>NC_092770.1:64629130-69519319 GCF_047496795.1 Chiloscyllium punctatum | reverse complement strand
AGAGGGGAGGGGATAGGGGAGGAGTGGAGGGGAGAGGGGAGGGGGGAGGGGAGGGTAGAGTGGGAGGGGAGGGGGAGGAGGGGAGGGGAGGGGGGGTGAGGGGAGGGGAGGGGAGAGGGGCAGGGGGGAGGGGAGAGGAGAGGGGCAGGGGGGAGGAGAGAGAGAGGGGGAGGGTGGAAGGGGGGCAAGAGAGGGGGAGGGGGTGGAGGGGGAGAGCAGGAGGGGGGAGGGGGAGAGGGTCAGGGGGGAGTGTGGATGGGCAGGGGGAGGGGGGAGGAGAGGGAGAGGGTGGAAGGGGGGCAGGAGGGGGGGAGAGGAGGGGAGAGGGGGAGTGGAGAGGGGAGGGGGGAGAGGAGTGGGGGGAGAGGGGAGGGGGGGAGAGGAGAAGGGGAGGGGGGAGGGGGGAGGGGAGAGGAGAATTGGGAGGGGAAGGGAGAGGGGGAGAGGAGGGGAGGGGGAGGCCAGGGGGAGGGGAGAGGGGGAGGGGAGAAGAGGAGAGGAGAGGGAGAGGGAGAGGGGAGGATGGGAGGGGAGGGGAGGGGAGGGGAGAGGGGAGATGGGGGAAGGGGGAGGGGGAGGGGAGAGGGAAGATGGGGGAGGGGAGATGGGAGAGGGGAGATGGGGGAGGGGAGATGGGAGATCGGGAAGGGGAGAGGGGAGAGGAGGGAGACGAGATAGCGGAGATGGGGGAGGGGAGATGGGAGATAGGGGAGGGGAGATGGGGAAGGGGAGAAGGGAGAGGGGAGAGGAGATGGAGGAGGGAGAAGGGGGAGGAGAGAGGGGAGATGGGGAGGGGAGATAGGGGAGAGGGGAGATGGGGAGGGGAGAGGGGAGATGGGAGATAGGGGAGATGGGGGAGGGGAGATGGGGGAGGGGAGATGGGGGAGGGGAGATGCGGGAGGGGAGATGCGGGAGGGGAGAGGGGAGATGGGAGAGAGGGGAGAGGGGGGAGGGGAGGTAGGGGAGAGGGGAGAAGGGGTAGGGGAGAAGGGGTAGGGGAGAAGGGGGGAGAGTTGAGATGGGGAGGGGAGATGGGGGAGGGGGGAGGGGAGAGGGGAGTTGGAGGGGGGAGGGGAGATGGGAGAGGGGAGATGGGTGAGGGGAGATGGGGAAGTGGAGAGGGGAGATGGGGGAGGGGAGAGGGGAAGGGGGAGGGGAGGGGGGAAGGGGAGAGGAGAGGGGAGAGGGTGGAGAGGAGAGGGGAGAGAGGAGAGGGGGAGGAGGGGAGAGGAGAGGGGTAGGAGGAGAGGGGAGAGGGCAGGGGAGGAGGGAGGAGAGAGGGGCAGGGGAGAGGGGGAGGAGGGGAGGGGGAGGGGAGGGGGAGGGGGAGGAGGGGAGGGGAGAGGGAGGCCAGGGGGAGGGGAGGGGAGGAGAGGGGAGGATGGGAGGGGAGGGGGAGGGGAGAGGGAAGATGGGGGAGGGGAGATGGGGAGATGGGAGAGGGGAGATGGGGGAGGGGAGATGGGAGATAGGGGAGATGGGGGAGGGGAGATCGGGAAGGGGAGAGGGGAGAGGGGGGAGGCGAAATAGCGGAGATGGGGGAGGGGAGATGGGGAAGGGGATAGGGGAGAGGGGAGATGGGAGATAGGGGAGGGGAGAGGGGAGAAGGGAGATGGGGAAGGGGAGAAGGGGAGAAGGGAGAGGGGAGAGGAGATGTGGAGGAGGGAGAAGGGGGAGGAGAGAGGGGAGATGGGGGAGGGGGGAGGGGAGATAGGGGAGAGGGGAGATGGGGAGGGGAGATGGGAGATAGGGGAGATGCGGGAGGGGAGAGGGGAGATGGGAGATAGGGGAGGGGAGAGGGTAGAGGGGGGAGGGGAGATAGGGGAGAGGGGAGAAGGGGTAGGGAAGAGGGGAGAAGGGGGGAGAGTGGAGATGGGGAGGGGAGATGGGGGAGGGGAGAAGGGGAGGGGAGATGGGGGAGTGGGGGGGGGAGAGGGTAGTTGGAGGGGGGGAGGGGAGATGGGGGAGGGGAGATGGGTGAGGGGAGATGGGGAGGGGAGATGGGGGAGGGGAGAAGGGGAGGGGAGATGGGGGAGTGGGGGGGGGAGAGGGTAGTTGGAGGGGGGGAGGGGAGATGGGGGAGGGGAGATGGGTGAGGGGAGATGGGGGAGGGGAGAGGGGGAAGGGGGAGGGGAGAGGGGGAAGGGGAGGGGAGAGAGGAGAGGGGGAGAGGAGAGGGGAGAGAGGATAGGGGGAGGAGGGGAGAGGAGAGGGGGAGGAGGGGAGAGGAGAGGGGTAGGAGGGGAGGGGAGAGGGCAGGGGAGGAGGGAGGGGAGAGGGCAGGGGAGGAGGGAGGGGAGAGGGGCAGGGGAGAGGGGGAGGAGGGGAGGGGGAGGGGAGGAGGAGGAGGGGAGGGGAGAGGGAGGCCAGGGGGAGGGGAGAGGGGGAGGGGAGAAGAGGAGAGGGAGAGGGGAGGATGGGAGGGGAGAGGGGAGATGGGGGAGGGGGAGGGGAGATGGGGGAAGGGGAGGGGAGATGGGGAGGGGGAGGGGGAGGGGAGAGGGAAGATGGGGGAGGGGAGATGGGGAGGGGAGATCGGGAAGGGGAGAGGAGAGAGGGGGGAGGCGAGATAGCGGAGATGGGGGAGGGGAGATGGGGAAGGGGATAGGAGAGAGGGGAGATGGGAGATGGGGAGGGGAGATGGGGAAGGGGAGAAGGGAGAGGGGAGAGGGGAGAGGAGATGGGGGAGGAGGGAGAAGGGGGAGGAGAGAGGGGAGATGGGGGAGGGGAGATGGGGGAGGGGAGATAGGGGAGATAGGAGATAGGGGAGATGCGGGAGGGGAGAGGGGAGATGGGAGAGAGGGGAGAGGGGGGAGGGGAGATAGGGGAGAGGGGAGAAGGGGTAGGGGAGAGGGGAGAAGGGGGGAGAGTGGAGATGGGGAGGGGAGAAGGGGAGGGGAGATGGGGGAGGGGGGAGGGGAGAGGAGAGTTGGAGGGGGGGAGGGGAGATGGGAGAGGGGGAAGGGAGAGGGGGGAGGGGAGAGGGGGAGGGGGGAGGGGAGAGGGGGAAGGGGGAGGGGAGAGGGGGAAGAGGGGAGGGGAGGGGGGGAGAGGAGAGGGGGGAGAGGAGAGGGGAGAGAGGAGAGGGGCAGGAGGGGAGAGAGAGGGGTAGGAGGGGAGGGGAGAGGGCAGGGGAGGAGGGAGGGGAGAGGGCAGGGGAGGAGGGAGCGGAGAGGGGGAGGAGGGGAGGGGGAGGGGAGGGGAGAGGGACAGGGGGGAGGGGAGAGGGGGAGGAGGAGGAGAGGGGGAGGGTGGAATGGGGGCAGGAGAGGGGAGGGGGAGGAGGGGAAGAGGAGGAGGGGGAGAGGAGGAGGCAGAGGGGAGGGGAGGGGGGGGTGAGGGGAGGGGAGGGGAGAGGGGCAGGGGGGAGGGGAGAGGAGAGGGGCAGGGGGGAGGAGAGAGAGAGGGGGAGGGTGGAAGGGGGGCAAGAGAGGGGGAGGGGGTGGAGGGGGAGAGCAGGAGGGGGGAGGGGGAGAGGGTCAGGGGGGGAGTGTGGATGGGCAGGGGGAGGGGGGAGGAGAGGGAGAGGGTGGAAGGGGGGCAGGAGGGGGGAGTGGGAGGGGGGGAGAGGGGGAGTGGAGAGGGGAGGGGGGAGAGGAGTGGGGGGAGAGGGGAGGGGGGAGAGGAGGGGGGAGGGGAGAGGAGAAGGGGGGAGGGGAGAGGAGAAGGGGGGAGGGGAGGGGGGAGGGGAGAGGAGAATTGGGAGGGGAAGGGAGAGGGGGAGAGGAGGGGAGGGGGAGGCCAGGGGGAGGGGAGAGGGGGAGGGGAGAAGAGGAGAGGAGAGGGAGAGGGAGAGGGGAGGATGGGAGGGGAGGGGAGAGGGGAGATGGGGGAGGGGAGATGGGGGAGGGGGAGGGGGAGGGGAGAGGAAAGATGGGGGAGGGGAGATGGGAGAGGGGAGATGGGGGAGGGGAGATGGGAGATAGGGAAGATGGGGGAGGGGAGATCGGGAAGGGGAGAGGGGAGAGGAGGGAGACGAGATAGCGGAGATGGGGGAGGGGAGAGGGGAGATGGGAGATAGGGGAGGGGAGATGGGGAAGGGGAGAAGGGAGAGGGGAGAGGAGATGGGAGATAGGGGAGGGGAGATGGGGAAGGGGAGAAGGGAGAGGGGAGAGGAGATGGGGGAGGAGGGAGAAGGGGGAGGAGAGAGGGGAGATGGGGAGGGGAGAGGGGAGATGGGGAGGGGAGAGGGGAGATAGGGGAGATGGGGGAGGGGAGATGCGGGAGGGGAGATGCGGGAGGGGAGAGGGGAGATGGGAGAGAGGGGAGAGGGGGGAGGGGAGATAGGGGAGAGGGGAGAAGGGTAGGGGAGAAGGGGTAGGGGAGAGGGGAGAAGGGGGGAGAGTTGAGATGGGGAGGGGAGATGGGGAGGGGAGAGGGGAGATGGGGGCGGGGGGAGGGGAGAGGGGAGTTGGAGGGGGGAGGGGAGATGGGAGAGGGGAGATGGGTGAGGGGAGATGGGGAAGTGGAGAGGGGAGATGGGGGAGGGGAGAGGGGGAAGGGGGAGGGGAGAGGGGAAGGGGGAGGGGAGAGGGGGAAGGGGAGAGGAGAGGGGAGAGGGTGGAGAGGAGAGGGGAGAGAGGAGAGGGGGAGGAGGGGAGAGGAGAGGGGTAGGAGGAGAGGGGAGAGGGCAGGGGAGGAGGGAGGAGAGAGGGGCAGGGGAGAGGGGGAGGAGGGGAGGGGGAGGAGGGGAGGGGAGGGGAGAGGGAGGCCAGGGGGAGGGGAGAAGAGGAGAGGGAGAGGGGAGGATGGGAGGGGAGGGGAGATGGGGGAGGGGGAGGGGAGAGGAGAGGAGAGGGAAGATGGGGGAGGGGAGATGGGGAGATGGGAGAGGGGAGATGGGGGAGGGGAGATGGGAGATAGGGGAGATGGGGGAGGGGAGATCGGGAAGGGGAGAGGGGAGAGGGGGGAGGCGAGATAGCGGAGATGGGGGAGGGGAGATGGGGAAGGGGATAGGGGAGAGGGGAGATGGGAGATAGGGGAGGGGAGAGGGGAGAAGGGAGATGGGGAAGGGGAGAAGGGAGAGGGGAGAGGAGATGTGGAGGAGGGAGAAGGGGGAGGGGAGATGGGGGAGGGGGGAGGGGAGATAGGGGAGAGGGGAGATGGGGAGGGGAGAGGGGAGAGGGGAGATGGGAGATGCGGGAGGGGAGATGCGGGAGGGGAGAGGGGAGATGGGAGATAGGGGAGGGGAGAGGGGAGAGGGGAGAAGGGGTAGGGGAGAAGGGGTAGGGGAGAGGGGAGAAGGGGGGAGAGTTGAGATGGGGAGGGGAGATGGGGAGGGGAGAGGGGAGATGGGGGCGGGGGGAGGGGAGAGGGGAGTTGGAGGGGGGAGGGGAGATGGGAGAGGGGAGATGGGTGAGGGGAGATGGGGAAGTGGAGAGGGGAGATGGGGGAGGGGAGAGGGGGAAGGGGGAGGGGAGAGGGGAAGGGGGAGGGGAGAGGGGGAAGGGGAGAGGAGAGGGGAGAGGGTGGAGAGGAGAGGGGAGAGAGGAGAGGGGGAGGAGGGGAGAGGAGAGGAGAGGGGTAGGAGGAGAGGGGAGAGGGCAGGGGAGGAGGGAGGAGAGAGGGGCAGGGGAGAGGGGGAGGAGGGGAGGGGGAGGAGGGGAGGGGAGGGGAGAGGGAGGCCAGGGGGAGGGGAGAAGAGGAGAGGGAGAGGGGAGGATGGGAGGGGAGGGGAGATGGGGGAGGGGGAGGGGAGAGGAGAGGGAAGATGGGGGAGGGGAGATGGGGAGATGGGAGAGGGGAGATGGGGGAGGGGAGATGGGAGATAGGGGAGATGGGGGAGGGGAGATCGGGAAGGGGAGAGGGGAGAGGGGGGAGGCGAGATAGCGGAGATGGGGGAGGGGAGATGGGGAAGGGGATAGGGGAGATGGGAGATAGGGGAGGGGAGAGGGGAGAAGGGAGATGGGGAAGGGGAGAAGGGAGAGGGGAGAGGAGATGTGGAGGAGGGAGAAGGGGGAGGGGAGATGGGGGAGGGGGGAGGGGAGATAGGGGAGATAGGGGAGAGGGGAGATGGGGAGGGGAGAGGGGAGATGGGAGATGCGGGAGGGGAGATGCGGGAGGGGAGAGGGGAGATGGGAGATAGGGGAGGGGAGAGGGGAGAGGGGAGAAGGGGTAGGGGAGAAGGGGTAGGGAAGAGGGGAGAAGGGGGGAGAGTGGAGATGGGGAGGGGAGATGGGGGAGGGGAGAAGGGGAGGGGAGAGGGGAGATGGGGGAGTGGGGGGGGGAGAGGGGAGTTGGAGGGGGGGAGGGGAGATGGGTGAGGGGAGATGGGTGAGGGGAGATGGGTGAGGGGAGAGGGGTGAGGGGAGATGGGTGAGGGGAGAGGGGGGAGGGGGAGGGGAGGGGGGAAGGGGAGGGGAGAGAGGAGAGGGGGGAGGGGGGAGCGGAGAGGGGAGAGAGGATAGGGGGAGGAGGGGAGAGGAGAGGGGTAGGAGGGGAGGGGAGAGGGCAGGGGAGGAGGGAGGGGAGAGGGCAGGGGAGGAGGGAGGGGAGAGGGGCAGGGGAGGAGGGAGGGGAGAGGGGAGGGGAGGAGGGAGGGGAGAGGGGCAGGGGAGAGGGGGAGGAGGGGAGGGGGAGGGGAGGGGGAGGAGGGGAGGGGAGAGGGAGGCCAGGGGGAGGGGAGAGGGGGAGGGGAGAAGAGGAGAGGGGAGGATGGGGAGGGGAGGGGAGGGGAGAGGGGAGATGGGGGAGGGTAGATGGGGGAGGGGGAGGGGAGATGGGGGAGGGGGAGGGGAGAGGGAAGATGGGGGAGGGGAGATGGGGGAGGGGAGATGGGGAGGGGAGATCGGGAAGGGGAGAGGAGAGAGGGGGGAGGCGAGATAGCGGAGATGGGGGAGGGGAGATGGGGAAGGGGATAGGGGAGAGGGGAGATGGGGAGGGGAGATGGGGAAGGGGAGAAGGGAGAGGGGAGAGGGGAGAGGAGATGGGGGAGGAGGGAGAAGGGGGAGGAGAGAGGGGAGATGGGGGAGGGGTGATGGGGGAGGGGAGATAGGGGAGATAGGAGATAGGGGAGATGCGGGAGGGGAGAGGGGAGATGGGAGAGAGGGGAGAGGGGGGAGGGGAGAGGGGAGAAGGGGTAGGGGAGAGGGGAGAAGGGGGGAGAGTGGAGATGGGGAGGGGAGATGGGGGAGGGGAGAAGGGGAGGGGAGAGGGGAGATGGGGGAGGGGGGAGGGGAGAGGGGAGTTGGAGGGGGGGAGGGGAGATGGGAGTTGGAGGGGGGGAGGGGAGATGGGAGAGGGGGATGGGGGGAGGGGAGAGGGGGGAGGGGAGAGGGGGAAGGGGGAGGGGAGAGGGGGAAGAGGGGAGGGGAGAGGGGGGAGAGGAGAGGGGGGAGAGGAGAGGGGAGAGAGGAGAGGGGGAGGAGGGGAGAGAGAGGGGTAGGAGGGGAGGGGAGAGGGCAGGGGAGGAGGGAGGGGAGAGGGCAGGGGAGGAGGGAGCGGAGAGGGGCAGGGGAGAGGGGGAGGAGGGGAGGGGGAGGGGAGGGGAGAGGGACAGGGGGGAGGGGAGAGGGGGAGGAGGAGGAGAGGGGGAGGGTGGAATGGGGGGCAGGAGAGGGGGAGGGGGAGGAGGGGAAGAGGAGGAGGGGGAGAGGAGGAGGCAGAGGGGAGGGAGGGGGAGGGGGGAGTGGAGAGGAGGGGAGGGGAGGGGGAGGGGGGAGTGAAGAGGAGGGGAAGGGAGAGGGAGAGTGGGAGAGGAGGGGAAGGGAGAGGGGGAGTGGGAGAGGAGGGGAAGGGAGAGGGGGAGTGGGAGAGGAGGGGAAGGGAGAGGGGGAGTGGGAGAGGAGAGGGGGAGGAGGGGGGGAGGGGAGAGGGAGGAGAGGGGGAGGGGAGAGGGAGAGGAAGAGGGGATGAGAGGAGGAGGGGAGGGGAGAGGGAGGGGAGGGGAGAGGGAGAGGAGGAGGGGAGGGGAGAGAGGGAGGGAGAGGAGAGGGGGAGAGAAGGGGAGGGGAGAGAGGGAGGGAGGGAGAGGAGAGGGGGAGAGGAGAGGGGGAGGGGAGGGCAGGGGATGGGGATGGGGGATGGGGGACAGGGGAGGGGAGAGGGGGAGGGGAGTGGAGAGGGGAGGTGGAGGGCAGGGGAGGGGGGAGGGGGAGAGGTGTGTAGGCGGAGAGGAGGGGGTGGGGGGAGAGGAGGTGGTGGGGGAGAAGACGGGGAGGGGGGAGAGAGGGAGGTGGGGGAGAGGGGAGGGAGGAGAGAAGGGGAGAGGGGGGGAGTGGGGGAGGAGGGGAGAGGGAGCGGGAGCGGGGAGAGGTGGGGAGAGGGGTGGAAGGGTGAGGGAGGGGAGGGGAGGGGAGAGGGGTGGAAAGGCGAGGGGAGAGGGGGGATGCTGGGGGAGAGAGGAGGGGGTGAGGGAGAGGAGGTGGTGGGGGAGAGGACGGGGAGGGGGGAGAGGGGGAGAGAGGAGGTAGGAGGGAAGGGGAGAGGGGAGAGTGGGGGAGGAGGGGAGAGGTGGGGAGAGGGGTGGAAGGGTGAGGGAGGGGAGGGGAGAGGGGTGGAAAGGCGAATGGAGAGAGGGGATGCTGGTGGGGAGAGAGGGTGGAGGGGGAAGGGGAGAGAGAGGGGGAAGAGGGAGGTAGGGAGGAGAGAGGGAGGGACGGAGTGGGGGGAGATGGAGGGGGTGGGGGAGAGAGAGGGTTAGGGGAGAGAGAGAGGGGGAGGGGGAGAAGAGTGAGGGAGGAGGAGGAGGGGGAAGAGAGGGAGGGGAAGAAAGAGATGGGGGAGAGAGATGGAGCAGATGGGGGGAGTAAGAGAGGGGGGGAGAGAGTGGGGGCAGATGGGGTGAGAGGAGAGAGAGGGGGACAGAGAGAGGGGGGTGAGGCATGGGGGGGCGGGGAGAGAGAGAGGAGAGAAAGGGGGGAGAGAGGGGGTAGGGGAGAGAGAGACGGGGGAGGGGAAAGGGGGGAGGGAAGAGAGGGGGAGAAGAGACAGCGGGGGAGGGGAGACAGAGGGATACAGGAGGGGAGACAGAAGGGAAGGGGAGAGAGTGAGACAGGAGGGGAGACAGAGGGGGAGGGGAGCGAGGGAGACGGGGGGGAGACAGGGGAGGAGATGGGGGAGGGGTGAGAAGGTGACGGAGGGGTAACAGGGTGACAGAGAGGGAGGAGAGAGGACAACAGAGGGGGAGGGGAGAGCGGGCAACAGAGGGGGAGGGGGAGGGGGAGATGGGGTTGGGGAGAGAGGGCAACAGAGGGGGAGACGGGGAAGGGGAGGGGAGACGGGGAAGGGAAAGAGGGTGACAGGGGGAGGCATGGGGAGGGGAGAGAGGGTGACAGAGGGGGAGGGGAGGGGGAGACAGAGAGAGGAGGAAAGAGGGTGACAGAGGGGGAGGGGAGACGGGGGGGGCGACAGAGGTGGAGGGGACAGTGGGCGACAGAAGGGGAGACAGGGGAGGGGAGGCGGGGGAGGGGAGAGAGGGCGACAGAGGGGGAGGGGAGAGAGGGTGACAGAGGGGGAGTCAGGGGGTGAGGAGAAAGGGCGACAGAGGGGGAGTCAGGGGGAGGGGAGAGAGGGCGACAGAGGGGGAGGGGAGAGAGGACGACAGAGAAGGAGGGGAGGCAGGGGGAGGGGAGAGAGGGCAACAGATGGGGAGGCATGGGGAGGGGAGAGAGGGCGACAGAGGGGGAGGGGTAAGAGGGCGAGAGAGGGGGAGGGAGAGATGGGGAGAGGAGGGGAAGGGTGAGGGAGGGAGTGTGTGAGGGAAGGTGGGAGAGGGAGTGAGTGAGAGGGGAAGAGAGCAGGAGGGGAAGAGAATGGGGGTAGGAGAGAGAGTTTGGGAATGAGGGAATGATAGCAGGGGAATGAAGGTGAGGGAGAGTTAAAAGAGGGAGTGAGGGGTACAGAGGGAGTGGCAGAGAGAGAGTGTGAGTGAGGGGGAGGGAGTGTGGGAAGGAGACTGGCTCAGTGGTTATCTACTGTTAGCGTAATAGGAGTAGGGAATGGGTCTGGGTCGGATACTCTTCAGAATGTCAGTATGGATTTGTTAGGCCAAATGGCCTGTTTCCAGTGTAGGGATTCTATTATGAGAGATGGAGAGAGAGAGATGTGATGGGGTAGAGATGGAGAGGGAGAGGGAGGGACAGGGGAGAGATGGAGAGGGAGAGGGATGGGATGGTGGAGGGGGGAGAGGGACGGGACGGGGGAGAGAGGGAGAGGGAGAGGGATGGGACGGGCGGGAGCGAGAGATAGAGGGACGGGACAGGGGAGAGAGAGAGAAGGGATGGGGGGGGAGAGAAGCAGAGAGGGACGGGGAAGGGGAGAGAGATAGAGAGGGATGGGGCGGAGGGGGAGACAGGAGGGGAGAGAAACAGAGAGGGACAGGGAGGGAGATAGAGAGGGATGGGGGGAGAGAGATAGAGGGAGATGGAGGATAGATAGAGGGAGACGGTTGAAGAGAGAGAAGGAGAAAGGGACGGGGAGATAGAGAGATGGGGATAGAGGGAGAGAGAGGGAGGAAGGAGAAATAGGGAGGAATGGAGGATAAATAGAGGGACGGGAGAGATAGAGGGGGATGGAGAATAGATAGAGGGAGACAGAGAAAGAGGCAAGAGGGAGGGGAGAGAGGGGGATGGAGGAGAGAGGGAGGGGGTCAGATTGAGATAGAAACTGGAGAGACAAGAGAGGGATGGGGAGAGAGGAGGACAGGGTAGAGATCAAATGGATGGAGGGAGGGATGTAGTGAAGGGAGAAAGAGAAGGATTTAGAGACAGAGAAAGGAGATAGACCAAGGGAGAGACAGAGAGGGAAGAACGGGCATATAGATATTTTGAAATCAACCTGTTCAGAAATGTTATTGTACACCTCTGGGGTAGATGAGACTTGAATCCCGCTTCGTGGCTCAGATGAAGAGATACTACCACTGCATCGTCAGAGCCCCTTGAGAACAGAGATATGTAGATGGAGGAATAAGGCAGTGACAGTGTGGAAAAACAATATAAGAGAGATAGAGAGAGAGAGAATATGGAGGGAAAGAGAGCAGGGTGAGATGGGATGGGGAGGGACAGAGAGAAAAATGAAAGATAATGGGGAAGAAAGTTGGAAGTATAGAGGGTGATGGAAGGACAGAGAAAAGTTAGAATAGAGAGAAGAAATGAAGGGATGTTGAGACGGGATAGAGATGGAAAGATGGAGGGACAGAGTGAACAGTGAGAGAAAGAGAGGAGGAATAAAGATGGAGAAAGAGAGACGAGACATTGAAGGATGGTGTGTGGAGGGTTGAAGAGAAATACAGGAAGGAAAAAGATGGAAGGTTAGAAAGATGGTGGTATAGCGAGAGAGGAGAAATTGAGAGATGGAGGAATAAAGAAATAGAGATGGAGGGAAAGAAATTGAGGAATCGAACAGAGGGAGGAATAGGAAAAATGTGTGGGAGAAATAATGGGAGTGAGATATAGTGTGAGAGATTGTAAGGGAATTAGAGATGGAGAGTTAAAGGGAGGATAGAAAGGCCAAGGAGACAGGAGATTAGAGACAACAGAGGAGCTGTTGTTAGCAGGCTCCAGGCAGTCAAGCCTCATGAGAAGTCCTGAGAAGCTGTAAAGGCAGTAAAAGTTGCTGGCCTTGTGTTGGAGAGAGTTAGAGTTCAGAAGAAGCTCAGAGAGCCATTGATAGTTCAGAGCAGCTGAGAGTGGAGTGAAGGAAGGCCACAAGCAGTATTTGCTTTATGCAGCTGAGAAATACTGAAGCTCAGAGAGACACTGGAACAGTGCCACATCAGTGAAGGTAGCTGTCTGTGAAGGAGCTTGAACAATCAGGACTTAGGCAGTCATTGAAACAGTCCATGACAGAGTGGCTCTGACAGCGTTTCAAGACTTGATCTTCAAAAGTAAAGAATTACAATTCCTTGTGAGATTTGGTGGTGCATGGTTTCACTTACTAAATACCTGAGATCTCAAACTGCATCCACTGTACCAAAAAAAAGTTACTGAATCCTAACCAGATCATCATGTAACTTACCAGTCTTATCCAAAATCACAGCAAGTAATAGAGAAAGAGAGAGAGAGAGAGACAGCAAAAGGGAGGAAAAGAAAAAGGGGTGAAGAGAGAGGTAGAGGCGATAAGGTTAGGATAGAGACATAGAGAGAAAAGGAGGAAGTAGAAGCATGGTGAGATAGAAAGAAGTGAGAAATAGAGAAGGACAGAGAGGGACAGTGAAACTGAGGAAAGAGGGAGACAGAAAAAGAGACTGTGCGTGAAAGGTGGAGAGGTAGAGGCAAAGCTTGGGAAAGGTAGTAATTGAAAGATCTGTGAGGGATAGAAAGAGGCACGAATGATTGGAGAGATTAAGAGAACAAACAAAGATAGGAGTAGATGGATAGGGATCCAGGCAGGCAAATGAGAAAGTAGCAGTGTAAGATAAAATGAGGTAGAGAAAGCATGAGCAGGATAAAGTGAGATATGCTGAGAGGGAAAGAAAGAGTCACATTCACAGAACTATTAAAGAAAAGAAGGAATCCATTCAATGAACTGCATCTGTACCAACTCTCTGAAAGAGAGACTTCTTGCCTTCGTCTACATCCCCAGAGGCTGCACGTTCTTCTTTTACAGGTCATTTTCCCGTTCTGCCTTGAATGTCTTGCTTGAAGTTGCCTCCACCATATTCTCTGGCACTGCATTGCAGACCTGAACTATTGTCTGCATGAAAAGATTTTTCGTCGTATCACATTACATTAATTGTACCTGCGCCTAACACTTCCGCTAGCAGTTCATTCTGCACAAGAAGCACCCTGTGTGTGAAAATGTTGCCCCTCAGATCCCTTTTAAATCTTTCTCCTTTCCCCTTAATAATATTCCCTCTAGTTTTGAACTCCACCCACCTAAGGAAAAGATCTTTGCTATTCACATTATCTATGCCCCTCATGGTTTTGTTGTCATCTACACTCAGATTCACTGAATACAACAGTTTGTTAACTTGTTCAGCTTCATACTTGATGGTTAATTTTGAAACAATTCTGCATTTCCATCAAGACATCCAGTCTTGTTTTATGTATAATCCATCTCTGACCTTATATCTTTCAAAAAGACATGTGTCTTCTTGTATCTCTTCTCCATGTGTTTATTAATTGTTCTTACTATAAAGCATTTCAAATCTGCATCAATTCAATATTGTTTGAAATCTGCTGTTCCTGAGGCTTATATCAAATTTGTTTTAAATTTATTTACTCCAGAGCTTGCTAAACTCGACAGTATTTTCTTTATTGGCCAGTCTTTTTAAACTCTATATTGCTGTAATATTATATGTTCTTCAGTAAAGTTTTTAATTGTTGCTGTTCTGTAATGATTTACTGTTTTCGAACTTGGAAATTTCTGGTTCTTTTTAATACTGTCTCTTTGTATAGCTCACTGAGTTCTTCCACATTGTTCAGCATTTTCTTAACTTTTTAAATGAACAAAATGGTGGCTTCGAGCCCTTTCCGGGACTTTCCCACTTTCTGCAGCCAAGATAGAGTTTTCCCAAATTCTTCACAGACAGATCGGACAATTTCCCACCTTACATGGCCCAAAACATAGCGCACTTTCTTTAGTTCAAGGTTTCTAATGAAGTTCTCTGGCTGCAAACTTCATCATACTTTCTGCCAATTTTGCTATTTACTTCCTGAATTCTGGTCTGTTAGAATATTTACTTTCTCCTGACTCTACTTCTAGTAGACTGTTTCATTAGATTTCTCGAACTTCATTCTGTTTAAGCTCATACAAATCCTGAGGTCTTCCCCATTCTGTAGCCCTGATATAAATTTTGTTTCAGATCCTATCACTGTCCATTCCAGTTTGCTTTGTGGAGCCAGTTATCAAAAGTGGAATGCTTGTTATGAGAACTAAAAACTTTCTTTTACAATGACTTAGCATCGCTCTCTGGACTTTGTACCTTTTTTTTTGATAAAATTATCCCCCTTTCCCTTTCCCTTTCCCTTTCTCTTTCTCCAACTTGATTCCCCAGTCCTACTCTTGCTCACAAAACATCCCCCTCTATTGGTCTGTCATTTTTCCTGCACCTCTTAACAGCTTTTTCCTGACGAAGAGTCATACTGGATTCAAAATGTTAACTCTATTTCACCCTCCACAGATGCTGCCAGATTTGCTGAGATTCTCTAGCGACTTGGTATTTGTTTTGGATTTTCAGCATCCACAGTATTTTGCATTTATTTGTCTGTTTAATGGTGCTGATTTCAGATCAAATTGAACAAATATAAATACACAATGCAGAGTATTCACCCAAAATGATAGTTTCACAGCACAACATAGAAGTTCATATTCCTCGATATGACCATGCTACCAAAGGCCAACAATAGTCCACATCACATTTTTCAGTTTAAATGGGGAGTAGATTAAGGGAAATTGTAGATGACTTTGTTGACATATATATAAATTGTAAAAAAAAGTCTCAAACTATTTCATTGTTGAAAATTACAGTACAAAGTGTACATATGTAGCATGAGGAAATGATTGATTTGATGATAACAGAGAGGTAAATAATCTACTTAAGTACTACTTGTCATTGCTGAGTGAATTACTGTTAATAATGTTCCCAGTCTCTGGCATGCAATTTAGAGAGTTTGAATCTCGTTGATATGACGCTGTAAATCAATTTTATTTCCTTTTCTTTCTGACACGTTATGTATTGGAAATAAAATTATCAACTGGGCCAGTGGGCCAAGGAATGGCAGGTGGAGTTTAGTTTAGATAAATGTGACATGTTGCATTTTGATAAGATAAACCAGGGCAGAACTTACACAGTTAATGATAAAGTTCTGGGGAGTGTTGTCAAACAGAGAGAGATCGAGGGGTGTAGGTACATAGTTCCTCAAAAATGGGGTCACAGTTAGACAGGGTGGTGAAGAAAGTGTTTGGCACGCTTGCCTTCATTGGTCAGATTATTGAGTACAGGAGCTGGGCCATCATGTTACAACTGTACAAGACATTTGAAGACAAGTTGTATGGCCACATTTGAAGCACAGCACATAATTGTAGTCACCCTGATACAACAAAGATGTTATTAAACTGCAAAGACGTACAAGAATGTTATCGAGACTGGAGGGTTTGAATTATAAGGAGAGGCTGGCACCTTTTTCCCAAGAGCATAGGAGGTTGAAGTGCGACCTTATAGAAGTTTATAAAATCCAGCAGGGCTCCGATAAGGTGAATAGCCAAAATCTTTTCCCCAGGGTAGGGGAGTCCAAAACTAGAAGGCGTAGGTTTAAGGTAAGAGAGAAACAATTCAAAAGGGACCTGAGGGGCAGCTTTTTCAAAGTGTGGTGCTTATATAGAATGAGCTGCCGGAGAAGTGGCAGAGGCAAGAATAGTTACAACAGTTTAAAGACATTTGGACTTGTACATGAATAGGAAGAGTTAGAGGTATATGGGCCAAACATAGGCAAATGGGACAAGTTCAGTTTAGGCAACATGTTCGGCACGAATGAGTTGGTCCAAAGGGTCTGTTTCTGCGCTGTATGCCTTTAAGACTCAATTATCAAAATGGAGTTAACCAATACAAATTATTTTCTGATTTGGAGGTGCCAGTGTTGGACTGGGGAGTACAAAGTTAAAAATCACACAACAGTTTTATTTGGAAGCACTAGCTTTCAGAGTGCTGCTGCTTCATCAGGTGGTTGTAGAGTATACTCCATACGATTTACAGGCAAATGCTGACTCCTTTGGGAGAAATTATAAGCAAGATTACTGTTCTTAATCATGTAAAATAAAATGTAGAACAGAAAAGGTAATGCTACATTATATTAATAGAAGTCATGTGTAGTGTAGTGCATAAATAAGTGAAGACAGTCTCATCAAGATGATGGCGACAGAGTAGCAGGGTTGATCCCTGGGCTTGTCTGCTCATATCAGCTTTCTTTATTGTTTCTTCTTTTTACTTTGCTCTTTTTCTTCTTTCTTTGTTTTCATTTCTTTAAAACCTGGAGTGTAGCGGGTGAAGGAGGAGGCCTCCAGCAGCAGCAGTAGCAACATCAAGATGAGCTGGACATGGCTTCACCCCAGCTTGGACTCACAGGCTGAGATGAGCCTCCAGGTCTTCAACTAGGTCCACGCACCTAAAGGAGTGGATGCATTGGAGAAAGGGATGGACAGCGAACTGGTGGCAATGTCTGGAGGAGTGTCGGATGGGCAACAGGAGGTAAGGCATCCCCAGGCCCGTGGCACTAGCTCGCTCACAGCAGTTGTTGGAGTGGCAGTGGTGGAGGCCCATAACCAAGGCACTGGAGCTGTAACCAAGATCCTAGAGTCTGTAACCAAGACCCTGGAGTCCGTTACAGAGACTCTAGCTGATGTCAAGCAATGGAGGAGGAACGAAAAGAGAGAAAGGTGAACTCCATTGCAGTAAAATTTTGCATTATATTCAGTGTTTCAAGATGGCGTCAGAGCGTGATGACACTTTGTGTAAAAACACCTTTCACTGTATTTTCATATACATGTTACAATAAATCTAAGTCTGTATTTACATCAGGAAACATATTGGTGGTACCACAGAAAGTAGCACAAGTTTAACAGATTAGTGGCACTGATGATGCTGTATCATTCTCAAGAACTGCAGAGGCATCCATGGGTACTAAAAGTGAATGTTTGTGAGACAATTTCAGTTTCACTGTACACAGTGCGCTGGTACATGATACCAAAATGGATTATAAAAGTACTTCAGGAAACTTTGAACCTCCCATAAAACTCTTAAACCTAGCTTCAGTTGATTTTAAATGTTTGGAGAGTTTAAGACCATAAGACCATAAGACATAGGAGTGGAAGTAAGGCCATTCGGCCCATCGAGTCCACTCCGCCATTCAATCATGGCTGATGCGCATTTCAGCTCCACTTGCCAGCGTTCTCCCCGTAGCCCTTAATTCCTCTAGACAACAAGAACCTATCAATCTCGGCCTTGAAGACATTTAGCGTCCCGGCTTCCACTGCACTCCGTGGCAATGAATTCCACAGGCCCACCACTCTCTGGCTGAAGAAATGTCTCCGCATTTCCGTTCTGAAATGACCCCCTCTAATTCTAAGGCTGTGTCCACGGGTCCTAGTCTCCTCGCCTAACAGAAACAATTTTCTAGCATCCACCTTTTCAAAGCCATGTATTATTTTGTACGTCTCTATTAGATCTCCCCTTAATCTTCTAAACTCCAACGAATACAATCCCAGTATCCTCAGCCGTTCCTCATATGCTAGACCTGTCATTCCAGGGATCATCCGTGTGAATCTCCGCTGGACACGTTCCAGTGCCAGTATGTCCTTCCTGAGGTGTGGGGACCAAAACTGGACACAGTACTCCAAATGGGGCCGAACCAGAGCTTTATAAAGTCTTAGTAGTACATCTCTGCTTTTATATTCCAACCCTCTTGAGATAAGAGACAACATTGCTCATTAAGACGAATGACAACATCACAATCTTGCATTTATAAGGCACTTTCCAGAACCACCACAATAATACCATAGACCATAAGATGCTTGACAGAAATTAGGCCTTTCAGCCCATCAAGACTACTCTGCTATTAATAAGATCATGGCTGATCTGATAATTCTGAATTGTTTTGTGCCTTTCCTTCATAACCCTTGATTCCTTTACTGATTAAAAATGTCTATCTCAGCCTTGAATATATTTAATTGACCCAACCCCCACTGCCCTACTCAGTAAAGAATTCCATCGATTCACTATTCTCAGACAGAAGAAATTCTTTCTCATCTCTGTCTTAATTGGGCAACCCCTTATTCTGAGATCATGCCCTCTGGTTCTAAACTCTCCTACAAGGGGAAACAAGTCTACATCTATCCTGTCAAGCCTCCTAATAACCTTTTACGTTTCAATAAGGTCTTCTCTCATTCTTCAAATCTCCGAAGAGTGCAGTCCAACCTAATGAACCTTCCCTCATAAGAAAATCCATCAATGCCCAGGATCAATATCATGAACCTCTCTGGACTGCCTCCAATACCAAGCTACCTTTCCATAGAAACATAGAAAATAGGAGCAGCAGCATACTATTCAGTCCTTAGAATCTTTCCTACCAAACAATATCATTATCACTGATCATTTAATTCTGTACCCTATTCCCATCAGTCTCCTCATACCCTCTGATCTCTTTATCCCCAAGAATTATATCCAACACCTTCTTGAAAACATTAAATGTTTTAGCCTCAATTGTTTTCTGTGGCAGGGAATTCCATAGCCTCGCTATTCCATGGGTGAAGTAATTTCTTCCCATCTCAGTCTCCCCTGATCTATAAACTGTGACTCCTAGTTCTTTGTTCTGAGTCACAATTATTTTTTTAAATGCCTGCCATGGTTTCTCAACCATCTTTTCGACTAAACTCCTTTCTGCACTAGCCAATTCTCCCCTCATTCCCTTGTAATCGTCCTTATTTAAGTTTAGCATAATTGTTTCTGACCTAAGTTTCTTACTCTTAAACTGAATTTCGAAGTGTCTTAGAAGCAATGAGAGGAATAGAATAGAAATTTATTGTCACATGTACTTTTACATGAAAAATGCAGTGATAAGTTGCCTCACTACGGCAACTATATTAAAGACAGAGGTCATACATAATAATTTTAAAAACTAAAATTAAGACAAAGTTTATCATAGTTCAGTAAACAGCTCCTGGGCTCAGGAAAAGCTGATTAAGGAAAAAGAGAATACCTTGAAGGTGCAGCCATAAGACCACCATTCTGGATGAGAAGATCATGCTGGAATACTGGGCCGGAAGCCTCTGCCAAAGAAAACTGCTATGCTAGGCCAAGACCGCCATGTCAAACCACTGGAAGCCATCTCATTGCAGAGTCGGGAGAAGCCTCCTATACCCCATCCAACACACCTCCAGATGCTGCCACTGATCCACCTTCCATCCCTCTCATCGCCGCTTCCACTCTTTCAGGTACCCAGGCCTAGCTGCAGACCTGGAGCCTTGGCCCAGCTCGTGAGTTCAGGCCAGGGTGGTCATCCTAGAACTTTTTCCTTACTTGATAGGAGATCTTGGGCTGAGATGGAGCCATGTCCGTTTCGTCCTGGCCTTGCCGCTGCCGCAGGCCTCCTCCTTCACCTGACACTCTCCTGGCATTGCATTGGGTCCCAGCTCTCTCTCGACGGTTTCTCACACTCTCTCTCTCCCATGAGAGACAGACCCTGATCTTGGGGTTTACTTCACTCTGGCTGGTCCTGGTCCATCCTCACCGCAAAATTAAATAGCTCTGAATGGAAAACACTGGTTTAACTTCAGAAACTCAGTAGCCAAAATGTATAAAACAAGCCTCCAAAAAGAGCAAGATAATAATGACCAGATTACCATGTGAAAATAATAATTTTGCCATGTTGATTGAGGCATAACTTTCCTGTTCTTCTTGGAAATAGGGCCTTGGGAACCCTTACACAGTAGATTGAACCACAGTTTAACATCTCATCTGAAGGATGACACCTCCGACAGTGCAGCACTCCCTCAGTACTGCACTGGCATAGCTTTGTTGCCTGGCCAGATAGCAACACATGTTACTGCACAATACTGAAAACTGCAGTAAAAGGATGCAAAAGGAAACTTAAATGACATTCTAGCCAAAAGCTTGAATAATAATGACATTTAAAGACCTCTGAAGCTACTAATTCTTGAGCATAACTTTAACCACGTAAGACAACTCTGAAGTTTGATGAGACGATTTTCACTGGACAGAATTTTAACACTGTCATGCAAGGTAGCCTGGATTTTGCAACAGCAGTGATACCCAGACGGTCAGGATTAAGCACCATTACTCCTCGGAGACTGACAAAGTTTGGAAACCTGCACAAGTGTAGAATTAAAGCTGAAATCCTAAAGTAGCTGCTGGTGAATCTGTGCTTTGCCCAGCTTGCATCCTTGAGGAACTCCTGAATGACAAAGCCTAAGCAATAAAAGAACTGACCACTAGTTAGTGATGACTCAGGATAAATAGAGGCTGCACACCTTTCCCGTATCCTCAGAAGGCTGCACAGCAAAGTCAGTCAGGTTTGTCCATGGCATCCAGATGATTCCCTTTATTTAGGTATTTTGCATTTGATAGTGGAACCCAGCTTCAGGATTGAAAATATGTTGCTGGAAAAGCACAGCATGTCAGGCAGCATCCAAGGAACAGGAGAATCGACATTTCGGGCTTATGCTTTCCAGCAACACATTTTCAGCTCTGATCTCCAGCATCTGCAGTCCTCACGTTCTCCTCCCAGCTTCAGGATGGCAGGGTTGGGATGTAAGGTTCTCAAAGTAAGCCTTACTCTTATTTCTTACACGACATGATACCCTTACTGCTGACATAACATCTTGTGACTACCCTACTCTACACAGTCCCCACCCCCCAACATTACCTTCATTCACTTTTAGTCCAGAATCCCACCATTTATCCTGGGCCTGGGGCAAGTTCAGTGCCAGCTGCTGCCAGCAAAGAGCTGGCAGCCTCTGATGGACTGGCAGCTATCTGCAGGTTGGACTTTTGTCCCTGAGGACCTCAACTGTGGAGTGGGCCCAATGATAGCCACATCTATTGGGCCTCTCCTCCATGGAGCAGATAATGGGGATGGGAGTTGGTTTCTCCATCAGTTGTTAGAAACATGTTGGCTCAACAGAATCTCAACTTGGGTCTTTAATAGCATACAAACTCGATAATTTATTTAATAAAGCAACTTTTTAGAATATATTAGGTTATTAAGATCCATGATAATCACATTTTCACCATCTGATAATTCATGTTTTGAAAAAAAAAGATATTCAGTGCCTTTGGGTATGCAGTCAGTAAGAATACTTCAATGTAATTTGAAAGAATGGCCTTTGCATCAAAGTTCGGGCCAGGGACCCTTTGCAGACTGCCTATTCAGTACAGATGCACTTGTGGAGAGACACAGACAGCGATGCATATAACTAAGGGGCAGGAGACCCATCTACAGATTAAGTGGTGGACTGATCACCTTAAACGCACCTTACAGAGAGGTTTATCACTTAGTTTCAAGGATTTGTGTGCACTGCATAAATTGGCTGTTTACTCTGTTCACTGATTGTAATTGTTGTTAGACACCTAGAGATTTCATTGACTTAGCAGCAAGTTTATAAGGGAATGTGGTCATCTTACTGCAGATACTGCTAGATCTCTTATGGGTTCTTGTCTTCAGGTTCAACTCTGTTGCTTTTCTGGAGACTGCAGAATCTAAAATCAGAGAATCCCTATAGAATGGAAGCACACCATTTAGCCCACCAAATCCACACCAACCTCCAAAGAGCATCCCATCCCAACCCACACCCCTACCCCTACCCCAACCCCTACCCCTACCCCTACCCTATATCCTTGCATTTCCCCCATAGTTAATGGGCAACTTAGCAAGATTTATCCACCTAGCCTGCACATCTTTGGACTGTAGGAGGGAACCAGAGCAAACATACACACACGGGAAGAATATCCAAACACCACACAGACAGTCACCCAAGGGTGGAATTGAACTCAGGTCTCTGGTGCTGTGAGCAACTGTGTCAATGTGAGCAAGGAACTCTACTATGTCGTTGCTTTCTATATACCATTACTCACAGGATTGTTATGTTTAATGTTTGCCAGTTGTTCCTTTCCCAGTTCTTGATCTTTTTTGTAAAGTTTGTGCCAAAGGAAGAGTTTTTTTTCAGCAGTACATGTAAAATATATACATATGTTATGCTAAAAATCTTTGGGTGCTCACGTTTTGCACAGCTGACTTACACTCTTTTGTGACAATATCTCATCACACCTTTGTGTTAATTTTTCCATCAGAAAGCTGCTATAACCAGGTCTTCCATTGATTTTCCTGGTCCGTTGTCACCAGTTAAAATGGAATTGCAGACTTTGGCCTCAAGGGGTCACTGTCAACCTTAAGACCAAGAAAAGAGACAAAGCGTCCTCTAAAAAGAAGCATCTTTTCTCAACTTTATTCATTTCTAAAGTGGAAACCAAGGGCAGGGTTTTCCTAGCCCTTGAGTGGCATAGGCAATACCAAGGAATCTGGGAAAATATGGTGGGAATGTAAGTTAGATTCTCAATGTTGAGAAAAAGAAATGCTGATTTTTACCCTTAAGATTTCAAGAAGTGACAACCTTATTTTCATGTATTTGCACCTTGTCATTAATCTCACCTTTTTTATGTGCACTTGATCTTGTTGACCACATTTGATCTCAGGCCAACTCATCATACACTTTAGCACTTCACCACTGCACTTCAGAGCTCATGGACGCCTTACATTGCAATGGTTCCTCCAGATTACTCAGTGCAAGATCACACACCATCTCACTTGCACAGGATGCATTTTATGACTTGAAGCTTGCTTTCTTCAAACTTTAACGCTCCCTGCATCTCTTCCATTTGCCTTGTTTTTTAGCTTGTTGCAGTCGCCAGAACTGAACAGTCAAGGGGGTGGACATATTGCTTTGTTAATGTTGCACCTACATCATGCGCCAACATACTGCATGTGCTTCTACTAAATAGCTACATCTGAAAGCCCAGGTGGTCAGTTCTTAGTGGACAGTGACTACAGTCAGCTGGGGGAAAGTGGGGTGTACAATACTCAGTAAATGGTATTATCCAGTTGTAATGTTTTGACTTTCATTAATAGGGGGACTGAGTTTAAGAGCCTCGAGGTTTTAGCAGCAAATCTACAAAACCCTGGTTAGACCACACTTAGAATACAGTTCTGGTCACCTCATAATGGGAAGGATGTAGATGCTTTAGACAGGGTGCAGAGGAGATTTACCAGGATGCTGCCTGGATTGGAGGGCTTGTGTTATGAAGGGGGCTTTTCACGCTGGAGAGAAGGAGGAAAAGAGGTGACTTGATAGAGGTGTGCAAGTTAATGAGAGGTATAAATAGAGTAGATAACCAGAGACTTTTCCCCAGGACAGAAATGTCTGTCACAAGGGGTCATAATTTTAAGGTGATTGAAGGAAGGTATAGGGGAGATGTCAGAGGTGGGTTCTTTATGCAGAGAATGGCGGGTGCGTGGAATACACTGCCAGAAGTGGTAGCGACCGCTGGACAAGCACATGTGCAGCATTAAATTGAGGGGTGGGTATGTTCGGGCAATCCTGGATTAAGATAAATGCTCAGCACAATACTGTGGGCTGAAGGGCCTGTACTATGCTGTACTGTTCTATATACAGGCATTGGCTACAGTCAGTCAGCCTCTGGCCTGGGGAATCCATTGTTACAGCGTGGAGGCAGGCCATTCAACCCATTGAGTCCATACCAATCTTCCAAACAGCATCCCACCCAGACCCATGCCCCTGTAACCTTGCATTTCCCATGGCTAATTCACCGAACCTACACATTCCTGGAAACTATGGACAATTTAAGCATGGCAAATCTATGTAACATTCAAACTCCACATAGACAGTCACTCAAGGGTGGAATTGATCCCAGGTCCCTGGTGCTGTGATCCGCATTGCTAACCACTGAGCTATCATGCCACCTGTTGTCTTGCAGTCTGGGTAATTGGCCCTGGTCAAATCCATGCAATCCAGGAACTGCATGTACTTCAGCCAGTGAGCTGTAGACACATCAGTGCAGGGATTGGGTCATGCTCAGTTCTTAGGGTTTGGATATTAATAAGGTAAAAACAAGGACCTGCTCCTCGGATGCTGCCTGAACTGCTGTGCTTTTCCAGCGCCTCTCCAATGTAGAATTTGTGTATTAATAGTCAGGGGGCTTATTCGGGGGCAATCCATATCGTAAAGTAGGGTCAGTGGTAGAGACTGAAAGAAAGCAGACAGATGAAGACAAAGGGAGGATCTTTTCTCATTCGAGTGTTTCATTTCTCTGATAAAACAAATTACTTTGAAAAATGAGACAGGAAGATTATTAATTTGCCATTTTTTAGTGACAGTGTTAACTAATGCTCAACAGAAACACACACAGGGGTTAGCTTTGTTGACACTTCCTTGCCTGTATGCAGGGCAAAACATTAGGAAAATGTTCCACTGACTTCTCACTGGATGTCTTCCCATTCTGATTTTTGGACAGATCTCAATTAACCTATGTGAATTGATCCAAAGGATTCTACATAAGTACACAATAAGGACGTACTCAAGATATAATGATCAGGAGATTAAAATTTGTGAATGCTTGGGGGGAGAATGGATGGTAAGAGGTGTAACATTAGTATACTGTTATACATTTGACTTCTGACTGCCTTGATGCTTGAACCTAGTCAGCAACATTTAAGAAAACAGTTGGAAAAAATTAACAACATTCAAGACCAGGTCAAAAGCTGGGAATTCTGCAACGAGTAACTGACCTCCTGACCCTCAAATTCTCTCCACAAGGCAAAGTCAGGAGTGTGATGGAATACTTCCACTTGCCTGGATGAGTCAGCTCCAATAACATTCACAAAGTTTGATACTATCCAGAACAAAGCAGCTTTTTTGACTGATATCCCATCTAACTCCTTCAACATTCACTCCCTCCATCACCCACACACAATAGCAGCATGTATCATCTTTAAGATGCACTGCAGAAACTCACCGACACACCTTAGACAGAACCTCCCAAACCCATGACCTCGACCACCAACAAAGCAGACAGATGGAAACACCACCACCTGTAAGTTCCCCTTTACACCACACACCATCCTGATTTGGAAATGTATCACTGTTCCTTCATGGTTGCTGGGTCAAATCCTGAAATTCCCTTCCTAGCAGTGCTGTGGGTTACCGACATCCAAGGACTGCAGTGGTTCAAGCAGACAGCTCATCATCACATTAGCAAGGACAATTGAAGTGATGGCATAATGGTGATGCCACTGGACTAGTAATCCCAAATCCAAGGTGAATATTCTAGGGATATGAGAATGCCATCATGGCACATGGTGAAATCCGAACTTAATAAAATAAAAGATTTGGAACATGAGAAAACAGCTAGCCTAATGGTAACCATGAAATCAATGTCAATTGTTTGACTTCTGAATGCCTAGATGCTTGAACCTAGTCAGCAGCACTTAAGAAAACAGTACAAAGAGATTAATAACATTCAAGAGCAGATCAAAAGCTGGGAATTCTGCAGCGAGTAATTCACCTCCTGACGCCTCAAATCCTCTCCACAAGGCAAAGTCAGGAGTGTGATGGAATACTCCCACTTGCCTGGGTGAGTCAGCTCCAAAAACATTCAAAAGGTTTGATACAATCCAGGACAAAGCAGTTTTTTTTTAAAAAAGAAAACTGGTTGACTATGTTCTTTAGGGAAGGAAATCTACCATCCTTACTTGGACCTGATGGATAGACTGGGACTCCTTGGAAAGGAGAATGTTCAAAGGAGATCTGAAAGAGATTTGCAAAATTGCTGGCTGAATAGAATAGATAGGGAGAAACTGTTCTGGCTCATAAAAGGAACAAGAACAAGAGGGCATAGGTTTTAAGTGATTTGCTGAAAAAGTATGGGTGAAGTGAGGACAAACATGATCACTCAGTGAGTAGTTAGAGTATGGATTGCACTGTCTTGAAGTGTTCATTATATTCATACGATATAGGAACAGAGTTAGGCCATGTATTAGGTCTGCCCCACCATTTAATCATGGCTGATATGTTACTCACAAATATTTTCCGGCCTTCTCCCCATTACCAATCAAAAATCTAACTCCTCCTTTAATTTATCCACTCTCCCAGCATCCACCACACTTTGGAAGAGTGAATTCCACAGATTCACAACCCTTTGGGAGAATTCAACTCTGTTTTAAATTTGCTACCTCTCATCCTAAGCCTATCTCTTTCCGAGAATGCCCCACATGAGGAAGCATCTGCTCCATGTCTACTTTGTCCATACCTTGTTATCCTGAATACCTCAATTTCATCTACTCTCATTCTGGTTAATTCCAGTGAGTATAGGTCTAAACTGTTCAATTTCTCTTCATACAACAAACCCCTTTCTCTGGGATCAATCTGGTGAACCTCCTCTGAACTGCCTCCAATGCCGCTACATCTTTCCTCAAATAAGGGGACCAAAACTGTGCACAATACTCCAGGTGCAGTCTCACCAATGTATTGTATAGCTGCTACAAGACTTCCTTACTTTTATATTCTATTCCTTTAGCTATAAAATCCAACATTCCATTCGCTTTCTTTGTTATCCGCTGTACCTGTGTGCTAGTTTTCTGTGACTCATGAATGAGGACATCCAGATCCCTCTGTACCGTAGCACCCCGAAGTTTATCCCCATTGAGGTAATAGGTCGCCTTCCGGTTTTTCCAGCCGAAATGTATGACCTCACACTTATCCACATTAAACTCCATCTGCCACATTTTGGCCCATTGTCCTAACTTATCCATAATCCATTTGTAAGGTACTTATTCCCTTATTCCAACTTACCATCTGTCTATTTTTGTGTCATCCACAAATTTGGATCTCGAGCCTTTTATCCTTGTATCCAAGTTGTGTTGGAGGCAGGTTCAATTTAGGCACTCGAGGACATTGGATGTCTATTTGATTAAAAATAACATGCATCTGGATGGTGAAAAAGCAGATTGGCGCTAGGTTATGATGCTAATTTGGTGCGTTGGTACAGGATGAATGGGCCAAGTTGCCACCTTTTGTGCATAACACTTCTGTGAATCTGAAGTCTGATTGCTTATGTGACTCCAGACCCATAGCAGTGTGGTTAATGCTTAACAATTGGGTTGGGGAATAAATGCTGGCCGAACCAGCAATGCCCACATCCCATGGATGAGTTTTAAACATCATAGAATGATTACGGCACAGAAAGAGATCAGTTAACTCACTGTGTGGCACTGAACAAGAACAAATCGAGCCTAGCCTACCTACCTTCTTCCTGTAGAGTTATAAATCTCTTCTCTTTGGGTAAGTATCCGATTCCCTTTAGAAAACTAGGGTTGTTTCTGCCTCCACTGCACCCTCAGGCAATGCATTCCAGATCCTGGCACATACACAGCTGAAGAAAATAGGTGCTCCTCAAACATTCCAGAAGCTTCCCCTGGCCTCGGAAACGCCATTAGCCATGCGGCTGATGCAGCTACCACCTCCACGCTGAGTGATGATGTCACTACCGCCCCCATTATGGCCACTCCCACAGCCACTTCCAGCCCTCACATCATCGCTGATGCCACACGCTCAGTGACTTCCGCCACCCCTACTGCCATGGTCACCACCACTTCCGCCCCCACCAGCGCCACTCACCTGCATTCTGCTGACATGCCCCCCACAGACCCCACTGTCACTATCCCCACCCCCCAGAACCCCGAGGGGAACAGTACCCCTGCTCATGCCTCCACCCCCATTCGCCCCACCATCACACCCACTCCAGGTACTGGCTCCGACCCCACTCTCAGCTCCACACCCACACCAGATCCCAGCTCCCGGCCCTGCCGAGTTTTCACCATCCCCCCAGACCTCCCACTCACTGAGGACGAACGATCAGTCCTCAGCAAAGGACTCACCTTCATCCCCCTCCGTCCACGCATCAATGAATTTAATACACGCCGTGACATCGAACAATTCTTCCGTCGCCTCTGCCTCCGAGCTTACTTTCACAATCAGGACTCCCGCCCACCTTCTAAGGACCCCTTCGCCCACCTCCAACACACTGCATCCACCTGGACACCCCGCGCTGGCCTATTACCTGCCCTCGACCTCTTCATTTCCAACTGCCGCCGGGACATTAATCGCCTCAACCTGTCGACCCCCCACCCCCACTCCAACCTCACCCTCACAATGCGCAGCCTTCCAATCCCTCTGCTCCAATCCCAACCTCACCATTAAGCCAGCGGATAAAGGGGGCGCAGTGGTAGTCTGGCGCACTGACCTCTACACCGCTGAAGCCAAATGCCAACTCGAGGACACCTCTTCCTACTGCCCCCTCGACCATGACCCCACCCTCCATCACCAAACCATCATCTCCCAGACCATACAGAACCTCATCACCTCAGGAGATCTCCCACCCACAGCTTCTAACCTCATAGTCCGGGAACCCCGCACTGCCCGGTTCTACCTCCTTCCCAAGATCCACAAGCCTGACCCCTCTGGCCGACGCATTGTCTCAGCATGCTCCTGCCCCACTGAACTCATCTCTACCTACATCGACACTGTCCTGTCCGCGCTAGTCCAGAAACTCCCCACATACGTTCGAGACACCACCCACGCCCTCCACCTCCTCCAAGACTTCCATTTCCCCGGCCCCCAACGCCTCATCTTCACCATGGATATCCAATCCCTCTACACCTCCATCCACCATGACCAGGGCCTCCAAGCCCTCCGTTTTTTCCTCTCCAGACGTCCCCAATAGTACCCTTCCACTGACAGTCTCATTCATTTGGCCGAACTGGTCCTCACCCTTAACAATTTCTCCTTTGAATCTTCCCACTTCCTCCAAACTAAAGGCGTAGCCATTGGCACACGTATGGGCCCCAGCTATGCCTGTCTCTTTGTTGGTTATGTAGAACAGTTGACCTTCCGTAATTACACCGGCACCACTCCCCACCTCTTCCTCCGCTACATTGATGACTGCATTGGCGCCACCTCGTGCTCCCGCGAGGAGGTTGAGCAATTCATCAACTTCACCAACACATTCCACCCTGACCTTAAATTTACCTGGACCATCTCTGACACCTCGCTCCCCTTCCTGGACCTCTCCATCTCCATTAGTGACGACCGACTTGACACTGACATTTTTTACAAACCCACTGACTCCCATAGCTACCTGGATTACACCTCTTCCCACCCTATCTCTTGCAAAAATGCCATCCCGTATTCCCAATTTCTCCGCCTCTGCCGTATCTGCTCCCAGGAGGACCAGTTCCACCATAGGACACGCCAGATGGCCTCCTTCTTTAGAGACCGCAATTTCCCTTCCCACGTGGTTAAAGATGCCCTCCAACGCACCTCGTCCACGTCCCGCACATCTGCCCTCAAACCCCACCCCTCCAACCGTAAAAAGGACAGAACGCCCCTGGTGCTCACCTTCCACCCTACAAACCTTTGCATAAACCAAATCATCCGCCGACATTTCCGCCACCTCCAAAAAGACCCCACCACCAGGGATATATTTCCCTCCCCACCCCTTTCCGCCTTCCGCAAAGACCGTTCCCTCCTCGACTACCTGGTCAGGTCCACACCCCCCTACGACCCACCCTCCCATTCTGGCACTTTCCCCTGCCACCGCAGGAACTGTAAAACCTGTGCCCACACCTCCTCCCTCACCTCTATCCAAGGCCCTAAAGGAGCCTTCCACATCCATCAAAGTTTTACTTGCACATCCACTAATATCATTTATTGTATCCGTTGCTCCCGATGTGGTCTCCTCTACATTGGGGAGACTGGGCGCCTCCTAGCAGAGCGCTTTAGGGAACATCTCAGAGACACCCGCACCAATCAACCAAACCCCCCTTTGGCCCAACATTTCAACTCCTCCTCCCACTCTGCCGAGGACATGGAGGTCCTGGGCCTCCTTCACCGCCGCTCCCTCACCACCAGATGCCTGGAGGAAGAACGCCTCATCTTCCGCCTCGGAACACTTCAACCCCAGGGCATCAATGTGGACTTCAACAGCTTCCTCATTTCCCCTTCCCCCACCTCATCCTAGTTTCAAACTTCCAGCTCAGCACACTCTCCTTGACTTGTCCGGACTTGTCGAACCTGCCTATCTCCTTTTCCACCGATCCACTCCACCCTCTCCTCCTTGACCTATCACCTTCATCTCCTCCCCCACTCACCCATTGTACTCTATGCTACTCTCTCCCCACCCCCACCCTCCTCTAGTTTATCTCTCCATGCTTCAGGCTCACTGCCTTTATTCCTGATGAAGGGCTTTTGCCCGAAACGTCGATTTCGCTGCTCGTTGGATGCTGCCTGAACTGCTGTGCTCTTCCAGCACCACTAATCCAGTATTTGCTTTCCAGCATCTGCAGTCATTGTTTTTACCACCTTGAAGAAAATAGTTTCCTATCTTGATCAGTGCTAAGTCAGCACTCCCTAACCCTCTCCCCCCATCCCCCCTAGTAAGTACAGTGCTGGTCATTGGAGCTTGCTGCATGCAAATTGCTGATAAAGTGGTTCCAATATTACAACAGTCGCTGCACATCCAAGTAATTAAATGCTTTGGGATGGTCTTGAGTTTTTCAAAGATGTTATATAAATGCAAGTCTGATGATCTTCTTTCTCAACAATAGTAGCACTCAGGACATCCCTCTTGACTCAGCAGCCCTGGCTAAAATCAGATGTGGTCTTGCTGAAGTGCCATCTAATTCTGTGTTTTGAAAGGCAGGAAGCTGGTTAGGAATTGCACCATCTTCAGCAGTGAGGCCTTATGTGAGGAGCCTGTCAAGGGTCATTTCTCTCAGCTCAACTGTAAAGAAAAGCACTGGGTGCAGGAGAGCTATCAATATCCCGGGAACTATGTGTAGCACAGCAAGATCCAACACCTCCAGGGGAGAATGGAAGAAAATACATTTTTACACAAATATCCCATTGAAATACAGAGAAATTTGATGGACAGAATGGTGGCTCAGTGGTTGGCACTGCTGCCTCACAGCACCAGCATCCCAGGTTTGATTCCAGCCTCAGGCAACTGTCTGTGTGGAGCTTGCACATTCTCCCAGTGTCTGTGTGGTTTTCCTCTGGGTGCTCCAGTTTCCTCCTGCAGTCCAAAGGTGTGCAGGTCAGGTGAATTGGCCATGCTAAATTGTCCATAGTGTGCATTAGTCAGAGGGAGGTGGGTTACTCTTTGGAGGGTCAGTTTGGGCTGAAGGGCTTGTTTCCACACTATTTGGAATCTAATCTAAACGAGCAGCAAATTAAAATATGACCAACACTTTGGCTGAACTTCTAAGTTTTAGCATTACACAGTATTATGTATTCTGGACTTGCTATGTACACTTCACACAATCTAGTTTACTCCATACGCTGCTCACAATGTGGTCTCACCTGCATTGGGAAATGAAGTATAGACTGGGCAACTGCTTTGCAGATTACGTATGTTCTGTCCACAAAAAAGACCCTGAACTTTCAGTTGCCTGCCACTTCAGCCAAGTCACCATGTTCTCTATGTCAGGCTTGCTGCAGTGCTCCAGCGAAGCTCAGAGCAAGCTGGAAGAACAGTACTTTATATTCCACTTGGGAACTCTACAGCCTTCTGAACTCAATACAGAGTTCAACAACCTTAGGGCTTGCGGCATCTTCTCCTGTGTCCTTACCCCAATCCCCACACACCAGGTCTGGTTATCACATGGTCTGCTATTGCACACTACCCATTTTTAGCCACTTATTGTCCCTATTCGCAGCCATTCATTTTCCTAGGCTGAACGTTATCCATTCCTTTGCCTGTCAAACTATTCTCCTCTCCATCTATCGTTTACACCTTGCCACTGGCCCACATTATCTTCTGGATAAAAAACAACTTTTTCTTAGCTACCATCAGTGCCTAAGAAGGGTCACTGGACCCAAAAGGTTAACTGATTTCTCACCACAAATGCTCCCAGGCTTTCTCTGAATTTCCAGCAACTTCTGCTTTTGATTCTATTAACATAAGTGCCAGGGATGACCATTAGATTAGATTCCCTACAGTCTGTTCAGCCCAACAAGTCCACACCAACCATCCAAAGAGTAACCCACCCAGACCCATTCCCCTACCCTATATTTACTCTTGACTAACACACTTAACACTATGGGCAACTTAGCATTGGCAATTCACCTGCCCAGTACATCTTTGGACCATGGGATGAAACTGGAGCTAATCCGCACAGACACAGGGAGAATGTACAAACTCCACACAGACAGTTACCCAAGGCTGGAATTGAACTCAGGTCCCTGGTGCTGTAAGGCAGCAGTGCTAACCACTGTGCCACCCCCTTGGCCAACAGGAACACAGTGCTTTCTTGCTGAATTAATGAGATTGGAATGACTCTATGAAACACCTGGCTCATGATACCAATTAGAACCCTCACCCTGCATCAGTACAATGAGGATTATGCTATTACTACAGTTACCATGGAGCATATTACTAACACAGTGAAGCAATACTTCCCTCATTCAATCAATCAACTTCACAGTTCACCAAAGGTGAACAAACAATCATCACCAGTTGCTACATTCCTCAAAATCGTACAATCAAAAAAAATTCCTCATAGAAGTGGATGAGGATAACTAAAGATTTTTGGACTGCCAAAGTCATTACTATCTATACATGGAATTGATGATCCAATAAGCTGGGTACAAGAACTCCATCTATGTTTGAAGAAGTAACATTCACTAGGTCATTAGCTACACTAATTTTCCACTCCCCTCCACTTACTTCGTACCCTTTCATTTCTGCTGTTTCAAAAACACTTGTAAATAGAGTTATAGTGGTCCGTGCCTCAGCAAACAATTATGGTAAAGTATTTTGCACCATGGTAATCGTCAATGAAAAGAACTCGAATTAGCCTCTTTGTGCTTCAAGTGATTAACCTGCTGGTGATCCCATGTTACTAATTTACCAACCATTTTTCAATATGTGCTTCTGAAACTTTTTGAGATTTTCCAAACCTCTTAAATCTCTCTTAACCTGTTAAATCTAGCAAAAAATATATTTCTACAGCGTCCTTCTACTTTAATATCCTTATGCTGCTAAAGAATATTTACAGAGGCTATGAGGTAAGGAAAATATTCACTTTAATCAAGAAACATCTTACCTTGACTGCATCTTGCCAAGAGTCTGCAGGAAAGAGCTAGATGGTGTGACATTACATCCCTTCCTGTGATACTTTATACTTTGTTTCAGTTGCATATCACAGTCAGATATATCCATGTGACTACCATTTCCTCAAGCCCAAATCTCTGGTTCTACCCATCATTTTACAACAGTCTGTTTGTAAAAGCTAACCACTGGAATTGGCAGCATATTAGACAGAAACAGGAATCTTCGAATGGATGGTTGAAAGACTAACGAGAGAAGCATTGTTCATTGATTAATTCAGTGAGGGAAGTCCCGTTCTCAGACATCTCACCCTGTTTTCATTTCTCAGCTTCAACTACGTCATGTGAAATTTAAGTGACTGCAAATGACCAATATTCTGACTGTTAAAATTGTCCTGAGAATTATTTTAAACTGATGCACTGTACCTCCACTCTAATTCTTTTCTGGTGTACCGTTAGTTCCAATGAGGACTGGCGTCAGCCATCATCTGCCATCCTCTCAATCAGCTTTTCTTCAGAACTTTCCAGTAAAAACCACAGGAAGGCAGTCAGCATTGGGATCCTGTTGATTTTTTCATGAGGTTAATTATAACAATGACAACTGCTCTAACAGCTGGAGTTTGCTCACTTGGCATTGAGTGTGAATTGAATAGAGGATGGCTGAACCTGTGTGAATTATTTGACTTTACCAGGTGACCCATTGAGAAAGCAATAGTGGCATTCTCACCAGTAATGTTAGTTAAAGCTTTAATTTTCCTGAAAGATTGCAGAGCACTGACAAACGTTAGGTTTGATTGCCTTAGAACGGTGTCATTACCAGAGCGATGAATGAACACTTAGCCATCCTATTGGAACTAATCACCTTGTGGACATGGTAAATCCCCCGCCATGTGAAGTTCTTCATTGATGCAGGTAATAACAACCACTTGAGGGATGCCACCTGAAATATTGTTGTCATAATGACTTAATCCTGACTATGATTAGGGGCATTGTCATAGAGTTATAGAGATGTATAGCATGGAAACAGACCCTTCGGTCCAACTTATCCATGCCAACCAAATAGCCTAAATAAACCTAGTCCCATTTGTCAGCACCTGGCCCATTTCCCTCTACACCCTTCCTCGTCATATGCCCATCCAGATGCTTTTTAAATGTTTTAATTGACGACTTCTACCACTTTCTCAGGAAGCTCATTCCAAACATGCACCACCCTCTGTGTGAAAAAGTTGCCCGTTAGCTCCCTTTTATATCTTTTCCCTCTCACCCTAAACCTATGCCCTCTAAATCAGCACTCCCCCACCCCAGGGAAAAGACCTTGTCTATTTATCCTATCCATGCCCCTCATGATTTTATAAACCTCTATAAGATCACCCCACAGCCTCCAATGCTCCAGGGCAAACAGTCCCGGCCTATTCGGCCTCTTCCTATAACTCAAATCCTCCAACCCTGGCAACATCCTTGTAAATCTTTTCTGAATCCTTTCAAGTTTCACAACATCCTTTCAATAGGAAGGAGACCAGAATTGCACGCAATATTCCAAAAGTCGCCTAACCAATGTCCTGTACAGCCGCAACATGACCTCACAATTCCTGTACTCAATGCTCTGGCCAATAAAAGAAAGCATACCAAATGCCTTCTTCACTATCTTATCAATTGCGATGCCACTTTTAAGGAATTATGAACCTGCGCTCCAAAATGCTATGTGAATTGTAAAATTGAACAAGTTTAGCACTAGATTAAACAGTATATCTCTTCTTGTCTTAAAAAGATAATTTTGTAATGGGGAAGGACTTGCAATTTTTGGCCCCAAAACCCTCCTGAGATATCTCTGGTTCTGTTATGCTGGCCGCTTGCATATCCCCAATTTTAATGATTTCAACCTTAGTGGCTGCATCTTTAGTTGTTCAGGCACTAGTTTCTGGAACTCTTCCCCAAGCCTCTTCACTTCTGCTTCCTCTTTCAACGTGCTCCTTAAAGCCTACTTCTTAGATCAAGCTAGGAGACAAAAATGCTAATATCTCCTTATTGGCACAACATCAAATGTTGCTTGAGAATGCTTCCTTGACAGTTTACATTATGTTTCAGACACTTAATAAATACAAATAATTAATAATCTGTAGCAAGCATTTTGCATGCTAAATGTTCATCTAAATTTGATGTAATTAACATAAAATTATTGTAAAAATTGAATATCTAAAATTAGTTTGTATTCAGAAGCATGATTTACACAAAATCAATAAGTTGCTCTGTTCTTTTAATCCTTGAGGAGAAAGTGAGGACTGCAGATGCTGGAGATCAGAGCTGAAAATGTGTTGCTGGAAAAGCACAGCAGGTCAGGCAGCATCGAAGGAACAGGAGAATCGACGTTTCGGGCATAAGCCTGGGCTTTTGCCCAAAACATCGATTCTCCTGTTCCTTGGATGTTGCCTGACCTGCTGCACTTTTCCAGCAACACATTTTCAGCTCTGTTCTTTTAATCCCCCAACAAATGTCCAGATATTTGAAATCAAACAGGTTATAATGAACAGAATCTGCTGTTTCACATACACAAGCAGTAAACAACATTCCCCTTAATAAGTGAAATACTTTGGTGAAATCAATCTTAACTTTATAGATTTCATGAAATAGCACCTTAGTTTGTCTAGATTCTCCTTGTAATTTAACAGTTGGAGTCCAAGACATTGTTAGGTACACACTGAACTCGCTCTAGGCTGTTTTGGTCTTCCTAAAATGTGATGCCCAGAACTCACAGTATTGTGAAAGATAATTTTGTAGGATAGTGTTCCTCAGGCAAGTGTCCCAGGTCCCAACCACCTTCAGCTGTTTCAATTATTTTCCCTTCATTATAACATCAGAATTGGGGATATTTACTAATGACTGCACAAGCAGCACAAGTGCCAGGCAATGACCACCTCCAACAGGAGAGAATGCAACCATCTCCCTTGGCATTCAATGATATCACCATCAGTGAATCCTCTATTGTCATAGTCCTGAGTGGGCAGGGTGGTTATCACTGACTAGAAACTGAAATGGACCAACCATATAAATACTGTGGATGTGGTAGCAGGTCAGAGGTTAGGAATTGTGCAGCATGTAAGTCATCTCCCAACACCTCATCTCTATCCACCATCTCTCAATAAGGGGAGGTCTTACGAGGAAAGGCTGAGGGACTTGAGGCTGTTTTTGTTGGAGAGAAGAAGGTTGAGAGGTAACTTAATAGAGACATATAAGATAATCAGAGGGTTAGATAGGGTGGAGAGGGAGAGCCTTTTTCCAAGTATGGGGACGGTGAGCGTGAGGGGGCATAGCTTTAAATTGAGGGATGATAGATATAGGACAGATGTCAGAGATAGTTTCTTTACTCAGAGAGTAGTAAGGGTATGGAATGCTTTGCCTGCAACAGTAGTAGATTTGCCAACTTTAAGTGCATTTAAGTCATCATTGGACAAACATATGGACGTACATGGAATAGTGTAGGTTAGATGGGCTTCGGATTAGTATGACAGGTCAGCGCAACATTGAGGGCTGAAGGGCCTGTACTGCACTGTAATGTTCTATGTTTTAAATTAATACAGTGATGGAATACTCCCCACTTACCTGGCTGAGTGCAGATCTAACAACACTCAAGAAGCTCAACACAGGTACGTAATGATATAACAGTATTACCACTGGACTATGAGTCTAGTGACCCAGGTACTGTTCTGGGGACCCAGGTTCGAAACCCACAATGGCTCACAGTGGAATTTGAATTCAATAAAAGTCTGGAACTTAAAATCTAATGCCAACCATGACGCCATTGTCAATTGTTGCAAAAACCCAACTGCATCACGACTGGTCTGACCTGCTTGTGTCTCCAGAACCATAGCAACGTGGTTGACCTTTAATTGTTTTCTGAGATGGCTAACCATTTAGTCATACCAACCACGAGAGAAGAAAACAAAAATGAAAGCAGACAGACCACGTGGCATCAATTCAGGAAGCAGAACTGACAGAGGCAAAGTCCTCCTTACTATCATCTGGGGTTTGATTCCACAACTGGGAGAAATGTCTCACAGAATATTCAAGCAACGACTGACGCAGTCATACTCTTTGAATCATTCCTTACAATGCCCCACACACTGTCATCGCCATCTCTGTCCTAGCCTACCAGCTGGACAGACTCAGCAGAGACAACAGCACTATGTACACAGTCAGGAGGGTGTTCCACAGGGAGTCCTCAACATTGACTCTAGACCCATTATGTCCTGCTGATCACCACATGCCACCCATCCCCATCTCAGCTGGAATAAAGATGAAGGATATAAAACTATACTGTGTCTCTGAGCATTTTGCTTTGACTGAGGTGGGGTGAGAACAAGATGGCAACTGTACCAAACAATGGTGGGTATTTTCAAAGTCAAAGCAAGCCTTCATCTCCATATTAATTTTGCGGTAGTCATTCTTACCAATACTGTTATGGATGCAACTGTAATAGACCGATTGATAAGAATGAGGTCAAGTTTGTTTTTCCCTCTTGTTGGTTCCCTCACAACCTGCTACAGACCCAGACTAGCTGCCATGTCCTTTAGGAGCTGACAAGATCAATAACATTGCTGTTGAGACTCTCTTGGTGGTGAAAGTTGCTTCATCAGTTGAGCTGGGGGTTGGATGGCATGTGGTGATCAGCAGGACATAATGGGTCTAGGACAGAGATGGCGATAACAGTGTGTGGGGCTTGTAAGAAATGATTCAAATGTCATGGAGGGAGAGAGAACGATCGCCCGTGTGCACAGAGACATGAGTTCACAGTATTCTCTTGAAGAGCAGTTTCTCAACGAACTATATAGTCATTTTACAGGGAGAAGCGTCCAGATAAGATAACATACATATTAATTGGGTGACCGTTACAATCAACGAATATCAACAGTAAAGATTAAGCCATCTGTTGTTACACAATGAATGTTCTTAACCTTAATTAGCTTCGCATAGTGAATACTTTTCACCTTGTTAAATTGACCTTACATACTGAATTCTTCCAATATTGTTAATATGGTCTACATAATGACTGCTTTTCCACCTTGTTAACCCATTATCCTTGCCTCCAGCACCCCATTGTTAACTGTAAGTTTTTATCTGATTGGAGTCATGCTCAGCTGATCCTGTTGCTTCACAAAACTCAGAACTTAACTCTTTCTCTGACTGCTTATATCCTATACACATTTCATAGACACCAAGCTAAATGTGTCAGATTTTGAACAGATCTAGCAATTCAAGATTGAGCATCCATAAGGCCTTGTGGCCATAAACAGAATTGTACTCGAACACAACCTGCAACCTCATGATCTGGCATATCCCTCGCTGATCCATTACCATCAAGCCAGGGGAACAATTGTGGTTCAATAGAGAGTGCATGAGGGAATGCCAGGAACAGCTCCAGGCAAATCTAAAAATGACGTGTCAACCTGGTGATGCTGCTACACAGGGTTACTTGTGTAGCAAACAGCAAGTGATAGACAGAGCTAAGTAATTTCACAAACAATGGATCTAAGCTCTGCAGTCCTACCACACCTAGTTTTGAATGGTGGTAGAACAAAGTAACAACCCACTAGAGGAGGAAGCGCCACAAATGTTCCCATGCTTAATGATGCAAGAGCTCAACACAACACAAAAGATAAGGCTGAAGCACTCGCAGCAATTTTCAGTCAGAGTGCAGTGTGGATGATCCATCTCAGTCTCCTTCAGTGGACCCCAGATTTATAGATACCAGTCTTCAGCCAATTCAATTCATTCCACTTGATATTAAGAAACAGTTGGAGACATGGATATTGCAAAGGCTGTGGGCCCTGACAATATTTTGGCAATAGTATTGCTATGAAGTTGAAGGAATGTACTGTACCTTTAAGAGAGAGGGAAGATTGTTTTATACTGAGAGCTTGCAGGCACATGTCATGTGACTGACTAGCACTCTCAGAGTGTGCTGGAAAATTGAAAATATGACTGCTATTCACCACACTCTCTGTCAAAGGTATCTTTTTCATATGAAACATCTTTGCAGCAGAACACCAAAGATGACCCAGAGAGATCTACAAACAGAGGAAGAGCGACACCAGAGACAACAGTCACTGTCTGGTTTTGAAAATTAAGTTGCTGTAAATGTAATTGGGACTTAATGGATCAGTATCTTGTTATAGAGTGGGAGGTAGGAGAAAGGAGGTTTAGATTTGTAAATTGTTGCTGTTTACTGTTCACTTTTAGAGTTAAGAATAAATTGATATATTTTCTTTAAATAATGGAATTTGGGAGTTCTGTCACTGATACTTGAACAGATTTTGAGGTGAGGTGAGCTTTTCTGGATGTTTGGTCTAATTAGCAAACGGATTCACTGTCGTGGCATAACAGTATTGAAGACTTATGCTCTAGAAACTACTGCTCCCCTAGCCATGCTCTTTCAACACAACATGATGGAAAATTGTCCAGGTCTGTCCTGTATACAAAAAGCAAGACAAATGCAACCCAGTGAATGACTGCTCCAGTCCACTCTCAATCATCAGTAAAGTGATTGAATTTGTCATCATCAGTGCTATCAAGCAGCACCTACTCAGCAATAACCCTCTCAGTGATGTCCAGTTTGTGTTCTACCCTGAATCACTCAGCTCCTGACCCCATTAAAGCTTGGTCCAAGAGCTGAATTCCAGAGGTGAGATGAGAGTGACTGCCCTCAACCTCAAAGCCAGAAAACTGCCGTCAATAGGAATCAAGGGGAAAATTCGTTGCTGGTTAGAGTCATACCTAGCAGATAGGAAGATGATTGTGGTTATTGGAGGTCAGTCATCTCAGCTTCAGGACATCTCTGCAGGAGTTCCTCAGGATAGTGCCCTTGGCTCAACCTACTGCTTCATCAATGACCTTCCCTCCATCGTAAGGTTAGAAGTGGAGCTGTCCACTGATGATTGCACAATGTTCAGCACCATTCACAGCTCCTCAAATACTTACGCAGTCCATACCCAAATGCAGCAAGACAATATCCAGGCTTAGGTTGAAAAGTGGCATATAACATTCATGCCACACAAGTGCCAGGCAATTACCTACTGCAACAAAAGGGAATTTAAACATCACTGCTCGACATCACTGAATATTCTGTTATCAGCATCCTGAGAGTTACCACAGTCCAGAAACTGAACTTGATTTGTCATATAAAAATACAATGGCTACAAAGGCAGGTAAGCGAGGAATCTTGCAGTGAGTAACTTGTTCCCAATCTTCCCAAAACATGTTCACCATCTACAAGGACAAATCAGGAGTGCGATGAAATACCTGCCATTTGCCCAGATAAGTGCAACTCCAATAGCACTCAAAAAACTTGACATTATCCAGGACAATGCATTTGTGATGGCAGCACATTAACAAAGATTCACTCCCTCCACTATCATAACTTAGTAGTAGCAGTGTGTTGTATCTACAAGGTGCACTGCAGAAATTCACCAAAGATCCTTGGACAGCACCTTCCAAATCCACAACCACATTCACCTACAAGGACTAGGGCAGCAGATGCACGGGAACACCACCACCTCCATGTTCGCCTCCAAGCAACTCACCATCCTGACTTGGAAATATATCGCTGTTGCTTCTCATACCCACTATTTTACTTCCCTCTTTAACAAATTCAGTCAGATTGTTCAGGCTTGGTCTACACTTTACAAACCTATGCTGATTCTCACTGGTCAGTTGAAAGTTTTCAATGCCTTAGTTAGCCTTAATCTTAATTAACATCTTAGACATTTCCTGAGAGCAGATGCAAAGTGAACTGTTAAGGAATTCCACTGTCATCTTCCTTAAGTGACTGAGTGACATTTGTAACTTTGCAAAAGGAATAACTCCTGAATCAAGAGAAGATTTCTTCGAAGATTATTGCATGAGCAATTTTGCCATCTAGTACCTTTAAAATTCTGTGATGGAAACCATCTGCCATTGTGAGTTTGTAACTCCTTGGTGCCATTATCTTCTTCATTATCTTTATTTTGCTTCAGTAATTTCTGAGAAGTCCTGACCCTGATACAGCATGCATTTCCCTTGGATTTCCAAAACACTGAACTCTTCTTTCTGCCACTAGGTTTTTAATGGCAAGCTGAGAATCTTGCTGGTAAGCAACGGAGGAGGGAGGGATGCTGTTTGAATACATTTGCCAATGATTTATATGCAATGTCCTGTTCTCTCATGTGCCAGAGAAAAAGTAAATGGTGACAATTACTGACATAAGAATCAGAGCAGGCACCTCCATGGTCAGTGACTGACCACAACCTCTGTCCAAGAAGGTTGACATTGGACATGGACCAGCCTCACCATATCCTAGCACGATTCCAGCCCACTTGCAATACAGTTCTCCAACGCAATGCTGTACTTAGGAATGCACTACACCTTTTATTAAAATACTGCTGCAAGGACACCTTACACACATGCACCCATCTTACGCATTCAACCAGAGTGCATTTCAGGGCTCCTCGCTTACTCTCTTAGCACTCATTCACTTTATGTTTACCTGATGCTCTCAGCATCTCTGCTTTGTTTTGCCTTTCCCCTCCTTCATCTGGAGCTTAAAGGCTTATCGTATTTTTGTCTTGTCTTTTAATGCAGAAACGAAGCCAGACAGCTGGTCATTGTTGTTAGCAGTTAGCAGTCATCAGTCAAGGGGCTAGATGCGTTACCTCACAACACCAATGTTACACCCATGCCCATGCCAAATGACAGCAGCTTACACTGCAAATACACTTATATGTGTTTCAACCCAATCTTCAAGTCTAAGATAAATTGTCTTTAATTAATTCAAGAGAAACAGCCTTTAGTCAGTGGATCCCAGTCCAGTGAATCAAAAGCAGCATCCAATGTCAATACAGAGGTTTGGACAGGGTCAGTCAGACATTTGGTGTAGTCAGGGTCACCACAGTCCAGAGTGTGAACCATGGTCAGTCTTGTAGGTCCAGTGCAAGCGAAGTCGGGATTCACAATAAGTCGGTTGGGGGAGTTGCGTAGAGATCAGCCAAGGATCTGGTCATTCACCAGTGGAGACTGTCCACCCAAGTCAATTGGGGGATTGATCATGGGGTGATCAGGGACCACTGCTTTGGGACAGTCCTGGGGGTGAGCTCAGTGAAAGACAAAAAAGGGATTATCAGAGGTTACTGTTTTGGGAGAGAATTTGGGGGAAGTCAGTTCTAGGGACTGGAGGCAGGGAGTTGGGTTGCGAAGGGAATAATCACTGTGAAGGAATGAAACTCAATATATCAGGAGAGGGATTTTGGTAATTCATTGAAGGGCATGAGTTACTGCAGAAGGACAGGGTCATCAATGGTTACACCATTCTGGCTTCAATGTGAGGACAGTGCAGCATGACTAAGCTGTGGGGCAAGGGCTCAGGAGGTAATTTTGGGAGATGAAATTGTAATTCAAAGTAGTGTGTGGGAATATTTGGAAGGTCAGTACTGATGTGTTTGCCAGGGAGTGCCAGGAAGAAAGGAATATATCGTTCTGAGGGGCACTTTGATTACCAGACCGAGTATATGACTACCTGAGCCAAACATGACTTGCATTCCCTTCTATACTCAGGTGAATGTAAATGCAAAATGGAAATGAAAGACAGCTATGCACACACATAGCGGAGGGCTCTATTTGTGAGTGTTGTGAGGCCCTTCAAGTGACAATTGCATTCATTAGGCATTTAGAGCCACAGAGATGTACAGCAAGGAAACAGATGCAGATTGAATATATCTTTAATCATTAAGCCCAAGATATTGAATGTATACATGATTAATTATGTGGGATACAAAACCTGCTCACAAGCAATCTTCCACTATGTCATTGGTTATTATATAGAGTCATAGAGATATACAGCATGGAAACAGACCCTTCAGTCCAACTCATCCATGATGACTGGATATCCTAAATAAATCTAGACCTGTTTGCCAGCATTTGGCTCATATCCCTCTAACTCCTTCCAATTCACATATGCATCCAGTTGCCTTTTATATGTTGTAATTGTACCAGCATCCACTACCTCCTCTGGCAGTTCATTCCATACATGCACCACCCTCTGCGTAAAAACAATGACCTTAGATCCCTCTTAAATCTTTCCCCTCCCACCTTAAACCTATGCCCTCTAGCGTTGGACTCTCCCACCCGTGAGAAAAGGCCTTGTCTCTTTACCCTATCCATGTTCCTCATGGTTTCATAAAGCTTTATAAAGTCCCCCTTCAGCCTCCAATGTTCCAGGGAAAATAACGTATTCAATGTCTTCCTATTGTGCAAACCCTCTAACCCTGGCAACATCTTTGTAAATCTTTTCTGAACCTTTTCAAGTTTCACAACATCCTTCCTATCGCAGGGAGACCAGAATTGCAAGCAGTATTCTGATAGTGGCCTAACCTATGTCCTGTATAGCCACAATATAACTTCTTTACTCCAATACTCAATGCACTGACTAATTAAGGAAAGCATTCCAAATGCTTTCTTCACTATCCTATCTACCTGTGACTGCACTTATAAGAAACTATGAAAATGCACTCCAAGGTCTCTTTATTCAGCAACACTCCCTAGGACCTTACCATTAAGTGTAGAAGTTCTGCCCTGACTTGGTTTTCCAAAATGCAGCACATCACATTTATCTAAATTAAACTCCATCTGCCACTCCACAGCCCAGTTGCTCATCCAATCAAGGTCCCTTTGTATTGTGAGATAAGCTACTTCGCTGTCCACCACACCTCCAATTTTGGTGTCATCTGCAAACTTACTAACTATACAGCCTATGTTCACATCCAAATCATTTATATAAATAACGAAAAGTAATGGACCCAGCAGCGATCCTTGTGGCACTCCACTGGTCACAGGCCTCCAGTCTGAAAAACAACCCTCAACCACCACCCTCTGTCTTCTACCTTTGAGCCAGTTCTGTATCCAAATGGCTAGTTCTCACTGTATTCCATCTGATCTAACCTTGCTAATCAGTCTCCCATGGGGAACCTTGTTGAACACCTTACTGAAGGCCATATAGGTCATGTCCACCACTCTGCCCTCATCAATCCTCTTTGTTACTTCCTTAAAAAAAAACTGTTCAAGGTAATCATCTCTATCAAGGCTTCAGTCACAGGAAGTAGTTAAATTGTTATCTACACTCCATGATTCATAAAGTCAATCCAAGATCTCATTGGTTCTCCACCTATCTGCTCACTCCTTCACCCCTACCCTCTGTCATCTAGATAAATACCACGTTTTCCTAGACGCTATCAGTTCTGAAGAAGGCTCACTGGCCTCAAAACACTAATTCTGTTTCTTTCTCCACAGATGCTTCAAGTTTCTCCAGCAATGTTTTTGCTTTTGGCCAAGAACTCATAGGCTGCACAGGAGCTGATTTTCTCTTACCTTGAACTGTAGGTACTTGCCAACATGCTCTTATTTACAATGTTGCCTTTCTTGGCTGATGTGGGGTAGTGGGAGAAATGTATATGTAGAGGCATTCCATGCCCTACAGCATGGAGCACTGCGTTAAACTGTAATTTACATGTGATGCAAATGGTGAGTTCTCACATTCCTCAGGATTTGCCCAGCTTCTGATATTCCCCACACTGGTTCAGTGGGACCATGACCAACAGATTCAAGCTCAGCAGAGTTCATTTTTGTTATGGCTGTGATGCTACAAAGACACAAGAGAAAAGAAGGAGCAACAGATGCATCAGAAAGCCGAAGACCAGTAGCAACTTCTCATGACTGCCGGCCAGTCTCCAGATGAACTGGTCAAAGCTGAAGATACATTCAGGATGCAGAAGAGGCCTGGACTCTATCACTCTTAATGCTATTTTCTCCAGATGACTGAATTGCTTTGTTGCTACAAACAGAGGATCTCCTAGGAGACCTTCACAGACCCTACCAGCTACTGGACTAGTGCCTGTGATATGATGGAGTGGGTAGCCTTCCTATCCCAGTGGATAACAGCTGCACTAAATGTTTATGTAACTTCTCTAATGCTTTCAACCTTTGCAAACCTGTGTGGGATCTCACAACCTTAATCCACAAACATATTGAGGTGTTTACCAATGCAATTTGAGCCAGATCAATGACTTCCCCTTGTTCCCCGCGATGATATCTGTGCTGCAGCCGTGACAGTAGGCTTTGGCAATCTAGGTGGCTTCCTCCAGGTGCAGGACTCCATTAACTGTACTCCCGCTTTGTTGAGAGGACTATATCATCATGCAGCTGACTTCATCAAAAGGAAAATTTGCACTCTATTCAATTTGCAATCATCTGTGATCAGCTCTACCATACCTTAGAAGTCTGTGCCTGATGGCTTGGAGCTTTATCCTTGAGAACTCACGTTCCTACTTCATTACCATATAGGGATATTCACTGGAAGACATGCCCCCCCCCCACCTCTGTAACCATGGCTGGTTACTCTGTTAACAACCCCTGACTGAGGCTAAACGTGGATAACAATACAGCCCATTCTTCCACTGGTGCCAAGATGGAGCAAACCATAGGCCTCCTGAAGATCAGGTTGTGATTCTTGCATTGGTCAGGGGGGCCTTGCAGTTCTGCCCAGACAGAGTCTGCCACATAATCCAAGCATGCAGTGCCCTGCCCAACTGGAGTAGGCAAATGGGGATGTGGTGGATGCTGAAGAGCTAGCAGAGGGCAATGGTCTTCTAAGGATCAAGATGAAGACATTGAGCAGGAACATCATAGAATATAGGATATATATGATAGGATTTATGTGTATTTGGAGGGGCAAGGAATGATTAGGGATAGTCATCATGGTTTTGTGCAAAGAAAATCATATCTCTCAAACCTGATTGAGTTACTTAAGGAAGTAGCCAAGAAATTGATGAGCCAAGAGTGAGAGATATTGTTTACTTCGACTTTAGTAAAGTATTTGATAAGATTCCATATGATAGATTAATTAGTATAGTTATATCACATGGGATTCAGGGTGAGCTTGCCAATTGCATACAAAATTGGGTTAACGGCAGGAGACAGAGAGTGATGGTGGTGTGTTGGTTTTCAGACTGAAGGCCTGTGACCAGCGATGTTCCACAAGGATTGGTGCAGTGTCCATTTTTATTTGTTATTTATATAAATGATTTAGGTTAGAGTGGTGCTGGAAAAGCACAGCAGTTCAGGCAGCATCCGAGGAGCAGGAAAATCTGCTGTGCTTTTTCCAGCACCACTGTAACCTAGAATCTGGTTTCCAGCATCTGCAGTCCTTGTTTTTACCATATAGGTGATTTAGATGAGAATATAGAAAGCATGGTTAGTAAATTTGTGGATGACACCAAGATTGGTGATATAGTGGACAGCAAAGAAGGTTATCTAAGATTACAAAGATCAATTGGGTCATTTGGGCTGCAAAGTGACAAATGGAGTTTAATTTGGATAAATACGATGTATTGCATCTTGGTAAAACAAACAAGGGCAGCACTTATACAATCAAAAGTAGGCCCTCAGATAGTGTTATAGCACAAAGACAACGAGGGGTTCAGGTCCATAATTCTTTGAAGTTCGCATCACATATAGATAGGGTGGTTAAGAAGGCATTTAATACGTTTGCCTTGATTGCTCAGACCTTTGAGTATAGGAGTTGGGACATTATATTGAGGTTGTATAGGACATTGGTGAGCCTTTTTTGGAGTACTGTATCCAGTTCTGGTTGCTCTGTTGTAGGAAGGATATTATTAAGCTGGAAAGTATTCAGAAGGGATTTATGAGGATGTTGTCGGGAATGGAGGGTTTGATTTATAAGGAGAAGCTGGAAACGCTGGGACTTTTTCACTAGAACATGGGAGTTTGAGGGGTGACCTTAGAGAGATTTATGAAACCATGAAGGGTATAAATACAGTAAATGGCAGATGCCTTTTCCTGGGGTCAGAGATTTCAAGGCTAGGGGCATATTTTTAAGGTGAGAGGAGAAAGATTTTAAAAAGTCATGAAGGGCAATTTCTTTCACACAGAGACTGCTTCATATGTGGAATGAACTTCCAGAGGAAGCGATAGATGTGGGTACAGATGCAACATTTTAAAAACATTTAGGTGAGTACATGAATAAAAAATGTAGGCCAAGCATGGGCTGGTGGGACTAGTTTAGTTTGGGATTATGTTCCATAGGGACTGGTTGGACTGAAGTGTCTTTTTCTGGACGGTATGACTCTATGACCCTATAATTCTCATTTTCTGCATGATATAGCACAGCAGTGTCAAGAGCAATAAGCCAGACAGGGCTTAATACACACCCAGTTCCAGTAAATGTAATCTAGTGGAGTGATCAGTCATTGACTGTAAATCTATTGTTGAATGAAAGGCAAACAGTCCCTGTCTGTTCAATTTTCCTTTGAGTCCTCTGTCATTGAATAAAAGTGAATGTTTTCAACCATTCAACTGCTTTCTGATATGTGACGCTTCCACATTGCACAGTGACAAGGTGCAATGCTTCACTGGGTGTGATGGACAGAGGAGCTCTCATTTTGATAGTGTTCTGAGCTGAGCGCATGCTAAGGCTGGCTAGCCTATGTAGCTAATTTCTTGTAGCTGCAGCTACAGTGACAGTTGATTAGACAGCTGATGAAGTAAAACAGCAATGGATTTACAAACGTGAGTTTGTATTTGTGAAGAAGCATTACCATGCCACCTATGACCCCTCTGAAGCTTTCTTCCTCATTCCCCTCTCACTATGTGCACTGTGAAGGGCAGTGTTTGGCCTGATGAGTGGCTGGGCTTTAAAGCTGGCACCAGAGCCAAGAATCCCTGGTAGTGGCAAATACTGCTGCTGGTGAGCACTCAAAAGCAGGGTTCAGTTCCATAGATGCGTGGGGTATACTCAATGAGGTGAGCTGTCGACATTCGCACAAGGAAACTTGGCAGGGATCATGAAAGGAGACCTTCCATGAAACTCCCCAAAATTGATACTCAGCTGGTTTCTGACAAAATCCTACTCTTTGCTGGTTGACCTTTTGTGTTCTTTACACCTTTCCCAGCCAGAATCTGCACATTGTTTTCCCCATTTATGTACACTTTTCCTTTTAGTTTTTTTTTGTTTCTAAGCTCTTTAACGAGGGTGGCACGGTGGCTCAGTGGTTAGCACTGCTGCCTCACAATGCCAGGGACCTGGGTTCAGTTTCCGCCTTGGGCAACTGTTTGTGTGGAATTTGCACATTCTCCCTGTGTCTGTGTGGGTTTCCTCTGGGTGCTCCGGTTTCCTCCCACAGTCCAAAGATGTGCAGATTAGGTGAACTTGCCATGCTAAATTGCTAGTAGTGTTAGGTGGATTACATCAGAGGTAAATATAGGGGGGGTGGGTTTTTCTCCAGAGGGTCGGTGTGGATTTGTTGGGCCAAAGGGCCTGTTTCCACACTCTAGGTAATCTAATCAATCATCCTTAGTTGTCTAAGGAAATTCACTGTTTTGCCCATTTGGGAGACATATTTCTGTATCACAAATTCCTTTCTGAACACCTCTCGCTGATCTTATGCTCTTTTACTGAGTGACAGGTTTGCCCATTTTACTGTGGACAGTCTCTGTCTCATCCCATTGAAATCAACCTTACATAAATCTAAAAAATAAATATCTCATTTCTGTTTTGACTATCGGAACAAATTCCTCCTGCAGCTCACCTTGGTTACAGCTGCTCGGGCCTCAATTTGAGATTTAGTTCAATGAGCAGTGCTGGAAATCTTGTTCAGAGTCTCCATTTCTTACCAATCAGGTTTGAAGCAATCCCTTCACTGGACAAATGAGATCCATCTTGTACGCAATTCCCTTCACGTGTCCAAAATACCACATAGACCACACCGACATTCTCACCTCGAGCTAATTGCAGCGCCTCAATCTTTCAAAGTGGATTGGAATCCCTATTTTAGACCCAGACCAGACAACTTGCTGCCTACCTTCCTGGTGAACCTCTGGGTCAGGAGCTGTCCTAGTAAAGACAATGCAGTCCTGTCCAAGAATTTTCACAGATAACGGAAGACTACTGAGATAAACCATACTCGCTTTTGCAGCACTAGGTGCCCTAATTTGTCATTTAAAGATCCTAAAGCCATATTGACAAATACTGACAGATGACAAGTGTATTTGGGTTAGGTAGGACGGTAAGGTGGCAGGTGAATGGAGTATTGGGTGACCAATGGATAAAGGCATGGGTGACTGATGAATGGGAAGGATACAGATGCCAAGTGCTTGAACTGATAAAGAATGTGGGTGAGTGAGTAGCGAGGGTGGCAAATTGGTGAGGGTTCAGACACTAGCTCTGTAACTAGATGGTGTGCCAGCTAGATAATGGAGTAGGCTACCCGATGTGTGCAAAGGGGCATTGTGACTGAGGTCGTAGGTTGCCAGGCAGGTAATGGGGTAGGATGAAAGTGGGTTGGAGGATAGGACACTGAGTAGATGAATGAATTAATTGGCAAATGGGTGAGTGGGTGGGTGAGGGGCACAATTACCTGTGGGTTGGGGTGGTAGGATGCTAGGAGGGGTGTTAGAATATAATCTCTGGTAGGTGAAGGGTAGAACGTCTTATAGTAGATCAAAGGGGAGGGGGTTAGTGATGAGTCAGGTTGGGGAGTTGGGAACTCTTAAGGTAGCTCCACCTATGTAGGTATTGGCTAAGTGAGGAGTGCTATTGAGACTCAGGCCTGGTAGGGTGTTGGGTCAAGTATGGGGAGTCAGGGGCTGGAACAGAAGAGGAAAAGGGAGTATAGTTGTATGGGAGATAGTTGGGGAAAGAATCAGGTGTCAGTTTTATAGGAGTTAAAGCTGGTTTTAATCCTTCTAATGTCTCTTTGTGGACTATGAAGATCAGTAGGTCAGAATCATCTGAATTCTACAATTCCAATTCAGAGTTTGAGTCATTTTCAGAGGGTTCCAAACGTTGCTTTATTGCCCACTGAAAGTTTATACTTCCTGGGCAATTCCTACACTTCAGCAAAGACAATCTTCTGCTTGTAATCCAAGGATATTTGTGGGAATGTGTGCATATGGAGTGGGGACATTTCTGGGCTGGTCTGGAAGTGTCACTACTTACAATCACGACGTTGCTGGAACATATCAAATCTTGAAAGAGTAGATATGCAGAGGATATTTCCTGTAAACAAACAATCTCGAACTAGAGGTCACTGTTTGAAATAAAAGTGTCACCCATTTAAGACAAAGGTGAAGAGATTTTTTTTCATAGAGGGTCATAAGTGTTTGCAAGTCTCTTCCTTGAAACTTGTTGGAAGCAGGTCTGAGTATCTTTTAAAGCAGAGGTAGATAGATTCTTGACAAGCAACGGAATGCAAGGTAATCATGTAGTAGGCAGAAACATGGAGGAAGCAGATGAGTCATGATCATATTGAATGGTAAAGAAGGCCCAGGGAGGTGGGTGGCCTACTCCTGCTCCTAATTTGTATGTTCTGTGTGTTCTTATTGTTTAGGTACATGGGTGAAGAAAGACTGTTTGGGAATTAGAGTCATGGAGTCATACAGACCCTTCAGTCCAACCAGTCCATGCTGACAAAACCTCAAATTAAACTAGTCAGCCTGCCTGCCCTTGGCCAAACATTTCTTATTTCATGTACACATCGGAATGTCTTTTAAGTGATGTAACTGTACTCATATCCCCCACTTCCTCTGGAAGTTCATTCCACACATGAACCAATCTGGGTTAAAAAAAAAGCCCCTTTATTTTATAGCTTCTTCCTCTCACCTTAAAAATATGCCTCCTAGTCTTGAGATCCCCACACACTATGGAAAAGATACCTGCCATTCTATACCCATCATGATTACAGAAACCTCTTTACAGTCACCCCTCAACCTTTCACACTCCAGTGAAGAAGTCCCAGTCGATCCAGTCTCTCCTTGTAACTCACTGTCTATTCCTAACAACATTCTCATAAATCTGACCTAAACCCTCTTCAGCTTAATAATATTCTTCATTTAGCAGTGCTACCAGACACAATACTCCAGGAGAGGCTTCACCACTGTCCTATACAACCTCAATATAACGTCCCAACTCCTATACTCAAAGGTCTGAGCAATGAAGACAAGCGTGCTAAATACCTCCTTAAACACTCTATCCATATATGATGGATATCCATATATATCCATATATCCTTCTAAGAATTATGTACCCGAACCCCTCGGTCTTCTTGCTCTACAACACCATCCAAGGCTCTACGTTTAATTGTATGAGTCTTCTCCTTGTTTGTTTTAACAAAATGGAATCCCTCACATTTACCCAAATTAAACTCCATTTGCCACTCTTCAGCTCGTTGACCCAATTGATCAAGAACTCTTTGTAATCTTATATAACCTTGTTTGCTGTCCACTGAACGACCAGTTTTGTAACCAATGGCAGTGTGTGTGGAAAAAAGTATAAAGCTTGGTTTGTGAGTCTTGGGCGAGAATAATGGAGGGAAAATATCAAATCAAACTGTACACAGATTTTGCTCCACTAGGAGTAAAAATGCAGAAGTGAGACTGGTTTCATAAAAAGTTAATTGTGCATGTTTGGCTTTTGCTGTTATTTTGTTGCATGTTGCTTGAATAGAATCACTAAATGTTGGCACAGTACCTAAGTTCAAGTTCAAGGAGTAAAGCATTAAAATCAATCTTCCTGACATGTCCAAAAGCAATGTACCTAGGTCGCTGACTCTCATTACAACTTTATCTGGCCCAGTCGTTGTACAATCAGAACAAGCAGGGGCAGGTCTGTGGTCGTTGCTGGACTTGTATCTAAACAACAAAGTCGCAGAACACTAAGCACAGAGTAAATAAATAAATACACTGTATTCACATAATGAGCCAAAAGTAGAAGCAGCAAAAGATAATTTAAAGAGGGCATTTTGAAAAGATTTATCTGGATTCTAAGGAAAAAGGGAGGAATAGCATTTGCTTGAGATAACAAAAACAAATATTGCAGCATTGCACTACAAAAACAATGAAGTACATTTGTGAGGCAGGGACAGCAGGGAATAAAAGTACTGTTAATCAGCGAGTCAGCAAAATTAACTTTCAAAGACAAGGACCTAGATGCCCCATTCAGAGCCAGACATTATGAGTACAGACATTGTGCAGCACTCATTGACATCCCTTTGTGACTATAAATTTTCCATTAAAATACTTCTGCAACCTAGCCCAAAGCAATTTTGATGAACTGACTGGGTTTTACTCTCTTTCTATTCCATTATATCTGCATTCTCTTATCCTCCCTCTTTTGCATACTCTCTCATCTCCACCATCACCTCTTTTAGCCACTTCCTTATTCCCTCTTTTCCTCATTCATTAAATATTTGATCTTTTCTCTCGTTTTGCCTTCTGTCCTTGAATCTTCCTGATCCCATCCTTTCCTTGCATCTAGAATTCCCTACAACCTTGTTCACTTTGTAAAGTTTTACATATTTCTTTCTCAATCTCCCTCGTTCCTCCTTTCTACCCCTTTCATCCTCTCTTTTCATTTACTCTGCCTCCATCTTGCTCATGATCTTAATCTGTCCCTACACTGAGGCAGAAACCCTGATAACATTTAAACCATAAAAACTACAAGGCTACTGACCAAGCACTGGAATATGGGATTAGGTTGGACCGCATTTTGTCAGCCAGCATGGTTATGATAGACTGAATGATCTCCTTCCATATCATAAATCTCTGTGATTCTGTAATTTCATGATAATCGACAAATGGATAAGGTTTTGTGAGTGAGGAGTCAAGGAAAATGGAGCAGAATGGACAATACCTGGCTTCGAGAAAGGAAGCAGAAAGTAGAGATAATAGTTAATTATTCAGAATGGCAGAAGATGGAAGGAATATTCAACACGGATCAGTGCAGGACCACTCTAGTTTTCACATTATATTAAAGATTTAGACAGCGGAAGCGAAAAGGTCTAAATTTTCAAGTGAAACCAAATTGGAGTTAGAGAGCTCATCCATACTGAAGAGGTCTACAAAAAGCTAAAGGCGAACACTAATAAACTTGGAGAATGGACAAATAATTAGGAAAGTAATTTCAATGTAGTTAAGTGTGAAATGTTACATTTTGACGGGAAAATTAAGGAGGTTAGTTTATTGCATGGAAAAGAAGAATCTGAATGGAGATCTAGGAGCACAAATACACTAATTACTACAAGTAGCAAATACTGGTCAACAAAGCTCTTAAAGTAAAGCAAACCACAAGTGGGTTTGTTTTGGAGTGATAGAATTGAAATATATAGAAGTGATGTTCAATTTATAGCAAATGTTGGTTAGAACAACATGGAATACAATTCTACTCACAATGTTTTGCAAAAGCAAAATTACAAAGTTGTTACCAGAATTGTAACTATTTATTAAGAGAAAATAAACAGACTGGGTCACATTCCTTTTGAAAAGGGGCAACTGAGGGCGTGATCTACTGACAGTCTTTAAGCTGGAAAAGGTTTGACAGATAGACTCAGAGACAGTGTTTGTTACCTATGAGGAAGAGCAAAACGAGGAACTCATCCATTTAAGATAATTACTAAGAAATCAAATAGGGAATTAAAAAGAATAAAGAGAGAGAGAGATAACTTTGGGGAGCAAGCAACCACGGGAAGTGCTGGAATGTATTATATATTTAATTAAATACTAATCAGCATATAAGGGAGACAGAAATAATGGCTTTTGCTGGTAGAATTACATTAGAAAGGAGGTCAAGGCTAGAGCAGACCATAACCTTCAGTATAGCTGCTTAAGTCAAATAATCTCTTTTAGTGCTGTATATCCTATATGTACTTGCACAAGAAAAATGTGATTTTTATTTTCAGATCTCCTCCTGCTTCGATTGGAAGAGTAATTGGAATCTGTTCTGCAACTGGCAGTCTCTTGGCAGGTCTCAGTAGATGCTCGAGCTGCACCATACTGCATAGGTTTAAGGTGATTTGAACTTCTGCTGTACCACATTTGTTGGATTTTAAATGTGAAGAATGTCAGACATTAAAATAAACTTAAATCATAGAATTGGTATAGTACAGAAGGAAGCCATTCAGCACATTGTGCCTGCCTCAGTTCTATTACCACCTAAGGGGCAACTTAGTGGGTATGCCTGTATGGAATGAGCTGCCAGAAGGAGTGGTGGAGGCTGGTACAATTCAACATTTAAAAGGCACCAGGATGGGTATATGACTAGGAAGGATTTTGAGGGATATGGGCCAAGTGTTGGCAAATGGGGCTAGATTAATTTCTGGTCGGCATGGACGAGTTGGACTGAAGGGTATGTTTCTGTGTTCTTCATGATTTTATAAACCTTCATAAGGTCACTCCTCATGTCCTAACCTCACAAAAAATCTACCATGCTTTAGTTTGAATGTTTTCTTGGGTGCAGTCATGGGTTGGTTTGAGGAATGAGTTCCAGATCTCCATCACCCTTTGTTTAAATGACATTTCTGAGTGACATAGCTTTAATTTTACAATGATGCCTCTTACTCCACTATTATTCCATGTAGCTTATCAAATTGTCTCAAAGACTTCAATTAGATTACTCTTGTGTATCGTACGGGAAGGCTATATTTGTGGCCAGCACACCACCACTGTGCACATGAACTGGAGTCAGCAACAAAAACAGAAATTATTGGAAAAAACTCTGCAAGTCTGGCAGGAATTGTGGAGAGAAAGCAGAATTGTTGGTTTGGGTCCAGTGATCCTTCTTAACACCAAATTGGATTGTTACTTTTTTACTTGTATACTGCAGCAACATGCTCTGTATCATAAATAAGTGTAAATAAGGCCACCCGGGCCGTCGAGATGGAACCCACCCCCTTAAGCATAGCATTCGAAGTACTGATTGTGTTTGGAATTTTGTACAGACCTATTTCCTTTTAATTTTCTAGAAAAAGGCTATTCATGCCAGAAGTTATTTTAACTTGTGGTAAAATCAGTCTGACCATAATTTATGGCAAATCATCGGCATTAAGGCCCATCAGTTTTTCAGAGATCATGACTTAAAGATACAACAAAGACCTTTGGAACTATTTAAAAGTGCATCCAGAGCGACAGGCTGTGTATCACAGGTGTAACTGCACATGTGCAGGTGGATCTGGCAGCTAGTTTTAATGGCAGTGCCATAGCTCCGCATTGGAAACAAATGCTCTGTTAAAGAAAATACATGCAACCTTTATGCAGTGTAACCCTTTCGCCCCAGTATTCTGGCAAGCCTTCACCCTTCCCCACAATGAACCATCTTTGCCACATTGGAACAGGAGTAGGTCATTCAGCCCATCAAATCAGCTATGTCATTCTTGATCATGGCTGGTCATCTCATTGATGACATTTTCTCACACTATCTGCATATCCCTTAATTTCATGTGTCTCAAGAAACCCGGCAATTTCTGTTTGAATCTGCTCTATAAAAGGTATCTGCGTGGGTATATGAATAGGAAGGGTTGAGAGGGATATGGGCCAAATGCTGGGAAATGGGAACTAGATTTATTTAGGATATCTGGACAAGTTAGACTGAAGGGTCTGTTTCTGTGCTGTACAGCTCAATGACTCTCTGACTCTATGCTTACTTTTTGAGTTTACACAGTCCCCTGGGATAGAGACTTCCATAGATTCACCACTCTCTGAGTGACAAAGTTCCTCCTCATCTTGGTCTTAAATGGTCGACTCCTTATCCCCAAATTGTGTCTCTTCATCATGGGCTATGGGGAACATCCTATCTACATCCAACCTGTAAAGTTTCAATGAGTTCACGTCTCATTCTTTGAGACTACAGATAATGGGCTGCATTTTACCAGAAAAACCACTGTGCCAGTTTTAGCGAGTTTCATGGAGAGTTGTTTCTATTTGGGAGCCCAAGCATTTTTCCCTAACTATACTCTGAATCTCATGCCATTAACTACACACCAATCCTCAAGCCTGGTACCTTCCCTTTTGCTTGGGGCAGAAGCTTTAGCCACTGCCAGGACCTCGAGGTGCCCCGCCATTTTTAATGCCTGGCCAGGCACTAGGTGGAGTGATGTCAGTCAGGGGCTGACCTTCACAATGCACGGAGTAGGTGGGGAACTGAAAGGGAAAGCTTCTGAGGGTCCATAGGTGCCCAGTTATTGCAAATCCAAGTTGATATTCATAAAAATATTACAACTTAGGGCTTGTCCTTGGCATCATTCCATCTTAGAGTGATGTCTGAAGCAGTGGTACTCTTTGCCCAGTGCTGAGTGTAGCCTGACATCTCACCGTTCAACATGGGAGTATCACATACTGGAAAAACTTCAAATGCTTGAAACCTGGTCACCTTCATTCAACAATAGCAAAAGTGAAGAAACAGACAGAAGCTGCATTTGCGTCTGGGAACAGACTGGGAGTACTTGTCTTTCAAACCACAACAAACTCATAGACACTGAGTGATTGCTGCACCCGGGTCATATTTCCTGCACTAGGGTATCGGTTAAGTATGTCCTGTTGTGCCCAGTGCTGTATTGCTCTATGATGTTGAAGCTGATGTTCCTCCTGCTCAGTGTCCCCATCTTCATCCTTGGAAGATTGTAGTCGCTCCTAGCTCTTCAGCATCCATCATATCCCCTTTTTTCCTGCTCCAGTTGTGCATGGCACAGCATACCAGGATTATGGGGCACATTCAATCTAGATTGTACTGCAGGTTCCTCTCAGAGCAATCTAAGCTTTGGAATCTCCCTTATATACTGAGTTTGTCACCTCCTGAATTCATAACGGTCTACTGTGCAACCCAGCACGCTGTCTCCAATTTCACATAACGTACTTTTCCAACATCCCTATCACATAAGTGGCCCCTGCTGAATCATCTTGTCTTTCACTGTGCTGACCCCTGGGACAGACTGTGGCTTCACCATTCTGACCAACTTGGACAGACAGCACCAACTGAGGAGTGACCGACACCTGACGAATCCCTCTGCTCCCCAACTGACGTACCATGAATTCCCCGACTAGTTGCATTGGATGAGCAGGACTGACTGTGGCCTCCTGGATGCCTAAGAGACTGACTGACCATGACCCCCCAAGCCCCTTGACTGAGATTGGACAATGTACTTGCCTTCCTGTGTCTGGGCCCCCAGATTGAAGGGTGCCCTCTTTGATTTGACACAGGACTACGCCCCTTTGAGACATGTCCATTAGGTTCATGCACAATGTATTTGTGTGTACGCTGCTGGCAAATGGAGGTGTGAGATTGATCTAATATGGTGCTATGCACCAGAATATCCATCACTGCCCTCAAACCAGGATAGGTTGCCTGGCTTTGGGACTGTGACAAGGCAAGACTGAAGCACTGTGAGCCTTTAACCTCTGGCTTTGGGGAATAGTGCAATAGGGCAAGGCGAGTCAGGGATGTTGTGAACATCCAAACAGGTGCAAAGTGAGTGAACACCAAAAGAGCAAGCTAAGACCCTGAGAAGCCTCCTGTTGTGTTCATGTGCTGTGTTCCTGTCCCTGCACACCAAGTGTCCTTGCTGCAGCATTACAATGTAAGGTGTCAGTGGGCTTTATGAATCTCACTGGTGAGATTCTCACTTTGGTTCACAACTTGGTCACTGAATCACACTTGATTTTTCTCAACGTTGCAAATTTTACTTTTCCAATCTCATCGTATTTTTTGATTGACTCACCATTGCCTAAATTGATTGGGACTGAAAAGATTTCACTCCCAGTTTCCTTAATCGCTCTTCAAAAAACAATCCTGTCATTCCAGGGATTAATCTGGTAACCCCTCCATGGTAAGTATATCCTTCCTTAGATAAGGAGACCAAACCCACACATAATATTCCAGGTGAAGTCTCACCAACACTATGAAACTGCACCAAGACGTCTTTGTTTCTGTTACCAAATCCTGTTACAATGAGGGTGAACAAACTGTTTGTCTTTGTAATTGGTTGCTGCACATGCTTGCAATCATATCATGGACAAGATCTTATTTTGGACACACACATTTCCCAACCTCTCACTATTTGGGAAAGATCCAGTTTTTCTGTTTTTTTCCTACCAAACAAATAAACGTCACACTGACTTGCCATGTTCCACCTACCCTCTCCAGTCCTTGCACATTCCTCATAATTTACATTACCACCCTATTTGATGTCATCAGCAAATTTGAAAATATGACAAAAGATCCTCACATCCAAATCATTCATATAAATTATAAACGGCTGTGGACTTAGCACTGATCATTGTGGTAACCCATTAATAACAGCCTGCTATACTAAGTGTGATTTGTTTATTTATGCTCACTGCTTTGTGTTCTATTAAATAATTTTCAATCCATAATCATATAATCCCTTGTGCTCTAATTTTATTTACTAACCTTTTGTGTAGGGCCTTATCAAAAACCTCCTGAATATCTGAAAACACCATATCCACAAGGTCCATTATCTGTGCTACAAGTAGCATCCTCAAAATACTGCAACAAATTTGTCAGATGTGACTTCCCTTTCATAGATCCATATTAACTCTGCCCAATTTTGCCACACTTAATTTGTCAGTGTTCCTTTGCAAAATTCTGCTCCATCTATACTATTTACTTTGGGCCCTAATGCAGTGCTATAAGCAAACTTAAATATATGGCCCTCTATTTCTTCATCTAAGTCAATTACAAATATAGTGAAAAGCTGTGACTCCATTGCAGATCACTGAAGAATACAATCAGTCATAATCAAGCACATAATATCCCTACTCTCTGCCTCTTACCCCTAAACAATTCCATATGCAAGCCATTAGAATGCCTCCATTTCCATAATGATCATTTTTTGTTAATTATCTTTTATTTGAAACCTTCCTGAGCAATATCTAAAAGTCCATAAAAATAACATCTAGGAACATTTACTATCTACGGTGTTAACAATCTCCTTGATATTTTCAACTAGTTTCATTACATATAACTGAAATCTATATTGACTCTCTTATATCAACTAAAGTGCTCCATCACTCTGTCCCTAATAACCGATTTTAGTACAGTCATGTGCCTGCAACTGACATGATATTAGTTAGCTTCTAGTTTCTTAGATTATCTTTGCATGGTTATTAAAAGTGAAAGTACAGTGAAATTTTCCAGTAGAATGGGCCAATTTCTGAAATTATATCACTTTAGTAAATGGTTTCGAAAATTGTTTTTAGCATTGGACTTGATTCCATGTAAATAATTATTATATCAACTGCATCACGGCCTTTTAAGATGCCAAAACAAGCTGAAAATTGGTTATAAATAAGCACTCATTCACTTCAGGTATATAATTCTTTAAAGTTTACATCACATATAGACGGCGGGGGGAGTTAAGCAGGTGTTTAACATGCTTGTCTGCTCAAACTTTTGAGTATAGGAGTTGGGGCATTATGTTGAGGTTGTTCAAGATGTTAATGAGGCTTCTTCTACAGTATTATGTCCAATTCTGGTTACCCTGTTATAAGAAGGATATTATTAAACTGGAAAGGGTTCAGAAGAGATTTACCAGGATGTTGTCAGGAATTGAGGGTTTGAGTTATAAGGAAAGGCTGAGAATTTTTTCCATTGGAGGGTAGGAGGTTGAGAGGTGACACTGCAGAGGTGGTTAAAATCATGAGGGGTATGGATAAAGTGAATGGCAGGTGTCTTTTCCCTAGAGTGGAATATTTTTAAGGCGAGAGGAGAAAGATTTAAAAAAGACAAGGGTGCAACTTTTTTTGCACAGAGAGAGGTTCGTGTGTGGAATGAACTTCCTGAAGAAGTGGTGGATGTTACAACCTTCAAAAGACATTTAGTTAAGTACACGATTAAGAAATGTTTGGAGCGATAAGGGCCAGGCGTAAGCAGGTGGGACTGGGTTAGTTTGGGATTATGGTTTGCATGTAATTGTTGAACCAAAGAGTCTGTTTCTGTGCTGCATGATTCTATAACTCTATGACTCTACACTTATTAGATTACATAAATTAAACTGCAGAATTTTGTTATTTAGTTGTTCAACCTGATAATTTGCAATTTAGAAGTATATGTGAGATCAAGTGTATTTTTAATGATATATAATGGCAATTGTTGCAAGAATTTGCACCTGTGGTAGAACCTCGCATGCCGTAGGCAAGAAATCATAAAATAGTGGTCACATTGGCTATAATTTCTCAACCTTTGTCTACAGCATATGAAGGCCCTCATATCAGCAAAGAATCTTGTAAAATGTCCTTCCAAACATACTTCTCTTCTACCCAAATTACCAGACAGATTTCACTCAACTAGCAGGTCATACGAAAGTAATAGAGGATAAAGCACACAATGAGGAGAAGATGTTGAACATCAAAGAAGGTGAATACATACTTCATGGAGGCGTCACTAAACGTTTAAGAGTATCCAAGGACTCACTTGCCTTAGCTGTCAGAAAGTTGTATTAAATCAGGAAAACGGTGTTTCAATATGTGTTTGCATCAATCTAGTCTGATCACAGGATGCCCGACACATCTGTCCAAATATGAATGGATTTACTGATATAAAACTGTAACATGAAACATTTCCCCACACCACTGCTCTTATAATGCCATATACAAATGACAACAGCAATTTGCTACAATGTTAATACTGGAAGAAGACGCTTACATTTTTAATAACTTTCACAAGAGGATCTTGCCAACCATCCAAGTACTTTATTATTTGATAACCGAAGGAGGAACTGCTTCTGAGCTGCCATTTTCTGATTCCCTCGCTGAGCTCCAAACACCTTGCATGGCCTACAGTTCTGTACAATTTAGGCAGCCAATTTCAGGCCAGGGTAGTGTGGCAGGAGAAAAGGTCTCTCCACCACACCGAATGGACAGGGAAGTTCAGCAACAAATCACGAGCATAAACATGCTGGATTCTGGAGTCTTAGCCATGAAACTGGTCACTAAAGGTATCTGCAATCGAAAAGAAAGTGGAGAATTTCCAAAATGAAGTTGTTGACTGGAGAGTGCCTTAATAACAACAATCCACACCTTACAATGTGTATATTATTCCAGTTTTGTTGTATATTGTCTCAGAACACACACATAATTTTTAACAGTAAGTGTATTAACAATGCTTCAATAAAGTGATTGATAATGAAAAGGAAACACAAAGAAATTGAAAAGTTGCTAGGGCCATGGTGAGCTGACTCCCTAATGGTGTTGTGATGTGGTTCACTGGGCTTGCCCATTACACATTTCAGATCAAATAAGCTGGCCAAGTAGCTTGCACAAACCACAAATGATCCAGCTTGATTGTGTGCAGAGCTTCAGAGCAGTCAACTCCCACACTGCCACAAGGCTAAGCAACAAGGACAGGAAGCTCTGTGGCAAATAAACATGGACACAATTGGCAGCATCCTTAAAATGTGCTTCATTGTCGACTTCTCCTTCCGAGGAGAAATACCTGGTAAGTTTCTTTATACATGTTGCAACTGTTGATTGGATTTAAAGCTGTTTTACTTCTCATAAATGCTTAACACCACCCCTGTACTTTTAAACAAACAAAATTCTATTTATTATGTAATCCATTGGCACTTAGTAGATAATATATTTAATAATACCATGCTTTGTTATATTGCATCCTTAAAAAAATGATACAGTGCTTCCCAAACGTGTAATTTTGGGAAATATTTATCAAATGTTTCTTTTTACTAAGTGTAAACAAGTAACAAAATTATTGACAAGTTTAAACACAACAAGATAAGAATGTGAGAATGATATAAACTGTATGTATGCAATAGTCTGAGTCTTGCACTAAAAATAATAATTGAATTGTGATTAAATTTACTGTTAATTTTACTGAATGTATTGATGGGGCAGGTTTATTTCACGTGATTACACATTGTTATAGTTTGTTATCTAGATTTGAAACTTCTAGTCACCCACCTCTGAGGTCATGCAAAATGTTGCTGCTTGTACTATAGTTAGTGTCAAGCTCAGTTCAAACATTAGCCCTCACAGACCTGCATTGATTCCTAATCCAGCAACACCTTGATTGTAAAATTTTCATTAAACGTGGTGTGTAAATCTCTCCATGGCTTCGCCATTCCTTATCTCTGTAAGCTGTTAGAACACCCAAGATCTCTGCACTCCGATTTTTCTGACTGATTTTCATACCACTCCTTGCATGGTTACTGCACCTTCTGCTGCCTAGCATCTAAATTCTTGAATTACCTTCTTAAAGCCCTTACCTTTCTACCTCCTTCTCTTTTTAAAGCCACTCTTTAGAATCTACTGCTTTGACCAAGATTTGCATCAAAAACAACTCAATGTAAATCATTGATAAGGGCCAGTAAAATCCTTTGAAATATTTTTTGTGCATTAAAGATGCTGTGTTAATGTTGTCATATTGAACTCAGCGTTTAGAATTCAGGAGAAAAATTCAAATGGAACAACTTAGTGTTTGTTCATAGATGATAACTTGACATCAGAAATATTCACCTTCCTTCCAGTATGAACAAATACTACACACTGTGATAGAACAGATAATACCTCTGAAGTTTTACAAGACAGTAAAATTAACAGCAACCACGGCAAGCGACAATATATACAAATGTGACAGATTTGAGGGAGGGAAGAGCATTGAGTCTGTTTATCTTTAATGTAATTTATAGTAAATGCATACTAACCTTGCCAATTCCAACATAAAAAATATCTTGAGCAAAGTTTTATTCATACTGGCATAGACTCAGAACACATAAATAGCTATACATAAAATTTGTCTTAGACTTCACATCCAACTCCAGTTTTCTCAATGACAGATGTTAAGCTAACTGGGCTATTGTTACCTGCTTTTTTTTTGTCTCCTTCCTTTTTTAAATAAGAGTGTTGCATTGGCAGTCTTCCAATCCTATGATATTTTTCCAGAACCTAAAGATTCTTGAAAAGTTACTATCAGTGCATCCATTCTTTTTGTAGTGAACTTTATTGACTATCATAGATTGCAATCCACCAGACCCAACAATGCACCATATCGACCTTAGTTTCTCTAGTACTTTTTAATCTCGTGATACTAATTGTTTTTATTTCCTCCTCCACATCTTACTCCTTGATTATTTACTATTTTTGGAATGTCTTCAACTGTGAAGACTGATGAAAAGTATTTAATAAACTCATCTGCAATTTCCTAATTCCCTTTTGCTACTTCCCAAATCTCATTCTCTCTGGGCCTATGCTTACTTTGGCACTTCTCTGTTCCTTTCTATATATCTAGAGAAGCTATTACAATGCTTGAAATTGCCTTAAATGCTCACAATGTGAAAGGTCACAAACCTGAAATGTCAACTGTTTCTCTCCCTTCACTGAACTGTCAGAACTGCCAAGTAACTTCCATCATCTTCTACTCTTGTTACTTTTTAATGATAACCAACACAATTTAATATAATTTATCTCTCCCCTCTGCAGGCACCCTGCCTCTATTCATGATGAAGGGCCTTTGCCCAAAACATCGATTTTCCTGCTCCCCGGATGCTGTCTGACTTGCTGTGCTTTTCCAGCACTACTCTAATCTAGACTCTGGTTTCCAGCATGTCCAGTTCTTGTTTTTACCACAATTTAATATAATGTGAAGCATTTTTCTAATTTTCCATAAGGTGTCAGAGGATTTATCAAGGTACAGAATCTACCAGCTACTGTAACAATAAAAGAAGACACTCCTGCAGGAGTTGCTATCTTCAACTTTTCAGTTGTTTCAACAAGTATTGAAATTTCATTAACTCCGAAAATAGCAGATACCAATCCAGTCAACAACTTCTTTGCTATCTCAATTATAAGTGACATGTACTTGGAGGTAAGGCCATTTTAAAATTAGCATTACTAAGGGAAATTAAATTAACGTTCGGGAGAGGGGAAATCTGGTGACTATCAATTCCACTCATCTTCTGTCCCTGGTCTTAAAGTCTTCCATAAATGGAAAGAATGATCGCTTCTTTCTTTGCTATTTCTTTCTGTGGTGTTAGGAAATTGTACATAACTTGTACAATGTTAGGATGTAGAAAATTCATTTGGAAAATCTTTGAAAATCAAAGAAACTGAAAACAAGTTGTATTTGTTCATGTTAGAGATATTCAAATTTACTTGATTTAATAGAATTACTTAGAGTACTTAATTATGCATCAACTGAATGGTTATTTAGTTTAATTGGGTGGGAGGTCTGAGATGTCACACACACAGGATACACAGTAGTGGGGCTTATCTTAATGTTTGATAGTTCTCATCTTCCCTTTGAAGCAGATCTCCAACCTGCACAGCAAGTGACTCTCCAAACCTTTGTCAGGGACTGGGCTTGTTTCTGACTTTGGCAAAGACCTTATCATATATGGATAACACGCTAAATAATGTGAACATTGCCAATGTGCCTGCCTGGACTAGTTTTAATCATCTAAAGGGAGAGAGAAGTAGCTTCTGGAAATTCTCTGGAACCTTTCATTGAAGATTAAACATTCCATGTACCCACAATGCCTCATTGATCACAACTGTCTGGAGTAGGCTTGATGGATCAGATAGTCTTCCCCATTAGTCATTTCCATATGTTGGTATTATTATTCTAAGTATAACAGCTTTGCCACGTTCCAAATGTCAGAAGTTTGTGATATTGTTGTGAAGGTTTGACTTCACAAAATAGTGACATTTAAAATAACTTTGTCAAATTTGATTCTTTCTGGGGATGTGGATTTCACAGGCAAGGCCAACTTTTGTTGCTTGTTCCTAACTTTCCTCAAGAGCCTTAAACTACTTCAGTTCTAAACTGCTGCAGTCCACATTGTTTGACTTTTTGTAGTATTTCAGCCAGGCCATTTCAGAGGGCAGGTAAAATCAAATCACCATTGCTGTGGGTCTGGAGTCACATGTCGGCCAGACCAGCCAAGAACGTCATATTTCCTTCATGAGGAGAGAACTTGGACATTGCTAAAAAGACATCTAAAAAAACTGAAGTTTTTTTTTGTCATGCATTGGCTTGCAAATGAGAAAAGAGAATATTAATTTATACAGCATGAGAAGTACTGGTCTATGGTTGGTGTATAGATGCAGTGTAAACTGTCAATTGTCGATCCTAGTTAGCTGAAGAAATTCAGACCAGACAGTGGACTCCACTTGGTCAAGGTATTACCAAATGGAATGCAGTAGCAATTAGCAGTATCCATGACTCTTTCCTCCATGCAAAAGGTACAATGTATGGATGAATTCCTTTTCCTCCAAAGAATGAGGACTTATGTGTTAAAACTGGCTCCCTAACAGCACAATGATTACACCCACACCACAAGGACTACAGTGGTTCAAGGAGGCAGCTCACTACCACTTTCAAGGGCAATTAGAGATGGACAATAAATGCTCGTCCAACCAGCAACATCCCATGAGCAAGTAAACAAGTAGCTATTAGCTGTATATCATGCAAACCCGTAAAAGTTCTCATGGCCATTACTTTTGTCCCTGATCAGTCCACCTCAGATTCCCCAGGAAGGAAAAGGTACTTCAAATATATGAACAACAGACAAAGCTAACTGTTTCAGACTCCTACTCTGCAGTAAAAACACTAGTGGTTCTCTCCACTGACTAAATACTGCTGTCAAGCCTAAAAAGATGATATTTTGTCTACCAGACAAATGAGTAACTTGATATACAAGTTTTGGTATCAGTGTGATGTCAGGTATGCAAATCATACATCTCATTGACTGGCTAACCATACCCAATAAATATGCCTTGGACCATTGTAGTGAGTAGTGTGCATTTCATGCTCTACCAGTCCTTACTTGCAAACCTCAGATCACTGTGTCCAACATTAAATGCGAATCCATTATTGGACATCACTTAACAAATAGTCCTGACTGTGTAAAGAATTAAGTAAAAACAATGATTGCATATGGTGGAAACCAGATTCTGGATTAGTGGTGCTGGAAGAGCACAGCAGTTCAGGCAGCATCCGATGCTCCTCGGATGCTGCCTGAACTGCTGTGCTCTTCCAGCACCACTAATCCAGAATGTGTAAAGAATTATACCAGAAATCAGTGTATCCATGGATTTTTATAACAATTAATAGCATCTTCATGGTCACCATTGCACAGTCCAGCTTCAATTTCAGAAATATTAATTAATTGAATTTAATTAACAACATCTATTAGGGTGCGAATTGAACCTTTGTCCCCGGAACATGAGCATGTACCTCTGAATTACAGGTGAAATGATTTAATCATCATCCCACCATCTCTCTGTGGTAATACAGAATGGTCTGAGGAGGCAGATAGTGAGCTTATCCATAAAACTCTCCATGCAGAGACTGGCCCACCTGATCTGATTGCCGTGGGAAGTTAAACTGAAACCTTTTGAAATATGAAGTGATAATTTTCACATACATCTTAACAGAGGCAGAGGGGTGATAGACACAGAGCAGACACTGCTGTGTTGTGAAGCTCGAAATTACTACTGCGAGTGCAGCATGTTGGCAAAAGTTGGTTGCTCTTTGGAATGAAGGGCACAGAAGAAGTGGGGCTGGAAAATGTGTTTCTGGAAAAGAGCAGCAGGTCAGGCAGTATCAAAGGAGCAGGAGAATCGACGTTTCAGGCATGATCCCTTCTTCAGGCACAATTAATAGGATCTTCATGGTCACCATTGCACAGTCTTGATTCCTGAAGAAGGGCTTATGCCCGAAACATCGATTCTCCTGTTCCTTTGATGCTGCCTGACCTGCTGCACTTTTCCAGCAACACCTTTTTCAGCTCTGATCTCCAGCATCTGCAGTCCTCACTTTCTCCACAGAAGAAGTGGAAGTGTTAGATATTAAAGGGACAAGTATTTGCAGAGGTGGGTTTTGGTGACAAAAGTTGCATCAGAAAGATCCCAAAAGAGGGGAATGTTTTTGGAGAACATGGGAAAATTGATATGATAGCTTTATATTTCACTGGAGGTGAATTCATGCTCACTTTTGTAGCTGTTCTCACTTAGCTCTCCTTCCAGGTGGTCAGACATTTGGACCTAAAAGACTAAAGCATGGTTGTTGGAACTCAGATAGCCAAATAGTCAAGAATATAACACTGGAGCCATGCCTTTATACTCTTAGATGCATTTATTTAGAGAGATTCATACATAACACATCATGCACCTTGAAAAAAATTCCATACCTTTAACTTTCACATAGGCACAGGTGAGTGAACAATTAATACTCATCCATCACCTGGAGAGATTTAATGTCCAAATAATAAACAATTAATAATCTTCTTATTGATGTGAGCGTCCATGGCAAATGCAACCAAGGTATCTCCGAACATCACTGAAATTCATGGCCATTTCTAACACATTAATGGGTTATAAATTGTATATTTTTCTCTGTATTATTTTTCTTCTTCTGTCCTCATGTAAATGTTGATTATAAATTCTCATGGTTTATCTGAAAGCAATATATAAGGCTCAACGTCATTTAGCCGTGACTCCGGTAAAATGTTCAATTTGGATGTTCTAAATCGAGAGCTTTGTCACTATCCTAAATGGCAGAGGTATGAGTTTCTCCACCCTATTAGATACATGACATCCTTTTTTTCAAAAACAGCTTTGTAATTGGGGTTGTAAATTGAATGAAGTAATCTAACCAGCAGCACACCACAACCTCCTTCCAAAGTCACCTGTGCTGAAAGTTGTAAGCTCAGCAACATGTCGAAAGTGCTTTTCTTTGTATTTTGAATTATTACAGCGCAGTTTCCTGGAGCTTCAAGCGAAATGAATTCTCTTTTTTTTAAAATTTCAGGTGACGGTCTCAGACAATCCTGGACTGGACTACGAAACTCACTCCAATTACGTCCTGTTAATCTATGTTACAGATAATAAGGGATATTCAGACTTTGGAACACTTACAGTTTTATTAAGTGATGTTAATGAGCCCCCAAGATTCCTGGATAATCTTGCAAATGGAGGTAGGCAGAGATGTTCATAGAGTCATAGAGACATATAGTACGGAAACAGACCCTTCAGTCCAACAAGTCTGTGCCGACCATCATCCCAAATTAAGCTAGTTCCACCTGCCTGCTCCTGGACCATTTCCCTGCAAAACCTTTCCTATTCATGTACTTATCCAAATGTCTTTTAAACATTGTAATTGTACCTGCATCCACTACTTCCTCTGGAATGTCCTGTACATGACTTCTCAACTCCTGTACTCAAAGGACTGAGCAATGAAAGCAAGCGTGCTAAACATCCTTTTTACCACCCTGTCTATACGTGACGCAGACTTCAAACAATTATATACCTGAACTCCTAGGTCTCTCTGCCCTACAACACTACCCAACTCCCTACCACTAATTGTATAAGCCCTATCCTTGCTTGTTGTACCAAAATGTAATACCTCTCATTTATCAAGATTGAGATCCATTTGCCATTTTTCAGTCCATTGACCCATTTGATTAAGATCCCTTTGTAATCTTAGAAAACCTTCTTCACTTCAGGGAGGAAAAAAGCTTGAAGGGAGCAAAGTCCTTGAAGAGTTGCCCAATCAGAGAGTGATTTCTGAGTCACATGTTTCAAAAACAAGAGAGCATGAGTAGTTTTCTTCAATAGCGCTGTTGTCACAATGTCACGTGCTGGAAATCAATTCCCACAATTCCCAGAGAGGTCACAAATATGAAAAGGTTTAGTCAAACTGTCCAAAGTCCCTGGTCGATCCAGCTGATGATTCTCGGGTTAAAAGAAAATGCTCCCTGGGTTTCTATACTTATGAAAATAACTGTTTATTTTGAATTGCTAACCTATAACTCTCTATAACTTAAGCCTCTGCCCCTTTTAGAACATTCCCCCTTCACAAACAGACAGGCACAAAGTCAAAAAGTGTAGAAAAGCACAGCCAGTCAGGCAGCATCTGACGAGGAGGAGAGTCAATATTTCGAGCATAAGCTCTCCATCAGAAATGTGTAGAGCTTCTGTCCGAATCATTGATTCTCCTGCTCCTCTCATGTTGCCTTACCTGCTGTGTTTTTCCAGCACCACACTTTTTGACTCTGATCTCCAGCATCTGCCGCCCTCACTTTCTCCCAAACAGACACAAAGTGGCAGGCATACGTGGATGTTAAGAGTGCAAAATGAAAACAAGACAGGAAAATACAATTCAATAATACCAGAAGGCACAAGTCGATGTTTTTTTTTTGTTTTTTGTTTTCAATTCCATTTATTCTTTGCTGTTGACACAAGGTTGTTTGTTCGCTGTCCCCCGCTTTCAGTTACTGGTTGAGAATTCATCTTTCACAACCTTTGAAAACATTTTATTCCTTCTTCATCAAGGTTAGGGTTAGCGAAAGGTGACAGGCAAGTGTTATGGGACCCTTTCTGGTACCATCACACAGGACACAGAGACACACACAGAATGATTTTGATGCTTCCTCTTTGTCGGCTAGCGGTTCCTCTCTTGACCTGGTTCCATGCAGCAGTGGTCACCTAGTTAAGAAGTAATCAAAATCTTGTCATCAAGCAACTGCCCCTCTTGTTCAGAACCCATAGAATCCATGGTGTCTGCTCTTCATAGAATCATAGAATCCCTAAAATGTGAAAGCAGGCTATTTGGCCCATTTAAATACACCAAACCTCCAAAGAGCAAACCCCTACCCAATCCCTGTAACCCTGCATTTCCCTTGGCTTATCCCCCTAGCCTGCACATCCCTGAACACAATGGGGTAATTTAGCATGACCAATCCACCTAACCTGCACATCTTTGGACAATGGGAGGAAACTGGAGCACCCAGAGGAAACCCATGCAGATGGAGGGCAAATGTGCAAACTCCATACAGACAGTCACCAGCGGTTGAAATCAAACCCAATTTTTGCTCTCACTGTTCCAGGAGAAATGCAACATGATACACAACTCACAGTGTAAGCATGATAGTTAAAACAGCAGCCATCTCCTTGCAGAATCTCATTGGCCTAAAACAGTATCTTCCATCTTTCAGTCCACAGTCTAAAACCAAAGGAAATAAAAATGTGGTCTTTACATGCCTCTCCCGTCAGGTGCAATTTCAAACATGTGTTACATAACAATAAGACAACAAGAAAAATGAGACTTACATCCTCACTCTCTCCTTATACAAGTCTTGGAGAACTTCTTTATTATCAAGAAAATTAGAAGGAATTGCACGAATGATGTGAGCATGCAGGTAGGCAATAAATAAGTGAGCACTCAGAGAGCCCCCTGAGTTGCAGCCAAGTGAGCTGGTACCTATCCTTGCTTACAGTGTATCCCCACTGCAACCTCCCAGTCTGCAGCTCGGCCTAGACACGTGGAGGAGCAGGTGCATTGGAGAAAAGGTCATATGGCTGACAGGTGGCAGTGTCTAGAGGAGTGTTGGATAGGGAAAAGGAGGGACGGAACCCAGCCCCTTGTCTGCAGCCCCGAAGTGGTTGTGGGAGTGTGGCGGCAGAGGCCGTTACAGAGACACTGGCCGATGCCATTTCTGATACAAGCGACATGCACTGGTGAATGTTGCTGCTGTTTGGTTAATAGGACTGTAAGGACATCACTTCACCCTCAAAGCTGCTACCAATCAAGGCATTACCTTTCACTTGGCAGCACGAGTTATAAATGTGATAGTATTATTCAGAACTTGTTGTAAATGTGATAGTATTATTCAGAACTTGTTGTAAGTACCTGTTATTTTTGATATAAAAGATATACAACAGAGCAGACTTAAAACATTCTTTACCCAACAGTTTTTTTTGATAGCTGTGAAGAGCTTTAACATTGTTTTACGCCCATAATCACCAAATTGAAAAGCAGTGTTGGAATTTCTGGAGCTTGGGAAAGGTGCCGTATAAACTTAGTTCTTTCTTTCACACAACAGATAGTTAAGGACTAGTGTGGTAGCTAAGATCTACTGAGAAGTTTGCAAACGTAATTTCAGAAAAAGGGAACTGCTGTTGTTTTCACTTAATTTATTTACTGCAGGCAGTCAAGTGGAAACAGAAAAATGGGTTGAACAAAGATGAACTCCAGGTATAAAAATATAAAGTGCTGTTGAAACTCAGCAGGTCTGGCAGCATCTGAAACTAGAGAAACAGAGATAATGTTCTGAGTACAACAACATTTATTTGGCGTTCTGAAGGAATCATTGGATGCATAATGTTAACTGTGTTTGTTTCCCCTTAGATGTTGCCAGACTTGCTGAGTTTCTCCAGCACTTTCTTTTTCAAATCTCCAGCATCCATGGTATTTTGCTGTTATTTGAGTGAACTCTGCAGATGGTTCTTGTCATAATAATAGGAAAGAAAGGGAAAGGTTCTGCAATAATCTGGAATTTATCATGCTAATTTTACTCAGACTATAGCGCTCTGAGTCTGGTGAGTTGAGGATTTTATTCTTGACTGGCTTGCAGTCCTTTTAAAGTACAGAGGAAATTCTAACCAGGTGCAAATGCTGTTTCTCGGTTGAGACTTAAGCCAAAACCTTTTTGACCTCCAAAGATAGACATTAAGATGGACAATTGTGGGTGCTCTACTGCTTCACTTTAATTCCACATACCTGCCTCAATCATATCTCCCTCTATCTTTCTCACTCACATTCAGTCTATTACATCCACATTGACTCTCTGAGCATTTTAACCTAGTGCCAATACATAATCATCCAATATGCTCACAAATGCCTCAACTGAACCTGTTTGCACCACAGTTCCTGACAGTGCATTCCATACCTTGACTACTTGCTGTGTAAAAAAGATTTTCATCAACTCACTTTTGCAAAACACTTTAAAACTATGTCCTCTTGTTCTCATTCAGTTTACAAATTGGAACAGTTTCCGTCTATCAATTCAGTCCAGACTTATGTGGTTTTGAAAACTTTTATCAAATCTCTTCTTAATCTTCTCCTCTCCAAAGAAAACACAGCGTCCTACACTCCAATCTTTCCCCATCACTGAAGGGTCTGAACTATTCCTATAAATCCCTACTGAACTCTCTCCAATGCATTCATATCTTTTCTAAAATGTCGTCCCAAAACTAGACACAATACTCTAGCTGATGATAAACCTAGCGTATTATATCAGTTCATCGTAATTTTCCTGCTCCTGTGCATTACTGTATTTCCCTAATAATATGAAGCCTAGAATTATGTATGCCTTATTAACAGCTCTCTCTATCCGTCCCCTTTTCTAACTTGTGCACATTTACACCCAGGTCTTTCTGCTCCTGCACATCCTTTAGAACAACACCCTTTATTTTATTCTGTCTCTCTAGGTTATCTGTACAAATGTGCATTACTTCACACTTTTCCATATTGGATTTCATCTGCCACCTATCTACACACTCCATGAATGTCCTTTTGAAGTTCTATGTTGTTCTCCTCAGTTTGTAACTATCCCAAGTTTAGCAAATTTTGAAATTGTCCCCTGCGCACCAAAATCTAGACATCCTGTACATCATGGAAAGCAAAGGTTATAATACTGACCCTGGGGAACACTATCACAAACCTTCTTCCAGTCCAAAAGCTACCCATAAACTGTAACTCTATTTCCTATCCTTGAGCCAATTTTGTATCCATTTTGCTATTTCCCCTTTTATTGCTTGATCTCTGACCCTCTTCACAAGTTTATTGTGTGATATTGTATTGAACACCTTTAATAACTCCATGTACGTTATATCAATTGCCTCATCAAACATTTCCTTACCTCTTCAGATTAGATCTTTGCCATTGAACCTGCCACCAAAATAAATGGACTCACTACTAAATGAAGTTGAAAAGATTCCAATGCCTTAATCAAAAAAGACACAAGTTGCTACAGTACAAGAATGCAACAGACACAGAGATCAAGAGAACATAATAGTAATCTATGCCCTTGTAGCAACATTTCTACTCAAATGTCACTCTGCTAAAGAAATTTCTTGCATAACGTTTTTGCGTGTTAAAAAGGGCTGTGTTAACTGGTCCAATAATATCTGTATCCATAAGAACACATTAATGTGATCATTTATTTTGTATTACTTCACAGTTGTATATGTTGACTTTCTGGAGAATTTAGCAGTTGGTGCAATTATATACGAAGTTCAAGCAATTGATCCTGACAGGGATGACAATATTCTTTCTGTAAGTAACTTCTGAAATAGACAAACCAATGGCAACAAGTAAAGATGGCATACTTAGTAAAACACCTCTACCAGGCTGTGTTAGCCCAACATTATTATAATAATGTGAGTTTTCTTTCAGGATGTCTCCTGCCTGGTTGACACTCTGCAAAAACAGAGTTGCAAAAATCAATCCTTTTCTTTTAAAAAACTTCCATCTTACTGAGGAGGCTTCAGGCTAATGCACATCCAATAAGCTGCTTTGACTACTGCTCACATTTTTACAGCTGTGACAAACTCCACCACAGCAGCTGAGACATTTCTCAATATCCTGAATAAGCAACAACATTCTAAGTCAATCAACCTACAATGTTTTTAAAATAAAATCAGTTCCTGGTCATTCCTGCTGGAAAATGATGGGAAGGATCATGGTTTGTAATATGGAATATTAAGACCAATTGCATCATAGTCAATCAGTTGTGAACAGCCAGATCAGTACAAAGCTAAAGCTCTCTCCTTTGCCTGTTGGACTCAGCACCAGAGTATTTTGCCCGCTGGGGTATAGCAGAGCTCCACAATAAAATAGATCATAAAATATCAAGGCCATTTCAAAGACAGAAGTACACATTAAAATAGGCTTTGCTGCAGTTTGTAATGTAAATTTAATCAAAAACTGTTGATTAACAACTCTTCAGTTGGAGCCACTTATCAACATGGCAACTCCCCTTTTCAACAAAGTTTTTCAAAAGAGTAGCAACTCTCTTCTTTCAATATAAAGACTTATTTGCCGTAAGATTATGCTTACGTTTTAAGAAGAATATAAACACAGGATACATCCAAGAACAAGTGGTAGTGTTTAAATTACTACTTCCCCATTATTCAACATCTGGTGCAAATTCATTTCTCTCTTGCCCAATTTCAGATGTTAAATGCTATCTTGTGATAGCAACAACTGAAGAACATAGAACATAGGACAGTGATACAATTACTAACTTGCTATATAAGCGAGTAATGATGATGAGAACAAACCACAATACAGTGCAGCTCAGAAAGAGCTCGGTTTCTAAAATATGCTGCTACACATTGATTTGGAAAGGCTCTTCACATCTTCAGAGGCTTGTGGTTGGCTAGTTCTTGGCTGTTTTCTAGATTCCTTTGCTTCTAGAGTGCAATGAAGAACTCTTCCTATTTTTCAGACATTCTCAATGTCCAATTGCACTAACATTTGGATGAATTCAACTGACTCAGTGGTTAGAACTGCTGCCCCACAGCGCCAGGGACCCGGGTTCGATTGCAGCCTTGGAAGACTGTCTGTGTAAAGAAGGCACATTCTGCCCATGTCTGTGTGGGTTCCCTCTAGGTGCATTGGTTTCCTCCCACAATCCAAAGATATTCAGATGAGGTGGGTTGGCCATGCTAAAATGCCAGTGGTGACCAGAGATGTGCAGGTGGATTAGCCATGGGGAAAAATTGCAGGGTTATAAGATAGGATGTGTGGGTGTGATACTCTTCGGAGGGTCAGAGTGGACTTGGTGGGCCATATAGCTTATTTCCATACTATAGGGATTCTTTGATGATGATTTATATTGGGACTTAATTAGTAGTCCTTGCCTGATCCCTCAGAGATCGATGATTTGGAGGAGCTGGTGTTGGACTGAGGTGGACAAAGTTAAAAATCACGAGATTTTTTTCAGTATATCATTTCAGTTGCATGACACTGATCTTTTGCTATAAATTCTGTATTGTATGATCTTATACTCCACAGCCACCTGATGAAGGAGCAGCACTCCGAAAGCCAGTGCCTCCAAACAAACCTGTTGGACTATAACCTGGTGTTGTGTGATTTTTAAATCAGAGATTTAAACATAGCGAATTCCACTCCCACACCAGGGTCTCCAGCATCAGCTGTTTTCAACCTTTTGCATCGCCTGTATCACACTTCAATTTTTTGACAAAATCCCTGGTCCCACAAGGATAAAAATGAAATATCATTAGTTTTTCTCTAAGGAATGCATTTTTAAATTTACATTAACATAAAATCAACAATTTTTGGACATTTTAATGACTTAAAAATTGCAGTATTTTGCTGAGAACAGGTTTTATTGCGAAATTGTGAATAAAACAAACCAGATAATGATTTAATCATTAGTGAGAAGCATGCGTTGCAATTCATTGGCAAGTATTTCAGCTCCCCAGCTGGTCGACTTTCGCTTCCCACCAGTGGGAAACATCATTCCCGTTGGTTGAGAAACCCCATCTTAAATAACACCAAGTGTGAATGTGTTATTAAGTAAAAAAGCGGAAGAATAAGGTAGATTTGTTATATCTTTACATTATTGATAAATAAATGTAGAACTCACTGGTTCATCCCAGAAGCTAATCAAGTACTTTCGCTTTATTTCAGTACTCAGTAAACTCCTCTTTGGTTACTATTCATCCCAGCGGGAAAAGTGGAGCAATTCTTGCAGCAAGACCATTTCATTATGAAGAAGATTTTCACAGGTAGCAATCTTTTTCCAATCCCTTTCAAAATTGCCTTCATTTTGTTAACCTTCTTGCAATTTAATATTTGGATTATTGCTTTATGTTTTTACAGATTCACTGTGTTAGTGACTGTGAAGGACACAATAGGTAATAGCATCTCTGGGATTGTGGTGGTTACTTTAATTGACACAAATGACAATTGGCCCATCTTTAAGCTGTAAGTACATTGAAGAAAATATATCTATCTTGTGTTTTTAAAAAAAGTCTGTATCAGGGCAGATGCAGCTGGAGGAAAGCAGTGAAAATAAAATCATCATAAAATCAAGAAAATGCTTAACATTCATAGATCAATTAGTGTCTCTGAAAAGGATATGCTATAATTCTAAAGTATCATTTCCAATGGAGAGAGACTTTTTGAACATTAACCTGTCATTCTTCTCCAAATTGATGAGCTGCATATTTTTGCCAGTTGACATTTATATTTCAGATGATTTTCATTTGGAAAAGAAATTCTTTCTTGGGATGTTGGCAAGACTGACATTACTTGCTCAAATCCCCTTGTTGCCCTGCTTGAGGTGGTGGGGCCCTGCCTGATGAGCTGCAGGTCCTAGGCCTGATGCAGATGAGTTTCTTGCTGGAACTCCTCAGGGGATAGTTAGGAGTAAATCTCATTGACATAAAAGTGGGCAAGAGATTTCCTTCCCTAAAGGACATTAATTAATCACTTGGCTTGCTCCAACAACTCAAAAGATTCATGATGACTTTCACAAATGCTAGCTTTTGATTGTAACATAACACAAACTTTCATACTCCATTTTCAACTTTCCTTTTGATTTTTTTTAAAAAAAGTAAAACAACTTCTGAAATGTTCACCTTACGCTTTGGATGTAACTTCAGACAAATGCATTTTTTCTGAACTGACACCATGTGAGACATTGTATTTTGGATTCCTTGGATCTATTCCAGAAATGAAACAATATTTGAAATGTCGGAAGAAACACCCCCAAATTCAGTAATCGGAAAAGTTACAGACCATGGTTTGGATGAAGATGGTGTATTAAGCAGTTTGATTTATGTTATGAGCACTACAAATCAATACTTCACTATTAACTCAGGTATGTGAAATGCAAGTTGAACCATTTTCCATTACAACACAAACAAGGCTTAGCATCTAAAAAATGTGCCATCTACTTAGGAACTGCAAACATGCAGAAACTATAGGCCTGATGAAAGGACAGGAGTTTAAGAGCAGCTTAAGAACTAGGGAACTCTGTAAAAGTTTGGTTAGGCCATGGCTAGATTATGGTGTACAGTTCTGGAATCCATATTATAGGATGGATATGGCTGGTCAGGAAAGAGTGGAAAGGGGTTTCACTAGGATGTTACCTGGCTTGGAAAGTTTCAGTTATGAGGAGGGATTGGACAGACTAGTGTTGTTTTCCTTTTCCTTAGGACACACCAGAGGGTTGAAAGGGAACATGATTCGGATGTATAAAATTAGGAGGAGTATAGATAGGATAAATAGGAAGAAACATTTCCCTTGATGCAGGGATCAATGAACAGGAAGCACAGAGTTAAGGAAAAGGGCAGAGGTTTTAGGGAGAGACTAGTTCACCCAGAAGGTGGTGAGAATCTGGAAGTCACTGCCTATAAGGGTGGTAGAGACAGAAACCCTCATAACATTTAAGAAATGTTTGCACTTGCAATGCCAAGGCAATGTGCTGGAACATGGGATTAGAACAAGCTGGCATTTCAACCAGCATGGATGTAATGGATCAAAGGGCCTTCTTCTGTCTTGTACATCTGTATGGCTCGATGGCACTAAGGAAATTTACCATTCAAAACACAAACGTCCTCCATAGGATAAAAACTCCAACAATTTGATTATTAACATACCCTTGGACGTCTACTTGTTGACATGACATGTGCTCTTACATGCAATGAAAACAATTTTATGCCTTCCTTAACAATATGAAAAAGAGAAAAGTATACATATTAATGCCAAGTTCACAGTTTATTACTTTCAAATTATGCCAAAGAACCTGCATCAATCACACAAGACCCACAACCACTTCCATTTAGAAGGACAAGGGCAGTAGATACATGGGAACACCTGCAAGGTCTCCTCCAAGGCACTCACCATCCTTACTTTTGTCATTCTTTACTGTTGCTGGATCAAAATACTGGAATTCCCTCCCTAACAGCATTGTGGGTCGACCTATAGCCATCACCTTCTCAAGGATAGCTAGGGCCGGGCACTAAATGCTGGCCAGCCAGTAAACCCACATCCCACAAGTGAATAAAAGATAATCGAAAGAAAGCAATATCTACAAGGAGATTGAAGAGCATTCTGCAATGTAAGATTAGTGCAATAAAGAGGGTCATGTTACTCAAGAATAAAAGATTTTGCAATCTTTATGATGCATCACAGGAGTATCAGTAGGATGTTAGAAGGTTTTTTATTATCACCTCTAACTGACATAGTCACATTTGAGTGGCATCAGGCTGCTTTGACACTGAAATGAGGGAAGGGAACAGAGTCTATAGAATTAGATCCTGCTCCAGTGGGAATAATTCATAATCATTGTTTCATTTTTTTATTGCCAAAAATCTTTGTAAGCTTGAAAAGCAAAATATTATCCTTAATACTGACCATTTGTTTCTTATTGCAGTCACAGGTGAACTGATTGTGTCAGCAATAATTGACAGAGACAGTAGCCCTTTCCGGACTGTTCCAACTCAACAGTTTGAAGTAGTTGCTAAAGACAGCCTATCTGGACGGCATGCAGCTTCAATGACAGTAATTGTTATCATAAGAGACATCAACGATAACCCGCCCTTCTGTTTCCCACATGCACACAGGTATCTTGTGATTAATTATTATGTTTCTGTAAATACTAGTGAATCCAGAAGGTTTCAACTTAGTGACGATATATCCCACTGCACAATGGGGAATGAACCATTTACACAGTGAGGAAGATTTGTTCTTGATGCTTTGTGTGGCAGATTAGAATGGACTCCCAGCTATGTTACATGATATAGTTTAATGAAGTTTTTTTGCTTTAAGATTACAACACTAAAAAAGGGCTGGGCTTGTCCTGAGAGGCAAGATACTGAAGAACACTGGTGTCTCTGCTATTGTGGAACTGAAACTTGGAAGAATGTGGCTGCTCTACATTACTGAAGTGATGTTGTTGTAGTCAGGTCTTTTTAAGATTACTTTTAATTAAATATTCTAAGTCAGAGGTCACACGATACCAGGTTATAGTCCAACAGGTTATTTGAACTCACAAGCTTTTGATGCACTGCTCCTCCATCAGATGACAAAGGAGCAGCACTCCGAAAACTTGTGATTTCAAATGAGCCAGTTTGACTATAACCTAGTGTTGTATGACTTCTGACTTTGTCCATCCCAGTCCAACACCGGCACCTCCACATCTTAAATATTCGAGGAATGATTCACACTCTTAGACCTAACAAATTCTACACAGTTGGATTTTTTCTGAGGAGTATTTCCCATCATCTAATCTCTTGTGTCACTACTGACATAGCTCACTACACAAACAAAAGCAAAATACTCTAGATGCTGAAGACCTGAAACAAAAACAAAAACTGCTGGAGAAACTCTGCAGGTCTGGCAGCATCTCTGGAGAGAAAACAAAGTTAAGACATTGCGTCCAGGCACCTTTCTTCAAAACTTTCTTTGAAACATTAACTCTCTCTCCACAGATGTTGCCAGACCTGCAGAGTTTCTCCAGCATTTTCTGTTTTTGTAGTTCACTATACGTATGTACCCTTTGTGTACAGTCTGTCCATAACAAAATCATTAGCCTACCTAGCACATGGTGTGATACAAGGACACCAAAACAACACATGCATGCCTTCATATTGAAAAGAATTTTGTAGTCATTTAAAAATTTTAGCCCTGGTAATGGGGGAAGTAGTGACGGAGGTGAATATATTACATTCACAGTGAACTTCTATCAAACAATGAGGTACATTATCAATGTGGATACATAATGGGACTAATCACCCATATTATTGGATGTTCAGGCATTTTCTTTTCATCTTTGCATGGTACCCCATCATGCTGACCAGTTGTGCACTCACTGTGCTCTAGAAGACCAAGGAAATTATTCAGATGAAAACAACATACTTTCAAAATGTCTGAATGATGCTTCCATTGTTTAATGCCCTTATAAAGTAGATACTGGCTGTTAGCTTGTTCAGCCAGGTTGGATCATCAGTATACTTTTGGTTTCACCACTGGGTAATTCATAAGGACGTAAGAACTCGAAGCAGGAGTAGGCCGTCTGGCCCTTTGAGCCTGCCCCGCCATTCAATAAGATCATGGCTGATCTTTTCATGGCCTCAGCTCCACTCACCCGCCCACTCACCATAATCTTTAATTCCTTTATTGTTCAAGAAAAGTCTATCTGAGCTTTAAAAACATTTAGTGAAGTAGTGTCAAGGAATTCTATAGATTTACAATCCTCTGGGTGAAGAAGTTCCTTCTCAATTCAGTCCTAACTCTGCTTGTCCTATCTCACCTTCCAGTGGAAACACCTTCTCTATGTCTATCTTATCTATTCCTTTCATAATTATATACGTTTCTATAAAATCCCACCTCATTCTTCTAAATTCCAATTATTATAATCCCAGTTTACTCAGTCTCTCCTCAGAAGTCAACCCCCCTCAACTCCAAAATCAAACTAGTGAATGTCCTCTGCATCCCTGCCAGTACCTTCTTGCTCAGATAAGGAGGCCAAAACTGCGTGCAGTACTCCAGGGGTGGCCTCACCAGCACTCTGTACAGCTGCAATATAACCTCCTTGTTTTTAAACTCAATCCCTTTAGCAATGAAGGACAAAATTCCATTTGCCTTAATTACCTGTTGTACTTGCAGACCAACCTTCTGTGATTCATGCACAAGGACACCCAGGTACCTCTGCACAGCAGCACGTTGCATTTCTTTTAACCATTCAAGTAATAGTCCTTTTTACTGTCTGATTACAATGTCTCATTGAAGTTTCATCCCATCTTGAAAAACAACAAAAACAAATTGCATTTGTTTAGCCAGCCCCTCTGATGTGGTAAAACATCACTAGGGAATGTACAAGACCATCCACCAAGCAACGTTTGACACCAAGCCATATAAGGAGATATGAGAACAAATTGTCGGAAGCCTGCTCAAAGGAGGTCAGTTTTCAGGAGCATCCTAAAAGGAGCATAACATGATAGAATGGTTTCCAGGGAGTGTTCCAACATTTAGAATCCAGACAACAAGGGCACAGCCAGAGAGGAACAAAGGAATCAGGGATGTGCAGTGTCCAGAACTGAAGGAAATCAGAGCTGTCAGTGAGCTGTGGGCTGGAGGACATTGCAGCAATTGGAAGGGGTCAAGATCATGGGAAATGTTTCGACAAGGATGAGAATGTTAAAATTGAGCTGTTCGTGATCTCCAAACCAACATCAGCGAATAAACCCAAAAGTGAAGGATGAAATAGACTTTGACTATGTAGAATATGAGCAATGCCTTTTAACAGCTAATGACTTTAAGTTTTGTATCCCAGTACTCACTGCACACATTGGATAAACAGCAGGAGCATTGCTAATGTGAGTTAAATTGCTAATGTGATAAGTTAAACAAAGCAATCAGCCAAGAGTTCCATTGGAGCATAAAGAGGAGGGGTCAACCCACTACCTGTATAATGGGGTCACCTTACTGATCTCCCCTCAATGGAGCTGGCAAGATCTTTCCAAGATCCCAACATAGACTGCAAGATTCACACTTCTGTATGTGTGCCACAAATGAATTTTTGCTGTAGCAGCAACCGAACTTTCTAGATTAATGCAAACATTGAACCAAAAAGGCAATCAGTGAAATTTCAAACCTCACTTCTGACCATGAAATTCTGCCTCAGTATTTTTGCTTGGGTTTCCTGTTTTCAGCCTGCAGAGTTAACCATCACTTGTGAGCTAGAACGTTTGAAATGCCTTGGGAAATCTGATGGATCTTGTACACTAGCACAAATCTTCTCGTCTTTATGACCTCCCTCTGAGCATTATGCCTAATTTTGTTTGGTATCTGCCATGTTTCCTTGTGTCAGGCTATACCTTATTTATAATGCTATCTACAACATAGAAAATGCTATCCAAAGACAATAAAATAAATATAAGACAAGGAAATTCATAAGGAACTCCTAATTTGGGGTTGTGTAAATGCCCAACTGCTTACTTTCTCCTTTGTTTAGCATCCAGATACCAGAAACGATTGAAAAGGGTACAACAGTTGTTACCATATCCTGTGCAGATAATGATGTGGATCTTGCAAACAGCCAGTTCACTATTTCACTTCAGCCTGCTCTCAGGACTGCTGGAAGATTTGCTCTGGATGGGAAGAATAATGATACTATTGTGGTATGAGAGTTTCACTTTTCAACCTATATACTTGATAAACATCAAGTCAGCCATTCAAGGATGTAAATAGACATTCAACAGAAAAAATAAACCCAATTTCCATTTAAAAGCTACTAATTTATTTCATTTTTCCATTTAATACCAGGAAGGACTGTAATGTTAACTTTTAATTTTATTTCTTTATTTTTCCACTTATATTAAGAACAATGGTAATGCATTACTTTTGACTTTGTTTCCCAATATTACTACTTATACCTAAGTTTTGTACCGAGGTACCTTTGTATCTAAGATCGTGCCATGTGTGGTGATATTGTACACTTTTCACTGTACTCCTGTACTTGAGTACAGGTGACAATAAAGCTTAAATCAAATCAAATAAATGATTATTTCAGCCAGGCAAACCTTGCCCAATTGCTTACTGATAAATGTAATTGCTTGTTTGATACTGCATCAAGGACAGGAGCTTGAATTTTCTGTAGATAAAGCAGGAGCACCTCAGTATCATTTGTGCCCAATGTCTTTAGCTGTGGAAAGGTAGAGGATTCCAGCAGGAAGCTTGGGGGGTAGTTGGCAGAGGGTCAAAATCAGCTAGAAGATTCACAAAAGTTGAACGCTTTAATGTCATGTCCCATAGTTGCACAGCTCACATCACTTGGTGACCTGCACAAGGTACTGTCAAGTTGCAGACATCATGTAGTCACACCTGAACAAAGAAGCCGAGGGTAAAAACAAAATGAAAGTCATCAAAAAGCTTTAACCATACTTTTTGTTTCCATAATTGAAACTGAAATGAGAGTATAGTAGGAGGATAATGAAATGGGCAGTTTTGATTGTCAAGTGGGCTTATCAAGATGGATATTTCCCTCAGTGCAATGAAGAATTTATTTTTCAAAACAGAAAAACTTTGAATAATCAACTTTTTCACTCAGTGAGAAGGTTTTGCGGGAACTTGGAACTTGCAATTCCTGGAACAAGTCTAAAGGACACCATGGCCACCTTGCAGTGCTGATATCCACCCAACATCACACTGTCATTCAACTTCATACTTGGCTACTTGGTACTGTTTTTGTTGGTAACTTCTCCTCTTCTGTGTCTCACATTTTCTTGAGCTCATTCTGTAAATCCTGGGCTACCCATTTCTTTCTGGTTTGTTCCCACCTAGAATCAATTTAAGTTACCAGAATCCTTGTCACTAATGCAACTGAGAAATAGTATTGAGTCACTTCAATCAAAACTTCCCCCATATTCCATATTACTAGTCCACCTGTTTTACTACATTTCACTCAGTTTCTTATCCATATCCTAATATTGTCTTGAATCATCAATGCCTCAAGTGTGGTTAGCAGGAGTGTGGAACTGATTGAATACCTTTGAGAACTCTACAATATCATAGAGGTAATTTGAGTTGCCACTTCTTCAAACAAACCAAGAAGACATATCATACAGGATCTATCCCATCTAAAGCAATGTTGACTGCTATTCACAAGAACATAAAAACTGGGAGCAGGAGTAGGTAATTCAACACCTCGAACCTGCTCTAGCACATAATACGATCTAACACAATAGGACTGATCTTATCCTGGCCACGACTCCACTTTTCTATGTTATCGTTTAACCTATTACTCATTAAAAATCTATCTCCTCATTAAATTTTCTCTGTGTTCCAGCATCCACCATACACTGAGGTAGCAAATTCCACAGATCCATGATTTTTTGAAAGAAGTAATTTCTCCACATTTGTGTTATAGAGGGCCATGAGTCTTAGAGATATACAGCATGAAAACAGAACCTTCGGTCCAACTTGTCCATGCCAACCAGATATCTTAATCTAATCTGCTCTCATTTACCAGCACTTGGCCCATATCCTTCTAAAATCTTCCTATTCATAAACCCATCCTGATGCCTTTTAAATGTTGCAATTGTACTAGCCTCCACCACTTCCTCTGGCAGCTCATTCCATACACGCACCACCCTCTGCATGAAAGCGTTGTCCCTTAGATCTGTTTTAAATCTTTCCCCCCTCATCTTATACTTAAGCCCTCTAATTTTGGACTCCTCCAGCCCAGGAAAGGGATGTCAATTTATTCTATCCATGCCCCTCATGATTTTATAAACCTCTATAGTGTTGCCCCTCAGTTTCCGACACTCCAGGGAAAATAGCCCCAGCTAATTCAACCTTTCCCTATAGCTCAAACCCTCCAACCCTGGCAACATCCTTGTAAATCTTTTCTGAACCCTTTCAAGTTTCACAACATCCTTCCTATAGCAGAGAGACCAGAATTGCATGCAGCGTTCCAAAAGTGGCCTAATCAATGTCCTGATTAGCCACAACATGACCTACCAACTCCTATACCTGTTGCTCTGACCAATAAAGGCAAGTATACCAAACAGCTTCTTCATTATCCTGTCTGCCTGCGACTCCACTTTCAAGAAACTATGAACCTGCACCACTACAAGCCCATATTCTAATCCCTTCTATATCTATGTCTATTTATAAGATTGTTTTCCTCCTTCTTCATCGGCTTTGCTCTTGATACCTTCATTTCATCCCATATGAAACTAAAATAAAAAATCAGGCACCAATACCAAGGCATGCTCATTTAGTTCTTCAGCTACTTCAGACTCCATTGCAACTAATGCTCTCTCTTGTCTTCTGGTAGGTTATTGGTAACTTGGACTTTGAAGCAACCTCTCATCTTGAGGATAACAATGTTTATGTGATGTCAGTAGTTGTCACAGATAAAGCTCATCCACATTACCAGGGTAAGTGACTGACCATCTGAATGTCTGATTGAAACAAATCTTTTTAAAATGAAAGTCTAGAACTTACATTCTGAATGTCACACTCTAATATTTCTGAAAAATATCTTGCTGTTACCTTTTGGTTAAGCAATGGAGTTATTCTATTCTCTGCTACTAATTTGGATAAAATTAAAACTCACACAACACCAGGTTATAGTCCAATAGGTTTAATTGGAAGCACTAGCTTTCAGAGCGCTGCTCCTTCATCAAGTGGTTGTGGAGGACACAATTGTAAGACACAGAATTTATAGCTAAAGATTACAGTGTGATGTAACTGAAATGATACATTGAAAAATATCTTGGTTTGTTTGTTAAGTCTCTCATCTGTTAGAATGATCATGTTAGTTCCACTTCTTTCATATATAGATCGCAAAACTCTTTTTAAAAGTTACATTCTTAAGTATTGTGTTTTGTGATCTACATATGAAGGAAGTGAAACTAACAGCCAAGGTATTTTTCAATGTATAATTTCTGTAACTGAGCACATATTCAAGAACAACAGGGACCATTCCTCCACCACACCCAGCCAGCAGGACTATCTTCGGACTCCAAAATGATTGCTTCTATTGTAGAGGCTTTGGTGGTTTCTAGAGTTATTTGAAGTTGGTAAAATCTCCAGCAAGGGGTGCGGTAGTTGCTGGATTTGATTATGATGTCTACAATTCTGCACAACCCACTTGCTCCGAGACACTGGTGCAGCACAGAGAAAGGTGAACGGGTTACTTCAGACTTCAGTGGGTGTTAATCCCCGCCCTTTAGCAACTTTGAAGGTGATCATAATGACAACCGTTTAGCTATTGGGCTCCTTCTGAAGCAAGTGATGTTTGCAATAACTCTCGTTTTGCCATCATTGTTGCACAAGGGAATTTAATGGAGCACTGTTTGAAGAAGGAGCTAGGATACAATCAGTGAGCTGAATGGCCTTCCACTTTGCTTTATATGGCACCAAAACTGCTGTACAATGCTGGTTGTTACTCCACTACCTTCTCAAGGCCACCCAGAGCAACAAAATACCAGCCTTGCCAGAGATGCCTATTTCCAACCCCCAAAAACAAATCTCTTCCATTTGCTTTTGCCTCTCCTAGTGCCCCTATGCAATGCTATCCCAGTGGAAGACAGGAGAGGGCCCTACAGAGCAAGCTGCTCTGAAATTTCTGAATGCACTACCTCAGCATGGGCAGACACAGTGTGCTTGCTGGCTGAGTAGTGCAAGGGTCCTGTTGGAGTGATGATTGGCAAATGCTGTCATCCTGAGAAAGCTAGTGTGCTTCCAATTAAATCTGTTGGACTATAACCTAGTGTTGTGTGAGTTTTAACCTAATCCTGAGAGAGGCTTGTGTTCCATGAAGTCGTTACCGCTCCTCTGGGGTAGTGCTTCAGCAATCCCAGTATTCGTTTAGCAGAACAGTCTGAAGAATGGCTGTAATGCCTTACACCCTGCAGACTGGTTTCCCCCAGAACAATGGCAGCACTTGGAGCTAATATGATGTCCATCTCAGCTTGCGCTGGAACACGTGGACATTGGGTGACACCTGTGGTAGCTGCAATGGAAAACAAAGCGTTGACCCACCATCAGATGATGTCAGGTTTGAAAGAATAACAGTGGAGTTTCCACCACCTTCATGCTGGACAACTGGCCTCCAGGCTCTGCCCAAAGGTTGTGCCACTTCGTGCTGGCCTGCTCCACATGCTTTCTGCGGATATTTCTGGAAGGTCTGTCAATGCACTGAGCATTTCATTGTGCGCAAGCTACAGCATTCTTCTGGAGGTGACCCACCGAAGCTCTTAGCTATACCTTCTACAGCAGGACCTGGGCATGATCTTGCCAGCCAGAGCATTGGCAACTGCACCAGTCTTGACCCCTAAGTGATAGCACAATGAAACTTATGTTATCAGATGTAATGGTAAGTGAGAGTAATGGGAGTCCCGTGATGAACAGTGTCTGAGGCCAGTTAGTAGGGTAGGGCAATGCAGCTCATTGCTCTATGCATCCAGGTCTTGGGGTTCAACTTCCGGTATTGACCACCACAGTTGCTTTCTCCTCCTGGCATGCATCTGAATGGCCTGTTGTGGGACCAGGACATTTGTCCTCTTTTCAGCAGGGCTTCCAGCGCAGCATCTAGAAACCGCAGAGATCCCCCCTCCCACATTGTGCCACTTTTCTGTATTTCCGTGATAATATTTGTCTCCCACAGAACTCCCAGCACCTGCCTCAGCCACAAAGTATCTCTCCTATAAGAGGTGCAAATCAGCTTTAAGAAGAGCAAGCTTACTTTAAAATCACAGAACTGTTAAGGCACAGAAGGAAGCCATTCAGCTCCTCGTGTCCACATTAGTTCTATTAGCGAGTGCCTATCTCCAGCCTTCTCCTCATAACCCTGCACACCATTTCTAGAGAATCCCTAATCAACCTGATCAGCAATGTTATTACACACATCCAGAGCAGGAGGAACTTGAAACCAGGCTTCCTAGCTCAGAGGTAGGAACACTACCATTACACCACAAGAGCCCTCACACCATTTCTATCCAGTTAACCAGACAATGCCCTCTTGAATGCCTTAACTGAAATGGTGTGAGCCATTGTCACTGTCTCTTCCCCAGTCAGGCAACCAGTTAATCAGTAGTGCATTTGGTCATGATTGGAGACTAAAATCATTTAGAACAGCAGGCAGCATGAAGTGAGGAGGTACCAGGCATTGAGATTGCCAGTTTCTGGAGATTTCAGAGTTTGAGCCTTCTAGGATTTCCAGGTATATCAGTCAAAGAAGTAAATGGTACGGTATTGACAAAATTGAAGACAGATATTCACTAATTCATCTGGATTATGGAAAAAACAGTATATTCTGATTGAATCCAGTTATGTGTTCATGTTTGATGTGAAATACTGCATAAGAAATTCTTAATCATTTAACTGTTTTCTATGTCTACTTTATCACACTTAGATACAGTGACTGTATATGTCACAGTCATACCAGTCAATGAATTTAATCCTTCATTCACCCAGACATCTTACACTTTCAACATATCTGAATTCAGTGAAAGTAAGTAGACATCAATGACACTGAGGTCAAAACATTCCCATTCTATTCCTTATTTTATGAATTAAGGTGCATGTAGCATTGTTTCTCCAGCTTGATGATTAAAACTGGTGTATATCAAGTGGGAAGTTATCTGACACTAATCAGGGCCTGAGGAACAGAATATAAGCTATCTTCCTGCTTCAGGCCCTTATGTACCTTAGTGATTTTAAAACTAAAAACTGAAGTTGGCACTATCAAGCCATTACTTACGCTCATTAAGTTATGTCTATGAAAATTCAATTCTAAACATTTTTGTCTTCAATTAACATTCTGATGGTATTAGCAAAAACATCCAAAGATATATAGAGTGTGGAGGTCTCAGTAAGGAGAAAAAGCTATTTAAGTAAATTATTAAATTCAATATTAATTTTAAGTAATAGTGAGTGCTGCAGATAGAATTTACATCTATTCAGGCATTAATTGGCATTAATGCTCTAAACTTGCTTTCTCTGATCTTTTGCACGGGACGGGTCTATGTCAATGAGTCAACATAGTCTGTAAAATTCATTGTGGTAATGATGTGGCAAAGGAGGAAACAGAATTAAGCAATCAGATATGAACTGCTCCAATGCAACCCCTGTGCTGTTGTTATATTGATATTTCCCAGACAATTCAACCATTCTAAAAAAATACTCCATCCAAGTTACTTGTAGTTAATTTTGGCCCTTTTACCAGTGTCATTCAGACAAATTTGTCCTTATACAGAAGACTAGATGTGGTCAACAATGACTTAGTAGGAAAGTGTTCACAGTGAGCACATGGTCCACTTAAGCTTTGCAACCAATAGCTAAGAGACAGAATATAAGGAAAACCATCTTAGTTATCCTACAGTCCATTCCACGAACATCAACATCCCTCCTTCCCACAGCACTTTCCCATGTAACCGCAGAAGATACAACACCTGCCCCTTTAAATCCTCCTTGCTTAACATCCCAGGCCCTAAACAGCATTTCCAGGTGAAGCAACATTTCACCTGCACCTCCTCCAATCTTGTGTATTGTATTCACTGCACTTAATGTGGCATACTCTACATTGGAGAAACCAAAAGCAGACTGGGGACCACTTTGCAGAACACCTCTGTTCTATGCGCAAGCAGCAACCTGACCTTCCCGTAGCTGGTCATTTTAACATAGAGTCCTGCTATCATGCCCACTGTCTGTCCTCAGCATACTTCAGAGTTCCAGTGAATCATAGAGCAAACTGGAGGAACAACATCTCATCTTCAGACTAGGCACTTTAACAGCCTTCTGGACTTAATACTGAGTTCAACACCTTCACATTGTGAACCAACTCCCATTTCTTCCCTTTCTTTTAGCTTTATTTGTTACTTTCTCTGTCACCATGTCCAATCTCCATTCCCCCCACCTCAATGGGAATGTCTTCTCTTTCTAGTCTGGCTGTTAGACACGCCATTGTTCTGTCATCATCACATTCTGATCACTTAACATGAATTATCAACATCTTTTCTCCACCAGCACTCTACACCCACCACCACCACCACAAACCCCATCCCCCAACTACATCATAAATGCTGCCTCCTCCACACTTCCTGTCAGCTCTGACGAAGAGACATCCAGACTTGAAATGTTAGCTTTCTCTTTCTGCACGGATGCTGTCTGACCACTGTGATCGCCAGTATTTGGTGTTTTCATTATTTATTCCCTCATTGGATCCAGCCTAAACATTTAAGAGACAAAACTAGGAAATGATGGAGCAACTCAGCAGGTCTGGCAGCATCTGTAGACAGATTAAACAAATTAACATTGAGTCGCGTGACCTTTCTCTGCATTTTCAAAGTCATCTGATTCAGTCCTGAATCAAATATTGATCCAACAGTTTGCAACTGTATATTGTTTAGCAGCTCATTTTAAAGAATTTAATTACAAGAAGTAAGATTTCCTCCACATTCCCTCCACATTCGAACAATTTAATTTTAGAAATGAAAATGTCTCCCTTATCTTCATATTCATCATAAACTACCAATTGACTTAGGTCTATTTAATTGGTTGCAAAACAAAACCACCAAATCCAACAAATTTATTAGCAATACCACCTTGCATTTATACAGTGTCTCATCCATGGTAAAATATCCCAAGAATTTTCATGGGAGTGGTATTAAATAAAGTTTGATAGTTAAATTGCATGTGACAAACCTGCAATGCTATTTGGCAAGGCATCAGAACAATGCAATACCATTAATTTTAACAATGAAGAAATGGGAATCATACAAGATGGAACAGATTTCACCACCATGATGTTACATTGTAGTATGGACTGTTGTAATGTTGCACAAATTAAAAAAGAAAATGATGGAAATCTGTGGTATCTGTTATGACTGGATAAGGGGAGGCACACCACAGGTCACAACATAAAACAAAATACTTTGCTTAGTTACCAAAATGTAAAATTAAATACCTTATCTATGTAAAACCTTATAGAATCCCTATGGTGTGGAAGCAGGCCATTCAGTCCATTGAATATACACAGATTTTCCACAGACCTTCCCACCCAGACCCACCCCCTTACCCTATCCCTGTAACCCTGCAATTCCCATGGCTAATACACCCAGTCTGCACATTTTTGGATTGTGGGAGGGAACTGGAGCACCCAGAGGAAACCCACGCAAACATGGAGAGAATGCATAAACTTCACACAGACTGTCATCTGTGAAATCAAACTCAGGTCCCTGAGCCACTGTGCCACCTTAAACCTTAGATCTTGTTTAAAACCTGATATCTCAGCCGAGTCTCTTAATAAGTGCAATTGTTGGTTTATTATCAGTTACAACAAGTGGTTAACATATAGTCAGTAACATAGAAGTATAAATGCTTATTCCTTTAAACATCCCCAAAGGGTGTGCGCGCACACACACACACACTCTCTCTGTCTTTTTCAGGACAAGAGGGGTGAAGAAAACATGTTCTTCTGTAAACATTAACTTTCATGAATAACAACACTTTGGCATTCAGTTATTCTTGAAGGCAAAAGGATAAAACGCAAGATGTTTGAGAGTCTGCTGTTCTGATGTTCTGGCACATGTGGCAGAGACCAAAAAGCACTTTCCTTTCATTCTCCATGGTGTTACAGAGCTAATGGGTGACATTTAATGCCTCCCCCCTCCCCACCCCAACAAGTTCAGAGGTAAGGTACCTTGTGAACACATGGAAGGAAATCCCAATGTTATCTCCTCTTGCTTAGATCAGGTTCAGAGAGGACAGGTTTGTAGGTGGCTTTGCCTCCCAGAGGTCAATTGAGGCAATAAAGTGGTCACTTAAGGGCCTCATGCTGCTACCACAGGTGTTCAACCAGCAGGGACTCGCCATCCAGGGAATACTGTATACATTGGAACATTGGAAAGTAGGAGAATTGCCAAACCTACTGAAATTTTCCAAAATTTTCTTTCCATCTTCGACCATTCATAAGGTTTTGCTTTTGTAAGATTGTACTGTGTTCTCATGAGGAAATGGGAAAATTATGAGCATAGATATCTATCAATAAAAATTGTCAGAGGATCTGGCATACACAAGGTATTACATCAGTATGATAAATAATGGGAAGATTCTTAAATAGTGAAAGACTAAAAACATACACAAACTGTTGGGAAAATCTTCACCAGCAAAAAAGAAATAGAAATTGCATGATTTTGCTTTTGAAGCAATCTATGTTTTCCAAGGGCATCATTAACCATTAGAGAAACACTGCTGGTCTGAATTTTTCTTTACTAGCTTGTGGGATGTGGGCATCGCTGGCTGGTCAGCACTTATTGACCCACAATGCCATTAGGAAGGAAATTTCAGGATTACGACACAGCGACAGTGATCGAGCTGTGATATATTTCCAAGTCAGGATGGTGAGTGGCCTGAAAAGAACTTGAAGGTGGTGATGTTCCTATATATTTGCTGCCCTTGTGCTTCTAGGTGGAAGTGGTTGTTGGTTTGGAAGGTGCTGTTTGAGGGCAACCATGGGCAACTATGATTTGTATTCATATAGCAGCTTTTAATGGTAGTGAAATGTCACAATGTCCTTCAAAGCTTCAAACTTCTAAAACATTGGTAGAAAGTTAAATAAAGAAGTGTTACATTAGGTGATCAAAATCTTGTTCATAAAAGTAGGTTTAAAATGCATGTTGAAGAAGAAGAGGGAGGTTATAGTAACAAGAGATTCCCATTGCGAGCTAGAAGTTTAGAGATATCTGCAATTGAATGAAGAAATAATAACATACAATGTAAAATACTAATAACTTTTTCTGTTCATTGCTTTCCAGTGGGAACAAAGATTGGACAAGTGCTTGCAGAGGACAAAGATCTTCCAAGCCTTGAACTTATTTATTCACTTGTAGGAGGGGGAAGCACTCTAGGCTATAGTCAATTATTTTGGATGAACCCAGCCTCAGGGGAACTACATCTTGTGGCTCAACCAGAGTATGAGCAAACTGCACAGTACCTTCTGACAGTACAAGCTGTTGATAAAGACTCCAATGATCCAAAAGCTGCGACAGCTACTGTAAGTGGTTTGTAATGCTGACGGTTAGTCCACTTGCAAATCTCATTGCAGTAAAAACATTAAATAACGATTAAACTAGGTGGGCAGGGGTCACTGCTTTGATTAAACAAGAAAATTAATCCAACACTCAAATATTCAACAGAATAAATATAGTTTTTCTAAAGTTTCACTGGTAGGTTTTCAATGTTCACTGGCACCAAAAGGCAGTCAGTTCTATAACTGTATGGATCAGTAACTCACTTGTTGACATTGGCTGACATTGTGGAGGCATTAATTGTGTAAGTTAAGTTTAATACAACACAGGAATTTTCTTGGCCGAGTTGCAATTCACATTCTTGAAGTTTGGCCAGATTGAGAGATGATGGAGCCAGAATGCTGCAATACTGGAGGAGGATGGTTAACCAAATCACTTCCCAGCAGCATAATTTCCAGATGCCTGTAAAAAATGATGCTGATGAATAATTTCCAACCTCCCCCTCAACCTGCAGCCCTTTGCATTCTTGTAAGATTTCCTTGTCTTTTATTCACCAATAAGCACTACTCATTGCTATTGTTGAGAACTTGCTATGTGCACATTGGCTGCTACGTTTACAACTGTGACCACATTCTGAAAGTACTTGATTGACTATAAAGCACTATGGAACACTCCGAGATAGTGAAAAGTGTTATGTACATGCAAATTCTTTCATTCAGAACTGACCTGAATCATTAACTGATGAGTGGTAAATCCTATTCAGTTAACATTTGGTTAAAGTAATAGGCCGCAAACTCCACTTATATCAAGTCTCAACAGATTACACCTCCATTATGCAAAGTAATTAAATGCTCAAAGAAGAAAATCAATCCACCAATTTAATGTTTGGATTTAATTTTTGCGAGATCTGCCCACTATAACTATGTTAAAAATCACACAACACCAGGTTATAGTCCAACAGGTTTATTTGGAAGTACAAGCTTTCAGAGCACTGCTCCTTCAAGCTAGTGTTTCCAAATAAACCTGTTGGACTATAACCTGGTGTTGTGTGATTTTTAACTTTGGACATCCCAGTCCAAATTATTGTAACTATGGCAGAGAAATTGTATAAAATTCAAAGGAAACGTAAACCCAACTGTGGAGTCAAACTGGTTAGGCCCTTCTAAATTTTCATGTTTTTTTTTCAGTGGGTGCGGTTGAACTGTGTTTTTACAACCTGGAGCCCTGCTCCAAAAGAAGTCAATAAGAAAGGAGCTTATTAGAAATCCTTATTGAAGTTTATTGAAGTTAAACATTCAACTTTTTGCTTCAAAGCATTCTCCACCCCACTACCTGCCCATTTCAGTCCTAGCTAACTCCCAGTGCCACACACTCTCAGCTGGGCCAACACCCCTTCACAGCTCTCACACAGAAGGAACCGTGGTCATTTTCTAAATTTGAAACAAGTTCACATTGTGAAAGGATTGTGAAGGAGTGGTTTAACATAGAACTCCCACATAACTGCCTGTTCACATTTGAATTGAACTTTTGACTGCAGTCTGCCTCATCAAAAGAGTTCCATTTTATAATTTAAGAAATAGAGGAAGTTATATTTTCCTGAATTAATGAGTCATTGTGGAATGGCCCAGGTTTAATTGCTGCCCTGTATTGAGTTGGCGAATCTTGACTGGGCAGTAGTACAGGAGCTGTTTTGGCCTACTTTCTTGAACAGGAGATATCCCTTTTAAAAAAACAACAAATTTTCAGGGAGTGTTGCAATTCCTGATTGCAAGGCCATGATTCTTTACATGGTAGAGAATGGAAGAGGACAAAGTCAGGAGTTACTTTGATGAGGTTCAAACAGCCATGTTAATGGTTGGTGAATAGAATTTGATAGCTGATAGGTTTTTGGCTGTTTGGAATATTGCGTGCAATTCTGGTCTCCTTCTTATTTGAAAGATATTAGACTGAGGTTGAGGAATTTCAGTAAGTTAATTAAATGCCGTCATGTTCTAGGTCACAGTTAATATTCTTCCGGCCAATGATAAACCACCTGACTGTCTTCCAAAGTTTTATTCTCTAATGATTCTCGATGACACTGCTGTGGGCACAAACATTCAAGGGTTTCAGTTGGCCTGTACAGACCAGGATTCCTCCCCTCAGTCTTTCCGTTACTTCATAACTTCAGGTATGTAAATGAATTGCCTGATTGAATCATTCTGGTTTTATTTGGGGCAGTCCCTTTAAGGTATGCCTGCCTGTACGGTTTCACTTTTTCCATATATGTGTCTCTGTGTCTTTCATTTATTGTATTGCAGGAAAAAGAAAATGTGTGTGGATCTCCACAGACATTTAACAGGATTAAATAGTAGGTGGGATATCAGTAGAACCAGAAAGTCATAGAATCCCTGCAGTACAGATGGAGGCTAGTTGATCCATTGAGTCTGAACCAACTCGCCATCCTATCCCCATTACCCCTCATTCACTATGGCTATCCACCTATTCTGAATGTTCCTGGACACTATGGGCAATTTTAGCATGGCCAATCCACCTAGCCTACACTTCTTTGGCCTGTGGGAGTAAACCAGAGCACACAGTGGGTACCTGCACAGACACGAGGAGAATGAGCAAACTCCGCCCAGGCAATCACCTGAGGCTGGAACTGAACATGGGTCTAACCATTGAGCCACAGTGCTGGCCTAATCGCCCAGTTGAAATTCGGCAGCTTTTGTTTTAAATCCTGTACTTTGAGAGTTGGAAATTGACTATAGAGCCGCATCATAAAGACGTGGAACCCTGTTCCATGGGGCATCAGGTAAGGTGTTGATTTCTTACCACCCTCTAGTTATAGTGTTATGCTGAAAGGGGAAGTCTACTAGAAATCAAACCTCTGAGCTGTACCAAAAGTTTAAATGTCTTGCTTTATCACCAAAACAACCAAAGCATTTATGGCTGTTATCTGGAACAAAAGAAGCTTTCACCAGATTTCCTCAATAATAAAAAAAGTGAGTTTAACAATTAAGCTTATTGTATAAACAAGTAACAAGATGGATCAATGACTAGTATACAGTAGAGAATTATATCTGTTAATCCTACCACACACACATTCATATACAGATAGGATGAGATCACACAGCTCTGCAGAGTATCATGTGTTTGAAAAATTAATAAGTAAACACCCTTCTGAATCAAGAGTCCAAACTAATAAAAGGTAGACTGGGTTGATTTTTTTATAGTTCCTTTGGTTTCCTGTTGACAAGATTAAGTTGCTGATAGCCTCAAAATGGCAGATGATCTGCAGACCAGATTTTAGATTCAGAAGAGAATCAGTCAGAACTCTTGATCTGCCATTTCTCAGGAGAGACAAGCAGGAGGCTGGAAGAACACAGCAAGCCAGGCAGCATCAGGAAGTGTGAAGTAAACGTTTCAGGTGTAACCTTCCTTCAGGACAGGGGGTGGGTGTAAGAGGAGGAGAGGCAGAATTTGTTATTTTCAGCTTGGAAATATTTTTCCCACTGCCCAAACCCTGTTTACTGGAAAATACAGTTTGTCTGGAAATTATAGAGCATAATGCAATCTAAAAGCTCTTTTTAAAAGTTTTTTCTCCCAAAGTCACTCTGCTTCCTATTAAGAGCAGACAACTTTCAGTTCTTTTTGACTTTTGAGTTCCAAGATGTCACATGGTAAATGTTTTTTCCAAACATTCCATTTTCCAATTCCCATAGTCCATCCTTCAAGGTAGGGTGGAATGGAGTATTAGTAACATCACTGGACCTGAAATCCAGAATTCCTGGCTAACATTCAGGGTTTGAATCCCACCAGGGCAGTAGGTGGAGTTTGAGTTTGAATCTGGAATAAAGAGCTGCCGTAATGACGATGCTGAAATAATTGTAATTGTCATTAAAAAATAATCTGGTTCACTCATGTACTTGGGGGAAGGATATTTGCCATCCTTTCCTGGTCTGGCCTACTTGTGACTCCAGACACCTAGCAATGTGGGTGACTCTTAACTGCAGTCTGGACCATTAGGGATGGGTAATAAACGCTGACCAGTCAGTGATGCCCCCATCCTGTGAACGAATTAAAAAAAAAGCTTCTAACAATATTCAGATTTAATAAACCTTGTCACAGTTCCCTCACAGGGCAGCATGTCCTTTCTTGAATTCTTTGTAAATAATTATGTTCAATCAAACCTGTGGCTGTTAAATCAAGTGTAGATCCCACAATACCAAGGGACTGTGTCAGGAGGGGAATAGTTAGGTTGTAACTGATCCTTTGTGATCTACTGGCAGGGATAGAGATAGCATGGTCACCTGGACTATATTTGATCCCGGGTTATTAAGAATGATATCTGATACGGGAGCTGAAATGGAAATATAATCAACTAGTTATCTTTGGAGGTTGAAGATGCAGATTCTTATTCTAGTTTTATCCAGATTAATGCAATCAAAATGGAGCACTTCACAGTACACCTGGTGAGAGGGGAAGAAACAGGGACTGCTTCCAAGGACACATAGGTGGCACAGGTGACTCTTGTTCTGACATAGAATCTCACAATCATAGATGTATTGCCACTTTACATTGTTACGTTTAGTCTTCTAACCCAGTGAGGCATGACAGCATGCCTTGAGATGTTGGGGACTGCTGGCCATGATGGAGGCTAGTGGCAATCTGGACTGGTATAGAGTGTGGATGAGGCACACTCATGTGTCCACAGAGTGTGGAAGTGTGTACAGTTTTGGTCTCCCTACTTGAGAAGGCTCTGGAGGGGGTGCAAAGGTGGTTCATGACGTTGATTCCAGAGTTGAGAGGGTCGGCTTATGAGCAGTGATTGAGTAGACTGGGACTAAACTCTTTGGATTTTAGAAGAATGAAGAAGGATCTTATAGAAACATAAAAGTTTTGAAGGGAATAGATAAGATAGAAGCAGGGAAGTTGTTTCCACTGGCAGATGAAACAAGAAATAGAGGGCATAACCTCAAAATAAGGGGAAGCAGATTTAGGACTGGGTTGAAGAGGAACTTCTTCACCCAAAGAGTTGTGAATCTGTGGAATTCCCTGCCCAGTGAAGCCATTAAAGCTAGCTTGTTGCATGTTTTTAAGGCATAGATAGACCTTTGAACAGTAAAAGAATTAAGGGTTATGCTGATTAGGAGGGTGAGTGGAGCTGAGTCCACGAAAAGGTCAACCATGATCTTATTGAATGGTGAGGGGCCAGATGAGCTACTCCTGCTCCTGTTTCTTATGTTCTTATAAGGAGCAGCTAAGTACCCAGGTCTGACTTTCATGTTGAGAATTGTCTCCATCTAGTTTCTCTCTATTGTGTGGGCGAATAGCAAACTGCATATCAATGAGGAGAGACTAGGACATCAGATGTTAATGCATGCAAATAGGCTCCCACTACTCACCAGCCAGATTCGCGTCTTGCTGTTCAAATCGGGAGTTAAACATTAGACTCAATGTTCCTTGACACAATTTCTCCAACTGGCTCACCGTTGCCATGTCATTCCAGGGCTGGGGAAAGATAAAAATATACAATAAGCAAATCCTGTATATGTGTTATGATCAATTCATTGTGAAAACACCTCTCCATTCCAACTCCTTTTTTGAGCCAATGCCTGTTATTATTTTTAAGAATAATCCTGAAATTAAATGCTTGCATATCTGTACATCAAAACAAAGTTAGGAGCACTGAATCCCACCTCAAATGCTGTAGTATTATGCCCACTATTTCAGAATTTTGATTCTCTAAAGTGTTAAGGTTTTAATGTTATTGAGCAGTAGGCAAAGCTCTCTCTTAATTTCTCTGGTTTAAAGATTAGCGTTTTTTCCAGTGTTGATGTCAACCATTTTTATTATGAGTGTGATATCACAAATGTGCAACTTAAAATGTAGAAGTTACCTTTAAAGATAGGGATTGTTCCATTGTTAATTGCCATTTAATCAAGTTACTTTCTGTACTAGGTAATATCAACAACCATTTTAGACTGTCTCCCAGTGCTGGATCGAACATCTCGAAGCTGATACTTGCCCTACCTTTTGATTATACACACGGTGTTGACAGAGTCACAAACTATAACCTTCTAATTCAAATAACCGATGATAACCTACTGGCTGGAAGCAGAAAGAGTAATATTGTACAAACAGGGAGAGTAAAGATTAACGTCAGAATTATTGTCCCTACACCCAGTACTCAGAAAACCACTACAACTGTAAGTACACCAGAATAGAGATCTTTTCAGTGTGATATTTCAATTGAAGTCAAAACAAAACTTTCGAAAAACAAATACTCTGGCTCAGTAATCAGAATTCCTTGCTTTTGCTAAGTGAGAAACAATTGAGTTAAAGCCAAATAAGTTTTACACTGTGAAAATAAGCAGAGTTTTACTAGGCGGGCTCCTGTCAGGCTCAAATATAATCAAAAGCCTGAAGATGGATGGGATATGGTCACTCATTGTGATTCTCCAAAATAGCCAATTCATGGGCCTATCTCTTGAATTGGAAGGCCTCTGATTGGCCCTGAAAGGAGCGGGTGCTATGAGAGCAGACAAATGAGGGGTGAGGGTGTGTCAAACTGGGGGGCACCCTCTCTCCAACCTCTTCTTGAATTTCAGATTAAAAGTGGCTCATTCAAGCAGGTCACCATTGTTGTGGGACGATTGAATATGGGGTGAAGAGGAAAAACCTGTGCACATATTGGCATATGGTTTCTGCTGCACACTGGCAAACAGAGAGGGGAAGTGCCTGCCCAGCACATTGTAACATTCCTCCCTCCAGCCCCACCGTTCTGCCACCTCCAGGCAGCTGAACGAAGCCCTGAGACCTCCAGAAAGCTGGCTGGAAAAATCCCAGCTTTAATAAGTCCTTAACGACCCAGGTTGACTACCCAATAAGCATCGCATTCATCATTCCACCTTATAGGAGCAGGAAAGCAGCCTTCAAGTTACTAGCTCTATTTTGTGTGCCCTCTGGCACAACTTAATAACCCTTGAGCTGCCAACGTACTACGATAGTGTGTGGCTGTGTTGGCCATTTGGGATGCCCATATATTCATTGCCATCAGTCCTTCTAATTGATTTAAGTTGCCCACATAAAGTCTTCAGCAGAAGTTGGCTCAATCTTGATAAACTGTTAATAGTTGTTACAAATTACTTAGCATCTAGTTGCATTACATCGGAGGTATATGATCAGGTTCAACTAAAGAGTCAATGCACATTAAAACTGCTGCTGAAACACACTGGCAGACAAGAACAAGACTGGACACATAAACACACGCCAAGAAGACTGGCTTGCTCCACCCAGAAACATTTGTTATATTCGAGTGGGCGAGCTTACCTTGTGATGCCAGGTAACCCTTTCAGATCCCAAATGTCTACGCAACATCCATCTCTGCTCCTGGGCCCAAACAGCATGCAACAATCAAGCTCATAGCCTCAGATTAAAATACAACCAAAGCTAAGGAATGCACTTTGAGTGTAGTTTAGGTAGATGATCTGAAGTTGGAGAAGGGGTAGACATGAATTAAGTTTTGCTTCAGACTGAATTAAACATTATGCGTAGTTGAACAATTTTATATTAGAGCAAACAATATTGGAATGCTTATTCACAATTTTCCAAACTAGAAGTTAATGTGCGCAATCACCTCATTGATTTGTATGATCATTCTAATTACCACAGCTATAATCGTATGCTGAATGTGATAAAAAAAATCAATGAGAGAATAAATAAATCATTAATTTCAAGTCATTGGTTATTTCTCACTAACAAGTTCTTTTCTGCTTGTTGACAGCCCAATATAACCTATATCAGGCTATCGCAAAACACCTACCAAACAGACTCCTGGTACATACCATTCATCATCACTTTGGGTTGTTTATTACTGCTTGGAATGCTGGGATACTTAGCATATCTTTATATAAACTACATCCGCTCTATACCAAAATCAAAAGTCGAGAAAAAGTCATTGTAAGTTTTAATCATTGTGCTCATCAAAACATTTCATTCCAGTCAAAGCAAATTTCTATTATTTATTATTTGGTAATCTGTTTCTGATTGATCTTTGGACAACTGCTTACTTACATTCATGTGGGTTTTAATATAAATGAGGTTGTTTATGTGAAACTATTTTGCATGTTCATGTATTAGTATTGATAAGAACCTTTCATTCCAAATTGTAGAAGGTTAAAATTAAACTGATTGCATGAACTTATCTAATAGCTTTAATAAAACAAAGAACTGAGAACGCTGGAAATCTGAAACAAAAACAGAAGTTACAGGAGAAACTCAGCAGGTCTGGCAGCATCTGTGCAGAGAAAGCAAAGTTAACATTTTGGGTTCAGTGACTTTTTTTCAAAACTAATTGTGGCTAGGAAAATGTGGTATTTATGCTGAAAATGGGGCTGAGAGAGGTAAATGATTAAGCACAGGTAGATATGGGGCCCAAGTGTGAGAAAGATAGGCAGACAACAGGATAGATAATGGTAACCAGGTGGAAAGAAAAACTGCTAATGGGCCCCATAAGTAGGTGAAAACTGGGATAGCTGTGCTGAAAGCGGCCCATGTGATGACAGGCCTTGGGGTGTGGGGAATGCGTAAGGGACATGGAAGAAGGTGTTCAGGCCCTAAAATGATTTAATACGATACTGAGTCTTGAAGGCTGCAAAGTCCCTGAATGGAAAATAAGGTGCTATTCTTCCAGCATGTGCTGAGCTTCACCAGAGCACTGTGGCAAGCCTGAGACAGAGATGTTGGCCAGGGAATAGGGTGGCATGTTGAAGTGCCAGGGAACGGGAAGCTCAGGATCAGTTTTGTGGACAAAACATTGGTGTCCTGCAAAACAATTGCTCAATTCGAGTTACTGGTGTAAAGGAGACCACATTGTGATCAGCAAATACAGTAGACTTGATGGGTGTATGCCCATAAACTGCTGCTTCATCTGGAAGGAGTACCTGGATCCTTGATATTGAGGAGGCAGGAGGTAAATATCTCCTGCCTCCTCAATATCAAGGAGGCAGGAGATATTTGGGCAGCACTGTGGTTCAGTGGTTAGCACTGCTGCCTCACAGCATCAGAGTCCCAGGTTCGATTCCAGCCTCAGGTGACTGCCTGTGTGGAGTTTGCACATTCTCCCCATGTCTGCGTGGGTTTCCTTCGGGTGCTCTGGTTTCCTCCCACAGTCCAAAGATGTGCAGTTCAGGTGAATTGGCCATGTTAAATTGCCCATAGCATTAGGTGCATTAGTCAGAGGGAAATGGGTCTGGATGGATTACTCTTCGGAGGGTTGGTATGGGGTTGTTGGGCCAAGGTTTCCACACTGCAGGGAATCTAATCTATACAGGCATGTGCTACACCATCTGTGATTGCACGAGAAGGTGCCTTGGGAGTGTAGGAGGTTTTAGGACTGGAGGAGGGTGTCCCAGAGGGAATGGTCCCTGCAGAAGTTGACAAGGGAGGGGAATTTGTATCTGGTAGTGGCCTCTTAGTGGAGGTGACCAAAATGTGGCTCATGATCATTTGGATGTAGGTGCTGGTGGGATAGTAGGTGAGAACGGGGGACCTTATCAGTGATGTAGGAGGAAGAAAGGAGGTGAGTGAAGAACTGCGTGAAAAGGGTCGGACACAGCTGAGGGCCCTTTTAACTATGGCGCTGGGGAATCCTCGGCTAAGGAAAAAGGTGGACATTTCGGAAGGTCCCCTGAAGAAGGTAGTATCATCAGAACTGATACAACAGAGGTGGAGAAACCAGGAGAATGGAAAGGAGTCTTTTAGGAAGCAGAGTGTTAGGATGTATAGGCCAGGTAACTGAGGCAGTCAGTGTGTTTGTAGTGGACCTCTTTAACCTGGTTATTAAAAGAAACGGTCACCTCAGGTCTAATCAGATATGAAGTTAACAATATTGTGAATAATGAAGATCCAACACAAATTCCTTTCACTGCCAAAGGTTTTACAGAGATTTCATTTAAACATGTTAACAAGTTGATTATGACAGCAGGCTAATGTCCTACGGTTCGAATTTAGCAGTGTTTCAGTTGAGACAATTACTTTAAAAATATATATATTTTCTGAACTCCATTGGTGTGGGAAATGTGCCCAGCTAAAGTTGAAGGTAAGACTTGCAGGGACAGAGTGGAGGGAAATCAATACTGTGTTTATTCAATTCTGGCTTTACTTGATCTAAAATTGTGAAACATTAATACTGGGTGCTTAAAGTGAAAGTTTGTTTCTTTTGTAAATCAAAGTATGGTTAAAGTAAATTATACCGCACTTTTCACCACTGCAGGGTAACTGAAGTGTTTTGCAAGCTAAATTATTTTTGACGTACAGCAGCTACAATAATGCAGGGGAATACAGTCATTAATTAATGCAAAACATAACAGGAATGCAATAAAAAAAAGTCATCTGTGTAATGATTATAATAAGATCAGCCCACTAGAATATGAGTTTCCTGATTGGGACTGTTAGTCTGGTTCAGTCAAGGAGCCCTGGCTGACAGATATAAACAGGAGGGTCAGAGGTTCTGTTCACTCCAAGAACTGGCTTTGAAAACTCAGCACTAGAGTCAAGGACTCTTCATGTGCAAATAAAGGGTGAATTGGTGACGGGATAGTGGTCTGTGTGGAGTTGTTTCACTCCATTTTGTGGCTGTAATCTCATGGATGAATGTTGGTTGTCACCAGCAGAATGTCACGACCTTCTTAGAAATAGTGCTGTGGAGACTTTTATAAGATTTCAGTTTAGAATCTCCTCTGAAAAACAGAACCATCAACAGAGCAATGTCCCTTCAATGCTGCAATGGAGTGTCAGCTTGGATACTAAAGTTTTTGAAGGAGGAGCCCAAGCCCCTCTAACTCATGGACTATTGAGCCTTGGTTTTTACTAAGTTAAATGGTCACTCACTGGCTTATGACAAATGTCTGGGTGTTTACCTGTTGATACTGGGGCATCCCAACCCACAGATACTAATTTATTTTTCCTCAATGACGAAAAAATCAGAAGTACACATCCTTTCATTGTATTGTTCAAAACAGATACAACTATCTTATAATATTTCAACAAAAAATAAACCACCTGCTTATAATGTATTTGAAAATGAGCAAGTGCACTAGGGCATTACAGTTCACTTGGGAAGTCAGAGTTGCTGCAGTAGCATGCACATTTACGTGCATGTTGTATACTGTAGATCTGGATAGCGATGGTAGAGACTCCAATATTCTTTCCATCACGTGGCTAACCAAAAATCTCTCCTGCTCTTACCTACCTGCCATTGGCAATGTGATGGAAGGATTTGTACCCAACCTGCCTGGCCACATTATGAAGGCATGTTCATTGACATCAGACCCTGGGAATTCAAAATCAAATCCAGAAATTGTGGCTCAGATGCAGGGACGATACCCTTCGTGCCACCATACCTTTAGACTAATCAGTGTACATAGATGAAACTGGATTAAATCTCAGCCAAATTAAATAGAATGGGGACTCTGAACAGTAAAATTTTATGAATCAAATCTTTTCAAATGATGGACATGAATTCAAACAATGTTCTTTTCCTTTTCTTTGTTTCAGGGTGGAAGAAAAAGGTGGGTGTTCCAATTTTCTTGGTATCTTTCAATGTGAATTGAGCTTACTCTTCTCTTATTACAATGAAATAAATTAATCTTTCCTTTGTTGAATATAGAACCCAAGTCAAAGAAGCAACACAATGTGATTTTGGTAAGTATCCCAAGTAAAGAATCTACTCCTGATTTTGAAACAGTAATTTTTGCACATGGTGCAACCTTTCAAAAAAAAATGTTGCTTAATACTGCTTTATCCAATCCTCCTCTCAGAATTTAAGAGCTCTCGATGCTAATTTGATATCATAGTGAGTGTCAGTTCACTCGAGAGGATTGGCATTTTCAATTATGCCAATGATGTCAATTAGAAACTGGACCATCATGACTTGCAAACGGAATGTGAATGTACCAGTGCACCTCTGAGTGTATCAGTGCACCTCAGCATGTATCAGTGCACCTCTGAATGTATCACTGCACCTCTGAAATCTGGATGAATTATAAACCATGAATGCCAAGTAGATAGCTCCATTACAAATCTGAGTTTAAACCAGTTCTCTTCCTGTACTTGCAGCTGTGCAGACAAGTGACAATGAAATTAGGCCAGACATTGTACTTATTTACCTTTGTTACTATATTAACAAGCATTAAAATAAAATCTTTGAGCATTTTTGTCTTAATTTCATAACTGGGTCCGTAATTAGAGCTCATGTTCTATATTCTCCCAAAACAATATTGCAGTTATTACAGATTGTCAATGTGTGGAATGCTGTATGTTCTTCCTCTGCTCAAAGAAAGTATTCGCTTGTCTAATTTTTTTTAAGAGTTAGTCATGGGATTTGAGCACAGTGAGTATGAATGGCACAGATTATGCATTCCCAACAGTCCCTCATTGCTGTTATAAATTAGGAAAAGCAGTTGTTTCAATCAACACTAGTGCCCAGAGTTTTGGTTGAGGGAGAAATATTTGTCATGACACAAGCAATTAGCATCATGCACAATGTTCCTCCTCATTTATCTTTCACGGTCTTCCAAGGTCTGGGCACAATAGTGGCTTCTGAAATCGGGTGTACAATGTAGATTTTGTTGTAGAATTAATTTTTTTTAAAGGATTATGCTCTTAGTCCACAGTGCATCAACCTACAGCCCAAAAGAATCTATAGCCCCTTGCAAATAGGCCATGCAAATCCAAGCATGGTAGTGTTGTAGATCTAGGGGTTCAGGTGCATAATTCGTTGAAGTTTGCATCAAATATAGATAAAATGGTTAAGAATGCATTTAGCATGCTTGTCTTTGTCGCTTAGATCTTTGAATATAGAGATTTGGACATTATGTTGAGGATGTACAGGACATTGGTGAGGCACCTTCTGGAATACTCTGTCCAGTTCTGGTTGCCCTATTATAAGGAAGACATTATTAAGCTAGTGAGGATTCAGAAGAGATTTACCAGGATATCGTTGGGAATGGAAGGGGGAGGGGGGGGGAACCTTTCTTTATAACTCAATGTGGGCTGAGACATTTCTTGCTGGAGCGAAGGAAGTTGAGAGGTGACCATATTAAGGTTTATTAAATAATGAGGGTATAGATAATGTGAATGGCAGATGTCTTTTCTACAGGATGGGGGATTTCTAGACTAGGAAGGTGAGATGAGAAAGATTTTAAAAAGGTGCAAGGTAATTTTTTTATACAGAGAGTGGTTCATGTGTGGGATGAACTTCCTGAGGAAGTGGTGGATGTGGCTACAGTTACAATGTTTAAAAGAAATTTACATGAATAAGAAATGTTTGGAGAAATATGGGCCAAGCACAGGCAGGAGGGACTAGTTAAGTTTGGGATTATCGTTTGCACGGACTGATTGGAACAAAGAGTCTGTATCTATGCTATATGACTCTATGATTCTAAATTCACTCCTATTTCTACTCATATCGGTAATTTGACCGTTTATCCTGTATGCATTTTGGACCACATTAAACACAGTTCTTTCATTCATAAGCAGGAACTGAGAACCTATGATTTGTTACAAATTAATGAGATGTATTATGAGATATGTAAATGAATAGGAACATGGATTTTAACTTTTAGTCTGGCTTTGATCTTTTACAATATTATCTGATGTAGAAACTTTTGCTTCAGCCTCTCCAACGGAAGGCACAAGTGTGTATGTTTTGAATCTAAATGGTAACAAGTGCAGACTTATATTTTAATAGCTTCTCTACTTCTAGTCAAATCAAGACTGACATAGAGCTGAACAGAATAATACAAAATGTGAGCCTGCTAAATATGCTATGCATTTCAGGAAATGATTACACGCAACACAATATTTGATGGAGAAGCTGTTGATCCAGGTAAATATGCATTTTATTATCTTTTACATGGTTATACATATGTCATTTTTGAGTTGGCAATCTGTAACTGGTGGAATGTCACAGGGACCAGTGTTAGGGATTCAACTATCCCAATCTTTATTAATAACTTGGATGAAGGGATGGAGTGTATGAGTACTAACTTTGTTGATGCAACAAAGCTGGGCTGGTGTGAGGAAAGATGTATTTATATTTATTAATATAATTTTTTTAGGAGCTTGGATTTTTGGCTACTAGCAGTGTATGGGCTTGTCTATTTAAATGCAGGAGTTTTTAAAAAATATATTTTTAATAAGAAAAAATAGATTTTTAAATATTACAACAAATACAAAACAATGCAATTCAAAACAGTACAAAAATAGTACAAAACTAAACCCAAATAATAAAACAAATTCCCAACCCACTCTCCTGCACGAATGTATAAACATATATAGAGAAATAGAAAATTAAAAGAAAACCTAAACTAGCTATTTAACTAAATAAATAAATACCTAACAACAAACAAATAAATAGTAATAACTCAGCCCAGTCAATCAAAACACTCATACATTCACAGTTCCTCCTCCCTGGATATTGGACTCATGAAACACAATCGTTACGGCTATGTAAAAGCCCTTGTTAGTGTGGCAGATAAATCTGTGTCCAGGTATTTCAAAGAGGGTTGCCATGTCTTGTAAAAATTCTCAGTTTTGTGGTGTACCATATTTGTAAGACAATCCAGGGGAATATGCTCCATAACAATCTTCCGCCAACCAGACAGGCCAGGGGGATTTTCGGATATCCAACCTAGCAAGATATTCTTCCTTGCACAGAACATAAGAATATTGAAATGTTTTTTCTTATGCACGTCTTCAGGAAATACAATGGGTAGGCCCAAAAGGAGAGAAATAGGCTCCTTCTCCACCCTAACACACAAATTCCTCTCCATTGCACCCACCACAGCGCTCCAATATGTTCGAAGCCTGTCACAAGACCAAAGACAATGGGTAAGAGTACCCGTACAGACCTTGCACTTGGGACATGCTGAAGATACCTCTGGTTTAAATTTTTACAAACGGTCTGGGGCTAAGTAGACCCTGTGGAGAATCTTCAACTGTAAAGCATGGGTCCTATTGCAAATTGATATCCTCCTTGCATTCTCTCAAATGTCCTCCCATGCCTCTGAAGAAACTTCAACACCCAGCTTTCTTTCCCAATATCTTGTAGAGTCGATCAGACTTATCTGAGGTGGCACCCCCTAATTAGTGATATAAAGTACTGACAGAGAGTGTACTCTTAGCCCTTCGTACCCTGCTTTCTATGTCAGATTTGTAGGGATCAGTCAAAAGTGTGGTTTTTTTTAATAAAATCCCTAACTTGAAAAAAACGAAAGAGGTCTCTATTAGGTAACTCGTACTTCCATACTAACTGATCGAAGGAGATCATTACGTCTCCCTCAAATAAATCACCCATGCAAGACACACCCCTAGCTGCCCAATGTTTAAATCCTGAATCTATCATACCCGGTGAAAACCCAGCATGCCCACTGAAGGTGTAAACAAAGATGCTTTGCCAATATTACCTTCCCTCTGCCAAATTGCCCTCCATGTTTTAACAGTATTGATGACTATTGGGTTATGGCAATATTCCCTAACTGTCCTCACCTTGTCCAAAAAACAGCAAACTGGTAAGGGGGCACCTTGCCTGGGAGACTTTGATATCTAGCCATATTGAAAGAGGGTCCCCACAAACCCAATCACTTATGTCGGTCAAAAGCCAGCTTAATTGGTCATTTTTAATGTCCAGAAGGTCTACTCTCCCCAATCTGTGAGGCAACTGCAGTTTGGCTAATTTAATGAGGGACCATTTACGGTGCCAGATAAAGGAGCTGAACCAACCGTTCAGTGGACTGAGTGTTTGTTTATTGAAAAGCAGGGGGAGCATCTGTATAGGGTATAGCAAACCAGGGAGAATATTCATCTTAATAAGCGCTTCTGACCCAACCATGAGACTGGAAGTACCTCTCATCTTTGGAGATCTTGTTTAATTTTTTCAAATAATTGTGTAAAATTGGCTTTGAACAGCCAATCCAGAACTGGAGTAATGAATATGCCCAAATACACAAAACCCCCCTGTGATCACCTAAATGGCAATCTATAGTCACTCTCAAGAGCCAACTCTTTCATAAGACTACCCATAGGCATAGCCTCTGATTTAGCAAACTTAATCTCATATCCTGAAAAAGCGCCAAACGCGTGAATGCATTGTATCAGGGAAGGCACTGAAACTGCTGGATTTGTCAAGAAAATTCGAACTTCATCTGCATACAGCGAGATCTTATATAATTTTGACCCCACTTCTGGAGCTGATATATTGAGATCCCCATGAATGGCCTTTGCCAATGGTTCAATCACCAACGTAAAACCTAATGGTGAAAGGGGACAGCCCTGCCGGCTGCCCCTAGAAATATTAAAATTGCTTGATCGTACCTCGTTGGTAATGACCGCCGCGAGAGGTACACTGTAGAGAACCTTTACCCATCTTATGAAAAATTCGCCCATACGAAACCGGTCTAGAGCATAGAAAAGGTACGGTCACTCAACTCGGTCAAATGCCTTCTCTTAAATGCAGGAGTTTAATAATTAACTAGGTATGTCTTTTTGGATCCATAGTTTTAAAGCAGTTAATGTAGGAGAGTAGATGACTGAAGACCTCCTAGAGTGCTAATGCAAGTTTGTTTATGTGGTGGCGTTTTATGACAGGGGTAGATAGAGAATTGAACCATGAGCTTTGTAGAAGGTAGGATGAGCTAGTTTTTAAACAAATGTAGTTAAAAGTTTTTGAATTCAGTTCAAAAGGAGATCCCACTGAAGCCTGATGTGAGAATAGCTTCTCCTAGAACATGTTTGTCTAGAATAGTTAAGAGAAGTAAGCTCAGCATAAAGGTTTTGTAAAAAGTTCCAAACTAGGGGTATTTGGTTATAAATCTGCACTGCCTTCTCAAAAGTAAGACCCCAATTGTAGCAGTTAAAGTAAAGACTTTGTCACTCATTATGAAAGGAACTGAGAGAAAAAAACAGCAATTAAATTAAAGCTACGTATGGTTGGGAATGAAAAGAAATTCTTTAATTTTGAGTAACTGCAAAATGTAGACATTGATGAATACATGAGACTTTATTTTGCCATGAATTTTTAAATCTTCCAAGCTATTGAGGTCACGTAATTTGCTTAATTTTATGATTTGTAGGAGCTGGTGTTGGACTAAGGTGGGCAAAGTTAAAAATCACACAACACCTGGTTATAGTCCAAAAGGTTGATTTGGAAGCACTAGTTTTTGAAGCATTTCTTCATCAGGTGGTTAATTTTAGGTGGTTTATAATTTTAGTTTATTTCTATTTAATTTGTTTGCAATAAATTTACATTTTAATGTTAACATTAAATCTTCAGACTTGTGCATTTGTGTTTCAGAGATAAAAATAAACAAGTCATATTTCATTCTTGGATCAGAATTAAATAGTAACATTAGTTAGGATAATAATATAGGAAAGCAAGCTGTAATGAGCACACAAAAGACTCTACAAAGGGATATAGGTAGGTTAAGCAAGTGGACAAAACAAATTGGCAAAATGAGTATAATGTGGAAAAATATTAGCATGTCCACTTTGGCAAGAAGAATAGAAAACCAGTTTATTATTTAAGTGAGAGAGACAGGAAAACTCTGCAGTACAGAAGGATTTGAGTATCCTGGTGTATGAATCATAGAAACCTAATGTCCGGATACAACAAGTAATTAGAAAGCCAAACATCGAGAACTCTGAGGGGACATGGCAGGGTAGGTGCTGAGAGAATGTTTATCTTTATGGGAGAGTCTAGAAATATGGGAAACAGTTTAAAAATAAGAGGTCTCCCAGTTAAGACAGAGATGAGGAGGAAGATCCTTTTCTGTGAATAGTTAAACTTAGTAATTACCTTTCTCAGAACAGTGGGAGGTGAGTCCTTCAATGTTTATAAGGCTGAACTAAAGAGATAATTTTTTAAATCAATACATGAATCAGGGTAAAGGGGTCTAGGCAGGAAAGTTGGGATTAAGGCTATAATCAGCCATGATATTATCAAACGGTACAGCAGGTTCAAGGGGCTGAATAGCCAACTCTTGCTCCTACTTCTTATGGTACTTTGAGCATTTTATTTTTGCATGAAAAATGATAGGTTGGTTTCCTTCCCATTTCCTGTCATTCTTATGATTGGTCTATCTTGATTGGTCCAGTAATATCTTTAGTTTCACTCTAATCATATTCACCTCTTATTACTGTTTATGTCTTCACTTGTAGACAGGCATCTGCAGGATTTTTTTTCTGTATTCATTTGAAGTATTCTTGCATTTAATATTCTTCTCAGAGAAACTGTCACTTTTCCCTCCCTGGTTGCAAGACATTTCTTCATAACCATGAAGACAAAGCTTAGTTCAGAATGTAGTCAACTTCCGATTTCCTTCATTTAAGTGCACTCCTTCCACACAAAGTTAAAAATCACACACCAGGTTATAGTCCAACAGGTTTATTTGGAATCACGAGCTTTCTGAGCACTGCTCCTTCATCAGATGGTTGTGGAGTATAAGATCGTAAGACACAGAATTTATAGCAAAAGTTGACAGTGTGATGTAACTGAAATTATATAATGAAAAAGACCTGGATTGTTTGCTAAGTTGAGAATATAACTTTAAAATTCTGCGATTTACATATGAAAAAACTGAAACCAACATGTTCATTCTAAAAAATAAGAGACTTAACAAACAATCCAGTCTTTTTCATTATATAATTTCAGTTACATCACACTGTAAATATTTGCTATAAATTCTGTGTCTTATGATCTTAACTCCACAACCACGTGATGAAGGAGCAGCGCTCCAAAAGCTAGTGCTTGCAAATAAACATGTTGGACTATAACCTGGTGTTGTGTGATTTTTAATTTTGTACACCCCAGTCCAACCCCGGCATCTCCAAATCATTCCTTCCATATACACACCTTCTTCTCAATTCTGCATGAGTGAAATGAGCTGCCAGAGGAAATGGCAGAGGCTGACACAATTACAACATTTAAAAGGTGACCGGATAGATATATGAATAAGAAGAGTTAAGAGGGATCTGGGCCAAATGCTGGCAAATGGAACTAGATTAATTTGGGATATCTGGTCAGCATGGATAAGTTGAACTGAAGGCTCTGTTTCTATGCTGTATAACTCTATGACTCTACTCAATGTAATAGCAGAATCACAGCATCTTGATTAAATGTATGACTTTAATTGTGTAATGAAAATCTTGTTTCCTCAATTTAGTTGCAGGACTGTTTTTATTAAAAGGGTATCATTAACTGCCTCCCACTGTCATACTTTTCAGACAACTGAACAAACCTGAAACACAAACTGAAACTGCTGGTGACATCTGTGAGGGAGAAAAAGCATAGTTAACATTTCAAGTCCATTGGCTCATCATCAGAACTGATTGTTGAAATGTTAACATTGCTTTCTTCCCACACGTGCTGTCAGACCTGCTGAGGTTTGCCAGCAGAGTCTGTTATTGTTTCAGATCTCCAGCACCCACAGTTCTTTGTTTTATTAAACGACCCTAAAATATGATCGTCCTTTCCAGACATTTTGACTTGTAAGAAAGCCCAATTAGAAATGAAATTGAGCAATACAATTCATTGTTTTCTTTTGTCTGTGAGGAGATTTTCAGATTCCATTAATTAGACATTATTAAACTTTGAGACCCTGTCTTCACACACACCAACTTGCCTTTCCCCCAATACTCCTGAACAGGTATAGATCCCAGTTCAGCAAAATTTTGACTTTAAAATCCCTCCAACATTTGCCTTCCCCGTCTCTATAACCTTGTCCAACCCACAACCCTCTGTTCTTCACTAATTCTGGCTTCTTTTCTATTCTCAATTATAATTGCTCCACATTAATGGCCATTACTTTAGTTTCCAAGGCCCCTAGCTCTGGAATTCCCTCCCTACACCTCTCCATCTTACTTTCTCCTTTAAAAAAGTATATAGTTTTATTTTTCACCAAGGCTTTGGTCATCTGGTCTAATTTTGAGGTCAGTTTATTATTTTATATAATGCCCCTGGGAAGGGTTTTGGGATTTTTTTATTACATTAATAGTCCTGTATATGTTGTTAACTTTTTATTTACTGTTTAATATTGACTGGGTGTGTCAATATGTTACAAAATTTTCTAATAATCTGCCTCCAGGTGGGCAATTATTTATTGCTCAAGGTATTAGTTCACAAAATAGGGAAGATGGGTGGCTACATTTTCCATCAGCTGTAAAATGCTTTCCAGAATTGAAAAACAAGGTGGTGAATCCTGCTACTTTAACTAAGAGTCATATTGAACTCAAAACAGCAACTATTTCTGTCTCCACCGATGCTGCCAGACCTGCTGAGTTTCTCCAGTTTCTGCTTTTATTTCAGATCTGTAGCCTCTGCAATATTTTCGTTTTATTCGATTGTTTGACTAACTTGACACCCAATAAAAGAAGCAAGAAGCCCCCTCTTGTTTGATTTCATACAAGGGGTCTCAGATTTGAAATTTCTTTGATTCCAACCACTATACTGACCTTTCTTTAGACCATTACACTTACTTCAAGTTTAAATATGCCTAAATACCAGCCTACTTTGAAAACACAGCAACATTAAAATGTACAAAACTTCTCTGTCAAGTCAGGATTAACAGGCAGAAAAAAAAAACAGGAATTCTTCGATATTAATACGATATGTGAAATCTGAGGCCCATTTTTATCACCTTTTATGAACATGATTTAATCCTTATTTCTGTGACTGAATTAATAATCAGTTCAAGGTAGAATTTTATGGTTGGGGAACAGATCCCACATTCGTGAGGTTGACTATAACTGTTATTGTGCATAGACCTTACAGAGGGGGTGCTCACTCTCTCCTCTGCAGGGCAACTGCAGTTAGGTAATAAATTCCAATGACAGTTGTACTCTGACGAATAGTTAAAGTAAAACAGAAATTATTTACTTTGAAAGCAGGTAAGTTAAAATCAATCAAAATTTTGAGTTATTCAGTTTTTGTGCATAACCCACAGAATTAATTGACTCCCTCAATTCATTCATGTCATCTGAGAGAGAAACCTGTTTATACTGAATGTTTCATTCAATATTTAGTCACAGGCAATGTGTACCAATATAACACAAACTCTGGAGCCAGACGTTGGAAGGATACCAAGTTGCCCATGAAAGAATATGGAAATGTTCGAGATGTAACTCCTAACTTAATGTCCAATATCAACAACGAGACAAACTTTACACAAAATAGCAACATGAAGGAAGTGCATGTGGACCAGATTGATAATCAGAAGACTGACTATGACCGAACATCCCTGAGACCACCTTCAAAGCTCAGAAGACAAAACAAAGTCGTAGCACGACGACTAGAACCATCTCAAACTCTCAATTCTTTGTCTAAAGTTTCACTAAAATTAATGTAATACGAACACAGAGTCTTTCACAAATAGTTTGATTGGTTGTATTGTGGAGCATTTCTTGATGCAACTTCAACTGATATTTGAATCTGTCATTTCTTTGAAAAGCCAAGACAATTTGAATAAAATGTCTTCGATGTTTGCATAGTTTAGTCTAGACAGATGGGTTTAGTAAGCTTGGATTTATTTATGGAGTTACGGAGTTAGAAATACATCAGAAGTTAAATACTGAGAGGGCATTCAAACCAGGGAGCGATCTGACAAACTTCACTGTTGTTTCTCCTGAGTTGAAGCATGTGGTAACATAAGCAAGTGATAATAATGCATTTATGTAGTGTGTTTAGCAAAACAAAAGTATGCTATATTAATTACATCTTTAAGCAGTATTTCTAAGTCTCCACTATCTTTTAATTTAATAGTTAGCAGAAGAAAATCTCAATGTCAAAACAAAACTCAATGTGCTCCATCTCCACCAATATGTTTAATCTCAAGTGTGTAGCTGCTTCTGTCCTCAGTATCAATAATTTGACATGTTACTCATTTGTTTTGCAATAGTGACGTACCTGAGGGAAGATTCTAACTCCCCTACGTTTTAGAATCTGGGCACAATGGGTAAACAAATTGTTATCGTCAATCTGTACAACACATATCAAATTGCGATTGCTTTTATGTAAAACAAAACTGAGCCAATTTTTCATTCTTACAACAACTTACAAGTTTTTCTGAATTAATTTTCAGATGATTGCTGCAGTGTTATTGTTTGTGCTGGCAACTTAATTTTAAATCTTATTGGGCTGTTATGTAATTAACAAATTGTGATGAGGATCTTTTCAGAACTGATCTGTGTTATGACTGAACATTTATCTGAAGCCTAGAAATGTTATGGAACTGCAGAATGTGTTCATTTGTCTTTGCTAAATAATAGCTCAGGTATTCCAGTGGACAGATAGTTGTTGGAGCAGCAAGAGTTTGGACCACACGGAATTCCTAACCCAGTAGACTCCAAGGGGATAGCCTTGGAAACTTCATTTTGATAGCAATTTCCCTGTGTCAGAGACAGGGAGAAAGTGAGGACTGCAGGCACTGGAGATCAGAGTCAAGAGTGTGGTGCTGGAAAAGCACAGCAGTCAGGCAGCATCCGACGAGCAGGAGAATCGATGTTTGGGGCTTAAGCCCTTCATCAGGAATAAAATTGCATTTTAAAATTCTTGATGAAGGGCTTATGCCTGAAACTTTGATTCTCCTGCTCCTCAGATGCTGCCTGACTTGCTGTGCTTTTACAGCACCGCACTCTTGACTCTGTGTCAGAGACAGTATGTTACTGTTAGTGCGAAGAGCAAGGATGGTCAGTATAGAGAATGCCGGGTGACTAGACAAACTGAGGCCCTGGTCAAGGAAAAGCAGGCATATGTCATACATAGATAGGTGAGATCAAGTGAATCTCGAGAAGAGTGTAAGGACAGTAGGAGTATACTTAAGAGAGAAATTAGGAGGACAAAAAGGAGATAAGATATATCTTCGGCAAATAAGGTTAAGAAGAATCCAAAGAGATTCTACAAATACATTAAGAGAAAAAGAGTAACAAGGGAGAGAATAGGGTCCTTTAAAAGGTCAACAAGACAATCTATGTGTGGAACCACAGGAGATGGATGAGACTCTAACTGAATATTTTGTGTCAGTATTTACTATGGAGAAGGATTTGGAAACTAGAGAGGTTGGGGATACACAGTAAATAGTGATATTTTGAAAACTGTCCATATTACAGAATAGGAGGTGCTGGGTGTCTTAAAATGCATAAAGGTGGATAAAATCCCTGGAACCTGATCACGTGTATCCCAGAATTTTGTGGAAAGCTAGTAGAGAGATATCTGGGTCCCATGCAGAGATACTTGTATCATCAATAGCCATAGGTGAGGTGCCAGAAAACTGGGGAGTAACTAATGTTATGCCATTATTTAAGAAAGGTGGTAAGGAAAAGGCAGGGAACTACAGACTGGTGAGCCTGACATCAGTGGTGGACAAGTTGTTGGAGGCGATTCTGAGGAACAGGGTTTATTTGCATTTGGAAAGGCAAGGAGTGATTAGGGAAAGTCAACAAAGCTTTGTGTGTGGGAAATCATGTCTCACTAATTTGATTGAGTTTTTTGAAGAAGTGACAAATAAGATTGATGAAGCCAAAATGGACGATGTTGTCTTTTAGCAAGGCATTTGACAAGGTTCCACATGGTAGATTGCTAAGTAAGGTTTGGTCCCATGAGGTTTAGGTGTAGCTAGTCAATTAGATACAAAATTGGCTCGAAGGTAGCAGACAGAATGTGGTGGGGGAGGCCTGTGACCAGTGGTGAGCTGCAAGGATTGGTGCTGGAGCTACTGTTTTTTGTCATTTATATAAATGATTTGGATGTGAACATAGGAGGCATGGTTACTAATACTGCAGCTGACATCAAAATTAGTAGTGTAGTGAACAGTGAAGGTGGTTACCTCAGAATTCAACAGCACCTTGATCAGATGGGCCAATGGGCCAAAGAGTTTTATTTAGATAAATGTGAGGTGTTGCATTTAAGAAAGGCAAATCAGGGCAGGAATTATACACTTAATTGTAGGGTCCTGAAGAGTGGTGCTGAACAAAGTGACCTTGGAGTGAAGGTGCCTAGTTCCTTGAAAGTGGAGTCACACATAGACAGGATGGTGAAGAAGACATTTGTCACACTTGCCTTTACTGTCAATACATTGACTGTAGAATTTGGGATGTCATGCGGCAGCTATGTGGGACATTGGTGAGGCCACTTTTAGAATATCATGCTCAATTCCAGTCTCCCTGTTATAGGAAAGATGTTCAATTTGAAAGGGTTCAGAAAAGACTTACAAGTATATTTACAAGTATGGAGGGTGAGTATACTGGGGCTATTTCCCCTGGAGTGTCAGAGACTGAGTGGTGATCTTATGGAGGTTTATAAAATCATGAGGGCCATGGATAGGGTGAATAGGCAACGTCTTTCTCTCAGTGTGGGAGAGTCCAAAACTAGAGGGCAGAGGTTTAAGGTGAGAGGGGAAAGATTTAAAAGGGACCTGAAGGGCACATATTTCACACAGAGAGTGTTGTGTTTATGTAATGAGCTGACAGATGAAGTGGTGGAGGCTGATACAATTACAACATTTAAAAGAGATCCGGGTTCAATTCCCGCCTCAGGCGACTGACTGTGTGGAGTTTGCACGTTCTCCTCGTGTCTGCGTGGGTTTCCTCCGGGTGCTCCAGTTTCCTCCCACAGTCCAAAGATGTACCGGTCAGGTGAATTGGCCATGCTAAATTGCCCGTAGTGTTCGGTAAGAGGTAAATGTAGGGGTATGGGTGGGTTGCGCTTCGGCGGGGCGGTGTGGACTTGTTGGGCCGAAGGGCCAGTTTCCACACTGTAAGTAATCTAAGACATCTGGATGGGTACATATAGGAAGAGTTTAGAGGAATGTGGGCCAAATGCCGGCAAATGGACAAGTTGGAATGAAGGGTCTGTTTCTGTGCTGTATAACTCTATGACTCTTGTTGTAATCAGAATTTGGGGTCTCAATATATCACAACCACACATTTATAAGAGGTCTATCCTGTACGAGACAGCATAAGAGCTTATTATTGACTGGTTGGCAAACAAAATTGGTGTTCCTGTTTTGTCAAAGATGGATCAAAAGTAAGGGACACTTGTTTCTGCTATAATGTGGAATTTGATTGAAGATTAACTCGATTTCTCATTATCCTCTGGCTATTTATTGATTAGTATTTACAACATGTCAACCATTCACAAATACACTCTTTTGAAAATGAACTGAATATTTATGTAGCAATTTAGCATTAATAAAATTGAGAAACAATTTGTTCAGAAGTCGTGCAACCTGTGTTCACTGGAATAAGACTGAAGGTGACTTTACAGTTTGGTTTCAAGTCCTGATGTGATTGGCTGGTTTATTATTCACCACCAGCTCTTCATAAAGTCTATAATTTGCTTCCTAAGGCACACTGAAGTCAATCAATCATTGACAAAAGTTTGATGTGTAATCCATGAGTGGATTTTGAAACCGAGTACAGTTGCTATAGCATTCTAGGTTACTTTTTGCAGGTCATTGAAACAGAAACAGACACGAAATTTGCATATAATGGAAACAGATTTCTTGGAAAAGAAAGACACCTTTTTATTGTAAAATAATGAAAGGTAAAAATGGCTATATTGCCAAAACGCAGTTTGACATAGAGGGCAGGGAATCAGGGCAACATGTCTCCTTTCCAAGAGAATCTGTGCCAAATACAAGTTAGCTGCACTCAAAGTCTCTGTCCGTCTTGCCTGAAGAGAGTGGCACAGTGGCTCAGTCATTAGCACTGCTGCCTCATAGTGCCAGGGTCCAGGTTCAACTCCACCCTCAGGTGACTATCTGTGTGGAGTTTACACGTTCTCCCTGTGTCTGCATGAATCCTCTCTGGGTGCTCCAGTTTCCTCCCACACTCCAAAGGTGGGCTAGCTAGGTGGATTGGTTATACTAAATTGTCCCATAGTATCCAGGCATGTACAGGCGGGTTAGCCATGAGAAATGCAGGGTTTTAGGGATGGGGTAGGCTTTGGTGGGATGCTCTTTGGAGGGTCGGTGCAATCTTGATGGACTGAATGGCCTGTTTCTATTCTGCTGGGATTCAACAAAACAAGATGAGCAGGCCAGGGAGATTGAAAGTTTGCTCTCACTTGTGTTTGACTCAAAAATGGCATCAGCAGGGTCTTCAAACTGGATTTACTTTTCATCTCAGGTAAACAATGCACATAGCAAACCAACAGAAGTGAAATTAAATTTAGATTTAAAACACCGGAGCATAATTTTCATCACTGTTGTAAAATAAATAGACCCAGATTGTCATTAAAATCATGGTTAAACATCCACAGATAAATGTAACAATCCAGAACATATTGTTTATGAGATTCTCTGAAGCTATTGAAGTTCTCGAAGATTGAAATCTGTGACTACCACAAAAACTGGCAATTTTTCACACTATTTGTCTCACTGCAAAAATCCTTGAAAAACTTGCATCCTCTTGAATGAGTTACAATAGGTGTCTTTTAGGACGGACGAACTTCATAATTAATATTGATCCAATACTGCTGGCCCTGCAAAACTAACTTTCATTTTCCGGCTAATCAAATTTCTCCATTTGCACAAAACCAATTTTTAAAATGCTCAAGACTTTTAAAAATTATAAGTTTAAAGCAGAAACTCAACAACATGCCAGTTCTAACTTCTATTTCTCTCTCAGTGAAATGATGAAAAAGTGAAGGAGCATCAGTGATTTTTTTACTTCCAAGTTTGAAGTCTGATAATTCTTAGAACATAGAACAGTACAGCACAGTACAGGCCCGTCGACCCTCGATGTTGTGCCGACCTTTCATCCTACTCTAAGATCAAACTAATCTAATACCCTTCATTTTACTATCATCCATGAGCCTCTCCAAGAGTCTGTTAAATGTCCCTAATGTATCTGACTCTACTACCATTACCGGCAGTGCATTCCACACACCCACCACTCTCTGGTAAAGAACCTACCTCTGACATCTCCCCTAAACCTTCCTCCAAACACCTTAAAATTAGTTTGATAATTCTTCAAAGAAATTGGCTGCTTGGCCTGCTTGATGACCTTCTCAATAATTTGCATCAGTATTTCTAAGAAAGGATGAGCTCAGTCTATCAGGCGTGTCAAGAAGCCCAACACTGAATCAAGGATAGGTACTTACCCAAATTAACTGAAGCAAAGTAAAGCTTTGCGTTAAAACTTCATTAATCTCTTGGATGGGATGAATCCCATTCCTGGGTTTTGAGGGAATTAGTGTCCTAACTGCAATTTTCCTAAGTTCCCTGGTGTGTTTTAAATTGTAGCATTGCTCATTTATGAAAAGGTGAGAGAATTATAGATCAATTATGTGCTGAAGCACCAGCATTCATTATGTTTGGACCATCGTTGAAAGCCCATTGTACCTCTGGGTGAGCACTGGCATTCAGCCAAGGATAGATTCTGAACATGCAGAGGAAGGGGAGGTGACTTTGTGAGTCTCCCACAGGGACGTGTAGTGGTGGGGTGAAACTGAGGATTGTCTTCTTCCTGGACGACCAGCAGAACTTGTCAGCCAGATCTGAGGTTTCCACCCAGAGCAGTTCCCCCTCCCCCGAGCAGGAAAACAGTGAGCATCATGGAAAGTGAAACAATGACTTTTTCTGCTGTTCCAGGGTGAATTTAACACTTTTCTCTGCTACCTCAGTATAGATCTGTCTCTGCTACTGCACCCACCTCCCACCAAGGCTCATTCTCTCAATGATTGTATGCAAAGACTTACCCTCTCTCACTTTCCACATCACCACCCTCCCCAAACTCTACATCTCTAATCTGCAAATCTCCAGTCTTTCAATACAACCTCACCACCTTTTCCACCAGTGCTAAAAGCCACGCCTCTGTAATCTGACTTTTTCCACCCTTTTGTTTATTAGATAATGGGGAAAAGACAGCCCATAAGGGTGGAGGGGTGTCTGACATTTATGTCATCACCTCCTGTAAGAAGACAACTCTTCTACTCACTCAACTGCAATATTCACAGTCATGCCACATTCAATGTCACTCCTTACACACCTTTTCAAACCACTGGCTGTGATGCTTTCCCTCTCTTTTTTGTCTCACAGGTTCAGCAAGCCTGTTCTTGAAAGCTGTAGTTCTGAAGGAGGGTCACTGGACTCATTAACTCTGACTTTTCTCTACAGATGCTGAGTTTTTCCAGCAATTTCTGTTTTTGATTTTGAATTTGCTCTTGACCTCTGTGGAGAAATGCCCAGCTCCAGTTGAAATCACAGGACGAGAGCACTGAGGCCTCAGAGATAGCATTGCTAAGGCTGCCTCCTACACACTCCCACCAGCCCAGAGACTAACACCTTGTTGGGTATGTCAGGTTTCAAGAGAGTGTGGGAGCATAAGCTGGTGAGCGTCACACTGGGACCGCTCTACAACTGGCTGAGGGAGAATTGCCCCAATCCCCTGGCACTTGGAGAGCTCCCGAGCACCAGGTACCTGCTCAGCCCCAGGCAGGAGAGGGCCCTGTGGGGTGAACAATCAGGGACTCCATCCACACGCACCGTGAGGAACAGGAGAAGCAGACGACAATGTGGGAGGCAATGGCCCTCATTATCCAGACGCTGCAGGAGTGCAGCTGTGCCTTGGGCACCCATCTGCCCCAAGTTGGTGACTGTCTGACTGTCTCCATGCCACACCAGCCAGGTCCCAGTTCCCTCAGGGTTTGTTGGAGAGGCACTCACACCCACACTCCATGGCCCCAGCCACGCATCCTCAGGACCGAAGGCAAGGTGAGCATGGGGCAGGGAACCTTGACCCCAGTGCAGGTACCTCATCCTTACAAGGAATTAGGGCATTGCCAGGGGCACCTAGCTGGAGATGGTACTACATAGAGGAAATGTTCCCTCTTACTTGCGTTGCCATGTGCTGCAAATTGAACACTACTAACCTGGGGTTGCCACAAAACTTAAAGATTTTATCAAAGAACACAAAATTCTCCAACTCACCTGTATTTTAGATCCTGATCCACTGAAGGAACAGATTAGATTCCTGAACTTGACAAGAATGACTATAGGTAAACAGTTATGAAGCCTCCTAGTCAAAACTCTAGTCCTCTTATAGTTCCCTAACTGCCTAAGAGGACTGTGGATCAACTTACAGCACATGGACTGCAGCAGTTCATGAATGCATCTCACCAACACCTTCTCATGCACAACTAGGGATAGGCAAAAAATGCTGGCCCAGCCAGCGATGTCCACATCCCACGAATGAATAAAATACCTCCCCTACGCACACAAAACAGCATGGATGTGACAGGCGTAGGAAAAGACTGGGAGGGCAGTTCAATAAACACCACGCACAGGGTTCACTGACATGGTCCTTTTGACTTGTCAGGTTGGGTTGCTCTTTAATCTGCCATCTCCAGGTACTTTCATTTGTTTGCAGGGGGCAGCATGACTGGTTCACAATTATAAAGTGTCTGATGTATTGTTTAAAAGCCTTAGCTTTTAGGGAAAGGGAAAAGAAAAGTGGCTTTCTTCAAGCTCAGGGTATATCTTACTGCAGAACGGTAGGGATAGCATCTTCCATTTCAGAGGTCCCATGGCTTCTGACCCAAGCATTAAACCCACAAGCTATCTTGGAGCCAATCACATGCTTGTTGGCAGGCAGAAAGCTTTTGTCATCAATATTGGCCTGATTGTAGGAAGCAGATGGTAATGATAGAAGGATGTTTGTCAGACTGGAGGCCTGTGACTAGTGATGTGCCTCAGGAGCTGGTGCTGTTGTTATCTGCTGTTATCTATGTAATACTATGTTGTTAACTGTTTGTTATCTATGTCAATGATTTGGATGAGAATATACAAGGCATGATTAGTAAGTTTGCTGATGACACTAAAATAGGTGGTATTGTGGGCAGTGAGGAAGGTTAACAGAATTGTAACAAGACCTTGATCATCTTGGGAGGTGGGCCGAGAAATGGCAAATGGCACCCACTTATCAAATTTAGATATGTGTGGAGTCTTGCATTTTGAAAAGTCAAATCAAGGTAGGAGTTTCATGGTGAATGGTAGAGCCTTAAGGAGTGTAGTGGAACAGAGGGACCTTGGAATTCAGGTTCACAGTTGTCTGAAAGTGGAATCACAGGTAGACAGGGCAGTGAAGAAGGCTTTTGGCACATTGGCCTTCGTCAGTCAGGGCATTGAGTATAGAAGTTGGGAAGTTACATTGCAGATGTATAGGATGTTGGTGAGGCTGCACTCAGAGTACAGTGCTCAGTTTTGGTCACCTTGATATAGAAAGGGTGTTATTAAACTGGAAAGAGTACAGAAGAAATTTACAAGGATGTTGCCTGGATTCAATGGTCGAAATTATAGGGAGTGGTTGGACAAGCAGGGAATTTTCTCTTTAGAGCAGAGGAGACTGAGGGAGGATCTTATAGAGGTATATAAGATCATGAGAGATATAGATAGGGTGAATGCAGTCAGTCTTTTCCCCTGGGTTGGGGAATTGAGGACAAAAGGGCATCAGTTTAAGGGCTGGGGGGAAAGAATAAAAGGGAAACTAAGGAGCAAATGTTTTACACAGAGAGTGGCAAGCATATGGAATGAGCTGCCAGCAGAAGTAGTTGAGATGGGTACATTAACAACATTTAAAAGGCATTTGGACAAATACATGGATAGGAAGGGTTTACAAGGATATGGACCAAGTGCAGTGAAATGGGTTTAGCATGGATGGACATTTTTGTCAGAATGGGCCAGTTTGGGCCAAAGGTCTTGTCTCCACATTGTAGAGCTCTATGACTCTATGACTCTAACTGGTCACCAGTCCATGGACCAATTTGACACTTGTTTCTGACTGAATCTTCATTTGTATACAATCCCTGGCTCCAGTTTGTCAGCAACTAGACTTCCCCTGCTGTAACATACAGCAGTGTAAACAGCGCCTACAATGAGTGTCTCATAACTTGCTTCTAAAAAGTGCAGTAATCCTTTCCACAATCCTTGCTTTTTTAAAAAAATAATCCTTTTCCCATTTCAGTCCACAGTCAAAACCACAGAAAAATAAAAACATAAAGTCTTTACAACACAGCAGTAATGGTGAGATTTTTACCACTTCGTGTGTGAAAAGCATAAAAGATGAAGTGAGAACATTATTATGAAGATCTTCGGACCATTGCATTCAAGATGTCATATAAACACTTTCTTCTTATTGTTTAAATAAATCAAAATAATGATGAAACCTTGAACACTGAGGAAATCAATATTCACTAATACTTCCAATGGGTTGTCTAGCTTCTTGACAAGAACCCATGGGATTGCTCAGAGTCTTTCAATTACCAAAGAATAGTGAATGCATGCTGTTTGAGATGGTTGACTGAGAGTGCATTACAAGGATATAATTTTTGAGATTATGAATCATACCGACGTATTATCTAACCCTGACAGATCTGTCATGAACACATATTTCAATGTGCTCTCCAGTTTCAAAGAAAATAAATCTAGGCATTTCTTGTAAACAACTCATCAGAGACTGAAGTCTACATATTTACAGGACAATATTACTCTCACATCCAAGCAAGCAAATATTCAATACATTCCTGTAAGAGTTTATTTTACCATCATACCTGAAACTACAATATCAAACTACAAAAAATGAAAAAAGCTTCAACATTTCCTTGTACAAAATTAAATGAAACTCACTTAACTTCTTAAACAAAAACTGTGAGGGAGAACAACTTTTGTCAGTTGCTTCTTTAAAAAAGAATTGTGCTCTGTCATTTTATATGAACCTAAATCTGTGGTAGAAACCATGTGGAGTGAAGTCATGATAGAGTTTCATGCTTATTTTTCAGATATTTAGAGGAAGTGGAACTGCAGGATTAGCCAAGGAACACATTTACACTTGTGCAACAAGCAATGCAACCCCCCCCCCCCCCCCCCCGAGTTAAATGTTCCCCATTCAGAATTAAAAGTATTCAGTGAGATTTGGGGCGCCACAGCTGGGAGCAGCTTTTCAGGTGCACTTTTCCCACTCTTCCCCTCAACATCTGGTCTCTTCAGAGCCTTTTCCATTGAAGTCACACAGCAGGAGAGGTGTCGGTGTCCTCCATTGCCAGGATCACCTGGCATCATGCTGACGGCTCCCAATTTAATGCTCAGCTGCACACCTCCTCAGACGTTGTAAGCCCCCCAAAGAGCTGGTCCTTACACCACATCACTCAACAATTATTACTGCAGATGTGGCCCAGAATGGACAGGTGCTTTATCAACATGGACCTGGAGGTACCGGTGGTTAGTGGAGTGAACAGGAAGCCAGTGATTTCTTTTCCCTGTTCACTGCCAAAGGAGACCACACATTATGGCTCAGCCAGTTTGGTCCTTGATAGCACCCTGGGTTTATGCTCTGTTGTGCATAAAAAGGGTTTGCACAGCAGTTCAGGCAGAAGGTCAGTGACCTTCTGCATTGAGTCATAGAGTCATAGAGATGCACAACATGGAAACAGACCCTTTGGTCCAACTCATCCATGCCAAACAAATATCCCAACCCAATCTAGTCCCACCTGCCAGCACCCGGCCCATATCCCTCTAAATCCTTCCTATTCATATACCCATCCAGATGCCTTTTAAATGTTGCAATTGTACCAGCCTCCACCACTTCATCTGGCAGCTTCTTCCATACACGTACCACCCTCTGTGTGAAAAAGTTGCCCCTTAGATCTCTTTTATATCTTTCCCCTCTCACCCTAAACCTATGCCCACTAGTTCTGGACTCCCCCACCCCAGGGAAAGACCGTGTCTACTTATCCTATCCGTGCCCCTCATGATTTTATAAACCTCTATAAGGTCACCTCCTCAGCTTCTGACGCTCCAGGGAAAGCAGTCCCAGTCTATTCAACCTCTCCTTATAGCATCTTCTCTCTACTCCCAAACACTCACCACTTACTCCACGAACCTTGAGTTCTGAGGAAGGGTCAGAAGACCCGAAACGTTAACTCTGATGTTTCTCTATAGATGCTGCCTGACCTGCTGAGCATTTCCAGCAATTTTTGTTTTTGTTTCTCACCACTTACCCATCTGGTTCACAAATGTCCTTTAGGGAAGGAAATTGCTGTCCTTACCTGCTCTGGCCTACATGTGACTCCAGAACCACAGCAATGTGGTTGACTCTTTCAGGATATTTAGGGATGGGCAATAAATACTGATCTAGCCAGCAACACCCACATCCCATGAACAAATATTTTTAAAAAGGCCACTGTCAACTCTAACAAATGGTCATGGGTGAAAACTGTCACAACATCACATTTGCTCAATGACTCTCACCCATCTCATCCTCATGAAACTACTAACCCTTCCTGCACTTGGCACTTCCTACTCACTTACTGGGGACACGTCAGCTCCTATTGCATCAGCTTTTCTACCCACTTTGACTGCAGTCGTCACTTTCTACTGCATTTCCCATGGCCAATCCACCTATCCTGCACATCCCTGGGCACTATGGACAATTTAGCATGGCCAATCCACCTAACCTGCACATCTTTGCACTGGGAAAGACATGCATCTCATGTATCTAACAGGTTGCATTTTATGGCTCTGAGTTTGCTTTCTTAGCACACACTCTCTCTGTGCCTACTTGGATGCTACCAGCCTCTGTGGCTCACATTGCTTTTTGACGCAGAGAGAGCTGCACGCAGTTTGGCACAGTGGGCAGCACTGAATTGTCAAGGAAATGGGCATGTTGTTGTTTGGCACAATGTTACATTGAAGTCACACCTGCACAATGTGCCAACATCTTACACGGCAAAGGTATTGCACATGCTTCAACCAAATGGATATGGTTCAAACTCCAAGAGAGTACTCCTTTGTGGGGAAAAGGATATGCAGTAGCAGAGTTACAGTCAGTCAAGGGCGCTGCCATGATTGGTCCAGTGCTTTGTCCAATTCCAGTCCAAAGGATTGGCTCCAGTCATACTCAATGTCTCATTGCAAGAACCATTAACCCACTGGGACTGAAGTCTCCATGGCATCCTGACTAAGTTACCCATAATCCCCAGGCTAGTTGCTCTTTACCTGCAGGTCTGACTGTGAGGCTAATCTGTTTACTGCACAGAGTCATGGAACCCCACATTCTGGTAGGAGCAAGCACCTCACTGATTGGAGCTAATCCTTTGGACTGGAATTGGACAAAGCACTGGACCAATCATGGCAGCATCCTTGACTGACTGTAACTCTGCTACTGTATACCCTTTTTCCCCACTAAGGAGTACTCTCTTGGAGTTTGAACCATATCCATTTGGTTGAAGCATGTGCAATACCTTTGCCGTGTAAGATGTTGGCACGTTGTGCAGGTGTGACTTCAATGTAACATTGTGCCAAACAACAACATGCCCATTTCCTTGACGATTCAGTGCTCCCCACTGTGCCAAACTGCGTGCATCTCTCTCTGCATCAAAAAGCAATGTGAGCCACAGAGGCTGGTAGCATCCAAGTAGGCACAGAGAGAGTGTGTGCTAAGAAAGCAAACTCAGAGCTATAAGATGCAACCTGTAAGATACATGAGATGCATGTCTATCCCAGTCCAAAGATGTGCAGGTTAGGTGGATTGGCAATGCTAAATTGCCCATAGTATCCAGGAATGTGCAGGATAGGTGGATTGGCCATGGGAAATGCAGTAGAAAGGGAGGACTGCAGATGCTAGAGATCAGAGTTGAGAGTGTGGTGCTGGAAAAGCACAGCAGGTCAGACAGCATCCGAGGAACAGGAGAATCAACGTTTTGGGCATAAGCCCTTCATCAGAAATCATTCCCGATGAAGGGCTTATGTCCAAAATGTTGATTCTCCTGCTCCTCGGATGCTGCCTGACCTGCTGTGCTTTGCCAGCACCACACTCTCGACATGGGAAATGTAAGGTTACAGGAAAAGAATAGTGTTGTTGGGTCTGGGTGTGATGCTCTTCGGAGAGTCGGTATACATTCGATGGGATAATTGACCTGCTTCCACACTGTAGGGATTCTATGATTCTATGTGCAAGGCACCTAGTAGAAGTATGCAAGTTGTAGGTGACACTAAGCTTCAAAGTCAAGTGCTGAGGGCTAAAGTGGAAAGTGAGTTGGTCTGAGAGTAGGCACGGCTGGTGGTGAGTTTGGTCGTTTGCCATTTTGCCTTGCGTGGATGCTGTCGATGGGACATGAAGAGATATTGTGATGAAGACACAGTTGGGAGGATCATTGGGACAAATAGGTAACCAGCTCAGATTTACTGGTCCAAGATTTACGATGTCTATATTCTCAGGGAAAAAGAGGAGATTTGGATGTGGCATTTGAATGAGGACAGTTGGGCTAGTAATGAGATGTGAATGTATGGAAATAAGTACTAACTGATCAATAGTGAGATTCTGAAGTCACCATTAAAAGGGAAGGTCAGGATTTCTTTTCATAATGTGGAGATTTCAATTTTTCCATGTTTGCCATTTTTCTCAGCTTTCTCACTATTGCTGTGCCATTCTGGGGAAGGGAAAACTTTGTCCCTCCCTTCCTTGTATCATCAAACTCCTTATCCAACATTCAGTGCTGGATGAGCTGAAATTCCCTCTGACTAAACAATAGGCAAAAATAAGTCATTGTTTGTCAGCTCTATCACAAACTGTTCCATTCCAGCAATCAGTACCATTCACTGTGCCACACACAGGCCATTCTTTTCGGCTGAGTGAGATTGCTCATGACCTTGGCATTCAACTGAACTCTGTGCTGAACTTCCACAATCCCTCCATGACAAAGACTATCTTTGAAATATCCCTCAAATCTATCCAGAGCTCAGCCCATATGTGACTGAAGTCCTCACCCATCCTTTTACCACCTCCAGTCCAAACTTGACAATTCCAATACTCACCTGGATGGACTCTAATTTTCCGCCCTCTATTACCTGTAACTTATCAAAGCTCTACTGCATGTATGATAGTTTACACTAAATCCTGTCCATCCATCACCCTCATGCTCACTGACTGACATTGGCTCAATATCATTCTGATTTTAAGACATTCATCTTCATTTCCACACTGATTCCCTTCCGATCTCCACCGCTTCCTCAAGCTCTCTGTCCTCCAACAACTCTGCGTTCTCCAACACTGGCTCTTGGGTTATCCCACCCCCTCACACCTCGGAATTAGTAGCCATACCTTCTGCAAAATAGGTCCTAAACTCTGAAATTTCCTCATTAGCCCACCCTACCTTCTTTAAGATGCTCATTAAAGCCTAATTCTCCAATCACCTTTGATCTTCCAGCCTAATGAATGCTTCATTAGCTCAGTGCTAAATTTTACCTGGTTCCGTCCAGTGAGTGTCTTCCAAGGATTTATGTTTATATTGCACCTTGAACTAAGTAAATAGTTGTTATTGAAAGATTAAGTATTTAGTTGCCTTTATTGTGATCATTCGTTTGAATATACTACCTGGAACAAGCCAAGAAAATTCGGCAATTCATCTAGTACTGTGACCTTGGCCTTCACATAAACTCTCAATTCCCCCTCCAGTTCTTCAGGTAAGATCCTGAGTTTGGGGAATGGTCACTTACATTATGATGATGATGATGAAGGAAGTGGAGAGACATTTCTGACAACTTAAGCAAATAGACCAACCTAAACCCATCTTGGTACGAGTGGAAGAGTAGAACAAACGATTGACAATTACCATTATATGACCTATGAACCGTACTCACATTCACATTAAAAATCACATGCATAAATAATCTTTTTTCTGTTGTCGGTTAAATAGTAACATAAGAGGCAGTGTGCACAATTGTCTTTGTCTTCTCGATCATTGATTATCAGTTAAAATGGTTTGTTACAAGTGAAAATTTCGGATTTCAACACCATGGAAATAATCATAGTGTGGAAAGGGGAGCTGTTTGAATGTCAGCTCAATGAATAAACTAGCCCAGGCCACATGAAGACAAGCAACCCAACAAGTAAATAATAATTCTAATGTGTTTAGTAGGGCAAGAACTAACTTCTGAATGAAGGGCAGGGCTTGGTCAACATTTCAGTCATCACCCTGTTGATGACAAAGCTGAAAAATGTATTGCTGGAAAAGCGCAGAAGGTCAGGCAGCATCCAAGGAGCAGGAGAATTGACGTTGCGGGCATAAGCCCTTTGATGACAAAGTACCACTCACAAATGCTGGATAAAAACTTCCAAGTTACGTTGAAATATGCCACAATGCCAAACTATTTTTGTGAAAGAGAAAGAATACAGAGGTTTGCATTAAATGGTGGCACATGTTTGCTAAGTATTAAGTGTATTCACTGTATTTACAAGTTAAGTGTATTCTAATAAAGTGGTTAAAATATCACTGTCACCACATCTATATTTAAGTGAACAACTTTTAGTACACTGGGTCAGATTAAAGAATAGAGCGTCGGGCGCTGAGGGGTGACGTTATAGAGGTTTACAAAATTATGAGGGGCATGGATAGGATAAATAGACAAAGTCTTTTCCCTGGGGTCGGGGAGTCCAGAACTAGAGGGCATAGGTTTAGGGTGAGAGGGGAAAGATATAAAAGAGACCTAAGGGGAAAGTTTTCACGCAGAGGGTGGCACGTGTATGGAATGTGCTGCCAGACGAAGTGGTGGAGGCTGGTACAATTGCAACATTTAAAAGGCATTTGGATGGGTATATGAATAGGAAGGGTTTGGAGGGATATGGGCCGGGTGCTGACAGATGGGACTAGATTGGGTTGGGATATCTGGTCGGCATGGACGCGTTGGATCAAAGGCTCTGTTTCCATGCTGTACATCTCTATGACTCGATGGCTCTCAGAATATTTACAACCCTCTCCCACTCTTCATAAAGGAAGGAAGGGGATTACGAGAGAGTTTTGTGAGACAAATAGAATAGATTTTACCAGAGTGTGACTGTGGAAACAAAGAATATTTACATAAAAGAATTGGAAATGTAATATAAATGAGAAACATGATTAGAGCAGATTGTTCCATTGTAGCTTTGAACATCAGCACAGACGTAATAAGCTAAATTTGTGTTATTTTGTGCTGTATTTTTATGGCTCTGTGTATTTAAAAAAATGAACTTAGTTTAAGAGAAAGTACAATTAATTTCAAAGTATTTTGTGGATTTACTTCATTTGTTCAATTATATAGATAAACATTCAGCGTTCTGAACTGAAGAACAATTTTGTCGACATTCTAAGTTTCTGCAGAAAATATGTGTCTGCACTATAGGTCCTAAAGGATATTCAGAGCAGAAGAGTATTTTAAAAAGGAACTAAGAGTACATTAAATGCCAACAATAATATACTGCAGAGTGTGTACGGACAGGAATGCTCCATGTTCTTTTAAAATGTGTTTTAAGATCTTCACTCCTCCTTTGATTAAAAAAAGTTGTAGTTATTATAAGATGAGCCACTGGAGGGTGCAGGAGTATCATTATTTAATTATGCAAAATCGCATGCAAAATTAGTACTCAATTCCAATTGCTTTACATTGCTACATTGCTTTAATTACAAACACATGGGGAAATTGCAAACTCAGTGACAAGTGCACAATGCATTTAACCAAATATATTCCTGGTGCTACAGAGAAGATAAATCCACAAGGTAAATGGGAGTCAAACACTCCCATTGTAACTAGCATAATTTATAGAATTGGGTTCACTATGTGGCATGGTCATGCAAATCTGGGTATTGCTCCTCATGGGCAGAATGCATTGCAAATCCAGCTACAGAGAACCGATTATGAACTATTCACATGTGTCTCTGCTGTTTAAAACTCTAAGTCCCTTAAAAAAAACTCTCCTGGTTCAACATTTTTTGATTAGAAAATGGCTGCCTGAGTGAAGTCCTAATTTAGTACTCGGACGTTTTTCAGAAAGATCTAAGGACTATTAAAGGAACTAAAGCCACCTTGAATGTTGACCTAGAAACAATTGTACAATTCTGCAAGCCCTGCCCAATGCCATTTGCCTCAGGTGTAAAAGTAGAGATAGAAATTAGGAGGCTGGAAAGCGAAGAAATCATCAAAGCAGTCCAGTTTGCAGAATGGTCAGTACTGGTCATACCAATTGTGAAGCCCAACAGGTCGCTTTGCCTTTGTGGGGATTTTAAACACTTTTCACAGTTGGATAAATACCCAATCCCTCATATGGAGGATATATGCACAGAGCTGGCAGGGGAGCTGTCCCTCACAAAGCTGGACATGAACCGTGTGGACCTGTAATTGGGGTTAGATGAGGATTCCCAGAAGTATGCTACAATTATTACCTATAAGTGTTTATAACAATATACAAGACTGCCATTTGGTGTATCATCAGCCTGTGCAAATTTTCAGTGTATGACGGAGAACCTTTTATAAGGTCTCCCCCAGGTTGTCATTTATCTAGATTTTACGCTAATCATAGGGAAGACCATAAAGGAGCACTTAAAGGACTTGGGCATAGTCCTTAGATGTTTCTCCCTGACGGGTGTACACCTAGGGTCGGGTATGTTTTGGCGCCACCCTTTTGGCACTGATAATTTGGCCATGCCGTTTTGGCTCAAAATTGTTTTGGCGCTCATTATGTTGGCGCTGAGCTGTTTGGCGCCAATTCAGATTTTAAAAAAGTCTTGTTTGGTTAAAGAAGAGAGGATGACTAATGATCCAATGTAATTTTCTCAACTAGCAAGAGTTGATAGTCAAAGCTGTAATGACCTGCTGTAGATTCAAATCTCGTTTTGTAATCAGTTTCTCATTTAACAATCGTTAATAGTCATCTACTGCCTTGATGATACTTAAGCCCTTCTGTCTTCACATTGGAAAGCTGTAATACAATTTTCTTTCTATTTTCTTGTAGAGCCCATACCAGACATAAGCAAGAGAGACAAACCAAAATTTTCACACGATGGTTATCTATATGTATTGGCGCCAAAAAGCTCAGCGCCAAAACAGTTTAGATCCAAAACGGCGGGGCCAAATGATCGATGCCAAAAGGGCGGTGCCAAATAGTCCCATTCCGGTACACCTAAGAAGGGAAAAATGTGTCTTCCAGGCACCCCAAATAACATACTTGGGCTACAGAGTCAACAAGATGGGGTTACATCCATTGGAAATAAACTGAGAGTGAGCAAAAGTGCCCCAGCTCCCAGGTCTACACCGGAGCTTAGGTCTTTCCTTGGGCTGGTGAATTATTACAGAAAGTTCATACATAATCTGACCTTCATCCTGACACCTTTGCATCAATTCTTTAAAAGGGTCAATCTTGGAAATGGTCATGTAGCCAAGGGAAATAAAGAAATAGCTATCATCCTCTAAGGTGTTGGCATACTATGATCTCAAGTGAGGTCTGGTATTGACATGTGATGCCTCCCCCACTGGCATTGGAGTAGTATTAGCTCATAGTTGGCACATTGGAGGAGAACACCCCATACTGTATGCACTGAGGACTTTGGCTAATGCAGAGCGTAAATGCGTCCAGATAGAGAAGGATGGTTTGGCGATCATAATTGGAATCAGAAAGTTCCACCAATACCTTTACAGACATAAATTTGTAATAATAATGGACCGCAAGCCCCTACTAGGTCAATTTAAAGAAAACAAGACAGTGCAGCCTATAGTTTCAGGCCAAATTCAACAGTGATACTAAGTGTGTATAATTACAAGTTGGAGCACCATCCAGGAGGCCAAGTAACGGTGCAGGTTCATTGAGCTGCCTCCCACTGGCAAATACACCTCCCCGCTCCTTGGTGGTATCGCCACTGGAAGAGTCTGTAATGGTTTTAAATCTTCCGGACACACTTCCAATCACAGCTAACAATATCAGGCTCTGAATGCAGGCAGATCCAGACCTGGCCAAACTGAAACAGCTGGTGGTTATGGGGGAAACCAAAGGGCCATCACATCCAGACTGAAACCTTTTTGGACCCAGAGAGACCAGATCACAGTAGAGGGTAGCATATTATTTCGGGGAGCAAATGTGATTGTCCTGAGAAAAGGTTGCTGCTGTATATTGGCTGAACTCCACCATGGTCATTCAGGATCTGCATGCAAGTTTGCTCACTGAGCTGGAAAGTTCATTTTCAGACATTTCTTCACCATACTAGGTAACGTCATCAGTGAGTCTCCAGTGAAGCACTAGTGTTAGTGACCCACTTTCTATTTATATGTTTAGGTTTCCTTGGGCCGTTGATGTCATTTCCTGTTGTGACGTCAGTTCTGGTGGTGATGTCATTTCCTGTTCTTTTTCTCAGAGGCTGGTAAGTGGGGTCCAAGTTGATGTGTTTTTTGATAGAATTCCAAGCTTCATGGAACCATGGGAATGGTCGTGCATGGGTAAGAGGCATGTTGGATGAGGTCAGGTCCAGTGATGTGTAAAGGTTGGGTAGGTACGAGCAAAAGAAGGGAATAAATTTCTTCCAAGATGCTCTGGCCGTATCAGAGGCAGATTTGGAGGAACCTGACCTGATGATAAAACACCCCAGGAGGAGATACGAATAAGCAAAGAATTGGCCTATGTTCTCAGATTCAGAGGGGGAGAGATGTAGTGATTATATTGAGGTCAGTCAGGTGGACCTCATAGAATATGAATTCCCTGACTGGATCAGATAAACAGACCCATTCAGGGAGCCCTGGCTGACAGATAGAAACAGGAGTGTCAGACATCCTGTTCACTCTGACAGCTGGCTCTGATGGAGCTGGATCAGTGTCAAGGACCCTCCACTTGCAAATAAAGGACAACTTGGTGACGGGATACTGGCCTCTGTGGAGTCATTTCAATTACAAAGGTTTATTGGTAAAAGCTGCAGCTTACAACAACTGATGAATGCAAATAAACAGGTTGAGGCGGTTTTTACCACAAAGGAAGGCCAGCTCCTTCTTTTGCAGAGGTCTGACATCTTCTGTAAAACATTCACATCCACACACTTTTATAAATATATAAGATCACCCCTCAGCTTCCGATTCTCCAGAGAAAATAGCCATGGTCTACTCAATCTCTCCCTATAGCTCAAAACCTCCAACCATAGCAACATCCTTGTAAGTCTTTTTTGAACCCTTTCAAGTTTCACAGCATTCTTCTTATAGCAGGGAGACCAGAACTGAATGCAGTATTCCAAAAGTAGCCTAACCACTGTCCTGTACAGCCACAACATGAACGCCCAACTCCTATACTTAATTCAGACCACAACAATTTGGACCTGACCACGACAACTGCTAACTACAGGCAACTCCAAAGTCTCCAGAAATGGTTCTCCGTCCGGATCCTCTGGCCCATGCTCACAGCCATGCGCCATCACCTACTCTCCCTGCAGTCAGCCCTGCCCCAGCTCAGGGCCACACTCTCCCACACCTGCAAAGGACCCCTGCTGTTCTTCATCCTTAGAAAGTTCCACACACTCAACAAATGCATTTTCTCCAGATTATCGGACATCAAGAAACGTAAGTACACCAAACTCTCACCTACTTCCAAATTCGGGATTCCTCGAACATTCCAGAACATTCATCTGGCATCTGCTCGGACACCATTGATCATGCAGCCCCTACAGCTACCTCCACCACAGCAAATAATGACATCACGTCTACCCCCACCATCCCACAGATCGCAGCCACTTCGTCTATACCGACCCGCGATCACCATTAGAACCACCGGGAAGGCTGCCTGTCGCATCACTTCCACTCCCGTGGTTACTGCCGCCTCAACCAATTCTGACCTCACCGGCCTCACCAGAACACTGCCAACAAACACACCGTTGAAGACACCGCGAACATCACAAGGAACTTCAGTCCTGTTCCTGCAGATGCTACAGAATGCACCGCTTCCACCCCCTGACCCCCACGGTGTGTGTCACTTCCTTTGGTGATGTCACCCACAATACTCCGACCACACCCACTCCAGAGACAATTTCCGCCCCCTCTCCCAACTCCGACCCCATACCAGGTCCTAGTCCTCAGCCCTCCTGTGTCTTTACCATCCCCTTTGACTAATGAACAATCAGTCCTCAGTAACGATTTCAACTTCATCCCACTACGCTCCTGGCTCAGTGAATTCCACAACCATTGTGACATCAAATCTCTCTTCCATCGCCTCTGCCTCCATGCTTACTTTTTCGATCGTGACTCTCCTCCACTACCTCAGGACCCCTTCTCCTTGGACACCCCGTGCCTGTCTGTTACCCACCCTCGACCTCTTCATTTCCATCTGTAGCTGTGACATTGACTGCCTCCACATGTCCATCCCTCTCACCCACTCCAACCCCTCACCATCGCTCAAACCCCAATCTCACCATTAAACCAGCGGACAAGTTGGGGGGAGGGGTGGGTGCAGTGGTAGTTTGGCACACTGACCTCTACACCGCTGAAGCCAGGCACTAACTCACAGACACCTCCTTCTACTGCATCCAAGACCACAATCTCACCTCCCATCACCAAGCCATCATTTCCCAGACCATCAATAACCTCATCACCTCAGAGGATCTCAAATCCACAGCCTCAAATCTCATAGTCCCAGAACCCTGCACCACTCAGTTCTACCTCTTACCCAAAATTCACAAACCTGACTGCCCCGGTTAACCCACGTCTCAGCCTTCTCTTGCCCCACCGAACTTATCTCTGCATACCTTGACATTGTCCTGTCCCCCTGGTCCGTGACTTTCATTTCCCCAGCCCCCAATGCCTCATCTTCACCATGAACATCCAGGCCCACTGCATATCCATCCACCATGGCAAAGGCCTCCATGCCCTCCGTTTCTCCCTCTCCCGCCGACTCAATCGGTACCCCTCCACTGACACACTCATTCGATTGGCTGAACTGATCCTCACCTTCAACAGCTTCTCCTTCACATCCTCCCACTTCCTCCAGACCAAAGGAGTAGCCATGGGCACCCTCATGGTTCCCAGCTACGCCTGCTTCTTCGTCAGACACATGGAACAGTCCATCTTCCATAGTTACACAGGCACCATTCCCCACCTTTTCCTCCACTACATTGATGATGGTTTCAACTGAGGAGGTTGAACAGTTCGTCAACTTACTAATACCTTCCATCTTGTCCTTAGGTTCACCTGTACTATCTCAGATACCTCCCCTCCCTTCCTGACCTCTCCATCTCCATTTCTGACGACCGACTCAACACAGATAAGTACAGTAGCACCTCGACATACGAATGACCCCGTTCACGAACAAATCAGTTATGAACAGGATTGTGCGTAAAACTTTGCTTCAACGTACGTATGAAATTCAAGGTACGAACGAAGGTACGAATGCAAAATCCCGTGTGCAACCATGTGGTTTCATTGTTCTGCTTTGCTACGTGCTTGTTGAATGCAAAAGCTCTCAGTCCCCCCGTGATCTCATTCAGTTTGTCTTTGGCGCGTGCGCTGTGAACAGCGTTCGTTGCTACGTCCAAGCATTCTTATGCTATCCGAACAATGGGAAAAATTGATTCAGTTCACGAACCGGTTCCCAGAACGGATTAAGTTCATAAGTCGAGGCGCTACTGTACTTCAAACTCACCGACTCCCACAGCTACCTGGACCACACCTCCTTCCAGCCACCCCTCTTGTAAAAACACTATCCCTTACTCTCAATTTCTCTGCCCCTGACGTGTCTGCTCGCAAGAGGAGCAATTCCACTCCAGAACATCCTAGATAGCCTCCTACTTCAAGGACCACAATTTCCCCTCCCATGAAGTCAACAACACCCTCCAGTACATCTCCCCCAATTCCCACATCTCCGCCCTTGAACCCCACCCCTCCAACTGCAGCAAGGATAGAACACCCCTGGTCCTCACCTTCGACCCCAACAATCTCTGGATACAATGCATCATCTTCCACCATTTCTGCCACCTTCAATCAGACCCCACCAACAGATATATATTTCCTGCCCCACCCTATCTGCGCTCCATGGAGACCATTCCCTCCGCGACTCCCTGGTTAGGTCCACGCCTCCCACCAACCCACCCTCCACACCCAGCACCTTCCCTTGCTACAGCAAGAGGTGTAAAACCTGCGCTCAAACATCCCCCCTCACCCCCACCTAAGACCCCAAAGGATCCTTCCACATCCAACAGTGATTTACCTGTACTTCCACACACGTCATCTCCTATGTCTGTTGTTCTCGATGTGGTCTCTCTACATTGAGGAGACAGGATGCCAACTCATGGAACGTTTCAGAAAACATATCTGCAACATACACACACTAAACAACCCCACCACCCTGTGGCCAACCACTTCAACTCCCCCTCCCACTCCCCAAGGATGTGCAAGTCCTGGGCCTCCTCCACCGTCAAACTAAAGCTACCTAGTGCCTTGAGGAAGAACTTCTGCCTTGGGACCTTCCAACCACATGGCACCAACGTCGATTTTACCAGTTTCCTCATCTCACCTCCCCTTCACCATCTCAGATCCAATCTCCCAACTCGGCACCGCCCACTTGAACTGTCCTACCTGTCTATCTTCCTTTCTACCTATCCACTCTACCCTCTCCTCTGACCTATCACCTTCACCCCCCCCACCTGCATCTACCTATTGCCTTCCAAGCTATCTTCCCGCCAGCCCCACATCCCCTCCTATTTATCGCTCAGCCCCCTTCCCAAACCCCCAACATTCCTGAAGGGCTTATGCTCGAAATGTTAACTCTCCTGCTCCTTGGATGATGCCTGACCTGCTGTACTTTTCCAGTGCCACACTTTTCAACTCCTATACTTAATGCACTGACCAAGAAAGGAAACCATACCAAATGTCTTCTTCACTACCTTGTCTACCTGCAACTCTACTTCCCAAGAACTATGATCCTGCACTCCAAAGTCCCTTTATTCAGCAAAATTCCCCAGAACCTTCCTATTCAATTTATAAGTCCTGCCCTGATTTTCCTTTCCAAAATACAGCACCTCGCATTTATCTAAATTAAACTCATTTGCCACTCCTCAGTCCATCAGCCCATCTGATCAAGATCCCATTGAGGTAATCTTCGCTGTCCAATGAACGATCAATTTTGGTGTCATCGGCAAACTTACTAACCATACCTCCTATATTATAAAGTGGTCAAAAAGCAGTTCTTCAATCTTAATTGCTAGATTTTATTTCCTCATTGCTTCTGCTTGTTAAAAGTTTGAATAGTTACTAAATTCAGCATTTGTCAGAAAGGTGACCTCTGTGGTGTTAATGAGAAGATGTATATTCCATTGAGTTTACAACAAATAAACATTTAAGCTTTGTTTTCAGTTTAGAAGAATCTAGGGTTAAACAAAGTTTTAGTTTTTGCTCCTGAAAGGATTTTAAGGAACGATAACCTAAGGAGAAGGGTTTAGCTTGTGAAACATTCAAAAGCAAGAGAATCTGTAGTTTACTGTTGGAGAAAGATTCCTCTCCCAGATTTGTTAAAGGTTCATGTCAACAGACATGGAAAAAACTCCTGAAATTATCTCCATGGTCTACAACACAGAAACTGTCAGGAGTCAGTTAAGCAGAAACCTAGAGTTGAGATAGAGGCATAACTTCTCTGGAGTCGAGTCACCATAAAAGGGAAGGAGGAATCAAATTATTCTAACTATCTTCTATATTTTGTTAGATTGATTTATTTTCTCTATTCCTCTTTTGTATAATTAATTTCTGTTCAGTTGTTAAGGAAAATCAGCAAACTCATGAATATATATCAGCGACTAAACACCACATTAACTAATTCAACAAAAAAGGAGGATTAAGACATATGATCAATCAAGCTAGGATTTATTCTGGGATCAGAAATGTCCAGTAATGCAATCCGCTGAGATCAAAACATCAATTACTTCTAAATATAGAGGGCTTTGACTTGCCTTCTTTGTGGCATGGAGCAGAGCTGGAAGAATGAATGAGCCCATGCAGATTAGGAAAAGCTGTGAGAAGACGGAGGAGCAAGACAGCGGAATGAGCTGTAGGTCACCTTCTGTCAGTGTTCAAGGAAAAACTCTCCAACCTGAACTTTAGCAACAGCTAATACTTGAGTTATCTGTATTTCACTTTCATCTACCAACTGCTGAGTGGCTGCAGTTTCAACTCCAACTGAAACCTAAATGCTGCCTAAGGAGTGAATCACCAGTGGCTGACACCATGACTGTGAATGCAAATGCACTTTGCTCCTTCTAAAAGGTTACTGCCAGTGTTATAAGCAACATCTGACAGTTTGTCATGCATAGCAAGATAAGGGAGGTCACAGAAGCTCTCCATGCAAAGCTAGACAATTTATTTTAATTCCCTTTTGCCATAAGCAATCTGGTGGAGTAGCAGAAGGACTTGCAGGATTTTCCACGTAGCAGGGTGCCACTGACTGTACAAATTGCTTTGCATACAACACATGTTCAGCTCTGTCATGTAGATAAACCACTTAAGATGCATCATTCACTTCAATGCCCAATATCCTGGCAAATGCTACAATGTCTTCATTCTGCAGAAATCCACTGTGACAATTATTTGTCAAGTACCACAACACATCAAGGTTTGATTACAGAGTGATGAGGGCTACTAACCTGGTTTAGGTGTGCAACTCATGCAAATGTGCAGAATTTACTTATAACTGGAAAGGTGTTGCCATAAAGACAGACAGAAGACCCTTGGCATATTTCATGCTTCATTGCATGAACTGTTAGGGAGCATCCCTGTAATATGTGACTGAGCAAATGTCAAAATTTGTGGTGATAAGTTGCATCACCAATAAGGCAATAAGCAGAGAGGAAGGAGAAGGTGAAGCCAAAAGCAGTGGACAACATAACCTAGGCAATCAATTATTACCCTGACTGAACATAGACAATTAACTCAACACTAACACCAGTTACCTCAACACCAATTAATACGACTTCACCTTCCCCTTGTCACTGATCATCATATTATCCTCTTGGCTTTATGGTAGACAAATAGCTATATGGAGTTTGCAAATCCTCCCCATGCCTGCATGGTTTTCTCCAGGTTCTCTGGTTTCCTCTCACAATCTAAAAATGTGCAGGTCAGGTGAATTGGCCATGCTAAATTGCCCGTAGTGTTAGGTGCATTAGTCAGAGGGGAATGGGTCTGGGTGGGTCACTCTTTGGAGGGTCAGGTGGACCTGTTGGGCCAAATCTAATCCACATGTAGAGACAATAGAAATAGGAGGAGGTAGGAGAAGATTTTTATAGATTTACAACTGTTTTATTATTAAACTGCAATTCAGTATGAGTATCACCGTCTACCCTTTTGGTTTCTTTACCTATTTGTAAGTCAACTCCCCTAACAGGGAAAGATTGCAGATTTTTTTAAAATATCAAGAAACCCACCATCAAATTTACAAATCACCTAATTAACAAGTTGCAAATTCGACTAGGGGCAATGTGATAAAACCTAAACAAAAAGAGAAAATCAAGGAAGGGAACTCAATCAAAATGGTACTAATTGGGGAGGTGGCCCCAGCCAGCTCAGTGCCCACTTTTCCCTAAAAACAAAACAGCTCCCTTAGGTTAGCAATTACACCCACTGCCCACCAGAGGCAGAAGGTAACAAAAGCTAAAAGTCAAGAGGGGAGGAGAAACAAGGGAGGAAGGGGAATAAAATAAACACATCATGTACATTATCCTACAAAGACTAATTTTCTATGTAACGTTCTAATGAAATTTTTCTTTCAGTCCTTCTTACATGCAACATTTCCTTAAAGATCTTAGACAAATAGTAAAGCAGGTCAACAACATCAAAGAGAGCCACTCACCACTCTTTGTATTTTCATTGTCTCCTGTGGCATGCAACTCTTCATCACCATCTTCTCTCATACTCCCAGAGTTCAGAAATTCATACCTCATCCCCACTATTCATGTACAATGTGTTTTTATAGTCTATCTCCATGTTGCATTGTGAAAGTTCTCCAACAATGTTTCCTGGCTCCTTCCAATCACTTCTCTCTACCAATAAACTCTGTCATAAGAACTCAATGTCCTCCTAATTTTTTCTGATGTCTCAGCTTTGATGAATGCTTTTCAATCAGCCTGTAAAGAGTTAAAGAGTGCAAAAAACACCTGACTGTTGTTCCTTTCAGGGTGTTGTGGAGCCCTGAAGGAATTGTGGACCTTGACTGGAAACCCACTTCTACCTCGCCACATTCCTCAGTTACCCATTTCCTTTTAGACTCCCATGTCTTGCATCACCTTCCTAAACAGTGCTTTTCCTATCTATCACTTAGACCTAACATAGAGAACATCCTCCACCATTCAATTGTGTCCAGGGGCATCTAAAAAAGGCAAGAGCAAAACATTGAGATTAATTTCACAGAAGCATATGCAAGTGCTTTTCTTTTAGCACATAACTCCAAAGATACTGCTAAAAGACCTAGAATATTCTTTAGTAAAGATACAATGAGTTTTATCTGTGTTCCAATGAAAAAACATGATAAAATCACATTGATTCCTGCCATGTAACATATTCTCCTAAGTACTATGTATTGGTAATTAGATAAAACTGATATGATTGTCTAATTTTCTTGTTGACCAAGTCAGGCTTCCAATGTTCCACTTCCCATTTCACTTCATACATAGGTTTCAACCTTGTACGGGTTTGTAAATTGTAGGGTCAGAGATTAAAACTGACTTCAGTACTACAAAGGCAGTAGAAGTCACAGGAAAAGATGCAATGATCTTGTTGACTTTGAGTACGGTGGAGCTACAGTAATCTGTTTCTTAAATAAAAGAAGTTAATATTGCCTTACCTCAGCAGTGTCTTCAGAGACTTCAATCAGCACAAGATCAAGAATAAGATAAAATAGGCAAGAAAAAAAATCAGCAACCTGTTGTGGTCACTTTCCCAAATCTTTCTTTTCTACTGACTTCAATGCTCTTTCGAAGTTCACTTTTGTTCTGGTATTTAATTTATTAATTTTCTAGAAATGGAATTATTTATTATTCACAAGGATGTTGGCATTGGGCTCTGAAGTTACAATGATCAGAGCTGAAGACATGGTAAAGCATTGCATTCAAATAATGTGGCCTCCATGTTTCTTTAACACGGGTCACAATTTCCATCACAGATCTGGGAAACATTTGTTCAGAATAATAATTTTACAACACTATTCTAAACATCCTTATGGATGTGTCTGTATTCCTAACTTTTCTTTTATGACAATAGCCAAATAATGTGACACCTTTCCCTGTTACCCCATAAGGTCCTATCGAGTGGTTGAAGTAGAATTCAAGTCCTTCCACAAATACAGCAACAATTATAAAAGGACATTTGTTCCTGCCTTTGATAAATGGAGTAAAACACTGGACTCTTTTCGCAGGACATCCTAGTGTCACTCAGAGTTCAAAAGCCTACTGGCATTCCCTAGTAAGAGTGAAATATTTTACTATCGTGTGGAAATTGTTTTCTGAGTAGGTGTCTTGTAACTGAATGACTTCTTGTTTGTAGCAGAATGATTGAAACACTCTACTGTTCCTTTTGCTTATCTTTGGCCTTTCTTTAACCTTAAAATTCCATTAAAACCAACATCACATTCGGGAGTTATAATTTTCAAAAAAGATTAAATCCCCGATGTTCTATCTCGGTGTTGCAAATGCATTTAAAATTATTATGCTGCCATACTATGTAATATTGTGCTGGCACCAAGTCAAGTGGGCTCAACAACACAATGCTTTCCTATAGCAACAGATCAATTAATTTAAAGCATTTCTCCAATTCATGAGGAGCAATGATCAGTAAAGTGTATGATGACAATAAGGATTTCTCAGTTACTGACCTGGCTTAGACACTGAAAAGAGGGACAGTGGCATACATAAATACAATCACTTTCAACTCATACTTCAGCAATGTATAATCAGGCATCAAAACAATTGTACACTACAATCCCCAGTATAGGTTCTTGATGGAGGTCATGTAAAATTTGCCCTGCCTGCTGTTTCAGAGAAAGCACAGAATTAGTAAGGAAAACTGATTCATGGACTAGGATAGTATTTGCAACACAGAAACAAGCCGTTTGACCTGACTGGTTGATACTGATGTTTATCCTCAATGAGAACCCTCACATCCCACCTCAACTAACTTCTTCGTCATAACCTTCTATTCCTTTCTCCCTCACATGCTATTCTGAATTTCCATTGAACACAACTATAGTATTTGTCTCAGCCAAACCTTGTGGTAATATGTTGCATATTGTTTGAGGGTGGGGTGACATTCATGAGGAGAACTTCCACTGGATGCTCTCAATCTATTACATTAACATCACGATTTTAGAGAAGATTTGTAGCTCAGGTTGTGGATCAGATTGTAAGTTTGCTCACTGAGCTGGTGGGTTTGTTCTCAGACATTTCGTCACCATGCCAGGTAACATCATTAGTGAGTCTCAGCTGAAGCATTGATGTTCCGTCCCACTTTCTATATCTGTCCGGGTCTGTTGTGGTGGATTCTTTATCATTTTCTTTTTCTTTTTCTGATGGTAAATAGGGTCCAAATCAATACTTTTGTTCATGGAGTTCAGGTTTGAATGCCTCAGGAATTCCCATGTGTGCCTTTATTTAGCCTGTCCCAGGATGGATGTATTGGCCCAGTCGAACTGGTCTTCCTCTTTGTCTATGTATGGATACCAGTGATAGTTGGTCGTGTCTTTAGGTGGCTAAAAACAATAACTGCAGATGCTGGAAAGCAAATACTGGATTAGTGGTGCTGGAAGAGCACAGCAGTTCAGGCAGCATCCAACGAGCAGCGAAATCGACGTTTCGGGCAAAAGCCCTTCATCAGGAATAAAGGCAGTGAGCCTGGAGCGTGGAGAGATAAGCTAGAGGAGGGTGGGGGTGGGGAGAGAGAAGCATAGAGTACAATGGGTGAGTGGGGGAGAAGATAAAGGTGATAGGTCAAGGAGGAGAGGGTGGAGTGGATAGGTGGAAAAGGAGATAGGCAGGTCGGACAAGTCCGGACAAGTCAAGGAGACAGTGCTGAGCTGGAAGTTTGAAACTAGGATGAGGTGGGGGAAGGGGAAATGAGGAAGCTGTTGAAGTCCATATTGATGCCCTGGGGTTGAAGTGTTCCGAGGCGGAAGATGAGGTGTTCTTCCTCCAGGCGTCTGGTGGTGAGGGAGCGGCGGTGAAGGAGGCCCAGGACCTCCATGTCCTCGGCAGAGTGGGAGGGGGAATTGAAATGTTGGGACACGGGACGGTTTGTTTGATGGTGCGGGTGTCTCTGAGATGTTCCCTAAAGCGCTCTGCTAGGAGGCGCCCAGTCTCCCCAATGTAGAGGAGACCACATCGGGAGCAACGGATCCAATAAATGATATTAGTGGATGTGCAGGTAAAACTTTGATGGATATGGAAGGCTCCTTTAGGACCTTGGATAGAGGTGAGGGAGGTGGTGTGGGCACAGATTTTACAGTTCCTGCGGTGGCAGGGGAAAGTGCCAGAATGGGAGGGTGGGTCGTAGGGGGGTGTGGACCTGACCAGGTAGTCATGGAGGGAACGGTCTTTGCGGAAGGTGGAAAGGGGTGGGGAGGGAAATATATCCCTGGTGGTGGGGTCTTTTTGGAGGTGGCGGAAATGTTGGCGAATGATTTGGTTTATGCGAAGGTTTGTAGGGTGGAAGGTGAGCACCAGGGGCGTTCTGTCCTTGTTACGGTTGGAGGGGTGGGGTCTGAGAGCGGAGGTGCGGGATGTGGATGAGATGCGTTGGAGGGCATCTTTAACCACGTGGGAAGGGAAATTGCGGTCTCTAAAGAAGGAGGCCATCTGGTGTGTCCTATGGTGGAACTGGTCCTCCTGGGAGCAGATATGGCAGAGGTGGAGAAATTGGGAATACAGGATGGCATTTTTGCAAGAGATAGGGTGGGAAGAGGTGTAATCCAGGTAGCTGTGGGAGTCGGTGGGTTTGTAAAAAATGTCAGTGTCCAGTCAGTCGTCACTAATGGAGATGGAGAGGTCCAGGAAGGGGAGCGAGGTGTCAGAGATGGTCCAGGTAAATTTAAGGTCAGGGTGGAATGTGTTGGTGAAGTTGATGAATTGCTCAACCTCCTTGCGGGTGCAAGAGGTGGCGCCAATGCAGTCATCAATGTAGCGGAGGAAGAGGTGGGGAGTGGTGCCCGTGTAATTACGGAAGATCAACTGTTCTACATAGCCAACAAAGAGACAGGCATAGCTGGGGCCCATACGTCTGCCCATGGCTATGCCTTTGGTCTGGAGGAAGTGGGAGGATTCAAAGGAGAAATTGTTAAGGGTGAGGACCAGATCGGCCAAACGAATGAGAGTGTCAGTGGATGGGTACTGTTGGGGACGTCTGGAGAGGAAGAAATGGAGGGCTTGGAGGCCCTGGTCGTGGCGGATGGAGGTGTAGAGGGATTGGATATCCATGGTGAAGATGAGGCGTTGGGGGCCGGGGAAACGGAAGTCTTGGAGGAGGTGGAGGGCGTGGGTGGTGTCTCGAACATATGTGGGGAGTTTCTGGACTAGGGGGATAGGACAGTTTCGAGGTAGGTAGAGATGAGTTCAGTGGGGCAGGAGCATGCTGAGACAATGGGTCGGCCAGAGTGGTCAGGCTTGTGGATCTTGGGAAGGAGGTAGAACCGGGCAGTGTGGGGTTCCTGGACTATGAGGTTGGAAGCTGTGGGTGGGAGATCTCCTGAGGTGTTGAGGCTCTGTATGGTCTGGGAGATGATGGTTTGGTGATGGGGGGTGGGGTCATGGTCAAGGGGGCAGTAGGAGAGGTGTCCTTGAGTTGGCGTTTGGCTTCAGCAGTGGAGAGGTCAGTGGGCCAGACTACCACTGCGCCCCCTTTATCCGCTGGCTTAATGGTGAGGTTGGGATTAGAGCAGAGGGATTGGAGGGCTGCGTGTTGTGAGGGTGAGAAGTTGGAGTGGGGGAGGGGTGTCAACAGGTTGAGGCGGTTAATGTCCCGGCGGCAGTTGGAAATGAAGAGGTCGAGGGCAGGTAATAGGCCAGCGCGGGGTGTCCAGGTGGATGCAGTGTGTTGGAGGTGGGCGAAGGGGTCCTCGGAAGGTGGGCGGGAGTCCTGATTGTGAAAGTAAGCTCGGAGGCGACGGAAGAATTGTTCGATGTCACGGTGTGTATTAAACTCATTGATGCGTGGACGGAGGGGAATGAAGGTGAGTCCTTTGCTGAGGACTGATCATTCGTCCTCAGTGAGTGGGAGGTCTGGAGGGATGGTGAAAACTCGGCAGGGCCGGGAGCTGGGATCTGGTGTAGGTTTGGAGCTGGGAGTGGGATCGGAGCCAGTACCTGGAGTGGGTGTGATGGTGGTGGGAATGGGGGGTGGAGGCACGAGCAGGGGTACTGTTCCCCTCGGGGTTCTGGGGGGTGGGGATAGTGACAGTGGGGTCTGTGGGGGGCGTGTCAGCAGAATGCAGGTGAGTAGCGCTGGTGGGGGCGGAAGTAGTGGTGATCATGGCAGTAGGGGTGGTGGAAGGCATTGAGCGTGTGGCATCAGCGATGATGTGAGGGCCGGAAGTGGCTGTGGGAGTGGCCATGATGGGGATGGAAGTGACATCATCACTCAGCGTGGGGGTGGTAGCTGCGTCAGCCGCATGGCTAATGGCATTTCCGAGGCCAGGGGAATCTTCTGGAATGTTTGAGGAGCGCTGGTTATGGAGGTGGGTAGATAAAAGTTTGTTGTTCTTTCAGTTTTTGATGTTTGAGATGTAATTTAAATACTGTTTGTTGAGAGTATGAATTCTCCTGAGGATGTAGTACAGAGTGGGTCCTTTGCAATTCTGAGAGAGTGTGGCCCTCAGCTGAGGCAGGGCTGACTGTAGAGAGGTCAGGTGCCGGCGCTTTAGGGAACATCTCAGAGACACCCGCACCAATCAACCAAACCGCCCCCGTGGCCCAACATTTCAATTCCCCCTCCCACTCTGCCGAGGACATGGAAGTCCTGGGCCTCCTTCACCGCCGCTCCCTCACCACCAGATGCCCTGAGGAAGAACGCCTCATCTTCCACCTCGGAACACTTCAACCCCAGGGCATCAATGTGGACTTCAACAGCTTCCTCATTTCTCCTTCCCCCACCTCATCCTAGTTTCAAACTTCCAGCTCAGCAGTGTCTCCTTGACTTGTCCGGACTTGTCCGACCTGCCTATCTCCTTTTCCACCTATCCACTCCACCCTCTCCTCCTTGACCTAACATCTTTATCTTCTCCCCCACTCACCCATTGTACTCTATGCTTCTCTCTCCCCACCCCCACCCTCCTCTAGCTTATCTCTCCATGCTTCAGGCTCACTGCCTTTATTCCTGATGAAGGGCTTTTGCCCGAAATGTCGATTTCGCTACTGTTTAGGTGGCTAGCTGGTGCTGATGCATCCTGGTGGCTTGTTACCTGCCCGTCTGTTCAATGTAATGTTTATTGCGTCCTTACAGGATATTTTGTATATGATGTTCATTCTGCTGGTTGTTGGCATGGGATCCTTCAAATTCATCAGCGGCTGTTTCAGATAAACACATAAACAATAGCCTTAAGTGAACAGCAACAGACTTCCCTTCCTAGATGTCACAGTAGAATGAAAAGCTAATGGAGTGCTGCAGATATGGGTCTACAGGAAAGCCACATACACCGACCAGATACTCAACTACACGAGCAATCATCCAACACACGCAAACGGGGCTGCATCAGGACATTATTTAATCAGGCCACAACACACTGCAGCACTACGAGAAGCCAAAGAAGAACACCTGTACAATGTATTCAGGAACAATGGTTACCCAATAAGTGCAGTCTGTTGATTCCCACACAACAGATCTAAACACACCCAGAAACTCCAGCCATAAATGAAAGACATCTTGGAGATGACAACCGCACTGCTCCAGTCCCTAGGCATCAAGGTAGCCCAAAAACCTACCACCACACTGAAACAGCTCCTGATGACTTTAAAGGACCCTGTACCGATAACCAGCAGAACGAACATCAAATACAAAATACCCTGCAAGAACTGCAACAAACGTCACACTGGGCAAACAGGCAGGAAACTAGCCCCCAGGATATATGAGCACCAACTAGCCATCATAAGACATGACCAACTATCACTAGTATCCATACACACGGACAAAGAGTTTGACTGGGGCAATACATCTATTCAGGGACAGGCTAAACAAAGACAAGCATGGGAATTCCTAGAGGCCTGGCATTCAATCCGGAACTCCATTACGAAACTTATCAACTTGGATCCACTTCCCAACCTCTCAGAAAAAGAACCGGAAGTGATATCAACTACCACAACAGACCAAGACACATTAATAGCAAGCAGGACAGAACACTAGCGCTTCATCGGGAGGCTCACTGATGATGTTACCTAACATGGTGACGAAACGTCAGAGAACAAATCTACCAACTCAGTGAGCAAACGTACAAACTTTAACATCAGTAGAGAGTTGGACAAACGGCAGAAGATACCGTGTATATGGCCACTTTTAATCCCTCTGCTTTTCCAGCTTGGGTCTAGTAATCTTCCAGCAACATTCTGAGGGGATTGAGTGACGCCCTGCAGAAATTCCCAAGACTGGTGACAGGGTTCAGTCACACATCATGTGGTACACTTATTCATCCAGGCTGCATTAGCTATTTTTTCCAGGTTTCAAAAAAAGCTCCTCAAAACATACTGTGAGCCTGAAATGATGCTGTGGAGTGCATGTATAAAATGGGAACAATACTGAGCTGTCATATGAAAAGACTTGTCCTCCAATTAAGATAGAAGACAGGAGTTTCTGGTTAATCTAATGCGTATTTACGCACAATAATTCAATCAAAATATATGCATTACTTCAGGGATTTGTTCTAACCAAATCAGTTTGACTATCTAACCTCAAGTACACTGCAGAGTGTCACCTCGGCATTGTCGAGCTGTGTTGCTTCATGCAGGCAGCAGCCTTGATTAACAGTGTTAAGTTTGTGGTTCATTCATTTCTTTGCTATCATGCCTATTCTCTCGCTGCAGGGAGGAGCACAATCTCTGCTGTTCTCATGTTAAGCTTGCGAGCAGAGATATTCATTGGAGCAACGCAATATCCTGCTTATGATTAAATTATTCAGATGAACTTCGAAATGAAAGAAATGTGTTATTCATTCCCAAGGCAAGGGAATCAAAATTATCTTACTAAACAATAATATCGCACTGTGATAATTAAAGGCTGCTCCAACAACACATTTTTCTGTAAGTAGGACATTTCCTTGAGCATAAAGAGCTGATTCATGACTTCCTGGCATTTATCCTGTTACCTTAAAACAAACAAGCTCATTCAGTTCTTTTAAAGGTCTGTTTAAGGTAAATTGTTCAAGTGCTCCCATAGGCCACGGTGACGGGTAGTCACTAGTTGCTAGCCAATAGGAGATAGTGATTACAGCAGTGCTGAGAAATTCACATGCCAAATTATTGCTCATTCTAAAAACCAATGAGCAATAGTTGCAAACAATAGTTGCCAAAAGCAGCAAAAATGTTTTTTTAAACAAATGCTCATGTGGGGCAGTTGCCACTAGCAAAGGCAGCCTTTATAGTCTATCCCCAATTGCTCTTGAGAAGGCTGTGTTAACCTGTCACTTTGAATCCATGCAGTCCATCTGATGTAGGAACACCCACAATGAGTTGAGGAAGGGAGTTGTAGGATTTTAACTTTATGGTAGGTGGTGATGTTCTTATAGGTAAAAACAATGACTGCAGATGCTGGAAACCAGATTTTGGATTAGTGGTGCTGGAAGATGCACAGCAGTTCAGGCAGCATCCGAGGAGCAGTAAAATCGACGTTTCAGGCAAAAGCCCTTCATCAGGAATAAAGCAGTTCTCATGTTTCTGCATCCTTTGTCTTTCTAAGTGGTAAAGGTTGCTTGTTTGGGAGGTGTTGTCATAGGAGTCTTGGGGAGTTTTTGCAGTGCGTTGTGTGTATCCTGCCACTGTCTGTCAGTGGTGAGAGGAATAAATATTGAAGGTGCAATGCATTAAGTTCAGGTCAAGCAGGCTGCTTTGTTCTTGATAATAAGAGACAAAAAAACTGCAGATGCTGGAATCCAAAGCATGAGGCTGGAAGAACACAGCAAGCCAGGCAGCATCAGGAGGTGGAGAAGTCAATATTTCAGGTCTCACCCTTCTTCAGGAATGGAAGTGGATGTAGGGGGAGTTGCAGACAAAGACAAGAGGGGGGAAGGGTTATGGGTGGGGAGAGGGCCAGAGTGGTGAGGTAGTGATAAGTGAATACATGTGGTAGGTACAACCTAGCTGGTCGATAGGATGAATGAATCCAGTTGGTAGCTAGAAGGAGGGGTCGACCAGGGATGGAAGGGAGGAGGTGGACCTGGAAAGGGAGCTGGGGGTTAGGTGGGAAGATTATTTGAAATTGGAGAACTCAATGTTGAGTCCTCTGGGCTGTAAATTGCCTAGGCGGAAGATGAGATATTGTTCCTCCAAACTGTGGTCTGATTCACTGTGGCAATGGAGGAGGCTGAGGATGGTCATGTCAGAAAGGAAGTGGAGAGAGGAATTGAAATGAGCAGTGACCGGGAGGTTAGGGTTGCCCATATGGGCCCGCCTGAGATACTCTGCAAAATGTGCGCTTAGTTTATATTTGGACTCACTGATATAGAGAAGACCACACATGGGGAGCACCAGACACAGTTACGGATGATGTCAAGCTTCTCAAGTGTTGTTGAAGCTGTAGATAACTGGACAGTATTTCATCACACGCCTGATTTGTGCCTTATAGATGATGATCAGGCTTTAGAAAAATAGGAGGGGAGTTACTCAACACAGAACACTCAACCACTGACCTGCTCCAGTAGCCACAGCATTCATATCTCATGCAATCCTGGTCAGTGGTGATGTCCAGGATGTTGATACTGAGAGAAATCAGCAATGGTAATGCTGTCAAGAGGAAGTTTAAATTATCTGCTGTAGGACATGGTCAATGCTGGACAATGGCATGGCACAAGTGTTACTTGCCATTTTTTAGTCCAACCATGAATGTTACATTTTGTTGCATATTGGCAAACCTGTTTTAATACCAGAATGAATCAGTACATCTGGTCTGACCTTATGACGGATGCATTTTTCATACCAAGAGATTCCAAAGTGCTTCAAGACAAGTGACATACATTATAATGTTAAGTCAAGCATAAATATTGGAAACATGAAAATTAGATCTCTTAAAAATCAGTGAAATAAATGACCAAATAAATAATCTATTTTTGATAATGTTAATATCAGAGTATATTGTGTTTTTGCATTCCTGGTTTATGAAGCAAAAGTTCTTAGTTATTGTGAATCTACGAGACCTGGTATGAAAAGTACATGACCTAGTAATGTATCCTGGAGGTGATGGCCTAGTGGTGTTATTGCTGGACTGGTAATCCAGAGACCCACATAATGTTCTGGGCAGTCAAGATTAGAGTGGTGCTGGAAAAGCGCAGCAGGTCAGACAACATCCTAGGAGCAGGAAAATCGACATTTCAGGCAAAAGCGCTTCATCAGGAATGTTCTGGGGACTTGAGTTCAAATCCTGCCGTGACAGGATGGTAGAAACTGAATGCACTGAAATATGGAGTCTATTGATGACTAATCTGGTTCATATAATGCTCTTTAGGGAAGCAAAGTGCCATTCTTATCTGGTTTGGCTGACATGTGACTCCAGACCCACAGAAATGTGGTCAATTCCAAACTGTTAGGGGTGGGCAATAAATGTTGGCCAAGCCAGCGATGCCTTCATTCTATGTATGAATAAATAAGCCTACCAGATCCACCAAAGTCTAATATTTTCATTGTCACTAGCATCCTGACTAATACTCCCAGTAAGTTAGGCAGCAGCCAGGACCATTATGTATCAGTCTTATACTAGAACTCAAAGTGCAGGTTCATAGTTCCTTGAAAGTGGAGTTGCAGGTAGATAGGACAGTGTGAAAGCATTTGGTATGCTTGCCTTATTGGTCAGTGTATTGAGTATAGAAGTTGGGAGGTCATGTAGCGGCTGTACAAGACATTGGTCAGGCCACTATTGAAATACCGTGTGCAATTCTGGTCTCTCTGCTATAGGAAGGATGTTGTGAAACTTGAAAGGATTCATTCAGGAATGATTTACAAGGATGTTGCCAGGGTTAGAGGATTTGAGCTACAGGGAGAGACTGCATAGGCTGGGGCTGTTTTCCCTGGAGGGTTGACCTTATAGAGGTTTATAAAATCATGAGGGGCATGGATAGGGTAAATAGCCAAGGTCTTTTCCCCAGGGTAACAGAGTCCAAAACTAGAGGGCATAGGTTTAAGATAAGATGGAAAACATTTAAAAGGGATCTAAGAGGCAACATTTTCAAGCAGAGGGTGATGCGTGTACAGAATGAGCTGTCAGAGGAAGTGGTGGAGGCTGGTAAAATTACAACATTTAAAAGGCATCTGATGGGCATTTGAATAGGAAGGGTTTAGAGGGATATGGGCCAAATGTTGACAAATCGGACTAGATTTATTTAGGATATCTGGTTGGCATGGTCAAGTTGGACTGAAAGGTCTGTTTCAATGGTGTACATCTCTATGATTCTACATATATCCACATTAAAAATAATTAAAGCGATTGCACACAACAAATGTATTTTAAGTTGAAGATTAATCACGAGTCTCAGGTTTGTGGTGATCACCAATGTAAGCACAGCCACAAATGGCACAGAAAGTCAGTGGGAAATCTTCAGTCTCAGACAGACACCTGTCCTTCCCTCCTTCTCTTTACAACCATACAGTGGAATATGCAAGTGTAGCATTACATTTTCTCTTGCATGACTGATTCAGGTTTCTACAAATATAAAATTCAAGCCTCCATATCTTCAAGTCCAGTTTCTTCTGTCTGAACTGCAGGATAATCGGCTAAAGGTCATGTTCTGAAAGGATAAGTCTCCAAATCATAGTTAATTCATTTTAAAATTTCCAAGGCAGATACATTGCACAATGTACTTTTTAAATTCTTGGTCATCAGTGGCTAGTTCAGTATTTCTTGCCCATCCTAAATTTCCCTTGAGAAGATGCTGGTGAGTCACCTTCTTCAACTGTTGCAGTCCACCTGTACAATCATTTTCGGAAAAGCATTCCTGGATTTTTTTTTCAGCTATGAAGGAACAGTGAAAATATTGAAGTCAGGATGGTGTGGGGCTGAAGTGTAGAACCTCCAGTTGGTGGTTGTCCCAAGTGTCTACTGTCCTTCTAGGTTGTAGAGGCCATGTGGGAGGTGATGTGAAGGGAACCTTGGTAGAGTGCATCTTGTATATAATACACATTAGTGTCACTGTACAATTAGTGATGGAGTGAGTGAACTTTAAGTTGGTGGATGGGCATCCAATTAAGTGGACTGCTATGTCCTGATTAGTGTTCAGTTTCTTGCATGTTGTTGGGTCCTGCAGTCTTCGCTTCACCCGTCTTTACCATCAAGCCAAGGGATTAAGTGATGGTACAGTAAGGGATATACCAAGCAATAGGTTGCAGATTCTGATTGAGTACAATTCTGCTGATATTGGTAACCCTCATGGATGCTCAATTTTGAGCTGCTGGTTTTGTTCCAAATTTATTCCATTTGGCATGAAAATACCGCCACACGACACTATCCTCAATGTTACAATGGAACTGTCTCCAAAAGAACTGCACAGTGGTTGCTCCTGCCTATACTATCATGGGCAGATGCAGTTTTTACAAATAGATTGATGAGAGTGAGTTTAAATGTGTTTTACCTTTTGTTAGTTTTCTTAGTATATTCTGTAGATCCAGTCTGGTACATATCTCCTCCAAGGCTCACCCACTGCTATCTCAATAGTGGTGCCAATGGCCATATTTTCGTGAAGTTCCCTCACCTCGTCACCCTCAGTACTTCCTCCAGTTGGTCTTCAAAAAGGAGGATTGGAGTCACAAAGAGAGGGTGGTTAGTAACAGGGCAGGATATTTCTTTGACCTTGTTTGATCAGAAGCCATATTGTTTAAAGTCAAATATTGAGAAATTCCCGGGCTAATTCCTTGCAACTGTATGTCACTGTACTACACTTCTAGTGGGTCTGTTCTGCCGCTGAGATAGGGTATATCTGGAGAGAGCGATGGTGTCTTTGACATTGTCTGTAAGGCATGATTCTGTGAGTATGACAACATGTGGCTACTGCTTGACCAGTCTGTGAGACAGCTGTTCCAACTTTGGCACAGAGGTTAACAAGGAAACTTTTCAGTATTGAGCGGGCTGGCTGTGTCATTGTCATTTAGCATGTCCAAGTCAAGATCAAGAGTTCTGTCTAGGTATATTCCTATCTGACTTTTCTATAGTAGTTAGGTATAACTAAGCGGCTTGCTTCAGGTTAGTGTAGAGGTCAGTTCAGAATTAACCAACTCAATCTCACCAATCTACCTGTCAAATTAATTGCTGTGCGTCTGGACTCACATGTAGGCCAGACCAGGTAAGAGCGGCCAAAGGGTTATTAGTGGATCAGAGAGGGTTTTAAAGGTAAACAATCATAGTTTTACGGCAGCATCTTTGAGACTGGCTTTCAATTCTATTTGAATTTATCACTCAAGTTCAAAATCCCATCTGTTACCTTGTGATGCTAAACTTACAGCAATTTGTGTGAGCAGTTAATAATGTGATGCAAATTGGATTCTTACAACTGAATATGCTGGTTTTTGGGAAAAAAAGTTTTTAAGACAAATCACCAGTGTAAATCATTTTAGAAATTCAGCTTAATGCAAAATTTCATGATCGCAACCAATGGACAGCATAACCAAATGCAGAAGTACTAGGTTGTTAACTATAAACTATTTCAATAGATGATTTATAAAGTCCCACCACTGCTATGAAACTGTCATTTAAATCATTTAGAAGCAAAAACATTCATGTGATCAGTGGAAAGTGGCACAGAACAGAACCACCAAGATGACGGCACCAGCAAAGTAGGTCATGTGTGGGCTCCTGAGCCCATTGGCTCCAGGTTGGCCGCATCCTTCTTTCTCTTTCATTTTCGTCTTCTTTATTTAACTTCTTCTTGACAGTGGAGGAGGTGTCATCATGGAGGAGGCTGGAGTGGGACTCAGGGTGAAGGCAGCAAGATAGTGGCAGCAGCAGTGGCTCATAGTTTCAGTAGGCCTGGACCAAGAGTTCTAGTCATGTCGGTGAGGCAGCAGTTGCAGCTTTGGCTGTGTGGTGGGCCTGGATCCTGACTCCGAGTGATGTCAACGAGACATTGGAGCCGGGGATTCCTGGGTCATCAGCTGGTCCTGGAACAGGGAATCACTGTGGCACGGACTCCGGAAGCCCTTACAGAAACCCCGGAGACCTTAAGAAAACCTGGAGCCATGCTTGACAAGGAGGACTGGAAAGTTGAACATTGTTTCGTTGTTTTTGCTCTTAAGTTTTTCTGCCAATTGAACAGCAGAGAAAGTTCTATTTCAGTAATTTCTTTTTATTCATTTTGTAATCCAAAATGGTGCCTAATTGTGACATCAAAATACTTTTCACTTATTTTTCCAGATACAAGTAACAATAAAGCCATTTGTTCAAAAGCAATTCAAGGACAGATTAAATAGTAGACATACTGTCTCATAACTAAGTTGAATATTAAATCAAACAAGAGTGAGTATAATGGAATACAAAATTGTGAAAGGGTAGAGAAAATTATTTTATAGTGTTCTGTTGTTTAGCCTTGAAATTTAGATTTAGATTAGATTAGATTACTTACAGTGTGGAAACAGGCTCTTCGGCCCAACAAGTCCACACCGACCCGCCGAAGCGCAACCCACCCATTCCCCGACATTTACCCCTTTTACCTAACACTATGGGCAATTTAGCATGGCCAATTCACCTGACCTGCACATCTTTGGACTGTGGGAGGAAACCGGAGCACCCGGAGGAAACCCACGCAGACACGGGGAGAATGTGCAAACTCCACACAGTCAGTCGCCTGAGTCGGGAATTGAACCCGGGTCTCTGGCACTGTGAGGCAGCAGCGCTAACCACTGTGCCACCGTGTTGCCCATAATCGTAACCACTACTTTCCACCAATTTAAACAACACTGCAATTTGGAAACATTGAATCATCAGGCTTGGTTGATCCTTAATTAGCTGCAAGTCATTGGATTAAAGAATATGAAACTAGCTAGGGCCAATAGACTCTCAGTCCCTTCTAGACTCAAAAAGCATATAAAGCAGATTTGCTGGACTTCAGAGAATTGTGACTCAGCACATTCCAGACGTTCCTCTTGAGCTCTCCTTTCTGTGGATTTTTTCTTGATTATGTACTAATGCAGGAATCTAACACAATGTTCATAATGTCACTGATCTGATAACGCACTTGAGTTAAATAAATAAGATTCTGGTAGCTATTACACAGGCATGGTTTAGGATGAGAAGGATTGGGACCTGAAAATTAAGGAATATATGGCATTCAAGAGAAACAAGAATCTAGATAAAAAGGTGGAGGGATAGCACAGTTAGGTTAATCAAGGATGGCATTTGTCCAATAGTTCGAGATTATCTTGGTTCAGGAGTTCTGGATATAGGTGGCACAGTGGCACAGTGGTTAGCACTGCTGCCTCACAGCGCCTGAGACCCGGGTTCAATTCCCACCTCAGACGACAGACTGTTTGGAGTTTGCACGTTCTTCCCATGACTGTGTGGGTTTCCTCCCACAGTCTAAAGATGAGCAGGTCAGGTGAATTGGCCATGCTAAATTGCCAGTAGTGTTAGGTAAGGGGTAAAAGTAGGGGTATGGGTGGGTTGCGCTTTGGCGGGTCGGTGTGGACTTGTTGGGCCGAAGGGCCCGTTTCCACACTGTAATGTAATCTAATCAAAAAAAGAAGAACATGGAGTGGGGATGAGTATTTACAAGAGAATGCAGTCTCTTTTTTCTTTACCTTCTTTGCTCTTTTCACTTTTCTCTTCTTTTCTCTTCTTTTCTTTTGCTTTCTCTATTCCCTTTCGTCTTCTTTTCTCTTTTCTCTTTTCTATTTTTACTCTTCTTTTCTCTTTTCTCTTTTCTCATTTCTCTTCTTTTCTCTTTTCTCTTTTCTGTTCTTTTCATGTTTCCCATTTCACTTCTTTTCTCTTTTCTCTTTCTTCTCTTCTTTTCTCTTTTATCTATTCTATTCTTTTCTCTACTATTCTCTTTTCTCTTTTCTCTTCTTTTCTCTTCTTTTCTCTTTTCCCTTTTCTCATCTTTTCTTTTCTCTCTTTTCTCTTCTTTTCTCATTTCTCTTCTTTTCTCATTTCTTTTTTCTCTTTTCTCTTTTCTCATCTTTTCTCTTTTCTCTTTTGTCTTTTCACTTCTTTTCTCTTTTCGATTCTTTTCTCTTCATTTCTCTTTCTTCTTTCTCTTCTGTTCTCTTCTTTTCTCTTTTCTCTTATCTCTTTTCTCTTCTTTTCACTTTTCTCATTTCTCTTCTTTTCTCTTTTCTCTTTTCTCTCTTCTTTTCTCTTTTCTCATTTCTATTCTTTTCTCTTCTTTCCTCTTTTCCCTTTTCTCTTCTTTTCTCTTTTATCTTTTTGCTTTTCTCTTCTTTTCTCTTTTCTCTTGTCTCTTCTTTACTCTTCTTTTCTCCTCTTTTCTCTTCTTTTCTCTTCTTTTCTCTTTTCACTTCTTTTCTCTACTATTCTCTTTTCTCTTTTCTCTTCTTTTCTCTTTTCCCTTTTCTCTTCTTTTCTCTTCTCTCTTTTCTCTTCTTTTCTCTTCTTTTCTCATTTCTCTTCTTTTCTCATTTCTCATGTTTTCTCTTTTCACTTCTTTTCTCTTCTTTTCTTTTCTCTTTTCTCTTTTCTCTTCTTTTCTCTTTTCAATTCTTTTCTCTTCATTTCTCTTTCTTCTTTCTCTTCTTTTCTCTTCTTCTCTCTTTTCTCTTATCTCTCTTCTCTTCTTTTCACTTTTCTCATTTCTCTTCTTTTCTCTTTTGCCATTTCTCTTCTTTTCTCTTTTCTCATTTCTATTCTTTTCTCTTTTCTCTTTACTGTTCTTCTCTCTTTTCTCTTTTCTCTTCTTGTCTCTTCTCTTTTCTCTTTTCGCTTTTTTCTTTGATCTTCTTTGATCTTCTTTTCTCTTTTCTCTTTTTTCTCTTCTTTTCTCTTTTCTCATTTCTCTCCTTTTCTCTTTTCTCTTTTCTTTTCTCTTTGCTCTTTTCTCTTCTTTTTTCTTTCCTCTTTTAACTTCTTTTCGCTTCTTTTCTCTTTTCTCTTTTGTCTTTTCTCTCCTTTTCTCTTTTCTCTTCTTTTCTCTTCCTTTCTCTTTTCTCTCTTCCCTTTTCTCTTCTTTTCTCTTCTTTTCTCGTTTCTCTTCTTTTCTCCTTGCTCTTGTCACTTTTCTCCTCTTTACTCTTCTGTTCTCTTTTTTCTTTGCTCTTTTCTATTCATTTCTCTTTTCTCTTATTTTCTCTTCTTTTCTCTTTTCTCTTTTTTATTTTCTCTTCTTTTCTCTTAACTATTCTTTTCCCTTCTTTTCTCTTCTTGTCTCTTCTTTTCTCTTTTCTCTTCTTTTCTCTTTTCCCTTCTTTTCTCTTTTCTCTTTTCTCATCTTTTCTCTTTTCTCTTTTGTCTTTTCACTTCTTTTCTTTTCTCTTTTTCTTTTCTCTTCTTTTCTCTTTTCAATTCTTTTCTCTATATTTCTCTTTCTTCTTTCTCTTCTTTTCTGTTCTTTTCTCTTTTCCAATTTCTCTTTTTTTCTCTTTTCTCTTTTCTCTTTTTTCTCTTATTTTCTCTTTTCTCCTTTCTATTCTTTTCTCTTTTCTCTTTTCTGTTCTTCTCTCATTTCTCTTTTCTCATCTTTTCTCTATTCTTTTCTTGTCTCTTCTTTCCTCTTTTCTCTTTTTTCTTTTACCTTTTCTCTTCTTTTCTGTTCTCTCTTTTCTCTTCTTTTCTCTTCTTTTCTCTTTACCCTTTTCCCTCCTTTTCCCTTTTCTCTTTTCATTTCACTTTGCTCTTTTCTCTTCTTTTCTCTTTTCTCTTCTCTTATTTTCTCTTTTCTCTTCTTATCTCTTCTTTTCTCTTTTTTATTTTCTCTTCTTTTAACTTTTCTCATTTCTCTTCTTTTCTCTTTTCTGTTTTTTCTCTTCTTTTCTCTTTTCTCATTTCTATCTTTTCTCTTCTTTCATCTTTTCCCTTTTCTCTTCTTTTCTCTTTTATCTTTTTGCTTTTCTCTTCTTTTCTCTTTTCACTTTTCTCTTCTTTTCTCCTCTTTTCTCTTCTTTTCTCTTCTTTTCTCTTCTTTTCTCTTTTCTCCTTGCTCTTGTCACTTTTCTCCTCTTTACTCTTCTGTTCTCTTTTCTCCTTTCTCTTTTCTATTCATCTCTGTTTTCTCTTCTTTTCTCTTCTTTTCTCTTTTCTCCTCTTTTCTCTTTTTCCTTTTCTCTTTTCTCTTTTCACTTCTTTTCTCCACTATTCTCTTTTCTCTTTTCTCTTCTTTTCTCTTTACCCTTTTCTCTTCTTTTCTCTTCTCTCTTTTCTCTTCTTTTCTCTTCTTTTCTCATTTCTCTTCTTTTCTCATTTCTTTTTTCTCTTTTCTCTTTTCTCATCTTTTCTCTTTTGTCTTTTCACTTCTTTTCTCTCCTTTTCCCTTTTCGATTCTTTTCTCTTCATTTCTCTTTCTTCTTTCTCTTCTTTTCTCTTCTTTTCTCTTTTCTCTTATCTCTTTTCTCTTCTTTTCACTTTTCTCATTTCTCTTCTTTTCTCTTTTCTCTTTTTTCTCTTCTTTTCTCTTTTCTCTTTTCTCTTCTTTTCTCTTCTTTCCTCTTTTCCCTTTTCTCTTCTTTTCTCTTTTATCTTTTTGCTTTTCTCTTCTTTTCTCTTTTCTCTTTTCTCTTCTTTTCTCTTTTCCCTTTTCTCTTCTTTTCTCTTCTCTCTTTTCTCTTCTTTTCTCTTCTTTTCTCATTTCTCTTCTTTTCTCATTTCTCATGTTTTCTCTTTTCTCTTTTCACTTCTTTTCTCTTCTTTTCTTTTCTCTTTTCTCTTTTCTCTTCTTTTCTCTTTTCAATTCTTTTCTCTTCATTTCTCTTTCTTCTTTCTCTTCTTTTCTCTTCTTCTCTCTTTTCTCTTATCTCTCTTCTCTTCTTTTCACTTTTCTCATTTCTCTTCTTTTCTCTTTTCCCATTTCTCTTCTTTTCTCTTTTCTCATTTCTATTCTTTTCTCTTTTCTCTTTACTGTTCTTCTCTCTTTTCTCTTTTCTCTTCTTGTCTCTTCTCTTTTCTCTTTTCGCTTTTTTCTTTGATCTTCTTTGATCTTCTTTTCTCTTTTCTCTTTTTTCTCTTCTTTTCTCTTTTCTCATTTCTCTCCTTTCCTCTTTTCTCTTTTCTTTTCTCTTTGCTCTTTTCTCTTCTTTTTTCTTTCCTCTTTTAACTTCTTTTCGCTTCTTTTCTCTTTTCTCTTTTGTCTTTTTTCTCGTTTTCTCTTTTCTCTTCTTTTCTCTTCCTTTCTCTTTTCTCTCTTCCCTTTTCTCTTCTTTTCTCTTCTTTTCTCGTTTCTCTTCTTTTCTCCTTGCTCTTGTCACTTTTCTCCTCTTTACTCTTCTGTTCTCTTTTTTCTTTGCTCTTTTCTATTCATTTCTCTTTTCTCTTATTTTCTCTTCTTTTCTCTTTTCTCTTTTTTATTTTCTCTTCTTTTCTCTTAACTATTCTTTTCCCTTCTTTTCTCTTCTTGTCTCTTCTTTTCTCTTTTCTCTTCTTTTCTCTTTTCCCTTCTTTTCTCTTGTCTCTTTTCTCTTCTTATCTCTTTTCTCTTTTGTCTTTTCTCTTCTTTTCTCTCCTTTTCTCTTTTCCCTTTCCCTTTTCTCTTTGTTTCTCTTCTTTTCTCTTTTCTCTTCTTTTCTCTTTTCTCTTCTTTTCTCCTCTTTCCTCTTTTCCCTTTTCTCTTTTTTTCTCTTTTCTCTTTTTGCTTTTCTCTTCTTTTCTCTTCTTTTCTCTTGTCACTTTTCTTTTCTTTACTCTTCTTTTCTCCTCTTTTCTCTTTTTTCTCTTCTTTTCCCATCTTTTCTCATTTCTCTTCTTTTCTCATTTCTTTTTTCTCTTTTCTCTTTTCTCATCTTTTCTCTTTTCTCTTTTGTCTTTTCACTTCTTTTCTTTTCTCTTTTTCTTTTCTCTTCTTTTCTCTTTTCAATTCTTTTCTCTATATTTCTCTTTCTTCTTTCTCTTCTTTTCTGTTCTTTTCTCTTTTCCAATTTCTCTTTTTTTCTCTTTTCTCTTTTCTCTTTTTTCTCTTATTTTCTCTTTTCTCCTTTCTATTCTTTTCTCTTTTCTCTTTTCTGTTCTTCTCTCATTTCTCTTTTCTATACTTTTCTCTATTCTTTTCTTGTCTCTACTTTCCTCTTTTCTCTTTTTTCTTTTACCTTTTCTCTTCTTTTCTGTTCTCTCTTTTCTCTTCTTTTCTCTTCTTTTCTCTTTACCCTTTTCCCTCCTTTTCCCTTTTCTCTTTTCATTTCACTTTGCTCTTTTCTCTTCTTTTCTCTTTTCTCTTCTCTTATTTTCTCTTTTCTCTCCTTATCTCTTCTTTTCTCTTTTTTATTTTCTCTTCTTTTAACTTTTCTCATTTCTCTTCTTTTCTCTTTTCTGTTTTTTCTCTTCTTTTCTCTTTTCTCATTTCTATCTTTTCTCTTCTTTCATCTTTTCCCTTTTCTCTTCTTTTCTCTTTTATCTTTTTGCTTTTCTCTTCTTTTCTCTTTTCACTTTTCTCTTCTTTTCTCCTCTTTTCTCTTCTTTTCTCTTCTTTTCTCTTCTTTTCTCTTTTCTCCTTGCTCTTGTCACTTTTCTCCTCTTTACTCTTCTGTTCTCTTTTCTCCTTTCTCTTTTCTATTCATCTCTGTTTTCTCTTCTTTTCTCTTCTTTTCTCTTTTCTCCTCTTTTCTCTTTTTCCTTTTCTCTTTTCTCTTTTCACTTCTTTTCTCCACTATTCTCTTTTCTCTTTTCTCTTCTTTTCTCATTTCTCTTCTTTTCTCATTTCTTTTTTCTCTTTTCTCTTTTCTCATCTTTTCTCTTTTGTCTTTTCACTTCTTTTCTCTCCTTTTCCCTTTTCGATTCTTTTCTCTTCATTTCTCTTTCTTCTTTCTCTTCTTTTCTCTTCTTTTCTCTTTTCTCTTATCTCTTTTCTCTTCTTTTCACTTTTCTCATTTCTCTTCTTTTCTCTTTTCTCTTTTTTCTCTTCTTTTCTCTTTTCTCTTTTCTCTTCTTTTCTCTTCTTTCCTCTTTTCCCTTTTCTCTTCTTTTCTCTTTTATCTTTTTGCTTTTCTCTTCTTTTCTCTTTTCACTTTTCTCTTCTTTACTCTTCTTTTCTCCTCTTTTCTCTTCTTTCCTCATCTTTTCTCTTTTTCCTTTTCTCTCCTTTTCTCTTTTCACTTCTTTTCTCTACTATTCTCTTTTCTCTTTTCTCTTCTTTTCTCTTTTCCCTTTTCTCTTCTTTTCTCTTCTCTGTTTTCTCTTCTTTTCTCTTCTTTTCTCATTTCTCTTCTTTTCTCACTTCTTTTTTCTCTTTTGTCTTTTCTCTTTTCACTTCATTTCTCTTCTTTTCTTTTCTCTTTTCTCTTTTCTCTTCTTTTCTCTTTTCAATTCTTTTCTCTTCATTTCTCTTTCTTCTTTCTCTTCTTTTCTCTTTTCTCTTATCTCTTTTCTCTTCTTTTCACTTTTCTCATTTCTCTTCTTTTCTCTTTTCCCATTTCTCTTCTTTTCTCTTTTCTCTTTTTTCTCTTCTTTTTTCTTTCCTCATTTCTATTCTTTTCCCTTTTCTCTTTTCTGTTCTTCTCTCTTTTCTCTTTTCTCTTCTTGTCTCTTCTTTTCTCTTTTCTCTTCTTTTCTCTTCCTTTCTCTTTTCTCTCTTCCCTTTTCTCTTCTTTTCTCTTCTTTTCTCTTTTGTCTTCTTTTCTCCTTGCTCTTGTCACTTTTCTCCTCTTTACTCTTCTGTTCTCTTTTTTCTTTTCTCTTTTCTATTCATCTCTCTTTTCTCTTATTTTCTCTTCTTTACTCTTAACTATTCTTTTCCCTTCTTTTCTCTTCTTGTCTCTTCTTTTCTCTTTTCTCTTCTTTTCTCTTTTCCCTTCTTTTCTCTTGTCTCTTTTCTCTTCTTTTCTCTTTTCTCTTTTCTCTTTTCTCTTCTTTTCTCTCCTTTTCTCTTTTCCCTTTCCCTTTTCTCTTCGTTTCTCTTCTTTTCTCTTTTCTCTTTTCTCTTCTTTTCTCTTTTCTCTTTTCTCTTCTTTTCTGTGTTCTCTTTTCTCTTCTTTATTTTATCTTCATTTCCCTTTTCTCTTCTTTTCTCATCTTTTCTCTTTTCTCTTCTTTTGTCTTTTCCCGTTTCTCTTCTTTTCTCTTTTCTCTTTTCTCTTTGTATCTCTTTTCTATTTTCGGTCTTTTCTCTTCTTTTCTCTTTTCTCTTTTTTATTTTATCTTCTTTTCTCTTCTTTAATCTTTTCTCTTCTTTTCTCTTCATTTCTCTTTTCTCTTCTTTTCTCTTTTCTCTTTTTTATTTTATCTTCTTTTATCTTCTTTTCTCTTTTCTCTTCTTTTCTCTTCGTTTCTCTTTTCCCTTTTCTCTCCTTTTCTCTTTTCTCGTTTCTCTTTTCTCTTCTTTTCTCTTTTCGCATCTGGTCTCTTCTTTTCTCTTTTCAACTTTCTGTATTCTCTTTTCTCGTCTTGTCTCTTCTTTTCTATTTTCTCTTTTCTCTTTTTTTCTCAACTTTTCTTTCCGTTTCTCTTTTCACTTTTTTCTTCTTTTCTCTTCCTTCCTCTTCTTTTCTCTTTTCCCTTTTCTCTTCTTTTCTCTTTTCACTTTTCTCTTCTTTACTCTTTTCTCTTTTGTCTTTTCTCTTCTTTTCTCATTTCTCTTCTTTTCTCATTTCTTTTTTCTCTTTTCTCTTTTCCCATCTTTTCTCTTTTCTCTTCTCACTTCTTTTCTCTTCTTTTCTTTTCTCTTTTCTCTTTTCTCTTCTTTTCTCTTTTCAATTCTTTTCTCTTCATTTCTCTTTCTTCTTTCTCTTCTTTTCTCTTCTTTTCTCTTTTCTATTATCTCTTTTCTCTTCTTTTCACTTTTCTCATTTCTCTTCTTTTCTCTTTTCTCTTTTTTCTCTTCTTTTCTCTTTTCTCTTTTCTCTTTTTTCTCTTCTTTTCTCTTTTCTCATTTCTATTCTTTTCTCTTTTGTCTTTTCTCTTTTCTCTTCTTTTCTCTTTTCTCTTCTTGTCTCTTCTTTTCACTTCGTTTCTCTTTTCTCTTCTTTTCTCCTTTCTCTTTTCACTTTTCTCCTCTTTACTCAACTGTTCTCTTTTCTCTATTCTCTTGTCTATTCTTCTCTCTTTTCTCTTCATTTCTCTTTTCTCTTCTTTTCTCTTCTTTCCTCTTTTCCCTTTTCTCTTTTTTTCTCTTTTCTCTTTTTGCTTTTCTCTTCTTTTCTCTTCTTTTCTCTTGTCACTTTTCTTTTCTTTACTCTTCTTTTCTCCTCTTTTCTCTTTTTTCTCTTCTTTTCCCTTCTTTTCACATTTCTCTTCGTTTCTCATTTCTTTTTTCTCTTTCCTCTTTTCTCATCTTTTCTCTTTTCAATTTTGTCTTTTCACTTCTTTTCTTTTCTCTTTTTCTTTTCTCTTCTTTTCTCTTTTCAATTCTTTTCTCTTCATTTCTCTTTCTTCTTTCTCTTCTTTTCTGTTCTTTTCTCTTTTCCAATTTCTCTTTTTTTCTCTTTTCTCTTTTCTCTTTTTTCTCTTATTTTCTCTTTTCTCCTTTCTATTCTTTTCTCTTTTCTCTTTTCTGTTCTTCTCTCATTTCTCTTTTCTCTTCTTTTCTCTTTTCTTTTCTTGTCTCTTCTTTTCTCTTTTCTCTTTTCACTTCTTTTCTCTACAATTCTCTTTTCTCTTTTCTCTTCTTTTCTCTTTTCCCTTTTCTCTTCTTTTCTCTTCTCTCTTTTCTCTTCTTTTCTCATTTCTCTTCTTTTCTGATTTCTTTTTTCTCTTTTCTCTTTTCTCATCTTTTCTCTTTTCTCTTTTCACTTCTTTTCTCTTCTTTTCTTTTCTCTTTTCTCTTTTCTCTGCTTTTCTCTTTTCAATCCTTTTCTCTTCATTTCTCTTTCTTCTTTCTCTTCTTTTCTCTTCTTTTCTCTTTTCTCTTATCTCTTTTCTCTTCTTTTCAGTTTTCTCGTTTCTCTTTTTTTCTCTTTTCCCATTTCTCTTCTTTTCTCTTTTCTCTTTTTTCTCTTCTTTTCTATGTTCTCATTTCTATTCTTTTCTCTTTTCTCTTTTCTGTTCTTCTCTCTTTTCTCTTTTCTCTTCTTGTCTCTTCTTTTCTCTTTTCTCTTTTCGCTTTTTTCTTTGATGTTCTTTGATCTTCTTTTCTCTTTTCTCTTTTCTCTTCTTTTCTCTTCTATTCTCTTTTTTTTCTCTTTACCCTTTTCTCTCCTTTCCTCTTTTCTCTTTTCTTTTCTTTTGTCTTTGCTCTTTTCTCTTCTTATTTCTTTCCTCTTTAAACTTCTTCTCACTTCTTTTCTCTTTTCTCTTTTGTCTTTTCTCTCCTTTTCTCTTTTCTCTTCTTTTCTCTTCCTTTCTCTTTTCTCTCTTCCCTTTTCTCTTCTTTTCTCCTCTTTTCTCTTTTCTCTTCTTTTCTCCTTGCTCTTGTCGCTTTTCTCCTCTTAACTCTTCTGTTCTCTTTTCTCTTTTCTCTTTTCTATTCATCTCTCTTTTCTCTTATTTTCTCTTCTTTTCTCTTTTCTCCTCTTTTCTCTTTTTTATTTTCTCTTCTTTTCTCTTAACTATTCTTTTCCCTTCTTTTCTCTTCTTGTCTCTTCTTTTCTCTTTTCTCTTCTTTTCTCTTTTCCTTCTTTTCTCTTGTCTCTTTTCTCTTCTATTCTCTTTTCTCTTTTGACTTTTCTCTTCTTTTCTCTCCTTTTCTCTTTTCCCTTTCCCTTTTCTCTTCGTTTCTCTTCTTTTCTCTTTTCTCTTTTCTCTACTTTTCTCTTTTCTCTTTTCGCTTCTTTTCTCTTCTTTTCTCTTCTTTTCTCTTATCTCTCTTCTCTTCTTTTCAGTTTTCTCATTTCTCTTTTTTTCTCTTTTCCCATTTCTCTTCTTTTCTCTTTTCTCTTTTTTCTCTTCTTTTCTATGTCTCATTTCTATTCTTTTCTCTTTTCTCTTTTCTGTTCTTCTCTCTTTTCTCTTTTCTCTTCTTGTCTCTTCTTTTCTCTTTTCTCTTTTCGCTTTTTTCTTTGATGTTCTTTGATCTTCTTTTCTCTTTTCTCTTTTCTCTTCTTTTCTCTTCTATTCTCTTTTTTTTCTCTTTACACTTTTCTCTCCTTTCCTCTTTTCTCTTTTCTTTTCTTTTGTCTTTGCTCTTTTCTCTTCTTATTTCTTTCCTCTTTTAACTTCTTTTCGCTTCTTTTCTCTTTTCTCTTTTGTCTTTTCTCTCCTTTTCTCTTTTCTCTTCTTTTCTCTTCCTTTCTCTTTTCTCTCTTCCCTTTTCTCTTCTTTTCTCCGCTTTTCTCTTTTCTCTTCTTTTCTCCTTGCTCTTGTCGCTTTTCTCCTCTTTACTCTTCTGTTCTCTTTTCTCTTTTCTCTTTTCTATTCATCTCTCTTTTCTCTTATTTTCTCTTCTTTTCTCTTTTCTCCTTTTTTCTCTTTTTTATTTTCTCTTCTTTTCTCTTAACTATTCATTTCCCTTCTTTTCTCTTCTTGTCTCTTCTTTTCTCTTTTCTCTTCTTTTCTCTTTTCCCTTCTTTTCTCTTGTCTCTTTTCTCTTCTTATCTCTTTTCTCTTTTGTCTTTTCTCTTCTTTTCTCTCCTTTTCTCTTTTCCCTTTCCCTTTTCTCTTTGTTTCTCTTCTTTTCTCTTTTCTCTTCTTTTCTCTTTTCTCTTCTTTTCTCCTCTTTCCTCTTTTCCCTTTTCTCTTTTTTTCTCTTTTCTCTTTTTGCTCTTCTTTTTTCTTTCCTCATTTCTATTCTTTTCCCTTTTCTCTTTTCTGTTCTTCTCTCTTTTCTCTTTTCTCTTCTTGTCTCTTCTTTTCTCTTTTCTCTTTTCGCTTTTTTCTTTGATCTTCTTTGATCTTCTTTTCTCTATTCTCCTTTCTCTTCTTTTCTCTTCTATTCTCTTTTTTTCTCTTTACCCTTTTCTCTCCTTTCCTCTTTTCTCTTTTCTTTTCTTTTCTCTTTGCTCTTTTCTCTTCTTTTTTCTTTCCTCTTTTAACTTCTTTTCGCTTCTTTTCTCTTTTCTCTTTTGTCTTTTCTCTCGTTTTCTCTTTTCTCTTCTTTTCTCTTCCTTTCTCTTTTCTCTCTTCCCTTTTCTCTTCTTTTCTCTTCTTTTCTCTTTTGTCTTCTTTTCTCCTTGCTCTTGTCACTTTTCTCCTCTTTACTCTTCTGTTCTCTTTTTTCTTTTCTCTTTTCTATTCATCTCTCTTTTCTCTTATTTTCTCTTCTTTTCTCTTAACTATTCTTTTCCCTTCTTTTCTCTTCTTGTCTCTTCTTTTCTCTTTTCTCTTCTTTTCTCTTTTCCCTTCTTTTCTCTTGTCTCTTTTCTCTTCTTTTCTCTTTTCTCTTTTGTCTTTTCTCTTCTTTTCTCTCCTTTTCTCTTTTCCCTTTCCCTTTTGTCTTCGTTTCTCTTCTTTTCTCTTTTCTCCTCTTTTCTCTTTTTTATTTTCTCTTCTTTTCTCTTAACTATTCTTTTCCCTTCTTTTCTCTTCTTGTCTCTTCTTTTCTCTTTTCTCTTCTTTTCTCTTTTCCCTTCTTTTCTCTTGTCTCTTTTCTCTTCTTTTCTCTTTTCTCTTTTGTCTTTTCTCTTCTTTTCTCTCCTTTTCTCTTTTCCCTTTCCCTTTTCTCTTCGTTTCTCTTCTTTTCTCTTTTCTCTTTTCTCTTCTTTTCTCTTTTCTCTTTTCTCTTCTTTTCTCTGTTCTCTTTTCTCTTCTTTATTTTATCTTCATTTCCCTTTTCTCTTCTTTTCTCATCTTTTCTCTTTTCTCTTCTTTTGTCTTTTCCCTTTTCTCTTTTCTCTTTTCTCTTTGTATCTCTTTTCTATTTTCGGTCTTTTCTCTTCTTTTCTCTTTTCTCTTTTTTATTTTATCTTCTTTTCTCTTCTTTAATCTTTTCTCTTCTTTTCTCTTCATTTCTCTTTTCTCTTCTTTTCTCTTTTCTCTTTTTTATTTTATCTTCTTTTATCTTCTTTTCTCTTTTCTCTTCTTTTCTCTTCGTTTCTCTTTTCCCTTTTCTCTCCTTTTCTCTTTTCTCGTTTCTCTTTTCTCTTCTTTTCTCTTTTCGCTTCTGGTCTCTTCTTTTCTCTTTTCAACTTTCTGTATTCTCTTTTCTCGTCTTGTCTCTTCTTTTCTATTTTCTCTTTTCTCTTTTTTTCTCAACTTTTCTTTCCGTTTCTCTTTTCACTTTTTTCTTCTTTTCTCTTCCTTCCTCTTCTTTTCTCTTTTCCCTTTTCTCTTCTTTTCTCTTTTCACTTTTCTCTTCTTTACTCTTTTCTCTTTTGTCTTTTCTCTTCTTTTCTCATTTCCCTTCTTTTCTCATTTCTTTTTTCTCTTTTCTCTTTTCCCATCTTTTCTCTTTTCTCTTTTCACTTCTTTTCTCTTCTTTTCTTTTCTCTTTTCTCTTTTCTCTTCTTTTCTCTTTTCAATTCTTTTCTCTTCATTTCTCTTTCTTCTTTCTCTTCTTTTCTCTTCTTTTCTCTTTTCTATTATCTCTTTTCTCTTCTTTTCACTTTTCTCATTTCTCTTCTTTTCTCTTTTCTCTTTTTTCTCTTCTTTTCTCTTTTCTCCTTTCTCTTTTTTCTCTTCTTTTCTCTTTTCTCATTTCTATTCTTTTCTCTTTTGTCTTTTCTCTTTTTTCTCTTATTTTCTCTTTTCTCCTTTCTATTCTTTTCTCTTTTCTCTTTTCTGTTCTTCTCTCATTTCTCTTTTCTCTTCTTTTCTCTTTTCTCTTCTTGTCTCTTCTTTTCACTTCGTTTCTCTTTTCTCTTCTTTTCTCCTTTCTCTTTTCACTTTTCTCCTCTTTACTCAACTGTTCTCTTTTCTCTATTCTCTTGTCTATTCTTCTCTCTTTTCTCTTCTTTTCTCTTTTCTCTTCTTTTCTCTTCTTTCCTCTTTTCCCTTTTCTCTTTTTTTCTCTTTTCTCTTTTTGCTTTTCTCTTCTTTTCTCTTGTCACTTTTCTTTTCTTTACTCTTCTTTTCTCCTCTTTTCTCTTTTTTTCTCTTCTTTTCCCTTCTTTTCACATTTCTCTTCGTTTCTCATTTCTTTTTTCTCTTTCCTCTTTGCTCATCTTTTCTCTTTTCAATTTTGTCTTTTCACTTCTTTTCTTTTCTCTTTTTCTTTTCTCTTCTTTTCTCTTTTCAATTCTTTTCTCTTCATTTCTCTTTCTTCTTTCTCTTCTTTTCTGTTCTTTTCTCTTTTCCAATTTCTCTTTTTTTCTCTTTTCTCTTTTCTCTTTTTTCTCTTATTTTCTCTTTTCTCCTTTCTATTCTTTTCTCTTTTCTCTTTTCTGTTCTTCTCTCATTTCTCTTTTCTCTTCTTTTCTCTTTTCTTTTCTTGTCTCTTCTTTTCTCTTTTCTCTTTTCACTTCTTTTCTCTACTATTCACTTTTCTCTTTTCTCTTCTTTTCTCTTTTCCCTTTTCTCTTCTTTTCTCTTCTCTCTTTTCTCTTCTTTTCTCTTCTTTTCTCATTTCTCTTCTTTTCTCATTTCTTTTTTCTCTTTTCTCTTTTCTCATCTTTTCTCTTTTCTCTTTTCACTTCTTTTCTCTTCTTTTCTTTTCTCTTTTCTCTTTTCTCTTCTTTTCTCTTTTCAATTCTTTTCTCTTCCTTTCTCTTTCTTCTTTCTCTTCTTTTCTCTTCTTTTCTCTTATCTCTCTTCTCTTCTTTTCAGTTTTCTCATTTCTCTTTTTTTCTCTTTTCCCATTTCTCTTCTTTTCTCTTTTCTCTTTTTTCTCTTCTTTTCTATGTTCTCATTTCTATTCTTTTCTCTTTTCTCATTTCTGTTCTTCTCTCTTTTCTCTTTTCTTGTCTCTTCTTTTCTCTTTTCTCTTTTCGCTTTTTTCTTTGATGTTCTTTGATCTTCTTTTCTCTTTTCTCTTTGCTCTTCTTTTCTCTTCTATTCTCTTTTTTTTCTCTTTACCCTTTTCTCTCCTTTCCTCTTTTCTCTTTTCTTTTCTTTTGTCTTTGCTCTTTTCTCTTCTTATTTCTTTCCTCTTTTAACTTCTTTTCGCTTCTTTTCTCTTTTCTCTTTTGTCTTTTCTCTCCTTTTCTCTTTTCTCTTCTTTTCTCTTCCTTTCTCTTTTCTCTCTTCCCTTTTCTCTTCTTTTCTCCTCTTTTCTCTTTTCTCTTCTTTTCTCCTTGCTCTTGTCGCTTTTCTCCTCTTTACTCTTCTGTTCTCTTTTCTCTTTTCTCTTTTCTATTCATCTCTCTTTTCTCTTATTTTCTCTTCTTTTCTCTTTTCTCCTTTTTTCTCTTTTTTATTTTCTCTTCTTTTCTCTTAACTATTCTTTTCCCTTCTTTTCTCTTGTTGTCTCTTCTTTTCTCTTTTCTCTTCTTTTCTCTTTTCCCTTCTTTTCTCTTGTCTCTTTTCTCTTCTTTTCTCTTTTGTCTTTTGTCTTTTCTCTTCTTTTCTCACCTTTTCTCTTTTTCCTTTCCCTTTTCTCTTCGTTTCTCTTCTTTTCTCTTTTCTCTTTTCTCTTCTTTTCTCTTTTCTCTTTTCTCTTTTTTATTTTATCTTCATTTCCCTTTTCTCTTCTTTTCTCATCTTTTCTCTTTTCTCTTCTTTTCTCTTTTCCCTTTTCTCTTCTTTTCTCTTTTCTCTTCATATCTCTTTTCTATTTTCGGTCTTTTCTCTGCTTTTCTCTTTTCTCTTTTTTGTTTTATCTTCTTTTCTCTTTTCTCTTCTTTTCTCTTCGTTTCTCTTTTCCCTTTTCTCTCCTTTTCTCTTTTCTCGTTTCTCTTTTCTCTTCTTTTCTCTTTTCTCTTCTGGTCTCTTCTTTTCTCATTTCAACTTTCTGTATTCTCTATTCTCTTCTTGTCTCTTCTTTTCTATTTTCTCTTTTCTCTTTTTTTCTCAACTTTTCTTTCCGTTTCTCTTTTCACTTTTTTCTTCTTTTCTCTTCCTTCCTCTTCTTTTCTCTTTTCCCTTTTCTCTCCTTTTCTCTTTTCTCATCTTTTCTCTTTTCTCTTTTGTCTTTTCACTTCTTTTCTTTTCTCTTTTTCTTTTCTCTTCTTTTCTCTTTTCAATTCTTTTCTCTATATTTCTCTTTCTTCTTTCTCTTCTTTTCTGTTCTTTTCTCTTTTCCAATTTCTCTTTTTTTCTCTTTTCTCTTTTCTCTTTTTTCTCTTATTTTCTCTTTTCTCCTTTCTATTCTTTTCTCTTTTCTCTTTTCTGTTCTTCTCTCATTTCTCTTTTCTCATCTTTTCTCTATTCTTTTCTTGTCTCTTCTTTCCTCTTTTCTCTTTTTTCTTTTACCTTTTCTCTTCTTTTCTGTTCTCTCTTTTCTCTTCTTTTCTCTTCTTTTCTCTTTACCCTTTTCCCTCCTTTTCCCTTTTCTCTTTTCATTTCACTTTGCTCTTTTCTCTTCTTTTCTCTTTTCTCTTCTCTTATTTTCTCTTTTCTCTTCTTATCTCTTCTTTTCTCTTTTTTATTTTCTCTTCTTTTAACTTTTCTCATTTCTCTTCTTTTCTCTTTTCTGTTTTTTCTCTTCTTTTCTCTTTTCTCATTTCTATCTTTTCTCTTCTTTCATCTTTTCCCTTTTCTCTTCTTTTCTCTTTTATCTTTTTGCTTTTCTCTTCTTTTCTCTTTTCACTTTTCTCTTCTTTTCTCCTCTTTTCTCTTCTTTTCTCTTCTTTTCTCTTCTTTTCTCTTTTCTCCTTGCTCTTGTCACTTTTCTCCTCTTTACTCTTCTGTTCTCTTTTCTCCTTTCTCTTTTCTATTCATCTCTGTTTTCTCTTCTTTTCTCTTCTTTTCTCTTTTCTCCTCTTTTCTCTTTTTCCTTTTCTCTTTTCTCTTTTCACTTCTTTTCTCCACTATTCTCTTTTCTCTTTTCTCTTCTTTTCTCTTCTTTTCTCTTGTCACTTTTCTTTTCTTTACTCTTCTTTTCTCCTCTTTTCTCTTTTTTTCTCTTCTTTTCCCATCTTTTCTCATTTCTCTTCTTTTCTCATTTCTTTTTTCTCTTTTCTCTTTTCTCATCTTTTCTCTTTTCTCTTTTGTCTTTTCACTTCTTTTCTTTTCTCTTTTTCTTTTCTCTTCTTTTCTCTTTTCAATTCTTTTCTCTATATTTCTCTTTCTTCTTTCTCTTCTTTTCTGTTCTTTTCTCTTTTCCAATTTCTCTTTTTTTCTCTTTTCTCTTTTCTCTTTTTTCTCTTATTTTCTCTTTTCTCCTTTCTATTCTTTTCTCTTTTCTCTTTTCTGTTCTTCTCTCATTTCTCTTTTCTCATCTTTTCTCTATTCTTTTCTTGTCTCTTCTTTCCTCTTTTCTCTTTTTTCTTTTACCTTTTCTCTTCTTTTCTGTTCTCTCTTTTCTCTTCTTTTCTCTTCTTTTCTCTTTACCCTTTTCCCTCCTTTTCCCTTTTCTCTTTTCATTTCACTTTGCTCTTTTCTCTTCTTTTCTCTTTTCTCTTCTCTTATTTTCTCTTTTCTCTTCTTATCTCTTCTTTTCTCTTTTTTATTTTCTCTTCTTTTAACTTTTCTCATTTCTCTTCTTTTCTCTTTTCTGTTTTTTCTCTTCTTTTCTCTTTTCTCATTTCTATCTTTTCTCTTCTTTCATCTTTTCCCTTTTCTCTTCTTTTCTCTTTTATCTTTTTGCTTTTCTCTTCTTTTCTCTTTTCACTTTTCTCTTCTTTTCTCCTCTTTTCTCTTCTTTTCTCTTCTTTTCTCTTCTTTTCTCTTTTCTCCTTGCTCTTGTCACTTTTCTCCTCTTTACTCTTCTGTTCTCTTTTCTCCTTTCTCTTTTCTATTCATCTCTGTTTTCTCTTCTTTTCTCTTCTTTTCTCTTTTCTCCTCTTTTCTCTTTTTCCTTTTCTCTTTTCTCTTTTCACTTCTTTTCTCCACTATTCTCTTTTCTCTTTTCTCTTCTTTTCTCTTGTCACTTTTCTTTTCTTTACTCTTCTTTTCTCCTCTTTTCTCTTTTTTTCTCTTCTTTTCCCATCTTTTCTCATTTCTCTTCTTTTCTCATTTCTTTTTTCTCTTTTCTCTTTTCTCATCTTTTCTCTTTTCTCTTTTGTCTTTTCACTTCTTTTCTTTTCTCTTTTTCTTTTCTCTTCTTTTCTCTTTTCAATTCTTTTCTCTATATTTCTCTTTCTTCTTTCTCTTCTTTTCTGTTCTTTTCTCTTTTCCAATTTCTCTTTTTTTCTCTTTTCTCTTTTCTCTTTTTTCTCTTATTTTCTCTTTTCTCCTTTCTATTCTTTTCTCTTTTCTCTTTTCTGTTCTTCTCTCATTTCTCTTTTCTATACTTTTCTCTATTCTTTTCTTGTCTCTACTTTCCTCTTTTCTCTTTTTTCTTTTACCTTTTCTCTTCTTTTCTGTTCTCTCTTTTCTCTTCTTTTCTCTTCTTTTCTCTTTACCCTTTTCCCTCCTTTTCCCTTTTCTCTTTTCATTTCACTTTGCTCTTTTCTCTTCTTTTCTCTTTTCTCTTCTCTTATTTTCTCTTTTCTCTCCTTATCTCTTCTTTTCTCTTTTTTATTTTCTCTTCTTTTAACTTTTCTCATTTCTCTTCTTTTCTCTTTTCTGTTTTTTCTCTTCTTTTCTCTTTTCTCATTTCTATCTTTTCTCTTCTTTCATCTTTTCCCTTTTCTCTTCTTTTCTCTTTTATCTTTTTGCTTTTCTCTTCTTTTCTCTTTTCACTTTTCTCTTCTTTTCTCCTCTTTTCTCTTCTTTTCTCTTCTTTTCTCTTTTCTCCTTGCTCTTGTCACTTTTCTCCTCTTTACTCTTCTGTTCTCTTTTCTCCTTTCTCTTTTCTATTCATCTCTGTTTTCTCTTCTTTTCTCTTCTTTTCTCTTTTCTCCTCTTTTCTCTTTTTCCTTTTCTCTTTTCTCTTTTCACTTCTTTTCTCCACTATTCTCTTTTCTCTTTTCTCTTCTTTTCTCTTTACCCTTTTCTCTTCTTTTCTCTTCTCTCTTTTCTCTTCTTTTCTCTTCTTTTCTCATTTCTCTTCTTTTCTCATTTCTTTTTTCTCTTTTCTCTTTTCTCATCTTTTCTCTTTTGTCTTTTCACTTCTTTTCTCTCCTTTTCCCTTTTCGATTCTTTTCTCTTCATTTCTCTTTCTTCTTTCTCTTCTTTTCTCTTCTTTTCTCTTTTCTCTTATCTCTTTTCTCTTCTTTTCACTTTTCTCATTTCTCTTCTTTTCTCTTTTCTCTTTTTTCTCTTCTTTTCTCTTTTCTCTTTTCTCTTCTTTTCTCTTCTTTCCTCTTTTCCCTTTTCTCTTCTTTTCTCTTTTATCTTTTTGCTTTTCTCTTCTTTTCTCTTTTCACTTTTCTCTTCTTTACTCTTCTTTTCTCCTCTTTTCTCTTCTTTCCTCATCTTTTCTCTTTTTCCTTTTCTCTCCTTTTCTCTTTTCACTTCTTTTCTCTACTGTTCTCTTTTCTCTTTTCTCTTCTTTTCTCTTTTCCCTTTTCTCTTCTTTTCTCTTCTCTGTTTTCTCTTCTTTTCTCTTCTTTTCTCATTTCTCTTCTTTTCTCACTTCTTTTTTCTCTTTTGTCTTTTCTCTTTTCACTTCATTTCTCTTCTTTTCTTTTCTCTTTTCTCTTTTCTCTTCTTTTCTCTTTTCAATTCTTTTCTCTTCATTTCTCTTTCTTCTTTCTCTTCTTTTCTCTTTTCTCTTATCTCTTTTCTCTTCTTTTCACTTTTCTCATTTCTCTTCTTTTCTCTTTTCCCATTTCTCTTCTTTTCTCTTTTCTCTTTTTTCTCTTCTTTTTTCTTTCCTCATTTCTATTCTTTTCCCTTTTCTCTTTTCTGTTCTTCTCTCTTTTCTCTTTTCTCTTCTTGTCTCTTCTTTTCTCTTTTCTCTTTTCGCTTTTTTCTTTGATCTTCTTTGATCTTCTTTTCTCTATTCTCCTTTCTCTTCTTTTCTCTTCTATTCTCTTTTTTTCTCTTTACCCTTTTCTCTCCTTTCCTCTTTTCTCTTTTCTTTTCTTTTCTCTTTGCTCTTTTCTCTTCTTTTTTCTTTCCTCTTTTAACTTCTTTTCGCTTCTTTTCTCTTTTCTCTTTTGTCTTTTCTCTCGTTTTCTCTTTTCTCTTCTTTTCTCTTCCTTTCTCTTTTCTCTCTTCCCTTTTCTCTTCTTTTCTCTTCTTTTCTCTTTTGTCTTCTTTTCTCCTTGCTCTTGTCACTTTTCTCCTCTTTACTCTTCTGTTCTCTTTTTTCTTTTCTCTTTTCTATTCATCTCTCTTTTCTCTTATTTTCTCTTCTTTACTCTTAACTATTCTTTTCCCTTCTTTTCTCTTCTTGTCTCTTCTTTTCTCTTTTCTCTTCTTTTCTCTTTTCCCTTCTTTTCTCTTGTCTCTTTTCTCTTCTTTTCTCTTTTCTCTTTTCTCTTTTCTCTTCTTTTCTCTCCTTTTCTCTTTTCCCTTTCCCTTTTCTCTTCGTTTCTCTTCTTTTCTCTTTTCTCTTTTCTCTTCTTTTCTCTTTTCTCTTTTCTCTTCTTTTCTCTGTTCTCTTTTCTCTTCTTTATTTTATCTTCATTTCCCTTTTCTCTTCTTTTCTCATCTTTTCTCTTTTCTCTTCTTTTGTCTTTTCCCGTTTCTCTTCTTTTCTCTTTTCTCTTTTCTCTTTGTATCTCTTTTCTATTTTCGGTCTTTTCTCTTCTTTTCTCTTTTCTCTTTTTTATTTTATCTTCTTTTCTCTTCTTTAATCTTTTCTCTTCTTTTCTCTTCATTTCTCTTTTCTCTTCTTTTCTCTTTTCTCTTTTTTATTTTATCTTCTTTTATCTTCTTTTCTCTTTTCTCTTCTTTTCTCTTCGTTTCTCTTTTCCCTTTTCTCTCCTTTTCTCTTTTCTCGTTTCTCTTTTCTCTTCTTTTCTCTTTTCGCTTCTGGTCTCTTCTTTTCTCTTTTCAACTTTCTGTATTCTCTTTTCTCGTCTTGTCTCTTCTTTTCTATTTTCTCTTTTCTCTTTTTTTCTCAACTTTTCTTTCCGTTTCTCTTTTCACTTTTTTCTTCTTTTCTCTTCCTTCCTCTTCTTTTCTCTTTTCCCTTTTCTCTTCTTTTCTCTTTTCACTTTTCTCTTCTTTACTCTTTTCTCTTTTGTCTTTTCTCTTCTTTTCTCATTTCTCTTCTTTTCTCATTTCTTTTTTCTCTTTTCTCTTTTCCCATCTTTTCTCTTTTCTCTTTTCACTTCTTTTCTCTTCTTTTCTTTTCTCTTTTCTCTTTTCTCTTCTTTTCTCTTTTCAATTCTTTTCTCTTCATTTCTCTTTCTTCTTTCTCTTCTTTTCTCTTCTTTTCTCTTTTCTATTATCTCTTTTCTCTTCTTTTCACTTTTCTCATTTCTCTTCTTTTCTCTTTTCTCTTTTTTCTCTTCTTTTCTCTTTTCTCTTTTCTCTTTTTTCTCTTCTTTTCTCTTTTCTCATTTCTATTCTTTTCTCTTTTGTCTTTTCTCTTTTTTCTCTTATTTTCTCTTTTCTCCTTTCTATTCTTTTCTCTTTTCTCTTTTCTGTTCTTCTCTCATTTCTCTTTTCTCTTCTTTTCTCTTTTCTCTTCTTGTCTCTTCTTTTCACTTCGTTTCTCTTTTCTCTTCTTTTCTCCTTTCTCTTTTCACTTTTCTCCTCTTTACTCAACTGTTCTCTTTTCTCTATTCTCTTGTCTATTCTTCTCTCTTTTCTCTTCTTTTCTCTTTTCTCTTCTTTTCTCTTCTTTCCTCTTTTCCCTTTTCTCTTTTTTTCTCTTTTCTCTTTTTGCTTTTCTCTTCTTTTCTCTTGTCACTTTTCTTTTCTTTACTCTTCTTTTCTCCTCTTTTCTCTTTTTTTCTCTTCTTTTCCCTTCTTTTCACATTTCTCTTCGTTTCTCATTTCTTTTTTCTCTTTCCTCTTTGCTCATCTTTTCTCTTTTCAATTTTGTCTTTTCACTTCTTTTCTTTTCTCTTTTTCTTTTCTCTTCTTTTCTCTTTTCAATTCTTTTCTCTTCATTTCTCTTTCTTCTTTCTCTTCTTTTCTGTTCTTTTCTCTTTTCCAATTTCTCTTTTTTTCTCTTTTCTCTTTTCTCTTTTTTCTCTTATTTTCTCTTTTCTCCTTTCTATTCTTTTCTCTTTTCTCTTTTCTCTTTTCTGTTCTTCTCTCATTTCTCTTCTTTTCTCTTTTCTTTTCTTGTCTCTTCTTTTCTCTTTTCTCTTTTCACTTCTTTTCTCTACTATTCACTTTTCTCTTTTCTCTTCTTTTCTCTTTTCCCTTTTCTCTTCTTTTCTCTTCTCTCTTTTCTCTTCTTTTCTCTTCTTTTCTCATTTCTCTTCTTTTCTCATTTCTTTTTTCTCTTTTCTCTTTTCTCATCTTTTCTCTTTTCTCTTTTCACTTCTTTTCTCTTCTTTTCTTTTCTCTTTTCTCTTTTCTCTTCTTTTCTCTTTTCAATTCTTTTCTCTTCCTTTCTCTTTCTTCTTTCTCTTCTTTTCTCTTCTTTTCTCTTATCTCTCTTCTCTTCTTTTCAGTTTTCTCATTTCTCTTTTTTTCTCTTTTCCCATTTCTCTTCTTTTCTCTTTTCTCTTTTTTCTCTTCTTTTCTATGTTCTCATTTCTATTCTTTTCTCTTTTCTCTTTTCTGTTCTTCTCTCTTTTCTCTTTTCTTGTCTCTTCTTTTCTCTTTTCTCTTTTCGCTTTTTTCTTTGATGTTCTTTGATCTTCTTTTCTCTTTTCTCTTTTCTCTTCTTTTCTCTTCTATTCTCTTTTTTTTCTCTTTACCCTTTTCTCTCCTTTCCTCTTTTCTCTTTTCTTTTCTTTTGTCTTTGCTCTTTTCTCTTCTTATTTCTTTCCTCTTTTAACTTCTTTTCGCTTCTTTTCTCTTTTCTCTTTTGTCTTTTCTCTCCTTTTCTCTTTTCTCTTCTTTTCTCTTCCTTTCTCTTTTCTCTCTTCCCTTTTCTCTTCTTTTATCCTCTTTTCTCTTTTCTCTTCTTTTCTCCTTGCTCTTGTCACTTTTCTCCTCTTTACTCTTCTGTTCTCTTTTTTCTTTGCTCTTTTCTATTCATTTCTCTTTTCTCTTATTTTCTCTTCTTTTCTCTTTTCTCTTTTTTATTTTCTCTTCTTTTCTCTTAACTATTCTTTTCCCTTCTTTTCTCTTCTTGTCTCTTCTTTTCTCTTTTCTCTTCTTTTCTCTTTTCCCTTCTTTTCTCTTGTCTCTTTTCTCTTCTTTTCTCTTTTGTCTTTTGTCTTTTCTCTTCTTTTCTCACCTTTTCTCTTTTTCCTTTCCCTTTTCTCTTCGTTTCTCTTCTTTTCTCTTTTCTCTTTTCTCTTCTTTTCTCTTTTCTCTTTTCTCTTTTTTATTTTATCTTCATTTCCCTTTTCTCTTCTTTTCTCATCTTTTCTCTTTTCTCTTCTTTTCTCTTTTCCCTTTTCTCTTCTTTTCTCTTTTCTCTTTTCTCTTCATATCTCTTTTCTATTTTCGGTCTTTTCTCTGCTTTTCTCTTTTCTCTTTTTTGTTTTATCTTCTTTTCTCTTTTCTCTTCTTTTCTCTTCGTTTCTCTTTTCCCTTTTCTCTCCTTTTCTCTTTTCTCGTTTCTCTTTTCTCTTCTTTTCTCTTTTCTCTTCTGGTCTCTTCTTTTCTCATTTCAACTTTCTGTATTCTCTATTCTCTTCTTGTCTCTTCTTTTCTATTTTCTCTTTTCTCTTTTTTTCTCAACTTTTCTTTCCGTTTCTCTTTTCACTTTTTTCTTCTTTTCTCTTCCTTCCTCTTCTTTTCTCTTTTCCCTTTTCTCTCCTTTTCTCTTTTCTCTTTTCTCATCTTTTCTCTTTTCTCTTTTGTCTTTTCACTTCTTTTCTTTTCTCTTTTTCTTTTCTCTTCTTTTCTCTTTTCAATTCTTTTCTCTATATTTCTCTTTCTTCTTTCTCTTCTTTTCTGTTCTTTTCTCTTTTTCAATTTCTCTTTTTTTCTCTTTTCTCTTTTCTCTTTTTTCTCTTATTTTCTCTTTTCTCCTTTCTATTCTTTTCTCTTTTCTCTTTTCTGTTCTTCTCTCATTTCTCTTTTCTCATCTTTTCTCTATTCTTTTCTTGTCTCTTCTTTCCTCTTTTCTCTTTTTTCTTTTACCTTTTCTCTTCTTTTCTGTTCTCTCTTTTCTCTTCTTTTCTCTTCTTTTCTCTTTACCCTTTTCCCTCCTTTTCCCTTTTCTCTTTTCATTTCACTTTGCTCTTTTCTCTTCTTTTCTCTTTTCTCTTCTCTTATTTTCTCTTTTCTCTTCTTATCTCTTCTTTTCTCTTTTTTATTTTCTCTTCTTTTAACTTTTCTCATTTCTCTTCTTTTCTCTTTTCTGTTTTTTCTCTTCTTTTCTCTTTTCTCATTTCTATCTTTTCTCTTCTTTCATCTTTTCCCTTTTCTCTTCTTTTCTCTTTTATCTTTTTGCTTTTCTCTTCTTTTCTCTTTTCACTTTTCTCTTCTTTTCTCCTCTTTTCTCTTCTTTTCTCTTCTTTTCTCTTCTTTTCTCTTTTCTCCTTGCTCTTGTCACTTTTCTCCTCTTTACTCTTCTGTTCTCTTTTCTCCTTTCTCTTTTCTATTCATCTCTGTTTTCTCTTCTTTTCTCTTCTTTTCTCTTTTCTCCTCTTTTCTCTTTTTCCTTTTCTCTTTTCTCTTTTCACTTCTTTTCTCCACTATTCTCTTTTCTCTTTTCTCTTCTTTTCTCTTCTTTTCTCTTGTCACTTTTCTTTTCTTTACTCTTCTTTTCTCCTCTTTTCTCTTTTTTTCTCTTCTTTTCCCATCTTTTCTCATTTCTCTTCTTTTCTCATTTCTTTTTTCTCTTTTCTCTTTTCTCATCTTTTCTCTTTTCTCTTTTGTCTTTTCACTTCTTTTCTTTTCTCTTTTTCTTTTCTCTTCTTTTCTCTTTTCAATTCTTTTCTCTATATTTCTCTTTCTTCTTTCTCTTCTTTTCTGTTCTTTTCTCTTTTCCAATTTCTCTTTTTTTCTCTTTTCTCTTTTCTCTTTTTTCTCTTATTTTCTCTTTTCTCCTTTCTATTCTTTTCTCTTTTCTCTTTTCTGTTCTTCTCTCATTTCTCTTTTCTATACTTTTCTCTATTCTTTTCTTGTCTCTACTTTCCTCTTTTCTCTTTTTTCTTTTACCTTTTCTCTTCTTTTCTGTTCTCTCTTTTCTCTTCTTTTCTCTTCTTTTCTCTTTACCCTTTTCCCTCCTTTTCCCTTTTCTCTTTTCATTTCACTTTGCTCTTTTCTCTTCTTTTCTCTTTTCTCTTCTCTTATTTTCTCTTTTCTCTCCTTATCTCTTCTTTTCTCTTTTTTATTTTCTCTTCTTTTAACTTTTCTCATTTCTCTTCTTTTCTCTTTTCTGTTTTTTCTCTTCTTTTCTCTTTTCTCATTTCTATCTTTTCTCTTCTTTCATCTTTTCCCTTTTCTCTTCTTTTCTCTTTTATCTTTTTGCTTTTCTCTTCTTTTCTCTTTTCACTTTTCTCTTCTTTTCTCCTCTTTTCTCTTCTTTTCTCTTCTTTTCTCTTCTTTTCTCTTTTCTCCTTGCTCTTGTCACTTTTCTCCTCTTTACTCTTCTGTTCTCTTTTCTCCTTTCTCTTTTCTATTCATCTCTGTTTTCTCTTCTTTTCTCTTCTTTTCTCTTTTCTCCTCTTTTCTCTTTTTCCTTTTCTCTTTTCTCTTTTCACTTCTTTTCTCCACTATTCTCTTTTCTCTTTTCTCTTCTTTTCTCTTTACCCTTTTCTCTTCTTTTCTCTTCTCTCTTTTCTCTTCTTTTCTCTTCTTTTCTCATTTCTCTTCTTTTCTCATTTCTTTTTTCTCTTTTCTCTTTTCTCATCTTTTCTCTTTTGTCTTTTCACTTCTTTTCTCTCCTTTTCCCTTTTCGATTCTTTTCTCTTCATTTCTCTTTCTTCTTTCTCTTCTTTTCTCTTCTTTTCTCTTTTCTCTTATCTCTTTTCTCTTCTTTTCACTTTTCTCATTTCTCTTCTTTTCTCTTTTCTCTTTTTTCTCTTCTTTTCTCTTTTCTCTTTTCTCTTCTTTTCTCTTCTTTCCTCTTTTCCCTTTTCTCTTCTTTTCTCTTTTATCTTTTTGCTTTTCTCTTCTTTTCTCTTTTCACTTTTCTCTTCTTTACTCTTCTTTTCTCCTCTTTTCTCTTCTTTCCTCATCTTTTCTCTTTTTCCTTTTCTCTCCTTTTCTCTTTTCACTTCTTTTCTCTACTATTCTCTTTTCTCTTTTCTCTTCTTTTCTCTTTTCCCTTTTCTCTTCTTTTCTCTTCTCTGTTTTCTCTTCTTTTCTCTTCTTTTCTCATTTCTCTTCTTTTCTCACTTCTTTTTTCTCTTTTGTCTTTTCTCTTTTCACTTCATTTCTCTTCTTTTCTTTTCTCTTTTCTCTTTTCTCTTCTTTTCTCTTTTCAATTCTTTTCTCTTCATTTCTCTTTCTTCTTTCTCTTCTTTTCTCTTTTCTCTTATCTCTTTTCTCTTCTTTTCACTTTTCTCATTTCTCTTCTTTTCTCTTTTCCCATTTCTCTTCTTTTCTCTTTTCTCTTTTTTCTCTTCTTTTTTCTTTCCTCATTTCTATTCTTTTCCCTTTTCTCTTTTCTGTTCTTCTCTCTTTTCTCTTTTCTCTTCTTGTCTCTTCTTTTCTCTTTTCTCTTTTCGCTTTTTTCTTTGATCTTCTTTGATCTTCTTTTCTCTATTCTCCTTTCTCTTCTTTTCTCTTCTATTCTCTTTTTTTCTCTTTACCCTTTTCTCTCCTTTCCTCTTTTCTCTTTTCTTTTCTTTTCTCTTTGCTCTTTTCTCTTCTTTTTTCTTTCCTCTTTTAACTTCTTTTCGCTTCTTTTCTCTTTTCTCTTTTGTCTTTTCTCTCGTTTTCTCTTTTCTCTTCTTTTCTCTTCCTTTCTCTTTTCTCTCTTCCCTTTTCTCTTCTTTTCTCTTCTTTTCTCTTTTGTCTTCTTTTCTCCTTGCTCTTGTCACTTTTCTCCTCTTTACTCTTCTGTTCTCTTTTTTCTTTTCTCTTTTCTATTCATCTCTCTTTTCTCTTATTTTCTCTTCTTTACTCTTAACTATTCTTTTCCCTTCTTTTCTCTTCTTGTCTCTTCTTTTCTCTTTTCTCTTCTTTTCTCTTTTCCCTTCTTTTCTCTTGTCTCTTTTCTCTTCTTTTCTCTTTTCTCTTTTCTCTTTTCTCTTCTTTTCTCTCCTTTTCTCTTTTCCCTTTCCCTTTTCTCTTCGTTTCTCTTCTTTTCTCTTTTCTCTTTTCTCTTCTTTTCTCTTTTCTCTTTTCTCTTCTTTTCTCTGTTCTCTTTTCTCTTCTTTATTTTATCTTCATTTCCCTTTTCTCTTCTTTTCTCATCTTTTCTCTTTTCTCTTCTTTTGTCTTTTCCCGTTTCTCTTCTTTTCTCTTTTCTCTTTTCTCTTTGTATCTCTTTTCTATTTTCGGTCTTTTCTCTTCTTTTCTCTTTTCTCTTTTTTATTTTATCTTCTTTTCTCTTCTTTAATCTTTTCTCTTCTTTTCTCTTCATTTCTCTTTTCTCTTCTTTTCTCTTTTCTCTTTTTTATTTTATCTTCTTTTATCTTCTTTTCTCTTTTCTCTTCTTTTCTCTTCGTTTCTCTTTTCCCTTTTCTCTCCTTTTCTCTTTTCTCGTTTCTCTTTTCTCTTCTTTTCTCTTTTCGCTTCTGGTCTCTTCTTTTCTCTTTTCAACTTTCTGTATTCTCTTTTCTCGTCTTGTCTCTTCTTTTCTATTTTCTCTTTTCTCTTTTTTTCTCAACTTTTCTTTCCGTTTCTCTTTTCACTTTTTTCTTCTTTTCTCTTCCTTCCTCTTCTTTTCTCTTTTCCCTTTTCTCTTCTTTTCTCTTTTCACTTTTCTCTTCTTTACTCTTTTCTCTTTTGTCTTTTCTCTTCTTTTCTCATTTCTTTTTTCTCTTTTCTCTTTTCCCATCTTTTCTCTTTTCTCTTTTCACTTCTTTTCTCTTCTTTTCTTTTCTCTTTTCTCTTTTCTCTTCTTTTCTCTTTTCAATTCTTTTCTCTTCATTTCTCTTTCTTCTTTCTCTTCTTTTCTCTTCTTTTCTCTTTTCTATTATCTCTTTTCTCTTCTTTTCACTTTTCTCATTTCTCTTCTTTTCTCTTTTCTCTTTTTTCTCTTCTTTTCTCTTTTCTCTTTTCTCTCTTTTCTCTTCTTTTCTCTTTTCTCATTTCTATTCTTTTCTCTTTTGTCTTTTCTCTTTTCTCTTCTTTTCTCTTTTCTCTTCTTGTCTCTTCTTTTCACTTCGTTTCTCTTTTCTCTTCTTTTCTCCTTTCTCTTTTCACTTTTCTCCTCTTTACTCAACTGTTCTCTTTTCTCTATTCTCTTGTCTATTCTTCTCTCTTTTCTCTTCTTTTCTCTTTTCTCTTCTTTTCTCTTCTTTCCTCTTTTCCCTTTTCTCTTTTTTTCTCTTTTCTCTTTTTGCTTTTCTCTTCTTTTCTCTTCTTTTCTCTTGTCACTTTTCTTTTCTTTACTCTTCTTTTCTCCTCTTTTCTCTTTTTTCTCTTCTTTTCCCTTCTTTTCACATTTCTCTTCGTTTCTCATTTCTTTTTTCTCTTTCCTCTTTTCTCATCTTTTCTCTTTTCAATTTTGTCTTTTCACTTCTTTTCTTTTCTCTTTTTCTTTTCTCTTCTTTTCTCTTTTCAATTCTTTTCTCTTCATTTCTCTTTCTTCTTTCTCTTCTTTTCTGTTCTTTTCTCTTTTCCAATTTCTCTTTTTTTCTCTTTTCTCTTTTCTCTTTTTTCTCTTATTTTCTCTTTTCTCCTTTCTATTCTTTTCTCTTTTCTCTTTTCTGTTCTTCTCTCATTTCTCTTTTCTCTTCTTTTCTCTTTTCTTTTCTTGTCTCTTCTTTTCTCTTTTCTCTTTTCACTTCTTTTCTCTACTATTCACTTTTCTCTTTTCTCTTCTTTTCTCTTTTCCCTTTTCTCTTCTTTTCTCTTCTCTCTTTTCTCTTCTTTTCTCTTCTTTTCTCATTTCTCTTCTTTTCTCATTTCTTTTTTCTCTTTTCTCTTTTCTCATCTTTTCTCTTTTCTCTTTTCACTTCTTTTCTCTTCTTTTCTTTTCTCTTTTCTCTTTTCTCTTCTTTTCTCTTTTCAATTCTTTTCTCTTCCTTTCTCTTTCTTCTTTCTCTTCTTTTCTCTTCTTTTCTCTTATCTCTCTTCTCTTCTTTTCAGTTTTCTCATTTCTCTTTTTTTCTCTTTTCCCATTTCTCTTCTTTTCTCTTTTCTCTTTTTTCTCTTCTTTTCTATGTTCTCATTTCTATTCTTTTCTCTTTTCTCTTTTCTGTTCTTCTCTCTTTTCTCTTTTCTCTTCTTGTCTCTTCTTTTCTCTTTTCTCTTTTCGCTTTTTTCTTTGATGTTCTTTGATCTTCTTTTCTCTTTTCTCTTTTCTCTTCTTTTCTCTTCTATTCTCTTTTTTTTCTCTTTACACTTTTCTCTCCTTTCCTCTTTTCTCTTTTCTTTTCTTTTGTCTTTGCTCTTTTCTCTTCTTATTTCTTTCCTCTTTTAACTTCTTTTCGCTTCTTTTCTCTTTTCTCTTTTGTCTTTTCTCTCCTTTTCTCTTTTCTCTTCTTTTCTCTTCCTTTCTCTTTTCTCTCTTCCCTTTTCTCTTCTTTTCTCCGCTTTTCTCTTTTCTCTTCTTTTCTCCTTGCTCTTGTCGCTTTTCTCCTCTTTACTCTTCTGTTCTCTTTTCTCTTTTCTCTTTTCTATTCATCTCTCTTTTCTCTTATTTTCTCTTCTTTTCTCTTTTCTCCTTTTTTCTCTTTTTTATTTTCTCTTCTTTTCTCTTAACTATTCTTTTCCCTTCTTTTCTCTTCTTGTCTCTTCTTTTCTCTTTTCTCTTCTTTTCTCTTTTCCCTTCTTTTCTCTTGTCTCTTTTCTCTTCTTATCTCTTTTCTCTTTTGTCTTTTCTCTTCTTTTCTCTCCTTTTCTCTTTTCCCTTTCCCTTTTCTCTTTGTTTCTCTTCTTTTCTCTTTTCTCTTCTTTTCTCTTTTCTCTTCTTTTCTCCTCTTTCCTCTTTTCCCTTTTCTCTTTTTTTCTCTTTTCTCTTTTTGCTCTTCTTTTTTCTTTCCTCATTTCTATTCTTTTCCCTTTTCTCTTTTCTGTTCTTCTCTCTTTTCTCTTTTCTCTTCTTGTCTCTTCTTTTCTCTTTTCTCTTTTCGCTTTTTTCTTTGATCTTCTTTGATCTTCTTTTCTCTATTCTCCTTTCTCTTCTTTTCTCTTCTATTCTCTTTTTTTCTCTTTACCCTTTTCTCTCCTTTCCTCTTTTCTCTTTTCTTTTCTTTTCTCTTTGCTCTTTTCTCTTCTTTTTTCTTTCCTCTTTTAGCTTCTTTTCGCTTCTTTTCTCTTTTCTCTTTTGTCTTTTCTCTCGTTTTCTCTTTTCTCTTCTTTTCTCTTCCTTTCTCTTTTCTCTCTTCCCTTTTCTCTTCTTTTCTCTTCTTTTGTCTTTTGTCTTCTTTTCTCCTTGCTCTTGTCACTTTTCTCCTCTTTACTCTTCTGTTCTCTTTTTTCTTTTCTCTTTTCTATTCATCTCTCTTTTCTCTTATTTTCTCTTCTTTTCTCTTAACTATTCTTTTCCCTTCTTTTCTCTTCTTGTCTCTTCTTTTCTCTTTTCTCTTCTTTTCTCTTTTCCCTTCTTTTCTCTTGTCTCTTTTCTCTTCTTTTCTCTTTTCTCTTTTGTCTTTTCTCTTCTTTTCTCTCCTTTTCTCTTTTCCCTTTCCCTTTTGTCTTCGTTTCTCTTCTTTTCTCTTTTCTCCTCTTTTCTCTTTTTTATTTTCTCTTCTTTTCTCTTAACTATTCTTTTCCCTTCTTTTCTCTTCTTGTCTCTTCTTTTCTCTTTTCTCTTCTTTTCTCTTTTCCCTTCTTTTCTCTTGTCTCTTTTCTCTTTTCTCTTTTGTCTTTTCTCTTCTTTTCTCTCCTTTTCTCTTTTCCCTTTCCCTTTTCTCTTCGTTTCTCTTCTTTTCTCTTTTCTCTTTTCTCTTCTTTTCTCTTTTCTCTTTTCTCTTCTTTTCTCTGTTCTCTTTTCTCTTCTTTATTTTATCTTCATTTCCCTTTTCTCTTCTTTTCTCATCTTTTCTCTTTTCTCTTCTTTTGTCTTTTCCCTTTTCTCTTCTTTTCTCTTTTCTCTTTTCTCTTTGTATCTCTTTTCTATTTTCGGTCTTTTCTCTTCTTTTCTCTTTTCTCTTTTTTATTTTATCTTCTTTTCTCTTCTTTAATCTTTTCTCTTCTTTTCTCTTCATTTCTCTTTTCTCTTCTTTTCTCTTTTCTCTTTTTTATTTTATCTTCTTTTATCTTCTTTTCTCTTTTCTCTTCTTTTCTCTTCGTTTCTCTTTTCCCTTTTCTCTCCTTTTCTCTTTTCTCGTTTCTCTTTTCTCTTCTTTTCTCTTTTCGCTTCTGGTCTCTTCTTTTCTCTTTTCAACTTTCTGTATTCTCTTTTCTCGTCTTGTCTCTTCTTTTCTATTTTCTCTTTTCTCTTTTTTTCTCAACTTTTCTTTCCGTTTCTCTTTTCACTTTTTTCTTCTTTTCTCTTCCTTCCTCTTCTTTTCTCTTTTCCCTTTTCTCTTCTTTTCTCTTTTCACTTTTCTCTTCTTTACTCTTTTCTCTTTTGTCTTTTCTCTTCTTTTCTCATTTCTCTTCTTTTCTCATTTCTTTTTTCTCTTTTCTCTTTTCCCATCTTTTCTCTTTTCTCTTTTCACTTCTTTTCTCTTCTTTTCTTTTCTCTTTTCTCTTTTCTCTTCTTTTCTCTTTTCAATTCTTTTCTCTTCATTTCTCTTTCTTCTTTCTCTTCTTTTCTCTTCTTTTCTCTTTTCTATTATCTCTTTTCTCTTCTTTTCACTTTTCTCATTTCTCTTCTTTTCTCTTTTCTCTTTTTTCTCTTCTTTTCTCTTTTCTCTTTTCTCTTTTTTCTCTTCTTTTCTCTTTTCTCATTTCTATTCTTTTCTCTTTTGTCTTTTCTCTTTTTTCTCTTATTTTCTCTTTTCTCCTTTCTATTCTTTTCTCTTTTCTCTTTTCTGTTCTTCTCTCATTTCTCTTTTCTCTTCTTTTCTCTTTTCTCTTCTTGTCTCTTCTTTTCACTTCGTTTCTCTTTTCTCTTCTTTTCTCCTTTCTCTTTTCACTTTTCTCCTCTTTACTCAACTGTTCTCTTTTCTCTATTCTCTTGTCTATTCTTCTCTCTTTTCTCTTTTCTCTTCTTTTCTCTTCTTTCCTCTTTTCCCTTTTCTCTTTTTTTCTCTTTTCTCTTTTTGCTTTTCTCTTCTTTTCTCTTGTCACTTTTCTTTTCTTTACTCTTCTTTTCTCCTCTTTTCTCTTTTTTTCTCTTCTTTTCCCTTCTTTTCACATTTCTCTTCGTTTCTCATTTCTTTTTTCTCTTTCCTCTTTGCTCATCTTTTCTCTTTTCAATTTTGTCTTTTCACTTCTTTTCTTTTCTCTTTTTCTTTTCTCTTCTTTTCTCTTTTCAATTCTTTTCTCTTCATTTCTCTTTCTTCTTTCTCTTCTTTTCTGTTCTTTTCTCTTTTCCAATTTCTCTTTTTTTCTCTTTTCTCTTTTCTCTTTTTTCTCTTATTTTCTCTTTTCTCCTTTCTATTCTTTTCTCTTTTCTCTTTTCTGTTCTTCTCTCATTTCTCTTTTCTCTTCTTTTCTCTTTTCTTTTCTTGTCTCTTCTTTTCTCTTTTCTCTTTTCACTTCTTTTCTCTACTATTCACTTTTCTCTTTTCTCTTCTTTTCTCTTTTCCCTTTTCTCTTCTTTTCTCTTCTCTCTTTTCTCTTCTTTTCTCATTTCTCTTCTTTTCTCATTTCTTTTTTCTCTTTTCTCTTTTCTCATCTTTTCTCTTTTCTCTTTTCACTTCTTTTCTCTTCTTTTCTTTTCTCTTTTCTCTTTTCTCTTCTTTTCTCTTTTCAATTCTTTTCTCTTCCTTTCTCTTTCTTCTTTCTCTTCTTTTCTCTTCTTTTCTCTTATCTCTCTTCTCTTCTTTTCAGTTTTCTCATTTCTCTTTTTTTCTCTTTTCCCATTTCTCTTCTTTTCTCTTTTCTCTTTTTTCTCTTCTTTTCTATGTTCTCATTTCTATTCTTTTCTCTTTTCTGTTCTTCTCTCTTTTCTCTTTTCTTGTCTCTTCTTTTCTCTTTTCTCTTTTCGCTTTTTTCTTTGATGTTCTTTGATCGTCTTTTCTCTTTTCTCTTCTTTTCTCTTCTATTCTCTTCTATTCTCTTTACCCTTTTCTCTCCTTTCCTCTTTTCTCTTTTCTTTTCTTTTGTCTTTGCTCTTTTCTCTTCTTATTTCTTTCCTCTTTTAACTTCTTTTCGCTTCTTTTCTCTTTTCTCTTTTGTCTTTTCTCTCCTTTTCTCTTTTCTCTTCTTTTCTCTTCCTTTCTCTTTTCTCTCTTCCCTTTTCTCTTCTTTTCTCCTCTTTTCTCTTTTCTCTTCTTTTCTCCTTGCTCTTGTCGCTTTTCTCCTCTTTACTCTTCTGTTCTCTTTTCTCTTTTCTCTTTTCTATTTTATCTTCATTTCCCTTTTCTCTTCTTTTCTCATCTTTTCTCTTTTCTCTTCTTTTCTCTTTTCCCTTTTCTCTTCTTTTCTCTTTTCTCTTTTCTCTTCATATCTCTTTTCTATTTTCGGTCTTTTCTCTGCTTTTCTCTTTTCTCTTTTTTGTTTTATCTTCTTTTATCTTCTTTTCTCTTTTCTCTTCTTTTCTCTTCGTTTCTCTTTTCCCTTTTCTCTCCTTTTCTCTTTTCTCGTTTCTCTTTTCTCTTCTTTTCTCTTTTCTCTTCTGGTCTCTTCTTTTCTCATTTCAACTTTCTGTATTCTCTATTCTCTTCTTGTCTCTTCTTTTCTATTTTCTCTTTTCTCTTTTTTTCTCAACTTTTCTTTCCGTTTCTCTTTTCACTTTTTTCTTCTTTTCTCTTCCTTCCTCTTCTTTTCTCTTTTCCCTTTTCTCTCCTTTTCTCTTTTCACTTTTCTCTTCTTTACTCTTTTCTCTTTTGTCTTTTCTCTTCTTTTCCCTCCTTTTCTCTTTTCCCTTTCCCTTTTCTCTTCTTTTCTCTTCTTTTCTCTTTTCTCTTTTGTCTTCTTTTCCCTTTTCTCTTTTCAATTTTCTCTTCTTTTCTCTTGTCTCTTCTTTTTCTCTTTTCTCTTTTCTCTTCTTCTCTATTTTCTCTTTTCTCTTCTTTTCTCTTATTTTCTCTTTTCTCTTCTTTTCTCTTTTTTATTTTATCTTCTTTTCTCTTCTTTTATCTTTTTTCTTCTTTTCTCTTTTCTCTTTTTTATTTTATCTTCATTTCTCTTTTCTCTTCTTGTCTCCTCTTTTCTCTTTTCCCTTTTCTCTTCTTTTCTCTTTTCTCTTTTCTCTTTTCGGTCTTTTCTCTTCATTTCTCTTTTCTCTTTTTTATTTTATCTTCTTTTCTCTTCTTTACTCATTTCTCTTCTGGTCTCTTCGTTTCCCTTTTCTCTTCTTTTCTCTTTTCCCTTTTCTCTCCTTATCTCTTTTCACGTTTCTCTATTCTCTTCTTTTGTCTTCTTTTCTCTTTTCTCTTATTGTCTCTTCTTTTCTCTTTTCAACTTTCTGTATTCTCTTTTCTTGCCTCTTCTTTTCTATTTTCTCTTTTCTCTTTTTTCTCAACTTTTCTTTTTGTTTCTCTTTTCTCTTCTTTTCTCTTCCTTCCTCTTCTTTTCTCTTTTCCCTTTTCTCTTCTTTTCTCTTTTCTCTTTTCACTTTTCTCTTTTCTCTTCTTTTCTCTTTTCAACTTGCTCTTTTTTATTTTATCTTCATTTCTCTTTTCCTTTCTTTTCTCATCTTTTCTCTTTTCTCTTCTTTTTTCTTTTCCCTTTTCTCTTCCTTTCTCTTTTCTCTTTTCTCTTTTCTCTTTTTTTCTCAACTTTTCTTTCCGTTTCTCTTTTCACTTTTTTCTTCTTTTCTCTTCCTTCCTCTTCTTTTCTCTTTTCCCTTTTCTCTCCTTTTCTCTTTTCACTTTTCTCTTCTTTACTCTTTTCTCTTTTGTCTTTTCTCTTCTTTTCCCTCCTTTTCTCTTTTCCCTTTCCCTTTTCTCTTCTTTTCTCTTCTTTTCTCTTTTCTCTTTTGTCTTCTTTTCCCTTTTCTCTTTTCAATTTTCTCTTCTTTTCTCTTGTCTCTTCTTTTTCTCTTTTCTCTTTTCTCTTCTTCTCTATTTTCTCTTTTCTGTTCTTTTCTCTTATTTTCTCTTTTCTCTTCCTTTCTCTTTTTTATTTTATCTTCTTTTCTCTTCTTTTATCTTTTTTCTTCTTTTCTCTTTTCTCTTTTTTATTTTATCTTCATTTCTCTTTTCTCTTCTTGTCTCCTCTTTTCTCTTTTCCCTTTTCTCTTCTTTTCTCTTTTCTCTTTTCTCTTTTCGGTCTTTTCTCTTCATTTCTCTTTCCTTTTTTTATTTTATCTTCTTTTCTCTTCTTTACTCATTTCTCTTCTGGTCTCTTCGTTTCCCTTTTCTCTTCTTTTCTCTTTTCCCTTTTCTCTCCTTATCTCTTTTCACGTTTCTCTATTCTCTTCTTTTGTCTTCTTTTCTCTTTTCTCTTATTGTCTCTTCTTTTCTCTTTTCAACTTTCTGTATTCTCTTTTCTTGCCTCTTCTTTTCTATTTTCTCTTTTCTCTTTTTTCTCAACTTTTCTTTTTGTTTCTCTTTTCTCTTCTTTTCTCTTCCTTCCTCTTCTTTTCTCTTTTCCCTTTTCTCTTCTTTTCTCTTTTCTCTTTTCACGTTTCTCTATTCTCTTCTTTTGTCTTCTTTTCTCTTTTTTCTTCTTGTCTCTTCTTTTGTCTTTTCAACTTTCTGCATTCTCTTTTCTCTTCTTGTCTCTTCTTTTCTATTTTCTCTTTTCTCTTTTTTTCTCAACTTTTCTTTTCGTTTCTCATTTCACTTTTTTCTTCTTTTCTCTTCCTTCCTCTTCTTTTCTATTTTCCCTTTTCTCTTCTTTTCTCTTTTCAATTTTCTCTTCTTTACTCTTTTCTCTTTTATCTTTTCTCTTCTTTTCTCTCCTTTTCTCGTTTCCCTTTTCTCTTCTTTTCTCTTTTCTCTTTTCTCTTCTTTTCCCTTATCTCTTTTCAATTTTCTCTTCTTTTCTCTTTTCTCATCTTTTCTCTTTTCTCTTTTCTCTTCTTCTCTCTTTTCTCTTTTCTCTTCTTTTCTCTTCTTTATTTTATCTTCTTTTCTCTTCTTGTATCTTTTCTCTTCCTTTCTCTTCTTTTCTCTTTTCTCTTCTTTTATTTTATCTTCATTTCTCTTTTCTCTTCTTTTCTCATATTTTCTCTTTTCTCTTCTTTTCTCTTTTCCATTTTCTCTTCTTTTCTCTTTCTCTTTTCTCTTCGTATCTCTTTTCTCTTTTCTGTCTTTTCTCTTCTTTTCTCTTTTCTCTTTTTTATTTTATCTTCTTTTCTCTTCTTTACTCTCTTCTCTTCTTTTCTCTTCGTTTCTCTTTCTCTTCTTTTCTCTTTTCCCTTTTCTCTCCTTTTCTCTTTTCACGTTTCTCTTTTCTCTTCTTGTCTCTTATTTTCTCTTTTCAACTTTCTGTATTCTCTTTTCTCTTCTTGTCTCTTCTTTTCTATTTTCTCTTTTCTCTTTTTTTCTCAACTTTTCTTTTCATTTTTCTTTTCAAATTTTTCTTCTTTTCTCTTCCTTCCTCTTCTTTTCTCTTTTCTCTTTTCTCTTCTTTTCTCTTTTCACTTTTCTCTTCTTTACTCTTTTCTCTTTTGTCTTTTCTCTTCTTTTCTCTTTTCTCTTTTCTCTTCTTTTCTCTTTTCAATTCTTTTCTCTTCATTTCTCTTTCTTCTTTCTCTTCTTTTCTCTTCTTTTCTCTTTTCTCTTATCTCTTTTCTCTTCTTTTCACTTTTCTCATTTCTCTTCTTTTCTCTTTTCCCATTTCTCTTCTTTTCTCTTTTCTCTTTTTTCTCTTCTTTTCTCTTTTCTCATTTCTATTCTTTTCTCTTTTCTGTTCTTCTCCCTTTTCTCTTTTCTCTTCTTGTCTCTTCTTTTCTCTTTTCTCTTTTCGCTTTTTTCTTTGATCTTCTTTGATCTTCTTTTCTCTATTCTCCTTTCTCTTCTTTTCTCTTCTATTCTCTTTTTTTCTCTTTACCCTTTTCTCTCCTTTCCTCTATTCTCTTTTCTTTTCTTTTCTCTTTGCTCTTTTCTCTTCTTTTTTCTTTCCTCTTTTAACTTCTTTTCACTTCTTTTCTCTTTTCTCTTTTGTCTTTTCTCTCGTTTTCTCTTTTCTCTTCTTTTCTCTTCCTTTCTCTTTTCTCTCTTCCCTTTTCTCTTCTTTTCTCTTCTTTTCTCTTTTGTCTTCTTTTCTCCTTGCTCTTGTCACTTTTCTCCTCTTTACTCTTCTGTTCTCTTTTTTCTTTTCTCTTTTCTATTCATCTCTCTTTTCTCTTATTTTCTCTTCTTTTCTCTTTTCTCCTCTTTTCTCTTTTTTATTTTCTCTTCTTTTCTCTTAACTATTCTTTTCCCTTCTTTTCTCTTCTTGTCTCTTCTTTTCTCTTTTCTCTTCTTTTCTCTTTTCCCTTCTTTTCTCCTGTCTCTTTTCTCTTCATTTCTCTTTTCTCTTTTGTCTTTTCTCTTCTTTTCTCTCCTTTTCTCTTTTCCCTTTCCCTTTTCTCTTCGTTTCTCTTCTTTTCTCTTTTCTCTTTTCTCTTCTTTTCTCTTTTCTCTTTTCTCTTCTTTTCTCTGTTCTCTTTTCTCTTCTTTATTTTATCTTCATTTCCCTTTTCTCTTCTTTTCTCATCTTTTCTCTTTTCTCTTCTTTTGTCTTTTCCCTTTTCTCTTCTTTTCTCTTTTCTCTTTTCTCTTTGTATCTCTTTTCTATTTTCGGTCTTTTCTCTTCTTTTCTCTTTTTTATTTTATCTTCTTTTCTCTTCTTTAATCTTTTCTCTTCTTTTCTCTTCATTTCTCTTTTCTCTTCTTTTCTCTTTTCTCTTTTTTATTTTATCTTCTTTTATCTTCTTTTCTCTTTTCTCTTCTTTTCTCTTCGTTTCTCTTTTCCCTTTTCTCTCCTTTTCTCTTTTCTCGTTTCTCTTTTCTCTTCTTTTCTCTTTTCGCTTCTGGTCTCTTCTTTTCTCTTTTCAACTTTCTGTATTCTCTTTTCTCGTCTTGTCTCTTCTTTTCTATTTTCTCTTTTCTCTTTTTTTCTCAACTTTTCTTTCCGTTTCTCTTTTCACTTTTTTCTTCTTTTCTCTTCCTTCCTCTTCTTTTCTCTTTTCCCTTTTCTCTTCTTTTCTCTTTTCACTTTTCTCTTCTTTACTCTTTTCTCTTTTGTCTTTTCTCTTCTTTTCTCATTTCTCTTCTTTTCTCATTTCTTTTTTCTCTTTTCTCTTTTCCCATCTTTTCTCTTTTCTCTTTTCACTTCTTTTCTCTTCTTTTCTTTTCTCTTTTCTCTTTTCTCTTCTTTTCTCTTTTCAATTCTTTTCTCTTCATTTCTCTTTCTTCTTTCTCTTCTTTTCTCTTCTTTTCTCTTTTCTCTTATCTCTTTTCTCTTCTTTTCACTTTTCTCATTTCTCTTCTTTTCTCTTTTCTCTTTTTTCTCTTCTTTTCTCTTTTCTCTTTTCTCTCTTTTCTCTTCTTTTCACTTTTCTCATTTCTCTTCTTTTCTCTTTTCTCTTTTTTCTCTTCTTTTCTCTTTTCTCTTTTCTCTTTTTTCTCTTCTTTTCTCTTTTCTCATTTCTATTCTTTTCTCTTTTGTCTTTCTCTTTTTTCTCTTATTTTCTCTTTTCTCCTTTCTATTCTTTTCTCTTTTCTCTTTTCTGTTCTTCTCTCATTTCTCTTTTCTCTTCTTTTCTCTTTTCTCTTCTTGTCTCTTCTTTTCACTTCGTTTCTCTTTTCTCTTCTTTTCTCCTTTCTCTTTTCACTTTTCTCCTCTTTACTCTACTGTTCTCTTTTCTCTATTCTCTTGTCTATTCTTCTCTCTTTTCTCTTCTTTTCTCTTTTCTCTTCTTTTCTCTTTTCTCTTCTTTTCTCTTTTCTCTTCTTTTCTCTTCTTTCCTCTTTTCCCTTTTCTCATTTCTTTTTTCTCTTTCCTCTTTTCTCATCTTTTCTCTTTTCAATTTTGTCTTTTCACTTCTTTTCTTTTCTCTTTTTCTTTTCTCTTCTTTTCTCTTTTCAATTCTTTTCTCTTCATTTCTCTTTCTTCTTTCTCTTCTTTTCTGTTCTTTTCTCTTTTCCAATTTCTCTTTTTTTCTCTTTTCTCTTTTTTCTCTTATTTTCTCTTTTCTCCTTTCTATTCTTTTCTCTTTTCTCTTTTCTGTTCTTCTCTCATTTCTCTTTTCTCTTCTTTTCTCTTTTCTTTTCTTGTCTCTTCTTTTCTCTTTTCCCTTTTCTCTTCTTTTCTCTTCTCTCTTTTCTCTTCTTTTCTCATTTCTCTTCTTTTCTCATTTCTTTTTTCTCTTTTCTCTTATCTCATCTTTTCTCTTTTCTCTTTTCACTTCTTTTCTCTTCTTTTCTTTTCTCTTTTCTCTTTTCTCTGCTTTTCTCTTTTCAATTCTTTTCTCTTCATATCTCTTTCTTCTTTCTCTTCTTTTCTCTTCTTTTCTCTTTTCTCTTATCTCTTTTCTCTTCTTTTCAGTTTTCTCATTTCTCTTTTTTTCTCTTTTCCCATTTCTCTTCTTTTCTCTTTTTTCTCTTCTTTTCTATGTTCTCATTTCTATTCTTTTCTCTTTTCTCTTTTCTGTTCTTCTCTCTTTTCTCTTTTCTCTTCTTGTCTCTTCTTTTCTCTTTTCTCTTTTCGCTTTTTTCTTTGATGTTCTTTGATCTTCTTTTCTCTTTTCTCTTTTCTCTTCTATTCTCTTTTTTTTCTCTTTACCCTTTTCTCTCCTTTCCTCTTTTCTCTTTTCTTTTCTTTTGTCTTTGCTCTTTTCTCTTCTTATTTCTTTCCTCTTTAAACTTCTTCTCACTTCTTTTCTCTTTTCTCTTTTGTCTTTTCTCTCCTTTTCTCTTTTCTCTTCTTTTCTCTTCCTTTCTCTTTTCTCTCTTCCCTTTTCTCTTCTTTTCTCCTCTTTTCTCTTTTCTCTTCTTTTCTCCTTGCTCTTGTCGCTTTTCTCCTCTTTACTCTTCTGTTCTCTTTTCTTTTTTCTCTTTTCTATTCATCTCTCTTTTCTCTTATTTTCTCTTCTTTTCTCTTTTCTCCTCTTTTCTCTTTTTTATTTTCTCTTCTTTTCTCTTAACTATTCTTTTCCCTTCTTTTCTCTTCTTGTCTCTTCTTTTCTCTTTTCTCTTCTTTTCTCTTTTCCTTCTTTTCTCTTGTCTCTTTTCTCTTCTTTTCTCTTTTCTCTTTTGTCTTTTCTCTTCTTTTCTCTCCTTTTCTCTTTTCCCTTTCCCTTTTCTCTTTGTTTCTCTTCTTTTCTCTTTTCTCTTCTTTTCTCTTTTCCTTCTTTTCTCTTGTCTCTTTTCTCTTCTTTTCTCTTTTCTCTTTTGTCTTTTCTCTTCTTTTCTCTCCTTTTCTCTTTTCCCTTTCCCTTTTCTCTTTGTTTCTCTTCTTTTCTCTTTTCTCATCTTTTCTCTTTTCACTTCTTTTCTCTTCTTTTCTTTTCTCTTTTCTCTTTTCTCTTCTTTTCTCTTTTCAATTCTTTTCTCTTCATTTCTCTTTCTTCTTTCTCTTCTTTTCTCTTCTTTTCTCTTTTCTCTTAGCTCTTTTCTCTTCTTTTCACTTTTCTCATTTCTCTTCTTTTCTCTTTTCCCATTTCTCTTCTTTTCTCTTTTCTCTTTTTTCTCTTCTTTTCTCTTTTCTCATTTCTATTCTTTTCTCTTTTCTCTTTTCTGTTCTTCTCTCTTTTCTCTTTTCTCTTCTTGTCTCTTCTTTTCTCTTTTCTCTTTTCGCTTTTTTCTTTGAACTTCTTTGATCATCTTTTCTCTTTTCTCTTTTCTCTTCTTTTCTCTTCTATTCTCTTTTTTCTCTTTACCCTTTTCTCTCCTTTCCTCTTTTCTCTTTTCTTTTCTTTTCTCTTTGCTCTTTTCTCTTCTTATTTCTTTCCACTTTTAACTTCTTTTCGCTTCTTTTCTCTTTTCTCTTTTGTCTTTTCTCTCGTTTTCTCTTTTCTCTTCTTTTCTCTTCCTTTCTCTTTTCTCTCCTCCCTTTTCTCTTCTTTTCTCTTCTTTTCTCTTTTCTCTTCTTTTCTCCTTGCTCTTGTCACTTTTCTCCTCTTTACTCTTCTGTTCTCTTTTTTCTTTGCTCTTTTCTATTCATCTCTCTTTTCTCTTATTTTCTCCTCTTTTCTCTTTTCTCTTTTTTATTTTCTCTTCTTTTCTCTTAACTATTCTTTTCCCTTCTTTTCTCTTCTTGTCTCTTCTTTTCTCTTTTCTCTTCTTTTCTCTTTTCCCTTCTTTTCTCTTGTCTCTTTTCTCTTCTTTTCTCCTTGCTCTTGTCACTTTTCTCCTCTTTACTCTTCTGTTCTCTTTTTTCTCTTTTCTCATCTTTTCTCTTTTGTCTTTTCACTTCTTTTCTCTTCTTTTCTTTTCTCTTTTCTCTTTTCTCTTCTTTTCTCTTTTCAATTCTTTTCTCTTCATTTCTCTATCTTCTTTCTCTTCTGTTCTCTTCTTTTCTCTTTTCTCTTATCTCTTTTCTCTTCTTTTAACTTTTCTCGTTTCTCTTCTTTTCTCTTTTCCCATTTCTCTTCTTTTCTCTTTTCTCTTTTTTCTCTTCTTTTCTCTTTACTCTTTTCTCTTCTTTTCTCTTCGGTTCTCTTTTCTCTTCTTTTCTCTTCTCTCTTTTCTCTTCTTTTCTCTTTTCTCTTTTCTCTTCTTTTCTCTGTTCTCTTTTCTCTTTTTTATTATATCTTCCTTTTCCTTTTCTCTTCTTTTCTCATCTTTTCTCTTTTCTCTTCTTTTCTCTTTTCAATTCTTTTCTCTTCATTTCTCTTTCTTCTTTCTCTTCTTTTCTGTTCTTTTCTCTTTTCCAATTTCTCTTTTTTTCTCTTTTCTCTTTTCTCTTTTTTCTCTTATTTTCTCTTTTCTCCTTTCTATTCTTTTCTCTTTTCTCTTTTCTGTTCTTCTCTCATTTCTCTTTTCTCTTCTTTTCTCTTTTCTTTTCTTGTCTCTTCTTTTCTCTTTTCTCTTTTCACTTCTTTTCTCTACTATTCACTTTTCTCTTTTCTCTTCTTTTCTCTTTTCCCTTTTCTCTTCTTTTCTCTTCTCTCTTTTCTCTTCTTTTCTCTTCTTTTCTCATTTCTCTTCTTTTCTCATTTCTTTTTTCTCTTTTCTCTTTTCTCATCTTTTCTCTTTTCTCTTTTCACTTCTTTTCTCTTCTTTTCTTTTCTCTTTTCTCTTTTCTCTTCTTTTCTCTTTTCAATTCTTTTCTCTTCCTTTCTCTTTCTTCTTTCTCTTCTTTTCTCTTCTTTTCTCTTTTCTCTTATCTCTTTTCTCTTCTTTTCACTTTTCTCATTTCTCTTCTTTTCTCTTTTCCCATTTCTCTTCTTTTCTCTTTTCTCTTTTTTCTCTTCTTTTCTCTTTTCTCATTTCTATTCTTTTCTCTTTTCTGTTCTTCTCCCTTTTCTCTTTTCTCTTCTTGTCTCTTCTTTTCTCTTTTCTCTTTTCGCTTTTTTCTTTGATCTTCTTTGATCTTCTTTTCTCTATTCTCCTTTCTCTTCTTTTCTCTTCTATTCTCTTTTTTTCTCTTTACCCTTTTCTCTCCTTTCCTCTATTCTCTTTTCTTTTCTTTTCTCTTTGCTCTTTTCTCTTCTTTTTTCTTTCCTCTTTTAACTTCTTTTCACTTCTTTTCTCTTTTCTCTTTTGTCTTTTCTCTCGTTTTCTCTTTTCTCTTCTTTTCTCTTCCTTTCTCTTTTCTCTCTTCCCTTTTCTCTTCTTTTCTCTTCTTTTCTCTTTTGTCTTCTTTTCTCCTTGCTCTTGTCACTTTTCTCCTCTTTACTCTTCTGTTCTCTTTTTTCTTTTCTCTTTTCTATTCATCTCTCTTTTCTCTTATTTTCTCTTCTTTTCTCTTTTCTCCTCTTTTCTCTTTTTTATTTTCTCTTCTTTTCTCTTAACTATTCTTTTCCCTTCTTTTCTCTTCTTGTCTCTTCTTTTCTCTTTTCTCTTCTTTTCTCTTTTCCCTTCTTTTCTCCTGTCTCTTTTCTCTTCATTTCTCTTTTCTCTTTTGTCTTTTCTCTTCTTTTCTCTCCTTTTCTCTTTTCCCTTTCCCTTTTCTCTTCGTTTCTCTTCTTTTCTCTTTTCTCTTTTCTCTTCTTTTCTCTTTTCTCTTTTCTCTTCTTTTCTCTGTTCTCTTTTCTCTTCTTTATTTTATCTTCATTTCCCTTTTCTCTTCTTTTCTCATCTTTTCTCTTTTCTCTTCTTTTGTCTTTTCCCTTTTCTCTTCTTTTCTCTTTTCTCTTTTCTCTTTGTATCTCTTTTCTATTTTCGGTCTTTTCTCTTCTTTTCTCTTTTTTATTTTATCTTCTTTTCTCTTCTTTAATCTTTTCTCTTCTTTTCTCTTCATTTCTCTTTTCTCTTCTTTTCTCTTTTCTCTTTTTTATTTTATCTTCTTTTATCTTCTTTTCTCTTTTCTCTTCTTTTCTCTTCGTTTCTCTTTTCCCTTTTCTCTCCTTTTCTCTTTTCTCGTTTCTCTTTTCTCTTCTTTTCTCTTTTCGCTTCTGGTCTCTTCTTTTCTCTTTTCAACTTTCTGTATTCTCTTTTCTCGTCTTGTCTCTTCTTTTCTATTTTCTCTTTTCTCTTTTTTTCTCAACTTTTCTTTCCGTTTCTCTTTTCACTTTTTTCTTCTTTTCTCTTCCTTCCTCTTCTTTTCTCTTTTCCCTTTTCTCTTCTTTTCTCTTTTCACTTTTCTCTTCTTTACTCTTTTCTCTTTTGTCTTTTCTCTTCTTTTCTCATTTCTCTTCTTTTCTCATTTCTTTTTTCTCTTTTCTCTTTTCCCATCTTTTCTCTTTTCTCTTTTCACTTCTTTTCTCTTCTTTTCTTTTCTCTTTTCTCTTTTCTCTTCTTTTCTCTTTTCAATTCTTTTCTCTTCATTTCTCTTTCTTCTTTCTCTTCTTTTCTCTTCTTTTCTCTTTTCTCTTATCTCTTTTCTCTTCTTTTCACTTTTCTCATTTCTCTTCTTTTCTCTTTTCTCTTTTTTCTCTTCTTTTCTCTTTTCTCTTTTCTCTCTTTTCTCTTCTTTTCACTTTTCTCATTTCTCTTCTTTTCTCTTTTCTCTTTTTTCTCTTCTTTTCTCTTTTCTCTTTTCTCTTTTTTCTCTTCTTTTCTCTTTTCTCATTTCTATTCTTTTCTCTTTTGTCTTTCTCTTTTTTCTCTTATTTTCTCTTTTCTCCTTTCTATTCTTTTCTCTTTTCTCTTTTCTGTTCTTCTCTCATTTCTCTTTTCTCTTCTTTTCTCTTTTCTCTTCTTGTCTCTTCTTTTCACTTCGTTTCTCTTTTCTCTTCTTTTCTCCTTTCTCTTTTCACTTTTCTCCTCTTTACTCTACTGTTCTCTTTTCTCTATTCTCTTGTCTATTCTTCTCTCTTTTCTCTTCTTTTCTCTTTTCTCTTCTTTTCTCTTTTCTCTTCTTTTCTCTTTTCTCTTCTTTTCTCTTCTTTCCTCTTTTCCCTTTTCTCATTTCTTTTTTCTCTTTCCTCTTTTCTCATCTTTTCTCTTTTCAATTTTGTCTTTTCACTTCTTTTCTTTTCTCTTTTTCTTTTCTCTTCTTTTCTCTTTTCAATTCTTTTCTCTTCATTTCTCTTTCTTCTTTCTCTTCTTTTCTGTTCTTTTCTCTTTTCCAATTTCTCTTTTTTTCTCTTTTCTCTTTTTTCTCTTATTTTCTCTTTTCTCCTTTCTATTCTTTTCTCTTTTCTCTTTTCTGTTCTTCTCTCATTTCTCTTTTCTCTTCTTTTCTCTTTTCTTTTCTTGTCTCTTCTTTTCTCTTTTCCCTTTTCTCTTCTTTTCTCTTCTCTCTTTTCTCTTCTTTTCTCATTTCTCTTCTTTTCTCATTTCTTTTTTCTCTTTTCTCTTATCTCATCTTTTCTCTTTTCTCTTTTCACTTCTTTTCTCTTCTTTTCTTTTCTCTTTTCTCTTTTCTCTGCTTTTCTCTTTTCAATTCTTTTCTCTTCATATCTCTTTCTTCTTTCTCTTCTTTTCTCTTCTTTTCTCTTTTCTCTTATCTCTTTTCTCTTCTTTTCAGTTTTCTCATTTCTCTTTTTTTCTCTTTTCCCATTTCTCTTCTTTTCTCTTTTTTCTCTTCTTTTCTATGTTCTCATTTCTATTCTTTTCTCTTTTCTCTTTTCTGTTCTTCTCTCTTTTCTCTTTTCTCTTCTTGTCTCTTCTTTTCTCTTTTCTCTTTTCGCTTTTTTCTTTGATGTTCTTTGATCTTCTTTTCTCTTTTCTCTTTTCTCTTCTTTTCTCTTCTATTCTCTTTTTTTTCTCTTTACCCTTTTCTCTCCTTTCCTCTTTTCTCTTTTCTTTTCTTTTGTCTTTGCTCTTTTCTCTTCTTATTTCTTTCCTCTTTAAACTTCTTCTCACTTCTTTTCTCTTTTCTCTTTTGTCTTTTCTCTCCTTTTCTCTTTTCTCTTCTTTTCTCTTCCTTTCTCTTTTCTCTCTTCCCTTTTCTCTTCTTTTCTCCTCTTTTCTCTTTTCTCTTCTTTTCTCCTTGCTCTTGTCGCTTTTCTCCTCTTTACTCTTCTGTTCTCTTTTCTTTTTTCTCTTTTCTATTCATCTCTCTTTTCTCTTATTTTCTCTTCTTTTCTCTTTTCTCCTCTTTTCTCTTTTTTATTTTCTCTTCTTTTCTCTTAACTATTCTTTTCCCTTCTTTTCTCTTCTTGTCTCTTCTTTTCTCTTTTCTCTTCTTTTCTCTTTTCCTTCTTTTCTCTTGTCTCTTTTCTCTTCTTTTCTCTTTTCTCTTTTGTCTTTTCTCTTCTTTTCTCTCCTTTTCTCTTTTCCCTTTCCCTTTTCTCTTTGTTTCTCTTCTTTTCTCTTTTCTCTTCTTTTCTCTTTTCCTTCTTTTCTCTTGTCTCTTTTCTCTTCTTTTCTCTTTTCTCTTTTGTCTTTTCTCTTCTTTTCTCTCCTTTTCTCTTTTCCCTTTCCCTTTTCTCTTTGTTTCTCTTCTTTTCTCTTTTCTCATCTTTTCTCTTTTCACTTCTTTTCTCTTCTTTTCTTTTCTCTTTTCTCTTTTCTCTTCTTTTCTCTTTTCAATTCTTTTCTCTTCATTTCTCTTTCTTCTTTCTCTTCTTTTCTCTTCTTTTCTCTTTTCTCTTAGCTCTTTTCTCTTCTTTTCACTTTTCTCATTTCTCTTCTTTTCTCTTTTCCCATTTCTCTTCTTTTCTCTTTTCTCTTTTTTCTCTTCTTTTCTCTTTTCTCATTTCTATTCTTTTCTCTTTTCTCTTTTCTGTTCTTCTCTCTTTTCTCTTTTCTCTTCTTGTCTCTTCTTTTCTCTTTTCTCTTTTCGCTTTTTTCTTTGAACTTCTTTGATCATCTTTTCTCTTTTCTCTTTTCTCTTCTTTTCTCTTCTATTCTCTTTTTTCTCTTTACCCTTTTCTCTCCTTTCCTCTTTTCTCTTTTCTTTTCTTTTCTCTTTGCTCTTTTCTCTTCTTATTTCTTTCCACTTTTAACTTCTTTTCGCTTCTTTTCTCTTTTCTCTTTTGTCTTTTCTCTCGTTTTCTCTTTTCTCTTCTTTTCTCTTCCTTTCTCTTTTCTCTCCTCCCTTTTCTCTTCTTTTCTCTTCTTTTCTCTTTTCTCTTCTTTTCTCCTTGCTCTTGTCACTTTTCTCCTCTTTACTCTTCTGTTCTCTTTTTTCTTTGCTCTTTTCTATTCATCTCTCTTTTCTCTTATTTTCTCCTCTTTTCTCTTTTCTCTTTTTTATTTTCTCTTCTTTTCTCTTAACTATTCTTTTCCCTTCTTTTCTCTTCTTGTCTCTTCTTTTCTCTTTTCTCTTCTTTTCTCTTTTCCCTTCTTTTCTCTTGTCTCTTTTCTCTTCTTTTCTCCTTGCTCTTGTCACTTTTCTCCTCTTTACTCTTCTGTTCTCTTTTTTCTCTTTTCTCATCTTTTCTCTTTTGTCTTTTCACTTCTTTTCTCTTCTTTTCTTTTCTCTTTTCTCTTTTCTCTTCTTTTCTCTTTTCAATTCTTTTCTCTTCATTTCTCTATCTTCTTTCTCTTCTGTTCTCTTCTTTTCTCTTTTCTCTTATCTCTTTTCTCTTCTTTTAACTTTTCTCGTTTCTCTTCTTTTCTCTTTTCCCATTTCTCTTCTTTTCTCTTTTCTCTTTTTTCTCTTCTTTTCTCTTTACTCTTTTCTCTTCTTTTCTCTTCGGTTCTCTTTTCTCTTCTTTTCTCTTCTCTCTTTTCTCTTCTTTTCTCTTTTCTCTTTTCTCTTCTTTTCTCTGTTCTCTTTTCTCTTTTTTATTATATCTTCCTTTTCCTTTTCTCTTCTTTTCTCATCTTTTCTCTTTTCTCTTCTTTTCTCTTTTCAATTCTTTTCTCTTCATTTCTCTTTCTTCTTTCTCTTCTTTTCTGTTCTTTTCTCTTTTCCAATTTCTCTTTTTTTCTCTTTTCTCTTTTCTCTTTTTTCTCTTATTTTCTCTTTTCTCCTTTCTATTCTTTTCTCTTTTCTCTTTTCTGTTCTTCTCTCATTTCTCTTTTCTCTTCTTTTCTCTTTTCTTTTCTTGTCTCTTCTTTTCTCTTTTCTCTTTTCACTTCTTTTCTCTACTATTCACTTTTCTCTTTTCTCTTCTTTTCTCTTTTCCCTTTTCTCTTCTTTTCTCTTCTCTCTTTTCTCTTCTTTTCTCTTCTTTTCTCATTTCTCTTCTTTTCTCATTTCTTTTTTCTCTTTTCTCTTTTCTCATCTTTTCTCTTTTCTCTTTTCACTTCTTTTCTCTTCTTTTCTTTTCTCTTTTCTCTTTTCTCTTCTTTTCTCTTTTCAATTCTTTTCTCTTCCTTTCTCTTTCTTCTTTCTCTTCTTTTCTCTTCTTTTCTCTTATCTCTCTTCTCTTCTTTTCAGTTTTCTCATTTCTCTTTTTTTCTCTTTTCCCATTTCTCTTCTTTTCTCTTTTCTCTTTTTTCTCTTCTTTTCTATGTTCTCATTTCTATTCTTTTCTCTTTTCTGTTCTTCTCTCTTTTCTCTTTTCTCTTCTTCTCTCTTCTTTTCTCTTTTCTCTTTTCGCTTTTTTCTTTGATGTTCTTTGATCTTCTTTTCTCTTTTCTCTTTTCTCTTCTTTTCTCTTCTATTCTCTTTTTTTTCACTTTACACTTTTCTCTCCTTTCCTCTTTTCTCTTTTCTTTTCTTTTGTCTTTGCTCTTTTCTCTTCTTATTTCTTTCCTCTTTTAACTTCTTTTCGCTTCTTTTCTCTTTTCTCTTTTGTCTTTTCTCTCCTTTTCTCTTTTCTCTTCTTTTCTCTTTTCTCTTTTCTCTTCTTTTCTCTGTTCTCTTTTCTCTTCTTTATTTTATCTTCATTTCCCTTTTCTCTTCTTTTCTCATCTTTTCTCTTTTCTCTTCTTTTGTCTTTTCCCTTTTCTCTTCTTTTCTCTTTTCTCTTTTCTCTTTGTATCTCTTTTCTATTTTCGGTCTTTTCTCTTCTTTTCTCTTTTCTCTTTTTTATTTTATCTTCTTTTCTCTTCTTTAATCTTTTCTCTTCTTTTCTCTTCAGTTCTCTTTTCTCTTCTTTTCTCTTTTCTCTTTTTTATTTTATCTTCTTTTATCTTCTTTTCTCTTTTCTCTTCTTTTCTCTTCGTTTCTCTTTTCCCTTTTCTCTCCTTTTCTCTTTTCTCGTTTCTCTTTTCTCTTCTTTTCTCTTTTCGCTTCTGGTCTCTTCTTTTCTCTTTTCAACTTTCTGTATTCTCTTTTCTCGTCTTGTCTCTTCTTTTCTATTTTCTCTTTTCTCTTTTTTTCTCAACTTTTCTTTCCGTTTCTCTTTTCACTTTTTTCTTCTTTTCTCTTCCTTCCTCTTCTTTTCTCTTTTCCCTTTTCTCTTCTTTTCTCTTTTCACTTTTCTCTTCTTTACTCTTTTCTCTTTTGTCTTTTCTCTTCTTTTCTCATTTCTCTTCTTTTCTCATTTCTTTTTTCTCTTTTCTCTTTTCCCATCTTTTCTCTTTTCTCTTTTCACTTCTTTTCTCTTCTTTTCTTTTCTCTTTTCTCTTTTCTCTTCTTTTCTCTTTTCAATTCTTTTCTCTTCATTTCTCTTTCTTCTTTCTCTTCTTTTCTCTTCTTTTCTCTTTTCTCTTATCTCTTTTCTCTTCTTTTCACTTTTCTCTTTTCTCTTTTTTCTCTTCTTTTCTCTTTTCTCTTTTCTCTTTTTTCTCTTCTTTTCTCTTTTCTCATTTCTATTCTTTTCTCTTTTGTCTTTTCTCTTTTTTCTCTTATTTTCTCTTTTCTCCTTTCTATTCTTTTCTCTTTTCTCTTTTCTGTTCTTCTCTCATTTCTCTTTTCTCTTCTTTTCTCTTTTCTCTTCTTGTCTCTTCTTTTCACTTCGTTTCTCTTTTCTCTTCTTTTCTCCTTTCTCTTTTCACTTTTCTCCTCTTTACTCTACTGTTCTCTTTTCTCTATTCTCTTGTCTATTCTTCTCTCTTTTCTCTTCTTTTCTCTTTTCTCTTCTTTTCTCTTTTCTCTTCTTTTCTCTTTTCTCTTCTTTTCTCTTCTTTCCTCTTTTCCCTTTTCTCATTTCTTTTTTCTCTTTCCTCTTTTCTCATCTTTTCTCTTTTCAATTTTGTCTTTTCACTTCTTTTCTTTTCTCTTTTTCTTTTCTCTTCTTTTCTCTTTTCAATTCTTTTCTCTTCATTTCTCTTTCTTCTTTCTCTTCTTTTCTGTTCTTTTCTCTTTTCCAATTTCTCTTTTTTTCTCTTTTCTCTTTTCTCTTTTTTCTCTTATTTTCTCTTTTCTCCTTTCTATTCTTTTCTCTTTTCTCTTTTCTGTTCTTCTCTCATTTCTCTTTTCTCTTCTTTTCTCTTTTCTTTTCTTGTCTCTTCTTTTCTCTTTTCTCTTTTCACTTCTTTTCTCTACTATTCTCTTTTCTCTTTTCTCTTCTTTTCTCTTTTCCCTTTTCTCTTCTTTTCTCTTCTCTCTTTTCTCTTCTTTTCTCATTTCTCTTTTTTTCTCATTTCTTTTTTCTCTTTTCTCTTTTCTCATCTTTTCTCTTTTCTCTTTTCACTTCTTTTCTCTTCTTTTCTTTTCTCTTTTCTCTTTTCTCTGCTTTTCTCTTTTCAATTCTTTTCTCTTCATTTCTCTTTCTTCTTTCTCTTCTTTTCTCTTCTTTTCTCTTTTCTCTTATCTCTTTTCTCTTCTTTTCAGTTTTCTCATTTCTCTTTTTTTCACTTTTCCCATTTCTCTTCTTTTCTCTTTTCTCTTTTTTCTCTTCTTTTCTATGTTCTCATTTCTATTCTTTTCTCTTTTCTCTTTTCTGTTCTTCTCTCTTTTCTCTTTTCTCTTCTTGTCTCTTCTTTTCTCTTTTCTCTTTTCGCTTTTTTCTTTGATGTTCTTTGATCTTCTTTTCTCTTTTCTCTTTTCTCTTCTTTTCTCTTCTATTCTCTTTTTTTTCTCTTTACCCTTTTCTCTCCTTTCCTCTTTTCTCTTTTCTTTTCTTTTGTCTTTGCTCTTTTCTCTTCTTATTTCTTTCCTCTTTTAACTTCTTCTCACTTCTTTTCTCTTTTCTCTTTTGTCTTTTCTCTCCTTTTCTCTTTTCTCTTCTTTTCTCTTCCTTTCTCTTTTCTCTCTTCCCTTTTCTCTTCTTTTCTCCTCTTTTCTCTTTTCTCTTCTTTTCTCCTTGCTCTTGTCGCTTTTCTCCTCTTTACTCTTCTGTTCTCTTTTCTCTTTTCTCTTTTCTATTCATCTCTCTTTTCTCTTATTTTCTCTTCTTTTCTCTTTTCTCCTTTTTTCTCTTTTTTATTTTCTCTTCTTTTCTCTTAACTATTCTTTTCCCTTCTTTTCTCTTCTTGTCTCTTCTTTTCTCTTTTCTCTTCTTTTCTCTTTTCCCTTTTCTCTTCTTTTCTCTTCTCTCTTTTCTCTTCTTTTCTCTTCTTTTCTCATTTCTCTTCTTTTCTCATTTCTTTTTTCTCTTTTCTCTTTTCTCATCTTTTCTCTTTTGTCTTTTCACTTCTTTTCTTTTCTCTTTTCTCTTTTCTCGTCTTTTCTCTTTTCAATTCTTTTCTCTTCATTTCTCTTTCTTCTTTCTCTTCTGTTCTCTTCTTTTCTCTTTTCTCTTATCTCTTTTCTCTTCTTTTCACTTTTCTCATTTCTCTTCTTTTCTCTTTTCTCTTTTTTCTCTTCTTTTCTCTTTTCTCATTTCTATTCTTTTCTCTTCTTTCCTCTTTTCCCTTTTCTCTTCTTTTCTCTTTTATCTTTTTGCTTTTCTCTTCTTTTCTCTTTTCACTTTTCTCTTCTTTACTCTTCTTTTCTCCTCTTTTCTCTTCTTTTCTCTTCTTTCCTCGTCTTTTCTCTTTTTCCTTTTCTCTTCTTTTCTCTACTATTCTCTTTTCTCTTTTCTCTTCATCTCTCTTTTCCCTTTTCTCTTCTTTTCTCTTCTCTCTTTTCTCTTCTTTTCTCTTCTTTTCTCATTTCTTTTTTCTCTTTTCTCTTTTCTCATATTTTCTCTTTTCTCTTTTCACTTCTTTTCTCTTCTTTTCTTTTCTCTTTTCTCTTTTCTCTTCTTTTCTCTTTTCAATTCTTTTCTCTTCATTTCTCTTTCTTCTTTCTCTTCTTTTCTCTTCTTTTCTCTTTTCTCTTATCTCTTTTCTCTTCTTTTCACTTTTCTCATTTCTCTTCTTTTCTCTTTTCCCATTTCTCTTCTTTTCTCTTTTCTCCTTTTTCTCTTCTTTTCTCTTTTCTCATTTCTATTCTTTTCTCTTTTCTGTTCTTCTCTCTTTTCTCTTTTCTCTTCTTGTCTCTTCTTTTCTCTTTTCTCTTTTCGCTTTTTTCTTTGATCTTCTTTGATCTTCTTTTCTCTTTTCTCTTTTCTCTTCTTTTCTCTTCTATTCTCTTTTTTTCTCTTTACCCTTTTCTCTCCTTTCCTCTTTTCTCTTTTCTCTTCTTTTCACTTTTCTCATTTCTCTTCTTATTTATTTTCCCATTTCTCTTCTTTTCTCTTTTCTCTTTTTTCTCTTCTTTTCTCTTTTCTCATTTCTATTCTTTTCTCTTTTCTCTTTTCTGTTCTTCTCTCTTTTCTCTTTTCTCTTCTTGTCTCTTCTTTTCTCTTTTCTCTTTTCGCTTTTTTCTTTGATCTTCTTTGATCTTCTTTTCTCTTTTCTCTTTTCTCTTCTTTTCTCTTCTATTCTCTTTTTTTCTCTTTACCCTTTTCTCTTCTTTTCTCTTTTCTCTTTTCTCTTCTTTACTGTTCTTGTCTCCTCTTTTCTCTTCTTTTCTCTTCTTTTCTGTTTTCACTTCTTTTCTCTACTATTCTCTTTTCTCTTTTCTCTTCTTTTCTCTTTTCCCTTTTCTCTTCTTTTCTCTTCTTTTCAATACTTTTCTCTTCATTTCTCTTTCTTCATTCTCTTCTTTTCTCTTCTTCTCTCTTTTCTCTTATCTCTCTTCTCTTCTGTTCTCTTTTCTCCTTTCTCTTTTCTATTCATCTCTATTTTCTCTTCTTTTCTCTTTTCTCTTTTTCCTTTTCTCTTTTCTCTTTTCACTTCTTTTCTCTACTATTCTCTTTTCTCTTTTCTCTTCTTTTCTCTTTTCCCTTTTCTCTTCTTTTCTCTTTTCCCATTTCTCTTCTTTTCTCTTTTCTATTTTTTCTCTTCTTTTCTCTTTTCTCATTTCTATTCTTTTCTCTTTTCTCTTTACTGTTCTTCTCTCTTTTCTCTTTTCTCTTCTTGTCTCTTCTTTTCTCTTTTCTCTTTTCGCTTTTTTCTTTGATCTTCTTTGATCTTCTTTTCTCTTTTCTCTTTTTTCTCTTCTTTTCTCTTTTCTCATTTCTCTCCTTTCCTCTTTTCTCTTTTCTTTTCTCTTTGCTCTTTTCTCTTCTTTTTTCTTTCCTCTTTTAACTTCTTTTTGCTTCTTTTCTCTTTTCTCTTTTGTCTTTTTTCTCGTTTTCTCTTTTCTCTTCTTTTCTCTTCGTTTCTCTTTTCTCTCTTCCCTTTTCTCTTCTTTTCTCTTCTTTTCTCTTTTCCCTTCTTTACTCATTTCTCTTCTTTTCTCATTTCTTTTTTCTCTTTTCTCTTTTCTCATCTTTTCTATTTTCTCTTTTGTCTTTTCACTTCTTTTCTTTTCTCTTTTTCTTTTCTCTTCTTTTCTCTTTTCAATTCTTTTCTCTACATTTCTCTTTATTCTTTCTCTTCTTTTCTGTTCTTTTCTCTTTTCCAATTTCTCTTTTCTCTTTTTTCTCTTATTTTCTCTTTTCTCCTTTCTATTCTTTTCTCTTTTCTCTTTTCTGTTCTTCTCTCATTTCTCTTTTCTCATCTTTTCTCTATTCTTTTCTTGTCTCTTCTTTTCTCTTTTTTCTTTTACCTTTTCTCTTCTTTTCTGTTCTCTCTTTTCTCTTCTTTTCTCTTCTTTTCTCTTTATTTCTCTTTACCCTTTTCCCTCCTTTTCTCTTTTCTCTTTTCATTTCACTTTGCTCTTTTCTCTTCTTTTCTCTTTTCTCTTCTCTTATTTTCTCTTTTCTCTTCTTATCTCTTCTTTTCTCTTTTTTATTTTCTCTTCTTTTCACTTTTCTCATTTCTCTTCTTTTCTCTTTTCTCTTTTTTCTCTTCTTTTCTCTTTTCTCATTTCTATTCTTTTCTCTTCTTTCCTCTTTTCCCTTTTCTCTTCTTTTCTCTTTTATCTTTTTGCTTTTCTCTTCTTTTCTGTTCTCTCTTTTCTCTTCTTTTCTCTTCTTTTCTCTTTATTTCTCTTTACCCTTTTCCCTCCTTTTCTCTTTTCTCTTTTCATTTCACTTTGCTCTTTTCTCTTCTTTTCTCTTTTCTCTTCTCTTATTTTCTCTTTTCTCTTCTTTTCTCTTTTTTATTTTCTCTTCTTTTCACTTTTCTCATTTCTCTTCTTTTCTCTTTTCTGTTTTTCTCTTCTTTTCTCTTTTCTCATTTCTATCTTTTCTCTTCTTTCATCTTTTCCCTTTTCTCTACTATTCTCTTTTCTCTTTTCTCTTCTTTTCTCTTTTCCCTTTTCTCTTCTTTTCTCTTCTCTCTTTTCTCTTCTTTTCTCTTCTTTTCTCAATTCTCTTCTTTTCTCATTTCTTTTTTCTCTTTTCTCTTTTCTCATCTTTTCTCTTTTCTCTTTTCACTTCTTTTCTCTTCTTTTCTTTTCTCTTTTCTCCTTTCTCTTCTTTTCTCTTTTCAATTCTTTTCTCTTCATTTCTCTTTCTTCTTTCTCTTCTTTTCTCTTTTCGCTTATCTCTTTGCTCTTCTTTTCACTTTTCTCATTTCTCTTCTTTTCTCTTTTCTCTTTTCTCTTCTTTTCTCTTTTCTCTTATCTCTTTTCTCTTCTTTTCACTTTTCTCATTTCTCTTCTTTTCTCTTTTCTCTTTTTTCTCTTCTTTTCTCTTTTCTCATTTCTATTCTTTTCTCTTCTTTCCTCTTTTCCCTTTTCTCTTCTTTCTCTTTTATCTTTTTGCTTTTCTCTTCTTTTCTCTTTTCTCTTTTCTCCTCTTTTCTATTCTTTTCTCTTCTTTCCTCGTCTTTTCTCTTTTTCCTTTTCTCTTCTTTTCTCTTTTCACTTCTTTTCTCTACTATTCTCTTTTCTCTTCTTTTCTCTTTTCCCTTTTCTCTTCTTTTCTCTTCTCTCTTTTCTCTTCTTTTCTCTTCTTTTCTCATTTCTCTTCTTTTCTCATTTCTTTTTTCTCTTTTCTCTTTTCTCATCTTTTCTCTTTTCTCTTTTCACTTCTTTTCTCTTCTTTTCTTTTCTCTTTTCTCTTTTCTCTTCTTTTCTCTTTTCAATTCTTTTCTCTTCATTTCTCTTTTCACAATTGTCTTTTTTTTCTTTTTTCTCTATATTCTCTTCTTTTCTCTTTTCTCTTCTTTTCTCTTTTCACTTCTTTTCTCTACTATTCTCTTTTCTCTTTTCTCTTCTTTTCTCTTTTCCCTTTTCTCCTCTTTTCTCTTCTTTTCTCTTCTTTCCTCGTCTTTTCTCTTTTTCCTTTTCTCTTCTTTTCTCTTTTCACTTCTTTTCTCTACTATTCTCTTTTCTCTTCTTTTCTCTTTTCCCTTTTCTCTTCTTTTCTCTTCTCTCTTTTCTCTTCTTTTCTCTTCTTTTCTCATTTCTCTTCTTTTCTCATTTCTTTTTTCTCTTTTCTCTTTTCTCATCTTTTCTCTTTTCTCTTTTCACTTCTTTTCGCTTCTTTTCTTTTCTCTTTTCTCTTCTTTTCTCTTTTCAATTCTTTTCTCTTCATTTCTCTTTCTTCTTTCTCTTCTTTTCTCTTCTTTTCTCTTTTCTCTTAGCTCTTTTCTCTTCTTTTCACTTTTCTCATTTCTCTTCTTTTCTCTTTTCCCATTTCTCTTCTTTTCACTTTTCTCTCTTCTTTTCTCTTTTCTCATTTCTATTCTTTTCTCTTTTCTCTTTTCTGTTCTTCTCTCTTTTCTCTTTTCTCTTCTTGTCTCTTCTTTTCTCTTTTCTCTTTTCGCTTTTTTCTTTGATCTTCTTTGATCTTCTTTTCTCTATTCTCCTTTCTATTCTTTTCTCTTTTCTCTTTTCTGTTCTTCTCTCATTTCTCTTTTCTCTTCTTTTCTCTTTTCTTTTCTTGTCTCTTCTTTTCTCTTTTCTCTTTTCACTTCTTTTCTCTACTATTCTCTTTTCTCTTTTCTCTTCTTTTCTCTTTTCCCTTTTCACTTCTTTTCTCTTCTCTCTTTTCTCTTCTTTTCTCTTCTTTTCTCATTTCTCTTCTTTTCTCATTTCTTTTTTCTCTTTTCTCTTTTCTCATCTTTTCCCTTTTCTCTTTTCACTTCTTTTCTCTTCTTTTCTTTTCTCTTTTCTCTTTTCTCTGCTTTTCTCTTTTCAATTCTTTTCTCTTCATTTCTCTTTCTTCTTTCTCTTCTTTTCTCTTCTTTTCTCTTTTCTCTTATCTCTTTTCTCTTCTTTTCAGTTTTCTCATTTCTCTTTTTTTCTCTTTTCCCATTTCTCTTCTTTTCTCTTTTCTCTTTTTTCTCTTCTTTTCTATGTTCTCATTTCTATTCTTTTCTCTTTTCTCTTTTCTGTTCTTCTCTCTTTTCTCTTTTCTCTTCTTGTCTCTTCTTTTCTCTTTTCTCTTTTCGCTTTTTTCTTTGATGTTCTTTGATCTTCTTTTCTCTTTTCTCTTTTCTCTTCTTTTCTCTTCTATTCTCTTTTTTTCTCTTTACCCTTTTCTCTCCTTTCCTCTTTTCTCTTTTCTTTTCTTTTCTCTTTGCTCTTTTCTCTTCTTATTTCTTTCCACTTTTAACTTCTTTTCGCTTCTTTTCTCTTTTCTCTTTTGTCTTTTCTCTCGTTTTCTCTTTTCTCTTCTTTTCTCTTCCTTTCTCTTTTCTCTCTTCCCTTTTCTCTTCTTTTCTCCTCTTTTCTCTTTTCTCTTCTTTTCTCCTTGCTCTTGTCGCTTTTCTCCTCTTTACTCTTCTGTTCTCTTTTCTCTTTTCTCTTTTCTATTCATCTCTCTTTTCTCCTCTTTTCTCTTTTTTATTTTCTCTTCTTTTCTCTTAACTATTCTTTTCCCTTCTTTTCTCTTCTTGTCTCTTCTTTTCTCTTTTCTCTTCTTTTCTCTTTTCCCTTCTTTTCTCTTGTCTCTTTTCTCTTCTTTTCTCTTTTGTCTTTTCTCTTCTTTTCTCTCCTTTTCTCTTTTCCCCTTCCCTTTTCTCTTCGTTTCTCTTCTTTTCTCTTTTCTCTACTTTTCTCTTTTCTCTTTTCTCTTCTTTTCTCTGTTCTCTTTTCTCTTTTTTATTTTATCTTCATTTCCCTTTTCTCTTCTTTTCTCTTCTCTCTTTTCTCTTCTTTTCTCTTCTTTTCTCATTTCTCTTCTTTTCTCATTTCTTTTTTCTCTTTTCTCTTTTCTCATCTTTTCTCTTTTCACTTCATTTCTCTTCTTTTCTTTTCTCTTTTCTCTTTTCTCTTCTTTTCTCTTTTCAATTCTTTTCTCTTCATTTCTCTTTCTTCTTTCTCTTCTTTTCTCTTTTCTCTTAGCTCTTTTCTCTTCTTTTCACTTTTCTCATTTCTCTTCTTTTCTCTTTTCCCATTTCTCTTCTTTTCTCTTTTCTCTTTTTTCTCTTCTTTTCTCTTTTCTCATTTCTATTCTTTTCTCTTTTCTCTTTTCTGTTCTTCTCTCTTTTCTCTTTTCTCTTCTTGTCTCTTCTTTTCTCTTTTCTCTTTTCGCTTTTTTCTTTGATCTTCTTTGATCTTCTTTTCTCTTTTCTCTTCTTTTCTCTTCTATTCTCTTTTTTTCTCTTTACCCTTTTCTCTCCTTTCCTCTTTTCTCTTTTCTTTTCTTTTCTCTTTGCTCTTTTCTCTTCTTATTTCTTTCCACTTTTAACTTCTTTTCGCTTCTTTTCTCTTTTCTCTTTTGTCTTTTCTCTCGTTTTCTCTTTTCTCTTCTTTTCTCTTCCTTTCTCTTTTCTCTCTTCCCTTTTCTCTTCTTTTCTCTTCTTTTCTCTTTTCTCTTCTTTTCTCCTTGCTCTTGTCACTTTTCTCCTCTTTACTCTTCTGTTCTCTTTTTTCTTTGCTCTTTTCTATTCATCTCTCTTTTCTCTTATTTTCTCTTCTTTTCTCTTTTCTCTTTTTTATTTTCTCTTCTTTTCTCTTAACTATTTTTTTCCCTTCTTTTCTCTTCTTGTCTCTTCTTTTCTCTTTTCTCTTCTTTTCTCTTTTCCCTTCTTTTCTCTTGTCTCTTTTCTCTTCTTTTCTCTTTTCTCTTTTGTCTTTTCTCTTCTTTTCTCTCCTTTTCTCTTTTCCCTTTCCCTTTTCTCTTCGTTTCTCTTCTTTTCTCTTTTCTCTTTTCTCTTCTTTTCTCTGTTCTCTTTTCTCTTTTTTATTTTATCTTCATTTCCCTTTTCTCTTCTTTTCTCATCTTTTCTCTTTTCTCTTCTTTTCTCTTTTCCCTTTTCTCTTCTTTTCTCTTTTCTCTTCGTATCTCTTTTCTATTTTCTCTTTTTTCTCTTCTTTTCTCTTTTCTCATTTCTCTCCTTTCCTCTTTTCTCTTTTCTTTTCTTTTCTCTTTGCTCTTTTCTCTTCTTATTTCTTTCCACTTTTAACTTCTTTTCGCTTCTTTTCTCTTTTCTCTTTTGTCTTTTCTCTCGTTTTCTCTTTTCTCTTCCTTTCTCTTTTCTCTCTTCCCTTTTCTCTTCTTTTCTCTTCTTTTCTCTTTTCTCTTCTTTTCTCCTTGCTCTTGTCACTTTTCTCCTCTTTACTCTTCTGTTCTCTTTTTTCTCTTTTCTCATCTTTTCTCTTTTGTCTTTTCACTTCTTTTCTCTTCTTTTCTTTTCTCTTTTCTCTTTTCTCTTCTTTTCTCTTTTCAATTCTTTTCTCTTCATTTCTCTATCTTCTTTCTCTTCTGTTCTCTTCTTTTCTCTTTTCTCTTATCTCTTTTCTCTTCTTTTAACTTTTCTCATTTCTCTTCTTTTCTCTTTTCCCATTTCTCTTCTTTTCTCTTTTCTCTTTTTTCTCTTCTTTTCTCTTTACTCTTTTCTCTTCGTTTCTCTTTTCTCTTCTTTTCTCTTCTCTCTTTTCTCTTCTTTTCTCTTTTCTCTTTTCTCTTCTTTTCTCTGTTCTCTTTTCTCTTTTTTATTTTATCTTCATTTACCTTTTCTCTTCTTTTCTCATCTTTTCTCTTTTCTCTTCTTTTCTCTTTTCCCTTTTCTCTTCTTTTCTCTTTTCTCTTTTTTCTCTTCTTTACTCTTTACTCTTTTCTCTTCTTTTCTCTTCGTTTCTCTTTTCTCTTCTTTTCTCTTTTCTCTTTTCTCTTCTTTTCTCTTTTCTCTTTTCTCTTCTTTTCTCTTTTCTCTTTTCTCTTTTTTATTTTATCTTCATTTACCTTTTCTCTTCTTTTCTCATCTTTTCTCTTTTCTCTTCATATCTCTTTTCCATTTTCGGTCTTTTCTCTGCTTTTCTCTTTTCTCTTTTTTATTTTATCTTCTTTTCTCTTCTTTACTCTTTTCTCTTCTTTTCTCTTCGTTTCTCTTTTCTCTTCTTTTCTCTTTTCTCTTTTTTATTTTATCTTCTTTTTTCTTCTTTTCTCTTTTCTCTTCTTTTCACTTCGTTTCTCATTTCCCTTTCCTCTTCTTTTCTCTTTCCACTTTCCTCTACTCTCTTTTCTCTTCTTTTCTGTTCTTTTCTGTTTTCCCTTTTCTCTTTTCTCTTTTCGCATTTCGCTTCTTTTCTCATCTTTTCTCTTTTCTATTTTCTCTTCGTTTCTGTTTTCTGTTTTCTCTTTTCTCTTCATATCTCTTTTCTCTTTTTCTTCTTTTCTCTTCTTTTCTCTTTTCACAATTGTCTTTTTTTCTTTTTTCTCTATATTCTCTTCTTTTCTCTTTTCTCTTCTTTTCTCTTTTCACTTCTTTTCTCTACTATTCTCTTTTCTCTTTTCTCTTCTTTTCTATTTTCAATTCTTTTCTCTTCATTTCTCTTTCTTCTTTCTCTTCTTTTCTCTTCTTTTCTCTTTTCTCTTATCTCTTTTCTCTTCTTTTCACTTTTCTCATTTCTCTTCTTTTCTCTTTTCCCATTTCTCTTCTTTTCTCTTTTCTCTTTTTTCTCTTCTTTTCTCTTTTCTCATTTCTATTCTTTTCTCTTTTCTCTTTTCTGTTCTTCTCTCTTTTCTCTTTTCTCTTCTTGTCTCTTCTTTTCTCTTTTCGCTTTTTTCTTTGATCTTCTTTGATCTTCTTTTCTCTTTTCTCTTCTTTTCTCTTTTTTTCTCTTTACCCTTTTCTCTTCTTTTCTCTTTTCTCTTTTCTCTTCTTTACTGTTCTTTTCTCCTCTTTTCTCTTCTTTTCTCTTTTCACTTCTTTTCTCTACTATTCTCTTTTCTCTTTTCTCTTCTTTTCTCTTTTCCCTTTTCTCTTCTTTTCTCTTCTCTCTTTTCTCTTCTTTTCAATTCTTTTCTCTTCATTTCTCTTTCTTCTTTCTCTTCTTTTCTCTTCTTCTCTCTTTTCTCTTATCTCTCTTCTCTTCTGTTCTCTTTTCTCCTTTCTCTTTTCTATTCATCTCTATTTTCTCTTCTTTTCTCTTTTCTCCTCTTTTCTCTTTTTCCTTTTCTCTTTTCTCTTTTCACTTCTTTTCTCTACTATTCTCTTTTCTCTTTTCTCTTCTTTTCTCTTTTCCCTTATCTCTTCTTTTCTCTTTTCCCATTTCTCTTCTTTTCTCTTTTCTATTTTTTCTCTTCTTTTCTCTTTTCTCATTTCTATTCTTTTCTCTTTTCTCTTTACTGTTCTTCTCTCTTTTCTCTTTTCTCTTCTTGTCTCTTCTTTTCTCTTTTCTCTTTTCGCTTTTTTCTTTGATCTTCTTTGATCTTCTTTTCTCTTTTCTCTTTTTTCTCTTCTTTTCTCTTTTCTCATTTCTCTCCTTTCCTCTTTTCTCTTTTCTTTTCTCTTTGCTCTTTTCTCTTCTTTTTTCTTTCCTCTTTTAACTTCTTTTCGCTTCTTTTCTCTTTTCTCTTTTGTCTTTTTTCTCGTTTTCTCTTTTCTCTTCTTTTCTCTTCCTTTCTCTTTTCCCTTCTTTTCTCATTTCTCTTCTTTTCTCATTTCTTTTTTCTCTTTTCTCTTTTCTCATCTTTTCTCTTTTCTCTTTTGTCTTTTCACTTCATTTCTTTTCTCTTTCTCTTTTCTCTTCTTTTCTCTTTTCAATTCTTTTCTCTACATTTCTCTTTCTTCTTTCTCTTCTTTTCTGTTCTTTTCTCTTTTCCAATTTCTCTTTTTTTCTCTTTTCTCTTTTCTCTTTTTTCTCTTATTTTCTCTTTTCTCCTTTCTATTCTTTTCTCTTTTCTCTTTTCTGTTCTTCTCTCATTTCTCTTTTCTCATCTTTTCTCTATTCTTTTCTTGTCTCTTCTTTTCTCTTTTCTCTTTTTTCTTTTACCTTTTCTCTTCTTTTCTGTTCTCTCTTTTCTCTTCTTTTCTCTTCTTTTCTCTTTATTTCTCTTTACCCTTTTCCCTCCTTTTCTCTTTTCTCTTTTCATTTCACTTTGCTCTTTTCTCTTCTTTTCTCTTTTCTCTTCTCTTATTTTCTCTTTTCTCTTCTTATCTCTTCTTTTCTCTTTTTTATTTTCTCTTCTTTTCACTTTTCTCATTTCTCTTCTTTTCTCTTTTCTGTTTTTTCTCTTCTTTTCTCTTTTCTCATTTCTATCTTTTCTCTTCTTTCATCTTTTCCCTTTTCTCTACTATTCTCTTTTCTCTTTTCTCTTCTTTTCTCTTTTCCCTTTTCTCTTCTTTTCTCTTCTCTCTTTTCTCTTCTTTTCTCTTCTTTTCTCATTTCTCTTCTTTTCTCATTTCTTTTTTCTCTTTTCTCTTTTCTCATCTTTTCTCTTTTCACTTCTTTTCTCTTCTTTTCTTTTCTCTTTTCTCTTTTCTCTTCTTTTCTCTTTTCAATTCTTTTCTCTTCATTTCTCTTTTCACAATTGTCTTTTTTTTCTTTTTTCTCTATATTCTCTTCTTTTCTCTTTTCTCTTCTTTTCTCTTTTCACTTCTTTTCTCTACTATTCTCTTTTCTCTTTTCTCTTCTTTTCTCTTTTCCCTTTTCTCCTCTTTTCTCTTCTTTTCTCTTCTTTCCTCGTCTTTTCTCTTTTTCCTTTTCTCTTCTTTTCTCTTTTCACTTCTTTTCTCTACTATTCTCTTTTCTCTTTTATCTTCTTTTCTCTTTTCCCTTTTCTCTTCTTTTCTCTTCTCTCTTTTATCTTCTTTTCTCTTCTTTTCTCATTTCTCTTCTTTTCTCATTTCTTTTTTCTCTTTTCTCTTTTCTCATCTTTTCTCTTTTCTCTTTTCACTTCTTTTCTCTTCTTTTCTCTTCTTTTCTCTTTTCTCTTATCTCTTTTCTCTTCTTTTCACTTTTCTCATTTCTCTTCTTTTCTCTTTTCCCATTTCTCTTCTTTTCTCTTTTCTCTTTTTTCTCTTCTTTTCTCTTTTCTCATTTCTATTCTTTTCTCTTTTCTCTTTTCTGTTCTTCTCTCTTTTCTCTTTTCTCTTCTTGTCTCTTCTTTTCTCTTTTCGCTTTTTTCTTTGATCTTCTTTGATCTTCTTTTCTCTTTTCTCTTCTTTTCTCTTCTATTCTCTTTTTTTCTCTTTACCCTTTTCTCTTCTTTTCTCTTTTCTCTTTTCTCTTCTTTACTGTTCTTTTCTCCTCTTTTCTCTTCTTTTCTCTTCTTTTCTCTTTTCACTTCTTTTCTCTACTATTCTCTTTTCTCTTTTATCTTCTTTTCTCTTTTCCCTTTTCTCTTCTTTTCTCTTCTCTCTTTTCTCTTCTTTTCAATTCTTTTCTCTTCATTTCTCTTTCTTCTTTCTCTTCTTTTCTCTTCTTCTCTCTTTTCTCTTATCTCTCTTCTCTTCTGTTCTCTTTTCTCCTTTCTCTTTTCTATTCATCTCTATTTTCTCTTCTTTTCTCTTTTCTCCTCTTTTCTCTTTTTCCTTTTCTCTTTTCTCTTTTCACTTCTTTTCTCTACTATTCTCTTTTCTCTTTTCTCTTCTTTTCTCTTTTCCCTTTTCTCTTCTTTTCTCTTTTCCCATTTCTCTTCTTTTCTCTTTTCTATTTTTTCTCTTCTTTTCTCTTTTCTCATTTCTATTCTTTTCTCTTTTCTCTTTACTGTTCTTCTCTCTTTTCTCTTTTCTCTTCTTGTCTCTTCTTTTCTCTTTTCTCTTTTCGCTTTTTTCTTTGATCTTCTTTGATCTTCTTTTCTCTTTTCTCTTTTTTCTCTTCTTTTCTCTTTTCTCATTTCTCTCCTTTCCTCTTTTCTCTTTTCTTTTCTCTTTGCTCTTTTCTCTTCTTTTTTCTTTCCTCTTTTAACTTCTTTTCGCTTCTTTTCTCTTTTCTCTTTTGTCTTTTTTCTCGTTTTCTCTTTTCTCTTCTTTTCTCTTCCTTTCTCTTTTCTCTCTTCCCTTTTCTCTTCTTTTCTCTTCTTTTCTCTTTTCCCTTCTTTTCTCATTTCTCTTCTTTTCTCATTTCTTTTTTCTCTTTTCTCTTTTCTCATCTTTTCTCTTTTCTCTTTTGTCTTTTCACTTCATTTCTTTTCTCTTTTTCTTTTCTCTTCTTTTCTCTTTTCAATTCTTTTCTCTACATTTCTCTTTCTTCTTTCTCTTCTTTTCTGTTCTTTTCTCTTTTCCAATTTCTCTTTTTTTCTCTTTTCTCTTTTCTCTTTTTTCTCTTATTTTCTCTTTTCTCCTTTCTATTCTTTTCTCTTTTCTCTTTTCTGTTCTTCTCTCATTTCTCTTTTCTCATCTTTTCTCTATTCTTTTCTTGTCTCTTCTTTTCTCTTTTCTCTTTTTTCTTTTACCTTTTCTCTTCTTTTCTGTTCTCTCTTTTCTCTTCTTTTCTCTTCTTTTCTCTTTATTTCTCTTTACCCTTTTCCCTCCTTTTCTCTTTTCTCTTTTCATTTCACTTTGCTCTTTTCTCTTATTTTCTCTTTTCTCTTCTCTTATTTTCTCTTTTCTCTTCTTATCTCTTCTTTTCTCTTTTTTATTTTCTCTTCTTTTCACTTTTCTCATTTCTCTTCTTTTCTCTTTTCTGTTTTTTCTCTTCTTTTCTCTTTTCTCTTCTTTTCTCCTTGCTCTTGTCACTTTTCTCCTCTTTACTCTTCTGTTCTCTTTTTTCTTTGCTCTTTTCTATTCATCTCTCTTTTCTCTTATTTTCTCTTCTTTTCTCTTTTCTCTTTTTTATTTTCTCTTCTTTTCTCTTAACTATTCTTTTCCCTTCTTTTCTCTTCTTGTCTCTTCTTTTCTCTTTTCTCTTCTTTTCTCTTTTCCCTTCTTTTCTCTTGTCTCTTTTCTCTTCTTTTCTCTTTTCTCTTTTGTCTTTTCTCTTCTTTTCTCTCCTTTTCTCTTTTCCCTTTCCCTTTTCTCTTCGTTTCTCTTCTTTTCTCTTTTCTCTTTTCTCTTCTTTTCTCTGTTCTCTTTTCTCTTTTTTATTTTATCTTCATTTCCCTTTTCTCTTCTTTTCTCATCTTTTCTCTTTTCTCTTCTTTTCTCTTTTCCCTTTTCTCTTCTTTTTTCTTTTCTCTTCGTATCTCTTTTCTATTTTCTCTTTTTTCTCTTCTTTTCTCTTTTCTCATTTCTCTCCTTTCCTCTTTTCTCTTTTCTTTTCTTTTCTCTTTGCTCTTTTCTCTTCTTATTTCTTTCCACTTTTAACTTCTTTTCGCTTCTTTTCTCTTTTCTCATTTCTATTCTTTTCTCTTTTCTGTTCTTCTCTCTTTTCTCTTTTCTCTTCTTGTCTCTTCTTTTCTCTTTTCTCTTTTCGCTTTTTTCTTTGATCTTCTTTGATCTTCTTTTCTCTTTTCTCTTTTCTCTTCTTTTCTCTTCTATTCTCTTTTTTTCTCTTTACCCTTTTCTCTCCTTTCCTCTTTTCTCTTTTCTCTTCTTTTCACTTTTCTCATTTCTCTTCTTATTTATTTTCCCATTTCTCTTCTTTTCTCTTTTCTCTTTTTACTCTTCTTTTCTCTTTTCTCATTTCTATTCTTTTCTCTTTTCTCTTTTCTGTTCTTCTCTCTTTTCTCTTTTCTCTTCTTGTCTCTTCTTTTCTCTTTTCTCTTTTCGCTTTTTTCTTTGATCTTCTTTGATCTTCTTTTCTCTTTTCTCTTTTCTCTTCTTTTCTCTTCTATTCTCTTTTTTTCTCTTTACCCTTTTCTCTTCTTTTCTCTTTTCTCTTTTCTCTTCTTTACTGTTCTTGTCTCCTCTTTTCTCTTCTTTTCTCTTCTTTTCTGTTTTCACTTCTTTTCTCTACTATTCTCTTTTCTCTTTTCTCTTCTTTTCTCTTTTCCCTTTTCTCTTCTTTTCTCTTCTTTTCAATACTTTTCTCTTCATTTCTCTTTCTTCATTCTCTTCTTTTCTCTTCTTCTCTCTTTTCTCTTATCTCTCTTCTCTTCTGTTCTCTTTTCTCCTTTCTCTTTTCTATTCATCTCTATTTTCTCTTCTTTTCTCTTTTCTCTTTTTCCTTTTCTCTTTTCTCTTTTCACTTCTTTTCTCTACTATTCTCTTTTCTCTTTTCTCTTCTTTTCTCTTTTCCCTTTTCTCTTCTTTTCTCTTTTCCCATTTCTCTTCTTTTCTCTTTTCTATTTTTTCTCTTCTTTTCTCTTTTCTCATTTCTATTCTTTTCTCTTTTCTCTTTACTGTTCTTCTCTCTTTTCTCTTTTCTCTTCTTGTCTCTTCTTTTCTCTTTTCTCTTTTCGCTTTTTTCTTTGATCTTCTTTGATCTTCTTTTCTCTTTTCTCTTTTTTCTCTTCTTTTCTCTTTTCTCATTTCTCTCCTTTCCTCTTTTCTCTTTTCTTTTCTCTTTGCTCTTTTCTCTTCTTTTTTCTTTCCTCTTTTAACTTCTTTTTGCTTCTTTTCTCTTTTCTCTTTTGTCTTTTTTCTCGTTTTCTCTTTTCTCTTCTTTTCTCTTCGTTTCTCTTTTCTCTCTTCCCTTTTCTCTTCTTTTCTCTTCTTTTCTCTTTTCCCTTCTTTACTCATTTCTCTTCTTTTCTCATTTCTTTTTTCTCTTTTCTCTTTTCTCATCTTTTCTATTTTCTCTTTTGTCTTTTCACTTCTTTTCTTTTCTCTTTTTCTTTTCTCTTCTTTTCTCTTTTCAATTCTTTTCTCTACATTTCTCTTTATTCTTTCTCTTCTTTTCTGTTCTTTTCTCTTTTCCAATTTCTCTTTTCTCTTTTTTCTCTTATTTTCTCTTTTCTCCTTTCTATTCTTTTCTCTTTTCTCTTTTCTGTTCTTCTCTCATTTCTCTTTTCTCATCTTTTCTCTATTCTTTTCTTGTCTCTTCTTTTCTCTTTTTTCTTTTACCTTTTCTCTTCTTTTCTGTTCTCTCTTTTCTCTTCTTTTCTCTTCTTTTCTCTTTATTTCTCTTTACCCTTTTCCCTCCTTTTCTCTTTTCTCTTTTCATTTCACTTTGCTCTTTTCTCTTCTTTTCTCTTTTCTCTTCTCTTATTTTCTCTTTTCTCTTCTTATCTCTTCTTTTCTCTTTTTTATTTTCTCTTCTTTTCACTTTTCTCATTTCTCTTCTTTTCTCTTTTCTCTTTTTTCTCTTCTTTTCTCTTTTCTCATTTCTATTCTTTTCTCTTCTTTCCTCTTTTCCCTTTTCTCTTCTTTTCTCTTTTATCTTTTTGCTTTTCTCTTCTTTTCTGTTCTCTCTTTTCTCTTCTTTTCTCTTCTTTTCTCTTTATTTCTCTTTACCCTTTTCCCTCCTTTTCTCTTTTCTCTTTTCATTTCACTTTGCTCTTTTCTCTTCTTTTCTCTTTTCTCTTCTCTTATTTTCTCTTTTCTCTTCTTATCTCTTCTTTTCTCTTTTTTATTTTCTCTTCTTTTCACTTTTCTCATTTCTCTTCTTTTCTCTTTTCTGTTTTTCTCTTCTTTTCTCTTTTCTCATTTCTATCTTTTCTCTTCTTTCATCTTTTCCCTTTTCTCTACTATTCTCTTTTCTCTTTTCTCTTCTTTTCTCTTTTCCCTTTTCTCTTCTTTTCTCTTCTCTCTTTTCTCTTCTTTTCTCTTCTTTTCTCAATTCTCTTCTTTTCTCATTTCTTTTTTCTCTTTTCTCTTTTCTCATCTTTTCTCTTTTCTCTTTTCACTTCTTTTCTCTTCTTTTCTTTTCTCTTTTCTCCTTTCTCTTCTTTTCTCTTTTCAATTCTTTTCTCTTCATTTCTCTTTCTTCTTTCTCTTCTTTTCTCTTTTCGCTTATCTCTTTGCTCTTCTTTTCACTTTTCTCATTTCTCTTCTTTTCTCTTTTCTCTTTTCTCTTCTTTTCTCTTTTCTCTTATCTCTTTTCTCTTCTTTTCACTTTTCTCATTTCTCTTCTTTTCTCTTTTCTCTTTTTTCTCTTCTTTTCTCTTTTCTCATTTCTATTCTTTTCTCTTCTTTCCTCTTTTCCCTTTTCTCTTCTTTCTCTTTTATCTTTTTGCTTTTCTCTTCTTTTCTCTTTTCTCTTTTCTCCTCTTTTCTATTCTTTTCTCTTCTTTCCTCGTCTTTTCTCTTTTTCCTTTTCTCTTCTTTTCTCTTTTCACTTCTTTTCTCTACTATTCTCTTTTCTCTTCTTTTCTCTTTTCCCTTTTCTCTTCTTTTCTCTTCTCTCTTTTCTCTTCTTTTCTCTTCTTTTCTCATTTCTCTTCTTTTCTCATTTCTTTTTTCTCTTTTCTCTTTTCTCATCTTTTCTCTTTTCTCTTTTCACTTCTTTTCTCTTCTTTTCTTTTCTCTTTTCTCTTTTCTCTTCTTTTCTCTTTTCAATTCTTTTCTCTTCATTTCTCTTTTCACAATTGTCTTTTTTTTCTTTTTTCTCTATATTCTCTTCTTTTCTCTTTTCTCTTCTTTTCTCTTTTCACTTCTTTTCTCTACTATTCTCTTTTCTCTTTTCTCTTCTTTTCTCTTTTCCCTTTTCTCCTCTTTTCTCTTCTTTTCTCTTCTTTCCTCGTCTTTTCTCTTTTTCCTTTTCTCTTCTTTTCTCTTTTCACTTCTTTTCTCTACTATTCTCTTTTCTCTTCTTTTCTCTTTTCCCTTTTCTCTTCTTTTCTCTTCTCTCTTTTCTCTTCTTTTCTCTTCTTTTCTCATTTCTCTTCTTTTCTCATTTCTTTTTTCTCTTTTCTCTTTTCTCATCTTTTCTCTTTTCTCTTTTCACTTCTTTTCGCTTCTTTTCTTTTCTCTTTTCTCTTCTTTTCTCTTTTCAATTCTTTTCTCTTCATTTCTCTTTCTTCTTTCTCTTCTTTTCTCTTCTTTTCTCTTTTCTCTTAGCTCTTTTCTCTTCTTTTCACTTTTCTCATTTCTCTTCTTTTCTCTTTTCCCATTTCTCTTCTTTTCACTTTTCTCTCTTCTTTTCTCTTTTCTCATTTCTATTCTTTTCTCTTTTCTCTTTTCTGTTCTTCTCTCTTTTCTCTTTTCTCTTCTTGTCTCTTCTTTTCTCTTTTCTCTTTTCGCTTTTTTCTTTGATCTTCTTTGATCTTCTTTTCTCTATTCTCCTTTCTATTCTTTTCTCTTTTCTCTTTTCTGTTCTTCTCTCATTTCTCTTTTCTCTTCTTTTCTCTTTTCTTTTCTTGTCTCTTCTTTTCTCTTTTCTCTTTTCACTTCTTTTCTCTACTATTCTCTTTTCTCTTTTCTCTTCTTTTCTCTTTTCCCTTTTCACTTCTTTTCTCTTCTCTCTTTTCTCTTCTTTTCTCTTCTTTTCTCATTTCTCTTCTTTTCTCATTTCTTTTTTCTCTTTTCTCTTTTCTCATCTTTTCCCTTTTCTCTTTTCACTTCTTTTCTCTTCTTTTCTTTTCTCTTTTCTCTTTTCTCTGCTTTTCTCTTTTCAATTCTTTTCTCTTCATTTCTCTTTCTTCTTTCTCTTCTTTTCTCTTCTTTTCTCTTTTCTCTTATCTCTTTTCTCTTCTTTTCAGTTTTCTCATTTCTCTTTTTTTCTCTTTTCCCATTTCTCTTCTTTTCTCTTTTCTCTTTTTTCTCTTCTTTTCTATGTTCTCATTTCTATTCTTTTCTCTTTTCTCTTTTCTGTTCTTCTCTCTTTTCTCTTTTCTCTTCTTGTCTCTTCTTTTCTCTTTTCTCTTTTCGCTTTTTTCTTTGATGTTCTTTGATCTTCTTTTCTCTTTTCTCTTTTCTCTTCTTTTCTCTTCTATTCTCTTTTTTTCTCTTTACCCTTTTCTCTCCTTTCCTCTTTTCTCTTTTCTTTTCTTTTCTCTTTGCTCTTTTCTCTTCTTATTTCTTTCCACTTTTAACTTCTTTTCGCTTCTTTTCTCTTTTCTCTTTTGTCTTTTCTCTCGTTTTCTCTTTTCTCTTCTTTTCTCTTCCTTTCTCTTTTCTCTCTTCCCTTTTCTCTTCTTTTCTCCTCTTTTCTCTTTTCTCTTCTTTTCTCCTTGCTCTTGTCGCTTTTCTCCTCTTTACTCTTCTGTTCTCTTTTCTCTTTTCTCTTTTCTATTCATCTCTCTTTTCTCCTCTTTTCTCTTTTTTATTTTCTCTTCTTTTCTCTTAACTATTCTTTTCCCTTCTTTTCTCTTCTTGTCTCTTCTTTTCTCTTTTCTCTTCTTTTCTCTTTTCCCTTCTTTTCTCTTGTCTCTTTTCTCTTCTTTTCTCTTTTGTCTTTTCTCTTCTTTTCTCTCCTTTTCTCTTTTCCCCTTCCCTTTTCTCTTCGTTTCTCTTCTTTTCTCTTTTCTCTACTTTTCTCTTTTCTCTTTTCTCTTCTTTTCTCTGTTCTCTTTTCTCTTTTTTATTTTATCTTCATTTCCCTTTTCTCTTCTTTTCTCTTCTCTCTTTTCTCTTCTTTTCTCTTCTTTTCTCATTTCTCTTCTTTTCTCATTTCTTTTTTCTCTTTTCTCTTTTCTCATCTTTTCTCTTTTCACTTCTTTTCTCTTCTTTTCTTTTCTCTTTTCTCTTTTCTCTTCTTTTCTCTTTTCAATTCTTTTCTCTTCATTTCTCTTTCTTCTTTCTCTTCTTTTCTCTTTTCTCTTAGCTCTTTTCTCTTCTTTTCACTTTTCTCATTTCTCTTCTTTTCTCTTTTCCCATTTCTCTTCTTTTCTCTTTTCTCTTTTTTCTCTTCTTTTCTCTTTTCTCATTTCTATTCTTTTCTCTTTTCTCTTTTCTGTTCTTCTCTCTTTTCTCTTTTCTCTTCTTGTCTCTTCTTTTCTCTTTTCTCTTTTCGCTTTTTTCTTTGATCTTCTTTGATCTTCTTTTCTCTTTTCTCTTCTTTTCTCTTCTATTCTCTTTTTTTCTCTTTACCCTTTTCTCTCCTTTCCTCTTTTCTCTTTTCTTTTCTTTTCTCTTTGCTCTTTTCTCTTCTTATTTCTTTCCACTTTTAACTTCTTTTCGCTTCTTTTCTCTTTTCTCTTTTGTCTTTTCTCTCGTTTTCTCTTTTCTCTTCTTTTCTCTTCCTTTCTCTTTTCTCTCTTCCCTTTTCTCTTCTTTTCTCTTCTTTTCTCTTTTCTCTTCTTTTCTCCTTGCTCTTGTCACTTTTCTCCTCTTTACTCTTCTGTTCTCTTTTTTCTTTGCTCTTTTCTATTCATCTCTCTTTTCTCTTATTTTCTCTTCTTTTCTCTTTTCTCTTTTTTATTTTCTCTTCTTTTCTCTTAACTATTCTTTTCCCTTCTTTTCTCTTCTTGTCTCTTCTTTTCTCTTTTCTCTTCTTTTCTCTTTTCCCTTCTTTTCTCTTGTCTCTTTTCTCTTCTTTTCTCTTTTCTCTTTTGTCTTTTCTCTTCTTTTCTCTCCTTTTCTCTTTTCCCTTTCCCTTTTCTCTTCGTTTCTCTTCTTTTCTCTTTTCTCTTTTCTCTTCTTTTCTCGGTTCTCTTTCCTCTTTTTTATTTTATCTTCATTTCCCTTTTCTCTTCTTTTCTCATCTTTTCTCTTTTCTCTTCTTTTCTCTTTTCCCTTTTCTCTTCTTTTCTCTTTTCTCTTCGTATCTCTTTTCTATTTTCTCTTTTTTCTCTTCTTTTCTCTTTTCTCATTTCTCTCCTTTCCTCTTTTCTCTTTTCTTTTCTTTTCTCTTTGCTCTTTTCTCTTCTTATTTCTTTCCACTTTTAACTTCTTTTCGCTTCTTTTCTCTTTTCTCTTTTGTCTTTTCTCTCGTTTTCTCTTTTCTCTTCCTTTCTCTTTTCTCTCTTCCCTTTTCTCTTCTTTTCTCTTCTTTTCTCTTTTCTCTTCTTTTCTCCTTGCTCTTGTCACTTTTCTCCTCTTTACTCTTCTGTTCTCTTTTTTCTCTTTTCTCATCTTTTCTCTTTTGTCTTTTCACTTCTTTTCTCTTCTTTTCTTTTCTCTTTTCTCTTTTCTCTTCTTTTCTCTTTTCAATTCTTTTCTCTTCATTTCTCTATCTTCTTTCTCTTCTGTTCTCTTCTTTTCTCTTTTCTCTTATCTCTTTTCTCTTCTTTTAACTTTTCTCATTTCTCTTCTTTTCTCTTTTCCCATTTCTCTTCTTTTCTCTTTTCTCTTTTTTCTCTTCTTTTCTCTTTACTCTTTTCTCTTCGTTTCTCTTTTCTCTTCTTTTCTCTTCTCTCTTTTCTCTTCTTTTCTCTTTTCTCTTTTCTCTTCTTTTCTCTGTTCTCTTTTCTCTTTTTTATTTTATCTTCATTTACCTTTTCTCTTCTTTTCTCATCTTTTCTCTTTTCTCTTCTTTTCTCTTTTCCCTTTTCTCTTCTTTTCTCTTTTCTCTTTTTTCTCTTCTTTACTCTTTACTCTTTTCTCTTCTTTTCTCTTCGTTTCTCTTTTCTCTTCTTTTCTCTTTTCTCTTTTCTCTTCTTTTCTCTTTTCTCTTTTCTCTTTTTTATTTTATCTTCATTTACCTTTTCTCTTCTTTTCTCATCTTTTCTCTTTTCTCTTCATATCTCTTTTCTATTTTCGGTCTTTTCTCTGCTTTTCTCTTTTCTCTTTTTTATTTTATCTTCTTTTCTCTTCTTTACTCTTTTCTCTTCTTTTCTCTTCGTTTCTCTTTTCTCTTCTTTTCTCTTTTCTCTTTTTTATTTTATCTTCTTTTTTCTTCTTTTCTCTTTTCTCTTCTTTTCACTTCGTTTCTCATTTCCCTTTCCTCTTCTTTTCTCTTTCCACTTTCCTCTACTCTCTTTTCTCTTCTTTTCTGTTCTTTTCTGTTTTCCCTTTTCTCTTTTCTCTTTTCGCATTTCGCTTCTTTTCTCATCTTTTCTCTTTTCTATTTTCTCTTCGTTTCTGTTTTCTGTTTTCTCTTTTCTCTTCATATCTCTTTTCTCTTTTTCTTCTTTTCTCTTCTTTTCTCTTTTCACAATTGTCTTTTTTTCTTTTTTCTCTATATTCTCTTCTTTTCTCTTTTCTCTTCTTTTCTCTTTTCACTTCTTTTCTCTACTATTCTCTTTTCTCTTTTCTCTTCTTTTCTATTTTCAATTCTTTTCTCTTCATTTCTCTTTCTTCTTTCTCTTCTTTTCTCTTCTTTTCTCTTTTCTCTTATCTCTTTTCTCTTCTTTTCACTTTTCTCATTTCTCTTCTTTTCTCTTTTCCCATTTCTCTTCTTTTCTCTTTTCTCTTTTTTCTCTTCTTTTCTCTTTTCTCATTTCTATTCTTTTCTCTTTTCTCTTTTCTGTTCTTCTCTCTTTTCTCTTTTCTCTTCTTGTCTCTTCTTTTCTCTTTTCGCTTTTTTCTTTGATCTTCTTTGATCTTCTTTTCTCTTTTCTCTTCTTTTCTCTTTTTTTCTCTTTACCCTTTTCTCTTCTTTTCTCTTTTCTCTTTTCTCTTCTTTACTGTTCTTTTCTCCTCTTTTCTCTTCTTTTCTCTTTTCACTTCTTTTCTCTACTATTCTCTTTTCTCTTTTCTCTTCTTTTCTCTTTTCCCTTTTCTCTTCTTTTCTCTTCTCTCTTTTCTCTTCTTTTCAATTCTTTTCTCTTCATTTCTCTTTCTTCTTTCTCTTCTTTTCTCTTCTTCTCTCTTTTCTCTTATCTCTCTTCTCTTCTGTTCTCTTTTCTCCTTTCTCTTTTCTATTCATCTCTATTTTCTCTTCTTTTCTCTTTTCTCCTCTTTTCTCTTTTTCCTTTTCTCTTTTCTCTTTTCACTTCTTTTCTCTACTATTCTCTTTTCTCTTTTCTCTTCTTTTCTCTTTTCCCTTTTCTCTTCTTTTCTCTTTTCCCATTTCTCTTCTTTTCTCTTTTCTATTTTTTCTCTTCTTTTCTCTTTTCTCATTTCTATTCTTTTCTCTTTTCTCTTTACTGTTCTTCTCTCTTTTCTCTTTTCTCTTCTTGTCTCTTCTTTTCTCTTTTCTCTTTTCGCTTTTTTCTTTGATCTTCTTTGATCTTCTTTTCTCTTTTCTCTTTTTTCTCTTCTTTTCTCTTTTCTCATTTCTCTCCTTTCCTCTTTTCTCTTTTCTTTTCTCTTTGCTCTTTTCTCTTCTTTTTTCTTTCCTCTTTTAACTTCTTTTCGCTTCTTTTCTCTTTTCTCTTTTGTCTTTTTTCTCGTTTTCTCTTTTCTCTTCTTTTCTCTTCCTTTCTCTTTTCCCTTCTTTTCTCATTTCTCTTCTTTTCTCATTTCTTTTTTCTCTTTTCTCTTTTCTCATCTTTTCTCTTTTCTCTTTTGTCTTTTCACTTCATTTCTTTTCTCTTTCTCTTTTCTCTTCTTTTCTCTTTTCAATTCTTTTCTCTACATTTCTCTTTCTTCTTTCTCTTCTTTTCTGTTCTTTTCTCTTTTCCAATTTCTCTTTTTTTCTCTTTTCTCTTTTCTCTTTTTTCTCTTATTTTCTCTTTTCTCCTTTCTATTCTTTTCTCTTTTCTCTTTTCTGTTCTTCTCTCATTTCTCTTTTCTCATCTTTTCTCTATTCTTTTCTTGTCTCTTCTTTTCTCTTTTCTCTTTTTTCTTTTACCTTTTCTCTTCTTTTCTGTTCTCTCTTTTCTCTTCTTTTCTCTTCTTTTCTCTTTATTTCTCTTTACCCTTTTCCCTCCTTTTCTCTTTTCTCTTTTCATTTCACTTTGCTCTTTTCTCTTCTTTTCTCTTTTCTCTTCTCTTATTTTCTCTTTTCTCTTCTTATCTCTTCTTTTCTCTTTTTTATTTTCTCTTCTTTTCACTTTTCTCATTTCTCTTCTTTTATCTTTTCTGTTTTTTCTCTTCTTTTCTCTTTTCTCATTTCTATCTTTTCTCTTCTTTCATCTTTTCCCTTTTCTCTACTATTCTCTTTTCTCTTTTCTCTTCTTTTCTCTTTTCCCTTTTCTCTTCTTTTCTCTTCTCTCTTTTCTCTTCTTTTCTCTTCTTTTCTCATTTCTCTTCTTTTCTCATTTCTTTTTTCTCTTTTCTCTTTTCTCATCTTTTCTCTTTTCACTTCTTTTCTCTTCTTTTCTTTTCTCTTTTCTCTTTTCTCTTCTTTTCTCTTTTCAATTCTTTTCTCTTCATTTCTCTTTTCACAATTGTCTTTTTTTTCTTTTTTCTCTATATTCTCTTCTTTTCTCTTTTCTCTTCTTTTCTCTTTTCACTTCTTTTCTCTACTATTCTCTTTTCTCTTTTCTCTTCTTTTCTCTTTTCCCTTTTCTCCTCTTTTCTCTTCTTTTCTCTTCTTTCCTCGTCTTTTCTCTTTTTCCTTTTCTCTTCTTTTCTCTTTTCACTTCTTTTCTCTACTATTCTCTTTTCTCTTTTCTCTTCTTTTCTCTTTTCCCTTTTCTCTTCTTTTCTCTTCTCTCTTTTATCTTCTTTTCTCTTCTTTTCTCATTTCTCTTCTTTTCTCATTTCTTTTTTCTCTTTTCTCTTTTCTCATCTTTTCTCTTTTCTCTTTTCACTTCTTTTCTCTTCTTTTCTCTTCTTTTCTCTTTTCTCTTATCTCTTTTCTCTTCTTTTCACTTTTCTCATTTCTCTTCTTTTCTCTTTTCCCATTTCTCTTCTTTTCTCTTTTCTCTTTTTTCTCTTCTTTTCTCTTTTCTCATTTCTATTCTTTTCTCTTTTCTCTTTTCTGTTCTTCTCTCTTTTCTCTTTTCTCTTCTTGTCTCTTCTTTTCTCTTTTCGCTTTTTTCTTTGATCTTCTTTGATCTTCTTTTCTCTTTTCTCTTCTTTTCTCTTCTATTCTCTTTTTTTCTCTTTACCCTTTTCTCTTCTTTTCTCTTTTCTCTTTTCTCTTCTTTACTGTTCTTTTCTCCTCTTTTCTCTTCTTTTCTCTTCTTTTCTCTTTTCACTTCTTTTCTCTACTATTCTCTTTTCTCTTTTATCTTCTTTTCTCTTTTCCCTTTTCTCTTCTTTTCTCTTCTCTCTTTTCTCTTCTTTTCAATTCTTTTCTCTTCATTTCTCTTTCTTCTTTCTCTTCTTTTCTCTTCTTCTCTCTTTTCTCTTATCTCTCTTCTCTTCTGTTCTCTTTTCTCCTTTCTCTTTTCTATTCATCTCTATTTTCTCTTCTTTTCTCTTTTCTCCTCTTTTCTCTTTTTCCTTTTCTCTTTTCTCTTTTCACTTCTTTTCTCTACTATTCTCTTTTCTCTTTTCTCTTCTTTTCTCTTTTCCCTTTTCTCTTCTTTTCTCTTTTCCCATTTCTCTTCTTTTCTCTTTTCTATTTTTTCTCTTCTTTTCTCTTTTCTCATTTCTATTCTTTTCTCTTTTCTCTTTACTGTTCTTCTCTCTTTTCTCTTTTCTCTTCTTGTCTCTTCTTTTCTCTTTTCTCTTTTCGCTTGTTTCTTTGATCTTCTTTGATCTTCTTTTCTCTTTTCTCTTTTTTCTCTTCTTTTCTCTTTTCTCATTTCTCTCCTTTCCTCTTTTCTCTTTTCTTTTCTCTTTGCTCTTTTCTCTTCTTTTTTCTTTCCTCTTTTAACTTCTTTTCGCTTCTTTTCTCTTTTCTCTTTTGTCTTTTTTCTCGTTTTCTCTTTTCTCTTCTTTTCTCTTCCTTTCTCTTTTCTCTCTTCCCTTTTCTCTTCTTTTCTCTTCTTTTCTCTTTTCCCTTCTTTTCTCATTTCTCTTCTTTTCTCATTTCTTTTTTCTCTTTTCTCTTTTCTCATCTTTTCTCTTTTCTCTTTTGTCTTTTCACTTCATTTCTTTTCTCTTTTTCTTTTCTCTTCTTTTCTCTTTTCAATTCTTTTCTCTACATTTCTCTTTCTTCTTTCTCTTCTTTTCTGTTCTTTTCTCTTTTCCAATTTCTCTTTTTTTCTCTTTTCTCTTTTCTCTTTTTTCTCTTATTTTCTCTTTTCTCCTTTCTATTCTTTTCTCTTTTCTCTTTTCTGTTCTTCTCTCATTTCTCTTTTCTCATCTTTTCTCTATTCTTTTCTTGTCTCTTCTTTTCTCTTTTCTCTTTTTTCTTTTACCTTTTCTCTTCTTTTCTGTTCTCTCTTTTCTCTTCTTTTCTCTTCTTTTCTCTTTATTTCTCTTTACCCTTTTCCCTCCTTTTCTCTTTTCTCTTTTCATTTCACTTTGCTCTTTTCTCTTCTTTTCTCTTTTCTCTTCTCTTATTTTCTCTTTTCTCTTCTTATCTCTTCTTTTCTCTTTTTTATTTTCTCTTCTTTTCACTTTTCTCATTTCTCTTCTTTTCTCTTTTCTGTTTTTTCTCTTCTTTTCTCTTTTCTCTTCTTTTCTCCTTGCTCTTGTCACTTTTCTCCTCTTTACTCTTCTGTTCTCTTTTTTCTTTGCTCTTTTCTATTCATCTCTCTTTTCTCTTATTTTCTCTTCTTTTCTCTTTTCTCTTTTTTATTTTCTCTTCTTTTCTCTTAACTATTCTTTTCCCTTCTTTTCTCTTCTTGTCTCTTCTTTTCTCTTTTCTCTTCTTTTCTCTTTTCCCTTCTTTTCTCTTGTCTCTTTTCTCTTCTTTTCTCTTTTCTCTTTTGTCTTTTCTCTTCTTTTCTCTCCTTTTCTCTTTTCCCTTTCCCTTTTCTCTTCGTTTCTCTTCTTTTCTCTTTTCTCTTTTCTCTTCTTTTCTCTGTTCTCTTTTCTCTTTTTTATTTTATCTTCATTTCCCTTTTCTCTTCTTTTCTCATCTTTTCTCTTTTCTCTTCTTTTCTCTTTTCCCTTTTCTCTTCTTTTCTCTTTTCTCTTCGTATCTCTTTTCTATTTTCTCTTTTTTCTCTTCTTTTCTCTTTTCTCATTTCTCTCCTTTCCTCTTTTCTCTTTTCTTTTCTTTTCTCTTTGCTCTTTTCTCTTCTTATTTCTTTCCACTTTTAACTTCTTTTCGCTTCTTTTCTCTTTTCTCTTTTGTCTTTTCTCTCGTTTTCTCTTTTCTCTTCCTTTCTCTTTTCTCTCTTCCCTTTTCTCTTCTTTTCTCTTCTTTTCTCTTTTCTCTTCTTTTCTCCTTGCTCTTGTCACTTTTCTCCTCTTTACTCTTCTGTTCTCATTTTTCTCTTTTCTCATCTTTTCTCTTTTGTCTTTTCACTTCTTTTCTCTTCTTTTCTTTTCTCTTTTCTCTTTTCTCTTCTTTTCTCTTTTCAATTCTTTTCTCTTCATTTCTCTATCTTCTTTCTCTTCTGTTCTCTTCTTTTCTCTTTTCTCTTATCTCTTTTCTCTTCTTTTAACTTTTCTCATTTCTCTTCTTTTCTCTTTTCCCATTTCTCTTCTTTTCTCTTTTCTCTTTTTTCTCTTCTTTTCTCTTTACTCTTTTCTCTTCGTTTCTCTTTTCTCTTCTTTTCTCTTCTCTCTTTTCTCTTCTTTTCTCTTTTCTCTTTTCTCTTCTTTTCTCTGTTCTCTTTTCTCTTTTTTATTTTATCTTCATTTACCTTTTCTCTTCTTTTCTCATCTTTTCTCTTTTCTCTTCTTTTCTCTTTTCCCTTTTCTCTTCTTTTCTCTTTTCTCTTTTTTCTCTTCTTTACTCTTTACTCTTTTCTCTTCTTTTCTCTTCGTTTCTCTTTTCTCTTCTTTTCTCTTTTCTCTTTTCTCTTCTTTTCTCTTTTCTCTTTTCTCTTTTTTATTTTATCTTCATTTACCTTTTCTCTTCTTTTCTCATCTTTTCTCTTTTCTCTTCATATCTCTTTTCTATTTTCGGTCTTTTCTCTGCTTTTCTCTTTTCTCTTTTTTATTTTATCTTCTTTTCTCTTCTTTACTCTTTTCTCTTCTTTTCTCTTCGTTTCTCTTTTCTCTTCTTTTCTCTTTTCTCTTTTTTATTTTATCTTCTTTTTTCTTCTTTTCTCTTTTCTCTTCTTTTCACTTCGTTTCTCATTTCCCTTTCCTCTTCTTTTCTCTTTCCACTTTCCTCTACTCTCTTTTCTCTTCTTTTCTGTTCTTTTCTGTTTTCCCTTTTCTCTTTTCTCTTTTCGCATTTCACTTCTTTTCTCATCTTTTCTCTTTTCTATTTTCTCTTCGTTTCTGTTTTCTGTTTTCTCTTTTCTCTTCATATCTCTTTTCTCTTTTTCTTCTTTTCTCTTCTTTTCTCTTTTCACAATTGTCTTTTTTTTCTTTTTTCTCTATATTCTCTTCTTTTCTCTTTTCTCTTCTTTTCTCTTTTCACTTCTTTTCTCTACTATTCTCTTTTCTCTTTTCTCTTCTTTTCTCTTTTCCCTTTTCTCCTCTTTTCTCTTCTTTTCTCTTCTTTCCTCGTCTTTTCTCTTTTTCCTTTTCTTTTCTTTTCTCTTTTCACTTCTTTTCTCTACTATTCTCTTTTCTCTTTTCTCTTCTTTTCTCTTTTCCCTTTTCTCTTCTTTTCTCTTCTCTCTTTTCTCTTCTTTTCTCTTCTTTTCTCATTTCTCTTCTTTTCTCATTTCTTTTTTCTCTTTTCTCTTTTCTCATCTTTTCTCTTTTCTCTTTTCACTTCTTTTCTCTTCTTTTCTTTTCTCTTTTCTCTTTTCTCTTCTTTTCTCTTTTCAATTCTTTTCTCTTCATTTCTCTTTCTTCTTTCTCTTCTTTTCTCTTCTTTTCTCTTTTCTCTTATCTCTTTTCTCTTCTTTTCACTTTTCTCATTTCTCTTCTTTTCTCTTTTCCCATTTCTCTTCTTTTCTCTTTTCTCTTTTTTCTCTTCTTTTCTCTTTTCTCATTTCTATTCTTTTCTCTTTTCTCTTTTCTGTTCTTCTCTCTTTTCTCTTTTCTCTTCTTGTCTCTTCTTTTCTCTTTTCGCTTTTTTCTTTGATCTTCTTTGATCTTCTTTTCTCTTTACTCTTCTTTTCTCTTCTATTCTCTTTTTTTCTCTTTACCCTTTTCTCTTCTTTTCTCTTTTCTCTTTTCTCTTCTTTACTGTTCTTTTCTCCTCTTTTCTCTTCTTTTCTCTTCTTTTCTCTTTTCACTTCTTTTCTCTTTTCTCTTCTTTTCTCTTTTCCCTTTTCTCTTCTTTTCTCTTCTCTCTTTTCTCTTCTTTTCAATTCTTTTCTCTTCATTTCTCTTTCTTCTTTCTCTTCTTTTCTCTTCTTCTCTCTTTTCTCTTATCTCTCTTCTCTTCTGTTCTCTTTTCTCCTTTCTCTTTTCTATTCATCTCTATTTTCTCTTCTTTTCTCTTTTCTCCTCTTTTCTCTTTTTCCTTTTCTCTTTTCTCTTTTCACTTCTTTTCTCTACTATTCTCTTTTCTCTTTTCTCTTCTTTTCTCTTTTCCCTTTTCTCTTCTTTTCTCTTTTCCCATTTCTCTTCTTTTCTCTTTTCTATTTTTTCTCTTCTTTTCTCTTTTCTCATTTCTATTCTTTTCTCTTTTCTCTTTACTGTTCTTCTCTCTTTTCTCTTTTCTCGTCTTGTCTCTTCTTTTCTCTTTTCTCTTTTCGCTTTTTTCTTTGATCTTCTTTGATCTTCTTTTCTCTTTTCTCTTTTTTCTCTTCTTTTCTCTTTTCTCATTTCTCTCCTTTCCTCTTTTCTCTTTTCTTTTCTCTTTGCTCTTTTCTCTTCTTTTTTCTTTCCTCTTTTAACTTCTTTTCGCTTCTTTTCTCTTTTCTCTTTTGTCTTTTTTCTCGTTTTCTCTTTTCTCTTCTTTTCTCTTCCTTTCTCTTTTCTCTCTTCCCTTTTCTCTTCTTTTCTCTTCTTTTCTCTTTTCCCTTCTTTTCTCATTTCTCTTCTTTTCTCATTTCTTTTTTCTCTTTTCTCTTTTCTCATCTTTTCTCTTTTCTCTTTTGTCTTTTCACTTCATTTCTTTTCTCTTTTTCTTTTCTCTTCTTTTCTCTTTTCAATTCTTTTCTCTACATTTCTCTTTCTTCTTTCTCTTCTTTTCTGTTCTTTTCTCTTTTCCAATTTCTCTTTTTTTCTCTTTTCTCTTTTCTCTTTTTTCTCTTATTTTCTCTTTTCTCCTTTCTATTCTTTTCTCTTTTCTCTTTTCTGTTCTTCTCTCATTTCTCTTTTCTCATCTTTTCTCTATTCTTTTCTTGTCTCTTCTTTTCTCTTTTCTCTTTTTTCTTTTACCTTTTCTCTTCTTTTCTGTTCTCTCTTTTCTCTTCTTTTCTCTTCTTTTCTCTTTATTTCTCTTTACCCTTTTCCCTCCTTTTCTCTTTTCTCTTTTCATTTCACTTTGCTCTTTTCTCTTATTTTCTCTTTTCTCTTCTCTTATTTTCTCTTTTCTCTTCTTATCTCTTCTTTTCTCTTTTTTATTTTCTCTTCTTTTCACTTTTCTCATTTCTCTTCTTTTCTCTTTTCTGTTTTTTCTCTTCTTTTCTCTTTTCTCATTTCTATCTTTTCTCTTCTTTCATCTTTTCCCTTTTCTCTACTATTCTCTTTTCTCTTTTCTCTTCTTTTCTCTTTTCCCTTTTCTCTTCTTTTCTCTTCTCTCTTTTCACTTCTTTTCTCTTCTTTTCTCATTTCTCTTCTTTTCTCATTTCTTTTTTCTCTTTTCTCTTTTCTCATCTTTTCTCTTTTCACTTCTTTTCTCTTCTTTTCTTTTCTCTTTTCTCTTTTCTCTTCTTTTCTCTTTTCAATTCTTTTCTCTTCATTTCTCTTTTCACAATTGTCTTTTTTTTCTTTTTTCTCTATATTCTCTTTTCTCTTTTCTCTTCTTTTCTCTTTTCACTTCTTTTCTCTACTATTCTCTTTTCTCTTCTTTTCTCTTTTCCCTTTTCTCCTCTTTTCTCTTCTTTTCTCTTCTTTCCTCGTCTTTTCTCTTTTTCCTTTTCTCTTCTTTTCTCTTTTCACTTCTTTTCTCTACTATTCTCTTTTCTCTTTTCTCTTCTTTTCTCTTTTCCCTTTTCTCTTCTTTTCTCTTCTCTCTTTTCTCTTCTTTTCTCTTCTTTTCTCATTTCTTTTTTCTCTTTTCTCTTTTCTCATCTTTTCTCTTTTCTCTTTTCACTTCTTTTCTCTTCTTTTCTTTTCTCTTTTCTCTTCTTTTCTCTTTTCAATTCTTTTCTCTTCATTTCTCTTTCTTCTTTCTCTTCTTTTCTCTTCTTCTCTCTTTTCTCTTATCTCTCTTCTCTTCTGTTCTCTTTTCTCCTTTCTCTTTTCTATTCATCTCTATTTTCTCTTCTTTTCTCTTTTCTCCTCTTTTCTCTTTTTCCTTTTCTCTTTTCTCTTTTCACTTCTTTTCTCTACTATTCTCTTTTCTCTTTTCTCTTCTTTTCTCTTTTCCCTTTTCTCTTCTTTTCTCTTTTCCCATTTCTCTTCTTTTCTCTTTTCTATTTTTTCTCTTCTTTTCTCTTTTCTCATTTCTATTCTTTTCTCTTTTCTCTTTACTGTTCTTCTCTCTTTTCTCTTTTCTCGTCTTGTCTCTTCTTTTCTCTTTTCTCTTTTCGCTTTTTTCTTTGATCTTCTTTGATCTTCTTTTCTCTTTTCTCTTTTTTCTCTTCTTTTCTCTTTTCTCATTTCTCTCCTTTCCTCTTTTCTCTTTTCTTTTCTCTTTGCTCTTTTCTCTTCTTTTTTCTTTCCTCTTTTAACTTCTTTTCGCTTCTTTTCTCTTTTCTCTTTTGTCTTTTTTCTCGTTTTCTCTTTTCTCTTCTTTTCTCTTCCTTTCTCTTTTCTCTCTTCCCTTTTCTCTTCTTTTCTCTTCTTTTCTCTTTTCCCTTCTTTTCTCATTTCTCTTCTTTTCTCATTTCTTTTTTCTCTTTTCTCTTTTCTCATCTTTTCTCTTTTCTCTTTTGTCTTTTCACTTCATTTCTTTTCTCTTTTTCTTTTCTCTTCTTTTCTCTTTTCAATTCTTTTCTCTACATTTCTCTTTCTTCTTTCTCTTCTTTTCTGTTCTTTTCTCTTTTCCAATTTCTCTTTTTTTCTCTTTTCTCTTTTCTCTTTTTTCTCTTATTTTTTCTTTTCTCCTTTCTATTCTTTTCTCTTTTCTCTTTTCTGTTCTTCTCTCATTTCTCTTTTCTCATCTTTTCTCTATTCTTTTCTTGTCTCTTCTTTTCTCTTTTCTCTTTTTTCTTTTACCTTTTCTCTTCTTTTCTGTTCTCTCTTTTCTCTTCTTTTCTCTTCTTTTCTCTTTATTTCTCTTTACCCTTTTCCCTCCTTTTCTCTTTTCTCTTTTCATTTCACTTTGCTCTTTTCTCTTCTTTTCTCTTTTCTCTTCTCTTATTTTCTCTTTTCTCTTCTTATCTCTTATTTTCTCTTTTTTATTTTCTCTTCTTTTCACTTTTCTCATTTCTCTTCTTTTCTCTTTTCTGTTTTTTCTCTTCTTTTCTCTTTTCTCATTTCTATCTTTTCTCTTCTTTCATCTTTTCCCTTTTCTCTACTATTCTCTTTTCTCTTTTCTCTTCTTTTCTCTTTTCCCTTTTCTCTTCTTTTCTCTTCTCTCTTTTCTCTTCTTTTCTCTTCTTTTCTCATTTCTCTTCTTTTCTCATTTCTTTTTTCTCTTTTCTCTTTTCTCATCTTTTCTCTTTTCACTTCTTTTCTCTTCTTTTCTTTTCTCTTTTCTCTTTTCTCTTCTTTTCTCTTTTCAATTCTTTTCTCTTCATTTCTCTTTTCACAATTGTCTTTTTTTTCTTTTTTCTCTATATTCTCTTTTCTCTTTTCTCTTCTTTTCTCTTTTCACTTCTTTTCTCTACTATTCTCTTTTCTCTTTTCTCTTCTTTTCTCTTTTCCCTTTTCTCCTCTTTTCTCTTCTTTTCTCTTCTTTCCTCGTCTTTTCTCTTTTTCCTTTTCTCTTCTTTTCTCTTTTCACTTCTTTTCTCTACTATTCTCTTTTCTCTTTTCTCTTCTTTTCTCTTTTCCCTTTTCTCTTCTTTTCTCTTCTCTCTTTTCTCTTCTTTTCTCTTCTTTTCTCATTTCTTTTTTCTCTTTTCTCTTTTCTCATCTTTTCTCTTTTCTCTTTTCACTTCTTTTCTCTTCTTTTCTTTTCTCTTTTCTCTTCTTTTCTCTTTTCAATTCTTTTCTCTTCATTTCTCTTTCTTCTTTCTCTTCTTTTCTCTTCTTTTCTCTTTTCTCTTATCTCTTTTCTCTTCTTTTCACTTTTCTCATTTCTCTTCTTTTCTCTTTTCCCATTTCTCTTCTTTTCTCTTTTCTCTTTTTTCTCTTCTTTTCTCTTTTCTCATTTCTATTCTTTTCTCTTTTCTCTTTTCTGTTCTTCTCTCTTTTCTCTTTTCTCTTCTTGTCTCTTCTTTTCTCTTTTCGCTTTTTTCTTTGATCTTCTTTGATCTTCTTTTCTCTTTTCTCTTCTTTTCTCTTCTATTCTCTTTTTTTCTCTTTACCCTTTTCTCTTCTTTTCTCTTTTCTCTTTTCTCTTCTTTACTGTTCTTTTCTCCTCTTTTCTCTTCTTTTCTCTTCTTTTCTCTTTTCACTTCTTTTCTCTACTATTCTCTTTTCTCTTTTCTCTTCTTTTCTCTTTTCCCTTTTCTCTTCTTTTCTCTTCTCTCTTTTCTCTTCTTTTCAATTCTTTTCTCTTCATTTCTCTTTCTTCTTTCTCTTCTTTTCTCTTCTTCTCTCTTTTCTCTTATCTCTCTTCTCTTCTGTTCTCTTTTCTCCTTTCTCTTTTCTATTCATCTCTATTTTCTCTTCTTTTCTCTTTTCTCCTCTTTTCTCTTTTTCCTTTTCTCTTTTCTCTTTTCACTTCTTTTCTCTACTATTCTCTTTTCTCTTTTCTCTTCTTTTCTCTTTTCCCTTTTCTCTTCTTTTCTCTTTTCCCATTTCTCTTCTTTTCTCTTTTCTATTTTTTCTCTTCTTTTCTCTTTTCTCATTTCTATTCTTTTCTCTTTTCTCTTTACTGTTCTTCTCTCTTTTCTCTTTTCTCTTCTTGTCTCTTCTTTTCTCTTTTCTCTTTTCGCTTGTTTCTTTGATCTTCTTTGATCTTCTTTTCTCTTTTCTCTTTTTTCTCTTCTTTTCTCTTTTCTCATTTCTCTCCTTTCCTCTTTTCTCTTTTCTTTTCTCTTTGCTCTTTTCTCTTCTTTTTTCTTTCCTCTTTTAACTTCTTTTCGCTTCTTTTCTCTTTTCTCTTTTGTCTTTTTTCTCGTTTTCTCTTTTCTCTTCTTTTCTCTTCCTTTCTCTTTTCTCTCTTCCCTTTTCTCTTCTTTTCTCTTCTTTTCTCTTTTCCCTTCTTTTCTCATTTCTCTTCTTTTCTCATTTCTTTTTTCTCTTTTCTCTTTTCTCATCTTTTCTCTTTTCTCTTTTGTCTTTTCACTTCATTTCTTTTCTCTTTTTCTTTTCTCTTCTTTTCTCTTTTCAATTCTTTTCTCTACATTTCTCTTTCTTCTTTCTCTTCTTTTCTGTTCTTTTCTCTTTTCCAATTTCTCTTTTTTTCTCTTTTCTCTTTTCTCTTTTTTCTCTTATTTTCTCTTTTCTCCTTTCTATTCTTTTCTCTTTTCTCTTTTCTGTTCTTCTCTCATTTCTCTTTTCTCATCTTTTCTCTATTCTTTTCTTGTCTCTTCTTTTCTCTTTTCTCTTTTTTCTTTTACCTTTTCTCTTCTTTTCTGTTCTCTCTTTTCTCTTCTTTTCTCTTCTTTTCTCTTTATTTCTCTTTACCCTTTTCCCTCCTTTTCTCTTTTCTCTTTTCATTTCACTTTGCTCTTTTCTCTTCTTTTCTCTTTTCTCTTCTCTTATTTTCTCTTTTCTCTTCTTATCTCTTCTTTTCTCTTTTTTATTTTCTCTTCTTTTCACTTTTCTCATTTCTCTTCTTTTCTCTTTTCTGTTTTTTCTCTTCTTTTCTCTTTTCTCTTCTTTTCTCCTTGCTCTTGTCACTTTTCTCCTCTTTACTCTTCTGTTCTCTTTTTTCTTTGCTCTTTTCTATTCATCTCTCTTTTCTCTTATTTTCTCTTCTTTTCTCTTTTCTCTTTTTTATTTTCTCTTCTTTTCTCTTAACTATTCTTTTCCCTTCTTTTCTCTTCTTGTCTCTTCTTTTCTCTTTTCTCTTCTTTTCTCTTTTCCCTTCTTTTCTCTTGTCTCTTTTCTCTTCTTTTCTCTTTTCTCTTTTGTCTTTTCTCTTCTTTTCTCTCCTTTTCTCTTTTCCCTTTCCCTTTTCTCTTCGTTTCTCTTCTTTTCTCTTTTCTCTTTTCTCTTCTTTTCTCTGTTCTCTTTTCTCTTTTTTATTTTATCTTCATTTCCCTTTTCTCTTCTTTTCTCATCTTTTCTCTTTTCTCTTCTTTTCTCTTTTCCCTTTTCTCTTCTTTTCTCTTTTCTCTTCGTATCTCTTTTCTATTTTCTCTTTTTTCTCTTCTTTTCTCTTTTCTCATTTCTCTCCTTTCCTCTTTTCTCTTTTCTTTTCTTTTCTCTTTGCTCTTTTCTCTTCTTATTTCTTTCCACTTTTAACTTCTTTTCGCTTCTTTTCTCTTTTCTCTTTTGTCTTTTCTCTCGTTTTCTCTTTTCTCTTCCTTTCTCTTTTCTCTCTTCCCTTTTCTCTTCTTTTCTCTTCTTTTCTCTTTTCTCTTCTTTTCTCCTTGCTCTTGTCACTTTTCTCCTCTTTACTCTTCTGTTCTCATTTTTCTCTTTTCTCATCTTTTCTCTTTTGTCTTTTCACTTCTTTTCTCTTCTTTTCTTTTCTCTTTTCTCTTTTCTCTTCTTTTCTCTTTTCAATTCTTTTCTCTTCATTTCTCTATCTTCTTTCTCTTCTGTTCTCTTCTTTTCTCTTTTCTCTTATCTCTTTTCTCTTCTTTTAACTTTTCTCATTTCTCTTCTTTTCTCTTTTCCCATTTCTCTTCTTTTCTCTTTTCTCTTTTTTCTCTTCTTTTCTCTTTACTCTTTTCTCTTCGTTTCTCTTTTCTCTTCTTTTCTCTTCTCTCTTTTCTCTTCTTTTCTCTTTTCTCTTTTCTCTTCTTTTCTCTGTTCTCTTTTCTCTTTTTTATTTTATCTTCATTTACCTTTTCTCTTCTTTTCTCATCTTTTCTCTTTTCTCTTCTTTTCTCTTTTCCCTTTTCTCTTCTTTTCTCTTTTCTCTTTTTTCTCTTCTTTACTCTTTACTCTTTTCTCTTCTTTTCTCTTCGTTTCTCTTTTCTCTTCTTTTCTCTTTTCTCTTTTCTCTTCTTTTCTCTTTTCTCTTTTCTCTTTTTTATTTTATCTTCATTTACCTTTTCTCTTCTTTTCTCATCTTTTCTCTTTTCTCTTCATATCTCTTTTCTATTTTCGGTCTTTTCTCTGCTTTTCTCTTTTCTCTTTTTTATTTTATCTTCTTTTCTCTTCTTTACTCTTTTCTCTTCTTTTCTCTTCGTTTCTCTTTTCTCTTCTTTTCTCTTTTCTCTTTTTTATTTTATCTTCTTTTTTCTTCTTTTCTCTTTTCTCTTCTTTTCACTTCGTTTCTCATTTCCCTTTCCTCTTCTTTTCTCTTTCCACTTTCCTCTACTCTCTTTTCTCTTCTTTTCTGTTCTTTTCTGTTTTCCCTTTTCTCTTTTCTCTTTTCGCATTTCACTTCTTTTCTCATCTTTTCTCTTTTCTATTTTCTCTTCGTTTCTGTTTTCTGTTTTCTCTTTTCTCTTCATATCTCTTTTCTCTTTTTCTTCTTTTCTCTTCTTTTCTCTTTTCACAATTGTCTTTTTTTTCTTTTTTCTCTATATTCTCTTCTTTTCTCTTTTCTCTTCTTTTCTCTTTTCACTTCTTTTCTCTACTATTCTCTTTTCTCTTTTCTCTTCTTTTCTCTTTTCCCTTTTCTCCTCTTTTCTCTTCTTTTCTCTTCTTTCCTCGTCTTTTCTCTTTTTCCTTTTCTTTTCTTTTCTCTTTTCACTTCTTTTCTCTACTATTCTCTTTTCTCTTTTCTCTTCTTTTCTCTTTTCCCTTTTCTCTTCTTTTCTCTTCTCTCTTTTCTCTTCTTTTCTCTTCTTTTCTCATTTCTCTTCTTTTCTCATTTCTTTTTTCTCTTTTCTCTTTTCTCATCTTTTCTCTTTTCTCTTTTCACTTCTTTTCTCTTCTTTTCTTTTCTCTTTTCTCTTTTCTCTTCTTTTCTCTTTTCAATTCTTTTCTCTTCATTTCTCTTTCTTCTTTCTCTTCTTTTCTCTTCTTTTCTCTTTTCTCTTATCTCTTTTCTCTTCTTTTCACTTTTCTCATTTCTCTTCTTTTCTCTTTTCCCATTTCTCTTCTTTTCTCTTTTCTCTTTTTTCTCTTCTTTTCTCTTTTCTCATTTCTATTCTTTTCTCTTTTCTCTTTTCTGTTCTTCTCTCTTTTCTCTTTTCTCTTCTTGTCTCTTCTTTTCTCTTTTCGCTTTTTTCTTTGATCTTCTTTGATCTTCTTTTCTCTTTACTCTTCTTTTCTCTTCTATTCTCTTTTTTTCTCTTTACCCTTTTCTCTTCTTTTCTCTTTTCTCTTTTCTCTTCTTTACTGTTCTTTTCTCCTCTTTTCTCTTCTTTTCTCTTCTTTTCTCTTTTCACTTCTTTTCTCTTTTCTCTTCTTTTCTCTTTTCCCTTTTCTCTTCTTTTCTCTTCTCTCTTTTCTCTTCTTTTCAATTCTTTTCTCTTCATTTCTCTTTCTTCTTTCTCTTCTTTTCTCTTCTTCTCTCTTTTCTCTTATCTCTCTTCTCTTCTGTTCTCTTTTCTCCTTTCTCTTTTCTATTCATCTCTATTTTCTCTTCTTTTCTCTTTTCTCCTCTTTTCTCTTTTTCCTTTTCTCTTTTCTCTTTTCACTTCTTTTCTCTACTATTCTCTTTTCTCTTTTCTCTTCTTTTCTCTTTTCCCTTTTCTCTTCTTTTCTCTTTTCCCATTTCTCTTCTTTTCTCTTTTCTATTTTTTCTCTTCTTTTCTCTTTTCTCATTTCTATTCTTTTCTCTTTTCTCTTTACTGTTCTTCTCTCTTTTCTCTTTTCTCGTCTTGTCTCTTCTTTTCTCTTTTCTCTTTTCGCTTTTTTCTTTGATCTTCTTTGATCTTCTTTTCTCTTTTCTCTTTTTTCTCTTCTTTTCTCTTTTCTCATTTCTCTCCTTTCCTCTTTTCTCTTTTCTTTTCTCTTTGCTCTTTTCTCTTCTTTTTTCTTTCCTCTTTTAACTTCTTTTCGCTTCTTTTCTCTTTTCTCTTTTGTCTTTTTTCTCGTTTTCTCTTTTCTCTTCTTTTCTCTTCCTTTCTCTTTTCTCTCTTCCCTTTTCTCTTCTTTTCTCTTCTTTTCTCTTTTCCCTTCTTTTCTCATTTCTCTTCTTTTCTCATTTCTTTTTTCTCTTTTCTCTTTTCTCATCTTTTCTCTTTTCTCTTTTGTCTTTTCACTTCATTTCTTTTCTCTTTTTCTTTTCTCTTCTTTTCTCTTTTCAATTCTTTTCTCTACATTTCTCTTTCTTCTTTCTCTTCTTTTCTGTTCTTTTCTCTTTTCCAATTTCTCTTTTTTTCTCTTTTCTCTTTTCTCTTTTTTCTCTTATTTTTTCTTTTCTCCTTTCTATTCTTTTCTCTTTTCTCTTTTCTGTTCTTCTCTCATTTCTCTTTTCTCATCTTTTCTCTATTCTTTTCTTGTCTCTTCTTTTCTCTTTTCTCTTTTTTCTTTTACCTTTTCTCTTCTTTTCTGTTCTCTCTTTTCTCTTCTTTTCTCTTCTTTTCTCTTTATTTCTCTTTACCCTTTTCCCTCCTTTTCTCTTTTCTCTTTTCATTTCACTTTGCTCTTTTCTCTTCTTTTCTCTTTTCTCTTCTCTTATTTTCTCTTTTCTCTTCTTATCTCTTATTTTCTCTTTTTTATTTTCTCTTCTTTTCACTTTTCTCATTTCTCTTCTTTTCTCTTTTCTGTTTTTTCTCTTCTTTTCTCTTTTCTCATTTCTATCTTTTCTCTTCTTTCATCTTTTCCCTTTTCTCTACTATTCTCTTTTCTCTTTTCTCTTCTTTTCTCTTTTCCCTTTTCTCTTCTTTTCTCTTCTCTCTTTTCTCTTCTTTTCTCTTCTTTTCTCATTTCTCTTCTTTTCTCATTTCTTTTTTCTCTTTTCTCTTTTCTCATCTTTTCTCTTTTCACTTCTTTTCTCTTCTTTTCTTTTCTCTTTTCTCTTTTCTCTTCATATCTCTTTTCAATTCTTTTCTCTTCATTTCTCTTTTCACAATTGTCTTTTTTTTCTTTTTTCTCTATATTCTCTTTTCTCTTTTCTCTTCTTTTCTCTTTTCACTTCTTTTCTCTACTATTCTCTTTTCTCTTTTCTCTTCTTTTCTCTTTTCCCTTTTCTCCTCTTTTCTCTTCTTTTCTCTTCTTTCCTCGTCTTTTCTCTTTTTCCTTTTCTCTTCTTTTCTCTTTTCACTTCTTTTCTCTACTATTCTCTTTTCTCTTTTCTCTTCTTTTCTCTTTTCCCTTTTCTCTTCTTTTCTCTTCTCTCTTTTCTCTTCTTTTCTCTTCTTTTCTCATTTCTTTTTTCTCTTTTCTCTTTTCTCATCTTTTCTCTTTTCTCTTTTCACTTCTTTTCTCTTCTTTTCTTTTCTCTTTTCTCTTCTTTTCTCTTTTCAATTCTTTTCTCTTCATTTCTCTTTCTTCTTTCTCTTCTTTTCTCTTCTTTTCTCTTTTCTCTTATCTCTTTTCTCTTCTTTTCACTTTTCTCATTTCTCTTCTTTTCTCTTTTCCCATTTCTCTTCTTTTCTCTTTTCTCTTTTTTCTCTTCTTTTCTCTTTTCTCATTTCTATTCTTTTCTCTTTTCTCTTTTCTGTTCTTCTCTCTTTTCTCTTTTCTCTTCTTGTCTCTTCTTTTCTCTTTTCGCTTTTTTCTTTGATCTTCTTTGATCTTCTTTTCTCTTTTCTCTTCTTTTCTCTTCTATTCTCTTTTTTTCTCTTTACCCTTTTCTCTTCTTTTCTCTTTTCTCTTTTCTCTTCTTTACTGTTCTTTTCTCCTCTTTTCTCTTCTTTTCTCTTCTTTTCTCTTTTCACTTCTTTTCTCTACTATTCTCTTTTCTCTTTTCTCTTCTTTTCTCTTTTCCCTTTTCTCTTCTTTTCTCTTCTCTCTTTTCTCTTCTTTTCAATTCTTTTCTCTTCATTTCTCTTTCTTCTTTCTCTTCTTTTCTCTTCTTCTCTCTTTTCTCTTATCTCTCTTCTCTTCTGTTCTCTTTTCTCCTTTCTCTTTTCTATTCATCTCTATTTTCTCTTCTTTTCTCTTTTCTCCTCTTTTCTCTTTTTCCTTTTCTCTTTTCTCTTTTCACTTCTTTTCTCTACTATTCTCTTTTCTCTTTTCTCTTCTTTTCTCTTTTCCCTTTTCTCTTCTTTTCTCTTTTCCCATTTCTCTTCTTTTCTCTTTTCTATTTTTTCTCTTCTTTTCTCTTTTCTCATTTCTATTCTTTTCTCTTTTCTCTTTACTGTTCTTCTCTCTTTTCTCTTTTCTCTTCTTGTCTCTTCTTTTCTCTTTTCTCTTTTCGCTTGTTTCTTTGATCTTCTTTGATCTTCTTTTCTCTTTTCTCTTTTTTCTCTTCTTTTCTCTTTTCTCATTTCTCTCCTTTCCTCTTTTCTCTTTTCTTTTCTCTTTGCTCTTTTCTCTTCTTTTTTCTTTCCTCTTTTAACTTCTTTTCGCTTCTTTTCTCTTTTCTCTTTTGTCTTTTTTCTCGTTTTCTCTTTTCTCTTCTTTTCTCTTCCTTTCTCTTTTCTCTCTTCCCTTTTCTCTTCTTTTCTCTTCTTTTCTCTTTTCCCTTCTTTTCTCATTTCTCTTCTTTTCTCATTTCTTTTTTCTCTTTTCTCTTTTCTCATCTTTTCTCTTTTCTCTTTTGTCTTTTCACTTCATTTCTTTTCTCTTTTTCTTTTCTCTTCTTTTCTCTTTTCAATTCTTTTCTCTACATTTCTCTTTCTTCTTTCTCTTCTTTTCTGTTCTTTTCTCTTTTCCAATTTCTCTTTTTTTCTCTTTTCTCTTTTCTCTTTTTTCTCTTATTTTCTCTTTTCTCCTTTCTATTCTTTTCTCTTTTCTCTTTTCTGTTCTTCTCTCATTTCTCTTTTCTCATCTTTTCTCTATTCTTTTCTTGTCTCTTCTTTTCTCTTTTCTCTTTTTTCTTTTACCTTTTCTCTTCTTTTCTGTTCTCTCTTTTCTCTTCTTTTCTCTTCTTTTCTCTTTATTTCTCTTTACCCTTTTCCCTCCTTTTCTCTTTTCTCTTTTCATTTCACTTTGCTCTTTTCTCTTCTTTTCTCTTTTCTCTTCTCTTATTTTCTCTTTTCTCTTCTTATCTCTTCTTTTCTCTTTTTTATTTTCTCTTCTTTTCACTTTTCTCATTTCTCTTCTTTTCTCTTTTCTGTTTTTTCTCTTCTTTTCTCTTTTCTCTTCTTTTCTCCTTGCTCTTGTCACTTTTCTCCTCTTTACTCTTCTGTTCTCTTTTTTCTTTGCTCTTTTCTATTCATCTCTCTTTTCTCTTATTTTCTCTTCTTTTCTCTTTTCTCTTTTTTATTTTCTCTTCTTTTCTCTTAACTATTCTTTTCCCTTCTTTTCTCTTCTTGTCTCTTCTTTTCTCTTTTCTCTTCTTTTCTCTTTTCCCTTCTTTTCTCTTGTCTCTTTTCTCTTCTTTTCTCTTTTCTCTTTTGTCTTTTCTCTTCTTTTCTCTCCTTTTCTCTTTTCCCTTTCCCTTTTCTCTTCGTTTCTCTTCTTTTCTCTTTTCTCTTTTCTCTTCTTTTCTCTGTTCTCTTTTCTCTTTTTTATTTTATCTTCATTTCCCTTTTCTCTTCTTTTCTCATCTTTTCTCTTTTCTCTTCTTTTCTCTTTTCCCTTTTCTCTTCTTTTCTCTTTTCTCTTCGTATCTCTTTTCTATTTTCTCTTTTTTCTCTTCTTTTCTCTTTTCTCATTTCTCTCCTTTCCTCTTTTCTCTTTTCTTTTCTTTTCTCTTTGCTCTTTTCTCTTCTTATTTCTTTCCACTTTTAACTTCTTTTCGCTTCTTTTCTCTTTTCTCTTTTGTCTTTTCTCTCGTTTTCTCTTTTCTCTTCCTTTCTCTTTTCTCTCTTCCCTTTTCTCTTCTTTTCTCTTCTTTTCTCTTTTCTCTTCTTTTCTCCTTGCTCTTGTCACTTTTCTCCTCTTTACTCTTCTGTTCTCTTTTTTCTCTTTTCTCATCTTTTCTCTTTTGTCTTTTCACTTCTTTTCTCTTCTTTTCTTTTCTCTTTTCTCTTTTCTCTTCTTTTCTCTTTTCAATTCTTTTCTCTTCATTTCTCTATCTTCTTTCTCTTCTGTTCTCTTCTTTTCTCTTTTCTCTTATCTCTTTTCTCTTCTTTTAACTTTTCTCATTTCTCTTCTTTTCTCTTTTCCCATTTCTCTTTTTTTCTCTTTTCTCTTTTTTCTCTTCTTTTCTCTTTACTCTTTTCTCTTCTTTTCTCTTTTCTCTTTTCTCTTCTTTTCTCTGTTCTCTTTTCTCTTTTTTATTTTATCTTCATTTACCTTTTCTCTTCTTTTCTCATCTTTTCTCTTTTCTCTTCTTTTCTCTTTTCCCTTTTCTCTTCTTTTCTCTTTTCTCTTTTTTCTCTTCTTTACTCTTTACTCTTTTCTCTTCTTTTCTCTTCGTTTCTCTTTTCTCTTCTTTTCTCTTTTCTCTTTTCTCTTCTTTTCTCTTTTCTCTTTTCTCTTTTTTATTTTATCTTCATTTACCTTTTCTCTTCTTTTCTCATCTTTTCTCTTTTCTCTTCATATCTCTTTTCTATTTTCGGTCTTTTCTCTGCTTTTCTCTTTTCTCTTTTTTATTTTATCTTCTTTTCTCTTCTTTACTCTTTTCTCTTCTTTTCTCTTCGTTTCTCTTTTCTCTTCTTTTCTCTTTTCTCTTTTTTATTTTATCTTCTTTTTTCTTCTTTTCTCTTTTCTCTTCTTTTCACTTCGTTTCTCATTTCCCTTTCCTCTTCTTTTCTCTTTCCACTTTCCTCTACTCTCTTTTCTCTTCTTTTCTGTTCTTTTCTGTTTTCCCTTTTCTCTTTTCTCTTTTCGCATTTCACTTCTTTTCTCATCTTTTCTCTTTTCTATTTTCTCTTCGTTTCTGTTTTCTGTTTTCTCTTTTCTCTTCATATCTCTTTTCTCTTTTTCTTCTTTTCTCTTCTTTTCTCTTTTCACAATTGTCTTTTTTTTCTTTTTTCTCTATATTCTCTTCTTTTCTCTTTTCTCTTCTTTTCTCTTTTCACTTCTTTTCTCTACTATTCTCTTTCCTCTTTTCTCTTCTTTTCTCTTTTCCCTTTTCTCCTCTTTTCTCTTCTTTTCTCTTCTTTCCTCGTCTTTTCTCTTTTTCCTTTTCTTTTCTTTTCTCTTTTCACTTCTTTTCTCTACTATTCTCTTTTCTCTTTTCTCTTCTTTTCTCTTTTCCCTTTTCTCTTCTTTTCTCTTCTCTCTTTTCTCTTCTTTTCTCTTCTTTTCTCATTTCTCTTCTTTTCTCATTTCTTTTTTCTCTTTTCTCTTTTCTCATCTTTTCTCTTTTCTCTTTTCACTTCTTTTCTCTTCTTTTCTTTTCTCTTTTCTCTTTTCTCTTCTTTTCTCTTTTCAATTCTTTTCTCTTCATTTCTCTTTCTTCTTTCTCTTCTTTTCTCTTCTTTTCTCTTTTCTCTTATCTCTTTTCTCTTCTTTTCACTTTTCTCATTTCTCTTCTTTTCTCTTTTCCCATTTCTCTTCTTTTCTTTTTTCTCTTTTTTCTCTTCTTTTCTCTTTTCTCATTTCTATTCTTTTCTCTTTTCTCTTTTCTGTTCTTCTCTCTTTTCTCTTTTCTCTTCTTGTCTTTTCTTTTCTCTTTTCGCTTTTTTCTTTGATCTTCTTTGATCTTCTTTTCTCTTTACTCTTCTTTTCTCTTCTATTCTCTTTTTTTCTCTTTACCCTTTTCTCTTCTTTTCTCTTTTCTCTTTTCTCTTCTTTACTGTTCTTTTCTCCTCTTTTCTCTTCTTTTCTCTTCTTTTCTCTTTTCACTTCTTTTCTCTACTATTCTCTTTTCTCTTTTCTCTTCTTTTCTCTTTTCCCTTTTCTCTTCTTTTCTCTTCTCTCTTTTCTCTTCTTTTCACTTTTCTCATTTCTCTTCTTTTCTCTTTTCCCATTTCTCTTCTTTTCTCTTTTCTCTTTTTTCTCTTCTTTTCTCTTTTCTCATTTCTATTCTTTTCTCTTTTCTCTTTTCTGTTCTTCTCTCTTTTCTCTTTTCTCTTCTTGTCTCTTCTTTTCTCTTTTCGCTTTTTTCTTTGATCTTCTTTGATCTTCTTTTCTCTTTACTCTTCTTTTCTCTTCTATTCTCTTTTTTTCTCTTTACCCTTTTCTCTTCTTTTCTCTTTTCTCTTTTCTCTTCTTTACTGTTCTTTTCTCCTCTTTTCTCTTCTTTTCTCTTCTTTTCTCTTTTCACTTCTTTTCTCTTTTCTCTTCTTTTCTCTTTTCCCTTTTCTCTTCTTTTCTCTTCTCTCTTTTCTCTTCTTTTCAATTCTTTTCTCTTCATTTCTCTTTCTTCTTTCTCTTCTTTTCTCTTCTTCTCTCTTTTCTCTTATCTCTCTTCTCTTCTGTTCTCTTTTCTCCTTTCTCTTTTCTATTCATCTCTATTTTCTCTTCTTTTCTCTTTTCTCCTCTTTTCTCTTTTTCCTTTTCTCTTTTCTCTTTTCACTTCTTTTCTCTACTATTCTCTTTTCTCTTTTCTCTTCTTTTCTCTTTTCCCTTTTCTCTTCTTTTCTCTTTTCCCATTTCTCTTCTTTTCTCTTTTCTATTTTTTCTCTTCTTTTCTCTTTTCTCATTTCTATTCTTTTCTCTTTTCTCTTTACTGTTCTTCTCTCTTTTCTCTTTTCTCGTCTTGTCTCTTCTTTTCTCTTTTCTCTTTTCGCTTTTTTCTTTGATCTTCTTTGATCTTCTTTTCTCTTTTCTCTTTTTTCTCTTCTTTTCTCTTTTCTCATTTCTCTCCTTTCCTCTTTTCTCTTTTCTTTTCTCTTTGCTCTTTTCTCTTCTTTTTTCTTTCCTCTTTTAACTTCTTTTCGCTTCTTTTCTCTTTTCTCTTTTGTCTTTTTTCTCGTTTTCTCTTTTCTCTTCTTTTCTCTTCCTTTCTCTTTTCTCTCTTCCCTTTTCTCTTCTTTTCTCTTCTTTTCTCTTTTCCCTTCTTTTCTCATTTCTCTTCTTTTCTCATTTCTTTTTTCTCTTTTCTCTTTTCTCATCTTTTCTCTTTTCTCTTTTGTCTTTTCACTTCATTTCTTTTCTCTTTTTCTTTTCTCTTCTTTTCTCTTTTCAATTCTTTTCTCTACATTTCTCTTTCTTCTTTCTCTTCTTTTCTGTTCTTTTCTCTTTTCCAATTTCTCTTTTTTTCTCTTTTCTCTTTTCTCTTTTTTCTCTTATTTTCTCTTTTCTCCTTTCTATTCTTTTCTCTTTTCTCTTTTCTGTTCTTCTCTCATTTCTCTTTTCTCATCTTTTCTCTATTCTTTTCTTGTCTCTTCTTTTCTCTTTTCTCTTTTTTCTTTTACCTTTTCTCTTCTTTTCTGTTCTCTCTTTTCTCTTCTTTTCTCTTCTTTTCTCTTTATTTCTCTTTACCCTTTTCCCTCCTTTTCTCTTTTCTCTTTTCATTTCACTTTGCTCTTTTCTCTTATTTTCTCTTTTCTCTTCTCTTATTTTCTCTTTTCTCTTCTTATCTCTTCTTTTCTCTTTTTTATTTTCTCTTCTTTTCACTTTTCTCATTTCTCTTCTTTTCTCTTTTCTGTTTTTTCTCTTCTTTTCTCTTTTCTCTTCTTTTCTCCTTGCTCTTGTCACTTTTCTCCTCTTTACTCTTCTGTTCTCTTTTTTCTTTGCTCTTTTCTATTCATCTCTCTTTTCTCTTATTTTCTCTTCTTTTCTCTTTTCTCTTTTTTATTTTCTCTTCTTTTCTCTTAACTATTCTTTTCCCTTCTTTTCTCTTCTTGTCTCTTCTTTTCTCTTTTCTCTTCTTTTCTCTTTTCCCTTCTTTTCTCTTGTCTCTTTTCTCTTCTTTTCTCTTTTCTCTTTTGTCTTTTCTCTTCTTTTCTCTCCTTTTCTCTTTTCCCTTTCCCTTTTCTCTTCGTTTCTCTTCTTTTCTCTTTTCTCTTTTCTCTTCTTTTCTCTGTTCTCTTTTCTCTTTTTTATTTTATCTTCATTTCCCTTTTCTCTTCTTTTCTCATCTTTTCTCTTTTCTCTTCTTTTCTCTTTTCCCTTTTCTCTTCTTTTCTCTTTTCTCTTCGTATCTCTTTTCTATTTTCTCTTTTTTCTCTTCTTTTCTCTTTTCTCATTTCTCTCCTTTCCTCTTTTCTCTTTTCTTTTCTTTTCTCTTTGCTCTTTTCTCTTCTTATTTCTTTCCACTTTTAACTTCTTTTCGCTTCTTTTCTCTTTTCTCTTTTGTCTTTTCTCTCGTTTTCTCTTTTCTCTTCCTTTCTCTTTTCTCTCTTCCCTTTTCTCTTCTTTTCTCTTCTTTTCTCTTTTCTCTTCTTTTCTCCTTGCTCTTGTCACTTTTCTCCTCTTTACTCTTCTGTTCTCTTTTTTCTCTTTTCTCATCTTTTCTCTTTTGTCTTTTCACTTCTTTTCTCTTCTTTTCTTTTCTCTTTTCTCTTTTCTCTTCTTTTCTCTTTTCAATTCTTTTCTCTTCATTTCTCTATCTTCTTTCTCTTCTGTTCTCTTCTTTTCTCTTTTCTCTTATCTCTTTTCTCTTCTTTTAACTTTTCTCATTTCTCTTCTTTTCTCTTTTCCCATTTCTCTTCTTTTCTCTTTTCTCTTTTTTCTCTTCTTTTCTCTTTACTCTTTTCTCTTCGTTTCTCTTTTCTCTTCTTTTCTCTTCTCTCTTTTCTCTTCTTTTCTCTTTTCTCTTTTCTCTTCTTTTCTCTGTTCTCTTTTCTCTTTTTTATTTTATCTTCATTTACCTTTTCTCTTCTTTTCTCATCTTTTCTCTTTTCTCTTCTTTTCTCTTTTCCCTTTTCTCTTCTTTTCTCTTTTCTCTTTTTTCTCTTCTTTACTCTTTACTCTTTTCTCTTCTTTTCTCTTCGTTTCTCTTTTCTCTTCTTTTCTCTTTTCTCTTTTCTCTTCTTTTCTCTTTTCTCTTTTCTCTTTTTTATTTTATCTTCATTTACCTTTTCTCTTCTTTTCTCATCTTTTCTCTTTTCTCTTCATATCTCTTTTCTATTTTCGGTCTTTTCTCTGCTTTTCTCTTTTCTCTTTTTTATTTTATCTTCTTTTTTCTTCTTTTCTCTTTTCTCTTCTTTTCACTTCGTTTCTCATTTCCCTTTCCTCTTCTTTTCTCTTTCCACTTTCCTCTACTCTCTTTTCTCTTCTTTTCTGTTCTTTTCTGTTTTCCCTTTTCTCTTTTCTCTTTTCGCATTTCACTTCTTTTCTCATCTTTTCTCTTTTCTATTTTCTCTTCGTTTCTGTTTTCTGTTTTCTCTTTTCTCTTCATATCTCTTTTCTCTTTTTCTTCTTTTCTCTTCTTTTCTCTTTTCACAATTGTCTTTTTTTTCTTTTTTCTCTATATTCTCTTCTTTTCTCTTTTCTCTTCTTTTCTCTTTTCACTTCTTTTCTCTACTATTCTCTTTTCTCTTTTCTCTTCTTTTCTCTTTTCCCTTTTCTCCTCTTTTCTCTTCTTTTCTCTTCTTTCCTCGTCTTTTCTCTTTTTCCTTTTCTTTTCTTTTCTCTTTTCACTTCTTTTCTCTACTATTCTCTTTTCTCTTTTCTCTTCTTTTCTCTTTTCCCTTTTCTCTTCTTTTCTCTTCTCTCTTTTCTCTTCTTTTCTCTTCTTTTCTCATTTCTCTTCTTTTCTCATTTCTTTTTTCTCTTTTCTCTTTTCTCATCTTTTCTCTTTTCTCTTTTCACTTCTTTTCTCTTCTTTTCTTTTCTCTTTTCTCTTTTCTCTTCTTTTCTCTTTTCAATTCTTTTCTCTTCATTTCTCTTTCTTCTTTCTCTTCTTTTCTCTTCTTTTCTCTTTTCTCTTATCTCTTTTCTCTTCTTTTCACTTTTCTCATTTCTCTTCTTTTCTCTTTTCCCATTTCTCTTCTTTTCTTTTTTCTCTTTTTTCTCTTCTTTTCTCTTTTCTCATTTCTATTCTTTTCTCTTTTCTCTTTTCTGTTCTTCTCTCTTTTCTCTTTTCTCTTCTTGTCTTTTCTTTTCTCTTTTCGCTTTTTTCTTTGATCTTCTTTGATCTTCTTTTCTCTTTACTCTTCTTTTCTCTTCTATTCTCTTTTTTTCTCTTTACCCTTTTCTCTTCTTTTCTCTTTTCTCTTTTCTCTTCTTTACTGTTCTTTTCTCCTCTTTTCTCTTCTTTTCTCTTCTTTTCTCTTTTCACTTCTTTTCTCTACTATTCTCTTTTCTCTTTTCTCTTCTTTTCTCTTTTCCCTTTTCTCTTCTTTTCTCTTCTCTCTTTTCTCTTCTTTTCAATTCTTTTCTCTTCATTTCTCTTTCTTCTTTCTCTTCTTTTCTCTTCTTCTCTCTTTTCTCTTATCTCTCTTCTCTTCTGTTCTCTTTTCTCCTTTCTCTTTTCTATTCATCTCTATTTTCTCTTCTTTTCTCTTTTCTCCTCTTTTCTCTTTTTCCTTTTCTCTTTTCTCTTTTCACTTCTTTTCTCTACTATTCTCTTTTCTCTTTTCTCTTCTTTTCTCTTTTCCCTTTTCTCTTCTTTTCTCTTTTCCCATTTCTCTTCTTTTCTCTTTTCTATTTTTTCTCTTCTTTTCTCTTTTCTCATTTCTATTCTTTTCTCTTTTCTCTTTACTGTTCTTCTCTCTTTTCTCTTTTCTCGTCTTGTCTCTTCTTTTCTCTTTTCTCTTTTCGCTTTTTTCTTTGATCTTCTTTGATCTTCTTTTCTCTTTTCTCTTTTTTCTCTTCTTTTCTCTTTTCTCATTTCTCTCCTTTCCTCTTTTCTCTTTTCTTTTCTCTTTGCTCTTTTCTCTTCTTTTTTCTTTCCTCTTTTAACTTCTTTTCGCTTCTTTTCTCTTTTCTCTTTTGTCTTTTTTCTCGTTTTCTCTTTTCTCTTCTTTTCTCTTCCTTTCTCTTTTCTCTCTTCCCTTTTCTCTTCTTTTCTCTTCTTTTCTCTTTTCCCTTCTTTTCTCATTTCTCTTCTTTTCTCATTTCTTTTTTCTCTTTTCTCTTTTCTCATCTTTTCTCTTTTCTCTTTTGTCTTTTCACTTCATTTCTTTTCTCTTTTTCTTTTCTCTTCTTTTCTCTTTTCAATTCTTTTCTCTACGTTTCTCTTTCTTCTTTCTCTTCTTTTCTGTTCTTTTCTCTTTTCCAATTTCTCTTTTTTTCTCTTTTCTCTTTTCTCTTTTTTCTCTTATTTTCTCTTTTCTCCTTTCTATTCTTTTCTCTTTTCTCTTTTCTGTTCTTCTCTCATTTCTCTTTTCTCATCTTTTCTCTATTCTTTTCTTGTCTCTTCTTTTCTCTTTTCTCTTTTTTCTTTTACCTTTTCTCTTCTTTTCTGTTCTCTCTTTTCTCTTCTTTTCTCTTCTTTTCTCTTTATTTCTCTTTACCCTTTTCCCTCCTTTTCTCTTTTCTCTTTTCATTTCACTTTGCTCTTTTCTCTTATTTTCTCTTTTCTCTTCTCTTATTTTCTCTTTTCTCTTCTTATCTCTTCTTTTCTCTTTTTTATTTTCTCTTCTTTTCACTTTTCTCATTTCTCTTCTTTTCTCTTTTCTGTTTTTTCTCTTCTTTTCTCTTTTCTCATTTCTATCTTTTCTCTTCTTTCATCTTTTCCCTTTTCTCTACTATTCTCTTTTCTCTTTTCTCTTCTTTTCTCTTTTCCCTTTTCTCTTCTTTTCTCTTCTCTCTTTTCACTTCTTTTCTCTTCTTTTCTCATTTCTCTTCTTTTCTCATTTCTTTTTTCTCTTTTCTCTTTTCTCATCTTTTCTCTTTTCACTTCTTTTCTCTTCTTTTCTTTTCTCTTTTCTCTTTTCTCTTCTTTTCTCTTTTCAATTCTTTTCTCTTCATTTCTCTTTTCACAATTGTCTTTTTTTTCTTTTTTCTCTATATTCTCTTTTCTCTTTTCTCTTCTTTTCTCTTTTCACTTCTTTTCTCTACTATTCTCTTTTCTCTTCTTTTCTCTTTTCCCTTTTCTCCTCTTTTCTCTTCTTTCCTCGTCTTTTCTCTTTTTCCTTTTCTCTTCTTTTCTCTTTTCACTTCTTTTCTCTACTATTCTCTTTTCTCTTTTCTCTTCTTTTCTCTTTTCCCTTTTCTCTTCTTTTCTCTTCTCTCTTTTCTCTTCTTTTCTCTTCTTTTCTCATTTCTTTTTTCTCTTTTCTCTTTTCTCATCTTTTCTCTTTTCTCTTTTCACTTCTTTTCTCTTCTTTTCTTTTCTCTTTTCTCTTCTTTTCTCTTTTCAATTCTTTTCTCTTCATTTCTCTTTCTTCTTTCTCTTCTTTTCTCTTCTTTTCTCTTTTCTCTTATCTCTTTTCTCTTCTTTTCACTTTTCTCATTTCTCTTCTTTTCTCTTTTCCCATTTCTCTTCTTTTCTCTTTTCTCTTTTTTCTCTTCTTTTCTCTTTTCTCATTTCTATTCTTTTCTCTTTTCTCTTTTCTGTTCTTCTCTCTTTTCTCTTTTCTCTTCTTGTCTCTTCTTTTCTCTTTTCGCTTTTTTCTTTGATCTTCTTTGATCTTCTTTTCTCTTTTCTCTTCTTTTCTCTTCTATTCTCTTTTTTTCTCTTTACCCTTTTCTCTTCTTTTCTCTTTTCTCTTCTTTACTGTTCTTTTCTCCTCTTTTCTCTTCTTTTCTCTTCTTTTCTCTTTTCACTTCTTTTCTCTACTATTCTCTTTTCTCTTTTCTCTTCTTTTCTCTTTTCCCTTTTCTCTTCTTTTCTCTTCTCTCTTTTCTCTTCTTTTCAATTCTTTTCTCTTCATTTCTCTTTCTTCTTTCTCTTCTTTTCTCTTCTTCTCTCTTTTCTCTTATCTCTCTTCTCTTCTGTTCTCTTTTCTCCTTTCTCTTTTCTATTCATCTCTATTTTCTCTTCTTTTCTCTTTTCTCCTCTTTTCTCTTTTTCCTTTTCTCTTTTCTCTTTTCACTTCTTTTCTCTACTATTCTCTTTTCTCTTTTCTCTTCTTTTCTCTTTTCCCTTTTCTCTTCTTTTCTCTTTTCCCATTTCTCTTCTTTTCTCTTTTCTATTTTTTCTCTTCTTTTCTCTTTTCTCATTTCTATTCTTTTCTCTTTTCTCTTTACTGTTCTTCTCTCTTTTCTCTTTTCTCTTCTTGTCTCTTCTTTTCTCTTTTCTCTTTTCGCTTTTTTCTTTGATCTTCTTTGATCTTCTTTTCTCTTTTCTCTTTTTTCTCTTCTTTTCTCTTTTCTCATTTCTCTCCTTTCCTCTTTTCTCTTTTCTTTTCTCTTTGCTCTTTTCTCTTCTTTTTTCTTTCCTCTTTTAACTTCTTTTCGCTTCTTTTCTCTTTTCTCTTTTGTCTTTTTTCTCGTTTTCTCTTTTCTCTTCTTTTCTCTTCCTTTCTCTTTTCTCTCTTCCCTTTTCTCTTCTTTTCTCTTCTTTTCTCTTTTCCCTTCTTTTCTCATTTCTCTTCTTTTCTCATTTCTTTTTTCTCTTTTCTCTTTTCTCATCTTTTCTCTTTTCTCTTTTGTCTTTTCACTTCATTTCTTTTCTCTTTTTCTTTTCTCTTCTTTTCTCTTTTCAATTCTTTTCTCTACATTTCTCTTTCTTCTTTCTCTTCTTTTCTGTTCTTTTCTCTTTTCCAATTTCTCTTTTTTTCTCTTTTCTCTTTTCTCTTTTTTCTCTTATTTTCTCTTTTCTCCTTTCTATTCTTTTCTCTTTTCTCTTTTCTGTTCTTCTCTCATTTCTCTTTTCTCATCTTTTCTCTATTCTTTTCTTGTCTCTTCTTTTCTCTTTTCTCTTTTTTCTTTTACCTTTTCTCTTCTTTTCTGTTCTCTCTTTTCTCTTCTTTTCTCTTCTTTTCTCTTCTTTTCTCTTTATTTCTCTTTACCCTTTTCCCTCCTTTTCTCTTTTCTCTTTTCATTTCACTTTGCTCTTTTCTCTTCTTTTCTCTTTTCTCTTCTCTTATTTTCTCTTTTCTCTTCTTATCTCTTCTTTTCTCTTTTTTATTTTCTCTTCTTTTCACTTTTCTCATTTCTCTTCTTTTCTCTTTTCTGTTTTTTCTCTTCTTTTCTCTTTTCTCATTTCTACCTTTTCTCTTCTTTCATCTTTTCCCTTTTCTCTACTATTCTCTTTTCTCTTTTCTCTTCTTTTCTCTTTTCCCTTTTCTCTTCTTTTCTCTTCTCTCTTTTCTCTTCTTTTCTCTTCTTTTCTCTTCTTTTCTTTTCTCTTTTCTCTTTTCTCTTCTTTTCTCTTTTCAATTCTTTTCTCTTCATTTCTCTTTCTTCTTTCTCTTCTTTTCTCTTCTTTTCTCTTTTCTCTTATCTCTTTTCTCTTCTTTTCACTTTTCTCATTTCTCTTCTTTTCTCTTTTCCCATTTCTCTTCTTTTCTCTTTTCTCTTTTTTCTCTTCTTTTCTCTTTTCTCATTTCTATTCTTTTCTCTTTTCTCTTTTCTGTTCTTCTCTCTTTTCTCTTTTCTCTTCTTGTCTCTTTTTTTCTCTTTTCTCTTTTCGCTTCTTTTCTCTTCTATTCTCTTTTTTTCTCTTTACCCTTTTCTCTCCTTTCCTCTTTTCTCTTTTCTTTTCTTTTCTCTTTGCTCTTTTCTCTTCTTATTTCTTTTCACTTTTAACTTCTTTTCGCTTCTTTTCTCTTTTCTCTTTTGTCTTTTCTCTCGTTTTCTCTTTTCTCTTCTTTTCTCTTCCTTTCTCTTTTCTCTCTTCCCTTTTCTCTTCTTTTCTCTTCTTTTCTCTTTTCTCTTCTTTTCTCCTTGCTCTTGTCACTTTTCTCCTCTTTACTCTTCTGTTCTCTTTTTTCTTTGCTCTTTTCTATTCATCTCTCTTTTCTCTTATTTTCTCTTCTTTTCTCTTTTCTCTTTTTTATTTTCTCTTCTTTTCTCTTAACTATTCTTTTCCCTTCTTTTCTCTTCTTGTCTCTTCTTTTCTCTTTTCTCTTTTCCCTTCTTTTCTCTTGTCTCTTTTCTCTTCTTTTCTCTTTTCTCTTTTGTCTTTTCTCTTCTTTTCTCTCCTTTTCTCTTTTCCCTTTCCCTTTTCTCTTCGTTTCTCTTCTTTTCTCTTTTCTCTTCTTTTCTCTTTTCTCTTCTTTTCTCTTCTTTCCTCTTTTCCCTTTTCTCTTTTTTTCTCTTTTCTCTTTTTGCTTTTCTCTTCTTTTCTCTTGTCACTTTTCTTTTCTTTACTCTTCTTTTCTCCTCTTTTCTCTTTTTTTCTCTTCTTTTCCCTTCTTTTCTCATTTCTCTTCTTTTCTCATTTCTTTTTTCTCTTTTCTCTTTTCTCATCTTTTCTCTTTTCTCTTTTGTCTTTTCACTTCTTTTCTTTTCTTTTTCTTTTCTCTTCTTTTCTCTTTTCAATTCTTTTCTCTACATTTCTCTTTCTTCTTTCTCTTCTTTTCTGTTCTTTTCTCTTTTCCAATTTCTCTTTATTTCTCTTTTCTCTTTTGTCTTTTTTCTCTTATTTTCTCTTTTCTCCTTTCTATTCTTTTCTCTTTTCTCTTTTCTGTTCTTCTCTCATTTCTCTTTTCTCATCTTTTCTCTATTCTTTTCTTGTCTCTTCTTTTCTCTTTTCTCTTTTTTCTTTTACCTTTTCTCTTCTTTTCTGTTCTCTTTTTTCTCTTCTTTTCTCTTCTTTTCTCTTTATTTCTCTTTACCCTTTTCCCTCCTTTTCTCTTTTCTCTTTTCATTTCACTTTGCTCTTTTCTCTTCTTTTCTCTTTTCTCTTCTCTTATTTTCTCTTTTCTCTTCTTATTTCTTCTTTTCTCTTTTTTATTTTCTCTTCTTTTCACTTTTCTCATTTCTCTTCTTTTCTCTTTTCTGTTTTTTCTCTTCTTTTCTCTTTTCTCATTTCTATCTTTTCCCTTCTTTCATCTTTTCCCTTTTCTCTACTATTCTCTTTTCTCTTTTCTCTTCTTTTCTCTTTTCCCTTTTCTCTTCTTTTCTCTTCTCTCTTTTCTCTTCTTTTCTCTTCTTTTCTCATTGCTCTTCTTTTCTCATTTCTTTTTTCTCTTTTCTCTTTTCTCATCTTTTCTCTTTTCTCTTTTCACTTCTTTTCTCTTCTTTTCTTTTCTCTTTTCTCTTTTCTCTTCTTTTCTCTTTTCAATTCTTTTCTCTTCATTTCTCTTTCTTCTTTCTCTTCTTTTCTCTTTTCTCTTAACTCTTTTCTCTTCATTTCACTTTTCTCATTTCTCTTCTTTTCTCTTTTACCATTTCTCTTCTTTTCTCTTTTCTCTTTTTTCTCGTCTTTTCTCTTTTCTATTTTCTCTTCGTTTCTGTTTTCTCTTTTCTCTTTTCTCTTCGTATCTTTTTTTTCTTTTTCTTCTTTTCTCTTCTTTTCTCTTTTCACAATTGTCTTTTTTTTCTTTTTTCTCTATATTCTCTTCTTTTCTCTTTTCTCTTCTTTTCTCTTTTCACTTCTTTTCTCTCCTATTCTCTTTTCTCTTCTTTTATCTTTTCACTTTTCTCTTCTTTTCTCTTCTCTCTTTTCTCCTCTTTTCTCTTCTTTTCTCTTCTTTCCTCGTCTTTTCTCTTTTTCCTTTTCTCTTCTTTTCTCTTTTCACTTCTTTTCTCTACTATTCTCTTTTCTCTTTTCTCTTCTTTTCTCTTTTCCCTTTTCTCTTCTTTTCTCTTCTCTCTTTTCTCTTCTTTTCTCTTCTTTTCTCATTTCTCTTCTTTTCTCATTTCTTTTTTCTCTTTTCTCTTTTCTCATCTTTTCTCTTTTCTCTTTTCACTTCTTTTCTCTTCGTTTCTTTTCTCTTTTCTCTTTTCTCTCCTTTTCTCTTTTCAATTCTTTTCTCTTCATTTCTCTTTCTTCTTTCTCTTCTTTTCTCTTCTTTTCTCTTTTCTCTTATCTCTTTTCTCTTCTTTTCACTTTTCTCATTTCTCTTCTTTTCTCTTTTCCCATTTCTCTTCTTTTCTCTTTTCTCTTTTTTCTCTTCTTTTCTCTTTTCTCATTTCTATTCTTTTCTCTTTTCTGTTCTTCTCTCTTTTCTCTTTTCTCTTCTTGTCTCTTCTTTTCTCTTTTCTCTTTTCGCTTTTTTCTTTGATCTTCTTTGATCTTCTTTTCTCTTTTCTCTTTTCTCTTCTTTTCTCTTTTCTCTTTTCTCTTCTTTACTCTTCTCTCTTTTCTCCTCTTTTCTCTTCTTTTCTCTTTTCACTTCTTTTCTCTACTATTCTCTTTTCTGTTTTCTCTTCTTTTCTCTTTTCCCTTTTCTCTTCTTTTCTCTTCTCTCTTTTCTCTTCTTTTCTCTTCTTTTCTCATTTCTCTTCTTTTCTCATTTCTCATCTTTTCTCTTTTCTCTTTTCACTTCTTTTCTCTTCTTTTCTTTTCTCTTTTCTCTTTTCTCTTAATTTCTCTTTCTTCTTTCTCTTCTTTTCTCTTCTTCTCTCTTTTCTCTTATCTCTCTTCTCTTCTTTTCACTTTTCTCATTTCTCTTCTTTTCTCTTTTCCCATTTCTCTTCTTTTCTCTTTTCTATTTTTTCTCTTCTTTTCTCTTTTCTCATTTCTATTCATTTCTCTATTCTCTTTACTGTTCTTCTCTCTTTTCTCTTTTCTCTTCTTGTCTCTTCTTTTCTCTTTTCTCTTTTCGCTTTTTTCTTTGATCTTCTTTGATCTTCTTTTCTCTTTTCTCTTTTTTCTCTTCTTTTCTCTTTTTCATTTCTCTTCTTTCCTCTTTTCTCTTTTCTTTTCTCTTTGCTCTTTTCTCTTCTTTTTTCTTTCCTCTTTTAACTTCTTTTCGCTTCTTTTCTCTTTTCTCTTTTGTCTTTTTTCTCGTTTTCTCTTTTCTCTTCTTTTCTCTTCCTTTCTCTTTTCTCTCTTCCCTTTTCTCTTCTTTTCTCTTCTTTTCTCTTTTCTCTTCTTTTCTCCTTGCTCTTGTCACTTTTCTCCTCTTTACTCTTCTGTTCTCTTTTTTCTTTGCTCTTTTCTATTCATCTCTCTTTTCTCTTATTTTCTCTTCTTTTCTCTTTTTTATTTTCTCTTCTTTTCTCTGAACTATTCTTTTCCCTTCTGTTCTCTTCTTGTCTCTTCTTTTCTCTTTTCTCTTTTCCCTTCTTTTCTCTTGTCTCTTTTCTCTTCTTATCTCTTTTCTCTTTTGTCTTTTCTCTTCTTTTCTTTTCTTTTTCTTTTCTCTTCTTTTCTCTTTTCAATTCTTTTCTCTACATTTCTCTTTCTTCTTTCTCTTCTTTTCTGTTCTTTTCTCTTTTCCAATTTCTCTTTATTTCTCTTTTCTCTTTTGTCTTTTTTCTCTTATTTTCTCTTTTCTCCTTTCTATTCTTTTCTCTTTTCTCTTTTCTGTTCTTCTCTCATTTCTCTTTTCTCATCTTTTCTCTATTCTTTTCTTGTCTCTTCTTTTCTCTTTTCTCTTTTTTCTTTTACCTTTTCTCTTCTTTTCTGTTCTCTTTTTTCTCTTCTTTTCTCTTCTTTTCTCTTTATTTCTCTTTACCCTTTTCCCTCCTTTTCTCTTTTCTCTTTTCATTTCACTTTGCTCTTTTCTCTTCTTTTCTCTTTTCTCTTCTCTTATTTTCTCTTTTCTCTTCTTATTTCTTCTTTTCTCTTTTTTATTTTCTCTTCTTTTCACTTTTCTCATTTCTCTTCTTTTCTCTTTTCTGTTTTTTCTCTTCTTTTCTCTTTTCTCATTTCTATCTTTTCCCTTCTTTCATCTTTTCCCTTTTCTCTACTATTCTCTTTTCTCTTTTCTCTTCTTTTCTCTTTTCCCTTTTCTCTTCTTTTCTCTTCTCTCTTTTCTCTTCTTTTCTCTTCTTTTCTCATTGCTCTTCTTTTCTCATTTCTTTTTTCTCTTTTCTCTTTTCTCATCTTTTCTCTTTTCTCTTTTCACTTCTTTTCTCTTCTTTTCTTTTCTCTTTTCTCTTTTCTCTTCTTTTCTCTTTTCAATTCTTTTCTCTTCATTTCTCTTTCTTCTTTCTCTTCTTTTCTCTTTTCTCTTAACTCTTTTCTCTTCATTTCACTTTTCTCATTTCTCTTCTTTTCTCTTTTACCATTTCTCTTCTTTTCTCTTTTCTCTTTTTTCTCGTCTTTTCTCTTTTCTATTTTCTCTTCGTTTCTGTTTTCTCTTTTCTCTTTTCTCTTCGTATCTTTTTTTTCTTTTTCTTCTTTTCTCTTCTTTTCTCTTTTCACAATTGTCTTTTTTTTCTTTTTTCTCTATATTCTCTTCTTTTCTCTTTTCTCTTCTTTTCTCTTTTCACTTCTTTTCTCTCCTATTCTCTTTTCTCTTCTTTTATCTTTTCACTTTTCTCTTCTTTTCTCTTCTCTCTTTTCTCCTCTTTTCTCTTCTTTTCTCTTCTTTCCTCGTCTTTTCTCTTTTTCCTTTTCTCTTCTTTTCTCTTTTCACTTCTTTTCTCTACTATTCTCTTTTCTCTTTTCTCTTCTTTTCTCTTTTCCCTTTTCTCTTCTTTTCTCTTCTCTCTTTTCTCTTCTTTTCTCTTCTTTTCTCATTTCTCTTCTTTTCTCATTTCTTTTTTCTCTTTTCTCTTTTCTCATCTTTTCTCTTTTCTCTTTTCACTTCTTTTCTCTTCGTTTCTTTTCTCTTTTCTCTTTTCTCTCCTTTTCTCTTTTCAATTCTTTTCTCTTCATTTCTCTTTCTTCTTTCTCTTCTTTTCTCTTCTTTTCTCTTTTCTCTTATCTCTTTTCTCTTCTTTTCACTTTTCTCATTTCTCTTCTTTTCTCTTTTCCCATTTCTCTTCTTTTCTCTTTTCTCTTTTTTCTCTTCTTTTCTCTTTTCTCATTTCTATTCTTTTCTCTTTTCTGTTCTTCTCTCTTTTCTCTTTTCTCTTCTTGTCTCTTCTTTTCTCTTTTCTCTTTTCGCTTTTTTCTTTGATCTTCTTTGATCTTCTTTTCTCTTTTCTCTTTTCTCTTCTTTTCTCTTTTCTCTTTTCTCTTCTTTACTCTTCTTTTCTCCTCTTTTCTCTTCTTTTCTCTTTTCACTTCTTTTCTCTACTATTCTCTTTTCTGTTTTCTCTTCTTTTCTCTTTTCCCTTTTCTCTTCTTTTCTCTTCTCTCTTTTCTCTTCTTTTCTCTTCTTTTCTCATTTCTCTTCTTTTCTCATTTCTCATCTTTTCTCTTTTCTCTTTTCACTTCTTTTCTCTTCTTTTCTTTTCTCTTTTCTCTTTTCTCTTAATTTCTCTTTCTTCTTTCTCTTCTTTTCTCTTCTTCTCTCTTTTCTCTTATCTCTCTTCTCTTCTTTTCACTTTTCTCATTTCTCTTCTTTTCTCTTTTCCCATTTCTCTTCTTTTCTCTTTTCTATTTTTTCTCTTCTTTTCTCTTTTCTCATTTCTATTCATTTCTCTATTCTCTTTACTGTTCTTCTCTCTTTTCTCTTTTCTCTTCTTGTCTCTTCTTTTCTCTTTTCTCTTTTCGCTTTTTTCTTTGATCTTCTTTGATCTTCTTTTCTCTTTTCTCTTTTTTCTCTTCTTTTCTCTTTTTCATTTCTCTTCTTTCCTCTTTTCTCTTTTCTTTTCTCTTTGCTCTTTTCTCTTCTTTTTTCTTTCCTCTTTTAACTTCTTTTCGCTTCTTTTCTCTTTTCTCTTTTGTCTTTTTTCTCGTTTTCTCTTTTCTCTTCTTTTCTCTTTTTTATTTTCTCTTCTTTTCTCTTAACTATTCTTTTCCCTTCTGTTCTCTTCTTGTCTCTTCTTTTCTCTTTTCTCTTTTCCCTTCTTTTCTCTTGTCTCTTTTCTCTTCTTATCTCTTTTCTCTTTTGTCTTTTCTCTTCTTTTCTCTCCTTTTCTCTTTTCCCTTTCCCTTTTCTCTTCGTTTCTCTTCTTTTCTCATTTCTCTTCTTTTCTCTTTTCTCTTCTTTCCTCTTTTCCCTTTTCTCTTTTCTCTTTTTGCTTTTCTCTTCTTTTCTCTTGTCACTTTTCTTTTCTTTACGCTTCTTTTCTCCTCTTTTCTCTTTTTTTCTCTTCTTTTCCCTTCTTTTCTCATTTCTCTTCTTTTCTCATTTCTTTTTTCTGTTTTCTCTTTTCTCATCTTTTCTCTTTTCTCTTTTGTCTTTTCACTTCTTTTCTTTTCTCTTTTTCTTTTCTCTTCTTTTCTCTTTTCAATTCTTTTCTCTACATTTCTCTTTCTTCTTTCTCTTCTTTTCTGTTCTTTTCTCTTTTCCAATTTCTCTTTTTTTCTCTTTTCTCTTTTCTCTTTTTTCTCTTATTTTCTCTTTTCTCCTTTCTATTCTTTTCTCTTTTCTCTTTTCTGTTCTTCTCTCATTTCTCTTTTCTCATCTTTTCTCTATTCTTTTCTTGTCTCTTCTTTTCTCTTTTCTCTTTTTTCTTTTACCTTTTCTCTTCTTTTCTGTTCTCTCTTTTCTCTTCTTTTCTCTTTATTTCTCTTTACCCTTTTCCCTCCTTTTCTCTTTTCTCTTTTCATTTCACTTTGCTCTTTTCTCTTCTTTTCTCTTTTCTCTTCTCTTATTTTCTCTTTTCTCTTCTTATCTCTTCTTTTCTCTTTTCTCTTTTCGCTTTTTTCTTTGATCTTCTTTGATCTTCTTTTCTCTTTTCTCTTTTCTCTTCTTTTCTCTTCTATTCTCTTTTTTTCTCTTTACCCTTTTCTCTCCTTTCCTCTTTTCTCTTTTCTCTTCTTTTCACTTTTCTCATTTCTCTTCTTATTTATTTTCCCATTTCTCTTCTTTTCTCTTTTCTCTTCTTATCTCTTCTTTTCTCTTTTTTATTTTCTCTTCTTTTCACTTTTCTCATTTCTCTTCTTTTCTCTTTTCTGTTTTTTCTCTTCTTTTCCCTTTTCTCATTTCTATCTTTTCTCTTCTTTCATCTTTTCCCTTTTCTCTTCTTTTCTCTTTTATCTTTTTGCTTTTCTCTTCTTTTCTCTTTTCACTTTTCTCTTCTTTTCTCCTCTTTTCTCTTCTTTTCTCTTCTTTTCTCTTTTCTCTTTGCTCTTGTCACTTTTCTCCTCTTTACTCTTCTGTTCTCTTTTCTCCTTTCGCTTTTCTATTCATCTCTATTTTCTATTCTTTTCTCTTCTTTTCTCTTTTCTCCTCTTTTCTCTTTTTCCTTTTCTCTTTTCTCTTTTCACTTCTTTTCTCTACTATTCTCTTTTCTCTTTTCTCTTCTTTTCTCTTTTCCCTTTTCTCTTCTTTTCTCTTCTCTCTTTTCTCTTCTTTTCTCTTCTTTTCTCATTTCTCTTCTTTTCTCATTTCTTTTTTCTCTTTTCTCTTTTCTCATCTTTTCTCTTTTGTCTTTTCACTTCTTTTCTTTTCTCTTTTCTCTTTTCTCGTCTTTTCTCTTTTCAATTCTTTTCTCTTCATTTCTCTTTCTTCTTTCTCTTCTGTTCTCTTCTTTTCTCTTTTCTCTTATCTCTTTTCTCTTCTTTTCACTTTTCTCATTTCTCTTCTTTTCTCTTTTCTCTTTTTTCTCTTCTTTTCTCTTTTCTCATTTCTATTCTTTTCTCTTCTTTCCTCTTTTCCCTTTTCTCTTCTTTTCTCTTTTATCTTTTTGCTTTTCTCTTCTTTTCTCTTTTCACTTTTCTCTTCTTTACTCTTCTTTTCTCCTCTTTTCTCTTCTTTTCTCTTCTTTCCTCGTCTTTTCTCTTTTTCCTTTTCTCTTCTTTTCTCTACTATTCTCTTTTCTCTTTTCTCTTCATTTCTCTTTTCCCTTTTCTCTTCTTTTCTCTTCTCTCTTTTCTCTTCTTTTCTCTTCTTTTCTCATTTCTTTTTTCTCTTTTCTCTTTTCTCATATTTTCTCTTTTCTCTTTTCACTTCTTTTCTCTTCTTTTCTTTTCTCTTTTCTCTTTTCTCTTCTTTTCTCTTTTCAATTCTTTTCTCTTCATTTCTCTTTCTTCTTTCTCTTCTTTTCTCTTCTTTTCTCTTTTCTCTTATCTCTTTTCTCTTCTTTTCACTTTTCTCATTTCTCTTCTTTTCTCTTTTCCCATTTCTCTTCTTTTCTCTTTTCTCTTTTTTCTCTTCTTTTCTCTTTTCTCATTTCTATTCTTTTCTCTTTTCTGTTCTTCTCTCTTTTCTCTTTTCTCTTCTTGTCTCTTCTTTTCTCTTTTCTCTTTTCGCTTTTTTCTTTGATCTTCTTTGATCTTCTTTTCTCTATTCTCCTTTCTCTTCTTTTCTCTTCTATTCTCTTTTTTTCTCTTTACCCTTTTCTCTCCTTTCCTCTTTTCTCTTTTCTTTTCTTTTCTCTTTGCTCTTTTCTCTTCTTTTTTCTTTCCTCTTTTAACTTCTTTTCGCTTCTTTTCTCTTTTCTCTTTTGTCTTTTCTCTCGTTTTCTCTTTTCTCTTCTTTTCTCTTCCTTTCTCTTTTCTCTCTTCCCTTTTCTCTTCTTTTCTCTTCTTTTCTCTTTTCTCTTCTTTTCTCCTTGCTCTTGTCACTTTTCTCCTCTTTACTCTTCTGTTCTCTTTTTTCTTTGCTCTTTTCTATTCATCTCTCTTTTCTCTTATTTTCTCTTCTTTTCACTTTTCTCATTTCTCTTCTTATTTATTTTCCCATTTCTCTTCTTTTCTTTTTTCTCTTTTTTCTCTTCTTTTCTCTTTTCTCATTTCTATTCTTTTCTCTTTTCTCTTTTCTGTTCTTCTCTCTTTTCTCTTTTCTCTTCTTGTCTCTTCTTTTCTCTTTTCTCTTTTCGCTTTTTTCTTTGATCTTCTTTGATCTTCTTTTCTCTTTTCTCTTTTCTCTTCTTTTCTCTTCTATTCTCTTTTTTTCTCTTTACCCTTTTCTCTCCTTTCCTCTTTTCTTTTTTCTTTTCTTTTCTCTTTGCTCTTTTCTCTTCTTATTTCTTTCCACTTTTAACTTCTTTTCGCTTCTTTTCTCTTTTCTCTTTTGTCTTTTCTCTCGTTTTCTCTTTTCTCTTCTTTTCTCTTCCTTTCTCTTTTCTCTCTTCCCTTTTCTCTTCTTTTCTCTTCTTTTCTCTTTTCTCTTCTTTTCTCCTTGCTCTTGTCACTTTTCTCCTCTTTACTCTTCTGTTCTCTTTTTTCTTTGCTCTTTTCTATTCATCTCTCTTTTCTCTTATTTTCTCTTCTTTTCTCTTTTCTCTTTTTTATTTTCTCTTCTTTTCTCTTAACTATTCTTTTCCCTTCTGTTCTCTTCTTGTCTCTTCTTTTCTCTTTTCTCTTTTCCCTTCTTTTCTCTTGTCTCTTTTCTCTTCTTTTCTCTTTTCACTTTTCTCTTCTTTACTCTTCTTTTCTCCTCTTTTCTCTTCTTTTCTCTTCTTTCCTCGTCTTTTCTCTTTTTCCTTTTCTCTTCTTTTCTCTACTATTCTCTTTTCTCTTTTCTCTTCATTTCTCTTTTCCCTTTTCTCTTCTTTTCTCTTCTCTCTTTTCTCTTCTTTTCTCTTCTTTTCTCATTTCTTTTTTCTCTTTTCTCTTTTCTCATCTTTTCTCTTTTCTCTTTTCACTTCTTTTCTCTTCTTTTCTTTTCTCTTTTCTCTTTTCTCTTCTTTTCTCTTTTCAATACTTTTCTCTTCATTTCTCTTTCTTCTTTCTCTTCTTTTCTCTTCTTTTCTCTTTTCTCTTATCTCTTTTCTCTTCTTTTCACTTTTCTCATTTCTCTTCTTTTCTCTTTTCCCATTTCTCTTCTTTTCTCTTTTCTCTTTTTTCTCTTCTTTTCTCTTTTCTCATTTCTATTCTTTTCTCTTTTCTGTTCTTCTCTCTTTTCTCTTTTCTCTTCTTGTCTCTTCTTTTCTCTTTTCTCTTTTCGCTTTTTTCTTTGATCTTCTTTGATCTTCTTTTCTCTTTTCTCATTTCTCTTCTTTTCTCATTTCTTTTTTCTCTTTTCTCTTTTCTCATCTTTTCTCTTTTCACTTCTTTTCTCTTCTTTTCTTTTCTCTTTTCTCTTTTCTCTTCTTTTCGCTTTTCAATTCTTTTCTCTTCATTTCTCTTTTCACAATTGTCTTTTTTTTCTTTTTTCTCTATATTCTCTTTTCTCTTTTCTCTTCTTTTCTCTTTTCACTTCTTTTCTCTACTATTCTCTTTTCTCTTTTCTCTTCTTTTCTCTTTTCCCTTTTCTCCTCTTTTCTCTTCTTTTCTCTTCTTTCCTCGTCTTTTCTCTTTTTCCTTTTCTCTTCTTTTCTCTTTTCTCCTCTTTTCTCTTTTTCCTTTTCTCTTTTCTCTTTTCACTTCTTTTCTCTACTATTCTCTTTTCTCTTTTCTCTTCTTTTCTCTTTTCCCTTTTCTCTTCTTTTCTCTTCTCTCTTTTCTCTTCTTTTCTCTTCTTTTCTCATTTCTCTTCTTTTCTCATTTCTTTTTTCTCTTTTCTCTTTTCTCATCTTTTCTCTTTTGTCTTTTCACATCTTTTCTTTTCTCTTTTCTCTTTTCTCGTCTTTTCTCTTTTCAATTCTTTTCTCTTCATTTCTCTTTCTTCTTTCTCTTCTGTTCTCTTCTTTTCTCTTTTCTCTTATCTCTTTTCTCTTCTTTTCACTTTTCTCATTTCTCTTCTTTTCTCTTTTCTCTTTTTTCTCTTCTTTTCTCTTTTCTCATTTCTATTCTTTTCTCTTCTTTCCTCTTTTCCCTTTTCTCTTCTTTTCTCTTTTATCTTTTTGCTTTTCTCTTCTTTTCTCTTTTCACTTTTCTCTTCTTTACTCTTCTTTTCTCCTCTTTTCTCTTCTTTTCTCTTCTTTCCTCGTCTTTTCTCTTTTTCCTTTTCTCTTCTTTTCTCTACTATTCTCTTTTCTCTTTTCTCTTCTTTTCTCTTTTCCCTTTTCTCTTCTTTTCTCTTCTCTCTTTTCTCTTCTTTTCTCTTCTTTTCTCATTTCTTTTTTCTCTTTTCTCTTTTCTCATATTTTCTCTTTTCTCTTTTCACTTCTTTTCTCTTCTTTTCTTTTCTCTTTTCTCTTTTCTCTTCTTTTCTCTTTTCAATTCTTTTCTCTTCATTTCTCTTTCTTCTTTCTCTTCTTTTCTCTTCTTTTCTCTTTTCTCTTATCTCTTTTCTCTTCTTTTCACTTTTCTCATTTCTCTTCTTTTCTCTTTTCCCATTTCTCTTCTTTTCTCTTTTCTCTTTTTTCTCTTCTTTTCTCTTTTCTCATTTCTATTCTTTTCTCTTTTCTGTTCTTCTCTCTTTTCTCTTTTCTCTTCTTGTCTCTTCTTTTCTCTTTTCTCTTTTCGCTTTTTTCTTTGATCTTCTTTGATCTTCTTTTCTCTATTCTCCTTTCTCTTCTTTTCTCTTCTATTCTCTTTTTTTCTCTTTACCCTTTTCTCTCCTTTCCTCTTTTCTCTTTTCTTTTCTTTTCTCTTTGCTCTTTTCTCTTCTTTTTTCTTTCCTCTTTTAACTTCTTTTCGCTTCTTTTCTCTTTTCTCTTTTGTCTTTTCTCTCGTTTTCTCTTTTCTCTTCTTTTCTCTTCCTTTCTCTTTTCTCTCTTCCCTTTTCTCTTCTTTTCTCTTCTTTTCTCTTTTCTCTTCTTTTCTCCTTGCTCTTGTCACTTTTCTCCTCTTTACTCTTCTGTTCTCTTTTTTCTTTGCTCTTTTCTATTCATCTCTCTTTTCTCTTATTTTCTCTTCTTTTCACTTTTCTCATTTCTCTTCTTATTTATTTTCCCATTTCTCTTCTTTTCTTTTTTCTCTTTTTTCTCTTCTTTTCTCTTTTCTCATTTCTATTCTTTTCTCTTTTCTCTTTTCTGTTCTTCTCTCTTTTCTCTTTTCTCTTCTTGTCTCTTCTTTTCTCTTTTCTCTTTTCGCTTTTTTCTTTGATCTTCTTTGATCTTCTTTTCTCTTTTCTCTTTTCTCTTCTTTTCTCTACTATTCTCTTTTTTTCTCTTTACCCTTTTCTCTCCTTTCCTCTTTTCTTTTTTCTTTTCTTTTCTCTTTGCTCTTTTCTCTTCTTATTTCTTTCCACTTTTAACTTCTTTTCGCTTCTTTTCTCTTTTCTCTTTTGTCTTTTCTCTCGTTTTCTCTTTTCTCTTCTTTTCTCTTCCTTTCTCTTTTCTCTCTTCCCTTTTCTCTTCTTTTCTCTTCTTTTCTCTTTTCTCTTCTTTTCTCCTTGCTCTTGTCACTTTTCTCCTCTTTACTCTTCTGTTCTCTTTTTTCTTTGCTCTTTTCTATTCATCTCTCTTTTCTCTTATTTTCTCTTCTTTTCTCTTTTCTCTTTTTTATTTTCTCTTCTTTTCTCTTAACTATTCTTTTCCCTTCTGTTCTCTTCTTGTCTCTTCTTTTCTCTTTTCTCTTTTCCCTTCTTTTCTCTTGTCTCTTTTCTCTTCTTTTCTCTTTTCACTTTTCTCTTCTTTACTCTTCTTTTCTCCTCTTTTCTCTTCTTTTCTCTTCTTTCCTCGTCTTTTCTCTTTTTCCTTTTCTCTTCTTTTCTCTACTATTCTCTTTTCTCTTTTCTCTTCATTTCTCTTTTCCCTTTTCTCTTCTTTTCTCTTCTCTCTTTTCTCTTCTTTTCTCTTCTTTTCTCATTTCTTTTTTCTCTTTTCTCTTTTCTCATCTTTTCTCTTTTCTCTTTTCACTTCTTTTCTCTTCTTTTCTTTTCTCTTTTCTCTTTTCTCTTCTTTTCTCTTTTCAATACTTTTCTCTTCATTTCTCTTTCTTCTTTCTCTTCTTTTCTCTTCTTTTCTCTTTTCTCTTATCTCTTTTCTCTTCTTTTCACTTTTCTCATTTCTCTTCTTTTCTCTTTTCCCATTTCTCTTCTTTTCTCTTTTCTCTTTTTTCTCTTCTTTTCTCTTTTCTCATTTCTATTCTTTTCTCTTTTCTGTTCTTCTCTCTTTTCTCTTTTCTCTTCTTGTCTCTTCTTTTCTCTTTTCTCTTTTCGCTTTTTTCTTTGATCTTCTTTGATCTTCTTTTCTCTTTTCTCATTTCTCTTCTTTTCTCATTTCTTTTTTCTCTTTTCTCTTTTCTCATCTTTTCTCTTTTCACTTCTTTTCTCTTCTTTTCTTTTCTCTTTTCTCTTTTCTCTTCTTTTCGCTTTTCAATTCTTTTCTCTTCATTTCTCTTTTCACAATTGTCTTTTTTTTCTTTTTTCTCTATATTCTCTTTTCTCTTTTCTCTTCTTTTCTCTTTTCACTTCTTTTCTCTACTATTCTCTTTTCTCTTTTCTCTTCTTTTCTCTTTTCCCTTTTCTCCTCTTTTCTCTTCTTTTCTCTTCTTTCCTCGTCTTTTCTCTTTTTCCTTTTCTCTTCTTTTCTCTTTTCTCCTCTTTTCTCTTTTTCCTTTTCTCTTTTCTCTTTTCACTTCTTTTCTCTACTATTCTCTTTTCTCTTTTCTCTTCTTTTCTCTTTTCCCTTTTCTCTTCTTTTCTCTTCTCTCTTTTCTCTTCTTTTCTCTTCTTTTCTCATTTCTCTTCTTTTCTCATTTCTTTTTTCTCTTTTCTCTTTTCTCATCTTTTCTCTTTTGTCTTTTCACATCTTTTCTTTTCTCTTTTCTCTTTTCTCGTCTTTTCTCTTTTCAATTCTTTTCTCTTCATTTCTCTTTCTTCTTTCTCTTCTGTTCTCTTCTTTTCTCTTTTCTCTTATCTCTTTTCTCTTCTTTTCACTTTTCTCATTTCTCTTCTTTTCTCTTTTCTCTTTTTTCTCTTCTTTTCTCTTTTCTCATTTCTATTCTTTTCTCTTCTTTCCTCTTTTCCCTTTTCTCTTCTTTTCTCTTTTATCTTTTTGCTTTTCTCTTCTTTTCTCTTTTCACTTTTCTCTTCTTTACTCTTCTTTTCTCCTCTTTTCTCTTCTTTTCTCTTCTTTCCTCGTCTTTTCTCTTTTTCCTTTTCTCTTCTTTTCTCTACTATTCTCTTTTCTCTTTTCTCTTCATTTCTCTTTTCCCTTTTCTCTTCTTTTCTCTTCTCTCTTTTCTCTTCTTTTCTCTTCTTTTCTCATTTCTTTTTTCTCTTTTCTCTTTTCTCATATTTTCTCTTTTCTCTTTTCACTTCTTTTCTCTTCTTTTCTTTTCTCTTTTCTCTTTTCTCTTCTTTTCTCTTTTCAATTCTTTTCTCTTCATTTCTCTTTCTTCTTTCTCTTCTTTTCTCTTCTTTTCTCTTTTCTCTTATCTCTTTTCTCTTCTTTTCACTTTTCTCATTTCTCTTCTTTTCTCTTTTCCCATTTCTCTTCTTTTCTCTTTTCTCTTTTTTCTCTTCTTTTCTCTTTTCTCATTTCTATTCTTTTCTCTTTTCTGTTCTTCTCTCTTTTCTCTTTTCTCTTCTTGTCTCTTCTTTTCTCTTTTCTCTTTTCGCTTTTTTCTTTGATCTTCTTTGATCTTCTTTTCTCTATTCTCCTTTCTCTTCTTTTCTCTTCTATTCTCTTTTTTTCTCTTTACCCTTTTCTCTCCTTTCCTCTTTTCTCTTTTCTTTTCTTTTCTCTTTGCTCTTTTCTCTTCTTTTTTCTTTCCTCTTTTAACTTCTTTTCGCTTCTTTTCTCTTTTCTCTTTTGTCTTTTCTCTCGTTTTCTCTTTTCTCTTCTTTTCTCTTCCTTTCTCTTTTCTCTCTTCCCTTTTCTCTTCTTTTCTCTTCTTTTCTCTTTTCTCTTCTTTTCTCCTTGCTCTTGTCACTTTTCTCCTCTTTACTCTTCTGTTCTCTTTTTTCTTTGCTCTTTTCTATTCATCTCTCTTTTCTCTTATTTTCTCTTCTTTTCACTTTTCTCATTTCTCTTCTTATTTATTTTCCCATTTCTCTTCTTTTCTTTTTTCTCTTTTTTCTCTTCTTTTCTCTTTTCTCATTTCTATTCTTTTCTCTTTTCTCTTTTCTGTTCTTCTCTCTTTTCTCTTTTCTCTTCTTGTCTCTTCTTTTCTCTTTTCTCTTTTCGCTTTTTTCTTTGATCTTCTTTGATCTTCTTTTCTCTTTTCTCTTTTCTCTTCTTTTCTCTACTATTCTCTTTTTTTCTCTTTACCCTTTTCTCTCCTTTCCTCTTTTCTTTTTTCTTTTCTTTTCTCTTTGCTCTTTTCTCTTCTTATTTCTTTCCACTTTTAACTTCTTTTCGCTTCTTTTCTCTTTTCTCTTTTGTCTTTTCTCTCGTTTTCTCTTTTCTCTTCTTTTCTCTTCCTTTCTCTTTTCTCTCTTCCCTTTTCTCTTCTTTTCTCTTCTTTTCTCTTTTCTCTTCTTTTCTCCTTGCTCTTGTCACTTTTCTCCTCTTTACTCTTCTGTTCTCTTTTTTCTTTGCTCTTTTCTATTCATCTCTCTTTTCTCTTATTTTCTCTTCTTTTCTCTTTTCTCTTTTTTATTTTCTCTTCTTTTCTCTTAACTATTCTTTTCCCTTCTGTTCTCTTCTTGTCTCTTCTTTTCTCTTTTCTCTTTTCCCTTCTTTTCTCTTGTCTCTTTTCTCTTCTTTTCTCTTTTCACTTTTCTCTTCTTTACTCTTCTTTTCTCCTCTTTTCTCTTCTTTTCTCTTCTTTCCTCGTCTTTTCTCTTTTTCCTTTTCTCTTCTTTTCTCTACTATTCTCTTTTCTCTTTTCTCTTCATTTCTCTTTTCCCTTTTCTCTTCTTTTCTCTTCTCTCTTTTCTCTTCTTTTCTCTTCTTTTCTCATTTCTTTTTTCTCTTTTCTCTTTTCTCATCTTTTCTCTTTTCTCTTTTCACTTCTTTTCTCTTCTTTTCTTTTCTCTTTTCTCTTTTCTCTTCTTTTCTCTTTTCAATACTTTTCTCTTCATTTCTCTTTCTTCTTTCTCTTCTTTTCTCTTCTTTTCTCTTTTCTCTTATCTCTTTTCTCTTCTTTTCACTTTTCTCATTTCTCTTCTTTTCTCTTTTCCCATTTCTCTTCTTTTCTCTTTTCTCTTTTTTCTCTTCTTTTCTCTTTTCTCATTTCTATTCTTTTCTCTTTTCTGTTCTTCTCTCTTTTCTCTTTTCTCTTCTTGTCTCTGCTTTTCTCTTTTCTCTTTTCGCTTTTTTCTTTGATCTTCTTTGATCTTCTTTTCTCTTTTCTCATTTCTCTTCTTTTCTCATTTCTTTTTTCTCTTTTCTCTTTTCTCATCTTTTCTCTTTTCACTTCTTTTCTCTTCTTTTCTTTTCTCTTTTCTCTTTTCTCTTCTTTTCGCTTTTCAATTCTTTTCTCTTCATTTCTCTTTTCACAATTGTCTTTTTTTTCTTTTTTCTCTATATTCTCTTTTCTCTTTTCTCTTCTTTTCTCTTTTCACTTCTTTTCTCTACTATTCTCTTTTCTCTTTTCTCTTCTTTTCTCTTTTCCCTTTTCTCCTCTTTTCTCTTCTTTTCTCTTCTTTCCTCGTCTTTTCTCTTTTTCCTTTTCTCTTCTTTTCTCTTTTCACTTCTTTTCTCTACTATTCTCTTTTCTCTTTTCTCTTCTTTTCTCTTTTCCCTTTTCTCTTCTTTTCTCTTCTCTCTTTTCTCTTCTTTTCTCTTCTTTTCTCATTTCTCTTCTTTTCTCATTTCTTTTTTCTCTTTTCTCTTTTCTCATCTTTTCTCTTTTCTCTTTTCACTTCTTTTCTCTTCGTTTCTTTTCTCTTTTCTCTTTTCTCTCCTTTTCTCTTTTCAATTCTTTTCTCTTCATTTCTCTTTCTTCTTTCTCTTCTTTTCTCTTCTTTTCTCTTTTCTCTTATCTCTTTTCTCTTCTTTTCACTTTTCTCATTTCTCTTCTTTTCTCTTTTCCCATTTCTCTTCTTTTCTCTTTTCTCTTTTTTCTCTTCTTTTCTCTTTTCTCATTTCTATTCTTTTCTCTTTTCTGTTCTTCTCTCTTTTCTCTTTTCTCTTCTTGTCTCTTCTTTTCTCTTTTCTCTTTTCGCTTTTGTCTTTGATCTTCTTTGATCTTCTTTTCTCTTTTCTCTTTTCTCTTCTTTTCTCTTTTCTCTTTTCTCTTCTTTACTCTTCTTTTCTCCTCTTTTCTCTTCTTTTCTCTTTTCACTTCTTTTCTCTACTATTCTCTTTTCTGTTTTCTCTTCTTTTCTCTTTTCCCTTTTCTCTTCTTTTCTCTTCTCTCTTTTCTCTTCTTTTCTCTTCTTTTCTCATTTCTCTTCTTTTCTCATTTCTCATCTTTTCTCTTTTCTCTTTTCACTTCTTTTCTCTTCTTTTCTTTTCTCTTTTCTCTTTTCTCTTAATTTCTCTTTCTTCTTTCTCTTCTTTTCTCTTCTTCTCTCTTTTCTCTTATCTCTCTTCTCTTCTTTTCACTTTTCTCATTTCTCTTCTTTTCTCTTTTCCCATTTCTCTTCTTTTCTCTTTTCTATTTTTTCTCTTCTTTTCTCTTTTCTCATTTCTATTCATTTCTCTATTCTCTTTACTGTTCTTCTCTCTTTTCTCTTTTCTCTTCTTGTCTCTTCTTTTCTCTTTTCTCTTTTCGCTTTTTTCTTTGATCTTCTTTGATCTTCTTTTCTCTTTTCTCTTTTTTCTCTTCTTTTCTCTTTTTCATTTCTCTTCTTTCCTCTTTTCTCTTTTCTTTTCTCTTTGCTCTTTTCTCTTCTTTTTTCTTTCCTCTTTTAACTTCTTTTCGCTTCTTTTCTCTTTTCTCTTTTGTCTTTTTTCTCGTTTTCTCTTTTCTCTTCTTTTCTCTTCCTTTCTCTTTTCTCTCTTCCCTTTTCTCTTCTTTTCTCTTCTTTTCTCTTTTCTCTTCTTTTCTCCTTGCTCTTGTCACTTTTCTCCTCTTTACTCTTCTGTTCTCTTTTTTCTTTGCTCTTTTCTATTCATCTCTCTTTTCTCTTATTTTCTCTTCTTTTCTCTTTTTTATTTTCTCTTCTTTTCTCTTAACTATTCTTTTCCCTTCTGTTCTCTTCTTGTCTCTTCTTTTCTCTTTTCTCTTTTCCCTTCTTTTCTCTTGTCTCTTTTCTCTTCTTATCTCTTTTCTCTTTTGTCTTTTCTCTTCTTTTCTCTCCTTTTCTCTTTTCCCTTTCCCTTTTCTCTTCGTTTCTCTTCTTTTCTCATTTCTCTTCTTTTCTCTTTTCTCTTCTTTCCTCTTTTCCCTTTTCTCTTTTCTCTTTTTGCTTTTCTCTTCTTTTCTCTTGTCACTTTTCTTTTCTTTACGCTTCTTTTCTCCTCTTTTCTCTTTTTTTCTCTTCTTTTCCCTTCTTTTCTCATTTCTCTTCTTTTCTCATTTCTTTTTTCTGTTTTCTCTTTTCTCATCTTTTCTCTTTTCTCTTTTGTCTTTTCACTTCTTTTCTTTTCTCTTTTTCTTTTCTCTTCTTTTCTCTTTTCTCTTCTTTTCTCTACATTTCTCTTTCTTCTTTCTCTTCTTTTCTGTTCTTTTCTCTTTTCCAATTTCTCTTTTTTTCTCTTTTCTCTTTTCTATTTTTTCTCTTATTTTCTCTTTTCTCCTTTCTATTCTTTTCTCTTTTCTCTTTTCTGTTCTTCTCTCATTTCTCTTTTCTCATCTTTTCTCTATTCTTTTCTTGTCTCTTCTTTTCTCTTTTCTCTTTTTTCTTTTACCTTTTCTCTTCTTTTCTGTTCTCTCTTTTCTCTTCTTTTCTCTTTATTTCTCTTTACCCTTTTCCCTCCTTTTCTCTTTTCTCTTTTCATTTCACTTTGCTCTTTTCTCTTCTTTTCTCTTTTCTCTTCTCTTATTTTCTCTTTTCTCTTCTTATCTCTTCTTTTCTCTTTTCTCTTTTCGCTTTTTTCTTTGATCTTCTTTGATCTTCTTTGATCTTCTTTTCTCTTTTCTCTTTTCTCTTCTATTCTCTTTTTTTCTCTTTACCCTTTTCTCTCCTTTCCTCTTTTCTCTTTTCTCTTCTTTTCACTTTTCTCATTTCTCTTCTTATTTATTTTCCCATTTCTCTTCTTTTCTCTTTTCTCTTCTTATCTCTTCTTTTCTCTTTTTTATTTTCTCTTCTTTTCACTTTTCTCATTTCTCTTCTTTTCTCTTTTCTGTTTTTTCTCTTCTTTTCCCTTTTCTCATTTCTATCTTTTCTCTTCTTTCATCTTTTCCCTTTTCTCTTCTTTTCTCTTTTATCTTTTTGCTTTTCTCTTCTTTTCTCTTTTCACTTTTCTCTTCTTTTCTCCTCTTTTCTCTTCTTTTCTCTTCTTTTCTCTTTTCTCCTTGCTCTTGTCACTTTTCTCCTCTTTACTCTTCTGTTCTCTTTTCTCCTTTCGCTTTTCTATTCATCTCTATTTTCTATTCTTTTCTCTTCTTTTCTCTTTTCTCCTCTTTTCTCTTTTTCCTTTTCTCTTTTCTCTTTTCACTTCTTTTCTCTACTATTCTCTTTTCTCTTTTCTCTTCTTTTCTCTTTTCCCTTTTCTCTTCTTTTCTCTTCTCTCTTTTCTCTTCTTTTCTCTTCTTTTCTCATTTCTCTTCTTTTCTCATTTCTTTTTTCTCTTTTCTCTTTTCTCATCTTTTCTCTTTTGTCTTTTCACATCTTTTCTTTTCTCTTTTCTCTTTTCTCGTCTTTTCTCTTTTCAATTCTTTTCTCTTCATTTCTCTTTCTTCTTTCTCTTCTGTTCTCTTCTTTTCTCTTTTCTCTTATCTCTTTTCTCTTCTTTTCACTTTTCTCATTTCTCTTCTTTTCTCTTTTCTCTTTTTTCTCTTCTTTTCTCTTTTCTCATTTCTATTCTTTTCTCTTCTTTCCTCTTTTCCCTTTTCTCTTCTTTTCTCTTTTATCTTTTTGCTTTTCTCTTCTTTTCTCTTTTCACTTTTCTCTTCTTTACTCTTCTTTTCTCCTCTTTTCTCTTCTTTTCTCTTCTTTCCTCGTCTTTTCTCTTTTTCCTTTTCTCTTCTTTTCTCTACTATTCTCTTTTCTCTTTTCTCTTCATTTCTCTTTTCCCTTTTCTCTTCTTTTCTCTTCTCTCTTTTCTCTTCTTTTCTCTTCTTTTCTCATTTCTTTTTTCTCTTTTCTCTTTTCTCATATTTTCTCTTTTCTCTTTTCACTTCTTTTCTCTTCTTTTCTTTTCTCTTTTCTCTTTTCTCTTCTTTTCTCTTTTCAATTCTTTTCTCTTCATTTCTCTTTCTTCTTTCTCTTCTTTTCTCTTCTTTTCTCTTTTCTCTTATCTCTTTTCTCTTCTTTTCACTTTTCTCATTTCTCTTCTTTTCTCTTTTCCCATTTCTCTTCTTTTCTCTTTTCTCTTTTTTCTCTTCTTTTCTCTTTTCTCATTTCTATTCTTTTCTCTTTTCTGTTCTTCTCTCTTTTCTCTTTTCTCTTCTTGTCTCTTCTTTTCTCTTTTCTCTTTTCGCTTTTTTCTTTGATCTTCTTTGATCTTCTTTTCTCTTTTCTCTTTTCTCTTCTTTTCTCTTCTATTCTCTTTTTTTCTCTTTACCCTTTTCTCTCCTTTCCTCTTTTCTCTTTTCTCTTCTTTTCACTTTTCTCATTTCTCTTATTTATTTTCCCATTTCTCTTCTTTTCTTTTTTCTCTTTTTTCTCTTCTTTTCTCTTTTCTCATTTCTATTCTTTTCTCTTTTCTCTTTTCTGTTCTTCTCTCTTTTCTCTTTTCTCTTCTTGTCTCTTCTTTTCTCTTTTCTCTTTTCGCTTTTTTCTTTGATCTTCTTTGATCTTCTTTTCTCTTTTCTCTTTTCTCTTCTTTTCTCTTCTATTCTCTTTTTTTCTCTTTACCCTTTTCTCTCCTTTCCTCTTTTCTTTTTTCTTTTCTTTTCTCTTTGCTCTTTTCTCTTCTTATTTCTTTCCACTTTTAACTTCTTTTCGCTTCTTTTCTCTTTTCTCTTTTGTCTTTTCTCTCGTTTTCTCTTTTCTCTTCTTTTCTCTTCCTTTCTCTTTTCTCTCTTCCCTTTTCTCTTCTTTTCTCTTCTTTTCTCTTTTCTCTTCTTTTCTCCTTGCTCTTGTCACTTTTCTCCTCTTTACTCTTCTGTTCTCTTTTTTCTTTGCTCTTTTCTATTCATCTCTCTTTTCTCTTATTTTCTCTTCTTTTCTCTTTTCTCTTTTTTATTTTCTCTTCTTTTCTCTTAACTATTCTTTTCCCTTCTGTTCTCTTCTTGTCTCTTCTTTTCTCTTTTCTCTTTTCCCTTCTTTTCTCTTGTCTCTTTTCTCTTCTTTTCTCTTTTCACTTTTCTCTTCTTTACTCTTCTTTTCTCCTCTTTTCTCTTCTTTTCTCTTCTTTCCTCGTCTTTTCTCTTTTTCCTTTTCTCTTCTTTTCTCTACTATTCTCTTTTCTCTTTTCTCTTCATTTCTCTTTTCCCTTTTCTCTTCTTTTCTCTTCTCTCTTTTCTCTTCTTTTCTCTTCTTTTCTCATTTCTTTTTTCTCTTTTCTCTTTTCTCATCTTTTCTCTTTTCTCTTTTCACTTCTTTTCTCTTCTTTTCTTTTCTCTTTTCTCTTTTCTCTTCTTTTCTCTTTTCAATACTTTTCTCTTCATTTCTCTTTCTTCTTTCTCTTCTTTTCTCTTCTTTTCTCTTTTCTCTTATCTCTTTTCTCTTCTTTTCACTTTTCTCATTTCTCTTCTTTTCTCTTTTCCCATTTCTCTTCTTTTCTCTTTTCTCTTTTTTCTCTTCTTTTCTCTTTTCTCATTTCTATTCTTTTCTCTTTTCTGTTCTTCTCTCTTTTCTCTTTTCTCTTCTTGTCTCTTCTTTTCTCTTTTCTCTTTTCGCTTTTTTCTTTGATCTTCTTTTCTCTTTTCTCTTTTCTCTTCTTTTCTCTTCTATTCTCATTTTTTCTCTTTACCCTTTTCTCTCCTTTCCTCTTTTCTCTTTTCTCTTCTTTTCACTTTTCTCATTTCTCTTCTTATTTATTTTCCCATTTCTCTTCTTTTCTCTTTTCTCTTTTTTCTCTTCTTTTCTCTTTTCTCATTTCTATTCTTTTCTCTTTTCTCTTTTCTGTTCTTCTCTCTTTTCTCTTTTCTCTTCTTGTCTCTTCTTTTCTCTTTTCTCTTTTCGCTTTTTTCTTGGATCTTCTTTGATCTTCTTTTCTCTTTTCTCTTTTCTCTTCTTTTCTCTTCTATTCTCTTTTTTTCTCTTTACCCTATTCTCTCCTTTCCTCTTTTCTTTTTTCTTTTCTTTTCTCTTTGCTCTTTTCTCTTCTTATTTCTTTCCACTTTTAACTTCTTTTCGCTTCTTTTCTCTTTTCTCTTTTGTCTTTTCTCTCGTTTTCTCTTTTCTCTTCTTTTCTCTTCCTTTCTCTTTTCTCTCTTCCCTTTTCTCTTCTTTTCTCTTCTTTTCTCTTTTCTCTTCTTTTCTCCTTGCTCTTGTCACTTTTCTCCTCTTTACTCTTCTGTTCTCTTTTTTCTTTGCTCTTTTCTATTCATCTCTCTTTTCTCTTATTTTCTCTTCTTTTCTCTTTTCTCTTTTTTATTTTCTCTTCTTTTCTCTTAACTATTCTTTTCCCTTCTTTTCTCTTCTTGTCTCTTCTTTTCTCTTTTCTCTTCTTTTCTCTTTTCCCTTCTTTTCTCTTGTCTCTTTTCTCTTCTTTTCTCTTTTCTCTTTTGTCTTTTCTCTTCTTTTCTCTCCTTTTCTCTTTTCCCTTTTCTCTTCTTTTCTCTTTTCTCTTCGTATCTCTTTTCTATTTTCTCTTTTTTCTCTTCTTTTCTCTTTTCTCATTTCTCTCCTTTCCTCTTTTCTCTTTTCTTTTCTTTTCTCTTTGCTCTTTTCTCTTCTTATTTCTTTCCACTTTTAACTTCTTTTCGCTTCTTTTCTCTTTTCTCTTTTGTCTTTTCTCTCCTTTTCTCTTCCTTTCTCTTTTCTCTCTTCCCTTTTCTCTTCTTTTCTCTTCTTTTCTCTTTTCTCTTCTTTTCTCCTTGCTCTTGTCACTTTTCTCCTCTTTACTCTTCTGTTCTCTTTTTTCTCTTTTCTCATCTTTTCTCTTTTGTCTTTTCACTTCTTTTCTCTTCTTTTCTTTTCTCTTTTCTCTTTTCCCTTCTTTTCTCTTTTCAATTCCTTTCTCTTCATTTCTCTATCTTCTTTCTCTTCTGTTCTCTTCTTTTCTCTTTTCTCTTATCTCTTTTCTCTTCTTTTCACTTTTCTCATTTCTCTTCTTTTCTCTTTTCCCATTTCTCTTCTTTTCTCTTTTCTCTTTTTTCTCTTTTTTTCTCTTTACTCTTTTCTCTTCTTTTCTCTACGTTTCTCTTTTCTCTTTTCTCTTCTTTTCTCTGTTCTCTTTTCTCTTTTTTATTTTATCTTCATTTACCTTTTCTCTTCTTTTCTCATCTTTTCTCTTTTCTCTTTTCCCTTTTCTCTTCTTTTCTCTTTTCTCTTTTTTCTCTTCTTTTCTCTTTACTCTTTTCTCTTCTTTTCTCTTCGTTTCTCTTTTCTCTTCTTTTCTCTTTTCTCTTTTCTCTTCTTTTCTCTTTTCTCTTTTCTCTTCTTTTCTCTGTTCTCTTTTCTCTTTTTTATTTTATTTTCATTTACCTTTTCTCTTCTTTTCTCATCTTTTCTCTTTTCTCTTCTTTTCTCTTTTCCCTTTTCTCTTCTTTTCTCTTTTCTCTTTTCTCTTTATATCTCTTTTCTATTTTCGGTCTTTTCTCTTCTTTTCTCTTTTCTCTTTTTTATTTTATCTTCTTTTTTCTACTTTTCTCTTTTCTCTTCTTTTCACTTCGTTTCTCATTTCCCTTTCCTCTTCTTTTCTCTTTCCACTTTTCTCCACTCTCTTTTCTCTTCTTTTCTGTTCTTTTCTGTTTTCCCTTTTCTCTTTTCTCTTTTCGCATTTCGCTTCTTTTCTCTTCTTTTCTCTTTTCTCTTCTCTTATTTTCTCTTTTCTCTTCTTATTTCTTCTTTTCTCTTTTTTATTTTCTCTTCTTTTCACTTTTCTCATTTCTCTTCTTTTCTCTTTTCTGTTTTTTCTCTTCTTTTCTCTTTTCTCATTTCTATCTTTTCCCTTCTTTCATCTTTTCCCTTTTCTCTACTATTCTCTTTTCTCTTTTCTCTTCTTTTCTCTTTTCCCTTTTCTCTTCTTTTCTCTTCTCTCTTTTCTCTTCTTTTCTCTTCTTTTCTCATTGCTCTTCTTTTCTCATTTCTTTTTTCTCTTTTCTCTTTTCTCATCTTTTCTCTTTTCTCTTTTCACTTCTTTTCTCTTCTTTTCTTTTCTCTTTTCTCTTTTCTCTTCTTTTCTCTTTTCAATTCTTTTCTCTTCATTTCTCTTTCTTCTTTCTCTTCTTTTCTCTTTTCTCTTAACTCTTTTCTCTTCATTTCACTTTTCTCATTTCTCTTCTTTTCTCTTTTACCATTTCTCTTCTTTTCTCTTTTCTCTTTTTTCTCGTCTTTTCTCTTTTCTATTTTCTCTTCGTTTCTGTTTTCTCTTTTCTCTTTTCTCTTCGTATCTTTTTTTTCTTTTTCTTCTTTTCTCTTCTTTTCTCTTTTCACAATTGTCTTTTTTTTCTTTTTTCTCTATATTCTCTTCTTTTCTCTTTTCTCTTCTTTTCTCTTTTCACTTCTTTTCTCTCCTATTCTCTTTTCTCTTCTTTTATCTTTTCACTTTTCTCTTCTTTTCTCTTCTCTCTTTTCTCCTCTTTTCTCTTCTTTTCTCTTCTTTCCTCGTCTTTTCTCTTTTTCCTTTTCTCTTCTTTTCTCTTTTCACTTCTTTTCTCTACTATTCTCTTTTCTCTTTTCTCTTCTTTTCTCTTTTCCCTTTTCTCTTCTTTTCTCTTCTCTCTTTTCTCTTCTTTTCTCTTCTTTTCTCATTTCTCTTCTTTTCTCATTTCTTTTTTCTCTTTTCTCTTTTCTCATCTTTTCTCTTTTCTCTTTTCACTTCTTTTCTCTTCGTTTCTTTTCTCTTTTCTCTTTTCTCTCCTTTTCTCTTTTCAATTCTTTTCTCTTCATTTCTCTTTCTTCTTTCTCTTCTTTTCTCTTCTTTTCTCTTTTCTCTTATCTCTTTTCTCTTCTTTTCACTTTTCTCATTTCTCTTCTTTTCTCTTTTCCCATTTCTCTTCTTTTCTCTTTTCTCTTTTTTCTCTTCTTTTCTCTTTTCTCATTTCTATTCTTTTCTCTTTTCTGTTCTTCTCTCTTTTCTCTTTTCTCTTCTTGTCTCTTCTTTTCTCTTTTCTCTTTTCGCTTTTTTCTTTGATCTTCTTTGATCTTCTTTTCTCTTTTCTCTTTTCTCTTCTTTTCTCTTTTCTCTTTTCTCTTCTTTACTCTTCTTTTCTCCTCTTTTCTCTTCTTTTCTCTTTTCACTTCTTTTCTCTACTATTCTCTTTTCTGTTTTCTCTTCTTTTCTCTTTTCCCTTTTCTCTTCTTTTCTCTTCTCTCTTTTCTCTTCTTTTCTCTTCTTTTCTCATTTCTCTTCTTTTCTCATTTCTCATCTTTTCTCTTTTCTCTTTTCACTTCTTTTCTCTTCTTTTCTTTTCTCTTTTCTCTTTTCTCTTAATTTCTCTTTCTTCTTTCTCTTCTTTTCTCTTCTTCTCTCTTTTCTCTTATCTCTCTTCTCTTCTTTTCACTTTTCTCATTTCTCTTCTTTTCTCTTTTCCCATTTCTCTTCTTTTCTCTTTTCTATTTTTTCTCTTCTTTTCTCTTTTCTCATTTCTATTCATTTCTCTATTCTCTTTACTGTTCTTCTCTCTTTTCTCTTTTCTCTTCTTGTCTCTTCTTTTCTCTTTTCTCTTTTCGCTTTTTTCTTTGATCTTCTTTGATCTTCTTTTCTCTTTTCTCTTTTTTCTCTTCTTTTCTCTTTTTCATTTCTCTTCTTTCCTCTTTTCTCTTTTCTTTTCTCTTTGCTCTTTTCTCTTCTTTTTTCTTTCCTCTTTTAACTTCTTTTCGCTTCTTTTCTCTTTTCTCTTTTGTCTTTTTTCTCGTTTTCTCTTTTCTCTTCTTTTCTCTTTTTTATTTTCTCTTCTTTTCTCTTAACTATTCTTTTCCCTTCTGTTCTCTTCTTGTCTCTTCTTTTCTCTTTTCTCTTTTCCCTTCTTTTCTCTTGTCTCTTTTCTCTTCTTATCTCTTTTCTCTTTTGTCTTTTCTCTTCTTTTCTCTCCTTTTCTCTTTTCCCTTTCCCTTTTCTCTTCGTTTCTCTTCTTTTCTCATTTCTCTTCTTTTCTCTTTTCTCTTCTTTCCTCTTTTCCCTTTTCTCTTTTCTCTTTTTGCTTTTCTCTTCTTTTCTCTTGTCACTTTTCTTTTCTTTACGCTTCTTTTCTCCTCTTTTCTCTTTTTTTCTCTTCTTTTCCCTTCTTTTCTCATTTCTCTTCTTTTCTCATTTCTTTTTTCTGTTTTCTCTTTTCTCATCTTTTCTCTTTTCTCTTTTGTCTTTTCACTTCTTTTCTTTTCTCTTTTTCTTTTCTCTTCTTTTCTCTTTTCAATTCTTTTCTCTACATTTCTCTTTCTTCTTTCTCTTCTTTTCTGTTCTTTTCTCTTTTCCAATTTCTCTTTTTTTCTCTTTTCTCTTTTCTCTTTTTTCTCTTATTTTCTCTTTTCTCCTTTCTATTCTTTTCTCTTTTCTCTTTTCTGTTCTTCTCTCATTTCTCTTTTCTCATCTTTTCTCTATTCTTTTCTTGTCTCTTCTTTTCTCTTTTCTCTTTTTTCTTTTACCTTTTCTCTTCTTTTCTGTTCTCTCTTTTCTCTTCTTTTCTCTTTATTTCTCTTTACCCTTTTCCCTCCTTTTCTCTTTTCTCTTTTCATTTCACTTTGCTCTTTTCTCTTCTTTTCTCTTTTCTCTTCTCTTATTTTCTCTTTTCTCTTCTTATCTCTTCTTTTCTCTTTTCTCTTTTCGCTTTTTTCTTTGATCTTCTTTGATCTTCTTTTCTCTTTTCTCTTTTCTCTTCTTTTCTCTTCTATTCTCTTTTTTTCTCTTTACCCTTTTCTCTCCTTTCCTCTTTTCTCTTTTCTCTTCTTTTCACTTTTCTCATTTCTCTTCTTATTTATTTTCCCATTTCTCTTCTTTTCTCTTTTCTCTTCTTATCTCTTCTTTTCTCTTTTTTATTTTCTCTTCTTTTCACTTTTCTCATTTCTCTTCTTTTCTCTTTTCTGTTTTTTCTCTTCTTTTCCCTTTTCTCATTTCTATCTTTTCTCTTCTTTCATCTTTTCCCTTTTCTCTTCTTTTCTCTTTTATCTTTTTGCTTTTCTCTTCTTTTCTCTTTTCACTTTTCTCTTCTTTTCTCCTCTTTTCTCTTCTTTTCTCTTCTTTTCTCTTTTCTCTTTGCTCTTGTCACTTTTCTCCTCTTTACTCTTCTGTTCTCTTTTCTCCTTTCGCTTTTCTATTCATCTCTATTTTCTATTCTTTTCTCTTCTTTTCTCTTTTCTCCTCTTTTCTCTTTTTCCTTTTCTCTTTTCTCTTTTCACTTCTTTTCTCTACTATTCTCTTTTCTCTTTTCTCTTCTTTTCTCTTTTCCCTTTTCTCTTCTTTTCTCTTCTCTCTTTTCTCTTCTTTTCTCTTCTTTTCTCATTTCTCTTCTTTTCTCATTTCTTTTTTCTCTTTTCTCTTTTCTCATCTTTTCTCTTTTGTCTTTTCACTTCTTTTCTTTTCTCTTTTCTCTTTTCTCGTCTTTTCTCTTTTCAATTCTTTTCTCTTCATTTCTCTTTCTTCTTTCTCTTCTGTTCTCTTCTTTTCTCTTTTCTCTTATCTCTTTTCTCTTCTTTTCACTTTTCTCATTTCTCTTCTTTTCTCTTTTCTCTTTTTTCTCTTCTTTTCTCTTTTCTCATTTCTATTCTTTTCTCTTCTTTCCTCTTTTCCCTTTTCTCTTCTTTTCTCTTTTATCTTTTTGCTTTTCTCTTCTTTTCTCTTTTCACTTTTCTCTTCTTTACTCTTCTTTTCTCCTCTTTTCTCTTCTTTTCTCTTCTTTCCTCGTCTTTTCTCTTTTTCCTTTTCTCTTCTTTTCTCTACTATTCTCTTTTCTCTTTTCTCTTCATTTCTCTTTTCCCTTTTCTCTTCTTTTCTCTTCTCTCTTTTCTCTTCTTTTCTCTTCTTTTCTCATTTCTTTTTTCTCTTTTCTCTTTTCTCATATTTTCTCTTTTCTCTTTTCACTTCTTTTCTCTTCTTTTCTTTTCTCTTTTCTCTTTTCTCTTCTTTTCTCTTTTCAATTCTTTTCTCTTCATTTCTCTTTCTTCTTTCTCTTCTTTTCTCTTCTTTTCTCTTTTCTCTTATCTCTTTTCTCTTCTTTTCACTTTTCTCATTTCTCTTCTTTTCTCTTTTCCCATTTCTCTTCTTTTCTCTTTTCTCTTTTTTCTCTTCTTTTCTCTTTTCTCATTTCTATTCTTTTCTCTTTTCTGTTCTTCTCTCTTTTCTCTTTTCTCTTCTTGTCTCTTCTTTTCTCTTTTCTCTTTTCGCTTTTTTCTTTGATCTTCTTTGATCTTCTTTTCTCTATTCTCCTTTCTCTTCTTTTCTCTTCTATTCTCTTTTTTTCTCTTTACCCTTTTCTCTCCTTTCCTCTTTTCTCTTTTCTTTTCTTTTCTCTTTGCTCTTTTCTCTTCTTTTTTCTTTCCTCTTTTAACTTCTTTTCGCTTCTTTTCTCTTTTCTCTTTTGTCTTTTCTCTCGTTTTCTCTTTTCTCTTCTTTTCTCTTCCTTTCTCTTTTCTCTCTTCCCTTTTCTCTTCTTTTCTCTTCTTTTCTCTTTTCTCTTCTTTTCTCCTTGCTCTTGTCACTTTTCTCCTCTTTACTCTTCTGTTCTCTTTTTTCTTTGCTCTTTTCTATTCATCTCTCTTTTCTCTTATTTTCTCTTCTTTTCACTTTTCTCATTTCTCTTCTTATTTATTTTCCCATTTCTCTTCTTTTCTTTTTTCTCTTTTTTCTCTTCTTTTCTCTTTTCTCATTTCTATTCTTTTCTCTTTTCTCTTTTCTGTTCTTCTCTCTTTTCTCTTTTCTCTTCTTGTCTCTTCTTTTCTCTTTTCTCTTTTCGCTTTTTTCTTTGATCTTCTTTGATCTTCTTTTCTCTTTTCTCTTTTCTCTTCTTTTCTCTTCTATTCTCTTTTTTTCTCTTTACCCTTTTCTCTCCTTTCCTCTTTTCTTTTTTCTTTTCTTTTCTCTTTGCTCTTTTCTCTTCTTATTTCTTTCCACTTTTAACTTCTTTTCGCTTCTTTTCTCTTTTCTCTTTTGTCTTTTCTCTCGTTTTCTCTTTTCTCTTCTTTTCTCTTCCTTTCTCTTTTCTCTCTTCCCTTTTCTCTTCTTTTCTCTTCTTTTCTCTTTTCTCTTCTTTTCTCCTTGCTCTTGTCACTTTTCTCCTCTTTACTCTTCTGTTCTCTTTTTTCTTTGCTCTTTTCTATTCATCTCTCTTTTCTCTTATTTTCTCTTCTTTTCTCTTTTCTCTTTTTTATTTTCTCTTCTTTTCTCTTAACTATTCTTTTCCCTTCTGTTCTCTTCTTGTCTCTTCTTTTCTCTTTTCTCTTTTCCCTTCTTTTCTCTTGTCTCTTTTCTCTTCTTTTCTCTTTTCACTTTTCTCTTCTTTACTCTTCTTTTCTCCTCTTTTCTCTTCTTTTCTCTTCTTTCCTCGTCTTTTCTCTTTTTCCTTTTCTCTTCTTTTCTCTACTATTCTCTTTTCTCTTTTCTCTTCATTTCTCTTTTCCCTTTTCTCTTCTTTTCTCTTCTCTCTTTTCTCTTCTTTTCTCTTCTTTTCTCATTTCTTTTTTCTCTTTTCTCTTTTCTCATCTTTTCTCTTTTCTCTTTTCACTTCTTTTCTCTTCTTTTCTTTTCTCTTTTCTCTTTTCTCTTCTTTTCTCTTTTCAATACTTTTCTCTTCATTTCTCTTTCTTCTTTCTCTTCTTTTCTCTTCTTTTCTCTTTTCTCTTATCTCTTTTCTCTTCTTTTCACTTTTCTCATTTCTCTTCTTTTCTCTTTTCCCATTTCTCTTCTTTTCTCTTTTCTCTTTTTTCTCTTCTTTTCTCTTTTCTCATTTCTATTCTTTTCTCTTTTCTGTTCTTCTCTCTTTTCTCTTTTCTCTTCTTGTCTCTTCTTTTCTCTTTTCTCTTTTCGCTTTTTTCTTTGATCTTCTTTGATCTTCTTTTCTCTTTTCTCATTTCTCTTCTTTTCTCATTTCTTTTTTCTCTTTTCTCTTTTCTCATCTTTTCTCTTTTCACTTCTTTTCTCTTCTTTTCTTTTCTCTTTTCTCTTTTCTCTTCTTTTCGCTTTTCAATTCTTTTCTCTTCATTTCTCTTTTCACAATTGTCTTTTTTTTCTTTTTTCTCTATATTCTCTTTTCTCTTTTCTCTTCTTTTCTCTTTTCACTTCTTTTCTCTACTATTCTCTTTTCTCTTTTCTCTTCTTTTCTCTTTTCCCTTTTCTCCTCTTTTCTCTTCTTTTCTCTTCTTTCCTCGTCTTTTCTCTTTTTCCTTTTCTCTTCTTTTCTCTTTTCTCCTCTTTTCTCTTTTTCCTTTTCTCTTTTCTCTTTTCACTTCTTTTCTCTACTATTCTCTTTTCTCTTTTCTCTTCTTTTCTCTTTTCCCTTTTCTCTTCTTTTCTCTTCTCTCTTTTCTCTTCTTTTCTCTTCTTTTCTCATTTCTCTTCTTTTCTCATTTCTTTTTTCTCTTTTCTCTTTTCTCATCTTTTCTCTTTTGTCTTTTCACATCTTTTCTTTTCTCTTTTCTCTTTTCTCGTCTTTTCTCTTTTCAATTCTTTTCTCTTCATTTCTCTTTCTTCTTTCTCTTCTGTTCTCTTCTTTTCTCTTTTCTCTTATCTCTTTTCTCTTCTTTTCACTTTTCTCATTTCTCTTCTTTTCTCTTTTCTCTTTTTTCTCTTCTTTTCTCTTTTCTCATTTCTATTCTTTTCTCTTCTTTCCTCTTTTCCCTTTTCTCTTCTTTTCTCTTTTATCTTTTTGCTTTTCTCTTCTTTTCTCTTTTCACTTTTCTCTTCTTTACTCTTCTTTTCTCCTCTTTTCTCTTCTTTTCTCTTCTTTCCTCGTCTTTTCTCTTTTTCCTTTTCTCTTCTTTTCTCTACTATTCTCTTTTCTCTTTTCTCTTCATTTCTCTTTTCCCTTTTCTCTTCTTTTCTCTTCTCTCTTTTCTCTTCTTTTCTCTTCTTTTCTCATTTCTTTTTTCTCTTTTCTCTTTTCTCATATTTTCTCTTTTCTCTTTTCACTTCTTTTCTCTTCTTTTCTTTTCTCTTTTCTCTTTTCTCTTCTTTTCTCTTTTCAATTCTTTTCTCTTCATTTCTCTTTCTTCTTTCTCTTCTTTTCTCTTCTTTTCTCTTTTCTCTTATCTCTTTTCTCTTCTTTTCACTTTTCTCATTTCTCTTCTTTTCTCTTTTCCCATTTCTCTTCTTTTCTCTTTTCTCTTTTTTCTCTTCTTTTCTCTTTTCTCATTTCTATTCTTTTCTCTTTTCTGTTCTTCTCTCTTTTCTCTTTTCTCTTCTTGTCTCTTCTTTTCTCTTTTCTCTTTTCGCTTTTTTCTTTGATCTTCTTTGATCTTCTTTTCTCTATTCTCCTTTCTCTTCTTTTCTCTTCTATTCTCTTTTTTTCTCTTTACCCTTTTCTCTCCTTTCCTCTTTTCTCTTTTCTTTTCTTTTCTCTTTGCTCTTTTCTCTTCTTTTTTCTTTCCTCTTTTAACTTCTTTTCGCTTCTTTTCTCTTTTCTCTTTTGTCTTTTCTCTCGTTTTCTCTTTTCTCTTCTTTTCTCTTCCTTTCTCTTTTCTCTCTTCCCTTTTCTCTTCTTTTCTCTTCTTTTCTCTTTTCTCTTCTTTTCTCCTTGCTCTTGTCACTTTTCTCCTCTTTACTCTTCTGTTCTCTTTTTTCTTTGCTCTTTTCTATTCATCTCTCTTTTCTCTTATTTTCTCTTCTTTTCACTTTTCTCATTTCTCTTCTTATTTATTTTCCCATTTCTCTTCTTTTCTTTTTTCTCTTTTTTCTCTTCTTTTCTCTTTTCTCATTTCTATTCTTTTCTCTTTTCTCTTTTCTGTTCTTCTCTCTTTTCTCTTTTCTCTTCTTGTCTCTTCTTTTCTCTTTTCTCTTTTCGCTTTTTTCTTTGATCTTCTTTGATCTTCTTTTCTCTTTTCTCTTTTCTCTTCTTTTCTCTACTATTCTCTTTTTTTCTCTTTACCCTTTTCTCTCCTTTCCTCTTTTCTTTTTTCTTTTCTTTTCTCTTTGCTCTTTTCTCTTCTTATTTCTTTCCACTTTTAACTTCTTTTCGCTTCTTTTCTCTTTTCTCTTTTGTCTTTTCTCTCGTTTTCTCTTTTCTCTTCTTTTCTCTTCCTTTCTCTTTTCTCTCTTCCCTTTTCTCTTCTTTTCTCTTCTTTTCTCTTTTCTCTTCTTTTCTCCTTGCTCTTGTCACTTTTCTCCTCTTTACTCTTCTGTTCTCTTTTTTCTTTGCTCTTTTCTATTCATCTCTCTTTTCTCTTATTTTCTCTTCTTTTCTCTTTTCTCTTTTTTATTTTCTCTTCTTTTCTCTTAACTATTCTTTTCCCTTCTGTTCTCTTCTTGTCTCTTCTTTTCTCTTTTCTCTTTTCCCTTCTTTTCTCTTGTCTCTTTTCTCTTCTTTTCTCTTTTCACTTTTCTCTTCTTTACTCTTCTTTTCTCCTCTTTTCTCTTCTTTTCTCTTCTTTCCTCGTCTTTTCTCTTTTTCCTTTTCTCTTCTTTTCTCTACTATTCTCTTTTCTCTTTTCTCTTCATTTCTCTTTTCCCTTTTCTCTTCTTTTCTCTTCTCTCTTTTCTCTTCTTTTCTCTTCTTTTCTCATTTCTTTTTTCTCTTTTCTCTTTTCTCATCTTTTCTCTTTTCTCTTTTCACTTCTTTTCTCTTCTTTTCTTTTCTCTTTTCTCTTTTCTCTTCTTTTCTCTTTTCAATACTTTTCTCTTCATTTCTCTTTCTTCTTTCTCTTCTTTTCTCTTCTTTTCTCTTTTCTCTTATCTCTTTTCTCTTCTTTTCACTTTTCTCATTTCTCTTCTTTTCTCTTTTCCCATTTCTCTTCTTTTCTCTTTTCTCTTTTTTCTCTTCTTTTCTCTTTTCTCATTTCTATTCTTTTCTCTTTTCTGTTCTTCTCTCTTTTCTCTTTTCTCTTCTTGTCTCTTCTTTTCTCTTTTCTCTTTTCGCTTTTTTCTTTGATCTTCTTTGATCTTCTTTTCTCTTTTCTCATTTCTCTTCTTTTCTCATTTCTTTTTTCTCTTTTCTCTTTTCTCATCTTTTCTCTTTTCACTTCTTTTCTCTTCTTTTCTTTTCTCTTTTCTCTTTTCTCTTCTTTTCGCTTTTCAATTCTTTTCTCTTCATTTCTCTTTTCACAATTGTCTTTTTTTTCTTTTTTCTCTATATTCTCTTTTCTCTTTTCTCTTCTTTTCTCTTTTCACTTCTTTTCTCTACTATTCTCTTTTCTCTTTTCTCTTCTTTTCTCTTTTCCCTTTTCTCCTCTTTTCTCTTCTTTTCTCTTCTTTCCTCGTCTTTTCTCTTTTTCCTTTTCTCTTCTTTTCTCTTTTCACTTCTTTTCTCTACTATTCTCTTTTCTCTTTTCTCTTCTTTTCTCTTTTCCCTTTTCTCTTCTTTTCTCTTCTCTCTTTTCTCTTCTTTTCTCTTCTTTTCTCATTTCTCTTCTTTTCTCATTTCTTTTTTCTCTTTTCTCTTTTCTCATCTTTTCTCTTTTCTCTTTTCACTTCTTTTCTCTTCGTTTCTTTTCTCTTTTCTCTTTTCTCTCCTTTTCTCTTTTCAATTCTTTTCTCTTCATTTCTCTTTCTTCTTTCTCTTCTTTTCTCTTCTTTTCTCTTTTCTCTTATCTCTTTTCTCTTCTTTTCACTTTTCTCATTTCTCTTCTTTTCTCTTTTCCCATTTCTCTTCTTTTCTCTTTTCTCTTTTTTCTCTTCTTTTCTCTTTTCTCATTTCTATTCTTTTCTCTTTTCTGTTCTTCTCTCTTTTCTCTTTTCTCTTCTTGTCTCTTCTTTTCTCTTTTCTCTTTTCGCTTTTGTCTTTGATCTTCTTTGATCTTCTTTTCTCTTTTCTCTTTTCTCTTCTTTTCTCTTTTCTCTTTTCTCTTCTTTACTCTTCTTTTCTCCTCTTTTCTCTTCTTTTCTCTTTTCACTTCTTTTCTCTACTATTCTCTTTTCTGTTTTCTCTTCTTTTCTCTTTTCCCTTTTCTCTTCTTTTCTCTTCTCTCTTTTCTCTTCTTTTCTCTTCTTTTCTCATTTCTCTTCTTTTCTCATTTCTCATCTTTTCTCTTTTCTCTTTTCACTTCTTTTCTCTTCTTTTCTTTTCTCTTTTCTCTTTTCTCTTAATTTCTCTTTCTTCTTTCTCTTCTTTTCTCTTCTTCTCTCTTTTCTCTTATCTCTCTTCTCTTCTTTTCACTTTTCTCATTTCTCTTCTTTTCTCTTTTCCCATTTCTCTTCTTTTCTCTTTTCTATTTTTTCTCTTCTTTTCTCTTTTCTCATTTCTATTCATTTCTCTATTCTCTTTACTGTTCTTCTCTCTTTTCTCTTTTCTCTTCTTGTCTCTTCTTTTCTCTTTTCTCTTTTCGCTTTTTTCTTTGATCTTCTTTGATCTTCTTTTCTCTTTTCTCTTTTTTCTCTTCTTTTCTCTTTTTCATTTCTCTTCTTTCCTCTTTTCTCTTTTCTTTTCTCTTTGCTCTTTTCTCTTCTTTTTTCTTTCCTCTTTTAACTTCTTTTCGCTTCTTTTCTCTTTTCTCTTTTGTCTTTTTTCTCGTTTTCTCTTTTCTCTTCTTTTCTCTTCCTTTCTCTTTTCTCTCTTCCCTTTTCTCTTCTTTTCTCTTCTTTTCTCTTTTCTCTTCTTTTCTCCTTGCTCTTGTCACTTTTCTCCTCTTTACTCTTCTGTTCTCTTTTTTCTTTGCTCTTTTCTATTCATCTCTCTTTTCTCTTATTTTCTCTTCTTTTCTCTTTTTTATTTTCTCTTCTTTTCTCTTAACTATTCTTTTCCCTTCTGTTCTCTTCTTGTCTCTTCTTTTCTCTTTTCTCTTTTCCCTTCTTTTCTCTTGTCTCTTTTCTCTTCTTATCTCTTTTCTCTTTTGTCTTTTCTCTTCTTTTCTCTCCTTTTCTCTTTTCCCTTTCCCTTTTCTCTTCGTTTCTCTTCTTTTCTCATTTCTCTTCTTTTCTCTTTTCTCTTCTTTCCTCTTTTCCCTTTTCTCTTTTCTCTTTTTGCTTTTCTCTTCTTTTCTCTTGTCACTTTTCTTTTCTTTACGCTTCTTTTCTCCTCTTTTCTCTTTTTTTCTCTTCTTTTCCCTTCTTTTCTCATTTCTCTTCTTTTCTCATTTCTTTTTTCTGTTTTCTCTTTTCTCATCTTTTCTCTTTTCTCTTTTGTCTTTTCACTTCTTTTCTTTTCTCTTTTTCTTTTCTCTTCTTTTCTCTTTTCAATTCTTTTCTCTACATTTCTCTTTCTTCTTTCTCTTCTTTTCTGTTCTTTTCTCTTTTCCAATTTCTCTTTTTTTCTCTTTTCTCTTTTCTATTTTTTCTCTTATTTTCTCTTTTCTCCTTTCTATTCTTTTCTCTTTTCTCTTTTCTGTTCTTCTCTCATTTCTCTTTTCTCATCTTTTCTCTATTCTTTTCTTGTCTCTTCTTTTCTCTTTTCTCTTTTTTCTTTTACCTTTTCTCTTCTTTTCTGTTCTCTCTTTTCTCTTCTTTTCTCTTTATTTCTCTTTACCCTTTTCCCTCCTTTTCTCTTTTCTCTTTTCATTTCACTTTGCTCTTTTCTCTTCTTTTCTCTTTTCTCTTCTCTTATTTTCTCTTTTCTCTTCTTATCTCTTCTTTTCTCTTTTCTCTTTTCGCTTTTTTCTTTGATCTTCTTTGATCTTCTTTGATCTTCTTTTCTCTTTTCTCTTTTCTCTTCTTTTCTCTTCTATTCTCTTTTTTTCTCTTTACCCTTTTCTCTCCTTTCCTCTTTTCTCTTTTCTCTTCTTTTCACTTTTCTCATTTCTCTTCTTATTTATTTTCCCATTTCTCTTCTTTTCTCTTTTCTCTTCTTATCTCTTCTTTTCTCTTTTTTATTTTCTCTTCTTTTCACTTTTCTCATTTCTCTTCTTTTCTCTTTTCTGTTTTTTCTCTTCTTTTCCCTTTTCTCATTTCTATCTTTTCTCTTCTTTCATCTTTTCCCTTTTCTCTTCTTTTCTCTTTTATCTTTTTGCTTTTCTCTTCTTTTCTCTTTTCACTTTTCTCTTCTTTTCTCCTCTTTTCTCTTCTTTTCTCTTCTTTTCTCTTTTCTCCTTGCTCTTGTCACTTTTCTCCTCTTTACTCTTCTGTTCTCTTTTCTCCTTTCGCTTTTCTATTCATCTCTATTTTCTATTCTTTTCTCTTCTTTTCTCTTTTCTCCTCTTTTCTCTTTTTCCTTTTCTCTTTTCTCTTTTCACTTCTTTTCTCTACTATTCTCTTTTCTCTTTTCTCTTCTTTTCTCTTTTCCCTTTTCTCTTCTTTTCTCTTCTCTCTTTTCTCTTCTTTTCTCTTCTTTTCTCATTTCTCTTCTTTTCTCATTTCTTTTTTCTCTTTTCTCTTTTCTCATCTTTTCTCTTTTGTCTTTTCACATCTTTTCTTTTCTCTTTTCTCTTTTCTCGTCTTTTCTCTTTTCAATTCTTTTCTCTTCATTTCTCTTTCTTCTTTCTCTTCTGTTCTCTTCTTTTCTCTTTTCTCTTATCTCTTTTCTCTTCTTTTCACTTTTCTCATTTCTCTTCTTTTCTCTTTTCTCTTTTTTCTCTTCTTTTCTCTTTTCTCATTTCTATTCTTTTCTCTTCTTTCCTCTTTTCCCTTTTCTCTTCTTTTCTCTTTTATCTTTTTGCTTTTCTCTTCTTTTCTCTTTTCACTTTTCTCTTCTTTACTCTTCTTTTCTCCTCTTTTCTCTTCTTTTCTCTTCTTTCCTCGTCTTTTCTCTTTTTCCTTTTCTCTTCTTTTCTCTACTATTCTCTTTTCTCTTTTCTCTTCATTTCTCTTTTCCCTTTTCTCTTCTTTTCTCTTCTCTCTTTTCTCTTCTTTTCTCTTCTTTTCTCATTTCTTTTTTCTCTTTTCTCTTTTCTCATATTTTCTCTTTTCTCTTTTCACTTCTTTTCTCTTCTTTTCTTTTCTCTTTTCTCTTTTCTCTTCTTTTCTCTTTTCAATTCTTTTCTCTTCATTTCTCTTTCTTCTTTCTCTTCTTTTCTCTTCTTTTCTCTTTTCTCTTATCTCTTTTCTCTTCTTTTCACTTTTCTCATTTCTCTTCTTTTCTCTTTTCCCATTTCTCTTCTTTTCTCTTTTCTCTTTTTTCTCTTCTTTTCTCTTTTCTCATTTCTATTCTTTTCTCTTTTCTGTTCTTCTCTCTTTTCTCTTTTCTCTTCTTGTCTCTTCTTTTCTCTTTTCTCTTTTCGCTTTTTTCTTTGATCTTCTTTGATCTTCTTTTCTCTTTTCTCTTTTCTCTTCTTTTCACTTCTATTCTCTTTTTTTCTCTTTACCCTTTTCTCTCCTTTCCTCTTTTCTCTTTTCTCTTCTTTTCACTTTTCTCATTTCTCTTATTTATTTTCCCATTTCTCTTCTTTTCTTTTTTCTCTTTTTTCTCTTCTTTTCTCTTTTCTCATTTCTATTCTTTTCTCTTTTCTCTTTTCTGTTCTTCTCTCTTTTCTCTTTTCTCTTCTTGTCTCTTCTTTTCTCTTTTCTCTTTTCGCTTTTTTCTTTGATCTTCTTTGATCTTCTTTTCTCTTTTCTCTTTTCTCTTCTTTTCTCTTCTATTCTCTTTTTTTCTCTTTACCCTTTTCTCTCCTTTCCTCTTTTCTTTTTTCTTTTCTTTTCTCTTTGCTCTTTTCTCTTCTTATTTCTTTCCACTTTTAACTTCTTTTCGCTTCTTTTCTCTTTTCTCTTTTGTCTTTTCTCTCGTTTTCTCTTTTCTCTTCTTTTCTCTTCCTTTCTCTTTTCTCTCTTCCCTTTTCTCTTCTTTTCTCTTCTTTTCTCTTTTCTCTTGTTTTCTCCTTGCTCTTGTCACTTTTCTCCTCTTTACTCTTCTGTTCTCTTTTTTCTTTGCTCTTTTCTATTCATCTCTCTTTTCTCTTATTTTCTCTTCTTTTCTCTTTTCTCTTTTTTATTTTCTCTTCTTTTCTCTTAACTATTCTTTTCCCTTCTGTTCTCTTCTTGTCTCTTCTTTTCTCTTTTCTCTTTTCCCTTCTTTTCTCTTGTCTCTTTTCTCTTCTTTTCTCTTTTCACTTTTCTCTTCTTTACTCTTCTTTTCTCCTCTTTTCTCTTCTTTTCTCTTCTTTCCTCGTCTTTTCTCTTTTTCCTTTTCTCTTCTTTTCTCTACTATTCTCTTTTCTCTTTTCTCTTCATTTCTCTTTTCCCTTTTCTCTTCTTTTCTCTTCTCTCTTTTCTCTTCTTTTCTCTTCTTTTCTCATTTCTTTTTTCTCTTTTCTCTTTTCTCATCTTTTCTCTTTTCTCTTTTCACTTCTTTTCTCTTCTTTTCTTTTCTCTTTTCTCTTTTCTCTTCTTTTCTCTTTTCAATACTTTTCTCTTCATTTCTCTTTCTTCTTTCTCTTCTTTTCTCTTCTTTTCTCTTTTCTCTTATCTCTTTTCTCTTCTTTTCACTTTTCTCATTTCTCTTCTTTTCTCTTTTCCCATTTCTCTTCTTTTCTCTTTTCTCTTTTTTCTCTTCTTTTCTCTTTTCTCATTTCTATTCTTTTCTCTTTTCTGTTCTTCTCTCTTTTCTCTTTTCTCTTCTTGTCTCTTCTTTTCTCTTTTCTCTTTTCGCTTTTTTCTTTGATCTTCTTTTCTCTTTTCTCTTTTCTCTTCTTTTCTCTTCTATTCTCATTTTTTCTCTTTACCCTTTTCTCTCCTTTCCTCTTTTCTCTTTTCTCTTCTTTTCACTTTTCTCATTTCTCTTCTTATTTATTTTCCCATTTCTCTTCTTTTCTCTTTTCTCTTTTTTCTCTTCTTTTCTCTTTTCTCATTTCTATTCTTTTCTCTTTTCTCTTTTCTGTTCTTCTCTCTTTTCTCTTTTCTCTTCTTGTCTCTTCTTTTCTCTTTTCTCTTTTCGCTTTTTTCTTGGATCTTCTTTGATCTTCTTTTCTCTTTTCTCTTTTCTCTTCTTTTCTCTTCTATTCTCTTTTTTTCTCTTTACCCTATTCTCTCCTTTCCTCTTTTCTTTTTTCTTTTCTTTTCTCTTTGCTCTTTTCTCTTCTTATTTCTTTCCACTTTTAACTTCTTTTCGCTTCTTTTCTCTTTTCTCTTTTGTCTTTTCTCTCGTTTTCTCTTTTCTCTTCTTTTCTCTTCCTTTCTCTTTTCTCTCTTCCCTTTTCTCTTCTTTTCTCTTCTTTTCTCTTTTCTCTTCTTTTCTCCTTGCTCTTGTCACTTTTCTCCTCTTTACTCTTCTGTTCTCTTTTTTCTTTGCTCTTTTCTATTCATCTCTCTTTTCTCTTATTTTCTCTTCTTTTCTCTTTTCTCTTTTTTATTTTCTCTTCTTTTCTCTTAACTATTCTTTTCCCTTCTTTTCTCTTCTTGTCTCTTCTTTTCTCTTTTCTCTTCTTTTCTCTTTTCCCTTCTTTTCTCTTGTCTCTTTTCTCTTCTTTTCTCTTTTCTCTTTTGTCTTTTCTCTTCTTTTCTCTCCTTTTCTCTTTTCCCTTTTCTCTTCTTTTCTCTTTTCTCTTCGTATCTCTTTTCTATTTTCTCTTTTTTCTCTTCTTTTCTCTTTTCTCATTTCTCTCCTTTCCTCTTTTCTCTTTTCTTTTCTTTTCTCTTTGCTCTTTTCTCTTCTTATTTCTTTCCACTTTTAACTTCTTTTCGCTTCTTTTCTCTTTTCTCTTTTGTCTTTTCTCTCCTTTTCTCTTCCTTTCTCTTTTCTCTCTTCCCTTTTCTCTTCTTTTCTCTTCTTTTCTCTTTTCTCTTCTTTTCTCCTTGCTCTTGTCACTTTTCTCCTCTTTACTCTTCTGTTCTCTTTTTTCTCTTTTCTCATCTTTTCTCTTTTGTCTTTTCACTTCTTTTCTCTTCTTTTCTTTTCTCTTTTCTCTTTTCCCTTCTTTTCTCTTTTCAATTCCTTTCTCTTCATTTCTCTATCTTCTTTCTCTTCTGTTCTCTTCTTTTCTCTTTTCTCTTATCTCTTTTCTCTTCTTTTCACTTTTCTCATTTCTCTTCTTTTCTCTTTTCCCATTTCTCTTCTTTTCTCTTTTCTCTTTTTTCTCTTTTTTTCTCTTTACTCTTTTCTCTTCTTTTCTCTACGTTTCTCTTTTCTCTTTTCTCTTCTTTTCTCTGTTCTCTTTTCTCTTTTTTATTTTATCTTCATTTACCTTTTCTCTTCTTTTCTCATCTTTTCTCTTTTCTCTTTTCCCTTTTCTCTTCTTTTCTCTTTTCTCTTTTTTCTCTTCTTTTCTCTTTACTCTTTTCTCTTCTTTTCTCTTCGTTTCTCTTTTCTCTTCTTTTCTCTTTTCTCTTTTCTCTTCTTTTCTCTTTTCTCTTTTCTCTTCTTTTCTCTGTTCTCTTTTCTCTTTTTTATTTTATTTTCATTTACCTTTTCTCTTCTTTTCTCATCTTTTCTCTTTTCTCTTCTTTTCTCTTTTCCCTTTTCTCTTCTTTTCTCTTTTCTCTTTTCTCTTTATATCTCTTTTCTATTTTCGGTCTTTTCTCTTCTTTTCTCTTTTCTCTTTTTTATTTTATCTTCTTTTTTCTACTTTTCTCTTTTCTCTTCTTTTCACTTCGTTTCTCATTTCCCTTTCCTCTTCTTTTCTCTTTCCACTTTTCTCCACTCTCTTTTCTCTTCTTTTCTGTTCTTTTCTGTTTTCCCTTTTCTCTTTTCTCTTTTCGCATTTCGCTTCTTTTCTCGTCTTTTCTCTTTTCTATTTTCTCTTCGTTTCTGTTTTCTCTTTTCTCTTTTCTCTTCGTATCTTTTTTTTCTTTTTCTTCTTTTCTCTTCTTTTCTCTTTTCACAATTGTCTTTTTTTTCTTTTTTCTCTATATTCTCTTCTTTTCTCTTTTCTCTTCTTTTCTCTTTTCACTTCTTTTCTCTTCTTTTCTCTTTTCCCTTTTCTCTTCTTTTCTCTTCTCTCTTTTCTCCTCTTTTCTCTTCTTTCCTCGTCTTTTCTCTTTTTCCTTTTCTCTTCTTTTCTCTTTTCACTTCTTTTCTCTACTATTCTCTTTTCTCTTTTCTCTTCTTTTCTCTTTTCCCTTTTCTCTTCTTTTCTCTTCTCTCTTTTCTCTTCTTTTCTCATTTCTATTCTTTTCTCATTTCTTTTTTCTCTTTTCTCTTTTCTCATCTTTTCTCTTTTCTCTTTTCACTTCTTTTCTCTTCTTTTCTCTTTTCTCTTCGTATCTCTTTTCTATTTTCTCTTTTTTCTCTTCTTTTCTCTTTTCTCATTTCTCTCCTTTCCTCTTTTCTCTTTTCTTTTCTTTTCTCTTTGCTCTTTTCTCTTCTTATTTCTTTCCACTTTTAACTTCTTTTCGCTTCTTTTCTCTTTTCTCTTTTGTCTTTTCTCTCCTTTTCTCTTCCTTTCTCTTTTCTCTCTTCCCTTTTCTCTTCTTTTCTCTTCTTTTCTCTTTTCTCTTCTTTTCTCCTTGCTCTTGTCACTTTTCTCCTCTTTACTCTTCTGTTCTCTTTTTTCTCTTTTCTCATCTTTTCTCTTTTGTCTTTTCACTTCTTTTCTCTTCTTTTCTTTTCTCTTTTCTCTTTTCCCTTCTTTTCTCTTTTCAATTCCTTTCTCTTCATTTCTCTATCTTCTTTCTCTTCTGTTCTCTTCTTTTCTCTTTTCTCTTATCTCTTTTCTCTTCTTTTCACTTTTCTCATTTCTCTTCTTTTCTCTTTTCCCATTTCTCTTCTTTTCTCTTTTCTCTTTTTTCTCTTCTTTTCTCTTTACTCTTTTCTCTTCTTTTCTCTACGTTTCTCTTTTCTCTTTTCTCTTCTTTTCTCTGTTCTCTTTTCTCTTTTTTATTTTATTTTCATTTACCTTTTCTCTTCTTTTCTCATCTTTTCTCTTTTCTCTTCTTTTCTCTTTTCCCTTTTCTCTTCTTTTCTCTTTTCTCTTTTCTCTTTATATCTCTTTTCTATTTTCGGTCTTTTCTCTTCTTTTCTCTTTTCTCTTTTTTATTTTATCTTCTTTTTTCTACTTTTCTCTTTTCTCTTCTTTTCACTTCGTTTCTCATTTCCCTTTCCTCTTCTTTTCTCTTTCCACTTTTCTCCACTCTCTTTTCTCTTCTTTTCTGTTCTTTTCTGTTTTCCCTTTTCTCTTTTCTCTTTTCGCATTTCGCTTCTTTTCTCGTCTTTTCTCTTTTCTATTTTCTCTTCGTTTCTGTTTTCTCTTTTCTCTTTTCTCTTCGTATCTTTTTTTTCTTTTTCTTCTTTTCTCTTCTTTTCTCTTTTCACAATTGTCTTTTTTTTCTTTTTTCTCTATATTCTCTTCTTTTCTCTTTTCTCTTCTTTTCTCTTTTCACTTCTTTTCTCTTCTTTTCTCTTTTCCCTTTTCTCTTCTTTTCTCTTCTCTCTTTTCTCCTCTTTTCTCTTCTTTCCTCGTCTTTTCTCTTTTTCCTTTTCTCTTCTTTTCTCTTTTCACTTCTTTTCTCTACTATTCTCTTTTCTCTTTTCTCTTCTTTTCTCTTTTCCCTTTTCTCTTCTTTTCTCTTCTCTCTTTTCTCTTCTTTTCTCATTTCTATTCTTTTCTCATTTCTTTTTTCTCTTTTCTCTTTTCTCATCTTTTCTCTTTTCTCTTTTCACTTCTTTTCTCTTCGTTTCTTTTCTCTTTTCTCTTTTCTCTTCTTTTCTATTTCAATTCTTTTCTCTTCATTTCTCTTTCTTCTTTCTCTTCTTTTCTCTTTTCTCTTATCTCTTTTCTCTTCTTTTCACTTTTCTCATTTCTCTTCTTTTCTCTTTTCCCATTTCTCTTCTTTTCTATTTTCTCTTTTTTCTCTTCTTTTCTCTTTTCTCATTTCTATTCTTTTCTCTTTTCTGTTCTTCTCTCTTTTCTCTTTTCTCTTCTTGTCTCTTCTTTTCTCTTTTCTCTTTTCTCTTCTTTTCTCTTTTCTCTTTTCTCTTCTTTACTCTTCTTTTCTCCTCTTTTCTCTTCTTTTCTCTTTTCACTTCTTTTCTCTACTATTCTCTTTTCTCTTTTCTCTTCTTTTCTCTTTTCCCTTTTCTCTTCTTTTCTCTTCTCTCTTTTCTCTTCTTTTCTCTTCTTTTCTCATTTCTCTTCTTTTCTCATTTCTCATCTTTTCTCTTTTCTCTTTTCACTTCTTTTCTCTTCTTTTCTTTTCTCTTTTCTCTTTTCTCTTCTTTTCTCTTTTCAATTCTTTTCTCTTCATTTCTCTTTCTTCTTTCTCTTCTTTTCTCTTCTTCTCTCTTTTCTCTTATCTCTCTTCTCTTCTTTTCACTTTTCTCATTTCTCTTCTTTTCTCTTTTCCCATTTCTCTTCTTTTCTCTTTTCTATTTTTTCTCTTCTTTTCTCTTTTCTCATTTCTATTCATTTCTCTGTTCTCTTTACTGTTCTTCTCTCTTTTCTCTTTTCTCTTCTTGTCTCTTCTTTTCTCTTTTCTCTTTTCGCTTTTTTCTTTGATCTTCTTTGATCTTCTTTTCTCTTTTCTCTTTTTTCTCTTCTTTTCTCTTTTTCATTTCTCTCCTTTCCTCTTTTCTCTTTTCTTTTCTCTTTGCTCTTTTCTCTTCTTTTTTCTTTCCTCTTTTAACTTCTTTTCGCTTCTTTTCTCTTTTCTCTTTTGTCTTTTTTCTCGTTTTCTCTTTTCTCTTCTTTTCTCTTCCTTTCTCTTTTCTCTCTTCCCTTTTCTCTTCTTTTCTCTTCTTTTCTCTTTTCTCTTCTTTTCTCCTTGCTCTTGTCACTTTTCTCCTCTTTACTCTTCTGTTCTCTTTTTTCTTTGCTCTTTTCTATTCATCTCTCTTTTCTCTTATTTTCTCTTCTTTTCTCTTTTCTCTTTTTTATTTTCTCTTCTTTTCTCTTAACTATTCTTTTCCCTTCTGTTCTCTTCTTGTCTCTTCTTTTCTCTTTTCTCTTTTCCCTTCTTTTCTCTTGTCTCTTTTCTCTTCTTATCTCTTTTCTCTTTTGTCTTTTCTCTTCTTTTCTCTCCTTTTCTCTTTTCCCTTTCCCTTTTCTCTTCGTTTCTCTTCTTTTCTCATTTCTCTTCTTTTCTCTTTTCTCTTCTTTCCTCTTTTCCCTTTTCTCTTTTCTCTTTTTGCTTTTCTCTTCTTTTCTCTTCTTTTCTCTTGTCACTTTTCTTTTCTTTACGCTTCTTTTCTCCTCTTTTCTCTTTTTTTCTCTTCTTTTCCCTTCTTTTCTCATTTCTCTTCTTTTCTCATTTCTTTTTTCTGTTTTCTCTTTTCTCATCTTTTCTCTTTTCTCTTTTGTCTTTTCACTTCTTTTCTTTTCTCTTTTTCTTTTCTCTTCTTTTCTCTTTTCAATTCTTTTCTCTACATTTCTCTTTCTTCTTTCTCTTCTTTTCTGTTCTTTTCTCTTTTCCAATTTCTCTTTTTTTCTCTTTTCTCTTTTCTCTTTTTTCTCTTATTTTCTCTTTTCTCCTTTCTATTCTTTTCTCTTTTCTCTTTTCTGTTCTTCTCTCATTTCTCTTTTCTCATCATTTCTCTATTCTTTTCTTGTCTCTTCTTTTCTCTTTTCTCTTTTTTCTTTTACCTTTTCTCTTCTTTTCTGTTCTCTCTTTTCTCTTCTTTTCTCTTCTTTTCTCTTTATTTCTCTTTACCCTTTTCCCTCCTTTTCTCTTTTCTCTTTTCATTTCACTTTGCTCTTTTCTCTTCTTTTCTCTTTTCTCTTCTCTTATTTTCTCTTTTCTCTTCTTATCTCTTCTTTTCTCTTTTTTATTTTCTCTTCTTTTCACTTTTCTCATTTCTCTTCTTTTCTCTTTTCTGTTTTTTCTCTTCTTTTCTCTTTTCTCATTTCTATCTTTTCTCTTCATTTCTCTTTTCCCTTTTCTCTTCTTTTCTCTTCTCTCTTTTCTCTTCTTTTCTCATTTCTTTTTTCTCTTTTCTCTTTTCTCATCTTTTCTCTTTTCTCTTTTCACTTCTTTTCTCTTCTTTTCTTTTCTCTTTTCTCTTTTCTCTTCTTTTCTCTTTTCAATACTTTTCTCTTCATTTCTCTTTCTTCTTTCTCTTCTTTTCTCTTCTTTTCTCTTTTCTCTTATCTCTTTTCTCTTCTTTTCACTTTTCTCATTTCTCTTCTTTTCTCTTTTCCCATTTCTCTTCTTTTCTCTTTTCTCTTTTTTCTCTTCTTTTCTCTTTTCTCATTTCTATTCTTTTCTCTTTTCTGTTCTTCTCTCTTTTCTCTTTTCTCTTCTTGTCTCTTCTTTTCTCTTTTCTCTTTTCGCTTTTTTCTTTGATCTTCTTTGATCTTCTTTTCTCTTTTCTCTTTTCTCTTCTTATCTCTTCTTTTCTCTTTTTTATTTTCTCTTCTTTTCACTTTTCTCATTTCTCTTCTTTTCTCTTTTCTGTTTTTTCTCTTCTTTTCCCTTTTCTCATTTCTATCTTTTCTCTTCTTTCATCTTTTCCCTTTTCTCTTCTTTTCTCTTTTATCTTTTTGCTTTTCTCTTCTTTTCTCTTTTCACTTTTCTCTTCTTTTCTCCTCTTTTCTCTTCTTTTCTCTTCTTTTCTCTTTTCTCCTTGCTCTTGTCACTTTTCTCCTCTTTACTCTTCTGTTCTCTTTTCTCCTTTCGCTTTTCTATTCATCTCTATTTTCTATTCTTTTCTCTTCTTTTCTCTTTTCTCCTCTTTTCTCTTTTTCCTTTTCTCTTTTCTCTTTTCTCTTCTTTTCTCTACTATTCTCTTTTCTCTTTTCTCTTCTTTTCTCTTTTCCCTTTTCTCTTCTTTTCTCTTCTCTCTTTTCTCTTCTTTTCTCTTCTTTTCTCATTTCTCTTCTTTTCTCATTTCTTTTTTCTCTTTTCTCTTTTCTCATCTTTTCTCTTTTGTCTTTTCACATCTTTTCTTTTCTCTTTTCTCTTTTCTCGTCTTTTCTCTTTTCAATTCTTTTCTCTTCATTTCTCTTTCTTCTTTCTCTTCTGTTCTCTTCTTTTCTCTTTTCTCTTATCTCTTTTCTCTTCTTTTCACTTTTCTCATTTCTCTTCTTTTCTCTTTTCCCATTTCTCTTCTTTTCTCTTTTCTCTTTTTTCTCTTCTTTTCTCTTTTCTCATTTCTATTCTTTTCTCTTTTCTGTTCTTCTCTCTTTTCTCTTTTCTCTTCTTGTCTCTTCTTTTCTCTTTTCTCTTTTCGCTTTTTTCTTTGATCTTCTTTTCTCTTTTCTCTTTTCTCTTCTTTTCTCTTCTATTCTCATTTTTTCTCTTTACCCTTTTCTCTCCTTTCCTCTTTTCTCTTTTCTCTTCTTTTCACTTTTCTCATTTCTCTTCTTATTTATTTTCCCATTTCTCTTCTTTTCTCTTTTCTCTTTTTTCTCTTCTTTTCTCTTTTCTCATTTCTATTCTTTTCTCTTTTCTCTTTTCTGTTCTTCTCTCTTTTCTCTTTTCTCTTCTTGTCTCTTCTTTTCTCTTTTCTCTTATCTCTTTTCTCTTCTTTTCACTTTTCTCATTTCTCTTCTTTTCTCTTTTCCCATTTCTCTTCTTTTCTCTTTTCTCTTTTTTCTCTTCTTTTCTCTTTTCTCATTTCTATTCTTTTCTCTTTTCTGTTCTTCTCTCTTTTCTCTTTTCTCTTCTTGTCTCTTCTTTTCTCTTTTCTCTTTTCGCTTTTTTCTTTGATCTTCTTTTCTCTTTTCTCTTTTCTCTTCTTTTCTCTTCTATTCTCATTTTTTCTCTTTACCCTTTTCTCTCCTTTCCTCTTTTCTCTTTTCTCTTCTTTTCACTTTTCTCATTTCTCTTCTTTTCTCTTTTCTCTTTTTTCTCTTCTTTTCTCTTTTCTCATTTCTATTCTTTTCTCTTCTTTCCTCTTTTCCCTTTTCTCTTCTTTTCTCTTTTATCTTTTTGCTTTTCTCTTCTTTTCTCTTTTCACTTTTCTCTTCTTTACTCTTCTTTTCTCCTCTTTTCTCTTCTTTTCTCTTCTTTCCTCGTCTTTTCTCTTTTTCCTTTTCTCTTCTTTTCTCTACTATTCTCTTTTCTCTTTTCTCTTCATTTCTCTTTTCCCTTTTCTCTTCTTTTCTCTTCTCTCTTTTCTCTTCTTTTCTCTTCTTTTCTCATTTCTTTTTTCTCTTTTCTCTTTTCTCATATTTTCTCTTTTCTCTTTTCACTTCTTTTCTCTTCTTTTCTTTTCTCTTTTCTCTTTTCTCTTCTTTTCTCTTTTCAATTCTTTTCTCTTCATTTCTCTTTCTTCTTTCTCTTCTTTTCTCTTCTTTTCTCTTTTCTCTTATCTCTTTTCTCTTCTTTTCACTTTTCTCATTTCTCTTCTTTTCTCTTTTCCCATTTCTCTTCTTTTCTCTTTTCTCTTTTTTCTCTTCTTTTCTCTTTTCTCATTTCTATTCTTTTCTCTTTTCTGTTCTTCTCTCTTTTCTCTTTTCTCTTCTTGTCTCTTCTTTTCTCTTTTCTCTTTTCGCTTTTTTCTTTGATCTTCTTTGATCTTCTTTTCTCTTTTCTCTTTTCTCTTCTTTTCTCTTCTATTCTCTTTTTTTCTCTTTACCCTTTTCTCTCCTTTCCTCTTTTCTCTTTTCTCTTCTTTTCACTTTTCTCATTTCTCTTCTTATTTATTTTCCCATTTCTCTTCTTTTCTTTTTTCTCTTTTTTCTCTTCTTTTCTCTTTTCTCATTTCTATTCTTTTCTCTTTTCTCTTTTCTGTTCTTCTCTCTTTTCTCTTTTCTCTTCTTGTCTCTTCTTTTCTCTTTTCTCTTTTCGCTTTTTTCTTTGATCTTCTTTGATCTTCTTTTCTCTTTTCTCTTTTCTCTTCTTTTCTCTTCTATTCTCTTTTTTTCTCTTTACCCTTTTCTCTCCTTTCCTCTTTTCTTTTTTCTTTTCTTTTCTCTTTGCTCTTTTCTCTTCTTATTTCTTTCCACTTTTAACTTCTTTTCGCTTCTTTTCTCTTTTCTCTTTTGTCTTTTCTCTCGTTTTCTCTTTTCTCTTCTTTTCTCTTCCTTTCTCTTTTCTCTCTTCCCTTTTCTCTTCTTTTCTCTTCTTTTCTCTTTTCTCTTCTTTTCTCCTTGCTCTTGTCACTTTTCTCCTCTTTACTCTTCTGTTCTCTTTTTTCTTTGCTCTTTTCTATTCATCTCTCTTTTCTCTTATTTTCTCTTCTTTTCTCTTTTCTCTTTTTTATTTTCTCTTCTTTTCTCTTAACTATTCTTTTCCCTTCTGTTCTCTTCTTGTCTCTTCTTTTCTCTTTTCTCTTTTCCCTTCTTTTCTCTTGTCTCTTTTCTCTTCTTTTCTCTTTTCACTTTTCTCTTCTTTACTCTTCTTTTCTCCTCTTTTCTCTTCTTTTCTCTTCTTTCCTCGTCTTTTCTCTTTTTCCTTTTCTCTTCTTTTCTCTACTATTCTCTTTTCTCTTTTCTCTTCATTTCTCTTTTCCCTTTTCTCTTCTTTTCTCTTCTCTCTTTTCTCTTCTTTTCTCTTCTTTTCTCATTTCTTTTTTCTCTTTTCTCTTTTCTCATCTTTTCTCTTTTCTCTTTTCACTTCTTTTCTCTTCTTTTCTTTTCTCTTTTCTCTTTTCTCTTCTTTTCTCTTTTCAATACTTTTCTCTTCATTTCTCTTTCTTCTTTCTCTTCTTTTCTCTTCTTTTCTCTTTTCTCTTATCTCTTTTCTCTTCTTTTCACTTTTCTCATTTCTCTTCTTTTCTCTTTTCCCATTTCTCTTCTTTTCTCTTTTCTCTTTTTTCTCTTCTTTTCTCTTTTCTCATTTCTATTCTTTTCTCTTTTCTGTTCTTCTCTCTTTTCTCTTTTCTCTTCTTGTCTCTTCTTTTCTCTTTTCTCTTTTCGCTTTTTTCTTTGATCTTCTTTGATCTTCTTTTCTCTTTTCTCTTTTCTCTTCTTTTCTCTTCTATTCTCATTTTTTCTCTTTACCCTTTTCTCTCCTTTCCTCTTTTCTCTTTTCTCTTCTTTTCACTTTTCTCATTTCTCTTCTTATTTATTTTCCCATTTCTCTTCTTTTCTCTTTTCTCTTTTTTCTCTTCTTTTCTCTTTTCTCATTTCTATTCTTTTCTCTTTTCTCTTTTCTGTTCTTCTCTCTTTTCTCTTTTCTCTTCTTGTCTCTTCTTTTCTCTTTTCTCTTTTCGCTTTTTTCTTTGATCTTCTTTGATCTTCTTTTCTCTTTTCTCTTTTCTCTTCTTTTCTCTTCTATTCTCTTTTTTTCTCTTTACCCTATTCTCTCCTTTCCTCTTTTCTTTTTTCTTTTCTTTTCTCTTTGCTCTTTTCTCGTCTTATTTCTTTCCACTTTTAACTTCTTTTCGCTTCTTTTCTCTTTTCTCTTTTGTCTTTTCTCTCGTTTTCTCTTTTCTCTTCTTTTCTCTTCCTTTCTCTTTTCTCTCTTCCCTTTTCTCTTCTTTTCTCTTCTTTTCTCTTTTCTCTTCTTTTCTCCTTGCTCTTGTCACTTTTCTCCTCTTTACTCTTCTGTTCTCTTTTTTCTTTGCTCTTTTCTATTCATCTCTCTTTTCTCTTATTTTCTCTTCTTTTCTCTTTTCTCTTTTTTATTTTCTCTTCTTTTCTCTTAACTATTCTTTTCCCTTCTTTTCTCTTCTTGTCTCTTCTTTTCTCTTTTCTCTTCTTTTCTCTTTTCCCTTCTTTTCTCTTGTCTCTTTTCTCTTCTTTTCTCTTTTCTCTTTTGTCTTTTCTCTTCTTTTCTCTCCTTTTCTCTTTTCCCTTTTCTCTTCTTTTCTCTTTTCTCTTCGTATCTCTTTTCTATTTTCTCTTTTTTCTCTTCTTTTCTCTTTTCTCATTTCTCTCCTTTCCTCTTTTCTCTTTTCTTTTCTTTTCTCTTTGCTCTTTTCTCTTCTTATTTCTTTCCACTTTTAACTTCTTTTCGCTTCTTTTCTCTTTTCTCTTTTGTCTTTTCTCTCCTTTTCTCTTCCTTTCTCTTTTCTCTCTTCCCTTTTCTCTTCTTTTCTCTTCTTTTCTCTTTTCTCTTCTTTTCTCCTTGCTCTTGTCACTTTTCTCCTCTTTACTCTTCTGTTCTCTTTTTTCTCTTTTCTCATCTTTTCTCTTTTGTCTTTTCACTTCTTTTCTCTTCTTTTCTTTTCTCTTTTCTCTTTTCCCTTCTTTTCTCTTTTCAATTCCTTTCTCTTCATTTCTCTATCTTCTTTCTCTTCTGTTCTCTTCTTTTCTCTTTTCTCTTATCTCTTTTCTCTTCTTTTCACTTTTCTCATTTCTCTTCTTTTCTCTTTTCCCATTTCTCTTCTTTTCTCTTTTCTCTTTTTTCTCTTCTTTTCTCTTTACTCTTTTCTCTTCTTTTCTCTACGTTTCTCTTTTCTCTTTTCTCTTCTTTTCTCTGTTCTCTTTTCTCTTTTTTATTTTATCTTCATTTACCTTTTCTCTTCTTTTCTCATCTTTTCTCTTTTCTCTTCTTTTCTCTTTTCCCTTTTCTCTTCTTTTCTCTTTTCTCTTTTTTCTCTTCTTTTCTCTTTACTCTTTTCTCTTCTTTTCTCTTCGTTTCTCTTTTCTCTTCTTTTCTCTTTTCTCTTTTCTCTTCTTTTCTCTTTTCTCTTTTCTCTTCTTTTCTCTGTTCTCTTTTCTCTTTTTTATTTTATTTTCATTTACCTTTTCTCTTCTTTTCTCATCTTTTCTCTTTTCTCTTCTTTTCTCTTTTCCCTTTTCTCTTCTTTTCTCTTTTCTCTTTTCTCTTTATATCTCTTTTCTATTTTCGGTCTTTTCTCTTCTTTTCTCTTTTCTCTTTTTTATTTTATCTTCTTTTTTCTACTTTTCTCTTTTCTCTTCTTTTCACTTCGTTTCTCATTTCCCTTTCCTCTTCTTTTCTCTTTCCACTTTTCTCCACTCTCTTTTCTCTTCTTTTCTGTTCTTTTCTGTTTTCCCTTTTCTCTTTTCTCTTTTCGCATTTCGCTTCTTTTCTCGTCTTTTCTCTTTTCTATTTTCTCTTCGTTTCTGTTTTCTCTTTTCTCTTTTCTCTTCGTATCTTTTTTTTCTTTTTCTTCTTTTCTCTTCTTTTCTCTTTTCACAATTGTCTTTTTTTTCTTTTTTCTCTATATTCTCTTCTTTTCTCTTTTCTCTTCTTTTCTCTTTTCACTTCTTTTCTCTTCTTTTCTCTTTTCCCTTTTCTCTTCTTTTCTCTTCTCTCTTTTCTCCTCTTTTCTCTTCTTTCCTCGTCTTTTCTCTTTTTCCTTTTCTCTTCTTTTCTCTTTTCACTTCTTTTCTCTACTATTCTCTTTTCTCTTTTCTCTTCTTTTCTCTTTTCCCTTTTCTCTTCTTTTCTCTTCTCTCTTTTCTCTTCTTTTCTCTTCTCTCTTTTCTCCTCTTTTCTCTTCTTTCCTCGTCTTTTCTCTTTTTCCTTTTCTCTTCTTTTCTCTTTTCACTTCTTTTCTCTACTATTCTCTTTTCTCTTTTCTCTTCTTTTCACTTTTCTCATTTCTCTTCTTTTCTCTTTTCCCATTTCTCTTCTTTTCTATTTTCTCTTTTTTCTCTTCTTTTCTCTTTTCTCATTTCTATTCTTTTCTCTTTTCTGTTCTTCTCTCTTTTCTCTTTTCTCTTCTTGTCTCTTCTTTTCTCTTTTCTCTTTTCTCTTCTTTTCTCTTTTCTCTTTTCTCTTCTTTACTCTTCTTTTCTCCTCTTTTCTCTTCTTTTCTCTTTTCACTTCTTTTCTCTACTATTCTCTTTTCTCTTTTCTCTTCTTTTCTCTTTTCCCTTTTCTCTTCTTTTCTCTTCTCTCTTTTCTCTTCTTTTCTCTTCTTTTCTCATTTCTCTTCTTTTCTCATTTCTCATCTTTTCTCTTTTCTCTTTTCACTTCTTTTCTCTTCTTTTCTTTTCTCTTTTCTCTTTTCTCTTCATTTCTCTTTTCAATTCTTTTCTCTTCATTTCTCTTTCTTCTTTCTCTTCTTTTCTCTTCTTCTCTCTTTTCTCTTATCTCTCTTCTCTTCTTTTCACTTTTCTCATTTCTCTTCTTTTCTCTTTTCCCATTTCTCTTCTTTTCTCTTTTCTATTTTTTCTCTTCTTTTCTCTTTTCTCATTTCTATTCATTTCTCTGTTCTCTTTACTGTTCTTCTCTCTTTTCTCTTTTCTCTTCTTGTCTCTTCTTTTCTCTTTTCTCTTTTCGCTTTTTTCTTTGATCTTCTTTGATCTTCTTTTCTCTTTTCTCTTTTTTCTCTTCTTTTCTCTTTTTCATTTCTCTCCTTTCCTCTTTTCTCTTTTCTTTTCTCTTTGCTCTTTTCTCTTCTTTTTTCTTTCCTCTTTTAACTTCTTTTCGCTTCTTTTCTCTTTTCTCTTTTGTCTTTTTTCTCGTTTTCTCTTTTCTCTTCTTTTCTCTTCCTTTCTCTTTTCTCTCTTCCCTTTTCTCTTCTTTTCTCTTCTTTTCTCTTTTCTCTTCTTTTCTCCTTGCTCTTGTCACTTTTCTCCTCTTTACTCTTCTGTTCTCTTTTTTCTTTGCTCTTTTCTATTCATCTCTCTTTTCTCTTATTTTCTCTTCTTTTCTCTTTTCTCTTTTTTATTTTCTCTTCTTTTCTCTTAACTATTCTTTTCCCTTCTGTTCTCTTCTTGTCTCTTCTTTTCTCTTTTCTCTTTTCCCTTCTTTTCTCTTGTCTCTTTTCTCTTCTTATCTCTTTTCTCTTTTGTCTTTTCTCTTCTTTTCTCTCCTTTTCTCTTTTCCCTTTCCCTTTTCTCTTCGTTTCTCTTCTTTTCTCATTTCTCTTCTTTTCTCTTTTCTCTTCTTTCCTCTTTTCCCTTTTCTCTTTTCTCTTTTTGCTTTTCTCTTCTTTTCTCTTCTTTTCTCTTGTCACTTTTCTTTTCTTTACGCTTCTTTTCTCCTCTTTTCTCTTTTTTTCTCTTCTTTTCCCTTCTTTTCTCATTTCTCTTCTTTTCTCATTTCTTTTTTCTGTTTTCTCTTTTCTCATCTTTTCTCTTTTCTCTTTTGTCTTTTCACTTCTTTTCTTTTCTCTTTTTCTTTTCTCTTCTTTTCTCTTTTCAATTCTTTTCTCTACATTTCTCTTTCTTCTTTCTCTTCTTTTCTGTTCTTTTCTCTTTTCCAATTTCTCTTTTTTTCTCTTTTCTCTTTTCTCTTTTTTCTCTTATTTTCTCTTTTCTCCTTTCTATTCTTTTCTCTTTTCTCTTTTCTGTTCTTCTCTCATTTCTCTTTTCTCATCTTTTCTCTATTCTTTTCTTGTCTCTTCTTTTCTCTTTTCTCTTTTTTCTTTTACCTTTTCTCTTCTTTTCTGTTCTCTCTTTTCTCTTCTTTTCTCTTCTTTTCTCTTTATTTCTCTTTACCCTTTTCCCTCCTTTTCTCTTTTCTCTTTTCATTTCACTTTGCTCTTTTCTCTTCTTTTCTCTTTTCTCTTCTCTTATTTTCTCTTTTCTCTTCTTATCTCTTCTTTTCTCTTTTTTATTTTCTCTTCTTTTCACTTTTCTCATTTCTCTTCTTTTCTCTTTTCTGTTTTTTCTCTTCTTTTCTCTTTTCTCATTTCTATCTTTTCTCTTCTTTCATCTTTTCCCTTTTCTCTTCTTTTCTCTTTTATCTTTTTGCTTTTCTCTTCTTTTCTCTTTTCACTTTTCTCTTCTTTTCTCCTCTTTTCTCTTCTTTTCTCTTCTTTTCTCTTCTTTTCTCTTTTCTCCTTGCTCTTGTCACTTTTCTCCTCTTTACTCTTCTGTTCTCTTTTCTCCTTTCTCTTTTCTATTCATCTCTATTTTCTCTTCTTTTCTCTTCTTTTCTCTTTTCTCCTCTTTTCTCTTTTTCCTTTTCTCTTTTCTCTTTTCACTTCTTTTCTCTACTATTCTCTTTTCTCTTTTCTCTTCTTTTCTCTTTTCCATTTTCTCTTCTTTTCTCTTCTCTCTTTTCTCTTCTTTTCTCTTCTTTTCTCATTTCTCTTCTTTTCTCATTTCTTTTTTCTCTTTTCTCTTTTCTCATCTTTTCTCTTTTGTCTTTTCACTTCTTTTCTTTTCTCTTTTCAATTCTTTTCTCTTCATTTCTCTTTCTTCTTTCTCTTCTGTTCTCTTCTTTTCTCTTTTCTCTTATCTCTTTTCTCTTCTTTTCACTTTTCTCATTTCTCTTCTTTTCTCTTTTCTCTTTTTTCTCTTCTTTTCTCTTTTCTCATTTCTATTCTTTTCTCTTCTTTCCTCTTTTCCCTTTTCTCTTCTTTTCTCTTTTATCTTTTTGCTTTTCTCTTCTTTTCTCTTTTCATTTTTCTCTTCTTTACTCTTCTTTTCTCCACTTTTCTCTTCTTTTCTCTTCTTTCCTCGTCTTTTCTCTTTTTCCTTTTCTCTTCTTTTCTCTTTTCACTTCTTTTCTCTACTATTCTCTTTTCTCTTTTCTCTTCTTTTCTCTTTTCCCTTTTCTCTTCTTTTCTCTTCTCTCTTTTCTCTTCTTTTCTCTTCTTTTCTCATTTCTCTTCTTTTCTCATTTCTTTTTTCTCTTTTCTCTTTTCTCATCTTTTCTCTTTTCTCTTTTCACTTCTTTTCTCTTCTTTTCTTTTCTCTTTTCTCTTTTCTCTTCTTTTCTCTTTTCAATTCTTATCTCTTCATTTCTCTTTCTTCTTTCTCTTCTTTTCTCTTCTTTTCTCTTTTCTCTTATCTCTTTTCTCTTCTTTTCACTTTTCTCATTTCTCTTCTTTTCTCTTTTCCCATTTCTCTTTTCTCTTTTTTCTCTTCTTTTCTCTTTTCTCATTTCTATTCTTTTCTCTTTTCTCTTTTCTGTTCTTCTCTCTTTTCTCTTCTTGTCTCTTCTTTTCTCTTTTCTCTTTTCGCTTTTTTCTTTGATCTTCTTTGATCTTCTTTTCTCTTTTCTCTTTTCTCTTCTTTTCTCTTCTATTCTCTTTTTTTCTCTTTACCCTTTTCTCTCCTTTCCTCTTTTCTCTTTTCTTTTCTTTTCTCTTTGCTCTTTTCTCTTCTTATTTCTTTCCACTTTTAACTTCTTTTCGCTTCTTTTCTCTTTTGTCTTTTCTCTCGTTTTCTCTTTTCTCTTCTTTTCTCTTCCTTTCTCTTTTCTCTCTTCCCTTTTCTCTTCTTTTCTCTTCTATTCTCTTTTCTCTTCTTTTCTCCTTGCTCTTGTCACTTTTCTCCTCTTTACTCTTCTGTTCTCTTTTTTCTTTGCTCTTTTCTATTCATCTCTCTTTTCTCTTATTTTCTCTTCTTTTCTCTTTTCTCTTTTTTATTTTCTCTTCTTTTCTCTTGACTATTCTTTTCCCTTCTTTTCTCTTCTTGTCTCTTCTTTTCTCTTTTCTCTTCTTTTCTCTTTTCCCTTCTTTTCTCTTGTCTCTTTTCTCTTCTTTTCTCTTTTCTCTTTTGTCTTTTCTCTTCTTTTCTCTCCTTTTCTCTTTTCCCTTTCCCTTTTCTCTTCGTTTCTCTTCTTTTCTCTTTTCTCTTTTCTCTTCTTTTCTCTGTTCTCTTTTCTCTTTTTTTTATTTTATCTTCATTTACCTTTTCTCTTCTTTTCTCATCTTTTCTCTTTTCTCTTCTTTTCTCTTTTCCCTTTTCTCTTCTTTTCTCTTTTCTCTTCGTATCTCTTTTCTATTTTCTCTTTTTTCTCTTTTCTCATTTCTCTCCTTTCCTCTTTTCTCTTTTCTTTTCTTTTCTCTTTGCTCTTTTCTCTTCTTATTTCTTTCCACTTTTAACTTCTTTTCGCTTCTTTTCTCTTTTCTCTTTTGTCTTTTCTCTCGTTTTCTCTTTTCTCTTCCTTTCTCTTTTCTCTCTTCCCTTTTCCCTTCTTTTCTCTTCTTTTCTCTTTTCTCTTCTTTTCTCCTTGCTCTTGTCACTTTTCTCCTCTTTACTCTTCTGTTCTCTTTTTTCTCTTTTCTCATCTTTTCTCTTTTGTCTTTTCACTTCTTTGCTCTTCTTTTCTTTTCTCTTTTCTCTTTTCTCTTCTTTTCTCTTTTCAATTCTTTTCTCTTCATTTCTCTATCTTCTTTCTCTTCTGTTCTCTTCTTTTCTCTTTTCTCTTATCTCTTTTCTCTTCTTTTCACTTTTCTCATTTCTCTTCTTTTCTCTTTTCCCATTTCTCTTCTTTTCTCTTTTCTCTTTTTTCTCTTCTTTTCTCTTTACTCTTTTCTCTTCTTTTCTCTTCGTTTCTCTTTTCTCTTCTTTTCTCTTTTCTCTTTTCTCTTCTTTTCTCTTTTCTCCTTTCTCTTCTTTTCTCTGTTCTCTTTTCTCTTTTTTATTTTATCTTCATTTACCTTTTCTCTTCTTTTCTCATCTTTTCTCTTTTCTCTTCTTTTCTCTTTTCGCTTTTCTCTTCTTTTCTCTTTTCTCTTTTTTCTCTTCTTTTCTCTTTACTCTTTTCTCTTCGTTTCTCTTTTCTCTTATTTTCTCTTTTCTCTTTTCTCTTCTTTTCTCTTTTCTCTTTTCTCCTCATATCTCTTTTCTATTTTCGGTCTTTTCTCTTCTTTTCTCTTTTCTCTTATCTCTTTTCTCTTCTTTTCACTTTTCTCATTTCTCTTCTTTTCTCTTTTCCCATTTCTCTTCTTTTCTCTTTTCTCTTTTCTCTTCTTTACTCTTCTTTTCTCCTCTTTTCTCTTCTTTTCTCTTTTCACTTCTTTTCTCTACTATTCTCTTTTCTCTTTTCTCTTCTTTTCTCTTTTCCCTTTTCTCTTCTTTTCTCTTCTCTCTTTTCTCTTCTTTTCTCTTCTTTTCTCATTTCTCTTCTTTTCTCATTTCTCATCTTTTCTCTTTTCTCTTTTCACTTCTTTTCTCTTCTTTTCTTTTCTCTTTTCTCTTTTCTCTTCTTTTCTCTTTTCAATTCTTTTCTCTTCATTTCTCTTTCTTCTTTCTCTTCTTTTCTCTTCTTCTCTCTTTTCTCTTATCTCTCTTCTCTTCTTTTCACTTTTCACATTTCTCTTCTTTTCTCTTTTCCCATTTCTCTTCTTTTCTCTTTTCTATTTTTTCTCTTCTTTTCTCTTTTCTCATTTCTATTCATTTCTCTATTCTCTTTACTGTTCTTCTCTCTTTTCTCTTTTCTCTTCTTGTCTCTTCTTTTCTCTTTTCTCTTTTCGCTTTTTTCTTTGATCTTCTTTGATCTTCTTTTCTCTTTTCTCTTTTTTCTCTTCTTTTCTCTTTTTCATTTCTCTCCTTTCCTCTTTTCTCTTTTCTTTTCTCTTTGCTCTTTTCTCTTCTTTTTTCTTTCCTCTTTTATCTTCTTTTCTCTTCTTTTCTCTTTTCTCTTTTGTCTTTTTTCTCGTTTTCTCTTTTCTCTTCTTTTCTCTTCCTTTCTCTTTTCTCTCTTCCCTTTTCTCTTCTTTTCTCTTCTTTTCTCTTTTCTCTTCTTTTCTCCTTGCTCTTGTCACTTTTCTCCTCTTTACTCTTCTGTTCTCTTTTTTCTTTGCTCTTTTCTATTCATCTCTCTTTTCTCTTATTTTCTCTTCTTTTCTCTTTTCTCTTTTTTATTTTCTCTTCTTTTCTCTTAACTATTCTTTTCCCTTCTGTTCTCTTCTTGTCTCTTCTTTTCTCTTTTCTCTTTTCCCTTCTTTTCTCCTGTCTCTTTTCTCTTCTTATCTCTTTTCTCTTTTGTCTTTTCTCTTCTTTTCTCTCCTTTTCTCTTTTCCCTTTCCCTTTTCTCTTCGTCTCTCTTCTTTTCTCATTTCTCTTCTTTTCTCTTTTCTCTTCTTTCCTCTTTTCCCTTTTCTCTTTTCTCTTTTTGCTTTTCTCTTCTTTTCTCTTCTTTTCTCTTGTCACTTTTCTTTTCTTTACGCTTCTTTTCTCCTCTTTTCTCTTTTTTTCTCTTCTTTTCCCTTCTTTTCTCATTTCTCTTCTTTTCTCATTTCTTTTTTCTGTTTTCTCTTTTCTCATCTTTTCTCTTTTCTCTTTTGTCTTTTCACTTCTTTTCTTTTCTCTTTTTCTTTTCTCTTCTTTTCTCTTTTCAATTCTTTTCTCTACATTTCTCTTTCTTCTTTCTCTTCTTTTCTGTTCTTTTCTCTTTTCCAATTTCTCTTTTTTTCTCTTTTCTCTTTTCTCTTTTTTCTCTTATTTTCTCTTTTCTCCTTTCTATTCTTTTCTCTTTTCTCTTTTCTGTTCTTCTCTCATTTCTCTTTTCTCATCATTTCTCTATTCTTTTCTTGTCTCTTCTTTTCTCTTTTCTCTTTTTTCTTTTACCTTTTCTCTTCTTTTCTGTTCTCTCTTTTCTCTTCTTTTCTCTTCTTTTCTCTTTATTTCTCTTTACCCTTTTCCCTCCTTTTCTCTTTTCTCTTTTCATTTCACTTTGCTCTTTTCTCTTCTTTTCTCTTTTCTCTTCTCTTATTTTCTCTTTTCTCTTCTTATCTCTTCTTTTCTCTTTTTTATTTTCTCTTCTTTTCACTTTTCTCATTTCTCTTCTTTTCTCTTTTCTGTTTTTTCTCTTCTTTTCTCTTTTCTCATTTCTATCTTTTCTCTTCTTTCATCTTTTCCCTTTTCTCTTCTTTTCTCTTTTATCTTTTTGCTTTTCTCTTCTTTTCTCTTTTCACTTTTCTCTTCTTTTCTCCTCTTTTCTCTTCTTTTCTCTTCTTTTCTCGTCTTTTCTCTTTTCTCCTTGCACTTGTCACTTTTCTCCTCTTTACTCTTCTGTTCTCTTTTCTCCTTTCTCTTTTCTATTCATCTCTATTTTCTCTTCTTTTCTCTTCTTTTCTCTTTTCTCCTCTTTTCTCTTTTTCCTTTTCTCTTTTCTCTTTTCACTTCTTTTCTCTACTATTCTCTTTTCTCTTTTCTCTTCTTTTCTCTTTTCCATTTTCTCTTCTTTTCTCTTCTCTCTTTTCTCTTCTTTTCTCTTCTTTTCTCATTTCTCTTCTTTTCTCATTTCTTTTTTCTCTTTTCTCTTTTCTCATCTTTTCTCTTTTGCCTTTTCTCTTCTTTTCTTTTCTCTTTTCTCTTCTTTTCTCTTTTCAATTCTTTTCTCTTCATTTCTCTTTCTTCTTTCTCTTCTGTTCTCTTCTTTTCTCTTTTCTCTTATCTCTTTTCTCTTCTTTTCACTTTTCTCATTTCTCTTCTTTTCTCTTTTCTCTTTTTTCTCTTCTTTTCTCTTTTCTCATTTCTATTCTTTTCTCTTCTTTCCTCTTTTCCCTTTTCTCTTCTTTTCTCTTTTATCTTTTTGCTTTTCTCTTCTTTTCTCTTTTCATTTTTCTCTTCTTTACTCTTCTTTTCTCCACTTTTCTCTTCTTTTCTCTTCTTTCCTCGTCTTTTCTCTTTTTCCTTTTCTCTTCTTTTCTCTTTTCACTTCTTTTCTCTACTATTCTCTTTTCTCTTTTCTCTTCTTTTCTCTTTTCCCTTTTCTCTTCTTTTCTCTTCTCTCTTTTCTCTTCTTTTCTCTTCTTTTCTCATTTCTTTTTTCTCTTTTCTCTTTTCTCATCTTTTCTTTTTTCTCTTTTCACTTCTTTTCTCTTCTTTTCTTTTCTCTTTTCTCTTTTCTCTTCTTTTCTCTTTTCAATTCTTATCTCTTCATTTCTCTTTCTTCTTTCTCTTCTTTTCTCTTCTTTTCTCTTTTCTCTTATCTCTTTTCTCTTCTTTTCACTTTTCTCATTTCTCTTCTTTTCTCTTTTCCCATTTCTCTTCTTTTCTCTTTTCTCTTTTTTCTCTTCTTTTCTCTTTTCTCATTTCTATTCTTTTCTCTTTTCTCTTTTCTGTTCTTCTCTCTTTTCTCTTCTTGTCTCTTCTTTTCTCTTTTCTCTTTTCGCTTTTTTCTTTGATCTTCTTTGATCTTCTTTTCTCTTTTCTCTTTTCTCTTCTTTTCTCTTCTATTCTCTTTTTTTCTCTTTACCCTTTTCTCTCCTTTCCTCTTTTCTCTTTTCTTTTCTTTTCTCTTTGCTCTTTTCTCTTCTTATTTCTTTCCACTTTTAACTTCTTTTCGCTTCTTTTCTCTTTTGTCTTTTCTCTCGTTTTCTCTTTTCTCTTCTTTTCTCTTCCTTTCTCTTTTCTCTCTTCCCTTTTCTCTTCTTTTCTCTTCTATTCTCTTTTCTCTTCTTTTCTCCTTGCTCTTGTCACTTTTCTCCTCTTTACTCTTCTGTTCTCTTTTTTCTTTGCTCTTTTCTATTCATCTCTCTTTTCTCTTATTTTCTCTTCTTTTCTCTTTTCTCTTTTTTATTTTCTCTTCTTTTCTCTTGACTATTCTTTTCCCTTCTTTTCTCTTCTTGTCTCTTCTTTTCTCTTTTCTCTTCTTTTCTCTTTTCCCTTCTTTTCTCTTGTCTCTTTTCTCTTCTTTTCTCTTTTCTCTTTTGTCTTTTCTCTTCTTTTCTCTCCTTTTCTCTTTTCCCTTTCCCTTTTCTCTTCGTTTCTCTTCTTTTCTCTTTTCTCTTTTCTCTTCTTTTCTCTGTTCTCTTTTCTCTTTTTTTTATTTTATCTTCATTTACCTTTTCTCTTCTTTTCTCATCTTTTCTCTTTTCTCTTCTTTTCTCTTTTCCCTTTTCTCTTCTTTTCTCTTTTCTCTTCGTATCTCTTTTCTATTTTCTCTTTTTTCTCTTTTCTCATTTCTCTCCTTTCCTCTTTAGTCTTTTCTTTTCTTTTCTCTTTGCTCTTTTCTCTTCTTATTTCTTTCCACTTTTAACTTCTTTTCGCTTCTTTTCTCTTTTCTCTTTTGTCTTTTCTCTCGTTTTCTCTTTTCTCTTCCTTTCTCTTTTCTCTCTTCCCTTTTCCCTTCTTTTCTCTTCTTTTCTCTTTTCTCTTCTTTTCTCCTTGCTCTTGTCACTTTTCTCCTCTTTACTCTTCTGTTCTCTTTTTTCTCTTTTCTCATCTTTTCTCTTTTGTCTTTTCACTTCTTTGCTCTTCTTTTCTTTTCTCTTTTCTCTTTTCTCTTCTTTTCTCTTTTCAATTCTTTTCTCTTCATTTCTCTATCTTCTTTCTCTTCTGTTCTCTTCTTTTCTCTTTTCTCTTATCTCTTTTCTCTTCTTTTCACTTTTCTCATTTCTCTTCTTTTCTCTTTTCCCATTTCTCTTCTTTTCTCTTTTCTCTTTTTTCTCTTCTTTTCTCTTTACTCTTTTCTCTTCTTTTCTCTTCGTTTCTCTTTTCTCTTCTTTTCTCTTTTCTCTTTTCTCTTCTTTTCTCTTTTCTCCTTTCTCTTCTTTTCTCTGTTCTCTTTTCTCTTTTTTATTTTATCTTCATTTACCTTTTCTCTTCTTTTCTCATCTTTTCTCTTTTCTCTTCTTTTCTCTTTTCGCTTTTCTCTTCTTTTCTCTTTTCTCTTTTTTCTCTTCTTTTCTCTTTACTCTTTTCTCTTCGTTTCTCTTTTCTCTTATTTTCTCTTTTCTCTTTTCTCTTCTTTTCTCTTTTCTCTTTTCTCCTCATATCTCTTTTCTATTTTCGGTCTTTTCTCTTCTTTTCTCTTTTCTCTTATCTCTTTTCTCTTCTTTTCACTTTTCTCATTTCTCTTCTTTTCTCTTTTCCCATTTCTCTTCTTTTCTCTTTTCTCTTTTTTCTCTTCTTTTCTCTTTTCTCATTTCTATTCTTTTCTCTTTTCTCTTTTCTGTTCTTCTCTCTTTTCTCTTTTCTCTTCTTGTCTCTTCTTTTCTCTTTTCTCTTTTCGCTTTTTTCTTTGATCTTCTTTGATCTTCTTTTCTCTTTTCTCTTTTCTCTTCTTTTCTCTTCTATTCTCTTTTTTTCTCTTTACCTTTTTCTCTTCTTTTCTCTTTTCTCTTTTCTCTTCTTTACTGTTCTTTTCTCCTCTTTTCTCTTCTTTTCTCTTTTCACTTCTTTTCTCTACTATTCTCTTTTCTCTTTTCTCTTCTTTTCTCTTTTCCCTTTTCTCTTCTTTTCTCTTCTCTCTTTTCTCTTCTTTTCAATTCTTTTCTCTTCATTTCTCTTTCTTCTTTCTCTTCTTTTCTCTTCTTCTCTCTTTTCTCTTATCTCTCTTCTCTTCTGTTCTCTTTTCTCCTTTCTCTTTTCTATTCATCTCTATTTTCTCTTCTTTTCTCTTCTTTTCTCTTTTCTCCTCTTTTCTCTTTTTCCTTTTCTCTTTTCTCTTTTCACTTCTTTTCTCTACTATTCTCTTTTCTCTTTTCTCTTCTTTTCTCTTTTCCCTTTTCTCTTCTTTTCTCTTTTCCCATTTCTCTTCTTTTCCCTTTTCTATTTTTTCTCTTCTTTTCTCTTTTCTCATTTCATTCTTTTCTCTTTTCTCTTTACTGTTCTTCTCTCTTTTCTTTCTTCTCTTCTTGTCTCTTCTTTTCTGTTTTCTCTTTTCGCTTTTTTCTTTGATCTTCTTTGATCTTCTTTTCTCTTTTCTCTTTTTTCTCTTCTTTTCTCTTTTCTCATTTCTCTGCTTTCCTCTTTTCTCTTTTCTCATCTTTTCTCTTTTCTCTTTTCACTTCTTTTCTCTTCTTTTCTTTTCTCTTTTCTCTTTTCTCTTCTTTTCTCTTTTCAATTCTTTTCTCTTCATTTCTCTTTCTTCTTTCTCTTCTTTTCTCTTCTTTTCTCTTTTCTCTTATCTCTTTTCTCTTCTTTTCACTTTTCTCATTTCTCTTCTTTTCTCTTTTCCCATTTCTCTTCTTTTCTCTTTTCTATTTTTTCTCTTCTTTTCTCTTTTCTCATTTCTATTCTTTTCTCTTTTCTCTTTTCTGTTCTTCTCTCTTTTCTCTTTTCTCTTCTTGTCTCTTCTTTTCTCTTTTCTCTTTTCGCTTTTTTCTTTGATCTTCTTTGATCTTCTTTTCTCTTTTCTCTTTTCTCTTCTTTTCTCTTCTATTCTCTTTTTTCTCTTTACCCTTTTCTCTTCTTTCCTCTTTTCTCTTTTCTTTTCTTTTCTCTTTGCTCTTTTCTCTTCTTATTTCTTTCCACTTTTAACTTCTTTTCGCTATTTTCTCTTTTCTCTTTTGTCTTTTCTCTCATTTTCTCTTTTCTCTTCTTTTCTCTTCCTTTCTCTTTTCTCTCTTCCCTTTTCTCTTCTTTTCTCTTCTATTCTCTTTTCTCTTCTTTTCTCCTTGCTCTTGTCACTTTTCTCCTCTTTACTCTTCTGTTCTCTTTTTTCTTTGCTCTTTTCTATTCATCTCTCTTTTCTCTTATTTTCTCTTCTTTTCTCTTTTCTCTTTTTTATTTTCTCTTCTTTTCTCTTAACTATTCTTTTCCCTTCTTTTCTCTTCTTGTCTCTTCTTTTCTTTTTTCTCTTCTTTTCTCTTTTCCCTTCTTTTCTCTTGTCTCTTTTCTCTTCTTTTCTCTTTTCTCTTTTGCCTTTTCTCTTCTTTTCTCTCCTTTTCTCTTTTCCCTTTCCCTTTTCTCTTCGTTTCTCTTCTTTTCTCTTTTCTCTTTTCTCTTCTTTTCTCTGTTCTCTTTTCTCTTTTTTTAATTTTATCTTCATTTCCCTTTTCTCTTCTTTTCTCTTCTTTTCTCTTTTCTCTTTTCTCTTCTTTTCTCTGTTCTCTTTTCTCTTTTTTTAATTTTATCTTCATTTCCCTTTTCTCTTCTTTTCTCTTCTTTTCTCTTTTCTCTTTTCCGTTCTTTTCTCTTGTCTCTTTTCTCTTCTTATCTCTTTTCTCTTTTGTCTTTTCTCTTCTTTTCTCTCCTTTTCTCTTTTCCCTTTCCCTTTTCTCTTCGTTTCTCTTCTTTTCTCATTTCTCTTCTTTTCTCTTTTCTCTTCTTTCCTCTTTTCCCTTTTCTCTTTTCTCTTTTTGCTTTTCTCTTCTTTTCTCTTCTTTTCTCTTGTCACTTTTCTTTTCTTTACGCTTCTTTTCTCCTCTTTTCTCTTTTTTTCTCTTCTTTTCCCTTCTTTTCTCATTTCTCTTCTTTTCTCATTTCTTTTTTCTGTTTTCTCTTTTCTCATCTTTTCTCTTTTCTCTTTTGTCTTTTCACTTCTTTTCTTTTCTCTTTTTCTTTTCTCTTCTTTTCTCTTTTCAATTCTTTTCTCTACATTTCTCTTTCTTCTTTCTCTTCTTTTCTGTTCTTTTCTCTTTTCCAATTTCTCTTTTTTTCTCTTTTCTCTTTTCTCTTTTTTCTCTTATTTTCTCTTTTCTCCTTTCTATTCTTTTCTCTTTTCTCTTTTCTGTTCTTCTCTCATTTCTCTTTTCTCATCATTTCTCTATTCTTTTCTTGTCTCTTCTTTTCTCTTTTCTCTTTTTTCTTTTACCTTTTCTCTTCTTTTCTGTTCTCTCTTTTCTCTTCTTTTCTCTTCTTTTCTCTTTATTTCTCTTTACCCTTTTCCCTCCTTTTCTCTTTTCTCTTTTCATTTCACTTTGCTCTTTTCTCTTCTTTTCTCTTTTCTCTTCTCTTATTTTCTCTTTTCTCTTCTTATCTCTTCTTTTCTCTTTTTTATTTTCTCTTCTTTTCACTTTTCTCATTTCTCTTCTTTTCTCTTTTCTGTTTTTTCTCTTCTTTTCTCTTTTCTCATTTCTATCTTTTCTCTTCTTTCATCTTTTCCCTTTTCTCTTCTTTTCTCTTTTATCTTTTTGCTTTTCTCTTCTTTTCTCTTTTCACTTTTCTCTTCTTTTCTCCTCTTTTCTCTTGTTTTCTCTTCTTTTCTCGTCTTTTATCTTTTCTCCTTGCTCTTGTCACTTTTCTCCTCTTTACTCTTCTGTTCTCTTTTCTCCTTTCTCTTTTCTATTCATCTCTATTTTCTCTTCTTTTCTCTTCTTTTCTCTTTTCTCCTCTTTTCTCTTTTTCCTTTTCTCTTTTCTCTTTTCACTTCTTTTCTCTACTATTCTCTTTTCTCTTCTTTTCTCTTTTCCATTTTCTCTTCTTTTCTCTTCTCTCTTTTCTCTTCTTTTCTCATTTCTCTTCTTTTCTCATTTCTTTTTTCTCTTTTCTCTTTTCTCATCTTTTCTCTTTTGCCTTTTCTCTTCTTTTCTTTTCTCTTTTCTCTTCTTTTCTCTTTTCAATTCTTTTCTCTTCATTTCTCTTTCTTCTTTCTCTTCTGTTCTCTTCTTTTCTCTTTTCTCTTATCTCTTTTCTCTTCTTTTCACTTTTCTCATTTCTCTTCTTTTCTCTTTTCTCTTTTTTCTCTTCTTTTCTCTTTTCTCATTTCTATTCTTTTCTCTTCTTTCCTCTTTTCCCTTTTCTCTTCTTTTCTCTTTTATCTTTTTGCTTTTCTCTTCTTTTCTCTTTTCATTTTTCTCTTCTTTACTCTTCTTTTCTCCACTTTTCTCTTCTTTTCTCTTCTTTTCTCTTTTCACTTCTTTTCTCTACTATTCTCTTTTCTCTTTTCTCTTCTTTTCTCTTTTCCCTTTTCTCTTCTTTTCTCTTCTCTCTTTTCTCTTCTTTTCTCTTCTTTTCTCATTTCTTTTTTCTCTTTTCTCTTTTCTCATCTTTTCTCTTTTCTCTTTTCACTTCTTTTCTCTTCTTTTCTTTTCTCTTTTCTCTTTTCTCTTCTTTTCTCTTTTCAATTCTTATCTCTTCATTTCTCTTTCTTCTTTCTCTTCTTTTCTCTTCTTTTCTCTTTTCTCTTATCTCTTTTCTCTTCTTTTCACTTTTCTCTTTTCTCTTCTTTTCACTTTTCTCATTTCTCTTCTTTTCTCTTTTCCCATTTCTCTTCTTTTCTCTTTTCTCTTTTTTCTCTTCTTTTCTCTTTTCTCATTTCTATTCTTTTCTCTTTTCTCTTTTCTGTTCTTCTCTCTTTTCTCTTCTTGTCTCTTCTTTTCTCTTTTCTCTTTTCGCTTTTTTCTTTGATCTTCTTTGATCTTCTTTTCTCTTTTCTCTTTTCTCTTCTTTTCTCTTCTATTCTCTTTTTTTCTCTTTACCCTTTTCTCTCCTTTCCTCTTTTCTCTTTTCTTTTCTTTTCTCTTTGCTCTTTTCTCTTCTTATTTCTTTCCACTTTTAACTTCTTTTCGCTTCTTTTCTCTTTTCTCTTTTCTCTCGTTTTCTCTTTTCTCTTCTTTTCTCTTCCTTTCTCTTTTCTCTCTTCCCTTTTCTCTTCTTTTCTCTTCTATTCTCTTTTCTCTTCTTTTCTCCTTGCTCTTGTCACTTTTCTCCTCTTTACTCTTCTGTTCTCTTTTTTCTTTGCTCTTTTCTATTCATCTCTCTTTTCTCTTATTTTCTCTTCTTTTCTCTTTTCTCTTTTTTATTTTCTCTTCTTTTCTCTTGACTATTCTTTTCCCTTCTTTTCTCTTCTTGTCTCTTCTTTTCTCTTTTCTCTTCTTTTCTCTTTTCCCTTCTTTTCTCTTGTCTCTTTTCTCTTCTTTTCTCTTTTCTCTTTTGTCTTTTCTCTTCTTTTCTCTCCTTTTCTCTTTTCCCTTTCCCTTTTCTCTTCGTTTCTCTTCTTTTCTCTTTTCTCTTTTCTCTTCTTTTCTCTGTTCTCGTTTCTCTTTTTTTTATTTTATCTTCATTTACCTTTTCTCTTCTTTTCTCATCTTTTCTCTTTTCTCTTCTTTTCTCTTTTCCCTTTTCTCTTCTTTTCTCTTTTCTCTTCGTATCTCTTTTCTATTTTCTCTTTTTTCTCTTTTCTCATTTCTCTCCTTTCCTCTTTTCTCTTTTCTTTTCTTTTCTCTTTGCTCTTTTCTCTTCTTATTTCTTTCCACTTTTAACTTCTTTTCGCTTCTTTTCTCTTTTCTCTTTTGTCTTTTCTCTCGTTTTCTCTTTTCTCTTCCTTTCTCTTTTCTCTCTTCCCTTTTCCCTTCTTTTCTCTTCTTTTCTCTTTTCTCTTCTTTTCTCCTTGCTCTTGTCACTTTTCTCCTCTTTACTCTTCTGTTCTCTTTTTTCTCTTTTCTCATCTTTTCTCTTTTGTCTTTTCACTTCTTTGCTCTTCTTTTCTTTTCTCTTTTCTCTTTTCTCTTCTTTTCTCTTTTCAATTCTTTTCTCTTCATTTCTCTATCTTCTTTCTCTTCTGTTCTCTTCTTTTCTCTTTTCTCTTATCTCTTTTCTCTTCTTTTCACTTTTCTCATTTCTCTTCTTTTCTCTTTTCCCATTTCTCTTCTTTTCTCTTTTCTCTTTTTTCTCTTCTTTTCTCTTTACTCTTTTCTCTTCTTTTCTCTTCGTTTCTCTTTTCTCTTCTTTTCTCTTTTCTCTTTTCTCTTCTTTTCTCTTTTCTCCTTTCTCTTCTTTTCTCTGTTCTCTTTTCTCTTTTTTATTTTATCTTCATTTACCTTTTCTCTTCTTTTCTCATCTTTTCTCTTTTCTCTTCTTTTCTCTTTTCGCTTTTCTCTTCTTTTCTCTTTTCTCTTTTTTCTCTTCTTTTCTGTTTACTCTTTTCTCTTCGTTTCTCTTTTCTCTTATTTTCTCTTTTCTCTTTTCTCTTCTTTTCTCTTTTCTCTTTTCTCCTCATATCTCTTTTCTATTTTCGGTCTTTTCTCTTCTTTTCTCTTTTCTCTTATCTCTTTTCTCTTCTTTTCACTTTTCTCATTTCTCTTCTTTTCTCTTTTCCCATTTCTCTTCTTTTCTCTTTTCTCTTTTTTCTCTTCTTTTCTCTTTTCTCATTTCTATTCTTTTCTCTTTTCTCTTTTCTGTTCTTCTCTCTTTTCTCTTTTCTCTTCTTGTCTCTTCTTTTCTCTTTTCTCTTTTCGCTTTTTTCTTTGATCTTCTTTGATCTTCTTTTCTCTTTTCTCTTTTCTCTTCTTTTCTCTTCTATTCTCTTTTTTTCTCTTTACCTTTTTCTCTTCTTTTCTCTTTTCTCTTTTCTCTTCTTTACTGTTCTTTTCTCCTCTTTTCTCTTCTTTTCTCTTCTTTTCTCTTTTCACTTCTTTTCTCTACTATTCTCTTTTCTCTTTTCTCTTCTTTTCTCTTTTCCCTTTTCTCTTCTTTTCTCTTCTCTCTTTTCTCTTCTTTTCAATTCTTTTCTCTTCATTTCTCTTTCTTCTTTCTCTTCTTTTCTCTTCTTCTCTCTTTTCTCTTATCTCTCTTCTCTTCTGTTCTCTTTTCTCCTTTCTCTTTTCTATTCATCTCTATTTTCTCTTTTTTTCTCTTCTTTTCTCTTTTCTCCTCTTTTCTCTTTTTCCTTTTCTCTTTTCTCTTTTCACTTCTTTTCTCTACTATTCTCTTTTCTCTTCTTTTCTCTTTTCCCTTTTCTCTTCTTTTCTCTTTTCCCATTTCTCTTCTTTTCTCTTTTCTATTTTTTCTCTTCTTTTCTCTTTTCTCATTTCTATTCTTTTCTCTTTTCTCTTTACTGTTCTTCTCTCTTTTCTTTCTTCTCTTCTTGTCTCTTCTTTTCTGTTTTCTCTTTTCGCTTTTTTCTTTGATCTTCTTTGATCTTCTTTTCTCTTTTCTCTTTTTTCTCTTCTTTTCTCTTTTCTCATTTCTCTGCTTTCCTCTTTTCTCTTTTCTCATCTTTTCTCTTTTCTCTTTTCACTTCTTTTCTCTTCTTTTCTTTTCTCTTTTCTCTTTTCTCTTCTTTTCTCTTTTCAATTCTTTTCTCTTCATTTCTCTTTCTTCTTTCTCTTCTTTTCTCTTCTTTTCTCTTTTCTCTTATCTCTTTTCTCTTCTTTTCACTTTTCTCATTTCTCTTCTTTTCTCTTTTCCCATTTCTCTTCTTTTCTCTTTTCTCTTTTTTCTCTTCTTTTCTCTTTTCTCATTTCTATTCTTTTCTCTTTTCTCTTTTCTGTTCTTCTCTCTTTTCTCTTTTCTCTTCTTGTCTCTTCTTTTCTCTTTTCTCTTTTCGCTTTTTTCTTTGATCTTCTTTGATCTTCTTTTCTCTTTTCTCTTTTCTCTTCTTTTCTCTTCTATTCTCTTTTTTCTCTTTACCCTTTTCTCTTCTTTCCTCTTTTCTCTTTTCTTTTCTTTTCTCTTTGCTCTTTTCTCTTCTTATTTCTTTCCACTTTTAACTTCTTTTCGCTATTTTCTCTTTTCTCTTTTGTCTTTTCTCTCATTTTCTCTTTTCTCTTCTTTTCTCTTCCTTTCTCTTTTCTCTCTTCCCTTTTCTCTTCTTTTCTCTTCTATTCTCTTTTCTCTTCTTTTCTCCTTGCTCTTGTCACTTTTCTCCTCTTTACTCTTCTGTTCTCTTTTTTCTTTGCTCTTTTCTATTCATCTCTCTTTTCTCTTATTTTCTCTTCTTTTCTCTTTTCTCTTTTTTATTTTCTCTTCTTTTCTCTTAACTATTCTTTTCCCTTCTTTTCTCTTCTTGTCTCTTCTTTTCTTTTTTCTCTTCTTTTCTCTTTTCCCTTCTTTTCTCTTGTCTCTTTTCTCTTCTTTTCTCTTTTCTCTTTTGCCTTTTCTCTTCTTTTCTCTCCTTTTCTCTTTTCCCTTTCCCTTTTCTCTTCGTTTCTCTTCTTTTCTCTTTTCTCTTTTCTCTTCTTTTCTCTGTTCTCTTTTCTCTTTTTTTAATTTTATCTTCATTTCCCTTTTCTCTTCTTTTCTCTTCTTTTCTCTTTTCTCTTTTCTCTTCTTTTCTCTGTTCTCTTTTCTCTTTTTTTAATTTTATCTTCATTTCCCTTTTCTCTTCTTTTCTCTTCTTTTCTCTTTTCTCTTTTCTCTTCTTTTCTCTGTTCTCTTTTCTCTTTTTTTTATTTTATCTTCATTTCCCTTTTCTCTTCTTTTCTCATCTTTTCTCTTTTCTCTTCTTTTCTCTTTTCCCTTTTCTCTTTTTTTCTCTTTTCTCTTCGTATCTCTTTTCTATTTTCTCTTTTTTCTCTTCTTTTCTCTATTCTCATTTCTCTCCTTTCCTCTTTTCTCTTTTCTTTTCTTTTCTCTTTGCTCTTTTCTCTTCTTATTTCTTTCCACTTTGAACTTCTTTTCGCTTCTTTTCTCTTTTCTCCTTTGTCTTTTCTCTCGTTTTCTCTTTTCTCTTCCTTTCTCTTTTCTCTCTTCCCTTTTCTCTTCTTTTCTCTTCTTTTCTCCTTGCTCTTGTCACTTTTCTCCTCTTTACTCTTCTGTTCTCTGTTTTCTCTTTTCTCATCTTTTCTCTTTTGTCTTTTCACTTCTTTTCTCTTCTTTTCTTTTCTCTTTTCTCTTCTTTTCTCTTCTTTTCTCTATCTTCTTTCTCTTCTGTTCTCTTCTTTTCTCTTTTCTCTTATCTCTTTTCTCTTCTTTTCACTATTCTCATTTCTCTTCTTTTCTCTTTTCCCATTTCTCTTCTTTTCTCTTTACTCTTTTCTCTTCTTTTCTCTTCGTTTCTCTTTTTTATTTTATCTTCATTTACCTTTTCTCTTCTTTTCTCATCTTTTCTCTTTTCTCTTCTTTTCTCTTTTCCCTTTTCTCTTCTTTTCTCTTTTCTCTTTTTTCTCTTCTTTTCTCTTTACTCTTTTCTCTTCTTTTCTCTTCGTTTCTCTTTTCTCTTCTTTTCTCTTTTCTCTTTTCTCTTCTTTTCTCTGTTCTCTTTTCTCTTTTTTTTATTTTATCTTCATTTCCCTTTTCTCTTCTTTTCTCATCTTTTCTCTTTTCTCTTCTTTTCTCTTTTCCCTTTTCTCTTCTTTTCTCTTTTCTCTTCGTATCTCTTTTCTATTTTCTCTTTTTTCTCTTCTTTTCTCTTTTCTCATTTCTCTCCTTTCCTCTTTTCTCTTTTCTTTTCTTTTCTCTTTGCTCTTTTCTCTTCTTATTTCTTTCCACTTTTAACTTCTTTTTGCTTCTTTTCTCTTTTCTCTTTTGTCTTTTTTCTCGTTTTCTCTTTTCTCTTCTTTTCTCTTCCTTTCTCTTTTCTCTCTTCCCTTTTCTCTTCTTTTCTCTTCTTTTCTCTTTTCCCTTCTTTTCTCATTTCTCTTCTTTTCTCATTTCTTTTTTCTTTTTCTCTTTTCTCATCTTTTCTCTTTTCTCTTTTGTCTTTTCACTTCTTTTCTTTTCTCTTTTTCTTTTCTCTTCTTTTCTCTTTTCAATTCTTTTCTCTACATTTCTCTTTCTTCTTTCTCTTCTTTTCTGTTCTTTTCTTTTTTCCAATTTCTCTTTTTTTCTCTTTTCTCTTTTCTCTTTTTTCTCTTATTTTCTCTTTTCTCCTTTCTATTCTTTTCTCTTTTCTCTTTTCTGTTCTTCTCTCATTTCTCTTTTCTCATCTTTTCTCTATTCTTTTCTTGTCTCTTCTTTTCTCTTTTCTCTTTTTTCTTTTACCTTTTCTCTTCTTTTCTGTTCTCTCTTTTCTCTTCTTTTCTCTTCTTTTCTCTTTATTTCTCTTTACCCTTTTCCCTCCTTTTCTCTTTTCTCTTTTCATTTCACTTTGCTCTTTTCTCTTCTTTTCTCTTTTCTCTTCTCTTATTTTCTCTTTTCTCTTCTTATCTCTTCTTTTCTCTTTTTTATTTTCTCTTCTTTTCACTTTTCTCATTTCTCTTCTTTTCTCTTTTCTGTTTTTTCTCTTCTTTTCTCTTTTCTCATTTCTATCTTTTCTCTTCTTTCATCTTTTCCCTTTTCTCTGCTATTCTCTTTTCTCTTTTCTCTTCTTTTCTCTTTTCCCATTTCTCTTCTTTTCTCTTTTCTCTTTTTTCTCTTCTTTTCTCTTTTCTCATTTCTATTCTTTTCTCTTTTCTCTTTTCTGTTCTTCTCTCTTTTCTCTTTTCTCTTCTTGTCTCTTCTTTTCTCTTTTCTCTTTTCGCTTTTTTCTTTGATCTTCTTTGATCTTCTTTTCTCTTTTCTCTTTTCTCTTCTTTTCTCTTCTATTCTCTTTTTTTCTCTTTACCTTTTTCTCTTCTTTTCTCTTTTCTCTTTTCTCTTCTTTACTGTTCTTTTCTCCTCTTTTCTCTTCTTTTCTCTTCTTTTCTCTTTTCACTTCTTTTCTCTACTATTCTCTTTTCTCTTTTCTCTTCTTTTCTCTTTTCCCTTTTCTCTTCTTTTCTCTTCTCTCTTTTCTCTTCTTTTCAATTCTTTTCTCTTCATTTCTCTTTCTTCTTTCTCTTCTTTTCTCTTCTTCTCTCTTTTCTCTTATCTCTCTTCTCTTCTGTTCTCTTTTCTCCTTTCTCTTTTCTATTCATCTCTATTTTCTCTTTTTTTCTCTTCTTTTCTCTTTTCTCCTCTTTTCTCTTTTTCCTTTTCTCTTTTCTCTTTTCACTTCTTTTCTCTACTATTCTCTTTTCTCTTCTTTTCTCTTTTCCCTTTTCTCTTCTTTTCTCTTTTCCCATTTCTCTTCTTTTCTCTTTTCTATTTTTTCTCTTCTTTTCTCTTTTCTCATTTCTATTCTTTTCTCTTTTCTCTTTACTGTTCTTCTCTCTTTTCTTTCTTCTCTTCTTGTCTCTTCTTTTCTGTTTTCTCTTTTCGCTTTTTTCTTTGATCTTCTTTGATCTTCTTTTCTCTTTTCTCTTTTTTCTCTTCTTTTCTCTTTTCTCATTTCTCTGCTTTCCTCTTTTCTCTTTTCTCATCTTTTCTCTTTTCTCTTTTCACTTCTTTTCTCTTCTTTTCTTTTCTCTTTTCTCTTTTCTCTTCTTTTCTCTTTTCAATTCTTTTCTCTTCATTTCTCTTTCTTCTTTCTCTTCTTTTCTCTTCTTTTCTCTTTTCTCTTATCTCTTTTCTCTTCTTTTCACTTTTCTCATTTCTCTTCTTTTCTCTTTTCCCATTTCTCTTCTTTTCTCTTTTCTCTTTTTTCTCTTCTTTTCTCTTTTCTCATTTCTATTCTTTTCTCTTTTCTCTTTTCTGTTCTTCTCTCTTTTCTCTTTTCTCTTCTTGTCTCTTCTTTTCTCTTTTCTCTTTTCGCTTTTTTCTTTGATCTTCTTTGATCTTCTTTTCTCTTTTCTCTTTTCTCTTCTTTTCTCTTCTATTCTCTTTTTTCTCTTTACCCTTTTCTCTTCTTTCCTCTTTTCTCTTTTCTTTTCTTTTCTCTTTGCTCTTTTCTCTTCTTATTTCTTTCCACTTTTAACTTCTTTTCGCTATTTTCTCTTTTCTCTTTTGTCTTTTCTCTCATTTTCTCTTTTCTCTTCTTTTCTCTTCCTTTCTCTTTTCTCTCTTCCCTTTTCTCTTCTTTTCTCTTCTATTCTCTTTTCTCTTCTTTTCTCCTTGCTCTTGTCACTTTTCTCCTCTTTACTCTTCTGTTCTCTTTTTTCTTTGCTCTTTTCTATTCATCTCTCTTTTCTCTTATTTTCTCTTCTTTTCTCTTTTCTCTTTTTTATTTTCTCTTCTTTTCTCTTAACTATTCTTTTCCCTTCTTTTCTCTTCTTGTCTCTTCTTTTCTTTTTTCTCTTCTTTTCTCTTTTCCCTTCTTTTCTCTTGTCTCTTTTCTCTTCTTTTCTCTTTTCTCTTTTGCCTTTTCTCTTCTTTTCTCTCCTTTTCTCTTTTCCCTTTCCCTTTTCTCTTCGTTTCTCTTCTTTTCTCTTTTCTCTTTTCTCTTCTTTTCTCTGTTCTCTTTTCTCTTTTTTTAATTTTATCTTCATTTCCCTTTTCTCTTCTTTTCTCTTCTTTTCTCTTTTCTCTTTTCTCTTCTTTTCTCTGTTCTCTTTTCTCTTTTTTTAATTTTATCTTCATTTCCCTTTTCTCTTCTTTTCTCTTCTTTTCTCTTTTCTCTTTTCTCTTCTTTTCTCTGTTCTCTTTTCTCTTTTTTTTATTTTATCTTCATTTCCCTTTTCTCTTCTTTTCTCATCTTTTCTCTTTTCTCTTCTTTTCTCTTTTCCCTTTTCTCTTTTTTTCTCTTTTCTCTTCGTATCTCTTTTCTATTTTCTCTTTTTTCTCTTCTTTTCTCTATTCTCATTTCTCTCCTTTCCTCTTTTCTCTTTTCTTTTCTTTTCTCTTTGCTCTTTTCTCTTCTTATTTCTTTCCACTTTGAACTTCTTTTCGCTTCTTTTCTCTTTTCTCCTTTGTCTTTTCTCTCGTTTTCTCTTTTCTCTTCCTTTCTCTTTTCTCTCTTCCCTTTTCTCTTCTTTTCTCTTCTTTTCTCCTTGCTCTTGTCACTTTTCTCCTCTTTACTCTTCTGTTCTCTGTTTTCTCTTTTCTCATCTTTTCTCTTTTGTCTTTTCACTTCTTTTCTCTTCTTTTCTTTTCTCTTTTCTCTTCTTTTCTCTTCTTTTCTCTATCTTCTTTCTCTTCTGTTCTCTTCTTTTCTCTTTTCTCTTATCTCTTTTCTCTTCTTTTCACTATTCTCATTTCTCTTCTTTTCTCTTTTCCCATTTCTCTTCTTTTCTCTTTACTCTTTTCTCTTCTTTTCTCTTCGTTTCTCTTTTTTATTTTATCTTCATTTACCTTTTCTCTTCTTTTCTCATCTTTTCTCTTTTCTCTTCTTTTCTCTTTTCCCTTTTCTCTTCTTTTCTCTTTTCTCTTTTTTCTCTTCTTTTCTCTTTACTCTTTTCTCTTCTTTTCTCTTCGTTTCTCTTTTCTCTTCTTTTCTCTTTTCTCTTTTCTCTTCTTTTCTCTGTTCTCTTTTCTCTTTTTTTTATTTTATCTTCATTTCCCTTTTCTCTTCTTTTCTCATCTTTTCTCTTTTCTCTTCTTTTCTCTTTTCCCTTTTCTCTTCTTTTCTCTTTTCTCTTCGTATCTCTTTTCTATTTTCTCTTTTTTCTCTTCTTTTCTCTTTTCTCATTTCTCTCCTTTCCTCTTTTCTCTTTTCTTTTCTTTTCTCTTTGCTCTTTTCTCTTCTTATTTCTTTCCACTTTTAACTTCTTTTTGCTTCTTTTCTCTTTTCTCTTTTGTCTTTTTTCTCGTTTTCTCTTTTCTCTTCTTTTCTCTTCCTTTCTCTTTTCTCTCTTCCCTTTTCTCTTCTTTTCTCTTCTTTTCTCTTTTCCCTTCTTTTCTCATTTCTCTTCTTTTCTCATTTCTTTTTTCTTTTTCTCTTTTCTCATCTTTTCTCTTTTCTCTTTTGTCTTTTCACTTCTTTTCTTTTCTCTTTTTCTTTTCTCTTCTTTTCTCTTTTCAATTCTTTTCTCTACATTTCTCTTTCTTCTTTCTCTTCTTTTCTGTTCTTTTCTTTTTTCCAATTTCTCTTTTTTTCTCTTTTCTCTTTTCTCTTTTTTCTCTTATTTTCTCTTTTCTCCTTTCTATTCTTTTCTCTTTTCTCTTTTCTGTTCTTCTCTCATTTCTCTTTTCTCATCTTTTCTCTATTCTTTTCTTGTCTCTTCTTTTCTCTTTTCTCTTTTTTCTTTTACCTTTTCTCTTCTTTTCTGTTCTCTCTTTTCTCTTCTTTTCTCTTCTTTTCTCTTTATTTCTCTTTACCCTTTTCCCTCCTTTTCTCTTTTCTCTTTTCATTTCACTTTGCTCTTTTCTCTTCTTTTCTCTTTTCTCTTCTCTTATTTTCTCTTTTCTCTTCTTATCTCTTCTTTTCTCTTTTTTATTTTCTCTTCTTTTCACTTTTCTCATTTCTCTTCTTTTCTCTTTTCTGTTTTTTCTCTTCTTTTCTCTTTTCTCATTTCTATCTTTTCTCTTCTTTCATCTTTTCCCTTTTCTCTTCTTTTCTCTTTTATCTTTTTGCTTTTCTCTTCTTTTCTCTTTTCACTTATCTCTTCTTTTCTCCTCTTTTCTCTTCTTTTCTCTTCTTTTCTCTTCTTTTCTCTTTTCTCCTTGCTCTTGTCACTTTTCTCCTCTTTACTCTTCTGTTCTCTTTTCTCCTTTCTCTTTTCTATTCATCTCTATTTTCTCTTCTTTTCTCTTCTTTTCTCTTTTCTCCTCTTTTCTCTTTTTCCTTTTCTCTTTTCTCTTTTCACTTCTTTTCTCTACTATTCTCTTTTCTCTTTTCTCTTCTTTTCTCTTTTCCCTTTTCTCTTCTTTTCTCTTCTCTCTTTTCTCTTCTTTTCTCTTCTTTTCTCATTTCTCTTCTTTTCTCATTTCTTTTTTCTCTTTTCTCTTTTCTCATCTTTTCTCTTTTGTCTTTTCACTTTTCTTTTCTCTTTTCTCTTTTCTCTTCTTTTCCCTTTTCAATTCTTTTCTCTTCATTTCTCTTTCTTCTTTCTCTTCTGTTCTCTTCTTTTCTCTTTTCTCTTATCTCTTTTCTCTTCTTTTCACTTTTCTCATTTCTCTTCTTTTCTCTTTTCTCTTTTTTCTCTTCTTTTCTCTTTTCTCATTTCTATTCTTTTCTCTTCTCTCCTCTTTTCCCTTTTCTCTTCTTTTCTCTTTTATCTTTTTGCTTTTCTCTTCTTTTCTCTTTTCACTTTTCTCTTCTTTACTCTTCTTTTCTCCTCTTTTCTCTTCTTTTCTCTTCTTTCCTCGTCTTTTCTCTTTTTCCTTTTCTCTTCTTTTCTCTTTTCACTTCTTTTCTCTACTATTCTCTTTTCTCTTCTTTTCTCTTTTCCCTTTTCTCTTCTTTTCTCTTTTCTCTTTTCTCTTCTTTTCTCTTCTTTTCTCATTTCTCTTCTTTTCTCATTTCTTTTTTCTCTTTTCTCTTTTCTCATCTTTTCTCTTTTCTCTTTTCACTTCTTTTCTCTTCTTTTCTTTTCTCTTTTCTCTTTTCTCTTCTTTTCTCTTTTCAATTCTTTTCTCTTCATTTCTCTTTCTTCTTTCTCTTCTTTTCTCTTCTTTTCTCTTTTCTCTTATCTCTTTTCTCTTCTTTTCACTTTTCTCATTTCTCTTCTTTTCTCTTTTGCCATTTCTCTTCTTTTCTCTTTTCTCTTTTTTCTCTTCTTTTCTCTTTTCTCATTTCTATTCTTTTCTCTTTTCTCTTTTCTGTTCTTCTCTCTTTTCTCTTTTCTCTTCTTGTCTCTTCTTTTCTCTTTTCTCTTTTCGCTTTTTTCTTTGATCTTCTTTGATCTTCTTTTCTCTTTTCTCTTTTCTCTTCTTTTCTCTTCTATTCTCTTTTTTCTCTTTACCCTTTTCTCTTCTTTCCTCTTTTCTCTTTTCTTTTCTTTTCTCTTTGCTCTTTTCTCTTCTTATTTCTTTCCACTTTTAAATTCTTTTCGCTATTTTCTCTTTTCTCTTTTGTCTTTTCTCTCGTTTTCTCTTTTCTCTTCTTTTCTCTTCTATTCTCTTTTCTCTTCTTTTCTCCTTGCTCTTGTCACTTTTCTCCTCTTTACTCTTCTGTTCTCTTTTTTCTTTGCTCTTTTCTATTCATCTCTCTTTTCTCTTATTTTCTCTTCTTTTCTCTTTTCTCTTTTATTTTCTCTTCATTCTCTTAACTATTCTTTTCCCTTCTTTTCTCTTTTTGTCTCTTCTTTTCTCTTTTCTCTTCTTTTCTCTTTTCCCTTCTTTTCTCTTGTCTCTTTTCTCTTCTTTTCTCTTTTCTCTTTAGTCTTTTCTCTTCTTTTCTCTCCTTTTCTCTTTTCCCTTTCCCTTTTCTCTTCGTTTCTCTTCTTTTCTCTTTTCTCTTTTCTCTTCTTTTCTCTGTTCTCTTTTCTCTTTTTTTTATTTTATCTTCATTTCCCTTTTCTCTTCTTTTCTCATCTTTTCTCTTTTCTCTTCTTTTCTCTTTTCCCTTTCCTCTTCTTTTCTCTTTTCTCTTCGTATCTCTTTTCTATTTTCTCTTTTTTCTCTTCTTTTCTCTTTTCTCATTTCTCTCCTTTCCTCTTTTCTCTTTTCATTTCTTTTCTCTTTGCTCTTTTCTCTTCTTATTTCTTTCCACTTTTAACTTCTTTTCGCTTCTTTTCTCTTTTGTCTTTTCTCTCGTTTTCTCTTTTCTCTTCCTTTTTCTTTTCTCTCTTCCCTTTTCTCTTCTTTTCACTTCTTTTCTCTTCTTTTCTTTTCTCTTTTCTCTTTTCTCTTCTTTTCTCTTTTCAATTCTTTTCTCTTCATTTCTCTATCTTCTTTCTCTTCTGTTCTCTTCTTTTCTCTTTTCTCTTATCTCTTTTCTCTTCTTTTCACTATTCTCATTTCTCTTCTTTTCTCTTTTCCCATTTCTCTTCTTTTCTCTTTACTCTTTTCTCTTCTTTTCTCTTCGTTTCTCTTTTCTCTTCTTTTCTCTTTTCTCTTTTCTCTTCTTTTCTCTTTTCTCTTTTCTCTTCTTTTCTCTGTTCTCTTTTCTCTTTTTTATTTTATCTTCATTTACCTTTTCTCTTCTTTTCTCATCTTTTCTCTTTTCTCTTCTTTTCTCTTTTCCCTTTTCTCTTCTTTTCTCTTTTCTCTTTTTTCTCTTCTTTTCTCTTTACTCTTTTCTCTTCTTTTCTCTTCGTTTCTCTTTTCTCTTTTTTCTCTTTTCTCTTTTCTCTTCTTTTCTCTGTTCTCTTTTCTCTTTTTTTTATTTTATCTTCATTTCCCTTTTCTCTTCTTTTCTCATCTTTTCTCTTTTCTCTTCTTTTCTCTTTTCCCTTTTCTCTTCTTTTCTCTTTTCTCTTCGTATCTCTTTTCTATTTTCTCTTTTTTCTCTTCTTTTCTCTTTTCTCATTTCTCTCCTTTCCTCTTTTCTCTTTTCTTTTCTTTTCTCTTTGCTCTTTTCTCTTCTTATTTCTTTCCACTTTTAACTTCTTTTCGCTTCTTTTCTCTTTTCTCTTTTGTCTTTTCTCTCGTTTTCTCTTTTCTCTTCTTTTCTCTTCCTTTCTCTTTTCTCTCTTCCCTTTTCTCTTCTTTTCTCTTCTTTTCTCTTTTCCCTTCTTTTCTCATTTCTCTTCTTTTCTCATTTCTTTTTTCTTTTTCTCTTTTCTCATCTTTTCTCTTTTCTCTTTTGTCTTTTCACTTCTTTTCTTTTCTCTTTTTCTTTTCTCTTCTTTTCTCTTTTCAATTCTTTTCTCTACATTTCTCTTTCTTCTTTCTCTTCTTTTCTGTTCTTTTCTCTATTCCAATTTCTCTTTTTTTCTCTTTTCTCTTTTCTCTTTTTTCTCTTATTTTCTCTTTTCTCCTTTCTATTCTTTTCTCTTTTCTCTTTTCTGTTCTTCTCTCATTTCTCTTTTCTCATCTTTTCTCTATTCTTTTCTTGTCTCTTCTTTTCTCTTTTCTCTTTTTTCTTTTACCTTTTCTCTTCTTTTCTGTTCTCTCTTTTCTCTTCTTTTCTCTTCTTTTCTCTTTATTTCTCTTTACCCTTTTCCCTCCTTTTCTCTTTTCTCTTTTCATTTCACTTTGCTCTTTTCTCTTCTTTTCTCTTTTCTCTTCTCTTATTTTCTCTTTTCTCTTCTTATCTCTTCTTTTCTCTTTTTTATTTTCTCTTCTTTTCACTTTTCTCATTTCTCTTCTTTTCTCTTTTCTGTTTTTTCTCTTCTTTTCTCTTTTCTCATTTCTATCTTTTCTCTTCTTTCATCTTTTCCCTTTTCTCTTCTTTTCTCTTTTATCTTTTTGCTTTTCTCTTCTTTTCTCTTTTCACTTTTCTCTTCTTTTCTCCTCTTTTCTCTTCTTTTCTCTTCTTTTCTCTTCTTTTCTCTTTTCTCCTTGCTCTTGTCACTTTTCTCCTCTTTACTCTTCTGTTCTCTTTTCTCCTTTCTCTTTTCTATTCATCTCTATTTTCTCTTCTTTTCTCTTCTTTTCTCTTTTCTCCTCTTTTCTCTTTTTCCTTTTCTCTTTTCTCTTTTCACTTCTTTTCTCTACTATTCTCTTTTCTCTTCTTTTCTCTTTTCCCTTTTCTCTTCTTTTCTCTTCTCTCTTTTCTCTTCTTTTCTCTTCTTTTCTCTTTTCTCCTCTTTTCTCTTTTTCCTTTTCTCTTTTCTCTTTTCACTTCTTTTCTCTACTATTCTCTTTTCTCTTCTTTTCTCTTTTCCCTTTTCTCTTCTTTTCTCTTCTCTCTTTTCTCTTCTTTTCTCTTCTTTTCTCATTTCTCTTCTTTTCTCATTTCTTTTTTCTCTTTTCTCTTTTCTCTTTCCTCATGTTTTCTCTTTTGTCTTTTCACTTTTCTTTTCTCTTTTCTCTTTTCTCTTCTTTTCTCTTTTCAATTCTTTTCTCTTCATTTCTCTTTCTTCTTTCTCTTCTGTTCTCTTCTTTTCTCTTTTCTCTTATCTCTTTTCTCTTCTTTTCACTTTTCTCATTTCTCTTCTTTTCTCTTTTCTCTTTTTTCTCTTCTTTTCTCTTTTCTCATTTCTATTCTTTTCTCTTCTCTCCTCTTTTCCCTTTTCTCTTCTTTTCTCTTTTATCTTTTTGCTTTTCTCTTCTTTTCTCTTTTCACTTTTCTCTTCTTTACTCTTCTTTTCTCCTCTTTTCTCTTCTTTTCTCTTCTTTCCTCGTCTTTTCTCTTTTTCCTTTTCTCTTCTTTTCTCTTTTCACTTCTTTTCTCTACTATTCTCTTTTCTCTTCTTTTCTCTTTTCTCTTTTCTCTTCTTTTCTCTTTTCTCTTTTCTCTTCTTTTCTCTTCTTTTCTCATTTCTCTTCTTTTCTCATTTCTTTTTTCTCTTTTCTCTTTTCTCATCTTTTCTCTTTTCTCTTTTCACTTCTTTTCTCTTCTTTTCTTTTCTCTTTTCTCTTTTCTCTTCTTTTCTCTTTTCAATTCTTTTCTCTTCATTTCTCTTTCTTCTTTCTCTTCTTTTCTCTTCTTTTCTCTTTTCTCTTATCTCTTTTCTCTTCTTTTCACTTTTCTCATTTCTCTTCTTTTCTCTTTTGCCATTTCTCTTCTTTTCTCTTTTCTCTTTTTTCTCTTCTTTTCTCTTTTCTCATTTCTATTCTTTTCTCTTTTCTCTTTTCTGTTCTTCTCTCTTTTCTCTTTTCTCTTCTTGTCTCTTCTTTTCTCTTTTCTCTTTTCGCTTTTTTCTTTGATCTTCTTTGATCTTCTTTTCTCTTTTCTCTTTTCTCTTCTTTTCTCTTGTCTCTTTTCTCTTCTTTTCTCTTTTCTCTTTTGCCTTTTCTCTTCTTTTCTCTCCTTTTCTCTTTTCCCTTTCCCTTTTCTCTTCGTTTCTCTTCTTTTCTCTTTTCTCTTTTCTCTTCTTTTCTCTGTTCTCTTTTCTCTTTTTTTTATTTTATCTTCATTTACCTTTTCTCTTCTTTTCTCATCTTTTCTCTTTTCTCTTCTTTTCTCTTTTCCCTTTTCTCTTTTTTTCTCTTTTCTCTTCGTATCTCTTTTCTATTTTCTCTTTTTTCTCTTCTTTTCTCTTTTCTCATTTCTCTCCTTTCCTCTTTTCTCTTTTCTTTTCTTTTCTCTTTGCTCTTTTCTCTTCTTATTTCTTTCCACTTTGAACTTCTTTTCGCTTCTTTTCTCTTTTCTCTTTTGTCTTTTCTCTCGTTTTCTCTTTTCTCTTCCTTTCTCTTTTCTCTCTTCCCTTTTCTCTTCTTTTCTCTTCTTTTCTCCTTGCTCTTGTCACTTTTCTCCTCTTTACTCTTCTGTTCTCTTTTTTCTCTTTTCTCATCTTTTCTCTTTTGTCTTTTCTCTTCTGTTCTCTTCTTTTCTCTTTTCTCTTATCTCTTTTCTCTTCTTTTCACTATTCTCATTTCTCTTCTTTTCTCTTTTCCCATTTCTCTTCTTTTCTCTTTACTCTTTTCTCTTCTTTTCTCTTCGTTTCTCTTTTTTATTTTATCTTCATTTACCTTTTCTCTTCTTTTCTCATCTTTTCTCTTTTCTCTTCTTTTCTCTTTTCCCTTTTCTCTTCTTTTCTCTTTTCTCTTTTTTCTCTTCTTTTCTCTTTACTCTTTTCTCTTCTTTTCTCTTCGTTTCTCTTTTCTCTTCTTTTCTCTTTTCTCTTTTCTCTTCTTTTCTCTGTTCTCTTTTCTCTTTTTTTTATTTTATCTTCATTTCCCTTTTCTCTTCTTTTCTCATCTTTTCTCTTTTCTCTTCTTTTCTCTTTTCCCTTTTCTCTTCTTTTCTCTTTTCTCTTCGTATCTCTTTTCTATTTTCTCTTTTTTCTCTTCTTTTCTCTTTTCTCATTTCTCTCCTTTCCTCTTTTCTCTTTTCTTTTCTTTTCTCTTTGCTCTTTTCTCTTCTTATTTCTTTCCACTTTTAACTTCTTTTTGCTTCTTTTCTCTTTTCTCTTTTGTCTTTTTTCTCGTTTTCTCTTTTCTCTTCTTTTCTCTTCCTTTCTCTTTTCTCTCTTCCCTTTTCTCTTCTTTTCTCTTCTTTTCTCTTTTCCCTTCTTTTCTCATTTCTCTTCTTTTCTCATTTCTTTTTTCTTTTTCTCTTTTCTCATCTTTTCTCTTTTCTCTTTTGTCTTTTCACTTCTTTTCTTTTCTCTTTTTCTTTTCTCTTCTTTTCTCTTTTCAATTCTTTTCTCTACATTTCTCTTTCTTCTTTCTCTTCTTTTCTGTTCTTTTCTTTTTTCCAATTTCTCTTTTTTTCTCTTTTCTCTTTTCTCTTTTTTCTCTTATTTTCTCTTTTCTCCTTTCTATTCTTTTCTCTTTTCTCTTTTCTGTTCTTCTCTCATTTCTCTTTTCTCATCTTTTCTCTATTCTTTTCTTGTCTCTTCTTTTCTCTTTTCTCTTTTTTCTTTTACCTTTTCTCTTCTTTTCTGTTCTCTCTTTTCTCTTCTTTTCTCTTCTTTTCTCTTTACTTCTCTTTACCCTTTTCCCTCCTTTTCTCTTTTCTCTTTTCATTTCACTTTGCTCTTTTCTCTTCTTTTCTCTTTTCTCTTCTCTTATTTTCTCTTTTCTCTTCTTATCTCTTCTTTTCTCTTTTTTATTTTCTCTTCTTTTCACTTTTCTCATTTCTCTTCTTTTCTCTTTTCTGTTTTTTCTCTTCTTTTCTCTTTTCTCATTTCTATCTTTTCTCTTCTTTCATCTTTTCCCTTTTCTCTTCTTTTCTCTTTTATCTTTTTGCTTTTCTCTTCTTTTCTCTTTTCACTTATCTCTTCTTTTCTCCTCTTTTCTCTTCTTTTCTCTTCTTTTCTCTTCTTTTCTCTTTTCTCCTTGCTCTTGTCACTTTTCTCCTCTTTACTCTTCTGTTCTCTTTTCTCCTTTCTCTTTTCTATTCATCTCTATTTTCTCTTCTTTTCTCTTCTTTTCTCTTTTCTCCTCTTTTCTCTTTTTCCTTTTCTCTTTTCTCTTTTCACTTCTTTTCTCTACTATTCTCTTTTCTCTTTTCTCTTCTTTTCTCTTTTCCCTTTTCTCTTCTTTTCTCTTCTCTCTTTTCTCTTCTTTTCTCTTCTTTTCTCATTTCTCTTCTTTTCTCATTTCTTTTTTCTCTTTTCTCTTTTCTCATCTTTTCTCTTTTGTCTTTTCACTTTTCTTTTCTCTTTTCTCTTTTCTCTTCTTTTCCCTTTTCAATTCTTTTCTCTTCATTTCTCTTTCTTCTTTCTCTTCTGTTCTCTTCTTTTCTCTTTTCTCTTATCTCTTTTCTCTTCTTTTCACTTTTCTCATTTCTCTTCTTTTCTCTTTTCTCTTTTTTCTCTTCTTTTCTCTTTTCTCATTTCTATTCTTTTCTCTTCTTTCCCCTTTTCCCTTTTCTCTTCTTTTCTCTTTTATCTTTTTGCTTTTCTCTTCTTTTCTCTTTTCACTTTTCTCTTCTTTACTCTTCTTTTCTCCTCTTTTCTCTTCTTTTCTCTTCTTTCCTCGTCTTTTCTCTTTTTCCTTTTCTCTTCTTTTCTCTTTTCACTTCTTTTCTCTACTATTCTCTTTTCTCTTCTTTTCTCTTTTCTCTTTTCTCTTCTTTTCTCTTTTCTCTTTTCTCTTCTTTTCTCTTCTTTTCTCATTTCTCTTCTTTTCTCATTTCTTTTTTCTCTTTTCTCTTTTCTCATCTTTTCTCTTTTCTCTTTTCACTTCTTTTCTCTTCTTTTCTTTTCTCTTTTCTCTTTTCTCTTCTTTTCTCTTTTCAATTCTTTTCTCTTCATTTCTCTTTCTTCTTTCTCTTCTTTTCTCTTCTTTTCTCTTTTCTCTTATCTCTTTTCTCTTCTTTTCACTTTTCTCATTTCTCTTCTTTTCTCTTTTGCCATTTCTCTTCTTTTCTCTTTTCTCTTTTTTCTCTTCTTTTCTCTTTTCTCATTTCTATTCTTTTCTCTTTTCTCTTTTCTGTTCTTTCTCTTCGTTTCTCTTTTCTCTTCTTTTCTCTTTTCTCTTTTCTCTTTTCGCTTTTTTCTTTGATCTTCTTTGATCTTCTTTTCTCTTTTCTCTTTTCTCTTCTTTTCTCTTGTCTCTTTTCTCTTCTTTTCTCTTTTCTCTTTTGCCTTTTCTCTTCTTTTCTCTCCTTTTCTCTTTTCCCTTTCCCTTTTCTCTTCGTTTCTCTTCTTTTCTCTTTTCTCTTTTCTCTTCTTTTCTCTGTTCTCTTTTCTCTTTTTTTTATTTTATCTTCATTTACCTTTTCTCTTCTTTTCTCATCTTTTCTCTTTTCTCTTCTTTTCTCTTTTCCCTTTTCTCTTTTTTTCTCTTTTCTCTTCGTATCTCTTTTCTATTTTCTCTTTTTTCTCTTCTTTTCTCTTTTCTCATTTCTCTCCTTTCCTCTTTTCTCTTTTCTTTTCTTTTCTCTTTGCTCTTTTCTCTTCTTATTTCTTTCCACTTTGAACTTCTTTTCGCTTCTTTTCTCTTTTCTCTTTTGTCTTTTCTCTCGTTTTCTCTTTTCTCTTCCTTTCTCTTTTCTCTCTTCCCTTTTCTCTTCTTTTCTCTTCTTTTCTCCTTGCTCTTGTCACTTTTCTCCTCTTTACTCTTCTGTTCTCTTTTTTCTCTTTTCTCATCTTTTCTCTTTTGTCTTTTCTCTTCTGTTCTCTTCTTTTCTCTTTTCTCTTATCTCTTTTCTCTTCTTTTCACTATTCTCATTTCTCTTCTTTTCTCTTTTCCCATTTCTCTTCTTTTCTCTTTACTCTTTTCTCTTCTTTTCTCTTCGTTTCTCTTTTTTATTTTATCTTCATTTACCTTTTCTCTTCTTTTCTCATCTTTTCTCTTTTCTCTTCGTATCTCTTTTCTATTTTCTCTTTTTTCTCTTCTTTTCTCTTTTCTCATTTCTCTCCTTTCCTCTTTTCTCTTTTCTTTTCTTTTCTCTTTGCTCTTTTCTCTTCTTATTTCTTTCCACTTTTAACTTCTTTTCGCTTCTTTTCTCTTTTGTCTTTTCTCTCGTTTTCTCTTTTCTCTTCCTTTTTCTTTTCTCTCTTCCCTTTTCTCTTCTTTTCACTTCTTTTCTCTTCTTTTCTTTTCTCTTTTCTCTTTTCTCTTCTTTTCTATTTTCAATTCTTTTCTCTTCATTTCTCTATCTTCTTTCTCTTCTGTTCTCTTCTTTTCTCTTTTCTCTTATCTCTTTTCTCTTCTTTTCACTATTCTCATTTCTCTTCTTTTCTCTTTTCCCATTTCTCTTCTTTTCTCTTTACTCTTTTCTCTTCTTTCTCTTCGTTTCTCTTTTCTCTTCTTTTCTCTTTTCTCTTTTCTCTTCTTTTCTCTTTTCTCTTTTCTCTTCTTTTCTCTGTTCTCTTTTCTCTTTTTTATTTTATCTTCATTTACCTTTTCTCTTCTTTTCTCATCTTTTCTCTTTTCTCTTCTTTTCTCTTTTCCCTTTTCTCTTCTTTTCTCTTTTCTCTTTTTTCTCTTCTTTTCTCTTTACTCTTTTCTCTTCTTTTCTCTTCGTTTCTCTTTTCTCTTTTTTCTCTTTTCTCTTTTCTCTTCTTTTCTCTGTTCTCTTTTCTCTTTTTTTTATTTTATCTTCATTTCCCTTTTCTCTTCTTTTCTCATCTTTTCTCTTTTCTCTTCTTTTCTCTTTTCCCTTTTCTCTTCTTTTCTCTTTTCTCTTCGTATCTCTTTTCTATTTTCTCTTTTTTCTCTTCTTTTCTCTTTTCTCATTTCTCTCCTTTCCTCTTTTCTCTTTTCTTTTCTTTTCTCTTTGCTCTTTTCTCTTCTTATTTCTTTCCACTTTTAACTTCTTTTCGCTTCTTTTCTCTTTTCTCTTTTGTCTTTTCTCTCGTTTTCTCTTTTCTCTTCTTTTCTCTTCCTTTCTCTTTTCTCTCTTCCCTTTTCTCTTCTTTTCTCTTCTTTTCTCTTTTCCCTTCTTTTCTCATTTCTCTTCTTTTCTCATTTCTTTTTTCTTTTTCTCTTTTCTCATCTTTTCTCTTTTCTCTTTTGTCTTTTCACTTCTTTTCTTTTCTCTTTTTCTTTTCTCTTCTTTTCTCTTTTCAATTCTTTTCTCTACATTTCTCTTTCTTCTTTCTCTTCTTTTCTGTTCTTTTCTTTTTTCCAATTTCTCTTTTTTTCTCTTTTCTCTTTTCTCTTTTTTCTCTTATTTTCTCTTTTCTCCTTTCTATTCTTTTCTCTTTTCTCTTTTCTGTTCTTCTCTCATTTCTCTTTTCTCATCTTTTCTCTATTCTTTTCTTGTCTCTTCTTTTCTCTTTTCTCTTTTTTCTTTTACCTTTTCTCTTCTTTTCTGTTCTCTCTTTTCTCATCTTTTCTCTTCTTTTCTCTTTATTTCTCTTTACCCTTTTCCCTCCTTTTCTCTTTTCTCTTTTCATTTCACTTTGCTCTTTTCTCTTCTTTTCTCTTTTCTCTTCTCTTATTTTCTCTTTTCTCTTCTTATCTCTTCTTTTCTCTTTTTTATTTTCTCTTCTTTTCACTTTTCTCATTTCTCTTCTTTTCTCTTTTCTGTTTTTTCTCTTCTTTTCTCTTTTCTCATTTCTATCTTTTCTCTTCTTTCATCTTTTCCCTTTTCTCTTCTTTTCTCATTTATCTTTTTGCTTTTCTCTTCTTTTCTCTTTTCACTTTTCTCTTCTTTTCTCCTCTTTTCTCTTCTTTTCTCTTCTTTTCTCTTCTTTTCTCTTTTCTCCTTGCTCTTGTCACTTTTCTCCTCTTTACTCTTCTGTTCTCTTTTCTCCTTTCTCTTTTCTATTCATCTCTATTTTCTCTTCTTTTCTCTTCTTTTCTCTTTTCTCCTCTTTTCTCTTTTTCCTTTTCTCTTTTCTCTTTTCACTTCTTTTCTCTACTATTCTCTTTTCTCTTCTTTTCTCTTTTCCCTTTTCTCTTCTTTTCTCTTCTCTCTTTTCTCTTCTTTTCTCTTCTTTTCTCTTTTCTCCTCTTTTCTCTTTTTCCTTTTCTCTTTTCTCTTTTCACTTCTTTTCTCTACTATTCTCTTTTCTCTTCTTTTCTCTTTTCCCTTTTCTCTTCTTTTCTCTTCTCTCTTTTCTCTTCTTTTCTCTTCTTTTCTCATTTCTCTTCTTTTCTCATTTCTTTTTTCTCTTTTCTCTTTTCTCTTTCCTCATGTTTTCTCTTTTGTCTTTTCACTTTTCTTTTCTCTTTTCTCTTTTCTCTTCTTTTCTCTTTTCAATTCTTTTCTCTTCATTTCTCTTTCTTCTTTCTCTTCTGTTCTCTTCTTTTCTCTTTTCTCTTATCTCTTTTCTCTTCTTTTCACTTTTCTCATTTCTCTTCTTTTCTCTTTTCTCTTTTTTCTCTTCTTTTCTCTTTTCTCATTTCTATTCTTTTCTCTTCTCTCCTCTTTTCCCTTTTCTCTTCTTTTCTCTTTTATCTTTTTGCTTTTCTCTTCTTTTCTCTTTTCACTTTTCTCTTCTTTACTCTTCTTTTCTCCTCTTTTCTCTTCTTTTCTCTTCTTTCCTCGTCTTTTCTCTTTTTCCTTTTCTCTTCTTTTCTCTTTTCACTTCTTTTCTCTACTATTCTCTTTTCTCTTCTTTTCTCTTTTCTCTTTTCTCTTCTTTTCTCTTTTCTCTTTTCTCTTCTTTTCTCTTCTTTTCTCATTTCTCTTCTTTTCTCATTTCTTTTTTCTCTTTTCTCTTTTCTCATCTTTTCTCTTTTCTCTTTTCACTTCTTTTCTCTTCTTTTCTTTTCTCTTTTCTCTTTTCTCTTCTTTTCTCTTTTCAATTCTTTTCTCTTCATTTCTCTTTCTTCTTTCTCTTCTTTTCTCTTCTTTTCTCTTTTCTCTTATCTCTTTTCTCTTCTTTTCACTTTTCTCATTTCTCTTCTTTTCTCTTTTGCCATTTCTCTTCTTTTCTCTTTTCTCTTTTTTCTCTTCTTTTCTCTTTTCTCATTTCTATTCTTTTCTCTTTTCTCTTTTCTGTTCTTCTCTCTTTTCTCTTTTCTCTTCTTGTCTCTTCTTTTCTCTTTTCTCTTTTCGCTTTTTTCTTTGATCTTCTTTGATCTTCTTTTCTCTTTTCTCTTTTCTCTTCTTTTCTCTTGTCTCTTTTCTCTTCTTTTCTCTTTTCTCTTTTGCCTTTTCTCTTCTTTTCTCTCCTTTTCTCTTTTCCCTTTCCCTTTTCTCTTCGTTTCTCTTCTTTTCTCTTTTCTCTTTTCTCTTCTTTTCTCTGTTCTCTTTTCTCTTTTTTTAATTTTATCTTCATTTCCCTTTTCTCTTCTTTTCTCTTCTTTTCTCTTTTCTCTTTTCTCTTCTTTTCTCTGTTCTCTTTTCTCTTTTTTTTATTTTATCTTCATTTCCCTTTTCTCTTCTTTTCTCATCTTTTCTCTTTTCTCTTCTTTTCTCTTTTCCCTTTTCTCTTTTTTTCTCTTTTCTCTTCGTATCTCTTTTCTATTTTCTCTTTTTTCTCTTCTTTTCTCTTTTCTCATTTCTCTCCTTTCCTCTTTTCTCTTTTCTTTTCTTTTCTCTTTGCTCTTTTCTCTTCTTATTTCTTTCCACTTTGAACTTCTTTTCGCTTCTTTTCTCTTTTCTCTTTTGTCTTTTCTCTCGTTTTCTCTTTTCTCTTCCTTTCTCTTTTCTCTCTTCCCTTTTCTCTTCTTTTCTCTTCTTTTCTCCTTGCTCTTGTCACTTTTCTCCTCTTTACTCTTCTGTTCTCTTTTTTCTCTTTTCTCATCTTTTCTCTTTTGTCTTTTCACTTCTTTTCTCTTCTTTTCTTTTCTCTTTTCTCTTTTCTCTTCTTTTCTCTTCTTTTCTCTATCTTCTTTCTCTTCTGTTCTCTTCTTTTCTCTTTTCTCTTATCTCTTTTCTCTTCTTTTCACTATTCTCATTTCTCTTCTTTTCTCTTTTCCCATTTCTCTTCTTTTCTCTTTACTCTTTTCTCTTCTTTTCTCTTCGTTTCTCTTTTTTATTTTATCTTCATTTACCTTTTCTCTTCTTTTCTCATCTTTTCTCTTTTCTCTTCTTTTCTCTTTTCCCTTTTCTCTTCTTTTCTCTTTTCTCTTTTTTCTCTTCTTTTCTCTTTACTCTTTTCTCTTCTTTTCTCTTCGTTTCTCTTTTCTCTTCTTTTCTCTTTTCTCTTTTCTCTTCTTTTCTCTGTTCTCTTTTCTCTTTTTTTTATTTTATCTTCATTTCCCTTTTCTCTTCTTTTCTCATCTTTTCTCTTTTCTCTTCTTTTCTCTTTTCCCTTTTCTCTTCTTTTCTCTTTTCTCTTCGTATCTCTTTTCTATTTTCTCTTTTTTCTCTTCTTTTCTCTTTTCTCATTTCTCTCCTTTCCTCTTTTCTCTTTTCTTTTCTTTTCTCTTTGCTCTTTTCTCTTCTTATTTCTTTCCACTTTTAACTTCTTTTTGCTTCTTTTCTCTTTTCTCTTTTGTCTTTTTTCTCGTTTTCTCTTTTCTCTTCTTTTCTCTTCCTTTCTCTTTTCTCTCTTCCCTTTTCTCTTCTTTTCTCTTCTTTTCTCTTTTCCCTTCTTTTCTCATTTCTCTTCTTTTCTCATTTCTTTTTTCTTTTTCTCTTTTCTCATCTTTTCTCTTTTCTCTTTTGTCTTTTCACTTCTTTTCTTTTCTCTTTTTCTTTTCTCTTCTTTTCTCTTTTCAATTCTTTTCTCTACATTTCTCTTTCTTCTTTCTCTTCTTTTCTGTTCTTTTCTTTTTTCCAATTTCTCTTTTTTTCTCTTTTCTCTTTTCTCTTTTTTCTCTTATTTTCTCTTTTCTCCTTTCTATTCTTTTCTCTTTTCTCTTTTCTGTTCTTCTCTCATTTCTCTTTTCTCATCTTTTCTCTATTCTTTTCTTGTCTCTTCTTTTCTCTTTTCTCTTTTTTCTTTTACCTTTTCTCTTCTTTTCTGTTCTCTCTTTTCTCTTCTTTTCTCTTCTTTTCTCTTTACTTCTCTTTACCCTTTTCCCTCCTTTTCTCTTTTCTCTTTTCATTTCACTTTGCTCTTTTCTCTTCTTTTCTCTTTTCTCTTCTCTTATTTTCTCTTTTCTCTTCTTATCTCTTCTTTTCTCTTTTTTATTTTCTCTTCTTTTCACTTTTCTCATTTCTCTTCTTTTCTCTTTTCTGTTTTTTCTCTTCTTTTCTCTTTTCTCATTTCTATCTTTTCTCTTCTTTCATCTTTTCCCTTTTCTCTTCTTTTCTCTTTTATCTTTTTGCTTTTCTCTTCTTTTCTCTTTTCACTTATCTCTTCTTTTCTCCTCTTTTCTCTTCTTTTCTCTTCTTTTCTCTTCTTTTCTCTTTTCTCCTTGCTCTTGTCACTTTTCTCCTCTTTACTCTTCTGTTCTCTTTTCTCCTTTCTCTTTTCTATTCATCTCTATTTTCTCTTCTTTTCTCTTCTTTTCTCTTTTCTCCTCTTTTCTCTTTTTCCTTTTCTCTTTTCTCTTTTCACTTCTTTTCTCTACTATTCTCTTTTCTCTTTTCTCTTCTTTTCTCTTTTCCCTTTTCTCTTCTTTTCTCTTCTCTCTTTTCTCTTCTTTTCTCTTCTTTTCTCATTTCTCTTCTTTTCTCATTTCTTTTTTCTCTTTTCTCTTTTCTCATCTTTTCTCTTTTGTCTTTTCACTTTTCTTTTCTCTTTTCTCTTTTCTCTTCTTTTCCCTTTTCAATTCTTTTCTCTTCATTTCTCTTTCTTCTTTCTCTTCTGTTCTCTTCTTTTCTCTTTTCTCTTATCTCTTTTCTCTTCTTTTCACTTTTCTCATTTCTCTTCTTTTCTCTTTTCTCTTTTTTCTCTTCTTTTCTCTTTTCTCATTTCTATTCTTTTCTCTTCTTTCCCCTTTTCCCTTTTCTCTTCTTTTCTCTTTTATCTTTTTGCTTTTCTCTTCTTTTCTCTTTTCACTTTTCTCTTCTTTACTCTTCTTTTCTCCTCTTTTCTCTTCTTTTCTCTTCTTTCCTCGTCTTTTCTCTTTTTCCTTTTCTCTTCTTTTCTCTTTTCACTTCTTTTCTCTACTATTCTCTTTTCTCTTCTTTTCTCTTTTCTCTTTTCTCTTCTTTTCTCTTTTCTCTTTTCTCTTCTTTTCTCTTCTTTTCTCATTTCTCTTCTTTTCTCATTTCTTTTTTCTCTTTTCTCTTTTCTCATCTTTTCTCTTTTCTCTTTTCACTTCTTTTCTCTTCTTTTCTTTTCTCTTTTCTCTTTTCTCTTCTTTTCTCTTTTCAATTCTTTTCTCTTCATTTCTCTTTCTTCTTTCTCTTCTTTTCTCTTCTTTTCTCATTTCTCTTCTTTTCTCATTTCTTTTTTCTCTTTTCTCTTTTCTCTTTCCTCATGTTTTCTCTTTTGTCTTTTCACTTTTCTTTTCTCTTTTCTCTTTTCTCTTCTTTTCTCTTTTCAATTCTTTTCTCTTCATTTCTCTTTCTTCTTTCTCTTCTGTTCTCTTCTTTTCTCTTTTCTCTTATCTCTTTTCTCTTCTTTTCACTTTTCTCATTTCTCTTCTTTTCTCTTTTCTCTTTTTTCTCTTCTTTTCTCTTTTCTCATTTCTATTCTTTTCTCTTCTTTCCTCTTTTCCCTTTTCTCTTCTTTTCTCTTTTATCTTTTTGCTTTTCTCTTCTTTTCTCTTTTCACTTTTCTCTTCTTTACTCTTCTTTTCTCCTCTTTTCTCTTCTTTTCTCTTCTTTCCTCGTCTTTTCTCTTTTTCCTTTTCTCTTCTTTTCTCTTTTCACTTCTTTTCTCTACTATTCTCTTTTCTCTTCTTTTCTCTTTTCTCTTTTCTCTTCTTTTCTCTTCTTTTCTCATTTCTCTTCTTTTCTCATTTCTTTTTTCTCTTTTCTCTTTTATCATCTTTTCTCTTTTCTCTTTTCACTTCTTTTCTCTTCTTTTCTTTTCTCTTTTCTCTTTTCTCTTCTTTTCTCTTTTCAATTCTTTTCTCTTCATTTCTCTTTCTTCTTTCTCTTCTTTTCTCTTCTTTTCTCTTTTCTCTTATCTCTTTTCTCTTCTTTTCACTTTTCTCATTTCTCTTCTTTTCTCTTTTCCCATTTCTCTTCTTTTCTCTTTTCTCTTTTTTCTCTTCTTTTCTCTTTTCTCTTCTTTTCTCTTTTCTCTTCTTTTCTCTTCTTTCCTCATTTCCCTTTTCTCTTTTTTTCTCATTTCTCTTTTTGCTTTTCTCTTCTTTTCTCTTGTCACTTTTCTTTTCTTTACTCTTCTTTTCTCCTCTTTTCTCTTTTTTTCTCTTCTTTTCCCTTCTTTTCTCATTTCTCTTCTTTTCTCATTTCTTTTTTCTCTTTTCTCTTTTCTCATCTTTTCTCTTTCCTCTTTTGTCTTTTCACTTCTTTTCTTTTCTCTTTTTCTTTTCTCTTCTTTTCTCTTTTCAATTCTTTTCTCTACATTTCTCTTTCGTCTTTCTCTTCTTTTCTGTTCTTTTCTCTTTTCCAATTTCTCTTTTTTTCTCTTTTCTCTTTTCTCTTTTTTCTCATGTTTTCTCTTTTCTCCTTTCTATTCTTTTCTCTTTTCTCTTTTCTGTTCTTCTCTCATTTCTCTTTTCTCATCTTTTCTCTATTCTTTTCTTGTCTCTTCTTTTCTCTTTTCTCTTTTTTCTTTTACCTTTTCTCTTCTTTTCTGTTCTCTCTTTTCTCTTCTTTTCTCTTCTTTTCTCTTTATTTCTCTTTACCCTTTTCCCTCCTTTTCTCTTTTCTCTTTTCATTTCACTTTGCTCTTTTCTCTTCTTTTCTCTTTTCTCTTCTCTTATTTTCTCTTTTCTCTTCTTATCTCTTCTTTTCTCTTTTTTATTTTCTCTTCTTTTCACTTTTCTCATTTCTCTTCTTTTCTCTTTTCTGTTTTTTCTCTTCTTTTCTCTTTTCTCATTTCTATCTTTTCTCTTCTTTCATCTTTTCCCTTTTCTCTTCTTTTCTCTTTTATCTTTTTGCTTTTCTCTTCTTTTCTCTTTTCACTTTTCTCTTCTTTTCTCCTCTTTTCTCTTCTTTTCTCTTCTTTTCTCTTTCTGTTCTCTTTTCTCCTTTCTCTTTTCTATTCATCTCTATTTTCTCTTCTTTTCTCTTCTTTTCTCTTTTCTCCTCTTTTCACTTTTTCCTTTTCTCTTTTCTCTTTTCACTTCTTTTCTCTACTATTCTCTTTTCTCTTTTCTCTTCTTTTCTGTTTTCCCTTTTCTCTTCTTTTCTCTTCTCTCTTTTCTCTTCTTTTCTCTTCTTTTCTCATTTCTCTTCTTTTCTCATTTCTTTTTTCTCTTTTCTCTTTTCTCATCTTTTCTCTTTTCTCTTTTCACTTCTTTTCTTTTCTCTTTTCTCTTTTCTCTTCTTTTCCCTTTTCAATTCTTTTCTCTTCATTTCTCTTTCTTCTTTCTCTTCTGTTCTCTTCTATTCTCTTTTCTCTTATCTCTTTTCTCTTCTTTTCACTTTTCTCATTTCTCTTCTTTTCTCTTTTCTCTTTTTTCTCTTCTTTTCTCTTTTCTCATTTCTATTCTTTTCTCTTCTTTCCTCTTTTCCCTTTTCTCTTCTTTTCTCTTTTATCTTTTTACTTTTCTCTTCTTTTCTCTTTTCACTTTTCTCTTCTTTACTCTTCTTTTCTCCTCTTTTCTCTTCTTTTCTCTTCTTTCCTCGTCTTTTGTCTTTTTCCTTTTCTCTTCTTTTCTCTTTTCACTTCTTTTCTCTACTATTCTCTTTTCTCTTCTTTTCTCTTTTCTCTTTTCTCTTCTTTTCTCTTTTCTCTTTTCTCTTCTTTTCTCATTTCTCTTCTTTTCTCATTTCTTTTTTCTCTTTTCTCTTTTATCATCTTTTCTCTTTCCTCTTTTCACTTCTTTTCTCTTCTTTTCTTTTCTCTTTTCTCTTTTCTCTTCTTTTCTCTTTTCAATTCTTTTCTCTTCATTTCTCTTTCTTCTTTCTCTTCTTTTCTCTTCTTTTCTCTTTTCTCTTATCTCTTTTCTCTTCTTTTCACTTATCTCATTTCTCTTCTTTTCTCTTTTCCCATTTCTCTTCTTTTCTCTTTTCTCTTTTTTCTCTTCTTTTCTCTTTTCTCATTTCTATTCTTTTCTCTTTTCTCTTTTCTGTTCTTCTCTCTTTTCTCTTTTCTCTTCTTGTCTCTTCTTTTCTCTTTTCTCTTTTCGCTTTTTTCTTTGATCTTCTTTGATCTTCTTTTCTCTTTTCTCTTCTTTTCTCTTTTCAATTCTTTTCTCTTCATTTCTCTATCTTCTTTCTCTTCTGTTCTCTTCTTTTCTCTTTTCTCTTATCTCTTTTCTCTTCTTTTCACTTTTCTCATTTCTCTTCTTTTCTCTTTTCCCATTTCTCTTCTTTTCTCTTTTCTCTTCTTTTCTCTTCTTTTCTCTATCTTCTTTCTCTTCTGTTCTCTTCTTTTCTCTTTTCTCTTATCTCTTTTCTCTTCTTTTCACTATTCTCATTTCTCTTCTTTTCTCTTTTCCCATTTCTCTTCTTTTCTCTTTACTCTTTTCTCTTCTTTTCTCTTCGTTTCTCTTTTTTATTTTATCTTCATTTACCTTTTCTCTTCTTTTCTCATCTTTTCTCTTTTCTCTTCTTTTCTCTTTTCCCTTTTCTCTTCTTTTCTCTTTTCTCTTTTTTCTCTTCTTTTCTCTTTACTCTTTTCTCTTCTTTTCTCTTCGTTTCTCTTTTCTCTTCTTTTCTCTTTTCTCTTTTCTCTTCTTTTCTCTGTTCTCTTTTCTCTTTTTTTTATTTTATCTTCATTTCCCTTTTCTCTTCTTTTCTCATCTTTTCTCTTTTCTCTTCTTTTCTCTTTTCCCTTTTCTCTTCTTTTCTCTTTTCTCTTCGTATCTCTTTTCTATTTTCTCTTTTTTCTCTTCTTTTCTCTTTTCTCATTTCTCTCCTTTCCTCTTTTCTCTTTTCTTTTCTTTTCTCTTTGCTCTTTTCTCTTCTTATTTCTTTCCACTTTTAACTTCTTTTCGCTTCTTTTCTCTTTTCTCTTTTGTCTTTTCTCTCGTTTTCTCTTTTCTCTTCCTTTCTCTTTTCTCTCTTCCCTTTTCTCTTCTTTTCTCTTCTTTTCTCTTTTCTCTTCTTTTCTCCTTGCTCTTGTCACTTTTCTCCTCTTTACTCTTCTGTTCTCTTTTTTCTCTTTTCTCATGTTTTCTCTTTTGTCTTTTCACTTCTTTTCTCTTCTTTTCTTTTCTCTTTTCTCTTCTTTTCTCTTTTCAATTCTTTTCTCTTCATTTCTCTATCTTCTTTCTCTTCTGTTCTCTTCTTTTCTCTTTTCTCTTATCTCTTTTCTCTTCTTTTCACTTTTCTCATTTCTCTTCTTTTCTCTTTTCCCATTTCTCTTCTTTTCTCTTTTCTCTTTTTTCTCTTCTTTTCTCTTTACACTTCTCTTCTTTTTTCTTCTTTTCTCTTTTCTCTTCTTTTCACTTCGTTTCTCATTTCCCTTTCCTCTTCTTTTCTCTTTCCACTTTACTCTACTCTCTTTTCTCTTCTTTTCTGTTCTTTTCTGTTTTCCCTTTTCTCTTTTCTCTTTTCGCATTTCGCTTCTTTTCTCGTCTTTTCTCTTTTCTATTTTCTCTTCGTTTCTGTTTTTTGTTTTCTCTTTTCTCTTCGTATCTCTTTTCTCTTTTTCTTCTTTTCTCTTCTTTTCTCTTTTCACAATTGTCTTTTTTCTCTTTTTTCTCTATATTCTCTTCTTTTCTCTTTTCTCTTCTTTTCTCTTTTCACTTCTTTTCTCTACTATTCTCTTTTCTCTTTTCTCTTCTTTTCTCTTTTCCCTTTTCTCTTCTTTTCACTTCTCTCTTTTCTCTTCTTTTCTCTTCTTTTCTCATTTCTCTTCATTTCTCATTTCTTTTTTCTCTTTTCTCTTTTCTCATCTTTTCTCTTTTCTCTTTTCACTTCTTTTCTCTTCTTTTCTTTTCTCTTTTCACTTTTCTCTTCTTTTCTCCTCTTTTCTCTTCTTTTCTCTTCTTTTCTCTTCTTTTCTCTTTTCTCCTTGCTCTTGTCACTTTTCTCCTCTTTACTCTTCTGTTCTCTTTTCTCCTTTCTCTTTTCTATTCATCTCTATTTTCTCTTCTTTTCTCTTTTCTCCTCTTTTCTCTTTTTCCTTTTCTCTTTTCTCTTTTCACTTCTTTTCTCTACTATTCTCTTTTCTCTTTTCTCTTCTTTTCTCTTTTCCCTTTTCTCTTCTTTTCTCTTCTCTCTTTTCTCTTCTTTTCTCTTCTTTTCTCATTTCTCTTCTTTTCTCATTTCTTTTTTCTCTTTTCTCTTTTCTCATCTTTTCTCTTTTGTCTTTTCACTTTTCTTTTCTCTTTTCTCTTTTCTCTTCTTTTCTCTTTTCAATTCTTTTCTCTTCATTTCTCTTTCTTCTTTCTCTTCTGTTCTCTTCTTTTCTCTTTTCTCTTATCTCTTTTCTCTTCTTTTCACTTTTCTCATTTCTCTTCTTTTCTCTTTTCTCTTTTTTCTCTTCTTTTCTCTTTTCTCATTTCTATTCTTTTCTCTTCTTTCCTCTTTTCCCTTTTCTCTTCTTTTCTCTTTTATCTTTTTGCTTTTCTCTTCTTTTCTCTTTTCACTTTTCTCTTCTTTACTCTTCTTTTCTCCTCTTTTCTCTTCTTTTCTCTTCTTTCCTCGTCTTTTCTCTTTTTCCTTTTCTCTTCTTTTCTCTTTTCACTTCTTTTCTCTACTATTCTCTTTTCTCTTCTTTTCTCTTTTCTCTTTTCTCTTCTTTTCTCTTCTTTTCTCATTTCTCTTCTTTTCTCATTTCTTTTTTCTCTTTTCTCTTTTATCATCTTTTCTCTTTTCTCTTTTCACTTCTTTTCTCTTCTTTTCTTTTCTCTTTTCTCTTTTCTCTTCTTTTCTCTTTTCAATTCTTTTCTCTTCATTTCTCTTTCTTCTTTCTCTTCTTTTCTCTTCTTTTCTCTTTTCTCTTATCTCTTTTCTCTTCTTTTCACTTTTCTCATTTCTCTTCTTTTCTCTTTTCCCATTTCTCTTCTTTTCTCTTTTCTCTTTTTTCTCTTCTTTTCTCTTTTCTCTTCTTTTCTCTTTTCTCTTCTTTTCTCTTCTTTCCTCATTTCCCTTTTCTCTTTTTTTCTCATTTCTCTTTTTGCTTTTCTCTTCTTTTCTCTTGTCACTTTTCTTTTCTTTACTCTTCTTTTCTCCTCTTTTCTCTTTTTTTCTCTTCTTTTCCCTTCTTTTCTCATTTCTCTTCTTTTCTCATTTCTTTTTTCTCTTTTCTCTTTTCTCATCTTTTCTCTTTCCTCTTTTGTCTTTTCACTTCTTTTCTTTTCTCTTTTTCTTTTCTCTTCTTTTCTCTTTTCAATTCTTTTCTCTACATTTCTCTTTCTTCTTTCTCTTCTTTTCTGTTCTTTTCTCTTTTCCAATTTCTCTTTTTTTCTCTTTTCTCTTTTCTCTTTTTTCTCATGTTTTCTCTTTTCTCCTTTCTATTCTTTTCTCTTTTCTCTTTTCTGTTCTTCTCTCATTTCTCTTTTCTCATCTTTTCTCTATTCTTTTCTTGTCTCTTCTTTTCTCTTTTCTCTTTTTTCTTTTACCTTTTCTCTTCTTTTCTGTTCTCTCTTTTCTCATCTTTTCTCTTCTTTTCTCTTTATTTCTCTTTACCCTTTTCCCTCCTTTTCTCTTTTCTCTTTTCATTTCACTTTGCTCTTTTCTCTTCTTTTCTCTTTTCTCTTCTCTTATTTTCTCTTTTCTCTTCTTATCTCTTCTTTTCTCTTTTTTATTTTCTCTTCTTTTCACTTTTCTCATTTCTCTTCTTTTCTCTTTTCTGTTTTTTCTCTTCTTTTCTCTTTTCTCATTTCTATCTTTTCTCTTCTTTCATCTTTTCCCTTTTCTCTTCTTTTCTCTTTTATCTTTTTGCTTTTCTCTTCTTTTCTCTTTTCACTTTTCTCTTCTTTTCTCCTCTTTTCTCTTCTTTTCTCTTCTTTTCTCTTTCTGTTCTCTTTTCTCCTTTCTCTTTTCTATTCATCTCTATTTTCTCTTCTTTTCTCTTCTTTTCTCTTTTCTCCTCTTTTCACTTTTTCCTTTTCTCTTTTCTCTTTTCACTTCTTTTCTCTACTATTCTCTTTTCTCTTTTCTCTTCTTTTCTGTTTTCCCTTTTCTCTTCTTTTCTCTTCTCTCTTTTCTCTTCTTTTCTCTTCTTTTCTCATTTCTCTTCTTTTCTCATTTCTTTTTTCTCTTTTCTCTTTTCTCATCTTTTCTCTTTTCTCTTTTCACTTCTTTTCTTTTCTCTTTTCTCTTTTCTCTTCTTTTCCCTTTTCAATTCTTTTCTCTTCATTTCTCTTTCTTCTTTCTCTTCTGTTCTCTTCTATTCTCTTTTCTCTTATCTCTTTTCTCTTCTTTTCACTTTTCTCATTTCTCTTCTTTTCTCTTTTCTCTTTTTTCTCTTCTTTTCTCTTTTCTCATTTCTATTCTTTTCTCTTCTTTCCTCTTTTCCCTTTTCTCTTCTTTTCTCTTTTATCTTTTTACTTTTCTCTTCTTTTCTCTTTTCACTTTTCTCTTCTTTACTCTTCTTTTCTCCTCTTTTCTCTTCTTTTCTCTTCTTTCCTCGTCTTTTCTCTTTTTCCTTTTCTCTTCTTTTCTCTTTTCACTTCTTTTCTCTACTATTCTCTTTTCTCTTCTTTTCTCTTTTCTCTTTTCTCTTCTTTTCTCTTTTCTCATTTCTCTTCTTTTCTCATTTCTCTTCTTTTCTCATTTCTTTTTTCTCTTTTCTCTTTTCTCATCTTTTCTCTTTTCTCTTTTCACTTCTTTTCTCTTCTTTTCTTTTCTCTTTTCTCTTTTCTCTTCTTTTCTCTTTTCAATTCTTTTCTCTTCATTTCTCTTTCTTCTTTCTCTTCTTTTCTCTTCTTTTCTCTTTTCTCTTATCTCTTTTCTCTTCTTTTCACTTATCTCATTTCTCTTCTTTTCTCTTTTCCCATTTCTCTTCTTTTCTCTTTTCTCTTTTTTCTCTTCTTTTCTCTTTTCTCATTTCTATTCTTTTCTCTTTTCTCTTTTCTGTTCTTCTCTCTTTTCTCTTTTCTCTTCTTGTCTCTTCTTTTCTCTTTTCTCTTTTCGCTTTTTTCTTTGATCTTCTTTGATCTTCTTTTCTCTTTTCTCTTCTTTTCTCTTTTCAATTCTTTTCTCTTCATTTCTCTATCTTCTTTCTCTTCTGTTCTCTTCTTTTCTCTTTTCTCTTATCTCTTTTCTCTTCTTTTCACTTTTCTCATTTCTCTTCTTTTCTCTTTTCCCATTTCTCTTCTTTTCTCTTTTCTCTTTTTTCTCTTCTTTTCTCTTTTCTCATTTCTATTCTTTTCTCTTCTTTCCTCTTTTCCCTTTTCTCTTCTTTTCTCTTTTATCTTTTTGCTTTTCTCTTCTTTTCTCTTTTCACTTTTCTCTTCTTTACTCTTCTTTTCTCCTCTTTTCTCTTCTTTTCTCTTCTTTCCTCGTCTTTTCTCTTTTTCCTTTTCTCTTCTTTTCTCTTTTCACTTCTTTTCTCTACTATTCTCTTTTCTCTTTTCTCTTCTTTTCTCTTTTCCCTTTTCTCTTCTTTTCACTTCTCTCTTTTCTCTTCTTTTCTCTTCTTTTCTCATTTCTCTTCATTTCTCATTTCTTTTTTCTCTTTTCTCTTTTCTCATCTTTTCTCTTTTCTCTTTTCACTTCTTTTCTCTTCTTTTCTTTTCTCTTTTCACTTTTCTCTTCTTTTCTCCTCTTTTCTCTTCTTTTCTCTTCTTTTCTCTTCTTTTCTCTTTTCTCCTTGCTCTTGTCACTTTTCTCCTCTTTACTCTTCTGTTCTCTTTTCTCCTTTCTCTTTTCTATTCATCTCTATTTTCTCTTCTTTTCTCTTCTTTTCTCTTTTCTCCTCTTTTCTCTTTTTCCTTTTCTCTTTTCTCTTTTCACTTCTTTTCTCTACTATTCTCTTTTCTCTTTTCTCTTCTTTTCTCTTTTCCCTTTTCTCTTCTTTTCTCTTCTCTCTTTTCTCTTCTTTTCTCTTCTTTTCTCATTTCTCTTCTTTTCTCATTTCTTTTTTCTCTTTTCTCTTTTCTCATCTTTTCTCTTTTGTCTTTTCACTTTTCTTTTCTCTTTTCTCTTTTCTCTTCTTTTCTCTTTTCAATTCTTTTCTCTTCATTTCTCTTTCTTCTTTCTCTTCTGTTCTCTTCTTTTCTCTTTTCTCTTATCTCTTTTCTCTTCTTTTCACTTTTCTCATTTCTCTTCTTTTCTCTTTTCTCTTTTTTCTCTTCTTTTCTCTTTTCTCATTTCTATTCTTTTCTCTTCTCTCCTCTTTTCCCTTTTCTCTTCTTTTCTCTTTTATCTTTTTGCTTTTCTCTTCTTTTCTCTTTTCACTTTTCTCTTCTTTACTCTTCTTTTCTCCTCTTTTCTCTTCTTTTCTCTTCTTTCCTCGTCTTTTCTCTTTTTCCTTTTCTCTTCTTTTCTCTTTTCACTTCTTTTCTCTACTATTCTCTTTTCTCTTCTTTTCTCTTTTCTCTTTTCTCTTCTTTTCTCTTTTCTCTTTTCTCTTCTTTTCTCTTCTTTTCTCATTTCTCTTCTTTTCTCATTTCTTTTTTCTCTTTTCTCTTTTATCATCTTTTCTCTTTTCTCTTTTCACTTCTTTTCTCTTCTTTTCTTTTCTCTTTTCTCTTTTCTCTTCTTTTCTCTTTTCAATTCTTTTCTCTTCATTTCTCTTTCTTCTTTCTCTTCTTTTCTCTTCTTTTCTCTTTTCTCTTATCTCTTTTCTCTTCTTTTCACTTTTCTCATTTCTCTTCTTTTCTCTTTTCCCATTTCTCTTCTTTTCTCTTTTCTCTTTTTTCTCTTCTTTTCTCTTTTCTCATTTCTATTCTTTTCTCTTTTCTCTTTTCTGTTCTTCTCTCTTTTCTCTTTTCTCTTCTTGTCTCTTCTTTTCTCTTTTCTCTTTTCGCTTTTTTCTTTGATCTTCTTTGATCTTCTTTTCTCTTTTCTCTTCTTTTCTCTTTTCAATTCTTTTCTCTTCATTTCTCTATCTTCTTTCTCTTCTGTTCTCTTCTTTTCTCTTTTCTCTTATCTCTTTTCTCTTCTTTTCACTTTTCTCATTTCTCTTCTTTTCTCTTTTCCCATTTCTCTTCTTTTCTCTTTTCTCTTTTTTCTCTTCTTTTCTCTTTTCTCATTTCTATTCTTTTCTCTTTTCTCTTTTCTGTTCTTCTCTCTTTTCTCTTTTCTCTTCTTGTCTCTTGTTTTCTCTTTTCTCTTTTCGCTTTTTTCTTTGATCTTCTTTGATCTTCTTTTCTCTTTTCTCTTTTCTCTTCTTTTCTCTAGTATTCTCTTTTTTTCTCTTTACCCTTTTCTCTTCTTTTCTCTTTTCTCTTTTCTCTTCTTTACTCTTCTTTTCTCCTCTTTTCTCTTCTTTTCTCTTCTTTTCTCTTTGCACTTCTTTTCTCTACTATTCTCTTTTCTCTTTTCTCTTCTTTTCTCTTTTCCCTTTTCTCTTCTTTTCTCTTCTCTCTTTTCTCTTCTTTTCTCTTCTTTTCTCATTTCTCTTCTTTTCTCATTTCTCATCTTTTCTCTTTTCTCTTTTCTCTTCTTTTCTTTTCTCTTTTCTCTTTTCTCTTCTTTTCTCTTTTCAATTCTTTTCTCTTCATTTCTCTTTCTTCTTTCTCTTCTTTTCTCTTCTTCTCTCTTTTCTCTTAGCTCTCTTCTCTTCTTTTCACATTTCTCATTTCTCTTCTTTTCTCTTTTCCCATTTCTCTTCTTTTCTCTTTTCTATTTTTTCTCTTCTTTTCTCTTTTCTCATTTCTATTCTTTTCTCTTTTCTCTTTACTGTTCTTCTCTCTTTTCTCTTCTTTTCTCTTTTCTCCTCTTTTCTCTTTTTCCTTTCCTCTTTTCTCTTTTCACTTCTTTTCTCTACTATTCTCTTTTCTCTTTTCTCTTCTTTTCTCTTTTCCCTTTTCTCTTCTTTTCTCTTCTTTTCTCATTTCTCTTCTTTTCTCATTTCTCATCTTTTCTCTTTTCTCTTTTCTCTTCTTTTCTTTTCTCTTTTCTCTTTTCTCTTCTTTTCTCTTTTCAATTCTTTTCTCTTCATTTCTCTTTCTTCTTTCTCTTCTTTTCTCTTCTTCTCTCTTTTCTCTTAGCTCTCTTCTCTTCTTTTCACATTTCTCATTTCTCTTCTTTTCTCTTTTCCCATTTCTCTTCTTTTCTCTTTTCTATTTTTTCTCTTCTTTTCTCTTTTCTCATTTCTATTCTTTTCTCTTTTCTCTTTACTGTTCTTCTCTCTTTTCTCTTCTTTTCTCTTTTCTCCTCTTTTCTCTTTTTCCTTTCCTCTTTTCTCTTTTCACTTCTTTTCTCTACTATTCTCTTTTCTCTTTTCTCTTCTTTTCTCTTTTCCCTTTTCTCTTTTTTTCTCTTTTCCCATTTCTCTTCTTTTCTCTTTTCTATTTTTTCTCTTCTTTTCTCTTTTCTCATTTCTATTCTTTTCTCTTTTCTCTTTACTGTTCTTCTCTCTTTTCTCTTTTCTCTTCTTGTCTCTTCTTTTCTCTTTTCTCTTTTCGCTTTTTTCTTTGATCTTCTTTGATCTTCTTTTCTCTTTTCTCTTTTTTCTCTTCTTTTCTCTTTTCTCATTTCTCTCCTTTCCTCTTTTCTCTTTTCTTTTCTCTTTGCTCTTTTCTCTTCTTTTTTCTTTCCTCTTTTAACTTCTTTTCGCTTCATTTCTCTTTTCTCTTTTGTCTTTTTTCTCGTTTTCTCTTTTCTCTTCTTTTCTCTTCCTTTCTCTTTTCTCTCTTCCCTTTTCTCTTCTTTTCTCTTCTTTTCTCTTTTCTCTTCTTTTCTCCTTGCTCTTGTCACTTTTCTCCTCTTTACTCTTCTGTTCTCTTTTTTCTTTGCTCTTTTCTATTCATCTCTCTTTTCTCTTATTTTCTCTTCTTTTCTCTTTTCTCTTTTTTATTTTCTCTTCTTTTCTCTTAACTATTCTTTTCCCTTCTTTTCTCTTCTTGTCTCTTCTTTTCTCTTTTCTCTTCTTTTCTCTTTTCTCTTCTTTTCTCTTTTCTCTTCTTTTCTCTTCTTTCCTCATTTCCCTTTTCTCTTTTTTTCTCTTTTCTCTTTTTGCTTTTCTCTTCTTTTCTCTTGTCACTTTTCTTTTCTTTACTCTTCTTTTCTCCTCTTTTCTCTTTTTTTCTCTTCTTTTCCCTTCTTTTCTCATTTCTCTTCTTTTCTCATTTCTTTTTTCTCTTTTCTCTTTTCTCATCTTTTCTCTTTCCTCTTTTGTCTTTACACTTCTTTTCTTTTCTCTTTTTCTTTTCTCTTCTTTTCTCTTTTCAATTCTTTTCTCTACATTTCTCTTTCTTCTTTCTCTTCTTTTCTGTTCTTTTCTCTTTTCCAATTTCTCTTTTTTTCTCTTTTCTCTTTTCTCTTTTTTCTCATGTTTTCTCTTTTCTCCTTTCTATTCTTTTCTCTTTTCTCTTTTCTGTTCTTCTCTCATTTCTCTTTTCTCATCTTTTCTCTATTCTTTTCTTGTCTCTTCTTTTCTCTTTTCTCTTTTTTCTTTTACCTTTTCTCTTCTTTTCTGTTCTCTCTTTTCTCATCTTTTCTCTTCTTTTCTCTTTATTTCTCTTTACCCTTTTCCCTCCTTTTCTCTTTTCTCTTTTCATTTCACTTTGCTCTTTTCTCTTCTTTTCTCTTTTCTCTTCTCTTATTTTCTCTTTTCTCTTCTTATCTCTTCTTTTCTCTTTTTTATTTTCTCTTCTTTTCACTTTTCTCATTTCTCTTCTTTTCTCTTTTCTGTTTTTTCTCTTCTTTTCTCTTTTCTCATTTCTATCTTTTCTCTTCTTTCATCTTTTCCCTTTTCTCTTCTTTTCTCTTTTATCTTTTTGCTTTTCTCTTCTTTTCTCTTTTCACTTTTCTCTTCTTTTCTCCTCTTTTCTCTTCTTTTCTCTTCTTTTCTCTTTCTGTTCTCTTTTCTCCTTTCTCTTTTCTATTCATCTCTATTTTCTCTTCTTTTATCTTCTTTTCTCTTTTCTCCTCTTTTCTCTTTTTCCTTTTCTCTTTTCTCTTTTCACTTCTTTTCTCTACTATTCTCTTTTCTCTTTTCTCTTCTTTTCTGTTTTCCCTTTTCTCTTCTTTTCTCTTCTCTCTTTTCTCTTCTTTTCTCTTCTTTTCTCATTTCTCTTCTTTTCTCATTTCTTTTTTCTCTTTTCTCTTTTCTCATCTTTTCTCTTTTCTCTTTTCTCTTCTTTTCCCTTTTCAATTCTTTTCTCTTCATTTCTCTTTCTTCTTTCTCTTCTGTTCTCTTCTTTTCTCTTTTCTCTTATCTCTTTTCTCTTCTTTTCACTTTTCTCATTTCTCTTCTTTTCTCTTTTCTCTTTTTTCTCTTCTTTTCTCTTTTCTCATTTCTATTCTTTTCTCTTCTTTCCTCTTTTCCCTTTTCTCTTCTTTTCTCTTTTATCTTTTTGCTTTTCTCTTCTTTTCTCTTTTCACTTTTCTCTTCTTTTCTCTTCTCTCTTTTCTCCTCTTTTCTCTTCTTTTCTCTTCTTTCCTCGTCTTTTCTCTTTTTTCTTTTCTCTTCTTTTCTCTTTTCACTTCTTTTCTCTACTATTCTCTTTTCTCATTTCTCTTCTTTTCTCTTTTCCCTTTTCTCTTCTTTTCTCTTCTCTCTTTTCTCTTCTTTTCTCATTTCTCTTCTTTTCTCATTTCTTTTTTCTCTTTTCTCTTTTCTCATCTTTTCTCTTTTCTCTTTTCACTTCTTTTCTCTTCTTTTCTTTTCACTTTTCTCATTTCTCTTCTTTTCTCTTTTCCCATTTCTCTTCTTTTCTCTTTTCTCTTTTCTCTTCTTTTCTCTTTTCTCATTTCTATTCTTTTCTCTTTTCTCTTTTCTGTTCTTCTCTCTTTTCTCTTTTCTCTTGTTGTCTCTTCTTTTCTCTTTTCTCTTTTCGCTTTTTTCTTTGATCTTCTTTTCTCTTTTCTCTTTTCTCTTCTTTTCTCTTCTATTCTCTTTTTTCTCTTTACCCTTTTCTCTTCTTTCATCTTTTCTTTTCTTTTCTCTTTGCTCTTTTCTCTTCTTATTTCTTTCCACTTTTAACTTCTTTTCGCTATTTTCTCTTTTCTCTTTTGTCTTTTCTCTCGTTTTCTCTTTTCTCTTCTTTTCTCTTCCTTTCTCTTTTCTCTCTTCCCTTTTCTCTTCTTTTCTCTTCTATTCTCTTTTCTCTTCTTTTCTCCTTGCTCTTGTCACGTTTCTCCTCTTTACTCTTCTGTTCTCTTTTTTCTTTGCTCTTTTCTATTCATCTCTCTTTTCTCTTATTTTCTCTTCTTTTCTCTTTTCTCTTTTTTATTTTCTCTTCTTTTCTCTTAACTATTCTTTTCCCTTCTTTTCTCTTCTTGTCTCTTCTTTTCTCTTTTCTCTTCTTTTCTCTTTTCCCTTCTTTTCTCTTGTCTCTTTTCTCTTCTTTTCTCTTTTCTCTTTTGTCTTTTCTCTTCTTTTCTCTCCTTTTCTCTTTTCCCTTTCCCTTTTCTCTTCGTTTCTCTTCTTTTCTCTTTTCTCTTTTCTCTTCTTTTCTCTGTTCTCTTTTCTCTTTTTTTATTTTATCTTCAGTTCCCTTTTCTCTTCTTTTCTCATCTTTTCTCTTTTCTCTTCTTTTCTCTTTTCCCTTTTCTCTTCTTTTCTCTTTTCTCTTCGTATCTCTTTTCTATTTTCTCTTTTTTCTCTTCTTTTCTCTTTTCTCATTTCTCTCCTTTCCTCTTTTCTCTTTTCTTTTCTTTTCTCTTTGCTCTTTTCTCTTCTTATTTCTTTCCACTTTTAACTTCTTTTCGCTTCTTTTCTCTTTTCTCTTTTGTCTTTTCTCTCGTTTTCTCTTTTCTCTTCCTTTCTCTTTTCTCTCTTCCCTTTTCTCTTCTTTTCTCTTCTTTTCTCCTTGCTCTTGTCACTTTTCTCCTCTTTACTCTTCTGTTCTCTTTTTTCTCTTTTCTCATCTTTTCTCTTTTGTCTTTTCACTTCTTTTCTCTTCTTTTCTTTTCTCTTTTCTCTTTTCTCTTCTTTTCTCTTTTCAATTCTTTTCTCTTCATTTCTCTATCTACTTTCTCTTCTGTTCTCTTCTTTTCTCTTTTCTCTAATCTCTTTTCTCTTCCTTTCACTTTTCTCATTTCTCTTCTTTTCTCTTTTCCCTTTTCTCTTCTTTTCTCTTTTCTCTTTTTTCTCTTCTTTTCTCTTTACTCTTTTCTCTTCTCTTCGTTTCTCTTTTCTCATCTTTCCTCATTTCTCTTCTTTTCTCTTTTCCCTTTTCTCTTCTTTTCTCTTTTCTCTTTTTTCTCTTCTTTTCTCTTTACTCTTTTCTCTTCTCTTCGTTTCTCTTTTCTCATCTTTTCTCTTTTCTCTTCTTTTCTCTTTTCCCTTTTCTCTGCTTTTCTCGTTTCTCTTTTTTATTTTATCTTCTTTTCTCTTCTTTACTCTTTTCTCTTCTTTTCTCTTCGTTTCTCTTTTCTCTTCTTTTCACTTTACTCTTTTTTATTTTATCTTCTTTTTTCTTCTTTTCTCTTTTCTCTTCTTTTCACTTCGTTTCTCATTTCCCTTTCCTCTTCTTTTCTCTTTCCACTTTTCTCTACTCTCTTTTCTCTTCTTTTGTGTTCTTTTCTGTTTTCCCTTTTCTCTTTTCTCTTTTCGCATTTCACTTCTTTTCTCGTCTTTTCTCTTTTCTATTTTCTCTTCGTTTCTGTTTTCTGTTTTCTCTTTTCTCTTCATATCTCTTTTCTCTTTTTCTTCTTTTCTCTTCTTTTCTCTTTTCACAATTGTCTTTTTTCTCTTTTTTCTCTACATTCTCTACTTTTCTCTTTTCTCTTCTTTTCTCTTTTTCCTTTTCCCTTATTTTCTCTATTCTCTTTTTTCTTTTTTTCACTTCTTTTCTCTTTTCCCTTTTCTCTCCTTTTCTCTTCTCACTTTTCTCTATTCTCTTTTCTCTTCTTTTCTGCTCCTTTCTATTTTCGCTTTTTTCTTTTTTCTCCACTTTTCTCTTCTTTTCTCTTTTCTATTCTTTTCTCTTCTTTTCTTTTTTCCCTTTTCTCTTCTTTTCTCTTTTCTCTTTTTGCTTTTCTCTTCTTTTCTCATCTTTTCTCTTTTCTCTTTTCTCTTCTTTTCCCGTTTTACTTTGCTCTTTTTTAATTTTACCTTCATTTCGCTTTTCCCTTCTTTTCTCATCTTTTCTCTTTTTTCTTCTTTACTCTTTTCCCTTTTCTCTTCATTTCTCTTTTCTCTTTTCTCTTCGTATCTCTTTTCCATTTTCCTTCTTTTCTCTTCATTTCTCTTATCTCTTTTTTCTATTTTTCCTTTTCTCTTCTTTTCTCTATTCTCTTTTCTCTTCTTTTCACTTCTTTTCTCTTTTCCCTTTCCTCTTCTTTTCTCTTTTCACTTTTCTCTTTTCTCTTTTCTCTTCATTTCTCTTTTCAGTTTTCTCTTTTCTCTTTGTATCTCTTTTCTCTTTTCACATTTGTCTTTTTTTCTCTTTTTTCTCCACATTTCTCTTCTTTTCTCTTTTCCCTTTCCTCTTCTTTTCTCTTTTCACTTTTCTCTTTTCTCTTTTCTCTTCATTTCTCTTTTCAGTTTTCTCTTTTCTCTTTGTATCTCTTTTCTCTTTTCACATTTGTCTTTTTTTCTCTTTTTTCTCCACATTTCTCTTCTTTTCTCTTTTCTCTTTTCTCTTCTTTTCTCTTTTTCCTTTTCCCTTCTTTTCTGTATTCTCTTTTTTCTTCTTTTCACTTCTTTTCTCATTTCCCTTTTCTCTTCTTTTCTCTTTTCACTTTTCTCTATTCTCTTTTCTCTTCTTTTCTGTATTCCCTTTTTTCTTCTGTTCACTACTTTTCTCATTTCCCTTTACTCTTCTTTTCTCTTTTCACTTTTCTCTATTCTCTTTTCTCTTCTTTTCTGTTCTTTTCTGTTTTCCCTTTTCTCTTTTCTCTTTTCGCATTTCGCTTCTTTTCTCGTCTTTTCTTTTTTCTCTTCATTTCTGTTTTCTGTTTTCTCTTTTCTCTTCGTATCTCTTTTCTTTTTCTTTTCTCTTCTTTTCTCTTTTTCGCATTTGTCTTTTTTCTCTTTTTTCTCTACATTTCTCTTCATTTCTCTTTTCTCTTTTCTCTTCTTTTCTCTTTTTCCTTTTCCCTTATTTTCTCTATTCTCTTTTTTCTTTTTTTCACTTCTTTTCTCTTTTCCCTTTTCTCTTCTTTTCTCTTTTCACTTTTCTCTCTTCTCTTTTCTCTTCTTTTCTTTTCTTTTCTGTTTTCCCTTTTCTCCTTTTCTCTTTTCGCATTTCGCTTCTTTTCTCATCTTTTCTCTTTTCTCCTTTCTCTTCGTTTCTCTTTTCTGTTTTCTCTTTTCTCTTCGTATCTCTTTTCTCTTTTTCTTCTTTTCTCTTCTTTTCTCTTTTCACATTTGTCTTTTTTTCTCTTTTTTCTCCACATTTCTCTTCTTTTCTCTTTTCTCTTTTCTCTTCTTTTCTCTTTTTCCTTTTCCCTTCTTTTCTGTATTCTCTTTTTTCTTCTTTTCACTTCTTTTCTCTTTTCCCTTTCCTCTTCTTTTCTCTTTTCACTTTTCTCTGTTCTCTTTTCTCTTCTTTTCTGTATTCCCTTTTTTCTTCTGTTCACTACTTTTCTCATTTCCCTTTTCTCTTCTTTTCTCTTTTCACTTTTCTCTATTCTCTTTTCTCTTCTTTTCTGTTCTTTTCTCTTCATTTCTCTTTTCAGTTTTCTCTTTTCTCTTTGTATCTCTTTTCTCTTTTCACAATTGTCTTTTTTTCTCTTTTTTCTCCACATTTCTCTTCTTTTCTCTTTTCACTTTTCTCTATTCTCTTTTCTCTTCTTTTCTGTATTCCCTTTTTTCTTCTGTTCACTACTTTTCTCATTTCCCTTTACTCTTCTTTTCTCTTTTCACTTTTCTCTATTCTCTTTTCTCTTCTTTTCTGTTCTTTTCTGTTTTCCCTTTTCTCTTTTCTCTTTTCACATTTCGCTTCTTTTCTCGTCTTTTCTTATTTCTCTTCATTTCTGTTTTCTGTTTTCTCTTTTCTCTTCGTATCTCTTTTCTTTTTCTTTTCTCTTCTTTTCTCTTTTTCCTTTTCCCTTCTTTTCTGTATTCTCTTTTTTCTTCTTTTCACTTCTTTTCTCATTTCCCTTTCCTCTTCTTTTCTCTTTTCACTTTTCTCTACTCTCTTTTCTCTTCTTTTCTGTTCTTTTCTGTTTTCCCTTTTCTCTTTTCTCTTTTCGCATTTCGCTTCTTTTCTCGTCTTCTCTCTTTTCTATTTTCTCTTAGTTTCTGTTTTCTGTTTTCTCTTTTCTCTTCGTATCTCTTTTCTCTTTTTCTTCTTTTCTCTTCTTTTCTCTTTTCACATTTGTCTTTTTTTCTCTTTTTTCTCCACATTTCTCTTCTTTTCTCTTTTCTCTTCTTTTCTCTTTTTCCTTTTCCCTTCTTTTCTGTATTCTCTTTTTTCTTCTTTTCACTTCTTGTCTCATTTCCCTTTTCTCTTCTTTTCTCTTTTCACTTTTCTCTATTCTCTTTTCTCTTCTTTTCTGTATTCCCTTTTTTCTTCTGTTCACTACTTTTCTCATTTCCCTTTTCTCTTCTTTTCTCTTTTCACTTTTCTCTATTCTCTTTTCTCTTCTTTTCTGTTCTTTTCTGTTTTCCCTTTTCTCTTTTCTCTTTTCGCATTTCACTTCTTCTCTTGTCTTTTCTTTTTTCTCTTCATTTCTGTTTTCTGTTTTCTCTTTTCTCTTCGTATCTCTTTTCTTTTTCATTTCTCTTCTTTTCTCTTTTTCGCATTTGTCTTTTTTCTCTTTTTTCTCTACATTTCTCTTCATTTCTCTTTTCTCTTTTCTCTTCTTTTCTCTTTTTCCTTTTCCCTTCTTTTCTGTATTCTCTTTTTTCTTCTTTTCACTTCTTTTCTCATTTCCCTTTCCTCTTCTTTTCTCTTTTCACTTTTCTCTATTCTCTTCTCTCTTCTTTTCTGTTCTTTTCTGTTTTCCCTTTTCTCTTTTCTCTTTTCGCATTTCATTTCTTTTCTCGTCTTTTCTCTTTTCTCTTTTCTCTTCGTTTCTCTTTTCTGTTTTCTCTTTTCTCTTCGTATCTCTTTTCTCTTTTTCTTCTTTTCTCTTCTTTTCTCTTTTCACAATTGTCTTTTTTCTCTTTTTTCTCTACATTCTCTTCTTTTCTCTTTTCTCTTCTTTTCTCTTTTTCCTTTTCCCTTATATTCTCTATTCTCTTTTTTCATTTTTTCACTTCTTTTCTCTTTTCCCGTTTCTCTTCTTTTCTCTTCTCACTTTTCTCTCTTCTCTTTTCTCTTCTTTTCTTTTCTTTTCTGTTTTCCCTTTTCTCCTTTTCTCTTTTCGAATTTCGCTTCTTTTCTCGTCTTTTCTCTTTTCTCTTCTCTCTTCGTTTCTCTTTTCTGATTTCTCTTTTCTCTTCGTATCTCTTTTCTCTTTTTCTTCTTTTCTCTTCTTTTCTCTTTTCACATTTGTCTTTTTTTCTCTTTTTTCTCCACATTTCTCTTCTTTTCTCTTTTCTCTTTTCTCTTCTTTTCTCTTTTTCCTTTTCCCTTCTTTTCTGTATTCTCTTTTTTCTTCTTTTCACTTCTTTTCTCATTTCCCTTTCCTCTTCTTTTCTCTTTTCACTTTTCTCTACTCTCTTTTCTCTTCTTTTCTGTTCTTTTCTGTTTTCCCTTTTCTCTTTTCTCTTTTCGAATTTCGCTTCTTTTCTCGTCTTTTCTCTTTTCTATTTTCTCTTCGTTTCTGTTTTCTCTTTTCTCTTTTCTCTTCATATCTCTTTTCTCTTTTCCTTCTTTTCTCTTCTTTTCTCTTTTCACAATTGTCTTTTTTCTCTTTTTTCTCTACATTCTCTACTTTTCTCTTTTCTCTTCTTTTCTCTTTTTCCTTTTCCCTTATTTTCTCTATTCTCTTTTTTCTTTTTTTCACTTCTGTTCTCTTTTCGCTTTTCTCTTCTTTTCTCATCTTTTCTCTTTTCTCTTTTCTCTTCTTTTCCCTTTTTACTTTGCTCTTTTTTTATTTTACCTTCATTTCGCTTTACCCTTCTTTTCTCATCTTTTCTCTTTTTTCTTCTTTACTCTTTTCCCTTTTCTCTTCATTTCTCTTTTCTCTTTTCTCTTCGTATCTCTTTTCCATTTTCCTTCTTTTCACTTCATTTCTCTTTTTCTTCTTTTCTCTTCTTTACTCTTTTCACAATTGTCTTTTTTCTCTTTTTTCTCTACATTCTCTTGTTTTCTCTTTTCTCTTCTTTTCTCTTTTTCCTGTTCCCTTATTTTCTCTATTCTCTTTTTTCTTTTTTTCACTTCTTTTCTGTTTTCCCTTTTCTCTTCTTTTCTCTTCTCACTTTTCTCTTTTCTCTTTTCTCTTCGTTTCTCTTTTCTGTTTTCTCTTTTCTCTTTGTATCTCTTTTCTCTTTTCACATTTGTCTTTTTTTCTCTTTTTTCTCCACATTTCTCTTCTTTTCTCTTTTCTCTTTTCTCTTCTTTTCTCTTTTTCCTTTTCCCTTCTTTTCTGTATTCTCTTTTTTCTTCTTTTCACTTCTTTTCTCATTTCCCTTTTCTCTTCTTTTCTCTTTTCACTTTTCTCTATTCTCTTTTCTCTTCTTTTCTGTATTCCCTTTTTTCTTCTGTTCACTACTTTTCTCATTTCCCTTTTCTCTTCTTTTCTCTTTTCACTTTTCTCTATTCTCTTTTCTCTTCTTTTCTGTTCTTTTCTGTTTTCCCTTTTCTCTTTTCTCTTTTCGCATTTCGCTTCTTTTCTCATCTTTTCTCTTTTCTCTTCGTTTCTGTTTTCTGTTTTCTCTTTTCTCTTCGTATCTCTTTTCTTTTTCTTTTGTCTTCTTTTCTCTTTTTCGCATTTGTCTTTTTTCTCTTTTTTCTCTACATTTCTCTTCATTTCTCTTTTCTCTTTTCTCTTCTTTACTCTTTTTCCTTTTCCCTTCTTTTCTCTATTCTCTTTTTTCTTCTTTCACTTCTTTTCTCTTTTCCCTTTTCTCTTCTTTTCTCTTTTCACTTTTCTCTATACTCTTTTCTCTTCTTTTCTGTTCTTTTCTATTTTCTCTTTTTTCTTTTTTCTCCACTTTTCTCATCTTTTCTCTTCTTTTCTTTTTTCCCTTTTCTCTTCTTTTCCCTTTCCCTTTTCTCTTATCTCTTCTATTCTCTTTTATCTTTTCTCTTCTTTTCTCTTCTAGTCTCTTTTCCCTTTTCTCGTCTTTTCTCTTTTCTCTTTTCTCTGCTTTTCTCTTTTTTCTTTTCTCTTGTTTTCTCTTTTCCTTTTCTCTTCTTTTCTCTTCTTTTCTCTTTTCTCTTTTATTATCTTTTCTCTTTTCTCTTCTTTTCTATTTCTCTTTTCTCTTCATTTCTATTTTCTCTTTTGTCTTTTCTCTTCTTTTCTCTTCTTTTCTGTTCTTTTCTGTTTTCCCTTTTCTCTTTTCTCTTTTCGCATTTCACTTCTTTTCTCGTCTATTCTCTTTTCTCTTTTCTCTTCGTATCTCTTTTCTCTTTTTCTTCTTTTGTCTTCTTTTCTCTTTTCATATTTCTCTTTTTTTCTCTTTTTTCTCTACATTTCTCTTCTTTTCCCTTTTCTCTTCTTTTCCCTTTTTCCTTTTCCCTTCTTTTCTCTATTCTCTTTTTTCTTCTTTTCACTTCTTTTCTCTTTTCCCTTTTCTCTTCTTTTCTCTTCTCACTTTTCTCTCTTCTCTTTTCTCTTCTTTTCTTTTCTTTTCTGTTTTCCCTTTTCTCCTTTTCTCTTTTCGCATTTCGCTTCTTTTCTCCTCTTTTCTATTTTCTCTTTTCTCTTCGTTTCTCTTTTCTGTTTTCTCTTTTCTCTTCGTATCTCTTTTCTCTTTTTCTTCTTTTCTCTTTCTTTTCTCTTTTCACATTTGTCTTTTTTTCTCTTTTTTCTCCACATTTCTCTTCTTTTCTCTTTTCTTTTTTCTCTTCTTTTCTCTTTTTCCTTTTCCCTTCTTTTCTGTATTCTCTTTTTTCTTCTTTTCACTTCTTTTCTCATTTCCCTTTCCTCTTCTTTTCTCTTTTCACTTTTCTCTATTCTCTTTTCTCTTCTTTTCTGTTCTTTTCTGTTTTCCCTTTTCTCTTTTCTCTTTTCGCATTTCACTTCTTTTCTCGTCTTTTCTCTTTTCTCTTTTCTCTTCATTTCTCTTTTCTGTTTTCTCTTTTCTCTTCGTATCTCTTTTCTCTTTTTCTTCTTTTCTCTTCTTTTCTCTTTTCACAATTGTCTTTTTTCTCTTTTTTCTCTACATTCTCTTCTTTTCTCTTTTCTCTTCTTTTCTCTTTTTCCTTTTCCCTTATTTTCTCTATTCTCTTTTTTCTTTTTTTCACTTCTTTTCTCTTTTCCCTTTTCTCTTCTTTTCTCTTCTCACTTTTCTCGCTTCTCTTTTCTCTTCTGTTCTTTTCTGTTTTCACTTTTCTCCTTTTCTCTTTTCGCATTTCGCTTCTTTTCTCGTCTTTTCTCTTTTCTCTTCTCTCTTCGTTTCTCTTTTCTCTTTTCTCTTCGTATCTCTTTTCTCTTTTTCTTCTTTTCTCTTCTTTTCTCTTTTCACATTTGTCTTTTTTTCTCTTTTTTCTCCACATTTCTCTTCTTTTCTCTTTTCTCTTTTCTCTTCTTTTCTCTTTTTCCTTTTCCCTTCTTTTCTGTATTCTCTTTTTTCTTCTTTTCACGTCTTTTCTCATTTCCCTTTCCTCTTCTTTTCTCTTTTCACTTTTCTCTACTCTCTTTTCTCTTCTTTTCTGTTCTTTTCTGTTTTCCCTTTTCTCTTTTCTCTTTTCGCATTTCGCTTCTTTTCTCGTCTTTTCTCTTTTCTATTTTCTCTTCGTTTCTGTTTTCTGTTTTCTCTTTTCTCTTCATATCTCTTTTCTCTTTTTCTTCTTTTCTCTTCTTTTCTCTTTTCATAATTGTCTTTTTTCTCTTGTTTCTCTACATTCTATACTTTTCTCTTTTCTCTTCTTTTCTCTTTTTCCTTTTCCCTTATTTTCTCTATTCTCTTTTTTCTTTTTTTCACTTCTTTTCTCTTTTCCCTTTTCTCTCCTTTTCTCTTCTCACTTTTCTCTATTCTCTTTTCTCTTCTTTTCTGTTCTTTTCTATTTTCTCTTTTTTCTTTTTTCTCCACTTTTCTCTTCTTTTCTCTTTTCTGTTCTTTTCTCTTCTTTTCTTTTTTCCCTTTTCTCTTCTTTTCTCTTTTCTCTTTTCGCTTTTCTCTTCTTTTCTCATCTTTTCTCTTTTCTCTTTTCTCTTCTTTTCCCTTTTTACTTTGCTCTTTTTTTATTTTACCTTCATTTCGCTTTTCCCTTCTTTTCTCATCTTTTCTCTTTTTTCTTCTTTACTCTTTTCCCTTTTCTCTTCATTTCTCTTTTCTCTTTTCTCTTTGTATCTCTTTTCCATTTTCCTTCTTTTCTCTTCATTTCTCTTTTCTCTTCTTTTCTCTTTTTCCTTTTCTCTTCTTTTCTCTATTCTCTTTTCTCTTCTTTTCACTTCTTTTCTCTTTTCCCTTTCCTCTTCTTTTCTCTTTTCACTTTTCTCTTTTCTCTTTTCTCTTCGTTTCTCTTTTCTGTTTTCTCTTTTCTCTTTGTATCTCTTTTCTCTTTTCACATTTGTCTTTCTTTCTCTTTTTTCTCCACATTTCTCTTCTTTTCTCTTTTCTCTTTTCTCTTCTTTTCTCTTTTTCCTTTTCCCTTCTTTTCTGTATTCTCTTTTTTCTTCTTTTCACTTCTTTTCTCATTTCCCTTTTCTCTTCTTTTCTCTTTTCACTTTTCTCTATTCTCTTTTCTCTTCTTTTCTGTATTCCCTTTTTTCTTCTGTTCACTACTTTTCTCATTTCCCTTTTCTCTTCTTTTCTCTTTTCACTTTTCTCTATTCTCTTTTCTCTTCTTTTCTGTTCTTTTCTGTTTTCCCTTTTCTCTTTTCTCTTTTCGCATTTCGCTTCTTTTCTCATCTTTTGTCTTTTCTCTTCGTTTCTGTTTTCTGTTTTCTCTTTTCTCTTCGTATCTCTTTTCTTTTTCTTTTCTCTTCTTTTCTCTTTTTCGCATTTGTCTTTTTTCTCTTTTTTCTCTACATTTCTCTTCATTTCTCTTTTCTCTTTTCTCTTCTTTACTCTTTTTCCTTTTCCCTTCTTTTCTCTATTCTCTTTTTTCTTCTTTCACTTCTTTTCTCTTTTCCCTTTTCTCTTCTTTTCTCTTTTCACTTTTCTCTATACTCTTTTCTCTTCTTTTCTGTTCTTTTCTATTTTCTCTTTTTTCTTTTTTCTCCACTTTTCTCATCTTTTCTCTTCTTTTCTTTTTTCCCTTTTCTCTTCTTTTCCCTTTCCCTTTTCTCTTATCTCTTCTATTCTCTTTTATCTTTTCTCTTCTTTTCTCTTCTTTTTTCTTCTAGTCTCTTTTCCCTTTTCTCGTCTTTTCTCTTTTCTCTTTTCTCTGCTTTTCTCTTTTTTCTTTTCTCTTGTTTTCTCTTTTCCTTTTCTCTTCTTTTCTCTTCTTTTCTCTTTTCTCTTTTATTATCTTTTCTCTTTTCTCTTCTTTTCTATTTCTCTTTTCTCTTCTTTTCTATTTTCTCTTTTGTCTTTTCTCTTCTTTTCTCTTCTTTTCTGTTCTTTTCTGTTTTCCCTTTTCTCTTTTCTCTTTTCGCATTTCACTTCTTTTCTCGTCTATTCTCTTTTCTCTTTTCTCTTCGTATCTCTTTTCTCTTTTTCTTCTTTTGTCTTCTTTTCTCTTTTCATATTTGTCTTTTTTTCTCTTTTTTCTCTACATTTCTCTTCTTTTCCCTTTTCTCTTCTTTTCCCTTTTTCCTTTTCCCTTCTTTTCTCTATTCTCTTTTTTCTTCTTTTCACTTCTTTTCTCTTTTCCCTTTTCTCTTCTTTTCTCTGCTTTTCTCTTTTCTCTTTTCTCTTCATTTCTCTTTTCTCTTCTTTTCTCTTTTTCCTTTTCTCTTCTTTTCTCTATTCTCTTTTATCTTCTTTTCACTTCTTTTCTATTTTCCCTTTTCTCTTCTTTTCTCTTTTCTCTTTTATCTTTTCTATTCTTTTCTCTTCTTTTCTTTTTTCCCTTTTCTCTTCTTTTCTCTTTTCTCTTTTCGCTTTTCTCTTCTTTTCTCATCTTTTCTCTTTTCTCTTTTCTCTTCTTTTCCCTTTTTACTTTGCTCTTTTTTTATTTTACCTTCATTTCGCTTTTCCCTTCTTTTCTCATCTTTTCTCTTTTTTCTTCTTTACTCTTTTCCCTTTTCTCTTCATTTCTCTTTTCTCTTTTCTCTTTGTATCTCTTTTCCATTTTCCTTCTTTTCTCTTCATTTCTCTTTTCTCTTCTTTTCTCTTTTTCCTTTTCTCTTCTTTTCTCTATTCTCTTTTCTCTTCTTTTCACTTCTTTTCTCTTTTCCCTTTCCTCTTCTTTTCTCTTTTCACTTTTCTCTTTTCTCTTTTCTCTTCGTTTCTCTTTTCTGTTTTCTCTTTTCTCTTTGTATCTCTTTTCTCTTTTCACATTTGTCTTTTTTTCTCTTTTTTCTCCACATTTCTCTTCTTTTCTCTTTTCTCTTTTCTCTTCTTTTCTCTTTTTCCTTTTCCCTTCTTTTCTGTATTCTCTTTTTTCTTCTTTTCACTTCTTTTCTCATTTCCCTTTTCTCTTCTTTTCTCTTTTCACTTTTCTCTATTCTCTTTTCTCTTCTTTTCTGTATTCCCTTTTTTCTTCTGTTCACTACTTTTCTCATTTCCCTTTTTTCTTCTTTTCTCTTTTCACTTTTCTCTATTCTCTTTTCTCTTCTTTTCTGTTCTTTTCTGTTTTCCCTTTTCTCTTTTCTCTTTTCGCATTTCGCTTCTTTTCTCATCTTTTGTCTTTTCTCTTCGTTTCTGTTTTCTGTTTTCTCTTTTCTCTTCGTATCTCTTTTCTTTTTCTTTTCTCTTCTTTTCTCTTTTTCGCATTTGTCTTTTTTCTCTTTTTTCTCTACATTTCTCTTCATTTCTCTTTTCTCTTTTCTCTTCTTTACTCTTTTTCCTTTTCCCTTCTTTTCTCTATTCTCTTTTTTCTTCTTTCACTTCTTTTCTCTTTTCCCTTTTCTCTTCTTTTCTCTTTTCATTTTTCTCTATACTCTTTTCTCTTCTTTTCTGTTCTTTTCTATTTTCTCTTTTTTCTTTTTTCTCCACTTTTCTCATCTTTTCTCTTCTTTTCTTTTTTCCCTTTTCTCTTCTTTTCCCTTTCCCTTTTCTCTTATCTCTTCTATTCTCTTTTATCTTTTCTCTTCTTTTCTCTTCTTTTTTCTTCTAGTCTCTTTTCCTTTTTCTCGTCTTTTCTCTTTTCTCTTTTCTCTGCTTTTCTCTTTTTTCTTTTCTCTTGTTTTCTCTTTTCCTTTTCTCTTCTTTTCTCTTCTTTTCTCTTTTCTCTTTTATTACCTTTTCTCTTTTCTCTTCTTTTCTATTTCTCTTTTCTCTTCTTTTCTATTTTCTCTTTTGTCTTTTCTCTTCTTTTCTGTTCTTTTCTGTTTTCCCTTTTCTCTTTTCTCTTTTCGCATTTCACTTCTTTTCTCGTCTATTCTCTTTTCTCTTTTCTCTTCGTATCTCTTTTCTCTTTTTCTTCTTTTGTCTTCTTTTCTCTTTTCATATTTCTCTTTTTTTCTCTTTTTTCTCTACATTTCTCTTCTTTTCCCTTTTCTCTTCTTTTCCCTTTTTCCTTTTCCCTTCTTTTCTCTATTCTCTTTTTTCTTCTTTTCACTTCTTTTCTCTTTTCCCTTTTCTCTTCTTTTCTCTTCTCACTTTTCTCTCTTCTCTTTTCTCTTCTTTTCTTTTCTTTTCTGTTTTCCCTTTTCTCCTTTTCTCTTTTCGCATTTCGCTTCTTTTCTCCTCTTTTCTATTTTCTCTTTTCTCTTCGTTTCTCTTTTCTGTTTTCTCTTTTCTCTTTGTATCTCTTTTCTCTTTTTCTTCTTTTCTCTTTCTTTTCTCTTTTCACATTTGTCTTTTTTTCTCTTTTTTCTCCACATTTCTCTTCTTTTCTCTTTTCTTTTTTCTCTTCTTTTCTCTTTTTCCTTTTCCCTTCTTTTCTGTATTCTCTTTTTTCTTCTTTTCACTTCTTTTCTCATTTCCCTTTCCTCTTCTTTTCTCTTTTCACTTTTCTCTATTCTCTTTTCTCTTCTTTTCTGTTCTTTTCTGTTTTCCCTTTTCTCTTTTCTCTTTTCGCATTTCACTTCTTTTCTCGTCTTTTCTCTTTTCTCTTTTCTCTTCATTTCTCTTTTCTGTTTTCTCTTTTCTCTTCGTATCTCTTTTCTCTTTTTCTTCTTTTCTCTTCTTTTCTCTTTTCACAATTGTCTTTTTTCTCTTTTTTCTCTACATTCTCTTCTTTTCTCTTTTCTCTTCTTTTCTCTTTTTCCTTTTCCCTTATTTTCTCTATTCTCTTTTTTCTTTTTTTCACTTCTTTTCTCTTTTCCCTTTTCTCTTCTTTTCTCTTCTCACTTTTCTCTCTTCTCTTTTCTCTTCTGTTCTTTTCTGTTTTCCCTTTTCTCCTTTTCTCTTTTCGCATTTCGCTTCTTTTCTCGTCTTTTCTCTTTTCTCTTCTCTCTTCGTTTCTCTTTTCTGTTTTCTCTTTTCTCTTCGTATCTCTTTTCTCTTTTTCTTCTTTTCTCTTCTTTTCTCTTTTCACATTTGTCTTTTTTTCTCTTTTTTCTCCACATTTCTCTTCTTTTCTCTTTTCTCTTTTCTCTTCTTTTCTCTTTTTCCTTTTCCCTTCTTTTCTGTATTCTCTTTTTTCTTCTTTTCACTTCTTTTCTCATTTCCCTTTCCTCTTCTTTTCTCTTTTCACTTTTCTCTACTCTCTTTTCTCTTCTTTTCTGTTCTTTTCTGTTTTCCCTTTTCTCTTTTCTCTTTTCGCATTTCGCTTCTTTTCTCGTCTTTTCTCTTTTCTATTTTCTCTTCGTTTCTGTTTTCTGTTTTCTCTTTTCTCTTCATATCTCTTTTCTCTTTTTCTTCTTTTCTCTTCTTTTCTCTTTTCATAATTGTCTTTTTTCTCTTGTTTCTCTACATTCTATACTTTTCTCTTTTCTCTTCTTTTCTCTTTTTCCTTTTCCCTTATTTTCTCTATTCTCTTTTTTCTTTTTTTCACTTCTTTTCTCTTTTCCCTTTTCTCTCCTTTTCTCTTCTCACTTTTCTCTATTCTCTTTTCTCTTCTTTTCTGTTCTTTTCTATTTTCTCTTTTTTCTTTTTTCTCCACTTTTCTCTTCTTTTCTCTTTTCTGTTCTTTTCTCTTCTTTTCTTTTTTCCCTTTTCTCTTCTTTTCTCTTTTCTCTTTTCGCTTTTCTCTTCTTTTCTCATCTTTTCTCTTTTCTCTTTTCTCTTCTTTTCCCTTTTTACTTTGCTCTTTTTTTATTTTACCTTCATTTCGCTTTTCCCTTCTTTTCTCATCTTTTCTCTTTTTTCTTCTTTACTCTTTTCCCTTTTCTCTTCATTTCTCTTTTCTCTTTTCTCTTTGTATCTCTTTTCCATTTTCCTTCTTTTCTCTTCATTTCTCTTTTCTCTTCTTTTCTCTTTTTCCTTTTCTCTTCTTTTCTCTATTCTCTTTTCTCTTCTTTTCACTTCTTTTCTCTTTTCCCTTTCCTCTTCTTTTCTCTTTTCACTTTTCTCTTTTCTCTTTTCTCTTCGTTTCTCTTTTCTGTTTTCTCTTTTCTCTTTGTATCTCTTTTCTCTTTTCACATTTGTCTTTTTTTCTCTTTTTTCTCCACATTTCTCTTCTTTTCTCTTTTCTCTTTTCTCTTCTTTTCTCTTTTTCCTTTTCCCTTCTTTTCTGTATTCTCTTTTTTCTTCTTTTCACTTCTTTTCTCATTTCCCTTTTCTCTTCTTTTCTCTTTTCACTTTTCTCTATTCTCTTTTCTCTTCTTTTCTGTATTCCCTTTTTTCTTCTGTTCACTACTTTTCTCATTTCCCTTTTCTCTTCTTTTCTCTTTTCACTTTTCTCTATTCTCTTTTCTCTTCTTTTCTGTTCTTTTCTGTTTTCCCTTTTCTCTTTTCTCTTTTCGCATTTCGCTTCTTTTCTCATCTTTTGTCTTTTCTCTTCGTTTCTGTTTTCTGTTTTCTCTTTTCTCTTCGTATCTCTTTTCTTTTTCTTTTCTCTTCTTTTCTCTTTTTCGCATTTGTCTTTTTTCTCTTTTTTCTCTACATTTCTCTTCATTTCTCTTTTCTCTTTTCTCTTCTTTACTCTTTTTCCTTTTCCCTTCTTTTCTCTATTCTCTTTTTTCTTCTTTCACTTCTTTTCTCTTTTCCCTTTTCTCTTCTTTTCTCTTTTCACTTTTCTCTATACTCTTTTCTCTTCTTTTCTGTTCTTTTCTATTTTCTCTTTTTTCTTTTTTCTCCACTTTTCTCATCTTTTCTCTTCTTTTCTTTTTTCCCTTTTCTCTTCTTTTCCCTTTCCCTTTTCTCTTATCTCTTCTATTCTCTTTTATCTTTTCTCTTCTTTTCTCTTCTTTTTTCTTCTAGTCTCTTTTCCCTTTTCTCGTCTTTTCTCTTTTCTCTTTTCTCTGCTTTTCTCTTTTTTCTTTTCTCTTGTTTTCTCTTTTCCTTTTCTCTTCTTTTCTCTTCTTTTCTCTTTTCTCTTTTATTATCTTTTCTCTTTTCTCTTCTTTTCTATTTCTCTTTTCTCTTCTTTTCTATTTTCTCTTTTGTCTTTTCTCTTCTTTTCTGTTCTTTTCTGTTTTCCCTTTTCTCTTTTCTCTTTTCGCATTTCACTTCTTTTCTCGTCTATTCTCTTTTCTCTTTTCTCTTCGTATCTCTTTTCTCTTTTTCTTCTTTTGTCTTCTTTTCTCTTTTCATATTTGTCTTTTTTTCTCTTTTTTCTCTACATTTCTCTTCTTTTCCCTTTTCTCTTCTTTTCCCTTTTTCCTTTTCCCTTCTTTTCTCTATTCTCTTTTTTCTTCTTTTCACTTCTTTTCTCTTTTCCCTTTTCTCTTCTTTTCTCTTCTCACTTTTCTCTATTCTCTTTTCTCTTCTTTTCTGTTCTTTTCTATTTTCTCTTTTTTCGCTTCTTTTCTCTTCCTTCCTCTTCTTTTCTCTTTTCCCTTCTCTCTTCTTTTCTCTTTTCTCTTTTCGCTTTTCTCTTTTCTCTTCTATTCTCTTCTTTTCTCCCCTTTTCTCTTTTCTCTTTTCCCTTCTTTTCTCTTCTTTTCTCTTTTCACATTTGTCTTTTTTTCTCTTTACTGTTTTTTATTTTCTCTTCTTTTCTCTTTTCTTCTCTTTTCTCTTCTTTTCTGTTTTTCTCTTTTCTCTTCTTTTCTCTGCTTTTCTCTTTTCTCTTTTCTCTTCATTTCTCTTTTCTCTTCTTTTCTCTTTTTCCTTTTCTCTTCTTTTCTCTATTCTCTTTTATCTTCTTTTCACTTCTTTTCTATTTTCCCTTTTCTCTTCTTTTCTCTTTTCTCTTTTCTCTTTTCTATTCTTTTCTCTTCTTTTCTTTTTTCCCTTTTCTCTTCTTTTCTCTTTTCTCTTTTCGCTATTCTCTTCTTTTCTCATCTTTTCTCTTTTCTCTTTTCTCTTCTTTTCCCTTTTTACTTTGCTCTTTTTTTATTTTACCTTCATTTCGCTTTTCCCTTCTTTTCTCATCTTTTCTCTTTTTTCTTCTTTACTCTTTTCCCTTTTCTCTTCATTTCTCTTTTCTCTTTTCTCTTTGTATCTCTTTTCCATTTTCCTTCTTTTCTCTTCATTTCTCTTTTCTCTTCTTTTCTCTTTTTCCTTTTCTCTTCTTTTCTCTATTCTCTTTTCTCTTCTTTTCACTTCTTTTCTCTTTTCCCTTTCCTCTTCTTTTCTCTTTTCACTTTTCTCTTTTCTCTTTTCTCTTCGTTTCTCTTTTCTGTTTTCTCTTTTCTCTTTGTATCTCTTTTCTCTTTTCACATTTGTCTTTTTTTCTCTTTTTTCTCCACATTTCTCTTCTTTTCTCTTTTCTCTTTTCTCTTCTTTTCTCTTTTTCCTTTTCCCTTCTTTTCTGTATTCTCTTTTTTCTTCTTTTCACTTCTTTTCTCATTTCCCTTTTCTCTTCTTTTCTCTTTTCACTTTTCTCTATTCTCTTTTCTCTTCTTTTCTGTATTCCCTTTTTTCTTCTGTTCACTACTTTTCTCATTTCCCTTTTTTCTTCTTTTCTCTTTTCACTTTTCTCTATTCTCTTTTCTCTTCTTTTCTGTTCTTTTCTGTTTTCCCTTTTCTCTTTTCTCTTTTCGCATTTCGCTTCTTTTCTCATCTTTTGTCTTTTCTCTTCGTTTCTGTTTTCTGTTTTCTCTTTTCTCTTCGTATCTCTTTTCTTTTTCTTTTCTCTTCTTTTCTCTTTTTCGCATTTGTCTTTTTTCTCTTTTTTCTCTACATTTCTCTTCATTTCTCTTTTCTCTTTTCTCTTCTTTACTCTTTTTCCTTTTCCCTTCTTTTCTCTATTCTCTTTTTTCTTCTTTCACTTCTTTTCTCTTTTCCCTTTTCTCTTCTTTTCTCTTTTCATTTTTCTCTATACTCTTTTCTCTTCTTTTCTGTTCTTTTCTATTTTCTCTTTTTTCTTTTTTCTCCACTTTTCTCATCTTTTCTCTTCTTTTCTTTTTTCCCTTTTCTCTTCTTTTCCCTTTCCCTTTTCTCTTATCTCTTCTATTCTCTTTTATCTTTTCTCTTCTTTTCTCTTCTTTTTTCTTCTAGTCTCTTTTCCTTTTTCTCGTCTTTTCTCTTTTCTCTTTTCTCTGCTTTTCTCTTTTTTCTTTTCTCTTGTTTTCTCTTTTCCTTTTCTCTTCTTTTCTCTTCTTTTCTCTTTTCTCTTTTATTACCTTTTCTCTTTTCTCTTCTTTTCTATTTCTCTTTTCTCTTCTTTTCTATTTTCTCTTTTGTCTTTTCTCTTCTTTTCTCTTCTTTTCTGTTTTCCCTTTTCTCTTTTCTCTTTTCGCATTTCACTTCTTTTCTCGTCTATTCTCTTTTCTCTTTTCTCTTCGTATCTCTTTTCTCTTTTTCTTCTTTTGTCTTCTTTTCTCTTTTCATATTTCTCTTTTTTTCTCTTTTTTCTCTACATTTCTCTTCTTTTCCCTTTTCTCTTCTTTTCCCTTTTTCCTTTTCCCTTCTTTTCTCTATTCTCTTTTTTCTTCTTTTCACTTCTTTTCTCTTTTCCCTTTTCTCTTCTTTTCTCTTCTCACTTTTCTCTCTTCTCTTTTCTCTTCTTTTCTTTTCTTTTCTGTTTTCCCTTTTCTCCTTTTCTCTTTTCGCATTTCCCTTCTTTTCTCCTCTTTTCTATTTTCTCTTTTCTCTTCGTTTCTCTTTTCTGTTTTCTCTTTTCTCTTTGTATCTCTTTTCTCTTTTTCTTCTTTTCTCTTTCTTTTCTCTTTTCACATTTGTCTTTTTTTCTCTTTTTTCTCCACATTTCTCTTCTTTTCTCTTTTCTTTTTTCTCTTCTTTTCTCTTTTTCCTTTTCCCTTCTTTTCTGTATTCTCTTTTTTCTTCTTTTCACTTCTTTTCTCATTTCCCTTTCCTCTTCTTTTCTCTTTTCACTTTTCTCTATTCTCTTTTCTCTTCTTTTCTGTTCTTTTCTGTTTTCCCTTTTCTCTTTTCTCTTTTCGCATTTCACTTCTTTTCTCGTCTTTTCTCTTTTCTCTTTTCTCTTCATTTCTCTTTTCTGTTTTCTCTTTTCTCTTCGTATCTCTTTTCTCTTTTTCTTCTTTTCTCTTCTTTTCTCTTTTCACAATTGTCTTTTTTCTCTTTTTTCTCTACATTCTCTTCTTTTCTCTTTTCTCTTCTTTTCTCTTTTTCCTTTTCCCTTATTTTCTCTATTCTCTTTTTTCTTTTTTTCACTTCTTTTCTCTTTTCCCTTTTCTCTTCTTTTCTCTTCTCACTTTTCTCTCTTCTCTTTTCTCTTCTGTTCTTTTCTGTTTTCCCTTTTCTCCTTTTCTCTTTTCGCATTTCCCTTCTTTTCTCCTCTTTTCTCTTTTCTCTTCTCTCTTCGTTTCTCTTTTCTGTTTTCTCTTTTCTCTTCGTATCTCTTTTCTCTTTTTCTTCTTTTCTCTTCTTTTCTCTTTTCACATTTGTCTTTTTTTCTCTTTTTTCTCCACATTTCTCTTCTTTTCTCTTTTCTCTTTTCTCTTCTTTTCTCTTTTTCCTTTTCCCTTCTTTTCTGTATTCTCTTTTTTCTTCTTTTCACTTCTTTTCTCATTTCCCTTTCCTCTTCTTTTCTCTTTTCACTTTTCTCTACTCTCTTTTCTCTTCTTTTCTGTTCTTTTCTGTTTTCCCTTTTCTCTTTTCTCTTTTCGCATTTCGCTTCTTTTCTCGTCTTTTCTCTTTTCTATTTTCTCTTCGTTTCTGTTTTCTGTTTTCTCTTTTCTCTTCATATCTCTTTTCTCTTTTTCTTCTTTTCTCTTCTTTTCTCTTTTCATAATTGTCTTTTTTCTCTTGTTTCTCTACATTCTATACTTTTCTCTTTTCTCTTCTTTTCTCTTTTTCCTTTTCCCTTATTTTCTCTATTCTCTTTTTTCTTTTTTTCACTTCTTTTCTCTTTTCCCTTTTCTCTCCTTTTCTCTTCTCACTTTTCTCTATTCTCTTTTCTCTTCTTTTCTGTTCTTTTCTATTTTCTCTTTTTTCTTTTTTCTCCACTTTTCTCTTCTTTTCTCTTTTCTGTTCTTTTCTCTTCTTTTCTTTTTTCCCTTTTCTCTTCTTTTCTCTTTTCTCTTTTCGCTTTTCTCTTCTTTTCTCATCTTTTCTCTTTTCTCTTTTCTCTTCTTTTCCCTTTTTACTTTGCTCTTTTTTTATTTTACCTTCATTTCGCTTTTCCCTTCTTTTCTCATCTTTTCTCTTTTTTCTTCTTTACTCTTTTCCCTTTTCTCTTCATTTCTCTTTTCTCTTTTCTCTTTGTATCTCTTTTCCATTTTCCTTCTTTTCTCTTCATTTCTCTTTTCTCTTCTTTTCTCTTTTTCCTTTTCTCTTCTTTTCTCTATTCTCTTTTCTCTTCTTTTCACTTCTTTTCTCTTTTCCCTTTCCTCTTCTTTTCTCTTTTCACTTTTCTCTTTTCTCTTTTCTCTTCGTTTCTCTTTTCTGTTTTCTCTTTTCTCTTTGTATCTCTTTTCTCTTTTCACATTTGTCTTTTTTTCTCTTTTTTCTCCACATTTCTCTTCTTTTCTCTTTTCTCTTTTCTCTTCTTTTCTCTTTTTCCTTTTCCCTTCTTTTCTGTATTCTCTTTTTTCTTCTTTTCACTTCTTTTCTCATTTCCCTTTTCTCTTCTTTTCTCTTTTCACTTTTCTCTATTCTCTTTTCTCTTCTTTTCTGTATTCCCTTTTTTCTTCTGTTCACTACTTTTCTCATTTCCCTTTTCTCTTCTTTTCTCTTTTCACTTTTCTCTATTCTCTTTTCTCTTCTTTTCTGTTCTTTTCTGTTTTCCCTTTTCTCTTTTCTCTTTTCGCATTTCGCTTCTTTTCTCATCTTTTGTCTTTTCTCTTCGTTTCTGTTTTCTGTTTTCTCTTTTCTCTTCGTATCTCTTTTCTTTTTCTTTTCTCTTCTTTTCTCTTTTTCGCATTTGTCTTTTTTCTCTTTTTTCTCTACATTTCTCTTCATTTCTCTTTTCTCTTTTCTCTTCTTTACTCTTTTTCCTTTTCCCTTCTTTTCTCTATTCTCTTTTTTCTTCTTTCACTTCTTTTCTCTTTTCCCTTTTCTCTTCTTTTCTCTTTTCACTTTTCTCTATACTCTTTTCTCTTCTTTTCTGTTCTTTTCTATTTTCTCTTTTTTCTTTTTTCTCCACTTTTCTCATCTTTTCTCTTCTTTTCTTTTTTCCCTTTTCTCTTCTTTTCCCTTTCCCTTTTCTCTTATCTCTTCTATTCTCTTTTATCTTTTCTCTTCTTTTCTCTTCTTTTTTCTTCTAGTCTCTTTTCCCTTTTCTCGTCTTTTCTCTTTTCTCTTTTCTCTGCTTTTCTCTTTTTTCTTTTCTCTTGTTTTCTCTTTTCCTTTTCTCTTCTTTTCTCTTCTTTTCTCTTTTCTCTTTTATTATCTTTTCTCTTTTCTCTTCTTTTCTATTTCTCTTTTCTCTTCTTTTCTATTTTCTCTTTTGTCTTTTCTCTTCTTTTCTGTTCTTTTCTGTTTTCCCTTTTCTCTTTTCTCTTTTCGCATTTCACTTCTTTTCTCGTCTATTCTCTTTTCTCTTTTCTCTTCGTATCTCTTTTCTCTTTTTCTTCTTTTGTCTTCTTTTCTCTTTTCATATTTGTCTTTTTTTCTCTTTTTTCTCTACATTTCTCTTCTTTTCCCTTTTCTCTTCTTTTCCCTTTTTCCTTTTCCCTTCTTTTCTCTATTCTCTTTTTTCTTCTTTTCACTTCTTTTCTCTTTTCCCTTTTCTCTTCTTTTCTCTTCTCACTTTTCTCTCTTCTCTTTTCTCTTCTTTTCTTTTCTTTTCTGTTTTCCCTTTTCTCCTTTTCTCTTTTCGCATTTCGCTTCTTTTCTCCTCTTTTCTATTTTCTCTTTTCTCTTCGTTTCTCTTTTCTGTTTTCTCTTTTCTCTTTGTATCTCTTTTCTCTTTTTCTTCTTTTCTCTTTCTTTTCTCTTTTCACATTTGTCTTTTTTTCTCTTTTTTCTCCACATTTCTCTTCTTTTCTCTTTTCTTTTTTCTCTTCTTTTCTCTTTTTCCTTTTCCCTTCTTTTCTGTATTCTCTTTTTTCTTCTTTTCACTTCTTTTCTCATTTCCCTTTCCTCTTCTTTTCTCTTTTCACTTTTCTCTATTCTCTTTTCTCTTCTTTTCTGTTCTTTTCTGTTTTCCCTTTTCTCTTTTCTCTTTTCGCATTTCACTTCTTTTCTCGTCTTTTCTCTTTTCTCTTTTCTCTTCATTTCTCTTTTCTGTTTTCTCTTTTCTCTTCGTATCTCTTTTCTCTTTTTCTTCTTTTCTCTTCTTTTCTCTTTTCACAATTGTCTTTTTTCTCTTTTTTCTCTACATTCTCTTCTTTTCTCTTTTCTCTTCTTTTCTCTTTTTCCTTTTCCCTTATTTTCTCTATTCTCTTTTTTCTTTTTTTCACTTCTTTTCTCTTTTCCCTTTTCTCTTCTTTTCTCTTCTCACTTTTCTCTCTTCTCTTTTCTCTTCTGTTCTTTTCTGTTTTCCCTTTTCTCCTTTTCTCTTTTCGCATTTCGCTTCTTTTCTCGTCTTTTCTCTTTTCTCTTCTCTCTTTGTTTCTCTTTTCTGTTTTCTCTTTTCTCTTCGTATCTCTTTTCTCTTTTTCTTCTTTTCTCTTCTTTTCTCTTTTCACATTTGTCTTTTTTTCTCTTTTTTCTCCACATTTCTCTTCTTTTCTCTTTTCTCTTTTCTCTTCTTTTCTCTTTTTCCTTTTCCCTTCTTTTCTGTATTCTCTTTTTTCTTCTTTTCACTTCTTTTCTCATTTCCCTTTCCTCTTCTTTTCTCTTTTCACTTTTCTCTACTCTCTTTTCTCTTCTTTTCTGTTCTTTTCTGTTTTCCCTTTTCTCTTTTCTCTTTTCGCATTTCGCTTCTTTTCTCGTCTTTTCTCTTTTCTATTTTCTCTTCGTTTCTGTTTTCTGTTTTCTCTTTTCTCTTCATATCTCTTTTCTCTTTTTCTTCTTTTCTCTTCTTTTCTCTTTTCATAATTGTCTTTTTTCTCTTGTTTCTCTACATTCTATACTTTTCTCTTTTCTCTTCTTTTCTCTTTTTCCTTTTCCCTTATTTTCTCTATTCTCTTTTTTCTTTTTTTCACTTCTTTTCTCTTTTCCCTTTTCTCTCCTTTTCTCTTCTCACTTTTCTCTATTCTCTTTTCTCTTCTTTTCTGTTCTTTTCTATTTTCTCTTTTTTCTTTTTTCTCCACTTTTCTCTTCTTTTCTCTTTTCTGTTCTTTTCTCTTCTTTTCTTTTTTCCCTTTTCTCTTCTTTTCTCTTTTCTCTTTTCGCTTTTCTCTTCTTTTCTCATCTTTTCTCTTTTCTCTTTTCTCTTCTTTTCCCTTTTTACTTTGCTCTTTTTTTATTTTACCTTCATTTCGCTTTTCCCTTCTTTTCTCATCTTTTCTCTTTTTTCTTCTTTACTCTTTTCCCTTTTCTCTTCATTTCTCTTTTCTCTTTTCTCTTTGTATCTCTTTTCCATTTTCCTTCTTTTCTCTTCATTTCTCTTTTCTCTTCTTTTCTCTTTTTCCTTTTCTCTTCTTTTCTCTATTCTCTTTTCTCTTCTTTTCACTTCTTTTCTCTTTTCCCTTTCCTCTTCTTTTCTCTTTTCACTTTTCTCTTTTCTCTTTTCTCTTCGTTTCTCTTTTCTGTTTTCTCTTTTCTCTTTGTATCTCTTTTCTCTTTTCACATTTGTCTTTTTTTCTCTTTTTTCTCCACATTTCTCTTCTTTTCTCTTTTCTCTTTTCTCTTCTTTTCTCTTTTTCCTTTTCCCTTCTTTTCTGTATTCTCTTTTTTCTTCTTTTCACTTCTTTTCTCATTTCCCTTTTCTCTTCTTTTCTCTTTTCACTTTTCTCTATTCTCTTTTCTCTTCTTTTCTGTATTCCCTTTTTTCTTCTGTTCACTACTTTTCTCATTTCCCTTTTCTCTTCTTTTCTCTTTTCACTTTTCTCTATTCTCTTTTCTCTTCTTTTCTGTTCTTTTCTGTTTTCCCTTTTCTCTTTTCTCTTTTCGCATTTCGCTTCTTTTCTCATCTTTTGTCTTTTCTCTTCGTTTCTGTTTTCTGTTTTCTCTTTTCTCTTCGTATCTCTTTTCTTTTTCTTTTCTCTTCTTTTCTCTTTTTCGCATTTGTCTTTTTTCTCTTTTTTCTCTACATTTCTCTTCATTTCTCTTTTCTCTTTTCTCTTCTTTACTCTTTTTCCTTTTCCCTTCTTTTCTCTATTCTCTATTTTCTTCTTTCACTTCTTTTCTCTTTTCCCTTTTCTCTTCTTTTCTCTTTTCACTTTTCTCTATACTCTTTTCTCTTCTTTTCTGTTCTTTTCTATTTTCTCTTTTTTCTTTTTTCTCCACTTTTCTCATCTTTTCTCTTCTTTTCTTTTTTCCCTTTTCTCTTCTTTTCCCTTTCCCTTTTCTCTTATCTCTTCTATTCTCTTTTATCTTTTCTCTTCTTTTCTCTTCTTTTTTCTTCTAGTCTCTTTTCCTTTTTCTCGTCTTTTCTCTTTTCTCTTTTCTCTGCTTTTCTCTTTTTTCTTTTCTCTTGTTTTCTCTTTTCCTTTTCTCTTCTTTTCTCTTCTTTTCTCTTTTCTCTTTTATTACCTTTTCTCTTTTCTCTTCTTTTCTATTTCTCTTTTCTCTTCTTTTCTATTTTCTCTTTTGTCTTTTCTCTTCTTTTCTGTTCTTTTCTGTTTTCCCTTTTCTCTTTTCTCTTTTCGCATTTCACTTCTTTTCTCGTCTATTCTCTTTTCTCTTTTCTCTTCGTATCTCTTTTCTCTTTTTCTTCTTTTGTCTTCTTTTCTCTTTTCATATTTCTCTTTTTTTCTCTTTTTTCTCTACATTTCTCTTCTTTTCCCTTTTCTCTTCTTTTCCCTTTTTCCTTTTCCCTTCTTTTCTCTATTCTCTTTTTTCTTCTTTTCACTTCTTTTCTCTTTTCCCTATTCTCTTCTTTTCTCTTCTCACTTTTCTCTCTTCTCTTTTCTCTTCTTTTCTTTTCTTTTCTGTTTTCCCTTTTCTCCTTTTCTCTTTTCGCATTTCGCTTCTTTTCTCCTCTTTTCTATTTTCTCTTTTCTCTTCGTTTCTCTTTTCTGTTTTCTCTTTTCTCTTTGTATCTCTTTTCTCTTTTTCTTCTTTTCTCTTTCTTTTCTCTTTTCACATTTGTCTTTTTTTCTCTTTTTTCTCCACATTTCTCTTCTTTTCTCTTTTCTTTTTTCTCTTCTTTTCTCTTTTTCCTTTTCCCTTCTTTTCTGTATTCTCTTTTTTCTTCTTTTCACTTCTTTTCTCATTTCCCTTTCCTCTTCTTTTCTCTTTTCACTTTTCTCTATTCTCTTTTCTCTTCTTTTCTGTTCTTTTCTGTTTTCCCTTTTCTCTTTTCTCTTTTCGCATTTCACTTCTTTTCTCGTCTTTTCTCTTTTCTCTTTTCTCTTCATTTCTCTTTTCTGTTTTCTCTTTTCTCTTCGTATCTCTTTTCTCTTTTTCTTCTTTTCTCTTCTTTTCTCTTTTCACAATTGTCTTTTTTCTCTTTTTTCTCTACATTCTCTTCTTTTCTCTTTTCTCTTCTTTTCTCTTTTTCCTTTTCCCTTATTTTCTCTATTCTCTTTTTTCTTTTTTTCACTTCTTTTCTCTTTTCCCTTTTCTCTTCTTTTCTCTTCTCACTTTTCTCTCTTCTCTTTTCTCTTCTGTTCTTTTCTGTTTTCCCTTTTCTCCTTTTCTCTTTTCGCATTTCGCTTCTTTTCTCGTCTTTTCTCTTTTCTCTTCTCTCTTCGTTTCTCTTTTCTGTTTTCTCTTTTCTCTTCGTATCTCTTTTCTCTTTTTCTTCTTTTCTCTTCTTTTCTCTTTTCACATTTGTCTTTTTTTCTCTTTTTTCTCCACATTTCTCTTCTTTTCTCTTTTCTCTTTTCTCTTCTTTTCTCTTTTTCCTTTTCCCTTCTTTTCTGTATTCTCTTTTTTCTTCTTTTCACTTCTTTTCTCATTTCCCTTTCCTCTTCTTTTCTCTTTTCTCTTTTCGCTTTTCTCTTTTCTCTTCTATTCTCTTCTTTTCTCCCCTTTTCTCTTTTCTCTTTTCCCTTCTTTTCTCTTCTTTTCTCTTTTCACATTTGTCTTTTTTTCTCCTTACTGTTTTTTATTTTCTCTTCTTTTCTCTTTTCTTCTCTTTTCTCTTCTTTTCTGTTTTTCTCTTTTCTCTTCTTTTCTCTGCTTTTCTCTTTTCTCTTTTCTCTTCATTTCTCTTTTCTCTTCTTTTCTCTTTTTCCTTTTCTCTTCTTTTCTCTATTCTCTTTTATCTTCTTTTCACTTCTTTTCTATTTTCCCTTTTCTCTTCTTTTCTCTTTTCTCTTTTCTCTTTTCTATTCTTTTCTCTTCTTTTCTTTTTTCCCTTTTCTCTTCTTTTCTCTTTTCTCTTTTCGCTTTTCTCTTCTTTTCTCATCTTTTCTCTTTTCTCTTTTCTCTTCTTTTCCCTTTTTACTTTGCTCTTTTTTTATTTTACCTTCATTTCGCTTTTCCCTTCTTTTCTCATCTTTTCTCTTTTTTCTTCTTTACTCTTTTCCCTTTTCTCTTCATTTCTCTTTTCTCTTTTCTCTTTGTATCTCTTTTCCATTTTCCTTCTTTTCTCTTCATTTCTCTTTTCTCTTCTTTTCTCTTTTTCCTTTTCTCTTCTTTTCTCTATTCTCTTTTCTCTTCTTTTCACTTCTTTTCTCTTTTCCCTTTCCTCTTCTTTTCTCTTTTCACTTTTCTCTTTTCTCTTTTCTCTTCGTTTCTCTTTTCTGTTTTCTCTTTTCTCTTTGTATCTCTTTTCTCTTTTCACATTTGTCTTTTTTTCTCTTTTTTCTCCACATTTCTCTTCTTTTCTCTTTTCTCTTTTCTCTTCTTTTCTCTTTTTCCTTTTCCCTTCTTTTCTGTATTCTCTTTTTTCTTCTTTTCACTTCTTTTCTCATTTCCCTTTTCTCTTCTTTTCTCTTTTCACTTTTCTCTATTCTCTTTTCTCTTCTTTTCTGTATTCCCTTTTTTCTTCTGTTCACTACTTTTCTCATTTCCCTTTTTTCTTCTTTTCTCTTTTCACTTTTCTCTATTCTCTTTTCTCTTCTTTTCTGTTCTTTTCTGTTTTCCCTTTTCTCTTTTCTCTTTTCGCATTTCGCTTCTTTTCTCATCTTTTGTCTTTTCTCTTCGTTTCTGTTTTCTGTTTTCTCTTTTCTCTTCGTATCTCTTTTCTTTTTCTTTTCTCTTCTTTTCTCTTTTTCGCATTTGTCTTTTTTCTCTTTTTTCTCTACATTTCTCTTCATTTCTCTTTTCTCTTTTCTCTTCTTTACTCTTTTTCCTTTTCCCTTCTTTTCTCTATTCTCTTTTTTCTTCTTTCACTTCTTTTCTCTTTTCCCTTTTCTCTTCTTTTCTCTTTTCATTTTTCTCTATACTCTTTTCTCTTCTTTTCTGTTCTTTTCTATTTTCTCTTTTTTCTTTTTTCTCCACTTTTCTCATCTTTTCTCTTCTTTTCTTTTTTCCCTTTTCTCTTCTTTTCCCTTTCCCTTTTCTCTTATCTCTTCTATTCTCTTTTATCTTTTCTCTTCTTTTCTCTTCTTTTTTCTTCTAGTCTCTTTTCCTTTTTCTCGTCTTTTCTCTTTTCTCTTTTCTCTGCTTTTCTCTTTTTTCTTTTCTCTTGTTTTCTCTTTTCCTTTTCTCTTCTTTTCTCTTCTTTTCTCTTTTCTCTTTTATTACCTTTTCTCTTTTCTCTTCTTTTCTATTTCTCTTTTCTCTTCTTTTCTATTTTCTCTTTTGTCTTTTCTCTTCTTTTCTGTTCTTTTCTGTTTTCCCTTTTCTCTTTTCTCTTTTCGCATTTCACTTCTTTTCTCGTCTATTCTCTTTTCTCTTTTCTCTTCGTATCTCTTTTCTCTTTTTCTTCTTTTGTCTTCTTTTCTCTTTTCATATTTCTCTTTTTTTCTCTTTTTTCTCTACATTTCTCTTCTTTTCCCTTTTCTCTTCTTTTCCCTTTTTCCTTTTCCCTTCTTTTCTCTATTCTCTTTTTTCTTCTTTTCACTTCTTTTCTCTTTTCCCTTTTCTCTTCTTTTCTCTTCTCACTTTTCTCTCTTCTCTTTTCTCTTCTTTTCTTTTCTTTTCTGTTTTCCCTTTTCTCCTTTTCTCTTTTCGCATTTCGCTTCTTTTCTCCTCTTTTCTATTTTCTCTTTTCTCTTCGTTTCTCTTTTCTGTTTTCTCTTTTCTCTTTGTATCTCTTTTCTCTTTTTCTTCTTTTCTCTTTCTTTTCTCTTTTCACATTTGTCTTTTTTTCTCTTTTTCCTCCACATTTCTCTTCTTTTCTCTTTTCTTTTTTCTCTTCTTTTCTCTTTTTCCTTTTCCCTTCTTTTCTGTATTCTCTTTTTTCTTCTTTTCACTTCTTTTCTCATTTCCCTTTCCTCTTCTTTTCTCTTTTCACTTTTCTCTATTCTCTTTTCTCTTCTTTTCTGTTCTTTTCTGTTTTCCCTTTTCTCTTTTCTCTTTTCGCATTTCACTTCTTTTCTCGTCTTTTCTCTTTTCTCTTTTCTCTTCATTTCTCTTTTCTGTTTTCTCTTTTCTCTTCGTATCTCTTTTCTCTTTTTCTTCTTTTCTCTTCTTTTCTCTTTTCACAATTGTCTTTTTTCTCTTTTTTCTCTACATTCTCTTCTTTTCTCTTTTCTCTTCTTTTCTCTTTTTCCTTTTCCCTTATTTTCTCTATTCTCTTTTTTCTTTTTTTCACTTCTTTTCTCTTTTCCCTTTTCTCTTATTTTCTCTTCTCACTTTTCTCTCTTCTCTTTTCTCTTCTTTTCTTTTCTGTTTTCCCTTTTCTCCTTTTCTCTTTTCGCATTTCGCTTCTTTTCTCGTCTTTTCTCTTTTCTCTTCTCTCTTCGTTTCTCTTTTCTCTTTTCTCTTTTCTCTTCTTTTCTCTTTTTCCTTTTCCCTTCTTTTCTGTATTCTCTTTTTTCTTCTTTTCACTTCTTTTCTCATTTCCCTTTCCTCTTCTTTTCTCTTTTCACTTTTCTCTACTCTCTTTTCTCTTCTTTTCTGTTCTTTTCTGTTTTCCCTTTTCTCTTTTCTCTTTTCGCATTTCGCTTCTTTTCTCGTCTTTTCTCTTTTCTATTTTCTCTTCGTTTCTGTTTTCTCTTTTCTCTTTTCTCTTCATATCTCTTTTCTCTTTTTCTTCTTTTCTCTTCTTTTCTCTTTTCACAATTGTCTTTTTTCTCTTGTTTCTCTACATTCTATACTTTTCTCTTTTCTCTTCTTTTCTCTTTTTCCTTTTCCCTTATTTTCTCTATTCTCTTTTTTCTTTTTTTCACTTCTTTTCTCTTTTCCCTTTTCTCTCCTTTTCTCTTCTCACTTTTCTCTGTTCTCGTTTCTCTTCTTTTCTGTTCTTTTCTATTTTCTCTTTTTTCTTTTTTCTCCACTTTTCTCTTCTTTTCTCTTTTCTGTTCTTTTCTCTTCTTTTCTTTTTTCCCTTTTCTCTTCTTTTCTCTTTTCGCTTTTCTCTTCTTTTCTCATCTTTTCTCTTTTCGCTTTTCTCTTCTTTTCTCATCTTTTCTCTTTTCTCTTTTCTCTTCTTTTCTCTTTTCTCTTTTCGCTTTTCTCTTTTCTCTTTTCTCTTTTCTCTTCTATTCTCTTCTTTTCTCCTCTTTTCTCTTTTCTCTTTTCTCTTCTTTTCTCTTTTCCCCTTTTTCTTCATTTCTCTTTACTGGTTTCTATTTTCTCTTCTTTTCTCTTTTCTTCACTTTTCTCTTCTTTTCTCTTTTCTCTTTTCTCTTCGGTTCTATTTTCTCTTTGCTCTTCTTTTCTGTTTTTCTCTTTTCTCTTCTTTTCTCTGCTTTTCTCTTTTCTCTTTTCTCTTCATTTCTCTTTTCTCTTCTTTTCTCTTTTCCTTTTCTATTCTTTTCTCTATTCTGTTTTCTCTTCTTTTCACTTCTTTTCTATTTTCCCTTTCCTCTTCTTTTTCTCTTTTCACTTTTCTCTGTTCTCTTTTCTCTTCTTTTCTGTTCTTTTCTGTTTTCCCTTTTCTCTTTTCTCTTTTCGCATTTCACTTCTTTTCTCGTCTTTTCTCTTTTCTCTTTTCTCTTCGTTTCTCTTTTCTGTTTTCTCTTTTCTCTTTGTATCTCTTTTCTCTTTTTCTTCTTTTGTCTTCTTTTCTCTTTTCATATTTGTCTTTTTTTCTCTTTTTTCTCTACATTTCTCTTCTTTTCCCTTTTCTCTTCTTTTCCCTTTTTCCTTTTCCCTTCTTTTCTCTATTCTCTTTTTTCTTCTTTTCACTTCTTTTCTCTTTTCCCTTTTCTCTTCTTTTCTCTTCTCACTTTTCTCTATTCTCTTTTCTCTTCTTTTCTGTTCTTTTCTATTTTCTCTTTTTTCGCTTCTTTTCTCTTCCTTCCTCGTCTTTTCTCTTTTCCCTTCTCTCTTCTTTTCTCTTTTCTCTTTTCTCTTCTTTTCTCTTTTTCCTTTTCCCTTCTTTTCTGTATTCTCTTTTTTCTTCTTTTCACTTCTTTTCTCATTTCCCTTTCCTCTTCTTTTCTCTTTTCACTTTTCTCTACTCTCTTTTCTCTTCTTTTCTGTTCTTTTCTGTTTTCCCTTTTCTCGTTTCTCTTTTCGCATTTCGCTTCTTTTCTCGTCTTTTCTCTTTTCTATTTTCTCTTCGTTTCTGTTTTCTGTTTTCTCTTTTCTCTTCATATCTCTTTTCTCTTTTTCTTCTTTTCTCTTCTTTTCTCTTTTCACATTTGTCTTTTTTCTCTTTTTTCTCTACATTCTCTACTTTTCTCTTTTCACTTCTTTTCTCTTTTCCCTTTTCTCTTCTTTTCTCTTCTCACTTTTCTCTATTCTCTTTTCTCTTCTTTTCTGTTCTTTTCTATTTTCTCTTTTTTCTTTTTTCTCCACTTTTCTCTTTTCTCTTTTCTATTCTTTTCTCTTCTTTTCTTTTTTCCCTTTTCTCTTCTTTTCTCTTTTCTCTTTTCGCTTTTCTCTTCTTTTCTCATCTTTTCTCTTTTCTCTTTTCTCTTCTTTTCCCTTTTTACTTTGCTCTTTTTTATTTTACCTTCATTTTGCTTTTCCCTTCTTTTCTCATCTTTTCTCTTTTTTCTTCTTCACTCTTTTCCCTTTTCTCTTCATTTCTCTTTTCTCTTTTCTCTTCGTATCTCTTTTCCATTTTCCTTCTTTTCTCTTCATTTCTCTTTTCTCTTCTTTTCTCTTTTTCCTTTTCTCTTCTTTTCTCTATTCTCTTTTCTCTTCTTTTCACTTCTTTTCTCTTTTCCCTTTCCTCTTCTTTTCTCTTTTCACTTTTCTCTTTTCTCTTTTCTCTTCATTTCTCTTTTCTGTTTTCTCTTTTCTCTTTGTATCTCTTTTCTCTTTTCACATTTGTCTTTTTTTCTCTTTTTTCTCCACATTTCTCTTCTTTTCTCTTTTCTCTTTTCTCTGCTTTTCTCTTTTTCCTTTTCCCTTCTTTTCTGTATTCTCTTTTTTCTTCTTTTCACTTCTTTTCTCATTTCCCTTTTCTCTTCTTTTCTCTTTTCACTTTTCTCTATTCTCTTTTCTCTTCTTTTCTGTATTCCCTTTTTTCTTCTGTTCACTACTTTTCTCATTTCCCTTTTCTCTTCTTTTCTCTTTTCGCTTTTCTCTATTCTCTTTTCTCTTCTTTTCTGTTTTCCCTTTTCTCTTTTCTCTTTTCGCATTTCGCTTCTTTTCTCGTCTTTTCTCTTTTCTCTTCGTTTCTGTTTTCTGTTTTCTCTTTTCTCTTCGTATCTCTTTTCTTTTTCTTTTGTCTTCTTTTCTCTTTTTCGCATTTGTCTTTTTTCTCTTTTTTCTCTACATTTCTCTTCATTTCTCTTTTCTCTTTTCTCTTCTTTTCTCTTTTTCCTTTTCCCTTCTTTTCTCTATTCTCTTTTTTCTTCTTTTCACTTCTTTTCTCTTTTCCCTTTTCTCTTCTTTTCTCTTTTCACTTTTCTCTATTCTCTTTTCTCTTCTTTTCTGTTCTTTTCTATTTTCTCTTTTTTCTTTTTTCTCCACTATTCTCTTCTTTTCTCTTCTTTTCTTTTTTCCCTTTTCTCTTCTTTTCCCTTTCCCTTTTCTCTTATCTCTTCTATTCTCTTTTATCTTTTCTCTTCTTTTCTCTTCTTTTTTCTTCTAGTCTCTTTTCCCTTTTCTCGTCTTTTCTCTTTTCTCTTTTCTCTGCTTTTCTCTTTTCCTTTTCTCTTCTTTTCTCTTTTCTCTTTTATTATCTTTTCTCTTTTCTCTTCTTTTCTATTTCTCTTTTCTCTTCTTTTCTATTTTCTCTTTTGTCTTTTCTCTTCTTTTCTCTTCTTTTCTGTTCTTTTCTGTTTTCCCTTTTCTCTTTTCTCTTTTCGCATTTCACTTCTTTTCTCGTCTTTTCTCTTTTCTCTTTTCTCTTCGTATCTCTTGCTCTTTTTCTTCTTTTGTCTTCTTTTCTCTTTTCATATTTGTCTTTTTTTCTCTTTTTTCTCTACATTTCTCTTCTTTTCCCTTTTCTCTTCTTTTCCCTTTTTCCTTTTCCCTTCTTTTCTCTATTCTCTTTTTTCTTCTTTTCACTTCTTTTCTCTTTTCCCTTTTCTCTTCTTTTCTCTTCTCACTTTTCTCTATTCTCTTTTCTCTTCTTTTCTGTTCTTTTCTATTTTCTCTTTTTTCGCTTCTTTTCTCTTCCTTCCTCGTCTTTTCTCTTTTCCCTTCTCTCTTCTTTTCTCTTTTCTCTTTTCTCTTCTTTTCTCTTTTTCCTTTTCCCTTCTTTTCTGTATTCTCTTTTTTCTTCTTTTCACTTCTTTTCTCATTTCCCTTTCCTCTTCTTTTCTCTTTTCACTTTTCTCTACTCTCTTTTCTCTTCTTTTCTGTTCTTTTCTGTTTTCCCTTTTCTCGTTTCTCTTTTCGCATTTCGCTTCTTTTCTCGTCTTTTCTCTTTTCTATTTTCTCTTCGTTTCTGTTTTCTGTTTTCTCTTTTCTCTTCATATCTCTTTTCTCTTTTTCTTCTTTTCTCTTCTTTTCTCTTTTCACATTTGTCTTTTTTCTCTTTTTTCTCTACATTCTCTACTTTTCTCTTTTCACTTCTTTTCTCTTTTCCCTTTTCTCTTCTTTTCTCTTCTCACTTTTCTCTATTCTCTTTTCTCTTCTTTTCTGTTCTTTTCTATTTTCTCTTTTTTCTTTTTTCTCCACTTTTCTCTTTTCTCTTTTCTATTCTTTTCTCTTCTTTTCTTTTTTCCCTTTTCTCTTCTTTTCTCTTTTCTCTTTTCGCTTTTCTCTTCTTTTCTCATCTTTTCTCTTTTCTCTTTTCTCTTCTTTTCCCTTTTTACTTTGCTCTTTTTTATTTTACCTTCATTTTGCTTTTCCCTTCTTTTCTCATCTTTTCTCTTTTTTCTTCTTCACTCTTTTCCCTTTTCTCTTCATTTCTCTTTTCTCTTTTCTCTTCGTATCTCTTTTCCATTTTCCTTCTTTTCTCTTCATTTCTCTTTTCTCTTCTTTTCTCTTTTTCCTTTTCTCTTCTTTTCTCTATTCTCTTTTCTCTTCTTTTCACTTCTTTTCTCTTTTCCCTTTCCTCTTCTTTTCTCTTTTCACTTTTCTCTTTTCTCTTTTCTCTTCATTTCTCTTTTCTGTTTTCTCTTTTCTCTTTGTATCTCTTTTCTCTTTTCACATTTGTCTTTTTTTCTCTTTTTTCTCCACATTTCTCTTCTTTTCTCTTTTCTCTTTTCTCTGCTTTTCTCTTTTTCCTTTTCCCTTCTTTTCTGTATTCTCTTTTTTCTTCTTTTCACTTCTTTTCTCATTTCCCTTTTCTCTTCTTTTCTCTTTTCACTTTTCTCTATTCTCTTTTCTCTTCTTTTCTGTATTCCCTTTTTTCTTCTGTTCACTACTTTTCTCATTTCCCTTTTCTCTTCTTTTCTCTTTTCGCTTTTCTCTATTCTCTTTTCTCTTCTTTTCTGTTTTCCCTTTTCTCTTTTCTCTTTTCGCATTTCGCTTCTTTTCTCGTCTTTTCTCTTTTCTCTTCGTTTCTGTTTTCTGTTTTCTCTTTTCTCTTCGTATCTCTTTTCTTTTTCTTTTGTCTTCTTTTCTCTTTTTCGCATTTGTCTTTTTTCTCTTTTTTCTCTACATTTCTCTTCATTTCTCTTTTCTCTTTTCTCTTCTTTTCTCTTTTTCCTTTTCCCTTCTTTTCTCTATTCTCTTTTTTCTTCTTTTCACTTCTTTTCTCTTTTCCCTTTTCTCTTCTTTTCTCTTTTCACTTTTCTCTATTCTCTTTTCTCTTCTTTTCTGTTCTTTTCTATTTTCTCTTTTTTCTTTTTTCTCCACTATTCTCTTCTTTTCTCTTCTTTTCTTTTTTCCCTTTTCTCTTCTTTTCCCTTTCCCTTTTCTCTTATCTCTTCTATTCTCTTTTATCTTTTCTCTTCTTTTCTCTTCTTTTTTCTTCTAGTCTCTTTTCCCTTTTCTCGTCTTTTCTCTTTTCTCTTTTCTCTGCTTTTCTCTTTTCCTTTTCTCTTCTTTTCTCTTTTCTCTTTTATTATCTTTTCTCTTTTCTCTTCTTTTCTATTTCTCTTTTCTCTTCTTTTCTATTTTCTCTTTTGTCTTTTCTCTTCTTTTCTCTTCTTTTCTGTTCTTTTCTGTTTTCCCTTTTCTCTTTTCTCTTTTCGCATTTCACTTCTTTTCTCGTCTTTTCTCTTTTCTCTTTTCTCTTCGTATCTCTTGCTCTTTTTCTTCTTTTGTCTTCTTTTCTCTTTTCATATTTGTCTTTTTTTCTCTTTTTTCTCTACATTTCTCTTCTTTTCCCTTTTCTCTTCTTTTCCCTTTTTCCTTTTCCCTTCTTTTCTCTATTCTCTTTTTTCTTCTTTTCACTTCTTTTCTCTTTTCCCTTTTCTCTTCTTTTCTCTTCTCACTTTTCTCTATTCTCTTTTCTCTTCTTTTCTGTTCTTTTCTATTTTCTCTTTTTTCGCTTCTTTTCTCTTCCTTCCTCTTCTTTTCTCTTTTCCCTTCTCTCTTCTTTTCTCTTTTCTCTTTTCGCTTTTCTCTTTTCTCTTCTATTCTCTTCTTTTCTCCCCTTTTCTCTTTTCTCTTTTCACTTCTTTTCTCTTTTCACATTTGTCTTTTTTTCTCTTTACTGTTTTTTTATTTTCTCTTCTTTTCTCTTTTCTTCTCTTTTCTCTTCTTTTCTGTTTTTCTCTTTTCTCTTCTTTTCTCTGCTTTTCTCTTTTCTCTTTTCTCTTCATTTCTCTTTTCTCTTCTTTTCTCTTTTTCCTTTTCTCTTCTTTTCTCTATTCTCTTTTCTCTTCTTTTCACTTCTTTTCTATTTTCCCTTTCCTCTTCTTTTTCTCTTTTCACTTTTCTCTATTCCCTTTTCTCTTCTTTTCTGTTCTTTTCTGTATTCCCTTTTCTCTTTTCTCTTTTCTCTTCGTAACTCTTTTCTCTTTTTCTTCTTTTCTCTTCTTTTCTCTTTTCACATTTGTCTTTTTTTCTCTTTACTGTTTTTTATTTTCTCTTCTTTTCTCTTTTCTTCTCTTTTCTCTTCTTTTCTGTTTTTCTCTTTTCTCTTCTTTTCTCTGCTTTTCTCTTTTCTCTTTTCTCTTCATTTCGCTTTTCTCTTCTTTTCTCTTTTTCCTTTTCTCTTCTTTTCTCTATTCTCTTTTCTCTTCTTTTCACTTCTTTTCTATTTTCCCTTTCATCTTCTTTTTCTCTTTTCACTTTTATCTATTCCCTTTTCTCTTCTTTTCTGTTCTTTTCTGTTTTCCCTTTTCTCTTCTCTCTTTTCGCATTTCGCTTCTTTTCTCGTCTTTTCTCTTTCCTCTTTTCTCTTCGTTTCTCTTTTGTTTTCTCTTTTCTCTTCGTATCTCTTTTCTCTTTTTCTTCTTTTGTCTTCTTTTCTCTTTTCATATTTGTCTTTTTTTCTCTTTTTTCTCTACATTTCTCTTCTTTTCCCTTTTCTCTTCTTTTCCCTTTTTCCTTATCCCTTCTTTTCTCTATTCTCTTTTTTCTTCTTTTCACTTCTTTTCTCTTTTCCCTTTTCTCTTCTTTTCTCTTCTCACTTTTCTCTCTTCTCTTTTCTCTTCTTTTCTTTTCTTTTCTGTTTTCCCTTTTCTCCTTTTCTCTCTTTGCATTTCGCTTCTTTTCTCCTCTTTTCTATTTTCTCTTTTCTCTTCGTTTCTCTTTTCTGTTTTCTCTTTTCTCTTTGTATCTCTTTTCTCTTTTTCTTCTTTTCTCTTTCTTTTCTCTTTTCACATTTGTCTTTTTTTCTCTTTTTTCTCCACATTTCTCTTCTTTTCTCTTTTCTTTTTTCTCTTCTTTTCTCTTTTTCCTTTTCCCTTCTTTTCTGTATTCTCTTTTTTCTTCTTTTCACTTCTTTTCTCATTTCCCTTTCCTCTTCTTTTCTCTTTTCACTTTTCTCTATTCTCTTTTCTCTTCTTTTCTGTTCTTTTCTGTTTTCCCTTTTCTCTTTTCTCTTTTCGCATTTCACTTCTTTTCTCGTCTTTTCTCTTTTCTCTTTTCTCTTCATTTCTCTTTTCTGTTTTCTCTTTTCTCTTCGTATCTCTTTTCTCTTTTTCTTCTTTTCTCTTCTTTTCTCTTTTCACAATTGTCTTTTTTCTCTTTTTTCTCTACATTCTCTTCTTTTCTCTTTTCTCTTCTTTTCTCTTTTTCCTTTTCCCTTATTTTCTCTATTCTCTTTTTTCTTTTTTTCACTTCTTTTCTCTTTTCCCTTTTCTCTTCTTTTCTCTTCTCACTTTTCTCTCTTCTCTTTTCTCTTCTTTTCTTTTCTGTTTTCCCTTTTCTCCTTTTCTCTTTTTGCATTTCGCTTCTTTTCTCGTCTTTTCTCTTTTCTCTTCTCTCTTCGTTTCTCTTTTCTCTTTTCTCTTTTCTCTTCTTTTCTCTATTTCCTTTTCCCTTCTTTTCTGTATTCTCTTTTTTCTTCTTTTCACTTCTTTTCTCATTTCCCTTTCCTCTTCTTTTCTCTTTTCACTTTTCTCTCCTCTCTTTTCTCTTCTTTTCTGTTCTTTTCTGTTTTCCCTTTTCTCTTTTCTCTTTTCGCATTTCGCTTCTTTTCTCGTCTTTTCTCTTTTCTATTTTCTCTTCGTTTCTGTTTTCTGTTTTCTCTTTTCTCTTCATATCTCTTTTCTCTTTTTCTTCTTTTCTCTTCTTTTCTCTTTTCACAATTGTCTTTTTTCTCTTGTTTCTCTACATTCTATACTTTTCTCTTTTCTCTTCTTTTCTCTTTTTCCTTTTCCCTTATTTTCTCTATTCTCTTTTTTCTTTTTTTCACTTCTTTTCTCTTTTCCCTTTTCTCTCCTTTTCTCTTCTCACTTTTCTCTATTCTCTTTTCTCTTCTTTTCTGTTCTTTTCTATTTTCTCTTTTTTCTTTTTTCTCCACTTTTCTCTTCTTTTCTCTTTTCTGTTCTTTTCTCTTCTTTTCTTTTTTCCCTTTTCTCTTCTTTTCTCTTTTCTCTTTTCGCTTTTCTCTTCTTTTCTCATCTTTTCTCTTTTCGCTTTTCTCTTCTTTTCTCATCTTTTCTCTTTTCTCTTTTCTCTTCTTTTCCCTTTTTACTTTGCTCTTCTTTATTTTACCTTCATTTCGCTTTTCCCTTCTTTTCTCATCTTTTCTCTTTTTTCTTCTTTACTCTTTTCCCTTTTCTCTTCATTTCTCTTATCTCTTTTCTCTTCGTATCTCTTTTCCATTTTCCTTCTTTTCTCTTCATTTCTCTTTTCTCTTCTTTTCTCTTTTTCCTTTTCTCTTCTTTTCTCTATTCTCTTTTCTCTTCTTTTCACTTCTTTTCTCTTTTCCCTTTCCTCTTCTTTTCTCTTTTTCCTTTTCCCTTCTTTTCTGTATTCTCTTTTTTCTTCTTTTCACTTCTTTTCTCATTTCCCTTTTCTCTTCTTTTCTCTTTTCACTTTTCTCTATTCTCTTTTCTCTTCTTTTCTGTATTCCCTTTTTTCTTCTGTTCACTACTTTTCTCATTTCCCTTTTCTCTTCTTTTCTCTTTTCACTTTTCTCTATTCCCTTTTCTCTTCTTTTCTGTTCTTTTCTGTTTTCCCTTTTCTCTTTTCTCTTTTCTCTGCTTTTCTCTTTTCCTTTTCTCTTCTTTTCTCTTCTTTTCTCTTTTCTCTTTTATTATCTTTTCTCTTTTCTCTTCTTTTCTATTTCTCTTTTCTCTTCTTTTCTATTTTCTCTTTTGTCTTTTCTCTTCTTTTCTCTTCTTTTCTGTTCTTTTCTGTTTTCCCTTTTCTCTTTTCTCTTTTCGCATTTCACTTCTTTTCTCGTCTTTTCTCTTTTCTCTTTTCTCTTCGTATCTCTTTTCTCTTTTTCTTCTTTTGTCTTCTTTTCTCTTTTCATATTTGTCTTTTTTTCTCTTTTTTCTCTACATTTCTCTTCTTTTCCCTTTTCTCTTCTTTTCCCTTTTTCCTTTTCCCTTCTTTTCTCTATTCTCTTTTTTCTTCTTTTCACTTCTTTTCTCTTTTCCCTTTTCTCTTCTTTTCTCTTCTCACTTTTCTCTATTCTCTTTTCTCTTCTTTTCTGTTCTTTTCTATTTTCTCTTTTTTCGCTTCTTTTCTCTTCCTTCCTCTTCTTTTCTCTTTTCCCTTCTCTCTTCTTTTCTCTTTTCTCTTTTCTCTTATATTCTCTTCTTTTCTCCCCTTTTCTCTTTTCTCTTTTCACTTCTTTTCTCTTCTTTTCTCTTTTCACATTTGTCTTTTTTTCTCTTTACTGTTTTTTTATTTTCTCTTCTTTTCTCTTTTCTTCTCTTTTCTCTTCTTTTCTGTTTTACTCTTTTCTCTTCTTTTCTCTGCTTTTCTCTTTTCTCTTTTCTCTTCATTTCTCTTTTCTCTTCTTTTCTCTTTTTCCTTTTCTCTTCTTTTCTCTACTCTCTTTTCTCTTCTTTTCACTTCTTTTCTATTTTCCCTTTCCTCTTCTTTTTCTCTTTTCACTTTTCTCTATTCCCTTTTCTCTTCTTTTCTGTTCTTTTCTGTTTTCCCTTTTCTCTTTTCTCTTTTCTCTTCGTATCTCTTTTCTCTTTTTCTTCTTTTCTCTTCTTTTCTCTTTTCACATTTGTCTTTTTTTCTCTTTACTGTTTTTTATTTTCTCTTCTTTTCTCTTTTCTTCTCTTTTCTCTTCTTTTCTGTTTTTCTCTTTTCTCTTCTTTTCTCTGCTTTTCTCTTTTCTCTTTTCTCTTCATTTCTCTTTTCTCTTCTTTTCTCTTTTTCCTTTTCTCTTCTTTTCTCTATTCTCTTTTCTCTTCTTTTCACTTCTTTTCTATTTTCCCTTTCATCTTCTTTTTCTCTTTTCACTTTTCTCTATTCCCTTTTCTCTTCTTTTCTGTTCTTTTCTGTTTTCCCTTTTCTCTTCTCTCTTTTCGCATTTCGCTTCTTTTCTCGTCTTTTCTCTTTCCTCTTTTCTCTTCGTTTCTCTTTTGTTTTCTCTTTTCTCTTCGTATCTCTTTTCTCTTTTTCTTCTTTTGTCTTCTTTTCTCTTTTCATATTTGTCTTTTTTTCTCTTTTTTCTCCACATTTCTCTTCTTTTCTCTTTTCTCTTCTTTTCTCTTTTTCCTTTTCCCTTATTTTCTCTATTCTCTTTTTTCTTTTTTTCACTTCTTTTCTCTTTTCCCTTTTCTCTTCTTTTCTCTTCTCACTTTTCTCTCTTCTCTTTTCTCTTCTGTTCTTTTCTGTTTTCCCTTTTCTCCTTTTCTCTTTTCGCATTTCGCTTCTTTTCTCGTCTTTTCTCTTTTCTCTTCTCTCTTCGTTTCTCTTTTCTGTTTTCTCTTTTCTCTTCGTATATCTTTTCTCTTTTTCTTCTTTTCTCTTCTTTTCTCTTTTCACATTTGTCTTTTTTTCTCTTTTTTCTCCACATTTCTCTTCTTTTCTCTTTTCTCTTTTCTCTTCTTTTCTCTTTTTCCTTTTCCCTTCTTTTCTGTATTCTCTTTTTTCTTCTTTTCACTTCTTTTCTCATTTCCCTTTCCTCTTCTTTTCTCTTTTCACTTTTCTCTACTCTCTTTTCTCTTCTTTTCTGTTCTTTTCTATTTTCTCTTTTGTCTTTTCTCTTCTTTTCTCTTCTTTTCTGTTCTTTTCTGTTTTCCCTTTTCTCTTTTCTCTTTTCGCATTTCACTTCTTTTCTCGTCTTTTCTCTTTTCTCTTTTCTCTTCGTATCTCTTGCTCTTTTTCTTCTTTTGTCTTCTTTTCTCTTTTCATATTTGTCTTTTTTTCTCTTTTTTCTCTACATTTCTCTTCTTTTCCCTTTTCTCTTCTTTTCCCTTTTTCCTTTTCCCTTCTTTTCTCTATTCTCTTTTTTCTTCTTTTCACTTCTTTTCTCTTTTCCCTTTTCTCTTCTTTTCTCTTCTCACTTTTCTCTATTCTCTTTTCTCTTCTTTTCTGTTCTTTTCTATTTTCTCTTTTTTCGCTTCTTTTCTCTTCCTTCCTCTTCTTTTCTCTTTTCCCTTCTCTCTTCTTTTCTCTTTTCTCTTTTCGCTTTTCTCTTTTCTCTTCTATTCTCTTCTTTTCTCCCCTTTTCTCTTTTCTCTTTTCACTTCTTTTCTCTTTTCACATTTGTCTTTTTTTCTCTTTACTGTTTTTTTATTTTCTCTTCTTTTCTCTTTTCTTCTCTTTTCTCTTCTTTTCTGTTTTTCTCTTTTCTCTTCTTTTCTCTGCTTTTCTCTTTTCTCTTTTCTCTTCATTTCTCTTTTCTCTTCTTTTCTCTTTTTCCTTTTCTCTTCTTTTCTCTATTCTCTTTTCTCTTCTTTTCACTTCTTTTCTATTTTCCCTTTCCTCTTCTTTTTCTCTTTTCACTTTTCTCTATTCCCTTTTCTCTTCTTTTCTGTTTTTTTCTGTATTCCCTTTTCTCTTTTCTCTTTTCTCTTCGTAACTCTTTTCTCTTTTTCTTCTTTTCTCTTCTTTTCTCTTTTCACATTTGTCTTTTTTTCTCTTTACTGTTTTTTATTTTCTCTTCTTTTCTCTTTTCTTCTCTTTTCTCTTCTTTTCTGTTTTTCTCTTTTCTCTTCTTTTCTCTGCTTTTCTCTTTTCTCTTTTCTCTTCATTTCGCTTTTCTCTTCTTTTCTCTTTTTCCTTTTCTCTTCTTTTCTCTATTCTCTTTTCTCTTCTTTTCACTTCTTTTCTATTTTCCCTTTCATCTTCTTTTTCTCTTTTCACTTTTCTCTATTCCCTTTTCTCTTCTTTTCTGTTCTTTTCTGTTTTCCCTTTTCTCTTCTCTCTTTTCGCATTTCGCTTCTTTTCTCGTCTTTTCTCTTTCCTCTTTTCTCTTCGTTTCTCTTTTGTTTTCTCTTTTCTCTTCGTATCTCTTTTCTCTTTTTCTTCTTTTGTCTTCTTTTCTCTTTTCATATTTGTCTTTTTTTCTCTTTTTTCTCTACATTTCTCTTCTTTTCCCTTTTCTCTTCTTTTCCCTTTTTCCTTTTCCCTTCTTTTCTCTATTCTCTTTTTTCTTCTTTTCACTTCTTTTCTCTTTTCCCTTTTCTCTTCTTTTCTCTTCTCACTTTTCTCTCTTCTCTTTTCTCTTCTTTTCTTTTCTTTTCTGTTTTCCCTTTTCTCCTTTTCTCTCTTTGCATTTCGCTTCTTTTCTCCTCTTTTCTATTTTCTCTTTTCTCTTCGTTTCTCTTTTCTGTTTTCTCTTTTCTCTTTGTACCTCTTTTCTCTTTTTCTTCTTTTCTCTTTCTTTTCTCTTTTCACATTTGTCTTTTTTTCTCTTTTTTCTCCACATTTCTCTTCTTTTCTCTTTTCTTTTTTCTCTTCTTTTCTCTTTTTCCTTTTCCCTTCTTTTCTGTATTCTCTTTTTTCTTCTTTTCACTTCTTTTCTCATTTCCCTTTCCTCTTCTTTTCTCTTTTCACTTTTCTCTATTCTCTTTTCTCTTCTTTTCTGTTCTTTTCTGTTTTCCCTTTTCTCTTTTCTCTTTTCGCATTTCACTTCTTTTCTCGTCTTTTCTCTTTTCTCTTTTCTCTTCATTTCTCTTTTCTGTTTTCTCTTTTCTCTTCGTATCTCTTTTCTCTTTTTCTTCTTTTCTCTTCTTTTCTCTTTTCACAATTGTCTTTTTTCTCTTTTTTCTCTACATTCTCTTCTTTTCTCTTTTCTCTTCTTTTCTCTTTTTCCTTTTCCCTTATTTTCTCTATTCTCTTTTTTCTTTTTTTCACTTCTTTTCTCTTTTCCCTTTTCTCTTCTTTTCTCTTCTCACTTTTCTCTCTTCTCTTTTCTCTTCTTTTCTTTTCTGTTTTCCCTTTTCTCCTTTTCTCTTTTTGCATTTCGCTTCTTTTCTCGTCTTTTCTCTTTTCTCTTCTCTCTTCGTTTCTCTTTTCTCTTTTCTCTTTTCTCTTCTTTTCTCTATTTCCTTTTCCCTTCTTTTCTGTATTCTCTTTTTTCTTCTTTTCACTTCTTTTCTCATTTCCCTTTCCTCTTCTTTTCTCTTTTCACTTTTCTCTCCTCTCTTTTCTCTTCTTTTCTGTTCTTTTCTGTTTTCCCTTTTCTCTTTTCTCTTTTCGCATTTCGCTTCTTTTCTCGTCTTTTCTCTTTTCTATTTTCTCTTCGTTTCTGTTTTCTGTTTTCTCTTTTCTCTTCATATCTCTTTTCTCTTTTTCTTCTTTTCTCTTCTTTTCTCTTTTCACAATTGTCTTTTTTCTCTTGTTTCTCTACATTCTATACTTTTCTCTTTTCTCTTCTTTTCTCTTTTTCCTTTTCCCTTATTTTCTCTATTCTCTTTTTTCTTTTTTTCACTTCTTTTCTCTTTTCCCTTTTCTCTCCTTTTCTCTTCTCACTTTTCTCTATTCTCTTTTCTCTTCTTTTCTGTTCTTTTCTATTTTCTCTTTTTTCTTTTTTCTCCACTTTTCTCTTCTTTTCTCTTTTCTGTTCTTTTCTCTTCTTTTCTTTTTTCCCTTTTCTCTTCTTTTCTCTTTTCTCTTTTCGCTTTTCTCTTCTTTTCTCATCTTTTCTCTTTTCGCTTTTCTCTTCTTTTCTCATCTTTTCTCTTTTCTCTTTTCTCTTCTTTTCCCTTTTTACTTTGCTCTTTTTTATTTTACCTTCATTTCGCTTTTCCCTTCTTTTCTCATCTTTTCTCTTTTTTCTTCTTTACTCTTTTCCCTTTTCTCTTCATTTCTCTTATCTCTTTTCTCTTCGTATCTCTTTTCCATTTTCCTTCTTTTCTCTTCATTTCTCTTTTCTCTTCTTTTCTCTTTTTCCTTTTCTCTTCTTTTCTCTATTCTCTTTTCTCTTCTTTTCACTTCTTTTCTCTTTTCCCTTTCCTCTTCTTTTCTCTTTTTCCTTTTCCCTTCTTTTCTGTATTCTCTTTTTTCTTCTTTTCACTTCTTTTCTCATTTCCCTTTTCTCTTCTTTTCTCTTTTCACTTTTCTCTATTCTCTTTTCTCTTCTTTTCTGTATTCCCTTTTTTCTTCTGTTCACTACTTTTCTCATTTCCCTTTTCTCTTCTTTTCTCTTTTCACTTTTCTCTATTCCCTTTTCTCTTCTTTTCTGTTCTTTTCTGTTTTCCCTTTTCTCTTTTCTCTTTTCTCTGCTTTTCTCTTTTCCTTTTCTCTTCTTTTCTCTTCTTTTCTCTTTTCTCTTTTATTATCTTTTCTCTTTTCTCTTCTTTTCTATTTCTCTTTTCTCTTCTTTTCTATTTTCTCTTTTGTCTTTTCTCTTCTTTTCTCTTCTTTTCTGTTCTTTTCTGTTTTCCCTTTTCTCTTTTCTCTTTTCGCATTTCACTTCTTTTCTCGTCTTTTCTCTTTTCTCTTTTCTCTTCGTATCTCTTTTCTCTTTTTCTTCTTTTGTCTTCTTTTCTCTTTTCATATTTGTCTTTTTTTCTCTTTTTTCTCTACATTTCTCTTCTTTTCCCTTTTCTCTTCTTTTCCCTTTTTCCTTTTCCCTTCTTTTCTCTATTCTCTTTTTTCTTCTTTTCACTTCTTTTCTCTTTTCCCTTTTCTCTTCTTTTCTCTTCTCACTTTTCTCTATTCTCTTTTCTCTTCTTTTCTGTTCTTTTCTATTTTCGCTTTTTTCGCTTCTTTTCTCTTCCTTCCTCTTCTTTTCTCTTTTCCCTTCTCTCTTCTTTTCTCTTTTCTCTTTTCTCTTATATTCTCTTCTTTTCTCCCCTTTTCTCTTTTCTCTTTTCACTTCTTTTCTCTTCTTTTCTCTTTTCACATTTGTCTTTTTTTCTCTTTACTGTTTTTTTATTTTCTCTTCTTTTCTCTTTTCTTCTCTTTTCTCTTCTTTTCTGTTTTACTCTTTTCTCTTCTTTTCTCTGCTTTTCTCTTTTCTCTTTTCTCTTCATTTCTCTTTTCTCTTCTTTTCTCTTTTTCCTTTTCTCTTCTTTTCTCTACTCTCTTTTCTCTTCTTTTCACTTCTTTTCTATTTTCCCTTTCCTCTTCTTTTTCTCTTTTCACTTTTCTCTATTCCCTTTTCTCTTCTTTTCTGTTCTTTTCTGTTTTCCCTTTTCTCTTTTCTCTTTTCTCTTCGTATCTCTTTTCTCTTTTTCTTCTTTTCTCTTCTTTTCTCTTTTCACATTTGTCTTTTTTTCTCTTTACTGTTTTTTATTTTCTCTTCTTTTCTCTTTTCTTCTCTTTTCTCTTCTTTTCTGTTTTTCTCTTTTCTCTTCTTTTCTCTGCTTTTCTCTTTTCTCTTTTCTCTTCATTTCTCTTTTCTCTTCTTTTCTCTTTTTCCTTTTCTCTTCTTTTCTCTATTCTCTTTTCTCTTCTTTTCACTTCTTTTCTATTTTCCCTTTCATCTTCTTTTTCTCTTTTCACTTTTCTCTATTCCCTTTTCTCTTCTTTTCTGTTCTTTTCTGTTTTCCCTTTTCTCTTCTCTCTTTTCGCATTTCGCTTCTTTTCTCGTCTTTTCTCTTTCCTCTTTTCTCTTCGTTTCTCTTTTGTTTTCTCTTTTCTCTTCGTATCTCTTTTCTCTTTTTCTTCTTTTGTCTTCTTTTCTCTTTTCATATTTGTCTTTTTTTCTCTTTTTTCTCCACATTTCTCTTCTTTTCTCTTTTCTCTTCTTTTCTCTTTTTCCTTTTCCCTTATTTTCTCTATTCTCTTTTTTCTTTTTTTCACTTCTTTTCTCTTTTCCCTTTTCTCTTCTTTTCTCTTCTCACTTTTCTCTCTTCTCTTTTCTCTTCTGTTCTTTTCTGTTTTCCCTTTTCTCCTTTTCTCTTTTCGCATTTCCCTTCTTTTCTCCTCTTTTCTCTTTTCTCTTCTCTCTTCGTTTCTCTTTTCTGTTTTCTCTTTTCTCTTCGTATATCTTTTCTCTTTTTCTTCTTTTCTCTTCTTTTCTCTTTTCACATTTGTCTTTTTTTCTCTTTTTTCTCCACATTTCTCTTCTTTTCTCTTTTCTCTTTTCTCTTCTTTTCTCTTTTTCCTTTTCCCTTCTTTTCTGTATTCTCTTTTTTCTTCTTTTCACTTCTTTTCTCATTTCCCTTTCCTCTTCTTTTCTCTTTTCACTTTTCTCTACTCTCTTTTCTCTTCTTTTCTGTTCTTTTCTGTTTTCCCTTTTCTCTTTTCTCTTTTCGCATTTCGCTTCTTTTCTCGTCTTTTCTCTTTTCTATTTTCTCTTCGTTTCTCTTTTCTGTTTTCTCTTTTCTCTTCGTATCTCTTTTCTCTTTTTCTTCTTTTCTCTTCTTTTCTCTTTTCATAATTGTCTTTTTTCTCTTGTTTCTCTACATTCTATACTTTTCTCTTTTCTCTTCTTTTCTCTTTTTCCTTTTCCCTTATTTTCTCTATTCTCTTTTTTCTTTTTTTCACTTCTTTTCTCTTTTCCCTTTTCTCTCCTTTTCTCTTCTCACTTTTCTCTATTCTCTTTTCTCTTCTTTTCTGTTCTTTTCTATTTTCTCTTTTTTCTTTTTTCTCCACTTTTCTCTTCTTTTCTCTTTTCTGTTCTTTTCTCTTCTTTTCTTTTTTCCCTTTTCTCTTCTTTTCTCTTTTCTCTTTTCGCTTTTCTCTTCTTTTCTCATCTTTTCTCTTTTCGCTTTTCTCTTCTTTTCTCATCTTTTCTCTTTTCTCTTTTCTCTTCTTTTCCCTTTTTACTTTGCTCTTTTTTATTTTACCTTCATTTCGCTTTTCCCTTCTTTTCTCATCTTTTCTCTTTTTTCTTCTTTACTCTTTTCCCTTTTCTCTTCATTTCTCTTATCTCTTTTCTCTTCGTATCTCTTTTCCATTTTCCTTCTTTTCTCTTCATTTCTCTTTTCTCTTCTTTTCACTTCTTTTCTATTTTCCCTTTCATCTTCTTTTTCTCTTTTCACTTTTCTCTATTCCCTTTTCTCTTCTTTTCTGTTCTTTTCTGTTTTCCCTTTTCTCTTTTCTCTTTTCTCTTCGTATCTCTTTTCTCTTTTTCTTCTTTTCTCTTCTTTTCTCTTTTCACATTTGTCTTTTTTTCTCTTTACTGTTTTTTATTTTCTCTTCTTTTCTCTTTTCTTCTCTTTTCTCTTCTTTTCTGTTTTTCTCTTTTCTCTTCTTTTCTCTGCTTTTCTCTTTTCTCTTTTCTCTTCATTTCTCTTTTCTCTTCTTTTCTCTTTTTCCTTTTCTCTTCTTTTCTCTATTCTCTTTTCTCTTCTTTTCACTTCTTTTCTATTTTCCCTTTCATCTTCTTTTTCTCTTTTCACTTTTCTCTATTCCCTTTTCTCTTCTTTTCTGTTCTTTTCTGTTTTCCCTTTTCTCTTTTCTCTTTTCTCTGCTTTTCTCTTTTCCATTTCTCTTCTTTTCTCTTCTTTTCTCTTTTCTCTTTTATTATCTTTTCTCTTTTCTCTTCTTTTCTATTTCTCTTTTCTCTTCTTTTCTATTTTCTCTTTTGTCTTTTCTCTTCTTTTCTCTTCTTTTCTGTTCTTTTCTGTTTTCCCTTTTCTCTTTTCTCTTTTCGCATTTCACTTCTTTTCTCGTCTTTTCTCTTTTCTCTTTTCTCTTCGTATCTCTTTTCTCTTTTTCTTCTTTTGTCTTCTTTTCTCTTTTCATATTTGTCTTTTTTTCTCTTTTTTCTCTACATTTCTCTTCTTTTCCCTTTTCTCTTCTTTTCCCTTTTTCCTTTTCCCTTCTTTTCTCTATTCTCTTTTTTCTTCTTTTCACTTCTTTTCTCTTTTCCCTTTTCTCTTCTTTTCTCTTCTCACTTTTCTCTATTCTCTTTTCTCTTCTTTTCTGTTCTTTTCTATTTTCTCTTTTTTCGCTTCTTTTCTCTTCCTTCCTCTTCTTTTCTCTTTTCCCTTCTCTCTTCTTTTCTCTTTTCTCTTTTCGCTTTTCTCTTTTCTCTTATATTCTCTTCTTTTCTCCCCTTTTCTCTTTTCTCTTTTCACTTCTTTTCTCTTCTTTTCTCTTTTCACATTTGTCTTTTTTTCTCTTTACTGTTTTTTTATTTTCTCTTCTTTTCTCTTTTCTTCTCTTTTCTCTTCTTTTCTGTTTTACTCTTTTCTCTTCTTTTCTCTGCTTTTCTCTTTTCTCTTTTCTCTTCATTTCTCTTTTCTCTTCTTTTCTCTTTTTCCTTTTCTCTTCTTTTCTCTATTCTCTTTTCTCTTCTTTTCACTTCTTTTCTATTTTCCCTTTCCTCTTCTTTTTCTCTTTTCACTTTTCTCTATTCCCTTTTCTCTTCTTTTCTGTTCTTTTCTGTTTTCCCTTTTCTCTTTTCTCTTTTCTCTTCGTATCTCTTTTCTCTTTTTCTTCTTTTCTCTTCTTTTCTCTTTTCACATTTGTCTTTTTTTCTCTTTACTGTTTTTTATTTTCTCTTCTTTTCTCTTTTCTTCTCTTTTCTCTTCTTTTCTGTTTTTCTCTTTTCTCTTCTTTTCTCTGCTTTTCTCTTTTCTCTTTTCTCTTCATTTCTCTTTTCTCTTCTTTTCTCTTTTTCCTTTTCTCTTCTTTTCTCTATTCTCTTTTCTCTTCTTTTCACTTCTTTTCTATTTTCCCTTTCATCTTCTTTTTCTCTTTTCACTTTTCTCTATTCCCTTTTCTCTTCTTTTCTGTTCTTTTCTGTTTTCCCTTTTCTCTTCTCTCTTTTCGCATTTCGCTTCTTTTCTCGTCTTTTCTCTTTCCTCTTTTCTCTTCGTTTCTCTTTTGTTTTCTCTTTTCTCTTCGTATCTCTTTTCTCTTTTTCTTCTTTTGTCTTCTTTTCTCTTTTCATATTTGTCTTTTTTTCTCTTTTTTCTCTACATTTCTCTTCTTTTCCCTTTTCTCTTCTTTTCCCTTTTTCCTTTTCCCTTCTTTTCTGTTTTCCCTTTTCTCTTTTCTCTTTTCGCATTTCACTTCTTTTCTCGTCTTTTCTCTTTTCTCTTTTCTCTTCGTATCTCTTTTCTCTTTTTCTTCTTTTGTCTTCTTTTCTCTTTTCATATTTGTCTTTTTTTCTCTTTTTTCTCTACATTTCTCTTCTTTTCCCTTTTCTCTTCTTTTCCCTTTTTCCTTTTCCCTTCTTTTCTCTATTCTCTTTTTTCTTCTTTTCACTTCTTTTCTCTTTTCCCTTTTCTCTTCTTTTCTCTTCTCACTTTTCTCTATTCTCTTTTCTCTTCTTTTCTGTTCTTTTCTATTTTCTCTTTTTTCGCTTCTTTTCTCTTCCTTCCTCTTCTTTTCTCTTTTCCCTTCTCTCTTCTTTTCTCTTTTCTCTTTTCGCTTTTCTCTTTTCTCTTATATTCTCTTCTTTTCTCCCCTTTTCTCTTTTCTCTTTTCACTTCTTTTCTCTTCTTTTCTCTTTTCACATTTGTCTTTTTTTCTCTTTACTGTTTTTTTATTTTCTCTTCTTTTCTCTTTTCTTCTCTTTTCTCTTCTTTTCTGTTTTACTCTTTTCTCTTCTTTTCTCTGCTTTTCTCTTTTCTCTTTTCTCTTCATTTCTCTTTTCTCTTCTTTTCTCTTTTTCCTTTTCTCTTCTTTTCTCTATTCTCTTTTCTCTTCTTTTCACTTCTTTTCTATTTTCCCTTTCCTCTTCTTTTTCTCTTTTCACTTTTCTCTATTCCCTTTTCTCTTCTTTTCTGTTCTTTTCTGTTTTCCCTTTTCTCTTTTCTCTTTTCTCTTCGTATCTCTTTTCTCTTTTTCTTCTTTTCTCTTCTTTTCTCTTTTCACATTTGTCTTTTTTTCTCTTTACTGTTTTTTATTTTCTCTTCTTTTCTCTTTTCTTCTCTTTTCTCTTCTTTTCTGTTTTTCTCTTTTCTCTTCTTTTCTCTGCTTTTCTCTTTTCTCTTTTCTCTTCATTTCTCTTTTCTCTTCTTTTCTCTTTTTCCTTTTCTCTTCTTTTCTCTATTCTCTTTTCTCTTCTTTTCACTTCTTTTCTATTTTCCCTTTCATCTTCTTTTTCTCTTTTCACTTTTCTCTATTCCCTTTTCTCTTCTTTTCTGTTCTTTTCTGTTTTCCCTTTTCTCTTCTCTCTTTTCGCATTTCGCTTCTTTTCTCGTCTTTTCTCTTTCCTCTTTTCTCTTCGTTTCTCTTTTGTTTTCTCTTTTCTCTTCGTATCTCTTTTCTCTTTTTCTTCTTTTGTCTTCTTTTCTCTTTTCATATTTGTCTTTTTTTCTCTTTTTTCTCTACATTTCTCTTCTTTTCCCTTTTCTCTTCTTTTCCCTTTTTCCTTTTCCCTTCTTTTCTCTATTCTCTTTTTTCTTCTTTTCACTTCTTTTCTCTTTTCCCTTTTCTCTTCTTTTCTCTTCTCACTTTTCTCTCTTCTCTTTTCTCTTCTTTTCTTTTCTTTTCTGTTTTCCCTTTTCTCCTTTTCTCTCTTTGCATTTCGCTTCTTTTCTCCTCTTTTCTATTTTCTCTTTTCTCTTCGTTTCTCTTTTCTGTTTTCTCTTTTCTCTTTGTATCTCTTTTCTCTTTTTCTTCTTTTCTCTTTCTTTTCTCTTTTCACATTTGTCTTTTTTCTCTTTTTTCTCCACATTTCTCTTCTTTTCTCTTTTCTTTTTTCTCTTCTTTTCTCTTTTTCCTTTTCCCTTCTTTTCTGTATTCTCTTTTTTCTTCTTTTCACTTCTTTTCTCATTTCCCTTTCCTCTTCTTTTCTCTTTTCACTTTTCTCTATTCTCTTTTCTCTTCTTTTCTGTTCTTTTCTGTTTTCCCTTTTCTCTTTTCTCTTTTCGCATTTCACTTCTTTTCTCGTCTTTTCTCTTTTCTCTTTTCTCTTCATTTCTCTTTTCTGTTTTCTCTTTTCTCTTCGTATCTCTTTTCTCTTTTTCTTCTTTTCTCTTCTTTTCTCTTTTCACAATTGTCTTTTTTCTCTTTTTTCTCTACATTCTCTTCTTTTCTCTTTTCTCTTCTTTTCTCTTTTTCCTTTTCCCTTATTTTCTCTATTCTCTTTTTTCTTTTTTTCACTTCTTTTCTCTTTTCCCTTTTCTCTTCTTTTCTCTTCTCACTTTTCTCTCTTCTCTTTTCTCTTCTTTTCTTTGCTGTTTTCCCTTTTCTCCTTTTCTCTTTTCGCATTTCGCTTCTTTTCTCGTCTTTTCTCTTTTCTCTTCTCTCTTCGTTTCTCTTTTCTCTTTTCTCTTTTCTCTTCTTTTCTCTATTTCCTTTTCCCTTCTTTTCTGTATTCTCTTTTTTCTTCTTTTCACTTCTTTTCTCATTTCCCTTTCCTCTTCTTTTCTCTTTTCACTTTTCTCTACTCTCTTTTCTCTTCTTTTCTGTTCTTTTCTGTTTTCCCTTTTCTCTTTTCTCTTTTCGCATTTCGCTTCTTTTCTCGTCTTTTCTCTTTTCTATTTTCTCTTCGTTTCTGTTTTCTGTTTTCTCTTTTCTCTTCATATCTCTTTTCTCTTTTTCTTCTTTTCTCTTCTTTTCTCTTTTCACAATTGTCTTTTTTCTCTTGTTTCTCTACATTCTATACTTTTCTCTTTTCTCTTCTTTTCTCTTTTTCCTATTCCCTTATTTTCTCTATTCTCTTTTTTCTTTTTTTCACTTCTTTTCTCTTTTCCCTTTTCTCTCCTTTTCTCTTCTCACTTTTCTCTATTCTCTTTTCTCTTCTTTTCTGTTCTTTTCTATTTTCTCTTTTTTCTTTTTTCTCCACTTTTCTCTTCTTTTCTCTTTTCTGTTCTTTTCTCTTCTTTTCTTTTTTCCCTTTTCTCTTCTTTTCTCTTTTCTCTTTTCGCTTTTCTCTTCTTTTCTCATCTTTTCTCTTTTCGCTTTTCTCTTCTTTTCTCATCTTTTCTCTTTTCTCTTTTCTCTTCTTTTCCCTTTTTACTTTGCTCTTTTTTTATTTTACCTTCATTTCGCTTTTCCCTTCTTTTCTCATCTTTTCTCTTTTTTCTTCTTTACTCTTTTCCCTTTTCTCTTCATTTCTCTTATCTCTTTTCTCTTCGTATCTCTTTTCCATTTTCCTTCTTTTCTCTTCATTTCTCTTTTCTCTTCTTTTCTCTTTTTCCTTTTCTCTTCTTTTCTCTATTCTCTTTTCTCTTCTTTTCACTTCTTTTCTCTTTTCCCTTTCCTCTTCTTTTCTCTTTTCACTTTTCTCTTTTCTCTTTTCTCTTCATTTCTCTTTTCTGTTTTCCCTTTTCTCTTTTCTCTTTTCGCATTTCGCTTCTTTTCTCATCTTTTCTCTTTTCTATTTTCTCTTCGTTTCTGTTTTCTGTTTTCTCTTTTCTCTTCATATCTCTTTTCTCTTTTTCTTCTTTTCTCTTCTTTTCTCTTTTCACAATTGTCTTTTTTCTCTTTTTTCTCTACATTCTCTACTTTTCTCTTTTCTCTTCTTTTCTTTTTTCCCTTTTCTCTTCTTTTCCCTTTCCCTTTTCTCTTATCTCTTCTATTCTCTTTTATCTTTTCTCTTCTTTTCTCTTCTTTTTTCTTCTAGTCTCTTTTCCCTTTTCTCGTCTTTTCTCTTTTCTCTTTTCTCTGCTTTTCTCTTTTTTCTTTTCTCTTGTTTTCTCTTTTCCTTTTCTCTTCTTTTCTCTTCTTTTCTCTTTTCTCTTTTATTATCTTTTCTCTTCTTTTCTATTTCTCTTTTCTCTTCTTTTCTATTTTCTCTTTTGTCTTTTCTCTTCTTTTCTCTTCTTTTCTGTTCTTTTCTGTTTTCCCTTTTCTCTTTTCTCTTTTCGCATTTCACTTCTTTTCTCGTCTTTTCTCTTTTCTCTTTTCTCTTCGTATCTCTTTTCTCTTTTTCTTCTTTTGTCTTCTTTTCTCTTTTCATATTTGTCTTTTTTTCTCTTTTTTCTCTACATTTCTCTTCTTTTCCCTTTTCTCTTCTTTTCCCTTTTTCCTTTTCCCTTCTTTTCTCTATTCTCTTTTTTCTTCTTTTCACTTCTTTTCTCTTTTCCCTTTTCTCTTCTTTTCTCTTCTCACTTTTCTCTATTCTCTTTTCTCTTCTTTTCTGTTCTTTTCTATTTTCTCTTTTTTCTTTTTTCTCCACTTTTCTCTTCTTTTCTCTTTTCTGTTCTTTTCTCTTCTTTTCTTTTTTCCCTTTTCTCTTCTTTTCTCTTTTCTCTTTTCGCTTTTCTCTTCTTTTCTCATCTTTTCTCTTTTCGCTTTTCTCTTCTTTTCTCATCTTTTCTCTTTTCTCTTTTCTCTTCTTTTCCCTTTTTACTTTGCTCTTTTTTTATTTTACCTTCATTTCGCTTTTCCCTTCTTTTCTCATCTTTTCTCTTTTTTCTTCTTTACTCTTTTCCCTTTTCTCTTCATTTCTCTTATCTCTTTTCTCTTCGTATCTCTTTTCCATTTTCCTTCTTTTCTCTTCATTTCTCTTTTCTCTTTTTCCTTTTCTCTTCTTTTCTCTATTCTCTTTTCTCTTCTTTTCTCTTCTTTTCTCTTTTCCCTTTCCTCTTCTTTTCTCTTTTCACTTTTCTCTTTTCTCTTTTCTCTTCATTTCTCTTTTCTGTTTTCCCTTTTCTCTTTTCTCTTTTCGCATTTCGCTTCTTTTCTCGTCTTTTCTCTTTTCTATTTTCTCTTCGTTTCTGTTTTCTGTTTTCTCTTTTCTCTTCATATCTCTTTTCTCTTTTTCTTCTTTTCTCTTTCTTTTCTCTTTTCACATTTGTCTTTTTTTCTCTTTTTTCTCCACATTTCTCTTCTTTTCTCTTTTCTCTTCTTTTCTCTTTTTCCTTTTCCCTTCTTTTCTGTATTCTCTTTTTTCTTCTTTTCACTTCTTTTCTCATTTCCCTTTTCTCTTCTTTTCTCTTTTCACTTTTCTCTATTCTCTTTTCTCTTCTTTTCTGTATTCCCTTTTTTCTTCTGTTCACTACTTTTCTCATTTCCCTTTTCTCTTCTTTTCTCTTTTCACTTTTCTCTATTCCCTTTACTCTTCTTTTCTGTTCTTTTCTGTTTTCCCTTTTCTCTTTTCTCTTTTCTCTGCTTTTCTCTTTTCCTTTTCTCTTCTTTTCTCTTCTTTTCTCTTTTCTCTTTTATTATCTTTTCTCTTTTCTCTTCTTTTCTATTTCTCTTTTCTCTTCTTTTCTATTTTCTCTTTTGTCTTTTCTCTTCTTTTCTCTTCTTTTCTGTTCTTTTCTGTTTTCCCTTTTCTCTTTTCTCTTTTCGCATTTCACTTCTTTTCTCGTCTTTTCTCTTTTCTCTTTTCTCTTCGTATCTCTTTTCTCTTTTTCTTCTTTTGTCTTCTTTTCTCTTTTCATATTTGTCTTTTTTTCTCTTTTTTCTCTACATTTCTCTTCTTTTCCCTTTTCTCTTCTTTTCCCTTTTTCCTTTTCCCTTCTTTTCTCTATTCTCTTTTTTCTTCTTTTCACTTCTTTTCTCTTTTCCCTTTTCTCTTCTTTTCTCTTCTCACTTTTCTCTATTCTCTTTTCTCTTCTTTTCTGTTCTTTTCTATTTTCTCTTTTTTCGCTTCTTTTCTCTTCCTTCCTCTTCTTTTCTCTTTTCCCTTCTCTCTTCTTTTCTCTTTTCTCTTTTCGCTTTTCTCTTTTCTCTTATATTCTCTTCTTTTCTCCCCTTTTCTCTTTTCTCTTTTCACTTCTTTTCTCTTCTTTTCTCTTTTCACATTTGTCTTTTTTTCTCTTTACTGTTTTTTTATTTTCTCTTCTTTTCTCTTTTCTTCTCTTTTCTCTTCTTTTCTGTTTTTCTCTTTTCTCTTCTTTTCTCTGCTTTTCTCTTTTCTCTTTTCTCTTCATTTCTCTTTTCTCTTCTTTTCTCTTTTTCCTTTTCTCTTCTTTTCTCTATTCTCTTTTCTCTTCTTTTCACTTCTTTTCTATTTTCCCTTTCCTCTTCTTTTTCTCTTTTCACTTTTCTCTATTCCCTTTTCTCTTCTTTTCTGTTCTTTTCTGTTTTCCCTTTTCTCTTTTCTCTTTTCTCTTCGTATCTCTTTTCTCTTTTTCTTCTTTTCTCTTCTTTTCTCTTTTCACATTTGTCTTTTTTTCTCTTTACTCTTTTTTATTTTCTCTTCTTTTCTCTTTTCTTCTCTTTTCTCTTCTTTTCTGTTTTTCTCTTTTCTCTTCTTTTCTCTGCTTTTCTCTTTTCTCTTTTCTCTTCATTTCTCTTTTCTCTTCTTTTCTCTTTTTCCTTTTCTCTTCTTTTCTCTATTCTCTTTTCTCTTCTTTTCACTTCTTTTCTATTTTCCCTTTCATCTTCTTTTTCTCTTTTCACTTTTCTCTATTCCCTTTTCTCTTCTTTTCTGTTCTTTTCTGTTTTCCCTTTTCTCTTTTCTCTTTTCGCATTTCGCTTCTTTTCTCGTCTTTTCTCTTTTCTATTTTCTCTTCGTTTCTGTTTTCTGTTTTCTCTTTTCTCTTCATATCTCTTTTCTCTTTTTCTTCTTTTCTCTTCTTTTCTCTTTTCACAATTGTCTTTTTTCTCTTGTTTCTCTACATTCTATACTTTTCTCTTTTCTCTTCTTTTCTCTTTTTCCTATTCCCTTATTTTCTCTATTCTCTTTTTTCTTTTTTTCACTTCTTTTCTCTTTTCCCTTTTCTCTCCTTTTCTCTTCTCACTTTTCTCTATTCTCTTTTCTCTTCTTTTCTGTTCTTTTCTATTTTCTCTTTTTTCTTTTTTCTCCACTTTTCTCTTCTTTTCTCTTTTCTGTTCTTTTCTCTTCTTTTCTTTTTTCCCTTTTCTCTTCTTTTCTCTTTTCTCTTTTCGCTTTTCTCTTCTTTTCTCATCTTTTCTCTTTTCGCTTTTCTCTTCTTTTCTCATCTTTTCTCTTTTCTCTTTTCTCTTCTTTTCCCTTTTTACTTTGCTCTTTTTTTATTTTACCTTCATTTCGCTTTTCCCTTCTTTTCTCATCTTTTCTCTTTTTTCTTCTTTACTCTTTTCCCTTTTCTCTTCATTTCTCTTATCTCTTTTCTCTTCGTATCTCTTTTCCATTTTCCTTCTTTTCTCTTCATTTCTCTTTTCTCTTCTTTTCTCTTTTTCCTTTTCTCTTCTTTTCTCTATTCTCTTTTCTCTTCTTTTCACTTCTTTTCTCTTTTCCCTTTCCTCTTCTTTTCTCTTTTCACTTTTCTCTTTTCTCTTTTCTCTTCATTTCTCTTTTCTGTTTTCCCTTTTCTCTTTTCTCTTTTCGCATTTCGCTTCTTTTCTCATCTTTTCTCTTTTCTATTTTCTCTTCGTTTCTGTTTTCTGTTTTCTCTTTTCTCTTCATATCTCTTTTCTCTTTTTCTTCTTTTCTCTTCTTTTCTCTTTTCACAATTGTCTTTTTTCTCTTTTTTCTCTACATTCTCTACTTTTCTCTTTTCTCTTCTTTTCTTTTTTCCCTTTTCTCTTCTTTTCCCTTTCCCTTTTCTCTTATCTCTTCTATTCTCTTTTATCTTTTCTCTTCTTTTCTCTTCTTTTTTCTTCTAGTCTCTTTTCCCTTTTCTCGTCTTTTCTCTTTTCTCTTTTCTCTGCTTTTCTCTTTTTTCTTTTCTCTTGTTTTCTCTTTTCCTTTTCTCTTCTTTTCTCTTCTTTTCTCTTTTCTCTTTTATTATCTTTTCTCTTCTTTTCTATTTCTCTTTTCTCTTCTTTTCTATTTTCTCTTTTGTCTTTTCTCTTCTTTTCTCTTCTTTTCTGTTCTTTTCTGTTTTCCCTTTTCTCTTTTCTCTTTTCGCATTTCACTTCTTTTCTCGTCTTTTCTCTTTTCTCTTTTCTCTTCGTATCTCTTTTCTCTTTTTCTTCTTTTGTCTTCTTTTCTCTTTTCATATTTGTCTTTTTTTCTCTTTTTTCTCTACATTTCTCTTCTTTTCCCTTTTCTCTTCTTTTCCCTTTTTCCTTTTCCCTTCTTTTCTCTATTCTCTTTTTTCTTCTTTTCACTTCTTTTCTCTTTTCCCTTTTCTCTTCTTTTCTCTTCTCACTTTTCTCTATTCTCTTTTCTCTTCTTTTCTGTTCTTTTCTATTTTCTCTTTTTTCTTTTTTCTCCACTTTTCTCTTCTTTTCTCTTTTCTGTTCTTTTCTCTTCTTTTCTTTTTTCCCTTTTCTCTTCTTTTCTCTTTTCTCTTTTCGCTTTTCTCTTCTTTTCTCATCTTTTCTCTTTTCGCTTTTCTCTTCTTTTCTCATCTTTTCTCTTTTCTCTTTTCTCTTCTTTTCCCTTTTTACTTTGCTCTTTTTTTATTTTACCTTCATTTCGCTTTTCCCTTCTTTTCTCATCTTTTCTCTTTTTTCTTCTTTACTCTTTTCCCTTTTCTCTTCATTTCTCTTATCTCTTTTCTCTTCGTATCTCTTTTCCATTTTCCTTCTTTTCTCTTCATTTCTCTTTTCTCTTTTTCCTTTTCTCTTCTTTTCTCTATTCTCTTTTCTCTTCTTTTCTCTTCTTTTCTCTTTTCCCTTTCCTCTTCTTTTCTCTTTTCACTTTTCTCTTTTCTCTTTTCTCTTCATTTCTCTTTTCTGTTTTCCCTTTTCTCTTTTCTCTTTTCGCATTTCGCTTCTTTTCTCGTCTTTTCTCTTTTCTATTTTCTCTTCGTTTCTGTTTTCTGTTTTCTCTTTTCTCTTCATATCTCTTTTCTCTTTTTCTTCTTTTCTCTTTCTTTTCTCTTTTCACATTTGTCTTTTTTTCTCTTTTTTCTCCACATTTCTCTTCTTTTCTCTTTTCTCTTCTTTTCTCTTTTTCCTTTTCCCTTCTTTTCTGTATTCTCTTTTTTCTTCTTTTCACTTCTTTTCTCATTTCCCTTTTCTCTTCTTTTCTCTTTTCACTTTTCTCTATTCTCTTTTCTCTTCTTTTCTGTATTCCCTTTTTTCTTCTGTTCACTACTTTTCTCATTTCCCTTTTCTCTTCTTTTCTCTTTTCACTTTTCTCTATTCCCTTTACTCTTCTTTTCTGTTCTTTTCTGTTTTCCCTTTTCTCTTTTCTCTTTTCTCTGCTTTTCTCTTTTCCTTTTCTCTTCTTTTCTCTTCTTTTCTCTTTTCTCTTTTATTATCTTTTCTCTTTTCTCTTCTTTTCTATTTCTCTTTTCTCTTCTTTTCTATTTTCTCTTTTGTCTTTTCTCTTCTTTTCTCTTCTTTTCTGTTCTTTTCTGTTTTCCCTTTTCTCTTTTCTCTTTTCGCATTTCACTTCTTTTCTCGTCTTTTCTCTTTTCTCTTTTCTCTTCGTATCTCTTTTCTCTTTTTCTTCTTTTGTCTTCTTTTCTCTTTTCATATTTGTCTTTTTTTCTCTTTTTTCTCTACATTTCTCTTCTTTTCCCTTTTCTCTTCTTTTCCCTTTTTCCTTTTCCCTTCTTTTCTCTATTCTCTTTTTTCTTCTTTTCACTTCTTTTCTCTTTTCCCTTTTCTCTTCTTTTCTCTTCTCACTTTTCTCTATTCTCTTTTCTCTTCTTTTCTGTTCTTTTCTATTTTCTCTTTTTTCGCTTCTTTTCTCTTCCTTCCTCTTCTTTTCTCTTTTCCCTTCTCTCTTCTTTTCTCTTTTCTCTTTTCGCTTTTCTCTTTTCTCTTATATTCTCTTCTTTTCTCCCCTTTTCTCTTTTCTCTTTTCACTTCTTTTCTCTTCTTTTCTCTTTTCACATTTGTCTTTTTTTCTCTTTACTGTTTTTTTATTTTCTCTTCTTTTCTCTTTTCTTCTCTTTTCTCTTCTTTTCTGTTTTTCTCTTTTCTCTTCTTTTCTCTGCTTTTCTCTTTTCTCTTTTCTCTTCATTTCTCTTTTCTCTTCTTTTCTCTTTTTCCTTTTCTCTTCTTTTCTCTATTCTCTTTTCTCTTCTTTTCACTTCTTTTCTATTTTCCCTTTCCTCTTCTTTTTCTCTTTTCACTTTTCTCTATTCCCTTTTCTCTTCTTTTCTGTTCTTTTCTGTTTTCCCTTTTCTCTTTTCTCTTTTCTCTTCGTATCTCTTTTCTCTTTTTCTTCTTTTCTCTTCTTTTCTCTTTTCACATTTGTCTTTTTTTCTCTTTACTCTTTTTTATTTTCTCTTCTTTTCTCTTTTCTTCTCTTTTCTCTTCTTTTCTGTTTTTCTCTTTTCTCTTCTTTTCTCTGCTTTTCTCTTTTCTCTTTTCTCTTCATTTCTCTTTTCTCTTCTTTTCTCTTTTTCCTTTTCTCTTCTTTTCTCTATTCTCTTTTCTCTTCTTTTCACTTCTTTTCTATTTTCCCTTTCATCTTCTTTTTCTCTTTTCACTTTTCTCTATTCCCTTTTCTCTTCTTTTCTGTTCTTTTCTGTTTTCCCTTTTCTCTTCTCTCTTTTCGCATTTCGCTTCTTTTCTCGTCTTTTCTCTTTCCTCTTTTCTCTTCGTTTCTCTTTTGTTTTCTCTTTTCTCTTCGTATCTCTTTTCTCTTTTTCTTCTTTTGTCTTCTTTTCTCTTTTCAGATTTGTCTTTTTTTCTCTTTTTTCTCTACATTTCTCTTCTTTTCCCTTTTCTCTTCTTTTCCCTTTTTCCTTTTCCCTTCTTTTCTCTATTCTCTTTTTTCTTCTTTTCACTTCTTTTCTCTTTTCCCTTTTCTCTTCTTTTCTCTTCTCACTTTTCTCTCTTCTCTTTTCTCTTCTTTTCTTTTCTTTTCTGTTTTCCCTTTTCTCCTTTTCTCTCTTTGCATTTCGCTTCTTTTCTCCTCTTTTCTATTTTCTCTTTTCTCTTCGTTTCTCTTTTCTGTTTTCTCTTTTCTCTTTGTATCTCTTTTCTCTATTTCTTCTTTTCTCTTTCTTTTCTCTTTTCACATTTGTCTTTTTTTCTCTTTTTTCTCCACATTTCTCTTCTTTTCTCTTTTCTTTTTTCTCTTCTTTTCTCTTTTTCCTTTTCCCTTCTTTTCTGTATTCTCTTTTTTCTTCTTTTCACTTCTTTTCTCATTTCCCTTTCCTCTTCTTTTCTCTTTTCACTTTTCTCTATTCTCTTTTCTCTTCTTTTCTGTTCTTTTCTGTTTTCCCTTTTCTCTTTTCTCTTTTCGCATTTCACTTCTTTTCTCGTCTTTTCTCTTTTCTCTTTTCTCTTCATTTCTCTTTTCTGTTTTCTCTTTTCTCTTCGTATCTCTTTTCTCTTTTTCTTCTTTTCTCTTCTTTTCTCTTTCCACAATTGTCTTTTTTTCTCTTTTTGCTCTACATTCTCTTCTTTTCTCTTTTCTCTTCTTTTCTCTTTTTCCTTTTCCCTTATTTTCTCTATTCTCTTTTTTCTTTTTTTCACTTCTTTTCTCTTTTCCCTTTTCTCTTCTTTTCTCTTCTCACTTTTCTCTATTCTCTTTTCTCTTCTTTTCTGTTCTTTTCTGTTTTCCCTTTTCTCTTCTCTCTTTTCGCATTTCGCTTCTTTTCTCGTCTTTTCTCTTTTCTATTTTCTCTTTGTTTCTGTTTTCTGTTTTCTCTTTTCTCTTCATATCTCTTTTCTCTTTTTCTTCTTTTCTCTTCTTTTCTCTTTTCACAATTGTCTTTTTTCTCTTTTTTCTCTACATTCTCTACTTTTCTCTTTTCTCTTCTTTTCTTTTTTCCCTTTTCTCTTCTTTTCCCTTTCCCTTTTCTCTTATCTCTTCTATTCTCTTTTATCTTTTCTCTTCTTTTCTCTTCTTTTTTCTTCTAGTCTCTTTTCCCTTTTCTCGTCTTTTCTCTTTTCTCTTTTCTCTGCTTTTCTCTTTTTTCTTTTCTCTTGTTTTCTCTTTTCCTTTTCTCTTCTTTTCTCTTCTTTTCTCTTTTCTCTTTTATTATCTTTTCTCTTCTTTTCTATTTCTCTTTTCTCTTCTTTTCTATTTTCTCTTTTGTCTTTTCTCTTCTTTTCTCTTCTTTTCTGTTCTTTTCTGTTTTCCCTTTTCTCTTTTCTCTTTTCGCATTTCACTTCTTTTCTCGTCTTTTCTCTTTTCTCTTTTCTCTTCGTATCTCTTTTCTCTTTTTCTTCTTTTGTCTTCTTTTCTCTTTTCATATTTGTCTTTTTTTCTCTTTTTTCTCTACATTTCTCTTCTTTTCCCTTTTCTCTTCTTTTCCCTTTTTCCTTTTCCCTTCTTTTCTCTATTCTCTTTTTTCTTCTTTTCACTTCTTTTCTCTTTTCCCTTTTCTCTTCTTTTCTCTTCTCACTTTTCTCTATTCTCTTTTCTCTTCTTTTCTGTTCTTTTCTATTTTCTCTTTTTTCTTTTTTCTCCACTTTTCTCTTCTTTTCTCTTTTCTGTTCTTTTCTCTTCTTTTCTTTTTTCCCTTTTCTCTTCTTTTCTCTTTTCTCTTTTCGCTTTTCTCTTCTTTTCTCATCTTTTCTCTTTTCGCTTTTCTCTTCTTTTCTCATCTTTTCTCTTTTCTCTTTTCTCTTCTTTTCCCTTTTTACTTTGCTCTTTTTTTATTTTACCTTCATTTCGCTTTTCCCTTCTTTTCTCATCTTTTCTCTTTTTTCTTCTTTACTCTTTTCCCTTTTCTCTTCATTTCTCTTATCTCTTTTCTCTTCGTATCTCTTTTCCATTTTCCTTCTTTTCTCTTCATTTCTCTTTTCTCTTCTTTTCTCTTTTTCCTTTTCTCTTCTTTTCTCTATTCTCTTTTCTCTTCTTTTCTCTTCTTTTCTCTTTTCCCTTCTCTCTTCTTTTCTCTTTTCTCTTTTCGCTTTTCTCTTTTCTCTTATATTCTCTTCTTTTCTCCCCTTTTCTCTTTTCTCTTTTCACTTCTTTTCTCTTCTTTTCTCTTTTCACATTTGTCTTTTTTTCTCTTTACTGTTTTTTTATTTTCTCTTCTTTTCTCTTTTCTTCTCTTTTCTCTTCTTTTCTGTTTTTCTCTTTTCTCTTCTTTTCTCTGCTTTTCTCTTTTCTCTTTTCTCTTCATTTCTCTTTTCTCTTCTTTTCTCTTTTTCCTTTTCTCTTCTTTTCTCTATTCTCTTTTCTCTTCTTTTCACTTCTTTTCTATTTTCCCTTTCCTCTTCTTTTTCTCTTTTCACTTTTCTCTATTCCCTTTTCTCTTCTTTTCTGTTCTTTTCTGTTTTCCCTTTTCTCTTTTCTCTTTTCTCTTCGTATCTCTTTTCTCTTTTTCTTCTTTTCTCTTCTTTTCTCTTTTCACATTTGTCTTTTTTTCTCTTTACTCTTTTTTATTTTCTCTTCTTTTCTCTTTTCTTCTCTTTTCTCTTCTTTTCTGTTTTTCTCTTTTCTCTTCTTTTCTCTGCTTTTCTCTTTTCTCTTTTCTCTTCATTTCTCTTTTCTCTTCTTTTCTCTTTTTCCTTTTCTCTTCTTTTCTCTATTCTCTTTTCTCTTCTTTTCACTTCTTTTCTATTTTCCCTTTCATCTTCTTTTTCTCTTTTCACTTTTCTCTATTCCCTTTTCTCTTCTTTTCTGTTCTTTTCTGTTTTCCCTTTTCTCTTCTCTCTTTTCGCATTTCGCTTCTTTTCTCGTCTTTTCTCTTTCCTCTTTTCTCTTCGTTTCTCTTTTGTTTTCTCTTTTCTCTTCGTATCTCTTTTCTCTTTTTCTTCTTTTGTCTTCTTTTCTCTTTTCAGATTTGTCTTTTTTTCTCTTTTTTCTCTACATTTCTCTTCTTTTCCCTTTTCTCTTCTTTTCCCTTTTTCCTTTTCCCTTCTTTTCTCTATTCTCTTTTTTCTTCTTTTCACTTCTTTTCTCTTTTCCCTTTTCTCTTCTTTTCTCTTCTCACTTTTCTCTCTTCTCTTTTCTCTTCTTTTCTTTTCTTTTCTGTTTTCCCTTTTCTCCTTTTCTCTCTTTGCATTTCGCTTCTTTTCTCCTCTTTTCTATTTTCTCTTTTCTCTTCGTTTCTCTTTTCTGTTTTCTCTTTTCTCTTTGTATCTCTTTTCTCTTTTTCTTCTTTTCTCTTTCTTTTCTCTTTTCACATTTGTCTTTTTTTCTCTTTTTTCTCCACATTTCTCTTCTTTTCTCTTTTCTTTTTTCTCTTCTTTTCTCTTTTTCCTTTTCCCTTCTTTTCTGTATTCTCTTTTTTCTTCTTTTCACTTCTTTTCTCATTTCCCTTTCCTCTTCTTTTCTCTTTTCACTTTTCTCTATTCTCTTTTCTCTTCTTTTCTGTTCTTTTCTGTTTTCCCTTTTCTCTTTTCTCTTTTCGCATTTCACTTCTTTTCTCGTCTTTCCTCTTTTCTCTTTTCTCTTCATTTCTCTTTTCTGTTTTCTCTTTTCTCTTCGTATCTCTTTTCTCTTTTTCTTCTTTTCTCTTCTTTTCTCTTTTCACAATTGTCTTTTTTTCTCTTTTTGCTCTACATTCTCTTCTTTTCTCTTTTCTCTTCTTTTCTCTTTTTCCTTTTCCCTTATTTTCTCTATTCTCTTTTTTCTTTTTTTCACTTCTTTTCTCTTTTCCCTTTTCTCTTCTTTTCTCTTCTCACTTTTCTCTATTCTCTTTTCTCTTCTTTTCTGTTCTTTTCTGTTTTCCCTTTTCTCGTCTCTCTTTTCGCATTTCGCTTCTTTTCTCGTCTTTTCTCTTTTCTATTTTCTCTTTGTTTCTGTTTTCTGTTTTCTCTTTTCTCTTCATATCTCTTTTCTCTTTTTCTTCTTTTCTCTTCTTTTCTCTTTTCACAATTGTCTTTTTTCTCTTTTTTCTCTACATTCTCTACTTTTCTCTTTTCTCTTCTTTTCTTTTTTCCCTTTTCTCTTCTTTTCCCTTTCCCTTTTCTCTTATCTCTTCTATTCTCTTTTATCTTTTCTCTTCTTTTCTCTTCTTTTTTCTTCTAGTCTCTTTTCCCTTTTCTCGTCTTTTCTCTTTTCTCTTTTCTCTGCTTTTCTCTTTTTTCTTTTCTCTTGTTTTCTCTTTTCCTTTTCTCTTCTTTTCTCTTCTTTTCTCTTTTCTCTTTTATTATCTTTTCTCTTCTTTTCTATTTCTCTTTTCTCTTCTTTTCTATTTTCTCTTTTGTCTTTTCTCTTCTTTTCTCTTCTTTTCTGTTCTTTTCTGTTTTCCCTTTTCTCTTTTCTCTTTTCGCATTTCACTTCTTTTCTCGTCTTTTCTCTTTTCTCTTTTCTCTTCGTATCTCTTTTCTCTTTTTCTTCTTTTGTCTTCTTTTCTCTTTTCATATTTGTCTTTTTTTCTCTTTTTTCTCTACATTTCTCTTCTTTTCCCTTTTCTCTTCTTTTCCCTTTTTCCTTTTCCCTTCTTTTCTCTATTCTCTTTTTTCTTCTTTTCACTTCTTTTCTCTTTTCCCTTTTCTCTTCTTTTCTCTTCTCACTTCTCTCTATTCTCTTTTCTCTTCTTTTCTGTTCTTTTCTATTTTCTCTTTTTTCTTTTTTCTCCACTTTTCTCTTCTTTTCTCTTTTCTGTTCTTTTCTCTTCTTTTCTTTTTTCCCTTTTCTCTTCTTTTCTCTTTTCTCTTTTCGCTTTTCTCTTCTTTTCTCATCTTTTCTCTTTTCGCTTTTCTCTTCTTTTCTCATCTTTTCTCTTTTCTCTTTTCTCTTCTTTTCCCTTTTTACTTTGCTCTTTTTTTATTTTACCTTCATTTCGCTTTTCCCTTCTTTTCTCATCTTTTCTCTTTTTTCTTCTTTACTCTTTTCCCTTTTCTCTTCATTTCTCTTATCTCTTTTCTCTTCGTATCTCTTTTCCATTTTCCTTCTTTTCTCTTCATTTCTCTTTTCTCTTCTTTTCTCTTTTTCCTTTTCTCTTCTTTTCTCTATTCTCTTTTCTCTTCTTTTCTCTTCTTTTCTCTTTTCCCTTTCCTCTTCTTTTCTCTTTTCACTTTTCTCTTTTCTCTTTTCTCTTCATTTCTCTTTTCTGTTTTCCCTTTTCTCTTTTCTCTTTTCGCATTTCGCTTCTTTTCTCATCTTTTCTCTTTTCTATTTTCTCTTCGTTTCTGTTTTCTGTTTTCTCTTTTCTCTTCATATCTCTTTTCTCTTTTTCTTCTTTTCTCTTTCTTTTCTCTTTTCACATTTGTCTTTTTTTCTCTTTTTTCTCCACATTTCTCTTCTTTTCTCTTTTCTCTTCTTTTCTCTTTTTCCTTTTCCCTTCTTTTCTGTATTCTCTTTTTTCTTCTTTTCACTTCTTTTCTCATTTCCCTTTTCTCTTCTTTTCTCTTTTCACTTTTCTCTATTCTCTTTTCTCTTCTTTTCTGTATTCCCTTTTTTCTTCTGTTCACTACTTTTCTCATTTCCCTTTTCTCTTCTTTTCTCTTTTCACTTTTCTCTATTCCCTTTTCTCTTCTTTTCTGTTCTTTTCTGTTTTCCCTTTTCTCTTTTCTCTTTTCTCTGCTTTTCTCTTTTCCTTTTCTCTTCTTTTCTCTTCTTTTCTCTTTTCTCTTTTATTATCTTTTCTCTTTTCTCTTCTTTTCTATTTCTCTTTTCTCTTCTTTTCTATTTTCTCTTTTGTCTTTTCTGTTCTTTTCTCTTCTTTTCTGTTCTTTTCTGTTTTCCCTTTTCTCTTTTCTCTTTTCGCATTTCACTTCTTTTCTCGTCTTTTCTCTTTTCTCTTTTCTCTTCGTATCTCTTTTCTCTTTTTCTTCTTTTGTCTTCTTTTCTCTTTTCATATTTGTCTTTTTTTCTCTTTTTTCTCTACATTTCTCTTCTTTTCCCTTTTCTCTTCTTTTCCCTTTTTCCTTTTCCCTTCTTTTCTCTATTCTCTTTTTTCTTCTTTTCACTTCTTTTCTCTTTTCCCTTTTCTCTTCTTTTCTCTTCTCACTTTTCTCTATTCTCTTTTCTCTTCTTTTCTGTTCTTTTCTATTTTCTCTTTTTTCGCTTCTTTTCTCTTCCTTCCTCTTCTTTTCTCTTTTCCCTTCTCTCTTCTTTTCTCTTTTCTCTTTTCGCTTTTCTCTTTTCTCTTCTATTCTCTTCTTTTCTCCCCTTTTCTCTTTTCTCTTTTCCCTTCTTTTCTCTTCTTTTCTCTTTTCACATTTGTCTTTTTTTCTCTTTACTGTTTTTTTATTTTCTCTTCTTTTCTCTTTTCTTCTCTTTTCTCTTCTTTTCTGTTTTTCTCTTTTCTCTTCTTTTCTCTGCTTTTCTCTTTTCTCTTTTCTCTTCATTTCTCTTTTCTCTTCTTTTCTCTTTTTCCTTTTCTCTTCTTTTCTCTATTCTCTTTTCTCTTCTTTTCACTTCTTTTCTATTTTCCCTTTCCTCTTCTTTTTCTCTTTTCACTTTTCTCTATTCCCTTTTCTCTTCTTTTCTGTTCTTTTCTGTTTTCCCTTTTCTCTTTTCTCTTTTCTCTTCGTATCTCTTTTCTCTTTTTCTTCTTTTCTCTTCTTTTCTCTTTTCACATTTGTCTTTTTTTCTCTTTACTCTTTTTTATTTTCTCTTCTTTTCTCTTTTCTTCTCTTTTCTCTTCTTTTCTGTTTTTCTCTTTTCTCTTCTTTTCTCTGCTTTTCTCTTTTCTCTTTTCTCTTCATTTCTCTTTTCTCTTCTTTTCTCTTTTTCCTTTTCTCTTCTTTTCTCTATTCTCTTTTCTCTTCTTTTCACTTCTTTTCTATTTTCCCTTTCATCTTCTTTTTCTCTTTTCACTTTTCTCTATTCCCTTTTCTCTTCTTTTCTGTTCTTTTCTGTTTTCCCTTTTCTCTTCTCTCTTTTCGCATTTCGCTTCTTTTCTCGTCTTTTCTCTTTCCTCTTTTCTCTTCGTTTCTCTTTTGTTTTCTCTTTTCTCTTCGTATCTCTTTTCTCTTTTTCTTCTTTTGTCTTCTTTTCTCTTTTCAGATTTGTCTTTTTTTCTCTTTTTTCTCTACATTTCTCTTCTTTTCCCTTTTCTCTTCTTTTCCCTTTTTCCTTATCCCTTCTTTTCTCTATTCTCTTTTTTCTTCTTTTCACTTCTTTTCTCTTTTCCCTTTTCTCTTCTTTTCTCTTCTCACTTTTCTCTCTTCTCTTTTCTCTTCTTTTCTTTTCTTTTCTGTTTTCCCTTTTCTCCTTTTCTCTCTTTGCATTTCGCTTCTTTTCTCCTCTTTTCTATTTTCTCTTCGTTTCTCTTTTCTGTTTTCTCTTTTCTCTTTGTATCTCTTTTCTCTTTTTCTTCTTTTCTCTTTCTTTTCTCTTTTCACATTTGTCTTTTTTTCTCTTTTTTCTCCACATTTCTCTTCTTTTCTCTTTTCTTTTTTCTCGTCTTTTCTCATTTTCCTTTTCCCTTCTTTTCTGTATTCTCTTTTTTCTTCTTTTCACTTCTTTTCTCATTTCCCTTTCCTCTTCTTTTCTCTTTTCACTTTTCTCTATTCTCTTTTCTCTTCTTTTCTGTTCTTTTCTGTTTTCCCTTTTCTCTTTTCTCTTTTCGCATTTCACTTCTTTTCTCGTCTTTTCTCTTTTCTCTTTTCTCTTCATTTCTCTTTTCTGTTTTCTCTTTTCTCTTCGTATCTCTTTTCTCTTTTTCTTCTTTTCTCTTCTTTTCTCTTTTCACAATTGTCTTTTTTCTCTTTTTTCTCTACATTCTCTTCTTTTCTCGTTTCTCTTCTTTTCCCTTTTTCCTTTTCCCTTATTTTCTCTATTCTCTTTTTTCTTTTTTTCACTTCTTTTCTCTTTTCCCTTTTCTCTTCTTTTCTCTTCTCACTTTTCTCTATTCTCTTTTCTCTTCTTTTCTGTTCTTTTCTATTTTCTCTTTTTTCTTTTTTCTCCACTTTTCTCTTCTTTTCTCTTTTCTGTTCTTTTCTCTTCTTTTCTTTTTTCCCTTTTCTCTTCTTTTCTCTTTTCTCTTTTCGCTTTTCTCTTCTTTTCTCATCTTTTCTCTTTTCGCATTTCTCTTCTTTTCTCATCTTTTCTCTTTTCTCTTTTCTCTTCTTTTCCCTTTTTACTTTGCTCTTTTTTTATTTTACCTTCATTTCGCTTTTCCCTTCTTTTCTCATCTTTTCTCTTTTTTCTTCTTTACTCTTTTCCCTTTTCTCTTCATTTCTCTTATCTCTTTTCTCTTCGTATCTCTTTTCCATTTTCCTTCTTTTCTCTTCATTTCTCTTTTCTCTTCTTTTCTCTTTTTCCTTTTCTCTTCTTTTCTCTATTCTCTTTTCTCTTCTTTTCTCTTCTTTTCTCTTTTCCCTTTCCTCTTCTTTTCTCTTTTCACTTTTCTCTTTTCTCTTTTCTCTTCATTTCTCTTTTCTGTTTTCCCTTTTCTCTTTTCTCTTTTCGCATTTCGCTTCTTTTCTCATCTTTTCTCTTTTCTATTTTCTCTTCGTTTCTGTTTTCTGTTTTCTCTTTTCTCTTCATATCTCTTTTCTCTTTTTCTTCTTTTCTCTTTCTTTTCTCTTTTCACATTTGTCTTTTTTTCTCTTTTTTCTCCACATTTCTCTTCTTTTCTCTTTTCTCTTCTTTTCTCTTTTTCCTTTTCCCTTCTTTTCTGTATTCTCTTTTTTCTTCTTTTCACTTCTTTTCTCATTTCCCTTTTCTCTTCTTTTCTCTTTTCACTTTTCTCTATTCTCTTTTCTCTTCTTTTCTGTATTCCCTTTTTTCTTCTGTTCACTACTTTTCTCATTTCCCTTTTCTCTTCTTTTCTCTTTTCACTTTTCTCTATTCCCTTTTCTCTTCTTTTCTGTTCTTTTCTGTTTTCCCTTTTCTCTTTTCTCTTTTCTCTGCTTTTCTCTTTTCCTTTTCTCTTCTTTTCTCTTCTTTTCTCTTTTCTCTTTTATTATCTTTTCTCTTTTCTCTTCTTTTCTATTTCTCTTTTCTCTTCTTTTCTATTTTCTCTTTTGTCTTTTCTCTTCTTTTCTCTTCTTTTCTGTTCTTTTCTGTTTTCCCTTTTCTCTTTTCTCTTTTCGCATTTCACTTCTTTTCTCGTCTTTTCTCTTTTCTCTTTTCTCTTCGTATCTCTTTTCTCTTTTTCTTCTTTTGTCTTCTTTTCTCTTTTCATATTTGTCTTTTTTTCTCTTTTTTCTCTACATTTCTCTTCTTTTCCCTTTTCTCTTCTTTTCCCTTTTTCCTTTTCCCTTCTTTTCTCTATTCTCTTTTTTCTTCTTTTCACTTCTTTTCTCTTTTCCCTTTTCTCTTCTTTTCTCTTCTCACTTTTCTCTATTCTCTTTTCTCTTCTTTTCTGTTCTTTTCTATTTTCTCTTTTTTCGCTTCTTTTCTCTTCCTTCCTCTTCTTTTCTCTTTTCCCTTCTCTCTTCTTTTCTCTTTTCTCTTTTCGCTTTTCTCTTTTCTCTTATATTCTCTTCTTTTCTCCCCTTTTCTCTTTTCTCTTTTCACTTCTTTTCTCTTCTTTTCTCTTTTCACAATTGTCTTTTTTTCTCTTTACTGTTTTTTTATTTTCTCTTCTTTTCTCTTTTCTTCTCTTTTCTCTTCTTTTCTGTTTTTCTCTTTTCTCTTCTTTTCTCTGCTTTTCTCTTTTCTCTTTTCTCTTCATTTCTCTTTTCTCTTCTTTTCTCTTTTTCCTTTTCTCTTCTTTTCTCTATTCTCTTTTCTCTTCTTTTCACTTCTTTTCTATTTTCCCTTTCCTCTTCTTTTTCTCTTTTCACTTTTCTCTATTCCCTTTTCTCTTCTTTTCTGTTCTTTTCTGTTTTCCCTTTTCTCTTTTCTCTTTTCTCTTCGTATCTCTTTTCTCTTTTTCTTCTTTTCTCTTCTTTTCTCTTTTCACATTTGTCTTTTTTTCTCTTTACTGTTTTTTATTTTCTCTTCTTTTCTCTTTTCTTCTCTTTTCTCTTCTTTTCTGTTTTTCTCTTTTCTCTTCTTTTCTCTGCTTTTCTCTTTTCTCTTTTCTCTTCATTTCTCTTTTCTCTTCTTTTCTCTTTTTCCTTTTCTCTTCTTTTCTCTATTCTCTTTTCTCTTCTTTTCACTTCTTTTCTATTTTCCCTTTCATCTTCTTTTTCTCTTTTCACTTTTCTCTATTCCCTTTTCTCTTCTTTTCTGTTCTTTTCTGTTTTCCCTTTTCTCTTCTCTCTTTTCGCATTTCGCTTCTTTTCTCGTCTTTTCTCTTTCCTCTTTTCTCTTCGTTTCTCTTTTGTTTTCTCTTTTCTCTTCGTATCTCTTTTCTCTTTTTCTTCTTTTGTCTTCTTTTCTCTTTTCATATTTGTCTTTTTTTCTCTTTTTTCTCTACATTTCTCTTCTTTTCCCTTTTCTCTTCTTTTCCCTTTTTCCTTATCCCTTCTTTTCTCTATTCTCTTTTTTCTTCTTTTCACTTCTTTTCTCTTTTCCCTTTTCTCTTCTTTTCTCTTCTCACTTTTCTCTCTTCTCTTTTCTCTTCTTTTCTTTTCTTTTCTGTTTTCCCTTTTCTCCTTTTCTCTCTTTGCATTTCGCTTCTTTTCTCCTCTTTTCTATTTTCTCTTTTCTCTTCGTTTCTCTTTTCTGTTTTCTCTTTTCTCTTTGTATCTCTTTTCTCTTTTTCTTCTTTTCTCTTTCTTTTCTCTTTTCACATTTGTCTTTTTTTCTCTTTTTTCTCCACATTTCTCTTCTTTTCTCTTTTCTTTTTTCTCTTCTTTTCTCTTTTTCCTTTTCCCTTCTTTTCTGTATTCTCTTTTTTCTTCTTTTCACTTCTTTTCTCATTTCCCTTTCCTCTTCTTTTCTCTTTTCACTTTTCTCTATTCTCTTTTCTCTTCTTTCTGTTCTTTTCTGTTTTCCCTTTTCTCTTTTCTCTTTTCGCATTTCACTTCTTTTCTCGTCTTTTCTCTTTTCTCTTTTCTCTTCATTTCTCTTTTCTGTTTTCTCTTTTCTCTTCGTATCTCTTTTCTCTTTTTCTTCTTTTCTCTTCTTTTCTCTTTTCACAATTGTCTTTTTTCTCTTTTTTCTCTACATTCTCTTCTTTTCTCTTTTCTCTTCTTTTCTCTTTTTCCTTTTCCCTTATTTTCTCTATTCTCTTTTTTCTTTTTTTCACTTCTTTTCTCTTTTCCCTTTTCTCTTCTTTTCTCTTCTCACTTTTCTCTCTTCTCTTTTCTCTTCTGTTCTTTTCTGTTTTCCCTTTTCTCCTTTTCTCTTTTCGCATTTCGCTTCTTTTCTCGTCTTTTCTCTTTTCTCTTCTCTCTTCGTTTCTCTTTTCTGTTTTCTCTTTTCTCTTCGTATCTCTTTTCTCTTTTTCTTCTTTTCTCTTCTTTTCTCTTTTCACATTTGTCTTTTTTTCTCTTTTTTCTCCACATTTCTCTTCTTTTCTCTTTTCTCTTTTCTCTTCTTTTCTCTTTTTCCTTTTCCCTTATTTTCTCTATTCTCTTTTTTCTTTTTTTCACTTCTTTTCTCTTTTCCCTTTTCTCTTCTTTTCTCTTCTCACTTTTCTCTATTCTCTTTTCTCTTCTTTTCTGTTCTTTTCTGTTTTCCCTTTTCTCTTCTCTCTTTTCGCATTTCGCTTCTTTTCTCGTCTTTTCTCTTTTCTATTTTCTCTTCGTTTCTGTTTTCTGTTTTCTCTTTTCTCTTCATATCTCTTTTCCCTTTTTCTTCTTTTCTCTTCTTTTCTCTTTTCACAATTGTCTTTTTTCTCTTTTTTCTCTACATTCTCTACTTTTCTCTTTTCTCTTCTTTTCTTTTTTCCCTTTTCTCTTCTTTTCCCTTTCCCTTTTCTCTTATCTCTTCTATTCTCTTTTATCTTTTCTCTTCTTTTCTCTTCTTTTTTCTTCTAGTCTCTTTTCCCTTTTCTCGTCTTTTCTCTTTTCTCTTTTCTCTGCTTTTCTCTTTTTTCTTTTCTCTTGTTTTCTCTTTTCCTTTTTTCTTCTTTTCTCTTCTTTTCTCTTTTCTCTTTTATTATCTTTTCTCTTCTTTTCTATTTCTCTTTTCTCTTCTTTTCTATTTTCTCTTTTGTCTTTTCTCTTCTTTTCTCTTCTTTTCTGTTCTTTTCTGTTTTCCCTTTTCTCTTTTCTCTTTTCGCATTTCACTTCTTTTCTCGTCTTTTCTCTTTTCTCTTTTCTCTTCGTATCTCTTTTCTCTTTTTCTTCTTTTGTCTTCTTTTCTCTTTTCATATTTGTCTTTTTTTCTCTTTTTTCTCTACATTTCTCTTCTTTTCCCTTTTCTCTTCTTTTCCCTTTTTCCTTTTCCCTTCTTTTCTCTATTCTCTTTTTTCTTCTTTTCACTTCTTTTCTCTTTTCCCTTTTCTCTTCTTTTCTCTTCTCACTTTTCTCTATTCTCTTTTCTCTTCTTTTCTGTTCTTTTCTATTTTCTCTTTTTTCTTTTTTCTCCACTTTTCTCTTCTTTTCTCTTTTCTGTTCTTTTCTCTTCTTTTCTTTTTTCCCTTTTCTCTTCTTTTCTCTTTTCTCTTTTCGCTTTTCTCTTCTTTTCTCATCTTTTCTCTTTTCGCTTTTCTCTTCTTTTCTCATCTTTTCTCTTTTCTCTTTTCTCTTCTTTTCCCTTTTTACTTTGCTCTTTTTTTATTTTACCTTCATTTCGCTTTTCCCTTCTTTTCTCATCTTTTCTCTTTTTTCTTCTTTACTCTTTTCCCTTTTCTCTTCATTTCTCTTATCTCTTTTCTCTTCGTATCTCTTTTCCATTTTCCTTCTTTTCTCTTCATTTCTCTTTTCTCTTCTTTTCTCTTTTTCCTTTTCTCTTCTTTTCTCTATTCTCTTTTCTCTTCTTTTCTCTTCTTTTCTCTTTTCCCTTTCCTCTTCTTTTCTCTTTTCACTTTTCTCTTTTCTCTTTTCTCTTCATTTCTCTTTTCTGTTTTCCCTTTTCTCTTTTCTCTTTTCGCATTTCGCTTCTTTTCTCATCTTTTCTCTTTTCTATTTTCTCTTCGTTTCTGTTTTCTGTTTTCTCTTTTCTCTTCATATCTCTTTTCTCTTTTTCTTCTTTTCTCTTTCTATTCTCTTTTCACATTTGTCTTTTTTTCTCTTTTTTCTCCACATTTCTCTTCTTTTCTCTTTTCTCTTCTTTTCTCTTTTTCCTTTTCCCTTCTTTTCTGTATTCTCTTTTTTCTTCTTTTCACTTCTTTTCTCATTTCCCTTTTCTCTTCTTTTCTCTTTTCACTTTTCTCTATTCTCTTTTCTCTTCTTTTCTGTATTCCCTTTTTTCTTCTGTTCACTACTTTTCTCATTTCCCTTTTCTCTTCTTTTCTCTTTTCACTTTTCTCTATTCCCTTTTCTCTTCTTTTCTGTTCTTTTCTGTTTTCCCTTTTCTCTTTTCTCTTTTCTCTGCTTTTCTCTTTTCCTTTTCTCTTCTTTTCTCTTCTTTTCTCTTTTCTCTTTTATTATCTTTTCTCTTTTCTCTTCTTTTCTATTTCTCTTTTCTCTTCTTTTCTATTTTCTCTTTTGTCTTTTCTCTTCTTTTCTCTTCTTTTCTGTTCTTTTCTGTTTTCCCTTTTCTCTTTTCTCTTTTCGCATTTCACTTCTTTTCTCGTCTTTTCTCTTTTCTCTTTTCTCTTCGTATCTCTTTTCTCTTTTTCTTCTTTTGTCTTCTTTTCTCTTTTCATATTTGTCTTTTTTTCTCTTTTTTCTCTACATTTCTCTTCTTTTCCCTTTTCTCTTCTTTTCCCTTTTTCCTTTTCCCTTCTTTTCTCTATTCTCTTTTTTCTTCTTTTCACTTCTTTTCTCTTTTCCCTTTTCTCTTCTTTTCTCTTCTCACTTTTCTCTATTCTCTTTTCTCTTCTTTTCTGTTCTTTTCTATTTTCTCTTTTTTCGCTTCTTTTCTCTTCCTTCCTCTTCTTTTCTCTTTTCCCTTCTCTCTTCTTTTCTCTTTTCTCTTTTCGCTTTTCTCTTTTCTCTTATATTCTCTTCTTTTCTCCCCTTTTCTCTTTTCTCTTTTCACTTCTTTTCTCTTCTTTTCTCTTTTCACATTTGTCTTTTTTTCTCTTTACTGTTTTTTTATTTTCTCTTCTTTTCTCTTTTCTTCTCTTTTCTCTTCTTTTCTGTTTTTCTCTTTTCTCTTCTTTTCTCTGCTTTTCTCTTTTCTCTTTTCTCTTCATTTCTCTTTTCTCTTCTTTTCTCTTTTTCCTTTTCTCTTCTTTTCTCTATTCTCTTTTCTCTTCTTTTCACTTCTTTTCTATTTTCCCTTTCCTCTTCTTTTTCTCTTTTCTCTTTTCTCTTCGTTTCTCTTTTCTGTTTTCTCTTTTCTCTTTGTATCTCTTTTCTCTTTTTCTTCTTTTCTCTTTCTTTTCTCTTTTCACATTTGTCTTTTTTTCTCTTTTTTCTCCACATTTCTCTTCTTTTCTCTTTTCTTTTTTCTCTTCTTTTCTCTTTTTCCTTTTCCCTTCTTTTCTGTATTCTCTTTTTTCTTCTTTTCACTTCTTTTCTCATTTCCCTTTCCTCTTCTTTTCTCTTTTCACTTTTCTCTATTCTCTTTTCTCTTCTTTTCTGTTCTTTTCTGTTTTCCCTTTTCTCTTTTCTCTTTTCGCATTTCACTTCTTTTCTCGTCTTTTCTCTTTTCTCTTTTCTCTTCATTTCTCTTTTCTGTTTTCTCTTTTCTCTTCGTATCTCTTTTCTCTTTTTCTTCTTTTCTCTTCTTTTCTCTTTTCACAATTGTCTTTTTTCTCTTTTTTCTCTACATTCTCTTCTTTTCTCTTTTCTCTTCTTTTCTCTTTTTCCTTTTCCCTTATTTTCTCTATTCTCTTTTTTCTTTTTTTCACTTCTTTTCTCTTTTCCCTTTTCTCTTCTTTTCTCTTCTCACTTTTCTCTCTTCTCTTTTCTCTTCTTTTCTTTTCTGTTTTCCCTTTTCTCCTTTTCTCTTTTCGCATTTCGCTTCTTTTCTCATCTTTTCTCTTTTCTCTTCTCTCTTCGTTTCTCTTTTCTCTTTTCTCTTTTCTCTTCTTTTCTCATTTCCCTTTCCTCTTCTTTTCTCTTTTCACTTTTCTCTCCTCTCTTTTCTCTTCTTTTCTGTTCTTTTCTGTTTTCCCTTTTCTCTTTTCTCTTTTCGCATTTCGCTTCTTTTCTCGTCTTTTCTCTTTTCTATTTTCTCTTCCTTTCTGTTTTCTGTTTTCTCTTTTCTCTTCATATCTCTTTTCTCTTTTTCTTCTTTTCTCTTCTTTTCTCTTTTCACAATTGTCTTTTTTCTCTTGTTTCTCTACATTCTATACTTTTCTCTTTTCTCTTCTTTTCTCTTTTTCCTTTTCCCTTATTTTCTCTATTCTCTTTTTTCTTTTTTTCACTTCTTTTCTCTTTTCCCTTTTCTCTCCTTTTCTCTTCTCACTTTTCTCTATTCTCTTTTCTCTTCTTTTCTGATCTTTTCTATTTTCTCTTTTTTCTTTTTTCTCCACTTTTCTCTTCTTTTCTCTTTTCTGTTCTTTTCTCTTCTTTTCTTTTTTCCCTTTTCTCTTCTTTTCTCTTTTCTCTTTTCGCTTTTCTCTTCTTTTCTCATCTTTTCTCTTTTCGCTTTTCTCTTCTTTTCTCATCTTTTCTCTTTTCTCTTTTCTCTTCTTTTCCCTTTTTACTTTGCTCTTTTTTTATTTTACCTTCATTTCGCTTTTCCCTTCTTTTCTCATCTTTTCTCTTTTTTCTTCTTCACTCTTTTCCCTTTTCTCTTCATTTCTCTTATCTCTTTTCTCTTCGTATCTCTTTTCCATTTTCCTTCTTTTCTCTTCATTTCTCTTTTCTCTTCTTTTCTCTTTTTCCTTTTCTCTTCTTTTCTCTATTCTCTTTTCTCTTCTTTTCACTTCTTTTCTCTTTTCCCTTTCCTCTTCTTTTCTCTTTTCACTTTTCTCTTTTCTCTTTTCTCTTCATTTCTCTTTTCTGTTTTCCCTTTTCTCTTTTCTCTTTTCGCATTTCGCTTCTTTTCTCATCTTTTCTCTTTTCTATTTTCTCTTCGTTTCTGTTTTCTGTTTTCTCTTTTCTCTTCATATCTCTTTTCTCTTTTTCTTCTTTTCTCTTCTTTTCTCTTTTCACAATTGTCTTTTTTCTCTTTTTTCTCTACATTCTCTACTTTTCTCTTTTCTCTTCTTTTCTTTTTTCCCTTTTCTCTTCTTTTCCCTTTCCCTTTTCTCTTATCTCTTCTATTCTCTTTTATCTTTTCTCTTCTTTTCTCTTCTTTTTTCTTCTAGTCTCTTTTCCCTTTTCTCGTCTTTTCTCTTTTCTCTTTTCTCTGCTTTTCTCTTTTTTCTTTTCTCTTGTTTTCTCTTTTCCTTTTCTCTTCTTTTCTCTTCTTTTCTCTTTTCTCTTTTATTATCTTTTCTCTTCTTTTCTATTTCTCTTTTCTCTTCTTTTCTATTTTCTCTTTTGTCTTTTCTCTTCTTTTCTCTTCTTTTCTGTTCTTTTCTGTTTTCCCTTTTCTCTTTTCTCTTTTCGCATTTCACTTCTTTTCTCGTCTTTACTCTTTTCTCTTTTCTCTTCGTATCTCTTTTCTCTTTTTCTTCTTTTGTCTTCTTTTCTCTTTTCATATTTGTCTTTTTTTCTCTTTTTTCTCTACATTTCTCTTCTTTTCCCTTTTCTCTTCTTTTCCCTTTTTCCTTTTCCCTTCTTTTCTCTATTCTCTTTTTTCTTCTTTTCACTTCTTTTCTCTTTTCCCTTTTCTCTTCTTTTCTCTTCTCACTTTTCTCTATTCTCTTTTCTCTTCTTTTCTGTTCTTTTCTATTTTCTCTTTTTTTGCTTCTTTTCTCTTCCTTCCTCTTCTTTTCTCTTTTCCCTTCTCTCTTCTTTTCTCTTTTCTCTTTTCGCTTTTCTCTTTTCTCTTCTATTCTCTTCTTTTCTCCCCTTTTCTCTTTTCTCTTTTCCCTTCTTTTCTCTTCTTTTCTCTTTTCACATTTGTCTTTTTTTCTCTTTACTGTTTTTTATTTTCTCTTCTTTTCTCTTTTCTTCTCTTTTCTCTTCGTTTCTGTTTTTCTCTTTTCTCTTCTTTTCTCTGCTTTTCTCTTTTCTCTTTTCTCTTCATTTCTCTTTTCTCTTCTTTTCTCTTTTTCTTTTTCTCTTCTTTTCTGTATTCTCTTCTTTCTTCTTTTGACTTCTTTTCTCATTTCCCTTTCCTCTTCTTTTCTCTTTTCACTTTTCTCTATTCTCTTTTCTCTTCTTTTCTGTTCTTTTCTGTTTTCCCTTTTCTCTTTTCTCTTTTCGCATTTCGCTTCTTTTCTCGTCTTTTCTCTTTTCTATTTTCTCTTCGTTTCTGTTTTCTGTTTTCTCTTTTCTCTTCATATCTCTTTTCTCTTTTTCTTCTTTTCTCTTCTTTTCTCTTTTCACAATTGTCTTTTTTCTCTTTTTTCTCTACATTCTCTACTTTTCTCTTTTCTCTTCTTTTCTCTTTTTCCTTTTCCCTTATTTTCTCTATTCTCTTTTTTCTTTTTTTCACTTCTTTTCTCTTTTCCCTTTTCTCTTCTTTTCTCTTCTCACTTTTCTCTATTCTCTTTTCTCTTCTTTTCTGTTCTTTTCTATTTTCTCTTTTTTCTTTTTTCTCCACTTTTCTCTTCTTTTCTCTTTTCTATTCTTTTCTCTTCTTTTCTTTTTTCCCTTTTCTCTTCTTTTCTCTTTTCTCTTTTCGCTTTTCTCTTCTTTTCTCATCTTTTCTCTTTTCTCTTTTCTCTTCTTTTCCCTTTTTACTTTGCTCTTTTTTTATTTTACCTTCATTTCGCTTTTCCCTTCTTTTCTCATCTTTTCTCTTTTTTCTTCTTTACTCTTTTCCCTTTTCTCTTCATTTCTCTTTTCTCTTTTCTCTTCGTATCTCTTTTCCATTTTCCTTCTTTTCTCTTCATTTCTCTTTTCTCTTCTTTTCTCTTTTTCCTTTTCTCTTCTTTTCTCTATTCTCTTTTCTCTTCTTTTCACTTCTTTTTTTCTTTTCCCTTTCCTCTTCTTTTCTCTTTTCACTTTTCTCTTTTCTCTTTTCTCTTCGTTTCTCTTTTCTGTTTTCTCTTTTCTCTTTGTATCTCTTTTCTCTTTTCACATTTGTCTTTTTTTCTCTTTTTTCTCCACATTTCTCTTCTTTTCTCTTTTCTCTTTTCTCTTCTTTTCTCTTTTTCCTTTTCCCTTCTTTTCTGTATTCTCTTTTTTCTTCTTTTCACTTCTTTTCTCATTTCCCTTTTCTCTTCTTTTCTCTTTTCACTTTTCTCTATTCTCTTTTCTCTTCTTTTCTGTTCTTTTCTGTTTTCCCTTTTCTCTTTTCTCTTTTCGCATTTCGCTTCTTTTCTCATCTTTTATCTTTTCTCTTCGTTTCTGTTTTCTGTTTTCTCTTTTCTCTTCGTATCTCTTTTCTTTTTCTTTTCTGTTCTTTTCTCTTTTTCGCATTTGTCTTTTTTCTCTTTTTTCTCTACATTTCTCTTCATTTCTCTTTTCTCTTTTCTCTTCTTTACTCTTTTTCCTTTTCCCTTCTTTTCTCTATTCTCTTTTTTCTTCTTTCACTTCTTTTCTCTTTTCCCTTTTCTCTTCTTTTCTCTTTTCACTTTTCTCTATACTCTTTTCTCTTCTTTTCTGTTCTTTTCTATTTTCTCTTCTTTTCTTTTTTCCCTTTTCTCTTCTTTTCCCTTTCCCTTTTCTCTTATCTCTTCTATTCTCTTTTATCTTTTCTCTTCTTTTCTCTTCTTTTTTCTTCTAGTCTCTTTTCCCTTTTCTCGTCTTTTCTCTTTTCTCTTTTCTCTGCTTTTCTCTTTTTTCTTTTCTCTTGTTTTCTCTTTTCCTTTTCTCTTCTTTTCTCTTCTTTTCTCTTTTCTCTTTTATTATCTTTTCTCTTTTCTCTTCTTTTCTATTTCTCTTTTCTCTTCTTTTCTATTTTCTCTTTTGTCTTTTCTCTTCTTTTCTCTTCTTTTCTGTTCTTTTCTGTTTTCCCTTTTCTCTTTTCTCTTTTCGCATTTCACTTCTTTTCTCGTCTATTCTCTTTTCTCTTTTCTCTTCGTATCTCTTTTCTCTTTTTCTTCTTTTGTCTTCTTTTCTCTTTTCATATTTGTCTTTTTTTCTCTTTTTTCTCTACATTTCTCTTCTTTTCTCTTTTCTCTTCTTTTCCCTTTTTCCTTTTCCCTTCTTTTCTCTATTCTCTTTTTTCTTCTTTTCACTTCTTTTCTCTTTTCCCTTTTCTCTTCTTTTCTCTTCTCACTTTTCTCTCTTCTCTTTTCTCTTCTTTTCTTTTCTTTTCTGTTTTCCCTTTTCTCCTTTTCTCTTTTCGCATTTCGCTTCTTTTCTCCTCTTTTCTATTTTCTCTTTTCTCTTCGTTTCTCTTTTCTGTTTTCTCTTTTCTCTTCGTATCTCTTTTCTCTTTTTCTTCTTTTCTCTTTCTTTTCTCTTTTCACATTTGTCTTTTTTTCTCTTTTTTCTCCACATTTCTCTTCTTTTCTCTTTTCTCTTCTTTTCTCTTTTTCCTTTTCCCTTCTTTTCTGTATTCTCTTTTTTCTTCTTTTCACTTCTTGTCTCATTTCCCTTTTCTCTTCTTTTCTCTTTTCACTTTTCTCTATTCTCTTTTCTCTTCTTTTCTGTATTCCCTTTTTTCGTCTGTTCACTACTTTTCTCATTTCCCTTTCCACTTCTTTTCTCTTTTCACTTTTCTCTATTCACTTTTCTCTTCTTTTCTGTTCTTTTCTGTTTTCCCTTTTCTCTTTTCGCATTTCACTTCTTTTCTCGTCTTTTCTCTTTTCTCTTTTCTCTTCCTTTCTCTTTTCTGTTTTCTCTTTTCTCTTCGTATCTCTTTTCTCTTTTTCATCTTTTCTCTTCTTTTCTCTTTTCACAATTGTCTTTTTTCTCTTTTTTCTCTACATTCTCTTCTTTTCTCTTTTCTCTTCTTTTCTCTTTTTCCTTTTCCCTTATTTTCTCTATTCTCTTTTTTCTTTTTTTCACTTCTTTTCTCTTTTCCTTTTTCTCTTCTTTTCTCTTCTCACTTTTCTCTCTTCTCTTTTCTCTTCTTTTCTTTTCTTTTCTGTTTTCCCTTTTCTCCTTTTCTCTTTTCGCATTTCGCTTCTTTTCCCGTCTTTTCTCTTTTCTCTTTACTCTTCATTTCTCTTTTCTGTTTTCTATTTTCCCTTCGTATCTCTTTTCTCTTTTTCTTCTTTTCTCTTCTTTTCTCTTTTCACAATTGTCTTTTTTCTCTTTTTTCTCTACATTCTCTTCTTTTCTCTTTTCTCTTCTTTTCTCTTTTTCCTTTTCCCTTCTTTTCTCTATTCTCTTTTTTCTTCTTTCACTTCTTTTCTCTTTTCCCTTTTCTCTTCTTTTCTCTTTTCACTTTTCTCTATACTCTTTTCTCTTCTTTTCTGTTCTTTTCTATTTTCTCTTCTTTTCTTTTTTCCCTTTTCTCTTCTTTTCCCTTTCCCTTTTCTCTTATCTCTTCTATTCTCTTTTATCTTTTCTCTTCTTTTCTCTTCTTTTTTCTTCTAGTCTCTTTTCCCTTTTCTCGTCTTTTCTCTTTTCTCTTTTCTCTGCTTTTCTCTTTTTTCTTTTCTCTTGTTTTCTCTTTTCCTTTTCTCTTCTTTTCTCTTCTTTTCTCTTTTATTATCTTTTCTCTTTTCTCTTCTTTTCTATTTCTCTTTTCTCTTCTTTTCTATTTTCTCTTTTGTCTTTTCTCTTCTTTTCTCTTCTTTTCTGTTCTTTTCTGTTTTCACTTTTCTCTTTTCTCTTTTCGCATTTCACTTCTTTTCTCGTCTATTCTCTTTTCTCTTTTCTCTTCGTATCTCTTTTCTCTTTTTCTTCTTTTGTCTTCTTTTCTCTTTTCATATTTGTCTTTTTTTCTCTTTTTTCTCTACATTTCTCTTCTTTTCCCTTTTCTCTTCTTTTCCCTTTTTCCTTTTCCCTTCTTTTCTCTATTCTCTTTTTTCTTCTTTTCACTTCTTTTCTCTTTTCCCTTTTCTCTTCTTTTCTCTTCTCACTTTTCTCTCTTCTCTTTTCTCTTCTTTTCTTTTCTTTTCTGTTTTCCCTTTTCTCCTTTTCTCTTTTCGCATTTCGCTTCTTTTCTCCTCTTTTCTATTTTCTCTTTTCTCTTCGTTTCTCTTTTCTGTTTTCTCTTTTCTCTTCGTATCTCTTTTCTCTTTTTCTTCTTTTCTCTTTCTTTTCTCTTTTCACATTTGTCTTTTTTTCTCTTTTTTCTCCACATTTCTCTTCTTTTCTCTTTTCTCTTCTTTTCTCTTTTTCCTTTTCCCTTCTTTTCTGTATTCTCTTTTTTCTTCTTTTCACTTCTTGTCTCATTTCCCTTTTCTCTTCTTTTCTCTTTTCACTTTTCTCTATTCTCTTTTCTCTTCTTTTCTGTATTCCCTTTTTTCGTCTGTTCACTACTTTTCTCATTTCCCTTTCCACTTCTTTTCTCTTTTCACTTTTCTCTATTCACTTTTCTCTTCTTTTCTGTTCTTTTCTGTTTTCCCTTTTCTCTTTTCGCATTTCACTTCTTTTCTCGTCTTTTCTCTTTTCTCTTTTCTCTTCCTTTCTCTTTTCTGTTTTCTCTTTTCTCTTCGTATCTCTTTTCTCTTTTTCATCTTTTCTCTTCTTTTCTCTTTTCACAATTGTCTTTTTTCTCTTTTTTCTCTACATTCTCTTCTTTTCTCTTTTCTCTTCTTTTCTCTTTTTCCTTTTCCCTTATTTTCTCTATTCTCTTTTTTCTTTTTTTCACTTCTTTTCTCTTTTCCTTTTTCTCTTCTTTTCTCTTCTCACTTTTCTCTCTTCTCTTTTCTCTTCTTTTCTTTTCTTTTCTGTTTTCCCTTTTCTCCTTTTCTCTTTTCGCATTTCGCTTCTTTTCTCGTCTTTTCTCTTTTCTCTTTACTCTTCATTTCTCTTTTCTGTTTTCTATTTTCCCTTCGTATCTCTTTTCTCTTTTTCTTCTTTTCTCTTCTTTTCTCTTTTCACAATTGTCTTTTTTCTCTTTTTTCTCTACATTCTCTTCTTTTCTCTTTTCTCTTCTTTTCTCTTTTTCCTTTTCCCTTCTTTTCTCTATTCTCTTTTTTCTTCTTTCACTTCTTTTCTCTTTTCCCTTTTCTCTTCTTTTCTCTTTTCACTTTTCTCTATACTCTTTTCTCTTCTTTTCTGTTCTTTTCTATTTTCTCTTCTTTTCTTTTTTCGCTTTTCTCTTCTTTTCCCTTTCCCTTTTCTCTTATCTCTTCTATTCTCTTTTATCTTTTCTCTTCTTTTCTCTTCTTTTTTCTTCTAGTCTCTTTTCCCTTTTCTCGTCTTTTCTCTTTTCTCTTTTCTCTGCTTTTCTCTTTTTTCTTTTCTCTTGTTTTCTCTTTTCCTTTTCTCTTCTTTTCTCTTCTTTTCTCTTTTATTATCTTTTCTCTTTTCTCTTCTTTTCTATTTCTCTTTTCTCTTCTTTTCTATTTTCTCTTTTGTCTTTTCTCTTCTTTTCTCTTCTTTTCTGTTCTTTTCTGTTTTCACTTTTCTCTTTTCTCTTTTCGCATTTCACTTCTTTTCTCGTCTATTCTCTTTTCTCTTTTCTCTTCGTATCTCTTTTCTCTTTTTCTTCTTTTGTCTTCTTTTCTCTTTTCATATTTGTCTTTTTTTCTCTTTTTTCTCTACATTTCTCTTCTTTTCCCTTTTCTCTTCTTTTCCCTTTTTCCTTTTCCCTTCTTTTCTCTATTCTCTTTTTTCTTCTTTTCACTTCTTTTCTCTTTTCCCTTTTCTCTTCTTTTCTCTTCTCACTTTTCTCTCTTCTCTTTTCTCTTCTTTTCTTTTCTTTTCTGTTTTCCCTTTTCTCCTTTTCTCTTTTCGCATTTCGCTTCTTTTCTCCTCTTTTCTATTTTCTCTTTTCTCTTCGTTTCTCTTTTCTGTTTTCTCTTTTCTCTTCGTATCTCTTTTCTCTTTTTCTTCTTTTCTCTTTCTTTTCTCTTTTCACATTTGTCTTTTTTTCTCTTTTTTCTCCACATTTCTCTTCTTTTCTCTTTTCTCTTCTTTTCTCTTTTTCCTTTTCCCTTCTTTTCTGTATTCTCTTTTTTCTTCTTTTCACTTCTTGTCTCATTTCCCTTTTCTCTTCTTTTCTCTTTTCACTTTTCTCTATTCTTTTATCTCTTCTTTTCTGTATTCCCTTTTTTCGTCTGTTCACTACTTTTCTCATTTCCCTTTCCACTTCTTTTCTCTTTTCACTTTTCTCTATTCACTTTTCTCTTCTTTTCTGTTCTTTTCTGTTTTCCCTTTTCTCTTTTCGCATTTCACTTCTTTTCTCGTCTTTTCTCTTTTCTCTTTTCTCTTCCTTTCTCTTTTCTGTTTTCTCTTTTCTCTTCGTATCTCTTTTCTCTTTTTCATCTTTTCTCTTCTTTTCTCTTTTCACAATTGTCTTTTTTCTCTTTTTTCTCTACATTCTCTTCTTTTCTCTTTTCTCTTCTTTTCTCTTTTTCCTTTTCCCTTATTTTCTCTATTCTCTTTTTTCTTTTTTTCACTTCTTTTCTCTTTTCCTTTTTCTCTTCTTTTCTCTTCTCACTTTTCTCTCTTCTCTTTTCTCTTCTTTTCTTTTCTTTTCTGTTTTCCCTTTTCTCCTTTTCTCTTTTCGCATTTCGCTTCTTTTCTCGTCTTTTCTCTTTTCTCTTTACTCTTCATTTCTCTTTTCTGTTTTCTATTTTCCCTTCGTATCTCTTTTCTCTTTTTCTTCTTTTCTCTTCTTTTCTCTTTTCACATTTGTCTTTTTTTCTCTTTTTCCTCCACATTTCTCTTCTTTTCTCTTTTCTCTTTTCTCTTCTTTTCTCTTTTTCCTTTTCCCTTCTTTTCTGTATTCTCTTTTTTCTTCTTTTCACTTCTTTTCTCATTTCCCTTTCCTCTTCTTTTCTCTTTTCACTTTTCTCTACTCTCTTTTCTCTTCTTTTCTGTTCTTTTCTGTTTTCCCTTTTCTCTTTTCTCTTTTCGCATTTCGCTTCTTTTCTCGTCTTTTCTCTTTTCTATTTTCTCTTCCTTTCTGTTTTCTGTTTTCTCTTTTCTCTTCATATCTCTTTTCTCTTTTTCTTCTTTTCTCTTCTTTTCTCTTTTCACAATTGTCTTTTTTCTCTTTTTTCTCTACATTCTCTACTTTTCTCTTTTCTCTTCTTTTCTCTTTTTCCTTTTCCCTTATTTTCTCTTTTCTCTTTTTTCTTTTTTCACTTCTTTTCTCTTTTCCCTTTTCTCTTCTTTTCTCTTCTCACTTTTCTCTATTCTCTTTTCTCTTCTTTTCTGTTCTTTTCTATTTTCTCTTTTTTCTTTTTTCTCCACTTTTCTCTTCTTTTCTCTTTTCTATTCTTTTCTCTTCTTTTCTTTTTTCCCTTTTCTCTTCTTTTCTCTTTTCTCTTTTCGCTTTTCTCTTCTTTTCTCATCTTTTCTCTTTTCTCTTTTCTCTTCTTTTCCCTTTTTACTTTGCTCTTTTTTATTTTACCTTCATTTCGCTTTTCCCTTCTTTTCTCATCTTTTCTCTTTTTTCTTCTTCACTCTTTTCCCTTTTCTCTTCATTTCTCTTTTCTCTTTTCTCTTCGTATCTCTTTTCCATTTTCCTTCTTTTCTCTTCATTTCTCTTTTCTCTTCTTTTCTCTTTTTCCTTTTCTCTTCTTTTCTCTATTCTCTTTTCTCTTCTTTTCACTTCTTTTCTCTTTTCCCTTTCCTCTTCTTTTCTCTTTTCACTTTTCTCTTTTCTCTTTTCTCTTTTCTCTTCATTTCTCTTTTCTGTTTTCTCTTTTCTCTTTGTATCTCTTTTCTCTTTTCACATTTGTCTTTTTTTCTCTTTTTTCTCCACATTTCTCTTCTTTTCTCTTTTCTCTTTTCTCTTCTTTTCTCTTTTTCCTTTTCCCTTCTTTTCTGTATTCTCTTTTTTCTTCTTTTCACTTCTTTTCTCATTTCCCTTTTCTCTTCTTTTCTCTTTTCACTTTTCTCTATTCTCTTTTCTCTTCTTTTCTGTATTCCCTTTTTTCTTCTGTTCACTACTTTTCTCATTTCCCTTTTCTCTTCTTTTCTCTATTCTCTTTTCTCTTCTTTTCACTTCTTTTCTATTTTCCCTTTCATCTTCTTTTTCTCTTTTCACTTTTCTCTATTCCCTTTTCTCTTCTTTTCTGTTCTTTTCTGTTTTCCCTTTTCTCTTCTCTCTTTTCGCATTTCGCTTCTTTTCTCGTCTTTTCTCTTTCCTCTTTTCTCTTCGTTTCTCTTTTGTTTTCTCTTTTCTCTTCGTATCTCTTTTCTCTTTTTCTTCTTTTGTCTTCTTTTCTCTTTTCATATTTGACTTTTTTTCTCTTTTTTCTCTACATTTCTCTTCTTTTCCCTTTTCTCTTCTTTTCCCTTTTTCCTTTTCCCTTCTTTTCTCTATTCTCTTTTTTCTTCTTTTCACTTCTTTTCTCTTTTCCCTTTTCTCTTCTTTTATCTTCTCACTTTTCTCTATTCTCTTTTCTCTTCTTTTCTGTTCTTTTCTATTTTCTCTTTTTTCGCTTCTTTTCTCTTCCTTCCTCTTCTTTTCTCTTTTCCCTTCTCTCTTCTTTTCTCTTTTCTCTTTTCGCTTTTCTCTTTTCTCTTCTATTCTCTTCTTTTCTCCCCTTTTCTCTTTTCTCTTTTCACTTCTTTTCTCTTCTTTTCTCTTTTCACATTTGTCTTTTTTTCTCTTTACTGTTTTTTAATTTTCTCTTCTTTTCTCTTTTCTTCTCTTTTCTCTTCTTTTCTGTTTTTCTCTTTTCTCTTCTTTTCTCTGCTTTTCTCTTTTCTCTTTTCTCTTCATTTCTCTTTTCTCTTCTTTTCTCTTTTTCCTTTTCTCTTCTTTTCTCTATTCTCTTTTCTCTTCTTTTCACTTCTTTTCTATTTTCCCTTTCCTCTTCTTTTTCTCTTTTCACTTTTCTCTATTCCCTTTTCTCTTCTTTTCTGTTCTTTTCTGTTTTCCCTTTTCTCTTTTCTCTTTTCTCTTCGTATCTCTTTTCTCTTTTTCTTCTTTTCTCTTCTTTTCTCTTTTCACATTTGTCTTTTTTTCTCTTTTTTGTCCACATTTCTCTTCTTTTCTCTTTTCTCTTTTCTCTTCGGTTCTATTTTCTCTTTTCTCTTCTTTTCTGTTTTTCTCTTTTCTCTTCTTTTCTCTGCTTTTCTCTTTTCTCTTTTCTCTTCATTTCTCTTTTCTCTTCTTTTCTCTTTTCCTTTTCTATTCTTTTTTCTATTCCCTTTTCTCTTCTTTTCTGTTCTTTTCTGTTTTCCCTTTTCTCTTTTATCTTTTCTCTTCGTATCTATTTTCTCTTTTTCTTCTTTTCTCTTCTTTTCTCTTTTCACATTTGTCTTTTTTTCTCTTTTTTGTCCACATTTCTCTTCTTTTCTCTTTTCTCTTTTCTCTTCTTTTCTCTTTTTCCTTTTCCCTTCTTTTCTCTATTCTCTTTTTTCTTCTTTTCTGTTCTTTTCTATTTTCTCTTTTTTCTCTTCTTTTCTCTTCCTTCCTCTTCTTTTCTCTTGTCACATTTGTCTTTTTTTCTCTTTTTTGTCCACATTTCTCTTCTTTTCTCTTTTCTCTTTTCTCTTCTTTTCTCTTTTTCCTTTTCCCTTCTTTTCTCTATTCTCTTTTTTCTTCTTTTCTGTTCTTTTCAATTTTCTCTTTCTTCCCTTCTTTTCTCTATTCTCTTTTTTCTTCTTTTCACTTCTTTTCTCTTTTCCCTTTTCACTTCTTTTCTCTTCTCACTTTTCTCTATTCTCTTTTCTCTTCTTTTCTGTTCTTTTCTATTTTCTCTTTTTTCTCTTCTTTTCTCTTCCTTCCTCTTCTTTTCTCTTTTCCCTTTTCTCTTCTTTTCTCTATTCTCTTTTCGCTTTTCACTTTTCTCTTTTCTCTTCTATTCTCTTCTTTTCTCCTCTTTTCTCTTTTCTCTTCTTTTCTCTTTTCCCCTTTTTCTTCATTTCTCTTTACTGGTTTCTATTTTCTCTTCTTTTCTCTTTTCTTCTCTTTTCTCTTCTTTCTCTTTTCTCTTTTCTCTTCGGTTCTATTTTCTCTTTTCTCTTCTTTTCTGTTTTTCTCTTTTCTCTTCTTTTCTCTGCTTTTCTCTTTTCTCTTTTCCCTTCATTTCTCTTTTCTCTTCTTTTCTCTTTTCCTTTTCTATTCTTTTCTCTATTCTCTTTTCTCTTCTTTTCACTTCTTTTCTATTTTCCCTTTCCTCTTCTTTTTCTCTTTTCACTTTTCTCTATTCTCTTTTCTCTTCTTTTGTGTTCTTTTCTGTTTTCCCTTTTCTCTTTTCTCTTTTCGCATTTCACTTCTTTTCTCGTCTTTTCTCTTTTCTCTTTTCTCTTCTTATCTCTTTACTCTTCTTTTCTTTTCTCTTTTCTCTTTTCTCTTCTTTTCTATTTTCTCTTTTGTCTTTTCTCTTCTTTTCTCTTTTCTTTTTTCCCTTTTCTCTTCTTTTCTCTTCTCTTCTCTCCCCTCTTTCTCTTCTTTTCTCTTCTTTACTCTTTTCTCTTTTCCCTTTTCTCTTCTTTTCTCTTCTTTTCGCTTTTCCCTTTTCTCTTCTTTTCTCTTTTCTCTTTTCACTTTTCTCTTCTTTTCTTTTCTTTTTTCTCTTTTTTCTTCTTTTCTCTTCTTTTCCCTTTTCTCTTCTTTTCTCTTCTTTTCTCTTTTCTGTTTTATCTTCTGTTCTCTGTTCTCTTCTTTTCTCTTTTATCTTTTATCTTCTTTTCTATTTTCTCTTTTGTCTTTTCTCTTCTTTTCTCTTTTCTCTTTTCCCTTTTATCTTCTTTTCTCTTCTTTTCTCATTCCTCTTTTCTCTTCTTTTCTCTTTTCCCTTTTCTCTTCTTTTCTCTTTTCTCTTTTCACTTTTCTCTTCTTTTCCCTTCTTTTCTGTTTTCTCTTTTCTCTTCTTTTCTCTTTTTTCTCTTCTCTCTTTTTCTTTTATATTCTTTTCTCTTCTTTTCTCTTTTCTCTTCTTTCTCTTTTCCCTTTTCTCTTTTCTCTTTTCTCTTCTCTTCTCTTCTTTACTCTTTCTCTTTTCCCTTTTCTCTTTTCTCTTCTTTTCTCTTAATCTTTTCTCTTCTTTTCTCTTTTCTCTTCTTTTCTCTTTTCTCTTTTCTCTTTTTTCTTTTATAGTCGTTTCTCTTCGTTTCTCTGTTGTCTTCTTTTCTCTTCTTTTCTCGTTTGTCTTCTTTTCTCTTTTTCCTTTTCTCTTCTTTTCTCTTTTCTCTTTTCTCTTCTTTTCGCTTTTCTCTTTTTTCACTTTTATCTTCTTTTCACGTTTCCCATTTCACTTCTTTTCTCTATTCTCTTTTCTCTTCTTTTCTCTTCTTTTCTCTTTTCTCTTTTCTCTTCTATTCTCTTTTCCATTTTCTCTTTTTTCTCTTTTCACTTTTCTCTTCTTTTCCCTTCTATTCTGTTTTCTCTTTTCTCTTCTTTTCGCTTCTTTTCTCTTTTCTCTTTTTTCTTTTATATTCTTTTCACTTATTTTCTCTTCTTTCTCTTTTCCCTTTTCTCTTCTTTTCTCTTTTCTCTTAATCTTTTCTTTTCTTTTCTCTTTTCTCTTTTTTCTTTTATATTCTTTTCTCTTCGTTTCTCTTTTGTCTTCTTTTCTCTTTTGTCTTCTTTTCTCTTTTTCCTTTTCTCTTCTTATCTCTTTTCTCTTTTCTCTTCTTTTCTCTTTTCTCTATTCTCTTTTCTCTTCTATTCGCTTTTCTCTTTTCTCTTCTATTCTCTTTTCTCTTTTCTCTTTTCTCTTCTTTTCTCTTCTTTTTTCTTCTTTCTTCTTCTTTTCTCTTTTCCCTTTTCTCGTCTTTTCTCTTTTCTCTTTTCTCTGCTTTTCTCTTTTTTCTTTTCTCTTCTTTTCACTTCTTTTCTCTTTTCTCTTTTCACTTTTTTCTTCTTTTCTCTTCATTTCTCTTTTCTCTTTTCTCTTCGTATCTCTTTTCCATTTTCCTTCTTTTCTCTTCATTTCTCTTTTCTCTTCTTTTCTCTTTTTCCTTTTCTCTTCTTTTCTCTATTCTCTTTTCTCTTCTTTTCACTTCTTTTCTCTTTTCCATTTCCTCTTCTTTTCTCTTTTCACTTTTCTCTTTTCTCTTTTCTCTTCATTTCTCTTTTCTGTTTTCTCTTTTCCCTTCTTTTCTGTATTCTCTTTTTTCTTCTTTTCACTTCTTTTCTCATTTCCCTTTTCTCTTCTTTTCTCTTTTCACTTTTCTCTATTCTCTTTTCTCTTCTTTTCTGTATTCCCTTTTTTCTTCTGTTCACTACTTTTCTCATTTCCCTTTTCTCTTCTTTTCTCTTTTCACTTTTCTCTATTCTCTTTTCTCTTCTTTTCTGTTCTTTTCTGTTTTCCCTTTTCTCTTTTCTCTTTTCGCATTTCGCTTCTTTTCTCGTCTTTTCTCTTTTCTCTTCGTTTCTGTTTTCTCTTTTCTCTTTTCTCTTCGTATCTCTTTTCTTTTTCTTTTCTCTTCTTTTCTCTTTTTCGCATTTGTCTTTTTTCTCTTTTTTCTCTACATTTCTCTTCATTTCTCTTTTCTCTTTTCTCTTCTTTTCTCTTTTTCCTTTTCCCTTCTTTTCTCTATTCTCTTTTTTCTTCTTTTCACTTCTTTTCTCTTTTTCCTTTTCTCTTCTTTTCTCTTTTCACTTTTCTATATTCTCTTTTCTCTTCTTTTCTGTTCTTTTCTATTTTCTCTTTTTTCTTTTTTCTCCTCTATTCTCTTCTTTTCTCTTCTTTTCTTTTTTCCCTTTTCTCTTCTTTTCCCTTTCCCTTTTCTCTTATCTCTTCTATTCTCTTTTATCTTTTCTCTTCTTTTCTCTTCTTTTTTCTTCTAGTCTCTTTTCCCTTTTCTCGTCTTTTCTCTTTTCTCTTTGCTTTTCTCTTTTTTCTTTTCTCTTGTTTTCTCTTTTCCTTTCCTCTTCTTTTCTCTTCTTTTCTCTTTTCTCTTTTATTATCTTTTCTCTTTTCTCTTCTTTTCTATTTCTCTTTTCTCTTCTTTTCTATTTTCTCTTTTGTCTTTTCTCTTCTTTTCTCTTCTTTTCTGTTCTTTTCTGTTTTCCCTTTTCTCTTTTCTCTTTTTGCATTTCACTTCTTTTCTCGTCTTTTCTCTTTTCTCTTTTCTCTTCGTATCTCTTTTCTCTTTTTCTTCTTTTGTCTTCTTTTCTCTTTTCATATTTGTCTTTTTTTCTCTTTTTTCTCTACATTTCTCTTCTTTTCCCTTTTCTCTTCTTTTCCCTTTTTCCTTTTCCCTTCTTTTCTCTATTCTCTTTTTTCTTCTTTTCACTTCTTTCCTCTTTTCCCTTTTCTCTTCTTTTCTCTTCTCACTTTTCTCTATTCTCTTTTCTCTTCTTTTCTGTTCTTTTCTATTTTCTCTTTTTTCACTTCTTTTCTCTTCCTTCCTCTTCTTTTCTCTTTTCCCTTCTCTCTTCTTTTCTCTTTTCTCTTTTCGCTTTTCTCTTTTCTCTTCTATTCTCTTCTTTTCTCCCCTTTTCTCTTTTCTCTTTTCACTTCTTTTCTCTTCTTTTCTCTTTTCACATTTGTCTTTTTTTCTCTTTACTGTTTTTTTATTTTCTCTTCTTTTCTCTTTTCTTCTCTTTTCTCTTCTTTTCTGTTTTTCTCTTTTCTCTTCTTTTCTCTGCTTTTCTCTTTTCTCTTTTCTCTTCATTTCTCTTTTCTCTTCTTTTCTCTTTTTCCTTTTCTCTTCTTTTCTCTATTCTCTTTTCTCTTCTTTTCACTTCTTTTCTATTTTCCCTTTCCTCTTCTTTTTCTCTTTTCACTTTTCTCTATTCCCTTTTCTCTTCTTTTCTGTTCTTTTCTGTTTTCCCTTTTCTCTTTTCTCTTTTCTCTTCGTATCTCTTTTCTCTTTTTCTTCTATTCTCTTCTTTTCTCTTTTCACATTTGTCTTTTTTTCTCTTTACTGTTTTTTATTTTCTCTTCTTTTCTCTTTTCTTCTCTTTTCTCTTCTTTTCTGTTTTTCTCTTTTCTCTTCTTTTCTCTGCTTTTCTCTTTTCTCTTTTCTCTTCATTTCTCTTTTCTCTTCTTTTCTCTTTTTCCTTTTCTCTTCTTTTCTCTATTCTCTTTTATCTTCTTATCACTTCTTTTCTATTTTCCCTTTCATCTTCTTTTTCTCTTTTCACTTTTCTCTATTCCCTTTTCTCTTCATTTCTGTTCTTTTCTGTTTTCCCTTTTCTCTTCTCTCTTTTCGCATTTCGCTTCTTTTCTCGTCTTTTCTCTTTTCTATTTTCTCTTCGTTTCTGTTTTCTGTTTTCTCTTTTCTCTTCATATCTCTTTTCTCTTTTTCTTCTTTTCTCTTCTTTTCTCTTTTCACAATTGTCTTTTTTCTCTTTTTTCTCTACATTCTCTACTTTTCTCTTTTCTCTTCTTTTCTCTTTTTCCTTTTCCCTTATTTTCTCTTTTCTCTTTTTTCTTTTTTTCACTTCTTTTCTCTTTTCCCTTTTCTCTTCTTTTCTCTTTTCTCTTCGTTTCTCTTTTGTTTTCTCTTTTCTCTTCGTATCTCTTTTCTCTTTTTCTTCTTTTGTCTTCTTTTCTCTTTTCATATTTGACTTTTTTTCTCTTTTTTCTCTACATTTCTCTTCTTTTCCCATTTCTCTTCTTTTCTCTTTTTGCTTTTCCCTTCTTTTCTCTATTCTCTTTTTTTCTTCTTTTCACTTCTTTTCTCTTTTCCCTTTTCTCTTCTTTTCTCTTCTCACTTTTCTCTATTCTCTTTTCTCTTCTTTTCTGTTCTTTTCTATTTTCTCTTTTTTCGCTTCTTTTCTCTTCCTTCCTCTTCTTTTCTCTTTTCCCTTCTCTCTTCTTTTCTCTTTTCTCTTTTCGCTTTTCTCTTTTCTCTTCTATTCTCTTCTTTTCTCCCCTTTTCTCTTTTCCCTTCTTTTCTCTTCTTTTCTCTTTTCACATTTGTCTTTTTTTCTCTTTACAGCTTTTTATTTTCTCTTCTTTTCTCTTTTCTTCTCTTTTCTCTTCTTTTCTGTTTTTCTCTTTTCTCTTCTTTTCTCTGCTTTTCTCTTTTCTCTTTTCTCTTCATTTCTCTTTTCTCTTCTTTTCTCTTTTTCCTTTTCTCTTCTTTTCTCTATTCTCTTTTCTCTTCTTTTCACTTCTTTTCTATTTTCCCTTTCCTCTTCTTTTTCTCTTTTCACTTTTCTCTATTCCCTTTTCTCTTCTTTTCTGTTCTTTTCTGTTTTCCCTTTTCTCTTTTCTCTTCGTATCTCTTTTCTCTTTTTCTTCTTTTCTCTTCTTTTCTCTTTTCACATTTGTCTTTTTTTCTCTTTTTTGTCCACATTTCTCTTCTTTTCTCTTTTCTCTTTTCTCTTCGGTTCTATTTTCTCTTTTCTCTTCTTTTCTGTTTTTCTCTTTTCTCTTCTTTTCTCTGCTTTTCTCTTTTCTCTTTTCTCTTCATTTCTCTTTTCTCTTCTTTTCTCTTTTCCTTTTCTATTCTTTTTTCTATTCCCTTTTCTCTTCTTTTCTGTTCTTTTCTGTTTTCCCTTTTCTCTTTTATCTTTTCTCTTCGTATCTCTTTTCTCTTTTTCTTCTTTTCTCTTCTTTTCTCTTTTCACATTTGTCTTTTTTTCTCTTTTTTGTCCACATTTCTCTTCTTTTCTCTTTTCTCTTTTCTCTTCTTTTCTCTTTTTCCTTTTCCCTTCTTTTCTCTATTCTCTTTTTTCTTCTTTTCTGTTCTTTTCTATTTTCTCATTTTTCTCTTCTTTTCTCTTCCTTCCTCTTCTTTTCTCTTGTCACATTTGTCTTTTTTTCTCTTTTTTGTCCACATTTCTCTTCTTTTCTCTTTTCTCTTCTTTTCTCTTTTACCTTTTCCCTTCTTTTCTCTATTCTCTTTTTTCTTCTTTTCTGTTCTTTTCTATTTTCTCTTTCTTCCCTTCTTTTCTCTATTCTCTTTTTTCTTCTTTTCACTTCTTTTCTCTTTTCCCTTTTCACTTCTTTTCTCTTCTCACTTTTCTCTATTCTCTTTTCTCTTCTTTTCTGTTCTTTTCTATTTTCTCTTTTTTCTCTTCTTTTCTCTTCCTTCCTCTTCTTTTCTCTTTTCCCTTTTCTCTTCTTTTCTCTTTTCTCTTTTCGCTTTTCACTTTTCTCTTTTCTCTTCTATTCTCTTCTTTTCTCCTCTTTTCTCTTTTCTCTTTTCTCTTCTTTTCTCTTTTCCCCTTTTTCTTCATTTCTCTTTACTGGTTTCTATTTTCTCTTCTTTTCTCTTTTCTTCTCTTTTCTCTTCTTTCTCTTTTCTCTTTTCTCTTCGGTTCTATTTTCTCTTTTCTCTTCTTTTCTGTTTTTCTCTTTTCTCTTCTTTTCTCTGCTTTTCTCTTTTCTCTTTTCTCTTCATTTCTCTTTTCTCTTCTTTTCTCTTTTCCTTTTCTATTCTTTTCTCTATTCTCTTTTCTCTTCTTTTCACTTCTTTTCTATTTTCCCTTTCCTCTTCTTTTTCTCTTTTCACTTTTCTCTATTCTCTTTTCTCTTCTTTTGTGTTCTTTTCTGTTTTCCCTTTTCTCTTTTCTCTTTTCGCATTTCACTTCTTTTCTCGTCTTTTCACTTTTCTCTTTTCTCTTCTTTTCTCTTTACTCTTCTTTTCTTTCCTCTTTTCTCTTTTCTCTTCTTTTCTATTTTCTCTTTTGTCTTTTCTCTTCTTTTCTCTTTTCTTTTTTCCCTTTTCTCTTCTTTTCTCTTCTCTTCTCTCCCCTCTTTCTCTTCTTTTCTCTTCTTTACTCTTTTCTCTTTTCTCTTTTCTCTTCTTTTCTCTTCTTTTCGCTTTTCCCTTTTCTCTTCTTTTCTCTTTTCTCTTTTCACTTTTCTCTTCTTTTCTTTTCTTTTTTCTCTTTTTTCTTCTTTTCTCTTCTTTACTCTTTTCTCTTCTTTTCTCTTCTTTTCTCTTTTCTCTTTTCCCTTTTCTCTTCTTTTCTCTTCTTTTCTCTTTTCTGTTTTATCTTCTGTTCTCTGTTCTCTTCTTTTCTCTTTTATCTTTTATCTTCTTTTCTATTTTCTCTTTTGTCTTTTCTCTTCTTTTCTCTTTTCTCTTTTCCCTTTTATCTTCTTTTCTCTTCTTTTCTCTTTCCTCTTTTCTCTTCTTTTCTCTTTTCCCTTTTCTCTTCTTTTCTCTTTTCACTTTTCTCTTCTTTTCCCTTCTTTTCTGTTTTCTCTTTTCTCTTCTTTTCTCTTTTTTCTCTTCTCTCTTTTTTCTTTTATATTCTTTTCTCTTCTTTTCTCTTCTTTTCTCTTTTCTCTTCTTTCTCTTTTCCCTTTTCTCTTTTCTCTTTTCTCTTCTCTTCTCTTCTTTACTCTTTCTCTTTTCCCTTTTCTCTTTTCTCTTCTTTTCTCTTAATCTTTTCTCTTCTTTTCTCTTTTCTCTTCTTTTCTCTTTTCTCTTTTCTCTTTTTTCTTTTATAGTCGTTTCTCTTCGTTTCTCTGTTGTCTTCTTTTCTCTTCTTTTCTCGTTTGTCTTCTTTTCTCTTTTTCCTTTTCTCTTCTTTTCTCTTTTCTCTTTTCTCTTCTTTTCGCTTTTCTCTTTTTTCACTTTTATCTTCTTTTCACGTTTCCCATTTCACTTCTTTTCTCTATTCTCTTTTCTCTTCTTTTCTCTTCTTTTCTCTTTTCTCTTTTCTCTTCTATTCTCTTTTCCATTTTCTCTTTTTTCTCTTTTCACTTTTCTCTTCTTTTCCCTTCTATTCTGTTTTCTCTTTTCTCTTCTTTTCGCTTCTTTTCCCTTTTCTCTTTTTTCTTTTATATTCTTTTCACTTATTTTCTCTTCTTTCTCTTTTCCCTTTTCTCTTCTTTTCTCTTTTCTCTTAATCTTTTCTTTTCTTTTCTCTTTTCTCTTTTTTCTTTTATATTCTTTTCTCTTCGTTTCTCTTTTGTCTTCTTTTCTCTTTTGTCTTCTTTTCTCTTTTTCCTTTTCTCTTCTTATCTCTTTTCTCTTTTCTCTTCTTTTCTCTTTTCTCTATTCTCTTTTCTCTTCTATTCGCTTTTCTCTTTTCTCTTCTATTCTCTTTTCTCTTTTCTCTTTTCTCTTCTTTTCTCTTCTTTTTTCTTCTTTCTTCTTCTTTTCTCTTTTCCCTTTTCTCGTGTTTTCTCTTTTCTCTTTTCTCTGCTTTTCTCTTTTTTCTTTTCTCTTCTTTTCACGTTTCCCATTTCACTTCTTTTCTCTTTTCTCTTTTCTCAATTCTCTTTTCTCTTTTCTCTATTCTCTTTTCTCTTCTATTCGCTTTTCTCTTTTCTCTTCTATTCTCTTTTCTCTTTTTTCTTTTCTCTTCTTTTTTCTTCTTTCTTCTTCTTTTCTCTTTTCCCTTTTCTCGTCTTTTCTCTTTTCTCTTTTCTCTGCTTTTCTCTTTTTTCTTTTCTCTTCTTTTCTCTTCTTTTCTCTTTTCTCTTTTCACTTTTTTCTTCTTTTCTCTTCTTTTCTCTTTTCTCTTTTCTCTTCTTTTCTCTTTTCTCTTTTATCTTCTTTTCAGGTTTCCCATTTCACTTATTTTCTCTTTTCTCTTTTCTCAATTCTCATTTCTCTTTTCTCTATTCTCTTTTCTCTTCTTTTCTCTTCTTTTCTCTATTCTCTTTTCCCTTTTCTCTTCTTTTCTCTTCTCACTTTTCTCTATTCTCTTTTCTCTTCTTTTCTGTTCTTTTCTATTTTCTCTTTTTTCGCTTCTTTTCTCTTCCTTCCTCTTCTTTTCTCTTTTCCCTTTTCTCTTCTTTTCTCTTTTCTCTTTTCACTTTTCTCTTCTTTTCCCTTCTTTTCTGTTTTCTCTTTTCTCTTCTTTTCTCTTCTTTTCTCTTTTCTCTTTTTTCTTTTATATTATTTTCTCTTCTTTTCTCTTCTTTTCTCTTTTCTCTTCTTTCTCTTTTCCCTTTACACTACTTTTCTCTTTTCTCTTTTCTCTTTGTTCTTTTATATTCTTTTCTCTTCGTTTCTCTTTTATCTTCTTTTCTCTTCTTTTCTCTTTTCTCTTCTTTTCTCTTTTTCCTTTTCTCTTCTTATCTCTTTTCTCTTTTCTCTTCTTTTCTCTTTTCTCTTTTTTCTCTTTTCTCTTCTTTTCACGTTTCCCATTTCACTTCTTTTCTCTTTTCTTTTTTCTCAATTCTCTTTTCTCTTTTCTCTATTCTCTTTTCTCTTCTATTCTCTTTTCTCTTTTCTCTTCTTTTCTCTTCTTTTTTCTTCTTTTCTCTTTTCCCTTTTCTCGTCTTTTCTCTTTTCTCTTTTCTCTGCTTTTCTCTTTTTTCTTTTCTCTTCTTTTCTCTTCTTTTCTCTTTTCTCTTTTCACTTTTTTCTTCTTTTCTCTTCTTTTCTCTTTTCTCTTTTCTCTTCTTTTCTCTTTTCTCTTTTATCTTCTTTTCAGGTTTCCCATTTCACTTATTTTCTCTTTTCTCTTTTCTCAATTCTCATTTCTCTTTTCTCTATTCTCTTTTCTCTTCTTTTCTCTTCTTTTCTCTATTCTCTTTTCCCTTTTCTCTTCTTTTCTCTTCTCACTTTTCTCTATTCTCTTTTCTCTTCTTTTCTGTTCTTTTCTATTTTCTCTTTTTTCGCTTCTTTTCTCTTCCTTCCTCTTCTTTTCTCTTTTCCCTTTTCTCTTCTTTTCTCTTTTCTCTTTTCACTTTTCTCTTCTTTTCCCTTCTTTTCTGTTTTCTCTTTTCTCTTCTTTTCTCTTCTTTTCTCTTTTCTCTTTTTTCTTTTATATTATTTTCTCTTCTTTTCTCTTCTTTTCTCTTTTCTCTTCTTTCTCTTTTCCCTTTACACTACTTTTCTCTTTTCTCTTTTCTCTTTTTTCTTTTATATTCTTTTCTCTTCGTTTCTCTTTTATCTTCTTTTCTCTTCTTTTCTCTTTTCTCTTCTTTTCTCTTTTTCCTTTTCTCTTCTTATCTCTTTTCTCTTTTCTCTTCTTTTCTCTTTTCTCTTTTTTCTCTTTTCTCTTCTTTTCACGTTTCCCATTTCACTTCTTTTCTCTTTTCTTTTTTCTCAATTCTCTTTTCTCTTTTCTCTATTCTCTTTTCTCTTCTATTCTCTTTTCTCTTTTCTCTTCTTTTCTCTTCTTTTTTCTTCTTTTCTCTTTTCCCTTTTCTCGTCTTTTCTCTTTTCTCTTTTCTCTGCTTTTCTCTTTTTTCTTTTCTCTTCTTTTCTCTTTTCTCTTTTCTCTTCTTTTCTCTTCTTTTCTCTTTTCTCTTTTCCCTTTTCTCTTCTTTTCTCTTCTTTTCTCTTTTCTCTTTTCTCTTCTTATCTCTTTACTCTTCTTTTCTCTTTTCTCTTTTCTCTTTTCTCTTCTTTTCTATTTTCTCTTTTGTCTTTTCTCTTCTTTTCTCTTTTCTCTTTTCCCTTTTCTCTTCTTTTCTCTTCTCTTCTCTCCCCTCTTTTCTCTTGTTTTCTCTTCTTTACTCTTTTGTCTTTTCCCTTTTCTCTTCTTTTCTCTTTTCTCTTTTCACTTTTCTCTTCTTTTCTTTTCTTTTCTTTTTTCTCTTTTTTCTTCTTTTCTCTTCTTTTCCCTTTTCTCTTCTTTTCTCTTCTTTTCTCTTTTCTCTTTTCTCTTCTTTTCTCCTTTCCCTTTTCTCTTCTTTTCTCTTTTCTCTTTTCTCTTTTCTCTTCTTTTCCCTTTTCTCTTCTTTTTATTCTTTTCTCTTTGCTCTTCTTTTCTCTTTTCTCTTTTCCCTTTTCTCTTCTTTTCTCTTTGCTCTTTTCTCTTCTTCTCTCTTTTCTCTTTTCAGTTTTCTCTTCTTTTCTCTTCTTTTCTCTTTTCTCTTTTCTCTTTTCTTTTTTCTTCGTTTCTCTTTTCTCTTTTCTCTTCATTTCTCTTTTCTCTTTTGTCTTTTCTATTCTTTTCTCTTCTTTTCTGTTTTCTGTTTTGTCTTTTCTCTTCTTTTCTCTTCTTTTCTCTTTTCCCTTTTCTCATTTCCCTTTTCTCTTCTTTTCTCTTTTCTCTTCTTTTCTCCAGGCTCCTAACAGCAGCAACAACAATAGTACGCAACAAGAAATATTGACTGATTGTGATAAAGTGATGGCAATAAGAATGGGGGTTGGTGTGGGAGTTGGAGGAAGAGAGAGTGACTTTGATCTGTATATAATCTAGAAAAATCAGATTGTCAATAGTAGCCAGCATGAGTAGTTCATAGACTGCTTTTGAGACAGCTTCCTAGAGCATTAGCTTTTGGAATTGACCAGACAGCAGATTATACAAGACGTGGCAATGTGTAATGTGACTGGATTAATAAATGACCTCATAGTTAAGGCAAACCTAGTTAGCAACAACTACAGCATGATGAATTTTACACCCGGTTTGAAAGGGTGATGATTGCATTGAAGACTGGCATTATAAACCTGTGTTAAATGGTAACTCTAAGCATGAAAGCTGAGTTAACAGATCAGGTTAGGGGCTAGATCATTACTGAAGCAGTGTCAGGCATTGAAGGGAGTATTTCAGAATAAGTATATTCCCGTTATAAACAAAAATTCCACAGGCAGGGCATACCATCAATAATTGACTAAGGAAGTTGGGAATAGCATCAAAACTTACAGAAATAGAATAAAAATGCACAAAGGTAGATCAGATTGGTCAGAATATAGAAGAAATACAGAGGGCTGTTGTGACACAGTGGCAATGCTAGAGGACCCAGGTTCAAGTCTGATCTGTTCCAAAGTGGTGAACAGTTTAATTATAAATATTTAATAGAAGAACAGAGAAGAAGAGCTAAAAAGTTAATCAGGAGGAAGAAAGAGAATGAGAGGAAACCAGCTAGGAATATAAAAACAGAAAGCAAGGAGTTTCTACAGGTATTCAAAAAATAAAGGAAGTGACTAATTAAAGTGTGATGGTCCATGAGGGAGGGGAATGGGACATATGGTAGATCATATGAAATGGTGGATGAAATGACCATATATTTTGCTCATGTCTTCATTTTCAAGGATACGATAAAGTTGCTTCAGTAGTAGCTGTAAACCAGCAGGTGAAAGGGAGTGAGGAATCTAGGGAAAATTACAATCACACAGGAATCTGTGGTAAGCAAACTGATGGAACTGAAGACGGGCTAGCCTCCAGGTCCTTCATCCTCATGTTTTAAGATAAGTTGCTAATGCAGGAGTAAATGCATTGCTGCTGTATTATCTACAGGGAGAATGTCTACAAAATTCTGAGGTGCAGAGGGATTAAGGTGTACCAGTATAAGTCACAAGAACACAGCATGCAGATACAGCATATAATCAGCAAGGCCATGAGACACTATCCTCTATTATGAGTCTTGGTTTGGAGGTGCCAGTGTTGGACTGGGGTGTACAAAGTTAAAAATCACACAACACCAGGTTAAAACCCAACAGGTTTAATTGGAAGCACACCATCTTTCGGAGTGCTGCTCCTTCTTCCAATTGTGTCCTCCTTCCAACAGTTGGTTGTGGAGGACACAATTGTAAGACACGGAATTTATAGCAAAAGATTACAGTGTGATGTAACTGAAATTATACATTGAAAAATACCTTAATTGTTTGTGGAGTCTTTCATCTGTTCGAATACCATGATAATTTCTCTTTTTTCATGTGTAAATCACAAAACTCTTTTTTTAAATGTTGCATTCTCAGGTTAACTGTAACAATTGGTGTTAGCTAGACAATATGTTGAAGGTGCTGAAGGTAACCCACAGACAACCTCACAATGGTACACTTCTCCAGCTTCCACCCAAAACATATTAAAACAGCCATCCCCTATGGACAAGCCCTATACGTACAACGGATCTGCTCAGATGAGGAGGAACGTGACGGGCACCTGGAAGTATTCAGGGACACCCTCATAAGAACGGGTTACAATGCTCAACTCATTGACTGCCAGTTCTGATGTGCCACAGCAAGGAACCGTAATGACCTCCTCAAGAGACAGACACATGCTGCAACCGACAGGGTACCCTTCGTTGTTCAGTACTTCCCAGGAGCTGAAAATCTACGCCATGTTCTTCATGACTTGCAACACATTATCAATGAGGTTGTGCACCTCGCCAAGACCTTCCCCACACCTCCAATGCTTGCCTTTAAACAACTGCCAAACCTCAAACAGATCATTGTTTGTAGCAAACTGCCCGGCTTTCAGGACAACTCCATACAACCCTGTCACGGTAGGCGCTGCAAGACGTGTCAGAGTGTGGACATGGACACCACCATCACACATGGGGACACATGTACGTGGTAGGTACTCATGTGACTCAGCCAATGTTGTCTATATTATACGTTGCAGGCAAAGATGCCCGGAGGCATGGTACATTGGGGAAACCGAGCAAAGGCTACAGCAACGGATGAATGGGCACCGTACAACAACCAACAGACAGGAGTGTTCCCTCCCAGTTGGGGAGCACTTCAGTGGTCCAGGACATTTGACTTCGGACCTTCGGATGACCATTCTCCAAGACGGACTCCGGGACATGCAGCAGTGAAAAGTGGCCGAGCAGAGGCTGATAGCTAAGTTCGGTACCCATAGGGAGGGCCTCAACCGGGACCTTGGGTTCATGTCACATTACAGGTGACCACCATTGCACTATATACACACACAGAAACTCCTACACACACACGCATTCCTATATACACACATACACATGGACACACATATACACAGACACTCACACACACCCTTACTGACACACACACTCCCACACTCACATATGCATCCTCTCAGAGACTTAGACCACTCTACACTCATGCACACACATATACACTCTCTCTCTCACAGACACTCACAAACCCCCACCCCAGACAGACACGCACACTCCTACAGACACACACACTCACACATTCACCCCCTCACAGATTTAAGACACTCTACACTCGCATACACACACATATACACTCTCTCTCACACTCACAACTCCCCAACCCAGACAGGCAGACAGAAATACACACAACATACACACACACACACACACACACACACAGGCACACATATACATATATGTTTGTGGGGTGAATTTGTACTTGCAGAGTTACATTGTACTTTGCTCAAAAACTGCATGAATTTATGTAAGACTCTGTTATCTCAATTTTTAGATTCGAATCAATCTAAACATTATGGCACAGACAGAGAACACAGGGGATTAACACCTTCAACATATTGTCTAGCTAACACCAATTGTTATAGTTAACCTGAGAATGCAACTTTTTTAAAAAAAGGTTTTGTGATTTACACATGAAAGAAGTGAAACTATCATGGTATTCGAACAGATGAAAGACTCCACAAACAATCAAGGTATTTTTCAATATATAATTTCAGTTACATCACACTGTAAACTTTTGCTATAAATTCTGTATCTTACAATTGTGCCCTCCACAACCACCTGATGAAGGAGAGGCGCTCCGAAAGCTAGTGCTTCCAATTAAACCTTTTGGACCATAACCTGGTGTTGTGTGATTTTTATTTCTATTATGAGTGCAACTGAACATAAAGTAAGGATATTGTGCTTCAGTTATACAGGACAGTTACTACATGTTAAACACGTATGTATTTTAGGTCTTTTTTCCCTAATCAACCTGTTTGGAGATGTTATTATACATCTCTGGAGCAGGTAAGACCTTAATCCTGGTCTCCCAGTCCAGGGTTAAGGACACTACCACTGTACCACTACCACTGAACAGTCCTAGGTCTCCTTATTTAAGGAAGGATATAAATGTATCGTTGGTGGTTAAGAGGATATACCAAATTGATACTTGGAGTGAATGGGTTGTCTTAGGATAGGCGGGACAGGGTGAGGTTGTTTCCACTGATGTTTAGAAGACTTGGGGGCGACTTAATTGAGATGTAGAAAATCTAGATTTGTCTTGACACGGTGGATGTGTAAAGGATGCATCCTGTTGTGGGACAGTCCAGAACTAGGGAACATAGTTTTAAAATGACAGGCTGCCATTTCAAGACAGAGATGAGGCGAATGTTCTTTTCTCGAAGAAGGTGGTGGAGTCAGATTTGCAGATTATTTTTAAGACTGAGGTGGATGGATCTTTGCTAAGCAAGGGGGAGAGAGTTAAAAGCGACTCAGAGGAATGTGGAATTCATAAACAAATCAGCTATGATCTTATTGAATGGCAGAACAGTTTCAACGGGGCTGAATGGCCCACATGGAATGCATAGATGAAGTGTGGAAAGCTGCTTATTCTTGGGCATTTCTCTCGTTATGAACATACAGGTAACATTAAAATACATTAAATGCTGTTACCCCGAATTGGGCAGCAGAGAAAAAGTGTGACGATGGCTAATGTGATAAACTTTAATGGAGGTTACAAAGTGCTTGAGGAACAATGCTACAGATGGAAACAGTCTCATGGCACATCATTTATGACTTCAGATCTTTTCTATGCTGTGGAAATTAAAATATAGACTGAGAGAAAACCTGGGCACGGATTTGCGAGGCAAGACATTCAAAGATGAATAGCGGGGTGGTGAGGACACAAATTGAGGAAGTTTGATGATTACTGTTCTGACTAAGAGATCAGCCAGATTTCCAGCAGACTATCCACCACTATCATTAACACAGTTGTTCCATGGATTTGTAGAATCATTTACAGGTTGTACCACCAGAGGGAGTGAAGGCAACACATTTGGTTTCCGAATGTTTTCGCCCGGGGAGGGCTTACGCACTTTTCCTTCTTTGTTGCAAATAAATGGAACAGCCCGCAATGTTCCTTCCCAAAAGCCTTTATACATGCTTGTGTCTCTCTGGAGCAGGAGAGCATTGTAAATATTTACAAAGAGACTGGAATCAAAGTCATTTCGATTCAGGTCTAGGAAACTAAATGACATGGCTATTGTGTGAAATGTGACAGAATCCTAGCAGGCCCATCACAAACATGGGAGCTACTCACTGCAACTTTTGACTAAATTCCAGGTGTTGATGTGGGACTCTCACCTTGGAGCAGGGTGTTGCCTACTTAAGGGGGATTATTGGTTAATGACTTTATTGACTGCCCTCACCTCATGCAGATTCCTACCTTACCATCTGCTATGAGCAAATTAGACGTCAAGAATTCTCGACGTGGAAGTCAGAGCGGGTACCCAGCAACTTCAGCTCACTGCTGGTTGTGTGAGGAGCCCCTGTGCTGATCAGCACCACACTGCATTTCAGGGCATGATCCATAGGCACCAGCCAAATGCACCGTTCAACAGGTACTGGCATCTTTATTTGCCAACCCCTCGTCACACCTCTCCAATCAGGACAGTGGAGGTTCCACGTAACTGCATTGCAAGACAGACAGGCTGTTGCAAGGATACCGTTGGAGCACAGGGACTGGCATCCAGCTCATAGATTAGACCAGGCTGAGTCTATGGCTCTTCATTTAGCATCCCTGCCTTGCCACTGAGCCCACAGTCATACACCCAGGCAGCTTGTCTTGCTCAGTCAATGGACTGGACATGTGTCCATACCAGCAGTGTCAATCTCACAAGCGCACTGTGTGCCAGCAGCTCACGTGGCAAACAGAGGGCACATGCAGCAAGCAGGCAGCCTTGTCTCCGAGACTTAGGGGAGTCGCCCTCACCCAAGTCCGTGGAGGTCACCTGTCAATTGGGAGGTTCCCAGCCCAGTAGGACAAGGGCAGCCTCATGTTCCAGTTCAGGGGATTGGCCACAGTCACACATATGTTCAGGGTGTTCTTGCTCTGTGGGTCCACACCTCTGCATGCCAGGGAGCAGGTCATGGTCAGTCCTATGGCTCCACAGCTGCCAATTCAAGGGGAAGGCCAGCATGGTTGGCGGGCGGAGGTGGGGTGGGGTGGGGGAGGTGGTGGGGGTGGGGGGTAAATATGTACAGGCATCGGTCAGGGTGCTGGGGGAACTCCTGTCCAGCACTGCTTGGTAAGCTCGCTCAAGGGTTTTGGGAATGGTCAGCCTGTTGGACTGTCCAGAGAAACACAGGGGAAAGGTGAGTGGAGTGGCCACTGCGACAGGAAGCAGAATGGGGAACGTACTTGTGGGGATTGGGGGCTGCAGTCTGGGGAAGGAGCGGCTGACCTGAAACATCGATTCTCCTGCTCCTCGGATGCTGCCTGACCTGCTGTACTTTTCCAGCACCACTCTAATCCAGACTGTTGTGAAGTGGGGCAACTGTAATTTGGAAATAACTGGGGGGGAGGGGTTAATTTAAAAGCTGACTGGAAGCAGGGTCATGCGGGAGATGGGTTTGTCCACGATCAGGAGAAGGTTGTAAACTAAGCTGAAACCCACCTCCCATTGTGTTGGAAAATCACAGGAAGGATTTGGAAAAGAAAATATCTGAAAACAAAGCCAGAGCAGCTGGGGCAATTGCCTCAACATGTAAATGGTGAGACAGGGTGTGAGGTGGAGGCGTTCAAGATCTCCCAGCATAGAGGCACCGGAGAGACCAAGAATATTACACACAGACTCCTATGCTGTACAGGAATTAGGGACCCCATAGGTCTATGCCCAGGCATTAGCTCCCTGCCTGCTGTACACCTCTCTGCCCCACACATCACTGATCATCTTATTGACACCAATCATTTTAGAGACGGACCACGAGAGCTGGGTCAATTGCCCTGCAGTCACCCTCTTCCTCTAGCATCCAGACATGCTGCAGCAGGCTCTCAACATTGTTATCAATCCATGGACGGTGGTGAAGTTAGATATCATGCTGGCACAGACGAATTCACAGCTATGGAGAGACTCAAATTAATGGAAGTTGTGCAAAACAAATCGAATTTATACACTTTTTAAAAATATATACAATGTTGTGTAACCCATGCCCCAAAATACCCTAAAGAAAAGTACCTTTCACACCCACTGCATCTCAGTGTTCTGCCAGGCTCCATAGACACGGAGAAAGTGAGGACTGCAGATGCTGGAGATCAGAGCTGAAAATGTGTTGCTGGAAAAGCGCAGCAGGTCAGGCAGCATCCAAGGAGCAGGAGAATCGACGTTTCGGGCATGAGCCCTTCTTCTTTTTCCAGCAACACATTTTCAGCTCCATAGACACGGAGCCCTGCTCACTAGTTGAGCCTCTTGCCCCTGGGTGTGTGTCTGGATGGGTCCAACAGGCTGACACAGTCCTTTTGTCAAAGGCAAGTGGACCCTCCTCAGCTGCAACTTCCAAGGTTCAGAGATTGTGGGGAAGGTGGGGGGTCATTAAGGGTTGAGGTGGAACTGGAGTGGAGTGGTCCAACAGGAATTGTGTGCAGTTCTTCCTCTGGCTGGGTGCCTCTTGGCACCTCCCTGTGAGGAATGGGGTACCCGCTGTGCTCGCCATCCACCTACCTGCCCCCAACCCCGTCACCATGGTTTTGGTCCTGAGGACGAATGGCTGGAGTGTGGGTGTGAGTGCATCTCCAGCAGACCCTAAGGGAACTGAGACCTGGCTGGTGTGGCACTGCCAACCTGTCCATGGAGACAGCCAGACGGTCACCAGCTTGGGGCAGACGGGTGTCCAAGGCACAGCTGCACTCCTGCAGCGTCTGGGTAATGAGGGCCATTGCCTCCCACATTGCTGTTTGCCACTCCTGTTCCTCCTGGTGCGTGTGGATGGAGTCCCCAATTGCTGACCCCACAGGGCCCTCTCCTGCCTGGGGCTGAGCAGGTACCTGGTCTCCGGGAGCCCTCTGAGTGCCAGCGGCATGGGGCATCCTTGTCAATGCTTCCTCTGCGGCCTCAAATGATGAGGTGGTGGCTTTTAGCAGAGAAACAGGTTTCTCAACAGGGGCCCATGGCCATCCCGCTGGTACCTTCAAGGGACAGAGGGTGAGGCTGCCAATGATTAGAAGCTAATTGCATGCAACAAATGACACAGGGAGATTAACGTGAGAGCTGCAGTACCATGAGTTGTTGGTGAGACATGGAAGTCCCAGCGTTCTCACAGCTGTGGTCTTGGTCTTTTCCTGTAAGGGTCAGAATTTGCTCCTCTTAGACCACGTGGGGCCTGAAGTCAGGTGTCCCTACACCTCAACGGGTCCTTTATGTACTACTGTGAGCCATTCCTCCTGAAATGAGGGATTGAGGGAGATTGAAGTGGGTGGGGAAAAATAGGCGGTGTCCTGGTGTGAGTGAGTAGGCCTTGCAGAGCTAACAAGTGAGGGAATGGCAGAGCATGAGCTTTGGTGGGACGTGGCAGGGGTGGGGAGGTTTCAGTAGCAGAGATGGAGTGAGTGTGAAACAACGGAGAGAAGGGAGAGAGTGTGGCACTACCCTGAAGTGAGGTGGAGAAGGTCACTAACCACCTTGCAGCGCTGCTGGTCATTCCTCTGGAGAGTGGAAGATTGCATTGACGTGGATGGTGACCTCAGGCCAGGCTCTGGGCGGCCTAGTCTCTTTTGCACCGGCCCATGCATCAGGATCTCCAGGTTCCAGCTGGAAAATCGCAATGCCATCTTCCCCTTTCTGAGTGAACATCCATCTCCGAACAGGGCAGCTCCAGGTGCACAATGGTGTTTCAGGGCACGGGCACCAGAGATCAGACGTTTAGTGGATATCCAGCGAGTGGCGGATGGTGTGTGTTGGGGGGGCTACAATCGAGTCAGAGCAGCGCCATTGGTCTGGGGTCAGTAGTAAATGAAGTGAGGTTGCTCAGATATGACGCAAGACACCTTGCAATAAACTTATAGAAACTTAGCTAAAAAAGTACAATTCAGCCTTTTTGCGAAAGATTATCCACTTCCACATGAAATAAGGAGACTGGCCTTTTAAAAAAACATATAAAAGCAAACTTACGGCTAATGTTTAAACGGGGCCTTCAGCATATGGGAGTGGATACTGAAAAGCCACAAGCTCAGCAGATTTCTGTGTTTTGTTGATTTAAAAACCAAAAGCCTGTACTTGTAAAATATATTATACAAATAGAAACATGGTTTTCCTTTTAAGCAGCTGCTGCTGCTTTCCCTAAATGAAAACAAAAGGATATGACAGACGCCTGAATAACTAATACAGCCCCAACAGAGGCCAGTGTGAAATGTACCCTTTCCTGTAAAAAAAACGTCCAAGTATATATTTAAAAGAAAGGTTGGAACTCTTGGACATAATTATCAGTCTATGTTGAGTGCAGAATTTTTTTTGTGAAGCACCATCCAATCAAGACAAGTCTACATCCAAGGCTGAATTACCAGCCAAGGACATTAGCAAATACAAACATACACAGTCTTACTGACGTGGCAGAGTGTCAACTCCTGATACTGAAACTAATGAGCTGCTACAAACATGCAATATGTTGCATGGTAAAAGGGAAAGAAATAATGTCGAACATTTTACTGCCACTCCCACATCCTTGAACACTTGTACGCCTAACGACGCTGATAGCAAAAGTAAAACATTCAGGGCAGTTAAATTCCAGAAGGAATCGCTTCATGATTAGGATGTAAATATTTTCATCTTGCGACTCATATTGAGAAAGTGGATGCCAGGATTTCTTTTTAAGTGAGTTAATGTGCTTTTTCAATATCAATACCATGTTGTTAAAGTTGGAAACTGGACACTGTTTTGTTAGAAGATTTGAAAGTATGAAAATGTAATAGTGTATGTTTGGAGGAGGGGGATATGGGAATATGTGAAAGCTGTCATAGTGGGGTTACCAATGACTGACAGCTTGGGGTATAATGCTACCATCAACCCTTCTTTCGACTACCTTAACCAATAATCAATTGACCAAGTTCAAATTGGCAGCTCCTGAAATCACTAACAAAAATCCCAATTCACAAAATGGAACAAAAAGTGAAGTTGAAATGTAAACATGCCACGGTGGGTGGTGCAGTGGAGTTGTTATTCTCCCTCAGGACACCATATGCCCCCTTTCCAAGGACACCCCAGCACAGATGTAACCAAACAGAGGCAGGCAGTCAGCTAAAATGACCTCCTCCACAACCCTACAAACTTCTTGGAAGACACAAAATAACACATGGCCTACAATGTCATGAACCCACTTAAATTGTATTGACTGTTGCATGCAACACTGTCTACCACAAGACTCTGATGGTAACAGGGCAGGGAGGACACCAACCCCCTCCTCCCTGAAGAGAGCACCCTGCTGGGGACTGACACTGCAAGGACAAACACTAGGTGCTCCAAGGTAAGGAAGTGAATGGTGTACAGCAACAGATGATACAAGAACCCGTCTGTGCTGACTGGGGGACTAGCCTGGGAATATTCTTGAGCTCGCACAAAGGTGACATGGCAAACAGAGGTAGAGACAAAACTGTCCCATTGCATAGATTTCCCCTTAACTCAGTTGTATAATTTTCCCCGAGTCAGGAGCTTATGTGCTCAAATTCATAAAATTGAGGTTGGAAATGCCTCCAAAAGAGCTGTTCAGCTTGGTGCCAATTGAGCGCGAAGGCTCTGTAGGTTACAGCACATCTGCAGCATTTGCGCAAATACATGGGAACTATGAACAGCAAGTTCTACTCCAAGTCATCCTGACTTGACACTATGCCACTGTGATACAGCACAGAAAAGTGGCAGTGGGGATCCATTTGACCAATCTTGTCCAAAGACATCCAGATGTCCTTTCTAAGCCCATCTTCCTGCTCACGGCCTGTAGCCCTGCATCTCATGGCAATTAAGGTGCAGATCCAGGTACCTTTAGAAAGAGTTTAGGCTCTCTCTTCCTCCACCACCAACTCAGGCAATGAATTCCAGACATCCAACACTTTCTGCGTAATAATTTAAAAATTATTTCCTTACATCTCCTCTAATCATTCTGTCAATTAGCTTGGATCTATGACTCCTGGTTTTTGAACTCTCTGCCAAGGGAAACTGGCTCCTGCTGTCTACTCTATCTCAACCCCTCACTATTTTGTACACCTCAGTCATGTCAATCCTCAGCCTTCTCTGTTCCAAGGAAAAGAACCCCAACACTCCAGGCTCTTCTCGTAGCTACAATTGTCCAACCCTGGCAACGTTTCAGTCAGTTAGTCAATCATTTCTGCAATTATGTCCTTCCTGTAATGTGGTAACCAGAACTGCATACAATATTCTAGTTGAGGCCTCAACATTGTCTTGTACAGATGCATCATTATATCCCTATTTTTATATTCTATACCTCTGCCAATGAAGGACAGCATTTCATATGTCTTTGCAACCTGTACTGGGGACTTCAGAGACTTGTGTCATTGCATGACAAGATCTCACTTCATCTATCCTTCTGAGCGTATTCCTGTTTATTGTGTATTACCTTTTACTGTTTGAGCTTCCTAAAAGCATTACTTCACACTTATCAGAGATGAATTCCCATTTGCCACTTGCCTGCCCACTCCATCATCATTTTGGTGCTTACAGCTAACCTCTACACCAGCCATTCTCAACGGGGGCAACAATCTTCAATGGAGTTAATAGCTTCCCTCCTACTTATAACATCTTTCCAATGCACCGTTCAAATTCGGCGCACCTGGTAAATTAATTACTTAAGCTCCTCCCATACAGCCTCACTTCAGAGCCAGTCACGAATCAGACTGCACTGGGTTAACCTATTGAATCAAGGGTTCTCGCATTTATTATCGCCATTCTTCATTATCCGAAGATCAGCCTGTCTATCTGTGCGTGTTGTATCCCTGTTTGAAAGAGGGGCCCTGGAACCTGAGAAGAGCTCGCAGAGAGGCCGTGGCCAAAAAACGATTGTGAATCACTGCTCTACACTATGCACTATATGGCCAACTTTTATGTTTTCGAATTACCCAATAGTGCCCCCCGATACATCCAAGTCCAAATCGCTAATTTATGAAACAAACAGCAGGTGTCCCATCACTGAGCCCTGTGAAACACCACTTGAAACAGCTTTTTATTCAAAAGGGTAGCCATTGATCATTACCTTTTGGATATAATTTGACATTTTACCCTGTATCGTGTGGGCTTTTACTTTTTTCATTAGTCTACCATGTGGGACCATGTCACATGCCATACTAAAATCCATGGAGACAGCATCCACCACACTACCCTCAATCCTCCTTGCCACTTCCTCAAAGAAGTCAATCAAATTTGTAAGGCATGACCTTCCCTGAACAAAGGCATGCTGCTTATCCCTGATTAATCCACATCTTTCTAAGAGACAATTCATCTGATTCCTCAGGATTAATTCGAACAACTTGGCCAGCACTGAAGCAAGACTAACTGGCTTACAATTGTTTGGCATTTCCTTTGCACCCTTTGAAAACTGGACCACATTTACAGTCCTTCAGTCCCCTGGCACATCACCTGTAGCTGGTGAAGATCGGAAAATAATCCTCAGAGCATCTACTATTTCCTCCCTGACCTCCTTCACCATCCTTGGGAATAATCCACTTGGTCTTTGCAATTATCTCACTTAAGGATTCCAACACCTCGCATACTTCCTCTCTTGTTTTGGTGTTTTGTTCAATATTGCACACTGTTCCTCTTGGATTACTATAACCTTTCCTTGGTGAATATGGAGCCATGGGTTTGTTGGGCAATGGTAGCGCATCTGACTCCAGAGCAGAAGGTTGCAAATTCAAATCACATCAGGCTCATTGCAGCTCAGTTTCAATAGGTGGCATGGTGGTTCAGTGGTTAGCACTGCTGCCTCATAGTACTAGGGGTCACAGGTTCAATTCCAGCCTTGGGTGACTGTCTGTGTGGAGTTTGCACATTTTCCCCATGTCTGTGTGGGTTGCCTCTGGGTATTCTGGTTTCCTCCCACATTCCAAAGATGTGCAGGTTATGTTATGGTTGCTAGGTGCATTAGTCAGGGGGATGTGGATTACTCTCAGAATCTACTACATTGTTGCAGTTTCACTTCTTGTCTGATTAACTCCTGTACAGCACCATGGGATGCATTCCTGCATTAAAAGTGCTACTTAAATGAAAGTTGTTGGACTAAGTGTCCAACAGTACAAAATTGGGCAGGTCTTGCTAAATGCATTTAATGCTTTACACTTGCGTTGAGGAGTGGGGAAATTAGTAAGTAAGTTAATGATTGAACAGCAGGTTCAATTCCAGCCTTGGGCAACTGTCTGTGTGGAGTTTACACATTCTCCCTGTGTCTGCATGAGTTTCCTCTGAGTACTCCGGTTTCCTCCCACAGTCCAAAGATGTGCAGGTTAGGTGAATTGGTCATGCTAAATCGCCCATAGAGTTAGGTGCGTCATTCAGGGGGAGTGGGTCTGGGTGAGTTACTCTTCAGAGGGTCGGTGTGGACTTGTTGGGCCGAAGGGCTGTTTCCACACTGTAGGAAATCTAATCAAACATTCATTTAAAAGTCTCCTGCAACTTCCCTTCATCCCACCTTTTTCCTTAACTGTCCCTTGGCTCTTTATAGTCTGGAAATTAATTCAAGTTTCATTACCTGTTACAGTCAAATTCGAACACCATCCTGAGAACATTAAATCAGGGGTTCTGAATTACTTGTCCAGTGGGTTTAACCATGAGTACCTGTTCCCTCGCTATTGTCAGGTCAAAATGCTGGATCTCCTTTCCCAACAGCATGATGGGTGTATGATTTGGTATATTTGTGTCAAAACAAAAACTCGGTTTTAAAGCCAGGACATTCTGGAATATGTAAAGTGCAAGCATACAAGTTGCCAGTTGAAGCTGTACTTTAGAACACTGAGTAAGGCATGTTCGTTGACGTCTCCCTTTGCAAATACATCAGATTCTAAGTAGTAAGTAATTTTTAAAACATGAATAGGTACAAGGTCACTCAAGTCAGATGAAGGAAACTTCAACACTGTGACTATATTATGTCAAATGATCTATTAATCTAATTCAGGCGCCATGATTCAGTGAGCAAAACAGTCAAAACAAATACTTGTAAAACATTCCTGAAACACACCAATAGTCTGTGTGGATATTCTACTGCCATGGTGTGATCTGATCTTGGGTGCTAACTTGGTTAATGTCAAAATTGTTATTTGATATTGTTACACAATACTTAACTACATGTACAAGTCTGTAGTTGGGTCACTTACTTCACCTATTCACCTATTTCGCTGCAGCAGTAAACCCTCAAGTTTAAATGCACTGCTGCATTTAAAGAGCCATGAATTAATTACTCCACTTTTGTAATTTAATTGTTCATCACCTCTGGGGCATTGCCAGGAGATTCAGATCCTGGCAAAGGTTGTTTCCCTTACAATATAAACTACATTCACTATAGGGAAAGATTGAAACTAAAGTTGATATATAGGCCAACAAGTAATTGTGATACAGCTTGTTTTTGAATGTGAGACCGATAACTCAGTCAGCAATATACTCATGTTGGTGACATCTATTTTATATCTTGGTAAAATGATCTTGCATGATGATTTGCCCTTGGGAAGAATATTCTGGGGAAATGCAAAGGTGAATGAGATTGAAGAATAAATTGAGATGTTTTGAAGTATTGGCAAAAGCTTTTTAAAGCAACAGTGTAAATATCTGAGACATTATTTACATTGCAACCAGAAGGTTAGCTGAACCACTTTCTTGAGAATGTGTTGTTTTTTGACTTTTTATTGCTGTTATATTTAAAGTAAAAAAAATCACACAGGTTTATTTGGAAGTACAAGCTTTCGGAGCGCTGCTCCTTCATCAGGTGGGGCAGGATCATAGAACATATAATTTACAGTAAAAGAAGGATCCTGCCCCACTAGCTACCTGACAAAGGAGCAGCGCTCTGAAAGCTTGTACTTCCAAATAAACCTGTTGGACTATAACCTAGTATTGTGTGATGTTTAACTTTGTCCACTCCAGTGCAACACTGGCACCTCCACATCACATTTAAAGTCCACAGTCCATTGTCCAATACATATGCCATCGTTGAGGCCAGATACCAACTCTCTGACATCCCCACCTCTCATCACCAAACCATCATCTCCCAGATCATCAACAACCTCATCACCTCAGGAGATCTCCCATCCATGGTCTCCATCCTGATAGTTGCCCCACACCCTCCCATTTCCATCTCCGACCCTAAAACCACAAACCAGACTGCACCAGTCGACCAATTGTCTCTGTCTGCTCCTGCCCCACTGAACTCATCTCCTCTTATCTCAAATCCATCCTCTCCCCTTTGGTCCGGGACCTCCCCATCTATGTTGGGCACACAACTCATACTCTTCACCTTCTCCAAGACTTTCAGTTCCTTTGCCCCCAATAGCTCATCTTCACCATAAACATTTAGTCTCTCTACATCTGTATCCCTCTTGAGAGCTTAAAGCCCTCCGTTTCTTCCTCTTCCCTAGACCCAACCAGCGCCCCTTCCCCAATACACTCACTCGCTTGGTGGAAATCGTCCTCAGCCTCAACAATTTCTCTTTTGACTCCTCCCATTTCCTACAAACCAAAGGGGTGGCTATGGGCACCTGCATGGGCCCCAGCTATGTCTGCCTCTTTGTAAGATACGGGAAACAGTCCCTCTTCAACAGTTACACTGGCACCATGCTCCACCTCTTCCTCCGCTGTGTTGATGACTGTATCCCATGAGGAGCTCAAACAGTTCATCAGCTTCACCCACACCTTCCACCCTGACCTCAAAATCACCTGGGCCATCTCTGACACCTCCCTCCCCTTCCTGGACCTTTCCTCCTCCATCTCCGCCAAACGACTTAGTAGTGACATCCATTTCAAACCCACTGACACCTCCAGATACCTCGACAACACTTCCTTTCACCCACTCTCCTGCAAATCTGCTCCCAAGATGTGGAAATCAACTCCAGGACATCATGGCTGTTCTCCTACTTCAAAGACTGTAATTTTCCCCTCTTCCATGATTAATACTGCCGTCAGCCGTATCTCCTACGTTCCCACACCTCTGTCCTCAAACGCCCTCCCCCCAACCACAATAAATATATCGCCCTCCCCTCCTCCCCAGGTCCTCACATACCACCCCACCAGCCTCCCAATCCAAAGTATCATCCTCAGCCACTTTTGCCACATGCAGTCAGATCCCACCACCAAAATGATATTCCCTTCCCCACCCCTATCTGCGTTCCGTAGACTCTGTTCACTCTGTGACTCCCTCATCAGTCCCACACTCCCCACCAACTCCTCCTCCAGCTGGGGGAAGTGCAACATCTGTCCCAATGCCTCCCCTCTCACCTCCACCCAAGGCCCCAAACAATTTTTCCAAATCCAGCAGAGATTTACCTGTACTTCATCCAATCTGATTTATTGCATCCTTTGATCCCGATGTGGTCTCCTCTACGTTGGAGAGACCAAATGCTGATGCAGGGACTGGTTTGGGGAGCATCTGCGCTCTGTGTGCTCCAATCAACACCACCTTCCAGTTCCCAGCCACTTCAACTTCCTTCTCCCACTCCCCTGGCGACATATCCATCCTTGGCCTCCTCCACTGTCGAAATGAGGTCACACACAAACTGGAGGAACAACACCTCATCTTCCACCTCAGGAGCTTACAGCCCAATGGCCTCAACAAAAAGTTCACCAGCTTCAAAATCTCCCCACCCCTAACCTTGTCACCTGCCCAGCCCTCCCTCTCCCCACCGCCTCCTTGACCAGACGTAAACTGTCTATCTTCCTTCCTATCTGTCTGCTCCACTCTTCCCAATGACCAATCACAATAACCATCTACCTGCGTCCACCTGTTACCATCCCCCCAGCCCCACATCCCCCCCCCCCCCCCCGCTATTTATTTCTGAGCTCCCTTCCCCCTCCCCGGTCCTGATGGAGGGTGCTGACCTGAAATGTCTACTTGCCTGCTCCTCCAATGCTGCCTGACCCACTCTGCTCTTCCAGCTCCACATTTTATCGACTCTGACGTCCAGCACCTCACTATCTCCATTTCCCACACCACTGATAAATCTGCGACACAATTTATGCTATGCTTAAAACATGAACTCAATATTGTGGGATCATGTTCAAATAACGACCAAAATCAGTGTGTGGCGAAAATAGCCTCCTTTATGCAGGAACTGCAGTAGCACAAGTTTGAGGCAACAATAGAATCTGAAATACAGTTCTTACATGAGCCACTTTAAACACAATATATTAAAATTCAATTACGATGGTGTTGCATTGTTTAATTTATAGTACACAAAGATTTGAGGGACTTCTGTCCTGGGAGACAGGAGATGGTTAAAACATGCGCTGCTACTCCTGATAGGATTAAAAGAGTCTGTCTGGTTTTCTTGCATAATTAAAAGATGTTAACTCTTTAAGTTAGTAAATGTTTATAAAAAATACAAGGGCTATATGCTCAAAATAAGTTAAAAATTGTGACTACTTAATAAAGAATATTAAACTGATTAATGCAGCTGGGTTGTGAGATTTGTTTACTATTTGCCAGTGTGAATTTCATTCAATCATGCAGTTTCACATAAGCGATGTTTTGACAGTTAGTTTCTTAAAGGGATAACAGCCCAGTTAAAAAGTATTTGTCAAGTACATGCTAATTGGGGAAAGTGTTTGGAGTTCTGCAATCTATTCAGGTCCGAGAGACAGTTGATTAATATTATCATCTTTCCATAGTTTTAAGCAGGTCATGGAGACATGATGGTGGGGGTGGTATTGATCTGACTAGGTCAGTAGTATATTTTACTCTTTCAATAGTAAAATACGCTACAGAACCACAGGTTTATGAATGAATGAATGAAAGTGCGTTGTAGTAAATAATGGGTTAGTAAAGAGTTATGAATGAACATAGCGAGCTGTGAGTTGGGCAAGATAACCTATAACACAATATCTCACAATATCAAACCCCGAATTAAAAGGAATTCCACAGCAAGTTACTGGTCACTATGTGATGGCTCAACCACTAATTCAATTGTTGTTTTGTTCACTGGTTTCAGCCTTACCTGAACAACTTGGTGTCTCTGTCAACACTCATTAAAAGTGCATTGTTCAATAATTCTGAATATAAATTCCCGATATACATTCTGACCAAAAAAAAGATCAGTGGATGCTAGATAAACTCAGCAGCTCTGGCTGCACCTGTGAAGAGGAAGCAGAGCCAATATTTCAGGCAGCTAAAAAAAGGTTAGTATATATGCTGAAGATTGTGTGGGAGGAGGGGGAGTGAGTAAACAATAGATGGAGCGAGACCAAGAAACAGTTGGGCAGACAACAGAATGGGTATAAAGGTCAACCTCAGGGAGTAGCTGCCAATGGGGACCATTGGTGACTGACAATGGGTTGTTAGTGTTAGCAGCCCATGTGATGACGTGGCCTGATCTGTGGGGATTGGGGTAAGGATATGGGAGAGGACGCTCAAGCCCTAAAATTATTGAACTCTATTTGATCTCCACAGGCTGCAGGGTCCCCAAGCAGAAAATGAGGTGCCTTTCTTCCAGTCTGCACTAAGCTTCACTTCAACACACTACCATGTTACCTTTTTTAGATTACATTACGGTGTGGAAACAGGCCCTTCGGCCCAACAAGTCCACACCCACCCGCCGAAGCGCAACCCACCCATACCCCTACATTTACCCCTTACCTAACACTACAGGCAATTTAGCATGGCCAATTCACCTAACCTGCACATCTTTGGACTGTGGGAGGAAACCGGAGCACCCGGAGGAAACCCACGCAAACACGGGTAGAACATGCAAACCCCACACAGTCGCCTGAGGCGGGAATTGAACCCAGGTCTCTGGCGCTGTGAGGCAGCAGTGCTAACCACTGTGCCACCGTGCTGCCCATCGTGCCGCCCAATACCTGGTCAATATCGGTCTGTAGTGCTCTAGCAAAGCTCAGCACAAGTGGAAGAACAGCACCTCAGTTTCCACTTGGGAACCGAATGTACGAGTTCGATGATTTTAGGGCCTGAGCACCTTCTGCCACGTCATTCCCCAAATCCCCACACACCTTGTCATGAAATGGGGATGCTAGCACAAGCAACTCATTGGTTCCACTCAAGGTCTCCATCAGCAGCTATTGACTGTCCCAAGCTGCCCTTTACCCATTCTTTTGTCTGCCTGGCTGTTTTTCTCTCTCTCTCTCTCTCTCTCTCTCTCTGGGCTCCATCTCCATCAATCATTTACTCTTCCCTCACCCCATCTTCAGCAGTTATGCTAACCAGATCCCTACAGAAAAATGTTATTCTGATTTTCAATCACCCCAGATTCCTGGTTCTGGAACTGGACTTACGTAGGGAATGTGAAAACGAAGAGGCAGTAGACTGGTGTTTTGGGCAAAAGAATCTCTGCGTTTGTTTAAAATACAAAAAGCTAACTACAGTACAAGCAAATGAGGCATTGCAATAAACAAAGAAATTGACAGTTAATTTACAGAGAGCAGCAGTCCTATTAAATACACTATTTGGTTGATTAACACGATTAGAACCTCATCTTACTGACACTCAGAAAACACCAGTTTTAAGCAGAGTCTTTAGTCAGAATTCCTACCCTGGGCTCCTAATGCACTGTCACCATCCATGTTCCCCTCCCTGTTAGCTAGGCTGGTACTTGGGGTCTCTGGGGTTTACGCTCACCACTCAAAATGTGGTTTTGAAGCACGCTCATTGCTGAGGTTCTTACCATCGGTTCTCTTAGTTCAAAACAGGCTTGTGTCTGCAAGCTCTTGATCAGGTTGCACCATTGGCTTCCCCCTCTCAGATTTCTTTTGGTCCGATAAGGCCCTTGGCTTGGCTTCCCTGTTCTCGGCCCCGTGTTTCCTGGTTCCCAAGCTGCTAGCTGCAGGGGTGGAAGCTGCTTCTGCTGAAAAGGCCCCTCCCTCAGGCGAGATCGGGGCTGGTAGTTATATTGACTGCATGGCCCATTATCTCCTCTCAAATCTGTAGTTGTCATGGAGCTCTGGTGCTCTTCTCTGAAGTTCATTGGCTTTCTGATGATTAGAGTATGTGTGAATGGATTTTAATTGAGATTGAATGTCCAAGCTCCATACTGTCCGCGAGTTGAAAACTGTGGTGCTGGAAAAGCACAGGGGGGTCAGGCAGCATCGAGGAGCAGGAGAATCAACATTTAGGGCATAAGCCCTTCATCAGGAGGGTGGTGGGAGGGGGATGTTGGGGAGGGAGAAGGAGACTGAGAGATAAATAAAAGTTGAGGGTGGGGCTGGGGGAAAGGTAGCTGGAAAAGCGATAAGTCGATGCAGATGGAGGGTGATGGTGGTAGGTTGGAGGGGAGGGTGGAGCGGATAGGTGGGAAGGAAGATGGACAGGTAGGACAGATCAAGAGGGCAGTGCTGAGTTGGAGGGTTGGACCTGGGATGAGGTGGGAGTTGGGGAGATGAGGAAACTGGTGAAATTGACGTTGATGTCATGTGGTTGGAGAGTCCCAAGGCAGAAAATGAGGCATTTTCCTTCACGCATCGGGTGGCTTGGATTTGGCAATGGAGGAGGACCAGGACTTGCATGTCCTTGGCGGAGTGGGAGGGGGAGTTGAAGTGGCCGGCCACAGGGCAGTGAAGTTGTTTGGTGCGTATGTCCAAGAGATGTTCCCTGTAACTTTCCATGAGTTGGCGCCCTGTTTCCCCAATGTAGAGGAGACCACATCGAGAGCAACTGGATAGATTCTGTTAGTTTCAGTTGATTGTCCTCTTAGAGAGAAGATGTAACTCAGAATTTCAGGCTGACCGATGGTTCCATTCAGCCATCTCCATTCTGTGAGTTCTGTTTGCGTATTCTCCACAGAACTCAGACTAGCTGTGGCTTTACCTTGTTAAAGTTTTGCAAAGCCCTCAGTTTTGTCCAGTATTTTAGAGATTGGAAAAGTCTAGGATTTTGTCCAGAGTTTTAAATATTGCTTGATCCTACATTTCCTAGCTACAGTCAGTTCTGAAGGAGATACACTGAACCTGAATCTTTAACTCTGTTTTGTCTCCACAGATGATGCCAGACCTGCTGACGTTTTGACCACAAGGCTAGAGGGAACATTTGACAACAACATTCAGCACAGGTTTCCTCACTCAACATTGGATCATTTTCAAACTACATCCAACCAAGTGGATGAATTGTGCAGCAAACATTGTCTGCTCCCAAAATATTGACTTCTCCACCTCCTGATACTGCCTGGCTGGCTGTGTTCTTCCAGCCTCCTGCTCGTCCACCTCCGATTACGGAAGCACATCTTACCTTTCTGTCAATTACTCTACGTGGTCCCGCAATGTCTCCAATGCAAAATCTTACCTATATTCTGTGGACAAATGGTTAAAAATACTGAGCATCACAAATTTGAAATAATCATTTTTCATTGTTGTACACCAGTGAATACAAGAGTCACTAGGCAAAAGTTAAATGTGTTTAACTAGAACAAAGCAAAATGTTTAATCAGTTTCTTCTAGTGAACTTAAGAGGAACACAAATTTTATCTCAGGAAAATGAGAAACTCAGAAGGTGCTGAGAAGAGAACTATTGCATTCAGGAGAGTATACAATTTAACCCCATTTTAAAAAGGCAGACTTCTCGTATACAGAGAATATTATACGTGCTATGGACGAGATTAAACCCCAATCCCTCTCCAAAATATTATAACAGGAAAACCTAGACTCTAACATTTTCTTATTTTGAAAAGGCAAGTGCCAGGCATTGCATTCCAGATGTAATTCGATTGGTCAATCTATTAGCCTTCAAGCAAAACACAATATATTCTTGCATTCTTGTTAAAAAACAACAAAAGAAGAAGTTGGAATAACAGGGAGCCATGTATTTAACACTGTTTTATCCCAACAGATGCTGCCAGATCTGTTGACGTTTTGACCACAAGGCTAGAGGGAGCATTTGACAGCAACCCTGCTTCAAGATCCCAGCAACTGCTACTAAAAAACAGGAATTAAAAATCCTGGCTCTGAGGAAGCTTGACCCCAACCATTCCTGGTGCTTCTATTGTTTCAGCGTTAAACAAAACCCAAGGTCTTACAAGCTGTTTATTGTATTGGATTCAAACAGACAGCTCGTCTCCTCTGTCCTAAAACCTCTCCTCAAAGAAAAACAAACCAGGACAAAGCACACCTCTCAAAGCCATATTATCGTCACATACCCTCTCAACTGAACAGGTGATAAATTCACATGAATGTAACCAGTCATAGATTCCCATGTTGTTAATATCATAATGGAAATAGTTGACCAGATCAATGGGTTGTAGCTATTTTAAATCAGCACAATTTGCAGGATTGAGTCACCATTAATCGTTGTTAAGCCCTGCTTAAACAAGCTGTGACAAGTCTTAAATTAATTCCTTTCGTGTTCCAAAATAAATTTCAACTTGAAAACACATTTTCACTTCTCCTAGGAAAGTTAGCTTTGACCCTGTGCTGATATGTAACTCTGTTTCCTTTAAACTGCATTGACACTACAGTTAGTATCAAGGGCAAATGGTTATGCTTCACACCCAACTCTAACAGTTCCAGTTTAAATCTGGTGTCAGTAGAGACATCAGGCAAGGCTTGGGAGCAAGGAGTCCTTGTGAACTTTGGGAGTGAAGCAGGGCTTTAACTCCGCCCAGATTTCCATCATAACCTTAGGTCAGCACCAAGTATGAACATTCTGTGCCAAGGCTTGTTGTATGAGCAGGACCCAAGATTTTGGCTGAACAGCAGATAAAAGATGTCCTCACTTGAACACAACATTGCAATTTCTTTTCGCAAAGAGTTCAGAACTTTGTGTTTTCAATCACCTTCTGCTGTAAGCTAGCGACAGAGTTAGATCTGTTGTGTTTTTGTTTAAAAGAGGCATAACCCCATCTGATAGCTATTGACGGTTTTGATTCTGAGCTCATTCCTTAAAAAACAAGCCTTTCAGAGGTATTTTCTAATCAACCTGCTCTGACTGGTGTCATACACTTCCACTGTATGTGAGACCTGAACCCAGACCTCCTGTCTCATAGGAAGAAACACGGGAAGAGCCCTAAGCTAAGAATTATAGGTCCTTCCCAACTCTAATCTGTTGAGAGATATTATTACGCACCTTTGGAGTAGATGGGAAATGAACCTTGGTCTTCTTGCTCAGAGATAGGGGCATTACCACAAGAATCCTCCAAGCCTTTTACAAACGTACAATTTGTGAGGAGTAGGCCATTCAGCTCTTTGAGCCTGCTCTGCCATTCAATATGATCATGATCCAATTCCTCCATGTCAGCCATTCAACCCTTGTTTATTGGGAATCTATCTACATGAACCTTGAAAATATTCAAGACACTGCTTCCACTATCTTCTGAGGAAGAGAGTTGCAGAGATTCATGCCCCTCTGTAAGAAAATATTCCTCCTTATCTCTGTCATCAAAGGGCAATTCCTTACTTTGAAACAGTGATCCTTACTAAATGGTTCTCTAAGGAGTTTCGTCTGAGCAAAGTCACATTAGTAGCACTTGCTGTCTAGTGAAGGCACCATAAGATGAAGCAGAAGAGCATAGGATATCATCGTTTTTATGATCTTTAACTTATGATCCTTCACTTAGAACTACATGCACACAGAAGTGTGACACTTTCATTGAATAGAAGTATCAGAGAATCCCTACAGTGTGGAAATAGGCCCTTCAGCCCAACAAGTTCACACTGCCCTCCGAACAGTATCTCACCCAAACTCATTTCTCTACATTTAGTAACGTACCTAACCTCCACATTCCTGAACACTATGGGCAATTTTACACGGCCAATTCACCTAACCTGCACATCTTTAGATTGTGAGAGGAAACAGGAGCACCTGGAGGAAACAAACAGACACGAGGAGAAGGTGCAAATTCCACACAGGCAGTCGTCCGAGGCTGGAATCAAACCCGGGTGCCTGGCACTGTGAGGCAGCAGTGCTAAGCACTAAGCCACTGTGCCCTCCTAATTACTGGTTTCTCATCTACAGTCACATGTAGGGGAGTTCTTTCTTGGTGTCTTGGACATCTATCCCTCATTAACCATTGCAAAAGAAACTAACACAGTTGCTGAAGATCTGAAACAAAAACAGAAATTGTGGGAGAAACTCAGCAGGTCTGGCAGCATCTGTGGAGGGAGAAAGCAGAGTTTATGTTTCAGTGACCCTTCTTCAGAACTTAGTATCTGGTCATTACTGCATTGCAGTTTGTGTGACTTTGATGATGCACTTTGGCTGTGACATTTCTCACATTATAACATCAATTTACTTTAAAAGGAACTAATAAAATCCTGAGGTCAAAATAGATGCTATATAAATACAGTTCATTTGGAGCTAAAAGATTGTCTCTTTGCCAGGATGTAGACGTGAGCTATCTCTAATAAGCTCTGCTTCCCTAATCTTGACCAAATAAAAGGCTTTCCCATTTCTCTCAGAAGGAAATACTGTGACAGTACTTTTGGCTCAAAGAACTATTGCTAATTTAACCAAAAAGTTATATCTATTTTTAACCCTTTCAATAGAAGATTCACTTTGGCAAGTGAATGTCTGACATTGTTTATGAGACCAAGCCAACTCAGTTTTCATTGTCTCAATGTCTGTGGTTGAAAAAAACCTATTCTGTTTAAAAAGGTCATTTGCCCTTGAACAAAGATGTGCATCCAAGATGGCTTCAATCATGATAGAGACATCACTGGCTCAGCCCTCTCCAGAGGTTACCTCTGGTGCCTGAGGCAGGGAAACATGGCACTTAGTCAGAAGCTTTATGAATTGGTCTGGTTCAAAATCTGGAGCTAGACTTTGGAAAAGTGCAAAGTAGTCACAAAGGTTTATCAGAATTCTGCAGTTCCCAGTCTTTCACTCAAAATTATGGATACAAAGGAAAGGGAAGGAACTCAAATTATACAGAGTGTATTCAGTCGATAAGACTATAATCAGGAACGAACCCTCCCAGGTCCAAAATGCAGACTCATGTGAGTGCTAAACCAAATTATTATTGCCAGACCTAATCTGCCAAGTGGACTAATTCTGTATAAAAATAATCAAAGCAAAAGAAGCATTCAGTTGGCACTATAAATCTTCAAAACAAAACTTCAAATTGTGCCATTAAAAAGAATGTGCTGACTTGCAAGTATGCCAAAAAACGGTTGTGAAAGCATATGGAATACTTGCCTTTATTAGACGAGGCACAGAATTAAAGAGCAGGGAGCTTATGTTGGCACTGCATAAAATACTAGAATACTGCATGCAGCTCTGATCACCACATTATAGGAAGGATATGATTGCACAAGAGAAGGTGGAGAGGAGATTTACCACGATGCCGCCTGGGCTGGAGGGTCTGAGCTTCGAGCAAAGACTGGATAGGCTGCAGTGTGTTTCTTACTGCACCAAAGGTAAAAGTATGAGGGTATTAGATAGAGTGGTGAGGAACACACTATTCCTATTTGTAGAGGGGTCACTCATAAGGGTGCATGTACTTAAGGTAAAATGTCAAAGGCTGAGGAGAATGGAAGAGAATTTATTTTATTGAAGATGGTGGGAGTCTGGAACTCACTGTCTGAAAAAGTGATTGTCTTAAGTTCTGGTAATTTTAAAGCAGTTTTTAGGTTTCCATTTGCATTGCCACAGCCTGTAGGGCAATGAGCCAAAAGCTAAAACATGGGCCTACTGCAGTCAAATTTTTGTCTCCTGAGTTGTACACATCTATGAGTCATGGTGATTCTGACAGAATAAACTTCCTGGTTGAGACTGAGCTGGAGTGTTAACAAACTTGGAGTCAGATTTGATCCCGAATTCCCACATATTTATACCGGCATTAAAATATCTATTTTCATCTCTGCAGCATCACCTGATTCCACTCCAGCATCAGCTCAGTCAGTCTTTGTCTCCTCTAAACTTGATTATTCCAACACCATTTTAGTCAACTTCTCACATTCCACCCTTCCTTAACATAACATTTTCCAAAGCTCTGCTACTCATGCACTAATTTGTACTGAGTCTAGACCACTCCGTCCTCATTTGCCTACATTGGCTAATGGTTAAGCTTGACTTTAAAATTTTCTCCATTGTCCTCCAATCCCTCCATGGCCTTGCCCCTCCCAGTTTTCACAATCTCTTCCTGCCCTGAAGCAGGTTAGTCCAATACCCTCTTGCTGCTTAGAAGAATAAGAGATGATCCTACTGAAGCAAAGAAGGATCCTGAAGGAAGATGATAGACTGGATACCAGAAGGCATTTCCTCTTGCAAGGGAGACTAGAATTAGGGGACACTGTTGAAGAACAAGAGGTCTCACTTTTAAGATAAAGATGTGGAGAACCTTGTTCACTCAGTGGGTTTTTCATAAATGATATTCTCTTCCCCAGAAAGGTGAAGGCTAGGTCATGGAATTTATTCAAGGCAGAGTCACATAGATATTTGAGAGGCATTTGACTCCAGGGTTACCATGGGCAGACAGGGTACTCGTGTTGAGAGCACAATTAAATCATACATGATCATATTGAACAATGCACAGGTTGGAAGGGTCAAAGATTGAACTCCTGCTCCAAAGTCCTTTCTTCCAAAACCTCAAAGATATGTGTTACCAATTCTGGCCTCTTGTGCATCATCGTCACCCACACCTTTAAGTACCTGGGGCCTAAATATGGAATTCCCTCCCTAAAACATTCTCTGCCTCTCTCTCCTCCTTCTGGGGCATTCTGTACAACGTAGTCTTTGGTCATATGCTCTTTTACCTCATGTGGCTTAGGGTCAAAATTTGCTTCAGAAAGGCTCCTGTATCACAGAATGTTTTACTACATTAATGGTGCTATATAAATGCAAACTGCTCTTTTTAATGTAAACGAGTCACATTTCTGCATGGATCCATGTCTTTCCCATGTCATTCTGTGTGAACCTGCAGCAGCCCTTTGCTTTACAGATGTGAAAATGCACATTTTTCAAAATATAGACAAATGACTTGTGTTGTTCTAATGAACTGGTCAGCATATAAACCCAGACTGTTTCTTTGTGAGAATTATACTTTTTGCTGATTGTGGTCATAGGCATTTTGTGCCATTTCAACATCTCAACAGCTGAGCTAGCAATGAGCTGTCAGTGTCCAACATTATTTTTTCAGCTGAGTTATATCCAGATATTCTTTTGTGTGATGAATGCTTCATCTGTGAAGATCTTCAAAGCTTTCAACTTTGTGCCATGTGACAGCTCAAGATGAGGCAGATTACACAAGGAATAATAGTCACAATTACTGACCCTTTAGAAATTATCACTCGGCAATTGAATTATTAATCTGCTGAATTTTGGAGAAGATATAAAAGGGAGATACTTAACTTTTGCATCATATTAACACTGGTATGGAGGGATTTGGTGCTTAATGCAGTTAAGACAACTGTATCCTATTTTATTTCTATCTTTCAGTGGAATAACAAAATGTATGACATCTTTTGAAGAAAGCCTCAGAGTTGGAATTTGCAACATCTTTCAAGGTGATTTTCATCAACCTAAACACAGCCAGAAAGTTTTGCTCCAATAGTTTTTACTAGTTTGAAGGGCATTTCACATACACTGAATGCATATAATCAGTTTTATTCATCACCTCTGTATCTCTCTTGGTGCTCAGGAACCTAGTACCTAATGCTGAGGCTCTGCAAGTGATCTACTCTTCAAAGCTACTTTTGATAACAGGATACCCACAGAAGTCATCAAGAAGCAATGCCTTATGGTCCCCAATGAGATCAATATCTTGTAAAATAAATTTGAATTTCAAGTGACTGACTTGAAAGATCAAACAAGAGGATTTCAAGTTTCAAGATTTTTATTATAACAAAGTTAAAACATTATTTAAGCACTTTTCATCAGGCAATTTCTATCTTAATCTACAGAAAAGATACCCCATTTAACTTTAGAAACTATGAAAAATTCCCCACTATGGTTTATCTGTCCCTTAAATAGACACTTCATTCTCTCAGAACTAGTTCAGAGGTGTTCTCTGCTCCCACTAGCACATTTCCTTTTCCCCTTCCCAGCTGGGTACCTTCAAATAACTGAAATGGGTTTCATTTTGAGGATTATTCTGGAGGTTGCTCCCTCTAGTCAAAGTGAGATGAAACATCCAGCTTCTGTTAAATCCCTGCAAACTTAGTCTCTTGAATCTGAGTGCATGGTGAACAATAGAGAGGATTTTTTTCTGCTTCAGATATAAGACAAGTTATCTTAATATCTTTCTTTCTGCCTCCCTTTTTCTCAGATTCTTGCAGATGATTTGAGAAGAGCAGGTATATTTTAAAACAACAACGAAATCATAATGCATTTTTTGCATCCAGGATCCAGGCCTTGGATCCAGGTCGAAATGTTCCATTTCAGATACTGGAATTACACAGAAAGCTTAATATACAATCATTATAAAAACAAGACATCCTTAACAGCTTCCCGTTAGACTTGGAGATGATGCACGGTCAGAGCAGATGCTCTCACCATTGTCTATAGATATGAAAATCTTGCACCATCTTCCTTGTAGAACAACTGGTGTCCCCATGAGTAACCAGGCCACTTATGCCTCATGCAGGGAGAATTCAGATTAGGTTATGTGACCCCCTTCTTTCTTTTACATTATCCTAATTTAAAGAGACATCCTAAAACACAAGACAACCATATAAACTTGTAACACTCTCCCATAGTTTCCACCTCCACACCCCACAACAAGATGCTTGGTCAATGTTTTGATTCATCTTGATAGAAAGTGTAGAGGTCTGGAGAGTAAATCTCAGAAACAATAATCCAAGAACGTGGACCTTCTCATTCTTGTTGGCAATCTTAGAAACAAAGTAGTTACTATACAGAAGAAAAACCCTCAGTCCACTCTGTGGTGTTAGACCATTATGTGAGCAATTCAAAATGAATCCCAACATCCTCTTAACTGCACATATTCTCCCATATCTTTATGGCAAATAAACATTTTAAGCAAATATAAGGAGGTGTAACATGGATTGTCAATTCATGATCGTTTGCTTTATACAATCACACAAATTTAACTACCTAATCATTTCTCGTTAGTCTTTATTCCCCAAGTTATGTTTTGACAAATGAACAATAACAATATTATAATGAAAACGGCTTGAACTTTCTTGAAGTAACTTTATGTAGCATGTCTGACCATTGTCACTGACGGCTCTAAGGTTAATCACAGCTACAGATTGAATTCAATCTCCTTTGTCATAAATGCATGTATTGGATTTACTATACATTCCCTTCACTGCACAGAGGGAAAGACCAGGGTTTGAAAATAAGGACAGAAATAATAATAACTTTTACACATTTTAAATAAATAAGAGAATTCCACTTTTGAAATGTTATTACAAAACAATTTGATGATGTATAATGCAAACTGTTTGATTATAGTTTTAGAGTTGCAGAGTAGTGCTTTTTTCCACCACCTAAGCTGGCTGAAAGTAATGTCTTCGATCCTGGTTGTTCGTCAGTTTTAATCTGTTTGATGGATTTCAACAAATCTAGAAGACTTACTGCTCATACCTCGAGAAAAATCTAGTTTCATTTTTTTTGGTGAAGACACGGACCTGGATCCTGATGATTTAAGTAATCATTAATATTAGAGAGATAGGGAAATTTGACTGTTTTTTAATGTTGTGGGTTATTTTGTTTAGGAAGCTGGCAGTTGTTTTAGAAAATGGTAGATTGTCTCAGTTGCTTTGCTGGAATTTATCACAGCTGTCAAAATGTGAGCAGAGTTTACAGTGCAGGTTGTTGGACGTGAATTGTCTTGAAGCCTTCTCGGTAAGATAGAAACTCTTAGAGACATATTCTTGCTGTTCTGTAGTTCATAGAATCCCTACAATGTGGAAACAGGCCAACAAGTCCACACCGATCCTTTGAGGAGTATCCCACCCATACACGTTCCCTTATCCCAATACTCTACATTTTCACTGAAAGATGCATCAAACCTACACTTCCCTGGGCACTGTGGGCAATTTAGTTTGGCCGATTCACCTAATCTGCCCCCATCTTTGGACTGTAGGAGGAAAGCGGAGCACCCGGAGGAAACCCATGAAGACACTGGGAAAATGTGCATACCCCACACAGACAGTCGCCTGAGACTGGAATCAAACTTGGGTCCCTGGCGCTGTGAGACAGCAGTGCTAACCACTGCGCCACCATGCCACCCATGGTGTTTAAAAAATATCAACTAGACAAACTAAACCCTCAATTCTGAGCTGTCCGGGGCGTACACTTTCTTATGAACCCTGTTCAGTTGTCATTTAACGTAGCTATGTTCAGTTTATTTACCCACACATAGACAAGTTCTTCTGATATTATAAAGTATCTGCTAAGTAGCTGTTAAGGCCAGGTCATTGAAAAAATCAAAACTGAGCTAACCATTCATGAATTGCCATTATTAACTTATTTCATAACTAACCATTCAAGGAGCAAGTTTTTGAAAGGCAGAATTACAATATGCTCTAAAATACCAGAAAATGTACGAGAGAAGAGTGTCAAAACCAATACGTGTTTGGGACATGTTTTTGGATCACCCTTTCAATATTTATGTCCTATATGAGTAATTTCTAAATGTATTGCTACTGCTCAGAGACCCATGTAACCAAAAGTAAACTTCGTTATATACATTAACTAAAATCAAAAGTTTATAAAAATAATTTGTGTCAATTGTAATCTACTAACATCAGAGTTCAACTGGATATAATGTAGGCACTGTATGAAATGGAAAGATTTTCTACAGTGATATACAGAATGTGAAGCCGTAAAGTGGTCACGGAAAACTCAATTTGTGTTTGTACGCTATGACATCTAATAGCCAGATAACATTTATTACACAGTTCCAGAAATCAATAAATTACAGATCTGCAGCACTATTAAAACATAGGTCCAATCTTCCTTACAGTCTCAATATTTAATATATCTTGACTTTAGAATCTAAACAGTTTTATGGAGTTAAATTCTTCCATTTCTAGCTTTATTTACAGTTAGAGAAAAATACTTTTGAATCACTGCCAATCAACTTTATAAGCTTGGTCAGCTTGTAGATGTTCTGAATGCAGCAATTGTTTGTTTCCACTGAACTTTGCAGCTATCTCTTTCTCTAAACAGAAATACTTTGTTTCTAGCAATGCAGAAGATTTCTACATTAGTCCTGTCCTTTTTGTTCATTCAGCCTTCCTACATTTTTATGTAACACCAAAAACATTCCCCTTTTCTTAAATGGGACTTAGCATACAATGGGAAGAAAATGAATGCATCCAAAATCTAATTTACACTGATCTGGTATACTCACACACTATTCTTTCATATGGATTGTTTTCAGATGACACTAAGAAATGCAAGCATCCATTAAACTAATTTGAATCATCTGTTCTACTTGCTTAGCCTGCAATAATGCTCAAGACACAGTCACCATTCTGACAGCAAGGCAGTGATGAGATCATTAAACATGAGCCAATTTCTTATAGTTGATGGAAGGCAATAACAATTGGCAGTGTTTGTTCAGAGATCCAGTGAACAAAGAGTGCTTGTATCTATTTCATGAGTGTCTTTTATGAACAATGGGATTGTGCCCCAGAATCTCTATCCTTTCCAGTATACATTAGTTGGCGTTATATTTCCTTGCAATTATATATTTTTTAAAAAGCGTTTACACCTGAGAATTAGCTGCCGATTGACAATCCTGTTCCCAGTTTAAAATGAACTTAACTCTGTCTCAGTGTTAACTCTGCGCTAAATCTGCCAGGGTTATTCAGGTGACCAAAGAGCTGCCACTACAAGCTGCTTGAAATTGCCTAGAGTCACTTGCCTTCAGAATTTTCAGTTCCTCCTTAGATAGGATCCTCACACTGGATCAATGCCTCCAAAGACATGGTGAAGTCATTTCCTTTCTTAAAGGAAAGGATGTCACTATTTAATTTCACCACCTTTATCCCTCTGTTAATGTTCCAAGACAAACATTTTATGTCATAGAGCCATACGGCACCAAAACAGACTCTTCAGTCTAACTGGTCCATGCCGAACATAATCCTGAACTAAATTTGTCCCACTTGCCTGCTCCTGGCCCATATCCCTCCAAACCTTTCCAATTCATGTATCTAACCAAATGTATCATCACATTTCACAAAGAGCTACAAGTCAACAAAAGACTATGCCTTGCCAACCTATAAAATATATTAAATATTCAGTCAAACTGTACCCTTAAATTTCATCTCACCAAGATACAATATAATCTACCGAATGGAGTTTCTGAACATCTTGTTAAATATCAAACCACATAGCAACAGCCTGGTAGAACTGTACTTCAGGTAAAACTAAAACTCATGTTATTTAGCAGTTTTCCCAGCTCTATTATTTTACAAAATAACTTCATTCGCCCTTCTACTCTCAAACCTGTTTGACTGCTTAACCATTAAGGTTGTTTCCATTTATCATGATGACAGACCATAACTTCAGTTCATCTATGGGCCTACTAAAACAATTTTTAAAAAAAACATACAGCTAAGGAAATGACTGAGATTGTATTTTTATAGTGAACCTACAAAGCTAAACATCTTAATATCAACTGTTCACATATCAAGTGGTCTCATTGTCCACTTTTTATGGAACTCAGACTGACCTGTATACCTTTATTAACTTTTGTCTTTTATGAACACTCATTTCTGAAATGTGTGTGTGTATGTTGCATTGTTATTTCTTCTCATGTTTAATAACTTAAGAATTATTGACTCCAAGACTCAAGAAAGCCTGGTTAAATTGGCTCCTTTTAAAACAAATTCCTTTGGACTGGAGGAAAGGTTCCCAAAAGGGGAGGAGTGTCCCGTTTTAAATGTGCCTTATTAACATATCATTTAAGGTGTGGGTGAACAAGTGGAGCCAGTTAATCTCTCCTAACTGAGGAGCTTAACAGTTTGGGACATCCTGTCTGGAACTGTAATGGACTGAGGAATCCTTTCTGGTGACTGGATGTAGCATTTTGAACAGCTGACCATTCAAGGAGTAAGTTTGTAAAACCCATTTCCTTCTTTATGCTGGCCCACACTACCCTCAATTTTTGCTTTCCTTTGCCTTTCCCAAGACCAGCTGCAATGTCATCAGACCATGAAAGGCATGGGGTACGATGAGGAGAATAAATAAACCAGAAATGCAAAACAGGAATGATAGGATGATGGGGAATTAAAAACGGCTTCGGGAAATAGAAGGAATGGAAAGAGAACTGAAGGAAAGCCATGGAGGAAATGAGGAGGATAGGAACAGGGGAAGGGAAAAAAAAGTGAAGTTAATATATGCGCGTGCATTGAAGCCGACCTCCAGTATGAGCAAACTTCCTGACTACTTTGGCAATGCTGTAACTTGGCAAAGGAAAGGACCCTACTAGAGGGAGTGAAGGAAAAACAATCTTGCAACTGAAGAGAGACACTTTTCTTCAGACCTGCAGCCTCATTGTGGGGCAGAGGAATAGAAAAGAGGAAGCAAAAGGCAATGATACAGAGATTGTCTGTACATGGCCATAATCCTACTGAACAGGAAGAGAGAAAGGGCCAGGAAAGCCGTGACACCTCATTTCAGATATAGTTCTGAGATTAGAAGTATATTGAGATGTTGCTGCTAAGAATTGGTCAGTTCACATTCTAAACCATCAAAGATTCTGAATTTCTGTGGGCGACATCACAAGAGACCAACTACATTCTTTAGAAACCACTGTAGTCAACATGTTCTGAGGAATTCTGTGTTCAGAGAATTGTTGGAAATTTCCTTCACTTGTGCATACCAGGCTTCCAATAAAGTTAGAAAGTGTGGCACTGGAAAAGCACAGCAGGTGAGGCAGCATCCTAGGAGGAGGATCAACATTTTGTGTACAAATCCTTCATCAGACGTCACTTTCTCCCAACAAAGTTAGCTTGGCAGAGTAAAAGAAGCCAGAAGACTTTAGGATTAACTCTGTTCACATGCCCAATTTTGATATTTTACACTTAGTCTTGCAAAATACGGTTAAACTTTAGTGCTTGCTTTCCATATTTTGATTCATTTTAAGATTTGCTGCGCCAGCTTAATCCTTCTTTAAAACTACAGCTTCTCACAAAATAGTTTCAGAACATGAATGGAAATAATAAATTATTGGTTAACAAAAAAAAAGAAACTTCCTGAGTCAGAGTCAAACAGCATGGAAACAAACCCTTCAGTCCAACTTGTCTATGCCAACCAAGTTTCCCAAACTAAACAAACCCCTTTTGCCTGCATTTGGTCTATATCCCTCTAAACCTTTCCTATTCATGTAGCTGTCCAATTTTCTTTTAAATGTTGTAACTTTACTTGCATCTACCACTTCTTCTGGTAATTCATTCCATTTATGGACCACCTTCTCTGCCCCTCAAAGTCCTTTTAAATTTTTCTCCTCTCACTTTAAAAATATGTTTACCATTTTTGGACTCCCCACACTACGGAAAAGACCTTTGCTATTCGCGTTATTAATTACTTTATAAACCTCGATAAGGTCACCCCTCAACCTCCTATACTCCAGTGAAAAAATTCCCAGGTAATCCAGCCTCTCCTTATAACTCAAACCCTCTAGTCCTGGTAACATCCTGGTAAATCTTTCCTGCACCGTCTCCAATTTAATAATATCCTTTCACTTTCTCAGCACAGAACTTTCATTTTACTGTAACTTTGCTTCACTTTCATTACAAGCAGTCTCTCATCAAATTCCCATATCAATTCAGCTTGTTCACTGTACAACCTTCTTGAACTGAGGTAACTGTAAATTCCTGAGGTGAAGTCTCAAAGATTTCCTTTTGTACTCTTCAGTGGTTGCAACAAGAATGAATTCAGATTTTCTTTTCAAAGAAAATGCCAGTATTTCTTTCCTCAAGATTCACATTTCAGTGATGTTGAGCTCAAGAACACACATAAGATGAATTCAAAAAGTCAGTTCAAACACAGCTTGTATTTTATGTTGCATTTTTAATGTAGACAAACATCCTGTGGCAGTGCACAGAATCATAATTAGACAAAATCGAATACTAGGCCAAAGAATAAGCTGTTAAGCATATGACTCGAGTTTGTTTTAAGAGGTGGAATTTTAGTGAGCATTTCCAAGGAAGAGAGGGAATTCCAGAGGGCTGGAAGTTGAAGACACGGATGTCAACACAAGGTAGCGATTGGGAGGTAAGATTAGCATTTAAAATAAAGGCCCAGTTTTTATATCATCGCAGGGCTAGAAAAGGTGACAGAACTAAGGTGGGTGATGCATGAATGAATCTGAACACAAGGACGGCCAAGGTCAACTAGCAATTGAGCTAATTTTGATCAAAATCTCCTCAATAATTTCAGAGGTTTTATATTGCTCTATAAGTAGCCATTTACTCAAGAAAAAACACATCACAACAATTTAATTGTACACTACATTCTGAAACTTAATTATAGAGAAACGTTAACATTTATTAAAACATTCATTCATGGGATATGGGCATTGCGGGCCAAGCCAGCATTTATTGCTCATTCCCAATTGCCCAGAGGGCAATTAAGAGTCAACCACATTGCTGTGGTCTTAGGGTCACAGGTAAACCAGATTAGGTAAGGATGGTAGATTTCCTTCCAAAAAGGACATTAGTGTACCAGATGGGCTTTTACAGCAATCAATAGTGGTTACACTGTTGCCATTTTAAACCCAGATTCTCACCAAATTCAATTTTCACCACCTGGTCATTTTGGGATTCAAACCCATTTCCCCAGAGTTCTGGATTACAAGATTGGTGAGATTAACACTATGCCACTACTCTCAAAACCCACTCCCTTACTCTCCTTTAAATAGCTGGGAAAATGGTAGACACAGAAAACAGACATGAGAGTCCTGACAGTGTTCCTTGGGAGCCATTTTTTACTGTCCCATCTCTGATCACAGATCACTGGGACTATATATATTTGATCCCATTTCACTATTTAAAGGAGAGCAGAGAATTCTCCTAGTGCCTTGGCAAACATTTCTTCCAACCAAAACCACATGAAAATCAGATGACATTGCTATCTTCATAGCAATACTTCAACGGCCCTAATAGTGTGTTAAGTATTGCACTGAGGTTATTATCTCCCATCACAGTTACACAGTAAATTGAACAGCAATTTCTGGAATCTACAGTTAACTTACAGAATCAGGACGTTCCACTTTTCCCTGCTCATTGTCTAAAGATTCAATCACAATAACAGCAGAAAGTTGTGGGACATTTATCCACAAGATATTCACTGAAGAGTCCAGAAAACATTTGAGCTGGTCTATTCAAACTGAAGTAAATGTTTACGTACTTTTGGATAAACCCTAACTCTGAACAAATAATCTCTCTGCCACTTAATGTTTGATGTCTGATTCTCAGATTTCAATGATTTAGGTCATAGAGAGGTACAGCACAAAAACAGAGCCTTTGGTCAAACTTGTCTATGCCGAACACCCCAGATAGCCAAACCTAATCTAGTCCCATTTGTCAGCATTTGGTCCATATCCCTCCAAACCCTTCCTATTCATATACCCATCCAGATGCCTTTTAAATGCTGTAATTGTACTAGCCTCCACAACTTCCTCTGACAGCTCATTCCATACACGCTCCACCCTCATCGTGAAAAAGTTGCCCCTTGGGTCCCTTTTATATCTTTCCCCTCTCAGACTAAACTTGTACCCTCTAGCTCTGGACTCCCCCACCCCAGAGAAAATACTTTGTCTATTTACCCTATCCATGCCCCTCATGATTTTATAAACCTCTATAACATCACCCCTCAGCCTCTGACGCTCCGGGGAAAACAGCCCCAGCCTATTCAGCCTCTCACTACAGCTCAAAGCCTCCAACCCTGGCAACTTTCTTGTAAATCTAAATTAGAGAATTAAGCATTTGGACCCTGAGGTCCCTCTGCTCCTGTACTCTCCTCAAGGTTGTACCACTGAGCCTGTATCATCTCTCCAGGTTTCAAAACGCACTACCTCATAGTTCTTTGCATTGAAATTCAAGTGTCTGCTCATTTGGCCAGTTTGTCAATGTCTCTCTAAAGTCGCTCAGCATCACCCTCACTATTCACTATTCCCCCCAACTTAGTGACATCTGCAAATTTAGAGATTTTACCCTGAACACTCATCTCCAAATCAAAAAAGTCAGAATAAAATCAGAAAAAGCAAAGGTCCCAACATCGATTTCTGGGGAACACCACTTTCAACTCGTTGCCAATCTGAAAAACATTCATCTATACTTAGATCTATACTTCTGTTTCTAATCCTTTAGCCAACTTCTAGTCATTGCTGCTAAGGACCCACTAATCCCAAACATTCCTAATGTACTAACCAACCTGTTGTTATGTGGCACCATATCAAACGCTTTCTGAAAATCCAAATATACAATATCCATAGCACTACCTGCATCCACTGCCTGTGTCAGCTCAAAGAACTCAATTAAACTTGTCAAACTGAGCTTCACAAAACCATAATGATTGTCTCATATTAACTTTTCTTTCCTCTCAGTATGTTTATCTTATCCATATTATGGTCTCCACCAGTTTTCCCACCATTGATGTCAAGCTGACAGGTCTGAAGTTTACTGGGTTATCCTTTGGCCCTTTTTTAAACAATGCTACCACATTTGCAATCTTCCAGACCCACAGGATTAATCCTATGCTCAGACAGGGCTGGAAAATTTCAGTCAATGGCACTGCAGTTTGCTCCTTTATCTCTCTCAGCAATCTTGGATGCATCCCATCTGGGCACTTCTCTACTTGAAGTGCTACCAACCTTTTTAAGCACCCCTTCTTTATCAATCACCGGACTGTTCAGTAGCTCAACACCCAGACTTTCAACTTCAGGTTTTTGTCACCATCTTTAATTTGGTAAAGACAGAAACAATATATTAATTTAGTTCCTCTGCCATACCTATATTCAGTGAGTAGTTTACAATGCCTGTTCCTTATAGACCTCACTTTGTCCTTCACTAATCTTTGACTATTAATGTTTGAAGAACATTTTACTCTGTTTTAGCACAATATGCCATCCCTTCCTCATGTTTCATCTTAGCCTTCCTTCTTCCAGTCTTCTGCTCTCTCCTGCATTTAAAATACTCTTCCTGAATTCTTGAGCTATTATTATTCTGGTATACATCATAAGCCTCCTTTCTCTTCCTTTTTCTCTCTCGTCAGTATCCTTAGTCATCCAGGGTACTCTAGAATTGGATGTTTTTTTTCCCCTCATAGGTATATACCTAGCTTGCACCCTATTCATCTCTCATTGGAAAGTCTCCTTTTTTCACCCACTGATTTATCCATCAAAATGCATTTCCAATCAACTGGATTCAGTTCAACTTTTAGAGTGCTAAAATTTGCCCTTATCCAGTCTGAGATCTTAATCCTTAGCTTATTCCTTCTTTAACTTAATACTGAACCTTATTTTATTATGATCACTTCTCCCCCCCCCAAATGATTCCTTCCCTCTGATGCTCTCCACTTGTTCAGTCTCATTTCCTGGGACCAAATCTAACAGCTTCCTCCCTGCCAAGAAGTGCAGTACTGGAAAAGCACAGCCGGTCAGGCAGCGTTAGAGGAGCAGGTGAATCGACCTTTCAAGCATCAGCTCTTCAGCAGGAATGTCCCTTCCTCCCTGGCTGGACTGGAAATATATTGTTCCAGAAAGTTCACCTGCACACATTGCAGGAATTTTTCCTTCTGTGCCCCACACTACTTTTTTCCCCCAGTCTACCAGAGAGTACTTGAAATTACCAACCACCACAATCCTATGTGTTCTGCAGATTTTCATAATCTATCTGCAAATGCTCTCTTCTACTTCCTCTCTACTATTTGGAGGTCAATATTAAATACCCAACAAAGTTCACCACTTCCTTCCTGTTTCTCACCTCCAAGCAGACAGATCCTAATTCAACAGCTGCATCTCAGTCAAGGGCTATGATACTATCTCTGACCAAGACTGTTGCACCTCCTCGTTTTTTACCCACCCTATTCCTTGCAACCTGTATCTGGTATCAACCTGTATCAAGTATCTGGTCCTGTTCTGGCTTGAGCCACGTTTCAGCCAATGTAACCATGACATATTTCTTCCCCCACCCCCACACCACCACCAAGTAATTTATGCTTCCAGTTCCCCAGTTTTGTTCACTATCCTGTGTGCATTTAACGCATAGAACTTAACTCTACCTTGATCTCTTTCATACCCATTAGGACCCATTTGTTCACTATTAACACCAAAGCCTTCCCTCATTTCTTTTTCCCTGATCTCCAACTTTTGCCCTCACTGATACTTCCAAATGCAAGTCAACACCCTCACCCACACTACCCCAAGTTTACAAGTTTAAATACATCTCCACTACACTATTTAGTTTCTCAGTCAGGAAATTAGTTCCATTTCTGCTCAGGGAAAGCCCATCTCTCTTTCAGCTTTCTCCTTTCCCCAAAAAACGATCCCCATGTCCCAAAAAATCTAAATCCTCCCCTCTACACCACCCCTGAAGCCACCCATTTACCTCCCTGACCTGTCTTTGCTAAATGGTGAAGCTCGTGCACAAGTAGTATTTCAGAGATTACTGCCCTGGAGGTCCAGTGTTTCAACCACTCCCCAACTCCTGAACTAATACTGCAATTCCTCCAAGCTGTCCCTCCTTATGTCTTTGGCACCCACATGAATTACAACCTTTGGCTGTTTACATCTCTTTTCAGAGATTTATCCAGCTTTTCCATTATATTCCGAATCCTTGCAAACAGAAAGCAACAGACCATACAGGATTCACGATCTCAGCTGCAGACTAGACTGTCTATCCCTCAAACAACTGAGTGCATAACTACTACCATTACCTTTCTAATGTCTACCATCCTTTGGGGCGGTACAGTGGCTCAGTGGTTAGCATTGCTGCCTCACAGCACCAGAGACCTGGGTTCAATCCCCACCTTGGGCAGCTATCTGTGTGGAGTTTGCACATTCTCCCAGTGTCTGTGTGGGTTTTCTCCGGGTGCTCTGGTTTCCTCCCATAGTCCAAAGATATGCAGGTTAGATGGATTGGCTATGCTAAATTGCCCGTAGTGTTAGGTGCAGGGGTAAATGTAAGGGAATGGGTCTGGGTGGGTTGCTCGTTGGTGTGGACTTGTTGGGCTGAAGGACCTGTTTCTACACTGTAGGAAATCTTTCTCTCTCTCTTTCTTTTCCCAGTGTAGCCTCAGGATACCAGGGTACTGTGGTTTTCCCTTGAGTCACCCACCCTGACTCAGTTGTTATTAAATTGATCACTAAAATTTCAACCCAGGTAGACAGCTGTAAAAAATCCTGCATTTCCCGGACTTGCTGGGTCTTCTTTTGGTGAATGTCACCCATCTCTACACCCCTCTTTTCCAGTCTATCATGACAGGGAATGACTACCCTCTGGTACGACTGTGGTGTCTTTACTGGTCAAGGTAATGCATACTGCTGAGGGGCTGCTGTTTCTAAGACACAACCAAATTTCTCAGCCTGCCACTTCTCTCGGAGAATACACTTGGGTAATGTCATGCACTAGTGGCCTGTCCCTTCACCTAGGTTTCCACTTAAAAAAAAAACTTTGCTGAAACCTCCACAGAGTCGCATTGCCATCCAATTAGGAAAATACATCAAAATTACAAGTGATATCATTCTAATCTACAACAGCTCCTTAACAAACATCATCTCAAGATGATAAGATAAAAGATCAAGAGTCTTTTCTTGAGCATAAGCAGGGAATATTTAATTCACATGATATTGCCAGCACTGTTTGAAAGAAAATTTACATTCTCATTCATCGATTACATTTATCACCTACTCTCAGGTGGGCTATTCCTACTGGTTATCATTTCTAAAATTTAAAAAAAAACTTATGATCTCGGTAAAGACCTTCATTTGGAATCGGTAAAGATTCCAAAAACCAAGATATTTACTGAAATAAAATGAAGCTACAAGATTCACTGTTTGGATGAAGATAATTTAATTCTCCAAAGTTAAAAAGCACAGAATTTAAAAAACTGCCCTACCATGAACAGTTAAAGACATTATGTGATTGAGTTTATTGTACAGCATTTCTAATCTAAATTCCTTACATACACTTGCCTTGTACCACCATAACACTTTCACCCTAATTACTTGAGTCAGATACTTTTCAAAAATTGTAAGATTAACCACTTAGTCGGAATTTTGCAATGAAGGTGCAGAGAGGAGTCAAAATTTCTTGAACTTTCTGTTCATTTCTGACAAGTTTTTCCAAAAATCTCTCCCAATCGCCATATGGTTGTAAATTCCTCACTCAAAAGTTAAAGTTCTAAATTTTGACAGTATTAGGCAAGAAATTTCAAAAGTTGATTGGGGGAGGACGGATGTTCGCAGGTAAAGGGACAGCTGGAAAATGGGAAGCCTTCAGAAATGGGATAACAAGAGTCCGGAGACAGTATATTCCTGTTAGGGTGAAAGGCTGGTAAGTGCAAGGAATGCTAGATAAGTAGAGAGGTTGAGGTTTTGGTTAAGAAAAAGCAAACATGTCAGGTGTAGACAGCAGAGATAGACTGAATCCTTAGAAGAGTATAAAGGCAGAAGGAGTAGACAAAAGAGGGAAATCTGGAGAGAGAGAAAAAAAAGTCATGAGATCGCTTTGGTAACTAGGATGAAGTAGAATTAAAGGGATTTTATAAATATATTAAGGACAAAAGGATAACTCAGGAGAGAATAGGGCCCCTCAAAAAGATCAGCAAGGCAGCCTGTGTGTAGAATTGCACATGATGGGAGAAATTAAATGAGTATTTTGCATTAGTGTTTCGTATGAAGGAGGATGTGGGGAAATAGATGGCGACATCCTGAAAAATGTCAATATTACAGAGGAGCAAGTGCTGGCTATCTTGAAAAGTATAAAAGTGGATAAATCCCAAAGGACCTGATCAGATATACCCCACAACTCTGGTAATCTAGGGAAGTGATTGCTGGGCCCCTTGCTGAGATATTTGCATCATCAATAGCCACAGGTGAAATGCCAGAAGACTGGAGGTTGGCTAACGTGGTAAGGGAAAGCCAGGGAACGACAGACAAGTGATCCTAACATCAGTGGTGGGCAAGATGTTGAAGGGAATCCTGAGGGAAAGGATGTCCATGTATTTGGAAAGGCAAGGACTGATTAGGGAGAGTCAGCATGACCTCCTGCATAGGAAATCATGTCTCACAAACTTGACCGAGTTTTTTTTTTGGAAGAAGCAATGAAGAGGATTGATGAGGGTAGAGCAGCTGACGTGATCTATATGGACTTCATTAAGGTAGACTGGTTAGCAAGGTGAGATCACATGTAATACAGGGAGAACTAACTATCTGGATACAGAACTGGCTCAAAAGACAGAGGTAGAGGGTTGCTTTTCAGGCTGGAGGCCTGTGACCAGAGGTGTGCCACAATGATCGGTACAGGGTGTACTGCTTTTCGTCATTTATATAAATGATTTGGATGTGAACACAAGAGGTACAGTTAGTAAGTTTGCAGATGACACCAAAATTGGAAGTGTAGTGGACAGCAAAGTGTACCTTAGGGGTACAACAGAATCTCAATCAGATGGGCCAATGGGCCAAGGAGTGAGAGATGGAGTTTTAGATAAATGTGAGGTGCTGTATCTGGGGAAGGTAAATCAGAGGAGGACTTGTACACTTAATGGTAAGGTACTGGGGACTGATGCTGAACAAAAAAGAGTGCAGGTACAAAGTTCCTTGAAAGTGGAGTCGAGGGCAGATAGGATAGTGAAGGCGGCGTTTGGTTTGCTTGTCTTTATTGGTCAGAGTATTGAGTATAGGAGTTGGAAGATCATATTACAATTGTACAGGATATTGGTTAGGCCACTTATGGAATATTGTATGCAACTTTGGTTTCCCTCCTATACGAAGGGTGTTGTGAAACTTGAAAGAGTTCCGAAAAAGATTCACAAAGATATCGTCAGGGTTGGAGGGTTTGTGATACAGGGAGAAGTTGAATAGGCTGGGGCTGTTTTCCCTGGAGTATTGGAGGCTGAGGGGTGACCTTCTACAGGCTTATAAAACCAGGAGGGACATTCGATTGGGCAAACAGACAAGGTCTTTTCTCTGGGGTGGGAAGTCCAGAAACACAGGGGAGAACTGTGTGGAGTTTGCACATTCTCCCAGAGCCTGAGTGGGCTCCCTCCAGATCCTCCTGTTTCCTCCCACAGTCCAAAGATGTGCAGGTTAGGTGAATCGGCTATGCTAGGTGCATTAGTCAGGGATAAATATGAGAGAATAGGTCTGGGTATGTTACTCTTCGGAGGGTCAGTGTGGACTTGTTGGGCCAAATGGCCTGTTTCCAAACGGTAGGGGATCTAATCAAGAGGGACAGGTTCAGAGCGCAAGAGAGCGCTAATGGGCAATATTTTTATGTGGCGGGTGGTGAGAGTATGGAATGAGCTACCAGAGGAAGGGGTGGAAGCAAAAACAATTACAACATTTAAAAGGCATCTGGATGGGGATAGGAATAAAAAGGGTTTAACAGGGATATGGAGCAAGTGCTGGCAAATGTGACCAGATTAAGTTAGGATATCTGGTCGGCATGGACAAGTTGGGCTGAAGGGTCTGTATCCATGCAGTACATCTCGATGACTCTGACACTAAATACATTTCTCTACCAGTTTTAAGTGTAGTTGCCTCCATCAGAACTCTCCTGATTCTAATAGACTTTAACTTTGGAGTTTTACATCTAAAACTCTCAATTTGCACAGTAAGGCAACATCAGAAACTCAGCTCACTGTTGACAGAAGCCTTCAGTTAACAAATTTTAACTGTTTCATCCAACATCCAAGTTTCAACTTAACCCATTTTTAAAGAAGTGTTTCTTTCATTCAAGCCCCGGCTGAACTAGAACGGAGTTGCTCAAAGATATAATCACAAGGAGGGACTTATTCACTCTAAAATTAATTTGTTACCCATTTTACTTTTATTTAACTGTGGCAACTCAGTCAAATGATAAATCACCTGCCAACTTGTAAATTATCAGAAATTCTTTGCACAAAAATGCAGATCTTAAAAAGGGTCTATTAGCCCAAGATATTCTTTTTCTTCCAAACCTTCATACTTGCCTCATCACTTCTGAAGAACCAATTGTAGTCACAGGAGCAAATTACTGCAGATGCTTAAACAAAAAAGCTGGAAATCAAAGCAGATCAGGCAGCAGAGAGAGAGAGTGGGAGAGGGAGAGGGAGAGGGAGCAAAACGAATGTGGTGTGTCTCAATGACTCTTCAGAGTGAACTATTATTTTCAACATTGTATTCATTTCGCATCTTTTATGCGATAAACATCCCAAGGAGCTTCACTGCAGCATTATAAAACAACACTTGATACTGAATCACAGGAAGATATTATACTAGAGGCTAAAACCTCCTAAAAAATTAAAAAGGGGTAGATATTAAAAAGGAGCAACTGAAGGAAAAAGGTAGAGGGCTTCAGGAGAGTATTCTGAAGTTTTGACCGTTGACAGTAGAAGGCACAGTCACCACTGGCGGCATTATTAAAACTGGGATAATCAAGAGGCCAGAATGAAGGATTGTGCTGGAGATTGTAGAGGGGGAGGGACAAGACAGGAGGATGAGAATTTTAAAAAGAGGTGTTGTCTAACATAGGGGTTAAATGAAAAATGAAAACTGGGGTAAGGATTCGGGTAGCAGAGGTTTGATTATCTCACATAAACAGAGGGGAGACTGTGCAAGGCCAACAAGTTGTGCAGTGGAATAATAAAATTTGGACGAAACAGAGGCGTAGATGAGAGTTTCAGCAGCACACAAGTTGAGGTATGGAGGAGTTAGGTAATGTTATGGAAGTGGTATCCATCTTAGAGATGATGCACCTTTGGTTGAAAGTCTTTTTTTCCCCTAAATTCATTAACGGAATGTGGGTGCTGTCTTAGCCAGCCTTAACTGCCCATCCCTAATTGTCCAGAGGACAACTTAAAAGTCAATCTCATTGCTGTGGATCTGGACTCATGTCAGCCAGACAGAGGGCAGGATTTCCCTTCTGTAAAAGGGCATTAGTGAACCTAGTGACTCAAAGGTTGCAAATGGTCTGGTTCTGCCTCTAATAGTCACCAGAGAAGGGGTTCTAAATGGTGGTTTGCAGTTGGGAGTGAAGAGGTTGGCCAACTTTGATTGATGAAAGTTACTGCTCATCCAGCAGTCCCTAACTTGGTTTGCCAGTGTGGAGCTGGCACATGTAAAATTAACAGTCCTGGAGACTTGGGAAAGATTCAGAAAATTAAGCATTTGGTTTCCTGAACACTAGGAAGAAAGAAAGATTGGAGGCAATCAGGAAGGGTTTGTAAAGAAGAAAATCATCTCTCCTTTGAGTTCACAGCTTACAGATCAAGGGCTTTATGGTCAGAAGAGGACAGTCTACTGCTAAAAGGGGACATTCAGACTAACTCTGGCATATTTTGTAATAAGAATGCTAGAGATGGAAGGCAGGATTTCATATCTAAGCTACTCCGTTTATTTATGTGTGAAGTACTTGTCAGTCTACCATTCAAATACCAGGATGAATAATTAGTCAGATTATTGTATTTGGTTATATAACAAGTGAATTATTATTTTAGACATAGGTCACATTGTCATAGAATTAGATGCTGGACAAGACTAACCTCTTACTCAATGTACTGTAAGCTAGTTTCAGTTCATTGGGAGACATGGTCTGCTTATGGGGATACTGGGAGAAAGTGAGGACTGCAGATGCTGGTGATCAGAGTCGAGAATGTGGCGCTGGAAAAGCACAACAGGTCAGGCAGCATCTGAGGAGCAGGAGAATCGAGATTTTGGGCATAACCCCTTAAATCAGGAAGATATGGTTTTTTTTCTTCAGAGTCCAATCATAAGAAAATCACTGGGACATGCTGCAAAACAGTAGCTTCCACACAGACAAAAATCTTGTAATAACTAACTCTTTGGCTGGTTTACTTAATAATTCAAATCATTTTCAATCACATTAGAATTTAACTACCATTTAAGTCTTACTTACTCCAATATTTTCAGCTTGTTCTGCCTCTTCCTTAAAATATACACACCCCTTCATATCATCACTATTCTATAATCATTTATATATAGTTTCCAGCTCCACAATGTGCCCTCTTAACATTATCCCCGATCTTCTGTTACCAGCCCTCAGACGTCTTAACACTATTGACCAATATCTGCTCAGCCTTTCACCACTGTTATACTCCTCCCTCTCACTTATTTTCTTGGCTTTGTTCCCTCAAAAGTGGGAGTCCTTTAAGAACCCTCAAAATTAATTCCTCTTTCAGTCCTTCACATCAGGCATGTGCTGCTCTCATCATTGCGAGATTTCATCAGAATAATCCATAATGTAACATCGCGTACATTTGAACCACCATAGGGAACAAAAAAAAATGATGAAATGAGCCTGTAAAACAATTTCACAGATTCAGAGCTCAAAAAGGTCTTTTACCTAGAGGAAAGGGAGTTACGATGTTAAGTTATGATGCTTCAGAAGTGTGTAGCAGGTTTAATATGAAAACTTGGGTGCTTCCTGCCCACTAAATTTATTTTGTTCACAAATAGAAATTTTGAAGGAGGCAAACTTTATAGTCTCTGGAGGGTGTTAATATCTGGGAATTCAGCTTGAAATCCACACAGCTGAAACTGATAAGTAAAAACACCAACAGCTGAGAGATAACTCGATATTTTGAGCATGATGGCAAGGTTATGCTTTTATTTAAGGCATCAGGAAGACAAAGTTCTGGAGAAACTCAGTCTGTTTGGCAAGCTGCCAAGGAAACGGGGTTAGTGTCAAGCCCAGTATGACTCCTTCTTTGGAAGGATTCAAAGTGTTAACTCAGTCTCAGTCTCTCTCTCTCTCTCTACCCCCTCCCCCTCCCCCCCACAGATGCTACCAAACCTGTTGAGTTTCTCCAGCACTAAAAGCTTTTATTTCAGATTTCCAGCATCCGCAGTATGTTTTTACCGGTACCTTGTTTGTTTCAGAGATGGACAGATTCGCTTCCTTTCTGATGGAAGACGACAGTGTATTTTGAGAGAACACACGCTAGTGCCTTCCTCCAGAAGTGAAGCAGAAAGCTATAATCTGGCCAAGAACTTCCACTCACCAGAGTAACCACATTTCAAACTCAGAACCTAAAGTCGAAAACATTTTACTGCAAGGACTCCCAAGCCATTCATTGCATTTAATTTACAGGTGATCAAATTTATGAAATTTGAGAGGCTTCAAAAGAGACAAATCATAGTTACAGAAAATTGCATATATAAAGTGCAAAAGATTTATTATAATTACCATCTGAGACCACATAATTTCATTTGAGGCCATATCCAAAACTCAGCCAGAGACAGAAGAAACAGAATGTTTAGATAAATGAAATACAGAAGTTTCTAAAAGTAATTAATGATTGTAAAACTCCAAAGGTTTCAACAGAAGTTTAAAAAATAAGTTATGGTACAATTTAAGTTTGCTTGAGTACCACCCTCTCTTGTTTCAGTAAGATTTATATCTCAACAAAAAAAAACACAAAAAAGGATTATTGTCAACAGAAAATATTTTATTTGTGTTTCCTGAATTCTTAAACAGAGGCCTTTAAATCAGAACAGACGTCTCATGAGGCCAAAGCATTCATCAAGTTTGGCAAAATACTTGATGCAGCTTTAAGGTTGATGGTATTTCTTACAGCAGCACCAATCAAATACATGGACTGTTCTGAGAATTCCATTTTCAAAACGCAAGCCAGTGTCTGACGATGAAAAGGCACTTGGAGTTCAGTGAAAATCTGGATTTATTAGGAGTAAATTTGACAATGGCTATGAAGCAAATCAGTTCTTTTTCCTTCTTTTCCTCCTGCCTCCTTCATAAGCTTCTAACGAAGCAGAGAATTAACAGAAAAGCATAGTTCCAAAATTGAAAAACGAGGCAGGGTACAAACGTATATATAAAAAAAGCTCAAATACATTTGGTACTTTACCACATCATGTCATCACCCCTTAACCACTGAGTAACAGCACCAGCAAAACAAAACATTTCCAGACTGAGATAAAGCAAGCGAGGATTATGATAGATAAACATTTTCAAGCTTCACCAAATGACCTTCATTTTATAAGGCACATAATTTACAATGAAAGTGGGTCATGATGACAATTAGGATTTTCATTTTACTAAACAGAAAAACCAAATCAGACAAGTCCAAAGCAAAGTTACATAAAACTTGAGAAAGTGCCATTTATCATCAAGTACTGCACCAAGGAAACTAATGATTTAACACCCCTGTCAAAAAAGCAAGTGCAGAATTGGCCAAAAAAAAGAAAAAAGTTTCCTTAACACTTTCCATAATTTCTGTACAAGAAAGTAGAAAAAGCAACAACAAAAAAAAACTTCAGTTATGTAGTAAAAATGTTTCTTATTGCAATGGCTTGAGTTGTGTAACACAGCATAACCCATTAAAGATCAATGTCTTTCACATACAAAGCTATCTTCATTCAGTACGATACAGACCAAATCAGAGACTAACCATTGAATGACAACCTTAAAAACCAAAAGTAGCACACTTTTGTTTTCCATTCGAAAGAGATTGAAGAGCAATCCCATACTTTGCACATTCCACAAATGAATGCAAATCATGTCTTTTAGTGTTCTTCCATCTCAATGAGAAGTTTAAATTTGGCAAATAGTCGGTTACTGATCATTAGAGGTTTTAAGCATGCATGATAAATAGTCTGCAGCAAACACCATCGAAGGAAGAAAATAGTTGGCATATTAGATTGATCTTGAAAGGGCTTCACTGTGTTATGTACATGTGGTGTAACATTGACATCATCATTGACAATGTCTGCACATTCTTTCATTGTAAACCCCAATTTAAATGGGACTACACACATTCATCTTCTCTTCACCCCTACCTATCAAAAAGGCATATGACACAACAGCACAAATAGCAAATACAACAGATGCATTTTCCCATCAAGCTTATGCAATGTTGAGTAATTATGAAACCTACTGTATGCTCTGGTGAGTTTGCAAACACATGCCTCAACAAATTTCCAACTGCAGCATTATGGATTTTGAGGTGGTGGTGCCACATTCGCTGGATCCTGTTGAGGTTGTGGTGGAGTATGCCAGCTGGTTTCCTTGTACACAAACCATGCGTTTCCACACCACAGGATCACATTGAGGAAACCAAACACCTACAAAGGAAAAATAAAATACAAATTTCACCAATTGAAGTGATGCAGCAAGAGCCACACCCTGCTCATAAGGCTGTTTAAAGTTTACCATATAAAAAGAACTGTACGGGCCATCAGGATTTATGGAAGAAAAAAAGTAATGACTATATGGTCCTATGGGATAATAAAAAGGAAGGCCTCTGTAGCTTGCAAATCTCAGGCCAAAGAAGAGAGAGTCCAAACTTCTGCCAAGACTGCATGTGGAGATCCCATCCTCCACAAGTTGGGCTTCATGTACTTGGCTTCAGTATTAGAGTGTACTGGGAAAATATATACCGTCTAAACAGAGAATTACAAAAATGAGGTGCTCGTTCTCTCAAAATCCAGTCTTATTCCATCCCTTTACTCCCAGGCAGAGGAGGAAAAAGGGCTTCGGATATTAGGAGAAGGAAGCTTTTTTTTTAACTCAAAAACAGAGGGTGGTTCAAGTGTGGAATGAGCTTCCTGAGGAAGTGGTGGATGTGGGTACAGTTACAACATTTAAAAGTTTGGAGGTGAAAAGTTTGGTTTGAAGAGGTGAGCCGGGAGCAGGCAGGTGGGATTATGCTTGGCATGGACTGGTTAGACCAAAGGATCTGTTTCTGCGCTATATGACTCAATGCAGACTATAACAAAGGTACTGCATCAGATTGCTTAGGGAGGGAGGTGATATTGGAGGCTTTGGTGGGCTTAAAAGTGAATAAATCTCTGGGTTCAGAGGACTTATCTGCCACAGTAGCATGGGATACAAAAGAACACACAAAAGATTAATTCCTGTATGGCCACAGGTGGGGTGTCAGAGCTGTGCTCCAATGTGGTTCTACTTTACAAGAGATAAACCAGAGAGTTTGACACAGGCTAGTCTCACGTCAGTGGGAGCAAAACTATTGGAAAACATTCGAAGGACAAAAATCAAGCTCCACTTGGAGAGGCAAAGTTTGATCGGGGATAGTCAGCATGGCTTTGTTGTAGGAAAATCACGCCTAACAAATCTGGTTTAATATTTTTTGAGGTGATGACCAGGTGCGTAGATGAGAGTGGTGCAGTTGATGTATTTCATATGGATTTCAGCAAAGCCTTTGACAAGGTCCCAGAAGAGAGACTGATAAAGAAGGTAAAAGCACATGGTATCCAGGGTAACTTGGCAAGTTGGATCCAAAACCAGTCCAGTAACAGAGGGTGGTGGTCAAAGCCCGTTTGTGTAACTGGAGGCCAGAATCCAGTGGCATACCACAGGGAGGAGTGCTGTGTTCCTTATTGTTAAAGTGATATTGATGAGAACATGGGGACGCCTTGATAAGTAAGTAAGTTAGGGGATTACACAAAGATTGGGTGAATGGTCGAGGGAGGAGGAAGAAGATGACTATTTTAGTTCCAGGAGGATATAGATGGATTGGTCAAATTGGTAAATCATGGCAGTTGGAATTTAACACTGATAGGTGTGAGGTGGCAGGACACTAGAAAGTTCAGAGGAACAGAGGGACTTTGGGGTGCTTGGTCAGAGATCCCTGAACAGCAGGTTAATAGGGTAAAGGTAGTATATGGGACACTTGCCTTTATCATTGTAGCACAGATTATAATTTTGTTTTTAAAAAATTAGTAGGGAGGTTATATTAGAGCTGCACAAAAAAAAACTTTGGTTCAGCCAGAACTAGAGATCAGTTCTGGTCATTCATGATAAACAAGGATGTGATTACACTGGATGGACTGTACAGGACATTCACCACAAATGTGTGTGATTTATCTCTGAAGAGTTGCTAGATGTTGTTTTTTTTACAGCAGAGAAAAGCTGCATAGGGACCTGATTGGGGTTTAAAAGATTATGAGGAACATAGAGAGAGTGGTTAGGAAGCAGCTGTTCCCCTTAGTTGAAATAGTCATTAACAATGAGGCATAATTTTAAGGTGAAAGGCAGGATTTTAGAAGGGACTAGAGGGGGCAAAACAAAAAAAAATCTCTTGCAGGTAGTGGTGGGAAATCCAGAATGCATTGCTGGGGACGCTAGTGGAGGTGGGAAACCTCCCAAACATTTTTTTTTAAAAAAAGGTACTTTGAGCACTTGGAAGGTCATAACATTCAAAGTTATGAGCTGTAATGTAGGACCAGTATTAATTTCAAGGAGTTTTTGTTTTGTCAGCGCATATATAATAATCCAAAAGGTCTGTACTGTATAATTGATTCTATGAGCAGTGGCATTGTATTTGGTGTCAGGGTGGGAGATCAAAATGAAGGTTCCCAACCCACTGGATATTTTGGGCCCTTGCTATAACTCATTGCTTATTCCAAGAGATGTTCAACATGGGGCAGCATGACGGAGGGCAATAAGTGTCAATCAGCAGGTGGTTTCCTTACCCAGAAGATCCGATGTTATGACACAGTCATTTGAATGTCAAGGAATGACGTGATCTAACCATCTTCTCACACATTTGTCAATAGCATTATTATTATGGAATACTCTACCACCAACATCCTTGGGATGGGGAAGAGAGAACAGTAGACATGTAAGGGAGGGTCACCATCTGCAGACTCCCCTCCAAGATGCAAAGCATCCTGACCTGGAATTATTCCTTCACTGTTTTGGAATCAAATTTCACCCTTCCTAATAGCCCATCTCCAAAATGTGGTTCATTATCACCACTTCAAGGACAATTAGGGATGGGTATCAAATGCTGGACTTACATGTGACACGCCCATCCCAAAAGAATTAAAAATCATTTATGGAGCTGGAGTCAAATAAAGGGAAATCCAGGCCCACTCTTTCCCGACTATACAGCATTATACTGCTACCTCTGATGGGTATCTCCAAATGGACGAGACATGGCAAAAGTGGAGGTAGACTCTGGAACAGTGACTGAAAACTGTGATTCAGATGTTAACTTGCTGCCGACCCAATTTTGGTTCAACCAAAATATTCATGGAGGACTTGGCAAAACGGACTGGTCATTGGGTTTTATCATTAATTATTTTGGCAGCAGTTCAATTATAACTGGGTGCCTTGCTAGGTTATTTAGGAGGGTGGTTAAGAGTCAATCCATGAGGCGGTAGGTCTCAAGTCACATGGTGTTGAAGTCCAACAAAAAAATAGCAGATATCCTTGCCCCTGAAAAAGGATACTGTTTAAGCAGAAGAAGGAGTTGTAGAAAAATCCAACAATGCCATGGTCTCTATTACGGAGACTAGATTTTTTATTTTAAAAAAATCAATTTGATTAATTCATTGACTTTAAATTCCTTAGCTATCACATTATGACTTGAATATCTCCGTCTGGATCTTTATTTGGATTACATGATCAATAAAACATTTTTTTTAAAAAAGTAGTAAAATGTCCACAGAGCAACAGTGTAGCTATCAAATGGCAGTCATACCTCTTAAGTGAAATGTGGTGAAAGTTTGCAACCCCTTTTTAGGGATCAGATTCACTAATTCTTTTGCATTGCTTCTAGACACTGGAAATTTTAAGTCTGCAGCGTGATATTTATCACAAGATCATAACACAAGACATGCCAGAGGCCTCTACTGTGAGCATAGTTGAGGCAGCATCCCATCACACTCAGAGCACCCAGAGCCAGATTTCTCCAACAGAACTGTGAAGTCATATTTTGAAAGTTTTCAGATTAAAAGACACCCAGTGAGCGCACAATAGCAACCACAAACCACTGAAGCAATGGTATTATATACAACCAAAGGAAGACCACACAAAGCACTCCCGAAGAAAGTACTCCCACTTCCCTCAAGTGCACGCTGATAATTTTCTGAACTGACTGCATGATCGAGCAACAGCACCAATATCTAAATTAATGAATTGCCGGCAGGGAAACAACAAGATAGGTTGAGGCAGATAAAATTAAGAGCACATACCACAGAAACATTCAAGCTTCCCATGCCAGACACACCTCCGGGAGTACATTTATTCAGTTCACTGCATAACTGAATGGACTTTATGATGTTTCCTGGATTTGTCGAGTATTTCAGATCAGTGAGGCCTTTGCCCCAAGCTGAAGAGGAGACCAACCACAAGAAAGCGAAAATAACTGTCACAACAAAGTCCTGGAAAACAATGAGGAAATAAAAGTGCAATTGAAAATACTGAACAAGAATGTGACCTCACCCTTCCCAATGTGGTCACGTCAAATAGGAAATGTTACGTAATTAAATAGCACGGTTCTCATAATAAATGAATGCAGCTTTAGATCGTAAGGTAGAGGAGCAGAACTATACCATTAAGCCAATCACATCTGTTCCACTGTTCAATCATGGCTGATACATTTCTCAACCCCATTCTCCTGCCATGGCCCTGTAACCCTTGATCCCCTTACTAATCAAGAACACATCTACCTCTGTCTTAAATGCAAATGACTTGACCTCCACAGCCTTCTGCTTGTCTTCCATGAACCTATGAAACACACCTAGGATTGACTCTAGAGTTCAATTGCTGCTCAGGGCAACTGGTTTACAAGAATTACCGTTGAATGGAGGGTTTATATCCAATAGGGGAATGTTGAATGGGCAAAGACCTTTTTCTCCCAGATTAATGGCAGCAAAAGGTGAGTAGAGGAGGAGATCTTTAAATTATTGGATACAGCATACATGGTGAAGATGTTGCTATTATAGGAGGCACCAAAACCAGGGGCAACAAATACAATATAAAAAGCACTGAAAAAAATTCAATAACTTCTTAGATTAAACTTCTTACTTAGAGTGTAACTAAAATGGGGAACTCATTACCAGATGGCAGGATTGAGGTGAATGCATCTTGATTTAAAAAGGGGAAGTTGAATGAAGATGAAAGAATAGACTATACAAATGAAAGAGAGACTAAGAGCACTTGGAAGGAGACTAGCAAGGTACAGGTTTGTCAGCATACTAACAGGTATGAACAATGAACAAACAAAACATTTTAGCACATTCGATAAACTTAATCCAGGTCATCCATCCAGCAACCATTGGTAGCTATAAACTGTTTTACCTAGTCTTTCACTTCAATGTGCAACATTAAGAAAACCCCAGAACTTGTGAAAAATAATTAAAACAAAGCAGGCATGACCTTTCTCAGTCTCGCTTTAATTGGTGATCCAGGGAGAAGGGAGGGATGTTGGGGGCAGGGAGTACTGAGATACAACAGCCTTTCCTCATTGTAACAGACTGTTGGCAGATTAAAACCAAGTCTGCAGCATACAAATAACTAATCAACTCTCACTGCCTGGGCCACAGTCATTTTGAGAAACTTTTCCAAACAGGAAACTCAACTTCTTGTGTGCATTATTTAAAATTTGTTGGATATGAAATTCATAATTAATTCCTGGTTAACTTCACATTGAAAGTTTAAAAAGGGTTGGAGGACTTGAATTATAGGGAGAGGCTGAATAAGGCTATGGCTATTTTCTATGGAGCGCCGGTGACCTTAGAGAGAGGTTCGTAAAATCACGAGGGGCATGGATAGGTGAACACCCAAGGTCTTTTCCCCAGGGTAGTGGTGCCCAAAGTAGAGGGCGTAGGTTTAACGTGAGAGGGGGAAGATATAAAAGAGTCGCAAGGGGCAACTCTCTCAGCAGAGGGTGGTGCAAGTATGGAATGAGCTGCCAGAGGAAGTGGCGGAGGCTAGTGTAATTACAATAATTAAAAAGCATCTGGATGGATACATGAATAGAAAGGATTTGGAGGGAGAAAGGCCAAATATTGGCAAATAATTCTTCATTAATTCAGTATATCTGGTGAGCATGGACAAGTTGCACTGAAGGGCCTGCTTCCATCCTGTACATTTCTATGTCTCTCCATGAAAGGATACGGTGTCAATCTGAGCACAACATTTAAATGAGGTGGTGCTTTCAATAACTGATTAAGAGCAAGTTAGACTCTTGACACCTGCTTTACACTATCCCAATCTCAGGAAAGACAACAGAGACAAAAATGTGCAGAGCAATCCCACATTAAACATGAAAACTACTTGATGCATCCTTTCAGTTCACTTTCTTCTCAAACACACTCCTTTCACAAAAAAAAGAGAGGCAACTTGGTCAAAACGTCACGTTGAACCATTCCATCGGCTAACTATGGAAAGGATTTCATAACATACAAGACAGATCAGCTGTCCCCAAAACAACTCGCAATAATATAGTACCTTTAAATACAGTCAATAATCCCAAGATGCTTCATAGTAGCATCAGGACAGTGATCAGAGTGATCAGGATGATAGATTTTAAAGGAACACTTTTAAAAAGGACAGCTTTACTGAGGAATTTTTACAATTTAGCACATGGGCAGCTGAAGGTATAGCTACTAATGATGGAGCCAAGTAGTGATGGTTTAAACAATGATTCTCCTTGTAATTTGGGGTCAGTTTGGAAATAAACCCAAGACTTCAAGATTTTAGCCATAGCAGCAGCACAAACAGTATGCGCATACAGCCTTCACTAAAAACTAAACATGTGGGGAAAAGAAACAGTGGATTTTTATAATTAATTTCACCTATAATAATATGTACTTTTATCAAGTACGCTTCTGAAAATTTAATAGCTACATTATAAACCACTTTACACCACCCAAACAAAAATCTTGCATCCTGCATAATACAGCAGGCAAACTTTTCAGACTACCAGAATTGACTGCAATCTTCAGCAAGAAGGACAGCACACAGACAAACGTAACTTGCTCCATTAGTGTTACTTCACATTTCAGATTCATCAATCAAAACTGCACCAACCTCTGTTTCAAGAGGGAAATGCAACTAACTAGTATCACTAAAGAAGAAACGTACAATCAACATTGCACATGAGAGGAGGAAAATACCCACCAACTGGAAACATCCAGCAGATCAGGCAGCAGTTTTGGCAAGAATATTAGAGTTAACCTTTTAATCATGGATCCTTTGACAAAGTTTGAAAAGATAACAAAATGAACAATATTAATGAGAACAGGATCAAAAAGGAAGGTGGCTAGAAATATAATAAAGTATACATTTGATTCTGTGCTTTAACGAGAATGCAATAGATGTCTGAACAGAAAAATATAATACAAGGGGGCATCATGAGAAATCAAAAATAAAATTACCAAGATATTTACAAAGTAAAGAATATCTAAAAACAGTTGAAGTGTTGAGGGGAAAGTGAACAGTTAAAAAGTAGAAGTAAAACTATTGATGTGAAGAATGCTCCAGCAGCCCAGAAGAATACAATTCAAAAAGCAAGTGGAGTCCAAAGGAACAGAGCACTTCACTGCATCTTGTCGTTACAAGGGTGAAGCGTCAATACACACAAGATGGTTGTCACAGGCAGAATTTTAAGTCATCGCATCAAGACACGTTCAAAGTAAAAGTAGCCATTCAAACATCAAGCACACTGCCCAACTTAAAATTATTTAATCAAAATGCATAGTGATCACTTTGTTTGTTATAATGTAGCAGACAGAGTAATGACTACTAATTTTTTTCTCCTCACCCTTCAGTATAATGACCAAAATTCTCCCCACTCCTGCTGCGAACACTTTTTTAAAAAAGGGAAACCTGGGACACGATGCTGTGAAGACTACATTCACTGAATAAAAGTCAATTAAAGCACACTGCTTCTCAGCTGCCAGCACCAAATTATGCAGACACACAATCACCGCAATGTCTCCAGGCTTCTGAAGTACCCACTGAGTAGGCTCACTTCTGCAACACTATTTTTGCTGGCTCGCACTAAAGACTCGCATGAGCAAGCAACTTGAACACCTCATGATCACAGCCTGGATAAACACCAGATGGAAACAGATCAACCAACAATACCGCAGCTATTTGAGAATTTTTACAGAACAAGTTCCTTAATTACATAATAAATCCAGAGATGAAGTAGTAAATGCCATACAACTTACCACAATTTAAATTCATCCTTTAAATTTGTGCAGCAGGAAATAAAAATGATAAACTATTTTAAAGGTGAAGAATCTTTCTACCCGTTTTGACTGGATTGTGAATAAGATCGTGGATGAGAACAGCAATTTAAGTCTACAAAAATTATAGGCATTAAAACAAGCAGATATGAATTCACAAACATAAGTAAAAGACATGTATCACTAACGTACTTGAAATATGGATAACTACTTAAACCTTTTTTTTAAAAAAATGGAGAAAAGCATGGGGAAAGACCTTCGAGGATGGGAAATAGTTTGGAATGCTCTGCTAAAAAAAAGCACTGACAATAGACTCAAAGACCTCCTTTCTGCACAATAATTAGTCTATATTCCTCTAAAAGCTATAAAGCCAAATAAAAAAAGGATCTGAATTGTAACTCATTCATTCCAACACATCCTCCCAAATTGGAGATTGTTCTGAAGATGTTTCTTCACATTATAGGCTATCCTTCAAGAAAACTGAGCAAGTGACAATTAACAGTCACATTACCAACTTTCGAAACATCTATACTAATTGGATTCAAAGTTTGGTAGAAGAATAAATGCCGGAGGAAACAGCACAGAAGCGCTTCATAGGAGGCTCCCAAGCACTGAGGATGTCACCTAGACAGGGGGCGAAACGTTTGCAAGACAAATTCCCAGCTCGGCGAACAGAACTACAACATACTAATTGGATTCTTTGGCAGCCATATTTTTAGACTTTTTCTTGTCTTAAATAGATCAGCAGTTGCAAAGAAGGTTTCAGATGTATATCTTAAGTCATTAAAAGTTATAATGCACCATGTATACAACATTGGTTTGTTCGGTGGTGGTCAAACTATTGAAATGGTATCAGGACATTTTAGAAGTTCATCTCAACAAGCTGTTTAAAAGTAATATTGTATTTTGAAATGCATTTACTCTTAAATCGAACATACCTACCCTGCACAGAACATTCATAAACTGACGACAGTGCTAATTAATGACCGACAGCACACAATTACATCTTACTATTAGCAGCAACAGAACGACAGAGTGCCTGACTAGGTATTGAATTTCATGTCAATATGACAAGTGAGTAAAAGGGAATACAGCGAGAAGCTTCTTATAATAGAAGGCTCACCCTGCCAAGCCCTAAGTCACTATTTCAGTCCCACCTCAGTATGCACTGGAATTTGTGTTCCATGCTTCTGAAATATAGTTGCCAAAGGCACTAGTCTGAGATTACTGGAATACTTGACTGCAACATTAGAAATTACATCTTCCAAATGCTGAGAGATTTGATCCTCATCTGTCATAAAGTAAGGCTAATTCATAGAACAGTCCCAGATCCCCACTTACAAGGGTTAGATTGTCATCACGTCATGGTGGATATTGGTTCACTCAGTGCAATTAATTTGCAGCAAAGCACACAAAACCAAACGAAGCAACCCGAAACAAAATACATCTACAACTGGATATCTGTAATCGTATTCGGCTTCAAATAAATGACTGGTTAACAGAAATAAGCGATTTGCTATGTGTCAGTGTGAAAGCCAATAATGGCATAAATCAGTTGAAGTTAGGGCTGAGATCTAATATTGCAAAAGTATTATATATCAGGCAAATCCATGGTAACAATTTGTCAGCGACACACTACACTTTGAATGATTTGCCCTGCCCAGTTATTTAGTAAATCTGTCCAGACATGTTATGACATACATCCAGGACAGGTGGGACTTGGACTCAGGTCTCCTGGCCCAGCAGAGAGAGCACTTCCACCATGCTAAGAGCCCTCACCTTCTCTTCTTTTATACTTATTGACACTATTCCTTATGGAATATGGTTGATACGGGCTGAAAACATCTTTGTCAAAGTTACAACTTGATTAGGTCCTAACTACTAAAGAGCAGCGATGCTGTCTGAACTGCTGTGCTCTTCCAGCACCACTAATCCAGAATCTGGTTTCCAGCATCTGCAGTCATTGTTTTTACCTAGGTCCTAACTACGTTACAATGACATATAAAGACAATTGGTGAGTTCATGGAAGGTTACTTACAATCATCGGTCCACGGTTGCCATCCCGGTAGATATGGAGATACCCGATATAGAGAACAAGGGCAGCGATACAGTACAGAAAGGCCAATACTGCGATTGCAACAAAAAACTCAGCAGAGGATGAAAAATCTCCCATTAGGTAGATTGCTGAAGTTTGATTGCAGGTTGCCTTGGGAATGATTGAAACAGTGTTCAACCTGGAAAATACCAAACTCATTTAATAATCACTTTTGCACACTAATTATGCTTGCTATTTACTTATTCAATTCTCAAAAAACACTCAGATGTGCCATCCTCATGAGTCTAAAAAGGTAATAAATATGAAAGTCTTCCAACAATGTTAATATTGTAACTGTTCTGGAACACTCAGCAACATATTCCTATTATAGAGAAAAGTCTCTCTCATTTATTTCCTTGGTCAACATCATATTTTGCACTTTGTTGTTCCAATATATATTTCCACGTTCATATGCAATTATTTGTCCAGTCAGCATATACAGGAAGGTCTGATCACGCAACATATTTGGAAGAAAAGAATTTCCACATGCAAAAAGATACCCAATGCTGCAATGTAACAGACTCAAACATTGTCACAAAACTTTCTTAAAGTTCCAGTTTAGTTGAAGCATTAATTGACTGCTACATTTACATAGAAATTTGACAAATTAAACCTGACTGTTAAAAGGCAGACCTATGAAGGCATTTAAGGGAGTGCAAAGCCACATTTTCTGCACTAATTAAACTGAACTCAAAAGTTGACTTGACACCAACAGACTTTCAAAAATAAAGACTAAAACACACCAACCTGAATGGATATTGGAAGTTCGCTGTAAATAACTGACTGTCATTGGAGTCCTTGCACTTCACATTCAGTGCAGTTTTGCCACTGAATCCACCACATGTTGCAAATCCAAAAATTGCAAATATCTAGGTTTGAAATTTAAAGCAAAACAAGTCAGAAACCCATTAAATTATGAGAACAAGTTGAAATTGTCAGCATTTCTTTTCTTAAAAAAAAAACTTATTGGTTTATTCTTAGCTGTTCAAATTACCTGTATAAGTTCCAAATGTGACAGTCACTATACAGAGATTGGGTCATTTACATTTCTGAGAGTCACTAAGTACAACCTATCTAAAAGGTCACCAATATGATAAAAGAATAAATAAGTTTTTGTCCAATAGCCATGGCAAGAGTTCCAATCATCACGGTCTTCAAATTTTGTACGTACATGACAAATATTTTAATCAGGTTAGAGTGGTGCTGGAAAAGCACAGCAGGTCAGGCAGCATCGGAGGAGCAGGGGGGAAAAAAAAAATTCGGCATTTTGGGCAAAGGCCCTTCATCAGGAATTTCTGATGAAGCACTTTTGCCTGAAATGGCGATTTCCCTGCTCCTCGGATGCAGCCTGAACCTGCTGGGCTTTTCCAGCACCACTCTAATCTTTATTCTAATCTCCAGCATCTGCAGTACCCACTTTCATCCAAATATTAACTATCCTAACAGACACAATTCAAATCAGCCCTGAGATAAAAGCACAGATTTTCTGATGATAGACAGTCATTATTCAAATGTAAATGAGGGATTTGAATGGCGGATATTGTGGAATCCTCATTGTGGCAGACTCTAAAGGAACTACTTGGAAATTTAAGACTCCACTGGGCAATTCCCCAATGCCTGAAACTCTCCTATAGTCTTGAGTTAAATGGAAGAATTCAGAGAGAGATTGGATGAAATGAAGCAAACCGTTAAATTAGGAAAAATTAGAGCATTAAATACATAGCCTAACTCCTGAATCACTAGTCAACTGACCCCATACTTAACTCACACATACACCCCCAATCTGTTTAAGATTGTCACTCTTTGGAAAATCCTGTCAGACAAACATCCGAGTCCAGTGATATTGCTTCTGATTTAATGAAAATGCATACGTGCTACACAGGTTAGAGCCAGGTACTTGAAATTATTGCAGCTTTATTGACATGAGACCATTGCTATTATAAATTTAATCCCTATAGACTAGTAATGATTTCTAGACAATGTTTCAAGAACCCAAAACACCAAGTGAGAGAATGAAATCACAAGGTTGATAGTTTTATGTTCCTTTGATTTTTTAAAAACGGAATACCTCTAGTCATTTAGAAGAATAAAGAACAGCATAGCACAGAGAGCTTCTATCTTGTCCATATCCCTCTATTCCCTGCCTATTCATACAATTATCAAGAGGTCTCGTAAACAGTACTATTGTATCTGCCTCCTCCACCTCCTTTGGCAATGCATTTCAGGCACTTACCACCTCCTGTGCAAAGAAAAATGTGTCCAATTACTCCTTACAAAAAAAAACTTACCCCCTTTTACCTTAAACCTAGTAATTGACATTTCTGCACTGTGGGGGGAAAAAAAAACTGACTCTACATTCCTCAATTTTGTAACTTCTGTCACGTTGCTCCTTATCCTTCCATGTTCAAGTGAAAAGAAACCAAGTTTGCCCGATCTCTCCGCATAGCTAATACCCTCCAACCAGACAACATCCTGGTAAACTGTGTCTGTACCTTCTAATCTTCTAGTAGTGTGGCACCCAGACCTGTTCACAATATTCCAAATTTGGCCAAAACTAAAGTTCTATACAGCTGCAACATGACTTGCCAATTTTTATACTCTATGCCCTGATGAAGAAAGCATGTTGTATGCCTAATCCACTTAGAGTCAGAGTCACAGAGATGTACAGCACGGAAAAAGACCCTTCAGTCCAACTCATCCACGCTGCCTAGATATCCCAACCTAATCAAGTCCAATTGGCCAGGGGTTGGCCTATATCCCTCCAAAATCTTCCTATTCATATGCCCATCCAGATGCCTTTTAAAATGTTGTAATTGTACCAGCCTCCGCCACCTCCTCTGGCAGCTCATTCCATACATGCAACATCCTCTGCGCAAAAACATTGCCCCTTCAGTTTCTCTTATCTTTCCCCTCTCACCTTAAACCTATGCCCTCTAGTTCTGGACTCCCCACCCCAGGGAAGAGACTTTGTCTATTTATCCTATCCATGCCATTCATTATTTTATAAACCTCTATAAAGTCACCTCCTCAACTCCAGGGAAAACAGCCCCAGCCTATTCAGCCTATCCCTATAGCTCAAATCCTCCAACCCTAGCAACAACCTTGTAAATCTTTTTTGATCCCTTTCACACCTTTCCAAAAAGGAAGGAGACCGTAATTACACACAATATTCCAAAGGTGGCCGAATCGTTGTCCTGTACAGCCACAACATGACCTCCCAACTCCTGTACTCAATACGCAGATCAATAAAAGAAAGCATACCAAACGCCTTCTTCACTATCCTATCTATTTGCGACTACACTTTCAAGGAGCTATGAACCTGCACTCCAAGGTCCTTACCATTAAGTGTATAGATCCTGCTTTGGTTTGCTTTCCCAAAATGCAGCACCTCGCAATTATCTGAATTAAACTCCATCTGCCACTTCTCAGCCCATTGGCCTATCGGTCCAGATCCCATTGTAATCAGAGGTAAGCTTCTTCGCTGTCCACTACACCTCCAATTTTTGTGTCATCTGCAAACTTACTAACTATACTTCCTACGTTGATATCCAAGTAATTTATACAAATGACAAAAAGTAGTGGACCCAGCACCGATCCTTGTGGCACTCCACTGGTCACAGGCCTCCAGTCTGAAAAGCAATCCTCCACCACCACCCTCTGTCTTCTACCTTTGAGCTAGTTCTGTATCCAAATGGATTCCGTGAGATCTAACCTTGCTAATCAGTCTCCTATGGGGAACCTCGTCAAACGCCTTACTGAAGTTCATATAGATGACATCCACCACTTTCAAGGAACTGTGGACCCATATATCTAGATCCCTATCTATGCTGATGCTACTATGGGTCTTAACTATTTACTGTATACTTTCCCCTCTGCATCAGATCTCCCAAAATGCACCACCTCACATTTGGCCAGATTAAACTCCATTTGCCATTTCTCTGCCCAAGTTTTCAAACTTTGCTGCATCCTCTAGCAACCCTCTTCAGTATTCACAGATTGCCCCAAACTTTGTGTCACCCACAAACATACTAAGCAGGTCACCTAAGTTCTCCTCCAAATGATTTTTATTTATTTAAAACAACAGGGGTCCTGGCACTGATCCTTGTGGAATGCCATTGGTCACAGATCTCCAGTCAGGAAAAACCCCTCCCATTGCCATTCTACCTTCCATAACTAAGCCAGTTCTTTGCCCATCTTACCAACTCACAGCCAATGCCACACAACCTCTCATTTTGTAGCAGCAGGTCAAAAACCTTGTGAAAAGCCATGTAAAGAATAGTTACTATCTTGCCATGATAATAGTCGGTCACTTCCTCAAAAAGCTCAATCAAGTTTGAGTGGTACATAATCTTCTCTGCAGAAGGCCATACTGCCAATTACTAACAAGTTCATATTTTTCCAGATGTGTGTAATTCCTAAGAATCTTCTCCAGTAATTTCCCTACCACTGTTAGAAGGCTCACCAGCCTATAATTTCTCAGATTATCCTTGCTGCCATCCTTAATCAAAGAAACAATGCCAGCTATTCACCAGTCCTCTGAGAGCTCTATGAGAAAAAAAGACAAAAAATTCTTACAAGGCCTCAGCAATTTCTCAATTGCCTGGCTCAGCATTCTGAAATAGATCCCATTAGATCCTGGGAACTTACCCACCTTAACACTTTTCAAAAACACCCAATCTCCATTTTTATATTGATATAACCTGGAATATCAACATAGCCTTCTCAAGGCTCACATCCAACATGTCCTTCGCCTTTGTGAATACCAACGCAAAGTGTTCGTAAAGAACCTCACCCACCTCCACACGCAAAATTTCCTCCTTTGCCCTTGAGTGGACCTACCCTTTCCTGAACAACTTTCTTGCTCCTTATACACGTATAAAACACCTTGGTATCTTCCTTAATCCGGTTTGCTAAAGTCATTCCATGGCCTCTGAGCCCTAAGCCCTTGTTTGAGATCTTTCCAGCTATCTTCACACTCTGTCTTCAGTTTCCTTAACCTTACCACCTTCTTTTTGACTAAGCTCTCAGTTTCTCGTCATCCAAAGTCCCCAAACCTTGCCATCCTTTGTCGTCACAGGAACATGCTGTCCAAGATGTCCTCCCTCAGTACTTCTGAGAACGTTAAGCTACCAGACTCTAAACCAAGTCTCTGTAATAGCTACAACATCATTGTTACAATGGATTAATCCAAGTTCAAGCTCATTTGCCTTAACTGTCATAGAGATGTACAGCATGGAAACAGATCCTTCAGTCCATCTCATCCATGCCGATCAGATATCCCAACCCAATCTAGTCCCACCTGCCAGCACCCGGCCCATATCCCTCCAAAGCCTTCCTATTCATAGACCCATCCAAATGCCTCTTAAATGTTGCAATTGTACCAGCCTCCACCACTTCCTCTGGCAGCTCATTCTATACACGTACCACCCTCTGCGTGAAAAAGTTGCCCCTTAGGTCTCTTTTATATCTTTTCCCTCTCACTCTAGTTCTGGACTCTCCTACCCCAGGGAAAATACTTTGTCTATTTACCCTATCCATGCCCCTCAATTTTATAAACCTCTATAAGGTCACCCCTCAGCCTCCGACGCTACAGGGAAAACAGCCCCAGCCTGTTCAGCCTCTCCCTGTAGCTCAGATCCACCAACTCTGGCAACATCCTTGTAAATGTTTTCTGAACCCTTTCAAGTTTCACAACATTTTCCGATAGGAAGGAGACCAGAATTGCATGCAAAATTCCAACAGTGGCCTAACCAATGTCCTTTTCAGCTGCAACATGACCTCCCAACTCCTGTACTCAATAATCTGACCAATAAAAGGAAAATATACCAAACACCTTCATCACTATCCTATCTACCTGCGACTCCAGTTTCAAGGAGCTATGAACCTGCATTCCAAGGTCTCTTTGTTCAGCAACACTCCATCTCAGACAGCCAGTCTGATTGTGTTTAGTAATCTCTCCTTGGCTGTTCTTCCTCGTGGTCTTATTGGCCTGAGTCTGATTCCTACTTAGCCATTTTACTTGCTGACCTACTGCTCTGGTTCCCAACCCCTTACCACACTAGTTTAAACCCTCCTGAGTGGCACTAGCAAAACTGACAGTGACAAAATCATGTCCATTGAGGACAATGTGATGATCTCGGCTGATGGTAATACTGAACAAGTCAGATCCCAGAATAAAATAGGTCACAAGTTTTATTTTTGAGGTTTGATTACTGGTGATGATTAGTCACTGAACATAGTGATGTGGAGATGCCAGTGTTGGACTGGGGCGGACAAAATCAGAAGTCACATGACACCAGGTTATAGTCTAACGAGTTTATTTAAAATCACCAAGCTTTCGGAGCGCTGCTCCTTTGACAACAATCTGTCAATTACGTTTATTGCAAAAACACAAGCTTACCACACACAAGATGACGGAACGTTAGAAAAGTTCTTAAACAAAAAAAGTCAACCTTCTTCCCAGCTACATCTTTTATAGTGACATAATCCCAGAGAATTAACTCTGATTTCTTAATTTTAATTTTTTTAAAAATTGAATAAAGTAACTCAAAATTAAGATAAAATTAGCTCAAACAGCTAGCTTAGGAACAATAGCTCTCAAAAAGAGAAAGCCAATTCAAACAGGGTCTGTTTCCGTGCTTTATGACTCTGTACCTGGGTTGGATTTGGGCCAGCAATGTAAATCATTTATGCTGGCCTCCAACAATACTCAACCCCTCCCTTGTGACAGGCCAAGACAAAGCCTCTAATTTTTTTTCAACCAAACAGTGAGAATCATGCATCTCAAATTTCAGCACAGTTCTGGTAGTGTGATGGTTGGGCTGAAGGGATTGAGAGGCATATATCAAAGGCCTGTGTCAGATATTATACCTGCCTGAACGAGGAGGGATGCTAACTTTAAACAAGACCCACAGATCTGAAAACGAGAGATTTGAGCACTGACCAAATAGAAATCTTTAACATTAATAAACCTTTGGTAAGATTGGATGCAACAAATGTTTCCTCTCAAGAAGTGTGTAATTAGACACCTTTATAACCAGACAAAACAATAGGAAATCCAGAAAATAAAAGTCTCTCCAACCAGCATGTTAACAACATGGAATTAATTACCACAGGGAATGTCTGAAACAAATTGCTGATATATTTAAGAGGAATCTAATTAAGCAGGAGGGAGAAGGGCACTGTTAAACACTGGAGATTAAAACATTGGTTAGAAGTGTTTTTCCAGTCAGAATTTTATTCCAACTCACCAAAGATAACCTCATCAGCTTGTTCAGATAGGCTGACACACCACTGCAGCAGATGGGACTTGAACTCACGCCTTCAGACGCAGAGTTACACTCCCACTGTGCCGCAATCCCCAGTACTCACATACTAACTCCAACCACTCATTTGTTCCTTATCCATAGAGCCAGTAATGTTCTCAACCAATTACCCACCAATAACCATCACTTGTTCCCCAGTTCCACTTGGCTTTAGTCATCACGACCAGAGCTTAGTGACCACAGATATTCAAAGGCTATGATTTTTGACGGCTATGATGATCGATTTAGATGTGGAGATTATTTTTTTTAAATTCATTTGTGGGATGTAGGTAGCACCGGCTGGCCAACGTTTATTGCCTGTCCTTAGCTACCCTTGGGAAGGTGTGGGTAAGCAACCTTCTTGAACCGCTGCAGTCCACCTGTTCTGGGTTGACCCCCTTTGAGGGGAATTCTAAGGCTTAAGTGAGACAAAGGACAGCAGGGACTGGTTGGGCTGAATGGCCTGTTCCTATACCACATATTTCACATAAACATATGTTTAGAAGTACAAGGGTTTTGAATTTAAGCGTTTCGTATGGCAGATGAGTCATACAGAGAGCACAGATTTAACTGATAGCCAACAAAGCCAGTAGAGTTGAAAAATATTCAATTCATGTGATGGTTTTGAATTCACTACCTGAAAGAGAAGTTCAATAAAAACTTTCAAAAGGGTATTGGAAATAACCATTTAAAAAAAAGGACAAAAACTTTGTAGCATTGAAGAGACAACAGGGCAGTTGAACTGACTGGTGATTCTTTCAGCAAGTCAGAATAAACAAATATTGAATGATCTCGTTTATGCTATTTCATTCAGTGAAAATGAAATGAAATAAGGTTCAAAAAAATGTACCAGATTAAACATGTGCTTAAATTCTGAAGAGAAAATTCTTTGAAAATACAGAAACCGTTACAACATGTTTTAGATAGTAAAATTTGGTTTACAGTGATTATTTATACTGGATTGTTTATACAGGAAGATTAAACTAATTCAGGATTGTACACATTTTCCACTTTGTTTAAATGTAAAGGATGTTGGAGCATAACTATTGAAAGTCAAACAGCAAAGAATATTGCTAAGTGCAAATTATGCAGATGGCTGGTGCAATGGGGGAGGCAGTAGCATAATGGTACTTCACTAGTAGCCCAGCATATCAAGTCAATTTTCTAGGGATATGGGTTCAAATCCTACCATGGCAGATAGTGGAATTTAAACTCAATAAAAATAGCAATCCACTGTAGACAGTTTTTGAAAACCTACCTGATTCACTACTGCCCTTTCCAGAATGAAATCTGCCATCCTTACCAGATTTGGTTTACATGCTGTGGGTCTGGACTTGCAATATGGTTGACTTTTAACTGCCCACTGATCAATAAATGTTGGCCCAGTCAGTGACATCAGCCTCTCAAATGAATTCTTTTAAAATTCTAAATTCTTTGCCACTAAAACTTTGATTTTGAAAATGGACAACTCAAATGATAATCAAGGGACTAAGTTAGAGTATTGTGATCTATTTTTGTGGTATATTCATCAATTATAATTTTACAAGTCAGTGCAGATGGTAGCTCTTATGACACTGATCAATATTTGTCCACTTCCTTTATAGAGTGGCGTATCCAGAAGATTAGAGTCCCACAGACTCCAAAATTACAATTTGAGCGACAAGAAGAATTACAATACAAATGTGTAAATTTGTTAGCGTCAAACACTTTCAATTTGACCGTTGCTAGTTTTGTGGTTGTGATTTCAAATATAAAACAAACATAAAATGTAAGAAGTCAACAAAACCACAAAAAGATTGCAGAACCAGAAGTTTTGTAATCAGCCACAGAACTACCCATTGAACCCATCATTCCACATGGCACAAAATCCTAGAAGCATCATGCCTGCACTAATGAACAGTTATATCTACCAAGATAATTACTACAACACCAAGCATTCACTACACTTCACAGTATAGCTAAGATGCATTCTAACCCCCACAAAGGACGCTACCCAGTTGGTTAGTTTACAATAAACAATCCAATTCATGCTACAGTTATCTAGCTGTTGATGAGAGTTACGATAACGTCACCTCACATTTACACCACTGAAACCATTTACTAGTCAATCCACTTAGAGAACCAGGGACCCATTTTCACTTGGATAAGGTTCACCCTGTACGATCGGAGTCAGTGCAGTCAAAGTAAGGGAGTGAGCTGCAAGAACTGAACAAAAGGTGTGGTGCACCCTGTCCCCCTCAACTCACTCTGGGATGAAGCAGCAACAAGGCCCAAGTTCTCAAGAGAAACAACAATCCTCACTTTTGGTGACTGTCACCAAGATGGGAAGCATCTTCAGGAGGGATGGTTAATGCAATAATAGAACAAAAACACAACTTACAGTGAACACTTGTCAAACATCATCTGTGCTGCACTGCGCTATTTTTGTTTAAATCACTGACTGACTGACAGTGAAATGCTGACTCTCCTGATAAATGACAATTTCACCCAACAGTAAAGTTAATGTTCCACCATCAAATATTGATTTAATTCATAACTTCACTGATCTGCGGAGGATTTCAGCAAAAGTCGGTTTTGCACAAAGTTTTAATTTGAAGAATAAAGATTACTTTTTAAGGGGGAGGTATAAAACATTTTTTTGCCCCACTTTGTTGCACGGGAAGCTGCTGTCGGGTTAATCTCCCCCCCACCCCCCGCCCCCCGAGAGGAGCGGGGCCTGTGGGGAAGGGAGCGGGGGAAAGGCCGAGGGCCGAGGGCCAAGCCCCGAGCTGGAGCTGGGAGGCCCGGCCCGGCCCGGCCCGGGCCGGCCCGAGGCCTCGGCCCTCACCGTGAGAGACTCGGGAGAAGCTGCGACTCACCCACTCGAGGATCTTGATGAAGCCGATCGGCTCCTTCAGGGGCCCGAAGTCCAGCTGCATCCCGGGCATTGCTGTCCGCACCCCGGCTCGGACTGAGGGAGGGAGTGAGTGAGGGAGTGAAGACGGGCCGTGAGGGAGGAGGGAGGTGGGGGGGGAGAGAGGAAGGAGGCAGGGACGGAGCTGGAGCTGGAGCTGGAGCTGCTACCTGGGACTCGACAGCGCCCACACTTCCTGCTGGGCGGCAAGTTCCTCTCCGCCAGCCAGGGCTGTTCAAATACAGTCAGGGAGCTGACTGACTCCTCCTTCCAGCTCACAGTCAGGCTGTATCACAGCTCCACACCCAGGGAGAGACTGTCAGCGACAGGCAACACTACACCCAGGGAGAGACTGTCAGCGACAGGCAACACTACACCCAGGGAGAGACTGTCAGCGACAGGCAACACTACACCCAGGGGGAGACTGTCAGCGACAGGCAACACTACACACACCCAGGGGGAGACTGTCAGCGACAGGCAACACTACACCCAGGGGGAGACTGTCAGCGACAGGCAACACTACACACACCCAGGGGGAGACTGTCAGCGACAGGCAACACTACACACACCCAGGGGGAGAGACTGTCAGCGACAGGCAACACTACAGACACACAGGGGGAGAGAGTCAACAACAGGCAACACTACACACACCCAGGGGGAGAGACTGTCAGCGACAGGCAACACTACACCCAGGGGGAGACTGTCAGCGACAGGCAACACTACACACACCCAGGGGGAGACTGTCAGCGACAGGCAACACTACACACACCCAGGGGGAGAGACTGTCAGCGACAGGCAACACTACACCCAGGGGGAGACTGTCAGCGACAGGCAACACTACACACACCCAGGTGGAGACTGTCAGCGACAGGCAACACTACACACACCCAGGGGGAGAGACTGTCAGCGACAGGCAACACTACAGACACACAGGGGGAGAGAGTCAACAACAGGCAACACTACACACACCCAGGGGGAGAGACTGTCAGCGACAGGCAACACTACAGACACACAGGGGGAGAGAGTCAACAACAGGCAACACTACACACACCCAGGGAGAGACTGTCAGCGACAGGCAACACTACAGACACACAGGGAGAGAGAGTCAACAACAGGCAACACTACACATACACAGGGAGAGACAGCAACAGGCAAAACCACACACACAGGGAGAGAGAGTCAGCAACAGGCAAAATTACACACACCCAGGGAGAGAGAGTCAGCGACAGGCAACACTACACACACCCAGGGAGAGAGAGTCAGCGACAGGCAACACTACACCCAGGGGGAGAGAGTCAGCGACAGGCAACACTACACACACCCAGGGGGAGAGAGTCAGCGACAGGCAACACTACACCCAGGGGGAGACTGTCAGCGACAGGCAACACTACACACACCCAGGGAGAGAGAGTCAGCGACAGGCAACACTACACCCAGGGGGAGAGAGTCAGCGACAGGCAACACTACACACACCCAGGGGGAGAGAGTCAGCGACAGGCAACACTACACCCAGGGGGAGACTGTCAGCAACAGGCAACACTACACCCAGGGGGAGACTGTCAGCGACAGGCAACACTACACCCAGGGAGAGACTGTCAGCGACAGGCAACACTACACCCAGGGAGAGACTGTCAGCGACAGGCAACACTACACCCAGGGAGAGACTGTCAGCGACAGGCAACACTACACCCAGGGGGAGACTGTCAGCGACAGGCAACACTACACCCAGGGGGAGACTGTCAGCGACAGGCAACACTACACCCAGGGGGAGACTGTCAGCGACAGGCAACACTACACCCAGGGGGAGACTGTCAGCGACAGGCAACACTACACCCAGGGAGAGACTGTCAGCGACAGGCAACACTACACCCAGGGGGAGACTGTCTGCGACAGGCAACACTACACCCAGGGGGAGACTGTCAGCGACAGGCAACACTACACCCAGGGGGAGACTGTCAGCGACAGGCAACACTACACCCAGGGGGAGACTGTCAGCGACAGGCAACACTACACCCAGGGAGAGACTGTCAGCGACAGGCAACACTACACCCAGGGAGAGACTGTCAGCGACAGGCAACACTACACCCAGGGGGAGACTGTCAGCGACAGGCAACACTACACCCAGGGGGAGACTGTCAGCGACAGGCAACACTACACCCAGGGGGAGACTGTCAGCGACAGGCAACACTACACCCAGGGGGAGACTGTCAGCGACAGGCAACACTACACCCAGGGAGAGACTGTCAGCGACAGGCAACACTACACCCAGGGAGAGACTGTCAGCGACAGGCAACACTACACCCAGGGGGAGACTGTCAGCGACAGGCAACACTACACCCAGGGAGAGACTGTCAGCGACAGGCAACACTACACCCAGGGGGAGACTGTCAGCGACAGGCAACACTACACCCAGGGGGAGACTGTCAGCGACAGGCAACACTACACCCAGGGGGAGACTGTCAGCGACAGGCAACACTACACCCAGGGAGAGACATGTCAGCGACAGGCAACACTACACCCAGGGGGAGACTGTCAGCGACAGGCAACACTACACCCAGGGAGAGACTGTCAGCGACAGGCAACACTACACCCAGGGAGAGACTGTCAGCGACAGGCAACACTACACACACCCAGGGGGAGACTGTCAGCGACAGGCAACACTACACCCAGGGAGAGAGAGTCAGCGACAGGCAACACTACACACACCCAGGGGGAGAGAGTCAGCGACACGCAACACTACACCCAGGGAGAGAGAGTCAGCGACAGGCAACACTACACACACCCAGGGGGAGACAGTCAGCGACAGGCAACACTACACACACCCAGGGGGAGAGACTGTCAGCGACAGGCAACACTACAGACACACAGGGGGAGAGAGTCAACAACAGGCAACACTACACACACCCAGGGGGAGACAGTCAGCAACAGGCAACACTACACCCAGGGAGAGAGAGTCAGCGACAGGCAACACTACACCCAGGGAGAGAGAGTCAGCGACAGGCAACACTACACCCAGGGAGAGAGAGTCAGCGACAGGCAACACTACACCCAGGGAGAGAGAGTCAGCGACAGGCAACACTACACACACCCAGGGGGAGAGAGTCAGCAACAGGCAACACTACACACACCCAGGGAGAGACTGTCATCGACAGGCAACACTACACCCAGGGAGAGAGAGTCAGCGACAGGCAACACTACACCCAGGGAGAGAGAGTCAGCGACAGGCAACACTACACCCAGGGAGAGAGAGTCAGCGACAGGCAACACTACACCCAGGGAGAGAGAGTCAGCGACAGGCAACACTACACCCAGGGAGAGAGAGTCAGCGACAGGCAACACTACACACACCCAGGGGGAGAGAGTCAGCAACAGGCAACACTACACACACCCAGGGAGAGACTGTCATCGACAGGCAACACTACAGACACACAGGGGGAGAGAGTCAACAACAGGCAACACTACACACACCCAGGGAGAGACTGTCAGCGACAGGCAACACTACACCCAGGGAGAGAGAGTCAGCGACAGGCAACACTACAGACACACAGGGAGAGAGAGTCAACAACAGGCAACACTACACATACACAGGGAGAGACAGCAACAGGCAAAACCACACACCCAGGGAGAGACAGTCGACAACAGGCAAAGCTACACACAGGGAGAGAGAGTCAGCAACAGGCAAAACTACACACAGGGAGAGACACTCAGCAACAGGCAATAATACACACAGGGAGAGACAGTCAGCAACAGGAAAGACTACACACACAGGGAGAGACAGTCAGCAACAGGCAAAACTACACACAGGGAGAGAGAGTCAGCAACAGGCAAAACTACACACAGGGAGAGACACTCAGCAACAGGCAATAATACACACAGGGAGAGAGAGAGTCAGCAACAGGAAAGACTACACACACAGGGAGAGACAGTCAGCAACAGGCAAAACTACACACATGGAGAGAGAGTCAGCAACAGGCAAAACTACACACAGGGAGAGACAGTCAGCAACAGGCAAAACAACACACAGGGAGAGACAGTCAGCAACAGGCAAAACTACACAATATAGGGAGAGACATTCAGCAACAGGCAAAACTTCACACACACACAAAGGCAATCAGCAACAAGCAAAACTACACACACGGAGAGACAGTCAGGAACAGGCAAAACTACACACGGAGAGACAGTCAGCAACAGGAAAAATGCACATACACCGGCAGAGACTATCAGCAACAGGCAAAACTACACACACACAGGGAGAGACTGTCAGCAACAGGCAAAACTACACACACACAGGAGGACACTGTCAGCAACAGGCAAAACTACACAAAGGGAGAGACAGCAACAGGCACAACTACACACACAGGGAGAGACAGTCAGTAACAGGAAAAACTACACGCACAGGGAGAGACAGTCAACAACAGGCAAAACTACACACAGGGAGAGAAAGCAACAGGCACAACTACACACACAGAGAGAGACAGTCAGTAACAGGAAAAACTATACACACAGGGAGAGACAGTCAGCAACAGGAAAAATACACATACACAGGGAGAGAAAGTCAGCAACAGGCAAAACTACACATACACAGGGAGAGACAGTCGACAACAGGCAAACTACACACAGGGAGAGACAGTCATCAACAGGCAAAACTACAAACTGGAAAAGACAGCCAGCAAGAGGCAAAACTACACACACATAGAGGGATGGACAATCAGCAACAGGCAAAACTATACACACAGGGAGAGACTGTCAGCAACAGGCAAAACTACACAAAGGGAGAGACAGCAACAGGCACAACTACACACACAGGGAGAGACAGTCAGCAACAGGCAAAACTACACGCACACACAGGGAGAGACCGTCAGCAACAGGAAAGACTACACACACAGGGAGACAGTCAGCAACAGGCAAAACTACACACACACAGGGAGAGACTATCAGCAACAGGCAAAACTACACACACACAGGGAGAGACTGTCAGCAACAGGCAAAACTACACACAGGGAGAGACAGCAACAGGCACAACTACACACACACAGAGAGACAGTCAGTAACAGGAAAAACTATACACACAGGGAGAGACAGTCAGCAACAGGAAAAATACACATACACAGGGAGAGAAAGTCAGCAACAGGCAAAACTACACATACACAGGGAGAGACAGTCGACAACAGGCAAACTACACACAGGGAGAGACAGTCATCAACAGGCAAAACTACAAACTGGAAAAGACAGCCAGCAAGAGGCAAAACTACACACACATAGAGGGATGGACAATCAGCAACAGGCAAAACTACACACACACGGGAGAGAGAGTCAGCAACAGGCAAAACTACACACACACACAGGGAGAGAGAGTCAGCAACAGGCAAAACTACACACACACAGGGAAAGAGCGTCAGCAACAGGCAAAACTACACACACACACACACACAGGGAGAGACAGTCAGCAACAGGCAAATCTACACACACAGGGAGAGAGTGTCAGCAACAGGCAAAACTACACACACAGGGAGAGACAGTCAGCAATAGGCAAAACAACACACACAGGGAGCGACAGTCACCAACAGGCACAACTACCCACACACAGGGAGAGACAAACAGCAACAGGCAAAACTACACACAGGGAGAGACAGTCATCAACACGCAATACTACACACAGGGAGAGAGTCAGCAACAGGCAAAACTACACACACACAGGGAGAGAGAGTCAGCAACAGGCAAAACTACACACACAGGGAGAGAGAGTCAGCAACAGCCAAAACTACACACACACAGGGAGAGAGCATCAGCAACAGGCAAAACTACACACAGGGAGAGAGAGTCAGCAACAGGCAAAACTACACACAGGGAGATGGAGTCAGCAACAGGCAAAACTACACACACACACACACAGGGAGAGAGAGTCAGCAATGGGCAAAACTACAAACACAGGGAGAGAGAGTCAGCCACAGGCAAAACTACACACACAAACAGGGAGAGAGAGTCAGCAACAGGCAAAGGTATACACACAGGGAGAGAGAGTCAGCAACAGGCAAAACTACAAGCACACAGGGAGCGACAGTCAGCAACAGGCAAAACTACACACACAGGGAGAGACAGTCAGCAACAGGCAAAACTACACACACAGGGAGAGACAGTCAGCAACAGGCAAAACTACACACACACAGGGAGAGAGAGTCAGCAACAGGCAAAATTACACACACACAGGGAGAGAGTCAGCAACAGGCAAAACTACACACACAGAGAGAGAGAGAGACAGTCAGCAACAGGCAAAACTACACACAGGGAGAGACAGTCATCAACACGCAAAACTACACACAGGGAGAGAGAGTCAGCAACAGGAAAAACTACACACAGGGAGAGACAGTCAGCAACAGGCAAAACTACACAAAGACAGGGAGAGACAGCCAGCAACAAGAAAAATACACATATACAGAGAGAGACAGTCAGCAACAGGCACAACTACACACACACGGAAAGACGGTCAACAACGGGCAAAACTGCACACAGGGAGAGGCAGTCAGCAACAGGCAATACTACACACAGGGAGAGACAGTCAGCAACAGTCAAAACTACACACACAGGGAGAGACAGTCAGCAACAGGCAATACTACACACAGGGAGAGACAGTCAGCAACAGTCAAAACTACACACACAGGGAGAGACAGTCAGCAATAGGCAAAACAACACACACAGGGAGCGACAGTCAGCAACAGGTACAACTACACACTTACACACACGGGGAGAGAGCGTCAGCAACAGGCAAAACTACAAGCACACAGGGAGTGACAGTCAGCAACAGGCAAAACTACACACACACACACACACACACACAGGGAGAGAGAGTCAGTAACAGGCAAAACTACACACACACGGAGAGAGAGTGAGCAACAGCCAAAACTACACACACACAGGGAGAGAGCGTCAGCGACAGGCAAAACTACACACAGGGAGAGAGAGTCAGCAACAGGCAAAACTACACACAGGGAGATGGAGTCAGCAACACGCAAAACTACACACACACACACACAGGGGGAGAGAGTCAGCAACAGGCAAAACTACAAACACAGGGAGAGAGAGTCAGCCACAGGCAAAACTACAGACACACACAGGGAGAGAGAGTCAGCAACAGGCAAAGGTATACACACAGGGAGAGAGAGTCAGCAACAAGCAAAACTACAAGCACACAGGGAGCGACAGTCAGCAACAGGCAAAACTACACACAGGGAGAGACAGTCAGCAACAGGCACTACTACACACATGGAGAAAACGGTCAACAACAGGCAAAACTGCACACAGGGAGAGACAGTCAGCAACAGGCAATACTACACACAGGGAGAGACAGTTAACAACAGTCAAAACTACACACACAGGGAGAGACAGTCAGCAATAGGCAAAACAACACACACAGGGAGAGACAGTCAGCAACAAGCGCAACTACACACACACAGGGAGAGACAAACAGCAACAGGCAAAACTACACACAGGGAGAGACAGTCATCAACACGCAAAACTACACACAGGGAGAGAGAGGCAGCAACAGGAAAAACTACTCACACAGGGAGAGACAGTCAGCAACAGTCAAAACTACACACACAGGGAGAGACATTCAGCAATAGGCAAAACAATACACACAGGGAGAGACAGTCAGCAACAGGCACAACTACACACACACAGGGAGGGACAAACAGCAACAGGCAAAACTACACACAGGGAGAGACAGTCATCAACAGGCAAACTATACAAACACAGGGGGAGAGACAGTCGTCAACAGGCAAACTACACACACATAGAGGGAGAAACAGTCATCAACAGGCAACCTACACACAGAGGGAGAGACAGTCAGCAATAGGCAAAACAACACACACAGGGAGAGACAGTCAGCAACAGGCACAACTACACACACACAGGGAGGGACAAACAGCAACAGGCAAAACTACACACAGGGAGAGACAGTCATCAACAGGCAAAACTACACACAGGGAGAGAGAGTCAGCAACAGGAAAAACTACTCACACAGGGAGGGAGAGTCAGCAACAAGAGAAATACACATACACAGGGAGAGACAGTCAGCAACAGGCATAACTACACATGGAGAGACAGTCAGCAACAGGCACAACTACACACACAGGGAGAGACAGCCAGCAACAGGCAAAACTACATACACATACAGGGAGAGACAGTCAGCAACAGGCAAAACTACACACAGGGAGAGACAGTCAGCAACAGGCAAAACTACACACAGGGAGAGACAGCAACAGGCACAACTACACACACAGGGAGAGACAGTCAGCAATAGGCAAAACAACACACACAGGGAGCGACAGTCACCAACAGGCACAACTACCCACACACAGGGAGAGACAAACAGCAACAGGCAAAACTACACACAGGGAGAGAGTCATCAACACGCAATACTACACACAGGGAGAGAGTCAGCAACAGGCAAAACTACACACACACAGGGAGAGACATTCAGCAACAAGAGAAATACACATACACAGGGAGAGACAGTCAGCAACAGGCATAACTACACATGGAGAGACAGTCAGCAACAGGCAAAACTACACACACAGGGAGAGACAGCCAGCAACAGGCAAAACTACATACACATACAGGGAGAGACAGTCAGCAACAGGCAAAACTACACACAGGGAGAGACAGTCAGCAACAGGCAAAACTACACACAGGGAGAGACAGCAACAGGCACAACTACACACACAGGGAGAGACAGTCAGCAATAGGCAAAACAACACACACAGGGAGCGACAGTCACCAACAGGCACAACTACCCACACACAGGGAGAGACAAACAGCAACAGGCAAAACTACACACAGGGAGAGAGTCATCAACACGCAATACTACACACAGGGAGAGAGTCAGCAACAGGCAAAACTACACACACACAGGGAGAGTGGGTCAGCAACAGGCAAAAATACACACACACAGGGAGAGAGAGTCAGCAACAGGCAAAACTACACACACAGGGAGAGAGAGTCAGCAACAGCCAAAACTACACACACACAGGGAGAGAGCATCAGCAACAGGCAAAACTACACACAGGGAGAGAGAGTCAGCAACAGGCAAAACTACACACAGGGAGATGGAGTCAGCAACAGGCAAAACTACACACACACACACAGGGGGAGAGAGTCAGCAATGGGCAAAACTACAAACACAGGGAGAGAGAGTCAGCCACAGGCAAAACTACACACACAAACAGGGAGAGAGAGTCCGCAACAGGCAAAGGTATACACACAGGGAGAGAGAGTCAGCAACAGGCAAAACTACAAGCACACAGGGAGCGACAGTCAGCAACAGGCAAAACTACACACACAGGGAGAGACAGTCAGCAACAGGCAAAACTACACACACAGGGAGAGACAGTCAGCAACAGGCAAAACTACACACACACAGGGGGAGAGAGTCAGCAACAGGCAAAACTACACACACACACAGAGACAGTCAGCAACAGGCAAAACTACACACAGGGAGAGACCGTCATCAACACGCAAAACTACACACAGGGAGAGAGAGTCAGCAACAGGAAAAACTACACACAGGGAGAGACAGTCAGCAACAGGCAAAACTACACACACACAGGGAGAGACAACCAGCAACAAGAAAAATACACATATACAGAGAGAGACAGTCAGCAACAGGCACAACTACACACACACGGAAAGACGGTCAACAACGGGCAAAACTGCACACAGGGAGAGACAGTCAGCAACAGGCAATACTACACACAGGGAGAGACAGTCAGCAACAGTCAAAACTACACACACAGGGAGAGACAGTCAGCAACAGGCAAAACTACACACAGGGAGATGGAGTCAGCAACAGGCAAAACTACACACACACACACACACAGGGAGAGAGAGTCAGCAATGGGCAAAACTACAAACACAGGGAGAGAGAGTCAGCCACAGGCAAAACTACACAATAAAAACAGGGAGAGAGAGTCCGCAACAGGCAAAGGTATACACACAGGGAGAGAGAGTCAGCAACAGGCAAAACTACACACACACAGGGAGAGACAACCAGCAACAAGAAAAATACACATATACAGAGAGAGACAGTCAGCAACAGGCACAACTACACACACACGGAAAGACGGTCAACAACGGGCAAAACTGCACACAGGGAGAGACAGTCAGCAACAGGCAATACTACACACAGGGAGAGACAGTCAGCAACAGTCAAAACTTCACACACAGGGAGAGACAGTCAGCAATAGGCAAAACAACACACACAGGGAGCGACAGTCAGCAACAGGTACATCTACACACTTACACACACGGGGAGAGAGCGTCAGCAACAGGCAAAACTACAAGCACACAGGGAGTGACAGTCAGCAACAGGCAAAACTACACACACACACACACACACACACACAGGGAGAGAGAGTCAGCAACAGGCAAAACTACACACAGGGAGATGGAGTCAGCAACACGCAAAACTACACACACACACACACACAGGGGGAGAGAGTCAGCAACAGGCAAAACTACAAACACAGGGAGAGAGAGTCAGCCGCAGGCAAAACTACAGACACACACAGGGAGAGAGAGTCAGCAACAGGCAAAGGTATACACACAGGGAGAGAGAGTCAGCAACAAGCAAAACTACAAGCACACAGGGAGCGACAGTCAGCAACAGGCAAAACTACACACAGGGAGAGACAGTCAGCAACAGGCACTACTACACACATGGAGAAAACGGTCAACAACAGGCAAAACTGCACACAGGGAGAGACAGTCAGCAACAGGCAATACTACACACAGGGAGAGACAGTTAACAACAGTCAAAACTACACACACAGGGAGAGACAGTCAGCAATAGGCAAAACAACACACACAGGGAGAGACAGTCAGCAACAGGCGCAACTACACACACAGGGAGAGACAAACAGCAACAGGCAAAACTACACACAGGGAGAGACAGTCATCAACACGCAAAACTACACACAGGGAGAGAGAGGCAGCAACAGGAAAAACTACTCACACAGGGAGAGACAGTCAACAACAGTCAAAACTACACACACAGGGAGAGACAGTCAGCAATAGGCAAAACAATACACACAGGGAGAGACAGTCAGCAACAGGCACAACTACACACACACAGGGAGGGACAAACAGCAACAGGCAAAACTACACACAGGGAGAGACAGTCATCAACAGGCAAACTATACAAACACAGGGGGAGAGACAGTCATCAACAGGCAAACTACACACACACATAGAGGGAGAAACAGGCAACCTACACACAGAGGGAGAGACAGTCAGCAATAGGCAAAACAACACACACATGGAGAGACAGTCAGCAACAGGCACAACTACACACACACAGGGAGGGACAAACAGCAACAGGCAAAACTACACACAGGGAGAGACAGTCATCAACAGGCAAAACTACACACAGGGAGAGAGAGTCAGCAACAGGAAAAACTACTCACACAGGGAGAGAGAGTCAGCAACAGGCAAAACTACACACACACAGGGAGAGACATTCAGCAACAAGAGAAATACACATACACAGGGAGAGACAGTCAGCAACAGGCAAAACTTCACACACAGGGAGAGACAGTCAGCAACAGGCAAACGTACACACACAGGGAGAGACAGTCAGCAAAAGGAAAAATACACATACACAGGGAGAGACAGACAACTACAGGCAAAACTATACACACAGTGAGAGACAGTCAGCAAAAGGAAAACTACACACACAGGGAGAGACAGTCAGCAACAGGCAAAACTACACACACAGGCAGAGACAGTCTGCAACAGGCAAAACTACACACACACAGGCAGAGACAGTCTGCAACAGGCAAAACTTCACACACAGGGAGAGACAGTCAGCAACTGGCAAAACTACACACACAGTGAGAGACAGTCAGCAAAAGGAAAAATACACACACAGGGAGAGACAGTCAGCAACAGGCAAAACCACACACACATGGAGAGAGTCAGCAACAGGCAAAACTTCACACACACACAAAGGCAGTCAGCAACAAGCAAAACTACACACACACACAAAGGCAGTCAACAACAAGCAAAACTACACACACACAGGGAGAGACGGTCAGCAACAGGCACAACTACATATACATACAGGGAGAGACAGTCAGCAACAGGCAAAACTACACACAGAGGGAGAGACAGTCAGCAATAGGCAAAACAACACACACAGGGAGAGACAGTCAGCAACAGGAACAACTACACACACACAGGGAGGGACAAACAGCAACAGGCAAAACTGCACACAGGGAGAGACAGTCATCAACAGGCAAAACTACACACAGGGAGAGAGAGTCAGCAACAGGCAAAACTACACACACACAGGGAGAGACATTCAGCAACAAGAGAAATACACATACACATGGAGAGACAGTCAGCAACAGGCAAAACTTCACACACACACAAAGGCAGTCAACAACAAGCAAAACTACACACACACAGGGAGAGACAGTCAGCAACAGGCACAACTACATATACATACAGGGAGAGACAGTCAGCAACAGGCAAAACTACACACACAGGGAGAGACAGTCAGCAACAGGAACAACTACACACACACAGGGAGGGACAAACAGCAACAGGCAAAACTGCACACAGGGTGAGACAGTCATCAACAGGCAAAACTACACACAGGGAGAGAGAGTCAGCAACAGGAAAAACTACTCACACAGGGAGAGAGAGTCAGCAACAGGCAAAACTACACACACACAGGGAGAGACATTCAGCAACAAGAGAAATACACATACACAGGGCGAGACAGTCAGCAACAGGCAAAACTTCACACACAGGGAGAGACAGTCAGCAACAGGCAAACGTACACACACAGGGAGAGACAGTCAGCAAAAGGAAAAATACACATACACAGGGAGAGACAGACAACTACAGGCAAAACTATACACACAGTGAGAGACAGTCAGCAAAAGGAAAAATACACACACAGGGAGAGACAGTCAGCAACAGGCAAAACCACACACACACACAGGGAGAGACAGTCAGCAACAGCCAAAACTACAAACATATAGGAAGACACAGTCAGCAAAAGGCAAAACTTCACACACACACAAAGGCAGTCGGCAACAAGCAAAACTACACACACACATGGAGAGACAGTCAGCAACAGGCAAAACTTCACACACACACAAAGGCAGTCAACAACAAGCAAAACTACACACACACAGGGAGAGACAGTCAGCAACAGGCACAACTACATATACATACAGGGAGAGACAGTCAGCAACAGGCAAAACTACACGCACACACAGGGAGAGACCGTCAGCAACAGGAAAGACTACACACACAGGGAGACAGTCAGCAACAGGCAAAACTACACACACACAGGGAGAGACTATCAGCAACAGGCAAAACTACACACACACACAGGGAGAGACTGTCAGCAACAGGCAAAACTACACACAGGGAGAGACAGCAACAGGCACAACTACACACACAGGGAGAGACAGTCAGTAACAGGAAAAACTACACACACAGGGAGAGACAGTCAGCAACAGGAAAAATACACATACACAGGGAGAGAAAGTCATCAACAGGCAAAACTACACACAGGTAAAGACAGCCAGCAAGAGGCAAAACTGCACACACATAGAGGGATGGACAGTCAGCAACAGGCAAAACTACACACACACAGAGTGAGAGACAGTCAGCAACAGGCAAACCACACACACATGGAGGGAGAGACACTCAGCAACTGGCAAACTGCACACACAGAGGGAGAGACAGTCAGCAACAGTTAAAACTACACACACACAGAGGGAGAGACCGTCAGCAACAGGCAAACCACACACACCTAGAGGGAGAGACAGTAAGCAACAGGCAAACTGCACACACAGAGGGAGAGACCGTCAGCAACAGGCAAACTACACACACACACACATAGAGGGAGAGACAGGCAAACTACACACAGAGAGGAAGAAGCAGTCATAAACAGGCAAACTACACACAGACACAAAGGGAGAGACAGTTGTCAACTGGCAAACTACACACACGCATAGAGGGAGAGACAGGCAGAAACAGGCAAATTATACACACACTGGGAGAGACAATCAGCAACAGGCAAAACTACACACACAGGGAGAGAGAGTAAGCAACAGGTAAAACTACACACACAGGAAGAGAGAGTCAGCAACAGGCAAAACTACACACAGGGAGAGAGAGTCAGCAACAGGCATAACTACACACACAGGGAGCGACAGTCAGCAACAGGCACAACTACACACAAACACAGGGAGAGACAAACAGCAACAGGCAAAACTACACACAGGGAGAGACAGTCATCAACACGCAAAACTACACACAGGGAGAGAGAGTCAGCAACAGGAAAAACTACTCACACAGGGAGAGACAGTCAGCAACAGCCAAACTACACACACAGAGGGAAAGACCGTCAGCAACAGGCAAAATACACAAACACACATTCAGGGAGGGACCGTCGTCAACAGGCAAACTACACACACATAGAGGAAGAGGCAGGCAGCAACAGGCAAAACTGCACACACAGAGAGGGAGAGACAGTCATCAACAGGCGAACTATACACACACATAGAGGGAGAAACAGTCATCAACAGGCAACCTACACACAGAGGGAGAGACGGTCAGCAATAGGCAAAACAACACACACAGGGAGACAGTCAGCAACAGGTGCAACTACACACACACAGGGAGGGACAAACAGCGACAGGCAAAACTACACACAGGGAGAGACAGTCATCAACAGGCAAACTATACAAACACAGAGGGAGAGACAGTCGTCAACAGGCAAACTACACACACACATAGAGGGAGAAACAGTCATCAACAGGCAACCTACACACAGAGGGAGAGACAGTCAGCAATAGGCAAAACAACACACACAGGGAGAGACAGTCAGCAACAGGAACAACTACACACACACAGGGAGGGACAAACAGCAACAGGCAAAACTACACACAGGGAGAGACAGTCATCAACAGGCAAAACTACACACAGGGAGAGAGAGTCAGCAACAGGAAAAACTACTCACACAGGGAGAGAGAGTCAGCAACAGGCAAAACTACACACACACAGGGAGAGACATTCAGCAACAAGAGAAATACACATACACAGGGAGAGACAGTCAGCAACAGGCAAAACTTCACACACAGGGAGAGACAGTCAGCAACAGGCAAACGTACACACACAGGGAGAGACAGTCAGCAAAAGGAAAAATACACATACACAGGGAGAGACAGACAACTACAGGCAAAACTATACACACAGTGAGAGACAGTCAGCAAAAGGAAAAATACACACACAGGGAGAGACAGTCAGCAACAGGCAAAACCACACACACACACAGGGAGAGACAGTCAGCAACAGCCAAAACTACAAACATATAGGAAGACACAGTCAGCAAAAGGCAAAACTTCACACACACATGAAGGCAGTCAGCAACAAGCAAAACTACATACACACAGGGAGAGAGAGTCAGCAACAGGCATAACTACACATGGAGAGACAGTCAGCAACAGGCAAAACCTCACAAACAGGGAGAGAGAGTCAGCAACAGGAAAAATACACATACACAGGGAGCTAGAATCAACAACAGGCAACACTACACACACAGGGAGAGAAAGTCAGTAACAGGCAAAACTGCACACACACAGGGAGAGACAGTCAGCAACAGGCAAAACCACACACACACAGGGAGAGACAGTCAGCAACAGGCAACACTACACACGGAGAGACAGTCAGCAACAGGCAAAACCACACACACACAGGGAGAGACAGTCAGCAACAGGCAACACTACACACGGAGAGACAGTCAGCAACAGGCAAAACTACACACACACTGGGAGAGACTATCAGCAACAGGCAAAACTACACACGCACACACACACGCACAGGGAGAGACTGTCAGCAACAGGCAAAACTACACACAGGGAAAGACAGCAACAGGCACAACTACACACACAGGGAGAGACAATCAGCAACAGGCAAAAGTACACACACAGGGAGAGACAGTCAGCAACAGGCAAAACTATACACACAGGGAGAGACAGTCAGCAACAGGCAAAACTACACACAGGGAGAGAGAGTCAGCAACAGGCAAAACTACACACAGGGAGAGACAGTCAGCAACAGGCAAAACTACACACACAGGCAGAGACAGTTTGCAACAGGCAAAACTACACACACAGGCAGAGACAGTCTGCAACAGGCAAAACTTCACACACAGGGAGAGACAGTCAGCAACTAGCAAAACTACACACACAGTGAGAGACAGTCAGCAAAAGGAAAAATACACACACAGGGAGAGACAGTCAGCAACAGGCAAAACCACACACACACAGGGAGCGACAGTCAGCAACAGCCAAAACTACACACATATAGGGAGAGACATTCAGCAACAGGCAAAACTTCACACACACACAAAGGCAGTCGGCAACAAGCAAAACTACACACACACATGGAGAGACAGTCAGCAACAGGCAAAACTTCACACACACACAAAGGCAGTCAGCAACAAGCAAAACTACACACACACAGGGAGAGACAGTCAGCAACAGGCACAACTACATATACATACAGGGAGAGACAGTCAGCAACAGGCAAAACTACACGCACACACAGGGAGAGACCGTCAGCAACAGGAAAGACTACACACACAGGGAGAGACAGTCAGCAACAGGAAAGACTACACACACAGGGAGACAGTCAGCAACAGGCAAAACTACACACACACACAGGGAGAGACTATCAGCAACAGGCAAAACTACACACACACACAGGGAGAGACTGTCAGCAACAGGCAAAACTACACACAGGGAGAGACAGCAACAGGCACAACTACACACACAGGGAGAGACAGTCAGTAACAGGAAAAAACTACACACACAGGGAGAGACAGTCAGCAACAGCAAAAATACACATACACAGGGAGAGACAGTCATCAACAGGCAAAACTACACACAGGTAAAGACAGCCAGCAAGAGGCAAAACTGCACACACATAGAGGGATGGACAGTCAGCAACAGGCAAAACTACACACACACAGAGTGAGAGACAGTCAGCAACAGGCAAACCACACACACACACACGGAGGGAGAGACACTCAGCAACTGGCAAACTGCACACACAGAGGGAGAGACAGTCAGCAACAGGCAAAACTACACACACACAGAGGGAGAGACCGTCAGCAACAGGCAAACCACACACACCTAGAGGGTGAGACAGTAAGCAACAGGCAAACTGCACACACAGAGGGAGAGACAGTCAGCAACAGGCAAACTACACACACACACACACATAGAGGGAGAGACAGGCAAACTACACACAGAGAGGAAGAAGCAGTCATAAACAGGCAAACTACACACAGACACAAAGGGAGAGACAGTTGTCAACTGGCAAACTACACACACGCATAGAGGGAGAGACAGGCAGAAACAGGCAAATTACACACACACTGGGAGAGAAAGTCAGCAACAGGCAAAACTACACACACAGGGAGAGACAGTCAACAACAGGCAAAACTACGCACACACAGGGAGAGACAGTCAGCAAAAGGCAAAACTACACACACATAGAGGGAGAGGCAGGCAGCAACAGGCAAAACTGCACACACAGAGAGGGAGAGACAGTCATCAACAGGCAAACTACACACAAACAGAGGGAGAGACCATCCGCAACAGGCAATATACACAAACACACATTGAGGGAGAGACCGTCATCAACAGGCAAACTACACACACATAGAGGGAGAGACAGGCAGAAACAGGCAAACTACACACACACAGGGAGAGACAGTCAGCAACAGCCAAACTACATACACGGAGGGAGAGACCGTCAGCAACAGGCAAAATACACAAACACACATTGAGGGAGGGACCGTCATCAACAGGCAAACTACACACACATAGAGGAAGAGGCAGGCAGCAACAGGCAAAACTGCACACAGAGAGAGAGATTCAGTCAGCAACAGGTAAAAACACACATGCACACACAGAGGGAGAGACCGTCAGCAACAGGCAAACTATACAAACACAAGGGAGTGACAGTCATCAACAGGCAAACTATACACACACATAGAGGGAGAAACAGTCATCAACAGGCAACTTACACACAGAGGGAGAGACAGACAGCAACAGGCTAAACTACACACAGAGGGACAGACCCTCGTCAACAGGCAAACTACACATACATAGAGAGACAGTCATCAATAGGCAAACTACACACACAGAGCAAGAGACAGTCATCAACAGGCAAACTAACACACAGACAGTCAGCAACAGGCAAACTACGCACACAGAGGGAGAGGCCGTCGTCAACAGGCAAACTACACACACAGAGGGAGAGACTGTCAGCAATAGGCAAAATTAGACACACATAGAGGGAGAGACAGTCATCAACAAGCAACCTACACGCACACACACACACACACATAGAGGGAGAGACAGTTGTCAACAGGCAAACTACATGCACAGTGGGAGAGACTGTCAGCAACAGGCAAATTACACACACAGAGAGGGAGAGACAGTCAGAAACAGGCAAACTACACACACAAAGGGAGAGACCATCAGCAACAGGCAAACTACACACAGAGGGAGATACCGTCATCAAAGGCAAACTAAACACACAGACAGAGGGAGAGACAGTCATCAACAGGCAAACTGCACACACTAAGGGAGAAACATTCCGCAACAGGTAAACTACACACAGAGGGAGAAATAGTCAGCAAAAGGTAAACTGCACACAGGGAGAAACAGTCAGCAACAAGTAAACTACACACTGGGAGAAACAGTCAACAACAGGTAAACTACACACAGGGAACAGCCAGTAACAGGTAAACTACACACAGGGAGAACCAGCAACATGTAAACTACACACAGAGAGAAACAGTCAGCAATAGTTAAGCTACACAAACACACAAGGAACAGCCAGTAACAGGTAAACTACACACACATACAAACAGCAACAGATAAAGTACGCATACACACAGGGAGAAACAGTCCGCAACAGATAAACTATGCACGATCTGGGAGAAACGGTCCACAACAGGTAAACTACACACAAAGGGAGAAATAGTCAGCAACAAATAAACTACACACACATGGACAAACAGTCAGCAACAGGTAAACTATACACATGGAGAAGCAATCAGCAAAAGGTAAACTGCACACAGGGAGAAACAGTCAGCAACAGGTAAACTACACACACAGGGAACTGCCAGTAACAGGTAAACTACACACAGAAAGAAACGATCAGCAACAGGTAAAACACACACAGAAATAGTCAGCAACAGGTAATCTACACAAAGGGAGAAACAGTCAGCAACAGGTGAAGTACACCCACAGAGGGAGAAATAGTGAGCAACAGGTAAAATACACACACAGGGAGACATAACAACAGGTAAACTACACTCTGGGAGAAACAGTCATCAGCAGATTAACTACACACACAAAACCGTCAGCAACAGGTAAACCACACACAGGGAGAAACTGTCAGCAACTGGTTAACTGCGCACACACAAGGAACAGCCAGTAACAACACAAAGAGCAGAACAGTCAGCATCAGGTAAACTCCACATAGACAGGGAGAAACAGTCAGTAACAAGAAAGGTACACACAGACTGGCAGGAAGTAACAGCAACAGGTAAACTGCAAATATAAACAGGGAGAAACAGTCAGCAACAGGTAAACTACTTATGGGAAAAACAGTCAGCAATAGGTAAACTGCATGCACAGGGAGAAACTCTCAGCAACAGTTAAACCACACATACACACAATAAGAAGCAATCAACGACAGGTAAACTGCACATATAGGGGAAACCCTCATCAACAGATAAATATATACGTATGGCAGGAAATACTCAGCAACAGGTAAACTATTCACACAGAAAGAAACATGAACAACAGATAAACTATGCACAGAAGAATAAACATTCAGCAACTGGTGAATGTCTTATGGTCTTATGTTGTCTCGAGGAATTAAGGGCTACAGGGAGAATGTGGGTAAGTGGAGTTGAAATGCCCATCAACCATGATTGAATGGCGGAGTGGACTCGATGGGCCAAATGGCCTTATTTCCACTCCTATGTCTTATGGTCTTAAAACACACAGGTTGAAATTGTCTTGTACAGGAAAAGTACATGCACAGGGAGAAACACTCAGCAACAGATAAACCCCATGAAGGAAGAAACACTGAGCAGTAGGTAAACTCCACAAACAACAAGGAAGACCCAGGAACAGGTTTACTTCACAAAAGGAGAAACACTCATCAATAAGTTAAATCCACACACATGAAAAAACACTCAGCAACTGCTAAACCTCACAAATCAGACAGAGATACTCCACAAGTGAACACACGTTCGGAGAAACAATCAGCACCAGGTAAACTCCACACATGGTGAGATACATTCTTCAACAGAGATTGAAAAGCACTGAACAGCATGTGAACTACACAAGTAGAAACACTCATCAACAGGTAAAAATCACACGCCAGGGTCAATCATTCAGCAACAAATAAACTCCACACATGCAGGAGGAAGCATTCAGCAACAGGGATACTCCACCTCAGGGAGCAACAGATAAAACTCCACAAAGAGGGAAAAATGCTCAGCAATTGGTAAACTGCACAGAGCTCCCTCTTAGGTACACTTAGGTACAAATAAATTGCACACATGGAGAAATATCTTGGCAACAGGTAAACTCCACAGAGGGGGAGAATTACAAAACAAAAGGTAAGCTTGACAGAACGAGAAATACTAACCAACAGGTGAACTCCACACACAGGAAGAAATACACAGCGGCAAGTATACTTCCCACACAGGACAAGGCTCAGCAACAATAAAATCCACAGCAACTGGGAGAAATACTCAGTAATGGGTTAAATTCATACACAGAGAGATAGAAACATGCAGCAACAAGTAAGATCCACACACGTGGAGAAACATGCAGCAACAAGGAAACTCCACATCCACAGAGGAAACCTCCTGCAACAGGCCAAATCCACACACACGCAGAAATATTCAGCAATAGTTATACTCTACACTCACAGGGAGAAACACCAGACATACAGGCAAACTCCCCACAGACAGCAACACTCAGCAACAGGCAGACACCACAGAGAGGGAGAAATACAGCAAAAAGTAAACAGGCAAGGGACAACCACTTAAAAACAGGTAAACTCCACACATATACAGAGAAGGATTCAGCAACAGGTAAACTCCGCTAACAGGAAGAAACATTCAGCAACAAGTTGACTCCACACAGAAAGAGAAACACTCAGGAGTCAGTAAATCATTACACACACCCATCAGGGAATAACATTCAGCAACAGGTAAACTTCACAGAGACACACACACACATGGGGATAAACTAAACAACAGGTAAACTCCACACAGACACACACACACACACACACACAGGGATAAACTAAACAACAGGTAAACTCCACACAGACACACACACACGGGGATAAACTAAACAACAGGTAAACTCCACACAGACACACACATGGGGATAAACTAAACAACAGGTAAACTCCACACACACACACACACACACACACATGGGGATAAACTAAACAACAGGTAAACTCCACACAGACACACACACACATGGGGATAAGCTAAACAACAGGTAAACTCCACACAGACACACACACACACACGGGGATAAACTAAACAACAGGTAAACTCCACACAGACACACACACACACACACACAGGGATAAACTAAACAACAGGTAAACTCCACACAGACACACACACACGGGGATAAACTAAACAACAGGTAAACTCCACACAGACACACACATGGGGATAAACTAAACAACAGGTAAACTACACACAGACACACACACACACACGGGGATAAACTAAACAACAGGTAAACTCCACACAGACACACACACACACGGGGATAAACTAAACAACAGGTAAACTCCACACAGTCACACACACACACAGGGATAAACTAAACAACAGGTAAACTCCACACAGACACACACACATGAGGATAAACTAAGCAACAGGTAAACTCCACATTGACACACACACACACACACACACGGGGATAAACTAAACAACAGGTAAACTCCACATATAGTTAGGAACACCCAGGAACAGTTAAACTCTATACCCACCAGGAGAATCACTAAGCAACATATAGAACTCCATGCACGCAATGAGAAGCACTCAGCAATAACTAAGGTCTACACACAGGAAAATGTTCAACAACAGGTAGAGTCCACACACAGGGGGAAATATTGAGCAAAGGTAAAACTCCACTGAAAGAAACAAAAAAGAAAGGTAAACTCAACAGAGGGAGAAACATTGAGCAACAGCTGAACTCCATGAATACAGAGAAACACCCAGCAACAAATAAAGCTTCACACACAGAGTGAAACACTTTGCAACTGGTAAACTCCACACAGAGGAATAAAAACTCAACAACAGGTAAACTCCACACAGAAAAATAAACACTCAGCAAATGATCAATCCCATGCAGGAAGAGTTGCACTGAGCAACAGGGAAATGCCACGTACATGAAGACACATGCAGCAGCAGATTGACTCCACATAGAAAGAGAAAAAGCTGAAAGTTAAAACTAAAAATCCTGGGGGAGCTTGACCACACCCATTCAGGCTGCTTCTATTGTTCCAACTTTTAAAAAAAACACCAAGACCTCACGAGCTGTTTACTTTGTTAGCTTTGAGTATTCTGCTCATCACCTCTGTTCCAACCTTTCTTTGGAAAGAAAAGTTGAAATGTACCCCATAAAGCCATAATATTATAACTTTTGAGATATTACATGTATTAAGATTCATCTGCAGAGCAATAGTTGTGTGGATCCAATTGTTTTTGGTTGTATTACTTTAGAAGCCCTCAATGCAATGACTAAGCTGTTTGGTGATCCTACCACACTAGTGGTTCTTTGCAGATTAGGTTATTTGTATGAGCAGGAGTGGGCATTTCTCAACCATGGAACTGGCAGCTCTTGCATTCTGGTTTTCCAGGTTGGAGTCACTGTACAAAGTACAATTGGTTATTGATGCACAAAGCATTCCACGTCACTGTGAAAGTATTTGTATTTCCATTCATTTTATTATGTGAATATTTTCAGGTGTTCCTCCCATCACTTCCTCTGACCAAAAGTATGACATTACATAAATAGCTTGATTTATAGTAGATCTAGGCCTAGTTTAACATTGGCACTCAGACAATAAGTCACTGGTACAAGTTTACTCTGCAGTAATCTTCTCACCTTGAAAAATAAGGAACCATTAGGCGAAGAGTTGGGAACTTCTCCTTTGGCAAACCTTATTTGATGATCCATGCTAGACAGTATCTGATTTCAAAATACAGACATTCTACTGAATAAAGGCAGACACTGAGGATTACACTAAACACCAGCAACTATAAAATCCCTGCAACACTGAATTTAGCCCATTGAGTCCACACTGACCCTCTGAAAAGCATCCCACTCAGTCCCACCCCTCTACCCCACATTTCCCATGGCCAATCCACCTAACGTGCACATCTTTGGATTGTGAGAGGAAAAAGGAGCACCCGGAGGAAGCCCACACAGACACAGGGAGAATGTACAAACTCCACACAGGTAGTTGCCTGAGGCTGGAATCAAACCTGTGAGAAAGCAGTGTTAACCACTGAACCATCGTGCCACTGTTATGATGATGTTAGAACAACTCAGACGGAAGAACAACTTTAGATCTGGAAGCTGTAAGACTTAATGTTGAACTCGTAGGGAAGAAATTTAGAGGATGGGTGTACCAGCCCCCGCTCCAAAGTAAAGATGTGAGGAAGCAGACTCACTCATGAGCTGCCTGGCCCATGCACTGAGGGTGGGGTAAGTTGCCTATTTGCATGAATTCGCCCCCTTGCTCAGGAGGGACTCCAGCCATTTGGTGCTTGCGGCCAATGAGATTGGTCATCAACTCCATCACCGTCTGTACCATCAGATCTCGGGGTGGGACTGCAGAAAGAGGTCAGAATGGGATCCCACTGGCTCTAAGATGGTAGATTCTGGGATTTTTAGAGCTTGAGTGACGCTGGAGCTCAGGGAAAGTGCTGGGGGCTGGGTTCTGTTGGGCAGGTGGAGGGCAGGGTGAGTTGGCTTCTTTTCTCCGATGCAGTAAGGATGTCCCTGAAAGAGGTGCCTCACTCTTTCCTGCCTTTCTTCATGTAGATATTTAAGAGCAGCTCACTGATCTGACCACTAATGACAGCCATATTATGGCACAGGCAACATTTTATTGAGTCAATTGGCCATGCTAAATTTCCCGTAGTGTTAGGTGAAGGGGGAAATGTAGGGGAATGGGCCTGGGTGGGTTGCGCTTCGGCGTGTCGGTGTAGACTTCTTGGGCCGAAGGGCCTGTTTCCACACTGTAAGTAATCTAATCTAATCTAATCTTAACCACCATCAGTAAATCACCCATATTTCCAATTGAATAATTTTCGTGCAAAGCCCATTTAGAGCAATCCAATCCAGCAAAGGTGAGGGAGAGATAATAATAGGGGAGGGGGGGCAAAATCAAAATGGAATTGGCAGGGACATTATTGATTATTATCCGAGGCAAAACCGTATTTAGCTGCAGCAAATAACTCTCATCTCCAGCCCACCATCTACAAGGCACAAGCAGGAGTGTGATGGAATACTCCCCACTTGCCTGGATGGATTCAGCTCCAACAACACTCAAGAAGCTTGACACCAGGACAAAACAGCCCATTTAATTGGCACACCCACAAACATCCAATCCCTCCGCCACCAACACTCAGTAGCAATAGGGTGTACTATCCACGAGATGCAATGCAGAAATTCACCAAAGATCTTTCCAAACCCATGACCAGATCCATCTAGAAGGACAATGGTCACAGCACAGAAATTGATAAGTAAATAGTTTTAAGTATAGCCTTACTGTAAATCTACAATACTGAGTAGAGTGGGTTCTTTCTTGATTATATGTTTTAATTGAGACCTTTTCTTGATTAAATTTTAAAAATATAAGCCATAAGTATTAAGTTACCCTTGAGCAGTGTTTTGTCAAGCAATATTTTCTGTGTCTGTAGGTTGCAAGGAGCAAAATGCCCTTTAGTAGAGTGATATGCTTTTCCTGCCGGATCTTGGAGTTTAGAGAGAGTTTACGTGTTACAGAGGATTATATCTGTAATAAATGCCATTGGTTGCGAATCTTGTCAGATCGAATGGATCGGTTGGAGTGACAGTTAAAGTCAATGCTGAATTTACAAGAACAAGGGGGTGTGATGGATGGCAGTGTGATGGATGGCAGTTATAGGAAGGGAGAAAAGTTGTAGATAGAGTCAGGTAGATGGGTTAACCCCAAGAAAGGTAGGAGAGGTGGCGGGTAGTACAGGAGTCTTCTGTGGATATCCCCATTTCAAACAAGTACGCTGTTTTAGAAAATGTAGGTGGTGATGGACTTTCAGGGGAATGTAGCACGAGTAGACAAGTTTCTGGTATCAACACTGGCTCTATTGTAATGAGCGGTACATTAGGTTCCAAGCGACCGATTGTGTTTGGGGACTCTCTAGTCAGGGGCACAGACTTTTCTGCATCCAGCAGCGAAAAATCAGAATGGTGTGTTGCTTCCCTGGTGCCAGGATCAAGGATGTCTCAGAGAGAGGGTGCAGAGTGTCCTCAAAAGGGAGAGGGACTAACAAGAGTTCATTGTACATATTGATAGCGACAACATAGGAAGGGAAAAGATGAGATTCTGAAGGGAGAATATAGAAAGTTAGGCAGGAATTTAAAAAGAAGATCCTCAAGGATAGTAATATCTGGATTACTTCTGGTGCTATGAGATAATGAGGGTGGGAATAGGAGGATATAGCAGATGAATGCATGGCTGAGGAGCTGGTGTATGGGAGAAGGATTCATATTTTTGAATCATTGGAATCTCTTCTGGGATAGAAGTGACCTGCACAAAAAGGATGGATTGCACTTGAATTGGAAGGGGACTAACATACTGGCAGGGAGATTTCCTAGAGCTGCTCGGGAGGATTCAAACTATTAAGGTGGGGATAGTTGGTGGTCCCAGGGAAATAGTGGGGAAAGAGATCAATGTGAGACTGGTACAGTTGAGAAAAGAAGCGAGTCAAACACTTAGAGCTAGCAGGAACAAAGCAGAGAACAATGTAGGACTGATAAATTAAATTGCATTTATTTCAATGCAAGAGGCCTAACAGGGAAGGCAGATGAGCACAGGACATGGTTAGGAACATGGGACTGGGATATCATAGCAATTACAGAAACATGGCTCATGGACAAACAGGACTGGCAGCTTAATGTTCCAGGATACAAATGCTACAGGAAGGATAGAAAGGGAGGCAAGAGAGGAGGGGGAGTGGCATTTTTGATAAGGGATACCATTACAGCTGTACTGAGGGAGGATATTCCCGGAAATACATCCAGGGAAGTTATTTGGGTGGAATTGAGAAATAAGAAAGGGATGATCACCTTATTGGGATTGTTTCTAGACCCCGTAATAATCAACGGGAAATTGAAAAACGAATTTGTAAGGAGATTTCAGTTAACCGTAAGGATAACAGGTTATGGGGTTGTGGGGAGTGGGTGGAGATTTTTAACTTTCCAAACATAGACTAGGACTGCCATAGTGTTAAGGGTTTAGATGGAGACGAATTTGTTAAGAGTATACAAGAAACTTTTCTGTGTCAGTATGTGGATGTACCTACTAGAGAAAATGCAAAATTTGACCTACTGTGGGAAATAAGGCAGAGCGGGTGAGCAATTTGGGGCCAATTTTATTAGTTTTAAATAGTGATAGAAAAGAATAGACCAGATCTAACAGTTGAAGTTTTAACTTGGAGGAAGGCTAATTTTGACAGTATTAGGCAAGAACTTTCAAAATCTGATTGGGGGCAGATGTTCGCAGATAAAGAGATGGCTGGAAAATGGGAAGCCTTCAGAAATGAAATAACAAGAGGCGACAGTATACTCCTGTCAGGGTGAAAGGAAAGGTTGGTAGGTATAGGGAATGCTGGATGACTAAAGAAATTGAGGGTTTGCTTAAGAAAAAGGAGGAAGCATATTTCAGGTATAGACAGGAGAGATTGAGTGAATCCTTAGAAGAGTATAAAGGCAGTAGGAGTACACTTAAGAGGGAAATCAGGAGGGCAAAAAGGGGACATGAGATAGCTTTGGCAAATAGGATTAAGGAGAATCCAAAGGGTTTTTACAAATACATTAAGGACAAAAGAGTAAATAGGGAGTGAATAGGTCCCCTCAAAGATCAGCAAGGCAGCTTTTGTGTGGAACCGCAGGAGATGGGACAGATACTAAACTAGTATTTTGCGTCAGTGTTTACTGTGGAAAAGGACATGGAAGATATAGACTGTAGGGAAATAGATGGTGACATCTTGCAAAATGTCCATATTACAGAGGAGGAAGTGCTGGATGTCTTGAAACACATAAAGGTGGATAAATCCCCAGGACCTGATCAGGTGTACCCTAGTACTCTGTGGGAAGCTAGGGAAGCAATCACTGGGCCCCTTGCTGAGATATTTGTATCATCGATAGTCACAGGTGAGGTGCTGGAAGGTTGGCAAACGTGGTGCCACAGTTTAAGGAGGGTGGTAAGCAGAAGCCAGGGAATGATAGACCAGTGAGCCTGACCTCGGTGGTGGGCAAGTTGTTGGAGGGAATCCTAAGGGACAGGATGTACATGCATTTGGAAAGGCAAGGACTGATTAGGGATAGTCAATGCGGCTTTGTACGGGGAAAATCATGTCTCACAAACTTGATTGAGTATTTGAAAAAGTAATAAAGAGGATTGATGAGGGCAGAGCGGTAGATGTAATCTATATGGATTTCAGTAAGGCCTTTGACAAGGTTCCCCATAGGAGACTGATTAGCAAGGTTAGATCTCACGGAATACAGGGAGAACTAGCCATTTGGATACAGAACTGGCTTAAAGGTAGAAGACAGAGAGTGGTGGTGGAGGGTTACTTTTCAGACCGGAGGCCTGTGACCAGTGGTGTGCCACAAGGATCGGTGCTGGGTCCACTAAGTTTTGTCATTTACATAAATGATTTGGATATGAACAAAAGAGGTACAGTTAGTAAAGAGGTGTAGTGGTCAGTGAAGAGGGTTACCTCAGATTACAATGGGATCTTGATCAGATGGGCCAATGGGCTGAGAAATGGCAGATGGAGTTTAATTTAGATAAATGTGAGGTGCTGCATTTTGGAAAAGCAAATGGTAAGATCCTCGGGAGTGTTGCTGAACAAAGTGATCTTGGAGTGCAGGTTCATGGCTCCTTGAAAGTAAAGTCACAGGTAGATAGAATAGTGAAGAAGGCATTTGGTATGCTTTCCTTTATTGGTACAGGGCACTGAGTATAGGAGTTGGGAGTTCATGTTGCGGCTGTACAGGACATTGGTTTATCCAAATTTGGAATTCCAGTCTCCTTCCAAATGGAGGATGTTGTGGAACTTTTAAGGGTTCAGAAAAGATTTACAAGGCTGTTGCCAGGGTTGGAGGATCTGAGCTATAGGGAGAGGCTGAAAAGGCTGGGGCTGTTTTTCCTGGACCGTCGGAGGCTGAGGGGTGACCTTATAGAGGTTTATAAAATCATGAGGGGAATGGATAGGGTAAATAGACAAAGTCTTTTCCCTAGGGTCAGGGAGTCTAGAACTAGAGGGCATAGGTTTAGGGTGAGAGGGGAAAGATATAAAAGAGACCTAAGGGGCAAATCTTTCACGCAGAAGATGGTACGTGTATGAAATGAGCTGCCAGAGGAAGTGCTGGAGGCTGGTAAAATTGCAACATTTAAAGGGCATCTGGATGGGTATGTGAATAGGAAGGGTTTAGATGGATATGGGCTGGGTGCTGGCAAATGAAACTAGATTGGGTTGAGATATCTGGTCAGCATGAACAAGTTGGACCAAAGGGTCTGTTTCCATGCTGTACATCTCTATGACTCTGTGACTCTAAGAGACTTTCCTTATTGACTTGGAAATATATTGCCATTGCTTCACTGTCGCTGGGTCAAAATCCTGGAATTCCTCCTCTAACAGCACTATGTGTTTATCTACAGAACATTAACTGCAGCAGCTCACCACCAACTTCTCAAGGGCAACTAGGAACAGGCAATAAATGCTGTGATGCCCATGCCCCACCATTGAATAAATAAAAGACAACTCTTTTTCATTGGGCTACCAAGTGATTTTCCTTTTTCACACAAGACAGAGCAAACTGTTTAAATGGCTATTTGGTAAGCTATGGTGAGAACTCTTCTCACGACACATTCCAACTATGAACAGGTGGAATTAAACTTTTATTACTTTACTTCATAATATTAGAAAGAGACAGGAAGAAGAAATTGTTTATAAGACTCAATAATTCTTTGCTTCCAACAGAACTAAGCAAACTAGACTTCAGTGTCAGAACCCTTGTGGAATCCACTGGATCAGATAAAGTTCAATATTTAGTTAATGACTAAGATCTAAATACATTTGGAAAATAACATCCAGCAACCTGAATAATTCACCAGCTACAGTCAAATAATCAATTATTACAGGCTTTTAAATGCTCTAAGTTTCTTGTTTCCTTCTCCAGTTGAGGTTCCTGTGATGGTGCAAAGTCCTCCAATTAAGTCCAATCAATGACAAAGAATATTGAAGATTTAGCTCAATGTTTTAACATCTTGCCTTTTAGTGACAAAATTAAATTATGGGAAATACTTTTGCAACAGAAGGTTTGAAACTAATTCCAAGCAAGTGCCTTGAAGGGGACCTCTGGGGAGATGTTTTACTAAGCTCACTGTGCTTATTTCAAAATATCTTGAAATTTCGGCAGTTCTCAAATTGGGAAACACATCTTTGAGGAAGCAACTAAGGAAGTCAAAATTTACTCAAATTGGCGAGGTGGCTAATACATGGTGCTTAACAACATTTCCCTGTTGATTTATTCCCTGTTCCAACTGAGGTAGCTGTTCAGGTCTGCCTGTTTTCTTGACCCACAATGATGTCATGGGACAAGCCAAGATTAGCCAACCTTGAATGATACCATGGCATAAAGAGAGTCATAGAAAATTAATACAGCATCGAAATAAAGCAACATTACCAAACTGACTTTTTTTCCATCCCCTTTGACTTCCTAGAATCCCTACAGTGTGGAAGCAGACCATTCAACCCATCGAGTCTACACTGACCCTCAGAAGAGTATCCCAACCAGACTCACCCCTTTACCCTTGCCCTGTAACCTTGTATTTCCCATGGCTAATCCACATAGCCTGCACACCTCTGGACACCAGGGGCAACTTAGCACGGCCAATCTACCTAACCTGCACATCTTTGTGAGAGGAAATTGGAGCACCTGGAGGAAACTCACACAGACACAGGGAGAATGTGCAGACTCCACACAGATGGTCACCTGAGGGTGCAATCAAACCCACGTTCCTGGCACTGTGAGACTGCAGTGCTAACCACTGAACCACTGTGCCATCCCATTCAAAGTTCATATTGGCACAAAAGGAGACCAAAAGGGTATCTTTTACAATGATTAAAACCAGTTTGACAATTAAAACAGATGTTGATGGTTGAATAATCAAATGCTCTTCAGGGACTGATTAGCTCCCTGGTGAATTATTTTATTTACAATGGTAAAGCACATTTGATGTCACGACTTGCAGCAAACAAATGAGTTTATGCTTTGTATGGCCTGCAGACCCACAGCAGACAAATTGCCAGGCAGTGTCACAGCAATGTATACCCACAGCACTTGCATGTCCTTCAAGGTGAACCCTCTTAAATATAGGCAGTATGGTGGCTCAATTATCAGCACTGCTGCCACTCAGCAACAGGGACCTTGGTTTGATTCCACCCTTGGGCGATTGTCTGTGCAGAGTTTTCACGTACTGCCTGTGTGTCTTTGGGTTTCCTGCGGGTGCTCCAGCTTCATCCCACACTCCAAAGATGTGCAGGTTAGGTCGGCTTTCCCTGTTTAATTGCTCATAGTGTGCAGGCTAGGTGAATTAGCTATGGGAAATATTTTTGGGTGGAAGGTTTGCTGTGGACTCAATGGGCTGAATGGCCTGCTTCTACACTGTAGGGGTTCTATAATTCCATGATATGCATACAACATAATGATGCTTTTGAAAATACCAACAAATAACACCTGGATGAATTGTGTGTTCAATGTTCATGAGATCATAGTGAAATATGAAATCCTTCCATCACTGAAATGGCACTGGTATATCTTACAGTCACCTATCAGCATGTTTCAATTAAAATTTACCATGTCGAGAGGCTGCCCAATGTCCGAAATTCCCTATGGATGTGGGCAGCACGGCGGCTCAGTGGTTAGTACTAGAGCCTCACAGCACCAGGAACCTGGGTTTGATTCCAGCCTTGGGTAGCTATCTATGTGCAGTTTGTATATTCACCCTGTGTCTACATCGGTTTGCTCCAGTTTCCACCCACAGTCCAAAGATGGGCAGTTAGATGAATTGGCTGTGTTAAATTGACCTGTGCTGACCAGGGATGTTCAGGTTAGGTGGTTTAGCCATAGTAAAATGTGGGGTTCAGAGATGGAGTGGGGGTTGTGGCTTGGGTCTGAGTGGGATGCTTTTTCAGAGAGTCAGTGCAGACTCAATGAGCTAAATGGTCTCAGTTATTCTATTCCATGAGTGACAAGAAACATCATTCAATCTACAATATCTATTACCTAATGTTTGGGCATCTGCGACTTGTTCCTCCAACTAATTGCAAAACCTGTAACTGCTAATGCTGTTCATGTGTGACAATGTTATAAAGATTTAACAATTGTAAACAGTAATAGATTTGAAAGAGAAATGAAAGCCATTGGGAAGGAGAACTGAGCAGCGATCTGTCAGAGGGTCAGTAAGTATGATGGGTCAAATGGCCCCCTTCTGAGCTAGAAATGCTTTGCTTTGAAACCAACTTAAACAGGAGGACAAATTCATTTTCAAGGAAGCACTTTTTTAAAAATATGCATCATTATGTTTCTGTAGGGTTAAATTGTTCAGCACAGTGGCCCACTGTTTATGTACCAGTTCTGGAAATGCCAATTAGTCACTTACCACTTTTTTAGTATGCGATCAACTCTCTTTTGAAAGATTTCTTTTAATCTACTTCAACCACTCATACACTTTAAGTTATAACTCACTGCATAAAAAAATTGCAGCACACCCTCTTCAGCAGCTGAATGCACCCCATGCCTACCTTGAATTCTTTTGGCATATATGTTAAATCCATGTCATCTGTTTATCAATTTTCCTGCCAGTGGAAGCAGTTTCACCACTGTCTACAGGGATCCCTTTTGAGTGTTGATTCCAGTAACTATTATTCCTGTACTTAATAGGTTGGGTCTGCAGTCAGCAGTGAAGTGACAGAGCTCACTCACAATCCTGAAGATAGCTGCCCATAAAAAGTTGGCAAACCTCTGTGGTGGAAACTTCACCAGGCACCAGATGTTGAATCACAACTGGTGCCAGGTGAAAGGGATCGCTAGCTGTCTAACAGGTTGATGCCAACAAGCAGGTACACAGCCAATCACATGGAATCATTCTTACAGGAAGAAACTAGGGAGTAAAATGCATCAATTATCCTCTAGTTTTTAAAACTGAATGCAAAATTAAAATTTGTGCATACACATCAGAAGCTAAAATATTAAAAGATGATCAAAGTATAATGGAAAAACCTGATGCCAAACAAACTACAAATTACGTTCCTAGGGGCAGAGAAGACGTTTAGCAGTAGTTAAGGTTTGGTATTCCACTAAAAATCCAGTTACACTTCATTACCAAGGGAACAGTGAAAAAGGTTTTGTGTAAAGGGTTCAGGATCCTGCAGCAACCTTGCAATGATGCCACAGGGTTTTACACAACTAAATATAATTAGCACAGGTAGCTCAGAGATAGAACAATTTAGAATGAGAGAGGTTCTAGGAGAATACATAAATACATGAAGAGAGTTTAATCCTCAATAAGGTAATGTTAAAATCAAAGCCTGGTATATCCATGATTACCAAGAGTGATGAACTGGTGGAGTGTGGAATTGGTGAGAGGTGAGATAAGAGTTTGAAATTTTAATTGTTAATCTTGTATGAATTAATGGCTGTTTTCCTGAAATTTAGTATTTTACTTAAAATATAGGTCATTCTCCTAAAATGGCATTTCGTCAATACAACTTGGTTGTAACGTGATTGGTGAAATAGGGAATTTATTTTTTAAAAACGAGTACTCCCATTGGCTATTATGCAACTCCAGCCCTGGCATTAAGTGTCACAATGCGCTGAGGACTGGATACACGTCAACATCACATGATCAGTCAGCTTGTGTGCTTTGTGGTGAAGTGCTTCCTGAAAGGTACTGTGCTGTGCTTAGTCATTTTCGGTCCTGTATTTTGTACCGTGTTTTCCATGAACATGGAAGGATAAAGTTGCAAGAATGTCAACAGGAAGCATTCAAGTGAAAGAATTGTGGATGGTGACCAATGGTAGTGGAGACTTAAAGTTTAAGTCTGTGGTGGTGTACCACTCTGCCAACCTGGGAGTTTTGAAAAGTTAACTTAACTCCCTATCTAGATGTTTCCTTCAAGTCAAGCAAAAGAGGTTGGATGATGGGGCAATTTCCTACCAACCTTATTGGTGATGTTTCCAAGGATGTTTTTGGAAATTATTGCAGGGGAAAAGATTTGGATTTGAAGATTCTCCTCATTCTCGACAATGCACCAAGCCATCCTCCCACCATTGGTGAGCTTTCTGAAATCATCAAAGTGCTATTTCTGTCTCCGAACAACAATCACATGGAATCATTCTCATAGGAAGAAACTAGGGAGTAAAATGCATCATTCAATCCATGGGCCAGAGTGCAATAGCAAGCTTATTATTTGAGACACACATTCAAGAAGCTGATTGCAGCTACTGCCAGGGATAGTGAGGACAGTGTTCAATTTTGGAAGAGCTTTAACATTAAGAATGTTATTGGCATCATTGTGGAGGACTGGGGTGATGTCAGTAAAGACTGCTTGCACGCAGTTTGGTGGAAGCTTCTCCCAGATTTTCTCCATGGCTTTAAAGGTGTTGAACCATCAAAAGAGCTTTCAGTAATCAAAGAGCATTGTGTTGCTCTTGCAAAGGAAATTGGATTTGAAGAAGTGGAGACTGAGGATTTTGAGGAGCTGCTTGAGTCCCATTGTGAAGACCTCTCCACAGCTGATCTACAACAGCATGTTGCTGTGGGAGGAATTAAAGCTTGAAATGAAGACGATGAACTCCAGGATGCAGCACCACAAGAGCTTTCCACTTCTCTTTTCCTGAGGGAAATTGAGAAGCAGTTGCAGCTCTGAGAAGATAATGACTACAATGCTGACGGCAGCAGGACAGCAGTTTATGGCATAAAGCCTTATCTGGCACAGTATCAACAGCTTCTTCATGAAAGAAGAAAGGTGGCAAAGCAGCAAAAACTAGCTGCCTTTTTAAGCCAATCCTCAAGATATAGTCCTGAGGACAATGAACCATAGCCATCCACTTCAGGACTAAATATTTCCTTTCTTCATAACCATGCAGCCATAACTGCACCTGAAAGTGATGATGATGCTGACGATGACCCTCGGCCCCTGTCTTAATATAGTACTGTAACTCAGCAACCTCAGAAACATCTTCAAGTTACCTTCCAGTTTTTCAGGGTAAAGTATTAAATTTATTGTATTATTTCATTAAAGTATGGGTAGTTCTTCTATAACGCGATGCTTGCGTTCTTGTGCAACCCCGCATTATAGAAAAATTGTGCTTTAGAAACTGCACTGGGATTATTGGTGAGGGAATTGCATTATAGCAAACTTGTGTTAACAAAATGTATGTTATAGCAGAACACCCTGTATATGATTTTAGCATTTACTTAGACTGTGCTATCATTTGTGTTAGGCTAACTACAATTTTTGTTTCAATTTTTACTTATATTTTTGGTGATCCACCCCAACTCTGTTTTTCTCATGGGCCATTATTGCTATTGCGCAACTTTCTATAATGTGAGGTCACACGAGAACGCAACAAAACCATCACGTTATAGAGGAACAGACTGTAACTGGTATCTCTGCTTTTTTTTTATATGGTTGTTAGGAGATCAATCTGAAACACAGTAGTATGAATAAGAAAGGGTACATGATGGGGAGGGGAGGAGCAGTACTCAATTCAAGGTCTGGACAAGACCTTGAATTGTGCTCTTTCTGTATTTTCAGCCTCAAGGAGACCAAGATTTGAAAAGCTACAAAAGGGGTGTGCTTTGAAAATCTTCAGGAGGGACATCATTGGATAAACATAAGCTTATTAAGTTGGACTGAAAGTCAGAACAAGACAAGTGGTTGCCTAAACAGTCAAAACCAGATAAGTGTTACTAATGTCTAGTCTTTAAAATAAAAATGAGTCTGTATTAGGAATAAGATAAGAACTTTGATATATATTAAACTATTCTCATGGGCCATATTCTTTAAAGTAGAGGAGGAAATGGAAAGTCATTTTAGGGTTGGCCATGGAAAGGCAGTGAGTCCAGGTGAAATGTTCTTCCTGTGTAATGTGTGCAGGAGGTTTCTCTAGTTGCAGCTACTGGACATCATGCTTCACATCATGTGTAGCGGTTGGAGTCACTGTGTAGTATTTATAAAATTGAGATCCACACAGATGCTCACACGGTCAGTACAAAATGCACAGCTAGAAAGGGAATGGATGGCCATGAGGCAGAGTAAAAGCACCAGACAGGAAGTGGAAGAAACTCCAAGTGCTATTTCCCTCTTGCACAGATTTTTCCATTTGGGGAAGATACATTGTCAGGGAAATGTAGTAATAGCCAAGTCTGTGACACCACGAGCGGCTCAGCTGCTTGGGGTTGGGGAGAGAGCTAAGACAAGTAGCAATAGTGCTAGTGGAATCCACAGAAGTTCCTGCACCTTCAGACGTGACTCCAGGATGTTACCTCCCTGCTGCCCGGATCAAGGACGTCACTCAGTAGCTGCAGGGGAACAGCCAGAGGTCATAGTGTATGTTGTACAAACAACATAGGTAAAATGAGCAATGACATCATGCAAGCAGACAGTAAAGTCAAGTTGAGTCGAGTCAAGTGTGTGGTCTGGAAAAGCGCAACAGATCAGACAGCATCCGAGAAGGAGAATTGACGTTTCGGGCAAAAACCCTTCATTAGGAATGAGGCTTGTGAGCCAAGGCGGTGGAGAGATAAATGGGAGGGGGCTGCGACTGGGGAGATGCTATCTGAGAGCGTGATAGGTGGATGGAGGTGGGGGTAATGCTGATTGGTCTGACAGGAGGGTGAAGCAGACAGGTAAGAAGGAAGATGGACAGGTAGGACAAGTCATGAGGGCAGTGCTGAGCTGGACCTGGGATAAGGTGGGGGAAGGGGAAATGAGAAAACTGGTGAAATCCACATTGATCCCATGTGGTTGGAGGGTCCCAAGCCAGAAGGTGAGGCGTTCTTCCTCCAGGCATTGGGTGGTTAGGGTTTGGCAATGGAGGAGGCCCAGGACCTGCATGTCCTTGGCAGAGTGGGAGGGGGAGTTGAAGTGTTCAGCCAGGGGGCAATGGGGTTTGTTGGTGCAGGTGTCCCAGAGATGTTCTCTGAAGCACTCTGCGAAGGCATCCTGTCTCCCCAATGTAGAGGAGACTACATCAGGAGCAACAGATACAGTAAATAACAGGTGTGGAAGTGCAGTAAAACACTGATGGATGTGGAAGGCTCTTTTGAGGCCTTGGACAGATGTGAGAGAGAGGTGTGGGCACAGGTTTTGCAATTCCTATGGTGGCAGGGGAAGATGTCAGGATGGGAGGGTGGGATGGTGGTGTGCATGGACCTGACAAGGGAGTCACGGAGAGAATGGTCTTTACAGAAAGCAGATAGGGGTGGGGAGGGAAATATATCTCTGGTGGTGGGGGTTCATTTGTAGGTGGTGGAAATAGTGGAGGATGATACATTGTATACAGAGGTTGGTGGGGTGGAAGGTGAGGACCAGGGGAGTCTGACCTTGTTGCAGTTGGAGGGGTGGGGTTCAAGGGCAGAGGTACGGGGAGTGGATGAGATTTGCTGTAGGGCATCATCAACCACGTGGGAGGAGATATTGCGGTCTTTAAAGAAGGAGGCCATCTGGTGTGTTCTGTGGTGGAACTGGTCCTCCTGGGAGCAGATGTGGTGGAGGCGGAGGAATTGGAAATAAGGGGTAGTGTTTTTATAGGAGGCATGGTAGGAGGACATGTTGTCCAGGTCACTGTGAGAGTTGATGGGTTTGCAGAAGATGTCAGCGTTGAGTCTGTCATCGTTGATGGAGATGGAGAGGTCCAGGAAGGGGAGGGAGGTATCTGAGATGGTTCAGGTGAACTTGAAGTCGGGGTGGAGTGTGTTGATTAAGGTGATGAACTGTTCAACCTCCTCATGGGAGCATGAAGTGATGTCGATACATTCATCAATGTAACGGTGGAGAAGGTAGGGAATGGTGCCGATGTAGCTGTGGAAGATGGCTGTTCCATGTAACCGACAAAGACACGGGCATAGCTGGGGCCCATGTGGGTGCCCATGGGCTACCCCTTTTGTCTGGAGGAAGTGGGAGGATTCAAAGGAGAAATTATTGAGGGTGGGGACCAGTTCAGCCAAATAAATGAGAGTGTCAGTGGAGGGGTGCTGGTGGGGACGCCGGGAGAGGAAGAAATGGAGGGTTTAGAGGCCATTATCATGGCGGATGGAGGTGTATAGGAACTGGATGTCCATGGTGAAGATGAGGTGCTGACGGCCGGGGAAACAAATGTCTTGGAGGAGTGGAGGGCATGGGTGGTGTCCCAAACGTATGTGGGGAGATCCTGGACCAGGGGGAATAGGACAGTATCAAGGTATGTGAAGATGAGTTCGGTGGGCAGGATCAGGCTGGGATGATGAGTCGGCCACAGCAGCGAGGTTTGTGAATCTTGAGTTGGAGGTAGAACTCGGAGGTGCGGGGTTCCCACACTATGAGGTTGGAAGCTGTGGGTAGGAGATCCCCTGACGTGATGAGGTTGTGTACGGTCTGGGAGATGATGGTTTGGTGATGAGGGGGTGAGGTCAGGATCAAGTGGGCAGTAGGAGGAGGTATCTTCGTGTTGGCACCTGGCTTCAGCAGTGTAGAGGTCAGTGCGCCAAACTACCACTGCTCCCCCCCAACTTTGTCCACTGGCTTGATGGTGAGGTTGAGGTTGGCGCAGAGGGAGTGGAGGGCCGTGCATTGTAAGGGTGAGAGGTTGGAGTCGGGGAGGAGTGTGGACACTTTGAGGCGGTCAATGTCCTGGCGGCAATTTGAAATGAAGAGATCGAGGGTGGGTACAGACCGGCAAGGGGTGTCCACGTGGATGGGGTGCCTTAGAGGCGGGAGAAGGGGTCCTTAGAAGGTGGCCTGGAGTCTTGGTGTAAAAAGTAATATCAGAGGCAGAGGTGGCAGAAGCGTTCAATGTCACAATGCATGTTGAATTTGTTGATCTGGGAGTGGAGGGGAATGATAGTGAGGCCTTTGCTGAGGATTGACCGTCCATCCTCAGTGAGAGGGAGGTCTGAGGGAATGGTGGAAACACAGCAGGGCTGGGAGCAAGGACGTGGTATAGAGCTGGAGCTGGGAGTAGGGGTAGAGTCTGTAACTGGAGTGACAGTGGTAGTAGAGAGACTACCTGCACTTCCACACCTGTCATTTTCTGGCACCTTCCCCTGCCACCATAGGAATTGCAAAACCTGCACCCACACCTCTCTCTCACCTCCGTCCAAGGCCCCAAAAGAGCCTTCCACATCCATCAGAGTTTTACTGCACTTCCACACCTGTTATTTACTGTATCTGTTGCTCCCGATGCAGTCTCCTCTACACTGGGGAGATAGGATGCCTACTCGCAGAGTGCTTCAGAGAACATCTCCGGGACACCCGCACCAACCAACCCCACTGACCTGTGGCTGAACACTTCAACTTCCCCTCCCACTCCACCAAGGACATGCAGGTCCTGGGCCGCTTCCATTGCCAAACCCTAACCACCCAATGCCTGGAGGAAGAACGCCTCACCTTCTGCTTGGGACCCTCCAACCACATGGGATCAATGTGGATTTCACCAGTTATCTCATTTCCTCTTCCCCCACCTTATCCCAGGTCCAATCTTCCAGCTCAGCACCACCCTCATGACTTGTCCTACCTGTCCATCTTCCTTCCTACCTGTCTGCTTCACCCTCCTGTCCAACCAATCAGCATTACCCCCACCTCCATCCACCTATCGCGCTCTCAGCTAGCTTCACCCCAGTCCCAGCCCCCTCCCATTTATCTCTTCACCCCCTTGGCACACAAGCCTCATTCCTGATGAAGTGCTTTTGCCTGAAACGTCGTGCTTCTCAGATGCTGCCTGACCTACTGTGCTTTTCCAGCACCACAGACTCGACTCTTATCTCCAGCATCTGCAGTCCTCACTTGCTCCTCGAATAGAGTTTATTGTCACATGCACTGAAATGAGTGCAATGAAAATTTTATAATATTGCCTCTTGGTGCCATCTTAGATACAGGATATTTAGGCTTTAAGTGTTGCTACAAAATTGAAATAAAAAAGTGTTGTTAAAGTACTCAAGTTATAGTCCTTTTTCCCTGATTCCATGCCCACCGGGCTTCAGAACACGAGCCCCTGCTGCCTCCTCCATCCAAGACTCATCCTCCTGGCCAGCCTGGCCTCACTCTGCTCTAGCTTCAGCTTGGCCCACATTCGCTCTGCTCCCTGCACCAGGCTCCAGCCATTCTCACTGTGCTGCCACTCCAAGCTCTAGCCACAACTCACTTCTGAGACTCGGCCCATGACTGCTCTGTTCCAGCTCCACTGGGTCTCTGCATCTGTGTTCCATTCCCTCCAGGTAAGGTACTTTAAGAAGTCAAAAGTTTGTGGTGGTGGTGAAAGAAGAAGAGAGAATAGAAACTGCAGCAAGAGGAAAATAAAGAAAGGAAAAGTTGCTGGCGAGCAGAGGAGCTCTGGCTGGACAGCTGGAGAATCAATTAAAAGCCAGGCCCTCAAGGGTAATGAACTCTGGATTATTCCCAGTGCCACATGTTAGCTAGTTCAAGAATAGGGAGAACAGACTAGTTGAGTGTGTGGCTGGAGGGTTGGTGTTGGCAGTGATAAGACTGGTAACTTTATTAAAAGGCACTAAAATGGATTGTCAAAGGCTAATATTTAAGGAACAAATGTGTGCATTATGAGTTATATATTTCTTTCCGGTGAAAGAATGCAACAGGAAGGGATGGCTAAACCATGTCTTGCAAAAGAAAGCTTTCCAAATTAAATATTTCCGAAGAGAAGTCCTGTAAAGTTGAAAGAAGAGTAACATGCCTGACAACTGATAGTCTGTCTGCTAAAATATGTGTGTTTGGGGCAAAACAGATTTTATTAAAAACAAGGCAAGATGTGGAGTGGAAGCAGCTACTTGAGGGTAAATCTAGGGCACAGATGTGAGGTGCGAGGAGGCTTGGCAGGAGGTTTACAGGGGATAAGAATTTTCACCCAGAGATTGGTGGGAATTTGGAACGCACTATCTGGGAATTTGGCTGGGACAGGCGACCTCACAACCTTTAAGAGGTACCTGAGAGGGATTCAAGCTGGTGCCGACCCAGTAAGTCTGCCCTGCTGAACTCTGCACCAGAACCAGACAAAGTGGTGCACCCACCCTCCCTTTATCACCCAATGTGATAGAAATAGCTATTTTTGACCCCTAGAGTTGTTCAGTGCTAGTTTATATACTTAGGAAAATGGCTAAAGGGACATCCCCCCCCCCGCCGCAACAATGTACACACCTGCAGCCACAACGTCAGCCTCCGCGATCACCCCAGGGGATTACCTATGGAGCAGAGCCTGATCTCAGAGTTTGTGAAATTCCGAGAGAAGGTCGATTCAGCGATGGATGAGACCCAGGCCAGGCTTGAACCGATCTCGTTCATGCTACAGAAGCATGACCAGGAGATAAAGTGCCTCGGGCAGCATGTTGGGGAGGTGGAGCAACAGGCTACGACCTCTGAAACCGCATGGAATTCTCAGCGAGTCTGGTCTAGGCCTTGGAACAGCGGGTACAGACCTTGGAGGAGCAGGTCGATGATCTCAGTTTTTGAGATCATTGGAAGGACCATCTGTTTGGTGGGGCTTCCAGAACGGGAGAAAGAAGACCAGCTTGTCAGCTTCATGGAGCAATGGCTCCCAAATGTTCTGAGGCTAGAAGTCGAGGTAGGCCGGGTGTGGGTCGAGCGGGCCCACTGGGTCACAGTGCACAGGCCTGGATCAAACCAATGCCTCCTCCAGGTCCTAGTGCACCTCCAGCAATATAGAGACAAGCAAATGATGCTGGAAGCCTCTAGAGCACTGGGGAAGGATCCCCAGGCTCTGATATAAAAAGGATCACAAATTATGCTTTTCCAAGGCTTTTCTCCAGTCGTGATTCATAAGAGGAAGGCCTTTGATGAGGTAAAAAGGAGGCTGAGGGACTTGAATATCCAGTATTCCATTAGATATCCGGCAATATTACGTTTCAGCCACGGAGGTTCCGTGTTCAACTTTGACTCACCGGAAAAGGCAAAGGACTTCCTGTATGCTTTAAAATAGACTGGCTGGCTTGAATAATATGGACAATAATGTTTATTTTGTTTTTCTCTGTAATTTGCCTGGTTTACCTAGTTGTCGGGGCGTTTTTTTAAAATATACGTCTGGGTCATAATTTTCTTTATTTTTCCTCTCTCTCTTCTCCTTTCTCTCTACCCTCCAAACATCCTTTGTTCCTTTTTTTTTATCATTTCCTTTTGTTCTTCTTCTCTGGTATGGGTTAGGGGGAGCAGTTGGGGGATGCGGGAAGAGGTTATATATTCCTGTTCTACCTGGAGTGCCTAGGGTTACAGTATGGAGGGGATGGGTTGAATACCCACGTTTAACTTTCTTGTTATAAGATGTGTGTATTTTCTCTCACTTTGTGTTGTCTGGGGCGGGAGCATGGCTTCAGCTAGAAGGAGTCATGGAGGGGTTAGTGGGTAGTATGAGTGCCCCCTGTGGGAAAGAGGGAAAGTCTCCTTTCATTTATGTTATATGTTGATATGTTGTAGAAGTAGCTGTTAGAAGTTTTGATTTGGTAGTTTTGGAAGTGGTATTTTTAAACTTATATGAACTGTTTATTGTTTTCACTTGGTGCGCTATGAGTGGGGTTCTTCGTCCCGGGGGGTCACGGACGATTTCAGACGGTTATGGCTAGCCATTCATTTAAATGGTGCACCTGGAATATTCAGGGAAGTCATTCACCAATTAAGAGAAAAAAGATACTGTCAAGCCTTGGAAAAGAGAGGTTTGATGTAGCCTTGCTGCAAGAAACACATTTAACCAATAAGGAGCATTTGAATTTGCAGCAGGGAGGGTTCGGACAGGTGTTTTTCTCATCCTTTAATTCGAAAAGCCGAGGAGTTGCTATACTCATCCGGAAAAATCTTCCATTTCAAATGTTAGATCAAATGAAGGATGAATATGGGTGATTTATAATTCTTAAAGCTTTAATACATGGAGAGAAGTATGGGATTTTGAATGTATATTACCTGCCAGCACACCCCCTTAAATTTTTAATGGATGTGCTTTCCGGGTTGATGGCCCTTGTGGCACATCATACAATTATAGGGGGAGACTTTAATCGTCTTATTGGCCCTGAAGTGGACAGGATGCCGAGGGGCCTTGTGGGGATGTCCCCGCAATCCAGGCAGTTGGAGTACCTGAATAAGGAGCTGGGATTGGTGGACATGTGGAGATATCTTTACCCCAAAGGTAGAGATTTCACCTTTTTCTTTGATCTACGTAAGTGCTATACCAGAATTGACATTTTTTTTGTCCCATCAACCTTTTTGAATTTGGTGCTATCTTGCAGAATAGGGAATATAGCCATTTCTGATCATGCGGCAGTGTACATGGAGGTCAAGGCGGGTGGTGATGCGATAGATTCTCTGTACTGGCACATAGACCCTTTCGCCTTGAAAGATAGCAAGTTTGTAGAGTATTTTTCGCAGGAATTTAAAAGCTTTTGGGACATTAATTTGGGTACAGCCAGTAACCCATCGGTGCTCTGGGAGACTGCCAAGGCCTATGCACGGATCTTGATGACTTCATACTCTGCGACCTGAAAGTGGCAGAGGGGACAGCAGCAGCGTTTGCTCAAGGCTCGTCCTAATGCAGCTGAGTCAACATACTTTGACAGACCGTCTATAACCAAATTGCAGCGAATTACAGCCCTCAGGCTACTGTGAATGCTGCACTAACCCAGACAGCAAAGGGGAAATGTATTTTGATAAACAGAGGTTATTTGAGTATGGTGATAAACCCGGTAGATGTCTAGCATACCTGGCCAGAAAGAAGAACACCCCCCCCCAATCTATCACATCCACCAGAGAGAGTGCTGGTACTCTTACTTGCAATGCCAAAAAGATGAATGCTGCATTTAGGAAGTTTTACTCTGAGCTGTATCGGTTGGAGGGCTATGATAACAGACTGACGAAGATGGAATCCTTTTTTAAGACCCTAGATCTTCTGGGTCTCACTTCAGAGCAGGCGTCCTTTCTGAATGCCTCCCTGACAATCCAAGAAATACAGGAGGTGGTGAGGCAGCTCCAGAGAAGTAAAGCGCCTGGCCCAGACAGATTTCGAAGTGAGTTTTATAAAGTTTTTATAGACATGCTGGCCAGGCCAATGTTGGATACGTACAACTACAGTCAGGACTGCCTCCCATCCTCTTTGAGAGAAGCAAATATTTCTCCTATTCTTCAGAAAGGAAATCCCCAGAGGATTGCACTTGGTACAGATCCATGTCGTTACTGATTGTGGATTTTAACATTTTGTCGAAAATGCTGGTGTTAAGTTTGGAGAGGGTTCTACCTCTCATTGTAAAGGAGGACCAGATAGGTTTTATCAAGGGTCGTAGGTCTACTAATAATATTAGAAGAGTATTAAATATGGTCCAGGTATGCTAGCAAGGGTTGATTTTGGGCTTGGTGGTCTCCCTAGGTGCAGAGAAAGCGTTTGACTAGGTGGAGTGGCCATACCTCTTTTATGTCCTGGAACGGTTTAGTCTTGGAGGGGTTTTTGCCAAGTGGGTGGCAGTATTATAAAGTGACCCAAAAGCAGTGGTTATCACTAATGGTATAAGATCAGATAATTTTAATATCAGCAGAGGCAGCCGACGAGGGTGCCTTCTCTCACTACGATTATTTACATTGGTGATTGAGCCGCTGGTGGAGGCCATCCGGAGGAATCCCAACATAACTGCCCCAGAGGTAGGGTCAGTCAGGCATAAGACCACCCTCTATGCCAATGACGTTCTTCTCTTTTTAACTGATCCAATAACATCTCTGCCCCATTTCAGACAAGTGATTAATTTATTTAGTTTGTTCTCAGGGTATAAAATTAATTTTATGAAAATTATAAGGCCATGCCTGTGGGGGGGCCTTAGGAGAATATTCGATTTTGGACATGGAACCCATTTCCCTTTCAGGTGCTCACAGGGAGGCTTCTTGTATTTAGGCATTTTAATCACCCCGGTCTTTGATCAATTATATAAGGCTAATTTTGTGCAGTTGCTACAAGAAATAAGGCAGGACCTTCGGCGCTGGGAGGATCTTCCAATATCCTGGTTGGATAGAATAGCTCTGGTTAAAATGAACGTTCTTCCTCGCTTATTATATTCCATGTGAATGCTCCCTTTGATGCTGCCAAGGCAAACACTATGGAGGCTTTACAGTTGACTCGGATCTTTTATCTGGCATCATAGGCCGCCTCTTATTAAGCTTGTCAAATTGCACCTTCCGCAGGGGATGGGAGGTTTGGATTTCCCAGACTTTAAAAAGTACCAATTGAGTTCCTTACTATCCTGTGTGGCTGACTGGGCCTGCCAGAACCTGCGATCAACTTGGTTGGACATTGTGGCCTCCCAGGCAAAATGTCTCCTCATTAATTTGTTGTTTATGGACAAGATGAGGACTGTTATGGACCATTGCAGAAACCTGATTGTCCTTAACACAGTTTAAGCATGGAGAATGATGCAGCAAGGTGAGGGCAACTTACAAAAAAATTCCCCTTTCACATCCATTGTGGGAATGTTATGATTCTGGCCGGGGTTGATGGACTCTGGCTTTAAGCTCTGGGAGTCTAAAGGAATCTCCTGTCTGGGAAAATTATTTGACGGGGAGGCCATGATGTCTTTCAAGCATCTGAACCAGAAATATGAGCTATCTAGGAAGGACCTCTTTCTTTATTTTCAGGTTAGGGACTTTATAAGAAGAGACTACATTGTTGATTAGTCCCTATAAGTTGGATATGGAGGGGAGAGTACTCCGGTCTACAGGGTCTCTCTCGGTCATACCCTTTTTCACTTGCTAAGAAGTAATGTTTTGAAGATCATTGATCGGCTATGGAGAACCTGAACTCCAGAATTGGAGGTGGACATCTTGTCAGAGGTATGGGAGGATATTTGGGAGAGAGTAAGGAAGATTTTGATCTGTAACAGGACGCAGGCTATGCAACTGAAAATACGCCACAGGGCTCATCTGGCAGCAGAGCAGCTTGCAAAGTTTAAGATAGGAGTGTCCCTAATGTAAAACAAATGTTGGTACTCTTACTCATTGCTTGTGGTCATGCCACAAGCTTCATGGGTATTGGGGTGGCATAGCAAATGTTTTGGAAGAGGTTTTGGGAACTGAGGTTATGTTGGATCCGGTGTCCCTCCCCTTGGGTCTTCCAAATCTTCCTCTTTGGACTTGCATGGGAAGAAATTGTTTAATATTCTTTCATTCTGAATGAGGAAGAACATTCTAATGAGCTGAGTATTGGAGAATCCCCTGGAATGTTCAGATTGGCACAGATTAGTAATGGAGCACATCCGCTTGGACTTCCTTACAAGTATGGTGCACCAGAAAAACGGAACTGTTTTATAGAACATGGCAGCCCTTTCTGAATTATATAGATGAAGAATTATCAGCTATATTGGTCAAGGTCTTTGTATAGACATGAGGGTTATGTCAAGTGCTCCAGCGGGAAAGAACCCTGAACAAATATGGGTTTGCTTATTAATACTCTCCGTGGCAGGGAGTGTAGTAACTTATGTGAATATGACTTGTTACCTTGGTTTAATTTTTTTTTCTTAATTATTTATTGAATTGTAGGTTATTTTCCTCAGTGGTTGGAGGAGTAGAGTAGTAGTTTGTTTTCTGTTATTGTCATTATATTATAAAGTTGATTAGATTCCCTACAGTATGGAAACAGGCCCGTCGACCCAACAAGTCCACACCGACCCTCCAAAGAGCAACCCACCCAGACCCTTCACCCTTGAGTAATACGCCTACATTTGCCCCTTCACCAAACACTATGGGCAATTAACATGGCCAATTCACCAAACCTGCATATTTTTGGACTGCAGGAGGAAACCGGAAGAAACCCACGTAGACACGGGGAGAACATACAAACTGCACACAGACAATTACCTGAGGCGGGAATTGAACTGGGGTCCCTGGCGCTGTGAGGTAGCAGTGCTAACCCTTGGAGTAATTTTGTAAAAAAATTAATACTTTTTTTCTCAATAAAAGTATTTACAAAAATATAAGGTACCTGAGAGTACTTAATGTCATCACACTCAATCTACAGGCCTAGCATTGGAAAGCGAGACTTGTGTTCATGGGCCAAAGGACCTCTTGTCCTGTTGTGATTCTAAAGTATCTGTCTTCTGGCATTTGCAATTCTACTTTTATAAAAATGATTATTCAATTACTGACTTATAATTAGATGTTACTTTTGAGAAAAGTACCACACAGCAGCAGTAGTCATCTCAGTAAGTAGGTACAATGTGAATCACTTTGAATTACGCACAGCAACCAGAAAGTTAAAATCATTTAATACCATCATTAACAATTTATTTCACTATCTGACCACCAGAATTTGCTTAAAACTCAATCAGCATTTCCATGACACAAATAAATTTGGAGTTGGAGAAAACCCAGGCAAAGACTGTCAGTGAAGTTTGCTATCAATGAACAGCTGACGTTATCCTTGTGTATCGAAGTGCTGTTTCAGAATCCAGGGGAATTTAGCCCCAGAAAAGGTGCAGCCACTGTTCAAAGCATAACAAGTTATAAGGAATTGTAATACCTTGTATGTCTTAATTATATTAATGAGTGTGGTACTGATCAGTCTGTTCCCCACATGAACCATATGTAATTCAGGTTGTTAGAATAATTGTACATATATTATGGTCTAATGTACATTAAAAGGTTATTGCTTTTTCAAAACCACGTTATCTTGGGACTTCATTCTCCAACTTCTCTGAATCTTCCATTTGAATTCCTAGCTAGATCATAACAATTGAGAAAACTGATTGTATTTCAACTGTGAACAACTTTAAGAAAATGATAGATGTTTTATGATGCATTGGTTCAGTGTTCATGTTAATAACTGAGGATTACATAGCACTGGCATTATGGCAGCAACTTCTAGACCACCCGCATATACAGTTAAATTTAGAAGGTTAGATTACCAAGTTACCCAAAGGGCTTTAAAGATAGAGTTCTCAGGAAGAGGGAGAGGAAATTTTGAGGGTGATACATAAACTTACAAAGCAAAAGGATATGGGGACATTACAGCAACAATTTGATAATGATAGCCAGAGTGGAACAGGAAGGAATAGAACTTACAAACAACAGCATCGACAGCCGAAGGAATGGTGGGGCGTGGGGGGTGGGGGGGGGGGGGGGGGGGCGGTGGGGAAAGGTGAAATTAAAGCTCTTTACTTAAATATGCTAAACATTTGAAACATGTTAAATGTATTCATGGGTATGACCCAATAGCCATTATGGAGACATGGTTACAGGGAGATCATCAAAGCTGGGAGTTAAATGTTCAGGAGTAAAGGACAGCAGACAGACAGGGATGTGGAGTATCTTTGTCAGTACAAGAAAATAAAAGTGTAATAGCAAGAAATAATTTGGATTGGAAGATGTAGAATCATATGGACAGAGGTAAGAAATAACAAGACAACAAAACTAAAGGGGGTAGTCTATAGATCCATAACAGGAGCTTTTCTGAGAATAAACTCGAAGATAGCAAGGGGATATCAAAAAGACATTAGTCACAGGTGACTAATCTTCATATAGGTTGGGTAAATCAAATTAGTAGATATCCATATGGAAGAGTGTATTTGGGACAGTTTCCTGTAATGATATGCTTAATGGTGAGGGTTCAAAGTTAAAAATCACACAACACAGGTTTATTTGGAAGTACTAGCTTTCGGAGCACTGGTCAAAAACCACATGAAGGAGCAGCACTCCAAAAGCCAGTGCTTCCAATTAAACTTGTTGGACTATAACCTGGTGTTGTTTGATTTTTTAAAACTTTGTACACCCCAGTCCAACACTGGTGTCTCCAAATGGGGAGGGATCAGGTTATTTGAATCTGGTATTGCATACGGGAGGCAGATTTAATAAGCGTTCTCAGAATACAAGAGTCCCAGGGCAACAGTGGCCACAACATGGTAGTATTTAGCATTCAGTTTGAGACTGAGCAACATGGGTCAGAAACAACTGTGCTAAATTTAAGTAGAGGCAATTACATAGGGATGAGGGCAGAGTTGTCATATGGATTGGAAAAGGAGTTTTAGCAGAAAAAATGAGAAACAAAAAGGAAGGGGCTTAAGAAAATAGCTCATGACTGATAATAAGTGAAGGAGGATACTAGCATAACTACAGTTAACTGAGGAATTTAGGGATTATTGTCATCAAATCGCCAATCAGCTATTAGTAAGTCAGATTGGTCATGTGTTCTGTAGTCCTTGTGTGATATGAGCCAAATCTCTAACCACACACGTGGCAGGAATTTCCAGGAGGTGGAATTGGTCCTCAGTTTTCTCCAGTTCCTTTTCTATACTTATTCTTACTGATGGATGTTCTCAACCAATTATATCCTTTCACACAGGAGTTTCTTCAAAGCTGATTTGTTCTGAATGAGGGTCGCCATGCATTGACATATACATTGCTTTTCTTGACAGAAACCTTCAGGGAGTCTTTGAAAAGCTTCCTCTGTCCTTCTGCCATTGATAATGTTCCTCGAGCTGGGCTATGATGATTTACTTTGGCAGCCTATGCACGTGGCTGATCCAGCAAAGTTGGCTTTGGATGATTGCAGCCCCAATGCTGGTACTATCAGCCGCTTCAAAGACACTAGTGTTAGCACACCTGATGTGGAGAACATTGATAGCATTTAGAAGAGTCAGAAAGATATAGCCTTACCCTCAAAGATCTTGGTAAAAGGACTGATATTACAGTTGTCAAAGACACTCATCCTTGTTCAACTGAAGACTAATGTTCGCAGATTGTCTACAATGTTTAGCCTTAGGAGGAGAGAGAGCTTCCCAGGTAAGTAAGATGTTCCAGGTTTAGGAGGATTTCCCCACTGATCATAATGGTGGTATTGACTAGAACTTGTGATGGGTTCATTAAGGATTTGAGTCATCTTGAAGCAGAGGCTAAGACCAATTATTCGGTGTGCAAGGGCATTAAGTGAGGCTTGAAGATTCTATTCCAAGAGAGCAGCAATCACTGTCATTCACATACTGAAGTTCCACAAGAGAGGTCAGTATTATTTTATTCTTAAAATTTCAGCCAGTTGAGGGTTAAAAATTCTCCATCCTGTAGACCATTCCCACACCATGGGCAAGTTTGTTCTCTCCAAGACAAAGAATAATGACGATACTGGAGAAAAAGGTGGGAGCAATGACACATCCCTGCTTGACCTTAGAGAATTCTTCATATTACACAGTGAGGACTAACACTAGAGGAGGCAGCAGCAGAGGATGGCAATGTATTTCTCTATACAGTAAGCCTTTCACAGGGTTTTCCATAGCAGTAAGGATAGTTATCACATTAAAAGAAAAATATGATAAGATTAATGGTAAATGAGGATTGAGAATGATTTAAAACCTAGGGAAGAAATAAATAAGGGCAAACTAGCAATTTTTATAAAATCATAAAGAGCATATTTCAAAGGAACAGAAAGAACAATGTGAATATTGGCCTCTGAGATAATGTGCATGGCGAAACACCAATAAGGAATGAGGAAATGGCAAAAATCAATCTTAATCTCATGGTAGAAGAAGCTGACAGAATTTCCAATAGATCAAACAAGGGGCAATATTAGATTGGGGAGGTAGGGGAGTAAATAAACACACCGGAGAAAAAAGATACTAAGGAAATTTATATGGCTAAAGGTCAATAAACCCCTAGTCCTGATGGGTTACATTCTAGGATTTTAAAGAAAGTAGCTAGAGATAGTAGATGCACTGATAGTAATAAGAAATCTTAAGATTCTAGAAAAATGCCAATGTCATACCTATTTTATTTAATAAGGGTAACTTTTTAGACCTTTTAGCTAAACATGTATTTAGTAAAAGAGTAGGGCCTATTTAAAAGAATTGCAATACCAGAGAACTTATAGATGATAATACAATCTAGTAGTCAGCACAGTATCAGAAAGGGGAAAAATCAGACCTGACAAAATTGGCTACAGTTCTTTGAAAGGGATAATAAATAGGATAAAGGGGAACAACTGGATAACAATTGGATTTCCAAATGTGTGACAATGTTGAATAAGAAAATTTAACATGAGTTAATACTATTGGGGGGTAATGTTAGCATGGATAGAGAATCAGCTAACTATTAGAGAATGGAGTTAGGGGAAAGCATTTTCAGAATGGCAATCTGTCACAAGCGGTGTGCCACAGGTATCAGTGCTGGAGCCACAATTACTCAAATCATTAATATTGTAAGAGAGGACAAAAAAAAGCAGATAAAAGTAGGGAGTTTCCCCTGAGGGAGATAGGTTCAATAAGTGGGCAAACAACTTGGTAGATGGAATATATTGCGGGAAATTATGCATATTGTAAGTAAAATAAAAGAGCAGGGGAAATATTGCAGAAAATTACAGTACAAAGGATTTTGGGATCCTCATGCATGAATTATAAAGGGAAGACAATAAAATTTAATTCATTTCAAAGACAATGGAACATAAAAATTGGGAAATCTTGCCAAAACTATAAGGCACTAGTGATACCATGGTATTTCAGCTGTGAACAGTTCTGATCCCCTTATCTAAAGGGCAAGATTTATTGATATTAGAGACAGTCCAGAGAGGTTCACTGGGTTGATCCCAGTTATGTAGGGATTTTATGAGAAGAGGTTGAGTAGGCTGATCTTACTCATTCGAATTTACAAGGATGAGAGGCAACTTTACTGAAGCAAGATTTTGAGGTGGTTTTACAGGGTGGATGCAGAGAAGTTATTTCCCCATTGAAAGAGTCTAGGTTCAGAGGACATAAACTCAGTAAGGGTTTATCCATTTTCTTAGTCTGTGCATTCCTTATCACCAAGGTCTATCAAGGCTGGGTCATTAGATATATTCAAGACAACCAGTTGTCTAATCAGGACATGGGGAAAAGGGAATGAAAGTTGAGTTGAGGATTATTAGATCAGCCATGATCTTGCTGAATGGCAGAGCAGACTCAATAAGCCAAATGGCCTACTTGTGCAACTAAATCTTATGGTCTTAAGCTTTGCCACACTTGTATTGGATTTCATTGCTGAATCTGTTAGCAATGAGGCAAGTACTTGATGTCTACCCATTTAACACTAGAAAAAGTTGGTTGCTGTTGCATTATTTACTGCCCAAATCTCTGCCATTGAAAATTTAATTTTACAAGTGTGAAATACAGAGAAATCTCGATTACCCGACATTCAATTATGCAAATTTCAGATTATCCGAACAAGATCGCGATGCTTGGCTAAACTGTTATTCGGCATTCGATTAAACTGATCAAAATACTCTTTGCCAGTGTCCTTCGGATAATTGAGGTTCCTCTGTACTACATATTCAGATCAGGACCTAATCAGGTGTACACTAGAAATCTGAGAAGCTAGGGAAATGATTGCTGGGCCTCTTGTTGAGTTATTTGTATCATCCACAGTCACAGGTGAGGTGCTGGAAGACTGGAGATTGGCAAACGTGGTACCACTACTTAGGAAGAGTGGTAAGGACAAGCCAGGGAAATATAGACCCATGAGCTTGATGTCAAGTGATGGGCAAGTTGTTGGAGGGACAGGATTTACATGTACGAGGAAAGGCAAAGACTGATCAGGGATAGTCAACATGGCTTTGTGCAGGGGAAATCGTGCCTCACAAAATGGAGTTCTTGAAGAAGTAACAATAAGGATTGATGAGGGCTGAGCAGTGGGCATTAACTTATATGGACTTAAGTAAGGCATCCGACAAGATTCCATATGGGAGACTGGTTAGCAAGGTTAGATCTCATGGAACACTGGGAGAACAAGCCATTTGGATACAGAACTGACTCGAAGGTAGAAGACAGGGGGCAATGATGGAGGGTTGCTTTTCAGACTGGAGGCCTCTGACTAGTGGAGTGCCACAAGGATCAGTGCTGGGTCCACTACTTTTCATCATTTATATAAATGATTTGGATGGAAGCAAAAGAGGTGTATAGTTGCTACAATTGCTACATTTAAAAGACATCTGGATAGGTAAATTAATAGGAAGGGTTTGGAGGGATATGGGCTGGGTGTTGGCAAGTGGGACTAGATTAAATTGGGATATCTGGTCAACATGGACAAGTTGGACTGAAGGGTCTGTTTCCATGTTGTACATCTCAAATGACTTTATAACAATGATTGGAGATTGCTTCAATTTTATTTTTGGTCTCATTTCTCCAGCTGATCTTATTTTCCATGAATACATTATATGTTGAATATTCTGTTAAGACATGTCAATGCTTACCTTAATCATACACCATATCCTCCAAGTCAAGTTCCATTGAATGAGATGCCAAATAACAGCTTGTAAAGTTCAAAGTTTGAGAGAAGATTTGTAGCTCAGGTGCTCGTATGGTTCTGTTCACCGAGCTGGGAATTTGTGTTGCAGACGTTTCGTCCCCTGTCTAGGCATTAATGCCGGAGGAAAGATCACAGAAGTGCTTCACAGGAGGCTCTCAAGCACCGAGGATGTCACCTAGACAGGGGACGAAACGTCTGCAACACAAATTCCCAGCTCAGCGAACAGAACCACAACAGCCTGTAAAGTTTGCAAGTGTTGTGAATGGCAAATGCAACCTGGACAATCCAAATCATTAAGCTTGATTAAAATACATTTAATGTTTCTGCTATCAAAAATATATTTTTTCTATTAAATTTTACCTGAATTAAGATGGATGGTTTCAGATATTTACAGAACATACTGCCCACACCAAATCAAAATGTAAGTTGGGGTGGTACTAACAGCAAAGAGTCAGCGTTTTTAAACAATAATATTGTCTAGATAGACTTTAAGGGACAAACAAAATTTATAAGCGTCATCAAAAAATCTTCAGGTTCTTCAGCAATACACAACTGCACACAAATTACAGACGGTAGTAACATTGTTTTCTTATCTAAAAGCAGAAAGCATACATGGCTTTTACACAAAACCGTAGAAATTTATTTGAAATTCCTCAGACATAATATACACCATGGAAATCGTAGGAAATCAAAGAGCTCTCTGTCAAAAGGAGCTATACAGGACAAACTGACAACTCCAAATATAGGTATGGAGTAAGACACTATGGAATTGTACAGCAGTTGTTATACACTAGTGGAAGGGGAAATGCTCAACAGGATTTGAATGTTGCAACCAATATCCCAACCAAGATTTAAAACTATGGAAAATAGGTGTTCACAGAAGTCTACAAGAATTGCTGAAGGATAAGCAAGGAAGTATTTTGTAACATTCCATTTGAAAGCTTTGAAAGTTTCATTCAACCAATACTAAACTACCAATGCAAACCACTTTCAGTGAGAGATGTTCCTCAGTCAGGTGATAGTATGTTACTTCGTTAACTAACTCAAATTGTGATCAGCATCTGCTAGTTAATGCAATTAAAGATAACAAGGCTTGTATTAATAGTGCTACAACTCTTGAGGCATGTTGGGCCCAAATGAGACATTAATTAAATATTTGGCTGCTATGCTGGATGTTTTATTCATGATTATAACTGACATTCACTTCAATTCCTAGACAGCTTCGCCCAATAGTTATTCAGTTCTTGGATTTAGTTGAATCATGAATATTTGCACGACTTTCTAAAATCCATGATATAAAACTTTGAAATTATTGGCACATTGAAGTCATTCTTCAAAGTTACTTAATGGCAATAATTTATCTTCAAGTATCGACTCGAAAAATTCACTTCACATGTTAATTTATACATTAATTATTTGTATCTAGAGAACAAAAGAATTTCTTTCAATTTGGTGTATTCCATGCTTGTGTCTTAGAAATGTAAAGCAGCCCAGTTTGGAAACAGAAACTGGCCACATAAGTCATGAAAACATTAAATAGTAGGTTGAGTATTAAACAAACTTACTTTTTTTAAAAAAACTGTTCCACTGAATACCTGTCATTTTGCTTTCTCCAACATTTAATGCTCCCTGCCCCCACTGCTCTCAAACATCTGGGAAGTCTGCCCCCTGATTAAATGATGATCCCAGACTTACTTTGTTGATATTTCAAGGAGAAAATATTAACACATTCAAATTTAACAAAGCATTTAAAATTAAATCATTATGTCTGTAATTTGTATCACAGTAACATTAATGTTCTTCCTGTTTCACACTTCCCACAGCGGGACAAAAGCAAAGTTCATGATATCTGGAAATGGCTTATTTTCATAATCTTGTCCTTAAAAAGTCTTCAAGCCATTTCAGCATAGGTATATGAACCAATATGTTCACTTTTCATGTTCAAAAAAAAAATTCCTATTGCATAGTCTAACAATCTGTTTTACTGTTTAGGTATATTGCTGTAGTAAGGAGTATCAAGAAACACAGTGTCATTGAAATTTGGGAACATGAAACAACGATAGAGCACAGGAAACATACATTTCATCTGTTGTAAACAGCAGTCCCAGGAAATTAATTTTCTACAGAAAACTACAACATGGTGTAATATAGAATTTAAAGGCCTAATCTTTCTTCTATTATAAAATTTATACTTTTATAACCTTCTCCCCTCATAGGAAGAGATGTTAGGTTCATTTCATTCTACTGGGATAACAATGTGTCTAATTTTCCCTTCCATTTCCAATTTCCAAATTTCACCGTTACATTGGCGTGGAAACATAGTCTTTTGGAAAAGCTTTCTCAATTTAAAATCATGCGAAAGAAAAAAAGGTAGAATAAACTTGGTATCTCAAGGAAAGTATTCTTATCAAATTTGGAAATGTGAAATAGAAGGCTTAGCTCAATAAGTGCATCAAAATTTATTAATATTCTTGACAAACCACAGTCTTAAGAATAAATTCATTTTTGATTGTTCCATTAAACCTCAAAGTTAGTTGTGTGATTAGACACCTCTTTCCTCAGTGTTTAATGTTCTATAAAAGCCGACATCTTTCAGCACACAACTAGTTCTATAAAAAAGTGCACTATTAACTACCTCGCCTCCACCCTCCCCCCCCAAATTCTAAACACACTTGTGTGCAAAGAAGGCTTTGTTCATAATACCAAATGGTTGTACTACTGCCATTACTGTTCATTCCTATTCAGCAAAACTGTCCCTACTTCCAAGCCAGAACAAAGTCTGGAACTATAAAATTGAACCCCCCATTCATTGAAAGAAAAAAAACTTAATAGGAAGATTGAAAAGGAGTTTGGAATATGTACACTAAAAATATATATTTAAATTAGTTCCAACATTGGCCAACAATTTTCTCTGTGAAGTAGATTATCCAGTTCAAACACATGACCAACATTTGCACATCTTCATAATTTCTTGTTACCACTATTATACCCCACAATTTACATATTACAACACAAGCAGCAGCTGTTCAAAGCAACACAATGTTAAAATTTGTGTACAGCAGGCGTCAGTTAAAAATGCAAACTGCACTTGGATGATCAGGGTATGGGTGGACTTCATTTGCTGTTTTATATGTGACCATTATAAATTTTTTTAACTTCATAGGCAAATTTTAAAATCATGATATATACATCTGTGCATTGAACCCGCGACAGACTTGACTTCATTGTGTACATATATATATATTTGACATGAATTTGAATTTATTGAAGTTCTCCACATTTACTCATCTTCAGCTGAGCATTTTCCCTCACTTCATCAAAAGTATAAGCCTTTATAACTTTGCCATTCTTGAAAACTGTATGCAGAAGATCCTGTAAAAAAAAATGTAAAATTTAAATATAACTGCAACAGATTTAACGTCAAGCCAAAAAGCTGACATGGCGCCATTTATTGGACAAGACAATGAACTGCACCCTGCCTTCCTTCTCAGGTGAACGGAAAAGATCGCATGACAACTGTATTTCAAAGAGCAACTCCAGCCAATTCTTATCCCTCAAATAACATCTGGAAGACAAATCATCTATTTATTGTACCATCAACAAGACGCCTTGCAAAATTTCAAAGATCCTCAGACAGCACCTTCCAAATCCACGATCACTTCCATCTATAAGCAGAAGGGGACCAGATACATGGGACACCACCACCTACAAGTTCACCTCCAAATCACACGCTGACTTGGAAATATAACAGTTCCTGGGTAAAAATCCTAGAATTCCTCCTTAAGGGCAGTATGGGTCAACCCATAGTAGGTGGACTGCAGGGGTTCAAGGTGGCAGCTCACCACCACCTTCAAGGGCAACTAAGGATGGACAATAAATGCTGGCCAGCCAGCAACATTCACATCCCACAAATTAATTTTTAAAAAATCCAAATTGCTCCTGCTGGCTGCCACATTTCTTATACAGTAACAGAGATTGCACTTTAAAGCATTTTATTGCCTGAAAATGCTCTGGCACTTCCAATCAGTCCCTTTTCCTTCATTAGAGAATACAGTAACTCAAAACAGACGTTAGCAAAAAGATAGCAAGAGAACAGGAACTAGATTGCATGAAGTACTAGGCTTTCGTATCAAATGGATAGCATAACATTAATGCTTTTCTTTTAGAAAAAAAGAAATGATTAGAACAGCCAGTCTAGATAGACAGCAGATTCACTCACTCAATCCTGCTTTTCAATAATGTGACTTGACTCAAATCACATTAGAGGTAGGTTGTATTTTAATTTTTGCCTCTGATGTGTGTTCTCATTTACAACTAAAAGCTTGAAGTTGTCAGTAATTGCATATTTAAAAAGATCTTATTTAAATACGGAATATTTCATATTATAGTTGGACAAAATCAGAGGCAAAGACAGAGAGAATATGACAGGGAGACAAAAGGGATGGATGATAGTTTTTTCTTCTTTTTTGGCAGACTAAAATTAGTGGGGACTGCAAGTAGGTTAAGTAAACATTTTCATCTACTTATGGTTCCCATTAACAGCTTGCGTGCTCTCTCTCTCTCCACGCTCCCACCAGCTCTGCCTATCTGCTCATTCCCAACCCCCCCCCCCCCCCCAATACAGTTCAACCTTCTTATTTCACACTTTCCTCATCTTTTCCTGAAAAAGGAGCATTAGCACAGCAATTCACAAAGCCCCTCTTACTGCTTTTTTGCAAGCTGACTGAGACATTGTTTCCCTTTACTATTTGGGAATCTGTCAAATAATATAGATCCTTAGTACAGCAAGAGCTAGCTATTTCTGCCTTTTTCCACCTCCATTCCGCCCCCACCCCCCACTTAATAATGCCAGCAAATGCCTGTAAAGCCAACCCTGTGCCTATACTGAAAGTTAACAAAGTAACACAGCAAATGTAAATATCACATGTTCTTTTAAATCTGCTATTTGCATCACTCCCTCTAACTGTTTTTCTAACCACATTCTCTGCTGCATCATTTGTAACAAGTCATATGTTCCTCACAATGCTGACTGCATATTCACACTTGCATGCACGTAACATAACCTGTACGTGCACAGTGCTCGAGAAATATTATTTTTATTTATACTGCTTTCGTTGACATATTCTGCTGGAGGAAAGTCTATGCTGTTTGATAGAAGAACTTTGATACAGTTCAAGGTTCAGACATATGCTTTAAAACAAGAACACAGGGTACAGTACTGGATTGCTTTTCTTGTGGATTAAAACTTTCATTATAATACTGGACTGGGGAGAAAGAGTAAAATTCCACAAATGTTAACACTTTGTTCTAATCAAATGAATTAACCTCAGCACACTGATTATGTTCAACTTTCCATGTTTTTGTTATAATAGAAAAATTAAATTCAAGTTTACTTACAGGACCATTTTCTTCCAGTTCTCCTTTACCCTCTTCAAGTGTGACATAATGCCCTGCAGGAGTACAATGCAAAGATAGACGTCCTTTCTTGGATCGCTTGTTTGGATCCATGACTGGATCTTTGAAAACATTTACCTGAAAATGAGACAGGTCAGTCTATATATGTACAAATTACAATTATTAACAGGAATGAAAAAGCATCTGTTATTATGAAAGCACCCACACAAATAGAGATAAATTCATGATGTCAAGTCACACTACGATTAGCAAGGTTCCAGGTTCATAAATGCCAACCGATGATTACCAGTGGAAACTGCATTGATGAAAAACAATTTGCCAGCACTCTGTCTGTTCTCATACTGAAGGCAATGTACTGATGCCATTTTAATCATAATATGCAAGCATTAGCTGTGGAGCACAGCAGTGAATCCATCAAAAGAATTAGAAAGTTATTTCAAAAGGGGAATATTAAAAAGGACATGTAAAGTGGGGAACGGTTAGCTTATATTAGGAGTCGCAGGTAAGATAAAACTGGCAGAAATGTCTATGTATGGTTACACAAGACGTATCTAGTTAAACTGTTGCTTGTCAATAGAAATGTGTAAAGTCTAAAGTTTCATACTACAGATGAACAACCCTTTATCAGAAATGCTTGGGACCAACTGGTTTTCAGAATTCAGAATTTTTCTAATTTCAGAATAAGTGAGTTTGATAGTGAAATTTAAAAAAAAATCTTACTGAAGAATTAGAGTGCTGCCAGTGCTGGGCCATGCCCCACACATCGTATCCAAGTGACACGCACTGAGTGGGTGTGACTGGGTTAATTGTTTACACGCCAAACAACCTTGTTAATGAGAAAGACAAACTTCACAAAAACCTTCGTACTTGAGCTTTTTGGATTTCGGATAAAGGGTTGTCTACCTGTACAGGATTGAAGTATGCGATTGGAGCTGAGAACTCAAAGGATTTGGAGGCCAAAATGAGCATTAAACATACTGGCCTACTTAAAATTATTCTGGAATTCAGCTCAAACAAGTTTATACATTCATGCCCTTAGTTAATCATTTACATATTGGATACTGAGGCATAACATTCAATATCAAACCTAAAGTCATTTCTCTACCCAAACCTAGAATGATTTCACTTACAATTCAACAAAAACATTACATACCCCAAGTCCATTGGTTACAACATAACTACATTTGAACGAACAGTTCAGGAGATCTCTGGTCATTTTCTGCAACAAAGCACCACCAGATCCAAAGGTAATGTTCTCAGTGCTCCACTTATGTGCTTTCATTCCCTGTACGATCTGAAAAATAACATACGCTATTCTTGAATTGCTCACGGATAGCCCCATAAATATAGCTACTGATGAAGTCTGCATGTCTTAGTTCATTTTTCAGTAACAATCCTCTACTGACTCCATAGATAGATCCAGTCAAGGACAGGGATTTTGTGTTGCAGTGGTAGTGTTCCTACCTCTGGGCCAAGAGGCACAAATTGAAATCCCACCTACTCCAGATTTATGCCATAACATCTGAACAAGTCGATTACAGATATCTGGATGCATCTAGTTTTTTTTTTAAACAACTAAGCAGACTTCCTTTCCAATTTAATCAAAAACACTCCGATTTAAGACAGACATTCTTCAAAATACCTTTACTGTTTCAACTCATGTCAGAGTGTCTCATTTCTATGGTTTAACTCTGGATTTACTATTATTTCAGTACTATATGCAATTCATATCTAGAACAGCCATAATGCCAACACTTTAATATCTACCCACTACAACCACCAAAACTGGGCATGGTAGTCAAGACATATCCAGACCAATTCACTGCATAGTTTAATCTATGTTTATTTTGATTTAGAGTCTCTGCTTTGAATATGTACAGCCACTGGCATGTCACAATTTTCTTGTCCAGGAAATAATTTTATTTAAATTGTACAAAAATAGTGGATAGAACACAGAAATTGAACAGAAACAGAGCAGGAGTGGGTCAGTCACCTTTTGAGCCTGGCCTGCCATTCAATAGGATCATGGCTGATCATCCAACTCAGTACCTTGCTCCCACTTTTCTCCCGATACTATTCGACTCCTTTGGTCCCAACAACTGTATCTAACCCATTCATGAAAACCCATTCAATACCTTGGTCTCAACTAATTCCTGTGACAGAATTCCTAAATTGATAGATAAATACAATAAAGTGTTGAAGAGGAGTTTAAAAACATCCACTAAGTGCAATGCACCGATCATTGCTTGCCAGCTTATACTGGCGCCTACCCTCCCGGTTTAAGAGGAGTGTTTAAAGTTGTTCAAAGGTTTCATTCAAGTGTTATTATAACGACCTGCACTTAATTGCAACAAATTCTGTTCTACTAACTCAGATGCCTTCCACAATGCTAGCCATAAATTCTCTCCAGTTTCGTCTCAAGGTTCTCCTTAAAACCATTCCAGCTTTTTGGTCATCCCTTCTAACATCGATTTGTGAAAAAGACATGCTGTTGTAGTTCACTTAGCTTTAAATGGTGATCTTTCAATCATGCAAGCAGTTTAGGTCAAAACATTCAGTCATCAAGGAGTTTTGAGAGAAAAAAAATCTAGTGCTAGCAATTATTTTGCTAGACTATGGACGCTTACCTCTTGCAGAGTGTTTATATCCACACCATCTCCCTGAATAATTCTCAAGAAAGGAGGAAGCACCTTATAACCTTTAGAGTTCTCAGTTGGTGGAAATTTCTTTCCCAGGATTTCAAGAACCTGTTTATCAGAGCATGGACATTTTAATAATTCTGCAACACAAAGTCAAGGCTTCGTTCTCCCCAATCCAGCTTGAACAAGGCAGAGTCCAAACAGATCAGAGAGAAAATTTGCATCTGAGATAGAATCCAGCAAAGAATAATGACATTCAAAAAGCTCTCCTAGTCTGCTAACACTGTCTGACACACCTCAATCCAGATCAGAGTTTGCAAGCTAGCTACCATGACTGCCAGCACCTGACAGCATTCATCCCTAGTCTCAGCATAAACAATTCTCATGAAGGGTACATATCCAGTGGCAGAATTGTTTTTGAAAAATCACAGTGCAAAAAAGGAGACCATTTGGCTGATCATGTCTACATGAACTCTCCAAATAAGCATCATGCATTAGGGCCATTCTCTCATGCTTTCCCTGTAATACTGCAAATGATGTCAATTTATAATTGAAAGCCCTCTTGACTCACTTCCAGGCAGTAGATTCCAAACCTGAAATCACTTGTTCCACGAGCAAGTTCTAGCCTCACATTTAGTCTTTTGCAAATCACTTCTAATTTTGTCCTCCCAATCTAGTCTAACGTTACTCCACATGGTTTTGAGCAGCTCGATCAAGACTATCAGCCTGACTTCAGTGGGAGGTATTTAGTTTAGAAAGTTCCAATTGCAACTGATTTTGAAAGCTAAACGAACTACACAGTTGGAAGGATCAGGTCATCTGAGCTACTGAAAACTTGATTTAATTCTTTGAAAATAAGCACCAAATATAAGCTATAAATTAGAATTAAGTATACATGACACTTTCTTTCACCAGTCCAAATGTATTAAACTAGGACATGCACATCAACAGCTCTGTTGTCAGGGGAGACGATAAATGGCGCTCTGTACTTTTAAGAACAAACAGTTTACCTGTAAAACTGTATCAAGTGGATTTCCTGAATCTGGTCGTATAATAAGTGGAGCTTCAGGACTCCGTAACTCTATCAAATGTCTCAGGTCCTCACCCCAGATTTTTTCACAAGCATTATAAATGTCGTAACTGTCACTGACGATTGATACCGGCACAGTGGAAAACTTCTTCATAATGTGTTCAAAGGCATCTTTTTCACAGTCTTTTCCCCAAGCTGTAATTGTACTGCTCAAAAAAAATGATGAAATTAAGAAACTATTCAAGTAGTAATTCAAATGACAAGTCAAAATAAAATTGCAAACTGTTATAATTGTACAAAAGCTCCAAGTTCAAAACTACCAGAATTAAGTCAACAAAGCTCGTCAAAACTATAAGGAAAACAAAATAAGAACCAAAAGAACGGCAGATGCTGTAAATCAGAAAGAAAAATATAAGTTGTTGGAAAAGCTCAGCAGGTCTGGCAGCATCTGGGAAGAGAAATCAAATTAAACATTTTGGATCTGGAGACTCTTCCTCAGAGATGATAATAGCTAGGAAAATGTTGGTTTATGAGGGTAGGGTGGAGGAGGGGGGTAAGGAATAAATGATAGGTGAGGATAGAGCCCAAACAGAGAGAAGAACAGTTGGACAGGGAAAGTAGTCGATAACAATGTGGCTGGGGGAGGGGGAGAACAACTAGCTGTTAATGGAGACCGTTAGCGGCTAACAATAGGTAGTGTGTAAGGGCAGATTGTCAGGTAACAAGGTCTGGTGTGAGTGTGGGGTCAGGGATTATGACGTGGAGGAGTTCAGGCCCTAAAATTATTTAACTTAATATGGAGTCCAGAAGCAGAGCAGATTGCCAATTGTAGAGATGACATTGTGAGCAGCGAATGCATTGACTAGATTGTGAGAAGTGCACGAAGTGCTACAATGCCAATGTTCAATATCCTCAGAAACATGCGTTCCAAAACAAAAGACAGAGTTAAAATCATATTTTATTTTGCAGAGAAGTAAAACAAACCTTTTTCTATCAGAATGTAAAATGAGAACCAAGAACAGGAGTCTTTAATCTTTAAACCACTCTTTAAACTAAAAATAAACATTAAGTAAAAAGGAGACTTAATAGGTGAGTGACATTTAAAAGTTCAATTGATGAGGTAAGGTGTCCACAAGTGATCACAATACTTGATTTATGCATCAAATTAAGTGGAGGGCAATATCTTAGCATTCCTCTTACTTTAGGATGTTCTTCAGACCATTTGGCTGAACTTTGCTGCTTTACAATTAGGAACCTACATTTCAAAACTCTGAAGTTAAACTAGGAAAGCACTCACCTGTGTTCTGCTGCTGGTACTGAAAATCCTGGCACAGGATCCTTCGTTCCATAATATTTCTTGATGACTGTGATTCCTGCAACTGTGTCTGTTCCTTTGAAGTTTACTAGATGGGAAGATGCCCCTATTCCTGCCGTCTAAAGGAGATCTTAAATTATGACATGCAGGTGATTAAATTGAGCTGAATAAAATTGTCAGTTTTGTTATATTTATCTATTTACAAAAATAGATTATTGCATCATAGTTTAACAAATTATACGAACCAGTATACTTAATTCAGTAAAGTTAACCCTTATCCCTAAAGTACACGTCTTGGTCATGCAATCTTTCCAACAGTAGTAAGATAGGAAATTATAATTTTCTCCTGGAAAAGACTTTTGATCACAACCATGCACCTTCTTATACCAATATACTAGACATAATCTGGGATTGAAAGCAATGTGCAAACAAGACTGCACCCACTTCACCAATCCACTTTCTTGGGGAGAAGAAATAAATTTTCTTGAACTTAATACCGCTATTTGCTAATATGGCTTACAACTTAGCCAAGTCATTGTGTTTTCTCCAGTTAAACGTCAACTGGTAAAAACACATGATTGTAACTGCACACAGTCCTTACCTCTTGTGATGAGACCCCTCTGTAACCAAAGTCATGAAGCTTGTATTCCAGACCATTTAAATTACCAGCAGTCTCCATTAGGTACTTAGCTAAAATTTTCTTTTGCTCTCTGGAATTTGTGGCCACAGAAATTGGATACCAAGTCTGGACAAGGCTGGTCTGGAAAGCAAAATAAGAAGAAAAAAAAAGTTATTCCAGTGTGATTGTTTCCCCCCCACATTACTACAACATGCACATGTCAAAAGTGCAGGATGTGTTTGGGGAGATTGCATAAAATGTTTGGGGAGATAGAATATTCTGCAAATATTTACCTACACTCCATACAGACAAAAGCATATACATACCTCAACCCAGTTGGTTAGCCAATAGCACTCTGGATCTGTATTTTCAACTGTAAAGAGAACATTTCCCCGAGGAATGACACTTCCTTCAGGAACAGCCTTTATTTCTATTGGAAGGTGACCATCATGTTGCTAGAGTGCAGAATCAAAGTTCAAAAATTGTAATTAAAAAATGCTGACTTAAGAAACAGGATATTAACATATTTGAGTTTTTCATACGAGAAATAGAAACTATCCAAATTCTCCCACTACCCACATCTGCTTTACTGTATCAAGGCCTCCAACCCACTTGCTGATCGAGGGAAGGCAAGTAACAAATCTTTATAGTTAAATATTCTAAATTTCACCACATTCAAAGGACAGCGTAAAAAAAAACTTCTGATACAAGACTTCAGTCCTAGTCAGAAGAAATGATATTAATAGATCCTGAAGCAATGTAAAAAAGTTTAACTGGCCTATATCATCAAGACATCAGTGTATTTTTAAAAATGAGCGGGAGGGTAGAAAGAAAGCAAAGCAAAATCATTTTAATTTAAGTATTAACATTACGCAAAATATCACACTGTGCAGAAGGCAAAGGTTCTAAGACAAGAGGATATTCACATCAAATATGTGCTCAATAAAGTAATTTTTTTTTAAGAAAAAAGTTTCCCTGTTGTTATAAATGCCCAAGATTTACAAAACTGTTTTTTTGGCTGAATCTCACCATTGCTATTTTGGTCAGTGTCCCAAAAGAAGTTGGCCCAATCTTTGTCAGATATGGCATTTTCAAATTATGAATATTACAACCTTGCTATTTAAAAAGAGCACACTAATCTTCAGCATCTCTTTGAAAGGGAAAGGAATGCAAGGTAACCAAGCTCGGGTGGAGGTGGGGATGGGAGGGGTTGGTGGGTTTAGAAAGTTGTTTTAGAATGATTGCTGCCCACTTCACTTTATGGTATGTCTCTGTGGAATTTTATATTGAAAAACAAGACTGCAACATAAAGTTCTGCTTTTTTTTAAAATATCAGAAAAAAGGTTTTGTACACTTTCTTCATGGGTATATTTTCTTTCAACTTCTCACAAACTCATCTCAAGGGGAGCTGATAGATGCAGTTAACTCTGTAGCATTTACTGATCAATACAACTCTTAAAATGATTGACCTCTTAGTCTGTGGCCAGGTGTTCTAGATTCGCAGCCTACACTTTAGCGTGCATTCACAACCTTGTAGATTAGATTTCCTCTCATTCTAAACTCCAATGAATAGCTGTCCAATTTACTCAGCCTTCCTTAATAAGGCAACCTTGTCAACCTAGAGCCCAAATCAAAGGAACTGTTCTTGTACCACCAACAATACGGTTACACTCTTCCTTAAATATGGAGACCAAAACTCCAAATGTGGTCTTACCAAAATTTTGTACAATACAATCATGCCTTTCTTTATCTGGTCCTTTATTGCAAGGGGATTGGAGTGATGCATTTCCTTCCCCTGTTGTATGCTGTACCTTTATGCTCAAGTTGTGTTCCTTGTACAAGTACACTTAAGTCTCTCAACATGCAAAAGTATTCCATCATTTAAGAGATGCTTTTCTAACCCTATCAAATTAAATAATATTACATCTCCCCAACAGTAGACTCCAACAGGCACCTTTGTTAACCATTCACTTAACCTAACTCCATCTCTTTCAAGCATCAGGCTGACCTCCTTATAGCTTACAAGTCAGCATTGGTAAGTAAACACAGATAGATAGTAACATGTCTACATGATTGATATAGATAAGATCAACACTGGGATCTTGCTAGCACCACACTCCCAAATTCCTTCTTCATGTTAATCTATTTCACAACTTCACAAACTCCATTTTGCATGCTTGCCTTTTGGGTAGCACTTAATCAAATGCCTTTTCAATATCCAAGAATACTACATTTACCTGCTTACCTTGATCTTGCCCTACGAAACATGTCCTCAAAAGACATTTTTAGAAATTGCAAGACAGTAAATGATATTAACTTTGCCTGACCATAGAATGATGTTCTAAGTGCAGTGTTAAGATTTTAAGATTCCAATAATTACCTGACATCTGCCCTGTAGTTCCGAGCTTGACTAGCTATCATATTTGCCAAGTTACCATTTTACCAAGTCCTTGGACGTAGGCTATCAGGCCCTAGGAATTGGTGGGATTTTAGTTGGAGCCCCTCGAATAACTTTTTGCTGCTGTTATCGCTCTTTTTATTATCTCAAGTTCCTAAGTCTTTTTAGCCACTGGTAAACCTATATTTCTGGATTTCTATATTTCATTTCTTCTCTTCCATTATGAAGACAAAATATTTGTCCCAAGCGCTACAGTCAAGTTTTAAAATGTTTCGCCTCTTCTATTCATAAAGATGGTTCTTTTCCTTTTTTTCTTATTCCTTGTTCCTTTTAAAATAAGCTGTGGTGCATTTCCCTCATATCCTTTGTTAGTGAAGTCCAATTTTTGGATGAGGCACAATAAACAGAAAAAAAGTTTATTCATGTATTCAAACCGCTGGGGTGATTCTTGCCATATATACAGACACTTAAGTTTGTAAGGAAAAAGAAAAATATAGTTAGAAAGGTATTTAGCTTACAGGCAAGCTTACCAAAAACAAAAAATTCTGGTCTGCTACGGTGTCACCAGTTAGTTTCTAAGCAGATTGACTCCATGTTAACAGCAGTTTGTTTTTTATGAGACTTGAGCAGGGTGGTTCAGAAGTTGCAGTAGGGTTCGGGTCTATTATAAAAAGGCTAACATTTTGGTCAAATAACAGGATTCCTAGTTACATCATTTAAGTCAACAAGGTACTTTCTATGCAATAACTGACTGCTCTTCAGATCAAGAACATTTGTTTTTAGGAGATCAATGGTGAGCCATTAGTACCACCTCTTGTTAACGAGTTTCATTATCTCCCTTTTGTTCAGAACTAGTTAGGCGATGCATCTCATCTGCTAATCATTTTGTTTTTGTGGACTGGAAGGTCTAAGCATTCCAGATGGATGAGTTCTGTCCTGATAAATGATGACTAGAATCCTTACAGGAATTATGGACTATTTGAAAGATACAATTGGTACCAACCATGTTTTGGTCCAGCAAAGTTAGTTTTAAATTTAAACAAGTCTAGTTTTAAAACAAGTTATGATCCTTCACACCTTGTGAAGATAGGATTCCTCTGTCATGCAGAAAAACAAATGAATCCTCTACATTTTTTCATAGTAAAAGACAAAAAGAGGACTCCACTCATTCACTCTTGAAAATCAACCACACTAGTATCAGATCCATGCTGTACTTGAGTCAAGGCAATGGTGAGGATGTTGTTCTTTCCTGCAATGAGTGCAATATTTTCGTGAGATTTAAAGACTGTTGAGGCAAACTCAAGCATGACAATCTGGAATTGTTGCTGTGCAATGTTCTCGGAACTTCTAAAGGTTGACATCTGCATAGCAGAATGCCTTACAATTTTGTACCCCATCTGTCCATATCAGCGGTGATTTCTTTATAATTAGGCAAACTATTAATCATCCAAGAACACCTAACTGCCCCACCTAGTCTAAACACCTGTGAGAGAGACTGCATCAGAGTCCTTCCTGGTCACTACAGTTCCATGCCAGTAGTAATTGGGGAGGTGTTTTGATCTGTCCAGCTTAGAGTCAATGCAGTGGGTGCTCCAGCTGCTGTGGCTAGGCTCGGCTCGGCTCAGCTCAACTATTTTGTGGTCCAGCTTGTGCTGGACTTCATGTGTGACCTGTGCCAGTTTGTTAGGATTCAGATGGTCAAACTTTTGATTTACTGGTGAAGATTCTCCCATATTTACATCATGAGCAAGATGATCACATGTCCTTTGGCCAAAGTGCTAAATGGGCATTCATGTCCAAACTTCCAGATTCTGTTCGTCCTGGGTTAATCTAAGGAAACCTTCACAAACTCTTTAGCGGTCGATTCCTCCTGGCTACTCCCAGGTGTCCACCCTCTGGAAAGCATTTTACTCATTGACAGTGTTGTACTTTATTTTATTTTATCTGCATCTGAACCTCACACAGCAGTCACAAAAACTGCTTCATAACTTCAGGGTTACTAAACTTCCTTGTTCTGTTACCTTGCAAACAGTTCAGTCTCCAACTTGCCCCCTCCAGGGATATTATTGCCCTCAGATCACTGACCAGCTCTTGCTGTACTGCCCTGTCACTCTTCTCTGCCCTGCTAGATCAGCATCACCATGTCCAAATTGGAATTTTCTTGTTCTCCCATTTCCGAAAGCAAGAAAGTGGGCGTTAGATAGCCAGACCTCCTACTCATCTCGCACAGGTACAGGTTCCTTTTTCTTTAAGTCTGGGACAGTTATTTTTCTAAATAACTTTCATTTTGGAACGTCCTTTGTCTGCTCCTAAAATTGAAAAGGAGGTTTCAGTTAACCAGATACCCTGCTTAGTTAACAGGCTCCCTTTCTTTCTCATTTCCCAGTCTGCCTGGGCACCTTTTCTGTGCTGCTATCTATTCCTGGGAAGGAGGAAGCATCTCTTTCTATTTCTGCTTCTCATTTTGGCACTTTGCTTCCATCTGGCTCCACAAATAATTACTGCATGTAATTTGGCATGCCTGGGAGTTATGATCAACATTTGACTGCTTTTGGGTGGTTGCAAGTGCTGTCTTACTTACAGGATAATGATTTTCCCAATTCAGCTACTGTGGGGGTGGACTGATCCCCATTTTATCTCATATCCTTTGGGATAGCTTGGATCACACTGAACAGGTCAGCTTCTACTGTCTTGCCATGTCACTCTGACTGTGTGAGGCTTTTCTCACCAGTTGATCTACACTTAAATTGAGCTAGTCCTAAATTCAGCAATATCTGCCATTTGATTTCTCACTCATTCTTTCAGTTCTGAAGTCTGCAGGTCATGACACCTTTCAGGATCCCCTGTTTTTGCAGTCTCCTTCTGCAGCTGAGTAGTGACTGAGGCTTACGAAACCATTTCCCAGAAAAAGTTAATTCTGTCATATTTATACTTTTAATTCTATGTCCTACATCTTTTGTTGTAGAGCTGACTCTTCCTTGAAAGTTTAGCCATACAGTCCTCTTTTCCAGCTTAATCAATCAGTGGTTTTGTTTAGCTTGAGGGGATGAGTGCCCCAACAACTTTTAGGTCCTCACTTTTAGTTATTCCAAAACTTGGCCAATATCTAAATGCTTGAGAAGCATTTCATTTTTTTGCCTCACTTAGTACTTCCATCTGTATTCTCTTAGCTAATATCATAACAGTCCAATGTTCAGAAAGGCCAGTGTTTCAACAATGAAGTTTTCCTTTCCTACACACATCCTTGCACATATTTAATTCTAATAGTGATTAAGAATTTCATTTGTTCACTTTAAAAATTTCAGCCACCGATTTTCCTTCTTGGCTTCCAATATGTTTACGTACCAGATTTAGATTCTTTTTTAAACTTGGACTCTGGTCAAATTTGACTTATTTTTGTGAATTAATCCTAAACTCAAGACCCCAAGTTGTGTTACAGATAGGAGGCAGGGAGGTAAATTGAACCACTCTATTGTCTCTTCTTCTGTCTGCAAGAGTATTTTTTCTTGTTTCTTTTCCATTTGGAAACAGGCTGTCATGTATTGCCCTAAATCCTCATTGAAAGTCAATTATCCAATGACTCACAACAAACTAGCTCTAGCTTTATTCATACACAGAGACACTCTTATAAGACTGGGAAAAAAAAATGTCATGATAAAGAATAATTCAGAATTTTTCTGACTAAATCCAGAAAGTCAGTGCATAGTGAATGTCTCCTCCCATAGATGTTCAAGATCATGTGGTTGAAGTCCAGAATAGTTTCTGGAAATGTTCTCCACTGCTCATTTACCTCCATCCCTTTTAATCAATTTACCCAAGCAACTTCAACCAGCTCCATCCTCATAACTATGCAATCGGCTTTGAGTGGGAGATTCTTGTTCAAGACAGCAGATCAATGGAAAAGTTGGTCATATTAGATTACTGATCAACCCTGCTTAAATGTACAATACTAGGTCTAAAACAGCTTTATCCCAAGTTGAATCATAATGCATCATTGTAGAAAATATTGTAAAAGCATTTCAGACTCAACCTCCAAACTATCCTTGCCAAATTTTTGTCCAGACTAAGATTATAGCCCTTTGCCAGCCCCCTCCCCCAACAATAACTGCATTACTTCTGTCATAAACTTGGATTACTTTTGCTGAAGGCTTTGTCCAATGGGATGACTGTTGCGTAAGGGCCTAAAAACTATTTCCAACGCTTTCTGACCTTTTCACTAATCCCCCCCTACCTGTTTGATTTCCTGAGCCAACATCCTTTCTCACTAATATCAGTGTTGTCCTTTAACATGGACCACTCCACTCCTTTTCCACTCACCTGTCTTTTCACAATGCTATGTATCCCTCGTTACAAATGTAGCCACATCCATACGTGGTGATTGGATCAAAAAACTATTTATTTTAATTTATGCTGTTACTTCATCTGAATGTCCAAAGCATTCAAAGTGCTTTCAATGTTGTAATTATTTTTGTTTGAACTTCAGTCACCAATACCTTAAAGTTCAGTCTTTCCGAACAAATTAACTTGAATAATTGTTAGTAAACTGTAACCAACTTAGCCATCCATCAAGTCTGACTGTATTCAAAGCGCTCTACCGGGCCCAATTCTAAAATTGTCAAATGTCAATATTTCCAGAGAGCAAAAATAAGCCAGTGTTTTTCCTCCGTCATCACCTGTATCTTTAAGTCCCTTTCACTCTCTCTGCCTTTTTAACAAATGTAAAGAATTCATGGATTTCTGTCACCAAGTTAGGGAGCATTCATTCAGCTCTTCATCTTATCCTTTCACAAATAAAAACTACCTCCATTCTGCTCTGAACTTCCATCTCTTGTTTCTCTCCCATCTGATGTCCTTTTAGACTCAACTAATACATGGGATATGCTTGTCAATCCATTCTAACAAATCAAGTTCCCTTCTTGGCCCCTGCAGAAACTGACATCTATCATTCAAACCTCCACAACTATTAAGTTCAGCTCCCCTTCAGAAAGTGAATATTTCCAGCCCTTCAATATTTACAAATTGCTGCACTATTTTCAAGCTCCATTTCTAATTGTCCTTAAAATATTGCTGCACCTTCAAGACTCTCCTTAAAAGTTACCACTTTAACCAAATCTTATGATTATCTTTCCAAATGTCTCTTTTGATTCAACATATTTTTAAATACCTGGCTGATTTGAATATTTTCAAAATCTTAAAAGGCATGACATATATGCAAGATGTCTTTGTATTAAGCAATATACGTAAGTTCATTGTTCAAATATTTTTCATATGGACATTTTGTGCTAAAGTTAGCTGAGCAGAGAAACATATGTGCTTGAACTTGGCAGTTGAGCTGACAATACTCCTGAACTCAAGACTCGGTGGATTTGAGTTTCCATCAACCACAAAGAAATCGAACTTGTCCCAAAATGGTGAATGAGGTGCTATTATTCAATTTCTCACACAAACTGAACAACTGCTCAGGTCTTCCCCCTCAGATATTTTTAAAAGAGATACATTATTTGCCACTGTAAATTATATTCTGAATGGGCACATTAATTCAAATATTTCATTTAAATTCCCAGGTCTCCCGCAAGGATCTGTTTTGGGACCATTGCGGTTTGTCATTTTTATAAATTACCTGGAGGAGGGGTGGGTGAGCAAGTTTGTGGATGATACGAAAGTCGGAGGAGTTGTTGACAGTGAGGAAGGATGTGGCAGGTTACAGCGGGATATAGATAAGTTGCAGAGCTGGGCAGAAAGGTGGCAAATGGAGTTCAATGTAGCTAAGTGTGAAGTCATTCACTTTGGTAGGAGTAACAAGAAGATGGATTACTGGGTTAATGGTAGGCTACTTGGTAGTGTGGATGAGCAGAGGGATCTTGGTGTCCATGTACACAGATCTCTGAAAGTTGCCACCCAGGTAAATAGTGCTGTGAAGGCGGCATATGGCGTACTGGGCTTTATTGGTAGAAGAATTGAGTTAGTGGTGCTGGAAGAGCACAGCAGTTCAGGCAGTATCCAACGAGCAGCGAAATCGACGTTTTGGGCAAAAGCCCTTCATTCCTGATGAAGGGCTTTTGCCCAACACGTCGATTTTGCTGCTCGTTGGATGCTGTCTGAACTGCTGTGCTCTTCCAGCACCACTAATCCAGTATTTGCTTTCCAGCATCTGCAGTCATTGTTTTTTACCTCAGAGGCATTGAGTTCCAGAGTCCTGAGGTCATGTTGCAGTTGTATAAGACTCTGGTGCGGCCTTATCTGGAGTATTGTGTACAGTTTTGGTCGCCATACTATAGGAAGGATGTGGAGGCACTGGATCGGGTGCAGAGGAGGTTTACCAGGATGTTGCCTGGCATGGTAGGAAGATCGTATGAGCAGAGGCTGAGGCACTTGGGACTGTTCTCATTGGAGAAAAGAAGGATTAGGGGAGATTTGATAGAGGTGTACAAGATGATGAGATGTTTAGATGATTAGGGGTTTAGATAGGGTTGACAGTGAGAACCTTTTTCCACGTATGGAGTCAGCTGTTACTAGGGGACACAGCTTTAAATTAAGGGGAGGTTGGTATAGGACAGATGTTAGGGGTAGATTCTTTACTCAGCGGGTTGTGAGTTCATGGAATGCCCTGCCAGTATCAGTGGTGGACTCTCCCTCTTTATGGTCATTCAAGCGGGCATTGGATAAGCATATGGAGGTTATTGGGCTAGTGTAGGTTAGGTAGGCTTCGGTCGGCGCAACATCGAGGGCCGAAGGGCCTGTACTGCGCTGTATTTTTCTATGTTCTATGTTCTATATATTCTCTGACTGACTGGTGTTCAACTGGGGGAATGCCAATCATCTTGTGAACATAAAACATTTCAGTGTGCACAATGTTCATTACATTTGGTTAAAGAATCGACCATAAAGCATTTTGTTTTTGCACTCAACAATACAATTATGGGAAGGCAAGCTTCTAAACCTTATCACTGTACAACAAATTGCTTAAAAGGGACATGGAGGTATGAAGACATGGCATCAAAAAAAGAAAATTAGCCAGAACCAGGTACCCAGAAACCATATTCAGAAATACAAGTACAATAGGAAAAACTAATTTGTTGGAATGTGAAATCTCGTGGTCAAAAAGCCCACTATATGCATCAAGGCACATACATTAAGACAACTGAAACCATATCCTAGCAGTAATTACATACTATGTCAGAGGCTTGGGAAGTAAAGCCAAAATGGCTAGTTCAGGGGAATAAAATTGATACTTCCAATTCCTGGAGAAAGCAAAATCTTAAATCTCCTACCTCAAGAATATAATTCCAACCACTCTCATTAAATACATCATGTTGAAAATGTTCTCTGTAGACCTCTTTGGCCTCTTGAATTTTCTCCTTTGTTACAACTTTGCCTGTTTAAAATTTAAGAGGAAGCAATTTTCATTCAGAGATTAAACAATTAATCCAAGTTTGTGTTTTTCCATCAAATTCTTGTGGCAAATCTATTCAGAACTAACCATTATAAATATTGTTATTTATACAAAAGAAGAATAGCAATTGCACTTATTTCCTAAAAGACTATTTTGTAAAAGCTTATTCAGAACGTAGTTTACCATTTCTAATTGTCAAGGAATTTTATCATACCAATTTTCCACTTTAGAGGCATATCATTATCATCAGATCCCCAAACTTCTGGAAATGAAGAGGTAACCAAATAATTGTCTTCATCCAAATGAAGACAATAATTTGTCCAGGTCAGAACAAAACAACATTTAAATTCAATCTAATATCTCTGCTTGGGTAGTGAGATGAAAGTTTCCAGATGACATTAAGCTAGAAGATTCAGAGGTAGCAGCCAAGATATGAAAGACCTCACATTGGACCTGAACATTTAACAATGATCAACCAAGTGACAGTGTTCCAGACTAACAGGAAGCATTTGTATTCAAAGGGCAAGAAAGAATTTATAGTAAAAGTTCAATCAAGTGAGTTCACACACTGTATAATTCTGGCCACTGTAATATTCATGGAACATTTGGGCAATTGACGTTATACAGAGTCGTCAACTTAGTTGCATTCCAGTATCAGAGGCAACAGGTACTGGATAAGCTATTTATCCTCAAAAATTTTTAACAGGATAGAGAAACCAAACCAGAACTTTCATTTATCATCAAGTATATAATTTAAAACATAAAATTTAAGATGGATGTCAATAAAAGAATGACAAGAACAGTGACACAGATTTTCGCAGAGCACAATGGAGAGGCTATTACTGTTCATTACTGTAACAGAGTAAAACAGATAACTGCTCCCAATATCCAAAAATGCATCACTAAAAAGCATAAATTACATTGATCTTGTCAAAAACACCCTGCTCTATGGGACGCATTGTAAGTTATCACCGACCAACGTGCCATTGAAATCAATGCAATTGAGACATTTGTGGTATGTACTCAGCATTAGTTTACAGGGGTGCCAGGAAAATTTCTCTCTCATCAGGTATATAGATACCCCATCAGGACTGCGTCACACCCAACTACAGCAAGTTACTACTGTAATTTTTGAGTGGAAAGCTGCCAGAAGGATATGCAGCAACCACTATTTCTTTGATAATGACAACAAATTCTGGGGCAAATTCATGAAACGTTAATGTATTAATACAAGCTGCTTCATACACATATCTTTGTTAAATGTCCAAGAAACAAAATCCTGATACTGGATATACAGTTGAAATTTGCATTGAAAGCATTTATGTAAATGTTCTTTAATGTCTGAATGAACCCACATTACTATATACATCTACATACTATAGTTCACACTAATAATAAAAAAAAAGAGCTAGATTACAACGAGCATTAAAAAGTCTTAAATAAATATATTTTGCAGTAGAGATATAATGAGTGATCCAAACACCAGCTTTTAAAATTTGATTCATATGCACACCAGAAAATGTTCAAAAAGTCACCTGCTAAATACTTCTTGAGTATGTACTGTAAACCATAGAACACAGTCTCATCATATTGCACCTTCCTGGATTTGATATCTTCTTTCCTCTTCTCACGACATTCAAAATAAGAATACACCTTGCTTGTATTAGGTGGATACTGCAGGTAGTGAGTTACCTTCATAAATAGAGAAAGTGCAACAGTAAATACTGTAAAAGGATTAATTGAAAACCAATTTTAAAATACATTGAGGTACATAATTAAATGCAGTCAGAGATGTACAGCATGGAAACAGACCCTTCGGTCCACAGTCAGGTCAATAAAACATCAAAAATTGCTGGCAGAAAACAGTATTTCAGTTCACTACAATGTACATCCTCCAGACAGAGGACACAAAACTCAGTTAGCAATTTCCCACTCTGCAAGCATCACTGAGGTTTCATAAAAAGGACAAAAGCAAGTCTGAAATCACCAGTCTTGAGGAAAGTATTAATCAGATCAAAATTGTATGCAAAGGTAAAGTTGCTATAGACCTGAAGGACTATTGGGCTGCTCGGAGTTAACTGGTGCAGAATTTAACCTGATGGCCACCAGACCTTGTTTACGGGGCAAGGCAGAGAGGACAGTCCTTTATAGTAACCTTAGCCAGTGTGGGAATTTTTTGCATCACTCTGCACCACAAGCCAGCTACCCAACTCAATGAGCTACCTGGCTTCGAGGTAAAATAACCATGTACCATTACCAGATTAAGGACTTATTTTTAAAGAGTTGTCTTTATTTAACAACACATGGCTTGTGAAACAGTAACTTAAAACTGGGATAGTGATTAACAGCAGTTATGATTGAAATATTTAGTTCTGAATAGAAACACTCATAAGAAACGAGTGTCTACATGGGGACCATCACCTGCCGAGCTCAAACCATAGCAAAACAAAATATTTAAACATGGTTGGCACGTACTGATAACCATGCTCTTTGCATTTTTTCAATATGCTTGGGACATCAAGAACTTTGGAACTTCCACTATTTGCTGCACTTTAAGAGCATCCATTTGTTAAAATACAATTTTAAAAGTATAAGATTTCACAAATCAATAGCAATAAACCAAACACATTTTTTGATATAGTCACATCTTGGTTATGATGAACTTTTCCTTTGACCAATTTATCAACAGTTGTAAGGGTCCTTTTGGGCTAATACACATTACTAAGAAGTAACCTCACAAACAATTTTGATAAAGGTGCTACAGATAGTTATCACCAAATCCAACAGGCACTATGTATGTAGGGAGAGATAAATGGATGATCTCAGATCCAAAGATTAAGTAAGCAATTGAACAGACTCTTGTAAAGGTTATACACATCTGTCATCCTACAAAGTCCAAAAAGCTAATTGTGAGCAGGTTGAGGAAGGGAATCGTGATGTTGGGAAAAACAGTGAATAGAGGATGCTGTTTATATACAAACGATACTTTCTTCCAGCAGGACAGAAAACAACCAATAAAATCATGTTTTAACCTAGCATTGGATGCTTGAGGTACAAGTAATTATAAAAAGTGGAGCATTTTTCACTTATAACGAATACGTAGTGCAGTTTCTGATTTTATACAAGATTGCACAGTTCCAAGCTTAAGATTAAACACTTTTTTTAAAAAAGTGCTTCACTAATTTTCAGTCTTTTGACCCAGCTTCTTCATGAGCTGCTAGATATGTGGGAATGCAAGGTAAATCTTTGACATCTTTCGCACCAAGAAAAAAAACTGAATCTGGGTGCCTCTTTCCCAGAGTGTGCTATAGACAAGATTATTGAAGATTTTTAAAGAGAAGTACACTGACTCCTTGTTCATCAAGAATCTCAGAATACTTGGGGAGGGAGGAGAGTTTAGCAGAAAAGTGGACAGTAGATGCCACAATCGATTCAGCTATGATCAGAGCAAGTGATGGAGCAAGGCAGATGTGTGCTCCGAATTTGTATGATCACACCTTCAGTGGTGGTCTCATTAAATCTATCGACAGAGACAAACATTGACCCTGCTAACTAATACTGACTTCAGTGGTCACATCTGACATCTTGAAAAAGAATTGCAGTGTTATATTTTAAAAGAGGTACTACATGATATGGGGCTTTAATGGCTAAGCCAGCATTCGTTGCTCATCTCTAATAGTTCTCAAGTTGGTTCTTTTTTAAATACTGGGTATAGTTATTTATACCAAATAAACCGCAGAGTACTATTAGGTAGGGGGTTTCATGACTTTGGACTAGCAACAGTGATGGAAAACCAAAATAGCTCAAGTCAGTATGCTGTGAGACTTGGAGGAGAACTTGCTGGCAGTAATCCCCATGTATTTGCTGCCATTACAATTATTATTAGTAAAAGTCACAGGTTTACAAGATATGGCTGAAAGAGCCTTGGAAGATTGCTGCAATTACTAAGACTGACACTCTGTCCAAAGAACAAAGCGATTGTAGATTGTAAGCACTCCTGTCGCAATTATGCATCAGTGGTGAAGGGAATGCCAAACAAACATGCAAACTTTTTTGTTTTACTCACTATTTTGCATCAGCAAGAAATGAAAACGACTGCACCAATGGGTGCACCTTTACTCACCAAGGTCCAGCATCCCGCCAGCATCTCCAACCTCATTCAATACAGGCCTTACATTAAAAAAAATTAAGGGCTGACTACTCACGTGTCTCTTAACAAGATTTGGTACTAAACCTTCTGTGAGGCACCTGGGATTTCAAAATAGCATTTAAAGCAATATATAAATGCAAAACTTCTGCACAAGAGAAGTTCTCAAAAGGTTTTTGTGAAAATTTGTAGCAAACCAACAATCACAAGTTATTAATTGCAAGATACAATCAAGTGTGTCCCAACTTTTGATTCAAATGGGACTAAAACAGTGCTCCTGGCAAATGCCAACTTGGTTTGTGCAATCCTTTTAGAACATCTAAGAAAAACTAGCAAGAATTTATATCAATAACAGTTAAAATTATGATGCGTCACTTGTCAAAGTGATTTTCCTCCTTGAATAAAGTTCACAGATACAAATATTTGACTCTGTCTAGCCGACATCCATTCGCAGGGATAATCCTACAAGATGCAGAAGTGACAAAAGAGAAATGAGGATCACATTTGAAGATAAAAAGCAGTGACAGTTTGTCTTAAGCTGGAACGTTGTCCTTTGGGCAGAGCGACAATCTTATCAGGCAGGTTTCTTTGCCAAAATTTCCAACTGGAGAGCTAGCCTAAACAGTCAGTATCACACGAGTTTGATTCCAGAGACGTTGATTCCAGAATATCAAGGTGACTAACAGAAGATTCTCAATGCCAGCATTTGCAAATGCATATATCTATCCAATGGTGTTGGGAAGGCAACTCGGGAGAACCGATGAAAAGTATTATCAGAAGATAAGTTACAAGTCTGTTCTCAAAAAGGTGGATTTATTTCTCACGCGGGAAGAACAGCATAAACTGCAAGTTTCATACAAACTGTGGAAATTACAACAAAATTTGAAGAATCCAAATATAGGACAATGATTTTCCATAATTCTGGTGTGCTGCTCACCATGCCAATCAAAGGAGTCCTGGTACCTAATGTTCATTAGCAAGAATCCATATCCATTTGTCAAATCAACCTGAAGGCTGAAATTGAAATGTTGCCACCACAGTATCTATAAAATACCTGACAAGGATTTCAAACAGACAGTAGAAATTAAACAGTTGGAAATACTCAGCGAATCTGGCAGCATCTGTGGAAAGAAAAATACAGGGATCATTTCAAAGGTGATGACCTTTTGAGCAAATATTTGACAAAAATAACCCTGAAATGACAGCTGCTTCTATCTCCATGAATCAGGCTACCAGGTCTAATGGATGTTCCCAATTTCTTTGTTTCAGTTTCAAATTTGCAGCAGTATTTGCTTTTGTCTCAAAGTTAACACTCCCAGGAAAGTGTATGTCTAATATCTCAGGGAGAAGTCATATTCTCTACTGATGCTCAAGGAATTTAGCCTTTAATGAAACCTCCAGGAATAAAGCTTTGGTTTTGGACAAATTTCTCATGTTCTCTACTCAAAACTCATTGATAACCTGAGAACTCCAACTCCCTTACTCTATCAACAGATGCTGAATTCTCTGTAGATCCCCCCCCCCCCTGCTAGAAACTATTTATATACTTTTGAAGTGGCTAACTTGAAGAACATAGCGATCAGATTCAACTGATCTTGTGTTTGAAATGACATGCAGTCCAAAAATGTGCAGGTCAGGTGAATTAGCCATGCTAAATTGCCCGTAGTGTTAGGTAAGGGGTAAATGTAGGGGTATGGGTGGGTGGCGGGTCGGTGTGGACTTGTTGGGCAGAAGGGCCTGTTTCCACACTAAGTAATATAATCTAATCTAATCTAAAAACCTCATTCTAAGAAACACAGAGTGAAAATTAGGAACAGGTATAAAAGTCCTTCAGTTCTCTTTTAACCACACAGATGTTAAGGTTGCATTAAGTTTAAAAAGAACAATTTTATTTAGGTTAGTTGTTATTTGAATAGACAAACAGTTAAGGCGCTCATGACAAAATGAAAGTCAATCCCATAAATTCTGTGAATGATAAAACAGTTCTGGTTACAGGGAATCTTGGACACATAATTGGTGAGTAATTTAAATGTTTTTTTTTCCACCAGTTTTGGGTGCAAGAAAAGGATAAAAGCAAGGAATTTCAATATCAGCTAGATGCTCCCAGACCTGCAGGGTTTTTCCAGTCATTTTTGATTTCATTAAACATAATACAAAACCTCAGTAAATATAATTTGCACTTTTTTTTGTCTGAATGTTTCACCTCGCCCTGTCTTATTATAACGGATGGAGCGTCAATCAATTTCCTCTATGGATGAAATATGAGGCATTCCCAGTCAAACACTGCCTCCTGTCGGTTGAATGAGACGGAATTTCGGTTAGAAGAACTGAAACAGAAAGAATTTAAAACCCGAGCAATGCGAGCTAGCACTCAAAACAGGTTGATAAAACGAGAGGAAAACCCAGTCACAGGGGAAAAAAACAAAGAACACTATTGAGGAGTTATTACATTTCAATTCGCCAACTACATCTAACCCGGACTTAGGTTTAATAAGCCGTGAGCTTCGATAGGTGTAGTATGTAAGAAATGGAAAGCTGCCCAATTATGAATAGCAGCAGCCAAAGATAACCAGAAGTCACGCTGTGACATTAGAAAGTCAGAGCAGAAAATACTCGTACGCCTGTTCAAACTAACCCAAACAACATCACATTCGTTTTCAAATATTATGCAGCCTTGACATTTGGAACAAAAAGACCTCTCTCTTTTCCTGAAAAAAAATCTTTCAAAAGAAACGTTTAAGTGTGCAAGTGGTGAGAAACTGGAGTCGCATCATTGAAAAGTATCTACAGAAAATCCCCATCAACCACCCGCCTAGGCTTCAGTTTCATTTCCACTCCTTAACCAAAAAACGAGAGGAATCGGAAAGGCTGTAGAGTAGAAACGCTTTCGATTTCGTCTGAGCTGAAGCGAAATGGTTAAACCTGGGGATGGACAACTCTCTGGGGGAGGGTAGACAGAAACCGGAGAGGTGGCGGGGAGGGGAGGGAGACGGTGATTACAGGTGCGTTTTACAGGTGGAAAAACTGACACTCAGGCTCTGCTGGGGGGGGGGGGGGGGGGGGGGGTGAGAATAAACTGCCTCCACTCACTCACTGCCATGTCCAAAATAGGAATCGCTGAAAGGGTCGGTGAGAAGGGAGTGACAAGAGCCGGGATTTCCCACCACCACCTCGGACAGCGGCCCTCCCACACCCCGCTCCCTCTCTGGTCTACATCACTGAGAAACCCAGGCTCAGGCGTGAGGACTCACACTCACCCGGGCTGTGGGGGTCAGCAGTGCGGGTGGGGGGGGTGGGGGAGCCCAGCGCCTCCGCCGGGGGCGGGGCAGTCTGGCCTGCACCCGTGTATAAATAGCGCCTGATGGCCGTTTAACCTTTACCAGGACCGCGGCCTACGGCGAGAGTTGAATGAGCACCGCGCTGTGGAGGCGATCACCGGGAGTTGACGGCGGGGGGGGATAGCGGCCGCTTTACCTTGTAAGAATCAGTGCCCAGCAGGATATTGAAATCGCCGTTGCGACTGTCCATCGTATGCCACTAACGTTTCCCTCTTTCCCGAGGTGGTCGGGCGGGGGGGGGGCGCGGTTCACCAGGAGCCCAAACAGCGATCCAACTCCACCTCGTCGTCGCACCCTCCCACCGCCGCTGCTGCCGAATGGCCCACTAGCGGCGCGCGTGCCCCTTTTTCCCTGGCGCCCGGGGCAGCGCGGCAGCACGAGTAAATCTCGCGAGACAAGGGAGGCGGGGTTAACGCCCGCGCGACCCCCGGCACCCGTCACACTGGGGCCGTGATGACGCGCCGTAGGATCACGTGATGTGGAGGTGCCCCGCGCGTGGACCGGGATTTCGGTTCTTTGGGGCTTTTTTTGTGGCGGCTGCCGTCGAATTCCTGGAGTGGGACTGGAACCCGGTCCTTCTGATCTAGCGGCCGTGACATTACCACTGCGCCGCTGCATTGTTAATGAGAATGTGACGGTAGAGAGGCAGCAAAGTCTTGCATCTGGTTGCGAGTGCAAATAACGACTGTGTCAGCGCCGGCATCTTTCAGGTACTTCCGAAAATCACTCTCCATTTGCCACAAGAGAGGGCAAAGTAATAGCGGATGAAATGCAGGATGAGGTAGGAAGATTGGAGGCGAAGTCTATTATCTAAAGGCGTTGTGGAGGTGCTGATGTTGGATTGGGGTGGACAAAGTTAAAAATCACAACACTAGACTCGCCGACTTAATGGGTATTTAAATGGTCATTGGATAAACATATGGATGGGAATGGAACAGTGTAGGTTGGGTGGGCTTCAGATTGGTTTCACAGGTCGGCACAACATTGAGAGCCTGTACTGCGCTGTAATGTTTTACTCCAATAGGTTTATTTGGAAGCACTAGCTTTTGGAGTGCTGCACCTTTGTCAGGTAGCTAGTGGGGCAGGATCATAGGACACAGAATGTGTAGCACAAGCTCCTCATGTCACACAATTGATGTGGCATATTGAACAAACCTAGATTACTGTTAAGACTTTCATCTTTTAGAATGGGTTGCAGGTTTCAAATCATTAATTAGTATGTAAACCCAGAACTACTTCCTGAGATAACTTAAGGCTTTATTTTAGAAATGTGACGTCTCAGCTCAGACAATGCATTAAAGGTGTGAGGTTGGAGTCTCTATGTATTCCAGTCTTGAGTCAGACTGGTTCAGTTTCCAAAGTAGGAATTTATAAAATGTCACATGAATTGACTGCCAACAGATTGTGCTTTTTGAACAAATGCAATTCTTCCCATAGACTTGTGTCTATGCATGCATGTGAGGCAGGGAGAGTGTGTGTATGTGCACAATAGAGTGTGTGTGTGAGTGTGACGGAGTATATGCCTTTGAGAGGATCTGCGTGAGTGAGTGTGTGTGTATGTGTACTTGTGTCTGAGTATGTGTGTAAGAGTGTGTGGTATAATGATGTTAAAATACAGATTTGAGATGGCCCAGGGAATCCCTTGTGGACTCAACCTTTAAGACTCTCTTGGTTCGTCTCAGAGATCGTACTCTTTGGTAATCTGGAATAAAAGACCTCTTACAGACAGCTTAGTTTAATTTTAGTCATCCCCTTTATTTACCAGTAGTATCACTGTTACAACATAACACTAATAGCTATAAGCAAAACTAACTAAGTTCTAAAAACCCAGGAGAGTAGGATATCGCTTTTTCTTTAAGAGCCCTCACAGGCTACTCTGTCTTACTGTCACAAACAGGCTTCCTCTTTACAAAATGATTACAAAAAACACTGCATGTTCTTAATTAAACAGATAACAGTGAAAGATGATAATTCGTAAGGAAGCGAAGTTAATTGACAGATCTGTATGGGCTTGACTGATCACTCCTCCTACGGGCCTTGAGCTACCCATCAGGTGGGAAAACCAAATCCACCGAGTTAGGCGTCTGCTGGTGAGAAAAGTTCCTATAAAGAAATACAGTCTAAATTAAGTGGGAGATGTCATAAGGTAACTTTACACAGCTCGCATGTCTGATACCATTGTTTTACGAAATGGCTTATTAGCAAGGAGGGCAAACTTTTAACCATAAAATGGCTTCCCAACTATCGGAGAAATTTGCCCAATAGGTAAGAGATCACAAAGCACAGCTTGAAGTGAAATTGACAAACAGTTTGTTGCAAGCGATATTGCTGCAAGAGAAACTCACTAGGCTGACACAGAACTGCCAATCTGTACAGGTAGATCAGAATTTCTCTTCCCAGAGCTGAGGATGAGACCAGTTTTATTATAATGCTGCACAATAAGGTTGATTAAGAAATGGGGTAACTACAGTGTATCTGGAAATGGAGTAATCTTGTTAGAAGGATGCTAATTGGAAAACAGTTAGCGGATGAATGTCCTGTTCCTTCACACATTGCAACATCCTGAGAGTATCGATGGTTCCTTTCCTCTTCACAGGTAGGTGTTAATGTCTTCTCTGAAGTGGTGAGATGCTTCCATTGTCTTGTTCTCGGAGCATGTCCTTGCTGGTGCCTCTCTATCTGATCTGCTCTTTGTGTGGCTTTGGTATTGCTAGGTTGTGAAACTGCCCTTGGGGCTTTGAATTATCTGTGGTGCTCTGTCATTGTTAGCGAGCTTGAAGTGTACTCCCTTGTCTGCGTGGGCTGTCTGATTTGGCTTGTGAGCCTGCTGAGGAAATCTGGGTGGTTTTTGGTACAGTTTAGTCAATTTTGCTTTTGTGGGCCTATCATGGTTTGGCAGGGTGGCAGATCTTTTTTTCACAATGACAGATTATGTCAGAATCTCTTCGATGTTAGGTTTACAATAATTTTAAACTTGGAGCAGACTCCTGCTTTTTATCTTAAGCACAGAATCATTCTGTACCTGAGGCAGAAATGTTACCATAAGGTTGCATTTAAACTGATTCATTAGTCTCAAATTAAACATGCTTTCTTTGCAGGGTTGTGATTCAGATTCATATAAGACATAAGATCTGATTAGTTAGAATTGACAGTGGGGCAGTCTGTAAGTTAAAGCTTCATCAATATTACCTTTTATAGAGTTTGCATTTCATAACCAGTAATGGCTAGTCAAAATCATCATAAAATCTCAAAATGCAATTAAATTCAAACCATAGCAAATAAACACAAAGTTAATTTTCTACTGGCTTCGGCAGTCTTAGCACTAAAATGGTCTCTGTCTCTCTTTGTCTGTGTCACGCTCTCTCTGAACTCTCAAGTTAAGGACTTGTAACAGAAAAAATGTTTTTACTTCTGTATCTGCCTAGCTTGCAAGGGTTAATAACAATCCATTATAATTGATCGGACCTGACTGTCAATTACAAGGCTTTTGATCGTACCGAGTTTTGTTTCAAGGTCGGAATCTAAACACTGTCATTAGTTTAGACAATAGACAATAGGTGTAGGAGTAGGCCATTCTGCCCTTCAAGCCTGGGAATGGCCATGAATTTTATTGCTCTGTGTCCTGTTTACATAGATTCACTGATGTTAAGGCAAATGTTCTTAATTGTCTTAAAGCATCCTGTTAATCACTTGGTGAGAACAGATGTCTTGTCTTCTGCATAACTTGAGTTCTCCTTTTTTTTTGTAGGCTGACCCTCCCTGTCTGTCTGTTTTCTAGTGTGCAGAAAATGTCATAGATAGAGTCATAGAGATGTACAACGTATCTCCCCCATTTTCTGTGGCTCCACACAAAGGCCGCCTTGCTGATCTTTGAGGGGCCCTATTCTCTCCCTAATTACCCTTTTGTCCTTAATATATTTGTAAAAACCCTTTGGAAATTTCCTTAATTCTATTTGCCAACGCTATTTCATGTCCCCGTTTTGCCCTCCTGATTTCCCTCTTAAGTATACTCCTACTTTCTTTATACTCTTCTAAGTATCCTGTCTATACTTGACATATGCTTCCTTCTTTTTCTTAACTAAACCCTTAATTTCTTTAGTCATCCAGCATTCCCTATACCTACCAGCCTTCCCTTTTCACCCTGACAGGAATATACTTTCTCTGGATTCTTGTTATCTCATTTCTGACATCACATTTTAGTCTAAATACTTAAGGACAAGTTTTAAGGCTATAGACTCTCTCTCATTCCCTCCTTTTGTCATTTCATGACCACTACATAGCTTATGTAAGTATAGTTAGTCCATTCTGTTGATTTTTAATCTCAATAAGTCAAGCGCCTCCTCAGGCGAGTCAATTTCCAGAGGAATAGAGTCTGAAAGATACTGGATTTCTGCAATGATAGTTCAGGCATGGGGGTATAGGGGTAGACAAGGGTCGATTAACTAGAATTCCTCTTTGGCTTAGGTGAAAAGTCCATTTTAAGCCTAAGCGAACGACAGTGTATATTTCTAGGATGAGACCAAGGATTATCAATACGTCCCACACAGTCCATCCACACAGCGCCTATAGCCAGCAAGTAACACTCCATCCACATGAATTGGATGACGGTGGGGCAGGTATCTTCCCTGCATCTTGACCCGTTTTATTGATAATATCTGTGTCGCCCGAAATGTCTTTTGAGAAATCATCAATGTAGGTGCAACACTGCAGGCCAATGATTAAACAAGCGCCTCCTTCTTTAGCAAGGAGGAAACCTAGCACGAGCTGATTCTGAAGCATCATCATCCGGGTCTCCTGTAACTCTTTGTTCACCAGCTTCAAAGCGTGGGCAGTCGAGTTGGCAAGTTTTTGATGTCAAACGCAAGGACACTTATCTGATCTAGATTTGGAGACGCCGGTGTTGGACTGGGGTGTATACAGATAAAAATCACATAACATCAGGTTATAGTCCATCAGGTTTATTTGGAAGCACTATCTTTCGGACCGCTGCTCCTTCATCAGCCCACAACCACCTGATGAAGGAGCAGCACTTTGAAAGCTAATGCTTCCAAATAAACCTGTTGGACTATACTGTGATGTTGTGTGACTTTTAAATTTCTATCTGATCTCAGGCCATCTCAACACCCCAGCCGGGAATAAGGCCTCCCAGCAACCTGGACCACCAGGTTTGTTAATAGAAGAAGTTGTGTAAGTGCCGTTTTGTTTTACCTCTACTTTTTGTTTTGTACTGATTCACATGTTGGTGGGGTTCCATTCACCATCTACTTCAGGTACTTCATGGTGGAGGGTGAAAAGTGGTAAGGTGTGTACTAGGGCACAACATCCATACCATCATTGGGTAAATATGGGTAGGCTTTGTTTTCGCATATTTAAAAAATATTTAGCCAATGAAGGCTAAAAGGAGTTCCAAGGGTGCACTTCTGTGAGTGAATGACGAGTCCACTCAGAGTGAGAGCTGAATCTTGTAAACAGGTGGATGCTATCAAACGTTCGGTTGTCCAATGTATTAACGGATGGAGTGCAGGAGTACTACCAGTGTCTTTGATAATATTTTTGCACAGTTTTTGCTTTACTTTCCCATGTTGTGGGTACTTTCACTGCACCATTCTAACAGTGGAACAACGTTAACATTGAATCCTTCCAGTTTGCTGGCGCACTTCACACAGTGACGTGCTACTTCTACCAAATGGGTTTTTCCACCACAAATGAGGGAATGCATAACTGGGTGAGTCCTATTTATACACTGTACATCAGAATGATGGAAGAGTGAGTGGATAACACATGGATCAGGGGGTTTAGCTTGAATAAAGAAACCATTAGGAACAGAAGGAGAATTGGAAATGCAGAGTATTTTTGGTCGGTCTTCATCTTTCCAGACTGTCTTGTTAATTACAGCAGCTACTGAATACAGGATACGTGTAAAGGTATTTCTGTCAGTCGGATAGGAGAGGATTCCATCACAAAGGTATAGGTGGTCAGTCTCATGGCAGTAGTTGCCTTAGGGTTTGGTGATTTCGGTACTGTGTGCTCAATACTGCAATCTGTACAGTTCGTTTCGAGAGGGGAACAGACAAACACTTCAAAGTAACAGCTTTCGGTTGACGGAGAGGATCAGGTTATGGAATTGTGCCATCTCATGATGACTGGCGTAGAAGTGTTGCGAGGGTGACAATAAATTTAAGAGTGATGTTTGGATAGACAATGTGAGTAGCTTAAATGTGGTTGGGCTGGGCAGCTGCATTCATAACTTAAAATGGTATTAATAAAGGTTTCATTTATATAGTTACATTGGAGTTTTAGCTTGTCTGAGATATCACAACTGGGTTGGTTATGTCCGGGTGCACGTACTTTGGTTGGGTTTTCGTCAGATGCCTGCATCAGTACTAACTCTAGGATTGTGAAGGGGATACAAGCTAGCAATGTCCTTCTACCTTTACTGCAGTTTGAGTTGTAAGAAGAACTTGATAAAGGACCTTTCCAGCGAGGGCCCAATTTTTCACGCTTAAAGTCTTTTAATAGTATGTAGTCACCAGGGTCTTTAAATGTTGGAGCTCGCTCTTCTTCCTTCCCTCGTATTCAATAGGCTTCTTTGACCTGTTAATAAGACTGCAGTGCTTTGCTTAGCTTAGTCAGGTATCTGTGCATTTCTTCTGCCATGATGTGCACATTAACAGGGTGTTGAGTAGTTAATGGTGCAGACCGCTGAGTCCTCAGGGGCTTTCTATATATCCGTTCAGCTGACAAGAATCCTGTCTTTTCTATGTCATGGTTCTTGTATTAAAAAGGGCAGTTGGGAGTACTTGCAGTCAATTAAGGCCGTTTATTCTACCAACTTGCTTAGCTGACCTTTTTAAGGTACCATTAGCTCTTTCTACGATTCCTGCTGCTTGGGGATCGTTGGCAAAACAGAATTTTAAATTGTATTTGTGGATAGTGTAGTGAGATCACTTGTAGTATGACATGAACCTAAGGTCCCGGTTAAGGCCATCCTCACATGTATCGAACTTAGCTATCAGCCTCTGTTCAGCCACTCTATTGTTGTGTATCCCAAAGTCCGCCTTGGAGGACAGTCACCCGAATATCTGAGGCCGAATGTTCCTGGCTGCTGTGAAGTGTTCTTCAACTGGGAGGGAACATTCCTTTCTAGCGATTGTTGCGCGATATCCATTCATCTGTTGTCATAGCATCTGCTTGGTTTCCCCAATGTACCATGCCTTAGGACATCCTTGCCTGCAGCGTATGAGATAGACAACATTGGCTGAGTCACATGAGTACCTGCTGCATACGTGGTGGGTGGTGTCTTGAGCACAAAGGGACTTTTTGGGAGTTCTCGTTCAGAATTCTCTTAAGGTTAAAAAACAGTTTCACTTGGCAGTTAGGCAGGCAAATGCAATGTTAACACTCAAAGGCTAAAATGCAAGATCAGGGATGTGCTGCTGAGGTTGTATAAGGTGCTGATCAGACTGCACTTGGAATGTTGTGAGCAGTTTTGGGCCCTATATCTAAGGACAGATGTCCTGGCATTGGAGGAGATCCAGAAGAGGTTTACAAGAATGACACAGGGGATGAAAGGGGGAGGCATTTGGCAGGTTGATAACTCTAATGAGTTACACTAATGAGCAACTACCTGTTTTCATGGAAAAAAAAACAAAGATCTGCAGATGCTGGAAATCAGAAACAAAAACAAAAAATTGCTCAAGAATCTTAACAGATCTGGCAGCTTCTGTGCAGAGAAAGGAGGGTCAACACTTCAGGTCCAGTGACCTTTCCTACAGACCTGGCATTTTAAGTAGGCACCCAGATACTCCTTAAATGTTGCAAGTGTACTTGCCTTCACCACCCTCTCAGGCAGTGCCTTCCTTATTTCTACCGTCCTCTGGTTAGAGGAAAAAAAAGTTTCTTGGATCTCCTCTTAAACCACTTACTCTTTACTTTAAATTTAAGCCCCCAGTTCTTAGACAAGTCTGCCATGGGGAAGAGACTTTCACAATCTAACTTGACTATGCATCTCAATCCGATCCTTCCTCAGCTCGAAAGTAAAAGAAAACCGAGCTTATCCAAACTCTTTTCATAACTGAGACTTTTCATCCTAGGCAACATCCTGGGAATCTTAAAGTGCAAGTACATCCTTCTGATAGTTTGGTGATCAGAACTGTACACAGTATTGCATCTGTGGTCCAACCAATGTTTAATAAAGCTGTAACAAGACTTCCTTGCTTCTATATTCTACGTTTGGTGAATGAAGGGAAGTGTCCCGTAAGCTGCCTTTATTACCTTTGTCTTCCTATGCTGACACCTTCAGGGACCTATGGTCTTGTACAACAAAACCCTTTCATTCTTCAGTACACCCTTGGTGTCTACTATTCATTTGTGTTTATCCTTCCTTTGTACCTCCCTTTGTATACGCATCTGGTGCCAATTCATCTGCGACTAACCTTCTTCCACTAGCTAAACAAACACCACATAAAATAAGTGTTTGTATCTTGTTTTTAATAAGTGCAACAATTCCTTCCACAGTCCTTGCTTTTTAAAATAGTCCTTTTTTTCATTTCAGTCCACAATCAGAATTATAGAACCATAAAGATATTGGCCTTAACAAAAAGCAAACTATCATTTAAAAAATATTGAGTGACATTTTGTAATAAATGATTTAGTTCAGAGGGACACAAGCCATTGCCATAAGCAAAACCCAATGGTAAAATGACAAACACTAAATTCAGAGCAATTATTTTTCAAAAAGTCCAAGACCATTCAAAATGCACCTCCTCACACTTATTAATGCATTGCTGTACTCAGTTTTCCAGCTGTTGAATACCAGACTGTAGCATGAGACCATCCTCCTCAAGATCATCAACACCAACAATTTTTTCTGTCATCTGCAAATATACTAATTATACTTCTACATTCATATTCATGTCATTAATGTGCATAACAAACAGCGAGGGTCCCAACAGTGATCTTTGTGGTATACCACTGATCACAGGTTTCCAGCTGGAAAAACTAACCCTTCACCATCGCCCTTTGCCTCCTGATTGTACTCCAAGTTTGGATCTATTTTGCCAACTTGCCTTGGATTCCATAGTCTCTTACCTTTTGGACTGGCCTTGCATGTGGTGCTTTGCCAGATGCTTTACTAAAGACCATGTAAGCCACATCAGTTGCACTACCTGCATCAATGTATTTAGTCAATTAACTTCGCTAGGATCTCCCTCTAATAATCCATGCTGATCATCACTGATTAATCCCTCCCTTTACAAAAATTGATTAATCCTATCCTTCAGAATTTTCAAGACAGATTTTTCTCCTAGGAGTTGCAGTTTAATGAACAGGTGCAGTATTTGGAGTTAGATCACAGATCAGTTGTCATCTCATAAATAAGTCAACTCCTAATGTGTAATTTATGACTGTCTCTATAATCAAAACAAACAATGACAATGCAGAGTATAATAGCATAATTATGAATCATTAAATCATGGTATCATGGATACCAATTTTTGCCTCTGTACCCTGCAGTGCCTCAAAGTCTACAAGACCATTTGTCTCAACTGAACGACTAAGCATGATTACCCTCATGTCATAGTTGGGAAATCAAATGTAAAAGTGCCCTATTATGGGGAATCCATAATGCATAATTTAAAGGTAAGATCTGATTTGAACAAAGTCCAAATGATAGTTGGTCTGCAGCTTTGCTTTCACTTTGGGAATGCATAGTCAGGACAATCCCTGGCTCTGCAAACTGGACTGTGAAATTGACCTGAAAATTTGGTGTTCATTCAGGAGGAGTTGAAATTGTGAAATAAAAACAGAAATTGCTGGAATACATGGCAGTCAAAAAGTGTGGTGCTGGAAAAGCATAGCTGGTCAGGCAGCATCTGAGCAGGAGAGTCGATGTTTCAAGCCTAAGCTCTTCATCAGAAATGAGGGGGTGGCCCAAGGGGGCTGAGAGATAAATGGGAGGGAGGTGGGGCTTGGGGGAAGGTAGCTGGGAATGTGATAGGTAGATAAAGGTGGGGGTTGGAGAGGAAGGTGGAATGGATAGAGGGGAAGGAACATGGACAGGTAGGACAGTTCAAGAGAGTGGTGCCGCGTTGGAAGGTTGGATCTGGTATAAGATGGAGGGGTGGTGGGGGGAATGAGGAAACTGGTGAAATCCACATTGATCCCATGTAGTTGGTGGGTCCCAAGGTGACTTAATGAAATAAGATCCCATGGTGTTGGAGGTAATATATGAATATGGATCTAGAACTGGTTAACAAATGACAGAGTTGAAATAAGGGGCAATTTTCAGGATGCAACCTGTAACTGGCCGAGTACTGCAAGGATCAAAGCTAGGTCACAATTATTTACAATATAAATGATTTGGAAGAGGAAATTGAAGGTGTTAAAGCCAGGTTTGCAGATGAGACCAAAATATTAGGGAAGGTACAGAGTAAGGGTGACATAAAACATCTGCAGAGGGATATAGACAGTTGAAACAAATGAGCAAAAACATGGCAGTTGGAATATAATGTGGGAAAATATGCACCTGGAATGAAGAACAGAGGAGTGAATGTAACTTAAATGGAGAAAAGCTGCAGGACAGTGATTTGGGATTCCTCATGCATAACTTATATATGAGATTTTGATTATTTAATCAGATAAAAGGGAAGGCAAATAGAATGTTGGCCTTGATCTCAGAGGGCATGGAGTATAAAAATAGGAAGTCTTGTTAAAACTACACAAGGCTGTAGTCAGATCACGCTGGAATACTGTAAACAGGTTTGGGTCCCTTATGTAAAGAAAGATTTACTAATATTGGAGGCAGTCTAGAGAAGGTTCATTAGGCTGATCCTCGGTTTTAAGGGACTGTCTTATGAGGAGAGATTGAATGGGTTGGGCCTTTATTCATTGGAATTTCGAAGAATAATGGCAATCTTGTTGAGGGATATAAGATTCTTAAGGGACTTGAGAGGGTATGTGAAGGAAAGTTGTTTCCCCTTGTGTGAAAGTCTAGATCCAAAAGGCATAATCTCAAGATTAAAGGATTTTAAAGACAAGTCCTTAGCATCAGCGAATCACTTAGTGTCCTGTTCACAGGGATAACATTCACGTCCGATCCCTTGTGAAATTAATGACAATGTTTGATTCTGACCCTGAAACGAAACTCAGTACTATCAAAAGCCTTGTAATTGACGGTCAGATCCTGTCATTTTATAATGGATTCTTATTACCCCTTGCAAGCAGGGTTGACACAGAGAGAAAAACATCTTTGCTGTTACAAGACCCTGACTTGAGCGTTCAAAAGGACATTTGAGAGAGAGACCACTATAGTGCTGAGGCTGCAGGCCAGTAGAAAATTAACTCTTAGCAGGTAAGCACTGTGTTTGAACTTAATTGCATTTTGAGACTTTATGATGATACTGAGTAGCCATTACCGGGTATTAAATACAAACTCTGTAAAAGGTAATATGATGAAGCTTTAACTTGCTGTTCTTGCAGACCACTCTACAGACCTGACAGACTGTCCCACTGTCAATTTTAACAAATTAGATCTTACGTCTTTTTTGAATTTGAATCACAGCCCTGAAAAGAAAGCATGTTTTTCGTTCGAAGACTAATGAATCAGATTAAATGTAACCTTACAGTAACATCTCAGCCTCAGGTACAGAATGATTCAGTGCTGAAAAAGTAGGAGTCTCCTTCTAGCTTAGAAATTTTTCTCGGCCTATCATTGAAGAGATTCTGGCACAATGTGTTGGGAAGCCATTTCATGGTCAACAGTTTACTCTTCTTGAAACCATTTTGTAAAACAGTTGCATCTGACATGTGAGCTATGCAAGTTTACCTTATGAACTCTCCTATTAGCTCAGGCTGGTGGGTCATTATGATAGTTTATCTCACTAGCAGGGGCCTAACTTGGCTGGGTATGTTTTTCCCACCTGAAGAACGGCTTAGGGGGCATGTAGGAGTGATTAGTCAAGCTTACACAGACCTGTCAATTAACTTTTCTTCCTTACGAATTATTGTCTTTCACTGTTGTCAGTCTAATTAAGAACATGCAATGTTTTCGTAAACTTTTGTGTAAAAGAAGCCACTTTGTATCAGTACATTGGAGTAGCCTGCTGGGGCACTTGAAGAGCTGGTACCCTACTCTCCTAGGTTATTAGAACCTAGATATTTTGACTTATAGGTATCGGTGTTACATTGTAACAGTGATGCTATTGGTAAATAAAGGGGATGACTAAAAATAAGCTAATCTATCTGTAAGAGGTTTTTTATTCCAAACTTCCAAAGAGTACGATCTCTGGGACAAACCAAGAGAGGTTTACAGGCCTGAGTCCATAAAGGATTCCTTGGGCTGTCTTAAATCTGTACTTTAACAGGATCACCCTTTTAAAACAGAGGTTAAAGGATTTTTTTTTCTCTTAGAGAGTAGTGAATTTATTGAATTCTTTACCACAGTTAGCTAATGAGGTTGGGTTGTTAAGGCTGAGATAGACGGACTTTTCATCAGTAAAGCCGTCAAGAGTTATGTGGAAAAGGCAGGAAAATGGAGTTGAGGATTATAAATCAGATTAGTTGTGATTTTATTGAATGGTGGAGCAGACTTGAGGAGCTGAATGGCTTCCTGCTTCTACTTGGAGGTACACGCACCAGAATAAAAAAAGGCATATTATTACAACCTGTGCTACTAGCTAGAATGCATGTGTGCAGTCACATGCAAAGAAAAACAAATGGGTCTTGGCATAGGAAGTTTGGAGCTGCAGTCTGATAAGCATCTGTGCCTTCCAAGAAGAAGTGGTGAGCAGTCACAGAAAAGTGGATATTGTCTGTAACTGATGAATAAATGCAGAAATACAGAAATGATGGATTCTTAAATGACTCAAAAATTTCAAATAACATCATAAATGTCACAAACTTTCAATGATTCAGATCTGTCACCGTGAATGTTAAAGTACTCGTAATACTTTCTGTTTTGATCGCCCAATCAAATAGAAGTGAAATAGTACCAACATTTGCTCTGATCTGAGCCAGACATTTTTTCTTTCTTAGTTTTACTTGATGCTATGTCAGTGTAATTGGCTTTCAGTCAGACACATGGGGAGATGATGGTGTCATGGTTATAATACTACTAACTGATAATTTAGAGGCCCATACTTCTGTGGTAGACATTAATAAAATCTGTGCTTGAAAGCTAGTCTCAGTAAACTATGAAATTATTGTATTTTATCGTAGAAAGACTATCTAGTTCGCCAATGGCCTTTAGGAAAGAAAATCTGTTATCTTACTTGTTCTGAACCATTCACATAACAACTCTAAACTGGTCTCTAAAGTGGTCCACTCTGATCAGGGGTATTTGGAATGGGCAAAGTCTCATCCACAGCCCATGACATTTAAAAAAAAACAGCCAGGACCAACTTGTTTACTCTTGAGTGTTGTGGTAAGCACTGACAGGTTCATTGGAGTTTGCAATGATGTTTATATTAGGATATAGAAAATCACATGCAGTGGACAGCATGTACTCTTGTTTCTGTGTCATCTTGGGCAGCAGCAAGTAGAGATTCGGAAGCTATCATATATGGCAGATATGGTGATATTGACAGAATTGTGTACATCATTCCAAAGCAACCCCTGATAGTAACACTCAACAACTTTAAAAAAAAAATTGTTTAAACTCACTGGATTTATTGATACCGGTCCTATATCTTTTACTCTTCTTTTAAAAGTTCTTTATATATAACAGAACCAACAATCTCAAATTACAAAACATTGGAAGATAGCACCTGAGGAAACACAGAAAACTATATTCAAAGAAAAGCAACTGTTCAGGGGAGCTGAGCAGCAGGATTGAGGTGACAAGCCAGGGGAATCCAAGCTGACATTCTCTTAAGCACAGCAAAGTGAATCAGCATGAGAGAAGTCTTCAGGAGGTTGCCAGGTGATCTCATAGAAGTTTTAAAATCATGAGGGGTATAGATGAGGTTCATGGTAGGTGTCTTTTCCCTTCAATTGGGGAATTTCAAGACTAGGGGGCACAATTCTAAGGTGAGCATAGAGAGGTTTAAAAAAGATACGGGGCAATTTTTTTCCGCAGAGAGTGGTTTGCAAGTGGAATCAATTTGCTGAGGAAGCAGTGGATATGGGTTACAATGTTTAAAAGACATTTGAATAAGTACATGAATAGGAAAGGTTTTGAGGGATATGGGCGAGGATCTGGCAGGTAGGATGGGTTTAGTTTGGGATTATGTTTGGCGTGGACTGGTTGGACCAAAGGGTCTCTTTCTGTGTTATATGACTGAGTGTAACTCAAATCAAATCTTGTCTTTTCACTTAAATGTGTGTTCATAATTGAAAACAGGAGATCTCACTGATCAATTCTCCCTGATATTGTTGGGGTTGCTGAGGTCAATTATTTTCCCTACAGATACTCCGTGCAAATCTGTAGGTGACTCTTGACTCTCTACTTCTGCATCAGTTACGGTCATTGAGCCAATTTGCCAATTTGTCTAGGAGCAGGAGTGGGTCATTTGGTCCTTTGAGTCGACTCCACTATTCAATACAGTAGTCCCCTCGTACCTACGGGGGATACGTTCCAGGACCAACCATGGAAGGCCAAAACTGCGGATAGGAGTGAACCCAATCATTTACATGGGAAACGTACCTTCCCTGGTCCCTGGTCTGGAACATTCCCTTTTATATGTTTGGGCCACAGGTAACTGAAACTGCAGAAAATGATTTCATGATACGGGATGCTCTGTATGATAGCTATTCCTCAATGCCATACTCCTATTTTCTCCCCATATTTCTTGATGCCTTTAACATCTAAAAAAGATTATCAATCTCTTTCTTGAGTCTATTCAATGATTTGGACTCCATAGCCTTTTGTAGTAGAGAGTACACAACAATTGGAAACTTATTTTTGTCACATATCAACTACATTGAAGTTGAAGTTATTTTTATGCCTTTGTTTCAGATGCAATCTGTTGAAGATCCAGAGCCAAAAGGAATGTTTGAATGCAGTTTGTGCAGGCTTAAAGCTCCATACAGCTACTATGGACCGAAACCACCAAATGCACGATCTCTTGTGTTAGTAAAATTTTGATGTTTGTAACAACATGATTTCCATCAGCAGACTGTACAGATTCCCAAGTACCTATTTATAGAATCACTGAAACTTGGTGACCACATGGTTCATTTGTTCACTTTTTAAAGGAGCAGTCACGCTTAATTCCAATGTCTATATTAAAAGTATATTCTGACTATGTCAACTTTATGGCCTGAGATTTCCTCTGCATTTACACCCAGATGTACTTGTAATCTGGTTACAATTTACGTAGATGTAGTGTTTATAACAAGGTCAGTCAGGTTGACCTCCTAGAATATGAGTTCCCTAATTAGGACTGTTAATTTAGTCCAATCAGGGTGCCCTGGCTGGCATAAAAGAATAGAGTGTCAGCCATCCTGTTAACTCTAAGAGCTGGCTTTGAGGGAGTTGGATCAGTATCAAGTGCTCTCCACCTGTAAATAAAAGGTGATGAGATATTGGTTTCTGTAGTGTTATTTCAGTGGCAACCAGAGAAAAGCACCCTCCTGAAGAATTTCACAAGTCGTCTTTGAGGGGGTGGGGGTGGGGGTGGGGTGATGGTAAACATTTCTTGAATCATGATGTTAATTGGGAAGCTTGACTTGTTTGATCCTGCCATCAAAGTCTGGGTCCAGTATGTGGAAAAAAAATGTTATTTTTCCCAGGCAAATGACCGCGGCAGATGGGGAACAATGAGAATTCTTCTGACTGCTTTTTCATTTATTAGGAACTTAACTTGCCCAGAGACAGCAGATATTAAAACTTTTCAAGAGTTTAGAGATTTAGTTAAGGAATATTGTGACCCCAAGACTCCCCTAATTTTGAGAAGCAATCAGTTTCTCGACAATTCGAGAACCAGGGGAATCCATATTGAGATACCTGACTAGGTTAAGATAACTGGCAGAGGCATGTGACTTTGACTTAACCCTTAATGAATTTCTGAGAGACTGTTTGTTTGGTATGTGGGATTTTCGATGTAACCATACAAAACCAACTACTGGCTGAAGCCCAACTAGTCTTAAAACAGGCACTACAACTGGCTTTATCATTGAAAAATGTGGCAAGTGGAGCATATGAGTTACAGAGTATTCTGATGGAAGTGGACACCCTCACCAGTCCGACTGAGCTTGGGGAACACCACTTGAGTGATGGCAATTGTATAGCCTCACTCAGGATACATCCTGAATCAAGGGACTCTTGGTAAGCCCTCAGCAAAACACCAAAACAAAGCCAAATCTTAGCCATATGTTTAAAATTTTCTTCAGGATCTGGCCAACAAGCCGTGTCATTACTCCCACAAGCAGGACTCAAGACAGCAAAAGGGTCCCATAAGACCTAAATTGAGTAAGAGAACTCAAAGGCCGGTATCCAGGAGAGTGCACATCTTGGGAAGTCTACCTGCATTTGGTTTGTAACGATATATTTGGATCCACAACAATATTCACCTAGTCCAAGACGTGATCCATTATTGCCAGAGTGCTGGTCGTTAGCGCCTTTCTCTCCCTTGATCAGGAAAAGACATTCAACAGAGTGGATCACGAGTATCTGTGAGGGAGTCTGTGAGCTTTTAGGTTTGGGACACACTTTGTCGCCCAGATCTGACTGCTGTAAGCCACCACGGAGTTTCTAATGAAGGTTAGCGGGTCGCTGATGGCACCTCTATGCTTTGGAACAGGAGTGTCAGGGTTTTTCCCATCCAGCTAGTTTTATTCTCTGTGTGCAGCTGTTCCTATACTTCTTGCTTCAGCAGCTGTTGGTTTCGGGTCTGCGTGGACACAGGGCTGGAGGTGGTCCAATCTATTTCAAGTCAGGAAATTCCACTGATACCTTTACAGGCATAAATTTGTAATAATGAATGGACCGCAAACCCTTGCTAGATCTACTTGAAGACAACAAGGATGTGCAGCCCATAATTTCAGGTTGAATTCAGCAATGGGCTCTAATACTAAGTGTATAAAATTACAACTTGGAACACTGTCCAGGAGGCCAAGTAGCAAATGCAGATGCACTGAGGTGCCTCCTACTGGCAGATACATCACTGGTGGTACTGCCACTGGAAGAGTCTAATGGTTTTAGATTTTCTGGACACATCCAGTCCACTGACAATATTAGACTTTGGTGGTAGAAAAATCTAGTTGTAGCAAAACTAAAACAGTTGGCCGTGATGGGGTAACCAAAGGGCTATCACAAGCAGAACTGAAATCATTTTGGATCCAGAGAGTCCATATCACAGTAGAGGATGGCATATTATATAGGGGAGCAGGAGTGATTGTCCTGAGTAAAGGTTGTCGTTAGACATTGGCTGAGCCCCACCAGGTTCATGCAGGGGTTTCCAAAATAAAGATGTTAGAAGTTATGCCAGGATTAGATGCAGCCATGTTGGTAGGGCAGTACCCAGAGTGCCGATAAGAACAAAAATTACTGCTGGCAGCTCTCCCACGGTTGCGACAATTGCTGGATAAACTCTGGTCTCTGTTACATATCAACTGTCCAGGGGTCAATGTTCTTAGGCATTGTGGACACACACACACCCCTCAAAGTGGCTGGATGTGCATAGCGGGACAATGATAGAAAAACTGCGTGCATCTTTTGCAACACACACTCTCAGGAACATTGGTCACAGATAAAGGGTCATTGTTTACAAGCAGGGAATTTGAGTATTTCCTAGAGTTGAATGGTATTTGACAGATAAGGACAGCTCCCTACCATCCATCATCCAGTGGTCTGACGGAAAGAGTAGTTCAAACTTTGAAGGCAGTTTTAAAGAAACAGCCTACAGCTTCACTAGATGTCCCAGTTCCTATTTAATTATAGGATTACCCCTCATGTAACTGGGATAGCTCCAGCAGAGTTGCTAATGGGGAGAATACTCTGCACCTGGTTAAATCTGACCTCCCAGACTTAGGGGAGGGTGAAACGTCATCAGGAATGCCAGCGCCAACCAGTTGCCTCCTCTAAGTGAGCGAGACAATTTACTTCAGGGAATGAAGCTTGGTGCTAGAACCATGGAAGTAGCCCTGCATAGATGGCTAAGAGGCATGGTTGATGCAAGGTGAGGTCCAGTGACAGTTCTGAACCTGCATGTGGACCATATGAAAGCTGCAAACTTGCAAACAGTGTGGGAGAAAATGTGCCTCTCTGACTTCTGTGGGTTCTGCCTTTCCATCAACTGTTGGAGATACTTCGGAGTCTGGGATGTACACAGCGGATGTTGCTGCCTTAATGCCTTCGCCGCCTGAAAAAGACAATTTCTTCTGACACGCTCTGGTCGCAAGAGGCAAGCTACTATGCATTACAGAGGCAGAGTTGGAGGAACCTGACCTGGTGTTATAAAACACCAGGAGGAGATACAAGAAAAGAACTAGCCTATGTCCTTGGAAGGGATGTGGTGATTGTAACAAGATCAGCCAGGTGGACCCCTCACACAAAATGGGTTCCCTGATTGGGATTGTTAATCTAGTCCAATCAGGGAGCCTTGGCTGATAGAGACCACTGTTAGGCGGTAGTGTGGGGGAGAAAGAAAAGAAAAAGAAACTTGGTCACTGGCAGTTTAACAACATGATGACTGGACACAGCTCACTGGTCCGAGACTGGGACTGTTCACTCTGGATACATGGCAAGAACTACACCAAAATAAACCACCTCTCACTGAACAGTGACGGAAATTCCAGCAAACCAGAACAGGCACAAAAAAAAAGAAAAGAAAAGGTGTTGTTGGGGCCCACTTGTGGTACAGTGGTAGTGTCCCTACCCCTAAGCTAGGAGGCCTGGGTTCAAGTCCCACCTGCTCCAGATGTGTATCATAACGTCTCTGAACAGATTGATTAGAAAATTATATCAGTTTATCAGACTTTCTGTATGTGATTATGTTTACTATTTCCTTCTTGATTGATGTAAGGTGGGATTTGAGGTTTGTCCTTCTTTCCCTGTGAACTGATTGTACGGTGGGGTTTAGGGTCTGGTTTGCTGCCTCTTTCCCCTGTAAATTGCTGTTTCTTGTATATGGCTGTTAATGTTGTTATATTTTTGTTTGTATTTTGTACTGGTTAATAAAATATATTTTTTTAAAAAGTGTCAGAGGTTCTGTTCCCTCTGAGAGCTGGTTCTGTTTAGTGTCAAGGACTCTCTACAGGTAAATAAAGAGTGATAGGATACCAGACTCTCTTGAGTTATTTCAATTGGTAGCCTAAAAGTTTATGAAAGTTTGGGCGTATGCAGGTTACCCATATAATTAGAATAAGCCCCGATTTGTCTTGATCATTTATGTTTATCCATCAAACCCTCTGTTTGATCACAATCTTCACCCACCAAATTGTGCATATCCCCAACTCTTAAATGGGAGTGTCTTCACTGCACTTGTTCAGTGGGGTCTCACCACGTTCAGGTGAATCAATAAACAAAGTTAATTTCAGGTCTTTTAATTATGACCTTGATTTTTTTCACAAAAGTCCCTCAATGGATTAGCTTTATATTCATTTTAAATTCTATACTACTCTAATGATATTGGGCAGGATGATTTGGTGTATCTTAACAGGGGAAAACTGAGGGAGAAATTATGTTCATTTTCAGGGCTGACTTGGGTGTTTGTAGTTCAGGAGGAAGCTTCAGACCTTAAACTAGAATGATATCTAGTCACCAAGGATTAAATTACAGAGAAAGATTTCACGGGGAAGGATTATATTTCCTACAATTTTGAAAATACGGGTAATTTTATCAAAACACTTAAGATATTAAGGGACGAAAACAGGTTGCTGGAAAAGCTCAGCAAGTCTGGCAGTATCTGTGAAGAGAAGTCAAAGTCAACATTTTGTGTCCGGTGACCCTTCTCCAGTTCTGACCCAAAACGTTAACTTTGATCTCTCTTCGTGGGTGCTGGTTGACCTGCTGAGCTTTTCCAGCAACCTTTTCTTTAATGACATATTATGGGAAACTGACAAGTTTCTCTATATTTCCTATGTTTTTAGGAGTCTTGGACTAGATTAAAGATTAATGTCACGGTTTTTTAGGAGTGAATCAAGTGTGCACTTTTACATGGAAAACGTGGGAGAGGTTTGAACCCTGTTCCACAAATAGTAATTGATGCTAAACCAATTGTTACTTTTAATCTGCAGTAGGTAATTTTTGTTAACCAAAGGTATCGAGGCATATGAGGCAATTGAGTTAGGTTATCGATCCACTGTAAATTTAGTGAATGATGAATCAAGCTCAAAGGGCTAAATGGCCTACTGTTTCTCTGTGTTAAATCATAAATGTAGAGATAAAAGAGCATTGTTCCATTTCTGATAATGTTTCTACAAAAGTCCCTGGACCACTCTCAATCCAAAAATATTACATCAGACTGCTAGGAAAAGTTCATGCCACTTCTAGTAGTTAGTTGGCTCTGTAATGGAATTGACAGAAATCTCGGAATATTTAATTTGCCCTGTTTTCTTGGTGTGTTATGATGGCAAATAAATAAGTTGATAATCTATATAGAGTGATAAAACACTTTTTGGGGGGGAAAAAGCAATCTGACAGATTTATCACATTTAAGAAAAGGTCCTTTCAAGAATTATAAATATCTTTGTACTTAACATGTGGGATCTAAATGATCTTATTGATTTTACAGAAGGATAGTCAAGATAGGATAGTCAAGGCGGCACGGTGGCACAGTGGTTAGCACTGCTGCCTCACAGCGCCAGAGACCCGGGTTCAATTCGACTGACTGTGTGGAGTTTGCACGTTCTCCCCGTGTCTGCGTGGGTTTCCTCCGGGTGCTCCGGTTTCCTCCCACAGTCTAAAGATGTGCAGGTCAGGTGAATTGGCCATGCTAAATTGCCCGTAGTGTTAGGTAAGGGGTAGATGTAGATGTAGGGGTATGGGTGGGTTACGCTTCGGCGGGGCGGTGTGGACTTGTTGAGCCGAAGGGCCTGCTTCCACAATCTAATCTAATCTAATATTAGTTAGTTTTAGGCAGATATAGTCCTTCAGATATTTGCCTTTACTTAATTTTATCATCAATGCTTCAGTTATATCTGATTGACAGATATTTTACTTCAAGACTGCTTTTGTACACTCCTATGGCCCTGAGTCTTCCAATTTTATTCAGTTAATTCAGCGTTCACTGCATGAAAAACTAATCTTGCACTGCTCCATTTTGATTTTATTAGGGTCTCAAAAATGGTTGAAACCCATATTCCCGCACCCTTGATAGAAAATACACCCCTCATTATCATGTTCCCTATCTTGAAAACCTAGAGCCCGCTAAATTAAAAATAAATTATTACTGTTGAAGAAACTGGAAAGTGTTTCTATGCAAGGGACACTTAGTCCATGGACAATGTATATACGCTGTCAACCTGGATCAAATACAAACACGCGGTTTGTAATTTTTTGTTTCTTTTTAGAGTATTGTTGGAATTACCTCAATTCAAGATAACGTTAGCAGATTAAGCCAATTAAATGTTAAGATTTTCAAACTATTGAATGTAACAAATATGAAGAGTCTGGTGTTAGCACTAGCTAAATATATAAAAGCAGAACTGCTATTGGAGATCAACTTTGAAATGAATAAGAAATTATGACTTTGTGAGAATGGAGGCTGGCGTTTACCTATCCATTCCATGCTATTTGTTTAATAAACTTTCTTTTCACAGACTCTTAGAAGACTGCTATACCATGAATGATCCATTCACCCCTCAAAGGGACACATTTCTGATTCTTGGCTCCCACTGTTGTCTGTGCAAAACTGTTGTGTGTGTTGGTCAGGTATGTGTACCACATAATTGTTCATATATCAGTACTTTTGGGGGAGAAAGAACTTTGATCACAAACAAAGTAGGGCACAGTTTGCCCTGTATCTCACTCACTCTTGGTTCTGATGCTAAGGCAGGTCAAACTGAAATCATTCCTTCCCATTTCCTCCTTTCCCTGTTCTGTACAACCTTGCTTAGGTGTGCCAAAGAGCCATTCACAATTTGCCCTGCTGCCACTCCATAACTTTGTTTTAGAATCCCTAAGTTGTGTTCATTGTGACACACTTTCTCTCTCTCTTTCCCCCCACGCTTTGCTTTGACTTATTCTTTGCCATACTTTGCCCTCCAGACCCTTGCACTGGGACTTTATAGAATCATGATAGAATCCCTACAGTGTGGAAACAGGCGCTACGGTCCAACAGGTCCACATCGATCATGTAAAGAGTAACCCACACAAACTCATTCCCCAAACCTATTATTCCACATTTAACCCTAATTAATGCACCAACCGCCACATCCCTAACACTATGGGCAATTTAGCATGGCCAATTCACTTAACCTGCACATCTTTGGATTGTGGGAGGAGACCGGGGAGCCTGGAGGAAACCCACACAGACACAGAGAGAATGTACAAACTCTACACAGACAGTCACCCCGAATGAGATGTTAAAGGGTTAATTTGTTCTGCTGACATGTAAGAAATTGGATGTCCTGGGGGTGTGTTTTTCTGTCTTGTAGGCAGGATGTGACAATCTAATCATACTCTGTAAATACTGTTTTAAGGAATAACCTAATCTCACATTGTTTCTGGAAATAATCTAATCACTTTACTTTGTTTGTGGGTGGCATGTGACTATGTGGAAGAGGCAAGGGGTTGTGTCTTGCATGCATGACTGACTATGACGTAAAACCCTGTATAAAGGGAGGATAGTTCCTTTGTTCAGAGAGCCTCGCTTGACATGCTGTGCAAGCATCACAGAGAGTGTTAGGTGATCCTCCAAAAACTTGTATTTGCTGAAATAAATCGTGGCCGTTCACAGATGTTGGCATATTGCAGTTGCATCATGCATGTAAGCATCTCAAGAAGGGAACCGAACAAGAGGCTGGAATCAAACTCGGGTCCTTGGTGCAGTGCTAACCACTGAGCCACCGTTCTGCTTTCTCCCCCCCCCACCACCTTTACAGTTATACAGTTAAACTTATACAGTTTTGCCATGCTATCTCTTGTTAATGCATTGCTCACCTTTTTTCTCCTAATTGCTGACTCTATTCTGTATTTCTGTGATCTTATTTGATATTACCCTCCATTATCTTCCTTTGGTTGCTGTCCCCACTGGACCTCCCCTCTCTCATCTTACCTTGATTTGGTTTGGACTCGCAGCCCTCCTCCTTTGTCCATTTCTCCTTGAGACCTGACATTGAATCAGTATACCCCTGCACCCTTTTAAATACCTCTGGTTCTCAAAATCTTAACTTTAGCTCCTTTAATTCTTTCTGATACATTGTAAAAGTATGAGTTGCAATTTGGAGCATTGAGAAGAATGGTTGGCATATGGCATCAAGGAACAATAGTTGAGGAAGTTTGCAGAGTAATGTAGAGAAAACTAAATTCCTTGAAAGGAAATAGACTTCTGATGGAAACGGTGTTGGAGTGGAGCTTCGGATGACAAACATACCTATACATTTCAAAAACATCTTTTCACTAATGTTTTTCTTCCCTTTTTTGTTTAATAATCATCTTAGGAATGCAGTCTTTTTTATACGAAGCGATTCTGCATTCCCTGTGTGAAGAAGCATATAGATGAGTTTCCTGAAGAGATTCAGCTGGACCTGCAGAAGAAAAAGCAGTAACAAACCTCAAGCCTTATGTGAACACAGCAAAGAGGCAGTTTTAAGAAGAAAATATGGGGGTTAAATATTCACAGCAACCTGGACACTTGAAAGCCCAGCAATGTACTCCATTTAAGAAACAATATATTGGCATCATCTGCAGAAATAATGTTTTACGTGTCTGAGTTGGAGGGCTAATAGCCCTGCAATGATTACTGACCTATTGATATACAAGAGGAGAAAAGATGATTGTGTTCCTCAGTCACCTTATCAGAGGAATGGGCAAATTTTGTCAATCGTTGAAATATTTCACAATATCAAAAACTCTTCTGCTCGTTGTCACTTCCCTACACTACTCATCGCCAGACGAGAATTAGAAACCCGATTCACTAATTTCTATCTTTATTTTGACAGAATATCCATTGCTTTTATTATTTATCTTCTTGACTGCACTGCTCTTATTAGGGACTCTCTGTGTAGTAATGTCTTTATGAGTACTATTGACAATGCTATGGCAAAAGCATGTTGGAGAAACGATATTACCAAAGCCTCTTTAGATAAGTACAATGTATATTTGCAACATCTGAGCTAGTGGGAAAATTGATAAAGCTTGCAACACTGAAAATTATATATCTGTTCAATAATAATTAGGTGTTGGTATCTGAAAATGTGGTATCTGAAGGTTTAAAGGTTTGAAGCTATGAGCAGTGCTTGACCTCATGCTATTTACTGGTCTTATTCTCTCCATCATTTCTGAGCTCCATTTGGGGTTCAAATAAAAGGGTATACTACAACAAGAACAACTTGCATTTTGTTAAACAAATTTAAGGTAGTAGAAGTTCCTTTGCACTCACTCCACAGAACTATTCACTGACATAGGAAATAAGGTAACAACAGCTTGGATAAAGAGTTTTAAAATGTTTTGAGGAACATGAGATAGAGGGACAGGAGTTTAGAGAGGTTATTTGAGGCAAGGCCCTTAGTGAAGTCACATCCCCTTTCTTCACCTTAAGATGCTCTGATATTTCAAGGGTGAAAATTGGCAAATATTCTGATGGATAGATTAATGTCCTCAAGTCAGACACTGAAGCTGTGAAAAATTTCAAGTTTTCTGTTGCTAATTAATTAACTTCCTCTTGCTTGGTTTCTTTTTGAGTTAACTTGTCTAAAATACTTACTTATTTCTCAATCTTGGTTTTCATTTTCTTGAATTCTGCTACTCTTTATGTCTTTCCACACCTCCCATTGCACCATATCTTCCCCACCTCCATCATTTGAAGATTCATCACTATTAGAAGTGAAAATATATTTAACACAAGAATGGATGCAATAATCAAACCTCTTAAAGGTTTAGCCGGTTCTGAAGTTTTATATATTTACGAATTCCTCTGTTTATGGTCAGATTTATCCAGCATTTAAACTGCTCCATAAATTACTTTGCTTTAGCAGTAATTTGTAATTGCTTTAAAATTTCAGGAAATGCACCTTCTGCTGAGCATTTTAGGTTTGATATTGAACAACTTCAGGTTTAACATAGCTTTTTATTTAGGTAATGGTTCGACTAATATGAATTGTTTCATAGCTGCAAGTTGAAGTATGGTCAATAGCAACTCAGTTTAAACCATCGTTTTTAGGTTTACAATATTCCAGAGATTGTGATTCAAGTCTTAATTGCAAATAGTTCAATTCCTTTTTCACTGACAATTCTTCAAACAGCTTGTTAACTATCTGCTATTAGCGAGACATTTACTTTTTAGCATGGCTTAGCTGAAACATTGCAGATCCTGCTATTTATTTCAGCAAGTTAAAATTTCCTGTCAATCATAAGATATAAGTGGAACTAATTATAATGGAGCTCCGGTAATAAAAGAAAAACATTGTCAAAGATTTGAAACAAAAACCAAGTGACAGAGAAACTTTGCAGGTCTGCCAGCATCTGTGGAGACTGTTCAGAACTGGGTAATGGCTTTGGTAATGTTGTTTGATTGTCCAGATTTGCTATTTTCCATTTGTATTGGTTTGAGTTGGTGCTACATTGAAGCAATCAGTTGCTCCATATGGTAGAATACTGGTATAAAGCAGGAAGTAAGGCAAATTCTATATATCTATTCAATGAAGCTAAGACAGGTGCAAAGTCCAGTATTGGTTTCCAGAATTAATAATTAGCAAGTGAGAAGCAGTGATACCAGAGGCAATTAAAGGAAGGACTATTGATCAATCGAGAAGTCTACTAAGAGAACTACAAAAGCCTATAGCAATCCCAGGGAGTTAGTTAAGAAAGTGGAATAGTCAATATGATACCTCAAAAGAACAAAAGAGTTAATGGGTGCTCTCTTCACATTCTTCTCTAACTTCTGTAATTCAGTGCCATCAGAAATGAATAATATGAGAAGAGCCATCTCAGACTTGAAACATTAACTTTGTTTCTCTCTTCACAGAAACCTAAGAGCTTCTCCAACATTTTGTTTTCATTCCATATGTATTAAAGGATGATTGTAGCTTAAGAATGGCACCCATATCATGGGCACCTGAATGTTCAATGGATAAAACTGATCAAATAATAAATCCATAAGTTAAATTAAAATTTTGCATACAGAATCCCAATTGAGCTGTATAGGTATCAGATAAATCTTGCTTCCCCCCCCGCCCCCACCTTATCAGAGAATTGGGCTGTAACTTTTCCATTTGTAAATTTTCTTCTGTCCAACGTCTACACCCCCCCCCCCTTCTGGGATCTCCAGTAATCTCCCCATACCAGCTGTTATTTTAATGAAACAATCTGACAATTGTTGACTTCCATCAACCTCTTCAATCCTGAGAAATTTCCTGTCTCTACAAAGTTTGGTTCACGTTGGTAAGTTCAATCCTCCTCCTCTATTTCTCAGGAACATACTTAATAACGTGCAACGTTCTCAATACTGGTGTAACGTTCAGTCCAATGGTTAGAATTCCTCAAATGTTCTTTGACAAATGCACTGCTCCCATGACTGGTCGTGGGTCCACAGATAAAATGCTTTTAACAGCTCTTTTTTTATTTCCCTGACTTCCCAGGATACAGAATTTGGCCCACTAGAAATAATTTGCCCTGAATAAAGTCCAGCAGGAAAATGATTATGGAACTATCAGTAAAAGTGTCTCATTTAGAGCACTCAAGGGTAAAAATGGAAAAACATGCAGGTAAAGCGACAGCCAGAAAATGGGAAGCCTTCAAAAATGAGATAATAAGAGTCCAGAGACAGTATATTCCTGTTAGGATGAAAGGAAAGGCTGGTAGTTGAAGGGAATGCTAGATGACTAAAGATATCCAGAGTTTAGTTAAGAAAAAGAAGGAAGCATATGTCAGGTATAGACAGGATAGATCGAGTCAATACCTGTATTTGGAAGAGTGTAAAGGCAGTAGGAGTATACTCGAGGGAAATCAGGAGGGCAAAAAGGAGACCTGAGATAGCTTTGGCAAATAAGAGTTAAGGAGAATCCAAAGGGTTTTTACAAATACATTAAGGACAAAAGGGTAACGAGGGAGAGAATAGGGCCCCTCAAAGATCAGCAAGCCATCCTACGCTTGGAACCACAGGAGATGGGGGAGATATTAAATGAGTATGTTGCATCAATTTACGATGGAGAAGGACATGGAAGATATAGAATCTGGGAAAAGAGATAATGACTCCTTGAAAAATGTCCATATTACAGAGGAGGAAGTGCTGGATTTTTGAAACCCATAAAAGTGGATAAATCCCCAGGACCTGATCAGGTGTAGCCAAGAACTCTGTGGGAAGCTAGGGAAGTGATTTTTGGGGCCGTTGCTGAGATACTTGTATCATAGATAATTACAGGTGAGGTGCCGGAAGACTGGAGGTTGGCTAATGTGGTGCCCCTATTTAAGGAAGGTGCTAAGGGCAAGCCAGGGAACTATAGACCGGTGAGGCTGACTTCGGTGGTGGGCAAATTATTGGAGGAAATTCTGAGGGACTGGATGGACATGTATTTGGAAAGGCAAGAACTATTAGGGATTGTCAACATGGCTTTGTGAGTGTGGGAAATCATGTCTCACAAACTTGTCTGAGTTTTTTGAAGAAGTAACAAAGAGGATTGATGAGGGAAAAGCCGTAGATGTGATCTATATGGACTTCAGTAAGGCGTTCGACAAGGTTCTCCATGGGAGACTACTTAGCAAGGTTAGATCTCATGGAATACAGGGACAACTAGCCATTTGGATACAGAACTGGCTCAAAGGTAGAAGACAGAGTATGGTGGTGGAGGGTTGCATTTTCAGACTGGAGGCCTGTGACCAGTGGAGTGCCACAAGGATCGGTTCTGGGTCCACAACTTTTCATCATTTATATAAAAGATTTGGATGTGAGCACAAGAGGTACAGTTAGTAAGTTTACAGATGACACCAAAATTGGAGCGAAGAAGGTTACTACCGATTACAACGGGATCTTGACCAGATGGGCCAATGGGCTGAGAAGTGGTACTTGGAGTTTCATTTAGATAAATGCAAGGTGCTGCATTTTGGGAAAGCAAATCTTAGCAGGACTTACACATGTAATGGTAAGGTCCCAGGGAGTGTTGCTGAGCAGACACGTTGGAGTGCAGGTTCATAGCTCTTTGAAAGTAGAGTCGCAGGCAGATAGGATAGTGAAGAAGGTGTTTGGTATGCTTGTTTTTATTGGTCAGAATATTGAGTGTGGGAGTTGGTAGGTCATGTTGCAAATATACAGGACATTGTTTAGGCCACTTTTGGAATATTGCGTGCATTCTGGTCTCCTTCCTATTGGAAGGATGTTGTGAAGTTTGAAAGGGTTCAGAAAAGATTTACAAGGATATTGCCAGGGTTGGAGGATTTGAGCTAGAGGGAGAGGTTGAATAGGCTGGGGCCATTACTGGATTCTGAGGTAGAAATCATAGAATCCCTACAGGGTGTAAGCAGGCCATTATGCCCACTAAGTCCACACCAACCCTCCGAACAGCATCCCACTCAGACCCACAATGTTTTCCCTGAAGCATTGGAGGCTGAGGGGTGATCTTATGGAGGTTTATAAAATCATGCGGGGCATGGATAAGAGAAATGGACGAGGTATTTTCCCTGGGGTTAGGGAGTCCAGAACTAGAGGGCATAGGTTTAGCGTGAGAGGGGAAAGATATAAAAGAGACCTAAGAGGCAACTTTTTCATGCAGAGGGTGGTACGTGTATGGAATGCACTGCCAGAGGAAGTGGTGGAGGCTGGTACAATTGCAACATTTAAAAGGATGGGTATATGAATAGGAAGGATTTGGAGGGATATGGGCCAGGTGCTGGCAGATGGGACTAGATTGGGTTGAGATACCTGATTGGCATGGACGAGTTGCACTGAAGAGTCTGTTTTCATGCTGTACGTCTCTATGACTCAATGGCTCTAGGATACGTTACATAACTTCACTTCGGAACATCTTGCATATCTCCAGTCTATTTTGATAGCTATCAAACCAAATGAGTCAGTACAGGGATTATATATGACTTAACAAATTGCATTTCCTTTCTTGTAGCCAAAACTCAAAGATCAGTGAATCATATTCCAATTAAAATTTTGACTATAATTAATAACATTCTAAAGTGAAGCTTTAAAGAGTGCCTGAACAAATAATGTTGAAATTTTCATTGACAAAGACATAGTTTACATGTTCCAGAGTACGAGTCGAGAGTGTGGTGCTGGAAAAGCACAACAAGTCAAGCAGTATCCAAGGAGCAGGAGAATCGACGTTTCAGGTATAAGCCCTTCATCAGGCTCCAGAGAATTAGCAGGGTTTTGTTTAACCGCAATGTAATAGTTTTGTGCCTTGTAAGATTATATGCTATTAGGAAGGTTGTTTACTGGTTTGCTTTCAGTGTGAGGTTGATGCATTTCTAGTACTTACACTGTTCCTCTATTAATACAAGACAAAAAGGCCCTTGTCCTTTTCTTTATTTGGCCTTTGAACATTGAGCAGTTTTGCTACTTTTGGTGCTTCCTCTTGGGGGCTACTAGTACATTGTAAACAGAAATTTTTAACTGCTGCTTTAGCCAGCTTCTCATCTTTACCTAATCTGGTATGTGTAAGTCTACCTGTATTATTGAAATGCTGTTTTAGCAATGATACAGTGTGTAAACACTGTCATCTAACAGATGTAATGGACTTTACAAATTCTGTTAAGTTAAGCACTAAATCTTTCAATATTTACTCCTGACCATCTGCTAATATGACATGCCCGTAAAGTTATTCAATGTGAGGTTTCCAACATTACTAAAAGAAATTCTAAAATAAAGTTCTGCTTTTGAGTAGACAAAGTATGCTTTAACTTTTAAATAATGAACCAAGTTCCACTTATGGGGGGATTATTTTTGTCATCAAACGAGGTGATCAATCACATCGATTCATTGCAAGCTGCCATTCAGTGACACAAGTCAGAACTATAATAGCAGGATTAGCTATTGAATATTAAATTCACTACTTCTTCCCTGTATAATCAATCAAAACTAACATGCCTCTTCTGTTACCATGGGATCTAGAGGTTTGAGGTCGATCATGACTGTGCAAAAGTGAAAAAGGAGATATCATGAGTCAAAGTTGATGATACAGTTCTCCTGAGTTTGATTTCAGTGTAAGTATAAATCAGGCATAATGTAAAACAAGGTGGAATTATTATCACCCCTTTTACATTATTGCACAAAATAAATATCTGCTTGTTTGTGTTTATTCAAGACCAAAAGCAAACCAGGTACTTTTTTTGCTGATCGTCTTTGTTCAGTCTGCAAGCATGACTCTGCACTTTTTGTTATTAATTATCTTTATTCTCCACCTTGCCCCTTGTTCTGACTTTTCTGTCCTTGGTCTGTCTCAGTATTCCAGTGAAGTTCAACACAAGATAAAGGAATAGCACTTCTTTTTTTGACTTTGAATTCTACAGCTTTTGCCATTTGAGTTCAACATTTTAGATCATAACTTCTACCTCCATTTTGTTGTTTTTTTCTTCCTTTTTGTTGCTTTAATTTCTTTCAAACTACACTAACAGCTGCTATCCGGCATTTCACACTTCATCTAGACAAATCTTTGGTTATTTTACCCTGTGCTATTTCATTTGGCTTTTATTTTACCATGAAAGCCTTTGTTATTAATTCTCTCCTGTCTTCCACTCTATCATAGATTTACCTTTTGCTTTACTCCACTGTAATGCCATTCCCCCCCCCCCCCCCCCCCCACCTTTTACTTGCCTATTATTTTCTATCTTTCCTCCATTCTGATAACAAGTCACAGACTTGAAGACAGAAGTAGATTGGAGGAATTCTCCAAAAATGCTGGTGAAAGTGACATTTCAATTCAAGGCGCAATTTCCTGGGCTGGCAGTAATCATCAAAAAAGGACAGGATAGGAATCCTGTAATCTCCAATTAACTTACGAAAACTGGTATTAAAGCTCACCTCAGAGTTTATTGAAGGGATAAAATTGAATTTTTAAAAAAGCACACCAGTTCAGAAAATTTAGAGTTTCTGAGCAGCTGAGGGAAGGTGGCTACGCAATGGCAAGACAATTATGGCTGCCTCAGGATATCACCTACATTCCAGTAGAGTCTGAAGGAATTTAGCATTTTGCTAAGGAGATCTCCTTGGTGCTGCAAAGGTGGCAGGTAAAATGGGCATTCAGAACCCACATTTCAAACCCAGTCAGTATATTGCTAGCATTATCGGATGCATACATTTGAGGGGCTAGAAAGCCACATGTTCAAAAGGAAAGCTTTAGCTTGCAATGAAGGCACAACTGACAGATTTTGGGTTTAAGAGGAAACTAAGAAGAACATCAGGAGGACATCAGAGAGAAGAGTATGACACATATGCAATACAAGATTAGTCACCAAAGATAGATCTGCCTGTCAATGAACAGGAAGCAGTGATGCAGGAGTTTGCAGCTCATCAAGCAAATTATCAGAACATCTGTTACCTCACTACCAAAGACCTTGCATCTTGTAGGATGGTTGCTATGCTGTATGGATCCTGTCAAAATCACTTTGGCCTTGAACCTTTTCACTTGACACCTTTCAAAAATCAAATGAGAACATTAGTGGCACCTTACAAATGGCTGCATGTCACTGCATTCTGGTCACTGATGGTCTTCTTTGCCAGAGCTGTCCAGTAGATTCATTTCATGGAAGAGACAGCTTTTGCAGGGATGCTAGCCATTGGGGATCACCTCCATTACTGGATTCTGAGGTAGAAATCGTACAATTTCTACAGGGTGGAAGCATGCCATTTGCCCTACTAAGTCCACACTAACCCTCTGAACAACATCCAACCTAGACCCATCTCCTATCTGTGTAACCCTGTGTTTTACCATGGCTAATCCACCTAGCCTGCGCATCCCTCAACACTATGGGCAATTCTTAGCATAGCCAGTGCACCTAATCTGCATATCTTTGAAATGTGACGGAAGCCAGACCACCCAGAGAAACCCCAAGCAGATATGGGAGAATGTGCAAGCTCCACTCAGACAATCATCTAAGGAATCAAACCTGGATCCCTGCTACTGTGAGGCAGCTGTACTAACCATTGTGCCATCCTGCATACTGGGCATTACCAATTGCACACATGTGCCATCAACACAACAATAACTGACTAATGAGATCCATTAACAGGAAGATCTGATACTCATGCAATCTCCATGTGCAAGAATATTCTCCATACGTGTCACTTTCCTACCAGCTGCCATAACTCCCTCTGCCATCCAGACTGATTCAGATTTTCAATCTGATCCTGAAAAGGTGCGGAAAGATCTGAGTAGGATGAACATTGAGCAGAACATCGGGCTTCTGAAGATGCGATTCTAGGGCCTTGAATAATCAAGTGGTGCTCTCCAGTACCCTTCTGCAAGGGTCTCAGTCATTGTGGTCCTTTGCTGTGCTCCTCTTAACATTGTCTTTCAGACAAGTGTGCACCTTGAGGACTGAGAGTGCCTTCAGGGAGACAGCCCATCAGGCGATGCAACAGGACCAGGAAGTAAGAGGACATGGAGTTGGAAGCACAGGGGTGAATCTCTCTCTCTCTCTCTCACCCACACTCACTCACATATACACACATTCTCTGACATTAGATGCAGGTCAACATCAATGAACAAGAGCAGTTCTGCCTCGCGTCCCCAGCTGCTGGTTCTCCTGCAATTAGATTACTTACAGTGTGGAAATAGGCCCTTTGGCCCAACAAGTCCCCACCGACCCACCGAAGCGCAACCCACCCAGACCCATTCCCCTACATTTACCTCATTCACCTAACACTACAAGCAATTCAGCATGGCCAATTCACCTAACCTGCACATTTTTGGACTGTGGGAGGAAACCGGAGCACCCGGAGGAAACCCACGCAGACACGGGGAGAATGTGCCACTGTGCCACCCATGCTTTGATCTGGTGTGGTGGATGACGTTGACACAAGCCATAGCTCTCTCCCTCCAGCCAACCAGCAGCCTTAAGGATGACTGCAGTGAAAAATCAAAATGAGTCCTGCATCTCAACTGACCCAACTGCCTCTTAAGTAGATAAGAAACCCATCTCCACCTCAATTAGGAACACATTCTATGAACGTTTTAACTTTAATCAGAGCCGACAGAGGCAAGGCTTTTGTGACCAAACTTGGTTCTATTTTATGCCTCCGTGATCAAACTTCAACCTGTGTTTTTGAAACTATTACTCAGTAAATAAGACAATGTTTTCCAAATACGAAACTGCAGGGCAACAGTGCCCTGTGCTTATTTGGAACCAAGCACAGTTCTGACACCCCATGCTATTGCATCATGTGCAATGTGTGCACTGCGTAAGTGCACAAAACAACAGTGATATTGAAAAATGGTCCGGCAGCAAAAACCTGCAGGATCTGTTAGGGTTGGGGGTTATCACTGGAGAGGGGAATCGGAGAGACTCAGATAGCAGTGGGTGAAATCGAAAGGACTCCTCCTATTCTCCCCTACTCCTCCACCTAGTCCCCACTCCTCTGGGTCTCCTAATACCAAAAGCCCTCCCTCCTGAATTCTGATCACTTCCTCCTGATCTTACTCCCTCTTTCCTGATCAGTCCAATTTTAAACTGTAAGATGTAATTGCAGTGCATACCATTAGGTGGCAGCAATGTCACTCCATGTTCAGCATCTTATCCACTTGGGGACCCTGCAACTTTCAAGACTCGATATCGAATTCAACAATTTTACACCCTGAACACCTTCCCCTATGTCCTTTACCAATCCCTACACCCTAGGTCCTGTTATGACGCGGGCTGCTTTTGGCACAATCAATCCCTTTTTGCTTAACTTTGAGTCCCCATTTTCTTTCCCCTGACTTACTTTTAGTCATCTCTTTGCCTGTCTCTCTTGTTCTCTGGGCTGTGTCTCCACCGATTCTTTTGCTCCTTTTCCCCTCACCCCAACCCCCTGCTTCGAGCATTTAAACCATCTTTTCCTAGCTACTGTCAGTTTTGCTGCAGTTATACAGGACCTTGTTGAGGCCACACCTTGAGTATTGTGCGCAATTTTGGTGTCCTAATCTGAGGAAAGACATTCTTGCTTTTGAGGGAGTCCAGCGAAGGTTCACCAGACTGATTCCCGGTAGGACTGACATATGAGAAAAGACCGAATCGACTGGAATTTAGAAGAATGAGTGAGATCGCATAGAAACATATAAAATCCGTATAGGACTGGACAGGCTATACACAGGAAGAACAGTCCAAATGTGAGGAAGTCCAGAACAAGGGGTCACAGTCTAAGAACAAGGGGAAGACCATTCAGAACTGAGAGAACCTGTGGAATTCTCTCCCACAGGAAGCTGTTATATTCAAGAGGGAGCCGGGTGTGGCCTTTATGAATAAAGGGATCAAGGGGTATGGGGAGAGGGCAAGAACAGGATACTAATTGTGGATGATCAGCCATGATTGTATTGAATGTTGATGCAGGCTCAAAGAGCCAAATAGCCTACTCCTGTATCTATTTTCTATATTTTCTATGCTTCTCTGTTTTCGATGTTTTCTGAAGGGTCACTGGACTCAAAACATTAACTCTGCTTTTTCTCCACAGATGCTGTCAGATCTGCTGAGTTTCTCCAGCAATGTCTGTTTTTACTTCAGATTTTTCAGCAGCCGCAGTTTTATTTCCATGTTTTTATTGTTTGATTTCCCCATAATGGTCATCAAGTCAGAACGGGGTGGTACGGTGGCTCAGTGGTTAGCACTGCTACCTCACAGCACCATGGTCCCAGGTTTGATTCCAGTCTCAGGCGACTGTCTGTGTGGAGTTTGCACATTCTCCCCGTGTCTGCGTGGGTGTCCTCCAGGTGCTCCAGTTTCCTCCCACAGTCCAAAGATGTGCAGGTCAGGTGAATTGGCCATGTTAAATTGCCCATAGTGTTAGGTATATTAGTCAGAGGGAAATGGGACCGGGTGGGTTACTCTTCGGAGGGTCAGTGTGGACTTGTTGGGCCGAAGGGCCTGTTTCCACACTGTAGGAAATCTAATCTAGTACTTACTTACAGTAGGAGTGAAGTCCTTCAAAGCTACTCTAGAACTGTAAATAACATGCAGTTGTGCCAGGAAATAGCTTGCTACATGACACCTTGAATACTTTGTAAGAATTGAAAATTTTATATTTACTCACACAGTATTACCTTTGCTGACAAAGCTGGTATTTAATGCCAATTACCCAGAACAGTTTGTCACACCTTGATTACTTGGGCAGCCATTTAAAAAGGCAGGAGAGTTAACTATTTTGGCTTGAACTGAAAGTTCTAAAGAAGAGTCCTATCAGACTCAAAATGTTAACGCTGTTTCTCCACAGATGTTGCCAGACTTGCTGAGTTTCTCCAGCATTCTCTGTTTGTTTTAACATCAGTTGATCAATGACCTTGCCTCAAAATAAGGTCAGAAGTGGGGATGTTCACTGATGTTTACGTTATGTTCAGTACTATTTGAACTGCTGAGATATGGAAGTAGGTTGTGCCCATATGCAGTATGACCCAATTAACATCTAGGCTTGGGTTGATAAATGACCAAGTAACATTCACACTACACAGTTCTCAAATAATGATTCTCTCTAACTAGAGTCTAACCGTCTCCTCTCAACATTCAGCCATTGCTGAATTCCCCCATCCTTTCAACATCCTGGGGCTTACCATTGACCAGAAATTGAACTGGACTAGCCATATACATACTGTGAGGGGTCAGAGGCTTGATAATTGTATTGTAGGTAACTCACCTCAGGTGTCTTCAAAGCCTGGAACTATCTTTAAGGAATAACTTAGGAGTGTAATGTAATACTCTCCACTTGCCAGAATGAATGCAACAGTACTCAAGAAGCTTGACACTAGGATTAAACAGCCAAATGGGATTGGCATCCCATCCACCCATAACAACCCTCCATTGATGCAAAGTTTTAACAGGGTACACCATTTATAAAAGTACTATACTAACTCACTAAGGCTCCAATAATCTTGCATTTTATACCAACTAGAAGAAAAGGACAGCAAATACATGAGAACACTACCACCTGCAAGTTGTTCTAACTTGGAATTACATAGATGTTCCTTAATGTTGCTAGGTCAAAATCCTAAAACCCTCTTCCTAATGGCACTGTGGGTGTACTGACAACAGGGTTCACCACCACTTTCACTAGTTCAATTAGGGATGGGGAATAAATGCTGGCCTAGTTGGCAATGTCCAAGTGCACTCAATGAATAAAGAAAACTGACTTACCTAATATGAATGTCAGCTTCCTTGAATTCTTGAAGAAATGGAAACAATTTAATGCATTATTATAAAGTAAACTAGCTTTTTTTCTACTGCTTTTCATAATTAGTAACTGATCCAAGTATATTTGTAACATATATCCTTTTGATCTCTCATAATTTTATCAGAGTTTAAATGTTAAAAATTTGAATATTGGATAAGCCATTGACTCTGCTGAAGAATAGAATCAATGGAATCCATGACTAAGACTAAATTTTGATTGGGAATTGCGACAACTTAAATGTTCCAATATCCCTGATAATTATCAAGGTAATTCTAGTAGCAGTGTAAATCTGTGCACTGCAGTTCAACCTGTACATCAAAGTAGTTTTTTTTGGAAGAAAAAACACCTGAGTGGCCAGTGACAAGCAGTACCCTTAGAAGTGGTTGGTTGCCACCGCAGGAACTGTAAAACCTGTGCCCACACCTCCTCCCTCACCTCTAAAGGAGCCTTCCACATCCATCAAAGTTTTACCTGCACATCCACTAATATCATTTATTGTATCCGTTGCTCCCGATGTGGTCTCCTCTACATTGGGGAGACTGGGCGCCTCCTAGCAGAGTGCTTTAGGGAACATCTCCGAGACACCCACACCAATCAACCAAACCGCCCCGTGGCCCAACATTTCAACTCCCCCTCCCACTCTGCCGAGGACATGGAGGTCCTGGGCCTCCTTCACCGCCGCTCCCTCACCACCAGACGCCTGGAGGAAGAACGCCTCATCTTCCGCCTCGGAACACTTCAACCCCAGGGCCTCAATGTGGACTTCAACAGCTTCCTCGTTTCCCCTTCCCCCACCTCATCCTAGTTTCAAACTTCCAGCTCAGCACTGTCTCCTTGACTTGTCCAGACTTGTCCAACATGCCTAGCTCCTTTTCCACCTATCCACTCCACCCTCTCCTCCTTGACCTATCACCTTCATCTCCTCCCCCACTCACCCATTGTACTCTACGCTACTCTCTCCCCACCCCCACCCTCCTCTAGTTTATCTCTCCACGCTTCAGGCTCACTGCCTTTATTCCTGATGAAGGGCTTTTGCCCGAAACGTCGATTTCGCTGCTCGTTGGATGCTGCCTGAACTGCTGTGCTCTTCCAGCACCACTAATCCAGTATTTGGTTTTCAGCATCTGCAGTCATTGTTTTTACCATATTTATACACCATCCTCATTATCCCATATTGTCCCAAAGTGCTTTAAGCTAATGAGGTACTTTTTGAACTGCAATTGTTGAAAAGGAAGTAGAGATGGTGGTTAATTTGCACACAGTAGTTGCCCACCAATAGCAATATGACAAACCAAGATAATTTGTTCTGTTGATATTAGGAAAATATTCACCAGAAAGTTTCATTTAGGTAACAGTTTTAATAGACTGATACCACAACAAGCAAGAAATTAAGTGTGTTAGAATCATGTCAGTTCTTGATCACAGTCAAGCCCTTATACCATGACATAAATTCACCCTCTGAGCATGCCTTAGCCTGTCCTGCATGTACCTGAACACAGGAAATCTCAATCAAATAGAGAACCCTTGTTTACCCTGTTCCATTGTACTTGTTGTTTGTTCCTTATTCCAGGAGATAAATACAACCAAAACTGGCACCGATGGAAGTATTTACCAGAATTATTGCACAGCAGAAAAAGTTATGTACAGGTGGAGATTTATTTTTCTACTTTATAATATCATGGTGCATTTCCTGTGCTGAAACTCAATTTGGAATGGGTCTTTTGTCCTTGTCATATATGGCAATTTGTTACCAGAGCCTTTTGATCAGCTTCCAATGTGACAGCTTCAGGCTGACTGCTAATTTGGTGAAAGTTTAAAAACTTCCAAATTTCTTCAAGATGTTACAGAAAAAAGAACAAGAAGTTAGTTTCATTTTCAGATCTGGTAGAGTTGTCATCAAACATATTTTACAAAATTTTGTAAAGGTGTCAAATAAGAAGGACAGTTAACTTCAAATGGGACATTAATTTTTTTTGTTAATCAAAAGATAGTAACAGACATTTGGTACACAGATTAACCTTGAACTCATTGAATGGTGGAACAAGTCTGAGGTGTTAAATTGCCTACTTCTACACCTACATTTGCCAATTGGGGAATCACCATTATTTTACATAGTTCGTGATCAATCACTGCAGGAGATTTGCACTTAGAACATAGAACATAGAACATAGAACAATACAGCACAGAACAGGCCCTTCGGCCCACGATGTTGTGCCGAACTTCTATCCTAGATTAAGCACCCATCCATGTACCTATCCAAATGCCGCTTAAAGGTCGCCAATGAATCTGACTCTACCACTCCCACGGGCAGCGCATTCCATGCCCCCACCACTCTCTGGGTGAAGAACCCACCCCTGACATCTCCCCTATACCTTCCACCCTTCACCTTAAATTTATGTCCCCTTGTAACACTCTGTTGTACCCGGGGAAAAAGTTTCTGACTGTCTACTCTATCTATTCCTCTGATCATCTTATAAACCTCTATCAAGTCACCCCTCATCCTTCGCCGTTCCAACGAGAAAAGGCCGAGAACTCTCAACCTATCCTCGTATGACCTACTCTCCATTCCAGGCAACATCCTGGTAAATCTTCTCTGCACCCTCTCCAAAGCTTCCACATCTTTCCTAAAGTGAGGCGACCAGAACTGCACACAGTACTCCAAATGTGGCCTAACCAAAGTCCTGTACAGCTGCAACATCACCTCACGACTCTTGAATTCAATCCCTCTGCTAATGAACGATAATACTCCATAGGCCTTCTTACAAACTCTATCCACCTGAGTGGCAACCTTCAAAGATCTATGTACATAGACCCCAAGATCCCTCTGTTCCTCCACCTGACCAAGAACCCTACCATTAACCCTGTATTCCGCATTCTTATTTGTTCTTCCAAAATGGACAACTTCACACTTGGCAGGGTTGAACTCCATCTGCCACTCCTCAGCCCAGCTCTGCATCATATCTAAGTCCCTCTGCAGCCGACAACAGCCCTCCTCACTGTCCACAACTCCACCTATCTTTGTATCATCTGCAAATTTACTGACCCACCCTTCGACTCCCTCATCTAAGTCATTAATAAAAATTACAAACAGCAGAGGACCCAGAACTGATCCCTGCGGAACTCCACTTGTAACTGGACTCCATGCTGAATATTTACCATCTACCACCACTCTCTGACTTCGACCGGTTAGCCAGTTTTCTATCCAATTGGCCAAATTTCCCTCTATCCCATGCCTCCTGACTTTCCGCATAAGCCTACCATGGGGAACCTTATCAAATGCCTTACTAAAATCCATGTACACTACATCCACTGCTCTACCCTCATCCACATGCTTGGTCACCTCCTCGAAGAATTCAATAAGACTTGTAAGGCAAGACCTACCCTTCACAAATCCGTGCTGGCTGTCCCTAATCAAGCAGTGCCGTTCCAGATACTCGTAAATCCTATCCCTCAGTACCCTTTCCATTACTTTGCCTACCACAGAAGTAAGACTAACTGGCCTGTAATTCCCGGGGTTATCCCTATTCCCTTTTTTGAACAGGGGCACAACATTCGCTACTCTCCAGTCCCCTGGTACCACCCCCGTTGCCAGTGAAGACGAGAAGATCATTGCCAACGGTACTGCAATTTCCTCTCTTGCTTCCCACATAATCCTAGGATATATCCCGTCAGGCCCGGGGGACTTGTCTATCCTCAAGTTGTTCAAAATGTCCAACACATCTTCCTTCCTAACAGATATCTCTTCTAGCTTATCAGTCCGTTTCACACTCTCCTCTTCAACAATACAGTCCCTCTCGTTCGTAAATACTGAAGAGAAGTACTTGTTCAAGACCTCTCCTATCTCTTCCGACTCAATACACAGTCTCCCACCACTGTCCTTGATCGGACCTACCCTCGTTCTCGTCATTCTCAGGTTTCTCACATACGCATAGAATGCCTTGGGGTTATCCTTGATCCTATCCGCCAGGGATTTTTCATGCCCTCTCTTAGCTCTCCTAATCCCTTTCTTCAGGTCCCTTCTGGCTATCCTGTATCCCTCCACTGCTCTGTCTGAACCTTGTTTCCTCAACCTTATGTAAGCCTCCTTCTTCCTCTTTACTAGACATTCAACCTCCCTCGTCAACCAAGGCTCCCTCACACGACCATTTCTTTCCTGCCTGATCGGTACATACATATCAAGGACACGTCGTATCTGCTCCTTGAAAAAGTCCCACATTTCCACCACATCCTTCCCTGACAGCCTATGCTCCCAACGTATGCTCCTCAAATCCTGTCTTACAGCATCGTAATTTCCCTTCCCCCAATTGTAAAAACTTCCTTGTTGTGTGCACCTATCCCTCTCCATAACCAAGGTGAAAGTGACAGAATTGTGGTCGCCATCACCAAAATGTTCACCCACTAACAAGCCCACCACTTGTCCCGGTTCGTTACCGAGTACCAAATCCAATATGGCCTCCCCTCTGGTTGGACAATCTACATACTGCGTTAGAAAAGCTTCCTGGACACACTGCACAAACACCGCCCCATCCAATCTACTTGATCTAAAGAGCTTCCAATCAATATTTGGGAAGTTGAAGTCGCCCATGACTACGACCCTGTGGCTTCTGCACCTTTCCAAAATCTGTTTCCCAATCTGTTTCTCCACATCTTTGCTGCTATTGGGGGGCCTATAATAAACACCCAACAAGGTGACTGCACCTTTCCTATTTCTGACTTCAGCCCATACTACCTCCAGAGGCAGATCTCCCTCAAACTTCCTTTCTGCAGCCGTTATACCATTTCTAATTAGCAATGCCACCCCCCCTCCTTTTTTACCACCCTCCCTAATCTTACTGAAACATCTGTAACCAGGAACCTCCAACAGCCATTCCTGTCCCTCATCTATCCATGTTTCCGTGATGGCTACAACATCGTAGTCCCAGGTACCGATCCATGTCTTAAGTTCACCCACCTTATTTCTGATACTCCTTGCATTGAAGTATACGCACTTGAGCCCATCTCTGTGTCCGTAAGTAGTCCCTGTCAGTGCTACCTTCTCCACAGCCTCCCTACAGTCTTGGACATCCTGACACACAGCTAGCTTACTTGCTGGACTACAAGTCCGGATCCCATCCCCCTGCCAAATTAGTTTAAACCCCCCCGAAGAGTGCTAGCAAACCTACCCCCCAGGATATTGGTGCCCTTCTGGTTCAGGTGCAACCCGTCCTGTTTATACAGGTCCCACCTTCCCCAGAATGCAGTCCAATTGTCCAAATATCTGAAGCCCTCCCTCCTACACCATCCTTGCAGCCACGTGTTCAACTGCACTCTCTCCCTATTCTTTGCCTCTCTGTCACGTGGCACCGGCAACAACCCAGAGATGACGACTCTGTCTGTCCTAGCTTTTAGCTTCCAGCCTAACTCCTTGAGCTCTTGAATGACCTCCCCGCCCCTCTTCCTACCTATGTCGTTGGTGCCAATGTGTACCACGACTTCTGGCTGCACACCCTCCCCCTTAAGGATTCTGAAGACACGGTCCGAGACATCTCGGACCCTAGCACCCGGGAGGCAACAAACCATCCGAGACTTACCCAGACTTTGACTGGGAAGTTGTTAGCCATAATGACAAATGTTCTGTATTCAATCACAGATAAATAGAGACCATTTGTTCTGTGCCAGAAATATATTGTGTGTGTTCTGGAAGAAATATGTAGTCAGATCAAACTAATGTTTCCTTATGGTAAGAGAAAATATCTGCAGAAGAGAAATAAAAGCTATTGTTAAAAAAAACAGATAAAGACTTCAATTATGTCATAAAATGTTGACTAATTTTTGACCCTGAAAACAGGAAATTCAATATTTAGCTATAACCAAGACCTGGAAACAAGTGGATTTAAGCCATTCATATCCCATAGTGATGGGTAAACTCACAATATACTGTTCAATGTCACTGGGCAATATAATGTTTGCACAAACATAGATAAGGACAAATTCAAATAACACAAGCACAGAATGTGGGAGAACCGTATCGAAGCAAACCTTTTCTTTGTGATCAGGTTGATTATCCAATGTCAGGGGTGATCCCACAGTAGTGCCATTTGAAATATTTATTCAGATCTTGAGCTTGCAGTACTAACTCGAAACAACATGTCAAGTGACCACTCACACTCATTCTCCTACAGCTGGCAGTGTGTGTGCAAAGATTAACCATGTTACGGTGCTCAAGTTCATGATGCACACCTTTCATATGGATTGTGGTAATATCAATTGTAATGTCACCTATCCCTTTGCATCTCATTGCAATACAAAATAATTGGCAGCGGTATAATAACAGCCTCAAGAACACAATACAGTTGGTTGGGTACAAGGGTGTAAAGGTTTGAAAGAGTTAATACTGAGGAGTGCTTTAAGCACTACCCATTAGGATAGTGGCATTTTACTTGAGGGCAGAATATCTTAAAGTCACAGAGAAATGAGACCGAACAATTCCGGCCCTCCTTGTTCTCTGTAATGATGTCTATCATATCAATGTAGCATGGAACTAGTTACAAACATGCAATAAACTACTTATTCAATACAAAAGCATCTTCCAGGGAGACCAATAAATAGAGTCCGCTACCAAACAGACTTTGTAGATTTCTATGCTTAAAAGAGGAAGGTGGCAGCAAACCTATCACATAGTGAGGTGCAGATTCGCTTTATATAACATAGTGAGCAGTGTATAGTTGCCATTTAGCTGCCTCATACCACACGCTAGCAGCTGTGGGTGTGTACAAATTTTCCAGTATCTTCAGTCTCTGCTTTAAGTCACCTCCTCCTGGAATCAACACCAGGAAAGAGCTGCACCTTAAAGAACTCTGCTGAACAAATCTCCATGGCAAAGCTTGATTGGGAAGGAATTTGGGAAATGGTAAAGACCTGGTAAGAGGCAGGAGAGGAGGGGAGAGTTCAGAGCTGCCTTAAAGGAAAATTAATTACTCCAAAACAGAAAGAGAATGCATAGTGTGGGAGCAGTCTCGAGTCATGTTTCAGCCAGAGAATAAATGGACACAGGAGGCTCCAAAATGGAATTAAAATCCTTGATGAGCAAAGAATTTATTTTTAAAAATGGTGCCATCTAGTGAAGCTGCAGGGCAGAATCTTCCATTTTAGCCACAAAATATAGGAAACCTGTTAGTACCGCAGCTCTGCTATATCTGCAAAGATCTTTTTAAACATGGAAAATAACTAATCACATTGGGAAGATAGAACATCAGAAATAATATTGCCAGGAAGAATATTTCAGAGATGGGTTAAATAGAACACAGAATTTGTCATCTTGGAGTAAAACAATTCTTGGTCAGAAGTCAGATGACACCACGTTTTAGTCCAACGGGTTAATTTGAAATCAGAAGCTTTCAGAGCGCTGCTCCTTCAGGTGAAGTTGTGACTGTGGGAAATGGAGATACTAGAGTAGCAGCAACCCAGATTATTTCTCCAATCTTGGAGGTGCAAACTAACTTAACACGTGCCATTAATGGGCCTCTTCAGTTGCATTTCCCCAGAAAGAAACACATCCCCAATCAATCAAGTGATACTGCAATTCAGAAGTCACACTATATTTTTAAAACATGGAGTCCCATCTAAATCCCTCAATTGCATTTACAGTCTGAATTAAAAACAAATTTTAATTTATTTCCTTCAGTTGAGCCAAAGAAGAATCAAAATGCTCCCTCATATACAACTGTTCTGGTAAGTGCTCACCCACCTCCCTTGATTCCTATCTGGGTCCTTCTTAGTCAATGATATTACATCCAATGGTCCAAAATATGGGCTTCTACAGGTATGACAAAACATGCTAACTCAACCTAAAGGTGTAGAGAGCTTGCGGTCCAGAGTTGGAGAGTGGCTTTTTTGTTCAGGCACATGTGAAAGTTCCCCTTCAGGCCATCCTATCTGATAAACAAACAAAGGTTGGGAAATCAAATAGCATTCATAATTTGAACATGATTTGAATTCTGTGTTGCTGCTGCATAGAGGTTTGTTTCACAAGAATGGTCAACTGGCCTGAGAACCACAAATTGTTTGCTACTGGAGGACTGAGATCACCAAACTGTCCCAGACCTAATCCTTGGATTATTTTACAGAGATATAAAAATAATGCATGTAGCCTGTCGCACTCAGTTGGGATCCAAATTCTCATGTGCATAAGCAGTGGACCTAGTGCATGTTTCAGTCATCTTCCCTGGAGGATAGCAGGCTGCTCGAATCATATCAGGTATGGACATCTCATTCAGTATTAGACACAGAGAATGCTGGAGAAACATAACCAATGTGGCAGCTTCTGTGGACAGAGAAATAGACTTAATGTTTCAAGTCAATATGACTCTTCCACAAAACATGGAATATTTGGCTGGCTGACCAGTTTTTTCCAAAAGCAGCACTGCATAATCTACATTTTCAAGCCAACCAAATAGAAAATCAATTCTTCAAATCCACAGAAATACCAAAGTAAGCTGGAGATCAAATTTGTTAACGTAAAGTAATTTTACACAACCTTCTCTCAAAATCAGTGTGTTACTCTTTTGCAGGTTATAGGATACAGCAGGAGATGTCACTGTGTCAATTAAATTTCACTAGCAACCATTTACATAAGAACATCTAAACATTGTTGATTAAATAGACATTTTCAATGTTAAATATCAACAAATAAACCCAGAGTAACACACAATGGCACAGGATGTAAGTTCTGGATAATGACTAAAAACATATTGGAGATTTTCAATTTCACATACATACTTGACAACATTTGCCAAGTTATTTTGTCCATTTGCATCTTTTTAAGATATTTTCAGTTAATTTGGACAGTAAAAGAAAATTTTTATATTTAACATTTCACCAATTTGAAGAGACCAATTTGTGATACAAAATTTAGACAAATCCAATAAGTTTTAGAAATGGTTTATTCTCAGCACCCAACAGTGTAAAACAGCAGACACAAGGAAAAATACAGCTTCCAGTTCAAAGGTAACATAATTTGCTGTTGAAACCTGTTGAAAATCCATTGAGATTGAAAACAGCTAACTCAAAAGTTGTAAAAAGCTGAAATATAAAACTATTCATAAGTGAATATATTAGCAAAACCCAAACCAGCAATTGTATTGGATTCCAGCATTTGATGGAATATGTTATAAATGTAGGCTCTACTCTTAATGTAAAAGTAGATTTGGAATGGGGCAGGATGGAGTTCTGTATCACTTGCATGAAATCAGAAGAAAATTTCAGGTAGCAATGCACAACAGCAAAATGAATTTCCTAATTAGCATTTCCTTCTGGCATCGCATACATCAGTTGCATGATGCATACCCATGGGACATAATCTCAACTTGACTACTTAAAAGGGCCAATGCAAGGCTGGAGTCTGTGTTACCTTCCATTGTTAAAGAGGATCAGACAGGCTTCATAAATGGCCGCAGTTCCTCCAATAATGTTAGGAGGCTGCTGAATGTAATTCAAGCATGTCAACAACAGTCAATACAGGGATTGGTAATTTCTCTAGATGCAGAGAAGGCATTTGACCGAGTTGAGTAGCCGTACCTTTTCTATACTCTGGAGCAGTTTGGTTTGGATGAAGTTTTTATAAGATGGGTAAAGGTTCTTTATCGTGGCCCTCTCTTGGCGGTCATCACCAAAGAGGTACAATCAAACAATTTTAACATTTTCAGGGGCAGCCAGGAGGGCTGTCCCCTTTCACCACTGCTTTTTACATTGGACCATTGGCAGATCCCAATTTTTCAGCTCCAGAAGTGGGATCAAAATTACATAAGATTTCATTGTATGCAGATGATGTCATAATTTTTTTGTCAAATTCAGCCATTTCAGTGCCTCGCCTGATACAAATCAGCTCCATGTTTGGTGTTTTTTCAGGGCACAAGATTAATTTTGCGAAATCAGAAACTATACCTATGGATGTCTTACGAAGGAGCTAGGTCTTGAGGGCGAACATTGATTCCCATTCAGGTGGTCACAGGCGTGTGTATTTGGACACATTCATTACTCCAGTTCTGGATCGGCTGTTCAAAGCTAGTTTTATTCAATTATTTGACAAAATTAAACAAGACCTTCAAAGATGGGAGGCATTTCCAGTTTCATGGTTGGGTCAGATAGAGCTTATTAAGATGAATATTTTTCCCCATTTGCCAAACCATATATGGATACTCCCCCGATTTTCAATAAGCAAATATTCAGAAGACTGAATGTCTGGTTTAGCTCCTTTATTTGGCATCATAAGTGGCCCCTCATTAAATTAGCTAAACTGCAACTGCCTCACAGATTGGGGGGAAGTGGATCTTCCAGAGTGATTGGGCATGTGGGGATCCTCTTTCAATATGGTTAGATATCGAAACCTCCCAGGCAAGGTGCGCCCTTACCAGTTTGCTGTTTCTGGACAAAATGAGGACGGTTGGGGAATATTGCCGTAACCCAATAGTCATCAATACTGTTAAAGCATGGAAGGCAATTCGGCAGAGGGAAGGCAATTTGGCAGAGGGAAGGCAATGTTGGCAAAACATCTTTTTTTACATGCCTAGTGGGTATGCCAGGTTTTCAACGGAGGATGATAGATTTGGCTTTAAGCTTTGGGCAGCTAGGGGTGTGTCTTGCATGGGCGATTTATTTGAGGGAGACGTAATGATGTCTTTCAATCAGTTAGCATGGAAATACGAGCTATCTAATATGGGCCTCTTACATTTTTTTAAGTTAGGGATTTTATTCAAAGAAAAGACTACACTTTTGACTGATCCCTACAAATCTGACATGGGGGCGGGGGGAGGTGGAGGGGATGTGCTAAGTGCTAAGAATACACTTTCTGTCAGTACTTTATATCAATTGGAGTGTTTCCACCTCAGATGAGTTTGATCGACTCCGCAGGGTGTGGGAGAGAGAGCTGGGTATTGAAGTTTCCTCAGAGGCATGGGAAGATATTTGGCGAAAATGCAAGAAAGATATCAATTTGTAAAAGGACCCATGCTTTACAGTTGAAGATTCTCCACAGATCCACTTAGCTCTGGACCGTTTGTCAAAATTTAAATCAGGGGTATCTTCAACATGTCCCAAGTGCAAAGTCTCTATGGGCACTCTTACCCATTGTCTCTGGTCTTGTAGGCTCCAAATATACTGGAGTGCTGTGGCAGATGCAATGGAGAGGTTTTTGGGTGTAAGGGTGGAGAAGGACCTAATTTCTCTTCTTCTGGGCCTGCCCAGTGTGTTCCCTGCAGATGCGCGTAAGAAAGAACTTTTCAATATCCTCACTTTCTGCGTAAGAAAGAATGCCTTGCTAGGTTGGGTATCCAAAACCTCAGCGGGCCTGTCAGGTTCACGGAAGATTGTTATGGAGCACATCCCCTTGGATTTTCTCACAAATATGGTACACCACATAACTGAGAATTTTTATAAGACAATGGCAGCCCTTATGGGAACACCTGGACACAGATTTATCTACCATACTAACAAGGGCTTTTATATAGCCGTAACGTTTGTGTTTTACGAATCCGTTATCCAGAGAGGAGGAACTGTGAATGTATGAGTGTCTTGTTTGGTTGAGCGGAGTTATTACTATTTATTAGTTTGTTGTTGGTTACTATTTATTTAGTTAGTTAAATGGCCAGTTTGTTTTTTTTACTTCTATATATGTTTATATATTTGTACATGAGGGTGGGTTGAGTTTTTTTTTATTTTTGTACTGTTTTGAATTGTATTGTTTTGTATTTGTAGTTGTAGTAATATTAAAACAATTATTTTTTAAATTAAAATATTTTTTAAAAGGGCCAATGCAAAAATATAATTTCATGAAGCTAGGCTGATTTAGACAGACAACAGCAGTGAAGAAAGACATATAATTTCAAAATGGAAGAAGAAATCCACTTTTTCCAAAATTGGTGGATGGAAGTAGCCAATGTGGCAAACTGCACAATTCAGTATTCTCAAGTCTTGGATGACCAGTTTTGTAGTAATAGCATGGAGGAGGGTGTTCATGGAATATATTCAATATAGCTTTCTATGTTAACATGTTGAGGAACTAAGTAAGCAATAAGATATTTTACCCCCAGCAACATGCAATGAGAGTGTGTTAAATCAATAACAGAGTAAAAGAACCTGCAGAGAAATAGTTAAAACACTATGATATATTTACTTGTGAATCATTCAGTTAAGTTCAAAACCAGGGCTTTAGAAGATGCATATAATGGATGCCTTGGTTTCCCAGAATTCCTTACCTTCTGGAACAGTCCATATGGATTGGAATGCATACAAATTCAAGAATACCACCACACAATGTCATCTTAGATACAGTGTACCTAGGTACAAAAATCTTAGTTACAGAAATAGAGAAAGAAATGTTTAAGTGGTTCAGTGGTTAGAACTGCTGCCTCACAGCACCAGGGTCTAAGGTTCGATTCCAGCCTCGGATGACTATCTGTGTGGAGTTTGCACATTCTCCCTGTGTCTGCGTGGATCCCCTCTGTGTGCTCTAGTTTCCTCCTACAGTCCAAAGATGTGCAGATCAGGTGAATTGGCCGTGCTAAATTGCCCATAGTGTTAGGTGCATTAGTCAGAGGGAAATGAGTCTGAGTGGGTTACTCTTCAGAGGGTCACAAGATATTTGTATCATCTATTGTCACAGGTGAGGGGCCGGAAGACTGGGGGTTGGCAACTGTTTAAGAAGGGTGGTAAGGACAAGCCAGGGAACTATAGACCAGTGAGCCTGACCTTGGTGCTGGGCAAGTTGTTGGAGGGAATCCTGAGGGACAGGATGTACATGTATTTGGAAAGGTTGGAAAGGCAAGGACTGATTCACGATAGTCAACATGGCTTTGTGCGTGGGAAATCATGTCTCACAAACTTGATTGAGTTTTTTGATGAAGTAACAAAGAAGATTGATGAGGGCAGAGCAGTAGATGTGATCTATATGGACTTCAGTAAGGCGTTCGACAAGGTTCCCCATGGGAGACTGATTAGCAAGGTTAGATCTCATGGAATACAGGGAGAACTAGCCATTTGGATACAGAACTGGCTCAAAGGTAGAAGACAGAGTATGGTGGTGGAGGGTTGCATTTTCAGACTGGAGGCCTATAACCAGTGGAGTGCCACAAGGATCAGTACTGGGCCCTCTACTTTTTGTCATTTACATAAATGATTTGGATGTGAGCATAAGAGGCACAGTTAGTAAGTTTGCAAATGACACCAAAATTGGAGGTGTAGTGGACAGCGAAGAGGATTACTTCAGATTACAACAGAATCTTGACCAGATAGGCCAATGGGCTGAGAAGTGGCAGATGGAGTTTAATTCAGATAAATGCGAGGTGCTGTATTTTGTTAAAGCAAATCATAGCAGGACTTATACACTTAATGGTAAGGTCCTTGGGAGTGTTGCTGAACAAAGAGACCTTGGAGTGCAGGTTCATAGCTCCTTGAAAGTAGAGTCGCAGGTAGATAGGATAGTGAAGGTGGCGTTTGGTATGCTTTCCTTTATTGGTCAGAGTATTAAGTTGCGGCTGTACACGACATTGGTTTGGCCACTGTTGGAATATTGCGTGCAATTCTGGTCTCCTTCCTATTGGAAAGATGTTGTGAAACTTGTAAGGGTTCAGAAAAGATTTATAAGGATGTTACCAGGGTTGGAGGATCTGAGCTACAGGGAGAGGCTGAACAGGCTGGGGCTGTTTTCGCTGGAGAAGGCTGAGGGGTGACCTTAGAGGTTTACAAAATTATGAGGGGCATGGATAGGATAAATAGACAAAGTTTTTTCCCTGGGGTGGGGGAGTCCAGAACTAGAGGGCATAGGTTTAGGGTGAGAGGGGAAAAATATAAAAGAGACCTAAGGGGCAACTTTTTCATGCTGAGAATGATACGTGTATGGAATGAGCTGCCAGAGGGAATGGTGGAGGCTGGTACAGTTGCAACATTTAAAAGGCATCTGGATGGGTATATGAATAGGAAGGGTTTGGAGGGATATGGGCCGGGTGCTGGCAGCTGGGACTAGATTGGGTTGGGATATCCGGTTGGCATGGATGGGTTGGACCGAAGGGTCTGTTTCCATGCTGCACATCTCTATGACGCTAATGGAGGAAGAGAGAAAGTAGAACAACAGACCAGTTACCTCACATCAATATTAGGAAAGTGCTCAAATCTATTGTTAATGGTACTGTGACAGAGTACTTAAAATATCATAATATGCTTAGGCAAAGTCAAAATGAATTTAAGTAAGAGAAATTATGTTTGACAAATCTATTAGGAGTTAGTGGATATGATACTTAGATTCTCAAAAATACTTCAAAGTTATGACAGAAAACTAGACCTCTTGAATCAAACTGGGATTGCCATTAGATTAGATTCTCTACAGTGTGGAAACAGGCCCTTCAGCCCAACAAGTCCACACCAACCCTCCGAAAAGTAACCCACTCAGACTCATTTCCCTCTGACTAATGCACCTAACAATATGGGCAATTTAGCATGGCCAATTCACCTGATCTGCACACCTTGGGACTGTGGGAGGAAACCAGAGCACCCAGAGGAAATTCACACAGACATAGGGAGAATGTGCAAACTCCACAGCCAGTCATCCGAGGCTGGAATCGAACCTTAGACCCTAGTGCTGCGAGGTAGCAGTTCTAACCACTGAACCACCGTGCCACTGAACCTTTTAAACATTTCTTTCTCTATTTCTGTAACTAAGATTTTGTACCTAGGTAAATTGTACCTAAGATGACACTGTATGGTGATATTGTATACTTTTCACTGTACTCTTGTACCCTGTACATGAGTACATGTGACAATAAAATCTGAAAAAGTGAGTAGGAATAAATGGTTCAGCTTTGGTTAGGTAAGTGATGTAGTACAAGCTTGGGCTTCAGTTACTTACAATCCATCTTAGTGTGTGAAAAGACCAGGTGTAATTGCAAAAGGTTTCTGCCAATACAAGGTGTCAAAATAAACTGTGCGGAGGTGCATAGAAATGCAGAAGGAGGTTGAGTGAGTGGGCAAGGCATGGCATGGCATATGTAACATTTTACAGGAAAGTGTCAAGATGTATGCTTTGGAAAGAAAGTAGATGGCGATAGACTTAAGGTTGTATAGGGCGAGGACCCTAGACAGGCAGTCAAGGAATACGCTGCTGCAGTGTTATATGTTGATACTATGGCTTTAAGAGGTATATTTAGTCCTGCTTTTTTTTTTGAAGAGAGGTTTTAAGGCAGAGGTGTGGAGCTGTCTATTCAAAACTCTAAAAGTAAACAGCTTGTGAAGCCTTGGGGTTCTTTTTGAAAGTTATAATAATAGAAGCAGCCTGAATGGGTGTGGTCAAGCTCCCACTGAACTGGAATGTTTAGTTTTAGCTTTCAGCAATTTGCTGCTGGGGTCTTGAAGAAGTGGAAGCCATTTTTCCCTCTCTAGGTTTCAGCTAAAAGCTGGTGGTTGTCTCACATGCAACTCCAACAGCAGGAACAGAATCGGTTTTCTGAGTTTGCCTTTTACTATACTGGAACATTAACTAATAATCTATTATTCTGCTAGGTTTTGCAATAGTGTGAAGTATTCAAATTTCTTCTTTCTTTTGTTGTATGTTAACAATAGTGGATGAATAAAGTGTGTTTAGCTTTAAATCCAGTAGTTTGACCAATTGGATATGGAACGAAACACCATGCACTTGCCTTTAACATAAGGAAGAGTTAAGTCCTAGGCTACCTTCCTAGTATATTTGGAGAGGGTCTGTTCTGGTCCACACAGTAAACGTGGGGTTTGGGAAAAAGGAGAAGAGAAAGCTCTAAATTATAAAGAGTTAATTTTGAGTAAAATTTGGGACTGTGTCTCCAATTGAGCAATTCACCTCCACCAATAAATCACTTACCTTCTGAGATAAGTGGATTCAGACCTGTGTGGGAGCATTAACCAGAATTGCTCAATCGAATATGAAAAAAAAGTGATATCACAGTTACAGTTAATGGCTTGTTGAGCAATAGCTGTTAAGGACTGGTTCAGCCCCAGTAATTTTGAAAAACAAACTTTTAACCTGGCACGGAGGAGAAAAGAAGTCGAGAGTGAGAGAGAGACAGAGTGAGAGACAGAGTGAGAGACAGAGTGAAAAACCCAGATCAAGAGATCTTCCTGTCGGGAGACCAATGGCAGTATGACATCGTGAATGCAACTGCTGGGAACTATTTTGGTCAGTATTAGTTTGGCAAGTGGCAGTGCTTGGGCCTCAGTTATTTACAATCTATGTTAATGGAACTTATTGTTCAAGTCTCCAGAGTTTTAAATTTTTTTCCCCCTGAGAATTGACTTAAGCTTATATATTATTAGTTACCCTTTATTTATTTGTTACATAATACGAGACCTAAAATAGCACATCCTCTAATTAGCTCAATATATTGCTCTCAAAAAAAATCCCTCACACACTCCAAAAATGCACCTGCATCCTGATTAACACCATGCCCCATACTAAGATGACTATTGTGTGACCTATAAATAAGTCCAACAACTGTATGCTGAAGAATGTGTAGACTCTTTTCCTAGTCATCAATGAGTGGTAGGACTCTAGAAAGTATGGAGGATCAGAAGCACCCTGGTGTGCATTGAAGGCAACAAGGCACTTGGAAAAAAGGACATTAAGAGGAGATATGAGGCACTTGCTTTTAGAGGCATTGAATACTTGAGCGAGAAGGTTATCATGGAGCCATATAAAGGTGGCAGTTAGGTCACAGCTGGAGTACTGTGTGCATTATATTACTGTGTTGCTATACTATTGGATGTGATTGCATTAGAGAGAGTGCAGAGAAGATTTGCCACAATGTTACCCAGGCTTGAGTGTTTTAGTGATAGCACAAGACTAGATCAGCTCAGGATGTTTCCTGGAATAGAGAAAACTGAGGGAGGACTTGATCGAGGTATGCAAAATTATGAAGGGCATTATTAGGATAGATAGGAAGAAAATATTCCCCTTAGTGCGGGATTCAATAACCGGGGGCAGGAGGTCAAGAGTGGATTAAAAGGAGGATCGATCTTTTCCCCCACCCAGAGTGTGGTTGGTATTTGAAACTCTCTACCCGAAAGGGTGGTAGAGGCAGAAACCCTCAAGAACCCTTTAAAAAGCATTTCAGCGAACACTTGAAACAGCAGAACATTAAAGGCTACAAGCCAAGTGGTGGAAAATGGGACAAGAGTATATGGATAACAGATGACCAGTGCAAATGCAATGGGCCAAAAGAGCCTCTTTCTGTGGTCTGTGACTCTATAAACCATTACTATTCAAATGGACTGGATTACTTTCATCCATGAATCAGCGAACATAAAAAAAAGCAAACAATTAGGAAAGCAAATGTTATATTGGCCTTTTATTCCCCACAAAGAAAGAAATTGGAGTAGTAGAGTGAAGAATTCTTACTACAATTACACAAGACTTGGAAAATTGTGTACAATTTTGATTTCCTTAGCAAAAGAAGGTATCGAGTAAGCTTGGAATGAGTGTATCTCCATTCCGAAAAACACTGACTATACCGAACTCCCATAGAGTTCAGGGTGTTAAAGAGGCAGGTCACCTCCACCTGCTCGACTGAACTTAGTGACAGACAATAGTATTGGCTTACCCACCTCCATCCCCATCAGTCAGTAAATATTTGAAAAAAACAGGGTGTATTAGACTGATTGTTGGAAGGGAGGTTTTGTACTATGATGAGAGACTGGGTTAGGTTCCTCAAAATAAAAGAAAAAAAACTCAATAAAAAAAAGTTACCACTTTCTGATTAAGAGTTACTGTGTTCAAAAACAGAATCTCGTTTCAAGGTTCCTGGATTCCAGAGGACTATGAATGCTCAGTGAGAAGATTGAAGGCCAAGATCAAAGGATTTTTACATACTAAAGAATATGGAGAAAGATGGTGTTGGGATGAGTTCAACCGGAATTCAGGTGAATAGTGAAACAGGCTCAAACAACTGAATGGCCCACTCATACTTCTGAGGAGGTTGTCTACTCAATCCTGGCAAATATATTACAAATGTGAAACATCTATTTGTCATCAAAACTTAAAGTCTTAAAGCTTTTCCTATTGACTCAATATTGATTTGTTTTTTCAAAATGACAGTTTTACAATTATTTACCTAATACTAACAGCTGACCATCCTCAACATTATCAAACACAAACGGTCATTGTAAAGTGTGGCTCAACTTTAAACCGCATTTCTTTAAAGCCAAATTTTACATCGGATAAGGTTTGATTTCAATTTGGTTTGATGATTGCCATCTTTAAAGTCATGTTGTAATCATTGCTTGAAATTTCAATGGTCTATGTTTCCTGCCAGCTCATTATTTTATACGAGATAGGACAGTAAACTGAGCTCAGTTGGTCAATCATCACTTTCGATCCCATCGGAAATGAGGTTCCATGACTCATTTTATTCCATATGTGTACGGCGTAAGAATTCTTCAGTAACTTCTGAGCTTCAGACTTGCTCATTAACTCAAAGTATTTTTTCCAGTCCTGCCAACGAACTGGATAGAATGCTTCAGGAGGTAACATCCTCACACCTTTGCACTGTTGAATCTTGGCTATGCTCTTCTTTTGACACCACTTTTTAAGAACACGGGTTACTAACTGGGGTCCTTGGTGGCCCCAGATCCATCCATTGAAGTGTTCAACAAAATCCTTCAAGCAGTTTCCAATGAAATCATGGCCCCGATCAAAGGACAAAAAGGCTGTATTCAGTAAATACTGTTCTTCTCTGCCAAGGCTGTTGGTGAGATTGAGCAGATTTTTGAGAACAATAATGTCAGTGTCTAAGTAAATCCCACCATATTTCCACAGAAGGACAAGTCTGCAGGCATCGGCGATAGTTGGTATTAGATAAGGTTGCCACCATTGATGCAGGCTGGAATACCATGAAGACAATGGAGTGTCCACAAAAAGTTTTTTCAGATCTAATGGCCTGATCTCAACATTAGGAAAACAGTTCAACAAGGAAATCCCAAAGGTTTTAACTTTTGTAGCTGAAAGACCTTTCATGTAAAAGACAATCTTGGCCCGGGGATGAGATCTTGCTGCAGATTCCACAGAACACAAGGACAAAAATGTGGGGTTAGTTCGGTCAGAGACCTCCACAAAGAAAATAGTTGTATTATCATGAGTTTGGGAGTCACCATCGCTATCATAATTGAAGTCAATGGATGGACATTTGATGTGATTGGATAATCTGTATTTCACAGTTAGACTTTGAGCACCACCTCTGTAGTACAGCATTAATGCCAATGATATCAACTTTAGTAATATCAAACTACATATCCATAACTTACACCAGAAATTATTCTTTGCTTTATTCTTCAGTACTAAATATCTCTTAATGAAATTTTGCTGCTGCTGCTGTTCTTCATCAGACAACTTTGAATGAAAATGGCTCATTTTTCTAACCATTGCGAAGCGATGTTCAAATTTTCCAACTTAGATTCTTCTGCAAACAAAAGACAAATACTTTCTTTGCTTTTCCAAGTTATCACCATGTATATTTTAATCAATAAAATCAATCAAATTAACAACAAAAAGCAAATTCAATGATGGAGAATTTGCCCAAACCGATAATTATGCTATTGAGGGAAAACAAAGTAAAATTAAAATTACGTAATCCATCCTATATATTCAAACAGAACAACATTTAAAAGAATATCACAAGAACACATTGCTAACTGTATACTGATTATACTTCCTTTGATACAGTTGGTGGGCATTAACCAGAGAATCACTTGGGGTCCTATAAATAGGATCAGATTGAAACGTGAATGGGATTAGGAGTACTTTAATGACATTTTTTGACCCAGAAGCAGTAACAGTAAAGAAATTGTTGATTACTGTAAAGATGTTTGAGGAATGTGTTTTAAAGCTTCTGAAAGTAACTTTTAATGTGTTTAATTGTGAAGGGATCAATCATCATTTTTGAAAAAGATATACTGGTTGGTGTACTTACTACAGCAACACTAGATCAGGGAAGCAGTATCAACAGGAAGCAAGTTCAAGTATAAAAGCTATGTTCTGACAGGCAAAAGGCAAGTCAAGAGCTTAAGAGAGAAGGCAGTAGGCCAGCTGAATCAGAGAGTTGGATTCCTGAGCAGTCGAATATGTTTATCACAGCTATCCCCAAATGATTCACTCCTAATTGATCAAATGCCCAGAATTCAACCATATGAAATGTCAGTTCTGACATTAAGTTACCACACCAATGGAATCTCAGAGTTCAGAACATTCTGGAAAGAGGACTGCCATTGTATGGAAGATTGCACGGGTGGAATCTCATTTTCAAAGTCTTGGTGAAGATTTAGCCAAGTTGTTATGATCTCAGTTGATAGCAATATTGGACAACCCCGAGTGAAATGTGGCGTGATTGATCATGAGTTTTATTTTTGTAGGTTGGTTACCATAGTGGTTATTCACTGAACTGATTCACACAAGGCTATAGTAATAAATAGCCATTAATAATCGCTCTTTATGACATTTAGGTTCTGGAACTCTAAGATGCTTCAATGCACCAATTAAAAATAAATAGACAAAAGTTCAGCTTGTTGTACCCAATTATCTTAGTAAACTAATTTTTGAAGCTCATTTCTTAACTGATAAACTAAGCTCACACAAATGACTGACATCACAGAAGCGAGTTAGATGATAAAGGGGAAAGGATATCAGTAAGATGACCATGATTCTTAAACCAAAAATATACCACCTTGCAAATCCAAGACTGCTCAGCTGTTGTTCATAAAGTCATACCATACGGAAACAGTCTCTTCAGTCCAACCAGACAATGCTGAACATAATTCCAGATCTTCCTGTCCCTGGCCCATATCCCTCCAAATCTTTCCTATTTATGTAATTATCTAAGTGTCTTTTAAATGGTTCTAACTGTGCCAACATCCATAACTTCCTCAGCAAGTTCACTCCATGTATGAGCTACACTCTGTACTAAAAAAAATTACCCCTCATGTCTTTTTTAAAATCGCTTTTCTCTCACCTTAAAAATATGCTCCCTAGTCTTGAAGTCCCCCATCCTAGGGAAAAGACACCTATCATTAACCCTATCAATATCCCTCGTGATTTTATAAACCTCTGCAAGGTCACCTCTCAACCTTCTACACTCCAGTGATGAATTTGTTCTGAACCCTCTCTAACATTCAGAGATGCCACTGATCAAGCACAGCTGGAGTGCCCAGTAAGGTTAATGAGCAGCAATACTTAGCAGGCACACAAGTTAGCAATGTGTTCTTGTGATATTCTTTTAAATGTTGAATTTTGACAAATCCAAGAGCAGCCTGGTTCCACGCACTGAAACCGAGCAGACTACCTGCCAGTGGAGCTTGCTCAACTTGGAATAAAGCCCCAAATTCTACTAACTGTCATTAGCTGATTATTCTCCGTCCACTTTGTAATTAAAGGCTTCATCAAGGGATCTCACTCTAGAGCTTCAGTGAAATAAAGACTGGTGACTCTCATGGTCAGATCCTCATCCTTACATCTAACCATCACGGAGTTTCCTTTAGCTTTAACAGAAAAGGCGGAGCTGCTAATATCCAAATAGGACTTTATCCAGAGCTGAAAATGTGTTGCTGGAAAAGCGCAGCAGGTCAGGCAGCATCCAAGGAACAGGAGAATCGACGTTTCGGGCATCAGCCCTTCTTCAGGAATGATTCCTGAAGAAGGGCTGATGCCCGAAACGTCGATTCTCCTGTTCCTTGGATGCTGCGCTCTTCCAGCAACACATTTTCAGCTCTGATCTCCAGCATCTGCAGTCCTCACTTTCTCGTCAAGGACTTTATCCAGACTCAGCCCAATTCAAAGCTTATCTGTGTACCACCTGCATGCATCGTGTGCAATGATACACTGAATCAAGCTGTCACCTCACAATTCAAATCTATTGGATAAATACTTCCAGCTTTCACCAATTCTGGAGGAGCAAGGGAAAGAATCAAGTTTAGTAACAAAGTGTGCAACATTTTCCTACTAAAATTTTCACTGCCTTGAAAAAGATTCTGAAGCAAATATCAGCTCTGTACCCATCCCCCCCCCGAAGATCTTTAGATCATATTCAAGTGGGAAGAACAGTGAATAATATCAACAAAATGCTACAAATTACAGAGAGCCATGGACACCACTTTGTTCAGTGGATACATCACAAGAGAAGCTCAGTGTTAGATATGTGCCACCAAATAATGTTAGTATTCAATGGCAGATACCATGCTGTGTAAACATACCACTTGACAACTTCTGGTCCCAACCTGTACATAACCTTGTCCATTAAGTTTTCTTTCATAAAGATATTAATCTGGGTCAAAAACAAAAGCAGATCAAGACCCTGAAGGCAATTTGAGAACAACTGGTTAATCCTGGAAGTTTAATCTTCTTTAAAAGCTGTCATAAGAAAGAAGGACTTTCCCCATTTCCAGTGGAATTAACTACATTTTCTGGTCTTCATGGAAATGGTCAGCCAGTTGGGCTGGTCTAATGCAGCCACTTACATCATGAGAACAGTCATTAAAGAGCATGATAGTGAACTTTGGACCAGGTCTCAGTGATACTCAATGTACTGAGGCTTCAATTCAGTCAGTCCCTCATTAAGTGGCTTTCTTCAGGCTTTGGATGCTTTTTTACTGCAATGACAGAGACAGCATCTTTCTTTCCACAGGTCAGGAAACTGAAGACCATCTCATTCACACCCACACAAGCTGCTTTTCACCTGGAAGCCAACTATAGGGTTGGTGGCAGGCAGAAGGTCTTTCTTGTCTGTACTGACCAAATCTCATTTTTTTGTACACACTCCCCCTTGAGGCCAGTTCATTTGTAACTAAACCTCAACCACTGGTTGAATAAACAAGGTAAAAACAATGACTGCAGATGCTGAAAACCAAATACTGGATTAGTGGTGCTGGAAGAGCACAGCAGTTCAGGCAGCATCCAACGAGCAGCGAAATCGACGTTTCGGGCAAAAGCCCTTCATCAGGAATAAAGGCAGTGAGCCTGAAGCATGGAGAGATAAGCTAGAGGAGGGTGGGGCTGGGGAGAAAGTACCATAGAGTACAATGGGTGAGTGGGGGAGGGGATGAAGGTGATAGGTCAGGGAGGAGAGGGTGGAGTGGATAGGTGGAAAAGGAGATAGGCAGGTAGGACAAGTCCAGACAAGTCATGGGGACAGTGCTGAGCTGGAAGTTTGGAACTAGGGTGAGGTGGGGGAAGGGGAAACGAGGAAGCTGTTGAAGTCCACATTGAGGCCCTGGGGTTGAAGTGTTCCGAGGCGGAAGATGAGGCGTTCTTCCTCCAGGCGTCTGGTGGTGAGGGAGCGGCGGTGAAGGAGGCCCAGGACCTCCATGTCCTCGGCAGAGTGGGAGGGGGAGTTGAAATGTTGGGCCACGGGGCGGTTTGGTTGATTGGTGCGGGTGTCTCGGAGATGTTCCCTAAAGCGCTCTGCACCAGTTTAAAATAGTTATTGCAAGTGCTGGTCACTTGCTTTTAAAAAGTTCAGCAATGCCATCTACAATCCAAGGTTTTTGAAAGTCTTTTTTTCCCCATTTCAGTTCACAATCAAAAATATGCAAAAATGAAAAACTATGATCTTTACATTCCTTCACTCTAAGAAAACACACCATTTCAAAAACACACAAAATATGAATTATAGAACATCACAAGGCTTACACATATTCAGCCTGCTTTCCCCAATACAATCTTAGGATTTTCAAAACATCTAACTCACACCAATATTTTACACTTGGGACAAAGCATTCTCATCAGGTTCTCGACTCTACGATTGTAAGGACATACTGATAGCCTGATTTTGTTTTTAAGACAAGTTCCTACATAACCTAATGCTCAACTAATTGGTTCAAAAACTGTGATTAGGAGGTACTGGTGTTGGACTGAGATGGACAAAGTTAAAAATCAGGCAGCACCAGGCTATAGTCCAACAGGTTTATTTGGAAGTACAAGCTTTTGGAGTGCTGCTCCCTTAGGCAGGTAGCTAGTCTGGCAGGATCATAAGACAATTTACAGCACAGTGCCATGCAACCGATACAATATATTGAACAAACCTAGATTGCTGTTAAGTCTTTCATCTTTTAGAATGGATTGCAGGTTTCAAATCATTAGTATGTAAATCCTAGAACTGCTTTCAAGTAACATTCCTAAGATAACTTCTAGTTTTATAAAAAAGTAACATGTCAGCTCAGACAGTGCATTAAAGGTGTGTGGTTAGATTCTGTATGTATTCTAATCTGGAGTCAAACTTGTTCTGTTTCCAAACTAGCAGTTTATGAAGTGTCACATTTTTTATAAAACCTTAAGTTATTTCAGGAATGGGACTGGTTAAATTGGTTCTTTTTAAAAGGATGTTAATTCAGATCAGGCATCAAGAGAATAGATCAGTTTTAAATTAAGCATGTTGTGACCAGGGCCTGGATGAACAAAGTGAGTCAGTTAATCCCATCTCATCAGGAAGTTTAGCAATTTTGTGTGTTCCAACTGAAACTAAAATTTGTGAATTTAGCTGGAAGGTGATTGCATTACTTTGTTGAATAGAATGATATTTATCACTGTTCCTGTTATTGACCAATCTTCAGTGTATACTCTGTTGATGGATGACTGGCAGTTAAGTCTTTTAATATGCACATGCAATGTTGAATTGGTCATAAACCCCAACTCATGATTTGCATCCAGGAATGAAAACCAATTTGTTATAAATAAAAAGTGTACTCAAAATATGAATGCTCTCAGGAATTAAGAAACATGATTTCTTCACTTGCAAAGTTGCAGTGGGACATCCAACTCTCAGGAATTTGGTTGTTCTAACATTTGTACATAACCATGCAAAAGAACCGGCCATATTTCCCAAGCAGCTGTATTTGTCAGCCACAAGTATGAGCTGTCCATTATCTTCTCATAAAAGTGATAAAGATTTAAACATTTAAGTAGGTTTTATTCAATATTTTAGATGTGGGACATAAGTTTACAAGCTTACTTAGGAAAAAAGATACAAACAACTAATATTATTTGACAGAACAGTCAGTCAGTCAGTCTCCAGAAGAAGTTACTTGTGCAGAAAACCATATTTGACATGCAGCAGGTTTTTCAGTTCCGTTGACTTAGGTTTTTCCAGTTGATTGTAATCTCCACTGCATTACTGAACTCCGGGAATTGTTCAATTAAAACAATTATGTATTGCCACAGATTGATTACTCATTTCTTCCTGGAAAGAAAGTGTGATCATTAATTCCTATACCACTAGGTTTTTGACAGGAAGGTTAAAAAGAGGTATGCTTTCTTTTCTCTATCATCTCTTCAGGTAATGCAATGCTTGAAACCAAATCAACACATGATTCATGTACTAATCTCTATCTTTGAGTTTGCCTCAAAGTGTGCAACATGAGATTTAACATTATTGCGTTACTTAAAAACACTAACTACTTTGGAATAAAGTCCCCACCCATACCACTGACTGGATAGGAGCTGATGGTGTATTGATGATTGGAAGAATAGCTCTCCTTATACATATTTAGGTTTTTTTTCAATATTACTCTCCATCCCAATACTTTGCTCATGCATCTGTGTTCCATTGTCTGTATTAAGATGGTAACAAGGTCTAGTCACAAGTCCAGGTGCAAACCTGATCCCAGGCTGGACCTTACATCCCAAACAGATGGGGGAAGGAGGCTTGCAATTTTATTCCTGGGCTTCACCCATTGCAATTATCCATGTTCAAGTAAATAGCAAATTAAAGAGGATGTCTGAACAAGATTGATGAATAAATGGAATATTCTGTTTGACAGAATGGGAATCTTGATCTTCCTCACCATCCCCCTCATTGGTACAAACAAGGGCAGGACTTTTATAATTAATGATAGGTCCTTGGGTAGTGTTAGAGAGCAGAGGGACCCAGGGTTTCAGGTACATAATTCTTTGAAGTTTCTGTCACATAGGCTGGTTAAAAAGGTCAAACTTGTTCTGTTTCCAAACCAGCAGTTTATGAAGAAGTGTCACATTTTTTATAAAACCTTAAGTTATTTCAAGAATGTGACTGGTTAAATTGGCTTTTTTAAGCATGCTTGCCTTCATTGCTCAGTTCTTGGAGTATAGGAATTGGAAAGGTAAAACTGTATTCCTGATGAAGGGCTTTTGCCTGAAACGTTGATTTTCCTGCTCCTCAGATGCTGCCTGAACTGCTGTTCTTTTCCAGCACCACCAGTCCAGAAACAGGAGGTGGAAAGTCATGTTGAGATTGTACATGTCATTAGTGAGGCCTCTAGATTGTTGTGTCCAGTTTTGGTCACCCAGTTATAGGAGGAATATTAAGCTGGAGGAGGTTCAGAAGAGATCTACCATGTTGCTACCAGGTATTGAAAATTTGAGTTAAAAAAAGCTGGGATTTTTTTTTCACTGGAGTATAGGGGGTTCAGAGGTGACCTTATGAAAGGTTGATAAAACCATGAATATAGATAGGGTAAACAGTAGGTGTCTTTCCCCTTAGATGGGAGATTAAGGCTAGGGGGAAATATTTTTTTTTAAAAAGGAGAGGGGAGAGAGAGAGAGAGAGAGAGAGAGAGAGATTTATTTTTTAAAAATGAATGAGAGGCAAATTGTTTACACAGAGGGTGATTCACGTGTGGAATGAACTTCCTGAGGAAGTGGTGGACGTGGGTATAATCAAAGTTTAAAAGACACTTAGATAAATGAATGGGAAAAGTTTAGAGGAATATGGGCCAGGAGTAGGCAGGTGGGACCGTTTAGTTTGGAATTATGTTTGGCCTGGATTGGTTAGACCAAATGTTTCTGTGCTGTAGGACTATGATGTTAAGTCCAAAATGCCAGTACAAAAGACCAATAGTGAAGCATTTATAATTATTTTCAACCAAAAATGCTTAACAGAAGACCCAAATCATTGGAGGCACCCGCTACCAGTCTTTAGATAGTTCATCTTTTACCACTAAAATGATTTTAAAAAGTAGTAGATACTATCAAGAGCATGGAAACACACCCTTCAAGCCAACTCCATGCCTGCCAGATATCCTAAATTAATCTAGTCTTGCTTCTGTTCCCTTTTAAAATCTTTCCACCCTCCACTTCCCACCCCCCACCTTAACATATGCCCTTGAGTCCTGGATTCTCCTAGCCTAGGTAAATAGACAAGGAGTTTTCCCATGTCCTTCATGATTTTATAAATCAAAGTCACCCCTTAGCCTCCATTGCTGCAGGGAAAATAGCCCAGCCTATTCAGCCTCTTAGCTCAAACCCTTTAACCCTGGCAACTTTTCTGAACCCTTCCAAGTTGATTGACAGCTTTCCTATTGCAGGGAGACCAGAATTAAATGTTATAATCCAAAAAAGTGACCTCCAATGTCCTATGAAACTGCAGCATGATCTTCCAACTCCTATCCTCAATGTATTGACCAATAAAGGCAATGTACCAAATGCTTCGTCACTACCTTTGTCTAGCTGTGACTTCCTTGAAATTGGAGTCAAGAAGACTGAATGAAACTCTGACTGTCTAGAAATATTAGTGTAGATTACATGGTCTGGAGAGAAGTAATGAAATTTCACAACTAGAAGGATGGCAAGGCACTTAAGAAAATGCTTTAAAAGGAAGAGGTGTAATGCAAAAGGTTCTCAACTATCTCCAACAGACAGGGCTTACCTCTGCAATAACCTGCTCAGTTTGAGTTTCACCAGGTGACTGAACTCCAAACCTCATTTCAATGTTGATCTAAACATGGACAAAACATAGCCATGGGCTGATAATGACTTCTCTCAATATCAAGACACCAAATGACTGTTTGGTGTCAGAGATCACCAGCAAAACTGAAGTCAATGGAAATCTAACTGAGTCATTGCCATGAAGGTAAATGACTACAGTTGTTAAGAGTTTCATCATCTCAGCTCTAGGATACCATACAGGAAGTCTTTGGGGGCAGAAGCCCAGGCTCAACCAACTTCAGATTCAATGACCTTCCTTCCTTAAGTTCAGAAGTGGGGATCTTCATTGATGATTGCACAATGGATCAGCAACATTCATAACTCCACTGATAGTGGAGTATTCTGTGCTAGCATGCAGCACAACTGGATGGTTAAGTGACAACTTATTCTCTGTCACTTGTGTGGCATTAAAATTATCCTCTACAATAGGACGGTCTAACCATTTGCCATCCATCGCTCAGCATAAATACCTTCCCAGTGTTACCATTGATCAGAGACTAAAGCAGCATATAAATAATGTAATTGCAAGAGCAGGTCAGAGGCTAGGAATGCTGTGGCAATTAACAACCCATCTTCCCAAAAGCCTTTCTACCCTCCACGAGGCACAAGTGGTGGAATTCACTCCACTTGAATAAAACTCCTTCACCTGTCTGGAAGAAGAAAGGTCCTCTTTGCTCAAAGAGCTCAACACCATCTAAGACAAAACAGCCCACTTAGCCCATAGACCATCTTTAATCATTCATTCCTCGTGCCACTCAACACTTTGGCAATGTGTACAATATGTAGGAGGTGCTGCAGCAATTCATCAAGCGTCCTTCAACAGCATCTTCCAAACCCATGACCTCTACCATCTACAGGTAGAAAGGCAACTGATGCCTGAAACCTACAAGTTCCCCTCCAAGTCATGCTCCATCCTGACTTGTAGCTATATAGCTGCTCCTCAGTCAAAATCCTGGAGCTCTCTCCCTAAAAGCTACTCTCTGCCCATGGTCAGCAGTGGTTCAAGCCAGCAGTTCACTACCATTGTCACAAGTGCAATCAGAGATAGGCAACAACTGCTGTCCTTACCAGCAATACCAACATTTCAAGAATGAATAAAGTTCTTATTAATTTTTATCATCCACTTTGCAGAGAATAACCCAAGAACTATAAAGGTGCTACATTTCCTCCAAAGGGGAAGAGAAAGGGGGGGAAAATCACAGGGGCTGAACAATGGGAATAAGGCAGACAGGGAGACTACTCAAGGGGGGAGGGAAGGCTGTATTAAGAGGGTAGGGGTAAGTTGATGCTGCATGGGGAAACTCAGGAGGAGGCGGCTGTGCAAAAGGAGGGGCAAGAGGAGAGGGAAGCTGCATGGAGGGGGTTTCTGAAGAGAAGAAAGAGAAATTTGCAAGGCAGGTGGAAGTGGAAACTGCAAAGGAGAGAACGAAACAGTTGAACCAAAGAAATTCTGAGAACCAGGAAATCACAGAGGTAATGAATTCATTGCAAATGAATGGTTGTACAAGTTTAGGAGTTACTATATGGGAAAAATAGTGATAAAATGGTAAAGAACACAATTAAATGTAAAAACTGAGATTGATACCAGAATTGCAAAAACAAAAATTGGGCAAGTCTATCCTGTTAAAATATTTCAGTTGTTTTTATCCTCAGTGGAAACACATTAGCTACGACAATTATCTAAGAGTGCTGTTTCATCCAAATGATTTTGGAATAAAGAAATTGTTGCTGTTAACTTATGACTCACGTTTATCTTGTGCCAATTTTAATACTGTAGTATCCAGGAAACTAATGCCTTCCTTGGGCGCTGTCATTAAACTTATTGTACTGGTGACAATTACAGAAGATGTTGATGAACTTTTCCCACTTCTGCTTGCATGTTGTGCAAGTCCAAACATTGCAGGCATGAACATGAATACACAAGCATTGTTATGACATGTCTGCATTGAGTGAGGGAATAAAGGCCCTGAGAACATAGGGACCACTCCCCATCCAAACAAAAAACAAAAACTGGCTTTTTCTGCCCAAGGTATTCCAAACTAGATTCCTGGAAGAAGAAAGATACTTAGTCAATAGTCCACTTACTGGAAAAGTAAGTTTATTCTATACTATGGGAGATGATGCACAGGTGGTCTTCCCTCACCACAATACTCCCAAGTTGAGCCAATAGGGAATCATCTGAAAATAAGCCAAGTTATGAATGAACATCTCACATTAGATTTGATCTTCCTCCACACCTTCTCTGTAGCTGTAACATCAGAATCCCTACAGTGTGGAAACAGGCCTTTTGGTCCAACAAGTCCACAACAACCCTCCAAACAATAACCCACCCAGACCCATTCCCCTACCCTATTACTCTACATTTCCCCTCACTAACTCACCTAACCCACATCCTTGAACACTATGGGCGATTTAGCATGGCCAATTCACCTAACCTGCACAATTGTGGATCATGGAAGGAAACTGTAGCACCCAGAGGAAATCCAATCAAACATGGGGAGAATGTCTGTGTGGAGATTGTGCAGTCACCTGAACCAGGGTCCCTGGCACTAGGAGGCAGTAGTGCTAAGCACTGAGCCACCATGCCATCCTTAATGCTGCACTATATTCTGCATTTGGTTCTATTACCATTATACTGGATTTGTCTGGTTAGCACAAAACAAGTACTTTTCACTGTCTTCAGGTACGTGACATTAATAAATAGAGTCCTGTACATCTACATTGAAAAATTAATTTGGTGTGCAGCCCAAAAAAAAAATTAGAAGCATTATTCACAACAAACTACTCTTCGTAAATTTGCTATCACGAATTTATACAGACATTAACCTGTGTGGAGGGTGGCACCTGTTTATCATTGATCACAGCCTGAGTTTTATAATGTCAGTCGTTCTCAAGTGCAAAAAACAGCAAAAATTAAGTTATAGTATTTAGTTAGATATAAACGTAAGTTACCTTTAACGTCGCTCAGAAATACAATGTCAATTCCAGGTAATGTTCAATGTAATTTCAATATCTTTGCAGAATTAAGAATTGCTAAACTCCTACTGTCACAAAAGGGTGGCAAAAAAAAAACGCAGGGAAGAAATTAAAACGCCTGTGAATGGGACCGATATCTTCGTTCACATTAAAGGGATGGGTCACATTAACGAAAAAGCACTTTGGGCGGGACTAGATCTCCGCTAACTGCGGAATCCGAATTTAGAATTTTTAAAAAAATCTATGTATCCCGGCTTTTTGTCTGGGGTGGATTCGGATGAACAGATTTGTTTAACCTCAGTCATTTAATACCCAAAATTTCAACTGCGCCTGTGAAAAGTCCCACATTAAACACCGACGGATAGTTCCTTCCAATAGCAATTAGGCTACCAATCCAAGCCCTTTGGTTTTACCGGGGTTCAACTCCACTGGCAGCTGTTAGAGTGGAGCGAGTTCAGGTAGACATCCCCATTTCTCATAAACACTCTCCCAAGCTCACCCTCAGGTCATGTCCAAGTTTAGCTGCTGGGACTGGTCTCTCCCCCGAGTGAAGAGTTAGAACTGGGACTGGATTACAGTGCTCCGGCGATAGAAAGCCCGCAGCAAGGCAAGCACCATCGGCTCGAAGTCCAAATTGCTCTTCATATTAAATGAATGAATGAAGCCACTCCTCCAAATACATCTCCGCCGGTGAGCCGAGGAGAGTTCTGGTGTAAATAAAAAGCCATCTGCTAAGAATCCTTAACTCTGTATTTCTCCAGCCAGACTGGAGTATTTTCAGCGTTGGTTGTTTAGGTTAATACATTTTCAGGCATGAGAGCAAGTGCTTAGTATGAAACTCTCCATGGAGACCAGGAGCGGATGTGAACTATTCCGCCTAAGCAAAGCTTCTCACTGTGGCTACAGGGAGCTGTTCAGTGTTAATCTAATTGGGAGCAAACATGATCAAACCCACATCCAGCCCTTTGCTAACCCAAGGAATCAGACAAACCGAGGTATTCCAGTATTCTGTGCGCCCCCACAATGCTGCTTTGATATGGGGTTTAGGGATTAAGGAGATTTGCCTTTTAATTAATCAATCAATCCGGCCGATAGTAACAAATCTCCAACCAAGATCCCCGCTGGAAATCTGGAATAAGGCCAGGGATAAAAGAAAATACTCAGCAGGCCACAACTGGAAGATACTGTCGATTAAAATATCTTTTTCTCTCTCTGCAGCTACCCCTCCCACCAGGATCTGATGTGACCGACATCATCTTGGTAAATTAATTGGAACACAAATTACAGACGCTCGCCCTAAGGTTAAGGCTCTAATTGCCAATTGACGAAACTGCAGAAGGTTTTTCAAGGCTAAAACTTTAACCAAGTGTTCTGTGACACAGCGGTAGTGCCCCGACCTCTGGGCTAGAAGGTCTGGGTTTATCTGCCATGGAAATATACTTGGGCTGATTGACTAAAACCAATTGGTATTCTGTGGCTGGTGTGCAATCTCCCAATTTAAAATGTAGACATTCCTGAAACCTCTTCTGTTTTATGTCTAATTCTGATTATAGGAAAGATATTATTAAGCTGGAGAGGGTTCAAAGAGAATTACCAGGATGTTGCTGAGTATGGGAGGTTTGAGTTATAAAGAAAGGCTAGATAGGCTGGGATGTTTTTTACACTGGAGTGTCCGAGGTCGAGAGTTGACCTTATAGACGTTTATAAATTCATGAGCGGTATAAATAGGGTAAATGGGAGTTATCTTTTCCCTGGGATGGTGGATATCAAGCCTAGGGAGCACATTTTTAAGGTGAGACAAGAAAGATTTAAAAGAGAAATGAGGGGCAATTATTTTATACAGAGGGTGGTTTGTGTGTGGAGTGAACTTCCTGAGGAAGTGGTGGATGCAGTATAATTATGTTTAAAAGACATTTGGATAGATACATGAATAGGAAAGGTTTGGAGGGATATGGGCCAGGAGCAGGCAGGTGGGATGAGTTTAGTTTGGGATTACGTTTGGCATAGACTGGTTGGGCTGAAGGGTCAGTTTTTGTGCTCTATGACTCTGGAGCTCTTGGGGTACAGTAGTAGTGTCTCTACCTCTGAGGCAGGAGGCCCAGATTAAGGTTACATCTGCTCCAGAGGTGCGCAATAACATTAGAAAATATCTTAAGTATACCACTTCAGGAAAAAAATGGTTCTGATCAGTGTTTAAGTGCCACAGTCTGTCCTAACATATCCAGCAACACTCAAATGTTGATGCCATATGTCTCAAAATTCTTGGCTGAAGCCTGATTTTTAAGCAAGTATACCTGTTTTTATCCTTTCACCAGAACATCAGCTTTTAAATGAGCAGAGCTAAGATAAAAGAAGAGGGAGGAGGAAATAGGAAAAGCTGCAATCAGTGGAGGACAACACATGAAACAGTGACAAACACCCAAGGGTATCATTAACATAATAAACCAATTAAATTAAAATGTTCCGTATAACATTCGAAAAGGAATAATGAAAGTGTAATTATTATTGATGTCCAAACCGGTAGCGGAATCTACTAATGAGGCAAACACCAAAAATTGTCCCTTTCTACATTTCGAGACCCTCAAAACTCAATTGGGGCAGCCATCAAATAGAGACACATAAAGGGATGGGTTCAAAAACAATCAGTTCTGAGCAAGGGTCACTGGATCAGAAACATTAACTCTGCTTTCTCTCCACAGATGCTGCCAGACTTGCTGACTTTCTTTCAGCAATATCTGACTTTGTTTCTGATTTCTAGCATCTGAAGTTCTTTCAGTTTATTTTTTTGTAGGAATGGGTTGCCTGGTTACAAAGGCTGAGCTACCAGAACATGGAGTTACTGGTGACCAGTGGAAAGAGGTGTCTGGTGCCTAATCTGATACTTCTTCAGGATTTGTACTATTGGGTATTTTGCATCCACTCATCCTTACTTCCCCACTGTGGAGACTTTCTGCATATTGTTTCAAATTCCTTGAAAATGTCAAATTCCCAGTTGTCTGCTTGCATCGATTTGTACAGTGAGAAGGAAGAGCTGGGTAATATGGAAATTATTTGTTTATTTTTGAACATCATTAAAAACCAAAAGAACTGCGGATGCTGCAAATCAGAAACAAATACAGATGTTGCTGGAAAAGCTCAGAGGAAAGAGTCACCAGACATGAAATGCAAACTCTGATTTCTCTTCACATGTGCTGCCATACTTTCTCAGCTTTTCAAGCAGCTTCTGTTTTTATTGGCAGAAGGTTATTTAAGTTCATCCTTCCTGAGATATCATGTTACGTTCCTCTTTGGTTTGACTTGATACAACTGTGTTAACTTGTTGGGAAGAAGATGTGAAATTAAACCCTGAATAACATATCTACTTGGTAACAGAAGCAGAGCTTGTGCAGTGGAGAAGTACCAGGGCAGGAACTGATCTGATTTGTTGATAATTGATTCAGTTTACCTTGCAACAAATGGAGTGTGGACAAAACACCAAAAAGCATAACCAACAGGGTGAATTTTACAGGGAACAGAGTATCTACCCATCTGCTGGACGGGAGGTGACACTATCAGCATCAACAACAGAAACAATAAACGGACGAGACAAAGATAAATCTTCAAGACTTGAAGGTTTCCACTTTTGATATTAGAAGTAAGATTGGAAGTTGTTGACGCTCTAACCATAATCCTCTGAAACTCTTGATTCAGGAATTGCCCCTTGAGTTGAAAAATTGTCAGTGTTACAGCATTATTTAAGTGTAGGAGAGAGAAATTCAGAAATTATTGGTCGATTGGCTCAATATTTGTTTGGACAGTTACTGGTTATTAGGAGCAGCCTATCTGAGTAATTGGGCAAATATGGATTGAACAGAGAGAGTCAGCATGGATCTATCAATATTTATAGTCAATCTGTTCAGATATGGTGTAACACACCTCTGGATCAGGTGGAATTTGAAGCTAGAGCCACCTAGCACAGACATAGGGGCACTACTACTGTATTACAGGAGCCCTTATCATTTATTGTCATGTTTCCATCATGGGACTTGAACCCACAGCTTCCTGACACAAATGTGAGAATGTAACCCATTGAGCTGCAGCTAATGGCTATGTTTTTAATCAATCTGTTCAGATATACCTCTGGGGTAGGAGGGAATTAAACTTGAGACATCTTGCCCAAAGGTAGGAACACCACTGCTGCTCCACATGGATTTATATCTGGAAAATGACATCAGACCTAATTAATCTCTTTGAATTTTGTTGAGAAAGTAATTCAAGCTTTAACAAACACAGAAATTGCTGAAGAAACTGAGCAGTCTCTTTCTGTGGAGAGAGAAACAGAGTTAATGTTTTGAGTCCAGGACGACTTCTGAACAAAAATCGTACTTCCCTATTTTCTCTCTCCTTTGCCCCTCTCCTTCTCTTTGGCTCTGCTCTGCACTTGCTTAAAAACCGATGGGGAATGTTCTGGTGAAAGTGTCAAAATCATTAAATCTGTTTCTTTCTTCACAGATGCAGCCAGACCTGCTGAATTTCTCCAACGTTTTCTACGCTTGCTTCAGATTTCCAGCATCCACAGCAATTTGCTTTTAATTAATCAAAGGAACTGGAGGGAGATAGAAAGCTGTGTTCCCACGATGTAATACATAGAATCATAAAGTCCCTACAGTGTGATAGTAAGCCATTTGGCCCGTCAAGTCCACACCAACCCGACAAGCACCATCCCAACCAGACCCACCTAGCTTCCTGTACTCCTGCGTTTCCCATGGCAAATCCACCTAGCCTTTTCTTGGAACACTGTCAGCAATTTAGCACAGCCAACCCATCTAACCTGCATATCTTTGGACAATGAGAGGAGACTCTTATAAGACAGGGGAAGAATGAGCAAACTCAACGCAGACAGTCACCCAAGGGTGGAGTCAAACCTGGGTCCCTGGGGCTGTGAGACACAGTGTAAACCACTGAAGCACTGTGTCACCCCAATTACTCATAGCTCATTACTCTTTTTGATAAAATGTCCAGTCTATCACAATTGACATGACAGGACTTTTGCCAGAAGGCATGTCGAGTTGTCTTCAAGACGCACACCACTGTTTGTTTAGTAGTCCTTCTATTGAATTTGGAAATAGCATTCTTAATGGGATTTCTTAAGTGTTCTTATATTTTGCTGATGCATAGCCTAGGTCTCACTACCAAAGATGAGTATGTGGTGACAACCACTGGTCTAAACACTATGATTTATCTTGATTGTGAATGTATTTGTTGTTAAACACATACTGCTGTAATTTTTAGAAGGTTGAGCTATACAGCTGATCTGGTGTTGGATCTCTGATCAATGGTGGCTGCCAAGATATGCAAAGTGTTTGTTATATTTCAGAGTCTCTCCTTCAATATATGGGAGGTGGAATATTTGGCTGACCAGGTGTTCATTAAATTGAGTTTGTTTTGGCAACGTTGAAAAGTAGGTCAAGTTTTATTTTGCATGCAGAATTAAAGAGATGGAGAATGATGTGGTAATACAGAACCAAGTGGGCAACAACATCTGTCACCGACAAACTATAGATCATCTATATCCATTTAATTTTGATATGGAGGCAACCAAGGTTAAAGAGTTTTTCATTCAGGTCTATAAGATTGACACTGGAATGCAGTTGATCTTGGGTAAGGTGCAAAGCCATCAGCCGTATTGTAAATAACATGGGCCTGTCACATCTACTTACTTGATACCAGTCCACTTTTTGAAGTATCTAGTCCATTCTTCCAGCCAAGACAGTTTCAGTCATATCACCCATGAAGGAATTGTAGGTTTGTTGTGAAGCTTTATAGACGTGAATTTTTGGAGCAGAATCTGTAAAGCCATGCAATTTACTTAAAAGGTTTGGTTGGATAGATGAATGCAATGGACAATTCCTAGTGCTGCTGTCAAGACATTTTTCTTCCAATTGTCTTCCAATTCCACTGTCTTCCAAGACAGTGTCAGAGGTTCCCTGGAAAGGTCTAAAACCAGAAGGCATCTCTGGGAGAATTTCGCAGCTGCAGAGTGTAGGCAATTCAGGCACACCAAGAATTTTCCTGTAGTAGATAGAAATTAAATGCCTTGTTAATTTCCAAATCATGATTTATCCCCCTTCTTGAAGGTATTTGTTGGATTCATAATGTTGGGGATTGGGGTAAGTCTGAGAACAGCGAGGAAGAAACTATTCTTGAATTTGTTGGTACATGTTTTCAAACTTTTGTACCATCTGCAAGATGGAAGAGGGTGGAAGCATGCACAACTGGGGAGGGAGGGGTGTTTGATGATGTTGGCTGCTTTCCTGAGGCAGTGGAAAGTATAGATGGAGTCAATGGATGGAAGGCTGGTTTGCATGATAGACTGGGCTATGTTCACAGCTCTCTGTAATTTCCTGTTGTCTTGGGCAGAGCAGTTGCCATTCCAAGCTGTGATGTATCCCAGTAGAATGTTTTCTATGATGCATCTCTAAAAATTGGTGAGAGTCGTTGTGGACATGCCAAATTTCCTTAGCCTTCTGAGGAAGTAGAGACATTGGCGTGCTTTCTTCAAAGTAGCATCGATGTGGATGGACCAGGACATTTTGATGGTGATATTTACTCCTACAAACCTGAAACTCTCAACTATCTCTACCTCAGCACTACTGATACAGACAGGGGTGCACTCTCCTCTCCACTTCCTGAAGTCAATGTCCAGCTCCTTCAGTTTGCTGACATTGAGAGAGAGATTGTCATCTTTATATCCTGCCACTAAACTGTCAATCTCTTTCCTGTATGCAGACTCATTGTTATTTGAGATCTGACCCACGATAGTGATGTCATCAGCAAATTTGTAAATAAAGTTAGAGCTGAATTTGGCCACTCAGTTGTGAGTGTATAAGGAGTATAGTAAAGGGCTGAGTACCCAGCCTTATGGGGCATCGGTGTTGAGGTGTTGTCACCTATCCTTACTGATTGTGATCTGTGGGTCAGGAAGTCGAGGATCCAGTGTAAAGGGGTAAGGAGAGGTTAAAGATGTCTGCAAATACTTCAGCCAACTGATCTGTGCAGGTCTGCATGCATGGCCCAGGAACTCCATCTGGGCCAGTCGCTTTCCACGGGTTCACTCTGAAGAAGGCCGATCTGATGTCTGTGGCAGTGACAGGTGCACCCAAGGCTGTCGGGGCAGGTGGCATCATTTCACTGAGATTCTGTTCAAAATGAACAGAGAATGCATGATCCCTCAGGGAGGGTAAACATGATCCCTCGGGGAGGGATCAACTGTTGTCAGTGATTCTACTCAACATTGCTTTGTAGCCAGTTATATTGTGTTGACATGTGTTCATATGGTTAGTCTGGGACTCTAGTTTTGCCTGTTTTTGTTTCTTGGCATCCCTGATGGCTTTGCAGAGGTCATACCTTGATTTCTTGTCAGGGTCACTTGACTTGAAAGCCTCAGACCTGGACTTCAGTCAGAAGTGGATCTTCCAGTTCATCCATGGTTTCCAGTTTGGGAACACTTGGATTAATTTCTCTGACAGGCAGTTCTCTGCACACTTATCGATGAAGCTTGTGATGGTAGTGGCATACTCATTTAGGTTGACCACTGAGTTCTTGAATATGGACCATCCCACCAACTCTAAGAAGTCAAGTCGGAACTCGTCCGTTACCTCAGACCAACACTGTATGACTTTCTGTACCTCATACTTCAGTTTTTGCCTGTAAGCTGGGAGACAGAGCATAGCCTTACACTCTGATTTACTGTAGTGTGAGTGGAGAATGGAGTGTAGATGTCTTTGGTTGTGCAGCAATGGTTCAAGGAGTTGTCTCCTCTGGTGGGACAGGAGACGTGGTGATGGTAGCACACTCTTAAGGTTGGCCTGGTTGAAGTCACCTGCAATGATGAACAAGGCCATATGTAGTGGTGCATATTTCATCAAGTGCACTCTTCACTTCCGCATGGTGTGGATGTAAACCATTCTCGAACTTCACCATTGGATGTTCTAGATCCAGGGAGCAGTAACTCACCAAGATCATCACATCTGAGCACTGAGAGGTGCTGCTCAGGAGACAGACTCCTCCTTCCCTTGCCTTGCCCAAGGATGCCGTGCAGTCCGTCTGGTGGACTGAAAAACCCTCAGGTTGTAAGGCACAGCATGTTAAGCAGGAGTGAGCCATGTAACTATAAAATAGTTGTATGGCAGCCTCTCAATTCCCTTCAATAGTTAAGTCTAGCTTTAAATTCATCTATATTGTTTTCAATAGCTTGGACGTCTGCCAGGAGGAGGAACCTGTTTCCGTCGGACCTGCAGCCAGCACATCTCCTATGTTTCCTGGGTAAGTGGCTCCTTCTGATCAGGACTGGGAGTCTGAGTGGATAGTCTGCCACTCCAGAAGGTAAACATGTCCGATGGGGTCCTGGACTCTGGCCATGGCCTCGAGCACTTCAGGGGGTCTTGTTCACTGTCGGGTCGGGCCTCCACGTGGTTGGTCCACTCCACAGAGTTGGGTCACGAATCAACATCTGATCAGGCCTTGGAGAAGTCGCTAAGTGTCTGGTTGTTGTCATGGCTGTAGTTCCAGTGTCAGCAGTGAGGCCCCGTCAGTTCACGCAGTTGGGCACTCCGAGAGGTACTTGTCTTCGTCAGGTTAGATCCGGTCAAGCCATTGGTTGTTTTTGGAGGTCGAAAGATTGCCAGACCTGGAAGTAGATCTAAAAGAACATTGTTAGTATTACTGACAGACTTACAAAGAGTAGAACGATTATAAAAGATGTATGGGGATGATCTGCTTAGGAGAACTCGCAAAGAGTCGCCATGCTCCGGTTCCATCTTGGACTTATCCTCTGACTTCACTCTGAGATTGTGCCCTTGGGTCCCACTCTTTCCCACTAGCGGAAACATCTTCCCCAGGCCCAGTCTATGCAGGCCTCTCAGTATTCTGTAAGTTTCAATGAGGATCCTCCCTCATCCTTCTAAACACCATCAAATACAGAACCAGAGTCCTCAACCACTTCTCATATGACAAGACTTTAATGCCCAGGATCATTCTTGTAAACCTCCTCTGGACCCCCTCCAAGGCCAGCATATCCTTCCAAAATGGGGTCCAAACTGCTGAACTAGTTTGCCTATGTCCCCTTTGTACTTCAGATTTCCAAAGCCTTTCCTCATTTGGAAAACAGTCTATGCCTCAAGTCTCTGCATGACCTCCCCTTGACAAATCCATGCTGACTCAATCTTGTGTTACTATGCACTTGCAAGTCCTCTGCAATCTCCTCCTTTATAATGGACATTAAAATCTTACCAATGATTGTAGTCAGGCTAACCATCCTATAATTTCCAATTTTCTGCCTCCCTTCCTTCTTAGAAAGGGATGTTACATTAACCATTTTTCATTTTCCTGGGACCCACCCTGACTCTAGTGATTCCTGAAAGATGACTACCAGTGCCTGCAATATCTCCTCAGCAATGTCCTTCAGAACTCTGGGTGCCATCCATTCAGATCTCTATTGGTCCAGGTGACTTTCCGACCTTTCAGCTTCCCCAGCACCTTTTCCTTAGTGATAGCCACTACACTCACCAATACTCCAACTCTTTTGAACTTCTGATATGCTGCTGGAATCTTTCACTATGAAGTCTGATGCAAAGTACCTATTCAGTTCCTCTGCCATCTCTTTGTTTCCGATTGAAGATGGTCATTAAGTCACAATTGTGCCACAGAAGTGCCAGGCAATGACCATCTCCAATAAGAGACAATTTATCTATTTTTTCGCTGGAGCATAGGAGGTTGAGAAGTGACCTTATAGAGGTTTGTAAAATCATGAAGGATACAAATAAGGTGATCTGCAGGTGTCTTTTTTCTAGGGTGAGGAATTTCAAGACAAGGGGGCATATTTTAAGGCAAGAGGAGATATATTTAAAAAAGACATAACGGGCAAGTTTTTACACAGAGAATAGTTAATTTGTGGAAAGAACTTCCAGAGGAAATATTGAATGTAGATACAATTCACCTGACAAAGGAGCAGCGTTCCAAAAGCTTGTGATTTCAAATAAACCTGTTGGATTATAACCTGGTGTCGTGTGACTTCTGACCTTGTCTATGACTCAGTGTAGTGATCTGGTTCCTACTTTGAGTATTAAAAGCCTATAAAATGATTTAATGTTTTGACAACAACAGATTACACACTGAAAGTAATTCTAGATTTTTTTCTTTTTAATTACTGTTTTTTCTTTTGAACCCTTAGTTGGCCTCAATGCAGGCTCACTGTCCAATTTAAAATGGGAGGCAGTGGAGGTGGACTCTTAAAACATGAGGGCTGAGTCGTGTGTGATTCTGTGGGACTGGATCTGCCGAGACATGGTGGATATGTATGAGAATTTATGTGGAAAGGCATCATCATAATCACCTACAAGCAGAAGTGGACAAGAGATACTAGAAATTGAGGACCCAATATACTGCTGAATGTGGATTACAATATTCTGTCCAATGTCATTTTCAATTTCATTCAAGTCTGCTCTAGAGTTGGTACTCCAACCTTAACAAACCTACACTGAACCTGACAGGAAGATCTCTTAAAACCTGACGTGCCTCAGGGATTTGATGTTCTATATGCCTGACAGAATGGGCTGATACCAGTTTGGCCTTTGATCACCTGCATGATGGCTGCAATGTCTATACTGGAGTTTGAGAAGGGGATTGGTAATTAACTCCCCGACACAAGCATCAATAGAGTAGTGTCAAATAATGGGTGGGAATGGATCAAATCTGGAGTCTGACAAGGGTGTCATCCTTTCCTTATCTCTTTGTGTGGCATATTGAATATTTTGCTGAGTCCACCAGAAAGAGTGAGAGTGTTAGAGGGGTGACAATCTCAGGCAATGGAGACACTCAGGCCACAGCCTCCATGTACATGAATGATGTCACTGCCTTCTGCTTGGATTTGCTGTCAACGCACAGAATGATGAGTTTCTACAATTGGTTCGAATGGACCTTAGAAGATAAATTAAACAGTGGTAAAAGTGAAGCTCTCAGAACTGGGCTGACTGGTCCATTGTCCTTTCATGGTTAGGTCCAACTACCTGAAGGTGTTGGCAGTAAAGTTGAGGAGGGCTGGGCTGCATGTTCAAAACTGGAAGGAGCAAATACCTAAATTAAAACCTGGATATGTGGAAGTGATGTTCCCTCTTCACTGCAGGTAGGAACGTGGTCATCAGGTGTAAAACACTGTCAATATTGCTGTATAAGGAGCAGGTGTGGCCTATTCCTCACTCCTGTGCCACACAGAATAGCCAAGCCATCTTCTGCTTTATCTGGAACTCAAAGTAGGTGATGATTGCTGAACACAATGTGCAAACCTCCAGATATGGGGAAAAGATGTTCCTAACAATGGCCTCATCTTATTGGAGTGTGACTGCAACTTTGTGTTGTGAACGATAGGGTCTGGCCACGATTCCACTGAATGCTTCATTCAGTTGGGTTGTGCTTTGCTATCTGTCTCTTATGAAAAGGTTTAAGCAGAGGAACAATGTTAGCCACAAGTCCATGAGGCAGTGGCAAGTGATCAGTGTATAATGTCCTTGAAGGAAAAGGAGACGGTATTACGTTTAATTTAGAAGTTAGTGCACAATTACCAGAAAGGGATGCATTGGCCATGATTTGCTAGTGGCTGCAGTAAAGCTGGCTGGAAGGGACACTACAAGTACCATCTTGCCAGTGGCCAAGGTGGCATATTAGCATTACTATATCGGACTCTGAGAAAGACCTCAAATTGCTATACTGTAGAAGACTAATGGATGTGAAAAACCAACTGCTTGGTACCATGGATAATCTGCTGGAAAGCTTGTGAGTATTGATAAGGGAGACAGAGGAATCTGCCTCCAGTTGGCCTGTAACTTGACACAGCCTGAAACCTATTGTCTCCATGGTGGAGAGGCTGGCCAGTCACAGCTGATAACCTGTTGTGTCCATATTATGCAATGGTGATGTCACAACTGACCTGTCCTCTGGCAATCTGGGCTGGCTGAACACAATGGTGTAAGACTGTTAGAGCAGAAACCTATTTACCTCTCCCTGCACGGCAACATCCCAATTCCCACTCCACCACTTTCCTTGCACTTAGCTGTCAGCCAGGCAGCTCAGACTGCTCCAACCCAACCCATAATGAGATGGTGCAGTCTCTGGGTGAAGGATAACCATGCCCTTCAACATCTCATTGCAGCCAATGACTTGCTGACTGCAGAATCTTAGCTCACATGCTGCCATTTAGCTTGCACTTTGTAGAAACACCACAGCGGGAAATAACTCATAGCACAGTCACTTTGGGTGAGCAGCAGAGTGAATAACTTAATATTTTTAAGCCTGTTAAGTGTGTCACATTTTTGTTGTTTGTTTTGGCTTCAATAAAGGGTGATCTTGGTAATTAGGTAGGGGTGGAATCTAGTTGGGATGGAATCAGTGATTTTCTTTCCTGTTCTTAATGGGGAAGGGGGTTGAAAGAAATGTGTCTAGGTCCTGGATGTCTTGATGGATCCTCACTCCTGGAGGGTGAGGCATGTGGACAAGGTCCTCTCGAGTTTGATAGTGGAGGACGACTTTCAAAAGTGGTTTTCAGTTAGATGATGGTGAGCATCCCTCCTAGATGTGGGCTGTCTATCCGAAACACTCTAATGTTACCTTTTGACGCTCTGATCCCGTTTGAATACTTCCTTCCTTTGCTCCTCATAGCACCTGGACATCGGTGCAATTGACTGTGCCTTGTGATTGCCTGATTGTAGAGTACACAGCAAGTCATCAGGAATCTGCATTCTCCTCTCTCCTCCAGTATCTTCAGGTGCTGCTTTCCTGTCTTATCTCCTCCTCCTCCAGACTTGACAGAACATTGCGTAAGATCCCTGTGACCAGGCACTCCTTTTCTCCTGGCGAATTGTTCAAGGTTTACAATGTGTTAGAGTATTACACACTCTCTCCCTGTGCAGGTGACGTCCTGGGAAAACTTCCAGGATAAATCTTGATGGATTGGCGATGAAGTCTTGACAATGTGCCCCAGATGTTTCCCAATGTGTCTCAAAAGTCCTCTTCAGACAGAGAAGTTAGTTAACCTTCAGCAACAAATAATGCTGGCAGTTTGCATCAATAGCTTCTTTATATTTGGTCAACTGGTTGCTATTAGCAGGGTTCAGTAACTGCAGCACAAAGTTACCAGGCGCTACAGCAAATCTAATCGGTTATTTGACCCCTAATCACCTTTGTAGCAATCCTTCCTGGTACACACTTCAACTCCTTTATCAATATAGGAATTTTGCAGAAGAGGTGTCAAACAGTCATTGCCAAGTCATCCTGGCCACCTTGGAGGCCCTAGAGCAACAACAGTGTCAGGAGAAGTAGCTCCCAAAGAGGCATTAGTTATATCATAAAGGAAGTCTTATTTATGGACAGGAAGTGCATTCCCATCTGCAATCGTTTTAATAATTCAAGAATATGACATTACATTCTAATTACTGCAGCCATTGTTCCTTTAAAAAAATAACTGAATCGAAAGTCGAAAGCATAAATATTTCAAAACTCACCCTGCACAACTGTCAAGCTATTAGCATTCATTTAACCTGCAGCACCATTAAAATAAACCCACAAAGGAAAGTAATACAGCACCAAACCTATTTTTCACCCAATCGAATTGATCCAATTAGTTGGAATCCTATCTGCTCTACTGAGTACGAGTGAATGAGACAATTTTGGGAGCCAAATCATAGCTCAGAAATCTTAATTTAATAATAACCAAATTATTTAATAATTTAATAATTTTTACGCAAATCGATGAACAGTCAGTTCTAAATTAGTTGCCCCATTTCTGTGTTGAGATGACTTGTATTGAAGAGACCTTAAGGTTTTCCCTGGAGCAGGGCCTCCAAATACCACAAACCAAAGAGCTTTCCTAGCCTATCGAAACCTAGTAATGCTATTAAACTTTATGGCCTATAATTTGCTGTAGTAGGGCAAGGATAGGCATCGATCTGACAGTTAATCTTGTCCTTGCCCAGTTTAAGACTGTTTTGTACAATCTTTAGTCTTCCATTGAGGATTTGACATTAACTGTTACCATGTCTCTATAAATCATGAAAACACACCAAGCATTCTGGCAGGATTCTCAAACAAATAGACTTATTGTTTTGACATGACCTGAATTAATGTTAGTTAAACTTCTAAAAATATTTTCTTATTCTGAAAAGGGAGTGCATGACAAGTTTGTAAAAAGCACAGCAAAGAAATGAATTGTTCCTGAAAAGTCAAATGATTGATGATCAGCTGGGCCACATGTGGGAGAACCTTGATCAGAAGATGAGCCAGATAGCGTAGATGGTTAACCTTTCTGTATAAAGCACGCACAGCTAGTACACACGAAGCCTTTGCTACCCACTCAGATCTGATTTCTGCCTCAGACAATAGTCCATGTCGAACAGACACCACTTGCAACTTCTCCCAAATCTCCAGTGTAACTGTAGCCTTGGCACAATAGGCATCCTATCATGAGCAAATATGAGGTGCAGGAACAGTTAGGATGCTCCTCACTTGCAGGGTCCATCTCCTGCTCAGACATTTTCACAAATGACCCTCAGGAATGCAAGTGATGGACAATGTGAATTTTATAGTTGTTTATTCATTTTCAACTTCTGTATCATTTATTGACATTGATCTTGCTGTCATTATTTGTTTCATAATTTTTCTTGTTACTGCTATTGTATCATTTAGTCTGAAGTCATCTAGAACTGTTTAGTAGCTTTCAATATTATTGACCATGCTAATGTTATAACTGTTTCCAAAGTAGAAATTAACTCAATTATTATGTACAGCCAGGCAATAGTTACATTCATGACTTTTTGTTTACAAATGTCTCAGTTGTTTGCACTGCTTCTGCAATAAAAGCTGCCTGTTTGAATCGCCTCTTTCCATTTGCTTTCATCGTTGAGAGGAGGGAATCGATTTTATGCCAGCTTCAAGATTGCTCAAATGAAACAGCCACCTCCTGTCCTCGACAGATTGGCTTCTTCAGGAACATCAGCAAGATTGTGGTGAAATTCACTGTCACCTTAGATCCATCAGGATCTCTGTGTACTTCAGTGAAGGATTCAGGATGTTTGAGCGCATAAGGATGAAAATAGCACAACATTTCTCCCTTCATGGATATTCATGCTTCAAAGTTGGGCATCACTTGAAGCTTATCAGATGCATGGTTTTGGACCTTCTCCTCTTTATATATTGGATAAGTGTACCATCAGAGTCTCATGTGTTCTATCATTGGCCTCTTGCAGTCCAAGGAATCTAGCAATCCTAGGGACTGTCATTGGATATCTCCTTTTCCATTAATGTGGGATTTCACAACTAATCAATGCAGAGTGGAAAATAGCATTCTGAATACAATGACTACAAGGCCTGGTAGCTCTCAGGGTGTAGTTGCACATGCCACCATTACTAGACAGAAAGGAATACAATGGAAAGCTGGATATACTTCAAGGCTATCACAGAAGTTGGAACGTGGTTGAGATCTTCTTTTAACATTTCACCAAATCTGAAAATGGCCTCATTTATGATGCACCTTCAACATCAACCAGTAAGATGGCCTCTCCTGTGGATTCTGTAAGGTAGCTGATGTTTTACTTGTCATTTTTGCTCATTTTGATGGCCGTCTATGCTGTGCAACACGGGAATCCCTGAGAAAAAGAGATAATTTTTATCTCTTGTTTGTGCACTTGTGTTGCATTGAAGATTCTGCAAAGAATCTCAGGCGATCAAAAAGCTCTTGCTATTTGAACTGAGGCCTAACTAAACATATGCAGACTTTAAAAGGTTGCTTTGAATGACAGTTCAGAAACACCACTAGCTACATTGTTGAACCAACTGTAAGAATTATTTTATTCATTGCTCTTTTTTTCTTGTTGTATTTTTTGTTCAGAGATTCCATTTGATCTCCAGTCATTGATTGTAAGCCTGTGCCTTGCTTTAACTTGCCATTGTTTGCTCTTTCCTGAATCTCTTATTATTAGATTTCTTTTCCAGCAGTTTTCTCAACTCATGTTATGAATTAACCTGTGCATTATTGAAACTACCTAAACTCAGCGGTGACAGAATTGTTTGCAGTTTAAGGAACTAATACAGAAAAAAGGTCTGGGAGTCTATGCAAAGAGATTGAAAAGCATGTTATCAGAACTGAGACATTAGCGCTAATTTGAATGGTTCAACAACTTTGGCATTTTTAGTACAAACGTTTGGAAGAGAACTCGTGGGAGGTTTAAAATGATGTATGGTTGAGACAGAGTAGGTGTGGAAAGAACATTCCCACTTATGGTCAAGTTCAAAACAATGAAACAAAGAATGATTAATAAGTTACTATTCAATCAAATAGAGAAAAAGAGTGAAAAGATTTTCACACAAGTTAGTGTGGGGAATTTTCTACCACAGGAAATGATTTAGGAAAATAGCTGAGGCATTTGCAAAATCAAAGTGGATGAAATGTAAATAAAAATATTGGAGATACTCAGCAGGTCAGGTGGAGAGAAACAGAGCTAATGTTTGAGATTGAGATTACCTGAAGAATGATGATGAAAGGTAACTTTGACCTGAAACACTGGGCTGAATTTTCCAATGTGGGCAGTGGTGAGCCACTTAGAAAAGTATGGCACAAATGGAATAATTGAGTATCTCTGAAGTTTCACCCAAGATTTTAATGGCGAGATGAGAGTGGCATAACTGAGTAGCAAGATATCCATTTACATGCATCAATAGCTCATTATTAGCTAATTTTGCCTCATTTGTATAGAGGTTAGTGAGCAAAATTAGGGTGCATGGTATTGGAGGCAAAGTACTAACTTGGACTGAAAGTTGGTTGGCTGACAGGAAACAAAGAGTAGTGATAAACGGCTCCATTTCGGAATGGCAAGCAGTGACCAGTGGGGTACCGCAGGGATCAGTGCTGGGACCGCAGCTTTTCACAATATATATTATTGATATAGAAGATGGTATTAGTAATAGCATTAGCAAATTTGCTGATGATACTAAGCTGGGTGGCAGGGTGAAATGTGAGGAGGATTTTAGGAGATTACAGGGTGACCTGGACAGGCTTGGTGAGTGGTCAGATGCATGGCAGATGCAGTTTAATGTGGATAAATGTATGGTTATCCACTTTGGTGGCAAGAACAGGAAGGCAGATTACTACCTAAATGGAATCAATTTAGGTAAAGGGGCAGTACAAAGAGATCTTGGTGTTCTTGTACACCAGTCGATGAAGGTAAGCATGCAGGTACAGCAGGTAGTGAAGAAGGCTAATAGCATGCTGGCCTTCATAACAAGAGGGATTGAGTATAGAAGCAAAGAGGTTCTTCTGCAGCTGTACAGGGCCCTGGTGAGACACCACACCTGGAGTATTGTGTGCAGTTCTGGTCTCCACATTTGAGGAAAGACATTCTGGCTATTGAGGGAGTGCAGCGTAAGTTCACAAGGTCAATTCCTGGAATGGTGGGACTACCTTATGCTGAAAGACTGGAGCGACTGGGCTTGTATACCCTTGAGTTTAGAAGACTGAGAGGGGATCTGACTGAGACATATAAGATTATTAAAGGATTGGACACTCTGGAGGGAGGAAATATGTTTCCGCTGATGGGTGAGTGCCGAGCCAGAGGACACAGCTTAAAAATATGGGGTAGACCATTTAGGACAGAGATGAGGAGAAACTACTTCACCCAGAGAGTGGTGGCTGTGTGGAATGCTCTGCCCCAGAGGGCAGTGGAGGCCCAGTCTCTGGATTCATTTAAGAAAGAGTTGGATAGAGCTCTCAAGGATAGTGGAATCACGGGTTATGGAGATAAGGCAGGAACAGGATACTGATTAAGGATGATTAGCCATGATCATATTGAATGGTGGTGCAGGCTTGAAGGGCAGAATGGCCTACTCCTGCACCTATTGTCTATTGTCTATTGTCATAGAGTCATAGAGCACAGAAACAGACCCTTCAGTCCAACCAATCCATGCCAAACAGAATCCCAAACTAAACCAGTCCCACCTGCCTGTTCCTGGCCCATATCCCTTTAAACCTTTCCTATTGATGTACTTATCTAAGTATCGCTGAAACATTGTAAATGTGTCCACATCCACCACTTCCTCGGGACGTTCATTCCACGCGCGAACCACCCTCTCTGCAAAAAATGTCCCCCTCATGTCTTCTTTAAATCTCTCTCCTCTCACCTTAAAAATATGCCCCTAGTCTTGAAATATCTCATGCTAGGGAAAAGACACCTACCATTACCTCTACCTATACCCCTCATGATTTTATAAACCTCTATATGGTCACCTGAGAGCCTCCTATGCTCCAGTAAAGAAGTCCCAGCCTATCCAGGCTTATACAAGTTCATATTTTCTCAGACAGTGGACAGTACCTGGATTGAGACAATTCCTGTCATGAAAGTCTGTGAGGGATCTGGTGGCTGCAAATGCCAGTGTCTACTCTAGTGTATTGAGCACGTCTTTTTATCTTAATGCTTTTGGACTGAAATAGGAAAGAACTTTTTTTTTAAAGAAACTAGATGTTTAGAAGGATGGCTGCATGTTTTGAAAGTAAGGAATTTGATACCTTTTGTAAATCCTGTTTGGGTAGCTGTGGATGGCAGCAATATGCAGATGAACTGGAGCCAAGGGGTTGTCCACAAGTGAAGCTGATTGGTGAGGATTAATCCATGAGAAAGGTCCTCTACCTCACCAACAAACATTTTACTGGTTGTCAGCTTGGGCTGAATAACATAGAGAAAAATGTTACCATACGGAAGATTCCAGCATATTTGCATTTGACAAAAAAAATTCTCTCTCTCTTTGTCTCTCAATTGTTTGCTGTAAGCCAGTTTTAACCTGAGAAAACTCACATATCTTTTCTTCAGTAGATATTTGAAGTCGCATAAATCTGAGACTTTTCATAAGCCAACCAGCCATCCTGTGCTTCTTGCAAACCAGTGGAAGTATTCAGTAAAAGGAAGATAGAGGAGAAACTGTCTACAAGAACCAACCAGAGTCTTGTGAACAAAGACCATGGAGCTGTTTTTCCAGTTTTCCGTCTGGCCATTTTTTTAAAACCCATGCATAAGTTTGTCTGTCTCTGTGTCTGGAAGGAGTTGTATATAAAGATTTTAATTTGTAAAATTTATGTTTTTAATTTAAATATCTACCTGCAGCTAGAATCTAATGGCCTATAATAATTAGAGATTGAATCATAGAGTCCCTACAGTGTAGAAGTAGACTATTCGGTCCATCAAATCCAGACTGACCCTCTTAAGAGAATTCGGCCCAGACCCCGACCCTATCCTTGGAACTGTATTCCCCATGGTTAATCCACCTGGACACTATGGGCAATTTATCATGGCCAATCTACCTAACCTGCACATCTTTGGACTGTGGGAGAAAACCAGAGGAAACACACACAGACACAAGGAGAATGTGCAAACTCTACACAGACAGTCCCCAAGGTGGGAATCGAACCTAGGTCCCCGGTACAGTGAGACAGCAGTGCTAACCACTGAGCCAATTCTTGTTAAGTACAGAAAACTGGTCTGTGACTTCTATTAATTTAGAAACATAGAAGATAGGGGCAGGAGGAGGCCATTCAGCCCTTTGAGCCTGCTCCGTCATTCATCACCATCATGGCTGATCATCCAACTGATGAAGGGTTTTTGCCTGTAACATCGATTTTCCTGCTCCTCGGATGCTGCCTGACCTGCTGTCCTTTTCCAGCACCACTCTAATCTTGACTCTCAAACCCACTCAACAGCATAATCTTGCTGTCTCTCCATAACCTTTGATCCCATTCACCCCAAGTGCTATATCTGGCCACCCTTTGAATACATTCAATGTTTTGGCATCAATTACTTCCTGTGGTAATGAATTCCACAGGCTCACCATACTTTGGGTGAAGAAATGACTCTTCATCTCCATCCTAAATGGTCCAGCCGAATCCTCAGACTGTGACCCTGGTTCTGGACACACCCACTGTTGGAACCATCCTCCCTGTCTAGCCCTGTAGTCTGAACTCCTACGAAAACAATCCTAACCTGGTCAATTTCTCTTCACCTTGGATCTGAAAATCAGATTGTTTTGGGATTTTGCATATTTCTTTTAAAATCTTTAACTTTTGTGATAACTCCAAGGACAGTGGAGCATGGTTTCCAGGATGCTATGTCAGTGAGCCATAACACATTGTCTTCATCGTGACCCACATTCCCTAAGACCTCAGGGTACGCTGCATTCGCCATGACTGCCTATATTCTTACTTCAAGGAGTTTGGCACTGGCAAAGCAACAGCCCACCATACCATCATGGCACATTTGAAACTCATTTTTAAGACAGTAGATCAATTATGCACTTTGGAACTCACTGACACCTTACACTGCAAAGCGCTTGCCAGCTGGATTTGTATCCCGCAACAGCTACCCATTAAATGCATTGGGACAGGGTGCATCTTAGGGCTCTTAGCTTGCTTTCCTTGCCCCAGAGGCACTGTGCCATAAAAGCCCACTGCACAATATTAGTAGAATAATCCTCCTATTAATTACAATTGATCACGAGCATACTTCCTCAAGTAGCATTTGTTTCAAATAATTTTTCTTTATCAGGTTCAGAAAGGTCATGCCTGCCTGAATCAAAATAATTTAATGTATAATTGAAAAGCTAAATATGTTTGAATTATGAAACTGGTGACAACAATATGTATCTTCTCTGAATGCTAACGTAATGTGAACATTGTATTGCAAAACTACTTTGAGAAATACTGAAGTTGATATCTTATAAAGTGGAACATCACTCAGTTATGCCCAATTTCCAAAAAAAAAGAATAACTGTAATCCCGCTGATTGTCTCTTTATTAATCTGCACGTATTTATCAGTCAAATGAATGAGGATTGAGCCAACAGGTTCTGACAGATCCATCTATTCACCCTTGGACCCATCTACCTTCTCAAGTGAACATACCAGATCCCACAACATTATTAAAGAGGAGCAGGAGTGTTCTTCCTCCATCCTCTAGTTTAGATTAGCTTTTAGCTCCTGATAATCCTTGCTAGCTCTTCCAGGAAGAAAACACATTCTAACTGACCTGGTTGAAAAAGCTACCAATTGTTTTACAACAACAGTTGAAAACACCAGTTGGGCATTTGGCTGGTGCTAATTATGAATGGTTAGCACTTGTTGCTGGCCAGATGGTAGGTACCAATTGCAAACAATTGATCCCAGTTACCAGATCATCGAAAACAACTGGGTGCTAGCTGATTGGCAATTACAAGTTGGAGATAGCCATAATTATACAATATAATACAGTACAGCACTGACACAGGCCCTTCAGCCCACCAAACCTGTGCCGATTCCTAATAGATTGTCATGCTACCTATTGTCATGCACTGTATCAATCTCTCTGTTTGCTTCACATTCATGTGTCTATCAAGATATGCTTTGACTGTTGATAACATGCCCGCTTCCAGCACCTCCACTGGCAAGGTATTCCAGGTACCTATAACCGTCTATATGAAAAGGTTTCTCCACACTTCTCCCCTAAACTTTCCTCCTCTCACTTTGAACCTGTGCTCTCTTGTAGTTGACCTTTCCACCCTGTGAAGAAGCCTCTGACTATCCACCCTATCCAAGTTTCTCATAATTTTGTAGACCTCTACCAGATGTCAGCCTCTGTCTTTCCAGTGAAAACAATCTGATTTTATCCAACCTCTACTCATAACTAAAACCCTCCAGACCAGGCAACATCCTAGTTAACCTTCTCTGCACCCTCTCCAAAGCATCTACATCCTTCTGATAGTGTGACAACCAGAACTGCATGCAATGTTTCAATGTGGCCTAACTAAAGTTTTGTACATGCTGAAACATAACTTGCCAACTTTTAAATTCAATGCCCTGGCCGACAAAGGGAAGCATGCTGTATGCCTTCTTGACCACCGTATCCACCTGTGTGGCCACTTTGAGGGATCTGTGGACCTGGACACACAGATCCCTCTGTATGTCAATGCTCCTAAGGGGTCTGTTATTGTTTTGTATAATTTGCACCTGAATTTGATCTTCCAAAATGCATCACCTCACATTTGTCCAGATTTACCTCCATCTGCCATTTCTCTGCCCAAATCTGCTGCCTTTTGACAATCCTTCTCACTATCTACAACTCCACCAATTTTGGTGTCATCTGGTCATCTGCAAACTTACTAATCAGACCACCTATAATTTCCTCCAGATTATTTATATGTATTGTTAACACCAAAGATCCCAGCACTGATTCCTGTGGAACACCATTAGTTACTGATTTTATTCTGAAAAGCACCCTTCCAACATTACTCTCTGCCTTCTATGACCGAGCAAGTTTTATATTCATTTAGCCAGCTCAATCTGGATCCCATGAGACTCTACCTTCTGAACCTGCCTGCTATAAGGTAACTTATCCAATGTCTTATGAAGGTCCATGTAGACAACATCTACTGCCTTTCCCTCATCAATCATTCTTGTTACCTCCTCAAAAAACTCAATCAAATTGGTGAGACATGACCTCCCCCACACCAACCCATGCTGCCTATTACTAACAAGTCAATTTGCTTCCAAATGTGAATAAATACTTTCTCACAGTATCTTCTCCAGCAGCTTTCCCACCACTGATGTGAGGCTCACAGGCCTGTAATTACCTGGATTATCACTGTTTCCCGTCTTAAACAAAGGACCAACATCAAACCTCACCTTGGGGCTAAAAAGGATGCAAAGATATCTGTTAAGACTCCAGCGATTTTCTCCCTTGCCTCCCATAGTATCCTGGGATAGATTCCATCTGGCCTTGAAGACTTGTCTAGCTTAATGTGTTTCAAGACACCCAATACAATCCTTCATTGTGTTACCCTACCTGAGGGTATTCACACACCTTTCTCTAACCTCAACATCCTTCATGTCCTTCTCTTTGGTGAATACTGGTGTAAAGTACTCATTAAGGATCACAGCCATTTCCTTTAGCTCCACACATAACCTCCCTCCTTTATCCTTGAGTGGGCCTACTCTTTCCCTGGCTACCCTCTTGCTCTTAATATATATACAAAATGCCTTGGAATTCTCCTTAACCTTGCTGGCCAAGGACATTTCAGAATCCCCTTTAGTGCTCCTAATTCCCTGCTTCAGCTCTTTCCTATGTTCTCTAAGTTCTTAAATGACTTCATCTGTTTTCAATTGCCTAGACCTCAGGTATGCCTCCTTCTTTTTGACTCGGCTTAAATGATCATTTTTCCTGTTATCCAAAGTTCCCAAATCCTGCCATTCCTGACTTTTATTTTCACAGGAATATGTCCGTCCTGTACTCTAATCAACTGGTCTTTAAAAGACTCCTACATGTCTGATGTGGTTTTGCCCTCAAACAGCTACTCCCAATCCACATTCTCCAATTCTTTCCCAATTTAGTTATAGTTGGCCTTCTCCCAATTTAGCACCTTTATCCGAGGTCCACGCTTGTCCATTTCCATGTATTCAAAAACCTATGGAATTATGGCCACTAGTCCGAAAATGCTGCCTCACTGATAATTTGAAGACCTGGTTGGGCTCATTTCCCAATACTAAGCCCCCTCCCTCATTGGACTGTCCACATACAGTTTCAAAGACACACCTAACAAATTGGTCCCCATCCAAAACCCCAGCACTGAGGGGGAAATTAAAATCACCTACATACAGCCCTGTTATTTTGACACCTTTCCAGAAACTGACTACATATCATTTCCTCTATCTCCTGCTGGCATCTGGAAGGTCTGTACTACAATCCCAGCATTGTGACTGCACCCTTCCTAATCCTGAGCTCTCCCTATAATGCTTTGCTGCCAGATCCCTCCAGGGTGTTCTCCCTCAGTATAGCTGTGATATGCTCCCCAAACAGTTATGCAACTCGCCCACCTCTTTTGCTTCCTCCTTGGTCTCGTTTAAAACATTGATATCCTGGAACATTATGTTGCCATTCGTGTCCCTCTTTCAACCATGTCTCAGTGATAGCAACAACATCATAACTGTATGCATTAATCCAGCCTTCAGGTTCATCCATTTTACCTGTTATATTTCTTGTATTAAAGCAAATACAGTCCAAGCCTCCAGTTCCACTGGGCTCAGCAACCTCTCGCTGACTGCTCTTTCTCTTAGCTATATTTGCCTGAAACTCAAGCTCTCCCCCAGTCTCTGTACTTCGTGGCCTGCTGCACTGGTTCCCACCCCATGCTACATTAGTTTAAACCCACCGAGTGATGATATGAAACCTTCCTACCAGGTGCCCTCCTGTTTAGGTGCAACCCATCATTCTTGTACAGATCCCACCTTCCCTAGAATACATTCCAATGATCCAAACAGCTGAAGCCCTCCCATCTTCATCAGCACTTTAGCCATGTGTTCGATCATATTCTGCCTCTGTTCATAGCCCCACCAGCATGTGGCATAGGGAGTAATCCTGGGATTACAACCCTAGAGGTTCTGCTTTTTAGTTTCACAACCTATCCCCCTAAATTGTTGGTCAGGACCTTGTCTCGCAAGCAGAATACTGGCGAGCTTTTTCTAGCTAACAAAACAGTTATCATATTTTGTTGTTTGCTTACCTCAGTTGAACCTAACTGATATACACGAAAAGGAAAATACGGAACACTTCTGCAAGAAATTAAATCCTTGCATCAGCCTGATGATGTGTGTAATCTGAAAACTATTGAAGAAGGGGACACTGTTGCTGTGAAAACCCAATTAAATTAACGGTTACATCAATAATAAAACAAATAATTTTCCAGAAAGCTGGTTTCTTGTTAGAATCTTGTATTTTATCAGCAACTTAATGTTTCAATTTTTTTATATCTTTTGTCACATTCTCTGCACGTAGACATGTATAGAGACGGTGGATCAAATATGTTGCTGGATGGAGAGAAGGAAAGCAATTAAGTGAGGTTCTCATGAATTTGCCCAGCAAGGTAAGATGATGTTCTAATAAACTTACAGAACAATCTTGAAGTAGAAGCTTATTTGTCTTCAAAATTAACTACTCTTAATAACATCCCTCTCAATGTTTCACCATAAATTTCTGTAAAGAAAATACAAATAAATTTTTTAACTGCTCAACAGCGACATAACTCTGGTGCTTTATGGCTTATTCATTCAGGGTTGGAATCTTTATCTTTTTCCAAAAGCAGCCAAAGCGCAGTTGAATGTTTTCTCATCGGGTTGAGATTCAAACTGACCACCCCATCTGAGAACCAATCCCAAGGGGCAAAAAGCTTTCAGTTTCATTAAGTGTCAGCGGCCTGGGTTCAAGTCCTACCAGCTCCAGAGGTGTGCAGTAACGTCTCTGAACAGATTGATTAGAAAATATCTCCAAAAAGGGCAGAACCTCTGATTTCATGCTGAGGAATGGAATCAGGAATACGTGTCAAATGGCATTGAGTTAATAAGATTCCCCAGATTGGGAACTGCTTCTAATGTGGTTACTTCTGAAGGTGGTTGTTGTTTGTGGTTGCATGATCAAGTTTGGAGGTGTGACCTGATTCCTTTCATTGTCCCACTCTGTCATTGGTCAGAACAGATTTTACAAAAACTAGTGATATTGCTATTTTAGAAGTATCAGATTGTGTGTGTTAGTATCAGAAACAAGCCTGATCTTTTTACTTAGCAAGTAAGAACTAGTTCATTCCAAACAAACTTACCCAAACGGCAGGATCATTTTAAAAATATTTAAACTACTCTGGTTACAAACATAAACACACAAATGAATAAACACTTCGAAGTCTGAGAACAAATATAGAACTCTGCACAGTCTTATTTTAAAATCAATTTGGCCAAGTGATTGTTAAGCTCGAGAGAAAAGGATTATTCATAGCATGTCAATAACATTGTTCTGTAGCTAAAGTCACTATGCACACACAAGGTGCTGGCAATGGAATATCTTTCTGGATACGGTTGGCTGAATTCTCTTTGCTGGAGATAGTGAGGTAGACTGTGAAATCTCATTTAGGAATCTCATTTGGACGTAGTGAAGAGACTTCTTTGGCACTTCAGTTGGCAGATTCTGAAGAGTTTTAGAGAAAGTGTGAGAGGGAGAAGGGCTGTTTCGCCTTGGAGAAGCTGTTTCAAACTCTATCAATGCTGAAAGATCAGTAGCTTTATTACACTCACAAACCAGGTAAGTGACCTCTCCTTGAATCTATGCAGACTCAGTGATTTCAGTTGAGCAGCTGTTGTACTTGGTATATTGAGTATTTATTTCCACTGTAGAAACACGCTTTGCTTTGTAAAGTGATTCTTTCCAAATAGTTCTATACATGTTTACATATATATATAATTGTTGATATTATAAATTATTTTAGATAACATAACCTCATTATATCACCACATTTGAAGGCTTACAATGATTTGAAAATATAAGATGTTCCTATCATCATAAACTTCTCAGAAGTGAATCTTTACATACTGAACTGATAATATTTTTCATTTATATGCTTATATTTACATTGTATTAGTGTAACTATGAAAACCTAACTTGAACAAAAGCAAGTACATGTAACAAGAAAGATTACCACAGTTTAAACGTCATAGCATTAACATCATTCAAACTCCTGCCGTTTTTCTAACTTCCTTCCTTTAGCTCTGCAAAAATAAATTCCAGTTAAGTCCAGAGCCGTAGTGTTGCTCTTTTATTCAACAGTCAGCATAGTTCTATCTTTAAGTTTCTTTTAACTTTACAGTTTGTAAATTCTCATTTTTTTGTAAATATATTTATTAGCAATTTTTTAACTTTATAAACACATAAAAATACAATCAATAACAAATACCAGTATGATAAAAAGAAAAAAAAACACAAATTACAATACAATTACTGTCTACTAACTACTAACCTACTCTATAATACAAAACAAACCCTAACAATGTGAAAAGCAAACCAATAAATAAGTAAATAACTAATAGATCAAAAAAAGAAAGAAAAGCATAAAAAAACACAGAATACAGAACAGCTACGCTCGGCGCAAAGCTCCCAAACAAAAGGAATGGGAGCATTGTATGTATACTTGTATTAACTCAGGAGGCCCCCCCTCCAGCGCCCAGGGCTCGACAAAGCTAACCATCCTGGTTAAACAAACGCCCTAGTTAAGATAACTGACAAATCCATATCCAAATGACTCAAGTCGGGCTGCCATGTCTTATAGTTATGGTCTGTTGTGTGGTGCACCATGCTAGTAAAAAAGTCCAAGGCAATGTGCTTCATAATTAATTTCTGCCATCCCAGCAAGCCCAGCAGGTTCTCAGACACCCAATTCATCAGAATATTCTTCCATGCACAGTACACAAGAATATTAAATAGTTTCTTCCCTTGCTCGTCTAAAGATGGTAAATTCGGTACACCTAAGAGGAGAGATATTGTCTACTTTGACTTCAGTCCTTAATACCCTCCCTTTCTCTCCTGCCACAGCGCCCCAGTAAACACAGAGCCTGTGGCATGTCTAGAAGCAATGGGTAAGAGTACCTACATTTATTTTACATTTGGGGCACACTGAAGATACCCCTTTTTTAAACTTCGCCAGACGGTCTGGTGCCAGATGAACCCTGTGCAGAACTTTTAACTGCGTAGCGCATGTCCTAGTACAGACTGAGACCTTTCGAGCATTCTCCCATATGTTCTCCCATGTTTCAGAAGAGATCTCCACTCCTAGCTCTTGTTCCCAGACCTCACATACCTGGTTAATATCCTGCCAGGCCCTGCTACCCAGCAGGCAATACAGGGCACTAACCAAAAGGGTGCTTGTGGAGCATAGCAACAACCTCTCTGTATCAGTCTTTTAGGGCTTAGTGAGAAGCATAGTCGTCTTCTGGATGAAATCCTTAACCTGAAAAAAATGGCAATGATCTCTGCTGGGCAACCCGTATTTGCGGCTCAGGTGCTCAAAAGACACCATAAGCTCCCCCTCAAACAAGTCTCCTCGCTGCCCTTGGTCGGAACCCTGAGTCCATCATCCCTGGTCGGAATCCTGGCATGCCAAATATAGGTGTAAGTGGCAAAGTCTTGGATAAACAACCCTCACTCTGACACATTGCCCTCCATGCCTTGACTGTACTAATGACAATGGAGTTCCAGCAGTGGTCCATAACTGTCCTCATCTTATCCATGGGAGGCCTCAATATCCAACCATATTGAGTTTGGATCGTTACCTACCCAATCGCAGACAAAGGACAGCAGGGAACACATTTGATACCTCCTGATATCTGGGAAATCAACTCCTCCCCCTCCTTGAGGCAACTGCAATTTAGTAAGCTTGATGAGCGGCCACCCACGATGCCAGACAAAGATAAGATTAGATTCTCTACAGTGTGGAAACAGGCCCTTCGGCCCAACCAGTCCACACCGACCCTTCCGAAGAGTAACCCACCCAGACCCATTTCCCTCTGAATAATGAACTTGACTTTATGGGTAATTGAGCATGGCCAATTCACCTGACCTGCACATCTTTGGACTGTGGGAGGAAACCGGAGCACCGGAGGAAACCCACACAGACACAGGGAGAATGTGCAAGCTCTACACAGACAGTCGTCTAAGGCTGGAATCGAACCTGGGAACCTGGTGCTGTGAGGCAGCAGTGCTAACCACTGAGCTACTGTGCCGCCAAGGAACCAAACCATCCATAAGCTTCTGCAGCGTTGACCTGGGAAACATTATAGGGAGCATACGCATGGGATAAAGCAACCGAGGAAGAACATTCATCTTAATGAGAACTATTCAGCGTAAATTCTCATTTTTAGTTATGATGGCTTCTTGGTTTGCTAAAAATTAATTGCTGTTCCAATCAAAATCTCTTTTGGCTATATTTGGGGGATTTTTCATGATCCAACGCTTTTCGTGATCAAATAAAATTATTGCATTCCTCTTGGCTATTGGATCACAGAACGCTTTGAGATTTTTTACTTCTTCCATTCTAAACCTGCCTTGTTTAATTCTTCTGAGCTATGCTACTTGCTTCTTATTCTGAACTTTTGTTTGCCATCCCAGCACGTTCGGTTTTTCATGTATTTCACAAACAACATCCTTCCAAACCTTTCTGGGCTTTTCCTTACTCTTTGTCTTCATTGATAGATACACACTTTTAATCAGTCCTTAAAATTTGCTTGGAAAGTATATGTGTCTGATTGATAACTAGCTTTAAAATGATTTTCCTTAATCAATTTGTTTATAACAGATTTTGTTGCTCCATTGTTTTGATTCACACGAGATAAAGAAACCCGCACTGAGGGGATTTTGGTCTCTTTCCTCAAGTCACAATCGAGTTCATCTGAAAACTGTGCCACAAGCTTTACATACATTGTTCCCACTTCCTCTTCAAAAGTGGAGTCCTCATTTCTACTTCTTTCACAGTTTCTTCCAAATATTTGCTTTCTCTCTTATTTCCCAATTCCTTTTCAAGTTTAGCTCATTCAGCTTAGTCACTTCAGTGTCCTTTGCTTTACAGTCATCTTTAGAACCCTTCACAAGAACACTTCACACAAGCATTCTGTTTATTTCAGAACTTATCCTCCATGGTTACTGACTGCTTCTTAATCTGTTCCTTCCAAGTCTCTTTAGCTGCTTTGAAAGTCTCGATCTTTTCTTCCGCATTGCATATCTACCTTCTTTGTTCTCCAGATTCCATAGGACTGTTAAACTTCCATTGCTCTTTTCACGGTACAGTTCCAACAGCTTGGCTTGGCTTTACATTCTGCAAAAGCCCGAAATGTCAATTTCGAAGCTACTTAGATGCTGCCTGAACTGCTGTGCTCTTCCAGCACCACTAATCCAGAATTTAACTTCTGCAGCCAACCAACTGTTCTTATTTCTCAGTTTATTTCTCTGTTTCAAGTTATTTTTCACAATACTTAATTGAGGCATCTGAGACTTCCCTTAGATTCCCTACAAGTGTGGAAACAGGCCCTTTGGCCCAGCAAGTCCACACCGACCCTCCGAAGAGTAACCCACCCTGACCCACTCCCTTATTTCTCTACATTTCCCCTGACTAATGCATCTAATATTACAAGCAATTTCCCATGGCCAATCCAACTAACCTGCACATCTTTGGATTGTGGGAGGAAACTGGAGCACCCGGAGGAAACCCACACAGACTCAGGGAGAACATGCAAACTCCACACAGACAGTTGCCTGAGGTAGAAATCAAACCCAGGTCGCTGGTGTTGTGAGGCTGCAGTGCTAAACACTTCGACACCATGTCGCCCAAAACTTATAGTTTATCAAATTTAAATCTTTATTGAACTTGCTTCCAAACATTTATCATTCATATGTTTTAAAGTCTTCAGTCAAGTGATTTATTCCTCTGATTCAAATGTTCTCAACAGCTCTATTACAAATTCTCTATTCATGTGCAAACGTTAGCTGTCCACGTTGACCATTTTCCTTCAGTTGCTCAGGATTGCCAATAAGCTTCTTATGTTTGGCCACAGTAATTGTGGAGAGTTTGGTAAGATCAACTTGATCAGGCAACTGCTGCAACACAGTTGTCGTTGTGTTACTAAATCATTTTCCAATGTAAAATATTTCTTCAATAACTAATATAGCAACTTTTCCCACTAACAATTCCACTTACTAAGTAACCTTGTAACTCAACTTTATGAAAGGGAAAAGATTCAAAAACTCTACCATTAATAATTTTTCTCAACAAACAATATGGAACACAAATTCTACCATGAACTATTATCAGTGACCAAACTGCACCCAAGAGTCTCAGAATATTAATTTGTTTACTTATATGGTTGGATGAGTAAAGGAATACTTCTTCCTTTGAAATACATAATTCTCGTTTCCCCGCTATAGGAAAGATGTTGTAAAACTTGAAAGGGTTCCGAAAAAATTTACAAGGATGTTGCCAAAGTTGAACAATTTGAGCTATACAGAGAGGCTGAATAGGCTGGGACTGTTTTTCCTGGAGCATTGGAGGCTGAGGGGTGACCTTAGAGGTTTATAACATTGTGAGGGGCATGGTTAGGATGAATAGTCAAAGTCTTTCCCCCAAGATAGGGAAGTCCAAAACTAGAGGGCATAGGTTTAATCATTGAGGGGAATGATTTAAAAGGGACCTAAAAGGCAATTTTTTCACACAGTGGGTGGTGTGTATATGAAATGAGCTGCCAATGGAGGCTGGTACAATTACAACAGGTAAAAGGCATGTGGATGGATACATGAATAGGAAAGGTTTAGAGGGATATGAGACAAATGCTGGTAAATGGGACCAGATTAACTTAGGATAACTGATTGGCATGGATGAGTTGGACTGAAGTATCTCTTTCCGTGCTGTCCAGCTCTATGACAAACTTGATATCTTCCAGTAATCTGACTCACTTTGGTGACATTCAAGGATGACTTCCCTTGATTATCTTGAGCTATAATCCCTATGTTCGTAGGTCTTGAGAGGACAGGTTTCATTGAGACCATTGCCACTGATTTCCCTTTCTGCTTCCAATAATCAGTGTGAAGGTACCCTGAGTGGTTTCAATGGGAATATTTGACTTCTGAGCATCACTCCAATGCTCAGACTTTTGACCTGAGGAGGTATCCCTCTGCATTCCCAGGTGACCCCCTGACCTTCAACCTCTCTCGAATGTGTTAGAGTTTTGAAGGAAAAACAGGTCCCCCTAAGATTACAGCTTGTGGGCAAGCCTGGAACCATGAGTCACCTCAGCTACCTATCCAGATTTGGAAAGCTTTCCATTCTCTATGTGTACCCTTGCAGAGGTAAGGACTAAATTTTTAAAATCTTTAAACAGAATTACTTCCCTGATGCCTCGTGTTATAATCCATGTCCAATACTCAAAGATAAATTGTCTTACCCTCTCAAACTCCTTGTCCATTTGCTTGGGCAGCAACTGGCGCTTTCAATATTTCTACTTAAAAGCTTCAGGATACAACTTCTAAGTATTGAAAGTGGCTTTTTGGGAAACATGACCTAAACTTTGTGAGTTTTGGCAGTAAATGGACTTTGCATGAACAGCAGCCAGCTTTCTGTGGGCCACTTCACTTGTTTTACAACATTTTCAAATGAAATGAATGAAGTGCCTCTATGTCCCTTTCTCTAATTTGTCGGACTGTCTGTTAAATTTGAACAGCCCCGCACTTGTCCCTGGAACTTCTACTGGATTCAAGGGAACCCCTATCCTCTTGGTTCAAGCTTCTCAAATTAAATTCCCATTCTTTCTTCTCTCTTTCTTCCTTTTCCTATTCAAAATGTTCTTTATCATTTCTTTTCTACTCTCAGAATTTTTTCACTTTTCTTTCTCCCTCTGAATGTATTAGAGACTTCATGATTCCAGTCAAGCAGCTTGTGTATTTTGCAAAAGCAAATTTTCTGCTGTAGCCTCTGTTTTGCAAAGTGTTCTCAACAGAATGTTCTCTCTCTATACATATATGCATGTGCCTATAACTATGATCAAAGATGTGTCAAAAGTCAAACTGTTAATATTACCCAGCATTCCCCTTGCTCAGCTGAGAGTGTTTTTCTCTCTCTCTCTCTCTCCCTCTCCTCTTTGATTTATTCTCAGCCCATCAGCTTGAAGCTCCACTCCAACCTGAAGGCTCACATTCTCTTTCCATCTCCAGCAGTGTCAGCCTTCTCTCTGGTTTGACCATCCTTCTGGCTGTCACCCAATCCCCCCAGTTTTTGTGCCATGCCTCCTGGTTCTCACCACTCCCTAAGTTCTCTTCCCGTTCCCCTTTACCTGTGGCCAACACCTCCCCAGACACGAATAAAGTAGCCTATTCGGTCCCTTGAGCTTGATTCATTATTCCAGATCCAACATCCTACTTAGTGCCATATTCGTGCACTGTCTCCATAGTCCTTCATGCCATTAGTAACTAGAAATCTATCAATCTCTAGCTTGAGCCTGGCTGTTTTGAGTAGGGAGTTCCAAATATTCCCCACCCCTTGAGTTAAAAGGTTCTTTCTCATCTCAGTCCTAAATAGCTTATCCCTATTCTGAGACTGTGGCCAGTTGTTATAGACCCCACAGCCAATTGTCTTCACTTGCCTTGGCATGTCACCCTGCTCCTCCCAGCAGTCTCCCTTTTCCCGCCTGGTCTCAGTCCATTCATCACCCCCAGCTTTTGGTCCCCTCTCCCCCACCCCACCACCAACTCTCCCTGCTTTCCTAACTCCCTTTTTGCTTCCCTCCATCTCCAAGTTCTCACTCCTCAGGACCATCTGACTGTCAATCACTCAGCCACTGTTCAGGACTGTCTCTGGGTCTCTCTATCACTGCCCTCCTTGTGTGAGTGGAGATGAGTTAGGCTGAGTGAGAGGGTAAGGGTGTGAAGGTGGGTGGATGAGGTTGTGGTGGGGATTCAGTGAAGGTGGATGAGTGAGTAGCGAGGATGAGTGAAGGCTCCCAGGTCTATTAGGTTCATCAAGGTGACTTTTCTCTGGGCAATTTTCTGTGACATCTCCGCCCCACACTCTCCATTCACCGTATCCTGATTTTCTATAATCACCAGCTTTCAGTAACATGGGCTATGTAAAGTCAGGTAGTCATGCTTCAACAGATTCTGCCATAAATCCTGCTGTAGCCCATATCAATCAGAGCCTTATAAACTTTCACCCATGGAAAATTTATGGTGCAGCTACAAGCCATTTGGCCCAACAAGTCCACACAAACCCTCCAAAGGGTAACCCTCTCAGAACCATTCCCCTCCCTTATTCACATTTCCCATGACAAATGTACTTAACCTGCTCATCCCTGAATACAATGGGCAATTTAGCATGGCCAATTCACCTGACCTGCACATCTTTGGACTGTGGGAGGAAACTGGAGCACCCAGAGGAAACCCAGGCAGACACAGGGAGAATGTGCAAACTCCACACAGACAGTCGCCTGAGGTTGGAATCGAACCTGGATCCCTGGCACTGTGAGGCAGCAGTGCAGTTGTTTACCTTGTTATGAATGCTATGCCGATTCAGATACAAAGACTTTAGTTTTGTTAACTTTATAATACCTTGTCTTGATTGTTGGAGTATTCCTAGGTTTCTTGTGTCTGCCTATTTCTGCCATTCTCTGACTCTGATTTATCATATGACTATTGTCCTGTCTTATCTCTTGTCTTTGATTATATCACAAATTTCTTCTTTTGATCTTTTGCCCCCATTATTTAGTTTAAAACCCTCTCTACTTCCCTAGTTGAGCAGTTTTCAAAAACACTGGATCCAGCATGGTTCAGGTGTAGACTGTCCTAATGACCCCACTATTGGTTCCAAGTGACTGGAGAGCACTCTGTTCGGGCACTGAGAGCATGGCAGATGTGATTATATGTTATTATCGTCAATTATGTTCAAATGTGACTTGAGTGTCAGTGGTAGATGAACAAATGGAGACATAAAGAAGTGAGTGCATGGAGATAAATGAGTGCAACTGAAAGATATTGGTGGGGAGTGAAGTGCTGGAGTAGTTTTAACAAACTGAAGTGAGGAAGTTGTGGTGATACCCACATCAGATTTGTAAATGTGCCACCTCTTTATTGGATTCCTGCTTTGCTGAGCACATAAAGCTGCTTTCGCTGTTGGGTCCAGGCATGTGGCACCACACTCCTGTCACTGACTTCCTCTGCTATCTCAGGCCATGCCTCCTTGGATTCACTGACAATTTGTCAGGAACAATCTTGCCCCTCATGACATGCAGGAAGGCATTTCTAAAGCACGGGAACTCCAATCAGTCTGCCCCAAGCTCCTGAATCTATTAGATGATAATTTCATATTATCCCTTTAAATGAATGAAATTAACAGATTCAGGTTGTTATGATGTTCAGTCACCCCAGTTAAAAGCAGCCCTCAGATCCAAATGAGATGGCAGTGGCTTGGTTAAAAAGGTACTGACAAACCCTTGCAATTACCTCTCAATTTCTTGCATACCACCTGTACCTATCCCCTCCTCCAGCAACTTAAAATCTAGCCCAGGCTTCTGGCTGATGACATCACAATATAGTAAAATGGAACAGGAAGTACAAAGAAAGAAATTGTATGGGAGGGGAATGGTTGCCAGCAGAACATGTCGGTCCCTTTATATTATACGGTAAGCAGGCATGTGTGTTGAAGAAATGGCTGGCTTTAAATGAACAAGCTGTTTGGTTACTTAGCCTCAATACACAAAAAGACAAAGGCGTAAAAGGCTGATTGGACCTAACAGTTAAAATTCAGAGCACAAAAAAGAAATGAGAGGCAGTAAAAGAGAGTGAGAGAGACTCTCAATAAAGAGACACAGTCAGTAAGTCAGAGCTGAAAATGTGTTGCTGGAAAAGCGCAGCAGGTCAGGCAGCATCCAAGAAACAGGAGAATTGACGTTTCGGGCATCAGCCCTTCTTCGATGTTTCCTGAAGAAGGGCTGATGCCCAAAACGTCAATTCTCCCGTTCCTTGGATGCTGCCTGACCTGCTGCGCTTTTCCAGCAACACATTTTCAGCTCTGATCTCCAGCATCTGCAGTCCTCACTTTCTCCACCGTCAGTAAGTCACACAACCCCAAAAGGGATAGTGAAATATTTTCAGAGTCAGACACAAATTGTGGGGGAGAAATCAATTGTGAATCAGGCAACCCGGTGAGAAGCAGATTAAATTTGGAAATTGTCAAATTAAGGAGAAATTTAAAGCTAGCCATCTGGGTGAATGGAATGCCAATAAGGAAAGCCAGAGAGGGTCAGTGACACCACACCAATATATGATATGGTAAGTTGTTGCAGTCTCTGAGCTTGTGACTTTGCTTGGAGAGGTATTAACCAGAGAGTTGCTTGAAAGCTAATCCAAAATCGTAAACTTTACACAAGATAAGGCAACTTCTTTGAGTAAATATTCTCAAAGGAGGGAAGGGCATTGAGAAAAACTATGCAAGAGTTGCCTTACCAACACCAATTAAAATAGTATGATCATTTTGAAAGTTGGTAGTAGAACTTTACAAAGAATTTAGTGGCATTTACTATTGCCTACCTTCTTGAAAAAAAAAGATTGAATGCAAATAGACACTATTCTGTTCAGTGACAGTTAAACACTGAGAGGAAGCACAAAATGCACCTACCCAGTCCTGACCATCTCAACCAATGAAAATTCAGTATTAATCCTATGAACCCAGATGATCCATGAGAAACTGAGGCAAGTCGCCTTTGTAATTTGGGGCCTTGCTTCACTATGGATCATTTAATCTCTGTTTAACAAACGTCTATTAGAAATCTTTAGTGCCATCAAATAGTAATTGCTGGGGGTAAGATGGACAGACAGCTCAGTGTCAGTTCTCTGATCCCAATGTCTGGACCCTATTGTTCTATAGAACATGAATTCATTTTAGGAAGTTAAAAATCACACAACACCAGATTATAGTCCAACAGGTTTAATTGGAAGCACTAGCTTTCGGAGCACCACTCCATCAGGTGCCAACATCACCAGATGAAGGAGCGATGCTCCGAAAGCTAGTGCTTCCAATTAAACCTGTTGGACTATAACCTGGTGTTGTGTGATTTTTAACCTTGTACACCCAGGTCCAATGCTGGTATATCCAAATCATTTTAGAGAAGCCTGCATTTAAGTTTTACTTTAATTATAAACAAATAATCAAAGTATATTAATCAGTTAGCCTGATAGTTTCTGAATGGAATGTCTGCCAGAAGCTATTTTGTTTAATTTTAGTCAAACTAGTACACGAATGCATCATGTAATTGATTCAATTTAAAACCTACCCTTATTCGAAAGAAAGATTTGGAGAAGCCGATGTTGGGCGGGGTGGACAAAGTTAAAAATCACACAAAACCAGGTAACATAACTGGTGTTGTGTGATCTTCAACTGAGAATGAAAGGGCCACTGTTGCAGTGATTATATCAGAGTGAGAAATTACAGCCTTTCAAAGTTCAAAGAGCACATTCACATCCTTTCATGTCATTAAATCCTTATCAAGTATCTGCCATTGTCATTATTGGAGTAGACAGCAGGAGGCTGGAAGAACACAGCATCGGGAGGTGCAGGAGTCGACGTTTCAGGTGTAACCCTTCTTCAGGAGTCCACAACCACCTGGTGAAGGAGTGGCACACCAAAAGCTGGTGCTTCCAAATAAACCTGTTGGACTATAACCTGGTGTTGTATGATTTGTAACTTTGTCCACATCAGTCCAACACCGGCATCTCCACATCATTAGTAAACGCCAACTTTCTACTCAAACTGCAGCTTCAGTTTGACTAGAGCTGGCTTTCCAGTTAGAAGCAGAAAATTACAGAAGTGACTGGGAGAGAATGATGATGAGAAATAGACTGCACCCTGAGCTGAGCCAGAAAGAGGATCAATGTTCATCCCATAAAGTCACTGTCTAACCTCGTAATGGTTTCCTAAGTTACATCCAGACTGTCTTTTATTGATAGGATGGTTTAAGTCTCACATGAACGAATAGATATTGTGTAAGTGTAGACTCCCTGTAATTGGACTCAAAACAAAAGCTTGTACAAGTCCAACAAAACTCTGAACCATTGAGTTTAATGTGGGGTTTGATGTAACAAGCTGAAAGTCATCACTGTGAAGTGGAAAATCAATCCATCCATTAGGAATGATGATGTGAGGAACATTTAGGTTATATTTGCAGACGGGTCCAGCAAAATGAAAGATGAAAAAAGAAGAGCAGAATGCAACTCAGCTCACACTGAAACTGCTCATATATATGCCTGCAGGGGTGGCTGAGCTAGACTGGATAACGCTTTTTTCTTTTTCTTGGTAAACATGTAGCTGATATGTTGAATGACCTTCTTCTGTACCATAAACTTTCCATGGGTGGTCATGGTCTGATTGCTCTGGGTAGCAGCAGGATTTGTGGCAGAATCAGATGGGGAGGTGCAGTGAGGCCCATCTTGATGTTGGGACCATCTCACTCCATCTTTAATGTTTTTTACAAGTGGTTTTCTCACAAGGTAGCGGGAAGTTGCCCAATAAGGGGAATTATTGCTTGTTAAATGGTTTGTTAACGGTCCTACTTGCCTCATTAGTCATCAGCTTCCTATTTTACCAAATGCACTAAACTGGTGAGGCGTTAAAAAATAAGGAAAATCGAAGCAGGTACCAGGCAAATTCAACTCGTTGCTTGATCTGAGCAGCCTCCATGTTGCATTTGAATATACTGCAGCCCGGGGCATGATCAAGGCACACACACACACAGCATTCACACGTGGACATCCGACTCTGGCATCTTCCAGCTTCTCATGATGATCCTGGCACCTTTGACACACTGACATGTGTTGCAGGGCACACTGGCACCTATTACTAAAAGGCTGCTGCAAAGATATTTTGCAGACAGGATGGACTCCCAGCTCACAGACTGGACCTGACCTGCATCTCCGATCTGCTCACTTGCTCTCTTAGTGACTACTCACTAAGCACCTACCTTCAAGATTGCAGCACCCACACCTCATGTTCCCTTGCTGTGCCATGCCCGTTAGTTCATTGGTGCATTGGACAGAGCCTAAAGGAAAGCAGTATTGTAGTACTGACATGTTGTTTAGCGTAGACACACTGACAAGCTGCTTTTCATCTTTCTCAGTAGGATTTTGTCTGTGAGGGGGAACACGCATGGCACATCAGGACACCTAATAACCCTTCCAGAATGTGCCATCTGTCCATGTGGCAAATGCACTGGCCGAGCATTCAAGCAAAAGCAAATGGCTATGTTGAAACTGATGGGGGGGCGGGGGGCGGGGGGGTGGTATTCCCTCATTCAGTCAAGGGATGCTGCCAATCAGGGGGTTCAGGTACTGCCAGGCATGGCTAAAGTCAGCACACAACCCCGGGGCATGGTCACAGTCTGTCATGGACTTGCAATACTCACAATCAGGCAATCTGCTCCAGTACAATCTGTGAGGTGGGCAGCAGTTAGTCTTACAGAGCCAGTGGCACAAGCAGTCAGGGGAATCACATATTGTCAGTCTGGGAGCTGCAAAGACAGTGGTCAAAGACCACACTGGTCATGTTTAGGGGTTGCCCCTTGAAGTTGGTCAGAGGTCCAGGGCGACTGAAGTCCAGGAGGTCTATCAATCGATCCATGAGGAGGATGCAAGAGCATCTGTCAGCACAGGTTGGAGATCACTGCCAAAAGGGATTGGGAAGTAAAGGCAGCGGATAAAACAGTCTTTTTTTTAAATTCACTCATGGGATGAGGATGTCACTGACTGGGTCAGCATTTATTGTCTGTTCCTAGTTATCCTGGAGTTATCCTGGAGAAGGTGCAAAGGTAGGGACAGATACTGTGCCAGAGGGAAGCTCAAAGTGAATGGGTTACATGCAGAATAAAATCAAAGGGTTCGGTAGGCTCCAGGAGTGGTGTTTATTGGCAGTGACCACCACTGTGGCCTGCACAGGGGCAAGGAGAGGAGCAGGGTGGGTAGTTTTAAGGTGCATTGTGGGGATTCAAGGACAATTGAAGGTAAAGTTCAATGCAGCCTCTACAAGGTCAGGAGATGAGTGGAAATGGACCGTCAGGGTGGTGTACCTGGTATCTGGGCAGAGCCTGGTCTGACAGTATCCATTGTGTTCCCTGAGTTATGACAGCGACACTCCATTATTACTGAGTAACGCTTTGATGAGAAAAGCGAAGATGCCATTCAGACACAGAGAATGATAATTTGTACTCGATAAGGCAATAAAAGTATAATTCAGGTGTTCTGAACATTATTGTATCCCGGTGAGGAAATCTAGAGTTTCTCGACAAGAAGTCAAATTTGTTTTGGTGATCACTAGAGATAGAAGTCTCACTGGTTAGAAGAGGATTAAATGGAAATTACATAAACTATTTGCTCATCCCTGTTCACAAAAAATAAACTACTGTTAACGTTGTGGGTGAAGAATAAGACCACACTGTATCTGAATATTGTAAGACACCACCAGGCCTAGTTGTAAGTGCTCAGGAATTTCATGAAATAAAATGGTCTCTAACTTACGAATGCTCATACTTATGAATACAATCTTATATAGGAGTGTATTTATATTCATTTTGAAGCTCTGACATCTGAATGTTTGTTTGTACTTACGAATGATGATTTATATTATCCTGCATTGTGTTCTGTGTACAAATTGAGTTGTGAACGGACTCAATAACAGAACCCGTTCCCAATCCAGCGACTGTCTGTCCAGGTAGTTCTTCTACAATGTAATGGTTGCGTCCTTGTGCAACCTGGCATTATAGTAAAACTGCACTTTAGAAACAGTGCTTGAAGTGTTGGCAATGTAATCGCATTTTAAAAGTTTGCACTTTAGAAAATGTCCCCAATTCATCAATTGCATTACAGCGAATCCGCATTAGTGAAACATGCATTATAGCAGAATGACCTGTAGTTGCTGTGCATTTGAAGATATGGGACAAGGATTGGAATATCTATCTATTACACTTAGTAGGTGTGGCTGTCAGGTTTAGCATATCCACGGTGATAAACAATAAGGATAGGTAGACTATAATGAAGAAAGTCAGAGAAAAGTGGGTTGGCACAGACACTGAGCCACCAACAAAGTTCTTAATGCATAACGATGGTGAATTTACAAATGACAGATTTCAGGACATGTAAAAACTTAAATATTATAATAATGCACACTACTGCAGAAAGTCTGTTCAGCAATTGCTTGTGCAAAATAAAGCATGTAATGTAAATCCTCACAGTTGGTTGGAGATGTTTCACCCATACCAAGTCGTATATGATTGAAACTCAAAAGTATCTTCATACAGCATGACAATCTTCCAGCATTAGAAGGTACACCATCAGCTTGTTTATCCTCAGCTTCTAGATGTATTACAGAAAAGCTATCAGTAGAGCTCAGATATCAGAGAGAATAAGGAGAGTGTTGAGATGTCACGTCAGATGGTCTGGGAGAGATTTCATACCTGGTAACAGTGTTCACTGTAAGAGAGAAGGATATGGGGTATGGAAAGGGCAGGAATAGTTATAGGGTGTGATGCAAATATACAAACAATACAACCTGGGAATCAAGCTATGATGGTTTTCCTTATATTCTTCAAGATTAGTGGGGATGAGATAGGAATTTTCAAACTCTGAGAACATGGGAAAAGTTATTGATGATAAAGAAGACATTTCGATGACGTTTACAATTTGAAACCAGAAGGGTAGGGCTTAAGAGCTCAGGAAACACATAGAGATACATGGACTGATTATGAAGAACGTGAGAAAGTGAACTCACGTGGGGAACATTTGGCCAAGATAGGTTCACAGGAAGTTTACCAGCCAGCAGCAGGGTCAGATCCCCAGAGGATGACCACAATAAAGGGACGTACAGGTAAGTTAACAGTGAATTATAAATACTGGCTAAATGTCCAAGATAAGGAAGAAGTGAGGATGCAATATCTCCCTTTGATTTAGCACACCCCACGCCACTGTTTCACCCCTTTGAACTTTATTTTTTTCAGTTACTGTCATACTGCACTCAGTATAATGTGAAAATCCCTATAATGTGAAAACCGACCCTCCAAAGAGCATCCCACCAGACACACCCCATCCCTGTAACCCTATATTTCCCATGGCAAATCCATCTAGCCTGCACATCCCTGGACACTATGGGCAATTTTTAGCATGACCAATCCATCTAACTTGCACACAGGAAACCCACATAGACACTGGCAGAATGTGTAAACTCCACAAAGATAGTTTACCCTGAGTCCCTGGCTCTGTAAGGCAGCAGTGTAAACCACCAAACCACCATGGCGCCCCAAGAGAGGGAGTGTTTTAATTTGATATCGGATGACTTGGTGATTAGGTTTATTTCAAATCTAAAGAGCTCAGTTCTTCCTCAATAAGGTTTCACTTCTGGACATGGAAAGGGTTCAGAGTGGAAAGGTGGAAAATGATGTAGACACTAAAGTATAAATTTACGATAAAAATCTTGTAAATCTCTCTGAGTCTTTTGCTGCCAAATTCAAAGTGTGAATATTGGTGTGTTAAACATCCCTTATCCCCTGCCCACTGACCCACACACATTCTCCAAACCTCACCATGCCCCTCATTTTCTATACCCTCTCCATAACACTTCGTGCACAACTTTTTAAACTCATCCCAAATCAGTGGAAATCCAGATGATAGTTAAGGTGTGAACTATTGACACAGTAAGGAACAAAGTTGAGGTCCCATAGTCAAAGTTGCAGGAGCAAATTGGAAGTTTTCAAGCAGATTACCTAAAATAATCATTTGTGAGGAACAGTAGAGGAACTATGATATAATTGGTGGATAGAACAATAAATAGCAGAACAAAAATAGGAACAGATTTGCAGGCAATTTAATGGGGAACTTCAATTGTCTTATTATAGCTGGACAAACAGGGTGGAAGTATTCTTGAAATAGATACAAGAGAAAAACTTGTTGTTGTGTATTTTCATCCCAATAAGGGAAGAAGCAGTGCTGGGTATACTTCCAGGGAATGATGTGGGTTAAGAGTAGCATGTTGCAGTTGCAGGTATTAAGGAACAATGAGCAGCAGTAGAATAGTTAGAGAAAATGAAAATAATATGTTTAAAAATATGTAAATGGTAAGGAGTGACGAAAGGCTTATAGCACAGATTGATTAGAAAAGTTGAAAGCCACCATAATCTCAGAGGATTCGAGACTGTCCTCTCAGTAGATGGAGACAAGTAGGGTGTTGAGGGGGGAGGGGGGGGTAATCTGAGGGTCAACAAACCTCAGGCAAGGGTAGGGCTCAGAAGGTGGGACCTTCATGGTGACCTCAGTGATACGGGAATTGAGCTCAGAATGTTGACGTCGCTCTAGACTGCAAATCAGCCATCCAACTGAGTAAATGTGGACTGGAACCAAATATTAGCAAGTAAAACTGGAAATGAGCAAAGGGAAATCTTCAAAGAGGAGCTTGCTTAGTTGCAGGTGAGGCACATTCCGGTGAGGCAGAATGGCAGGTGCACAGTTGGAGCTCAATGATTGACAAAAGACACAGAGACAAAAATGAAATTGCAATCGGAGATCTATTATATATGTAAATATCATAAAAAGATCCATTGCAGTTAATGCAGTAAATGCAGTAAAAGGCCCATCTCAGACCACATGAAGAAAGAATGATTTCTAATCTTTATAACTGATTACTCAATAGCCTTGAACCTAACTCTCAAAAAGAACAAGCTGCATATTTTAATGCTTATTAATAAAAACAGTAATTTAATTTACCAATCTGATCATGATAAAGTGAAACACAGTCCCACGATTGAATGAGCTTTTATACAAAATGAGATTGGAGTTTGGTAACAAAATTAATCATTTACACCATATCCTATTATAGTGCTTGGTCTGGAGTGTACAAATTTTTTTCAGTTTTCAACTTGATTAATTTATGCTGCTCTATTACTTCAATAGATGACTGCACCACAAATAGTATTTGTTTAAAACACATTTGGACCAAAAGATGCAGTAAATCTCTTTGACCATGTACCATCTACAAGTGGGGAGCTTTGCATTTCTGCACTTGCTCACATTTGGTGTGCCTTCATCCCAGATCAAACAGGAAAGAGGAGTTTAGACTCCTCTGTGAGACTTAGATTACTCAAGTACAGGAATACAAGAGCACAGTGAAAAGTGTACAAAATCTCCATTCTCTGCTGCCATCTTACTGTACAAAAGACAGGATTAAAAACAGAAGCAGAAATAATAGAAACAGCCAAAAGAAAAGGAAACACCCAGATCACTCCCCCGCTACCACCATGGTTCTTCGCCACCAGAAAAATAAAGCCACAACGTCCGTCCGTCAGTCTGTGATCACTGAGGTTCCCTGAGTCTCCGCATGGAACACCACCACCTTCATCCAGCAGGAACCTGGACACAGCCATGGCCTTGAGTTATCTTGCTGCCACTGGAACAGGGTCGCCATTTTTCTTCGCTATTTGCCTCCACCGATGTCATCCCCGCCATGAGTCAGCATGGCTTCTGGGTCCGCAATTTCAGCAAGGAACCCTCCGCTGCCAACACTCTGGGAGGGAATGGCTCCCTCTGCTGCCGGCACTCCAGATGACCATACTCTGAGAAACAGCCACGATCACCACTCCGGCAAGGAACTGCTTCCATTGCAATCGACATTCCAGGAAGGAACAGCACCAATGGCAACCAACATCCCAGGAAAGAATTGTTCCCAACTGCCACCGTAACCACAGGAAGGAATTGCTCCCGCCACCACCGACACTCCAGGAAGGACCTGCTCCCACCACCATTAACAGTCCAGGAAGGAACTGCTCCCACCACCACCGACACTCCAGGAAGGAACAGCTCCCACCAACACCGAGATTCCAGGAAGGAACTGCTCCCACCGCCACTGACATTCCAGGAAGGAACTGCTCCCACCAACACCGAGATTCCAGGAAGGAACTGCTCCCACCACCCCAGACACTCCAGGAAGGAACTGCTCCCACCGCCACCGATATTCCAGGAAGGAACTGCTCCCACCGCCACCGACACTCCAGGAAGGAACTGCTCCCACCGCCACCGACACTCCAGGAAGGAACTGCTCCCACCGCCACCGACACTCCAGGAAGGAACTGCTCCCACCGCCACCGACACTCCAGGAAGGAACTGCTCCCACCGCCACCGACACTCCAGGAAGGAACTGCTCCCACTGCCATGGACACTCCAGGAAGGAACTGCTCCCAACACCAATGACATTCCAGGAAGCAACTGCTCCCACCTCCCCTGACACTCCAGGAAGGAACTGCTCCCACTGCCACGGACAATCCAGGAATGAACTCCTCCCACCACCACCGACACTCCAGGAAGGTACTGCTCCCACCACCATGGACACTCCAGGAATGAACTGCTCATACCGCCAATATTCCAGACAGGAACACCATGTATGCCCAAATGGATACTGCTGCCATGAAATCCTTTTTAGGTGTGGAACTCTCAAGAATCTGATTTGAATTCAATGAGAAGTTATCTTCAACTAGCCTTTGAAGGAATGACACCTACCCTCCTAGTCCATACATTATCGTAATACGTTGTTATCCTTGAATGTGCAGCTATGTGTAAACATTTCCTGGCATAATTTATTGGGCATCATGCTGTACTTAGCTTCAAGATTGAATATTCAAATAAACTCCCTTTCCTAAATGTCCCAGTTGTAAAATTGTCGAAGAGTTCTCTATCACTCTCAATCATCAATCCACTGTTACTGGCCAATATATGAGCTGTAAGTATGGTTTGCTTCTACATGCTGGAAGCTATATATATAAAATTACTGGGTCCTGGTCTTTGTATACAGAAAGAACATGTGCATACATGGAGGGCACTCAGGGGAATCTTCTGACCAATCAGAGTGAACCTGCCCAGTTTGACATCTCAAAAAGCCTGACAGTAAACAGTCATCATTAATGTCTGCATTATCCAAGGCAATGCCTTTACCAGAGTCCATTTGCCAATTAATCAGCACTCTCCTCTCATTCAAAATAAATGTCGGTGATCCCCTTCATTGGTATTCTTGTGAAATATTCTGATGAGCATAAAACAAAAAAACTTTGACAAAATGCATTTTTAAAGCAATACTTGAGTTCTGTATTATCAAATAACTACTTGTTTACCAAACTGTTAAATTATATTGTTTGGCTGTTGTTTTCTTGGGTGCATTCATTATGCTGGAAGTGCATTCTTATAGGGGGTAGAATAAAGGCAATCAGCTCAGTAGCCTGTTTCATATAGTGACTTCTATTACTTTCATCAATGTCAGCAGAAAGTAAAATTGGGCAAAATATAAAAGGAACAACTGATCTGATCAAATTCGTTTCTCAAACTGGTTAAAAATAACCACGTGTGAAAGAGGTTTCCACCTGTTATAACGATAAAGAAAATTCACCTGCTTTACTACAGTTTTCTTGACCTTTCTTAGATGAAGAAAGCAAATAAACATTCGGCCAAAAAATGGGTGTACTGATGCTTATGTAAATGAACCATTTCAATGAACTTTGCAGAGAAAGCTGCATAACATTAAATATATCCAACTCAGAACTTCTCTATTGAACTAAATAAATTGTTCTCCATACTAACACAAAGAAATATTCCATTAAACTTCAAATTTAATCAGGGAAGTTATTTTCAGAACAATGTTATCATAGCATGGAATCAGAAATAAGTTCAAAATATTCTAAGATAAATATTCTTATCATTATTTTCTGGTTTCTCTTGTTCCCTTAAATCACCTGACTCCAATCTCTTGCAGTTATTTTTCTTTCATCTAACCATAGATAGTGTCTCTCTTTATTAAATTAACCTTGAAAGAAGTGAAATTGCTTAATGTATTGTTTGCAAATTTGAAGCCATCATATCAATTTCTGTGTAATTTCTGATCACATTGGACCATCTCTGGGTTAAAAATAATTATGTATACAGGAAAGAGAAGGACCCAGAGACAATTCTAGCATCTAAACAAGTGTGAAAAAGAGAGAGGAGAACACAGGTATATGGAGAAAATGGAAAGTGAGAGAGAAAGATCATGTGGTGGGAGATAAAAAGCAGGGACAAGGAACCCCTTCAACCGATTTCGAGGGCTTGTCTGTAGGGTTTGGCTGTTTTAATATGGTTTGGGTGGAAGCTTGAGAAATGCAGCATTGTGAGGTTACTGTGAGATACTGAGGTACCCATCCTGGATGGACGTGCTTGTGTCCAAGAATGAGACAGATACTAAAGAATAGTCCATGGTAAGTCTGATGGTGGGATGAAACTTGTTGATATCACCGTGTATTTGTTTCAGTTATTCTTCGCCATGGCTTCAAAGGAAGAAAATGTCGTCAATGTATCTGGTGTGTAGTGCTGGTTGGAGATCCTGTTTGGCAAAGTCGTGTTCGAACTTGTGCCTGAAAATGTTAGCATATTGGAGTGTAAATTTGCTCCCCATAGCTGTTCCGTGTATCTGGATGAAGAACTGGTTGTCAAAGATGATGACATTGTGGTCGAGGATGAAGCAGATGAGTTGCAGAATGGTGCTCGAAGATTGTCAACACCATTGACAGTGGTGTTGAGTACTGAGGCTTCTGAAGTGATGGGGGACACTGGTGTGGAGTGCTGAAACATTCAATGTGACGAGGAATATTCCTGGTTCAACTAACCCGTGGGTGCTGAGCTTCTGTAAGAAATATGTAGTGTCATGACAGAAGCTGGGGGTCCCCTGTACAATGGATGTCAAGACACTCTCAACATAGCCAGAAAGGTTCTCACACAGGGCCCTGTTGCCTGACACAATGGGACATCCTGGTGTGTTGGCTTTGCGTCTCTTCGGAAAGCAGTAGAAGTCCCCTATGTGAGAAGTATGTCGGATGAGAGTGCATAACAAACTCTAAAGAACTGCATCAAAAGTCTCAATCAATCTGTTTTGTTCACGGATATATTCTTTGGTCGAATTGGTCGCTAGTTGCCTATAGTGTCCCTAGTTGTTCAGTTGTTGGTACATTTCCTTCTGGTAGTCCATTCTATTCCTAATGACGATGATCTCTCCTTTGCCTGCTGGTTTGATGACAATGATGCCATTGGCTTTGAGAGCATGGATGGTGTTGCGTTGTAATCAGGTTATATTTTGCTTTGTGAGTGGAGCTGATGAATCTGGCATTTACATATTTCCTGATGACTTGAGCATACATGTCAAGCCAAAGGCAGTGGCCCTCCAGAGGGGTCCAAATCAACTCCTTCTTTGGTTGCTCCATTATGGATCTCTCTGACAACTGTTCCAGTTCGTCGGTTGTCTCATTGGGATCACTGTTGACATCTTGGAAGAATTCTCGTAATCTCATTCGTCTGATGAATTACACAGGGTCTGTTCAGATGAGGAGGAGTGTGATGGACACCTGAAGGTGCTGAAGGACAACCTCATCAGAACAGGATACGATGCTTAACTCATCGATCGCCAGTTCCGACGTGCCACAGGGAGAAAACCATAATGACCTCCTCAGGAGAGGGAATACGGTCGATAGGGTACCCTTCATTGTCCAGTACTTCCCAGGAACAGAGAAACTACACCATGTTCTTCACGGCCTGCAACACATTATCGATGAGGAGGAGCACCTCGCAAAGGCCTTCCCCACACCTCCACTTCTCACCTTTATATAGCCGCCAGAACTGAAACAGACCATTGTTCACAGCAAACTGCCCAGCCTTCAGGATAACATCGACCACAACACCGTACAACCCTGTCACGGCAACCACTGCAACTCATGTCAGAGTGTCGACATGAATAAAACCATTACACGTGGGGACCCCATCCGCCATGTACACAGCAGATACTCATGTGACTCAGCCAATGTTGCCTATCTCAAATGCTGCAGGCAATGATGCCCTGAGGCATGGTACATTGGCAAGACCAATTAGATGCTACCATAACAGATGAATGGACACCACACAACAATCACCAGACAAGGATGTTCCCTCCCAGTCAGGGAATACTTCAATGGTCAGGGACATTTGACATCAGATCTTTGAGTTATCATCCACCAAAGCAGACTTTGGGATACGTATCAATGCAGAGTGACCAAGCAGAGGCTGATACCAAGTTTGGTACCCATGAGGATGGCCTCAACTGGGACCTTGGTTTCATGCCACATTACAGGTGACCTAACTATACACACTCTCTCTCTCTCTCACACACACACTCTCTCTCACACACTCTGTCTCTCCCTCATATGCACGCACACATTCCTGAGTTTATGGGGTGAATTTGCATTTGCAGAACTGTATTTGCAGATACATTCTATTTTATTCAAAAAGCGCACAATCTGTAAGCAGTCAACCCATGTGCCATTTTATAAATTCCTATTTTGGAAAAAGAACCAGTCTGACTCAAGATTGGAATACATACAGACTCTAACCTCACACTGCATTTTCTGAGCTGAGACGTCACCTTTTTTTTATAAAACCTTAAGTTATCTCAGGAATGTGACTTGAAGGAAGTTCTGGGATTTACATATTAATGAATTGAAACCTGCAATCCTCTCTAAAAGACGAAAGACTTAAAAGCAATCCAGGTTGTTCAACATATCACATCAGTTGTGTGACACTATGATCTTTTGCTCTAAACTCTGTGCCCTATGATTCTGCTCCACTAGCTACCTGACGCAAGAGCAACACTCCAAAAGCTAGTGCTTCCAAATAAACTTGTTGGAGTATTATCTGGTATTGTGTGATTTTTTTTTTAAAACAGTGAAAGGACACTCCTGTTCTTTTTTTTCCTTCTTTTTTTAACCCCCCACACTACGGCCTAACTGCGGTAGTGCTTATTTTTTTCCCAGCACCCATAGTGTGTGTGTGCAGGTATGAGACACTGAGAAACACAAGCTGCACGAATCTTTATTCAATTTCCACCACCAGGAAGATAGGAAAACACCCGAGTGGCCAGTGACATCAAAGGGTAGTGCTGTGTGATCAAAACAGTGAAGGGGAGGGTAGGGACTAAATCAAAATAGAGTTGGAGGGGGAAAATAATGCACTCCACTCCCTGTGGCGCCCACCTCTTCCTGAACAACTCCAGGGTGTTGGTGGACACCGCGTGCTCCTTCTCCAAGGACACCCGGGCTCTAACGTAACCGCGGAAGAGGGGCAGGCAGTCGACCCTAACGACCCCCTCCACGGCCCGCTGCCTGGACCTGTTGATGGCCAGTTTGGCCAGGCCCAGGAGCAGACCCACGAGGAGGTCTTCGGACCTGCCCTCCCTCCTCCGTACCGGGTACCCGAAGATCAGGAGCGTGGGACTGAAGTGCAGCCAAAAGCAGAGGAGAAGGTTTTTCAGAAAATCAAAAAGGGAGTGCAAACGCCCACACCCAATATATACATGGTCCACGGACTCCACAGCGCCACAGAACAAGCAGTTGGGCTGGGAGTCCGTGAACCACCGCAATCTGCGGTTGCAGGGGACTGCTGCGTGCAGCTCCCTCCACCCCAGATCCCCGAGAGAAAGAGGGAGGACTCCCACGTAGAGAGCCCTCCACTGGGGATCCCCACCGCCCGGTGGCAAATGGGCACGCCAAGGCATGTGCGGACGGTGGATGAGGGAGAAGAGGTGGACGGTGTGCAGCAGCAGTCGATACAGGGCCCTCCTTTTTACCCCCTGAAGAGGAACAAAATTAAAATTCCGGAAGCGGCTCAAGTTGTGGGGCACAGGCTCCCGCGGGAAGTACGGGACCTTGGGGCCAATGTGAAATTCCGTCCGGGCTGGGGTGAGCGCGGACAGGAACCCACCGCACACCTGAGCGTCCTCCAACTGGTGCACTACGTCGGGTCCGAGCACCGCCGTTATAAGGCGTCGGATGGCGGTGGCCACGTACCGGATGTCTACCGCTGCCCTGCTCGCTATGTCCTGCGGCAGCGTCCAGCCCAGGCCCCCGGCGTCCAGCACGTCCCCGACCCTGGTCGCCCTCGCCGCCACGGCCCTCCCCTCCGACAGCCACTCGAACCCGCGAGTACGGAGGTGCGGATTCCGGAGCAACGGCTCCCTGACGACAGCCGCTACTCCAGCCGGAGGGTAGGCGTGACGCGATTCGACCATGTTCCAGACAGTGATCAGGTCCTGGTAAAAGACAGGCAGCACCTTGAGGGCGACCTCCAAACTGTCACGGTCGACGAACAAGAGCTGCGTGTCGTAGTTGAGGTTACGCACCTGGCGGAAAAAATACGTCGCCAGGGCGCACCACCTAGGAGGAGGCTCGACGTAAAGGTATCACTGCAAGGTCTGAAGACGGAACATCGTGACCTGGGTGCGGACGCACACCAGCGACTGACCGCCCTCCTCAATAGGGAGACTCAGAACCTGCGTGGCGACCCAGTGCATCTTTTTGTCCCAGAAGAAGTCGACCAACATTCTCTGGCTGTCAGCGACAAAGCCAGGAGGAGGGACCAAAGTGACCAGCCGGTACCACAGCATGGCGGCCACCAGCTAGTTTATGACCAGCACTCGACTCCTGTAAGATAGCACTCGGAGCAGTCCCATCCAGCGGCCTAGGCGAGCCGAGACTTTGGCCTCCAGCTCCTGCCAGTTGGCCGGCCAGGATTCCTCAGCCGGGCTGAGGTAGACCCCCAGGTAGAGGAGATGGGTGGTACTCCAGCTGAACCCCCGTAACTCCTCTGGCAGAGAGTCCACCCGCCACGGACTGACCAGTAGTCTGGAACACTTGGCCCAGTTGATCCTGGCGGAAGACGCCGCCGAGTACATGGCCTGGCACTCGCGCATCCTCCCCAGGTCAGCCGGGTCGGTGAAAGTGAGGAGCACGTCGTCGGTGTAGGCCGAGAGGACCGCCCCAGTGCCCGTGCTGCGCAGAACCAGCCCCGACAACCTCCTCCGCAAGAGGCGCAGCAAAGGCTCCACGCACAGGGAATACAGCTGGCCGGACAGGGGGCAGCCTTGACGCACTCCTCTCCCGTCAGGGACCCATTAACTTTAACCAGACACTCTGCGGCGGCGTACAAAAGTCGGATCAGGGCGACGAACTGCGTCCCGAACCCGAATGCCCGCAGAGTCCCAAGCAGATACTCGTGATCGACCCTGTCGAACGCCTTCTCCTGGTCGAGAGATGGGAAGGCGCTCGGCAGACCAGCCCGTTGACAGAAATGGATCAGGTCCCATGTAGGACTGGTCCGGGTGAATCATGTGGGCCAGCACGGAGGTCAGGCGAGAAGACAACACCCTGGTGAAGATTTTATAGTCCATGCTGAGGAGGGAGACCGGATGCCAGTTCTTCAAAGAACCAAGGTCCCCCTTCTTTGGCAGCAGGACAATGACCGCCCTGCGCCAAGAAAGGGGCAGCTCTCCGGCATTTAGACACTCCCCCAGGACCTGTGCGTAGTTGTTCCCCAGGACGTCCCAGAACGCCCTGAGAACTCCACAGTCAGTGCATTCAGCCCCGGGGTTTTGCCCCTCAAGAGCCGGTCAGCTCCTCTAAAGTGACGGGAACGTCGAGCCTTCCGGCGTCCTCCGGGCTGAGCTGCGGCAGGTCCTCCCACAGAACTCTGCGAGCATCCTCGCTGGACGGATCCGGAGAGAACAGAGCCTTGTAATAGTTCCAGACGTGGGCCCTGATACCCTCTGGATCCGAGACGAGGGACCCATCTTCGGCCAGCAGCACAGGTGCCACGCCTTTTTTTCAGTGAGTAGAAGGGGGAGCCACGGTCAAGGTCCTGGAGGAGCTGGATCCGCAACCTCACGTACGCGCCCCAAGCCCCGACGAGCTGCAGGTCCCAGAGCACGGCCTTCTTCTCTTCGTACACCCCGCGCAGGGCCGGGTCCACGTCGGACTGACCGAGGTGTGACTCCAGGTCGAGCATCTCCCTCTCCAACTCCGCGATCCTGGATTTCCGCCCCTTGGTCGACCCCCTTGCGTACTCCTGACAGAAGACGTGGACGTGAGCCTTGCCCACATCCCACCGTAGCCTCAGGGAGGGGAAGCTTCCACGCTTCCTTCTCCAGCCGGCCCAGAAACGACGAAACGAGTCCCGGAACCGCTCGTCCTCCAGCAGCAGGTTGTTAAAGTGCCAGTACGCGGAGCCGAGCCTGGCGCCGAACGGAAGGAGTTCCGCCCACACCAGGTGATGGTCCGTGCACGACACCCGCCGCGTGGAGGCCTTCGGAAAACAGGAGGCGTACGCCCGCGAAACATACAGGCGGTCAACTCTGGACAGTCCGACCCCAGGCCTCACGAAGGTGAGGGTGATGGAGTCGGGTTGGAGATTCCGCCAGACGTCCACCAGGTCGAAGGACTTGACCAAGTCCCCCAACCTCCTCCTCGACGCCCAACCAGTGCGGGCACCGCCGTGGTCCCTGCCCTCGAGGACGCAGTTAAAATCTTCCCCGAGGACGACACACTGGTTCTCGATGGAGGAGAGATGAGCGGACACTTCTCCGAAGAAGCTTGCTTGCCTCGGCCCGGCCAGGGGAGTGTAGACATTCACCAAGTGAAGCACCGCGCCCCCCAGCCGAACCGTCAGGTGAAGCAAACGGCCTGGCACGGGATCCCTGACCCCCAAGATCTCCGGCTGAAAATGCGGGGCCAACAGGATAGCCACCCCGCCAGATCTGCGGGTGAGGTGACTCACGTAGGCCCCCCCTCGCCACTCCAGGAGCCAGGTGGCTTCGTCTCCCGGGGTAGTGTGGGTTTCTTGCAGGAAGCACACCGCATACCTCCCATCCCGGAGGGCCGAGAGGGTCTGGAATCTGCGCTGTGACTCCCTGATGCCGTTGATGTTGAGGCTGGCTATAGTCATCTCCATGTCGGAAGCATTGTGCAACCACCACCAGTACAGTTAAAAACCAATATATACATTTACTGGGAGGACGGGGGAGGGGCACAGGAGTCCCTCGCCCTCACCAGGAGTGCCCCCAGAAGTTCCTGACTCGCTTTCACTCATTCGCGTCGAGCCGAAGTGCCTGGCGAGCAGCGTGGGCCGACCAGTAAACTCTTTCAAAGGAGCTCCAGCGGTCGAGCGCCAGTTGGGCTCTATCCCAGCGACTCAGAGTTTCCTCGACAAATTCCCAGAGTTCCTCGAGGGGGACGAGGGGGAGATCGGCGGGGGGCACCTGGGACTCAAAAATGTTACTGCAGACAGAGTCCACGTCGTCCCCGGTATCCGCCACCGATCCCGAACCCTCCTCCAGGAGGTCGCCCTCAGTCACCGACCCCTCCCCCACCGAGAGGATGGGGGCTGGTCCGCCGCTGCCAACTGGTCTCAAACCCCCGGCGACCCCACCCTCAGGGTCAACGGCGGTATCTTCCTCGGCGCACCCCTTCCTGGAACGCCCCGAGTTCGGGTCGTCAGGCGGCAGAGGCTCGGGGCCCCGCTCCTCTCCCGACACCGGGACACCCGGCTCTTTAGGGGAAAGGTCATCCCCCAGGGCCAAGGCCCCCGGAAAAACAGGCTGGGAGGGAGAAGCGAGGATAACACCTTCCTCCCCTCCACCGCTCGATGACCCAGCAGAGGGTCCTCCGTCATCGCCCGCACCACGGCCCGTGCGGTTATTAAAGTCCTCCCCAGGGGCCGGAGGAGTCGAGGCAGCAGGAGGCCCTGCTGTAGCCCCGGGGGTTTGGCTAGGTCACCGGCGCGCTGCTGGAATATCTCTCCCCTCCAAGGGCCGGCACCTCTTCCCCAGAGAGACAGGGAATTTATGGGCCTTCCCTTCCCTGCCCGCCTTGGTGGTCATGGGGCCCAAGGTCCCACCCCCCCAGCCTTTCCCGGTATACAATTGGCTGGGGGAAGAAAGGGGGCATGGCCAGGGTGGGGAGGGTCAGATGTGTCACTTCCTGCCCCGCCCCTGGTTTATCAGGTGATGGTGGGCAGGGCAGGGGCCAGGCGTGTCAGGCCCGCCCACAGGGAGACCACCCTATCCCCTTCCCCGACACCTAGCCCAGGACCTACCCTGCCCTGGCACGACAATGCCCCTGCGGCTGTGCCAGCGTCGCCCTGGCGTGGGAACCCTGACCCCCAAATCTGTACCTGATCCTGGCCCCACTGACCCCACAACCACCCCCCACCCCGATAAAGAAACCCCTGGGGCTTCAATGCCCGCCCCTGGCGCTGTAACACCTGGCCCAGGGGCCCCTGAGCCCAAGCCCCGCCCCACCCAGCCACACCATGGCACTAACCTGGGGGGAACTACCGCTGCCCTACTTCCTGCAGCGACCATGTCTCTGGGCCCCTGGGCCGCGACCTTCGGGCTCGCCATACTCTGCTGCTGGATGTTGATGTGTCCCAGGCGGTGGAGGTGGGCCTCTGGCAGCAGCAGTGGTGGAGGTTGTGGGGAGGGGCCTGAGGCGAGTCACCCAAGGAGAGTCCCAAGGTAGTGGCGGTGGAGACCGGCCTCAGCCAACAACAGCGGTGGAGGCAGGCCTCGGGTGAGTCCCAGGTAGGCCCTCTGTCGCAGCGGTGGGGGCAGACCTGTTGGGGAGGGTCCCCAAGGCAAGTCCCAGACAGCCCCAAAATTGAGTCCCAGGCAGCAGTAGTGGTGGAGGTTGTGGGGAGGGGTCCAAGGATAGTCCCAGGTAGTTGTGGTGGAAGCAGGCCTCTGGCAACAGCAGCGGTGGAAGCAGGCCTCTGGCAAGTCGTAGGCAGGCCCTTGGTTGCAGCAGTGGGGGGGCAGACCTGTTGGGGAGGGTACCCCAGGCAAGTCCCAGGCAGCCCCAAAATTGAGTCCCAGGCAGCAGCAGTGGAGGTGGGCCTCTAATAACAGCAGCAGTGGTGGAGGTCCTGGGAGGGGACCCAAGGTGAGTCCCAGGCAGCAGCAGTGAGGCAGGCCCCAAGCAGTAACAGCTGAGGCAGGTCAAGGCAGGGTCCCAGAGACTAGCAGTGGGAGTGAGCCCCAGGTCAGCAGCAACACTCCCTTGACCTGGGTGAGGCCCAGGCTGCAGCTCCAAAAGTAGGCCCAGGACTCAAAGCTCCATCATCATCATCATCATCATCATCATCATTCCTTCCGCTCTCTCGATCTGCGGCAGCTGGTCCAGGGACAGTCCCCTTCCTCTCAGAGGCAGTCAAGGAGGAGAGTCCTTGCACATGCACGTGCGCAGACTGAGCCAGCTCTCAAAGTGAACAGAACTTCTGACCCTCCTGTTTATATATGTCAGCCAGGGCTCCCTGACTGGGGCTGTTAATCTAATCCAATCAGGAAACTCATATTCTGTGAGGTCCACCTGGCTGACCTCGTTGCAATCACTACGTCCCTGAGTCTGAGGACATAGGCTGGTCCTTTTTCTTGCATTTCCTCTTGGGGTGTTTTACCAGGTTCCTCCAACTCTGCCTCTGCTATGGGTGGCATCTAATGCATAGTAGTTCACCTCTTGTGCCTGGAGCATCTTGGAAGAAATTCATTCCCTTCTTCAGGCGGCAAAGACATCGAGGTGGCAACATCCATCGTGTCCAACTCAGATTCCGAGGTATCCTCAACAATTGATGGACAGGGAGAACCCAAGGGTTCTGGAACAGTCGGAAAGGCAGTTGAGAAGCCAAGCACATTTTCTTCTGCACCTTTTGCGAGGAAACGGCTTTCATATGATCTATGGACTTGTTTAGGACCAGCGCACCTACCTGAAATTCATACGTCACCGGACCTGAACTCATGCCGACCGTGCCTCTTCCCCGTGCAGGACCTTTCCCGTGGTTTCCACATAAAACTTCATCCCCCGAGGTAAACTGTCTCTCTTGCTTGGTGGAGTCTTGTATCTAACTTGGCATTCCTGATGCCCTTTCACCTTAACCCACCCCTCCAACTCCCTCCAGGACTGGGAGAATCAGATTGAACCCAGTACGGAGTCTTCTCCCCATTAGCAACTCTGCTGGAGCTATCCCTGCAGTTGCATGAGTCCTGGAGTCAAATAGGAACCAGGACAGTTTGGTATCTAGTGAAGTCGTATGCTGTCTCTTTAAGCCTGCCCTCAAAGTTTGGACCGGTCTTTCTGCTAAACTATTGGATGATGGATGATATAGAGCTAATAAACAATGGCACATTGTCTGTGACCAATACTTCCAGGAGTCCGCGTGTTACAACAGATGTGCACAGTTTTTCTGTGGTCATTCCTGAGTTTGACGAATGAACTCTATGTACATCCAGCCACTTTGAGTGCGCCGTTTACAGCAAATATGAATATTGAGCCCACGGAATGACATGCATAGTTCACATGTATCCGAGTCCAGGGTTTATTTGACCATTCCAATGAATGTGAGGGAACTGCTGCCAGTAATGTTTCTCCATGTTGGCACTCTGGGCACTGCCCCACAAATAACTCATCTACCCACAATTGCAAGAATGCATGGCTCATGTCCAGCTTCATGAAGGACAGATCCCTCACCCCACTTACCATCCCCCCCGCCAGCTTTGTGCATAAGTCCTCTATGCAAGGGATTGGGTATTTATCCAGCTGCAGTAAACAGTTTCCCCTTTGTTTAAAATCATCACAATGGCGAACCAACCTTTCAGGCTACCGACCAGCGCTACCCATTCTGTAAATTGGACTGTTTTGATGATTCCTTTGCTTTCTCACCTTCTGGTTTCTGCCTCTGCTTTTGTATGTCAGGCAAATGGCACTGAGGGGACATAGCAGTATTGTGGAATTGCTTCCTGGTCAACAGGCAAAGTGGCCTTGGCTCCTTTGATAGGCCCTAGACCTTCCTGGAAAATATCCCGGCATTTACTTAGGACTTTACTGAGGCAGCCATTTGCTAATCAAAAAATGTTGTGCAATCAAGTTGAATCTTTCTCAACCAATTTGGCCCATCCAGCTTTAGGCCTGAGCCTTTTACTACAATCAGTGGTATACCAGCTACTTCTCATATGAGACCAGAACCAAAGTTGTACACTTAATTGGTAAAGGTTCCAAGGTACAGGTTATCAGTCTCGCTGAGGTCTTGCACAAACTTAAGGGTTGGAATCCAGAGCAACCTTTGTTAAAGACTGGTTCTGCCATGACTGAAACAGCTGTTTCAGTATTGACCTCCATTAGAATCAGGTGAACATTTAATCAGATGTTAATTTTGATTGGTTCTAATTTGGATCTTCCTAAGCAATTGCAGATATAGGTGGACATTTCATGGTGTGCACTCTTCTGGATACCAGCCAATGAGTACTTTTTACTCCATTTTGGACTGACGGGACTCTTTTGCTGTCTCGAGTCAAAGTACTGGCAATAATTACAATGCTTTGCCAGTTTGGATAGAGTCATAGAGATGTTCAGCACCGAAACAGACTCTTCGGTCCACCTCGTCCATGCCGACCAGATATTGGAACCTTTACCAATTAAGTGTACAACTTTGGTTATGGTCTCATATGAGAAGCAGTTGGTATACCACTGATTGTAGTAGAAGGATCAGGTGGGCCAAATTGGTGGGCAACACGGTGGCACAGTGGTTAGCACTGCTGCCTCACAGCGCCGGAGACTCTGGTTCAATTCCACCCTCAGGCGACTGACTGTGTGGAGTTTGCACGTTCTCCCCGTGTCTGCGTGGGTTTCCTCCGGGTGCTCCGGTTTCCTCCCACAGCCCAAAGATGTGCAGGTCAGGTGAATTGGCCATGCTAAATTGCCCGTAGTGTTAGGTAAGGGGTAAATGTAGGGGTATGGGTAGGTTGCGCTTCGGCGGGGCGGTGTGGACTTGTTGGGCTGAAGGGCCTGTTTCCACACTGTAATCTAATCTAATCTAATCTAAATCCCAACCCAGTCTATTCCCACCTGCCAAGACCTGGCTCATATCCCTCCAAACTCTTCCTATTCATATACCCATCCAGATGCCTTTTAAATGTTGCAACTGTACCAGCCTCCACCACTTCCTCTGGCAGCTGATTCCATACATGTACCACCCTTTGCGTGAAAAAGTTGCCCGTTAGGTCTCTTTTGTATCTTTCCCCTCTCACCCTAAACCTATGCCCTCTAGTTCTGGACTCCCCCAACCCGGGGATAAGACTTTGTCTATTTATCCTACCCATGCCCCTCAAAATTTTGTAAACCTATATTAGGTCACCCCTCAGCCTCCGACACTCCAGGGAAAACAACCCCAGCCTGTTCAGCCTCTCCCTATAGCTCAAATCCTCCAACCCTGGCAATAACCTTGTAAACCTTTTCTGAACCCTTTCAATTTCACAACATCTTTCCAATAGGAAGGAGTCCAGAATTGCATGCAATATTCCAACAGTGGCCTAATCAATGTCCTGTACAGCCGTAACATGACCTCCCAACTCCTGTACTCAATACTCTGACCAATAAAGGAAAGCATACCAAACGCCTTCTTCACTATCCTATCTACCTGTGACTCCATTTTCAAGGAGCTATGAACCTGCACTCCAAGGTTTCTTTGTTCAGCAACACTCCCGAGGATCTTACCTTAAGCATATACGTCCTGCTAAGATTTGCTTTCCCAAAATGCAGCACCTCACATTTATCTAAATTAAACTCCATTTGCCACTTGTCAGCCCATTGGCCTATCTGATCAAGATCCCGTTGTAATCTGAGGTAACCTTCTTCCATGTCCACTACACCTCCAATTTTGGTGTCATCTGCAAACTTACTAACTATACTTCTTATGCTCACATCCAAAAGAAAATTTGAACTGTTTGGCTGAGGCTTGAGTTTGTTTTGGGCTGATCTGGTGTCCCTCTGTTTAAGATATGTCCTGAGTGAGGCTATGCATTGGCTTCACTCAAGTGGTCTTAGAGTCATAGAGATGTACAGCATGGAACAGACCCTTCGGTCCAACTCGTTCATGCCGACCAGATATCCCAACCCAATCTAGTCCCACCTGCCAGCGCCCAGCCCATATCCCTCCAAACCCTTCCTATTCATATACCTATCCAAATGCCTCTTTAAATGTTGCAATTGTACCAGCCCACACCACATCTTCTGGCAGCTCATTCCATACACGTACCACCCTCTGCGTGAAAAAAGTTGCCCCTTAGATCTCTTATATCTTTCCCCTCTCACCTTTCCTGCCGTACCAACCAGTACCCCTCCACTGACATCCTCCTTCGACTGACTGAACTGGTCCTCACCCTGAACAACTTCTCTTTCCAATCCTCCCACTTCCTCCAAACCAAAGGAGTAACCATGGGCACCCGCATGGGCCCCAGCTATGCCTGCCTCTTCGTAGGATATGTGGAACAGTCCATCTTCCACAGCTACACTAGCACCACCCCCCACCTTTTCCTCCACTACATCGATGACTGTATCGGCGCTGCCTCATGCTCCCACGAGGAGGTTGAACAGTTCATCCACTTTATCAACACCTTCCACCCCGATCTCAAGTTTTCCTGGACCGTCTCAGACTCCTCCCTCCTCTTCCTAGACCTTTCCATTTCTATCTCGGGTGACCGAATCAACGCGGATATTTACTATAAACCGACTGACTCCCACAGCTACCTAGACTACACCTCCTCTCACCCTGCCCCCTGTAAAAACGCCATCCCATTTTCCCAATTCCTTCGTCTCCGCCGCATCTGCTCCCAGGAGGGTCAGTTCCAAAACCGTACAACCCAGATGGCCTCCTTCTTCAAGGACCGCAATTTCCCCCCAGATGTGATCGACTATGCTCTCCACCGCATCTCTTCCACTCCCCGCTCCTCCGCCCTTGAGCCCCGCCCCTCCAACCGCCACCAGGACAGAACCCCACTGGTCCTCACCTACCACCCCACCAACCTCCATGTACAGCGTATCATCCGCCATCATTTCTGCCACCTCCAAACGGACCCCACCACCAGGGATATATTTCCCTTCCCTCCCCTATCAGCGTTCCAAAAAGACCACTCCCTCTGTGACTCCCTCGTCAGGTCCACACCCCCCAACAACCCAACCTCCACTCCCAGCACCTTCCCCTGCAACCACAAGAAATGCAAACCTTGCGCCCACACCCTCCCCCCCCCCTTCCTTACTTCCCTCCAAGGCCCCAAGGGATACTTCCATATCTGCCACAAATTCACCTGCACCTCCACACACATCATCTATTGCATCCGCTGCACCCGATGTGGCCTCCTCTATATTGGGGAGACAGGCCGCCTACTTGTAGAACGTTTCAGAGAACACCTTTGGGACACCCAGACCAACCAACCCAACCACCCCGTAGCTCAACACTTCAACTCCCCCTCCCACTTCACCAAGGACATGCAGGTCCTTGGACTCCTCCATCACCAGACCATAGCAACACGACGGTTGGAGGAAGAGCACCTCATCTTCCACCTAGGAACCCTCCAACCACAAGGGATGAACTCAGATTTCTCCAGTTTCCTCATTTCCCCTCCCCCCACCTTGTCTCAGTCAAATCCCTCGAACTCAGCACCGCCTTCCTAACCTGCAATCTTCTTCCTGACCTCTCTGCCCCCACCCCCATTCCAACCTATGACCCTCACCTTAACCTCCTTCCACCTATCGCATTCCCAACACCCCTCCCCCAAGTCCCTCCTCCCTACCTTTTATCTTAGCCTGCTTGGCACACTCTCCTCATTCCTGAAGAAGGGCTTATGCCCGAAACGTCGATTCTCCTGTTCCTTGGATGCTGCCTGACCTGCTGTGCTTTTCCAGCAACACATTTTCACCTCTCACCCTAAACCTATGCCCTCTAGTTCTAGACTCCTTGACCCCAGGGAAAAGACTTCGGTCTTCCCCAAGCTCAGTTGGTATGGTGAGGGTGTCCACTCCGATAAGAATACTCTGTTAACTTATGCTCCACTTGCTGCATTTTCCAATGAAAAAGCCAGTTGTTCTGCCTGTTTGAAGACCAGTTGGGCTTCAACTAGTAGGCGCTTTTGCGCAGTTACATCATGACTCCCATTCCTGTCGCCACTGAAATAACTCCAAAGAGACTGGTATCCTCTCACCAAGTCATCCTTTCTTTATATGTGGAGAGTCCTTGACACTGATCCAGCTCCCTTAGATGACAACCTACTGGAAGCATGTTGCCCTACAGCTTAATTATAGTACTGACACAATGTACCTGCAGAATGTAATGCTTATGCATAATATTAGCTGTAACAAATGTCCCACTCTCAGAATGAACAGGTACGGGTGTCAGTCTAGCCAAGGTCCTGTGCAAACTTAAGGGTTGGAATCCAGAGCAACCTTTGTTAAAGACTGGTTCTGCCATCACTGAAACAGCTGTGCCAGGACTGACCTCCATTAGAATCAGGTGAACATTTAATCAGATGTTTGTTTTGATTGGTTCTGATTTGGATGTTGTTAAGCAATTTAACTGATCAGGACATCCTGTTCATATCTTTCAGCAGGGCTCCCTGATTGGACCAAATTAACAGCCCCAGTCAGGGAACTCACATTCTATAAGGCCCACCTGGCTGACCTCATTAGAATCACTACAAGTTTGATGCTCATTTACTTTAATTAATCTGTTTATTTTAAGGGGTATTCAAACATACACATCAACACATGCTTTGTCTTGTAATGATGTTCCTACTGAAATGTTTTGGGAAGTTATTATTCACCAAGACAACAATAGACAATGGAGAAAAATGTGATGTTGCAGGCTTCATTGTTGGCAGCAAGGTAACAGTTCAGAATGAGCTACCCCTTCAAGAGGAGAGAATTAGCAACTACCCAGAAGTACCAATGAGGACATACTTTGAACAACAACCATGTCCCCATATGATTGTCACAGCTGCTCAGTATTTTGGCTGTATGTATGTTTGTTGCAGATGCTTACTGACCTGTTTTGCATTTTTATTTTGCATACAGTGACATACTATTTATTCTTAATTTGAATAGAACTAATTTGGATGGATTTACAGAGTCATGTTGTGTGAATCATTCGTGGATATAAGCAGTTTTTTTGCATATCTTCAACAGCACTGTCCTCCCCAGGATGTTGGAGATTATAGTCAGGAGTTTTGGCCTCCTCTGGGGCCAGGATTTTACACAGCTGTGGCCAGGAAACAGCCCCAACATTGTGCCTACAATTTTAAGATGCCTTTCTCTTACATGCCTTCAGCGGGATTTGGGTATACTCATGTAAGGAACATAGGAAGTTCCAGCTACAGCAAGAAATTAAGACAAACGGTTTGTTGGGCTTGAAGGAATCGATGTAGCCATAATTAATCATGTTATTTCTCACGGTCAGTACATCAGTGTAGGTTTAAGAAGCATGCCCATGACATCATAGCTGTATCATGGCCGATGATTTGAGGTAGAAAGGTCTCAAAGTCCATTTTACTTTGGAACATTAAGGATGACAGTTTACTAGAAGCACATTTCCTGATAGCTTAATTGTATTTCAGACACTTATGTACCTGTAGAATGGAATGCTTGGACGTAATATTAGCAATAGCAAATGTTGGATTCTTCATTATCCCTATAGCTGTGTCCAAGTTCTTAGATTAGAAAGAATAATATAAGCCTTAGTATGTCAAGCAAAACACAATTCTCAAGACAAACCCACAATATGATAACAGCAGTGGCCATCTGAAAAAAAGACTCCAATATCTTTGTAATATTTATTGAGAAAGCTAATTGAAGACCAACCGAACAACAGCTTTAAACAGATGGAAATTCTTAAGCAGTATTAGTTTCAGTGAGTATAGACAGCTGTACAGATCTGTGCATAGAGCATTATCACTAAGAAAACAGGGTATAAGTTCTTTCAAGAAAAGTAAATTCCTTCGATTGCCTTTATTAATAGAAATAAGAAAGTGACAGGACATTTTTAAGCTGGAATACAAAATAGAGCTGGTGTCTTCCTTACTCAATGAACTTCTCTGACAGTTCCTCTTTGGAAAAGTTACAGTTATGCCCTTTGTTGTGGTATCATCCAACAAACTGGCCAATTGACTTTTGGGTCACTATCATTTCTAAAATATTCCAACTAAAGGAAGTTTTCTGATTTACTGACCATCAGTTTGGATGACCACGGCATGGATAGAAGTACAACACTTTAGGATTTTCTGAGGTACCATGAGCAATGCCACTGGATAGCCAAAAAAAGTGTACATGTTTTTAAAATGATAGGATTTTATAATGTTTTATTCTGCCCTTATGAACCTCTGAATGAATTGGAGATAAATGAATAAATGACTAAGGTTGTCATATCTAAGTAGATCCACCTGGTGGTGCTGTAAATAGGCAGCAGCTTATCAGAACAATCTGGACATAAAATTGTGTAACATTTTACTTTTCTGACCATTTTAATTTTCTTTTTTCAATGCATCCTATGTAAAACAATAAAAGGATTTGTTGGAATATATATATGAGAGAGAGAGAGAGAAACTATTTTCTTTGATGGAGCATATGGAAAAAGTGGAAGGCATGCTTAACGTTAGAGCTTGGCTACTGAGGACTGAGATCAGGAAGCATTTTCACACAAATTATAGTGGAAATCTCAAACTCTCCTGTCCCCAGTGAACTGTGGATACTGGGGCAGTAAATTTTCAAGATTGAGATGAACAGAAACTTGTTTGGTAAGGAGATTTGTGTCCACGAAGGAGCATAGGCAACAACTGGTTATGTCTACAAATTCAGGGCAAGGTGAGGATGCCTCCATGAACCATCACAGCAGGTACAGGGATTGAACCCACGCTTTATTATGCACCACACTCTAGTCACTGAACAACTGAGCTAACTGACTCACCCTGTTTTGTAAGGGAAACAGAGATGAACAATAGGGCAGATTGAGTGACACCCATTCTTCTGTGACAGTGACAGCAGTGCAACGGAAACAAGAGTGGTCCAGTTTCAAAGCCTGCCATGGCAGAGAGTGAAATTTGAAATAAATTAATAAATTCAGAACTGAAACTTAGTCTAATGGTGATTGTGAAACAATTCTAGTTTAAAAAAAAAGAAATCCGATTCACTATGCCCTTTAGGGGCAAATCACCACTGTCACCAACCCAATCCCATGTCAGATCATCAACATGGGTACTATCATCACATGTGGGAACACCACCCACCATGAACACAGTATATCCTCACATGACTTGGCTAATGTTGTCTACCTAACACTCTGCAGGAAAGGATAGCCCAAGGTGTGGTATATTGGGCAAGACCATGCAGATGCTGCAACAATGGATGAATGAACTCAGCGCAACTATCCCCAGGCAGGAGTGTTCCCTCCCAATCTGGGAACACCTCAGCGGTCAAGGATATTCAGCCCCTGATCTGTGGGTAAGCATTCTCCAAGACAGCCTTCAAGATACATAACAACACAGAATAGCCAAACAGAAACCATTAGCCAAGTTCCTTGCCTACGAGGATGGTCTCAACTGTGATCTTGAGTTCATGTCACATTACATACAACCCCACCATACTGGGTCTGTGTACAATCTCCCTTACTATACTGTTTTGACACCATCACCTTAATAACTTGTTATTATCTCTCTACCTTAATTAGTTTGTAGTTTTGGATTACTTGTTACTTTGGTTAGACCCTTGTTATCTGACCATTATACCTATCATGTTATTCCAGCCATTTGGTTTGTCTCTGGCACCATCCTATTTTTGGATGTTTTGTAATTATTAATCAGATTATACGTCATCACTTGCCATTCAGCTGTTGACACTTAACTTACACTGTTTGACACTTTTGATCACTTACAAAGACTTTTTATTCAGCCTGTCGACACATTACTCAGGCCATTTGTATTTATCTTTTGGCACTCTTAATTACCTGGAGTATTTTACCATTATCTCTGTCATAAAATTCTGTGCCTGTGTACTTCCCTCCACTTGACCTGACGAAGGGGCAGTGTTCTGACAGCTTGTGATTTCAAATAAACCTGTTGGACTATAACCAAATGGCATGCAAAGGAATAACTTGCTCACTACACTCTCAGTTTGGATTCTGCTAGAACCATTCAGATTCATTATAGCCCAACTTTGCACATTGATGAAATAGCTGAACTTTGGCAGTGAGGAGAGTGATAGCCCTTCTGATTAAGGCAGCCTTTGAGGAGTATAAAGTTAAAAATCACAGAACACCAGGTTATAGTCCAACAGGTTTAATTGGAAGCACATTAGCTTTCGGAGCGCTGCTCCTTCATCAGGTGGTTGTGACTCCACTACCACCTGATGAAGGAGCGACGCTCCAAAAGCTAGTGTGCTTCCAATTAAACCTGTTGGACTATAACCTGGTTTTGTGTGATTTTTAACTTTGTACACCCCGGTCCAATACCGGCATCTCCAAATTTTGAGGAGTATGGCATTAAAAAGTCCTATAAAATCTGGAGTTAATGGAAATCAGGGGGAAATGCTCTGTTGGTTTGGAGTGATAACTTGTTCAAAGGAAAAGGGTTGTGGTTGTTGGAGGTTAATCATCTCAGACCAATGAAAGCACCAAGGAATTCCACAGGCCCACAATCTTCAGCTGCTTCAATCATGACCTTCTCTGCATCTTAAGGTCAAAAATGGGAACTGCACTAATGATTGGACAAAATTTAATACCATTGCCATTCCTCTAATACTGGATACTCTGCCCATGTGCAGCGAGATCTGAACAATATCCAGGTATGGGCTAATATCTGGCAAGTAAAATTTATGCCACACAAATGGCATGGTTACACTCCCAATTGCAAAATTTTCCTCCATGTCACACACCATCCTGACTTGACCTTTCTGGCCATTCATTCGCTGCTGCTCAGTCAAGTCCTAGAACTCCCTTCTTAACAGCACTATGGGTGCAGCTACACTCCAATATCTTCAGTGGTTTAAGAAGGTAATTCAACACCCCCACCACTTCAAGGCCAATGAGGAATAAATGGTGGCCTACACAGTGACATTCACTTCTCGTAGATGGACAAGATAAAAGCTAACCTGACAGAACACACCATGCTAAATGGCTTTTCAAAGTCATTGACCCCATAAAGTGGCAGAGGTGTATATCCTGGCTAATGTATTCACAATTGTGTCATTTCTTGATATTGTCTGGTTCAATGGGGTTCCCTGTTGTACATGACAGTGTCGGGCTATTGAGTGCTTGTGATGAACCTAATGCACCAGAAATTAGAAACACTGTCCTGTTCAAGGTGAAATACTAGCTGAGGGATGCAATGGATTTCCTTCTAAAACAAAACATATATGATAGACGACTGGCTTTGAGGAACATTCCTTTTATGATACAGTTCATTTCTACTTGTCCATGGAAGGTCTACCTAAGTTCATCTCTGTGAACCATACATGGAGAGCTGGCAATGCGGGACACGAGCATTTGAATGAGAAGTTGCGTAGACTGGTTACAGCAACAATCTTTGAAAATGGCTTAGCTCCAAAATCCCAAACCAGAATCTCCGGTGCATAGCCAATTTTCATGGATCCTACTCGAAGAACCACAGATTTTGAGGGCTGAGTCCTCTTCCAAGTTGATTTTAATTGCCAATCAAATCACTTGATACAGATTATTTGCTGAGTTGAAATACTGTCTAAAACATAAAACCATTTTGGTGGACTTCAGATAACTGTTGCATTAGTTAGGTAAAGTTGGACTGCCAGTGAAGAAGAGCTTCAATTTGAAATTCAACAGTCTGAAGAGATATATCTGCTGTCAACTCATCAGATTCTCTTGAATGGTTGCACTGCAACCTGTAGATACGGAGTTTGAAAGATCATTACAAATCACCACATTTAAGAGTTACAGCACAAACACTAATCTAGAATTACATTTATTTGTTAACATCTGCCTGAAGAGGGAGCAGAAGTTAATGGTTCCACTATAAACTCAGCTGCATGATTTCTTCCTGTTACCAGTTGCTTTTGAAGTTTCATTTTCATTGCTCAACTATTCTCAATCATCTCTTATGCTGTCTAGGCCCTAAGCTCTGGAATTACTAGCCCTCTCCATATTTCTATGTCTCTCTCTCTCTCTTTAAAAGAACATGAACAAAAGAAAATAAAAAGTAGGAAGTTGTGATTGGACTACGGCAGCAAAGCAATGGATAAGTTAAAATCATAGTTGGCTGTAGCTACACGATAGGATCAATAAATAATTACTTTTATTCAGTATATATCAGGTGAATGGATCAGGTGAGTACGATAGCTGAAAATAAAACAACCAGTTCAAAATAAAAAGTGAATATACAAAAACAGAAATTGCTGGAAAAGCTCAGATCATTCCTCAGAACAGCTCTAGGCTTTGTTTTTTAGCAATTTTTTGTTTCTGATTTACAGCATCTGCAATTCTTTCAGTTTTTATTAAATGAAAATACAAGTTGTTTAAATGCTTGGTCTTCTAAATTTGACATTTTAGACATTGTCATTTAAATAGTGTCAAGCATACTACATGCTATTTGACTACTTTAAAAGGTTTCATAGCACACAAACACTAGGCCTCAGTTTGCAACTATGCACTTTCCTCATCTAATTCTCTCATGTTTAGTGACAAGAAGGTTTAGGTTTTTGTTTCACACAGACCAAAGTTTGACCCTGACTATTGTTGTGATCTCATCTGACATTACTAATGCACATAACAATCAATAAGACTCAATTGATCAGATTTTGTATTTAATTTAATGTGGCAGGCTTTCCTTGAAACATTAGCACACAAGGCTACAGGTTTGGTTTTAAAAATAAAACAGAAGTTTGTTGCACAAAAGAAAGAAAAACTAAAGATGGCAAATCAAGATGTCTGAAAGGCTTTCAAACACTTGGGAAAACAAACTTCCATCTACTTTCCAACACCATCACTTTATAGTTCATCAAAATTCAGACAAATCCCTTGCTGTCAAATCTGTAGGTTTGACTAACTGCTTCTTTTCAGTTCTGGTACCAGATGCAGGCCTTTAATAGTCTGTCCCAACGTAGAGTGGAATGAGTTGATGGTGGGATGGAGACTTTATGCCTGCTCTGTCACTTGATTACGCATGCTCAGTGCACTAATGTACAATTTACATTGTAGTTGGATGTAAGTCATATGGGATCCACCATGATTCGGTAAGTTGGATACAAAATTGGCTTGGTCACAGAAGACAGATGGTAGTTGTGGAAGGGTGTTTCTCTGATGAGAAGTCTGTTCTGCAAGAATCAGTGCTGGGATCTCTGTTATTTGGAACATATAATAATAACTGGGATGAAAATGTCAGTGGTCTGATTAGTAGGTTTGCAGACAACATGAAAACATGGAGTTGTGGATAGTTAGGAAGTTTGTCAAATGATACAGCAGTATATTGATCAGTTGGAAAGTTAGGCAGATAAATAACAGATGGAGTTTAATATGGACAAGTGTGAGGTGATGCATTTTGGGAAGTCAAATGCAAGAGTTAAGTATTTCGTCAATTGCAGGACCCTTCCAGGCCTTGGGATACAGATGGATCTCAGGTGCAAGTCCAAAGCTCTCTAAGTGGTAACACAGGTTGGTAAGATGGTAAAGAAGGTGTAAGGCAAGCTTGTCTTCATCAGTGGGGGCATTGAGCATAAAGGTTTGCAAACTGTTTTGCAGCTGTATAAAACTTCAGTTCGGCCACATTGTGTGTATTGTGTGTACTTCTGGTTGCTACACTATCAGAACGATGTGAATGCTTTGAATGGGGTGCGAAAGAGTTTTATCAGGATGTTGGCTGGATTGGAGTGTATGAGCTGTAAGGAGAGGTTGGACAAACTTGGATTATTTTTGCGCAAGTATCAGAGTCTGAGGGGTGATTTGATAAAAGTATATCAAATTATGAGATACAGGATAGGGTGGATAGTTGGAGTATTTTTCCCAAGGTGGAAATGTCAATGTCAAGGGCATAGATTTAAGCTGACAGGGGCAAAGTTTAAAGGAGATGTGTGAGGTTTTCTTTTAACACAGAGGTTGGTAGATTTCTGGAACATGCTACTGGGAAGGTGGTAGAGGCATATATTATAACTGCTTAAGAGGCATTAAGAGAGACACATGAACACAGACTGAAAAAAAGGGATGTGGGCAATGTGTAGGCAGATGGGATTAGTGTAGAATGGTATCATGACTGACGTAGACATGGTGGGTCAAAGGACCTGCTCCTGTACTGTTTGTTTCTACAAACTCCATGACCTATGCAACAGGATATAGATCAGTTGGAAAGTTGGACAGAGAAATAGCAGATGGAGTTTAATCCAGATAAGTGAGAGTTGATGCTCCCATTTTTGGTCCCACCTTCAGGAGTCAGGCACTTCTCATTAAATTCCACCCATAATTTTTGTGTTGTTCTCTATCTTCATGTTGATGAACTGGGATAAATTGTAATACCAAAAACAATTTATATATGTATATATATTATATATATATAAGCACAGTTGTCAAGAGTGGTCTTGTTTATGTCTTCTGGTAACAGCAACATCTCTTTGATGGTTTTAAGTCAATAGAGGGGTATAGAAGTTGCTTTTAAGAAATGAGTACTGCCTGAAAAGTTATGTTAATTTGAGATCTTTTCTTTGTTAAACAATCCCAGTGCATCACTTGAACAACATATTAGGTGATATTTTACATGTGCCTGAAAACCTACTTTTCCAGTTTATGTTCAAGTAAAGATATCACTTTACTCTTCGAAAGACACAATTAATTTGTCTCAAACTGCTCCCTGAACCCGTATTACCAAATCATATTATCCAACAATTACTGTTTATGGAATTTTGAAATTGTCTGCTCATTTGGAGTCACATTACTCCAAATATCAATCCTGGTCAAGCATTGCTTTGTGTGTGCTGCATTCACCCACAGTGCAGCTCTTCAAACTAATTCAGTTGTATGTGGCGAGCCTGGCAAAGTCTATGACAGAGGTGGTAGCACAAATACAAATGCTAGTTTTAAATAATACTGTCAATTGAAAAACTGACAAGGTGGGTTCATTTTCTCACTTCTTAAATAGCATTACTTTGTAGAATGTGAATAGCCCTCAAGAAGGATTTATTATTGCAAATAGTGTAGGTAAACAATCACATTTTGTCATGCATTAAGGCAAAGTAGATTCCTTTCTGTACAATTGGTAGACAACAATTGTAAAACATACCTGTTCCTTCTTTCTGTAAACAATAGAACTGTGTGCAGAACAGCATAACTAACAGTACATACTAACTGGTCAATTTGACCTTTACATATTGCAATAATGTTTGATTATTTCAACTGAAAGTAAGAAAGTTGGTGCAAGGATTACATAAATGATGGTGTCGTCGTATATGAAAATAATTAATCCAAAACATGCTCTGAACTTTTAATTGTATGTTGGTTACTGCTAATGTTTATGTAAGCATTAAGAGCACTAATGCGATTGAACTACACAGAATTGCAGCAGGATACATTCTCATTTGTGTTGTTTTTACTATGTTACAGTATGTGTACCCGGTTTGAAAATGAAGTGTAATTTGGCTTGGTAAACATGATCAATGTCATCTTATCTTAACAGTGTCACTTCACTTGCCATAGATGAGTTACTTCAAGTGTGTTGGATGCAATATCCATTCCTATGATTTACTTTGGTTAAATATTGCCACATGATTTACTTTAACTCTTTGGTGAAAACATATATAACTTATTTTTAACAATTGAGGGTGATTTAACCAAAATTCAAACCCAAAGTACTATTCAGGTCTAGTTAGGTTTACAGACAGGGGCTGACAGAGAGGGAGGGGTGGAGGATGCAGCAAATTGCAGATGGGAGAAGGTAGAGACAGAGGAATGAAGGAGAAGATAGAGGGGGGGATATTGAATTGGGAAATTGAGTTGGGAAGGCTGAAGGGCTTTGATGAAGAAAAGTAAAAGTTTTGCATTCTCTATTACTTTTCAAGACCATTGGATGAGGGGAGTTCCAACATCTTAGTTGGTGGAGTCAGTGGGTGGGGCTCGGGGAATAATTGGTCAGAATAATGGTACCAAATCCAAGAAGTAACCATAGTGATAGGATTAAAAATGATATCTTCAAACCAGACCTTTAGGAGTTAATCATTAACAGTTAATTGAAATTAAGTGGAAAAGTATGTAGGAGATGAGCCTAATGCACACACAGCCTGTTTTGACGGAGAGATGAGCAGGTAACACTAAGCTGTCTATGAGAACTATCAAATTGGGTTGTCATACACAGCTACCTGGAGATGTTTTTCTGTGTAATGGAATGTTTGGAAAAGTACTGACAGTACTACAAAGCGGTAACACAGAATGTAATCTTAGATTCAGAACAGTACTTTGCCTCATTCAGTGGACTTCACTGCGGGCTGGGACTTAGCATGGTAAGAAACTGATTAAACTTGTTGTCAACTTAACATGTGTTTTTGCTATTGGACTTCACCTCTGACCAGGATTCACCAACGGTGCCAGGATCCTTGAATGCTCCAGACCGGAGGTCATAAAGTGGGATCCCCGATGGTCGCAAGGGTGTGAGACTCATTGTCAATATGCATTTACTACCTTAAGTATATGTACTGCTTTATCCATATATTTACTGCTCAATACACATCTCCGGCTTAATATATATTTGCTGATTAATATCTGCTATATATATATATATATATATATATATGTGGGATGAGCTGGAGTATGAAGCAATTGTTTAGTATATGGATTGTGTATGAACAACAAAAAGACAAAAACAATGGTGAGTAGATAGAATATATTTTAAGACACCTGAGTAAAGATTGCAGTGTCACAGTGGAACAAATGAATAAAATTATCTATTTGGGACAAATGATAATAGATGACCACACATGTGATGCAGAAGTGAGAAGAAGGATAGATAGCCAGAAATAATTTTATGAAGGATGTTTTAACAGAAAGAAAACTCCAGCTTGTAACAAGAAAATAAAATCCATAAGATAGGTTGGGCAGTGACAAGCCTTTTTCCTCGGATGGCGATGGCTTGCACAAGGGGACGTAGCTTTAAACTGAGGGATGATAGATCGAGGTCAGATGTCAGAGATAGTTTATTTTCTCAGAGAGTGTAAGGGTATGGAACGCACTGCCTGCAACAGTAGCAGACTTGCCAACTTTAATGACATTTAAATGGTCACTGGATAGGCATACGGACGAGAATAGCATAGTGTAGGCTAGATGGGCCTCAGATTGGTTCTACAGGTCAGCGCAACATCAAGGACTGAAGGGCCTGTACTGCGCTGTTATGTTCTATATTCTATGATCCAATCTATTCACTTTCCTGTAAACCTTGGAAACCTGGATCCAGGCAACGTTCCCCAATCCATTATGATTCCAGACTAGATACCCCACAATATTAAACTGCCAAGTAAGGACGAATGAACTGACTCCCATCTTTATTCATCTCCCCCTTTGGTTGACTAATACAAGATTAATTTGCAAGGGATCCCAGATCAGTCAAAATTTCTGGAATTAATAAAGAGTGTCCATTAATTACTAAACACGAGAAGAATAATATAATACACATACACACAGACTAGAAATAAGAAGTAATTCAAAAGAATAAAAGTTAAAACATATTATACTAATCAGACGCTGAATAGTTTGTGAAGAATGGATAAATAAACTTCCTGACCATTGCAAGTGAAATTACCACAAGGGTTGACATTAGTAGTTGATCAGTCAATTGCAGGTTGGTTGAAGTTCCTGTGTCCCAATTCCCTGTTTTGTCAAATTTGTTTGCAGCACTCCGAGTGAGAGACTCTTTACCTGCGTCATAGAAGTACTGGATAGCTCTCTGACTATGACCATCACAGCAAACTAATAATGGAACCCAAGTGGGTACAGACGATACTGTACAGTCCCACTAGTTCACTCCAGTAAAGTTAAAACTGGCTTTTCAAACCTGTCAATATGTATTCTTCACAGGGGAAAATACAAAACAAATCTGCAGTTTGGAACACAATCTGCAAGGACAACGTTGCTGTTGAGCAGGGCTTGTCAGCCCATCATCATCTTTGTTGTTAAAAAAGATCAAAGACCAGTCTGTTTGAAGTTTCTTATATTCCATTGGTCCCACACAGAATTGGTCCAGTCCAGCCACTGAATTTATGCCTGAAATTATTTTATGTCTGTGGGCAGTCTTCTTTAAAAAAAAACACATTTTGAAAGTAAGGGATATAAATGCGCATCGGCCTTTGGGGTTCTGACCTGTGGTCATGGCAATACATTAAGAACTATGGAAGAAAATAGTGGCCTTTGAAATGGAGATGCCAAGCTATATGCTAAAAATTTGGTATGTGAAACCAAAAACCAATTGAAGAAGTTCTTGAAATCGCATGAGCAAAAGGAACTCTTAAAATAATCAAATTGGCATTAATTTTTGGCCATTTTGGCCATTTGATAAGAGCTGGAATGCTCTAATCTCTTCTAGTATGCAAAGTAGACAGCAGCAGAAAGAAAGATCAGGATGTCACAAAGTGGTTGCAGTCAAGCCAAGGTAGGTATGTGGGAGGGTGCAACACAGACAAGCTTGCATCTAATGACAGCAGATCTCCTGGAAGGAGTGGCTACAAATGGCACCAGGAACATTTTAGCACCTTGTTTATGACTGTATACAAGACAACAATTTGAAGTTTTCAAATATTCCTTCAAAAGTGGAGATTGACATATACTCTACCACCTTTAAAAGTCCGCTGCCAACATGGGTGAGCTCAGTTGTAATCTTTGTAATTGCTGGGATCTGTTCTGTATGTGTCTTATCTTCTCACATTTTCGCAACACAGTCTGTATTGCCTAATTAATTCCTTGCATCCAGTTAGAAGGCTCTGATCGGTGAAACCTGCAGTGTAGAGTGAAAAAAAATTTAAGTCTGAGTACTAATGCAAATGTAGAATATCATGGCTGAAAGGGGAGGATCAAAGAATACAGAAAACATGATTTTTGAGGCTAAATAAGATGGGATTGCCAGGTGTGTTGGACTAACCATATGCCACAATATATGGTGTATATATGACAGCTTTGTGACCAGTGGTGAATCAACATCTCCATCACTGGGTAAAAACAATGACTGCAGATGCTGAAAACCAAATACTGGATTAGTGGTGCTGGAAGAGCACAGCAGTTCAGGCAGCATCCAACGAGCAGCGAAATCGACGTTTCGGGCAATTGCCATTCATCAGGAATCTTTTTTACGGAGGCATGCACTGAGGAAGCAAATGTGGCTGCGGTACCGAGTTTGTTTCACAACATGGTTGAAGAGCTTCAGAGCAGAGGAAATGACCTGGGAGTTGCAGTGGGAGAGGGACTCCCTGAGATTCTTGTAGAGAGAGGAGGAAAACTTCTTCAAGGCAGGCATCCTTGCAAGAGGATTCGCAGTAGGGTTAAAATCAACAAGGTAAAAACAATGACTGCAGATGCTGAAAACCAAATACTGGATTAGTGGTGCTGGAAGAGCACAGCAGTTCAGGCAGCATCCAACGAGCAGCGAAATCGACGTTTCGGGCAAAAGCCCTTCATCAGGAATCCTGATGAAGGGCAATTGCCCGAAACGTCGATTTCGCTGCTCATTGGATGCTGCCTGAACTGCTGTGCTCTTCCAGCACCACTAATCCAGTATCTCAATCACTGGTACTAGGGAGCTCAAGGGTCTTGCCCTCCAACCTATTTAGTTCTGATGAACTTTAACTGCCTTTTCAAAATGTTCTGACGAATCAGTGTTGGCAACCTAAAATGTCAATGAAACTGTGACATTTATTACAAAAAATGACAAGGTGGCATTATCTGACTGCATGACAGCTATGTTGAAGGAATAGCCCTGATAGGTTCAATAAAACTTTGTTCAGAATTTTAAAAATAAGTAATTAGGCTATTACTAAACATGAACTTTCTCACAAGCAAGCACAAAATCAGTCAGTATTACAAGGAAATATGATTCTTCTGATACGGTTGGATGGGTAGACCTTAGGTTTGTGGGAGTGACAACATAATCTATCAAATGGTTAGAAAGAGATGGAATGCAGGTCATCACCATATTAGATTGTACAAAATATACCTCCAAACAGAATCACAAATGCAAATGAAATAGCTCCACAATGGCCAGTATCCCGTCACCAAGTCACGCTTTATTTACACATGAAGAGTCCTTGAATCGAATACTGCCTCATCAGAGTTAGCTAGAGCCAGAATCTCTGACACACCTCCTTTTATCTGTCAGCAGGGTTCCATGATTGGAGCAGATTAACAGTCCACATCAGAGAACTCATAATCTATGATGTCCAGCTGGCTGACCTTTTACAATCACTACAGCAACATTGAGAGCTGGCACTAAAAGTGTGGCCAGTTGGAACATTTAGACAGTATTATTGTAAATAGTTATTTGGTAGTACACAATTGGAATCTTTCTGAAAGAAAAAGACACACCTTTCAAAGCTTTTTGTCTTGGATTCATCAGGACAATTCACAAGACTACCAAAAAAAAGGGGAAAAATAATACTAATTCTGCATGAGAGGAGAGTGCTAATAAATTCTGATTGGTAGAGGCATTCCCTTGGAGAATGTAGCAGTAAAAGATGATTGACTGTTAACTGCCAGGCTCTCTTCAAAATTCAAACCAGGCTGGTTGTCTGATTTCTCAAGGTATTGCCCTGAGAAGCGAACCAGCAAATGACTGTCGCCTATTTTGTTTAATTGAAACAGGTGCAGTGTGTGCATATTGGTTCTGTCTGCAAAGAGCATGGACCTGTGTATTAACATACGGAGCTTGCAGTACATGTAGGTGTGCTATACTGCGACAATGACTGGCAATACTAAATTGGTAATAGTGTAATTCTTCGCACACTCAGGGTTATCCAAATGTGTCTTTCTTCATCAAAATATTGGAAGTTAGCAGCATCATCGTCACCTCAAAAGGTAAAGGAAAATTTTTAGAGAAATGGATATCAAGAAACACAGAGACCATCCATGAAGTTAAAACTACAGAACAAAAGTTGAAATAAAAACTTCCTGGGGAGGTCAAAGAGAGACAAAACAGATTCTGGACCATCAACTTGAAGATACAAGGTTTTAAAAAAGAATTTAAACTTGACAGAAGCATCGTCTACACCAGCAGACTTGAACCACTGCAAGCTGTCTTCAATATTAGCAGACAGCTTGCAATGGTTCAAGTCTGCAAGTGTCAGACTAGCTAAGTTAAAATCAACTAGGAGAAAGTGAGGACTGCAGATGCTGAAGATCAGAGTTGAGAGTGTGGTGCTGGAAAAGCACAGCAGGTCAGGCAGCATCCGAGGAACAGGAGAATCAACATTTCGGGCATAAGCTCTTCATCAGGAATTCCTGATGAAGGGCTTATGCTTGAAACATCGATTCTCCTGCTCCTGCAATGCTGCTTGATCTGCTGTGCTTTTCCAGCACCTCACTCTGGACTCTAGCTAAGTTAAAACTCTCGGGGCCAGGAGGTACACATCTTCAGGTGCATGGGCAAATCATCAGAAAGCTTAGTCACAGAGCTCAAAATCTCGGTGAAACATTATATCTACTGAGGAAACAGCAAACTCATTGTTAAGCAGATTCACTTAATCTCTTAAAGAGAGTGGACATGGTACATCAGAATAATGTTGGGAGAGAATTTCAGCAAGAATTTCCAAATACTCTGTATATTCAAAGGTTGAAGGAGGAATATCACATTAATTTGAAAGAAGATGTTAATATCATGCTCAGCATATCTACTTACAACACGCAAGTCTATCTGGGATAGGCTTTTCACTCCATCCTCAGTCTCATGGGGAGACCCAAAGAGCGTAAAGGCGGGGAAGTCACTGATGCTTTAGAATCCAGAATGGATTATCTTCATTCAGTTATACAGCAACAATATTAAATCATGGACAATCATCATTTAAATTATTAAGAAGTAAACAGACGTACTAGTTTTAGAACACAACCTCAAATATACCTCTCAGAACCACAAGGTAATGCCAGTTGAGAAAAGCCTTTACAGCAAACATTAGCAGAGCTGGTACAACTCTAGATATAGAGCACAAGTCTATCAACATTAAAGCCATAGCCAAAGTCTGGTTAAGAGGCATAAAGACAGATCAGAAGCCAGGCATATCAGAGAAACATATGAACTGAGAACCTTTATTGTCAGAAAGCCTGAGAAGGTATTTACTAGGCACTAATGACAATGATCTTACTTGAGCCAAGAAGTGAGACTAAGTACAATTATCATGGAATATGGGCCACCCAAAACAAAACAACATCAGAGTTTGTACAGAGTAGTTTGGCAATTCCAGGCATGATATAACACCATCACTCTAGTGTTGAACTCAAGCAACTGGCAAAACAAATCAGGACATCCAGTCAGAGTTTCAGATCATCTGGACTTGTGACATTCAGGCTTTAAGAGGGGTTTGGGGTGCATCCGAGATGATGACAGCAGTAATAATGTTAATAATGATATTAATAATTATAAAGACTTTTAAGTAAATGAAACCAGACGGATCACTTGGCATTGACCTTGGCAAAAGACAACGCGGAAACATGCCTGTCGATGCTGCAAAGTCCACCTCGCTAACGCTGGGGGTTCATGCCAAAATTGGGAGAGCTGCCTCACAGAATAGTTAAGCAACAGCCTGACACAGTCATACTCACTGAATCACACCTTACAGATAATGTCCCAGCCACCACCATTACCATCTCTGGATATGTCCTATCTCACCGGCAGGACAGACCCAGCAGAGGTGGTGGCACAGTGATATACAGTCAAGTGGCAGTTGCTCTGGGAGTCCTCAACATTGACTCTGCACCCCATGAAGTCTCATGGCTTCAGATCACATATGGGCAAGAAAATCGCCTGCTGATTGCCACTTACTGTCTTCCCTCAGCTGATGAATTGGTACTCCTCCATGTTGAACAACACCCAAAGAAAGCACTGAGGATGGCAAGGGCACCAAATGTACTCTGGGTGGAAGATTTCAAGGTTCACCACCAACAGTTGCTTGGCAACAGTACTACTGATCGAGCTGGTCTTTTCCTAAAGGGCATTGCTGCTAGACTGGGTCTGTGGTAGGTGGTGAACGAACCAACAAGAGAGAAAAACATACTTGACCTCATCCTTACCAATCTGCCAGCTGCAGATGCACCTGTCCATAACAGTATTAGTAAGAGTGACCACCACACAGCCCTTGCAGAGATGAAGTCCCGCCTTAACATTATGAATAATGTCTTTCGTGTTATGTGGCACTATCACCGTGCTAAATGGAACAGACTTCAATTAGATCTAGTAACTCAAGTCTGGGCATCCATGAAGATCTGTGGGACATCAACAGCAGCAGAATTGCACTCCAGTACAATCTAACCTCATGGCCTCATATATCCCCCATTCAATGATTACCATCAAGCCAGGGGATCAATCCTGGTTCAATGGTGAGTGCAGGAGGGCATACCAGGAGCAGCAGTAGGCATACCTGAAGATGAGGTTTCAACGTCATGAAGCCATCAAACATGCCAAACAGCATAAGCAGCAAGTGATAGACAGAGCTAAGTGATCCCACAACCAATGGATCAGATCTAAGCTCTGCAGTCTGGCCACATCCAGTTGTGAATGATGGTGGACAATTAAACAACCCTTGGGAGGAGACAGCTCCACAAATATCCCCATCTTCAATGATGGAAGAGCCCCTCACATCAGTGCAAAAGATAAGGCTGAAGCTTTCTCAGCGGTCTTCAGCCAGAAGTGCTGGGTGGATGATTCATCTTGGCCTCCTCCAGTGGTCCCTGATTCCAAATGCTCGTCTTCAGCCAATTCAATTCACTCCACATGATCTCAAGAAACGGTTGGAGACTCTGGATAGCGCAAAGGCTACGAGCCCTGACAACATTCTGGCAATAGGACTGAAGAATTGTCCTCCAGAACTTGTCACTCCTCTAGCCAAGCTGTTGCAATACAGTTACAACAGTGATATCCATGCAACAAAATGGAGAATTGGCCAAGTTTATCCTCTGCATAAAAAGCGGGACAAATCCAACCCAGCCAATTAGCATCCCATCAGTCTACTCTCAATCATCAGTAAAATGATGCAAGGTGTCACCAACAGTGCTATCAAGCAGCACCTGCTCAGCAATACCCTGCTCAGTAATGCCCAGTTTGGGTTCCACCAGGGCCACTCAGATCCGGATCTCATTACAGTCTTGGTTCAAACATGGACAAAGGAGCTGGATTTCAGAGGGGAGGTGAGAGTGAAATCCCTTGACATCAAGGCTGCATTTGACTAGGTGCGACATCCAGGAGCCCTAGCTAAAACTGGAATCAATGGGTATCAGGGGGCAAAATCTCCAGTGGTTAGACTCATAGCTGACGCATAGGAAGATGGCCGTGGTTATTGGAGGTCAGTCATCTCAGCTCCAGGACATTTCTCCAGGAGTTCCTCAGGATAATATCCTTGACCCAACCATCTTCAGCTGCTCCATTGATGGCCTTCCCTCCAACATAAGGTCAGAAGTGGGGATGTTCACTGACAATTGCACAATGTTTAGCATCTCAAATATTGGAGCAGTCCATGATCAAATGCAACAAGATCTGGACAATATCCAGGCTCCAGTTCACAAGTGGCAAGTAACATTCGCACCACACAAATACTAGAGTATGGCCATCAAGAATAAGGGACGATCTAGCATTCAACAGGTTACCATCACTGAATCCCCCACTATCAGCATCCTGGGGATTATCATTGACCAAAAACTCAGTTGGACTCACCACATAAACACAGTGGCTACAAGAGCTGGTAAGAAACTAGGAATACTGCAAGTAACTCACCTCCTGACTCCTCAAAGCCTGTCCACCATCTACAAGGCACAAGTCAGGAGTGTGATGGAATACTGCCCACTTGCCTGAGTGAGTGCAGCCTGAGGAACACCCAAATAGTTTGACACCAACCAGGACAAAGCAGCCCGCTTGATTTGCAAGCATCCACTCCCTCCGTCACCAACTCTCAGTAGCAGCAGTGTGTACTATCTACAAGAAGCACTGCAGAAATTCACAAAAGATCCTCAGACAGCACCTTCCAAATCCTAGAAGGACAAGGACAGCAGATACATGGGAACACCACCACCTTCAAGTTCCCCTCCAAGCCACTTGCCATCTTGGAAATATATCAGTGCTCTTTCACTGTCACTGGATCAAAATCCTGGCATTCCCTCCCTCATGGCATTGTGGGTCAACCCACAGCAGGTGGACTGCAGCAGTTCAAGAAGGCAGCTCACCACCACCTTCTCAAGGGCAACCAGGGACAGGCAATAAATGCTGGCCCAACCAGCAACATCAACATCCCAGAAATGAATTTTTGTAAAAATTAAGTAAATATCTGCAGTACTGTGGATTAAGTCGAGAGAAACTAGGGATAACATGTTAGAATGTGACTCATGAAAATCAAGATGACATAACTGATTACATGGCTGACATCAGTGAGCAGAAGATAACTCACTCATTGGGCCAAATATCCTGTTTCCACACTGTATGGATTCCATGATTATATGAATGAGCATGTGGAGAGAGCTCGTAGACAATATACTAGAGGCCTGTATTAGAGAACCGATTGTATGCAGATGTAAATAAAGGAGTGTTACTGTACATAAGGAGTTTAAGAATCTTATTGAGAGAGATAGAGCAAACAGCTTCAGGGCCAATGTACGTGCAGGCAACCACAACCACAACCTTACATAATGTAGACTGGTATCTCAATATGAAAAAGGTAGTACAATACTGGCTTTAAGCACAAAATGAAGAAAGTTGTTCATTTTATTCTTCTATTAACAATCTTAATACAAATTCACTGGCCTGGAAATAATCTCTTGTTATTTACGCATCAAAAGCCTTTTATAAATTTTCCACTGAATTTTCTTCTGATCTTTATCTCATGATTGTTGTTTCCAATTTGCACCCTGTAATTCAAATTTTTTTAAAAACCCTCTCATTAAGACAGAACTAAGGTTTTATTTTCCACAATAGTTGGGTGTGTATCAATGTTGTTTTGACTTTAAATTTCAAACCTCCACAGATTTATCAAATTGCAGTCAATACGAAACCAGGATCAATGATGCATGTAAGAACCTGCCCCAGGGTATTAATCCTGGCAGAAGTGTTGCAATGAGGTTTGCAAGGACTCAATGCCATAAGGTCTTAGTTTGTCTGGAAACACTTGTGTGCCTTTTTCATGCATAAGTTTCTTTACCAGCTGTTTACTGGTTCACCTGTGTAGTGCACCAGCTGTCTGTAAACAGGTTACTGCATGGCCCCAAACATACTGTTTGACATTGAAAGGAAGGTCATAACCTGGAATTCTCCAATACACAGATGAGCCAGAATAATTTGGAAAAGTCCAATTTTAGGTGTGGTTTGGTTTCTTTCCAATACCCTCTTGTATGGTTTCTTTCCAATACCCTCTTGTATGGTTTCTTTCCAATACCCTCTTGTGTGCCAGCCACTTTGCATTGTGCACACAATGCCACATAATGAGTTTTCTGGAGCTTATTATGGTTTACAATATTCACTCATATATCTACATTCATGTAGGCACAGTCTTACTGTGTGGCACACTGTTCCACTGCAGAGGCAACACAAGACATTTGATGTTATGCAGGCATTTTTCTACTTTTGTCCAAATAGAGTATGTGCAAGTTGTACCCTTATACTGTTTTGGCACAAAATAACAACTTGATATGTGAATAGCGTGTAATATCAACCCAAGCTGTTCTTACAGTTCAGGTGAAAAGAAAAAAAAGACAAGTGGAGAGGGTACTTAGCAGAATACATACCTGTGATAGGTTGTGTTAACTTAACATTATTACTATTACAGAGTTCTTTCTTCAGTCTTTTATCTGCCTGTTTGATGCTCTGTAACTACAAAGCCAAAAAATGTTAAGAACTTCCATCCTACTGAGGAGACATCAAGCCTATCCACATCCAACAATCTGCTCTGAAAATACTGCTCAAATTTTGTCAGCCATGACAAATTCTACCTGAGACAATCCATAACATCTTAAAAGAGTCAAAATATTCTAAATAAACCAAAACAACAATATTCTTTAAAAAAATTGATCTAATCTCCTAATGTAAATGGATCCTTTAAAAAAATCCAAAATCCAGATATCTTTACCAATATTATTTTTTTGTAAGGCTATACTCTATCTGTGTATCAAGTTTATTTAAAATATATTCATTCATTTTTGAGATATCTTGTTTCTAACCAGGCAACCAGACTAACAAGCAGAGGCAAAAACATTGCCTCTTGCCATCTTCAGTGGTAGAGGTCAACATATTATAGACATATACATAGGTCAAGTTGACGTAATATTCATATATACTATATATACAGTATCTAGAGTAGAGGAGCTTTCGTTTGTCATTTCTGCCATATACAACTGACACAGTAAAAACAAGACAGCGTTCCTCCAGGACCAAAGGTGCTACATGGACAATGCAAACTACACAATTGTACACAACATTAAGTTCTTAAGAAATGCAAAACATGCAAGTTGCAGTGTAATAGATGAATGATAAATAATAGACATTGTTCTCGCAGCAATTCGAAATTGTGCAAAGAATTTCAGATCGGAAAGAGTCCAATTATACTGTGTTAACTAGCCTGATGGCTTGGGGGAAGAAATTGTTGCTCAGTCTGGCCATAAGAGACTGAATGCTCCAGTATCTTCTGCCAGATGGCAGGAGGGAGAAGAGTTTGAGTGAGGGATGTGTGGAGTCTTTCACAATGCTCGTAGCCTTTCAGATGCGCGTGTGGTGTAGACATCTGTAACGGAGGGAAGAGAGACCTCGATGATCTTCTCAGCTGTTCTCACTATCCGTTGTAGGGTTTTACAATCCAAGATGATGCAATTCCCGAACCAGGCAGTGATGCAGCAGCTTAGGTACTCTCAATGGATCCTCTGTAGAATGCGGTGAGGATGGGGAGGTTGGTGGGTGGGAAGTGGGCTTTCCTCAGCCTTAAGGTAGAGATGCTGCTGGGCCTTTACGACTATGGAGCTTGTGTTGAGGGACCAGGTGAGATTCTCTGCCAGGTATACGCCAAGAAATGTGGTGCCCTTTATGATCTCCACAGGAGAGCTGTCAATGTCCAGTATAGAGTGGTCACTCCCTGCCCTCCTGAAGTCAACAACTATTTGTCCAAGTTCAGAGACAAGTTGTTAGCTCTGCACCAGTCCATTAGCAGACTCATCGTTCCTGCTGATGAGATCAGCAAGGCGGTCTTTGTGTGGAGCCGCAGAAAATGGGGGAGATACTAGATGAGTATTTTGCATCAGTATTTACAGTGGAAAAGGACATGGAAGATATAGACTGGAGAGAAATAGATGGTGACATCTTGCAAAATGTCCATATTACAGAGGAGGAAGTGCTGGATGTCTTGAAATGCATAAAAGTGGATAAATCCCCAGGACCTGATCAGGTGTACCCTAGAACTCTGTGGGAAGCTAGAGAAGTGATTGTTGAGCCTATTGCTGAGATATTTGTATCACCGATAGTCACAGGTGAGGTGCCGGAAGACTGGAGGTTGGCTAACGTGGTGCTACTGTATAAGAAGGGTGATAAGGACAAGTCAGGGAACTATAGACCAGTGAGCCTGACATCAGTGGTGGGCAAGTTGTTGGAGGGAATCCTGAGGGACAGGATATACATGTATTTGGAAAGGCAAGGACTGATTAGGGATAGTCAACATGGCTTTGTGCATGGGAAATCATGTCTCACAAACTTGATTGAGTTTTTTGAGAAAGTAACAAAGAGGATTGATGAGGGCACAGCGGTAGATGTGATCTATATGGACTTCAGTAAGGCGTTCGACAAGGTTCCCCATGGGAGACTGATTAGCAAGGTTACATCTCACGGAATACAGCGAGAACTAGCCATTTGGATACAGAACTGGCTCAAAGGTAGAAGACAGAGGGTGGTGGTGGAGGGTTGTTTTTCAGACTGAAGGCCTGTGACCAGTGGAGTGCCACAAGGATGGGTGCTGGGCCCTCTATGTTTTGTCGTTTACATCAATGATTTAGATGCGAGCATAAGAGGTACAGTTAGTAAGTTTGCAGATGACTCCAAAATTGGAGGTGTAGTGGACAGCGAAGAGGGTTACCTCAGATTACAACAGGATCTTGACCAGATGGGCCAATGGGCTGAGAAGTGGCAGATGGAGTTTAATTTAGATAAGTGCAAAGTGCTGCATTTTGGGAAAGCAAATCAGAGCAGGACTTATACACTTAATTGTAAGGTCCGAGGGAGTGTTGCTGAACAAAGAGACCTTGGATTGCTGGTTCATAGCTCCTTGAAAGTGGAGTCACAGGTAGGTAGGATAGTGAAGAAGGCATTTGGTATGCTTTCCTTTATCGGTCAGAGTATTGAGTACAGGAGTTGTGAGGTCATTTTCTGGCTGTACAGGACATTGGTTAGGCCACTTTTGAAATATTGCGTGCAATTGTGGTCTCCTTCCTATCAGAAAGATGATGTGAAACTTGAAAGGATTCAGAAAAGATTTACAAGGATGTTGTCAGGGTTGGAGGATTTGAGCTATAGGGAGAGGCTGAACAGGCTGGGGCTGTTTTCCCTGGAGTGTCAGAGACTGAGGGGTGACCTTATAGAGGTTTACAAAATTATGAGGGGTATGGATAGGATAAATAGGCAAAGTCTTTTCCCTGGGTTGGGGGGGTTCAGAACTAGAGGGAATATGTTTAGGGTGAGAGGGAAAAGATATAAAGGAGACCTATGGGGCAATTTTTTCACATAGAGGAAGTGGTGGAGGCTGGTACAATTGCAACATTTAAGAGGCATTTGGATGGGTCTATGAATAGGAAGGGTTTGGAGGGATATGGGCCGGGTGCTGGCAGGTGGGACTGGATTGGGTTGGGATATCTGGTCGGCATGGACGGTTTGGACCAAAGAGTCTGGTTCTATGCTGTACATTTCTCTGACTCTATGACTCTAAATAAACAGTTACTTGCATTTTGCCAGATGGAATCAAACATCTGTATGAAATACGTGAAACCTAATGTCACATTTTCACCAGCAGGCCACTAAGTATCTAACTCCCTGTTGGACTGATCAGGATTTGGCACTCAACAGTTTCTATGTCAACACTAGTGGAGCAGGGTTACACTTATTCCCTGACGACACTGTCAGTTCCACTATACACATAAATCTCATTACCCCATCCATTGGATAGCCAAATAAAGGTAAGTAAAATATTATCATTGATTCTGTAGCACATACTCACCTGCTGCTTTTACAAAGCTAAAGTTAAAGGCAACTAAAAAAAATGGGTATGAACACGTGAACGTAAAACAGCCAATAACTTTGAAAGTAAAATAGCAAGTCAGAGACTTGGATGAGAAAAAAAAGCTGCCTCCATTCTTAAAGCAGGGTCTTCATTCTTTCCTTGTCAGTGTGTATTGTGGGAAGAAAATCTACTTTCCTATGCAAGTATAATTTTGCATAGCAGTCATAGAAACACTGAATCCATACAGTGTGGAAGCAGGCCATTTGGCCCATCGCGTTCACACCGACCCTCCATCCAGACCCACATTCCCACTCCAACCCTGTAACCCCGCATTTTTCATGGCTTACATGATCCTGGACATTGTGGGCAATCGAACATGGGCTCATCCACCTAATCTGTACATTTTTGGACTGTGGGAGGAAACCGGAGCACCCAGACTAAACCCACGCAAACATGGTGGGGAGTAGGAGGTTGGGGTGCAAACTTCACACAAACAGTCACCAGAGGCTTGAATCTAAACTGGGAGCCTAGCAATGTGAGGCAACAGTGCTAACCACTGAGTTACCATACCACCCTGATGAGTCAAGACAAAGTGAGTAAATTTGAGCATCAGAAGTATGAACCTTCTTGTTGGAGGAATGTATGATAGGCTTTATTATTTCTTACATGAGAGACAAAATAAGAATTGACAGTCCATCCTGGGTACATAATAGATCATACTCAAAATGCTACAATTTATGTAAACCAGGCCTGACTGCAACTCTAGTTGAGCAATGCCTGGCATTTAAATGATCATGCTAATTGATGTAAATCAGCAGATTAACTTTTTAAATGATGACAATTTAGGAACTATAGAGAAGTGGAAAGATTTCAGGGTATACACAGAAAGCATTGAAATCCAGCAGATGGAAATAAAAGTAAATAGCTAATGAGATGTTGGCCTTTATCTCAACAAAATTGCAACACAGGAGGAAGGAAGTTACACATCAGTTGTTTCAAGATTTGGTTAGACTACATTTAGAGCACTTCTGGGCACTGCATCTAAGGGAGGGTACAATGGCTTTGGAGAGATGCAATGTAGATTTAATGTAAAATTATGGTACCAAAGAAATGAAACTACTGGGACAGTTTGTATAGACTCAGTTTGTATTTCCTTGAGTTTAGAAGATTATGAGGGAACCTGATGTGTAATATGTAGTTTTCTAAATTGTTGGGTCTTTAATTTAGGATAAGATGGAGGAATGAAGGATGTCAATGATCTATTTTTGTGTTGCAGCTGTTAAAGATGAAAGGAGGGCAGGTCAGGTCAAAGGTTGTTTCACTGAGGAGTTCGAAAATATCCACATCTGTAAGCAATGACCAATGCACCTGTAATATGTGGATAGACTGCATGTTTTCAATTCCCAGGGAAGAGTCAGGAATATTAGGTTTTGTTTACAATTATACTTAAAATAGACTATTTAATTCAAAGATAGAATGGAGTTTGGAGGGGTGACATTGTTTGAAAGATTGTAAATTACCATTTCTATCTGGATACAGGCCAATGTGATTTGGGAGGGGAAGGTCCTTAGGAAGCCACTTTAGGATCAGATTCTATCCTGAAGACATCTCCTATTCTCACAGATGAAACAGTCTGTAAGAATTTAAGGGAAAGAGAGAAGGACACGAGTAAGCAGAGGGATAGAATCAATAAGTCTCACTGGGCAAAATGCAGGTGGGATTTTGTGCTTGGCCTAAAGAGACCAACTTGGAAGCTGAAGAATTCGCCTCGCTTTGATCAGAAGGAAGAACGCCCAGGGTAACCTACATCATAGTAGTCAGATTAGGAATTAGAAAGTATCTGGCTGGAAAGGAGAAAATGAAATAAGAATCATAATTGGACTGGAATGAAGTGTCTCCCTAAGGGACACAGTAATGTATAACTGTTGTGGGAGATTTTCAGTCATTTTACATGTGAAATGGGGGTCTTCACTGTAGTTAGAGTATATACTGCCTACTCAAATATTATTTAGTAAATTTTGCTATTCATTTGTTTGTTATAGTAAATATCTTAAAATGTCAAATATTGTTGCACAATTCCTTTAGGTTGAGATTTTAACTCACATTTGAAAAGTTATAGGACAATAGATGATTAAATAATGTGATAAGTTAAGGTTAGGGTTAAGATGAAAGGTAGATATGTAACATCAGAACTAGAACATTTCAGATTAATGTCAAAAAACATATCCTCACACCAAAGACAACAGAAATTTGAAACTCTCTTCCCTCAAAAACTGTTGATGCTGGGCAATTGAGAATGTAAGAACTGAGATTAATAAGGCTTTTTTTCATGGAGGGTATTAAGGGTTATGGAACCAAATAAGATTAATGTACAAATCAGCCATAATTTAATTGAATGGATGAACAGTTTCAAGATGCTGAATCATCCAATTTTTATACAGGTTGGGTATCCATTATCCATTCGTCTGAAAATGAACAGACCTAAAAACCAAAACTCTTTTTGGAATTTACAAGAGCTAGGGGGTGTGATGGATGGCATTTATAGGAAGGGAGAAAAACCACAGATACAGTCACATAGATGGGTTAACTCCAAGAAAAGCAGGAGAGGTAGGTAGATAGTACAGGGGTCTTCTGTGGCTATCCCCATTTGAAACAAGTATGCTGTTTTGGAAAATGTAGGGGGACTTTCAGGGGAATGTAGCACGAACAGCCAAGTTTCTGGTATCAATACAGGCTCTAATGTAATGAGGTGTACGTCGGGTTCCAAGCGATCAATTGTGTTAGGGAACTCTCTAGTCAAAGGCACTGACAGATGCTTCTGCAGCCAGCAGTGAAAATTCAGAATGGTGAGTTACTTCCCTGGTCCAGGATCAAGGATGCCACAAAGAGAGTGCAGAATGTTCTCAAAGGGGAGAGGGACCAGCAGGAGATCATTGCACACATTGGTACCAACGACATAGAAAGGGAAAAGGATGAGATTCTGAAAGGAGAAGATAGAAAGTTAGGCAGGAATTTAACAAGGAGGTCTTTGATGGCTGTAATATCTGGAATACTCCCAATGCTACCAGCTAGTGAGGGTGGGAATAGGAGGATAGAGCAGATGAATGCGTGGCTGAGGAGCTGGTGTATGTAGAAAGATTCACATTTTTGGATCTTTGGAATCTCTTCTGGGGTAGAAGTGACCTGTACAAGAAGGACGGATTGCACCTGAAATGGAAGGGGACTAATATACTGGCAGGGAGATTTGCGAGAGCTGCTCGAGAGGATTTAAACTAGTAAGGTTGGGGGTGAGACCCAAGGAGATACTGAGGAAAGAGATCGATCTGAGACTGGTACAACTGAGAAAAGAAGTGAATCAGTCAGGGCAGGCAGGGACAAAGCAGAGAACAAGGTATGACTGATAAATTAAACTGCATTTATTTCAATGCAAGAGGCCTAACAGGGAAGGCAGATGAACTCAGAACATGGTTAGGAACATGGGACTGGGATATCATAGCAATTACAGAAACGTGGCTCAGGGATGGACAGGACTGGCAGCTCAATGTTTCAGGATACAAATGCTATAGGAAGATAGAAAATGAGGTAAGAAAGAGAGGGGGAGTGGCATTTTTGATAAGGGATAGCATTACAGCTGTACTGAGGGAGGATATTCATGAAAATACATCCAGGGAAGTTATTTGGTGGAACTTAGATAGAAAAAAGGGATGATTACCTGATTGGCACTGTATTATAGACCCCGTGATAGTCAGCGGAAAATTGAGAAACAAATTTGTAAGGAGATTTCAGTTATCTGTAAGAATAATAGGGTGGTTATGGTCAGGGATTTTAACTTTCCAAACATAGACTGGGACTGCCATAATGTTAAGGGTTTAGATGGAGAGGAATCTGTTAAGAGTATAAGAAAGTTTTCTGAGTCAGTATGTGGATGTACCTACTAGAGAAGGTGCAAAACTTGACCTACTCTTGGGAAATAAAGCAGGGCAGGTGACTGAGGTGTCAGTGAGGGAGCACTTTGGGGCCAGTGACCATAATTCTATTAGTATGAAAATAGTGATGGTAAAGGATAGACCAGATCTAACAGCTGAAGTTCTAAATTGGTGGAAGACTAGTTTTGATGGTATTAGGCAAGAACTTTCAAAAGCTGATTGGGGCAGATGTTTGCAGGTAAAGGGACACTGAAAAATGGGAAGCCTTCAGAAATGAGATAATGACAGTCCAGAGACAGTATATTCCTGTTAGGGTGAAAGGAAAGGCTGGTAGGTTTAGGGAATGCTAGATGACTAGAGAAATTGAGGGTTTGGTTCAGAAAAAGAAGGAAGCATATGTCGGGTATAGACAGGATAGATCGAGTGAATCCTTAGAAGAGTATAAAGGCAGTAAGAGTATACTCAAGAGGGAAATCATGAGGGCAAAAAAGGGACATGAGATAGCTTTGGCAAATCGTTTTAAGGAGAATCCAAAGGGTTTTTTACAAATACATTAAGGATAAAAGGATAACTAGGGAGCGAATAAGTTCCCTCAGAAATCAGCAAGGCGGTCTTTGTGTGGAGCCTCAGGAGATGGGGGAGATACTACAAGAGTATTTTGCATCAGTGTTTACTGTGTAAAGGGACATGGAAGATATTTAATGTGGGGAAATAGATTTTGACATCTTGAAAAATGTCCATATTACAGAGGAGGAAGTGCTGGATGTCTTGAAATGCATAAATCCGCATGACCTGAATGTAGGTTTGTTCGCAGAGCTGGAAGGTTCATTTCCAGACGTTTCGTCACCATACTAGGCAACATGTTCAGTGGTGAAAATGTGTTGCTGGAAAAGCGCAGCAGGTCAGGCAGCATCCAAGGAACAGGAGAATCGACGTTTCGGCAGTCCTCACTTTCTCCTCGAACATGTTCAGTGGGCCTCCGGGTGAAGCACCAGGGGCATTCTGTCCTTGTTACGGTTGGAGGGGTGGGGTCTGAGGGCAGAGGTGCGGGATGTGGATGAGGCACACATAATTCCTGCTTTCTATTTATATGTTTGGGTTTCTTTGGGTTGGTGATGTCATTTCTTGTGGTGATGCCATTTCCTGTGGTGATGTCATTTCCTGTTATTTTCCCCAGGGGGTGGTAGATGGAGTCTAACTTGATGTGCTTGTTGATAGAGTTCTGGTTAGAATGCCATGCTTCTAGGAATTCTCATGCATGTCTCTGTTTGGCTTGTTCTAGAATGGATGTGTTGTCCCAGTCGAAGTGGTGTCCTTCCTCATCTGTATGTAAGGATACTAGTGAGAGAGGGTCCCCATGGTCTGATCAGGTGTACCCTAGAACTCTGTGGGAAGTTTGGGGCCTCTTGCTGAGATATTTGCATTATCGATAGTCATAGGTGAGGTGCCAGAAGACTGGAGGTTGGCTAACATGGTACCATTATTTAAGAGAAATGGTAAGGACAAGCCAGGAAAATATAGACCAGTGAGCTTGACGTTGGTGGTGGGCAAGTTGTTGGACGGAATCCTGAGGGACAGGATTTACACATATTTGGAAAGGCAAGGACTGATTAGGGGTAGTCAACATGGCTTTGTGTGTGGAAAATCATGTCTCACAAACTTGATTGAATTTTGGGAAAAAGTAACAAAGAGGATTGATGAGGGCAGAGTGGTGGACATGATCTATATGAACTTCAATAAGGCATTCGACAAGGTTCCCCATGGGAGACTGGATAGCAAGGTTAGATTTCATGGAATACAGGGAGAACTAGCCAATTGGATACAGAACTGACTCGAAGGTAGAAGACAGAGGGTGGTGGTGGATGTTTGTTTTTCATACTGGAGGCCTGTGACCAGTGGTATGCCACAAGGATTAGTGCTGGGTCCACTACTTTTCGTCATTTATGTAAATGATTTGGATATGAACATAGGAAGTATAGTTAGTATGTTTGCAGATGACATCAAAATTGGAAGTGTACTGGACAGCCAAGAGGGTCACCTCAGATTACAAAGGGTGTTTGATCAGATGGGCCAATGGGCTGAGGAGTGGCAGATGGAGTTTAATTTAGATACATGTGAGGTGCAGCATTTTGGGAAAACAAATCAGAGCAGGACTTATACATTTAATGGTAAGGTCCTAGGGAGTGTTGCTGAACAAAGAGACCTTGGAATGGTGGTTCATAGCTCCTTGAAAGTAGAGTTGCAGGTAGATAGGGTAATGAAGAAGGTGTTTGGTATGCTTTCCTTTTCTGGCCAGAGCATTGAGTATAGGAGTTGGGAGGTCATGTTGCAGCTGTACAGGATGTTGGTTCGGCCACTTTTGGAACATTGCGTGCAATTCTGGTCTCCTTCCTATCGGAAGGATGTTGTGAAACTTGAAAGGGTTCAGAAAAGATTTACAAGGATGTTGCCATGGTTGGAGGATTTGAGCTCTAAAGAGAGCCTAAATAGGCTTGGGCTGTTTTCCCTAGACCGTCGAAGGCTGAGGGGTGACATCATAGAGTTTTATAAAATTATGAGGGGCATAGATAGAATAAATAGACAAAGTCTTTTCCCTGGGGTGGGGGAGTCCAGAACTAGAGGGCGTAGGTTTAAGGTGAGAGGGGAAAGATCTAAAAAGGACCTAACAGGCAACGTTTTCATGCAGAGGGTGGTGGGTATATGGAATGAAGTGCCAGTGAAAGTGGTGGAGGCTGTTCCAATTACAACATTTAAAAGGCATCTGGAATTGTATATGAATAGGAAAGGTTTAGAGGGATATGGGCCACGTGCTGGCAAATGGGACTAGATTATGATGGGATATCTGGTTGGCATGGACTAGTTGGACCGAAAGGTCTGTTTCCGTGTTGTACATCTCTATGATTATTTTTCTCATTATTATTCCCTTGCGTCTTGTAGCACCAAATCTTTGGTAATTTAACTCTACTGTCTCCTGCCCTAGGAGAAAGTGAGGACTGCAGATGCTGGGGATCAGAGCTTAAGAGGGAGGAGGAGAGCTTCTTCAAGGAAGGCATCCTTGCCCTATCACAGTCTTTTCCTTTTTTCGATCTTTTCTCACAGTTCCACCTTTCCCTTACCTAAAACATCTTGAACCATTACCAATTCTAATGAGGAATCTTCAACCTGAAACGCTGGCCCAGATTTTCATTATGGAAAGAAGGAATCTGAAAAACTCCCAGTTCAGTGCAGCCACTTTGGTAAAAACTCACCTGAATGGCAGGATCTTCATTCCAGGAGGCCCATGCAGGAAGGAGTTGAATGCATTGCCCTTGATTCAGGTCGGAGGTAGCCACAGAAGCTGCTGAATACCAGGCCCTGAGATTTGGGACTTATCCTCAGTTCTTTTGTGAAATATTGGTCCCTACAGCCCTCAATCTCACACACTCTTAACTACCCTCCTCCTATTGCTCCGTCAATGCCAACCCAGATATCCTCCTGGTCCTTTCTGGATCCTCCAATTCTCAAATGTCGAGCCATTAAATTTGATCCTTTCTCCTAAGATGCAGTCTGAAATGCTGAGTATTTGCAACACTTTCTGCTTTTATTTTAGATTTTGAGCATATGCAGTCCAGGTATTTTGGTTCTGTATTAAGTAATTTTGACTTTAGATGCAAGTGTAAAATAGCAATATCAATTCAGGTGCCTCTTACAGATTGCTCCTGACATTTATTTCCACTGATTTTACACCTATATCCTGAAACTTCAGAAGTATCAGGCCATGATAACATGGCCTGATACTTCTGTCTATCTGCTCTTGGCTTTGTAACCTCTATTATTCAGATGCTCCCCTGGTCAATGTAGAATGGAACATGGAATAGAATGTCTTATCCTTTTGAGCTGTACTCAAAATTAGTACCCAGATCATAATTCCACACCAGCCATTCATTCATTAATGTCTGTGAAATTAAAGCTACAAAAAGACATTATTTGAACCCACCTTCACCACTCCACCCCACTTCAGGTTACCTTCATGTACAGTGTATGTAAATCAGACTAAGTCAACTCCCACAAATGCAACAGTCAACAGATGTGAAGTTGGAAAAGCAGAGTAGGTCAGATTGCATCCGAAGAGCAGGAAAGTCGGGCCGAAACTTTGACTTTCCGACTTTTCCAATGCCGTTCTAACCTGCTGTGCTTTTCCAGCTTCACATCTATTGACTCTGGATTCCAGCATCTGCAGTCCTTACTGTCCCACAAATGCAATGTTTTACTTACGGCAATGACCAATGCCCCTGAATCAGAGGCTTTTTCTTTCCTGCTGACTTGAATTTGCGAGTCTTCCTTTTGAATTCTAAAACAGCCTGGGATTGTTTTGTTTAAAGCCTACATTTATTCCTCCGATTTTGCATGAAGGTTTGGATGCTTATTTGCATAGTGAGTCCGTTTGTCTCGAGCTGTTTTCTTTCTTTCGTTTCGTTTCCGTGACAGACATTGGGCAAAACACCATTTGTAAGTGAACAAGGGAAAATATTATGGATTCTTGAAATCTGCGTTTTGGGGTGGGGAACATTCATTGGGCAAGACACCCTCTGTCAGTGCAAAGGAGGAGGTAGAGTTAGATCTGAAGTTGGAAGTTCTCTATTTCTTTTGGGCGGGATACAACAGGGCATTAAATAGTTGCATTGCTGTAGAGAGCACAGGTCAGTGGGGTGTGTTGAGGTGGTCAAGGGGGGGGAACCGGGATATTAACAGAGCAATAACATTAGTTGCATTGCTGTAGAGAGCACAGGTCAGTGGGGTGTGTTGAGGTGGTCGGCGAGTGTAGCAGCAGCAGGAGGGACCGGGACATAACAGGGCAGTAACATTAAACAGTTGCATTGCTGTGGAGAGCCCAGGTCAGTGGGGCGTGTTAAGGTGAAAATGAGGACAGCAGATGCTGGAGATCAAAGCTAAGAGTGTGCTGCTGGAAAAGCACAACAGGTCAGGCAGCGTTGAGGAGCAGGAGAGTCGATGTTTGGAGCAAAAGCCCTTCATTGGGATTGGGATTGGGATTGGGATGGTGGGGGGGGGGGGTGCCATGATGTAACAGAGCAATAGCATTACATAGTGACATTGCTGTGGAGAGCCCAGGTCAGTGGGGCGTGTTCACATGGTCAAGGGAGGAGGAGGAGGAGGAGGAGGAGAAGAAATAAAGTCAACTCCGAAATTGGGGCTGGGACTTTGAGGAGTGAATGTTGGATATTGTTTTATTTTTGTTTTGTCATCACTTGGCTGCTGTACAGGTGACAGGTGCACTACAGGGAGCCTTTATCGCATCATCTCATAGTAACAGCCCAAGCCGCTTAGCAACCGGACACACGGTGCTGGCGGGCATCCAACTTTTAACAGCATCACCCAGCCCGCCCCCGATTACCGCTTTTTACTTCCTTGTTTCTCATGTTGTTTTGAGGTTTGTTTTATTTCTCTCTCCCTTCCTCATTCCCCTCCCTCCGCCCACCCACCCCCTTTCTGTATCGGTGAGGGTGTTGTTTTTTAAAAACAAAAACAAAATCGTTGTCTGTAAAGAAGGAATGGCCGCGGGTCTCGCCGCTTGCCGCCTCCTCGTCGCCGTCGCCGTCGCGCTGCTCTTTGGCTGCCCGGTGTCTTGCGACCACAGGAGAGACTTCCCCGAGTTACCTGCCCACCGAGTCGAGGTCTTCCAGCAGCTGGCGACCCTGAGGGGCGCCTCCCGGTACAAGCGAGAAGCCCCCCGCAGTCGCAGTGCCCAGCAACAGGGAGGGGTGTCCCTCTGTGGCACTGGGGCCTCAGACCAGGCCAAGTTAAACAAAAACACCCACAAGGTGAGTCCTCTTTATTAACTGATGACTTTTCTAGGATTGACTTCAACCCCCCCGACTTCAACTTTCATTGCTTTCAACACATCTCTGGTCAGGGTTTTGATTTTTTTTGACAAATGTGGCCAAGTTAAACTAAAACACCCACAAGGTGAGTCCTATTTACTAACTGAAGACTTTTGACGTTTCCACACTTCAACCCTTGCCACTTCCAACAGATCTCTGGCCAGCGTTTTTTTAAGATTTCTTATTGTTTTCTGACAAATGTGGCCATCAGGTAATAACTGTGGGGTCACAAACCAGCCCAAGTTGAACAAAAACACCCACAAGGTGACTTCTGTTTACTAATAGTTCCGCAGAACACTTTAGCACTGACCTTTCCCACCTTCTCTCCAATCATTTTCAACAAATCGCCGGTCAGTGTTTTGATTTTGTTTTAGTTTTAACAAATGTGGCCACCAAGTAATTACTCTGGGGCCACAGACCACAATAAATTAAACGAAAACGTCCATAACGTGAGTCCTGTTTATTGTCTGTTCACCAGAAGACTATTTTAGGATTGATTTTTCCCACCGTAATTCTCTTGTCACTCCCAACAAATCACACGTCAGTGTTTTAATTTTTTTTCAAGTTTTGACAAATGTGGCCATCAATAATTACTCTGGGACCCCTGACCAGGCCAGATTAATTTTTTTTAAAAACCCATGTGTCTTGCTTATTAACCATTCAAAATTAATCAGCAGAAGTATTTTAGGATTGATTTTTTTCCCACCCCTTTTTCCTCCTCATTGGGACAACTCTCATCACTTTCAAAAATCTCTCCTGTCAGTGTTTTGACAAATGGCCACCGATAATACTTTACACACAAAGTTTGTAACTAGAACATGCCGTCCTTACTTGGGGTGGAACACTCTCGGATTTCAAATTTCACTCGCTTTGGAGTGAGTCTTGTTCAATTTTGGCTTGCCAGCACAGCCTGTTGTGTTGCGTCTCAGCTCTAAGTGAAATTGATCACAATTGTCCTCTAAACAGACATGTGTTGTGTATCAACCTTACGCCTGAATCTCATTCCTAACAACTACCTTTACTAGGGCTCAGTCACAGCTAATTTTAGTTTAAAGGAACTTGTGTAATAAACATTGGTGTCCAGCCCACATACAAGTGCTGTGCCGCAGGTAATTATTAAATGGTGTGACTCTGAGAATAAAGAGTGAGCTTTTTAAAGTTATTGATAATTGAGGATGACCCTCCGACACAATACCAGATTATGTGCATGATTAACAAAAAGTTAAATCCTGAAGTTATTAAAATAAGCAGTTATTTTGAAATGTTAGATAGCATTATTTTAAGACAACAATATGGAATCAAGGCAGAGTTGTGATAAAGATCAGCCACGATTGTCATTGAATTGCGAAACAGGAGATGAATAACCTATTTTGGTTGAACGACTGTTTGCTTTTAATGAAGGGAATGTTTTACTCTTTGTAATGCATGTAATTCAGGGTACCTTTAATTTACTCTGATCTGTTGGTATTACAATTTGGTACATTGTTTGCTTGAGTTTATTTTTCTAACCCTGATTTGAAGATGTTAAAAAAAATGATGGTACTATGAATAAATATTAAATTGAGGTATGGTTGGTAATATTATCCTGATTGCTTTGAACTCTAAACTGTGAGAGAGTGCACTGTAATAAGTATGTTGCATAGCATCTTGGTGTAAACAGTGTAAAAGTTCCGTATGTTAGAAGCACTTGATAAAATGGTCAGGCTTTTGACTTCATCATTTCTTGTATGTACAAGCAAAATAAGCTGTTTAAGTATTCAGTGCTGTTAGGAGTGGGGAGGGGTGTTCGTTTAGACTGTCATGTTAATCCTAATGATTGGCGTCTCGTCTATCATGACAATGTTGGTTCAGATTTTAGCTAGAACACAGTTCTTTTTGCTTGTCAAACAGTTCTGGGAATTACCAACAGGCGATTGGATGATGAAAGGCTTTTGAAGGTGGAGGCATCAGGTTTTAAAAATAAAATAAGGGTAGGTAAGTTAAAGGCTTAGATTTATATTGTTACTTTCACAATATTGAAGCATTCCAAAAAAGCACTTAGCATCCAAGTGCTATTGAAATCTATTTACTGTTGGACTATAGGAAATGCATCATGAAGCTAAATCCCATATAATCTAGAATCATAGAATCCGTACAACGTGGAAAGAAGCCATTCAGCCGATTGAGTCTGCACAAATTCTCTGAACAGTATCCCAACCAAATCCCAGCACCTACCGTATATTAGTAACCCCTGTTTTCCCATGGATAATCCAGCTTACCTGCACATCTCTGGACTGTGGGAGGAAACCAGAGCACCCAGAGGAAACCCAGAAAGACAGGGAGAATGTGTAAACTCCACACAGTCACCCAAGGCTGAAATCAAACCTGGGTCCCTGGCAATGAGGCAACAGAGCTAACCACTGAGTCATTGTACCAGGTTATTACTTCAGTAATGTTTTGAATATTGGCCTGTACAATGAGAAAACTTCCTGCTCTGCAAGTAGTGTGATGGGACGTTTTATGTGCACATGGAGTCTCATTTTATGTTCCATCTGAAAGGTTGTGTGTAAAATCACCTTAATGCTGCACTAAACTGTCAGCCTTGATTATGTGCTCAGGTTGATGGCAGCAGACTTGCATCTATAACCTTTTAGTGGTGGTGAGATTGTGACCATGATGCCAAGGCAGACAATATTAGGTTGTCTATGGTGTACATTAAGGTTCTGATTCATGTGTCTGCCCTTCATGAATTTGCTTATCCCCCTGTATTTACTTGACTGTGAATCTAATTTTCACTTGGCTATGGTTTAAGAACAGAAAAGTATAAGGGGAAAAATAATCCAGTTTCTGGAATCAAAGTGCAAACTGCACCTGAGGATGAACAGTTTGCTATTTCCACCATTTGCAAAAGTCAACAATATTGTGACGTTTTCTTGCACAGCCTCGCTTGCAAATAATGAGACTCTAGTACACATACTATTGTGTTAGCAAATATATATTGGGCTACATATGAACAGGTTTAAGGACTTTGGGGTATGGCATTTATATTTTGGATATTTTGAATATACTCCCACAGTATGACATTTCTGCTATAAATTTTCAAGGTTTTAAATATGGGCTGCCAAGCATGTATGAGACAGCAACAAATCATGAACTCACATTATAAACCATGAGAGAATGCTAAACCTTCCTGACAAGCTCCCATTATTTCTTTCTTTATATTTGTTTACTGTTTGGGGCTTGTAAGCTGTGCTCCCAAACAGCTTCTTGCCTTTTATTATTTTTGAGCCCAATCCAAATAGCTACCACATCCTGGTTTTCCGAACTTAGATTGTTCATCTCAATTGTGCTAATACCATCAGTAATTCACACAGCCACTCTTCTGCTTTTCCTACGACCTTCTGTCTTTTCTAAATGTCATGTAACAATTAATATCAAGTTAATAATTATGTCATCTTGCAACTTCCTTAACATGTGACTTTTTCATTGGAAAACTGGTTGATGTAATCATAGACTATTTGGATACAGTTACCTGTTTATGGTATCTTTTGTGTGTTTAATGACAGAAAGCAATGATTGAAAGATACTGCACTTGATCATTTGATTTTAACTAAAACTATATTGTAGCATGTAATATTGGATACAATTTCAATCAATGTTATGGTGAATTCTATTTCCCAGTGTAAATGGCCGCAGCATGTAAGAATGGCAAGTCTCCAGAATAAAGATCACAACCCGTTCATATTTAACAATCCTGGAGATATTTCCAGTCACTATTAAAAAGCCCCTCTGGAATGCAATTAAGAGATTTGGATACTGCCATGAGTTACAAGCAAGTTTCATCTGATTTTCTGAAGTCAGCTGGAACTCAGATTGTGATGTCTCTTATTAAGACGCATACATATTCAAACCAGCTGATATTTATAACATGCAATTATTTTTATTACATTTTACAATATTGATATAAAATATTTATCTATGATTCACCAGTATGGTAAAGCACAGTTTCAGTGCAGCACGGCCCTTTGAATGATTGCACATTGGTGCTTCTGATGTAGTTCAGGTATTCAAACCAGATTTGTTTACCATCTTGCTCACTTAGCCATGATTTTTTTTCTTTTCTTGAAGGGATTGCCTCTGCTGGGTGACAGTTTAATTAGCACCAGTTTTCTTAAAGTATAGTTATTATTTCGAATTACACAAAAAGTTTAGCAGATGATTAGTCCATTTGGTCCAACTTGCCTATGTTAGTTTTTATGCTTCACAAGTGCCATCTCCCTCTGCTCTTCATCTCAGTCTAAACTTCTATTCTTTTTTAATTTGTTATGCATCTTCTATTAAAGGCATCTATGCCATTCACCTCGAATGTTCCTTGTGATAGTATTCTAACTGCTCTCTGGGTGAGTGGGTTTTTAAAATGAATTTCTTTTGTATTCATTAGTAATTTATCTGATTTTGTTGAGTAGTTCTTGTCTGTGTCAGCGACTAGGATAAGGACATCAATGATGCCCAATGCTCTTCACACTTAAAATACACATAAGTGCATTTCTGGACATTAATCAGTAGCATGAATGCTGCATGGTTTTCTTTTCCCCAACCAGCCATCCTACCACTGAGATCAATTTGCTCAACATTGATCAAGGATTGAACTAGATTTGCTCTTGGAAGATGAGAGCTTTGGTTTAGTGATGGCATTTTTGCTTCGCATTGACAATGTCTGCGTTCAGGGACCTGACCTTTTTAATTAAGATTGACACTTGAGTACAGTATCAAGGGAGTTTTGCACCGAGATGTTATCTTTTTGAATAAGATGCTAAACAGAGAGTGCATCTGCCCTCTCAGTTGGATGTAAAAGATCCTTTGACACTACCTGAGAGAGAGCCAGGCATTCTCCCACATACTGGATTAGTGGTGCTGGAAGAGCACAGCAGTTCAGGCAGCATTCAACGAGCAGCAAAATCGATGTTTTGGGCAAAAGCCCTTCTCCCACATATCCAATTGAATGTTTATCCCTCAACCAACACCACCAAAGAAACAGATTATCTGGTCATTTATTTTAGTGCTGTCTATGGAAGCTTGTGTGTTGTGTTTACCATATTACAACATTGGTAGTACTTAAGAAATACATACATTGGCTTTGTAATTCTTCAAGGTATGTTAGGCTTGTGATCGATGTATACATTCAATGATGTGGAGGTGCTGGTGTTTGTTTGGGGTGGACAAAGTTAAAAATCACACCATACCAGGTTATAGTCCAACATGTTTATTTGGAAGTACAAGCTTTCAGAGTGCTGCTCCTTCATCAGGTGGCTGTGATTTTTAACTATATAAATTCAAGTAATGGCATGATCTTGAAAAATTTGAATGAGCAAATGGCCTTGTTGCCCACATACACAAATCCTTAAATATGGCAAATTGCTTAAACAGTTAAAAGGTCCCTTGCATTACTTAGCTTATAATTAGTGGCATAGGATATGAAAGCAAATACATTATACTAGAACTTCATAAATCATTTGAGTTTCCCTCTGTTGGAATGTTATTGTCAGTTCTATGTGTTATGTGCCAGGAATGATAGAATGACCTTAGAAAGACTACTGAGGAGGTTTGTCAGAATGTGACTAAATATGAGGATCCTCAGTCCTGAGGAATCAATGGAAAAGTTAAGACTCTTCTTCTTTGCACAAAAAAGGTTAAGGAGTGTTTGATAGAATGCATGAGACAGAAAAGAATAAAACGTCATGGTTATAGATCTTTGCAAAAAGTCCAAAGGCAAGATAAGATTTTATTTTCTCATGATGATGTTAGAATCCAGGTGTACCTGAAAAGATATTGGAAGTTCATTCTATGAGTAGTTTAAGTGTAAATTAGGAAAATAGGATGTGGAATGTACTGGATAATGGACAAAAAGCAAGATAGTAGGATTATTTGACTGCTCTTGCTGCAATTGCACTTAAATTGGACCATCAGTATTGTACTTCTGTACTTTTAAACCGAGGATCTTTGTGGACTAAAAGTTGTTTTAAGAAGGACAAATAATGACCTCAAACAGCTGTTGTGATCATCTGACCAGGTTGAGTGAAATCCATCAGTAAATAAAGATCAGCACTCAGACTTGCATCTCCTTGTTGATTTGCAGCTTTTCTGGAAGTCACATTTTGTTTTTCCAATCTGAATACTGTACAGTCTTCTTTTCATCTCAATGAATAGACTCAGGAATTTGCAGATAGACTTTCATTAATACCTGTTCCTGAGCAAGAGAGCAGAGACCAGCAAGAACTGGAAGATACTGTGTGTGTGTGTGTGTGTGTGTGTGTGTGAGTGAGAGAGAGAGACACACACACACACACATTTCTATTCTTTTTGGAAGGATAGTCAATATTAACATTCTCCTTCCTTTTACTTAAGGAGACTTTAGGAAAGCCTCCCTTCATTCTTCGTCTAGTTAAGTTTTTTTAAAGAATTGAAATGTGAAATTTATGTGTTTAATGTGAAAGTTATGTGTTTAAAAAGGGGAAATAAGAATATTTGTTGCCAATAATGTTAAAAAGAGAGGAGCTGATCACCTTCCTTCCCTGATTATAACATCTTTAAGAGTCCGCACATATACACCAGCCTTCTGCACGGTAACCTGTATGAGTCAAATATGAAACGGATGGAGGTGATGTAGCTTTAAGTCTATGATGGCTCCCTGCAGATCAATATGCTCAGTCCTATTTCTCTGCTCTGTAGCCTTGCAGAGCGGCACGGTGGCACAGTGGTTAGCACTGCTGCCTCGCAGCGCCGGAGACCCGGGTTCAATTCCCGCCTCAGGCGACTGACTGTGTGGAGTTTGCACGTTCTCCCCGTGTCTGCGTGGGTTTTCTCCGGGTGCTCCGGTTTCCTCCCACACTCCAAAGATGTGCAGGTCAGGTGAATTGGCCATGCTAAATTGCCCGTAGTGTTAGGTAAGGGGTAGATGTAAATGTAGGGGTATGGGTTACGCTTCGGCGGGGCGGTGCGGACTTGTTGGGCCGGAGGGCCTGTTTCCACACTGTAAGTAATCTAATCTAATCTAAGTTTATTTTCTTCAATTACCCATCCAATTTCCTGTTTGAATTTTATTATTTCTGCTGAGATAAATCTTAATGGGCAGTTAGTCCAGGCCGTTGTATCCAACTGAATAAAACATGCTGTTTCTTGGCATTCCCCTTGCACTTTTGGTCGAATGTAAAATTTCTGCCCAAGTCTTTGTGTTTCAGTTTACGGGAAAAGTTTTTCCTGTCTACCTTGTTCAAACCTGTCCAAATTCTACGCCTCTATCCCTTCAATTTGCTTTTCTCCAGGAGAACAAAGCTAAATTCTCCAATGCAACGTCTTAGCTAAAATCCTCCACTCCTGAGGAATTTCCTCCAAGCTTTACATTCTCTCAAGGGCTGTCACATCTTTCCTGAAACATGATAGCAGAAATAGAAGCAATATTCTAGTTGAAACCTAACCAGATGTTTTACAAAGGTTTGATGTAACTTCCTTGCTTTTATACTCAATGCCTCATTTATGAAACCCAAGATTTGCAACTTTGCAACCCACTTTCTCAATGTCTCCTGCCAAGTTCAAAGATCAAAGCAAATGCAGCCCCTGGTGTTTGCATACTCCCCTGAACTGTGCTGTTCTTCTTTTGACAACATGCATTACCTTACAAATTCAAACTTTATTTTAAATCAGCTACTTGCAGGAGAAACTGAGCTAAAAATAGGTTGGAAAAGGTTTCACCTGTTATTTTATCGCTGTTCTGCAACCCTTGTGAAAAATAGATGATTTTAGTAAAAATAATACTCTGCTATGAAACAATTTAGATTACCCTTTGCATGCGTGCGTAACGTGAAAACAGGTCCCTGCATGTTTGTTATATGGATGCCAAAATGGTCTGTGACAACTCCATTATACTTGTTGAACAGATGATATTTTTGTCTGAAATATGGTTGAAAGCTCTTTGTAATGTTAAACTCTTTCACCAGGAAGAATGCTAAGGTACAGGATTAACTATTTTAATTATAAAGTACAGGCCACATTACAAAGACATCCTCAACATTTCAACCAAAGGTAACTGACAGCTCCAACGCCTGAGTACTGATATGTTGTTCTCTAATTACAGCACCTGCCCACTTCTCCCCCCCCCCCCCCCCCCCCTCCCCCTTCAAGATTAGCATGTTTGTAATAGTGGAGCCAGTTCTGATGCAGTTGGTATGGGGTTAGTCAATGTGGTACTGAGTCCTTTAGGACTGACTGTTGCAGATCAGGGTGATTTTTTCCAGTCTGTGCTCACTCATCTGAGTTGGCGACAACAAGAACAAAGACTTCTGTTTATATGCTGCCTTTTACATACCAGTAGTGGAGCATGATTTAACTAATTTTGGTACCAAGTTATGTAAAACATTTGGGTAGATAGCCAAAAGATTGATCAAGAGCAAGGTAGTGAGGCAGAGAAGTTTAATAAGGATATTCCAGACTTAGCACCTAGATAGCTGAAGGAAAGGTTGGCGAAGGTGCAGGAGCAATAGGCCAGAATTAGAAGAATGGAGAGATCTTCAATATTTTCATAGTTGCAGAGTTGGGAGGGGCAAAACAATGGAGATAAACCTGAAGTGTTGTCTGACTGGGGGCCAACATCAGTGAGTTCATGAAGATTGGTGAATAGGATTTTCGGTGAGTTAGGAGATGGCCAACAACATTTTGGATGACTTCAAGTACATGGAAGGTGGAAGATGGGAGGTTGATCAGAAGACGACAATAAACAGACCTAGAGGTAACTAACAAAGGCATCATGAGGGTTTCAGCAGCAGTTGGGGATTGTACAGTAGCATCTGATGGTGCTGAGCTAAGCATTCACCGTGGAGGCTTGTGTATCAAGAATGGTTGAGGAAGTAGTGGGTGCTAGCCACATGTAGAGCTATAACTTAGTAAAGTTGAGATGTCATGTTGTGGCTATGCTAAGGCCGCTTTTGGAATATTGCATACAATTCTGATCAAGCTTTTATAGGAAGGCTATTGTTAAACCTGAGAGGATGCAGAAAAGATGTACAAGGATGTTGTTGGGACTAGAGGGTTTGAGATAGAGTGAGAGGATGAATAGACTGGGGCTTTTTTTCCCCTGGAGTGTCAGAGGCTGAGGGGTGACCTTAGAGGTTTATCAAATTATGTCATGCATGGATAGGATAAATAACCATGGCCTTTTTTTCCCTAGGGTGGGGAAGTCCAAAGTCAGAGGGAAAAGGTTTAAGGTGAGAAGGGAAAGATTTAAAATGGACCTGTGAGATACTTTTTCATGCAGAGAGTGGTGCATATATTGAAAGAGCTGCCAGAGAAAGTGGTGGAGGTTGGTACAATTACAACATTTAAAAAGCATCTGGATGGGTATATGAATAGGAAGGGTTTAGAGGGATATGAAGCAAATGCTGACAAGTGGGACAAGGTCAAATTGGGATATTTGATCGGCATGGATGAGTTGGACCAAAGGATCTGTTTCTGTGCTGAATGACTCTATAAAGTGCCTTCAAGAGAGAAGACAATAATAAATTTGATTTTAAAAAAGCTTTACGTGCAAGACCTGGAGCCAATTGTCCGTAGCCTAATTTCTGTCAGTATATCCAAGACAGGAAAAATGAAACTTAATTAAAATTAAATAACTTGACAGTTGTATAAAATAAGTGGAGAATTTTAGGCTTTAGAAATTATAAAAATAAATAAGCAGTCAAGTCTGTTGTGTGTCATGAGCAGTATGTCAGTCTAACTTTAGCAGGTATGATCATTAATATCGTTAGTGTATCATTAGTGTAGCATGTGAACTGATGGTATAAAGATTTCCTACTCCATCTTGCCTTGAAGCATGACACTCTATTGGAAGCATGTTCCTCTTAGTCTCATACTAACCCCAACATACTGTGCCAGAGGAATGTAATGTTTATAATACTTAGTTGTAAAAAATGCTGCTGAATTCTTCAATATCATTGTACCTGTGGTCACTTTATATGTTACAGAAGATAACATAAGCATTGCCACATCAGTAAAAATATTCTGCTGAAGGAAAAATCATACCAAAGTGCAGGCTGAACCTGCATGTTTTAGGTTAGAGGAACTCTTTGCTATGGTTCAATCAACCTAGTTCAGCCCTGGTCTGCACAATCCCCTCAGTCCTTCAACTTTAGGCATATATTTTTAAGCCTACTTTATTCATTGCTACAATAAATGTTGGCCGCATTTAGTGCACTAACACTATAAACATAATGGCACAGCAGAAATATTGTCCCAAAAAAAAACTCTTGCATTTCTGTATAATGATGTCATCTATTCTATTTAGTAACTATACTAATGTATTGAAGATTAAATCTTTATTCTCATGGTATTTGCATCAAGACACAAATTTGAATGGAATGCTTTTGTTTATAAACCATCTCTATTGCCTTTCAGTTCTGTCTCCTTATAGAGAAAATGGCCAACTTACATCAATGCACTGGGTTCATTCTTGTGGTCAGGATCTCTGGTCATCCTCCTAGTACCATGCTGTACTGTGACTCAAATACTCAGTTCTCTTTGCTGTAGTTTGGATATAGCATCACAGCAAGTTGCTGAAAATGAGTTTTGACCTTTTATTTGGCCCAGTGCCCAGTCACTTGTGCTTCAAGCTTAATTTGCAAATAAATAAGTAAAGTGAACAAATACAGCTTTTCGCCCACCGGTGTAAAGCAGCATAGCAAAAGAGTGTCAACTGATTATTGCTTGTGAATGCAATATCGTACATACTGAATAGTCTCTAATTGAATATCAAGAAGCAACACGTGTTTTATATGTTCTGATATTAAAAGAAAATTTTAATCTTGTAATTAGAATTTAGTTTAAGCTATGGCAAGCTAACGAAGCCTTTCATATTTTTCTGTAATAACACCCTTAAGCTTCTCAACGCTAGATTTTATCCGTTGGAAATTTCAACAGCAAGAATCAAAATCACAAATGACTAAATTATTTTAATTTGAAGTGAAACTAGCTTGAGTGTCTGAATTTTTAGGTGTGGTTTCTGGTAAGTCATTGTACAGAGTATGGAATGAGCTGCCAGAGGATGTGGTGGGGGCTGGTACAATTGCAACATTTAAGAGGAATTTGGATGGGTATATGAATAGGAAGGGTTTGGAGGGATATGGGCCAGGTGCTGGCAGGTGGAACTAGATTGGGTTGGGATATCTGGTTGGCATGGACGAGTTGGACCGAAGGGTCTGTTTCCATGCTGTACATCTCTATGACTCTATGACTCTATAATCCAGTTCCTCCCTTTCCATATCTCCAGAATGCCCTGTTCTTTAGTATTTTATCAGTGGCTTCTGGGGCCATTCAATGTCCCCTTCTTTCCTTGATTTGTTTTATTTATTTGTACAGCGTGGCTTCAAAGATACTTGCTTATACTTTATTCATATAATCCACATATTTTTGATGCTTTTACCTTTTACACAGTCATTAAATCTTAGAAATTGAAATGTAGGTTGATCTGTGGCACATAAAAAAAAATTACTTTTGACTCAAATCGATATGCCTCTAGACTTCGGTGGATTTGAATCTGCTTGTAGACTAATTACAGTGAGATTAGTGTTAAGAACGTATTTGATTTATTATTTTCATTGCTTTAGATGTTTGAGATGATCCTAAGATCCCATTAAGAGTTAAAACTATAGAGGACCCTCAACTAATATCAGTAGATTTTAACATAATGGGCAATTGAACCAGTGTTTGGAATGATACTTGTATTATAATGCGGAGAGGTCAAGTGATAAACATATGTGCCTCCTACGAAGGAAGGAAGGAAATCTAGTGTCATTTCTAAAAAAAAAACAAGAAGTGGATATTTTAGAGCATGAGCCTTTGAAGGTCTATAACCACTATTGTTAAATTATATCTGAAGGGAACAAGCATCTTAAAATCTATGCAAAAGTCAATTCACTAGCAATTAAATAGAATTTTTCCATTGTGAACTTTCATTATATACGGAATACTATGCCCAGTTTTGATAACCAATAATGGAGTTCAATGCACTTTGAAAAAGGAGCAACCAAGAGCCACAAGATCAATTCCTTGTTTAAAAACACCTTAATTACACATGTTGGCTAACTAGTCCCAAAGATGTTATCTGTAAAATTTAGGAAAGATTTGATCATATTTCATAAAGTAATAAAGGGTTAGGTTATGTATCTTGTAGATTAATTATGGGCTAGGGAGGACCAGAGTGGTGTTTTTTCTTTAAGGGCAGAAATTAGGTTAAATGTTGGGTGGTTTCTAGTTCAGTAAACTGGTGGAACAGGTTGCTGTTTCACTCTGGTGACTGACTCATCACATTCCTTCAAATAAGAATTGGAATGAATTTGAGGGGACCTTGTGTGAGCTCTTCTGAAAATTAAAACAGCCCCTCCCATTTTCGTATAATCGCCTAAAGGGATCAGAAGAGAATTTTTCATTTTGTTTTTCCCAAATTGACATTTTTATGTTAAAACAAAAGTTACCTCCTTTCCTCTCCTTGGAGATTCCATGGCTCCTGCGTTAGGACTGTATTGCTTGTGATGCATAAGGTGCCACAACTGTGAGGGCTGTGTTGAATATATCCGAACGTTGTTTCACTGCTTGAATTTTCATGTAACATTGAAGTTGTTATCAACAAGGATTTTAAAGGTATTTAAAATTTTGATAGAATAGAAAGAATGTTTTTGAATGGCAGAGGATAGATAACCCGAGGACTCAGATTTAAGATTTATCAGTGAACCAGTGAGGAAATTAGAGAATATTTGAATGTAGTAGCTTGTTGTGATCTGAAAGATTGTCAAAGAGATTAAATTATATCTTTCAAAGGAGAAGTGGTTAAGTGCAAAAGGAAGAAAAAAATTTGAAGCCACATGGAGAAGAGCAGAGCGTTGGATCTATTCAGCTGGCACATTCAAATAGCTGCCATAAAGAAAAGTGACAAAATGGTCTCCTTTAGGAATTCGGATTCTCTGAAAATATGGTGAATACGTGTCAGGAAAGGAGAAAAAAAATTAAGTTTGACACTTTCATTGTTTCCATTGTATGCAAAACTTGAAAAATATTACTAGCCAAGGTTGAAGAGCACATGTGCTTTTATGGTGATGTAAGATTATTGAGCTGGGAAAAACAATTGGAATAAGCGTTTAGAGGTAATTTTGGTTTCCACTTTTGAATTCTGTACTCTTCTTGCCTTATTTTAAAGACAGTCCCTACACACTTGAACTGATGTTTTAATCATTAAATTGTCAGGCAATCATTTAAATTGGGTAACTGGTACTAACCATTTCCCAATTATTATCAATTACAGAAATTGTACATGTACAACAATTTAACATGTTGTTTACAGTATGTTATGTGTCCTGATGCTTCTGGGCAGAAGCAGGTGTTTAATTAGCAGTTTGTATCTCCAATAACATTGTAATTATCTTGTAGATACTTAATTCTATTGAAATGGTGTTGTCTTTGACTTTGTGAACCATTGTAATCACAAATCTTGCAGGTCACATTTTGCGTTCATTTTTTATCAAAAACATGCAAGGCAGACATTAGAACAACCATCATTTCACAAGTCGAGAGTTTGGTGCTGGAAAAGCACAGCAGGTCAGGCAGCATCCGATGAGCAGGAATGTTTTGGGCATAAACCCATCATCAGGCAACAATGCCCGAAACGTTGACTCTCCTGCTCCTCGGCTGTTGTCTAACCTGCTGTTCTTTTCCAGCACCACACTCTCAACTCTGATCTTCAGCATCTGCAGTCCTCACTTTCTCCAATCATTTTACAAGGCCTCATTTCGCAACCTCAAGACATTCCAAAGTGCTTTACTTTTCAAATTGTTGTCATTTTCAATAAATGAATTGCAAGCATGTGACAGTGGCGTTGATTGTGGGATAAATGTTGGACAGGATATTGGGGAGAATTCACTGTTCTTTGTAACATTAGCACTGAATCCTTCACATCTACCTGAGAGGTTGTGATGAGGCTGCTGTTTAACATCTCACTCTCACTCTGGAGAGTGCACAGTTCCCTCAGTACTGTACTGGAGTCTCAGCCTGGAGTTTGTGCTTGGGTTTCTGGAAGGAATCTTGTCCCTGCAACATTTCAACTCTGATGTAAGAAAGTTACCATAGCTAGCAAAACTGTATGATGAAGAATAGGACTTTTTATTTGGCTGAGATCAAAGTCACATGGTTAGTCCAAAAAAGCAGGAGGAGTGGCAATTAAATATTTCCCACATTCTTATTTGAGGAAGCTGCAGTTTTCAATGCATACAGCACAGATTTGAAAATCCATCTGTGTGCAAAGTTTCTGAAAATATGAGCAAGACTGATTGGACCTAAATATTTTGGTTTTTAAAACTGTGTCCTCCAATGAAAAAGTAATAAAATAGAACACACAGAGAAACTATTCTTTGAAGTCAACTTGTGTGTGATATTTCAACAACATCAAACACGAACTCTTAAAATTCTGAGAACAAGCATTTGTATATGTATGTTAATGGCAGCTCACACTTGCATATATATACTACAAATAAAGTAAAAATGGATCAGTTGAAGAAAGGTTAAGCAAAATCAGACTTTTATTTCTATGCACTCTAAATAATCCTTTTTTGATATGAACAATGGTCGTTTGTGTTCTTAATGGTAACACTTTCTGGAAGGATTGTGTCATTGTCCAAGTTTGAAAAGAGGTTCTAAATAACATTTTTTTTTAATGTAAAAACCATATCATAAACTTGTGCCTAAATTGGCAAACAAAACTGCAGATCTTTCTGAGAAAAGAGGAAATATGCAAATAAAAAATAAACTAAACCTCCTTTGTAAAAAAGACAAAGTGAAAGTCCTTGTCAATCACAGTTCTGGGTCCTACTTCCCTATAAAACTTGCAGTCATTTGATTTCATTTCATTCATTTGTAAGTCATAGTCATAAAGCATGGAAACAAACCCTTCAGTGCAACAAGTCCATGCTGAAAATGAACCCAAACTAAACTAGTCCCACCTGCCTGCTCCTGGCCCAAATCCCTCCACACCTTTCCTCTTCATGTACTTATCCAAATGTCTTTTAAATGTTGTACTGCTGCCCATGTCCACCACTTCCTCAGGAATTCCATTCTACATGCGAATCACTCTGTGTATATAAAAAAAAATGCCCCTCATCTTTCTTAAATCTCTGTCCTCTCATCTTTAAAAGGATGTGGGCATTGTTGGTAAAACCAGAATTTATTGACCTTAAACTGACTGTTTTACTCACTCATTTCAGAAGTAAGTTAAAAGTCAACCACATTATGTGACTCCAGTTCTGCAGCATAGCCAGACCAGTAAGAAAGGCAAATTTCGTTCCCTTAACTGGACCAAATGGATTTTACAACACCAGTGGTGGTCCCTTGTGCACAATTACTCAGGCTAACTCTCAATTTCAGACTTTAATTTTTGAATTTAAATTCCACCAACTGCTGTGGTGTGATTTGCACTCTGAATCCAGTGCATTACCGCTCTGGGAATGCCGTTTGTCTCCTTCTGAATTATTAATCCAGTGACTTCACCGCTACCATTTTCCTCAGCTGTCTAGTTATGGTTATTATCAAATTAGAGTAGGTGAAACTGCAATTTATTTTAGTTTGAGCTTGAAGCAAACATGAACCACTGATTCTATCATTCTCTCACAGAACCTTCTTTTCAAAATTATTTCAGTTTATAACCTCTGACCATTGAGCACATGTCCCTAACACACCCTGCAACTTTTTAAACTTGACTCAGTTTGAGTAACTCCATGAGATCTGTTGATTATATGTCAATAGAGATTATTTACATGTTGCTCATGATTTACCTTCTTGTGTCTTAATGTTTTGGAAATTAGCTTTTTACGCACATTCATATTTTAATTCAAATTCTACCCTGACATTCTGACTAATGAACAATAGTTGTGCCTTATTTGTTTGGATGAAGTCACTTATAATTTTTAGACATCCTTTAATTTCTTTGATTAAAACGAGAAAATCTCTGATTCTTTGATCTCATAACTAAAATCTATTATTCCTGATGTCATAATAATTTTCTTTTATACTGTCTTCATTGCCTTAATCCTTCTCCAAGATTGAGACAAAAACATCTGGAAATGTACTATATTTTCCACCTTATTTTATATACTGCTTCTTGTATCATTTCAATATTTTCCTTAATTCTTTTCAGTGGGATGTGGGTGATTATTGCCCATCTACTCATTGTCCTTGAACTGAAATGGCTTGTGAGACCATTTCAAAAGGCATTTAAGAGTCAACTGTGTTGCTGTGGAACTGGAGTCAAACATAGGGCAGACGCAGTAGGAAGGGGAGATTGCCTTCTAAAAAGGACAATAGTGAAATAGATAGGGTTTTACAAAAATGACCATTTAAAGTTCATCATTACCTCCACAAACAGGATGGTCTTCACTTGAACTAGAGAGGTACTAATATCCTGGGTGGGAAATTTCCTAGTGCTATTCAGGTGGGTTTAAACTAGCTCAGCTGAGAGATGGGAACCTGTGGTGTCATTCCAGTGCACAGGAGGATGTGAGTAGGGAGGACATGGAGAGGATTTCACGGTCACAGGAGTGTGCTGACAGACAGCAAGCTGGTTTGAAATGTGTCTACTTCAATGCCAGTATCTGGAATATGGTAGGTGAGCTTGCAGCATGGATAGGTACCTGGGACTTCGATGTTGTGGCCTTTTCGGAGCCATGGATAGAGCAGAGTCAGGAATGGATGTTGCATGTTCCAGGGTTTATATCTTTCATTAAGATCAGGAAAGATGGTAAAAGATGGGGAGGTGTGGCCTTGTTAGTCAAAGATATTATACGGTGGCTGAAAGAACTTTTGATGAGTACTTGTCTATTGAGGTGGTATGTGCTAAGGTTAGAAACAGGAGAAGAGAGGTCACACTGCTGGGAGTTTTTTTAATAGGCCTCTGCAAAGTTCCAGGGATGTGGAGGAGAGATTTGGCAAAGCGATTCTGGGTATGAGTGAAAGGAACAAGGTGGTCATTATGGGGTCTTTAACTTCCTCAACATTGACTGGAAATGCGATAACTCTAGTATGTCAGATGGATCAGTTGTTGTCCAATATGTGCAGAAGGGTTTCCTGACACAGTATGTCGAAGGGCTGACAAGAGGGGAGGCCACATTGGATCTGGTACTTGGTAATGAACCAGGCCAAGTGTTTGATTTAGTGGGAGGAGAGCACTTTGGGGAGAGTGACCATAATTCAGTTATGTTTAGTTTAGCGATGGAAAGGGATAAGTACATGCCACAGGGCAAGAGTTATAGATGGGGGAAGGGCAATTATAAAGCAATTAGGCAAGACGTAAGAGACATAGAATGGCATAGCAAAATATTGGGGATGGGGACAGTCGAAATGTGGAGCTGGTTTAAGGAACAGATATTGCGTGTCCTTGATAGGTATGCTCCTGTCAGGCAGAGAGGAAGTGATAAGGTATGGGAACCGTGGTTTACTACAGCAATTGTATCTCTCGTTAAGTGGAAGAGGGAGGCCTGTGTGACGTTGAGATGAAATGGTTCAGATGAGATGATGGAGAGTTACAGATCAGTTAGGAAGGATTTAAAGAGAGAGTTCAGAAGAGCAAGGAGGGGGCATAAGCAGTCTTAGTCTGCTGGACACACTTTCCTCATTCCTGAAGAAGGGCTTATGCCCGAAACGTCGATTCTCCTGTTCCTTGAATACTGCCTGACCTGCTGCGCTTTTCCAGCAACACATTTTCAGCTCAGAATAAAGAAGAACTCTAATACTTTCTATAGGTATGTGAGGAATAAAAGAATGACTAGGGTAGGAATAAGGCCAGTCAAAAACAGAAGTGAGAAGTTGTGTTTGGACTCTGTGGAGATCAGAGAGGTGCTAAACGAATGTTTCTCATCTGTTTTCCCTCAGGAAAAGGAGAATATTGTCGAGGAGAAGACTGTGATAAGGGCTTCAGATTGAGGTTATTAAGGAGGAGGTGTTATCAATGCTAGAAGATGTGAAAGTAGATAAGGCTCCTTGGATGGATGAGATTTATCCAAGGATTCTCTGGAAAGCCACGGAGGAGATGGCGGAGACTTTGGCCTTGATCTTTGAGTCTCATTGTCTTGTTTAGTACCAGAGGACTGGAGGAGTGCAAATTTGTGTCCTTGTTCAAGAAGGGCAGTAAAAATGACCCAGGTAATTATAGTCCAGTGAGCCTTACATCTGTTGTAGGAAAAGTTTTGGAAAGGTTTATAAGAGAGAGGATTTATAATCATTTAGCAAGCAACAATTTGATTGAAGATAGTCAACATGGTTTCGTCAAGGGCAGGTCGTGTCTCATGAGCCTCAGTTTTTTGAGAAGGTGACCAAGCATGTGGATGAGGATTGGATAGTTGATGTGTTGTGTTTGGACTTCAGTACGTCCTTTGATAAGGTTCCACATGGTAGGCATTTGGACTCAATGCAGAGGCATGGGATTGAGTGTGATTTAGCAGTTTGGATTAGAAACTGGCTTTCTGTAAGGTGGCAGCGAGTGGTGGCTGAGGGAAAATATTCAGTCTGGAGTCCAGTTACTAGTGGTGTTCCACAAAGATCTGCTTAGAGACCATTGCTGTTTGTCATTTTTATAAATGACTTGGACGCAGGCATAGGTGGATGGGTTAGTAAGTTTTCAGATGACACGACAGTCGGTGGAGTGGTGGACAGTGTGGAAGAATGTTGCAGGTTGTAGGGGGACTTGGATAAATTGCAGAATTGGGCTGAGAGGTGGCAAATGGTGTTCAATGCAGATAAATGTGAGGTGATTCACTTTGGGAAGAATAACAGGAAGGCAGAATACTGGGTCAATGGAAAGATTCTTGGTAATGTGGATGTGCAGAGGGATCTTGGTGTCCATGGACACAGATCCCTGAAAATTGCCACCCAGGTTAATAGTGCTATTAAGAGGGCACACGGTGTCTTAAGTTTTATTGATAGAGGGATTGAGTTCTGGAGCTGTGATGTCATACTACAACTCTACAAAACACTGATGCGGCTTCACTTGAAATGTTGTGTACAGTTCTAGTCGCCCCATTACAAGAAGGATGCGGAAGCATTGGAAAAGGTGCAGAGGAGATTTACCAGGATGTTGCCTGGTCTGGAGGGAAGGTCTTATGAGGAAAGGCTGAGAGACTTGGGTCTGTTCTCATTAGAGAGAAGGAGGCTAAGAGGGGATTTAATAGAGACATCTAAAATGATCAGAGGCTCACATAGGGTGGACAGTGAGAGTATTGTTCCGAGGATGATGACATCTGCTTGTGCAAAGGGGCATAGCTGCAAATTGAGGGGTGATAGATTTAAGACATATATCAGAGGCAGGTTCTATACTCAGAGAGAGGTAAGGGTATGAAATGTCATGCCAGCCACATTAGGGACATTTAAACAGTCTTTGGATAAGCATATGGATGATGATGGGCTAGTGTAGGGGGAATGGGCTTAGATTAGTTCACAGGTTGGTACAACATCAAGGGCCGAAGAACCTCTTCTGCGCTGTATTCTATGTTCAATGATTCCAGATTTATTAATTTTGCCTAAATTCCATCAACTGTTGCACCTTTGGATCACAAGTCTCATGATATTTTCAACTTTGAGTCAATGAGCTTTGAAAGGTTATAAAGCTTCATTGTGTAATGACATTCATGTTTATCATATAATTGTCAGGTTGCAATATTCTACGAGTAAAGGTGCAGCTTTTTTTTTTTGACTCATGAAAAGGTGTTGACCAATTAACTTTTCACAAGGAATGTCTCTGAGTCCATTTGATCTTTTTATTTCAGAAGCCAACTTTGTTGTTTAGTGTTTGGCTGTTGGTTAGTTGACTAGAGCCCTGACCTCAGTCACCCTTAGTAAGACATTGCATCTATTGATCAACTTGTTTGAAAGAATTGCAAATCCATTTTTTAAAGGTGGTAAATAGAGGGAGATGTGAAATCGCTGCTAGCCAAGAACAGGTCTCTGTACATGAGGAAATTTTTTTAAAAATTGAATCATCCTGTTTAGAGATGTTATTACATACTTCTGTATCAGGTGGTCATGAATGTATGTCATTTTGAGAAAGCATAAATAAGCCACATTATGAGTCTTACCATTTGTCTTAAATTGGTTATTTTTGTTGTTTTAAACACCTTCAAGAATATGCATTTCCTTTGAAACTAGCTGGGAGTTTGGGAAACCTATAATTCCCCATTGTTTTTTCCATAGCAATGCCTTGTCCAGTTCGAGTCATGGTGCCAAGCAATCTTTGCGCATTCTCCCCATGTCTGCATGGGTTTCCTCCGGGTGCTCCGGTTTTCTCCCACAGTCCAAAGATGTGCAGGTCAGGTGAATTGGTCATGCTAAATTGCCCATAGAGTTAGGTGCATTAGTCAGGTGGAATGGGTCTAGATGGGTTACTCTTCAGAGGACTAGTTGGGCCGAAGGGCCTGTTTCAACACTGTAGGGAATCTAATCTAATCTAATTTACCCATTTTGCCTAGAACAGAAATGATTGTGAATATTAAAAATTTGGCATTCTTATGTTTGCCCTAATGAAGATCAGAAAGCTTCAGCAATCTGTCTCTCTTTTCTACACCTGTCAATTACAGCAAATGGAAGTGTAATATTTTAAGATTAAAATTCTGGGACATTCTAGTCTGAGATTTTCTATCCTTTGTACATATTAGGGTTTCCAAAACGTTGAAACCCTTTGAATGAAAGGGGCAATAGAAGCATGGATTTGAGTAAGAGATAATCATTCACTGCAACTTTTGTTTATCTTTGGATTGAAAGGTATCCCAAATGGTTTGATACTAGGCTGTTGTTGTTGTATATTAATGACTGGGACATTTTGGGGCTGGGGAGTGGAATGTCTGCAATTTGGGTTCAGACTTGAAACTTGCAAATGTAGAACCCAGTGAAGAAAGTAAAAAGTAGATCTCAAAGTCATAAGCTGGTGGAATTAAATTAAGTTCAATAATATATGATATAAATCTGTCACCAAGCATGAGCAGAGTCAATACATGCTGAAATATTACAATTTAGAAGAAGGCCAAGGTGTAAGGGAGAGACCTGGGGTTGTTCACGACTGCTTAACATTTTCAAGGTTTAGATGGTGAATAAAGAAAACTACACTCTAGGATTGATGACCAAAAGGCGCAGATTGACTACAGTTCTACCTTCAACACTATGATTCCAAACAAACTAATCTCCAAGATCCAAGACTTGATGGTAAAGCCCTGGGGAGCGTTTGTGAACAAAGAGAACTTGGAGTGCAGGTTCATAATTCCTTGAAAGTGGCAACATAGAATACTACAGGCCCTTTGGCCCTCAATGTTGTGCCAACCTTTTATCCTACTCTGTAAGATCAAACTAACCTAAATACCCTTTACTTTACTATCATCCATGTGTCTATCCACAAATCGCTTAAATATCTCTAATGTATTTGACTCTACTACCACTGATGGAAGTACATTCCACGCACCCCTCCACTCTCTGTGTAAAGAACCTATCTCTCCTAAACCTTCCACTAGCTACCCGATCCTCTTATCAGTAGCTCTGGTTCCTATCCCCCCTAGTTTAAACCCTCTAATAAGGTACATGGTATTCAAGTGTTCTATGCAGTTTCCCTTTAGTTTAAGCTGACTAACTAATATTGAGGTGGCTAGGTCACAACACTGAGTTGTTGCACTGATCTCATCTCTACTATAAATAGATGTGGAATGCAAATATGAAACTTTCAGTTTAACAAGATGGAAAAAGTATACCATCTTTCTGTGCAAAACGTATGAAATAACTATCACTAATATGATGGTCTTTTTGTATTTGTGGTAGATATATCTTCTACAAACTATTTTGACTTGCTAGAATTACTTCCATGAACTCCTTTGCTCTGCAATCTATTTCCTGTCCTTTTTGAGGACCACTCAAATCCTACCTCATTGATCAGACCTTGAATTATCTCTCCTACATCTGCCTTTGGCATTGTGTCCGCTTTTTCCAGTATCTTTGTGTAAGACTTGGGGATATTCTCCTTGTTCAACATGCTGTAGAAGTGTATGATGATGATGTTGGAGCATTATTGTTTTAGGAAAATCTTTACAATGATTAATTGTTGCCTAACATGTTCCAACTATTGAATGCAGCGCTACGAGTTCCTGTCAAATGTCCTTTTAAAATCAAGTCCTGTGTGCAATCGTAGTATGTTTTTGGGCGAGTTCTATATTCATCTATTTTAAATGAACAGTCAATATGCCCTCAGTGATCTGAGATTTTAATCCCTCTGTTGACATTTTTATTTTTAGTTTGTTAACTGTTGCAGCTTATTCTGCAAATGTGCTGCTGCAACAAGTTACAACAGTGACCACAGTTTAAAAATGATTTAGAGACGCCAGTGTTGGACTGGGGTGTACAAAGTTAAAAATCACACAATACTAGGTTATAGTCCAACAGGTTTATTTGGAAGCACTAGGTTTCAGAGCGCTGCTCCTCCGTCAACTGGAGCAGCGCTCCAAAAGCTAGTGCTTCCAAATATGCCTGTTGGACTTTAACCTGGTGTTGTGTGATTTTTAACAGTTTAAAAAGTATTTCAATAGCTATAAAGCTTTCTTAAATGTCTTGGTGTCATGAAATGATCTATACAAATGCAAGTATTTTATTTTATTCCTTTAGTTGATAGAATTTCTCTTTACATTGACAGGGATTATCTTTACATTTTTCCACAAAGCAGAGTGAATTTTCCCATTGCTAGCAGTGACAAGGAAAATTGGTGTCAGATGTTGGCACAGCCATGATCTTCCAGAAGGCACTCTAGTTGAATGGCCATGTGGATCCACTGGAATGAGATGCTTACAGATGCTCACAGACACAAGACATCCTGTTTCATAACTTTGGCCATGTGCGCCTTTTAATGTTTGCCAAGGCTGTGGATAAACTTCCATTTTGGGATGATCTAACAGTTGTGACAAATGTAGGCAGAGCTAGAGAAAGAAAGTAGAGGATGTATCTGCAAAACTGGACCTCTTTTTAACCACTTAGTGAGGGCTTTGTAATTAAAACTTGTTTCAGAACTAATGTGTTCATTGTTAGAGAGTCATACAGATAAGAAACTGACCCACCGGTCCAACCAGTCCATGCCGAACATAATCCCAGAATAAACAATCCCACCTGCCTGTGCCTGGCTATATCCCTCCAAATCTTTGCTATTTATGCACTTATCCAAATGTCTTTTAAATGTTGTAATGGTGCCCACATCTTGCACTTCCTCAGGAAGTTCATTCCACGCACAAACCACTCTCTTGTGTAAAACATTTGCCCCTCATCTTTTTTAAGTCTTCCTCCTCTCACCTTAATGTGTCCCCTAGTCTTGAAACCCGAGGGAAAAGACAACTACCATTAAACCTCTCTATAATCCCTCATTATTTTATGAACTTCTGTAAGGTCTGATGAAGCTTACAAATTCAAGGCAGCATCAAACATTGTCACACCTGTTTTTATAATCGCCCTGTTTTGTTTCCCCATGAATTGCAGAAAGGTGTGTCAGGTTTTCAGAGTCGATTTCTTGCCTGTCCTACATTGGTTAACTTTAAACAATGGAACTGTCAGACTCTCCATACTATTGGATTGTCTCTCTACTTTTTTTTTAATTCGCTATCAGAAATGAGACAAAGGAAACTATAAACATGCAGTTGGAAGCCGAACAGTGACCAGAGGATACCAAACAGCAAACAGTTGCAGAAGTGTGGGTCTGTTGTTAACAGCAATGATCTTAAGTACCAGTCCTGTTTCCTGGAAACACCTGCTGAATGTGTGGTCTGAGATGTGGTTCGAGGATTAGGCTTATCAGCCACAGAGGGACCCACAGAACCCATGACCAGTTACGTGGAATTTCTTAGGTGGACAGCCAACTCATTAGCAAGTAATTACCACCACCACCAACCTTTTGTAGCACAGAAGCATGCTTTTCAACCCAACTGACTTACGACAGAATTTATGCTATCACCAGCCTTCCCTTTCTTCTCTTCTAACCCTAACAGGATAGTATTCTTTGTTGGAAGTCTGCTTTATTCTCAGGGGCTAATTACTGTTTCACAACCCAATTGAATGATTACTCACAATAAGGAAAATGATAATGTGAAATGCACAAAAAATGTCCAGCCCTTAAAAATTATTACAACAGTGAATTGCATATTCTCAATTTTTGAGGATGTTAAGTTTTCAAATCACTAATTTACATAGAATATAGAGCACTCAAACTGGTCATTCAGTCCAACTAGTCTGTGTTGGTGCTCATACTGCATGGGAGTCTTTTTTTCATCCACCTCATCAGATACTTTCAGCAAGTCTTTATGTTCTCTCATCAGCTTCATGCATAGTCTTCTTTTAAAGGTCTAAGCTATTTGCCTAAACCACTTCCTGTAGTCCTGAACAAAGGCAAATTACCACTAGAAATCTGAAACAAACATTGTGAATGCTGGAGAAACTTAGCAGATCTGGCAACATCTCTGGAAAGAGAAACCATGTATATTTCAAGACTGGCACGACTTCATCTGAAAGTTCTTTGAAATGTTAACTCTATTTCACTTTTCACAGATGCTGCTAGACCTGATGAGTTTCTCTGACATTCTCCGTTTCTGTGGTACTGAGTTTCACATCTTAAACACTCTGTCTCCTTATTTCCCTGTTACCTTTGATTGTGGCTATCTTGTGTTTGTGGTGCCTAGTTAGACATTCTCCCCAAGTGCAAATATTATCTCCGTGTATAGCCTGTCAAACAAAACTTAATTTTAATGCTCTATAACACGCCTCTTGTAAGTCACCTTAATAAAAAAAGCCCAACCTGTTCAGTCTTTCAATAATTACCATATATTCTGGTATCATCTAAGTAAGAAGGGCTTATACCCAAAACGTCGATTCGCCTGCTCCGCGGATGCTGCCTGGCCTGCTGTGTTATTCCAGCACCACGTTTTTCAACTCTGGTTTCCAGCATTTGCAGTCCTCACTTTCTCCTATCATCTAAGTAAGTCATTTTTGCAATAATCTAAAGCATTGATCTTTATCATAGAATAGAGATTGTATCTATCGCTCATTGTTCAGTGAAGTTCATTTCACCAGGCTCCTAAATTTAATCTAACTTTAATAGTACTGAATTCTACACCACGAGAGAGAATCACTAAGGCTTTGGTTGCAGTTTTCATTGCTTTGCTGACGTGATCCTGCTTTTATTGGTTGCTTGTATCTCTCGGTCCCTTAGCTTTTTAACATGTTCATTAATGAACCTTACCTTTCGCAAATGTTGTTTTGCTTTGAGAATTTGGTGTGTCACAGAAGAATTGTGGCAATTGCTTGATTGCATTGAGGATAATTAGTTGACGAGGCTACATGAGCATTCTAACAAAAGTGCTCCTGATACAAATGGCATCAAATGGCAACCATGAATTGGAAAACAAGCATATGATTCATGTTTTGTTAGAATAAGTGAAGGTAGGACTAAGATTTGTAGAATGAGGAATTATATTGTCACAACGCTGGTCTAGTACAAGGTTACTTTGCCCTTGAGTTTTTATTCAGATAGGGGTAATTGGCCAGGCTCCATAGTATCTGAAGTTTGAATTGTTCATTGTGACCTTGTTGTTTACCCTAACAGATAGTGCTTCAGGCCAAAAGCTTAAAAGGTCTTTTGAGAAACTGGTATAGTCAAGGGGTGTGGCCAACTCTCTAGCTATGCAGTTCAATTCAGTTTGGGAGTGAGTTAAGAAAGAGTCACAGGGGAAACTGGATGATTTCGAACTGTAAGTTGCCTTTGCCATTGTTTACTGTTTGTACTAGGGGATGTGTATATTGGTACTGTTGCAAGTATTTTCAGAACGGCATCATTAAGTTGGGTTTGGATAGGATAAGTTATCCATATTCTGTTTTCTGTTCCTTTGTGTTTCATTCTGTAATTTTATAAATAAATTTTGTTTGTTTAAAACTTGGCAGTCGATCCAGCTAATTTACACCAGGAATATCCACTATACACCTAGCTAAACAAATAGCAAAGTTATGCTCTGGGCTACCTGCTTAAAAAATGTTTTGAGGTGTCTGGCCTAGTCCAGGACAATATTCCCACATGGATCAAAGAACCAGTTATCCTAATGACAAATCCAAAGATTTTAAAGAATTGTAAATATAACATTCTTTAACAGTTTATAACCCATCAACTTCGGTCAGGTTGTTAGTTCATTGTCAACTTGTGTCTCTCTGGAGATTAAAGCTTGTTGCTGTCAGCCAATGAAATCAATTGGTGAAACAGTTGGACTGGATTCAAACAGTGTTGGACATACAACCTTTCTTTCTCTTACATGTTAACTGCCCCTGTATAAGAGTTAGAAAACTTAAAAGATGAACTTTTTTTAGAAACCACAGTTTAGGTTTAGTATTTGTTTATTTAGTATTTGTTTTAATTTGAAGTGTACACTGTGATTCACGTATTTTGTTCATTGGAGCATGTGTCACTGTGGTGCCTTTTATCTGAGAGTCATGGTACCTGATAAATTTGGAGAGCTGCTTTCTGTCAGTTGTGCTTTGATGTTATTACTGCACAGTTAGTATCAAGTGAGATCAAACTGTCCCTATAGTATAGTCAACAATGGGGATCTTGGAGAATGAGGATAATTGTTCATTCATTATTCGCAGTGAAGTTTGAATTTTTCTTTTCTTGGGACATACGTCAGTATTTATTGTCCATCCCTAGTAGTCCTTGTGAAGGTGGTGGTGAGCTAACTTCTTCAACCTCTGGGTGCTGCTGGTTGATCCGTAGTGCCCTGAGGGGCAGAGGTCCAGGATTTCAACCTAGTGACACTGAAGAAATATAGTTCCAATTCAGAAACTATATAGTGAGTAGCTCAGAGGGGATCATGCAAGTGGTGATGCTTGCATCTTTCTGCTGCCAAAATCCTTTGGGGTCGTCTTGGTTGTGGATTAGAAGATGATATTGAAGGAGCCTTATCAGTGATTATCAGGAATCCGTCATTCGGCTTTAATTGGAAGCACACAATTATCCATTCTGCCCTGCCAAGCACATTTGCAAGCATTTTAAAACTGTCAATTACATAATCCAAAAATGAAGATTATTTCCAGTGTAAGAAAGTAAATCAATTTTGTGTGATTCAAAGACCAATAAAGCTGAATCATTGCTATTGGTCAGAAGAGGATCTGATTAATGAAGAAAGTTATAAGATAATCTGAGTGGAATTTTAGGCTTTAAAAAACTGAATTTGAGTTGGTGCAGTCATTCAGGTTATAATCTTAAATAAATCAATTCCAAACTCAAATCTGATTCCTATCTGTCTGCATTTGGCTTGAACAGTGTAGCTGATTGGTACTTGAAATACTTTTGTGATATAATATCCACATCCTCAACAATGGGGGAGCCCAGCACATTAGTGCAAAAGACAAGGCTGAAGCATTTCAGCCAGAAGTGACCAGCAGGATGTCTCCTTTTGCTGCCCCCAGCATCACAGATGCCAGTCTTTAGCCAATTCAATTCAAACCATGTAATAATAAAAAATGGCTGAAGATGCCAGATACTAAAAGGACTACAGGTCCTGACGACCTTCTGGCAATAGTACTGAAATTGTGTGCCAGAACTTGGCATGCACCTAACCAAGCTGTTTCAGTACAATTTTTAATAATGGCATTTACTCAGCTATGTGAAAAATTGCCCAGGTCTGTCCTGTACACAAAAATTAGGCAACTCCAACCCAGACAATTAGTTTCCTACAATGCTCCCTCTGGGGGGCGGGGTATGGAACTCCAAACTCTATGTAAAGCAGCAACTTTGAAACCCATCATGCCATTTGGCATGCACAGAAATTTGGAGTGGCTGCACAAGTTAGGATGGCAACATCCCCTCTCACAGTCTTCTCTCAATCCCACTAGCAGAGTAGTGTGAGGGGTAGTTGACAGTGCTATCAACTGCCACTTATGAATGACTGATTTACTCTGTGCTCAATTTAGTTTTAGGTAGGTCATCTCAGTTTCTGATATCTATTTATGTTTGGATCAAGGAATAACAATATGAACTCCAGAGACCAGGTGAGAGTGTTTTCTTAACATAAAAGTATCATTTTGCCAATTTATGGCATCAAGAAGCCCGAGGAAATGCTGGAGTCAATGCGAATCGGCCCTATTGGTTTATTATTGGAAAATTATTCATACTTTGGTCATTTACTTCAGATCTTGATCTTGATTTAATAAGGGGATCAAGGATTACAAGGAGATGGCTAGAGAATGGAGTTGAGAAACATGTTATGATCAAATGGCAGAGCAAAGTTGGGGCAAATGGATCAATTCTGCTCCTACACATCTTATGGTCTTATAGGTGGTTCAAAGCAATGAAGGCCATTAGATTATTTTGAGTTCAGAATAATTGAGGATTGATTTTAATTTAGAAAACCTAGAGGTTGAGAGATTTTAGGGCAGTTCAGAGGAGACCTTCTTGGTGTCAGAAGTAAGTATAATTTTTCTTCTTTAAGGACTTCAGAACAATTCAGAAAGAATACAGTTAACTCAGAGTTTAGTTTGTGTAACTTACAGACTAGAAATGTTCTGTTTATAAACTCAAGTTATCAGAAGCTAAGTAAAAAAGTGTGGTGCTGAGAAAGCACAGCCAGTCAAGCAGCATCCAAGGAGCAGAAGAATCAACGTTTTGAGCATAAGCTCTTCATCCTGCTCCTCGGATGCTGCCTGACCAGCTGTGCTTTTCCAACACCACACTTTTTGACTCTAATCTCCAGCATCTGCAGTCCTCACTTTCTCCTCATCAGAAGCTAAGAAAGTTCAAACTCTTCTATGAGCATTCATGCAAGATTCCACAGTTCATGGGAGAGAACTTAGAGAAAATTGGTTAAGTAGAAAATTGTGTCTCTCAAACTTAGACTCATAGAGAAGTACAGCATGGAAACAGACTCGTCCATGCCAACCAGATAGCCTAACCTAATCTAGTCCCATTTGCCAGCACTTGACCCATATCCCTCTAAACCCTTCCTATTTGTTGATTGAGTTTTTTGAGGAAGTTATGAAAACAATTGGTGGCAGAGCAGTAGACGTTGTTTATTTCGATTTTTGTGAAGCCCTCGACAAGGTTCCACATGGTACAGTGTGGGCGGCACGGTGGCACAGTGGTTAGCACTGCTGCCTCACAGCGCAAGAGACCCAGGTTCAATTCCCACCTCAGGCGACTGACTGTGGAGTCTGCACATTTTCCCTGTGTCTGCATGGGTTTCCTCCAGGTGCTCCGGTTTCCTCCCACAGTCCAAAAATGTGCAGGTTAGGTGAATTAGCCATGCTAAATTGCCCGTAGTGTTAGGTGCAGGGTAAATGTAGGGGAGTGGATCTGGGTGGGTGCGCTTCGGTGGGTCGGTGTGGACTTGTTGGGCTGAAGGGTCTGTTTCCACACTGTAAGTAATCTAATCTAAAAAAAAATCTAATTTTAAACTAATGCGTAAAGTTAGGTCACATGGAATTCAGGGCAAGCTTGCAATTGGATGCATAACTGGCTTAATGGCAAGAGACAGAGAGTGGTGGTAGAGGCTTGCTCTTCGGACTGGGGGCCTGTGACCAGCAGTGTTCCACAGGGATGGGTTCGGAGCTGTCTCTTGTTTGTCATTTATATAAGTGATTTGGATGAGAATATAGATGACATAGTTAGTAGTTTATAGATGATACCAAAATTGGTAGCACAGTAGATAGTGAAGAAAATTGTCTAAGATTACAAAGAGATCTTGATCAAATGGATTAATGGGCTGAAAAATGGCAGATGGAGTTCAATCTGGATAAATGCAAATTACTGCGGAACCTTCGTTATCCTAAGGACACAGGCAGGGTGTATTTCGTTTGGATAATTGAATGCCAGATAACATAGTTAGCCAAGTATCGAGACCTTGAGATCTTGTCCAGATAATCCGAAAGTTGGATACTTGAATGTTGGATAATCGACGTTCGTCTGTATTGCATTTTGGAACAATAGACAGTTTATACAGTTAATGACAGGGCATTGGGTAGTGTTGTAGTACAGAGGGACCCAGGGGTGCAGGTACATAATTCTTTGAAGTTTGAGTCACACATAGACAGGGTGATTATTGCCTTCATTGCTCAGACCTTTGCGTATAGGAGTTAATATTTTGAGGCTGTACAGAATATTGGTGAGGATTCCGTACAGGACATTCTGGAATTCTGTGTCCAATTCTGGTTGCCCTGTTATAGAAAGGATTTTATTAAAGCTGGAGCGGGTTCAGAAGATATTTACCAGGATGTTGCTGGTTATGGAAGATTTAAGATATAAAGAAAGATGTGATAGGCTGGGACTTATTTTCACTGGAGTGTAAGATGTTGAGAGGCGACCTGATAGAAGTTTATAAAATAATGAGGGGTATGACAGGGTCAGTGATAGTTGTCTTTTCCTGAGGATGGAGTATTTCAAGACGGAGGGCACATTTCTTTAAGGTGAGGGGAGAAAGATTTATAAAGGTTGAGGGGCAAATTCTTTCCAGAGGGTGGTTCATGTGTGGAGTGAACTTTAAGGAATTGGTTGATATTGGTACAATTACAGCATTAAAAAGACATATGGTAAGGTATGTGAATAAGGAAAGTTTGGATGGATATGAGCCAAATGCAGATAGGTGGAACTAGTTTAGTTTGGGATTATGCATGGCATGGACTGGTTGGACTGAAGAGTCTGTTTCTGTGCTGTGTGACTATCACTCTAGAATTTGAAGATTTGATAGATACATTATTTCTTTGGATTTGAATCTCTGTTGTGTTGGGTGTCAGGAAACAGTTTGAAAACTTCCTTTTGCTGTGCATTTCAAGGTCTTTCTAACTGTGTTCTATATTGGAAAGATTTTCTAAAATTGGTTTCTTCTGTAGCCTCCTGTGAATATACCTCAGTGATAAAGCACTATGTTAATTAACTAAACAAAAAATGATCTAGCATGTCAGATTTCATGCTGCAGTCTGACTTGTTCAATGGTAACATCAGCTGGCATCATAACAACTAGAGCTCCAAGAGCAAGTGAGAAGTAAGGAATTCTGTTGTGCCTGACTCGCGTATCTCCTTAATGCCTGTCCACTATCAGCAAGGCATGTCGGGAGTTATTGGCATAATCTCCACTTGCCAGGAACAGGTTCAGCTCTAAAACATTTAAGAAGCTCAACTGTATCCAAGACAAACCATTCCATTTGATTGGCAGAATAAATCTAGGTGAAATGGAGACAACATCTGGAGTACTGTGTAGGCTTGTTGTCTCCTTATTTAAGCCAGGATATAATTGTACTACTTGTAATTCAGGGAAAGTTCACTCAACTTATTCCTGGGATGAAGGGGTTACCATATAGAGAAAGATAAAACAGGTTAGGCCTTTATGCATTGAAATTTAGGAGAATGAGAAATAAGTGTAAGTGAGTAGTGCCACAGCAGATTGAGTTCAGAAACTTGTTCATAATCTTGAGTTCGCGAGTAGGCTGTTCAGACTTGGACAGTGTCCTGGAAGAACAATGGAACTGGTGACTAGTGAATCACTTAAGTGGTGGAGTGGAAGATAGCTTAAGAAAAAGTTTGTCTTTGTTGGAATTAATTGTTGTTTCACACTGGGAATAGGTGCTGGATAAGACAGCCTGACAACAGTCACAGGAAGCGATGATAGTGAGGTTGTGCTTCTGAGCATATGAATGGTGTTAAGTCTTTGTTCTTTCTCATAGACATCATTCAGTTTTCAGAGGTGATGGTTATATGATGTGAGGATTAGCCAGTACATGACACGGTTTTTTAGTTAGATAGGTAAGAGTGGAGCCAATGAGCAAGGATAATACCAGCCAGCTGGTTAGCAAGGTGTTTGGAGGAGGACAAATGTTTCAATCACCTTGCTCAAGTATATTGGCAGGTAAGATTTGAAACTGGGCCTCTGTCCCTGAGTTGGGGATAGAATGAAGAGAAATACAGTTTGGAGGAGGATAGCCTAAATCAAAGTTTGCAGGAATGTAGAGAAGAATAAGGATTGTGATGATGAGCTATGTCTTTTGTGACTATGGTTAGACTGTTTTAACGCTATGTCCAGGGCATCAGATCTAAATGGGCAGTTCTGGAAGTGTTAGGCACAGATTTGTGGATTAACACAACAACATCCATGAACTTTTAGAGGAAATAATGCAAGACTTGGCGTCATGATTTGGAGGTGCCGGTGTTGGATTGGGTGTACAAAGTTAAAAATCGCACAACACCAGGTATAGTCCAACAAGTTTAATTGGAAGCACTAGCTTTCGGAGCACTGCTCCTTCATCAGGTGGTTGTGTACATCACACTGTAAACTTTTGCTCTAAATTCTGTCTTACAATCGAGTCCTCCACGACCACCTGATGAAGGAGCAGTGCTTCAAAAGTTAGTGCTTCCAATTAAACCTGTTGGACTATAACCTGGTGTTGTATGATTTTTAAGATTCAACGTGACAGCTTAACAATTCATATCAGGCCTCTTGAAACCAATCATGAACTTAGAAGTCTTTCTAACTTTGTTTTATCCATATACTTCATGGAAACTTTTAAGTATTGACCTGTTTGACAGTAAACCTATTCACATTGTGTGATATAATTTCCAGCTTTTACATTATTGTGAATTCTAAACAAATTGTCTATATTAGCAAACTTGGGCTATTTTCAAAAGCCAGGAGTTTAGAATTACAGTTTGCTTACTACTTAAAAAAAAATGTTTTTTAAAAATATTCTTTGTTGATAATGCCTAAAGAAAATAAAAGAATCCTTTTTTATAGAAGAGGCCCTTCAGCTCATTCAGTCTGTGCCACCAAAAATATGCTAAATCTGCACAAATCTAACTTTATAGCAGTATGGTCCGTATCCTTGAATGCTATGCTATTTCAAATGCTCATCTGAGTACTTTTCAAAGGTTGTTAGATTACCCACCTCAATGTCCCTTCCAGGCAGTTCTTGATAGATCCTCACCACCCTCTGGATGAAAAATGTCTTCCTCAGATTTCCTCAAAACCTCTTCACTTTAAAATTATGCCCTCTTCTTATCGACCCTTCAACTAAAGGGAATAGCTGCTTTCTGTCTAATATGTCCATGCCTCTGAACCCTACATATCTCTATCAGGTCTCCTGTACACCTTTTCTGCTCTAAAGAAAACAAACCCAATTTATCCAGCCCCTCTTCAGAACTGAAGTGCTGCATCCAGGCAACATTCTGATCAATCTCCTCTGCATCCCTCCAGTGCAATCAAATCCTCCCTTTAGTGCAGTGACCAAAACTAAGCACAGTACTGTGAACTATGAAAAGTACATTAATTCCCTGCTCATATATTCTATGCCTTCTTAACAGCCTATTAACCTGCCCTGCTTGGGGCAAACATCTGAAAATCCCTGTGAACTTCCTAGTGGCCTGCCACTTGTTGAGTACTTGCTTTTCTTGTTACTACTTGTTATTTTGGTAGCACTATGTCACCCACACCTTTGTCAAGGTTAAGTTTTATCTGTCACTAATAGAACACAGAACAGTACAGTACAGCACAGGCCCTTTGGCCCACAATGGTGTGCCAAGCATTTATCTTAATCTAAGATCAACCTAACTACGCACCCCTCAATTTACTGCCGTCCACGTGCTTGTCCAGCAGTTGCTTAAATGTCCCTAATGTATCTGTCTCTGCTACTACTGCTGGCAGTGCATTCCACGCACCCACCACTCTCTGCGTAAAGAACCTGCCTCTGATGTCTCCCCTATACCTTCCTCCATTCATCTTAAAGTTATGACCCCTCGTGACAGCCATTTCCACCCTCGGAAAAAGCCTCTTGCCAACTACTCTATCTGTGCCTCTCATTACCTTGTACACTTCTATCAAGTCACCCATCTTCCCCCTTCCCTCTACTACGAAAAGCCTGAGCTCACTCAACTTTTCTGCTTAAGACAAGCCCTTCAATCCAGGCAGCATCCTGGTAAATCTCTTCTGCAACCTGTCTAAAGCATCTATATCCTTCCTATAATGAAGCAACCAGAACTGGACACAATATTGGCCTAACCAAGGTTTTATAGAGCTGTAGCAAACCTTGCGGCTCTTAAACTCAATACCCCTGTTAATGAAAACCAAAACACCATACTCCTCCTTCACAACCCTATCAACTTGGGTGGCAACTTTGAGGGATCTGTGTACATGGACCCCAAGATCTTGATGTTCCTCCACAATGCCAAAAATTCTGTCTTTAGCCCTGTATTCAGCATTCAGATTCAACCTTGCAAAATAAATCACTTCAGATTTAACCAGGTTGATCTCCATCTGCCACTTCTCAGCCCAGCTGTACATCCTGTCAATATCTGCAACAGCCCCCGACACTCTCTGTACAACACCACTGACCTTTGTGTCATTGGCAACCTTACTAACCCACCCTTCCACTTCTTCATTCAAATCATTTATAAAAACTACTAAGAGCAGAGGCCCAAGAACAGATCCCTGCAGGACACCACTGGTCACTGACCTCCAGGCAGAATATTTTCCACCCACTACCACTCGCTGCCTTGTTTAGGTCAGTCAAGTTCTCCAGTATCCCATATCTCCTAAATGAACCTTATCAAATGCCTTACTGAAAGCCATATACACCACATTCATTGTTCGACCTTCGTCAACTTGTCTCGTGACATCCTCAAAGAACTCAATAAGGCTTGTGAGGAATGACCTGCCCCTCTCAAAGCCATGCTGACTATCTTTAATCAAACTACAACTATCTTTAATCAAACTATGATTAACCACTCAAAGGCATGACTTGCCCCTCTCAAAGCCATGCTGACTATCTATAATCAAACTAATCTGCCCATCTGACCAATTATTCAGTATTCTCCTGTAATCTGAGACCTCCTTCCTCCCCCTTCAACCACCTGACCAATTTTCATTTGCAAACTAACGTCCTTTGCAGCCCCATTCTCATCTGCATCATTTATGAGAAAGTGAGGACTGCAAATGCTAGAGATCAGGATCGAAAATTGTGGTGTTGGAAAAGCACAGCAGGTCAGGCAGCATCCGAGGAGCAGGAGAATCAATGTTTTGGGCATAAACCCTTCATAAAGAATGTGGGGGCAAAAGGGCTGAGAGAGAAATAGGAGGCTGGAGGCGGGCAAGGTAGCTGGGAGGGCGATTGGGAGATGCAAGTGGGGAGGTGATGGTGATAGGGCGGAGCACATGGGTGGCTCCACGCTCCCCTCTGACCTATCACCATCAGTTCCCACCTCCATCTACCAATCGCCTTCCCAGCTACCTTTACCCCACCATCCTATTCATCTCAGCCACCAATCACCCCCAATACATTCCTGATGAAGGACTTGTATCCAAAATATCAATTCTTCTGCTCTTCGAATGCTGCCTGGCCTGTTGTGCTTTTCCAGTGCCACATTTTTTTGACTACATCATCTCTGAGCATTGCAACTAGTAAAGGACCCAGCACCAATTCCTATGGTACACCACTGGACACAGTCCTCCAATCACAGAATAGTCGTCTACTACCATTCTCTGTCTCCTGTCATAAAGCAAACTTTGGATCTAACTTGCCAAGTTATGTGCTTTTACCTTCTTTATCAGTTTCTCATGTGGGACCTTGTTGAAGGCCTTAGTGAAATCCATATAAACTACATCAAATGCACTACTCTCCTCTACATGCTTGGTCACCTCAATTCAACTATAAATTGTTTTGGGTTAAATTTTTATAAATTTTAATCATTTTCTGCAACTTTTCTTTTTACATTCAGTGCACATTTGACGATGATGATGGTTCTACTGTAACGTTGGCTTGGGTCGGAGATGGAACTGGGGTAAGTTAATGTTTTCATGTATGTTTGAATGAGTGGGATACATCACAGCAGTCGTGTACAGCCCTTACAAAAATGAAGCAAATGCTTTTATCAGTTATAAAGTCAGCAGTTTCATGGTGTGTTTGTTTTTGGACAATTTGCATTCTGTATTCATTTGAAAAGTTAACCAAAAACTGAAAAAATTAGTTTCATTGTGAGGAAACCAGAACCCTGTATCCTGTATTAAACTAGGAGGCCTAATTCTATGATCCCTTTGTTCCACTAGATAACTGTGCTCTTGAAAAATACCGGTATGCTATGGGGTTGTATCATAGATTCTAACCTACACATTTACAAGTGCAGAAAGTTGTTATTTGCAGAAAGTTGTTATTAGCACAAAATGGCAGAATTAATGCTACTGAGTATTTAAGGTATTCCAGTTAGCTGTGCAACATTGCACTCAATGTTTACTACCATGTGGTAAAAATCAAGATCTACTGTTGATGATGATGAGTTTCTTGAATGCAGTGAGTTGATCAAAACTGTCAAAGACAATGGCTTTAGCTTGCTGTGTACAGTTTTGGTCTTCTTATCTCAGGAAAGGTATTGCTACAAATGTGCACAAGATTTGTTCTTGGGATGGCAGGACTGTCCTCTGAATTGAGATTGGTTGAACTGGGCCTGGACTCTCTCTCGGGTTTTGAAGAATGAGAGATGAAATACTTAAGGGAAAGACAGGGTAGATGCAGTTACAATATTTCCTCTAGTTCGGAGTCTTGAAACATGAGGCACAACTTAAAAATAAGGTATGTGATGAGGTGAAACTTTTCTACTAGGAGATTTTCAAACTTTGGAATTCTTTACTAAAGATGGGAGTGAAGTGGGTAAAAGACATTAAAGTATACGATCAGTTATAATCATATTGGATAGCAGGGCATGCTCGATGCTGTATCTTCCAGATACTTTATTGTACCATGAATTCCAATTGAGATTGCCCGGTCATCAAAATCACTTCAGATTTTCATCCATGACAGAAGTAGGGAACCCATTATGGGGAAGCACGTTTCCTAACTTAATATTACTGGTGAAGCTATTGGAATCAAAAAAACTAGCTTAGACATTTCCAAATGGCCAAAATATGAATGTGGGTAGAGCGCTAACAGACAAATCCTATGCAGACAGATTTTAAGGTATTATAATAAGAAGGAAAACTGGGCAACAGATGTGTTCCATTAATAGTATAATAATAACTAATGATGGACTTGACAGAACCCAAGCATTTAGTAGACATGGCGAGTTGGATTTTCATGGAGGAGAAAGGAATGTTAGGTTGAGAAACTTAGTGACTTGGCACACTTCCAAAAACAGTTATCTTAAGTACTGCTAGGCCTTCAAGCCCACACCTTTCGTACCTCATCAATCCCATTTTCCTTGCATAAACCTCATACTATTAAGCCTCTCCATTTTCTAACCATTACACCATATCCCATTCATGTAGCCTTTCATCCTCTATGCTGTTCCATTTGTGTTCACCACTGACACAAACAATGAGTTTCACTTTGACGGTGGCAAGTATTTGGAAAGTTCATGAACTAAGAACAAAGAAAGTCTCCTTTGGGAGCAAAAAACTGCTGCTCCTACAATTTTATAAAATTGTCAATAGATATGACCATTCATTGTAGCAATAACGCAGGCTTTACTCCACTTCAAACTTCTCTGTCCAAAAAAAGACATGACATGACAAAGGACGGAGAGATAATTTTAATAAATATAAAATCTTTAATCAATCAAAGTTAAGATTCCCTTTTAACATCAATAAAACATGTATGTAAATCTGATTCTGTCAGTGAGAATTAGAACTCAACCAAGTATTCATAATGAGACCAGTTGTGAATTGCACTGACAGAAATAGATGACCAGTCATTTTATTAGTGTGGTTCAAAAATTAGCTATGGAGTTTTTCAGCTCTTTAATTTGCTGTGACTGAAAGGCCTCCGTTAGTGGCCTTTTCCCATTTCTGCCTAGGAAACCCTTGATATTTGCCAAAAATATAGAATTTATAATAGTGTATTACATGATCATTGAAAGTTGGCATTAAATAAGGTGTGAGCTAAATTCTTACAAAACTACATATTGCAAATTGCATTTATAATTGCAATTAATATTTAACTGAAGATCAAGGATTTTACCCAGTTTCCAGCCCCTTAGCATCTAATGGCTGAAAGTTGTTAGACTTTTCAGAGGCCTTTTCCTACTATACCTTTGTAGCTGCCGCAAATGTGATTGAAACCTTCAGCATTTCGTCCTAGACCTTGCAACGTGTCCATCCACAACACTCCCACACTGGGACAATTCTTTGTGCTGGGCGACCAGCAAATTTCAAGCAGACTAATTGATTTTCTCACTGTATTTGATCTTTACGTCTGTGCACTTCTCTGGGAGCAGCCTGTAGACCACAGAGTCCTACTAACAGAGTTACTCAGAATGAACTTTGACAAAATCATTGCATCTTTTACTGTTCTCTTCGATTGCATAAGCACATTCTAAAAGAAACTGGTCACTGGTGGTCTCCCTTCTATAGAAAGGATGTTGTGATGCTTGAAAGGGTTCAGAAAAGATCTGTAAGGATCTTGCCAGGGTTGGAGGGTTTGAACTATAGGGAGAGGCTGAATAGCCTGGGACTATTTTCCCTAGAGCATTGGAGGCTGAGGGGTGACTTTATAAAATCAGGAGGGGCATGTATAGGGTGAATAGCTAAGGTCTTTTCCCTGGGATAGGAGAGTCCAAAACTAGAGGGCATAGGTTTAAGGTGAAAGTGGAAAAGTCTAAAAGGATCTAAGGGACAACTTATTCATGCAGAGGGTAGGGCATGTATGGAATGAGCTGCCAGAGGAAGTGGTGGCGGCCGGTACAATTACAACACTTTGGCGATATGAGGACTGAAGATGCTGGGAAGTCAGAGTCCTTTATCAACCTTTAAAAGGCATCTGGGTGGGTTTATGAATAGGAAAAGTTTAGAGGGATATGGGCCAAAGACTGGCAATGTGACTAGATTAATTTAAGATATCTGGTCAATATGGGTGGGTTGGACTGAAGGATCTGTTTCCATGCTGTAAATATCTAAGACTCTATGCCACATCCATATCAAAGCCAATAAAGCTAAGCAACTTGGCAACAGTAAGGTAAGATCAAATAGCGATACATACAATCAAAAGAGGCACAAGAGTTTGAAAGGTACAATGGCTACAAAGTGAAATTGTGCAAAATAGCTCTATAGGTTAGGAGGATTTGAATTATTCATACTTGTCTCATGTCAATTGAGTTGTCACAGAGTTGAATAGGTAATGGAAGCGAGGATCATGGGGTGGAGACAGGAAAGTGAAAATGTGATCAGCCCTTATCTTACTGAATTATGCAGGAGGTTCGAAAGGCCAAAAGGCCTACTCCTGCTTCTAAGTCCTATGTTCTTATGCTCTCTGCACTTGTTCATAAAAGTCAAGTGACTTAATCCTAGAGATATACAGCATGGAAACAGACCCTTCGATCCAACTCATCCATGCTGACAAGATATCCCAACCCAATCTAGTCCCATTGTCAGCACTTGGCCCATATCCCTCAGATTTCTCAAGTCGGTGCAACATTGAGGGTTGAAGGGCCTATACAACGCTATTGCATTTTATGTTCTAAACCCTTCCTATTCATCTACCCATCCAGATGCCGTTTAAATGCTGTAATTGTACCAGAGTCCTCCACTTCCTCTGACCGTTCAAAAGCTGCCCCTTAGGTCTCTTTTATATCTTTCCCCTCTCACCCTAAACTTATGCCCTCTAGTTCTGGATTCCAACACCCCAGGGGAAAGGCTTTGTCTGTTTATCTTATCCATGCCCCTCATGATTTTATAAACCTCCTTGAGGTCACTCCTCAGCCTCCAATGCTCCAGGGAAAACAACCCCAGCCTATTCAGCCTCTCCCTGTAGCTCAAATCCTCCACTTTGACAATATCCTTGCAAATCTTTTCTGAACCCTTTTCAAGTTTCACAACATCCATCTGAAAGGGTGTTATATTTTGTACAAATTACTAAGTGGTTAATTTTACTGAGTCATTTCACAGTTTAAGTGTATGACTTATAAGTTTGTGCTGAGCTATTCTCCTTTTTTTTGCCTTTCCCCTGTAATATCTATTTTTACAGGTTCAGATTAGCTAATTTATTAATATTCAATGCACACATTTGTGATTGGAAGCCTTTCTTTTCATCCTTCTCCCCCCACCCCCCTCCATTACCAAGAACAAATCAAAGTGGGGAAGCCATAAATAATTTGTGCAACATTTAGTATTGCAATGCATTAGTACCTGAAAATGGAACTGCTTTTGATTTTAAAATGGCATAATCATCTGCAGCATATTCAGAAATGCAATTTATCCTTTTTTTTTGTGCATACCTCTCCATGGTTTCTTTAGCTTAGATGGTGGGGTGACTAAAGTTACATTGATTTAAGTCATAACACTATTCAGTTTCAAGTGGAACCAGTTTCTAGCCATTACCTTGTGATGTGGAATGACCTGCTCTGCCAGTTTTTAATCACCTTCAACAGAACATGTTTGGTTTCATTGTTCTTAGCCTCTGCAGGAGAAAATTGTTCTGTTAGTCAGTTGTCTTCACTCCTTCAACATTGAAATGCACTTGTCAGCATATTTCACCTCTGCAAGAGTTTACACATTGTTAGGCTGAGATTCATCATGCCATCTACATTAGGAATGCCCAACTTCAGGTTCACAGGCCACATGTGACCTACCAGACTATTTCATATGGCCTGAAATCTGCTTTACTAGTAGAAGGATTTACATTTAATTCATGGATTTTCCATAATTAATAAATATATGCTTTCATAGATCACGGAAAAAATATGCAAAATGCACAATTTTTTTTAACTTGCTGTATTTTTTGTGTTATGCAATTTGTATTTGAAGCAAGGGTTTCAAATCTAGTTAAGTGGAAGATTTTGCAATGAGTCCTGGGCCTGGAGTTGTGAGCAGTCTAGGGCCCAAAACCGTGATGGGGAACCTACGGCCAAGTCAGGACTTTCAGGGAGGCTCATGCTTGAGTTCGAGAAGAAAGAGACCAGAGTTTCACCATGGGGAGAAGGCAACAAGAGTTAAACGGGGGTGGGGAATTGCGAGTCAGATCGTGATGATAAGAGGGCTTGATAGTCAGGCTGTCAGGTTGTTCCCATTAATTTTTCTTTTGTTTCAGTTTTATAGATGAAACTGCCTTTTACCAAAGTGAGTCTGTTCAGAAAAAGTTAATTTGGCCAATTTCATTTCAGTACAAAATGTATTCTGGTGGGCCAATGATGCTGGTGAGCTAAAATCGAGTGCAAAGCACCCTTGGATTATTTCCTTAGTTAAAGGGGCTGAGTAAGAGAGACATGGAAAGGATATAGATGAGAGAGTGAGGAAGAAGGAGATAGGAGTGAGAGAGAAAGGAGGAAAGAGATAGCAGTAGGGAAGCGAGAGAGGCTTTAAGACGATAAAACCCCAAGCAGAAAGTCAACTCATTTCTGACACCGAATCGCATGCGAATTTTGCAGAAGCCACTTCACTAGATGCAAACCAATGTCAACATTAGGTTTACCTAACTCCTTAGCTCAGCTTCAGCTGCCGCCACTTTCCTGGTGCTGATGAGTTGGGACTGATTCTTTTTCTCTCTCTTGCTCTGTTTCTTAAGCAGAAAAATAAAGATGGACTTCATTATTAAACTTCTCTGTTTGGTGCTTTTTAATGGTCAGTTTTATTATTTACTCAGTTAAATGATCAATTCATTCCCTTTTTAAAGAAGTTAGTGTTTATTATTGTGGAAGCACTTTCCTTTTTGAAATCTGCACTCAGAGGAAGAGAGAAATTGTAAAATTTAAAACTATGATGCACTAAGGAATGTTCTGACTCAGTGAACCAAATTCATCTTGGGCACAAATCAGGTGGTATACACCTTGCCCAATTTTCCTTGCCATTTAACTCCATTCCTCCCTCTGCTGCTTCCATGTTTTAACCTCTGATTCGTATCTATTTAGCTCAAACTTCTCATTGTTTTACACATAGTGTATACTTTCTCTCTATAGGGACATAACCCACTCCCCTAAATCTAGAGAACTAAGGCTTGGGAACTCTGTGTGCACTGATACCACTGGATTTTGCCCAGCTAAAGCTGTAGAGCATTGGGAAGCATCCTGCTGCTTCTTCAGGTAGGACTACTATAATGTCAGGGAAGGGTTAACTGGAGCTGAGTATGTAAAGACCCCAACCTTGAATGACAAAACTTGGGGGAAGGAATCTATTACTGTGGCAGATCAGCTGGTCAATAGTTATGCCAGTGGCTGCTGGAATGTAAATAATTTGTCAGCAAGGTTAAGTTAGTTCCACATTGTCATCTCCAAGCACTTTTCTGAAAGCTATTTTGACCATTAAAAAATCGTCTTGCTACTCAAACCTTCCCAGTGCAGGTAATTGTGAACAGGTCATTGGTCAATTTGGACAAAAGGACGCACGCGCACACACACACCTGCCCCTGTCAGCATGAGCATTGAGTCATTTTCGTCCCCCAAGGTGTGCCAAACCGATGTTTCTTTGCAGTATGGTTGTTCAGACATTGAGCCATGGAGATTTCCAGCACTGAAGGGCATGTTCTGCCAATTGTCTCTGCTTGTTACCTATTCCAGAATTAGTGTCACTGCACCTCTCTCTGTTCTGAGCCCTTCTTCACCTCTGGAGTATGTCAAGTGCAGGAAGTATTAATGATCATTCAAAATGTGCAATAAGCAAGGTTAGAAAGCAGTATAGATCTTGAGCTGTGCTAAAGCTATATGAAAACCTGCTGTATGACTAGACCTAAAAGACCCTATGAGATTTCTATAAACTAAATTCTCATTTTGATTATCTTGCTTTGAGAAAATTAGAACATGAACCCTTGATAGTAGATCTTTTTGTGACAGTTAATCCTTTTTAATAAACTTTCCCTTGGTATTTATGATTAATTTTCTTGCAGTGAGGATACACATGCATATACAGAGTAGTGAGAGAAAGAGAACATACTTGCTGCATTGCTCCCCTCCCCCTTCTAATAAACTTAAACATAACCATTACTTGTTAACTATAAATTTTCCACTATCTCGTACTTTAGCACTAAAATGAGCACTTTTGTTGCAGATCATTCTTGCTTTGACTACTTTCAACTTGCCAGTTGCTTGGTTGTTTTTTGGTGGATCCTCACGACTGTACAGAAGGTAAGACAATGCCACTGATTTTTTTTCTACCCAGCAGTTCAGAAAAGGGGGTCTGATCATACTCTTCTGAAAATGTGAATAATTGTGCTGCAGGAGGTGAGATCTTGGCAACATTTCCTCCAGTAACCTGGTTGACCTGGGAGATGGGGGTGGCAATGAGTTGCCATCTCAAGCTGTTAGAGTCAGTGCACTGAAGATACTCCCACAATTAGATTGCATTACAGTGTGGAAACAGGCCCTTCGGCCCAACAAGTCCACACCAACCCGCCGAAGCGCAACCCACCCATACCCCTACATTTACCCCTTACCTAACACTACGGGCAATTTAGCATGGACAATTCACCTGACCTGCGCATCTTTGGACTGTGGGAGGAAACCGGAGGAAACCCACGCAGACACGGGGAGAACGTGCAAACTCCACACAGTCTGAGGCGGGAATTGAACCCGGGTCTCTGGCACTGTGAGGCAGCAGTGCTAACCACTGTGCCAACATGCTGCCCATTAATGCTGTTAGGTTAGGAGATGCAGGAGTTTAATCCATTGACTATGAAGGAACAGAATAACATATCCAAGTGTGACTTTGGAAGGGACTTAAAGATGATAGGATTTCTATGTAACTACTAATTTTGTACATGTAGAAGGTTTCAAGTTTGTGAAGTGCTGTTGCTCAGGGCTTGAGCAAGACTCTGAGAGATCTTTTTTCCTGAAGTCTCAGTTAATAATAAATGCAGAACAACTAGCATGCCTGTATAAGTGGTAAGCACAGGCCTAAAACCATCTCTTGAATATAATCATGGGAACATGAGGATCCCAAATGTGATTAACCCATGCCCAGTGATTATAACTTAAAATTAGACTGTACCTCTCAATGGTACAGTTGATTATGGCTGGAACAGATCTTGGTGGTTGTGCAGCACTGAATAAAAAGTACAACAAAGAGAATCTTGGTTTCTGGACAATGCACCGGAGAGATGGCTTATTTCTGAAAAGAGTCAGAGGCCCTTTGGGAATATATTTAAATGGTAGTGGAGGTCAGTGCTGGAAGTTGAGCCCCAAGGATCTGGATACAGCTGGTCCTGTTGTCACCCATGCTTAGGTGGGAGCTTATAGGCTGTGAGCTGCTCAATGATACCCTCCAAGGTTATCTGCCATCTCCAGTACTGAAGATCAGCAGCCTTTGAATGGCCAAACCAAGGGCAGCCTGAAGTTGGGCACTAAGGCAATGGAAGGTGATCAGTTGACTTCAGTATGAAATGTGGAATTATTTGGTTTTAGTATTTAGTTTGTAATGTTTAGTTTGAGGTGGTTTTTACTTTTGCATTGTAATCATACCGACGCTTTGATTAGAAAAATAGGAAAGTAAGGGACTGGATGGTTGATGAATGGGAAATTGCAGTTGTGTATACTTGGATCAAAGTCAGATGTATGTTCTATAGACAGCACAACTAATAGAAGGCCTGAGTTGGTTGAACTTTTTCTTTGTTTCTCTTGTGGTCTGACCATTCAACTACTTGTTGTGTACTTGCTGGAAAAGGCTGCCTCTTTGTGGTGAGGGAGTGCAGCCCATGATGAATCTTAATGTCTGCCTTGATAAGTGCAGGATTCTTCCAAGCAGTGGAAGTGTTGTTTTAGCACAATCTGTTCGATCACAATTCTTGTAGGCAAACAGCACACAAAGGTATGGATTCAACACTGGAGTGATGTCAGTTAAGTGTTCTTATCACCTAGTATCTAGGTTTTGGTTCATCAAGTGCTAGCATATCGCCAGCCTGGGAGGAGCCACACTTAAATTTAATAGTCACACTTCTCTGCACAGCCATTGGCACTGTGGTCTGTAATCTGCTCTGAAGATGCAGTCATAGTAGGTGACAGATTTCAGAAAGGAGCATCTTCGCGAAGTGTAAAAATTGTTCCTCAGTAAGATCCAAGTTGCAGAATTACTTCTTGAATACGGTGAAGAGCTACAGCTTCCTGTTGAGCATCCACCTGTTCTTTTTCCTCCTCCTCTTCGTTGCCATCATCTCTGCATTCTATCGTCGTGCGATATTTTGGGGGGAATTGGCCGAGTCACGCAACCTTGTCTGGCTGCAGTTTGTTCTGAAACTTGAAGTCAGCAAAGACTCCTTCACATCATTCACACCACTCCTTGTGGCTGTTTGCAACTTCAACCTCAATACGCAACACCAAATTCTTGTCGAATTGAAGCAACAACCAGAAGAAATCAACCAGCAATCAACCTAATGATCTCTTTAAATAGCATTCTTGAATAGGGTGCTGTCCTGATGCTGAGAGATTTGTTAGATTAAGAGAGAGCATTAGCTGTAATGAAGAGTTTGGACATGTTTGTGCTAGAGTCAAGTCAAGGGTTGCATAGCATATCTTGGTGCCATCTATCCAATTTCCTTTGTCAGTGACGTTTCATCAGTGCTGATGTTCTGATGACAAATCATCAGCCTGAAATGTTAATTCTGTTTCTGCCCAGATATACAGCCTGATCTGCTGAATATTTCCAACACTTCCTGCTTTCAATCCCAATCAATGTTCGGTCTGACGGAAGTTTATTACCTCACATCAATTGACCAAAAACCTTGGTGGACGTTTTTAACACAACAGCTTAGCTAAGATGGGTTTCTTACGGCATAATGTTGGGAAAAGGGAAGGTCAGTGCACTAGGGAACATTACCTGTAACAATTCCTAACAATGACTGCTAAGCTTTCTCAGTTGTGAATTTGACAAATTCACCAATGCTGACAGGAGGAGAGCACATCATTTAACCACCCGATGGTAACATTAAGTAAGGGTCATCTTTCACTCCTTAGCCTGAGTGCCTGATAACTATATTGTAACAATGTGGAAAGCGCAATGTGGTTTTGGTATGACCCTCCTCCTGCCCTTCCCCCTGGGATGTAACTCGCATGAAAGGAATACCAGATAGTGTGTATGATATGCAGTATATTTACAACTTGTTCCAGTTTAAAATAGGGGAAAGGCTATCTATCCATCAATCTGGAACTCAACCAGCAATAAGAAACTTTCAGTCCCGAGAGTACTGCCTGCCATTAAGAGAGTAAAATTCAACTTTGTAGTGGCATGAAGTAGAAAATGTTGGTTACACCATTCATAATCTATAAAAATGAACTCAGATTTGTTCCTCTGTCAAAGCTGCATTTTACTCTTATTGGGCTTTTAATTATCCATTACAATTAAATGGTGATGAAATCTGATGAAGTAACTGTTTTATCTGTGACTATATCTTGGGTGAAATGCAGATACAGACTAATCCAGCTGTGGGTTAACCTGTGCCTTGGGTACACTCAAATTCATTGGATATTCTTCCTTTGGTTCTTGGGTCCTATGAATAGTTAATGAATGACCTAAACCTATTGAAAGAACATCTCAGCAATACGTGTTACTGATGATCGGGCAGGACTAACACCTTTGTTGAAGAGGAGCATAATTAACTCTCCTGACCCTATATGTTTTGCGATCTCATGTCCTCACTTACTCCTGTATGCTGTTCCAACCACAATCTTCTCCTCTCCCAAATATATCTAACGTGCTTTTTTTATTATGGGTTGGAGAGAGCAGTGTGGATGCTCACTCATCTTGCCCTGGTAGCTGGCCTGGAATAGGCAGTTGAGGGCAGAGGTTAATTTTTTATGTTTCTTGGGTTCAGCTATGCATGCTGACCTTGGCTTCAGCAATGAGCAATATTTGATCTATAAGCATCATCTTACAAATAAAAATGAAAGCTCTTAAAAAAAGGTTGTACAATAAACAAGTTACAACTACATCTTGTTTAGCCAGTGAGTGTCATGAGAAGGAATATATTGTATCATTCTGATTTTCTGCTTCATTGTACGTGATGGATGAAAACTAAAAACCGATGAATTCAAAATTGCGGCAGTAGCTTGGAAATGCTTGACACATTTACGTGAACTCTTTTAGCAGAAACACTATTTGTGGCTTCACACATTTGATAGACTAAGTGTAGTTCAAATATTTGTATATTCATTCTTCATGCTAATTTTCAAACCATTGAATGCATCAGGATTACTTCCCACTTCTTCATTTGTATTTGCTTTGTCCATTTTTTCTCTTGTTTCAGTTTCATACTCCATTAAATGTTTATGTCTGTTTCAGTTCCTATCCTTGTTGTTTATGCATATTTTTCTGCTGCTCTTTACCTCGTGTTTCACATCCTTCCACCTTCTAAGCATTTTAGAGAATGGACTTTGTGTTAATTCTAATTCAGTGCTGTCTCCCCTCTTCACCCTCAGCAAGTAAAGCATACATATGATTGGTGCTATCCCTTCAGGTAAAGGGCCTGGGAAAGAATTGTCTTTTTTTTTATTGATTTGTATTTAGCTGAAGGTGCAGATAAGTGATGTCCTTTGAATTGCAGCAAGGATTATGGGAAAACATTTACTGATGTTTCGAGTCTTGTCAACAACTATTATATACGAAAGGAATTTGGAATTAATGTAGGACCAGAGCATTCCAAGAAGGTGAGAATTTTCAAAAGGGTTGAAATAAAAAATTTCCTTTCTCAACAACATGAGAAAGCCCTATTCATCATGTGCTTCTTTATCTTGAACTAAAAGGTAATTCTGACTGCTGAACCGAAATACTTCAGACATGGAAATAAAGGTGGCATAATAATTCGATCGTCTGATTCTGGTGAAACATTTGATTCTGTCCAATTACCCTTCCACCCTGGCCAGCCAATGCACTATCATTCCTCCAATTCAGATCTTCTGCTGGCCCACAGTACTAATGTGAGTAATGCCAAGGCAAAATCAATTACTTTTTTAAAAAATTTACATTTTTCTTTTATTGTAGCTAATTATCTATTAGAAGTCAGAAGGCAGCTGCACAGATTTCGGACTCTGTTTCGTGGAAGCTTTCACATTGACATTGTTTCCTTTTATTGCAGCATACACTGTTTCTTTCTCAGAACTTTGGTATAAGTTGGTCAACGATTCATAAATTTGTCTATGCATTCTCATGGTAAGTTAATTTTTTACAAAATGTTGGCAATGGATCTTGTGTAAGATATGTTATGGAAAAAGTGTTTGTTCCAGCACTGTTTAGGAAAATTGTACAGCAGTTTGAAGCATTAGATTCTCCCTGGACTCTTTCTCTCGCGCTCTCTCGTTCTCTCTCGCTCTGCCTCACTCGCTCTGTCTCTGTCTCTGTCTCTGTCTCTGTCTCATGTCTCTCTCTCTCTCTTGTCTCTCTCTCTCTTCTCTCTCTCTCTCTCTTGTCTCTCTCTCTCTCTCTCTCTCTCTCTCTCTCTCTCTCTCTCTCTCTTGTCTCTCTCTCTCTCTCGTCTCTCTCTCTCTCATTCAATAATGTCTTATCTCATTTAAAGATGCTATGACTGAACCAAATAGATGGCCAGGAAGGGATCACCTGGTCCATCCATCCAGCCTGACATATGGTAGCTGTCTGATCATGAGAGAACTCCTTTCCATGGGAGAAGTGTTTGTGTTTGTGTGTGTGTGTGTGTGTGTTTATTTATACATAGTTACATTAAAGATCAATAATGAGAAAACTAGAAAATTACTTCTACAGCTCTCTGAAGCTCTCTCTAAACCACTTCAAGCTGTTATAGCAACAAAAAAAATTAATCATTTGACTTTTGAGGTAGTTCCATGATTCAGTTAAAATATTGCTGACGTGCACCAGTACGTTATTTACATGCTTTTACTCCTTCCCCCTCGATATCCTTCCCTTTTTTTGAAAGAAGTGACAATTATTACTGAAAAATGTTCTCATGTTTCATGTAAAATGAATTATCTTGATCTACAGTGCCCACTATTATACAGCAGATATTGTCAATAGATTTTATGCAACTATACCTTATCACTGAAGGTGGAGAGATTATGTTTATGTACCTACTTGTTAATCTGTTTGTTTGTGAATAATATATGTCAAAAACCTGTGGCTGGATTTCATGAAACCTGTAGATTAATAAGGCATGACCCAAGAAAGAATTGATTTAGTTTGTTCTTCCAGCCTCCTGCTTGTCTACCTTGATTTAGTTTATTGCAAAGATGCAGTGGAACTTGACACAACTGACAAAATGCAAGCAGAATCTTTTTGAGCAGATTGTTGGTTGTGAATTGCCTGGAGCTTCCCCATTGATAGAGAATCTCTTGATTAAAAATAGTTTTTTTCTAACTTTGAGACTATTTTCTGACTGAACCATGTTCTCCAACTACAAAGAAGAAATATCTAATTGAAAGAATGTTGAGTTAGCACAGTGTGGCTGAGGTATATGCTCCACTGATTGCCCTTTTCAATTTGCTGTTTTTACCTGAGTTATAAGAACAGCTTGCATTGACATCACAAATTACTCGATTAGTGGTGCTGGAAGAGCACAGAAGTTCAGGCAGCATCCAACAAGCAGCGAAATCGATGTTCCGGGCAAAAGCCCTTCATCAGGAATAAAGGCAGTGAGCCTGAAGCGTGGAGAGATAAGCTCTAACTTATCTCTCCACGCTTCAGGCCTCCTCTAGCTTATCTCTCCACGCTTCAGGCTCACTGCCTTTATTCCTGATGAAGGGCTTTTGCCCGAAACGTCGATTTCGCTGCTCGTTGGATGCTGCCTGAACTGCTGTGCTCTTCCAGCACCACTAATCCAGTATTTGGTTTTCAGCATCTGCAGTCATTGTTTTTACCATCACAAATTACTCAGAGTTATTTAGTGTCAAACCAGTGAGAGAAAATGACTCTCAAAAACAAAGGCCTGCATGCATAACATAACATTTTGTATAGTCTTTGCAGATGAACAGTCTACCACATGGTGACATTATGCCAGTGTTACATTGGTCTGGTAATTGTATTCTGAATGTATATTGTATGTTATTTGTTTCTTAGGGGACCTGGAAATACCATATTCTTCACGACTCATCCTAATGGCATTTGTAAGTTAACTGATTCTTAAAAGTTTTTTTTGTTTATAACCCACGTCAGTTTTAACTTGATTAATCCTATCATTGTCTTAGTTCTCTCAGTCTTTATCCAACCGAATGTGCCTCTCCCTTGAATGCAATTGTTTCCCTTGTTCTCTTGCAGGTAGACATTGTCTTTTCCTTTTCACTTTGCATGTGAGTGTCTCTGTCTCTCATGTAGTGAAGCAAAGAACAGGGAGAGAGCAGAGCTGAACACATGGCTGCAGGAATGGTGCAGGAGGGAGAGTTTTTTATTCCTGGATAATTGGAGCTCTTTCTAGAGAAGGTGGGACCTTACAAACAAGATGATGGTCCTCACCTGAACCAGAGAGGTACCAATATCCTTGGGGGGGGGAGGAATTTGGTCATGCTCTGCGGGGAGGTTTAAACTAATGCAGCAGAGGAATGGGAACCTGAATTGTAGTTCCATTGTAAAGGTGGTTGAGCGTAGTGAAGTCAGGGATAGGTTTATAAGGTCGTGAGAGGGCATCAACCATCAGGATGTTGGTTTGAAATGTGTGTTCTTCAACACCAGGAGCATCCAGAATAAGGTGGGTAAACTCGCAGCATTTGTTGGTCCCTGGGATTTCGACGTTGAGGCCATTTCAGAGACATTGCTAGAGGAGGGACAGGAATGGTTGTTGCAGATTCCGGGATTTAGATGTTTCAGTAAGAACAGAGAAGATGGCAAAAGGGGAGGGGGAGTGGGGGTGTGGCATTGTTAATCAACAGTAATACAACAGCTGAGATAATGTTTGAGGACTCATTCAATGCGGTAGTTTAGGCTGAGGTTAAAAACAGGAAAGGAGCGGTCACCCTTTTGGGGGTTTTCTATAGGCCTCTGAATTGTTCCAGGGATGTAGAGGAAAGAATAGCAAAGATGATTCTCCATAGGAGCAAGTGTAACAGGGTGGTTGTTATGGGGGCCTTTAACTTCCCCAATATTGACTGGGAATACTATAGTTCAAGAAGTTTAGATGGGTCAGTTTTTGTCCAGTGTGTGCAGGAGGGTTTTCTGACACAATATGTAGACAGGCCAACAAGGGGCAATGCCATATTGGATTTGGTACTGGGGAATGAACCCAGCCAGGTGTAGATTTGAAGGTAGGTGAGCAATTTGGCGTTAGTGACCACAATTCGGTTATGTTTACAATAGCAATGGACAGAGATAGGTATATATTGTGGGGAAAGAGGTATAACTGGGGGAAAGGCAATTATGATGTGATCAGGCAAGATTTAGGATGCAGAGTCAGGGAAGAAAACTGCAGCGGATGGACACACTTGAAATGTGGAGCTTATACAAGGAATAGCTACGGCAGGTCCTTGAGAAGTATATACCTATCAGGCAGGGAGGTAGTTGTCAAGAGAAGGAGCCATGGTTTACTAAAGAAGTTGAAGCTCTTGTCAGGCGGAAGAAGGTGGCTTATGTGAGGATGAAGTGTGAAGGTTCAGTTAAGGGGTTTGAGAGTTATAAGTTAGCCATAAAAGATCTAAAGAGAGCGTTGAGAAGAGCCAGGAGAGGACATGAGAACTTGTTGGCGGATAGGATCAAGGAAAGCCCGAAGGCCTTCTATAGGTATATCAGGAATAAAAGAATGACTAGAGTGAGATTAGGGCCAATCAAAGGTGGTAGTGGGAAGTTTTGTGTAGAATCTGAGGAGGGGAAGCACTTAATGAATACTGTTCGTCAGTATTCACATTGGAAAAGGGCATGTTAGTGAGAATATGGAGATACAGGCTACAAGATTAGATGGGATTGCGGTTGACAAAGAGGAGGTTTTAGCAATTTTGGAAGATCTGAAAATAGAAAAGACCCCTGGGCTGGATGGGGTTTATCCTCTGATTCTCTGGGAAGCCAGGGAGGAGATTACAGAGCCTTTGGCTTTGATCTTCATGTCGTCATTGGCGACAGGAATAATGCCAGAAGACTGGAGGATAGCAAATGTTGTTTCCTTATTTAAGAAGGAGAGTCGGGACAACGCTGGTAATTAAAGGCCAATGAGTATTACTTCGGTTGAGGGTAAGGTATTGGAAAAGATTATAAGAGATAGGATTCATAATCACCTGGAAAGGAATAATTTGATTAGGGATAGACAACACGTCTTTGTGAAGGGTAGGTCATGCCTCAGTAACCTTACTGAGTTCTTCGAGAAGGTGATAAAACAGGTGGATGAAGGCAAAGTGGTTGATGTGTCATATGTGGACTTCAGTAAGACATTTGATAAGGTTCCACACAGTAGACTATTGCACAAAATACACAGTTTCAGGATTGAAGGTGATATAACGGTTTGAATCAGAAATTGGCTAGCTGAAAGAAGACTGAGCAAGGTGGTTGATGGGAAATGTTCATCATGGAGCTCAGTCACCCAGTGGTGTGCCACAAGGATCTGTTTTGGGGCCACTACTATTTGTCATTTTTATAAATGACCCAGATGTCGGTGTAGAAGGATGGGTTAGTAAATTTGTGGATGACACTAAGGTAGGCAGAGTTGTGGATCGTACCAAAGGATCTTGTGGGTTACAGAGGGACATAGATAAGATGCAGAACTGGGCTGAGAAGTGGCAAATGGAGTTTAATGTGGAAAAGTGAGGTAGTTCACTTTGGAAGAAGTAACAGAAATGCAGAGTACTGGGCTAATGGTAAGATTCTTGGCAGTGTAGATGAACAGAGAGGTCTCGGTGTCCAGGTGCATAAATCCCTGAAAGTTGCCACCCAGGTTGATATGATTGTTACGAAGGCATATGGTGTGTTGGTGTTTATTGGTAGGGGGATTGAGTCTCAGAGCCACAAGATCATGCTTCAGCTGTACACGACACACAGGTAAAGCCCCACCTGGAGTATTGTGTACAGTTCTGGTCACCACATTATAGGAAGGATTAGAAGCTTTCGAAAGGGTATAGAGATGATTTACTAGGATGTTGCCTGAATGGAAGGAAGGCCTTGCGAGGAAAAGTTAAGGGACTTGAGGCTGTTTTCGTTGGAGAGAAGAAGGTTGAGAGAGAACTTAATCGAGACATATGAGATAATCAGAGGGTTAGATTGGGTGGACAATGAGAGCCTTTTTCCTCAGGTGGTGAAGGCTAACACAAGGGAATGTAGCTTTAAATTGAGGGATGATAGATTTAGGACAAATATCAGGGGTAGTTTCTTTACTCAGAGTAGTAGGGGCATGCAACAACCTGCCTGCAACAGTAGTAGACTCGCTGATGTTAATGGTATTTAAATGGGCATTGGACATACATATGGATAATAATGGAATGGTGTAGGTTCGGTGGGCATCAGATTATTTTCACAGGTTGGCGCAACATCGAGGGCTGAACGGCCTGTACTGCGCTGCAATGTTCTGTGTTCTACGTTCTCACTACTTCTCTCTCCTACTGTGTATGTGCCTTTTCTCCCTGTATTTTTGTCTTTACCCCATACAAATATGTTTCTATCAGTGGTTCAGATGTAATTGTGATGATTTGATACACGTGCCCATTGTCAGGGTCTTCCAGGTAGTTTTCTTTGGAAAAATGTTGGAAACTATATTCAATGTTGCCTGTCATAAAGGAATTACACAAGCCCTTCTCAGTGGCTCGATGCTACCATTGCTGTATATGTTGTACAATCTCAGCCTTGATACCCTGTCTAAACTGTTATGTGGTCCTATCCATCTGAGTTCCACGTTGTTTGTTTGTTCGTTCATTTGTATGCACATGCACGTGCACACACACACGAATGATTGTATGATCCCCATCTTTGCCTGGACAATATTGAAACAGGATTGATCTTGTGTCTGATACCCTCAGTAATCAAATGTCAGCTGATATGTAAGAAGGTTGAAAATTGACTTGGCACAAAATATGCAAAAGCAAATCTGCTACTTCTTTTACATCCCTTCAAGATCAGCACGAAATTGATCAGGGTCTACTGGTTTACTTTTGCCTTTATTGCATTACTTTGTTCGATTTAAGTTTGTTCCCCTATTTCAACGTGCCCTGAATTGCACTTGTATAGTTACTAGTAGATTATTATAAATACCTCTAGAATTTTATTGATGCACATGAAAGGCGAAACTGGTAATAAAAGGAGTTGAGGTGGCTTTGTTCTGGTAGATCCAGTTCGCACACAGCTGCAAACACTGCATGTTCTGATAAATGTTCTTAATCTCACTCCAGTGGCACTGAATTCATTGTTTTATCTGCATATTCTATTTTGATAAGTTGAAATGAGGCAATTGGCCTGCATCAGATAATATGACATTTCTTGCCAAGGTTGGTGAAGGGTCAAAAATGAAGTGCAAAGCCAGTGCAAATATGATACGTTTCTGAAGCAGAAATATTTGCTCAAGTCAAGTGTTAAGATGCCTTTTCTTATACAAAGAATGCTTTCCAGTGCAAATGAAACCTTGAGCATTGATTATGCATGCAGTCAACACAGCTTCCAAGATTTCGTGAAGCAGGTTTAAAGCATTTCCACTTATCAATGAGAGGGCAACCATGATCAAACTTGATGGCACATTACAGTGAAGAAGCCAAGAAGCTTTTATATTAAAGAACGGACTAAAGTTGGCCTGAGCACAACATCAACAAATCTGGATAAAGGCAGTATTATCCCTCATGATTAGAATTCTCTGGTAAGTGAGAAACGTGCATCTTATTTCTATTAACTGTTGTCCTTTACAGTTGGAACATTATATAAATACTATGACAAATCCACTTGGTAAAGATTAGTTTGCAAATTTGTGAAAACACGTGAAATGTATTCTGACTGCAAAGAACCTTGGGGCCACTGGCATTGAGATGGGAGGCAGACCCTGAAAGAGACAAGTCTGTGGAGGCCAAAACCTGGGGAAGAGCCAGACATGGGATCTCACCCAGAGATCCTTTTGGTGTTTGTGGTGAGTGAAAATTCTGCCTGTTCCAAGTGGAGCCCAAGACTTCTGAGGACAGGGAAGTGAGGAAGGAGAAGGAAATAATCATGGGAACTCTTTCAGTTTTAGCTTCCATCCTGACCAATGATCTGAATGGTGGGGGGAAAAACTCTTCCATGGTTATGTTATGGGAGTACACGGGGATCGATCCGCAGGTTCTTGGCTTGCTACATCCCCTCAGTGACAGCCTTCTTAAGAAAGGATGTTTACTAGAGGGTGTAGGCTAGCCTCTGATCAACTTACTACTGCTGCCTTTTCTAACTCTCTCTTTCCTGAGTTGGTGTTTCCTGAATCCAGAGTGTTCCCATATTGACACTGGTGCCAATCAAATATGGCTCTCCTCTGACATAAAATTTACTAACTGGTTTTGGTTTGGAAGTTAGCTATGAGAGTTCAACTACACTTCAGTTGGTGGAATTAACTTGATGATTTGCAGGTCCCCCTACCCACATTGTTCCGTTAAATTATTTGTTGCTTTTCTGCAAGAGTCTTCCTACGTTTGCTGTGTTTCAAATGGAGTTAATAAAATTTCTTCATTTGTGTTTTGACAGATGGATCTTCTTCTTCCATGTCAAATATCTGTTGAATCATCCCTGAAAGAATTAGTGTCAGAGAAGGTTTCAAAGTCTTCAGATTCTGCCAACAATGGCAAGTTAGGACTTGTGCCCTCACCCTTTTGATGGTGGCATAATGGTAATGTCAGTGAAGTAAATTCCAGAGACCCAGGCTAATGTTCTGGGCATATGGGCTTAAAGCCTTCCAAGGCAGCTCGTGGAATTTAAATTTGGTTAATAAAATGTGGAATTGAAAGTTAGTCTCAGTGATGGTGACTGTGAAACTGCCATCAATTGACATAAAACATTCACTGGTTCCCTAATGTCCTGCTCAGAAGGAAATCTGCTGTCCTAATCTGATTTTGATTCCATGTCACATCAGATCCACGGTAATGTGGTTGGCTCTTAACTGCTCTGTGAAATGACCTATTTGGAATGGACAAAAATTGATGGCCGCCTTACGTTTCACAAAAAAAAACGAAAAAGAGACCAAACTATTGTCCACTGCCTGATCCTGACTGAGCTGCCTGAGGTGTAGACTACATGAGACCAGGTTTAGTCACTGTTTAGACAGCCGATTGGTTGGTGTCATATGCCAACTTCTGAAACAGTTGTGATATCGAGGTCAGTGTACAATCTGAAAACATACAGATACGCAGTTGCAAATTTACCTTGCACATTAAGAAGTTGCTCACTGCTGCAAAGTCAGAAGCCAGTGACTGAACTGCTCCAAGCACCCACTAAGGTCATGGCAGCTCTGGCAGTCTCCTATCAACTTAACTCTAAGTTTTCCCCCGTAGCCCTTGATTCCCCTACTGATTAAGACTCTTATCTATCTCCACTTTAAATGTTAACAAGTACTCTGCCCCAGATCTGTCTATGGCAAGGTACTCCAAAGTCTATCAACCCTCTGAGAAGAATGACTTTCACAATTACTGTGGAACTGTTGCTCAGCTTGATGTGCTTCTCCCTGTCCACCCATGATACAGAATGGAGAATCCTTTTGAAGCTCAAAGCTTTTTTTAGATCCTTGACACAAAGTGATGCAGAGAGACAATGATAATTAATGTGTGTCACTGTAATGATTATCTTGTTTTTAAAATCGCAATTATCCAGTGGCACTGAAATCCAGCAGTGATTGAAGCTGTTGTGAAGATAAAAGACATTTTATGTAATAATGCTTTTCTTTTGCTCTTCCAGCATAGATATATGTACATTTCTATTGAAAATAGAAAGTGAGAAGTGTGTGTACTTATGACTCTGAAATAAAGAGATTTGTTTTCCAAATTTCTTTCTCCAGTCACTTCTTTCCACCTCTGCACCATACTGTATTTTTCCAGTTTCTATGTTTTGATATTTTGGTTGTTTATTTTCCTGCTAGTTCCTGGAACTTTTTATATATGACTTTGTTACATCCTTTGGATTCTGAAAATTAGACTTTGTGGCTTGACTTGTATGAAAGAACATCAAAAATGTATCTTCATCCATTCTGTTCAGCACTTAATAAAAGATATGACATTTTCAAATTTGTGGAAGAGAATCGAGATTTTAAAGCATTACTCCATCAAGTGCGTCTGTTTTTTGTGTGTGTTGGCATTCATTGTAAATCCAGATTAATATGATTTATTATTATCACATACCCAGATACAATGAAAAGTGTTGTTTTTGCGTGTATGACAGATAGATCGGACCAAACAAAGTGCATCAGTCTGTCCAGATTATTGAAACTCAGTCTGAGATTAACTTTAATTACTTGTCTGTAGGATTAACAAATAGTTTACATGGCATTGTGTTTTTTTTATTGCTCATTGGAAAATAGCAAACTATGAGTTAGAAGTTTACTAATTGTACAATTTTGAAAGGGTGAATGTGGTGACAACAGAGCTGCCCGTGGGTCTAAAACTGAAAGACTCTTCATTGTTGCACAAAATTTGATGTATTCGCTAACAAGAATAAGTTGTGAATAAGAGCATCCAGAAATAAGAACAGGAGAAAGCCATTCGGCCCCTCGAACCTGCTCTGCCATTCGATAAGGTCATGGTAGATCTGGCAGTCTCCTATCAACTTAACTGTAAGTTTTCCCCCATAGCCCTTGATTCCCCTACTGATTAAGACTCTTATCTATCTCCACTTTAAATGTTAACAAGTACTCTGCCCCAGATCTGTCTATGACAAGGTACTCCAAAGTCTATCAACCCTCTGAGAAGAAATTTCTCCTCATCTCAGTCTTAAATTGATGACCCTTTATATGAAAAATGATGTAATAGTAATGATATATTAATTATGGACACTCAGAATTGCTAATATTTTGAAGATTACACTTTCTAACTGGCAAGGTGAGATTGTTTACTTAAATGATATTCCACTACCAGAGAAACTAAATAAGAGAGGTCCATGACTTCAGTCTTACGTGATCTTTGAGGCGTTGTGAGGGAAAAGCACCAGTCTCGGAGTCAGAATTGGAGTTCAATGACAGAGTTTATTGCACAAGGAAATAACAGAGCTCCAGGGAGAGAAAGACACCAACAGCACTGTGGGATAGCATGGTGGCTCAGTGGTTAGCACTGCTGCATCACAGTGCCAGGGACCGAGGTTTGATTCCAGCCTTGGGTGACTATCTGTGTGATGTTTGCACAATCTCCCTGTGTCTGCGTGGCTTTCCTCTGGGTACTCTGGTTTCCTCCCACAGTCCAAAGATGTGCAGGTTAGGTGAATTGGCTATGCTAAATTGCCCACAGTGTTAGGTGCATTAGTTGGGGGTAAGTATAGGGTAAGAGAATTGATCTGGGTGGGTTACTCTTCGGATGGTTGGTGTGGACTTGCTGGGCCAAAGGGCCTGTTTCCATGAAGTAGGGAATCTAATCTAATCTAATCTAATCTCTCGACCCGGAGCACATGTCAAGAAACTTTTATACATCTTGTGATACAATAGGTCAGTGATAAGATTATTGTCTTTGCAATATGGTTTGTTTATGGCAATCATTACAGAATCATTGATAGTTTTGATACAGTCTTTGTCAGTTCCAGCACAGCTTTTGGTAATTTCCGCATGGTCATTGTCTGTTTCAGTGTAGACATTCAGTTTCAATATCTACACGGAAATCCATTGTTGTAGTAATGGGCGCTAATCGCTCTTCCTGAGAAGGATGATTTCTGCAGCCCTGGCTATTAGCATTTTGTATTGAGTCTGTATCAAAGTGTTAGCATTTCTATAAAAGGTGTTATGTTGGCTGGATGCAGACACTTCAGGCACACTTCATTACTCATGTGTATTCTGTCTCCCACCCACCTTAAGCTAAGCAAATGGGTTGTGAGTGCATTGTGCTGGTATCCTGGTGGCCCCAGGCAGTGTCTATGTCTGCTCTGCTGTTTCTTTCCATATTGTGATCCAGCGGCCATCTTGTGTGTCAAGTTGGCCACATGATGGCTCAGTGGCCATCTTGTATGTCCGTGTGCCTAGTGTCACCCTGCCCTATGCCATCTTCCTCTTGAGAGGCTACAGAGTTTAAATGAGCTAGATGAGTCAAATTAATGGGTGGGTATGTCGGTAGGTATTTTCTGACCATGTCAGTCAGTCTTGTTAAATGAAACTTGAAAACAATTATTTATTTCTGACTTGTATGTTTCAGAACTATTTTGTAAAACTGGATTCAATTTGAATAAATTCCCCATTACAGTGATAATATTGTAATAATGTTATTTATTTACCTTCAGTAAAGATCATAAAGATAGAAATTGATACACATTCATTTGTGTTTTTAAAAGGTAGTTTTAGAACTTGGTGTTGTCCAATGCATCCAATGTAGTTAGCGATGTCCATCTGTCAGGATATTCAGACGTAAGCTAACAGATGTGGTTCCTCTAAAGCATATCTGGGATTCCAGTGATAAGAAGCCTCTATGTGAGAATGAAAGGATGCAATTTGTCCTTGACGCAGGCACTATAATGAAGTTTTGAGTCCAATGTATTCTTTGTTCGCTATGCATCCAATTCCTAAGAGAATCAAGCCTATAGATTAATCTTAATTTTTAAAAAATGTATAACGTCAGAAGTAAATATACATGAATGAAATGTTTTCCAAACACCATTCAGTTGTCCAATGATTAAACACCTTGATGTTTCTTTGCAGATGATAAAAACGAAAGAGGGGTACTGGAACTGAAGAAGACAACAGATTTTGGAAAAACATCTAGAATACTTCTCACCAAGGTTTACTCATTTGGTTTTGCTGGCCGCTTCCTCTTTGCCTCCGTTATCAGTAACCAGGTAAGATAGCCACTTGTGTAATAAGCCACTTTTTGTTTTCTCCTGATAACCCTCACAAAAATAAAGGAGTTGCCTTTGCCTTTTGGAGCTTGGGTTTCCCAGGGATGCTTTTTCATTCTCACTAGCTCCTTTACTAGTTGTTGCTGCCACATAGTACCTTTGCAGACATGGAGTAATTAGGATGTGTACAGAAGCAGAATCTGAGGTATACATCAATTTATATCCTTTTCTCATGCCTCCCCATGCTCCCCTCCCTTTTTTTCATCCACATTACCTTACAGCAACCCCCCTCAATGACTGTTACATTCTGAAAGAGGGAGAGAGAGATTGCAAGTTCAGTAAGCGGCTCTCTCTGACTAACTATTAAGCTTCAGTGACTCACAACTCTTCAAATTTTCCAACTTCTCTTGACTCTTAGAGAGAGTTCCAAACACTAGAGGAATTTCCCATTAGAAAATTCAACCTCCCAGCCAATTCCTGCAGAATTCCTGTCAGAATATCTGGGCTATTAATTCTGTTTGCCTCTCCTCAAATGTTGCCCGAACCTGCTGAGTATTTCCAGCACTTTCAGTTTTCCTTGTTTATATCTGAGCTGCTTCTCCTTAATTGCCAATTCCACGAGTTGCGATTTTATGCTAATATACTGAAGTTTAATCAGTCCTCTGATTAAGCTATAACTGGAATATTGTATACTGAAGTATTGCATTCAAGTTATGAAGAAATCATTCGGCTCCAATTCAAGCGGTGCACAAAAGGGTATCCAGGCTAGTTGCTCATGTTATGGGCTTGAACTGTGAGGAACAATGACATGAAGTGTTGTGCTTCGGCCTTGAAAAGAGAGAGCAGGGAAGAAACCGATCTCATGGAAAAAAGCAATGATGGAAAAATAGTCTTTACAGAAGTAAGAAGATGTAAGTTCAGTACAGGGTTCTGGTGATGAAATGGTCTTTCATACAAAAGAATCATTGCTAAGGCCAGGACTCTGGCTTCACTTAAGAAGCAGCAAGGTAAAGAAATAGTATCACAAACCGTATCAGAATGAGATTACGTGGGCATAAAGGTTTTCACCATTCGTGTCCATCATTGTGGTTGATATATTTGTGCTTCATCTTCTTGAGGGCCTCAGGAATGTAACATCCCAGTATTTAGGTATCAGTGGCCTAAACATCGTCTGTGTGAGATGTTAGTGATTAAGTCAGAACACAATTTTTTTAAAACTGAATGTATTATTAATAACCTTCTAGCAAGAAGGTTTTCGACTGGAAATGGCTCCCAGGTTTGCTGTCAGAGTGTTAATTGTCTAACTTTTTACCTATGTCCACGGTTAAAATGTTCAATGCAGTTTCACTTAATCCTGTGCAATATGAACAATCTGCACTGAACTGGATGGGGTTTACTAAAGTTGCATTTTCAGCTCAGACTTTGGATGTTGTTAGAAGTAATCGCTAACTTTGGGTAAAAGAGGTCAGCTGACCCCACAGGATTAGCAATGGAAAACCTTGCTGATCTCTTGCAATTCACAAAATATCGTACTGAGAGTGTAAGTTGTTTGAAATCTGTCCTATGTTACAATGATGAGTCACAATGGCTGAAGCACCATGGACCTTGTTAACTTATAGCTTCAAAATATGTTCTTAAAAAAAAATCTGCTAGAGACACAAAAAGACCACATATGTAAATTCAGTGGCTCGCTGCCAAACTCCAGTATACAACCTATGGAATGTCATGCCTGTAGAATGTCAGGGAAATTTCAAACAAGGAGAGAGAGGGAGGTAGCACAAGAAATAATGACGGAGCTGACTATCTTCTCCGTTCCTAACAGAAAACCAACACTTGCAGAATATTTGTGTTTTGGCCTGCCAGGAATATGCAAAAAAACTGATGGCAAATCAATTGCAACAATAATCTGTGTCAGTGGTCAGACATACAGGTGCATGGATAAGTATGCTGTGAGGGTCATGGCTCTGAGAACACACATTTAAATACCCCTGCACCAGAGATGAAATAAAAGGGAAAAGATTCTCTCTCATACCAAGTGATACTGAAATTAATTAGGACAAAGAGTTTCAGTCAACCAGCAAAGCCAGAAATCTTGAAATTGACTGTTCAACTATAATTGTCAACACTACTTGTCACCTCCACTGCAATATCTGCAATGTTCAACAATCCATACAAAGACTCATCTGTATACAGGATGAGTCTCCACAGATGATACATTCCAAGACCCTATTAGCAAATCCTATCATTTAAATGAGAAATTTACCTCCCGGCAGCCCCATGAAATTATTTCTGGAATGTTCAATGTTCAATGTAATTTTTTTTGTGCAGCAGTAAACTGCAGATAACTGAAACCACGGAAACCAAATCTATGGATCTATGGATTCTACTGTATTTTTTTTAAAACTTCTTTCTGTTTGGCCTGGTCTCTTATTTATGATTTTTGCACACAAGTTTTGTGTTAGCAGTTCTTATCACACTTCGTAGATAATCTCGCTCTTTTTCTACATCAAGAAAACCTGATTAACTTAGCATTTTTAAAAACACTTTGTTTTGTGTCTGGGAGTGAAGGGGTCAGTTTAAAAGTAACTTTACATGCAAACAATGAGGCAGGTGAATGACCACAGTGAGCCAGTTCATCCTTCCTCACCCAGGAGTTCATAACTTGAGGGATCCTGTTTGGGATTGTAACAAATTAGGGAAGCTCATCTGGTCATAACATCCAAGTTCATTAGGTAACTTAAAGAGCTGTATAACTCCATCAAGTGTCTTCTGGTATGGTTAAGCTAACAATGCGAGAAACAGAACTTATTCACAAATCAATCAGACTGAGACAAAGCCTTGGAAACGAGAACAATTTATTACAGTCTTGCAAGAACCAGACGCTTCTGCAATCAAGCAGAAATGTGCGCGAAAACCGAGCCTGTTAGCATTCTTATTTAATTTACAAGTTGCGGAATCGCGCCTCCCTTTTCCCATCCTATCATAAGCCGATTACCTTACTTGTTAGTTATTTTCTTATCTGGCCATCCCGCTGTCCTTGTCTGCATTCTTTGTTCCTTGTTTGTTACAGCTTGTTCTTTTATCCAGTTTCTCTTATCATACTATAAGCTTTATTGTGAAATGCTCTTGCTGCTGCCTTTTGTGGTCAGCTACAACCCTTTAAAGTTATTTCCTAGCTTAAAACTATTTTCTTTAAAGGACCCTCTATATTCATTAAAGTCTTAGCCTTAAGTATGCTACGTGCTACAAGAATTAACACCCCACCCCTCCCCCCCCCCCCCACCTGCAAAAACAACATTTCTAATCTCCCACAATTCCCCCTTTTTCTTTTTCTCTAACTGTTGTTTTTGCACTTATTAAGTCTCCTTTAATTCATTTTCTTATGTTCTGCCCTCTTTCGCCTTTTGGCGATGAGGTTCACAATCTTACATTTTACATTTGTGTTGTTCATCCCTCGAACTCCAGAAGCATTCTTTGACTTTCTCTTTGTTGCCTATCACCTGCTGATTGTAAAAGCATCTGATGATTTATTTGGGTTCCTTCCCCAAGGGATGTCTCAGTCGGCTCATTACCCATTTTAGGACATTGAACCCTACCACCAGATCCACTAATATCAATAATCCATAGATAGCCAAATTGACTAACCACCTTCCCCAAACAGTCAATCCCCAATTCCTCCATTCCAATCCTTTTTCATTCCAGTACCGATTACTGGCCTTCCTTATCTTGGCGATTTTGTTTCACACATGTTTGGACATATCAGTAATGTTAGAGGAGACCTCAGGTTTGTACGTACAACATTCCTCTCCAATTAATGCATAGGTACCACCTTTCTCTGCTAGAATATAATCTAGAGCCATCCTGTTCTGAAGGGTCGTTAGCCTAGTGGCAATCATTCCGGTCATTATGGCTGCTACTTGGGATTGGGTTTCGGTCAACGCAACAGCAGTATTGTTGGCCAACTCTTCCAGGGAAGCTGCCAACTTTTGTATTTCTACTCCTGCTCGAGCGGTTCCATACATAAGTATCAAAGTCCAGAGGAGGCGATCTCCTTCAGTTACTTTCCGGGTTACTCGCCTTCCTGTCTATTCCAAGGTATTTTTGGGGCTCTCTTTAACAGCCTCAATTGGGGAATTATATAGGCAAGGTAGCAGCAGCCACTCCAGCCTTTCTGGTTTTGAGGTAGTGTCTGAACTGGATGGTCCCAGCACCCATTCCCGTTACATCCGCCACTCCAAACGTACTTCCCACCGGAGGTAAATGGGTAGGCCTTTAAACCACCCACCCAATATGTCCCATTCAATACTTGGGAAATGGTCATGACAGTGGCTTGGCTGGTGTAGACGCAAGATGATTTTCCTAATCGGAAGGGTGAGGTATCATTCTAATTGCAGAAACAAGCGGTATTTACTGCTTCTTTTGGTGGGGAAACTGTAAGGCCATCGATAGCACCCAGAGTTTTCGGGGCTGGTCGAGGGAACCACCCCACAAAGTTATAATTACCCCTTTCAAATCTCCAAGTTGTATCATTTGAGCCTGAGTCAAATTGTTGTACATCGTACACTTCTTCTTTGGTAAGTGGTATTACCGTGAGAGGAATTCCGGATTCCCCATGGTGTGGGATCTCCGCACACACCCAACAGTCGGTAAGCCCCTTTAGTTTAGCATAATTCTGACATAAAGCATTAAAATGATTTCCCCCCCACCCTTGGCAGCTGGCACCAATATTATCGTGACAATATAAAGCTGACCATTCATTTCAGCTCACAACCCTATCTGTCTATTCCCTAACCCTTTAAATACCTGGGAGGATTGAGTCCATGCAACACTTACAATTGTTTTGGGATACAGTTTTTTTAACCAATGCTTAATAGTCTCTTATCTCAGTCGATTCTTTTTGCTCAGCTTGACTTTCAGAGGATGTGCTTGCCACTCTGCCGGAGGGGAAGGAGCGTCCACTGGGCCCTTAACACGAGTGTGATGACTCCACCCTTTTTCAGCAGTTCGGATGGCTGCTTCAGTAGTCAGAAGGGTTAGGAATGGTCCCTCCCAGCTTGGGTGCAGTTTGGTATCTCTCCAGGTCTTTATCAGGACCTAATAACCCGGTCGTATCCGATGTACTGCGAACTCAAGTGGAGGTGTCTGGGTCAACAGACCCTTCTTCCTAAGGACATACAAAGAAGAACCGAGCTCCACAATATAGTTCTTTAAAAACTTATCATTGAACTCTACAGTTGGTAATTCCCCTCTTCCACCCAAGAAATGTAATCCAAACATCATCTCATAAGGAGAGAGGCCAATATCACATCTAGGCACAGTCCTAATTCGTAGCAACGTGATAGGTAAACATTTTGTCCATGGTAATTGAGTCTCTAGGACTAGCTTAGACAATTGCTTCTTTAAGGTTTGATTCATTCGTTCCACCTGTCCAGAGAAAGGCGGGTGCCAAGGAGTGTGGAATTCCCAAGAGATTTCTAATCCCGCCATTACTCCTTGTAGGATCTTAGAGGTAAAATGGCTACCTTGGTCTGAATCTATACTTTCCACCACTCCATATCGAGAAATTATATGTTCTAAAAGAGTTTTCACTACTCCCTTCAAAGTAGCTGAGGACATTGGAAATGCCTCCACCCACCCAGTTAGGTGATCCATTAGGACTAATAAGTACTTTTGTTTCCCTACTGGGGGTAATTCTGTGTAATCTATCTGTATTCTTTTGAAAAGGTCTTACCCCAGGGTTTCTTCCACCTCTTGGCCTCCCTCTCGTTATTTTCTTATTAATCTTTTGGCAAGTCGGGCATCCTACGCATACCTGCTTGGCTAATGTGTATATCCCTTTACATCCGTACTTCCTTAACACTATGTCACACATAGCTTTGGAGCCCCAATGACAGCCTTGGTGCAAGGTGGTTAGGATGTTTCTCATGACTGGTTTACTTAATAACTCCCTCCCATCTGGGAGGATCCATCTTCCTTTGGTTGTCTTAGCCATCGTTACAGTTACTGCACTATCCTCCACCCCAATTTTTAAGCCCAGCAATATAATCAAATCCCTACCTAATAGATTACTTCAGGAATATATAGTAATTGTCCTATCACTTCCTCATCATTTCTTCTAATTAAGGTTGACTCAAAAATAGGCACCAAGAATTCTTCACCTTTTACTCCGGAAACCTTAAGATACTCCTTAGTCAGTTTAATGCCGGTAGGTCTAAAACTTAGGGATGATCGTGCCGCTCCCGTGTCCACCAAAAATATTGCCTCCTCCCCTTCAGGTCCCACCTTTAAATTTATCAAGGGTTCCTGGTGGGTCTCCGGTGGAAGGAACCCCTGACTCCCCTAATCTTCATCGAAGGTAATTAGGGAAACGGCTTCCCTTTCTCATGCTAATTCCGGGCATTCCCATTTAAAATGCCCCAGTTTCCCGCAATGGTAACACCCTGCCTGTTGCCTCCTTTCCCGGGTATCTGACCCTTATCTTTTGTGTACTCCCCTACCCTTCCTGTTATCCCTTGATCCCATTCTCCTTTTTGTTATTTCTTCTACTGCTGCCACCATCATTTTGGCTTTCTGTTTCTGCTTCTCATCTTCCCTTTTCACATACACTTTCTGTGCCTCACATAACAGTTCTTCCATCTGTCTTTCACTCCATCCATCTAATTTCTGTAATGTCTTTTGTATGTCCGGCCATGATTTAGTTACAAACTGGACTTTTAAGAGTCTCTGTGCTATCTGATTATCGAGATCCATTCCCAAATACTTCCTTGTGGCCTCCTTGAGCCTTTTAAGAAATGCAGAAGGGGTTTCATCCTTCTCTTGTCATACTTCAAAGGCCTTAACAAACTTTTGTGATTTGGGTGCCGCCTCTTTAATTCCTAATATTACCATTTCTCGTAGATCCCGCATTGACTCCCTATCTTCTGTCATTATTTTCTCAATGAGGGTCAACATTTGGAAATTTCTGTTCTGCTGGGGTCCCTCCTTCCCCAACTGGATGCTTCTTTTCCCATTCCTATAAAGCCGATCTCCTAATCATACCTTGTTCTTCCCCTGAAAATAACGTTCCTAAAATTGCCATCAGTTCTCCCCAGTTATATAAATTAGGCCCTAGGAATTGCTCTAATTGTTCGGCTAGTCCAACCGGATCCTCTATTAAACTTTCCATTTCCTTTTTAAAGGCCCTAACTTCACTGCTCGTTAAGGGAGCGTTTACATATCCGATTGTACCTTCCCCAATTGGAAGTCTCGTAAGGGACATAATTTTACATTTTCTATTGTCTCTGCCCCTCCTTTATGTGTGGTGGCTCGAGTGACTCTGGGCGCCCCCTCCCAGGTTCTGTATATTTTAGTTCAGTGTCCGTTCTCCTTTCTGTGTCTGAACTCTGTTCTACTTCGGGACCTGTAGGCTCGTTCCAGGGAGTAGTATATGGGGGCGGCAAACGCGTTAAGGGATCCCATTGTGGCTTCCCTTTTTCATTTTCTTTTGATTCCTCCGTATTCATGGGACATAATTTTACTCCTGCGCTCCCTATCCAACAAGCCACATATTCTGACTCTTCTTGACTGTATGTTTCTTTCCAATTGACTTATACATTAAGATCTTGACACAGCCAATCCTCATCGGACCCATATTTGGGCCAAAAAAAAATACCAGGCGCCTTAATGCTTTCTCTAGTCCAAACGAAACAACAATAGTTTGTAATTTTAGCCTTCTCTTTCTCCTGCGTCCAGGAGTTGTGTTCCCAATTACCCAACATTCTCCCCAAAGAACTGTCGGGCGGATATATCCCCTTTAACGTTATTTCCAGATCGATCGTTACACAGGCAACTCCCCGTGTCTCTCATTGTTGCTAATTTAATTAATCTTAACTAGGTCCGGTGTCACCTTCTTCCACACCCCCTTCAGGGTCCGATTAATCTGACCAATTATCTGCTTTTTTGTTTGAGACTTCAACTGTGCTCCATAAATCACTTTTATGTAAGGATAAAACAAATTAGTTAGAAATTGATAGTAAGGCAGTCATGACCTGTAAAAAGGACAGGAGTTAACATCTTATTTCATAATCTGTAAAACCCTTAACCTTAAAAGAAATCATGTTAAAATTTCCGTGGTAGAAATCAGATTCAAAACAGTCCCGGATCTCAAGCTCCAGGGAACAAAGCACAAACATTCAATCACCAACAAACAAATGTGCATTCAAACAGAATCACCAAAGGGTTAAACTTTTTACTAGCTGTTACAGCTCTCTCGCTCTCTCGCTCTCGCGCTCTCACTCTGTGTGTGTGTGTGTGTGTGTGTGTGTGTGTGTGTGTGTGTGTAGCCCTTCTGACACGGGCTGTTTTCCATGGACATATGCTTAATTTTATATATCGCCCATTCCCCGTACTTTCGTACGTCCCGACCACCAAGGCAATACTTAAAGGTCTCTTTTCTTACCTTGGTCTGTGCACAGAGTTACCTGGTCATTTCGGTGCGCCCTGTCCTGCAACAAATACCGCTGCCCCCCCCCAACCCCCCCAGTCACCCAGATATATCCTTTAGGACCTTTCCCTACCCAGGCCTTGTGCACAAGAGTTGCCCGACCAAACCCGCCGTGTCTGCCCGCCTTGTTTCCAGGGTCTCCCAGTCCGGATCGTACTCGCCCAAACCGCGAACGACAGGTCAGAGATCACCGAAATCGGCGAGGTGCACCTCCCCCATCATCCCAAGAGTGCCCAGCGGTCGGAGTTCTGGATTCCGAACGAGGCCCCCAAATTGTGAGAAACAGAACTCATTCACAAATCAATCAGCCTGAGACAAAGCCTTGGAAACAAGAACAATTTATTACAGTCTTGCAAGAACCGGACGCAATCAAGCAGAAATGCGTGCGAAAACCGAGCCTGTTAGCATTCTTATTTAATTTACAAGTTGCGGAATCACACCTCCCTTTTCCCATCCTATCATAAGCCTTCCTTGTTAGTTATTTTCTTATCTGGCCATCCTGCTGTCCTTGTCTGCATTCTTTGTTCCTTGTTTGTTACAACTTGTTCTTTTATCCAGTTTCTCTTATCATACTATAAGCTTTATTGTGAAATGCTCTTGCTGCTGCTTTTTTTGTGGTCATCTACAACCCTTTAAAGTTATTTCCTAGCTTAAAACTATTTTCTTTAAAAGACCCTTTATATTCATTAAAGTCTTAGCCTTAAGTATGCTACACGCTACAAGAATTAACACCCCACCCCCCCCCCCCCCCCCCCCCCCCAACCTGCAAAAACAAAATTTCTAATCTCCTACAACAACCACTTAGTGCAAAGTGCATGGAATATGGTGAAGTCTGCGCGTGCAAGGTGAATTAGCACAGATATATTAGACTTCCCTTTACGAGTCATTACTGCTTTGGTACTGATGCAGAAGATAGGCATCAAGCATGTGCTCTTCTCTCTTTGTTGCATCATGTGGCAAGTTCCAAGTCCACCTTGGTTATTCCGTAAGAAAGCACAGACCAGACGCAGCACATTTTTCACAGATGGAAAATCCAGCGGGCAAATCAAACCAGGCTGCTCTAGGATACTATACAATCCAAAATTAAGTGTTGGTAGTTCCGTTGAAGTCAGCTGAAATAAATCTGCTTTTCAGTAGCAGTGAATGTTTTGATTTGTGTATCATGGAATCCCCGTATTAATAGACTGATATAACGTAAAACAGCTAAAGGAAGTGCACGTGTTACTTAATGGCCTTCTTTGACTAAGCTGTAGGTCAGCTCTGCCAATATTTCCACTTTAAACTTAGTGTCTGTTTTTTGTCAAGCTGTTGTGTTTCTTGTGTTAATTATGGCATGCATTTGCAGACTGTAGTATTGTACTTGGCATTTTCAACTTCTACATTGCATATCTTTGCTGACCTCTTCACATGTTACAGTTTCTGGTTAGTGTGAAAAGCAATAGATTTGTAACATGTTCACTTGCACAGTCTCTGACACTAAAGTCTTTGTAATTGTCTCAAATTAAAATCAACCAAAGCATTACTGAGCAATGTTTGGATTTAATTCAATATTGTTTTTACATCGTTCAAGTAATTAACCCTGTGTGCATTTCACATAAAGAGAATTTACTCAAACCTTAATTCAAATCTCTGAACTCCAGTGCACTGATTGATTTGTCTAATTTTACTTATTCATTTTGAAACATTTGGTATGTAACTAGTGTGTGTACAGTTAGGCATATCTTTAAAAGGCAAAAATATCATTTGAACAGTGAATGACATGATTATTTTTTTTATTTTCAGTCGCTGCCCAGATCTGTTTATGTATCTGCTGATCAGGGTGAATCTTGGAATAAAGCTCAGCTACCTCCTGTTAGCCATGATCAGGTAAATTCAACAAAATTGTACCTCCCTTTCAGTCTACTGACTGCTTGTAAGTTATGAAGCAGTAACAACAGCAACTTTAGGAAATGAGGGATGTGAGATAATAGAATGTACTAAAAGATGGATGCCAGTACATAGATCAGACTTATTTTCCACAAGAGATGATTTGACAACTATCAGCAGCTTTGCCTACCATTTTGATGAACAATCTGATGCATAAGATATGACTGACATTCACAGCAACATGTGAATTGCTGACTTAATCTGCTTCCCTATCCTCACACACCCTCTCATTCTGCTGTCTACCCTGTGTTTCAATACTATACCACTTTCAAATTTGCTTTAGTCTTCCTTTCTGTTTCTGTTCTTTAAAGATGTTGCCAAAAAGTCTGGCCCCCAGACCTAAGAATGGACATCTATTAACTGCTATTTTTGAGTATGGAAATGATTTTCTACACTTTCCGTGATGCATGAAGGAGGTCTGTGGTAAGAATATGGAGTAAGCCCAATTGAAGAGGTTTTTCTGACAGCACACACAAACGTAGTCAGCTGAATTGCTTCCTTTTGGGCTATAAAATTCCACTTTTCTCTTTTTTTAAAATATCTGTATTCCAGAAGAGTGTTTCTGTTTATCAGTAAGCTTAATTTTGTTTAGGTTTGGAAGCATTGAATTACATTTTCAGGATGAGGACAGTTTTGAGTTGGTTGAAGACTGATTTACACTGTCTGAATTCATACAAATAGATATAATCCGAACAAAGATATGATTTTAACACTATGTGTATGACAGCAAGTATATCTTTCAAAAAGTCTGCATTTAAGTCTGGGCTATATTTACTCTGTTGGTAGAAGCTACTCTTTTTCATCAGTGCAGCACAGACAAACCCGGAGTCAATATTGCTGCTTCCCTTCCCCTCTCCAAGTTCGGGTATGTTGGGATCCAGCTATATTGGGCAAGTCTGAATAGTTGAGACCAGGAACCGAAACGATCGGCAGGGATTCAATTCTTTATCAGTTCAAAAGTGGGAGGGACCATTTCAGAATCTTTTTCTCTGAGCAATTGTGAGGAAAGGCTTCACAAATAGGTCTGTTATTGGGGAACTTGCTGACATACCAAGCGATAAAGAAGGGCTCACAGACTTAATTTGCAAGTTCCCTTGAGTGTTTGTCATATGCTCAGTGGTGTAGACTGTTAATTAGATTCATTACGTTGATTCTTTGGATTTTTGTGCATCATGTGCTCCTAATTTTCCTTATCGTTAATTTTATTCATACAGTTGTCCCCTCAGATCAGTTTCTTTGCTGGTAATTCCAGTTGAATATTTAATTAAAAATACCGCTGGACTTTTACTTTATAGCCCAAGAAAATGAGGGGAAATAGATGGTGACAAGGGGCAGTTTATACAGGTGAAAAGAAGTGCTTTGTGATCCAAGCAGTTTTTGTCCCCCTCTGACAGAGGGAAAGAGCTTCATGTATCAGATGCAAAGATGGATAAAGTCACTGGAAGGACTATACAGTATATTAAACACAAGCCTGTCTAACCACCTGTTGGTGGGCTTCTAATATGTTTCAGGCTTTTATTATTTCTTTAAGATAATTTTTCTTTCTTTGGAGAGAAATTATTGGGAAACAAAGCAAATGATCTAATTACTTAGTATGGAGCTAAAGTCTATCCTTTTCATATTCAAAGCAAATGCAATGTGTATAACTGTGAAGAAAGGCAAGCGCTGACATGAGTAATCTTAAGTGGGTGCTCTGTTTTCCAGTTTTACTCTATACTTGCTGCAGACAGTGAAATGATCTTCATGCATGTGGATGAACCTGGCAGTAAGTAATATTTAAGTTCACGTGTTTAAAAAAATTGCACATTTGTTCAATAAGTATACTAATCATGATTCATTATGTGTGTGTGTGTGTGTATATGCATCAATGTTTCACCATGAAAATGACCAATTACAGTCCTGACCTTTTTGTGCTGATGCCTGAGCAATGTTGTAGTTAAAAGGTTGCATTCACACTTGTTTTAGGTGAGTCAGTGTGGTTAGCTAGAGTTCCATAGGATGGTTACCTTTTCATTATTGAAATCAGAGCTTCCTGGACTGTGTGTTAGAGTCATAGAGAAGTACAGCACAGAAACAGACCCTTCAGTCTAACTCATCCATGTTGACCAGATATCCTAATTAACCTAGTCCCATTTGCCAGCACCTGGCCCATATCCCTCTAAACCCTTCCTATTCAAATACCCATCCAGATGCCTTTTAAATGTTGCAATTGTACCAGCCTCCACAACTTCCTCTGGCAACTCATTCCATACACACACCACCCTCTGTGTGAAAAGCTTGCTCTTTAGGTCCCTTTTTAAAGCTTTCCACTCTCATCCTAAACCTATGCCCTCTAGTTTTGGCATCCCCCACCCCAGCGATTCAACCTTGTCTGTTTATCCTATCCATGCCCCTCATGACTTTATAAACCTCTAGAAGGTCACCCTTCAGCCTCTGATGCCCGAGCCTATTCAGCCTCTCCCTACAGCTTAAATCCTCCAACCCTGGTAACATCCTTGTAAATTTTTTCTGATCTCTTTTGAGTTTGACAACCTCCTTCCAGTCGAGGAAGACCAGAATTGCACACAATATTCCAGAAGTGGCCTAACCAATGTTCTGTACAGCCACAACATGACCCCCCCCCAACTGCTGTACTCAATGCTCTGACCGATAAAGGAAAGCATGCCAAATATCTTCACTATCCTATCTATCTGTGACTTCATTTTCAAGGAACTATGAACCTGCACTCCAAGGTCTCTTTGTTCAGCAATACTCCCCAGGACCTTACCGTGAAGTGTACAAGTCCTGCAATGATTTGCCTTTCCAAAATGCAGCATCTCACAGTTATCTAAATTACACTCCCTCTGCCACTTCTCAGTCCATTGACCCACCTGACGGCTAATTAAATTTGGGAGTCAAGGTTGCCTCTTTTCTCAGGTACCATAAAATGTAATAATACAACACTGGCAGCAAAGAACAAGAACTGAAGAAAGATTGCTTCATCTTGGATGTCGGTATCAACTGAACACAGTGTCCATTGGTATTTGAAGTCAGGGATCAATATGCAACTATTTGGCAGTCCTAAAAGTGGAGAATCTGGTTTCTCTGACACTCTGGACAAAAAGAAATGAAAGTAAAAGCAGGATTAAGAGTTTAGTAGCAAATTGTTAGCAATGTTGAAAATCAGCAACTTTGAAGCGTGTTGCTCACAGGTTAATGACCTGCTGGTTATTTAGAGCACCTGGTTATTATTTCAGCTTTCCAGGGTTGGATGGTGTAATTGTTCCAAAGGGGTTAATGTTGGAGATTGCATTGCACTGCACTTCATTTGATGATGTCTGTCAGTCTTGGTTAGAGTTTGAGGAGTCCAGCTCCAGATTCTGATTGAGTGAGACATGTCATCTCTGGCTCCTGATTGTCTAAGCAATAAGTGCAAGTTACAATGGTCTCGAGCAATAAGCGACATTCTGTCATTAAGACAAGTACCTCTTCTTGAGAGTTGCAAGTGGTTCATCCTCTAATACTGAGAATTGAACAGGCCCTTCATTTCAGTATTGGAGAGAGTATTGATGGCAGCACCCAACCCCAATTAATAACTGTCAGTGGTTTACTTAGCAAATATGTGTCATCCGGTACCCACGGTATTTTGATTCTGCATCATGGTTGTTTTTCATTTGTTGAAAGCCATATGCATGCACAATAGTTCTCAGATAACCTCCACTATGTCCTGGGTAGTTTTCCTCAATTTATATGTGGATATTATTGTACTTTGGATAGATTGAATGAGGTCTCGCTGGGAATTTTGAACTGAGACCTATCACGAGGAAACATTGTAATATTCTCTCTTTAGCAAGCATGTTTTAAATGGAAGATTCCATGTACAACTGTTTTAAAGTTTAATGTTTTTTCATTAGATACTGGGTTTGGTACAATCTACACTTCTGATGATCGAGGAATTCTATTCTCCAAGTCTCTGGAACGTCACTTGTTTTCTGACACAAGTGGCACAACTGATTTTACAAATGTTACGTCACTACGTGGAGTCTACATCACCAATGTGCTGGATGAAGGTAAAAATACACAGTTTCCTGGTCTTTTTAATTAAAGTAAAGCTTTCTACTTTTAAGCTAGTCACTCTGCCTGTGTTTTTTCAGAATGTTTGAAGATAGCTCTAAAGTGTGTTTATGAAGCAGAATTCAAGTATCCCATCTTCAGAAATTCATAAGTAAATCAGATTTGAGTTAATAAGCCTTTTGACAGTTCATGAATACTTGGCTTGTAAGGGAAGGCAAGACTTCCTTTTATATAGTACCTTTTGCAACTTGGAGATGGCCCAAAGTGTTTTGCAACAACTAAGTATTTTGAAAGCGCTGTCAAAAGTAAGAAGAATGAAAGCCAATTTGTGTGCAGTAATGTCACATAAACAGAGATGATGGCCAAGTAATGATTTAGAGATGTTGTATGAGAAATAAATATTGGCCAAGCTAATGGGGAATTCCCATGTTCTTATTCAAAATAGTTGCGTGGGATCTTAGTGTACAAATGAGGTGGCACTTGGAGGCTCTGTTTAATGTTTATCTGAATGACCATGCCTTCAAAACTGTAGCAGTCCCTCAGGGCTGAAGTCCCTGAAGAGAGGCTTCAAAAAATAGCATGATGTGCATCATGGTGAATTATGTTGATGCCTAAAGAGGATTGTGGCCAGAATTTATATTTCCCGTTTATTTAACACCAAAGGGTGAATTTAAAGAATTTACAATTCTGCTATTGTAAATAGCACAGTTGCATAAAGTCTGCGCTCAAACATTGATGCTTGCAGTATAACCTCAATTAAGGGGTGCAATCCAATTAAGTGCAACTCGTGTATATCCTCACAGTTTGCAGATGGAGGTCAGATCTTTGTTTTGTATAAGCATATGTATATTGCAAACTTATTATTAACTGGCACCTGCAAGACCAGGAGTATGTCAGATGATCAAATATTCCGGGTGATCAAGAGATCCACATAATCGATGTAAAAACACAGACTAAGTAATAGAAATGTAATGCAGGGGTAGACTCATCATTGTTTTACTGTATTTATTGCATAAATCACTTAAATGATAATGCAACATTACCCTAAATAAAACTTGCTAGCAGAGAGCCTTCTCATGCACGTCTTCAACTGACTACTCATACGTCGTGTTAGATCATGGTAAACTTCTTGTCTTTTGAGGTATACAATTTTTGCCTGTTTATCAAGAGTGCCCATTCATAAGGTGTCAGATAAAACCAAGCTTGCTGTATTTTAACCAAAACACCACAGACTCTAGTGCCCAAACTTTTACAGGACTTTGACTCGGAGATGTCAACCATGTAAACAGCAATTAAGACTGTTTCTCCCAGAGGTTTTTTACTACTTCTGAAGCTCTTGCACGCCCAGCACACTCAGAACTCAAACAATATTCTGTCTCCCATAGTAACTTAACTTATCCTGATTTCCACACTTTTACCTTCAGTACTTCCACTCCTTGTGTCTGAAACATCTGAATCTCCAGTCCCTTCCCTTTCAGTGCTGCCAGGTATATACCTTACACCCTTCATGATTATTGTCAGCACCTTTTTTGATCCCTTATTCCTACCCCATTATTATCGACCTTGAGTGATCCCAGGCTGCAGTGTTGTAGCCCATTGTAGATCCCAGATTTTTTTCTGCTGACTGTGATTCTCACTAAAGCCACTGTCACTTCTGTCCACTCCCTTCCATTGCCTAATTAGAGAGGCAGTGGAGACAAGCTGAAGAACTAATTAATTGAGGAGAGCAGATGCGAAAGGATGATACTAAGATGGTAAGAACTGGAGAATCATGCAGTAAGAGAGACATCTGAAAGCCACACTCTCCATTTTGTTGATTGATCCCAGGGCAATGCCACACGGCAAATGATGTGAACAAATTCAGCTCTTAATAATTAGGATCTTCATTCAGGGATATGTTAGGTGAATAAGGGAACATTGTTTGCTTTGGGGCTCTACCACAGCCAGACACTGTCTGTGAAGAATAGGAATGTGTCGACAAGCTTGCAAGTGTGTGGTGCTTTCTACATTGGAGAAGTCATTGGAGTCCAGCTCCAGCGCCAGAAATAGATGCTGGTCCTTTCACAAATACCTTGATGGCACTGTACTGCTGATTAAGACACCCTGTAATAAACTTGTTCAGCAGTGGTTTAACATCCCTGTCATTACATAAATGCATTTTCTCTCAAGTAATCATCAGCAAAGTCATGGAGCTTCTTCTCCTGCTAATAACCTCCCTTTCAACGCATTTGTAGATAACAATATTCGATCAGTGATTACATTTGACAGTGGAGGCGAGTGGAAACCTTTGAAAAAGCCGGACAATAGTCATTGTGACACAACCAAGGATTCAAAGATGGTTAGTACAAAAGATTTGCTGTTATAAAGCATCCTTTTCTGGTAGTGCTTCAATGGCAATTCAGTGGCACTTGGTGATCAGGGACCGCAGTTACAATTGTTGCTGCTTGCTTTCTCTCCAAGCATGACTATATTGAAGTTAGGGCATGTTGCTCACTGTATGTAGCTGTCAATGATTGAAGTGCCAGTCCTGACCTTGCAGCAGCTGTCCAACCTTAACTTCTTCCCTCATTCATCCAAGGTGTCCAGCGGTGGGAAATGCTGAGAGATTCACCATGGCTTGAAGCCTAATTGCAACCAAAGGAGAATCTGACACATACATGGTTGCTTGTGAGGGTAACTCAGAGAATTTTCACAAATTACAAGTATGCAGTGCCATCCTGTACAAAACCGTGCACTGTCAGCCAGTTGAAGCCTTTCCAAGGGCTGTACTTTCAATATGTGGATGTCTATGCCATTTGTCGAAGGTATCTTTTTTTAGCATCTGACTCAGTCCAGAAGAAAGGGGACTCGATTCTCCTGTCGTCAGGTTCAGTTTAATTATTTGTTACTTGTGCCCTTATTAGAACAAAATAAAATATTATAAAACAAAAGTCTCCTATTCAAGTCAGTCCATTTGTGAAAGATATCTTTCTGATCTGTTCGATGATCAATAGCTCAGTGAAGATTCTGAGTGACTGCTCAACACTTCTGATGATGTAACAGCTTTAGGATGCTATAATGTTGCTTGTCAGACTTAAAAATGCTTTGCTTCTACTTGTCTTTGCAGAGCACCCATATGAAATTAGAAATTACCTATATGCTCACCCACACGAGGTGGCTCCTTCTGTTTTAGGGTGCCATATGTTGGAGCATAACAACTTGTCAGGCATCTCAAAATAAATATGGTGTCCCCCAGTCCTCACTTATCACCCCAGCAACCTCCCACATCCAAAGGAGTGTGAGCTGCCATTTTCATCACCTCAAGTAGGATGGCACAACCAGAAACATTCTCATTCCCTCCTTTGTCAGCATTCTGCAGGGTCAGTTCCTTCCAGGGCACCCATGTTTACTCCTCTTCCATTCTTAACAGAAACCCATATCCCCACAGCACCTTCCCATGCAATCGCAGAAGGTGTAAGTTCTACCCATTTACCTCCTAACTCCTCACTGTCCAAGGCCCTTGACATTCCAGGTGAAACAGCGATTTACCTGCACTTCATTCAGCTTAGTCTACTGTATTCGCTGCTCACAGTGTGGCCTCCTCTACAATGAGGAGCCGAAATGCAGTCTAGGTGACCACGTTGCAGAACAGCTATGCTCCACCTATAAAAATGACACAGTGCTTTCAGTTGCCTGCCATTTCAATACACCACCGTTTTCCATGCCAACATTTCTATCACAGGACTATAGCAGTGTTTCAGTGTGCTTCAAGTGCAAGCTCAAAGAACAGCAACTCATTTTCTGCAACCTCTGGGACTCAACATTGAGTTCAGTAACTAACCTTAGAACTATATTCCATGCTTCCATGTTTTTACTCATCCCTATATCCAGTCCTGTTATGACATTGATTGCTTTTTGCACTGTCACCCATTTTCGCCCCCTCTTGGGCTTATTATGATATTACATGGTTTGTTTTCAGCATAAACTACCCATTCTGTGCTCCCCTCATTATGACTTATTCAGCTTCGCTTCTGTCCTGGCCAGCCATCCATAATCCCCTTGTTTACTTAACCCTTTCACCTCTCTCTGTCTCCCTTTGTTTCACTGTCATTCTCTCTGTCTCTGTCTCTCTTGCTTACGCTCTCACACTTTCTTTTTTGCTTTCTTGCTTGCTATCTTTCTAGCTTTCTTTCTCTCTGTCTCTCAGCTCCATCTTCACCTACCTGGTGTCCCACCCCTCACCCGTCAACCCCTGTACCCCACTCCCAACAACTAACCTTGCCTTCAGTCTAAGTACCATTTTGTTCCCAGCTACTATCAGTTCTGATGAAGATTCAGTGGTCTTGAAATGATAACTCTGCTTTTTTCCCACAGATTCTACCAGACTTGCTGAATTTCACCAGTAATTTGTTTTAATTTCAGATCTTCAGCATCTGTAATTCTTTTTGTTTGCACTGGACCAGGTTGCATCAATTATGCTTTTCACTTGCTGTATTTGGGCTCACTCATTCTGAGTCTACCTGGATGCTCAGAGCACCTCTGGCTTGCATTGTCCTATCTTGCCATTTTGCACTTTGCCATGTCAGCCAGAGGTACCAGGCCCATATTACTGCTGTCTTGCTATGTTATTTAATGTAAGCTCAAAATCTCAGAACCTGGTCATGGTGGTCAGTAGGTTTCAGTCAAATGCCATTGGGGAGGGAGTTCCAAAATTTTGACCTAGCACTACTGAAGAAACATTGATATATTTTCAAGTCTGTATGGTAAATGGTGTTCTGGAGCAGACCAAACTCCCTTCAAACATATCAAGGAACTGGCCTAGACTAATTTTTAACTTATTTAAAGGCAAGTGTAAGGTGCTGTGTTCCAGATGTAATTCGATTGGTTACACTACTCAACTTTAAGCAAAGCATTTTTTATTCTTGCCCTATAGTTAAAATACAAACAAAAGAAAGAAGAATTGGTATAGCTTTAACTCTGTTGAAAAACGTAACACGATAATAGATTATTTAACTACTAAACATTAACTGTTCCAGTGTAGTAGCATCCTATAAACACACCCTTGGCAAAGGCAAATTCAGTCAAATAGATTTGTTTCACTTGCAGTGTTTCTCTAGTCCAGAAGAAAAGAACATTAAGAGAAAATTCTGGCAGAGAGAGAGAACAGAAGCTTTTTGCTGTTGCAGGGAGAGAAATATGGGCAACTTCCATAGCCAACTTCAAAACCCTAACAACTAGGGCAGCAGTGGCTAAGTGGTTAGTACTGCTGCCTCAGGGACCCAGGTTCAATTCCAGCCTTGGGCAACTGTCTATGTGAAGTTTGCGCTTTCTCCCTGTGTCTGCGTGGGTTTCCTCCAGGTGCTCCAGTTTCCTCTCACAATCCAAAGATGTGCAAGCTAAGTGAATTGACCATACTAAATTTCCCATAGTGTTCAGGGATGTGTAGGTTAGGTGCATTAGTCAGGGGTAAGTATTGCATAATAGGGGAATAGGTCTGGGTGGGATACTCTTCGGAGGGTCGGTGTGGACTTGCTAGGCTGAAGGGCCTGTTTCCACACTGTCGGAATTTTATGATTCTAAGTCAAGGGGGATAGCCTTCACTCATGGGTTCTTGGCATTGTAAGTCAAGTGCAACTTCTTATTAATCTGAGCAGGGCTTAAAGTAAGAAATGACCAATAAGGTTTCACTTCTGTAACTGCTGATTTAAGTTACATTAATTTTAATTTGTGTTGACCATGAATTACCAGGCCAATGATACATCAATAAAAAGGTATCGAGTTCACTTTAAGCAATCAATACAATGAAGATATTTCTCGCCTGGTCTTACCTAAAAAAAGCACCCGCAACGCTCAGGAAAGTGACACCATGTGCAATTTGACTTTCCAATTCAATCAAGTCACCCCTCTAGTTGCATTCATTTGTCTGTGTATTCCATCCATAGTTCCTGGATTAATTGGTTGTACTAATGCCTTGCAAATGCACTGAACCCCCAACACTTGGATCCATCTTGATGGTGCAGCTTTTCAGTGTTTTTTTTCCAACCATGATCTGATCCTCTGTGTGCTTGAACTATCTACAGCACTTGTAAGCATTCAGCCCTGTTGTTTGCTTGCCCACTACTTCCCTAAGGGCTTCTTCAGTTCTATGTTTCCTCTTGTTTGCAAACAGACAACCAACATTTTTTGTAGAGACTTGATGTTCTCTCCTCACATGAATTATATGTTTCTTTCTGTCTCTTTGCTTTCTCCTTGCATCTGCAACTTTACTCTTCAGCTTTTGTGGAATGACAGAATTGTAATAATGCAGAAGAGGGCCATTTCGGCCATCTTATCTACACCAGCAAACAGATTGACAGTTCTACCTGATGCTTTCCTCTCTGCCTGGCCAGATTGCTTTTTTGTATTTTAATTATCTGTTCATAACTCATGCCAGATCAAAGATTGCTATGTCGTATAGGTGATTATTTCTTTTGCTTTCCAGAAAATTTACAATTGAATCCATAACAATTTATGCAAATATTTGAAACACTTTTTAAAATTATTTTAGATTAGATTAGATTTCCTACAGTGAGGAAACAGGCCCTTCGGCCTAACAAGTCCACACCGACCCTCCAAAGAGTAACCCATCCCGACTCATTTCCCTCTGACTAATGCACCTCACATTATGGGCAACTTAGTGTAGCCAATTCACCCGACCTGCACATCTTTGGACTGTGGGAAGAAACCGGAGTACCCAGAGGAAACCCACGCAGACACGGGGAGAATCTGCAAATTCCACACAGACAGTTGCCCAAAGCTAGAATCAAACCTGAGTCCCTGTTGCTGTGAGGCCGCAGTGCTAACCACTGAGCCACCGTGCTGCCCAAAAACATTGCAAAAGAAGATTTCAAAGAAATAACAAATTTTTATTGTTGTACAGTTTCCATGTCAAAGATCGCACAGGTTTACTTGAAATCATGAACTCGAGTTGTTTAATTCTCCTTTTCTCTTCTCATGATTTCTCACCTACACAAAGGTTATCCTTGACCAAAGGTTAAGAGTTTAAATGTCCTTTTTAAAGCTTATAAAAATTTGTTTCCATTCAACAATCTTCAGAGTAGCACTGAGCATATGTGACTGGTCTTTCTTACTGGTGTTAAGTACTTCCTATATGTGCTTTGTTCACTTACAGGTGGCCTATTATGTGAAAATACTATAAGATATCAAATCAGTTGTTTCTTTTAGCTCTCACGTAATACAGAGTAGTACATGTAAAATCCAACAGGCAGTGATCCAAAGTCAACCTAAAGATTAATTTACTGAGCTGTTTGTCAGTATTTCTGCCATGTAACTTATTCAGTGCTTGTCTTTGCTTATAGTGTAACCTTCACATCCACGCTGCATACAGCATCTCCCAGGACCTGAAGGTCCCCCTACTCCCACTCAGTGCCGCAAATGCAGTTGGATTGATTTTAGCCCATGGTAAGTCATCCTTTTAATAACATTTAGCTTTGACTTGTAGCTTAACCTTTTCTGTCAATTTGTCTTTGGATTCATCAGTAAGAGAAATCTTTATCTTTGTGAATCCATTGTGACAGGTAGTGTAGGAGATGCCATTTCTACAATGATCCCAGACGTTTATGTATCTGATGACGGAGGGTATACATGGTCAAAAGCATTGACTGGCCCACACTTTTATGCCATTCTCGACTCAGGCGGCTTAATTGTAGCAGTGGAATCCAATCCAGACAAGGCCATACACACCGTAAAGTAGGTTGTTTTCTTTCTAAGCAAATTATTGAATGCTTGTTTATTGTATACATTAAACATGCAAGTAATCTAACTTTTAGCAGCTGAAAGATGTTGAAGCAAACTGAGCCATTCATAAGTTTTAAAATGTATATCAGTGATGAGGCATTCTTAAGCAAAATGGATGATTGAAGCGTGTTTGCCTGTTTTAGACATTTAAAGGTATAAAATTTGCTATTATTGGATGATCACTTTTAAACTGTTCAAATTGATCTCTAGCCCTAAAAATGTGAGTTTAATTTTGAGCCAGTTCAACCAGACTGGACAAATAGTTAGATGGAATGCAGTCCACTTAAGTAGATCTTGCTATTCATCTTGACTGATGCTGACCATCAGCTAATACCCATATTTGTTTCGGTATGATTTTTTTGTACACCTTCAGCAACTAAAGTCATTTTGTTTGTTAAAAAAGGTACTCAACTGATGAAGGACAATGCTGGAAAAATTATACCTTCACAAATGACTCATTTATATTTGTGGGGCTTGTGTCAGAACCAGGAACCAAGTCAATGAATATCAGTCTCTGGGGATACAGACAGGAAAGCATTTATTCAACGACTTGGCTGTCAATAACCATCGATTTTGAGGAGCTCCTAACGAGAGACTGTAAGTTACAACTTATGTTTGTTGGTCATTATCTTATTTCTCCTGGAGGTATATCAGCCTGGAGCTGCACAAGTGCTAAAGTAATGCAAGGCAAAGGGGTTCAGAATACTAGAGGTGGGGACATGTGAATCAATCAGCCAACTTCCTTTTGGATGTGAAATCTCTGAGAGATAGTCTGTTATAAAGTTTCAGCACTCTGACCCTAGTTCAGCATTCAAGTAGTGTGGAGATTGCTGATCAGCATGTAAGCACAATGATCCATTTAGCTGAATTAGAGATAGGAGTATCTTAAACATATGCAATCCTGCCATGAGAACATTTCTGTTTAATGAGGAGAAATGTATTCCCAAGAAAGCTCTCAGCATTTCCAGAAACTCCAAGGTGGCCAAGGATCAGTTAGAGCGTATTAATGGAGGGAATAGAAATGCTTTTTATTATGCTGAGCAGAATTATAGGCCAGAAAAGAACATGAGGTGAGGTGGAAGTGTCAGTTCTTGACATCAAAGCCTCATTTGACCAAGCCGTCCAGGAGCCCAAGCAAAGTTGCAATCAGTGTGTATTAGGGGAAAAAACTCTTTGCTGGTTAGAGTCATACCAGCACAAGTGAAGATGGTTGCAGTTGTTGGAGATCCATCTCAGCTCCAGGATATTTCTGCAGAAGATCCTAAGGGTAGTTGCTCAGGCCCAGCCACCTTCAGCTACTTCATTGATGACCTTCCCTCTATCATAAGGTCAGAAGTGGGGATGTCACTGTGCAATCATCAATGTTCAGCACTGTCCTCAGCTCTACAGATGACAAAGTAGACCTGTTGAAATGCAACCAGACCTGACAACATCTAGACTTAGGCTGATGATTGCCAAGTAACTTTAGCACCACACACGTCAGCTGATGATCATCTCTGGCAAAATACAATCTCACTACTGCCCCTTGACATTTAGTGATGTGACCATCACTGAGACCCTACTGTCAGCATCCTGGGTACTACCAGATCAGATACTCAACTGGACTCTCATAAACGCAGTGGCTACAAAATCGGGTCAGAGGCTAGGAATTCTGCAGTGGATAATGCACCTCCTGATTTCCCAAAGCCTTTCTAAGGCACAATTCATGACTGTGGCTCCAAAAGCACACCAGTTTGACATCATTCTGACAAAACAGCCTGATTGATTTGTATCAGATCCACACAAAACGTTTGCTTCCTCTACAACTGACACTCAACAGCAGCAGTGTGCCATCTACAAGGTGCACTGCAGAAGTTCATCAAAGATCCTTTGACAACACCTTCCAAACCCACATATGCTACCATCCAGAAGGATAAGGGCAGCAAATACGTGGGAACACCACCATCTGCACCATTTGTGTCCAAGCCACTACCATCTTCACATGGAAATATACTGCCGTTCTTATACTGTTGCTGGTCAAAATCTTGGAATTCCCTCCCTAACAGCTTTGTGGGTCTACCTACGGTACATTGAATGCAGTGGTTCAAGAAGGCTGCTTGCCACCTAGGGACAGGCAGTAAATGCTGGCCCAGCCAGCGACACCCACACCGCACAAGTGAATAAAACCTACAGGAGCCAATGCTGGGCAGTCCAATACTGTTTCTCTACCAAATTTCACATGTACACAGTTTACATATCTTTCAATATCAGCAATGACTTGATGGTATTAAATAGGCAAAGGCCACAACACAATGGTTTTTGGTAGACTAAAAATCGTATTCCTGTAAAGTAATTGTGTTGCAGGAACTTGGTACTCTCCTTTTCGTAGATGGTAAAGAATGCATGTAAAATGTTTATGGGAGTGAACCACTGACAGTGGCCTTCTCCATTTCTTAATTTGGTTATCCTGTGCATTGTGTCTCATTTCTTAATAGACTTACCCCCACATCACTGTTTGTATATGCTTTGGCATCCTAGCTGCTGGTCCTGACTGGCAGTCTAAATTTAGTCCAAAGTTTGCACCTTCAGAACATTCGCAAATGTTTCCACGTTAAAAAGCAGCTCGATTTTGACACTATCTGTCTCATTCCATGCTGTGTTTGAGGCACTGGGAGTTGATGCTGAGACCCCTCCAATTGGATTGTGCTGCTAGTGACTTCTCTGCGATTAATCTCTGCTCCTGATTATATATGGAGATCCATAAGAAAATTGCCATGAAAATCTTCCAGTTGTTGAAAATGCCTTCGCTAAACTGGAATTTTTTGCTCTTCATTCAGGCCAGGAAAAGGATTATGTCAAGTGGTTAGCTCATTCCACAGACACTGGTGAGAAAAATGATGGCTGCATTTTGGGGTATCGAGAAACATACCAGAGGCTTGCAAAGGCCTCCGTTTGCAGAAATGGAAGGGACTATATTGTGAACAAAGAACAAAGTTTATGCCCGTGCACAAAGGGTGACTACATGTGGTATGTGTCAAATTACTTGTAAACCTGTTTCGTTTGTTGCATTTCTTAAATACTTCAGTCTGTTACCTTATTCTATTGAATATGTCAATCTGGTTATGTGATACTTAACATCATGGGATGTTCACTTGAAAAAATTCAAGTTCAGCAATTTCAACAGAGGTCTGTGTTTAGGATTCTGTTCATTTTCTGTGTGTCTCACTTAATGACGTGAGTTTTATATTCAATATAGTTTGCCAATTTTCAAAAATCTGTGTAGTAAAAAGTTATTTCCACTTAATTTTCTTCATGGATCCACATACAGAAGCACAGATAAGAAACCACAATTGAGTAAACCCTTAAAGCTTTGTATTCTCACTCCAAGGAATGATTTGATTCATTACATAGGATGCTGTGGTAGGATTCTCTAGGTCACTCTTTGAAATCAGTTGGTACTGAAGTAGCAAATTATTGCATGCAGCTGGACCTTGGGAGAGGGGGGTAGGTTAGCAAGATGAGAGACATTTGCAACTAGCAAATTTAGCAATGGGGAGTCATTTCTGACAGGTAAACCTGACAAGGAAAAGAGATATTTGCATTAGGTAGATCAAAATGGTATTCAATCAGATGTAATATAAAAATAGACAGTACTAGAGAAACTCAGCAAATCTGGAGAGCATCAATGGAGAGAGAAACACATTTAACGTTTTGAAACTGGTATGTCTCCTCTTTGGAACAGAAGTAGTTCCGAAGAAGAGTCATTGGGCATGAAGTGTGAACTCTCTGGTTCTCTCACTTCACACATGTTTCCAGTCCTTCTGAGTTTCTTCAGCACTGTCTGTTTTGATTTCAAATCTCCAGTATCCACAGTGCCACTGCCTTTATTCAATCAGAGGGGTGGATTACAGATTTTGTCAGGTTGTTTGAAGGATAAATGCATTTTCAAAGGGATTTTATAAGAACAAATTGAGAGCATTGCTTAAAATTAAAGCCAGTTTACAAACTGCAACAGAGGAAATCATGTCCCAGTATAAAGAGGTTATTTTTAAGGCTGTCACCTTTTTCCAAGTCCAAAACTTAACAAGAAGAACTAAAAGGCTGGGATTTCCACTTGCATCCTATTTTTGTTGCTGCTAACTTGATTTGAAAATCTTTCATGAGCGGGTGTTCCTGGTATCTCCAGGCTGCATTTTCAAAGCTTTAGAACAATTACTCAGTAACCCAATGGCCAGGTTAAAAAAAATGATGTGAATGGCAGTACTCATTCTTATTTTTAAATTTGCACAATGCATTTTCTGAAAGCATCTCTGATCAAAATGCTTCACATGTGACACAGAAGCACACAGTGTTGCACTCTTGAGTTATATCTGTATTTTGTGCATCAAAATTTGAAATTGGAAACAATGCTTTTCTCTACAATGGTAAAATGGATTCATTTTCAATTAACATGTTCCTTTGCCCTCTTCACCGTAAAATTATTGTGTGTGGAAAAATGTGTTTTATCATCAAATGAAATAAATGCAGTATTTGATTTAGTGAGGTGCATTATATTCATTGTCAATGCAGAAGAGAGAGTTCATCAAGTCTCAATAAGTTTAAAAATATTTTCGCCTTTGTTCTCACATAGTGATTTTGGTTACTACCGTGAAGGAGATAGTGATGAATGTGTAGAGCAGCCTGACTTGGCTGATCATGTGCTGGAATTCTGCTTACAAGGAAAAGAAGAGCTGCTGAAAACACAAGGGTAAGTTTTTGTTTTTGCAACGTGCCTTTGGTACTTTGTGTAAACACTTGATAATGAATCTGCATTGACAAAGTTAGTTCAGTTGGATGGATGATGCAGTGTTGCCAGCAGATGGGTTGATAAAATATGGTGCTGGAAAAAGCAAAGCTGGTCAGACAGCATCAGAAGAGCTGGAGAGTTGACGTTTCGGGCAGGAGCCTTCATAAGTCCTGTGCTTTTATTGACTCGGACTTCCCAGCATCTGCAGTCCTCACTGTCTCCAACAGCATGGGTTTGATTCCCGCATCAGCTGAGGTCACCATGAAAGACTCCTCTTCGCAACCTCCCCCCTCACGCTGAGACGTGATGACGCTCAGGTTAAACCACCAGTCATCTCCCTCTAATGGGAGAGCAGCCCTAGGGTCCCCTGGGATTCTGACTTTACCCACATTTCCTCAGGTGGACCATATTGTTCTGGACTATTCAGGGAATGTAATTTTGGGTTTTACTGATTGGTAAAATTGATTAAACTTGTAGAATTTCTGTGTGGGTGCCCAGACTCAGGTGAGAATATACACTCGTTATTATTTGATGCACAGCAGAGAGATAACAGCTCGTATGATGAAATCTCCAGGAGTGCTTGTAGAATTGGCAATCTCAGATGTGCACTGTGCAGCTGGGAATTGGTCTGATTAACTTTTATACCAATTTTTTTTAATCAAACCCATTCTACTCCAGTGATTTTCTAGCCTTTATCATTCCTTAGCAGAGAACTTAGAACTTGTCATCTTTGACAAAAATGTATTTATGCAAAGCCTGTCCTAACTAGAATAAATTACTGCCAATAACTGGATATTCAAATTGAGTACAGTTCACCTCTTAATATGTTAATAACATCAATATAATTCATTCTCTGTTAATAGTTAAATTCCTGCCCTTTGAATGCGAAAATTCCCTCGTGAGGCAATGGGAATGCAATTATTCTTGTTTGTAGCAGGCATGTGGTTATTTTACATTTTTAATGGAACATTTCACCAGCAAATCTGCCAGGAAAAAAGACCTTGCTATTTATTATAGTACCATTAACAACTACGAAACATCCCCCAATAATTTTTATAGCCAAGGAAGTAATTTCAAAGTGTGATTATTTTGTTGGAACAGAAGAGGTTAGAGACATTACCTCTCGCATCTAAGTCTGAAGATACAAGATGAAGAAACTTTATCAGGGGCGCAGGGATTGTGAGAACCCGTACAAAACCCATGGAATAATACTTTTTTTACAAAAAAGACCCTCTTGCAATGCAGTGATAGTGTCTCTATCCCTGGACTGGAGGACAAGATTCAAGTTCGACCTGCTCTAAAGATGTGTAACAGCATCTCTGACCAGGTTGATTAGAAAAACATGTTAAATATACGAAAGGAAAGAAAAAGCAGACTCGGGACAGGGGTTCTTGTGGTGCAGTGATAATGTCTATACCTCTGAATTAGGAGGCCAGATTCAAGTCCCAGCTGCACAGATTTGTCAGGCAAGATTACCCCTCAATGAAGCCATGCTAACTTGGCCCTGTTTTACCACACAATACTGAGTACTCCACAATCTCATCCTTAATAATGGACTCAACTCTTAACAATGACTTAGGTCAGGCTAGCCAGCCGACAATTTTCCATCTTCTGCTTAACCTCCCTTCTTAAAAAAGAGTGTTAAGTTTGCCATTTTCCAGTCCTCTGGTATCATCCCTGATCCCACTGCTTCCTGAAAGTTCACCTCCAAAGTCTCTTCAATCTCCTCAGCGCTCTCCTTCAGAACCCTAGGGTGTAGACTCTCTGGTCCGGAGAGCTTCCCTGGAACTTTCCCTCTAGTGATGCCACTACATTCACTGTTGATGCTCTGGTACGTTACAGATGGCTTCTAGCATATAGACTGTTGCAAAGTATCTATTCAATTCCTCTGCCATTTCTTTGTTCCCCATTTCTTCTCCAGCCTCACTTTTCAGTGCTCCAATGTTCACTCTTCTCTCTCTCTTACCTTTTAGATAGCTAAGAAAAATTCTTGTCTTTATGTTACTAGCTAGCATGCCCTCATGTTTCATCTTCTCCCCATTATTGTTTTTAAGTTGTCCTATGTTGATTTTTAAATGCTTCCCAATCTTTTGGCTTCCCACTAATCTTCACCACATTGAATGCTTTTTCTTTTGATTTTATGAGAAATTGATCTGTTAACTAACTTCGCTACTCCCAAAGTGTCCCAATGAAGACAAAAAATTAGGTAAATGGCCAACCCCTTGATGTGGTTCCACTGTATCTATTGGTGGAGAGCAAATCTTCAGGAAACTCCAACTGGGCATCTTGCCTTGAAGACTGCAAGACATCAAGACTAGATTGACCACATGTTTTGGGGAGCCCTTGTATATTATTTGGACCAGTACGATCCCAGTTATATGCAGGCAACGGATAGTCTGATATCCCTTATTGTGGTGCAAGGACCAAGTCCCAACTTTTAAGAAGGCACTTGCGACAGTAAATCCCCTTGGATTGGGGGCAAATTTTTTAAATGCTAACTAGTCGTCTTTATGTAGTCATCAGGAAGTATCCTGAAATGTTTCAAGAGGGCCTCGGGAAGATAAAAAGGTGGCAGGGCCAATATCTGGGTAGGGCCAAGATCCAGTTGGAACCAGAGGTGTGACCTAAGTAGTTCAAGGCACGACTGATCCACTATACCCTGTGCAACAGCGTAGAGGCCAAGTTGGAACACCTAGAGGAACAGGGCATCATTCACCCAGCACAATTTGCTGAATGGATTGTGCCAGTACTCCCAGTTGTAAAACCTGACAACTTGGACTGCCTCTGTGGGGGTTATAAGTTGACATTCAGAACTTCCTGCTTAGTCAGTTATCTAATGCACTTGCAGAAAACTTGTATGAAAAGGTGTCTGGGATTCCCATATTTTATAAATTGGATATAAGTCTCATGTAGCTCCAGTTGGAGCCTGAGCAATCATCCAGGAAGTATGTTACTATAAATAATCAGAAACAACTGCTTGAGTACACTCACTCTTTGGGGCGCCTTTGGCTTGTGCCGTCTTTTAAAGGGTAATGGAGAACATCCTCCAAGGGATACCCAGAGTGGCAGACTATCTGGTTGATATTTTAAACTTAGGGGCTACTGCAAAGAAACATGTGGTGAGATTGGAAGAGGTCTTGCAGTATTGTTCTGAGGCTGGCTTCTAGTTTAAATGGGAAAAGTGTGTAAATGAGGTACAGTACCTTTGGGTACAGAGTCAACAAGGACAGATTCTACTTTATCGAAGAGAAGGTGCGGCCACAAAGTGGCTTCAACTCCAAGGAACACAACAGAGTTGAAGTCTTTACTAAGACTCAAAAAATCAGTAGAAAGAGATGGACCCTTATGCGGACCCTTCAGTGTCAGCTGTCCAGTGATTCCAGGAGTTATACTTAAATTAAAAGAAAAAAGGGACCCGTATTGTACATGGTCAAAACTGGGGGGTAAGATTCCAGAAAAAACAGTTGACCAGCTCTGTCGGTGGGAACTCTCAATATAGACGATTATTTCGATGGGTATGCCACTCTCACCAACTTGCAGAGGAGAAACACGCCCACAAAAAGCTTGAGAGTCAGTCCTGAGGATTACGAGAACTCATAAAGACGTTCACCTTGTTGCATAAGCAACAGGCATGGGGCCATGGACAAAATGATGCAGGAGGCCCTGTTGTCGCAGGAACAAAGGAACTCTGACAGGGAGGGATGTGAATACCCTTACAAGGTCCATAGAGTATCACTAATCTCCCTGTGCAGCTCATTGAGAATGGGCTTGGTAACAGGCAATGGCTGCCCAGCAGCAGCGCATCACCTGAACCTTTTATGAACCTTATTTACCACTGGGTACTGAGGATCAGCAGTGGAAAACTCTCTGCTGGAGTCCTCTCATTTTCCATCAGAGGATGCTCATAGCTGGGTGTCCTTAGAGGGAGCCCGCATGTCCATCAGTACTCCTAATGCCTTCAGAGAGAGGTGGGTACCATGGTGGGGTAGAGTGCTTTATCTTCGCATCCAACTGCATTTTGATTTCACCCCTTCCCATTCTTCCTGCCTCTTTCTCACCTTTTGATGGCTTTGCATGTAAATTATTCAATCGGAAATATGGATGATTTACTGGTGGTGGTTAATAAATGAAAGAAAAACCATGGTGATTTGGTGATGAGGAGAGTTGTGTGTAAGAAGAGCATTTCTGGATATATAAAAAAAAACATTTTTTAAAAATACCCCCTCTCCAGAGATGGGTGTGTGGAACTCCGTCCTGGGCTGGGACTAACTTATATATGCCACGAGACGTGGACCTATTTTGTGTTCAATGGTACATGATGATCCTTTCCATTTAGGCTTCCTGAGCCAGCCACGTTTTGAAAGCTGCTAGAGAATATTTTATATTCATTTAAAGCATGATAAGGTCCAAGAATACACCACCTCGTGCAACAAACACATTTTTCAGTGGTGTCTATTCAGAGGTAGATTAAGAATTTACATATAATTAAAAACTCCCAATATACAATATACCCGGAGCAACCACATCTGAAATTTATATTTCTGACGTGAGACAATCTGATTTCTAACACTTATGGAGCTGAGGGAATAAGATGGGAGAAAGGAATAAATGAGAAAAGAATAAGTACTCTCTTTCCTCATTCACTTTCCTCATGGGAGACTGGTTAGCAAGGCTAGATCACATGGAATTCAGGGAGAAGTAGCCATTTGGATACTGAACCGGCTCGAAGGTAGGAGGCAGAGAGTGGTATAAGAAGTTTGCTTGTCAGACTGGAAGTCTGTGACCAGCAGTGTGCCACAAGGATTGGTGCTAGGTCCTCTGCTTTTCGTCATTTAAATAAATGATTTGGATGTGACAATTGGTTAGTAAGTTTGCAGATGACACCAAAATTGGAGGTGTAGTAGACAGCAAAGTAGATTACCTCAGAGTACTAAGAAATCTTGATCAGATGGGTCAGTGGGTCGAGGAGTGGCAGATGGAGTTTAATTTAGATAAATGGGGGTGGGGGGAGCCGGGGTGGGTGGTGAATAGGCTGAAGAGTCACCAGACCTGGAACATTAAATCTGATTTCTGTTCACAAATGCTGCCAGGTCTGCTGAGCTTTTCCAGTAACCTCTATTTTTGTTATCTCCAGTGAGGTGCCAGAAGGCAGGGTCAAAGCAGAGAACAAGGTAGGACTGATAAATTAAACTGCATTTATTTCAATGCAAGAGGCCTAACAGGGAAGGCAGATGAACTCGGGGCATGGTTCGGAACATGGGGCTGGGATATCATAGCAATTACAGAAACATGGCTCAGGGATGGATAGGACTGGCAGCTTAATGTTCCAGGATACAAATGCTACAGGAAGGAGAGAAAGGGAGGCAAGAGAGATGGGGGGAGTGGCATTTTTGTTAAGGGATAGCATTACAGCTGTACTGAGGGAGGATATTCCTGGGAATATATCCAGGGAAGTTATTTGGATTGACCAGAGAAATAAGTAAAGGTTGATCACCTTATTGGGATTGTATTCTAGACCCCATAATAGTCAGCGGGAAATTGAGAAACAAATTTGTATGGAGATCTCAGTTATCTGTAAGAATAATAGGGTGGTTATGGTAGGGGATTTTAACTTTCCAAACATAGACTGGGACTGCCATATTGCTAATGGTTTAGATGGAGAGGAATTTAAGTGCGCACAAGAAAACTTTCTGATTCAGTATGTGGATGTACCTATTACAGAAGGTGCAAAACTTGACCTACTCTTAGGAAATTAGGCAAGTCAGGTGACTGAGGTGTCAGTGATGGAAAAAGGTAAACCAGATCTAAAAGTTGGAAGTTCTAAATTGGAGGAAGGCTAATTTTGACAGTATAAGGCAAGAACTTTCAAAAGCTGATTGGGGGCACATGTTCACAGGTAAAGGGACGACTGGAAAACGAGAAGGCTTCAGAAATGAGGTAACATGAGTCCAGAGGCAGTATATTCTTTTCAGGGTGAAAGGAAAGACTGGTAGGTGCAGTGTGACATCTGCTGGATGCCCAGAGAAATTGAGGGTTTAGTTAAGAAAAAGAAGGAAGCATGTGTCAGGTATAGACAGGATAGATTAAGTGAGCCCTTAGAGTGTAAAGGCAGTAGGAATGTACTTGAGAGGGAAAGCAGGAGGGCAAAAAGGGGACATGAGATAGCTTTGGCAAATAGAGTTAAGGAGAATTCAGAGGGTTTTTACAAATACATTAAGGACAAAAGGGTAACCAGGAGAGAATAGGGCCCCTCAAAGATCAACAAGGTGGCCTTTGTGTGGAGCCGCAGGAGATGGGGCAGATATGAAACGAGTATTTTGCATCAGTATTTACTGTGGAGGGAACCCAGAGGGACAGGATGTACATATATTTGGAAAGGAAAGGACTGATCAGGGATTGTCAACATGGCTTTGTGTGTGGCAAATCATGTCTCACAAACTTGATTGAGTTTTTTGAAGAAGTAACAAAGAGGATTGATGAGGGCAGAGCAGTAGACGTGATCTATATGGACTTCAGTAAGGCGTTTGATGAGGTTCCCCATGGGAGACTGATTAGCAAGGTTAGATCTCATGGAATACAGGGAGAACTAGCCATTTGGATACAGAACTGGCTCAAAGGTAGAAGACAGAGGGTGGTGATGGAGAGTTGTTTTTCAGACTGGAGGCCTGTGACTGGTCTTCTGGCACCTCACTGGGGATGAAAAGAATTTCTTCTTCAACTCAGTCCCAAGGTTTGTCCCATATTTCTTCATTCATAGAGTATTGAAACTTCAGAATTCTCTGCCCCAAAGGGTTATGTATGTTCAAGGCAGATTGATAGGTTTCTAGATGCTAATGGTATCCCAGCATACAGTGAAGGAAAATTATGTTTAAGTAAATGATCAGCCATGATTGAGAACGCTAACCAGAGCTGAATAGTCCAGTGTTACGTTCCAAATAGACCAGTATGCCCAATACCCAGCAATATGTCAGGTATGGTTCAGTAGAGAAGTCATGCACAATTCAAGATCCATGGATACAAGTTCCACCCTCAGAACTCCAGGTCAAAATTAAGGCTGACATATTAGTGCAGTATTGAAGGAGTGCTGCACCTCTTGAATGAGATGTTAATGTAGAAACAAATCCCATGGTATTACTATATTTCAAATGTTTAACTATCAAAACACTAAAAATAGCTATGTGGTGTTTATCACACTGATATTTGTGGGTGCTTGCAATGTAGAAATTGCCTAGATTTTAACAGTAACTACACTTGAGAATCTTATATTCTATTATACACATTTAGCTCCCAACACTTTCACTCTCTCCCAAAATCAGTACAACAACCACAACAAAAGGTTTTACTGTCATTGCTAGGCCATGCAGAGAGAGCAAAGAGAAGGAAAATGTTTTGCCAGTAGTCCTATTAATTGACTGTAAAACTGTAAAGGGGCGAGTATCCATGCACTAGGCAATAACAGACTATGAATAATCAAATGTACCTTTCTGCGAGATCCAAGATGGCAGCCATCTGAGTGTCTGCTATGCTGGGTTCTGTGCCATACCCTCTGGCAAGGTGGACCTTTACCCCTCCATGTTAACCACCCCAGGAGAAAAATTGATAATATAAAGTTACTGAACATTTGGACCTGCTAAAATTGTGGTTTGATGGCTCTAAGATCAGGACGAAGGCGAATGAAGGAAAAGGGGCGAAAGGAGTACGTCAAGCAGGGCACTCCCTACAGTGTCAGGGGTGCCCACAGCCGTTGCACAAACTCCTGGGGCAGCCCCTTTGGATTTAATAGAGCAGCAGCATTTAGTCTCTCAGTTTGCCAAATACAGAGAAAAGATTGAAGCAGCAATGGAGGCAATATCTACCATGCTGAAAAAGCATGAGCAGGGGATTCAAACACTGAACCGAAGTAGAAATAGTGGAGGAGAGGACCGGAGTTCTCAGGAGGAAAGATCCGAACACTGGAAGACCAGGTTCAGGTCCTTCAGGAACAAGTGGATGGCCTGGAAAACAAAAGTAGAAGAAAAATTTATAGCTTGTGGGTCTCCTAGAGTGTGAGGAAGGCAAGGACCTCGTTGGTTTCCTAGAGAAGTGGCTCCTGAGGTTCCTGCAGCTGAAGTTGGAGTTGGGCATGGTGAACGTGGAGCGGGCCACCGGATTGCAGTGCGACTCCAGCATTATAAAGAAAAACAATTAGTGATTGAAACAGCAAGAAGACTGGGAAGAGATCCACAGACTTTAACAAACAAAGGCTCAATTAAGCCATAATTAAGAAGAGAATGGCATTTGATGAAGGTAAGAGAAAATTAAGGAATCTGAACATTCAGTAATCTTTGAGGTACCCGGTGGTGTTGCGTTTCGCTCACAGAGGGACAATATATAATTTTGATTCAGTAGAAAAGGAAAAGGACTTAATGAATTCTTTGAAATAAAGGACTCTGGTTGGGAGTGGGGTGGGAAGGGGCACCGTTACGGACAATGGTACAGTTTTTCTTGACTTTTTTGGCCCCTTTTTTTTCTCCTCTCCCTTTTTTTGTGGTTATCGGTTTTAAAGATTTCATACTGCCGTTGTGTAAGACCTGATTTATTAATCACTTCGGGTGTTTATTTAAGTTAAAAGCAGTTGTTAGTTTTTTAGTTGTAGTAGTTTTTAGACCTTATAGAGTTAATGTATTTTTCACTCGCCACACCTCAGATAAGCTTCCTCCTCCTGGGGAAACACTGGTTGCCCTGGACGACCATGGCTAGTGATTTGTTCAGGTGGTGCACCTGGAATGTAAATGGGAGCAATTCCCCTATTAAAAGAAAGAAGGTGCTGTCAAGCCTTAGGAAGGAAGGGTGGACATTGCCCTGCTGCAGGAGGCGTATTAACTGACAAGGAACATCTGAAGCTGCAGCAGGGGGTTGATGACAGGGTATTGTTCTCCTCCTTTAGCTCTAAGAGTAGAGGAGTGGCTATACTCGTAAGTATGAACCTTCCATTCCAGGTAACTGAGGAAATTAAGGATGAACATGGACGGTTCATCATTCTTAAAGTTCTAATACATGGAGAAGGGTATGGCATCTTGAATGTTTATTGTCCCCCGGCGCACCCTCTTAAATTTCTAATTGATGCAGTTGCTAAATTAATGAATCTTGGAGTGCGCAGCATGATCATAGGAGCGGATTTTAATGGATCCCAGGGTAGACTGGATGCCAAGGGGCCAAGCAGGTACGCTCGTGCAATCTAAGCAGTTGGTAGACATTTGTGAGGTGTTGGGATTAGTGGATGTATGGAGGCATCTCTGCCCTAATGGAAGAGACTTTACTTTTTATTCCAACCCACACAAGAGCCATACGTGAATTGACATGTTCCTTCTGCCGTCTGTTTGTTTGGACAGAATATTGGCTTATAAAATTGGGAATATAACTATCTTAGACCATATGATAGTATATTTAGATGTTAAAATCAAGGGTGGTGGAATAGATGCAAGGCACTGGTGCATGGACCCATTCCTGGTAAGGTATAACAAATTTGTTGAGTACGTTACAAGAGAGTTCAGAGCCTTCTGGGGTATCAACTCACGTATGGCCAGTAATCTGGCAGTACTTTGGGAGGCCACTACGCATGTTTATGAGGCTTGATCATTTCGTACTCAATAACTAGAAGGAGGCAGTGGGAGGAGCAGCAACGGATGCTGGAAACCTGGCTGAAGGTAGCTGAGGAAGCATATTATAATAGGCCTTCATTGGTCAAACTGCAATGGGTCATGGCTCTCCAGGCTGCTCTTGACTCATTGCACACACAGGTGGAAAAGAAAAAGAGGTCTTCTTTGCTAAACAATTTAAGGAATACTTTGCAGAGTTATACCGGTCAGAGGGCGGCGAAGGCAGTGCAATGAGAATGCAGTCCTTTTTTGAGAACCTGGACCTCCCCAGTATAAACACGGAACAGGTCTCCCTGTTAAATATGCTATGACAATACAAGAGGTGCAGGAAAATTCTCCAGGGTGGCAAAGCACTGGGGCCAGATGGATTCCCGAGTGAGTTTTATCAGGAGTTCATTAATGGTGTTGGTGGAGCCACTTTGGGGGATGTATAGCTATTCACATACACAGAACTGTCTTCAGTCTTCTCTTAGGGAGGTTAATATCTCCCTCATTTTAAAGAAGGGAAAACCCCGAAGAACGTGCTTCATACAATTTAGTTGTTGAATGCAGACCTTAACATTCTGTCAAAGGTGCTGGCCCTGAGGTTGGAAAGGTCCTGCCCTATATTGTAAAAGACGATCAGGCTGATTTTAGCAAGGGCCATAGCTCTTCCATCAGGAGGGTACTGAACATAGTGCAGGTATACCAACAAAGATTGATCCCGGGTTTGGTGGTCTCCCTAGACGCGGAAAAGCCATTTGACTGGATAGCGTGGCCATACCTATTTGGGGTCCTATAGTGCTTCGGTCTGGGGGAGCCTTGGCTAGGTGGTTGGTGGTGTTGTATAATGATCCTAAGGTGACAGTCATTACAAACTGTACTGTCAGATAACTTTAGTATTGGGAGAGGTAATCAACAGGGGGGTCCTCTTTCACCACTGTTATTTACCTTGGCAATTGAGCCATTAGCCAAGGCTATCAGGAGGGTTCCTGCAATAGTGGGGCTAGGAGTGGGAATGGGGGAGCATAAGATCACCCTAAATGCTGATGACTTCCGTTTGTTCTTGGCCAGTCCGGAGGAGTCTGTTCCTTGATTGATTCAAAAAATTAATTTATTTGGCAGTTTTTCGGGTTACAGGATCAACCTCTCAAAATCGGAAGCCGTGCCAGTTGGGGGATTAGTGAAGGTGCCTGATCTGAAGGATGGAATGCAGTTCCCGTTTAGATGGTCGTCAAAAAGTTTTTTATATTTGGGAATTTTTATTACCCCTTTCTTCCACCAGCTGTATAAAGCTAACTATACATAATTACTGGAATACGGTGAAAGCTTGGAGGATAATGAGGCAAGATGAGGGCAATTGGCTTAATTTGCCCCGTTGGTGGGAGCCCAAGGATTTAAACCGGGGACAATGGACTCTGGCTTTAAGGCATTGGAGAATAAGGCAATCTCTCGTTTGGGAGATTTATTCAAGGGGGAAATCATGATGTCATTTAGTCAGTTAAGTCAGGAATATGGATTGTCTAATAGGACCTTTTCCAGTACTTTCAGAATCAGGATTATATACAAAGGAAGACCATGCTCCTGGCTCAGTTTTACAAGTCAGACGTGGAGAAAAGAGTGCTCCGGTGCACAGGCGCTCTTTCAGTTAATACTCTGTATCATTTACAGAAGGAGATGAGAGACTCTGTAGGACTTGGAATCGGGAAGTAGGAGAGGATATTTCTTTGTAAATATGGGAAAATGTAAAGAAAATCTCAATATGTAACAAAGCGCAGGCCATGCAATTGAAGATTTTACACAGGGCTCATATCGTGCCAGAGAGGCTAGCTAAGTTCAAGAGAGGAGCACCTCCAGGGTGTCCCAAATATAAAATTAATATAGGCACACTTCCACACTGCTATTGGTCATGTTGTAAGATCCAGAGGTACTTATGTGCCATAGAAAGGGAGCTGAAAAAATCCTGGGAATTGAAGTCAATCCTGGGAATTGGACCTAGTATTTCTTCTGGGGTTGCCAAATTTGCCTTCACTGGGGAACACGAGAAGAGACTGTGTAACATTCTTACCCATGTGCAAGGAAGAACATTTTAATGAATTGGATGTTGGAAAAACCCCCAGGTCTAATGGGGTGGCGCAGGCTGGTGATGGAGTATCTCCCCCAAGACTACCTCACAAATACGGTGCACCACAAAACGGAGTAGTTTTATAAGACGTGGCAGCCCTTTCCAAATTATATTGACACAGCTTAATCGGCAATATTAATCAGGCCTGTGATATAGCTGTGGAAATTAGTTTGGGCACCTGTGGGGCCCTGGGAGGGGGAAGCTGGGGGGAAAAAAATACGGGTACAATGACTGGTACTCCCATGGGTGATAATGGAGGTGTGGTGAGTGAAATGGAATAAAGTAATGTGATATAATTTAAGCTAATTTGAATTGAGCTTAATTTAATTTGATTGTAGTTTAGTTTAAGTTATGTAGATATGTTTGTTCTGGTAGAATACTAGGTAGTTTATTATTAATAGTATTGTGATATGACATTGTTGTACTGCCTCTATCTTTTTGTATTTTGGTATTGTTTTTTATATATAGCTGTTTTGTAAAAGATTTGAAAAAGTTTTTAATAAAAATATTTTTTTTTAAAAAGTCTTTTCTCATAATGGTGATGGAATGTGACGAGGATACACATATTATGAGCAACTCACTTTTAGAAAGCTAGCTCCTGAAGGATATTTCATATTCATTTAAAGAGTTATAAAGTATAAGCATACACCTCGTCATCCAATAAACACTACTACGGAAAAGATATTATGAAACTTGAAGGGGTTCAAAAAAACATTTACAAGGATGTTGCCAGGGATGGAGGGTTTGAGCTACAAGGAGAGGCTGAACAGGCTGGGGCTACTTTCCCTGGAGCATTGGGAGCTGAGAAATGTTTATAAAATTGAGGGCTTGGATAGGGTAAATAGACAAGGTCTTTTCCTGGGGTGAGTAATACAAACAAAGTAGTATCTAATACTCCGTATATTGTAAACCAATTTACCACCGAATTGGAAGGCCTGTTTTTCATGAATGGTACAAAGACATCAGCAGACTTTGTCAGCGCTTTAGATCGTCAAAGCTGACTTGATTCCATTCTTGATCAAAATACACATTTTCTAACAGCAACTGTACAATAATTAGAGCATTAACTCCAACTGGAATTTATCCTTTGTAGTCTAGGCATAGCTAGACCAAATGCTGTGGAGAAGCTACCATAGTAGAAATATGAAGCTAACCTGGAGCTGATGAATAGTTCTCAGAGGAGCAAAGGAAAGGGAAGGATAATGTGGTGAGGCAGGGAGGTGGAGGAGCATGAGTGCTGATGGAAAGGATTTAGAAGAATGCTGCAGTTTCCATATAACCCCCCAACTCAAAACAGCCTGCTTCTCCTGTCGGCTCCTTTACCCAACATGTCATAACACCTTAAGACTTTACATCTGAAAGAATCAAAATAAAATACAAAAAGAAACCGAGAAGGGCAGTTAGAAAGGACAATTAAATTAGAATTCTGGTAAGAAGTAGAACAGATAGAAAATGAAGCAATAGTATAAACAATGAAGACATAAGCAATTAATCCTATTCTCTGAGTTACTATATACAACACTGCATGAAGCTAGCTGAGAATTTTTGAATTAGTATTAAACAGTAGTTTCTTAGTTTCACAGGTCTTGATTAAATATTTTTATTCTTTATGGTGCTTGTCATTTGGAGAACGGTCTATATACTTACGTATGTATTGGAGAGAATGCAAGCTAATAAACCACTGATGCAGCATTAATGTAATAAAACGACTTGGAATTTATCAGGTAGCAGCTCTGAGAGTTCACCTTTCTGCTTGTAACTGCAAAATTAGGTACCATTCACAGAATTGAGCATTCATGTGAATTGCCTCCTCTGAGGATTCCATTTAATTTCCATGTGTTCTAACCAACATTCTAAACGTGCAGATGACTACTATTAAAGGTTTAACTTCTTGGATGTGGATTACTAAATCATTTGTTTACTAGCTGAATTTATACTTTTTCAGCTTATTTGTAATGATCTGCACAATCCTGTGACTACATTCAAAGACAGTTTGTTAGTAGTCCACTTGAAGCAGGAGTTTCTGCCTCTGACAGAGAACTAAGAAGCTTCTCTCGTTTTAACTCAGTGTCATTGGATGCCATATTTGAAACGTTAGCTATGAAAGGCTCCAGGTGTGTGGCAATATAGCTTCTCTGAGAAACCTTGGGGTGAGAATTATAATAAAAAGAGAAGGTACTGAAAACACATTATCTACTGAGACAGCAAGAATTCACGTTACATCAGAAATGTTGCTGGTAAACAAATATGAACCTTTTGCTCATTTTAATACATGATCTTTTTGTAGTTTCTGTTAAAACAGAATGGAACATACTGAAAGATTGTGAATGACACAATCAGAAAATGACACTATTCAGTTTAGAAACATGTACTGGCTTAATAAAGATGAATAGACATTTATCTAATGTTAATAATCTTGATTCAAAGATTGCCTATAGAATGTCTATAACTTCTGTAAATAAGAATAAACTGGAACAGTTTGAAATAAGCCAAATTCAATCAAAGCAAGATTTCAATGCCACCGACTATTGCATCTAATCTTATTCTAACTTTGTGTGTCTTTCGTGACACATTGGATTCTTCCTCTGCGTTTTGACTTCTTTAAGGTGTGATTGTGACGATGCTGTCAACGTTCTACAAGGTTATTTTGTCCTTTTTTTTAAAGTGAGGTCATAAAGGCAGAGGTGCCAAAGAGTCTTGAAAAGGCCTGGTTTAAAAATGGCAGGAGAATGGCCAGTTCTCCCAGTTCAGGTTTTTTATATTGAGCATAGAGCAGTACAGGCCCTTCGGCCTTCCATGTTGCGCTGACCTGTGAAACCAAAATGAAGCCCATCTAACCTACACTATTCCATTTTCATCCATATGCCTATCCAGTGACCATTTAAATGCCCTTAAAGTTGGTGAGTCTGCTACCTCCTTAAAATGTGTTGAGAGGGTCTGGCCTGGTCCATAATAGTGATGTATCTCCTCATTACACATCAAATATGGAAGACATGGGGAGAAAGAGGGGTGAGGTCCTACATCAAGAATTTAGGGAGCAAGTCAGCAAATTGAAAAGCAGGAACTCAAAGGTTGTAGTCACTGGATTACTCCTAGAACCATGTGTTAGAGCATATAGGTAGATACAGAGACGAGTACATGGTCGAAGAGTTGGAGCAGGAGGTTGGGGTTTTAGATTCCTGGATCACTGAGCCTGTTTCTAGGACAGGTGGGACCTGCATAAGTCCAATGGTTTGCACTTGAACTGCAATAGGACTGACATCCCTGTGGATGGGGTACTATTGGTAGGGATTTCAATTGCTTTCAATTTTGGCAGGGTTGGAGTATAGATTGAAGGTGAAATATGGGTTGAAACACAGAGAAATGTAGAAGGAAAGCCAAGCCAGTCTGACGGGGAGAGTACGTATCATCAAGCTAAGACACAAGGGAGCTCAGCAAAGTTACACTTTTTAGTTGAAAGGAGTCTTATGATTAACTCAGATGAGTTGAGTGTGCTGGTTAACACATGGGGTATGACATCATGCCTCTGGCAGAGACATGATTGAGGGAGAGGCAGGAGTGACAGCTCCATATCCTGGGGTGTAGAGTCCTCGGGCAAAACAAGGAGGGTTGTGAAAGACTAGGCAATGTCGCAATATTGACCAAGGAGTTAATTACTGTAATAAGGAAGTATGATATCTTAGATTCAACAGTTGAGTCTTAAAAACAAAAAAGAGGCAATTGTTGTTTGCTATAGACACCCAAACAGTCAAGAAGAGATAGAAGAGCATATATGTTGGAAAATTTCAGAGAAATGTAAAAATAATATGAGTTTCAACTTCATCATTAACTGGGATAGACAAATTAGAGGGGGTGGAATTCTTAAAATGTATCTGGGAGATTTTATTAAAGCCAGCATGTGGAAACTCCAACAAGGGACAGGGTGGCGCAGGACTTTGATTCAGAGATTGAAGTCAGGCAAGTGGTAAATGTGTCAGAGAGAAAACATTTCAGTGATCGTGACCAAAACTCTAAAAATTTAAGGTAGGCATGGAAAAGGACCACAGAGGACCAGAAATGTAGGTTTTAAATTGTGGAAGGCTAAAGTGGACTTGTAGGAAAATCTACATTTGAGCAGTGACAGTTGACCATGCAAGGCCAATAACTTCCTGGAAAGGCAAAGAGTAGCACCAAAAATTCCAGAAAACTGTAGTATATAGAATGTGCAAATTGAATAAAGAAAAACTTACAGTAGATGTTGAGGATTCTGAACACCAGAAACCCCAAATATAAAAATGCAGGGGGCTACTTTAAAAAAAAAGAAATTAGTAATATGAAAGGGCAGCGTGAATAAACATTGGCATGTAAAACAAAGAAAAATCCAAAGGCATCTTAGAAGTTTAATAGGACTAGAGGATAACCAGGGAAAGAGTGGGGCTCATTAGGGACCTAAACAGCAATTTATGTGTGGAGCCAGGAGGCATACTGAGCTTTTAAATGAGTACTTTGCATCTGTATTCATTACAGAGAAGGACAATGAAGGTACAAAAATCAGAAAGGGAGACTGTGATGTATTGAACAAATTAGTATGAGAGGTGAGCTATTCACAGTTTTATCAGACTTGAATGTGAATAAATCACATGCCCAGATGAGATTTATCCAGTTGCTGTAGTAGGCAAGGGAGAAAATTGCAGCAGCTCTGACAATAACTTTCAAATTCTATTTGGATACAGAAGTAGGATGGAAAGACAGCTAATGTACAGTTGTTCCAGAAGGATGGCAGGGATAATCCAGGGAATTTTAGGGCAGTGAGTCTGGTATCGGTGGTATAGAAACTGTTGGAAAAATCTCTGAGGAACCAAATTAATCTCCACTTGGAGAGGCAAGGATTAATATGAGATAGTCAACATGGCTTTGTCAGGGGAGATCATGTCTGACAGCTTTGATTGGATTTTTTGAGGAAGTGTCTGTTTGTGTGGATGAGAGTAATGCAGTGGAGATAGTCAATTTGGAACTTTAGTAAGGCATATTTACAAGGTCTTGCACGAGAGACTGATCAAGAAAGTAAAAGGCCAAGTAAGTCTCTCCAAAATTGTGGGCCAAGTGCTGGGAAGCGGGACTAGAATAGATAGGTGCTTAATGGCCAGCTGGACTTGGTGGGCCAAAGGGCCTCATTTTGTGCTGTAAAACTCTTCAAATCTAAATAGAGACTAATTTCCTTTCTGGTTAGTTATGTTGTTAATAGCAGACCACAAGCACAAAATTCACCTTCAGTGTGGACAGAGGCATTGGGCCATTCCTTTGTGGCAATTATCCTAAAAACTTAAGGGTAAAAGTAAATGACTTTCACATACTCTTTTTGCTGAATGCTTGGATTTATCTGCATTGACACATAATGTACTTTTATCATCATTACAATTGAAGGAAAATATTATACAAGAAAATAATCTTGCACATACAAATGGTTACTTCTTTTGGTTGCTGCTACCATGGGAACTTCTTATTTCAAAGTAAAATATCTGTAAAGTTGCAGTTGAGTCATCTCTACAGAGAATGGAAAAGGCAACTGCTGTCATCACAGCTGGCCTATGATCTCTTACCAAGATATATTAATGACAGAACTTTTCTAAAAATATGAATTTTTATCATTTAAAGGTATCGAAAAGTTCCCGGTGATAAATGTGAAGGTGGTTTCATGCCCAATCGATCAGAACAAATCACAAACGTGAGATGTGAGAAGGTTTTGTCACTGAAAGCTACTGTAAGTAAGCTGAGCTGTATGGAAAGAAGAACAACTTACCCATTTATATTCTTGGTAGTATGCTTGAGCAAATTCTGGCTGAAGCATCAGGGGAAATTCTTGAATAAGCACCATCTACCAGCTTAGGTAATTGTGGGTACACTGAGTGTAATGGATGGAATATTATGGGCTATACACTTTAACAGTGAAATGATGCAATACATATTGTGAGGTCTGATTGTTGCCTTCTTTCATCTATGTGTATACATGTCTTTGTTGGCTGACACCAGCACATGAGCCCTGTGTAGCACTTAAGTTTTCAGATGGAGGGGGGAGATTCCAGATGGGATGGGGAAATACATCCTGGAACCTGGAAAGAATTGGAACGCAACCCAGGAAACAGGGTGGGGGAGGACACAGCTTCCCAGTCCCGTGTGCCCATCCGATGTCTCCCTACCTCCTAATCCTCATTCCTCATCACTGAACCACTTTTCAGAATCGCTCATCTTCTCTGCCATGCAGCCTTTGTGTAAGGTGTCGAAAGCATATTTTACATCCTGATGTAGCAGGTCTGGAGTTGTGCGCCTGCACATTTCCTGGTCAACTCACATTTTGTAGTTGTCCACAGACGCTGATATATAATAAATTTAGAGCCAGAGATTTACAAACAGATTTAGCATCCTTTTGGCCTCAGCGATTTGAAAGTAAATGTTTAGAAGTTAATGTCCTCAGAACATTAACCTGGATTCTCAATTGCTAATCAGCTGACATTATCACTGCCACTACCCTACTTTGGTTCAGATATGGATTAGTTCTCATTGCTGACTCACTGATTAAATAGATTTTGAAATAATGGGAAGATTTTGTGGTATAATCAGCTGCTCATAAAGTTTAGTTCAGTTTTGAATTTCAGAGATAGTTGTCAGAGGTGATTTTGTTTTCCCCCTCTTATAATAGGATTAGATGGAAGCTTTGTGTTTCTACTTAGTTCTGCAAAATAGTCAACTTGACAGAAATCTGCAGTCAATGGGCACTGCATAACATTTAATTCTGTTTTGTTCCAATCCATTTAGACTTCTTCTCTTTCATGACATGTATCATGCTTAAAGAAACCATCATCATTTTGAGTTGTTTATCTTGGTTGGATAACTCACATTAATTATATTAGTAAATGTGTGTGGGATGGTTACTTTGTTACTGATGTGTGGGATTGGTTACTCTGTACAAAATAGAGGAATGCATTCAGCAGTGACCTTTATGAGCCACTCCAAAAGTATCAATGAAGGGGATATGTGTGATACAGAAAGGAAATGAAATAAGTGTAAGATTGGTATTCTCACTATTTTGATAACATGATCTAAGCTAAGATTCCTGTATGAAAAGTGTGCAGAATTTTTCTTAAGAGATTCCATTTTTTAGATAAAGGCAAAAACACTTCCAACCCCTAGTCCACTTCCATCACCACTCCACTCCGCCGCCAAAACTTTTTTCCTGTCGTTCAATTGAAAATTCAAAGGGCCAAGACAATCTTTTTAAAGAGGTATATCAAGTTCTAATATCATTTCTGTAGTCCCCTCTCAGCTATCATAAATGCAGATTTGCTACTTGCAAAATGGCTGTTTCCCTGCATAACATAGTGGCTCAGTGTTAGTACTGCTGCCTCGCAGTGCCAGGGACCTGGGTTCGATTCCAACCTTGGGCGACCATCTGTGTGGAGTTTGCACATTCTCCCCCTGCCTGTGTGGGTTTCCTCCGACATTCCAAAAAATGTGTAGGTTAGGTGGATTGGCCATGCTAAATTGCCCAGAGTGTTCAGGGATGCGTAGTATAGGCACATATAGCATAGGAGGAATGGGTCTGGTGAGTTACTCTTCGGTGAGTCGATGTGGACTTGTCGGGCCGAAGGGCCTGTTTCCACACTGTTGAGACTCTAAGAGCAACAGTAATAGAATTTCTAAATCGATTTCATGTACTGATACAGAAGGTTCTGCAATGACCTAATTATGAGTTTATGCCAACATTTAAGTCAAAGTCATCCCATTGGGTAATAACTTCAAAACTTTCTGAGAGTAAAGTTAGTTTATACTGAAGGGTAAAATCAAGGTGAACAATCAGAGCTCAAGGGTAGCTCAGTTTTCTTTGTTCGCTTAATTTCCATGCTCAAAGAAGAAATTAAAGAAGTATATCAAGCTATCATTTACACACAGGTACGGTGCATATAAGAAAATGCAACAATGGAAGTCTGTAATTGTTTAAAATCTGATACACTTAAAAACAAAAACAAACATTTAATTCCTCAGGAAGTAATTTGGTGTTAAAAAAATATTCCCGTATAAAAAAACCAAACGTGTGATTTTAGTTTCATTATTAATTTTATCCATAAGTTTACCACCCTATTCAAAACTGCATCAATGTAGGAAATTTGTATGAGCTGTATATTTCTGAGGTGGTTACAGGAAATTGGGATTACATTTATGAAAAGGCAAGGATTTCGCAGAATCAATATGGAATTCAGGCATGACATAAAATGGACGTGTATACCATCAAGTTTTTGTGTTAGAGTCATAAAGAAATACAGCATGGAAACAGACCTTTCAGTCCAACCTTTCCGTGCCAGCCAGATATCCTATATAAATATAGTCCCGTTTGCTAGCTTTTGGTCCATATCCCTGTAAACCGTTCCTATTCATATATCCGTCCAGATGTCTTTTAAATGTTGTAATCGTACCAGCCCCTACCATTGCCTCTGGCAGCTCATTCCATACAATCAACATTCTCTGCCCTCTAGTTTTGGACTGCCCCATCCCAGGAGAGCACCTTGCCTATTATAAGGTCACCCTTCAGCATCCGAAGCTCTAGGGAAAGTAGGCCAGCCTATTCTGCCTCTTCCTGTTGCTCAAATCCTTCAACCCTGGCAACACCCTTGTAAATCTTTTTTAAACCCTTTCAAGTTTCACAACATCCAAGAATTGCATGCATTACTCCAAATATGGCCAAACCAATCTCCTGTACAGCCACAACATGACCTCCTCAACTCCTATACTCAATGCGGTGACCAATAAAGGTAAGCATAACAAATGTTGCCTTCACTATTCTATCTACCTGTGACTCCACTTTCAAGGAAATATGAGCCTGCACTCCAAGGTCTCTTGTTCAGCAACACTCCCCTTTAAGTGTATAAGTCCTGCCCTGATTTGCCTTTCCAAAATGCAACACCTCATGTTTATCTAAATTAAACTCCATCTATCACTCCTCGGCCCATTGACCCATCTGATCAAGATCCCACTGTATCTGAGGTAACCTTCTTCATTGTCTACTGCATCTCCAATTTTAATGTCATCAACAAACTTACTAATCATACCCCGTATGTTCACATCCAAATAGTTTACATAAATGACAAAAAGCAGTGGACCAGCACAGGCCTCCAGTCTGAAAAGCTACCCTCCACCACCACCACCTTCTCTCTGTCTTCTACCTTCGAGCCAGTTCCGTATCCAAATAGCTAATTGTATCTGTATTCCGTGTGATTTAATCTTGCTAACCAGTCTACCATGAAGAAGTTTGTCAAATTCCTTACTGAAGTCCATATAGATCACATCCACTGCTCTGCCCTCATCAATCCTCTTTGTTACTTCTTTATAAAACTCAATGAGAGTTAATGAGACAGGATTTCTCACCCACAAAGCTATGTTCACTATCCCTAATCAGTTCTCACCTTTCCAAATACATCTAAATCCTGTCGTACAGGATTCTGTCCAACACCTGCCCACTACCAGTATCTGGTTCAATGGTCTATTGTTCCCTGGTTTTTCCTTACCACCTTTAAGTAGTGGTACCACATTAGTCAGCCTATAGACTTCCGGCACCTCACCTATGACTACTAATGATACAAATAGCAAGAGGACCAGCAATCTCTTCCCTCCCTTCCCACAGAGTTCTAGGGTACAGCTGATCGGGTTCCTGGGATTTATCCACTTTTATGCATTTTAAGACGTCCAGCACCACCACCTCTGGAATTATGGTCAGTTCTCAAGATGTCCTTATTTATTTCCCCATTCTCAATAGCTTCTTTGTTGCAAACACTGATGAAAAATACTTGTTTTATATCTCGCCCATCTCCTGCGGTTCCACATGTAGACGGCCTTGCTGATCTTTAAGGGGCCGTATTCTCTCTCTAGTTACCTTTTTGTCCTTCATGTATTTAAGAATCCCTTTGGATTCTCCTTAACCCTATTTGCCAAACTTATTTTGTGTACCCTTTTTGCCCTCTGATTTTCCTCTTAAGTATACATCTCCTGCCTTTATACTCTTCAAGGTATTCACTTGATCCCTGCTGTCTGTTCTTGACATATGCTTCCTTCTTTTTCTTGACAAAAGCCCTAATTTCTGCAGTCATCCAGCATTTCCGACACATACCTGCCTTGCCTTTCACTCTAACAGGAACATACTTTTTCTGGACTCTTGTTTTCTCATTTTTGAAGGTGACCCATTTTCCAGCTGTCCCTCTACCTACGAAGCCCCCCCAGCAACTTTTGGAAGTTCTTGGGTAGTGCTGTCAAAATTGGCCTTCCTCCAATTTAGAACTTTAAATTTTAGATTCTCTCTATCCTTTTCCATCACTATTTTAAAACTAATAGAATTATGATCGCTGCTCCCCCACTGTCACCTCAGTCACCTGTCCTGTCTTATTTCCCAAGAGTAGGCCAAGTCTCTAGTAGGTACATCCATGTACTGAATCAGAAAATTTTCTTGTATGCACTTAACTAATTCTACTCCATCTAAGCCCATAACACTTTGGCAGTCCCAGTCTATGTTTGGAAATTAAAAACCTCTACTATAACCACCCTATTATTCCCATGCTGAGCTCTCCTTACAAGTTTTTTCTCAAATTTCCACTCACTATTGGGAGGTCTGGGTTGCGCTGCAAGTTAGCAGTACACCGTGTTTAACTTGACAGGGTAAACACCCATGGAATAATGATCCCAATGACTGGGAAATCCAAACCCAGAAGACACAGGCTAAGGATAGAGAGTAGACAATTTAGGACTGAGATGAGGAGAAAACTCTTCACCCAGAGAATGGTGAGCCTGTGGAATACTCTACCATAGAAAGCAGTTGACACCAAAATATTGAATGTTCTCAAGAAGGAGTTGGATATAGTTCTTGGGGATCATATGGTATGGGAAAGAAAATGGGCACAGGGTATTGAGTTGGACTATAACCCATGATTATATTGAGTGGTGGAGCAGGCTTGAAGGCTGATGGGCCTACAACTTTTCCTGTTTCTATGTTTCTAATTCTACCATTCAAGTTTATATTTCAGAAAATTCTGTGCTAGATGTAGGATGGTGCTGTACAAGTGTAAATTCTTTATGCATGTTACATGTAACTAAAATGAGTTTCAGTTGTTTGAATTTTGTAAATGTTTTTCTTAGCAGTTACCCAAGATTACTGTTGTCATCATTGTAGTAAGTGCGTTGGCAGCAGCAGTGCTGATGATGATCGGCGTTGTTCTTATTTTTAAGAAATATGTGTGCGGAGGAAGGTAAGAGCTTGACATTTCTAATTGGTCTTTATTTTTTTAGTCACCTCTGTTTTCCAAAGTCAAACAAGTGAAAGTGATCTCTGCTCAACAGTATTTTGGTCATGCACTTCACAGTGAGCTGGCTCAGGAAGCCTGTTAGTGTGTACCATAGATGTTACAGGTTCAAACAGTGTTATTCTGATCACTGATCATCTTACTTCCAGTTATTACTGAACTGTGAATAAATGTTGCCATTCCATTTGAACTGGTTATTGTCTACAGATCATTCTGCTATAACACATGTTTTGTTAACGCAAATTCGCTATAATACGATTGACTAATTGTTTCTAAAGCACGAACTTTTAAAACGTGTTTTGGATGTAACGCAATTACGTCAGCAACACTTTAAGCACTGTTTCTAAAGTACAATTTTTCTCTAACACAGGGTTGCACAGGAACGCAACCATTATATTATAGAACTACCTGTAATTTGAAAGTTTCTGCTCTTTATAAAGCGTGTCATCAGACTAAGCTCTTCGCAACAATATCTGCAGGAACATAAGAGGTTAAAATGTAAAAGCATAAAGGAGTTGGCCACAAACCGCACATTCAGTAAGCAGTTAAGAGTTTGCCAATTTATTTTTAACTTTTGGATGTTATTTTAACTTTAATCACTGGTTCACAGCTTTCTGGCTAGTGGACTGTCTAAATGTGCATCCAGTTCATCGCAGGATATTCCTGTAAGCGACACAATGGCTCAGTGGCTAGCACTGATGCCTAACAGCACGAGGGACCCAAAACAATTCCACCCTCGGGTGACTGTGTGGAGTTTGCACATTCTCCCTGTGTCTGCATGAGTTTCCTCCCACAGTCCAAAGTTGTGCAGGTTAGGTGGATTGACTGGGCTAAATTGCCCAGAGTGTCCAGGGATGTCAGGCTAGTTGGATTAGCCATATGGGAATGTAAGGTTACAGGGATAGAGTAGGGAGGTGGCTCTGGGTGGGATGCTGTTGCGAGGGTCAGTATGGACTCAATGGGGCAAATAGCTTGCTTCCACATTGTAGGGATTCTAAAATTCAGTCATCTTATTTCATTTTGAGGTGATCAGGTATTAGACATTTGATCCAGTATCTTTATCCATTCCAATAAGTGTGGAATTGCCCAAAACCACTGAATTTCTTCTCTTTCTGTGTAGAACCTTGGTCTATCGTTATTCAGTCCTGAAAACCAATACCGATGAGGCCTGCATTGCTGATCATCTGGACAGCAGCAGAACAAGCACTGAAAGAATTTATCATGATGATTCTGATGTTGTGAGTACCTCATCTATTTTAAAGTGTGCTCAGTGAGTGAACTCAGGATGGTGCATTTACTTGTATTTATTGTTCATGTCTTTGCTTATTTGTTTAGAATGTGGTTTTAAATTGGCCACAATGTGTCCTCATAATGGGACAATCTGTAGACTTTGTTTGACCTTTCACATTGTGAGTCCACAAGTTCCCAATTGTGCTAAGTTTATACGGGCAAACCATTGGTCCTAAATACTTTCTCTTGATCCTTGGCCTCATAAACAATACAAAAGCTAAACTCCAAACTTCTAGTGAATTGTAAGAGAATAAAGTCAAATATTTGAGTGCCTTGGAGAAAAGTGGGAGAGTCATTAGCTGTAATATCTTGACCAAGAGCAGCCTCCCCAGTGGGTCTTACCTAAATGCCGAGTTATTACTTTGGTTAGGAAAGAAATTGCTTTATAATGACATGGAACATGCATTCTTGGTTCTCCAAACCTGCTTGCCTCTGCAAACCTTGTACTGGGGCCCTTTGCGTTACAAGAGCATTGTGAACAAGTCTTACAAATCAAACAAGAGGAGGGATTCCATCCGAGCCAATTGTGAGTGGGCTGAGCAATCGAGTGAGGAAGACAGTAACCATTTCCTGACTTGGGCTGCTTTGGATTACAGCCAGCCCTGGGAAGACAGGAAATGGCTGGTTTGCTATTGAGCCTGAGCGGTTGGGCCAATTATCACAGGCCAACTCTGAGCCCCAGTCTTTTTGCAGTGCCAGGAGTGTAAAGATCAAAGAAAATCTAGGATTCTTTAGTGAGGCTGTCTCCAACTGTCACCTTTTGGACTACTCCCTGTCCTAAATGGATGGAGCGTGTGCAGTGCACTCTTCTCCCTCTTGAACTTCATAGTTACATTCAAGGTCCGACAATAGATTGTTCAAACATTTGCATTACTGAACAGTCACTTGCCTGAAACAGGTAGGATTGATGTTGACCCTGGGTCTGCCTGAAAATGCTTTCAGTCAGGGCTGTGGCAGCTAAAATTTGGCTTAACTTTATTTCTGCATCCTAAGGATCTTCATTTCCCACCCCACCCCACCCCACCCCACAAAAAAAGTCTACAGATTGTCCCATTATGAGGACACATTGTGGCCAATTTAAAACCACATTCTAAACTGATAAGTGTGAAGAGTTGAGATAATTAATAACTTTAGAAAGAAATTGGATAAACACTTTTAGGGAATTCCAACTGTATGGTGATGGGAGTACAGCAGGGCGATGGCACTCAGTGGACAGCTCTGCCAAGACCCTGACATAAGTTCAATGGGCCATTGATATCTACTGTACCATAAAGGGCTCCAACTCAATGTTACATCACAGACAACATTAACCAACATCGAATAGAAAGGTGACCTGCATTTCATTTTGAAATTATCTGGACATTTTGCACGGTTGTACACATTTGGGGATAATTTTCCACAGCAAGAAGACTGTTCTTGTACACCAACATTCAAGCCATGACCGTGCGATTTCCAAAGTGGGCAGATCTGAGAATCTGTGGAAAGTCTGTCATCTTGCAATCAACTACCTGGCTCCCAGTACAGTTACAGTGACCATACTCCATGCTGAAACTATGAACTGAATTCAAGAAGTATTTGTAGATTTTTCTTTTGCTTTTCCTCAATGTGGAATAATTTTATGAATCCATGGGAAATTACAGTGAGGTGAACTGACTGACGGGATATTTTTATCAAGGAGCATGATGGGTTGAGTGGCCTCCTTCTGCTCTCCGATGCTTGGAGAGGTGACAGCCTTGTAGTCTTAATGCTGGAGTGTTAATCCAGAGACCTAGGTAATGTTCTAGGGACCTGGGTTTGAATCCTGCCATGGCAGAGGCTGCAATTAAGATCCATTGCCGATTGTCAGGAAAAACCTATCTGGTTCACTAATGTCCTTTAGGGAAGGAAACTGCCATCCTTACCTGGTCTGGCCTACATGTGACTCCAGACCCAAAGCAATGTGGTTAACTCTTAAGTGGCCTCTGGACAATTAGGGATGTGCAGCAAATGCCTGCCTAACCACTGATGCCATCATCCCATAAATGAATTTAAAAAAACTATAAGTGTACACGGTATCAGTATTAGCCCTCAAATGCTGTATCAATAAAAAGTTAGTCATCCCATAGCTTATGAAAACATTTTATTGCACAGGGTAAGATTTACCAAAGACACAGCCACGATTGAACAAAACCTTTTGCTATTGAATTATACTGATACTGTCTCCCTGATTTAGTTTTTTTTCCTTTATCCCAGAGCTGACCACTAATTCACAAAACTTAAGTTCTTGGTGACTTTATATATGTTGAGCCAACTGTTATTTATGAAGTAGCATGGACAGATGTGAGCTGAAAGGAATCTTGGTTTCCCTTGAGTAGGTGTTTTATTACATGCCATTTGGATATAGAACTGGCTGAAAGATAGAAGACAGAGGGTGGTGGTGGAGGGTTGCTTTTCAGACTGGAGGCCTGTGACCAGTGGAGTGCCACAAGGATCAGTGTTGGGTCCTCTACTTTTCGGCATTTATATAAATGATTTGTATGTGAACATAAGTATAGTTAGTAAGTTTGCAGGTGACACTGGTCAGCAAAGACGGTTAACTCAGGTTACAGTGGTATTTTGATCAGATGGAACAATGAGCTGAGAAGTGGTAGAAGTTTGATTTAGATAAATGTGAGGTGCTGCATTTTGGGAAAGCAAATCTTAGCAGGACATATACACTTAATAGTATGGTCCTCGGGACTGTTGATGAACAAAGAGACCTTGGAGTGCAGGTTCATAACTCATTGAAAGTAGAGTCACAGGTAGATAGGACAGTGAAGAACGTGTTTGGTATGCCTTCCTTTATTGGTCAGAGTATTGAGTGCAGGAGTTGAGAGGTCATGTTGCGGCCATACAGGACATTGGTTAGGCCACTTTTGGAATATTGCGTGCAATTCTGGACTCTGTTGTGAAACTTGAAGGGTTCAGGAAAGATTTACAAGGATTGGAGGGTTTGAGGATTTGAGCTGTAGGGAGAGGTTGAATAGGCTAGGGCTGTTTTCCCTGGAGCACAGAGGCTGAGGGGTGACTTTCTGGAGGTTTATAAAATCATGAAGGGCATGGGTAGGGTAAATAGACAGTGTCTTCCCTGGGGTAGGGGAGTCCAGAACTAGAGGGCATAGGTTTAGGGTGAGAGGGGAAAGTTATAAAAGGGACCTAAGGAGCAACATTTTCATGCAGAGGGTGGCACGTGTATGGAATGCACTGCCAGAGGAAGTGGTGGAGGTTGGTACAATTGCAACATTTAAAAGGCATCTGGATGTGTACATGAATAGGGAGGATTTGGAGGGAATTGGGTTGGGTGCTGGCAGGTGGGACTAGATTGGGTTGGGATATCTGGTCAGCATGGACAGGTTGGACCGAAGGGTCTGTTTCTGTTCTGTACATCTCTATGAGAAATGTTATAAACATACTTTAATGTCAAATGTATTCTTCTTTTCCTTTCCCCCAAACCAGGATCTACTGGAGTAAGCCTGTACTTGGCCAAGATAAAAATGCAAATTATTATTTGCCAACTTAACTCTGCAAAATGGACTTTGAGTCATCAAGTTAAAAAATGTGTAAAGATATGGTGTCTGCTCCTCCTGGCAGTTTGTCTTTCCTGCTGGACAGTTTCCTTTGCCACCTGTTGCTGTTTGCAAATTTATAGCAGGTCTCCTTTTTGCGACTTCTAATAAAAACAAAATGGTGAACCTGTAATTTCTTTCAATGTTTGGATATGGTCTCTTAAGCACAATGCATGGAATCTTATTTACTGGGTAAACTGACAAGTTCTTGCATAGAATCAATACGGGTAACACAGCAATTCTGGGTCAAGGTGGTGTGAGAGGTTGGGGGAAGTAAATTCACAAGCAGTACAGTAATAACTTCACCAAAGTCTGCGATGTCACTTCCCTCAAATCTTCAAAATATATGGCTCTTAAGATAATTGATGCTTTAAATTGTGGGAAAGAAATGTAAACCTCATTGGGAAGGGAGAGGTGGAGTGAATTGTTTATTTTCATTGCCTGGATCCTAGTCTGGCCAAATAGATCACCCACAATTTGGAATCTGGCTGATTTGGATTCATTTGACCAAACAATAGACTCCTCTGTCAAATGACTGCCCAATCTGTGAATGTGCAAATTTACCCCTTAAACTTCACCTGATGCCAGAGGTGATTCTGATGACACATTTGTATCATAAAACTAAGGTGAAGTTGCTCTCTTACAAAACGCCCAGAGAGCAACTGTAGTTACTCTGTGTGCAAAGGCTCTAACATTCATAGAAAGTGCCCCAGTATCCTCAGCAGGAAGTCACAGTAACTTGTCCCAACCCCAAGGGAAATAGTTTAAATAGCAAGTTCTTCATTTGATCCCCCCAGCCTCACATTGATATTAGGACGGGAAAGACTGAGTGATTCAGGGCTCTGACGCCTGTCTTAAGATTGTTGTTTGCTTTATTATAAACAATGCAGGCTATTGTTGCTTGTTTCTTCTAGTCTTGTGATTGGCTTTTGTTAACTCTTGACTGTGCTAGATCTGGAGCAAAAATTTTTCTACTCAAAGCAGGTGACAGTCCATCAGTAATACATTATACATACCACTCTGTTCAATAGACAATAGGTGCAGGAGTAGGCCATTCTGCCCTTCAAGCCTGCACCACCATTCAATATGATCATGGCTGATCATCCTTAATCAGTATCCTGTTTCCTGCCTTATCTCCATATCCCTTGATTCCACAATCCTTGAGAGCTCTATCCAACTCTTTCTTAAATGAATCCAGAGACTGGGCGTCCACTGCCCTCTGGGGCAGAGCATTCCACACAGCCACCACTCTCTGGGTGAAGAGGTTCAACCCCACTGGACCTGATATTAGGCAGGTACCTTGTGCAATACCTTCTCACTTTCACTTTGATTACAATACAAGATCAATTTTTACTCTTGTTGTGTGCCTTGTGATTGTAACATTACATGCCCATTGAATACATTTGACTAAAATGGCAGGTGGAATTTTTAGGTGTATACCAATGCTGAAATCAAGTTTTCAGATAATTAAAACAATTTACAAGTCATCCTTCTCAGAACCTCTATATCTGATTGGCCAGACTGTCAGATCCTCTGTCATACCTGAAACTCTGAGTCTGCTTCCACCCTAAAGTTTCTAAACTCAGGTATTCTGCATCTGTCTCCATTTTACTGAGTTACACATCCATAAACTGTACATGAAAACTTTAATTTCCCTTTAAAACTAGTTTGAAGTCAGTAGACAGTTAACTGTACATATTAGATTGTTTCACTTGACAGGTTTCTAACTTGGAGGCTATGGCAGCAGTCTGTTAACTTTCCGAGAAAATTCCTCAGCCAACTTCCCTTTGCTTCCTTTTCCCAAGAGTTGGCACTGTTACCTCTTCACTTTTTTTGTTCTGATGCTAAAGATTCAGTTACTAAGTTGAAGTATAATCAAACACTTTGAGATCTTGCATTATTTTATGGAAGACACTGACAGCACTACTTAAATAGAAAAAAAAAGCTATGATATTGATGGCTGCTTATCTTTTGGTGAATCTGAGATGTACGCTGTACAGGCCTAACCAAGAAAGTTTATTACTTTGACAACAAGGTCCAAGGGCATCCATTGTTTATCTGAAGCCAGGAAACAGGCCAGTCATCTACGTGCTAACTTGGCACTCTTTTCCAATGTAATGGCAAAGCAAACACAGACAGATTATAAACTAAATGAGTCAAGAACTATATGACCATTAAAAGGCAGAATCATCGACATCTGAGTCTGCTACATTTGGACATTGATATCACTGACTAAACAAGGCTGTTCTGAAAGATGTCGAAGGAATACCTGTACTAGCAAATGCGATTCTATGATTGCTTTATTATGTCTGATTATATAAATAACTTGCGAAAAGGCAGGATAAATCAAGATGCTTCTTTAGAAAGCCAGTTTGGATAAGATGGGCTGAATGGCCTCTTTCTGCACCATAACAGTTCTCTGATTCTTTACATATTTCTTGTTTATAAACAATAAATTTACCCCACATCAAATTTTAAATGTTTTAAAATAACACTGATAGACCTCCTGATGCAGGCACTCCAACCTGAGCATCAAAAGACAATTTCCTTTGCTCAACATTGAAAGGACTAACCACAAAGATTGCTGAGAACCTTAGCTAATCACTATTTATTTGTATTGAGCAAGAATGATAGATACAACACAACTCCATTTGGTCAGGGCTCCACCCTGATATTGGAAGGTCTGCAGTGGCAGGTGTATGAAAAATAAACCTTGATTTATTATAAGAACCAACTGCAACCTGCCTAAGATTTTTTTGGGAAAAGGAACTTGGGATATACACAACTATTGCAATCAATTTCTGTTACCTCGGGTTTCTACTGGAAATAATGTTCTTTCTATCTGAGAAAGCTCTCGGTGTTGGGGAGGGCACATCAGAGAACTGGCCATAAAAAGCATCACTAACTTGTCCAAGCAAGTGGCCAGTGCTCATCGTTCTACAAATGTTATGTTATCAGGAAGGAGGCAGACTGAGTGAGGCATGTCTTTGGAACTGAACTCATGCCAGCTTGTTAAGAGTCAGGTATCTTGCTACCGAGAAACATTGGTCCAGAATTTGCAGCAGGGTGTTAACGGTGAACTATCAGAGATTCCAGTTAGTAACTGGATACATTCATGTGGATTATTTTTGTTAAATTTAATAAGTGTCATTTCTGAAGTAATTCGGAATAATTTGATGTGGTATTTCTGTGTGAAAAAATGGTGTAGTTCAAATTTAAAAGCCGTTTCAGCTAGTAAATTGGGAATTAGATATCTGTTGACCTCTTTCAAATGCTAAATAAAAATGTGCTTTGTTGAATTACTAATGTGTATGATTGTCTTTGCATTGATGTTTTATAAAGAAAAGCAATTACTCATTCATTGTCATTAATTAAAGACCATGTTTTGTGTGTGAAAGTGTCTTTCTTCCCAACTATAGCTCAGAGGTAGCACTCTTGCTTGTGAATTAGAAGTTGTTGGATTGAAAACATGCTCCAGAGCGTGTAATCAATTCGTTTAAACATGAGGAGTAGAGAGGGGTACCGCACTGTCAGATGTGCCATCTGTTCATAAGATTTTAGACCCAGATGCAAAAGATCCAGTGATACTATTTAATGAATAGAGGGAAGTTCTTCCATGTGGTGTCCTTGTCAAAAGGCAGAATATATGATCACCTGCCTTCCTGCTGACAGTGGGAAATGGGAGTCCATGTTTGTTGCTTTTTTGCTACATGTGCAACATCAACCAAACATATTGGCTATAAAAACTTTAGGTTACCCTAAGAAAATGAAATGCATTGTATAATTGCAGAGTATTAGGTTGATAAAGAGGCTGTGTTTTTATTTTCATCACAACTATTCCCTGGAATGCCTTCGCATTTCAGTTGCGGCAAATAGACATTTGAGGATATGAGCACATAGTGGTTCTGTGGGCTTAATCTAGAGATACATAATCTAGAGAAATGATTCAAATCTCAATTCAGCTGCAAGGAATTTAAATTCTCGTAAATCAAGTAAGTCTGGGACACAAACTTACTTTTAAGGACGCTATGACTGATTGTTGTAAAAACTCAACTGATTCATGAATATCTTTTTGGGAAATAAATCTGCTTTGGTCTTTGAGCTACATGGTGGTCAGACCTGGCAAGAACAGCAATTTAGTTGCCTCTCAACTATTTAATAAAATAACAAACTCAGCTGTTCACTTGTAGGCAGGTCACAAGACATACTGACGCTCATCCTGTGAAAGCACTAAAAGTAAAATAAGTTGAACTGGAAAGACACAAATCCTGCTTCAGGCTTTCATTTTGATTGCCTGAAACTAGAATCAGAAGTTAATTTAACATTTTGACTCTGTGATCTTTTGTTGGAACTGCAATTGAGCATGATGGGAAGAATGAAGAAAGGCCAACCAGAGAAGGTAAGCTGCTGGAAGAGGGAGGGGAAAGATAGAAGGGGATCAGTGCACTGTCTGTGCCCTTATTGCCTCCAGTGATCTCTCCTCCAATCTTGTAGTCCCCCAGCCCCACACTGCCCAGTTCAACCTGCTCCCCAAGATCCACAAGCCCAAATACCCCAGCCGACCCATCATCTCTGCATGCTCCTGCCTCACCGAGCTCATCTCGTCCCATCTTGACTTTTTCTCTAACTGGGGTACCTTTAAAGAGCAATTGTCACACCAACTCAGTGACAACCTTTGTTTGAGAGCATTTCCTCCACTCAAGAGGCTATGACAGAAATATGCAAACTGCTGTGGTTACATCTGCAATCTCTAGGCAGGGCCAGGACTGTATTACCTATGGCTGTCAAACTGTGCATTGCTAAGATAATTTATTTCTTCAAGCCCCCTATTGGGTATATAAGCAACATTTTGCAGTCCTGTGCTGCACAAGGGAGTTTTGAGGTTGACTGTAGAGACAAGACAAAGCTTTTCACTGTGCCTCGGTACATGTGACAATAAATTCAATTCAATTCAATTCTGTGAATCCATTAAACTCGACCATTCTCCTGAACCAAAAGAAGTTTCATCCGATCAGTGTGCAGTGATCACAGGCAATGTATCATGCAGCTGAGGCCAATTGTCCTGCTGGCAATGCCTTTGCTCTGTGGCAGCCGTTGGTCCCAACTTTCTTTGAACCACTATGGCAAATCAAAGGTGTCTGCTGGACAACAAGGCTATCCACTTGTGAAACGTCTTATATATAACTCTTGTCTAGAAAGCCCAAAATAAAAGCCACGCTACCCCTGTGGCTGACCCCTCTCAAACAGATATAGCATTTTAGGTTCTGAGGAGGGTCACTAAACCCCGAAATGTTAATTCTGATTTCTCTCCACAGATGCTTTACCAGCAATTTCTGTTTTTGTCTTGGATTTCCAGAAACCACAGTTCTTTAAGTTTTTATATCACTCTAGGTACTGTTTACAGGTACAACCGTAGCCAAAACAGTGGCACCACAGCTTGCTCTGTTGTGCCTCCCCTATCAGCAGTCCAGAAAGACCACTCCCTCTGTGACTCCCTCGTCAGGTCCGCACCCCCCCACCAACCCACCCTTCACTCCCGGCACCTTCCCCTGCAACCGCAAGAAATGCAAAACTTGCGCCCACACCTCCCCCCTCACTTCCCTCCAAGGCCCCAAGGGATCCTTCCATATCCATCACAAATTCACCTGCACCTCCACACATATCATTTACTACATCCACTGCACCCGATGTGGCCTCCTCTACACTGGGGAGACAGGCTGCCTACTTGCGGAACGTTTCAGCGAACACCTCTGGGACACCTGCACCAACCAACCCAACTGCCCCGTGGCTGAACACTTTAACTCCCCCCCCTCCCACTCCACCAAGGACATGCAGGTCCTTGGCCTGCTCCATCGCCAGACCATGGCAACATGACGCCTGGAGGAAGAGCACCTCATCTTCTGCCTAGGAACCCTCCAACCACAAGGGATGAATGCAGATTTCTCCAGCTTCCGCATTTCCCCTCCCCCCACCTTATCTCAGTCCCAACCCTCGGACTTAGCACTGCCTTCTTGACCTGCAATCTTCTTCCCAACCTCTCTGCCCCCACCCCCTCTCCGGCCTATCACCCTCACCTTAACCTCCTTCCACCTATTGCATTCCCAATGCCCCTCCCCCAAGTTCCTCCTCCCTACCTTTTATCTTAGCCTGCTTGGCACACCCTCCTCATTCCTGAAGAAGGGCTTATGCCCGAAATGTTGATTCTCCTGCTCCTTGGATGCTGCCTGACCTGCTGCGCTTTTCCAGCAACACATTTTTCAGCTCTGATCTCCAGCATCTGCAGTACTCACTTTCTCCCTTTTGTGCAGCAGGGCAGGTCAAGTGCAGGCAGGCGTTAGTAGTTGGGAATTCAATATTTAGAGGTGCAGACAGGCATTTTTGTGGCCAAAAAAATGAGACTACAGGATGGTGTGTTACCTCCCTGATGCCAAGGTCAAGGAAGTCTCAGAGTGTGCTCAGGACATACTAAAGGAGGGGGTGGGGGTCAACAGTCAGAGGTCATGGAACATATCAGTACCAGTGATACAGGCAGGAAGAGTGTCGAGGTCCTGCAAGGAGAATTCATGAAGCTAGGCCATAAATTGAAATGCAGGGCCTCCAGGGTTTTAATCTTGGATTACTCTCCATGCAATGTGGTAGCAAGGCAAGAAACAGGAAGATAGTACAGCTCAACACATAGCCGAAGAGCTGGTGCGTGCAGAAAGTTTCAGATTTTTGGAGCATTAAGATCTCTTCAAGACCTGTACAAACAAGGTCGGGTTGCATCTTAACTGGAGGGGCACCAGCATCCGGGTGGCGAGGTTTGCTAGTGCCACTTTGGGTGGATTTAAACTAATAAAGCAGGGGTGTGGGAACCAAAGCAGTAGGTCAGAATGTGAGCAGGAGTTCAGGCCAGTCTCACGACGGAATCATAAAAGATCAAAATGTGAATTGACAGTTGGAGTCAATGATAGAGATGAGACTCTGTGTTATCAGGGATTAATAGGATGGAAAGTTAGTGCACAAGGAAATATTAGAAGAGAAGGACATATCAGTAGAATTATTTAAAATCCTTGCACCTAACTGCACGCAGTATGCAGAATAAAGTTGATGAGATGACAGCACAAATAAGAGACAAATGGGTATGACCCAGAGGGGATTACTAAAAACAAATGCAATGGGAGGATCACGACTGGCAGTTAAATGTCCAAGAGTACTCAGTATTTTGAAAGGATAGACAAGAACAGGTAGGACGTGGAGTTTCTTTAATGGTTAAGGATGACATCAAAGCAGTATTAAGAAACAATATTGGCTCAAGGATGAAAATATTGAATCAGTCTGGGTGGAAATATAAAGCAAGAGGAGAAACCCATTGGTAGGAAAAGTTTACAGGCCCCTGAACAGTACTTCTGAAGTAGGGCATAATATAAACCAGGAAATAATGAGGGCTTGTGAGAAGGGCACAATGGTATTAATGGGTGATTTGAGCGTGTATGTTGATTGGATGAATCAATGTGGCAAGTGTAGCCTTGAGGGAAGATTCATAGAGTGTATGAGAGATTGTTTCTTAGAACAACATGTCATGGAGACAACCAGCGAACTGGCTACTTTAGATTTGGTATTGTGTAACAAAGAGTGGTTGATAAATTGTCTTTTGTTAAGAATCCTCTTGGAAGGAGTGTCCACAACATACAAGAGCTTCAAATTCAGATTGAAAGAGTGAAGGAGATTCACGTAAGAGAGTTTTGGTGTTGGGTGAAGGTAATTATTCAGGCCTGAGGAAGGAGTTAGCCTGAGTGCACTGGGCAAAAATATTAAAGGGCAGGTCAGTTGAAGAACTGTGTTAAATACTTAGGGAGATGTAAAATATCACTCAATTAAAGTGTATTCCTGAGAGGAAGAGGAATTGTAAAAAGATGAAAAATTATCCATGGTTTAACAAGGATGTCAAGGCAAAAACTGGGGTACATCATAATGCAAAAGTTGAGGCACTCTGGAGGATTGGGAGAACTTTAAACATCAGCAAAGGGTTATGACAAACAAAATCAAAAGAGGTAAGATGAACTACGAAAGGAAACTAGCCGAAAACGTAGGCACTGTTACCAAAATCTTCAAAATGTCTATAAAAAGGAAGAGAATAGTGAAAGTAAATGTTGACCCTTTAGAGGACAAACATGGCAATTACAGCACTCGCACTTTTTTTGTTTCAATATCTGCAGCTCGTCTGAAAGTGTTGAGTACAACATGCAACAAAGTATTAAACATGATGCAGAAGCATTTGGATTTCAGGCTGTTCTGAGTTTGCACATCACAACGAACGCCACTATAAGGATGCTATTGTTAATGTGAGTGTTATTTACATAAACATAATTAGTCTGCTTTCTATTTCCTGGGTATTATACAGTGACGAAACTACAGAGACCAGATTTTCTGTTTCTATTCTAGTACAAGGCCAGACACTGTATTATCCAGTTGCATAATCCCAAATTCCAATTCTCAATAACACTGTAAATAAGATGTTTTATGGGATTATGATATGATGAATAAATCTGAAATTTAGCGTAAAATGAAGAGGGTTACTTGACTTGGACTATACCTTCAATAAGGCGAGATGGTTTGGTTGTTGATGATTAAAGGCTAGTGGCAGATGAGGTGATGTTGGGTGGGGGGCAGGGGGAAGTAGGAATGTTGGTAGGAGGGTCAGAGAAGATGCAAAGTACTCTCACCTGTAAGCAATGACCAGAGCAGTTCTGCTGTTGGTCGGATGGACCACTTGCTTCCAATTCTCAGGAAGATATTTAGGAATAAGAACAAAATACTGTGGATGCTGGAAATCTGAAATAAAAACAGAAAGTACTGGAGAGGCTCAGCAGCTTTGGTTTCATGTGTGGACAAAGAAAAAGTCTTGACATTTTGAGTCCAATATGACTCCTCATAGGAACAATTCTTTAGATATTAGGAATGTCAGGTTTTGTAAATGCTTCAACTTAAATCTGTCTGTTTAATTCCATGATAGAATGAAGTTAGGTGTGTGGTCTAGAGGAGAGCTAATTAGCATCTAGGAGCTTGAATAAGAATTTCATAGAACATAGAACATTACAGCACTGTACAGGCCCTTTGGCCCTCGATATTGCGCCAACCTGTGGAACCAATCGGAATCCTATCTATCCTACACTATTCCATTTTCATCCACATGTTTATCCAATGACCATTTAAATGCCCTTAAAATTGGCAAGTCTACTACTGTTGCAGGCACTGTGTTCCATTCCCCCACTACTCTCTGAGTAAAGAATCTACCTCTGACATCCGTCCTATATCTATTATCCCTCAATTTAAAGCTATGTTCTCTCATGCTAGCCATCACCATCCGAGGAAAACGGCTCTCCCTGTCCACCAAATCTCACCCTCTGATTATTTATATGTCTCAATTAAGTCACCTCTCAATGTTTTCTCTAACAAAAACAGCCTCAAGTCCCTCAACCTTTCCTCATAAGACCTTCCCTCCATACCAGGCAACATCCTAGTAAATCTCCTCTGAACCTTTTCCAAACCTTCCAATAATGCGGGGACCACAACTGTACACAATACTCCAAGTGCAGCAGCACCAGGGGTTTGTACAGCTGCAGCATGACCTTGTGGCTCTGAAACTCAATCCCTCTAACAATAAAAACTAACACATCATATGCCTTCTTAACAACTTTATCAACCTGGGTGACAACGTTCAGGGATCTATGTACATAGACATCAAGATCTTTCTGCTCATCTACACTACCAAGAATCTTACCATGAGTCCAACACTCTTTATTCCTTTTTAGAAAGAGCAACAGGAATCAACAAGAAACATTTCAGTAAGAGATCGGCTGAGGCAGGGGTGGTTTCTTCTCTGTTCTAAAGAGAATGACCCCAGTTTTTCAAGTGTCTCCATGTCACTAACATCCTTCATCCTTTTACCATTCCAGTCAATCTCCTCAGCTTCTACCGATGGTTTGGACAGCTTGGCTCAAATGTGTTTCCTAGAATTTACCACAGTGTTCCAGTTGTTTGGTATACCTTTCTTGCGGTGTACTTTTTCTACTCGTTACCAGCTCCCTCAACTTGTCCTGCCAATTTCAAGACTTGTTAACCTCACCAAGTCTGTCCGTTCCCAAACCCTCTTTAAAATAGTATTTGTATATAACTCCACCTCATCTCGCTGTTCCAATCAAAATGGATCACTTTGCACTTCACCAACTTTAGTTTGCCAAGTGTCTGCCCTTTCTACCCATCTGCAGCTGTTTCCTGAAACCTTCACTGTCCTCACCATTTAGTAATTGTTGAGTTTACGAGTTTTGAGTTTGATTGACATGCAAACTTTAAAATTATGCCCTGCATGCCTGAGGTTATTAACCTGTACCAAGGAACATTGGACCCAATATGAAACCTTAGTTTGAAAAATAATTGTTTACATCTACATCCTGCTTTTTGTTCCTAATGCAATTTTGTACTCCGCAGAACTCAATTTTGCTGACATGCCTATTGTGTGGTATTTCATCAAACACACATTAACTGCACAACTCTTATCAACCTTCTCTTTTATTTCATCAAAGAACCCTAGTCAGTCAAATTCTATTTACATTTAACAAATCCTTGTTGATTCATATGTTTACAAGTAGCAATTTACTTTGTGTCTATAATGCACCCTCTTCACCAATGATAGGCTGATTGGTGGTAATTGTTTTAATCCTTCTTCCTTTTTTTTGAACATGAGTGCAACATTTCATAATCCCCTGGTGTCATTCCCATATTTAAAGAGAATTAGAAGGCTGTAGACAGAACCCTTTCATAATTTCTATTCCTACTTAGCAACCAAGAATGCATTCCATCCATAGTGGGTAACTATTCCACCTTCAATGCTGTCAACAGTCAAATTAACTCCTCCATCTAATAATTATATAATTGACTTCTGTTGCTAGATTTTGGGAGGAGTTTCATTATGAGCTCACTGGCTAAAGGTAGGTTAGCCACTAGCTAAGCAAATGCACTACATTTTATTCAACATGTTTCTCATGACAAGCCTCAACTGGAGGTTGGCTTACTGTGGTTGACAATAAATTCTATGTTATTACACAAGTGGGGATAGAAGACATGTGGAAAATATAGATTAACCGCAGATGGTGGTAATCTGGAATCAAAGCAGAAAATGCAGAGATATTTCAGTGATTCTAGCAAACTTCATGGAGGGAGAAAAAGTCAAGTTCAAGACCATGATGTTCAACCGCCAGTGGTGTCATATGAGGAAGGCATTGCAAGTGGGATTTGAAAATCCCATTTCCATTAGGTTCTGGATGCCATGGCCATTAGCACACAGCTCAGTTTTAAAGGGTTCAATGGAACTCCCAACAAGTCTGACTTAGCCACCTGCATATGCAGAGGTCAGCTCTGTTTTTAAAGGAATGTAATTAATGGCCCATTAATCTGTTAGAGCAGAAGCTGAAGCCTTGCCACCCATGGAGGAGGGTGACTGGAGACTTTTCAAAGCTGAAATCACCAAATGGACATACCCTGGGGCACATTTATGCACAGTTCTGTAGAAGTGATGTCCATATTACAGAGGAGGAGGTACTGGATGTCTTGAAATGCATAAAAGTGGATTAAACCCCATGACCTGATCAGACATCACCTAGAACTCTGTGGGAAGCTAGAGAAATGATTACTGGGCCCTTTGCTGAGACATTTGTATCATCGATAGTCACAGGTGAGGTGCTGGAAGACTGGAGGTTGGCTAACATGGTGCCACCATTTAAGAAAGTTGGTAACGAAAGGCCTGGGAAATATTGACCAGTGAGCCTGACGTCAGTGGTGAGCAAGTTGTTGGAGGGAAGTCTGAGGGACAGGATTTACACATGTTTGAAAAGACAAGGATAGATTAGGGATCGTCGCATTGACTTTGTGCGTGGGAAATCATATCTCAGAAGTAACAAAGAGGATTGATGAGGGCAGAGTGGTAGAGGTGATCTATATGGTTTCCGTAAGGTGTTTGACAAGATTCCTCATGGGAGACTCATTAGCAAGTTTAGATCACATGGTATACAGGGAGAACTAGCCATTTGGATACAGAACTGACTTGAAGGTAGAAGACAGAGGGTGGTTGTGGGTTGCTTTTCAGACTGGAGGCCTGTGACCAGTGGAGTGCCACAAGGATCGGTGCTGGGTCCACTACTTTTCATCATTAAATAAATGATTTGGATGTGAACATAGGAGGTATAGTTAGTCAGTTTGCAGATGACACTAAAATTGGAGGTGTAGTGGACAGCAAAGAAGGTTACCTTGGATTCCAATGGGATCTTGATCAGATGGGCCAATGGGCTGAGGAGTGGCAGATGGAATTTAATTTAGATAAATGCGAGGTGTTGCACTTTGGAAAGGTAAGTCAGAGCAGGACTTATACACTTAATGGTAAAGTCCTAGGGAGTATTGCTGAAGAAAGAGACCTTGGAGTGCAGGTTCATAGTACCTTGAAAGTGGAGTCGCAGGTAGATAGGATAGTGAAGAAGGTGTTTGGAATGTTTTCCTTTATTGGTCAGAGTATTGAGTTCAGGAGTTGGGAGGTCATGTTGCAGCTGTACAGGACATTGGTTCGGCCACTGTTGGAATATTGCGTGCAATTCTGGTCTCCTTCCTATCGGAAAGATGTTGTGAAACTTGAAAGAGTTCAGAAAAGATTTACAAGGATGTTGCTATGTTTGGAGGGTTTGAGCTATAGGGAGAGGCTGAACAGGCTGGGGCTGTTTTCCCTGGAATATCGGAGGCTGAGGGGTGACCTTATAGAGGTCTATAAATCATGAGGGGCATGGATAGGATAAATAGACAAAGTCTTTTCCCTGGGGTGGGGGAGTCCAGAACCAGAGGGCATAGGTTTAGGGTGAGAGGGGGAAGATATAAAAGAGACCTAAGGGGCAACTTTTTCACGCAGAGGGTGGTACGTGTATGGAAGCTGCCAGAGGAAGTGATGGAGACTGATATAATTACTGCATTCAACACATATCTGAGCGGGTATATGAATATGAAGGGTTTAGAGGGATAAGGGCCAAGTGCTGGCAAATGGGACTAGATTAGGTTAGGATATCTGGTCGACATGGGTGAGTTGAATTGAAGGGTCTGTTTCCGTGCTGTACATCTCTATGTCTCTATGACTAAGAGACGTATCGAACTCTACTCTCCCTCATTTCATTGGGCTATAAAACCAAAGTGAATGTAAATAAAATCTTTTGGTTAGAAATGCAACCCTTGTAAATCAATATGTTCCTTCTGCGGGTCTGCCAGCATTTGTCGAGACAGAAACAGTTAAATTTTCTAGTCTAAAGAAAACTTTTCAGTTTTCAGTTCTGAAGAAACATCACTGGACTTGAAATGTTAACTCTGTTCCTCTGTCCACAGATGCTGCCAGACCTCCTGAGTTTCTCCAGCCTTTTGCACGCTTGTTTCAGATTTGCAGCATCTGCAGTACTTTGCTTTTACGTACACAGTTGCTGGGATCAAAGGAAATAAAAGTTAAAATTTGCTCTTTCTGTTGAAAGGTTTCAGAAGCTGGGGGATCCAACATTGAATCATGTAGCTAACCTTCCATTTGGCTATTTGGCCAATTTTGGGTTCAATGCAGGTCGCCTTAACCACCTGCATATGTAGAAGTTGGCATCTTTCATTTCCTGGGTACCCATCAGTGCCAAGCTCAGCATCATCCCCAATTTGTGCATTGACACTTCAAGACGGCATTGAATGAGTAACCCAGTGTGGCATCAGGACCTGGAGGTATCCAGTTGACAAGCTCCTGGACCCAGTGTGAAGACTGAGCTCACATTTCTGGCCAATGGCCTTTTTACATGGTTCAGGGGTTCTCTGCCAGGATTGCTAGCTTTCTGAGGCAGGCACCAGCAGCCTCTGCCATTGCAGGATCATGTGAGTTGTCAGGGCACGAAACTCTGAAATTCTCTCCTTAAACCTCTCCATCTCTCTGCTCTCCTTCAAAACTCTCCTTAAGTCATGTCACATCCTATTTATCCCCAATATGTCCTTATGTGGCTCAGTATCAAATGTTTTGTATCATTCTGATGATGCGTTTTGGCATGTTTTAACATACTAAGTGCGCCTTGTAAATGAAAGATCTAATTGTTCTCCACCTTGGACAAGAATCCTGTAAAATTAACATGCAATTACATTTAGCAATGAGGAAGGCAAATGGTATGCACCCTTTGTTGCAAGGTAGTGGCTCAGTAGTTAGCACTGCTACCTCACAGCACCTAGGACCTGGGTTCAATTCCAGCCTCTGGTGACTGTCCGTGTGCAGTCTGCACATTCTCATTGTGTCTGCGTGGGTTTCCTTCAGATGCTACGGTTTTCTCCCACAGTCCAAAGATGTGCAGGTTGGGTGAATTGGCCATGCTAAATTACCCATAGTGCTCAGGGATGTGCAGGTTAGGTGCATTAGTCAGGGGAAATGTAGATTAATAGGGTTGCAGAATGGGTCTGAGTGGGATACTCTTCAGAGGATCGGTGTGGACTTGTTGGGCCAAATGGCCTGTTTCCACATTATAGGGATTCTATGTATTGAGCATGTCTTACTGCAAATTGCCTCACACTTTGGTGATAGTAAGATCAGGTCTGTGCTCAGATAGTGAACATTCAAAAGCTTTAATAAACATAAAACAAAGGTTAATGGCAAGACAATTTGCTGAAACCCTACAAACTCAAGAACTAATTCCATGTGATCTCACACCTCTGCCTCAGTCGCTATTCTTTGAGTAAAGGTTTATTTAACACTTTATTCTATGTTGGTGAGCTGACATGTGAAGTGATGTTCCCTCTAAGTTGTGCGATTGCATGTCTATACAGCTGACGCGGAGGTTGAACCCCTCCGTTAATTAAAACCAAACACCCAGAAAAGTTCACCTCACCTCGTAATCTGCTAAAAGTGTGTGTGAGTGGAAGAGAACTCCTAATTTCCACGATGTAAAGAAAAATAACAATTTATTTTCTAAACTGTAACAGTGATACTATACAAAGCTATTAACAAATCCAAGCCCCCTTTTTCTTAACATATCTGACCCCAACTCAATAAAAATGCTGCTCCAATTGCATAACTATTAAACATTACATTAACTTAATTCCTCAAAGTCCGTGCATTCTCTACTCCTTCTGTCCTTCTGATTCTGCTGTCTTCTCTCTGGGTCATCTTCTTATTTTTTACCACTTTTACAGGAAAAGGTATCTTTTGATAGAGAGTGCCTTCCGAGATTCCTTGGAGAGATAAATGGTTATTTCTTTGGATGGCAGTTGCTCTCTGGTTCGATGGGCAGTTGCTCTGACTGGTTTTCAACATGCCCGTGTTTTTAACCCCCAACATCGTTCCCTGTTATTGGTCCACTATTGTCAATACGATAAATTCAAACTCAATTGGGTTTTAGTATTCTGGACGTAATTTGAATTAATTGGTTAAATTTGAATTGTTGTCAAAACAGCAACCAAAACTCAGGTATCAATTTAACAGTCAACATGTTTCTATTTTGGAACAGCCTGTCTCTTAGCTGTTCTGAGCCCTATCAGCTGTGGCTGTACAGTAAATTCAGAAAACACTTTCTATCTTAAAGTGACCATACACTCTTTCAACGTTGTAGCAATACTCAATTGATGAGCATACTCAAGATTGAAATCAGTAGATTTCGGGACAGTAAGTGGACAGGTAAGAATCTAACAAGCATTAAAGACCAACCCTGAAGACATATCAAGCCTGGACTAGTTATAAATTAATAAGTTACAACAGAATGGCATGTTTTCATTAACATGTCATCCAAATTCACTGAGGGGGTGACCTTATAGAGGTTTATAAAATCATGAGGGGCATGGATAGGGTAAATAGACAAGGGTGGGGGAGTCCAGAACGAGAGGGCAAAGAGTGAGAGGGGAAAGGTATAAAAGGGACCTAAGGGGCAACATTTTCACACAGAGGGTAGTGCATGTATGGAATAAGCTGCCAGAGAAATGGTAGGGGCTGGTACGATTACAACATTTAAAAGGCATCTGGATGGGGACATGAATTGGAAAGGTTCAGAGGGATATGGGCCAAGTGCTGGCAAAAGTGTCTAGATTAGGTTCGGATATCTGGTCGGCATGAATGAGTTGGACTGAAGGATCTGTTTCTGTGTTGTACATCTCTATGATTCTATGTCAAGCTTCAAATGATCCAGTGTAAGTTTGAGTCTGAAACCATTATACTTTCAGGTCAAACAGTAAGAAACAGTCAAAGAATGTTTCTCTTAAATGTTTCTGACATAATGACCTTGAGATTTAACTCCACAGATCAGGCTGAATGCACATGCCCTGTCTCTGTTTCTATTTGAGTTATGATAAACATCTGGTTCAGTTTTGAAGTTTTCAATTGATTCAGCTACAATAGGGTTTTAGTGGTGCCAAAGTTTTGAAATTTATGGCATGTGGACATTGCTGCCTAGGCCATGTGCTCCTCAGATGCCGCCTGACCGGCTGTGCTTTTCCAGCACACCACACTTGACTCTGATCTCTACATCTGCAGTCCTCACTTTCTCCCAATCTTTATTGCCCACTCTCCATTTCCCTGGAGAAGCTGAAGATGAGCCTCTTACATTCTGCAGTCATTTGGGTGTAGGGACATTTACAACATTATTAGGAAGGGAATTCCAGGATTTTGTCACAGCAACAGTGAAGAAAATGGTGATATAATTCCAAATAAGGATGTGCAAAGTTAAAAATCACACAACACCAGGTTATAGTCCAACAGGTTTATTTGCACGGACTAGCTTTCGGAGTGCTGCTCCTTCATTAACTACCTGATAAAGGAGCAGCGCTCCAAATGCTCATGCTTCCAAATAAACCTGTTGGACTATAACCTGGTGTTGTGTGACTCTTCTAGTCCAACACTCCAAGTCACTAGAACATCTTGACACCAAGAACATCTACGTAAGAATCCTACTCATTGACTTCAACACTATTATCCCCTTGAGACTGATTACTAAACTTAGTGGTCTCGGACTAAGCCCCACTCTCTGCAACTGGGTCCTCAGTTTCCTGACCCACAGGCCACAATCAGTGAAGATTGGGGATAATATTTCATCCTCAATAACACTCAATGCTGGAGCCCCCCAGGGGTGCATACTCAGCCCCCTACTGTACTCATTGTATACCCGTGTTGTCGCCAAATACCAGAATAATGCCATTTACAAATTCGCTGATGACACCACCATAGTTGGTTGAATCTCAGGTGGCGACGAAACAGACTACAGAGGGGAGGTGGAAAACCTGGAAAAATAGTGCACTGAGAACAACCTAGCTCTCAATGCCAGCAAAACCAAGGAAGTCATTATTGATTTTCAGCGGGATGTTACTCATGCCCCCCTACACATTAACAGCACTGAGATGGAACAAGTGGAATGTGTTAAGCCCACAACAAGCTTTCTTGAATTCTTCATGTGGACGCACTGGTTACAAAGGCCCAACAACGTCTCTCAGGTAGCTGAGGAAATTTGGCATGATGGCCGATACCCTTGCCAACTTTTATAGGTGTGCCAGCAAGAGCATTCTGCTTGGATGTATCACTACCTGGTATGGCAACTGTACCATTCAAGATCGGAGATGGTTGCAGAGAGTGGTGAACTTGACCCGGACAATCACCAAGGCCAACCTCCCATCTATAGAATCCATCCACCATGCCCATTGTCAAGGAAAGACCGCCAGCATTCTCAAAGATCCAACCCACCCTGGCAATGTTTTTCTACAACCTCTACCATCAGGGAGAAGGTACAGAAGCCTGAGCACACGCACCAGCCGGTTTCAAAACATTTTCTACCCTACTGTTGGCAGAATACTGAATGGATTCATAAACTCTTAACATTCACCTGTACCTGCGCTTTTGTTTTTGCCGCTGTTTACTTATTATTTACTATCTCGGGGTTAAGGTACATAATTCTAGAAAAGGGTGGCACGGTGGCTCAGTAGTTAGCACTGCAGCCTCACAGCACCAGGGTCCCAGGTTCGATACCAGCCTTGGGTGACTGGCTGTGTGGAGTTTGCACATTCTCCCTGTGTCTGTGTGGGTGTGCTCCGGTTTCCTCCCACAGTCCAAAGATGTGTAGGTCAGGTGAATTGGCCAATGATAAATTGCCCATAGTGTTAGGTGCATTAGTCAGAGGGAGATGGGTCCGGGTGGGTTACTCTTCGGAGGGTTGGTGTGGACTGGTTGGGCCGAGGTTTCCACACTGTAGGGAATCTAATCTATGCTACTTAACTCTGTGATCTGCCTGTATTGCTCACGGGACGAAGTTTTTCACTGTGCCTTGGTACATGTGACAATAAATTCAATTCAATTCAATTCAATTCACCAGCACCTCCAAATCACACATAAGAATGGTGTGTCAACTGGGGGAGTGTTTGTAGGTTTGTATCTGTTTTTGAAACAAGTTTGGTGAGTTGCTAGAGTGGGAACCTTCCAACCAGACAGCCCTCTGAACAAACACTAACTTCAATTTTTGGGAAGAACTGTTTATTTGTCATTCACACTTACTCTGGAAAAGTGTTTTTTTGTCATAACCATTACCATCTCTGCCTGTTCTTCCGTGGCATCTTTGTTATTTAATCTCTGCTGCCCTATCCCTCCCCTTCAGCAATATAAAAATCAGTTGAATTGCAATGTTTAAATTTCAGTCCAGAAGAATTGTTGAGTCAAAAAGCAGTGCAATTGCCCTCTCTGCAGATATAGTCAGGCCTGCTGAGCGTTTCCAGAACTACTTGCTTTTATTGCAGACATCCCTTATCTTTAAAGTTAAAAATCATACAACACCAGGTTATAGTCCAACAGGTTTATTTGGAAGCACTAGCTTTCGGAGCGCTGCTCCCTTCACCAGGTAGTTGTGGCCCACAACCACCTGATGAAGGAGTCGCGCTCTGAGAAAGCTACTGCTTCCAAATAAATCTGTTGGACTATACCCTGGTGTTGTGTGATATTTAACTTTGTACACCCCAGTCCAACACCTGCTTCTCCACATCTTGTCACCATCCTGAAAGGCAAAGACAGCATTTCAACCACTTCTGTGTTCCGCCTTTGACCGGCAGGTGGCAGTGCCAGCGGAGGATGAGTTGATTCCGCCTGTGACCTGCAGGTGGCCGTGCCGACGGAGGGTGAGTTGATTCCGCCTGTGACCTGCAGGTGGCGGTGCCGGGGGAGGGTGAGTTGATTCCGCCTGTGACCTGCAGGTGGCGGTGCCGGGGGAGGGTGAGTTGATTCCGCCTGTGACCTGCAGGTGGCGGTGCCGGGGGAGGGTGAGTTGATTCCGCCTGTGACCTGCAGGTGGCGGTGCCGGGGGAGGGTGAGTTGATTCCGCCTGTGACCTGCAGGTGGCGGTGCCGGGGGAGGGTGAGTTGATTCCGCCTGTGACCTGCAGGTGGCGGTGCCGGGGGAGGGTGAGTTGATTCCGCCTGTGACCTGCAGGTGGCGGTGCCGGGGGAGGGTGAGTTGATTCCGCCTGTGACCTGCAGGTGGCAGTGCCGGGGGAGGGCAGTCTTCCTTGTTGGTGGTTGTTTCCATCAAGGGCTCGGTCGTTCAGTCTCAGCGGAGGGAGGGATCAGAGAGGGAGAGGACACACACAGACAGTGAGCGAGCGTCTTCCGATCGCACAACTCTATGTAGTCGTTGACAGCGAGTCCGAACAGGTAAGAGGCTCGTATTCTTCCCCCTCCCCCGCACCAAAACCCCCTCTCCCCCTGCACCACCCCCCCTCTCCCCCCGCACCACCCCCCTCTCTCCCCCCGCACCTCCCCCCTCTCTCCCCCCGCACCACCCCCCTCTCTCCCCCCGCACCTCCCCCCCTCTCTCCCCCCGCACCTCCCCCCTCCTCCCCCCGCACCTCCCCCCTCTCCCCCCTGCACCTCCCCCCTCTCTCCCCCCGCACCACCCCCCTCTCTCCCCCCGCACCTCCCCCCTCTCCCCCTGCACCACCCCCCCTCTCTCCCCCCGCACCACCCCCCTCCCTCCCCCCGCACCACCCCCCTCCCTCCCCCCGCACCACCCCCCTCTCCCCCTGCACCACCCCCCTCTCCCCCTGCACCACCCCCCCCTCCCCCTACACCACCCCCCTCTCCCGCTGCACCACCCCCCTCCCTCCCCCCGCACCACCCCCCCTCTCCCCCTGCACCACCCCCCCCTCCCCCTACACCACCCCCCTCTCCCGCTGCACCGCCCCCCTCCCTCCCCCCGCACCGCCCCCCTCTCCCGCTGCACCACCCCCCTCCCTCCCCCCCGCACCACCCCCCCTCTCCCCCTGCACCACCCCCCCTCCCCCTACACCACCCCCCCTCCCCCTACACCACCCCCCTCTCTCCCCCTGCACCACCCCCCTCTCCCCCTGCACCACCCCCCTCTCTCCCCCCGCACCACCCCCCTCTCCCCCTACACCACCCCCCTCTCTCCCCCTGCACCACCCCCCTCTCCCCCTGCACCACCCCCCTCTCTCCCCCTGCACCACCCCCCTCTCTCCCCCCGCACCGCCCCCCTCCCTCCCCCCGCACCGCCCCCCTCCCTCCCCCCGCACCGCCCCCCTCCCTCCCCCCGCACCGCCCCCCTCCCTCCCCCCGCACCGCCCCCCTCCCTCCCCCCGCACCGCCCCCCTCCCTCCCCCCGCACCGCCCCCCTCTCCCGCTGCACCACCCCCCTCCCTCCCCCCCGCACCACCCCCCTCTCTCTCCCCACACCACCCCCCTCTCTTTCACCGCACCACCCCTCTCTCTTTCACCCCCCACCATCCCTTGTCTTTCACAACCCCCCACACATCTACTCTCTCCCACCTCCATCAAGCTTTATCTGAACAGTATCATTCCTAAGCCTCTCTTTATTTCCCATTTCTTAGAGGAGAAAGTGAGGACTGCAGATGCTGGAGATCAGAGCTGAAAATGTGTTGCTGGAAAAGCGCAGCAGGTCAGGCAGCATCCAAGGGGCAGGAGAATCGACGTTTCGGGCATGAGCTGTTCTTCAGGAATTCCTGAAGAAGGGCTCATGCCCGAAACATCGGTTCCCCTGCTCCTTGGATGCTGCCTGACCTGCTGCGCTTTTCCAGCAACACATTTTCAGCCGTTTCCCATTTCTTAGCCCAACACTGACTGTTGGCAGACACCTTACCCTGACTAAACTTTCCATTGCTAACCATCTGAATTTGTGTTGGTGATGATCCTTTGCTCTTGAATTTGTCCCATCGCTGGGTTTATGCCCTATCTGGAAAGGAGATGTGTGTTGTGTCGCATACTCCATCATATTCTAGGAAATCTATTTGTTATGCCTGAAATAATTTGTTTGAACATTTCCTAGGCTTGCTCTCAACCCTTGTGTCTGACTTTCTCAGTTACTTGAATGAAGCATTGAAATCTCAAAATCTTTACTACTTTATTAATTTCCTTCAGAAGCAGATGTATTCTTCCAACTGTGCCCATTTTCCTTTGGCCAGTCGCTGTGTGCTGTTCCCCAATTCTGCCAATGATGTGCATCCACTCTGTCCTGACTATGCCTAAAGTATACTATTTTGTTTCAGTGCCAGCATTTGTATTTACTTGTTCCTTTCTTTATTCCAGATCATTACCTCACTGTTCTTTTGTAATTCTTTATAGACTTGTATGTCAGCTGGATAGTTCTCTTCTGCTGTCAAATTCCATTCAAATTGTTAATTTTAGAAGTGTTCACAGTTATAAATTAAGCTGCATATAACTTAAGTGTAAGCTACAAGAGAGGGGGAAAATCGTCTCGATGAGGCAAGATGCATTTGGAGCAGAAGCAGAGAAATCAGATGTATCATGAAACTGCAAAATGCAGCTTATATATTCCTGCCATGTTTTAGTGTACATTGTTATTCTCAATCCAACCTGAATTCTTCCAAGTACCTTAAAAAGGACAAGGCAGTTACATGTTTTTCTTTTGTATTATTTTCTGATTACACTTGTTTGTTTCAGTAAATTTGGAAACTCAGCCTGGATAATTTGTTCATCCTTGAGTAAGTTCCTCAGCTACTCTGCACCTGTCTTGCAGCATATTTCCCCTGCCCTCTGACCTCGCATCAGCTGGTGACTGCATTGCCTTGTCATTTTCCATCTGTCCTACTTTTGAAGATCTCCTTAGTGTTACCTGTCTCATTTTTCCTCAGCAGCTGACTGCCTTCCATCAAACTTGTGATTCCCAACTATCAACATTAACATAAAGTCTGTCCCACCCTGTCTACCATGAGGAGTTTGACCTGCATTGCCCAATGACACAGCAGAGATCCCCCACCTCCCAGTGCCACCTTACCTTACCTGCCCAATCCTTTTAAATTTTGATATTGGTTTTGTTATAAAAAGCCACACACCTTAACAAGAGTGCTATTGAAAAACAGCATTTCAGTCTTCCTCTTAAAATATTTATCAACATGTCTGTCGCATTTATTAGCTTGCCCTGGATATAGAAATATTGTATTTACAGGATCAGACCAAAAATAGTCTGTTGATGAGAAATGTCAATGCATTGTTTCTTCTCAGTGGGTCTGGAAGAAATAAGAATTGAACCGAATTTATTGTCACGTGTACCGAGGCACAGTGAAAAGCTTTGTCTTGCGAGCAATACAAGCAGATCACATAAGTAAGTAGCATAGATAAGCAAATGATAGATAAAGAGCAGCAAAAACACAGGTCCAGGTGAATGCTAGGGGTTTTGTGAGTCCTTTCAGTATTCTAACAGCAGTAGGGTAGAAACTGTTGCGAAACTGGCTGGTACATATGTTCAGGCCTCTGTACCTTCTCCCTGATGGTTGAGGTTGTAGAACAGCTTTGCCAGGGTGGGATGGATCTTTGACAATACTGGTGATCTTTCCTTGACAGCGGGCCTGTTAGATGGATTCTGTAGATGGGAGGTTGGCCTTTGTGATTGTCCGGGCCGAGTTCACCACTCTCTGTAACCGTCTCTGATCTTGAATGGTACAGTTGCCATACCAGGTAGTGATACATCCAGACAAAATGCTCTCGATGTCACACCTATAAAAGTTGGCAAGGATATTCACCGTCATGCCAAATTTCCTCAGCTGCCTGAGGAAGAAGAGACGTTGTTGGGCCTTTGTAACCAGTGCATCCACATGAAGAGTCTAAGAAAGCTTGTTGTGGATGACCACTCCCAGGAGCTTGACACTCTCCACTCGTTCCACCTCTTTGCTGTTAATGTGTAGGAGGGGCATGAGTAACATCATGCCGAAAGTCAATAATGAGTTCCTTGGTTTTGCTGGCATTGAGAGCGAGGTTGTTCTCAGTGCACCGGTTTTCCAGGTCTCCCACCTCACGTCTGTAGTCTGTTTCATCGCCATCTGAGATTCGGCTGACTACGGTGGTGTCATCAGCGAACTTGTAAATGGCAATAGTCGGGTATTTGGTGACTCAAACATGGGTATACAGCAAGTACAAGCTGCTCAACTTTTGAACACAATTTTGCCATTCAACAATATCGTGGGTAATCTTTTACCTCAATTTTATTTCCACATAGAATCCCCACACCCCTTGAATATCTTTGTGGCGAAAAATCCATCGACCTCTGTCTTGAACATTGTTTGCATTCTTTTTAGGAAATTATTTTCCACAATGTTTTAAATTCTGTTTAGAAACAGATCGTTTTTATATATGTGCACCGACTTGACCATCTGTGAAAGCACTTTAGATAACAGCATTGTAAAAGACGCGAGATAAGTGTAAACTTTTTTTCAACCAGTCCAATGGGTTATGCTGGTGTTTGCAGTCCACCTGAGCCACTCCATTCATCACGTTTATAACCACTTTGCAGAAGCATTTACTGCAGTGGGCCTAATGTTAAATGCTGCTGAGGTAAATTGCAACGAAGAAAGCCTGCAATGCTACTGCCTCTTCCATGATGAGTGCTCAGCAAGTCCCTTAATATCACCAGGGCCCATGGGACATTCACTAACGTTCTCTTTAATCATATGATAGCAACTGCTACTGTATTACAAAATTAGTCACTGTTGCCATTTGTGGTTCTGCATCATCAGAGGAAAGTGTAAAATGTACTGTTTTAAAAAAGATCTTTTTTTTAAAAAAAGATTTAAAAACAAGGGTTCAGAAAAGATTTAGGAGAAAGTGAGGACTGCAGATGCTGGAGATCAGAGCTGAAAATGTGTTGCTGGAAAAGTGCAGCAGGTCAGGCAGCATCCAAGGAGCAGGAGAATCGATGTTTCGGGCATGAGTCCTGAAGAAGAGCTGATGCCCGAAACGTCGATTCTCCTGCTCCCTGGATGCTGCCTGACCTGCTGCGCTTTTCCAGCAACACATTTGCAGTTCAGAAAAGATTTACAAAGATGTTGCCAGGGTTTGAGGATTTGAGCTATAGGGAGAGGCTGAGGCTGTTTCCTCTGGAGCGTCAGAGGCTGAGGGGTGACCTTATAGAGGTTTACAAGATTGAGGGGCATGGATAGGGGAAATAGGGAAAGTCTTTTCGGGAAGTCCAGAACTAGGAGGCATAGGTTTAGGGTGAGAGGGGAAAGATATAAAAGAGACGTAAGGGGAAGCTTTTTCACACAGAGGGTGGTACGGGTATGGAATGAGCTGCAGGAGGAAGTGGTGGAGGCTGGTACAATTGCAACATTTAAGAGGCATTTGGATGGGTATATGAATAGGAAGGGTTTGGAGGGATATGGGCCGGGTGCTGGCAGGTGGGACTAGATTGGGTTGGGATATCTGGTCGGCGTGGACGGGTTGGACTGAAGGGTCTGTTTACATGCTGTACCTCTCTATCACTCTATAACTCTTAAGTCAATAATTGGCACTGTCTCCATATTAAATTCACACTCTTTAGACATTGCCTTTGTAATTGTGAATGTTTTCTTGAGGGAAAAATAATGTTAAAAGGTGAGAAAGTGAATTGATCAGGGAAGAGTTTTGCTCTAATACTGGGAGTAATGCATAGCATGTCATTGCAAGGAAAGGCATTTAATTTAGTAGCCTCTTCAGCGCTGAAGCCGTCATCTTTCATATCACATAGAAAGATACTATTATTGCAACCTCTCTTTTTCATCTTCAGAATGTTTTATGTGGTCTGCAACCTGTTAGTTAATTAATGTTGAAGTTGGGATGGGGGGGGGTTCAGTTAGCTCAGTTGGTTGGATAGCTAGCTTGCAGTTCAGAGTAATGCCAACAGTGTGGGTTCAATTCTTGAGGTTATCATGAAGGAGTGTCCTCCTCAACCATGACTTTCAGATTAAACCACCACTAGTTGTCTCTGTCTACTGGCAGAGCAGCCCCTATGATCCTGTTGGACTGTGGCAACTAACTTTACTGCAGTGTAATCCTCACTGAATGCACAAATGTGGCAAGTAATCCATACACAAGGAAAATAGTTGTAAAACTGTAAATTTCTGTCATACCGTTCAGTATTTAAAAGGGAAGTTTTATTCCATTTTATTTTTAAACAATTACTTTCCAAAGCCAGGCATGGAGTTGGTGTTCCAGTAACTTCTGTGATAAGCAGTTTTACTTTATGATTGGACCATATTGAGTACACCAGTTCCCATTCTCCCTCCTCACCTGTGACTAGCCCTTTTGTTTAGCTGGGCCACCACTTGGAGATGCCACCATAGAACCTCAACTTGTTTTGAAAACAACTTTCACCAAGCTCTTGGCCATCTTGCCTGATCTTCTCATAAAGAAAGTAAACTTATCCGAGATGATTTTAACAGGTGAACCATTGCTTGGAGAGGAAGCATATGATCAACTGGGTGCAGTATATAAGTATTACTTGCTATCCAGCTTGAACTGTTTAATCTGCTTAACCAGAGGAATGATTGTGATGGAGCAGGAAAGCACCAGTTTAATTGAAGTAAATATCTGCAGATCAGAATGCTGTGGCTTAAACACGTTCTTTAGAGCTTATTATGATCAGGAAAGATCCAGATCTGATACTTCATTAGATACAGGAGATGGGAATCTTCCAGAGTCCAAGGTACAGAATGATGTTGCCACAGAACTGTATTACTTTGATCCGAGCGCTATCGCCTGGTGTTAGCAGCTTCCTACTTATAGTTGGTACTGTATTCGCTGGGAATCAGTTTAGCTCAGTTGTCTGGATTGTTGAGATGAGTGTGGTGCTGGAAAAGCACAGCAGGTCAGGCAGCATCCAAGGAGCAGGAAAAATCGGCGTTTCGGGCAAAAGCCCTTCATTCCTTTCATTTACAGAGCGGTGTGATGCCAACAGCATGGGTTCAATTCCCATCACTGGTTTGAGGTTACCACATGAAGGACTCTCTTCTCAACTGCTTCCCTTGCCTGGGGTCTGGTGGCCCTCAGGTCAAATCACCATCACTCGCTCCTCTCTCTCATGAGAGAGCAGCCCCTATGGTCTGGTAAGACGATGGCGACACAACACAACAATTATGTTCGCTAATCTTCGTATGTGAAAGTAAGCAATAAAAACAGCTATTTCTGCATGGTTCATTTTGATGAATTAGATAAATGATGCATTCTCAGTTCTGATATTTTAATAGACCTGTTATTGTCTCGTGCACTCTGGGGTATTTAGGCAATAAATTATTAAGCTGTTATTAGTATTTTACATTGGTGGTTGAACTAGTTTAAAGGGTTGTGGGGGAGAATTGGAGCCATGCAGGAAAGTGGTAAGAGTAGGGGAATGCTGGAAGAGGAGGAATCAGCCTTGCTGGTGGTGAATGGGGCAGGGGCACCAAGATCGGAGAAGTATTTCACTAAACAAGATGACCTGATATTTTAGAATGTGCACAATGTGAAGAAAAACTATTCAAAATATTTGCAGTGTGATATCTTTCATTTTTATAGCTTTTAACATCTTAAAATGTTGCAGGGTGCTTCCCATATCTAATATTTCTCTGTGCTCTACTATCCAAGGATAGTGGTCTAAATGCTTAATCAGAGTTTCTGAACGATTATAGCAAAGTGGCAAACTCGAAGGAGAGTTTATGCTGCCTAACCAGATTAAAGAATGGCTGTTAGTGGAGGAGAAAAAAAAGAATTCACAATGTGCCAGCACCAAGATTGGAAGACTGCAGATTTCTCATAGGCCAGGGTGTGGTTACAAGTTAAGGTTGTGGAGGGATTTGAACATTGTGAGAATTTTAAAATTTAGGCAGTGTTGGACCAAGGGTTCTTGTGGCTCAGGAAGACCACATGATGCACAAAAGCAGTAGAACTGCAGGCGGGGAGAGAATGGGTTATTTGTCTGATGTAAAATTAGGTGGCTTCGAAAATGGAAAGAATTAGTTTTTGGTAAATCAGTTCAGAATATGCTGATTGTAAGATTCCTCTTGCTCTGCTGATAAATTTTGCTACATGCTCATGTTGAATCAATGTTTCTCAGCTATCACAGTGGTTCCCTACTGGGTTTACATTGACGTATTCCTCATTTCTGATTTGTTTAGTTCCTGATTCTTTTTGGGTGCTTACTAGCATTGTTATGGAGTCAGAGATGTACAGCATGGAAACAGACCCTTCAGTCCAACCTGTCCATGCCAACCAGATATTCCAACCCAATCTAGTCCCACCTGCCAGCACCCAGCCCATATCCCTCTAAACCCTTCTTATTCATATACTAATCCACATGCCTTTTAAATGTTGCAATTGTACTAGCCTTCACCACTTCCTCTGGCAGCTCATTCCATACACGTACCACCCTCTGTGTGAAAAAGTTGCCCCTTAGGTCTCTTTTAGGACTCCCCCACCCCAGGGAAAAGACTTTGTCTATTTATCCTATCAATGCCCCTCATGATTTTATAAACCTCTATGAGGTCACTCCTCAGCCTTCGGCGCTCCAGGGAAAATAGCCCCAGCCTATTCACCCTCTCCCTATAGCTCAAATCCTCCAACCCTGGTAACATCTTTGTAAGTCTTTTCTGAACCCTTCAAGTTTCTCAACATCTTTCCGATAGGAAGGAGACCAGGATTGTATGTAATATTCCAACAGCGGCCTGACTAATGTCCTGTACAGCTACAAGATGACCTCCCAACTCCTGTACTCTATACTCTGATCAATAAAGGAAAGCATACCAAATGTCTTTTTCACTATCCTATCTACCTGCGACTCCACTTTCAAGGAACTTATCAATATTAAACTCCATTTGCCATTTCTTGGTCCACTTCCCCAGCTGATCAAGATCTTGCTGCAATTTCTGATAACCTTCCTTACTGTCCACAATACTGCCTATTTTCGTGTCATTTGCAAACTTACTAATCATGTCTTGTACAATCTCATCCAAATTATTGATCTAAATAACACAGTACTGGGCCCAGCACCAACCTTTGAGGCACACCACTGGTCGAAGGCCTCCAGTCTGACAAGCATCCTTCCACTGTAACCCTCTGCTTCCTACCGTCCAGCCACTTGTATCCTATTTGCCAGCTCTCCCTGAATTCCATGCAATCTAACCTTCCATGTGGAACCTTATCAGACATTAGTGAAATCCATATTGACTACATCTCTCGCCCTGCCGTCATCAATCTTCCTGGTCACTTTATCAAAGAACTCTAACAAATTTGTGAGGTATGATCTCCCACACACAAAGCCATGCTGACTACTCATAATCAGACCCTCTCTTTCCAAATGCATGTCTATCTCATCTCTCAGAATCTTCTCATGTAACTTACCTACCACCGATGTTAGACTTACTAGTCTATACTTCCCAGGTTTTTCTTTGCAGCCCTTCTTGAATAATGCCTCAACATTTACTACCTTCCAGTCTTCCGGGACCTCACCCGTGGCTAATGATGATCCAAATATATCAGGCAGGCCCCCCTCCCCTGCAATTTCTTCTCTGGCCTCTTGCAGTGTCCTTGGACATATCTGCTCAGGACCAGGACATTTATCCACCTTCATACATTCTAATACATCCAACACCTCCTCTATTATGACATGGACTGAACCCAAATTCCCAAGTCGTCTTTCTCTATGGTGAAGACAGGGGAAATACTCATTGAGGACCTTGCCCATCTCCTGCGGTTCCACACATACATGTCCACCTTGCTCCTTGAGAGGTCCGATTCTCTTTCTAGTTATTCTTTTCCTTTAATATACTTAGACTCTCTTTGGATTCACCCTAATCTTCTCAACCAAAGCTATCTTGTGCCCCCTTTTCGCCCTTCTGATTTCCTTCTTCAGTAAACTCCCGTATCCCATATATTCCTCCAGAGATTCCATTGATCCTACCTGAGCGATGCCTCCTCTTTTCTGGGAGAAAGTGAAGACTGCAGATGCTGGAAAGTCAGAGTTGAAAGGTGTGGTGCTGGAAAAACACAGTAGGTCAGGCAGCATCCGAGGAGCAGCCGAGTCAATGTTTTGGGCATGAGCCCTTCACCAGGAATGTCTGGGGGAGGAAGAGGGCTGAGAGATAAATAGGAGTGGGGGTGAGGCTAGGGGGTAGTAGCTGGGAAGGTGGTATGTGGATGCAGGTGGAGGGTGATGGTGAAAGGTTGGCGCGAATAGGAGGGAAGGAGGAAGTACAGGTAGGACAGTTCAAGAGGGTGGTACCGAGTTGGAGGGTTGGATCTAGGATGAAATGGGGGGGAGGTGAGATTTGGAAACTAGTTGGTGCTGTGTGGTTGAAGGGTCCAAAGGTAGAAGGTAAGGTGTTCTTCCTCCAGTCATTGAGTGGTTCCTTCCAGCCTCGCACTTGCCTCCCTGCTGTTGAGGATACCCTTCCCCATCAGTCAAGTTTAATCCCTCCGTTGTATTACTAGTAGATCTGCCCACCAGAATATTGGTTGTCATTCCAGTTCAGGCATATCAGGCCCTTCTTGAGCACGTCACCTCTACCCCAGGAAAGATCCCAGTGATCTAAGAATCTGAATCCCTACCTCCTTTTCTCACTTTTGTTTTATTCAGTCAGATAATGCCGACGTTGCTGGCTTAGAGTGTTGATCCAATCTCAGTTGGAAAATTAGTTTAAGATTATGTCAGGGATGGATCAAACTAGTGAAAGAATTTGCCTGCTCTTTCATGTCAGTGATTTCCAGCCAATTATGTATTTGGAAGTAATGGTCTTTGTTGCTTTGGTAACCTATTTGGCCACACTGTTCATGAAGAGCATTGATGAACGATCAGGATTATTTTGTTTGTTGAAGGACAAATGATGGTTGGAACATGGGTGATCATTTCTGTTTCTCTAAGAGTGCCATGGTACCTCCTTAAACATGCAGCATGCTCTACCATCTCATGCAAAATACAGCACCTCTGACAAGTAGAGTTGCACCAAAGCTATTGTGTTTGGTCTTTCACCTGCGACTTTTGGCATGCGAAATTAACTATAGTAGCAAGGTTGACACTTCAAATAGATTGCAATCAATGTTTTTAAAATATTATGAAATTAATGTGGAGTGAAATGGTCATAATTGTTTTGTCAGACGCTGCCCGACATCTACAGTTCCTCTTTGTTCTGCTGATGCTCCATCATTCTGATCCCTCGTCACATCTGCCTTATTCCTGAGGCCATCCTCTGCCCGTTTAATGCAAAACGGTTTCCTGTTCTCGTTGACTGACATAAAACTACGGACTTATATACTGCTCAAATAATGTTTCATTCAAAGAACTTCGAATGCATTTCTCTAAAGGTGAAAAAATTAAATTTCATAGTTTTGATCCTTTATTTCGCTACAAAGAATGGAAATCTGTTTGCGGCTAGTGGTTTAACAACAAATACCTCTCCCTCTTTCTTTGAGAGAAGGTTTCACGGTATTTATGTTTACGGATTTAAGTTTTCAGTCCTAATTCTCATCAGTCCTAATTCTCAGTTTAAACCGGAGTTGTCTTGCCTTTTTTGCATGAGGAGATGGTGGGAGAGTGATTCATTTTAATTTCTCTCATGCTAGGGGCTAATGACCAAATTTCACAAAAGATAAATATTGCTATAATAGTAAGCATGGATTTCAGGAAAAAAGGCCAAAACAATAAATTGACCATTTAAATGAGTCACAAAAATAACTATTAGAAAGTATCAAGTCGTGGAGAGAACTTGTAAAACCTCTGATTTCTTGATTAATAATTGGAGGTAGACAGAGAGAAAAACTCAGACTCAGTTCCATGTGCTGATCACAAGAAAAGGTGGAGAGAACTGAGCTGTGCCATCGAGCTGATTATCTAACCCTGAACTTCATTTACCTCTGGTTTGGAAACTTCAAATTGGTCTTGGCAGTATGCATATGATACTGGCGAACACAAATGTGTACCGCTCAGCCCAAGCATTCATCCTTCCTGTAAATGACTAACAAAAATAACTATTAGGAAGTATCAAGTAGCAGTGAGAGTTGGTAAAACCTGTTTCTTGGACAAGTGGGAGTAGAGGATGAGAAAGACTCAAGGAAGCAAAATCAGGGCATTTGGAAAATCAAAACACTATCCATCAGAGTCAGCACGGTTTTATGAAGAGCAAATCATGTTTGACTAATTTGCTACAGTTTTTTGAAGATGTAATAAGTAAGATGAATAATGGGGATGCTATAGATGTAATTTATCTGGCCTTCCAGAGGGTGTTTGATAAGGTGCCACACAACAAGGTTAAATTACAAAGTTGGATCATAGGGGATATGGGGCAATTTATTAGCCTGGATAGATGACTGGCTGATGGACAGAAGGCAGAGTCAAGATAAATGCCTTTTTTTCTGAATGGCAAGATGTAAGTATTGGGGTGCCGCAGGGTTCAATCCTTGGACCCCAGCTACTTACAATCTACATTAGTGACTTGGATACAGGGAAAGGAGGCTCTATAGCCAAATTTGCAGACAGCACAAAAATCGGTGGGACACTAAATGACATTGAGGAAATAAGAACCTTACAAATGGATATAGATAGGTTAGGAGAGTGGATCAAAATACAGCAGATGGAGATTAATGTGGATAAGTGCAAGGTCATGTATTTGGGTCAAAAAAATGGGAAGGCGACTGATTATCTTAACGGGGAGAGACTTCAGAGTGCTCTGGTGCAGAGGGATCTGGGTGTACTTGTTCATGAGTCACAGAAAACTAGCATGCAGGTACAGCAGGTAATAAAGAAAGCAAATAGAATGTTGGCTTTTATAGCTAAAGGAATAGAATATAAAGGTAAGGAAGTACTGTTACAACTATACAAAGTATTGGTGAGACTACACCTGGAGTATTGTGCACAGTTTTGGTCCCCTTATTTGAGGAAAGATTTAGTAACATTGGAGGCAGATCAAAGGAGGTTCACCAGATTGATCCCAGCGATGAGGGGTCTGTCATGTGAAGAGAGTCATAGAGTGATCGAGATATAAAGCTCGGAAACAGACCCTTCAGTCCAACTGTGTCATGCCAACCAGATATCCTAAATTAATTAGTCCCATTTGCCAGCATTTGACCCATATCCCTCCAAACCCTTCCTATTCATAGACATATCTAACAAGGTAAGATCACATGGAATAGGGAAAGAAATTTGTCATACTTACCTTATCCAATCTGCATGTGACTGCAGACAGCAATGTGGTTGATTCTTAACTTCTCTCTGGGCAAATAGGGATGGGCAACAAATGTTGGTCTGGCAAGAGAAGCCCATATCCTGTAGATGAATCAAAAAAGTGTTTCAATGTACTTTATCTGAAAGTGCTCTCTATCAGGGCATAAGCAAATATATCTGACTCAGAGTGTTGTTATTTTCAAATGCCAGGTGCAAAGAGTTTCACAAGTGTATCAGGATCCTGCCAGATGTGTACAGGGTTTCAGTTCGTATTGGAATCCTCTGTCTAAAATTCATACATAACAGATTGAACCATTTAGGCCTATACTCTCTGGAATTTAGAAGAATGAGGAGAGATCAAGCTGAGGTATTCAAGATGATAAAAGGTTTGGATAAAATAGACATGGAGCAGATACTTCCTCTTTGGGGCATTCTAGGACGAGAGGTCATTGTCTTAGGATGAGGGGGGAGCAAATTTAAAACCGAGTTGTGGAGAAACTTCTCCCAAAGGGTTGTGAATCTGTGGGATCCGCTATCCCAAAATGCAGTGGATGATGGGACAGTGAGTAAATGTAAGGAGTTAGTCAGATGTTTGATTGGTAATGGGATGAAGTGATGGCAGAAAAATGGGGGTGAGGAGCAGATTAGCTATGATTGAATGACCTAATTCTGCCCCTATAGCTTATGAACCTGCATTTATGGATTGCTTTTCTGGGGGCTGAGAGTTTAGGAAGAGAATAAGTAGATAGTCTGCCTCAATCCAATGAATTATTCACCCATTTCCCCCCTGTCCCTTGTTGAAACACCCATTTCTACAGAATGAACCCTCTCGTGATGACATTCTCGACTTCCATTTGCTCACCCACCCCATCCCACCCCTGGCAGCCTGATACATTCGCCTCTGAGCGAAAGCATCCCTAATGTCATGCTGCAGACTGATTGCCACTTCAGGACCTGGGCTAAGTTAAATCGTGTACACTGCACTGACTTCCAGTCACAAACACTTTCTCTGACACTTGATGCTGTTTGGTTCATTAGTCGTAGAATTGTAAAACCCATGGAAGCAGGCTATTTGGTTCATCAAGTTCACACCGACCCTCTGAAAAGTCACCCTGACCCACCTCCCTACCCTATCACCCTGCATTTCCCCTAGCTAATCCACCTAGCCTGCACATCTTTGGGCACTATGGGCAATCTAGCATGGCCAATCCACCTGACCTGCACATCTTTGGACTGTGGGAGGAAACCAGAGCACCCGGAGGAAACCCACACAGACACAGGAAGAATGTGCAAACTCCACACAGACAGTTGCCCGAGGGTGGAATTGAGCCAGACTCCTTGGCACTGTGTGGCAGCAGTGCTAACCACTGAGCCCAGCAGTCAGCTGTGAACCTCTGTGATAAGTGGCCTTTGATCAGAGCAGTAGTGCTTTGCAAAATCTTCTAGTTACGCACTATCTGTACTTTGAACAATCTCCTCAGGAATGTGCCTTTGCAAAGAAAGTCTGGAGAAAGATGCAGTGGTTTTTGTCGAGGTTTGTCCTGAACAGCTCCGTTATATCAGACTCTGTGCTTTACTGTCTATTCCCTGGGATGCACTGTTATGGACCAGGCCAGACCCCCTCAAAACATTTCAAGGAAGTAGCCCAGAGGCTAACTTTGCAAGTTGTTTCAAGCCGATGCAAAGTGGATATTCCAGGAGTGATGCACTTGGCCCAACTACTTGTTTTTAAACAAAACAGAATTTATTTGCAAGATTACCAAATGAAATACAAACAAAAGAACACAGAATAACTTACCCTATCCGAAAACCCAACAGATTATCCCAACTTAATGATGCAGTTCCAAATATTTGCAACAATCCCTAAAAACACCCCTTGGCAAAAATAAAAGGTAAAATCAAACAGTCTCAGGAGAGTGAGATGGCAGAGAGATTCAGCATAGAACACCTTTTTCTATGGAGCTGTTTCTTGAACCAGCAGCATTAAAACTTGACTGCTTGCTAAAACCAAACCGAGCCAGAGAAAAGCTGAGTGAGGAGAACTGGCCACTCCCCTTTCATTGTACATGTTATTTTTTTAAAACACAAATGCCTTTGCCTGAGGCAGTACCTGTTAGCTTTAATCAAATTGGCCCTAAAACCCATCCACGCCAGATTTCTTGACAGCTCTGCGTTTATGACCCCTGTGAAAGAAAAACCAAGGACAAAGGAGCAGCAGCATCACAACGCTCTGTGACAAACATCAACTGTGCCTGGCAGACCATCAGCTTGGTAAAAGATGTTCTTTGGTCTGCCCAAAATTTGTAGGTCTTTCAGAACAAGGAGTTGACCGTGACACAGTATTGCAGATCAGCACATTCCAAGGTCTAGGACTATGTGCTGAGGGACACAGTAAAGCTTGGAGGCAGCTTCTACCAAGGCACAATGGGGAAAGACCACCGTCTGAGGTCTTTCAGCCAAAGTACAATGGCGGTCCATTCAGTTATTGGACCCCACTGATACCTCAAATATGTGTAAATATAGTCTTGTGTAAGTAAGAGATGCCTTTGTTTGCAGAGTAGAGTCAAACTCCAGTGTTTGTTTCTTTTGCTACTCTATAGAACTGAACTGCTTCAGTGACTATGTTTGTATGTAAATATGTTTTTATGAATAATGTATATGAATAATGAAGAGGAGGAAGGGGGCATTTCAGTGTCTGTACTTTGCCTGCTGGCTATCTGTTGGATAAGCCTTGCTTGAACAATCTGGTTGGCTCAGCGCCAGCAGTAGTAGTTAGGAAGTAATGCAGATCTCTCAATTTATATTGCTCCTGTCCCCAACTCTTAAATCTTTCAGGAAGTGGCAGCCTTTTTGGGTTACTGTTTAAGATCATCCACGCTGGTTTTAGTTGTCTTAACCTGTATGCTTTACATTAGCCGCTTGACTTCAGTGTCCCACTGTCCCTGTTCCAAAGCTGCAAATCTGTCTTCAAAACAAAGTTGCTTGCATCTCAAACATACTGACTTTGGGAAGTTGGTGACAATGTGCAGTACTAGCCTTTCCAAATTCTCTTCATAACTGAACTGCCTTATCCCAGGTAACATCCCAGCAAATCTCCTCTGTTCCCATAGAAAAGAGTCTTGTCAGAAATGTTTTTGCTGTTGTAGCTGAGACCTTTTCAAAGTTCTATCTTAGCACTTGGATCACCTAGCTTTTACATTTTGTTGCTCTAATTATAAACACATTTCACTTTTAATCACCTTGCCATTTCATTTCATGCAAGTTAACCCAAAAGCTAACAATCCAAGTTGACCTTCAGGACCCATTCTATCTGATTGAAATTTTGCACATTTTTCTGTGAATACCATGACCAGTGCAGATTTTGACACACGTCACAATGTCTGGACTGACTTGAGGTCAACCTATCATCAACATGATTCAAGAAGGAATTAGCTTATAGTTCTTAGGCTCAAGGGTTCAAAGGTTATGGGAAAGTGGAATCAGGAGTAGGATGATCAGCCATGATGGCCTACTCCTGTTCTTTTTTTTAATTGTCTATGTAGTAAAAGTCTGCTAAGCGCTCCATTTGTAAAAGCTCCTGATGAAAACCGTGATTTTCATTCAAAGGATCCATGAAAAAGTTTCATACTTCCACAAAAGGGATTTTGAGAAAACCCAGTTTGACTGACTGGGTGGATCAAGCCACTTCGTGTGCAGGCTTTGGAAATTGCCATGGGATCCACCTAACAACATCATGTTGTGACTTGCCTGACCAACTTGGACTTTGATTTATCTTGCAAAATTTGGTATGCAAGAGGAAATCGCATACTATTTTGCATTCAATAGCTCGCACATCAGAAAAGTAGAACTAACTTTGTTATTTATCTCTGCAATTCACCTGAAAATCATAGCTTTAGGTGAATCATAAGAATTGAAGTTAAGGCCAGACGTGGGTTCTTTTGGGTGTTTCTTGCACAGAAGAATCAATTTGAGGTTTGGCATTTTTCATGTATAGCACTATGAATTCCTCACTGGTATAACTTAGAATAAAATGCATCACTAAATACAGGATATGAAAAGAAAACCCGATGCAGAGCCTTTATTGAATGAGGCTCCTCCATCTCAAAACTGATTTCAGTTACAGCAAGTAAATTCAGACTTACTTGAACTGACCAATTTCTGCCATGTAATGAAACCCACGCAGGACCAGAGTGCAAGTTTAGGTATAGGAATGAGAAGTAGCTAAAGAATGGACCTCTGGGCTTGAGGATAAAAATTATTGCGGGCAATGTTAGGGCCAATCGCTGGAAAGTGAGGCTGGGATGATGATAGGAACAGAGCTATGGCTGGGGTCGGGACTGGATTGGGATTTCAGGAAGGATGTGCAGTGATATTTTGTAAAACTCCTCCTGTAATACTCAAGCTGCTATTTATTTGAATATTGTTTTGAGTTCTGAATCCAAATTAATCTGAGTTACAAATAATGATGGATCCAATACTGAGGCTTGGAGTGTGGGGAGAGCAGAGTTGGGGCAAAGTGTGCTGGTTCTATACTTGTATCTGAGCTATCCTTTCTCCCACTTTTATTTCAAATGATTTAGCCTTGAAATTCTAGAGTCATGTTGGTGGAAACTTGGTGTTCCAGCTCCTCTGAACATTCAAGTCCAGATGAGAAAGCTTGTAGCCTCACATGTGACACATCTCCAACAGGGTGACCCATTTGTTCAGAAGAATCGGAGGCATCTGTTCTTAGTGTCAATGGATCAGTGTAAATAAGGTGATAACATTTGTTCACTTATGGAATGTGTGCAGTGCTTCCTTCCCACACCAGAGGCTGGAAGATGATACATATTTCACAGTTGGATGTCTGATAACTAAAAGTCTGGTTTATATCGAGGATTCTTAACAAAACTCATAATCAGTAGGAAAATAACTTAATAAGTTGAGTGGAATATGCATGTGGTAGAACAATCCTAATAGATTTTCATATATACCACACTGAGCAGATTTGAATTGATGAAGCTCAGCTCCCTAAATCTTTACTGTTCAGGAAGGTGAATGTTTCATTACCCTTACAGGCTAGGAAAACACAAAGGCTGAAACTGACATTGTAAGGAAGTTGGAAGATATTCATGTGTGAGTGAGAGAGAGAAAACATTCTTCTATAAATTACATTCACTGACTGAAGGTTTCAAGTGAAACAGAGAGAGACAGACAGACAGACAGACAGGACAGAAGCTGATGGAAAGATGAACTCTTGGCAGGTTGATCTGAGTGAACACTGGCTTGTCATGGATTGAATGTTTGCGTGTCGTATCCGGGAATGGTATGAACTTAATTTGCATTTTGGGAATCTAAGATGTTTTTTAAAACAAAAGCCATTTTGTAGGACACTGGTACTGGGGCATGTTAGCTGATCGAGATTACCTCATGACTTTTTCCACATAGTTTAGTGTAGTCTCTCCTTATGATATACTGTTAAAAGGGAGCTTAATTAGCCAAAGCAATCACCCATTTGGGCCTGGCTGGATCAAAGTTCCCCACCTTGATGTGCATGTAGCTTAATTAGTCAAGCTTACTCAGATCAATCAATGAGTTTCTCTTCCTCTGCAAACTTTTGCCATTTCATTGCTGCTTATCTGATTATGGACATGTGGCATTTTTGTAATTTTAATACCAAATTCTATATAAAGACAGCTTATTTGCAGCAATAAGGGGAGTAACCTAAGAGAGCTCTGCAGCAAATGGGTTTAAACTTTAGCTCAAGCCTGGCTTGTAGGTATCTATGTTATAGTGTAACATTGCCTTTATTTACCAATGGCATCAATCATTTAAACTAAACTGTCTGTAAGAGTTTTATATTCCAGACTACTGCATAGTATGATCTCCAGGACGAACCAACAGAGGCTTACAGGTTGAATCCATCAGGGATTTCCTGAGTCCTCTAGAATCAATCCTTTTTTAATAATATATTTTTATTAAGAAAAAATAGATTTTTAAATATTACAACAAATACAAAAAATGCAATTCAAAACAGTACAAAAATAGTACAAAACTAAACCCAAATAATAAAAAAAATTCCCCAGCCCACCCTCCTATACGAATGTATAAACATATATAGAGAAGTATAAAATTAAAAAAAACCTAAACTAGCTATTTAACTAACTAAATAAATACCTAACAACAAACAAATAAATAGTAATAACTCAGCCCAGCCAAACAAACACTCATACATTCACAGTTTCTCCTCCCTGGATATTGGACTCATAAAATACAATCGTTACGGCTATGTAAAAGCCCTTGTTAGTGTGGCAGATAAATCTGTGTCCAGGTATTTCAAAAAGGGTTGCTTCAGATCTCTAAAAAAGGATTCCATTTTGGCCTTCCCCTCTCAATTCTCAGACTGATTTAACGTAGAGTAGAATCTCTGGAACGCCACATTAATCTTTTTAGAATCACATGTTAGGTTCCCAGACCCTTCCCTAATCGCTGTAATGTTTGTGGGGCACTTCTCTTTCTGGCAATGTATGCTAAATATTTGCCTGGCTTGTCACCATTTATAACCTTTGCTTTGCAAAAGCCAGCTCCTTATTTGCCGTCTGCGTGAGCACGGAATTTAGTGCAGGCCGCAGTGCCGTAATCCTCTGTAGTTTGACCAACGAGGGTCTGTCAAAATAGGCCTTCTCGGCTGCCTTCAACCGTGCTTCAAGGAGACGTTGCTGCTCACCCTTCTGCCGCTTCCTACTTGTGGAATATGAAATAACTAACCCTCTGGCATAAGCTTTGGCAGTTTCCCAGAGAACAGATGAGCTATCAACCGAGCCTATGTTGATGTCTAGGAATGCCCGAAATTCCCTAGAGAAATACTCCACAAACTTGCTGTCCATGAGATTAAATGGGTCCATTCGCCAGTCCCTTGAATCCACTGTAACATCCTTAATTTTAACCATGAGGTACACTTGAGCATGATCAGAGATGGCAATATTACCAGTCGTACAGGATGCCACCAGATCCAGGGTTACCGCAGGGGTCAGAAAAAAATCAATCCTCGTGTGACATCTGTGCGGATTGGAGAAAAACGTGAAATCCCTACCTGTAGCGTGGAGACACCTCCAGACGTCCACCAACCCTAATTGACACAGACCCAATAACTGTTTAGTTTGTGCAGAGGGTATTGAGGGACCTTTAGGCAACCTGTCTACTGTGGGGTCCATGAGGCAGTTAAAATCTCCCCCGATAATGATGTGCCGAGACTTGAGACTTATCAGTTTAGCAAAAGCATCTACCAATAATTTAAGAGGATGAGGTGGGGGACAATAAGCATTTAAAATGCCATATTCTTCCCCATTTATCAAGGCTTTAAGAATTACAAACCTCCTGTATGTGTCTTTAATACATTCCAACAATTTAAATGAGAGATTTTTACATACCAATATAGCCACTCCTCTACTTCTGGTATTAAATGATGAAAAATAAACTCGGTCAAAGTCATTCTGCTATAATTTCAGATGCTCCTTGTTACAGGAGACATATTTGGATGACAAAGCAATGTCCACCTTCACCTTTCTAAGACTCAAGAGTACCTTCTTCCTCTTGATTGGTGAGTGACTTCCCTTTATATTCCAGGTACACCATTTAATCAAATCATTAGCCGTAATCTTCTGCAATTACATTTAAATTCCAGAGAGGAGGAACCCGAACCACAAATTGCTGAGCCTTAGTGTCGCATGGTCCACCAAATATAAAAACTACATAAACTAAAACCACTACATTTAACAAACATACAAAATTTTTAAAAATAAAAAACAACAAAAACCAGAAAACAAACCAACATATAAAGCGCCAATAGCGCTGAGTAGGGGAACTCACCCCCTGCCCGGAGGGGGCAACCAGCCGTCCCGAACTGCCCATAAGTAGGCATCTAACCATCTCAACCACCTTCACTTCTCCCAGCTAGAGCTGCATCGCAAGCACAAGCTAAAAAGAATAAACACCCCATAGAATATCAATATGAATAAAAATACATTCTTTCATAAAAAGAGGGGGAATAAATACCACACCCATCCTTTAGTATGTCCTTAGAAATTTAAATTGTACATCTTAACCACCGCCAGACATAGTTTGAACCAAATTATTATCAAGAGAGGAAAAAAAGGGGGAAAAAAAAGCTCCAACCGGATTTCCTCCATTTCTTTTACAGAATGATAAACGCACACCCAAGCAACAATATTTGTACATACTACAATTGTTTAAATTAGGTTAGTTTGTCCACAAAGTCTCTTGCCTTCTCCGATGTGTCAAAGAGATGCGTTGATCCATCTAAGGTGATCTGAAGCACTGCCGGATATCTCAGGGAGTACTGAATCCCAAGCTCCTTCAGTCTTCTCTTGATACCATCATACGATTTTTGTTTCTGGATCACCGCCGCTGAAAAGTCCTGAAAAAACATGATCTTAGACCCCTCGTAAATTTGGGCCTTTGGATCCTTCCCCTGAGTCTGGAAGCCTCCTTATCCCAGTAATGATGGAACTGCACCAGGAAAGGACGAGGGCATTGACCCAGACCTGACCGCCGTGCTGGAACCCGGTGGGTCCTTTCTATCTTCAATCCTCTCATGCCAGTTTCCAAGTCAAGGAATTTCGGAAGCCAATCTTCAACAAATTCTGCAGGCCGCTCACCTTCCTTACCCTCAGGCAGACAGATGATCCGAATGTTTTTTCTCCTGCCCCTGTTTTCAAGATCATCCACTTGATCACGCACATTACGAACCCGCGTCTTCAGGGCTTGGATCTCTTCTTTGAATGAACTGGCATCAGCTTCCACCACTGTGACCCTGTGCTCCACCCCATCTGTCCTCTTCTCCAGGTCTCCCAGCTGCTGCTCATGCTTCTGCAGCATGAGAGAGACTGGAGTCAGCTTTTCTTCAATCTGTTTCCCCAACATCTCGCGAGATTTCGAGAGCTGGTTCACCAGGTCCTGGAGAGTAATCTGCTCTGAGGCTGCTGCAGGCTGAGCTGCAGGCCCGGCCTCAGATGCTCCTTCTCCCTTTTTAGGCATTTCAGGACAGCTGAAAATACAGGTAAGTCAATTTTTAAATGTTTCTTGGGGCTCCACAATCTTTCCAACGCCGCAAGAAATCCTGATGACCTGGGTTGGGTGGGTTAAAGGACCATCCTGCTCCTGCTGCGATGCGAAACTCTGCAGTGTGATCCTCTCAGATCGCCGCCATCTTAGATTCCCCCGAATAGATACTTTAACACAGATTTGTGTGCAGTAGTTTCCGTTTGTACATTTCAGTGACATGCTGGTCAGATTAGTTCTTGTACGCAACTTACAGATCTAATTGTGCCTGGTATAAAGAAAGATTTACATTTTTATCCCATTAATAACACCAGGATCTCCTAAAGCACTTTGCAGGCAATGACGTACTTCAGAATTACAACCTTTGTTGTAGGAAGCATGGCAGCTAATTTGTTCACAGATGTCTACTAAAACAGCAATCTAGTAAGGCTCAGGTCATGCTTCAATGATACTTGATTGAGTGTTTATCATGACACAGGGAGAATTCTGTTGCTCTTCCCTCAATGTTATTGCAGACTTTGTCTCCACCTGAGGGGGGGGGGGGGGGGGGGTCAAGAGTTACAGTCTCCCTGGAGTCATTTCGCAGGGAGACCTGGTGGCAGGTCTGTCAACTTTCGTTCATGTCAATCTAGGCGAAATGGTTTTTTTCTTGGACAGAGAATGTTACACATTGAAGCACGGATTCTTCTGGAAGTGTGAGACAGAGGGCCTTCAGCAACTTTGTTGGAGATGTTTCATTGAAGTGTTAACTGGGCTCATGAATTTAAAGTTCTTGACTCTTCCCTTGAAAATATTCAGCAATGATGTTTTAACTGGAGCTTCCAGAAAGCCTTCACTGGCATGATGGTTCTTGGATCACAGCAACACAATGTTAAACTTGTTGCACTATATAGCCTCTCAACTACCCTGACACCCAACCTTGTCCCATATGCTATTAGTCCCGTTGACAAGCTTTACAAACTATGGTTCTGTATGTGAAAGACAATGTGGGATTGTGATCAAATAATGACTGAAATCAGTGAGTGGTGAAAATAGCCTCCTTTATTCTGCAAGTAGCGCAAGTTTAAGGCGGCAATCAGATCCTGGAATACAATTCTTTATAAGATCCCCTTTTTACACTGTTCTTAAGTATACTAAAATTCCATTACTGTGGTGTTACATTTCTTGTCACTAGTACACAAAGGGTTGAGGGGCTTCTGTCCTGGGAGACAGGCGATGGGTTAAAACATGTGCTAAGTGCTGCCTGTAACGTCTGAAGGGATTAAGAAGTGTCTGTCCGGTCTGCTTGCATAATTAAGAGGTGTTCATCCTTTTGTCTTTTAAGTTAGTAAATGTCAGTAAAAATGCTCGGCCGATATGCCCTAAGTAAGTTAGAAATTGTACCTGCAGTTTATAAAAGAATAAAGGATATTAAACCACAGCTGTGAGATTTTTACTATTTGAAAATGAGTTTCATTCATATGTGCAATTTCACGCAAGTGCTGTTTTGACCGTTTGTTAAAGGGATAATGGCCCAGTTAAAAGGTATTAAAATAAGTACATGCTAACTGGGGAAACTGGTGCTTCAGGTCTGAGAGACTGTTGGGAAGGGCTGATTAATATTACTGCATAATGTTTCATGGAGACATATGGGCTGATAAGGTATGAAAATGCAGTAATGGGTTTGAAAAGGTTGTTTTGATGAGAAAGGGTTGTTTTAAATTTGGTCCATTTGATAGTAAAACACCATCTGTAAGAATAATAGGGTGATTATGGTAGGGGATTTTAACTTTCCAAACATTAACTGGACTGGTATCGTGTTAAGGGTTTAGATGGAGAGGAATTTGTTAAGTGTGTACAAGAAGATTTTCTGATTCAGTATGTGGATGTACCTACTAGAGAAGGTAAATAGGCAAAGTCTTTTCCCTGGGGTCAGGGAGTCCAGAACTAGAGGGCATAGGTTTAGGGTGAGAGGGGAAAGATATAAATGAAATGTAAGGGGCAACTTTTTCACACAGAGGGTGGTACGTGTATGGAATGAGCTGCCAGATGAAGTGGTGGAGGCTGGTACAATTGCAACATTTAAGAGGCATCTGGATGGGTATATGAATAGGATGGGTTTGGAGGGATACGGGCCGGGTGCTGGCAGGTGGGACTAGATTGGGTTGGGATATTTGGTCAGCATGGACAGGTTGGACCAAAGGGTCTGTTTCCATGCTGTACATCTCTATGACTATACCACAGAACCGTGTTATAGCAGGGAGTTATGAATGAATGAAATGTGAACGTGGTATTTGCTTGAGAGTTGGTTAGTAAAGGAGTTATGAATTAATAAACATGTAGCACTTGTCAACCCCCGAGTGGGTTGAATAATAGATCCCTACAGTGTGGAAACAAGCCATTTGGCCTAACAAGTCCACATTAACCCTCTGAAGAGTAACCCACCCAGACCCATTCCCCTGACTAATGCACCTTGTGCCTAAACTCTGTTGGCAATTTAGCATGACCAATTCACCTAACCTGCACACCTTTTGGACTGTGGAAGGAAACCAGGGCACCCAGAGGAAACCCTTGCAGACACGGGGAGAATGTGCAAATACCACACAGTCACCCGAGGCAGGAATTGAATCCGGCTCCCTGGTGCCGTGAGGCAGCGGTGCTAACTACTGAGTCACCGTGTTGTCCTGGGTCAATAAGGGGACCTAGAATACAATATCTCACACCAACTACAAATCATTGTGCCACTAGAAAATAATTGGGAATACACTGCTTTATCAATAATGGAATGCTCGCTCTTGTAAATGTTCCATCCATGCCTCTGACTCATTTTGCCAGCCAATAATCAGATCTAATTGCATCAGAGATCTGATTTGAGCTTCAATTAAAGGTAAACATGTGGAACCTGATTCCCTCCATTTTGGAATGGGAGTGACAGGATTTAACTAGATTTTTTCGCATAAAGTATAGCAGAACAGTATGTGGATATCTCTGTTATCTCTGTACTTATAACTCTCCGATTTCTCTTAAGGTAATGAAGTTGACATTTGTAACCAGTCTAAGTTTCACTTGTAAGATTTAGAGTCATAGAATCAGAGAGATGTACAGCATAGAAACAGACCCTTCAATCCAACATGCCGACCAGATATTCCAACCCACACCCGGCCCATATTTTGTTTGTTCCTAAAAATCATCACTGTGATGTAAATGGCTATGTCATAATAACAGTAAAGGTTTAAAATGCCAGCTTGATTCCATCCATTGCATTCTTATCTTTGACATTTGCAGCAGACAATCTAGCCGAATCTAGCTCAGTAAGTGTTTGAGGGAATGCTGCGCTGTCAGAATGGTGGTTGAATTCTGAAGGGGTTTGCTGAGGAATGGAATACATGAAGAAGACCGCCTCCATCTGTCAAGCTGAAAAGTAAATTTCAGTGTTAACAGGCTCATTGCTGTTTATTCCAATCATGTCCCCAAATTTGTTCCCTCTCCTTTTATCGCTATTCCATTCTTTATTCTTGGAAGTTGGAATCGTTGCTGTTTTGATCATTAGTGTATTGTAAAGCCTTATTATGTTCTCTGAATCTAATCTATGTATCTATGCTTTATGCATTTTGCCTTTGATTCTTATAAATGAGTAGGGAGGTTGCATAGTTGTTTTTGTTAGATTTTGCATGACCCTTGAAAGATTTGAATAAAGTGACTCCTAAGGAGGGTGTTCTTAGAGTAATAGAACTGCACAGCATGGAAACAGACCTTTCAGTCCAACTCATCCATACTGACCAGATACCCTAAATTAATCTAGTCCCATTTGCCAGCATTTGGCCCATATCTCTCTAAATCCCTTCTATTCATGTACCCATCCAGATGCTTTTTAAATGTTGTAATTGTACCACTTCCACTGGTAACTCATTCCATATACACACCACCCTTTGCGTGATAAAGTTGCCCCTTAGATCCTTTTTAAATCTTTCCTATTTCGCCTTAAACCTTTACCCTCTAGTTTCAGACTCCTCTACACTGGGGGAAAAGGCCTTGGCTATTCACCCTTTGTGTCCCTCATGATTTTATAAACTTGTATAAAGTCACCCCTCAGCCCCTCACCCTCCAGAGAAAACAGCCCCAGTCTATTCTGCCTCTTCCTAAAGTTCAAACCCTCCAACCATGGCAACATCCATGTAAACGTTTTCTGAACCCTTCAAGTTTCACAACATTCTTCGTATTGCAGGGAGACCAGAATTGCACATGGTATTCCAAAAGTAGCCTAACCAATGTTCTGTACAGCTGCACCATGATCTTCCAACTCCTGTACTCAATACTCTGACCCATAAAGGAAAGCATACCAAACACTGCCTTCACTATCTTATCTATCTGTACTTTCAAGGAACTATGAAACTGCACTCAAAAGTTTTGTTATTCAGCAATACTCCCCAGGATTTTACTATTATGTGTATAAGTCGTGCCCTGATTTGCCTTTCCAAAATGCAGCATCTCACTTTTATCTAAATTAAACTCTATCTGCCACTTCTTAGTCCATTGGCCCATCTGATCAAAATCCCATTGTAATCTGAGGTAACCTCCTCCGCTGTGTGCGCTACACCTCCAATTTTCACATTATCTGCAAACTTATTATACCTCCTATGTTCACATCCAAATCATTTATGTAAATGACAAAAAGCAGTGGACCCAGCACTGATCCTTGTGGCACTCCACTGGTCACAGGCCTCCAGTCTGAAAAACAACCCTCCACCACCACCCTCTGTCCTCTACCTTTGAGCCAGTTCTGTATCCAAATAGCTAGTTCTCCCTGTATTCCATGAGATCTAACCTTGCTAATCAGTCTCCCACAGGGAACCTTGTCAAGCGCCTTACTGAAGTCCATATAGATCACATCAACCGCTCTGCCCTCATCAATCCTCTTTGTTACTTCTTCAAAGAGCTGTGCTGTTTGTGAGTTGGAACACAATCTTACCACATTGTGCATTCACCACATTTGTGACTGCATCTACATAATTAAGATGTGGAAGGACTATATTAAAGAGGACTGTTAACCATAGGAGAGCCGAAAGCATTAAGTGTCTAACAAGTGAAACAGACAAAATTGGAGATATTCTAAATATGCAACATCTGTGGACAGTGAAACATAGTTAATATTTCAGTTTGGCCTTTCATCTTCTGATGATACGTATATTAACTCTGTTTTGCTATCACATGCTGCCTGACCTGCTGTATATCTCTGACATTAACATTTTATTTCAGGATTCCAATATCTGCCTTAATTTGTGTTTTGTAACTGTAGCTGACAAGATGCAATATTGCATGCAATTGAGTTTCCATCAGTCTACTTCTGTGGCAAAGCAAAGTACAAGGCCAGATAAGAATGCATTATCATGTCACTAAACAGCAACTAGCAGAACCAGATGAGACTGAGGTGGCCACCAAATGTAGCAATTAAGTTATATCAAAATTTTACTTCGTCACTAGTTTACAAAAGATGTTTTGTGTAAGTCTGATTATTTAACGATCATACCAAAGTAGTTACAGTAATTGAAAAAAATGACAATTCAAGCCATGAGTCATGGGAACTCAGATTTGTATTTTACAGCCTCCTAAACCAGGGTTGCTGAAACTAACCACACATTTGGTGTGTTCTTTTCAACTTTTGCAGTTCCAGCAGTTCAAATAAACCCTGATTAGCTATTCGCCCTAGAAAATCAAGTGCTATGGAGATGTGCAGGAAAAGAGTTGAGGCAGAGGAGATCATCCTTGATTGTATCACATGGCAGCAGGTTCAAGGGGCTGAATTGTCTACTCATGATGTATGAGACTATTATACCATTTCATACCTTAAAACTGAAGAATACGTTATCGCAATAGATCATAGAATCACTACAGTGTGGAAACAGGCCATTTGGCCCAACAGGTCCACACTGACCCTCCAAGGAATAATTCACTCCATCCCATTCCCCTACCCTATTACTCTACATTTACCCCTGACTAATGCAGCTAATCTACACATCCCTGAACATTATGGGCAATTTAGCTTGGCCAATTCATCTAACCTGCACATCTTTGGATTGTGGGATGAAACTGGAGCACCCGGAAGAAACCCATGCAGACACAAAGAAAATGAGCAAACTCCACACAGTCAGCAATAGTTTTTCAAACTTTTTTTTGTATAATCAATACTTTCACTCTAACTTTTCTCAGCCTCATTTGAGCCTTTTACTTCAGATTCTTTGATGTGGAGGTGCCAGTTTCGGACTGGGGTGGACAAAGTTAAAAATCACAACACTAGGTTATTGTCCAACAGGTTTATTTGAAAGTACACGCTTTCGGAGTACTGCTCCTTTGTCAGGTAACTACTGGAGCAGGATCATAGGACGCCGAATTTATAGCAAAAGATCAAAGTGTCATACAAAGATCAATCAAAACCTGCATCCCCATTCTAAGTGATTAAAGGCTTAAAAGCAATCTAGGTTTGTTCAATACATTGTATCAGTTGTATGACACTGATCTTTTGCTATAAATTCTGTGTTCTATGATCCTGCCCCACTAGCTACTTGACGAAGGAGCAATGCTCTGAAAGCTTGTACTTACAAATAAACTTGTTGGACTATAACTTCATGTTGTGAGATTTTTAACTTCAGATTCTTTTGATTTTGTTTTGAAATTTTTCTGTTTAGGAAATGTACCTTGTATATGGAATTGCAAGTAAGTACAGATTCAGTAGTTCTATAGGAATGATATTTTAAAACCACCAATATTCTTATGTTTTTTTTGTTGAAAAGTATTTTCTACTATTGTAATCAACAATTTATTTTGCTTTTCTAGGCATTTCAGCTGAAGATCAGATCATAAAACCACAATTGGAACAATGAGGTTATCAGGTAAGAAATAATCAAAGATTAACTATATTGAATGATATTTACCTGTCAGTGTTTGATTGTGTTGCAGCAATGTTGAGCAGCATGCCAACTATCTGAAATTAAGTTTGGCATGCTATAGAATTACTCATTCAGTATACAGATTTGTTTTGTATTGGTACCCTGCAATATAAGTGACTTTTGTGAAAAATGTTTTGAACAGATTTTGGGTGTGCTTTAAATGTGTAAGAGATACAACATGGAGAAACATTATTTTCGCATCAATGTTGTAATGCTTTTGGGGAGACTTGTTATCTAGAATATCCCAAAGTTATGAGTGTTCAGGATCCCAGTGCTGATATCCTTTCCTTTTAAATATGAACAATAATGATGGAAATTTGAAAATTTGTTTTCAATATTATATTTAACAATGAACTTGACATAAGTTCTTTGCATTGGCCAAGTTGCTCAAGTTACCATTGTCACTGCGAAGATTGCTACATGAATGAATGGCATGCATAAGGAGGGACTACGCTACTGGTCCAGCAACAGACTAGGAAGAAAAGATGGGCATGTTATGGCTGACTATAAGACTCACTATCGTATGATCATTTTGCCCTAATTTTGGGTGCAGATTGCAAATTTGTGCTCTTGAGAATGAGCCAACTTTTAGGTATGGTTTATTGATCTGATCCCATCCTATTTTCACAATGATACAATTAAAGTACCTAATTAATCCACTCTAAGGATTTTCGGTTGACTGAAATAATTAAACTATTTCAAAATTGAAACAAATTTGTTTTTGCATGTAAATCTGTAATAATTCTTAGCATGTGAAGTCCTTGAATGCCTATATATTCCTCTATAATTCCTGTGTTGAGCCTGAGAGAGGTGGGAAGCAGGCGATCTTAGATGGGGAATTATGATCCTGTTTCTGAGATGAAACATTGCTAAGTTTAATTTCTTACAGTTTATTTTCTTTCAAAATCATGCATAAGCATTTTAAACAGAAGTGCAGCAATCCATGATGAAGAAAAAAGGCACTCATTTTAATTTATAATGTGTAAAAGCAATGCATGTACGTACATTGAGAATAACTAGCGAATTTTGAGAAGATTTGTAGCTCAGGTTGATAAGTGTAAGCTAGCTCACTGAACGTAAAGGTTTTTTCAGATGTTTCATCACCATACTAGTAACCTCATCAATGAGGATCTCTGGTGAAGAGCTGGTGCTATGTCTTGCCTCTCTATAGCTCTTGGTTTTTTAAGGTGGGTGATGTCATTTCCAGTTCTTTTTTTCAAGGGGAGATAAATAGGATTTAAGTTAATGTATTTATTGATGGAGTTCTAATTAGACTGCCAAATCTCTAAGAATTCTCGTGCGTGCCTTTGTTTCGCCTGCCCTCGGATATGTGTGTGTTGTCCCAGTCAAGGTGATGACCTCCTTTGTCTGTATGTTTGGAAACTTAGGGTCCGCTACGTGTATGACACCTTTGTCATCACTAAACGAAACAAATCAGACGAAACTTTCAAGACCATCAATAGTATCCTTACTGGCATAAAGCTCACTAAAAGGAGGAAAACAATAACAGACTGCCATTCCTTGATGTCATGAGAGAGTGAACAGCCAATGGGGAACTTCAAACCAGCACCTACAGGAAAACAACATAAACGGACCAAATGTTGAACTACAGAAGCGATCATCCCAACATCCACAAACGAAGCTGCATTGAAACATTATTCCATTGAGCAACCACACACTGCAGCACAGAGGAACTATGAAGAGCAGAGGAAAATCACCCATACAGCACAGTCAGAAAGAACAAGTACCCAATGAACATAGTCCGCTGTTTTCTCAGCAACGAACCCAAACAAGCAGATGAAATGCGTCCAGAAATCCTAGCCACTCTCTCCTACATGAAAAATATCTTGGAAATGACTGCCAGACTGCCCAAACCTTTTGGCATCATGGTAGCCCACAAACCCACAAGCACACTGAAACAGCAGCTAATGAACTTGTAAGACCCTATACATACAACAAGCAAAACTAATGTCATTTACAAAATACCGTGCAAGAACTGGAACAAACACTACATTGCACAAACAGGCAGAAAACTAGCCACTAGGATACATTAATGTCAACTAGCCACAAAAAGACATTGAGAAAGTAAGGATGTTGAAGATCAGAGTCGAGAGTATGGCACTGGAAAAGCACAGCAGGTCAGGCAGCATCCCAAGGAGTAGGCGAATAGAAGTTTCAGGCGTAAGTCCTTCATCAGGAATAAGTGTCATTGCTGAAGAAGGGCTTATGCCCGAAAGTCCAATTCTCCTATTCCTCAGATGCTGCCTGCCCTGCTGTGCTTTTCCAATACCATACTCTCAACAAAATGACATGATCCACTCTCACTAGTATCCTTACTTACAGATAAGGAAGGACATCACTTCAACTGGGACAACACATCCATCCTAGGACAATCTAAACAGAGACACGCACGAGAATTCCTAGAAACACTGCATTCCAACTGGAACTCTATCAACAAACAAATTGACATCGACCCCATTTATTACCCTCTGTGAAAAAGAACAGGAAATGACACCACCACAGGAAATGATATCACCAATCCAAGGAAACCTAAGTGCACACATAGAAAGTGGGTCACTAACATCAGTGTTTCACTGGAGGCTCACTGATGATGTTACCTAGTATGGTGACGAAATTTCTGAAAACAAACCTACCAGCTCAGCGATATCCAGGATAATGCAATAAACCAGAGAATGAAAATATATATTTTAAATGCAAAAGTCAAGTGCCTGCTAGAAAAATTGCTGTTCTTTTTAAAATAATTTTTCCAGTATTATATGCAAAACCCTCAATTCTATTCATTGAGTATGTTCAACTGTTTATGTTTGTGCTTCAGACTTCTTATTGATTGGAATATGGATCATTATTTTTGAGAAATTTAAATAACAGTAATGCAATTGAAGAATGTTCTCTGTCTATAGTGGTTTGCTATTGTTCAATTTGGAATTCTGATGGGACAAGTGCTCATTGCTTAATGAACGTGTGTTCAGGCAGGCTTTCACTGGCACCAATAATACAGAGGTGCTTATGAATTTGACATTTTACCACAAGAATTGGTTTGAAAATGAGCCAAGTCCCAACTTTCCTGAAATTGAGGGTTCCTTCTTCTGAGCGCTGTCTCCAGCAGCTAAAGGAGATTGTGATTTCAGTGGGTGCAGAACTACTTCCCTGTGTCCACCTCTTGCTACCTACAAACACGTACATGCACAACATCATATTCAGGGGTCTGGTGAGTCAGGGTTCAGTGCAGTGCGAGAATTTCAGCAATAGGTATTGGTGTGTGTTGCTAATTGTCTATCAAAACCTGAAGCTGCTGTGGTCTGGGTCTCCTTCCATGTAGACACAACTGTTTTGCTACTTGAGGAGTTGTAACTGGTGCTGAACATTGTATAATCATCAACAAATTTCTGAAGTGCTCTTGGAGGAAAGATCATTGAACCAACTGGAAATGGTTGAACATGGTACACTACCTTGAGCAGCTTGGAGTCATAGAGCCCTACAGCAAGGAGACAGGCCTAAACTGGTTATGCCAACTAAAATGTCCATCCAAGCTAACCCCATTTCCCTGCATTTGGCCCACACCCTTCTAAATCATTTTCTACCCATATATTTGTCCAAATGCCTTTTAAATAATCCAGCTGAGGGTGACTGAGAGCTTCTGCAGTATTGTGGAGCAATGGAGACAAAGAATGATCAAATGTAGTTTTGGTTCGTTCTTCTGGGGCTCCTCTGTGAGTCCTTTTGTAGTTGATGAGCCCAATTCTTCAGCCACATCTCTGACCACACATTTGGCAGGTGTTGCCACAAGCTATTCTCAAAGAATTCTGTTCTGTGATGCTGGAGTTTCCTCCAGATCGATTGTTCTGTATGAGGGTCTCCCATGCATTAACATCTCATGTGGTGCATTTCTTGAATGAAACCTTCAGGGAGTCTTTGAAATGCTTCCTTTGTCCTTCTCTCATTCAAGCGCCTTTTTGCTTTGTTTTGGTAGTCAGAGCTGAGGCATCCTAAGCATTTGGCTGGCCCAATGGAATTGGCTGACCATGGCCCCAATGCTGGTTACTGTTAGCTGCTTCAAAGACACTGGTATTTGTACAACTGTCCTCCCTGCTGATCAGAGAATCCATCTCCAACAAAGTTTGTTACTTATTAAGAGTCTTGAGCTGACTTCTCTGGGCAGTCCATGTTTTGGAACCATCTACAAGAGCAGGAAGGATCACGTCTTATATACACTAGGATCTTAATATCAACCTGAATGTTAGTTGTCAAATACTCTCATCCTTTAGGCACCTGATGGTGATCTTGCAGATTGAATGTGATGTTAAATCTCTGCATAAATGTCAGCCTCAAATGAGAAGTAGCTTCCCAGGTGGTGAGGTGTTCCACATTTGGAAGAATTTCTGTGTTGATCTTAATGGAGGGGTGGATCGAAACTTGACCTGGAATGGTTTGGTAAAGGATTTGTGGCTGAGACCGTTTCTACAGTATGCTTCTGTAAAGGCATCGAGGAAGACTTGAATATTCTTAACCGAGACAGAAGTGAAGTCATTGTCACAAGTGAGGTCGGAGTCATTTTCTTCTTGGATTTCAATTGGTTGAGGTTGAAAGGTTTTCTGTCAATCCTCTTGACAATGTCCCTAACCACTGGGAAGCTTGTTCTTGATAACATGAAGCATGGTGGTGATGAAGATGGAGAAAAGGATGGGAGCAATGTTGTGCTTGTGAATAAGAAGTTGTAGCTCGTAAGCTTTGATTCCACAATTGGTTCTTGACTTCCTTTGTTGTTCTTTGTAACTCTGTCTTTGTTGCTTGATGAGTTCTCTTTGCCTTGCTGGTGTTGTTTTACTAAGGATGGAAAAGTTTTCTCTGTTAATGAGGCACAGGATAATATAGTCATGCTTGTTGAACCAATCTTAATGTTTCCTGGTCTTGTAATCAATGGTTTCTTCACAGCAATCAATGGAGGCTGTCTTCAGCTCTTTCCAGATTCCATTCACTCCATTAAAAAGAACCCTTTGAAGATTTTAGCGAAGGTATTATTGGAAGTTTGGTTGTCTGCTTGACCATATCCCTTGAATGGACTTTTAAAACAAATTCAGAAGCTGATTTTAATACCAATATACAGTACAATAACGTTACTGAATTTGAAATTACTGTTAGTAGACCTTTAGCTACCATTCTGGTCTTTTAACTCAGTAGTCTTGTATTATGCTTGTGCACGGTGTTGCAAAGTTTTTTTTTTCTGGATCTCTTTTCAGTATTATTTATCCATTTCTGATTGAAACACATTGATGATATTTCACAGCATCTTTGTTATGGCAAGATCATGCGTACACTCCAAGACCATATTTTCAATGATACTGTAGCTATAGAGTCATAGAGATGTGCAGCACGGAAACAGACCCTTTGGTCCAACCCGTCCATGCCGATCAGATATCCCAACCCAATCAAGTCCCACCTGCCAGCACCCGGCCCATATCCCTCTAAACCCTTCCTATTCATAGACCCATCCAAATGCCTCTTAAATGTTGCAATTGTACCAGCCTCCACCAGTTCCTCTGGCAGCTCATTCCATACATGTACCAGCCTCTGCGTGAAAAAGTGCCCTTTAGGTCTCTTTTATGTCTTTCCCTTCTCACCCTAAACCTAAACCCTCTAGTTCTGGACTCCCCCAACCCAGGGAAAAGACTTTGTCTATTTACCCTATCCATGTCCCTGTAAGGTCACCCCTCAGTCCCCGACGCTCCAGGGAAAACAGCCCCAGCCTGTTCAGCCTCTCCCTATAGCTCAAATGCTCCAACCCTGGCAGCATTCTTGTAAATGTTTTCTGAAGCCTTTCAAGTTTCACAACATCTTTCCGATAGGAAGGAGACCAGAATTGCACGCAATATTCCAACAGTGGCCTAACCAATGTCCTGTACAGCCACAACATGACCTCCCAACTCCTGTATTCAATACTCTGACCAATAAAGGAAAGCATACCAAACACCGCCTTCACTATCCTATCTACCTGCGACTCCACTTTCAAGGAGCTATGAACCTGCACTCCAAGGTCTCTCTGCTCAGCAACACTCCCTTGGACCTTACCATTAAGTGTATAAGTATTGTTAAGATTTGCTTTCCCAAAATGCAGCACCTTGCATTTATCTGAATTAAACTCCATCTGCCACTTCTCAGCCTATTGGCCCATCTGGTCCAGATCCTGTTGTAATCTGAGGCAACTCTCTTCGCTGTCCACTACACCTCTAATTTTGGCATCATCTGCAAACTTACTAACTGTACCTTGGTTGTATGTGTGTGTTTGAAACCTTGCAATGTAGTCAGCTTGGTCATGATATTACATCAGAATCCTACAACTGATATCAGAAGTTGAAGCTGTTTGTTTTCTTTTTCAGGTTCCTTAAAGTTTTTAGTGGCTGGTGTTGTATTTTTGCTTGTGGGTTATTTCACACTACAAATATTTGAAATTAAAATAGATGCAAATTTGGGAGCAATACTTGGTAAGTATTATTCTTTTTATATATGCCTGGAAATATTGCATTTTCAGTGTTAAGATCCCAGACCAGACTCCAAATTAGGATACAGCTTTTGATGAGAACCCAAATTTTATCAAACCCATTCAGAGACCAATATTTTTTCTTGTCTAAAGTAGATATAATTTGAAATTCCAATTACTTACTAAAATAAAAGTGCCGCAAGATTCTGAAGTTTTTAGACAGACTACATGTTGCTGTATAAGAACCAGCAAAGCAAGCAATCCGCAACATCTGTTTTCTAATCTTAACACTCAGAATTGACATGTGATAGTCATGAATTGACAGGCAATGTGTGGTTGAACACACTGAACTGTACATTAGATGGCAAATGCAAACAAGACACCTACAGATCTCTCACTAAAGCATTCAAAAACTAGTGGACTGAGTCACAAAATTGCTTCATAATTGTGTGTCCCTCATGAGGGTTTTCAGTCTTCCCCTTCAAAGATATAGCCGAAACATTTTCCTCAAGACTCACTGTAACTTAGACTACCTCAATAATTGATCATGATCTTGTTGGTCAGTCTTCTGTGGCTGCATCCTACTCAATTTGCATGGCTGCGCGCTCTCATCTAATCACTGGGGCATAACTCTAGCTCTGTGGCTGATGGTTTCCTTTCAAATCCACTCGACTGATAGACACCTGAGGCCTCCACTGAGCTCCAGTTGCTCAGCAGCGTGGAGCTACCAAATGGCTCCAAGAAGTTCTCTGATCCCCAACCGCAAAGACCCAGCCACCAGCAGCACTATCGCTACATGGAGCTTTTTCTCTGACCCTACTTGACTTTTAACTACTTGTTTATTAATTGCTGTTCACTGACTCTCAAACTATTCCTTGTAGCCTATTTAAAACTTCCCAACAGCATCTTGCCCTGTTCTGGAAAAATCAAATGTAGCTACTATTGGTGTATTCTGTGTCTTCAATGCTCCAATCTCTAACAAGCTATTGTTCTTCAGGCTGCTAACTTGCAGAACACAGACACAAAAATTGATTTTTATCACAGTATAAAATAGGGTGTGAGGTTTTGAACAGAAGGTGTAGATAGTAAATTGGTTTCAGTCATTAAAGTGAGCTAACTAGAAGTCTGTTGTAAGATGAAATTGCACATGCCGCTGAGAGATTACTTGTGAATTCAAACTTGTCAGTGATCGCATTTTGTTTTCTCTTTAGATAAATGTTTAGGTAAGTTTGCCTCCTATTCATTCCCCTTTCCGTACCTTGATCTGAAAAGAAAAACGTACAGGGCTACGGGATGAAGACAGGAATGGCAGTAGGCAATTCGAGAGCCGGTGCTGGCATGACTGGCCTAATGGCCGCCCCGTGTGCCATAACAATTCTACATTTTATTCCCAACTTTGACTGTGGCTGGCTACCTTGGCAGATTAGAGATAAACTGCAGATGCTGGAATCCAAAGTAAACAGGCAGGAGGCTGGAAGGACACAGCAAGCCAGGCAGCATCAAGTGGTGCAGAAGTCGAGTGTAACCCTTTTTCAGGACTCTCCAAAATGTTGACTTCTGCACCTCCTGATGCTGCCTGGCTAGCTGTGTTCTTCCAGCCTCCTGCCTGTCCACCTTGACAGGTTAACAGTTTAATTGCTAGAGTCCAGTTAACTGCAGAATCCTCTGTAAGCAATTGCTTCCAGACTCTAGGGATCAGGCAGAGACTCATCCCTATAATGTTCAATTTTTCTTTCTCCCAATTCTCTGTGAACAAAGTATTATGAGCAACATTGTTTTATTTGTTTACGGAATATTAAACCAGCATTTATTGCCCATTCCTAATTGCCTTTTAGGAAGTGTGTTCGATTGCCTTTCTGAACTGCTGCAGTCTTATGTGCTGTAGGTACACCCAAAAGGCTATTAGGAGGGGCACCATGCGATGGTTCATAATTTGCAGAGTTGGAAGTCCATAATTTTAATGAGAGACCAAGTTTGGTTGACTGTGGTTTAAAATTGCAAATCACCTGTAAGTTAGAAGTGGAAGAAACTAGTGAGAACAATATTAGCAGACTTTAACTGTATCAGGTTTTTTGCATGGTTATGGAACATCCAGAACTTTTCCAGGTGTAAGATCCCCTTGCTGTTCGGTGGGACAGCTTCATTCTAAATTAATAGAAACTTTCATAAAGGTGCATAATGGTCTAAAAATATTTAGAATCTAATTTCAAAATGTGAGCTTGCAGAATGTGTCTTCAAATCAGTAAACAAATCATATGGCTAATAACCATTTAATGTTTTAATTTTGCAGCCAGATCAGAAGTTGAAGTGGAAGTAAAACGTAAGTTTACGTTTTAAAATAATGCTAATATTGGACACAAAAATGAAAAACATTTGAGCTGCAGCAGGAAATTGGCTTATCTCAGAAGAAAGATGTGAATTTAATTCATTTATCTTCCAAAGAAACTTCACTAGCTGGAATGCTACACCTTAAATTTGTGTGTGTTTTCGGACAGCTTTTCTGGAGTGTTCTGCAACAGTTTTAATGCTTTGCTTAGATCCAGCTTTAACTGCAAATGAAGCACATTGATCTATATTGCACATATTAATTCAATTCTGCATTGGCCTACTTCCAAAATATGTAGCCATGCATGTGTCTTGAAAATGTTGTGGTATTAAGTGATCTTCCAGGTTCAAAGGAAATCTGATTCCCTATCACAGGAAACTGAAACTTGTCAAACAGAAGGATTAACTTTTGTCACTTCAATGTGCGACTTGCCATGACTTAATTTAGAACACACTAGATCCTCAATTTATGAATGTTTGATTTCAGAAAGTTCATACTTTTGAACGCAATCCCATATAGGCGTATAATTTTAAAGATCTTCCAAGTAACTGCTTTTATATTGTCCTACAATGTGGTCTTACTTGTGGATGGACTCACAAATGGAATCCACTCACAACCTGGGGACTGCCTGTAAAGAGCATCTTCTGCCTCAATGATGCTCCATTTACAGTTCCATGTCGCCAAGGGACTATTTAAGTTGAGATTTTTCATGTAGCATTTGTTTCTTCAATCTTAAGTGAACTAAATATCTGTACAGTGTGCAAAGGTACCAGTCTACAACTGCAGGTCCGCTTCTCTCAAATCCCCAGAGCCCCCAGCCCTTTTTTGGAGGACCTTTCTTTACAAGCACAGCAGGTTCAACATTTGCTGTTTTACTTCCTCTGTCCTTACTGGTCAAGTCCCAAACATTCCTTCAAGGTGAAACTGTAATTAATCTATGCCTGTAACTTGGTGTACTGTATTTGGAGAGGTATTGGCCCAGTGGTATTATTGCTAGACTATTACATAGATTTCCAGGTGACGTTCTTGAGACCTGGATTCAAATCGCATCATGGCAAATTTTGAAGTGTGAATTCAATAAAAATTTGAAACTTGAGTCTAATGAAACCATTGCTGATTGTCAGTAAAATCCCATCTGGTTCACTAATGTCCTTTAGGAAAGGAAATTGCTGTCCTCACCTGGTTTGATCTACATGTGACTCCAGACCCACAGCAATGTGGTTGGCTGGGTAATTTGGGGCTGAAAATAATCACTGGCCTGGTCAGTGGCATCTACATCCCATGAATGAATGTTTTTTTAAAAATGCTTCTCTCTCAATACAGTCTGTACATTAGCAAGACCAAGTGTGGATTGAACGACTACTTTGCAAAGCACTCTGCATGCAGTGTGTAATCATGTCCCTGAGCTTCTGGTTGCTGGCAATTTCAATTATTCCCTTGCTTTCGTGCTGACATCTCTGTCTTTGAATTAGTATTGCTGTGTAGCTCAGTGTAAGAGTGAGGAATAGAACTTAGTCTTTCAATTAGTATTTTGACATCCTTCTGCACTCTACGCTGACTTCACCAATTTTGGTCCCTATTCTGTAACCCCATTTTGTTTCCTTTTCTTTGCAGATGACAGTTTTAATTTACTTTTTCTTGCTTTAATTTTGCACAGCAACTGTTCATTCTTCTGCTATTCAAAACTTCTGGACACATTTTTGACTCTTTACTTGTCTCATTAGTAATTCCTTTAACTGTACCCAACTATTATATGCTGATTGAATGTTTCCACCCACCTTCCTTCCCCACCCATGATCTCTGATTTTTCCTTTTGCTGTTTTTCCACCCTAGCGTATTTGACATGATTAAGGTCCATTACGTTTCTAACTTTTCCCAGTTCTGATGTGACATTTGACGTGAAAGTATGTTGATGTCTTGTCTGAAGAACTGATTTCTGACTTTTTGATACTTCCAGCGTTTTCTGTTTTCATTTCCAATTTTCAGCATCTAGGGTTCTTTGTTCTTATAATGTGTAAAGCTAGTTTGTGGCAAATGCTACTTGGCTTTTATCTTGGTTGAATGGCTTCATGATTGAAAATGGAGAAAAAAGTGTATAATGCTTGACTGAAAATTTTAATGATTTGTGTGGATAGGAAAACCTATCCTATTTAGTAGATAGGAAAACATTATTTTGAAACTGTTTTCAAAACTTTTGTCACAGCAACAAAGCCACCAAAGTACAAATGTGGTCTCGCAAAGCCTTGTCCTGAGAAGCATTTTGCATTCAAAATGGCAAGTGGAGCAGCAAATGTTGTTGGACCCAAAATCTGTATTGACGATAAAATGTAAGTATTGATTTGCTTCTGCTTCAGTATTGCATGGAAGCTATGTTCTGATGTGTTGTACCTTGAAATTTAGTCTACTGAGGCATTCTCATGTCCTTCGATTTTCATTCCTGTACATCAAGCTATTGTTCTGCCAGGGGACTGGAGGATGGATTATATAAATTGAGGCCTTCATTCACGGATGTATTGAAGATTAAAGGATAATCTGATACAGGTGGTCTAAGCGTTAGAATAATTCAATAGAATCAATACAGTTGAAAAGTTTTTTTTCAAGAATGAGGGTTATAAAATTGGAGCTAGACCATTTGTGATTGAGTATGTTTTCTGACAAAAGGTAGTAGAAATATGGAATTATCTCCCAAAAGCTGTTAAGGTGGTGCTTATGGAAGCTAAGTCTTAAATTGGTAGTGAGTTAAGAAACAAATCTGAGTATTATGAAGAGATATTGAGCAAATAGTTAAGATGACCATACAATTAGATAATGGCTGATCTGAAAGTGACTTCAGTGACTGAATGGCACTCTTCTTTTCACTTGTTCTTGAGGGATGAGGGCAGTTAAATGGCACTTGTTTAACTTAACTGTTTCTTTCAATTCCTGGCCTTATGAGCTTGATAGCCTATTTCTTGAAGTCACACAACTGACCTTAAACATTCTTAGCTTTATATAACTACAGACCTGCAAGTCTGAATTTGGTGCTGTGTAAGTTGTTGGTGATTCTGAAAGATAGGATCTTTATGCATCTGGAGAGGCAAGAAATTATTAGGGATAGTCAGCATAATTTTGTTCAAGGGAAATCGTGTATCACAAAGTTCATTGAGTTTTTTGAGGAAGTAATCAAGAAGATTGATGAGGGCAGAGTGGTGGATTGTTTACTCGGACTTTAGTAAAGCCTTTGATAAAGTTCCACATGGTAGTCTATTCAGTGAAGTTTGATCACGTGGAATTCAGGGTGAGCTTGTCAATTGGATGCAAATCTGGCTTAACAGCGGCTGATGTGGTGATGTCTTTCGATTGGATGCATGTGACCAGTGATGTTCCACAAAGATTAGTGCTGGGTCCACTTTTTTTTTGTCATTTCTATAAATAATTTAGATGAGAATGTAGGAAGCATGGTTAGTAAGTTTGCGGATGACACCAAAATTGGTGGTACAATGGACAATGAGAAAGGCTATCTAAGATTGCAAAGATCAGTTGGGTCAATGGGCTGACAAGTGGCAGATGGAGTTTAATTTGGATAAATGTGGGGTATTGCATTTTGGTAAAACAAACAAGGGCAGGACTTCTACAATTAAAAGTAGAGCCTTGACTATATCAGAGAGACCAAAGGATTCATTAATGAAATTCATTGAAGTTTGCATTACACAGAGACAGGGTGGTAAAGAAGGTGTTTAGCATACTTGTCTTCATTGCTCAGACTTTTGAGTGTAGGAATTGGGAAGTTGTGTTGAGGCTGTAGAGGATGTTGATGTGTCTTCTAGCATAGTGTGTCCGGTTCTGGTCACCCTATTGTAGGAAGGATATTATTAAACTGGAGATAATTCAGAAGAGATTTACCAAGATGTTGCCAGGAATAGAGGGTTTGAGTTATAAAGAGAGGCTGAATAGGCTGGAACTCATTTCTCTGGAGTATAGGAGGTTGAGGTTAATCCTGTGAATTAAAGTAGCGATCAAGCTTTTACCCCTAAGCTAAAAATAAATCCTGATCTTCTAACTGTAAGGAAGCTAATGCTTTTCAGTGTTTCTCTGTCCACTCAAAACTCACCATGCAAATAAACCTTAGAGGCTTATAAAATCATGAGGGGTATAGATGAGGTAAATGACAGGTGTCATTCCCCTAGGGTGAGGGATTTCAAGGGGGCATTTTTAAGGTGAGATGAGAAACATTTAAAGGAATGAAGGGCAATTTTTTTTTTAAACACAGACGGTAGTCTGTGTGTGGAATGAACTTCCAGAGGAAGTAGTGGAGGCAGGTACAGTTACAATGTTTAAAAGACTTTGGGGTAAGGACATGACTAACAAAAGTTTGGAGGGATATGCGCTATGCAATGTGGGACTGGTTTAGTTTGGGATTATGGTTGGCATGGACTGGTTAGATGGAAGGATCTGTTTCTGTGCTATAATCCCTCAGGGTTCTATCCAATAACTTCTGTTCTGGAGATTTCAACTAAAATCTTTTACGGTGAGTTGACCTATTTGCTAACATTTCTGAACTAATTGTTGGAGAAAGTGTATCATACATCAACTTCAATGAGGACTTCTGTGAATTGAAGAAGTGACCAAACTTTTACCCATAAGCAAAAACAAACCTGATCATCTAACTGAAAACAAGCTAATGCTCTTCAATGTTTCTCTGTCCACTTCAAACTCACCATGCAAACAAATTCCCATTTATTACCCCAGGAAGTGTCTCTCTAATACTGTTGGGAAAAATGGCTCCAGAAATACTGGCAAGTTAATCGTTCAAGCCTTTCTCACACACAGACTAAAACCGTATCTCACTAGTTCAAAATCCAAACTTTAAAATGGATGATGTATACCACATTCATATGTAATTGGGCTTTCTGTGAATTTACTAGAATTTGACCAATATTGTACTTGACTCTTAAACATTATTGACACGGCAAAACTAAGGAATTGTTTGATCCACAGAACCAAGGTTCTTCACCTTGAGAAGCAAATTATCTCTTTAGAGGAAGCAGGACTAAAAGTAATTTTCTGACTGTAATTCACAACATAGATGAGAATGATAGATAAAATAAGTCTTTTGAAGGATAGGCCTTATTATTTATCAATTATCTAAAGTAAAATACTGCTTCCACTGCATCTTTAACAGGTAAAATTCAAGTCAATGCCATTTAAAGTCACTACATTTAAATGCAAAAGTATGCCTTTCAGAACGTTGTGGAATCTTTTTCTGCTCTGTTCTCCATATTGGTCAGGATGTGTTACACTGGTGTTATACTGAATACACTTATACTACAAATGTGACAGTGGACTAGTTGGTTCATAAACACTTTCAGAACAAACGAAGAACACTGCTCAGTATGCAAAATGATAAGTTCAACCAGAGCAAGAAAAAAAATTAAAGTTGAAGCATTAATTTAAGTACTGTCTGGACAAAACAAAAGTTCTGGGATTAGTCATGATATGTCAACCCAGTATCTGCACGTCTCCTTGATTACCTGTGAGCCTTCAGAATTGGAGCAAACTAGAAAATAACCCTTTATAAATCTGATAAAACTCCTTCATTATGTTCCAGAATAATGAGTGGTGTTAAAAACAATGTTGGTCGGGGAATGAATATTGCAACAATAGATGGTAAGTGAATTTATCCAGTTTGGTGAATTTTTTCATTAGTTATTAAAATTACTTCATTCAGCATATTTTTTTTCTGTTATATTAGTGAGTTGTTTTGCTTTCTGCAAATTTGCCTTTCTTAGCTACTTGCGTTTTTTGTTACATCTCAAATTTTGTGTATAACTAATCTGTATATTAACTGATTCATAATTATTGAATATTATTCACTACTGATTTACCAATTTTTAAAAGTTTGAAGGGAGAATGTTTAGCTGGAGACTGAATATCAAAAAACAGATGTTTTACTTGTTAAGAAATGCAGAGCTGTTAAAGTAGGCTGATTTATTTATTAATATGGCTACCGTTAATTTTATGGCCAAGTACTGTTTGTGATTCTTTATTTTTTCTTTCAGCACTTTTTTTCTATATTGCTTCAGTATATTATGGTTGATACCTTTTTTGTGATGATTTACAGGCAAACTTGGCAATGTTTTGGACACTAAAGTTTTTGACCTGTGGAGTGGAGGTAACGCAGTTTACATTTTGCCTTTTTAAAAAGTTATCTCTTAGCTTGTTGATGAATTCTCAACTCGAACTATTCCCGTGAAAATACCCAGTGTATGTAAACTAGACTGTTCAAAAAAAGTACCAAGGATCCCTCATTAAAATGGCAAATAAGACCAGGAAACTGAGCAACCAAATTGGGCCACCTAACCCATTCAGTCTGATCCATCATTCAAATCCACTTTACTGCCTTTTCCCTATAACCAGTATATCCTCCCACTGATTAAAAATGTGTCTGTCTCAGCCTTGAATATATTGAAAGACAGCCATAGTAATAAAGATTGTGGAAACTCATTGGTTGGTTGTTAAGGTTTCAAGCAATTTCTATAAACCAGACTGCTAATTGTATAACAGGATGTGTTCTAATGTGATGGCTTCTTTACTCCCACCCTGGTGAGTTTTTGTATTTTTTTTAATGCACGTCACACACGTTTTAGCTTCAAAACATGATCTCATGTTATTGTTGCAATCTTGTGGGGGTCTATTAACGTTGAGGGAAGAAATCTGAACATCTTGCAGTTAGAGTCATAAGATGTACAGCATCGGTCCACCTCTTCCACGCCAACCAGATATCCTAACCTCACTTAGTCTCATTTGCCAGCACTTGGCCCATATCCCTCTAAACCTTTCCTATTCATTAACACATCCAGATGCCTTTTAGATGCTGTAATTGTACCAGCCTCCAGCACTTCCTCTGGCAGCTCATTCCATATATGCAGCACCCTCTGTGTGAAAAAGTTGCCCCGTAAGTCCCTTTTTATATCTTGCCCATCTCACCCTAAGCCTATGCCCTATAGTTCTGGACATCCTCACCCCAGGGAAAAGACCTTGTCAATTTACCCTATCCATGTCCCTCATGATTTTATAAGCCTCTGAGGTCGCCCCTCAGCCTCAGATGCTTCAGGGAAAACAACCCCACCTTTTTAGGGATTCCCTATAGTTCAAATCCTCCAACCCTGGTGACATCATTGTAAATCTTTTCTGAACCCTTCCAATACTCAGTGTGCTGACCAATAAAGGAAAGCATGCCAAAAGCTGCCTTCAGTATCCTATCTGCTTGTGACTCTACTTTCAAGGAGCTATGAACCTGCACTCCAAGGTCTTTGTTCAGCAACACTCCTAGGAACTTACTATTAAGTGTATAAGTCCTGCTGTAATTTGCTTTTCCAAAATGCAGCACCTCATTTATCGAAATTAAACTCCATCTGCCACTCCTCAGCCAATTGACCCATTTGATCAAGATCTGGTGTCATCTGCAAACTTACTAACTATATACCTGTTATGCTCACATCCAAATCATTTGTATAAATGACGAAAAGCACCAATCATTGTGGCACACCACTGGTCATAGGCCTCCAGTCTGAAAAGCAACCCTCCAACACCATCCTCTGTCTTCTCCCTTCGAGCCAGTTCTGCATCCATATGGCTAGTTCTCCATGTATTCCATCTGATCTAACCTTGCTAATTAGTCTTTCATGAGGAACCTTGTCGAACACCTTACTGAAGTGCATATAGACCACATCCACTGCTCTGTCCTCATCAATCCTCTTCATTATTTCTTCAAAAAACTCAATTATGTTAGTGAGACATGATTTCCTGCATACAAAGCTATGGTCTCCTTTATTCTAAACTGGCTGAGAAAGAAGTTTCCTCTACTTGTCTTTTACATTGGCTTGGCTGAAATATTCATACAATGCAAGGAGGTTTGTAGTCCAATAGGTATTGAATTTGCTTTTGTCCTGATAATTCCTAGTAATTCCTTGAAATTTCAAGAAGCAGACAGCTTCCTTATTCTGACGGGCAATTTAAAATTTCTGCAGAGTCCATTTTAAGAAAATTTAAATAAGAGAATAGAGTTTAAAAAAAAGTCTTCCTTTGCTCTTGGCAAATTACCTGTTGAATTGCAGTTACTTGACGTCTGTATGCTTTGCCAATCTCTGGATGTTCACTCTCTTTTACTACTACATGAATATGGTTTGCTTTAAATGCTGTATTTCAAATTATAGATAAATATTTGAATCCGTATGGGTAAATGTAGATACAGTGAATGCTGATCTGTGTATCATTTTTTTGTTCCCACAGATGTGAAACCTTTCATTGATTTCCTGAAGACCTTGCAGGATGGAACAGTAGTGCTTATGTCTACCTATGATGATAGTGCAACCAAGTTAGTGATTACCTATTCCTTTATGAATTAATGTGTTTGTCAGTTTAGTCAGTGGTTTAATTTAATGCTGACCTGCTGTGAAAAATATCTTGTCAAATCAACCATTTTCCAAACATTCTCTCTCACTCTGTCTCTCTCTCTCACTCTGTGTGTGTGTCTCTCTCTCACTGTGTGTGTGTCTCTCTCTCTGTCTCTTTCACTCCTATTACTTGGAACTATAGTTTCCATGAAAAAATATCTCCATTGTTAAAATCCATCCACAATTTATATAATGTATGTTTAAATTTTGTAAATGGCCTTTGTGATATGAAGATTTAGAAACTCTAAAAATCAAATGGATAAGTCAGTCTTAGATGGGGCATAAGTATATACATCAGGAATATTGTGGGTATTGTAAATCTGCACTTTATTTATGGTGGAAGGGGTAAAGGAAGAAATTGCAATGGGAAATAAGTTTAAAGATTGCGCAGCAGCAGAGGTGTTTACTCTTGGTCAAGAAGTGACTTCAAAGAGGCGACTGCAAATGTTTTTCTCCTAGCCTATGTGTAATGATCTAGTTTGCAACAATCCCACACTGAGAGCCTTGCCTGACGTTTCTCCTGTGCTGTCCACCCAGACAATCATTTCTGACCATGTGCGAAACCATATGTTTAAATAATAGTCAAGTCAAATTTAGCTTAAATACTGTATACGGGAGGCAATGGCCTAGTGGTATTATCACTGGACTTTTAACCCAGAGACCAAGGCATTCCTGAAGAAGGGCTTATGCCCGAAACACCGATTCTGCTATTCCTTTAATGCTGCCTGACCTGCTGCGCTTTACCAGCAACACATTTTCAGCTCTGATCTCCAGCATCTGTAATCCTCACTTTCTCCTCAATGTTCTAGGGACCTGGGTTCAAATCCTGCCACAACAGATGGTGGAATTTGAATTCAATAAATTCTGGAATCGAGCCTGTGATGACCAGGAGTCCATTGTCAATTGTTGGAAAAACCCATCTGGTTCACTAATGTCCTTTTGGAGAAGGAAACTGCTGTCCTTACCTGATCTGGCCTTCATGTGACTCCAGACCCACAGCAATGTGGTTGACTCTTAACTGCCTGCTGGGATTGGCAATAAGTGCTGGTTTTCCAGCGACGCCCTAATCCAGTGAATGAGTATTAAACAAAAATTTGAAATTCATCTTCAAATAGAAGAGACATAATTACAAGGATAATTTGGGGTGGCACAGTGGCTTAGTGGTTAGCACTGCTGTCTCTCAGCACCAGGACCCAGGTTCGATTCCACCCTTGGTTCTCCCCATGACTGTCTAGGCTTCCTCCCACAGTCCAAAGATGGGCAGGTTAGGTAGATTGGCCATACTACATTTCCCACAGTGTCCAGGGATGTGGAGGCTAGGTAGGTTAGCTATGGGAAATGCAGGGTTTCAAGGATTGGGGTAGGGGCAGGTATGGAAGGGTTGATGTGGACTCAGTGGGCTGAATGACCTGCTTCCACTCTGTAGGGATTTTAGAATTCCAATATTATGCAAAGGCACAAAGCTTTAAAATTAATTCCACCATTGTGGTTCTCTGTTTGGCATTTTGTCTACATTTTTTCTTTATATCAAGAGATAAGGGTTTCACTTTCTAAACAAATATTTATTGCCCATTCTGTTGCCCATGAGATTATGCTGAGCTGCCTTCTTGAACTGCTGTCATTCTTGTAGGACACCCGTTAGGAAAGGCATTCCTGAAATTTGACCTACTAACAGCGAAGCAATGATAATATGGTTTCAAGTCCAGATTGTGTGTGACTTGGAGGGGAGACTGCAGGTGGTGGGGGTTCCTCTTGTTTCTATGTGGTAAAGGTTTCATGTTTATTTTTCAGGAATTTTTTCCAAAGGAAAAAATGGTTCCTTTGTAGCTCCTAAATAGTACCTGTGCACATTTTTCCATACAGACATAAAAGTGTGCAGTTCAGTCGCAGTTTGTATTAAACATCACCCCAAATCTCCCAGTGTTGGGTGTTGATGCTGTACCTTGATGATTCGGCAGTATACGTTTTGCCCTTGGTTGGGGAGGAGGGAGTAAACATTCTTGTAATCACATTAACGTGCTTTTGAACTAAGCGTTTGTGCTCAGTAGACCTAAATTAACTCTGTCAAAAGCAAATTGTGTTCTCTTGATTTTAAAGGAGTTTTTTTTTGCTGCAGACTTAACGATGAAGCACGGAAACTTGTCAGTGACTTGGGAAGTTCCTCTATCTCAAATCTTGCCTTCAGAGACAACTGGATTTTTGTTGGTGCAAAAGGGATTCAATCAAAGAGTCCTTTTGAGCAGGTAAAAGGAGTGTATTTGCTTTCCTTTTTTAAAAAAATCTGACTACTTAAATTCTGTGCTGTTACCCTTAATCTATAAGTTCAATGAGACATGTTATTTTGTTTAATAAGCTGAGTTTTCTGCAGTAGCAGTTTCTTGGTGGCTGCACTAAATGCTCTTGTGTTGGTTTGTTGTGCTGTTGGAGAAATAAATTACATACTGTATAATTAGAATAAAGAAAAAAAAAGTTTTGGGAGTTTTCTTCAATATTTATATCTGCACTTAGCAAAGTGTTATGTATGTACTTTTAATTGAATTCACATTCATGAAGAGACTGCACAAGAGCAAGACCTGTTTACATGTGAGTACAATTTGGAATATTTTAAGGTGGTTTTCCTTTATGGTATAAAGAAAGAGATTAAACACACTCCAACTTGAATCCCTCTCTGCTAAATAAAGGCTGTCAACAAAGAGATCAGTGCATGTCTTTTAGGTGAACACTGAACATGTTTTGAACACTGTTTTAATTTTGAAACACAGTGAAATGTTAAACTCCAGAGTAGCATAGCCTTTGCTCACCTTTCATGCTGATCAGAAAGACAGCACATTAATATTTTGAGGTAAGTAATTGATTGGGAATAAACCTCTGATCGCAAATTATGTTTCAGCTCAGCAGGTGAAGTGAGCCACACAACAACATATGCTTCCTGGATTTAATCTCTGACCAGCACTACATTTGATAGCTTCCACTGCTCCAACAATGTTTCTATGTTCCACCTCTGTTGACCTAGAAGTATTGCGTGCAATTGTGTGCCTGGTTACATTTCATCTATCCCCACTGAATCCCTATAAGTGTTCAGTGAGAGCTGTGTTAGGATCAGATTGACTTTGCTCTCAAAAGTTTGCACTTTACAGCTTCACATGAAGAATGGCAACTTTTTTTTAATTCACTCAAATCAAACCCGAATTCCATTTTGAAAAAGCAGATTAGCAGATATGCACACGTGATAGTTTCAAGCATTGGTTTGTGTTCTGGTTCTAATGTAGATCTTTTCCACTTACAGATCATAAAGAATAATAAAAATACAAATAAATATGAAGGCTGGCCTGAAGTTTTAGAAATGGAAGGATGTATTCCCCAGAAAAAGGACTAGAAGCCATCCACTCGACAGTGAAAATGTTATATTTTGAGTTTATGATTTTCTTTGTTCTGTGTTGTCTATTTCTCAAAGCCAATTTTATTCTAAAGTTATGGATTTAATTGGAAGCTTAGTATCTTGGCTCGGGAATGGGAGTTAAGCTATTTTTCTTAAAGTGCTTGGAGTTGGTCCAGTAAGGCTTTTGCTTAAATTTTGTTTAAAACAAAGAATCTGCTGAATCTTCTAGTATCTGAATCTAGCATCTATATTTGAATGAAGAATTTAATGTTCTTTCTTTGTAACAAATATTGTGTTCAGCTGGTTTGTCACAAGTCTGCTCGAAGTTTTAAGATTGATTCACTCAGAAATTTGTTTCAGACAAATTACAATGAATGGGAGTAAAATTAATCAGAAATTAGCTGTCTATTATGTTTCTCAGATGCTGAATTTCAGTCATTATTTCTGTTGCAGTTCTCTAGTCTGCGGAAATACAATGCATCATGGCCAATGAATTATATTGCCCGCATTTCTTTGTACTTGAAATTGTTCTTGGAAAGTTAATGGGTTAAAACCCAAGTCTTACAGCAGTATTAGGAAATGACTGTCATCAACTAATCAATAGAAATTAAAATAACTTATTGTTACTAAAGTAGATCCCCTAATTCTTAATACTTGCAAAAGAACCCAGAGTACTAGCTTTAAATTTTAAAAAAATCTTTTCATTGTGGTAAGTTCTGGTTACACTTTTCTAAATGAGTGAATTTAGGTTGTGATACATGAAAGGTTATGTTTGGGATTATTTATTTATTTGAATTTTTTTGTATGTTTTTTTAAATAACCTTGTGGGTATGGAAGCAATTTAAAAAAAGATACATCTTGATGCTGACCACCAATACAGCAATTTTGTGTTGCTTTTATATAGTTAGTACCTTGCCATGTTAAGCAAAGCTCATCCGTTTTCGTAGAGCAATTGTCAACATTTTCTGTGTTTAGAATTAACATTTGACATTCCTAGAGAACACTGGTCCAAATGTCTGCAAGAGATTTGTTATCTAACATGAGGGGGAATCAATTCATACAGGAAATGTCTTTTTTAAATACATATGCAGCAACAGATAATATTAATAAGTTACCAAACAAAAAGTGCAAAAATCTAATGACAGAAATCCAAAGGCCTCAGTGTTCCAATTTGAACCTTGGTGTGTAATATAAATTGAAGTGTAAGAGAAGGCAGACTTAGCAGTAATCCTCTGTGGAAGAACTTTGTTCAGGACCAATTTACCTTTCTTTTCCATTATGTGAATAATTGTCCAGACCAGTTTAGAATTGGCTGTTGAGAAAATCCTGTGCAGACAAATTACAACAAAGGCCACTATGCACTTTTGTAATGATGCTAACACAAGCTCTTCAATGTAAAGTGTGATTGCTTCTTTGCTTGATTCTGTTTACTTTAAAAAGTCTCCAGCCCCTGTGTACAAAATGTTAGGTTTGCCACTTTCTCGTGTGATTGCGAGCAAGCAACTGTTTAACTGTGAATATTGATGAAATATTTAGAAACCATCTCTCCATATAGAAGGCAAATGTAAATAGAGGTAAAACAAAATGTTCACTTGTGTTATCTGGAAGGGGCATGGAATTTTCCACTCATTTTCTAAGTCAGAAGTTTTCTGCTTTTATGCATTGTAAAAGATTAGAAGAAATGTGTACAATTTGGCCGCCTTTACATTGTAATGAGTTTTAAAAATGGAGCTCAAATGGAATTCAAATTAAGACTGTAATATAGAGAAAAATAAATAAATTTGAAATTTGTGTGCTTTACTATAACCTTTAGCATTCAAACATACACTGACTTTGCCACTGACATGTATTTTCTCCTCCATGGGCAGAACTTGTTGCTAAGTTCCTTACTTTTCAGATATATGTCAATTGCTTAACCGTAGGGGGTTTCATAAAAACACAAATTTGAGACAGGATTGAGGAAGAAGAATGCATAACTAGGGTGATATCAATGGAGTGGGAAGGTGGGTGGCAAAGGTTCAAACCAAAGAAGTGAGAGGTATTTTGGGAGGGCAAAGAGGCGAGGGCAATGCACAGTGAATTTCATGTCAGCGGACAGGTACGCAAGATGATTTAAGCAATAAAATGGGATATTTTGCACAGAATATGAGAGCAGGGAGGCTAAATTCGAACTGTATAAAGCACTAGATAGAGTATTGGGTACAGTTCTGATTACAGGAATGATACGAATCAATAAGGGGACTAGAAAAGAGACCTACAAAGATGTTGCTGGGACCTCAAACCTCAATCCACAAACCTGGCTGCCCCAGCCGACCCATTGTCTCAGCCTGCTCCTACCCCACCGAACTCATCTCTGCATACCTCGACACGGTCCTGTCCCCCTTACTCCAAGAATTCCCCACTTATGTTTGGGACACCACCCACGCCCTCCATCTTCTCCATGATTTTCACTTCCCCAGTCCCCAACACCTTATCTTCACCATGGACATCCAGTCCCTGTACACCTCCATCCCCCATCACGAAGGCCTCAAAGCCCTCCGCTTCTTCCTTTCCCGCCGACCCAACCAGTACCTTCCACTGACACCCTCCTTTGACTGACTGAACTGGTCCTCACTCTGAACAAATTCTCTTTCCAATCCTCCCACTTCCTCCAAACCAAAGGAGTAGCCATGGGCACCCGCATGGGCCCCAGCTATGCCTGCCTCTTCGTAGGATATGTGGAACAGTCCATCTTCTGCAGCTACACTGGCACCACCCCCCACCTTTTCCTCCGCTACATCGATGACTGTATCGGCGCTGCCTCGTGTTCCCACGAGGAGGTTGAACAGTTCATCCACTTTACTAACTCCTTCCACCCCGACCTCAACTTTACCTGGACCATCTCAGACTCCTCCCTCCCCTTCCTAGACACCTCCATTTCTATCTCGGGCGACCGAATCAACACGGACATTTACTATAAATCGACCGACTCCCACAACTACCTAGACTACACCTCCTCCCACCCTGCCCCCTGAAAAAACGCCATCCCATTTTCCCAATTCCTTCGTTTCCGTCGCATCTGCTCCCAGGAGGACCAGTTCCAATACCGAACAACCCAGACAGCCTCCTTCAAAGACCACAATTTCTCCCCAGACGCGATCGACGATGCTCTCCACCGCATCTCCTCCACTTCCTGCTCCTCAGCCCTTGAGCCCTGCCCCTCCAATTGCCACCAGAACAGAACCCCACTGGTCCTCACCTACCACCCCACCAACCTCCATATACATATCATCTGTCGTCATTTCTGCCACCTCCAAACGGACCCCACCACCAGGGATATATTTCCTTTCCCTTCCCTCCCCTCCCCTATCAGCGTTTTGAAAAGACCACTCCCTCCGTGACTGCCTTGTCAGGTCCACACCCCCCACCAACCCAACCTCAACTCTCGGCACCTTCCCCTGCAACTGCAAGAAATGCAAAACTTGTGCCCACACCTCCCCCCTTACTTCCCTCCAAGGCCCCAAGGGATCCTTCCATATCCACCACAAATTCACCTGCACCTCCATACATACCATTTACTGCATCCACTGCACCCGATGTGGCCTCCTCTATATTGGGGAGACAGGCCGCCTACTTGCGGAATGTTTCAGAGAACACCTCTGGGACACTCGGACCAACCAACCCAACCACCCCGTGGTTCAACACTTCAACTCCCCCTCCCACTCCACCAAGGGCATGCAGGTCCTTGGACTCCATCGCCAGACCATAGCAACATGACAGCTGGAGGAAGAGCGCCTCATCTTCCGCCTAGGAACCCTCCAAACATAAGGGATGAACTCCGATTTCTCCAGTTTCTTCATTTCCCCTCCCCCCACCTTGTCTCAGTCCCATCCCTCGAACTCAGCACCACCTTCCTAACCTGCGATCTTCTTCCTGACCTCTCTGCCCCCACCCCCACTCCGGCCTATCACCCTCACCTTATCCTCCATCCACCTATTGCATTTCCAATGCCCCTCCCCCAAGTCCCTCCTGCCTACCTTTTATCTTAGCCTGCTTGGCACCCACCTCATTCCTGAAGAAGGGCTCATGCCCAAAACGTCGATTCTCCTGCTCCTTGGATGCTGCCTGACCTGCTGCGCTTTTCCAGCAACACATTTTCAGCTCTGATCTCCAGCATCTGCAGTCCTCACTTTCTCCTAGTTTTGAAATTTTTAGCCTATCCAACTTAGTCATAGCTGAGGTTTGCTATTGAAAAAGGGGAGACTTATCTAATGTACAAAATGGAGATCCCTGGATAAGAGTGCGATGTGAAACCTTTTATTTTCTCCAGCAGAAAGATTGATAACTTGGATGATGAATTTGACATGATTGCCAGAAGGATTAGAGGGGAACTAGGGAGAACTTTTTTTTATCAGCCATCATGTAATGGATGCCTGCTGCTTGAAAGGGTGGGAAAGACAGAAATCCTCGATACATAAAATTCCTTTCATATGCACCTTAAGTGTTGTAACCTGTAGGACTTTAGCTCAAAAGCTGCAAATGGGATTAGGCTAGAAAGCTCTTTCAGGGAGAAAGTGGGGACTGCAGATGCTGGAGATCAGAGTTGAAAAGTGTGGTGCTGGAAAAGCACAGCAGGTCAGGCAGCATTTGAGGAGCAGGAGAATCGACATTTCAGACAGAAGCCCTTCATCAGGGGTGTGCGTGGGGGGTGGGGAGAGTAGCTGGGAAGGCAATAGGTAGATGCAGGTGGAGGTGATTATGATAGGTTGGTGGGGAGGGTAGAGTGGATAGCTGGGAAGGAAGATGGACATGTCAAGAGGGGATTGGATCTGAGGTGAGGTGAGGGGAGGGGAGATGAGGAAACTGGTGAAATCGATGTTGCTGCCATGTGGTTGGAGGGTCCCAAGTTGGAAGATGAGGTGTTGGAAGATGAGTTGTCGGGTGGCTTGGATTTGGCGGTGGTGGCCGCCCAGGTCTTGCATGTCCTTGGGGGAGGGGGATTTGAAGTGGTCAGCCACAGGGTGGTGAAGTGGTTTGGTGTGTGCGTCCCAGAGACGTTCCCTGAAATGTTCTGCAAATTGGCATCCTGTCTCCTGGTGTGGAGGAGACCACATCGAGAGCAGTGGACACAATAGATGAGACCTGGGAGTCTTTCTACTTCTCAGCCCGCCGAAACCTTTAATATCACCTCACTCCCTCTGTCAAACTGCTCAAGAACCTCAAAGCCTCTCTCCTCAAATTCTGTACCTGCATCATTCACCTCCAGAGTGAAAACGTGAAATACTCATTTAACACCCTACCATTGTCATCCAGCTGCACGCACAGATTGCCCCCTTGATCCAGTATCATGGGATTCTCCCAAATATTACCCATCTGCTATTTTTCATGTCTCCTCTTTGCCCTCTAAACTGCTTTCTTAAGTTCGCACTTGCATTTTCTACATTCCACGAGGTCCTCTGTTGATTCACTTCCTTTGTACCTGCTAAAAGCCTCTGTGCTGGGTAAGGTGCCCTGCAGGAACCAGTTGCAAAATTGAACTTTGCAAAGTTCAGTTTGACAGTTTCCTGAGTCGCTGGCTGTTTTTCTATAAATAATTTCAGTGAATTTTAATTCATGGTGCTGATCCCAGGTGCTAGCTGTGTTAGTAAAAACTAAACACACAACATAGCCAGCTGTCAGGGCAGTTTCTGATTGTTGGAATGGTTTTTTTTAGTAGCTAGACTATTTAAAGCATGCATTCTACATTTTGCAAATGTCTGTTCTGTCCCCTCCAGTTGTCTTTCTTTTTAGGTAAAGATTTCATTTTGCTCTGCTTATTTAGCTTATAGTATTTAGGGAGATTTGATTATATGAAATCAAAGCAGAAATAGGCCTCTCCAGTTCCTCCATTTAATAAAATCTTGGCTGATCTGTCTGCGTTTCAAATTCCTCCCCCCACCCCCAACCGATAATCCTTGATTCCCCTGCTTAAGCACTTATCTACTCCTCCCTTTAAAATGACTCCCAACACTGCCATCTTTTGAACCGGAGTTCCAAATTTTGCAAAACTCCGAGATAAAAATCTCATCATCTCTGTCAGTAAAGGATGACCCCTGATTTTAAATCTATACTCCCTAGTTCTGGTCTGAACCATTGAGGAAGCTGCTTTTCTATAGCCAACATGTAGACTTCAAATAATGCATCCCTTGCTCTTCCAAATTCCAATAGAAGCAAGTCCTGCCTTATCATATGAAGATAACCTGTTCATTCCAGGTATCAATATCATAATGCTCCTTTGCACCACCTCCCAATGTACTTACAGCCTCCCTTAAATAAGGAGACCAAGACCGCAACAATTTTCAAGATTTGATCTCTCAAATGTCCTGTAAAACTGAAGCATAACAGCCTTACTTGTATGTTTCATTCCCCTCTTAATGAGAGAGAGCATTCCATTAGCCTCCTTGATTCCATGTTGTACCTGCACTCTTGTACTTCACACCAAAACATCTTCTGCTATTCAGCCTCCATTAACTAAGACTTCTTTTGAATTATGATTTGGAGGCGCTGGTGTTGAATTGTGGTGTACAAAGTAAACAAAAATCTCTCAACACCAGGTTATAGTCCAACACGTTTATTTGGAAGCACTTGCTTTCAGAATGGCGCCCCTTCATCAAGTGGTTGTGGAGTAAAAGATCATAAGACACAGAATTTATAGCAAAAGTTTACAGTGTGACATAAATGATATATTGAAGAAGACCTGGATTGTCAAGTCTCTCATCTTTTAGAATGACCATGTTGGTTTCAGTTCTTTCATATGTAAATCACAGAATTACTTTTAAAGTTACATTCTCAAGTGAACATTATTTGAGCTGACTGACACGGCACCTATTGTTAATGCATTGAAAGTATGAGGCTAAAATCTATCTGTCTGTGTTCCAATGGTCAGACTGATTCTATTTCTAAAAAAGGGATTTACATTGTCTTACATGGATTCATTCAGTTTTTGAGCAAAATACAATGTAATTCTGCAAGTATAAATTCACCCTCTGCCTCAAAACTTCAGGTGACCATCCTTCAAGGTGGACTTTGGGACAGGCTGAGCAGAGGCTGATAGCCAATTTCGGTACACATGGGGATGGCCTCAACCAGGACCTTGGGTTTGTGTCGCACTACAGGTGGCTCAACTGCACCACACACTCACGCACACATTTTCCTACAGACCCATACACCCACGCAGACCACAAGCACAAACACTCTCTCCTATGCTCACACATAGACAGCTCCTCACAGTCACACCTATACATGCACCTTCTCACAGACCTTTACCACTTTACACTCCTACATGTGCACACATTCACTCACACTCCACCTCCCACCTCCCCCCCCCACAACACACACACACATATATATAAGTTTGTGGGATGAATTTTTACTTGCAGAATTACATTTTATGTTGCTCAAAAACTGCATGGATCCACATAAGATTCTGTAAATTTCTTGTTTAGAAATAGAATCAGTCTGAACATTGGAATACAGACAGACAGACATTAGCCTCACACCTTCAGTGTATTATCTGAGCTGACATGGCACCTATTGTTAAAGTTCATTTGAGAATGTAACTTTTAAAAAAAATTCTGGGATTTTCATATGAAAGAACTGAAACCAACATGACCATTCTAAAAGATGAGAGACTTACCAAACAATCCAGGTCTTTTTCAATATATCACATCACATTGGAAACTTTTGCTAAAAATTCTGTGTCTTACGATCTTATACTTCACAACCACCTGATGAAGGAGCAGTACTCTGAAAGCTAGTGCTACCAAATAAAGCTGTTGGACTATAACCTGGTATTTTGAATTACACTTCCTTTCAGTTTTCTCTATCTTTAAAAATGCCTCAGTTACTCTAATATCTGCTTGTGGCATCACTTTGATCTCTAGTGATGGACTTTGTTCAGCTATTGCTCTAGCCACCACACATGATGGAAGAATATGCGGAATTTGGTCCTGTAACTGCCCTGTAATTACCCTCACTCGGACTCTGATTACGACTGGAGCCAAATCATTCTCTCGGAACAAATTGGGTAATTTATGAATAACTCTCACTATCACTCGTCCAGAAATTAAGTCATATTGTATATTAGTATATTAGTATATATTCTCCACTCAATAAATTTATTCAAACTTTTGACTGTGAATGCATTCTCTGTATAATGGGTATTTCTTTCACTACCAATTCTCACCTAGAATAAAAATTGATTGTTATGCTGCTTGCTATCACTCACTCAATTTTGCACCCATGTTGCTACTTTCTATCATGACCTTTGCTCACAGAACCTGTGCTGTGGCATTGCGTCAAATACTTACTAGCGGTCCATCAACAGCATCACTGTCACTGACAGCATGAACAAAACACCGTGCAGGAACTCAATCCCAGCTCTGCTCATGTGCAGCTTATACAGTTACCACTGTCCCAGGAACTTAACACACACCTTCCTGCACCATTTTCCCAAGCATGCCAATACAACTGTGTGCTGCCTTAATTATTCTTTGCACCTGCATCTTAACCATTGGACATTCATGTACAAAGTGGTCCCAGTCCATCTGAATGCAATCCTTTCCCAATCTTACATCAATCAAAAAAATATTCTATGTTTTGAAATATCATTCTTGCTCAAGTGGATAATGTACACAATGCCAAGTCCACCTGTCATGTTTTTGCCCAATTTGCAAGATCACAATATCTCTCTGCAATCTCTTTGTGTCCTGTTCCTTGTTTACTTTCCCATCTAACATTGAACTGCCTGCAAAGTTACACTCGGTCATCTTATCTAAGTCATGAATATGGATCGTAAATACCTGAGGCTCAAGTAATAATCCTTGCCGTTCTGTATTTTATAGATCACCATCCTGAAAATATCCTGTTTATTCCCTCTATCTGTCAGTTATACCATGCACAATCAAGTTAATACATTACCTCCATCCCTAATTTGTGTAATAACCTCTTGTGCAGCAGCATACTAAAGGCTTTTTGAAATCTGAAGATGCTACATTCATTGATTTCCCCCTTATCTGTCTTTGCCATCTTTACCAATGGCGATAAACTCAAATATTCCCTTCTTTACCAAGATAGCAGCCATTAACCCAGGCCAGTTACAGGGAGAAGAAAACTCAGCTAAAAATGTTGGTTTTATATACTGTGACTTACGGCCACTACAAAATACTTCATGAGCCTTCCCATTCAATGCGGTTGTTTCATCTCTCTCTGACCTCTGACACTTACCGCCAGTTAACAGAAAAAGCTTGTGCCCATTTTGTTCCAATCTGCACTGTGAGCCACACCCACCATCTCCCTCTGTAGCCTGCAGATGCCAGCGCATGATGGCATACCGCCTAGTAGGACAGTAATAGACAATGCATGGGACACCTGCAAATAACACACCATTCTGATTTGGAACTATATCACTGTTCCTTCACTGGCACTCCGTCAAAATCCCAGAATTCCCTAACAGTGTCCCATCACCCAAAGGACTGCAGCGGTTCAAGGAGGTAACATTTACCTTCTCCAGGGTAATTAGGGATGGATATCTCCACCTTCATCTACAATGTGCCTGAAGTGGTGACCATGGGCATGGCCCCAAAAAAGGTCCAGAGCAAGCAGGAACCAAGAAGCATGTCAAAGGTAAGAAGAAGCACAAGGACAGCGGGAAGAAAGACAGCATCATCTATATCTACAAGGTGCTGAAAGTAAGAACTAGGAGCAGGACTAGGCCATTTGGCCGATTGAGCCTTCTCCACCATTCAATAAGATCATGGATGACCCACCTCCACTTACCTGACTGCTCACCATAACTCTTAAATCCTTTACTGTTCAAAAATCTATCATTACCTTTAAAAACATTCAATAGGGTAGCCTCAACTACTTCACTGGGCAAATTCACAATCCTTTGGGTGAAGACTTTCCTCCTCAACTCAGTCCTAAATCAACTCGCCCTTATTTTGAAACCACACCCCCTAGATCCGGTTCCACCCAGCAGTAGAAACAACCTCCCTGCTTCTATCTTATCTATTTCCTTATTCATTTTAAATGCTTCCAGAAGATGCCTCCTCATTCTTCTAAATTCCAATGCTAGTCTACTCAATCCCTCCTCATAAGCCAACCCTCTCAACTCTGGAATCAACCTAGTGAACCCCCTCCAGTGCCAGTAAATCCTCTCTCAAGTAAGGAGACCAAAACTGCACAGTACTCCAGGTGTGGCCTTACCTGAAGCAGGTCCACATGGACACCAGCATCTCCCTCTCTGCCAAGAGTGTCATCAACTCATTCATCAATGAAATCTTTGAGTGCCAGGCCTGAGAGGTCTCTTGCCTCATCCACTACAGCAAGCACCACACCATCTCCTCTCAGGAGATTGAGACCTTAGTCCATCTGCTGGTCAAATGACTCAAACAGGCCATTGTTTGATGGCCCAACACGCAGACGAATAAAAAAACAAATCACACACAGGTGCAGAATGGATACAGGCAAACAATGTAGCAGGCAGATTCCAATCTTTCTTTGGCCAGTGTGAGGTAGATGATGATTCTGGTGGAATCCCAGTGTGGCCAAGTGGCCAACTCAACTAGGCCCAACATAAATTAGTGAAACAGTTTCTGAAAGTAAAGTAAGGCCTGATGGAATGCAAGAAGGCCAAAGTTACCACAGGCCAAAAGCAGACAAGGACTAGACCATAGAATCATAGAGTCATAGAGATGTGCAGCACGGAAACAGACCCTCCGGTCCAACCTGTCCATGCCGACCAGATATCCCAACCCAATCTAGTCCCACCTGCCAGCACCCAACCCAATTCCCTCCAAACCCTTCCTATTCATATACCCATCCAGATGCCTTTTAAATGTTGCAATTGTACCAGCCTCCACCATTTCCTCTGGCAGCTCATTCCATACACGTATCACCCTCAGCATGAAAAAGTTGCCCCTTACGTGTCTTTTAGATTTTTCCCCTCTCACACTAAACCTATGCCCTCTAGTTCTCGACTCTGACACCCCAGGGAAAAGACTTTGCCTATTTATCCTATCCATGCCCCTCATGATTTTGTAAACCTCTATAAGGTCACCCCTCAGCCTCCGACGCTCCAGGGAAACCAGCCCTACCCTTTTCAGCCTCTCCCTATAGCTCAAATCCTCCAACCCTGGCAATATCCTTGAAAATCTTTTCTGAACCCTTTCATTTTTCACAACATCTTTCCGATAGGAAAGTGACCAGAATTGGACGCAATATTCCAACAGTGGCCTAACTAATGTCCTGTACAGTTGCAACAAGACCTCCCAACTCCTGTACTCAATACTCTGACCAATAATGGAAAGCATACGTCTTCTTCACTATCCTACCTACCTGCGAGTCTACTTTCAAGGAGCTATGAACCTGCACTCCAAGGTCTCTTTGTTCAGCAACACTCCCTAGGACCTTACCATTAAATGTATAAATCCTGCTAAGATTTGCTTTCCCAAAATGCAGCTCCTTGCATTTATCTGAATTAAACTCCATCTGTAACCTCTCAGCCCATTGGCCCATCTGGTCAAGATCACGTTGTAATCTGTAACTTTCTTAGCTTCCACTACACCTCCAATTTTGATGTCACCTGCAGACCTGTCCTTTCTTTAATTCCCAGAAGTGAGGAGGTTCTGAAGACCCTATATTTTTTTTTCATTTACACTACCTGTACAGCACCTGTGTATATGTACAGTGATTCAGTAAAGACACCACTGAGCAAAAAATGTTATTTGATCTTTCCACCATCAGACCACTGCAGTCAGTGAAGCAGTAACAAGCAAAACCTGACAAGTGCAATGGGCTTTAGTGAAAAAAATTGAAGGGGGAGGCTAGGGATTAAATCAAAATAGAATTGGGGCGGGGAAGACCTATTATATTGAACAGAGGTGATTGACATTAATAATGGGAGAAGTGTTATAACCTGTGACTCATTAAGAGATACTCAGCCAGAACGATAGGGAGAGACATTATGTTTGTGTCTCCCCAGTTTCAGCCATCATGGAGTAGTCATATCTTGGCAAGGGGATGGGTACACCAAGGATGAACCGGGCCTAAACTCACTGAACGCTGTGACACCATTGCCTGATGTCAGAGAACATTCCAGAAGGGTTCAGAAAGGGGATATAAGAAGGGACACCCAGCAGTCACTCCGTCAGTGAAGCCTCGGCTGGAGAACGCTCCGTGTGAGATCCACATTCATACCAAGAAGATCCTGAGTGCACCTGTCCACAGAGTTCAGTGAACTGAAGCCAGCAGCCCAGTCCAGTTCACCAGAGCGGGTGGAATCTCTATTTTAGAGGCAGTCAGCCTTGTTTGCAAAACATATGATGTGGAGCAACCAGTGTTGGACTGGAATGTACAAAGTTAAAAATCACACAACACCAGGTTATAGTCCAACAGGTTTAATTGGAAGCACTAGTTTTTGGAGCGCTGCTCCTTCATCAAGCAGGTGTGATGCTGGAGCGGTGTTCTGAAAGCTAGTGCTTCCAAATAAACCTGTTGGTCTACAACCTGGTGTTGTGTGATTTTTAACCAATTAAACCTGTTGAACTCTTGTTAAAGTACCTATTTGAGACTGTTCAGAGAATCCCTAATGGATTTGAACTGTCAGCTTCTCTTGGTACGTCCCGGAGATGTACTATATGGTAGTCTGGAATATAAAACTCTTACAGTTTAAATTATTACCTTTACTTATCTATGTTACACTATAACATAGATACCTGCAAACCAGGTTTGAGCTAAGGTTTAAAATCATTAGCAGAGTAGCGGTGCCAGTTCTCACTCCTAAGAGCTCTCTCAGACTACCCCACTTATTGCTGCAAACAAGCTGTCTTTATACAGAACTTATATTAAATAGACACATTTAATATAGAATTTATATTAAAATTACAAAAATGTCACAAGTCCTTTGTCAGATAAGCAGCAGTAAAATGGCAAAGGTTTGCAGAGAAAGAGCAACTCATTGACAGGTCTGTATCTCTCTTAAGATGCTGCTCAAAACTATTCATGACAAACCTTAGTCTAAAAAAAAATCTCTTTTGTCATCTTATGGACAGGAATGGTCATTCAGTCCATCAAACCTGCTCTACCATTTAACAGAAGCATGGCAGACTGTACACTCAGGTTACCTTTGGACCTCCCTGCTACACAAAGGATTTTGTGAAACTTGAAAGGGTTTAGAAAAGATTTACAAGGGTGTTGCCAGGGTTGGACGGTTTGAGCGAGGAGAGGGTAAACAGGTTAGTGCTGTTTTCTACTGAGCGCCGGAGGCTGAGGGGTGACCTTACAGAAGGTTTGGTAGGATGAATAACCAAGGTCTTTTCCCTGGGGTAGGGGAGTCTGAAATTAGAGGACATAAGTTTAAGGTGCAAGGGGAAAGATTTAAATGGGACCTAAGGGGCAATTTTTTCACGCAGGGGGTGGTGTGTATATGGAATGAGCTGCCAGAGGAAGTAGTGGAAGCTGGTACAATTCCAACATTTAAATGGCATCTGGATGGGTACATATATAGGAAGGGTTGAGAGGGATAGGGGCCAAATGCTGGCAAATGGGACTAGATTAATTTAGGATGAATTGGACCAAAGGGTTTATTTCCATACTGTACAGCTCTATGACTTCAATGCCTTTTACCCATAATATCCCAACTAACTTGGTGTCAACTCTTCCTTGATTTTAATGTGAAGCCCTCTCGCAACTTTATATAACGTCAAATGCCATATACTATCTGCCAATCTTACAGAGTAAATTGAAGATCAGAGATCTGGGGAGATGGTAGAGTTGTGGTAATCCCTGTGGCCAAAAAAGAAACAGCAATACTTGGAAATGTGATGTACTCGTTGAACAGGAGCTACAGTTTGAGATATACAAGTCAGACCACCATTCGCAAGTTTTATTGGATTTTCCTTCAAGCTGTCACCAAAATGGAAATCCAGGAGCCCAGATGACTGTTCTGGGGACAAATCCTGCCACAGCAAGAGGGCGAAATTTGATCTTCAGTTAAAACGGGAATTAAAAAGCTGTCCTAATAGTGACCTTCGATTGTCGTCAAAACCCGTCTGGGTCTCCAATGCCCTTTAGCGAAGGGGGGTCCTGGTCTGGCCAAATGTGACTCCAGACCCACAACAACTCGTAACGTCCCTCTGGCCAGCAACACCCAAATCCCACGAATGAATGGTGTCTTTTCTCCCCCCCCCCAAAAAAAAATCAACCAATCCGGACATCAGTTATAAAATAAAAATTATGCTTCAGCAGTAAAGCATCCCGGAAGAGTCAGCGACAATGCTGCTCAGGGTTGGCTCAATGGGGGAACGTTGCCTTTAAGAGCAATGATCTTGGGAGTGATATTGAAGGAAAGTGGGGGGCACGTTAACGCACTCGCATGAAGCTTTAAGCTCTGCATTGAGCCTCTGTCTCCAACCAGGGATGTGCGCACCAGCTCGCAGAGGGGACAAGCATCCCGCAGAGAGGTAACACCAAACCTCCTGTTCTGATCGTGCCCGTTTCCACTGAAAACAAAATCCTGCTTTTCTTTTTGCATTTTGGTTTTGTTTTTGCTGTTCGCATTGCAAGTTGTGCACCCGCACATTCCTGGCATTTTCAGTAAAACTTAGCGTCGAGGCCCCCTCCCTCCCGGGCTCAGAGCAGCCGCCGCTAAAAAGCGGAGAGCCCAGAAGGAAGCGGAAAGGCAGAGGCGCCTGGATTTAAAGGGCTCTACCCCAATGCAGAGGAAATAAAAGGTGCCGGCGGAAATATATTTGCGATTGCTCGGTCTGCTCAATCTGTGACTTGCCCAACAGGCAAAAGAATCGTATTTTTACCTGTATGTCCTGTGCTACTAAATATTTTGACTCTTTGAAGTGATCCTGTACCTCTGAATATAATTTCATGTTGGAGTTAATTCTCACTTAATCGTAAAGTCTGCTCCGCCATTCATCATGGTCATCGTCCAAGTCAATCGCCTAATCTTGCTTTCTCCCCATAACCTTTGGTCCCATTCGTCCCAAGTGCTATATCTTGCTACCGCTTGAATACATTCAATGTTTTGGCATCAACTACTTCCTGTGGTAAAATGAATTCCACAGGCTCACCACTGTTTCGGTGAAGAAATGACTCTTTATCTCTGTTAGAAACGAAAATCGCTTCTTAATAATCGCTCTAGACAAATTCAGGAAAACAAAGTTTTTTTTTATTTCAAAAATATACTTTATTCATAGAATGATTTGATGGTCTGTACATTTGATCATGCCATACATATGTCCATATTTACAAACACAGATTCGACTTTATTCTTGTCCTTTACAATCCTGTGCATTTTTTCAATCTTGTATATATACATATATTTGGCTGAGGCATCAGCAGAGCCCAAAAAAACGTCTGTATGGGCCCCCTGTTCTTCTTTCGGCAGGCCGATCTTACACGGTGGTCTTTCCCCACCGCGCCTTGGCGGCAGCTGCCCCAAGCTTCAGCGCGTCCCTCAACACGTAGTCTTGGACCTTGGAATGTGCCAGTCTGCAACACTCGGTCGGGGTCAACTCCTTCAGCTGGAAGATCAACAGGTTTCGGACCGCCCAGAGAGCGTCCTTCACCGAGTTGATGATCCTCCAGGCGCAGTTAATGTTCGTCTCGGTGTGAGTCCCGGGGAACAGGCCGTAGAGCACGGAGTCCCGCGTCACGGCGCTGCTCGGGACGAACCTCGACAAGCACCACTGCATTCCTCTCCAGACTTCCTCTGCATAGGCACATTCCAGAAGGAGGTGTGTGACAGTCTCGTCCCCCCCGCAGCCACTTCGAGGGCAGCGTGCGGTGCGGCAGAGAGTCCGGGCGTGCATAAAGGATCTCACGGGCAGAGCCCTTCTCACCACCAGCCAAGCCACGTCTTGGTGCTTGTTGGAAAGTTCTGGCGATGAGGCATTCTGCCAAATGGCTTTGACAGTCTGCTCAGGGAACCGCTCGACAGGATCCGCCCTCTCCTTTTCCCGAAGGGTCTCAAGGACGCTACGTGCTGACCACTTCCTGATGGACTTGTGGTCAAAGGTGTTTTTCCTCATAAATTTCTCCACGAAGGACAGGTGATACGGAACGGTCCAACTACTCGGAGCGTTCCGCGGCAGCGAGGCCAGGCCCATCCTTCGCAACACCGGGGACAGGTAGAACCTCAGTACGTAGTGACACTTGGTGTTTGCGTACCGGGGATCCACGCACAGCTTGATGCAGCCACACACAAAGGTGGCCATCAGGGTGAGGGTAGCATTGGGCGTGTTTTTTCCCCCATTGCACCGGTCTTTGTACATTGAGTCTCTTCGGACCCGGTCCATCTTTGATCTCCAAATGAATTGGAAGATGGCCCGGGTGACTGCGGCGGCACAGGTCCTGGGGATAGGCCAGACCTGTGCCACATATAGCAATACTGAGAGGACCTCACACCTGATGACCAGGTTTTTTCCCGCGATGGAGAGCGACCGTTGCCCCCATCTGCACAGTTTCTGCCTCACTTTGATGATATGCTCCTCCCAGGTCTTGGCGCACGCCCCAGCCCCCCCGAACCAAATACCCAGCACCTTCAGGTGGTCAGTCCTGACGGTGAAGGGGATAGAGGATTGGTCGGCCCAGTTCCCGAAGAGCATGGCCTCGCTCTTGCCTCGGTTTACCTTGGCCCCCGAGGCCCGTTCGAACTGGTCGCAGATGCACACGAGTCTGTGCACGGACAGCGGATCCGAGCAGAAAACAGCGACGTCATCCATGTACAGGGAGGCCTTAACCTGCAGGCCCCCGCTGCCAGGAATAGTCACCCCTCTCAGGCTCGCATCCTTCCTGATGGATTCGGCAAATGGCTCTATGCAACACACAAACAAGGCGGGTGAGACGGGGCATCCCTGCCTGACTCCAGATCTTACAGGGAAGCTATCTGATTCCCACCCATTGATTGAGACTGCACTGACAATGTTGGTGTAGAGCAGTCTGATCCAATTTCCGATTCCCTCCCCAAAGCCCATTTTGGAGAGGACATCCCTCATATATGTATGCGATATCCTGTCAAAGGCTTTCTCCTGGTCCAGGCTGATGAGGCAGGTGTCCACCCCCCTGTCCTGCACGTAGGCGATCGTATCCCTGAGGAGTGCGAGACTCTCAGAGATCTTCCTGCCCGGTACAGCACAGGTTTGGTCCGGGTGGATCACCGATCCCAGAGCAGACCTGACCCGGTTGGCGATGACCTTTGACAGGATTTTGTAGTCTGCATTTAACAGTGAGATCAGTCTCCAATTTCTAATTTCCTCCCTCTCCCCCTTCCGCTTGTAGACGAGGGTGATGATGCCTTTCCTCATGGATTCACTCATGGTACCTGCCCGGAGCATACTGACATACACCTCCAGCAGGTTCTGGCCGATCAAGTCCCAAAGAGCGGAATAAACCTCGACCGGTAAGCCGTTGCTTCCGGGAGTTTTATTCTTTTCGAAGGACTCGAGGGCCTTGGTCAGTTCATCAAGAGATAGCGGCTGGTCCAGCCTCTCTCGTGTTCCGTCATCTAGGACCTCCGTGATAGAGGACAGGAACGACTGGGAGGCCGCGCTGTCGGTCGGCTTCGAGTCATACAGGCTGGCGTAGAAAGATTTGCTGATCCTCATGACGTCAGCCTGAGATGACGTTACCGAGCCATCTTCTTTCTTCAGGCTGCTGAGCACGGAGCTCTCTTTGTGCATCTTCTGGAAGAAGAAACGTGAGCACGTCTCGTCCTGCTCCACCGAGCGGACCCTGGACCGGAAGATTATCCTGGAGGCCTCCGAGGCAAAGAGCGAGGCTTGCTGGCCCTTCACCTCCTTGAGGTCCTCCGTGACATCCACCCCCATCGTCTGCAGCAGGAGCAGGTTCTGCATACTTTCCTGGAGCTGGGACAGTTTTCCCCGCCTCTCTCTCGCCTCCTGGACACCTTTGAGGATAAAGAACCTCTTGATGTTCCCTTTTACCGTTTCCCACCAGTCCGTTGGAGACTCAAAGAGGGGCTTCACGGTTCTCCAACCTGCGTAATCCCTCTTGAGCTCTTCGATGTTTCCCGGGGTCAACAGCTTAGTGTTCAGTTTCCACGTTCCCTTGCCCGCCCGCTGTTCGTCCTGTAGATGACAGTCGGCCAGCAGGAGGCAGTGGTCAGAGAAGAACACCGGCTTGACGTCGGTGGATCTGACCGAGAGCGTTCGGGACACAAACAGGTAATCTATCCTTGAGCGGATAGACCCGTCTGCCCGTGACCAGGTGTATCTACGCTGCGCTCCGTCTGCAGGGGCGCTGAAGACGTCGTGCAGCTTGGCGTCTTTGACCGTTTCCATCAGGGCCCTGGACGTAGCGTCCGGTTTACTGTCCCCCCCGCCGGATCGTCCATCAGCATCAATGATGCAGTTGAGGTCTCCGGCCAGAATGACCGGCCTGGACGTAGCCAGCAGCAGTGGAAGCTGTTGCAGGACGGCCAACCGTTCACTCTTACCCACTGGGGCGTACACGTTGATTAGTCTCACGGGAGCGTTTCTGTATTTAACGTCCACGACGAGGAGGCGCCCGCCCACCACCTCCTTAACCTCGGAGATGGTGAAGTTGCCTCCCCGCAACAGGATACCCAGGCCGGAGACGCGGCTATCGTTGCCCCCCGACCACACTGACGGCCCGTGGGCCCACAAGCTCGACCATCTCCTGTAACTGCTGAGGTGCGGTATCCCACACTCCTGCAGAAACAGGACATCGGCTTTGACGTTGGCCAGGAAGGCCAGCGTTGAAACACATCGCGTAGCCGCTTTAATGCTACGCACATTTATGCTGGCAATTTTAAACCCCATTTTAACAGTTTGCGGGGTAGCTCGAGTGGGGTAGCTGCGTGCATCCCCGTGGTGACAGCAAACTGCTGGACCTTCCCAGGGCTGAGGTAGTTGTCCGGCTCCACGCTGGAGTCATTTCCCCGCTCTGGTGTCATCGTGTCGCACCCAGGGTCCTCATCGCCCCGTTCTCCATCTGACAGCAGGGCTGTCACTGGGACGCTGCTCCCAGTTCCCTGGAGCTGTGGGCCGGTGGGTACCCCTTGGTTCTCACCGGGTAGGGGGAGGCCTTCACCCATCCCCTCAGAGGGATCGTCTTTTCCTTCTTGGGCGGTGTTGCCCTCCTTTCTCCCCACGGCGCTCTGCCTCTTCCTCCGGAGGCGACCCTTCTTGTGCCCGTCCTCACCCTCGGAGGAGCTGCCTGTATCCTCCTCTTGGAGGTGTCTCTTCCCCCTTCGCTTGGTGGCTTTGGGGCCCTCGAGAGGTTTCCTTTTCCTGTTTTTAACGATAATCCACTGCTCTGCCTCCTTTGATCCCTCCTCTTCCATTTCCTCCGTCTGTCTTGCAGGAGCTTGGGTCGGCTGCTGCATCTCCCCGCTGTCTGCTGCCTGCTCCTCTACAACTTTCCCTTCCTTCTGGGTGCCTCCAGGTACCGTTCCTTTGCTGATTCGCGGTACCTCGTTAGACTTTGTCGGTCCGCGGCTCGTGTTGCCACCTCCGGCCATCTGTGCGTAGGTGGCGGCTCCTCGTCTTGGCCAGGTCTTATACATGTGGCCCGCCTCTCCGCACAGGTTGCAGCTCTTTTCCTCCCGACAGTCCTTTGTCAAGTGACCCTCCTGTTTGCAGTTCCTGCAGATGGTCACTTTGCAATCCACCGCCACGTGTCCCGACTTCCCGCAGGTTCGGCACACTTTGGGCTGCCCTGCATATGTCAGGTAGCCTCTGCTCCCTCCAATTGCGAAGCTCGAGGGTGGGTGGAGGATGTTCCCACTGTCATCGGCCCTCAGAGTTACCTTGACCTGCCTCTTACTGGTACAGATCCCAAAGGGGTCGATTACATCGGTGGCTTCTCCCTCGACTTGGACGTACCTTCCCAGGAAGGTCAGGACATCAGCCACTGGAACGTAGGGGTTGTACATATGGATTGTAACAACCCGGTTCCTCTGTGCAGGAAGCACACACAATGGGGTCACTGACAAGATGGAAAACAGCGGCTCCCCTTCCTTCTCCTTGAAGACCTTCAGGAGCTGTTCACACTGCTTCACGCTTCTGAAGGTCACATCAAAGTAGCCTGCCCCAGGGAAATCCTGCAGGCAGTACACATCTGCAGCTGCCAGGCCACAACACTCCAGCAGAACTTTCTTCACAAACACCGTCCGATCCACCGGTGTGTGCTCCTCCACCTTCTTCACAGTCACCCTGACTGTGTTCCGAATGCCCTGGCCCGGGCGGCGAGTGGCTGCTGAGGCCATAGCTCAGAGGTTGGCTGGTCCCTGAATTGGCGTTAGGCCGAAGCCAGCATGAAGATCCACCAAGAGCAGGTCAGCACAACCAAACGATCCTCCAACGTCCAATCACGATCCAGCGATGGTCTCCAGCAGCTCCGACGACTCGCAACACGACCCCCGCAGTTTTTCCCCCGCCAGCACGCTTCTGCTGTGTCGAACCTCCAACACTCGAGCAGAATCTCTTCCTCTGGTCCTCAGGAACAACACATATTCCGAGCCAAAAGGGCAATGGGCAGGCACTTCGGCCAAGGTAACTTAGTTTCTAACACCAGCTTAGTCAATTGGGTCTTGAGTGTGCCATTCATTCTCTCAACCCGACCCGAACTCTGAGGATGCCAGGGTGTGTGGAATTTCCATTGGATACCCAGGGCAGTACAGATCAAATGGTGTAGTTTAGAAATAAAATGTATCCCGCAGTCTGAGTCGATAGATTCCATTATGCCATATCTCGGGATTATGTTCTCTAACAACAGTCGGGCCACGGTTGGTGCATCGTCTTTGGCAGTCGGGAAAGCCTCTATCCAGTGAGTGAAATGGTCTACTATTACTAGCAGATATTTCCATCGCTGCACTGGGGGTAATTCTGTAAAGTCGACTTGGATCCTCTGAAATGGCCTGATTGCGAGGGGCTGACCACCGGCTGGCATAGAACGCATGGCTTTCTGGTTAATACGTCAGCAAGTGGGGCATCCGACTACCTCTTGTTGGGCTAATGTGTGTATCCCCCTGCATACATAGTCTCTCAGGATCGTGTCACACATGGCTTGCACTCCCCAGTGGGTCTGATGGTGTAACCGGTGCAGAATACCCCGGGTGATCTGTTTGTTCAGTACTTGTCTCCCATCAGGAACCGTCCACTTCCCGTTAGTTTCTAGCCGGGCACCCAATTGATCCATTTTATCAATCTCCCCCTGGGTGAAGACGGGTTGTTTAGCGAGCCCTTCCCTTAACGGTATTAATGTTAATAATTGTACGGGTTTTTCGACCGCTGCCCGCTTGGCTTCCTCATCTGCCAGCCGGTTTCCCACCGCTTCCGGTGTCGACCCCTTCTGGTGGCCGGGTACATGGACTACTGCGAGTTCCGTAGGTAACGCCAGGGCCTCTAACGTTAGGCTGATCATTTGTTCGTGAGCCAACTCTTTTCCCCGGGAAGTTATCAATCCTCGCTCTTTCCAGATTTTCCCAAAAGTATGAACGATCCCGTATGCATACTTTGAGTCAGTATATATGGTTCCCACCTTCCCTTCCAACAACTTCAGGGCCCTCTGGAGGGCGTACAACTCACAGGATTGGGCTGACCACTTCCCGGGCAGTCGTCCGGACTCGATCGTCCGTTTCGTTGCACCATCTATGACAGCATAGCCACTGTACCATACCCCACTGATGCACCGGGAGGACCCGTCGATGTACAGTTCCTGTCCTTCACCCAGCGGGGCCTCTTGCAGGTCCTCTCGGCTCTTGGTCTGCAAGTCTACAAATTCCACACAATCATGCTCCTGTTCTCCATCTGCAGGATGTCCGTATAGAAACTGGGCTGGGTTGCAACTGAGATCTTTTGCAAAATTGAGATCGTCCCCGGTCATCAAAATCGTCTCATACTTCAGGATGCGAGAGTCTGTTAACCAGCGGTGAGCCTTCTGAGCCAGTATGGCACTAACCGAATGTGGGGAATATACTGTGATCCTTCCTCCAAAGGTAAGTTTTCGGGCCTCTTCCACTAACATTGCCGTAGCTGCCACTGCCTGTATACAGGTCGGCCATCCACATGACACAGGGTCTAACATTTTTGACAAAAATGCAACCGGCTGACGTTTCCCTGCCCGCAGCTGGGTAAGCACGCCCTGGGCAATTCTGCCGGCGCTATTGACATATAACTGGAACGGTTCCTTCAGGGTGGGTAAAGCCAATACCGGAGCTCGGATCAGTTTACTTTTAATAATATTAAATCGCTGCTCCTCCTCATCTGACCAGTCCACCTTTTGTCCTTCTTGTCCCAGTTTGTCGTACAAGAATTTTACTAAAGTGGTGTAACTTTCAATCCATATCCGGCAATATCCTACTAGCCCCAGGAATTGTCTGATTTCCTTCTTCGTCCTGGGTATTGGCATACCCGTAATCCCTGATATTCGTTCTGGCGTGATACGGCGATGCCCCTTACTGACTTGATGGCCCAGATATCTTACTTCTTGCTCCACAAACTGGAGTTTTGTCCTGGAGACGCGTAGGCCCTGTTTCCCCAGGAAGTTCAGCAGGGCAACGGTGTCTGCCCGTACCTCCTCTTCTCTTGGTCCTGAGAGTAAGAGATCATCGACATATTGGAGCAATTGATTTTCCGCGTTACACCGAAATCCTCCTAAGATCTGCTCCAGTATTTGTCCAAACAAGTTGGGTGACTCCGTGAATCCCTGCGGCAAGACCGTCCACCTTAACTGTCGCTTTCGTCCTGTGAAGGGATTCTCCCATTCAAAGGCAAAAAGGTTCCGACTTTCTTCGTCAAGGGGGCAACTCCAGAAGGCATCCTTCAGATCTATTACGCTGAACCATTCGTGTTCGGGTGAAATTTTACTCATTAACGTGTAGGGATTGGGTACCACTGGGTACCTAGCCTGGACTACTTCATTCAACCCCCGCAAGTCTTGCACCAGCCTATGTGTCCCATCCGGCTTCCTCACAGGGAGTATTGGAGTATTGAAAGGGGACATACATTCCTCCAGTAGTCCATCTGTGATTAATCTTTCTATCACAGGTTGTAACCCCTCGCGTCCTTCCATAGCAATCGGGTACTGTTTCCTTCTCACGGGGCCTCTTCCTGGTAACATGGTGATTTGGAGAGGTTTGATGTTTAAACCCCCTCTGTTCCCTTCTCGGTACCATACTTCCGGGTCTATTTGTTGATCATCTTCTTCGGTGAGGGCGAACAACCTTACCACCATTTCCCCGTTACTTGGTACCGTTCCGATCCCTAGTTTGACCTGCAAGTCTCTTCCTAACAAATTAAACCCCGCCGATGGCAGTAGGAGGAGGTCTCGTTTAGTAGTTCTGTCTTCATACCCAATTTCCACGTCCTCCACCATTGGGACTTGTAATTTCTGTCCTCCAATTCCAGATACCCCCATAACTTTTCCTCCTGTTCGGGTGCCGGGGGGTATTTGGATTATACTTGATCTTTCGGCTCCCGAGTCTACCATAAATGTGATCTCCGATCCTTGGGGTCCTACTTTCAAGTTTACCAGGGGTTCCTGTCTATAGTCCTTTTGCCCCAAGGGTAGGAACCCCCGACCTCCCTAATCTTCCTCCATCAGTGCGTACGACCGCACCTCCCGCTTGTAGCGGGGGCACTCACGTTTAAAATGTCCCTCTTCATTACAGTAGTAACATCTGAGTATCCTCTTCGTTTCCCTGTCGCGGTCTCGCGTTCCTCCACTCTTCCTTTGTTCCGGCCAAGGTTCTCTTTTCCTCTGCTCTTGCCACGACTCTCCCCTCTCCTGTTTCTGCCATGGCTCCCCCTTTTCCCTTCTTCCAGCTGTCATTTGTTGCACCGCTTGCATCATTATCTTTGTCGCCTTCTTTTGCTTCTCATCGTCCCTTCTCACAAACATCTTTTGCGCCTCCCGTAGTAGTTCACTTAGAGATTTACTATCCCAATCATCCATTTTCTCTAACTTCTTGCGTATGTCCGGCCAGGCTTTTGATACAAACTTTACCCGTATGAGTTGTTGCCCCACGTCCGTCTCAGGGTCCACCCCAGCGAACTGCTGCAAGTTCTTCCTAATCCTGTCTAGGAAGTCCGTAGGGGTTTCCTCCGGGTTTTGATGATTACCAAAAGCCTTGGTAAAATTGTGCCCCTTCGGGGCTGCCTGTCTTATTCCTTTTATCCAATATTCCCGCATGTCCCTCATGTTGCGCCGTCCTTCCTCCGTGTTCTTATTCCACTCGGGGTCGGTGAGGGGAAACTTCTGCTCCCCTCCTTCTCCCCCCTCTTTCTCCCAGACCAACAGCGCAGCTTGTCGTATCATCTGTCGTTCCTGGCTAGAGAACAATGTTTTCATGATGGAACACATCTCTTCCCACGTGTAAGTATTCGGAACCAAGAAACGGATCTAATTGTTCAGCCAGGCCCATGGGGTCCTCTAGTAGACCCTTCATCTCCCTCCTGAAATTCCGTACTTCAGTACTCGTCAAGGGAACGTTCACATAGCCCGTCCCTCCTTCCTCGCCCCCCATGGGCACTTCCCGGAGTGGATTCATTAATGCAATTGAGGTAGGGTTTTGTCCGTGACCCCTTCCAGCTCGAGATCTGGTCTGTACCCCTGAGGTAGACTGTGATTCCTCCCCATTTTCTTCCCCTTCCTCTGACTCGTCGTCACCCGGAGGAACATTTTGTGGGGCAGACGGGGTCACGTAGGGCGGCGGTAAGTGATCTAAAGGTTCCCATTCTTTCTGCCTTCTCGAGTCTTCACTAGTTGCCTGCATTTGGCAAGATATCGTAACCGGTAGCCAACAAAAGGCATAATCACTTTCTTCCAGATTACCATCAGGTTTTGAATTGACATATAAAATGAGAGCTTGCCGGACCCAGTCTTCGTCAGTACCGAATCTAGGCCACCACACGGAGTCGCCCTGAATAGGTTTCTGGGACCACTTCTCACAGTATTTTACCATCTTCCTTTTAGATTTTCCTTTTCTCCCACCCTGATTCCAATCATTTAACATTCTTCCTAACGGACTATCGTCAGGTACCCCGGGGTATTTGTCATTGTCTCTGTTCAAGCCTACCTTTCCCTTACTCGCCTTGGATCCCTTATTTCCCATTGCCGAGGACTTCGTAATTTTCCCGTGATAATCTATCACAATTTAGCCAATTCTCGGACCTTCAGTCCCGTGATCGCCCAGGTTCCTTTGCAGGCACTCCCGGTCTTTGGATTCCTGTGTCCTACGTCTCTGTGACACAGATCACAGGCACCCCGTAGGTACACGTTCCTCCTCAAACACGGTCTCTGCAAAATCCCTCACAGGCAAGCCCCGGTCTCTAGATACCTGAGTCCCACGTCTCTGTAGAAAAATCCACAGGCACCCCGTAGGTCCCCAGGCCTCCGGAAACACGGTCCCCGCAAGTTTTTTCTTACCTGGGTTCGCTGCACCGAAATTACTCGATCGTTAACCGTCCCCACTGCCTCGGCTACACCCCTCCTTTGTTTTCCTGAGCCTCCCGGGTATCACTCGCTCAAGCCGCGCGGGGCGACAAGCAAGGAATCAGGGACTGCCGAAATCGGCAGGGTGCACCTTCTCCGATGTCCTTCCTCAGCTCCCCTTGCGGCCGGAGTGTTGACCGGATGAGCCCCCAAGTTGTTAGAAACGAAAATCGCTTCTTAATAATCGCTCTAGACAAATTCAGGAAAACAAAGTTTTATTAGCAAGTCTGCAGAGTTGGGCAGCCTTCTGAGTAAAAGGCGCGCTGAGGCTTACAAAGTTTCTCATTATATACAGCACAAGTCCCTCCCCTCCTTGGTTCTAACGAGCCATGAGGTTCACATTCTTAAAAACATCATTATTCTCCAACTTGCATCCTTATCACAAAGTCTGCAACAAATGTCTCCAGACCCTCCCCTTCCTGGCTCTTAATGAGCCATGAGGTTCACATTCTTAAAAACATCATTATTCTCCAACTTGCATCCTTATCACAAAGTCTGCAACAAATGTCTTCAGACCCTCCCCTTCATGCCTCCAGACCCTAGAGGTGTTATTTTTCTCTCCCTGTAGTCTTATCAGTCAAAGACTTATTCTTCTCTGTCTGTGCTGTAGCAGATGTCTCTGTATCAATCTGTAGCAGATGTCTCTCGAGTCGTTTCCCTGTCCTGCAGTCTTTATCAGTCAAGGACTCATCCTTCCCTGCCTGTGTTTATGGTTTCATCAATCAAGGGCCTGCTTGTTTTACTCTGCTCACAAACTGCATGCACTATTTTAAACTATTCTACTTTTGAGTATACAAAATGTTTTAAGAAAGCAAAAGTCTAATGTTTTAGAAAAGAAGCAAAAGTTTTATCTTTTATTATAGATCAGTCTGTGGTCTAGGCACATCTTAAAGTTGCAAACCGAAATTACCTCTCACAATCTCCATCCTAAATGGTCCACCCAGAATCCTCAGACTGTGACCCCTGGTTCTAGACACACCCACCACCATGAACACCCCCCCCCCCCCCCCCCCCGCATCTACCCTGTCTGGTCCTGATAGAATTTTATAAGTCTCTATGAGATTTCCCCATCATTCATCTGAACTCCAGTGAAAACAATCCAAACAATCTCTCCTCATACATCAGTCCTGCCATGTCTGGTATCAGCCTGGTAAACCTTCGCTGAGCAAGAGTATCCTTCCTCAGAAAAGGAGACCAAGACTACACACAATATTCTCGTTGTGGCCTCACCTTGGCCCTGTATAACTGCAACAACCCATCCCAGCTCTTGTACTTGAAATCTCTTGCAATGAAGGCCAACACTCCATTTGCCTTCTTTACCACCTGCTTGCTTATCTTCCTTCTTGTTTTTGCTTCCAAATTATACTGCATCTGCCATTGGTTTGCCCATAATCACCCAACCTGTCCAGGTCATGCTGAAGGATCTCTGCATCTTGTCACAGTTCACCCTCCCACCCAACATGGTATCATCTGCAAACTTTGAGATGTTACATTTTGTTCCCTCATCCAAATCATGAATATATATTGTGAATAGCTGGGGTCCCAGCACTGATTCCTGTGGTACTTCACGAGTTACTGCCTGCCAGTTTGAAATTGTTTCCTCTCTGCTGATCAGTTTTCTATTCATCTCAATACACTTCCCAACCCCATGTGCTTTAATCTTGTACTATAATCTCTTATATGGGACTTTGTCAAATGCTTTCTGAATGTCCAAATATACCACATCGACTGGCTCCCCCTTGTCAATTCTACTAGTTACATCTTCATAAAATTCCAATAGATTTGTCAAGCATGATTTCCCCTTCATAAATGCATGGAAACTCTGACTGATCCTGCCACTGCGTTCTAAATGCTCTGCTATAAAATCCTTGCTAATGGATTTGAGAATTTTCCCCAATACTGATGTTAGACTCACTGGCCTATAATTCCCCGGTTTCTCTCTATCTCCCTTTTTGAATATTGGAGTGACATTCGGTACCCTCCAATCTGCAGGGACTCTTCCAGAGTCTGTTGAATCCTGGACGATGACACCAATGCATCCATTATTTCTAGAGCCACTTTCTGAGAGTGTTGATTTTCAGGTACATCCTGATCTTCGATTCAGACTCAAAATCCCCAAATGAGCACCTGAAATGCTTTGGTATACAAAGCTACAGACCAAGTGTTGAAAAATAGGGTTAAAATAAATAGATAATTGCCCAGCACTGACAATGGGCTGAAGGGCCTTTCTCTGTGCTGTAAAAATTCTATGACACTATGACCCTTCTGAACCGATCAAAAACAACTGGTGATAGGCCCTGGTGAGATCAATTGTACCAAATAAATATGAGCATGAATTAACTGGGGGATACTTTTTAAAAAATATTAATTCTGTGTTTCTATTTCTATTTATAAGTGGGTGGTATATGGGAAATTGTTTTAATAATTATTTTAATTAAAGACCCTGGAGTAGAGATTTGAACCACACTGAGGGCAGCACTGTGGCTCAGTGCTTAGCACTGCTGCCTCACCGTACCAGAGTCCCTGGTTCAATTACACCCTCGGTAACTGTCTGTACAGTTTTTGCACATTCTCCCCGTGTCTGTGTGGGTTTCCTCCAGGTGCTCTGGTTTCCTTCCATAATCCAAAGATGTGTAGGTTAGGTGAATTTGCCAAGCTAAATTGTCCATAGTGTTCAGGGATGTGTGGGTTAGGTGCATTAGTCAGGGGAAGTGTAGTGGAATGCGTCTGGGGCATTATGTTTCAGAGGGTCGATGTGGACTTGTTGGGCCAAATGGCCTGTTCCCACACTGTAGGGAATCTATGACTCAAAGGAAAATGTGTTTTTTAAAACTGATTGACTCTTGTAGCTTTCATAGAGTCATAGAGATGTCCAGCATGGAAACAGACCCTTCGGTCCAACCCATCCACGCCGACCAGATATCCCAACCCAATCTAGTCCCACCTGCCAGCACCCGGCCCATATCCCTCCAAACCCTTCCTATTCATATACCCATCCAAATGCCTCTTAAATATTGCAAATGTACTAGCCTCCATCACTTCCTCTGGCAGCTCACATGAAGAGGTCTATTTAAAGGAAAGGCACCCTCACTTGCATCAAAAATTGTGGCAATCGATCTTCCATGCATCACTTTGCAGTAGGGAGTGAACATTGTTCGTAAATATTGGTAGATTTTTCTGCTATTGCTATTCAGTCAGAGAATAAGCTGATATCTGAAGTATTATAAAGTCATTTTCGTGAAAGAGAAGCCCATTTGGCCTATTGAGTCCATGGTAGTTCTCTGAAGATAAAGTGACAACTAATATTATGTTAGAAATGTATGAAAACGACAAAAGAGGAATTGCTAGCCCAAAGTACCTGCCCACACTTTTATTGGCTAGAGTGTCATGATTGGTTTAGAATATTTATAGGAACTACACACAGTACTCAAAACCTCAGGGAACACGTGTACAGTATAACTAGAGTATCTTCTTAACCATCTCCTTTCCAGATTTCAATTGTTCTTGAATCATTTTTGGTAATCTTTCCATATCCGCAGATGTATAATTTGCTGATATTCAAACCGGTAATTTTTGTTTTTCATTCAAGCTACCAATAAGAGTGTGCGGAGAATATTATGGATGTGTTGCCCCTGTGCTGGGTCAGTAGTCACACTGGCTTCAGTGGCACAATTAAGAATTCTGCCAGCGACTTTGTGGTGACTGAGATCAATACGCATGGGCAGCTAGTCAGTGACATTGGAGCTGATAGCGCCCAGGATTCTGATGACATTGAAAGCGAACAAGAAAAGCCCCATCCGACACAGAAGAAGAGACTGAAGAAACCGGAAAAAGCGCCGGAAACATTTTCCGGTTTGCCAATCTTTGACAAGTCGAAGAATGCCAATGTCGCACTGGGCAAGATTAACCAGACTGCTGACAGCAATTTACCTGAATCTGCAGCTAACTCTCCTTCAGTGCAAACCCAGGGAGATGTGTTGGATTTGCTTTTGGGTAGCTCACTGTCAGAAAATCTGGAAAAATTTGCCTTCTCGGTTAAAGAAAGTAAGGACGCTGAACAGGAGGGGACAGAAGACACAGCTAGGCTTTTACTTGGAACCTTTGAAGACAAGTCTCAACGAGCAGCCATTCATTTAGCTGTACGGCAGAAATTTCCTTTTCTAAAGACTATTACCAGCTGCGGTGAGATTGAGGTCAGGCTTGACCCTCAGTATTCAGAACTCTGCCAACTAGTATCTGAGGAAGAAGCCAATGGGTTCTTTGGTTTCTTAGATGCAAAAGATAGACGTTCCAAGTTCTCATTTCAGCCCAGTAGGAATAAGGAGCACCGGAAGGCCATCCACCATTTTGTTAGCAAGTACTTTGGAAAACTGGTGGAAACAAAGAGTTTTTTAGAGCAAGATGGCTGCAGTGCGAGGGCTGCAGTGATTACTGTGAGATTTAGAGACAAAATCACATCAGGCAGGAAACGAACTGCCAACGATTGCCAGACAATTTACACAGGTATTGAATTTTCTTTGATTTTTTTTTTATTTTGTGATTTTTTTTTAGAAAACATTTAATGTCAAAGAATTACTTGAAATACGTTATGGAAGTTTGGAGCAAATGCATGAGAAGTAAAGAAAGGTTTAATTCTTAAGGATATGAAGTTTAAGGTTTCTGGTGTAAGGATTAGAACTGAACTGAATGTTATACTGAGGGCTATATCAGCTTCGGATGCACCAGTTTTAAAACAATACTATAGTATTCAATAGAACAATGAAGGTATTTACACAAGAAGAAAATTTGTTCACTTCAATTTTCTAACTGTGAGTCTTTAACTAACACTGCTAAAGAAAGAGCATGCGTTTCACAGCTTCACTGTGGATAAGGCACTTTGCAAATATGCTTCATTTTCTGCAGATTGTAATGTAGTTAAAGGACTTGGGTATCTATAATTGAGATAGCAGCCAATGAATTTAATGTCCAGTGGTTAGGAACAAAAATTGTGTTCGGGTTAGCACAGGCAGTGGTCAAAGACGCCTAAGCCCAGTCACTGACCAGTGAATAATGGAACTATTCATTCATCCAATAAAATTTATTATTTTATAAATGTCAAGGTACCCAGGAGAAGTGTCGCGGTTGTTAAACAGAAATTATAGTTAAAATTGATATGGTTGTGTGTTATAATTAATGAAGATAAGACTCAGGAATCTTTACTTCCCTCTAGCATTTACCTTATGTAAGGTGAACATGGAAACCCTGGAAGCTATTGCTTGCCTGGCATCAGAGCTTGATGTGGTGGCATCAGATTTCAGCTATGCGGGCATCAAGGACAAGAAAGCTATTACTTCCCAATCGATGGTGGTAAAGAATGTGACAATTAACAAGTAAGTTTTGAGTTATTTTTTTTTGGTTCATTCTTGGGTTGTCAGTTTTCAATAGCAAAGCTGCATTTATTGCCAATTCTCTTTGTGATTGAGAAAGGCATCGTACAACAAAGCAGTCCACTGCAGAGGATGTCTAAAATACCACCAATGTCAACATGCCAATAGAGTCACAAAACCCAGAAACAGACCCTTCAGTCCAACCAGTCCATGCCGATCATAATCCCAAACTAAACTGCCTGTACTTGGCCCATATCACTCCAAACTTTTTTTTCCTATTCATGTACTTCTCTAAATGTCTTTTAAACATTGTAACTGTACCCGCACTGCTACTTCCTCTGGAAGTTCATTCTACAGGCAAACTACTCTGTCTGTGGAAAAAAATTGCCCCTCATGTCTTATTAATATCTTTCTCCTCTCACCTTAAGAGTATGCGCCAGTCTTGAAATTCCCCACCTTAGAGAAAAGACACCTGCTATCCACCTTATCTCTACCCCTCGCGATTTTATAAATCTCCATAAGGTTATCTCTCAACCTCAAGTGAAAGATATCCCAGGAGAAAGTGAGGACTGCAGATGCTGGGGATCAGAGCTTAAAAATGTGTTGCTGGAAAAGCGCAGCAGGTCAGGCAGCATCAAAGGAGAAGGAGAATCGATGTTTCGGGCATAAGCCCTTTTTCAGGAATTCCTGAAAAAGGGCTTATGCCCGAAACGTCAATTCTCCTTCTCCTTTGATGCTGCCTGACCTACTGTGAAAGATATCCCAGCCTATCCAACTTCTCCTTATAACCCAATGGCTCAATTCCCAGTAACATCCTAGTAAGTATCTTCTGAACCCTCTCCAGCTTAATAATATCCTTCCTATAACTGGGTGACCAGAACTGGACACAGTATTCCAGAAGAGGCCTCACCAATGTCCTGTACAACCTCAACTCCTATATTCCCTGAATAGAGTAGAGGTGGAAAAGATGATTCCACTACTAGGATGTACTAGGACCCCACAGCACTGCCTTTGAGTGAAGGCATAACCCTTCAGAACTGAGATAACAGGAATTTCTTCAACCAAAGACTGGTGAGTCTATTGAACTTATTGCCTCAGAAGGCTGTGGAGGCCAAATCACTGAGTATATTTAATACAGTGATTGATAGATAGATAGATAGATTCTTGATTAGTAAGGGGATCATGGTTTATAGGGAGAAGGCAGAAGAATGGGTGTGAGAAACATAATAGCCATGATTGAATGACGAGCAGACCCCTGCAATGGGCAGGATGGACTAACTCTGCTCCTATATCGTATGGTTTTATGGTTGGCCAGACACCAGAGACAAACCGTAATTGGCCATGAGGGCCTCAATTGCCACTCTCCAACTTCTCCGTTGATGTCATAGTAGTATGGTTGGCTGAGCTTACCATGAAGAACTCTCCTTATCAGTCTCTGAGGCATGGTGACCCTCAGGTTAGATCACCACCAGTCATCTCACTCGAATGGAGGGGTAACTTGATAGTAGAACGATGGTGACCAGGTTCACCCTATCACTACCCCACTACCCCACCCCCCCAACCACCCAACCTTTCCTTGCCATTTTAAGAACCCCTCATTGACCTTTCAACCTACACCCAAAGGCCATATCAAACTCTGTGTCGTTTTGTTGCTCCATGATCTTTTTTTTTTCCTTAAAAATCCAGTAATGTTTAAACCCAAGAAAATGTCACAAATAAACCCTGTTGGGATTTCGAGAAAAATGATGATAAGAATGCAGAGTTCAGGAGAAATGTTTTATGCATGAAGTCAGAATGTGGAACGTGCTTTGAGGTGAAGAATGAACTCCTTCAAGGGGAAGTTGGGTAAACATTGGAAATGAAGAAACAGCAGCATTGGGACAAGAATGATCACAATCAGTGAAGGAGGCGTTGGCAACAACGATGTTGAGTTCATGGAGGACTGGGACTGCAAGGACTTACAGACACTGAGGGGTGTGGCCATGGACTAACTGAGGCGGAGGACCCTTATTAGTTGTCCAAAATATATGTAATTTTTGGATATATATTTTGTCCAAAATAACCTCTCCTTATTCATAACTAGTGAGTGAAAAATATAGCCAACCCACATTAAAAGCCCAAAATAATTCTTTTTATTTCTGTCGTCTTCAAGGATTTCCTGCATTGATGAGTCACGTCTTGTGTATCATCCAAATCCTTTTAATTAAAACCAAAATGGTGGAAATGTGAAACAAACACAGAAAATGCTGATAAACTTAGCAGTATGGCAGCATCTGTGGAGAGCGAAACAGAGTTAATGTTTTGAGTCGACTATGATTCTTCTTCAGAAAGTTCTTTGAAATGACCTTGGAGTGCAGGTTCATAGCTCCTTGAAAGTGGAGTCGCAGTTAGATAGGATGGTGAAGAAGGTGTTTGGTATGCTTACCTTTATTGTTCAGAGCATCGAGTATAGGAGTTGGGGGCTCATGTTGCAGCTGTACAGGACATCGGTTAGGCCGCTTTTGGAATATTTGTGTGCAACTCTGGTCTCCCTCCTATCAGAAGGATGTTGTGAAACTTGAAGACAGTTCAGAAAAGATTTACAAGGATGTTGCCAGGGTTATGGAGGTTTATGAAATTATGAGAGGAATAGATAGGATAAAGAGACAAAGTCTCTTCCCTGGGGTGAGGTAGTCCAGAATTAGAAGGCATAGGTTTATGGTGAGAGGGGAAAGATATAAAAGAGACCTAAGGGACAACTTTTTCACGCAAAGGGTCGTGCATGTATGGAATGAGCTGCCAGAGGAAGTGGTAGAGGCTGCTACAATTGCAACATTTAAAAGGCATCTGGATGGATATATGAATAGGAAGGGTTTGGAGGGATATGGGCCAAGTGCTGGCAAATGGGACTAAATTAGGTTTGGATATCTGGTCGGCATGAACAAGATGGACCAAGGGATCCATTTCCGTGCTGTAAATCTCGATGACTCTCTGTCGCTTCACAGATGCTTCTGCACCCTCAGCAATTTTTATTTTTACCAGCTTATAAAAAGTTACACATGATTTTATTGATGTTGGAAAAAAGTAAAGCATATGCCATTATACTGGCACTCGATGAGATGAGTTCCAGCAACCCCAACCCCACTCTCTATGAGAGTCGGCTATTGGTGTGGATAGATAATTTCTCAGTGGGGGACCAATTGGTAAGCAGCTAGTGGTGATAAGGGGTTTCTTTTTCAGGCAGGTACTTCATTCCACAGGGGTCAGTGCTGGGACTGCAACTGTTTATAACCTATATTCAGGGGGAATTGGATGAAGGAAGCAGACATATTGTCGCCAGATTTGCAGATGACCCAAAAATGAGTGGATGAGAGAGAGTTACAAATGGCTTACTGAGGTTAAGTAAGTTGGCAAAGAAGTTGCTAAATGTGAAGATGTTCGTTTTGAAAGGGAGAACAAAAACACAGAGTATTTTTTAACTGGGGGGGGAAAACAACTGCAGAAGGCAGCAATCCAAAGGGACTTGGGGTTACTGGTACATGAAACAGAGAGTTAGCACACAGCTTCAAGTAGATAATCAGGAAGGCTAATGGAACGTTGGGCCATATTTCAAAGGGATTTGAGCATAAGAGTAGGGAGGTCTTACTGCAATTGTATGAGGTGCTGTTGAGACCAAATCTGGAGTAGTGTGAGCAGTTTCAGTCTCCTTATCTAAGGAAAGGTATCAATTCATTGGAGGCCATTCATAGAAAATGCACTAAGATAATCCCTGGAATGGCAGATTTTCTTATGGGTAAAGGCCAACAGGTTGGGTCTCTACTAATGGAATTTAGGCGAATGAGAGATTATCATGATCTATATGGACTTCAGTAAGGCATTTGACAAAGTTACCCATGGGAGACTGGTTAACAAAGTTAGATCTCATGGAATACAGGGAGAACTAGCCATTTGGATACAGAACTGGCTCAAAGGTAGAAGACAGAGGGTGGTGATGGAGGGTTGTTTTATAGACTGGAGGCCTGTGACCAGTGGAGTGCCACAAGGATCAATGCTGGGTCCACTACTTTTTGTCATTTATATAAATGATTTGGATGTGAACATAGGAGGCATAGTTAGTAAGTTTGCAGATGACACCAAAATTGGAGATGTAGTGGACAGCGAAGAAGGTTACCTCCAATTACAATGGGATCTTGATCAGATAGGCCAATGGGCTGAGAAGTGCCAGATAGAGTTTAATTTGATAAATGTGAGGTGCTGCATTTTGGGAAAGCAACTCTTAGCAGGATGTGTACACTTAATGGTAAGGCCCTGGGTAGTGTTGCTGAACAAAGAGACCTTGGAGTGCAGGTTCATAGCTCCTTGAAAGTGGAGTTGCAGGTAGATAGGTATGCTTGCCTTTATTGGTCAGAGCATCGAGTATAGGAGTTGGGGGCTCATGTTGCAGCTGTACAGGACATCGGTTAGGCCACTTCTGGAATATTGCGTGCAAATCTTTTCTCCTTCCTATCGGAAGGTTGTTGTGAAACTTGAAAAGGTTCAGAAAAGATTTACAAGGATGTTGCCAGGGTTGGAGGATTTAAACTATAGGGAGAGGTTGAATAGGCTGGGGCTGTTTTCCCTGGAGCGTCGGGGACAGAGGGATGAACTTAATTACTTTATAAAGTAATGAGGGGCATGGATTGGATAAATAGACAAAGTCTTTTCCCTGGGTTGGAGTCCAGGAACTAGAGGACATAGGTTTAGGGTGAGAGGGGAAAAAATATAAAAGAGACCTGAGAGACAACATTTTCACGCAGAGGGTGGTACATGTATGGAATGAGCTGCCAGAGGATGTGGTGGAGGCTGGTACAATGGCAATATTTAAAAGGCACCTGGATGGGTATATGAAAAGGAAGGGTTTGGAGGGATACGGGCCAGGTGCTGGCAGGCGGGACCAAATTGGGTTGGGATAATTGGTTGACATGGATGAGTTGGACCGAAGGGTCTGTTTCCATGCTGTACATCTCTATGACTCTATCTCATTGAAACATGCAGGATTTTTAAGGGGCTCGACAGGGCAAATACTGAGCAAATTTCTTCACTCATGAAGAGATTAGGACCAACCGGCATTGTCTAAGAATAAAGGGGTGCCAATCTAAGACTGAGATGAGCACAAATCTGTCCTCTGAGGATTGTAAGTCTTTCGAGTTCCTTACTGCAGAGGGGTACAGGGCAGAGTCCTTGTGTATATTAAAGGCTGAGATAGATTCTTGACCAGCCGGGGGATCAAGGGTTATAGGGAAATGCGGCAAAGTAGGTCTGAGGAATGTCGGATCAGCCATGAACCTATTGAATGGTGGACCAGGTTCAATGTACTACTTCTGTTCCTATTTCTTATGCATTGCATTATATGCTGAGGAGCTTGTTTCAAATGATTCTGCAATGTAGGTATCTGCCATCTATTCAACCATACAAATATCCTAAAAAGAAATTCAGAGTCCATGCAAGAAGGTGCCTGGATCTTTGAGAATTTGACCCAGGAGCATCTCTGTTTGTATTCATTGTTTTCCTGTCACTTTTGAACTTGTAACTATCATTAGCAGGCTTTTCGATAAGGGGAAATAAGCACAGGTAGTATTTGAATGACCTTAGCTCAGTCTTGGGTTTGCTTGGATTCAGATTGGATTATCACTGGGGACCACTTGAGGTCGTCATTGCCCAAAGACTAAGGCTGTGAAATGGCCATGGATATTCATGGTGGTGGAATGTTACTGGATAATGAGTCCCTTGGAAATTAATCCCAGATTTGAAATTGAACATTTAGAGAATTATGTACTTGCATTGTCCCTGAATGTTTAGATATTTCTCTTTTGAAGGTAATATATCACTAAACAGGTCCTGAAACTACAGGCAAAACTTATTGCTCTTCCCTGTGGTGAGTTTGGTGGTGGGGAGGGCATTTATTCCTCTGGGAAGGTGATGGGTGTGGACACTGCCACCTTCTCAATTCCATCCTGTGGAGTGCATGCTGGGTCCATCCATGAGCAAAATCTTCCACTGGGCATTGAGGCCTACTTAAGGGCCTCATCCTCACTGCTGTTATTAAACCAGCAGTGGCTGGGTGGGGGTTTGCAATGCAGGGAGTATTGTACAGTAGGGGGTCTCTTGTTCAAATCCATCCAGTGCCTGATCAAAGAACCTGGGCATCATGAAAGATGAAGTCCACTGAGATCTTGCCTGCCCCCAAAACCCATACTGTCATACATCCCCTTTAGCTCCTTCCCTTTGACCACCTTCCCATCCAGTTCCCAGACCTCTCCTCAATCCAGGCCTCAGGCTGGTATAGTGCCCAACAGATGACAACATCAAGTCCAGAAGAGGTACTGCCCTCTCAGTGGCCAGCAACCCTCGGTAGGCCAGACTTCTGTAGCAAGGGTCTTTGATCCTGATGAAGACCCATACTGAATCTGCTGTGGAACGGTTGTGCTAGAGTGCAGCTACTAATCCTCCTCCTTACCCTTTTTGAATGAATGCTAACAGTTTCGACTGCCCCTAGCGAGGCACTGGAATTATACATCAAGATGTCAATGGAAACTTATCAACATTAAATCATGATGCACCCCAGTCCCTGCTGATCCTCCTTTCTGAAAGGGTTTTAAGGCTTTCCTTGGGTAACTGTGGTAGAGGATTAACTCATGAGTCTTAATGAGAAGAGGTACTTGCCTTGACAAAGATGGTTTATTGCATGATAGCAATAGGTACAGGTTACATTGGCTCTTTAAGACTAACTAGGAGACAGTGAAGGCACATCGGCCTCCATTGGGAATTTGAGCTAGACTGTTCTTTTCCTCACCCGAGTTTGTATGATAACATTAGATTTGGCGAATCTGAATGCAGTTTACCGCATTAACTCTTTCAGAACCATTATTCCTTTTACTACAGTATGCTGTTGGCTGGTGGACATTGGCACTCACATTGGCATGCCTTCCCTAAAAGGGGTATTGTGAGGGGTCGTGTATTAGCCCACAGCCAGTGGGCAAGATCCCTATTGCCTCCATGTGTACCAGCCTGTGTTCCTTACTACAGTTTGGTGTGAGGATCAGATGGACTTTGCCCCATGACATTATCATGAATTCTGTGTCAAAGTTGTAGAAAAGGGCACACTCCCATCTGTGGTAAAAGATTGATTTTCTATATACAGTGCATGTTTGACATTAATTGTTGAAGATCTTTCAAATAACGAGTCAAATTATTCTTAATTTCCAGTAATTTCCTGTTGTCAGATGTTGCGCTAACTGGTTTATGACTCTTTCCAGGTTTTGATCTTTTGTCTTGTCTTGTATCAATAGAGGTGCAGTCACGAGAAGGTTAGAAGGTTAGAAGGTCAGGGTGTCTGCAAAACTATTATCTCCTCCATTTAAAAATCTGGGTTATAATTGCAGCCTTGGCTCTTACAAGGCTGCAACAAACAGTGTTGTTATGTGGGTCCAAATCTCTGGTTCCTCTCCATCCCTCCTCATAGCATTGAAAGCTGCAAACCCTTTCACATCTTTTTTTGTCAAATTATAAGGAGGTCCAAACCAAAAACGACTGACTTAATTTGTGAAACTCAAAACCTTCACTTGCATTTTAGTTTAGATCTGTAGACTGTGAGGGAATAAAATGAAATGTTTGTGTTTTGAGATAATCAGCCGTACCAATTTGTTTCCATGTCAAGGTTAAAAGCAAAGCAATTATCAATCCAGAGCAAAGGCCTGAAAGTGTATAACCTGCGCCGTGCAACTAAGCACTTACGGGTGGGCCAGCTGAAAGGAAACCATTTCAGTATTATCATCAGAAACATCAGCAAGCACCAAGAAGATGACCCTGACAGCAGTCTTACTTCTCGAGTGTTGGAAGCAATTGAGAATGTCAAGGTGAAGTCCCTGAAAGCATTGAGTTTTAACCAGTGTTGTTGCATCATAAACTCTAAAGATTTGACCAAGTGATTGTTTGCCAAGGAGGAAATGAAGAGTGTCTCATGAATCCCAACACTGAGTCACATATTAACGTTCAAGTATTGACATTCCTGTTAATCTTTAACTTTAGTTCTGCCTGGAGAACTGATCCTCCATTTCAGGTGTGGTGCAAAATACCTCCTCTGTCATCTTCAGTCAGTTTGAGTTACATTGCAAAATGATAAGTGAGTCTGTCATAGCTATCAATGTATTGCGAAATGCTCCATGATGGGCTGAAAATTACATTGGCACTGTACTTGTACATTGCTAAAAGCAAACTTAAAGTGAAAGCTTGTAGTTTTGCCCTTATCAGGACAAGCAAGCAAGAAATCAGACCTGGAGAATCTGACACCAATTTATATAGTGTGATAAGTGAGTGTTGATTGGTTGGATGATGGTTGGCATGGTGATGCAGCACAAACCTGTCAATCTTGAATCTCAAATCAGACAGGTAGACTCTGATTCGTCAGGGTTGTGTTCTCATGGAAATACAACAGTAAATGGTAGTCACTGAGATCCATTTTCTTTACAATGAAAAACATGCAGTGTATGTGTGAATTTTATTTGTCTCAATAAAACAGGGTGCTGAGTATTAATATATGTAGCTTCTTAGATACACTGTTGCACCACATAAAACAAACAACAGCAGATGCTGGTGATCTGAAACCAAAACCAAAATTGTTGGAGAAACTCAGCAGAGAAGAAAGCAGTGTTAACCTTTTGAGTCTAGTGACCCGTCATCAATTCTGCTCCGTTTTGACAGCACCTTCTGTTTTTGTTGCATCACATGGAGTCAGGGAGACTGTCAATCTCTGCTGCATTCCCATGACAACATTCTGACAAATCGGAGTCCACCTGTCTGATCTGGGAACTAAGATTGACAGTTCCTGCTACATCTCCATGTGCAACCAATCAGCACACACTTCTCATGCTGGATAAATTGGTGTCTCTTTTCCAAGTTCGGTTTCTGGCTTCCAAGTCCTGATGACTGCAAAAAGAGTCAAGAAACAGACCCATCGGTCCAACTTGTGTGTGCCAACTGGATATCCTAACCTAATCTAGTCCCATTTGCCAGCACTTGGCCCATATCCCTCCAAACCCTTCCTATTCATAAACCCATCCAGATGCCTTTTAAATGTTGTAATTGTCATAGAGTCATAGAGATGTATAGCACAGAAACGGACCAATCGGTCCAACCCGTCCATGCCGACCAGATATCCCAACCCAATCTAGTCCCATCTGCCAGCACCTAGCCCATATCCCTCCAAACCCTTCCTATTCATATACCCATCTAAATGCCTTTTAAATGTTGCAATTGTGCCAGCCTCCACCACTTCCTCTGGCAGCTCATTCCATACACGTACCACCCTCTGCGTGACAAAGTTGCCCCTTAGGTCTCTTTTATATCTTTGTTCTCTCACCTAAACCTATGCCCTCTTGTTCTGGACTCCCTAACCCCAGGGAAAAGACTTTGTCTATTTATCCTAACCATGCCCCTCATGATTTTGTAAACCTCTATAAGGTCGCCCCTCAGCCTCCGATGCTCCAGGGAAAACAACCCCAGCCTGTTCAGCCTCTCCCTGTAGCTCAAATCCTCCAACCCTGGCAACATCCTTGTAATCTTTTCTGAACCCTTTCATGTTTCACAACATCTTTGCAATAGGGAGGATACCAGAATTGCACGCAATATTCCAACAGTGGCCACTAACCAATGTCCTGTACAGCTGCAACATGACCTCCCAACTCCTGCACACAATACTCTGACCAATAAAAGAAAGCCTACCAAACGCCTTCTTCACTAACCTATCTACCTGCGACTCCACTTTCAAGGAGCTATGGATCTGCACTCCAAGGTCTCTTTGTTCAGCAACACTACCTAGAACCTTACCATTAAGTGTATAAGTCCTGCTAAAATTTGCTTTCCCAACATGCAGCACCTTGCATTTATCTAAATTAAACTCCATCTGCCACTTCTCAACCCATTGGCCCATCTGATCAAGATCTCGTTGTAATCTGAGGTAACCTTCTTCGCTGTCCACTACACCTCCAATTTTGGTGTCATCTGCAAACTTACTAACCATACCTCTTATGCTCACATCCAAATCATTTATATAAATGATGAAAAGTAGTGGACCCAGCACCAATCCTTGTTGCACTCCACTGGTCACAGGCCCCCAGTCTGAAAAATAACCCTCCACCACCACCCTCTGTCCTCTACCTTTGAGTGAGTTCTGTATCCAGTTGGCTGGTTCTCCCCATATTTCATGCGATCTAACCTTGCTAACCAGTCTCCCATGTGGAACCTTATCAAAAACAAAGCTTTAACTTTGTCTCACCTTTTAATAATGTTTGTGATCTCCATGGCCAAGCAGTATTTATCATAGGATCCTCACAGTGTGGAAGCAGACCATTCGGTCCTTTGAGTCTACACTGACCGTCTGAAGAGCATCCCACCCAGACCCACCCCCCTAACCTATTCGCTGTAACCTTGCATTTCTCATGACTGATGCACCTAGCCTGCATGTCTCTGGATGCTACAGATAATTTAACATGGCCTATCCACCTAACCTCATATCTTTCGACTGTGGGAAGAAACCGGAGCACCCAGAGGAAACGCGTGCGGACAAATGGGGAAAATGTGCAAACTCCACTCAGACATTCACCTGAGACTAGAACCAAAACCGCCGCTTTGAGGCAGCAATGCTAACCACCGTGCTGCTGATTTATACTGTACATGGTAGGTTCTTCCACTATAAAATAATAGAGCAGCAAGACTTCTTCCTGATCAGTGTTTAATCCCGACTAAACAATGGTATCTGATTTTGAGTGTGCAGTTTCCCAGGAATTAGTGTGATTGTGACATTATAAACTCAAGGTGATTATGCTGCAGTCTATACTTCCCTGAGATAGGCATAATCACACCTCAATTAGGTAGTGTAGTGCCCATTAGCATCTGCTCAAACATAAATTATTGGCAAATAAAAAACCATTGCCCCATTAACTTCAGATTAAAGTGAGGATGCTAAATCATTATAGCTGGCTTAATTTCTTGGTGAAGACACTCCAAAGTGTCCATTTTCATGCCAGGTTATTACCAGTAGAAATTTTGTCTTTGGGATGTTGTGTTGCATTAGTGCCTAGAACGCCATTTTTAAAGTCTGCACTGCCTTTCTGGTCAAATAAGTATGTTTGATTCTTTCAACCACAGGAGAAAGGATTTGTGAACTACTATGGACCTCAGCGATTTGGTCTGGGACAAAATGTTCAGGCAGATCAGATTGGTTTGGCGCTTCTCAAGGGAAAATTGGTAAGGCCCCTTTCCATGTTAAGCGTTTAATCACCTGTACATGTACTTAGGTCAGGAACAAATAATGCTGAGTGCGTTCCTTAAAATGCCAGACTTTGCACCTGCTGTGCAGATTGTGGTTTGCATCAGGGTTCTCAGCTTGAAATTTTATGTTTTCACAACTCTTTGTTGAGTCATCATAAGTGTGCAGCTAGCCTAGAACTGCATTTAACCTGTGAGTGACACTGCTATGTGATCAGTTGATATTTTATCAGCAACTATGCAGAATCAAGAATGGAATATTCATGACATTGTTTTATTGCCAAAAGTTTGTAAGGTTAAAAATGCAATTCAAATGATGCATGAAAGGGGAAAGTGGATGAGCACATGCAGGAGAAGGTAATGGAGGGTTATGCTGACAGGATTGGGTGGACACTCCTAGGATATGCAGCCACAAGTATGGAACTGTGCAATGAAGGGCATATTTCTGTCCTGTAAATGCTGCCTTAAAAATCAACATATTTTCTGTAGGAATGGTGTTTGCTGCAAATACATTTTAATCTCAAGTATAGAGGTTGAAAAAGCCTGATGAAGTAGATTTATCAAAAGTGAATACTGAGAGCATTCAGATTCAGAATTCCTTAAGTTGACATCGATTAAGTCTTTCCTCTAAAATCATTTTGCGTTAGACGTTTGCTCTGTCATTCAAAGTTGCTGTGTGTGTTATTTTTCATCTGTCTGTCGAATAAACACCAGAAAGAACAGGAAGTATTGGATGCACTCAGCCAGACAGTATGGAGAAAAACTAGAGTTAGTGTTTGACCTTCCATCGGAATTGAGGAAACTTAGAAATGTAATAGGGTTTCCAAATTACTTCAGTTCTGATATCTGGTGATTTCTTTTAAATTTCTAGAACCTACATTATTTTGCTGTTGTTTTTCAGGAATGAATACCACTTTAGTGGAGGCAATGTTTGGTTAGTGTCGACAAACCTCCTCTGCCAGTGGAAAATGATGCATTTTCCATTTTAACACACTGTTGGATTGAAAAGCTGGTGGCTGGCATGAATCTTAAGGAAAGGTTAATTATACATTGGCTTTTGTGAGCAAGGACACCCCACACAGAGCTTCACAAACCATGAAGTACTACACTGACTGTGCCAATGTAGGCAAACACAGCAGCTAGTTGGAACATTAGGTTCCATTGGGAATGAGAAGTTTAAAAGTCTACAATGAAGATAATTCACTCATATTGCAAAATTTGCCTTTTTAAGAAAAAAGTGGTCTGTGATTTTCCTGTTCCCCTCTCTGAGGCAGCAGTCTCAATGGGCTGAATAGTCTAATTCTGCTCCTGCGTGCTATGGTCTTACTTCAGTTTACTGTGTTAAAGTGTAGATTCAGTCTTTTTCCTTTCAGTGACCTCTTGTGGTTCAGAATGGAACTTGAGAAAATGACAAGGATGTTGAAGGCCTGCTGAATTCTTGATATATTTTTGTGTACATGTTGCTAATTAGTTGTTCATAAAATCAGTTTAGGAGAAGGCTGCTCATAATTGGGTTAGTTTAAAGTTATATAACATTAATGATGATTGCCAAGACCCTGTCGAACATTGCCTGGATACCGCTTTGGGCCTAAGTTAAGGGCTACCTGAGTCTTTGTGGCAATTTGCCCTTTATGAAGGTTAAACACCTAAGGGTTAAATGATTATTTGCCTGACTCTGCCCTTGGCAAAACTTATCTCAAGCTCCCTTCACCCACCACACCTGTGTATGTGGACCTACACTGGTTCCTGGTGTAGCAACACTTCAATTTTAAATTTTCTACTTTTGTTTCAAAGCCTCTCTTTGGCCTGTACAGTTGCCTGGAGCCCTTGGATGCTGTATGATCGCTGTGCTCCTCCAACTCACCTCTTGCCCATCCCTGACCTTCATTTCTCCACTGGGCCTTCAGCTGACCGAACACCAAGCTCTGAAACTCTCAATAAATCTCATCACCTCTAACTCCCTCTCTTCTTCAAATATTCCTTTAAACTCTTTGTTCAAGTGTTTGACTATCTGTCCGAATACCTTCTCTAGCTCACATCATCTTATGGTCCTGAGCAGCACTTTATGACGTTTTGCTACGTTAGAGGTGCGATTATAAGTGCTAATGCTATTGTTGTGAGAGTTATGAATTATAAAATTCCGGACAGATCTTTTACATATGTATTCTATTTAGGTGGAGGCTGTGCATTTAGTCTTTACAGCAGAAGAAGGAGATGACCCTGTCAATCAGGCCAAGAGACATTTTATTCAGACTGGTAAGGTTCTGTTTCCACAATCAGCACTCTTTTATTTTTTGTTTAACTTATTTTAATTGTAAGTTGCGTTCATTAAACAAACAGTCTGATATCAAATATATTCTGTATGGGACCTTAAATAATGGCAGACGCCATTCAACCTACTGTGGTTGTATCAGCCCTTCTTAGAGAACATCCATTTAGACCCATTTTTCCATATTCCTGCAAATTGTTCTCTTTCAAACATATATTCATTAAAATACTTTTAAGTTTATTATTGAATCTACTTTCACCTTTTGTTAAGTGATGCAGTACAGATCATCACCTCACTGCATTTAACAAAACCTTAAAAACCATTCAACTCCAGAAAGCTAGTGTGCTTCCAATTAAACCTGTGGGACTACAACCTGGTGTTGTGTGATTTTTAACTTTGTACACCCCAGTCCAACACCGGCATCTCCAAATCTTAAAAACTACTTTTTTTTTGTCAATTACATTTAAATCCATGTACGCTGGCTATGTTTATGGATTGTTATTTGTAAGTAAGAATTTGTATTGAATTAACATCAACTGTTGTGGTTCTGTTCACCGAGCTGGGATTCTGCGTTGCAGATGTTTCGTCCCCTGTCTAGGTGACATCCTCAGTGCTTGGGAGCCTCCTGTGAAGCGCTTCTGTGATGCTTAAATCCCATGCAAGGACTGAACAAAACACTACATAGGACAAACAGGAAGACAGCTAACGGTCCACATCCATGAACACCAACTAGCCACGAACAACACGACCAGCTATCCTTAGTAGCCACACACTCAGATGACAAGCAACATGAATTCGACTGGGACAACACTATTACTATAGGACAAGCCAAACAGAGAACAGCCAGTGAATTCCTAGAGGCATGGCACTCATCCACAGATTCAATCAATAAGCACAACGACCTGGACCCAACATACCGGCCACTGCAGCGGACAACTGGAACTGACAACTGGAAGCGGCAGATTCAAACCACTACAAATGCCAGAGGAAAGATCACAGAAGCACTTCACAGGAGGCTCCCAAGCACTGAGAATGTCACCTAGACAGGGGACGAAACGTCTGCAACACAAATTCCCAGCTCGGCGAACAGAACCACAACAACGAGCACCCGAGCTACAAATCTTCCCCCAAACTTTGAATTAACATCAGCTCTACAGAGTCAAAGTGTTCAATGGATTACTTTCCATTATTTATGCAGGCCATTAGCTTGTGCTTGCAAAATGCAAAATAAAGACTCACAGACTTGAATTCCAAAACAGCCTTGGCTTCCTGTTTGGCTTCAGTCAGCTGACGCTGTCTTGGAAGTTAGCACAGGGGTTCCCCAGGGATGTGTCAACATTTGTAGGGGCTTCTCATGCAAAGGTTTAAACACCATTGGACTGTACTGTGCCACTGTAAGATCTTCGACATCATATCAATACTGTTTTCTCTTCTGCAGAGGATGCCAAGGGGACACTTGCTCTGATGCCAGAGTACAAAACAAGAGAGCGAATGATGTTGCGTGCATTAAACCGCTATGGCAACAATCAGGAGGGTTGTGCCCGGGCCTGGTTTAGTTTACCACACTCCATGCGTGTACTTTACGTCCACTCGTATTGCAGTAAGGTCTGGAATAGAGCTGCCTCTTTTCGCTTGAGGACTTATGACTTGAAGGTTGTAGAGGGAGACTTAGTTGCCTGTGATAACCTCGAGTGGGATCCATTGAATCAGGAAAATGCTGTAAGTTTTAAAATTGATTTTGGTTTCAAATTAGTGCCGGGCTTTTATTTTGATAAGTTCCTGTTGTTTGCTGCACTCTACCACAGATATATTGCAGGAGATATTGAAGGAAACACATACTGCTTTAAGAAACTGCAAACGTCTAATTTTCTCTTTTTCTGTGCTATATTGAAATGATTCCCATTGAGCATTACTGTCGACCTTTCCCTATTGTCTGCAATGTGTTTATTTCCATCAGTTCAGAAAATATTCTAATCTTCATTGTGAGAGATGGCAGATTCTGTCCCTAGCAGTGAAAACAAACGTGTTACAAAAGAAATGGTTTTGCCTTTTCAAATTCCCTTGGCACTTTAGACAAGCCAGGCAATGAAAGTGTTCAAATCTAACCTCTCCTGCATTACATTAGTGCACTGAGCTGAATTGGATGTGGTGATGCAAACCAAATGTGACTTGTTCAGATTGCCTCTTACTGCAACAGTTTGATCATCTTAAAGTCTATGTCTGGCTGTATGTAGATGAATTGGAGTTGGAACGGGATGCACTTTAGTTGCTGATGTTGGGGTTTCTTATCTATATCCATCCGCTCTGTCTCATAACCACAGAAAAGCTCAACAATGACGCTGGATTCTAGTGGTCTCTGAGGAGAGGAGTTAGGACTTTGAACTGAGTTCTTGTGGTCAAATCAGTTTACCTTTTAGTTTCGAACCAAGCTTGGTCAAAATCAGTGCATTTCGATCAAAATGATTGCACCCACTTCACCAACAATATGTACACAGACTCATAGCTGTCATTGGAAAGCAGCAACACTGATATTTCCTGAGGAGATGTGGGGTTACCAGTTGTTCCTGATGCAAGTCAAATTTCCTACAACAGGTTACGTTTGGAAGTAAATTTGCCCATGCTTCCTCCTCTGATATGCAATGTTAGATTTTCTATCCTTGTCACGTCCCACTGATCAAGGATAACTATTACTTTAGTTATCTGGATTCCTCCTTTATTCTTGTAGGCCATCTCTGACCCTTGTGGTATTATCACATAGATTATTAGTCCAGAGACCCAGGTAATGTTCTGGGTTCACATCCTGTCACTACAGATAGTGGAATTTGAATTCAACAAATATGTGGAATAAAAAGAGCAACTATTGTCTATTGTGGGAAAAGTCCCATCTAATTTATTCATATCCTCTAACGAAGGGAACTGCCATGCCTGCCTCATCTGGCCACGTCACTCCTGACCCTTCACGTGGTCGTGGGAGAGACAAGACTGGCAACTTAGTGTTCGGGGGGAAAGACTCTTTAGGAAAGATGGGTGGGTTGGAAGTGGGAGGGGTGCAAAAGTGTAGGTGGTGTTGCATTAGTTAGGTGGTCAGTTACTGTAGCAAGGAAGAGTGATAGCTTGGAAGGGGGTCAGATGAGGCTTTGTGGGTAGAATGTAGGAAGAAAATGGGGGCAGTCACACTGTTTGGAGAGTATTATCGGTCCCCCAGTACTCTCGCAATTGTAATGTAAATGATGAAAGAGTAATAAATAGGTCAATTATATTGGGGGATTTCAACCACCCCAATATTAATTGGAATAAAAATAGAGGATGTAGATTTCCTGAAATATATTCAGGAGAGCTATTTATGTCAATATTTGAGATGATCTATAAGAGATGTCACAGTGCTGTACCTATTTCTGGGGAATGAAGCCAGATAGGTGCTTGAGTGGGGAGCATTTTAGTGAAAGTGACTATAGCACCATACATTATAAATTTGGTATGGAAAAGGATAAATATGGTCTGCAGAAAAGGGTTTTGGATTGGGGTAAGGCAAATTTTATTAAAAATAAGACAGGATCTGGCCAAAGTAGACTGGGAACAGCTAGTTGAAGGTAATTCTACAGCAGAACTCTGGAGGGGCGTGGTGTTTAAAAAGGTACTGGAGGAATGTGGGCACAACATGTTCCCTTGAGAACGACATGTAGCCGCAACAAGCCCAGTAAACCCTAGATGTCTAGGAATATTCGGGATTGGATCAAAAGGAAAAGAGGGACACAAAACAGAGGGAGCAAAGCAGGGGACCCGAAGGAGTGTAGGGAGTGCAGAGGGGAACTCGAGAAAGCAATTAGGAGAGCAAAGAGGGGCCATGAGAAAATACTGGTGGGCAAGATTAGGGAGAACCTCCCAAGGTATTCTAAAGGATATCAAGGGGAAGAGAATAACCAGGGGTAAAGTGGGGCCAACTGGGGACCAAGGATGCAAACTGCGCATGAAAGTGGAGGACATTGGTAGCATGTTAAATGTATACTTCACATCTGTCTTTATTGGGAGAAGGAGAATTCAAGTACAGAATTCGAGAAGATGGACTGTGATGTTCTTAAGCAGATTGATACGAAGAAGCGAGATGGTATTGGCACTCAGAGTCATAGAGATGTACAGCATGGAAGCAGACCCTTCGTTCCAACCTATCCATGCCGACCAGATATCCCAACCCAATCTAGTCCCACCTGCCAGCACACGGCCTATATCCCTCCAAACCCTTCCTATTCATATACCCATCCAAATGCCTCTTAAATGTTGCCATTGTACCAGCATCCACCACTTCCTCTGGCAACTCATTCCATACATGTACCACCCTCTGCATGAAAAAGTTACCCCATAGATTTCCTTTATATCTTTCCCCTCTCACTCTCTAGTTCTGGACTCTCCCACCCGAGGGAAAAGACTTTGTCTATTTATCCTATCCATGCCCTTCATGATTTTATAAACCTCTATAAGGTCACCCCTCAGCCTCCGATGCTCCAGGGAAAACAGCCCCAGCCTGTTCAGCCTCTCCCTATAGCTCAAATCCTCCAATCCTGGTAACATCCTTGTAAATCTTTTCTGAACCCTTTCAAGTTTCACATCTTTCCGATAGGAAGGAGACCAGAATTGCATGCAATATTTCTACAGAGGCCTAACCAATGTCCTGTACAGCCGCAATATGACCTCCCAACTCTTTTACTCAATACTGTGACCGATAAAAGAAAGCACACCAAACGCTTACTTCACTATTCTATCTAACTGCAACTTCACTTTCAAGGAGCTATGAATCTGCACTGCAAGGTCTCTTTGTTCAGCAACACTCCCTCGGACCTTACCATAAAGTGTATAAGTCCTGCTAAGATTTGCTTTCCCAAACTACAGCACCTTGCATTTATCTAAATTAAACTCCATCTGCCACTTCTCAGCCCATTGGCCCATCTGGTCAAGATCCCATTGTAATCTGAGGTAACGTTCTTCGCTGTCCACTACACCTCCAATTTTTGTGTCATCTGCAAACTTACTAACTATACCTCTTAGCTCACATCCAAATCATGTATATGAATGACAAAAAGTAGAGGACCCAGCATTGATCCTTGTGGTACTCCACTGGTCACAGGCCTCCAATCTGATAAAACAACCCTCCACCACCACCCTCTGTCTTGTACCTTTGAGCCAGTTCTGTATCCAAATGGCTAGTTCTCCCTGTATTCAGTGCGATCTAACTTTGCTAATCAGTCTCCCATGGGGAAACTTGTCGAATGCCTTTATGAAGTCCATATAGATCACATCTACCACTCTGCCCTCATCAATCCTCTTTGTTACTTCCTCAAAAAACTCAATCAAGTTTGTGAGACATGATTTCCCACGCACAAAGCCATGTTGACTATCCCTAATCAGTCCTTGCCTTTCCAAATACATGTACATCCTGTCCCTCAGGGTTCCCTCCAAAAACATGCCCACCACCGACGTCAGGCTCACTGGTCTATAGTTCCCTGGCTTGTCCTTGCCACCTTTCTTAAACAGCGGCCCCAGTGTTAGCCAACCTCCACTCTTTTGGCACCTCACCTGTGACTATTGATGATACAAATATCTCAGTAAGAGGCCCAGTAATCACTTCTCTAGCTTCCCACAGATTTCTAAGGTTCACATGATCAGGTCCTGGGGATTTATCCATTTTTATGCATTTCAGCACTTTCCTCCTCTGTAATATGGACATTTTTTCAAGATGTCACCATCTATTCCCCATTTAAAAGTTCACAAGTCCCCAGTTTCAGATGAGTTGTTTCACAGACTGCAGTAGGAGATGAGGGAGGAAATTACAGGAACCCTGATGCAAATTTTCTGAATGTCTTTGGCTATAGGCTGGTGGTGAGGTGATAGAGGACTGGAGGACAGCTAATGTGGTTCCAGTGAGTCTAACATCAGTAGTAAGGAAACTATTGGAGAAAGTTCTGAAGGAGAGAATCTCCACTTGATCAAGGATATTCAGTTTGACTTTGTCAGAGGGTGGGTATGCTGAGCAAACCTAGTGGAATTTTCAGGAAGGTGACCAAGTGTTTGGGTAAAGCAGTTGACTTAACTTACATGGATTTCAGCAAGACCTTTAACAAGTTCCCAAATGTGAGACTGATACCGAAGATAAAAGCTCATGGGATCCAGGGTAACTTGGCAAGTTGGATCCAAAATTGGCTTAGTGGGCAGTAGATAGAGAGAGTGGTGGTAGAAGGTTGTAAGTGTGACTGGAGGCCCATGTGGTGCAGTACATCACTTATCAGTGTTGGGTCCCTTATTGTTTGTGATATTCATGAACAGTGTTGATGAGAATGTGGGGAAGGGACAATAAATAAGTTTACGGATGATCCAAAGATTGGCTGGGTGTTTGACAGTGAGGAGGAAGGTGCTAGGTCTCAGGAGGATATAAACAGATTGGTTAGATGGGCAGATCAGTGGCAGATGGAATTTAGCCTGAATAAGTGTGAGGTGATACACTTTGGATGAAGTAACAAAACAAGAGAATGGCAGGATGGTGGGAAGTTCAGAGGAATCGAGGGATCTTGGGGTGCTTGTCCACTAATCCCTGAAGGCAGCAGGACTGGATTAATCAGGTAGTTAAGGTGCTATACTGGACACTTACCTTTATCAGTCGTGGTGTAGACCATAAAAGCAGGGAGGTCATGTTGGAGCAGTACAGAACTTTGGTTAGCTGGAGTACTGTGTACAGTTCTGGTAATTACACTATAAGAAAGATGTGATTACACTGGAGGGGGTGCGGAGGAGATTCACCGAGATGTGGTCTGGATGGAGCATTTCAACTATGAAGGGAGGCTGGATAAGCTCCCGTTGTTTTCTTTAGAGCAGAGAAGGTTAAAGGGGAACCTAAGATTATGAGGGACATGGACAAGGTGGATAGAAAGCAGTTGCCCTCCTTAACCGAAGGTCAATAGGAAGGGAGCATATATTTAAAGTGAAAGGAAATTTAGAGGGGATTTGAGGAAAAAATTTTCACCCAGAGGGTGGTAAGAGTCTGGAAAACACTGCCTGGACAGGCCTTTGAGTAGGGAGATGTCACACTCTTTAAAAAAATGCTTGGAGGAGCACTTGAAGTATCATAACATTTAGGGCTATGGGCCTAATGCTAGAAAATGGGATGAGTGTAGGTAGTAATATATTTTTGATAGGCCAAAGGGCCTGTTCTGTACTGTATAATTCTATGATCCTAATTGCTCTCAGGGCAATTATAGATGAGCAATGAGCACCCGAGCTAGCAACACCCACACTCCGTTGCTTGCTTCAGTTTATTAGCTGCCTTTGATGTCTTCTAACATCAAATGCTTCTCTGGCCAGCTTTCCATCTACTGGGAACCTGAGCTCACCCAATGTTTTGTTTGTATTTTAACCCACTTCATGCCTCGCTTGCCCATAGTTCCTCTGCTCCCATTGGCTATTAGGGCTCGTCTTACAATGTTTACCCTTGTGTATTCCCTTCCACGACCTTGTCTCCTCTAGATCTGACTTCTTTCTTCAGCTTTATAGACATCAAAGAACTGTCTTTCCTGTATCTGTATTTCCATCAGCCATTGATGGCAGTAACCTCAGCCATTCATACCAAATGCCCTTCCAAAATCTTTCCAACTCCACTCTCTGTTGCCTCCCTTCAAGGCCTTGAGAGGTATTTCCTTCTTAAAGCTTTTCGAGTCACAGAGATGTACAACATGGAAACAGACAACTTTGGTCCAACTTGTCCATGCCGACCAGATATCCTAAATAAATCTCATCCCATTTGCCAGCACTTGGTCCATATCCCTTCAAACCCTTCCTATTCATATACCCATCCACATGCCTTTTAAATGCTATAATTATATCAGCCTCCACCACTTCCTCTGGCAGCTCATTCCATACACGTACCACCTGCTGTGAGAAAATGTTGCCCCTTGGGTCCCTTTTAAATCTTTCCCCTCTCACCCTAAACCTATGCCATCTAGATTTGGACTCCCCCACCCCAAGGAAAAATACTTTGACTATCCATGCCCCTCATGATTTTATAAACCTTTATAAGGTCACTCCTCAGCCTCTGACGCTCCAGGGAAAACAGCCCCAGTCTATTCAATCTCTCCTTTTAGCTCCAATCCTCCAACCCTGGCAACATCCTTGTAAATCTTTTCTGAACCCTTTCAAGTTTCACAATATCTTTCTGATAGGTTTGTCACACATCCTTCTTTTAATTCACTAATAGGACATGGGCATGGCTGACTGGTCAGCATTTATTGCCTGTCCATAAACACCTTTGAGAAGGTGTTGGTGAACTGTTGTCTTTTTATATTAATTCATGGGATGTGGGTGTCACTGGGTCTGCATTTATTGCCTCTCCTTGATTAAGAGTCAAGCACATTGGTCTAGGCCTGGGCCTGGGCCAGACCAAGTGAGGATGGCAGTTTCCTTCCCTAAAGGGCATTAGTGAACCAGATGGGGTTTTTCCTGTTAATTGTTTCATGGTCACCATTAGACATAAGCTATGGTGGGATTTGAACCCATGTCCCCAGAACATTACCTGGTACTCTGGATTAATAATCTAGTGATAATACCATTGGGCTATTGCCTTCCCTTGACATTAAAGAACAGAAATCCCGATTGCAAGTAGCTGCAAAACCAGATGATGATTAGAATCATCCTAATATCTATTGCCCTTTGCTGTGAAGCACCCTAGGGCATTTAACTAATTTCAAGGCACTATGTGAATGAAAGTTGTTGTTGAATCAGCTGTGGATTAAATCCTTGCATGAGTTCAAGTGGTTCTGTTGGACACATCTTCTGAAATCTCTAACTCGCTAACCCATTGCCCTGCATGAGAGAGTTTCTGCATAGGTGCTGCCAGTATTTATAAGCAATGCAAGCAATTAAGCACATCCGACCTAAATTTTAAGAGACAAAGGGATCGTTGACTCTAACTGTGTGATTTCTCAAAACGCACTCGCAATGTCTGCTACCATGTCTAAGCAGGAAGTCTGCCTGGATATGTCTTTACAGTGGAGCAGTTACAGGAGAATGATACAAGCTTGCATTAATAGCAGATACACAGAGAGCCTTGTCTTTATGAGTGGGAGGCAAGCGGCAAATGTTGGCTGGGACTAGACTGCAATTGAAGAATTCAGCATTCATCAGCTTTCCTTTGCAAGTCAAATGCTACCAGACAATGATTTTAATTTTTAGCACACAGCAGGGAACACAGCACCTTCCTGTGTTGTTTTTGATAGGAAGGATATCCTGCTCTGTCAAATTGTTCATAACTTATTTAAGGTCTAATTTATCTTTACCAGACCAATGCAAATGATTCTGTGGTACTTTTCAAAGATGTGGAGGAGATTTTTCCTTGTAGTCAGTAACAGTCCTTCAATTTAGCAATCATATTATTGATTCATTAATTTGTGGCATAGAGTCATATAGCACGGAAATAGACACTTCGGTCGAACCTGTCCATTCCGCCCATAATCCCAAAATAAACTAGTTCCACATGCCTGTGTTTCACCCGTATCCTTCCAAACCTTTCCTCTTCGTGTATTTTTAAATGTTGTAACTATACCCATATCCACCACTTCCTCTGGAAGTTCATTCCACACACGAATCACACTCTGTAAAAAAAAACCCTTCATATTTCTTTTAAATCTTTCTCCGCTCACCCTAAAAATGTGCCTCCTTGTCTTGAAATTCCCTCCCTAGGGAAAAGACACCTACCATTCACCACATCTACACCCCTCATAATCTTATAAATCTCTGTAAGGTCACCTTCCTATGCTCCAGTGAAAAAGGTTCCAGCCTCTCCTTACAACTCAAACTCCATTCCCGTCAATGTCCTGGTAAATCTCTTCTGAACTCTCCCCTTAATAATAAACTTCCTGTAACAGGGTGACCAGAACTGGCCTCTTGGACAGCAAGTGAATGAAGGGATGGAAGGAGGGGTTGGTGGGGGATGTGGATGTTGGGAGGGAGGTGCGAGGTGGTTTTTCAGTATCTTGTAATTGCTGTACAAAATGTTCCATGTTTTTATTAAATGGCAGAGCCAGCTCAAAGGACTGTCCAAACTATTCCTACTGTCCACAAATTAACTATACTGTAACGTTGCCAACACCTCAGCAGTTGTCTGTTCTGAGCTTGTAAAAAGCATTTCAAAGATGCAACTTAAGTTAACCCTTGAGGCATGATTTTATCTGCACATTTGTTTTGAAAGACGAAGAGCATACTGACTGTACCTGTATGGGATTTGAAACATTTTATTTTAGAATTTGATTTGTAATGAAGAGTTGTTGTGACACTTATAACTGAAGAGAGCGTTGACCCTGTTACAGTACAATTACCAGCTGAATTTCTGAGCAGTTTTCTGTTATACAATGGCTGTAAATAATCCTTAAGATCTCTCGAGTGGCAGTCACACTGCAGGATGAATTTGTACTTTGAAAAATGTTCATGTTAATTTTGCTGCAGGATCACAAATCGTACCTTTTGGTGGAGTGTGCACTTAGTTATTGAGTCCAGGTCCACAAGTTGCACAAGTTACACACACCAACTGTGAATTAAGTTAAAGAATACCGCAATTTACGTTGGGATTGACTTTAGATTCACGGTATTTTGGTTTAATTTGGTATTTCTTTCCCTGAAAACTGTTTGCGAATAACATTCAATCTTTTGGTATCTGCTGCGGCAATGAGCCACATTGTTGAGTAAAACCAGTCAGTATTTTTCTGTTTACTTTTCCTGGAGATTTGCAAATTAAAATGTGCTGCACTTTTTTTTAATTTTCTCTCAGCAGGTGCACGTTGTGACAGCTGAAGATCTGAAGTCAAACATTTACTCGATTAACCAAGTAAGGCCAATTCCCTTATTCAGTCTTCACCAACTCATCCCTTCATTATTTTCTCCAAGAACAGTATGTGGGAGTGATTTTTGAAGGTGTTCACTGTATTTTACAGAAGAAAGGCAACTTTGCTCACCATTGAAGGTGACTATTGAAGGTGTTGCTGACTGGATACTAGGAAAATATGAGAAATACCTGTTTAGGATTTGCAAAAAATATAACAAGAAGGCTGCGTCTTTGCAACTGATGAGTCCAATCAGCCTCAAGAAATGAGAGACTCTCTTTCTGTGTCCTTCAGTCTGAATTCGTCATGCTATGCAACAATATGTTTGAGAGAAATCATGAAATTTAATGTGTAATTCTTTTTCGATTTATTGCAAAAAATATAACATGTAGCTGAACATATATGGAGCTGCCTTTTAGCTCCACATTTCCTTGACTTAGTTTTTTAAAATATCAACTTTGGCATGAACCTTATCCCAGTGATTGTACTTCCTCCCTCCTCTCTCTCTAGTCAGGAGGTTGAGAGTTTTAAATCACATTTCAGGACTTAAAGACATTAATCTACACTGGTCCATGTTGAGATTTGAGCCCCATCTATCCTCTCGGGTAATCCTGAAAGGATCCGGCATTATTCAGAGATGTGAGGGGGAATTTTGCAGTTATCCTACTTGTTGGTTATTCCTTAACCAACACCAGTAAAACCAAATAACTGGCTGTTAACCTCCGTGTTAGTTGTGGGGAACTTACCGTACTCCAGTAGGCTGCTGCGTTTGCCAGTGAAATATCGACTACATTTCAAAATCAATGAATTACCTCTGAAGCATTTTGGGTCTTCATGGCTAATCTGGAAATATGGCTAATATGGTTCCTGAAGAAGGGCTCATGCCCGAAACGCCGATTCTCCTGCTCCTTGGATGCTGCCTGACCTGCTGCGCTTTTCCAGCAACACATTTTCAGCTCTAATATGGAAATTACCCATGTACAATTAAAGATACGGAAAAATATACAACGAATACAAATTCAAATACTATCTTCCCATATTTTATTTTAAAATTTTTTTTAAACAGTGACTAACCTGCTTTCTGCCCTGCTACTTTTAAGCATGAATTCTTTAATGATAGTTGATTAAATTGGAATGTAATATGGCTTTTTTTAAATTAAAGGTCGTTCTTCCAATGCCTGGTAACAGTGTCCAGTATCCATGCAATAAACTTGCATTATGGTATCAGGAAACTTTGGCTAGGGATGGACTGCAGGGATGCAAGTTTAGAATCCCTGCATTGCAACTGAACATACCTGGATGCTACCGGCGCCTCCTAGCACAACCTCAGCAACTAGTGTTTCGGTGGTTGGAGGACAAGGAAATGTCATTTGCACAAGAAGGCTGCGTCTTTGCAACTGATGAGTCCAATCAGCCTCAAGAAATGAGAGACTCTCTTTCTGTGTCCTTCAGTCTGAATTCGTCATGCTATGCAACAATATGTTTGAGAGAAATCATGAAATTTAATGTGTAATTCTTTTTCGATTTATTGTTATGATATATTGACTTGAGTCACAGTCTGCCAAATTTCCATATTGTCACGGGGGGGGGGTGGAATGCTTTTTGGATATTTGTTTATCTGTGAAAGCCATTCTGAAGAAAAGGAAGTGTTCACATGTCCATAGACAGGAAGCTGTCACGGATTGATTTGGTTCACCAAAGTGGGAGAGTGGCAGTGGTTAGAGGAATTGTGGTGACAACAGCCCCAGATGTGAGGGGGGATGGAAACCTTCTTCCAGAAATGTGGGGCCAATCAAAAGAGGAATGTTGTATCTGCTGCCTGTCCCAATTTTTTAGACAGGATTGAAAAAAGTTCCACCTTGTCACCTAGAAATGGCGCAAAACTAAAGGAAGACAGATAGCAAGAAAAGCAGAGGCAGAAAGCCCTAATCAATGGCTAAATTTGCAAATGAGGCAAGCCAAGTTGAGGGAGCTTATTAAAGATACATTTTAGGCATGGAATCTTAGTCCTTTAGTTGTTCCTAGTATGAATTTATTTTAAGTTTCATCCCAGAGACTGTTACAAGCCTTGCCTAATCTAACATATGGTTCAGAGAGACCAAAGATATCCAGTTTACTGACAGATTTTCACACTATAAAGTAGGAATGACCTGTGTTACCTACTCCTGAAATTTAAGGTGTCCTTCTGCTCTATATTCCTAATACATAGAATTAGCAGGCCATAAAACTTGTATTTTGTTTTAAGAACTAGTTTTTCGCTGGAAGACTTCAAAGATAATTCGGTCATCCAAGCACTCTGTAAAGTCAATGAATACTAACAACCAACTAACAAATAACCCACTATGGAGTGTGTGTCACCAAGGTGCTGCAACAATAGCATCAATAGAAACTGTTTATTTGCAGTGACAGTGGTGTCAATGCAGCCTGATTCTAGGACCTGGATTGGGAGTCTGCTTAAGTCAGAATCATTCAAACAGGTATAGCACAACAGGAGGTCATTTGGCTCCTCTGTCTGTGTCAGCTCTCTGACATGATTTGGAGGAGGTGTCGGTGTTGGACTGGGGTGGGCAAAGTTTAAAAATCACACAACACTAGGTTATAGTCCAACTGGTTTATTTGGAAGCACTAGCTTTTGGAGCGCTGCTCCTTCATCAGGGATGGAGCAGCACTCTGAAAACTTGTACTTCCAAATAAGTCTGTTGGATTATGACCAGTTGTTGTGTGATTTTTAGCTCTCTGATAGACCAGTTCAACTAATTACATTCCCAAGCCCTTTCACCATAACCCTGCACCATTCTTTTTGGGTGTTTACTCAGTATCCTTTTTAAAGAAAACTTTGATTGTATCTGACTTCACTATACTGATGGGTCCATAACCTAACCCTTCATTCTTAAGAGTCAGTTCAACTCTTCACATCCAGAAGTTTAAATTCGTTAAGTGTGAGCACAGCTATAATTACCTCCTTTCAGTTTACTGATGAGTCTGTGAAACAAGAAGATACTTAGAGGAGGACAGGTTTTTAATTACTTTTAATGTTCTTTTTTGAGGTTGAAATGTATTGTGCAGCTTTTGTTTTTTTACAGAAGTTTTATCATTTTTGGAATCAAAAATTGTTGCCAGAGTTCACATAAAGAGCTTGCAAATCCACCTTGGTGAAGTGAATTACTTGTCTTCTCTTGATTTTATTAAGGTGTGGTCCATCCATACACTTCTGCAAAGCCAGCCTCCAAAGGAACTACATGGTGTGTATGTTTAAGAGGGAATAGTAGGTAAAAATTGCAATTGTTTGTCTATATTAACATTTTATCTGAGATTAATCAAAGATAAATGCATTTTTTCTCATTCACTTGTGGGCATCGCTGGCTTGCCAGCATTTATTACCCGTCTCTAGTTGCCCTTGAGAAGGTGGTGATGAGCTTCAGTCCATGTAGTGTGGGTTGATCCACAATACCATTAGAGGATTTTGACCAGTGACAATGAAGGAACGAACAATGATCTCGTTCCAAATCAGAATGGTGAGTGGGTTGAAGGGGACCTTTCAGGTGATGGCGTTCCCATGTATCTGCTGACTTTGTCCTTCTAGATGGAAGTGGTCAAGGGTGTGGAAGGTGCTGTCTAAGGACGTCTGGTGATTTTTTGCAGGGCATTTTGTGAATAGTGTTGCTACTGACTGTCCATTGTGGAGGGAATGAATGCTTGTAGATGATGGGCCGATCAAGCGGGCTGCTTTGTCTGGATGGTGTCCACCTTCTTGAGCACTCATCCAAATACGTGGGGAGCATTCCATCACACTCCAGATCTTTGCCTTGTAGATGCTGGATGGGCATTGCCTGCCATTTATATGGCATGAACGTTACTTGCCACTTGTCAGCTCAAGCCTGGATATTGTCCTGGTCTTATTGCATTTGGACATGGACTGCTTCAGCATCTGAGGAATCGCGAATGATGCTGAGCATTGTGCGATCATCATCAACTATCTCCACTTCTGACATTATGATGGAGGGACGGTCATTGATGAAGCAGCTGAAGATAGTTGGCCTGAGGGCACTATCCTGACAAACTCTTGCAGTAGGATGTCCTGGAGCTGAGATGACTGACCTTCAGTAGCCATAACCACCTTCCTGTGTGTCAAGTATGTCTCCACCCAACAGAGAGTTCACCCTGATACCCATTGCTTCTAGTTTTGCCAGGGTTCCTTGATGCCGCACTCTGTCAAATGCAGCCTTGATGTTTAGAGCTGTTACACTCGCCTCACCTTTGGAATTCAGCTCTTTTGTCCATTTTTGAACCAAAGCTGTAATGAGGTCAGGAGCTGAGGGACCCTTGCGGAACCCAAACTGGGCATCACTGCGCAGGTTAATGCTGAGCAGTTGCTGCTTGATAGCACTGTTGGTGACACCTTCCATCACTTTATTGAAGATCAAGTATGGACTGATGGGGAGGTAATCAGCCAGTTTGGATTTGTTCTTTTTGTTACGGGACCTATCTGGGCAATTTTCCACATTGTTGGGTAGATGCCAAAGTTGTAATTCTACTGGTACAGTTTGGCTAGGGGAGCAGGAATTTGTGGAACACAGGTCGTCAGTGCTATTGCTGGAACATTGTCAGGGATTGTAGCCTTTGCACTATTCAGTGCCTCCAGCCATTTCTTGATATCCCGCGGAGTGAATCGAATTGGCTAAAGACTGATATCTGTAATACTGGTGACCACTGGAGGAGACAGAGATGGATTATTCACTTGGTAATTCTGGCTGAAGATTGCTGTGAATTCCATATACTAAATGTTTTAAACTAACTGGTACTGCGTTTGAAAGCTGTATCTTCCAGTCTTAAACAAAAGATAATTCATTATGAAATTGCAAGTGTACAATTATTTATCAAATATAGGGGTTGCATGATGGCTCAATGGTTAGCACTGCTGCCTCACAGCGCCAGGTTCCTGGGTTCACTTCCCCACCTCGGGCAAATGTATGTGTGGATTAGATTCCCTACAGTGTGGAAACAGGCCCTTCGGCCCAACAAGTCCACACCGACCCTCTGAAGAGTAACCCACCCAGACTCATTTCCCTCTAACTAACGCACCTGACCTACGGGCAATTTTGCATGACCATTTCACTTGGCTTGCACCTCTTTGGATTGTGGGAGGAAACTGGAGCATCCAGAGGAAACCCACACAGATACAGGGGGAATGTGCAAACTCCACACAGACAGTTGCCTGAGGCTGGAATTGAACCCAGAACCCTGGTGCTGAGCCACCATGCCACCCCATGGAGTTTGCACATTCTTCCTGTGTCTGTGTTGGTTTCCTCCGGGTGTCCCAGTTCCTTCTCACAGTCCAAAGATGTGCAAGTTTGGTGGATTGGCCATGCTAAATTGCCCCTAGTGCCCAGGGATGTGTAGGCTATGTGGACTTGCTAATCCAGGGTTATGGGTAGGGGATGAGTCTGGGCAGGAGACTCTTCGGCAGGTCAGTGTGGACTCAAAAGGGCAAACGGCCTGTTTCCATGCAGTAGTGCTTCTATGATTCTATTGGCTTTTAAATGAAATACATTTTGTCTGTGAAATACAAAAGACAGCACATATTGGTGACCCTGACGAGCTTAAGCTCTATAAATACTTTTAAAAAGGAAATGGTGATGGAATTCTACTGGAGAAGTTCTTACACATTTAAACACTCAATCCTCTCACTGTTGGCAGTACTTAGAATTATAGGTTTGACAGAAGTTTTGACCACATAGAGATTCAGTCAGTTACAGTTCAGGAATCTAAAACCAGAATTAAATGTTAAATGGGGGAGAGAGGTACCAGTTGTAAAACCACGTTCCTTGCAATATTTCGAATGGAGAGAGTCACTTTTGGGGAGGGAAAGGGAAAGCGGGGAGAAATAGGTGCAACAGCTCAAAGTTTTAGAATGTGAAGTTTTCATTTCAACAGGTAACAGGTAATGGGAGAGAAGAGCTTCAAAATTGTGGCAAAGCTCCAAAATTTGTTGGTTTTTCAGAATATTCTGAGGGCCAGCCACACCTCTGTGCTCTTGGAAACCTGTTGCATAATCACTTTGAAGTAACTATCTCTGTCATGCCTAAAGCAATGCACATAGAGAAAATGTGCCCATGTCCTTCTCTAGGTCGGGTGTACTCCACCTACTGTTTTAAAGAGCTAATGTTGTTGCTGTCAGCAGACACCTTTTTTAACGGTCTGCTGTTGTCATTAAACTGGGAAATGTTCCCATGTCACTGTCCCCCTCTTGCACACTGTGTAGGTGGACTCTGGAAGTGTATACAAGAGCAGGGATATGCAGAGGATGATTAGAGTGGTGCTGGAAAAGCAGAGCAGGCCAGGCAGCATCCGAGGAGCAGGAGAATCGACGTTTCAGGCAGGAACCCTTCATCAGGACCTGTCCTGTCAATCTTCCTTCCCACCTATCTGCTCCACCCTCCTCTACGTACCTATCACACTCTCAGCTATCTCCCCCCCAGCCCCACCCCACTTCCCATTTATCTCTCCACCTCCTCGGCTTACAGCCTCATTCCTGATGAAGGGCTTTTGCCTGAAACGTCGATTTTCCAGCTCCTCGGCTGCTGCCTGACCTGCTGTGCTTTTCCAGCACCACTCTATTCTAGGCTGTGCAGGAGACAAGGTGGGGGGATGGGAGGGGAAGCTGTGTGGGAGACAAGGATGGAGGTGGGGGGGGAAGGCCGCGCAGGAGACAAGGCAGGGGGTGGGGGTGAGGCAATACTGAGAGGCCATTTCTAAACCTGGAAATGCCAATGCAATTTGAAGAAATGTACCAAAAATTAAAATGACAAATCAAATTTAATAGTGGGCAGTATAAAATGAGGACTAACTGTATTTGATTATTGCCTTTGTTGTACATCTTGGACTATAGCTAAGCTGTAACACAAATCTGGGTGTCACAGTCTGGATAAATATCAGCAGCCATTCTTTTTCTTCATCTTACACAGAGGTATTTGAGCTATGCATTGGGCTCCTTTGAACGATGCACAGGGCCTGGGATCAGGAATATCGGGCTGGACTTTCTAAACAGTGGCAATCGTGTTTATGTAAAGAAAGAGCTCAGTATTTCTGATGGGAGATTCCAATCGATGCTCCTTTAAAGATGAGAAGTGGTACATCCAATTTGCCCATCCCTCACAGTGTCGAACATTTGAGGGAGGGGCAGGAGAAGGCAAAATACATCCCCTTTCTTATCTCAGAGACCTTCTGTATTCCATAATTCCCAGCTTCGGAATCCCACACAGCCACATTGACGGTGCTGTCAAAGGGTAAATATGTAAGGTTTATCTGAAACAGGGCTGTCAGAAATGCAGGGTATCAGATGGTTCGGGGGAGAGGGGTGGTAGAGTTCCGGGGGGAAAGGTGTGTTGGAATGAGCAATACGAAGATCAAGGATTTATGGGAAGAAGACAGAGAAATGGGTTTGTGAAACATATCAGCCATGGTGGAGCACACCCAATGGGCTGAATCTATTACGGAGTAATGAGTCGAGTTTGTTGTGGTTGGGAGATATCAGGTCTGGTGTTGGAAGGGGTGTGTACACTCTGCAGGGATGGTGTGAGGGTGTTGGGTTGGAGTACAAGCAGGTACTGGGACTGGCAATAGGCAGGAGTGACAGATCTGTAAGAGGGACAAGGGAAGGTTGTGCCTGGAGCAGGGAGAAGGATGTTATAGAGTCATAGAGTCCTACCGCATGGAGACAGACCCTTCAGCCCAAACTGGTCCATGTTTGACCACGACGTGCCTCCAGATTGTAGGTTAATGCTGACGTACCGCATAGTCCTGGAGGTGTGCTATCTGGGTGTCTGCATGATGCTGTTGCTGTTTAATGGGCACCAAATCATTTAAAACTGGAGCCTCCACCCTCACAGCAGTGCACACTTGCCCGGTCCATTCCAGCTGTGGTCACAGCCATTTTCAGCTCCATTGCACATTTGTTTCTGCCAGTATGATAGCAGGAAACAACAATCATGCTTCGTGTACCGAGTCTCAGGCTAATACCATGATGTGGGAGCAAACGTAGGCCATTCAGCCCATTGGATCCACCAGTCTGTGAACTTGGCTGAACTGATAATCCTGAATCCACTTTTTCCTATAAACCTGAACTTGCTTGCTTATTAAACATCTGTCTATCATGGCCTTGAAAAGGTTTGACTACTGTAGTAAAAAAAATTGCACAGATTGAATAGATTCTGAGAGAAGGAATGCCTCCTCATTGGGTGATGTCTACTGTGCCCTTTGTTCCTCGACTCTCCTTAAAAGGGTAATACAACCTTCCTGCTGTAAGCTGTCAAGTACCCTAACCATCTTGAATGTTTCAATAAGGTCGCCTCTGATCCTCCTAAACTTCAATAAGAACAGACTCAACCTCTCCTCAAAATGCATCCTGTCCAACTCAGGATGGGTCCCATGAACCTGGTCTGCACTGCTGCCTCCGATGCCAGAATATCTTTTCGAAGGTAAGGGGCCCAAAACTGTTGACAGTATTCCAGCCGTGATCTGAGTAGTGTCTCATACATTTTTAGGAAGACCTCCCTACTTTTATACTCCATCCCCTTTGAAATAAACACTAACATCTTGATAGCCTTCCCTATTACCTATTGAACCTATATGCTGGCTTTTTTTACTTTAATGCCTGAGGACTCTCAAATTCTTCTGGTGCTGTAGCTTTCTGTCATTCTCCTTTTAAATAACATTCAACTTCTCTATTCTTCCTCCAAAGTGCATGACCTCATATCTTCACACTTTATGTTCTATCTAACGTGTTTTTTGCCAACTCAGTTAACCTGTCTATATCCTTCTCTAAACTCCTTGTGTCATCCTCACCACTTGCCTTCCCATCTATTTTTGTGTCATATGTGAGCTTGGTCTAGTCCATGCATTTTCCTCATCCAAGACATCAAAATATATTGTAAATAATTGTTCCCCCAGCACTGATTCATGTGGACACCCCAGCTAAAGATTATCATCCTGAAAATGCCCCCCTTAAATAAACTCTTGGTATTCTATTAGTTAGCCAATCCTCCATTCATTTCTTCCTCTTACCATTGTGAAGCACACAATGTATACATTCTGTTCTCAGTAGCCTTCCCTGTTGACCCCATCAGCTTTGAACTTCCCTATTCCCCACCCAATCTATTCACTTTACACACAACACCTCTGTGCCACATCCACCCCCGGCTGTCACATATCTAATCAACATACCTGGTTTGGAGACCCCCCGACTGTTCCCCTCATTGAAAGCAGGGTGTTGCTGACTGTCAATCACCTTACTCCTGTAATATCCCCTTCCCTCCAATGCTGTATCCTCTTCCTCGCAATCTTTATCCCATCCAAATCTCAGCATGCTGCCTCTCATGCCAACAGTCGAGTTTCCCAACTTTGGTCCTGGCTTCTTAAAAACCCCCCTGTCCAGCCATACCTCCTTTGTCTGTTTGAACTGGAGCAACAAGGCAGAATGTGACCCCATAGCCCTGACTGTAGAGGTACTGATCCCTGACCCTGATCTTCCCAGGCACTTGACTGATTGTGCCCAAGCTCCTGGGCTGGAATCTGACACAACCACTCTGCTCTAACTGGACTGAGGGCTCCTACACTTTAAAGTCTGAGTCATGGCCATTTGTTTGAGGCACATGCAGTGTGTTTGCTGTGTATGCTGCTGGTTCACAACACTGGAGTGAGATTGCTGTAGCGCACTGCTTTACAGAAACACGTCCACTCCCTTTTTCACTGACTGCTGGTAAGCAAGACAGAAAGACCGTTAGCCTGTTTTGGCCGAGGGGGCAAAGTGAGAAAGGCAAGCTGTGAACTTTGAAGCAGGTGCAAAGTGAATAAGCATAAAAAGCACACGTAAGGAGCCCTGAGATGCACTCTGGTGGAATGCATGAGTTAGCTGAACCTCCCTATGCACATAGTGTCCTGGCAGCAGTATTCCAATGACAAATGCCAGTGAGCATTAAGGTACAGCGTTCAAGTACAAAACCAACTTATGAATCAAATCGAGTTGTGCAATTAAGGAGCGGTCATGCCAAGGTCTATGCATGTGGTCACTACCCATGGATTGTCAGTGACTGATGTGAAAGGTCAGAGGAACCAGCAGCGAGCTGGATTCACCAAGTAATCACACTGACTACCATCTCCGGAATTGTCACCATCTAGCTTCTATTTAGCAGATGGGAGAATGGGAAATTGCACATCAATGAGGTGAAGTTGGGTAATTATCAGTCTGAGCAGTTTAGGTGAATTGGCCATGTTCAATTGCCCATAGTGTTCAGGATGTGTAGGTTAGGTGCATGAGTCAGGGGAAATGTAGGGAAACGGGTTTAGTGGGATGTTCTTCTGACGGTCGGTGTGGACTTCTTGGGCCAAATGGCCTGTTTCCACACTGTAGGGATTCTATGATTCAATGCATGCAAATAGATCTCACGCTACTCACTACTGAGAATGTCATCTCACCATTTGACACTTCGTTACAAAATGCGTCTTTTGATCTTGACATTGAGAAATTCCTCACTGACCATCTTGCATGATTTTATCGACTTTCTGGTCAATACCTGCTTTGTCTAGGGGCTGGGAAGATTTGGAAATTAATAAGACAAGGAATCTTACAGGGAGGGGGGTTTAAGGTAGCAAGTCAGCCACATTTGTATTGAACAGTGGAGTAAGCTTGAAGGATCAAATAATCAAGTCCTCCTCCTATTCCCTTTTTTTGTGTTGTATACAGTATATGTATTTGTATGCTGTACATAGGATGAAGAATTATGCGTTGCACAAGGTGCAACTCTCCAAAGCTGCCCTGGAAAGACCAGTGAAACACTTCAGAGTTGAACAGCATATGTTGAAGTAGCACTCCTTGCTAATTGTGCCTCCTCCTATATTGCACCAGGATCAATCCCCTTATGGACTTAATTGCAGTGATGCCGAAAGTCTCTTTCCTCCGTTGTTGGATTTCTGTCTGCAGCAGCTCAGTTGAAAAATCTGCAAGTTTTGGGACTCTGTGAAGAATCTTTGTTGAAATTATTTCAGACAGAAGCTGGCTGTCACATCACTTCAAGCAAAACTGGCCATCCATGTATAATACTGAGGTCAGGTTGACCAAGGAAATGAGGTTAAGGTCATACTGGGGTTAATATTTATGGGTGGAAGTGCAGTTAATTGAGATCAAAAGCGATATGGCAGAACTAAATCACGGGTGTCCCTGGGACGTAACTGAAAATTGGCCGTGCTGACTGACGATGCTCCTTCTTCACCACATGGATAAAGACTAGGAAGAGAAAATGAATGGAATCTGTCGCAGACCATGGAAGAGATGTCATTGTTGGGAGTGCACTGACCCCAGTCACACAATTATCAGAAATGAATAATGCTGTGGAACCCAATTCCACTTTGAGGAACAGCAGAAGCCATGTACTGACTGCCTAGGTTCATATGGTGAAAACAACATCTCTATCCAGTGGCAAAATCTTAGATACATGTCCTGGTAGTTCTTCCCTGTTAGTTCCCTGTAAATATTTGCTTTGAACACAATGTGAATTGATAAATCTTTGAAATTTCTTAGATTGAACTACTGAAGGTGAGTACTGGATTAGTGGTGCTGGAAGAGCACAGCATTTCAGGCAGCATCCAACGAGCAGCGAAATCGACGTTTCGGGCAAAAGCCCTTCATTTTTACTGAAGGTGAGACCCACTCATCATCAAAGCATTCTTTTGAAATAGTTTGTAAGGTTATAAATGAGAGATTCTACTGGTCTTGGATACTTGTATAGGTATTAAATTTGATTACCTTTGGTGACCAATCATGAGGATCAGAGCAGTTATCTGATGAGCATTGTATGGAGATACTGTTTGCTCTTGATTAGTATGAGGACTTCATCAGCTGTTGAAACATGGGTGGTAAAAGGAAGAATATATGAACATAAAGGTTAGGACAGAAGTAGATCATTGGACTCCTTGAGCTTGTTCCACCATCCAATAAGACATTGATTGATCTTTTTGTGTTTAGAATTCCATATTCTTATCTACCCACAATGACCTTTGATGTCCCTATCCAACAAGAATCTATCCATCTCTGTCTGAGAAATATTCAGCAAACCTGTCTCCACCAATTCCTGAGGCAGAGATCCACAGTCTCTAAGAATAAACCTCTCTGTGTCTCCGTTCAAAAAGGGCAATTGCTAAATTTCAAACATGCTTCCTAATTCCCACAAGAGGAAACGTTCTTTCCACTTCCATCTTGTCAAGACCATTCAGGATCTTACATACTTCAATTAGATTACTAAATTCCAGTTAAATTAAGCCTGGTCTGTTCAACCTTCCATCTTAAGACAACATGCTTATTTTCAAATATCAATTTAGTGAATCTCCTCTGAACCACCTCCAACCTATTTGCATCCTTCCTTAAACAAGGAGACCAAAGCTTCACACAATATTCACCAATACCCTGTATGACTGAAGCAGAACATATTTACTTTCATATTCATTTCTCTGCTAACAAAGGAAAGAATTCCAGTAACCACCCTTGCTGTCCTCTCATACTAATTCTTTGTAGGGGATTCCAAACAATGAGTCATAGCATACTCAAAATGTTAACACTTTCTCTCTCTCCATAGATGCTGCCATACCTGCTGAGTTTCTTGAGCACTTTCTGTTTTTATATTAACCTTTTGTCACTCATGCACCAGAACACCTGGATCCTTCAGCACCTCAGAATTCTGCAATGGTTCTCTCTTTTAAGTAATATTTTGCTTTTTTGTTCTTCTTCCTGTCAGAGTGGTCAACTTCATTTTTATGCTCCATTTGCCAGATCTTTATCCACTCACAGCCAATCTGTATCTGACTGCAACCTCTTCATGTTCTATTCATAACATACTGTCCTGCCTACCTTTGTGGCATCAGCAAATTGAGTTACTGTGCCTTCACTCCCCTTCAGTCAGCCTTAGCCAAGTTATTGATATAAATTGCAAAAGATTGAGGCCACTGTAGACCTATGTGTGCAATTCTGCTGATCAGAATAATACCCATTTACACAAACCAGCCCTTCAATCTCAGGCAATATAAGTATGTTATCCCCTACAGCATAAGCTCCCATTTTGCAAATAATCTGTTATTTGTTAATTTGTCAAGATACAACAATACAATGAAACTCGGGAACAGGCCCTTTGGCCCATCAAGCCTGCGCTGATTCCTATTCCTTATTTAGACAAACTACTTATTGCCCGTATGATAAACATATGGATGAAAATGAAATAGTGTGGGATAGATGGGCTTCAGATTGGTTCCACAGGTTGGCACAACATCAAGAGCTGAAGGGTCTGTCATGTGCTATAATGTTCTATGTTCTATGAAGTTTCTGTCCTGCTGTTCTCCTCCCATTCATGTGTCCATCAAGAAATGCCTTAAACTTTGTGAATGTATCTGCTCCCACCACCACCACCACTGGCAGTGTGTTCCAGGCACCCATCACCCTCTATTATGAAGTACTATACCTCTAAGAAAGTTAAAAGCTAGCAGAACTAGCAAACAGCACCAAGTGTTCTGAACACGATACAATGTAACCTTTTGGTCTGGCAGCTAGGGTAGCTGGTTGCCTGGAGACAAAACCAAATTCGAATTAGGCCAAGTAGTTTAAATTATACACTAAAAAATACCAAACTCCAATCAAGTTTGAATTGAGTGTATTGACAATAGTAAAAGCCAATGACACAATCCGATGCTTTGGGGTATAAGACCGGAAAAACTAGAACAGTTGAGGGAGAACTACCAAGCCACCAGCATGTACAGACTGCCCGAAACACAGCTCTCTTAAAGGTACCTTTATCAGTCAATGACCTATGAAACGGAAATCCCTAAGAAGAAGAGAATCTACAGAGGAAGATACAAAGGGAAGATTTGACTGCTGCCTGGTTTTGAAATCTGAAGTTTTGGTAAATCTTACTTGGGGGTTTTATCGGACAAGTATTATAGAAGGGAAAGTAAAAGATAGGTTAAAGGAGGCAGTTGTGAATAGTTGTTAGTTTAGTATTCTCTGTTATACTTTAAGAAATAAAGTTGTTAATTTTTACTTTAAATTGTTCTTGGCCTCTTGAATTTTCACAGATTATACCACCTGATAAATCTTTTCTGTGTTGCTAGTTTAAGTGAATGGTGTCAGGGGTTGGGGGAGGGGGGGCGGTGGTCAGGGCGTAGTGTTTACCCCATGTCGTAATACCTCTGGGTGAAATATTTCCCCACGCTTCTCTAAACTTTCCCCCTCTCACCTTGAACCTGTACCCTGATGTAATTGATCTTTCCACTCTGGGAAAACAAACCCCTCTGATTATCCACCCCATCAATTCATTCCATTAATGGACTCATCTTTATCCATTCAAACAACTCCTAAAGCTTTTTTAAATTCAATATTTTAATAATTTCCCTTTCTCAAACTGATCACCCTGAGTTTTTCTAAATGCAAACAATAATTTCCTTAAAATGATCGATTTGACTCCTTCCCTCTGACAAATAGATGTTCTTATTTCTGTCTCCCTCCCTTCGAGAATAGAGGAGTTATATTTGATGTTTTCTGGAGTGACAGAACCTTTCCAGAGTGGGGAAAGCTTTGGAAAATTAAAACCAATGCATCAGTTCGCCCATTAGCCAACTTTTTGTTGGAGTCCATCAATCCCGGGGACCTGTCAACATGAAGCTTGATCAGTTTGTTCAGTATCGCTCCCCTAGTGATCATAAGTGCACGAAGTTCCACCTGATGAAAGAGCAGCACTCCGAAAGCTAGTGCTTCCAATTAAACCTGTTGGACAAATCCTGGTGTTGTGTGATTTTTAACTTTGTACTCCCCAGTCCAACACCAGCATCTCCAAACCATTCCTCTCTCCCTTTCATCTCCCTGATTTACAGCTATTACTGGCATTTATTTTTGTAATGATTACATTTGTACTAATAACATGATTTTTTAATTCACTTTCTCGTGCTCCACTGTCGAAAACTTCATTTTGCTTATTATTAAAGCAAGCAAGATTTGGCTGATGTGTTTTTTTAATGCATTGAGAGGATGTGGGTGCAGCTGGCCAGCCCAGCGGGCAGTTAAGAGTCGACCCCATTGCTGTGGGTCTGGAGTCAAATGTAGGCCAGATCAGGTAAGGACAACAGTTTCCTTCCCCAAAGGACATGAGTGAACTAGATGGGTTTTTCCAGACAGGCATCGTCATCATTACCATCAACAATAGCCATCATTAGACTCTTAATTTATATTGAATTCCACAATCTGCCAGGTGTGAATCCTGCATCCCCAGCACATTACCAAGGTTTCTGGATTAATAATCTGCGATAATGCCACTAGGCCATCACTTCAAATTGAGGTGATGGCCTAATGATGGGAATTTAAAGAAAAATCCAGAAGTTGTTGCAGCAGCTTTAAGTCTTTATCTGAGCCTACAGTTATGTCTCTGACAAAAATATTCAGTTTAGTTCTGCTTTTCATCAATTGGATTAATTTATTGAAGAGTAATATTTTTATTTTCATCAAAACTCCAAACATTAACAGGGAAATGCTTCACACAATTGTTTACTTAAAATAAAGGAAACTTTGCATAAGTAAAAATGCTAGCAGGTTTGCAGATGACAACAAAATTGGAGGTGTAGTGGACAGCGATGAAGGTTACCTTGGATTACAACAGGATCTAGATCAGATGGGCCAATGGGATGAGAAGTGGCAGATGGAATTTAATTCAGATAAATGCGAGGTGCTGCAGTTTGGGAAAGCAAATCTTAGCAGGACTTATACACTTAATGGTAAGGTCCTAGGGAGTGTTGCTGAACAAAAAGACCTTGGAGTGCAGGTTCATAGCTCCTTGGAAGTAGAGTCGCAGGTAGATAAGATAGTGAAGAAGGCCTTTGGTATGCTTTCCTTTATTGGTCAGAGCTAGGGCTGATTTCCCTAGAGTGTCAGAGGCTGAGGGGTGACCTTATAGAGGTTTATATAATCATGAGGGGCATGGATAGGGTAAATAGACAAGGCCTTTTCCCTGGGGTGGGGAAGTCCAGAACCAGAGGGCATAGGTTTAGAGTGAGAGGAGAACGATATAAAAGAGACATACGGGGCAACATTTTCATACAGAGGGTGGTGTAGAATGGGCTGCCAGATGAAGTGGTGGAGGCTGGTACAATTGCAACATTTAAAAGGCATCTGGCTGGGTATATGAATAGGAAGGGTTTAGAGGGATATGGGCCAGGTGCTGGCAGGTGGGACTAGATTGGGTTGGGATATCTGGTCGGCATGGACGGGTTGGACCGAAGGGTCTGTTTCTGTGCTGCACATCTCTATGACTGACTCTAAAAATGGCAGCTGTGCAGTGCACCTGTGATGGTTCTCAATCAGCAATGATAAATGAGTTTATTCGATTGCATTGGCTGAAGGAGGTATGATCTTCACAACATCCTTTGGTGCAGTAGGTGACACCTCACTTAATACCTCAGCTGACTAATGGTGTTACAATACTGAGATCATCAGTATTGAGTGAGTTGTCAGCCTGGATTCTAGGCTCAAACTTCGATATAGGATTTGAACTTGGGACTTTCTGATGCAGATACATCGAGCTGTTGTCCTTCCATTTCATAGAATTCCTACCCAGCGGAGAGGCCATTCGGCCCATCAAGTTTGCGCTGACCCCCCCCATAGAATATCCCACCCAGACCCAGACCCATACATTCCCCATGGCTAATCCACCTAGCCTGCATATTCCTGGACACTATGAGCAATTTAGCATGGACAATCCACCTAATCTGCACATCTTTGAACTGTGGGAGGAAATTGGAGCATCTGACAAAAGCCCACGCAGGCACAGGGAAGAATGTACAAACTGCACACAGACTGGCACCCAAGGCTAGAATCGAACCCAGGTCCCAAATGCTGTAAGGCAGCAGTGCTAACCACTATGTCATTATAATGATTAAGGTAAAAGCTAAAAGTAGCACAACTGTAACCTTATCAAATAATTCTGCAACACCTGAAGCGTTACTTTGACTTTACTTATTCTTATTGAATAGATGTTGGGCTGTTTATTTCTAGCATTTTGTTTCCAATATCCAGCCTTTTTCTTCTGAGGTGAGCATTCAGACAGATCACATCTATAGAGAACCAAGAGGGTGACAGTTGAAGGATGCAGGATAGCCATTTCTGTTTGAAATGAGGAGACAGTTCTTCACCAGAAAGTGCTGATCCCGCAGAATTCTCTGCCACAGAAAGTGGTTGAGGCCAATACACTAAATGTTTTCAAGAAGGAATTAGATATAGTTATGAGGGCTAAAGGGATCAAAGGGCATGGGGAAGGGGTGAGGAAATTGGAAATGGGCACTGAGTTGGATGATCAACCATAACCTTATGCCGTGGCAAAACAGAGTCAAAGGATCAATTGGCCTACTCGCCTCCTATTTCTCATGTTTCTATGAGAGTTGTGGATCCCAACATCTCCCTCTGCCAAACACAAGTCAAAATGGAACATTTTATTCAGTGTTGTTCAATTTGTTCATGGGAGGTGGGTAATGTTGGCAGAGCCAGAATTTTGTGCTCATTCCTAATTGCTCTGGAGTAGGTGATGGTAAGCTGCCTTGTGAGTCACTACAGTCATTGGGAGGTAGGGAAATCTGTGGTGTTGTTTGGAAGGGAATTCCAGGATTTTGTCCCAGAGACTTTGAAGAAATGGCTGTGTAATTCTAATGAACATAACCCGTCCAGGTCAGTGGGGATTATTCCATCACACTCCTGATTTGTGCCTAGGAGGTGATGGAGAGGCTGTGGGGAGAGAGGTGCACAGAATTCCTTGCCTCTTGTACTCACAGTATTTATATGGCAGTCTAGTTTGCTTGTGATATGATAAAGTGCAGCTTCTGTTATTCAATGTTTGACCTGACATAGAGATTTCTGCCTTTGTACATATTTTTGTCATTGACACAATTTATTTTGAAGATGTTTTTTTTTGGAATCTGCACAGTAGATGGCAGCAGTGCATTGTACTATGGAAATTATGGCAGCATGGAAAGACCCAGTCATTCTCTGCTGCTGAAACTCTGGTGGATGTCTCTACAATGTTCACTACTTGGCGAGTTTAAGCTTGTTTCAAACTATAAATAAAAAGCTAGGATGATTTCTGCTGAATCTTTCTAACAATACTGTGTAAGTTTCTAATCGGTTTGAGAAACTTCATGGAAACAAACCTTTGAAGTGTCTGAATTGAGATAAATGTTGGGATTCTTTTCAATAAATATAAAAGTGTCTTTCCAACTTGAGGGGTAAGATATGAGCTAGCAAAGAGTGGGAGTGGAGATGGATGATGGCATAACCACAAGTGTGCCTCAAGGTTAGTTTGCAAATCTCTTCCTGTCCTACAGGAGGAATTATTGTTTTTAATGGGAAGCAATTATCAGCATAAGTAATATGAGGTACACACATTCCACCTCAGAGATGCACCACTCCTTAGCTTTACTAGCCCAAACATTCTCCACTTATCATCAGCCTTTTTGGAAATGGAATACTACCATTAAACTCCCTGTATGTATCTAACCTCCTTTCTCAGCGCATACCTCAAGGTTATATTTATCTAAAATGTCCACCCATTGGCCGTTCAATATAATCAGTCTCCGGTTTGCACCTTATGTCCTTGTTTGACATGCAGCATGGAGAGGTTCTTGTGGTGCAATGGTAGTAACCCTACCTCTAAGCCAAGAGGCCTGGGTTCAAGTCCCACCTGCTACAGAGGTATGTAATAATGTGCCTGAGCAGGTTGATTAGACAATATTTGTAGCATACCAAAGGGACCCTGTGTACCTACCTCCATAACCTGATAAATTGTGTTGTATTAATTTTCCCATTAAATAGGCTCACCCTAAATGGGAATATCAACAGATAGGATCTAAACATGTCAATCATGCTTCAGAGTGGGCTGGCCTTGCCCAAGGATAATCCAATCAATCCAACAAGGGGTCAGTAATTTGCCCTCAAGTCCTTCGGCTTCCCACCTTAGCTGACAGTCTCTTGTGTAGGACTTTAATAAAAGTCATCTGGATGTCCTTATAAACAGTTTCTGTTGTCATACTTCTGTCCACCACCTTTGTCAGCTCTTCAATAAACTCTGAGGTTTGTCAGGCATGATCTCTGCTTCATGAATCCATGCAGACTCTTCCAGATTTTCTGAAATGTTTTGAGGACATGAAAAGGATATTGAGACAGTGGAGAGGTACAATATTTTACTTACAAGGAGTATATCAAAACTAAAAATCACACAACACCAGGTTATAGTCCAATAGGTTTAATTGGAAGCACTAGCTTCCTGACTGAGGATCCTTCACCAGGCCACCTGATGAAGGAGCATCGCTCCGAAAGCTAGTGCTTCCAATTAAACCTGTTGGACTATAACCTGGTGTTGTGTGATTTTTAACTTTGTACACCCCAGTCCAATACCAGCATCTCCAAATTATATCAGAACTGAGGGGCAAAGATTGAACAGATTGGGAGATAATCAAATATAGGCTTGTGAAGGGTCTTGTGGATACATTATATTGGAAGGATTTAAACACCATTTTGAAAGTTCATTGATATCTTCTTATATTTGCAAATAGTCTTGTTCTTTATTCATGAAAACCTATAACATTTTGATGGAGGTTTGGAACCTGATTCCACTTGTGGGAAAGAAAATAATTTGGGTCCAGAAATTTAAGGTAGCTGTGAATAAACCTAAGGAGAATTCAGAATGTGGAGCTTGAAGTGAAAAGCTGCCATAACCCATAGAAGACAGCAGGCTGCTCGCTCATTGGAGACAGATGACTGGCAGTGAGTTGAATCTGAGGCTCATCGCAATTAAGATGAGGTTGATAAGGCTTGGTCTTCACATTAACCTCAGCTGGTATGGGAACTAAACCCAGGATGGTGGCATGTGTCTGCGTCGCAAACCAGCTGCCCAGCCAACTGAATAACCAGTACATGAGTTGAGCATGATAAATATGGAACTCAATCAAGCCACATAACAGAGAAAGAAATTGAAAATAATGCTGTTTTGCTTGGATGAAATATATACGGTAGCATGACATTTGTCGATTATAGACCAGTTAGGCTGAATAACCTGTTTCTGTGCTGTCTATTTTATGAATCAATTATATATGTATGTTTATATCAGCTACCTAGACATTCTTTAACTTTATTAGACTATGAACCTTGAAACAGTGCAGAGAATGTGACATTTTTTTTATCGTAGATAACTACATTCTAGAGGTGCATTGTTAGGAAGATCTGCAGGATACAGCAAAAAGTAGCTAAAACTCAAGGGCAGCAACACCAAATGAAGGCATGCTGGAGTTAATGGATTACATGTTCGCTTATAGAACGTAGAGCAGTTCAGCCTGAGCAGCACGCTGCCAGATTTATTGAGTGATGGTCCAGAGAAACCGCCAGAAAATTGAAAAAGCTGTTTCTAGTACATGCATGGGATACAGCTCACACCAGAGGTTAAAGGGTTCAGGGCTGTTCTCATAACAATATATTGTTCTGGTAGTGGTAACATTTTAACTACCATTTTTCAATAAATTCATCTGATTTTAGTGCCTGAGACGTTTACTGACTAAAACAGTTTTAAAGTGGAAAAGAAATGTGGGACTGCAGTAGTTGCAGTGATCACATGACCAGAGATTATGGTCAGTGGAATAAACAAAGTTCTTTGAACTGAAATTGCCATTTTATCTAAACATACCAAAACCAGCCAAGTGAGTCAGGCATCAAGAAACTTGCTTCTCCTGTATTAATTTCTCTTGTGTTAATTTGCATTTGTATGAGAATTTGGAAATAGGGAAAGAAAATAGAGCCAGTCTTGGGAATAGACAATTGAACCATATTAGAAATAAAACAAATTCATAAGTGAAATAATGAATGAACCTTGATTCATTGAATGAATGAATGAAATTTGATTCATTGAATGAATGAATAAAGTTTGATCCTGGAAGGATCTCTTTCTACTCTCTCTCCATCTCTCTTCCTCAACCCTCACAATTCAAAGCCTATAACAATCTTTTAAGTCTGAGTTGTTTATTTTATTTTTGTACTAGACACCCTTCTCCCTTTTTAAACATTACACCTGTGTTTACACATATGTTTGCTGTTGTGTTATCTTATTTTCCTTGGGGTTAGCAAGTGATTAAATGTCCCGTTCTTTCACTCAGAAAGAAAGCCTTGTAATTAATTCCTTAAATTTGACTAGTATAATGTTTTAATTGAAAGTTGATATAGCTGTGTGCTGAAATTTACCCATTTTCATGTGGTCATAACAAAATGTATGTAAGTCTCAGCATAAGTAGCTTCACAGATTCAATCTCTGTTATAGCAAAGGTCCAGCAAAGCCATACAAAATTATCTAGAGTCTTGAATGTGCTGAGTCCAATGCCATTCTATTTATCCTTATAGGGCACAACCATTCTGGACGTTAAGAAATGTCATCTATTAGCCAGGCTCCAGAACACAAAAGAATCCTGTACTGCAAGCGGAAAATAAAGGAGCAGAATGAGCACCAAGAAGCCTGAAATATAGGCTCAGTAATATCACAATCCTTATTTATAGTAGAAACTCGAATAGATAGGTCCTAATTTCAAACTGAGAATAAAGGGCAGGTCATAAGGAAAAGTCATACACTAAATTAGTGGTATCATGGTTGGATAGATCTTTAAAATGCCATTAGCATGTGTAAAAATAATCAAGAAGGATAAAGGAATTCCGGCCTTTATGTCTAGAGGTTTGAAATGTAAGTCTGCTTGTAAGGTGTCGCTTGGAGTGCAGTGAGAGGGTCTGGGGACCAGACCTTAGAGAGGATGTATAGAGACCTTGGAGGGAGTATAATGGAGGTTTACAAGAATGATACCTGAATTTCAGGGGTTAAATTATTAAGAGACGTTATACAGAATAATCCTGATTCTACTGGAATTTAGAAGGTTAAGGGATGATCTAATTGAAGTATTCAGATAGAAACAGGAAAAGTCAGGGGAGGTAAAGATGATATGTTAGAGATTCTAGGACTCTGGGTACAATCCAAAAGTTAGGGCCAGACTGTTCAGGAGAGATGTTAGGAAGCACTTGTATATGGAAAAAGTGGTAGAGATTTGGAACTCTCTTCCTCAAATGGCAGCTGAAGCCAGGTCAGTTGTTAATTTAAAATCCAAGGTAGATGAATTGGTAATATTGGATAGGTAATATTGGAGTTTTTAAAATCCATTCACAGGATGAGGGCATTGCACCAGTATTTATTGTCCATCCATAATTACCCAGTGGGCAGTTAAGAGTCAACCACATTGCTGTTGTCTGGAGTGACATGTAGGCCTGACCAGGTAAGGATGGTAGTTTCTTACCTTAAAACGTTAGTGAACCAGATTGGTTTTTCCGACAATCAGTGATGGATTCGTGATCCTCATTACATTCTTAATTCCAGATTTACTTTTAACTATATTCTAATCCCACCATCTACCATGGTCCCCAGAACATTATGAGGGTGTCTGGATTAACAGTCCAGCAATAATACCACTAGGCCATCATCTCCCTCAGAGGGCCACAAATCAGCTATGATCTCACAGGCTTGAGGGGCTGAATGGCCTCTTCCTGTTCCTATATTCCTTTAATAAAGTTGAATTGTAGAAATAGTCAGGTCAGTATAAAATACAGGTGAACTAATATTCAGATTCAGACATTATATGGAGGGCAAGTGATTCCAGGAGTTATTTGAGAAACAGAGGAGGTCCCATGAAAAGTAGAAAGTAAGGAACGGGCAGAACAATGTTTCATATTTGATTTATTAATCGTATCATCATCAAAACTGCTCTGTTTGCAGCAAGGTTGCTGTCTTTAAGCACAACAGATGCGTTGAGTGGGAAGATTTCCCATCCTCTTCCTATGTTTTAACTTGATGTTTGAAGCTTTCTTTAAAGTTACCTGGATACATTTTATCACTTGCTTCATAATACCAACATTTTGACTGGGTTCCCTTTTCAACAGCCAATGTGCTTGGCATATTTGGGGAAAGAAAAGTGACGACAGACTTGTATTTATTAGACATTCCAAAGTATTTCATAGCCAATGAAATACCCATGAAATATAGTCACTATTATAATCTAAATGCAAATCGAATTCCCAAAATCAGCAAAGAACAAATGACGAGTTCATTTGTTTTAGTTGTTGGTTGAGATGTAAAGATTAGCCAGAACACCAGGAATGCTCTTCATTGCACAGTGCCCAGGGATCGTTTATATCCACTTTTATTTATTAGAGCAACCTGGATTTTGCAGTAGTGATGATGGCAAAACTTTAAACTTAGCCTTCATTACAAATGGGAAGCTCTCAGTAATTCCTGGAATCTGGTCATGTGCATTTAACTGTAGAAATTTAGAAATTGCTACCATTATAATCAATTTTCATTAGAGTATACTATTAAAGCCACTCCAAGTAATAATCAAATATAAATCATTGAACTGGTGAAAGTTTACCTGTTACGCTAGGATTGTTGTAAGAAAATTGGAAGAAGTTGTGCTCATTGAACTAAGTGTTAAAGTTAAATGGTGTACTAAATTCACAATTATTGCTGAAAATTCCCTCTGGCAGAGGCTGATAGCATGGGCATGGCCTCAACTGGGACCTTGTGTTCATGTCACACTATAGGTGACCCCACTACACTACACACACACATACACACACACACACACATATATACACACATACACACTCTTACACATCTATACACTCACGCTCTCTCTCATACACAAGCTGTCTCTCACACACAGACATATACCCCTTTACACCACTTTACACTCACACACATATACATACACACATTCTCTTACTGACACTCATATCCCCCCCTGCGCAAATACATCCGCATGCGCGTGTGCGCGCGCATACACACACACACGTATAAGTTTGTGGGGTTAATTTTTGCTTACAGAATTGCATTTTATTTTGTTCAAAACCTGCATGAATCCATGTAAGATTCTGTAAATCCCATTTTTAGATTAAAATCAGTCTGAACATTGGGGCATAGGCAGCCTCACACAGGGCACCTCACACCTTCAATGCATTATCTTGGCCAACATTGCACCTATTGTTAAAGTTCACTTGAGAATGTAACTTTAAGAAAGCTCTGGAATTTATATATGAAAAAATTGAAACCAACACACCCATTCTAAAAGATGAGAGCCTTAACAAACAATCCAGGTCTTTTTCAATATATAATTTCAGTTACATCACTCTGTAAACTTTTGCTATAAATTCTGTGTCCTACGATCTTATACTCCACAACCACCTGAAGGAGCAGCGCTCTGAAAGCTAGTGCTTCCAAATAAACCTGTTGGATAATAACCTGGTGTTGTGTGATTTTTAATTTTGTACACCCCAGTCCAACACCAGCACCTCCAAATCATATATTTTTTCCATTATGATAAATGTCATATTTTTAAAATATGTTGAAACAAGTTTGTGAAAATTCAGTTTCTTCCTTAATCTTCAGTATCTTTCACCCAATCATTTATTTCATTGTCCATAAAATTAATCAAAAACTGAAAGATGGTCAGTATATGTGACTTTCCAGTTTGCTGTCTATGAGAATGAATCATTAGTCTGCCTACCGCAACTGCTGGTATCTGTGTTGTTGGATGTTTGGTGATCCCCTTGACTTTTTCCAGATGCATGCAAATATAGAATATAGGAGCAGGAGTAGGCCATTCGGCCCTTCAAGTCTCCTCCATCATTCAACTATAATAATGGCTGCCCATCCAAGTCAGTAATCTGTTCCTGCTTTCTTCCTATATCTTCTGATCCTTACATCCTAAGAATTATATCCAATTTTTTCTTATAATTCTTCAATGCTTTGGCAGATTTCATATGGCAGAGAATTCTACAGGCTCACCACTCTCTGGGTGAAGAAATTTCTCCTCATCTCTGTCCTAAAAGACATACCCCTTATTGCTTAGATTCTGAACTGGACTCAATCTGGTGTGTTCTAAACTATCCAGTCTTCAGGAACATCCTTCTTGTACCCACCCTATCAAATCCTGCTCGAAAATTTGAAGGGACATTGATTGATATTGGGAAAGAAGACAGCTGCACCACAGAGATTGGTAGATATTTGTACGTGACATTCTTTGAGATTAGTTGTGAACACCATTTTATCACTGCTGATTGTGAAATTGAAACCATTATCTCTCATTTCCCTTTTAACTAATTCCTTCAGAGCATCATCCCTTTTCTGAAGTGAAGTCCTTCTTAAGTATCCCTGAGAATTTTTGCTTATCCTATAATAACTCAATAACCTTCATATCTTGAAGGGTTCCACATCTTTTTACTGACCTCTAAGTAGAATAATTTTATCCAACTAATAAGTTTTGAGATTCTTTCCTTAAACTTGCTCCCTGTTTTCATTGCTTGCTTTCTTCCTTATTTTCTCATTCTCCAACTTCTATGTTCTCTACAATTTTATCTTTTAATGTTATTTATCGAAGACATTCAAAGAACTTGGACATCTACATAATGGTGCGTGTGTATGTGTGTGTATAAAATACAGCATGGCTTTTACATTAGCATTTCAAATTAAGTGATTATTCTGACTTGGCTCGTGTTTTTATCTCATAAATCAAGCAGCTGCCATAAACCCAATGAACTGGAAATATGAACCATGTAAGCATATGTTCAGTGCAACCATTGAAAAATTGTGGATTAAATGCAATTAGAGTTTGATGTTCTCAGTGAAATCAATTTTGAGGGGTAGCATTACAGTCTAATACCACACTTAATCTATGGTAAAATATACTCAACTACCCTGACCTCCAAAACAAAATGTGTGCATTTAACCCCTGTGAAGTAATGACTTTCCTCAATAAGCTTAGAATGAAGGAGTCGTGTAGGATCAAGAACTTTACATGAAATTTCTTGTGATCTCCTGTTCTGCTGTTTTTGGCTGAAGAACATAATAACTCAGAGCAGGAGTAGGCCATCTGGCCCATTGAGCCTGTTCCACCATTTAATAAGATCATGGCTGACTTTTTCATTGAGTCAGCTCCACTTACCCACCCACTCACCATAATCTTTAATTCCTTTACTGTTCAAACATTTATCTATTTCTTCATGGAAAGGTCCCTTGACTTTTCAAAGCAATGTTTCCCATTCTTCACGTTAGTTGGATGGAGGTCCAATTCACCCCATTTGCAGTGGTAAGTAACATTATGCCATATTTTTATGTAATATGAAAATGCAGTCAACTTCTGTTACAGGTGAAACCAGTGTGCTGTAACCTTATGGTATGCCCAGCTGCTAAGTGGCTTCATTTAATGGTTAAACAGCCAAAACTCCTGATTTAAAAATTCAGCAGGTATTGCAAATGGTCAGATTTTACGTTGTTGGGTGGGGCAGGATGTAGTAAAGATTTGGGGGTTGAAAGTGGAGCACGTTTCTGAAAACTCAGAAAGGCTTTTATTAAGAGAGACCTTTGATGTGAGTTTGCATTTATATCTGGCAAGGTGTTTCACTTGATGTGGCAATGTTTATGTAGTCTCCTGTAACATAAGAAACAGGACATGGACATTGAAGAATCTAAAAGATGTTTGCTACAACTATATATAAACATAACATCCACAGGCAATAAGTGCCTGGGCTAGTAACAATCACAATCAGCAGCATGCTTTTAGTAGCATGTAATGCTTCAAGTGATCCTGGGGTAAGATGTTGTATGAGATTTACGTCCTTGGGTCAAAGGCTGATGTATGTTTGGATGTTTTTGTTGGTATTCAAGTACTTGTATTTTTAAATCACACTCTCTACCTATTGCATATCCTTCTGTAACTTGAGCAGTACCTTTAAAAGGCATCTGGATGGGTATATGAATAGGAAGGGTTTGGAGGGATATGGGCCAGGTGCTGGCAGGTGGGACTAGATTGGTTTGGGGATGAGGTAGACTGAAGGGTCTGTTTCCGTGCTGTACATCTCTATGACTCTATGACTCTAGTAGCCAATTGCAACTGGTTCTGGCCAAAGTACAAACTTGAGAACATCTTCACCATCTTTGTCAAGAACTTCAATGTGTAGACCATGAGGAATATCTTGTTCTTTGTGGAGATTGAATGGCAGTTAATGGAGATCTTGGCTGATTCAATTGTATCATGTCTTTCCTGTTCGGCCACAATTGGTATGGTTTGGGTTTATTGGATTATAACTGTACAGAGCATTTCAGTTCTGATGAAGAGTCACCAGACTCAAAACATTAACTCTGCTTTCTCCCCAATGATACTGGCTGATTGGCTGAGTTCTGCCAGCAGTTTCTATTTTTGTGTAGGAATAGCAAATTCTGTGAAGTGATTTTAAGGCACCTGGTGTTAGCGCTTTTTCAAGTTTAAAATGATTATTTTTACTCACTGCTTCAGTTCTAAAATATATTACTGTATTTTGACCATAATTTATTCATTCACTGGGCTTTGGTATATTTTACTTTGAATGCTGTAGAACATGCACTGCAGAAGCGGGCTGTTTCACTTATCTCTCCTATCGAGGTCTATATTCCACATGAGCTTTCTTCCATTTAATTACCGCTTTCTATCCTGCCCCCAGTTCCTTCTATGCCCTTGGATATCCATCAAACACAATTAGATCTAGTTCAGCTGCACTTGCTATCAAGTTCCATAACTTTGCCAGTTAAAGAATGTGCACAGATTGTAGTCCAACTTTTAAAACAAAAGTTTCATTGAGGTTATAATGAATGAAGCAATCTTTCGTTTCTTGAATATTGCAAATGTGTACTGGGAGAGAAATAAATCCTTAATTTAGCCTTCGCACACCTTTCCCGACGTAAACATAAATTCTTGGTTGATCAGCCCCACACTATTCCATTCCAATTCTTCAATATTTCTTTTAAAGACAAGAACATTTAGCAAGCACCTTTCACATCCTTGGGACATAAAAGCTATCAAAAGTGATTTTTCATTCAAAATACAGGGAACACAACAGCCAATTTTCACACAGCAGATAACCACGTGCAGCAAGGGGAGGTGACTGCCAATTGGTATTATCACTGGATTGTTAGTCCAGAGAAAATGTTCTGGGGACCCGGGTTTGAATCCCACCACTGCAGATGGTGGAATTGAATTCAATTTTCGAAGAAAAATCTGTAATTAGCACCATGAAACCTTTGTTGAATGTCAGGAAAAACCCATCTGGTTCACTAATGTCCTTTAGGGACAGGAAATGCCATCCTACATATGACTCCAGACCCACAGCAATGTAGTTGACTCATAACTGCCCTCTGGGAAATTTGGGATGGGCAATGAATGGCAGCCTAGATGTCGAAGTCCTCATCCCGTGAATGAATTTTAAACAAAAAGAATAAGGATAATTTGTTGTAGATATTGATTGAGAGATAAATGCTACTCAGGAAATTCCAAAGTTTGAGATTTGCCAGAAATTAGCCAAGTGTCATAGAAGACCTTTTTCTGTGAGGCCATGTGCAATTTTCTGGTACTGGTCTCGATACCCACACATCACACCTCTACGGTACCCCATTCTTTGAATCCTTCTACTTACTGGAGGTATAGTCATAGAGATGTACAGAAAGGAAACAGACCCTTCACTTTGTTGGGATCTCTCAGAATCCTTGGTACCAGTGCCACCTTTAGTGTCCTGCCATACCCTCAGTCAGGTGCTGACCAGCAGGAGTTGCCCTGCACGGTTCATGAGAATTACTCCAGATACATACTGGGTGGAGAGAATTTGGTGCACTGCTTTGCTGACAAGAACATGGAGGTCACAGTGCATGGACTTGTGTACAGGAGGGTTGTCCTCTTCCCTCAGAACCAGAGGAGACCACACCACCAGAGTCCATGTCAGCCTGCTGTGAGATTGCTCCTCAGCTCAGCGAGGTATACGTGGTCTGGAGGAACACCCAGCATTGTGGGGTGAAGATCAATGACCATCTGCACTTGGCAAAGGTAATGTTCTCTCTGCTACCTCCTGTACAATCAAGCTCTGCTCCAGCCCCCATATTCCATTAAGGTCTAGCACTCTCATAATTGTATTCAGCATCTTCACTTACTTGCTCCCTTTCACCCACCCAGATCATTGACACCACATGTCCTCTGTGCTGCCTACTCATTCCTTTACCACCTTTAGCCCACCTGCACCAGCACTAATAGCTGTTTCAGCCACTTTTGTCTCACTCAGTCCCTCCCTTTGTCTCATTCCAGGAGAAAATATCCCTCAAGTGAATGGAGCGAGCTAAGATGGGTGGTAGGGTGCCTGACTTATGTCTCTTGACCTGCTCCATGTAGAGAATATTTGCCCTAGTAGGGGATGAGTGTAAACATTCATGCGGGATCCAAGACCCTCATGTCCCGACTGAGTAAGGTTTATTGTCAAGTGCTGCACTGCCCTCCCATTACCCCACAGTGAAAATATCCCCAAACTTCTACCCTTTTAGTTTGCAACTCATTCTCTTTCACCTCCTGTGGGCACAAGCAGCATCTACACAGTCCATCATGACCATCAGGCCCATGTCTACATGAGGAAGGAGCCAGATTTCCTTCAGAGGAAGAATTGGAAAGATTGCATTCTGCAGTCTCTCGCAGGCTGTGTCCAGGGACAGGTCTCGTGTGTGTGTATCTCTCTCTCTCTCTCTCTCTCTCTCTCTGTCTGTGTGCCACTGCCAGTGCACTCAGCATCTACTGAACACTCCTCCAGACCTGCAGCCAATCCCAACAATCACTGATGCTCAGCAATATCCACACGGTCACAGAGGGACATGTAATCTTGACCCCATTCAAAGTGCCCCTTCCTCATAAGGAGACACGGCAGTGCCAGTTGCTACCCAGCTGAAGAAACTATATACAGGTCACTAGAATTCTCCTATCAGACCATCCCAGAGGTGACTGACCCCCCCTACCCACCACAACCCCACCTAGAATCTCTTACCCCTGACAAGGGTTCATGGTGAGGAGGGTGAGCCCATATCTGGGCAGGAAACACTGAGGATACCCGGGCCTTCTAGCTTTCCATTCTGTGCGGGTTGACCACCCTGCACTCAGAGGCCAGCAACCTCCACTTTACAGGTGGGCTTCGTCCACCCCAGCTGCAGACCCTGGGACTGCACGGGGGCATAGTGGGAGGGAATGTCAGAAGAAAAACTTTAATGCGAGTACATAGCGGGCCCTTCACTGTAAATACCTTATCATGTTTTTAAATAGATGCTCACTTTGCAATATCCAGCTGTGCGAGTTAGCTGTAACAACAAAAATAATGTTCGAGAGGCTAGCTATCCTTACTACCACACAATGTACACTCCTCCCTCTGTAGGTGCGATGGTTCTGTTTCTTAGAACCCCTGTGAGTGATGAAATTCAAGAGTGTGGAACTTATTAAAAATAGGTTAAATTTGCAGATGCATGGGTTTGCCCAGGAATAGGCAAATTTGTGAGTCGTGAACTTGCGGATACAGAGGGTTTACTGTACTAACCCTGCCTGAAGTTAAAGTTAACAACTGTTAGAAAGGATTCATAGCATTTTGAGGTTACCACTTTCAATTCTAACTAGGTCTTATGCTGCAATGGGGGGAAACAGTAGCTCTCCCTCAGAAGGAGCTTTATCATAGCATGATGCAAATGAATGTTGGCTTTTCTCGGTTCATTTTTATAGCCAAAACGACAGTCAAACAGGTGGTTATATAACGTATAAATATGTTCACAAATATGGTATTCTATTTACTTTGAGGTAATCAGATGGTTTTTTTTCATTTTCCTTCCCCTTTCACTATGTTCTGAGGTCTGCAGATACAATGGGGGAACCCTGTTGGGAGTTTGGATACAGTTTTGACTGTAGTGGCTAGAAGGTTCAGACTTGCTGAGAGTGTTGTGTCGCCCTTCTTAGCTCGGACCCCCTGTGGGAGAAGGAAAGACCATTTTGTGTACAGACCACGTGCTTACAGAAACCTTGCTTGTCTATAGCTAAAAAAGAGGGCCTACCCACAATGCCATTGGTACTTCAAATTAGCCACCCTCAGGAACTGACAGTAAATGAGCCATTACCGAAAAATGTTCCTCTCATTAGGAATGGCTATCTTAAATGACCCAATAATAGAATTCTCTACCTCACAATGGCACTGCACCTCCAGAAGCCCCGAAGGCTCTCTGTCTCCCCAGGAGCCCAGCCAACACAAAGCTCTCGCAGACTAAACGGCACCAGGGTACTCAATATGGATGACCACTGCCCTATGGAACTATTGTGAACAGGACGGTACCCATTACTGTCTCAGTGCCTTTAGATTAGCTAACCACCTGTTGCGATTGCTTTACTAACCTATACTGCTAGCCTTGCAGAATTGACTTTGCTTGTTTCAATAATGTCAAACTATCCACTGTTATCAGAACTGCATTGTCCAGTAATTAACATTGATCTCTTGGAACCCTGTAAGAACTGAATATGCCTGTAATTCAAGGAAGAGAGCTGACACTCATCTATACAGAGTGCCCATTCTGTATATGAGCGATCAATTACTCTTCCCACAATATCATGAAGTAAATGAGTGTGTGTGTGTTAATTTCACAAGATCCACATATGAGCTTTATTCATAATTGAACAGTTCTCTGACACTCCTATAGGATTGAGGGACAAAGGTAGGATGGAGAAGCCCTGCACTTCAGAGAGGAGATTTCTGGGTGGAGGTGTCAAATGTGGTCCCTCATCCAGGCAGGCACCTCCTGGTACCATCCTGTCTCCGTGTGAGGTGCCAGGAGTGAGGACAAGGTTCTTTGTGGCACCCTGCCACTGGGGGATGCTGCCACCACCAGCAGCCAATGAGAATTCTGTTGGATCTTTGGCTCACCCTTGCATCTCCCAGCATTCCCCTGGAGACAGCCAGAGACACACGCACACACACACAAACACGTGTCCACCTCCAACCTTACTGACGGTGTCCAACAATCTGCCTGAATGAAGTTATTAATGGGCAATACCACAGGGGTCCTCTCCTGCATTGTCAGTGACCAGGTGCGTGCCCACTGGCAATGACCCAGCCGCATTTCTTCCTCAGCCAGATTCAGAGATGTGGCAGTGAAATGCTCACCAGAGTAGGCTCCTGATTCCGATCTAGCTCAAGTATTCACTAAGGTCTCACGTTGAAGCTGGTGGAGGCTACAGGAAGCAGTTTGAGGGATATATGTCTTCCTTGAAGATGGAGGAAGAGTTGGTTGTGGTGCGGGACTTCTCTGTGAGGCTTCAGAAGACAAGAGAGGGAGTGAGTTGTGAAGTAGAGGCAGAAACTTGGACATGGGAAGAATAATTGACAGTGATGGTAACAGGAGAGCAGTGCAGCACTTGGCAATGTTGGCATACTTGGTTGGTCAGACACAGATCTCTCCCCTCCTGCTAACACAGGGTTCACCTCCTGAGAGGACATGAGCAATTGAATACCCTCTCCACCCTACTGTGGGCCATTTTCTAATGGAACAAGAGAGGGAAGGGACTGAGTGAGAAGAGAGTGGCTGGCCCTGCTCCTAGTGCTGGTGCAGGTGGAGGTGAGGTGTGAGGATAGGAAGCTCAGTGGGCAGGAAATATTGGTAGTTCTGGGGGATAGCGTGTGTGAGAGCCACTGAGCTGCATGCAATAGTGAGGACATGAGCCTGGTGGCAGGTTGGTGCAGAGGCAGAGATAGGGTGAGTTGAGGTAAGAGACAAGCTAATAGCACTTACGACTGTAGTGGGGTAAAGGTCATTGACTATTTCTGCATGGCTCTGCACTCTTTCAGAGGTGGAGATGGAACTGAGCCAGGTGGAAAGTTTGAACGAGGCCAATGGAATCTCCTCTGGCAATCCTGAGGGAAAACAGCAGCCTTCCTCTGCACCAGCCCACTCACCAGGATACTCAAGCACATACCCATGCCAACTAGCCTCTGTTGGCAATGGTACTTGCACACCGGGACTATTGCAGTTTGACCCGCAGTGCAGCTGCGCCTTAAATAGTTTGTAAAATAGCATTGTAAACCTCTGAAGGTCTTGTCAGTGGCTAATACTTCCACCTCTGCTGAGCACAAGGTGGCATGAGAGCAGCACTGTGGATACACGAGGCATAGTTAATGAAGTGAAATAGTGGGACAGACCTTGCTGAAGCTCATGGAGAGAAACCTACCCTAAATCTCCCTGAAATTGGCTCTTGGCTAAATTTTGCAAGCATTCTGTATTTCTTGCACAATACCTTTTGCACAGGTGACCTTTCAGCTGCATCAGATTATTTTCCTTGATGATCTACCGCTCATTTTAGTCTCTGCTTTTATCTCCTTCGCAGGGTCGATAGTGGGCTAGTTTCAGTAAACCAGTATGAATCCAGCAAGCTGCTGTTGTGAATGTATCCGCCGAGCTCTGTAAACTTTGTGAGATTTACCCTAGGGTTTATTGCACTTCAAAACTGGTTTACTCTGCAACATTTAACAGTATTGATTAAACTTCTTTACTGCACACCAGGAATGTGGTGCTTTATATTTTGAATTAAAAAAAACTTTGGGTGGTCTGACAGCTCAAGTGGATTCCCAAGTAGACAGTCTTGACTTTTGAATACTCACCTTGACTGACCACTTGAACTTGACCGTTTATTGAGAGGCCTTCACTCGTTTTGTTTAAGCTGGGACTGCTCAAGCACAGGAAAACCATCGGATTTCATGGCTGCACATGAGATAGCAAACGCTGATTGTACCTGCAGAAATATATGGCTTTCCTAAGTGAAGGACGGCATTTGAGGATAATACGCCCGATATTGCTTTCCATTTTGACTTCAGTGGATGCTTTCATTTGTTTAAAGCGAACAGCAGTGAAATAAGTTGTAGACAAGAGCTATGTATTCACTTACCCATGGCCTAACCTCAAGGCCATGGACGCTACACCATTTTACAAGAAACCCACGTTGGTCAGCCAATGCAGGCTGCTCTTCTATGCCACAAGTTAAATCACTCATTGAATTTGTATTGCTGTTCAATTATTGCCAACACTGCATCTGGGCATGTGTTAAAACACCCAGCAAAACAAAAAGCTCTTGATCTTATGCTCCATGAGGAAAAAGGAAAACCGATCATTTTCTGCCCTTCTACTGTGTTCTGTTGCTAAAAATGTGCAATAAATCTGTCCCTCAGATCCTTCATAAAGAGCCTTGTTAATCACATGTGATTTATACTTCAGAGCAACAATAAAAGGCAATGAAGAGCCAATGTAATGTTTACCTTCCAGATGGCACGTCTTGTACCCCTCATGTTTTGCATCAATGAAGCCACAGTCAGATGTTCCCATCAGGATGGGGTACAGGATCTGTCCTGCAGATGTGTAATGATATATCCATATTCAACCTTGAGCAATGTTTGTTTTTAAGGCTTGCCATGTGTAAAATGGCAAACAGGATGACAATTAGGTTTTATTATCCTATGTATCATGTGCACTCCAAACCAAATGTACAGGAGTACAGTGAAATGTGCATAATGTCACCACACTAGGAGCCATCTTAGGTATAAAGTATCTAGTTGCAAATCCTAGGTGCAAAAATAGAGATATCAAGAAAAAAAGCTAAAAGTGCTACATTATAGTTCTTCATAATATAATTGAGGGAAATAAAGAAATGAAGTTAAAAGATAAACATTGCAGCTCTTCCATAGCCTGCAAAGGCTCCAATCTGAGGGCTTTCCACCAAGCTGGGCTGACCCCAACCTGGCTCACACACCACTGACCGCCATCTGTGACAGGCTGATCGCACCGGGCCCAGTCCACAGACCGCCATCTGGGCCCTGGCTGGCTCAGTCTGTAAAGCATGCGACTTTTAATTTCAAGGTCGTGGGTTCGAGCTTCTCACTGGGCGCTTTCATGCATTAATAGCTCACCATTTCACTTGCAATATTGCATCTCAACACACGGGTGTATTCTCACAGTCCGACTGCTTTTGAGCGGTCTGCGCTTGAAAACAAATCTAACCAACAAACAAAAGCGAGAATAGTCTCAATTCTGTTCTCCCTTGGCAAACTTGTCCTTGTGTCTCACACCTGCACACACAGCATGGGTGCGGGGGGAAAACATAAGCCAAAAGAAAAAAGAAACACCATCTGTGACAGGCCGACCGCACCGGGCCCAGTCCAATGACCACCATCTGTGACAGGCCGACCGCACCGGGCCCAGTCCAATGACCACCATCTGTGACAGGCTGACCGCACCGGGCTCAGTCCAATGACCACCATCTGTGACAGGCTGACCGCACTGGGCCCAGTCCAATGACCACCATCTGTGACAGGCTGACCGCACCGGGCCCAGTCCAATGACCACCATCTGTGACAGGCTGACCGCACCGGGCCCAGTCCAATGACCACCATCTGTGACAGGCTGACCGCACCGGGCCCAGTCCAATGACCACCATCTGTGACAGGCTGACCGCACCGGGCCCAGTCCAATGACCACCATCTGTGACAGGCTGACCGCACCGGGCCCAGTCCAATGACCACCATCTGTGACAGGCTGACCGCACATGGCCTAGTCCACTGATCACTGGCTCCACTCTATTCTGGACTTGCTGATCACTGGCCATCCTTCCTGCCCTGTCCCACTCATCACTGGTGTTCCCACTGCCCTGTCCCACTGACCACTGGCAATCCCACTCTGCCCTGTCCCACTGACCACCCGCCATCTGCTCTGCCCTGTCCCACTGACCACCCGCTGGCCATCCCTCTCTCCCCTGTCCCACTGACCACTGGCCATCTGCTCTCCCCTGTCCCGCTGGCCGTCCCGCTCTGCCCTCTCCCACTGACCACTGGCCATCCCACACTGCCCTGTTGCCGTCCCACACCGCCCTGTCTCACTGACCACTGGCCATCCACTGTGCCCTGTCCCACTTACCATCCTGCTCTGCCCTGTCCCACTGACCACTGGCCAACTCACATTGTCCTGTCACACTTACAGTCCCGCTCTTCCTTGTCCCACTGAACATCCCAATCTGCCCCATCCCACTGGCCGTCCCACTCTGCCCTGTCCCACTGACCACCCGCTGTCTGCTCTGCCCTATCCCACTGACAGCTGGCCGTCCCACTCTACCCTGTCCCATTGACCACTGGCCTTCCCACTCTAGCGTGTCCCACTGACCGCTGGCCATCCCACTCTGCCCTGTCCCACTGACCGCCCGCTGTCTGCTCTGCCCTGTCCCACTGACCGCTGGCCTTCCCACTCTACCCTGTCCCACTGACCGCTGGTTGTCCCACTCTGCCTGTCCCACTGACGGCTGATTGCCCCACCCTGCCCTGTCCCACTGACCGCTGGTTGTCCCACTCTGCCCTGTCCCACTGACCGCTGGTTGTCCCACTCTGCCCTGTCCCACTGACAGTCCCGCTCTTCTCTGTCCCACTCTTCCCTGTCCAATGATCACTAGCCGATCCACTCTGCCCTGTCTCACTGACCACTGGCCATCCCACACTGCCCTGTTCCATTGACCACTGGCCGTCCCACTCTGCTCTCTCCCACTGACCATCCCACACTGCCCTGTCTCACTGACCATCCCACACTGCCCTGTTCCATTGACCACTGTCTGTCCCATTCTGCCCTGACCCACTGGCCGTCCCATTTCACTCTTAACCCTCAGCTGCTTGCAACGCTCTGATGCTGTCACCACCGCGCTCTCCACAAGGTAAGCTTAAAAAACTAGAAGAACTTTAAAAATGGAAGAATGAGAAAATGGAATAAAAGAGTTGTGGATGGAAAGGGGGAGCCCTGTGATGAGCCTACTCTGCCGCTGCCAGAGGAGAGAGAGAAATAGAATTAATGTTTCACATCAATGACGCTTCTTGAGACTCTATTCACTGATGAACTTCTCTGCAGCAGTGCAGACAACAATTCAATCCAACAACGGTTAGCGAAGTCCTGTAACGACAAAGTAGATCTTTTTCTTAGATATATTTCAGAATTGCAATTATCTGCTGAACGTTTTGATGTCAACGTGTCGAATTTCTGATGATTGTGAGTGGTTTAGAACCCTGCTCTTTACTTAATGCAGCCGAGGTGTTTCTCTGCAGCAGGTCGTGTACACTGGCAGAGGTATGGGGCGGGGGTCACCTGCTGATTTTAATAGACTCTGTTCTGAGCCTGGTGAATGTTACAAGGCCAAAGCTCACATTTTAAATACTTTTGCCAGAGATACTGCAACCTACCCCTTGGAGCATGTCCCTGGGGCCAGGGTGGGAAGGGGAGAGTGGAATTGGTGTCTTTCAGACCCAAGCAACATTCCAAGCTGCCAATTGCATTATCTCCAAAAACTTCCTACATTTATTCGAGATTTTTAAATCCGTCAAAGTTACCTCACTCCGTTAATTCAGATTTACTTAAAAACGGTTCAGCACAGGACACTGGTTGTGCAACTGAGGTGGCAATGATGTGAATATACAATCCATATTATCACACTTGTTTCGTTTTTTTTGTATGCAAGTGTGAGACACAGTGAGAAACACAAGGTGCATGAATCTTTATTCAATTTCCTTGTTTCGTTTTATTACAACCAGTTACGGTTTAGTGGCTTCTACGTTATTAATATTTTAACCCCTTACCCGGCAAAGACGAGTTAACTTGTCTTCACCCAATTTGTCTTTTTCAGAGTGTGACGAGTAAACTCGTCCAAAACATATAATTTCAAAAACAGCCGCAGACAAGTTTATACGTCAATTCTTGGCATTTCTGAGCCCTTCTCAGCTAGAAACGAGTATACTCGGTGACTCATATGTCTGGTAGCTGTGTCTCTTCCACCTCAGGCATTGCAAGAAGAGTCGACGCACTGCTTTTGGGCACACACTGTCATTTGGTTTTTTCTGTTTCTTTTACAAATTGCACCCAGATGTCGAGCTCAGAAGATGACAATGAGTATGAACCTGCTATTAGAAGCTTGGATACATCAAATGAGAGTGCAAGCATTAAAAATACTATTAAAAAAAAGCAATTAAAAAATTTGTCTGAAAATGAAACATTTTCCCCAAAAATAGTCGCCAGGGAAGGGGTTAAAGAAACCCTGCGATGTAGTTTTCACAGTGAGGGTTCCACAATATGGACTTGCAGGAAGATTACTTTTCTAAATGGAGTCATAGAGTTATACAGCATAGAAACAGACCCTTCAGTCCAGCTTGTCCATGCAGACCAGATATCCTAATTTAATCTAGTCCCACTTGCCAGCCTTTGGCCCAAATCCCTCTAAACCCCTTCTATTTATATACCCACCTTTTAAATGTTGTAATTGTATCATCTTCTCCACTTCCTTTGGCAGCTCATCCCATACACTCCCCACCCTCTGTGTGAAAGAGTTGCCCCTCAGATCCCTCTCATCTTAAACCTACGCTCTCTAGTTTTGGACTCCCCTACCTGGAGGGAAAGACTTTGGCTGTTCACCCTATCCACACCCCCTCATGATTTTATAAGGTCACCCCACAGCCTCCGACATTGAACTTCTAAAGCTTTTACAAAGCATTGAGGTGAAATTGGCCTCACTCAGTTGGCTGGACTTTGATAGTCTGTTCATGGAACATCCCGACATGATCCACCCTCTCCTTTCCCCTCAGGGTATCGAGGACGCTATGTGCTGACCATTTCCTGATGGACTTAGGGTCAAAAGTGTTCTCTTTTGCAAGTTTTTCCATGAGTACATTGGATGGTGCAACTACTTGAAGCATTCTGCAACAAGGCCAGACCCATCCTTTGTAACACTGGAGACAGGTAGAATCGGTTTCAATACTGTCAGGAATCTTAACTAATCTCGGTACATAGTGACACTTGGTGTTTGTGTACCGAGAGTCTGCACATAGCTTGATACAGCCACACGCAAAGGTGGCCATCAGGATGAGGGCTGAATTGGGAATGTCTTCCCCCCCCACTTTTTCCAGAGCTTTATACATGGCATCCCGATGGGCACAGTCCACCTTGGACCTCCAGATGAAGTGGAAGACGGGTTGAGTGACTGCAATGGCACAGGTTTGGGGATTGAGCCAGACTTCTTTCATGTACAACAAGAGAGAGACCCTTAGAACTGATGACCAGCTTTTTACTCACCTTGACAATATGCTCCTCCCAGTTTTTGCACACGCCCCAGCCCCTCTGAATCATATACCCAGCACCTTCAGGCAATCTGTGCTAATGACCCCAACGTTGTAAGGCTGTGCAAAGGGAAATGGCTTGCTTATCAAGGGGCAATCTGTTGGGAGAAGTATTTTGCAGGTCCACATATAGTCAGATTCATGGAGACAGACATTTCCTGGTTTTAGTTAACAAAGATTGCACCCGTGAACATAATTCCTGGAGACTGGTGCATTTGAGTGTTCATGACATGCTAATGTAGAACAGGACCTTAATGGTTCGGAAAGCAGACAACCTGAGATCTTAATAGAAAAACACCAACTCACAGTTAGGAAACTGAATTTCTGCCTCCCATCCTATTAAGGTCTCCTGCTGGGTCTCCTTAAAAATATTGGGTTCACCCAGAAAATTCTGCAATTTGTGGGAGGAGAAAATTGGTAAAGGGCTGTGGGAGTGCTGTGAATGTGCAAGGATGGGGTGATGGTAGGTTTGGGAAAAAGTCCTCTTTGCGCTTCTGTATTTTTCATATTCTTTATAATTAGAGGAAATTCTTGTAAATTATAAACATTTGCTCCTGTTTCACCATAAGTTATCTTCTTGCAGGTGTCAGGGAATGGTTTGACTGAGTCACTTACCTGGACAAAAAGGACCAGTGGATAATATTATCTTGGGGCAGTTGGAAAGATTGAGGAATTTGTAAAACTGTGCTTCCCGAATACGCCTCTCTCTCGGATAATGCCCTCGGGATTGATTAATTATAACTTTGATGATGGCCCAAGGCCGAATGTGCCAAGTTTAGATTTAGAATTATATACTATGCTCCCCAGTGGGCTGAAGTAATATTTTCCAAATTAGCGAAAGGCTTGATTAAGTAGAATAAGTAATCTCATTAAACTATTCCTTCTTACTGACTTGCAGCATTGTGATTAGTATTGTAGCCTTTTGGTTTTGTAAAACATCTTTCTCAGAAGCTTCAATCATTGAAGACATGGACAGTAACTGGCAAAATTAGATGCAAAGGTTTCAAAAGTTGAAATCAATTGCAATTAATATTTATTTTCAATGTAATGAACACTGACTCATGACTTTTTTAAAAAGAATGTGTCACTTACATATCTAACAGGGCCTGAGGTTGGATGCTCCTCTTGATGACCTTTATTTTCTGTTCCAACAAAGGTTATGTTGGTAAAGAGAATTTATTTAAATTGTATGGGAAGTAGGTTTGGTACAATGAGCTGGCCTACAGAAAATTTTATGTTAATGTTTCTGTACGGTACAATTTAAAGGAAGTGAAAGAACCCAGGGTACTTGTGACACAAATTAGATTAGATTCCATACAGTGTAGAAACAGGCTCTTTGGCCGAACAAGTCCATATCGACCCTCTGAAGAGTAACCCACCCAGACCCATTTCCCTCTGACTAATGCAGCTAACACCATGGGTAATTTAGCATGGCCAATTCACCTGACCTGTACAAGGAAACCCACACAGACACAGGGAGATGTGCAAACAGACAGTTGCCCAAGGCTGGAATTGAACCTGGGACTTTGGTGCTGTGAGCCACCACACCACCCAAATGTTTGAAGGTTGCAGAGAATAGGTGCATGAAGCTGTCAATAAAACACATGTAGACCTGGTAAATAGATGCTGGCAGACCAAAAGGCTATGACTCCTCAGCATTACTCCCATCATCATTGTAACGAAACTCCATTGACTAGCCAACAGCAGATACCATAATGTGGTTTCAGGTAGGCAGATTCATGAGAGATATAATCTGCTCCCTATGTTAGCTGCAACAGAAGGGCAGGGATTAGGAAACAGACTCTACACATTGTTTATTGGATCTTGATAGGATTTTACCAGTGAGGTAAATGTGGGATGCTGCATTTCAAAAAGGCAAATCAGGGCAGGAGTTATACACTTAATGGTAAGGTCTTCGGGAGTGTTGCTGAACAGATACCTTGGAGTGCAGGTTCATAGTTTTTTGAAAGTGGAATCGCAGATAGATAGGATAGTGAAGAAGGCATTTGGTATGCTTTCATTTACTGGTCAGAGCATTTAGTACAGGAGTTGGAAGGTCATGTTGCAGCTGTACAGATCATTAGTTAGGCCATTTTTGAAATACTGCATGCAATTCTCGTCTCCCTGCAATATGAACAATGTTGTGAAACTTGAAAGGGTTCAGAAAAGACTTTCAAGGATGTTGCCAGGATTTGAGCTATAGGGAGAGGTTGAATCAGCTGGGGCTGTTTTCCCTGGAGCACAGGAGGCTGAGGGGTCACCCTTATAGAGGTTTATAAAATCATGAGGGGCATGGATACGGTGAATAGCTAGGACCTTTTCTCAGGGGTAGAGGAGTTTAGAACTAGACGGCATTGATTTAGGGTGGGAGGGTAAAGATTTAAAAGGGACCTCAGGGGCAACATTTTCACACAGAGGATGGTGCAGGTATGGAACGAGCTGCCAGAGGAAGTGGTGGAGGCTGGTACAATTACAGCATTTTAAAGGTATCTGGATGACTTTATATGAACAGGAAGGGTTTAGAGGGATATGGGCCAAATGCTGACAAATGGGACTAGATTTATTTAGGATATGTGGTTGGCATGGATGAGTTGGACCGAAGGATTTGTGTCCATGCTGTACAGCTCTATGATTCTATGACCAGTGATCAGGTTGGGCCTCAACTAGGTACCAAGAAAATCAACTGCCTCCCAGGCTCCACTGTCTCACATGGTCCTTCCATGATAACATGTACAGCACCAATTTGACAGGTCCACCTTGGACTGTCTTGAGATCAAGAATGAGATGAACTAGAGCTGTGTCTTAGCCATTACTCTGTTTCATTTTGATTCCTCTTGGCATATGCTTCCCCTGCAGACACAGAGGGTGGGTTTCTCCACATAAGATAGATGGCAAATGCCTCAAATTATCAAGACTAAGAGCCAAGACAGGAATGTGGCATGTACAGATCAGAGAACACCAGGATACTGATGATGCATCACTATTTGCCTAGAGAGAAGACCAGCTCCTGGTTTGTTTGCCCCCGTGCCATGTTTCCCTCACCATCCATGTTGAGAAAACCAGCATTAGGACAAATGTGTTTTGTTTTCATCTGTGATCAGACTTGTCGACAATCACTGGAGACAAAGTGATTCCTGCTGCCTTGGATTTACAGTGACAAAGACCTCAACACATGCATCAGAAAAGAAGCTGTCAACATGTTGGCCAACCAACAAATGGGGCATAGATAATTAATAAAGTGACCCACAGAATCAATGATCTCTAAGGCTTGTGCCATTACACATCACTTTATGGCAAGTGAAGGCTGGAAAATCTACCAAGAGAAAAAGGACCAATAACCCCCATCTTCAGTGGCTAGGATGCATCCATGGAATTAAATGGAAAGACAAGTCACTGAAAGTAGGCATGTTAGGAAACCTGATGCTAAATCAAGCAATGGAGGCTTTGCTGACTTGGCCAGAAGGACAGGATGGAAGATGGTTGCATGAGCAAGGTTATACTATATGGAGAGGTAGCCTGTGGCAAGAGATCAGCAATGCTCCCAATTCCATGGTGCAAGGTTGTTATCAAAAGGGACATTTGAACCTGCAACATCAATCATCATGTGGCTAACTCTAATTAACAACCGATGCAGATGGGGGACATCAGCTGTGGATGGCATCCATCATTCCAACAACATGTGGCTTCAGAAACACCAGAAGTTTTAGAAATTTCAGCAACCAGCCCTGAAGACAAGGCATCAGAGAGATCATTCCGGAGAGACAGGGGACCACTCCATGTGTGGCATTTGTGGCAGACATTTGCCTTTTGAACTAGCTTGCCCAGTCATCAAACGAAAAGATGATCTCATCTGACTTCCTCATAGTCCTGTGGCTGCATTACCATAATCTCTCTCAGATCAAAGCATGCCAGTCAGTGCCAGTGAGAGAGAACAAAAGGCAAAGAGTCTTGCCAAAGCATGGAAAGGCCACAGAAGAAATTTACCAGATGATTTCAAGGAGTTGGGATTCCAGTTACATGGATAGACTGGAAGAACTGAGATGGTTTTCCTTATGCTAAGAGGAGCCTCGATAGAGTGTTTAAAATTATGAAGAGCTTAAATGGAATAAATAAATATAAACCCTTCTCAAAAGGTGAAGTACACAGATATAAAATAATTGCCAAATAAACCAGAAACGACCGGAGAGACAAAGTTTTCTTTTGTGAAGTGAGTAGTTAGGATTTGGAATGCACTGCTTGCTAGATTTTATCCCAGTTTCTGAAAAAGAATTAGACAATAGTTCTTGAAAAAGCAGGAATATGGGTAAGGATTGCTAGTTGGTCTCAGTTGTCCTTTTGGTCTGAATGGCCTACGTTATGATTTTCCTGCACTAAGCGTTAAAAAATATAGAAAATGATTTAAAACAGAATCAATTCACAAGTGATAGGTTCCATTTGCAGAAGGAAAAATCAGTTTTCCATTCTTGCAGTGCTCTGTTGACTTTGTTCTGTGTGGCGACACATATTTGAGACTCAAGTGCTTGGTTTTCAGACAGGGTTGAGCACAAAATCTTGTATATTTTTAACGTTCAGTCCCAGTGGGTCAGGCTGCCCACCAGTGATGCAGAATCAGAAGATTGCTTCTTAAATTTCAGACACTACTACTGTTAAAATAAAAATCATCAGGAGCATCTTTCAACATAGCATACTTGTCATGTGCACATTGAATCCGGTCCTTTTGATCCTGTCCTTTTGTAGTTGGGCTACTGATCCTCACTGACTCAAAAGACAGCTCTTATTTGTGTTTTCTGTCTACCTTTGAACTGTGTAACCAGAACCTCCAGTGCCCTAAGGTTTAATCTTTTAAGTACTAAAATTGCAGTTTACGTACTTAACTCTTATCGCAGAATTTGTTTCCACTTTAGTCACAGAACATCATCCTGACAGCACGCTGCACGATTCACAACTTGATCTAATTTTTGATCTCATGCCTGTATGATGCTTTAGGAAGGACATAAGGAAGTTATTTGTTTGTGAACTTTTCATAAAGCTCCTGTTTTCCCAGTATTGTGTATGTAAAATTCTCTACGTAGCCTTAATTTAGGTGCCTAAAGGCTGAACTTTGCCAAAAATCAGTGTAGTGTCAATTTCTGAAATTACTTGGAGGGTTTCTCTCTGAGCTCTGCAGAGTTATTGCATGCAATTGTCCTCTGCTCATTTTATTATGTGCGCACTGAGTCTAAACCGTATGCTCTCACTGACCTGGTGGTATCTGGTGGTGGAAATACTCACCACGATCAGGGGTTTGCACCCTCAGTGCCATGTTTTAAGTCCCATCCTGGGGTCAGCCAGCTATATTGGCAAAGCCTTCTGCCTGGGCTACAGCACCGACCTTGTCACAGGGAGGCAAGATGAAGGGGGTAGTGATCTGACACTAATTGCACTAGCAAGAACCTGAATTCAGAGGGTTGAGGATTGAGAGATCCCAGACAGGTCCCTAGTGGATCCTTGGAAAGATCCAGTTGTGTAAAAGTGAACACAGCTGTGCCTTTGACTGCCAGCAGCTGTAATGGTGTCCTGGGCCATCTTCAATCTGTGGTTGCAATGCATCTCACTTGTAGAAGCCTTGAAAATAAGAGCAGGAGTGGGCTATTCAAGCCTTGAAACTGCTCAACCATTTAATGTAATCATGGCTGATCATCCATCTCAGTCCCTTCCTTTCCCTCCCAGGCTCTTTCATCCTTTTAGCTCTTGAACTGTTATTTAGATCCATCTTGAAAACATTCAGTCTCCAACACTTTATGGCAGAGAATTCCACCACTATCTGGTGAAGAAATATCTCCTCATCTCAGTTCAAATAGTTAGAGACTGCGACGTCTGATTCTGGACTCCCTGGTCATCAGGAATATGCTTCTTGTGTTTACCCTGTTTAATCTAATTAGAATTTAATAAGGTTCTCTGAGGTCCCCTCATTCTACTGAACTCCAATGAATGTAGTCTTCAATGACCCAGTCTCTCCTCATACATCAGTCCTGCCATCCCAGGAATCAACCAGGAAGAGGGCATGGCAGTCAAGGTGTTAAACTCTGGGCCTCCCATAGTTTGTGACATCCTGAGGGGACCTTCCATTGTGATTTCCTTATGCGGAGACTGTTTGATAGCCTCTTGCACTTACTTATCATTGTGATGATGATCCTTGCCATAGCTATTGCTGGCATGGTTCCAATGAATGTCTGTGGTGGTGGCGGGGTGGGGAGTTGGGGGAGCATATCAGGAAGAAAACACAGTCCTTTGTAATGCGAGCAGTCAGCAGTCACATCACAAACAATGGTAGCCAATAGACTGGGAAATGGGGGACCTTGACAAGGTGGGCTGTGGAATACTTATTCGTGGACCTTACTCCATTCTATGCAACACACACTATGTTTCACAAATACCGTAGCATCTTATAAAGCCAGGTGGATTACTGAAAGCTTGTAACCGCATTTCCCCCCCACCCCCCACCCCCACCCATCACAGCACCCAAAGATGACAGCATCGCTTAGAAGAGCACATCATCAACTACTTACAGCACCAGCGGAGAGGAAGTAGTTCTATGTTCGATTGCAGTCGATAAGACCTTGGATTGTCTTTGTAAATGGTGGCCCCCAGCTGACTGTTTAAAAGTTGCCGTGATTACTTCTGCTTCGCAGAGATATCTATGACCAATTTATAATGATCAAAAACATGGTTGAGATTGCTTGTAGTCACTGCATGCTGTTCACATGTGGAGTTCTCAATATTTTCTAATCAACCCGTTTGGCAATATTATCATGATTACAGATGTCTCACACCTCTTCTGAAGGACGCCACATTGCTCACAAGTAAAGTGTGATTCCTCAGACAGGACAAAAATACCGACTCCGTCCACTCTGGTTTGTGGTCTGCCATTTTCATTTCTGTTGCGCCTTTATGATTTAGATGAGGATAGAAGGCAGCACAGGTAATGTTTTGTAGAGTCAGTCACAGATTCAGCTTTTCAATTGAGGTGACCTTCCTTCCTAGCACACTCTGTCCAAGCCATCAGTTCTCAGTTTTCACACTCCACTCTTTCCATAAAGCCTTCACCTCCATGCTTTAGCCCCTGAGTTCCAGGTCGATTGCTTAGTTATGTCAACCATCATGATGCGCTATACCCCTGTTAAAATCAGGGTACTGGTCACTGTGCAGTAATCTACATGATCCAATGTATAATTATCTCCTACATGTATAGGTGCTGCCCTTTACAGTTATTGTCCTCTCTGCATCCCAGCATGCTTCTCAAAAATGAATTCTCTCAATTTGCACACCACTGTAGTGACTCCTGATAAACCTCCTTTGACTGTCGGTGAACAGGCCCCAATGACTGACCATGGCCCACCCCACTGACTGAATTGGAATGTCAGCTCTGACTGATGGGTGTTCAAATTCCTGCTTGGTCTCTGTGCAGCTACCAGACTGAGAAATACCACTGATCCCCAGATTACTTAAACTGCACATGCAGGAATCCCACTCTGTAGAATATAATAGTACAGAACTCCTCACCTTGGATGTCTGAGCTACTGACTGCTATTCAAGCCCCTGGGCGGAGTTCAGAAAATGCCTTTGACCGACTCTGGCAGGTCTTCCAAAACTCATGACTGTCTGCCGTGTCTTGGCACAAAGTGTCCTGGGAGCAGCATTTCATTGAAAGCTTTCAAATTGCAGCACTGAAGTAGTGAACTGTATTACTAGCGAGTCAATGGTGTGCCATGATAAATTGTGAGGCTGGCTTGTGTCCCAGGCTACCCTCTTTGGATGAAGGGTGTAAACATTCGTTCCTCAATGGAGTGTGTCCTGAAGGGGGCTCTGGACAAAATGGAGGCCTGGAGGGTCAAGTGGCAAGATGGAGTCTCCAGGTACCCACTCAGGCTTCCATATTAGGAATTGTCACCATCCAATTTCTCTCCTCACAATTATCTCCAAACCATTAAAGTTATGCAGCAAAAAGCAGGGCCATAGTGCTGAAGCTTACTGGAAACAGTCACAAAAACAATGAGCCATACTCTGTTTCATTCTCCATTTCTAGATCCAATGGTGAATCTTCCCATGTTTATTTCTTGTAATATTTCAGGGGAGGATGTTGTGGTCAACCTGTACAAAAGGCAGGTCAAGGAAAAGGAGGGATGGTCATCAAGATTAATGAGGATATGATTATTTGGCACAGTTTCAGTGGAACCTAATTAGACATGTTGCAGGGAAGCTGAGCAAGGATTTGAGAAACTTTTCAGAGCTCTGGAGAGGAAAGGGAGGATGAGGTAATGCTTTGAAAGGACGAAGGTCAAAGATATTTAGTGACGCTTTATTTACTTACAATGTTCCTGTGGTATTATGATGTTGTCTGTCTTTGTGCATTTTTTCTTCTTCAACCAGAATTCAATTTAACTTCTTAGAGGATGGGCAGCCAAGTCCTTTGCTGACATTTGCCAATGCCACTTTGTAATCAGTTGCTTTCCCTTTGCGAACCTCCCTGAGTTAACTTACCATCTCTTTACTCTTCTGCCAGCTTTTGGATATATTTTCGCTTCAACAAAAGCAGTCCAGATTTGTCCTTCAAAAACATGAACACGTTGAGATGAAGATAAAATAAAGCTATAAAGTACTGGGGAAATTAGACTGAAGAGGGGAAAAAAAATTAAACAGGAAAGTAGCTGCCCTTTTAAAAACATCCATATGGGATAGGCAGGATCAGTGCCTGGCACTGTTCCATTGCAAACAGCTATGAATTTGTTCAAATTGTTTTGAGTATTGAGCTTTTCAGGCAAGCTGGGAATCATCAGTTTGTGCTGTTAATAGAGTAGAAATATTGTGGAGATTTGCACAGTTTGAAATCAAAAGCTAAAATCTCCTGCCAGTAAGAGTCAGCCATGGCCATTATATAGCAGATCATCCACTTTACATGAAGACTGTGCAGAAGACAAGGTGGCAAGTGTTTTACTGACCCCCCATTGTTTTTCATTACAAAATTGTTGAGATCTCTGGACTTTGTTGATGTTACATAACTTGGGACAAATGTACAGCCATCAGCCAAGATGTTAAATTATTTGGACAGCACCCCAATTATATGCAATTACCCTGTTTGGATTCAAATGGTGACATTTTCATAATATAGTGTAATAGTGGGGAAATAGTAAATTGCCTTGAAACCCACTTTGTAGGCTGCAAATATAAATGCAAACTGTTCTTCTTCAAGGCTTAAATCCATTGCCCATGTAGAATTTTACAACAGTTTGTGTTGTACAGTTAGATGGCATATTACATATGAATCAATGGGTTTTATTTTACAATAAGTGGTAACTTCAGAATTAGTGTTATTAATACAATTCTGAATTTGTAATTCAATGTAGCATTACGATGAAACTTTATTTCAAAGTTATTTCATTAATTGGAATATCATAAGGAGTGCACTGCCCTGTCTGTTCGAAATCTCAAAATGTCATTGATTGTTTCAGAAGAGTGGATCACTTAAAGAGAAAATTGCTTCTAACTAACTTGATGTTCTGAAGAGATAGTGGGGACAGTTGAAGAAGATAATGCTGTTGATGTGGCGTGCAGGAACTTTCAATAGGTGTGCTACACAATAGGCTTTTGAAGAAAGTTATTGGTTACAAAATAAAAAGGGACCATAGAAATGAGGATTCAAGATTAGATACAGAATAGGAAACAGAGTAATGGCCAACGGGTACTTTTTGGAAAAGGTTTGTAATGAGGTTCCCTGGATAACTTCAACATTTGCAGACAACACAAAATGTGGGAAAATGGTAAACTGAGAGGAGGATGGTTTATAACTTCAAAAAGGACATGAGCACATTGGTAGATTAGGAGGACAGATGGCAGATGTGGAGAAGTATGAGGTGATGCACTTTGTTACGAAGAACATGGAAAGGCAGTAGAAAATAAAAGGCACTATTCTAAAGTGTGTGCAGAAACAGAGAGTACTGAATGTCCATAACTCATTAAAGGTGGAAGAGCAAGTTCATCTAGAGCTCTTAATAAAGCGCATAATGTTCTAGTCATGGAGGTTATGATGAACTTACATATGGCACTAGTTAGACCTTGGTTGGAGTATGTGTACAATTCTGGGTGCCACAATTTTGGAAAGACATTGTTATGACTCAATACGGTGGCTCACTGGAAATTGGGACCCTCTGTTCTGGAGTCTTTGCAAAATATAAAGATATTTTCAAAAATGCAAAATTCACCAATTTATCTGCCCTCAGACTGAAATTGATAGAAAGCACTGACCAAGTTTCTATTCATTAGAAGTAATTAGACTCTAGCTAGAGGTAAACAATTATAAAGCATATAAGAATGCCGATTAAAACTCAAATCTACTTATAAATTACCCCTTATACAAGAAAAGACAAACAGACAGAGTTAAGTATGCTGTGAACAAGCCAGAAAGACTTGAAAGACAGTTGTTGTTCCAGTTCTGTTCTTGAGATGACGTCTATGACTGTTTTGCTGGCCTGCATGTTGCTTTAATTATCTTTCTCCAGATGCTCCCACCGGTTGGTTAGAGATTCAAGATGGCGGATTCCATTAAAAAAATCCTTGCATTATTATCTGAAAGTCACAGCTTACAACAATGGTGTTTATTCATGTTTCTAATGAGTTTTGACTGCAGAGAACAGAGAGACTGCTCCTAAACTGAACACTTCTCTCGCTGTATAGCTTCAAGCTGTTCAGTTACCTGAGAGTCAATTACACAATTGTGATTGACATCTGATCACTATAGTCCATAGAGCATCAATGTTCTGTTGCCAGCTAAAGCTGGATCTGAACACCCCCATGGCTCCAAATGATCTGCAACTCAAAGTTCAATTACTACTTCTTCAAACAATTATTTATATACCTAGCATAGGTGTCAGTTTACTTTTTAAAAAATATCTTTCTAACACCGGTTTTTAAGATACCTCCATCTCAATTCAGTCTATAGCACTTTCTGGGGAAAAGAAACCAAAATAAAAAGGACATGGTGAATAAAACATACATGTAATAGAGGGGATACAGAGGAGGTTTTTATATGGATGATTCATGAATGAGACATTTCCATTTGAGGAAAGATGGGAGAAGTTGAGACTGTTTCCTTTGGAGAGGAGAGGCTACAAGGCCTTTCAGGAATTGCTAGAATCAGGAAGGGTCCCAGAGGAGTGGAAAATTGCTCACACCACACTTCAGTTTAATAAGGGAGTATGGCAAAAGAGGGAAAATTATAGATTAATTAGCCTAATCTTAGTTAGAGGCAAGATCCTGGAATCCATTGTGAAGGATGAGATTTCTAAATACTTGGAAGTGTATAGTAAAATAGGGCAAAGTCTGCATAGTTCCATCAAGGGACGGTCATGCCTGATAAATCTTCTAGAATTCTTTGAGGAAGTAATGAGCAGGTTAGGCCAAGCAGAGCCAATGGATGTTATTTACCTGGACATCAAGAAGTCCTTTGACAAGATGTCACACAGGACGCTGCTGAGTAAGAGTACATCCGTGGTGTTAGAGACAAAGTGCTAGTATGGATAGAAGCGAGGCTGTCTGGCAGAAAATAGAGTGGGGATAAAAGGGTCTTTCTCAGGATGGCAGCTGGTGACAAATGGTGGGACCACATCTTTTCACTTTATACATTAATGATCTAGATGAAGAAACTGAGAGCATTCTGGCTAATAATTGCAGACGATACAAAAGTAGGTGGAAGAACAGGTAGCATAGCGGAGGCAAGCAGCAGGATTTGGACAGGTTAGGAGAATGGGCAAAGAAGTGGTAGATGGCGTATGACTTGGGAAAATGAGAGGCCATGCACTTTGGTACGAAGAATAGAGAGATGGACTATTTTCTAAATGGGGAGAAAATTCAGAAATCTGAAGTGCAAAGAAACTTGGCAGTTCGAATCCAGGTTCTCTCAAGATAAACTTGCAGGCGGAATCAGTAATTAGGAAGGCAAATGCAATGATGGCATTTATCTTGAGAGGACTTGAATATAAAAGCAGGAATGTACTTTTGAGGCTCTACAACAATCTGATCAGACCACATATTGTGTGCAGTTTTGGGCCCCATATCTCAGGAAGGATGTACTGGCCCTGGAGTGTATTCATGGGAGGTTCATGAGATACTAGGTTCCAGGAATGAAAAGCTTAGCATATGAGGAACGTTTGAGGACTCTGTATGTATACTTGGAGTTTAGAAGGATGAGGGGGGTTCTAATTGAAACTGACAAAATACTGAATGGCCTGAACAGAGTGGATGTTGGGAAAATGTTTCCATTGTTGGAAGAGACTGTGGTCCAAGGGCACAGTCTTAGAATAAAGGGAAGAGCTTTTAGAATGGAGATAAGGAGAAACGTCTTTAGCCAGTGAGTGATGAATCAATGGAATTCATTGCCACAGAAGGCTATGGAGGTCATTAAGTATATTTAAGACAGAGATAGATAGGTTTTTGAGTATCAAGAGCTGTGGGGAAAAAACCAGAGAAATGGGATTGAAAAACTATTCGCCATGATTGAATGGTGAAGCAGACTCAATGGGCTGAATGGCCTAATTTCTCCTCCCATGTCTTATGGTCTTGCAAAGCAATTTTATAGAAGTATGCAACTTCATCAGGGGTCTGGATAGTGTAGAGAGAGAAACACTGTCCCTGCTCCGAAACAGATCAAGAACCTAAAGGTATAGTTTGGAGTATTTTACAACAAAAATAAATGTGAGTTGGAAAAAAAAATTCACACAGCAAGTAGTTAAGACTTTGGAATTGAAGTATAGTGGATGTAGGTTCAATTGGAGCATCTAAGAGGACATTGGATGCTTACTTAAAATAGAAATGTGCAGGGTTACAGGGGAAAGGCAGGGAACTGGCATTCCGTTAAAATGCTGAGATATTCAGTGCAAATATGATGAACTGAATGGCCTTCTGCACAATGTGTGAAACTCAAGGCTATCAATATTAATATTTGAACTCTACCCCATAGAGAGTGATACCTTTGATTGTAACCACAAGCCAAGGGCCTCAGAGCAGCTGCATGGACCAATTGGTTGAACATTATTCATTAAGCAGCCACTGCTCTGTAATGATGAATATACTGTTTTGCTCTGCTGTTTTACATCTGGTGGTTCACTTTTTTGTGGATGTTGTAATGTGGCGGCACAAGAGCCAAGTGTTGCTGGCACCCTATTTGTTAGGGTCTTTCTTTTCAGCAGTTTCTTTCTGCAAAGCTTTCTAACCCTCTGAGTCACAGCTGGGTAGCTCAGTTGACTGGATAGCCAGTTTGTAATGACAAGGTAATGTTAACAGCATGGGTTCATTTCCCATACTGGCTGAAGTTACCAGGAATGATCAATCTTCTCAGCTTTTCCCGTCACTGGAGCCACCACCGGTCCCCTCTCTCTAATGCAATAAGCCCATTCTTATAAACCAAGAAAACTACATTAATGAGCTGAGAACTTCCAACTGTTTGAATAACCAATTAAAACCTTTTTCAGTACCAGGTAGGCTAATGATACAGAGGAACCTCAATTATCCAAGTCGATTCTCTGAATTTCAGATTATCCATACAAGATTACAAGGTCCCGATGCTCGGCTAAACTGTGTTATCCTGCATTCGATTATCCAAACAAAATACTCCCTGCCCATGTCATTCAGTTAATTGAGGTTCCTCTGTATTTAGAACTTGAGTCCTGATTGAAACTAAAAGGAAATTGCAAATTGATTAAACTTGCAAGAAATATATCCTCCGAGTGAGTTTGGATCTCACATTCTTCACAGGTTCCAACATGCTGTGTTTGCTGCATTCTTTTCTATTTCACAATCATGTTTCTTGATACGCCTTCAGTATAAAACATCACTGCTAGTATACGATTGTCTGAGCGCAGTTGGCTGGATAGATGGATGAATGTCAACAGCATGTGTTCAATTCCTAAGATAACCAAGATTACCATGAAGTGAAGTACTCTCCTCCTTAACCTCTCCCCTCACATGAGGTATGGTGACCCTCAGTTTAAGCCACCCCAATCTTCTCTCTATAATGAAAGAACAGGCCTACTGTTTGGTAGGACAATGTCAAGTTTAGATGTTAAGCTCTTTGGTTCTTGTTGAGACAGCTATCTTGAAGTTTATTAACAATACCAATTAAATTATGATGGTATGATATCTTAGACTTACACATAGAATCCAGACTATGTAGGTTGTTACTCTGAGCACTGCTGGAAGTACAACAGCAATGGCTACTGAGGGTAAGAGACTTTTATACTGGAACATTGTGTGTTGCAATGTGGTTTCACGGTCTTAAAGGTATATTGCCTGTCTGGTTTGGAATCCATGAAATAATTCAACACTTCAAACATGATAGCATTAACTACACTCAAGAGTTGGGGGGGGGGGGGGAGGGGGGGGGAAGTGGGGGTTGGTGGGAATGGAGAGTCTGGGTGGGATGCTCTACAGAGGGTTGGTGTGGACTTGTTGGGTCAAATGGCCTGATTCCACACTGTGAGGATTCTAATGATGAAGTACCTTAATAGCTATAGAATGCTTTGAAACAATTTTTGGTCATGAGAAACAAACCCAAGTTTCCCTTTAACTCCCTGGCTTTCTTTTTGCACATTAACTTGAGATCATCCAAAACTCTGCTGCCCTTTTATTAATTCACAGTGAGTCCCATCCCATTCTTCTCTTGCTTGCTGACCTATATTAGCTCCATCTGCCATGACCAGGTCCTCCAAGCCCTCAGTTTCTTCCTCTCCCGATGTCCCCAATAGTACCCTTCCACTGATACTCTCATTCATTTGGCTGAACTGGTCCTCACCCTTAATTTCTCCTTTGAATCCTCCCACTTCCTCCAGACCAAAGGGGTAGCCATGGGCACCTGCATGGGCCCCAGCTATGTCGGTCTCTTTGTCAATTATGTAGAACAGTCCATCTTCTGGAGTTACACTGGCACCACTCCCCACCTCTTCCTCTGCTACATTGATGACTGCATCGGTGCAACCTCGTGCTCCCGCAAGGAGGTTGAACAATTCATCAACTTCAACACAATCCACCCCAACCTCAAATTCACCTGGACCATCTGACACCCCCCTCCCCTTCCTGGACCTCTCCATCTTCAATGACAACCAACCTGACATTTTTTACAAACACACTGACTCCCACAGCTACCTGGATTACACCTCTTCCCACCCTACCTCCTGCAAAAATGCCATCCTGTATTCCCATTTCCTCCACCGTATCTGCTCCCAGGAGGACCAGTTCCACCACAGAACATGCCAGATGGCCTCCTTCTTTAAAGACCACAATTTCCCTTCCCACATGGTTGAAGATGCCCTCCCAACGCATCTCATCCACATCCTGCACCTCCGCCCTCAAACCCCACCCCTCCAACTATAACAAGGACAGAACCCTCCTGGTTTTTTTTTAAGATTCTCTACAGTGTGGAAACAGGCCGTTCGGCCCAACCGGTCCACACCGACCCTCCATAGAGTAACCCACCCAGACCCATTTCCCTTTGACTAATGCACCTATCATTATGTGCAATTTAGCATGGCCAATCTACCTAACCTGCACATCTTTGGACTGTGGGAGGAAACAGGAGCACCTGGAGGAAACCCACGTAGACACGGGGAGAATGTGCAAACTCCACACAGACAGTTGCCTGAGGCTGGAATCAAACCCGGGTCCCTGGCGCTGTGAGGCTGCAGTGCTAACCACTGAGCCGCCATGCCGCCTTCCACCCTTCACATAGATCGCATCATCCGCCGACCTTGGTACCCGCATGAACCGCAATGACTAGGTTCTTCCTCTCCCACTGCAACATTCTCTTCAGTCTTGGGCAGCTATCCCAAATGCTGGCATCAGGTAGTTAATACAGCTGTCCAGACGCAAACTTTTTATGATAGAGGGCAGTGTCAATCCTTCGCTCAACATATCATTCCTGGTACAATACTTCTGCTCTCCCCAGTTGAAAAGGTTTCTGCGTCATGGTCAGTCGCTCATCCATCTTGCAGCCTCACCCTCACTTAAGTTGAAAACATATCATCATTCTTACAGCCACACTGTCCTATCCTTGACTGCTAACCAAATCAGGAGATGCCAGTTATCTCCTGAAATACCGCGTCCAGTTGGCAGGGTTTTCAGCTTGGCCCATGCCAGGCTGTTGCACCTTGTCAATATTTATTATTGAGTTTGCATATTAGTGGTCAACAAGAGCCAGAAGGCTGCTAGAAAGTCAGTGAGTGTACAGTTTGATGGAATACCAGGCAGGTAGTTTGGTTTGCTAAATATAGCTCAGGCTGAGCAGAGCTCCTCAAGTCATTTAACAGGATATCAGGTCTCATTTTTCTTGCTGTAAAGGCTCCTTATAGCATTACATCTTCATCAATCCGAAATGATTTCCCACAAACCTTTATCTAATTTTCAGCCTGCATCAAATAACCCTGTGGTTTTCTCTCCCTGGTAGTTATTGTCTGACGGTCTCAGCAAATCTCTTATTACTCACTCATTCAAAGGCACTGTTAACTTTCTGTATTCTATCTTGATTTTCTACAGTTTCTTGTGTTCTTTCTCATTCTGTAATGTTCTGTTTAGTGTGAGAATTCCTCTCCGACTTCTGGATATAAAGTATTTGATTTTGCAACATTATGTGCTACTGCTTCTTTAAGATCTTCTGTGTTTTAGAGGACCCCTTCTATCAGTTTTATCAATTTTTGCAATGTAGAGTATGATACCTCGTGAGCAGAATTGATTTTGGCTTTGCTGTGAAATTGAGAGAACATTTACTCTGAGCCCTTTTCCATTTACACTACTTTAAAAAGATCCAAGTGGTAAAAAGCCAGAGTTCAAGGCGGAGTCTTTTGCATTAACATTGTTAAGTCTGAATAGCGGCTTGATTTCAGTCACCTGTACAAACAGATACTCTGAAGAAAGGCATTCTTATCAGCTAAACTGTCAGCATGGTGTCATATAATGTGACAACGGAACCTGATTGCATCATTTAGGATAAGAATGATTAAAATTATGTTTGCTTCAGTGTGTAGACAAAAAACTTAACAGCCTGTTTTAATGAGGGAATGGTACCCACAAATGTTGATCAAACAGTTGTTGTTATATCCAGTTGAAGGGTAGGAGCCCACCCTTGCTGTTGTGCAACCATTATTTCCTTTTTTTCAAAAAAATAAACTCAATTGTATTTTTTCACCTGCTGGGAGGTCCTTACTCAGAAGCATTGCTTTTGTTTCTCACACTAACTTACACAACAAACGCAGAGCCTCAAACAACCCAAAATGTGCTTGTACAGGATCTGCATTTGTTTGGGTTACGCAGCTGGCACGCAACTGGTGGTTAGTGACTTTCCCTCAGGACCCTTTTTGATGCCGAACCCATTGGAGAACTGAGAAGAGATTTGGCAACTTCAAAGGATAAGTGATTGGGAGAGTACATTGAAAATACTTTTAAGTCTTCGTTTATTCAACAGCAGAAATGTCATCCTTTGCAGGAAACATTGAGACAGGTCAAATGTGTTCTGTATTGAGACACCTTGCAGGGAAGGCTTCACAAACGTGCTCTGTAACTGAATTGACACACAGTCTGTCTGTCTGGCAATGTTCTCCAAATGCCATTAAGTACACATCTGTTCAAATGAATTTTAGCGTGCATGTAACATGCTTTACTCAAATAACCATACTTAAATTGATAGCTCTCAAACAAGTTGGAGATCTTCAAGGAAAGCAGATTTTTTGACTTTTGTTAAAAGAATGAGGGTATTTGAATTAAGCGCAATAAAAGCAGATCAAATTATTTATTTATTTAATTACTGTGTAATGTTTTTGGCAGATTATCAAGGTGGTATAATTGTCTATGCTGTTAGCTATTAGGGTTGCTGAATATGGTGTCTAGTCATCAACAACTTGTGGTATTAACATTTTAAGCAAAACCTTTTGCTTAGCTGACAATTCAAAAATTTAGGCCATGTTTCCAGTGCTAACTATTCAGTGTGGAAACTGACTGGGCAAGTGTCTGCTAGATCTCTCAGCTAGGATGTATTTGATTTGCCTGCAGGGCTGGGCTCTTAATCCTTCAATTTGTGTCTTGGTAGCTCGTGTGTAGGTCGGACTTGGGGGAGTGTCAGAAGCTGCGAAAGTTCCTATGCAGCCCAGCCTTCAGTGTCCCTAACACATTGTTCTCCTGCCAAAGCCTGAAAGGTTTAACATCTCAACCTAAAAACACCAACTTTGGGCAGTGCAGCGTTCTTTTGGGACTACACTAGACTGTGAGCCTAGTTTGTGTGCTCAAGAATATCTGAAGAAGAGGTTTGAGCCCACAACTGACTCAGTGTGGCAAGGGTGCCACACTGAGTCAACACTGGCACCTCAGTGATAGCAGGAGTGAGAGGACAGGATCCAGCAATGAGAGGTTTCTCATTTGAGCAAAGAAATGACAATGAGATTCAATAGGGTTGTTTAAAATTATAAAGAGCCCTGATAATTTGAAATAAAGAAAGTTTCTTCATTGGTGAGTAACCAGTTGGTAAAGAATATAGTATTGTAATGAAAATCGTCACCCAATAAATGGATTTCACAAACCTAGGTTCCCTCTGCCTGCTCCACAAAGGGATCCCTTTACTGCAATCACTGAATGCTAGAAAACAGCTACAAAAAGATACTTTAAAAAAGTCTAACAGGATGTTAACCGTTGTCTCAAAGTGGTTGGAATGTAAAGGGCTGAGAGATATGTTTGTTAAAAAAAAACCCAGGATTGTCAGTGTTGCTTTAGCTTGTGCTTTACATCAGCACTGCTACCTGCACATTGAGATATCAGCCTGGAGTATATCTGGGCTGCACATACACTGCTCCCGAGGCTGCGTCATCTTTATCTCTATAGTGAGGCTTTTCCACTCCTGATATACTGTAACACTCCTTAACTAACATCTGTACAATCTCGGTTCTCAAATACAACTTTGGTGTAGTATCTACGACCTCTCTCTTTATAAACTCAGTTCAGACTGATGTTTTCTGTCTTAGCAATGTCAGAATGATGTCAGTTACATCATCACTATTTATGTAAAACCCATTATACTATGTCTTCCCCCAAATTTCTTCCTGTTTTATCCAGTAGTTTATTTAGGATTACTCATGTTATGGACCAAACCAAACATATCAAAGGAGATAATTTAGATCCTAACTTTTATCTTAGATTAGATTCCCCACAGCGTGGAAACAGGTCCTTTGCCCCAACAAGTCCACAGTGACCCTCCGAAGAGTAACCCACCCAGACCCATTTCTCTCTGACTAATGTTCCTAACACTATAGGCAATTTAGCATGGCCAATTCACATCTTTGGACTGTAGGAGGAAACTTGAGCACCCAGGAAACACACACACAGACATGGGAGAATGTGCAAACTCCACACAGACAATCACCCAAGGCTGGAATCGAACCTGGGTCCTTGGTGCCGTGAGGCAGCAGTGCTAACCACTGAGCCACCATGCCACCCCATTTAAAGACAAGTGTAAGGTGCTGTCACACTAAGCAAAACAGAATTTATTCTTGCAAGTAGTTAAATACAAATAAGAAGAAAGAAAAATTGGTATAACTTTAACTCTATTGGAAAATTTAACAGAATAAAAGATAATTTAGCTCCTCGACAGCAACTGTTCCAATTTAGTAACGTCTCAAAGACATCCTTGGCAAATGCATATTCAGTAAAATAGATTGTCTCACCTGTGGTGTTCAGTCAACTGGGAGAAAGTGAGGACTGCAGATGCTGGAGTAGAGAGCGTGATGCTGGAAAAGCGCAGCAGGTCAGGCAGCATCCGAGGTGCTGGAGAATCAATGTTTCGAACATAAGCTCCTGATGAAGACTTTATGCCCGAAACATCGATTCTCCTGCTCCTTGGATGCTGCCTGACTGGCTGTGCTTTTCCAGCACCACACTCTTGACTCACAGTTGGTGAGTCTCTAGTCCAGGAGAAAAGAACACCAAGAGAAAATTCTGGCAGATAGCAAAAACAACAGCTTTCTGCTGTAGTAGAGAGACACATATAACAGTTTCCACAACCAACTTCTGAACCCCAACAACTGAAAGCTGAATTAAAATTTTGGTTTTGTGGGAACTGGGCTCCACCGATTCATGCCTGCATCAAACTTAGGTTTTTCTCTTAAGGCCTCACAAGCTGTTTAGTTTATTGGCTTGGAGGAGACAACTCAATGCCTCTGGCTCAAAACCTCTCTTCAAAAAACAAAAAGGACAAAATACGCTTCCCAAAACTAAAGTATCGTCACTCTTACATAGGCTTTGTATTCATTAATATAATTATTAACATTGTTAATATTGTTATCACTACTATCACCACCTTGCCCCTCCCATTACTAGAGTCTGAATTTCATCGGTTGGCACAATTTGAAACACTGACAGGGCATCATAGAACATAGAACATAGAACATAGAAAAAATACAGCGCAGTACAGGTCCTTCGGCCCTCGATGTTGCGCCGACCGAAGCCTACCTAACCTACACTAGCCCAATAACCTCCATATGCTTGTCCAATGCCCGCTTGAATGACCATAAAGAGGGAGAGTCCACCACTGCTCCTGGCAGGGCATTCCATGAACTTACAATCACAATTTGGTTTGCTTGATTCCAACGAGAGGATACTGGTGTTCTTCTATGTCTGGAATTGTTGTACACTGTCTGATGTAGTATGGGTGTGCTAATCCCACATCTTACAATAATCATGTTCAGTCTCATTTCTTAACTCAAATAACATCAACATCTTCCGGTTTCTCCAGAATTTCCTCCAGCCCCCTCTGACAACATAAGGTCTCATTTGATCTGTTTTAGATCATTGTAGCTTCAGACTTCCTTTCCCTTAAAACTCCCTGCCTTAGGCTTTAAGGCTGATAGAGGTTTCACATCTGTCTAGCATTGTGCCATCTCTGCTGCTTTTTGTGGTTTTTTTTCCTTTTTTTTTACCTTCTTGTGGTCCTACAAGATTGTGCTTGACCTGATGTTGTGTTAAAAAAAATCCCCATTAACAGTTTCATTGGTAAATATTCATTATTCAATGGTATTTATTTCTAATTGAGTTAAGCTAATTTCCAGTAGGGATTCTTATATGATTCTGATGAATGTCCCTGAAGTTTACTTCCTGAAATCCTCAAGCATGAATTGAGGTCTATTGTCCGATATCAATTCCTCAAGGAAACCATGCTTTGCAAAGTCACTTTTCAGTACTCTCATCACTGGTTGAATGACGTATTGCCATTTCAAACTAACAATCTAGGATAAGAGTTAATGAAGATCAAATACATCTACCCTCAAATCCAACTGATCGGTTACTAGCCTTTCCCATGGCTTTTTCAGAAATCTTGATGAAATCTATTGTTCCTGTCAGCATAGTGAAATGTAATCCTCCATGTCTTTCCAAACGCCTTGTCACCGCACTGATCATTGTGCTCTTGCTCCACAACTGCTGCCTCACAGTGCCAGAGACCCGGGTTCAATTCCCGCCTCAGGTGACTGACTGTGTGGAGTTTGCACATTCTCCCCGTGTCTGCGTGGGTTTCCTCCGGGTGCTCCAGTTTCCTCCCACAGTCCAAAGATGTGCAGGTCAGGTGAATTGGCCATGCTAAATTGCCCGTAGTGTTAGGTAAGGGGTAAATGTAGGGGTATGGGTGGGTTACGCTTCGGCGGGTCAGTATGGACTTGTTGGGCCGAAGGGCCTGTTTCCACACTGTAATGTAATCTAATCTAACTCATCATACTTACATATTCTTTTGAATTTGAACAGGGCTTCTGTTGAATTTCTGTTTGCTTTGACTTTCGTATAACCATTCTATGGTCATTCACCAATAAATCTTCCACTCTTGTCAAGAGTTCCTTTTGCTGGTGGTATCTCTGAAGTTCTTGATCTTTGGATTAATATTTTCATTATCTTTTGTTGTCTGATATCTGCACTCTAATTTGTCAGATTTTTGAGCTGCACGAATTTGCCTTAGTTTTTCCCTCAGTTGCTGGTGAATTGCAGTAGAATAATACTCTAGTTCGATAAGAAGAGGAGCTTCTTTTATTTTGTAATTCACTAATGCCCTTGAGACTGTGTCCACTGTTAGCTCAACTATGGCAAAGTCCTTGTGCGTTAGCCTAAGCCTGAATCTTTAAAATGCAGTCCCAACAGTGATCAAATGTACACTACAACCGATTTTCAAATTTCGTCATCTGATTCTAATACCGGAGACTTTAATATCTTCAAAAGGAAAATAATTCACTGGCTTAAAGATGGAGTAATCACCTGACCATAGTTACATGCAGCTTAACTCATCCTACCAATAATCAAGAACTAGTCTGAGCTCTAATATTTTTATTGAGTGAGAGTGCAAATAGTTAACCAGGCCCCAATCACCTGTTTAATTTACACCTTAATGATGAGTTTGCACATGGAGGTAAAATACATCATCTGTAATATCCAACTTGAAAACAAGGCATTCAGAAATTGGAACATTTAACCAGTTTTCAAGCAGAGTATTGGATTTGTATCTAACACTGATCGAGGGTCCTTCTCCCCTCCCTCAGCCTTTTGAAAGATAAAGCATGTGTCGATAACACAAACTAGAAAGAAACATCTCAATACTGAGCATTCAAAGAGGCTTGCAGTATTCAGAGCTGCCAACTAACAATAGTCTCAGAGTAAAATCTAATGCTCCAAGGGCACCCTAAGGATTTTAAATAGCATAATCACTTATCTTATTTTGTTTCAGACCCTTTACCCTTTTAAATTTTTTTGGCTGTCATTTATTTGTTTAATGTTGCATCTTTTTATTGTTTTAGGGATTAGCAAGTAATTAATTTTCTTCTTTCCCAATTCAACAAAAACACCTTGTAATTGAATGTTTATTAGTTTCTGTTGAAGTGGTTAGCTACATTTTAATTGCTAAAAACATTCTTTCTTAATTTCTTTTTGAAAAGAGGAGAGGCAATTGACCTCTCCTTGTCTATTAGAATACTCCAGTGCCTTTGCAGTATTCTTTAGTTTTCTACCTATCTCAATTGTTTACCAAAAGCATGATGTCCAATTTCTGTCACTTATTTTGTTGAGCTGTAACAGGCATAGTGCTTGAATATGAGCTTTTTGTCAGCAAAGAATGAGGCCAATGTATTAATGAACACAACGTCTGCTACACTGGTGCCAGACTGCAGGCCCAACTGGCAATCATAAACTGGTTGTCAATGTAATTCTTCTTACACTAAGGATTAGCGAGCAAATGTTGCAAAGGTAAGGAACCAAATCTAATATTTGATGCTGTGTTGCAATAAGTGCTGGCCTAGCCAGCGATATCTGCATCCCATGTATGAATAAAGAAAGCACTGATGTTATAGGAACAGCCGTAAGCCATTTAGCCCCTTGAACTGGTTCCAACATTCAACGAGATCATGGATGATCTGTGGCCTAACTCCATTTACCTGCCTTTAACCCACATCACTTAATACTTCTGCGTAACATCAAGTTCTCCATCTCAGATTTAAAATGAACTGATGTGGAAGAAAGTGCCAAACATCCACAACGCTTCGTATGTGCAACTCCAAAGATGTGCCAGTTAGGTGGATTGGCCATGCTAAATTGTCTATAGTGCCCAGGGATGTGCAGGCTAGGTTAACCATGGAAATGCAGAGTGATAGGGTAAGGATCTGGATCAAGTACTCTTCAGAAGGTTGGTGTGGTCTTGATGGGCCAGATAGTCTATTTCCACAGTGTAGGGATTCTATGATTCTGTAAGTGTTTTCTAGTATCTCTCCTGTTTTAGACTAAGCTCCTTAGTTCTAGAATCCCAAAGGATTGGAAATCTTTTATCTTTATCTACCCTATTTCTTATGTTAATATCTTGAAGCCTTCGATCAGACCACCCCTTAACCTTCCAAATTCAAGAGAAAACAGGCCTAATTTGCATAGTCTCTCCTCATAGCTTAACTCCTGAAATCCAGTACAATCTCCCTTCAGAACGTTACTCCTGAAATCCAATATAATTTCTCCTCAAAGTAACTCCTGACATCCAGAATAATCTTTCTTCATGCCTCCTGAAGTCCAATATAATGTCCCCTCAAAACAACTCCAGAAGTTCATCTTTTACTCTCTTTGAACAATTAACATCTGTTGTTAAAGTGTTTTGTGTGGTAACTCATGGTAGCAATCATTGTGGTCTCCTACAGGTAGAGAGACATTTGTTAATCATTCTTGAAGCAAACATAATATTTTAAACTTATATTTCAGAGCTGGTTTTAATATACCTTATTGTGCAATGATATTGTTTGGTTTATCTGAAAATAGATTCTATTCTAGTTGTCTAAGAACATGAGCTGCATTTATTGGAAACACATGTCAAACAATGATGCAATGAAACAATGATCCACATCCTTTCTTTTCCTTCCAGTATTGTTGATAAAACATATGGTCTGCAGCATACAATTGCCTGATGGGCAATCAGTGAGAATACAACAGTTGTAACATATTGAAAATTACATCGTGTTGTATCCACTTAAGTCTAACATAGTCCTATACCAGCAGAGGGAGTCAACAAGTAGCATAGTAAAACATCCATGTTTTAACAGCAGTTCTGTTCCTGACTGAATGTTACTGTTGCTTCCTAAGAACTTCATAAGAATGGTGAGAAATAGGAAATGTTGCTTTCAGGTACAGAATTCTAGAAATCATTTGCCCACTTTCTGTAGAAAATATTTTAAGCTGAATTATCGGGGAATAGATTGAGCATCTAGCCTGTGTCAGACACACAAGAGGCACTCTGTTTCAGAATAGTCTGCTCAATGGCACACGCACGCACATACGCAACTTACCAAGCCAACCAACAAAATAAGTCTGGATAATTATATATACAATTTTATTTGATAGCAATGTGATCCCAGATCTTATTTAGGCACTATCAGTGCATGCTGATCAAGATTATGTTGTCTATGTCGAATTTATCATGTTTTGATGCACCTCAGAACTATTGCCTGTGTTACCACATTAGGAAAAGTGGTCGAAATGTTTTGAAGGTGGCAAGTTTTGAAATCACGGATGTCAAATAGAGAAAAAAAAACTTCTCCACACCACTCCAACAGGCAACAGTGCTCCGAAAGCTAGTGCTTCCAAATCAACCTGTTGGACTGTAACCTGGTGTTGTGTGATTTCTAACACTGTCCACCCCAGTCCAACACTGGCACCTCCAAATCATTACTTGTCCACTGCAGAGGTGAAGAGTTGGAAGATATTTTTGAGACGTGAGAACTTTTCTGAAACAAAAGTGACAAAGACTAAGTAAGAACCTGCCCTAACAATCTATTTCATGCTCAAGCACAATTCAGTACACAAGAAACTTGTCTTCTGATGCACTAAGTAAGCGACATATTAATCAATATTGCACATGATTGAAGCATTTCATACCCGAATTTGATTTTGGTGATGTGGAATATGTCAAATGGGGAAATCAAAACAAATAATCAAATATTGATTCTCTAGTCAAATATCTCGGATGTACTCGAGAAAGACAGAATACTGACCTGCTGGAGGTAGCAAGGTAGTTATCAAAACCTGGAGCTGCTGAAGCTGCCAACAATACTGTATTCCAACTACAATTCCTGTTCATCAGTGACTTGCCAGGAAACCACTTACAAAACAACAAAAACGTGACTTGTCCGAAGAATGTTTTGACTGTTGATAGCGCCTATCCACTTGGAAAAGAATGGTATTGGCAAACAATGCAAAGCTTGAGAAAACGCAAAGACTTTATCATTCAAAAAATCAACCAATATCAACAGAAGGATGCTACTTGGATGCAACACAGTAAAAGGATGACAGAATGCAGCTAATGTAGAAGCAGCTAACTTTGAATGTACTTTTGTGCTCTCTACCTGACACAGAAACCAGCCAGAGGTGACAGTGACCACGGGTGCCCAGACATTGATGATCTCATAAATACAGGGACATCGGTCAATGTCAAAAAGCATTCAACAAACCTCATTGTTTGCAAACCCAGTCTTTGCTAATCAGGCAATTCAAAAAAAATTCCCTTACCACTATTGAAGGATGTCAGGACTCTTCAAATTCCAATCTTTTTCAAAGACACCAGAACAAATGTGAAGAATGTGACATGCTTATCAGTTTTTACACAACATCAGATCTGCATATGATTACAGGCACTTCCAAAATTTCTGCACATACCAGTGACATTCTTGAGTGGTATGCTGACTGATTCACTGGTTTCAGCAAACTGAAAAGTGTTATATGCAAGTTGGATAGACACCACCTAATGCGTCTCTGGTCGCACATCAATGGTGGTGAATAGCATTTCATGTCAAAGCACAGACAGACAGGGACTTCAGCAGCTACTTGACCTTGGAGTTATTGAGAAAGTTGGGAATGAGCAAGCCACTTGTGCCTCACCCATACAAACTGTCAAGCACCCCAGGAGTGAGAACCAGTGTAAAACCTGCATTGATACATACAGTCACCAAACCAAGCCATGCAATGAAAAAGGCACTTGAGACCAACGATCGATGCAACCATCGAGAACATAAAATGTGCTAAGCATTTTGGTAAACTTGACCTAATGCAGGATATCAACAAGACGTGTGAAACAGACATCTTAGAGTATTCTCCACTGACATTAGATTGTTTTTCACTTCCACAGCTTAAGCATCCCAGCATAGGAAGGACTTGAAGTCACCTTAGCATCAGCAATGATGTTCTTATCACTGGGTACTCTGAAAGCAAACTCAATTCACAGCTACATGAATGCCCACAATGTATTTCGAGAATGTAACCTCACCTTGAACAAGGACAGGCACTTGATCAATGAAAGCTGCTTTGAATTATTTGGTTATGTGTATAATGGTGAAAGAATATGTGCAGAAAATTGGAGGTATTGCCAGCTCTGTGAATAAAATGTGCAGGAAGTGCAGAGTCAGCTCAGGCTTGTTCACTCCTGAACTCACTAGATTATCTGCCTACCCACATCATCTGATAAAAGAGCCCACCAAAGAAGATGCTGTACACTAGGCCAAACAATGATTGTCAGCATGGTATACAAATACCTACTTTGACTCTGAGAAAACCACCTAACTAATTATACTGCAAGCCTGGTTGGCAATTCCAGTGCAGAAAGACAAAGCAGGTTACCCAACCATTATTATAGTGTCAAGCCAATTGCTAATGTTGGGATAGTCAACATTTGCAAGCAGAAAATAAGGAGCTCTCAATAACTTGGGAGATCTTACACTTTTATCTGAACTTCTGCAGAAGTGTGTTTCAAGTAATAACCAATATTAGAACACTAATAAGCTTGTTTAACAATGCTACCACTCCAATAGAATGCTGAATACATAAACTACAATTCCATGTTATATAGCAGTCAGGTTAGCTCAACCCATTGGGTGATCTCTCATGACATCCATTGCCAACAATCAGTGCTAATAATTGTGAGCAAAATATTGTCAAACAACACTTGAACTTCAGGAAACCTAAAACTGGGCAAATATTGAAATGGCAGCAAAACAATATTGCAACAATTCATGACAGCTATGAAATCATGAAAATGGAAAGACAAGATCAAAAATGTGTCTACAAATGAAATCACTCATAAGCCACAGTATCTTAATATCTGAATGAGCTCACTGTTATAATCACATCTAATCTTGAGTTACATAGCAATTGTATCATCATTCCACAATCAGAGATGAAATAGGTGTTAATACAGCACATGAAGATCACTAGAGAACTGTTAAAACCAAACAGCTCCTTACAAAAAGAATTCGGTTCAAGAAATTGCCTGTAAAGTGAATTACAGAGTCAATCGCAACACCAAATCCTTGTGGTTCTCTGAAGCTGTTTGAATCCAGGATCATGGATGAGAGTTAGCACTGACTTCATAGACTTGCACATTGGCAAAGAGCTGTTTGTTTTCACTGATCACTACATTCCCAGTCACAGAAACCATTACAATGCAGTCATCCCAAAACTTGACAAGAATTTGCAAAATGTCAGAAGTGGCAATGGCCCCATTCAACAGTGAGGAGTTTAAAAAATGTACAAATTGTCTAGGTTGCATGCATTGAAATACCACATCCCATTAACCAAGAGCTGAAGGAGAAATTGAAAGAGTTATGTATACTTTTAAAAGAGTGATATTCAGTTACTACAGAGCAAGTGACAGGTGCAAGAGTCATCTTGCTTTCATTGTAAGTACAGATTGACTCCTCACTTTTCCAGACCTCTAGCTGAACTCTTCCTTACACAGTCCATGTGCATGTATCTTCTGGAGTTACCCCATGAATCAATTAACAGGTAAGCAAATCCAATTAAGAAGCAAAGCATTGGACGAAAGTAAATGAAAGACAATATTAATAGATTCCAAGCAGTTGGTTAGATTGAAACCAAGACACATATATTTTGTTTGGAGGAAAAAAAGTTTGACATACTCAGTCTTGGCCTTCTCATTCCACCCTCAGTGTCACAGCTACTCTTAATTTATATGTGCTCCGACAAATACAAGTCACCAGGTTCTCTTAAACTGAAATAAAGACATTTTAAAAAATGTGATGAACCAAACATTAATGAATGAAACATGAAACTTCGAGCTACACCACTGAAAAACATAATGATCATGTTGGAAAGCAAAAAGCCTTCATGAACATCCAGCCATTTATTGTGTGACAATTGTAAACTTTTCACTGCACTCATTCAAGTACATGTGACAATAAAGCTAATTCAATTCAATTGTTGTGACCTAAATGTAACATGCAATTGATCACAAAGGGTATGCCAGTTTCAAAATACTGAAAATGTTATTCATTAGCATTGAATTAAGTCAATCATTGACAACTCAGATGATGAACATGTGTTCAATTAAAGCACATCTAATTTTAAATGATCTAATTGTACAATACAGCGTGCATTATTAAAAGTATAAAAGTTAGAAGCTATAATATTATTGGTGAAACAGAATATTTAGGCTTATTGCTTACACTTTTGGAAACAAACCATTGAAGCTTTCATTTGTTAAGAAGAAGGATGTAGTATCTTGAAAGTTGGATTGAACATTTCATTCACATGGAACTGTCCACATACCCAGAGAGAGAGAGAAAGAGAGACAGAAAGAGACAGAGAGACAGAGAGAGAGAGCGACTGCAAGGGTAATTCTGATGACATAGGAGAAAGTGAGGACTGCAGATGCTGGAGTACCAGAGTTGAAAAATGTGGTGCTGGAAAAACACAGCGGGCCAGGCAGCATCCGAGGAGCAGGAGAATAATTCTGATGACGGGTTACTTGACTTTATAAGGAATCTATGTCTCATCAGTACAGACAGTTCTATTCCTCATTGACTTTTAAGTTTCTTCCCAGGAGTTCCAGAACAGTACTTTTTTAAAGTGTTTATTAATATTGGCAGCAGTTCACACTAAATTTAATTGAATCTCTTTCTATTAACAAGTGTTTTTAAATTAAGGATTGGATTTTCTCCAGAAGGCTACTAAAGCGACTGATGCTTCTGTCATACACTACCGTAAATAACTGCAAATGACTTTTTTTGACTGTAGTGAAAAATTGTAACTGTTGTATTGGGAGAAATTACATGAATGAGTAAAGGACTGAATAACTAAGTATTAGAAATAATTGAATTTGACACCTCACCACTAGTATTAACTACAATCCCTGTGATGAAAAAGATCTAACATGCACAATATTGTGAGTTTCATTCTCAAGGTAGGTTTATCCCTGTGATAACTGAACATCATTGAATGGTCATTGTACACAAAGATAAAGCACACTGGAGATTGTACTGTTTAATTTAATGAAGCATGGACTGTTAATCTGTCATCTATTTACAGGAAGAGTAGCATTGTCAAGGTTCTTTGTGATATTGTATTTATTGGGATTGGACTGGCCATTTATCCTTCCTGACATCTAGTCAAATAAAGTTATGTTTTCCATTAAGCATAAACCATTGTGACTTGATATTTCAAGAGCAGAAGAAGTCAAATCAAATAATGTTTCTGGCAAAGTAAATGCTAACTTCAAGCTCAAGTAAAGCTCAGGAAAGTTTAGAATTTATTTTCCATTAACACAGAAGGTTATTAGAATATGGAATACAAATATGTACTGAAGGTAAATCAATGCAACATTTGAGAGTGTCGGCAGAATGGTAGTATCAAAATGTGTAGGGGAATGGGTTTACTGAAGATAGCTCAAATATGGAGCTAATACCAGCACAGGCACAATTGATCAAATAGTACTGTGTTGAGGTTTTCCTGACTCTATAGAACAGATGTTAAAATATCAATTTCTTTTAAAAATAATATTTGTGGGGACTGCTTTGTTCTTCAGACCTCCAATCAAGACCTGAATAATTTTTTCCATATTTTCTTTAATTTTGCATAGTAGTAAAGATTAAAATCAAATTCTTGAGCCATGACAAACTAGCTTTCTTCAATTAAGCTTGCCTTAGACTTGTTTAGCAAAGTCAATGTTAGGACATCAGAGGCAAAATTATACTATAGTCTGACCACCTAGCTAGTCAGGAAAAATGCTTGCAATGTAATTTCCTCTTGTTTTAATATTTTAACTAATGCATAGCAGGCATCATAGCATCTCTCTGTGTGATCGTTTAATCATGTGGTGTGGGGTTGATGGAAAGTACCTTGAAAGGCCTTGAAGCCCAACCATGAATTGGCAATACTCTAGAGAGAGGAAAAAACACAGATTACTTTGATAATAGAAAGGATAAAACCAAGTACTCCCTCAGGTCAGCCAGTCATGATTAAAGCAAAATGCGGATGCTGGAAATCTGAAATATAAACAGAAAGTGGTGGAGAAACTCAACAGGTCTGATAGTGTCTGTGGAGAGAGCAACAGAGTTAACGTTTGAAGTTTTCCACCATTTTTATTTTAGTCAGGCTTATTCATCAAGGTAGCAGCAGATGCGTCATCTACAGGTCTGGAAGCATTCCTCATTCATGTACAAACTGATGGCATGTAGAAACTGATCTGTTTTACATTGAAAACTTTGATGGGGATTGAACAGAGCTACTAAAACAGAGAGACAGAAGCATTAGCAGTTATAAGGGGACACATACACTGTGTAAACTACTTCTTGAGGCTGCAATTGCAGATATAGATGGACTTCAAACCATTGGTAACATTATGAGGACCTAAAGCAAAATCTAAAAAGTCTCTTAACATATTCAAAGTTTCAAGCGTAGGGATGAGATTCGATTATGGTATCATTTCCACTCCAAGGAAGAGAAAAGATGGCTGACGATGCAAATTCAGTGCCGTTCTGAAAAATCTCTGTGTGGGTTGCATGAGTCTCAAGAGGAACTGTAGAATGTTACACCCGAGGAGTTTCAGACACAAACACTTCAAAGGGAGAGATGTCATCCAAGAAACTGAACTATATGGTCTCTTGTGGATACAGAGTTAGTGTGAGGCTGATTAACCCTATTTGGTATGAATCCATCTCTTGTGGGTTGTCTCCCAGATTGCAAGTATCAAATGAGTTGAAAGAAAGGCAGTTCTGGATGAAAGGCTTGTTTGTTTTTCCTCACTAGGAAACACAACATTGGGAGTCAAATCAACAACAAGCCTTGTGTACTAGAGTGCCAGCTGCTAGTGGGCAAGGGTGCTGGCTTGGGGTTCATGTTGGAGTGTGCTGAAGTATATTGTGAGAAATGTATGGTTGAGAACTTCCACATGCATGTGCTAGTGAAAAGCAATAAAGGGCTGAATTTTACCCAAAAAACAGGGTTTCTCTCTCTGTGAGCTCCAGCACATTATCTCACACAATTGTCTGCTGCTTGTCTTTTTTTGTGCATAGCATGACTCCACAGCACATGCTCACATTACCGGGTGCTCACCAGAGATTGAAGTACATGCGATTCCCAGGATCTTTCCAGATTTGTGCTGCTGGTGTCATATTGAAAGCAGTTGACTAGACCAAATGGTGCCAGTCAAGATTAGCCCTTCACAGTGCGCATAAGGTGAAGGAAGTCAGAAAGAAAGCTTCTGAGGGCAGGTAAGTACCATATCACTGGAAAAACGTCACATTTGTAAAGGTATTGCCACCCGTCATGATCACCGTTCTGATTGACTGTTGTTTTTACTGAGGCCACGAGAATTAAGCTCCAGAAGCTATCCATTCTTGTTGCCCGATTATGTCTTGGATCCTGTCTGAAAAGGTTCTTTTCTCTCCCAAATGCCCAGCAGAGCATAAAATCTTGTCATGTCAGCATTACATGGTGGAAAGACTTGAAACAGTTAACATTCATTTTTATTGAACAACAGAAGTAACAGCAAATAAGAAAACTGGACATGAACAAACAGGGACCGATTGCCTTTCAGTCAACAACAAATTCACAGTTGCTGAAGACATTAACTGTCTCAACCTGTCTACCCCACTCCACCACTCCAACCTCTCACTCTCACAACGTGCAGCCCTCCACTCCCTCTGCTCCAATCCCAACCTCACTATCAAGCCAGCAGATAAAGGGGTTGCAGTGGTAGTGTGGCTCACTGACCTCTACACCACTGAAGCCAAACGCCAACTCGAAGACACCTCCTCCTACCGCCCCCTCGACCATGACCCCACCCCCCATCACCAAACCGTCATCTCCCAGACCATACAGAACCTCATCACCTCAGGAAATCTCCCACCCACAGCGTTCAACCTCATAGTCCGGGAACCCCGCACTGCCCGATTCTACCTCCATCCCAAGATCCACAAGCCTGACCACCCCAGCTGACCCATTGTCTCCGCCTGCTCCTGCCCCACTGAACTCATCTCCACCTACCTCGATACTATCCTGTTCCCCCCCCAGTCCAGGAATTCCCCACACATGTTCATGACACCACCCATGCCCACCACCTCCTCCAAGACTTCCATTCCCCAGGTCCCCAACACCTCATCTTCACCATGGATATCCAATCCCTCTACACCTCCATCTGCCAAGACCAGGGCCTCCAAGCCCTCCATTTCTTCCTCTCCCGACGTTCCCAGCAGTACCCTTCCACCGACACTCTCATTCATTTGGCTGAACTGGTCCTCACTCTGAACAATTTCTCCTTCGAATCCTCCCACTTCCTCCAGATGAAAGGGGTAGCTATGGGTACCCGTATGGGCCACAGCTATGCCTATGTCTTTGTCGATTATGTAGAACAGTCCATCTTCTGGAGTTACACTGGCACCACTCCCCACCTCTTCCTCTGCTACAGTGATGACTGCATTGGCGTCACCTCGTGCTCCCATGAGGAGTTTGAGCAGTTCATCAACTTCACCAATACATTCCACCTCTACCTTAAGTTTATCTGCACCATCTCTGACACCTCCCTCCCCTTCCTGGATCTCTCCATTTCCATCAATGAAGACCAACTTAACACTGACATTTTTACAAACCCACCAACTCCCACAGCTACCTGGATTACACCTCTTCCCACCCTACTTCCTGCAAAAATGCTATCTCATATTCCCAATTCCTCTGCCTCCGCCGTATCTGCTCCCAGGAGGACTAGTTCCACCACAGAACACACCAGATGGCCTCCTTCTTTAGAGATTGCATTTTCCCTTCCCACATGGTTGAAGATGCCCTCCAACACATCTCATCCATGTCCCGCACTTCCGCCCTCCAACCTCACCCCCCCAAATACAACAAGGACAGAATCCCTCTGTTCTCACCTTCCGCCCCACCAGCCTTCGCATAAACCATATCATCCGCTGACATTTCTGCCACCTACAAATGGACCCCACAACCAGGGATATATTTCCCTTCCCATCCCTATCCGCTTGCCACAAAGCCCGATCCCTCCGTGACTACCTGGTCAGGTCCATGGCCTCCAACAACCCACTCTCCTCTCATGGCACCTTCTCCTGCCACCGCAGGAATTGAAAAACCTGCGCCCGTACCTCCTCCCTCACCACCAAACAAAGCCCCAAAGGAGCCTTCCACATCCATCAAAGTTTTACCTGCACATCCATCAATATCATTTATTGTATCCGTTGCTTTCGATGCAGTCTCCTCTAAACTGAGGAGACCGGATGCCTTCTTGCAGAGCGCTTTAGGGAACATCTCCAGGACACCCGCACCAATTAACCCCACTGCCCCGTAGCTGAACATTTTAACTCCCCCTCCCACTCTGCTAAGGACATGCAGGTCCTGGGTCTTCTCCACCGCCACTCCCTCACCACCCGACACCTGGAGGAAGAATGCCTCATCTTCCACCTTGGAACACTTGAACACCAGGGCATCAATTTGGACTTCACCAGTTTCCTTATTTCCCCTCCCCACACCCAATTCCAACCTGCCAGCTCAGCACTGTCCCCATGACCTGTCCTACCTGCCAATCTTCCTTCCCACCTACCCGCTCCACCCTCCTCTCTGACCTGTCACCTTCATCCCCACCCCCATCCACCTACTGCACTCTTTGCTAACCTCCCCAGCTCCAACTCCCCCCGCCCCCTCTCATTTATCTCCCCATCCCGGAAGCTCTCTGCCTCATTCCTGATGAAGGGCTTCTTCCCAAAATGTCGATTTTCCAGCTCCTCGGATGCTGCCTCTTCCAGCACCACTCTAATCTTGACTCTGATCTCTAGCATCTCCAGTCCCACATTCACCTAGTTGATTTTAACCTTATTGCGAATCAACTCATGAGACAATTCCCATCTACTGGAACCAGGTGCCGGTCAGGTCCTAGGAGAAAGTGAGGACTTCAGATGCTGGAGATCAGAATCGAGAATGTGGCGCTGGACAAGCACAGCTGATCAGGCAACATCTGAGGAGCAGGAGAATTGACGTTTCGGGCATAAGCCCTTCATCAGGAATTTACTGAGATCCTTGTAAAGAGAGGAGGCCCTACCTGATGAAGGGCTTATGCCTGAAATGTTGATTCCCCTTCTCTTGATTGCTGCCTGACCGTCAACTAGGTCTTGTCTGGCTTATCAGGGTGATATTTCTCCTCCTCCTTAATGTCTTTATCTTCCTCCTCAGAAGACTGTTGCCCCTCTCCCAGCTCTTCAGCATCTATCAGTGCTCTCTATGTAGCTTCCTGACTGATTTACCGCTCCTCCCTAGATGAGACCGTATGATGTAGGAGCAGGACCATTCAATGGGATCATAACTGACCTGATTATCTTCAACTCCACCTTTCTGCTTTACCTTCATAGCCCTTGATCCTCTTACTGAACAAGAGTTTGTCTGTCTCAGCCTTAAATATTCTTAATGACCTAGCTGCTATAGCGCCCTGTGGTAAATAATTCCATAGCCCCTCATAACATGGCGCACCTCAATTAACTCCCCACTCCCACCCCTCGGTCCTCTAAGCGTTAAGGAAAACAATCTCAGCCTAGTTAGATTCTCTTCATCGCTGAATTGCTCCAGCCAAAGCAACATTCTGGTGAATCTCCTCTAAGTTTATTTAAAGTAATTCAATACTTTGTTTTCTGGAAGGAAATGAAATAATATGTTGCGCATGTGGCCCTCCTGATTGAAACTGTACCCCTTTCTGGGGGGACTTGTGTGCCTTAATTTATGGCTTCACACATCATCTCTCAAAAATGCACATAATGAGCAAATGCATTGATGTATCTCTATCGGTGACTAAGCAAAGATAGAGAGGTCAGCATCTCAGATGTGCTCTCATTCTTCCATCTCAGTAGTGGCCTCGGATTAACAGTTTAAATAAAGGATTGAGCTTGTTCAATACAGCCGTTTTCTCTCTGCCATTCACACAAAACAAGATTACTTGTCATGATGTCATTGCGAGAGACACAGTGGGGGTGTTCAAATCTTGCAATTCATGGGTGACTTCATCCTTTTTATAAAAATAATGTATCAGGAATCTGAAGCATTTTCCCTCGGCTAATGTTTACTTGATGGGAAGGCTTAATGTATAAGATGGTTGTTGCCTGTGAAGAAATGGGACTCAATCACATGATATCCTCAGAAAGAAAATAGCTATCAATTAAGTCTTTAAAGAAATCTTGACTTTCCCAAATAGCAAGGTCTTTAACTATGCTTTATAAATTCTTTAACTCTTTGATTACTGAACTAATATGGTTATCTTTCCAGTTGCCTCATCTATTCAAAAAACATATTTAACTTCGCATTCCTTTTGTAAATGCTTAAATTCTGACCTATAGTTCATTTGAATGTGCATTTATTTAAAATGAGTGACTTTAGAGAAATGAGAAATCTTGCACCTAAAGGAATGAGCCATATTTCCTTTACCTACTGATGGTTTTGGTGCACTTTGTGCTGACTAACAGTGTAGGGAAGAGATGGCTGACAATTGTATCATTGTTGGTGATCACAACATAGGTAGAAAGAAAATGAAAAACGCCGAACTGAGAATTGATCCCTGTATCTAATTGGGCTTTAGGCATTTAGATAAATTTAACTGTAACCATTTAGTTTCTCTGCACATCACACACAGAGCTCTTACACTGAAGCCAATCAATTTGGAGAGTTATTTCAAAAAATTAAAGTTGACCATGAAATAACTTACATATAAACAACTGGCATCAGTCCTTTGTCAGTTTTCTTCTATCCCCTCCCAGAGGCATAGAGTCATAGGGCTATACAGCATGGAAACAGACCCTTTGGTTCAACTCATCTATATCATCCAGATATCATGAATAAATCTATTTCCATTTGCCAGCATTTGGCCTATGTCCCTCTAAACCCTTCCTATAAAATATTCCATAATCATCCTGGTATCTAGCTAGCATCTAATTTTGAGGTCATGCTCTTGCTCCTTAACAAATGTGTACTTCAAAAGTGGTGGTTCACTTTATTCTTTATTCATTCACAGGATGAGGGCTGGTTTTTTATTACCTGCCAGTTTTTAAATTTCCCACGGCATTTATTATCTGGCCCTAATTGCACAGACGGTTATTGAGAATCAACCACATTGCTGTGGTCTGGAGTCACATCGAGGCTAGACTGGGTTAGGACAGCAGTTTCCTTCCATAAAGGACATTAGTGAACCTCACTCATTCGTGCTTTGTGGAAGATTATTTCCAATAGTCTGTGATTGGTTCCAACTCTTGCTAAAAACAGATGTTTGAAACCACATGATGCCAAATACAAGAGGTAACATCTCTGTATGTATGTGTGTAGCGGAATAGGTGGCTTGTTCAGATGACCGCATTTTCAAACCAAAGGCAAAAGGTTTATCATCTTTCAAAAGAATCAAGTCTAGGCCTTTTTCTGATGCATCTTCTTCAACAGTCGTAATAGTACAATAGGTAAAAGTTTGTTGACAAGTGTCTGTTTCCGTGCTGTATAGCTCTATAACTCTATGACAGAACCTGTTTGAGAAATCAAAATGGTCATCTGGACAATGTAGGGATAGGAGAAAGTGACAACTGCAGCTGCTGGAGATCAGAGTCGAGAGTGTGGTGCTGGAAAAGCACAGCAGATCAGGCAGCACCTGATGAGCAGGAGAATTCATCAGAAAGGCTTATGATTCTCCTGCTCCTCGGATGCTGCCTGACCTGCTGCTTTTTCAGTACCACACTCTCGACAACGTAGGGGATATTCTTGAGAAAATCTCTCAATCAATATGCCCTATCCGTGGCGTTGGGAATAAATGGTGAGAGGAATTTAAGGCATTGTCAAAGATCTGCTTGATCCTGTGGAGTCGACATTTGTTTAAAACATCCTTGACCTTGATGTCTCAGATTGGGATGGTCTCCATGGGTGGACTAAATAGAGCCAAGGCAGTTAAGCTGTCTGATGTTGACATGACACTTTGTACTGTTAAAAAGCAATTCTTGTCATTGTGCTTATCCATCAGAAAGTGCAAGTTGTGGTCATGGTCTACTTTTGTCTTACCCATGACCATAATATTGTCAGCTATGCAAACACAGCTCGGTACATTCTGAATGATCCTGTCTATATGCTGCTGAATTATGTCCTGTCTAACTCATAACTCAAATGGTAACCATTAGAAGAAATTAAAAATCACACAACATCCGGTTATAGCCCAACAGGTTTATTTGAAAGTACTGGTGTTCGAAATGCTGCTCCTTCATCAACCACCTGATAAGGAAGCAGCGCTCTGAAAGCTTGTACTTCCAAATAAACCTGTTGGACTATAACCTGGTGTTGTGTGATTTTTAACTTTGTCCAATCCAATCCTACACTGGCACCTCCATATTATTGGTAAAAATCCTATCCTAAAATGCCATAAGTTGTTGGGATTCTTCTGGAGCTTGGAACAATGGATTCTCATTTAACTTCGATATTTCACATTATTCCTATCCACCTAGTTGTACCATTATTTTAGTACATTCAGGTGACTGTGGAATTGCTGCACAATTTTTTTATATGCCAAAACAAACTTGCTCTTTGTTTTTTTAAGGAAATGAACTTTCCTATCTGACTAATGCTGAAGTGAGATGGCAGAGATGCTCTTGTTTGGAAAATTAACAACTCGCACTTATTTTTACCAACTGTTTCACAGTCACCTTTGTCAAGCAATATTTGGCCAAAATTTGAAAATAGAAAATTTGAATAAGTTTGAGAACCAGAGATATAGATTACTCATCTTGCGAAAGATTTTGGTATTCCTTGCTCATGGTAATTTTGGATGTCATCTGATCTGATCTGAAGGCAACCACAGGTTGATCTTAGACTGAATTGTAGCAATCTAAGCATCAACGATACTTTTGATTTTACCCAATTCTGATATTTTCAGTGCCAATGCCACCCACATTTCTCCTTGCTGTACTGTAGGTTGTAGTGTAAGATCACTTGGGGTGGGGGAAAAACCACCATAAATCAAAAGGGTTTTAAATGGCTAATGTAATATTTTTAGTGGCAACATTTAATGTGGCATTGCTTTAGTTATTGTGTCATCTGGAGACAGGATTCAAAGAGATGTTGTAAATACCGTAATGCAAAGCAAGAGGATTATATTTCAATTTCTAAACCTCAAAGGCAATTTTCTTTGCCAAACTCAAGTGGCTTCCACTGTCCACCAGAGAAGACACGAAAACTGTCATTATGACATGCAGATGTTTAGCATTGTCAGCTTTTCCTTAAGTGAAAGAAATACTGTGGTAACTGAGATCAAATTGTGCTAATCATAGCAAAAACACTTTAAAAAGAAAACATAAAACTGTAGAATTCTTCAGGCTGTCTTTGCATGCTTGCAATTATCCTAGTGCAGAGTTCTTGTTTCAATCTTCCCAGTCATTAGTTTCAGCACATTAAGCATATTCACTCTTGGGGCCTGTCATGGTGCGTGGAGGAGAGAGTGAGGACTGCAGATGCTGGAGAGGCAGAGTTGAAAGATGTGGCGTTGGAAAAGCACGGCCGGTCAGGCAGCATCTGAGGAGCAGGAGTATCAATGTTTCGGGCATAAGCCCTTCATGTGGATGCTGCTTTTCCAGCGCCACCCTTTTTAATGCTGTCATGGTGCATGTCAGGAGTTGGAGTCTATAGTATTCCCTTATACACAGCATGAATCAGCTGAAGATTTGCACTTCAGATATAAGCAGTTAATTTGCTGATATGTTTTATTTCATAGAATTCCTACAGTGTAAAAGCAGGCCATTTGGCCCAACAAGTCCACATTGACCCTCTAAAGAGCAAACCACCCAGATACATTCCCTTACCCTATTAGTCTACATTTACCCCTAACTAATGCACCTAATCGACATATCCCTAAAAACTATGGGTAATTTAGCATGGCCAATTCACACGACTTGCACATCTTTGGACAGTGGGAGAAAATTGGAACACTTGGAGGATACCCATGCAGTCACAGGGAGAATGTGCAAACTCCACACAGACAGTCGCCCAAGACTGGAATCGAACCCAGGTCCCTGGCACTGTGAGACATGCACTGCTAACCACTGAGCACCTCTGAAGCAGTTATGTTGTGCTGCTCAAGACTTCTTTTACCTTGGAAACCCCTTTGATGTTGTAGGGAGCATTCCATAGCACCGGAACAATGGAAAATATTTATAACATGGATGGTCTTTCAAGTTATGGTTCATTCATTTTTGTCCATTATATTTGCTGCAGTGATAAAGTAAATTAAGGACAGGCCAGTGAGTGAAAGCACAATTATACTAGTGCTTGTACAAGTAGGCTGTGCTATTTATCGAGCGATACAATCATATGTTGGCACAGAACAATCGAAACGTTGCTGCATTCTCCTTGTTGAAACTGAGGCTGAGTGGAGTTGAGCGAGGTTTGTGATATGGTGGACAAACTCTAATTTGACTTTTTAAAACTCATTCAGTGGTTTTCAGGCAGTAAACATGTAGTTATTTTTGATACGAAGTATGTCCTCAGCTAGGATGGTGTATAAGGAGGATGGGGAGGAGGATAGAGTTTTTTGAGCAGTTGGCCAAGGAAGATGTACCGGGGCTGTCAGGGACTAGCTCATCAGATCAGGATTCTCAGTTTCACATGTGTCTCCGGTTTGCCAATGTCTAAACACCACCCTAGAGGCACTCTCAGTCGCTGGTTGGGTATCTAGTCCAGCCTTGTCAGGTACAAAGGAGTGTTATCCCCTGTCCTCCAGCAACCTCCAAGAGCTCCTGTTCCAAAGGTTGTTGACTGTCAGTTTGGTGACACCTTCTCCTCTCTTAGGCCAATCCTTGGCACTGAATGTCTCCTTGTCCTGCATGGCAAACTAAAAATGATGAGCGTACAATGGAATTATTGCCTTGTTCTCATGTATTTCAATGCCACATACTGACTATCCATTCTAACCTTTGCAAAACTATTATTAAACATGACTGTCACATGGGGTGGCCTCTTTTTCCAGTCAGTACCAATGGTGAGACTGCATTTCTGAGCTTGGGCTATTTTCCCACTCGCGAAAAGTGTTGGTTTGATAACTTCATCAGAGGTGTTTTGTTGCAAAGTTCATCACCCAAGCTGATTGCAACACTTTTAACACTGGACCCAGGGTCTTGGGTGGAACCTAGGCTGAGATCTCTGTCCAGGCTGCCTTGGTCAAGTGGGAAGGTCTTTGATTCCCATCTTTGGGGAAGAGAATTTCCTGCCTTTCCCAGAGAGCCTCTTTGGACAGGTATCATGAAGGGAAGTTCATTCTGGCAACTAGGGAGAGGTATGATAGGTATCCAAAAATGATCACAATGCAAGTGAATAGGGGAAATATGATAGGGGTCCAAGAACATAATTTAGTTTTATTCATTGGATATGGGCATCACTGGCCAGGCCACAATTACTGTCTATAGGGCAATTAAGAGTCAACCACATTGCTGTGGATTTTGAATCACATGCAGGCCAGACCAGGTGAGGATGACAGATTTCCTTTCCTCAAGGACATTAGTGAACCAAATGGATTTTTCCTGACAATCAGCAATGGCTTCATGGACAGTATTAAAGCTTGGGTTTCCTGACTATTATCTAATTGAAATTCCACCAGGATGGGATTTCATGGAATCCCCATAATATGGCAACAGACCATTCAGCCCATTGAGTCTACACTGACCATCCAAATAGCATCCCACCAATTCCTGTAACTCTGAATTTCCCATGACTAATACATCTCTCCTGCACGTCCCTGGATGCTATGGGCAATTGAGCATGGCCAATTCACCTAACCTGCAGATCTTTGGACTGTGGGAGGAAACCTGAGCAAGCCCACACAGGTGCTAGGAGAATATGCAAGCTCCACATAGACAATTGCCCAAGGGTGGAATTGAACCCAGGTCCCTGGTGCTGTGAGGCAGCAGTGTTAACCACCGAACCCATGTTCACAGAACATTACCTGGGTCACAGGATTAACAGTCTGGTGATTATACCGTCACCTCACCAATCAATTGACAGATGAAAACAGGAGCTAATCTGATGGACAGCATCAAGGAGGTGGCTAGTAGCCAAAGGAATATAAAGATGACAGTAGACGTGGATACCTGTGGGATTCTCACAGTGGCAGCACTGTCTGTAGACACTGGTTGCTTACAAGTGAAGGGCTTTAAGAACCGAACCCACCCCCCCCCCCAACACCGCCAATAACTGGATTTAATATAATTGATGAAAGGGGCAAACAGTTTCTGCCTACCCCGCGGCATGTGTTTACACAAGGCTCACACCCTTATTCCGTGAATTTAAACTTTGCATTGCAGTTGCATGCGAGGGAGGTCCTGATTCATAAATGGAACTGGTGTCCACTTCCGATCCTGCCATTGGGAGCCACAGTCTTTTTACTAAACTCCAGCCACTGTGTTAGGGCTCAAATGACTGTAAACTCAGTGTGGTTTGCTTTCCCTCTTTATTGCACAATCTTAACACCCTTGTGTGGTTTACAGGCTTGTTAGAAATTTCAGGTAGTGTTTATAGCCAACTTAAAACATTCACTGCCATGTGTCCTTTTATTTTGTATAATGTATACAGTCTGGATCATTTTGGAAGGAGTTTTGGAGGAACTGTGTGTGACTACACTTGTATGTTTGTTAACACACAGATACATCTCCTATTTTTTTGTCATTATCCGGTTTAGGACTAAAGATTTGGCTTTACTATATAGCTACAATTATAATTGCGTGAAGACTAACTTTTCAAACATTTATAAGAACTCTTAACATACTTGTGGGCATGGTGTCTCAGTGGTTAGCACTGCTGCCTCACAGTTCCTGGGTTCAATTCCGGCCCTGGGTGACTGGCTGTGTGGAGTTTGCACATTCTCCTTGTGCTTGTGTGGGTTTCCTCCCACTGTGCAGCTTGGGTGGATTGGCCGTCCGAGAGGGATGTATAGTCCAGCTGGATTAGCCATGGTAAATGCAGGCTTATGGGGATTGGACGGGAGGGTCATTGCAGATTCAATGGGCCAAATGACCTCTTTCTGCACTGTTACGATACTGTGTTGGTAATTATTTTTTCTCTCTCTATAACCTCCGCCAAGTCACCTGGTGTTTCTAATGAAAGGACCAATTAACAAGTACGACTTAAAATTGCTTGTCATTGTTCAGGTCCCCTTTCAAACTACACCAGGGTCTTTTTTAGATTAGATTACATTACAGTACAGTACAGTACAGTACAAACTCCACACAGTCAGTCGCCTGAGGAGGGAATTGAACCTGGGTCTCCGGCAGCAGTGCTAACCACTGTGCCGCCGTGCCACCGTGCTGCTCTCTTGTGGTGCAGTGTTAGTGTCCTGATCCCTGGACCAGGATGCCCATCTTCAAGTCCCATCTGCTCCAGAGATGTGACATAACATGTCTGAAACTGGTTGATTAGAAAATAAGCTAACTTTTTATAAAGCTGCACCAGTAGTTTTAGTGCTGGAAAAACACAACAGGCCAGACAGCATCCGAGGAGCAGGAGAATCGACGTTTCGGGCATCAGCTCTTCTTCAGGAATGAGGCTGGAGAAGGGCTTATGCCCGAAACATTGATTCTCCTGCTCCTCGGATGCTGCCTAGCCTGCTGTGTTTTTCCAGCACCACATTTTTCAACTCTGGTCTCCATCATATGCAGTCCTCACTTTCTCCCAGTAGTTTTAGTGTTCAGCCTGAGAAGATGAGGAAGGAGTCACATATAATTTTGATCAGATTGGAATTCCTAATTTGGTGAATACTTCACTGATTGAGTACTGAGTTTCTCCAGCAAGATTCCAAGATTAAAACCTGATCTCTGCTGAATCATCTCAATCCAAACGGAGCAACAATTATTCTCATTATTAGGAAAGGCAGATGATGCAAACAACCAGGATTGTCACTTTAATAACTATCAGATGAACCTTATTGGAATTGAATCAGTTTGGGCATTCAAGGTGCTGAATAGCACAGTGATAGTATCCCTGTCTCAGGAGTCCTGGGTTCAATTCCTACCTACTCCCAGAGCTGTGTCATATCAGACCTAAACACGTTGGTTTAAAAATATCTGTGACTTCTCAATGAGGATAAAGTTTAAACTTCTAACATGTACTGCTGAAGGGTATTTGTAGAGCTATACACCAGCAAAGACACAGCATCTCTGTGAAAGAAAGGCAAAGCACTGTTTAGTAAAATAAGAGCAAAGAAATATTTTCTGATTATTCTGTTTGGGGATGATATTGGTGTTAAAGGTTTGCTTGCTTATAATAGATTTTTGCATTGTTTTGCTGTCATCATTTATAGGATTAAAAGACCATCTTTGAGTCTGATACCTGAATATTTCCATAAATTAAAGAATTTGGTATGGACATTGTCAGATTAGTGACTCGATCCTTCAGTGCTGCAGGTTTGACACTAGATGGCAGTGACTTTGTATAACTTTGGATTTACACAGTCTGCTGCTTTGGGATCTGATGCCTATTTCATAGTTTGTGTGCTTGCCCTGCCCTGTATGAAGTGGATGACAAAAGATTAATCTGAACAATAAGTCTTTGAAAGCTTGGGGTATCATTTTGGAATGACAAAGATGATACAAACGCCCATTTCCAGCAGCAAGGAAGGAAATAATTTACTTGGGAACTTACCAGTTGGAGTTATTGATAAGAAATAATCAATAAGAAATAATGGCCAACAATTAATTGTATAAACTGGGTATAATATGAGGTTCATTTCAATAATGCTTTGAGTTTGTGAAATGTAATGAATCTTCAATGTTAGTGTTCACAAATTTACAGAGTAGTTGCATTCTGAGTCCTTAGAACATGTAAAGAGAAGTTGCTATATTTACTTAAGACAGAGCAACAACATAACGTACAATTTCTCTTCCATCTTTAGCATCTTATATTTCCTAATAACATATGTTAATTGTCCATTAAGCTACATGGGCTTCATTTTTAAGCAAAAATAACATTTTCATTTAAATGGCCTACAAATGATACACTAGGAGACAGTGAGGTCTGCAGATCCCGGAGATCAGAGTTGAACGTGTGTTGCTGGAAAAGCACATCCTGGTGAAGGGCTCTGGTTTGAAACGTCGATTTTCCTGCTCCTCAGATGCTGCCTTACCTGCTGTGCTTTTCCAGCAACACACTCTCAATTATAAATAATACATTTCCAACTGGATAAGTTTTGTTCCAATTTTTCTTGAATGCAAAACAACAGGAAAATGTACCCGTGTTGATATTTAAGTGCCCAGTCTCACCTGTTAGAAATGAGAGTATGGAGAATGGACATGTCACTTGAAACAGTAGGACCTTTCAAGTTCTCAAGAAATCAGATAAAGGCCCTGCACTGAAGTTCACCTACATGTGACCCAGCAATGCATGACCCCATCACTGTGTAAACATGGAGCTGTTACATTTAATGTAGTTGCCTTTCCAAATCTCAAAGATTACGAAAACCCCTCACTAGTACAAAAACATTGATTTGTGGGTATAGAGTGTGAAGAAGACCAGACTTCCCAACCTGGAATAAGACGACAGGATTAATCTAGATTAAGTTGGGATATCTGGTCTGCATGGACAAGTTGGACTGAAGGGTCTGTTTCTATGCTGTACATCTCAGTTACTCTATGTCTCTAATCGTCTAACCTCACATATGAAGAATGACCACCCAAACAAGGCTGCACTGGTGGGTATGTGGGGAGGACAGAAAATTATTTGTCAACTACTGTACAAAATCTCCAAGTGAGCCAAATGGGAACATTGATTATGGGTGTTTATTAGATTAAATTAATGTGCAATTATGTTAATATCAATCATTCAAAGACAAATGTTTGAAGATTTTATCCAGAATTAGTTAGAAAGATACAAGTCCCAAAAAGGATGCGATAATCATTTTATATTGAGTTGCAGGACACAACCTACCTCATCGTACACAGCACGAAGCAGCAGCTGGGCACACTACACTTTCGCTCTTATCTCTTTCCCCACCCCATGCTTTCCTGGTCCATGTTTTCTCAGAAGGTAAATAAAAACCCAAAGATCTGTGGCTGCTGTAAAAGGGTTCTGAGGAGATATCATTTAACCTGGAATGTTTACTCTGATTTCGCTCCACAGATGCTGCTGGAACTGCTGAGTTTTTCCAGCAATTTCTATTTTTGTTTCTTCAGAAGCTATTGTTTGATTGTTATCACTGCAACATCAATGGCTGTGCTTCCCACCCGAGACCCTAAATGCTGCAATCCCACCCACCTCTCTTTTCGCTGTTTGTGGAAAATGCCTCCTTGGCCATGTTTTTAGTCAGCTAACTCCTTATGACTCTCGGTGTTAAATTTTATTTGATAACACTCCTATGAAGTACCGTAAGAGAGTTTACTCTGTTAAATATGGTGCATAATGCAAGTAGTTGTTCCTAAATGTGCGAACATTTCTGGCAGTTTTAAATTTTATATGCATGTTTATAAATCTACAGGGTTAGCGAGCTGAGCAATTTTCAAGGATGCATTTACAATGTCATTAGCAGCCAGGGCAATATTTTATCAAGGGAAGTGGGTGAAAATCAGTGTTAACTGGTGAAATAAGTTGTACTTTGAGCAAACTGAAGGAGAATTCTAATTATTCATTCCAACTTGTTACTTTGCCCAGAACTAAACAAAGTTATTTTGAAATTGAGTGCCAGATAAAGTTAGTAAGGGTTAGTCATCTAAACCACACAAAGCTAATGACTATGTCATTCCACTTAAATCTCTTGCATTGACGTGAAAAATTACGTTAAAATTATTAGAGGAGATTATCAGGTGACTTTGATGTGTCATTTCTCTTGCAGTTCCCATTGTTGTAAAGGAGAGGTCGTCTTTTAACTAGTATGAATTCGTTTGATGAATTGATTCCTTCTTCAAGGAAGGAGACAACCAATTTAAGCACAGCATCTAAAGGCACCACAAGCTTCCACCCAGCTACATATGTTAAAAAGACAAAGCGTTCAATCTGTTTGAGAGACAAAGGCATTTTCTGGACGGGTGAATGACATGATTAAGTAGGTCAAGTTGTACTAAAGCATCTTGTTAGATAGAGACTTTTTAGAAGCTGTCCCATGTTCCTGTTGTGACTTAATGTATTTTGTCACATGTACCGCTATGAATTACCTAAGTTGAAGTCTACAACTGAGAGCAAAAATCAACCAACACAACTGAAATTTCGTACAGCTGTGTTGCTTTGTAAATTCTTTTAATATGCTGATTATTTGCTAATTAGTTAATTATATCAAACGCAAGGTTATGGTCTTGGGACTTTTAAATCCCAGGAGCTGTGTATTATCTGCTTTTTCAATGGATGATGGCAGCTTTACATACCGAACAAGTGTCTTATTGACCTGCAGCCTACTCTCCTTGAAAAGAGCCAGCATTCCTTTATTTTCAGGTCATAAAAGATGACCTAACCCGATGTGAATCACTGATTTTAGCACCAGGCTAAGCTGATGTGATAAACATGAATCCTCTCCCTTTATCTCATTTACTTTTATCTCCCTGCCTCTCCAACTTTAACCTCTTCAGCCATTCTCTGCTGCCTGCATTACGTTCCACTGTGTAGGCATCCTTCAAATCAATCCTGGACTTTCTCAGACTATAAATCCACTCACTGGTACCTGATCTCCAATGACTAAATATCCTTAGGTCAGCGTTACCTCCTGAGTGAACCTGGTTTGGGATCCCTGTGTTTGAGATAAGCTGATTTTCCTTACACCTGAACATACAATTTCGGAGCAGGGGTAGACAATTCAATCCCTTGAGCCTGTTCTGCCATTCAATGACATCATGGCTAATCTATGTCCAATGATGTGCAGGTTAGGTGGAGTAGCCATGCAAAATTGCTCATAATGTCCAGGGATGTGAAGGCTAGTTGGATTAGTCATTGGAAATGCAGGGTCACAGGGATAGGGTAGTGTAGTGGTGATAGGTCTGGTTCATACATTCTTTGGAGAATCAGTGTGGAGTCAATGGGCTGGATGGTCTACTCCCACACTGTAGGGATTCAATGATTCTATGATCTGATTACTTCACATTACTGCCTAACCCTAAACCCTTTCACCACCTTCTTACACTATAATCCAGGTCTAGTCACCACCCAGGCCATTTTGTCTCAACCCAGACTGCTAATTGTCATTTCCTAAGCATCTACCAAAAGGACTTGTTTAGGCAGAATTGGTTTGCCTTCTCTTTTCTTCACGTAATCTGAAGAATAGCTTCCTCACGAGTAATTATTAATGTTGTATCCTCTAGCCATCATCCATCCCAACACATTTGTAATGGTCTTCTCAATACCTATCTTAGTTCTTCTAAAATTTCAAACTTTCCTCCAAATTATTCATGTTTTCCCACCCCCACCTTTCCCTCTGTACAATACATATTTCACATTGTTAGGGTTCAATAATGTCAACATTAAAAGGGACATAGAATATAAAAAGAGGGACATTTTACTCGGGCTGTACAAAGCATTGGTGAGACTACATCAGGCATGCTATGTCCAGTTTTGGTCTCTTTAGTTGCGAGAGAATTTAATTATATCAGATGTAGTTCAGAGGGGGTTAACTTGACTCATGTCTGGGATGAAGGGCTTATCTTGTGATTAAGATTGAACCAGGTTAGGCCGAGATCCATTGGAGTTTAGAAGAATGAGAGGTGACCTTCTTGAAACATGCAGGATCTTGAGAGGACTGGATGGGGTGGAATACCTGGAAGATGTTCTCTTTTAGCTAGCAGACTAAAACAAGGGGGCATTGTTTAAGTACAGTGCATGGAGATGAGGACAATATTTTTTCTCTCAAAGAGTCAGTAAAATGTGGAATTCTCTTTCCTAGAAGGTAATGGAGGCTGGGTCTTAAAATGGTGTGTGTATGGAATGAGCTGCCAGAGGAAGTGATGGAGGATGGTACAATTGCAATATTTAAAAGGCATATGGATGGATATATGAATAAGAAGGGTTTGGAGGGATATGGGCCGGATGCTGGCAAGTGGGACTAGATTGGGTTGGGATATCTGGTCGGCCGAGGGGTCTGTTTCCGTGCTGTACATCTCTATGACTATGACTCTAAATGCTCCATTTTATTTCCTGGGGCTGTCTAAAACTTAAGGCAAAGTAAATAATTAAATCTTGGACTAAATTTTCTTTTCCCAGAGTTAACCTTTAGGGTTACTTTAAACAGCCCACATAACTTTGGAGGATGACCTTGATATGCTATATTTAGTTTTTGTTCACTTCTGGGCCAGCATTTAGATTAGATGATTTACAGTGTGGAAACAGGCCCTTCGGCCCAACAAGTCCACACCGCACCCGCCGAAGCGCAACCCACCCATACCCCGACATCTACACCTTTCCTAACACTGCGGGCAATTTAGCATGGCCAATTCACCTGACCTGCACATCTTTGGAGTGTGGGAGGAAACCGGAGCACCCGGAGGAAACCCACGCAGACACTGGGAGAATGTGCAAACTCCACACAGAGAGTCGCCTGAGGCGGGAATTGAACCCAGATCTCTGGCGCTGTGAGGCAGCAGTGCTAACCACTGTGCCACCGTGCCGCCCCATTTATTCATCATCCCTCGCTGCCCTTGAACTGAGTGGCTTGCCGGGCATTTTCAGAGAGCAGTTAAGAGTCAATCACATTGCTGTGCTGGAGTCACATGCAGGCCAGACCAGGTGAGGATGGCAGATTCCCTTTCCTGAAGGACATTAGTAAATTAGATTGGTTTTCCAACAACCAGCAATGGTTTCATGGTCATCAGTAGATGCTTAATTCTAGATTTTCTCAAAGTTTATTGAATTCAAATCCCTGCTGTCATAGGATTTGAACTTTGGTCACCAGAGCATTCACTGAGTTGCTGAATTAGCTATAATGCCACTAGACCATTGCCTCCCCCTCCTATATATGCAGGATTCCTGATAATCTTCGATACAACTTACATGAGCTGACAAAATTCATTTCCAATGAGATTCCCATATTTCAATAGGTTCATCATTGCAAAATGATCTGTTTAATGAATTTCTGTTATTATTGGACATGCCTATTTTTGCCCCAACTGCAGTCACATTGGTGTTCACATGGTTTGTCTGCTATATGTGGTGGATTCTTGTCCAACTGAGCTGCATTGTAACAGTCAGGGACATAGGATATGCTGCTGGAACCCAGAGCTCCATGCCTCTGACCAGTTTCTACTCTTCGACTATACAGCCTTCTTCATAGTTAATATTTTGCATGACCCTCTGACCTTACACTTGTGCTTCCATATAGAGACTGTGCAGAGAAACCCGTCAACATCACCCAGTTTGTCTGCAAGCTGATTTCCATATGCATCATGCTACATAAATGCACATTGTTATTGTATGGCTCCATAAGCAAGAAATATGAAGGGTAAAGAGGTGTTTGGTGAACATTTGGTCCTGCTGTAAATGACGGTGGCACACATTGGGACTGTAACAGTGAATATTTGTTAATTTAAAGCAAATAACTTTAATTCCCCAATTTAATCATGAGTGGTTTAAGTAGTTGGGGCTGTAGATATTTAACAATGGAGTAGGCCTGTTATCAGTGTTCCTTCTTTAACAGTGTAGGTTTCCTCTGCAGGCTACGTACACTTTCTTATTTAATATGTAGGAGTCTTAAATGTAGCTCTGAGACAGAAGTTGGTTTAGTTTACAATGGTAAGAGATGGATTTGAAAATATGGCTCCAAGGAAAAGTCAGTTTAACAAGAATCAGTGAAGCTAATTAACATACTGGAGTGTCATTTTCAAGTAGACAAGACAAGTCAGAGAAGCCTACATTATTTTCATGTTTTTCAGTTTTCTTTCTTAAATGATTAGAATATGTAATATCTACCAGGTACATACTGAATTGTATTTCACTTCTTTAAAAGTTAGCTACTTTGAAATAAATAAATCCACCAGAAAATGATATACAAGTGCTATGATATGGTCAGTTTGTATTCTAATAGGGCCTTAATGCTTTATCAATGTGTCTTTGAGTTCCCTCTTGGGCAAATAGCATTGCAAGCCAGAAGCACAATACTATTCCATCTACAGCTTAATCCTTTGCAGCTTTGTTTCCTAAAAGGACAATATTGTTGGAGGAATCCTTGTGAAATGGCACAGGACCTTTTGTGAATAGCAGACAACTTGCTTTGGTGATTAAAATCTTCAAAGTAGAATGATTGCTAATGCTGGAATACTGCATGAAATTAGTCACTGATTTATCAGGGCCCATGTCATTGCTGTCCTTGAGCCAATAAACATATACAGGTGTGTCGTTCGAGGTGTAACAGTGACATATAGATGATTAGACATAAAAACTATTTGACTTGCATGCCTTTCTGGAACAGTCCGTACAATAAAAGGAAAGTTGCCTTTAAACTGAAATGTTTATTTACCTCATGCATTCGCTATTATTAAATGGTATTAAGGTCACAAATAAACTCCCTCTTCTCCCTCTATTTAGCAGCAAAGAGGACTTTATTGGAAAAGAGTGTGTGCCTTGCAAAGAGTGTACGTTATGAGTCAAGAGTAGTGAAAATATACTGAGGCATTTAAGAGTGAAACAAAGTGATTAGGAAGTCTAAAATCTGTTGCACTTTCTGAAAGTTCTAATTTGAAGTGCTTTTGCCCTTAGGCGGTACAACCATGAAATGTACTTTGTTAGCATTAATACTATTACAAGTATATTGAGGGGCCCATAGCTTTAGATGCCTTGGCTTTGCCAGATTCCATCAAAATGCTTCTTAAATGTTTTGAAGGCCTCTGCCCCTACTACCTCGTGAGTTCCAGATTCCCACCACTCTCTGGTGCAAATATATTTCCTTACATTCCTTCTAAATCTTCTGCCTCATATCTTATATCCATGCCCCCTGTTCATTCATCCTATATCAAGGAGCAAAGTCTCTTTCTGTCTACACTATCCATTCCCCTTATAATTTAATCTTTCTCAATTATGTTCCCCCTCAGTGTCCTCTGCTCCAAGCAAAACAACACCAGTCTATCCAATCTGTCTTCTTAACTAAAAACTCTCCAGCCCAGGCAACATCCTTGTAAATCTCCTCTGCACCATCACCAATCATATCCCTCCCTCAATGTGGATTCCAAAGATTTGAGTTGAATGGAGCTTTGTTGAAAAGAAATCTCATTGACATTCTGCTACTGAAACCTATTCCTACACAGGGCCTCAAATCTGTGCAGGCCATTATTTTCCTCAATCTTTTTGTTTGCTTTTCTCAGCTTATTTGGAGTGACTTTTCTTCCTTCCTGTTTCAGGTTTGAATTGCATTCTCTAATATAATTCATAATTACCTGATAGAGTAAAACCATTCTGATCACTATTGTTTTCACCAATATATTTTTACTGCTAAAGATACTCTAGCTTATCTTTCTTCATTTTGCCAAACATTGTAAAAACCTACTCTTTGAGGTTGCTCAAATTGAAATGTTATTTGAGGCTGGTATCAAACCAACTTTCTAGTACTTTGTGTGAAAATTTGATAGCATCTAATGAGAGAGGTGTCCTATGGTCCTCTGGGAGTATGGTGATTGAACTGTCAGAGGAAGTGTGCATGCAGGTATAGTTGCAACATTTAAAAGACATTTGGATAATAACATGAATAGGAAAGGTTTGGAGGGGTATGGGCCAAACACAGGAAAGTGGGACTAGTTCAGTTTGTGAGCATGGTCAATATAGACTAGTTGGACTGGTGTGTGTTTCCATGCTATATGACTCTACGACCCTATGGCTGTGAGTCTTTCTGGGGTCAGATAGCCCTTGCTTACCTTTCAGTCCAATCCAAAATCATAGCTATGATCATTTGTAAATCAAAGTCATGGCCATGATCTCAAAAGAGAAAATGCTGGAAAATCTCAGCAGGTCTGGCAGCATCTGTAAGGAGAGAAAAGAGCTGATGTTTCGAGTCTAACTGACCCTTTGTCAAAGCTTTGGCAAAACGTCAGTTAGACTCGAAACGTCCGCTCTTTTCTCTCCTTACAGATGCTGCCAGACCTGCTGAGATTTTCCAGCATTTTCTCTTTTGATTTCAGATTCCAGCATCCGCAGTAATTTGCTTTTATCATAGCCATGGTCATTTGTACCTGGGAGTGTTCATAGGTCCCAGCCATTGAGGTCACCAAACTAGTATAGTGGCATAAATACCCAATGTGACCTGCCTAGGGAGTCTTTAGGAGCAGAGGCTGGCAAATCCCTTTCAAATCAACTGACAAGGAAGCCATTTTTTAAAAAGATGTCACAAACATGAATGATTGCTCTATTGAATGGGAACATAATGCACTCCCTAAGAGCAACTTATAAAATCAATGTTCCTCCCTATATGCCATAGCTGACTGCCCCGTACGTGCTAATGTTCCACTGGCAGCAGTGTGGTGTTACATTTTTAATAAAGGAAATTAAGAACAAATGCATCACATCATCATTACTAAACAATATATATTTGGGTTGTCATACTCAATGGTTGACATTACTCGCAGTGGAAAATACTGGAAAATGAAGTTCATTGTTAACAATCTTGCTGAATGAAAACCCTGCCCATTTTCCATGCTAAATATTTACATTTGGACAGGAAGAACCACCGTAGTGAAACAACTCAGAAGTTTAACCTCAATGTTATGCTTATACAATGGCTGTACCACTGGGTCCTCTGCAAAATGTTAACTTCTTGCATTTGGTTAGCTTGTAATTTAGCCTATAATATTCCCTTTACTTAGTTCAAAGTTAACAAAACAAAAGGAAAATAAACCACCATGAACCCATGACACTGGGGCAGTGATGAACTTCAGGCACCTGTTAGACGGTGACTGTGAATTGATGGGTTTAGTGAGTTACATTAAAGTTACATAATAAAACACAGACTCTGGACAGCCTGCAATTGCTCAATCTTCTCTTAGGTCAGCAGATCAGAGTGAACCATCGAGGTATCCCAGGCCTGAATCCTGGAGAGTTTGTTTTCTCAGAATCCAATGAAGGACTTCCCAAGGCTCCAGTATCTTCAGATCTTCTGTAGATTTCTGCTGTTCATGACAAAGTGACACCACTTTACTGGGGGGTACCAGGAACCTTGTCTTACACAGAGGAAAACCTCCAGTTGAAGAGTATGCAGAGTTCAATTATAATTTAGTTATCACTGCAGCACTAAATGATACAGTTGTAGGTTTTCTTGTTGGAGCTGGAAGCTTACCATTTACATTCCACGCAGTATCATGCCAGTTGCTGTCAAAGGCTGGAACCTCTGTCTGCTGAAGATTTTCCTTGATGGTGATTGATTTTATCAAAGTACATCCCGATCTTCTTCAGAAATGGCCAATAGTATTGTCAGAGATTGACATCCTGGATGGTAGAGAAGGGCAAAAAAATGGAAGTTTGAAGAAGGTGATAATGATTCAAAGAAAACATGTTAATGGTTAACAGGAGTGGTAGGTAGAGTGAAAGACTTCAGAGGAAGGTATTGATCGGTAGGATAATACATACTATGGCAATAAGTGAACCATGTCAATAGTGACATTAGAAAACATGGAACTGGAGCCCAAGGTGTGTTGTATCCCCAAGAAGTATCTTCTCTTATATCTTATAATAAATCTGGCTTAATGTTCACTGCGCAGGGTGGTGATCTATTACAAGAATGATGATCCCTGCTGTTATGGCTTCTGGTTGCCAGAATTTGACCTAATTGCACTTTTAGACTCAAATGTTGGAACTTCATTCAGTGCATTTCTTCCTACTTTCCACCTGGCTGCTGGACTGATACGTTGTTACTCAGCACGTGATTATGTTGAGCTGTGATTATGGCATGCCAGGATGTATGTTCAAGTAATGATTAATTCCTAGCATTTAAACGTTTCGTCCCCTGTCTAGGTGACATCCTCAGTGCTTGGGAGCATCCTGTGAAGCGCTTCTGTGATGTTTCCTCCGGCATTTATAGTGGCCTGTCTCTGCCGCTTCCGGTTGTCAGTTCGAGCTGTCCACTGTACTGGCCGGTATATTGGGTCCAGGTCGATGTGTTTGTTGATAGAGGGTAATGAGAGCCATGGCACTCATCCACAGACTCACCTAGACAGGGGACGAAACGTTTGCAAGACAAATTCCCAGCTCGGCGAACAGAACCACAACAACGAGCACCCGAGCTACAAATCTTCTACCAAACTTTGAACTCCTAGCATTTAAAGAATATTGAAACAATCTAACAACTGCAGCAGGAATTTAAGTGACATTTAAGGATTGAAGCAATATAAAGAAATTTTTATGAGTGAGGAATTTAAATTGCATAACTTCAAGAGATTCAGATTCCATTGCTCAATATTTCCTGTAAGCTTTTCTATCCATTCAAATTAATTCATTAATTTAACTGCAGTTATTGTTTAGTTAACTCCTCCCTTCTAATCTGTCTTGTATAATATCATGAATAAACTGTGCATCATATGTTCAGCGGATTATTCCAATTTCTACTTGCTGTTTTGTGTTTGTTTTGCTTTTGTTATATTAAAACCCCCAAAGGAATCAACAACGTTAATGTGCATTCAGATGGCCACCAGTTATGCCTAGATTTAAGTCTATAAAACACGTAGTTAACTATTCCTTGGCATTTGTTAATCCACATTTCTGGGAATTTAATATGTGGAACGCGAATCTTGCTTTGGCCTAGGTGGGTGAATCCACAATTCATTACTTTGCCTTTCTGGAGTGCACATTTAACACTTCAGCTGATCTGAGACTGATGGTTCCAGCCTTTAGTGATTTACAAGATGAACGCATGCTGTGATGCGATTATATCACCACTCTCATTCTACAAACTGCATGGGCAGTATGTGGTTTACATAAATGAAAATATCCAGGATGAAAGAGAAGTCATTACACCTTAACAACTTGACTTGATTCTGTACAATAAACTATTTCCGCATGAAAATTGGTTTATTTTTTCTTCTGGTGTACATGCAGATTCCAGATAATACCGTAGACCTCACAATCAAAAGACAACATGAGAACTGGGCACTCAGGAGAGAATTCATTTTGTCCATTCCAATTGTATATGAAGGGTAATGAGTCTATTATTCACATCTTCAAGCAGTTACAGGGTTTAGTAAAAGCAGAGCTTCCTTAACTTAGTTCATCAGACATTACATTCTTTAAATGCAACATTAAAGCTTTTTTTTAAAAGGTGTGAGTCAGTGAGAAGATCCACTATGTGGGTTAAATCGCATTCCTTTTACAATCAGCATCCAGAATATCAACACATTGGGAACAATGTGAAACAGACCAAACTTAAGAAAGCTAAAAGAAGCATTCTCAGTGGAATACAAGTTTCTTCTATTAAAATGTTTATCAAACCAAAAGGTATGCAAGTCTTTAATTAGTTTTTAACAGAGAAAAATACACTTCATTTATAGTTTGAACAGCCAAACATATCTGAAAGTTTGGTGTACCCTGACCTTTTGTAAGGCAATACACTGGACTATTGCACAGGATCCATTTTGTATTCATTCAAAGGATGTGGACATCCTTGGCTAGGTCAGCATTTTCTTGTCCATCCCTAATTATCCTTGGAAGTTGGTGATGAACTGCCAGAATCCACATTGATCCAGTTTTGCTCAGGCCACTTGGCCAATATTAAGTTAAAAACTAAATATAAACTGAAAGACCTGTGGATGCTGTAAATCAGAAGCTAGAATAGAAATTGCAGGAAAAGCTCAATAGGTCTGGCATCATCAGTGAAATCAGAATTAACGTTTCAGGTCTGGTGACTCTTCATCAGAACTCAGTCAAATGGAGCCTTGATGTTGAATGCTTTCATCTAATCTCTGGAGTTCAGTTCATTTTGTCAATATTTGAACCATTTCTGTGAAATAAAGTTAGGAATTGAGTAGGTGTAACCCAAACTACAGGGTAATGCTGAGAAAATGCTACTTGGTAGCATGTCAATGACCCCTTTCATCACTTGGCTGATGATCAAGAGTAGACTGATGTGGTGGTAATTGGTTGGGTTGGATGTATCCTGCTACTAGTGGACATCTTTTGCTGAAGATGGTTACAATTGCTTTAGTCATGTCATTTCCAATCATGTGCTGGCCATCCCCATTATTGAGGATTGCGGAATGTGGAATGTTCAGCTTCTGCTTGTTGTTTAATTGTCCTTGACTACTCACAACTAGATGTGGCAGGACTGCAAAGAGATTCAATATTAGTCATTTGTTTCAATCTAGACAATAACTGTTCTTCCTCCACCAGTCGCATTTGTTAAGAGTGAGTGAAAAAAAAAATCTGTTCTGAATAACTATCTTCTGGAACAGTTAACATTTTTGCAACACAACTAGTGCCCTGATATTTTTTGGAATATCATATTCCCAATCTTAGCTGGGCTATTGTAGAAGCTTGAAACTTATCTAATGTGAGGTAAATCAATCCAAGCCCTCTCCCAACATCAAATGCCAAGATGGGAAAATTGATTTGACCACTTCCTTATTGAATAATCCAATAAGTTACACACAATACTTTCATCTCTGGAACTCGGGTTTGAATGTAGGCCAGACAATGAGATAGAAGCCTCTGGCTACACATTATATAAGTTCTGTGTGCAGTAGCCTTAGGTATCTTCAACCTAGTTTCTTTTGGGCAGTTGCTACTTAATGCAAACTGACAGTGAAATAGGGGTTTGCTGAGACAACAAGGGACAATACTTAAAAGAAATCAAAACTTCACATTACTGTTCCTGTGAGTTTAGGGGATGAGGTGGATGAGTGAATGATAATGCTACATTCCCAAGTACTGATACTCCTTGCCTTGACTCACTAAACAGAATGTATTACAAATATGGTAAGAAGTATTAAAATAGAATTAAGTGAAAGGCATTAACTGTTCCCTTAATAAAGATGATGCATTGGCACATTGGAGCTAAATTTAATGATTGAATGATCTTTTTTCCCATTGCATGAATCTTCATTTACTCATAAATCAATTATTAAGATGGCTGACCAAATACAATGGTGAGAGAATGCTGAATGTATTGAACAGGAGGCAGATTGATTTCATTCCACTGGAAGACTACCTGAAACAAACTCTAAATCCACCAGAATCTTCAGCATGGTTTTAAAGTAATTATAGCTAATGAAAGTAATCCTACGCTGTGAAAAATCTGTACTCTACTTTCTCATTCACGACGGCATAGAAGATCTCAACTTTAACGAGCATGACTTTAAAATGGATGAAGTCATGGATCAGTAATTTTTCACTTTGTAATTAACATTTCACACCACAGTGAGAAAGAAATTACTTAGAAATCTTTACATTCCTTACAAGAACTGCCTGCTTTGTATAAAACACACAAAAAACAGTTTTACATTTTCCAATTTTCTGCCAAAAAACAACACTCTTGCTTGAATACAATTCCAATGGTTATTTTACAATGTTATTACCAATTAGAAATGTCATGCACTTAATCTTAGCATATTAATGCAGAAGGATTCTAAAATCAGTACCCAATTATTAAATGCTCGAGGGACTATCCCTTAATTCTTTCTGGGAATTGATGCCATTTATTGATGTGAAGAAAGATCTTCTGAACAAATCTCCTAATATTATTACTTTTAACTTTGAGCTCTGCTGACTCACAATTCAGTTTAAAATAGCTTTTAAATTTACTTTGTATGCCAGTTACTCTCTTCTATTCCCCTTCATCATCACCTATTGGTTACTTATCTCTTTACAAGTTTGAAAAGCCCTCAACTTTGCCAATTTTTTATTCTTATAATCTACATGATCTGCCTCTTTACTGCTTCTTCCAGTGTTTAAATGTCTCCCATACATTGGTGACTGGAGCTGAAAACTGTAACATGATATGAACTGACCAGGGTATCATGTTGAAAATGTGTTGCTGGAAAAGCGCAGCAGGTCAGGCAGCATACAAGGAACAGGAGTATCGACGTTTCGGGCATAAGCCCTTCTTCAGGAATGAGGAAAGTGTGTCCAGCAGACTAAGATAAAAGGTAGGGAGGAGGGACTTGGGGGAGGGGTGTTGGAAATGCGATAGGTGGAAGGAGGTCAAGGTGAGGGTGATAGGCCGGAGTGGGGTGGGGGCGGAGAGGTCAGGAAGAAGATTGCAGGTTAGGAAGGCGGTGCTGAGTTTGAGGGATTTGACTGAGACAAGGTGGGGGGAGGGGAAATGAGGAAACTGGAGAATCCTGAAGAAGGGCTTATGCCCGAAACGTCGATTCTCCTGCTCCTTGGATGCTGCCTGACCTGCTGCGCTTTTCCAGCAACACATTTTCAGCTCTGATCTCCAGCATCTGCAGTCCTCACTTTCTCCTGGTCTTGAATCTACACCCTTAATACAACAGAGACAAAGGAATATAAGTGGCATTTTTCTGGAGCTTTTGTGGCCTTCACCTGACATTACCAAAGGAGACTTGGAAAACTCTGCTGAAAATTCTTGTCTCAGTTTTAGTCCTGTAACTGACACCCGCTGAGCTCAGTTAAATGAATATAAGCTGGAAATTCAATGTGGTATTGCTGAGTAAGTGAGATTTTATCTACTGCACCATAGGGGGAGCTAGACTTTTAGTTTTCAAAGGAAAACTATTTCAACGAATTCCTGTACCCAACATATATATAGATATATGGATAAAAATCAAAGCAGTTCCAAATGAAAGCACACTTGACTGAAAGATTTCAGAAGCTCCATGTGACTTATTCATTGTCCAAGAGCAGGCTGCAGGCCAAAAAAAAAATTTATAGCCACCCTGCAGCTTCAACATAGTTAAATGTTCCCAAGACACTTCATAAGAATATTATGAAACAAGTGTGACACTGAGCTGCATACGTGTCAGGTTAGGTGGCCAAAAGCTTGGTCAAAGAGGTAGGCTATAGAGTCATGCAGCACAGAAACAGACCCCTCAGTCCAATCAGTTTGTGACAAATATAATCCCAAACTAAACTAGTCCCCACCTGCCTGCTCCTGACCCTTATCCATTCAAACTGTTCCTAGTCATGTCCTTACCTAAGTGAAATTTAAATGTTGTAACTGTGCCTGCATCCACTGCTTCCTCAGAAAGTTTATTCCACCTGCAAGCCATCCTCTGTGTAAAAAACTTGCACCTCGTGCTTTTTAAAAATCTCTCTCCTCTCAATTTAACAATATGCCCCATAATCTTGAAATCCTCCATCTTAGGGAAAAGACACCTACCATTCATCCTGTCTATACCCCTCATGGTTTTACAAAAACTTCTATATGGCTCTTACCTCTCAACTCCTACGCTCCAATGAAAAAGTCCCAGCCTATCCAGTCTTTCTAAATGTCTTAAATAAGAAAGAGAGGAAGACACTGGAGAGACGAATCAGGGATGGAATGGGATGTTTCAGAGCTTAGTGCCTTGGTATCTGACGGCACAGCCATTAATGGTAGAGGGATTAAAATTGGAGATGCACAAGAAGCCAGAATTAGAATATGAGGCCCCCAAAATTCATTACTGTTCCCAATGGGACACCACATATTGTTAGGCTGGATGAACTGACTCCTGTTCTTGTAATACCCACCTTCTTAATTGGTCACAACAAAGGCTCCCCTCCCCTTAGGTACCTTCCTCCCAGCCCAAATGAATTTATATATTTTTATTTATAATACATTTTTATTAAGAAAAAATAGATTTTTAAATATTACAACAAATACAAAACAATGCAATTCAAAACAGTACAAATCTAATAAAAAAAATTCCCAACCCACCCTCCTATACGAATGTATAAACATATATAGAGAAGTATAAAATTTTTTAAAAAACCTAAACTAGCTATTTAATTAACTAAATAAATACCTAACAACCAATAAATAAATAGTAATAACTCAGCCCAGTCAATCAAAACACTCATACATTCACAGTTCCTCCTCCCTGGATATTGGACTCATGAAACACAATCGTTACGGCTATGTAAAAGCCCTTGTTAGTGTGGCAGATAAATCTGTGTCCAGGTATTTCAAAAAGGGTTGCCATGTCTTGTAAAAATTCTCAGTTTTGTGGTGTACCATATTTGTGAGAAAATCCAGGGGAATATGCTCCATAACAATCTTCCGCCAACCTGACAGGCCTGGGGGTTTTTCTGATATCCAACCTAGCAAGATATTCTTCCTTGCATAGAATGTAAGAATATTGAAAAGTTTTTCCTTATGTGAGTCTGCAGGAAATGCAATGGGTAGGCCCAAAAGGAGAAAAATAGGGTCCTTCTCCACCCCTACACCTAAAATCCTCTCCATTGCACCCACCACAGCGCTCCAATATGTTTGAAGCCTGTCACAAGACCAAAGACAATGGGTAAGAGTACCCGTACAGACCTTGCACTTGGGACATGCTGAAGATACCCCTGGTTTAAATTTTGACAAATGGTCTGGGGCTACGTGGACCCTGTGGAGAATCTTCAACTGTAAAGCATGGGTCCTATTGCAAATTGATATCTTCCTTGAATTCTCTCAAATGTCCTCCCATGCCTCTGAAGAAACTTCAACACCCAGCTCTCTTGCAGCGTCGATCAGACTCATCTGAGGTGACACCCCCCAATTGGTGATATAAAGTACTGACAGAGAGTGTACTCTTAGCCCTTAGTCAGCCCTTAATCCCTCTTTCTTTGTCAGATTTGTAGGGATCAGTCTTTTTTTGAATAAAATCCCTAACTTGAAAAAAATGAAATTGGTCTCTATTAGGTAACTCGTACTGCCGTACTAACTGATCAAAGGACATCATTACATCTCCCTCAAATAAATCACCCATGCAAGATATATCCCTAGCTGCCCAACGTTTAAATCCTGAATCTATCATACCTGGTTGAAAACTCAGTACACCCATTAAAGTTATAAGCAAAGATGTTTTGCCAATATTACCTTCCCTCTGCCGAATTGCTCTCCATGCTTTAACAGTATTGATGACTATTGGGTTATGGCATTATTCCCTAACTGTCCTCACCTTGTCCAAAAACAGCAAACTGGTAAGGGGGCACCTTGCCTGGGAGACTTCGATATCTCGCCATATTGAAAGAGGGTCCCCACAAACCCAATCACTTACATAGGTCAAAAGCAAGCTTAACTGGTCATTTTTAATGTCCGGAAGGTCTACTCCCCCCAGTCTGTGAGGCAACTGCAGTTTGGCTAATTTAATGAGGGGCCGTTTACGGTGCCAGATAAAGGAGCTGAACCAACTGTTCAGTCTCCTGAGTGTTTGTTTATTGAAAAACAGGGGGAGCATCCGTATAGGGTATAGCAAACAAAGGAGAATATTCATTTTAATTAGCGCTATCCGACCCAACCATGAGACTGGAAGCACCTCCCATCTTTGGAGATCTTGTTTAATTTTTTCAAATAATTGAGTAAAATTGGCTTTGAACAGACAATCCAGAACTGGAGTAATGAATATGCCCAAATACACAAAACTCCCCTGTGATCACCGAAATGGGAATCTATAGTCACTCTCAAGAGCCAACTCTTTCATAAGACCACCCATAGGCATAGCCTCTGATTTAGCAAAATTAATCTTATACCCTGAAAAAGTGCCAAACGCATGAATGCATTGTATCAGGCAAGGCACTGAGACTGCTGGATTTGTCAAGAAAATTAGAACATCATCTGCATACAGCGAGATCTTATGTAATTTTGACCCCACTTCTGGAGCTGATATATTGAGATCCCCACGAATGGCCTCTGCCAACAGTTCAATCACCAACGTAAAAAGTAATGGTGAAAGGGGACAGCCCTGCCGGCTGCCCCTAGAAATATTAAAATTGCTTGACCGTACCCTGTTGGTAATGACCGCAGTGAGAGGTACACTGTAGAGAACCTTTACCCATTTTATGGAAACTTCGCCCAGACCAAACCGGTCTAGAGTATAGAAAAGGTACGGTCACTCAACTCGGTCAAATGCCTTCTCTGCATCTAAAGAAATCACCAATCCCTGTATTGACTGCTGTTGGCATGCTTGAATTACGTTAAACAGTCTCCTAACATTATTGGAGGATCTGCGACCCTTTATGAAGCCCGTCTGATCCTCTTTAATAATAGAGGGTAACTCCAGCCTTAACGCAAGAGCCTTAGAGAGGATCTTAAAGTCCACATTTAAGAGCGAGATGGGCCTGTATGAAGCACAGTCTTCCGGATCCTTCCCTTTTTTAAGGAAAAGTGAAATATTGGCCTCTCTCAGAGATGGTGGGAGACAAAGATGTCTGTATGAATCATTAAACATATTCAGCATCGGGCCTGACAGTATACTTATAAATTCCTTATAGACTTCACTGGGAAGTCCATCAGGACCGGGCGCCTTTCCACTCTGAAGCTGCCTCACAGCTTCCTGCACTTCTTGCTCTGATAATGGGGCATTGAGAAAGGACTGTTGTTCGGGAGTCACACACGGGAGCTTCAGATCTCTAAAAAAGGATTCCATTTTGGCCTGCCCCTCCTCACAATTCTCAGACTGATATAACTTAGATTAGAATCTCTGGAACGCCACATTAATCTTTTTAGAATCACGTTAGGTTCCCAGACCCTTCCCTAATCGCTGTAATGGTTTGTGGGGCACTTCTCTTTCTGGCAATGTATGCTAAATATTTGCCTGGCTTGTCACCATTTATAACCTTTGCTTTGCAAAAGCCAGCTCCTTCTTTGTCATCTGCGTGAGCACGGAATTTAGTGCAGACCGCAGTGCCGTAATCCTCTGTAGTTTGACCAATGAGGGTCTGTCAAAATAGACCTTCTCGGCTGCCTTCAATCGTGCTTCAAGGAGATGTTACTGCTCACCCTTCTGCCGCTTCCTACTTGTGGAATATGAAATAACTAACCCTCTGGCATAAGCATTGGCAGTTTCTAGAGAACAGATGAGCTATCAATCGAACCTATGTTGATGTCTAGGAATTCCCGAAATTCCCTAGAGAAATACTCCACAAACTTGCTGTCCATGAGAATAAAGGGTCCATTCACCAGTACCTTGAATCCACTGTAACATCCTTAATTTTAACCATGAGGTACACTGGAGCATGATCAGAGATGGCAATATTACCAGTCGTACAGGATGCCACCAGATCCAGGGTTACCACAGGGGTCAGAAAAAAATCAATCCTCGTGTGACATCTATGTGGATTGGAGAAAAACGGGAAATCCCTTCCTGTAGGGTGGAGACACCTCCAGACGTCCACCAACCCTACTTCTGGTGTTAAATGATGAAAAATAAACTCGGTCAAAGCCATTCTGCTGTAATTTCAGATGCTCCTTGTCATCCAAATGTGTCTCCTGTAACAAAGCAATGTCCACCTTCTCCTTTCTAAGACTCAAGAGTACGCTCTTCCTCTTAATTGATGAGTGACTTCCCTTGATATTCCAGGTACACCATTTAATCAAATCATTAGCCGTAATCTTCTGCAATTACATTTACATTCTAGAGAGGAGGAACTCGAACCACAAATTGCTGATCCTTACTGTCGGATGGTCCACCAAATATAAAAACTACATAAACTAAAACCACTACATTTAACAAGCATACAAAATTATTAAAAATAAAAAACAACAAAAACCAGAAAACAATCCAACATATAAAGCGCCAATAGCGCTGAGTAGGGGAACTCACCCCCTGCCCGGAGGGGGCAACTACCCATCCTGAACTGCCCATAAGTAGGCATCTAACCATCTCAACCACCTTCACTTCTCCCAGCTAGAGCCGCATCACAAGCACAAGCTAAAAAGAATAAACACCCCATAGAATATCAATATGAATAAAAAAAATTCTTTTATATAAAAAAGGGGGAATAAATACCACACCCATCCTTTGGTATGTCCTAACTTAGAAATTTAAAATGTACATCTTAACCACCGCCAGACATAGTTTGAACCAAATTATTATCAAGAGAGGAAAAAAAAGAGGAAAAATAAAGCTCCAACCGGATTTCCTCCATTTCTTTTACAGAAATGCACACCCAAGCATAAGACCATAAGACATAGGAGTGGAAGTAAGGCCATTCGGCCCATCGAGTCCACTCCGCCATTCAATCATGGCTGATGCGCATTTCAGCTCCACTTGCCAGCGTTCTCCCCGTAGCCCTTAATTCCTCTAGACAACAAGAACCTATCAATCTCGGCCTTGAAGACATTTAGCGTCCCGGCTTCCACTGCACTCCGTGGCAATGAATTCCACAGGCCCACCACTCTCTGGCTGAAGAAATGTCTCCGCATTTCCGTTCTGAAATGACCCCCTCTAATTCTAAGGCTGTGTCCACGGGTCCTAGTCTCCTCGCCTAACAGAAACAATTTTCTAGCATCCACCTTTTCAAAGCCATGTATTATTTTGTACGTCTCTATTAGATCTCCCCTTAATCTTCTAAACTCCAACGAATACAATCCCAGTATCCTCAGCCGTTCATCATATGCTAGACCTGTCATTCCAGGGATCATCCGTGTGAATCTCCGCTGGACATGTTCCAGTGCCAGTATGTCCTTCCTGAGGTGTGGGGACCAAAACTGGACACAGTACTCCAAATGGGGCCTAACCAGAGCTTTATAAAGTCTTAGTAGTACATCTCTGCTTTTATATTCCAACCCTCTTGAGATAAGATTGAAACCCGGGACAATATTTATAACAATATTTATACATACTACAATTGTTTAGATTAGGTTAGTTTGTCCATAAAGTCTCTTGCTTTCTCCGATGTGTCAAAGAGATGCATGGATCCATCTAAGGTGGTCTGAAGCACTGCCGGATATCTCAGGGAGTACTGAATCCCAAGCTCCTTCAGTCTTCTCTTGACACCATCATACGATTTTTGTTTCTGGATCACCGCCGCTGAAAAGTCCTGAAAAAACATGATCTTAGACCCCTCGTAAATTAGGGCCTTTGGATCCTTCCCCTGAGTCTGGAAACCTCCATGACACACTCCTTATCACGGTAATGATGGAACTGCACCAGGAAAGGACGAGGGCATTGACCCAGACCTGACCGCCGTGCTGGAACCCGGTGAGCCCTCTCTATCTTCAATCCTCTCATGCCAGTTTCCAAGTCAAGGAATTTCGGAAGCCAATCTTCAACAAATTCCGCAGGCCACTCACCTTCCTTACCCTCAGGCAGACCGATGATCCGAATGTTTTTTCTCCTGCCCCTGTTTTCAAGATCATCCACTTGGTCACGCAAATTACGAACCCGCGTCTTCAGGGCTTGGATCTCTTCCTTGAATGAACTGGCATCAGCTTCCACCACTGTGACCCTGTGCTCCACCTCATCTGTCCTCTTCTCCAGGTCTCCCAGCTGCTGCTCATGCTTCTGCAGCATGAGAGAGACTGGAGCCAGCTTCTCTTCAATCTGTTTCCCCAACATCTCGCGAGATTTCGAGAGCTGGTTCACCAGGTCCTGGAGAGTAATCGGCTTGAGGCTGCTGCAGGCCTGGCCTCAGATGCTCCTCCTCCCTTTTCAGGCATTTCGGGACAGCTGAAAACACAGGTAATTCAATTTTTAAATGTTTCTTGGGGCTCCACAATCTTTCCAACGCCCCAAGAAATCCTGGTAACCTGCTTTGGGTGGGTTAAAGGACCGTCCTGCTCCTGCATCGATGCAAAGTCTGCAATGTGATCTTCTCAGATCGCCGCCATCTTAGATCCCTCGAATTTATATTTTAATGATATGGAGATGCTGATGTTGGACTGGGATGTACAAAGTTAAAAATCACACAAAGCCAGGTTATAGTCCAACAGGTTTAATTGGAAACATTAGCTTTCGGAGCACTGCTCACAACCACCTGATGAAGGAGCAGCGCTCCGAAAGCTAGTGCTTCCAAATAGACCTGTTGGGCTATAACCTGGTGTTGTGTGACTTTTAACTTTCTATTTTAATATGAGCCAAATCAGCCATTATTTCTTGAAGAGAAATTGTACGTTTATTAGCTCTTAAATGCAAGAAGGGATAAAAGGTGACTCAGAAGCAGACAGATTAAGAAGTGAATTAAAAAGACATCCTCATCACTTAGTGGATGGTGGGACATTATGATAGTTCCAGTGGATGGCACTGACGTTGGAGTAGCTCATAGAATCTCTACAGTGTGGAAGCAGCCTATTCAGCCCATTGAGTCCACACTGACCTTCCAAACAACATCTCAACCAGACCCATCCCCCTGCCCTATCCCTGTAACACTGCATTTCCCATAGCTAATCTACCCATCCAATAGATCCCTGGACACTATGGGGCAATTTACCATGACCAATCCACCTAACATGCACATCCTTGGACTGTGGGAGAAAACTGGAGCACCCAGAGGAAATCTACATAGACACAGGGAGTATGTCCACACAAACAGTTGCCTGAGGGTGGAATTGAACCTGGGTCTCTGGTGCTGTGAGGCAGCAGTGCTAATCACTGAGCCACCTCTTGATTTCAAGATTCTTGACTCACAGGCTTTTGGTTTTTATCCTTCCTGACAGTGACATCACTAGTTGACATGGCTTCTCACACTCAGAATGAGCAACAGTCTTTTTAAACTTGCAGTGCTGGGGTTTATAATCTCTGTCCTAAAACTGTCACCTTCATAGCTCATTAATCCACAGTAAAACACCAACCCACAAACACACAGGAGATGTTTTCCTGCCAAGACAAAGTAATTTGATTGCCTTATACATCTGCCTTTGAAGTCTCTTTGAAGCTCCATTGGCACATTATAAAATGCAACAGAAGTTCTCACAGGCAATCTTCCAGCAGTCAGTGAATTCCATTCTCAGTACTATTAATGCATAATACTTATAATGCTTAATATTGGTTAACTTGGAGGCCAGGAGGAGGGCACATTGGGTTATCAGCAGTTTAGTGGGAATAAAGTGAAGGGAATAAGAAGTGGATTTCATGGACAAGGTGTTCAAAGAGAGTATGAGGGGAGCTAAGAGAGAAAATAATAAAATCAGAATTCAGGGCTGGGGCAGGGAGTACCTTTCGAGGAAGTTTGGACACCAATGGACAAGTGACAAGGAAGTCTATGAGCTTCTTGAACATGTTATTGGAGTTGAGTGTGCAGAAAACAGGGGAAGGGGTTGAAGGAAACAGCAGTGGAAGATAAATGCCGAGGGAGGGAGGCTGGATTTATCCTTGCAGCCGACTGGAATGAGTGTGAATCTATAAACTGTTGTCCAACAGAGTTTGGGCGTTGGTGAAAATGTTTGACTTTGGTTGTAGCAAGAAATTATCTGGATGTGATTTTACAAAGGTGATGAGCTCTCTATTTTTCTCCAACTGGTCAGAATGGATACATTGTCCCCTTCATAAATGAATGTCCAACAATCACTGCTATCTAACTGAGGAGTGTGCCATCTCTGTTATCGGTACAATATCTCTCTGCAGGAACTGATTCCAGGATAGTCACTGACTGCCTTGGTGTCTGAATTGAAAAAGGTAATCTCCACAAACTTTTGGATTGACTGTAAAACATTTTGATACATCTGGCAGAGATGAAGAGCACAGTACAAATACAAGCGGTCTTTCTTTGAGTAGTTCTGCATCATTCTGGCTGTAAGATGCAAGCTATCTGAATTTTTACCAAGCTACCACCTTTGACAAGCAACATCTACCACTCAAAGTGGTGCATTAAGTTTCAACTGTAAACAATATCCAAACTTTTTTTCAGGAACCCTGGAGAGGTGAATTTGAATTAATTTGAGATCATTCCAAATTTACTTAAATCAACTTGATTTTTAATGAGTTAAAATATGCTGACCAATATTAGTATCAATGTGCATTAGAAAAGTAAGGACAGGTGTAGATATTCATTCTGTAGATGTGTGTATTTTATGCTCATTTAGTTGTTCATTCTAAATGCCTCAGATCCTGGTCGCATTGAAAAGTTGGTGCAGCCTTTCATCATCAAGACCTGACCCCACCCTTTGACAATGTCACAACTGGAAACAACAGGTCTCTGAACTTTCCACTGGGTGGCACTGTTTTGATAAACTCAGTTAGCTGGATGTTCTTACACGAAAGATACTGAAGCAATGGGGTCAAGTGGTACCTCATCTTCCTTGACTGTTCAATGTTGCTGTGTCCTGTTGGCTTTCCCTGAAGAACTTTCCATTAACTAGCGCAGGAAAAGACTTGGTTTAAGGGCTATAGTTTTGAATGTCACAAAGAGCTGCCTACTTAGATACATGATGTGGGGGTGCCGGTGTTGGACTGGGGTGGACAAAGTTAAAAATCATACAACGCCAGGTTATAGTCCAACAGGTTTACTTGCAGTACAAGCTAGTACATCCAAATAAACCTGTTGAACTATAACCTGGTGTTGTGTGATTATTAATTCTATTTAGATACAGGTAGCATAACATAATCCAATGATACTGGATTAGTGGTGCTGGAAGAGCACAGCAGTTCAGGCAGCATCCAACGAGCAGCGGCTGCTCGTTGGATGCTGCCTGAACTGCTGTGCTCTTCCAGCACCACTAATCCAGTATTTGATTTTCAGCATCTGCAGTCATTGTTTTTACCTCCATAATCCAATGATAGCCATTTTAATACCTGAAACTTATTTCTTCATTTGAAATAGCATATATATATTTCCTAATCAATCCAATCAGAGATATTAGTACAAACCTTTGCATCAGGTCGGACTTGAACCTGGACCTCTTGGTTCAGAGATAGAGACAGTACCACAGAGTCTTGAGGTTACTGATGTTGCACTGTTAGTCATAGGTGTAATTCTATCAAGTGATGCCGTGCTTAAATATTTTACACTCTGTCTGCAGACATTGAAAAAAATGAAACCAACTAAAAGAATTGGTAAAAGATTTATCATTTTGTAACCGAAGGAAATGTCATGCCCTTAAATGCAATGTGATTATTCTACTCGATTATCTGAAAACATAGTTCAGGAGAAATGCCCTTGATTATAAGTGCTGGACATGTTTTCTGTCACTTGTCATTTTTATTTAAAGTTGAGCATTGCGACGGAGTCAGGAATGTTGGCAAGGTATTCCCATTTGGTTCCCAAGCACTGCTCTTGGTGATGAGAGCTCTGTTCACATGTTTATGAACCATGTTATCTGCAGAGGATCTAAATGGGATTTCTGCGAAATGCCAGAAATCAGTGGTACCTTCAACTATGCTTTTTATTGTCAAATTTGGCTTTCTAATGCAAAGCTGCTTTCAGTTTGGTTGCTTGTTTATTTCACATTAATTGTTTCTTAAACTTTAAAAGGCTTACGCAACTTTCTAAAATGCAGTTGAATGTTTTGTCTTATTCCTGTATATAGCTACTGACCCAAAGAATTCTAGTAAATTGCTGATATGATCTGTTGAAACCTTCAAGAGCAATGCTTATTCTGTGGTGTCTCTATGTTCAGATGTACTGTCTTGTGTAAAAAGCTGTGGTGTTTTTACCCTTCCTGCAGATAGTCTGATTTTTTAAAAAGTACACATATTTGACTGACTTCACTTCTCATTATTCTCAACCATTATGCTGGCGCAGAGAAAAAAACATTGATTAGAACTTTCTAACTTCTGTGTGATTCGATCTTTGCTCACTTTTCTGTGTATTCATGCATCTCAGCTGATAAATGTTGACTGGAACTTAAGTTCAGGCAAGATGAATGCTATCTCTGAAATGGAATGAAAGGGTCTGAGTGTGAAGAGATCGTAGGGGAGTAGTCCTGCTCCTCTTAGGCCTCAATCGTGATGGTGACAACATGAAAGCACTGAAACAGGCCTCATCTTTCTATAGCTGCCTGGTTTCCAGAGGCCTGCAAAGCAGGCTAACTCAAACGCCGACTGATACAAAAGTAAAATACTGTGGATGCTGTAAATCTAAAATAAAAATAGGAAAGTAGCAAAAGGTGCTGAGATGACTAGACTGATCAGTTGGGGTAAGGATGGGGAGCCAGTGCACCAATTAGCTCTATAGACTGGTACACTTGCAATCCCCATTGCTGTCTCTTATAAATTACCACAATTGTAGCCAATCCACCTAGCAGAAGAGTTCCTCTTCTATAAGGCAAAGGTTTTAAATGCAGAAAGTTTGTAAGCATTCGAAAGGAGCATCCATTTTGGGGTACCCATTCCCTCTCTTACCTAAATCAGCAGCTCTGACAGTGGGTCCTGCTTCTCTTGCAGTCCTGGTGGGGTGTTTGACTAGCCAACCAGCCTTGAAGAGCTGCTTATTTGTCCTCAACTGGATGGTCAGTTCATGTCTTTAATTAGCCAATACTTCCAACATTGCAATGGGTATCTGACACTGATGGAGGGCAAAGGCGAGACCAAGAAATTCTCCCCAAGTTGATGTCCTGAAAATTTGGCACCTAATTCTTCCATTTTATGAGACATCTTTGAAGTGAGCTACAACAACAGAAATTGCTGCCCACAGGTCTGGCAGTATCTGTGGAGATAAATTACAGTTAACGTTTCAGGTCAAGTGACCCTTCCTCAGAACTTCCTCACTTGACCCGAAACGTTAACTCCCATTTCCCTCCAAAGATGCTGCCAGACCTGCTGAGTTTTTCCAGCAATTTCCATGTTGTTTCAGAGTTACAGCAACCACAGGTGTTTCAGATTTTATTTTGAAGTGAGCTACCTTTGTTCTCGACACATTTTATTCTTCTTTATGACAAATACAATGGATCTACACTCATCTGTGTTGTGGCTGACTTTCTGAATGACACCATTTCATTCTGTTTCATTCACTTTCCCTTGAAATTTCTCCTGAACCTGCATGATACACTGCTTTGGAGGATTGAGGAATGGGTTTGCATCCATTTTAATTGCAATGTCACATAACACTTAAAAATGCTGATCTAGTTGTCAAGCTTGAACTGTTCTACGACAATGGATATGGCTTGAATCTCCTGAAATGATACCACCATCAATATGTACAAATAGTCCTTCCACTGCTGTGCCATTGGTAACCACTAGGTAGAGGATATTGGGGATCAAAGCTGAACCGGTATATTGACACTGCAATGTGATTGTACAGTACCACTTGTTGGTGTATATTTATTTTTGGATTGTTGGATCATAGCCTTGTTGATACGCTTGTGTGAGTTTTTGTCCTCCCAGCGTTGCAATGTTGCATCATATTGTTGGTCACCTGTCACATGTTTAGCCTTTGAAATTAGATTTTCTGCACATGTGTACCCAATAACAGTTAGTTTACATACTTTCAAAATATGGGGAGGCACTGTACAACCCTCTTGGTGAATATGACAAAGGACATCTATAATGGGTCGTGTTGATTTGGTGTACTTTGCTGACTGTAATAATAGCGTCATCTATAGAAAAAAAATGTAACTGATATTGGCCTGCCATTATGCCTTGTTGCTGGCATCTATCTTCCAGCAAGACATCAATTATATGGTCCTTTTTCTTGCCCTGGAAGATTTTTGAGTGCTTTAATCAGAATAGAAGCAGCTACCAACTTGACTGGTATTCTCCTTCAGAGAAATCACAATCTTTTGAATTATTTTTTTCCAAGGAATTTAGTGACATATTGTCAATAGACACTTGCAGCCTCTGTCTGTGTGACATGAATCAGAGTCTACTGCTCCGGAAGTTTGTTTGTACCTTTTGCTGGTCTGAAAGTCCTTTTCAGATCTTCTCTGGATGCTTTTATTGTTCTTTAGAAAATCTAATGCATTTACTCTACTTGTTGATCGCAGGTAACATTTTAAGACATCTCCTCAATTATGGCTTGATCTGTGAGGTAACACTGCAAACATTCTTTAAATTGCTGGAGTTTAGTGAAGATATCACCCAATGTCAAATGTTTGACTTTTTGTTGAAGGCCTGCGGTTCTTGTTTTATTAAAGTAGAGTGCAGGGATTGTTTCATCCTTTATTTCATCTGGTTAAGTGTTCTGTCCTTTTATTTTTCCTTCTTTTGCTTCTGATTTAGTTTATTTTTCATAGTTGTGGCCTCTTCAAGAGGTTTTGCAGAGTGTTGTGTCTCTCTCTACAAGAGATAAACTTCTGTAGTGGTAAGTTTCATCCACTGGGGGGAAGGTGCACTAAATAAGACATGATGACATTATGCCAGCTCTTGTGCTAAATTGTAAGAGGCAAAATGGCGGAACAAACCTATTGCTGCAGGCAGGTCAACTGCTCTAGAAAATCACCCTTCAGTGCTTAAATTGCTGTTTATTCAAACTGACAATATCTTTTAACTATTGAAGTTAGTTTGGAGCCATTTTATTGGCTTTTTCGTATTCAGCTGTGTAAGAAGCCTTTTATCTGCTGTATGTTGACTTTTTTTGTTAGGAAGCAAGCTGAAACTTTTGGATGTAGGTTTGCTCACTGAGCTGGGAGGTTCATTTCCAGACATTTCATCACCCTACCAGGTAACAACTTCAGTGGGCTCCAGGTGAAGCACTGTTCATGACTCCCGCTTTCATGAAACCAAAACATATAAATAGAAAGCAGGAATCAGGAACAGTGCTTTGCCCAGAGGCCCACTGAAGATGTTACCTAGTAGGGTGATGAAACTTTTGGAAATGAACCTTCCAACTCAGTGAGCAAACCTACATCCAGAACCTCAACCTGAGCTACAAATCTTCTCAAAACTCGCTAAGCTGAAACTTCATTTTAATATTTCTGTGATAGCAATACAGGGCTTGCAGCTTGCTAGATGATGAATTTTAAGTAGAAGGAAGGAAGGTTTACCTCCTGGTTACTTAAGTAAAAGATCTGTTTCGAATAATCATATTGTCGTTGGTTGTTTGTATGTTTACAATCCAGAGCTGTCTCATCTTCAGTGAGGATTCTATTACTAGTATTTACTGCTGCTTACTAGGAACTGTCACAATGACATGATGTCCATAATGTGGATTTGCCAGTGCTGGATTGGGGTGGACCAAGTCATAAGTTACACTGCACCAGATTATAGTCCAACAGGTTTATTTGAAATCACAAACATTTTGGGTGGAGCCCCATCGTCAGGTGCAGTAAGAGAGAAAAGCACACAGATACAGAGTTTATAGACAGAGGGGTCAAAAGATCATACGGCTGGTGTAAGTGGAGTCACAGATAACAAGTCTCTGCAGGTGACCAAGAGTGTTAGATGGTAGGTAAAGTGTCAGCAACTGACTAACCAGTGAAGGGATGACCTATAATCCGATTAAGTGATACAGGGAGATAATTACAAAAAAATTAAAAATAAGGTGGTGCAGGAAACAAACTAAACACAATATGATGTGTAAAAGAGTTGCATGATGAAGGTTGAACTGAAGTAATAAGTAATTCAAAATTAATTAAGGTCGAGAGATCACAACAATTTATTGAGGTGATGGTGTCAAAACAAAACAGTAAGGAAGATTCTACAGATACAGAACAGTGTGGTGGGTTCACATGTAGCACAAGGTGAACCCAAGATCATGGCTGAGGTAGTCTTCCTGAGTAAGGAACTTGGCTATCAGTCTCTGCTCGGCGATTTTACATGTTGTGTATCTCAAAGTCCACTTTGGAAGATGCTTTGACAACATCTCCTTGATAGATTATGACCTCTCTACCTTAACTAGGCTAAGCAGTTCAGATGTACTGGAGCATACTTACCTCAGTGTGACTTGCTGCAAGAGGACAGAGCTCAGTGAAATGTAGACTGGAGATTGTTAGCCCTTAGATCATATATCATAATACAGTGATGACACTATGAGCAGGTCCCTTTACAATATATCAGCGCGAGGCAGAACAGACATAGACTACTTCTCGTGGACTTTGAGACATGACCATGTGATGGAAGTGCATTCAGTATGCTTGTCACAGAAGCTGACACATGTTGTAGGTGTGAAATAGAAATAGCTCAGTGCCATAAAACAGTGTGTCTGAGCCCTTGGCTGACCATTGCTGGCAAACTGGTTTTGCACCTGTATTGAAAGGTATGGCAAGATAGAAGTGCTGTGAGCATTCAAGTAGGCACAAAGTGAATGAGTAGTTTATTAACTCTGGCACATGCTGTATGATTGTATTTTGAATAACTGCAGATTTGGCTAAGACAAGTAGTGGGAAGCAGAAAAGATACAGGTGAAGCCTGTCATGATATCATGTTATAGCTGAGGATCTTCAACTATTGTGATGTGATATTTATGTTAGCTTCCATAACATACAATCAAGTCTGGGTAACACAGTACTAAAGAATTCAACAACAACCTGTATTATAGCACCTGTGTCTACATCTGTACTTGACAATCATAGGCACTCGTGTGTTTATACTGAAGCTAAGCAATTCAGATATAGTGTAACACGCTTCCCTCAGCATGTCATACTGCAGGAGGACAGAGCTCGATAAGATGGAGACTGAGTACTTATACCATTGGAGCTCATGCCACAATATGCTGATGACAACATTAACGTATCACTTAAAGGTATATCGCAAATCCGATAGGACATCAGACAACAAGGCCCAACATGGCTGAAGAATCAACAAAACCATTCTGATCTTTAACAGTAAGGCCTTGATCTATCAACTTGACACATGGTCTTGTGCGAACTGGATAGACTGGTACAATGGGCAGGAGGAAGCATCAATTGCTGGAGTGTGACACCTAGGCATCCTTTGGGTATGACCCATAGCAGTCAGTCCTGTCAGGAGAGAATGCTGGTGATGCAGTAGGGGATAGCTGCCAATTAATAGAGTTGAGGGCAAGTTACAAGTGTTGGAAGTGGGATGAAGGGGAAGACTGTTATTGGAAGCTGGACAGGTTGAAGTATTTGTGCTCCTGCTGGCTCACATAGCATACAGAAACAATCACTCTCTTGGTGGGTCAGAACTCGTCCCTCTGCTTCAACGCTGCGCCTCCAACTACAGTTTGACAGCCTGAAATAAAAATGCTGTTTTCACATCTGAGCTTCCCCTGACAGAACAATCAGCCATCCGTAGCAGACTGGGGCTGTGTAACTGACCATTTCATTTTATAACCCCATGGACCCCCAACTCCAAGCATCCTGAATCTCTCCTGCTTGCAGAATCTCAAACCCTTTGTCTCTATTAATTTGTGCATCAGTGATTCTCATGTTTATCTCTCTTTAGTGAAGAAAGAGTGCAGGCAAGGGACAAAAAAAAAGGAGTTTGACTGGATATGAGGTAGCATTTTGGTCAAGTTAGAAAAATCTTTTTGGTCAACAAATTTATCACTGATATTATCTGCGGGCCAAGCGTACTGTTGAAATGTATATTCCTGTACATGCACCAGAACACTCTAGTGGGACAGCTGTGAGCTGTGTCTGTCTGCCTATCAGGATTAACTACATAGAAGCTGCTCGAGCATCACAGTGCTGTCAATAAAGGAGCACTGTAAGTTGCTTTAAGTAATGTTTACATTGTGAAAGAGAATTCTGGTCATTAAGAGAATCTAATAGGTTGCATTCCACAACCATGACTGCAATTTCTTACAAAAAAAACACCAGTGCACCAGTGTTGTGGGATATAATAGAAAATGCAATGACTAATCATGTTTGAGTGAGTTCAAGTCAAGGATATTAACGATGTCACATTTACAGAACATTCAAGGGGCAATTTACTTTGATAAAATACCTTGTCAGCAGAGGATTAGTTGAGAATGGCAATTTCCAAAGGAAAAAAAAGTAAAATTCTTGGGTGGTGATGGTGCAGTGCGCACTCTGTAAAAGTTGTTCATCATCTGGAAGAGATGCCCTTATGCACATGAACCTTAGTGTTTTGTGCAATCAGTGTTTTTCAGATAATCTGCTCAGATCCACTGTCAGTGCGCAGACTCATGAGCATCTGCAAACCAGTTTGAACTGGCCTTGGGAGCCAAACTAAATGGAGGTGAGAGAGAGAGGCCATGTTCTTTGGGAACTCAGCCAAGCAACCCTTTAACCCCTTCACCGTCAGGACAGAAGGTGCTGGGAATATGGTTTGGAGGGGTTGGGGTGTGTACAAATATTTGGGAGCAGTGTATCGCGAAGGTGAGGCAGAAATTGGTTTTCTGGGAGCACCACTCCCTTCCCATTGTGGGTAAAAGGCTGGTCATCAAATATGAGGCACTCTCTTTGTTGTATGTGGTAAAGATCTAGTCCATTCCTTGAACCTGCTCTTGCAGTCATCTGTTTTCCACTTCAGCTGGAAGTCTGAGATAGACCATTTCTGCAGGTACGCCATGTACAAATCTCTGGATATGGTGGGGGGATGCATCACTGCTCTCATTGTGATGGCCACCTTTGCATGTGGCTGCACCAAGCTGTGGGCAGATCCTCAGTTTGCAAACAGCAAGTATCACTACGTACTAAAGTTCTGCCTGTTGTGAAGGATGGATCTGGCCTCATTGCTACTAAACACTCTAAGTTCTATAATTGGATTGTTCCATATCACTTGTGTTTCATGGAGACATTTGCAAAGACGAACATATCTGGCCGCATGTCCATCAGGAAGTGGTCAGCACATAACATCCTTGAGCCCTGAGGGAAAGGAGAGGGCAGATCCTTTCACGTGGTTCCCTGAGCAGACTGTCAAAAGTCATTTGGCAGACTGCCTCATCACCAGAACTTTCCAACAAGCAGCAAAACATCACTTGGCTGGCAATGAGAAGGGCACTACCTGTAAGATCCTCCATGTATGGCCAGACACTGTCCATCACTCCATGCTGCCCTTGAAGTGGCTGCAAAGAGAATTGATGGGAGGAGGGTTTAGAGACCGTCACACATCTCCTTCTGAAATGTGCCATTGCAAAGGAGGTCCGGAGGGAGATGCAGTGGGTTTTGTTGAGATTCGTCCCAAGAAGCTCCATGAGGCAAGACTCTGTGCTCTGCAGCCTGTTCCCCAGGATGTACACCGAGATAAATATTGACTGTGCCTGGAGGACCATCAACTCGGTGAAAGACCGAAACTTGTTGGTTTTCCAGAGCATGGAATTGACCTTGACTGAGTGTTACAGACTGGGACATTCCAAGGTCCAGGACTCTGTGCTGAGGGACACAGTAAAGCTTGGGCAGCTGCCACCAAGGTACAGTGGGGAAAGACCACCATTTGAGGTCTTTCTGCCAAAGTTAAACAAGGGACGGTTCAGTTATTGGATGCTCCCCAGCATCCCCCGTCCCTGTGCATCAGGTGTATGTCAGTTGTTTCTTGAGTAAGTGAGGAACGCCTTGGTTTTGTTTTTTGGAATTGTTGGGATAGTCAAACTCCAATGTTTGCTTGTTTCTCCATGTGTAAAGAGTGTAAGGAACTGAACTGCTTTAGTTACTATGTGTATGTAAAGGTATTTTTAGAATAAAGCATATCTTTGAAATAAAACAAAGTCTGTGGTGAACTAAACTCAGCGCTGACCTAGGCTCAGTCACAGTGTGATACTCCTGGCTCCTAGCTCCTGTTAAGGCAGGTTCCCCAGGTATTAAGCCTCATATTTGTGAGATTAGGGCTTGGATTTTATATAGGATTAAGGCAAGGCTGTCATTGTTCAATTTGACGAGAGAGTAACTTGGACGAAACGTCTGGGATCTACACATGTCCAGTTAAATGTAAAAACCTGAAAGTTGCTGACTTATTTGCCCTGTTTTTCCAACACATACCTGACATGATGCTTCACCAACAAACTCAGCTTCGAGACCTGTGCAATGGTGTGAAGTAAAGTATGTGTCCTCTGGTCACCTTCAAAACACATCAGAAAAAAGTTAAGATTGATGCATTGAGCTGCAAGTGAGTTTTTAGCAGTGTGATAACAAATGGCAAACAGCTTCTTGGATGTTAAAAGTTTAATTTTGGCTGCATTTGATGACACTGTGTCTGCATGGGGCACACTCCCCACATGGCAGTCGCAGTGCTTGTCACATCAATGCCAGAGATGCTTCCTATTCGATAGTTAATGACATCTATAACACTGAGCCATTCAAAACTTTACTAGTAACTTCAGAAGTGGTAGAATGTGCCTTTTTTAAAAGTGTTTCTGTGGGTTTCACAGAGTCAAGTGAGATGGCAGGGTGACAAGCCGGGACATTGAGCCCAGCATTGGGGCAAGGTGGCATCATGCCTGTGTCAGTCAGGAATGTCTTGTCCCAGGCACCTATCAATGATGTCAATGTCACTAATATCCTGTACTAATGCAGTGGCAAGAGATACTCCATTTAATTTTCCAAACATAGTATCTCCTTTCTTCTGAGTGTCCTTTTTGTTGGAGATTTTTATCAAGTTTATTTTGTCTCCCTTTATCTGAAGCTCTTAATTTCATCTTTCCTTCCCTTCTTTGCTCTCTATACACTAAATTTCATTGAATGAAATTTTCTAACTTATACTTCCTGGTTTTGACTCCACGTGTCTCAATGGCAAATCTATCTGTTTGAGGAGATATATAGTCGTTGGACCTGCTCTCGCAGTTCCTCTGTGCAAGGTGCCATGATGAAATGACTTGATGGTGTTGGACTGGGGTGGACAAAGTTAAAAATCACACAGCACCAGGTTATAGTCCATCAGGTTTTGTGATGAAAAGAATATTTGTGTCATTATTTGCAACTCAGGCATCTCAAACTCTGTGTGCTGTTTTAATGAGATATGGAGAGCACCATTTCTTGTCCACCCAATTCCATGTCCAGGCCATTCCGTTCTACTCACCACATAGTGATGCTTCATCCCCTGAATTAGAAGTATATAACACAAGGTCAGGAATAGACCATTTTGCTCTCTTATTTGTTCTCTTATTTGACAAAGTCATAACTGATCTCCACTTTCCCACATTTTACCCCGATTCCTTAACACCTTCAGATAGCAAAAAACCATCAACCTCAGCTTTTAAAATTATCAATTGATTGAGCAACAATTACTATTTTCAGTGGAGAATTTAACAATTTTTTTCATTAAAAAGGTTCCTAATTTTACTCCTCTTGTTTGAGATTTTGGAGAAGATTTGTAGCTCAGATTGTGGATCATTGTGTAAGTTTGCTTGCTGAGCTGGTAGGTTTGTTCTCAGACGTTTTGTCACCCATGCCAGGTGACATCATCGGTGAACCTCTAGTGAAGCATTGGTGTTCTGTCCCACTTGCTGTCTTGGTCTGTTGCGGTGGGCAATGTCATTTCAGGTTCTGGTTCTGAGAGGTTGGTAAATGGGGTCCAATCTATATGTTTGTTAATGGAGTTCCAGATTGAATGCTAGGCCTCTAGGAACTCCTATGTGTGTTTTTCTTTAGCCTGTCCCAGGATGGATGCGTTGTCCCAGTCGAACTGGTGTCCTTCTTTGTCTGTGAGTATGAATGCCAGTGGTAGTTGGTCATGTCTTATGGAGGCTAGTTGATGCTCATGTATCCTGGTGGGTGGTTTCCTATAATGTTTGTTGCAGTCCTTGCAGGGTATTTTGTATATGATGTTTGTTCTGCTGGTTGCTGGTACAGGGTCCTTTAAATTCATCAGGAGCTGTTTCAGTGTGGTGGTAAGTTTGTGGGCTACCATGATGCCTAGGAGTTGGAGTAGTCCGGTCAGCATCTCTGAGATGTCTGTGATATACGGTAGGTTGGCTAGAGTCTCGAGTACCCATTGTTCCTGGATATGTTGTACAGGTGTTTTTCGTAGTTCCTGACATGACCAACACACAGACGACACCAACGCCAGTTCGACTGGGACAACTGTGGGTGGCATGGTGGCACAGTGGTTAGCACTGCTACCTCACAGCGCGAGAGACCGGGTTCAATTTCTGCATCAGGCAACTGTCTGTGTGGAGTTTGCACATTCTCCCTTTGTCTACGTGGGTTTCCTCCAGGTGCTCCGGTTTCCTCTCACAGTCCAAAAATGTGCAGGTTAGGTGAATTGGCCATGCTAAATTGCCCATAGTGTTAGGTGAAGGGGTAAATGTAGGGGAATGGGTCTGGGTGGGTTGTTCTTCGGAGGTTTGGTATGGACTTGTTGAGCCGAAGGGCCTGTTTCCACACTGTAAGTAATCTAATCTAATCTCAGAAAACGCATCCATCCTGGCACAGGCTAAACAAAGACACGCATAGGAATTCCTAGAGGCCTGGCATTCAATCCAGAACTCCATTAACAAACATACAGATTTGAACCCCAATTACCAACCTCTCAGAAAAAGAATGGAAATCATATCACCCATTGCAACAAACCAAGACAGATAAGTAGCAAGTGAGACCGAACACCAAAGCTTCACTGGAGGCGCACTAATGATGTCACCTAACATAGTGATGAAACATCTGAGAACAAATCTACCAGCTCAGCAAGCAAACTTACAGCCTTTCATTCTGTTGCTCTAATAACGTCTTCATAGGTCTGGAGTCTATGAGCAATCGCCATGTTTTCTGTCAGCTCAATCTAATGTCTTGAAAGTCTGAGTCAAATAACCACTTACTCTCAGGTGTGTACCCTGAAGGTAGTTGAAGTTGGGAGAGCACAGAAGCAGTAGCAATAACAATAGGGTAGGCAGGCAGGAGGGCAATGAAGAGTGTCTACTGGAAATGGGGAAATGGGGACGTGGCCGGGGGAGGTCAGCACGTCTGTAAACTGATGGTTCATTGGAGTGAGAGAATGTATCAGTATGGACGCTGAAGTCAAAGAGTATTTCCATGAGTTAAGGGGAGGGAAAAATATATTGTCAGGAGATTATGTAAACAAAAAAACTGTCTCTGTAAAAAGTGAAAAGACCAGTGGAATTGGTTTTGGGAAGTGGTGGTTTGGTTGGTTTGTCAAGAATCCAAATTCCTCTCTGTCTATTGACTGTTAGATCAAAAAGCTGGATTTCCAAGCAGCTTCCTGCTGACTCCTCTCTGCTGCAGGTATTATTGACCTGCTCTCTTACAAGCCTTCAAGCAGAACATCCAATTTTACATCACCGAGGTGGACACTTTTTCACTTGATTATCTTGTGTCCCATGCGGCCACAGGGAGCCTCATTTTAACAAAGGCAGCAGCTCCTGAAAAGTGCCGGCTTTTCCCAGCCTCCACCAAACCCTTTTCCACTGACGTCATTCCTTGTTCTTCTGAGAAATATGCCGAGGCCACATGCAAATAAGTCAACCTTGTTTCTGGCGTGTAAGAGACCATCAGTACATGGTCATTCTGTTGACCTTTTCGCAGTGATCACAGAATTGATGATATTCCAGGTTCAACAGATGAGAACATGCACAAGGAGCAGTGAGTTTGGGCTGTTTGTGCATCATTTAACACAATAAAGATGTATTTTTGCATAAACGTACTCAAATGATCCAGATTTGGTACAGACATGATGGGTCAAATGGCCTCCTTCTGTACTGTAACATCGATGACTTGATTTGAAACAAATATTAAGGTTAGTCTTCAATGTTACCAGAATAATAAAATGCACAGATTTAGATCATGATTCTCCATCAAAGTCAAGTTTGTTAACAAAGGGTTAAGCATCTGCTGAAGGAATGAGATGCATCCATCTTATCCATCATTATTCTTAAGCTCTGAACAAAGGATAGTACTACCAGTCTGTTTAAATTTTCAGCAGTAGGCGTTGCTACTAACCACAGCATAAATTATAATTACTAGGGTTATGTATTGGATTTGAGGTAGAAATAGATCAAACAAACCTGCTTCGTCTACAAAATTAAATATAAGGGAAAAGCACTGTACATCTGTCACTAGATTGCTCAGTGGTCAGACACACAGTCAGTCACTCTCTAAAACAGTATACTTAGCCCAAGAAAATATATTGTGGCAACAGAAGATCAACAGTATTCAAAAAGATGCTCTGCATGTTACCCACAAAACACACACTGAGGTAACTCCTTTGAATAGTTTCTCTCTTCCATGTGAACACAGACACATGCACTTTGAACAGAAAACATAATCATCTTGATATTATTTCTTGGCAAGCTATTAGGCAGAGTTCTGAAAATGCAGCTGCATATTTGTCAGAGAAGATTAAAAATTAAGCAGCTATAATTGTTTACTGTATCTGAGAGGAATACACATGTTACACAGTTCACTGTTGGTTTAAATGTGGTCCTCCTTTAGCACCCAAGTCTACCCACAAAATGATGAACTGCTATTTTGGGCTTGTTTTATTACTGAGGGTTTTCGCAATGCTACAGTTGAGCACTTGTCAAGCATGGCTTTGGGTGTTCTGGAATTCACATTATCGCAACATCTGATGCTATAACTGTACCACATTGTTTGGTGCTGTCATTTCAATCTATTTAACCCAACTACTCTATGCCAATATTGTGGGCCACACAATGTGGCTAGGAAAGTGCACCTTTATGTTGACGCATCCTTGTAGTTACCTAGCCCTAACCCATCCTTCATTGAAGCTGGGTGCTCCACAGAAACTGGAAGATTTGCAAACCCACTCATTGCCTTTAATTGAACAAGAAACCAGAGTGTACACCAGGTCAAAATTCCCAGGACCCAGGAGGGGTCAGTTTGGAAGCAGTCCCAGCTCTCACTTCCTGAAGGTAAAGCCAAAGATCTGTGGAGAGAGTAAAAGCATCTTCCCACAAGTTTATTAGTTGTTTAGCAATGGACTCTGTAGTTTGGAGTGAACACCATTTCTGATAATGCAGTTTGTATACTGGAGTGGACCATTTTGGGAATGGTCTCTACATTTTGAAGAGAACTGTTTATGGTAATGGACTCTGTAACAAAAAGGACTCTGCTGATAATTGACTCTGTCATGTTGCTTGTTGGAGTTATCACCTGCACTGTCTTGTGTGTCCCTGGGTCTGGCAGGCCTTACTGTGGGCTGGGAGGCTCATAGGTCGTCCTGAAAGCTGTCACCCCGAGAGCTGGAGGGTGGGTAGGCTGTCCTGTGAACCTGAAGGTTGGTAGGCTGTCCCAAAAGCTGAAGAGTGGGTAGGCCACCCCGATACCGGTCTACCTGAGAACCAGAAGGTGGGTAGGCTGTTCTGAGCGCTGTCATCCCGAGAAGGGGTAATTGGGACGGGCTGTCCTAGAGGTGGTCGGAAGGTGTGTCAGAACAGCCGAGAGCCAGAAGGCGCATAGGGGCAGGCTGAGATCCGGAATGCTTGTGGGCTGCCCTGCATGCTGTCATCCCAGCGGAAGAGTCGGGCTGTCCAAGAGGTGGCCGGTAGGTGTGTCAGGGCAGTCCACATGCTGGATGGTGCATCAGGGCAGGCGAGAGCCAGATGGTACGTAGGGCAGACCGAGAACTGGAAGTCGGGTAGACCGTCCTCAGCGTTGTCACCCCAGGGAGGTACTGGGGTGAGCTGTCCCAGAGGTGGCCGGAAGGTACGAAGGGTGGTTAGGGAAACCAGAAGGGTAGGCCGTCCTGATCGCTGTCATCGTGGGTGGGGGTGGGGGGAGTGGGGTTGGGGTTGGGGTTGGGGATGCAGGGCGGGCTGTCCGAGAGGTGGTTGGAAGGTGTGTCAGGGCGGACTGAGAGCCAGAAGGGCCTTAGGAATGGCCAGAAAGTAGGAGAGATGGGTGGCTTGCTGGGTTGCTGGGGGTCTGTATTGAATGCTCTATTTTATGTAATTGGACTGTCTTGTATGTACAAATGTCATTGTTACTATTTTGTAATGATTGAAACTGGGATTTGAAGTTCCTCATTTCCCTGAAAACTGGTTGAATGGTAGGGTTTGGTGCCTGGCTTTGCTGCTCCTCTCTCTTGTAAAATTGCTGTTTCTCTGCATATAGCTGTTAATTGTTTTGTAAACTGTGTATTGTTTAATAAAATGTATATTTAAAAAAAATCAGGAGCCTCAGGGATTCTCCACACTCTAAGGACTGGCTCTAAGCTAGCTGGTCAGAGTCCATGTACCATGCACATGTAAAATAAAGGACAACTTGGTGATGGGATCCCGACCTCTGTGGAGTTATTTTACTATTGTTCCACCCTCTATTAATGAGCATGAAAATAATTGCTACAGATTTTTCAATAAAGAAGTGAAAAAAGTTGTTTCTTAACTATAAATGACACCAGATTTCCAAAACTGCTTCTGTTGCAGATAGAATGTTCACAGCCAAGTTTGTTGTATACAAAATAAAACACCATGGCACCCTAAAGCCTCCACCCTCACTACTTTCAGCTTCTCTTTCACATACAATAGTACACAGTGTGCTCTATCCTCTTGACCAGCTGCATGTACACTTCTCCATATGATCAACAAAACACTGGAGCACACCTTCCTTCCAATGGTGAGGTGATCTTTAAGCATCTTCAGGATGTTCATCGCTTTTGAAATTTGGAGACTGCTGACTGGGAGACACTTCTGGGTTTTTCGTGCCCCTCAGCAAGATAGATCTAAAAAAACTATCAAAAGCTTCTCTGCTTTGAATGTAGTGTTTGCTTACAACTCTGCTGCTGTGCGTTGAAGTGGGAGATGGCACGGGGCAGGGTGGCACTAGGCACACGGACACACAAGATGGCCGCTGAGCCATACATTGGCCACTTCACACATAAGATGGCTGCCGGACCACAATATGGAGAGATAGCAGAGCAAATACAGATACTGCCTGCGGTCACCAGAATGCCAGCACAATGCACTCACAACCCAGTTGATTAGTTTAAGGCAGGTGGGGGAGAGAATACACATGAGAAGCGTACACCGCCCGCCGAAGTGTCTAGGTCCGGCCAACAGCTTTGATAGAAATGCTAAAAGCTTGATATGGACTCAATACGAAGTGCTAATAGCCAGGGCTGCAGTAAGCGTCCTTCTCAGGAAGATCAATTAGCGTCCAGTACTACAGCAATGGATTTCTGTACAGACATGAAACTGACAAAATACTGGATTAGTGGTGCTGGAAGAGCACAGCAGTTCAGGCAGCATCCAAGGAGAAGTGAAATCGACGTTTCGGGCAAAAGCCCTATCCTGATGAAGGGCTTTTGCCCGAAACGTCGATTTCGCTGCTCCTTGAATGCTGCCTGAACTGCTGTGCTCTTCCAGCACCACTAATCCAGTATTTGGTTTTCAGCATCTGCAGTCATTGTTTTTACCTCGATGAAACTGACAATGTCTACATTGAAACTGACAACGACCACGTGGAAATTAACAAAGGCTGCGCTGGAACTGACAATGACGGTATCGACAGTATCAATGATTCTGCAATAATTACCATAAACAAGCCATGTTAAAAAGACAATAATCTCAACACTGAGCTCTTGTATCACAAGGTGTATAAAAGTAACTTGACATGTGCTCTGGGTCGAGAAAAGAATCGCAGCTGACCACTGTGTTGTTGGTGTCTTTTTCTCCCCGGAGCGCCAGTATTTCCTTGTGCAACAAACTCTGTCATTGAGCCCGGACTCAGTCTCCGAGACTTGTGATTTTTCCCATAATAGTGTCACCTCCACCATTTGGGTCTTCTGAGACTGCTGGCTGGGAAGAGAATGTTATTGAAAGAACTCAGCACCTGAAGGACTCCAGCAAGTCATCTGAAAGATGTCCGTCTGGTCCCCAAGACCTGAAGAAGGTGATACTTCGCGAGGTTTGAGACGGTGATACTCCTATTTGTAAAAGAAGTCAATGCTTGTAAAATGTTTAAATATGGACTTTGTTGATTAAGACATGGCTCTTATCAATCAACCTGATTTATACAAATTATCTACAATTCTAGAAACTTGCATTGTTTAACATACAATATTTACGTTTCCAGAAAGCCTTCGATAAGGTGTCAGATCAAACATTATTGCAGAAATAAAAGCTCATAGAGAAGGGGTATTGTCAGGATGAAATAATATGAAAGAATTGAAAACGTTGGGTCACTGCTTAAATGGGCACCTCCTTATTTTTCAGATGAGATGATGGGAAAATCGTTTTGACTGCTTCAAAATGTTGTGGAAGCAGAGCCTTTAAATATTTTTAAAGAGGCAAGGGAGTGAATGGTTACCGAGGAGCTGGCTTGAGGAAGTCAGTGACCTACGGTCTGCTGCTGGTCAGTCATTGGTTCATATATGCCCCAGACTGAGCTAAGTCTACCTTAAAACCAAAGCCTCATCGAAGCTTAATTCTCCCGAAGATTAGAGTCATAGAGATGTACAGCATGGAAACAGACCTTTCGGTCCAACCCATCCATGCTGACCAGATATCCCAACCCAATCTAGTCCCACCTGCCAGCACCCAGCCCATATCCCTCCAAACCCTTCCTATTCATATACCCATCCAAATGCCTCTTAAATGTTGCAATTGTATCACATCCTCTGGCAGCTCATTCCATACCTGTACTACCCTTTGTGTGAAAAAGTTGCCCCTTAGGTCTCTTTTATATCTTTCCCCTCTCACCCTAAACCTATGCCCTCTAGTTCTGGACTACCCGACCCCAGAGAAAAGACATTGTCTATTTACCATATCCATGCCCCTCATAATTTTGTAAATCTCTGTAAGGTCACCCCTCAGCTTCCAGAATGAGCTCCCAGAGGATGTGGTGGAGGCTGGTACAATTGCAACATTTAAGAGGCATTTGGATGGGTATATGAATAGGAAGGGTTTGGAGGAGTATGGGCCGGGTGCTGGCAGGTGGGACTAGATTGGGTTGGGATATCTGGTCAGCATGGACAGTTGGACCGAAGGGTCTGTTTCCATGCTGTACATCTCTATGACTCTATGACTCTAGAGGGCCCAGCACCGATCCTTGTGTCACTCCACTGGTCACAGGCCTCCAGTCTGAAAATCAACCCTCCACCACCATCCTCTGTCTTTTACCTTTGAGCCAGTTCTGTATCCAAGTGGCTAGTGCTCCCTGTATTCCATGAGATCTAACCTTGCTAATCAGTCTCCCTTGGGGAACCTTGTCAAATGCCTTACTGAGGTCCATACAGATCACATCTACTGCTCTACCCTCATCAATCTTCTTTGTTACTTCTTCAAAAAACTCAATCAAGTTTGTGAGACATGATTTCCCACACACAAAGCCATGTTGACCTCCCTAATCAGTCCTTGCCTTTCCAAATACATGTACATCCTGTTCCTCAGGATTCCCTCCAACAACTTGCCCACCACCGAGGTCAGGCTCACTGGTCTATAGTTCCCTGACTTGTCCTTACCAGCCTTCTTAAACAGAGGCACACATTAGCCAACCTCCTGTGACTATTGATGATACAAATATCTCAGCAAGAGGACCAGCAATCACTTCTCTAGCTTCCCTCAGAGTTCTCGGGTACACCTGATCAGGTCCTGGGGAATTATCCACCTTTACCCATTTTAAGACATCCAGCACTTCCTCCTCTGTAATATGAACATTTTGCAAGGTGTCATCATCTATTTCCTTACAGTCTATATCTTCCATATCCTTTTCCACAGTAAATACTGATGCAAAATACTCATTTAGTATCTCTCCCATTTTCTGTGACTCCACACAAAGGCCGCCTTGCTGATCTTTGACGGGCCCTATTCTCTCCCTAGTTACCCTTTTGCCCTTAATGTATTTGGAAAAACCCTGTGGATTCTCCTTAATCCTATTTGCCAAAGTTATCTCCTGTCCTCTTTTTGCCCTCCTGATTTCCCTCTTAAGTATACTGCTACTTCCTTTATACTCTGCGAAGGATTCACTTGATCTATCTTGTCTATACCTTACATATGCTTCCCTCTTTTTCTTAACCAAACCCTCAATTTCTTTAGTCATCCAGCATTCCCTATCCCTACCAGCCTTTCCATTCACCCGAACAGGAATATACTTTCTCTGGATTCTCGTTATCTCATTTCTGAAAGCTTCCCATTTTCCAGCCATCCATTTACCTGCGGACATCTGCTCCAAATCAGCTTTCAAAAGTTCTTGCCTAATACCGTCAAAATTGGTCTTTCTCCAATTTAGAACTTCAACTTTTAGATCTGGTCTATCCTTTTCCATCACTATTTTAGATCTAATAGAATTACGGTCGCTGGCCCCAAAGTGCTTCCCCACTGACACCTCAGTCACGTGCCCTGTCTTATTTCCCAAGAGTAGGTCAAGTTTTGCACCTTCTCTAGTAGGTACATTCACATACTGAATCAGAAAATTGTCTTGTACACACTTAACAAATTCCTCTCCATCTAAACCTTTAACACGTGGCAGTACCAGTCTATGTTTGAAAAGTTAAAATCCCCTACCATAACCACCCTATTATTCTTAGCTGAGATCTCCTTCCAAGTTTGTTTCTCAATTTCCCTCTGACTATTAGGGGGTTGATAATACAATGCCAATAAGGTGATCATCCCTTTCTTATTTCTCAGTTCCACCCAAATAACTTCCCTGGATGTATTTCCGGGAATATCCTCCCTCAGCACAGCTGTAATGCTATCCCTTATCTAAAATACCACTCCCCCTCCTCTCCTGCCTCCCTTTCTATCCTTCCTGTAGCATTTGTATCCTGGAACATTAAGCTGCCAGTCCTGCCCATCCCTGAGCCATGTTTCTGTAATTGCTATGATATCCCAGTCCCATGTTCCTAACCATGCCCTGAGTTCATCTGCCTTCCTTGTTAGGCCTCTTGCATTGAAATAAATGCAGTTTAATTTATTAGTCCTACCTTGTCCTGCCTGCCCTGACTGTTTAACTCACTTCTGCTCTCAACTGTACCAGTCTCAGATTGATCTCTTTCCTCACTATCTCCCTGGGTCCCACCCCCCCACCTAACTAGTTTAAATCCTCCCGAGCAGCTCGAGCAAATTTCCCTGCGAGTATATTAGTCCCCTTCCAATTTAAGTGCAATCCGTCCTTCTTATACATGTCACTTCTACCCCAATGATCCAAAAATGTGAATCCTTCTCCCATACACCAGCTCCTCAGCCATGCATTCATCTGCTCTATCCTCCGATTCCTGCCCTCACTAGCTCGTAGCACTGGGAGTAATCCAGATATTACAGCTCTCGAAGTCCTCCTTTTTAAATTTCTGCCTAACTCTCTGTAATCTCCCTTCAGAATCTCAACCATTTCCCTTCCAATGTCCTTCGTTCCAATGTGGACAATGACCTCCTGCTGGCCCCTCTCCCCCGTGAGAACATTCTGCACCCTCTCTGAGACATCCTTGATTCTGGCACCAGGGAAGCAACACACCATTCTGCTTTTTCTCTGCTGGCCACAGAAACGTCTGTCTGTACCTCGGACTGCAGAATCCCCTAACACAATTGATCTCTTGGAACCTGACGTACCCCTGTTTGCATTAGAGTCAGTCTCAATACCAGAAACTTGGCTGTTTGTTTTATATTTCCCTGAGAATTCATCACCCCCTACATTTTCCAAAACAGCATACCTGTTTGAAATGGGTATATCCACAAAAGACTCCTGCACTAGCTGCCTACCTCTCTTACCCCTCCTGGAGTTAACCCATCTATGTGACTGTGTCTGAGACTTTCTCCCCTTCCTATAACTGCCATCCATCACATACTGTTGCTATTGCAAATTCCTCATTGCTTCTAACTGTCTTTCCAACCGATGCAGTCGATCTGATAAGATTCGCATCCAACAGCATTTATGGCAGATATAATCTGCAGTAATCCTTAAACTCCCTTTAAACTCCCACATCTGACAAGAAGTACATATCACTGTACTAAAGGCCATTTTTGCTCCTTCACAATCTATAGACCCAGAAAATAACACTGTCTTATTCCTCTACAAAACACTGCCCCAGGTTCAATCAACAGTTATGGCTTATATTTTAAGCTTAATCAAGAGACATATCTCCAAAAAACATATAATCAAGAAAGAAGCCACTCTACTCACTACTGCAGCCTTTCTGTTGGACACACTTAAAACAATGATTAATAAATTTATCTGATTCTGTGCTGTGACCTTCAGCCAAACAGGTTCCTCCAAGATCAGTTGTGAATATCACTGTTTGTTAATTTTCCCAGATGCACTCTGATGTCCAGCGATACATGAATTCAAACAGCAAAGGCAGTAACTGTGCAGGTTCTTTCTCTCTCTCTCTCTTTCTCTCTCTCCTGCACTGTCCTCACCGTGTGCTTCCTTTGTCTGTTCTTCTCCCTTTTAAAATTGCTGTTGTTTTGACTTTTTTTCCCAAAGTTCCAAAACAATGCAACAGCATGTGAAACAGTAATTGCTGCTCCTGGAATTTGAGGAAATCACCTCCAGCACCCATAATACCTCAAAAAAAGGAGAAGCTGTTACAGCCAGAAAGTCTTCCCGTCCTCCATCTTGGATTCCCCAGAATCCCCTCTTGTTGTTATTGCTGGAAATGTGGACAAGGTATGCACACCAAAATGATCATGATGTGCCTTCATCATTTTCAGTCGGGATTCTGCATCTTCAGCCACCTGCATCCTCCTGAATCTGACCACTGACAGGAAAGAACCTTCACCAGATCTTGCCTTTGTGGACTTGGACTTTGATTTTGACTGTATAATCTTTCTTTACCTCCTCCATGTTTATGACTGCGTGTTTGCGACAATCAGCCCTCCAGGTTGGTACACATGAATAAACGATATTACTGATTTAGCCTTAAAAAGAGTTTGTTACAGTTCACTTTGAAATTGGGTGACTCAAACCAGACTGTTTGTTTGGGGAAGAGTGTTTGTTTTCGAAAGAACAGGAGGAAACAATTTTTGAAAAGGTTTCTGCTTACAGACAGAAAAAGAGAAATATAAGGGTCCTCTACTTTTTCTCGTTTATATAAATGATTTGGATGGGAGCATAAGAGGTATAGTTAGTGAGTTTGCAGATGACACCAAAATTGGAGGTGTAGTGGACAGTGAAGAAGGTTACCTCAGATTACAACAGGATCTTGATCAGATGGGCCAATGGGCTGAGAAGTGGCATCTGGAGTTTAATTCAGATAAATGCGAGGTGCTGCATTTTGGGAAAGCAAATCTTAGCAGGACTTATACACTTAATTGTAAGGTCCTAGAAAATGTTGCTGATCAAAGAGACCTTGGAGTGCAGGTTCATAGCTCCATGGAAGTCGTGTCGCAGGTAGTGAAGAAGGTGTTTGGTATGCTTGCCTTTATTGGTCAGAGTATTGAATACAGGGGTTGGGAGGTCATGTTGCGGCTGTACAGGACATTGGTTAGGTCACTGATGGAAAATTGCCTGCAATTCTGGCCTCCTTCCTATCAGAAAGATATTGTGGAACTTGAAAGGGTTCAGAAAAGACTTACAAGGATGTTGCCAGGGTTAGAGGATTTGAGCTATAAGGTGAGGCTGAACAGGCTGGGGCTGTTTTCCCTGGAGCATCAGAGGCTGAGGGGTGACCTTATAGAAGTTTACAAAATTATGAGGGGAATGGATAGGATAAGTAGAGAAAGTCTTTTCCCTGGGGTGGGGGAGTGCAGAACTAGATGGCATAGGTTTAGGGTGAGAGGGGAAAGATATGAAACAGACCTCCAGGGCAGCTTTTCCACACAGAGGGTGGTATATGTATGGAATGAGCTGTCAGAAGAAGTGGTGGAGGCTGGCACAATTGCAACATTTAAGAGGCATTTGGATGGGTATATGAATAGGAAGGGTTTGGAGGGATATGGGCTGGATGCTGGCAGGTGGGACTAGATTGGGTTGGGATATCTGGTCAACACGGACGGGTTGGATCGAAGGGTCTGTTTCCATGCTGTACATCTCTATAACTCTATGACTCTATAAAATAATTCAAATGATCTCTCTCTCTCTCTCTCTCTCTCTCTCTCATCTGTAACAGGGGGTGGGATTGGTGGTGACAGGAGGTTCCTCCCTGTCCTGTGTTGTTATTTGGCATGTAGTTCCATCTTTCTGATGAATGGCAGCCTTCAGCAATGACTGCTACTACCCTTTAAATTAAACCACGATAGTCTTCCAAGCTTTGCTGTCACTCACCGGATAGTGAATGTGACTCTAGGCCAATTAAACAAACTGCAAGTTAAAATGATAATGTAGTTCCTGCCAATGTAGGTTTTTTTTCTCATTTTTGTTCACTGAATGAGGGTGTCGCTGGTTGGCCTGGTATTAATTGCCCATCCCTAATTGTCCAGAGGGCAGTTAAGAGTCAACCACATTGCTGTGAGCCTGGAATCACATGTAGACCAGACCAGGTTAGGATGGCAGTTTCCTGCACTCAAAGTGATTAGTGAGCTAGATGTGTTTTACCTGACAATCGGCCATGGTTTCAGAGACTCCATTAGACTCCTAATTCCAGATTTGTTCTTAAAATTGAATTCAAATTCCGTTATCTGTCATGGCAAGGTCCCCAGAACACTACCTGACCTCTCGGGATTGATAGTCTTAGTCATAAAACCACTTGGTATTATTCGGACTCATGACCCAGAAGTCACTGTGATGTCAGCATCCTGACCCAGGAATCAAAATCCTGCTTGTTGCTCTAGCAGATGGCAAGGTGGTCAGTTCTGCTGAGATTACCCTCACAATCTCTGAGACCTAGATGCCATGGCATCAAAGAAGTGAATCTATGCTTATTTCTTTTCCCAATCTCCATCTGGACTCCCCATCCCCTCCTATCTTACCTGTGGCTCATCTCACACTCCAAAGATGTGCCGGTCAGGTGAATTGGCCATACTAAATTGCCCATAGTGTTAGGTAAGGGGTAGATGTAGGGGTATGGGTTGGTTGCGCTTCGGCGGGGCGGTGTGGACTTGTTGGGCCGAAGGGCCTGTTTCCACACTGTAAGTAATCTAATCTAATCTAATCTAATCTCTGCCCTGCCTCTGACCTTGGTACTTGTTGTGGGCAAGGCTGACAGGTTAAAATGCAAAGCAGTCACAAGGGTGAACTATATTGAGTGGTGGGACAGATACAGCAGTTCACCCTATTTTAATGAGGCTCTAGATCTAATGTAAGATAATCTCCTACTTTGGGCACAAGATAAATCATCACAGAGGTCACAAGAAATGGAGAAAGTCTTACCTACTTCCTAAAGAAGTAAATATCACGAGACCATAAGACATAAGTTACAGGAGTAAAATTAGGCTATTCAGCTCATTGAGTCCACTCCACAATTCAATCATGGCTAATATGTTTCTCAAACCCATTCTCCTGTCTTCTTCCGATAACCTTTCATCCCCTTAGCAAGAATCTATCTATGGCTGTCTTAAATACAGTCAGTGATTTGATTTCCACAAACGTCTGCGGCAATGAGTTCCACAGATTCTCCACCTTCTAGCTGAAGAGATTCCTCCTGATCTCAGTTCTAAAGGGTTGTCCTTTCTCTCTGAGGTTGAGCCCTTGGAAACACCTTCTCAGCTCCACTCTATCTAGGGCCTCTCAATGTTCTGTAAGTTTGAATGCGATCTCCCCTTACCTTTCTACACTCCACTGAGTTGGATATCAATCCTCTCATGGCAGTGTTCTGGCATAAAGAAGGTGAATCACATTTTGAGCTGTGGATAATGCCAAAGAAGAAACATCTTTTAAATTGATTGATCATCTGTTCCATTTTAAAACATACAAATCTCAATTTTGGCCCCAAATGTACTTATTTTGGGAAGCACTGCAGGTTTTAACAAAAAGAGGGATATGGTTTTGAAGAGTTCAAGCAACCATCTATATTTGGATTTCTGTTTATACAGGCAAGCTAGACTATTTGTTTGTCTTGATAATAAGATATATGAGAAAGACAGTGTAAATACCCCCGGCAAAGGCATCATGTCAGGAAACACCTCTTTGACAGCAATGATTAGATTAGTGTGGTAATAGGCTTATTGCTGTACAGTAGTATACGCTTAGGAAATGGCCGTCCTGTCTCTTGACACTCAACAGTAGCTTATAAGGAATAGATTCCAGGCTAAATGAGTCTCTCTTTTATCCCTATTGAGCCCTAGTGGCAGTGACTGCATTGACACGTTGACAATATCTTGGGCAGACAACTATGTGAATACTTGAGTCACGCATAAGATCCAGGGAATGGAGAAAAGTTGCCCTGAAAGACGAGCTGCTTGGTTTAAACAGAGCAATGGACTTCGATTAATCGAAGCTGCTGCAGATGTTTGGAATTCCACGCTGCTGGTTGCACATCACAAACGTTTCATTTGTCATTGTTTACAATTACTCTGCAAGTGATTTAAAGCTCAACTTCCTGAAGTGGGTCTTTCTTCTTCTTTTCAGCAACGCTTCCTTGTTGAAACTCTCTGTAAATCCTCTCTCGCTTGGGATCCTGTGTTTGCGCACAACTTTGACATTTTAAACTTGCACCACGGAATTTAAGTACTGTCAAATCCACGTACACCATTCTCTCATGTTTACTATCTGCAGCTGCTGCAATTAGATCAGTATCTTATCTGTAAAAATAGTTTCCAGAGGATGATGATGATGATGATGTACATCAGTACAATTTGTGTGCATGTCTATCCCTTGCCCCCATGCTGTTTAAATTAATGGTCATAATTCTGTGAGGGAAAAGTGCACAAAGTTCTCACATCTTCTTCCTGTGGGTGAGCTTCCATTTAGGAGCAGCTTACTCTTGAAAATTCACCTTGATGAGTCACATTGATATGTTTCAGAGGCATCAGCATTTCTCTACAATTAAAAAGAAATGGATTAAAAGGGTTGTGCGTTACTTGGAAGTCTGTGTCTGAAGTTCCTCTCAGTGCTATTTTCATGGGTGCCCAGGTTAATATTGAAGGTACAGAGGGAAGAACTCCAGACAAAGGCATTGAAGGTTTGTACAGAATGATCCCACAATGTAATTTCAGAGATTATAGAGTAACCTAAAATCTGTGCACACAAGGTACAGCTGCCAATTTGCTTACATCTTGTGTTCATCCCTGCCAACACTTGTAAAAAACATGCCCTATTCATAGCACGTTTGAGAGGAAGGATGCCGTTTTCAGATGAATGTTGCCCTCTTTGATGATGAGTTCTAGCTGTTCAAGTGAATTCCACTGCTTATGCCCTTGGGCATTGTTTATTTTGAATTCTTGTTTGTGTTGCCAGAGATGAGTCATTGCCCCCTTGGACATGATCTGCCATTTCCTAGAGTACAACACAACTGATGGTACATCTTTAATGTTTTCTATTTGGCTTTTTGACATTAAGACCATTTTGGAATCATTGAGTCACACAACATGGAAACAGACCCTTCAGTCCAACCAGTCCATGCCGACCATAATCCCAAACTAAACTAGTCACACCTACCTGTTCTTGACCCATATCCCTCCAAACATTTCTTATTCATGGACTTAACTAAATTTCTTTTAAACTTTGTAACTGTACCTGCATCCACTACTTCCTCTGACAGTTTCATCCACACAAGAACCACTCACTGTGTAAAAAAGTTGCCCCACGTGCCCTTTTTAAATCTTTCTCCTTTCACCTTAAAAACCCTTGTTTTGATCTCCCTTCCTTTGGGGAAAGGATCCTTGTCATTCACCTTATTTATGTCCCTCATGATTTTTAAAACCTCAATAAGGTCACCCTTCAACCTCCTATGCTCCGATGAGAAAAGTGCCAGTCTTTCCATTTATTATTATAACTCAAACACTCCATTCCTGGCAACGTCCTGGTAAATCTTTTCTGAACCCTCTCCAGGTCTGTAGTATTCTTCCTATAACAGGGCGACCGGAACTGCACACAATATTCCAGAAGAGTCTTCACCAATGTCCTGCACCTCTTCAACAAGACATCCCAACTTGTTGACTTTGTCTTGAACTTGAATTCTGTAACTTGCATGTTACAAGTTAGCTGGCACGCATAGTCTAACAGTTCTTAGCGCTAGGCTTTGTTGTGTGTTCAGTGCTTTTGTTAAGAACAGAGAGGGATTGGGAGCAGATGGATGACTGAGCAGAGCAGTGAGCCAAGTGTGAAGTAAGGCATAAATTCTTCACCCAGAGTATTTCTGCAAACTGCCAACACAATACTGGTGAATGGCACAATGAAAGTATACAGTTCTTAAAGACTTTTTGTAGCCTTAGTAGGAAATCTGGATTGGTCCTTTGTCAACGTGGGTGGCAGAACTTTGACTTTTCAGAGCCATTCATAAGGAAAATGTTGTCTTATTTTATCAGCATTTTATCAGCAGCACATATGGCCAAACTACTATTGACCACAAAGTTAAAAATCACACAACACCAGGTTATAGTCCAACAGGTTTAATTGGAAGCACACTAGCTTTTGGAGCGCCGCTCCTTCATCAAATCATTGACCACAAAGAGTGAGTTTGTTTTTTATTATAATTTTATGTAATTTTTATTATAAGCCTATTTTGAAGTGTCAATTGATTCGATTCTCCACTGCAAAGCTGTCATTGGAGGAGCACACTGGCTACGTTCTGACATGATTTTCTATTTTAAAAGACTGAGACGTGAAAAGTTAATAAGGATCACTAAAATGATCTCTTTGGTCTCTCTAACTTTATTGTGCTTAAGGAAAGGATGATTATTTTCACTTTGAATGTTCGTGCACCAATTGCTGAATACTGGCATGTGAGTCTTTAATTGCAGTTCCCCATAAGCTCAATCCACAAAATGACAAATGGAGGCCAAAAAATTCCCAACAACATGAGGCTGAGGGGTGACCTTATAGAGGTTTATAAAATCATGAGGGGCATAGATAGGGTAAATAGACCTGGGGTGGGGGAGTCCAGAGCTAGAGGGAATAGGTTTAAGGTGAGAGGGGAAAGATTTAAAAGAGACCTAAGGGGTAACTTTTTCACGCACAGGGTGGTGTGTATATGGAATGAGTTGCCAGAGGAGGTGATGGACGCTGGTACAATTACAGTATTTAAAAGGTATTTGGATGGGTATATGAATAGGAAGAGTTTAGAGGGATATGGGCCAAGTGCTGGCAAATGGACTAAATTAATTTAAGATATCTGGTTGGCATGGACTAGTTGGATCAAAGGGCCTGTTTCCATGCTGTACATCTCTATGACTCCATAACAACTTGTATTTATACATTACCATTAATGTAAATAAGGAATTCATGAGGCCCTTGATTGGAGTGGTGTGGGGCAACCAAAAAAGATACTGAAGGGACTCACGGAGAGATGGGGTGTGGAGACCAGTGGCAGGTGAGGAACTCAAGTTCTCAGAAATCAATAGGTAACAGGGGCTGGACAATAAATGTTGGCCCAGCTAGTGATGCACATGTCCTACAAAATTATTGAGGAGAAAGGGTAAGTGCAGTGTGTCTAATGGCGTGTCTTTTTAAATCAAACTGTTACATTTGCATCTGATGCCTGGGTTTCCTGAACAGTTAATACGTGAGTGTGCTGGCTACCCGGATAGATCAATTTAAAGCGGCACTTTGAGGACGTCGGATGAATTCTGTTTGTCATGTTGTGTGAGCTGTCTGGTAGGTTTGCTGTCAATGTCCCTTTTCCTGGTAGGAATCCAAAAGGCCTGCTTTGTCTAGAGTTGTAGAAGAGATCCATTCGATAGACTAATGGGCCACGTACTTGAAAAGATAGATGGAGTGTTTTTGACCAGCACAAATGCGGAGACTTTTTCTGTGCTGTAGATCTCTATAACTATAATAAGAAGAGGCTCTTGCTTTAACCAAGATGTAGTTCATTGCATGATAACTAGGGATAGGTAACACTGATATAATAGACACTGGCCAGAAGTTTCTCTTCTTTTGAGACCAAGTCTAACAACAAGTCGAGAAGCAGGTTGTACCCCCAATCTGGAATGGGTCAGGTTTTCTAGTGTGATTGTGTCCTTTAGTGCTCATTACATCATCATATTTAGGTAAAACCACTGATTTTACAGTTGGAGGGGAATGGAAGTTATGCCCATTGCCTGCTAGACCCAGTTGCGCTCCAATTATTAGGTACCAGATTTAAAAGGCACACAAACAGACGACTGTTCACTCTCTGCAACCCAGGAGCATCACTCACCTCCTGCTTATCTGTCCCAGCCACCCCTGCAAATGTCTGAGAGTCTCATGTCAGCAATGCCTCCCTAGCAGAACTCCTGTGGGGTGTCTGCTTTGCTGTTTTCCGAAGATGGCAACAAGAGGTAATTGTGAGTCACAAAACCAGCCTGGACTGAAGTTGCTATGGAGCTCAGTTCCCTTCAAATCCAGAGAAGGGACTGGTAACTGTGCTGCAATGAATGATCTGCTGTACTCTGCCAAGGTACGTATCACTGTCTATTCCATCTTTCATGGCTCTATCAATGTAAGTTAGTATTGTCCACTTAGCTTGTACAGGATTTCCACACAAAGGTGGGCATCAGGCATCTCCAGCAGATCCTCATGTACAATCAATGTCTGTCACTTCATTCCTATTGCACCAATGGACCACCCCTGGCACCACAATGGTCCTGCCACTCACATCTGCCAGGGTACACACTTAAAACATAAAAAAGGAGTTACAGCATTCAACAACTGATCCAATCACTGATCTGTCATCAGAACTCGGAGAATGTACACATCAGCTAAGACTTGTTGTGAACGAGAAGCATAGAAGAAGATGGACTGGCTGAAAAAGAAAGGAATGTTATTGGAGAAAATAAAAGCATTTATACCCACCATCATGAAAACAAATTACATGGTCATACCCTATTGCTAATAAAGAGACCTTGCTCTGTGTAAACTGGTAGCCACACTTCCTACATTACAGCAGTGACCACACTTTTAAATTTTACTTCACAGGTTGTGGAGTAGTTTTGAATAACCTGATGTTGTGAACTTGAGTATATAAATGCAATTCTTTTTTTTTGGCAATTTAAATCAGTGGTGACACAGTACGTTAGATGCCTGCTTTCTTGCAAGTAACTGGGGCGCAGCAGCTAAAATGTCAAGTATTTTCTTTCATGCTCTACTGTTTCTGGCAGCGGTATCTTTAAGAGATCTGGATTGTGTAGGATATAAAATTGATGCCCAGCACACGATGCCAATTGTTTGAAGTTGAGTTAGAAAGTGCACTGTTTAAAATGTTAGTTTCTGATTGGTACTCCGTTTGAACTGGATTGGAGTTTGTTACAAAAATCTGATTCCAAAAACTACCTATAACTTTCCTCTGTGTGATATCAAGTAAGCTCATCCGAAACATCTTGAAGGTGGGGGTGGCATGTGGCTCAGTGGTTAGTACTGCTGCCTTACAGCACCAGAGGCCCATGTTCAATTCCAGACTTGGGCAACTGTCTGTGTGGAGTTTGCGCATTCTGTGTGGGTTTCCTCCACAGTTCAAAGATGTGCAGGTCAGGTGAATTGGCCATGCTAAACTGCCCATAGTGTAAGCTGCATTAGCCAAAGGGAAGTGGATCTGGGTGGGTTGTTCTCCGGAGGGTTGGTGTAGACTTGTTGGGCCGAAGGGCCTGTTTCCACACTGTAGGGACTCTAATTAAATGCAGAACAGAACCTAAAATGTGATGGGCAGTGACATAATGTACACACTATCCTTATTTGACAGAGACCCATTAATACTAATCTTTTCAGGGTCTAGGCAACAGAAATCCTGTGTTTTATTGCAGAATGGAAGTCTTTGAATGAAGGCAAACAAGCATGCAGTCGCAAGGTTATGACATTGAGTTGGAGAATGTTGGTCTTTGGATTCCCCTTAAGTGGTCAATTATTTTACCAATTGTCTCATGTTTGTGAAATGCTGACTTTCCTTGGTCAACATGTTTAATATAATTTTACCCAGGTGGATAATTCGGTAGTGGTAGCGTAAGGAGTGCTGGGAGAATTTAACAAATGTGGTAACTTAAAATAAGAGATGTTCCATGGGAGGGAGTTTTGTTGGCCTTTGATGTTCTGTGCATTTTTCAGTGGATTTTGCAACAACAGCTATTTGGGCAAAAGGTAGCAAACTGAATAAATGTCCACAAGGGACAGAGTACATAGACAAGTAGTGAAACAGTCCAATATTCAGATTCTTTTTGGCTGGTGAGTTGGAGGCAGCAGCAGGTGATAGCCTGCCACCTTTGAGTCTTATCAGAACTGGTAATGAAGCTTAATAATGTTGGTAGTGGTGTGTTATAGTTCACATAGAGAGTCTGTTTGGTTACAGCAATATGCACTTTGACATGTACATTGTGATCTGGAGCAATGAATAGGGATGGTGGAGGCATGAACTCACTCTCACTCACTCTCTCTCTCTCTCTCTCTCACCTTTTTGGCCACATAAGTGGACCTTCCACAGCCATCAGTCCACAAGTGGGACTCAGACACAGAGCATCTGGCTCAGAGTCAGGGACACTAGCCACCGCAACGCCAACATAATCTAATGTCATAGAAGTTCCACAAGTGAGCATAAAATTACCAATACAGTCAAAACATACCTACTCATGGCCCATAATTGCATGCCATGACAATAGTTAGACAGCTGCTCCACATATACTGCTGGGCCATGCCAAGCATTTGTCAATCTTGTAATTCTTTTAACTGTTGAGACTATACATCTACCGGGCATGCATTACACCAGTGACTTGCAATAAAGATGAAAGTATATTGGAAAGCACTAACAGAATGTAACTGCATCACCAACTGGCACACAATGGGCTGCAAAATGTTTGTCATCTCTTTCAACTTGCAACATATCAAGATTACATATGATTGGATGGAATGTAGTGAATTAACATAAGGAAATGGGGATTCACTGGAAAAAAAGGTTCAGTTACCAGAACCCTTAGGTTCACTTGGAGGAAACCACTCTGGAGAACCTTATTTGCAGAATATCAAAGTGAGCAAGAAGATTCAGTTGCTGTAGTGATGAGGACTTGTCACCACATAGTCAAGGAAATGTTTACCCCTGGCTGTTTCCTCTTCATCCTGAGAAGTCCTTCCCCTGCTGGAGTAGCAAGGTACTGCCTTCAACTTCTTGTTGCCACGTGGAATGGGAAGATCCTATTCTTTAAATGATACCATCCTCAGAATTTGGGCTGAGGTCATTAGCAAGTTTGAATCACAGCACGATACATGCAGCAGTCCTTTATCATCACAAACTCAATATTCTGGGACTCATTTGACTGCACCTCCCACTCAAAAATCCGTGATTGAAAGCATGTGTTGTTCCTAAAGGGGATGTTATAAGAATTGTGCAGGAACAACTCGAAAATGTCTGTGTTCTCCATTGTTCTGTCACGGTCTTTGTTGGGCTTCACTCAGTGAGGTGGCCGAGGTCAAGAGTTCAGAAATTTGGATAGTCTCAACATTCTTGTGTTCCACATGCTGTTGCTTGGAGATGTGATCAAGTCACCAATGGGAGAGTAGCCCTTTATCTGTATGTTTGCTTTGATACCATGGTCTGACCCCTTTTATCTTTGGAAAGACATCATTATTGTTATGAATGTTTACAAGTAAAGAAATGAGAACCATTTAAAACCTACTCTTGTTCTTTAAGTTTAAAAAAGATGAACACATATCTTAAACTAGAAAGGGTTTAAGGTGTATTACTGGGTACAGCCACTGGAGAAACACGCCTGGAGTATTACTCAGAGAATAACTAGTACCTTGCACTATCAATAAGCTAGTTTGAAAGGCATACTAAAGTACCTCAGAATAAAAGAACCATGCAGTCCAGCAATGTTGTGGATTTTAGCTGTTAATTGTGTTGAATTAGCAAACTACAGCTGACATAAGAGTTGGTAAGATCACATCAGTTATACGTGAGCAAGGGACAAGGAAAAGCTCTAGCTCCTGCTTCTTATTCAGCAACTTGATTCATTCCAGGGATGATTTTTAATCACTTTCTGACCGCTCATTTAATTAATATCAGCCTGTAGCTGCCCTTGAATGTGTTCACACCAAACAAGGTATAACATCATGCAGGATTCCCTGTATTCTGGCACTGAATTAGAGGAACAAGACGGTGAAACCAACTGACCTCTACACACAGGTAAGCTTCCTCAACCTAGAATGCCACTTGTAATGCTTTAGAAGCTGTATTTTTGATCAAGAGGGCTCTTTTATTTAAGCCGACAATAGCTTTTGACTCTTTAAATCAGGAAGAAGGCAAATAGCTTTTTAAAAAATAAAAGTATGTATAACAAGACTTCTATCTTGACAAAACTCATAGTCTAAGCAGAAAGCTCCGGATTGTTCAATTTATAGATCTGTACTCGCAGAAATTAGTGCTGTTACATTGTAGACTCTTCACTATCTGTTCTAAGGTGAACATTCCAACTGTCTGTGCCAAGAATGTGAAATATTTTATATGCAGTCTAAGCATTGCCTTTGTGTGCATCTGATTAACTTGCTTATCAATTGGGACTCATGTCACACTTATAATGAGATGTGGTTCACAATGAGATGCTGTTTATTATCATAGAAACACCAGATATGTATATGTGCAATTCTATAAAACCTATCTTTCCCTCAAAATTCTCAAATAACTTCATTGTTCTTAAGTAACTATGTTCTCATTCTGGTTTAAAATCTGCTTTGGAAGCAAGATAGGTGGGTGTTCCCTTTTGTGGACATGAATAAATCGGGGGGAATAATTTAAGAATGAGATGCCTCCCTTTTTGACAGAGTTGAGGAAGACTTTACCCCTGAGAGGGTCTTTAGTGTATGGAATTCTCTTCTCCAGATGATACTGGAAAATTTACTTATTGGGTTGAAGTGGAGTCAGCTGCTCCAGCCATGGGGGAGACCCCTTGTGAATTACAAGCTCATCCCTAACAACGCTTTCAGAGCAGGCAGACACAAATCTCAGTAGACTGCTTGGAGCTGCACCACTCCATCTTTCTTGAAACTCTGCAAGAACATACAATTTGGTGGTGAATTCGGGGATGCTAAAGGAATTGAGAAAACAACAGGTTCAGCAGGACGAAAATGGGTAAGGCATTGCCTTGAATTCTGTGCATCAGACAGCACTGTCTTTCAAGAAGCTCTCAGCTTCAATCCAGACTGTCTTTCAGGGAGGAGCTGGATAGTGAGTCCACCATAGCAGAGCTCAACAATATGTCGACTCTCTCACTTGGTCTGAAGCCCAGAAAATGATGACAATCCCCCGGAAATCATCACCAGTGGAAACCTGGCTCTACCTCGTCTTCTCCATGAACTCTTGTGTGAGGGAGGTGGTTGTGAGGACCTGCTGTGGTGGTGGCAATATGATGGATCCGGATGTCCGTTCCTCGTGGCCATAATGACCGCGGCTTTACTGAAGGCTCCATTGCCGGTGGGTCTCGTGTGTTCCTCCTGGTGGTGAAGGAACAGTTTCAGCAGTTGCTTTGGCAGTGGCAGTATGGTGATTCTGGTTCGTTCCTCGTTGCTATGGCAGCAATACGGCGGCTTCGGGTGGTGACTGAAGTGGCAATGGCTTGAACAGTGACTTTAGCATCGGCGACTTGGTGGGTCCGGTCAGTCCCTCCTTGCTATGGTGGCAATGCAATGTCTTCAGTGTCGGCTCTAGGGTGGCAGTGTGGTGGATCTGGTCTGCAAATCCTTGCTTTGGTGGCTTCAGTGGCAGCCTTCCATAGCCACTCCAGAAACCCAGCTTACCATGGGGGGTAACAAAAGATGAAATTTGTCCTAACCTTTTCTCAATTATTTATTTTTATAATTTCTCTACTTAACATGGCACAGAACTGTGGATACACATCTCTCTGTATTTTCATAAATACACATGATGGCAAATTGCTATTCCAATAAAGAATAAACCATGCAAATTCCATGAGCAGTGGTTTACAGATGATGCCACACTGGCATCCCATATTGGGCATGGTTAGTACATTTGCGGATGACACCAAAACTGGTGGCATAGTGGACAGCGACGAAGGTCATCTAAGAGTACAGCAGGATCTTGAACAACTAGGTCAGTGGGCCGAGGAATGGCAGACGGAGTTTTATTTAGATGAATGCAAGGTGTTGGATTTTGATAAGACAAACCAGGGTAGGTTTTGCACTGTTAAAGGTAGGGCCCTGGGGAGTGTTGTCAAACAGAGAGAATTAGTTCCTTGAAAGTGGTATAGACAGATTGGTGAAGAAAGTGTTTGGCACACTTACATTCATCGGTCAGAGTACAGGAGCCAGGCATCAGGTTATGGCTATACAAGACATTAGTAGGGCTACATTTCGAGTACCAAGTACAGTTCTGATCACCCTGCTATAGGAAGGATATTATTAAAATGGAAATATTTACAAGTATGTTACAAAGACTGGAGGGTTTGCGTTATAAGGAAAGGCTGGATAGGCTGGGATTTTCCTTGGAGCATAGAAGGCTGAGGGGGTGACCTTGTAGAGATTTATAAAATCATGAGAGGCATATAAAAAGGGGGGATGGCTAGGATCTTTTTCCCTGGGTAGGGGAGTTCAAAACTAGGGCATTATTTTAAGGTGAGAGGGGTAAGATTTAAAAGGGACCTGAGAGTTATCTTTTACACATAGAAGATGGTGCATATAGGGAATGGCTGCCAGAGGATGCGGTGGAAGTGGGTACAATTACAGTCTTTGAAAGATATTTGGACAGGTACATGCACAAGAAAGGGTTAGAGGGCTATGGGCAGGCAAATGGGACTATTTCAGTTTAGGAAACCTGGTTAGTAAGGGCAATTGGGCTGAAGGGTCTATTTCAGTGCTATATGATTCTATGACTCTAAAGGTTTGCCGATCAGTTTGCCTGTGTATCGATGGAGTTTGAACTGACAATTGCATCAAGGAAAGCAAAGATATCAAACAGATCATAGATGCTTTTTATTCCATCAACATCAACAATCTCACTCTAGATGTTGTTGACAGCTTGACATAACCTGGATCAGCAATCACCGACAATGTGTCCCTTGCATAGCAAAACCAGTTCCAGGTTTGTCAAGGCTGTGGCTTGATATCAATATCAAGAAGGTGAGTATGGACCAACAAACTGACGCTAATACAAAACTCCTAATGTACCAGGCCTCTACATGTACCAGGCCTCTGCATGTACCAGGCCTCTGCATGTACCTGGTCTGAGTCCTCAGCACTCTCCTTTCAACAACGATACATGGACAACTTAGGCAAACCATGGAAAGAGGTGAGCAACTTCCATCCTCACTGCCTCAGAAGGATTATGGACCTCTCCTGGCAGGACAGAGTGTTTTAAATATGTGAGTACGCCAGTGTGCATGAATCCCTAACCAGTCAGCAGCATGGTCTCTGAATCAGGTCAATTTGAGGTCTTACAGACATCCTTGTGAATCAAGTTGTGGGTGATCTGTGCCAATAACAAACACACTGTAGAGTACATCTTGGGGTGTGGTCATCATCCATTCAGGTCACATGACAGCCAATGGAGACACCACTGACCAAGAGACCAATATTGCTGTAGCTGCTGCATTTGTATGACAAAATGATTCTTAACAGATTTCAGAGTTAACTTGAAAAAAGGTGTAAAGGTCCTTTGTCAGGAATGTGCAAAATGGTAGAATTTTGTTTTGTGGCCAGTTTTACAAAATGAGACAATTTTCCCCTCCCAATCCAAACACTCAGAATAGAATGTTAACATTTGAAGGGATGTAGCTTGATTTTAATTGAATGACCACAAACTTGCTAATCTTAATTGTCTGTCACACAGATTTCTATTTTTGGAATGACAAAATAAGGGTTATATAGTGTGTCTTGATGAAACTGGTAATGAAGTCCATTGCCTGTTCAAAGATCTTGAACATTCCAATCAGCAGAAACCACATTTATGTGCAGATCAAACTTTTGACTTGGTGGTTTCTCTTCAAAGGATTCTTTTGAGTCTGTAGCCAGTCATTATTGTGACACTGATTGTTTGGAATGATAAGGAGCTTTATTGTCAAAAAAAAAGGTTGACTTGGTTACTAAGCTAAAGGACAACAACCCAGTAGTTTCTGTAATTAACCAAATACATGTCACCCTCCCTCCACCCCAATTAACTTTCTGAAAAGCTACAATCTTTTACTGGAGACAGCTTGACAACAATGGAAGGAATCTAAACCACAAACAACTTGGAAAATGGAAAGACAACATCTTGGATTGAAGGTTCCTCCATTCTGTACTTTTAATAAGTGAGTAGTTTAAACTAAAGTCTATTGCAGTGTTAGAGTGAAATGCTATGCTGTTTTCTGTTCTAAGTTTCTCACCAAAGACGAAGATGAAATATTCTGATTTTGTTTACCATGTGCTTGCTAAAGCCTTATTTAAGATCCTTATGGAAAAAGAGATCAAACATTTCTCAACTGCAATCAAATGGAAAAGTGGTGTTTTGCCCCTTTTGGATCGGGTCCAGACTTTGAAGTTTCAAAGCCAAAAGATCTTGAACTGTTAATCCAGACTAGAGTTTACAGTGAAGGTGTGGTTGGAAGATATGAGGGATTTATCTGAATCCCTTGGTTTAAATGCAGTTAATAAGAAGAGGGAGAGAGCAACTGGATGAAAGGAAAACATTTACATCTGTACAAAACGTGTATGTCCAACAAATGCATTTATCAAGATCACAAAGAACAAGTGGAGTAGGATTGCTGCCAAATTGTCTTTAATAGTACAGATTTGTCAAATAATCTCCCACAGCACTTTTAAGCTTTAGTTTCACTGGATGCCAGGCATGAAGCATCTTTCCTGCAGAGATAAAGCTTTCCAAGTTTCATACTAAAGTCACTAGCAAAACTTTTTTAAAAAAGCCTATGTGTGCACACAGTTTTTGTGAATAAGCAAATAAATGTTGTTAAGTGAGAATGAGCTGTGAACATTACTATGAGACTCCTTTATAAAATGGTAGGGAACACAGAGCGCTGTGGGCCGGCAATGATTTACTCATTTTCATTGCTGGTTTCTCTCAAAAATTGCAAAATGCTCATTTGATTAATCTGGTGTTCTATACTGGAATTATACTGAATGCTCATTACTCTGGATCAGGCATGGATCAGTGTTCTTAAACTGATAAGTCCGTTCTAGATACATTACTTATTGCACATTATGTTTGACAAACTGTTCCTGGATTATTATTCTCAGTATATTTTATCAATTGTTCACTGAGTTATTTGTCATTTTAGCTTCATTGTTTGGACAATTCTCATTCTAGATCCAATGTTTCAATGATACATTGTATTAGTCACTCTTAATTCTAACTCATTGTGCACTGGGACGTTTGTTCGCGATTCCAGGATATGGGCCTTCTAGTTGGCAGACATTAGGGGAAGACTTGCTCCCACTACGAAAATACCTGTATGGTTAATGCTTTAACTTGAGAATATTTTGTATGTTGTAGACAGACTGCTCAGACTTTGAAGCAAGAAGCTGGAATTTTGGCTCTCCCTAGATCTTGGATTGGAGATGGGAAGATGAAAATAACTCCGCTATTTCATGTGCATCTCTTCTGGTTCCATCTCTGCCTTTAGGTTTGTTTTTGTGGAGAAGGCATCCAGGATGAGGAGGGATGGCAGAGTATGTCAGTCTGCCTTTCATTTTCCTGTTCGGCTCCAGATTTGCATGCGTACTAGGGTCCAGGTTAGTTGTCTGTGGGGTGGGGGTTGCAGATCGTGATCTGAGTTTGACATCATGGCAGTAGGCCAAGTTGGATGGACACTGAAGCAGAAGCCATGGTCTTCCTCCCTCAGCTTATCTGGAGGTCAGGAGAAGCTAACCAGTAGAAGCGTTCCCCTGTCTTCCTCCACTCCCATCCCTTGCAGTGTCTCAAAGCTATTTTAAATTTCGATTGCAGCCTCTGACCATGTATTGACAGCCTGCCTCCCAGTGATTGATTGGCAAGTCTGCATTGAGGCTCCATGATGGCAACCCGATGAGAATCGCAGCTCGTGCGTGTTTTCTCTAAGGGCAGGTTCGGCACTTGGAAACCATCCCAACCCCTTCTTCCTGTCTCACTGGGAAAATACAGCCCAGTTACAATGGAAGGAAGAAGGCATTTGCTGAGCTGTTCAGAGGAAATCTTGATTCAATGATCTTCGTAAAGCTTATTTTATTAGTGCCTAGGCCCTCCATATAAACATGCAGCAAGATCTTTTAGATGACTCCTATTTTTGAAAGCTGGGTACATACAAACCCTAAGAATCCTGAGCAACATACAGCTGGAGTTTCTTCGTTTTGTGCACCCTGCCTTAGTGTCTTGTGTTCAACGCTACACTACGCATTTCGGTTTGAGACAGAGTGATCAAGAAGGCAAAGTCAAGGGCAATCTTCAATCTTCAGATCAAAGTAACAGTATTTCATCCTAACTACTATTATACATAGTAATCATAGACCAGGCACTGTCTGATAGTTACACAAGATAATAACTGATTGAGCTACTTTGAGTGTTCATGTGAATGTGCTCTGTGTGTCTTTCGGACAGTCTCACATTCCAATGTGTCTTCTAGTGAGCTTCTTCCAGAGCGTTCTAACTCTGACCAACTCCAGAGTCCCGATCGCTTTACACAACAAAATGTGTTTGCCCTATTGTTAAGTAATTTGTCTGACCCGATTTCATGCTCGTGTGTGAAAGGTGATCATGAACATCATTCCTCTCCAACTGTTTCTGAAAGACTGGAAGATTGACAAGGTGAAGCCAGAGAGCAGAGGCCATTCTGCTCACGGACCTTTCATTGTCCTAACTGTTCATTATTCTGGAGAGATTGAGTTCAAGGATCAATTTTCAAAGAATGCTGTGACTAGTCTAGTCCCCTTATTAAACTGGAAATGTAGATGGGACACATTTCAAAACTGTACATTCCTATACTTTTCAAAAGAAAAAAGAAATTGGCCTTTCCCTTTTTCCTCTTGTAGGAGGACAAAACATGGCCCTTAATTGTGATTCTTTTAAAACCACTTTTGCCAATCTAACACAGCAATACTCTTGTGGTTTGAGGTTATGCCAATTCTAATTGAACCAATTTTGTTTTACAGTGACATTTTTCAATAATTATCTTTAACTAGCTTGTCTTTGAGCAAAGTTTGCTGTAAGAGGATATAGTTTCACTACAAAGATGATTAAAAACATTTTAGTGCCATTTATTAATGAAATACATCTGTGCCGGCTACCACTTCGAAGATAGAGCACTGCTTTGCTAAGAGATTATTTTTATGTCTAATTAGATTAGATTAGATTACTTACAATGTGGAAACAGGCCCTTCGGCCCAACAAGTCCACACCGCCCCGCCAAAGCGCAACCCACCCATACCCCTACATCTACATCTACCCCTTACCTAACACTACGGGCAATCTAGCATGGCCAATTCACCTGACCTGCACATCTTTGGACTGTGGGAGGAAACCGGAGCACCCGGAGGAAACCCACGCAGACACGGGGAGAACGTGCAAACTCCACACAGTCAGTCGCCTGAGGCGGGAATTGAACCCGGGTCTCCGGCGCTGCGAGGCAACAGTGCTAACCACTGTGCCACCGTGCCACCGTTTTAGCCAATTGTCATTTGACTTAATTATCAAGTTTTTTTTTGTGTTTGGCTATTAAACAAATGCTTTGATACCAATACGTCAGGAACAATTGGATCTGCCATAGATTAGTACTGTCAAAACTGCAGTATCTTGAATGATGAAGCATCTATTTCACCGGATACAACCTAATTCAATGTCTTTAATAAAACACAATAATATATGGTTCAGTTTATTATGTGCATCGTATCATATGTAACGATGTTTGCAGTGAATACACAAATTCTTTTTTATTAATGTTACGGATATACATAATGAACTTTAAGGATTTTTAATATAAAGGACCAGTACCATTTACCCTCAATGTATATAACATCAGTAAAATCCTCCTGATTACTGCCAGGACAATGCACAACACTTTACAATGTTTTCCAGGCATGAGAATCTTGATGTCTTGGAGTCTAGACTTGGATCTGTCAGAGTTAAAACCTGCTTTCCAAAATCTCCCTTGCCAGTGCTCAGGAACAGGAGGTTGGTGCTGCTTATTTTAACATTGTGCAGCCACACCAAAATACAACAGGACATTGATACGCGTTGTTGCTGCCGTTTGTTCCCATCGTCACCTCTGCCACACTTGCTGCCCCGCATGCAGCCCTGCACATCACTCAGCTTAATGCTGCATTCCACATTCCCCTCAACAACCCATTCCACACTCCCCTCACCAACTCACTCTGCACTCATCCCCCCATCTCGCTCAGCACTCCCTTCACCATCTCACTCCACACTCCCTTCACCATCTCACTCCACACTCCCTTCACCATCTCACTCCACACTCCCTTCACCATCTCACTCCGTACTCCCTTCACCATCTCACTCCACACTCCCTTCACCATCTCACTCCGCACTCCCTTCACCATCTCACTCCGCACTCCCTTCACCATCTCACTCCGCACTCCCTTCACCATCTCACTCCGTACTCCCTTCACCATCTCACTCCGCACTCCCTGCATCATCTGACTCAGCACTCCCTTCACCATCTCACTCCGCACTCCCTTCACCATCTCACTCCGCACTCCCTTCATCATCTCACTCCGCACTCCCTTCATCATCTGACTCAGCACTCCCTTCATCATCTGACTCAGCACTCCCTTCACCATCTCACTCCGCACTCCCTTCACCATCTCACTCCGCACTCCCTTCACCATCTCACTCCGCACTCCCTTCACCATCTCACTCCGCACTCCCTTCACCATCTCACTCCGCACGTTTCTCACCATTTCACTCAGCACTTACGCACTCCGCCCTCCCCATCTCACTCAACACTCCCCTCACTATCTCATTCAACACTCCCCTCCCCAACTTATTCTGCACTCCAGTTGCCAACTTGCTCTGCCCTCACCATCTCACTCCTCTCTGCCCTCACCCCTCACCCACTCACTCATCAAACCCCTCCCCCACTATCTCACTCTGCCCTCCTCTCACCATTTTATTCACTACTCCGTGCACCACTCTCCTTGCTATCGCACTCACCATCTCTCTTGTCACTCCCCTCAGTGCTCTGCAGGAGATGGGAGTAATGTTGCAATGAACGTGCTTCCAAAACAGGTCACCGTCACAAATTGGGAGGGCATCTAAATGCAGGACTTCATTAAAACAAATACGATAATCACAGGAGAAATCAAGACTGTTGATGTGGATGGTCAAAACAGCTTTTTAAAAATAAACCATAGTATCACACTCACTGGAACCATTGTCCAGTGTCTGCAGTTGTGTCAGCAAGGAGAGTAGCCATCTCAGAAATGCTTTGATTTGGTTTTCTCTCCCCTGCCCCACTACAGACATCATTCTGGGCTCCCAATCACTACTGTTTGCCTGGTGTTTCCTGTCTCCCTGCTGGAAATGGCTCACCGTTATTCCCCAGCTCTGTGCAGAATATCTGAGAACAGGAATTCATGCTGTGTGAAATTATAGCCACAATCCCATTTTGCAGCAATTCATATAGCATACTGAAACCACTAGCAGATGCCTCAATTTGCGACATTGTTGTAATAACTGCTGTTCTTAATGTTACTTCAAAACCTGAACCAATGGACCTACCTGTTAAATATGACAAAGTCCTGGATTGTAAAATATTGGAAATAATCAACAGGCCTATAGCAAGTGTGGGAACACAAGTTAACATTCAAGCCATCAACCTGATATGTTAACTCTGTTTCTCTCTCTACAGATGTGTGTAACCTGCTGTATGTTTTTAATATTCTCTCTTTTTAATTCAGATTTCCAGTATCCACATTATTTTGTTTACAAAAATTGCTGGTGCTGATATTATGGGGTGAGTTCTCAGTTGAAAGCACTGAAAGATGATCTGGAAACTCTAGGATTGGCTGACAGTTTTTACTGGTGTGTGATTGGCAGAGCATAAACATTGCCTGCATTTTGGGGTAAAGAACTCTGGGAATATTGTAATTTGTATAATTCAGGGATATGTGGCCAACGTCATGTTAAAGATAAAGGTCCAATAGTCAATCACTCACTAGCGTTTGATTCAGTTGGGATTAGTTTATTTCAAACAGTAAAACACATCATAAGTTATGAAGCAGACATTACAACAAATTCTGAAGAAGGGTCACTGGACTTGACACGTTAACTCTGTTTCTCTCTCCACTGATGGTGCCAGACCAGCAGAGTTTCTCCAGTAGCTTCTGCTTTTGTTTCAGATCTTCAGCATCTGCAGTTCTCATTTACATTATAACAAAACAGTTGACCATCAAATAGATTCACCACTTTATATACATACTGCACATGGAGCCTTAAAGGTGAATGGACTTAAGGGTAGAATACAAATACAAAAGCTATTTCTTATAGGGAGGTTCAGTACAGCCATAGCAGGCTGGTCTTCGGAAGGATGAGCACAACTTTCTAGAAGCCAAGTGGGCTGAAACAGTAAAACTATTATTTTCAAATTCATCAGCTGTCACTAAAAAAAGCTGGCCAACACTCTGAGCAGTCACTGTTCACAACTGAGTACAGCCCTATGATCTTTGGAATTCTGCAAAGGGACCTGCAGCATCTCCCAGTTTGCTCAAGGCTTTTGAAATACATGAAAGGAGGGATTTCTCATTGATTTTGAGCAGAGGTATTAAGTGCAATATCCATCCATGGTCATGACCAACTGATTTAAAGCAAAAGGGTGGAAGCCCACTGTATATATTAAAAAACTACTCAAACTTCGGGTTTCGTACCCTTCCTACAAAACTTGAAGAATCAAAGAATGATGGGGGTTTCTTAGAATTAGGGCTTGCTATTGCAAACATTGTTACCTGTAGCTTTTTGATTACGATCTGTGCATATCCCATACAACTCCATTTTTATTCCTGGACCCTGATTCTCATTACAGCTCTGCCCTTTCTAGCTCTTTTATGATTTAAAAAGTACCCTTTCAGACCCAAAATAATTGACCTCCTTTTTGCCAAAATCTATTTGCCACAGTTTGTCCTTCTCAATTAATTCATTCAATGTCGCATTGTGATTTTATGCCTCTCGCTGCACTGGCTACAAAACCATCTGCTTTTTGTGTTATTGACAAATCTGAAGAGGTGGTGTTCTCACCTTGCATTTTAGTTGGGTCACCATTAGCTGCATATGAGAAGATCTGGCTATAGTCCATACCCTCTGTCTCATTCCACCACACAGCCAATATCCTAACCAGGAAAGAATCATGAGCAGAAGAGGTTGTATACATTAGAATTAGGAGGGGTTAGAGGTACTAAAAATTGGAGGGGGTTGGGAGCATGGTGGGCCTGAAATTAGGTTGTCAGATTTGCTGAAAGCCTTCCCAAGTATAGACATTTCTAGGCTAAGATCTTTGTCTGAGATTCCTTTCGTACAAGCTAATCTGAACCTCTCATATTATATAACCCTCATCATTATGTAGAATTGCTCAGGATCATTTACATGACATTCAATACACTTGATGCAAAAGATTAGTCAGTCATTCAAGCATAAATCTAACTGCACAGCAGATTGGCCTTCTATTGTCCTTTATTGTAAATGATGGATAATAATTTTAAAATCAATCTTGCCGTTCTTTTCCAGCCCAGCATTAATACATCTGGGTCATTGGACAGCGGACTTTCAGGGCTGCTATCTCAAATATGTTCTATTTTATTATATAATTGGCAAAAATGGATAAATTGTAAAAGTTGGAAATGCTGGCCAATCAAAGGGATCCTGGAATTCGGATATATCAACCATTAAAATGTTAAGAATAAGTCCAAAAACAAAATGAAAAGGACTCTGGGACTATTACTTGTGGTTGGAAGCCCAGATTCCAAGAAGCTCCCAGTCACCTATGGAAGCTTCCAGAATTGCCTGAGGGGTATGGGGTGTCAAGGTTGAGGATGGTGTTGAGAGTCCTAAGCTGTCGGTTGTATTTCCATTGGGAGTCCAGTCCATGTGGAGCTGCACTTTTAAAATTGTGATTCAATGTTTCAAACAATTTTAGTGATAAAATTGCATTCCATTATCTGAATGCTCATTTGCAACCATATAGAAAAGCTCGAGCTTTCATCCGTGTATCAGTCATGATTTATATAATTATATAGCTTTCATTCACAATATAAACTGAATTGTCCTGTCGGTAGTAGGATTGCCATTTAATTACCATTGTTTGAAGTTGTGGCTAGCTTCTGTGGTAGACTTAGTTTTAGCGTAATCCATGCCAGTTTGTATTTTATATGCTTAATTGCACACAGATGCCAAAAGTTTACCCAATAGCTTTAACAATTAGGGATTTTGTGGCACAGTGCTGGTTACCCTATCTCTGAGCCAAAGGTCTGTAAGAACAGAAGGACTCAGTGGCTAGCATTGTTGCCTCACAGCACCAGGGAGTCAGGATCAATTCCAGCCTCAGGTGAAAGCCTATGTGGAGTTTGCACATTCTCTCCATGTCTGCATGGCTTCCTCTGGTGGCTCAGGTTTCCCCTTTCAGAGCTGAAAATGTGTTGCTGGAAAAGCGCGGCAGGTCAGGCAGCATCCAAGGAGCAGGAGAATGGACGTTTCGGGCATCAGCCCTTCTTCAGGAATGAGGAAAGTGTGTCCAGCAGGCTAAGATAAAAGGTAGGGAGGAGGGACTTGGGGGAGGGGCGTTGGGAATGCGATAGGTGGAAGGAGGTCAAGGTGAGGGTGATAGGCCGGAGTGGGGTGGGGGCGGAGAGGTCAGGAAGAAGATTGCAGGTTAGGAAGGCGGTGCTGAGTTCGAGGGTTGGGACTGAGACAAGGTGGGGGGAGGGGAAATGAGGAAACTGGAGAAATCGGAGTTCATCCCTTGTGTTTGGAGGGTTCCCAGGCGGAAGATGAGACGCTCTTCCTCCAACTGTCATGTTGCCATGGTCTGGCGATGGAGGAGTCCAAGGACCTGTATGTCCTTGATGGAGTGGGATGGGGAGTTGAAGTGTTGGACTACGGTGTGGTTGGGTTGGTCGGTCCGGGTGTCCCAGAGGTGTTCTCTGAAACGTTCCGCAAGTAGGCGGCCTGTCTCCCCAATATAGAGGAGGCCACATCGGGTGCAGTGGATGCAATAGATGATGTGTGTGGAGGTGCAGGTGAATTTGTGGCGGATATGGAAGTGTCCCTTGGGGCCTTGGAGGGACGTAAGGGGGGAGGTGTGGGCGCAAGTTTTGCATTTCTTGCGGTTGCAGGGGAAGGTGCCGGGAGTGGAGGTTGGGTTGGTGGGGGGTTTGGACCTGACGAGGGAGTCACGGAGGGAGTGGTCTTTTCAGAACTCTGATAGGGGAGGGGAGGGAAATATGTCCCTGGTGGTGGGGTCCGTTTGGAGGTGGCGGAAATGACGGCGGATGATACGCTGTACATGGAGATTGGTGGGGTGGTAGGTGAGGACCAGTGGGGTTCTGTCCTGGTGGCAGTTGAAGGGGCGGGGCTCAAGGGTGGAGGAGCGGGAAGTGGAAGAGATGTGGTGGAGGGCATTGTCGACTACGTCTGGGGGGAAAATTGCGGTCCTTGAAGAAGGAGGCCATCTGGGTGGTACGGTTTTGGAACTGGTCCTCCTGGGAGCAGATGCGGCGGAGACGAAGGAATTGGGAATATGGGATGGCGTTTTTACAGGGGGCAGGGTGAGAGGAGGTGTTGTCTAGGTAGCTGTGGGAGTCGGTTGGTTTATAATAAATGTCCGTATCGATTCGGTCACCCGAGATGGAAATGGAGAGGTCTAGGAAGGGGAGGGAGGAGTCTGAGACGGTCCAGGTGAATTTGAGGTCGGGGTGGAAAGTGTTGGTAAAGTGGATGATCTGTTCAACCTCCTCGTGGGAGCACGAGGCAGCGCCGATACAGTCATCGATGTAGCGGAGGAAAAGGTGGGGGGGTGGGGCCAGTGTAGCTGCAGAGGATGGACTGTTCCACATATCCGACGAAGAGGCAGGCATAGCTGGGGCCCATGTGGGTGCCCATGGCTACTCCTTTGGTTTGGAGGAAGTGGGAGGGTTTGAAAGAGAAGTTGTTCAGGGTGAGGACCAGTTCAGTCAGTCGAAGGAGGATGTCGGTGGAAGAGTACTGGTTGGTACAGCGGGAAAGGAAGAAGTGGAGGGCTTTGAGTCCTTCGTGATGGGGGATGGAGGTGTACAGGGACTGGATGTCCATGGTGAAGATAAGGCGTTGGGGACCGGGGAAGCAAACATCATGGAGGAGGTTGAGGGAGTGGGTGGTGTCCCGAACGTAGGTGGGGAGTTCTTGGACTAAGGGGGACAGGACCGTGTTGAGGTATGTAGAGATGAGTTCGGTGGGGCAGGAGCAGGCTGAGACAATAGGTCAGCCGGGGCAGTCAGGTTTGTGGATTTTGGGCAGGAGGTAGAAAAATGCGGTGCGGGGTTGTGGGACTATGAGGTTGGAGGCGGTGGATGGGAGATCCCCTGAGGTGATGAGGTTCTGGATGGTCTGGGAGATGATGGTTTGGTGGTGGGAGGCGGGTTCATGGTCAAGGGGGCAGTAGGAGGAGGTGTCTGCGAGCTGGCGTTTAGCTTCAGCGGTGTAAAGGTCGGTGCGCCAAACTACTACCGCGCCTCCCTTGTCTGCTGGTTTGATGGTAAGGTTGGGGTTGGAACGGAGGGAGTGGAGGGCTGCACGTTCCGAGGGTGAGAGGTTGGAGTGGGTGAGAGGGGTGGAGAAGTTGAGGCGGTTAATGTCATGGCGACAGTTGGCTATGAAGAGATCGAGGGCGGGTAAGAGGCCAGTACGGGGTGTCCAGGTTCAGTCCAAAGATGCTAGATCGGCTATGGGAAATCCAGGTGGTTGGAGTGGACATGATGGGCTGAATGGCCTGCTTCCACATTGTAGATATTCTATGATCTCTGAACAGGTTGATTAAAAAATACCTATAATGAACTATCTTTCAGGGATTTTGCAGCACAGTGGTAGTGTCCCTGCCAGTTTGTCAGGGTGTCATCTGTTGGGTTCTGCTCTTGACCTGATTATATTTGCCATATACGTGAATAATTCAGCGACAAACCTTCTGGGAATAGTGCCCAAATTTTCAGATGATACGAAAATTGGAAGACCTTTTCTGAACTAAAGGGGATATTTAATGAATTGCTTGAAAGGTCAATAGATGCGAGATTTGGGATTCATTCCACTCAATATGATTTGGTACACTTTGATACTAAAAAGTGCAAGTAATAATGGATTAGGATAAAATTTCCTGCAGGGCTCCACCTAACAATTTCCTCAGATACCCTCTCCCCTCTTAACCATGTGACCTCCCCCCACTTTTCTGTCGCTCCTTACCTGTTCTTCCAATCTAGACCTGACCACCAGGATCCTGACCCACTTTTCCCTACTCTGGATCCCACTCCACATCCATTGTTTTATCCCGGCTCTTCCTTCATCCTTGGCAGGTTAAGCCCCTGCTCCAGACCCAATTTGTCTCTAGACCCTCTTCCCAGCACTCCCACCACGAACTCAACACCCGACTGCATTACCCAGCTGGCTGGCCCCACCTTGTACTTTACACCTGGATTGGCTGGGAGAAAGTGAGGCCTGCAGATGCTGGAAATCAGAGTCGAGGAGTGTGGTGCTGGAAAAGCACAGCAGGTCAGGCAGCATCCGAGGAGCAGGAGAGTCGACGTTTTGGGCATAAGTCCTTCATCAGGAATGAGGCTTGTGGGCCAGAGCTGAGAGATAAATGGGAGGGGGGTGGAGAGGGAGAAGGTAGCTGAGAAAGCGATAGGTGGATGAAGCTGAGGGAGAAGGTGATAGATCAGGGGGGAAGGGGGGGAGTGATGGACAGATCCGGAGGGTGGAGCCAAATTGGAGGCTTGGGACTGGGATAATATGGGGATAGGGGGAATGAGGAAGCTGTTGAAACCCACATTTATCCCATGTGGTTGCAGGAATGCTTCATATTCCTTCAGGCGTCGGGTGGTAACAGTTTGACCATGGAGGAGGCCCAGAATCTGCAAGTCCTTGACAGAATGGGAGTGGGAGTTGAAGTGTTCAGCCACAGGGCGTTAGGGTTGGTGGGCGCGGATGTCCCAGAGATGTTTTCCGAAACAAGAAGGCGTCCTATCTCCCCAATGTAGAGGAGACCACACCGGGCGCAACGGATGCAATAGATGACTTTGGTAGAGGTACAGGTAAATTTCTGACAGATGTGGAAGGATCCTTTGGGGCCTTGGACGGAGGTGAGGGGAGGAGTGTGGCTGCAGGTTTTGCACTTCCTGCGGTGGCTGGGAAAGGTGCCCGGAGTGGGGTTTGGGCTGGTGGGGAACAGTCCATCTTTCGCAGTTACACTTGCACCACCCCCCACCTGTTCCTCCGCTACACCGATAACTGTATTGGCACCACCTTGTTCTTCCAAGAGGAGATTGAACAGTTCATCGACTTTACCAACACCTTCCACCCTGACCTCAAATTCACCTGGACCATCTCAGACACCTCCCTCCCCTTCCTGGACCATCTCAGACACCTCCCTCCCCTTCCTGGACCATCTCAGACACCTCCCTCCCCTTCCTGGACCACTCAAACACCGTCTTTGGTGACTGACTAACCACAGGCATCTACTACAAGCCCACCGACTCCCACAGCTACCTAGACTACACCTCCTCCCACCCTAACTCTTCTAAAAACACCATCCCTTATTTCCACTTCCTCAGCATCCACCACATCTGTTCCCAGATGACCAATTCCACCTCAGAAAGTCCCAGATGATGTCGTTCTTCCACGATCGCAACTTCCCATGTGGTTGGCAATCCAGCACATCTCCTCCACTTCATGCACCACTGCCCTTGAACACGACCCCTCCCAATGCAAAAAGAACAGAACATCCCCAGTTCTCACCTTCCACCCCATCAACCTCTGCATCCTCCGCCACTTCTGCCACCTACAAACGGACCCCACCACCAAAGATATATTTCCCTCCCCACCCCTATCGGCGATCTGGAAAGACCATTCCCTCTGCGACTCTCTCATCAGGTCCATGCCCTCCATCAGCCCACACCCCAATTCTGGCACCTCAGGAAGTGCAAAACCTGCGCCCACATTCCCCCCTCACCTCCGTCCAAGGCCCCAAGGGATCCTTCTACATCCATCATAAATTTACCTGTACCTCTACCAATGTCATCTACTGCATCTGTTGCACCCGGTGTGGTCTCCTCTACCTCGGGGAGACAGGACACCTTCTTGTGGGTCGTTTCAGAGAACATCTCTGGGACACCCACACCCACCACCCCACCGCCCCATGGCTGAACACTTCAACTCCCCCTCCCACTCTGTCAAAGACATACCAGTCCTGGGTCGCCTCCACCACCAAAGCATTACCACCCGACGCCCGGAGGAAGAATGCCTCATATTCCACCTTGGGATCCTGCAACCACGCAGGATCAATGTGGATTTCAACAGCTTCCTCATTTCCCTTCCTCCCACATTATCCCAGTCCCAAGCCTCCAACTCAGCACCGCCCTCCGGACCTGACCATCACTCCCCCCTGACCTATCACCTTCACCCTCACCCTCACCTTCATCCACCTATCACTTTCTCAGCTACCTTCCCGTCACCCCATTCCCCCTCCCATTTATCTCTCACCCCCTTGGCTCACAAGCCTCATTCCTGATGAAGGGCTTGTGCCTGAAATGTCGATTCTCCTGCTCCTCGGATGCTGCCTGACCTGCTTTGATTTCCCAGCAACACAATCTTGGCCTTAATTGTCTGGCACCCTAACCTCATACTTACTTCATGTAGCAGCAGTTATCCAAGTGCTCGCCTGCAACCCTGAACCTTCACATTTCAGAATACAGTAGCTAACTGCTTTATAAAAGGGGGCATGGTTTGCCCTCCCCTGACAGTTTCTGCTTTCCAAGCAAACTGTCAGAATGTAAGTACCAATCCACACTTCTGCAGGAGTGCTGATTGGAATCTCCAGTCAGAAAATTAGTTCTTGGTTAGGAGATAAAGGGTTATCATAGAATCCCTACAGTGTGGAAACAGACCATTTGGCCCAACAAGTCGACACTGATCCTCCAAAGAGTAACCTACCCAGACCCATTCCCCTATCTTATTACTGTACATTTACCCCTGACTGATACACTTAACCTACACATCCTTGAACACTACAGGCAATTTAGCATGGCTAACTCACCTAATCTGCACATCTTTGGATTGTGGGAGGAGACCGGAGCACCCGGAGGAAACCCACGCAGACACAGGGAGAATGTGCAAACTCCACGCAGACAGTTGCCCAAGGCTGGAATTGAAGCTGGATCTCTGGTGTTGTGAGGCAGCAGTGCTAACCACTGAGCCACCGTGCCACCCTATTATGGGGAGAAGGTGGGAGAATGGGGTTGGGAAACTTATCAGCTACCATTGAATTGTGGTGCAGACTCGAAGGGCCAAATGGTCTAATTTGGCTCCTAAATCTTATCGTCATGTGGAAAAACAGAAGGAATTAGGGATTCAGGTTCACTAAGACATGAAAATTAGGGTTTACAGTGGATAAGGCAATAGAACAAAGATAATTACAGATTTGTTTCGATGGATTAAATGTGTCCACTATAATGTTTTAACAAGGCCATCGTTGACATTCTGTGCCAGTTTGGTCTGTGCATTGCAAGAAATACACTGAGGCAATGGAAAGGCCACAGGGCTGTTTCATTTAAGAACCTGTCTGGAGAGAGTACAAAATTAAAGTTGAAAATCAAAACATTCCAGGGTTTTTCTTCACCGCAGCAGAAGTGAGTTTTGCTCCAGTCAGAAAGTTGTTTAAAATTGTGAAGGGGTGACTAGAAACAAGCTTTTCCCATGAACTGAGACATATGGAACAAGTGCACACCAATAAAGCGTAAAATATCAGGGGTTTAGGTTGAGAGTGAGAGACAACTATTTCATATGGAGGACTGGAAGGCTGTGTTTAGTGTATGACAGTAAATGGTTTAGAATTAGATTTTATTGTCATGTGTACTTAAGTACATAAGTACAGGGGTACAGTGAAAAGTGTATAATGTTGCCGCAAACAGCACAATCTTAGTTGCAACTGCATCTAGGTACAAAAAAACTCAGGTACAAAATAGTAAAGGAAATAAAATTAAAAGCACTACCTTCGTAGAATAAGTCGAAAAATAAAGAAATAAGGCAATAGTTAACATTAAAGGCCTTCTAGAAAAATAAAGGGATAAAATTAAATGTTCAACAAACTTTGATAAATGCTTTCTGGAGCTTCAATCTCCTTCAGTTGGCTTGCTCTCTGGGAGGCCTCAGCTGCCTGTTCTCACTGCTGTAGATACTAGGGGAGCTCCCTCACTGCTCGCTCTTCCTGAGTTGGACCATAAGGCTATTGCTGTAACTGAAGCTGCCATCTCCCAATCTCCTTTTGCCTCTGAAACATGCCTGGGCCAGGGTGGGCAGGACCCACTCACATACCGAGATACCGCCATGCCGGGCTGAGAGACCCAGAGAGTTGAACCAAAGACCAGGACAGCTTATACAGAAACTTTAGTTCCTCCCTTTCCTTTGTGATCCAGCTGATTTGGGAACTTGTGAATGGAATAGCGAATGGCAATCAGGACATGACACACCATCTGCTGAAATCATTCTCAGTTATTAAATATGGAATATGCAGAGACAGAATTTTCTGTTTTAAAAACAAAGTGAAATAAACAGAGTTGATGTTTTGAGTCAACTATAACTCTTCTTCAGAAGACAGAATACATTTTATCTTTTATTCTCAAAAAAAGATAGAGAATAATGTAATTCTCTTTCCAGCCTTACCCACACACTAGCAACTTGAAAATATAGGTGTGACACTCCCTTAAACTGGACTTAAAGAAGGACTGTGTACAGCAACCTAACTTAAGAGCTCTGTTCCTTTCTGCTTTTAAATGTACTGATGGCGTATTTCAGCAAATATTAAAGTAAGATCAGCCTGAATCAATCTGATTTTACCATTCACAGTTCTCAGGATTCACTCAACATATTCTTGGCTTTGATCGCAGTTTAATGGTTAACTGTGTCCTGACCTGTGGATGGCATTTGACACAGTTAACCATAAATTACTGGTCAAAGAGCTTAAATTGTTTGCTTTCGGGCCTGAGACAATTTCCTGGTGTTAATTTACTCAAATAGTCAGTTGTAAATGGTACATTATTTGCTCTTACTGCGACACTGGTTCGTGTTTCCCTAAGTTTAGCTTTAGCATTAATCAATATCTCTATACTACCTACCTGCTGGTTTACTGATGTAGAGTGTTTATCTAGCTGAGTGAAATTGTCAAATTTTCCCCTGAATCAGTTGCTGACATTTTACTACAATTGCAATTGAGCTCAATTCTGGAGAGGAAATAATAATTCCAAACTCGGTCATTAAAAATTACATTGCTCTTTAAAAAAGAATGACCTTCTGTTTACAATCTGCAATAGAAAACTCCAAGACGATGAGTCGTTTGAATTGGAATTCTAATACTGGGGCAGCTTAAAGACTTCTGAGAACAGAAGTACTTACCTGCATTTTCTCACACACCATTAGATGGAGATAATGAGCTGCCTACAGGATCGTGAAAATCAGGACGTGAACCTGACAGGATGAGTCTGTTCATTGATTCAAGGCTGATATTATGGTAAGGATCATAAAGCTCTCTCCATCAGGTAATGGTACATAATGCAGGAAGACAGAACACATTGGCAGAAATCTGAGGTCTTTAACACGCCCACTGTACACTTTCAGAAGGAGGTCTCCTATATCTTGATTGGAGCGGTCAGACTGCACTCAGATTCACAACACACACCCATGGTAACCCCCTACTTGAATAGGTCCACTTCTCTTTCATCTCTGTTCCTCCTACTGTCTCCGGTGAACAATCCAAAAATTCACACAGTGAAAGCCCTATAAAGAACATTGCAATAATTTATAACACCACTTCACGTTGATAAAGCTGAAATTCCTACTGGAAAGTATGATAAGAAGGTTACAGATGAATGCAAATTCGTTTTAGGGGAGATAGTGTCACTTAGCACCTGGCAGGAGTGCAGATGCGATTGTATTATCAGCGAATTGGTGTCTTCTGACAACTGAACAGTTGGAATTCTGAATTGGGAGATCGTGGGAATGAATTTTATAAAAAGATAAACAATTCAACTTGTTCAGAAATATTATTATATGTCTGTGGGGCAGGTGGGGCCTGAACCTAGCTCAGAGATAGAGACACAACCACAAGAGCACTCAAGTACACTTAAAGGAAGGTTACATGTGTTGCCATGGATTTTAAAACACGGTTCTTAGAGAAATGAGCGAGGGTTATCAATGTAAATGACAAAACAATCTATGGTGAAAAACTTAGCAGTAACAGCTCCTTTCATTTAAAACATTGTATCAAGATAAAGGTTTACCTTGTTACCTCATGTATTAAGTTCTTATCTATATTTTACTCATTTAAGTGTTTTAAAAAGTAAATATATATTGTTCTAACATAATTTTCCAACATTGTTTGAAATAACGTCTCAAACAGTACTGCTTAATCTCTCCTTGAGATCAACTTCTTTTTGAAGTTTGGCTGGTTGTAAAATATTTTTTGAAACTAAATTGAAACGTGCAAGCAGCATGTCTGCAATTAGTGTCTCCTGCATGCTTGCTTAGTCAAAGCAAGCTTTTAAATCCCTACAGAGCAGACAGATCTTTAAAATTTTCAATAACAAGGCTGCTTTGTACAACATACTGACATAATCGGAGAATCTCAGTAAACAAAGCTGCTCAAGCTGTTTCAGACTTACCGTCTAAGTCATGTTGCAAAAGGAGAGCAGGGATTGCAGTGTCTGTCAGCTCACTCAATGCCAACCATACATTCTGTGTGACTAGATTCCCTTCCCTAGAATGGTTGACCAATACCAATGTTGGCATCAAGAAAGGCATTTTTAAAAGCCATGCATTTTCACATTGCCTTTCAAAATCTCAGCGTGTTCCAACACACTTCACAACCAATGAAGTAGTTTTGACATGTAGCCAGTGTTGTTACGTGGGAAGTGTAGCAGCCTGCTGAGTTAGTCCCACTGCATCTGTAAGAGAGGTAGATTTAGACAAGTGTATTCAAAAACAAAAATAGAGGAGTACATGAAAGGTTTTTCATGTTATTCCGCACGGCAACATAGAGCCATAGAATCATAGAGATGTACAGCATGGAAACAGACCTTTCTGTCCAACCCGTCCGTGCCAACCAGATATCCCAACTCAATCTAGTCCCACCTGCCAGCACCCAGCCCATATCCCTCCAAACCCTTCCTATTCATATACCCATCCAAATGCCTCTGACATGTTGCAATTGTACCAGCCTCCACCACTTCCTCTGGCAGCTCATTCCATACACGTACCACCTTCTGTGTGAAAAAGTTGCCCCTTAGGTCTCTTTAATATCTTTCCCCTCTCACCCTAAACCTATGCCCTCTAGTTCTGGACTCCCCGACCCCAGGGAAGAGACTTTGTCTATTTATCCTATCCGTGCCCCTCATAATTTTGTAAACCTATATAAGGTCACCCCTCAGCCTCCGATGCTCCAGGGAAAATAGCCCCAGCCTGTTCAGCCTCTCCCTACAGCTCAAATCCTCCAACCCTGGCAACATCCTTGTAAATCTTTTCTGAACCCTTTCAAGTTTCACAACATCTTTCCAGTAGGAAGGAGACCAGAATTGCACGCAATATTCCAACAGTGGCCTAACCAATGTCCTATACAGCCTCAACATGACCCCCCAACTCCTGTACTCAATACTCTGACCAATAAAGGAAAGCATTCCAAATGCCTTCCTCACTCTCCTATCTACCTGCAATTCCACTTTCAAGGAGCTATGAACCTGCACTCCAAGGTCTCTTTGTTCAGCAACATTCCCTAGGACCTTACCATTAAGTGTATAAGTCCTGCTAAGATTTGCTTTCCCAAAATGCAGTACCTCGCATTTATCTGAATTAAACTCCATCTGCCACTTCTCAGCCCATTGGCCCATCTGGTCCAGATCCTGTTGTAATCTGAGGTAACCCTCTTCGCTGTCCACTACACCTCCAATTTTGGTGTCATCTGCAAACTTACTAACTGTACCTCTTATGCTCGCATCCAAATCATTTATGTAAATGACAAAAAGTAGAGGACCCAGCACCGATCCTTGTGGCACTCCATTGGTTACAGGCCTCTAGTCTGAAAAACAACCCTCCACCACCACTCTCTTACGTCCAAGTGCCTGCAGACAAAATCTTAAGAGCAAGGTAGAAAGAAATAAGGAACAAAGTTAGAGGTTAAACATTACAATCACTCTTGGTATTGCATTGAAAAAAAGTGGAAAGTTAACCATTACAGTCCTTCTCCACGTTAAGTCTTTTTTAAGTGCTTGGCCATGCTGGGACAACAGTTCCTACAAGGGCTCAATCTCCTCTGCTTTGGCACAATTTCCCCACATTCCCCTCCCTTGCTCTCGTCATCACTGCAGATGTTTTGAGTACCGCTATTGCCATGTTGGGCTCATTCCTGGGATCTCAGACCGCCAAAGCCCCGGTCTACGGGCCATCCATATCAGGTCTTGGTCTCCCCTTGGGTCTGCACACGGGGCATCGAGAGTCCCACAGCTTCTGCCTTGCATTGCACATCAAGCTGACTGCCAAACTCAACCAGCCCAACACCGCCACTGTCACTATCTGGGAATTAAATTAGTGGAGAAAAAAACTAAAGAAATATACTAAAAAGGAAAAATAAACGGGAAAAGAAGAAAAAGAAAGGAAAGAAGAGCGGATGAAGTGGATGAGCCTAATCCGCTGCCATCTTGCAGAGATGTGACCGACCTGAGTCCACACTGGGCCTAACCGCTGACCACCAATCATCGTTGATGCTGACAGTGTGATTGAGCTCTTCAGCAAGTGGGGAGTAAAATAAGATGAAGATAAAGCCAAGAAGGCAGAGGGGAAAAAAAGGAAAAGAAGCAAAAAGAAAAGCAGATGGAGCAGGTGAGTCCCAGGCTCAGAGGCCTACTCCACCACCATCTTACTGGCGCTGGCAGCCCATGCAGTCACAGTGCCTATAACATTACTGCTGAACTGAGTGGGATAACTAGAGAGGACGGATGCCATAAATGTACATGGAGTGAGGGTAGCAAGAGATCCTTGGACCTGAGTAATACCATTCGCAGGTTCGCAAATGCATCTTCTTTTTCCACAGCTGGGCAACATCACGGTGTGCTTCCTGCTGCAATTGTAGAGGGCCTTGGTGAAACCACACCTGGGAGTGGTGTGTGCAATTTAAATCTCCTTATCTCAGCCAAGATGTTCTGGAGGTAGAGCCACCAGACTGATTCCTGGGATGACAGGACTGACATATGAAGCCAGTTTTAAGTTGTCATCCATCCTTCCTGGTCGCTGCATCACTCAGTTTGTGCTGATGACTCATGCTTTCTAACCTTGGATAGGAGTAATCCACTAAACCTTTGCTCAGATAATATTCACTGGAGTTTAGTTGAATGAGGGGTATCTCATAGAAACTTACAAAATTCTGACAGGACTGGGTATGGTATTTGCAGAAAGGATTTTCCTGATGAGCAGGGAGTCCAGAACCAGGGGTCAGAGTCTAAGGATATGGAGAAGACCCTTCAGGACTGAGATGAGGAGAAGTGTCTTTATTCAGGGAGTGGCGAACTTGTAGAATTCTCTGCCACAGAAAGCAGTTGAGGCCAAGACATTGAATGTTTGCAAGAAGGAGTTTGTTCTTCAGGCTAATAGGCTCAAAGTGGATGGGGTGACAGTGGGCACAGGGTTTTGAGTTGGGTGATCATCCACGATCACGTTGAATGGTGGATTGGGCTCAAAAAGACTGAATGACCGATACCTACTCCTGTTTCTATGTTTTTATCACGGGCATCACCTTCACATGTGAAGGCAGTAACCATCTTTGTCAGCAATCTTGGTGTTGGCAACCCATATTCCATTTGTTTGCAGCAATGTCCAATAAACGGCATTGAGAAACAACCAAGTAATGTTTTTCTGGTGTTGTTTGAGGAATAAATATTGGCCAGGGAACTGGGAAGAACTCCCTTGTCCATTAAATTGATCTATGGGATCTTTTACAGTCCATGAGAGCGTCTCAGTTTAATGTCCCATCTGATAAATCGTCCCTGTGACAATGCAATGCCATCTCAATACCGTACAGAGTATCAGCTCTTTGGATTATGTGCTCAAGAATCTATTGTGGAATTTAATCATCTGAACCACAGAACTAGCCAGGGGAATGTTGTAAATTACATGTAACAAATCCCTGAAGTGTGCGAGAGGAATTCTGGAATACTTGTCACTGCACCCACTGAGCTAGTTTAAGTTGTCATCCACCCTTCCTGATCACTGCATCACTCAGTTTGTGCTGATGACTCATGCTATCTAAACTTGGATGGGAGTAATCCACTAAACCTTTGCTGGCATTTTACTCAGTCGAATGACTCATAAACTAACTAATTGATAAGTAAATTATCCCAGAACATTGATATGGGTTTAGTTTAATTTGACTTATTATTGTCACATGTATCTAAGTACAGTGAAAAGTTTTGTTTAGTGTCCAGTACAGCAGATCATAATGTACAAGAATACAAAGATCTATGGGGTGGCACGGTGGCTCAGTGGTTAGCACTGTTGTCTCACAGCACCAGGGACATGGTTTCAATTCCCGCTTTGGGCAACTGTTTGTGTGGAGTTTGCACATTCCCCCCGTGTCTGCGTGGGTTTCCTCTGGGTGCTCCGGTTTCCTCCCACAGTCCAAAGATGTGGCAGATTAGGTGAATTGGCCATGCTAAATTGCCCATAGTGTTAGGTGCATTAGTCAGGGGTAAATGTAGGGGAATGGGTCTGGGTGGGTTGCTCTTCGGAAGGTCAATTTGGACTTGTTGGGCCAAAGGGTCTGTTTCCACACTGGAGGGAATCTAATCTAGTCTAAGATCATAGGGCGATTGAACAGAGCGAGGAATACAGAGTTATGACTGCGAAGAAGGTGTACAAAAAGCAAGACCAACATTAAATTTGAGAGGTCTATTCAGAAGCCTAATAAGAGTGGGGAAGAAGCTATAAGCTGTTCTTGAACCTGTTGGCAGCCTGTTTCAGCTTTTGGTAATTTCTGCCTGACAGAAGAGATTGGAGACAATTATAATTGGGGTGGGAGGGCTCTTTGATGATGTTGTCTGCCTTTCCACGGCAATGAGCAGTCCATGGATAGGAGATTGGCTTCTATTATGGTCTGGGCTGTGTTCATATCTTTCTGTAGTTCCTCATGGTCCTCGGCACAGCAGTTGACATACCAGGCCACAATGCATCCAGATAGAAGTCTTTCTATGGTGCATCTGTAAATGTTGGTGCGGGCCCTTATGGACATGCCAAATTTCCTTAGCTTTCTGACCATCGCATCAATGTGGGCAGTCCAGGAGAGATTGTTTCTAATCGTCACACCTAGGAACTTGACAGTCTCGACCATCTCTGCCTCAGCTCCATTTAAGTAGATGAGGGCGGTACCTCCTCCTTGCTTCCTGAAGATAGTGACCAGCTCTTTAGTTTTGCTGACATTCAGGGAGAGATTGTTATCTTTGCACCACATAAGTAAGCATTCTACCTCTTTCTTGTATTCTGCCTCTTCATTATTTGATATCCGGCCTACAATGGTGGCATCAGCAAAGAATATGTAGATGGAGTTCAGGTGAAATTTGGCCGCACAGTCATGAGTGCACAGGGAGTACAGTAAGGAGCTGAGTATGCATCCTCACTGGGCGCCTGTGTTCAGGATTGTCATGGAAGAGTTGCTGTTTCCTAGCTTCACTCATTGTAGTCTGAGAGTCAGGAAATCAAGGATCTAGTTAATTGTTCACAGTTACGTTTTGTGAGAGCTTTGTTGATTGGGATCTAACTTTTCGTGTCTTGTACAACCATTCATTCTCATTGCCTAAATCTAACAGTTGCTCACTCTGTTCTGTTTTCTTATCTGTTCTTCAAATAATTCATTCAAGTTCTACTTGAATGCAGATCCAGACTCCTAATGCAGAAATAGGATGAATCTCTTCCCTGTTAACCACTCATTTGCTGGTTCCCACATTCAGAAGAAAGCAGGTTCTTTGGTCTTCTCTTAATATTATGTTTGAGATGCTGCATATCTTATTTATCTCAGAGTAATGTGGAGATGTTTATAAATTCAAACAGTTTATTTACATTTCTTAAAACATCATAGGACTTTAAAGAACTTTCAATTTAAAGATAGCCATAGTTAGAAGCATAGGTTTAGTCTCTCTCTCTAGAATGTTGTCTCTGACAGTAAGAAGTCAGTCATTCGACTCACTAATTCTCCCCACAATCTAAGGTACTCAAGCACTATACAAAGGTTTTTTGATCAGGTAGCCAAACAATACAGCGTTCTTCCTTTTGCCTAAAGACCTTACTTTCAATTAATTCTAAACAGCCAAAAATATATACATAAAATCATTTTAGAGTTTAACATATCTGTTTCCTCAGTGTGGAAAAGTAATATCTGAGATAGATTAGATTAGATTACTTACAGTGTGGAAACAGGCCCTTCGGCCCAACAAGTCCACACCGACCTGCCGAAGCGTAACCCACCCATACCCCTACACCTACATCTACATCTACCCCTTACCTAACACTACGGGCAATTTAGCATGGCCAATTCACCTGACTTGCACATCTTTGGAGTGTGGGAGGAAACCGGAGCACCCGGAGGAAACCCACGCAGACACTGGGAGAATGTGCAAACTCCACACAGTCAGTCGCCTGAGGCGGGAATTGAACCCGGGTCTCTGGCGCTGTGAGGCAGCAGTGCTAACCACTGTGCCACCGTGGTTAGCACTGAGAAGGTCTCTGATGTTTAGGATTAGATCTACAAATCTTTTGTTGTGGTTCTCTGATCAATCTATTAGACAGATGATCAATAAAAGAAAAGAAAAAGTATCCCCATCTTCACTATCCTCAAAATCAGTTGTCTTGCTAGAAAATCACCTCACATTCCACTTGATGTTGCCATCCAACACAAGATTGGTACTGAGCACCTTCTTGATCTTATCTGGACCTAGTACAGATGATGCCAAATTGCAACAATAATATTGTTCCTTCAGTTAAATGCAATTCCAACCTCAAACTGTGGTGCCCTTGTGTCTTTGACCTTTGTCAAAGTTTGCTTTCCCTTATCAATTTGCAATTTCATCTGCTTTCACTCTGACATTCTCATTAACTGTTATTGAGAGTAGCATATGATTGTTACAACCTATCATAGGTTTACCTGGTTCCTTTCTGGTCAGGTGTTGGTGGATGGATCAATACATGTGAATAGGATGTGAAGGGATTATTCAAACGCTTGCCTGACATGCGAGCTTTCAACCGACATTTGCCACCCTGTTGAATCATTCAATGCCGCTATTTGATTTGTGCAAGATCAGGTGGTGAAGAATTCTGAACTCTGTGAGCTGACTAGAAACAAACTGTGACCATAGTCTGTCGTGATAACCGTTGACAACCCTCACTTTGTAAATAACTTGTCTAGAATGTCAATGACTGAACGTGTAATTGTGAAATTTATTGTAGTGATCTCCAGCCTTTCCATAAGACAGCATGGTGGCTCAGTGGTTAGCACTGCTGCCTCACAGTGCCAAACACCCATGTTTAATTCCACTCTCAGGCGACTGTCTGTATGGTTTGCACATTTTCGCTGTTTCCTCCAGGTGCTTTGGTTTCCTCCCACAGTCCAAAGATGTGCAGGTTAGGTGGATTGGTCGTGTTAAATTGCACATAGTGTTCAAGAATGTGCAAGCTAGGTAGATTAGCCATGAGAAATGCAGGGTTACAGGGATAGAATAGAGTAGGGGATGAATCTGGGTGGGATGATGTTCGGAGGGTCAGTGTGGACTCAATGGGTCATATGGCCTGCTTCCACTCTGTAGGGATTCTATGATGTTACTTATATGATAATGAAAATCACAAGAAACAAGTCAAAAATGTTAATTCCAAGGGGATGCTTGCACTTCTTCAAAATATCTATTTGGAGTTGTTGCCATGGTTTTGTTGGCTCTGGTGCTGAGTGAAGAGGTTTTAACTGCTTTCTCACTCTGCATATAATCTATGCAGTTTCTAAGAATCTTCAATACACTGATCTATTGTTAGCTACCAACACAAGTCCTTTAAGGGCCAGTTTCAAAATATGGTACTGTAGCACTGTTGGAGTTCCAATATCACCAAACAACGTGGCTCCATCTGTATTCTGCAGCACAGGATCAAGTCTTTCCCTTTTCCACAAGGCCCCTCAGCGTTTAGGTATTGATTTATTTCCTGTGGTATGCTGTCCAGTTGCCATTTCTGCCTTCAACTCTTCTTGCCTAACAAGATTCACAGTCACATGCAAAATCATTACAATCATAATCTTTAACATCACTACATTGCTTCCCTATCAGTGATGTTGTGTGTGATAGTCATACTGCTCAACATATCAGGTACTCAGTTGTGTGAAGCCGCGAGATGCTCAAGGTTGAGCATATTGATGAAAACAATCTGACAATCAGTAGGAGCACAGATAATGTTGACCAGAACCTGACATGACTTAGTGTGTTTGCAGTGCTTGGTCATTTTTGCAGAGAGTAAACATTTCACTGGAGAGGTACATGTACCAATGTTTACATGAGTAGATGCAAGCTGGTGCTTCCCATTAGATTAGATTACTTACAGTGTGGAAACAGGCCCTTTGGCCCAACAAGTCCACACCGCCCCGCCGAAGCGTAACCCACCCATACCCCTACATCTACATCTACATCTACATCTACCCCTTACCTAACACTACGGGCAATTTAGCATGGCCAATTCACCTGACCTGCACATCTTTGGAGTGTGGGAGGAAACCGGAGCACCCGGAGGAAACCCACGCAGACACGGGGAGAACGTGCAAACTCCACACAGTCAGTCGCCTGAGGCGGGAATTGAACCCGGGACTCTGGCGCTGTGAGGCAGCAGTGCTAACCACTGTGCCACCGTGCCGCCCATTCTCTGGTACAACATGCTGGTCCATGACATGATATTACAGAGATGATATAAATGGCGTGAGAGGATTGTTGAATGTTGCAATTATCGGAACAATGTAAAGGGCATTCTCCCCTGAGTGGATATTTGATGAATCCAAGTATTAGAATAAACTATTGCTTCAGTCACTTTACAGCTGACTTCTGTCAAGTGTTTTGAGGAACTCCACAGCCCTGTTCGATCAACAGGCCCTGCTTCCTCCAATGGTATGTGACCTTGTCAAGTCACTCTGTTTCTGCAGCCTGTTTAAGATAATACCCTTTGTCTTATGTTGTCTCTCCAGATTCTTGCCAACATGACTCACCTCACACTTCTTTACACTGAACCTTATCTGCCTCCTGTTCTCCCATTCCATTAATCTGTCCACGTTCGTTTTGAAGTTGAGCGCCATCCTGCTTGAGATTTGTGTCATCCACAGGTTTTCCAAGTGTGCCCAAGATGTCGACATCATAACTATATATAAAGAGAAGAATCCTAAGATCAACACTGAAGGAACACAATTATGAACCATCTTCAGCCTGAAATACAACCTTTCACCAGTACTCTGTTTCCTGTCATTCAGTTTGTTATACAAAGGTCTAAGCAGTTGAAAAGGTTAATAATGATGTGTGCTTTAAGCATCACCCACTACCATCACTAAAGAAGTTGCATTAGGCAATGGGGTTAAGGGTGGATAGGTCCCCAGGCCTTGATGCATTACATCCTAAGATCCTAAAAGAGATGACCACAGAGAGAGTGGATGCATTGGTTATAATTTTCCAAAAAGATCCTTGGATTCTTGTGAAGTGCCAGAGGATTGGAAAACTGCTAACATGACACCCCTATTAAAAAAGGGAGGGAAACAGAAAATGGATAACTCTAGGCCAATGAGCCTAACATCTATTGTTGAAAAAGTAACGGAATCAATTATTAAAAAAGAAATAGCAAAAATAGTTGGGAAACTATAATCTAATTAAGCAGAGTCAGCTTCATGAAAGGGAAATTGTGTCTGACTAATTTATTACAATTTTTTGAGGAAACTTCAACCAGAGTGGATAGAGAGGAATCTGTAGATGTGTTATAATTGGACTCCCAGAAGGTGTTTGACAAGGTATCTCACAAAAGGTTAAGTCATAACATAACAGCCCACGATATTGGAGATGGTATATTGGCATGGATAGAAAACTGGCTCATAGGCAGGAAACTGTGAGTAGGAATAAGGGGTTCTATTTTTGATTGGTGACCAGTGGGGTTCCACAGAGATCAGTGTTGGCACCACAACTGTTTACAATATACATTAATAACTTAGAGGAATTGAATGTACTGTAGCCAGATTTACAGACAACACAAAAATGGGTGGACAGGAAGGTTGTGAGAGGGATACAAACAGTTTACAGAGAGAGAATATTGATAGATAAAGTAAGTGGGCAAAAATTTGGCAAATGTAGATAATGTGGGAAAATATCAAGTTGTTCATTTTGAAAGGGAGAATGAAAGAACAGGATGTTATTTAAATGGAGAAAAACTACAGAAAGCTGCAACACAAAGGGGCTTGGGGGTATTTGTATGTGAAACACAGAAAGCTAGCACACAGGTCCAGCAGGTAATCAGGACAGCTAATGAGTTGTTGGCCCTTATTTCAACGGGGTTGAAGTAGGGAAGTCTTACTGCAACTGTACGAGGTGCTGGTGAGACCACACCTTGAGTACCGTGAGCAGTTTTGGTCTCCTGTTTAAAGAAAAATATCATTTCAAAGGAAGCAGTTCAGTGAAGGTTCACAAGGATGGAGAGATTGTCTTATGGACAAAGATTAAAAGGCTGGAACTCCCTGGAACTTAAAACAATGAGAAGAATTATATAGGATTATTAGCGTTAATGCTGACAGGATGCTTCCCCTCATAGACCCGAGGGCATAGTCTCAGAGTAAAGGGACACCAATTTAAGACTGAGATGAGAAGGAATTTCTTCTCTCGGAGGATTGAGTGTCTTTGGAACTCCTTGCCACAGAGAGCTTTGGGAGCAGAGTACTTCTGTGTATTTAAGGCTAATAGATAGATTCTTGATCAGTTGCAGAATCAAGGGTGAGAGGGAAAATTCAGGAAAGTGGATGTGAGGAATGTCACATCAGCCAGGATCTTACTGAATGGCAGAACAGGCTAGAAGGGCTGAATGGCCTACTCCTGTCCCTATTATGGTCTTATGATATCATGTGAAAATGGTGGAAAGAACAGCTTAGGATCTCAAAGGAGTATGACCTATCATTTAGGTCCTCCTCATTGCCTCGATTGGCTATCACATCGGTGTAACTTGTACCTGATTTGGTAATATACAATAAACTACATCAAGACAAGAGAGCCTTCATATCTGACTATAAGTTGGTATCCTCTACCACATTGTACTAGGCAGATGATGGTCACAGCAAATTTACCTATTGCTGAACAAATCTTCTCAAAACTTGCTGTACCATTCAGCATGATGAACAGTAGTTGGGATTGCTTTTACAACAGATAATTTTGTATCCGTGCTGGTACAGTCCCTTTTCCATGAGCTCTAACTTTAGTCACAAATCTATAGTGCAGCACTGTATCAAATACTTTTTCGTGGTTCATGTGCACCTTATCAACGCTGTCTGTTACCTCATTAAAAGACTCACACCAAATTAGTTAATCATGGTTTACCGTGAAAAATCGGCATTGCCTTCCACACTTACCTAATTTTGTCTTGAATTATTATTTCTAAAAGCTTCCCCAACACTGAGGTTACACTGACAGGTTGGTAGTTGTTGGGATGACATTTTAATTTTTTTGGAATGGGGGATATTGTAAAGACCCTCACTCCTGTGATTGCACAGTATGTTCACCATGTTCCTTGGCATGATTTATACAATTTGTTAAAAATGGCTACATGTGATTTCCAGCCAGAATGGAAATGGTTGGGTAATTCCCTGTTAATCTTGCATAGAAACCACATTGCTTTAACTGGGATTAACCTATACACATTGTGTGTATAATATGACTATCCTTCCCTCTGCATTTTGCTGAAGAAATAAACCAGCTGCACAGCAGAGTCAGTGTTTGTTGTAGTTTTTGTCATGAATTTAATGACTATCAATTTAAACCACAAGTCCTGCCTCTCTGGCTTGAAGAATTCATCTATCAATCAAATGGCTTTCTTCCATTGTCCTGTCTGTTTTCTAGCAGATCCTAAATACATGGGGATGGTAGATATTTCATTACCTGAACTAATTACAAATGATACAAATGTTTGTATCCTATGTATTTGTGGTTTTTGATGACAGAATCAATGTATGTTATGACACTACGAGAATACTATGAAGTAAGGGTGAGCAGGCTTCCTTCTGCTCTCCAGGCATTTCCAAATTCAAGAAATAGAGCATGGTGTGTTCAAGAAAATGAACTCGGCCATTGGGATAATGAATTGATATCTGAATTATAAATGAGAGACGACAGTTAACAGCAACTTTCATTTTTATAATGCCTTTAGAGAGGTTGAAGTCCAGTTGGATTTATAAAGGTGAATCGAGACACTGTTAAACTCTTGCAGTCAGTGGACCTCTTACGTAACAGAGAAGGCCAGTTATTTATGGACGTGGGTAGCCTTGTGTAGACGTAAAAGCAGGAAAGCGATGCAAGAATTCTCCTGAAATGGAACATAGTATCTAATTCGGATATGAGAGGGCCTTTTGTTCATCGGGAGTCTATAAGGTGGAAATTTTAATGAATTGTTCTGAACATTTGTAACCTGGTTGTAAGGTTGAGATGGAGTGACACTCAAAAGCAGATGTTTTGCTTCCAACAAGAAGACAGAGCCCAAAAGAAAAGTTTATTAATTGTTCAAAAGCAGACAGTGTCACATTGATAGATGTTAAGGTCCAAAACATTTAAAAAAAAGGATATGAAATTTGCACTTAAAATTTGATTTAACATTCCCTGAAACTCAAAGTTTCTAGGCTCTGAAATTCCTTACATTGTTTAGCCTGTTATAAATTGTGCATACGAATTTCAAGAATGCATTATGGTTTTGTGGCCAGGAAGAGGTTTCTAATGAAACAGTACCAAGTTTTATTTACTTGTTCAATTCTAGTTAAAATGCTCTTATGCCAAATTTGCTCTTTTTTGCCATAGCACATTTTAAACATCTATTTAACTACATTGATTACATCATAAGAACTGGCAGATCCAAGAAATTCAACAATAATATGGCTTGTTCCAAGTAATTGTCCACTGTATCTAATGATACAAAGCTAATGGCAGCATGAGCCTGTCATCTGAGGCAATATAAATGCACACATACTCATGGTAGATGGCAAGGTCTTGCAATGGCAAACAATCTTGAGGGTTAAGACAACCGGGTATCCTTGAGGTGGTTGAAATCCTCCATAATAATGTAAAAAGTAAAATGTTAGTGAAAAAAACTGTAGGCCCTTTGAGTCTGACGCAAGATTCAATGGTCAGCACTGCTGCACTCAGTGCCAGAAACATAGCTTCAATTCCACCTTCGGGAGACTATGCAAACTCCACACAGACAGTCTCCTTGTACCTGTGTGGGTTTCCTCAAGGTGCTCTAGTTTCCTCCCACAGACAGAAGCTGTTCAGGGTAGGTGGACTGGTTATGCTGGATTGTCCTGTAGTGTCCAGGGATGCCTAGGTTAGGTGGATAAGCCATGGGAAATGCAAAGGTTATGGGGATAGGGTGTGGTGTGGGTCGGGGTGGCATAATGGGGCTATTTGGTGTTGCCCTTTTGGCACCGGTCATTTGGCCCCACTGTTTTGGCTCTAAACTGTTTTGGCACTCATTACTTTGGTGTTGAGCTGTTTTGGTGCCAATACATATAGATAACCATCGTGTGAAAATTTTGGTTTGTCTCTCTTGCTTAGAATGTTTTCAGCCATTTCTGGTATGGGCTCTACAAGAAAATAGAAAGAAAATTGTATTACAGCTTTCCAATGCGAAGACAGAAGGGCTTAAGTATCATCAAGGCAGTAGATGACTATTAACAATTGTTAAATGAGAAAATGATTACAAAACGAGATTTGAATCTACAGCAGGTCATTACAGCTTTGACCATCAACTCTTGCTAGTTGAGAAAATTACATCGGGTTGTTAGTCATCCTCTCTTAACCAAACAAGACTTTCTTTTATTCTGAATTGGTGCCAAAACAGCTCAGCGCCAAAGTAATGAGCGCCAAAACAGTTTAGAGCCAAAATGGCGGGGCCAAATGATCGGTGCCAAAATGTACCTGACCCTCTGGGTGGGATGCTCTTTGGAGGGTTGGTGTGGACTCAATGGGCTGAATGGTCTGCTTCCACACTGCAGGGATTCTATGAATTAATAATCGCGAACAAGAAAATGGCTGGGCTCTTAAACAAACATTTTTGCTCTATCTTCACAGAAGAAAGCACAAAAAGCTTTCCAGAAATGCGAAAGAAGCAACAGTTTTCTGAGAAGGATGACTTGAAGGAAATTAGTATTAAGAAAAAAGAAGTGCTGGAGAAACGAATGGAATTGAAAGCTGAAAGACAGGAAACAGAGAGTAAGCATGTGTGTGAACTTGTGCAGGGTTGCTGTCACCAACATTTGCACTAGTTGAGCAGCTCAGAGGGTGCCATACAGGCATAAATGATAAAATGACAATGGACAATAATCACCACTCTATCAGCTTGCAATGATGCAAACTTTAATGATTTAGATCAGCTTCACCTCTGAGCCTACTTGCATCTCTGTAATAATAAGAATCTTCCGTTTGCTTCTTTACTTACTCATGGGGCATGAGTACACTGTCTGAGCCAGCACTTAAGGCCCATGCCTAGTTGCTTTTGAGAAGGTGGTGGTGAACTGCTTGAACAATTGCAGTCCATTGGTGTAGGCACATGCACAATGCCACTGGAGATGAAATTCCAGGATTTTGATTCAGAAACACTGAAGGGATGACAAGATATTTCCCAGTAAGGATGGTGAGCAGCTTGGAGGGGAACTTACAGGTGGTGGTGCTCCCCTGTATCAGCTGTCTTTGTCCTTCTGAATGGAAGTGGTCATGGGTTTGGAAGGTGCTGTTTAAGGATCTTTGCTGAATTGTGCAGTGCATTTTGTGGTGTGGTCAGAAACTCACCGAATTTCTGAGCATTCAGCCTCAGTCATGAGGGTATACTTGCTGTATGGAGGAAGGAGCATATTAGTGAGACGTGTTTCTCTGAAGCAATAATGTTAATTGTTCAATACCAATATTTGCAGAACAGCACTGAGCATCAGTGGTGGAGGGAGTGGATGCTTGCGGATGTGGTGCCAATCAAGTGGGCTGCTTTGTCCTTGATGGTGTCAAGTTTCTTGAGTGTTGTTGGAGTTGAAACCGTCCAGACAAGCGAGGAGTATTCCATCATTCTCCTGAACAAGAATCCAGATCTTGAAAGCAAAGCTTACAAAACATATGTAATAACACTGAAGTAAAATGACTTCCCGTGTCCATGAGTTACAATTTAATTGTCACAAGTATACAATGTGAACATGGTGTTTGAAGCTACCATTTGGCCTGTATCGTGAGTATGGGCCTTCACAAGTCTGACAGCCTCAAGGGAGAGAGAAATAGAATTAATGGTTGTGGAGGAGAGGCCTATGTGACTCAAAAAGTTAATTCTTTCTTTTTTTATGGAGCTGGTCAGTATTTTCAGCGCTTTCTGTTTCCATATGTTATTTATTGCTCGCAATATTGTCCCATTGACAGATAAATACTCAGCTAAATAACCATGTGTTTATATCCCTGACATAAAACTTGTTCATAAAATATTGGTATGTGAGGCAAAAGCTTTGGCCTGTCTGCCTTAGTTCCAACTTCCTCCACTTTTTGGCTCACAATGTTACAAGTACTAGCTCCTCCCTTATTTTTAAAATATCACATTGTTATTTTAAAATACGATAACGACTCACATTCATGTGTGAATCCACCTTCTTATCCTCTTAAGCAGTCCCTCAAGATTAAAGATGACTTTGTTCTTTTGCAAACCTGTGGTCCTGAGGTAACTAAGTACTCTAATACAGGATCCATACACCCTGCCATAGGCGGTGCTGTTTTCAGAGGTAGGTGGGGAAGTGGTATGCTCAGGTTCCTGCTGCTGTGTGCGCTACACTTCTACATGGTACTTTTAGTGATGCTAGAGATGGTTGGAAGACGTTTCTTCTCTAGATCGATTCCCACATGTCATTGGGGATATTGCATTTTGTCAGGGGGTTTTGAGAACATCTATAAAGCGTTTCCTCAGTCCTCCTGGTAGCTACTTGTGATGATAGAGCTTAGAATAGAGAACTTGCTTTGATCATCTTGGGGTGTTATGCTTATGAATGTTATGGCCTGTCCAAAAAAGCTGCTCGATGGAACTAATTATTTGATACTGGGGATATTGGCCTGAGAGAGAGAGCACTGAGGCTGGACTGCCTATCTTGTTTGTGGGTTTGCAGAACTATGCAGAAGTATAGCTGATGGTATATCTCTAATGATTTGAGGTGTCTCCTGTAGGTAATCCATGGCTCTGATGCAGGAGGGCAGGTAACACGCCTGCCCTGTGGTCTATGAACTTGGTGGTGAATTTGAGGTCATTGTCATCAACAACTGTGTTCCTCAGATTTTCAAAACAAATGCGCTGGCACACTGGAGGTATTGGATTTCATCATGGATATGTGCCCTCAGGATATAAGAATTGATCCATGTTAACCCCCAGCTGCTCAGATGTTGATAACTGGGGACAATGTTGCACAACAAGAGCAGGCTGGTACGGGATCTTCATCTTCTAGTAATATAATATTAATATAAGCGTTCACTCAAACAATTTTCCAGGAGCAGCCAATCCATCACTTAGAACCTCCACCTTAATACAAGTGCATAATGTGTTGCCTAACATTTTAATAGCATTACTAAATCAAGATTTCTCATTTCTTGTACTAGTGTGGTTTAACAGATCAGAAGGGGTTTTATTTATGCAAAACGTAATTGTCAAAGTTTTCATGAGTAAGTGGCAATGGTTTAATTCATATCTTTAACAGGCTCATCCACAGCTTCATCAAGCACACTTGGAGGTATCGTACTGATCAACATGATACAGAGACTCACAGGTTTGATTGTCAGATTGAACGCAAATGTGTTGATCTCATCATACTGCTAGCATTATCATTGACCTGAGTGCTCAAGATCCTCAGGAGAGGAAACAGCACCTTTCCTGATCCAGTTTATAGTCCAGTGATCTCTGCTTTTAGCTACAGAGGAGACTGAATAAGCAGGTACGCTTGTAATGTGTTTTACAGTCCAACTGGCTGCCAACACTCATTTCCTCGCCATTGTTACAAACTGCGCAGACTGAGAATTTTTAAAAGAAACAAATCCCCAGGATGCCGATGGAAAGGAATCTGATAGACAGGATTTCACTTTTTAAATCTTTTGCTGTAATAAACCACCTAGGAAGAGAAGCAAATCCTCCCTAATATTGAAAATAACATAAGCTGCTGAGCATACAAATATGACGACTACAATCGAAAGGAGTGTATACAGACAATTTAACTTCCAGTCTGCCTGCATGCCCATGTCAGCAAGTGGAATCAGCATAAAATCAACACATACCGCTGGATCAAAACCCTGGAGCCCTGTACCTAATGGTATTGTGGGAGCTGCTTTATTATATGGACTGCAGCAGTTAAAGAAGCTACCACACTACCACATTATCAAGGCCAACTAGGGATGGCCAAATAAAGTTAGATTTGCTTGAAGGCCATGTCCCAAAAAATGAATTTTAAAAAAAGCACCATGATTATTCTTTGTAGGATGATTGTTTATATAGTTCCTTCTGTAGTTATCACGCACAGCTCTATACATTGTCATGAGGCTGAAAAACTGTACTGAATCAAACAGATAAAAACCAGGCCACTAGAATGTTCTGATTATACTAAGCAGGACTCCTACTCCAGCCCGGTTTGTTTATGCTTCATGTTTGTACTGGAGGCAGTTTGCTGGGTTGGGGGGAATATTATGCTTCTGTCCTTCCAAGCAGCTAAATTCATTACTTACTTGGGCTGCTACGTAGTGCCTGACTACAGTAAAAAGGGAATTAGCATTAACAGTTAAATAGGCAATATGTAGCCCACACTAAACACAACCACATAATTATGAAACACAAACAGAAATTGCTAAGGAAACTCAGCAGTTCCAGCAGTATCTGTGAAGAAAAAGCAGAGTTAACATTTCAAGTCCAGTGATCCTTCTTAAAACATTTACGAACTTGGGTATTGTGTCAGAGATTATGGGCTTGACTGTCTAACTGAAGGGAGCTGACACACTATTTCAGTACTGTGAGAGCGCTACAATTTCAGAAATGCTTAACTTTGATAGGATTTTCAAAGGTGATCTTGCCTGCCTGTTTCATTGATTATTGATAGTGCAATATACTACACAAAGCTGTCTTGGTGCCTTGGTGAACATACAGGGGAGGATTTCCAGAATTCATTCACAATCTGAAAGGACACTTCTCAACAGATACTGAGAGAATAGTGATTCATTAGTCTTCTATCCTTTATTGTTTGGAGGGATGTTGCATATTGCAAAACAGTTGCTGTGTTTAAATTTCGCTGGAGTTCCGTTTTGAGATCAGAATAAATACATTCAATACTTCTTTTAGATGCATCTTTATGATTAGGCATTTTAGCTATACCCAAAGAGTGATTTGACCCTTTTCTTCACAATATGATATTTCATTCTGCAGACCTCCAAACCTATTTGTGTCTCAACCACTTATTTACTTAGAACAGAAATTTCATTAAGTTCAAGATAAAAATCATTGATTGTGTCCAAGCATGATGGTCAAAAGGCATGCACTGTATAACGTTTGCATGTGCACGCTTTAGAATTTATTGGCTTGGATTTTAGAAAGAAGGATATTCTGTCATCTCGCACAATTACAGTCCAGTCAGCTCAAAAGCTCATTACTTTGTAGCTTTTCTTTCCCCATAAGATGTCATTTTTTCCAACAGTTTAGACGTGTTGATACTAAAGTACTTACTGCTGAGAGAGAATGCTCTTTCAGGCTGCAAATGAAATATGGAAAAGCTCTCTTGTGTGTTAACAATCAGCACTCTCTCAACACTACAGTGCCAGGAGACAGGGAATATGATAATGTAGGCTGACTTAATAGTTTCTAAAACAGACTGTAGATGCCTTTGAGACAAATCATGCACTTGACTGGTGCAGGACACAGCAGTATTTCTAACAGTAATGCTGGCAGTGTTACAGAATTTGAAATTGTGGCCTCGGCTATGATATTTATTCACAGACCCTCCGCAGTGTGCCTCACTGATGGGGCGTGCTGTTGTGCCCATAATTATGATCAATTTATACTGGCATTGGACACAGCCTGGAGAAGGTTCACTAGACTGATACTAGGTAGAGGGATTGTCTTAGGAGGAGAGGTTGAGAAGGTACTCATTGAAATTTAGAATGAGACGCAACCTTTTTGAAACACACAAGATGCTTAAGGGACTTGACAGGGTAGATGAAGAAAGGTTGTTTCCCCTTGTGTGAGAGTCTAGGACCAGACGGCATCATCTCAGAATAAAGGGTCACATACTTAAGATGGCGATGAGGAGGAATTTCTTTTCTCAGAGGGTAGTGAACCTGTGGAATTCTTTACTGCAGAGAATTGTTAAAGTTAAGTCATTGAGCATATTCAAGACTGAGTTAGACAGAATTTTAATCAAGGGTTGTGGGGAAAGGGCAGGAAAGTGGAGTTGAGGATTATCAGATCAGCCATGATCTCCTTGAATGACAGAGCAGACTTGATGGGCTGAATGGTCTACTCCTGTTCTTGTGTTTTTATAGTAAAGTGTTCACCAGTTCTAAAACCCTTTTTTGTCAAATTCCTGTTACATTAGTTTTCAGGCTTCGTTCAGGTTTTTGCATATAATTGTGATTGTGTGGAGTTTGCACGTTCTCCCTGTGTCTGCATGGGTTTCCTCTGGGTGCTCTGGTTTCCTCCCACAATTCAAAGATGTGCAAGTCAGGTGAATTAGCTATGCTAAAATGCTGAGAGTGTTAGGTGTAATTGGTCAGGGGTAAATATAGGGTAGAGGAATGGGTCTGGGTGGGTTACTCTTCAGAGGGTCAGTGTGGACGTATTAGGCCGAAGGGCCTGTTTCTGTATGAAAGGGAATCTAATCTAAATGACAAAATGTTTGTTGGAATTTATGATAATACAAAATGACGAATATGCGAGGAATTTCGATGTAGTGGGCTGCTGCTTTATACTGATTCATAAAAAACAGTTTTAGAGAGTTTTTTGAAAAAATCCTGGCTAAAATTGCTTATTATGATCTAAACTCTTTTATTATCTGTATTTCTCTCAGAAATTCTAATGGAAGTACTTTAGGTACAGATTTTTAATAATCTCCTATCACATTGCTACTCTCACACATGTAATTATCCATTCAATATCTGGATAAATAGCATGATTGGAGGAATTTAAATTCAATTAGTTAAATAAAACTGGACAAAAACACTAATCTCAGTAAGGGTGAAATTACTGTTGTTATTATTACTATTCCAGGCAGTCCCCAGGTTGTAAACCGATTCCATTCTGGAGTCCATTCATAAGTCGATTTGTACAGAAGTCAGAACACAATGCAGGGCAATGTAAAGAAACTATTTGTACATTGAAGAAAATATTCATATGTTGAGTCTTTATGAGCTTTCTACTTGAGATCACATTCATGAGTAGAAGCGTTCGTAAGTTGGCCATTCATAAATCAGAGACTCTCTCCAGTGACACTGCTCGACTTCTGTTGTCATTAAAACCGATTTGATGTCCTGTTGGGCAGGAAAATCGGATAGACCACCCAGCATCAAGCCGGGCTTTGGATATAACAAAGGCACATCTCAGCCTAGTCGGACACTGTAAAGCCCTCCTTTTTAACTGCTGAGGACTTATGCCAAAAAAAAAATTGGAAGAGCTGTCGAGTGGCAGAATGACATGGTCATACTCAGTTATGTGGAGATGCTTTGTCTGTTCCTCTTAGAGCATAGAGGGGATTTGGTAGAGCTCTTCAAAATCATGAGGGGTCTAAACAGAGTGGAGAAGGAGACATTGTACCCCTTAGTAGAAGCGGCAAGGACCAGAGGATACTAATATGAGGTGAATGTTAAAAGAGCTCACAGTGACATGAGGAAAACCTTTTTAATATAGCAATAAATGAATATTTTTTTTTAAAAGGTGGTTGGCAATGCACAGTCTGAGTGAAGGCAGATTCAATCATAGATTTCAAAAGTGAATCAGAGAAGCATTTGAAGAGCGAGGATTTCAGAACTACGGGGGTAGGGTGGGGAGTGGGATGAGCTGAGTTGTTCATGCAGAGGATGTGACAGGTTAAATGACTACCTTTTTAGCTGTAACCATTCTACGATTCTTGATTGAAGTGCTGTACTGTGGCATTAAATACTTGCGCGTTAGAGTCACTAATAGAATTTTCTGTCTATTCAAGTATTCGTATTGTACTGGGAGTAGCTCTTTCATTTCTTAATCAGAGAGTTCTGAGTTCAATTTCACTCTAGGGACTGAGGATGATATCAGTTCTCTTCTGAGAAAGGTCTGTATTGTTTAGAGAGTAAATCGAGGCCCGAACTATCCATTCAGTTTGATGTAAAAATTCCTATAAAACTAAATAGCATTCTAGCCAAAGTGACCAACCAACATCTTTAGATCTGAATATACCTGGTAATTTATTTAATTGCTATTTGTGGGATCTTGCTATGTCAGAATGGCAGCTGCATTTCTTCATATTACAGCAACGATAAGACTTCTGGTGCCATATTTTCCATATTTTATATAAATATTCTATTTTTTACATGCTATTTAAATTAGTTTTTATTCAGTTGGAGCTTAGTTGTTCTCTGAACTATTTGAACTCAAGGGACTGTTTTGGTGCTGCATGACTCTATGACTCTTCTCATTTGGTTTTGAAAATGCATGCACATTACAATGTGGTGAAACGTATTAGATGAATTTTCCCCAACTTTGCATGTGTCACAAAAGTTTGCCCCCACAAAGGGGGACAGCAAATGGAACCTGTTTGGGTGCATAGTGCCGTCACTCAAAACGAAAGCACAGGTTTGAGAATCGAGTGTGGTGCTGGAAAAGCACAGCAGATCAGGCAGCATCCGAGGAGCAGGAGAATCGACGTTTCGGGCATAAGCCCTTCATCAGGAATAAAGGGGTGGAGTGATAAATGGGAGGGGGAGGGGGGTTGGGGCTGGGGGAAAGGTAGCTGAGAGTGCGAGAGGTGGATGGAGGTGGGGCTAATGATGATAGGTCGGAGAGGAGGGTGGAATGGATAGGTGGGAAGGAAGATGGATGGGTAGGACAAATCATGAGGGTGCCCTCATGGTGGACACCAATACAGGTACTTGTAAATTTGCTACTTTCTCATGACATACTGCTGTACAAATAATAGTTATTCACATTGCATACATCCAGCAAGCTGGGTCCTTCACACTGAGTTGTTGAGTATATTATGGGTATATTCCCTGATGATTTCTGAGAACTCTGATATTTTGGTAACATGGCTGTGTCATAATTGGCTCCATGAGGTATTCTGAAACTTGACACCATAAAAAGATAAAGAAAGGTATGCACTTGTACAGTAAATTTCAGAACCTCTGATCATCCTAAAGCACATTATGGCCAATCTAGCATCTTTGAAGGAGCAAATTACTGCAGATGCTGGAATCTATACAAAAATGCTGGAGGTCACAGCAGGCCAGGTACATTCATGTAGAGACTACAAGGTAACCCTTCAAGTCTAGAAGACTCTGAAACATAGGAAATGCAGCGACCAATTTGCATAAGGCATGCTCCCTTAAAAAGCAATCGTGGCATGGAAAGAAGGGTGAAAGAAAGGGGGTAACTGCAGGTCAGTTAGCTGAACATCTGTTGAAGGGAAAATGCAAGTATCCATTATTCAAGAGGTTTCTTTCAGGACACTTAGAAAATCTTATTGCAATGAGGTTTAGTCATTGTGATTCAATGAAAAGAAAATTATGTTTACCTAATTTATAAGAGATCTTTGAAGAAGTATCAAGTAGCATAGATAAAGGAGAACCTGTAGTTGTGGTGTACTTGGACTTCCAGAAGGCGTTTGATAAGGTACCACATCAAAAGGAACTACTCAAACTAAGAGCTCATGGTATAGTGATTAACACATTATCATGAATGGAATTGGTCAATGGGAAGTGGGGAGAAGGGATAAATGGGTCTTTTCCTATTTGGAAAGCTGTACCCTGTAGAGTGCCATAGGGATCAGCGGTGGGGCTTTAACTATTTACAATATTTGTCAATGATTCCGAGAAGAGACTTGAGGTATCGTTACTGAATTTGGTGATAATACAAAGAAAAGCAGGAAAGTAAATTGTGAGGAGATATAAAATGTCTACAAAGGGATAGGCTACATGAGTGGGCAAAATTGGCAGACATAGTATAATGTGGGAAAAATTCCCATTTTCACAGAAAAAGTCAAAAAGCAGCAGTTTTTTTAATGGCAAAAGATTGCAAAACTCTGCAGTAAAGTGGGATCAGTGTGTCCTGGAACATGAATCACAATAAGTTAGCATGCAGGTAGGGCAAGGGTCACACAATATTTTTAAGGCTGAGGTAGACAGATCCTTGATTGTCAAGGGAGTCAAAGGTTTTGGGAAGCTAACAAGGTAAATAGAGTTAAGACCACAACTTGACCAGCCATCATCTTATTGAATAGAGCATGCTCAAAGTGATTGAACAATCTACTCCTGCTCCTAATTAGTGTTCTTTATATTAGTATGACAGGTGTTCAACTCGCACTATGGCAGGTGCTGGAATTTGAATTCAATCAGTAAATCTGGAAATAAACGCAGTTCTCAGTCATGGTGATTATGAAACCATCATCGGTTATCATAGAAGCCCATGTGGTTCACTATGTCCTTATGAAAGATAGCATCCGTTCTTGGCCTAAGTACAAATCCAGACCCCCAGCTATGTGTTGACTTTCAAATGCCCCCAATTTGGCCCATGAAGCCACTCCATTGGATCAGACAGCTACAAATTCAAAGAGGAAAGTTGTCACACAGACCACCTGGCATTGAAAATGACAATGGCCAACTCAGCCCTGTTGACCCTGCAGAGTCTTCCTTACTAGCATATGAGAGTCTGCCTCAAAGTTGGGAGAGTTGTCCCAGAAACTACTCATACTTACACAGCCTAACATAATCATTCTGAGAGAATCATATTTTACCATGTCCCAGACACCAACATTTCCATTCCTGGGTATTGTTCTGTCCAACTGATTCAATTGCATGGAAAATTATGGAAAACTTTAAAGGGAGGGGTGGGATGATAGGTTGTTAAAGTTTTTAGAGCAAGTAATAGGACAGAGAGTATAGAATGGGTTAGGGATCGAACATCAGCACAGACCACAGCAGATAAGTGGCAGAGAGTGCAGGATGGAAGATGTTGTACTTAAATACTTGCAGTTTCTGAATAAGGTGAATGAGATGTGGCTACAAGGAGATCAGGACTTGGAACTAAATATCCAAGGATACACGTCCTATCAAAAGGAAAGGCAGAGGGGGCGGGTTTGCCTTGTTAGTAAGAAATGAAATTCAATTGATAGCAAGAAGTGATAGTGAGTCAGAAGGCATTGATTGTGTGGGTAGAATTGAAGAACTACAAAGGCAGAAAAACCTAATGGGAGTTATGTACGGGCCTCTTAGCAGTAGTCAGAATGTGGGGAAGAAAATACATCAGGAGATAGAAAAGGTGTGTAAGAAAAATACTATTACAATAATCATGGGAGATTTCAATATGCAGGTGGACTGGGAGAATCAAATTGGTAGCAGATCTCAAGAAAAGGAATTTGTGGATTGTCTACAAGATTTTTTTTGGAGTAGCTTGTGATAAAGCCCACTAGGACATAGGCAATTCTGGATTTGGTGATATATAATGAAGCAGATCTGAAAGGGAGTTTACAAGGAAGGAAGCGGGCAGAGACCAAAATACACTGAATGCCTAGGGGGCAGTGATCACAATATAACAGAGTTCATCCTGTAGTTTGAGAGAGAGAAGCTGGAATCAATTGTACTGGGATTGCACTTGAGTAAAGGTAACGACAAAGACATGAGAGAGTTGATTGGAAGGGGAGCCTTGCAGGGAAGATGGTGCAGCAGCAATGGCAGGGGCTTTGGGGGGGTAATTTGGAAACACAGAAGAAATTCATCCTAAGGATGAGGAAATATACTAAAGGAACATGAGGCAACCATTGTTGATGAGAGAAGTTAGGGGTAGCATCAAAGCAAAAGGGAAAGCATGCAATATGGTGAAGATTAGTGGGAAGTCCTAGAATTGGGAAGACTTTAAACACCTGCAGAGGACAACTAAGAATGCAATAAGGGCAGAGACGATGAAATATAAGGGCAAGCTAGCTTATAATAGAGTTATAGAGTCGTAGAAATGTACACCATGGAAACAGACTCTTCAGTCTAACTCATCTATGCTGACCAGATATCCCAACTTAAACTAGTCCCACTTGCCAGCACTCAGCCCATATCCCTCCAAACCCTTCCTATTCATATACCCATCCAGATGCCTTTTAAATGTTGTAATTGTACCAGCCTCCACCACTTCCTCTGGCAGCTCATTCCATACATGCACCACCCTCTGTGTGAAAGAGTTGTCCCTTAGGTCTCTTTTATATCTTTCCCCTCTCAGCCTAAACCTATGGCCTCTAGTTCTAGGCTCCCCAACCCCAGGAAAAAGAACTTTGCCTATTTATCCTATCCATGCCCCTCATGATTTTATTAACCTCCTCAAGGTCACTCCTCAGCTCCGACACTCCAGGGAAAACAGTCCCAGCCTGTTCAGCCTCTCCCTATAGCTCAAATCCTCCAACCCTAGCAACATCCTAGTCAATCTTTTCTGAACCCTTTCAAGTTTCAAACACCTTTCCGATTGATAGAGTTTAATTTTGATAAATGCAAGGTGCTGTATTTTGGGAAAGCAAATTATAGCAGGTTCTATTCACTTAATGGTAAGGTCCTAGGGAGTGATGCTGAACAAAGAGACCTTGGAGTGCAGGTTCATAGCTTCTTGAAAGTAGAGTCACAGGTAGATAGGATAGTGAAGAAGGCATTTGGTATGTTTTCCTTTATTGGTCAAAGTATTGAGTATAGGAGTTGGAAGGTCATGTTGCAGCTGTACAGGACATTGGTTAGGTCACTTTTAGAATATTTGTGCAATTCTGGTCTCCTTCCTATTGTAGTAGAGAAAATTACAGGAGTTTACTTTTAGATATATAAAAGGTACGAGAGAGGCAAGAGTGGATATTGGCCCACTGGAAAATTAGACTGGAGAAGTTGTAATGAGAAACAAAGAAATGGCGGAGAAACTGAATAGGTACTTTACATCATTTTTCACAGTGGAAGACACCAGTAGATGACCAGAACTTCAAGGGAATTGAAGGCAGAGGTGAGTGTAGTGGCCATCACTAAGGAGAAGGGGCAGGGGAAGCTGAAAGGTCTGAAGGTGGATAAATCTCCCCAGAGCTCTGAAGGAGATAGCTGAGGAGATTATGAAGGCATTGGTGGTGATCTTCTAGGAGTCTGGGAGGGTCTATGAGGATGAGAAAATGCCTAATGTAACACGTGTGTTTAAGAAGGGAGGGAGGCAGAAGACAAGAAGTGATGGATCCGTTAGCCTGACCATGATCGTTGGTAGGATTTTAGAGTCCATTATTAAAGACAAGAGTGGGGAGTACTTAGAAGTGCATGGTAAAATAGTGCTGAGTCAAAACAGCTTCAACAAAGAGTGGTATGACTGACAATCTGTTAAAACGTTTTAAGGAAGTAACAAAGAAGTTAAACAGAGGAGAGCCAGTGGACGTGATCTATTTGGATTTCCAGAAGGTCTTTGACAAGGTTCCACATAGGAGACTACTCAATAAAATAAGAGCCCATGGAGTTAGGGTCAAGGTACTGGCACGGTTAGAGGATTGGCTGATTGGTATAGGCAGTGATTGGAGATAAAGGAGTCTTTTGCAGGATGACAGCCAGGTGACTAATAGAGTTTTGCAGGGATCATTGTTGGGATCACAACTATTCATGTTATACATAAATGATCTGGACAAAAGAACTGAAGGAATTGTTGCCACATTTGCAGATGACACGAAGATAATTGGAGGGATAAGGTAGAGAGACTGCAAAAGGACTTGGACTGGCTAGGAGAGTGCGGAAAAGAATGGCACATGTGTGAAAGGTTGATGTTATGTACCTGTATCTATGGAGGATGTTCTGGCCTTGGAGGAAGTTCACAAGAATAATCCTGGGGATGAAGGGCTTGTCTTATGGTTAAGGGCTCTGGGTCTGTACATGATGGAGTTTAGAAGGGTGAGGGAGGGAGATTCAAGATGGCGACGACCCAGTAAGTCTGAGTCTGTAGTGCTCTGCCTAAGACTGGGACAAAGTGATTCACCCATATTCACCTCACCCTTTAAATCATTTAGGATAGCTTTTGCCCAGCATACTTAGTCATTTTACATCAAACTTGGATAGCTTGGTGTTTTTTTAAATGACTAAGGGCAAAAACTCACATAGCTCGCAACAGGCAGGGACCCCTACCCCACCCCCTCCCACAGCAGCTTAGATGTCCGCGGCCGCTTTTGTGGACTTACCTTTGGTGGTGAGTCTGCTCACAGGAATCACCAAACTCCAAGAGAAGATCGACGCTTTCATCGAGGAGACCCAGTCCAGGTGGGAGTCGATCTCAGTCATGCCACAGAAGCATTACCGAGAGATTGAAAAACTCGAGCAGCGTGTTGGAGGGGCGGAACAACGGGCCGTGGCCTCGGAGACTGTTGCCGAGTCGTCCGTGGGTCAGGTCTGGGCTCTCGAGCAGTGAATCCGGACCCTGGAGGAGCGCATCGACAACCTCTATAATCGGGGTCTTGGAAAAATGGGCGGCACGGTGGCACAGTAGTTAGCACTGCTGCCTCACAGCGCCAGATACCCGGGTTCAATTCCCGACTCAGGCGACTGACTGTGTGGAGTTTGCACATTCTCCCCGTGATCCGGTTTCCTCCCACAGTCCAAAAATGTGCAGGTCAGGTCAATTGGCCATGCTAAATTGCCCGTAATGTTAGGTAAGGGGTAAATGTAGGGGTATGGGTGGGTTGCACTTCGGCGGGTCGGTGTGGACTTGTTGGGCTGAAGGGCCTGTTTCCACACTGTAAGTAATCTAATCTAATTATTGAAGTTGGAGTCGGGACCGGGCTGGGTGTGGGTGGAGAGGGCCCACCGAGTGGGTGGAGTGGGCCCACCGAGTGGGTGGAGTGGGCCCACCGAGTTGCTGCACGCAGGCCCAGGGTCGGACCAGCGCCCCTGCCCAGTTCCAATTCAACTCCAATGCTACAAATGCTCCTGGAAGCCTGCAGAATCCTGGGGAAGGACCCCCCAGGCCATGATGCACAAGGGTTCCAGGATAATGTTATTTCGGGACTTCTCTCCAGCCGTGGTCTGCAAGAGGAGGGCATTCGATGAGGCAAAGAAGCGTGTAAGAGACCTATATATTCAATAGTCTATGCATTATCCGTCAACCCTGCGCCTCAGCCATGGAGAATCCATTTATAACTCCGGATCACCAGAGGAAACAAAAGAATTCTTGTACTCTCTTAAATAGACTGTGGGACTTGAACCGTATGGATAATGACTTTATTTTGCCCCTCCTATGTTCACCCTTTTTTCCTTCTTCATTTCTCTTCCACTCATCTTTCCCTGGGGGTGGGGTGGGGGGGTTGGGGCTTGTTTTTTTACTCTTCCTTTGGTTTTTTTTTATAGTTCGTGCGGCTTAGTTTCTGGGGGAGGGAGGTTTGTTCTGTTTTGCCTCTTTATCTAGAGCGGTGTTTTCCTCTTTCTTCATCTTACTTAGTTGCCTAATACTTGCTGGGATTGTAATTTTGTAACTTTATATATTTCTATTTTGTATTGTGTTTGTGAAACGCACCCAGGTGTTGGTGTGGGGGGGACAGGTGGTGGATCACTCACTTTTAACTCTAGTCTTATAAAACACTTGAATTTATTTACTCCATTATATAATGCCTGGGCCGAAGGCAGGGCCCTAGCTAGGAGAGGTTATGGTGGGGTTAGTGATAGGTAGTTATACCCCCTGGGAGCAAAGGGGAAAGTCTCCTTTCAAATATGTTTTGCTTTTTTTAAATTTAGGAGTAGTTTTTAATTGTGTTAGTTTAAATGTTTTAAAGAATTTTTGTATCTGTGAATTTTCTATGGTCTTTATTCAAGGTCTTTTGGGTGGGGTTCTTCCTCCTGGGGGGTCTTGGGCCTGCCTGGATGATCATGGCTAGCCATTCGCTTAGGTGGTGCACCTGGAATGTCAAGGGGAGTAATTCACCAATCAAAAGGAAAAAGATATTATCAAACCTTAAAAAAGAAAGGGTGGATGTCGATAAAGAACACTTAAAGCTACAACAGGGTGGATTTGATCAGGCTTTCTTTTCATCTTTCAGCTCAAAAAGTAGGGGCCATTCTTATTCGGAAGAATCTTCCTTTCCAAACGTAAAGCCAGACAAAAGATGAGTCTGGACGGTATATATTGATCAAAGCCCTAATACATGGAGAGGAATACGGAAATTTGAATCTTTATTGTCCCCCCGGTACACCCTTTTAAATTTGTAATGGAAACATACTCTAAGTTGATGGCTTTTGGGGTCTGCCATACAATTATAGGAGGAGATTTTAATTGTATTATGGACCCAGAGATGGATAGGATACCTAGGAGCACTACGAGTATATCTCTGAGATCTAGACAACTGGTGGATCTGAATAATGAGCTAGGGCGAGTAGATGTGTGGAGGTGCTTTCATCCCCAGGGTAGAGACTTTACTTTCTACTTTAACCCACACAAGTGCCATACCAGAATTGACATGTGTTTTGCCCCCTCGACCGTTTTGAATTCGATACTGTCATGTAAAATAGACAATATAGCTATTTCTGATCATGCCGCAGTATGCATGGAAGTCAAGACTAGGGATGATGGGATAGGCCCCCGACATTGGCATATGGATCCATTCTTATTGAAGGATCGCAAATTTGTAAAGTATTTTTTGCAGGAATTCAAAACCTGGGAAATTAATTCAGGTACAGCCAGTGACCCGTCGATGATGTGGGAGACCATTAAGGCTTATATGCGAGGCTTGGTCATCTCATACTCTGCGACCTGGAAAAGACAAAAGGGAGAGCAACCGCGCCTGATTGAGGCCTGCTTGAAGGCAGCTGAGACAGCGTATGTTGACAGGCCCTCCATTACTAAGCAACAAAGGATCACACAAGCCTTGAATACCACACTTACCCAAACAGCAAAGAGGGAAATATTATTTGCAAAGCAGAGATTATTTGAATGTGGCGACAAGCCTGGCAGATATCTAGCATACCTTGCTAGAAAGAAAAAGGCTCCCCAAGCCATTACATCCATTAGAGAAAGTGCTGGTACCTTGACTTGTGATCATAAAAAGATCAATACAGCCTTTCGAAATTTCTATTTTGATATGTATAAATGACAGGACGGTGAGGATAGAACTGGGAAGATGGATTTCTTCTTTAAAAATGTGGCCCTTCTGGGCTTAACCTTGGAGCAGGTGTCGATCTTGAATGCCCCCCTGACAACCCAGGAAGTACAGGACGCAGTTAGGCAGCTTCAGAGTGGCGAAGCGCCTGGGCCAGATGGATTTCAGGTTGAGTTCTATAAAGAATTTATAGGGGAGCTGGCCGCGCCACTCATAAATATGTATAAGTATTCACATAGTCACGGTTGCCTCACGGCTTCATTGAGAGAAGCAAATATCTCTCTCATTCTGAAAAAAGGAAAGGCCCCAGAAGATTGCTCATCATATAGACCCATACCCTTGCTCGATGTGGATTTCAAAATTCTTTCCAAAACATTAGCATTCAGACTAGAGAGGGACTTACCACACATCATAAGAGGACCAGATGGGGTTTATAAAGGGTCGCAGGTCAACTAATAATATTAGAAGGGTCTTAAATATGATATAAGCCTGTCAGCAGGGAACAATACCAGGTTTAGTTGACTCCTTGGACAGAGAGAAGACATTTAATCGGGTAGGATGGAAAAGTTCAGTATTGGAGAGGTATTTACTAAATGGGCTTCAGTATTATATAATGATCCCAAAGCAGCGGTGATCACCAGTGGTTTAGGTTCAGATAGCTGTAGTGTTGGCAAGGGCTGTCATCAAGGATGTCCTCTTTCACCATTATTACTCACACTAATGATTGAACACCAGCAGAAGCTATACGGACTGACCCTAACATAACAGCTCCGAGGGGTGGATCGGGCAAGCAGAAAATCACTCTCTATGTGGCTGATATTCTCCTCTTTTTAAGTGATCCTTTGATATCCGTGCCCTGCCTAATTCAAGTGGTCAATCTATTTGGTATGTTCTCAGGTTATAAAATCAATTTTATGAAATCGGAGGCTATGCCATTGGGAGGTCTTGGATTAGTGGTACTGGAAGAGCACAGCAGTTCAGGCAGCATCCAAGTAGCTTCTGCTGTGCTCTTCCAGCACCACTAATCCAGAATCTGGTTTCCAGCATCTGCAGTCATTGTTTTTAACTTGGGAGGTCTTGTCAGTGTATCCAATTTACCGGACGGATCTTGCTTTCCCTTTTGGTGGTCACTAGAAGATTTTCTATACTTAAGTATTTCTATCACTCCAGTATTTGGTCAGCTGTATAAAGCCAATTTTGTGCACTTATTAGAGAAAATAAGGCAGGACTTTCGATGCTGGGAAGATCTTCCAATATCCTGGTTCGGCAGAGTAGCCTTAGTTAAGATGAATATTCTACCTTGTCTTCTATATCCTATGAGAATGCTCCCCCTGATGTTGCTGAAACAGGCATTGCGTAAGCTCTACGGCTGGCTCGACTCCTTTATTTGGAATCATAGACAGCCCCTTATTAAATTAGAAAAGCTGCAGCTCCCACAAGCAAGGGGAGGACTGGACTTTCCAGATTTCAGGAGGTACCAGTTGAGTTCTTTATTATCCTGTGTAGCTGATTGGATCTCTTGTGACCCACAATCATTCTGGTTAGATATTGAGAACTCCCAAGCAAAATGTTCCCTCATCAATCTTTTATTTATGGACAAGATGAGAGCTATTATGGACTATTGTAAAAACCCTATTGTATTAAATACAATTAAAGCCTGGAGGATAATGCGACAAAATGAGGGTAACCTGCAAAAAAACCTCCTCTTATACCCCTAAAGTGGGAGCTTCGGGATTTTAGCCAGGGCTGACAGCTGCTACATTTAAAACTTGGAAGTCCAGAGGTATCTCCTGCTTGGGAGACCTGTTCGATGGGGAAGTTATGATGTCCTTTGAGCAGTTGCACCAGAAGTTTGGACTGCCGAACAGGGACCTCTTTCGGTATTTCTAAATACGAGACATTATACAAAAGAAGACCACATTGATAATCAATCCTTACAAATCGGATAGGGAAAGGAGAGTGCGACGGCCGATGGGGCTGCCCTCGGTCAGTACTCTTTATCACTCACTATACAATGAGATATCGAAGGACATGAAATGATTATTTAAAACCTGGAATCAAGAATTAGGGTTGGAAATCTCTTTAGAAATGTGGGAGGACATCTGGGGAAATGCCAGAAAGATCTCTATTTGTAATAGAACTCAGGCTATTCAATTAAAGATACACCACAGGTCTCATATGGCACCTGAACAACTTGCAAAATTCAAGGCAAGAGTATCTCCAATATGTCCTAAATGTAAAATAGAAGTTGGCAGTCTCACACATTGTCTATGGACATACCATAAGATCCACAGGTATTGGGATAGAGTAACGAATACCTTGACAGAGACCTTGGGTACGGAGATTAGATTGGATCCAATGTCCCTACATTTGGCCTCTTCAGATTTCCCTCCCTGAATGTTTACGGGAGGAAATTATTTGCCATTCTCTCCTTTTGTGCAAGGAAAAATATTTTCATGAATTGGGTAGCTAAAGGCCCCCCAGGACTTTTGAACTGGCACAGGATAGTCATGGAATATATCCCCCTCGACTTCCTCACAAATATAGTACACCAAAAAACGGAATTATTTTATAAAACTTGGCAGCCCTTTTTGAACTATGTCGACACAGATATTTTGGCCATATTGTCCAGGGCTTTTGTCTAGCTGTGGTAATGGTTCTGGCTGGTTCGGGGACCTCCGGGAGGAGGAATCCTGTATAAATATGGGTTTTATTATGTCTTGATGTAAATCTATTCTGAGCATGTGTCTGGTTATTTAATTATTTTGTTGCTTACTGCTAGTAATGTATGATATCCTATTTTATGTTTTGGTTGTTTGTAGGATAGATTAATAGTTGGGTTTTTTTGCCCTTTTTTTGGTTTTTAAAAAATTTATTTAATTTTATATTGGTGCTTATGCTTGTTTGTATTACTTTTGTAATTTTGTAAAAAAAACTTAAAATTTTCTCTTTTTCAATAAAAATACCTAGATAAAGAAAAGGTGAGGGAGGATCTCATTGAAACTTTACAGTATATTGAGAGGCTTGGTTAGAGTAGATGTGGAGAAGATGTTTCCATGAGGCGAAGAAACTTGGATCCAACAGCACAGCCTCAGGTTGAGGAGCTGACTCTGTAGAACTGAGACAAAGAGGAATATCTTCAGCCAGAGGGTGGTGAGTCTGTGGAACTCATTCCCGCAGAATCGCTATGGAGGCCACGTCACCGAGAGTATTCAAGTGAGAGACAGATAGGTTCTTGGTCAAAGGTTACAGGGAGAAGGCAGAAGAATGGGGTTGAGAAACATTATCAGACATGATCAAATGGTGGAGCCGACTCTGGGAGTCAAATAGCCTAATTCTGCTCCTATTTCTTACGGTCTTATGGTCTATCGTTACCATCAAGTAAAGCAATCAACCCTGGTTCAATAAAAAGTTCAGAAGGGCACACCAAGAGCAGCATCAGGAATAGCTATAATGAGGTGTCAACCTGGTGCAGCTACAACTATAACACAGGACTAATTGCAAACCGAACAGTGGAAGCAGCATGTGATGGATAGAGCAAAGTGATCCCACAACCAATGCTGAAGTTGGCATGCTGGGTGGACTTGTACATGAGCTACAGTGAATACTGAATGCTATTTTGAAGTTCACACTAAATTGATTGCCTGTTGCTTTCATGGAAAGCAAGTGAAAAGAGAAGTCAAATGTTTGGCATTGTCTTGGTTCTATGAACTGGTTGGAGATCCCTGTCATTTTATTATTCTCTCTGGAAACCTGAGCAATATTTTCACTGACATTGATATACAAGCAACCAGCATAGCTTGGAAGCACAGACAGAATTTCCACCATTCTCTGTGAAGTTACAGATGGAATGGGAGGAAGGTGTGAAGGGTGTTGGGGCCTATTTATAGAATCATGACAAGATAACTGAGTGGACTCCTGAATAAACAGTAAATAATTACATTACATTGAATTTACAGGCCATTCAACCTATCTGATGCATAGCAGTACTCTTGGTTCTCTTCATCTAAACATATCTATGTATTTTTTAATCCTTTTCTCCCTTATGCATGGTATCCAGCTTCCCTTAAGTGTGTCAGTGCTATTCACCTCAACTGCTGCTTGTGACAATGAAAATTCACTCTCTGGTCCAACCCTAAACCCATCTTTCCATTCAATTCCTTTTATTTTATTAGAAAAGTATACTTTATTCATAAAAACTATCTTTATATATGTACACAGTCACAAACACAGTTTGGTTCTGTACATTAGCATATCAAGGATTGGATTTTGGATTTTGACTCTGTCCAACAAACCAAACACATCTCTTACACGTAAAAGACTATATTTACATGTATTTGAGGCACTGGGAGGGCCTGATAACTGAATGGACTGCCATTTCACTTCAGCAGAAAGACCTCAGACGGTGGTCTTTCCCAGTGCACCTTGGCAGCAGCTGCCCCAAGTTTCAGTGTGTCCCTCAGCATGTAGCCCTGGAACTTGGAATGTGCCAGTCTGCAACACTCGATTGAGGTCATTTATTAGTGACGATTGTACTTAAGGTCCTTAATTTTGGATTTCCCCAGAAGTTGGAAATGTTTGTCTACTCTGTCAAATCCCTTCATAATTGTAACCTAATGGCTACCTCTCATCCCTCTCTTTGCTACAGAAATGAGCTCCAGGCTGTTCAATATTGCATGATAGGCATAACCTCTCCTTGGAAATCTTGTGGCATCTTTTCCAGCTTTTCTATGTCCCTCTAGCATGGAAACAAGTGCTTGATTGAATTCGAGCAATGCTTGTATGAATGAGCTTCCCTGGACTTTGTTCTTTCCAGCCATGCAAGCAATTCTTATTACAGCATCTTGCTGGAAAGGAAACTGTGCAACAGTTTGCATTTATAAAGGTCAGCATAAGCCAAGCTGATACTAAAAATATTGGAAATAGTTTCATAGTCAGCGTGAGTAATTCTAACCGACGGTTTCTGGACAGCAGTGCCTTGGTATGTACATAACTTTGCTGATATCTACAGCAGCTGCAGCGAGTGGTGAAAGCTTTTTGATATCTATTAATACAGTATTAATAGGTTGCCAATCTTGGTTTCTTGGAAAGCAAGTAAAAAGAAAAAACAGAACAGGTCACACTGGCTGCAATGACACCCTTCTCAAATAGTACTTACTTGACACTGTACCAAGAGTCATGAAGTACAGGTTTAAATCTGCCTGAGTGAAACTTTTTGAGAAAGTGGACATAGTGAGCAAGTTGGGGATAGCCTTCAGGATTGGAAGATCTCTGGCTGCAGTATTCTCCATTATACTTAGAGCTCTTAGTAAAATAATGTTCAGTTTAGCCTCCCCAACAGCCACCAACTTCTTCGCCTACAGCACAACTCTGTAACTCCAGTTAAGCTGATAATGGGATAATTTACCGGAGCTTGATGCTATCAATTTAGCCTTAACCAACCGAGTGGCATTTTATAGCTAACAGAGTAAAACATGACTCTTTGACCAGGCTCTACAAACAGTTGTGATGTCACCAATAGAGGTCTACCTCATGACTATGTAATTCAACTATTATATATTTTATAAGGAAGACTTTTCTGATCTTTAGAAATGGACATAGCAATATGATTCTTCAGCCAGATAGATAGCCAGGCTGATTTTTTATCTCAACTCTAAACTTTATATAGAAAGCCACTTAGAATTTGGCTAACTCTGGAGCAATGCAATGGATTGTTACAGGTATGAGAATTCAAAGCTTCCAAGACTAACAGGAGACGAAGAAGTACCATATGTCATTCTGACATAATTAAATGTACTTTGTCAAACAGCAATTTGTCGAAAGGAGCCATCTTAAGTTTGATCTGTTTATGGCGCGATATGAGACACCACCTTAAACAGTAGACCAAGAAGAATTCTGACAGTCAGGCAGATGGCTCTAAACAGGGCAAGGTGACTATTAAGGACTGCTGTACTGAATCAGGCTACCAACGGGTACAACTTGATGTGCCATGAAAGTGAAATAAAGAAACCTCCCTGAACCTGTTCAACTGTAAGTGTAACTTGCAACTAGTCAACCGTGGAAGTCATTGCAATAGCTGAATTCTGTCTTCAGGTTCTCAACACCTTCACCTAAGCTAGTAAGAACTCTGCAATGTTAATTGATTGATCTTACCATCATCTTTATAAAGTACCTTTTATCTAAATATACTTTCAATTTTTGTATTTTATTTTATCTAATATTTTCATGACCTTTTCGTTTTGTAACTTTCAGCAATACTTGCTGAAAAAGTCTGCACAAAAGCTGGTATCCCATCACTAAATCATCTGTTATTTATACAAGCATAGTACTTGACACTGACCCAGCTAGCTCAGAGCCAGCTCTTGGAGTGACTAAAACCTCTGACACCCCTGTTTATATCTGTCAGTCAGGGCTCCCTGATTGGACCAGATTAACAGCCTCAATCAGGGAACTCATATTCTGTGAGGACCACCTGGCTAACCTCGTTACTATCACAATATCTGCAAAATAAACACGTCTTTACACTTGTTTAAAATTAAAGTTTTGCAACTTAGAACATAGAGGGCTAATTGAATAATATAATGCACAGTACACTGTTCACACCACAGACTTGCCAGTCTGTGCTCAGGACAATAGAATTAATATCTTTAGAGCAGCCAATTAGATGCCAATGGGAAAATTAACCAGATGACAATGTAATAGTGAAGAAAGTTAACTTGAATGATCATAACAACAATGTAATATTTTACTTGATTGAAACTGTGTAACCTCCTACTCTGACCTCCCCAGCTGTGGCCTGAATTGTCCTGGCTTCTTTCTCTGCTGTAACCATTCTATGATTCTAAAACACTATCACTGGAAATGTTGCTTGAGGATGCCAATGTTCTTCTCTGTAATATCCAACATAGCAATGTGCCTTGGAAGTAGGAATTCCTTTTGTTTCAGAAAGCTGGCTGAGTACAAGATGCCCGCACTCAATGTCAGCCTACACCATGGAGGTGCCAGCAATCAAGCCAAGTTGTCATGCTCACTCTGCGGGCTACCTGTTTCAACAGAGTGTGAAGTTAAACTGTCTTTCTGTGTGGAGAGAACCTCAATTACATCAGTTTTACACTGCAGCCAACAAAACTGTGCTAAAACCTCCAACAGCAGCCAAGTGCTAGGCTCATAATAGTTAGCGGAATCTGGATTAGTGGTGCTGGAAGAGCACAGCAGTTCAGGCAGCATCCAAGTTACCTCATAATAGTTAGCCACAGTCACCCTGTGAGACACAGATATTGCTGTCCTTGCCTGCGTTCAGGTTGTAGTGTGGCTGCAGCAACCGACAGCAAGTTTCAGTCATGAACAATATTCCAAACTTGTTGCTGAGCATAGTCAGATTTTCAATATGTGATATTTATAACATTTTTTGCACAGCCACGCAGATATGCTAGTTAACATAAGGTGAGCCCGCATGGTAATTTCTGGGCTGCTGTGCAGTCATACGTGCACTAAGCTTAGTGGAAACATTGGTCACAGTATCTTTGGACAAACAAAGAAGCCTCAACTACTGATCCTCATTGACTTGACAAGAATTTGCTCCTTAAATACCTTTACTGGACATTGTCCCCTTTCTCTTCTCTCTTCTAGCAGTTTGTTCTGCTCTGCTCTGCTTTGCATCTCTTTATTCTCTGCATCATTCTCAATTAATAGCGGAAACCTAAACAGGCCACCCATATCTAAATATGTGCTGTTTCAGTACATTTTTAAATATACAGTGTGTGGCTGTAGCAATATTCAAACTTCAGCTGAGCATATGAAAGCTACAAAATCAACGCACCAACAGCCCAGACTAAATTTATTGCACAAGGTGTTAGGCTATGAATAGGTTAGTGCTGAGGAATGCATTAAACTCTTCCCAATATATTGGTGTCAGCTGGACTTGGGTTGGAGAACAGCACTGTTTCTCAAAGAAGATAGAACTACCATCCAACTCTCCCTCATGGTCTTAGTAACAAGGATTGATTTGGATCAGCTTGGTTTCATATATCTTGTAACTGATTGCAATGAACTGCCTCATGTTTGAGACAACAGTCCCTTCTTATCATATTATCAAGTGTTTTCTTCAGCCATTCTGCATCAGCCAACTTTAGATCCCAGCCTGAAAGGAGGATGGTGGCAAAAAATCTACCTGATGTACCTTTCACCAAGTTGACCCATCAGAGATCAAAATGATCTGATAGTTAACCTGTAAGTAAATCCTGATCCTCTTAAAGCTTTGTTGTGGTGTCTTCTCCATTGTTTGATGGCATGTTCAGTCATGTAAGGTCAAGTGAGAGTGTCAGCTAGAGTATGGAGTTCCAACATTGGCAGTTCAAATGGACATCAACATCTGCATGGTCATTAAGTATAGATGGCAAACCATTTTGCTGAGAGATTTCCTGACGCACCTCCCATCAGTGTGCTTGCATCTCAATATTGAAGTTTGGAAGGATCATAGGATCAACGAGGCAATGGTATGGAACATAATTCCATTCCCCCAGATGTAGAATGCCAGTAACATTCCTCAGCATTAATCTATTCATAGCCTAACATCTTATGCAATAAATTTAGTCTGGGCAGTTGGTGCATTGATTTTGTAGCTTTTATATGCTCAGCTGAAGTTTGAATATTGTTACAGCCAGACAGCTGTAAATGTAAAAATGTACTGAAACAGCACAAATTTAGATAATGGGTGGCCTGTTCAGGTTTCCATACTAATTAAGACTGATGCAGAGAATAAAGATATGCAAAGCAGAGCAGAACAAGCTGCTGGAAGAGAGAAGATAAAGGGGAAAGGGCCTCAGCAAGAGGCAATGTCTAGCTTGTAATTGCAAAATGTAAGTGAAGAATCAGTAAATTATTCATCTTATTCAGGCAGGTTTTCTTTGTAGAATAAAACAGTTTTTGGTTTGAAAATTTGGGCCAAATGCTGGCAAATGGGACAAGATTAATTTAGGATATCTGGTTGGCATGGATGTATTGGACCGCAGGGTCTGTTTATGCACTATGCAACTTTATGACTCTATGACTATATGAGTCCTATTGACGGAATTGTTTTAAATCTTGCGGAGGAGCAGGGGTTGGGTTGCAGTAAGTGTGTTATTTGGTATAATGAGCAAGGAACCACTATCATGACTCTTGCTATTGTGTGATGACAATGAACAGAAAAACATACAGACCCAATCCTTAGAGATATGAGGTCAACAACTGATCATGACTAATAATGTGGAACCCTAATAAAATGAATCCAACATATCTTATGGGTCCATGGTAGTGCCCCTACCTCTAGGCAAAATGGCCTGGGTTTAAATCCCACCTGCTCTGGAGGTGTCATATAACCCTTCTAAACAGTTTGGTTGAAAGATGAAAAGCTTTTGCACTCATCTTTGATTTCTGGAGAAGAAAGGGATATGGAAGGCTCTAGTAAGGTTGGTGAATTTAATTAAACTTTCTTGCATGCATTTAATAAGGCAAATAGCATGCTTACTGCAACAAAACTTCACTTTTCAGAAGTTTAATATTCACACCTAGACTACAAACTTTCTGTTCAAATTAAGTTCTCATATTACACAGAAATAATGCCAAAGCAAATCCTGTTTTAGGTATGAAAGACAGATTTCTAGGTCAAAATGCCTTGATCAGTCAAGTGAAAACACTGTAAACTTCTAAATGGAACAATTTTAATCCTTTGTTATCATCTTTTACTTAAAGGCAAAGTCTCAATGCAATTAACAATTACTGTAGCAGAAATTGGTTCTCCTGAACAGTCCATAATTTTCTTATGTTTTTACCATCTCAGACATCAGCCTGAAAAATCAGATCCTGTTTCCCACAGTCACCACCCCAGATGCAAAGATTTCACTGTGACATTCTAGAGCAGAATCACAATGCAGAAGGATTATTTTACAACTTTGCAACACCACATGCCAGAGATTTTAATATGCTTTTTGAGAATGAGAGGAATAGACTTTACTGAATGTTGATACTGTGCAATATTCCACTGCAACGATACTTCTGTATCATACAATCATGACTGTTTCACCTATCCAAATCCAGTGAAAAGTTATTTTGCTGGCCCAGATATATTGATGCATTGAGTTACTTCATTAACTGTCTGGAGCATTTAATATCATGGCTGAAACTATACCAATAAATTGACCAGCTCACACAACCACATGACGAGACTGGCCTTTATAGCTGTGAGCCTCATTTAGTTAAATTGTCAACAAGGAAAATTAACTTTCAAAATGGATGGGAGGACTTCAGAGTCAAAACAAATCAGATACATGAAACAGCTAAAGCTTTTTTGAAACATGTCAAAATCTATGACACTGACAAGTTAAACTAGTCAAACAAATGGAAACAATATTTTAAAAGGTTTACGTGATACTCATGCCTCAGTCGACTTTAAGAGTATGGGAACACAGTCTGGTAAGTTCCTCACTCACTAATAGCTCCACAGCTGACTGAGGGAGAATCACCCCAGGCCCCTGGCACTTGTAGAGCTGCCAGAGACCAGGTACCTGCTCAGCCCCAGGCAGGAGAGTGCCCTGTGGGGTCAGCAATAAGGTACTCCATTCACACACACCAGGAGCAACAGGAGCAGCAAACAGCAATGTGGGAGGCAATGGACCCTCTTTACCCAGACGCTCCAGGGGTGCAGCTTTGTGACCGTCTGGTTGCCTCCATGGACAGACTGGCAGTGCCATGGACAGCTAGGTCCAGGTCCCTCAGGGTTTACTGCAGAGGCACTCACACCCACACTCCATCGCCCCAGTCACCTGTCCTGGGAACCAAAACCATGACGACGAGGGGATGGGAGCCTCACCAGCACTGTAGATGTCACTTCGTCACAAGGAGACAAGGAAGTACCAAGAAACCTCCAGCCAGAGAAGGAACAACACACAGCACCCTCAAAATCACCCCTCAGGAAACTTCAGAGGAGGCTGGATCCTCCACCTTCACCCTGCCCAAGGATAGTCCATTTGCCTCTGACATGAAGACCCTCAGCTTGTCTGGACCAACCAGACACAAACACCCCTGGGACAGGTCGTCTGACTAAATCTCCAAGGTCAAAAGTTCCACTTTACCAACTCCACTGTGGACAATACTGAGATGTAATGGGAGCAAAGAAAAATAAAAGTATCCTTGGGCAGTTTGGTTCTGATGGTATCAGCAAGCTATGACTACAGTCTCATGGTTGTACAGGTTTGAGGTGTATTGTGCAACCTCTTTTTGTCTGGGTATCTGTGTTGCCCCAGAGGTGACTGTATGAGCATGATGCCTAACTCTGTCTGTGCAGGATGTGCGCAAAGGAACAATGTTTCTGTTAAGAGCTTACTGTAAGAAATGGAATCAGGAGGAACAAGGCATATATAGTGCAATGAGTTATGATGACACCATTGCCCTTCATGTTAAAATGTCCCTATCGTGTTCCTGGCCATTCTGTCCAAAATAATTGGTGGAGGTGAAGTGATCGATGAGGTGTGAGTCAGGAAGGTGGAAGAGCAGAGTCTGATTAGAACAAGTCATGGAAGAGCAGAGTTTGATTAGAACAAGTCAACATGGATTTAGTAAAGGGAGGTCATGCCTGACAAACCTGTTGGAATTTTTTGAAGAGGTAACAAGTAGGTTAGACCAGGGAAACCCAGTGGATGTGGTCTATCTAGACTTTCAAAAGGCCTTTGATAAGGTGCCACACGGGAGGCTGCTGAGCAAGGTGAGGGCCCATGGTGTTCGAGGTGAGCTGCTGGGATGGATTGAGGATTGGCTGTCTAACAGAAGGCAGAGAGTTGGGATAAAAGGTTCTTTTTCAGAATGGCAGCTGGTGACGAGCGATGTCCCGCAGGGTTCGGTGCTGGGGCCACAGCTGTTCGCATTATATATTAATGATTTGGATGAGGGAACCGGGGGCATTCTAGCGAAGTTTGCCGATGATACAAAGTTAGATGGACAGGCAGGTAGTACTGAGGAAGTGGGGAGGCTACAGAAGGATCTAGACAGGTTGGGAGAGTGGTCCAGGAAATGGCTGATGGAATTTAACGTGAGCAAGTGTGAGGTCTTGCACTTTGGCAAAAAGAATAAAAGCATGGACTACTTTCTAAATGGTGAGAAAATTAATAAAGCCAAAGCACAAAGGGATCTGGGAGTGCTAGTCGAGGATTCTCTAAAGGTAAACATGCAGGTTGAGTCTGTGATTAAGAAAGCGAATGCAATGTTGTCTCTTATCTCAAGAGGGTTGGAATATAAAAGCACCGTTGTGCTACTGAGACTTTATAAAGCTCTGGTTAGGCCTGATTTGGGGACTGTGTCCAGTTTTGGTCCCCACACCTCAGGAAGGACATACTGGCACTGGAACATGTCCAGCGGAGATTCACACGGATGATCCCTGGAATGACAGGTCTAGCATATGAGGAACGGCTGAGGATACTGGGATTGTATTCGTTGGAGTTTAGAAGATTAAGGGGAGATCTAATAGAGACGTACAAAATAATACATGGCTTTGAAAAGGTGGATGCTAGGAAATTGTTTCTGTTAGGCGAGGAGACTAGGACCCGTGGACACAGCCTTAGAATTAGAGGGAGTCATTTCAGAACAGAAATGCGGAGACATTTCTTCAGCCAGAGAGTGGTGGGCCTGTGGAATTCATTGCCACGGAGTGCAGTGGAAGCCGGGACGCTAAATGTCTTCAAGGCCGAGATTGATAGGTTCTTGTTGTCTAGAGGAATTAAGGGCTACGGGGAGAATGCTGGTAAGTGGAGCTGAAATGCGCATCAGCCATGATTGAATGGCGGAGTGGACTCGATGGGCCGAATGGCCTTACTTCCACTCCTGTGTCTTATGGTCTTATGGTGCACAGGGAGCCAATGTTGTCAGATTGTAATAATCAAGGCCCTGAGATCTGTGTCGGTATGGGGCATGTACCTGCGTGTAGTACTTTTCCTTGTAAAGAGTGTCTCATCAATGAGACTTGCAGTCTCCTCCCACACTGGTCAAGACTCTTACCCCACCTACCTTGGGTGTGTTCACTGGCCATTTTTGTTCCTATTGTGTACTTTTGATTTCCATCATGATGAAAGGTGACAGTGAACTGTGGAAGACTCCTTGCCACGTAACCCCATTCCTATCTTTGCTTTGCTGTGTCTCCTCCTCACAAATATAGTTGCTCCTGTCAACATTTCCCTCCCCTGTCTCCAGCCTGAAGCCCTTAATCCCACAAATAGGTTCCCCACTCTCCTTCCTGCTCCCCCATCATGTTGCCCCATTATCCCTCTGTCTCTGTGGATGGATCTAACTGTGGTCCAATCCCTTAAATAAGCTAACCAGACAGCTCCAGATAAGAAGTGCCCAGACCTCTGACTTAAATCCAACTTTGACTCTGGACTGGCTGCTATGGAGCTATTGGACTGACTGTGACCCACTCCCTGGGCTGCAGACTCATGGACCCTTAACCAAGAATATTCCTATTAGATGTCTAACTCCATTAGATGCCAATCCCCTGGACTGACATCAGAGTCTGCCTTTGACTTTTAGTGCCAGTGCCCTGACTGACTGGCAATGTTTGTGCTGAGCTATATGGCTGTTCCAATTGTCTGTGAAAAGTGTTGAGTGTTGGCCAATGCCATTTGTAGCATTGATGTCTATTGCTGTGTGACTGTCCTAATTGGCACCCCATGGTAAGGCAAGGCAAGGTGAGGCTGAAATGCTGCGAATGTACAGGTAAGACAGGCAGTGAGCAGCCCTGAGATGTCACTTGGTCCAAGTCTTGAGCTGAGTGCCTGTCCATGTGTGCGCAATGGGCTCTTGCAGCGACCTTTCAATGTTAGGTTCCAGTACACCCTGGAATGCAAATCTCAACTCCCTGAGTGTCCTGCGAATGGATTGTAAGGTGTTGACATATATTGGATTCCAATGCCCATGGATGAGAGGTGCATGTGCCTGGTGCCCATGGATTGTAATCTGAGATGCTGTTTGGTGCTGAGTCAGCAGTGAGCTGAGGTTACCAGATACCTGTCTTTACTTTCATGTCAAGAACACTTGATATCTAACACTTGATATCTGAATATTATTGGGGTCAGTTGGCCCTTTAATAAGGTATTTGACAAGCTACAACTTACCCTTAATTGGCAACTTGCTGCTGCCTAGTGAGAATCCTTGCTTCTTGTTAAATGCATAAAACATACAGTGAGTTACTGCTGATCTTGAGACAGACCTCATTGGATATCTCATCTACTTTTGTTGTAAGTATTGTCAAAGAATACCTTGTTAAGTCCCCCAAAAGGAGCCAAGGTCACACCCACACAATGCTCTCACACATACAAAAATTAAACACAGAAAAGATGATATTCTTTTCCACATGATATTTAACTTCAGGTTTACAATCTCTGCCTCCCTCATAGCAGACCTGCACTTTCTTAGATGATTTTGATTTTTAAAAGTTTGAACATCTTATAAAGTGAAGGGTTCTCAGCAGGTTGTGAGTTCATCTGGTGGTCAAACTTCAAGGAGGTTGATTCTCTGATGAAGTTGAAGTTGGAACATGTTTCGGGAGTCCTTCTCTTCGTTGGGATCTCCTGTTTCCCAGCTATTGCTGTTAATTTCCTTGGCTGCTAGAAATACTTGCAGCTAGTTTGATGGATCAGTGTCTGCAATCTAGTTTTTAGCTGATTTTAAAAGCAGTAACAATGTGGCTTCCTGATTATATGACTTCCTACAAGTAAGGGGTGGTGTTTATGCTAAGGGTAGGCGACTATCAATGACTGTTTTTTAAAGTGATGGAATCTGTCTGGAGATAGCCTTTTAGATTGATTACAGGAAAGGGTTTTGATTCACGTCAGTCTGAAATGTTTCTCTCATTCTCTCTTGAGACAAGGGAATGGTTTCAATCCAGAGAATCACAGGGCAGAAGGAAGCCATCATGTCCATTGAATCTGCATCAGTTCTTGAAATATTTTAAATGAGTACCAGCCTCCTGCTATTTCCCTGTAACTCTGCATGTTATTTCCACTTAAAGAGTCACCCAATTCCCCCTTGAATGCCCTCAATTAAACCTACCTGCACCATACTTCCAGGCAATACATTCCAGACCCTAGTTGCTTGTTCTGTGAAAACCATTTCTCTCACATCTTTTTTGCTTCTTCTGAAAAATACTTTAAAATATGTGCTGTCTGGATCTCAATGCTTTTATTGAGGGAACAGTTTCCCCCTCTATCCGTAAAAATTTTGAAAACTTTTTTCAAATCTTCTCTCGGCCTTCTTGTCTCCAAGGAGAACAGTCCCATCTTTGTCTAATCTATTCTACAGTCTCATCTGTGGAATCATCCTTGTGATCTGCTTCTGTACTTTCTCTAATGCGTTCGGATCATTCCTATAGTGTGACACCAAGAAGTGTCCACGATACGCCAGCTGAAGACCTATAAAAATTCATCAGCTCTCTGCTATTTTCCTCTGTTAATGGAACCTAGCATTTTGTCTGTTTTATTAACTCCTCTCTCTATCTGTCCACCTACCTTTAATGACTTACATACACATATACCAATGTCTTTCTGCTCCTGCACATCCTTTGCAATAGTATGCTTTATTTTGAACTGTCTTTCTATGTTCTTCATATCAAAATGTATCACCTCACACTTCTCCACATTAAACTTCATCTGTCAGTTATCTGCCCACTGCCTAACTTATCACATCTTTTTGAAGTTCTACACTATTCTTCTCACTGTTTAAAATTCTCCAAACTTTTCTGCCATCTGCAAACTTTGAAACTATCTTCTTCACGTCAAGGTGTGGATCATTTACATATATCAAGCAAAGCAAGAGTGCCAACACTGATGCTGGGGAGCCACAAACCTTCTGTCAGTCATAAAATGGCCATTAACCATTACTCTCTGTTTCCTATTAATCAGCCAATTTTATATCCACTTAGTCACTATCACTTTTAATCCATGACCAATGACTTGTCCTCACAAGTCTGGCATTGCATCAAAAGCATTTGGAAGTCCACGTTCACCACATTCAACATTGCACCCATCATCTTTTTCTGCTACTTCTTCAAAAACTTCAGCAAGTTATTTGGACTTAATTTTTCCTGAACAAATCCACGTTGACCCTTTCTAATTAACTCACAATATTCCATGTAACTACTAATTCTATTTTAAACAGTTGTTTCTAGGAAGTTCCCCACCGGTGAAATTAAACTGGTTTGTTTGTGCTGGGCCTATCATTACAAACATTTTTGAATAAAGGTCTAATATTTGCAGTCCACAGTACTCTGGTACCACTCCTGAATCCAGGGACGTTTGAAAGATAATAGACAGTGCCTCTGAAATTTCCACTTGATCTTTCTTTGATGACTTTCAGTGCATCTCACCCAGTCTGCAGACTGGTCAGCTTGACTCCTGAAGTATCTCCTCTTTATCAATTTAAAACGGATTCAGGTGACAGAGCTTCCTCTTCTGTCATTGTGGCTTGGGCAGTATCTTCATTACAGATAAACAGATACAAAGTATTCATTTAACTCTTCAGCCATGCCTCTTATTTCTCTTATGTGTAAATTGACTTTTTAACCCCCTAATTGGTCCTCTCCTCCGTTTACTACCCTTTCATTATTGATGTCATTAAAGACTTTGGATACTCCTTTATGTCAGTTGCCGATCTCTTTTACAATTTGTCTTTGTGTCTGTTATTTGTTTTTTCACCTCCTTGCTGAGTCTTCCGTATTCAGCTTGTATCTCAAATGGATTTTCTACATGACACCTGCCAAAAGCACACATTTTCTTCTTTAACTTAATTTCTGTCTCCTTTGTCATCTTGGGGACTTTGGATTTGTTTGCCTTACCTTTTGCCTTTTTTGGGAATATACCTTGATTGTGCACAAATCGTCTCCTCTTTGAAGGTAGTCCATTGATCAGCAACTGTTTCGATCAACAAACTGTGGATCCAATCTATCCAGCTAAACTTTGGTCTTGGCTCATTGAAACCAGCTCTCTGCCAGTTGATTATTCTTTCCCTGGATTAGCCAATGACACATTTTGCTGTCATCCTCAACCTTACGATGTAATGATCATTGTCCCTCAAATGTTCCCCCAAACAGCATCTCTTTCTTTTTGGCTTAGGTGCACATTATTGTAGAAAATTCTCCTCAACAAAATCTAGGAATGCCTGTCCCTCATTGTCAACCAGTCTCCATCCGGGTAATTAAAAAGCTCCCCTATTATAACTACTCTGTGATGTTTACACCTCTGTAATTTCCTTGCACGTTTGTTCCTTTGCATTCTTCCCATTGGTTGGTGGTGTATGTATTATCCAAGTAATATAATATTGCCATTCTATTCCTTTGCTCAAGCTGAATTGATTCTGATCTTGAACCCTCTGAAATGTCTCCTTTCTCCAGTACTGCAAGGTTCTTCATGACCAAACACCACATCTTTCTTTTACTTTTCCTATCTTTTCTGTACACGGTGCAAACTTTTCAGCCAGGTCTCCATTATCACAACATATGACAACCTGTCTCTGTAGTTTCCCAATCTAATTAGCTATCCTCCGCATATGCAATATTTTAGACCTCATCACTGCTTCCCTTACTCAACCTCACCTATTAACTTATTATTCTGTACTTTAGTGCTATTTACCTGTCCCAGCACTTTTTGCACTCTGCTATTACTTTCTAATAATCTCTCCTGGCTTCCACACCCCTGCTAGGTAAGTTTAAACTCTCCCCATCAGCATAAGCAAAGTGCCCTCCAAGTAACTCACCCTTAGCCCTGTTCAGATGCATTTGGCTCGTACGGGTGCCATCTTTCCAGAGCCTGTCCCAGAAATCTAAAGCCCTTCCAACCAGACCATCTTTCAGGTCATGTGTTCATCTGGCTTATTGTTAGTCTCTGGACTCATTTACAGGTGCCACTAGGAGTAGTCGGGAGATTACTACTTTAGAAGTCTTGCTTGAGAGTTTTCTACCTCATGTCCCAAGTTCTGATTTCAGGACCACATCCTTCTCCCTACTTATGTTGTCATTACCAAAGTGGACCATGTTCACCCTGCCCACTATAATGTCCAGCAGCTCTCCTGTGACATTCTTGCCCTCAGCATCAGGGAGGCAATGCACCATCCGGGAGTCATACCTCTGAGCGCACAAGGATCTATTTGTTACCCAAAATAAAGTGTCCTCCCCTCAATACCACCTTTCCATTCCCTTGCTAGAGTCATAGACTCATGCACTCATATATCATGGAAACGCACCCTTCGGTGCTGACCATCCATGCTGACCAGGTTTTGTAAACTGAACTGGTTTAATTTTCCTGCATTTAGCCCATTTCCCTCTGAACCTTTCCTATTCATGGAACCTGTCCAAATGTCTTTTAAATGTTGTAACTCTACTTGCATCTACCAATTTCTCTAGTTGTTCATTCCACACATTCTGTGAGAAAGTTGCTGCCCCTCAGGTCCCTTTTAAATTTTCCCTTCTCACTTTAAACCTATGCCCTCTAGTTTTGTCCTCCCCTACCCTGGGAAATGACCTTGGCTGTTCACCCTATCCATGCTACGTTTGATTTTATAAACTCTATTAGGTCACCCCTCAGCTTCAATGCTCCAAGGAAAATACCTCCAGCCTACTCAGACTCTCCTTATAACTCAAATCCACCAGTCCTGGCAACATCCTTGGAAATTTTCTCCTGTACCCTTCGTAGTTCAATAACATTTTTCCTTTAGCAGGGTGACCAGAATTGTACTCAGTATTCTAAAAGTGGCCTCACCATTGTCATGTACAGCGGCAACATGACATCCCAACTCCTATACTCAATGATTGACCAATGAAGGCAAGTGTGCCAAACACCACCTTCACCACCCTGTCTATGTGCAATGCCACTTTCAAGAAGCTATCATCCTGCACCCCAAGGTCCTTCTGTTTATCAACTCTCCCCAAGACCTTACCATTAAGTGTATAGGTCCTGCCCTGGTTTGCCTTACCAAAATGTAACCTCACATCTATCTGAATTAAACTCTATCTATCACTTCTCAGCCCATTGGCTCATCTGATCAAGATCTTGTACTCTTAGATAACCTTCTTTACAGTCCACTATATCATCAATTTTGGTGTCATCTGTAAACTTACTAACCATGCCTCCGATGTGTTCATCCAAATTGTTGATATAAATGATGAACAACTGTGAATCCAGAACCAATCTTTGTGGCACATCACTGGTCACATGCCTCCAGTCCAAATAACAACCCTGTACCACCATCCTCTGTCTCTACCATCAAGCTGTTTTATATCCAATTGGCTATCTCCATGGATTCCATGTGATCTAATCTTACTAACCAGTCTAACGTGTGAGACCTTATTGAAGGTTTTGCTGTGGTCCGTGTAGACAACATCTACTGCTCTGCCTTCTTGGTCACGTCTTGTTGAACTGGAACACCTATGGTATCCAGATCATGGCTCTTCCTGCATTCTTCTAAGGATCCATTGTCCTCTCCAATATCCTGATTGGAAAACCACCTAATGAGAAGGACGTCTTGAGACTTCAGCACTACCTGCCTGTCTCTTTTAGACTCTTGCTGCAGCTCAGGTTTTGAAATTTGGAGCGTAAGCTTATGTAGCCAGTGACATTTCTTGCACATAGGCTTGTCTCATGCTCTGAGTTGTGGCCACAACTCTCCACATGCCACAGGACAGGTGTTGCACTTGGCTGAGCTTCCCTGTCCTATCTTATGCTTATACTTTTATTTTCTCTGACTTTACTTAATTTTACTTGAAATTACTTTTAAATTATTCTTGTACTGGAGATTAGTAAAGAAATAGAAATTCTCCTCCCTTACACATAAGTCTGCTGCCTCTGCTATGCCCACAAATTCTTACTCATCCTGTGCTAGTTTCATTGTTCAAAGTCACTGGAGTTGTAATATGGTCCCTAGCAGCAGCAATGTAACAGCAAATCTACTGCTGACCTTCCTGTGATACCACAGTTGTTATGTTTCTCTGCTGCTGAATCACATTCTAGAAGGTCTGCACCTCTCTGTGCCTCTGTTCCTGAAAATAAATCCCTTTTTACATCACTTTCTCTCCCACTCTTTACTGAGTTCCTGCCCCGCTCTCTTTCTTTCTCTGCTTTTTATAAAGCTGCTGTCCCTGCTCTCTCTTCTCTTTATGAAGGTCCTGTCCCCACACTCTTGTAGCCTTTTTCTACTCTGTCCTGCACTATTTCAGAAGCTGCTGTCTCTGTACTGTCTCTGTTGCTCCTTATGAAGCCGCTGTTCCTCCTCTCTCTCTTGCATTGTTTCAGGAGTTACTGTCTCCACTCTCTCTCTATTTTGCTGTTTCAGGAATTGCTGTCCACTCACTCTCCCTCTCTCTCTATTGTGTTGTTTCAGGAGTTACTGTCCATTCTCACTCTCTCTTGCACTGTTTCAGGAGTTACTGTCTCCACTCTCTCTCCCTTCCTTGCACTGTTTCAGGAGTTACTGTCCCCACTCTCTCTCTTTCTCTCTCTCTCGCTGTTTCAAGAGTTACTGTCCCCACTCTCTCTCATGATGTTTATGAAGCTGTTGTCCCCATGCTGTCCTGGAGAGCCATCATTCCAACCTATGATGAAACACTGACTGAAATTTTATAGTTTAGTGGGGCATGAAAAGATCTTAGTGATAGGTCATAAGACCATAAGACATAGGAGTCGAAGTAAGGCCATTCGGCCCATTGAGTCCAATCCGCCATTTAATCATGGCTGATGGGCATTTCAACTCCACTTACCCGCATTCTCCCCATAGCCCTTAATTATAGGTGAGAGGCACTGTTTAAAATCGTTACAGGACATCTTGTTCAATTCGGGTGATCAGGTATAGAAGGGATGGAGTTAGTTGAAAATATCTGGAGCTTTGTGAGTAAGTCCAAATAATAAGCAGAATGAACAAAGAACTCACCCCACCCCCTCAAAATCCTGGTGTTGTGGAAGATTTCTGAATGCCACTGAGCAATCACTAACATGCTAAACATTCACATTAGCTAGAAGTCAATCATGAGGCTGTATTTTAATCAAAGGAGGTCTATTATAACCTGTCTAAGTGAAGCTCCAGCTTGCCATCCAAATTTCCATGATTTAATTCCTACCCTTCCTAGTGAGTGTTGGTCTCCCTGGCAGCAGACTTAAAGTTGGCATTTCAGAATAAAAACGCCAGGTCTGAGGAAGTGGTATTACTTAACCAAAGTGATCAGGAATAGATCAGAAAATCCATAATTTTAAAAAAATCAAAAATATGCCATAAAAATATTCTAAAAAAGCTTTAATCCTATTGGTTCTAGCAATTTTGAAGATGTATCAGAACAAAAACAAAAAGACAGTTTTGTCTTTTGATGAAAAATTAAGTGCAACAAAATTTTGTAGATCTTTACTGATCTAATAAATCCAAGATAATTTACAAAATGTTAAAATAACTTCTGCAGAGGGAAAGGTTAGATTTTGCATACCCATTGCACAAAAGTTCACAGCATTTACCTGCACAATATTCCTTGGAAATAATGTGAAAATGCCTTTCAAAAAGTGAAAGGGATACATGCACAAGTACACATTTGATCCCATTTGGGAAATTATGCTTAGACTAGGAAGTGTCTCAAAACACTAGGGTAAGGAATATTGTTTGTTTACTCAGAATTTGAGGTCAATCTACGTGGCCTTACAACTTGTCACCTCATGTGGAATTAAATGAAATCAGGTTTTTTTTCACAAATGGGTGGCTGATCCATATAGGTGAAAGTGAATATGACAGATTCTGGAGATTAGAGTTAAGTGTGTGGTGCTGGAAAAGGACAGCAGGTCAGGCAGCATCCGAGGATCAGGAAAATCGATGTTTCGGGCAAAAGCCCTTCATCGGGAAATATGGCTGATCCATATTGCAAGTTTTATTTAGTAGGATATGTTAAAAAAAAATAATTGTAAAATAAAGGATTTGCGATATTGCATTTAATTGCTTGTCAGTGTTCTTTTTTCACGTGTGTGTGAAGAATCTATAACTGGACTGGGGCAACTTATTATCCATTTTTGCCATGTACAAGAAGGGAGATTATTTTGATCGTGATGTGTAACAAATTGCAGTTCTTTCTAAACCGGTTTGCAATTTTGCTACATAAGACACAAAAAGCAGATGTTCTTCTTGTCAGCTATAAATCTGCCATTTGCAAATTTGCAAATTGGGCGTCGGTTAGCTCGGTTGGCTGGATGGCTGGTTTGCGAGACAGAGTGAGACTAATAGCACAGGTTTAAGTCCCACCCCAGCTGAAGTCACCATGAAGGACTCTCCTTCGCAAGCTCACCCCTCACCTGAGGCGTGGTGTCTCTGTCTAGTGGGAGAGTTGTACTATGGCAATTTTACCTTCACCCCAGTTGCTAATAGCATCAAGACACAGCACATCCTGACGGGGGTGTGATCACAATAAGCTCTTCTGTCGAACATCAGAACTGGTTTGAGATATTCGTTTTCTTGTGTCGTTTAGCTTTCTGATACAGATTGAAACAAGTCTTCCACATGAACTCTTCCAGACAGTTCTTCAATGAATATAATCAGAAAACTGTCTTTTTGTTTTTGTTCACGTTTTTCTGATACATCTTCAAATTTGCTAAAACCAATAGGATTAAAGCTTTTTTAGAATATTTTTATGGCATATTTTTGATTTTTTTTAAATTATGGATTTTCTGATCTATTCCTGATCACTTTGGTTAAGTAATACCACTTCCTCAGACCTGGCGTTTTTATTCTGAAATGCCAACTTTAAGTCTGCTGCCAGGGAGACCAACACTCACTAGGAAGGGTAGGAATTAAATCATGGAAATTTGGATGGCAAGCTGGAGCTTCACTTAGACAGGTTATAATAGACCTCCTTTGATTAAACTACAGCCTCATGATTGACTTCTAGCTAATGTGAATGTTTAGCCTGTTAGTGATTGCTCAGTGGCAGCATTTTTGCCAGTAGTTTGTATGATCAAGTCCCACATCAGTGTCAGTGTATCAACACTTTTAGCACTTCAGAGCATTACTGACAGTTTGCTGCACTGCTGGAATTGCTGTCTTTCAGACGAGATGTTGAAACAGGTACCCCTGTCCAATCATGCAGGTGTAAAAATCTATATTTTGAGGAAGAGCAGGTATGTTCTCGCTGGCTTATATATATTCTGCAATCAGTAGCCGGGAAATATTTTCAATTTAAAATATTTTGGGGCGGCACAGGTAATATTTAGCACTGCTGCCTCACAGTGCTGGGGACCTTGGTTCAATTCTAGCCTTGGGTGACTGTGTGTATGTTTGTGCATTCTCCCCATGTGTATGGGTTTCCATGGAGTGCTCTGGTTTCCTCCCACAGTCCAAAGATTATATTAGATTAGATTACTTACAGTGTGGAAACAGGCCCTTCGGCCCAACAAGTCCACACCGACCCGCCGAAGCGTAACCCACCCAGACCCACTCCCCTACATTTACTCCTTCATCTAACACTACAGGCAATTTAGCATGGCCAATTCACCTAACCTGCACATTTTTGGACTGTGGGAGGAAACCGGAGCACCCGGAGGAAACCCACGCAGACACGGGGAGAATGTGCAAACTCCACACAGAGAGTCGCCTGAGGCGGGAATTGAACCTGGGTCTCTGGCACTGTGAGGCAGCAGTGCTAACCACTGTGCCACCGTGCCGCCCCAAAGATGTGCAGGTTAGGGTGGATTGGCCCCTCTAAATTGCCCTGTAGTGTCTAGATATGTGCAAGTCAGCCAGGATAAATGTGGGGCTAAGGGGACAGGGTCAGGGTGGGATGCCCTTTGAAGGTTTGGTGCAGACTCAGTGGGCTGAATGGCCTCTGTCCACACTGAGATTATTCAATGATTTAATGTAATGTAGTAATTTATGGGATCTTGCTGTCGTATAAGGGCTTAATGTAAATTAGTTAGTGAGATAACTGGTGATCTAAGCATGAGATAGACAGAATCGTCTGAGAGAGGAGTGACTCGACCATGCTTACATCCACATTACTAGTAGAGTGGAGGTGACAATGTTTACTGACTGAACCTGGCCAGACATAAAGAACAGACTGGACTATATTGGTAGAAGTCCTTCCATTGTCACACCGATTCCCAACTTGCTGGACAAAATTGACTGCTGCCTCTCTCCCCCCGACACTACAATCGTAATTTCAAAAGTTCTTTAGTGGCTATAACACATGTTGGCACATTTTGGAGGTTGTGGCAAGTGACATATCAGTGCTGGCCCCACACCTTGTAACTGAAACAATTATCAGTTTAGTCTGAACTGCAGCCCCCATGTACAGAACAGCAATGTCAGACAAGTGAACATTCCCACTGTGATCAATTCAACAAATATTACTACAAACTGCTGATGTATGGAGCTGACGAATGTGCACAAATATATGCTATTTCTAGTCAATTGTTCAACTCCCATCCAGAATCGTGTTCAGAGTTAGTGATGTCACTAATTGACTCAGTGTATTTTGTCCCAAATTCTCCTGATTTCCATACGTTGTGACAAGAGATCAGGTAATTCTATCTTACCTGTGCCAGGGTATTCCCTTCTGTGGTAAAATGGTGGCTTTGTTCACATTTATACACTCTTTACTGACTGGGTTATTCATTACTCAGTGCTGGAGCTGGACAATGATGTTTAGCCTTTTATACTTTGTAGTACTGATTCATTTTGAGTTGGAAAATATAATTAGATAAGGTGAAGGCAGGAATTCATATTGTAATTATAGACATTAAAATGTCAATGTACATTAACTGTTGAGATGTTTAAAAAGAGCTGTTATAACTCAGCCAGAAAAGGAATATAGCTGAACGAATTTTTTTTCTAAAAACCATAAGATGTGGGAAGTATGAAAAGTGTTCTCAGCGAGTGAGTTGCTTATCTATGAAATAGACTCCCAAGGATTTTATAGAATCCCTATACTGTGGGAACAGGCCAGTCAGCCAATCAAGTCCACTCTGACTCCAGAGAGCGTTCTACCCAATCCCTGCAACCCTGCATTTCCCATGGCTAATCCAGCTAACCTGCGCATATTTGGATTGTGGGAGGAAACTGGAGCACCTGAAGGAAACCCATGCAGACAGTCGCCTGAGGGTGGAATTGAACCCAGGTCCCTGGTGCGGTGAGACAGCACTGCGAACTGCTGAATCACCATGCCACCCTTCATTTATTCAAGTGCAAATTAAATAGACTTCTTTCCGAAAATAATATTTTGGTATAATGGTAATAATTGGAGACATGTAATGTGGTTGTGCAGCACACTTGAGAGGAAAACATATCACTTTGGATCCTTGATTCCCAAAGGCCTTCATCGCTGGGATTGTCCTCACCTCATGTGTGCTGTAGAGTAATTGGCAGGGACTGATTTACTATGTTACTGACACTTCTGCAAAGTCAGTTTTGATGGAGTGTCCATTGTGTCTGCAAAGATGAAAATCATTTCCCCCACCAAGTTGTATTCTCTTAACCCTCATAGCAACAATGTTCCAGGAAGGAATGAAGAAAACACTTTGAATTTCCCTTTAAAACCTGGCAGCATTGATCTTGTTGACTGGGAGGAGTTTACTGCCATGTGCATCGAATGGCACCAATTTGTCCAAAATGCTGCAGCATGCTTTGAATCTCAAAATATTCATATTGAGGTACAGCAAAGGTAGAAAGGGAAAGAAAGAAAGCAATTCCTGCTGCCTGGACCCTACAACCTTTACAGGATGTTCTGCTCCACCATCCTAAATATCTGCCACTTGAAAATTGTCACATGAAGGCATGTGCCAGAAACTCGCCACCCAAGGTTAATGCCATCCTAAAATTGAGGACTAACTGATTACAAATGCTGTACTTCGTCAACAAGTCTATTACCTGAAATTGAGAAAGCAAACTAGATGGAAATAGCCTTTTTTAAAAATCTAGCGATTGCAATGTTTCTTAATTATTTTGTTCTGACATATTGTAATAAGAAGGGATTAATTTGTGTTCAGGTTAAAGTTACCACATTTGGGTGGTACACTGGCATTTGGGTGGTTAGCATTGCTGCTTCACAGCACCAGGGACCCAGGTTTGATTCCAGCCTTGGGCAACTGTCTGTATGGAGTTTGTACATTCTCCCTGTGTCTGTGTGAGTTTCCTCCCACAATCCAAAGATGTGCAGGTTAGATGAATTGGCCATGTTAAATTGCCCATAGTGTTCAGGGATGTGTAGGTTAGGTGCATTAGTCAGGGGTGAATGTAGAGTGATGGGTCTTGGTGGGTTACTCTTTGAAAGGCTGGTGTTGACTTGTTGGGCCAAAGGGCCTGTTTTGACGTTGTAGGGATTCTGTAATTGATTCTATATTTTCTTAAATTTTGCTCTTTTTAATCTATTTTCTACCCCTTCTCCAATAAAGTTTTCACACACGCCTGAAGCTTTCGGGATTGGTGGTTGAACTATTTCTTGCTGTCTGACAAAGATGTTCTGAAACCATCCAGTGATGGATGCACCTATTTTGTGGATACGTCTCTGCCCAGTTCTCCCTCCTATAAGAAATACCCAGTTTTAAAATGTACAGCAGAGGTTGAAAATTCAGCAGTGTTCAGAAATCGCTGTTGTGAGACTAATCTCATCCCTGTCTAATTCTGCCAATTGTGCCATCAATACCATCAATCTAGGTATACTTGACCACTGAATTTACTCCTAGCTGTCATTTCCAGAATGTAAAATTCTGGGAAACTGAATACATTTCTGAAGCAACTTCCATTCTTTTGCATGTTATGTTTTTAACCCTCAGGTATGTATAGCTTTTACATCAATAAGAATCATAGGAACACTGTGACAGGATTAGACTGAATCCAGCTATTTGAAGTTGTTCTGCCATGCAATTATATCCTGCTTGATTTGTACCTCAATTCCACTTATCTTGTCGTTTTACTTTACAAAAACTTTTCAATGTTAGTTTTCAAATGTTTAATTGAAACACCTTGGTTACAGTATTTCTTCATCTTCTGCATTTAAAGAAATACAAGCCTTGTTTACACAACTTGTCCTCATATGTATCAGCCCAGGTATCATTCGAGTGGAACATACTTCTGCGATGTCAATAGCTTACCAAGCCACAAGCGATGATTTCCCTTTTAAAATCATTTACTTCTTTGAAAATAATGGCTTGTGCCTGTAAGAGAATTAAAAACACAAAGGACAATGAGTCATAACACTACATCATTATGATAATGTAATTATGGAATCTTTGGCCACAGATATCTTTTAAAAAATGCGATCAGAAAAAATTTAGCTGTGCATAATTTAAGGGAAGGAAATTAAAGTAATCTGAATCAGGAACATGTAGAAGCAACTTTTGCTATTGTGTGTTCTTTCCTTCCTAACAGTTGTGACCTTTCGGAATCCCATTCTGGCTGGGTTAATTGAGACAATGGATGCTGTATGTGTGGGTAAAGTGAAACTACTATCCTCATTGCCCTTTTCACTAGTTATAGACAAATACAGTATTGTGCTGCCAATATAAACCATGTTGACTTAGCTAATAATATTTATTGATGTAAAGTGTGTTTCTATTCTTTATTCTTGTTGATTAATGATGGACCTGGGAAATTTGTTGCATTGATGCAAGCACTTATCTGTTAGTCTTCATTTGCTGCTGCTTTCCTGCACTCTGGCTGATGACCTAGCTCATACTCAGATGACTAAGTCTTGCAGCATTCCCCATTTTGCTGAGAACATTGATTTTAGCCAGAACAATAATCCATTTACTCAATTGCATGAGAGATGATGTAATCTATTTGCATAACTGTTACTCTGTTAGAACTGGCATGCTCAAGATTGGTGCCATTTCCCGCTCTCACTATGAACTTGAAAATTTCACTAACTTTGCTTTCAATTTCCACTGAATTCTCTCTTTCTTATTATCTATCTCCAATCTTCTCTACACTTCCTGAAAGTCACTATCTCTTTTTTTGAGGTGGTGGTGGTGGGGTAGGGGGGGGGGGGGGGGGTGGAGTGTTGAAAGACTCTTGATTAATTTCCAACATGAGCCATTGACTCCCAGTGCTACTTTAACCCCACTTCATCTCACCCTGTTTCCTGCAAGGACTCTATACCCCAATATAGTTGACACATCCTTTGGCTTCCATCTTCCAGACTTCTGATTTCACTCCAATCCCTCTTTTCTCAGTTACGTTGGGGCTTTCGTTGTATTCATCGTCCAACATGTTCCCCTCCATATTCAATATATCATCTGCCAATTCTCACCACCTATATGGCACAACAAGGCATATCTTCCCATCTTCTCTCCTTCTAGCATTCAGAAGAGACCATTCCTTCTGCAATACATGTGTTCATTTCTCAATTACTTTCAAAAACCTCTCCTCTATTGACAACATGTTCTTGTGCAAGTGTGGGATATATACAGCATCTGTCCTTTTACAATCTCCCTTCTCACAGTCCCAGGATCCACATATTCCTTCCAGGTGAAATCACAATTTACATGTACCATCTTGAGGAGGTCAATCTAGTATTGGCTAACCATATTAACAAGCATCTCTGTTCAATCCACAAATGTGACCCCAAGCTTTCAAGTCTCTGTCCCCTTTTCACATTGATTGCTCTGTTCTCAGCCCCAAACACTGAATCCCAATGTAAACTTAAGAAAAAGCAACTCATCTTTCATGTCATTGTCATCAAGACTCAACACTGAGTTCAACCATTTCAGACCATAACCTCTGCGACCATTTGTTTTTGTCTTTGGATGATAGCTGTTTGTGGTGATTCTATTTCACCCAGTTGCACCTCATCTAGACCCATGTTTAATCTTCCACATGTCCCATTGGCATCACCTTCAGCATTTCACCATCATTCTATTTGTCATTTCATCTCTCCTGCCTTCCAGCCACTGTGGGCCTTCTCTTTTGTTTTATCCCACACCTTATTTCCCTGCCTCAGTACTTTGATAAAACCTGCTACCTTCGTAGCTTTATCAAGTTCTGTTGAAAGGTGATCAACCCTAAAGATGAATTCTTTCCGTATTTGCTACCTCACCTGCTGAGTATTTTCAGCATTATCTGTTTCCAACATTTGCATTACTTTGATTGAAGAATGGGAAGGAAACAAACCTCCTAAATTAGATTACAATTAGTGAGAACATGTGATTCAATAATTGGTCCATTAAAATTTGTTAATTACAGAGTTTGTTTTTTGTATGCAGTTGCATCTTAGAAGAACATACATTTCCTTTCATTCAAAATATTACTGAATGCCTTATCTCCAATTTTGCTATTGTCTCCTTTGACATTCAGCATGGCTTTCCAATACTTCCTCCATGGGGCTTGAGGTTAAGAATCTCATTTGGTTAAGCTTATTTTACATCAGTAACTTCCCAAGTAAGTGATGGTTGAATATGGCACATAGCAGCATGGTGTCTGAAAATCATAGCCATATTCCCTCCATTTTATTTCTCTGCTACACTGAGGCCAGAACAAAGTAGTCCCTCTATAGTTCCAAGCCTCAGCTATTAAACTATAGGATCTTCCACTAACTTCTGCCAAAGCACCCCAGTTATTGTGTGACATATTTGCTTTCTAGATAGAGTTCCACACTAACTCATCAAAATTCCTTAAATAAGGAGCTAGTAAGATCTGACAATTACTTTAAAATGCCTCATATAAATTTTTATTTGTCCAGTTATTTTTTGATACATTCATTTGTTGTGATCTGGTACAGTGTTAAATTTCTGTCCATCAGAGGGGAGAGATAATCTATGAACTGTGGGATAAAACTACACCAATAACTAAAACAAAATAGAAAAGGGCTTTTTGTTTGTTATTTTATCAAACATATCTCAACATATACTGCACATGACTTTACCTGAAGCCTTAATCATTATTAATTCGTGACTTATACTTTGTATATGTATTATAATTATTCACTTTGGTACACTGAACTATACTGTAAAATTTAGTTTCAACTCAAACACATGCCTGACAGTGAAACTAAAGCATTCATAAGTGTAGCAATATGATTGGAGTGATGAGTGAATTTTAGACTATCTGCATCATCTGTCCTAGGAGACAGCATTCCAATAATGTAAGGAAAATGCTTTATCTGTTCTGATCCAAGTATTTGATAGAATTCAGGACATTTCCTGAAGCTGGTCATTACACACTCAACATAAAGCTTGTTCACCATCATCTTTGTTTTCAGAAATCTGTGAGAGGTTTTGTTAGTGATTGAGATCAGCTGAAGTTTTGGAGATGAAGGCTTTCTTAGCAATGGACCATTCATAAATTCTCACGCAAGCTTAGGGATCGTTTTGTACTCCCATTTTCCCAGAGGAGACCTTCTCTGGCAGAGAGATTGGCTACAACTTAGTAAAAGAAAAACACCTTGCATTTCATTATCTTAGGGCACACCAAAATACTCTGCAGCAAATGGAGTATTTTTGCAGTGTTCTTGCGTTCCAAATTACCTTCCACATCACAAGCCAGCAAAACAAATCTCTGAGGTCTGATTACCACACATACCTCCAAAATAAAGCCAAAAACATAATGAACAAAAAGAAACCAAACTCAAAGAGTTGGATGTCCTATTCTAATTCTTGTGTTCCAAGCCTCAGTGTTAGATGAAAGAACTGAAGCAACAGTAAACCTTCCATACCACTTTTTATATAATTAGTACTGTAGTTATGATCTCAATTAAAACTTTTAGTGTCTAGGTGCACTTGTATGGTTCAAACATTTGACCTGTACTATCCCAGGTCTCTGTGCCCAATAATGAACAGGAAAGTGAAGATAAATATTTGAATCAACCTGTCCTGATGTGTCATAACACACCTCTGGGCAAGTGGGGCTTGAACCCACACCTTCAGGTCTAGAGGTAGGGCCATGCTACCACTGTACCACAAGATCGTTAGGAAAGCAAATACACAGCATACACATAATTGTACAACAATTGCTCCCCAGCAGATCACGTTCTTAATTATAAACACTGATAATGAAAATGATCAGTCTAACACTCAGTTGAGCTGAATGACCCATTAATGCCCTCGTGAAGCTTCTAAATTAGTTTTTGGACCAGTAATCTCATATACACTGGCTGTACATTGTTCAGTTCCAAGTTGCAAAAAGAGTGTTCTGACACCATAATGTACTGCACGACATGGGTGAAGCCCCACTCTGGTTTCTGTATTAAGGGAAAAATATTTTGTACAAGCAAAACAGATTTTAAACAATAAAAGGATCATGACAGCGTTTGAGGGTAAATGCAACAGTAAACCTTACTGTAGTGATACGTGTAGTGATACGTGTAGTGTCATTGCAACAGTAAACTAGGGTTTGCAAATTCTTAGATTAGATTAGATTAGATTACTTCTAATCTAATCTAAGAATTTGCAAACCCTAGTTTGCATTTACCCTCAAACGCTGTCATGATCCTTTTATTGTTTAAAATCTGTTTTGCTTGTACAAAATAGTTCCAAGGAAACTACCCAAGAGGAAATATTGGAAGTGTTTGGTCAATTCAAACTCCCCTCCTGACAGTTAAAACTCACTCTTTGAGAACAGTTGAACATTGTATTTTTGTTGTCTTTGCTTTACAAGTAAAAAGTATCCATGTGACAAAGGACAGCTGAGCACTTTTTGAACATTGAGCTTTACTCCTAGTAATATGCAGTCTTTGTGGCAAGAGTCTCAATGGTCGTAGCTCAGGTGGTCTCGCACTGTTTCTCTCTGCAGTTGGATTGAGAGCTGACTTTAATTTCTGGAGAATGGAAACTTGCTTTTCAGTGATGGCCATACCAATAGACATTGCCATTTTGTTGTGCTATATTTGTGTGGGTGCAGTACTTCCCTGTACATTTGGTACCCGTTCTGATTCAGTAGTGAATGTCAGTGTGAGTTGATTTCTCACTTTGTGTCCCAGGCTGACCCTTCAGTGGAGTCTGAGGAAGATGCTATCACTTGGATGAAATAGTAAACTAAGGGCTTTTCTGTGAGTGAGGTATTCTCTCCAGTGTCCTAGTCCTCATTTATCCCTCAACAACTGCAATAAATTGAAAAATTATAAATATTTAGTCATTTTTCTGATTTCTATTTGTGGGAGCTTGTGAATGAAAATCACTTGCTGTAACCCTTACACTCTGACAGTAACTGTGCTTCAAAAATATCTTGGGATCCTGAAGTCATGCAAGATATCTAACTTCTTTCTTTTAACTTTAGATTAAATACTCATGATACTTCTGGCTTGCCTTGCTGTGCAGTGCAGACAGAAAGCTAGGTGACTTGTCGTGGTTGTCAGCAGTGAATGTGCGGCTGTACAGTACCGTACCATGTCTGTCTCACACTTCCAGCAGTGCCAGTTACCTGCACTAAAAACACTGTATGTGTGCTTCAATGTGTCTCAAAATGGAACAGGGGTAGTCGTCAGTTAAGGGAGAAACTCTTCAGGTAGAGAGTCCGAGCACAAGAGCAAGTGAGGGAAGAGTTTGCGTGCATTAATGAGAATGATAGTGTATGAGCCTTGATAGGAGGTGGTTGAAGTTGTCAAGTTAGTGAGTGTGTGGCAACAGAGAGAAAGTGGTGCCACTTATGATGGCAGAGTGAAGAAGGTTGTTGACCTTCTTCCAACACTGCTGGGTGTTTCTCTGGATAGTTGAGCTCATGTTGACACAGGTGGCAATCACAGACCAGGCTGGAATGGTCTGGTATCGTGGCCTCCTCTGCTAATCTTCTGAGAAGAGGATAACCCATCCATACACCACCCTGTCAACCTCTGCCAGTGAGCATAGTGGGATGCCTATTTTCCCTTATGTGTCACATCCTGGGCAAATGACACAACTGTGCAACGCAACGCAGGGCTGACCATGATTGACTGGGTGCACCAATGGCCTTTTAAGTATAGTGCGACACCAGGAATCCCACAAGGATCCTGCAGTGGCAAGTGGCAGAATTGAACAAGGGTTGTGGAGCATGACAAATGAGGCAAATTTAGGATGAAAGCATGGAAAACCTCATTAAGGGGAGAAACTCACTATGCCAAGCGTTTGCCAAACTTTGCAAAGCCATCAAAGGGTTTTTACAAATATATTAAGGATAAAAGGGTAACTAGGGAGAGAATAGGGCCCCTCAAAGATCAGCAAGGTGGCCTTTGTGTGGAGCCACAGAAAATGGGGGAGATACTAAATGAATATTTTGCATCAGTATTTACTGTGGAAAAGGATATGGAAGATATAGACAGTAGGAAAATAGATGGTGGCATCTTGCAAAATGCCCACATTACATAAGAGGAAGTGCAGGATGTCTTGAAACGGTTAAAGGTGGATAAATCCCCAGGACCTGATCAGGTGTACCAGAGAGCTCTGTGAGAAGCTAGAGAAGTGATTGCTGGTCCTCTTGCTGAGATATTTGTATCATCGATAGTCACAGGTGAGGTGCCAGAAGACTGGAGGTTGGCAAACGTGGTGCCACTGTTTAAGAAGGGCAGTAAAGACAAGCCAGGGAACTATAGATTGGTGAGCCTGACCTCGGTGGTGGGCAAGTTGTTGGAGGGAATCCTGAGGGACAGGATGTACATGTATTTGGAAAGGCAAGGACTGATTAGGGATAGTCAACATGGCTTTGTGCATGGGAAATCATGTCTCACAAACTTGATTGAGTTTTTTGAAGAAGTAACAAAGAGGATTGATGAGGGCAGAGCGGTAGATGTGATCTATATTGACTTCAGTAAGGCATTTGACAAGGTTCCCCATGGGAGACTGATTAGCAAGGTTAGATCTCATGGAATAAAGAGAGAACTAGCTATTTGGATACAGAACTGGCTCAAAGGTAGAAGACAGACAATGATGGTGGACGGTTGTTTTTCAGACTGGAGGCCTGTGATCAGTGGAGTGCCACAATGATCGGTGCTGGGCCCTCTACCTTTTGTCATTTACATAAATTATTTGGATGCGAGCATAAGAGGTACAGTTAGTAAGTTTGCAGATGACACCAAAATTGGAGATGTAGTCGACAGCGAAGAGGGTTACCTCAGATTACAACAGGATCTGGACCAGATGGGCCAATGGGCTGAGAAGTGGCAGATGGAGTTTAATTCAGATAAATGTAAGGGGCTGCATTTTCGAAAGCAAATCTTAGCAGGACTTAGTAGGACTTATACACTTAATGGTAAGGTCCTAGGGAGTGTTGCTGAACAAAGAGACCTTGGAGTGCAGGTTCATAGCTCCTTAAAGGTGGAGTCGCAGGTAGATAGGATAGTGAAGAAGGCGTTTGGTATGCATTCCTTTATTGGTCAGAGTATTGAGTTACAGGAGTTGGGAGGTCATGTTGCAGCTGTACAGGACATTGGTTAGGCCACTGTTGGAATATTGCGTGCAATTCTGGTCTCCTTCCTATCGGAAAGATGTTGTGAAACTTGAAAGGGTTCAGAAAAGATTTACAAGGATATTGCCAGGGTTAGAGGATTTGAGCTATAGGGAGAGGCTGAACAGGCTGGGGTGTTTTCCCTGGAGCGTCGGAGACTGAGGGGTGACCTTATAGAGGTTTATAAAATCATGACTGGCACGGATAGGATAAATAGGCAAAGTCTTTTCCCTGGGTTCGGGGAGTCCAGAACTAGGGGGCATAGGTTTAGGGTGAGAGGGGAAAGATATAAAAGAGACCTAAGGGGCAACATTTTCATACAGAGGGTGGTACGTGTATGGAATGAGCTGCCAGAGGAAGTGGTGGAGGCTGGTACAATGGCAACGTTTAAGAGGCATTTGGATGAGTATATGTATAGGAAGGGTTTGGAGGGATATGGGCCGGGTGCTGGCAGGTGGGACTAGATTGGGTTGGGATATCTGGTCGGTGTGGACAGGTTGGACCGAAGGGTCTGTTTGCATGCTGTACATCTCTATGACTCTATGACTCTATTCCTGTGAAGATTCAGCCCAGAGTGTCATGATGGATTGGAACCTGAAAATACGAGTGGCATTTTTGTCTCTTAAATCCAGGAGGACAGCTACCCAGACAAATTAACTGCAGGTGTAAATTCGGGATCTGGCTGTGCAACAGACCTGTGTGACTCCTAAAGATGCTAAAGAAATTTCAATTATACTGGATTATGATCTCTTGTGATTACAAAGACAAGGGGTAGACACTCGTCTGCAGATTACATTCCAAACTGCAAATGCATTGTGCTTTTTTATTTGAAGAAGAACAGGGATTAACAAGCAATTTTCAACTCTCCTGGTGTGCACTGACCTGCAGTTGAGCATTAGCAGGTTATATTTGAATAATTATCCCTCGTTAACTCTGTGTTGTGAGAGGGATTCTATGACACAGTTTCTAATCTTTCTTTATGTAGACACGTCATGTTAGTGTTTCTTATCGGTCTTATTTGTTAATTTAAGAAAGCCTGGCTACACTGGTTCCTTCTGTTTAAAGCACACGTTCATTTGGGTTCGGGAGAAAGAGGGGAGGCATGTGTTTATACATTAACTTTGGTGCATCCAACTGAGGGCCTGGGTGAATGCAGGAGAGGTGCCAGCTCAAGTCTCCTTGCCTTGGAGTTTAACAGTTAGGTCTGGATCCCTAACACATTGGGGAATCTCCGGTGGTGACAGTAGAAACATGGGGCAGGGAATAGACCATTTGGTCCATTGGACCCACTCCACCACTCAACAGCTGGGCCTCTCTGTCAAAGCCATTCTCCTGCTCTGTCCTCACAGTTTTCTAGATTTGGCCAAGAGTTCTGGGCTTGGAGTTGGTGTCTAGCAGGGCTGCACTGGAACACAGTTTAATGACACGTATCACGCCAAGTCTTTCATGTTGTCTTGCTGAGAATCGGCTTTTGCATTCAGAATGAGAGATTCATGTAGCTGATTATTACTTCAAAGGCGTCAGTACTGTAATTTACAACGGTAAGCTCAGCTCCCTGTGCATTCGCTGCTGCTGGGGGAGCGTGCATACTTCACAACGAGCGTGAACGGGATTGGAAGAACATTTGCACGGTCGGTGCTCCCAGCAGAGGGACGGCTACCGGGCACAGCAAGGGCTCGGGGGGGTATTTTCAAGCTCGCAGCCGGCTCTGCGCTGCGGAAAACAAGGGTTAAGTTCGCTGGAAGTGAGTCTCTGGCTGCAGAGGCGGAGTGGTGAAGCCAAAGGGGCGGGTTCCGGCCCGTTTGATGTGCGGGGCTGGCCGAGAGAATGAATGGATGTGCAGGCAGCTCGCACCATCGCCGCCGGGCTGCGGACAGAGTGAGAGCCGCTCGCTGAGGGCGGACGGATGCACAAGGCACGGCCAGCCCTGTGTGCCTGAGCCCGCTGCTGAAATGAGTCCGTGTGGGCAATGGGCGCAATCGAGGGGGGGTTTGCAGCGCTGGATGTTACAGCAAAGAACCTTTACGTAAGCGACAAGGCTGCCCCTCCCGATCATCTCAGTGCTGCTGCTGCTGCGGGCAGATCGAAAGCCAGTGCATTTTGTGTGTTAGACGGGAGAAGGTGCTGCAGACCCCGGGGGAAACCATGCAGCTGATGCTCTGGGTAAAAGGGCTGCTGAGTCAACTGCTTGTATTTATACCTCTTACTCGAGAATTGCGTTTCCATCCTAAACAAGGTACTGTGCTTTATGGGGACAGGGTTTCTATTCCTTTTGGGATCCGAATGGGGGATGAGTTGTAGATAGATGTAGACACACATTTCTATCTATTTGAGAAATTAGAATGTACCGAAGGGGTGTTTTATATTTAAGTTTGTTTTATAATTGTCACGGACGGTGAAACGGATTGTTTTGCACATGATCCACACTGGCTGTTCACATTATTGTTAGCATAGAATGATGAGCTGGGGTTTGAGATTGCCTTAACTTTTTGACCTGAAGGTTGAACCTCACCAGCGTGTTAAACCCCCTTACAGAGAGCTTCGTCAGGCAGCTGAGCTCCTATGAGATTACCTCTCCGAGGCGCCTCAACGATTTCGGCGAGGCTTTCCCGCACACCCATCACTTCAGGAGGAGGAAGCGGAGCCCGGACTCGGAACCCTGGGCCTCCCGGACTCACTACCAGCTCCACGCCTTCGGGCAGCTCTACCGACTCAACCTGAGCGCTCAGTCGGACTTCATCGCCGCCGCGTACCGGGTCAGACACTTGGGCAGAGCGGAGGCGGGCAGCCCGCACCCTGACTCGGACCTGAAGCACTGTTTTTACAGCGGGCATGTCAACTCCGAGATGCGGCACACCGTGGTGGTCAGCCTGTGCACTGGCATCGTGAGTATCCCGGGCTACCTCCTGAGGGCAGCCCCTTCCTGCCCCGCACTCCTGTCTCCACTCTTCCGGATTATTTCTCTCGTGTTTTCCTAGTGAAGTGGGTCCTCTGGAAGGGTGCAAGGGGATTATCTGGAGTTGGAGGGTGGGACACATTGATGGGGGGGGAGAAAAAACTCAGCAAGTCTGACAGTGGGGTGAGAAAGCAGAGTTCTACTTCCTCCTTCAGAACCGAAGGTTCCACAAATGTCATTTGCAGACCTCCGGGGCTTGAACTCAGACCACCTGCTCCAGAGGTAGGGACCGTGACCTGGGGTGCCCGTCAGAGGCTCTCAGCCATCATGTTGCGATCTGTCCTTCTCAACTTAGACAGCACCCCCCCCGCTTTGGCAGCATCCCCTATTTAGGGATGGGGTGAGTTTGGAACCCGCTGCTTTCGGGAGCTTGTCACCGCTGTCGCTGGGCTGGTGTGTTTATCCGCTGTTTTGACTGGCAGAGGGGCGAGCGGATTGAGCAGCTCAGCCAATGGGCCGATCAGGGACAGCACGTCCACACGGCCAGGCAGCCCGGCTTGTCACTGACTCTGCCCCTGAATCGGCGGCACCGCTTTTTTTTAAAGAGGTGCGATTGTCCCTTTCTGGCCGGCCTGCTTATCATCGCCAGAAAACAAATTTGACCGGCCATTTCCACAGTAATTACAGCAGTCAGATTCTCAGCCTTCTCAAATATCCCAGCGCCTGTTCTAAATTAAACGTGTTATACGGTTTTGGAAGTATGCACCACACTCGCAGTGGTGCATACTCAACAAATGGGAAAGGAGAGGACATTGGCCAAGTCCCAAGAGGCAATACTGGCAAGTGGGCTTGACCCAGTACATTTCTGTTCAATGATCACAGCTAGTTCTAAGGATCAGTCGAGCAAGGGGCTCAGTGTGTTTGCTGCCAATAGAGCTCAATTAGAGCTGTTTTCGAATCCCAGTTACATTCTTTCATTTGTTAATAAAGAAGAAATAGCTCTGGCAGGAGGTGGACTGAAAGAAACTTACTTGTCAGTGCTCACACATCGGATGTGAAGCATTGCGCTCAACTCTTTGGTTGCATCTGGGGGCTGGCAGGTCTCCCTTCTCCAGAGGGACATTGAAAAGGTCATTTTATTCTGATGTGCATCCCAGAGTTAGCAAAACTGAAGGAGCACAGGAAAACACAAACCCACAAATGGTCGTAACTTATGCTTGGTGACGGAGCGTAGATACATTGAGTAATAAAACTATCAATGTTTACAATACAGAAGAAATTAGATTCCCTACAGTGTGGAACCAGGCCCTTCAGCCCACACCAACCCTCTGCAGAGTAACCCACCCAGACCCATTTCCCTCATGCAGCTAACACTGTGGGTAATTTAGCATGGCCAGTTGGCCTGACCATCTTTGTGACTGTGGGAGGAAACAGGAGAACCCAGAGGAAACCCACACAGACACAGGGAGAATGTGCAAACTCCACACAGTCACCCGAGGCTGGAATTAATCCTGGGATCCTAGTGCTGTGAGGCTGCAATGCGAACCATTGAGCCACCGTGCCACCACATTCTACTCATCACTTTGTACACTTCGATTAAATCTCGCTTCAGCCTAGCTTTCTTTGCCATTAAAATTCTCTATTCCCGCCTCCATACATAACCCTCATTCAGGCATACTCGGTTGTGTTTCCTGCTTCAGTATTAGTGGTGGGGAGCAGCAGGGGACTGGTTGAGATTGGAAGATAGGGAGAATATAATCAGAAGTGCTTTGAGTGAGCTGGCCCACTTTCTTGTCCCCTATCTATATATTGACAGCTCAAGAAGGCAAGATCATTGTTGAGTTTCAGAATGCTATCCATGAGTGTTAACAGACAGAGTCAGAGGCATGAAACTAGAGAGTATCCAGTACCTGAGAGTTTTGTCCACCCCATAAATCTAAATTGGAAGCTTTACATTGGCTTTCATGCCTCATTCATTTGGAGTGAGCATTAGAGAGATGCACACCTTTTCATTTTTGGCATCAGGGAGCAAGCAGTTCATCTGGGGAACAACTATTGCTTACATACCTCCACTTGTCTGTCTGCTAATGAACAGATAATCCACGTCAAACTTGTGAACTGTAGGAGTGAAGATCTTGCACCTGTATGCCAAACATAAAGATTTTGAAAATAAGTTGCTCTGCCAATTGTGTATAGTGCAGTTTGGGAATGTTATTGCTGTCACGGTTTGTTAAGTAGCAGTGAAATTAGGAGCACAGGAATAGATCATCCATCCTTTTGGGTCCAAGCCCATTCCCACTCTCTTCTTTTATATCATGGCTGCTTACTCCATTCACTTTTCTTTGTTCAGTATCCTGCAATACGTTAGTCTAACCGAAGTTATTCAACCCAAAGAAAATTTCAATGCACCCAGAATTCAAAGCATTTTGGGGACGGAGTTCCAGATTTCTTAACCCTCTATCTGAATAAGTGTGACCTATGACCACCTTTAAATGGTTTAGCTCTAATTTTTAAATTGTGACCCTTGCCCTGACTTCACCTCATCAGAGGAAATATTCACTCTTTCAAATCTATTCATTATTTTAAATGGCTCAAGTAGATCAACATTCTAACCTTAAGAATGTAAGTCAACTCTATGCAGGATTTAACTCTTTATATTCCAACATAATTCTGGTAAGTGGTGAGAAATTGGAAGTGATGTGTCCTGAATGTTTCAGGTTTCTGTGAACACTTAACTAGGAGCTTACTATAAAGGATGTGGAAGCAAATATTGATGCCCATTTGCACACATCATCTAGGGTTAGAAAGTTTCCTTTTCTCATTAATGTGTTTTTATTAAATTGGCTCCTGTAGTTGAATCCTTCTTCCTCATTCTTCTGAACTTAGACAATCATTGTGAGCTCCCAGCTCCATGAATATACATGTTACTTCGCTGGCAAATACTGCACAATGATTGCAGGGCCTTCGCTGATGTCAAGGATGTAACAAACATCACAGCTTTAGTTTGCTTCTACCCCTTGTGTGTGTCTGATTATGCTAAGATATTTGTTCTTTTGTGACAGTATTTGCTTCCCCCGCGCACCATCAGCAATGATCTTTTGCTTTAGACACTGCCAATCATTCTTGTCAATAAGATTAAGTTTAAAGACCAACTTTGCAACATATGTTAAACTCAACAGCTTCCCAGACAAAATGTGCATTGCAAATTCAGCCTCTCTAGTGTAATGACTATTATGACACACAGCAAAGTGGTTTTGTGCCTAATTCTATTATTTTCCAACTCACTTATTGTATGTCCTTGAGGGCGATTGATAACTGTGTATTCTTCTTCATTTAGAAAGTATAATTCTGTGGGCTCTTCTCAAGGCTTCTATTCATGCCAACCTATGATTGTTAGGTAGGAGGTGTGGTGCACTTGCAGTAACACGTGCTGCTTTTTCCAGCTTTCTTCATCTTGGCTGCAAGGTATGAAATGGCTGAGGAAGTCTATTGAGTTTCTCCTTCAAATAATATCGCTTGAGCCTCATAAACTTCTGGAGGCATGGACTTCTTGCTGCAGAAAAGATCTGCAAGTACAGGTTATCCTCCAGAATCCATTATCTTATCTAATTTGAGCAGAATGGTAATTCCTGTATGATCCTGAATTATGAATTTCAGTACATTATCTTAAACTCAATCATGGCCTTAGCCAACATTTATGCACATACTCTTCCTGCAAGTGAAGATGAGGGGAACAAAGCTGAAGAGAGCATTCTGTCTTGCTTAGTTAGAATGTTTGCAGTCTGCTTTTTGATGTATTGTATCACATTTCTCTTAAATCTCTTTGTAGACATAAGATACAATGAAGTACTTTTAAATGTTGTGAACATTATTGGATACAGCAGCAATCATTTTGTACATGGCAAGTCAGAATTCAGATGAATGAACTTGTGTTGTATGTTTAGTTTTGGTTAAAGGAAGCATATTGGCCTGGGGAGCTTGTAACTCCTGAAAAAGTACCAAAGGATCTTTAACATCCACCTGAATCCATCAAATGGGCAGAAGCTAGCTTGGTTTAAAGTCTGATTTGCTAATCATCCAAATGATAAAAGCAGTCCAAACTGTGGTCAGGGATTTGATACTGACTGGTGACTGGATCTTGATTCTCAGGATATGGACAGTTCCTTTGTTTTAACTGGCTTGGTCATCTACAAGGCTGAAGTGTCAAATTCAGAACCCAAGGTTGCTGTTTTAAGTGAGAAAATCTAATCCAGATTTGTGAATATCATATACGTTGTTTAAAATTTGGCATAATTTTGAATATGCTATTGACCATACTTGCACTTCCTGTAATAACTAGGCATTCAGTTTGCAAGAACTGAAAATACGAATGACCATTTGCTGTATTCTGAAACATGCAAAGTCCCCAGACAGTTTTCTAAATGATCTTGGATTTTGCTCTATTTGGAAATTTATTTCACATGTCAGTCATGAGTTATGTCAAGGAAGAATGTGTAATAGCTGTCAAAAAATTACTTACCCATTACTCATAGGAGCTTTCTTATCCTGTAATTTCAGTTAAAACAATATCTTGGATTTACTTCTACCATTTTCTTCACACACAAAAAAAAACCTGAGACTGCCACACTTAACTCTCCACTTTAGGGTAAGAAGCAGACATTTCTACAGTTTATTTTCTTAGAGCTCAGAGCTTTGACATTAGCTTTGATGGTGGCTCCTTCCTGCACTGCCTCCAATGCTTGAGTATCTCCCTTGTTTCTTGATGACCCTGACTAGAACACTTCATCCTCTGATTTTATATTAAGACAGTTTTGGCTCAATCCTCTCAGAGCTTTGTGGATTTTCTCTACATTGCTGTCTTTCAGCTTCAGCAGCATTTCTGAAGTATGCATGTCTGGATTTTGACTCTCAGGATATGGACAGTTCCTTTGTTTTAACTGGCTAGGTCATCTAGGAGGCTGTAGTGTCAAATTCAGAACCCAAGGCTGCTTTTTCTTTTCTTTGCACAGCTATTGCTACATCCACTTTTGAATATATTGTTTTGAGTCATTTTGTATTTTCCAAACTGCCTCCTCTTTTCCCTCGATATCTCCTTGTTTAGTATAATCTGGCGGATTGACCATTTTGCACTGAGCTTTAGAATCCTTTCATTTACGTACATGACACACCATATGGGTTCCAACAAACATGTTAATAAATGTTATACGTCCATTCAACATTGAACCCTCTTACCCTGCCCTAGCATGCCTTGATTTCTTGTATTAACAGCGAATAATCATTCATCTGAAGCTGCCTCAGAAAACTTTTTGAAGTTGAGATAGATAATTAAGGGTTAATTTTAAGGGTTTCTCCAGGCTATCTTGTTTATCATTTCCTCAGTGAAGGTGAGGAAGTTGGTCAGGCAGGAATTTTCCCTTCTGAATCCCTGACAACTGCTTACGAGATTATTATAATATTACCGATTCTATAATATTACAGACTGACTGTTCATGAGCACAGGACGTTTGAAAGGACTTTACAGTCAATTAACTAATTTTGAAGTGTTGCATAGTTTAAGACTGTAAGACATAGGAACAGAAATTAGACCATTCAGCCTATCAAGTCTGCTCTGCTATTCAATCAATCCCATTGTCCTGCTTTCTCCCTGTAACTCTTGGTCCCCTTTACAAACAAGAACCTATCTCTCTCAGTCTTAAATACATTCAATGACCTGGCCTCCACAGCCTTCTGTGGCAGTGAATTCCATAGATTCACTACTCTCTGGCTGAAGATGTTTCTCTTTATCTCTCTTTTAAAAGGCCTTCCCTTTACTCTAAGGCAGTGCCTTCGGGTCCTAGTCTCTCCTGCCAATGGATGGCATAGTGATTTTCTCACAGCAAGCTTACACAAACAGTATTGTGATAATGATCAGGTGATTTGTTTCTCATTGCATCAGTTGAGGGATAATTGACCAGGACAACAAGGTAACACCCATGAGCTTTCTTGAGATAGTGTCATGAGACCTCCAATGCACCCTACAGCTAAGACAGGGTTTTGGTTTACGTTTTCATTCACAAGATTGCACATCTGATAGAGCAGTACCCAGCATTGACAGTGTTTTGCTTAATGTTGAATTCCTTATGTAATAATGAATAGAATCCCATTAGTCATCTTAATTGCGAGCTTTACTTGTATACAAATGTTTTCTGACCATTGCATAAAAGCACTTTAATCCCCTTGCAGTTCAGAAGTCTGCAATCATTGTCCATTTCAGGAATGCCTTGTCCTTTTTTTTAAACTATTGCAAAAGTGAATAACTTTATATTTTGCCACATAATATGTCATAAAGAGAACAACCAATAATACAGCACAGGGCAGGCCATTTGGCCCTCCAAGCCTGCGCTGACACATTTTGCCCTTCTATACTAAAATTATCTTCACTCCCAGGATCTGTATCATTCTATTGCTTTCCTATTTATGTATTTGTCCAGGTGCTTCTAGAATGCTGCTATTGTGTCTGCTTCCACCACCTTTTTCTGGCAGCGGGTCCCTAGACTCACCATCCTTTGTGTGACAAACCTGCCTTGCACATTTCAAACTCCAGCACCCCCCCCCCCCCCCCCCCACCACCCCCAGGTAATTGAACCTTACACCCTGGGATAAAGCCTCATACTTTTCACTGTGTCCATGCCATATGCCAACTTTTTGCCCACTCTCTCAACCTATCTATATCCGTCTGCATCTTCCTTACGTTTTCACAGCATACGTTCTATCTGTCTTGGTGTTGACTATAAATATAACTGCCATGCCTTAACTTCCCTCATCTAAGTCATACATCTAAATTGTAAAAAGCTGTGGCCTCAGTATCGACCCTTGGGACTCCATTTGTTACATTCTGCCATGCATACTCTCTGTTTTCTATCAGCCTGCCTATCTTCTATTCTTGCTAGTATGTTCCTTCCCACACTGAGCTTTTACTTACTGCAACTACCTTTGAAACGCTTCCAAGTCAGGCACTGTATGTAAAGAGAGGAAGTTGATCTATCAGCCTAGATTTAAACCATCTCCATCTGGCAGAAACTGGGCAGAGACGTAACAGTTAAAATAACACATCCTTTTCCAGCATGTGAGCAGGATACTGAGAGAAAGGAAACAAAGTCAGTTTTAAAACACTATTGCCATCCAGCTCTGAAGTTGGGACTGAAAGCTAAAAGGTCTGATAGAGGTTGTCAAAATTTTGGCAGGCAGAAGAAGTAGATAGAGAGAAACTGTCCCCACTAGGAAAAGGAACATGAGTGAGAGCACACAGATTTAAAGTGATTTGTGAAAGAAGTAAAAGCAACATGAGAAAAATATTTTTTTACCTGTGAGTATTTGGGGGTCTGGATACATTGCCTGCAAGTGAGGTGGAGGCAGTTATAATAGAGGAATTCAAGAGGGCCTTGGACAGTTATTTGGTTAAAAGCAATGTGTAAGGGAATGGGGGAGAAAACAGTAGATTAGCACTCGGTCATGATGTACATATGACTAGCTGGTGCAGGCATGATGGGCTGAATCACCTCTTTCTGTGCCCTCAGACTCCTATGATTGTGTGATCTGCGGTGTGAAGCTGAGACATAAAGGTGGGAGTAATTCATAACTCCATGAAAGTGGGGTGACAGGTAGACAGGATGGTGACCTTTTGGCATGCCTGCTTTCATCAGGTAGAGCACTGAATATAGGAATTGGGAACATCATGTTGCACCTGTACAAGACATTTGTAAGATGACATTTGGAATACTGTGTGGAATTCTGGTTGTCCTACTATAGAAAAGATATCATTAAACTAGAAAGAGTGCAGAAAAGATTTACTGGGATGCTACTTGAACTGGAAGGTTTGAGTTATAAGGAGAGGTTGGATAGGTTAGGACTGTTTTCCCTGGAGCACAGGAGACTGAGGGTTGACCTGATAGAAGTCTATTAAATCATGGGAAGTAGAGAGCCAACAGTTTTTTCCCGTGGTAAATCTAGAGGGCATAGGTTTAAGGTGGGAGAGGAGAGATACAAAAGGGTCCAGAGGGGCAATTTTTTCACACAGAGGCTAGTGAGTGTATGGAAGGGGCTGCCAGAGATAGTGGTGGAGGTGAATACAGTTTTGTATTTTAAGAAACATTTAGACAGGTACATGGATGAGATAGGTTTGGTGGGATATGGACCAAACGCAGGCAAATGGGACTAGATTAATTGTGAAAATTGGGCAGCATGGACAAAATGGACCAAAGGGCCTGTTCCACACTGTAAACCTGGCTGAGGCTGAGTTTTATATATTTTAGGTTCTCTCATGGGCATTCATCCAGAGAATCAAGAGTGTTCATCCAGGCATCTTAATATGCTTTGGGGCTTCCTTGTACTGACCTACGTCCCTTCCCACCGGTCATGACAGGACTTCCTGATTACAAGCCCCCACGATTGCTGCAGGCTGTTCCTATGGGTTGCAAGCTGTAAATTTCCACTCCTGCTCACTGGCCTGGCTGTCAGTTTGGCCAGCTGTCAGCTGGGATGCTCCACTAGCCTTCTCAATGAGGCCCCTCTGTTAAGCTCAGCCTTTCTGAGTTTACTACTGTGTTCCTTCTGCCTTCCTCTTAATTAATATCAGAGCCAGCACTTCTAATCCATGACCTTCCATTGGAACTCAAAGCTGCTATTGACGAGCAGCTTTTAAGCAAATCAAACCATGAGAAAGAGCTGGACAGGATTTGGGAAGAGGCATCCAGGGGAGTGGAAGGCTGGATTAACTGAAACAACCATCATGCAAAATCAAACGATTTCCAGCATCCTCAGAATATAGCTTTTCAGTTCGTATAAAATTGCTTGAAGTTAACAAAATTGTAAGTACAGTAAAAAAAAAGGAACTGTGTTTCAGCATCTTTGCACTGAATGGTTCCTGTGTCAGTACCATCCCAGGAAGTTGGCTGAATGTCATGTATGCGTCACTACAACATAATGTCATTTTCTCCATCATTAACTCAAATGTCACCACCCGATTGTACAAGAAGGTGGAAAAGGCATCTTGGACTTTTGTGCTGTTTTAAATTCATTAAATGCAATGTAGTGAAGCAAAGAAGTAGTTTATGTTGCACTGTAGTGCATTTGGATGAGGCTCGTAGGTGGAAATATTTATAATCGTGTGTTGACTGACTCTATCATAAAGATCATGGAACAAGAGACTTTCACAGCATAACGTACGGGGGTGTTCTATCTGAAGGAGGCTGTGAACAGTTTTTTTTCCCAGAATAAGGCAAGCTTAAGTAATGAATGTATTGATAGCACAGCTGTACTGAAGGAGGCAGGGATAAATGGTGGATGTACCAGCTGTATGTTAAGGGTTGAACAAAAGTTGAAGTAAGTCCTTTTGGAATGAACTTGATATATCAAGTAATCAATTAAAATTTGGCACATGGCCACGATGTTTGACAGGGATACAGTCCAAAGGCTGAGCTTTGTGAAGAATGTAGTAATGCGCTGCCTCTGAATAAACTGTGTAAAGTCGGATAGCAAAGCCAATAAGCATGAAAACATTCAACTCGATTTACTTTTTCCTTCTTGTGAATAATTCTGAACTCTGCCCGCAACATGATTAAAAAGAGCATATCCATGAACACAATAAAATAAGCAAGCTTTGTTGGAATGCACAGTACTGTTATTCAGTGTGATATTGTGAAGTTATGAGGGAGTCACTGGACTTTGGGTTGATACCAGTAGATTGGGTACTGGTTACCTTATGAATTGGGGAGATGGTGATATATTGGTAATGTCTTGAGTAATCCAAAGGCCTAGGCCAGTGCACAGGTTCAAATCTCACGAATTTTAATTTTATTTCATAAATCTGAAATGTAAAGCTATTTTCACTTATGGTGACCATGAAAACCATCAGGGATTGTTCTAAAAACCTAATGGAGTCACTATTATAAACTAAATTTGTTTCTTTAAGACATAAAAATTGTCATGCTTTCCTGATCTTGTCTCCGTGTGACTTCAGACCCATTAAATGGTTCTCCTGAAGTGGTCTAGCAGGACACTCCATTCAAGGGCAATTGGGGATGGGCAACAACTGCTGGCCTTGCTAGTGATTCCCACATCCTAAGAAAGAATAAAGATAAAGAAGTTGTGTGGACAGTGTTGTAAGACTGGTTATCATCACTGGGAGGGAGCATCCCTGGAAGTTTGACCACATGACATTATAATCTCACGACACATGTTCATGTAATATCTTCAACGCTTGGTTTATCAAGGTTGTAGTTGGCCACCTTTGCCTGCAGTCTCCATCCCAAACACATGATCCCTCTTTCCCTCACTACTGAAACGTTCCCAGGGTCTCTCTTTCCTCTGGTTCACAGCTCCAACTACCTATCTTTCCCCAACCACTTTCCATGTCCATTCTGACATCAGTATGGTGCAGTGGAGGGGCAGCTTCTAGAAACAATTATTTGAGACGGAATCAACAGTCATATGGACTTAAATTGATTTGCTAAAGCAGTAAAGGTGATATGATGTGCCAAGAATTATGGTGGAGATAGATTCAACTGAGGCATTCAAGGGGGCGTTAGACACTTACTTGGATAAAAATAATGTGTGAGAGTGTAGAGGAAAAGCAGTGGATTGGCATTAGGTAATGATATTCATTTGAAGAGTTGGTTCACACATTATGGGCTGAATAGACTCAATCTTCAGCATAGGAGCTCTTTGATTCACTCCCTTGGTTGTTCCCGGCATTCCATAATTCAGTCTGCTGGTTGTTCCCAGTGTTCCGTGATTCAGTTCCCGGTGTTCTGATGTTCTGTGATTCAGTCTACTGGGTGGTCCTTATGCTAAAGGATAACCGGAATTTTCTTCTTGCATCTGAGATTTCTCCATTGTCAGCCAGTGATTTAATGGAGGGCATGAGACTTGAGTTCCCTGAAAACTGTACAAGGGGTCAGCTATCTGAAATCTGGAGCTACAAATTCATTGCAAAAAACAATATTCCTTTTACATTGCAGACGTATGTAGCCACAAAGCAAGAAACAAGAGGGGGGGGAAAGAAAAGTGAAAATTCTGATAGATAAGCAGTGTTGTAAATTTTGAACAATGACATTTTCCACTTCCATTTTCATCAATGTCCAATAATTCACCCTCTAGTCTAAGACACTCCTGAGCAATCCGACAGAAACCAGAGTAAACTTGAGGATTATCTATTCACTAAAAACCTAATGAACTTGGATTTGACAAGAACGATCCCTGTCTGAACAACCTCCTGATCTTATTTAAGGGAGTGATATCTTCAGTGGACTGTTGTAATGAAGTAGTTTGCTTGAGCTTCCAAGGCATCTGGCAAAGTTTCACACAAAATGCTGTCAAGTTGCAGGATAAATCTTAGGGCTTGAGAGGTTGATAGAAGTGTAGGATACAATGAAAACTTTTTACTGGTGTAACATTAGGAGTGGGGAGGTGGGGTGGTGGGGAAAGTAGGAAAACAGTGAGTTAGATTCACACAGAGTCAGTTTTGGATTCTACAAGGTTTCCAACCTGTGCTGGTCCCTGGATTCAATGCAGTTTGGACAAATTGATTTAAAGGGTGGGTTCAGCAAAATTAAGTTGGAAAAAATGTCAGTAAATCTTTTTGCACTTGTAATTTTTATCTGATAATGCACCTGTGAAGTTCCTTCAAATATTTCAGTGCTGAAATAGCACTAAATATTTTTCATTAATCTGTTCAATTGCTTACATCTCTGAACAGGTAAGACTTGGACACAAGCGTCCTGATTCAGGGGTAATGGCATTTCAACTTCATCACAAAAGCAGTCTTATGAAGATGCTGTAGAAATAAGTTAACTTGCCAATAGCTGAGTGAACTGACATCACCTTCATGTTATAGGCAGTGTAACTGCAGTATTGATTATCAGCAATAAACAATCTCATTTGAAGGCAACAAATCTGACTGTACTGTACTTCTTCAATACTGCAATAAGGTGACAGCTTTGACTTATGTTCTCTAGAGTTGATAAAGATACAAAAGCATTTCCAGAACAGTGAGTTTACCATTAAACAAATCTCCAGACTCAAGGCGTGAAGGTGTGATACCAGTATCCTTTGCCCTCATTTCAAAGCGATTCTTTCTTTGTGTGTGGGGTTTCCTTTAGTACTTGTTGGTTTGCTATTATACTTTCTGTGCACACAAAAAGAGTACAGTATCTTTGAACCAGTGCTCATGTTTACCACTCATTAAGTGGTCATTTTCTGCTTCAGTTTATTTTGAGAGTAAAGAAAAAATCCATTTTCCTTAGTTTACTTGCAATTCTCTTACAATTCATAGCACTATTTGCTAGTATTACCTTAACCTTAAACCCTGATATGAGGAACTGGAGGAAGGACGGGCCACTTTAAGTGGTCAGAGAATTTCTTGGGTGTTTGAAGCTGATCAAACACAAACATTGATTAACATTGGTTTCATCTGGTGCCAAACTGATAGTAAAGACCCGAGGATATGAAACATTATATCATTAAAGTCATATCATTTATAATGTCTTTTGATTGATTTATATTGTGTATGAAAAGGAAAAAAAAGCCTCAAATTTGTATCTGCAGGGATACTGATATGATTTAATAATGGAAAGTTAACTAGATGTCAAGTGGATGAATTGATTTATCAAGTGCCAAATTGAATGACATCCAAGTAGTTAATTGTATCCTAATATTTAATTGATTGCAAGTGATGGACATTAAATGGGGATTCACTTGAAACACTAACAATAGACACAGACATAGTTGTTAGTTAGGAAGTCCTTGTGTGTATTCCATAATTGTGTTAGTAAACATATATAAAACTGTTTAAAGAAGGTTTCACTCCTTCATCAGTAACTGATTTTTTTGGACTTAAACGTTGGTCAGGGTACAAAGGGTGTATCTAATATTGTCAGAAATTATTTGCAACTTTGTTGAACTAGGATGTGATAGGCAGAATGCAATATGAATCCATCTGTGTTCTATTCATTAAAACAGTGAATTGTGATACAATTATGTTCAGAAAAATTGACCTCATCCTTTAGGTTTGGGTGTGTTCAGTAATTCCTTCACGCGTAGGTCTTTACTTGTCCTCACAGGTGAGAAAAGAAATAGAGTTGCATGCAATAGTTTTACAAGATGTAAAGCACAGTGATGGTAGGTCAGTGTTTGGACCAAGAATTTAACTGAAATGCACCAAGGTCTATGATCTGCCCCACGGCTTAGAAATCAATAACATGGAACAAAGCTCCATCAAAAGTAATTAATGGTATATTGATTGATCCTTTTGGAACAAATTTCTGGTGCATATCTGGGCTGAGAAGTGGCAGATGGGGTTTAATTTTGGGAAAGCAAATCTTAGCAGGACTTATACAGTTAATGGTAAGGTCCTTGGGAGTGTTGCTGAACAAGGAGACCTTGGAGTGCAGGTTCACAGCTCCTTGAGAGTGCATTCGCTGGTAGATAGGATAGTGAAGAAGGCGTTTGGTATGCTTTCCTTTATTGGTCAGAGTATTGAGTACAGGAGTTGGGAGGTCATGTTGCGGTCGTACAGAACATTGCTTCGGCTACTGTTGGAATATTGCGTGCAATTCTGGTCCCCTTCCTATTGGAAAGATGTTGTGAAACTTGAAAGGGTTCAGAAAAGGTTGACAAGGATGTTGCCAAGTTGGAAAGTTTGAACTATAGGGAGAGGCTGAACAGGCTGTGGCTGTTTTCCTTGGAGCGTTGGAGGCTGAGGTTTGACCTTATATAGGGGTACAAAATCATGGGGGCGTTGATAGGATAAATAGACAAAGCCTTTTCCCTGGGGTCGGGGAGTCCAGAACTAGAGGGCATAGGTTTAGGGTGAGAGGGGAGAGATATAAAAGAGACCTAAGGGGCAACATTTTCATGCAGAGGGTGGTACATGTATGGAAGGAGCTGCCAGAGGAAGTGCTGGAGGCTGGTACAATTTCAACATTTCAAAAGTATTTGGATGGGTATATGAATAGGAAGGGTTTGGAGGGATATGGGCCAGGTGCTGGCAGGTGGGACTAGATTGGGTTGGGGCATCTGGTCGGCATGGACAGGTTGGACCGAAGGGTCTGTTTCCGTGCTGTACATCTCTATGACTCTGAGAAGGTAATTGAATGTAGTGTGTGTGCTGGCAGGTCTGCTGCTACGCTACAGGTTCACTCACGTCTGTGAGATTTAACTGATCTCAGGGAGTACAGTAATGATAATCAGATTACTCATGTATACCCAGTGTCTCACTGCTATCACATGCTGATGTTGAGGTGGTTCTACTGGAGAAAAAGGGCCTTCTCCCATCTCCTTCTGGAATAAAGATTTGCACAAGAAGTGTGAAAAGAAATGCCAAGTTTTTAGAACATACAAAAGTACAGCACAGAACAGGACCTTTGGCCCAAAATGTTGTGTTGACGATTAATCCTAATGCAAAATAAAATAACTTAACCTTTGCACCCCTCAGTTCACTGCTATCCATGTGCATGTCCAGCAGATGCTTAAATGTCCCAAATGACTCTGCTTCCACCACCACAGCTGGCACCGCATTCCATGCATTCACAACCCTCTGTGTTAAAACTATGACTCCTCGCATCAGTCAATCCTGCCCTGGTAAAAAGTCTCCTGACTATTTACTCTATCCATGCCTCTCATTATCTTATATACCTCTCTTCCTCCTCCTCTCCAGAGAGAAAAGTTCAAGCTTGGTCAACCTTTCTTCATCAGGCAAGCCCTCCAGTCCAGGCAGCATCCTTCTTTGCACCCTCTCCAAAGCCTCTCTATCTTTCCTTTGGTAGAGTGACCAGAACTGGACACAATATTCCAAGTATGGTCTCATCAGGGACTTGTAGAGCTGTAGCAAAACCTCATGGCTCTTAAACTCGATCCCCCGCTAATGAAAGCCAAAACACCATGTGCTTTTTTAACAACCCCATCCACTTGAATCGCAACTTTGAGGGATCTATACACCTGAACACCAGGATCGCTCTATTCCTCCACATTGCCAAGAATCCTGTCTTTAATCCTATATTCAGCATTCGAGTTTGACCTTCCGAAATGCATCACTTCGCATTTATCCAGGTTGAACTTCATCTGCCATTTCTCAGCCCAGCTCTGCATCCTGTCAATGTCGCACTGCAGCCTGCAATAGCCCTCGATACTATCAACGGCACCTCCAACCTTTGTGACATCTGCAAATTTACTAACCCACCCCTCGACCTCCTCATCCAAGTCATTTATAAAAACTACAAAGAGCAGAGGCCCAAGAACAGAGCCCTGCGGGAACCTACTCAACACTGACCTCCAGGCAGAATATTTTCCATCTACAACCACACTCTGCCTTATGTCTGCCAACCAATCCTGAATCCAGATAGCCAACTCTCCCTGTATCCCATATTTCCTGACTTTATGAATGAGCCTACCATGAGGAACCTTATCAAATGCCTTGTCTGAGGTCCAGATACACCGCATCCACTGTTCAACCTTCGTCGACCTGTCTTGTCACCTCCACAACACATAACACAACATTACATGCTCAATGACTTACCGAAGCTAATATTGGTTTCTGCTGAAGCACCAGCAACTTCGTGCAAGGCACCGATTCGTCTGTCTGTAACTTGTTGATTTTAACTGTCCATGACTAAGTGTTACAGACCAAAATATTCTAGGCCCAGAAATACATCTTGAGGGAGTGGTTGATGTGGTTTCAGGCCCTCTCATTTGTGTACACTGAAGTGCTGGAAGCAAGGTAAAGTCCCTCTAGCTATAGGTCTCAAATCTTTCATACCATGTAAATGTTGATGCAGTCTGCATTTTAAATGGATGAGGCACTCTGGAATGCTATGGAAATGGGTGGAATGTATTCTTTCAGACAGTTGTCAGTCTCTGGAATCCTGTTCCATGGACAGCAGCGGAGGTTAAGATTAGATTAGATTAGATTAGATTACTTACAGTGTGGAAACAGGCCCTTCGGCCCAACAAGTCCACACCGCACCCGCCGAAGTGCAACCCACCCATACCCCTACATCTACCCCTTACCTAACACTACGGGCAATTTAGCATGGCCAATTCACCTGACCTGCACATCTTTGGAGTGTGGGAGGAAACCGGAGCACCCGGAGGAAACCCACGCAGACACGGGGAGAACGTGCAAACTCCACACAGAGAGTCGCCTGAGGCGGGAATTGAACCCAGATCTCTGGCGCTGTGAGGCAGCAGTGCTAACCACTATATTCATCACTAAATATTCATCTAATTCAGCTTCGAAAATATCAGATTGTTATCTACAAGGGAGTCACAGATTAGGGGATGGTCAAGTGGAGGTAAGGCCACAATCACCTCAACAATGATCTTACTGAATAGTAAAGTAGTCTCGATAGGCTGAATGGCCTTCTTCTATGTCTTATAATCATATGACCTAATGTACTTAACCTAATTAATAAATATTGTACTATGTAGCATTTAGATTGCGCTGTAATATCCTTTTTTTTAATTTTATGAAAAAAGTATATTTTTGAATTAAAGAATGGTAATTATCCACCTTTTGGGCTAGGAAGTGAGTGAAAAAGAATTAACAAGGTTCTCAGAGAGAAAAAGATTCAGAGTACTGATAAGGAGGAAGTAGCTGTTTGGATGGTATTGACTATAATGATGGAGTCCATTAGCTCGTAATTGTAGGAGCTGAAATTGGATGGAAGGAGAGAGTGTTTTGTGGAGATGACTAGTAGTTGGACTCCAAGAAGCTCCTGGAGCAGTAGGTTGTTATGAGAGGCAGGAGTAATGTGGTACTATCAGATCAGGTGATGGAAGGTGAGGACACTTCAGTGTTATGTCTCCTCAAGTCTTGCTCCTTGTGGCCTTGAAGGTGTTAAAAGGGCAACCCAGAGGGGACAACCATAATGGAAGGGAATAAGTGTTTTGCTGAGTGAAGGCACCAAAATCTGGGGTTGTGGGTTGAGGAATTTAACAACTGTAGAAATATTGTGTTGAGTGAAGGCCAAAGGTGGTTCAAGAGTTTAATAGATAAGAATAAGCATTTTTGATGCAGTTCGAAGGGAATAATGCTGGTGAGGGTTAGTAGGACATGGCTGGCAGTGACCTTGTCAATATTTGAGGTCATAGAAGATGGCAAAGTGAAGGGGGGGGGGGCGGCGAATTTGAGTAAGTAGTAATGTATATCTCTATAGCTTGTAAAGAAAAATCTCAATGGGTTTTGCCATCTGACATCAGAGATTACAGTTTAATTTGCAGCTCTAAATTCCTTTGCAGTGTTCCCACATTGATGTTGTGAAGCCATGCTATTGTTCTTTTATGGTACAAATAACTGTCTGATGCAGCTATCTAAATAACTGCATTGCGACTTTGGCTCTTTTCCCAAATATTGCAGGGAGAGGAAATGGCAGATATTCAGGGAGAAGTATGAATGTAGATTAAGTCATATGGTGGTTTTAATGTGCACTTATACCACATAGTGGCATAAAACTAACACAACACCATGGCTTCTCTAACTCACCATGGGCTGCTAGTAATTTTGTGCAGGGATATTTAAATAATACAAAAAGAATTGAGCTTGTGAGTAATGTACTTTTGGCTGAATCTCCAATTTTGTAATTTGTGTCTGATTCATTTGGTTTTACTGAGTGGTTGGGGGCCAGATGAATAATATTTGTCAATATCCTATTTTAAGCAAGAAAAATAGTTTCTTCTAACATTATCAGAGCTTCTCATACAATTCACTTAGTATATGAGCAGTTTGTTATTCAGTTTTTTTAATCTCAAACTGAACTATATTTTTAAGGGCTCTCTGAGAATTTAGGGATATATTTGCTATTCCTGTGCAAATACATTTTATTATAATGAAATAAACTTTAGTCTGTTTTATTCCTACCTTTTTTAAATTTTGGACAGTTCACATTACTCATCATGTTATCTGTTGGACTAAATAAACTTTCATCTGTTTAAATGCTACATCTTAGATTTTTAGATGGTTCGTGATCATTCCTAAGGTTGTTCTGGATAAAATAGACTTTTAATATTTTTCAATGCTATCTTTTAGACTTTTGGGTAGTTTCAACAATATCCATGATGTTGTATTTTGGTTGCCTTTGTTGGACAAAGGCATGATTCAGCAATTTAAGCTTTTACATTGCTTTTGTCAAACTGATAAACAATGAGGGAGAAAACTGAACAATATCTAACTTCGCACTGAACATAAAGGAAAGCAAAGTTGGTTTGTTTGAAAACCTGCAGTATGATTGGAGTGACTGTATCACTACTTTGTTCTTAGAATCGACATGTGGGCATGACCATGATGACAATGCAGTAAGACACCTAAGTAATAGTGGGAGTGGAACCAAAATATTGTGAAGCGATGTGAAGTGACAGATTGAGGGTGGAAATGCTGATGCCAGTTCTTTTGACATCCCTGTGAGCTTACCTTTTGAAGTTTGTTGAAGAATTCGTCCAAATAAAACATGATCCCAACTGTAACTGAAATGTTGAGGTTACATAGTTTCCAAGCTGGCAAATGTATTTTCATTTTGCCTGGAGCTTCTACAACAGTATTTAAAGATTAAAACTTGTAATTCACCTTTTTTGACAATGTATGTGTGTGTGTATATAGTATATATTAAAACTTGGCGTAGTCATCTTTTTAAAAACTCATTGACTGAATTAAAAGCCTTGGACTTTGGGTTGAGAGAGAAGGGATTAGCAATGAGTTAGGACACTTAAAAATGTTTAAGTCAGTGGATTGAAAAATAGACAAGAATGTACAAAGGGATGTCCAATGGGTGGAATTAACAGACCTGGGAGGGTCTGTCCAGTAGGTAATTTACATGAACATTTAAAATTTGTAATCTGGAACAAAAATGTGACAAAACTTCTCATCATGGATATTGTTCGATTAGGGATATAAATCTCAAATTTTAAGAGGAGGAATGAACCCCCACCATCTATATCATAGACAACATGAAAATAAAATCTTGAAACACTTTGCAAAAATTGGCCCGCAATGAGAACACTCAATGTAGCCAGGTTGCTGCCGTTGAGACCTGCATTAACTTGGGAAGACTTGTCCAAATACAAAGTATTAGACATTGATGTAGTGTCTGCCAAATGCCTGCTCTGAAGAGCTACTGTGGTGATATCCTGGGGCTGAATTGATTTGACCTCTTACCAGGTATTGTGCGAGGTATAACTCTAACTTTTAGTGTAGTCCTCCTTCCACATCTCTCCTTCCGCACTCTCCTCTGCATTCCCATTGATTCTAGTTTTTCTAGGGTTCTTATTTCATATTTTGTTAAATGCTACATTTATATGAGGGGTAGTCATTATCACTTCACCTCTGAAATTCAGCATTTTTGTCCATGTTTGAACCACAGCTGTAATGGTGTTAAGAGGCGAACACCCTTGTGGAACCCCAACTGTGCACCAGAGACTAGGTTATTCCTTTGCATGTGCCACTTGACAGCATTGTTGCTGATCCTGCCAACACCAGGCTGATGATGAAGAGTCGACTGGGGTGGTAATTAGCTGAGTTAGATTTGTGCTGACCTTTGTGAACAGGACATACTTAGGCAATTTTCCACATGGTCAGGTAAATGCCAATGTGGTAGTTTCATCAGCTCCTCTGATGCTGCCTGACTGGCTGTGCTTTTCTAGCACCACACTCTTCGACTCTGATCTCCAGCATCTGCAGTCCTCACTTTCTCCTACCTATCGGTGCAGCTAGTTCCAGAGCACAATTCTTCAGCTCTACTGCGGAAATGTTGTCAGGGTCTTAGACTTTGCAGAATCCAATGCCTTCGGTTGTTTTTTTCGTACCATATAGAATGAATCAAATTGGATTAATGTGATGCTAGGGAGCTCAGGACAAATCTTATGGATTACCTGATTGGCACTTTAACCCGAAGATGAATGTGAACGTTTCAACTGTATCTTTTGCATTTATGTGTTGGGCTCCTTTAGTAAGGATGGGGATTTTTTTTTTCCTCATTCACAGGATGAGGGAGGTGTTGGCTTGGCCAGCATTTATTGACCATCCCTAATTGTCCAGAAGGCCATTAAGAGTCAACTACATTGTTCTGGGTCTGGAGTCACATGTAGGCCAGACCAGGTAAGGACAGCAGTTTCCTTCCCTAAAGGACATGAATCAACCAGATGGGGTTTTCCAAAATCTGACAGGGGATTCATGGTCAGATGTTTGTGGATCTTCCACCTCCTTTTGTTTAATTGACCCCTACTGTTCACAACTGTGAAGGGTGCAACAAGATTGCTGAGCTCAAATCTGACAGTTTATTGTGAGTCCAGTCTTTTGTATGCTGCTTCTGACAGTATTCCCTTTTAACCTTGTACTTGTTTGTATGCAGCCCAAATAACTGCACAAAGGCCTTATGGTTGAGGTAAGATTTTGTTTTGTTTTATTACTTTGTTGGGTTTAATACATTTCCTCTTTCTTTAGCTCACAAAAACCTTGTTGGTTAGCTCCCTTTTGATCTTAACAAGAATAATTCATTGCATTTTTAATTGGAGAGAGGCTAAGCCTTGTGTAAAAAGAATTGAAACCTTTGTTGTGACGAACTGAGAAGGTTGAGCCAGTTCAGTCTTTTTCAGCTGGTCTTAGCTATATTATAAATTTTGAGACCCTATAAAGGAAATATGTTCTGAATTGTGCTTGACAAAATTGGGACTTTGCCCTACTCTGATATCTTGCTCGCACATTTGACATGAAGGATAAAGTTCTTCTGAGCTTTTGTTTGTCACGTTCAATGCATTTTTAATAAGTCATTTTTAAGGATTGTTGTGGTTATTGTTTTGCATTCCTGTCTAATTTATGTATCTTAATGATAGCAATCTCTCATCCCAAACTTAGTCATTGAGTCAAAGACAAGGCTTTTCAGCAGATTGTTTTTGACCAGTGCAAACTCAATCTCTTAACTATTCTGACTATCTAAGGTTACAAAGAGATCCTCATCAATTGGGTCAATTAGCTGAAGAGTGACAAATGGAGATTAATTTTGGATAAGTGTGAGATATTGCATTTTGGTAAAACCATCAAGGGCAGGACTTGTACAGTTAAAAGTAAGTCCTTGGGCAGTGTTGTAGAACAGACCCCACGGGTTCAGGTACCTAATCCTTTGAAGTTTATGTCACACATCGTTAAAAATCACACAACACCAGGTTATAGTCCAACAGGTTTAATTGGAAGCACTAGCTTTCGGAGCGCTGCTCCTTCATCAGGTGGTCCTGTTGGACTATAACCTGGTGTTGTGTGATTTTTAACTTTGTACACCCCAGTCCAACACCGGCATCTCCAAATCATATCACACACATATAGGATAGTTAAGTAGGCATGTAGCACACTTGCCTTCATTACTCAGATCTTTTGAGTATAGGAGTTGGGACATTATGTTGAGGTTTACAGGGCAGTGGTGAGCCACCTTCTGGACTATTGTGTCCACTTCTGGTCACCCTGTTATAGGAAGGATATTATTAAGCTGCAGAGAGTTCAGAAGAGATTTACCAGGATATTACTGAGATTGGAGGGAGTTGAGTTATAAGGAGGGGCTGAATAGGCTGGGACTTCTTCTTCTAGAATGTAGGAGGTTAAAAGTCGACCTTTGTAGAGATTTATAAATTGATGAGGGGTGTGGATCAGGTGAATGACCTGTGACTATTCCCTAGGGTGAGGGATTTCAAGACTTGGGAGCATATTTTTAAGGTGAAAGAGGAGAAAGACTTTGAGACATGAGGGGCAATGGTTTTTACACACAATGGTTCATGTGTGGAATGAACTTCCAGAAGAAGTGGTGGATGTGGGTACAGTTACACTGTTTAAAAGGTATTTGGATAAGTACGTGAATAAGAAATGTTTGGAGGGATATGGGCCAAGTGCAGGCAGGTGGGACTCGTTTAGTTTGGGATTATGGTCAGCATGGACTGGTTGGCCTGAAGGGTCTATTTCTGTGCTGCATGACTCTATTGCTCTGTAATCTCACTTGAGTTAAGTGCTGGAAAATGATTGTAAGTCTTGACTTGTGGGTTCATCTCCCACTGTAGAGACTTGTGTACATCATCTTGGCTTATGCAACACTTACTGAACTCCCTGAGGTGCTGCCTTTCAGATGTTCAGCTGAGGCTATGCCTGCCTGCTTGATGGATGTTAAAGATCCCACTGTACTATTTTGGAAGAGGACACTGGAATTCTTCCTGAGGTGTTGTCAACATTTACCTCTCAACCTAGACATAAAACAGATTGATAGTCTGACTGCTTATCTCAATACCTAGTTACTTTGCAGTCCAAAACTAGGCTCCTGTGTTTTCTACATTGCAGAATGATGATATTGATTATGTTTATAAAGTACTTCAGTAGTAAGGGATGAGTACTGAAGTTGTAAAAACTGCTTTATAAAATCATGTTCCTCTTTATTTTCTTGCATCTTCTCTGCATATCCCCTACTTGCAGACTGCACAAGTTTGTGAACAGTTTCCCTCAGTGCTCTTGTTTGGTTCATAAAGTATTTGTGTTATTTGTACAATGTAGGTTAGGGTTCTGAATTATATTCATAATTCCTTATACTGAATCAAGCAATCAGCATTTTGCAATCAGGGTGTTCCAACAATCTTTCAGTACTTTAAGTGGATATAATTTCAGGGCATATAGATTTTGCAATAATCTCACTGTTGAGTTGCTTGCAAGGCTGATCTCAAGATCATTGGCAATAGAAAAATGAGGAGGCTATTTGGCCCACTTGCTGTACCATTCATGATTGATCTGATTGTGGCGTAACTCCACTTTCCTGCCATAACCCTTGATTTCCCATTTAGATCAATAATCTGTCCCACTCAGATTATATTCAATTGCCAGGCGTCCATTAGTCTCTGCAGAAGAGAATCCCAAATATCACTGACCCTTTCAAAGAGATTTCTCACTTCCATCTTCAATGGGAAATAAGACTATTTTTATTTTGGAATCGTCTCTCCTAGTTTCAATGCTCCCAAGGAGCAACTTCCTCTCAGCATCTGCCTGGTCAATACCCCCTCAAAATCTCTAGATATGTTTCAATAAGGCGGCCTTTTATTCTTCAAAACTCCAAATCTACTCAACCAGTTCTTTCATCCCATGAGTTAATCTAGTGAACTTTCTTTGAACTGCTTCCAAGCAAGGATCTTTTAGGAAACTATGCTGTTACACAATAGATTTCTCAATGTGATTGTAACAAAAATATTCAACCCAGAACAAAATTCACAGCGAGGTTTTTATTGGTCTTCATTACAGAATCATAAACATGAGACTTTGATCATAAAACAGCACAGTAGGAGGCCAGACAGCCAGCTCTCCATTAAATCCCTCAGTCTCATTCTCCTGCCTTGCAAGTGACGGTGTAATAGTAATGTTACTGGGCTAGCAATCCAGAATCTCAAGGTTAATATTCTAGGAACATGGGTTCAAATCCCACCATGGCAGATGGCTAGCCTAATAGTCATGATGTGGAGAGTCGGTGTTGGACTGGGGTGGACAAAGTTTAAAAATCACACAACACCAGGTTATAGTCCAACAGGTTTATTTGCTATAAATTCTGTGTATTATGGTCTTGCTCCATAGCTACCTGATGAAGGAGCAGCGTTCAAAAAGCTAATTCTAAATATACTTGTTGGACTATAACCTGGTGTTGTGTGATTTTTAACTTAACCTAATAGTGACCATGTAACTATTGTCAATTGTTGTTTAAAAACCCAGTTCACTCACTAATGCCCTTTAGGAAAAGAAATCTGCTGACCTTACTTGGTCTGATCTACATGTGGCTCCAGGGTCCAGCAATGTGATTTAATCTTAACTGCTTGCTGGCCAAAAGGTACAGGAAATAGATGCTGGAAATCCATGTCTCTTGAGTAAAATTTTAAAAATTTATATCTATATCTGATCTTACACATGGCAGATGGCGACACAGCATCTCATAGGATGCCTTCAGTTCTAGTTGAGGGACCATAATGCATGGAAAATATCTGTAAAATAAACACTGTGCTCCTTTTCTTTGACAACATCTGTGAATGTTTTGTTGAAAAGCAAAGTAGCACAATATCATCTTTTGTTACATAAGTGTCATAAATTTAAAGATTTTTAATAAGTTAAAGGTGATTTCAATTGCAGAGTTTGCATGGGTAGTTATTATAGTTATATCCTGACATATTTGTACAAATTATCTTACTACATGTATTTGTCATGGTCCTTCGAATAAGGATGACATTAAGAAATTAGTAGAAACAGCCCTAGAATTTTCCAATGTGGCAATTCCTTTTTAAAGCTTATTTTCACAACCAGTGTTTGTAGTGAGATTTTTATCTGTGGTAACAGTATTCTATTTTTATTTACAGTTTTGCTCCCAACAATAAATAGATGAAATCTTCTGCAATTGTTTGCTCAAAGTACAGATTGTTGCTTTGTTCACATTGAGTTGTTCCACAACTGCATGTTGTTAAACATGCTATGTTAAAACATGATCTACATGCCATGTTCATTGGAATGCATAGCTGGAATTGTTAATGAATTGCTAATTCCCTAGCAATCCCATATTTTTTCAAATTGTTATTTATTGCACATTTTCAGCATGTTGATATTTGGTGGGTTGACAGTCTCTCTCTTAATAGTTGTTAACAGGTAGGACTCAGAAAATTGGTAAATGTTAATTCAGAACCTTGATTTAATAAAATGGTTAACTGCAAGGTAGTTAAAGCTCAATATCACCTCCAATGCAAATACTCAAAACCTCCTCACACAAACATATTGTACATAGAGTGTTTGTTTTATTTTTGACCTCATCATAGTAATGAACATTTAATGTCAGTTGAGGTGATGGGAATTTAATAACTTGGAGTGGGTTAACCATTTGCAATTTTGGTTACAGAGGAGCTTATAAATACAGTAGTTATACAACATAGAACCAGACCCTTCAATCCAACTTGTCCATGCAGACCAAGTTTCCTAAACTAAACTAGTTCTATTTGCCAGCATTTGGCCCATGTCACTCTAAACCTTCCTTATTCTTATGTTTTTAAATGTTACAACTGTATGTGCACCTACCACTTCCTCTGGAAGTTTGTTACACATATGTTCCATGCTCTGTGTGAAAACGTTGCCCCTCAGATTCCTTATAAATCTTTTCCTTCTCACCTTAATGGCTCTAGTTTGGTCTCCTCTGCCCTGGGGAAAAGACATTTGCTATTCACCTTATCCCTGCCCCTCATGATTTTGTAAACCTCCATAAGGTCACCACTCAGCCTCTTCCTCTTCAGTGAAAGAAGTCGCAGCACAGGCATCTGATATGCTTCAGTACAATGGTGAGCTGTGGTCCTGGCTTGCTCCAGGCTGCATCATATCTTATTTTCTGACTTGCATTCCTATTAGGTTGGGCTTTATTCCAGGAATTTAGTTTTATGCCATACAGCTTTTAATGCTTGGATTTCCAATTGGTCATATTCCCATTGTGGTAAATGTTTCATGTTGAATGTTATATCTGTCACATGCCTTGTGATGGAGAAGTGAAAAATGATTCTATGTAGCTTATGCAGAATTGTGCACCATTTTGAATGAACAGCATGTTTGGTGTTAAATCCTTGTTCTTATTATCTGTGACAGATGGGCACTTTTCAGACATCTGATGGACAATATTTTTTGGAACCGCTCATGAAACCAGATGGAGGGCAATATGAAGATGAGCACAATAAACCGCATCTCATATACAAGCATGGAGCACTGAATAGTAATCCTTTGGGAAAAACTTCTCATCCATGTGCAACGTTCGGTAGGTGGGAACCCTTCACTTTTTTTGTAAAGGATTCATCAAGTGTGCTTTGCTTTACAAAGAAGTAATGTGCATTTTCTTTCCCTCTCTGATTCTTGTGCACTGACAGTGAGAATAACTAAACAACTGTTTCGGGCACTGTTATAGGCAAGTCTGAATCTGTCTTCATCAAGCATCTGTTCATGTGTATATCCAGCAGATATTGTTAAATAGTAATTAGGAGTGGAAACCCTGGCCATATTCTGCAGTATATTACAACTAACTTTATTTACTTAATTGGTTCCCATGCCCTCCAGCTAAGATCAGCTACTGCAGCTCACATTGGCAACCTGAGACTGCCTCAGACTCTCTTTACCCACCACTATAACCTTCTGAATAACTGAGAATTTCTTTCCTCCCACTTTAAAATTTGTAGTACCCAACATCTTTACACCTTTATAAGAGAGATTGGTTACCTCAGTTGGCTGGATGGTTTGTATTGCAGAGTAATGTCAACAGCATGGGTTAAATTCCTGTACCAGCTGAGGTTACAATGAAAGGAACTCCTGCACAACCTCTCCCCTTGTCTGAGGTATGGTAACCCTTAGGTCAAACTACCACCTAATGAGAGTCATCCAATGGTCTGTTAAGACTATGGTGACTTGGACTTATTTACCAACCTTTCACAGTACACATGGAGGCAAGACTGGGCCTTCCTGTAGAAGGAAACAACTGGCCTACTTATGGACCCTTTTCTAAATGGCTCAAGTGGTGTCTCTTGCTTCTTGGATGATTTCTGAACTGTTTGATCCTGTGTCCCATTCTGTGCCTTGGCACAAGTAAAAAAAAACAAATAAGTTAGTTATCTCTAATAGCTTTAGAGGTTAGTTGGTTAATTTCTTCTCCAAAGAGAGATCATAAGACCTTTGTTTTATTTGAAAGGCCTTTCAAGTTGTAATCGACTGATAGATTAAACTGAGCAAATACAGATTATTTATATAGGTTATTTGTCGACTCTGGGCTTAAAATTATGTTACAAATGATGACATGGATTTTTAATACACTTTTGATAACAAGCAAATGTTAGCGAGTCCTAAATTTATAACCTGAAAACTTGTTTGAAGTCTCAAGTCTTTGAAAAATCTGGTGAAGTTTAATTTAAAAAAATACCTTTTTTTGAATACAATTCGGTATTGAAGGTTAACAATTTTGCATTGTCGCTCATTATATTTTCATTATAATTCTCTCAAAATACCCTCTTTTGAACACAATGTTTAAGAGATGGATGAGAAAATGCATACTCTCAAATGATTGACAAATAAATATTTTGTGATTGTTTTTTAAGTCATGCAGGAAAATAACTTTTGGACTTTTGACAGTTTCCTGGGGATAAAAGATCTACAAATTTTGCCTCAACAGCAAGTTTTTTTTTAAAAATCTAGCACCGTTGCAAAGGCTAAATTGCTTCTATGGGAAGGCTAAATTGCAGTCATAAGAGTGTATGAACCTTTGTGACTATGTTTGACTCAGGCATGTTTGACATCTGTGAAATAGAGTGCAAAGTTGGTTACGGCCACACTGATTAAAAATGTGGAATGGAAATCCGAGTACACTCTGACAACATAAATTGAGATATATCTGTGGATGGCGCAATGATAGAAATGTCTACAATTTTTGGAGGTCATGAAAGAATCTTCAACCCTTAGGAAGAGAGGAAGATATGGGAAGCAGGGTCCAGTGCTTGAATGCAGTTGGAAGAAACTGGCAGGGGACATGGAAGAGAATTAATGGCATTGAGTGAGTTGCCAAATAAGCAATTGTGTTTAATCAGTGATCTGGAGGTGCCACTGGAGCAGGATCAAAGAACTTAGATTTTTAACTGCAGCTAAGAAGAGAGTCCTGCAATATTCCTTGGGCACAGCCGAGTGTGGGAAATTGGTGTAACAAACTCTGGTAAGTGTCTGACTTGAAATATTGTGGAATAATGTTACTTTATTTTTCAAATTCACGAGATACAAGTGTCTGCTATATGATATGTAAACCGTGACAATGTTTATCTATACAATTCTGTTCAAATTCTGAAGGATACAAATTTTTAACAAAATGGTATTATGTCTTCCTAATGCGGTTATTCTCTTCAATTTAGAGAGAGACTTCGGACCCTCCCGTTTGAGCAACAAGTCATCTAATTGTACGCTGCAAGTGTTCCAGTACTCGAATTGCAAGAAGCATATTCCATTGCCAACACTGATTAACAGTTACCTTCCCGGACACAAGCTCAGAGAAATCAACAAAACCAGCTGATATAGTCAAACTAAAGAAACTAATTGGAGAGAAAAATCCTGTGAATAGGAACATGCCTCTGTTTAGTTTTGAGGTCAGGAGAATTACTGCAGCTACAGTGTATTTGCTGTTTGATAGAACATTTGAAGCCCCACGTATCAAAGGACATTGAACAAGCAGTCTTTGATTTGCAGGAGGTGCTGCGCTCCAGTATCATTCAAACATCAAAGCCTGTTGCTGATTATTTTGGTGACCTTAGATAGAGCAACATGATATTGGTGAAGGAGATTGAGTTTGGCACGTTTCAGATCAGGATTGTAGCCACTTATAAAAGCTAAGGAGAGTTGGGCAGGTTTCAAAGAGTAGGGTGGCCAGATTAAAATATCTGATTTGAGTTACAAGCATTATAGTGGTGTAGTGATAATGATACTAGACTGGTAATTCAGAGATTGGGTTAATGGTGAAGAAAGTGAGAATTTAAAATTCACTTTTGCAGTTTGCCAATTTGAAATCATTTTAAATCAAATCTGAAAGTAATGAAACTAATGTCATAAAAGCTGTTGTTATAAAATTTGTTCACTAGTGCGAAAGAAAGATACTTACTGTCCTCACCAAGTCTCAGTTATATGTGATTCCAGTTCCACATTAAAATGGTTGACTTCTATTGCCTTCAAAGTGGCCTAGGCAGTCACTCAGGTGTACCGAACTAGGAAACTAAGGTGGGCAGGAGATATTAGCCAAGTCAACAATGTCTAAATACCAAGATAGGATATGTCTAAAAGGTGTTGAGATACTTGTCAGCCAATCCCTTTGCTAATTGAGCAAAGTAAACACGATTAGCACCAATATGGAATCTACCTGTTGAAATGTGGTGGATGCACAGCCAATGCTTCTGATTCTCTTATTGAATTTATGTCCTCACTTGAAAAGACGCTGTTCTTAATAATATAAGAAATAGGGCAGGTCTCTGCACTATTATCAATGTGGCTGATTTTCAACTTCCATTTTCCCCTTCTGAACCCCACATTGCTTGATTCTCTTCCAGCCTTGATCGCTCTCAGTCTTGAATATAGTGAATAACTGAGCGTTTGCGGTTTCTGGAATAATGAATTTCAAAGATTCACAATGCTCTGAGTGAATAGAGTCATAGAGTCATGGCTCCTATCTTAGTCAGAAATAACTGAACTATTGCCCTGAGACTATGCTATCTAGTTCAAAACTATCCAGCCGTGGGAAACAGTGTTTCAATATCAACCCTTGTCAAGTTCTCGCAGAACAGTTAAATATTGCAATAAAATTACCTCTCATTTTTCTAAACCTCAAGGAGAATGGACTCATTCTACTCAGTCCCCACTTCCAGGATAAACCTTTTTAAAAATTAATCTAGTCATTGCAATCAATCATCAATGGACTTATCAACGTAAAATATTGTTCCAAGGACAGAGGACGAAAACTCAAATATAGCAATATATATAATACATTGTTACACAATATCTCATTTTCTTCAGACATTTTTAAGATCTGTTGAAAATCCCATGAAACAAATTAATTGAACCCATTTGTTTTCATATTACTTATTTAAGCAGTGCATTCTGATTATAAACAGTTGTAAAATTTGATTAATAGAACTTAACTGTTTGCTAACCATTATGATGAACAATGGCATGTAACAGTAACAATTTGGAGTGCAAAAGCAAAGTTAGTGAATAATGTTAAGTCACTGTAGTCTTAACAGATCGTAGGGTGGCTCTCTCATTAGAGAGGTAATTGGTGACGGTTTAACTTGAGGGTCATCTTGCTTCAGGGGAAAGATTGGAAAATAAGTGATCCCATGGTGTTGGCATCACAAACCAGTCATCCAGCCGACTGAACCAACTGACCTCCTTCTGTAAGTCACTGTTTGCAGAAATCGACTATGTGTGAAACTAATGGGTTGGGCAAATGTATGGCCTTTTCAACCCTTCTTCCTCACACCTGCCAACCTCTGTCTTAACAGCTGGCCTTACAGTTAGTTACAGGCTCACAAATTGGTTGTTGCAGTGTTTGAAGAGCCATGTGAAGTCCTGGGAACTCAGCTGAATCAACACTATTACGCTATATGCGCATCCAATTTCTTGCATATTTTTAGGATCAGGGTCCCTGTCAAGTGACATTCATCCGTCCATTTTTAAGAGGAGGTCCCTATTTCAAGATGTAGCTGATTAGTCACAGTCACTTCTTTGCTAAATTGAGCTGGTGTGTTGAATTTCTGCAGTCTTCAAGTTTCAACAGCCTGCCATTAAAGCTTTGCTAACTTGTATATAATGTGACATTGAACTTTGTACAATCCAGTCTAATCTCTTCCAGGAGTTTGGAAGGATGCCATGACAATGATATTTTCAGTTCCCGTAACTGTCCTGCACAGGAGATGTGTCGGGATTAACTCAATCTGGAGCAGTCAAATCTCCCATTAACTTGGCTGAAAAAGAAATAGAGACTAAAATCAATTGGGATGTGGAATAAGTGATTGATCCTCCAAACTTGCTTATATGCCCTAATTAATATTTTAAAAAATTGACTTTGGGAGTTAAGGATTGATTCCCAGAGAAGATGGAAATCAATAATGCTGCTGTGACACTGTTTATTGATTACAACAGTGCTCCAATTCATGGGAACCATCAATTCCTCTGAAACCTCCTCCAAGTTTGAGCCCAAAAGAATCAAGATTGCCATCCTGTTCAGCTCTCCTGGGTGAGGTCTAATGAATTTTCATTCAAGTTAATGCGTGTTGAAATTTTGACTAATAATACCCTCTCGGGGATATTTCACTATGTTAAATGTCACACATATGCAAATTGTTGGTATTGAAAATACCTTGCCTAGTTCAGAGCAATTTCACCTCACCAAATTGCATCACAAATTGTTCAATCCAGCCAGATAATAGAATGTAATGACATTGAATGATCATTGAATCTCGACCTTCACTGAACTGTCAGTCCCATTTTCAGTGGTGTATTTTGCTTTTGGGGTGTTACAGCCCTAATTATTGTTTTGTAATGGTTCCACCACTTCTCCCCATGGTTTGTCACTGCAGAGAAAAGTTTGAATCAATGTGTTGATGGGGCTGTCTTGATCCGGGCTCATCAAGTTGCTTCTGTTTTAACCTGTAGGCCACCGTATTTATGCAATCACCTGTAATATGATAGTGTGGACCTGATAGAACTGGGAAAAGAAAGCAGAACTGATATGTAATGCAACTAAAGTTTCTGAACAGGGGAGATCCACTACTTTTAAAATCTTTTTATTTGTTCCTTCATTTCAATTACAATTGCAGGAAAGCTATATAAAGATGAATTTTGCCAGTTAGTTCATGAGGCAAGTATGGATTAGAAAATTGTGGGCAGTATGTCAACTTGTGTTTTAATAAAATGCCATTTTCTATGTTGTCCGTGAGATGTAAGATTAGATTACTTACAGTGTGGAAACAGGCCCTTCGGCCCAACAAAGTCCACACTGACCCGCCGAAACACAACCCACCCAGACTCGTTCCCCGACACCTAACACTACGGACAATTTAGCATGGCCAATTCACCTAACCTGCACACTTTTGGACTGTGGGAGGAAACCGGAGCAAACCCATGCAGACACGGGGAGAATGTGTAAACTCCACACAGTCAGTCGCCTGAGGCGGGAATTGAACCCGGGTCTCTGGTGCTGTGAGGCAGCAGTGCTAACCACTGTGCCGCCCACTGTTTCAGTTTGCATCCTCTTACAATAGGCAGATACAGCCAGTTCTGCTATAACACAGTAGTTCTATTCTTGTACAATCCCGTGTTATAAGAAGGGAGCTGAAAATGTGTTGCTGGAAAAGCGCAGCAGGTCAGGCAGCATCCAAGGAACAGGAGAATCGACGTTTCGGGCATCAGCCCTTCTTCAGGAAAGTCACGTAATAGCAGCACTATTTAAACTAATAAAGCAGGAATTATGTTATAACCAATACATGCTTTAAAAATAGTGTCCTCAATTCATCAATCATGTTATTGCTACTTAGCTTTGATGAAACACGTGTTATAGCAGAATGACCTGTCCTACAGTTAACTCTATGCTTGAGTGATCTCTTGGATCTCTTTCCATTGCTTGGATGGGCTGAAGAAGAATTTTCCAGATTTGTTTTTCCCATCAGATTGACCTGGGGATTTTTTTTTAACCTGCTTTCAGCTTTTCCCTTCATAGGATATCACATATTTTGAATGGGGTGAAAAGTATATTTACTGTGAAAAGATACCAGAATTGTGTGATCGCTTCTTTAGCACGGATATATGGAACATTCTAGCTGGGAGGACGATTGAGACAGGTATCTGGCAACATTTAAAACTCATCTGGATGGTACTTAAAATGCCATGGTATGGGCTATGGACCAAGTGCAAGTAAATTGGGTTGGTGTAGTTTGGAGTTTGTTGGACGGCATAGAAACAGATCTTTTTGGCCCACTATGTCTATACTGTATGACTCTGACACTGACTCAGCATCTTTCCTGATGGTTACTGTATGTTCGTAATGACTTCCAGTTTATATCATAGTCTTACCAGCCCCTACCATTGTAATCAAACCATCATCTTCTACTCTGGAATCTCCTTTGTAATTGCCTCAATCTCCATCATCCCTCCATCTCTCACTCTCCATCTCCCCCGTTTTAACACATTCCTCGAAACCTACCTTTTTGAACTACCTTTTGACAGTATCCCTTGAATAATTTCTTTGCAGGTGTCCAATTTGATCCTATGATGCTCTTTGCAATTTTTCTGTATGTTAGGTATGCTGCATAAATGGAAGCTCTTATGGATTCTAAATTCTATTTCTACCAGTTGGCATATTGTCAATTTAAGTTTTCAGTGCGGCAAGTTTCTAGAAGTACTCCAATTTGCTTCAGATACAAAGGCAGCACCTTTTTGAGTTGATTTCAACGTTCTATGCCCTCCAGATAGATGGCTAATGGTTAGCAGCTCTTTTACATTCTTGGAGCTCAGCCTTTCTGTATTTTAATTTTCAATTTTAACCTGCAGGGCTTTGACTGGATTAAAGTGCTCAATAGAGCAAATGGAATAATGCAAATAGGGCCTAAAAGGACCTGGAACCCAAGCAGGGAGGCTGTAGTTTACCTCCTCCCTGAGTGATGTAGACAGGAAAGACCCTATCCTACATCTGCAACAAGTCCTCCTTCACTAAATCTTGCCCTGACATCAGTTGCTCCATTCCCTCTTATTATTCACTCTTTGCTTGATCAGAAGCGATACTTTCGAACTTTAGGTCATTCAAACAACAAAAACAAACTTCTGAAATATATACATTTAAGCACAGACCCATTAATTATTTTCCTCCTCAGTTCCATTATAGGGGCACGTCTGGTTACATGAGATTACTAAATATTTACATAAAGTGAAAATATTTTCAATGTGTTGCAATCTCTGGCTTGTGTTGCTGTACGGAGCACGTCAACTTTTCCATCAAGAGACTCCGAGGTTAAGGATGCTGCTTAATGGATCGGAGGAAGGAGAGATGGTTGGATAAAGGCACTTGCTTTACTGACAGCTTGCCCCTCCTTTTGAATACCAGAGTGACAGATAAGACACCTGCAGCCACCATCAAAGCATAAAATTGCCTCTAATAAAGGACTCCAGTTTGAACTGTAGATGTCCAGTGCCAGTGGCCTCAGACCTTTTCTAAAAGATACCATCTATTTTAAGATGGAATGACGAGATGGCTTTGAAGAATGAAGGAGAGCTCTTCTCTGTCATTGCCAGCATAAGACTATCTGTGTTGGTTCACTATTGTTACATGGGATATGATTGAGGTTGTAGTCCTGACCTTTTAACTTACTGTTTGCACAGTGATCTCTATCATAACATGAGGGTTCCTTTTTTTCCGTCTGTCAAAGAAATCAAAACAAGTGGCAGAACAAAACATTAAAATGATAAGAAATTGGCTATGTGTAATATATTAGTGATACAAATTCGTGACTTGCCATGCTGCAATACATGTTTAAAATAAAGTAATTATTGTTTAAAATTTTTAGGTGATCACAACTTAACACGAGATCACTCTCACGATAATTATGTAACCTATAGATTTCCAAAATCCCTTTTCACTTACAGCCATGGGCATGTTCACATCCCAATTGTTCAGTCAATAAGTGCAACAACTGCTGGAAGGGTGGCCCAGAAATTTCCTGAAACCTTTAAATGTCATCATATGAATGGGATGTGGAAATGCTTTGTTTCTGTTGAAATCGCATGCACTGGGGATAAATTCTATTGTTTTATGTTGAAATATTTCTGCATAAAAATTTCCTCAGTGATTTGAGTTCCTTGTGAGAAACTTTGGCCAATACCCTCTGCTGCTCTTTGTTTACATAGATCCACCATTCATGCAAAATGTTGGTCACCTGGATTTCCTGAGCTTATGTCAGGAACGGGCTAGCATTGATATATCAACATTTCAGCACAGAAAAGTCCTTTGTCAAGATCCAAGATCCTTTTGTAATTAGTGGTCAGTCATGAACCAGGACAATTGGCGCTGGATGATGTGCATTGCAAGTGAGCAGTTTTGTGGATAGTTTGAAGATGGCAAGGTCTTGCAATATAAGGCTTTTGTGGAAAGAAATCATAGGAACATAGGAGTAAGAATAAGCTCTCAGGGTATACTTTCATGTCATTAATATTTGAAAATTGATCAATCTCAATCTTGACCATACTCAATAACTGAGCTTCAACAGCCTTCTGAAGTAGAGAATTCTAATGAATCACCATGCAGAGTTCACACTCCTTTGTATCTCAGTTATAAATACTCTTATTCTGACACTCCTGTCTCTAGGCCTTAATCCTTCATACATTTAGCCTAACTCGCCCTGTAAGAACTTTGAGTTCAGTGATAAGTTACAGTGTTGGATGAGAAGGTTCTGTGCCAAAAGTGCAATGGAGTGAAGGGGTAATGCTCATAAACTGGAGTTGGGAGAGTGAAGGTTGCAATGGGCAAGGCTGCAATGATCAGTTGGGAGAATCATTGAAGAACGAGGGTTTGAACTCTGTGCTTTGGAGGAGTGGGAAATACAGAATGGTTTCAAGCTTTGTGAGCAAAATATAACTTTTATTTTACCCAATCAGGGGATGTGGATCATTGCAAGGTCAGCCCTTATTGCCCATCGTTAATTTCCCTGAAGGTGCTGGCGTGCACTGCATGGATGAGGCAGTTAGGAGTCCCCTATGTTGTTGTGGGTCTGAAGTTGCATTATTACCCCGCTTCCGCTAAATGCCAGATTTCCTTCCCAAAAATATGAGAATGATGCAGGGTGGTTTGTCATGTTTGCTCTGGTTCTCTGAGATTAACTCAGAAAATGTCACAATCCTGCCCTTTCTCTGTAACCCTGCCTTTTTTCTTTACATGCTTATCAAATTTCCCTGAAAGCAAGAATTGTTTTTCACTCCAACACACCCTCAAGTCGTGCACTCCAGATCCTAACCATTGCTGCATTAAAGAACTTCTTCCTCTTGTCACTCTTCATTCATTTGCCATTCATCTTAAATTGGGGTCCTCTAAATCATCTTCCTTTTACCAATGGAACAGTTTCTTCCTACTTATTCTATCCTCCTATCAAATCTCCTCAACCTTCTCTAAGAAGAACAGCCCATCTTCTCCATCACTGTTTTCACCAGCCTGTATCTTCTTGATGTCTGTAATGACTAGTGAGCAAGATAGAATTCATAAATATAGAAAATAGCAGCAAGAGTAGTCCATTTGGCCCATCAAGCCTGTTCTGCCATTCTACATGATAATGGGTGATCCACCATCTCAATGACAGACCCCTGCTCTCTCCATTCCCCACATCACCTTCAGTGTTTAGAAATCAATTTCCTTTCTCAGTGACTTGCCTCCACCACTTTGTGTGGTAGAGAACGCCACAAGTTCACCACTCTCTGAGTGAAGAGATTTCTCTTCATCTCAGTCTAAGATACTCTATTCTGAGACCGTGACTCTTTGTTCCAGACCCCTCCCAGTTTGAGGGAGCATCATCCCTGCATCCAGTCTGTCTAGTTCTGTAAGAATTTCATATTTCAATGAGATCTTCTCTCATTCTTTTACACCAAAAGCTGTCACTATTCCTACAGTGGGGATATAGGATTCACTGCCTGAAAGGATAGTGGAGGCAGAAACTCTGTGCTGGCCTCAGAATATTAATAATGCACTTAGACCCGTTGGACTGTGGCCTGATGTTGTGTGATTTTTAACATTTAAAAGTCATCCTCACTGTGTAATCTAAAGATGTGCAGGTCGGGTGAATTGGCCATGCTAAATTGCCCATAGTGTTAGGTGCATTAGTCAGGAGTAAATATAAGGTAGGGGAATGGGTTTGGGTGGGTTACTCTTCAGAGGGTCGGTGTGGACTTGTTGGGCCGAAGGGCCTATTTCCATACTGTAGGGAATTTAATTTAAGGTGCTGAAATCTACAGGCCAAGACTGGATAGCAGTCTTTCAGTAGGTACTTCTGTGCTGTAAATCTTTATAATTCCAGATCGATTTAATTAACTGACTTTATAATTCCCAGCCACCATGGAGAAACTTGAACTCATGCTGTTAGCTGCTTGGTTGAAGCTACCTGGTTGCTGGCCAAGTGATATTACCATTACACCACCATTCCATGTGTAATCAGTGAGGTTAAATAGTGTCTAGTGTGGTTCACTCTAGGAAGACCATTGGAAAAAAAAATCAAGTTTGGGGTGGAAAGTAAATGGGCTGAGGCTTTAAAGGACAGTGAAGATGAGAATAGGAGATCACATGAAGTACAAAAAACACAGGAAACCACTCTTTCAACCTATCTGGACATAATTGCATAATTCTGTGGCTTTACCAGGTCTTCATTTTTATCAAAGCACCTTTAAGCATGGAACCTTCACAACTGGAAGTGAGTTCTTCTTTTGAATTGGGTTATAAACAGCCTACATTCCCAGTTTCTTGGCACTCCCATGATCCATGCTCCTGAAATCAATTGAGCCCATTTGCAAATCTACCCTATAGTTATTATTTTCGCTCATCTTAATATCACAAAGAATGTTTGATGGCCCGTTATGAGATTTCTTTCAGAGGAGGCTTAAATTGCCACGAGAAAGTGCTTGAGGGCCTCTGACTCTGTTTTGGGAACGTGCTTGCCCTTTACCACAGGCAGCCAAGACTGCAAAGTTGCCCACGATGAATTGGCATAGTGTTCAGTTCCTATACTACCTAGTAACAATGCCTGAGCTTCATATGCTGTTCAATGTTGGTGAATATTACATTTTGCTCTGGGCTTGTTGGGTGGCTTAGGGGAAAAGGGGGTCAGTAAAGAGCAGTGTTACACTGTGTGTGCTGAAATAATCAGTGGTGACCATGTGCTGCCAGCAATCGTCATCCAATCATTGGTGTCAGCAAACATATTGAAGCAAATGCTGGTTTCATTCAGTAACAGAGATATCACGTATGTTTGCTGTAGGCTTTGAATACTAAATTATAATTATCTTTTGAGGAGAGTGGGTGTTGCAGAAACTGTAAACCTGACTTCTTCCATCACTCAAACAGTTCTTGATTAGAAGCCTGTGGACTATGATTATAATGCAGAGGTGTTTTACACCCTGAGGTGCTTTGTGTATGTGACTAACATCATTCGATGACCAGATCTATTTTTGAGAGCTGAAGTCCACTTTAAGATTCTGCAGCTATTGATTTACTTCATGGTCATTTTGTGTCATCTTTTCTTTACTGTGATTAGTTTAACCCTATCACTAATGTCTTACAGACTGTCTGCTGTAAGAGGATTAACTCAGCCGTTTTCAAAGTCTTTGTACTCAATACCTCGATATCAATATTCAAGGCTCTGCTTCCGAGTAAACAAACTGCTGCAAATTAACTAAACCCAAGTTCTTTGAAGGAAAGCAAGTGTAAACATAGCTGAAATTCTGCTTTTGGCTTCTTTCGGAGAAAAGACTGTTCATATAATCTTTCTGGTATCCTACCAAGTAGAATTGATGTGTGAGCCTAGATTATAAACTTGGTATTCTTCCCCATTTCCGAAATCTCTGCCACACCTGCAACTCTCTGTGAAATCTGTGTTCCTCCAATTCTAGCCTCTTGTGCACAACTCATTTCGTTTGTTCAACATCGTGAAGCTCTACATTTTTTAGGTCTCTCCTCATTTTCTTTTTAAATGCGTACAGTTGGGACAGCACTTGCAGTTTGATGTCAAGATTAGAGTAGTGCTGGAAAAGCACAGCAGATCAGGCAGCAACCAAGGAGCAGGAAAATCGACGTTTCGGGCAAAAGCCCTTCATCAAGAATGAATTACAGTTTGATGTTGAGGTTAACAACCAGGCCTAGACAGTGGTGAAGGCCAGACTCTGGGACTGAGATGGGGAAGCATGAGTTCAAATCACACAACAGCAGCAGCTGAAGTTCTTCCTTGGTCTCCTTGGAATGAAAGTCCAAATGACAATCTGATAGTGCTTGACTCAGTTTCCATTTTACAGAATTGCGCTTCTGCAGAAAACTGATTTTGTATGAGTACTTTCTCAATCTTTTGGAGCTCTTGAGCCTTAGCAAGCCTGGGTAAGGTCATGGACAAATAGCTGTGATTTTTGTCAGGGAGAGGTCACTGCTATATATGTCAGAGAGCTGATGCACGTACTGATCCCTTTGGGATTCATATGTGTGGGCAGCCAAATTGATCTCCAAGATGCACACAGAGGTGTCATCTATTGATTAGTTATAAGGCCTTTACGCAGACAATAACTTCAGAAAGTATCTTCTGGTTTTAAGATGCTGCTTAATATCTCAGCTATAATCAGTCATTGGCCCAAACAGTTCCTTCTTAGTCAATTGTCTGATTGTACCTCTCTGAAACATCTTGGGATGTTTTACAATACTGAAGGTGATATATGAATGCAAGTTGTTATAAAATGATTAGAAGTGAATGCTCAGAAGAGGACTTTTGACAATCATTGTCTGAACTAAACATTCGGTCTACTCCTGCTTTCCAGTTTCTGTTTTGTAGTGCTATAGGTTCCAGCATGTTAAGTAGATATTCACGTTTTTTTTCAAAATGTTGAAGCTTCCACCTCTATCACCCTTTTTACACAATGATTTCCAAATTAAGATTACCTTCTTGGTTAAAACAAATCCTCACATACCTTCTAAACCAAAGGTAAATTAACACTGAGGGTATTCAATTTTACTTCATAGTTTAAAATGGGTGATATGATCCCCAACATTAGTCCTTGTTTTAAGTGATTTGATATTCAATATGAGATACAGGTTATTCCACTGTGTGTCAGAAGTGATCCAAAATAGGATGCCATATCAAATGATCATATCTTTAAAAGTTATATATTGCATTTTTTCCAAGAGTGAAAAACTAGGCATTGGTAAATCCACTTTTTTCTTAAACATCACCATCAGAACTTGATTTTCTCTCTGAGGGCCTCTTCCCCTCCTGTTCAGTGAGAAAAGTGAGACATCTTAAACCAATTCGTCCCCATTAACACAAATGGTTGTTGCTATTCCTGAGCTCAATTGGTATTGAGTAGGTGATTATGAAGCTAATTGTTAGGTCAGATCACCACAGGTTAGTGGTGCCAGTAATTGCCCACTCTGTTGCTTTCTTGCACATACCAAGACCTGTGAGTGTTAGCTTGTTTCTGAACAAAGTTGAAGTGAACAGACCAAATTTTCTTTTCAATTTTTTTTGTTTGGGCCAGAAGGCAGTACAATTGTAAATGAACATTTGAGAATACAGACAAATAGTTTCATTTGGAGGATGGTGCAGGTGGTGGGGAAATGTCCCAACCTTGCATTTACAAAAAGAAAAAGTACGACATGATTTCTGACACTAAACTGCAGGTGAGAACTGTGTGCGACAATTCGACATTTTGAAATGCAGGTGAAAGATTCCTGGCATTAACTGGGCTATAGCTACAAAGGTTTAATACTGATGGGAGTCAGAAATAGCACACACCTTGAAGCTCATTCAGGCTGTAAATGATACTTAAAGAGGGCTGTATCTATTGCTGGTTGTAAACATTAAAATCATTGTTGAACTTCCCCTTAAGGTTTGTATTGAGTTTATTGTAGAAATCAAACAACCTAGAAGGTTGCCATCACAGGGCACCAGCATCACACAATCTTGTCTGAAATTCTTGGCGGGTGATGGTGCCTGGAGTTGAAACGATATCCAGAAGTGAGGGCAGTCAAGAGAGATGTTTATTAGCCACAGGATACCCGCCAAGAAAAGGCCTACCAAAAGTGCATCTATGAAATAAACAATGTAAAGGAAGGAAGACTTGCATTTATGTAGCACCCTTTATGCCCTCAGGATGCTCCAACACACTTTTTGAACTGAATTCACTCAGCCAAGATCACACTAGATCCCACAAGCAGCAATAAATACTAACCAGATGCACTCCTTTAGTGATGTTAGTTGAGAAGTAAATATTGGTCAAAATACCAGGGAGAGTTCCCCTATTCTTTAAAATGTGGGATGTTTTGTGTTCACCAAGGAAGGAGATAGAACCCTAGTTTAACATTTCATGTGAAAGGCAGCTCCTTTGCTGTATAAAGTAGTGGTTCTGAAAGGGTAAATGTAAATGATACATTGAGATCAGTAGAATGGGTAGATTCAAATGTATCTGTACCAGCTTGGAAGAATTATTTCTAATCAAATGTAGTTGTATTTATTGCTATTAGGCAATAAACCTTCCCATTATCTAAGAACAGTGCCTCTTCTGCGGTTGCTCTAAGTATCCATTACCGTGAATCACTAGGTAGGCCCAAGACAAAGATGCATTGATGATAGTGAGCTATCTCAAACAACTCTTACCCAGTGCCAATTGCTGGTAGAGATGGCAAATGCCACAAGGTATAAGAAGTGGCTAACTGAGAAAAGTTTTATCTCCCCAAAAATATACTTTTAAATATTTTATGATTAAAGAATGTTCCAAAACATTTTACATTGGATATTGTGGAAACTAGAAGAAAATACAACTTTTCATCATTGAGCATCCAATTACAACACGTATGAAACTTATTTAGGTAATCAGAGACCAGCATATTAGCCAAGAGGTTTCTAAGCTTCCAGTTTCTTGGTGCACCATGGCTGAAAGATCTTAGTCAATGATCTTTTACCATTGTGCCTCTGCAGGGTCCACCTCAACCATGAGTGTGCCAACCACTAGACTACACCTTGTCCTAGATGTTGGATTGTGCCAGTCTCCAACACTCCATTGAGTACAACTTCTTGCACTGGAAGACCACCATGCTTCAAACAGATCTAAAAGTATCATTGGCTGATACTCAAGGTGCAGTTGCTACTTATCTTTGTGCATGTCTCTTGGAAGAGCCTACAGAGCAGAATCCTGAGCTGATTGAGAGGAATCTTGATGAACATCACTGCATCTATCTCCAAACCTTTTCAGTAAAAGCAACAGAGAGGTGCGATGTTTCTTTCACCACTGTAATTGTCTTGAGTTCAGCATGCAGTAGCGTAGAGGTTAGGAGTGAGTAGTCTGATGGGGAATGCCATTATCACTAGCAGCCAAGCTAAATCTTGGAAAAAGTACCATATAAGGCCGGGAGCGGCACAGTTGCCTCAGAATGCCAGGGACCTAGGTACTATTCCACCCTTTGGCAACTATCTGTATGGAGTTTGCACATTCTCCCCATATCTATGTACATTTCTTCTGGGTGCTCCAATTTCCTCCTACAGTCCAAGGTTGTGCAAGTTAGGTGGCTTGGCCTGTTAAGTTGCCCATAGTGTCCAGGGATGTGCAGGTTAAGTGCATTAGTCATGAGAAATACCGGGTTACAAGGATAAGGTAGGGTCAGATCCTCTTTGGAGGGTCATTGTGAACTCAATGGGCTGAATGGCCTGATTCCACAATGTCGGGATTCTGTGTTTCTACTGCGCACCCGCAGGACTGTATTGCAGTACCTGCCTGCCTAAGTCTTCATACAATTACTTCCTAGCCACTCTGTCCACTCGGATAAAGGCTTCTTGCGAAGTCCTCACGAAATACTTCATTCTGAATTATGTCTATTTGACGGAAAACAAACTTTACCATGTGCTGAAGAAACTGTGAAGACTCAGCAGCTTAGGTAGAATCTGTGGAAAGCACAAAAGTTATTGCTTCAAGTGTAGAACTTTCCATCATCATTCACTTCTACTGCTTCGCCTTTCTTAGCTCATCCCCATAAAGTACAGAATGATGCATGGTGACATGAAGGACAGTAGAGAGTGCTGTGAGTAATTGGATAACTCTCTTTCTAAGAGCAGTATAAGGTACTGTGCATTGAGTGACCTCGCGCTGTGCTGTTCGGTACCATGGGGCATGATGTTCAGTCGGTTGTTTTTACTAAAACTTCAGTAAACTTTTATCAATTTATGAAAGAAACCTGAGGCAAATATTGCCTCAGAGTCATAATCTCAATAGTTGTCACTCATCTTTTGTAAACTGACTAAAAAATATTAAGTTACTTGGTAAGTATTACTGGTACAATTATTTCTAATAGTGGGATGTATTCAAAGAACGTGGTCTTCACTGGCTGGGCCAACATTTATTCCCAATCCAAAATGGCCTAAAGAGGCTCTGGTGAGTTGTCTCCTTGAACCGCTGTTGTCCTTGGAGTCTTGAGTACACCCAGAGTGCTGTTAAGAAGAGTTTTGACCTTCAGTGGTACTGAAGGCATCCAATATAATTACAATTCAGGATGGTGTGTGACTTGGAGGGAAACTTGTCAGTGATGGCATTCCCATACATCTGCTGCCCTTATCTTTAAGGTGGTAGATGATTAGGGTGTGGAAAGTGCTGTTGAAAGAGCTCTGTTGAATTACTGCAGTGAATCTTGTAGAGAGGCACGTTATGTAAGCTAGTGGCGAAGAGAGTGAATATTGAAGGTGCTGGGTGGGTGCCAAACAAGGGTTTTATTCATCCTGAATGATGTCAAACTGTTGTCGGAGTTGCACCCATTCAGGCAAGTGGAGAATATTCCATATAGTGCTGACTTGTATCTTTTTAGATAGACTTGGAGGAGTCAGGAAATGAGTTACTTTCACCAAAGTGCCAGCTCCTGATCTGCACTTGTAGCTGCAGTAATTGAATGGCTGGCCTGGTTCAGTTCCTTCTGGTCAATGCTTACCCCAAGATATTGAAAGGTGGAATTCAGCAATGGTAATACCATTAAATATCAAATGGCAGTGGTTAGATTCTCTCTTGTTAGAGATGGTCATTGTTGGACACTTCTGTGATGCAAATGTCTTTCCCAGGCATTAATCTCATGTCCAGAATACCCTCTATTTATGCCTAATTTTGTAAGTTTGACTTCTATTTGAGTGTGAATTTTGAAATCCAAGAATGGATGTATGGTATGTATTACTGGAAAGCTGACAGATGTAATATTATAGTGCTTCAGCTATACAAGGCACTCTAATGCTGGGCCAGAAATACAAACAGTTTATTTTGGGAGTCTGTACTAATTCAGCTAGAAAAAATGGATTAACCCTCTTACTTAGAGCAAGCAATGTTTAACTGCTGTAAAATCTCAGTGGCTCAGTTCAGAACAAATTGCAAAGTCAGCAATATCATTTGAAGAAAGTAATGTGTGGGCAGACATCTGGCTGTTGAAGTGTACCTATGCGCTCACTTTCATATTGTTGTGGAATGTGTGCGTCACCATGGAGTCAAAAAATATCGGTGTAATTCTGTGTAAAGTGGCAATATGAATCAGCAGATCACCAGGTGCTAATACATGAGGCGAGGCCTCCTCCAGGACAGTATCTGACAGCAGATCCCTTTTGCCCACCAAGTGCAGATTTCATATTCTGTTCAAACCGTGTTAGAAAATGTTAGAACTCCTGCTGAAGATGTTTGGTAGGAGATGCAAAATTGTCAGTTTTGAGAGCAGATGGCGTACATTCTACCACACTAAGAAAAATATGCATTTAGATAATGGAGAGCATAAGAATGTTTTGGTATTCATCCCTTTTATCTATTGCCTCCTTTTTCCTTCTATCTCATTTATAACTGTCAAATGCAGGTGGAGAAAATCCAGCAGAGATTCACTTTAATAAAGGCTTGTCATTGTTAGCCCTTCCCTCCCACTAATATCAACAGCTTCACTGGAATGTGATCAGCTCAGTATAAATGTGTACTTTCTCTAAAACTGGAAGGGAGTTTCTCATCTCACGCCATGTCTCATTGTAATGGAGTGGCTGGTTGAAAGGTATTAATCTAAACATGGTTACACTGTCTGGAAAAGCTTCGTAGCAGTGCAAAATTGTTAATTATTTGCCACTTACAAATGTTTCTCTTAAACTAATGAGGATAATGTATTGTACTCACATAGCTATGTCACAAATAGACGATTAAAAATGTATAGTTTGCTAAAGTTGTTTATTCAATGAACTGCGACTAAATAAATGTCATAGGGAGTCTAAAAACTGCATTCTCGGTAGTGTTCTGACACTTACTATGTTGCAGCTGGTGCCTTATTGTAAGATTTGAGGTGTCTCAGGTGACAGTCGCATCAGGTCATTCAGATTTTTGCAGTCAGCTGACTTCCTAATGGGCTAAATTAAGAATGCTGTCAGTTCAATGCCAAATAGCTCGCTCTTTATTTAGTTTTCAAGGATTAGCTGTTGACGTTCATCCCATTTGCTGCTCTTGATCTTGATGCAGTGCCACTAAATCAAAACAAACTCTATTTGTAACCTTCTAAAATAACACAGTTTGTAAGTTAATATCCCCCTTTATATTTGGCAGTTTCCTCTGAGTAATAACAACTCAAGGCTCCCAAGTTGTTGTTTGCACACAATACATTTACTTGGTGCTCAAAAGGAACTTATTCTCAATATGTCTAATACTTGTACAGGGTTACCGAGGCAGGAATGTAGAAAGTTATCGGTTCTGTTCTTTCGTTCTCCAAGTAACTAATGTGCTAACTCCATCCACAGATAGTGAGCTACCATTGTCAGGGCACAGTTCCTTATACCCCTCTTTGGGGCTTGCTATTCACATGATCAGCTTAGGCGGAACCTGCCTTCTCAAGGCCCAGGAATTGACCAGTTGTTTCTTGGCAGCCTCATCACGTTCTTTTGATTATCTTGTGTAGCTAGTCCTCAGTTGTGTGGGAGCTAGAGAACAAACCAGACAATAACAAAAGCAGAAATTGCTGGCAAAACTCAGCAGGTCTGGCTGCATCTGTGGAGAGAAATCTGAGTTAACGTTTCGGCTCCAGTGGCCCTTATTCACATCTGAACCGAGAAAGGGCAGCTGGACCTGAAATGTTAATTCTGCTTTCTCTCCACAGGTGCTGCCAGACCTGCTGAGATTTCCCAGCGATTTCTGTTTTTGTTTCTGATGTCTGTTTTTTTTTAAAACAAGAAAATAATCTCATCTCTGCCAACTTCTTGGTTTCTATGGCATTATCTGTTATAAATATAACAAGTTTAACCTGTACAAAGTAGTTTTTAATCTTGCAAGGAGGACCATTTTGCAGGCTTTCATCCATTCAGTTTTTATCACATCAGCACAGTTATGCCACATTAATCACATTATCGGCTTGGACTTGAGATAGCTGGACCTCAGGAGCTAAAGATCACTCAACCTTCAATTACTGCAAACAAATTCATGCTAATGTTTAAAAGCTAATGGCTTCAGTTAAACTCCACCTTCTCCACTTCAGATTCTCTTGTTTCTTTGTCTCAGTTATTTGTTATTTATGCACATCACTTCCCTCTTCGCCAAGTGTGATACCAGTCGTGGGCGGCAATGGGAAAAGGGAGGGAATCGATTCCACCCACTACAATTATCCTGACTGACAGAGAAAAAAAAAGCTTTAAATCTCAAAGTACGATCAGTATACGGAAAATAAAATGTTTGTTTTGAGATTGGACGCGAAGGGCAGTTTTCAAGCCATGTTCATACAAAGGGATTCTTCTGAGGTTGCAAATTGTAATGAGTGGAGTACCACTTGGATTAGGTCTGACGATACAAATGTAAAGACGCAAGTTGTGAGGAGGACATGCAGTCTAAAGAGGGGTAATTATAGGTTAAGTTAGTTGACAGATATGGGAAAATGTGAGATTGTATATTTAGGCAGAAAAAATAGAAAAAAAATTATTTAAATGGATAAAGAGACTTCAGAGTACTGCAGTACAGAGGGATTTGTGTGTGTCCTTGTAAATGAAGCACAAGATGTTAGCACACAGCCAGCAAGTGCTGTAATTGGGACACACATTGGTGATCTTTATTAGAAGGCAGATGGATTATAAAATGGAAAGACTTTGGCTTCCATATACAGGGCATCGGTGACTCAACTCCTGGACTAATGTGTGGTTGCTGTAACCTCTCTGTTCAGGAAGGATATGGTTGCATTGGAAGCAGTTCAGACTAGGCAGATTGCTGGAATGAAGGGGATTTCTTACGAGGAAAAGGTTAAGTGGGTTGTGCTTGAACCCATTGAAGTTTGAAAGAATAATGGAAGATTCCACTCCACCATTGAGTCCAAGTGTGGCATGAGGTGAGATAGGTGAGGTGGGACTGTGGGTCAGTAGTTAGCACTGCTGCCTCAGTGCTAGGGACCTGGGTTCCACCTTTGGGTGACTGATAATGTAGAGTTTACACATTATTTCCTCTGCGTGCTCCAGTTTCTTTCCACAGTCCAAAGATGTGTGGATTAGGTGGATTGGCCATGCTAAATTGCCTATGATGTCCAGGGGTGTGCAGGCTGCTGTGTTAGCTGCTGTAAATATGCGATTAGGGTGGGAGGGCTGGATCAGAGTCTGGGAGGTTGCTCTTTGGAGAGTTGGTGCAGACATAAAGAGACTATTTTGGCCATGCTGCACTGCAAGGATTCCATGAGGTGTTGTCACTTCAGTTTGGGCCCCAGACTGAGTTTGTTCATATGTGACTTTTGCATGCAAGTTGAATGGTGAATCCAGCCAGGCAGTTCTTGTCCCTGCGAAGACTTTCCAAGTTTAAAGGTTTGGGCACCATATTTACAGGCCAGTATCAGTGGAGTGATCACCATGATGATCTTGAACCCAGTGTGATCACAGTCAATTCTGAAGGACTTGATCACTCACGTGAGGATGGAGTGGACCCAGACAGTGTGTAATGCTGGATATTTAAATCCTCACCCCCATTTCTTAAATTCTCTTCTGGGATGTGAACATCGATGGCTGCAGATAGTCATTCTAGTGAAGACAGCAGCTGCTACTCTGGTGAAGCAAAAGGTGTTAAAAAGAAAAGGCTAATCAGTGATAGAAATTTATTTGAGGAAAACTAAAAGATGTCTCTATCTTATTTTTCTGCTCTAAAATACTATTTGGTTTCTCTTGTTCTTGTGTTTTTATACAGTAATACGGTGACTCAGTGGTTAGCACTGCTACCTCACAGCACCAGGGTCCTAGGTTTGACTCCAACCTCAGGCGACTGTCTGTGTGGAGTTTGCACATTCTCCCCGTGTCTGTGTGGGTTTCCTCCGGGCGTTCCAGTTTCCTCCCACAGTCCAAATATGTGCAGGTTAGGTGAGTTGGACATGCTAAATTGTCCGTGGAGTTAGGTGCATTAGTCAGTGGGAAAAAGGGGTTTGGGTGGGTTACTGTTCAGAGGGTCGGTGTGGACTTGTTGGGCCGAAGGGCCTGTTTCCACACTGTAGGGAATCTAATCTAAAAAGATTTAATTTCCCAGCTTTTTTATTTTTCCTTATCACCATTTTATAGCTTTTAAACTTCTGAAAGCTTTTATGTTTTTAAGAATAAATCTACATGTTATTAAACAAATTAAATAATTAAATTTTAAACATTAAATATTGTTATTAAATCTACAAAATATTTACACACTAGTTGTGTTCCTTTATATCATGCTTTTATAATGTAAAACCAGATGTCAACATTTCTCAAAGCAAAGCTGAAGATTTATAATGTGAAACTTTACATCAACAAATTTTGATGTGATCAATCATTGCCAAAATAAATCACCTTTATCTACCATGACAAGATTTCTCTGTCTAAAATAAGATCCTAAACATAAGTTGAGATTCTAAGAGATTAGATACTTCAAACATGCCAGATTAAATTTACCCATCTAATATGCCTCATGTCTTTTCACACCTGTTTTTACTTCAAGGTCTTAGCTTGTCTAAAAGCTAGAATTTAGAATTGATATTTCTGTCCAAAGCTGAAAGCTGATCTTCCAGTCTCACTGAGAGGATAGTTTCTGCAGATGCATCAGTAGCACTGAGCTAGCATTAACAATTCAGCATTTCTGTCACTCTGTGACAAATTTTGGGTGGCACGGTAGCTCTGCGGTTAGCACTGCTGCCTCACAGTACCAAGAACCTGGGTGCAGTTCTATCCTCGGGTGACTGTCTGTCTGGGTGTCTGGAATTTGGCAATTCTCCCCATGTCAGTATGGGATTCCTCTGGGTGCTCCGGTTTCCTCCCAAAGTCCAAAGGTGTGCAGGTTAGGTGGATTGGCCACGCTAAATTGCCCAAAGTGTCCAGGGATGTGCCGGTTAAGTGGTTTAACCACGGGAAGTACAGGGATATAGTAGGGACATATGACTGGGATGGTCTTCTGAAAGTTGGTGTGAACTCGATGGTCTGTATGGCCTCCTTCCACACTGTATAGATTCTTTGAAATCCTTCAGTTATTTTCCTCAAAACTGCATGAAGAAAATCCTGTTGCACAGCGTTCAGGTAAAGATTATATGGGAATTTATTTTCAAGCTGCGAGCTAAGACCATAAGACATAGGAGTGGAAGTAAGGCCATTCGGCCCATCGAGTCCACTCCGCCATTCAATCATGGCTGATGCGCATTTCAGCTCCACTTACCAGCGTTCTCCCCGTAGCCCTTAATTCCTCTAGACAACAAGAACCTATCAATCTCGGAGTGAAAAACACTTAAAACTGTATTGATTTGTCCGATTGTATTTTCCTAAAGTTTGAATTGTAGATTTAATTTATGCTTTTGCTGATAGAAATGTTTCATGAGATACACAGGTTGCCGCTGGCAAACTATATTTTCCTCTAGTTCTTGGTTGCTATCTATTGATCAGCACTTGCTTGACCGACGTTGCACAAAAGGAAATATCTTTCACGGGAAGCTGAATTCACGCTTTCTCCTCATGAATGTATGCAGTTTTTAAGTCTTTTCCCATGATCGTAATACGCTGTATACATACATAGAGGCAAGTTATCTGCCAGTCTTCGAAGCTTGACATGTGATTGTCCTGAGCAATGACTCATAGATAATGTAACTAAGTTAGCTTTGTGCATCTTTGGCACCTCATTGCAGAGGATTGTTCACTTGATACATTGCCTGTGGCACTTGGCAGTTGCCGCATCGTTATGCTTTTAATTTTGTTGATAGAACGCAAGCCATCTACCCTGGAGTCAAGCAAGAATGAGAGCACTGATATCTAGATTAACACCACTACAAAAAGCATGGAGTGTTGGCTTGTGTGCTCAGTGGGCTTGCAACTCTGTCATGCTGTTGTTGAAATTATCATTCCAGTTTGACGCCAGCTCAAGTTTTGAAATTCATAAAAGTGGATCTTTGTTTTAAAAAGGAAATCTTTGCACTTTAACAATGCTGGTCAAAAGCTGCGGATACGCCAAACTACTTTCCTGACAGTGAATGAAATGACGTCATTCTGAAGTTCTGTCAGTGGCCAATTTGTGTAACAACACAGTCCCACAAACTGTAGTGATGATCAGGCAATCTGCTAAAATCATGTTAATTTTAGTCGTTAGCCAAGATCTGCACTTCTCTTTTTTGAAATAGAGCTTTAGAAACTTTTGTGATGAGTTGAGGGAGCAGGTAATTTAATGTCCTATTTGGAAGATAACATCTTAAGTAACTGCAGCACTTGCGCATGGTGGGTCAGGGTATTGGCGTGTGGAAGTGGGCTTCCAGTGATGATAGACAGTGAAATTGGGGACGTGGAGAGGTGAAGTAGTTGTTCTGCCGGTGTTGAGTAGAGCGTGTGAGGCACTGCAGGGACAGTCAATGACGGGCCTAAAGGGCAGGGTCAATGCTGTACAGTTGTGGGTCTGCCTCAGGGTATTGGCTCACCAGGGTTTGAATTAATCTACAGCAGTTCAATTATTTTGTCAGGAGTGATATCAGACCATGGGCTTCAGGATGCAGAGATAAGCCAGCTGAGTCTGCAACTTCAGCCATGAGTACACCAGAGGGCATGAATGTAGACATTCGTCAAGTGAGCGAAAAACAGGACTTTGTTTCATCCACAGTCAAGGAAATGTCCCAAACTCCCCTACAACCATCCATGCGGGCCAACCATAAAACATGTCAGTATTTCTCTGCCTCAGCTAATGGAGTCATAGAGTCATACAGAATGGAAACAGACTCTTTGGTGCAACCAGTCCATGCTAAACATAATCCCAACCTAAACTAGTCCCGACTGCCTGCTCCTTGCCCATATCCTTCCAAACCTTTCTTATTCATATACTTATCGAAGTGTGCTTTGGGCATTGCTTTCTGCCCACCCCACCACTTCCTCAGAAAGTTCATTCCATACGCGAACCACTCTGTGTTTTAAAAAAAATTTACCCCACGTCTTTTTTTAAAATCTCTCTCCTCTCACATAACAAATATGACCTCTCGTCTTGAAATCCCTCATCCTAGGGAAAAGACACTGCCCCTATTCATATCACTCATGATTTTATAAACCCCTATAAGGTCACCTCTCAACCTCCTATACTCCAGTGAAAAAGGCCTCAGCCTCTCTTTATAACTCAAACCTTCCATACCTGGCAACATCCTGGTAAATCTCTTGTGAACTTTCACTAGCTTAATAGTATCCTTCTTATAACAGGGTGACCTCAACAAATAAAGTGAAACCGATGTTATTTGAAATAGTCACAAGTGGAATTTATATTTCTGCTACTACCTTTGTACTCTCCAATTTATTTTAATGGCAATAGAGTTGGGCAGAGTTGTAGCTGTGACAAAGAGCCTCCTTATTTGGTGAAAAGACAGTTTTATAGCTCACCTATAGCTTCACCATTGTCAGCAAATGCTGGATTTCTCCTGTCTTGTGATCTCACATGTTCTGTGCGCGTTGTTGCCACTTTAAGCTCTAATTATTATTGTGCGCGAAAAGGGGAAGCAAATAAGCAAGATGAGTTGGCATGTACTTCCGGTTATTTTACATAGAATAGCACGCTGGCAATACCCCCGTGCCTAAGTTCACGTGGCGAGGTGTGAAGGTGACTTCAGGTGATTTTTGAGGACTGTGCAGCAGAACCAAGAGCTAACTGACCAGGAAAGCAGCTGACTGATCATATAAGCCATGCTGCACCATAATTGTTGGGTCATGGTTTCATCTACAACTCTCATCCAAACGATAGTCAAGTTCTCTAAAGTGGCATAACAAGTTATCCAACTGTCGAATCATAATTACCTACCAACTACCCAGGGCTCCAAGGGGTGGCCACAGTTTTTTATTTTAGCCAGACTCTTCTACAATCCAAAAGAATGAAACATGGTGAAATCAGATGGCACCCTATTCAAAGAACCTCCTGTTAGCTTCTCTCTCCTGTTTGTTCAGATTAAAATCCACATGAATGTCCAAGAATCTCATCTGAACATAAAACTTAGGAGCAGGAGTAGAACATCTGGCCCCTTTGAGCCTGCTCCATCATTCAATAAGATCATGGCTGATCTTTTCATGGACTCTGCTCCACTTCCCCACCCGCTCATCATATTCCTTAATTCCTTAACTGTTCACTTATCTTTGCCTTAACAAACATTGAACAAGGCTCACGAGTTCCTCAACTCAGTCCAAAACCTGCTCCCCCTTATTTTGAGGCTATTCCCACTACTTCTAGTCCCAACCACCAATGGAAACAACCTTCCTGCCTCTATCTTATCTGTTCATAGAATCATAGAGATGTACAGCATGGAAACAGACCCTTCAGTCCAACCTGTCCGTGCCAACCAGATATCCCAACCTAATCTAGTCCCACCTGCCAGCGCCCGGCCCATATCCCTCCAAACCCTTCCTATTCATATACCCATCCAAATGCCTCTTAAATGTTGCAATTGTACCAGCCTCCATCGCATCCTCTGGCAGCTCATTCCATACATATACCACCCTCTGCGTGAAAAAGTTGCCCCTTAGGTCTCTTTTATATCTTTCCCCTCTCACTCTAAACCTATGCCCTCTAGTTCTGGACTCCCCTACCCCAGGGAAAAGACTTTGTCTATTTATCCTATCCATGCCCCTCATAATTTTGTAAACCTCTATAAGGTCACCCCTCAGTCTCTGACACTCCAGGGAAAACAGCCCCAGCCTGTTCAGCCTCTCCCTGTAGCTCAGATCCTCCAACCCTGGCAACATCCTTCTAAATCTTTTCTGAACCCTTTCAAGTTTCACAACATCTTTTCGATAGGAAGGAGAGCAGAATTGCGCACATTGTTCCAACAGTGGCCTAACCAATGACCTGTACAGCTGCAACATGACCTCCCAACTCCTGTACTCCATATTCTGACCAATAAAGGAAAGCATACCAAATGCCTTCTTCACTATCCTATCTACCCGCGACTCCACTTTCAAGGCGCTATGGACCTGCACTCCAAGGTCTCTTTGTTCAGCAACACTCCCTAGGACCTTACCGTTAAGTGTATAAGTCCTGCTAAGATTTGCTTTCCCAAAATGCGGCACCTCGCATTTATCTGAATTAAACTCCATCTGCCACTCCTCAGCCCATTCCTTTCATAATTTTATGTTTCTACAAGGTCCATAAACCACAACACCGTTGTATATTGTCAGGCTGATGCATTCTAACGCAACTTTGTTTTCTGTAGAAAAGTCCTCCAACAGTTCAGCATCTCCCTTCACCCTGCTTCATTCACAATTGCAAGCGTGAGTACAGTCCATCTATTCGGGGGATAGTGAGCTTGAGGAGCAAGCGATGTCACGGATAGTGAATGAACAGGACCACATGCTGGTAGGAGTGGAGCTGAAACTCCATTATGGGTTAGCTCAGACCCTCCTTTAGCTGTAAAACCCCAGGATCAACACCTGATGAGGTTTGAATATCAAATAACACAGATGTTTAGAATGAATTGTTTTTTTTAGAAAGCTCATTATTAATTCTATTCAGACTTAAAATTTGACACATTGATTTGAACTCCTCCAATCTGGGCAAAAGTTGTGGGAAAATGGAGCACTGAGTTTCCCAACTCCTGCCTAACCCAACCTCACAGTGCGTCATTTTTAACTGCAACTTTCCAGGACCCTGCCATATATTGCATTCAACCCCAAACAGCTTAATCTGTTAGCTTAGTCTGAGCCTAAACAGTGGAGGAGTTATACGTCCATCTGTGGCACTTAGCTTCTCTCCTCACCTGTATTAGTTATAACATGATTCCAGTCCCATTAGTTTAAATGGTGCGGCTATTGTGCGATTTTCTGCTCACATGAGATTGCACGAGAATGGAACTGCCGAGGTATAATGGAACCGACTGTGAAGCAAATTATAATAGCGAGCCATGGGAGAACAGATGACCAAAATCTTGGTCGAAGAGATTGCGTTGAAACAATGTCATGAAGGAGAAAAGTGAGGCAGAGAGGTATAAGGAGGAAATTTCAGAACTTGGAGTTGGGGCACCTGAGGATGTGCAGAACACCGATGGGACCATACATCTTGGAATGCACAAGAGGCTAGCGTTAGAAGGGGGCTGACAGCTCCAAGGAGATTGTAGAGGTAGAGACGCCCAAGGCCAGAAAGGGATTTGAAAACCAGGGTCAGGATATTTAAATTCAACATTTTTGCTTGACCAGGAATCAATTTAACACTGCAAAATGGGGTGCAATGGGGTGAGTGGGGTTTGCTGCAATTACGGAGAGCAGAGTTTAACATGTCCTCGAATTTACAGAAAGACAGCTTCATTGGAAGTGTTGAATTGAGACACATGGATGAGGATTTCAGGAGTGGGTGGTCTGAGACCAGAACTAGCTGGTACTATACCTGATCTAAATGAAGGTGGCCCTGGTAGCACATTGCCAGAAGTGTTTGGTGAACTGTCCTTCACTGAAGCACCTTCAGTTACTTAATTAACCACCTTCCTTCTAATTAATATTAGTTGTGAGGCTGGTGGACCTTAACTAGGGTCTCAGTTGAACACTTGTAATCAATTATTGAAACTAGAGTGGTTGAATTAATAATTGTATGCCTGTAATATTTCAGTCTTTAAGCAAATATAAGACTGAGTGTAGATTCACTTTAGTCTATCCTTCACCAATTGCCATATAGAAAATAACACCTACCTCCAACATAAGGTTGGCAGTGGGAGTTGAGAGTGTGTTGCTGGGAAAGCACAACAAGTTAGGCAGCATCTGAGGAGCAGGAGAATCGACGTTTCAGGCATAAGTTTTCCTTAGCAATGGGAATGTCCACTTATAATTTCTAAGCACTCTGTGCCATTGACAATAACGAAGCAGGCAATGTCATCCTAGAACAGGATTACAATCCGTGTATGCCCCATTTAAGTGTCAAGCAATGACAATCCTAAATAGTGGAAGTCTAATTTCGTCCCCTGAATTATCAGTGGTACCACTATCACTGAGTCCCTCTGACAGCAACACTCTGGGGATTTTTGCTGATTAAACGCTGAGTTTTTCAATTAGTATGTCGAGTAAGTGCTCCAAAAGAGAGAATGAGGAGAAGTCCCTGAAACATGGCTCATTGCCTGATGCTCAACAACTCTGCACATGGCTCAAACCGAGTGTGTGATGGAACTCTGTGTTCACCAGGAAAGCTGCAGCCACGCAACAGTCAACAAGACAACCATTATCCAGGACAGATCAATCTGCTTTATTGCTATCCCTATCATTGGCCTGTACACCCAATTAGGCTGATGTAGAGGTTGAGCATCATAGATTTGCTGGGCTGAATGGCCTGGTTGCATGCTGGAGATACTACACAACACTTTCCATTACGATAGTGTGTAAAATCTACACGTGTTGCAGCAACTCTGCAAAGTTACTATTACAGTTCTCTCTCCCCATTATCTTTACCACCGTGAACAGCAACTCTAAGAATACCGTCTCCTCTAAACCCCACTTCAGGTTGGTTATCAGACTAACTTGGATACACATCATTCCTTCAACATTGCTAAATCAGAATCCTGGGATTCCTTCCTGAAGATGACATTGTAAAAGTTTTGCATCCCAGGGGCTACAACAGTTGTCTTTTACTGCACGGTCATATCTCATGAAAAGAAAATTTAGAATCACTGTCTGTTACTGAGAGTGTATGGAAGATCATGTTTGCGAGTGAACAAAACTCTTCAGTCAATATTACATTATATGTGCAATTTAGTATGTGAAGACATATGAATAATGGTGGCTCAGTGGTTAGCACTGCTGCCTCACAGCGCCAGGGACCCGGGTTCGATACCTACCTCTGGCAACTGTCTGTGTGGAGTTTGCACATTCTCCCTGTGTCTGTGTGGGTGTGCTCCGGTTTCCTCCCACAGTCCAAAGATGTGCAGGTTAGGTGAATTGGCCATGCTAAGTTGCCTGTAGTGTTAGATGCATTAGCCAGGGTAAATGAAGGGGAATGGGTCTGGGTTGGTTGCTCTTTGGAGGGTCAGTGTGGACTTGTTGGGCCGAAGGGCCTGTTTCCACACTGTAGGGAATCTAATCTAATATACTTACCACACAGTGGGATAAGATATCTTTCAGTGAAATATTAGTGAAAAATTGAATATTAACTTCTTTTTATATTCATACAACTTTTTTCACTTCTGGGTGAGTGTAGGGAACTTTCCCATGATGCAATGGTAAATTTAAAATTTATGATGTAAGAATTATCCATGTTTCAGATATGAGAGAAATGTTGTTGTTTCAGATTTCTACATATCCCCTGTTTTTTGTGAATGTGCTTTGTTTAGGAATGTCCGCAGTTTGATCTATTTTTGGCGGCAGTTGCTCAGAAAACAAAAGTAGTGGACAATTTCTCTCCCCTCACCTTTTTTGAAAATAAAAGTGGACTGGCGGCATAAAGCTGACTTTACATGTTGAAGTGATTTGATAAATTGGGAGACAGAACTGTAATGGATTAAGTATGTGGCAAGCTTCATTCATAGAGTATAATGTTTAAAGGTGCAGTTTTCTTTGGGGAATTCTCATAGACCATGACCAAAAGTTCTTGAAAAGAATTTCACCATTTCTGTGAAGTACGGTAGTTAGAATTTTCTTCCGACATCAAGTTATTTATGGTTAGTTTTGAGGATTTGGGTTTTTAGTTGTCATCCATTTCCTGTGCTGGAGTTCTGCACAGGATATAATTAGCACTTCTTTATATCCTGTATGCTCAAATACATCCATAATCTGTCATCAAGATGATAAAGGCAGTTTCTGTGATCGGAGATTGCATTACAGGAAATGCAACATCCTCATTGTAAACACAAAGGTCAGCTTCTGTATTCAGGACAACGAGAGGCTAGTGCTGCAGCTACAGTGTGGATCAGTTTGTAGTTGAAATGTTGAACTGAGGCTGCTGAATCTCTGGAATCAATTCCTCTCACATAAAGAGGGGAACATCAGTGCACTGCTGGCATTAAGGAAGTGATGGTGCTGTTAATTGCTTTGCAGATAACTGTGGCCCTGAATGCATCAAGTCTCCTGAGGCTGAAGGAGGCAATGCCTGCCAGCTTCCAGTTTACCAGATAGAATAGTGGCTTCTGATTTAAATTGCACTTTAAATCATAGTCGTCTCCAGTAGATCACAGAATCGTACCGCATAAAGGGAGGCTATTGGGTCAATCATGTCTTTAATCACTATTGAGCACTGGAAGATAAAATACTTCCTGTATAACAACGCCTCTTTCTCAGGGGGCTAAGGAAAGTCAGCATGTCCAGAAGGACTCTCACCAACTTTAGATGCACCACAGTAAGCATTCTATCTAGATACATCGCAACCTGGTACAGCAACTACTCCACCCAGACTGTAAGGAATGACAGCAGGTTTTGAGCACAGCCCAGTCCATCATGTCAGCCAGCCTTCCATCCATTGATTCCATCTCTTCTTCTCGATGCGTCAAAGGAAGCCAACATCATCAAAGACCCCTCCCACCCCGGTTATAATCTCTTCCATCGGGCAGAAGATACAGAAGCCTACCAACAGGTTAAAGAACAGCTTCTTCCCCACTCTTATTAGACTCTGGAATGGACCTCTCAAATTTCAAATCCAATGTTGATCTTGCTTTTGTGAACCTTCTTTGCAGCCATACCTTTGTATTCCTCAGTCTGTTCAATCATCTTTGTGTGGTATGATCTGTCTATTCCTTGGATGCTGCCTGACCTGCTGCGCTTTTCCAGCAACACATTTTCAGCTATGATCTGTCTGTGCTGCATGCAAAACAAAACCTTTCACTGTACTTTCAGTTCTGCTGTAACGTGTGTTTCTTCAACATGAATTGGCTTTATCGTGATTTTAAAATTTAGGCCGTTATTTGTAGAATGTGAACTTTCCTTCCTGTATTGGCTTTAATGTAATTCCAGCCTCGTTAGTTTAAATGGTGCTGCTATTGCACAACTTTCTTATAATGCGAGAAAGGAACTATTGTGTTATATGAAAACTGACTGTACTTAGGTACATGTGACAATAATAAGTCGAATCAAAATTAAACCTTGTAGCAGTTTTGATGCTCAAGGTATAGGTATGGTTCCAAAGCTGAGAAAGTCAAGAGGATAGATATTGGATGTAAGTGCCAGAAATAAGCAGCTTTGGGATATTGTGATGCCAGTCAGTGGCTATCTCCTTCTCTGCTCTTGTAAATACCTTCTCTTAAACATGCTGAGGTAAACCACTCAATCAGCAGCTCAAAGAACACCCCATCAGCAACATTTAAAATGATTATCTTCCTCTTTCAGGATAGTTGCTTTTTCATTTCTGCTGCTGTGTTTGAGTAGGTCATAAGGCTTGATGTTTGGCAGAATTGCATAAAGCTGGGGAAGTTGATGTGAGTGATGCTACGCTAGCTCCCAGTCGTGGTGCTGTAGATACCAATCCCCTTGACCTGAAACAGGAGAGGAAAATTGAACAGAGACAGTACTAAAAAAGATAAGCTACTCACGGAGTGGAGGGGAGGAGGTGCCAAAACCTCTTAGCAGAAGCCTTTTTTTTTGTTGTGTTCCAGGGTTGGGACTGTTTAGTCTCTGAAAAAATGCTGCATAAGCTTATAGACTTTTTATACAACAGTTCTTTATTTACAACTGGCTCTTTACACGCATTGTCTTCACAAGTCATTAGAGAATCTGCTACAATCCACAAGTCTTTACTATCTCATTTGACTCTGACTTTGTCTACACATTTGAAGCACACATGATGATGATAATCACATTACACAGCATCCAGATTCTTCTATTCAGGGCCTGATATGTTTTCCCAATTAAGGTGCTGGCAGGTGGGACTAGATTGGGTTGGGATATCTGGTCGGCATGGATGAGTTGGACCGAAGCGTCCGTTTCCATGCTGTATGTCTCTATGACTGCAATGTTCTCCGCTCTCCAAGTTGGTTTCCTTGCTTCTCTTAAGCCCTAGGCCTATTTCTGCATCTGCTATAATGTCTTTTCTACTGCTCAGAGCAGGGTCTTTACTCTCTGGTATTTGGTCTGTTTTTCAGCTTGATGCTGCTACTTTAGTGATGATTACAACATCTTCAGCTTTTTAAAAAAAGTTTTTCTTCCTCGCCTCTAACTTTTACACCTGTTCAGCTGTTGGGTTCATCGATTCTTTCTGTCTTTTCCACTGCTGCCATGCCTCTTATATTTGAAGTGTGGGACTGTCTAACCTTCCAAACATATGCTCTCTTTATATAAAGCTTACAAAGTTTTCTCCACAATTAGACTTGTGATTCCAATGTCTTTAGGGCTACAGTCCTGTCATTTGCAATGATGAGATTATTCAGCACTGAGGAAGCAAAAGGTAGCAGAACACTTGTAGAGCAGATGTTGACAACTACTGCTCCTGACGTGAGCGCAGGTCAGAGAAGTGCTCCTTGCAGATACATTTAGAGTAAAGGGTTAATATCAGAATCGTACACCTTGATTAGATCAGCAAGTCAAAACAACAGTGAACATATAATACCTTCAGAGTGTGAGGATACTTGAGCATTTCAGCAAAGAGTCCATTCAAGACAAATTTAGAATTAATTTTGTAGAAATGCTTGTTTTGGCCCTCAGTTTCTGTGTTACTATCCCACTGGAACTCCCACCCACCATGATTAATAACCCACCCCTAAAGCCCCATCCCAACACTTGGACTGTACAATATTAGTCCAGTGAGCTGCTTTCAGATGCACTGTCAGTCTGTTAATAGTTGTCAAATTGGCCATTATTTTGTGGATGCTTTTGCCTATGTGGAAATGTTAGTCAGAAATAACTGCACTGGAGTCTGAGTTGAGGAAGACAGAGATTTTAACACTGGGCATAACTGGGCCGTGCTTTTCTGTTCTTTAAATCCTCAAAGTTTATGAAGGTACTCGTATTACAAGGAGTTCCTGTGCTGACTCCATTCTGTTCTAAAACATACTCCGAAGGTATTATATGTTCACTGCTGTTTTGACTTGCTGATCTAATCACAGACTTGGCCATTCACTTTGTTGCATTCGATGCTGGTCATAGTGATGAGGGCCTACCACCATGGTTAAGAATGCACAAAAAAAAGACAGTGTCTTGTTACAATGGATAAACCATATCAACTTGGGCTACTGGAAATCTTGGGAAAGGTGCATTTTGTTTAGACATTGCTCATCAGACGTGCTGAGCATTTTAACCAGTTTTTATTTTGCTATCAACCAAATACATTTTCAAGTGCATGAAAATGGTTCTTGCTATGCATCATTATTATGGAATGCTAAAGACAGAAACTTTAAATTTAAAAGTATTTAGTGGAGGTGATGGCTCTATTCAGTTTGATTGCAGCTTGTTTTGGTTAATAAGGTACAACCTTGACTGCTCGTTTTTTTTTAATTGCCTGATGGTAAACCAAATACACAGCTGCATTGAAGCCAACAGAATATCAGTCTCTACTGTATGGTGTTTCCAGATTAGTGTCTGAAGAAATATCTGTTTCAGATGGGATTTCTTAAAAAGTTTCAGCATTGTGGTGCAGTGAATTACCTTTAAATCCTTTCAAGATAATGTTCTTTCTATTTCTTTTTGAAGGAATAAAATCAAAGTTACAGAAGCAAATATGCTATGTGTGATTTAAAGTTGTAAAGTCATGCAGATGTAAAACACGGAAGCAGAGTGTTTGGTCCAACTTGTCCATACCAACCAGATATCCTAGTTCCATTTGCCAGCATTTGGCCCATATCCCTCTTAAACTCTTCCTACTCATATACCCATCCAGATGCCTTTTTAAAATGTTGTAATTATACCTCCACCACTTCCTCGGGCAGTTCATTCCATACATGTACTATTTTCTGTGTGAAAATGTTGTCCTTTGGTCCTTTTTATATCTCAGTGGCACAGTGGTTAGCACTGCTGCCTCACAGCGCCTGAGACCTGGGTTCAGAGACCCAGGAGTTTGCACATTCTCCCCGCATCTGCGTGGGTTTCCTCCGTGTGCTCCAGTTTCCTCCCACAGTCCAAAGATGTGCAGGTTAGGTGGATTGGTCGTGCTAAGTTGCCTGTAGTGTTAGGTAAAGGGGTAAATATAGGAGAATGGGTCTGGGTGGGTTGCACTTCGGCGGGTCGGTGTGGACTTGTTGGGCCGAAGGGCCTGTTTCCACACTGTAAATAATCTAATCTAATCTCTCACCTTAAACCTGTGCGCTCTAGTTTTGGACTCCCCCACCCCAGGGAAAAGACCTTGGCCATTCACCCTATCCATGCCAATCATGATTTTATAAACCTTTCAGGTCACCCTTCAGCCTCCAATGATCCAGTGAAAATAGCCCCAACCTATTCAACTTCTCTCTGTAGCTCAAGCCCTGCAATGCCAGCAACAGCCTTGTAAATCTTTTCTGAACCCTTTCAAGTTTAGCAACAACTTTCCTATAGCAGGCAGACCAGAATTGAACACAATATTCCAAAAGTTGCCTAACCAAAGAGCTGTACAGCCACAACATGACCTCCCAAACTTCATGTGGTGACCAATAAAGGAAAGCATACCAAATAATTTTCATTTGCCTTGTATTTGGGGGCTGATTAGCTTAGTTGGCTGGATGACTGGTTTGTACTGTGGAGTGACACCAATGTTAAGGCTTTACTTCCTTTTAATAGCTGAAGTTGTCACGAAGTTCCCATCCTCTCAACCTTGCCCCCTCCCCTCAGAATTAGTGACCCTCGGGTTAAACTGCCACCTGCCATCTCTCTCGAAGGAGAGCGTAGGACTATGGTGACTTTAATTTTGGTTCTGATTCTTCTTTTCGTTTCCTCATGGCCTCTCTCTGCCTACATTGAGAACCTATTGTGACTATTCGCTGGAACTAGCAGGAGTTGGTTTTTTGCACAAGCATCTCTTCTTTGCACGTCAACAGATTGTGTTTTTCTTTTCCCCTGTGGTGGGCATAACCCAAGAGGTCACATTCCCTCATTGTTGGTTAATTGTCAGAAATGGGAAACGGTGTTTCTCCTTTGTCGCAGAATGCACTGACTTGCCAGCGACCAAGGAGAACTGCACTATGTCCAGAGCTCAGACCTTGCCTAAACCCACTGTGCAATTAAGGAAGCATATTCCCTTCAGCTGAGTGTAAAATAGGATTAATGCCGTATGATTTCCCAGCTTAAAGCTATTGAAATTGAGGATTTATTCAGTATGAGAATGCAGCATGAAAACCATTTGTATTGTTAGTCACTTGACTGCTGTGCATAATCTCTCACCCCCTCGATTCTTGTGTGTAAATGTATGTTAGCATACACAAATATTTATCCCTGTTTTAATATCCGTAAACAGAAATGTCACATGCTGATAATTTTGTTCTGTGAAGAAGTGGAATTATACCTCAATAATGTATGGGTAATCGGAGTGCTACATATCCTGTTTTTTTTATCGCCAGCTATTCAGCACTACCAAGCTTGCGTAAACAAAATGATTAGTCTTTCAGGAATGCTGTGACTAATTCTGTGATGCAAGTGTGCCATTTTTCAAAGTATACTGAGTATGAGACGCTGAAAGAGGTACTATAGCATTTTATCTCATACCCTTCAGCAATTTCCAGTGAGAAGGTATACTCGAAGTGCAAGTGTTTTGGTGGTAGAGTTTCAACTGATCTCAGGACACTATAGGGTCAACTGTAATTGAAATCATCACTTCCATTGCTGCAGCAGCAAGGCTAATGGATCATAAAGTCAAACTGATCACCGCTCATTTCTGATTAGATTATAAAACCCTCAAAACAATGAATGAATGCAGGGTGATAATATGTAGTCACAATGGACCTCTATCAAGGTGATTCCTTCAACCAATGCAGTGACATTCCTCTCTGTCTCAACAATGCACCCTCACCAACATTGGACTTTGATCAGACTCCATGGATCCTTCTTAACTAACTATTGCTTTATGTTGTATTCTGTAAAGGAAATTTTGGAGTTTGAAATGCAACCAGATTTAACCTGCTGTGTATTTACCTGGTTGGGGAAATTTACTCTAGGTGTGAGATAAATTTTTCAAGTTAACGTTCTCGATGGAAGCTATTAAATTTCGGAAGCCGTCATAGTGAATTCGCATGTGGAGTGTGACTTGCAGTCTGCCTGACTTTCTGTCCATTTGTTTTAACTGAGGAAGTTAGGTGAAACAAGGTAAGAAGAAACCAAGTGACCTGCATTGAGAATCATTCATTTGGAATATTGCAATGTTTGTTCACCTGACTTTATCAGCCTTCCTGAGCACTCTCATACTCAGTATACTTTGAAAAATGGCACACTTGCATCACAGAATTAATCACAGCATTCCTGAAAGACTAATCCTTCGTGTGTCACCTTGTCCCCTCAGGATATTTTGAATCTAATGGGATACCTCCTGTCCAGCAGTCTGTAACTACTTCTTGCCAAAGATAGAAAATCCTTCTTTGGTCTGCTTCTCCCTGACACATTCTTGTAGATGCATTCAGCTTACATCCTCCACCAGTCATTTCTCCTTGCGTGCTAACCAACAATGAATCCATTTTTAAATGGTACAATTAATATTTAGAGTTGTGAACGCACACTATTTCACCTCAAGTTGCAAGATTGCTGTAAACTGATGGTATCACGTTATGCTGACATGAGGCTCTCCATTTAATCTTTGATTCGAAAATGTTTATTATAAGTAAGTTATTTCTTCACTTTTATAATAAACCTTTTGCGCTTTTGCTTGCCCAAGCCTATTTATCAATGACTTCTTCCATTAAAATAAAAGATTGGGAAGGAAAAAAAGAATGTGAGGGCATGGATTTAAAGTGAAAGAGCAAGGGTGGTGCGAGGGACGGAAATGCTTTTGGATTGCAGTGAGGTGTTAGGGTTTGGAATGCATGGCCTGGGAAAGTCGAGTAGTGGATTCAGTTGAGGCATGCAAGTGCACGCTGGATGGTTATTGACTAGAAATGATGTACAGAGATTTGGAGAAAAGAAGGAGATTTGTAGTAGGTAATAGAACTGGTAAAGGCTTGATGGGCTGAATGGCCTTGTCTGTGTTGTAACAATTGTGTTCTTTTCATGTTTTCTTCTCACTAAAAGTCCCATTTGTATAATGGGATAGATTTTATTTAGCACGTACAATTAAGCTTCACAAATATATCAGAAGCACAGGAGAAATAACCAGAGGGCTCTACGAGTGATTCGTACATGAATTTCTACCCACTGATGTAGTGGGAACATCTCTATTGTTTTGGGAAGATGTTGAGTGAGACGCCTGAATAGATTGTGAATTACACATGCTGCGAACCAATTAGCCCACGTGACTCTGACTTGCATAGTTGTTTCATCACTTCTGAGTCAATTCCCCAGTGTAGGAGCATGTTGGCCCACCACACATACTACAAGGGTTCAGGAAGGTAATTCCCCACCAGCTTTACGCGGGCAACAAAGGCTGGCCTCCTGAGCAAAACCAATCTCCGTTTTAAAGAAGTCAAGCGTGCATTTTCTTAAACCAGCTGAGCAAAGCGAATTGGCAGCAAGCATGTAGATATTTCTTTCTGCCAGCAGCATACTTCAGTCCAGAGTCACCGTGTAACTGAGCGGGGGAGAAACCTTTCCTTTGATACACAAGAAATCCCTCTGCTTCAGCAATTCTTTTTTGTGCATATCTTTGTTCACCAACTCCTGTGAAAAGTGTCGACACGATTTGCTGATTACACATATCTGACCAAAGAATCAAGATTAAACCGCAGTTTGGGACAATTCCTGAGGTGATACCTGTTTTCTGTCTCTCTGGTTGGACTTCTAATTTAGATAAGAACAAAACAGGCAACAATTTTGAGATTTTACTTTTGCCTTTCAATGAATAGTCGAGCAGTCACTGTGACAGGACAGACAAAAATCTTTGAAGTATTTTCTAAAGGAACCAGTGCAAAGGAAAGTTGCAGTTGTGAAAAATAGTGTGGTAAAGCATAGCAAAATCTCCTGTAACAACTAAACGCCACAAACCTGTTCAAAGAAAGTTTATGGTCATAAATTGTCAGTCAAGAGATTCACTCACAGCTAACAGAGTTAAGGAATAGGAAATATTTGTGGTCTGCCTCCCGTCATTCCAAATTACTTCATTCATAATCAAATTGATTTACTCATGAGAAAAATATAAGGGTTAACTATCAGAAATATCAAATTCAATTGTGTTCACGTTATAGAGGGCTGTCATGTCATGACTCCTTAAGATAGCTCAGAAAATGAGGAAATTCAAGTAACTGTAAATGAGAGTGTAATTCATACTGATTTTAAGATACCATTTCTGTACACATTTTGTAAATGTTTTCAGAAATCAATTTAGTTGTTCTACACCTTTTTTTCTCTCTCTTCTTTGAAGATGTAGGTGTTGTTTTTTGAGGGAAACCTTAAATACTTGTCTTTGACGGTGTCAGATTTAGGAAATTGCAGTGCCTGATTAAGCCCTTCATGCACTGGGCCAGACAGTGCAGTGGATAATGCTAAGAGAAATCTGGAATTACCATTCAAGAAAGCTGCCCCTGTACCTTGTGAGCTCCCAATAACTATCTTTAACAAGGAGAATCTGCCTTGTTGCTTAGTTTCATTCCTTTTCTGCCAGTGTGTCGCCCAGTTGGAGGTGCAATAGTGGAGGAAAATCCAGCTTCCAGTGTAGGCATTGGCCACAGTTGTGGAAATAAGGTTACCCACTGTGTTTATACAGACCGTGCTGCAGAATGAAGTAAGGGGATAGGGCTGAACCTAGAATCCTTCTGATAATGTTTGCAGCTATCTTTGCCATTTATTTGATGCACCTTCGATACGATGGCCAAGCCAGGATGTTGCAGAATGAAGGGGTTAAAATGTAGCTCTGTGTTGGTAACAGATGGGATCTAGATTTGACCAAACTATCCCATTTCCCATCAGTGGTTGTACAGGACAAGTTTGTTTATCTAAGCTGTTCTAAATGGAAGTAATTGCATTAAATAAATGTTTAGAATAACTCTGCTTTCAGCTAAAAGACTTGCATGAGCAGCATTTTCAGTTTGCAGGCTGGTAACGTGCTGGGGTGAAGGTATTACTCACTGTTCTGTTTTATTTGTGTTTCTTGCTCTCTCACTGAGTTATTGCCGCCCACTTTGCATCTTCTATCCATCTGTTTAAAAAGGACGTTTTGATTGTAGCGGTTCGGTAAAGTGATAAGTCAGCACCAGAAATTGTATGCATCGATGTCAGTGCTGCTATGTGGCTCCACCACCAGGAGTCACTTTTGCTATGAGGCAGCTTTTGATATTTTGGTTGTCACTGCGAAAAAGCACATTCTTGTCAGCAGTAAAAAGCAAAAAGCCTTTTCTCAGCCAACATGTTTAAGACAAAGATATGATGTGATATGTTAGCATGCAGAGCAATAGGAAAGGTTGGAGAGTCAGAGTAGAACAGTTCGGGTACCAGTCTGGATCACAAACATTGAGTTTTTACTTATGGCATTTTTTAAACTCCTCCTAACTCCTTGCTGATGACATGACGTTGGGGGTACACTGATTCTCAATCTTCCATTCACCGTTTGAGGATTTGTTCCTTCAGTGCCTCTGATGGTGGGTTTTTCCATTTATTCTTTGAACAAGGGAATTTACAGAGGGAGCGATTTAAAGGGAGATGGTGAGTAAAAATAGCTGATTTTTGGTTACTTCTCCACACAGGTAAGGGTGGAAGCTATAGTAGAGAGAGAGAGAGATTTAGGTCCTTTCTCTTTGCAGGTGAAAAGCCTTTGCTCTATTGGCCACATACAGGGCTATAGCCACATGCCCAGGAATCAATCAATAAGCTGTTCTGAGCCCTTCTGAATCTTTAAAGGAGCCTGAACAACATGAGAAATCTGAGAGAATTGTGCAAAACATCCAGCAGGGCCTTGGGACCACTTCTGTTGCATTTGTTAACTCACTTCTGGATGTCAAGATGAGATTTTTGCTTATTAGGAGTGAGTTGCCAATAAACGGGGTTTATTACTTGTTAATGACTTTATTAATGATTCATCTCACCTCATAGCATGCAGCTTAACTGGAAGGGGCATGGGGTGGACCGAGAGCCAGAAGGTGGGTAGGGGCGGGCTGTCTTAGAGTCGTCGGAAGGTGGGAGGGACGGGGGCTTGCTGGGTCTGTATTGTATGCACTTTTGTATGTAACTGGATTGTCCTTTTATGTACAAATGTCACTGTCACTGTGTCTTACATGTGAAACTGGGATTTGAGGTTTGTCCTCATCTCCCTGTAAACTGGTTGAACGGTAGGGTTTGGGGCCTGGCTTTGCTGCTCCTCTCCCTTGTAAAATTGCTGTTGTATACAGCTGTTAATGTTAACAGTTTTTTGTAAACTGTATTTTGTAATTTGTTTAATAAAATGTCATAACATGCAGCTTCCTCCTGCACCATTCACCTGCTCGCAAACTAGATTCTGATAATTCTCTGCATGGAAGCCAGAGCAGGTACTTAGTGACTCCAGCTCACCACTTGCTCCAAAGGGTCTCTATGTTGGATACCAGGCACCAACATCTCAGGGCATGCTCTATGGAAACCTTCCACATGTACCCACATCCATTGATACTGGACCACATGAAGACTTCTAACAGTCCTCCTAGATGTACTAGACACTTCAGTGCTGCACCAGCAACTATCATTGCAAAGGTGATGCAAGGACACTTTTTGTACTCAGAGCCACTCATGTAACACTTGGAGTGAACCAGGCTGCATCTTTGCTTGCTGTCTTCTCACTCACTCAAGCTGAGCTCAGCTGGATGCTCACACAGCATTCCTGCCTTGAAGCTTGTCGCGGTTGTCAGTAGCCCTCAGTCAAGGCAAGGGAGATGGCCTTCAGTCAAACACAACCTCTGATACCAGTCTGGGAGCTTGGACATGGTCAGTCAGGTGCTCATTGTAGTCAGAGCCAAGATCCTTCCTTCATAAGCAGTGGAGAGCTAAATGGCAAGCAACCCATCATCCATCTGGACCCTTCCAGTCCTACTGGGGACTGTTTCTCTCCTGCAGTGAGAGAATCCGGTATTACACAGGGAGTTGAAAGTGGATGGTAAAGCTGTTCTTCTTGGTGCAGGTGGGAGGTGTCCAGAGTGAGTGAGGAGGTATTGCCGAGGGCATGTGGGGACAGTGGAAGTGAGTAAGGGAATATATTGCAGGCAATAGTGAGTGTGGTTGAGCATGAGCCTTGGCACAAGCTGGGCACAGCAGAAAGAGATGGACTATGAGGTATCAGAGAGAAGATGGTGGTACTTAGGCTGGTGAACTGGAGAAGATCATTCACTGCCGTTTTCCAGTGCTATGCCATTTATCCAGGTGGCTGAGGCTGCACTGACCTGGACCAGCAGCAGGTTCTGATGTAGCCTCCTCTGTCAATCCTGGAGAAGAGGACATTTATCCTCTACACCAAACCCTCCATCAGCACCTCAGGGTCTCTGCCTGCAAAGTGGGGCACCAGTTATCTCTTCTCTGCTATACTAGATGTCAGCAATGATGCTGGGGTAGCTGTGCATGAAGTGCTTATTTGAGTGCACAATGGCCTTTCAAAGATGGCATAGATGCAAGGGATGCTGGTCCATTCTGACATATCCCAGCAGCGACAAGTGATAGAATTTGGCTAGAATTAGACAAGGTGTGAGCTGTAGAGGCAGGATATATTATTAATTAGGCAAGTTTGATAAAGTGTAACAAATAAACTCACTAGGCCTTGCGGAGAGAAACATTCCAAAAAAATCTCCAAGATTGACACTTAGTAAAAAAACATTGGATTTGCCCCAATTGCTCATTGAAAAGCCAAGACATCTCTGAGCAGATTGGTCTGAATGCCACAGACGGACACAGTGTACATACCTCTGGGCCATTAGGCGTGGGTTCAAGTCCCACTTGTTACAGACATGTGTAATAACATCTCTGAACAGGTTGATCAGAAAATAATTCTAATTCACACTGTGTTTCACCAGTTTGTTTTATTTTAAATCTGCAAACTTCTTCTGAGCTTCCTAGTTTAAAGCAACTCTTTTTTTAAATTTTCAGTCCACAGTCCAAAACTAAAAATCATCTTTACAATCTTATTACTTTACTGAGTACAACACAGCTGCCCATTATATAGCACCCGTAACATGGGAGAAGTATCTCAAGTTCATTGCAGATGTGTAATCAGAAAAAAAAAGGATGGTGAGTCAAAAGAGGAGGTCTTAGCAGGTCAAGTGGTAAAATATTAAAGAGTGTCACTATTTCGACTTACGCACAGGAAGCATGATGAATAGGATGAATTGCCACTTCAGAGGATTTGCAGTGTCCCATTGCAGTGGTACATCTCTGACCCAAATGTTTCTGTTCATACTTCAGTTTTGCAGAAGTGAATATTGTGTGAAAAAGGTCAGAGTAAATGCTGTTGCAGTTCTAGCTTTCTGGCAAAGTGAAGACAAAACAAATTTATTGACATGATCTCGAGTCCATTTTGTGATCAGCTTTGAGGAACTGTTTTCCACACTCTATCCCAGTATACATCAAGATTTTACTGAAGTAATTTAGGAGGTGGTGACCTAGTGGTATTGTGACTGAACAAGTAATGCTAGCTCTAATCTTAATTTTATTTTTACATTTTTTTTTCATCATGCAGCCTTGGTCATCCAGGGTTTAAACAGAAAAAAACAATTTGCTGTTGTGTAAATGCACAGGATTACAGAAAGTTGGTTGCATGCCAGTTACTCTGCATACACCTGCTCTGTGCACCGTGGTCCTTCATACAGCTCAGTTGAGACTGAGGATTTGTGTCTGCGATTCTGGGCCTAATTGCATTGTGCCACCCATTTGCCAGGACAGCAGTTTTTAAATATATTCGTGAGGAAGTTTTATTGCAGCCTATGCAATAGAGAGAATGATACTAAGCAGCTTTGAAGCCGGGAGATTAGTGTAATTCCCTTGTACTGGATTTAGGATGTAAAATAATGTGTTGTTTTCTTATAATTTGTTTCAATTGGTAGTTCATAAAACATGAAAAGGAATCTAAAAGAAAAGATTTTTGCTTTACGGTTACAGACTATTGCCGTGCTGGGGGCATTTCTGTTTCCTTTTAAAATTACAGATGATTCAAGAATGATAGTGATACACCACACCCAATGTAAGAATGTCCTTGGAAGATGTGAAATTACAGTATTAAGTGGTTTTTAACGACAAGCCAAGTGGAAGCAATGCTAGCTGCCCTCACATGTCAAAGACCACACAAGTGCTGCTGTGTGAGAAAAGACTGCTATAAAACATTGATCCAAATAGGCAATGTTTGAATGCAATCCTCCTCCAACACAAACGTAAAGTTCCCACAGTGCTGGAACTGCGACCCACCAGGTGGAATATTGAAACCCAGTTCATGTGACCATTCGGAACGATGTTGTCGCTTTGTTTGTTAGAACTTACTGTCATCTTGTAGGGAAAGTGAATGCAAGCCTGAAAACGAGGGAGACGTTTCTAAAGTGAAATATTATCAGGAGACAAGTACAGCAGTGAAATCCTCTTTCGTGATTGGGAGGGGTGTGTTCACTGAAATGTGGGAATACCTCTGCATGAGTAAGGAAGGGTTGAGAGGAGTGTAGAGAATTGGCATAAAGACACTGCATAATTGCTTAGTTTGCGCCTAGCAACTGGAATTCCCAGTGAAGTACTCCCTTTCCCTCCCAGTTATGCAGAATTATTTGAAGTTTCTTTGGAAACTCTTCTAAATTGCACTGAAGGTTCTAGTGTGTGGACATTTACTGCATTTGCCTGGAATTTATATCTCCTGAGCGTTTTAATGGAAATGTTAGCTCAACAGCATCTCCCGCTATAATAGAAAGGTGATTTATTTCAGATTTGTTTCACCCGTACAGCAGAGTTTCAAATGTAATGGATGATTCACTTTCAGGAGTTACCACTTTTTCAAGTTACCATTTTTCAGAGAAAATTAGATATTATAGAACATCAACCTGATTATTTGCATGTGCTGGATGAGAATGTGGTGACTGAATCAAACATCCCATTACTCCATACGTAAGCTTCTTGCATTCAGGGTACCAGGGTAAGATACTCTTTCTCTGCAAGTGTATGTTAAATGGGCTGTAATGGGGATTTGGAGATCAGCAGCTTTTTTTTTCTACAAGGAGATATTTAATAATACAAGCCTAATTATAGTCTTTTGGTGGCAGCTTAGAAGAGACTGTTCAATCTAAAGACTTGCTTTGACAGATTGTATACGTGCAATTAATTTTGAACTTGAAATGGCTTTAGCTGTGTTTGGATTGAGAATAATCTGTTCTGAAGCGAGAGCATTATAAATACTGATCACTTCACTTGAGCCAAAAATGAACAGCGACTTCTCAGCAAGAAATTGATAGTTTTAAGTCCGAAATGTTCCATTTTGAATTGAAAGAGATCAGTCACTGGTTGAAAATTCAATCCCATGTGCTGCAGTGTCCATCAGTTAATTGTCGAAATAGTATATTAGACCATGAGGTTAGTGGAATATAATCTTTCCTGACCTCAGTTAAGAATCTGACACGAGCAAAAATGTTGTCTTGATAAGTGTAATGCAACGTGAACTGATTTGTGAAGGAAAAAAGTATGTTCTACTAATCCAATCTCGGATGAGGAAAATATCCTGTACAAACAAATATTGTGGGGTCAAAAGAGAAAATGCTGGAAAATCTCAGCAGGTCTGGCAGCATCTGTAAGGAGAGAAAAGAGCTGACGTTTCGAGTCTAACTGACCCTTTGTCAAAAATTGTGGGGGCTTTGCAAGAAATCTGAAATGAAACCAGCAAGTGCTGGAGAAACTCAACCAATCTGGCAGCACCTGTGGAGAGAGAAACAGAGTTGCTGTTTCAAGTCTGCTATGATTCTGGTTCCAACAAGACCTCTCCAGCACTTTGTTTTTATTTGAGAAAATCCTCCTATTAGAGTAACAGGCAATCGTGACATAGTATAACTGACAGTAGGGTAGTAATCCGAAAGCCCGTGCTTATGTGCTGGATACATGAGTTCGAACCTCAGTGTTCAAATCCGATTCCAAAGTTGATTTCAGCACTGGTCATCGGAACTTGTTTCCACTTGTAATAACCAACCCGACCTGTTTCACTAATGCTCTTTTTAGGGAAAGCAAACTGTCTTTCTTACCTTTGGCTTACATGTGACTCCAGCTTCCAGCTCTACTGTCCCAGCAATCATGAATGACGGTGGACGATAAAACAACTCACTGGAGTAGGCTCCACAAATGTACCCATCCTCAGTGATAGAAGAGCCCAGCATATCATCGCAAAAGCATTCACAGCAATCTTCAGCCGGAAGTGCTAAGTGAATGATCCATCTCTGTCTCCTCCAGTGGCTTCCAGCATCACTGATACCAGTCTTCTGCTAATTCAATTTATTCCACGTGATATCAAGAAATAGTTGGAGGCACTGAATACTGCAAAGGCAATGGGCCCTCACAACATTCTGGCAATAGTACTGAAGACTTGTGCTCCAGAACTTGCCGCTCCCCTAGCCAAGCTGTTCCAGTACAGTTATATCACTGGCATTGCCCCCCAATGTGGAAAATTGTCCAGGTATGACCTGTGCATTATATGGAGGACAAATCCGCCCTAGCCAATTACTGGCCCATCAATCTACTCTTGATCATCAATAAAGTGATGGAAAGTGTCATCCACAGTGCTATCAAGCAGCACATGCTCAGTAATGATGTATGGGTGGCCTAGTGGCTCAATGGTCAGAACTCTCATCTCAGGGACCTGGGATCGATTTTCAGCCTCAAGTGACTGTCTGTGTGGAGTCTGTACGTTCTTCCTGTGTCTGCATGGGTTTATTCCGTTTTCCTACCACAGTCCAAAGTTGCTAAATTACCTATAGTGTTCAGGGGTGTATAGGTTAGGTGTGTTAGCCATTGGAAATGCAGAGTTTCAGGACTAGGGTAGTGGGATGCTTTTTGGAAGGTAGGTGTGGAGTTTATGTCAAATGGCCTGTTTCTACATTGTAAGGACTCTATTGTATTCCATACAAACTTGCTCAGTGATGCGGAATGTGGGTTCTGCCTTGGTTCAAACATAGACAATAGAGAGTGACAGCCCTTGACATTAAGGCTGCATTTGACCAAGTGTGGCATCAAGGAACCCTGGCAAAACTGGTATCGGGACAAACCTTCTGCTAGATGGAGTCATACCTGGCATGTAGGAAGATGGTTGTGGTTGTTGGAGGTCAGTCATCTCAGTTCCAGGACATCTCTGCAGGAGTTCCTCTGGGTAATGTCCTCTGTCCAACCATCTACCTCGTCAAAGACCTTCTCTCCATCATAAGGTCAGAAGTGGCGATGTTTGCCAATGATTGTCCAATGTTCAGCATGAGTCATGACTCCTCAGATCCTGAAGCTGCCCATGTTCAATGCAACAAGGCCTGGACAATGTCCAAGTTTGGGCTGACATATGGCAAATAACCACAGCACCATACTAGTGCTAGACAATCTAACCATTGCAACAAGACATTCAATGGCACACCATTACTGAACCCCCACAATCAGGCTCTTCAGTGTTGTCATTGACCAGAAGCGCAACTGGACGTGTTGTATCCTGTAGAGTAACGACCAGTGTGGATAACGACCATTCAGCCCAACAAGTCCAAACCAGCTCCCCAAAGTGCATCCCACTCAGACTCATCACCCTACCCTATCCATGCTTTTTCCATGGCTAACCTTCTCAACTCTGGACACTACAGGCAATTGAGCAAGGCCAATCCACATAACAGTACAATGGCTACAAGAGGTCAAAGGTGAGGAATAATGCTGTGAGTAACTCACCACTTGACTCTCCAAAGCCATGTCCGTCATCCAAGAGGCACAAGTCAGGAGTGCAATTGTATGCTGCCTACTTGTCTTGAATGAAGCTCCAACACCACTCCGGAAACCTGCCACCATCCAGAACAAAGCAGCCCACTAGAATCATAGAGTCATACAGCATGGAAACTGACTCTTTGGTCCAATTTGTCTGTGCTGACCAAGTTTCCCAAGCTAAGTTAGCCCCATTTGCCTGTGTTGGCTCATATCTCTCTAAGTCTTTAGTTTTCAGGAGCTGCCCAATCCAAATGTCTTTTTAATTTTTGTTGTAGTGATTGTAATGAGGTCAGACAGGTGGGCCTCCCAGAACATGAGTTTCCTGATTGGGACTGTTAATCTGGTCCAATCAGGGAACCCTGGTTTATAGATCGAAATGGGAATATCCACCTGCACACACACATGGGTGCTGGGGAAAAAATAAGCACTACTGCACTTAGGCGGTAGTGTGGGGGTAAAAAAAAGGGGGAAAAGAATAAACCGCAGTGTCACACATTCTGTTCACTCTGAGAGCTGGCTGTGAGAGAGAGAAAAAAAAGTCAGTGTTTTGCTCGCTCTGAGAGATGGCTTTGAGGGAGCTGGACTATGCACGTGTAACTAAAAGGTGACTTGGTGACAGGATACCGGCCTCTGTGGAGTTATTTAATCCAGTTATTTCTTGAGTGTTGTTGGAGATGGACCCATCCAGGCAAGTGGGGATTATTCAATCACACTCCTGACTTGTGGCTTGTAGATGATGGGCAAGCTTTATGGAGTCAGGGGCTGAGTGACTCACTGCAGATTCCCAGCCTCTGACCTGCCCTTGTAGCCACTGATTTCCAGTAAGATGACGGTGGATTGGAGTTTTTGAAATGAAGAAAAAGGAAAAAAAAAATGGGAATATCAGACATTCTGACACTGAGAGTTGACAATGACCAAAATCAAGGACTTTCCAGGTGTAAATAAAGGATGACTTGGTGATGGGATAACGGCATTGGTGGAGTTATTTTGGTGGCGACAAGATCAAAGCACGCTCCTGAAGAAATTCACTTGCAGCAGTCACTTACAAACATTTTTCTGGGATCATGCAATCATTTGGGAAGCTTGATTTGTTTGACCCTGCCAGCCAAGACTGGGCCCAGTGTGTAGAAAGAACGTGTTATAAGGCACCAGATAGTAAAACCTTTCAAGAGTTGACGGATTTAGTAAAGGAATATTACCGACCCCAAGCTTCCTTGAATTCTGAGACATTATCATTTTTACTTAGCGATTCAAGAAACAGGGGGAATTTGTGTTGGGATGTTTGACTTGGTTAAGATGACTGGTAGAGGTTTGTGACTTTAGTTTAAGCCTTAATGAGATGCTGAGAGACTGGTTGGTATGTGGGATTAATGATGTAACTATGAACAGTGCCCACTGGACTTCAAACAGGCACTATAACTGGCTTTATCATTGGAAAATGTGGCAAGTGGAGCATAGGAGTTACAGCATATTAAAATGGAAGTGGACACCCTCACCAGTCTGACTGAGCTTGGGGAACACCACTTGAGTGAAGGCAATTGCAGAGCCTCGCTCAGGACATGTTCTGAATGGAGGGGCTCTAGGTCAGCCCACACCAAAGGCTCAAAACAAAGCCAAGCCTCGGCCAAACAGTTAAGATTTTCTTCAGGATCCAGGCCTGCAATCCATTGTAGTTGCTACTGGTATGGGGACTTAAGACAGCAAATGAGTCCCACTAGACCTAAATTGAGTAAGAGAATTCCTACGCCAGTATCCAAGAGAGTGCACACCCTGAAAGGTCCATCTATCAGATACCTCAAGTGAGCTACAGAGTCAAGATGAATGGGTTACACTTGTTGGAAGATATATAATGAGAGTTGTCCTAGCTGCCACGTCCACACCAGAGTTTCAGTCTTTCCTTGGGCTGGTGTATTATTACAGAAAGTTCATACATGACCTGGCTTCCATCCTGACCCCTTTGCATCATCTCCTCAAGAAAGGTCAACCTTGGAAATAGTCACATAGCCCAGACAACGTTTTCAGGGAAGTGAAGAAACAACTATCATCCTCTAAGGTGTTGGCATGCTATGATCCCAAGCAAGATCTAATATTGACATGCGATGCTGTATGGCATCAGGTAGTATTAGCTCATAGGTGGTTCAATGGAAAGGAACACCCAATGGGGTATGCATCCCAGACTTTGGCTAATGCAGAGCATAAATATGCCCAGATAGGGAATGAAGATTTGGTGGTCATACTTGAAATTGGAAAGTTTCATCAGTACCTTTATGATGTAAGTTTGTAATAATTACGGACCGCAAACTCCTGTTAGGTTTCCTTAGAGGCCAGGGCTGTGCCACCCATATTTTCAGGCCAAATTCAGCGGTGGGCTGTAATACCAATTGTGTATAAATACAGGTTGGATCGTTGTATGGGAGGCCAAGCAGCGAGTATGGATGCATTGAGTTGCCTCTCACTTACAGATACAGTCCTGGTAGTACTGCTACTGGAAGTATGTCCATAATGGATTTAAATTTTCTGGACACACTTCCAGTCACAACTGACAATATCAGATGCAGGCGGATCCAGACTTGGCCAAACTGAAACAACTGGCAGTTATGGGGGAAACCAAAAGGACGTCGCATCCAGAATTGAAACCTTTTTGGACCCAGAGAGACCAGATCACGGTAGAGGGTGGTATACTATTATGGGGAGCAAGAGCGATTGTCCTGAGCAAAGGTTACTGCCAGATACAGGCTGAACTCCACCAGGGTCATTTGGGGGTTTCCAAAATGAAGATGTTACATCTGGTGGCCAGGATTGGACGCAGACATAGCCACAAGGTTGGGCAGTGTCCAGAGTGCCAATAAGGACAAGAGTTATACTCTAGTCACCCCACCCACAATCATTGTCATGGCTAGTTAAAACCTGGACCCGGTTACCCATTGACAATGCAAGTCCTTTCATGGGCTTAATGTTCTTTGTTATTGTGGATTCTACCCTTCCCCCACTCAAAGTAGTTGGACATGCTTAGCATTCATTTGTCAAACATGGGGACGACAATAGAAAATCTGCACACATCTTTTGCAAAACATGGATTCCCGGAAGTGATGATCACAGATAATGGGCCATCCTTTACCAGCAGGGAGTTGGAGTATTTCCTAAAGTCAAATGGGATTCAACATAAGGATAGTTCCATACCATCCATCACCCAATGGTATAAAGAGCAGTCCAAACTTTGAAGGTAGGCTTGAAGAAAAAGCCTACAGCTTCCCGAGATACCACACTGTCCTGATTCCTATTTGATTATAGGATCACCCCTGATACAATTACAGGGATAGCTGCAGCAGAGTTGCTAAGGGGAAGACGACTCCGCACCAGATTAAATCTGATCGTCCCACTGCCTGGGATCGGAGGGGGCGCGGTGAAACGACATCAGAAACACCAGAGAGAACGAGTTGACTACAGGAGATGAAGCTTGATGTAGGAAATGGCCCTGCAAGGGTGAGAGGCATGGTTGGTGCAAGGTCAGAACCCGTGACACATAAAGTTAGCGTAGGAGTGATGGTCCTGAACAAACATTTGGACCATATGAAAGCCATCAGTGTGTAAACTGTGTGTGAGAACAAACCATTGTCTGCTCCTCAGAACAGTCAGAATGACTGTCGGAAACTGTGGGTCCTCCTCCCCCATCAAGGATTGAAGATACCTCGGAATCTGAGATAGACATGGTAGAACTTGCCGCATCGACACTGTTGCTATCGGAAGAAGAGAGTGCATTTTTCACAAGGTGTTCCAGGTGCAAGATGCGAGCTCCGGAGCATTAGCCGCTGTTCGTGTCCAAGGCAGAGTCCAAGGAACCTGACCAGGTGGTAAAACGCCCCAGGAGACACTACACAAAAAGGACCAGCCTATATCCTCGGATTCAGGTGGGGGGAGCAGGCAGTGATTTGTCATGTGGTCAGCTGGATGTTATAGAAAATGAGTTCCTTGACTGGGACTGTTAATCTGGTCCAGTTAGGGATACCTGGCAGACAGATATAAACAGGAGTTCTTGTTTCTGAGGGAGTTGGATCAGTTTCATAAACTGTGCCCGTTTAAATAACAGGGTGACTTGGTGCCAGAATACTACCCTCTGTGGAGTTATTTCACATTTTATTGACACAATGTATTTCTTTTATCTATTTCAAAACACTTTTAGCAGCAAAATGAGAGATGAACTCAAAAGATCAACCCTGCTAACATTGGAAAATAAAACAGAAATAAACAGAAATCTTGAACATCCTGACATCAAGGGCTGCCTCTGAGGGAGCTGGATCAGTGTCAAGGACTCTGTGGAGTCATTTCAATTGTAACTGTGTGCCTGCATCCACCACGTTCTCTGGCAGTTTGTTCAACACACAAACCACCCTCTGTATGAAAACGTCGCCCCTCAGGTCCCTTTTAAATCTTTCTCCTCTCACCTTAATGTTATGTCCTCTAGTTTTGAACTCTCCTACCCTAATGAAAATACCTTTTGCTATTTACCTTATCTATGCCCCTTATGATTTTATAAACCTTTATTTGCTCACTCCCAACTTTTTGGGCAGCGTATTCGTGAGCATCCACTCGCTCCATCACTGATGCTCAGTAGCAGCAGTGTGTACTATCAAAATTCACCAATGATTCTGAGGACCTTCCAAACCCACAGTCACTTCCATGTAGAAGAATAGGAGCAGCAGATACATGAGAACATCACCACCTGCAATTCCTCCTCCAAACACCTAGCATACTGACTTGGAAATAGATCATTGTTTCTTCACTTTCGCTGGGTCAAAGTCCTGGAATTCCCTCATGACAATGTGAGTCTACCAACAGCATTTGGACAGCAGAGGCTTAAGAGCAGCTCAGCATCATCCTCTCAAGGGCAACTCGTGGTGGGCAACACTTGCCCCAGTCATGGCAGATAAGGGAAAATTGGCATCCTGCTTTGCAGACTCTTACCTGAAAAGTAAAAACTGGATGGGGTGGTGCAGAGTAGGAACATCTTCCTCCCCCGCACCACCCCCACCCTCCCTCCTCCCTCCACAGCCAGGACTGGCAGAGGATGTCATGGCAATAGACCTTGCCAGTCTGGTCTGAGGTCGCCATCTGGGTCAGTGCGGTCTCAGTCATCTGGATGAATACCTCACTATGAAGGAGTTTGTCAGAGAACTTCTCTGCTCAGCCAGGGTAAGTCTCACTATCTTCTTTCTGCTATCTCGTATTTACTCCACTCACCCTAGGAGGAACCAGCCTTCAAGAAGACAGAAGGAGTCAATTCGGGTGATGAGTTTGTCGTTCAGCTTTCACCTCCTCCAAGGAGAGGGTCCTGACTCGTATGACCTTAAATGATAGACTGACTGCAGCCAAGTCTTTGGACTGATATCAAGTATGCCCTTTGCACTACTGTACTAGGATACTTTGACGGAAGATATCTCCCTTTTACTTGACTGAGAAATACTGACAGACACGTCAAGCTTTCTGTCTTTGTATCTGTACTAAACAGCAAGGCTTGATCGAAGTAATGTGCGCTCGGTAACTCTGGTGGGTAAGGGCTAAAACACCAATATGCAAAGCAAGGCACTGAGCATCTGGGAAGACGCAAAGTGAGCAAGTGTGAAGAGAGCAAGTGAACAATCCTGAGATGCAACCTGGTCCAATCTGGGAGTTGTGAGCCTGTCCCTGTGTTCTTGTAGCATCATTGCAATGCTACCTTCTGGCTTTAAAGTGCAGATGCATCTGGTAAGGGGATTGGAAAAGTACAAAGAGGGTCCTGAGAGGCTGACAGGTGTTTGAAGACTGCCCGTGTGTTCAATGTGACAAGTGCCCTGGAAGGGTGGCCGGAGGCGTTAAGTTCAAGATGGCACCTGTAACAGTAACTGGTGAACTGAAATCTCCTCTGATGATCATGTTGGGGATAGTTGATGTCTAGTTCCCTTGCTGCAGTTGGGAGAATATGAAGCAGTATATTTAGGAGGCAAGATTTTCTGTTAGTGAGGCTGTTGATAAGCAATAATTCCTGTCAATTGGCATTCTGCCGATCAAAGGCGAGAAGCTTGTCTTGATGCCTGGGACTCTAACTGCAACAAGTTGGCCTTGACTCAAAAAAAAGCATCATCTGAGATCTCACGTGATTCTCCTAGATTTCTCACCTTAGCACCCATCATTCAGTTTAGATTCTGCCCATAGTCCCTGCTCCGTTGCAGCTAACCAATTCATGCATAGGCCCATAAACAGGACAAAGATAAATTAACAAATAGTTTTGGTGATTTTGTTTGAGTGTCAAGACATTGGGAGAACCTAGTTTGTATTCTTTGAATAGTTTCGTCAATTATTTTATGCTCACCTGAGAGGGCAGGTTGGATTCAGTCTAACATCTTGTTTAAAAACTGGACACTGCAGTGCTTCCTTAGTAATGCACCTGGTGAATATTTGAATATAGACCCAGAACGTACATGATATCCAAATCAGCAGAAAGATGGGGAGGCATAGGAGGTAGAATCTGAGGGCCAAAGAGTGCAGCAAGAGGATAGGATGAGCAAAAAATAAAGGCAGTCAGAAACAGGTTCCTGAGCCAGAAACCTGTTTACACTGAAGATCGTGCGACAGTGGAATGTACCACTGGATGAAGCTGAACTGTGAATACTTTAGATAGTAGGTGATTGAAGGAAAATGGGAATACGAGGATATGGGAACAGGGCAGGTACGAAGGAATCAGGACAACTGTTTGACTGCTCGGATTATATCGTGTACTTGAATGTTGCAGCTTTCACTAAGTCTTCATGAATGGAAATGCAGCTATTCAAGTACAGCCTGACCCACTTATTAGAATTACGTTTGTTAGAATGCCCTGTTTAATAGTAGTTAAAGTTTAATCAAAGTATCTAGTTATGTCAATGTAGTTTCACAGCCATGAAAATAACAGTACAGCGCAATAATTCAGTGCCATTATTGGTACAGTTCTTGTTTTAGTGCAACCGGTACAGTGTCAACGCACAAGATGTCAGTATCTGAAGAAAGATTAAAGTGTTCATTAAACTAAATGTAAATGAAATGACTAAATTTAAACTTCTCATCTTGCTATCACTGAGCCACGGAATATTAATTAGGAGATTAATATCTCCAACATTACTGTTTGATACAGTCTCCTAAATTTCAGTGAGAAATTGTTAGCCACGTTAGAGAGACTGTAGCCCATTTTGGCCATTATCCAATTGTACGTGTTGTATCAAAAGTAAGTGGAATAAATATGCACGATTTGACCATATATTTACAATGTCTGTATTTTAAATGAAAGAACCTTTAACAGTATCCGGAGATCAGGAATCGTGCTAGTTGACTTTTTAAAAATTGTTGTCAAAACAAAGCTTGAAGATTTATTAAAGAAAGGATGGAAGATCCAAGGGCCACAGGAGAGCAAAATGTATGAAGGCAACTGGGAGAAATCCTGGAGACTTTTTGTAGAAGGGAAGACCAAGGGAGGTGAGGATTTTCAGTCGTGTGGTGTCAGGAAAGAATCCGTTAAAAGCGACAGCATCGCAAATTAATTGCAATAGCAATGTTGTCAAGGGGAAGTAGTATTTCTCTCTTGCTGGCTCCTTTCAAAGCTCCTTTATAAATATTGTACACCTGGGGGAATGGTAGAGACCAGCTGCAAATGTATGTTTTAACTTCTGGATTATTAGTTGAGATGCTGGCCTATAATACCACACATAATTTCTGGAGCTACAGGGTGAGCAAACTGGTCTCCAAATTTGTACTGTATTTCAGAACTAGTAATAGTGAATGTATGAAATGATGAAGGCTAGGCTTCCAGCCTTCTCTTCCACTCTCTCCAGCTGCTTCTAAACCTGGCCTCTGTAACTGATGCTAGGAAATTTGAGGTAAGGAGCTGGAGGGCCTGTTTATGCACCAGAGTAACAAGCTCACGGGCTGCACCCAGACCATGCCATTTCATGTTCTAGCCTTTCTTTCTGGACTGTTTGTTTCACTCACATTTGGATAGAAACATAAAAAATAGTAACATGGGGAGGCCACTCAGCCCTTCGAGCCTGCTCTGGTATTTAGTACACTTGTGGCTGATCAGTACCCTGTTCTGGCTTCCTCTCCATAATCTTTGACTCCTTGCGCCATATGAGCTTTATGTAACTCATTGTTGAAAACATTGTTATGCTTTGGCCTCAACTGCTTTCTGTGTGAGAAATACATGTAAATTATAACCCTTAATTAGTGAATATTCTAGATCTGGCTAACCACCCCCCTCCCCCACTTGGAGATTTCCCCCATGCCAAGCAATGGGTTGGAAGTCATTCTGTGCTTCCAACTCAAATTGAGAATATCTGTGCAAAGAACAAGCTACAAGAAAAAAAGATTTGAAAGTAGGAGATTTTGTTGAGCGTGTGCTGTGTTTGAAGCTCATATTCTGTACAGGGATTTGCATTTGAAATTCATTAAGAATTCTGCCAATTATCATAAAGCATCAATTAAAATGTTGCCCTCAATGGTAAAAATCGATAATGGCCATTTCCAAAACTAACCTTGCATTATACCATTCCAATTCAAACCCTTATAAAAGAAGCCCAATCTTACAACTTCAAGAAATTAATTGAATGACCAATTTACTGATTTTTGTGAGGAAGCGATAGTTCAAATGGACAATAGCAAGATCAATGGATGCTGTTTATTTCAATTAGAGGAAGATATTTGAGAACACAACATGTAACAAACAGAAGTGGTCATTGTTTAGGTGGCAGATCATTAGGCTGGATCGCGATGTGACGGAACCATCTACACCAAACAGGTAGAATATGTTCCTCTCCTCTCATCTTTAACCCATTGGCTTAAAACTTCTCATTTTGCAATTCTGATGGAAGGACACTGACTAAAATGCTAACTTCATTTTGCTTTTCACAGGTACTACCAGACATAGATTTTAGCAAGGCATTTGAAACGCTTCCCCGTGGTAGGCTCATTCAGAAAGTAAGGATTCATGGGATACAGAGAAATTTGACTGTCTGGATACAGAATTCGCTGGTTCATAGACGACAGGGGTGGCAATGTTTGGAAAGTATTAAGCCTGGAGCTTGGTGACCAGTGGTGTTCCACAGGGATCTGTTCTGGGACATCTGCTTTTTGTGATTTTTATAAATGACTTAGATGAGAAGTGGAAGGGTGGGTTACTAAGTTTGCTGATGACACAAAGGTTGGCGGATAGTGTGGAGGGCTGTTGTAAGTGACAATGGGACATTGACAGGATGCAGTACTGGGCTGATAAGTGGCAGATGGAGTTCAAGCTAGAAAAGTGTGAAGTGATTTACTTTGGAAGGTCAAATTTGAATGCAGAATACTGGGTTAAAGGCAGTATTTTTGGCAGTATGGTGGAACAGAGGGATCTTGGGTCCGTGGCCATAGATCCCTCAAAGTTGCCACTCAACTTGATAGGGTTGTTAATAAGGTGTGTGGTGTGTTGGCTTTCATTAATGGGGAATTGAGTTAAAGAGCCGCGAAGTTATGCTGCAGCTCTATAGAGTCCTGGTTAGACCACACTTGGAATATTGTGTGCATTTCTAGTTGCCTCATGTGGAAGATTTGGAGAGGATACAGAGGAGATTTACCAAGATGCTGCCTGGACTGGAGGGCATGTCTTATGAAGAAAGGTTGAGGGAGCTAGGGCTTTTCTCATTGGAGTAAAGAAGGATGAGAGGTGACTTGATAGAGGTATACAAGATGATGAGAGGCACAGATAGAGTGGATAGTCAGAGACAACCTTAAGAGGTTTACAAAATTATGAGGGGAATGGATAGGATAAGTGGACAAAGTATTTTTCCTGTAGTGGGGGAGTCCAGAACTAGAGGGCATAAGTTTAGGGTGAGAGGGGAAAGATATAAAAGGCACCTAAGGGGCAACGTTTTCACGCAGAGGGTGAAGGCTGGTACGATTGCAGCATTTAAAAGGCATTTGGATGGGTATATGAATAGAAGGGGTTTGGAGAAATATGGGCCAGGTGCTAGATTGGGTTGCAATATCCGATCGGCATGGACAGGTTGGACCGAAGGGTCTGTTTCCATGCTGTACATCTCTATGACTTTTCCCCAGGATGGAAACAGCTATCACAAGAGGGCAAAATTTTAAGGTGATTGGAGGAAGGTTTAGGGGCGATGTCAGATGTAGGTTCTTTCCTCCCACCGCTGGCAGTGCATTCCACACACCCCACCACTCTCTGTGTAGAGTCAGATACATTCAGGACTTTTAAGCGACTCTTGGATAGACACATGGATGATAGTAAAATGAAGGGTATGTAGTTTAGTTTGATCTTAGAATAGGATAAAAGGTCGGCACAACATTGAGTGCCGAAAGGCCTGTACTGTGCTGTACTGTTCTATGTTCTAACTCAATGTCGACTTTTATACAAGGGAAGATTGTGAAATGAGGAGTTGAGAGATATTGTGGATTGCAAAAATGCAGTAAATGTGGTGCACATGAATTTCCAGAGAGCTTTCGAGCTACTGAGTCTATGGAAGAAGTTTAAAGAGTACAGAACAGGCAAGAATTTCCACTTTTGCTTTATTCATCTTGCTATAAAAACTCTTGAAATACTCCTTGTTAAATGAGTGGGAATGAGGGTTTTAATGGCTTCCTAAATTAGCAATTATTGCTGAGACACTTCTTGGACCTTAAAAAGGAACTAGTTTTCGATTCATGAAATCCCAAATGTCTAATAAGAATTCGGCATATTTTAGAAGTTTGTTAAAGTTTATTTATAATCCCTCAGTTTAGATCTTCCCATGTACATGTTCAAACTTCATGTCAGCCTTTTTACATAATCATTAAGGAGTGAAGGTTGATCAGTGCATTTAATTTCCTGGTTTGCTGTCTGTGGGAATTATTCAATGTGTTTAGCTGCTTACCCTGCTTGTGCCATATCACTGTTGATGGATGTCCAGAGATCCCATAGATTTGGCACCAAATTCAAATTAACATTGAAAAGATGAAGTCCATGTGAAAAACATTTGCTTCACTCTGATCACTCAATCCAGGACAATATAGTAAGTGGTTAGCACTGCTGCCTCACAGCGCCGGAGACCCGGGTTCAATTCCCGCCTCAGGCGACTGACTGTGTGGAGTTTGCGCGTTCTCTCCGTGTCTGCGTGGGTTTCCTCCGGGTGCTCCGGTTTCCTCCCACAGTCCAAAAAAAAATGTGCAGGTCAGGTGAATTGGCTATGCTAAATTGCCCGTAGTGTTGGGTAAGGGGTAGATCTAGATGTAGATGTAGGGGTATGCGTGGGTTACGCTTCGGCGGGGCGGTGTGGACTTGTTGGGCCGAAGGGGCCTGTTTCCACACTGTAAGTAATCTAATCTAATCTAATCTAATCTCATTATCTGAAGGACACAGGCGGGCGATAGTTCATTTGGTTAATTGAATTCCGGATAATCGAATGTCGGTTACCACAGTTTAGCTAAACATCAGGTCATGATTACAGAATCCCTACAGTATGGAAACTGTAGCTCCAACACTGACTCTCCAAAGAGTAATCCACGCAAACCCATTCCCCTACATTTACTCCTGATTAATGCACCCAACCTACATATCCCTGAACACTACGGACAATTTAGCATGGCCAATTCACCTAACCTGCACATCTTTGGGAGGAATCCACGCAGACACTGGGAGAATGTGCAAACTCCACACAGACAGTTGCCCGAGGATGGAGTTGAACCTGGGTCCCTGGCACTGTGAGACAGCAGTGATAACCACTGAGCCACTGTGCCGCCTAACAGGACCTTGCAATCTTGCCAGATAATCCGGTATTCGGATAATTGAATACTGGATAATTGAGGGTCCTCTGTATAATCAAAATATTGGATGTGTTTTCTAATCTACATTAACTGCGTTTGGGACTGGCTGCCAACAATGCCGAATCACCGTGGGAAGATTGAGACCACATGGAAAACGCACAGCGTGGAGAGACTACAGGCTATAGAAGGCCTGTAAAGTTTATCTTTCACTTTATTTCTTTACCTTCCTAATCGTTACTTGAAGAATTAAAATGTCGAACTTGTAGCTTTTCTCTTTATTTCTCTATTTTTGTACCTAATGTAACCTAGTACTTAAGATTTGTACCTAGGTACCCTGAATCTAAGATGGTGTCTTTTGTGGCAACAGTGTGCACATTTCCTGTCCTTTGTACTTGAGCACACATGATGATAAACCTAATTCTAATTCTAGTCACAGAGGATTTATGTCTCAGCTTCTCAGGATATGAAAGTTCTCATCTATGCTGACTTTCAAAATCATATTAGCTTTTATCATTAAATTATGACTCTTTTCCATTCAATTGCCTTTTGACTCATATTGTGGAACAGGAATTTTAAAGTCCAGAAGTATTTTATGCACAGCACAAATCATCAACTTTCTGTATTAGCAATATTTCACATCCACTTGCTCGAAATGTGATTTTGAATATCTTGTCAATCTTGGGAAAAGAAATGTATTTTGTTCATCCTGTTAAGATGTATTCTTATTAATATCCTGCTTGGATTTCACATTCTAAATGACTTTTTGGGATGTAAATGAGAGCCTGAGACATTAGGGAAGACTTTGAAGTTTAACCCATGAATGACTGAAAGGTGCCATACAAAATTCAACACTTAATGTCCCTTTTGCCTTTATTATACTAATGCAAGAGTAGAAGCAATAACTTGACTTCTTGATGACTTAAGCAAGGATCTAATTAATAACTTTAAAAAATTCCTCCTGAACCAATGTAGGATATCTGAGTAATAGTCATTTTGTGCTCGTTAGGTTAGTAAAAGTATAATCTCCACTATGTAGGGTTTTATCAGCAATTAAATATATTGTTCTATTGGGACTTCAATCCTTGCTTATATCACATGAAGGTCTTGCTTTAGCTGTAATTTTGTCTAGCTAAAACATTGCAGCTGCTCTTCAAGGGCATATTGCTGAGCTGTTGAGCTGGCTGACCTGTGTTCTCAATTCAAAATGTTATGAAGAAAATCTATTGAGCAGTATACTGTGTTAGTAGTACATGAGATTCAGTGCATTCAACAGAGTGAAAGGGAACATGGAATGTTAAAAAGCTTTAAAAGGAATTGAAGGACTCGACAACGAAAGATGATTTCCATGAAATTCGTGAATTTGTGGCAAAGGAGTATTACCATTAGAAGGACAAATGAGGTTGCATGCAATAAATTATTTGAAGAATTTTCCACATATTTGGAAACCAGGACATGGAAGTCATTACTGCAAGTTGTCAATGAAATCAATTGCATCACAGCATGACTCTATTTAGAAATTAATTAATTGCTCATGTAATAAAGATATTAAAGTGTACTGTGAACAGAGGAATGGTATTATCACCAATGAAGGAACAAAGGAGTGAATGCCTTCCTGTTGTGTTAAAATTTCTTGATGATTTGAAGTATAGTAGGATTGAGGAGGAACCTGCTAACCACTTGTACATAAATGGCAGCAACTTCTGCTCCAAATGACACTTCAGAATTGATGGCAGCTCAGTGACTGGCAAAGAAAGAAAACAGCTTGCAACTGAAACCAGTGACTGTTGTGTAAAGGCAGGTGTCTGAAATGGCAGTTGGGTCATATCAGCAGATCAGTGCTCATAGTGTGCGATCTTAAGGCTTTCAAGGTGGAACTCTGAGCTAGAGACTTGGCCTGCAGGGCAAACAGCCCTTTTAAAGTGATTCTATCTTCAGAGAACTATGTGGCTGATAAACTCATTAATGGGCTCATTTTTGTTTTCTCAATGGCTCAACGCGGATAGATATCCAGGCAAATTGTTTATTAGAGTGGAAGGTTTCAAATACCAGGAGCTGCTAGTTTTGATAAAAAACAAGGAAGGACTAAGGTAGGGTCAGTTAAAATGTTTTTGCATAATGTAGAGATGTTCTGATGTGGCCCGAGGGTCACCTGTAGCCTGTAAGTCAAGCCACAGACAACTCATCAAGCCCTGACAACTGTTCAATTTGTGTCTTTTGTATATAGTCCCATCTTTAAATGTTGTGGGTCTGCATGTTCACGGGGTGATCGTTAAAACTACTGTCAGGTTGCTGGGTAAAGATTTGTGATATCAACCATTTGAGGTATATGCAGATCACATGAAATTACAATCTGCTTTGTTGATGTGGCCTGCTCCTGTGGAGACACAATATCCCGTTAAAAAGTTGGGGTAAAGGGGAGATAGTCACCCAAGACAGTGTTCAGCCTTTGTTCTGTTGGTCACCTCTGAGGATAATGTGAAGGAAGTACTCTGGTGAGAATGAGTGGGAGTTTAGCCTCACTTGATTTCTGACTGAATTTGTACCAGTGTAGGAGGGGCTAATCAATGGCAGAACAGTACCTCTGAAGTGCAGGGACATTTGCTCGCACATAACCTGTCATCTAGATGTGCTGAACTGTGTCACCTACAGTATGGATGTCTGCAGCCAATAGATGGTATAGGACAGGCATATCCATTGACGTAAACGTTAGCTGTTGCCTAAAGCTGAACACTACCTCCACCGTACGCAGTAATGTTGACTAATATCAAGAGTGCCATCGTGAGCAAAGTGGATACACTGCCTCTCAAACACTTTATACAGCTCTACATTGTCTTAGTAATTGTCAGACATGAAATTGTACCGTACTGCACTGCCATCCGCAGACTTATACCAACACTGTATCCTTCATATTTCTTTTCCTGTCGGTTCTTGCTTGATTACGTTTCAATCTCAGAATAGGCTGTTACTAAGTTGCATTACCATCTGACATTTACTACAGAGTTATTGAGGCTTGAACCCCTTATTTTGGGGTTCCATGTTAATTTTCACCTTCCATTTTAATATTCCCACATGCGTAAAGATAGAAACTATAAGCCATTCGACTATTTGAACCTGTTCTGCCATTCGCATAATGATGGCTGATCTTGCTTTCTGTCTACACTCTTTGATTCATTTAATATCTAAACATCTATCAATCTGTTTCTTGAATATACTCTTGCCCCTGCAGCCTTGTACAGGTTTACCAGGCTTCTAAGTGAAGAAATGATTCATAAATGGCTGACCTCGTATCCTGAGACAGTGACCCTGTTCTAGAGTGCCCCACCAGGGGAGATATCCTCCCTGCACCTAGTCCATCTAGCCTGTTAGAATTGTGTATACATTTCAATCATGTCCTCTCATTGTTTTAAGTGGACCTGTATTCACGATAGTTTTGAAAATCTCTCCTCATACGACTGTCCTGCCAACCCTTGCATCAGCCTGAACTCCCTCGATGGTAATTATACCCTCCTCAGCAAATTCCCATTCCCATCATTTAGTGCTACTGGCACTCATCCAATCTTTCTTTGATACTGTATGAAATTTGGTGATGAAAATGCCCTTCTGTTCTAAAATCTGCCATGCAGCTCCTAAAATTCTGCTTCTGCTTCTGCTTCAGTTGTACAGACACCACAGACCACATGTACAATCTGCAACACGTATACAGGTATCACTAGCTAAACCAGATACCGTCAGCTGAGTTGATAATCCTGGTTCTGATAATAAAAACTTTTAATTTGAAAAATGTTGGAAGATGGGTCTTGAAGCTTTCAGTGACGATATCCTTTGGTACGGGTTCGGTTTCCTTACTTGAGAAGTGATGCATTGGAAGGGGTATGGAGGGGGTTCACTAGGTTGATTCTAGAATTGAGGGTTGGCATCTGAGGAGGGATTAAGTAGACTACAACTATACTCATTGGAATTTAGAAGAATGGGACTGGGGTTGGGGGGGTGGGGGCGGGGGGGGGTCTCTTATAGAAACATAAAATTACAAGGAGAATAAATGCGATTAGAAGCGGGGAGGTTGTTTTCCATTGGCAGATGGCGCTAGAATGAAGGGGCATACCCTCAAAATAAGGGGGAGCAGATTTAGGGCTGAGTTGAGGAGGAACTTCTTCACCAAAAGGCTTGTAATACTGTGGAATTCCCTGCCCAGTGAAGCAGTTGAACCTACCTTGCTGAATGTTTGTTAAGGCAAATATAAGTTTTGAACAGTGAAGGGATTAAGATTATGGGCGCTGAGTTCATGAAAAGATCAGCCATGATCATACTGAATGGTGGAACAGGCTCATGGGGCCAGATGGCCTAATCTTGCTCCTAGTTCTTATGTTCTTATGAACTTTGTTTTGTTCCAGGATTATTTTATGTTCCGGATGAAAAATTGTTGATAAACTGTCTTTGTAACAAATGTTGCTTCTAGTTTGTGTAGATGGATACCTCTGGTCTTTTTATTGCTGGAGAGCATTAGGCCCTTGTTCCTGACAGTACTCGCTCGTTCATTTTGTATATTCAACACGGTCAGTCTATTTTTTTTTCCTGCTTTGCTGGACCAATTCCCATTCCAAACCTTTGATGAAGGATGCAACTTTGTTCATTGTGAAAAATACAGGATACTTAGTTACAAGTATGGGGATCGGATATCTGAGCCATTACCGGAGGTAGAGGCACCCTAGATTAGATTCCCTACAGTATGGGAACAGGCCCTTTGGCCCAACAAGTCCACACCGACCCTCTGAAGAGTAACTCACCCAGACCCATTCCCCACATTTACCCCTAACACTATGGGCAATTTAGCATGGCCAATTCACCTGACCTGCACATCTTTGGATTGGAGGAGGAAACCAGAGCATCCAGAGGAATCCCACACAGACACGGGGAGAATGTGCAAACTCCATACAGACAGTTACCTGAGGCTGGAATTGAACCTGGGTCTCTGGTGCTGTGAGGCAACAGTGCTAATCGCTGAGCCACCATGCCGCCCTATAACAATTGAGAAATCCAATTCAATGATGGGAGAACTGCAGATGCTGGCTTTCAAATATAATCTGGGCTGAGCTACTTCACCCATTGATGGGGGACCAGGAGAATTTGCTCAAAATAGTTTGATATAACTGCAGTCAACCCTTGATATTTAAACTCCGAGCATGCACTGGTGAAGCCTGACCCCATGTACAGTTGAACTTATTTGAATTAAATTTACACTAACCCAAGTTTTATTCACATGGTTTTACTTATTGACCAGCCTTTTATTTTTTAAAAAAATGTTAATTAAACAGAGAATGACAGCATTTGTATCTTTTATTGTGGGCAATGTCCCATTATATCTTTTTAACATTCCAGTAAATCCCACTTGAAACTACTTTTTCTGTAATTCAGGAAGTCATGTCTTTTTTGGAACCAAGTAAGTTGCAATCAGTTAGTATCTGTGAGTGCGGATACAGTACAGACTCTGTGGTTTGTGTGGTTCTGCTGAACCACTTCTGTGGGTTTAGTTTCCTCTCTGCACTATTTTTGGCTGCCACAACAGCTACTGAATTTGTATAAATGGCAGTCTCCGCTGTTTTATTGCAGTTATTTAAAACGGGCTCTGAACTGTGTGAAATTAGCGCAGGTACAAATTTGCAGGAACGCGTCATTGCATGCAAAAGAAATTAAACTCTCCGAGGGGGACCTGGGGTCACTGCCTGGACTGGGAAGAATGAAAGAGCAGCAGTGGAAAGTATTCACTGGTCAAACGAAGAGGCTGAGTTTCAGCTCAGTGGAATGCTCTCTCTATATCATGGGGATGAATCATGGCAAATAGGTTAAAGTTCAGTTTACTGAACAGAAAGTGCAGACCCCCAACAGGACAGCAGGTCAGGATTAGCATGCTAAATCGTTATTAAGAAAACATGAATGCAAATTATTCTTTGCAAAAAAGTTATACTCCAGTTATAGCAACATCTGTAAAGTTTATTTACTTATAGAGTCATACAGCACAGAAACAGACCCTTCAGTCCAACCAGTTCATGCTGATGATGATCCCAAACTAAACTAGTCCCGCTTGCCTGCGCTTGACCCATATCCATGCAAACATTTCTTTTTCATGTACTTATCCAAACGTATTTTAAATGTTCTAACTGTGTCCCCATCCACTACTTCCTTTGGAAGTTTGTTCCACACATGGACTATGTTTAAAAAGAAAATTGGCCCTCATGTCTTTTTTTTAATCTGTCACCTTTCACCTTACTAACTGCCCACTAGTCTTAAAATCCCCTATCCTAGGAAAAAGACACCTGGCATTCACCTTATCCATGCCCCTCATGATTTTATAAACCTCAAGAAGGTCAACCTGTTACGCTTCCATGAAAAAGAGTCCCAGCCTATCCAGCCTCTCCTAATTTAAACACTTTTTATTTCATTTTTATCAATTTCGAACTTTCGACTACTTAACAACCCAACTACTTTGCTTTGCTCCATTTTCCTGGAGCCAGTAGTAGCTCACACTCTAATCTCTCATCACTTCCCTGTTACGGTGTTACATTACAGTAATTAGTCTGTAATTTAGTTAGCCTCTGGAGAAGGTCACTTGCTTCAGGTGTTGAGCTCAGAATAGGAGGAAAATGTACTGAGGTGCTTTTCAAATAAAACACATCAGTTGTAACCCTGTTCTGTTCCTCCAAGTTAGTCAGCCTCTGCTTGAAATTGGAATGAGCTGCCTGGTTGATACATACTTCTCTAAAAGGCTGTTAGTTGTTCTGGCAGGACAATGAGTAGGAAGCAAGATCTGTCATGATAAAGAGCAGTCCACAACTATTGGAGGTCTCAAGATGTTTTATAGCCGATGGAGGTTGGTTCAAAGGCTGGTGAGTGATGCCAACAGTGTGGGTTAAATCCCTGTACCAGCTAAGGTCACCGAAGATTCCACAATCTCAACTTCAGCTCTTGCCTGAAGCATGGTGACCCTTGGGTTAATCTCACCACCAGTTATCTCCCTTTAATGAGAGAGCAGCTCTGTAATCCTCTGACATTGTGGTGACTTCATTTTGCCCTTTACTCATTAAACTGCTAAAAACACTGAAAGTCGCAATTATGCAATTTCTTTTTGCCTGATTGGTGATGAGAATTGGATCCCATATTCTCTTCCATAATTTTAAATATAACTTAGTTTTAAAGAGGAATATGGGTGATCTAATAAAGACAGCCACCGAGAAATATAATTGAGAATTCTGAGTGAAATTCTTCACTTAGAGAGTGATAAAAATTTGGAGCTCTCTGCCACAGAGAGGGATTGAAGCTAAAAGTGTAGATACAGTTAAGGTACAATTAGAATCAAAGAGATGTACAACATAGAACCAGACTCTTCGGTCCAACTCATTTATGCCAAACGGATATCCTAATTAAATCTAGTCCCATTTGTGAGTATTTGGCCCATGACCCTCCAAACCCTTCCTATTCATGCACCTATTCAGATGCCTATTAAGTGTTGTAATTGTACCAGCCTCCCCCACTTCCCCTGGCAGTTCGCTTCATACCCGCACCACCCTCTGCATGAAAGATTTGCTCCTTATGTCCCTCTTAAATCTTTCCCCTCTCACCTTAAACCTATGTCCTCTAGTTTTGGACTCCCTCGCTCCACCAAAAAGACCCTGCCTCTGTAACCTATCCATGCTCCTCATGATTTTATGAACATCTACAAGGTCACCCCTCAGCCTCCAATGCTCCAGGGAAAATAGTCCCTGCCCATTTAGCCAAATGCACCATCAAATGTTTGAGAAAGAAAGAGAATGGAAGGTTATGATGGCATACGTAGTGAGAAAAGATGGGACGAGATTCTAGAGAAGGATCAACACTGATCCTTGGGATGAATGGACTGATCATGTTAACATTGGCGTAAAAGTAATGTTGAAAGTATATCTATGCATCATAGCAGTAGATTCCCAGAGGGATATAAACCATAAATAAAAACAGTAGTATTTGCTAGTGAATATACTTGCTGTACTGGGTTTCCATTTTGAAATGGACAAGATGAATTGGACCAGTATATGTCACCTGTAAGTTTCATTGCATTTATTTTCCTTCACGATTGTAGTCTATATGTCCCTTAAAAAGACTGATTACTGGTAACGTTGGGCTAGGTGACAAAATCCTTGTGCTAAAGAAGGGAAACTCTTCTGTCTGCCATTCAATTCATGCTTTGGGGCACTAGTCCCAAAGACAACATGTTCACCACAACTTCAGCTGGGATTGCCTAATTCTTAGAGTACTGATTTTACCTGGAGTCCTCCCGGTCTGCATAGTCTACTACCAACAGCTGTGGTATATGTTCCCTGCAATCTATGTCTAAAGATATTTGATTTCCTAATGTTTTATGGCCTGCTAGCATCAAACACTGAAAATTAATGCTCAACATTTAATCATTAGCAAACAGTATTAAAATCGGTTACAAGTTATTGTCTCTGCTGTTACTCAGTCCTCTTTTATGCAAATTATTTGATACATTTCCCGATATTACTTTTTAAGTGTAGCATTGTTGTACTTTACTAAGTGCTTTTGAATGTCCTATAGCCATGAAAATCAATGCTGAAAAACAGCTTATTTTGTAATTCTAATTACAAACCACCATTTATGTCACATAAATATAAATGGTCATGCTTTTAATAGATTTATAATTTCAGAGTCATTCTCAAATAAATTTTTAAAACTCATATATTTTTATTGCATTCACTGATCATACTTGAAATATTCTTTCCTGCACGTTCACAATAGTCAGCATAGTTTAGTCAAAACATCACTTTACAGTCTTCATTTTAAAAAAGGCCATTCATACTTTGCACAGCGCTGCAATGTTTACAGATTCCACTCCTAAAATATTGTCTGCTTCTAACGTTGCAGTGACTAATCATGTCAAGGAGGTGTCTGAGATGTCATTAATTAGTTTGAAATAGTTGGGCTGTCATGAGATCCTGTAATAAATGTTTTGTGGAATGATGAACCATCCATCTACATTTTCTAAAGAATGCACACGCTGAAGTTTCCACACTGTCCCTCTTCTGTGATTGATGCCTTTTGTATCCAAAAGCATGCCATTACGATAGATGGGAAATCTTAGGAGTCGTTTGCCTTATTGATGAAGGCATTCAAGGCAGAAGGAGAGGGAACGAAAGGGCATACCTTCACAGAGCAAACATTTTGCGAAGGTACTTTTTTTAAAAAGCTAATTTATAAATAAATAATATGATGCAAATCATGATACAATCCACCTGTAGCTGGTTAAAAATCACACAACATCAGGTTATAGTCCAACTGGTTTAATTGGAAGCACACTAGCTTTCGGAGCGACGCTCCTTCATCAGGTGATTGTGTGATTTTTAACTTTGTACACCCCAATCCAACACCGGCATCTTTGATTACATAACACAACCGAGTCATAGGAATGTACAGCATGGAAACAGACCCTTCGGTCCAACCCGTCTATGCCGACCAGATATCCCAACCCAATCTAGTCCCACCTACCAGCACCCGGCCCACATCCCTCCAAACCCTTCCTATTCATATATCCATCCAAATGCCTCTTAAATGTTGCAATTGTACCAGCCTCCACCACTTCTTCTGGCAGCTCATTCCATACACATACCACCCTCTGCATGAAAAAGTTGCCCCTTAGGTCTCTTTTATATCTTTCCCCTCTCACCCTAAACCTATGCCCTCTAGTTCTGGACTCCCCAACCCCAGGGAAAAGACTTTGCTTATTTATCCTATCCATGCCCCTCATAACTTTGTAAACCTCTATAAGGTCACCCCTCAGCCTCCGACGGTCCAGGGAAAATAGCCCCAGCCTGTTCAGCCTCTCCCTGTAGCTCAGATCCTCCAACCCTGGCAACATCCTTGTAAATCTTTTCTGAACCCTTTCAAGTTTCACATCTTTCCGATAGGAAGGCAACCAGAATTGCACGCAATATTCCAACAGTGGCCTAACTGATGTCCAGTACAGCTGCAACATGACCTCCCAACTCCTGTTCTCAGTACTCTGACCAATAAAGGAAAGCATACCAAACGCCTTCTTCACTATCCTATCTACCTGCGACTCCACTTTCAAGGAGCTATGAACCTGCACTCCAAGGTGTCTTTGTTCAGCAACACTCCCTAGGACCTTACTATTAAGTGTATAAGTCCTGCTAAGATTTGCTTTCCCAAAATACAGCACCTTGCATTTATCTGACTTAAACTCCATCTGCCACTTCTCAGCCCATTGGCCCATCTGGTCAAGATCCCACTGTAATCTGAGGTAACCCTCTTTGCTGTTCACTACATCTCCAATTTTGGTGTCATCTGCAAACTTACTAACTGTACCTCTTATGCTCGCATCCAAATCATTTATGTAAATGACAAAAAGTCGAGGGCCCAGCACAGATCCTTGTGGCACTCCACTGGTCACAGGCCTCCAGTCTGAAAAACCCTCCACCACCACCACCATCTGTCTTCTACCTTTGAGCCAGTCCTGTATCCAAATGGATAGTTCTCCCTGGTATTCCATGAGATCTAACCTTGCTAATCAGTCTCTAATCAGTCGAAAGCTTCACTGAAGTCCATATAGATCACATCTACTGCTCTGCCCACATCAATCTTCTTTGTTACTTCATCAAAAAACTCAATCAAGTTTGTGAGAGATGATTTCCCACGCACAAAGCCATGTTGACTATCCCGAATCAGTCCTTGCCTTTCTAAATACATGTACTGACAGGACTCGTACTGCAGTAACAGGCATTTCTTTAAACAATTTCAGGCAGTTTTCCTCCTTTGCGCTTTCGGGGCAGAATCTTGCCAGACGCTGAATGGCAAGGGCATTGGCAAGAAATTTAGGAGAATTGTATGAGATGAGCAGTGAGGAGCTACACACCGTGAAGAGCCAAAAGTCAATTTCCAACCAAATGTTGACCAGTGAAATGAGACTGTCATTGATGAGCAGTGAGTGGCCAGTTACATTACTGTGTCGTAAAGCATCCCTGTAATTTTCTATTCTCCCACCCACCAGTTAGAAACTAGACGGTGACAATTCTTGACATGCAAGTCTGAACGGATCCCTGGCACCTCCAGCTCAATGTTTGCTCCTCTGGACTTCTGTAAGTCACCAGCATCTCATGACAGCTCCATGGGCAGTGGCTGCACCCAGTCCCTGTCCAGTAGGACTTCCTGGTTCCTATGAATGGAATGTCAATTGCCCTCAGACTAACATGACCAGGCAAATAAAATGGACATGCAGAGCGGCTGCAGACCCCTCCGTGCTTGAGTAGGGTGCATGGCTGGACTTTAAAGATGGTGCCAGGGCCGGGAACCCTGGGAGTTCCTCTTAGTGGCCCACGCTTCTGACTCTGATGAGAGGGTTAGATGTCATTGGGGAGTGGTGCATGGTTAATATGGCAAGTTTGGGAAGGTGGTGTGAGAATACTCATAAGGAGAAACCCTCCATGAAACCAAGTCAAAAATGACACCAAACCAATTCCTGGTGAGGTTCACCCCCCCCACCCCCCCACCGTGTCCAGCCCTTCTGTCGATTATTCTTTGTGTGTGAATGAGTTTCTAACTTGAACTCATGGCTCCTTTATTTCCTTTTTAAATTCCATCAATATTTCTGAGACACCATTTTGAACCTTTCATAGCTTTCATCGGATTGGTTCTCTGGTGGTCTGCTTGGTCTGATGTTCACCTGCGTTCCATTTAGCTTCTCTCTCCTCCCACTCCTCCGTCGCTCTGTCTCGAGCGCTCTCTCTCTCTCTCTCTCTCTCTCTCACACACTCTGTCTTACGCTCTCTCTCTCTCTTCAAACAAGGTAACTTAGTGCTGATTATTTTCTAATGGAGTGGAATTTACCCAACCTCTAAACCAAGGGCGCAATGGTGTGTCAGTTGGAAAAATATGAGACTAGAAACATGAGATAGTCAATGTTGAGGAAAGAAGTCTGACTTTCAACCCAAGGTTTCAACAGCTAGACAACAGTTTCACCAGTGAGTGGCAAGAAGCCGAGTTGCAAGCTCTAACATCTCATTATTACCTAACTTCATTTCATTTAGATGTAGTTTGCCATTTTCCAGCCAAATGGAAACCTGAGCAGGCATCTGGTGGCTGTGACTTGCTGGTATCCTCTGGGACTTGTGGCAATGGCTGTAAATGAGCTGCGGTTAATGTAGTAGTGAATAGTGGTTCTAAGGCACAAGTCTTGCTTAGAACATAGAACAGTATAGCACAAGACAGGCCCTTTGTCCCTCAATGTTGTGCCAACCTTTTATCCTACTCCAGTATCAAACAAATCTACATACTCTTCATTTTACTCTTATCCAGGTGCTATTGCTTCAATGTCCCTAATGTATCTGACTCTACAATCACCGCTGGCAGGGCATTCCAAGTACCCACCACTCTGAGTAAAGAACCAAAGTCTGACATCTCCCCTAAACCTTCATCCAATCACTTTAAAATTATGTCTCCTCATGATAGCCATTTCTGTTCTGGGAAAAAGTCTCTGGCTATCCAATCTATCTGTGCCTCTCATCAACTTGTATACCTCTATCAAGTTGCCTCTCACTCTTCTTCGCTCCAATGAGAAAAGCCCTAGCTCCCTCAAAGTTTCTTCATAAGACATGCCCTCCAGTCCAGACAGCATCCTGGTAAATCTCCACTGGACCTTCTCTAAAGCTTCCACATCCTTCCTTTTAATGAGGCCGCCAGAACTGAATGCAATATTCCAAGTGTGGTTGCGAAGATTTTTGTTGCAACCTGATGAGCATATAACCGAATTGACAGATGCACCTGAAAGCCATGATCAAAGTCAAGGATCACGGAAGAGTCTGTGCAGGGGGGAATGATGGCCTCGAGGTATTATTGCTAGACTATTAATTCAGAGACCCCGGTAATGTCCTGAGGACTTGAGCTTGAATCCCACCATGGAAGCTGTTGCAATTTGAATTCAATAAAAAGTCTAGAATTAAGGGTCTAATGATGACCACAAAACCATTGCTGACGGTCTTTTCCCTGGCAATCAGTCTGGATCCCTGATGTCCTTTAAGTTTGGAAACTGCTGTCTTTACCCAGTCTAGTCTACATATGACTCCAAACTCTCAGCAATGTGGTTGATTCTTAAATGGCCGTGGGAAATTAAGGATGGGTAACAAATCCTGGCCTAGCCAGTTAAACCCGCATTCATGAATGATTAAATTTTTTTAAAAGTCAAGTACCAACTTGGCACTGAGATTTTTGCAGAGTTAGGAGCCTAATCAATCCAGCGAAGAGCTGCCAACATGGCTGAAATGCCAGTGCTCAAAGAGGCTAGCAGGATGCCACAGGAGTCCAGCAATCTGTCTTCCAACACATTACTGGGATTATTGAGACACCACCTTGCGATATGTAACCATGGTTTTGCAGAGCATGAAGCTTCTGCTCTCTATCAGAATGACAGCCTTCGATTGCCCATTGCTGTCACTCTTAAACCATTTTGCTGTTGCTAGGTATCCACTATAACCTAGTGTTGTGTGATTCTTAACTTAGGGCAGTGTTAGATGTCACCATCTCCTGGAGCTGCTCCTTCCCAACTGTTGCCTGTGTAACTTTTGTTGGAGGTCGACTCTCATGATATTGAGACTGTGCAGCATCCAGCAGATCATTGAAATTCCTGCTACATACTCACTGCTGGGCTCTTTCACATTAGTCCAGGCTGAGAAAATGCTGGTCCACACTAACACATTTCTTGTGGGAGAATGGCTTTTGCTGTCCAATTGGCTATGCATCCAAGTAGGGACATGCCATTGGTGAATAACCTTGTGCTGATTTGTCACTCCAATCATAGAGTTATACATCATGGAAACAGATCCTTCAGTGCAAATCGTCTCTATTGACCAGATATTCTAAACTGATGTTGTATCCCTCTAAGCCCTTCCTATTCATGTACCCATCCAGATGCCTTTTAAATGCTGTAATTGTACTAGCCTCCACCACTTCCTCTAACAGTTCATTTCACACACATACCACTCTGTGTCAGTTTGTTCCCGTTGTTTGACTTTGGAGGGCACAGTGGATGGCTTCAGAATGGAGGCACCATGATAAGATCATAGACATTGATCACATGGTCACATCAGCTGGAGGTTGAGGGAGGAGAATCCCTCTTGGTTGTAGTCTATTTCAGAATTGAACATGTGAACAACCACAATGTGGTATGTGTACAGTCAAAGAGTGGGGAAGCTGTCAGTGTTCATCTAGCCTTATGCTAACTCTACCTGCTTCTCTCTAACAAGAGAGAATATAAGATGTCTTTGTGGGTCTCTTTGCAAACAGGGCCTGAGTGACCTTCCCCGTGTAACAGTGGATGAAAAGCAGGGAGGTTGTTGCTCATTCCAACCCTGAAGGAGCTCCATGCACAGAAGTTCATTGCAGTAGGTCCCTTTTAAATACCTTCAATGATCAAGCATCCACAACTCTCGGGTTGAGAAATCCAGACATTCACTACCCTCTGAAAGAAGAAATTTCTTCACATCATGGGGCGGCACAATGGCTTAGTGGTTAGCACTGCTGCCTCACAGCGTCAGAGACCCAAGTTCAATTCCAGCCTTGGGTGACTGTGCAAATTTCACTCTGACATTCTCCCCATGTCTGTGTGGGTTTCCTCTGGGTGCTCCAGTTTCCTCTCATAATCCAAAGATGTGCAGGCTAGGTTGATTAGCCATACTAAATTGACCATAGTGTGCAGACTAGATGAGTTAGCCATGGGGAACGCAGGGTTTCAGGGATAGCGTAGTGTGTGGGACTGGGTGGGGTGCTTGATGTGGACTCAACGGGCCAAATGGTCTGCTTCCACACTGTAGGGATTCCATGATGATTCTATGATCTCAGCTTTAAGTGTGTCTCCTCATTCTGGAGCTATTTGAGACTCCCCCACTAGTGGAAACATCTTCTCAACGTCTATCCTGTCAAGCCCCCTCAGAATCATTCTCATAAACTCTAATGAATGAAGGCTTGACCTGTTTAGGTGGTCTTGATAAGTTAACCCCTTAATCGTGGGACTCAATCCGAGTGAATCTTTTTTGTACTGTCTCCACTGCCAACATGTCCTTCCTTTAAGATAGGCACAAAGTACTTTATGTACTGCCTCACATTTCCCTATTTTTAAGGTTTCACTATTTTTAAACTTCAACTCTTTAGGATTAAAGCTAAAAATTCTATTTGCATTCTTAATTACTTACAGTATCTGCATGTCAACACTTTGTGTTTCATACACAGGAACACCCAGGTCCTTCTGCACTGCACTTTCTTTGGAATCTCTCTCTCTGCTTAAATAATCATCTGCGTTTTGATTCTTTCTGCCAATGTGCATAACCTCACACTTTCCTACATTTAAACTCCATCTATCAAGTTCTTGACCACTCACTATATCTGCTTGTAGGTTGCTTTTGTCCTCATCACAACATGTCCCCCCAAACCCCTCTTCTTTTTGCATCATCAGCAACTTGGGCAGATTACACGATGCCCCCTTCTCCAAGTTAATTTAATAGTTGTTGAATGTTCTTCTGAACTGCCTTTGTTAATCACAGGTGGTTCATGAGTTTTTTTTTACTGGAATAATTTTTTTTGCTGAGCGTTATGAAATATCTACTTAAATGTCAGTCATTGCTCATCCAAAGACTTTTCTCTTAATTTTCCCACCGTCTTTAGATAACTCTTTTTTCATGCTTCTATAATTGCCCATATTTAAGTTGAGGACATATGGAGGATAATGTGTTTGTGTAGTTCTGCTTTTTAATATCACCCAAAAGTTGTTTATAATGCCTGAGCAGAATCTCTTTCCTAATTCTACGCGTATCATTGGTAACTATGTGGACAGTTGCACCCTGGTTCTCCCAACTCTCTCCCCCCACCCCCCCAAACCACCACCCCAATTTCCTGTCTAGCTCAGAAGGGATGCCTTTAACCTTGGCACCAGATGGGCAATATAGCCTGTGGGACCCTCCACCTTTGCTGCAAGGAGCAGTATCTATTCCCCTAACTATGCTTTCCCACATTGCAATCTCATTTCTCTATTAGAATATAGAACATTGAAAAGCACAGCACAGAACAGACCCTTCGGCCTATGATGTTGTGCCGAGGATTAATCCTAATGTAAAATAAAAAGACTTACCTATAGATTCCTCAGTTCACTGCTATCCATGTGCATGTCCAGCAGATGCTTAAATGTCCCTAATGACTCTGCTTCCACCACCACCACTGGCAACGCATTCCATCCATTCACAACTCTCTGCATAAAGAACCTACCTCTGACGTGTCCTGTATACCTTCCTCCTAATATCTTAAAACTATGACCCCTCGTCCCAGTCAATTCTGCCCTGATGAAAAGTCTCTGGCTAATGACTCTATCCATGCCTCTCATTACCTTGTGTATCTCAATCAGGTCACCTCTCTTCCTCCTCCTCTCCAGAGAAAAAAGTCCGAGCTTAGTCAACCTCTCTTCATAAGACAAGCCCTCCAGTCCAGGCAGCATTCTGGTACACCTTCTTTGCACCTTCTCCAAAGCCTCTGTATCTTTCCTATAGTAGAGCAATCAGGACTGGACACAATATTCCAATACACCAGAGACTTGTAGAGCTGCAGCAAAACCTCGCAGCTCTTAAACTCGATCCCCCTGTTAATGAGTTCCCCTATTGGGCAGGGGGACTCACTAAGATTCCTCCAAAGCTAAATTCATGATCCCCAAACTTGCCTCCATTGTGGTCACACATTCCTCGCCCTCGCCATGAAACATTTTTGATCTAATATATCTAAGGGATGCAACTGACCCCTGAAACACAGCATCCAGACAACTCTCTCTCTCCCTGATGTGTCATGGTGTCAGCAACTTACACTGCAGTTCATCAGCCTTGAGCTGTAGTTCCTTGAGCAGCCAACACTTGCTGTAGATCAATGGATCATTCCAGCATCCAACAGCTCCCACCTACTGTAGCTGCAACCCATTACCTGTTCAGCCTTCTCTATTCAATTTAATTAAATAATTTGGATCTTAAGTAAGTGGATTTCTCAATTGTAATCTTTAGAGGCAGCATAGTGGCTCAGTGGTTGGCACTGCTGCCTCACGGCACCAGGGTCCCAGGTTCGATTCCAGCCTCGGGCAACTGAATGTGTGGAGTTTGCACATTCTCCCCATGTCTGCATGGGTTTTCTCCAGGTGTTCCGGTTTCCTCCCATAACCCAAAGATGTGCAGGTCAGGTTAATTGACCATGCTAAATTGCCCATAGTAGTTAGGTGCATTAGTCAGAGGGAAATGGGTCTGGGTGGGTTATTCTTCGGAGGGTCGGTGTAGACTGGTTGGCACAGAGAGACCAGATATACGTGAAGAATCTCACAGGTAGTGCTTTTCTCACCACCAGCCAAGCAGTGTCTTGGTGCTTGTTGGAAAGTTGTGGTGATGAGGCATTCTGCCAAATATTCCGCTCAAGGAACTACCCTCTCCTTTTCTCATAGGCTCTCGAGGACGCTACATGCTAACCACTTCCTGACTTGTGGCCAAGGTATTTTTCTTTGCAAATTTCTCCATGAAGGGAAGGTAATATGGAACAGTCCAATGACTTGGAATGTTCTACAGCAATGATGTCAGTCCCATCCTTCACAACACCAGGAACAGGTAGAACATCCGTACCTAGTGACACTTGGTGTTTGCATACTGAGGGTGTATACGCAAAGGTAGTCATCAGGATGAAGGCAGTGTTGGGTACATTCTTCATTCTCTTATCTAGAGTTTTGTATGTGGTGTCCCTGTGGACATGGTCCATCTTAGACCTCCAGATGAAATGGAAGATGGCTCAGGGGAATGGGCCAGACCTGTGCCATGTACAACAACAGAGAAAGTGCCTTATAACAGATGACCAGGCTTTTACCACAATGGGGAGGGAGTGGTGCTCCCAAAAGCTAGCTTCTGCCTCACCTTGGTGATAAGCTCCTCCCAAGTCTTTGCACAATCCTTAGCCCCTCTGAACCATATTCCCAGCACCTTCAGGTAATCTGTTCTGGCAGTGAAGGGAGTAAAGGATCGGTCGGCCCAGCTCCCACAAAACATGGCCTGTCTCTTACCTTGATTTCTCTTGGCTCCGGATGCCAGTTTGAACTGGTCACAGATGCTCACGAGGCTGTGCACTGACAGTGGATCCAAGCAGAAAACGGCGACGTCATTCATTTACAGGGGGACCTTGATCTACAGGCAACCACTGCCTGGGAAAATCACCCCTCTCGAGCTCACATCCTTCCTGATAGACTCAGCATAAGGCTCTGGACAACACACAAGCAAGGCTGAAAAGAGAGGGCAGCCCTGCCTGACTCCACATCTGAGCGGGAAGCTTTGATCCCCACGCATTGATTAAGACTGTCTTCTCCTCTTTCTCCCGCACTTAGTTTTATTTATTTTTTTCTCTCTCTATTTCAGACCAATATCATCAAAGGAAGAAGAGACTTGTGAAGATGCACAAAGCTAGCAGTTTTAGAGAGCACCTCGATATCTTACAGACTGCGATTAGACCGACACATCCTCAGACTGAAGAGACCTTGTTGGGCAATGCCACCCGGCAGCATTCAAGACAAAAACGCTTTTTGTCATATCCAAGATTTGTAGAGGTCATGGTCACTGCTGACAACAAAATGGCGCAACATCACGGGAGGAATTTGCAGCACTACATTTTAACACTTATGTCAATAGTGAGTATATATCTTTAAATGGTTGTATGTGTTTGTGTGAATGTGAGTGAAATAATACTAGTGGAAGAGGTCATTTATCTGCTGTTTGCTTTGCAAAAGCTGTTACATCCTTGCTGTGCTTCCCCAGCATCTGAATTACATCTGTTGTAGGATGAAGCAACTTCAAAGCATCCAGTGAAAATTAAAGTTAAAATATAGTGAAAATGAAATAGGCTCGAAATGAAATGGAAACGATCAATTTAAAGGACTGTTGTTTCAATTTGGAAGTTTAGCACACCAAAATTAATATTTAGTGTTCAGATCAAATTGGTACCAAAATAAGTGTTTGAACTTTCACACCATGTGCATTATTAATGTATTAAGAATAAACTTGTCATATGTTTTTAAATTCAGCAGTTGAAAGCCCCACTTCAGTGGTGCCCTTGGTTTTTTATCACTTTCTGTTTGCAACAATGCCAAGTTACAAAGTATTTGCAAATCTTTACCCATTTCAATTAGACCTATCAAGCAAATCCTCATCAGACGAAACAGCTGAAAACACAACATTATGTTTTGTTAATTTTTTTTCCTCCCATATCTCAGATTTACTGATTCCAACAACAAAGTTGTAGCATGGTTGCAGTCTCTCACTCATCCAGTCATTTTTCATTGGTTGGAGTGGACAGGGAGTGTTGATGGACTGTTTACTTGCGGAGGACATCATAGTCCAAACTGATTTTGTCCTCACTCAGTTGACACATGCTTTCCAGTGCAAGCCATTGGAAAGTTATGGAGGAACCCTCACTGCCTTCAAAAGCCAGGAATAGTGAGACCAAAGTTCCAGCTGATACCAGATCACTTAACAGAGCTGAAAATATTATGGATTAGTTTGTTGTAAAATCTTTACCACGCAAGCACTTCTGATTTTAGAACACGGCTCGTCTGAAGTCAACAGCAATAATGTTATAAATTAAGCAAATAACTGCTGTGGAAGTCATTTTACAAATTCACTCCCCTCTACCCCAAACATATTTGGCCATTTAACAAACGTATGAAGAACTTGAGTTTATGTAGTGCATTGAATGTCGCAAAACAACCCAAGGTGGGTTACAGGAACCCACTCGGGCAAACTGTGACACTAAGTCACATAGGGAGATAATGGTGCAGGTAGCCACATTCTGGGCCGAAATGGCATCATAGAATCCCTACAATATGAAGCAGGCCATTTGGCCCTTCAAGTCCACACTGACCCTCTGAAGAGCATTCCACCCAAACACACCCCCCTCCACCCTATCCTCGTAACCTGAATTTTCCCATGGCTAATCCACTTAGCCTGCACATCCCAGGACACTGTGAGTAACTTACCATAGCTAATCTACCAAATGTGCACATAATTGGACCGGTGGAAGGAAACCGGAGCACCCAGAGGAAACCCACACAGACACGAGGAGAATGTGCAAACTCCACACAGTCGCCTGAGAGTGGAATCAAAGCCGGGTCTGTGGCACTGTGTTGCAGCCATGCTAAGCACTGAGTCACTGTGTCACTCTAGGTTTTAGAGTTACAAAAGAGGAAAGAGGAGTATGGATAGAGGGGTTTTGGGAGGGAATTCCAGAACTTAGAACCTAGACTTCTGAAGGCAAGGCTGACAATAGTAGGTGAAGAAATTTGGGATGTACAACAGGTTAGAATTGGACGTTTTGATATCAGAGGACTGGCGAGGTTACAGGAGGGACAAGGCTGTGCAAAGATTCAAAAACAAGGATGAAATAATTAATTCCCTGAGATCGTTATTTTCACGTAAACTGGTAGGAAGCCAGGAACATGGTTAATACTGCTGCTTTGGACTGCAGTGTGTACTTTTGAGATGAATAAACTTTAACGAATGGATAATATCAGTTGACGTTGCTTGCAATGCTAAGAGTTATTGGTCCTTGTATAACACATTTTTGGACGACCTCTGTAGGAAAACCCCCCTGATAGTGTGACAAGCTCACAAGCTTATAGTTTGCTAATTGGTTCCTGTCGACGGAGTGACATGTAGACTGTAGCCTCAGGGCAGCAAGCTAGTAAAACAATGTTTGCAAGCTCTTTAGTATGTACTTGGAGACCCTGGGCCATTTTTCAGTGATGTATATTCAGTGTAGTGTGGTGCTTGATGAGGAAATCTTTCTTTTGTCTGATCACTTTTAGTGATGGAGTTCCCTCACATTGGTTACTGCTAACAGGAACTTGCAGTTTTAGCCAGTTGACCATTCCATATGAATATCTGGATACAAGGAGAAATGACAGGCTGGACTGGGCAGATTCATTGGCTGGCTGTAAGAAGTGCCAAGCTGGAGGATGACCAGGAAAGGTGGTTGGTAATAGAGAACCTGTCATGACACAGGGGAATCATGGCAGAACTAGCTGGATGGGGAGGGAGTGTTAGATGAGTTGTCAAAGTTGGTGAGAAGGGAAGCACCAAATAGACTGTTGGGATGGACTGTGTTGGATGGATTGTTGAAGATGAGGGTAGTGATTGATGTGTTGTTTGAGAAAAAGTATGAATCTTTGCAATGGAACGACAGCCCACCCCCTCTCAATTGGCAATCAAGGGGAAGAATGCATCGGTGAGTTGAGGCAGAGTGTTAATTGCTGTATGGGAGTGATGGGGGAGGGTAACAGGGGTTGGTCATGGCAAGGGGGTTTGTCACGATGGAGGTGGTATCCCTTGCTGGGAAGGAAGGTTTCCGGGTAGTTTTTTGAGGATGTGATGCTGGGCTATCGGGATACCTTTTGAGCTGTCTGGGTGGAGTGATAGATGGGCATTTGGCACAGGTAAAGGACGTTGGATGTGACACAGAGAAGGATGGCAAACAAGGAAGGTCAGTGTCAGAGGAATATTGAGGTGTTGGAGGTATCAGTGTCTGTCGGTAGTGGGCAGAACCCACAGGCAAGTAGGATGGCTATTGAGTGTACAATTGGCAAGCTCACCTGGCGAGCAGTAGGTAATTGTCCTGACATGTTACCTTGGAAAGTTTTACAGAAGAGGTTGACATTGCCCTTGAAATTCGTCCCATGTGTGTATTTAACAGGGATCGTGGGATCACACTGTGGATTCCTTTCTGCTGTCAATTCTTAACTCAAGAACACTGAAGCTTTATGTGAGACCCTGACCACCACTTAGGCTGGAAACAGCCAACTCACCACACAGGGGGAATTTGGGACTGACACGCATATACACACATGCATATGCTTCCATATATATTCGCTCCTGTAATAATTCACTGTCATTTGTATTAGATTTAGTAGTGGTCCTTAAGAAAGATTATGCCACCTTTCTTAAATGCCACTTTGGGTTGGATCCTGCCTAGAATCATGCCAGTATCAGCAGTCAGGAGTATTTGTATTTATGGGCTGAGATGGACATCTTTACCAACATTTCCTCCTCTGGATATGGGCATTTTAACCACCACCTCCCAAAAGTCAATTAGCTTTTCAATAAGCACATTTTGGTGATATTAATACAAGAGACTACTACAAGAAATGTGGCTTATATTGCTGTGTTCTTGATTTATTTTAATGAGAGTCTTAATTCAGAATGAGGGCAATTCTGACAATCATATTTTTGATCTGAATTGTTGCTTATTTCGTTCAAGTGTAGCAAGCATTTAAAGACTCTTCTTGATGCATGATGCCATTTTGGAATGTTCTTTCCTCCAAATTGTATAAGTTCTATCCTCAAGAGCACTGTTGGAGGTAACCTTGGGGTATAACTTGTTCAGCAGAGGTTTGACTACTTGTGTCTGAGAGACAGTGCTGGCCCGATAGCTAAGTGTGTTCTGTTGGTCATGTAGTAGATTTTGCCATCTGGAGATGGATGTCATAGGTAAGCTGTCAAGGTGCTTAATTGACCAATATCAGGGAAAATCCTGAGTTAACATATTCAGTCCAATATGATCCTTTTCCACATTGTGTATGAGCAGACAGCACAGGAGCAAATACCATTGCACTAAAGTCCCATTTGTCACAACCAAAAGACTGTGAACGTGCAGATCTTTGAAGCTTGGACTGCAACGTTATCAGTAATGCTGAACACAACAGCATCTGATGGTGTTTTACTGCTTTATAACTTAAATATCTGTTTACTGTTGGGGATTAGATGGATCTGTTATATTCTCTCCCCATTCCCCACCGACATTTCTTCCTGAAGAATGCTTGCGTTTTTAATTAGTTTGTCTTGAGCTCTACACTCAGCATGTTACTTAACCTCTGTATTTGGATGAATTATACATGATTTGTTGAAAAGCCAGTTCTAATTGGAAAACGCTCGTATGGAATTGCTAACATTTTTGTGATAGTAGTGGCAGGTGCATAGCAACATGTTAACCCATTAAACGCTGAGTTTTGCTTTCAGTTGTAAAAGTACACTCATTTCCGTCAATTCGCCAAAATATTTCTGCATTGTATTTTAGGTCCCGAGCACTTTGTTGCGCCACTGAGCACTGTTTTTGAATTGGTTTGACTTTAATTTTAGATACCTTGGAAATTAACGGATGATTTCTTTCGCAACGTTCTCCAAATGAATAAAGTCTGGGTAATTTACTCCAATTCTGTCCGGCAATGGGTATTCAACAACATAATGGTTAACAACAGCTTCTGGGGTTGACCTTTCTTGAGGTAAATTGCACATGGTCAGAGGCCTGCAAGTCAAGCAAACAGGACAAACTTCCCATTTGCTGACGTGTGAGTTTAATGGAGTTGCCAAACTCATATTGTGGACAACATGGGGTTACCACATACACCATAGTGCTGTTTTGTGATTCAGAATTCATTTTCATTCCATGAAAGCTCAGCTATACTTGCACTATCATTGTCAATGAGTCAATGTAGGCTTTGACAATATCGGGCTCGAGTCTGTCAGGGACTGCGTATGTGATTCGTTGTATTTTAGCTGTGTATTTTCTCTTTCTTTTAGTAAGTTCAATGTTTCCAATAGATGTGCAAACACTTTCTGCTCTGTTTGTTTCCGCAGCTGATTGATGAGGTCATAGGGCTGTGGATAGTAGACTGGGGCTGTATGTTATCTGTGCTGCCTGAGCCACCAGGAGCACCGGACGCTGAGGGGTGACCTTACAGAGGTTTATAAAATCACAAGGGGATGGATAGGGTGAATAGCCAAGGTCTTTTCCCCAGGATAGAGGAATCCAAAAGTAGAGGGCATAGATTTAAGGTGAGAGTGGAAAGATACAAAAGAAATCTAAGGGGCAAGTTTTTCCCACGAGAGTGGTATGTGTATGGAATGTTCTGGAGGAAATGGTGGAGGCTGGTACAATTACAAAATTTTAAATAGATGCTGGTCCTGGGTGGGTATATGAATAGGGAGGGATTGGAGGGATATGGGCCAAATGCTGGCAAATGGGACTAGGTTAATTTAGGATGGCTGTCAGAATGGGTGAGTTGGACCAAAGGATTTGTTTCCATGCTCGATGACTCTGAGTGACCACCGTCAAAAAATGCTGGTCCTGAGGCCTTATGTGCATACTCAGAGCTGACCCTGCTTTCACCTTCACAGGCTAGTCTCAACTAATTCAGGGCCAGTCACCTCACCGACAGTAACTGTCTGGGGAATGGTGGGAAGTGGTCGTTGTGGTTCTCAAGAACTAATACTTCAAAGGGTTGATTGCCAGGTCTTGAGCCCTTCATTAGCATTTTAAAATGCTCGACAAGGTGCCAAAAAATGGACTCCACAATTTGAATATTGGAATACTGTTGTTCATTTGGTTTGTGGCCATTTGAAGCTGAAAAATCTGATTTAGAGTCATAGAGATATCCAGCACGGAAGCAGACCTTTTGGTCCAACCCGTCCATGCTGACCAGATATTCTAACCTAATCTACTCCCATTTGCTAGATTGCAGATGTCTATCTCACCTTGTCCATGAAGATGTGCCATAATGTTATAATTAGCTTATCAAAGGTGTGTAGAAGGATAAAAATGAGTGTGGCTCACAGACAATGGAGTTATTTTAAGTAGACACCATGTACAGAGAGAAAGGTTGTACACGGTACAGACTTCTCTTCTGCTCTGGCATCCACTGGAACAGTAATAGGTTTTGATGGAAAGGAGTGGGCAGGAGGGCTGAAAGCTTGTGTGGATTGGAATGATAGGGATCATAAAGAGTTACATATCTTTTTGAAACAGTTAAAGCAGGATAAACTAACATGAGATCTGATGGCACTCTGTTTGCTAACCTTACAAAACAAAATGAGCAAGCTGGCAGAATGTAAATAGTTACCTTGTAAGTGCTGCCAATAAATATGTTGAGGGATCACATTGGAATTGGTTCACACATTGGAGCACTGAGGAGATCTACACTGTCACAATGCCATTGGTTTACTCAGAAATTAAACCAAGGTCCTATATGCCCGATTGTGGAGATGTAAAAGTAACACTAGTTTAAAGATATGTTGGGGAATTATTTTGAGTGTACTGGTCAATATATATCCCTCAAACAACATCTGCAAAATAGGTTATTTTATCATTATCAAATTATTCAGATTGTTAGGAAGGCCTATGGTGTATTGCCTTTCATTAGCAGGGGAATTGAGTTTAGGAGCCGCGAGGTTATGCTGCAGCTGTATAAGTCCCTGGTTAGACCACACTTCGAATGTTATGTTTAGTTCTGGTCAGCTCGCTCTAGGAAGGATGTGGAAGTTTTAGACAGGGTACAGAGGAGATTTATCAGAACGCTGCCTGGACTGGAGGGCATGTCTTATGAAGAAAGGGAGAGGGAGAGGCTTTTCTCATTGGAGCCAAGACGGATGAGAGGTGATTTGATAGAGATACACAAGATGATGAGAGCCATAGATGGAGTGGATAGCCAGAGACATTTACCCAGGGTGGAAATTGTAAGCACAAGGGAGCATAATTTTAAGGTGATTGGGAGAAGGTTTAGGGCAGATGTCAGAGGTAGGTTCTTTACACACAGAGTGGTGGTCGCATGGAATGCACTGCCAGCAGTGGTAGTAGAGTCAGATACATTCGGGACATTTAAGCAACTCTTGAATAGGCACATGGATGATAGTAAAATGAAGGGTATGTCGGTTAGTTTGATCTTCGAGTAGGATAAAAGGTTGGCCAAACATCGAGGGATGAAGGGCCTGTACTGTGCTGTACTGTTCTATGTTCTACTGTATTTGTGGTATGCAAATTGGCTGCTATGTTTCAGCAGCAACTACATTTTAATAGCACTTCAACACCTATAAAACAGTTTATGATGTCTCAAAATCATGAGAAGTGCTATATAAATGCAAGTCTTTCAGTAACTAATATGTAATGGCACGGAACAAAGTTTGTACACACGAATGTCTTAATAAGTGAATTTTCTGAACTTTACCACCTCTGAGCAGGGGGTGCAGTTTGACATTGGGAAAACTTTGAGTGCAATTTCTCCTTCCGGTACTGCTGAATTTAATGGCGATTAGTTCTTTTTTGTCACCATGCTCATTCTGCAGGCTGACAGATTGAGTAACTCAGTTTTCCATTTTGGTCCCTTTGCTGCAGGACCAGCGCAACATTTTAGGACCTCTACAACATATTTAGCCAAGTCCTGCATATCTGGCTGCTTGTTTTTTTAGCTGGATGCTTATCTATATTTGTTGAAACAGCAAAAATCTTTTTTTTTTCCCAATGCTTGGTTGAATCTGGGCAGTAAGGCCTTGCAGTAGGATGGTGTGTATTCCTTCAAATAGAGGGGATGAGGATTTTTTGGATTGTGGGAGTGCTACTGACTCATTAACTCAGGTATTTGAGGAAGCCTCTTGGGCAGGTAAAACTGGTTTGTTTTTGGCCTGAAGATTTTAGTGCTTAGGCAAAAATAAAAGTGATCTTCATGCTTCAGGGGTTTGGTGATGGATCCAATGCACATTGCTGTCTCTCCAATGTTGATGGTCTTGGGTTTGACCATCTTCAGAGCTCCATTCCATGTCAGCAGAATCCCTTTCAAATATATAATTCCTCAGTGATTAGATTTCGATTAATTACTTCTTTGACTTCCAGTAATTGACAGCAGGTCTTTTTGCCGTCAGTCCAGCTTTCCTCTGGCATTGTGGGTCATTGTTAATGAATAACTGATTTTTGTTTGTGTGTGTGTTTGCTGGTTAGTCAAAGCGGTGTTTCTTCCCACGATTACAATTGTAATAGTCATCATTACTTTCAAAATCATAAGGGTTCATGAGCAAAATTCCTTTTTGAAGTTCCAGCAACCTGCTGTAAAAGCCAGTAATTATAGGGCCTGCTTTTGTGCATGCTTTTATGTTGTCTAAATATAGGGATGTAGTGTTCTGGGCTTTCGGTAGTTTTAGTGTGAGCACTATGTAAGTTTTCAGCTAGTAGAGACTCAGTTTATTGCCATAAGCATGTATTTATTTCCCAATGCAAAGTAACAGAGGAACTGAACATGGGAATCTAGGCAAGAGGAGCAGGAATAGACGATTTGGCTCATTAGCTGCACCTCACTTCAACGTAATTGATTTTCTGTCCCAGTACCATTTGTGCGTATTATCCCCATATCCTTGATATCTCGAAAATTCTCAAATTGGTTTACTGTTGTATGCAATGCAATTGCAAATGCCTCATTTAGAGACTTACTGCATATGCTGATGAACATTATTCTTTTTCCATTTTGCCGAACTGCAGGCAATATCTTTGGGCCTTGCGTTTCCATCTGTCTTTAAATATGCTTTCACAGAGTCATAGAGATGTACAGCATGGAAGCAAACCCTTCAGTCCAACCCATCCATGCTGACCAGATATCCCAACCCAATCTAGTCCCACCTGCCAGCACCAGGCCCATATCCCTCCAAACCCTTCCTATTCATATACCCATCCAAATGCCTTTTAAATGTTGCAATTGTACCAGCCTCCACCACTTCCTCTGGCAGCTCATTCCATACACGTACCACCCTCTGCATGAAAAAGTTGCCCCTTAGGTCTCTTTTATATCTTTTCCCTCTTACCCTAAACCTATGCCCTCTAGTCTGGACTCCCCGACACCAGGGAAAAGACTTTCTCTATTTACTCTATCCATGCCCCTCTGTAAGGTCACCCTTCATCCTCCGACGCTCCAGGGCAAACAGCCCCAGCCTGTTCAGCCTCTCCCTGTAGCTCAAATCCTCCAACCCTGGCAACATCCTTTCTGAACCCTTTCAAGTTTCACAACATCTTTCCGATAGGAAGGAGACCAGAATTGCACGCAATATTCCAACAGTGGCCTAACCAATGACCTGTACAGCTGCAACATGACCTCCCAACTCCTGTATTCAATATTCTGACCAATAAAGGAAAGCATACCAAACGCCTTCTTCACTATCCTATCTACCTGCGACTTCACTTTTTCAAGGAGCTATGAACCTGCACTCCAAGGTCTCTTTGTTCAGCAACACTTCCTCGGACCTTACCATTAAGTGTATAAGTCCTGCTAAGATTTGCTTTCCCAAAATGTAGCACCTCACATTTATCTGAATTAAACTCCATCTGCCACTTCCCAGCTCCAATTTTGGTGTCATCTGTAAACTTACTAACCATATTTTCCTAAGCAAACAATGGTGTTCTGTATGTTTTCTGGAATCTCAATACATTTGGGGTAACTAGAAAAATGTGGACACTGGGATTTCAGTCAGAACACTCTTGCAAGAATGCTGAAGTAACTAAATACAGATATTGTATTTAAGGGTATAGCAATGTGCAATTTTGTGAGAAGTGGATGAGAACCTAAATGGAAGTAGAGGAAACCACTAATGAGGAAAAACAAAGGCTGACTTATGGGATAGGGAGAGCTGTCAATCAAAGATATTATAATAGGACAGTATGAAGGAAGGGCCTGAAGTTTCAGTAAGACGAACGGCTTTACACTTTCAGCCAAAATATGACAGGAGCCCTGCATCTATAAGTTCTGCACCCCACCTGCTATGGGGAGGGGGAAATGGAGAGACAGTGTGGTTGGGGCATGCTTCAAATATCTGTGCTTCGTGGAGGCAGTGATGCATTTAAAAGTGCTGCTGCCTTCTTATAGAAGCAATTAACACACGCGCGTGCGCACACACACTTGTGCCTTTGCCAATTTGAGAGAAAGGTCTAAACCTGCTGGAGTTCTTTGGAGGGAGCAAAGATTGGAAGTTGGTGTTGGAGTGACTTCCCACTAAGTTGGTGTTGGGGTTTGCACAGAATAATGGGGATCACCGGAGGATTTTGGTTTGAATAGGTAGACTGCGGGGTAATGAGGTAGATAGATGTACAAAAGTTGGAATGGTGGATATAAGGGGTCAGGTATAGGGTGGTGAGATGTCATAGGTTGGCGTGGATGGGACATGCAAAGTGTGTAGGGGGTGAGGTGATGTGAGTGTTGAGGGCCTCTGGGCTGCATTGTTTTCATTATAATTGGCCAAGAGTCCCTGATTATTGAAATGAACATTCCAAATAGCACTTAGCAGCCACTCCAACTCATACCCTACAGTGTGGAAGCAGGCCCTTGAACTCACCAAGTCCATACCCTCTGAAGAGTAACCCACCCAGACCCATTCCCCTACTCTGTTACGCTACATTTACCCCAGACTGATACACCTAAGCTACACATCTCTGAACACTATGGCCAATTCATCTAACCTGCACATCTTTGGATTGTGGGAGGAAACTGGAACACTTAGAAGAAACCCACACAGCCATGGGGAGAACTTGCAAACTCCACACAGACAGTCACCTGAGGGTAGAATCGAACATGGGTCCCTGGCGCTGTGAGACCGGAGTGCTAACTACTGAGACACTGTGCCGGCCTTGGAATATCTGACGGAAACTTCCTTCAATCAAGGGATTTGGGATTGGGAGTTGGAAAATTTATTGAATTTGCGCACCTGACATAGGATTAAAAACTCAGGCTGAGTTTTCTGACCAAACTGACAAAAGAAATGAATTTGGTTATTATTGTAGGTAAATCTTGGTGATAAATCAGGATATAGGTGTTGAATGAGTTTTCTTGAGGAGCTTAATGGATTTAACTCAATGGACTTGACTAGAGTCTACTGCAGATCAACACAAAGGGAAGTAACATCCATGTTTGTGATCTTACCCAGCAGGATCTGAAAAAGAGAACTTGTAATGATGCAGCCAAAAAGGATTAAAGGCTGGTTCTGATTATTCAACCATACAGCTAGCAACAGCACACTTCATTCAACTCTCAAGTTCTGTCATGATCCCAGACCAGACAGCCAAATTTATGCTACGAGCTGGTTAGGAACCGATAACTTTTAATTTTGAAGTCAACAAAGTCTGATTCAGGTGACTTACTATGAGAACAAACTTTGATGACTTTGAACAAACAATAAACACAACAGTACAATGTTAAGAGTAATATAATCTATAATATTTTTAGAACCCTGAATTAACATAGCAAATATGGGATAATAGATTGTGATGAAACTCCACATAGTATATACATATCAAGTGACAAATGTAATCAAGACACATCACATATTTTTCAATAATTCCCTCTACATGTTAATAACATAGTGAGTCATCAAATCTTATTAAATTTCACAAAGGATCACAATCCTTTTGGTTTTGCCGATCTAGCCTCAAAATTCCCTCGCAAGAGTTAGACCCATCTACACCCTGAAACAGCACTCCCGTACTCATTCACAACTCTAGCACTTCACTGACAATGAGCTTCACCACGCTAAAACTACCCTTGGGCTGTCCCCTGAGCTCTAACCTTGCTTACTTGCATCAGGTAAATACTGTCTGTATTCTGGAAATGGGTTTCACTACAGTCCGTGGAGGTTATGAGGGGTGAGGGCAAGTATGCATCACTGTTCTTATTTTGGAAAAATAATAGTGATACAACCAAAAAGGATCCTAGGCCGGTTCTGATTATTTATCTGTATAGATAACAGATGCATAATTTCATTCAACTCTCATATTCTAACAAGCTCTTCATAAGCAAAGCAATCGTTTCTATGTGCATTCATGATCCGTTCTTGTCTGTCTCTGATGATGTGTAATTCCCATGGGTTTAATTACCAATTGGCCATTTCTTCCCGATATCATTGCATTCCCATTCTAATAGTTCTACTTCTGCATCTGCTTCAGGAAAATAAATCATCCCCTAAGGTACTTACAACTTCTAACAAGCCTTTTGCCACAATATTCCCTATCGCTTGTCAGTCTGCGCAACCACTCTCTGGCATCCATCTTTTTTGCCCATGTCCTCAGCACAGTTTGAACTCTCTCTTCTGACAAGTGCTCCAGTATGACCCGTATCTTCCTCAAGTCAAAGGGATAGAAGGTATTACACATCTGGACCCAACTAGTTCAGCTTTGTAAACCTTGGCTGGGCTATATTTAGATCTAATAATTTTCTCCCCCTCTACTGAAGCCACTATATTTGAAGCTCAAGCAAATAACTCCTTAAACTCTTCTCCTCCTGCCCTCAATGGAAGAAGTTGATGAATTTCTTTATGAACAACATAAAGATGGTGTATTTGTCTTGATCTTCAGGGTTTATCCATTTGCTCTTGCCTACTATGTGGGACCTTGGTCAACCACATTTATAACGTTAAACACCTATTATTTCTCGTATCTCTCTCTAATGTCTCATTCCTTCCTTGGTCTCATCTCACCTATGAGGATCAGCTTTTGATACCCTCCTCCCACCATTTCCCTGGACTATTTCATTGCCTTTGTCAAACTCCTGCATTGGATCCACCACAGTCTCCACCAGCTGAATGTTAAGAAGACCTAAGCCATTGCATTTCGTTTCTCAATCCATCCTGCTGCCCTTAGACTCGGGATGAGCTAAATTGTCCAAAGCTTCGATGCTCAGTTCAGTCCCAGATAATTTTTTATCCCATAGCCTCTTTACCACAAAGATAGCCCAGTTCCATCTTCCTAATATTTCTTGGCTGTGTCCTGAAGTTAGGATACTTAATATAATCCCTCATCCAGTGAAAGAGTATGTTTAAGATGGTGGACTATTTGCCTGGTGACTTGTAGGATTATGTTTTGAATAATATTGAGAATAATGTCAGGAGCAAATCTGAATCATGACAAACCCAATAGCCACGGTCTCAGGTTCAACTGTAACTCAAGAACTCTTAAGGATTGCATTTTTTAATCTTCCTTTCTTTTATCTCCCTTTAGATTTTATGCCTGCATTTGACATGTTTTATTATTTTTCTTAAGTAATAAAATTCCTCATTCTTTCACTCAAGAAAACTCTGTACTTGGCTCCTTAATTTTGATCTAGTGAATTACATTTTAATTAAAGTGTGATACAGTTCTGTGTTTAAAGAGGATTCAAAGTCTTTGTTGCAGTTGCGGAAAGAGGTTACAAAAAGGGGAGCTGATTCACCCTTTTTTCCCTTGTAGTTGGAGTAATCGTTCTGGGTGATTTCATTCATGTATAAACCACTGTCAAAATGGAAAACCCAAAATGGAAATGTTGGAATAAGTTTCTCTCTGAAATAGTGATATTTGGTGACCTTTTATTCAGTTTATCAGTTTGATGGATGGCCTTTCTGAATTTTAAAAAAAAACTTTTGTGGGACATGGGTATGTCACTATCAGGGTCAATGCTGCTGATTTGTACAACAACACTGCAGTTAATGGCTATGGTCAACTTAGTGTGGTGTGGAGGTGACTCAGGTTAAAGAGTTTTCCTTCTGGAAGTGGTATTTAATGGTCACACCAGAGGGTAGTTATCTTGTGCTGAGACACTGTGAGGTCTGTTTTGTGGACCATCTACTGGAAACTAAACTTTGTGAACAATCATCAAAAAGAGGAGATGGAAACTTCATCACGAACCAATCTCAGTAATATTTAAAACTGGCTCCCAGTGATGAAAAGACAGGTTTAAAGTCCATTCTACACCCAGACCTATTTCAGATAAATATATTTGCCCCAAATATATACTACTGCAGTTTACATGACCCAGTTGATTTATGAAAATACTTGAGTGACACATTAAAGTCAGACTGTATGACTTTCTCCCCACATATTCCATTTCCAAAATTGCGTTTGAGCATTTGCAGATCCAATCAACCTAATTTATCACATAATTCTGGAGTAAATGATTGACATTGTTAACTTTGACAGTAAGCATTTCCTGAATCCTCAGAGCTAATGCTGCAGACATGATTAATTTTCAGTTCTTTTTAACTGAGTAAACAAAATATTTCTTCACCCCATTTCAGTGGGACTTGCCTCCATTGGACGTTCATTTCAGGAAGGAAATCCCTGTGAATGAGGAACTGTGAATGCAAAGTCCTGCCCATGGTTCCTTTATCCAGTTGTCATCAACAAAGACAGCAGATGAAAAAAGCTGAGCTGCAGCAATGCCCACAAGATGTTGCCAATATTTTAATGACACAAGGGCATCTGTGTAAAACACATTGCTCATCAAAGCCTCTTGGACACTACAGTGTTTTCCAATGGGATTTTCTCTTGGATATAACTATTATTGGTCATTGGCCTCAAAACTATCGTACTTTGGGAGTGTTTCCATGGGATCTCAATTTAACTTAACTGCCTGTGACCCCTCTGATTTCTTTGCCAGACTAGTTGGTGCAGTGTCTTAGAACATCAGAGACTTTAGCATGTACAGAGGAAAATTTAAAATACAATGGATGCATCCACTATTTGGATGTTGGAGACCATTCAAATGAGGCATTAACATCACCAGACTAATAGTAGATGCAAACACGTTGCTGTAACATCATGTGGTTAACCTGGGAGATTGGGCCAAACATCCTTATAGCAGAAAGCACATGACAATCAAAAGAATTATGAATGAGAGAGAGAGAGCAGGTACATGTTTGCTGGGGAGCCATAATCTCAAACAAAAATAAAGGAGCACCCAAACACAAGAAAGCAGCTGGACAATATCTAGAAATGAACTATTGGGGATTGCTCGTGTTGCACATTTATTCCGAATATTTTTTCTCTGATTTTTCAAATAAAATTCTCATAGACTCTAGTTTTCAGAAGTTGAAGTGTTAAAGTGAAGAATTAAATTCTGTCGATCATTTAAGTGCAAGCCTTAACTCTGGCATTAAAGTTGAGCAAATGTTCCACTTCAGTATATCGCAGAAAATCTGTTTCACAAGTGAACGTATGTCAGCTCTATTTTTAAAATAACACTTTCCAATTCTTAAGGAACAGTTCAGATCAAATGTTGTTGAAGTGTGTCTTCTCCACAGTGAAAAGGTTTTCGCTGCTCAACTTGAAGTTTTATCCTTACATTCCGAAAAGGAGAACTCACTGTTGAAGTGTACTTTTTGGAGCTGATCACCAGCTTAATGCTCACTATGAGGGTGTCCTATATTGCACCAGATTTCATCTGTTTCAAAACAAGATGAGAAAAGACCCACAGCACCAGTTACTCTAATTAAACCTTGATTAAAACTGCACTGGGATTCTATATAAATGTACCTTGTGTCTGGAGAACCTATCGACCTTTTCTCTCACATTTTCATTTTCACATTTCCTATATTTTCTTTTCAGTGGAGAAAAAACAGGCACAGACATGTTTATTTATGTATCTCTGCGTGTGTTCTCAAAACCACCCCTTCCACATGAAGTGTTTGGTTAAAAGGTATTTCTGTAAATTTAACTGTAGTGCTGCCTGCAAACATTTTCCCAATGTTTCATGGTTATTCATAAGCGAATAATTCTGATCCTCACCTTAAACAAAAGAAAGGCCTGCAAAAATATTGTGCTTTCCACATAATTTCAGGTTGTCCCAAAGTACTTTACTGTCAGTCAGACACGTCTGAAATTAGGTCATGGTTGCAAGGTAGGAAACCGAGCGTGAAAATTGCACACAGCAAGATTCAACAAACAAGTTGATCTATTATTACAGACTTAAGAGTAGAATGGCAATCTTAATATGATTTGCAGCTTAGGATTGCCTGTTTTGGAATTAAAAGAGAAGTTCAGTATTTGTTGTATTGACCCAGCGTGAAAAGGAACCTGCATTAATGATTTGGAGCCAGGGATGGAATACTGATTTTATCCATAATTGTTTCTCTGTAACACACTGATCTTAGAAACAAGATTAGAGTGGTGCTGGAAAAGCACAGCAGGTCAAGCAGCATCTGAGGAGCAGGAAAATTGACGTTTTAGGCAAAAGCCCTTCATCAGAAATGAGGCAGGGAGCCTCCAGGGTGGAGAGAGAAACTGATCTTACAGAGAACATTGCACTCAACTGTCATATTTCAAGGGTTGATTTAAGCAAAAAAGTTTTCTTCTTTCATAGAATCATACAGTAAGGAAGCAGACCCTTCAGTCCAACCGCTGGATCCCAAACTAAACTCGTCGCACCTGCCTGCACTTAGCCCATATTCCTCCAACTATTTCTTAGTCATGTACTTATCCAGTGAGTTTTATGTGTTGTAATTATATCCCCATCCTCCACTTCATCTGGAAATTCATTCCACACACAAACCACTCTTTGAGTGTGCAAAAAAAAATTACCCTCACATCTTTTTTAAAATCTTTCTCCTCTCACCTTAAACATTTGCCCCTTAGTCTTGAAATCACTCATCCTAGGGAAAATAAACAGCTGCCACTCGCCTTATCTATACCCCTCATTATTTTATGAACCTCTATAAGGTCACCCCTCAACCTCCTACACTCCACATAACAATTCCATCAAATGTACTTGACCTTTATTGCTAAACCACAGTACAAGCAAGTCAAGCCTTAAATCTCATTCACTTGGATCTAAATATTTACCTTTGTTTGGTGGATCTAACTTTTAATAACCGTGAGTGTTTAACTAGCTTTGTCATGACTTTCCAGTAAACTTTGGCAGTTCTGAATAGATTCTATAGCTGACCTTGTTTCAACATTCCTCTCTTTCATATGTGTCTGTTTAAGGTAGCTGCAATCTACCGAGACCCCAGTGTTGGAAACCTCATCAACATTGTTATTGTGAAGTTAAATGTGATTCATAATGAACAGGTGAGTGCAAATCTTCGCTGTAGCTTCTCTAGATAGTGACGTTACCCTAACATTTTGCATTGATGTACAGGTCATTCTGCTATAACACGACAGTTGCGTTCCCCTGCAATCTCATGCTGCAGAAAATCGCTCTGTAGACGATCACTATAGAAGATTGCCACACCCATTCTGTAGAAAGTTTGCGTTATCCAACCAGCATTCACAATTCATCGGTTGCAATTCACGTTGACGAAACACGCGTTATGCCGGAACAACCTGTACTTCAGATTAAATATGGAACAGTATATGATGATATCCAATCTCATTTCCCTTTGACATTATTTTCCTTAAACTCATTCCCAAAGATTTATTCTTGCAATGTGGGTGATGTTATTAACAGGCAGTCCAGGTAACCCTGAGTATGTCAAGAGAGGCCTTTGCTTTGTGCAGAATTGGTGGTATTTGTAATTACACAAGTGGATGTTAGATAGGGATTTCTGGATTATCAACCAGAAATGGTCAAGTTTCCTGAACAGTTGTCCTCACCTGTCTCATAAAAACAGAACAATAACAAACATGGTCTTCCACTTCCTATGTCAGACCTCAATTTTTTTTTTGCTCAGTGCTATTGACTCATTTGTTGCCTCATCCACTTCGATGATCTATATTTTTGATTTCTTCAAATTGTCTCTCACGCATGTTACGTCCTGCGAACTGCACATTAGCAGCCAACAAAATCAATTGATGAAATGATATGGAATCCAACCCAAAAGAAATTGGTTGTGGCTGTACTAATTTCAATCAGAATTTGTCAACGGAAACATTGAATAAAATAATAAAAAGGGCATAAACTGATCAAATGAGTCACGTCACAAAGGGCAGTTCCGGAAACATTTTTGTTGTGATTGGTTAGTCTGTCAACTATGAGATTATTTTGAAAAATACAACACAACTAAAATTGAGGAAGTTCTATAAATCTGAACCTCTGGCTCACCAAAAGTGGCATATTATTCTGCTTCACTCCACCAGCTCCCCTCCCTGCCCACCCCGCCCCCACCCCGGTCTGTGTCAACTCCAACCCTTTATTTTCAGCAGGCCTGCCTTCCACATGTAGCTCTGACCAATTTTTAGTCCACACTGTTAAATTTTGGAAAGTAACATGAGTCGAGGTAAATATTTTCATGGTTGATGAGCAGATTAGAGTTTGCTGTCAGGCTAACATTTTCACACTGTGCAAAAACAGGTTTACTATAGCTCACTGGTCAGGCCTCAGCCGTGGTGTTGGCTAACAACCCAACCGCCCCGAGGCTGAACACTTTAACTCCCCCTCCCACTCCGCCAAGGGCATGCAGGTCCTTGGCCTCCATCGCCAGACCCTGGCCACACGACGCCTGGAGGAAGAGTGCCTCATCTTCCACCTAGGAACCCTCCAACCGCAAGGGATGAACGCAGATTTCTCCAGCTTCCTCATTTCCCTTCCCCCCACCTTATCTCAGTCCCAACCCTTAGACTCAGCATCGCCTTCTTGACCTGCAATCTTCTTCCCGACCTCTCTGCCCCCTCCCCCTCTCCGGCCTATCACCCTCACCTTAACCTCCTTCCACCTATCATATTCCCAATGCCTCTCCCCCAAGTCCCTCCTCCCCATCTTTTACCTTAGCCTGCTTGGCTCACCCTCCTCATTCCTGAAGAAGGGCTTATGCCTGAAACGTCGATTGATCCTTTGATGCTGCCTGACCTGCTGCGCTTTTCCAGCAACACCTTTTTCGGCTCTGATCTCCAGCATCTGCAGTCCTCACTTTCTCCGACATAGGGTACAGTTCAGGAAGGATTTCAAAGCTTTGAAGAGGGCACAATGACAACCTACCAGCATGATGCATGTGATGAGGCAATGTGTTACATGTAGAGATTAAAGCTGGCACAGTTTTCCCTCGAACACAGAAGGTCAAGAGGAGATTTAAGAGTTTTAAAATTAAGGTATTTTCCTCATAATTAATAATAACGTTCACAGATGGTCCAACTGATAGAAATAGGTATATTCTCCTGATATACCGTCTTCTGACCTACAAATGTTCACCCTGAATTTGTAAATAGAATTCCCTTACGCTGCACAAGGGATGGTCAGGCTCCCCAGACATTTTCAGTCAATGTTTTTTTTTAAAGGATGAAACAATAATATTTCATTGTTATATGGTTTGTACTTGGGTTTCATGTGAATTGCAGTGAAAACATCATTCCATTGTCACTTTCCTATCCAGTGCTGAGATCTAAGGTAGACATTATTCAAGGCTGGATTCACACCTCAATCCAGGAGATGCATCATCAGTTCACTAGATAACTATGTGCTCCATGATCGATAAAAATATTATTTTTTTAAACAGTTCGGGTGTAAAAATGCCATACATAAGGTAAAGTCATGATAGTCCTACTTTCCCATTAGAGAAAAATGACTGGTGTTGGTTTAACCTACGGGTCACCACTCCCAAGGCAAGGGAAGAGGTTGAGGAGAAGATTCCTTCAAGGAGTAATCAGCCAATGCAGGAATTAAACCCATGTTATTGGTCTCCTGCTGTATTGCAAGCTAGCCATCCAGCCTACTGAGTCAAGATTAGTGTGGTGCTGGAAAAGCACAGCAGGTCAGGCAACATCCAAGGAGCAGGAAGATTGACGTTTTGGGTATGAGCCCTTCCTGATGAAGGGCTCCTGCCCGAAACGTCGATTTTCCTGCTCCTCAGATGCTGACTGACCAGCTGTGCTTTTCCAGCACCACACTAATCTTGACTCTGATCTCCAGCATCTGCAGTCCTCACTTTTGCCTAGTTTCGTCCAGCCAACTGAGCTAACTGACCCCATTTTGCAGATGCATGGCAAGTATGAAAGTAAACTTTTATAATTAATGAAGTAGAAATTGCATTTAAGCTTTTATTAAGTCAATATTTGTTTGGAATTGTTTAGGTACAGCTTATACATTTGAAGTATCTTTAACTGGCCTAAACTAAGCTGGAAATTACCTAGTATATAAAATAGCATTGCTTTCAGTAGCATTTGGAAAGGTTTATGTATTACGGAGGTGACTGTGGACATTGCATTAACATCAGTGATTATCCCACAGTGTATGCTCCAGCACTGCCTGAATATTACTCTCTGTAGGAGAAAGTGAGGACTGCAAATGCTGGAGCTCAGAGCGAGAGTGTAATGCTGGAAAAGTACAGCAGGTCAGGCAAGCACCCGAGGAGCTCCTGATGCCGCCTGACCTGCTGTGCTTTTCCAGCACTACACTCTCGACTCAAGTATTCTCTGCAGTCATGCAAAAGCTTGGAACAAGACAGCAAGAGAATGCTGTGTACTATCTGACTGTGAGCAACAGCTATTATACATCTGCCAATAACGACCAGAAACAAAATACAACAAGTAGTTTTTCTAAAGATCCTTCAAAACATCAGTTCTGTTTCTCTCTCCACAGATGCTGCCAGACCTGCTGAGTTTTTCCAGCACATTCCGTTCTTATTTTATAAAACAGACTTTGAAATTTCAGTTTCACTGACAGTGCTGACATTCTGATTAGTTCCACTTTATTTATACCTTGATTTTAGAAAGTGCTTCCATTTGTGGCTGGCCATTGGAAGGTATTTTGGGGCAGCGAAGAAGTACAAACTAACAAAGAAAGATTAGATTAGATTATTCAGAGTAGATTAGATTACTTACAGTGTGGAAACAGGCCCTTCAGCCCAATAAGTCCACACCGACCCGCCGAAGCACACCCACCCAGACCCATTCCCCTACATTTCACCCCTTCACCTAACACTATGGGCAATTTAGCATGGCCAATTGACCTAACCTGCACATTTTTGGACTGTGGGAGGAAACCGGAGCACCCGGAGGAAACCCACACAGACACAGGGAGAATGTGCAAACTCCATACAGTCAGTCGCCTGAGGCAGGAATTGAATCCGGGTGTACAGGATGGTGGATTGACCATGCTAAATTGCCCACTATGTCCAGGGAAGTGCAGGCTAAGTTGATTGGGTATGAGGAATGTAAGGATACAGGGGTAGGATAAGGGGGAATGGGGCTGGGTGGCATGCTCTTCAGAAGTATGGTGTGAACTTGATGGGCTGAATGGACCGCTATGATATTGTAGGAATTCTATATTGCTTCTGTACCAAACATTGATGAGACCACTTTTGAAGTACTGTGTACAGTTCTGGTCACTCTGCTGTAGGAAGGATATGATTAAATTGTGAAGGGTGCAGAAATGATTTCCCAGAATGTGATCAGGACTAGAGGGTTTGAGTTATAAGGAAGGGCCGGATAGGCTGGGACCTTTTATCCTGCAGTGCAGGGGGTTGAGGGGTGACATAATAAAATCATGAGGGGCATAGATGAGGTGAGCAGCAAAGGTCTTTTCCCAAGAGCAGGGGAGTTCAGAACTAGAGGGTGTAGGTTTAAGGTGAGAGGAGAAAGACTTAAAAGAGACCTGAGGGGCAACCTTTTCAAACAGAGGTTGGTGCATATGTGGAATGAACTGCCAGCAGTAGTAGATACAGATACAGTTACAACATTTTAAAGGACTTTTGGGCAAGGACATGAATAACAAAGGTTTACTGGGATGTGGGCCAAATGCAGAAAAGTGGGACTAGTTTAGGTTGGAAACCTGGTTGGCATGGATGACATGGACCGAAGGGTCTATATCTGTGCTGTATGACAGACTCTAATCACATGATAGAAAAATGAATACTTTGAAAACTAGGGGCAGCTTAAATAATGGCACTGGCTGAACTCCTACAGATACTTTTATACAAGGAAAAAGTGCAGCCAAGTTAATAGAACAAAAACTTTGTCAAACACAGGATAAGTCCATATGGGGGAAGTACAGTTATGCTGTTGAAACTTTTCCCAAGGTTTGTTGACAGTAGTCAGAAAGATATGCTCGGGTGCAAAGTTATTATTATTCTGCAACTTTTAACATGCCGCAAAAAGGAAGTTTCCCATTTTGGGCCAATCTCCTCCTATCTGCATTACCACTGAAGGAATTGATTTCCAGCTTTTTTTAAAACTGAGAAACCCAGGCAAGCGACTAAAGCTTCAACCCTGGGGGGAGGGGGTTGGGGGTTGGGGGTGGGGGGAGGGTGTTGGTAAATCAAGAAAAGATGGTTGGATCAAAAAACAGAATATGGCAGATTCTTAAATTCTGAAACAGAAAGAGATTGTGCTGAATGCACTCAGCAGGACTGGCAGCATCTGGAGGGAGAGAAACAGTTAATATTTTATATTAACAGTTAATGACCTCTCATAAGGCACCATTTGATACTTGGCTTGTATTTTAAAAGATTGAAGCTTGTAAGCCAGAAAATTTTGAATAAGGGAGTTCCTTATTGCTGAGGGTTCCTGAGCAGGATGAACTAGATCAGGAGAAGTCTTGATGACTCAATTGTTCTCAATGGTAAGGGAATAAGTGCAGGTCGGTTGGAAGTGAATGCATAGGTTGGAAGGAGCAAGATTTTCAGCAATATAAACCAAGGCTGCATATTGATAAAATAAAGACAACAAATGTTGGTGATGAACGATAAATTTTCTGGGCTATGGTATTCACAGGCACCAGACACCTACAATTTGCGGATTAGTTTTTTGCAAGGTCCATTTCTGTTTTATGTACCTTGATATTGAGATCAATCATCAATGTGGCCACAAGGGGGCATCATAGCCAAACTCAATCCTATTCTTCTGGTGCACATGCCTAACAGCACTCTTACAGAGGTCAACATAGGCAGGTCTGCTCCAATTGCCCTCCTCTTCAGTCCAGTTGCCAATGCAAAACCTTACATCCACAAACCAACATTGGTAGGATTGCTTTCTTTTGAATTCCAGCTCTTTCATTCATTCAGGATTTAGACTGTGGGCATTCGGTCGGGTGCTTATTTAATTAGTTAAATGAAAACAATTTTTTTTGGACTTGGATTTTCAGGATGTCCTAGTATTGCTATTTTTAATCAACTTGCACACATAGAATTTGACAGACTTTTGGAGTAGGTGGAACCTGACTTCGTGGGCTGGACGGTGGCACAGTGGTTAGCACTGTTGCCTCACAGCGCCAGAGACCCGGGTTCAATTCCTGCCTCAGGTGACTCTCTCTGTGTGGAGTTTGCACATTCTGCCAGTGTCTGCGTGGGTTTCCTCCGCGTGCTCCAGTTTCCTCCCCCAATCCAAAAATGTACAGGTTAGATGAATTGGCCATGCTAAATTGCCCTTAGTGCTAGGTGAAGGGGTGAAATGTAGGGGAATGAGTCTGGGTGGGTTGCACTTCGGTGGGTCAGTGTGGACCTGTTGGGCCGAAGGGCCTGTTTCCATGCTGTAAGTAATTTTAAAAAAAACCTGCCTGCTGGGCCACTAGCACTGTACCCCAGGAGCCCACTGATCAGTTTCAAGTTCATCACTTTAACTACTCAGTCTGCATCCCAATGTGTGCTCTCTGATGATTTCTGCTGGTGTCAATATGGGGCAATAGATGATTCCCATCAGGAAACTGGTTGTCTGCTGCTCAGAAGACGGTGATAAAAAACTGGACCAAACTCATATCAAAATCGTGAGGCATTTTATGATAATATTAAACCCATCCTCAAAGTTTTGCCATCACCTAAGCTGGTGATGTGTTGAACAATGGCCTTACTTTTGATCAAGTGGCCCACTGCAGTTTAGGGCATTCTGAAAGTGACACCAGGTCAGGATTTAAAGGGAAGTTGTTCGATTTCAACCACTGCACAGTAAAACTAGTATTTAAGGATAGTTTTATGAAGCTGGTTGCTTTGGTGCTTTTTGAAGGTTGCAGCCAAGCTTCCAGTTGGAGAATTTTCAATTGTCACAATGATAAGTTATATCATAAGTATTCCAGTTGGAATCCTGACGTTGAAAGACAAAGAGGGGAAAGCAGAGAGTTATGGCAGGCATGTCAGTCTGCATCTTATATAGACTTACCAACTGATACCCATTCACCACCTCAGTCATGCCACTAGGCATCAAATCAATATAATCCATTAATCTACTTAAGGTTATGACATTGCTTCCTGTGGTATACCTACAGAAAGGGAAGAGCAGAATGTGTCATTAATACAAGCTTCATAGCACCCATTCCAAAATTCATGGTATGTAAATAGATTTATAATCTGTTGGAGTGATTGATTACTCATGATAGGATTAGCTCAAAATCCAATCCATATTCTCCTACACATCAGAAATTTACTTTGCTAGGTTACTCTCAATACAACAATGATTGAAATTTTGTTTCGATGTGTCACATATTTGTTTCAGTTTATCTCCATAAGTGAATAGGTTAGATGAAATGATGTTTGGGCTAGTTTCCCTGCACTCATTCTTTGGACTGCCTCCACTCCAGTGGTCTTCCAACTGGGAAATACTAATACTGTCAACATTTGATGTTACATGTCCTTGTTGCAGGACCATTGAACAAAGATGGAGGATTCATCCCAGCTCTTCCCCATCCTCCTCCCTCTCTCAGTTGCTGTCAGACAGTCTCACATGCATACGCTTGAGCACAATCTATTTTCATATGATGCAGATTTGAACTGGTGTCATGCAGCCAGAATTCTAGCCTGTGGTACCCTACACTTGCTGCCAGTGAGCATCCTTCTGTCAGACCACCTGGACCTGCACGTGCAGAAAGAGAATCGAGGAATCAGAAATATGCGGAGCTCAAATGATAGCGAATATTAACATCCACATTGATGTGATTGGACGACATATAGTGGGAATATTCAGAGAGAGGGGATTTATAGCTGTTTACTTAATTTGAGGGTTTTTAAGGGTGATCGGTATTAATTGCTGCTGCAGTGTGTGCCTTTCATTCAGAATGAACATAAGAACCAGGACCAGGAGGAGCCCATCTGGCCCCTTGAGCCTGCTCCACCATTCAATAAGATCATGGCTGATCCTTCCATGGTCTTCATTCCACCTAACCACCCTCTCACCATAACCAGAAATTCCTTCACTTTTCAAAAGATTATCTATCTTAACTTCCAAAACATTGACTGAGGAAGCCTCAACTACTTCAGCGGGCATGGGAGGTAAGTGTCGAGTGGAAGATAAGGTAGTGTGAGAAGGAAAGGCACATTTACTGGCTACTCACCTAGCTCGCTGACTAGATTAGGGTTTAAGTATTTAGATTCTTTTGTTAAGTCTCTTCCTCATAGTAACCCCTCCCCTGTGGCTGGTTAACTGTGCCAATCTTATGCAGCTTCACATCTTCCCATGAATTCTGCAGCTTGTTTATTTGGGTATTGAACAGGACAGCACTTCTCCAGTGACACCATGGCAATTGTAACTGTGAAAGCCATGCTAAACCTCCACTCCTTGCTGATTCATTTGGTGCAGAAACTGCTTTAGGAAATCCTTTTTAAGGAAAGCTGGCATGTTCCCTGCAAGCTGACATCTCAGAAATAGTCCTGATCTTAAAGCAGTGACAAGAGAAAACAAGCAGCAATGTGTGTTTTACAACATAAGCTGCCGATTATATCCATGAAGAAAAGAAAGATAGACCGCCTATTTACATCAGTTATTGCCCATTTCTGAATCACCATTGCCTGTCTGAAAATGTCAACCCACTCCTATAATTTCTCCTTTTCTGCTGTTACCTTCTCCATCCATCTCCTCTATTCCCTCAGTCCATACACCAGTCTGATCTCCGCCACTAATTGACTTTTCTTTAGATTACTTACAGTGTGGAAACAGGCCCTTCGGCCCAACAAGTCCACACCGCACCCGCCGAAGCGCAACCCACCCATACCCCTACATCTACCCCTTACCTAACACTACGGGCAATTTAGCATGGCCAGTTCACCTGACCAGCACATCTTTGGAGTGTGGGAGGAAACCGGAGCACCCGGAGGAAACCCACGCAGACACGGGGAGAATGTACAAACTCCACACAGAGAGTCGCCTGAGGTGGGAATTGAACCCGGATCTCTGGCGCTGTGAGGCAGCAGTGCTAACCACTGTGCCACCGTGCCGCCCACTAATGGCTTATATGGCTGGATTGGATCAGCCAGTCTTTGTGATATTTTGAGAGTTAAACTCCTCATCTCACGAGTATTCCTACAGGACCAATTCTAGCAAAGAGTCTCATTCATCTTGAAACACTTCACTTATATTGCTGGGCTTGCTGAGCATTTTTAGCACTTTGCTTTTACTTCAGTCTTTTCTCAGCCTGGGATGAGTAGGAGTGGGAGTGAGGAGAGAGTAATCATCCAGTTTAATTCACTACGAACTTGAGTAGCAGCGAGAGTGAAATGGGAAGAGCCCAATTGCCCCTGATATCTGTCAGTAAATACTGGGACCCTCAGGGGTGTTTGAAAGTGCCATTGTGACAGTGTGAAATTCTAAGGACTGGTGTGAATCTTGATCACTCTGAACCTTTTCCCAATGAGAGTACCGTTCATTTTGAAAAGCTGCTGCTGCTGCAGTCTGCAGGCAAGAAAATTCCACATTCTTAATGTCTTGCTTTCTTCGCCTATTCAGGAAGGACCATCCATCAGTTTTAACGCAGCTACAACTCTTCATAACTTCTGTGTGTGGCAGCAGACACAGAACATCCTGGATGATGCGCACCCATCCCATCATGACACTGCAGTCCTCATCACTAGGTAACTATTGCTTGCTCCTGAATTTTCACTTCCGTTGCCTGACTCTAGATTGTTATGTTCAGTTCCTAATGTGATGACTCCCAAGGTGAATATCCTGCAATATATTAACTACAAACAAAATGTGGATTACTAGCAAGATAAACTAGCTCAAGTAAGCTAGAATGAAGCACCAGGCTGGCTGGGTTTTATGTTTGAAGAACAGTCAGTACTGTTCAATTCATGGACCGCGTACTGTTGCAAAATAAGGGTGTAATACATTGTTATTAGCCTTCATTTCAGGGAATATGATCAGAGTCAGCAAGTTGCAATGAGGAAATCTCTGGGCAGTTGTCGATTTTAATTAATTATCATTGACACTTCCAAATAGCAACAATACGAGTCCAGTGTAATCTTGATCTATATAAGCATGTCCTATTTAAGCTCTGGGCACATTAAATTCCAAACCTGAGTAACACAGACAAGTAGAGAAGGAGAACTTTCTTTGCTTGTCTGTGCCTTCTATTTTCTGAACCTCAGAGGCCAGTACCTGCCCAATCTGCATTACCTCTAGTTCCGAATAATAATAGTTGAGTAATTTTTTAAAAACCCCTTAACCATTCCCTACCCCAAGGCTGTACATTAATTTCCTCTGTCAGTACTGATCAGAATTTCATTCTTTATTAAAAATTCTTATCTAGTTTAATTTGTTTGATTTTAGGGAAGACATTTGTAGAGCTAGAAACAAGTGTGATACTTTGGGTAAGTGAAACAGACCAACTTTCACAGCTAACCATGCATTGTGGGCTTACTGTACAAGATTCATGCTAAGAAAACTGGAATGGTGATCTTTTAGAATGTGATGAGATTCAAACTGCTTTTTATTGTCTCAGCATAAAAATATTGATTTAAATCTCTCTTGTTCAATCCTGTTATGCATGAAAATGCAGTTCTGATGAAAGGTTTGGATGTTTCACAGAGTTGCTCAACTGAACCCTTATGTAACTTGTAGACGCCATAAGTTTTATTTAAAAGCGATGTCCACAGTCTGTTTTATAACAACAGATTCATCAATATGCATGAAATTTTGATCAATGCAATGTGTAGTTTCTTTGAAGGTTATGGTATCTCTGTTTCAAATAAATGACAGTTTTGTTCACTAATTTTTACCGGAAGTCTTTCTCTTAGTCTCACTCTCTGTCCCAATATTTTCTGTAGCCCTTTCTCTTTCTCCCTCCATTTAACATGGCCTGTTTTATTTTCTCTCTGCCTGGTCCTGTCCATGTTTGTTTCTCTTTCCATGCTTCTCTATTTCAGTATCTTTGCTGTATTCTTTCTTTGCCAGTGTGATTCCCGGCTTATAACTGAAATTTGGTGGAGGGAGGATCATGTGTAATCTCTTTTCGCATGCACCAAATTTCCCAAGACAGTTTTGCGTTCCGATACTCTAAAGTGATTTCAAAACTTACATCTTTGCTGCTCATTATCCTACTAAATCTCTAGTACTACCTACTCCTCTAATTCAAAGGTGTTTGATTTGAATTATTTAGTTATTTGATTTTAATCAAGAAACAAACAATTCCAATACTGAACTACGAAAGGAATTTTCTGAATAATTAATTTAGTTCTGGGGGAAAAGAAAACTTTTTGGAACTATCAGAATTAGACTCTGCAGACAGAATTGATATTTGATCATGCTTAACTTGTGTGTTCAAAGTTTGGGAGAAGATTTGTAGCTTGGGTGCTCGTTGTTGTGGTTCTGTTCGCCGAGCTGGGAATTTGTGTTACAGACGTTTCGTCCCCTGTCTAGGTGACATCCTCAGTGCTTGGGAGCCTCCTGTGAAGCGCTTCTGTGATCTTTCCTCCGGCATTTATAGTGGTTTGACTCTGCTGCTTCCGGTTGTCCGTTCCAGCTGTCCGCTGCAGTGGCCGGTATATTGGGTCCAGGTCGATGTATCTGTTGATAGAATCTATGGATGAGTGCCATGCCTCTAGGAATTCCCTGGCTGTTCTCTGGTTTGTCCTATAATAGTAGTGTTGTCCCAGTTGAACTCATGTCGCCTGTCACCTGCGTGTGTGGCTACTAAGGATAGCTGGCCATGTCATTTCGTGGCTATTTGGTGTTCATGGATACGGATCGTTAGCTGTCTTCCTGTTTGACCACTAGGACTCAAAACAGCACACAAACCAACAGCCACTCTCAGACAACAACTCACCAGGACAAAAGACCCGATACCCAGCATGAGCACAACCAACGTCGTGTACAAAATCCCATACAAGGGCTGCACAAAACACTACATAGGACAAACAGGAATTCCTAGAGGCATGGCACTCATCCACAGATTCTATCAACTAACACATCGACCTGGACCCAGCAGGAACTGGAAGCGGCAGAGACAAACCACTATAAATGCCGGAGGAAACAACACAGAAGCGCTTCACAGGAGGCTCCCAAGCACAAATTCCCAGCTCGGCAAACAGAACCACAATAACTTGTGTGTTCCTACATATCCCAACAACAGCTCACAATTATATAACATACATAAAATACTGAATAATACCATGGGGTGTTTAACAAGAGCAATGCAATAAAAGAATCTTTTTTGACACAAAGTGCGGAAGGAAATATCAAGACAAATAAATCAGGGTCAAAGGAGTATCTTAGAGGATGAGAGATGGGCAGAGTGGTTTGGACAGTTGAAGGCCTGGGCACCAGTGGTGTTAGAGACCTGCGATTAATTTGAGAGAGTACAACATTCCTGAATCGGAGGAGTGCTGAGACATTGCCAAGGCTTACAGAGCTGGAGGAGATTGCAGGCATAGCTAGGAGAGGTGCCATTGAGAGATCTGAAGGCTTTGAAATTGAGTTACTGTCAGAGCTGGAGCGAATGGAGGTCAACAAACAGGAGATGACGGGTGACTGAGGTTTAGTGCAAGTTAAGAAATGGGGTCAAAGTTTTGAATGTGTCAGGGTGGAGTACAGCAGGGTATTCAGGCTGCGTTGGAATCGCCAAGGCTGGAGGTAACAAAGGCAAGGATAAGGGTTACAGTAGCAAATCAGCTGACACAGTGTCAATGTCCAGCAACATTGCAGACATTTTGCTGATGGAGTGGATTTGTGATCATAAATTCATCAGGGTTAGACATAACTTCAGGATTCAGCCCTGGACCGTTATCAGGGATGGAAGTGGTAACCAGGGCATGAAAGTCTATGGCAGGATCAATTATATTATGTTTTATTAACAGCAAAATGTTTTAGTCTTTCTAGTGTTTCATTGGAGGAAATTTCTGCTGTTCCAGTATCTTAAACCTGTGGAGTGAAAAGATGCAGACAATCTGCTGCACGTTCTTTTTTTGTTAATTTCTGTTTTCATTGTCACTTACTGTACTTATTGAGCAAAGGCACGCCTTGAGCTTATCAGTGTTTTAAAACATGTTCAGTTCCTTCTCGGCAGTAGAAGAGTTGTTGCATATTCAAGGTTAAAGTTGCAACACTATTTTCTCCTCAGACACTTTCATGTCAGTAGTATTTAGTGCCACCTGTTCCCACAGCCAGGGCATTCGCAGTCAGCTGCAAAGCTTACCAGATTGGCAGCATGGGAAATCCACTGAAAATTCTTTCGACATCTGTCGACCCAACAAGCCAAATATGCACGACCCTGACCAGATATTTCTCGAGTTCTGATTCTGTTGTCGGAAATGAATAGAGGACCCACGATGGCTCGGAGGTTAGCACTGCTGCCTCACAGCGCCAGCCACCCAGGTCCAAATCCATCCTCTGGCGACTGTCTGTGTGGAGTTTGCACAATCACCCCGTGTCTGCGTGGATTTCCTCTGCGTGCTCCAGTTTCCTCTCACAATCCAAAGATATGCAGGTTAGGCAAATTGGCCATGCTAGATTGCCTGTAGTTTTCAGGGATGTGTAGGTTAGGTGCAGTAGTCAGAGGTAAATGTAGAGTAGTAGGTGAATAGGTCTGGGTGGGTTACTCTTCAGAGGGTCGGTGTGGACTTGTTGGGCTGAATGGCCTGTTGCCACAGTGTGGGGATACTATGATTAAAGAATTTGAACATTATTATCTCTGATTTATATAATTGTAAAATGGTAAAACTTTCAGAAAGAGCTATGATATTACTATCAGTGCTAGTTCTGCCACTGGAACGCTGATAATATCCCCATTTTGTGATTCATTTACTGAATCCTATTTATCGCTTCTTTTCAAAAAAACTGTTCAGATTTCCTCTTAAATGTAAGGGCATCACCTCAATCACTATCTGTGATAAAGTATTTCATTTTATAATAACCATCCTTGTGGGGTGAGAAAGAAGTACCCCCTTTTTTCATTAATCCTGTGACTGTGTCTCCTTTATTTGTAAAGTGCCAATGACTGAAGTAATCTTCAATAATTTACCCTCTCAAAATCTTTCATATTTTTGATCACCCTCAACATTGCCCAAGTGAGGGGAAGAAATGCTCACATTCTGAAACTTTGTCCAAAGCCTTTGATTCTAATAAATCTTCATTGTTCTGTTATCATTCCTATATGGCTCAATCAGTGTCTTCAACTTCACCATTACCTTCTTGGTGGCTCAGTAGTTAGCACTGTTGCCTCACTGTGCCAGGCACCCGGATTAAATTCCACCTTCAGGCAACTGTGTGGAGTTTGCACATTCTCCCTGTGTCTGCGTGGGTTTTTTCCGGGTGCTCCGATTTCCTCCCACTGTCCAAAGATGTGCAGGTTATGGTGGATTGGCCTTGCTAAATTGCCTACAGTGTCCAAGGATTTGTAGATTACGTGGATTAGCTATGGGGAATGCAGGTTACAGGAATAGGGTGGGCAGCTGTTCAGAAGGTCAGTGTGGACTTGAAGGGCTGAATGGCCTGCATCCACTCTGTAGGAATTCTTCGAACTTCCAGCACAACCCAGCCTTCTGACACAATTTCTGTGTTCCCTAATAGCGCTCTGTTATTTCTTTTCCAATTTCCCTCCACATTCTGGTGTACACACCATGAAGGGCTAGCTTTCTTTCTACTTTTAGTTGTTTCAGTGCAGAGTCCTTTCGAAGGCTTCTCTCAGTCACATTTATGACAGCCACAGCTTTGATTTTCCTCAATATTGACAAAATAGGAATATCTGCCTTTGCTCACTCTGTGGAATTCCTGATGAAGAGCTTATGCTTGAAAAGTTGACTCTCCTGCTCCTCGGATGCCTCCTGCCCAACTTTTCCAGCACCACACTTTTTGTCTCTGATCTTCAGCACCTGCAGTCCTCAGTTGCTCCTATTGTGACATCCCTCATTGCAAAGTGATTAAACATTTTTTCACACTTCATTTGTTTCCTTGGATTGCTTGGAAAAACTTATACTAACAATCGATTCTCAACCCCTTTCAACCTGTCTGATTTCAACGTTGTATGTTCATTCCATAATTTGAACATGTATTTGACTTTTCTTCCAAAGCCTATAATGATTTGAAGATTTCAACCCTGCTGAGACATGACATGTTGTGAGAGTAGAAACGTTCCCACGGACCTTTATGAGAGATGTTTAAAGGGACAGTGTTGGGTTTTGAGCAGACTGTTTCCAATGGTAGAATGATTGATAACTAGAGGACACAGATTTAAGGCAGTTGAAAAGAATATCAGAGGGGCTGGAGCGAGGAAGATATTTTTACACTGCAAGTTATGTTTTACACACAGTGTCTGAAAATGTGATGGGAGCAGATTGAATAGGAAGCTTGAAATAGAATTGCATAGATATTTGAAACTGAAATAAAATTCAGAGCTATGGAGTGGAAATAATTGAATAACATTTCAAAGGGCAGGTACAGGTGTAATCGGCTTTCTTCATATGTTAAGGTTCTATGGATTTGTACTATTCCCCTTTGATTTTTAGCACACTTCTTTCTCGACCTTTTTCATAAATTTTCTAATCATAGAGCCCCAAGCTTTGATGCACACTCTAATGTCCAAACATACTTAACTTATGCCCTGACCATTTCATTTGAGTATCTCTGATCGCTGGTCTACTATTTGAAATGAGACTTTTAATCTGGGCTAGATTTAGTCTTTTATTTGACTGAAATGAACAGTCTAATGGATTCTTATCTGTTTAAAGATCTCTTTTCTTCATTGTAATCTCAATTAGGTTATTTCGCGTCAAGTTGCTAATTTAAATTTGTTCACTTTGAAAAGCATACAAGTGGGCATTGAATGATAATTTGGATAGAAATACTGTGCAATGTTATCATGAAGAAGCAAGAGATTAGCACCAGGTAATGATGCTTGTTTGAAGCATCAGTGCAGGCAAAATTGGCTGAATGGTCTCCTCCTGTACCATATCTATTCGAGCATTCTTGTCTCCTTCACAAAAGTTGTGTACATTAAGGAGCATCAAAATCAAAGAACTGCAAGAATTTAAATTGATTTGTCAAATAGTTTGAGCTAAGTTTCTTTCAGTTAAGACGAAGTGTTTTTCAGGCTGTTCTTGTTCTGCCGAATCTGAAGTAACCTTTCTTGTTGTACTGTCCTTTCCCCCATTTGACTACAATTTTAGTTTAGCTTTGAACGGTTAAAGTGGCCCTTAATAATAATTCCATTTTCGCTTTGTAAATTTTCTAAATTTCCTAAAATTATCAGAACATTTCATTCTCTATTTTTTCCCCGCCATTTAACAGGATATCATTGACTCCCTGTGTAGGAACAAAGGAAAAGGATTATGCTATATTAACACCAAATCCTGTTCTGGCATTTTTGCTGGTTGATGTGAGCCTCATTTACTCACCTTTACCAAGCACTCAAATGATTATATAACAAAAAATATTAATTTTCAGGCTGAAGTATTACAACTGACCTAGCTTTCAAGGGATAGAGTTACATGTTTCCACTTTCTGCACACTTTGTAATGCTTCCATATCTTCCTTAAAGCATGGTGCTAAGTGTTGGACATAATGCTTCAGTTGAGACTGAAGCAGTTTTTTTACATTGAAATTTATAATATATCTGTGTATTATGCCTTTATTTATAAAGCTCTTGGTATATAATGTGCTGAATCTTTCCAAACTTGGTCTGCTATCTTCACTGATTTGTGTACATATATCCCCATGTGGTTCCTTGGTCTGATTCCCTCACGAGTGCAAATACTTTACGTTTTTGTATTTAAATACTTCAATAAGTTCACCCTCAATACAAGCTAGATCTGTGCTAGCCAATTTTCAGATTTAACCTTTTTAATCCCTGATATTATTCTGCTGAGTAGTCCTTCCAAGTATAGTTTATCATTGTTGAGGTGATGTCTGTGCAATTAAGCATGCCTACCTCCTTATAGCATCTTTAATCTTCACACCTATCCAATATCTTGATTACAATATTTATATTGGTATTCAAATCTTTTTGTTCCTTTACAGTTCCTAGACACGCAATTAAAGGAAACTTTGATTTGTCTTTCTTGGATCCAAAATGGATGATGACACATTCGGCCATTTTGACCTCCAGTTGCTCAGTTTTGAAAACCCAAACTATTTTTTTTCTCTTTGCTGTGTGCAACCCCCAGTGTCTTCCAATTTAATGTCATTTGCAAACTTTAAAAGAAAAGATTCCTATCTATGTGGAATCTGACACGACCACAGCAACTTTAAAATATTTACAAGTGAAGTGTTTTTGAAGTCTAGGTACTGTTAGAATAACCGAAACATTTCTTGCCAATTTGAGCACAGCAATCGTCCAAAAGCACTAATGTGATAATGATGAGATAATCTGCTGTTATAATGTTGATTAAGCAATAAATATTGGCCAAGATACTAGGGATAGCCTCCAAGCTTTTCTTTGAAGAATTGCCATGAGACTTGGATGCACAACTGTCTGCCTGAGTGCCAGCTGAGCCAGAGCTAACATTTCAACAGACAGTTCTTCAAACCTTCATCTGAATCATTGTTACACAAGCTGAAGCTCTCGTTCAGATCCATGAAGACATGTCATATCCAGTCAAATAACCTAGGTTCCCTTCATGCCTAATCTCTGTCTCCAGCTAATATCCACCCCATTCCAATTCTGTGCACTAACAATCTCTTTAGTCGAACAATGTTGATTGTCTTCCAGAATGATTAGGGGATACAATGGCGTAGTGGTATTATCACTGCACCTCTAATCCTGAGACTAGGAGAAAGGACTGCAGATGCTAAGATAAGAGTTGAAAAGTGTGGCAGGTCAGGCAGCATCCGAGGTGCAGGAGAATCATCGTTTTGGGCATAACCCTTCATTTCTAATCCTGAGAAACAAGGAGTGTTCTGGGCACCCAAGTTCAAATCCCACCATGACAGATGGTGGCATTTGAATTCAATGAAAAAAATCTGGATATGAGAATCTAGTGATGGCCATGATTCCGTTGTCGATCGTAAGAAAAACCCGCTTGCTTCACTAATGCCATTAGGAGAGGAAATCTGTCATTCTTTACCTGGTTCAGGATCACAGCAATGTGGTTGATTCTTAACTGCCTTCTGGGCAATTAGGAATGAGTGATAAATGCTGGCATAGCCAGTGACACCCACATCTCATGCATGAAAGAGAAGTCCATAGTTGTAACATCCATAGAGACTTTCTTATAAAATGTGTTGTTAGCCTGCTTCTAAAATTGTCAGACATGATGTACCTGCCCAATACAATTTTGTTAAAGTAATTCATAGAATTGCTGGCATGGCCAGTATTTTTGGCCCATTGTGTCCTATACTCGAGAAGTCAGTGCTGAGCCGCCATCTTGGACTGTTGAAGTTCAATGTACATTCACGATGTTGTTAAGAGAGTTTCAGGAATTTCATCCAGTGACAGAGCAGCAATAGTGATGTAATTCCAAGTCAGGATGGTGTATGATTGGGAGCGGAATTTAAATTGTTAATGTTTTCAAGGCTTCTGTCCTTGTCTTTCTGAGTGGTACAGATCATTGGTTAAGTATTTGTTGTCAAAGATGAGTTGCTGCAATGTGGACTGTAGATGGTATGGACTCTCTGCCACTGAATGCAAGTGATGAAGGGAGTCAGTGTTGAAGGTAGTGGATGGGCTGCTGATCAAGTAGGTTCCTTTGTCCTGGATGGTGTTGATTTCTGGAGTGTCATTGGTGCTACATTCATCCAGGCAGGTGGACAGTATTCCATGATTCCCTTTCAAAAGTCCATAGTTAGTTGCCATAGATTTCCCAGTTTCCAATATGCTTATGTAGCCACATTATTTACATAGAGACAAAAAGAAACTGCAGATGCTGGAATCCAAAGTAGACAGACAGGAGCCTGGAAGAACACAACAAGCAAGGCAGCATCAGGAGGTAGAGAAGTTGATGTTTCGTATATAACCCTTCTTCAGTCCTGAAGAAGTGTTACACCCAAAATGTCGATTTCTCCATCTTCTGATGCTGCCTGGCTTGCTGTGTTTTCTCAGCCTCCTGCCTGTCTACATTATCTACATGGCTCAACCAGATCAGTTTTTGATCAATGGTAATTCCCAGGAGTTGACCATATGTGGGATTCACTGATGGTAATGTCCTGAATGTCAAGGGGAGATGGTTTGATTCTCTCTTGTTGGAGATGGCCATTACTTAACACTTGTAAAACATGAGTGTTACTTGTCACTTAACCTAAGCCTGGATACTGTAGACAGCTTCAGTATCTGAGGAGTCATGAATGGGGCTAAGCATTGTGTAATTGTCCAGAGTTTCTGGAACTCCCTGCCTACAGCACTGTGGGTGCATGTACACCACATAGACTGCAGTAATCAAGAAGATGGTTCCTTACCAGATTTTCATATATAATTCCAGGATGAACATTAAATGCTTGTCTTGTCAACCTGGCTCAAATCCCATGAATTAATTTTTAAAAACTCATCCTCAATTTCTAACCATTCATCCTCCGAGATGTCCTGAGATGAAGTAATTAGCATTCAATGACCACAAGCAGAGTTATTTTTGCCAGGTATGACTCTAACCAGCAGAGAGCATACCCCAATTTCCATTAAGTATAATTTTCTGGACTGCTTTAATGTCACACAGACAAATGCCACTTTGATGTTATGTGCTTCATCTCTAGAGTTCAGCTAATGCTGTCGTGAGATCTGGAGTAAATCAATAATTGGCTGGGTTAGATTTGTCCTGCTCATTGAGTCTCACACACACCTGAGCAGTCTGCCATATTGCCTGATTGATGCCACTATTGTAAATATATTGGAACAATCTAACTTGGGCACATCCACTTCTGGGATAATAAGGCTTCAATACCACAGCTGGTATATTGTCAGGTCGCCTTGACTGTATTGAGAGCTTTCAACCATTTCTTGCAATCATGGAGTAAATTGAATTTGCTGAATCAAATCCAATTGAGGAATGATATGTTTGCACTCTCCTGCCCCTGTAGGTTGCTTAACCAGCTACTACTGTTCATGACTAGAGGTATCAGGAGTGTAGAGCTTTGAGCTTGTTGATTGGTGTGAGGCCACCTAGCTGCGTATAACATTGTACTTTTGATGTTTAATATGAACATAGTCCTGTGTTGTAGTTTAGCCATGTTTACATCTCACCTTTATGTATGACTGGTGCCTGATATGTTCTTCCACCCTCTTCATTAAACTAGAGTCAGTTTCCTGGGAACAATAGGGCAAGGGATGTGCCAGGCCCCTGAGCTGACCAATTATATTGGGTACAATCCTGACGCCACTGATGGCTCTCAGCACTACATGACTGCCCAATTTTGAGCTGAGCGATCTGTTTTTGAATCATTCTTGTTTATTATGTTACACAACACGGGCAAAAGTATCATCACTGTGAAGATGGACTGTTGGCTCTGCAAGAAATTGTGGTGGCTGTTTCTGGACAGATGTGTCTGCTTCTGGTAGTTTTGCGAGCAAAATGTCAAGTAGGATTATCTGTCTTGTTGCTTGCTTTCTCACATTTGGCAAATTAAACAACACCTCCCCCCCCCCCCCCCCACTTCTCACCACCTCTCAGTCAGACATCTGATTCCAGTAACTTTCTCATTCCCCTGTACTAGTTTGGTCACCCAGCAGTTGGAGTGGGGAAGGGAGCGTTGGCAGGGAGTTTCTCACATTTTGAGTTCTTTATTTGGTTATTGGTCTAGCCTTGAAATTGCATGATGAAGAGTGTCTTTGTTATGATATCACAATTGTGTGGTACAGGATGGATGGCTGTTCCTTTCTTCTTGCTGAAATTCTTTTGGATAGGAATATTTGGTTTCCATTCTTGCCCCAGTTGAAGTTTAAGTTATCATAAAGACTGTAACAACATGGTCTTGCAATTTAATTATGACTTCAATTATATCATTCAGTACTCTGTTGGCTTTAAGTGGTGTAAGCAAAGTCACAAGCCAAAAATATACAGACTCCTCCATCTCTGAGATTCATAGTCTTCACAGAGTTAAAATGTCATCCTTTTCTTGTTACAGTCTGTAATATAAATTAGTCTGCTATTGTGCTGCTCAGTTATCTATTTTGTACCACCTCAAGTGCTTCTTCGGATTTAAAAGCTCCTCCTAACTTGTAATTTGCACTTACAACTACATCAAGAATCAGGAAACTCAACGCTTGGAGGGCTCCACATAAACATCTTCCACATAAACATCTTCCACATCAACATAACTCATCCAAATGCTAGATAGCGCTTTTTTATCTCGTTATAATCATCTATCTTAAAATAGCTACCTTTTTGTCCAGAACAAAAAGCAAACTTAAAGTTCAATTTATTGATAAAACTTGGAGTTGATGTAATTAGTTCACTAATGAAATAACTCACTCGTCCTGAACTGGTCTGACTTGTGTTTGATTCCACACTTACAGTGATGTGGTTGACTCTCAACCGACCTCTGTTCAAGGGTAAGTCCTGTTAGCATTCCACAAAAGAATAAAATAAAAGAACATTAGTCGGACGGAGCCTTTGCCTTCAGAGTCATTACTGGGTGGTATTTTACTAAGTTATCATAAAGCTAGCCCTCAAGTTTAAATTGTTCCATTTTCCATCAGTTCCATTTTACATGGTGTTGACGTCATCTGCTTAAATGATCCTTTATTGGAATTGGGCAGCAGATTAATCAGTTTCTCATTCACTGGAGCCTTCACAGCTTCCAGCTCCCTCATATTGACTTGCAAATTTCAAAACACTTTTTTTAGCGAAACGGTGAAATACCATATATCCTGAGATGTATGTGTTTTGAACCTTTTGAACCTCTGGAAGGGATTCACATTAAGCATGTTGAAATTCAGAAGTTTCTGCTTCTGTCCACAGGCTGTTGGAATATTATGCTAGTGGTTAACTACGGACCACTGTCATATCATAACTTGCTACTGCCCTGAATGTTTCCTTGTCACTGGATTCTTCCAGGCAGCCTTCAATGTTGTTTGTCATATTGGTCAGAGCCATTTGTCAATGCATAAGGTAACTGATGTTCTACTGAACCAGGTTACCATCTTTTCACAGTTTAGCATCTTTCCCCTTGAATTTGCAAATCCAAGAAAGTGAACCTAGCCATTCTGAGAGATTTGCAGACTTCGTTTAGCTGCAATTGGCAAACATCTGGCATTAAAAGCTTCATGCAGCAACCTCCTAAATTTCATTAATAAGGGTTCTATTCAGAATGCTTTCAACTAGTTCTTGGTATTATTCCTAAACTCTGAAGCCCTCATTCATGAAGCTGTCTTTTATTAAGCAACTAAACAACATTCCAGCCTTGATGATGGAGATACCTCAGGATGGTTGATTGATGATCAGGAACAACTCCTCTAATCCTATGATTTGGAGATGCCGATGTTGGACTGGGGTGTACAAAGTTAAAAATCACACAACACCAGGTTATAGTCCAACAGGTTTAACTGGTGTTGTGTGATTTTTTTTTAACCCACTAATCCTAGTTTATGACACCAGTAGGGCAACTGCAGATAAGAGTGGGAGATAAATATTCTTTGACAATGGAATGGTTTTAATCAAGTGAGCCATAGACATCAATCTGATGGCCACAGCAACAGGAGTCTTCAGTCATTGTTGCATGCTGTATTCTGCATAAAATCAAACTGTAGAAAGGATTTGTCCTTTCTGAAGAGAGTGATAATGACAAAGAAATTGAAGGTGAAGACCCCTATGTGCACATATCAGGAAGGGGGAAGAATAATCATCCCATCTCTGCTAGCAAAATGAGATGGTCACTCAGAACTGATTGCTTTTTCACTGAATAAAAACAGTGACGTGGAATCAAATTTCCTCCTGTTTCTCCTCCTCCAACTGGCCAAATTATTATATCACTACAGTTTGCTTCCATAATGCTTCTCAGCTTCATCATTCAAGCTCACTAGTGCACAAACATTGATTGAAATGGATGGGCCTATTCAGTCATGAGTACCACGCAGAGTTTTCAATAATTTCATATAGCCTACTTGATTTTTATCTTACTGCTTCTTTGAAGAACCAAAAACAGCTAAGGATCAGTTCCTCTTAATTCTTCACGGTATTCCTATGGAAGATTGACGATCTGATCTCGTCTTTAGGCAAGAAGCTATTTATGTCAATTAGTATCTGCCTAATTTTCAACCTGATACAGCACTAAGTGTCGATGCGTTATCAAATAGGATACCATGATTCATATAGAACCCCGTGGTTAAAGAATCTCTGTGTATAGCCAACAGCAGTGCAGCAACGTCATCCTTGAGGTTTTGGCACTTAAGGTTAAAGGTAAGCGACAAGAAACTTTCCAACAGAGTTGGAGTACAGGTTGTTCTGTCATAACGTGCGTTTTGTCAACACAAATTCACTAACATGATTGACAAATTGGGGGCACTGTTTCTAAAGTGCAAACACTTTAAACGCTGTTTCCAAAAACATGGGGTTTCACAAGAACACAACCATTGTGTTATAGAAGAACTGACCCTTAGGATAATAGAGAGCATATACATACTTCACAATCTAGAGTTCTCAGTCTGAGTACGAATGTGTTTCTTGACTTCAATCTTCAAATAGGAGAAGCTGAGAGCCAGGCAAAACCAAGAAGCTGTTAGTCCAGGAACTGCCAGTCTTGGAACAACAGATCAAGGAACATTTGGTTCAGGAACTGTCAGCCATGGAACAATCCACCAAAGGAAAATGGGTAGAAAATTTACAAGGTTCCCTAGACTTGTAGCATAACACACAGAGAGAAGACAGTATTCATTGAGATTAAGTACGTTGGCATGAGTAATTTGTTTCAAATTTTAGCAAGCTGGAAACGTGGAACTATACTGGATTGGCAGAAATGTTTTACATTGCTATCAACACTGAAGAGAGTTCAGACTGCAAGAATCAGCAAAGCTTGTAAGAATTCACATGAAATCATATTGTCCATGAGCACTATAGCCCACTTGAGCTCATTGGTGAATCTTTAACTAATGTAGTTCAGAGTTCCAGAGAGCTTGGTGAACACTAGTATTGACAGATTTATGTCTGATGTTGGATTTTGAAGTGATTTAGAAGATACACATTCAAACAAAGAATTTCATTTCCTTATCTTCCCAGGATCAGGAAGAATACTAAGCAATGCTAAGCAAGACACAATCCTCAAATAATTTGACAGAAGGTGTGAATATGTTGATTTCAACAAAACTGTAGTCACCAAAGTAGAAATAAAATATCGCAGCCCATCAGCAAGTTAGAGTCTACACACTTGCGCACAGATTTACTGGCAGGTTTAAAATAAGAACTGCTGACACAGTTTAAAGACTTGATCCATACAGCTCCTTGGAAGCTACCACTGATGGTCAGTGCTGAAAGCTTGTGTAGTTTCTGTAATAATCTCTGTTGTATTCTTGTAATTTGTACATATGCGTCATGCAATAAACTGCATCCTGTTTGAGACAATTGCCTCTTCACTTGAGAATATCAAGTGGTTTTCCTCACTCACACTAGACCAAGCAGGCCATGTAGACCTCCATGCTGAAGGAGGAGGATGGCAGTAAATCCTTCTTTTAGTGAGCTATATTACAGAAGGATCATGATGAGCAGTGCTATAGACTGTTTGATTATACATGAGAGGAAACACTGAAGAAGTAGTTGTCACTATAATGTCTGTTCCTACTCTTTGTAGCATGTTATCACAGAGGGTGGACTCCAATTTGATTTGGTTGGTATTATTGTGGACTTAAGAATTGCCACTGTCATTTATTGGAAGCGGGAAAAAACTTGTAAAGATTCTTCTTCTGATTCCTGCACTGCTATTGTGGAATTTCCCATGGATTTATTCTTGACTCCCCCTCTTTATTCTTTTCATCTTTCATGCAACCTTTCAGTGAATTCAACTGAAGGTATACGTTGGTTTAAAATGTTACCAAGACAACATCCAGTCTTGAATGCTGTAATTTCCTGCAGTTAAACATTCAGAGAATTAAAACCATTGCTATCAGTCCCTGCCACAAACATTGTTCTCTCAGCATCAATTTCATGCTCCTTCACTCATTAATCACAATCTGAACACTGAGCTGAAATTTCACCTTCATATCTTTCCCATCACCAAGGTTGTCTACTTTTATCTCATTGTATCTTCTGTCTATTCCATCTCAGCTCATCTGCTACTGACACCTGTACTTTGTCCAGCCTCAACTATTCAATTACTCCGGTAGCCAGTCCCCCAAGTGTCACAACTCATGATGCCCACATCCCCGATTTGTATCCATTGTATCTGTTTTCCCTGAGAAGCCAGAAATCGTGTTGCATTAATGTCTTTCCTTTTTAACTTGAGCTAAATTTGTATATTCCAGAACAGACCTGAGCCTGGGGCATGAACTCTAGCTTTATTTTTCAAAGCCCAATGTTTAATTCACTCCTGATGGTTATTTGAAAAACTCCACTATGCCTAATCCACCATGTTTTCAAATAAAGGCGACGCTTTGGTGTAATATTCAATTAAGAATGTTTTCTGTTCCTCGTTAATACTACTTATATCGAGGTGAAGATTGTGCTATCGTTCTCTAAGGAAGCTTATGGTGGAAAGTAATTTGGAAGAGACATGTACAAATCCTGAAATTACTTTTCTTTCCTGCTGGTTTATCAAAATGCAAATGTTAATGCAAAACCCCCATGTAATTCCTTCCAATCACCACAAGCTGCAATGCTCCTGAGTGAAGGGAAGGAACTCTCCTATTGTTGAAGGTCACCAGCAAAAAAAAACACACTTTGTAAGATATTGAAGGCCAACCTATTCCTATGGAATTTGACATTATTGAGTAGGACAAGTGAAGGGAGCAGTGGGGAGAGGATTTGGGCAAAGGAATTTTTCTAACTTTGGGTTGCAAAGGATCCAAGAGGGCTGGTACAATATATAGAAACATACTGGTTTTGTTTGGTCAATTGGATTGATGATGATAAATAATACTTATAACTGGCAGTGAACTCTTAAAAAGAATGGTATTATAGACATTTTGATTTGCCAGACAATAGAAGTTAAACTATTTCTGTCTGTGATGGTGTGAGAACATTCAGACCTCGTGTATGTAGGGTTCCCTGCATCACTGGACTCATGTTCCACTGTGCGAAAAACAGATTAGAATAAGTTGGTGTGACACTTTGCACAAAGAGGGAAGATTAGAAAGAAAATGACCAGTAGCTATCTTGATAGTTTATCTTTAACTTAGTTTTATGTGCCACCTATTCAGCCAAAGGCATATGTAGTACACAGGGGTGGTTATAAAAGTGCCAGAATATTTCTGTCCAAGGCAAACAACTCTAACTCTTACTGTCCTTATGCTCTCATAAAGCTCTGGCTCACTGTTATTAAACTTAAACTGCATGTTCCCATTCTTTTCAGGATTAGCAGAACTTGGTACAATGTGCGATCCATATCGCAGCTGCTCCATTAGTGAGGAGAACGGTCTAAGTGCTGCCTTCACTATAGCTCACGAATTGGGACATGTGTAAGTAATTTTACTGTCTATAGGGCTGATGTCTCTCTGATAATTGTGCTATTTAAGTTTTTTGCAACTGGATATGATCGAGGCAATGGTCAGACATGATATGAAATTATGTTTAGCCGCATGACATTTACTATTTTCTTGCTGAAAATTTTTGTTTTCCTCCTTTTACTTTACACATGCACCTGCCAAATTACAGGCCTGCATCCTACTGATCTTTACTAGTTAACTTGGAGTCTCTCTGTTATTTAATTTTCTTTCCTCTCAGATGTAATGTGATAATTACATGGCTTTGAAACCGGTTTAACCAGAAAATAGGACTTTTGATTAAAGAACTTTTAGGTATGAAATTTAAGATCTTAACTTTAATTGTTTTACATGTGGCAATATTAAAGAAACTATTAAAAGTTGTTTTTAGCAAACACCAGAATGGGAAAATGTGTCAATTTAAAACAACTCAAAATGATATTGAATTGTTGATGTTAATTTATTCAGGGAGGTGAATTGCCTCCTCTGATTCACCGTCGGTCTGCAACAAAACTTGAACAGCTAATCTGTTCTCAAACCGTGCCAAGGGGACACAAGCTGCTTTTATGTAATCTCTACTTGTAATCGTACCTTGTGAAATTCTTTACCATTCTAGGGAATCTGTGTTGAACTCCTGCCAAAGCTAACACCCTTTCTAAAGTGCAATAGGCAGAACTACAACAGTACACCAGATATGGTTTAACCACAGCTTTGTAAAGCTAGATATTCCTCTTCTCATATTCAAGCCTTCTAGTTATTGAAGCTACCACTCCATTAGTTTTTAAAAAAATATACTTTAATGGGTGGCACGGTGGCTCAGTGGTTAGCGCTGCTGCTTCTCAGCTCCAAGGTCCCAGGTTCGATTCCAGCCTTGGGTGACTGTCTGTGTGGAGTTTGCACGTTCTCCCCATGTCTACATGGGTTTCCTCCGGGTGCTCCGGTTTCCTCCCACAGTCCAAAGATGTGGGGGTCAGGTGAATTAGCCATGCTAAATTGCCCATAGTGTTAGCTGCATTAGTCAGAGGGAAATGGGTCTGGGTGGGTTACTCTTCGGAGGGTCGGTGTGGACTGGTTAGGCCGAAGGGCCTGTTTCCACACTCTAGGGAATCTAATCTATTGAACAATACATTTTTAAATATTACAACCAATACAAACCAACACAATTCAAAACAATACAAAAAAAAGCACCAAAAAAGTTTTTAAAAACCCAAACTTCCCTCATGTACAGATATATAAATATGTATATTAAAAAATATAATAACCCCAATTACTTAACTAAATAAATAATGACTAACAACAAACTAATAAATAATAATAATACAGCTCAGCCAAACAAAACACTAACACTCAAATATTGAGAGCATTACTTTTCACCTATCCATACGTTCGCAGTTCCCCCTCTCTGGATATTAGACTTGCAAAACACAATCATTGTGGCGATATAAAAACCCTTGTTGGTGTGGCAGACAAATCTGTATTCCAAAAAGGGCTGCCATGTCTTATAGAAATTCTCAGTTTTGTGGTGTACCATACTTGAGAAAATCCAAGGGATTATGCTCCGTAACAATCTTCTGCCAACCCGACAGGCCCGGGGGATTTTCGAATACCTAACCTAACAAGGTATTCTTTCTTGCGCAGAAAGTGAAGATGTGGAAATTTTTTTTCTTATGCACGTCTACAGGCAACACACTGGGCAGACCAAGTAGAAGAGAGATCGGGTCCTTCTCCACCCTTACACTCAAAGTTCCCTCCATTGCACCCACCACAGCGCTTCAGTATGTTTTAAGCCTATCACAGGATTAGAGACAATGGGTAAGAGTGCCCGTACCAACTTCACACTTGGGACATGTTAAAGATACCCCTAGTTTAAATTTTGACAAACCATCCAGAGCCAAATGGACCCTGTGGAGAATCTTCAACTGTAAGGCTTGGGTCCTATTGCAAATTGATATCTTTCTTGCATTTTCCCAAATATCTTCCCATGCCTCTAAGGAGGCCTCAAAACCTAGCTGTCTCTCCCACACCCTGCAGAGTCAATCAAACTCAACTGAGGGCCCCCCCACCCCACCAATTGATGACATAAAGTGCTGACAGAAAGTGTACTCTTAGCACTGAGCACCCTCCTCTCTGTGTCAGATTTGTAGGCATTGGTCAAAAGTGTAGTCTTTTTTTTGAATAAAATCCCTAACTTGAAAAATTGAAAGAGGTCTTTGTTAGATAGCTCGTATTCCCGTGCTAACTGATCGAAGGACAAAAGTGTCTCCCTCAAATCAATCGCCCATGCAAGACACACCCCTAGTTGCCCAAGGTTTGAATCCTGAATCCATTATCCCCGGTTGAAAACCTGGCATACCCATTACAGGTGTTAAAAAAAAGATGTTTTGCCAATATTGCCTTCCCTCTGCCGAATTGCCCTCCATGCTTTAACAATATTAATAACTATTGGGTTATGGCAATATTCCTTAACTGTCTTCATTTTGTCCAAAGACAGCAGGCTAGTAAGGGGGCACCTTGCCCGAGATGTTTCGATATCTAACCATATTGAAAGAGGGTCCCCACAAGCCCAATCACTTAGGTAAGCTAAAAGCCAGCTTAGTTGATAGTTGTTAATGTCCGGGAGATCCACTCCCCCCAGTCTATGAGGTAATTGCAGTTTAGCTAATTTAATAAGGGGCCGCTTACGATGCCAAATAAAAGAGCTGGACCAGCCATTCAGTCTCCTGAACGTTTGCTAATCGAAAATCAGGGGAAGCATCCGCATAGGTTACAACAAATGGGGGGGGAATATTCATCTTAATAAGCACTAGCAGACCTAACCATGAGACTGGAAGTGCCTCCCGCCTTTTGAAGGTATTGTTTGATTTTGTCGAATAATTGAACAAAATTAGCTTTAAAGGACTGGAGTAATGAATGTGCCCAAATACATAACCCCACTGTGACCATTTAAATGGGAATTGAAATTCGCCCTCCAGACCTAGCACCTTCGTAAGACCACTCATAGGCATAGCCTCTGATTTTACAAAATTAATCTTGTACCTGAAAATGGTGCCAAACGAGTTGATGTATTGGATCAGGTGAGGCACTGAAACTGCTGATTTTGACAAAAAGAAATCAATATAATTTTGTCCCCACTTCTGGAGCTGATATATTAGGATCCCTTCGAATAACCTCCACCAACGGTTCAATCACCAACGTAAAAAGCAATTGCGAAAGGGGACACCCCTCCCCGCTACCCCTGAAAATGTTAAAATTGCTTAATCGTACCCCATTGGTGATGACCGCAGTGAGAGGGTCACTGTAGAGAACCTTTACCCATCTTATAAAGACTTCGCCCAAGCCAAACCACTCCAGAGTACAAAAAAGATACGGCCACTCAACTCTGTTCAAATGCCTTCTCTGCATCTAGAGAAATTACTAATCCCTGTATTGACTGTTGTTGATATGCTTGAATTACATTAAGCAGCCTCCTAACATTATTGGAGGATTTGCGACCCTTTACGAAGTCCATTTGGTCCTCTTTAACAATAGAAGGTAACACAGTCTCCAGCCTTAATGCGAGAGTCTTAGAGAGGATTTTAAGGTCCATATTTAGAAGTAAAATGAGCCAGTAAGAAGCACGGTGCTCCGAGACCTTCCTTTTTTTTAAGAATAAGTGAAACATTGGCCTCTCTTAGAGATGACGGGAGATGATCATGACTGTACAAGTCATTGAACATGTTGAGCATTGGGCCTGACAATATGCTTATAAATTCCTTATAGAATGCACTGGGAGGTCCATCAGGATTGGGCGCCTTTCCACTCTGAAGCTGCTTCACAGCCTCCTGCATATCTTGCTCTGATAAAGTGGACATTGAGAAAAGATTCTTGTTCGGGGGTTATACCTGGGAGCTCCAGATTCTTATAAAAGGACTCCATCTTGGCCCTCCCCTCCTCACAACCCTCAGATTGGTATAACACAGAGTAAATTCTCTGGAATGCAACATTAATCTTTTTTGGAATCACATGTTAGGTTCCCAGACCCTTCCTTAATTGACGTTCTGTCTTGAGGGGCACTCCTTTTCCTGGCAAGATATGTCAAGTATTTGCCTGGCTTGTCACCATGCTCATATAACCTTTGTTTTGCAAAAGTAAGCTCCTTCTTTGCTGTCTACATGAGCATGGAATTCAATGCAGACTGCAGCGCTGTAATCCTCTGCAGCTTGGCCAATGAGGGCCTGTCAAAGTAAGCCTTCTCGGCTGCCTTCAACCATGCTTCGAGGAGGAGACGTTGCTGCTCGCCCTTCTGCCACTTCCTACTGGTGGAGTCAGAAATAACTAACCCTCTGACATAGACTTTGGCAGTTTCCCAAAGGGCGAAGTGGGCGGCACGGTGGCACAGTGGTTAGCACTGCTGCCTCACAGCGCCTGAGACCTGGGTTCAATTCCCGCCTCAGGCGACTGACTGTGTGGAGTTTGCACGTTCTCCCCGTGTCTGCGTGGGTTTCCTCCGGGTGCTCCGGTTTCCTCCCACAGTCCAAAGATGTGCAGGTCAGGTGAATTGGCCATGCTAAATTGCCCATAGTGTTAGGTAAGGGGTAGATGTAGATGTAGGGGTATGGGTGGGTTACGCTTCGGCGGGGCGGTGTGGACTTGTTGGGCCGAAGGGCCTGTTTCCACACTGTAAGTAATCTAATCTAATCTAATCTACTAACCAAGCCTGAGTTAATGTCTAGGAAAGCCCGAAATTCCCTGGAGACATACTTCACAAACTTATTATCCTTGAGGATAAAGGGATCCATTCACCAGTGCCTCGGGCCCACTATAGTATCCTTAATTTTAACCAACAGGTACACTGGAGCTGGTAATTGAGATGGTAATATTACCAGTGGTACAAGATGTCATCAAGTTCAGGGTTGCCACGGGGGTCAGAAAAAAATCATTGGACATTGGAAAAAAACGTAAGTTCCTGCCTGTCAGGTGGAGACACCTCCAGACGTCCACCAACCCTAACTCCATACACAGATCCACTAATTGTTTAGTTTGTACAGACATCCTTTGGGCAACCTGTCTACCGTGGATGCATAAGATGATTAAAATCTCCCCCTTTAACAAAGAGAGAAATAAGGAAGGAGAGGTCAAATATCAAGGTAAGCTAGCCAGTAATATTAGAAATGATAGTAAAAGTTTCTTTCAATACATAAGAAACAAATGAGAGGCAAAAGTAGAGACTTGACCGCTCCAAATTGATGCTGGAAGGCTAGTGATGGGAGATAAGGAAATAGCTGAAGAACGTAATAAATACTTTGTGTCAGTCTTCACAGTGGAAGACATTAGTAATATCCTAACGATTAAGGAGATTCAAGGGGCAGAGTTGGTGGCCACTACAAAGGAGAAAGTACATGATAAGCTAAAAGGTCTAAAAACTGATAAATCTCCTGGCCCATCTGAGAGTTCTGAGGGAGGTGGCTGAAGAAATAGTGGAGGCATTGGTTGTGATCTTTCAAAAATCACTGAAGTCAGGGAAAGTCCCAAATGATTTGAAAATGGCTGTTGTAACCCCTTGTTCAAGAAAGGATCAAGACAAAAGATGGAAAATTAGAGGCCGATTTGCCTAACCTCGGCTGTTGGTAAAATTCTAGAATCTATAGCTAAGGATGGGGTTTCTAAATTATTGGAAGTGCTGAGTCAAATTAGAACAAGTCATCATGGATTTAGTAAGGGGAGGTCGTGCCTGACAAACCTGTTAGATTTCTTTGAAGAGGTAACAAGTATGTTAGACCAGGGAAACCCAGTGGATGTAATCTACCTAGACTTCCAAAAGGCCTTTGATAAGGTGCCTCATGGGAGGCTGCTGAGTAAGTTGAGGGCTCATGGTGTTTGAGGTGAGCTACTGGCATTGATTGAGGATTGGCTGTCTGACAGAGGGCAGAGAGTTAGGATAAAAGGTTCTTTTTTGGAATGGCAGCTGGTGACAAGTGGTGTCCCGCAGGGTTCAGTGTTGGGGCCCTAGCTGTTCACTTTATATATTAATGATTGGGATTTAGGAACTGGGGGCATTCTGGCTAAGTTCGTTGATGATACAAAGTTAGTTTAACAGGCAGGTAGTTCTGAGGAGGTAGGGAGGCTGCAGAAAGATTTAGACAATTAAGGGGAATGGTCCAAGAAATGGCTGATGAAATTCAGTGTGAGCAAATGCGAGATCTTGCACTTTGGAAAAGAGAACACAAGCATGGAGTATTTTACAAATGGTGAAAAAAATCATAAAGCCAAGCTACAAAGAGATCTGGGAGCACCTAGTTCAGGATTCTCTAAAGGTTGACTTGCAGATTGAGTCCGTGGTTAAGAAAGCAAATGTAATGTTGTCATTTATTTCAAGAGGGTTGGAATGTAAAAGTAGTGAGGTGCTACTAAGACTTTATAAAGATCTGGTTAGACCCCATTTTGAATACTGTGTCTAGTTTTGGGCCCCATACCTAAGAAAGGACATACTGGCACCGGACTGTGTCCAGCAGAGATTCACATGGATGATCCCTGGAATGGTAGGCCTAGCATAGGATGAACGGCTGAGGATCCTGGGATTGCAATCATTAGAGTTTAAAAGGTTGAGGGGAGATCTAATAGAAACTTGCACGATAATGCATGGCCAGGGTGGACGCTGGAAAATTGTTTCCATCAGGCTGGGATATTAGGACTTGTGGGCACAGCCTTAGAATTAGAGGGGTCAATTTAGAATGGAAATGAGGAGACATTTCTTCAGCCAGAGTCCAGTGGGCCTGTGGAATTCACTGCCATGGAGCGCAGTGGAAGCTGGGCGTTGAATGTCTTCAAGGCAGAGATTGATAAATTCTTAATCTCACAATGAATTAAGGGATCTGGGGAGAGTGTGGGTAAGTGGCGTTGAAATGCCCATCAGCCATGATAGGATGGCAGAGTGGACTCGATGAGCCGAATGGCCTTACTTCCACTCCTATTTCCTATGTCTTATGGATTTGCTGGGACTCGAGACTGATCAATTTAGAGAACACTTCTACTAGAAATTTGAGGAGATGGTCCAGAAGGCAATAGACATTTAAAACACGATATTCTTCCTCATTTATCAGGGCTTTGAGGATTACAAACCTCCCATGTGTGTCTATAACACACTCCAGTAACTTAAATGAGAGATTCCTCCTAACCAATATAGCCACACCCCTACTTCTAATATGAAAAGATGAAAGGTAAATCCAATCAAAGCCATTCTGCTTTCATTTCAAATGCTCCCTCTCATCCAAGTGTGTCTTCTGTAATAAAGCAATATCCACCTTTTCCTTTCTAAGACTTGAGAGTACCTTCTTCCTCTTAATTGGTGAGTGACTCCCCTTGATGTTCCAGGTATACCATTTAATCAAGTCATTAGCCATAACCTTCTGCAGTAACGTTGAGATTCCAGAGAGGAACAACTCAAATTACAAATCGCCGAGCCTTAGTATCGCAAGATCCATCGAACATAAAAACTACATAAACTAAAACCACTACTGTCAACAAACTTACAAAGCTATCAAAGGTTATATACAACAAAAAACAAAACAAAAAATCAACATATAAAGCGCCATTGGTGCTGAAAAGGGGAACTCGCCCCCTGCCCAAAGGAGGCATCTACACACCCAAGGACCCAACTTTCCATCCTGCTGCCAATACTGCAGTCAGGGCACTTAAATACCTGAACCAGGCATAAACAGCCCGTAAGTTGGCATCTAGCCACCCAACCATTTTCCCTCCTCCTAGCTAGAGCCGCACCACAAACACAAGTTAAAAAGAAAGAAAATACACCATGAAATGACAATGTGACCAAAGAAATTTTGAAAAAAAAGGGTAAGTACCCCACCCTTCTTTTGGTATAACTTAACTTAGAAATTGAAAGTACATTTTCCAACTGCCCCTGAGCATAGTTTAGACCAGATTATTATCAATTAGAAAAAGGAAAAGAAAGCCCCGGACTTCCTCTTTTTTTAAAAAAGAAACACAGAGACATATCCAAACAACACTACTACTTGTACATACTTAATTGTTCAGATGAAGTTAATTTGTCCACAAAGTCACTTGCCTTCTCCAATGTGTGAAAGAGAGGTACAGATCCATCTAAGGTGATCCAAAGCACCATCGGATGCCTCAGAATCCCAAGATCCCTCAGTCTTCTCTTGACATTCTCATAGGAGTTTCTTTTCCACATCACCATCGCTGAGAAGTCCTGGAAGAACGTGATCTTCGAGCTCTTGTAAACTAGGGCCTTTGGATCCTTCCCCTGGACTCTGGAAGCCTCCATGATTCTCTCCTTATCTCTATTGTGATGAAACCGCACAAAGATAGGCCTGGATCCTATACTTGGAGGAGCCAATATCAGTTTCCACCACTGTGACTCTGTGTTCTACCTCATCCAGGCAAAAGTGAGGACTGCAGATGCTGAAGATTAGAGTCAAGATTAGAGTGGTGCTGGAAATGCACAGCAGGTCAGGCAATATCTGAGGAACAGGAAAATCGATATTTCGGGTAGGAGCCCTTCATCAGGAATGAGCCTTCATTCTTGATGAAGGGTTCCTGCCCAAAACATTGATTTTCCTGTTCCTTGGATGCCGCCTGACTTGCCGCCAATCTTGGTTCTACCTCATCCGTCCATTTCTCCAGGTCTCCCAGCTGCTGTTCATGCTTCTGCAACATGATCGAGGTTGGGACCAGCTTCTCCTCGATCTGCTTGCCCAACATCTCGCGAGATTTTGCGAGCTCCTTCTCCAGCACCTGGTAAGAAATAGAGTCCGAGTATCCTACAGCCTGGGCCGCGGGCCCGGCCTCGGACACCTCCTTCCTTCTTTGGCATCCCTGGATGGCGAAAACCAAGGAGGTTGCGCTTTGCCCATTTCCACGACATTTCCAGAGTCCCAGGATATCGCAATGGTCCAGGTAGGGTGGGATAGGACTTTGTCCCACTTGCGATATGGTGTGGAGCTCTGCAAGGTGATCTTCCTAGATTGCCACCATCTTGGATCCCATTAATTTTTTTTATTTTAATCTTTAGCCTGTTTGCTATTGCTTAGTGATTTGTGTACGTAGCTTCTTAAATCTCACTGGCCTGTTCTTAACTTGTCATCATTTAAATATTACTCAGTTCTTTTTTTTTCCAAACTTACCTCCCATTTGCTTGTGTTGAAATCCTTCTGTTCCTGGATTGCCATCAATCTTTATATAATATGTTGCAAATGTGCACATATGGTTTCTATTGTAACATCAAAGTCATTAATAAGTATGAACACAGGTCATTGTGAACTTTTATTTTACAATTCATTCATGGAATGTAGCATTGCTGGTTAAGTCAGTATTTTAAGGCCATCTCTGCTTGTCCTGAACTGAAATGGCTTGCTCGGCCATTTCAGGGGGCAGTTAAGAATCAACAATGCTGTCTGAAGTCACATATTGGGCCAGGAATGGCAGATTTTCTTCCTTACAGGGCATTATGTGAACCAGATGGGTTTTAAAATAATAATCGATGCATAGTCACCATTGGGTTAGCTTTTAATTGTTGAATTCAATTATCACCATTCTGTCATTAGAGGGATTTGAACCCAAGTTTCCAGAGCATTACCCTGTGTTTCTGGATTACCAGTGACATTACCTCTCCTCTCTCCCCTGTTTGGAACATCCTTCCAATTCAAAACATACCCATTATGCTCATTCTGTAATTTACCTTCAAGCTTCCAATCCAGGGAGTCATTTCTCTTCACTTTTTCATGTGCTTTAATTTTAGCGAGCAGAGTTTTATGGAGAACCTTATCAAATGGCTCTGGAATTCTGTAAATACTCATTCTTTGGACATTTTCCCTGACTATTACTTGAGTATTCTTTGTAAAATGAGCCTAACCCGAACTGGTTGTCCATCGTGTCTTGACTGTCAAGTAGTCAGAATCAAAACTCTTTCAAGACTGCTTTAATGCGGCTGGACAGCGTTTTTTTGATTAAATTAGATTACCTACAGTATGGAAACAGGCCCTTCAGCTCAACAAGTCCACACCGACCCTCCAAAGAGTAATCCACCCAGACCCATTCCCCTACCCTATATTTACCCCTGACTACAGGCAATTTAGCATGGCCAATCCACCTAACCTGCACATCTTTGGACTATGAGAGGAAACCTATCTAGTATCTGTTGTATGATGGAACTTCACACAGCCACCTTGGTAGATCAGGTAAATTTGCAGCCATTAACCTTTTTTTAGGTTGTGATCTAAGGGACCTGACTGCCCTGATATGGCAGAGAGAAATGACATGGTAGGTTAATGAGAAGAGGCTTTGTTCTTAAATAAGATGTAGTTTATTGCATGATAGCAATCAGCTACAGGTTGCATTAGTAAGACTGACATTTGGCACTGGAGCTATGAGGAAGTCACAGATAGTCGGTCTGTTTCCTTTGAGGTCCAGAGTTGTTCTGCCTTCCTATTCCACTCAACATCACTAACATTGGGTGATGTTTCATGGTCTCCTCATAATTAATCTTTCCAGAGCCTAGCATGTTATATACAAGTATCTAACCGTTCACCTGCAAATTCCTGGTCATTAAAGCATCGCCCTGTCTTGCTATTCCTGGGGATGACAATATTTATTGTCGAACAGGCAGCTCTGTGGTATCTAGGTCAAAATTCTTTCCTACATAGCAAAAGTGATTATACATATTATGAGTTGGCCCTAGATGTAGTACGCCAATTGGGCGGAACGGTGGCACAGTGGTGAGCACTGCTGCCTCGCAGCGCCGGAGACCCGGGTTCAATTCCCGCCTCAGGCGACCGACTGTGTGGAGTTTGCACGTTCTCCCCGTGTCTGCGTGGGTTTCCTCCGGGTGCTCCGGTTTCCTCCCACAGTCCAAAGATGTGCAGGTCAGGTGAATTGGCCATGCTAAATTGCCCGTAGTGTTAGGTAAGGGGTAGATGTAGGGGTATGGGTGGGTTACGCTTCGGCGGGGCGGTGTGGACTTGTTGGGCCGGAGGGCCTGTTTCCACACTGTAAGTAATCTAATCTAAAAATTCGTTACTGTTCCAGATGGGCTATCACAAGCTGTTAGGGTGAGGAAGGATGAACTAGCTTCCCTTCTTTAATTCACTAACAAGATTACAGCAGGGTTTATTTAGGAAGATTCCTTCCCTTGTGGATCTCTTTCTCCTGAACCCAAATGTTTTAGAAGGAGCCAATTTAACCAGGTTTTTATTAATTAACAAAATGTTTATTAATTACCATGTGAGGAAAGAAGTCCTAATTTAACACCTATACGCAGAATAGAAATAAGAGATGAGTACAAAATGCCAAAAGTTTTTTTTAAATGTTACACAGATCATTTTCTGAATTGTTTGTCAAGGCCAGATAAGGTGATATTGCAGTTATTTTTCTGTTGTACTCGTAATTTTGCTGTCAAGTTAAACAGAAGATTTTCGGGAATTCTTGGTTTTTCAGCATGATGGAAGTTATTTGAATCTCAACATTGCATTTTCTCATGCCATACAGTTATATTGTGGATTATGTTTCTCGATGGGTTATTGTAATTGGTACTAGGAGCAATGGTCTCCGTTTCTGATGAACCAATGTGCTGGGCTAAATTAGAGCCAAACATAAACGAGACTGATGTTGAATGTGCAGTGGAAAAACGTATGACAACGTTTCTGAAAATGGAAGGAACATTGCTGTACCCAGTATTACAAACATTGAATAATCTTGACATTATATATTATTGAAGTATTACCGACAACATTTAAACTAACCAATGGTAAAATTCAGATAAGATCAATTTTGCAACCTGCCAATTTTTAAAATTTGCAATTTAAATAAAAATAAAATTAGGTTGTCAAAATAGTCTTTGGCTGTTCACATTGGCCTGATCGGTTTCAGAATACACCTTATCCTCTACTATATGTTCAATGCCATCTAACAGTCAGATATCGGACTGCAGAGTCAAACCCATACAAAAATGAGGACCATTTACAACCATTTGCTAGTTTATAAACAATTGGCAGCATATTTTCAAGTCAAGAAGGTGAATTCTTCTTTCAACTGTTTCTCGATTAATTGTCACCTTGGGTAAGATCCTTGCTCTGAGTCGAAGAGCTCCAAATTTTATAACAACTTGTGGGGTCCAAATTGAGCTTGTGTGATAACATAAACTGGCTCAAAACCTGACCTGCTTCTCAATTCCATTTGCTTCAATAATTGTCAGGTCGAACATAAAGCAGGCCTTCTTTGGGACATAATCATGTTTAAATAATATCTCATCAATCTGTTCAGAGGTGTTATTACATACTTGTAGTGCAGGTGGAGTTTGAACCCAGTTCTCCTAACTCAGAGCTAGGAGTATTACCACTGCACCACAAGGACCTCAGTGTCCTTTGATATGCAATTGCTGGAAATGTGGCTTTACAGAGACAGGAGCATCAGACATTTAATGTTCCTGCACTTGTAAAGCAGCATTTCATCTGACTTATGAGTATAATAATTAAATGCATTTCTCTGTCTTTGTGCATTCAAGTTATTAAATGAAATGTTTGACTAATTTTTTGTGCGAATCCTCCTCTGCTTATACTTTGCTATTGTGTATTCCAACTGTTACATTTGTGTTTTGCATTCATGTCTAGTAAATCATTGTTTAATTTGTAGGTTCAACATGCCTCATGATGATAGCTTCAAATGCAAAGAGGCAGGAATGAAACACCAGTTCCACGTGATGGCTCCAACCTTGAACTACCATACCAGCCCATGGACCTGGTCCAAGTGTAGCCGTAAATATATCACCAACTTTCTGGAGTATGTTTGTTTTAGTTACTCTCCTTGGTTTAATCTTCTAGTGTGTTGAAACGATACATATCACATGAGATGTAGTTTGGGGTAGACCTGAACGAGTACAATTTATCTAGCTGTTTGCAGACAGTGTAATTGGCCAAAAGCCCCTGAAGTTGTCACACACATTTATCAGTGATGGCTTTTATCTTGACAAAATAATCTCTGTTCCTTTGCATGTTTTTGCTGGGCAAAAGGTATCATAGCAACTGCAGAGATGGATTTTCATTGCTATGAAGCTGAGCACTAGCTGCCTTAAAAAGCCTCTTTTCAAGATGGGAAATGTCATTTATAATTAGATTTTCCCCAGACATGACCCTTTGATCTTTTCCCCCTGTGCTCTCTTGATTGTGAACCTTTTACATAAGCTATCCACGTTGATGAGGGAAACTTGGCATCACTTCATTCTTTGGTAGATCGGTGCTAAGGTCTTTTGAAATACAGCAGGCATTTAAGAACTGATAACAATTAAAAGTACAACAAAGTTACATGCAAATGGGACATTTCAGGTCTATCCATAACATGGTAGTCTGCATTTCTGTTTCTCCCTGGAGTGGAACAGGTCAGTGCGCTGACAGTGGTCGAGAGGTGAACCTGTTATCAGGCTTCCAACATTGTGAAATGATTGCAAGATTGTACAAGATTTAAGCCCTTTGTATATCCCCCTTTTACTCTGTGGGAAATAAAACCATTTCCAATCATTACTTTTTCACTGTGCAATGGCTGAGTTCAACAGCTCTGGGAACATGGGATTTAATGTGTGTCTTTGATATTATGATGTGACCGGCAACTGCTTCAACATATTGGATGATGATACTCACCATCCTTTTATTAAAAAATGCCCAGTCTAGCTATAAGATTTCCCAAATTAAAAGCAAACACCATTCTTCCAACTTTCTCTCCTCTCTTTATTTGAAGGTTTGAATTACACTGGAGTACCACACATTGGCACCATGCATTTTCTGGCATTTTGGTCAAGTTTCCATTTCTCACCTGAACCAGTGCTGGTGACCTGTTTGCAAAGTGCACTGCAGCCAAACGTGACTATTTTTTCACCCTTGACAGCTGTATACATTCTCTTTACAGCAGAGGTCACTGGATATTCGTCAACCTTGGGAACCTTTTCAATTGTCATAAAAATGTATTGCATGCATTACCTATATATTGGAACTTGGCAGCATTAGTAACATCGATTCTCCTGCTGCTTGGATGCTGCCTGATCTGCTGTGTTTTCCCAGCACACCACTCTCAACTTTGATCTCCAGCATCTGCAACCTTCACTTTCTCCTAGCATTAGTAGCACCTTGGCTGAGATTAACTGACTTGGCAGTGCAGTTAAATCAGGTACTTTCTATGTCCTGTGGCTTAATGTTCCATCATTTTTTCCCTAATGATTCTTAGTGATGCTAACCTTTTTAGCTATATATAAGAAAATATATTAGAAAAAGCATCAGGAAATGTATCTACATGAAAGCCAATACAATTATTGCAGATAACAACAAGGGAATCAACGCATTTTCTGCACAAGTAGGTGTTTTAAAACAATTTTAGTTTGTTTTTGAACCTTCACTGGGAGGATAGTGTGAAGTAGTTGAAGGATTCAGAGGACTGATGAACTGACAGGCTGTGATACCCCTTCCATACTATTGACCACCTTTTTACTAATGAATTTGACGGTTGCTTCTATAAGCTAAGAAGGTCTCATGGACTTTTACAATATGATAAAGGGAAAGATGCCGTCCATGCCAAGTAATCACTGCATGTCAGTCTAATCTGTGCTCATTGTGACTCCCTGGAGTGGGGTTTCAATTCCGCACCCTCTCGCTCTCAGTTGGAAAAATGCCAAAGAACCAGAGGGTTATGCTGAGAGTTTACGTGAAGATCAAAAATCCACTTTCCTTAGACCTTACAATCAACTTCGCTGTAGGGAAGAGACTGAGAGGAAAATACTTCCCCAGTTGGGAGAAGAGACAAGTAAAAATTGGATTGCCCCAGATCAGTCTCGAGAGCCTCTTGGAAGCTGGTTCAAAAGATACTTTAGCAGAGACGAGACCAAGCTGTGGTGGTTGGTACTGGCTTGCACATGAATGTTGATCAAGTGGATCACTTGTTGGAGGCAAAGCTTTCCACAATGTCTACCACGTGTTTCAGAGATCACCATCTTATCTTCAGCAGCAGTGATGAGCAAATGCTAAGTGTCACTTTAAGGTACGAGTGTCCCTTTGAGTAGCATTGGGAATCGATCTCAAATCCTTGTTTAGCTCCAAGTAACTGCTCACTGTCTGTGGAGCTCATTCGCTGGAGCAGTCATCACACAGTCTCTTTAATGAATGTTAGCAGGCATTGTGATAGTCAGCTTGATAAAACTCTAGTGTGGTAGTCCCTGGCTTTAATTCAGTTTAAGGTTCCATCTTGGCCACTTCTTTGCCCCTTCAGAGCCTAACATATTTGTCGAAAATCTTTCCAACTTTACATGCCTCAGCCTGGCCCTTTTTAATATGTAGCTGTCTATTATATTAGTTAGGAAATGGGATATGTGAAACCGTGGATGGAATGCTTCGAAATCTGTGACTTTTTCCACCTTGGAGAGCAAGAGCAGTGGCTGCACCAACATTTCCTCACCTCCACCATCCAGCATTCTGACTCGGGAGCTTCATTGTGCCAGTCAACATCCTAGAACTGCCTCCCTATCAGAAGAATGCCTCAATCAGCAGGAAAGTGGTTTTAGGAAGAATGGTCCACCATGGCCCCCTCAAGGGCTGGCCTCATCCATATCCCCAAAAAGGAATATTTAAAAATAGTTGATATGATGAAAAGGCAAGAATCCCATTTGATTTTGTCATTGTTTATAAATGAAGACCCTCAGAATTGGAATTTTAATGATTGCAACAACTTGACCAGCAGATTGTGCTGGTATGAATTACTAAGTAATTGAAATGCATACAAGCATCTCTTTCTGATATTTGGCCTGCAGGTTTAACATGGACCAGCTTGTAATTAGTATTTTACATTAGGCTCAATCTGGCCAGCGAATGATTTATGATATTACTACCTGTTATTGGCATTTCTGTCGTCCAGAATTCCAAGAGAATTGAATTGAATTGAATTGAATTTATTGTCAAGTGTACCGAGGCACAGTGAAAAGCTTTGTCTTGCGAGCAATACAGGCAGATCACACAGTTAGGTAGCATAGATAAATACATAATAAGTAAACAGTGGCAAAAACACAGGTACAGGCGAATGTTAAGAGTTTGTGAGTCCATTCAGTGTTCTAACAACAGTCGGATAGAAATTGTTACGAAACCAGCTGGTGCATGTGTTCAGGCTTCTGTACCTTTTCCCCGATGGTAGAGGTTGTCGAAAAGCGTTGCCAGGGTGGGGTGAATCTTTGAGAATGCTGGCGGCCTTTCCTTGACAGATGTGTATGTTGAAAGGATTCTGCATTCGCGACAAATGCTATGAATGCCTTGTGCGCTCTTTTAATTACTTTACCCCCCCTGCACTCCCCTCCCATCGATAGACCCGACAAATGGTCATGATATTTGACTTTAAAAGCTGACAGACTTGCCCTGTATGTTTCTAGCACTGGATATGGAGAATGCCTGCTTGATGAGCCAGTAACAAGGAGCTATGACCTTCCAGCCCAGTTACCCGGTCAAATCTATGATGTGAACAAACAATGTGAACTAATGTTCGGTGCTGGGTCCCAAGTTTGCCCGTACATGGTGAGTTATTTTATCACTTTTTGCTTAGTAAATGTTGTTATGCAGGCGACTATATAAAACCAAGAGGGGAGAAATTATATGAGGGCCACGCAGGCATGGGACAACAGTGCTGTCTGAACCCAGGGGATTCATGGAAGTCTGTGCAGCATTGTGAGAGGTGACACTCCGTGAATGAATTTTTCTCCCTATAGAGTGGCATTTCGGCATACACTAATATTCCATATGATGGGAACATTTTATGCTGCTGAGCACGTGCAAGAATTCTAGAACTATTTCTCATGGTCAAGAGTTATGTATGTACAGTCGTTCACAAAAAGAAATGCTAAGGAAATGAATTAATGTGAGCACAGGTATGGCAAGGTTAAGTTTGATTCAACTATTGCTCTAATGTTTCAGTCAGTCTTTGAGGGATAGTTTTGATAACCACAGTGCCACCTCCAGTGTTAATAGAATTATAATGGAATTGTAATGGAACCATAATGCCTGCAAACCTATCCACTGCATCTTTATTCATTTTGTTTCATTCAACTTTTTCTTCCTCCTTCCCAACCCAATTTCCTTGCTCTCCCAGAGATGCCAATCTCCATCCTTTACTGTTTGCCTGAGAACCTATCGCTAATGCCTCAATATTATTTAATAAACCAATTTGAAAAATATGCCTTCAGTGTTAAAGGCAGTAATTTTAGATGGTATTGCAGTCAGGTCCCTACCTGTCCTCTGGCAGCTATGTAAATGCATTTTCCAATAAAAGTCATGCTTTGCAATCTGGAGCAGAGCTCCTTGCTGAGTCCTCCTTCCCGAAGCCTCTTCCTTTCCTTTCCCCAACCCAGTGCCTGCTGAGGCTGAGATGAAGAGGGAACCATTTGATTTAGTAGGAAGGATATGGGCTGGGGACCCAACCAACCTCTTGACTCCATTCCTAGAAAATCACAGGCAGGAAGGATGGAGAGTACCCTGCCTTTGTGGAGCCCAACTGAGACCCTTAAAGTCATCCTCCTCCTAATCCCACTGCTTCCCACACTTACCTCTCTATCTAGGGATCTCTCCGACAGTGTAGCTCTGGCAATGGGCACCACTCTTGGTTCTGCTGTTGAGACTGGAGAATTGCTGACCTCTAATTGGTGGGCACCTCTTGGGGATGGGATCTCTTGCCGTACTCAGGGCTGAATGAAATGGGACTTCTGATGCTATCCAGATAAGTTCCTGATTCCTAATGATTATGTCAGATCTCCTCGCGATAATAGAGCGGGGTTCCCACTTGTTATCCAATGAGTAAGCAAGACCTCCATCCCACAGTAACTTCTCTCTGAGGTGTGTAGTTGGATAAGTGGATGGATGGATTCATGTGAGCACTGGATTTTATTTCTTTTCCAGAACCTCAGAGTTGCAAGATTGTACAATGTGATCAACAGCTGCTGACATTGAGACATGTTCATTAGTGTAGATTGCATGGGTCAGTAATTTTCATTATTAATGGTTGACCCAAGCATTCTTGTATCCTGCATCTACTAATGAGATACCATTGTATAGCTGCTACATTTATGTATTTTAAAAAAAAGAGTTACTTGCAGATCTCCTTTATCTTATGCTCCAGATTTGCATTTCATTGCCAATGTCAGAGGAGATTAGAGAGTGTAGTACCCGAGGCAATAAGTGGACATCATCAGGTGAAATGTCCTCAATGTCATTGGAATGTGTCAGTACTGCTTCAAATGGCTCAGTGCTAATTGGCAATGGAGAAGCCAGGAGGACCGAGTTAGAAATTGCAGAGATTAGAGCCGAGGTAGTTAAAAACACAACTGTCAGTGGAGAAATGAAATGAATCAGAGATGAACAAAGGCCAGAACTGGAGGAATGTAGAATTCTCAGCAGGTTGCAAACCTGGAGGAAACAATAGTGATGGCTAGGAGCACAAGTCAAACCAAACGGGGACGATGTTAGCTCTCAGTAATGGGTGGGCTTGGTTTGGCTTGGAATTCATTTCAAACCCAGCCACCTCAAAAGCCATCCACATGCACTTGTAATGGAGGTTGGATAAGGTACACGTGGACTGATTAGCTCTTTAGATATCGGACAGTTGTTGAAACTGTAGGAAGAAGCTATGTGTCCCTGTTACAGCACGGTTTTGTGTTTTTTCAAGTGAATGCGTACTGACATGCTAGGAAATTCAGTAGGAAGGGAGGAAAACCATAGAGTAGATGCCTTTACAGCACTGCATGTGGAGTAGGGAGTGTAGAGTGTACAAAATCTAAACCTGTAAATTGATTCCTTATAATCTTGCCACAAAATCATCCCTAAATACAGCTTCCCATCATGAACTTCCCCACATGATCCATCAGATTTCCTGATTATCTTGCAATCACTGAGCCCTATAATTATGTTGCACAACCTCCTCCAGGGCATTCTGTATCCTGCTTCTACCCCTGCCACTCAGTCACCTTGTCAGTCATTGGCAGCCAAATTAGCAGCTGAATGGGAAATAAATTCAAGCATACCTCCGACTTAAAAACTCAGTATTGTGAGGGATCACTCACTTTTGACCAGAATTCCTCCTGCTCTGAGCCGACACTACAGTGAATATCAAGGTCACTGTTCTTGTCAGAAGTATTTGTCAAGTCATACAACATGGAAACAGACCCTTCATCCAACTAGTCCGCAGTGACCAGACATCCCAATCTGACTTAGTTCCATTCGCCAGCACCTGGCCCATATCCTCTGCACCCTTCCTATTCATCAACCCACCCAGATGCCTTTTAAATGCTGTAATTGCGCCAGCCTGCACCATATGCTCTGGCAACTCATTCCAGACACGCACCACCCTCTGCATGAAAATGTTGCCCTCTCAATTTCCCCTCTCACCATAAACCTCTGCCCTCTAGTTTTGGACTCCCCCAACATAGGAAAAAGGCCTTGGCTTATCACGTTAAAAATCACACACCACCAGGTTATAGACCAACAGGTTTAATTGGAAGCACACTAGCTTTTGGAGCATCGCTCCTTCATCAGGTGATAGTGGAGGGCTCAATCCTAACACACCGAATTTATAGCAAAAATTTACAGTGTGATGTAACTGAAATTATATATTGAAAAATTGATTGTCTGTTAAGTCTAAAGAAAGACAATACATTTTTCAACGTATAATTTCAGTTACATCGCACTGTAAATTTTTGCTATAAATTCTGTGTGTTAGGATTGAGCCCTTCACTATCACCTGATGAAGGAGCAACACTGTGAAAGCTAGTGCTTCCAATTAAACCTGTTGGACTATAACCTGGTGTTATGTAATTTTTAACATTGTACACCCCAGTCCAACACTGGCATCTCCAAATCTTGGCTTATCACCCAATCCATGACCTTTGATTTTATAAACTCTTTAAATCGTTGCTCAGCCTCTGATACTCAGGGGAAAATGCCCCAGCCTATTCAGCCTCTCCCTAGAGCTCAAACCCTCCAGTCCTGGCAATGTCCTTGTAAACCTTTTCTCCATCCTCTCAAGTTTAATGACATCCTTTCTGCAGAAGGCCGACCAGAATTATATACTGTATTCTAAAAAGTGGTCGCACCAATGTTCGTGCTGCAACATTGAGCTCTATGCTCAATGTTCTGACCAATGAAGGCAAGCATGTCAAACATCTTTGTGACCCCGTCTACCTGCAACTCCACTTTCAAGGAATTATGCACTGCACTCCAATATCTTTTTGTTCTGCAATACTGCCCAGGGCTCTACCATTAAGCGTATACGTCCTGCCCTGGTTTGCCTTCCCAAAACGCAACATCTCACATTTACCTAAATTAAACTCCATCTGCCATTCCTCAACCTATTGACCCATCTGATCAAGGTCTCTTTGTACTGTGAGGTACTTTTCCCCACTATTCTGGTGTCATCTGCAAACTTACTAACCATGCCTGCTATGTTCACATCCAAATCATTTATATAAATGATGAAAAGCAGTGAACCCAGCACTGATCCTTGTGGCATGCTGCTGGTCACAGGCCTCCAGTCTGAAAAGCAACCCTTCACCACCACACCCTGTCTTCTACCTTCAGGCCGGTTTTGTATCGAGTTGACCTCTCCCCTGCATCCCATGTGATCTAACTTACGAACCAGTCCACCATACAGAACCTTATCGAATGCTTGCTGAAGTCCCTATAGACAACTTTTACCACTCTGCCTACACCAATTGTCATCTCTTTAAAGAAAACTCAGTCAAGTTAGTGAGACACAATTTCCCATGTATGAGGACAATCTCTAATCTGTCCTTACATTTCCAAATACATGTATATCCTGTCCCTCAGAATCCCCTCCAACAACTTATCCGCCATTGACATATGATGTACCAGTTGATAGTTTCCTGGCTTTTTCTTACAGTCTTTATTAAATAATGGCACCATATTGCCAACCTCCAATAATCCAGCACCTCACCTGTGGCTGTAGATTATACAAACGTCTCAGTAAGGGGCCTGACAATTTCTTCCCAAAAAAGGGAAAATGCTGGAAAATCTCAGCAAGTCTGGCAGCATCTGTACGGAGAGAAAAGAGCTGACGTTTCGAGTCTAACTGACCCTTTGACAATTTTTTCCCTAGCCTCCCACAAAGTTCCGCAAAATGCCTCATCAGGTACTAGAGACTCATCTACTTCTATGCATTTTAAGATTGCCAATACTACCACCTGTGTCACACAAACTCTTTCAAGACCTCATGATATTTATTTCCCCAAGTTCCTTAGCTTCCATGTCTGTCTTCACAGTAGATACTGACATGAAATACTTGTTTCGTATCACACCCAACTGTTGTGGTTTCATACATAGATGGCCATGTTGATCTTTAAGGGGCCCAATTCTCTCCCTAGTTATTCTTTTGCCTGTGATGACCTTATAGAATCTCTCTGGATTCTCCTTAATCCTATTTGCAAAAGCTATTTCATGTCTTCTTTTTGCCCTCCTGGGTATCCTCCTGCTGCCCTTATACATCTATAGGGATTCACTCAATCCCAGCTGTTTATATCTGCCATGCGCCTCTTTTTTCTTGACCAGTGCCTTAATTTCTCTGGTCACCTACCATTTCCTACATCTACCAGCCTTGCCCTTCACATTAGCAGGAACATACTGTTTCTGAACTCTCCTTACCTCATTTTTAAAGGCCTCCTACTTCTCAACTTTTCCAGTGAAAATAGATCAAAGTTGTATCATTGTTTTTGTAGGGGAAGCCAAGATCTATGTTGTTATGCTGCTGTGAATAAATTTCTCTGTAGGAGTAATTAAGTCATTTTGCCAATGCTTTTTTTTAAAATCACAAGTACTAAACAACTTGCTTCAGGGTCAATCTGAGTATTGGAAAGAACAAATATGGATTAAAGCCCAAAACCACAGCCACCATGTTCAATGTATTTGACGAATTCAAAAATCTGATTGGGAGATCACTGTGCACCACATGTTTTTGCAGATGTTTCTTGTGGAACCGCCTGCTGGAATTACAGAGAAATTCTGGCAGGTTTGCAAGTTTAAGCTCAAATTTCTATCTGGATGGGTGCGCACCCAGCTGTTACTCCCTGGCATATGCCAAGATGCTGTGGGTTGCTGTATCCATGTCGATTAAAGTGACAGGATTGGTGATAATTAAGGTGTTGTCCCCACACATACCATATGGTCATGACTTTAAATTGCTTTTCACTGTGACGCTGAGCATGTTTGTGTGCAATTAGTGTAACCTCTGGCAAGAAAAGGAATTTATAGCTTGATTTTAAAATAATTGATCTTTAAAAAGTGGTATTTTTCAGAAGTTGGTCCTTACAATAGTGGTAGTGTTCATCTGTTTCACCTGTGATGGGTTGTCATCAAAAGCAAAACACTTTCAACTGAGGACCTTGCAGCCTTTCAGAGTGACTGACTGTACAGAATTGCTCAGAATGAGTGTTCTCTCTAACGTTCTAATTGTTATTTGTCACCTCCCCCACCCTGCTCCTGCCCGACCGAAAATATCATTAACCCAATACCTTGCCAGCATTTCATTTCTGTTCATGGAATCTTGCCGTGCCTCAAATTACCTGTTGTGTTTCCCTACATTCAAGCAGCGACTACGTTTCAGAAATAATTAATTGGCTGTCATGCAGATTTAGAAGTCATGAGGTTCTTAACCTACATGAGAAGGGAAAATTCTTTGTTTAAATACCGTATGTAAATGCCAGACCTTTTCAGTGCTACTTGTTGCTTAAACAAATTGTCCAAATTCTTGTTTTAAATCGGTCTTTGTCATGCCTTTGGGGAAGAAAAAGCAATCAAAACACACAGAGTGACATTAAAATTCAAAGCACAAATTGCAAATGGATGCTCTACATCTGAAATAAATACTTCAACTGCTGTAAATACTCAGGCAGCATCTGGGGTGAAGGAGACAGGGCTTCAGATTGATGAGTTTATTGTCCAATAAAAACAAAAACAAATATATTGTGTTGGAATTAAAGAGAAGACTGAAATGGAGCTTAATATGAGAAGTACTGATGCCACTTTGAGCATTAATTGTCTCCTGGCAGAATATGATCTACATGTCACAGGTAAGCATAACTTGGGAACATGTGGTCAAAAGCATTTCCCTTAAGCATACCAAACTTTTATATTTTGCAGAATAGTGCATTCAGTCAGGCTATTGCTTTTAATAAATTTAACAATCATGACGTTGAATTTATACAACATACTTTTGTGCTTTTAAAAATAGATGGAGAGTTACCACATTAACTCATTCTTTACACAGAAACAATGTAAGCGTCTGTGGTGCACGAGTGTGGAAGGGGTACACAGAGGTTGCCGGACACAGCACATGCCACTGGCTGATGGAACTGACTGTGGTCATGGAATGGTAAGCTCTCAAGGGCCAGTATTCTGAAGGTGAAGGATGTTTTTATATCAGACACTTTGGTTCAAGGGAAACTGATGTCTGTGAGCTGCTCTGAAACTGTGGGAACACTATGAATTCCCCTTTTTAATACCGGCAAATGCAAATTGATATAAGGAGAAGTTTTCAGCCAGCTCAGGGTGTAGTTCTGAGAATTGTAGCTGAATTGACATTGTATCTTAAAATAGATTAGATTCCCTACAGTGTGGAAAAGGCCCTTTGGCCCAACAACTCCACACTGACCCTTTGAAGAGTAAGCCACCCAGACCCAATTCCCCTGATTAATGCACCTAACACTATGGGCAATTTAACATGGCCAATTCACCTGAACTGCACATCTTTGGACTGTGGGAGGAAACCGGAGCACACCCACACAGACACAGGGAGAATGTGCAAACTCCACACAGTCAGCCATTCGAGGCTGGGATCGAACTTGGGACCCTGATGCCTTGAGGCTGCAGTGCTAACTGCTGAGCCACCGTGCCACCCAGTGTGGTGGAAACTAATAATACTTTATTGATACTTCTGGGAGCTTGGATTCTGAAGTAAAGGTAAATTGCTTTCCATTTTCAATACTATGAAGTTCTGCCTTTTTCTTTAAAAAGATGGGTCAACGTCTTTCGAGCAGTGAATTTAAGACTGCCTTTATGAGAAAGCATGTAATTGCTGGGGAGTTTTCTCAGTGAAACTTTTATGGCCTACAGCAAAGACAGATAGCCAGAGGCCACAAATGGGTTGAGTTCGGAAGAAAATATCCACCTCACCTGAAAGACAGAGTTTTTTTGAGTTTAAGTAAGTCTTCAGATCATCAGAGCTGGAAAGGAGTCTTCCTGTTTTAGCAGCCTCAGAGTCAAGGAAAAGTCAGGAAGTTAGCCTGTGTCTGTATCACCCATGGAGGGCAGTAGTACATAGAATCCTGTCAGGTGAATATGCAAGAATGTTCCAAAAAGAAATGCTTCTGACCTTGTTAGTTCAATAAGAAATATTAAAATGAGGTGAGGAGCGATACTTCAAGGTAGATATTTCACTGGGGTTGAGTATCTGTAAAGGATATTTCAGGGGAAAAAAGGTTGAACCTTTTCAGTGTTTATGACAATATCTTTCTATATTGTATACATTTAGCATTATTTTCTTTTTGTGTACTGAGCTTGCATTCTTCTTAAAAGTGCATTAGCAGCCTGGTGTGAATATGTTCAGTGTCTGATCACAATGCTAACCAAATTGCCACGATAAAAACCTATAGCCTTTCAAGCCAGATTTCCCTTGAAGATCTCTCTTATCCAGTATTGCTATCAGTCAAGATCATTACAGTTCACAGCCAGGTTTGGATAAACTTCTATCAGCCATGCTCAATATAATTATTGCACTTGATCTATTAAAACAAAGACAACGCATTTTCAGGTGTGCGAATGTTTTCTGGGCTGCAAAGCAAGGAGAGAATTTGTGTTAGCAAAGTATGTCACTGATCAAAAAGTAGTATTTACCTTGTGTTGTGATTAAACAGTGGTGAGAGGTGCTATCAGTTATCACCAGGGAATCAGATGAGGGAACATGGAAAAACAGTTTGGTTTTACAGGGGTAACTTTCTGCTCAGCTGGGCTGATGTGCAGGTGCAGTCTGGTTCAGTAAATTGAGCTTATGGGCAGTGTGTATGTTTTGGGTGAGTTCTCCTATGATCTTAACTCACAGGCCCAGAAGTATGCAGGAATATTTATGTTAATATTCAGTGCAATTTTCTGGTTATGTGGAATTCTTAAATGAGGAATGAATCTTGTTACTTCTGGTGCACAGTACCTTTTTAGTGTTCTGTTAAATGACAAATGTTCTCATTATGTCTGATTGTTCTTGATAATATGTATGTTTGGAATAGCTTTGGGAAACTTTCTTTTTTTTTCATTTCATGACTCCCTTCTTGAAAAAGTCAATTAAACTCTAACAAAGGTTACAGTGATGTTTGAAGAAGTTTTCAAAAGTAAAATGTCTTGTTGTGGGAAAGCTCAGCAGGTCAGGAAACATCTGTGGGGGCAAATCAGAGTTAACGTTTCAAGTCGAGTGACCCTTCCTCTCAACTCTTAATTTTGATTTCTCTCCATAGATGCTGCCAGACCTGCTGAGCTTTTCTAGCAATTTCTGTTTTGGTTTCTGATTTACAGCATCCACAATTGATTCAGTTTTTATTGAGTTATCATGTCGTGTTGTTTTGATCAGAGCTGATAGCCAGTGTTCTGTTTGTCTGTCCTTCAGGATATCCGTTGACTTCTACACCCCCTACAGTGATAGACTGTTGTCTGACCCCTAAACGCTAGTCACGGTGCAGATGTATCCATGTCCTACAGTAACAGTGCTGCTGTAGACTATAGTCAAGTGTTGCTGTCCATCATGTATGGCCTACAGTTGGAGTGCTGTTGCCTGTCATAACAATGCTGTCTGTCCTACAAGCACAGAGCAGTGTTGAAGAATGGTCACTGGACCTGAAACATTGACTGTGCTTTTTTCTCCACGGACCTGCTGAGTTTCCCCAGAAATTTCTGTTTTAAGGGCAGTGCTGCAGTCAGTGCCACTGCCTGGTCCACAGAAACAGTGTTACTGTCCGTCATGCGTGGCCTGTAGTGACAGAGAAAGGTAGGGGTGAGAAGCCTCATATTCCAGGCAAACAGTCCCCAACACCACTTAAAGATATGCAGCTGATGCACTGAACTTCAAATACCCCCTGTCGATTTTCTTTTTGCCATCGCTTAACAAAATAATTGATGCAATTGACATGCCTCAGAAATCTACGCATTTTATAAAGTGTAAAGTTGAGCATCAAGCTCCAAGAAGTGGATCTCATCAATCACCTGTTTCAAGAATGGAGTTGCTGATTTGTTCTGTTTAAGGCGCCTCGACTCACCAGTCACTGATCTAAGCTGCAGCAGTGCTCCAATTGGAATCACCACCTACCGTTTAAGGAGAAGGAAAACCAGGGTCCACGGCCTACATTGTCAGCTGGTCTCCATTGGAAGTGTGTAAGGTGCTGCTTGCTGCCATGCCCTGTGGGTACCTAACCTGTCAGCCCTCACTGTGGGAGCCTGCACCTGAAATTGGCTATACCACTCCAGCATCTCGACTGCCCATCGAACCAGATAAAAGTCTCCACCTTCAAATATGAGAGGGAGGCCTGAAGGTCAGAAAACTGAGTACTACCATCAGGGAAATGTGCGTTGACAGCAACTTTTATTTAAGATAGCAAAAGATCCCAAGGCAAATCATGACATTGTTAGATCAAATTTTCCACCATGTTGCATATGGACGTATTTGTATAGGTGCCAAAAAACTTGGTTACATGAGGAGAGGAAGGTAAAGAGTTTAGGGAAATTCAAAATTCAGAGACAGCAGCTGAATCCTTATTCGCCAGCTGCAGGGGCAGGAGGTCAGAAATCATAATTGGAGGAAAACAAATTTCTCAAATGGTGACACTGCTACAGGAGATTGCAGAATTTAGGATCCCATAAAGCAGTGAATGCAATTCATTGGTCAGAACATTGAGTATAGGAATTGGGACATCATGTTGCAGCTGTACAGAACATTGGGGAGGCCATTTGTAGAATACTGTACAATCCTGGTCTCCCATCTGTAGGAAGGATGTTGTTAAACTTGAGAGGGTGCAAAAAAGATTTACAAGGGATTGGAGGGTTCGACTTATAGGGAAAGGCTGAATAAGCTGGGGCTTTTTCCCTTGGAGTGTTGGAGGCTGAGAGGTGACCTAAGAGGTTTATAAAATCATGAGGGGCACGGATAGGATGAACAACCAGGCTCTTTTTCCGAGTGCGGGGGAATCCAAAACTAGAGGACAAGGGGTTGAGGTCAGAGGGGAAAGATTTAAAAAGGACCGGAGGGCTAACTTTATCACATAGAGGGTGATGCGCGTATGGAATGAGCTGCCAGAGGAAGTGGTGGAGGCTGATACAATTACAGAATTTAAAAGGCACCGGAATGGGTATATGAATAGGAAGGATTTAGAGGGGGTTGGCCAAATGCTGGCAAATTGGGTCAGATTGGGATGTCTGGTCAACGTGGATGAGTTGGACCAAAGGGTCTGTCTCCGTGCCGTTTAACTCTACAATCCTACAAATGGAGGAAGCTGCTAGAACAGAAAAGCAACCTTAATATTATCCTTGCAAGCATCGATGCAGTTGTTTGTTTAAACTTTTAACCACAAGACCGAACTGCATAGGTGTTTAAAAATGACTATGCGGTCTCATTGTCTGATGTCATAGGTCCATCATTTGAACCGTTATAAAACAACAACCAGTGACTACCTGCAACAGCCTCTAGAATCAAGAAAATTATCCAGATCCATTGGAATTTATGAGGCGTAATGTTGGGCATGTAAGCGCCAGGATGTGGTAACAAGCTTTATTGTGTTGTAAGATTGTGACTACCATGAAAACATACCAGTACACATGGAAATGTCTGAAAAAAAAACAACACCACAAAGTATTTCTGTAGAATGACTTTCAAAAAGGTATGGACACCAAGTAGCTCCCCTCCCATACTGTAAAATGATGTGAACTTTTCTGATGGTTGATGGGTTGAATTTCCCCTTACCTGCTCTCCCCTTGAAGTGGGAGTCTAAGATCGATTGAATTCTATGCATTTCGCAGGTTCACCAGGCGGTGGGATTCTTTAAGGGAGATTAAAGTGAACATTCCTGGTGATGTCATCTTTTTTTAAGAGATTGGTTGCTAATCTTTGCATCATCAAATTAGCAGCGAGTTCCAGTTTCTCGTGGCCATGTTCTCTTTGAAAAGGGTGAAAGGTATTTGTAAGCTTGCAAATAGGAATGCATACCAGCCATCACTCCATATCCCTCACCCCTAGTTTAATGCTCAACATTTTGAGCATGGTAAGTTGAAATAAGTGTGTTCATTCAAACCTAAGTCACATTGGGGTCATCTGTGTGAATCACTCACATTTTCTTTATGGTAATTAAAGCTGATCTTATGTATGATAGTGGTTTCTCTAATTACGTAGGTACCAGTACATTTTCTCACTAATTCCGTTTAAAGATTTAGGTGGTGCAGGTGTGAGGACTTAGTTTGCACTGTTAACATGCACACCAGCGGAATGCATTGATTTCTTCAATTTATATCCCTACAAAGCTCTATAATGACATGTCCAGTTTAACCCACTGAAGTGGATACCTTGCTAAGTATTCTGTTTTTGTCTGTAGGGACTGAAGTGCTGTCTGTATGATCTCAATTGGGTGATGTTTTGTCAAGTATGTCATAACCATTAATCTTTTTTGTTTTCTGGTATCCCATCACCAAGTCAACCTTTATGTACTTGTGCACAGTACACTGATGGTGGCCAGCCAGTCAGTCCCCGGACTGAGGAGATTCTAAAACCACCCCCCCCCCCCCCCACCCCCCAATTATATCGGACGGCCAGGCCTTCCCAATCAAGGATCTTGTAGTCAACAAGGTCTACCCTATGATAGAGAGTAAGCATCCAAAATTCTGGAACATAAGCCAGAGTCTGCTGCTTTCCGTGTAACTACTCTCAAACTAACTACAAGCCTTCACCATTTCACCACCATGTAAAGATGATGCAATGCTGTGCTTGTCAACTGTTGTTAAAGTTAGACTGGCCATATCAATTCCGTTAAGCTTTCTAAAGTGAAATTCACTATTACCTGAAATAGTTTAAGCAGATATTAACCATGGAAATATGTATGCCATGTAGGATTTAACTTCTTTAAAGGCTCCAAGTGTTTTAAAGATCCAGTCCTAGTGAAGATAGACTAGTACCAGAATCATTTCTTGCTGTCTTTTAGTTAAAAATCAAATGAATGATTAAAACATTGCATTTGAAACATTAATCTGACCTTTTTTATTGTAGTCAATAATGTTAAAAAAATTTTTAATGATTAAGTGATTTCCTTTTTAAATCCAATAAGAAGTCAGGAGAAACCTTTTTACTGCTGGAACAATGAAAGTACGGAACCAACTCCCAACCTAGCACTTCCAGCCCTACTCTGGAATCATTCATTAATGCTTTAATTCTACACTGCTGTTATATTGTCTGTTTTAAAACATATTGTGGATTAATCTGTACTGACGTCTACCCTTTGGGTTTTGTTTCAGCTGCACCCTTGGCTCAGTATCTGTTGGTACTTTACAGACAGCTAGAATCTTTCCTACTTGTCAGTTGTTTCATGTTAGTTTGATTCTGGCTTCAACAAACAGGAAGACATGAAACCGCTCAACAGCTGGTTAAGAGCATCACGGTCTATTGAAGTAATTTTACATGCACCATAAATTGTTTGAATTATTACGTATCTTATTTATATGCTGGTCCTAAGGTTACAATTACAAACATTCACTCTGTTGGTACAATTAAATCTTCTTTTAGACTTGGCTGCGTGCTTGAAGCAGCAGTGATCCCAGAAACGGGGAATTTGTGGCTGGGCAGGTGGAGTAGGTGCCTCTCTTATCTTGTTACAGGTGCTGTTCACTTGTCTCCTTGTTCTTTCTGCTTTCCCCTGAGAAAGCTGTCCAGTATTGACAATCACTTGACAAATGTTTTCGAACACAAACATGACTGCTCGAGTTTTAGTAATTACAATTTTCTTTTCAGTCACTTGTTGAAAGCTTGCTTTTTTTACTCCTTTAAATGAAAGCTCAAATGTTCAATTCACCCAAATAACCAGTCTGCAGTGATGTCTCTGATGATCCCTTTGTTCCCCTGTATTAATTATATCAGGAATAAAATATACAATTTGTATGAATTTTATAATTGAGGGACCTGGATGGAGTAGACAGGAAGGACCTGTTTCTAATGTTGTGAGGTCAACTACTAAAGAGCTTTGACTTAACCTTCTTGATAGAAGAATTAGAGGCTGGCCATATATTTTAAATGTACAATATTCAGATATGCACTTTATGGAGCGCCAAGCAGAATTACATTAGTTAACACTTTTCTCAGCCAGCACAGACATGATGGGTGAATGGTCCTCTTCTGTGCTACAATTCTTTGAACATTTCTACAAAACATAAGATTTTGTCATATCTTTCATGGTTTTCATGGTGTTCATGGTGAGAATTAGTGCGATGAAAATGACAATGACACCCTATCACAGCTTTAAACAGTAAGATCTCATTGTTTTCATTATGGAAACAGACTGGCTAACAGCACAGATTTACAATGGAACCTTTGTTATATGTCTTTATAACTGGATTCTTGGCTTTGTATAGAGGAACTGAAACAAATATACATACATTATCTACAGGCAGCTGCTAGAGGCAAAGGGATATGCTGGGGGTTGGGTATTGTGAATTATTGTAATCAGAAGTTAATCAAATCAGTTTCATTTAACTGGTAGCTGAATAATCTATGCAGTTTGAAATTCGTGTTTTTTAAAAAAAGGTGTAATTAGTTGTTTGCAATTGCTGCAGGCTGTAAGAAATTGCCAGGAAAATGTCGATGGGCTTTGTGCCAGGACTTGACTGGTGTTCTGGTTCCATCCCCTTGATTGATAGAACTAATTATTATTTTGACTATCTGGCTGTTGAGAGGTGATGAGTCTTCACAAAACACAAGGGAAGAATGCAAATTGTAGTAATTTAAAATGGCTGGAGAGTGATAACAAACCTTGCGTGCTGTGGCTCAGTGGGAGCACTCTCCTCACGTGTTCAAGCTCCACTCTGGAAATTTGAAGCGCACAATCCAGCTGTTGATATCATGCCACGCTGAGTAAAGGCTGCCCGCGCTTGTTGGTAATGCTGCCTTTAGAAGGGTGCATTCTGCCAAAGGCTCCCCTCAAACCAAATCCTACCCCCTTGGGTCAGGTGTAAGAGATCCCACACTATTCTGACAAAAGCACAGACCATTCTGTATCATCTCATGGAGAAATTTGCAAAGTAAAGCACCTTTGACCACAAGTCCATCAGGAAGTGGTCAGCACATACCATCGTGCGGCAAAAGGAGAGATTAGATTAGATTAGATTAGATTACTTACAGTGTGGAAACAGGCCCTTCGCCCCAACAAGTCTACACCGACCCTCCGAAGTGCAACCCACCCAGACCCATTCCCCTACATTTACCCCTTCACCTAACAACACGAACAATTTAGCATGGCCGATTCACCAGAGGGTGGATTCTGTCAGGTGGTTCCCTGAGCAGCCTGTCAAAATTATTAGCAGACTGGCTAATGACAGAACTTTCCAACAAGCACCAAGACATCACTTGGCTGGTGGTGAGAAGGGCAGTATCTGTGAGATCCTTCATGTTGTGCCCAGACTGTGTGTGCCACTGCGTGCTGCCCTCGAAGAGGCTGTGGGGAGGGGAGGGGAGGGAGGTGGTGTAGAGACTGTCACATACCACCTTCTGGAAAGGAAGTCTGGAGAAAGATGCAGCTCTGTGACACAGAGCTCTGTTCTCTACGGCCTGTTCCCTGGGATGCACATCGGGAAAAACATCGACTGCGCCTGGAGGACCATCAACTTGTTGAAAGACGCTCTTTGGTCTGCCTGAAACATGTTTGACTTCTAGAGCAAGAAGTTGACTTCAACCGAGTTTTGCAGACTGACACATTCCAAAAGCCCAGGACGACATGCTGAGGGACGCACTAAAGTGTAGGGCAGCTGTTGCCAAGGTGAGGTGGGGAAAAGACCTAGAAATATTGAAAATGGGTGCAGGAGTAGGCCATTCAGCCCTTTGAGCCTGCACCATCACTCAGTATGATCATGGCTGATGCAATTTTAGTATTGCATTCCTGCTTTCTCTCTATATCCCTTGATCCCCTTTACCCCCAATGGCCACGTCCAGCTCCCTCTTGAATATATCTAACAAACTAGCCCCAACGGCTTCCTGTGGGAGAGAATTCTACAGGCTCACAACTTTTTCTGAGTGAAGAAATTCTTCCTCATCTCAGTCTGGAGTGGCTTACCCCTTATTCTTAGACTGTGACCCCTAGTTCTGGACTTCCCCTACATCAGGAACATTCTTCCTGCATTTAGCCTGTCCGCTCCCTAAGTCTAAGGTCTTTCTGTCAATGTTAAGTGAGATTTCTCCCAATGTCCTTGACCAACATTACTGAAGCATTTAAATTGGTCATTTATCTTATCGCTGTCTTTCTGTAGACAAATTAGTGACTCTATGTTCCTCGATTGACTGCACTTCAAAAGCAGCTTGCTGAATTTGAAGTGTGTTGGAATAGTTAGAGGTTGTGAAAAGTTGGATGTAAATGCACGTTCTTTTCTCCTTTTGTCTATTGAAGGTGACCAACTATTTATCAGTGTGAAATTTTGTCTGCTGTGCATCTGTTCAATTGTACAGTATCATCCAATTTAAAACCTTTTCCAAATCTATTGATATTCCCCATGTCTATTTTGCTCGCCTCATTTTAATTGTCTAGAGAAGAGACTGGTTAATGGAGACTTCAGTGGCTTACAGATGTTGCCATAGCAATCACTGTAACGCTGAAACTTTCGGGATGGTGTTGGGAGTGAAAGCTAATTAGAATGTAACCAAGTTTTTTTTAAAGTAAAGATGCTTTTGAAGAACGTCCCATTTAAGACGGCATTTTAAAAGTATGACTTTTATCAGGAAGTTAAAGAAGAGTTAGTAATAATTTCGAAAGAGCACCAATAAGGCTATTTTTCACGTAACTTTCACCTGTCTCCTTCTGAACGTGCTCCTTTCCATTCTTTCAGGTCTATTCTTGGCGTTGTTATCAAACATTTGACAAGGGGGGTTATTGTCAATGTCTGACAACGTCATCTCCGTCTTGCAGAGCTGAATGATGACTTTCTCTTGGCTACTCCATAGACCAAAAGCCCATGACCATCAAGCCCTTGTGTCCAGAAGTCACTGATCTTCTTTCTGTATATTCCCACTTTATAAAACCCACAATCCCCTACTGCATATTGCTTCCTGAGATGCGTTTACAGCATTTCCATTATAGATGTATCACTTCAGCACATTTCTGTTTCCCTAAACTGACTTCTTCCTACCTTGACTCTATTTTTTTCCTCTCCTTAACTGGTCTCTTCTTATGTCATTCTCTTCTGATGCTGGACGCCATTTTAAAAACTTCCAGATTCCAGGACCTCTCTATCTGCTCTTTATCACAGATATTCTATCCCTCCAACTTTCAACCTCCACCAGGATGACCTCTGAGCTCTCTGCACTTCCTTAATGGAGGTCTAACTAGTTCCCATCAGCCAGCATCCTCTTCCACTTCATTCTGAACTACTTACCCTTCTACTCCATTCAGTTCCGCCTCACTTAAAAGTTGTTGCTATGGTCATGCATGGATCTTAGCTTTGCTTGCCTTTTCATTGGGTATGTTGATGGAATACTCCCCACTTGCCTGGATAAGTGCAGCTCCAACAGCACTCAAAAAGCTTGATACCTTCCAGGAGAAAGCAGCCCGCTTGATTGACATCACATCCACAAGCATCCACTCCCTCCACCACTGATACTCAGTAGCAGCAGTGTGTACTATCTACAAGATGCACTGCAGAAATTCACCAAAGATCCTGAGATAGCACCTTCCAAATCCAGCAAGAAGGACAAGGGCAGCAGATACATGGGTACACCACTACCTGCAAGTTCCCCTCCAAGCCACTCACTATCCTGACTTGGAAATATATTGCTGATCCTTCATTGTCGCTGGGTCAAAATCCTGGAATTCCCTCCCTAATGGCATTGTGGATTAACCTACAGATCATGGACTACAGCGTTTCAAGAAGGCAGCTCACCACCACCTTCTCAAGGGCAACTTGGCCAGCCAGCAACACCCATGTCACATGCATGAATAAAAAAAATTAACTAGCAACTTCAGTTGTCAAAGAAATTGTGGTAATTATTTATCTTATTTGACTAACCACCTGATAAACTAGGGATTTAGGTTCAATAATTTATTTGGATGGATCTCATCTTTCAGTTGGTTTGTTCATTTTTCATAAGATTACATAACCTCTTGATTTTTAAATGCAAATGCGGAATAGAATGTTTTTCTTTTACATTTAGGTATAATATAATCTGGGCAAGGCATATGGGGGATAAACCAGCAAGTCACAGTTGGGCTGTTTGTGTGATTTTTTTTCTTTATAAACCCCAGACAATAAACTAATTCTCAAACTCATAAAGAATGCTCTGCCAGGTAATGTTTATTTTATTTCAGCATTTTAAGTGTTCGCTATGTTGTTATGCAAGAGGCCAAGGTATAATCTTATAGTTGAACTTCATATACCAAATTTCACACAGGAAATTAGGGACACATGCTATACCTATGATTCTGTGAAGTTCTGTCCAAGGGCAAGGATTTACCACCATACTGGAGATGTTAATTGCATAGAAACAGAATTTATAGTTTCCATACATCGCATATTGTTACTCTCTGGAAAATTCCTTGAAGTGTTCCATGTGTTTTCATGAATTCTGTTGACATTTATGTTTTACATGATGTTATAATCTATGTTTCCATTAAGATGGCTCAGAAGGATGATGTGGTTGTTGAGACTATCTCACTTAGAACTGCTGTCTCTTGAAATGAAGATGGCGTCTACTCAGAGTCATGAGTTAACATGTGACTAAATCGGCTGGTTCTTAACTGATTGACCTTTTGTGTAGGATATTACCATTCCTCTTTACCTTATCATTCAAGCACCATTTCCCACAGTATTCAGTACCTGAAGATTTACCCCCATGTTGACTTGATAGCGCTGAGTACTGATCCTGTGTGAAGGACCCGCATTAAAACCGCTCAGTCAGGGTGTCAGAGATGCTGAAGGGTGGAATTAATTTGTGATGGGGCTACACAGATGTACATCAATATCCTAAGGTCAACAATACTGTGGACTGAGTTCTTCAATGATATTATTGATGAAAACTATACACACTGCACAGATTAAGGCCTTCAGCCCCATATTACCCAGGGAATCGAAAGCATTTGAAAAGCAGATTCCATCCCATTCTGTTTTCAAGGTCAGCCTGGTATTATGATAATTCTTTAGTTTTGAATTTTTGCATTAAAGCGTGCAATCATTGGTTGCTACTCAAATCCATTTTGAGTTCATCTGCTTTTGTGATAGGGCTTACATAGATGCAGAGAATGGTGAAAACTCCAAAAGCCCTGTGATAACTGTTCAATTTGTTCACCTCTCATCACTTGTATCCAGTTCTTCTCCTATCACTTAGAGTACAATGGCTCCATCTAACCCTGAATATGAAGAGAAGTGTTAACAGTCAAATCAGCATCTCCGTCATTCTGAACACCTTTCCTCCACCTACAGCTGAATATGGTCATTTTCACCAATATTATATTTGTGCTGACTAATGTTCCTCTTAGTTGCCCTTCTTTGTGTGGTGTAAGTGATGGCTAATCCTCTTTCCCAGTCACTATACTGGTCCCCAAGGCTCAACTCAAAAAAAATGTAGCACTGGAAAAGCACAGCAGGTCAGGCAGCATTGGAGGAACAAGAGAATCGACGTTTCGGGCATAAACCCCTCATCAGGAACGTAGGGGGAGGGCGGATGCTGAGAGATAAATAGGAGGGTGGGAGTGGGGGAAAGGTAGCTGGGAAAGTGATAGGTAGATGCAGGTGGGGGGGTAATTGTGATAGATCGGTGGGGAGGGTGGAGCAGATAGGTGGGAAGGAAGATTGACAAGTCAAGGGCAGTGCTGAGTTGAAGGGTTGGATCTGGGATGATGTGGGGAAGGGGAGATGTGGAAACTAGTGAAGTCAGTGTTGATGCCGTGTAGTTGAAGGGTCCCAAGGCAGAAAATGAAGGTTCTTCCTGCAGGTGTCGGGTGGCTTGGATTTGGTGAAGGAGGTCCAGGACTTGCATGTGGGAGGCAGGGTTGAAATGGATGGCCACAGGGCGGTGGGTTGTTTGGTGCATGTGTCCCAGAGATTTTCTCTGAAAAGCTCCCCGAGTTGGCGTCCTGTCTCCCTAGTGTAGAGGAGACCACATTGAGAACCACGGACGCAGTAGATGAGGTGGATGGATATGCAGGAAAATCTCTGCTGAATGTGAAAAGATCCTTTGGGGCCTTGGAAGAAGGTGAGGTGGGGAGGTGTGAGCGCAGGTTTTACACCTCCTGTGGTGGCAAGGGAAGGTGCTGGGTGTGAAAAGTTGGTTGGTGGGGGGCATGGGACTTAGGGAGTCATGGAGGGAATGGTTTCTGTGGAACGCAGATAGGGGTGGGGAGGGAAATATATTTATGGTGGTGAGGTCTATTTGTAGGTGGTGGAAATATTTTCCGGAGATTAGTGGAATGGAAGGTGAGGAGGAAGGGCTGTCCTCCTCAAGGCTTTTATTTCTATGTGCTTCTTCATATCCGTGAGCTCTGCCAAGCAAAACCTTTTTACTCAGAGGTACAGCTAACATACACTAAATCTCAGCAGTGGACATCCATGCTACAAAGATCTCATGATCATTCTGTGCTTGAACCTTGTATCTTGGGCTGACCTTATGTCCTTCATGGGACAATGAAAATTGAATTTCTTTGGATTTTTTCAAAGGCATAAGGTCAGATTTATTTCTAGCTACCAGAGGAACCTCAGACCAGGGTGATCACTGTTGTTCTGATGACAGCAGTATTTCTGCTGAAGGATCAGTTCTTTCCCAGGACAGGTGTCTGGGATCGCTGCCCAATGCTGCAATGTAGAAGTGTCATCTCATTGTTGACTTGGGATTCACTCTGCACTACTTCAGAAGAGCAGTGCACAAACTTAATGGGCTGGCAGGAGAATTCTGGGAACCAATGCCATTGTCACCTAAGGATTCAGCCATAACAATCCTCTTCAGGCAGCACTCACTCCTCCACCCTCTGATTATGTAGTGGTATAATCACTAGACTAACAATCGAGTGATGATTACCGGTGATCCAGGTTCTAATCCCACCATGGTAGTGGGTGGAATTTGAATTTGAGTTGAGTAAAATTCTGGAATTGATGATCATGAAACTGTTGTTGATTGTCAGGGGGGGGGGGGAGGGGAGAAACGTATCTCATTCGTGAATGTTACTTAGGGAAGGAAACTGCTTTCCAACCTGATCTTGGCTCTGTGTGACTCCAGACCATTCAACAATGTGGTTGACACTTAGCCCCCAGGGCAATTAGGGATGGGCAATAAATGTTGGTCTGTTAGCGATGCCCACATCCTGTGAATGAGTGAAAAATAAAAGTCTCTACCCTATGCTGCATCCGGCCTTGCTTACCCTTCACCTAAACTCGCAGGTCCTCCGTATCTAAAATGTTAAGTCCTTGTCCTTGTCCTTGTGTTTAAATATTTCATATTTCTGTAGTCAGTTTGAAACATGGTCACAACTCGTATGTCTGGAAAGACTCTTCAAATATCTTGCATTTCTGAGCACGATTCAAGGGAAAAAAATGTGCTGTCTAATATGTAATTTGTATCACATCTCGAGATTTTACCTTTTATTTTCCAGTGGAAACCTCCTTGACTCTGTATTCTGTTGATACTTGGATTTTTCTCCCTCTTGTCCATTGCTAACCGTGAGGTACAGTGTTTGGTAAATTCCTTCTCCTCCCCAAATCTTCACTGTGCGCGAGTTAGACTCTTTCATTAATTTATCCTTTTCCAGGATTTCAAAACTGTGACATCTTTTCTTATCCCTCTTGGATTTTTCTTCTTTCCTCAAAATTAGAGTTTTCAAATGAGATTTGCACCAGTTAATCACTACTAACTAACTACCTCATCTTCTGTTTGACATTTTAAGCATAGAGCTGTCTTGCAGGATAGGCTTTGGCCTGTGATATTTTATGTGGAAAACATTTATACTATCCTGTCAATGCTTCAGGGAGTTGCTGGAACAAAGATTGCTTTTGTTGAGCTCTTTGCCTTGCACCCATCAAGAGAATTTACAATAAATACCAAAGTAAAAAGCTAACAATCTTTATACTATATGAGGGGAGAGTGCTGATTGGCTCACAATGGATTTTAATTGGTAGTGGTGTTGTCATGGCGAAAGCACCAGTTAATGATGATGGATAGTTAACTGCTAAGCTTTGTTTACATTTAACCACAGGTTAATTTGAATTAATCAAGGCATTTTCATGAGAAATAAACTTCACCGAAACTGCCACTTATTTTATTGAGTTGAAGTGGGCATTGTGTGTCTGTATGAGCTTTCTGTGTGTAAAGATCAGAGCACTGTTTCTTATTAAATGTAGCTTCCGGTACACACAAGTACACCATATTGTAAACCTGACTGACAATCTTAGACAAAGCTTGGAATTGAACTGCCAATCATCAGTTAACTGGTACATTCTCTATACCAGTGCCTCGAACAGTCAGCGACCACTTGCCAACCAATCAGCACTCTCCTCTCATGCAACATAAATGTTGTTTTGCTTCAGCATTTCTTACACATTTCCTCATGAGTGCCAGTTGAAAAGCTTTGGCAAAATGTGAATTCTTTTCAGCAATATCCAAATCCAGGACTATCAAACGATTGGGGAGAGGTGGACTTGCTCACAACTGAACTGTTGAAATGGTCTGGCAAAATCCCTTGCATCCGCTGAAATGGTTAAAATGTGAAAATTCTACTCATTCATTATCGTAGAATGCTTTGAGATGGTCACAGAATTCTTAGCTGAGACAATTAATGATTGGTGTCAAAAACTAAAGATGACCCAATTGTTCACATAGCGTTAATCAATTGGAGGAGATGTTTCTCTTGGCCCAAGTTCACCTGCAGTTAATAACTCAGGAATTTTCTATATTCTTTCCATGTTCCCTTTGTCCAGTGGTAAAACAATCCTTTAGTACAAACAACCCAGTGCTGTTTAGAGGTGGTACTGTTGTATAAAAGCAATATCATGCTCACCTCCATTAAGAAGTGGATGCGTAGTGTGATTGGGTCACTGTGGAACTCAGAGTTGGATATGGATTCAGCACAGAGAAGAACCTAAAGTCTGCCTATCATAAACAAAGTCCTTCAATACTACATTAAATATGACTTCCCATAATGTTTGACCCAGAGGAGTCTTTCCTCAGTATTGCATCATTCCGAACCAATGAAACCATTGTTTAACAATGCAGGATGTACAATGATATCAGTGGGTAGTAATTTTGGAATGTGGTATGATTCCTAAGTCTGTCATGAGACCTTCAGAAGTGGCGAGGAAGGGATTCCCCCACTCACTTCATGATTTGTTGCTGTTAGCTGAGCGTAATCTGTGCTTTGAGAATTCTCAAAGTTAGCCAGTGGCTTTGCCATCCAGAAATTATCTCTCATCCTACACACGAGCAGATTTTTTTGAGCTTACTGTCAAACAAAACAACACTCCAACGATCTGATCAATGCGATGGAAACTCTCGGATGTTCTGCATTCCAGTGCATTAGCATGACCTAGATTCATGGCCCACAGCCAATGCTTTGGCAAAACAAAAAAATGCGGTCACTGAAAATCTGAAATAAAAGCAGAAAGTGAAATAAAAATTCAGCAGGCATGGCAGCATCTGTGGAGAGAGAGAGCAGAACTAGTGTTCACCTGAAATGAACAGAAGTCATATTGGACTCAGAACCTCAATAGTGTCACTCTCTCCATTGGTTTGGTCTTTGGAATTGTTGATATTTAACTGGGATATGCACGTATCTGGGATATGTAGAGAGTTCTGTGGGTAATGTGTATTTGAGGTGCTCTTATATTCCAGTTCAATGGCCCCTCACTGGGCAAGTCCAGAGGAAAAGGAAAATTTGGTAGCAGCTCCTGTCTCTGACCTATTCATGCATTTTGTCACAAAACTGAAGGGAAAATTAATCAAACAGTGTTCATCCTTCTGCTCAAGAAGTAAATTATTACTGCTCACCGGCACTGAAAAATATTCTAAAGTCACAGTCATAGAGATGCACAGCACAGGAACAGACCCTTCAGTGGGCGGCACGGTGACACAGTGGTTAGCACTGCTGCCTCACAGCGCCATCATAAGGTCAGAAGTGGCAATTCCCGCCTCAGGCGACTGACTGTGTGGAGTTTGCACGTTCTCCCCGTGTCTGCGTGGGTTTCCTCCGGGTGCTCCGGTTTCCTCCCACAGTCCAAAGATGTGCAGGTCAGGTGAATTGACCATCCTAAATTGCCCGTAGTGTAGGTAAGGGGTAGATGTAGGGGTATGGGTGGGTTGCGCTTCAGCGGGGCGGTGTGGACTTGTTGGGCCGAAGGGCCTGTTTCCACACTGTAAGTAATCTAATCCAAACTGTCCAGATATCCTAACCTAATCTCTTCCCATTTGCCAGCTTTTAGCCCATATCCCTCCAAACCCTTCCCAGATGTCTTTTAAATGTTGTAATTGTATCAGCCTCCATTACCTCCTCTGACAGCTCATTCCGTACATGCAGTTGTGTACAGTAATGTTAAAACTCTACAAATGTTCCTATTTCCCAATATAATGTAGACACAATTGCCTTTTCACCCTATAAAATATTTACACTGTTAATTAACTTTCAGTCGGGGTCACACGGAACCTGACCTCATTCCACTATTGGTCCAAACAAAGCCAAGTGAACTCCAGTTCAGACGTGAGGTGAGAGTGACAGCCCCTGTCGTTAAGGCAGCATTTCACCAAATCTAACATCAAGGAGACCTCGCAAAACTGTCATTGAAATCAGGGAGAAAATGCTCTACTGGTTGGAGTCATACCTTGCAGATGGGAAGATGGCTGTGGTTGTTGGAGGTCAGTCATCTCAGCTCCAGGGTATCTCAGCAGGAACCCCTCGGGGTAGTGTCCTCAGCCTACCCAGCTTTAGCTGCTTCATCAATGACCTTCCCTTCATCATAAGGTCAGAAGTGGCAATATCGCTGATTATTGCACAATGTTAAGCACCATTCACAGCTCCTCAGACACTGAATCAGTCCGTGTCCAAATGCGGCAAGACCCGCACAGTCTCCAGCTTTGGGCTGACAAATGGCAAATAACATTTGCGCCGCAAGTGCCAGGCAATGACCATCTCCAGCAAGAGAGAATCTATCATCGCCCCTTGATATTCAATGGCATGCCTTTACCAACATTCTGGAGATTACCATTGATCACTGGGAGCGCAGTGTTGACAGGTCACTGAGGGAGATCACCTGTCTCTTCAACGTAATCTTCTGGAGTTTTTTTTTACAACCTCGCCATCCCATTGGACCCCAAGATCACATAACCTCTCATCACCAAAGCTGCCTACTTGCACATCTGTGTCTGTGCTCTATCTGGGCTAATCTGTGTTGGGACTCATTTAGACCTTTAATTATTCCAGATTCAGCCATTCCATATTACTCACTAAACTTGGATCTGCTGCTCATATTAGAATCTGCTTTTATAGTATATCCCTGTGCTATCCCGACAGTGGCTCCTGTTCGACCAACATGTCCTTTTTACAATTTTCATCCTTGTCTTCAACTGGACTGGCAGCCTCCTGTCGTATCTCTGTAACTTACTGTAACTCTTCAGCCCTCTGAGCTATCTGTATTCCTCCAACTTTGGCTTCTTCTATACCCCACATTTGAATTGCTTCACTCTCTGAAATTCTTTCCTATTTCTCCATTAAGTTTTTCTTTAAAAAATCAACTTGGTCCACGGCTTGGTGCCATGTTTTGTCTGATAATTGCTAATTATTCAAGGAACCACAGGAGGAGGAGAAGAAATAAATACAAAGACTTGTTTGGAGAGTTTAGTGAAATGGGAGGCTGACTCATTAATGATATGTCTAACAAGCACGATTCCCTGTCAATTGGCCAGTGAGAAACTCACCATGCCGTGTCTGAAAAACATAAACAATCACAGAATCACAGCATTGTTATGGTGCAGAATGAGGCCATTCAACCCCATTGTGTCTGCTTTTCAATTAGTGCCAATCTCCTGCCTTCTCCCCCAAATTCCTGCACACCATTGCTATTGAAAAGAAACATCCAAGGTCCTCTTGAATGTCTGAATTGAACCTGCCTCCACCCCATTTCCAGGCAACACATGCCATACCTTCACATTGCTCCTGATATCAAAGTAGGCCTCCCCATATTAGTTACCTGTATCTACCACTCATTCTGGCATAGCCCATGTCCCTCAGACCCTTATAAGGAATTTGGTACATTTGCCTTCATTGGTCAATGCATAGAGTACAGCAGTTGGGATGCCACGTTGCGACTGTACAGGATATTGGCGAGGCCACTTCTGCAGTGCTGTGTGCAGTTCTGGTCGCCCTGCTATAGGAAGGAGATTATTAAATTAGAGAGGGTGCAGAAAAGAGTTACCAGGATATTATAGGGAATGGAAGATCTCAGGCATAAATAGAGACATAGGAGGTTAAGGGGTGACCTTACAGAAGTTTATGAAATCATGAGCCATAGATAAGGTGAAAAGCAAAGTTCCTTAGTGTAGGGGAGTTCAAAACTAGAGGGCATAGGTTTAAGGTGAGAGAGAAAGATTTCAAAGGGACCTGAGGTGCAACTTTTCACACTGAAGGTGGTGCATATATGGAATGAACTGCCCAAGGAAGTGGTAGGTGCAGGTACAGTCACAGCAATTAAAAGACATGAATAAGAAATATTTAGAGGATTTTGGCCAAATGCAGGTGAATGGGACCAGTTCAGTTTAGGAAACCTGGTCGGCATGGATGTGGTGGACCGAAGGGCCTGTTTCTGAGCTGTATGATTGACTCTATGGCCACAGTGTTTACAGATTGCATTTTATGTTTTTATGTATGACCTTCACTTTCCTTAGAGCACAGTGTTTTGCGAGCTGCATGTTTGATGCATCAAAATGAAGGGTGGCTTTCAGAGATTTTTGCCCAATTACAAAATAATATTGGAACACATTTTACATTGCCACAACACTTGAGGTTACGATTTAACTGATAAGACCGAGCAACTCCCTTTAGCATACCAATGCTTCTTCCTCCAAAACATCAACACTCCCCAAATCACTTCAAATTCCTTTTGCATAAACCCAATGACCTATTCCAAACCTTTACCATTCTTTCATCTTGTGCATTGGTTGTTACTTTTTTCATCAGTTTATTTTTGTACTCCATTGGTTTATTTTTGAGTAATTCCTCAGTTATACCGTTTAATATTTAATATCTTTCACAGCAATCTGCCCTTAATTGGTTTTCTTTCCAGATTGTAAGTGTTCAAGTGACTTGTCACCCCTAGTGTAATATTGTTTTGAAATGGCAATTTCTTGTGAACTCATACCTCAGATCACTTAGCATAGCACTGTAAAACAATCCCATGTTTGCTGTTAGCTTGCTACCAGTGCTGCTAACCTCTAACTGGGAATAGTAGGGATGCTGAAATTCTCTATACCACCTCCACTCTGTTACAGACCAGACCAGACCCCCTCAAAATATTTTAAGAAGGTAGCCTAGACCTAACATTTCCTTATTTTGAAGGTAGATGCGAAGTGTGTGTGATGTGATTAGTCAAACTATTTGACATTAAGCAAAGCTCAATTTATTTAAACAGTATAGTTAAAATACCAGCAAAAGAAAGAAGAATTTAGAATAACTGAACTATTGGAAGACATCACTGAATAATAGCTACAGTACCTACCACTAATTAACTGTTCCAGTACCGTAACATCGCATAAACACACTTGGCGAAACAGCAAATTCAGACACAGATTCTTACATGAAGTTCTCCAACCAGGAAGGAGAGATTTCAAGAGAAAAGTCAAACAATGTTGCAGACTTTCTTTGAAGCTTCCAACTCTTTTGAGACCCCAGACAGCTTATGATGTTACTGAAGAAACCAAACCCAGAAATCTGGATCAGTGAGAGCTGGCCACACCCATTCAGGCTGCTTCCATTGTTCCAACTTCTATTAAAAACCTATAGGCCTCACAAATTGTTTACTTGTGTCATCTTGAAATAGCCAGTTTGGTGTCTCTGCCTTACAACCTGTCTTCAAAACAAAACAGGACAAAGTGCCCTTTTCAAGTGACAGCGTCATCACAACTCCCCCTGTTTCATTCAGATATAGATCTGGGTCTGCAAATGGTGCCTGTCCTGAATTTATGGTGGACGTTGAGAATCTCTGTTTGTGTGGTTTTGTGAGTACGTCACTTTGTCCTTCCACCTTCACGTACAATGCATTGGAGGTCATGGAGTAACTACAACTGCATTTAGATTAAGCATTTAAAATCTTGAACCATCCCAAGCCCCTTCACAGAAGTGTTGTCCAACAGAATTTGACTGCACTGAGCTGAAGTGTAAAATGATTATTTTTCATTCCTTCTTTTAATTCTTGAGAGCACACAGCAGTAGAAAGCTTGATGTCTCCATGTGGTAAATATTGCACCAGTTTAAGGCCTCGTGTAACTCTGTGACATGATCTTTGATGACTTCCTTGCTGCGGTTCATCTTCCATTGCACAGATTTTTTAAAAAGAATTCAGTGCTGGCACTGTGCCGTTCAGATTTCCCATGCCCTCCAAATGTTTTTGTAGGGCAGAGACCTGAATTTGTTTATTTCCTGTTCCCTGTTTTTGTGGTGGGAAGCTACAGTAACAGTGAAGCCTGAACTTTCAAATGACTAAACAAAAATCACGGCTGGGAGAGTCTATCACCTGAGCATCAGATAACTTGCAAAGCACAGGCACATAAATGAGCCACATATCTGTGAAGCTTGCTAGAAAGGAATGCAAGTCAAAACTTATCACTTGGGATATCTCCTAAGATATATTAACAATCTTCATTCTTGAGCACAACTGTTTATTGAGACAGTTAAACCAGCTGGTACAGGTACTTTTCCCCAGTGTTGATTCTGCGTGATGTTGATAAGGCTGTCTACAGACTGGTGACAGCACACACAAGAAGGCAAGAAGTCGGAGCAGGAGTAGACCTTCCTGGACTCCTGCCTGGAACTGTCTGTTTGAGTGACCTGAACCTCAGACTGCAGACTGTCTTATGTTGTGTCAGACAGAATTCTTTACGAGCCATCCAGAAGTCTGGATAAAGGGAAAATAGAATTGATTCCATGACTTTCTTAGGCAGAAGCCCTCTGATACCTTGTTCAAGAGGATATGCTCTTCATATTTGTCCTTGACAAGCACTGATGTTCAAAGATCTTAAAGGTTGGCTACATGTTCAATGGCCTAAATGTGTTTCAGGAGTTTCAATTGTCAAGTTATATTAGATTAGATTAGATTACTTACAGTGTGGAAACAGGCCCTTCGGCCCAAGAAGTCCACACCGCCCCGCCGAAGCGCAACCCACACCATACGCCTACATTTACCCCTTACCTAACACTACGGGCAATTTAGCATGGCCAATTCACCTGACCTGCACATCTTTGGACTGTAGGAGGAAACCAGAGCACCCAGAGGAAACCCACGCAGACACGGGGAGAACGTGCAAACTCCACACAGTCAGTCACCGGAGGCAGGAATTGAACCCAGGTCTCTGGCGCTGTGAGGCAGCAGTGCTAACCACTGTGCCATCTTATAATCAAGATCGAGCCTACACACAGTCTATGATAGGTGCCACAGATCAGGGGTTTGATTCCCATGGCTAGTGGGTCTACCTCACTGTGGTAAAGGCTGGGTTGGTCCTCTTTAAGGTTTCCCTCAGCTATATTCCATGAAGGGCCGCATTTTCTCAGCCACTATGTAATGTTAAAACACAGCTTTTGTTCCTTGTTATACAGCACTGCCGGCGTGGAATCTGCATGAACAAAGAGATGGCAGCGAGGCCGGTGGATGGAGAGTGGGGACCCTGGGGATCATACGGAGCATGTTCACGAACATGTGGTGGAGGGATAAGGAGTGCAGTAAGAGACTGCAACAAGCCAGAGTAAGTTTCTTCTGAACTGTGGTGCACCGGACAATTTAAAATGATTTCTTGAGGTGGGTGATGGGTGCCAGTGAATTCACATTCTGCAGCCATATCTGTTTGATTTTCATGTACCTTGGAAACCATTCCAATCTTCCCAAAGACATTCTTAAACTGAGCTCCTAAAATAAGGCTGTTGACAAGAGCTTTATTGCACTCCATTAAAGGAAGGAAATTGTATGCTCTTTAACTGTGGGCCTCTCAAACAAATCTCAGAGTTGACAGGCTATTCCATGGAGAAGTATTATTTGTCTTTTGTTCAATTGCCATACATAAAAGTAAATAAAGTTCAGTCATGCAAAGAGACAAGAATATCTAAAGGCAATATCTCTTGTTCTACACCTCGTGAGGGCAGTTTGACCAATTTGATGCTCTTAGGTAGACAATCACAAACTGTATTGCTTTGTGTTTGCAGTACTCTGTTTACTGTTCTAATTGGTTTATTGTTCATGTTGTTCAAACATTGATTTGATCTTGAAGGATCACAGTAATTTCTTTACCACAAATGTTGAACGTTAGCAATATTTTGATGCTTTGCAGAGAAATTTAAAATTTGTTTTTAAATGCACATTATGATTCAACATTTTTCAGCGTGGTAATACTGCACATACTGGAGATTTGAAATAAAAACAGAAACTCAACAGGTTTGGCAGCATCTGTGATAAGAGAAAAAGAGTTGATGTTTCAGATCTAATACGAACTCTTCAGATCTTTATCTTCTCAGTATGGACTTCGTCCTGCATTTTTGCACTTCAGTTTCTAAGCAGTGGAAGACTTTTCATTGAATCGTACAATTCCCATAGTGTGGAAACAAGCCATTAGGCCCAACTAGTCCGCAGCGACCCTCCAAACAGCATCTGACCCAGACTCTATCCTTGTGACCCTGCATTTCCCATTGCTAATCCATCCAGTTTGCACATCCCTGGACACACTGGATACTTTATTCTGGATTAGTGGTGCTGGAAGAGCACAGCAGTTCAGGCAGCATCCAAGTAGCACTAATCCAGAATCTGGTTTCCAGCAACTGCAGTCATTGTTTTTACCACACTGGATACTTTAGCATGACTCACTTAGTGAGTCAGTAGAATTTGCGGATCAAAGAATGCTGGTGTGCATCTCTAATGAGGATCATGCTATGCCAGTGGTTGACTGCACCCAATGGGACAGCTACTGGTAGGTGGCTGCATTTTGTCTTCAGTGGAGAAGTTATTCTCTCAGGTTATCAGCTGATATTGAGACTTTGGTCTAATTCCCTATAACTGGACTTAAAATTAGTGAAGAAAGATAAAAGCAAATTACTGTGGTTGCTGGAATCTGAAACCAAAAGACCACAGATGCTGCCAGACCTGCTGAGATTTTCCAGCATTTTCTCTTGGTGATTGAAGAAAGTTAATTTGGCAGTCTGTACATTGTTTAATAAAGTGGATAAATTGAGATTAATGATCCTGTGCACCTCATAAATTTCGACTGAGAAAATCATACATTTAAGTTTTTTGCTTGATGGAAAACAAGTTCTTGGTGTTATCCCTTTGACATTCCAGCACCTGACATATAAAGCAGTAATTTTTATTGACACGAGATTGAGATTTTGCCTACTGTCCAAGTCTTCCGAATTACGTGTTTGCTTCTGTCATAAGCTGTTGGCTTTTGTCCCAAACAGACCCAGAAACGGTGGGAAGTATTGTGTGGGTCGCAGAATGAAATTCCGATCCTGTAACACAGAGCCTTGTCCGAAGGGAAGGAAGGACTTCAGGGAAGAGCAATGCTCAGAGTTTGATGGGAAGCATTTTAACATCAACGGCTTGCCGCCAAACGTGCGCTGGCTTCCAAAGTACAGTGGCAGTAAGTATTCCAGTGTGTTTGCAACGCTGCAGAAACCTGTGATATTTGAAGTAATTGCAAATACGTGTACTCTGTTGTTGCAGTTCTGATGAAGGATCGGTGCAAACTTTTCTGCCGTGTGGCTGGAACTACAGCATATTATCAACTCAAAGACCGTGCCACTGATGGTACTCCTTGTGGGCCTGATACAAATGATGTCTGTGTGCAAGGCCTGTGCAGGGTAAGTTGAGAATTACATCTTATTACAAACCTAATGCATTTAACCTCTTCTCCAGATATGGAGCTGGGTGAGAGCTGAGGTGAAGCTGTGCAAACACTACGGAAAAGTGGGAAGCATATGAGAGTTGATTCTGAGAGGTTGGGAAGCCTGCAGATTTGACTTGACGCCCTGAGGTATGAAGTGTGTCAATGACAACTGAGCCTGGTCAAACTGAATGAGTGCAGCTCTATCACTATTCGGCACCATCCAGACAAAACATCCCACTTGATCATCATCCAAACCACCACCTTAAATATTCATTTCTCTACTTACTGATACAGAGTGGTTGGTTGTGGTTTTTATTACTGATAAGATAAACACCAGTAACCCACCAAGGTCTTACAGTAGCAATTTATAAACATCCCAATCTCTACAACCTTGAAAGCCAGCAGGTAGGGCCAAATTAGAAATCATGGACCCTATGGCCCTGCCCCGATCCCATGGCATCGTCAGTCTCAACTATTGGGCTATAATGCCCCTCCCTCTGTCCTCAGCCTTGACTGCAAATGCACGGGAACACCAACAAATTCCCCTCCAATTCACACACCATCCTCTACCATTGTTCCTCCACTGTCGCTGGGTCAAAATCTGGAGCTTGGAACTCCCTTTCAAAGAGCGCCATGGATGTACTTACAGCACCTTCTCAAGGGCAACTCGGATGAGCAATAAGTGCAATATATTGATTTCCGCTGTTGGTGTTTGGTTTAAGTTAATAATACTTTGTTAGATATCTTATTGTGTGGCCCAGCTGTGGTTTGCCAAATGCTGAGTATCTATCTTCACTAGTGAAGCCAGCACCAGGCCAAATTTGTCTGCATTCTTAACTAAGACAAGTTGATGTTTATTGATGGCTTTACCTACTCTTCTAATTAATTTATTTGTGTGACAGCTTATAGAAGCCGGTAATGGTGCATTCATCATGGTTTGGGGAATTACACATTCTATGATAGCTATTGTTCTACGTTTAATCCCTAATTTGCTCTTTTGCAGCAAGCTGGATGTGATCATGTACTGAATTCCAAAGCAAGGAGGGATAAATGTGGAGTGTGTGGTGGAGATAATTCCTCATGTCGGACTCTGGCTGGCACTTTTAATAATGCACAATATGGTAAGCTGTGTTTGATGGATGGATTGGGAATAGCAATATGATGCAGACAAGAGCTTTTGCATTTTACATCTTGGATTCTAGCTTTATGTTTCTGAACATAAGAACAGTTAAGATCCAGGTGATAATTGCGAAACTTCAGTTACTGGTTGTAAAAATTTACTGATCAAGGATCAGATACTTTAGTGAACGTTTGTGCATCTGAGAATTAATGATGATTATTGTAATGAAGGAGGTCTTCCTTTGTTGAATAGTGAAAATTAATTTATCATTAAATGCTTTTATGACATTAGACTTTGAGGTCAGTGACTTTGCTGCTGAATTCAAAAAGAAAAATCTGCCCGCGTGTTAATTTTCTTTATTCAAATGTGACATTTAATCTGTGGTGCCAGCAACAATGAATGCACCAGGAAAGCTGGCCAGCCAAACATATAAAAAAGTTTCCACAGATCAGAACGCAGATAATAAACAGCTGAGATTGTGATTCACATTTTATGGCATTGTATGAAAGCTAAATAACTATTTGTACATGTATACGTAGTGAATTAGTATAGCTGGAGAAAAAAATGTTTATCTTAATGATTACAGAATTTAAAATATTTAAGGGAATGATGTTCCACATTTTTAAGAAAAAGATCTGTTTAGCAGTGATTATGACTTACTATGCCAATAAATCTCAGTTGCACCCCATTAAGGCTTAACATTTTCAACAGTCTTAATAAAAATAGTGTTGAAGGTTGAAGTTCACAATTCAATGATTGTGTGTTGCTTGGGTGTCAATGACAGCAACCTCTCTATTTTCATTTTCGTGTGTGTGTGTGTGCGTGCACGCGCGCCAGAAGTTACTGTAATATTACTGTGCAACCTCGGTGAGCACTGACATTTTCACTGTCATTACACCTGCAGCATCCAGCCCAAGACTTTTCGAGTGAATTTCAAATACTTGCTTTTTTTGTAATGGAAAGCAAAGTTCTTTTGCATTGGCCTCTGTATAGACAATATGCTTAACTGACTGGAGGCGTTTCTGTCTGCAGAGGGCTAATCTAGTCCAGCTGGTTTCCTTTAATAATATTTTCCAGTGCTTGTAATTCATGAGAATTGATTTTATGACTTTGAAATACTTTGTGTAAGACAGCCAGCAATTTGTTTACTTAGCACATAGTAAAATGTCCCAGTGCCCTCCACATGAGTGCACTGGAGCACCTAAAGTGATATTGGTATTAGTGACCAAAAACATGAACAAAGAGACAGGGTGGAGAGATTTAAGAACAAAGTGAGCACTTAGGGAATATTCTCAGCTGATTACATGAAAGTAAGTAAAGCTACTGATGCTGAAATCAAATGTGAAAAAGATAAACAACCCATTGAAAGCTTGTTATATGCAGGAAATGTATTTGAACAATGCATCTGATTAATAATGCAATGGCAACTGGCTACTTTGATCCAATGTGTCAAAGCTGTAGGAATTCTGTAAACACTGTCTCTTTACCCTGTTCCCAATTCTCTATGTGTCTCTGTCACAAAGGGATTGCTGTCATTACCCATGTTTCAAATATGAGATAGGCAGCTGCAATGATTTTGTTCTTCAAATCTGACACAAGCAGATGTTCAGTGCTTTGTTACTATAGGATTGTCAAAGTTGCCTGCAGGAGGTGGTGGACTGAGATAACCCTCTACATTCCACTTACCTCCACATGCATCATGATCAGCCTGCTAGTTAGTGTGTGCCTGGAAGAATGATTTTATATTACTGGACCTGGGCAATGTGTCAGCACATGGCTGGAACAATGGAACTTTGTTACTGGACCGAAGGTGGACATTCATTAATGAGAATTGCAGGCAGCTCTGTGATGGAGTGCAATTTGATCCTAGTCGTATACATTCAAAGTTAAAAATCACACAACACCAGGTTTAATTGGAAGCACTAGCTTTCGGAGTGCTGCTCCTTCATCAGGTAGTTGTGATGAAGGAGGTAATGAACCACCCGATGAAGAAGCAGTGCTCCAAAAGCTGGTGCTTCCAAATAAACCTGTTGGACTATAACCTGGTGTTGTGTGATTTTTAACTTTGTACATCCCAGTCCAACACCGGCATCTCCACATCATGATACACATTCAAGCCCAAATCTCATCTTTGATGTCTACTGAGAGTTTAACATACAGGTAGGAGACAAGAACAGAAATTGCTGGAAAAGCTCCGCAGGTCCTGCAGCACCGGTGGAGAGAAATCAGAATTAACATTTCAGGTTGAATGACCCTTCCTCAGAACTGGTCTGAGGAAAGGTCACTTGACCCAAAATATTAACTCTGATTTTTCTCCCCAGATGCTGCAGGACCTGTTGAGTTTTTCCAGCAATTTCTGTTTTTGTTTCTGATTTACGGTATCTGCAGTTCTTTCTGTTTGTTTGTATAGGTAGGAGAGGTGAGAGATGAACTGTTAGGTTATGACCACCAACGTTATCAATCTGGTAATGCTAGAATCTAGAGTTCTAGAATCCCAAAAAAGACTCCACTTCGTTATCCCATCCAGTGCTGTCTGCTGGAGAGTGGGCACTGATAGTGGGGTCAGGGATAGATCCAAAAGACTTTTAAATGGTCACTGTAGCCTCTTACTACTCTTTATAATACTGCTGATCTTGACTGATATTACCAATACTTTGTTCTCAGTAACAAGCATTTGTCACAATCATATTCAAAAATGTTAGTTCACACTAATGTGAATATTATGGATAGGTAGAAAATTGATTTGTTGAAAGATCACAAGATCACATGACAACAGAGGGCAAATTGTGGTTATGAACGAATAAAACAAGCAAACATAATATAATAGAGACAATCGTCAAAGTAAAATTAAAGGTTAAAATAATAAAAGAATCGCCTAATTATCAAGATTTAGTCTGCAAATTATGACAATGCATTGCAAGATGCAGGTCTTTTTTTTATTTAGGGAATACAAGGGAAAGTTCCATTGTTGTCCGGTTTTTGTATTAAGAATTAAAGTTGTGCCGTTTACAAATTTGATTATGAACTTCAAGTCATTTCAGATTTTTCTTTGTGAATAAATAATTTTATTAAGTTTTAAGTAATTAACTCTGGAACTAATTCTGTTTGTCACTGAAGTTTTGAGCTTGAACAGATAATCTCCCCCAAGTGGTGCTCAATATTATTACACCAATTTGATCTTATTCGGTTCGGCCTCAAATTGAAAGAACTTAAGGAAGTAAGATTGTTTGGTGTGCAGTATGCAGTATAATTAATTCCCTCTGAAAGAAATGATTTGTTTTACTGATTCTAGAGCTCAGTGGTTAGCACTGCTGCCTCACAGCGTCAGGGATCCAGGTTTGATCCAAGCCTTGGGTGACTGTCTGTGTGGAGTTTGCACATTCTCCCCGTGTCTGCATGGGTTTCCTCCGGGTGCTCCTGTTTCCTCCCACAAATCCAACCATGTGCAGGTCAGGTGAATTGGTCACGCTAAATTGCCCACAGTGTTAGGTGCATTAGGCAGGTGTAAACATAGGGTAGCAGAATGGGTCTTGTTGGATTACTCTTTGGTGGGTCGGTGGGGACCTTATTGGGCCAAATGGACTGTTTCCATACTGTAGGGAATCCAATCTACTCTTTAACATGTGGGTCCAATTCTGGCACTTGGTGACAATACTATTTAAAAACTTTTTTTAAAAGCTCCATCCCATCTATCTCCGCCCTCCCCCCCCCACCTCCAACACACACACACACACACAACCTAATGCAGCAGGTATTATGCTACAGTATCACTTTTGCTAGCTGCCCTAAAAAAAGGCCTATGACGTGCTTGCCTTCATTAGAAGGTACATTGGGTATAAGGATAGACAAGTTATGCTGCAGCTTTATAGAACTTTAGTTAGGCCACACCTGGCATATTGCATGCAGTTCTGGTCACCACACTACCAGAAGGATGTGGATACTTTTCAAAAGGTACAGAAAGGTTTACCAGGATGTTGCCTGGTATGGGGGAATTTTAGCTATGAAGAAAGGTTGGATAGATTGGGTTTGTTTTCACAGGAATGTAAGAGGTTGAGAGGCAATCTGATAGATGTTTATAAGATTGTGAGTGGCATGGATAGAGTGAAATGTTTGAGGCTTCTCCTGGGAGTGGAGGGTCAATTACTAGGGGATACAAGGGGTGAGGGGGTAAGTTTAAAAGAGATGTGCAAGGCATGTTTTTCACTCAAAGGGTGGTGATTGCCTGGAATGCATTGCCAGAAGAGGTGGTGGAAGCAGACACAACAGCAGGATTCAAAGAGCATCTGAACAAATACATGAATAGGAAGGGAATAGAGGGGTACAGATCCTGTAAGTGAAGACACTTTTCATATAGAAGGGCAAAATATGTTGGTGCCAGCTTGGAGGGCCAAAGAGCCTGTTTCTGTGCTATGTAGTTCTTCATTTTTCTAGAAAATCACCAGAAAGTGATTTTCGACAGGGTATCCAATCATTCCGTTTCCATGGTGAGTTTCCATTTATTGCTCCATCATTTAGCTAGTCACAAATCAGAGAAAATGTATGTTTAATTTTCAATTCCTCTTTTACGCAGAAGTGAAACTGTGCCTGTGTGGAACTGAGAGAGTGAAAGTGAGGACTGCAGATGCTGGAGATCAGAGTCAAGAGTGTTTGGTGCTGGAAAAGCACAGCAGGTCAGGCAGCATCCGAGGAGCAGGAGAATCGACGTTTTGGGCAGGAGCCCTTCATCCTGAGCCTAGTAATTGAGCCTACTCCCACAGTGCTTTGGTCCACACTTGTGTCAAGATGACATGGAGATTGGTTTTGGCCAATGGCCTGCTAAACTGATTTGCCTAAACTGCAATGTCCAGGTCTCACTTAGGCAGCTAGCACTCCCAGCCAAAGCTGACACAGGAATTCATTTAATTACAGACATTGTAAGATTCCATTTCTGATTTCCAGTACCTGTAGTGGACTACATGTCTGCTTACTGCATCCTCTGGTACCAGTAGACAAAATTGAAAAAAATTGGGAAGCATTGAGGCAAATGAGACTGGGAAAGAAATCAAAATGATGGTGCAACAGGGAGATTGGGAGTGTGGGAGCAAGGGTGAGGGTAGTAAAAGATGAGCAGAATTTGTGGACAGGCAAAGAGAGAGATAATCAGGGAAGGAACAAGAAAAGAGAGGAATGTGACAGAGACAGAAGGAAAGATAGCAATAAAATGCGAGAAAGGTGAAGTATGAATAAGATTGAGAATAAGGAGGTAAAAAGTTAAGAGATTCGAGGCATTTTCCAGAAATAGAGCACTTGAGAAGTAAGGTTGAGTGCAAAGGTTTCAGCACTTTTTGAAGGGTACATCTGTAGTTGTGATGAGAATATCACAGTGTACCATCTGCGGACACAAATTTTACAGTGAGGGTAACCGTGAGGATATTGGTGTTCATTAGTATTGAGAAGTAAATTTGGCAATAAGATGTAAATCGGGAAGGTGCTGTCTAATTTACTCTGGTCCTCCGCAATCTTCACTGGACTATACCTAACTGATAGAATCATCTTTAAAATACAGTCAAGGCATGAAGTTGCTATACTTACCTGTTAGATAAACTTCAGTTGCATTGATAACTAATTAATAAATGGAAGACAACCTCTTACACTGAAATTTTAAATTTGTTTATGTAGAGTTCTATTGTTTTTTATTTTGGTTTTTGTCTCTTATAGTTCTCTGCATCTATACCTTTCATTTTTCTTACCTTCCACTTTATTTTCCCTTCTGTACAATATTTTGTATTGAATGAAATATTCCTGGTTTAGACTCTGTCAAGCTCAATGAGGATTCTTTAATCTCTCTCCCGCCCGCAATGCTCAGTCACTCACATACCTGCGCGTGATCACACACACATGGAACTGCGTTGAATCGTCCCAATTATCAGTAGTTGCTGCTGAAATGATTACAAAGCATCTGTGGGCAACTGTAAAGGGAATGAATGACAAGTGCCATTCAATTTGCATTGACTCCCAAATCCAAGGTATTTATGCTTAAAGCTTACTGATCTTTTAGGTTTTCCTGGCTTGAGCTATGGTACACTGACAAAACTATTTTCTTGTAGCTTAAATCCTGTGCTATGTCAAACCTTGTTCTAATGTGACTAGTGTGATTACGTTAGCCATCCTGAACCTTTGTTAAACTGAGCTGGAGTTGATTTAAATGTTTGGAGATTGCAGATGCAACTCTTTCTACGTGCTTGGAATGTTTTCTAGTGTGAAGGGAGTTCAGCTATCCTGTGTGAGCAGAAATATACAGCGTTTTCTCCTGGGGCAGTGTTAATGCAATGGGAGCCAAGGAATATAAATAATGTGATGCTGGCTTGGAACCCATAGCATAGTTGAAGTAAGTGCCAAACTGATAAGTTTAACAGAGAAAGAGAGCAAGAACCTTTGGATGGTGGTGTGATCAGTGAGGCACAAAGCGAATGTTGGAGTCCTCCAGGCCTGCCCTGAGCTCCTTCTGACCAAAGTCACTCTCTTACCTCTTCCGAGTGGAACTGAATTTTTTAAAAAAAAAGCAGTTCTTCATTGTTCAAGACAAAAATCTGATTTTTCTTTCCTTCTGAAATTGCGGTTGTTGAGGCTTGACAATTGACTATGTAAGGATTTACTTTTGATTCCCTTCCCCACATTTTTACTTTCAGGAACATTAATCCAGCCTGTATTTTAAACACTGTTAAGACATTGCCAAAATTACGCACGTTAGGAAAACAAGCTCTGCATAGAATCTTTCTGTTTGTTTATTTCTTTTATATTATATCAGATTCAATTAATTTTGTCACTGCTGTCTCCTTAAATCATTCTTGGAAATATAATTGAATATTTTAAACTTCCTGATACTCCAATGTGTGGGTAAATATTGCTCTTGAAAAATAAATAGTGTAACTGGCAGAAACAGTAGATTTCCTCGCAGTTAGCATCTGAAAACCATCGATGATTGTCGTGGTTGTGGGTATGGTCGCTGAGCTGGGAAGTTGATTCGCAGATGTTTTGTGCCCTGTCTCGGTGACATGTTCAGCGCTTTGGAGCCTCCTGTGAAGTGCTGCTATACTGTGTCTTCTGGAATTTATTTGGTTCTGTTCCTGCTACTTCCAATTGCCAGTTCCAGTTGTTCGTTGTAGTGACCGGTATATTGGGTCTAGGTCTATGTGCTTGTTGATGGAGTCTGTAGCTGAGTGCCATGCTTCTGGAAAGCTTCTGGCTGTCCTCTATTTAGCTGGTACTATGATCATTGTGTTGTCCCAGTTGAATTTGTGACCCTTGTCATCTGAGTGTGTGGCTACTAGGCACAGTTAGTCATGGTAGTGTGTGGCTACTAGGCACAGCTAGTCGTGGTATTTAGTGGCTAGATGCTGTTTGTGGATGTGGATCATATTAGCAGATGCAAATACTCCATACAATCATCACAGGAATTCCTAGACAACATCAAGAACTAAGACATAGACAAGGACGAGACAATGATCTCATTCAATGTAATGGCACTGTTCATATCAATTGCCGAACTCTAGTCAGAGAGACAATAGCCAATGTCCTAGACCGGCAGAACAGACAACACGACGGGGAACCTATCATCAAGGACTGCATACTCAAACTACTAGACTTGTGCTTGACAACACACTTAACATTCAACAACCAAATACATGAACAGATCAATGGGACACCTATGGGCTCACCCATCTCTGGGCTCAGAGCAGAAGCAGTGATGCAAAGATTGGAACAAACAGCCCTCTGGCAAATCCAACCCAAACTCTGGATCAGATACATAGATGCCACTTTTGTTATCATTAAGAGAATAGATATTGAGGTCACACACTGGATTATCAACACCATACTCTCAGCGATCAGATTTACAAGAGAGAACGGAACCAACAATCAACTCCCATTCCTAGATGTGATGGTACAAAGAACATAGAGTGGTGAATGGACCACAAAGGTGGACAGGAAAGCCATACACACTGATAAGGACCTGAATTGCATTAGCAACCACCCGAGCACATGCATGAGAAGCTGCGTTAGGACCTGTTCAAAAGGGCTACAACACACTGCACCCCTCTCGGCACAATGGCTCAGTGGTTAGCGCTGCTGCCTCGCAGTGCCAGGGACCCGGGTTCAATTCCAGCCTCGGGTGACTGTCTATGTACAGTTTGTACATTCTCCCTGTGTCTGCGTGGGTTTCCTCTGGGTGCTCCGGTTTCCTCCCACAGCCCAAAGATGTGCAGGTTAGGTGAATTGGCCATGCTAAATTGCCCGTAGTGTTAGGTGCATTAGTAGGGAGTAGGTGAATGGGCCTGTACGGGCTATTTTTCAGAGGGTCGGTGTGGACTTGCTGGGCTGAAGGGCCTGTTTCCGCCCTGTGGGGAATCTAATCTAAAAATGCTCTAATCTATCCAAGTTAGAGCGTTGGAAGCTTGGCGGGATGGAGGAAGTCAGTCAGATGTCTTGTAGCTTGAGAGGAACAAGGACATTCCACCCTGTAGGGAATCTAATCTAAAAAGGGAAGAAGAACACCTCTACAGAGTATTTGCCAAGAACGGATATTCCCTCAAGTTCACCTGCACCCCATGACCTAATTCACTAGCCAGGCTACCTTACACAAAAAAAAACTGACAACCAGACTTATCTGACCACTCAGATCCATAACAGCCCATAAACCGAGAACCATGCTCAGACAACAACTCACCGGGACAAAAGACCCTATACACATCATGTGCAAGACAAACATTATTTACAGAATTCCATGCAAAGACTGCATGAAATGCTGTCTAAGAGAAACAGGCAGACAACTAACAATCTGCATCCACGAACACTAACTAACCACTAAACGCCACGACCCACTATCCCTGATACACAGATGACAACTGGGACAACACAACAATCATAGGACAAGCTAAACAGAGGACAGCTAGAGGATCTTTAGAAGCATGGCACTCAGCCACGGATTCTTATCAACAAGCACATTGACCGAGGCCCAATATGCTGGTTACTACAAAGAACAGTCGGAAGCAGCAGAAACAGAACCAAATAAATTCAAGAAGAGACAGTACAGCACAGGAGGCTCGAAAACACTGAATGTGTAACCTAGACAAGGGGCAAAACATCTGCAAATCAACTTCTCAGCTCGGCGAACATACCCACAATCACAACAACCACAACCCGAGCTACAAATCTTGAAAACCATCAATGATTCTCTCTCGGTGCGTCTCTGACTTTGCTGCACTTTGTGCTCTGAGGAAATGAGGCTGGGAGGACAAACCAACCTGGGGAACGGCAACAATCACTTGCCAAAACTACTGCTCCATAGTGGACCGCACGGCCTATCTGGCACTTAGTGTTCATCCATTCCTGTAATCTTGTGTTGATCTTGCTATAAATTCACTGAGAATATGCCATTACGATGGCTCGATGTTCATCTCACTTCATTGCCATGTTACGCACTGTTCATTTTTCCCATTTGTTTCCACTATCTGTCCTACATTGCACAGCTTCATATAGTTCTTGGTTCGTAGCCTATCTTGTACATCTCTATACTTCCACTGAGTGGTGTTGATCGACAGCATCACTAACATCAAATCCTGGAGACGTAATATCTTAGAGTTGCTCATATTTGGCAAAGTTGGGTTGCTCTTGCTTTTAACTTGGTCATCTGCTGAGATTGTGACCACCCATGGTACTTTCTTTGAGCTGAATCGTGGACTGTTGCTCGCAGCCATGCTGACTAACATCCCGCCCTCACCATGACCCTGCTGAAAGCCTCATTCTTATCGTTATCTGCTGGCGCGACAGTTCATACCCTGATATCTTCACTGTTCTTTGCACTAGCTACAGTGTATTCGTTTTCGTCATCCATGTCATAAAAAGATAAAGTAAATATGTATTGTACTGATCCCTGCTGCATTCCATTAGTTGCTATCCTGAAAATGCACCCTCCCACACCACCCCCCTCCCCACCCCACAACCCAAATCTGTGTTCTATTAGTTAACCAATCCTCTATCCATGCCAACATATTCCCTCCAACACTTATTATTACTCTCAAGTATGGTACCTTATCAAACACCTTTGGAAAATGCAAATAAATTACATCCCCTTTATCAATCCTGTTCATCACTGCTTAAATTATTCCAGCAAATTTGTCAAGAATATTTCCTTTTCATGAACCACTGACTAATCGCATTAAGCACTTAGACATTCAAAGACTGAGAGGTTTGCTTTATGAATTGTGAGACCAAGTACAATGATTTCAAACGCTCAGGACTTTTCAACTGCTGTCCATACCAGTGACCTGAAACCTCTAGAAGGCCAAGGGCAGCAGGTGTATGGAAACACCACCACCTGCAGGTTCTGCCCCAACTAACACCATCTTGACTTGGATCTGTATCATAGTTTCTTCACAGTCACTGGGTCAAAATCCTGACACGCCCTCCCTCACAGCAGAAGTGGGTGGTCATACATCTCCAGGATTGCAGCAATTGAAGGAGGCTGCTCACCATCACTTTCTCCAGAGCAATTAAGGCTGGACAACACATACTGGCCTGGGCCATTTGTCACCCACATCCCATAAACAAATGAAGAATAACATGCTTTGGTTCCAGGTTTGTAAACTCTGTCAAATCTGAAACTGAGATGCAAAACTCAGCCAGAGTTTGACCTCTGTCGATAGGGAGGAGAGCATGCTCTTGGGAGGATTGGTCTGGACTCAAAGGATTGAATGGCCTACTTCCACATTGTAGGGATTCTATGTATTATGAGACCAGACCTAGATTTGATCTATTTCTGAGCAATAGCAGGAAAACTTCACCCAGAATTCCTGCTTCTGATCATTGGAACTATTCATCAAATCCTGCTGGAAGATCCCTCTGCTGTATTAGGCTGGCACTGAGCTTCTTGGTGACTTTTGCACGTTTAACTAGTCTGGCATTGTTTAAAGCCTCTGCTCAGTTGGATGAGGCACTTGACAACTGTCTGTTTCAAAATGACTAAATTCCCAGAGGAATCGGCTCTTTGAGCAAGGATTCTAATGAGTTAAATGGAGTTTCCCTCCCAGAGAGGGTGCGTAGGGGTGTAGGAAACCAGGAGTGTATTGGGACTATTTGTGGTCCTAAAGCTATACCCTCCACCTCCTAGGGGAAGCAGTCACCCCTTGGTGTGGAGACAGGTTCTCTATCCAAGTTAGAGTATTGGGAAGCCTGGCGGGGTGGAGGAGTCAGTCAGCTGTCTTCTAGCTTGAGAGGAATGATGGAAACTAAGTCACAGAGAGAATGACTTGGAAAGGTTGGTGTTGGACTGGGGAGTACAAAGTTAAAAATCCACAACCACTCGATGAAGGAGCAGCGCTCCGAAAGCTACTGTTGGACTATAACCTGATGTGTGATTTTTAATTTTGTACAGAGAGAATGGTTCATTATGGATGTGTTCTCTCACCAACTGTTTTTAAGCGATCACTTTATAAAGATGAACTCAGCAGCCAGGCCACCATCACGAATGGAAGTGATTGGGGGGGGGGGGGGGGGGGGGGGGGGGGGGGGAGGGGTGGGGGAGGGGTGCAGCCAATGGACAACCTATGGCAATTCCTGCACATCAAAGCTGGCAAGGACACTGTCAAGCCTACACACCACACCGCCAACCTCCCCCCCCACCCCCCCACACCCCCATCTCAGCCCTGTCAGTGTAGGGGGTGTCCCTTCCGGTTCTGGAATGTGGAAGCCGATTGGAAAATTTAATTGGTCTCATTCAGGCTGTTAGTGATTCTGAAAATTTTCAGATGACTCCCCCAGAAGTAAACGCCAGCATAGCCTGTGCGAGCCTAACCCTTTTATTGATCCCACTCGCTTGTGAACTTCAAAGTGGAGGATCAGTCCAGCGATCATTTCTAAACCTTACTGATTGTGTTTTATAGGAGAAAGTGAGGACTGCTGGAGATCAGAGCTGAAAATGTGTTGCGGGAAAAGCCCAGCAGGTCAGGCAGCATCCAAGGAGCAGGAGAATCGACGTTTCGGGCATGAGCCCTTCTTCAGGAAGGCTCATTCCTGAAGAAGGGCTCATGCCCGAAACGTCGATTCTCCTGCTCTTTGGATACTGCCTGACCTGCTGCGCTTTTCCCGCAACACATTTTCAGCTCTGATTGTGTTTTATGTTTGGTCTTTCCCTGTGGGCTGATTCTGCCTTCACAAAGAGCAGAGGCATTTGCTCACTCATTGATTAGTCGTCAGCCCCACCATCCTCAGACTCTGGCCCAAGCAGGATTGAAAAGCCAGCTGTCAGTCTTGGTCGTGTTTGCTGTCGCTACCGGTGAGCATCGTTGTATGTGGAAAAAATGAATTAATCAGGATTGATTTTATCCTCTGTTTATACAACCCTGTAGCTGTGTACAAAAGTAATTTATGCCTGGATTCCCATGCGTAGTATCCAATCATGTGTAATGCACTTAAGTGTAATCAGAGCTATTACCCCTAGTTCTGAACAGAATCCAGTTCTTGTTTCCATCTGCTGCCATGAGAACACGTGGCGGGTCACAGAAAGTTCAGCGAGCACGCTCATTGGATGCAGTTGCCTAAAGTAATACTAAAATGAGGGGGCCGCAGTGTTAGGAGATCTGTTTACCATTTTGAAAATGATGGTCCACCTTTAAATAGGATTACCGACAATGGAGAATCCACCTCAACCGAGACGATGGAAATTTAATGTGTTTGTTGCAGTTTTAATCAATGTTTTGCAGATGGAAAGCCAAGTTCAAAACTAACCTAAAAATGTGGTGATTTTTATAAGTGATTGGTGAACAACATACGCTCCTTCTAATTGTGTGGAAAGTGATAGTTTTTAAAATCTGTTTGAAGTTAATATATTTTTTCTGCTCCATTTCTTCAGCCTCGGTTTGTAAATTCCTTAATAATTGCTTGTGCACACAGTGGAGCATTCAACATATTGGAATGAGAGGCATTGGTAACAGAACAGGAGTTAAATCACTGATCCTAGCGGCTAATCACTCATGGGGAGATGGTCAGGTGAAGTGCTTATGAAACTTCTGCATGGATGGTGCCATTTGGAGTTTGTGATGACTTCTTGAAATAAAATGGCTGTGAGAATAAGCCAGTTGCTAACCCGACACTCAATTGGAGTCACTCAGTAGTATATGGTATTGCTGAACTGAAGGTGGGCTGCATGAGTGTGTTAGGAAAGGGAGGTTCAAAGAGTGATGGCTGAACATGTGACAACCAAAGCTGGACAAATGGAGAAAGGATACAAAAGGAAAATCAGCTCATTCTGCAGTTTGGTAGTTCTCCAAGAAATTATAGATGAGGTGATGGAGAGTATTGAATACAAGGAGCAGAACTTTACTCTCTGAAGTGCAGATCGTGATGGCAGACCAAATGATATAATTGGTTGCAAATCTGAATATTGGATTTGTGATGTCAGGAGAAATCCACTCAATAAAGCCCTCATGTAGATGATGGGGAGTCTGGAGTTGCACTGTTAGGTGTCGACAAGCTATTATCATGCACTTTCATCTCATTGGTACCTTTGCCTGCTGTGTTAACAATAAGCTATCAACCTTCTCCATAAGCAAAACATTAGGCATTGCAATAAAACCGACTGGTAAAACATGCAGGTACCTGGAGTCATGTCACATATCAGTGCCCATAGCAGCTTCCAGAACAACTACTGGCTTGTTAATCAATTAGAAAAGTTTCTTCTGCACAGTATCCTCCTATGGTTAATGAGCATGCTCTTCCCACCTCACGTCATCATTGGGCTTGGCCTCAGTGCAGTTCGCCATGACCTCAAGGCTCCAAGCTGTGGAGCTGGGGGACAGTCAGGATTTGTATGATTCTGGCAGTTTGGAATGCATGGAGGATCAGTCAGGTATATGGTTTATCTATACAGGCCTTTTAACACTGCCATTGAACTAGGTACATACTCCTGGATTTAGTTGGGTCAGGGTTAAGATTAGGGTTATCCTACCATGTGTGCCAGCAGCTTATATGGCAAAATGCTGCATATACTTGAAGAAATAGCGATGTGTGATAGTCAGCTATGATAGGGTGAGGGTGGACTCCAGACGGTCAGCAGGCAATGCCGCAGCCAGTGGAGAGGTCAGTCCTATTCCAGTCCAGGCATTGGGTAAGGTCAGTTAGATGCTTTGTCCAATGTGACTCTGTGCTCTTCCAGTCTGGAGATTGGACTGTTGTCAGTCTTCATGGTCAAATGGAAGCAGTCCAGGAATCACATGTCTCAACACTGTTGAGAGATCTGTTCGGGGAGGGGTCATGGCCTGTCAGTCTGAGAGTTGGCCTCAGTCAGTCATGGGGATTTAGTGATTATGTCAGGGGCTTTATCGGGGCAGTCCTTGATATCCATCACTGTCTCCCTGTCAGCACTAACAGCTGTCTTCTCATGGGTGTGCTCATTCCTCCCAAGCCCCCTGCTTTAGATCTCTCAGCCTGTGGGAGGGATACTAGTAGTCGAGGGTGAGGTTAGTGTGAGCCTTTGAGTGGACATTTTATACGGTGATGCTAAGTGTTATAGCTCATAATCCTCATTGAGATGTGTGCGCAGTAGCAGAGTTGGTGAGGAATGGCCCTGTGAGTGTGAGACATCAGAGAGATGATGCCTCTCCTCCTTTTTGGAGCACAGGATGTGATTGAACTACACTGGTGAGTCTCCTTTTCCATGATGGAGATAACACTGACCTACGCTGCCCATCGTCCTCCACTGGGGAGGCGGGGGTAGGAGCGGGGGAGGGGGGGGAGGGGGGGGGGGTGGTGGAGCTGTGTCTGATGAGCTGATCTTTTGTCATGGGCAGTAAGGAAGAGGACTGACTTTTACTCCATTACCCATCCACCAACAGATCAAGATCTTTCTCCATGAAAGGGGAATTAGTTTTCCTCTGCGCCATCTTGTCAGCATTTAGAGGGAGGGCACCACAGTTCAAGGAGTAGTTCCTAGCTTGTAGTGGTGTCCAATTGGGATGTAAATATGGCACCAGTAGATCTCTGCTCTGTTCAGCACTTCCATTTTCTGCACCACATGATTTGCTGAGTCATGCACCCAGCATCTTGCATTCAAGCTTAATGACGTAAGAAGCACAAAAATGAGAGAACTCGCCCTGAGGTATGGTGAAAATTAGACCTCAGAAGTTGCTTCCTGCCATTCTCTAACTTTGATTGGAAAAGTCCTGACCGTGGAATTTAAATACAAACCTATTTTAGTTTTTATTTATTGTTCATTCATGGGTTGTGGGCATTGCTGGCTAGACTGGCATTATTACCCATCAAGCTGTTAGGAGTCAACCACATTGCTGTGGATCTGGATGTCACATGGAGGTCAGACCAAGTAAGGATGGCAGATTTCCTTCGCTCATGGTAGGTTCTTGCGACAGGCCGTAGGGGTTACATGGTTGTCATTAAGTCACTTCAAATCTGGATTCAAATTTCGCTGTCTACCATGGTGGATTTGCACTCACATCCTCAGAATATTAGACTGAATTTCTGGATGACTAATCTAGTGACATTACGCACTACCTCCCCTCATGTCTTGACAGTGTAGATCAACAAATCAAGGGTGATGGGCTAAGGAGATGTCGCAAAATAGGATGGGCCCAGCCTTTGGTTGCATCTCCTTTTTGAGCTTGCATCCATTCTTACTAAAAGCAAATGGATCATGGGTAGCACTCATACCTTTGAGTCAACAGATCTTGGACTCTAGTCTCACTTTGGAGACTCAGCATCTAGGCTGAGATAGTTGTGTAACCTTGAGGTGGTCTTACAAATGAAACATTAAACATAGCTTCTCATAAAAATCTTGTCGCACAGTGATAGTGACCCTATGTCTAAACCAGAAGGCCCAAGTACAAGTACCACCTGTTTCATAACACATCTGGCAGGTTGAGTAAATATCCACTTGGAAAAAAGAACATCTTATCTTGTTTTCAACATCTTTTACATTACAGAAGAGGAGGTGTTAGAAAACATTAAAGTAGAGAAATTTCCTGAACATGATCCAAAGTGTAGCACAGGACATTATGGGAGGTTAGAGTTGAAATTGTCGGGGTCCCAGCCAAGATATTTGTATAACCTACAATACAGGTGAAGTACTGGAGGATGGCTAATGTTGTAAGGAGGAGCCTGGGAAGTATAGATCATTGAGTCTGACATCAGTGGTGATTAAGTTGTTGGAGGGGATTCTGAAAGATAGGATTTGCGTGCGTTAGGAGAGGCATGGACTGATTAAGTGTGTATGGGAAATCATGTCTCACAAACTGGATAGTAGTTTTGTTGATCTAATCAAAAAGGTTGATGAGGGCATAGTGGTAGACATTGTCTGCATAGACTTTTACTAAAGCCTTTGACAAGGTTCTGCATGGTAGACTAATTAGTAAAGTTAGATCACATAGGATTCAGGGAGGGCTTGCCAATTGGATACATAATTGGCTTCACAGCAGGAGACAGAAGGCATTTAGCACACTTGCCTTCATTGCTCAGACCTTTGAGTATAAGAGTAAGGACATTATGTTGAGGTTTGTACAGGACATTAGTGAGGCCACTTTTGGCTTACTCTGTCTAGTTGTGGTCACCCAACTATAAGAAGGATATTATAAACTGAGAGAGTTCAAAAAGATATACCAGGACGTTGCTGGGAATGGTGGATTTGTTATAAAAATTGACTGGGACCTTTTTCACTGGAGTGTAGGAGGTTGAGGGGTGACCTTAGAGGTACATAAAATCATGAGGGGCATGGAGAAGATGAATAGCAAAGGTCTTTTCTTGCGGATGGGGGAGTTCAAAACGAGGAGAATGTTTTTAAGGTCGGAGGAGAAAGATTTAAAAGACACCTGAGGGGCAACTTTTTCACACAGCAGATGGTTTGTATGTGAAATGAGCTTCCAGAGGAAGTGATAGATGCAAGTACAGTTGCAAAGTTTAAAAGGCATTGGATAGATACGTGAATCGGAAACGTTCAGAGGAATATGGGCCAAATGCTGGCAAGTGGGATTAGTTTCATTTAAGAAACATCGTTGGCATAGATGAGTTGGATCGAAGGGTCTTTTCTCATGCTTTGTGACTCTATTTATCACTCAATCAACTGAAAGAATATTTGGTCACCAGCAAATTTCTGTTCATGTGGCCTTGCTGTGCATGTTTCCAACCTCATGGCAATTACTCCCCTTCAAAAACAGGCCAACAAAGTGCCTTGGAATAGCCTTCAGGTCTTGAAAGTTTCCAATGAAACCTAAGTGCTTTCTTTCTGTAAATAGAAGTTATTCTTATTGTTGAGTGAGCTGCAGCAACCTGGTCAGAGCATAAGATTAAAAATCAAATTCACTGTTGACTTGCATCAAAAGATCAAATCTTTGCTTATGTTGTGAGATTTATTTGCTCATTGTACTCATATTATTCATTTATTTTAAGGATATAACATAGTAGTAAGAATACCTTCAGGAGCGACCAATATTGATGTACGGCAGCACAGCTATTCAGGGAAGCCAGAAGATGATAACTACCTCGGTAAGCATTTTGCGAATTATTCTGTTTTATTTATTCGATTCTTTAAGTCCTCAGTTCACTGGAGCAGATGATGTATTTGACTTCTAACAATTCCTTCAAGTCCCAATCACCCAAACCATGTAATCAGTAATTACAACATTAAGGAAAGTTGACTTTGTCTCGACCATTGTAGGCAAAATTTACTTTCTACTTTGAAACTTTTGAATTCAATGATACTCAGATTGAGTTTTTCAAAGTATTGTACCTCTACACACCTTTAGTTTCTATGCTGTTGAGAAGGATCTCTGATTTGGTTAAAAGCTCACACTGTCCATGACATACATTGCCTTAAAGAACATTTTGTGACGTTAGCATAAGATAACGTAATCTATCGGGTTTTTTTAAGTCAATGTATACTCAGCGCTTGCTTTACCAGCAGTTTCCACTTCCCATTATATGGAGATGTACATTTACATGGATGCTAATGTACTTATGTAAGTAAATAGAGCAGTCAATCTAAGCTACACAGTATAAAACCAGATTTGAGATGAATAAGTGGTAATGTTGCCAGAGACAGGACACCAGCAGAATATTCTGCATTTTTTCAATTAGCGCAGTACGTTTTCTTTCCCATTGACACAACCAGGTAGATTCAGCCTCAAGTTAATGACTCAACTGTCTAATGCAGCTGACTCTTCATGTGTTTTGCAGAGCACTGGTTTGAATGGTTCTTAACCTCCTCTTTCATGATGCAGAAGTCCCTGATTCGTGATCTATGGGATTGCTTGCAATCAGAGGGAATTTTCCCCAGAGTATCTGTTTTCTAGTTGGGTTTTTCTTGCAATTTTCATCTCACCATTATTGAAGTTTGTTGCCGAGATGTCCTGAACAAATATTTGAAATTTTATAGGAGAAAATTACTGCAGCTGCAGGTCAGACAGCATCCATGGTGAGAGAGCAAGCTGACATTTCGAGTCTAGATGGCTCTTCATCAGAGCTGCAAGCTAGCTCTGAAGAATCATCTGGACATAAAATATTAGCTTGCTTTCTTTCAATCAATACTGTCTGACCCACTGTGATCTCTGGCATTGAGTTTTCAGTTCAGAATTTATACCAGTTTATTTGCACAGAACCGTGTAGTAACAGTGATGTATAGTAAATTAGGAAAGATGAAAGCTACGCTAATCTTTTGTCAAATTTTACATATTTCTTGGCCATGACCTTGAACAAATAGACAAGGGTAAAAATATGATCTCTCATTTTCTGTATACTTGTCCAGGAAATGTGCAAATTGATTAATGTATCTTTTGGTGACTGATGAAGAAGACAATATTCTCAGGGAACCATTCGAAGAGTGTTCACAACACTCAACTTTAAAGACAATCTTTCATTTACATCTTTCCATGTTTTTCCAGTAAATGTGGATCCCTTAGCACTTCCACACCAATCCTCCCCTCCTAATAGTGGCTTAATCTCTGACTTGCCATGAGTAACCTTGGGTTTGGGTTAATCACGTCTTGATGCACAATGTCTTGATGGCCAAGTACAGCGGCTCATAAAGCTTACATTATCTTCATGTTAATTTTTGCACGTCTTTCAAAGATGATGATCTGTATATTGAATGGTAGCACTGGTTTAGTGATTTATTTAGAGTTAGTCCTGCTCTTGAAGGTTATTTTAATTAAGTGAGTTAGTTTAGTGAATGATGTTCAGTGGAAGAACTTTTCTTCTTGTTTGATGATGTGTCAAAAGCTAAGATACAATGTATTGCCTTGCAATGGAATCGCTCCTGTTTCATTCTGATTCAGTTGATTACTCTCTGTGTCTGAAGTTGTGGGTTTTAGATTAGAGCGGTGCTGGAAAAGCACAGCAGTTCAGGCAGCATCCGAGGAGCAGGAAAATCAACGTTTCGGGCAAAAGCCTTTCATCCGGAACCTGATGAAGGGCTTTTGCCCGAAACGTCGATTTTCCTGCTCCTCGGATGCTGCCTGAACTGCTGTGCTTTTCCAGCACCGCTCTAATCTAGAATCTGGTTTCCAGCATCTGCAGTCCTTTTTTTTCCTTCTAAAGTTGTGGGATCAAGCATTAGTACAGAATTCACAGAAACTCGGCTAACAAGGAATATTACACTGACAGAGGTGCTGCTGTTTAGATGAGATGGTAATACAATGATACGTTGGGTCATGAGGACATTGAAGACCTAACCACACCAGAAGAAGAAAGCAAATCATACAGTCTTTCAGGTAGCATTGTGACCACCAAAACATTATACAAATTAGTTTCTCATCTCACTGTGATTGACTGATTTCACCATGAATTACGTACAGAATTACCTTCTCTGTTACAGCTACAGACACAACACTTGCATTCACAAATTAAAGAGTCAACATTCTTCGGGGGGGGGGGAGCAATAATAAAAGCTGAGCTTGAAATTTTAGAAATCTACATTTGAACCCTGCTTTCCTAATGGAATATTTCTGGTCTGTGCTTCAGCCTTATCTGACAGTCGAGGTAATTTCATCCTGAATGGAAACTTTGTGGTGAGCATGTTTAAACGAGAAATAAATGTACAGGGCGCCACAATTGAATACAGTGGCTCAGACAATGACGTGGAGCGCATTAACTGCACTGATCGGATTGAGGAAGAGCTGATTTTGCAGGTGGGATTTTTTTTGTAACGATAATGGCTTATTGCTTATTTATTGATTGGTAATTATTTTCCTCTGTGTTTGCAACAACGAACTTCCTCTGCTAACTACACATCAAGAATACTCTTAATTTCGGAGCACCATTTTGTACTTGTTACAGTATCTAAATGTTTGTTGATTTTCTCAAACTGTTTTATATCCTGCTAGGTTTTATCTGTTGGAAATTTGTACAATCCGGATGTTCGTTATTCTTTTAATATACCCATTGAAGACCAACTGGAGAAGTTTGTGTGGGATCCATATGGTTCATGGCAACAATGTAGCCGACTGTGCCAAGGTAAACTCCAACAGTTATTTCCATTGCATTTTTATGTCTTAAAGTAAGTTTAATATGGGTTTGGCTGGTGACAATCAGATGGCCTAATGGTATCATCACTAGACTGTTTATCCAGAGACCCAAATAATGTTCTGGGGCTGCAAGTTGAAATTAATTTAATTTTTTTAAAAATCTGGAATTAAGGGTCTAAACGATGAAATAATTGTTAGGAAAAATCTATCTGGTTCACTAATGTTCTTCATTAGCTGCAGTCCTTACCTGGTCTGGTCTACATGTAACTCCACAGCAATGTAATTGACTCTTAACTGATGTCTATGGCAATTAAAGATGGGTAAGATAAGCTAGGCTAGTCAGTGATGACCATCTCCTGAGTCTTTTGTAGAGTGTATGACTTTACAACATTTCCATGGGTCTTTTGCTGGAGTTGTCACAGGAGAGCGAGGGAACACTCACTTTCAGAACCTCTTGGCTTTATTACAACTGTCTACAAATTCTGTCCTTCTGTTTTTAACCTGTCACATCACAAGTAGAAAACAGAGCATTTCTGCATTCTGGTTCCTGTTAGCACTCCCGAGCAATTAATGTTTCTTTGACACGTTCCCACAAACTCAATTCTTTCTTAAGTTTCGTTATGTGGCCAGAGTGTAAGTACAGGTTCTGGATTAGTGGTGCTGGAAGAGCACGGCAGTAAGTACAGGTTGATGACCATTGCTCCGAAATCTGAAGGATTTTCGTGAAGTTTTTTTCTCACTAACATGACTGTTTGGCGTGCAAACAGTTAACCCAACTCCACACCCACTCGATGCGTGTCACTCAGATGCAACTTGTGGGGGCATGACCCAGCACTGGCAGGCCTCAATTCTGTTTCAGGGCCTGTTTTACTCCATGTGTCTGCTGTTTGGTAAGATTTTTTAAAATTTCACCATCAAACTGTCACTTATTCTGAAATTCAAAAAATCCTGAATTCCAAAAACCAGTTGGTCCCAAGCATTTCGGATAAGGGACTTATACCTTTATTGCCAAATTACATTTAAGACAAGCAATCCCAAGGACACTTCTGAATTATGTATGCAAAGGAGGGAGTTCCTGCTGATTGATTCCCCTCAAATCAGTTGGTGTTGCTCACTTCTTCCACGATAAGGTTTTAATTGTTTTCGATAGAAGATGTACTGGGGGTTTGGCCACAGTGGATGAAAGCATAATTACCTAATCTTTGAAAACAAAAACTGCAACGCCAAAAATCTGCAATTAAAGTAAAAATTGTTCAAAATGCTCAGAAGAAAGGTAATCTAGTCCCAAAATGGTAACTCTGTTTCTCTCCGTAGGTGCTGCCTGATCTGCTGAGTACTTGCTGAATTTTTTCTTTGTTTTTATTTTTCCGATCTTCGTTATACCTTGAAACGATTAACATTGGACTTGCACACAGATTTTGGGAAAATATTGCAGTGATGGGTCTGCAGTAAAGGGAAATCTTTGCAATTTTCTTCTGCAATTCTTTTTCCCAGTCTCCTCACTTGAAGGCATTGATTCCTTTCCTGTCACTGTTATGAAAGATTTTGATATTTTTCATGTCAGATGTGACCATTGTCACAAAGATTGGTGCAACATCTAGGGCTGAAGGGCTTGTATTGTGCTGTACTGTTCTATGTTCTACTGTTGATATGTGATTCCTTGTTCTGAGTACTGGTGGCGATTCAGCACATCACTGGATGTTCAACAAATGTAACCTTCCATGTGGCTGAATTTCTCCTCAAAAATCAGAAGTACTAGGGCAATTTCAGTAGCCCAAACACAGCCTGGGTGGAGATTAACTAACTGAACACAGACTGGGGGATCAAAAATGAAATCTTTCTCAGATATATGATGTGAATAATGCAGCAGAATGTAGCTGCACTTGTTTAATGTCAACACCACAATGTTGGAAAGTGAGCCAAATTAATTGTCCAAAGCTAAAGATTTTTGGGGAACTGGGGAAAATGGTTATGACCCCAGATTAGCCAAAGATAGCACATTACAGATCTGATGTATGATCTGTAAGGTAAACATGGTTCGAGACAAAAACCTGCAGATGCTGGAATCCAAAGTAGATAAGCAGGAGGCTGGAAGAACACAGCAAGCCAGGCAGCATCAGGAAGTGGAGAAGTCAACGCTTTAGGTGTAACACTTCAGCCGAAACGTTGACTTCACTTCCTGATGCTGCCTGGCTTGCTGTGTTCTTTCAGCCTCCTGCTTATCTACCTGCAATATAAACCTGCCTGAATTCACCAGTATACCCCTGCGAATGGAAACGAGTAGAAAACTTAAGTTTTGTTACCAAAAGCTTCTAAATGCCTATTAAAAACAAAGAGAATAGTGAAAGTAGGTTAGGTGAATTGGCCATGCTAAATTGCCCGTAGTGTTAGGTGAAGGGGTAAATGTCTGGGTGGGTTGTGCTTCGGAGGGTCAGTGTGGACTTGTTGGGCTGAAGGGCCTGTTTCCACACTGTAAGTAATCTAATCTAAATGTTAGCCCTTTCGAGGATGAAAATGGTGAGGTAATAATGGGGAAACAGAGAAATGATAGAGGCACTAAACCAATATTTTGTTTCTATTTTCACAGTGGAAGATCATTTTCCCACAAAACTGCAGTTACTGCACAGGAACTTGGTGAAATTAATGCAGCTAGGGAGAAGGTATGGGAGAAGGGAGAACTGATGGGATTGAAGGCAGATAAGTCGCCAGGGATTGATGGCTTGCACCCTGGGGCATTAACAGAAGTGGCAGCAGAGATAGTGGATGCATTAGTTATGACATTCCCAAAACTTCCTGGATTCTGAAAATGTCCCAGTGGATTGGAAACGTGTTAATGTGCCACCCTCATTCAAAAAAAGGAGATAGAGGGAAACTGTAGATGTAGTGAGGAAGTTGCTGCAGTCAGTCATAAAGGTAGGGATATCTGAACACTTGGAAAAACAAAGCTCAATTCACTATGTCAGCATGGTTTCATGAAGGGCATGCTGTGCTTGATAAACTTGCTGGAGTTCTTTGAGGATGTAACCAGCAACGTGGATAATGAGGATCTGGTGAATGTGGTCTAACTAGATTTCCAGAAGGTAATAGACCAAGGCACTGCATAAAAGACTGATCCAGAAGGTTAGATCCCAGGCAGTTTAGGGTAGAGTACTGGCTTGGATAGGGGATTGGCTGACTGACAGAAAGTAGAGGGTCGGGCTAAATGGGTTCTTCTTTGGACGGCGAATTGTAACTAGTGGGGTGCTGCCGATTAGCCACGAAACGACACGACCAGCTATCCTCAGTAGCCCCACACGCAAATGACAAGCAACATGAATTTGACTGGGACAACACTACTATTAAAGGACAAGCCAAACAGAGATCAGCCAGGGAATTCCTAGAGGCATGGCACTCATCCACAGATTCAATCAATAAGCACATCGACCTGGACCCGATATACCGGCCACTGCAGCGGACAGCTGGAACTGACAACCGGAAGCGTCAGGTTCAAACCACTACAAATACCGGAGGAAAGATCACAGAAGCACTTCACAGGAGGCTCCCAAGCACTGAGGATGTCACCTAGACAGGGGACGAAACGTCTGCAACACAAATTCCCAGCTCGGCAAACAGAACCACAACAATGAGCACCCGAGCTACAAATCTTCTCCCAAACTATGATACTAAAATAGCTGGGAAAGCAGGCAAGGATGAGGAGGTAAAGAGGTGACAGATGGATATTAATAGGCTACAGGAATGGGCCGGATTCTGACAGGTGCGAGTTTATCCATTTTGACTAGAAAATTATACAGGCAAATTATTATTTAAATAGGAAGCAGATTCAAAATTCATCAGTGGTGAGCGAGCATCTTTGTTCGTGAATCACAGAAACTGGGTAAACAAGTGCAACATATATAATAAGAAAGGCAGGTGGAATCCTGGCATTTATAGCAAAAGGGCTGGATTATCAAAGTAAAAAAGTGTTCTTACAATTATATAGGGCATTGGTGAGACCACATCTCGAGTATTGTGTCCAGTTTTTGTTTCCTTACTTGAGGAATGATGCAGTGGCACTGGAAGCAGTTCACCAGGATAATCCCGGGGTGAAAGGGTTATCGTATGAGGAGCTGTTAAATAGCTTGGGCTTTGTACTTGCTGGAATTCAGAAGAATGAGTGGGAAGCTAGTGGAGATATATAAAATGCTGAAGGGGATTGATAAGGTGGATGTTTGATCAGATGTTCTCCCTTATGGGACAGTCTCAACCAAAAGGTCATAAATATAGAGTGAGACGAGGGAGGTTCAACACTAAGATGAAGAGAAAGTACTCCTCTCAGAGGGTTGTGAATATGTCGAGCTCATTGGAGACAGAGAATCAATCAACCGATTCAAGAAAGAAACAGATATATCTCTGATGAAAAGCTGGCTAGGGGCTATTGGGAGCAGGCGGGAGGTGGAGTTGAGACCAGGATAAGATCAGCTATGATCATGTTATATGGTGGAGTGGGCTCAGAAGGCTGAATTGCCTACTCCCGCTCCTAATTCCAATGTTCCTATGTACCACTGCTTTTGTCTTGATTTGTATTGCTCCCCATTCTCCTTGATCCTGGGAAACAGTGAACTTTGTTTCTTTACAACATATTGCAATGGAATTATGTTGTTACAACCAGATGGTGGTTCTGTATATAATTGAGGTGTTTTGAAAGAAGCTGTCATATTCAGATATTGTACCTACCATATACTATAAACATCAGATTTGCCTTTGGGCAGACTCTGAATTTGCTGTAAAACACAAAAATGAGTGCCAAACTGCTTCCATCTGTTACAGGGGAACGGAGGAGGAAGGTGGTTTGTGTGCGTAAGAGTGATCACTTAGTTGTTTCTGACCAAAGATGCGAACATTTACCTCGCCCAGTCCCTGACATTGAGCCGTGCAACACAGACTGTGAAGTAAGGTAAAGACCAATATTTTAGTTGGTCACTATGGAACAGAACTTTCAACAATGTGTTTCTGATTTGAGTCACTGAGATGTCTGCTGCAAAGGAAATCATAGGGGTCTTGTTATCAAAGGCATATGCTCTTCACAATGACCGTACTCTTAAACAGAGGTGGCAATGAACGAAGGGGTGACAATGCTGGAGGGAACAACTGAATTGTAAATGACACTGAATGATGCGTGGAAGCAGCCTTTTATTTTGAACAGTCTTGTTGTATATCTCATTCTAATATAAATCCATTTCTGCCTAAACCTGGGAATCAAGGGCAATCCACTTGGACTCATTTTGCATTCCCGAAAATGGAACTCTGGGATGACCAGACCTTCACTTTACTTGTGTTTTGTTTTCCATCCTGGAAATGGAGCAGATTTGGGGTCAAATGCAATTTTATTTGCAACTTTAAAGTCACTGCCTCGCAATTTGCAATTGCCACAGTTGCACTCACGGCAAAATTGCAACGTCCATTTCTTCCCCATCCTCCCCACTCCCTAGATATCTTCACCTCTGGGTCCAGCCTCCCAGATTCTCAGCAGGATTATGATCACAACCCATTTGTTAATTTGTTCAGGTTCACATGAGAAAGCAATCTTTGTACTCAGGGAAGTACTGCTGGCCACCCAGGGAAGCTCCGTTAAGAGTCGGTGCTGTGTGAGAATAAAATGGGCACACAGGCAAATGTGTTGGTGCTCTATTGAAGTTAATGTGTGTTGACCGCTGGCAACCCATTTTATGCCTGGAAAATAAAGAGCTGGCACTCACATTGCCTGAGATATGATGGGCACCTCAGACAGCTGAAGTCCACTGGATGCAGTTTTAATTTGGGTGTGCAGCTGGTTATCCCAGAGAGTGTGTGAGGCCGCCTGCATTATGTGGCTCACTGCAGTGATGCCCTGCCCATTTTGATCAGAAGTCAAAAGTCTCCCCACTGCTGTGTTGTACCTGCAGCCTTTCCATATTGTTGCTTGGGGGGGGGGGGGGGGGGGGGGAGGGGATGTGGTCGAACAAAAATATCCACTCCTTGATGAGTGTGATCAAAATCGTCAGGTCAGAAGAAAACTTAGCATAATCTTATGGATGTTGCATAGAATTAGTTCTTCTCGGTTGAATTAAAAACGATTGACTTTACAATATAAGTAGCTCTGCTCTGATCCTAGGTGGCACACAGTAGGTAAGAGCGAATGTACGGCACAGTGCGGACCAGGCTACAGAACGCAAGACATTCGCTGCATGAAGTATACCCGCGGTAATGGACCCAGTGAGTCAATAGACGACAGATACTGCAGGGATCAGTCAAAACCTCCCAGCAGAGAGCCCTGTCATGGTGACTGTCACAGAACCAGTTGGCATTATACATCCTGGTCACAGGTAATGGTTCAAGCGTGCAACCCAACCCTCTCAACCCGTGGACAGACTTACATTTATTAGACATACTATCATTGGCATTGAAGGTTCGGCAATTAGCAGCTGCGTGCTCTGAAGTCAGTTTTGTTCCCCTTACTGGAGGAAGAATGTAATTGCTTTTGAAGAAGTTCGAAGAATGTTTACCAGATTAATTCCAGAATTGAAATTGTTGTCTTATGAGGAGAGATTGAATGGGTTAGGCCTTTACTTGCTTGAGTTTAGAAGCATGAAAGGAGATTTAACTGCAGAGTATAAGTTGCTGAAGGGGATTGACAAAGTAGATATAGAATGGACATTTTCACTTGGAGGGTAATCTAGAATGACAGCTCATAATTTTAAAGGGTGGCAAATTTAAAACAATGGTGAGGTGGAATTCATTCTCCCAAAGGGTTGTGAATCGTGGAATTAAGTGCCGTGGAATATATTGGATGCTGTGACACTGAATAAATTTAAGGCGGGGATAGACAGATATTTGATTTGTGATGGGTTAAAAGGCTATGAGGAGCAGGCAGGAGAGTGGAGTTAAGCCTGAGATGAGATGAGCCATGGTAGTATCAAATGGTGGAGCAGGTTTGAGGGGATGAATTGCTTACTCCTGCTCCCAGTTCTTGTGTTCTGATTTTGTTTGAAAATTGAACTTCAGTCAGAGAGCATTGATGATCATTCATATTGTCTGAAATTTGTAAAACACGCATTTACTAACATAGGCAATATCCACTTGCATTGAGATGAAGTCCGTGCAGAAAGAAGGGCTGCTTAGAGTACAGAGAGAATGATACTGTATTTCCAATTTGTAACACACCTTCATTGGGCATTCCCGCATACACAACCTTACAGATCGTTTGTTTGGTTTTCTCAGTGTTCAAAAACCTGTGGCGGTGGAACAAGGACCCGGGAAGGGTACTGCATGAGCAACCTTGGCAGACACCTTGTTAACCAAGAGTGCAATGAGCATCAGAATGTTGTATCGCAGATTTGCAATGAATTTCCCTGCCCTGAATGGACGGCCAGTGAATGGAGCGAAGTGAGTAAAGCATTAAGGAGTTAAAAGAGAGCAAGCAAATGTTAATGCTAACCTTAGGAATATCTAAATATAGAATTCAAAGTGTTACTGCACAGTGTTAGACTGGAGGAAACTCGTGACTATATTTGCCATTCGGTTTATAGCCATCAGACATTGCCTGGACTCTGTATCAAAGAGACAGGGAGTATCTGGCTGTGACTCACTCAGAGCTGTATTAAGTCGACAAAGTGTAGCATTAACAGAGGCCTGAGAATCCATAACTTGCTCTCTCCCTGAGCTGTGTTACCATATGGCCTGTGGGAAAACTAAAATAAAAGTTTGTAATTTAGACAAAATGTACAAGTTCCAACCTGATAGGTTAATGTTTTCTCAAACTGTCCATACAGTTTTAAAATATATATGACAATAGCTCCAATATAAGCAAGAGTTTAATGAAACAAATGAACTATAAAGATTAATACTAGAATTTGCAACAGGTACACATCAAGGACTGTATAGAATGATATCCAGTTCTCCAGTCTCATCCTCCATTTAGTTACGTTGTATCTTAACTCTAGTTAAGCTATTTCAGATCCATAGCTAGCTAGCCTTTCACAAAAATCTTATTATCTCTGTCTTGAAAATTCCTGTTGCTCCAGTATCCACAGTCTTCTCATGGAGACAGTTCAAGATTTCCACCACCTTTTTTCTGTGAAAAGGTATCTCCTGACTTTACTGCTGAACAGCATAACCCTAATGTTCAGAACGTTATGCTGGATTTGCCCATCCATGGAAAAAGGGGGGGGAGATTCCAGAACAAAAGCACCAGAGCCTTCACATTAAAGCTAGGCCATTTATAATTTGTGAATGAAGCTTTTTGAATAGAAGTTCTTTCGCTCTTCCATCCTGAGAAGCAAATGTAAGCTGTTAACTTAGGGACTGAATTTTCAGCAACCATTAAATAGCCACTTACATTATTCTAGTGTCTCGTGACGTGTGGAAAGGGCACAAGACATCGACAAGTATCATGCCTACTGAATAATGAACAGCTGCAGGATGACTTCTGCAATCCAGGTATCAAACCAGAGGCTGTTGGAACCTGTGAGCTGCAGGAGTGCGCGTCATGGCAAGTTGGGGTGTGGGGCCAGGTGAGTGGGTGTCCCTAAAAAGTTTGCTCGATGTACGTCAGGGATTAAGTGCCAAGTATGCCAGGCTTGTAGGCAGGAAACTGGTGCTGTAACTCTGCATTTCCAACGACTCACACTCCCAACACATAGAATCACTGATCAACAGGGGCTGATGTGATGTGTGACCAAGCTTTGCTCAGGGAACATCTGACACGATGATAAGACATGTTTTTCTCAAGTAGCTTGCGAGAAATTCCTGATATCTGTTTCTCTATATGTGGAGCCAGAAGTTTTATTCATTATTGAAGTGAGTGTTCTCCTTGATGGCAGGGAATAAAGTTAAATCTCTGTTATGGACTAAGTCAGGTCACTCAAAACATTCTTAAGCAGGTGGCCCAGACCATGACTAATGGTTTCCATTTCTTCATTATGACATCATTTGTTAAGTAATAACACACTCTCTTTTTGCCTTTTGATACAAATGTTTTAACTTCTCATCTTTCTGCTGTAACTCAATAAGTGTAGCAGAGCTAAACATACTGGCATGTTTACCTAGTTGTTCCTGCTCTGTGCCACTTATCTGATCAAAAAAGTCTCAGATAAAGCTATGTCAGCTTCCTTATTTGTGCCTTTTGATCTCTCCTGCTTCAACTTCTTCCTCTGTGATCTTGTGATCACAGAATCTGGGAGAATTCCTGGATAGACATCCTTCATTTCTTCAGTTGCCTGCATCTCCACTGGCTTTTCAACTAGAGTAGGCTGCACACCTACCAGTGAATCAGCGATCTCATTTGCAAGGACAAATTGTATTCCTGGAGCTGAGAGTTTGTCCAGTATTCCTACCACAGATTCTCCACTTTTCTCTGGACTCTCTAGCCTCACTTTACATAACTGAACACGTTTTGTCTCACCGTGAATTCCTGTCACCAGTACCTTTTTCTGGCGATAGTCCCTCAGAGGAGTACATATCTCCTCATCCTTCGGCATTACAGACTGAGAGGATCCTGTGTCTCTTAATATTTACCTCTTTACCTACTGCTCCTGGCCTATGTGAATACACTTTACCCTTACATGTGTATTTTTTAAGCAAATGTGGCACTTCCTCCTTAATCAACCTCTGATTATCTTGTATACTCTGAGGCAGTTGTCCAACTTCCCTTGTGCCTTTTGTTACTAATCCAACAAAACTCCCAGGCTTTTCTGGTTTTCCTAAATATGGCTTTTCTCCTAGACCACCAACACTTTGATTTCATGTGGCCCACTTTGTTACAATGAAAACACTGGAGCTTTTTAACTTCTTTGTCCCCTCAAGGGTTTTTTTTTATCCTTATGATCTTCACTGAAATCTACCTTTGCCTTTCCACGTGAAGATTTCTCTTTGCCCCAATTTCTGTCCCTCATGGACTGAGATTGATTCTGGAAACCAAACCGTGTTTTATGCACCAGCTCATAATCATCAGCCATTTCAGCTGCTAACTTTGCCATTTTAACTCTCTTTGCATTATTTCCTCACTAAGCTTACCCTCAGATTTTATCTCCAACCTTTTTAGCTGATTTTCCTTTTTAAGGGTCAATTTCTGAACTTCAAACGCTCTCCCTTTTTGCCCCTCTCTTCTGCTGCTCTCTCTCTTTCCCTCTCTACTGCTTTTAATTGTACTCAAAAGGTTTCATTTCTGCTGCCCTTTCCTTATCTCTCGTCTCTAACTCAAGCTGCTTCATTTGCAATTGAATTCTTGCCATCTGTATAGATTCTGATGGTTCCTGTGGCTAGTTTAAATGCTGAATTACTGCTGTAATTATCTCTCCTTTCCTCACAGAAGCAGGCAGTTCCAATCCCAGCTTCTCTGCTAATTCCTGCAGCTTGGTCTTATCCACCTTTTGCAAAACTTCCAAAGTCACTGCATCCACTTCCAGAAAGCTTCTGGCGACTGAAAGAGCCATTACTATCCCAACCTTTGTCTATCTGACCAAACCAACACCCTACCCCTCACTGTTTAAAATCTGGCAAAGAGCCCTCAATCTGTGCTGGACTAAGCCAGACCACTCTTAAGCAGGCAGGCCCAGACCTTAACTTTGCAATTTGTTTTGGTAAATGTACAGTAAAAATAACCCAGAGTAAGTTAGCCAAGTTGACTACCAGGTTTTAAAACAGACAAACATTTATTCACAAAATTATATAATGAAACACAAAGAACAGAATAAAGAACCCCTACAGAACTCAGACTATCCAAACTAAGACTTAATTATGCTGTTCCGAATATACATAACAGTCCCAATAAGCAAGCCCCCTTAAAGAAAGAAAGGCAGAAGGAGGGAGAGAGAGAGAGAGAGAGAGACTGTTTCCACAAAGCTGAACACCCAACTAGTTCTGGACTGAACTTGCTCAGCTAGAGAGTTGACCACTCCCCTTTCATTATACAGGTCACTTCTAAAACACAACCACTTTGGCCTGAAGTCTCATCTGTTTACATATAACCACAAAGACCTCTCAATACCCCTTAATCTCTGTACCAGACCAGTCTACTCAGAACCAGGAGCTGTTTACGTCCCCTCTGAAAAAAGACCAAGGACACAGTATCCTTGAGAAAAGGAACAGCTTTTAGAAAAAAAAGGACCAACTTGGTGACACCTCTTTGACATGGTGGTTAGTACTGCTGCCTCGCAGCACCAGGAACCCGGGTTCAATTCCAGCTTCAGGCAACTGTCTATGTGGAGTTTGCACATTCTCCCCGTGTCTGTGTGGGTTTCCTTCGGGTGCTCCAGTTTCCTCCCATAGTCCAAAGATGTGCAGGTTAGGTGGATTGGCCATGCTAAATTGCCCATAGTGTTCAGGGATGTGTAGGTTAGGTGCATTAGTTAAGGGTAAATGTTGGATAATAGGGTAGGGGTATGAGTCTGGATGGGCTACTCTTTGGAGGGTCGAAGGGCCTGTTTCCACGCTGTAGGGATTCTATTGTATTCTGTAACATTAAGTAGCTCCAAGATGGCATGTTGCTAATGAACGACTGGAACTGAGGCACGCCTAGAGTCAGTAATCCTATGTGTGAATTTAAGTGAGGGTACAATTCTCTGAATCCTTGAGAATACTGTTTGTAATTTACTAGCCTGACAAGTTTATTGATGGAACTGGAAGGTGTAAAAGAAAAATTCAGCAGATGCTAAAAATCTGAAACAAGCAAAGACAATGCTGGAGAAACTTGACAGATCTGGCAGCACCTGTGGAGTTAATATTTCGAGTCTGGTATGATGTCTTCAGGTGTAGAATTGTCACTGAGGCACTAGAACTGTTCTGGGTAACTCTGCAAGACAACGTCTTAAGTTACAGAATATAATATTTATTAAGCAGAATTATTTGTTCACATACATCTGAAAAAAAAATGCATTTTGAACAAGTATTTTTCCTGAATGTATTGTCATATGATAGTCTACTGACCTTTATCCTGTTGCTTTTCACTAGTGTGCTGCTACTTGTGGACATGGATACCAAATGCGTGCAGTGAGGTGTGTAGTAGGTGCTTACGGTGCAGTTATAGATGACAGAGAGTGCAATGCTGCAACTCGTCCAAGGGATAGCCAGGTAAAGGAAAAAAACAAATTCTGTTTCTTCCAATCAGTTACTTTAATGGAAACAGTAAATGTTCTAAACTAAAATGTTACATTTCCTTGAAACTTCAACCATTGTAACAATGAGAGATTTTCAGCTGACTATTGTGCTGTCACCTTTTGGAGTGATTCTCTTTAACAGTTCAACCTACAAATGGCCACAGGCTGTCTAGTCTGTCGCACAAGGTAAAGGCTGTGACTAGGAATTACTCTGTACAATATGTATTAATTTAGCTGCAAATAAACACAGTAAAGATCTTCAAGTAAGTGGAATCCATATGCTTTATTTGTGTTGCATTTAGACAAAGCAAGAATATATTTGCACATATTACTTAAGTATGAAAGTGGCACTCGATAGAATGTTCTCTCCCATGACTTTAAAAAAATCACCCAAAGTTCATCATGCAGTACAGGTTGTTTTTGTGTTTTGACAAAATTCTACGCAGGAGTGTGAGATGCCTCCTTGTTTGGAGCCATCGAAGATAGTCACGACCACAAGCCCAGCTGTTCAAAGAGGGATGATGACCCAATGGAGATATGGATCCTGGACTCCTGTAAGTGACTCTATTTTAATAAGAAACTATCACATCTAAGTGAAATGTGAAGAAATACACCTTGGGAGGGCTAAGATAGCAACAGAGTGTGCAATAAATGGCACAACTTGACAGGTGTAATCTAGATCTCCAGAGAAAGTTTACAAAGGAGATATGTAAATCCTTAAGTGTAGCATGACAAATGATTAGGTGTTTGAAAAGGGCACATGGGTTACTTGGGTTTATAAGTAGGGGAAATTGGTACACAGCAAAGAGGGCATGCTAGAATATTATGAAGAACAGCATTAACTTGTATTTATGTAGCACTTCTAATGTCCCAAGGCAATCAATAGGAATGTTGTGAATGAAGATTTGATATCAAATTTGTTAGGAAGATGGGACAAAAGCTTGTTAAAGAACTACATTTCAATGATTTTTAAGAGTTACTTTAAGGAGAATAAAAAATCAGAAAGACATGAGAATTAGAAGGGTGTTCCGTAACTTGGGATTTGGGTAACTGAAGGCTTTGACACCGGCGTTAAAGTAATTAAAATGGAGGGTACTAAAGAGGTAATGATGGCATGTGGGAAAAAGGCACTACATGAATCATGGGTGACTTCAATCTTCATGTAGATAGGGGAAAATCATATTGGCAGAGGTAGCCATGACAAAGAACGCACAGCGTAGATTAGGGACTGTTTCCTAAATCAATATGTTGTAGATACCATAGATCAGGCTTTTTTGGATCTGGCAATGTGTAATGAGGAAGGTTTAATAAATTATCACACAGCAAAAGATCCCCAAGACAGCAGTAAGTATAACACTGTAGAATTTAGCATTTGGTTTGAGATGGTAGTGCTAATATCAGGCTTTCAAAATTAATATTCAGTCAAGTCTGATTCTCATGTTGGTGGAGGGACATTTGCAGGTCTTTATTTTTTCTCATTCAAGGCTTTAGTTATTGGTTTTAGTCCTTTCCTCTTTGGCAGCTTGATTGTTGATGATTAAGAGCAAAGAAAGGATGCCAAGTAAATCCAGTGGCATCACAAGTGGGCGATCTGTACCTACCATTCTGCTGCTAATCAGTATTTACATGCTCATGTATAGCTATCTGTCCATGATGGAAGAGAACAAGCTTTATGGGGCTCCAGTTCAGCAGAGAGATGTGGAGAAAGCTGTACCATGTGCTCAACACAAATCTGTAGTTAAATTACATACATGATAAGCATTGCTGCGTTTTAACAGGTGCCCTTTTATGCCTGCTGTTTCTTGCAAGGTACCTCCAAGTTACTGCAATCTCCTATCCAGACAGGCATCAGATAGCTAATGCAATTTCCACTGCTGCCTCTCAACAACTGGTTCACAATATTTCTATATGATCTGCAGTGGAACTCCAGATGTTTTGATGTGAATGTAGCAGTGCTCTACTTAGAAGAATAGATTAAACACTAGTAAAATTTAAGGGCCACTTTAAATAAATGATTCAGACTGTTCCAGTTTTATTGAGTTCCCTATTTCTGTTTTAAACATTGCGAACATACATTATAGTTGACATTATGCATTCTTGTGAAGTTTATGTGCCTCGCCTAGTTTAAATTGTGAAGTTTTAAATTTAACATGTAATATGTGGAAATTTGTGTTTATATTTCCCTGGTGTTCCTTCTTGCCATTGTTGAAAATGTGAACGGTCATTATAAGAGTGAAACAATTTGATTTTTAAAGCTTGTTATTGTTGTAGTGCTCAGTTACCTGTGGGAAAGGAGCACGTGCTCGCTACGTCAGCTGCAGAGATGCTCAAGGCGGCATTGCCGATGAATCTTTCTGTGCCCACTTGCCTCGCCCTCCTGAGACAATGACGTGCGTCAGTCCCTGTGGACAATGGCATGCTGGGGAATGGTCACCCGTAAGTGCTCCATCTTCTGCTATGAGAGAACTTTAGTGTTAGAAAACCATGACCTTTTATTCAAAACACTACCACATAAATACTCATGACAAATTGAATGGGAGTCCACATTCGCATGGAGGAGGATTTGTTCACATTGAATTCTGGCTGGGGTGGGGGGGATGTGGTGGAAGCCACATTGTTATTACCTTAACTCTGACACCACCCTCTTTGGGGGAGAGAACACACAAACTCCAGATGGCTTTTTTTTTCTCAACTTTACCTTTTTTGTAATAAATGGTTTGAGGAAACCTTATCTTACAGTGCAGAATATTTTTTTTCTCTCCTTTATACAAGAAGAGACATAGAATTAAGCCTGGGAACTGTAGACTAACCAACCTAACATTAGTGATTGGAAAGTACTGGAATCTATCCCAAAAGATCAAAATCATCTGAAAACAAATGCAAGGTAGAAAAATAGTAAATATGTAACCCAAAAGGCTAGCTTATCATTAATCAACCTGTTGGTATCCTTTTGAAGAGGTAATAGAAAATGTAGACGTGGAAAATGTTCAGTCCAACAACGGCATTTCCAAATCATGGACAATGTGATATACTTTGATTTGAAAAAGTCTCTGATAAGCTACCACATGGTCAATTCAAGATAAAGGTTAAGGCATGTGGCATAAAGGGCAAGGAATTGGATGCATAGCAAATGTAGCTAAAGAAATAAGAAGAGTTGGAGTAAAGGATAGTTTTCCATATTAGGAAAAGGTTGAAAGTGAAGTTACCCAAGGATAAGTGCTGGAACCACTGTTATTCCAAATGTCTGGAGCTTGACAATAAGCGAGTCAGTATCAATATTTGAAGGTAATCCCAAACTGGGACATAGAGTTAACATTGAAGAAGGATTCAGCAAAATTGAAGAGGTCATTAGAAGACTCGCAAACTCATCAGTTGGGTAGGTAATAAACTTTAACATAAAAGAAGAGGCCGTAGTTTTATTTTTTCCATGAAAATATATCACCTATGTCTCCAAAATACTGAATGGAGTAGAAGAGCAAAGGGTTATTGATGTATAGATGAATAAATCTTCAAAAGCAGCATCTCAGGTCAGCAAATGAATTTAAAAAGCTAACCAGCCCCTGAGATGCAATTAAAGGGATATAGAACCCAAGACTAATCAATCTATGTTAAACCTTCAGGCACTTCACCTGACGAAGAAGCAGTGCTCCAAAAGCTTGTAATTTTAACTAAATCTGTTGGTCTATAACCTGGTGTCGTGTGACTTCTGACTTTGTCCGCACCATCCAACACCTGCATCTCCACAATATTTGAAACCTGTTAGGCTGTGTCTGGTGTGCTAAGTGTAGATCTGGTTTTCATACCTTAAAATGGACGATAGTGCCTTGTAGCAGGAGCAAGAAATGTTGACAAGAATTGAGCCAGAGTTGAATTTGGGCTTTTTCCTTTTATGAAAGAAAAGTTCCAGTAGAGACTTAATGTATTTTAGAACTTAACTTGAAATCCCTACTGTGTGGAAACAGGCCCTTCAGCCCAACAAGTCCACACTGATCCTCCAAAGAGTAACCCACCCAGACCCATTCCCCTACCGTATTACTCTGCATTTATCCCTAACTAATATATTTTAAAATCATTTTAAAATAATACATGGTTGGGTAGATAGTTGTGGAGACATCTTTCTGGCCATTAAGGGAGCTACATGCTCTTTGTAAATGGGACTAACATTGACAATTCCTTGTTTGTTTCTTTTCCCTGCAGTGTTCTGTCAGTTGTGGTTCTGGGAGGGTCACTCGTCAGGTTGTTTGCACTAGCTACCACCATCAAATCACGATCACGGACGAGAGTGACTGCAATGCCATAGGGAAACCGCCTCAGGAGCAAGAATGCAGTATGCCCCCGTGCCCCCCGACGTATCACCAACATGACTACCCTGCACAGTTCCCACAGCGCGATTATCCACAAACCCATGCGGACTATCCCTCCCAGGACGTGGCTGGTCAGAATACGTGGAACAACCCATCACGGGGGAGTCAGTGGCGGACAGGACCTTGGGGAGCAGTAAGTGATGTACACAGTTTAAAGATCGTTTGTTGAATAGCCAACTACCAGTTCCTTTTTTTTTGAAACAAGGACAGTTCAGAAGAATTGAAAATTTCATAACTGAGATTGTTGGGGATTGGTATTAATGATTACACAAACGCAGGAGGTCAATAGAGTTAAGATACCAATCAACTGTGCCCTAAACGTGTTGATGGGGCAATCTCAGAGAGCTGAGTGTTCTTTTACTGTCCCTGTGTAAATGGACACTACTACAAAAGGATATGAGTACAAGTCCTTCAGTTGTAAAGTGTCCTTCAAAGCTGGATGAGCACAAATATTGTCAGGCCCTCTCTTCAAAATATAAAGTGATTCGAAAAGGGATTTAAATAAAGCTTGTAGAAATGTATAGAGCCTTAAGGAAAAAAAGAAAAGATTTTCAACAGCGAAACCATCTGTTGGAAAACTCTTGACCTATCCTGAATATCCTATTCACAGCTTCAGGCCAGAGCTGGCTCCCTGTCCGTAATATCTCCAAATGTGGCTTAATGCCAGCTTTCGATTGATGATGCTTTTGTGCAATTCTTTGGAATGTGCAACACAGATATAAGTTCTTATGGCTGCCATTCATCCTTTTCCAATCTGCTGTGTGTTAACCAATGAGCTGAACAGGTTTTTAAAGATGATAAAACATATTCATCTCTATTTTCTAAGACAACTTTGCTGCCTGTGCCCATTTACATCAAAGGAGTAATTAGCTGACTTGGTAGTAACCATGAGAAGCCTCACCTATGAATCTGGAATTCCTGAGGTGCATTGCTGTGTATTCTTTGAATGAAAAGTCATGGGTGTCCTTCACCACCCTGCTATGATTCGCAGATTAGTGCTAAACCTCTCATCACCCAAACACAAAAAATGGCATCCTCATTGTTCCTAAAACACCTACATGCAGATCAGAAATCTTTAGGCCATTTAGAGTAAGAATCCATGTGTTGTCGAAAAGAGCTCAATCATTGATTTAGGATCATAAAGCTGTCTTAGTTTTTCAAAGTGACTTATTGACCAACAAACTGTTTTAGTGCTCGAGCACTTGCACAGGTGGATTTCAGCGACGGGTCGTCGTCTGCCAAGATGCAGAAGGACGGCCTGCCAACAACTGTGATGAAAGAGTGAAGCCAGCAGAGACCAGGCACTGCGATGCTGGAACATGTCCTCATTGGAATTATGGCAACTGGGGTGAGGTACGCCGTCCAAGAAGCGAATAACATTTTCTAGAAATTACTCGATGTCTCAACATTAACGTCATTGTATTCCAAGTCATTTCAGCTTTTTGTTGAAGTATTTGTTTAGCAGTCACACAACACCAGGTTATAGTTTGGCAGGTTTATTTGAAATCACAAGCTTTCAGAGTGTTGCTCCTACATCAGGTGATTTCCAATAAATCTGCTGAACTATAACCTGGTGTTGTGTGACTTCTGACTTTGTCCACCCCAGTCCAACACCAGCACCTTTTTATTGTTGTGTCGCCATAGTCTTACCAGACCATAGGGACAGCTCTCTCATTAGAGAGAAGCGACTGGTGGTGATTTAACCTGAGGGCCACCAGACCTCAGGTGAGGGAAGAGATTGAGAAGGAGAGTCCTTTCTGGTAACCTTATACTGGTGATGGGAATTAAACCCACACTGCTAGCATCACACTGTTCTGCAAACCAACGGTTCCACATCAAGAAATATTTGTTATGATTGGTTTAAATTTTCTGAGTTACAGAACAGAAGTGGTCTCAATTGGCACTTAATTATCCTAAATATTATCCTTGTGCTCCACCCTTGTATTTGGCACTAGTCATCAAGTGGTTAAAGCAATGGACTAGAAATTAGTCAAAGTTTTGCTATATCAGCTCAACTAGTTACTATGTTTGGCTGTTCACTGACCAAATCATTCCCCTCTGCATTTAGGAAAACACTAACTGTTCCAACAGACTTTCTAATCAGTTCATACATTCATAACATTTGTGTATGACTTTTCCTTTTCAGCAGATGTTTGTAAGCAAACCAGAAGGGTTACTTAAAAAAAATCTCACTTTGAGTGGTATCACCTACTTCCTTTTCTGTTGATGGCATTGATATCCTCTTCAGTGAAAACCTTCTATATTACGAGAGCAAATATCCTGGTATGGATACGCATTAGTCCTAATTTTTTCAGAGTAAACATTTTAAAATTGCTGGCTTTTGCAATTATGAAGTTGGCTTCCGAATGCAGAATGCAGATTGAAGCTATTTAACTAAACTTTGGGCCTTTGTTTAGTTCCGACCTTTTTGACCAAGTTTTAAGTGATTAATCCTCATATCTCCTTATGTGGCTCATGTCAAACCTTCTTCTAAGCAACATTCTTGTCAAAGGACTTAATTGGTGGAAGGGTCGCTGGACCCAAAACATTAACTCTGATTTCTCTCCATGGATGCGACTAGACCTGTTGTTTTTTGTTTCTGATCTTCAGCATCCATGGTTCTTTTGGTTTTTATTTTGACTTAATTGGACTTTACAGACGTTAAATGTGCTATTTAAGTGCAGCATGTGTTGTTGTGAATGATCCTGCTTTGTGTGAACCAGCCTAATAGCAATCTTTTCACATCTTGGATAAAGACCTGATTTGATGATTACAATATGTTTCTGACAAGTAAGTCCAAAAATAGATAAAGCTGCTGAATCTGCAACCAAATCATACAGATAGAAAGATACCAGTGACCGAGTAAAATCTTTAGCTTATTGAAGTCCACTAAAGATCAACACAAACAACAAGTTGTGGATGCAGCCTATTGAGCTAAGCTATGCACTTGAGATCAAGTCCCAGTTAAGCACAACTCCCAGTTAACCTATTGTTTACCCTGTTCTAATAATGGTTTTTGATTCTCATGCAGTGTACACAACCATGTGATGGTGGGACAAGAACAAGGCTGGTCATCTGCCAACTGCCAAATGGTCAAAGACTGAATGACCAAAACTGTGACATCTTGGAAAAGCCTCCAGATAGGGAACAGTGCAACATGCATCCTTGTCCTGGTGGTGTTTTATGGCATCGAGGACCATGGAATTCGGTATGATAGTATTCTTTCTCTTTTTCTCTTGTGATTGTATGTGTCTGCACAGGGTCATAATACTTGTGTGGTCAATTCCAGGGAGCTGTAATTAATTTTGTTTCTGAATGTAACTTAAGTGATAGCTACATAATAATTTTTTTATAAGGAGAAGGGACGGATCAGAAGACCAATTGTTGTCAGGGATACATTCCATGTAGTTGTTACAATTTCAGGTCAAGAGCTCAGATGGTGCTTTATGATAAATAAAAGGCATTATTAAAGTTCTGTTCAACAAAAGCCTTTGGAAAAATTGGCTTCAATGGTCACTTATCTCTAATTATAAAACTAAATAGTAGTCTGGTTTTAGATATAGAATGGAAACATTTTTATATTGGAAAAAATAATGATAATGTATAATTTGTTTTCCTTTGGTTTTACTTGGTTAATGGTTGCCCTATAAACACCATTAATGATTTGTAAATTTGTGTATAGGGAGCTCTTTTTAATAGCAGCAGATTATAACTGCAACTTATGAAAACCAGATCATTTGTATAATAGAAAGTGTAATTTTGTACAGTTTGTATCTTTAATGATTGTTTTAATCATGAATGCAAGGATGGAACTTTTTGTTATGCACATTTTTTAATGCTATCTTTCTGACGGGTGCTGTTAATATCCACAGACACAAATTTTTGGGTCTGTCTGCAATTAAGTCAACAAAAACCCAAATTGCACATTGAAAATAATGTGGGACTTGCTGTAATAAACCCTTCTCTCATTTCAGAATCCAGTGCAATGTAAAAGAAAAGCAAATTGTATGTGGATGGCAGAATATTATTAAAGTAACTTAGCTCTGCTACCTTTATATATATATATATATATATATATAAAATACTTTCACATAGAAGATGAGTATTTATCTCATTACTGCAGGACTCTGTTAAGCTCACCTAACAGTTGGATTCCCTTCATTGGGCCTTTCTCTTGCTGGGAATCTCCAGTCATAGTTGGTGGATGCTCCAATTAGTATCAGAGGAAAAAAAGGACAATATTCTAAGGTTTAAAAAGGCAGAAGTAAGAAGACTATGAGCTATCACAGGTATTAATGTTGTATCCTGATTAGGGCACACTACTTGATGCATTGAATCAAAGAAAATCCAATTGGGCATTATTGGGACTATTCTTTGTTTCTTTGAAAATAACTTGGTGACTGCAAGTTTCATTGCAGTTACATGTTTGTAGCCATTTATAGATTATTACCTCTAAACACGTTGCTTCCAGTGCAATAAAACAAATGGGAAAGTACCTCCATTCATTTGTGATGATGCAGCTATTGTTGCTTCACTTGTGGCCAGCATTGCAAAAGATCTTAGCCATATGTTTGGTGCTACCTGTCCTCAGTGAGCTCAGCAGATGCTTACAGTCCCTGCAAAACATGGGGAGCTGCTTATTCCGCTAAACTAATAAAAATGTTGTAAAACCCTTTATTTCCAGTTCCACCTTTTAAGATGTGTAGGTCAATAACCAATGTTGCATGTCGAAAATATGCGAGCAGTTGGGTATGTTGTAGTCACTCATTTGTCTTGTTGGTTACATTGGTAAAGCTTCTCTGAGCTCTAGCTGTGGCAAGCTGTAGAATTCTCTCATTGGCAACTTGACATGTAATCTTGGTGGCTGGTGTGTCATTACCTGAACAATATTGTCAAATAAAATGCATTTTGAAAATGCTTTAGCCTTGCTGTAATTGATATTAATGAATGAACTATATTTTTAAATCAAGTATTCATATTTTCATTTTAATCTTTAAATTCCTGGTCATTCCCTACTCTGTCAATCTGATCCTTTCTGAGCATCTCTTTGTTCAATCAGTCTTATGTTAATTTCTGATTGATAAGTTCTCCAGTCCTTCAATAAACCCCTGTGTCCTCACAAGAACAGAATTGCCATCCTCATCAGAAGACATTGTAGTCTGCTTGTATTTTGATGAGAAAAGCCTTTTTTTTTGTGGAAATTGAGAACTCCGTTTTAAAATAGCAAGACAGGATATGGTAAAAACTAACCTGACCATTGTGAAAGGCAAGAGGGACTTGCACTCTCCTCTTAAATGAAGGAAGAAACATAGTTACATTCAGCAGCCGGAGAGATCTTCAGAGGGTTGGAAAAATTTAGTAAAGACTGTCCATAGTTTTATGCACTGACCTTTAGTTATTTGAACTCAAGTGGGATATAGTGCATTTTGTTTTCTCACAGGCATCATTTTCTTAAGAGTTTTAACCAACCTTCCTAATTTTTTTTGTGTACAGACATGACACAGATTAAATCACTGCAACTCTTATATTTGATGAATACTCTGTGATACTCTGTGGCCCTTGATGAAACAAGATAGTAACAAAATGCAGTTCTATAAAGACCCTTTAATTTTAAGCTTTGTTTTGTTGTTAAAGTAAAAGTAATTGAAGAAGACACATTAACCACTAGTTTCATGTTCAAGTAGCCAACTAAAGCTATTTTCCCTGTCAATAGTAGTTTGCAAATAATACCTATTTGTTGATTCATCAAATGCAATTTCCATTTGGATTTGCTTTTTTTGTCAGTGTTTCCGGTTTCTCCAGATAAACACAGCATCCTCGCTGTTTGCTAACAGTTACGTGTTCACTATACAAATCTATTTTTTGTTGGCCTCTGCTGCTACTCGCATATTCTCAATTATCTGTTACTTGTAAATTGTGATGCATGATCTGCCTTACATATTCTGAGCAGGACCTCCATTGGTAAGCCCACCTTTGCCCATCTAAAATAATCAGTAGGTTAAAATGAATGGGTTGCAGCAAATGCTGTATCATCAGTGCTGAAGACACTTAATTTACTTTTTTAAAAAGTGTATTTATTTTTTGCATTCTTTCAGTCACAATATTTATTTTAGATGACATATGGAAAGTAACTACTTTGTTCTTATGTTCAAACTGTAAAATATTAAAGAGTACAATGTTGTAGAACCCATCTGGTGTTTTTATTATGGTGCAAACAATTCAAACCTTTTGATATGTCATTTCTTGAAACTATTTTCAGTAGACTGTGGACTGTTTACTGACCAATGGCTTGTTCTGTCCTTCAGGTAGAGGGAACCGAGTAAGTAGTTGTTCTTTCAAAGTATTTTGATTACGGCATCTAGGGTGAATAATTCCACTTTATGAAGTTCCTTTTGCTTATGAGTTCTTCCTTCATTCCCTATATGCACCCTTTTTATGCATCAGAGGTCAAGCCCATCAATTTCTCCATAACCTCCTTACTGGCTGCTGAATTAGGTGAGGCTGTTGATGAAAACCACATAATTATTCAAGTTCTTCACTAATCAGCACCTTCACTTCCTTACCTGTGATTGTACAAACTAATGAAAACCCAAGAAAAAAAAGAGTTGGTTCTTCAAGATTACCATACTGTTATGGACCAGACCAGATTCCCTCAAAATATTTTAAGAAGGTAACTCAAACCCAAACTTTTTCTTATTTTAAAGGCACATATAAAGTACTATGTCCCAGATGCAATTTGACTGGTCAGACTACTCGATGTTACAAAATTTATTCAAACGCTATAGTTAAAATACAGCAAAAGAAAGGAGAACTTAGAATAACAACACTATTGGAAAACTTAACAGAATAATAGATATAGTAACTATTACTAATTAACTGTTCCAGCAAACTAACATCCCATACACTTTGGCAAAAAGACAACTTCAGAAAAAGCAGATTTTGTCTTACTCACAATCCAGCAGCCTAGGAAGAGGGCCCTCAGCTTTTGGCTGTAATCGAGAGAGGGAGAAATAACTTGCACTTCTTCAAACCCACAACACCAACTGCTTAAAGCTAAATCTAAAGTCGTTTTGAAAAAACTAGACATCCTGATCTGTGAGAGCTTAATCACACCCACTCAGGCTGCTTCTATAGTTCTAATTTGTTATTAAAAGTCCCAAGGTCTCACAAGTTGTTTAGCTTCTCATAGATTGCTCAGCACATATTCTCCCAAACACGCTGTAAAAGAAACCAGGACGAAACATACCTCTTAAAGTCACAGATTTTCTGAACGTACACAAAGGAACACTTACTGACACAAGAGTGAAATCAGGAGGTATACACCTGTAATGTTTTACTCCACGAATACACCTGTTGGACATAATGACGAGTTTCGGATTCTCCCCACACCACTGGCTGTCAGAGATAGAACAGCAGTAAATGTTGCAATAGGCAACACCTTGTGGCATGCCTTTCTTATGTTTTTTTCATACAGTAATTAGAAATGTTGCTTGCTGTTGCTCTGACAGCTTGCTTAAGATGTGCTAGCTTCTACATCAACTCATGAATTCTTTGCCAAGTGACATTCTGAGCTGCTGCCTCTGGGACAGGACCCCAGAGTGCACAACAAGCCATTCCTTTCATACAGTGATAACCTTACTGTAAAATTTGAGTTTGTCTCCTGAGTCTCCCCATTCGCCAACAATATAATTTGGATTTCTGAAATGTAAATAATCTAGTTCACTGTGACTCCCATGGAGTTATTTTTCTGTGGCTCTATAAATGGAGGCCAACTACAAATGCTATCGTTTTAACAGACAGATATTGTAGATGTGCTTTGTCGGCTTGTATTGCAAATCTGACTTTCTGGTAGGACCAGATTGCTGACCATCGGGTTGCGTTGGTGATCACGCTTGCATAGGTACTGTAAGTTCTGGGTCTCATTGTCCATCCCACCGTTTTCCACTCCAAACCTAACAGGGATTCCTGCAGGACATGAGTGGAAATTTGGGTAGCAGCAGATTATGTACAATAATTGTACCCCAAAAGTCAGTCAATTGGTCAGAAGGGTTTGTTGTGAGTCACTCTCAGAACCAGCGGGCAGGGGATGGCCAAGATTTCTATGTGGGGCTCAGAGGAACATTCCTGTTCTTCCTGGTCCACGAAAACATGAAACATGCTCTTCGAACATACTGCTGAGACATCCTCTAGCCTACAATGCAGCTGCACGCAGGGTTTGAACTGGTAGGGAAACCGTCACTGCTTCCTCACCAGATCTCCAGATGAGATAGCAGATTAATTCTCCCCCCACTCCCTCAGCCGGTGAAGGCCAATTTATTTATTTAACGTGGACCTGACTGGTTTGGAATGAGTATCCTTTCTGTCTGCTTTCATCCTTATTGCCTTCCTGGACTGAACTAAGTGTCTCAGCCAGCATCCGATTTGGAATTGTTCTCACTCTCTCCAATGAACCGCAAACCAAGATGCGGTTAGCTGCAGCTAATTGCAAATTAACAAATGACGGCAACAAATTATCTTGCTGTGGCCTGCCTGAGTGAGGATTGAGTCACTCTTTAATTCAAGGTGTAGAATGACAAAGTGAAACCCCTTACAGAATCAGTGCCAAGGAAATTGTCTTCACTAATAACAGCCTGAATAAGGAAACCCGTCTCCGTTAATAGGAACTGACTTACGAAATCCAGAAAAGTCATGGCGTCAGGGGAACTTCTATTTCATTTATAACTGGGGCAGAAGGGTCAACTGGAAAGTTGGACTGACCTGGCAATATTTAGGAAAATATGGTATTTGTAAGTTTGCCTTCAATTAGATCATCTACTTTGGTGTGTTATCAATTAAATGTTTTTTTGATGTAAACCGAGAGAGGCCAGTACTCCATGAGTATGGCTGGGAATTTGATATGTAATGCTTTTCAAATAAGATGAATGCTGAGAAAATCACTCTGCACCATGACAGAGACATTGCCTGAAACATTTGTTCACCTTTAGATCTTTTAAGATGGCTGTCTTATTTTGTTCTTAACAGCATGCAAAACAGAATGACTGACAGCAGCATATTAACAGAGCTCTGCATTCTATATGTTCAGGAAGGCCTCTCTCACCTTCACATAGCCACTGTCAGTCTGTCTCACTCACTCTAATATTGGGATTGATTTTAATTGGAGGGACAAGCGAGGTGGTGAAAACGCCCCATCCCCCCCTCCACCCTTCCTCCTGCTGTGGGGAGGTCATCTTGAGGCCTAGCGCAGAAACAGAAAGTGCTGCAGAAACCCACCATGTCTGGCAGGAAACAGAGTTAACGGTTTGAATCGTGTTGGAAGATGAAGCCCGAACTTTCTTGGAATGATTGAGGGCAGTCTCCCTCCTGATCCCCACAGCGGGGCTGGAGGGCAGGAGCAAGATTTGGGCCAGGACGCGACGCAACGTAGCGTTGCTTAGCAGCACCATAGCTGTCAATGCCTCGCAAGCACAGATTGCAGCCTGTGTTGGTCACCCTGGTAACCATGGTTCAGCTTGAAAGTCCCTCATCCTCTCCAAATGCCTCCTCTTCCTCAACGTGTAGTCTCCGGAGAGCCTCTCAAACATCAGTTAAAATATGGCAGTTTCGATCTTACTGGAGGGCCATGGTTTTTAGATCTAAATCAGGCCCCACTCATGGAGTTTCGGCTAACATTCCATTCAGAGAAGATAAAATGGCGCTGGCTGGGTTAGACTGGGACAATTTTGATCCTTTACACATTTCACATTTACTATTAACCCTGCTATCCACTGGGTTGTTAACATTTTAAAACAACCTACATCAGCCCAATGCCATTGCTTTATTTACCTTTCTGCTTAAATGCTATTATCGAAATCATAAAATGGGAGCAGATAGAAGGAGATTGTTGAGCCATCAAGTCTGTGTCCACTCTCTGCAAGGTTAAATTAATACATTCCCTTCTCCTGCCCTTTTCCTATAGTCCTGAAATATCGTTCCCCTCAGGTACTTATTCTTCAATTTCTTTTTGGAAGTCCAAGCAGAAGCTAACTCTATCGCACTTTCTGCATAAAAATGTTTCCTCATGTTGCTGCTGGTCCTGTAGCCAATCATATTAAAATGGCCTCCTCTGGCTCTTTCACCAATGGGAGTGATTTCTCATGATTTACTCTGCCTGCACCTCCCTGATTTTGAGCACCTCTGTTAAAGCATTCTCTAAAGAGATCGATCTTAGCTTCTTCAAATATCTACATAACTGAACTCCATCATTCTTGGAAACAAAACTCGTGGAAATATGTTTTGCGCCTCTTAGAGGCTTTTGCATCCTTTCCAAAATGAATTGCCCTGAATTTGACACAATGCACCCCTTAAGGTTGAGCCACTGTTTTATTAAGATTTATTGCAGCATCTGTATGCTTTCTCAACCTGCCCAACATCCTTAGTTGCTGCACTCCATGTAGGATTGTATCCTTTGTTTTATATTGCTTCTCCTAGATCTTCCTGCCAAAATGTATCATGTCACACTTACTGTATTAAATTTTAACTGCCACTTATCCCCCATTCCATCAACCTGTTGGTCTTCGCTTACTGTCCATCAATATCCTCCTTACATATAGTAACAGCTCCAATTTTGTGTCATCTCTATGTTGAAATTGTTCACCCAAGTTTAGGTCGTTAACATCAAGAGAAGCAGTGATCCTGCTACTAACCCCTCAACATTTTATCAAATACAACAGATCGACTGATTACTCTGCTCATCTCTCTCTGTGGCCTGACTGAAAACCTGAATGCAGTTTTGATTGAAATGATTTTCTGTTTACCAGTAAAGTAACTTATGGTTGGCCAAGTCACTGTTAATTTTCCCTGGATTTTTGTTACTAAGTCCATTAAGGTGAAATTCTCTGATCTGTTCTGTTGTGTTTACGTTTACATCCTGATTTAACTAAGACTGGAACAGTTTTTCAGTATCAATCCTACATCTGAAAGAAGTTTGGAACATTATGGCGAGTACCTCCTCATGTTCCTCCCTAATTTTCCACTGTGCTTTCGGATGGTGACTTATAAACTTTAGGGTCACATATCCTCTCCAAATGCCTCCTCTTCCTCATTTTGTAGGCCACCGATATCTCAATTACCTCCTCTTTCATCATATCTTTGGTTGCTCCTTGGTAAAGTGAGATGAACTTTAGTTTGGGTATATAAAATTCAAGTAAGCAATTTGAAAAGAGCCGTTCTCTTTAAAACACACACCGTTCATGAATTAGCCCATGTATACGAATATGCTTCAAAACCTGTTCAGATAAAATGAGCTTACTTTGTAAAGCATAGCTCATGTATTCCAAGAGTATTTGATGAATAGCAGATGCAAATATGTCAACATAGTTTTTTTCACTTCTGTAAAATTTAAATGAGATGCTTGACCATCTGGGATTGCCGCATTGAGCTGACCATACACAAGACTCCAGTAATGTGTCTGTACAGGAGTGCGTGACACTGCATTAATGTTGATATGGTTGTCGAATTACATCATCCTGAAACTGGGAAAAACTTGTGTAAACTACGTTTAATGAAAAACATATATAATTTATTATCAAAATATTAGTGTTCCATAAAATCATGAGGTAAATTACCTAGATTTTGAAAATACCTCTTGTAAATAGATCATCTCTAATGTCGAAGCCTAAAGTGATGATAATGCTCATAGCTCACAATATTGACTGATTTCCTTTCCTTTCCTGAATTAATCATTTTCCAAGAGTCCTACCATTGGCAGGCATGCCTTCAGAAGCTGGGCTCTGTGCTCTGGAATTCCCTTGGAAAAAGTTCTCTACTTTCTTCTCCTCCTTTTGCAATCGTTCCTAAAGCCCACTGTGTGAGCAGACCTTTTCTCTTGCCTCCTAATTGCTGTTGCTTTTGTTCAGCATCAGTTTTTGTCTGAATGAACCTCTGTGACGTTGCTTGGACTTTCTCCCACGTGAAAAAGGAGTTTGAAGGTATAGTGATAATTGCTGTCATTTTCCTTTCTGGCCTTGTCTGTTCCAGATCATGCATTTGCCCTCCCAGCCATGAGGGGAACTTAAATGGATGGCTGTTGGTGTGGAGCATAGAAGGAAAATAAAGATCGGGATGTGTCAGGTTTCAATGGGGAGGTGATGGCCTAGTGGCATTATCACCAGACTGTTAATTCAGTGACCCAGATAATGTTCTGGGGACCCAGATTCAAATCCAGCCAAATTTTAACTTCACTTGAAAAAAAACTCTGGAATTAACAGTCTAATGATGGCCAAGACTCACTTGTCGGAAACTGTTGTCCTTACCTGGTCTGGCCTACACAAGACTCTAGACCCACAGCAATGTGGTTGATTTGTAACTGCCCTCTGAGCAACTAGCAATGGGCAATAAATGCTGATCTAGCCCCAGCAATGCCCTCATCCTGTGAATGAATAAGAAAAGTGCACAGCAATGTCATCATCTATTTATCAATCATCTATTTGAATCATGATAGTGACTGAAATATCTCAGCTAGGCCACTAGGATGCCCACCACTCCCCTGCTCGCAGTCGATTAATGACTCTGAAATCTTCCACATCCACCTAAGAAGACAGGTTCATTCCTCATCAGAATGATAGACTCTCAAACCATCTCATCATCAGGAGAGTAAACATTTTTTCAGGGCGAGGATAAATCTGAAGAATATTCTGTCAACCTCACTCAAGCCGTTACCTCAACAGTTGCAATGGTAGAAGACTAAGTGAGTAGTGTTCTTACCTCTGAGCCAGCTGTTCCAGGTTCAAGTCCCACCTCTTGCAGTGGTGTGTCATAACGTCTCTCAACAGGTTGATTTGAAAATATTCTAGAAGCCTACCAGCCCAGAAAACACTGTGTTCCAAAGGAAACCTAAAAGATCACAGGAAAACAGTTTCCAAGAAGTGTGGAAGTGATTTTATTTCCCAGTGTGGTATGGTTGTCTCTCAGACAAAGGATATAGTTTAGGTGTATTTTCAAACATATTGAGTGTCTGAGTTGTCTGAAAAATGGCTGTCAGTTAAGTGACATTTTGTAATCATATGTTTTATGGTAATTTTAAAATTGTGATTCCTTTTTAGTTTGAATGCCATTCATGTTGTTCTCCAGCCATTTCACTCTAGTGGCAGCTGTTAAATAAGCCCAGCCTTTTCCCCTTGCACTTCAGTTGACATTTTGACCTCACTGGAATTAACTTCTTCGAAGATACAAGATGGCCGGCAATAAATAATGAAATAGAGGATTCTACCTTCCACTGAGCAATCAGAAATAATGATTAATCATCAAAATTTGAACTTGGAGATTAACTTTGATATTTTAAAAAGTGTCTTGAATTAACTAAAATGTGCATTATGCTGTTGGCTATTTCTTACTGTTTGACCTTGATTAATGACCTTATTCCCACTTCTGACAATAGAGTGGATGTATTTCCTGATGATTTCACAATATTTTGCACCACTTGCAACTCTTCAGATACTGAAGCATTCAGTGTGATCTGAACAGCAGGCTTGGGCTGATATGTGACAAATTGCACTCCTTGCCACTCAAGTGCTAGGCCATAACCATCTCCAAATAAAGAGAAAATGACCATTCTTGCCACATATCTTTGCTAAGTGAAGCTAAATCAATCAATCTTCCTTCATTCATCAGTGAGTCGTCCACATTGTGAAATGCTTTCAGTGCTCAAAATGTTTCCATGGCCCATTCAGCCGTTGGTCTGGACAACCTTCAACAAAATACCAACAAATGGTCAAACATTCTCCTCTGCTCCTGTCATATTTCATTCAGCCATTTTGTCTTTCTGGCCAATATCTGTTGTTGACAGCATGAAGCAATTTTCTTATGCCTACACAACTCGAGTCAGAGAGGTGTACAACATGAAAACAGACCCTTCGGTCCAACCCGTCCATGCCGACCAGATATCCCAAGAATTCTGTCTTGAGTTTAAGGAGTCTATGAAATCCACTACCTGTTGTCTTTTGGTCATTCCGCAACCAGGTAATTGTTAACAAATATTCCTTGACTGGCTTTTTCTGGACCAGTTGTTTCTTGACTGGTTTGATTTGTCTTACAGTTTGAAGACGATGGAGGTCATTCATGTTCAGACTCAGGCGTGAGAACTCTTGCTTGTGAAGTGTGAATATATAATTTGGTCTGCCTTCTGATTCCTCATGTATTGATCAGTTGTTGTAATGTACCTTAAATGTCAAGTGGGTAAACCTCCTGGACATCTAGGGGCACTTTGTAAACGGTATGTTTTCAACCATAGTTCTCTATCTGCTAATATAGTGACATTCTTCACTACACCAAGCTTGAAATTGGTGAGATACCCATGGACATGACTATCCTCTTTCCTAAATGTTGGGGCTGGATCACTTGATTCCCTTCAGAACGCTTTAGGCTTTCTTCCCTTGTTAAGTTATCCCATGAACCTCTTCGTATGAGTAGTTATCTGACTTCTTGCTTTTTGTGACTGCCCTTCAAAGAATTTTCTGGAAGTGACCGATTATTTTTAATACTTGGGCACTGTTCGTACTTGTGTGAAGTTTTCCCATTCCACAGCTAACAAGACTGAGAGTATCTAATGTCGGTTCTGCTCACTATACTGCTTTGTTACATGCATCTTCTTTGGGTAGTACAATTTAAATGGATTCCATTGAGCTCCTGTGATAAAGTTAATGCCCTCCTGTAAGGATTGATCTGTACAACACCGTCCAGTCTTCAGCTTTACTCCCCACCTGTATGGCTTTCTCTAGAATTAAATCATCTTTTCGTTACAACAACCCAACAATAATTCTGTCCCTTTTAAAATATTATTTCTCTAACTTGTAGAGATCATCAACTAAATTATGTATGGATTTCCAATCATGCTGAACCCATCTGTTAAATCTTGTTCTTTCAAGAATTTTACTTGTTGTGAGGTTAAAATTAAAACCCTTCAGAGCTTCTTCAAAAGTATGCTTTACTTTTTTATACCTTAGTGTCCTAAAACACCATAAGCTATAATCTCAATTCTATATAACAGTACATTAACTTGTTCAGCTTCTGACTTAGTGTAATTTGGAAATTATTCTGTATCTTTGTTTTCTCGAAGATGGGTCTTAGGTGTCTTTTTTGCCCCACCTCTGAAATTAAGTCTTCCTGTTAATATTATTTCTGATGCCAGGTCTTCCTGATGTGATTTTTCATTTTCCTTGCTGCGAAGGATTTTAATTTTCAGAAATACCAGTGCTGTTGCTCTGGCTGGTACTGGAGTATTTTCCTGTGCTGTGGTCCAAATGCAGGATTCCCATCTTCTGTAGTTAATATATGTAGCCACGTTTCAAGAGTAAAATGGAGGGGGGGGGGGGGGGGGCTGAATTTTTCGTGGATTTTCTGGATGTATCCCACTATTCATAGACTAAATAAATGATTCCCGTTTCCTTAATGGTTTTATTGAATTAGGTGTAATATTATGAATTGCTGAATTGCACATCATGCAATTTGCAACTGCCTTTGACTAATTCGACAGCTCCAGGAAATTCATAACTCTCCTGCTTCAGCCCATCTCTATCCAAGTTTGCAAGGTTTATTTTCAAATTGATTGGCGATCTTGTTTTGTTAAATCTTGCCAATATGTTTTCTGCTGGAGTATTTAGTCAGCTCTTCCTGCTGCTAACTATCTGCATTACTACTACTGCACGTGATATGACGCAGTTAAGTGAAAGCCACACCACTGCACAGCATATTATATCAGCATTCCTTACCGTTGACTACCATGTAGTATGAGGATGTCTGCATTATTGTTCACGAAGAGTGCGTTTGCTCCATCCTCTTTCAAGATAGCAGTCTGCAGGCCCCACTTGGTCTAGTGTGATAAAGAAAACCACACACAAGTTGAACAAGACTCTTTATTACATGTTAACAAGTAAATGCAAGTTACCCTGATGCCATAGAAGTGGTTACACACTATGAGGAGGCCCTGGATGTGGCTCTTGCTCCTTTCAGATCCTATGCCCATATTACCTCATCACGGGGAGGTGCTGTTGAAGACACTTGTCAGTATTCATTCTTTCAGATCCTAACAGAACAATTAGGATATGTGTTAAAATGTTGAAGCCCCAGCCCAGGGGAACAACATTTGTTATTTAATACAAAGCAGAGAAACAACTTTTATCCTGATTCCTTCTCACAAAGCCACTTACCAACACTTGGTTACCTCCAATTCCTTGTGTTGTCTCTGTTCCTGATAATCTCTCTGTGGCCCTTAACAAATGGTCTCTGGATGTCCTATAGGCAACATTCCCTAGACACTATCTGCTACTATAATGACCTCCTTCTGAAATGTGATAAGTTTAGTCAGAAGCAATGATAAGTCTAAGATGATTTTGTTTGATTAACTGATGCCTAGCCAAATACTCAATTGCTCTGACAGTGGCAGATGTATATTTACTGGGTTTCTCTGCCTTTGCCTGTTAAAATACAGGAGCGACATTTGCAAAAGCACAATCCAAAAGCACAGTTATTCATTTTGGAGAGCGTTGGGAATTCTGAACAATGCACCTGCAAGTTTCTCACCTGTTTTTTTTACAACTCTGGAATGTAAACCGGTACGCTCTCGAGAGGCACAGTAATGACAGGAGCAAAGAAAGGAGAGTCGTGTTCTGTACAAGAACATGACGGATTTGTTGCAGTGGGAAAGGGGAAGCAGGAGAGTGCCTGTTTACACAGGAGGTGCACAACTCGCAGAACACACAATCTCAGGCAGGGTGGTCTGTTAAAACAAAGTCAGGGCATGGACTGGGGACCATAATAAGGCTTAGCCTTCGATTGTGTTTTTAACTCGGGTATGCTGCCTGGTCCATGGAGTTCTGCAGGGACAGTTAACTATGTGTAAAACCATGCCGAAGATATTACTCTGCATTTACATGCCATGGATTTTTTATAAGCTGCGATCAAGGAGGACATGAGTCAACTGTTCTGTTTATTCAAGAGGTATTTGTGACCTTATTTTGACATGAACCATTTTGCATTCACTTTGGCAATAATCAGGAACCACAGAAGCAGTAACTTCTCTTCCCCATATTGGCCATTGCTCCATTGCACAAGCCGTCATTGACAGTGCCATTTGAATGCCTCTAGCGTAAAACGATTAATTTTATTCGAGGGTTCATTTGAGAATTCCTTGAGAGCTATTTTATGACTTTTGGATGCTAGATTTTGGTTGTGAGGGACTCTCTGTGGATAATGCCTCGATTAAAGGATATTAAAGAATTGAGAGATTCCAAGCTGTGCTGGTCGTCAAACATCCAACAACAATTGAATACTATTTATCTATCACCTAAGATGGAAGAGTGAAAGGGAGCAGTGCCCACACTTCTTTCTCTCTCTCTCTTTTTCTCTTGGGCTAGCTGACACTTAATCCTACCATCCCCTGGCCAAACATCCCTCTCCTTCCTCAGTGTCTCATCTCCTCTCTCGCTTTCTCTACCCTTTCTCTTACATCCTCACACACACACGCACACACAGACACGCACACACTCCACTGACACCCTGACTTCCAACTCGCGCTCTCAAGTCAATCAGTGTTGATGCTGAGATTCCAGTTCTCTCCTTTTTCAGCTTATATTGAAATAGGAGGATTGTTGTAATTGGGAGAAGTGGCAAGTTCCCCATAATATGATCTCCAATAATAGATAAGGCAACCATGGTTAACTAGGGAAGTTAAAGGTAATGTCATACTAAAAGAAGAAAGTGATACAATTTGGCTAAGGTTAGATATAAGACAGAGGATTGGAAAAGTTTTGAAAATCAACAAAAGATGACCAAGACAAAAAAATAAAGATGATGATAAACTTTGAGGGTAACCTTGCACAATTATCTTTAATTGTGTAAAAATAGTGATGTCAAAGTGAAGCCATAGAGAATGAGGCTGGGGAAATATTAATAGGAAATCAGGAAATGGCAGAGGGTTAAATATCTACTTTGCACCAGTCTTCATAGTATAAGATACTGGCTTTCCAAATTACTAATTAATTAGGAGAAAAAGGAGGTGAGGAAATTAGTACAGTAATTATGACTAGAGGAAATCTACTAGGGAAACTAATGGAGCTAAAGACCTGAATCTGATGAGATTCATTCTAAGATATTAAAAGAAGCAACTGTAGAGATAATGGATGCAATCTTCCAAAAATTCTGAAGATTCTGGAAAAGCACCAGAAGATTGTTAAACTGACAATGTAACACCTTTATTTAACAAGGCAAGGAGACAAATAATAGATCTGTTAGCTTAATGTCTGTCACTGGGAAAACATCAGAATTAGTTGCAATATGATATATATAGTATGACCAAGCAGAATCAGTAAGGCTTCATGAAGGGGAATTGATATTTGACAAATTTACTAGAATTGCTGGAGGTAAAAAGTGGATTGATACAAGGGAAGCACTTGATGTAATGTATTTAGATTTTCAGAAAGAATTTGATAAGGTACCTCACATGAGTCTACTTAATCAGTTAAGAGCCCATGTTGTTGAAGGCACTATTTTAGCATGGATAGAGGATTAACTAATACAAGACAGAGAGAAACACTGCTAAGAGCCTTTGAAATAATGCTAACAGGAAGACTTAATTTCAGAGGTGGGCCAAGAAAGAAACATAAGAGAAAAAAATGCTTAAGATACTGAACAACTTCCAAATTAGACTCTAAATCAGAAGCTGAGCAAGTTAATGTGCTACCATCTACAATTGAGATTATAGCTTATGATGGTTTAGGTCACCAAGATGTAAAAGAAGTAAAAGTAATAGAGGCAAGTGTTGGAATAAGGAGGGCATTTTCAAGAAGGCAACCTGTAATGAGTGAAGTGCACAGGGATCAGTGCTGGGGCCGCAGTTATTTACAATAAATGCTAATGACTTAGATGAGTGAAGTGAATGTACTATAGCCAAGTTTGCACATGACATAAACAGGTGGGAAGGTCGTGGTAAGGATGACAAAAACAGTTTGCACGGCGACATGGATTAATAAGTTGGCAAAAACTTGGCAGATGGAATTTAAGGTGTGATTATGTAATTTGGCAGGAAGAACAGAGGGTTTGAAAAGTATTTAAACACAGAAAGCTGCAGAGCAGAAGGATTTGGGAATCCTTGTCTGTGAATCACAAAATGCTAGCATCCAAATTCCGCATGTAATAGAGAAGACAAATGGAAGGTTGGCATTTATTTCAAAGGGAATGTTTTGCAAAAACTACTGTAGGTGTTAGTCGGACCACAGTTGGAATTCTGTGAACAGTTATTTAACCTTATTTAAGGAAGGTTATGCTGGTTTTGGAGGCCATTCAGAGAATATTCACTAGGCTGATACCAGGAATGGAGAGATTGTGTCTTATGAAAATAGAGTGAGTAAATGGGGCAAATCCTTGTTGGAGCCGAGAGAAATGCGAAGTGACCTTGTTCAAGCGTAGAAGACTTCGGGGACTTGGAAAGGGTGGATGCAGAATGGTTGTTTCCCCTTGTGGTAGAGTCTAGGACCAGAGGGTATAATCTCAGAGTAAGGGGGGGTCACCCACTTAAGACAGAGATGAGGAAGGATTTCTTCTCTGAGGTTAGTGAATCTGTTGAACCACAGAGGGCTGGCTCATTAAGTATATCCAAGATTGAGAAAGATTTTTATACAGGCTATTGGGAAAAGGCAGGAAAGTGGAGTTGAGGATCATCGGATCAGCCATGATCTTATTGATTGGTGGAGCAGACTTGATGGGCTGAATGGCCTACTTCTGCTATGTTTTACAGTCTTATTCTGTCTCTGAAAGGGTGGCAAGAGCTTGATACAGAGAGTCTGTGAGGTTACTGGAGTAGGTAGCATGGGAAAGACTGGTCCAGTGATTTGAGGAACTGCTGTTCCCAAATCTTGCCTCTCCGAGAGTCACTGGTCCTCTAATCAAACCCTGCATGATGTCCCACTCTCAACTAAATGTCTGCACCCCTGCCTACAACTAGTCCGTCCCAAACCAGGAGGAACAATAATCTTAATTAATATTTCACGGGGACTGTCTTGAATTTTTGTTGTTCCTGTATTTGCCTTCACTTATGATACTTCAAAAAGCAAATTTGCCACACACCCCTGGCTATGAACATGCATCCAGGGTGTATGCACTGGAGGGTGTATATAATGCCTTCAAAATAATTAAACACTGCAGTTCTTTTTAGTTAGGGAGAAAGAGAGATGCCTGACTTTACCGAGATAGCAACCATAGTATTCCATCATACTTCATGTCCTGTGGCTCTTCATAACATCTGCACAGCAGATGCAGCAAGGCAAATTGATCAGCTTAGACCACTGTTGAACTAATACTTGAAGATGTTGAGCCAAAGCTTTACATGTTTAGAGTCAATCAAGATTTGCAAAATGATTAAGTGCTACACATTGCATGATATTACTAATGAGCCAACTGGATGACAAGCTGTAGAAAAACAAGAGAACAATAATGTTTATTCACCAGCTGAGGTAGGGCAATGGGTGTTTGTACATTTCATTGCCATTCTTTTTGTGACCTCTGCAGCTGATATCGTTTTGTTTTATGTGACATTTTTACAATCCATCAACCAAGTTACTTCCACCGTGCATTTTTCTCAACTGTTAATTTTACCTTTGGACAACTGGTACCATCTTTTCTACACATGGACGTGAATAAATACCATTCCTGTGATAGGTGTGCATCACATTTATGTTGTCGTCAAATCTCCCTTTAATGTAGTCTTAGTGTCTCTTGATACGCGTCTTCACTATCTTTCCTACCCCCATAACACTTCCCAACTTCCAATAACTCAAATTTAAACTGTTGGTCCTTTTTTATAAAAGCCTCCCTTATTTCTGTACCTTTCTCCAGGCATATGAAAACTCCTCCCCCAAAATCTCCACTAACATTGAAAGTCATGTCTTCAGCCATCCAATTTCCACAATGTTTTTGAGCTGGCACATGTGAGATGTTTGAATTCCCTCTAGACCATGAACCATTGTCCAAGAACATATAGGTTTATTGTGACTGCATCTTTGAAAGATAGAACAGGCTTGAATGGCTTATTCATGATCCTGTTCCTGATTTGTAGGTTTATATATAACTAAGATTTGGCACTTGCAACAACAGCCTACATTTTGTATAGTACCTATCAACCTGATGAAATATCCCATCCCGGGATCCAGCCAGGTTATAAAACGAAGACTGACAGCAATGTTAGGAGAGGCGACCAATATCTTGGTCAGAGGTTTGAGGAGTTTCAAATTAAGAGAGTGAGATGGTGGCGTTCCGGGGAAATGACTGAAGACAAAACCAGGAAGCCTTGTCAGCATGGATGATTTGGGCCTGTTTCGGTGCTGTATACCTCTATTAGTGTAACAGAAATGTGGATCAAGACAAGATGGTTTGTACCATAGAAGATCCCAATGGCCATTCTTTTCTTTCCTGCTGTAGCATGTGTCACCTCAAATGCACAACCACGCAAATTTTCACTGTCTTTTCATCACTTTAACATTCCTGCCATTAATTCTTAGTAAACATATCTTTAGCAAATATTTCTCACAACCAGTTCCTTACATTATTAATCATGTATTGCTTTAGCATTGTATTGTTGCCTGAATCATTTCAAGATGGGACACCATCTTGGCGGCACGGTGGCACAGTGGTTAGCACTGTTACCTCACAGCGCCAGAGACCTGGGTTCAATTCCCGCCTCAGGTGACTGACTGTGTGGAGTTTGCACATTCTCCCCGTGTCTGCGTGGGTTTCCTCCGGGTGCTCCGGTTTCCTCCCACAGTCCAAAAATGTGCAGGTTAGGTGAATTGGCCATGCTCAATTGCCCATAGTGTTAGGTATAGGGGAATAGGTCTGGGTGGGTTGCGCTTCGGCGGGTCAATGTGGACTTGTTGGGCCGAAGGGCCTGTTTCCACACTGTAAGTAATCTTACCTCTTAATTCTTGCTATACCTCTGGGCATTTGTGCTGGCCATCCTTCTGTACGACACGTGACTCCATTACTGTGGTGACTAGTGTTTAACCTGGAAAACAGGATAAATTTCTTTCTGTACGCCTGGACGAATGAACTCGTCAATATTTCTGCCAGCTTGATCATTCATTGGATGCTATGGCACATGTTTTAAAATTGCAACTTTAGTTTACATTGCTACCATTAAGCTCGCATTCCTGAGCATTATATATATTTGAGAATTAATCCCACAAATCTATTCAGGATCACAGTCGTTAATGATAAATGGGCATACCTTTATTCTTCTGGACATACTCATAAGTAGTTGCAAAATTAATGATCAGTAAAAGGATGAGGGGTCTCAGGAACGAGGCCCACCTTCCAGTTAAGAATTTGTAACATGGTAAATGTAAACAACATTCATTGTTAAGTAAAACGTCTTAATGTCAATAGTTAGTTACAATAGAATTTGAAATACTGTTTCTACTCTCAGCATATTGCCTTGCAGTTTAGCAATTTCATTTCAAATTGGTTGGATTTCCCATGTCAAGCTATGGAAATCTGTCTCTTGCAAGGATTCCTTTAATTCCCAGTAGTCGGGTGGTTAATTGATGTGGATCAACAGAGATACAGTATTTGATTTTACTCATTGTGCTACAAATTTCTCCTTAATCTTGATATGACCACAGCTGCCACCCTAGTCTGCACAACCAAAATGCAGCGTTCAAAACGGTTTAAATTTTTAATTTGTAAAAGCATCTCAGGAAATAACATTCATTTTTCTCATTTTTCTCCCAGATGTGCTCCAGGCATTGAGCTTTCAGATCTGGTTGTCCCTTACATATTGAAATCGTGTCCAGAAACACTTAAACGTTGGCAGCAGAATTCTTTTGTCATACCAGATGCTAACTAAAGGGGATGTAACAATCTGTTCTGCAGAAGGATAAGTTAAAGCAAAGTGCTCGGAATGAGTTAATTCAAGTAAATCTTGTTTCTACATGCTGAAACTGGCCCAGATCCAACAGCTTCTTGGTGAGCCAAGAGGTGAAACTGGGTTTTGGGTATAGATTGAAGGAGTCATACCCAACTGTTTCAGTCAATAATGGAAACCATTTTGCCTTCTGTTTGATATTTTTCTGCTCAACTTTCTCCCTTTGGGAAGCTTCTTGATTTTAATTCTACAGGCCAAGGCCACACTCTGAGCCCAATGTTCATGTCTGACCTGAGGCAATCAAGCATTCAACCAATGTCTGTAGTTAAAGTTGAACCCAAACCAGGCCTTAACCAGACTACATAAGAACAGAATGGAAAGTTGCAGAAGTAGGCCATTCGGCCTCTGAATCCTCCCTCTGCCATTTAGCGAGATGATGTCTGCTGTGACTCCAGGACTGAACTCTACTCTCATGCCAACTCTTCATGGCCCTCAACTCCCCAGTATTTCAGAAGGGTGGCATAGTGGCTCAGTGGTACATTCCCCCTGTGTCTGCATGGGTTTCCTCCCACAATCCAAGGATGTGCAGGTTAGGTGAATTGGCCATGCTAAATTGCCAATAGTGTTCAGGGATGTGTAGGTTAGGTGCATTAGTCAGGGGTAAATATAGGGTGGGGGAATGGGTCAGGATGGGTTACTCTTCAGAGGGTCGGTATGGACTTTTTGGGCTGAAGGGCCTGTTTCCACACTGTAGGGATTCTATGATTCTAAATCTATGTGACTCCTTCCTAAATGCCTTCAGTGATCTAGCCTGCATAACTCTCTGGGGTGGTGGATTCCAGATACTGTTTACCCTCATGGACAAAAAAAAAAATTCCTTCCCATCTCAGTTTTTGATGAATGTCTCTTTATTCTGAAACTGTGTTCCCTAGTTCCGAGATTCAACATCTTCTCACTACCCACCCTGTCAAGTCCCCTCAGAAACGTGTAGGTTTCAATAACGTCAGCTCTCTTCTTTTTAAACTCCTAATTGATGTAGGCCTAACCTGTTCAGCTATTCTTGATAAGCCAGCCCCTTCATCCCTGGAATTAGCCAAGTGAATCTATTTTGAATAGCCTCCAATGCTGGTATATCCTTCCTTATATACAGGGACCATGCTGTACTCTAAATGCAGCCTCAATAACATCCTGTACTGTTGTAACAACGCAATTTGAAAATAAAGAGTCACTATTAAGACAGAGATCAGAATGTTTTTCCCTCAGAGGATTGTTGGTCTGTGGAATTCTCTTCCCCAGTGGAAGTTGGGTCATATGAATACTTTTAAGCTGATCTAGATACATTCATGATTGTTAAGAAAACCAAAGGATATAGTGGAGGTACACAAGAGAGTTGAGTTGGGGCCACACTTAGATTAGCCATCAGATCTCATCAAAGGTTACCTCAGAGTACAACGGGATCTCGAAAAGATGGGCCAATGGGCTGAGGAGTGGCAGATGGAGTTTAATTCAGATAAATGTGAAGTACTGCAGTTTGGAAAGACAAATCAGAGCAGGGCTTATACACTTAATGGGAAGTTCCTGGGGAGAGTTGCTGAACAAAGAAACTTTGGAGTGCAGGTTCATAGTTCCTTAAAAATGGAGTTGAACATGGATAGGATAGTGAAGAAGGCATTTGGTATGCTTTCCTTTATTGGTCAGAACATTGAGTATAGGAGTTTGGGAGGTCATGTTGTGGCTGTACAGGATGTTGGTTAGGCCACCTTAGGGATATTGTATGCAATTCTCATCTCCCTCCTATTGAAAGGATGTTGCGAAACATGAAAGGGTTTGGAAAAGATTTGCAAGAATGTTGCCAGGATTGGATGATTATTCCTATCAGGAGAGGCTGAATAGGCTGGGGCTGTTTTTCCCTGGAGCTTCAGAGGCTGAGGGGGTGACCTTTGAGGTTTATAAAATCCATGAGGGGCACAGATAGGGCAAATAGACAATAGTTCTGGATTTTGGGGGAGTCCAGAACTAGAGGGCATAGGTCTAAGGTGAGAGGGGAAAGATATAAAAGAGACCTAAGGGGCAACTTTTTCACGCAGAGGGTGGTGCATGTATGGACAGAGCTACCAGAGGAGGTGGTGGATCAATAGGGTACAATTGCATTTAAAAGGCATCTGGATGGGCATATGAATAGGAAAGGTTTGGAGGGATATGGGCCAAGTGCTGGCAGGTGGGACTAAATTAATTTAGGATATCCGGTCAGCATGGACGAGTTAGACCGAAGGGTCTGTTTCTGTGCTGTACAGCTCTATGATGCAATAAATGGTGGGCAAACTGGAAGGGCTAAGTGGCCTCCTCCTGCTTTTACTTTGAATGTGTGAGTACAGGTCATTGCTTTTTGGTAATGATAGACCAGGTTGTTTAATCAAAGCTCTCAGCTGCAGCAGATTGTAAAATGAAGGCATTTTCTTCATGTCTTCAATGGCAGAAGACATTTCAAACTAGGATTTAGAAAATGAAATAAAAATAAAACTCTGAACTAAAGTTAAACTACTTGGTTATTACGTTTCATTCCTTCCTGTGTTAATGTTTCTGTTGTGTGTTAACCCACTCAATCCTAATGCTGTGCCTTCCATCTGCAGAGTTTAAGGCTTGGGCAGATAAGTGGCAAGTGACTATTGTTGCACACAAGTGACAGGCAATGACCATACCCAACCAACAAGAGAGAATCTAACCATCTCCCCTCGAAGTTCAACAGCACTGCAATTGCAGATCCCTATCATCCACATCCCAAAGACCACAAACCTAACTGGAACAGCCAGTACTGTGGTTACAAGATCTGGTCAGGACTGGAAAATCTGCAATGAGCAATTCAGAGCCTCCAAATGCCTGTCTACTATCTATAAGACATAAGCCATGAGTTGGATGGAATACTCCCCACTGCTGCAAAAAGCAATTGGGAAACTTGACACCATCCAGGGCAAAGCATCATGCTGAATTAACACCTTATCCACCACCTTAAATACTCTGTCACAGTACAGTGTATTTGCAGTGTGTGTACCATTTACATTGCAACCTCCTTCCAAATCTGCAATGTTACTACCTTGAAGAACAAAGGCAATGAATGCATGGGAAGACCTGCACCTGTGAGTTCCTTTCCATTTATCTTGGAATGATATAAGTGATCCTTCACTGTAGCTGGGATAAAATCCTGGAGCTCCACCCCTAACAGTAGTGTGGGTGTCCTGATACCACAAGAACTATAGAAGTTTCAGAAATCATCGCCTTGTCTCACCAGCTTCTCAAGGTCAAGTTGGCATGAGAGCGCTGGCCTTATTTGGGACATTTAGAATCCATGAGTAAATAGCTTTTTTCAAAAAAAAGAGCAGACACCTTCCACAGGAAGGTTGAACAAAGTTGACCACTTTGAAGCAGTTATGAGGTTGAATATGTATACACACAACACACGATACATCTGAAGTAATTGGGAACTGAAGTTGAATCTCCAGCGTTGGTGGAAAGGCAGTGCATTTTATACATTGATCATCTTTATTTTACACTGGATTCAATAGAAGAATGAATTGGGCGCAGTTTGAAAGGAACTACCAATTTCACTGCCTTAGACTCACCCTGATATGAAGCGAAAAAAAATTGCTGAGTGTACAGTGATAAAGAAGAAAACTGGAAGCAAAATGAGTAAGAAATACGAAAGGCTGAAATGTTGAGTGGAGATTCTTGGCAAAGGGACATGAGCAGAAATACTAACCTGTTTTCCCTTGTGACTGATGGTCGATGTCCTGTGAAGATCCTTGACTTCCTTTTCTGTTAAAAATGTGGCCTTGCATCTGTGGAGGTGAGGGCAGGTTTGAAAATTTGAAAATATTTGTATTTCTGCCAAGCTGACAATTCATAGCTGTCTTTAACCTTAGGACCATACGATTGTTGGAGATTGTTTGAAAAGAAAATTGAGACGACGACCCTATTTTGTTGTCCGATCGAATATATCGACAATGCAATGCAGTGGGTTAAATTGAGAAAACTTTGTCAACTGCCAAGCAACGTGTGCTGAAGCATGTGGCAAAATGCTGAAAAACATTAAGTGTGTAATAAAGCTAGTCACTACATGCAGTGAAGATCTCTTGGAAAGATTTGAGGAGCAATCAAAAATTAAGTCAAAAAGTATGTGAAAAATCAATCTATTTCACAAATGTTATTGCTGAAAGCACCCCTCTGCTGGAGAAGCCAAGTGATGATGTGTGATATAACTCAGCAGGACTTTCTTGGCAACAGATAAAAGTGTTAAAGGCAAACCCAGAAAATGTGTAATCCACTATAAATCATTGCAGTTTCAGGACAGAGATTGGTCCATGTCTGACAATGAAAAGTTTTAGTGCTGCTCATACTTTTAAAAAAGTTGCATTTCATTTTTAATTAATCTGCAGAAATTTAAACTGAGCAGTTTCTATTTAACAAGTTTGATTATTTAAGAGCTTTTGTAAGGTTTCTCTGATAGTATATATATTGAACCGATAAAAGGAAATTAGCGTGTCCTTGGTTGAAAGAGTGCTTCTTTGACTCAAGGCCTTGAAGATATCTAAAGGTTCAGACAATTGTATGGAGTGCACAGCTCTTTTGAGGGATGCTGCTTTGCATTCAGATCATGTTACTAAGAGTCGTATTTTAAAGCAGTCATTAGTTTTCCGTAAAGTAACTGGGTAACTCGACCAATTGCAAAATTTCTCTCATTGAGAACCTAATGGAACAAGTCACAGCTCCTCCAGTAGCTAATACATTTACTGCATGGATACTCTCCTAACTGAGGGTTGTGCTGTTCCCCCAGAGGTCAGAGCAGTTGATTTCATTGTGCATGTGTAAGGTTCTGCCAGTAAAACAAAACATGGCGGCAATCAAATCAACACAGTAGATATCAATGAATGGGGTGGAATGATGTCACTGCAGTACTGGCGTGGTTGTTGCACATGCATCATATGAGCACCTTTCTACAGTGCCAGCAGACACACACAAATGACGTGGAATGGGTTAAGGAAGTCTAAGTTGGAAGTTAGGCGAATGATACAAGTTTTGACAAAATGGTAAGTAATGAACCAGATACTAGTAAATTCTATGTGGACCTAGACTGACGAAATGGACAGAAATATGGAAAATGCGATGTAATGTGCCTATATTTGATGTGATTTTACATATTATGTGTGAAGGTGACAAAATGGCTTGGTAAGGAAGCTAAGACAATGTGAAATATTTTGCTTTATGAATAGGCACATTGAATACAAAGCAAGGAAGCTGTACTAGACTTTGTCACTCATTAGATAGGCCTCATCTAGAGTATTGTGCACTACTTTGGGTATCATTCTTTAGGAATGTTTTTCAAGCTACAGAGACAGTCCACAGGATGTTTACAATGATGATACCAGAAATGAAGGACTTCAGTGGAGGGATTAGAGAAACTGCGATTATTCTTACTATAGCAGAGAAATTTAAGGTGGGATTTAATAGATGCTTTCTATACATTATTAAAAATCATATGATGCCAGGTTATAGTCCAACAGCTTTACTTGGAAGTAGAAGCTTTGTACTGGTGTCGTGTTGTAACCCTGGTTTCATGTGATTTTTAATTTTGTCCACCCCAGTCCAACACTGGCATCTCCACATCTATTCATTATGTGAGGGGTTTGATACAATCAGTTGGGAGAATCCTTTGGCTTGAGTTTGATAATCAGTTGCTGTGTATTTTGAACAACTGGAAAGAGTAATGATTTCACGTAGGTTTCTTATAATCTGGAACACACTTGCCAAAAGAATGGTGCAATCAGATTATATTGGAATGATCAAAAGACAATTAGACCTGGATTTGAAGAGGATTAATTTACAGAATGATGGGAAGAAATGCAGAGTGTGAGAGTATATCAGCCAGTAGGCATGACGAACTAAAAGTTCTGATTCGCAGGACCCTTTGAGATTGCAGAGTCTGTGCTAGCTCCACCTTTCCTCATAGCTTATCTCCATTACACCATACATGATGTTTGTAGCTCATGTGTAACACAGCAACCAGGACTGCTGATAGGTCACTGGGTTCCTTGTCTGAGGTTATTCGAATAATGTTGTGGAGTCGTTTCATGTTGTTTCCATCAAATATTGACATTTGTTAAAAAATAGTTCATTTGGCTGTTAAATAACTGATTCAGTATTCCCCCAATTTTGAACAACTTTTTGACTTTGGTTTCAGTATTTAGATAATTTACGAGAAAAAGCAGAAACTCCAAACACTGACCCTTGTAATACTTAATGGAATATCTTCCACACACCATCCGATGAAACAGTCTCTCATGAGAAATCTCTGTTCCCTCTGCAATAATTATTAATGCACTCCACCCTAGAGCCCTCACCTTGCAGTTTATTCCACATTCTTTTGTTATTGTTAATAAAATAAATATTTTCTAGATTTAAAAAAATCCAATCCAAATAATCAAGGGGAGGTTAAGAATGAAAATCTTCTTACAAAAGTTGAATAAAATGCAACTTATCACTAGCTATGGTTGAAATGGAATCATTGGTTTAGAAAAAAGTTAGATAAACAACTGAAAGTAGAGGTGCCAGGTAAAATGGGAGTGTGGGACCAGACTAGGTACTTGTGGAGTTAAAGACCAGGGAAAACTTGCTGGCTGAAAGACCCCCCCATAATTCTAATGCGAAACATTGAGAGATATTTGTTTAAATTTGTAGCTGATCTCCCTGTGATGAATCAAATGGCATTCTGCAAGGCCACATTATACAAGTCCATGATACACCTTCAGTTGTATGGAGTTGAAGAGAAACTCAATGCAGATGTGAAATCAAATGTCAGTTTTTACAAACCTGAATTAAGAAAAGCCGCGAAAAGCTGTCAGTTGCAAACCATATCAGAATAGCATTTTTTGAAACAAAAAAGGCAAACTAATACTTCTAGTGTAGTCTTGTTGTGTATTTTCGAATTACACACAACCTTTTACTTGAGGAACTCAGAGTGTAGGGTAGTTCCTGCCCCTGTAAGGGCCGTTTCCTCATTAATAGTTTTGACATGGGACAGAGTACATGTCAAGAAATGTTGCAACCTGTATTTTTTTTTAATATCCCACAGGTGGCTGGTTTCCAATTTCACAATACACTCTCTGAAAGGGTGCACTTTCATTTTGCAATTTGAAAATTTCCCTCATTTTAATTTTTTTTAAAACAAAATCCAATGTTGATTCTGTAAAGTAAGACAGAAACAGAAAGACAATTCAATATTGGGAATCTGAGATCAGCATCAGATTAGTAATTAAAATAGAAGAGGTTTTCATAATCAATGTAACAGTTCTGCACAGCAACATATATCATGATTTAATCATCTCATCCTTGTGAATATTTTTAATTATTCCTGACCAATTATCCTGCAAAACACCCCGCCACACATTTTCAAATCAAGGGAAAAGCAGTGATATTATTTTACATTAGAATCCTTACAGTGTGGAAACAGGCCATTTGGCCCAACAAGTCCACACCGACCCTCCAAAGAGTAACCCACCTAACCCATTCCCCTACCCTATATTTTACCTCAGACTAATGCACCTAACACTATGGGCAATTTAGCATGGCCAGTTCACCTGGCCTGCACAACTTTCAGATTGTGGAGGAAACCCACTTAGAGACAGGGAGAATGTGCAAACTCCACACAGACAGTCACCGAGGCGGGAATCAAACCCGGGTCCCTAGCGCTGTGAGGCAGCAGGGCTAACCACTGCGTCGATGTTCAATTGTTCATTGATAACAACGTCTAGAATAGATGGACCAAATGGCTTCTGTGCTGAGGCATGCGACCATTCTGTGACAGGTATCAGCTCATGAATCTGACCTGGAATCATTGCTGGGACTTTTTGTATTGTCTTACATGCCAGTTGTTACTATAGTAGTACTGGGCCTACTAGTTCCACTGTTCCAAGTGTTCCCAATGATGGATACTTCACACATACATATTTTCAGGATCCATTTTTAAAAGGAAAAATGTGTATATTTTTCAGATGTTTCTTGTCTATTTGTGACCTAGTTTCTCCCTAAGAATACTCATGGTTTCCCTAGTGGTTTAATAGAGGTATGTCCTACCCAATGTACTGTTGTAGGTCCCATGCAGTGGTGGGGATACAGTGAACTGTGCTTCTGCTCCTGATGACAAACGCTGAGGTTCACATATTAGGGGAGTTCACTGTGGATCATTGTGATGACTTCCAGAGGAAAGAATAGTTTTTAACCTCACAATTATTTTCAATACTCCCCTGCACTTCACATCAATTATATTCATTAATGAATGCAGTGACTAATTACAATTTTTAAAAAAATGCTCACAGGCAAATTCCTCCGACTGAAGGTTATTTTCATGGTTACAGTACTAGATTTGCACCTCATATAACATTGGGCCAATCATTTGGATAAAGGTATTATCTTCTGATGAACAGAATATGTGCAGAATTACTGCAAGCGTTCAGCTCTTCATTGTCTAGTTTGACTATGAGACAATGCTGCTCCTTACAAAACGTGCACAGTAGTTCTAAGGTGGATAACAGTATTTCTGGCATCCACATTATTTGGAATACTTAAACACATCTGTAAGATATAACATTTCACCCTTCATCTCCCTATTTGCTTCATATTTAGAACATTGTACTTTATTTTTCCATTCTCCAAGAATATGAAACCAATTTATCTCTACCTTTCTCTGAAGTGTTGTGTTCTGATGTAGAAGGCATGTCGAATTCAGATAAGGGCTCTGCTTTGGAAATTTTTTTGTGTGAAAGCGATTGTGTATTAACTCCTGTTTCCAGATACCTGCTGCTGTTTGCTTTTACTCAACAGGAGATGTGTGTCTGAAACTACGAATTGTTGGTTGGCAGATGTTCAGAATTGTGAAAGGAGAAAAAGAAAGCTCAGGCCAAATGTGTTTCAGTCCAGCATTTGTTGTAAAATAATCTCTTCAGCCCCTAAAAAAATGCCCAACTCCCATTGCTGAGTATTCCAGAATAGCTGCATGGGCTTGGGGTTGAGCTGGTGAGATATAGCATAGAAGAGAATAGTTTGGAGCACAGAAGTTAGGAATATGTTCATTGTGCTAGCAATTTGAAAGAAGAATCAAATTAGTTCCACTGGCTGCATTTTCCTCAGAACCCTTCAGCAAATAGCCAATTCTATCTTGGAAATAATTATTAAATCTTATTCACCATCCTTGATTGTGCAGTCCAGGTCATTTCAATGGTCATATTGATTTTCCTATTTTATCTTGATGATCAAACTGAAAATAGGTTTCACTCCTCTCTCATGTCAACTGGGTGGCATCTCAAGTTCTCAACTGTGACCCAGTGCCCCCTTGTCAGTGGTGGACATCTAGTCAGGCTGTCAGCCAGAGCACTCAGTGGTCTTGGTTCCCTTATCTTAGGAAAGTTGTCCTGGTATTGGAGGCTGTCCAGAGGAGGTTCACTAGACTAAAAGGTATGGAGGGATTGACTTGGCAAGGGGAGCTTGAGTCGATTTGGGCTTGTACTCATTTGAGTTCAGAAGAATGAGAGGTGACTTTATTGAAACATACAAGATGCTTAAGTGGCTTGACAGGCTGGATGCAGAGAGTTTGTTTACCCTTCCGGGAGAGTCCAGGACCAGAGGGCATCATCTCAGAGTAAAGGGTCACCCATTTAAGGTACAAATTAGGAGGATTTCTTTTCTCTGAGGGTTGTGAATCTGTGGAATTACTTATTGCAGAGGGCGGTAGAGGTTGGGTCATTGAGTATATTCAAGCCTGAGATAAACGTGTTTTTAATCAGTAAGGGAATTATGGGAATGGGGATAAGGCAGGAAAATGGATTTGAGGATTGTCAAATCAGCTATGATTTCATTGAATAGCAGAGCAGATTCGATCAGCTGAATGGCCTACTTCTGCTCCTGACATATTTTTCTGTCCTGCTATTCAAGTAACAGTCAGAGCAAAAGTACTTGGCATGAATTAACTGTCTATATGTATGGTCTGGCACTACACCAATAAGGCTGTAATATGGCCTGAACCCAGAATTTTGTACGTAATTCCGATATTGCTATATACCCAAAGGGTGTGCAAAATTGTGAATCTAATCAGGGCATGTTGTGGAGGAGGAGTGAAAGGAACATGCCAATCCCTTCCTTACCTTGCAATGTGCCTTTCAGGCTTTCTAAAGTAAGGGAGTCCAGGCACACGACTTGATGCCAGCTTCTGGTCAACTCTGTATGTGGATGCCTCCCCATCATTCACAAAGGGTAGGAGGGAAAAAGTCCTGTGAGAACTCCACACCTCATCTGCATGGCTCTCCAAAGCTTCTGCACTAGACATAGATGGGAGGGAAATCTTTCTCTAGTCTCACAGATAAATTGATCATCCTTGCTATTCTGATTATAGCTGGTAAAACTGGACACCACAAAGAATGAAATGTGCCAAATGCATACTGTTCTTTATCCTTGGTCAAGAAAACAACCTCATGCTCTTTTAAGCTCCTGTGGTCACTTTTTAAGTATTCAAAGTCTGTGAGAAGATTTGTAGCTCGGGTACTCGTTGTGGTTCTGTTCGCCGAGCTGGGATTTTGTGTTGCAGGCGTTTTGTTCCTTGTCTGGATGACATCCTCAGTGTTTGGGAGCCTCCTGTGAAGCGCTTCTGTGATCTTTCCTCCGGCATTTGTAGTGGTTTGAATCTGTCGCTTCCGGTTGTCCGTTCCAGCTGTCCACTGCAGTGTCGGTATATTGGGTCCAGGTCGATGTGCTTATTGATTGAAGCTGTGGATGAGTACCATGCCTCTAGGAATTCCCTGGCTGTTCTCTGTTTGGCTTGTCCTATAATAGTAGTGTTGTCCCAGTCGAATTCATGTTGCTTGTCATCTGCATGTGTGGCTACTAAGGATAGCTAGTCGTGTCGTTTCATGGCTAGTTGGTGTTCATGGATGTGGACCGTTAGCTGTCTTCCTGTTTGTCCTATGTAGTGTTTTGTGCAGTCCTTGCATGGGATTTTGTACACTACATTGGTTTTGCTCATGCTGGGTATTGGGTCCTTTGTTCTGGTGAGTTGTTGTCTGAGAGTGGCTGTTGGTTTGTGTGCTGTTATGAGTCCTAGTGGTCGCAGTAGTCTGGCTGGCAGTTCGGAAATGCTCCTGATGTATGGTAGTGTGGCTCGTCCTCACACTACCATACAGCAAGAGCATTTCCGAACTGACAGCCAGACTATTGCGACCACTAGGACTCATAACAGCACACAAACCAACAGCCACTCTCAGACAACAACTCACCAGAGAGAAGGACCCGATACCCAGCATGAGCAAAACCAATGTAGTGTACAAAATCCCATGCAAGGACTGCACAAAACACTACATAGGACAAACAGGAAGACAGCTAACGATCGCATCCATGAACGCCAACCTGCCACAAAACGACACGACCAGCCATCCTTATTAGCCACACATGCAGGTGACAAGCAACATGAATTCGACTGGGACAACACTACTATTATAGGACAAGCCAGGGAATTCCTAGAGGCATGGCACTCATACACAGATTCAATCAATAAGCACATTGACCTGGACCCAATATACCGACCACTGCAACGGACAGCTGGAACTGACAACCGGAAGCGACAGGTTCAAACCACTACAAATGCTGGAGGAAAGATCACAGAAGCGCTTCACAGGAGGCTCCCAAGCACTGAGGATGTCACCTAGACAGGGGACGAAACGTCTGCAACACAAATTCCCAGCTCGGCGAACAGAACCACAACTTTTTAAGTATCTATTTTCTTTCTACTATAGTAAATTATTCACTGTTAGCTTTGTCCTATATGTAATCTGGCCACCCTTGTGCATAAACCACCTACTATAAAGAGATGGGATGCACGTCTACTCTGCCTGTGATGTTCTAGCGTCTCACACTGGGGGTTGAACAGCCCAGCCCAATCACAACTTTCTTCACTTGTAGCCCTGTACCTGACCCCTGCTCTGGATTAGACTAGAGCAAGATGGCAAACATCTCTTCACAGAGAGGACATCCACCAGGACATCACTAGAGCCGCTCTAGCCCTTCCCTCAACTAATATAGCTGCTGCACTACTAAAGCCACTGAACACCTATGAAGATATCAAAGTTAGATCAGCTTGGAAGCTGTGGACGTAAGCCGTCGAGTGGTTTTATGATGCAGTTTATCCTTTGGTAAAAGGACTCTTTGCCAATCCTTTACATTAATCTACTACATCAAAGGAAATGGCACTTTGTAGACTTACTTGGAACACAGTACATAGAACAGTACAGCAGAGGAATAAACCCTTCACTCTGTACTTCTACAATCATCTGATTGCATGCTTTTTCATCTCTCTGTGAGAAATAAGAATTCTATACAAAGTAAAACTATTTATGTAACTGTGGGTCCAACATTTCTATAGTATGTGAGGATAAGAGGTGGAGTGGTTTGTCCACAAGGCAACCAGAGGTTGAAGCACAGTCTCTTCCCTCTGGGACCTTGTCCTATTTAATAAACAGTAAAGATCCCGATGGAGTGAGATGTTCACCTACCCTCTTTACCTCAACATATGACTTTGCAGAGTGTCTCCAACTGTGCCTGGCCACCCATGAGCTTCACCACAAATAAGCCTGGCAGGCCAGAGATTGGTAGAGTTGATATACGTCCCATACCAGACCATACTAAGGCTTGCTACCAAATGTAATTAACTGCAGCAGTGTTTGATTAGCATGACATGACCATCTTTCCCTTTGGGATAGGGAAGGAATTTTGTTTCCCTTCATTAGCCTGTAAGAAACATCTGCAAGGTGTTGCACCAACATTCAGGCTAATAGTCAGTGCTGGAGCCTCTGCTACATCCATTCAGGTCTCATCCATTCATCATAACTTAGAGGTGTTAACCACTTAGATGGGACCATGCTTTTGAGTCCAGTTCACCAGATGGAGTTGGTGACCCCAGAATTTGAAGTCAGTTGCTTCTTAGAACATGCTGAAGAGAGGCTGTGGTACTGATGTAAAGAGTAAGTTTGTTTGCAGATAAAATTGCATAAAACTGATCTTACAGCTTCTGTGATATTTTTACCTTTAAATAAATCTGGATAGGCAGTTTAAACCTGCACAGAGTTGTTTAAATATATAATACTTTGCCTCACTTTGGGGTGAATGTAGAAAATGGAGGGCTTCCCATATTCAATGTAGTTTCTCACCTGCACAAGCGATCAAAGTAAGTTGCCAAGTTGTTCATTGTAGGAGCAACAAGCTTCATTAGTGGATACTTCAACACATCAGGTAATTGTTCAGAAAAACTGACAGAAACATCATGAAGAAACATCATGAGTTCAGGTCTGCAATATCAGAATGTATTCCTGGAATGTAAAATTTATTATCCATTCACCTAAAGTGAAATATTCCAACAATTCCTACCTGTGCATTTGAAATATTTAACTTGGTGTTCTGCTGATGGTTTCTCATCTGTGTTCTCTTCAGCATCAATTTTGCCATGTCTGTTAGCTGTACAGAGGTAATCACTTAGTTATGTGTTCATATCTGTAAAACTTTACACGTATATTCACATTTGGGAATCATATTCAATGTCCCAGTTGTTAAGAAGCCATGTGTTGGGTTGTTTTTTGAAGAAATAGGATTGTCTTTGTACCACCAGAATAAGATTGAATTAATAGCCTGGATTTGAAGCTATCTATTTTCATCATGAAAGAGGAAATCCACGAAGACATTCTGAGAACTTAATTTCAGTTTTTTTTTAAGAAGATTGCATCAGTAGCAGTGACCTCAAGCTACTGTATGGTCATAAGCACCCAACTATTATCCTTTCAGGAAGAGTATCTGTCATCCTTACCATATTTTCACTAAGGCAGGAAGCTTAAGTCAAGACATTTCCTGCACTGATAAACTCATCTTCTTGAGAATGTTGCCTGCCCACCATATTTTCATTCTGGGATGCAGGGACAAGGTGAAATTGGGCCCACAGTCTCCGGAACCATTTTTGGAGACAGTCTCAGGGGTTAGTGAATGTCAAGGTGGGTTGGTTGGAAAGCCCACCTCAATTGTCTGAGACTCCAATTGTATTTATTTGTTAATAGATCCTAAGGCCCTCACCTTTCACACCCCTTCACCTCGCCATCTGCACCCGTGTCCCTTCCATACCAAAACTTCAGCTGGGCACTCATCATAAGGTAATCTGAAGAAACAAATGCCTTACCATCTCTTGATAGTTGACAGGTGGCCTCTTTATGAATGTTTAGCCAAGCTCCAAGACTTATTAATAGATTGGCTCAGAAGAGGCCTGTTCTTATATGTTGAAGTGGGGTGGTTCATATTGATTGATTGATATCTTTATGGAATCATAAGAAGTTATTCTTTAAGCTCTTTCTTTCGTTCTTTATATGCTTATTTTGTACAAGATCAACATGTAAGGCTTCTATCTTTTACACTCTAATGGTTATGTTTGACATTTTTACAGTGTTATAAGAGCAGTAGGTGTTTTTGAAAGCAGATTTTTGAATGAGTTTTTTTTACAAATGCACTTCAAGAGCCACAAATATTATTTTCTGACTCATTGGTTCTGTAGTGCACACCGGTTGAGTGGGCATGGAGGATGTGTGCAGAGATGGGGTTTCATGCGGACATGGTTAAGAACTTTTAAAATTTGCCCTTTATAAAGATAATGATCCACTCTGTCGTTACTGAATATCTTGAGGGACTGTGAACCAAGTGTTCTTGGGAAACTGGCCCGACTCCATGATAATGCTGAGAGAGGATAACAGCTACTTGCTCCTCACAATAGGGCCAGTTGGAAGTGCAACGGTGGAGTTTGCAACTACCACACTTATCCCACACCGAGGAAAACTGCCACCACTGGGAATAGCGGCCGGAATTCAGAAATTGGGTCGTACCTACCACTTTTAGAGGCCTCCAGAAAATCTAATTCCTGATCAGGGTTGTGTTTAAGAGAGTGTCATAGCAGGCATCGATTCTTAGCTGCCCTCTGAAAAGGCCTAGCAAACCTTTCAGTTTTATTAAACTGCAAATGGCCTGTGATGTCGCAAAAAGAAGGATGGGTGCTAAATACTCTTTGATGCACACATCTTGAGAATGAAATAGAAAAACCAGAAGTTGTGCACCCACTGTTTCCCAATCCATGTGACCAAAGGGCAAATTGTCCATAATAGTACATTTTCATAAAGTCAGTCTCAGTGTCTGAATTTTGATAGAGGATTGATTCTAACTACATGGTTAATTTACCATTTTTGATATGTTTCACTTACCTTAATAATAGATTATATTTGCCTTAAAAGAGTAAATGCTATTTCAAGCAACAGATTTTTCAAAGTCATAGCTCTTGGTCTATTGTGCACATCCATTGTGGTTGGTTCCTTTTTATATATCCTGGATGGCATAGCTTTAAAATGCACATTTGTTGTCCTGAGATTGAGGTGAGGTGGAACTTTCTCCTTGAATTCTTTGCAGTGAAGGTGCTCCCAAAATGGTATGAGATGGAAATTTCAGGCTTTGGATCCAGTGACTAAGAAAGAGTGACGATTCCTGTCCAAACCAGAAGGGCATGCAGCTTGGCGATGGTTGTGTTGTAATGACAGTGCTGCTGTTCTTGGTGGTAGAGGTCACTGAATTGGGATGTACTGTTGAAGTAAGCTTGATGGGTCTGTGCAACACATCATGGTGACAGTAAATGCTGTAGCCACAGTGTGCCAGTGATAAAGGCATTGACTATTTCGTCTTACAGAGATGTAATGGAGACATCCATCTGTTTAATAGTTTTAACAACTTAAACAATAATTTTAAACAAATTGCATCCAACAATGACAGTGTAGACTTATTACAGGTGTTAGACAATATCTAAATAATAGAAAAAGGTGAACCCTAGTGAATAACTTAACACAAGAGAATGGGAAATTAACCTTTTATTTCTGAGTTCAGAATGGTGGGACATAAACTTCCACTGCTCTTGTCTCATACATTTGGCCTCACCTCTGCTACAAGCAAATTCTTTGATTCACAAGCGGGTTCCTTTTCCTATGTTATATCCAAGGTCATCTCTATTCTCTTTCCTTTTCCCTTTTGTACCAATCATCAATATTTCAGTCACACTCCAGACTGTTGAGGAGATTGGTAGGACATTACCAAGAGCGAGACATGTACATAAAATTAAAAGGAGGAGATGAAGAAGTACTAATGAGAATGAGATAACTGTCAAAGAGAGAGACAACAAAGAACAAAATTAGCAAGTCATCCATTGACTGTAAAGGAAAGGAATGTCAGGTGTTGTACATTATTGGTGGTCAATCCATAAGGAACAATTTTCCCACAAAAATTAGCCCATTTGTAATATTGTATGAGGGCCTTCTTGCAGGATCGAAAATATAACATAAGAAAGGCAAGAAAGATTTAAAACAATGATTGCTTTGGCCCTTTGCTAGTTGGTGTGTTTGGGTGTGAACTGACTCACCCAAGATTGCTGGACAGTTCTCTGATTGGTCACCATCATGTATTGTGACACCCTTGGAAGTTTCAACTGTTGCCTACCCTTCACAAGTTGCCTTGAAGAAAATATGTTATAGATGATTGTCACATAAAATGTGTGGTCTAAATGGCCACATATTTGAATAGCTCTTTGTTCTATTTATTTGGTCAGAAAACAATATGTTTTGTAATCGGCTTGTGACTTGAGAAGTAAAATGTATAGTACACTTATGAATTGGTGCACATTGAATTAGGATATCTTGCCAGATATAGGAAAATTGTAGTTAATGTTGGAATTCCTGTAAAATCTGCTTCACCTTTCAAAGAAGCAAAATTAACTTCTGAGATGGTAAACTAGGATCTGATTCAGCTGTTGTAAAATGTTCTGTTGTGTGAAAGGAACAAGAAACAATTCTCCTGGTGTTTTAGATAACGTTTAACTTTAGGCTAGGTGTCCACCTTGGCCTACTTGTTACATTATTTTGGTTCTGAGGCAGAAAGTTGTGTTCAGGCCCTATTTCAGAGAAATCACACAATACCAGGTTATAGTCCAACAGGTTTATTTGGAAGGACAAGCTTTCGGAGCACTGCTCCTTCATCAGATAGCTAGTGGAGCAGGATCATAGGACACAGAATTTATCACAAAAGATCATTGTGTCATACAACTGATGTGATATATTGAACAAGCCAATCTAGTTACCTGATGAAGGAGCAGTGCTCTGAAAGCTTGTACTTCCAAATAAAGCGATTGGACTATAACCTGGTGTTGCGTGATTTTTAACTTTGTCCACCCCAGTCCAACACTGGCACCTCCACATCATGATAGAATAATGAAAGCTATATTTGGAGCGATACTGGAGGCATGTTGTCTTTCGGATGAGAGAATGTTGCCTGCTAATATGAGCGGAAAGGTCCAATGGCAATATTTAAGGAAAGCAGGGAAATGGCCCTGGTGTTATGGCTAACATCTATCCCTCCATCCATATCACTGAAGTAAATTCTCAGGCCGTTTACGTCATTGATGTTTTCGGGACATTGCATGCAATTTGACTGCTGCACTTGCTAAACATTTGAAACATTTCCTGAGCTAAACAGCACTTTGGGGCATCCTTAAACGTTCACTGCATAGAAGCAAAATCATCTTTTCACAATAGAAAGTAGTTCATTATCTCACTGTTCATGGGATATTGCTGGCACTAAATAACTGCCGTTTACGCCTACACAGTACGGCATTTCAATGATGATTCATTACATAGGAGGCACTCTAAGGCAATTTACTGACGTATGGAGCTTGAGAAATGCAAGTATTTTATAATTGCTGTTGTATTTCTGTTATGGTCGATTGATTTCACAGATATGTGAAAGAAATGTCTCTTGCAAAATGACACCATTCAAAGAGTGGTAAAAGTTTGAAGGCTGTTCTGACAATGTGGAAAGGAAATATGAGCATGCAGATGTGCTGAGGTTTATGATCTACATTAGATATTTCACTTTATATCGTCACCCACCTTTAATCCATTTTACTTTGTTACAACTTCCTCAGCCACCTGAATATGATTGAACAGTTGTAGCTCGGCATTTAGATTTATTACAAACAGCTGATTTAATGAGGTTATTTAAACTTAATGTACAATCAGATGTCAGTGAGTTCTTGCTGTGTCACATTTTTCCATAACATTTGCAGTCTGTCATGATCAACCGTATTATTTACTTCCCTAGCTCACATACAATGCATCAGCTGTAGGAAATAGTTGGAAATGAACAAAGCTATGGAAATTAAAAGCTGCCATTGGCAGTGAGTTTTAAAGCAATTGTTCAAATACAAGAATGTGTCAGTGTTAATGCTTTCGTCCTGCAGTTTGATGTCATCAACATGATTTAATTGAATTGCTGCTTTGGAACGCATGGCTAGCCATCCATTATTGTAGGTATCTTGGCCAAGATATCACTTTGTTTGATGAAAGGGTGTAATGACTGTAGTAAGTAAAGTCCTCTTTATTCAAAAGTTTTAAAGAATATAGATTTCCTGCTGATATGTAAAACTTTAAATCCCCTTTTTAATAATCAGTTAAACTAAAAGCTTGACCCAAAACCTCAAGTTAGTTGCAGCTTTGTATTTCCCATGTTAAATTGCAGAAGCCAAATTTTGTTGGATCTTTGCGCGTTACAATTTTGCAGAGGAGTTTTCCATTTTTTTAACTACAACATTGTCATGTGACGTCTAATCAATATTTCTAATCCACAATAATTAGAGAAAGTTTTAGGAATGGGCAATGATTGTAAATTGCATTCAGCTTACCTTGTCACAAGTCCAGGCATCTTCATTCCAGAGACAAAGACAAACAATCATTCCTTTGCCTTTTGAAGATTGTTTGTTTGTTTATTTGAAAAACATCTTTAAGACGCTGGATGTGTCTCAGTCTTGTTGAAAAGCAGTGGTTCTGAGTTCAGAAATCACTTGGTTACGCCATTGAAATGAGATTTAACTGTCCACAGCAGCAATTTACTCAGCATCTTGAAGGTGGCAGAAAGAGCTTTCCCCTCTGTACTTCACCAACATCTCCCACTATGTGCTTGTGCTTGGACTGCTTGTGCAAGCAAATAGTTAGCCTTGGATACAGACTAAATAGAGCAGATCTGGAGGAAAGGTCATGCTCCCACGAGAAGATTAGGCGTGTTGATTGAAAATGCACTGCTTACCTTTAGCTGCCTTAGCTGGTCAGGGCAGGCATTTCAGAGCGGCTGATTGTTCCGTTAATATTTTTGGAAATTAGTTGGACATTTTCTTTGTATGCTTTATTAACTTTCAACTGACTGAAGGTTTCGAAACTTATCTCTGCACTTTTAGGTAACACAGATGTGTTCATCATTTAGTGGTGAGTTACTTTTCCCAATGTTAAACGCTTGAGAACAGTTGTAGCATTCCTGCAATGTAACAGCAAACCCTTATTTGAGGAACCCAGTGCACTTTGACACGTCCCTTCATAATACGGTCTGCTTAGTGAGATTTTACAGTGAAGCTACAGGTCATGGAGAAGTGCAAATGAGCTCACATCTCCTTTTAATCCACACAGCTCTCCCCAGTGATATAGAGGGAGAGCTGAAATGGAAGTACTCTCCCCCAGGGTGGGTGGGCAAATGCAGAAGATGAATTGATGTTTCGAGCAGCTTCTCAACAGAGATTTGAGGGCAAGTCCTTTGACAAAGGTTTGAGGTCAGATTGCCTGCCCAGGATATTATTCTTGGGAAAAAAAAATGCATCTGCTTTAATGGGCATGAAATAAAATTTGAGAGCAAGTAAAATCCAAAAGATTTGTTGTGATTGTACTCATCATGCATCTGGATAGGATTTGCACATTAACCTGATCGCCAGAGGCAAACCTTTTGTCTGGTAAGACTTTGTTTTCCATAGATGTTAGAAGTACTAGGTACATCCTTAGGTACAAAATACTCTACCTTTTAACATAGCCATTGTAATTCATCTTCCATTTAGTGTGCTTGAATTAAATAAGCATTCAATTCACAGTTTCAGATGATTAACTAATATTCCTGCCATCAGCTTCCTTTCAGGATAAAGATTTAGTTCTTATACGCTTGCTTGCATATATTTCATGTCAGTTATTGCCTTGAATTGCTGAGATTGGTTTAACACCTCAATGTGCCTTCAATTAAGGTTTAAAATGATATTAGACAATGGTGCCTTTTTGGATTGCATACAAAGTTTTGATACCTGTCTTTAATGAACACCGTGATTAACAGCCTAAGCCAATAAAATACAAGGACAATGTTATTGATACTTTTTTCTGCAGATTAGGAAGTAAAATAAGTCAGTCATTTTGAAATTCACTTGTTCCTTAAAGTTAAGAAGGTACAATGCCTGGTGTGTAATTTTACTTAGGGTGTATTGATTTGGAGGTGCCAGTGTCGGACTGGGGTGTACAAAATTAAAAATCACACAACACCAGGTTATAGTCCAACAGTTTTAATTGGAAGCAGACTAACTTTCGGAGCGTCGCTCCTTCATCAGGTGACAGTGGAGGGCTCAATCCTAACACACAGGATTTATAGCAAAAATTTACAGTGTGATGTAACTGAAATTATACATTGAAAAATTGATTGTCTGTTAAGCCTTTCATCTGTTAGAATACCGTGATAGTTTCACTTCTTTCACGTGTAAATCACAAAACCTTTTCTTAAAAAGTTGCATTCTTGGGTTTGCTGTTAACAATGGTGATAACTAGAAAATATGTTGAAGGTGTTAGCCCCCTGTGTTCTCTGTCTATGCCATGATGTTTAGATTGATTCTAATCTAAAAAGTGAGATAACGGAGTTTTACATGAATTCATGCAGTTTTTGAGCTCAGAGTTCTACAAGAATGCATGCAGATTTTGAGCAAAGTACAATGTAACCCTGCAAGTATAAATTCACCACACAAAATATATGTGTGCATGTGGGTCTTTGTCTGTCTGTGTGTGTGTGTGTCTGTCTGTCTGTCTGGGTTGGGAGTTGTGAGTGTGAGAAAGTGTATGTGTGTGTGTGTAGTGAGTGCAGAGTGTCTTAAGTCTGTGAGGGGGTGCATGTGAGAGTGTGGGAGTGTGTGGGTCTGTAAGAGTGTGTGTAGGTGTCTGTGTGCGCATCTGTGTGTATGTGTGTATAGGAGTGCCTGTGTGTGTGTGTGTGTGTGTGTGTGTGTGTGTGTAGGAGTATCTGTATGTGTGTATAGTGCAATGGTGGTCACCTGTAATATGACATGAACCCAAGGTCCTGGTTGAGGCCATTCGACCTTGGACCTTCGGGTGACCATCCTTCAAGATGGACTTTGGGACAGGCAGCAGAGAAAAGTGGCCGAACAGAGGTTGATAGCTAAGTTCGGTATCCATAGGGAGGGCCTTAACCGGGACCTTGGGTTCATGTCACATTACAGGTGACCACCATTGCACTATACACAGACACAGATACTCCTACACACACACACACACTCACACACACACAGACGGTCCTATACACACATACACACGGACACACATATACACATAGACACGCACATAGACACACACACTCCCACACTCACACATGCACCCCCTCACAGACTTAAGACACTCTGCACTTACTACACACACACATACACTTTTTCACACTCACAACCCCCAACCAAGACAGACACACACACAGACAGACAAAGACCCACATGCACACATATATTTTGTGGGGTGAATTTGTACTTGCAGGATTACATTGTACTTTGCTCAAAATCTGCATGGATTTATGTAGAACTCTGAGCTCAAAAACTGCATGAATTCATGTAAAACTTTGTTATCTCACTTTTTAGATTAGAATCAATCCAAACATCATGGCATAAACAGAGAACACAGGGGTCCAATATCTTCAACATATTGTCTAGCTATCACCATTGTTCACAGCTAACCCGAGAATGCAACTTTTTAAAAAAAGGTTTTGTGATTTACACATGAAAGAAGTGAAACTATCATGGTATTCTAACAGATGAAAGGCTTAACAGACAATCAATTTTTCAATGTATAATTTCAGTTACATCACACTGTAAATTTTTGCCATAAATTCTGTGTGTTAGGATTGAGCCCTCCACTATCACCTGATGAAGGAGCTGTTGGACTATAACCTGGTGTTGTGTGATTTTTAACTTAGGGTGTATTGTAATTGACATCAATAATCCTGTGGTCGAGATGGTGAATTAGTGGAGGCTTCAACTTAGAATGATGACCCAATGAGCTTTGCTAGAAATTAATCTCAAATGGACAGAATTGGGCTGAGCTGTGAGCAGATAACCATCCAAACTTGATTCTGAACAGCAGAAACTTGTGAGTGTTTAGTGTTGCCAACCTCAGGAGACCAGGGAAGAATATTCACAGAGAAAGGAATCAAAAACAATATTAGAGCAACATTATGATGTTTCCATCCCACTTAGCTACAGATCAGAAAACATATCCTGAAGACTCAAAATCCAATATCTGTTTTAATTTCTAGCCCTCATTCTTATGCATCCTATGAATTATTAGGGCATTTGAACACGTACAAACATTTAAAAAGCTGCAGGAATTGATTAATTGTTAAGCAATGTGTGTCACTTACCTCAAAGGTACTTAAAAAGCGGGAAACCAGGAGTGAAGGAAGTAGGAAGATGGTTTGTCTTTGGGATCAGCAGCCTCTGTGTTATATTGTATAAATTGTGTTTTCCGAGTTGCTAAACAGCAGGATAAAGAGTGGCTGAAAAAAACTGAAAATGTCAAGTAAGTGGTGAATTCAGTTTCATGCAGCAGATGATGAAAATAATAAAGATTTAGTAGCTAGATATGTTAAATCAAGTGATCCAATTTGTCAAGAGGAAGTACATCTCACAATCCCAAAAGTAGTGCAAATTATTAATAAGCATGAATTGCTCCATTCGGTGTGATTTAGGAAGGTCCTATTCAATTATAATGTCATAATTTTATTTACTGCTGATCTTTCAGCATAACGTATCACTTCAAACTTTTAAATGTCTATTGTCATTTCAGTAGAAATGTGCAAGATCTTTCATGATGAATGCAGTGCTACAGTCAGTTCCCAGATTGTGGTTACTGAGATATGTATCAGTGCTGACCGACAGTGATTGTTCACATAGGGTGGTAGCATTACTTTGCATTCATCAATCCTGATAGTTATCTATATTGATAAGACAAAACAAATCTACCCGGCAGGCTTTTGCTACACGGCATTCTGCAGTTGAAGCAATTTAATTGTTAGCAGTGCTCTAAAGAAACAGCATTATCTGTTGAGATTTCAAGTCAGTGCAGTACAAGAAGGCGACTTATCATCGCATTCTTGAGGGCATCGAAATGCTGGCCTTGCTAGCAATGGTTATGTTAAAACTGTTGAAGTTATGAACAACAGCAATTAGACATGGATAGTGTGCATTTTAAGAGGATATAATCCATATGGTGTGATAGCCTATGATCATGTTCATAGATCATGAATTCGTGAACTTCCTCTTTCACAAAATTAGTTAATCCAATGTGCTGTAATCAATGCAAAATTACATCTAACAGACGTGATTGTATCTACACCTTTCCAGCAGTTTCTTTTGTACAATTATTGCTTCGGATTCTAAGCATGACATGGAAGTGTGAGGTAGCGGGCTTCTCCCTTCACACTTGAATCCAGAGAAAACTCCAGGTGAGTGGAGTGATCATTTCCTTCCTGCTCAATGTAAGTATCAGAGTGTCCTTGTCCAATTGCAAGCCAACCTCACAAGGACACTGAAACACCAAATATTCCTCAAATGGCCATGAACATAACTCATAACTGTTGTTGAAATGGAAACAGTGATGAAATAACTTGTTCATATGGTATGAGAGTGGGCAGAAAGTTGGCATCTTCATCTTGTTTAAACTGTGGCCAACTTGCAAGTGGTCAGTATCAATTGCCCTCCCAACTCTGCCACCACTCATCTTGAGGGATACAAAATAAAAGCAGTTTATTGGGCTTTCTGAGTTGCATTTTAGACACCTTGCAAGTCTAGTCCAGAGGCAGACCAGTACAGGTGCAGTTTTGTTTTCTTTTACTCGTTAATTTAAAAGTCAGCTACATGCTGAGGAGGCAGAAAGGCAAGTAATTACTCTCTTCATGGATGAATTAATTAGCCATTTACCTTGGGGGAAAGTATGCATGTGATAATTCCATTTTTAATTCAAAGGTGGAGCTGGTGTGTTAGCTGGCAACTATAAGTAACTGAACCTTTCCTGCAGACAGGTTGTACTGGGTTCATAGTTGGGAAACTAACCAGCTTTCTCAGTGACCGGTAGACAACCCTTTATCCGAAATCCGAAAAGTTCCAAAATCCGAAGGTTTTTTTGTGAAGTTTTTTTCTCATTAACAAGGTTGTTCGGCGTGCAAACAGTTAACCCAAGTCGACACCCACTCGATGTGTGTCACTCAGATGCGACATGGCCCATCAACAGCAGGCCTCAATTCTCTCTCAAGGTCCATTTTACTCAGTAAGTCTGCTCCTTCGGTAAGATTTTTAAAACTTTCACCGTCAAACTGTCACTTACTCTGAAATTCAAAAAATTCTGAATTCTGAAAACCAGCTGGTCCCAAGCATTTTGGATAAAGGATTGGGCACCTCTATCAGGAAGACAGGTAATCCGGTAGATGGTGAGTTGTAGCATTTGAGTAGTCATTAAATCAGCACCAAACGCCCTTAATTTCTGGTGAGTTGTGAAAGTCCCCTGTGGACTGTCTCACCCAGGGCTCTAATGATGAGGTGGCAAAAGGGGTGAGTATCTTGTTTGCCCAATAATTGCCCTCTCTCACCAGCTCCAGGGAGGGTACTATTCCACCTTATGTCTCTGGTGAGTGTGGGCACTGTCAGCTGCATCAGAAAATAACTGATCATTGGTTCCTCAGAACACTCGGTCCCACAGCTGGATGAATATTAAATGAGAACTAATTGGCGGCCTGCAAAATGAAGTCCTCAAAATGTATAAGACACACCGGTATGACAAAACACAACCACATGCAACATTGAATTGGCCTGAACCTTTCCATTAACCTGACAAAAGTATTTTAAACTCTTAGAAACTCTAGCATATAAAATGTTATGATTTTGCTGAATGACTTTATATGACTGTAGGGGCAATTGATTGGCAGCGTCAAGCTCCTCGGAGTGACGATCATTAACAATCTGTCCTGGTCCACCCACATTGACAACTATGGTCAAGAAAGTACATCAATGCCTCTACTTCCTCTGGATGCTAAGGAAATTAGGCATCACTACATCGACACTTACCAACTTTTACAGGTGCACCATAGAAAGCATCCTTTCTGGTTGCCTCGCAGAGTGGTTTGGCAACTGCTGTTCCTAAGATCGCAAGAAACTACAGAGAACTGTGAACAAGTCCAGTCCATCACCCACACCAGCCGCCCATCCATTGACTGCGTCAATATTTCCCGCTGCCTTGGGAAAGCAACCAGCATCATCAAAGACCCCTCCCACCCCGGTTCTACTCTCTTCCATCCTTTTCCCTTGGGCAAAAGATATAAAAGTTTGAATACATGTACAAACAGATTCAAGAACAGGTTCTTCCCTGCTATTATCCAAATTTTGAATGGGCCTCTTTAATGTTAATGTTGGTCTCCCTCTGCACCTTCTTGGCAGCTATAACAGTGTATCCTTCACTCTGTTCTGTTACCCTGATGCACTTGTATAATACAATCTGCCTGTAAATCACACAAGACAGCATTTTTCACTGTACCTTGGTACAGGTGACAGTAATAAATCAAATCAAATTGACAAGAATTCTCAAATTTATTTTCCTTCACCTTTCCGAACCAAAACAGGTCTTCTAGTTGCACATAACAGTCTTGGTAACAGTCGATGTAAAATGCTGACTGTTTAAATATACTTACCAATGGTAAGCAGGCCAGCATGGTTGCTGGAGCGACAATTGAATCTTGAGGCTCCAAGAAAACTAATGAATACCAGGTTACTCTCAGCAGTTTGTTTCACTTTTGCAGGTTCAGACCTCAAACATCTGTTGCAAATAACACCAATTTATCCTTTTTGTTTAGACGAGCAAGAAATTATATTTTGTCTGTAGTGAAAGTACTCTTCATCCTGTTTTCTGTTTTGGATCAGGTAGCCAGATTTTATAAACAGTCAATCTGCTCTGGAGATTGAGCTATCTGAAAATTCCCAACAGAGAATTTCATCTTACACTTGTGGGTGATAGAATTAATTATTGTATGTTGTATAATGTATTAATTCTAGCCCAGGCAGTATTTCTTTGACACAGATGCACAATAACACAGTATGTGACATTCAGTAAAAGATATCTGTCTCATGTTCAGTCACTCTCTTAATACAGTGGCATAGTGTGGTGTGTTCAGTCAGTCAGTTATGGTATGTAATATACAGTAACGGCAGTAAGGACAGTTTACATTTAAGTCAGTATTAAGAAACTTCAAGACAACTTTCTCAACAAGAACTTAAGCTTTATAATATACATTATGTAAGCTTACAAATAGGGCAATACTCTGGCTATAGTACACTTACAGATTCAATAAACCACATCAAGGGAGTGAGGAACACACAAAAAATATCAAACGTATAAGAAACAGGTTAATGATTATTTGTGGATGACACTAAATTGGGAGAATAGTCGATACTGAAGTGAATTACAATAAATTACAGAAGGACATTAACAAAGTTGCAGAATGTGCAAACAATTGATAAGTGATGTTCAACACAGATAAATGTGATCTTGGTTGGAAAAATAGGAGGACCACTTGTTCCTTGCTAGATGCACATCTAGGTGGGGTAGACGAACCCACATGGAATCTCAATCACTAAAAATTACACAGAGGTTAACAAATGTCTTTTATTTTTAAAGAAACTAGCAATATTTCTAGAGGGATATGACTGCAAATTAGGAAAGTCCTGTTGAACCTGTTTTATCACAGTTTGAGTACTGCGTGTTGTTACGGTGGCCGCATTATAAAATCGGTACAAAGGCACTGCAGGGATACCAAGAATATACAAGAATGATACCAGAAATGGGTATATGTACATAACAGGAATGGATCATCAGGTTAGGTTGTGTTTCTTTTGGTGGCCTAATGGCGTTTAAAATTGTGAAAGGTTTTGATAGCGTGGGTGCAGAAGAAATGTTTCCTCTTGTGGAGAACAGCATAACCAGAGGCCATCAGTATAAAATATTCACAAGGAAATCCAACAAGGAATTCAGAAACCTTCTTTACTCAACAAGTGATACTACATCAAACTCTCTAGCACAGGGAGTGGTTGAAGCTGAAAGAGAATATGTCTTTAATTGAAAGGTAGAGAGGCTTTGAGGAAGATTCAAATGGATGGTATGTTTAAATGGGAAACGATGGGAGGAAGCTCAAGTGAAGCAGCAGCCAGCAAGAGCTGTTATGGGCAAATGGTTTGTTACTTTATAATATTCCTCTACCATTTTTTACCATTTGATATTTTACGCAGCGGGACACCGAAGAAAATCTTTGAGGGCAAATATCTGTTTGTGCTTTGAACAATTGCATGAATTTAAATGCCACAGAAATGAAAATCCTAGTTTAGTCAGAATTGTATCTAGAGGATTCAGCATATTGAATGCTGCTGTCCACATTTCAGGTTAAAAACTGCATCAATTTGGTAATCTTAACAGAACAGTGGTGAAAATTCAAGATATTAATGCAATTCTGATCCAACCAAATAACTTGATCTTTTATGGTTTATAGAAATTTTATTTTAAAAAAACCTTAACCTTGTACTTGAATCTCTGCATTTTGGTTTTAACTTTGATGCTTGTAATGCTTGGTCTTTTCTTCCCTTTATAATGATTTTATATTAACATTCTCCCATGTATTGTATTTGGCCACTTTATATTGACATTGATTCAATAAATGAATTTAATAAGCCATCAAACAGCCCATCATTAGAAGGATGCTGTGGACTTTCAAACAAAGATTGTCAAACAGAGGACAGCAGATCATTACATTTACGTAGCCCAAATTCTCCCAAACAACAATGAGATTGTGACTTTCAGCGATGAGAGTAGGGTGACAAGTGTTGGTCAGTCATTGGAGAGATATCCCCTGCTCTTCAGTGAAGAGTGGCCATGTGATCTCTTATATCCCCTTGGGAGGGTAGCTTCATATCTGAACTGAGGGATAGCACCTCCTTCAGTAATGCATTGGAGTGGCAGTCACTGGAGATTTTGTAAAGCCTCCAGATCTAGACTTCAACCCATAACTTTCTGGCTCAAAAGTATTACCAAGTGAATGACCAATGGCACCTAGTTCTAGGGGGGCTGAAGTAACTTCTTTTGTGGAAACTCTCTTTGATGCCATTCACTCTACCTGGAACTGCCACAATTCTGTAGGAATCTCGCATATTTTTAAAGATCAGTAAACAAACTACAAAATTTTAACTTTGAGTACCTTTGGAATCCTGCAGTGCAGGTGCATTGGAATGGTCCATCTGCTAGTGGACTACCATCTGAAGACTTTGTAGTGCTTTGCCCCACCATGGGCACAATGCCAGTAATGTTTCTTGGTGCAGGCAGGCTAAGTGTATGGGCCATGAACATGTTAATGGATTGTTCTGCTCTACCATAGGATCAAGAGAATTATAACTTGAAGTTGTCACAGTGCAACTGTTCTCCCATAGTAATGTTACACAGCAGCGGCATGGTGGCTCAGTGATTAGCACTGCTGCCTCACAGCACCAGGGTCCTGCGTTTGATTCCAACCTCAGGCGACTGTCTGTGTGGAGTTTGCATATTGTCTGCATAGGTTTCCTCCCACAATCCAAAGATGTGTAGGTTAGGTGAATTGGCCACGCTAAATTGCCCAGGGTTGTGTAGATTAGGTGCATTAATCAGGGGTAAATATAGGGTAGGGTAGGGGGGTGGGTCTGGGTGGTTTAGTCTTTGGAGGGTTGGCGTGGGCTTGTTAGGCCGAAGGTCCTGTTTCCATACTGTAGGGATTCTATGAAATATAATATTTTACAAATTATCTACAGCCAAAAGAGACAGAAGTGATTCTATTTGAATTGATAGCTATGATTGACCCAGATTAATGTTTATTTGTGGGTTTGGAATATTACCCAACCTCCAGTGGCTGGCAAAACCCCACTCTCTTTAAATTCCCTCCATTTGGTTCTACTTATTCAATGTTGAAAAGCTCTGGGCCACATTAAATTACAAACTAAACTAACTCCATTTCCTTTTTAATATGTAGACTTATGACCATTGGAGTGAACAAAATTCATTAATGTTTCTACCTGTCTGATAGCAAGAGAAAGTAAATTTTGACTCTATATTGTATCAGTGCTTAAAGGTGAACCCTAGCTACTCCAGAGTATCAGGAGATGTTGAGTGTGGACTGGAGTTGTCTTGGTGTTTTGTCCCCCATTATTGTCATGTACTTAGCGTGATAATTGGACTGAAAGGTACTTAAAAGGCTAAAGGACCAATAGCCTTGGAATCACACCATTTCATAGGCATCAGACAACAGAAGAAAAGAAAATATATCTGGTTAGCAGAGGGGTAACAATGCAGTCATAGAGTCATACAGCACAGAAACGGACACTTTGGTCCAACCAGTCCCTGCCGAACATAATCCTAAACTAAACTAGTTGTGCCTGCCTGCTCTTGGCCCATATCGCTCTAAACCTTTCCTATTCATGTACTTATCCAAATGTCTTTTAAACATTGTAATTGTACCCACATCCACCACTTCCTCAGGAAGTTCATTCCACACGCAAACCACCCTTTGTGTAAAACACTTGCTCCTCATGGCTTCTTTAAACATTTAAAATTTCTCTCCTCTCAACTTAAAAATGTCCCTCTAGTCTTGAAAGCACCCATTCCAGCAAAACGACAACTACCATTAACCCTATCTATGCCCCTTATGATTTTATAAACTTCTCTTGACTTGGTATATTTAAAAACTGAAAGAGCTGTGGATGCTGGAAATCAGAAACAAAAGCAGAAATTGCTGAAAGGTTTCAGCAAGTATAAAAGCATCTGTGGGGAGAAATCAGAGTTAATGTTTTGGGTTCAGTGACTTCCTCAGAAAGGAACATTAAATCTGATTTCTCTCCACAGATGTTGCCAGACCTGCCAAGCCTTTCCGGCAATTTCTTTTTTTTTTGCTTGTGACTTGGTATTTTTGGTAGTTTTATACGTCTGCTGCAAGAATTCTTAAACCCTTCTGTCATCATTTGTTTGGTCGTAATTTTAGTCTTTAAACAAGGAGCAGTTAAAGCCATCTCCAAACACACAGAATTTATTAACTGTGAGGGTCTGCTATTAGTGAAGGGGAAACCTTGTGAACTTTGCAAAAGCACTTTCACTTTCACAGAAGTAAGAGACTGATGTGAGGTGTTTTGGTCATTTGAAGTTTAGTCATATCTAGTGCTGATCCTAATACAGGGTGACCGTTGTATCCGTGGAATTGTTTTCCACTGTTTCAGTAAACTAACTCCATTTCCTTTTTAATATATAGACTTATGACCATTGGAGTGAACAAAATTCATTAATGTTTCTACCTGTCTGATAGCAAGAGAAAGTAAATTTTGACTCTATATTGTATCAGTGCTTAAAGGTGAACCCTAGCTACTCCAGAGTATCAGGAGATGTTGAGTGTGGACTGGAGTTGTCTTGGTGTTTTGTCCCCCATTATTGTCATGTACTTAGCGTGATAACTGAACTGAATTTCAGTTTACCGCAGCCTGAACATATTAGATTAGATTAGATTACTTACAGTGTGGAAACAGGCCCTTCAGCCCAACCAGACCCATTCCCCTTCACCTAACACTATGGGCAATTTAGCATGGCCAATTCACCTAACCTGCACATCTTTGGACTGTGGGAGGAAACCGGAGCACCCGGAGGAAACCCACACAGACACGGAGAGAATGTACAAACTCCACACAGACAATCGTCTGAGGCGGGATTTGAACCCGTGTCTCTGGCGCTGTGAGGCAGCAGTGCTAACCACTGTGCCACCCATTATAGGGAACTTTCCGGAAACAAGGACCAGGGGGCGGCTGGGATGGTAAATTTCCCACTTAAATGAATGGGTTTGCTCCTATCCACAGTTTCAGGCTTCCACAGTAGGTCTTAGAACCAATGCCCCATGAGTATGGGGAGACGACTGTATACAAACTTGATGATGCTGATGTGCAAGGGATGGAAAAATGCAGAGAGAAAAGCAGCCTCTGTGACTTTGAACACACAAACAGAAGAAATGGACACCTGAAAACAAGGTGTTTTCCAGGCCGCTGACTTGGGTTATTGCAGAAAACAAGGGGAGGAAAATGTTCTGGGAAAATGTTTTCAAAGAAAACTTGGAGAAGTAATTGATACCAAAAACATTGAAGCTGTTTACAATTGGAACACATCTCTTTACATAAATATCCTACGTTCTGGAAAGTTCACTCCTACTTTCTGCATAAACAAGGACCAGAAAATAAACACAGCTTGTTGTCAAAGCACCAATAAAACATTCAACATTGTCCTCACTACCTTTGGGATTAAATAGTGAAGGGAGAGGAAGCACTTACCATTAGTGCTCCACAGTTTTTACAGATAGCTTACAAAACAAGGACTGATTGACCGTTTGTGTGAAAATAACGAGTTCCATTTAATTTTGCTAAATCCACTAATCCCTCAAATTCCTGTTTCCATCTCGGCAAGAGATCCTCTTTAGCCAAATCTCCTGTGTAAGGGCTATTGTACTACTTCACCATCCATCTCTGACAGCTGATGCTAAGAGACTGGTTAGAGCAAATACTTGATTGGACAATAGGTTTATTGTCACATGTACTCCAAGTACAGGAGTACAGTGAAAAGCTAACAACATCGGCCCTCACGGCACTATCTTGGGTACAAAGTACCTAGGTACAAATCTTAGATGCAAAATGGAGGAATAAAGAAAGAAAAGTTACATTACCTACAGTAATTCACAGTATAATTGTTGCATTAATGAAGATTGCTCCTTGCCTGCTTTGCCAATTTGCAGGAAAATCTTTACGATAGGCAATTGTTGAGGATGGCAATCCACATTTGCCTTCAGTTTACCACAGCTGTCTCTGAAATGATCAGTCCTAATTTGGCTAATATTTATTCCAAACAGTAAATGAAAACTGTATCGTAATGCACTGTTGTTCAGAAGATGTACAATGTGTTTCCATTGGCATTGTATCCTACAAGGAAAGCAATGTTATAAAACGCAAATCAATTTACGTTAAACCTTTGGGGAGCGTGGGTTAGAGGAATGAATAAGGTTTGAGTGAGCACTTTTTTGTCTCCAACTGCTGCTGGCTCTATACTGAATAGACTTTGGGAAACTATTTTGTTAATTGATGAGAAAAGGTTTCAAGTCATCAGTTGTAGTGGAGGATGTGTGTTTTCTTCCTTGCTGTTTCGGTAAGTGAGGGAAGTTACAAACTTTTTTTAACAATCCCTACAGTGTGGAAACAGGCCCTTCAGTCCAACAAGTCCACACCGACCCTTCAAAGAGTAACGCACCCAGACCCTACCCTATATTTACCCCTGACTAATGCACCTAACCTACACATCCCTGAACACAGGATGGAGGGAGCTAACTTGGGCAGTGGAGCCCATTGTTGCTTGAGATTGGGTCAGGTGACCCTGGGAATGTTTGCGCCAAGGATGTCCTTGCCAGAGGCAAGGTGACTCTCCTTGTCCTCGACCTCAGGGGCTCTGAATGTAGGGGGGGCAGGTGGGGGGTGGGGTGGAGGGCGGGGGGAGGGGGGATGCAGGCTGGTGTTGGAGCGTCTGTACAGACCTAAAGTGACTTGAAAGGAAGCTTCTGAGACGCTGCTTTGTGGTTCCTCCTTCACTTGGATGCCGCCAGGCACTGCCTTGTCTCCATGTGAAGACGGGTGTCAAGGCTCCTCTAACACACCTCACCCTTAAACTCTTGCCCTGTCTTTGCCCCAGGGTTGTCAGGACCAATGAAAGTGTAGCTGTGCGTGATTCTCCACATCCCGTGGTCCTAACTCTCCATGGCAGCCACCACAACTGGCTGCATTGCTCCAGTTCATGGGCATTGAGGGCCAGTGCAGCGTGGTAGACTTTAGTGCCACTCTGCGCATTGTCCGTCAGCCTAAGGCCACAGGGTCCTCTGCTGCTGGGGGGAGGAGGGGGTGTTCAGCAGTGATTTCCTCCCCCTCCACTGTCTACCATCTCTGTGCTGTTCTTGGCCTCTGAGCACTGGTGTGGATTCAACCAAGGTGTCAGTGTGGAAGCTGGATGGGAGTGTAGGGGGCAGATGTGTAGATGCTCCCTCCACCTTACTGCCTGCATGCGGTTGATGTCATGCTCTCTGGAGGAGATGGCCATGCCTTTGTCAATTTGTTCAAGTGGGTTGGCGCACCCTATAACATAGAAAAGATGGAAGGGCATTGAGGTCAGTGGCTAGAAGTGGTTTTCCATGCAGGACATTGTCACCCTGGTTAATATAATTATTGTATCATATGTTCTCAACCGCGACATTATGACATTTCCCTCTCCTGATTCAACCCCTCGGTGTTTCCCTCATTAACATTTAATGCCAAATATTTCTGCATTGTGTATTGAGTTCGCTTTTATTAGTAGATTCTATTAAATCTAACGAAACCTACATCATCTAAGGTTCCTTAACCTGACAAAAACAGCCAGGCTTTCAGACTGTGCAGGATTCAAGCTCGGGTATCCAAAGTGAGTGTGCAGCGTGCTAAAGTGTCACTCCATTCATCCAGCACAGTTGTTCATCAAACCTGATACTGGAGTGAGAGTGAAAACCTTCCTAGTGTGATCCCTGTCCACCATTACCATTAACACTGCACCACCAGTAGGTATTTAAGAACCTGGATATTAAATAGCATGAAGATTGCTTTTTAGTTCTCTGCAGTTGAGATCATTAACAGTTTGCATGTATGTTTACATTTCTCTGAATCTGCTGCAAGTGAAGTTGATTACATCCATGAAGCAAACTCCAAGACAAAGGACCAAATCAATGAACCAGACATGCCTTCTCCTCACCAGGTGCAATGCACACTGTTGGTTGAACAAGTTTGGAATAAATGCCTAGAAATACTGTCTCTTTACCTGACAGAATGTGGCTGGGACATGGAATGGTCTTTGTTAAGAGAGAAATCTACAGCAAAAATGAGAGTAATGAAAGAAATAGCTGGAAAAGTAAACCTTAATGTGTTACCCTGCTCTGTGAGGTTAAGTGCCTCTGTTGTTCAGATTGAAAGTCGTTTTGTTGTTTTACTAGGTAACCAGCATCTAGCTTTTCTTAAAATATAAGCTTCATTTTCATTTGCACTTTAATTGCTTTCGAAGAATAACCTTGTTTGTATTGTGCTCCCCTTGAGTAGATTAACAGTTGAATGAATCTGATTTGACATATTTCCAGCTTGTTGGCAAAATGTTGAAGACTTCATACGTAGGCGTTATTTTTGTTCCTGTAACAAGTAACTGATTGGATAGCTGGAAGGGATATAGTAGTTATAGGTTATGAGTCTTCAATAAAATGCCTCACAGAAAACCTGTTAACAAATTTCAGGTATGTGACATAACTGGAAATGTTGCAGCATGCAGGAAAATGTACTTGACCAGTGAGAAATAAAGAGGAAACCTAATGATTTGCACTACTCAGATTGGTGAATGGTTGCCAGTGTGTTCCCCAGGATTCATATTTGTTGTCCATCATTAATGATTTTGGGAATCAGGAGCACAATTTTGAAAACTATTAATGAGCTCAAACTAAAAGGGCTGGAGAATTTGGGGTGGCACAGTGGCAAAGTGGCTCAGTGGTTAGCACCGCTGCCTCACAGCACCAGGGACCTGGGTTCGATTCCACCCTCAGGTGACAGTCTGTGTGGAGTTTGCACATTCTCGCTGTGTCTGCATTGGTTTCCTCCAACAATCCAGAGGAATCCAGGTGAATTGGTTATGCTAAATTGCCCATAGTATTAGGTGCATTAGTCAGGGGTAAATGTCTGGGTGGGTTACTCTTCGGAGGGTGGTGTGGAAGTGTTGGGTGAAGGGCCTGTTTCCACACTGCAAGCATTCAATGATTTAATTACAAAAAGCATCAATCAGACTTTGTTCATTCAGTTGGCAACGATGGATTACTGTGGGGAAGTGAGAGGTCACATTTTGGCAGGAAAGGCAATAGATGGGTGGTTATGGTCAATGATATTGTAGGGTCTGGACAAATGAGCAGACAGTGGCATAATGGTCCTATCACTAGATTAGTAATCTAATAAACCAGAATAGTGCTTTGGAGAGCTAGGTGCAAACCCCACTATAGCAGCTGAGGCAAATGTAAATTCCATCAATTAAATCTGGAATTGAAAGCTTGTCTCAATAGTGGTTGATTAAAAATTCATTTGTTTCACCTAAGTCCTTTAGGGGAGGAAATCTGCCATCCTTATCTGACCTGGCCTGCTTGCGAGCCCAGCCCTCACAGTAATATGGTTGACTCTTAACTGCTCTCTGAAATTGTAGAGCAAGCCACTCAGCAGAAGGGTAATTAGGCAACAAATTCTGGTGCTTCTCAACAATGCCCAATGCCATGGAGGATTTTTATTTCTTAGAATTGAGAAATTTAATTGAATAAAGCCATTAAAAGGTCAGTTGTTTAGGGCATACATGAATGAAAAAATAATGATTCAATGCTAAAGTGTTAAAGTACTCGATGAAGTTCTAGAGATGCCTTTATATGAAGACCATTGTAAACAATAGACAGCGCACAGTGTAAATTCTGCAGGAAGATGCCAGGAAAAGAAAACGAACATTCTTCAGACACTGGAAGAGAACATTTCCTCTGCTTTGGACAGGCCAAGATAAGGAAGTATCAGTTTAAACTTGTTAACATAAGAAAGAGGAGAAAGATGAGGAACAAGTGTCTTGTTTCAACAGCTGTTGGAGGATTGCCACATGGTGCAGTTGAAATGGAGGCTATCGAATGTTTTGAACGCAAAATGATTAAATGTTAGAAGTGTCACACAATACAGGGCAGTGGGATTACTTTAGAGTCATAGACATGTACAGCAAGGATACAGACCCTCATCCATGCTGACCAGGTATCCTAAATTAATTGAGTCCCATTTTCCAGCATTTGGCCCATATCCCTCTAAACCTCTATACCATCCAGATGCCTTTTAAATGTTGCAACTTTTCCTTGAAGCACTCCGATGTCCAGAGATATTTGAACTCAAACAGCAAAGGCAGTAACTGTGTCAGACGGTGGTATAAGTTTCTTTCTCCGACTATGTGCTCACTGCTTTTGTCTGTCTTCCACCTTTAAATGGCTTCAGCAGAAAGCTAGCTCTGACACAAAAGGGTGAATGACTTCCTCGGCTGTAAGTTATCTGTGGTAGTCAGGTTTGTGTAATGCCTGAGTGTGGTTATGGTAAAGGCAGAAATTTCTGAATATTTCTGCACCGCTCCAACTAAACAAGCTAAATATGGTTTGGGTAGCATCCCCATTGGCTGTGCCTCGATCTGAGAAGAATGCCAACCCAAGTTGTGATTTTCAGCTGTCGGTCCTCGGCTTTGAACTAACCAATTTATGACCTGCAGATCTTTGGCCTAATGAGGCAGGAGACCCCATGAGGTAGTGGGACCTGAAGAGCAGGACTTGCATAGAAAGTAGATGCAGGAGTAGGCCATTCGGCCCTGCACCATTCAATATGATCACAGCTAATCATGCAATCTCAATATCCCATTCCCACCCTCTCCCCTTATCCCTTGATCCCTTTCGCTCCAATGGCCACATCCAGTTCCCTCTTGAATATATCTAATGAACTGGCCCCAACAGCTTCCCTTGGGAGAGAATTCCACAGGTTCACAACTTTCTCTGAATGAAGAGATCCTTCTTCATCTTAGTCCCGAATGGCTTACCCTTATTCTTAGAGTGTGACCCCCTAGTTCTGGACTCCACCAACATTGAGAATGTTCTTCCCACATCTAGCTTTCCAGTCTCATTAGGACTTCTGAGATTCCCCCCATTCTTCTAAATTCCAGTGAGTACAGGCCCAGTCAATCCAGTCTTTCCTCATATGTCAATCCTGTCATTCCGGGAATCAGGTCTGCTTATCTTTGTTTATTTTTCTTTCCCTCTCTCCCACCATTTGCCTCATCATTACGACAGTTAGACTCATAATACGATGGGAAAGTTGTTGTTGTTTTGAACAATTGGTAGCAAACCGCACCGTTAATACCAATGCTCCTGACTTCAAGGAGAGTTGAATGTTTTCTTTGCCCTGTCAGGAATACTGGGCATTTTGAGAGTTGAGAAAACAGGACCAGACAGGGAAATGTTTTTCAGCCACCCAGACACAGCATTCAGACTTCAAGAAGGACACTAACATTTGTCTGCCAGTGCTCCCATTGGTTTCAGGGAACACAGCAGAGAAGCTGTCGGTGGAATTACTCTAGCACTTCTCTGGCACTGACACATAGTCCAGGTCTCACTGCAGCACAGGAGTGAGATGATGACAACTGCTCTACACAATAGGACTTTTCTAAGAAACGTCAACAATTTTCTCAATAACTACAGTCAAATTCCAGCCTCACAGCGCCAGGGACCCGGGTTCGATTCCGTCTTGGGTGACTGTCTGTGTAGAGTTTGCACATGCTCCCTGTGTCTGTGTGGGTTTCCTCCGGGTGCTCCGGTTTCCTCCCACAGTCCAAAGATGTGCATGTCAGGTTGATTGGCCATGCTAAATTGCCCGTAGTGTTAGGTGCATTTGTCAGAAGGAAATGGGTCTGGGTAGGTTACTCTTCGGAGGGTCAGTGTGGACTTGTTGGGCTGAAGGGCCTGTTTCCACACTGTAGGGAATCTAATTAATCTAATCTAAAAATTGCTAGATGATTTTTCTGACCAACTACAGTGGAACCAGGTTCTTTTCTGATGAAAAGGTTTCATCTAAGTGCAAACATAATTAATAGATTTGTGTAACTTGGATTGAGTACCAGTCAAGCAGTTCCATTAGTAAGATACAGCATTGGGTCTTTAAGCTTCTTCAGATCTCTTCCTTTCCATTTAAAGGCTCATTGACCAAGAGTGTATTCTGGGTTTTTTTTCGCAGCAGTGGAGATTTTACCTGTCTCTTCCACAGGGTACTAGCCAGGCTGTTTAAGAAAGACTATAATGACATAGTGGTATCAAAAATAAAGCTTCCTGTACTACCATCTTGGCAAGGAAGATTTTCAGAGCAGAATAAGCATCAAACACTGTTGAAGAAGCTTAGTGAAGGTAAATATTTGAAGGGCTGAAGCAGTCAACGAAGGCAAGATGAACTTACCAGGTTTCCTTTTGCTGAATTATGCACACAAACCAATGTTCCTGCTTACTGCCAGCTGTTGCACTGTTACTTCCCCCATTGTCCCCAGTGTGAATTCCCAAGTTTATATTGAGCCTGCAGTGGAAACCTGCCAGAAAACTCAATGAAGATAGCAGCAGCAATTTCTCCTTGACCAGTGTCGGAGAGCTGGAGGGTGGATACATCATGTTCCGGAACTTGCTTAGTGGAGGAAAATGGCAAGCATCATATCCTGTGTAATCTTGTAGGTGTGACAGTGTTTCACCTGTCTCGCTTTATAAACCTCCCCCCCTCCCCCCCCCCCCCCCCCCATGCCCCACCCCAGGTATCTCCCTCCCTCTACTGAAGGCAATGGCTCTTGATGAGGTACAATTCAATGGGAATCAAGCACCGTACTCCATTTCACACATGGAATTCTTCATGTGCGGTCTTAGATGCCACACATCGGACTGTTGAACTGTAGGAAGCTTCAGATCAGACTTGTCCCTGTCCCCGCCTGTATAAATCTTCACCAGTTGCTGGATAACGAACATAGATTGAACTCTGTTCCAGCAATACTGAGGCCATCAGTACTTCACCTGCTGAATTTAACTTGATTGTTTAATCTTATTATATAAAGATAGAGATTATTTTCAGGATAATCATCGCATAACATTGGATACTGAGCAACAATATGATCATGGAGATTATAGTGATTTCACACAATACTGTAGCAACTCCTGGATCTTTTGGCTATCATCTCACTCCAAAGGTGAAGTTACTGCCTTGTGACCCACTTCCCAGGTAGATAGTGGCAGATATCTCATGTCATTGTTCACCATGAGTCAAAAAGGTGCTCTACTTTCGAGCAACATGGCTATGACTAGCCAGTGTGGCAAGGCTAGTGTTTACAATAATACCCTGCATGTTACCAGTAATACCTTCCTTAATTAAATCCATAGAATCTTAAGGACCTGAATGACATTGACTGTGGCCAAAGTTGTGACAGAATCATGTGATGAAGCCCAGCAAAGCCTACCTCAGAGTGAGGATAAATTAGCTGTACTTTCCTTACAACTGCTGAGCACAGAGGCGAGATCCTCACTGGGGAATGTGGAGTTTCCTGTTGAGGGTTATTGCTTGTTCACGACCTTGCCTCATCAATACGCAGCTGCCTATCTCACCAAATGCACTGAGCAAGCTGAGAGTTCTCGACATGGAAGTTGGAGCAGGTACCTGGTGGAGTTTAGGGTGGATGATAGCGAATGAGGCAAGTGCTGCAGGCATTAGTGATAGTGGTAGAGCATGATACTGGATAGGAGGTGGCTAAAAGAGAGAGAGAGAGAGAGGGTGAGGATGAGCAGAGAAAAGATGGTGGAGCTCACACCGGCTGCATGAAGAAAGTCCATGACCTACATTGGATGATATTGCAGCAGATCCCTCCAAATGACTGAGACTGCACTGCTCCGCCTGGCAACCTTGGATCACGCCAACAGGGTGCAGTATTGGGGGGAATGAGCCATCTCCACTTTGTGTCACCCTCTCCACTAGGACCTCCAGGTGCCTGCTTGCAAAACAGGGTGCCACGTTTGCCTCGTCTGTCATGCCTGAGGCAGATCTCAGGAGCCATGGCAGATGGTACCAGTGCCTGAGATGCCGGTCCATTCTGGCACCGGTGAGTTGCGCTGAATAAGGTGTGGGGTAGAATGGGGTTAGACTTGAACGAAAGAGATGCCGTTGGCGAGGTAGCTAATGAGTCAGGTTTGGGAAGATATGGTGAGAATGGGCCTTTCGCAGCAGGAAGCCCTCCAAAAAGAATTTTGACAAAATTCACGCTTAGCCAAAAGAAATAGTCAAGACTCAGATTGTGTGTGCATGGAGACAGATGATTTTAATTGCCACTTTTGTATATGTTTGATGAAATTGATAGTGTAAATGAGGCATAATTACTGCCAGAGTGTAAGTTGATATTCTAAAATGAAATTTTGGTTATATTCCAACTCTATCCAAAACTTTTTGATGCCTGTAATTTCTCAGTCTACATTTTGTTAATAATGTTAGCCAAGTTTAGGTTAATTGTGGGATTCACAAACTGATGAGGTGAGATTATCAAACCAAAGGTTTTTATACATCTCCCAGGTATTACACTGCAAATAACAACAAGAGCTACATTCCGTTCTTAAACCTCAATTTACTACGACACACTACCCGCTTAGTGTTAGACTGAAAACAATATGACTATCTGTGAATGATTGAATGATGTAATCTGATCTGAGTTCAGGTAATTACAGGCATTATTTGACCTTAAATTCACTCAGTTCATGATGTCATGTGAACTTTTCAAACAAATCACATTATGACCTCCCAGGTATATCTGTTGAGCTTCACAAGCTAAGATTTACAAAGGAGAACATGCAAGCATTTGCAACACAATACATATACAATCATTTTATTTAAACACATGGGGTTATGAAAATCAAACAGTGTACACACTAAAATGGAACTGTCATTTTGAGTGTGCTTCACTTATCTGTATATAATACCTCGTGTTACAGACTGAAAACTTGTTTCTTACATGCAATCCATAAAATATTTATTTGCGTTTTGCGTCCAAATTGTTATAGCACCATTTGGTTACTCCTGTGAACAATATGAAGCTTTTATTTCTATAATACTTGCTGGGAGTTTTTAAAATAACTCACATAGGTTTCAAAGGTTATGAACATTTGCGATTGCATAAATAATTTTATGGATTTAAATGCTCGGTTGTTTTCATCCAAAAGTTAGATAGCAAAGAATTGTAACTTCAGTCTTTTTGCTCACTGCAAACATGCCTTTAGCTGTAATTTTGTTTTGTATACAAATGGAGCACTGGAAAGCAAGAATGAAACATTAGCCTACCTTGGAGTCTTTCCACTTTGTTGCAAGTATCAGTTCACAGAGTGAATTCATCCTGAACTGAGAGCTGTTGGAAGTTGCTGATGATATTAAAAGTTCATCAGGAAGAGAGAGAGGAGTGCCATAGTTGTCGTTTCATCCTGTCTGGAAGGATTAGCAACTTTGTTTAACTCCTGCCTGGCAGATGAGGTTTTCACTTAAAAAAAAGGGAGTGGCAATTTGCCCATATGGATGTGATATCCCACTGTTCAGCAACAAATACTGGATGGTTGGGTGACGTAATCCAGGAGGCATGGTTATGTGCTGTAAAGCCGAGGCTGGAAAAATAATTTACAGAGATGAGAAATCACTTCCTTGTGCACTTAAGATTTCTTTGTGCACTGCGCTATCTTCAAAGTGCATAAAGCTTTTAGAGCATAAGCACTCATTCTAATAAAGCAGACACTCACATTGTAGGCAACTTAGTCTGAGGTTTTCTTAGACTGCTTTGAACTAAGGTCAGCTGATATCTTACCCTGTGTTTGGAATGCCTCTGTAATTACCATCTTTATGCAAGTTACAGGATGCCAAATACAGTGCAGTCAATCCCCAGACTAGATTTTAAGTGAACAGTGCTCCAGTAAATCATGGCAAATTTGTTTTCTGTACACCCAAAAGCAACTTAAAAAGGACATTTAGATTCTAAGAGTTTCTGAGGTATTGTCAGAATGATGTTGACTTGAATTCAAAATCTACAAAAAACAAATTCTGTTGCCACCCAATAATTCTCTCTTGCCTTTTGAAAAGTAGCCAACTCTGCTTCCTATGACAGGGCAGCCTCCAACAAAAATGGCCAGTTGATGTGACTGATGTAAAATGGGGGAGGAAATTTGGTTATCTTATTATTTATCTCTTTATATCCCATCCCTTTCCAGTTATTGCCTTAACAAGAGCCATTTCAGCAGTAGTAGATTATACTGCATACTTTCCAGAGTCAGTTTATTCAATCTGCTAAATACAGCAAACAAAGCATTAGTACTATTCTGAATAGTTTCAAGCCAAAATCACAGTTACAATATTAATTATATACAACAATACCTTCAACAGGGGTTTGTTGAGCGTAAGAGTGTGTGAATTAGCAGTGAGTATTAAACTGGTCCTACATGTTATCAGAAGGAGCAGTAAAACATGCATTGAGGTTGAGTGCTTTCATAAAAAGGTTAGCTATTCATTAAAAGGTGTTTGCATATTTGCTGCATTCACAAAATTTGCAATCGATCTAGAGCACATGGTTCTTCGTGAACTTTTTGAATGAAAGTAAAAAGCAAATGTTGCAGTAAATTGTACAAATGTCAAAGTATTAAAGCAATCAAGTTATTAAAAAAAATTCAATTAGATAACACTTTACTGGACTGAGGCATGTTATACTAAGAAAATGAGGCAAAAATACTGAGAATTATGTTTAATAAATTGTACATGCAAACTAGGACAACTTCACAGGAGAAAAGTCTTGAGGTCTGTAATCATAAATTTTGATTTTTTTTTAAATTGCTTTCTGCAAGAGGGAATTTCCACATGCAATTAGAGTTGTCTGTCGTAAATAAGTCCCATGGAGCTGCCTGTGTGTTCCCAATGCTCTTTATACATAATACACAGCAGTGCACTTTTAAGTTTGAATCTATCCAGTTATATGAATCAGTGGATATATGAGAACAATTAGCTTTTTAAATGTTACGATTGATGGCGGGGGGGGGGTAGAGGGGAGAGCGATACTGGTGAGGGAGGAGAGGAGAGGACCATGCCGTTTCCTTGTGTTAATTTAGAGAGGTATTAATTTTGCTTGCACGTGTGGTGGTTGTGAAATCTATTAAATTCTCTCATCCATTAAGCTCAAATGCTGTTAATATTCAGGCTAACTCATATGAATAGTAACAAAGGTTTATTTCCCCCAGTTTTTATCTGTTCTGCACAGAGCAAGTTGCAACAGCTGAATGATATTCACATATAACTAGGTCTGGAATGAAATGAGCATTGTGACTCCATTTGTAACCCAATGTGTTTCAGAACTGGATTACTTCCATCACTACTTCTAATGTACATTGTAGAGCTCTATCTGTAACATCTGTAATAGGTAGAATAATTTGGTCGAACATAGCAAAAGCCAAGTCCCCATGTTAGAAACAGATTTTCAGTGTTGACTGAACTCTATGCTTATGTGGTTGGTGTGATGGGATATATATTACTGATATGGTTAATCATCAACAACACTTACAGCAAAGGTTAGCCTGCACATTTACAAGGCTACAAGTGTTGTTATGCTTTCTGGTTATTGAATATGACCTATTTTATGGATGCTTGTAACATGTTAGCAGAAGCTAGTTTATTTAAGCTGCCACATGGTGCTGCATTATACACAGAGTTCAGAGGAACTAATCAGATACAAATGGCCAAATTGCAGTCAGATGATTTGAGATCCTTGTTATGTGCATATTAACAGCAACATCTCACTATAAGCTGTGACATTTGCGTCTCACTCAACTTGTGTGCTTCTCTTTTTAAAAGGGGGTTAGGCGAAGACAAAACGAAACCTAATTTGTAAAACTTATCTTTCCATCATTTGTGACTAATAAGACATGAACCACTTTACTGATTAAGAAAAAGAATCAATGCAATAGATAAGAATATAAGGAATGATTGAAATCAAATATTTGAAATGATGGCAATGTATTAAAAAAAAGTCATGTCATCAGGAAAGCATTTTGAAAAAAAAAATGGATAAATTAATGAATGAAACAGGATGAAGGTTAGTGAAACCTCCAAGATTTCCATCTGTCTGGTCTCAGGACTCTTGTACATCCTGACTTCTTTCACCCCAGCATTGATTTATTTGCCTTTGGTGTCCAAGTTCAAAGCTCTTTAATCTCACCATCTATCACTTCCTCCTCCTTTAAGTTCCTCCTTAAAATCTTCTCCATTCACAAGTGTCCTCATATCTCCTTTTGACTCAGTGTAAATTCTTGTCTGATAATGCTCCTGTGAAGTGTTTTGTGGTCTGTACTGCATTGAGGGTGATGTTTAAATCCCAGTCATATTTATTTGATAAGGCTTTAAGTATAGCTCCTTAGATTTCGTGACAATCTTTTATGTTTGAGGAAGCCATGTTTCTTTCGTCTGTTCGGCCATAGTTCCTAAAGAATGTGACTCTCAGAACTTAAAACTACCCCAAATTTGCAATTGAGTACATCTCTCTTTGGTTGTGGTGGAATAACTCTCATTTTCTATGACATCAGGACCTTGCAAGTCAAATATAGTGAGTCTAGTTATACAGCAGACAACCTTTTGTATACTGCCCTGAAATAATGCTGTAACCTTGTGTTCAGAACAGGACCCCTTCCTGTTACAAGTTGGACGCTATCAGCCATTTATCAATTTTTAATGAATTGCGGGCAGCTTTTTGCTGTGGTTTCCAGCCACTAGAAGTTGGTTGAGGTCTCAATGAAAGCGAACTTTCTAAAACGTGTTCAACATATGAATACAGTAAATGTCATTTGTGAAGTTGCTGAAGGTAGTAGGGCCCAGGTCATTGTCCTGAGAGGCCCTTCAGTCATGTCCGAGGGCTGAAATGATGGTTTTCCAACAACCACTGGCATCTTCTTTGTGCTTGGTATTGATTCAATCAATGGAAGATTTTACTCCTGTTTACTAGCTGATTACTTCCTGATGCTTGGCTAAACACTGTCTTGATATCAAGCCCAATAACACTCCCCTCACCATTGAAGTTCAGTTCTTTTGTCCGTGTTGAGGCTAATACTGTAGTACGGTGTAGAGCCTAGTCATTTTGGTGAAATCCAAACTAGACATGAAATAGCACATTATTGGTGAGCAAGTTCTACTTACGCTGTCAGTGGCTCCATTCACTTTGCTAATGATTTAGAGTCATAGAGTCATAGAGATGTACAGCACGGAAATAGATTCTTGGGTCCAACCCATCCATGCCGACCAGATATCCTAATCTAGTCCCATTTGCCGGCACTTAGCCCATATCCCTCTAAACCCTTCCTGTTCATATTCCCATCCAGATGCCTTTTAAATGCTGTAATTGTACCAGCCTCCACCACTTCCGTTGGCAGCTAATTCCATATATGCACCACCTCTGTGTGAAAACGTTGCCCCTTATGCCCCTTTTATATCTTTCCCCCCTCACCCTAAACCTATGCCCTCTAAGTTCTGGACTTCCCCCACCCCAGGGAAAAGACCTTGTCTATTTATCTTATCCATGCCCCTCATGATTTTATCACCTTCTATAAGGTCACCCCTCAGCCTCTGATGCTCCAGGGAAAACAGCCCCAGCCTATTCAGCCACTCCATATAGCTCAAATCCGTCCACCCTGGCAATATCCTTGTAAATCTTTTCTGAACCTTTTCAGGTTTCATGACATCCTTCCGATAGGAAGGAGACCAGCATTGCACGCAATATTCCAACAGTGGCCTAACCAATGTCCTGTACAGCCGCAACATGACCTCTGAACTCCTGTACTCAATACTCTGACCAATAAAGGAAAGCATACCAAACACCTGCTTCACTATCCTATCTACCTGCGATTCCACTTTCAAGGAGCTATGAACCTGCACTCCAAGGTCTCTTTGTTCAGCAACACTCCCTAGGACCTTACCATTAAGTGTATAAGTCCTGCTAAAATTTGCTTTCCCAAAATGCAGCATCTTGCATTTATCTAAATTAAACTCCATCTACCCGTCCTCAGCCCATTGGCCCATTTGATCAAGATCCTGTCGTACTTTGAGGTAACCTTCTTCGCTGTTCACTACACTTCCAATTTTGGTGTCATCTGCCAACTTACCAACTATACCTCCTTTGTTCACATCCAAATCTTTTATATAAATGACAAAAAGCAGTGGACCCAGCACCGATCCTTGTGGCACTCCACTGGTCACAGACCTCCAGTCTGAAAAACAACCTTCCACCTCCACCCTCTGTCTTCTATCTTTGAGCCAGTTCTGTATCCAAATGGCGAGTTCTCCCTGTATTCCATGAGATCTAACCTTGCTCACCAGTCTCCCATGAAGAACCTTGTCGAACGTCTTCCTGAAGTCCATATAGATCACATCTACCATTCTGCCTTCATCAATCCTTTTTGTTACTTCTTCAAAAACCTCAATCAAGTTTGTGAGAAATTATTTCCCACACACAAAGCCGTGTTGACTATATCTTCCATGTCCTTCTCCACAGTGAACACTGATGCAAAATACTTGTTTAGTATCTCCCCCATCTCCTGCGGCTCCACACATAGGCTGCCTTGCTGATATCTGAGGGGCCCTATTCTCTCCCTAGTTACCCTATTGTCCTTAATGTATTAATAAAATCCCTTTGGATTCTCCTTAACCCCATTTGCCAAAGCAATCACATATTCCTTTTTTGCCCTTCTGATTTCTCTCTTAAGTATACTCCTACTGCCCTTATACTCTAAGGATTCAGATGTTAAAATATAATCTCTTGTGCTTTGCTTCTAGTGTTCTGTAAGCTGTGGAAAGGGCACCAAGCAACGGGATGTCCATTGCATTGACATGAAGCAGGTAGCTGTGGATAACAGTTACTGTCAGCACTTGAAGAAGCCTCGAGTCAATAAACAGTGTAGAGCAGGCCGATGTCCAGCCTGGAAGGCCACTCGATGGAAGGAGGTATGATCTGATGCAATTCAAAACCTTTTATTAAACTTCCCTTTCTTATGAAATTATTAGTCATTTCTCCTTACTTTGGACATAGATCTAACTAAAATATAATCTTAAAATGGCTTGACTTTGATTCTGATACTGTGTCCCTGGTTCTAGATCTCACACCAAAGGGAAACCTTCTTTCTATATCTGCTCTGTCTATCCATTTAAGAATTTCCTAAGTTTCTATGAGAACTCCACTCATTCTACTAAACTCCAGAGAATACAGGCCTAGTCACCTCAATCACCTCTCATAAGACAATTCATCATTCTATGAGTCAATCTCGTGAATATCTGCTGCAATCCCTGTGTGGCAAATATATCCTTCTTGAGGTCAGGGGACCAGAAGTATACAACAACTGTAAACTCCATGTGCGGTTTGACTGGTGTTTGATACATTTGAAATTCCTATACCTCTTACAATAAAGGCTCATCTACTATTTACCTTCTGAGTTGCTTGCTGCATCTACTTATTAGCCTTCAGTGACTCAAGAACAACGAAGTCCAGGTTCCTTTGGACACTATTACATTGTGATTTGTTGTTATTTTAGAAAAAAATACACCCTTCCTTTGTTTTTCTAGCAAGCTGAAATAATCTTAACCCTTACGCCAGTATCCCATCACCAAGTCGCTCTTCATTTACATGTGCAGTGTACATGACACTGATCCAGCTCACTCAGAGCCGGCTCCAAGAGTGAGCCAGAACCCCTGACATTCCTGTTTGGTTTGTTTTAGCCACCTGTTTTTTTTTTTGTTTCTTTTTTCTTTTTTTTCTCTTTTCTTTTTTAAAGGGCAATGTATCACCTGTTTATTTTTTCTTATTATAAATTTAACCCCCACACTACCACCTAAGTGCGGTAGTGCTTATTTTTTCCCCAGCACCCATGGTGTGTGTGTGCAGGTGTGAGACACAGTGAGAGACACAAAGTGCACGAATCTTTATTCAATTTACACCACCAGGAAGATAGGAAAACACCCGAGTGGCCAGTGACAAGCACTGCCCTTCACATCAAAGGGCAATGCTACATTCCTGTTTTTTTTCTTTTCTTTTTTTTTCTCTTTTTTTTTTCTTCTTTTCTTTTTTAATGCTGTGTGAGCAAAACAGTGAAGGGGAAAATCCCCTGTTTATTTTTTTTTTTCTTTTTTTTTTCCATAGTGTGTGTGCGTGCAGGTGTGAGACACAGTGAAAAGACACAAAGTGCACGAATCTTTATTCAATTTCCACCACCAGGAAGATAGGAAAACACCCGAGTGGCCAGTGACAAGCACTGCCCTTCACATCAAAGGGCAATGCTACATTCCTGTTTGTATCTGCCAGCCAGGGCTCCCTGATTGGCCCAGGTTAACAGCCCAAATTAGAGAACTCACTTTCGATAACATCCACCTAGCTGACCTTATTACAATCACTATGCAAACCTTATATTTGTCCACATTATATTCTATCTGCCATGCTCTTGCTCATACATTCAGCCTATTATAGTTCCTTTGAAGATCTCTTAGCATCCTCTTTGCAACTCACATTTCCACTTGCATATATTATAACTGGCCCCCACATCCTCATCATTGATATCAATGGTGAATGACTTGGGGCTGTTCCTTGCTGCAGCACGTTGCTTATAGCCTCCCAGTCTGAACGTAACTCATTTACTTCAATCTCTGCTTTTGTGCTGTCCTCAGTCCATGCCAGTATATTGCCCCATCCCATGCAATTTAATTTGTTTACTAACCTCCTGTGTGGGACTTTAAAAACCCTTTTGAAATCCCAAAGTGTGACATCCACTGGTTCCTCTTCATCGACTCTACTTCTGTCTTGATGAGAACAATAAGCATATCTTCATAATATTCTTGCTGATGTTCTAGCTGTGATCAGGAATTCACTGGAAGGGGGAAAGAAATATAAGGGGAGACCTCTCTCCCACCAACCTGTCCTTTTGTACATTTGTGCTAGACACATCACCAACATCTTAATATTTCAGTTTGAATGCAATTCTTTGAAAACTTTCAGTTTCCTCCTGAAAAAAAACCAAACTCACCTTTGTGCCTGGCTTTAAATTTTTCTCAATATTTGGTTAAATTTGTATTTCTGTTAAGGCTGACTTTTGTTTTAATACAAAAGTATAATACAAGTTCTCAGCGACAGGTTATTCTATGTGCACATATAACATTGTTTTAATGAGGTACTTCATCATTAATGCTCCCCCCCTCCCCCAATCAAAGAGAGAGGATTCACTTTTTGATTTAGTTTTTCTACCTCAGCTGTTCATTTGCATATTCTCACATCATGCACTTGGTTACAGGCAGCAGCAAGAAATTCTGCTTCCTCAGTTTGTTCTGTTCCTGAGATTGCAAACTGGTTCAATCACAGCAGGTTTCAATTTTGGCATTGAGGTTTTCATCAATTTACAATAAATCTGCACCAGGGCTCATTGCCAGTTTAACCACTGAGGAAGTAATGCTAAAATTCATGAAACCCTTATATATTACTAAGATAATCTAAACATTCACACATTTGCAATAACCGGGTTTTGAAGCCATTTGTTTGCTTGTACTTTTATCCCACTAAACTGTTCAAAGGAATTCCACTTCTTATTTAAAATTTCATGCTTTTCTTAACCTCTTCTTCTAATTTAATTAAATTTAGCCACCGCTGTTTAAAAGGTGCTACCGGTAACCTTCATGCAATCAAAGTAAGCCCTCAGTTGACAGAACAGAGAGCCATGTCGAGTGTTTTATCATTGTCGAGACTTCACAAAAGGACACACAAAGTGCAATTTGCAGGAGAGAAGGGCAAGGGCAGCTTTATCTTGGCTGGAGTTCATAAAAATATCTGCCACCTCACGCCAAAGCAATTGAAACTTCCCCTATGTCAACTAGGGAGCATGGGATAATGAATGAATTGTACCGAGCAGTTATAATTGAATATGTTTGAGATGATGGAGTTTTAATACTGGTTTGGCAGGGTTGGAAAACTGGGCTTGCAGTTTGGCCCCATGTGGCACACAACTCTGACAACAATGGAAAGTAAATTGTGTAGGCTGTTTAATGGGAAGCCCTGCTAAAATGAAACATTATCCTGAAAGACTTTAGATCTGAAATCAGGTTATCTATCAAGTCAGCTGCAGTTTTGTGCCTGTGACCTGCATGTCTCCTATTAGGACATTAGTTGCGACATTTTTGTGACAAGCTTGAATAAAATGCTGGGGGAAATAGATTGGATTTTGGTCAAGTTTAAGTAGTAAAGAGGCAAAATTGGTTTATTTTAAAATGAGGCCTTACTACAATAATAGGGTCGATGTTAGAGCATAAAATGTACACAGTACAGGCTTGGAGATAGAATGGTTTTGGATGAATGCTCCAATCTGTAGCACACATCCAGCTCCCTGGGAAAATGCATACTATATACAATGTATTATCTGATTGGGATGTAACACACACTGTACAATCTTAATTGTCTTCTGAAAAGCTTTGAAACCAAATACGTAGTCTTCAATGGAGGGTTGTTGAGGAGGGGAAATCTACTAAGCTCTTGAGCCTTTCGGATTAGTGCCAGATGTTTTGGATTCTACCTTTAAATGCTAAATAATTAAACTGATCCACTCTTTTATGAACTGCTTAATGTGATTTCGTTCCTGAGTTGCGCAGGATTTTTGGATTTTCCTGAAAGCTTTTAGTCAGTTGAGTTATTTCCTCATGAGGTGAGAGTGAGCACTGCAGATGCTGGAGATTAGAGGAATTCCTGATGAAGGGCTTTTGGCTGAAACATAAATTTTCCTGCTTCTCGGATGCTGCCTGACCTGCTGTGCCTTTCCAGCACCACACTTCTGACTCTTATTCCTCATGAAACCAGGGGTAACAAACAAAACTGCCCAGAAATGAATACTGGGCATACATCATAGAATCCCTGCAGTCTGAAAGCAGGTCATTCAGCCCAACAAGTCTTCATTGACCCTTCAAAGGGCTTCCCACACAGATGTACCCTCCAAAGAGCATCCAACCCACGCGACCCTTACCCTATCCTTGTACCCTTCATAATCCACTAGCCTGCACATCCGTGAACACTATGGGTAATTTAATATGGCCAAACCACCTAAACCTGCACATCCGTGAACACTATGGGTAATTTAGCATGGCCAATCCACCTAAACCTGCACATCCGTGAACACTATGGGTAATTTAGCATGGCCAATCCACCTAAACCTGCACATCCGTGAACACTATGAGTAATTTAGCATAGACAATCCACCTAAACCTGCACATCCGTGAACACTATGGGTAATTTAGTATGGCCAAACCACCTAAACCTGCACATCCGTGAACACTATGGGTAATTTAGCATGGCCAATCCACCTAAACCTGCACATCCGTGAACACTATGGGTAATTTAGCATGGCCAATCCACCTAAACCTGCACATCCGTGAACCCTATGGGTAATTTAGCATGGCCAAACCACCTAAACCTGCACATCCGTGAACACTATGGGTAATTTAGCATGGCCAATCCACCTAAACCTGCATATCCCTGAACCCTATGGGTAATTTAACATTGCCAGTCCACCTAAACCTGCACATCCGTGAACACTATGGGTAATTTAGCATTGCCAATCTACCTAACCTGCACATCCCTGAACACCGTGGGCAATTTCGCATGGTCATTCACCTAACCTTCTAGACTTTGATCATAATCTCTCCAATTCAATGCCTTCCTATTTAAATTTCAGCAGGTCTTAAGTAAAACCTAAGTGTAGTTGTCTACTTGGAAAAAAATAATTGTCATTCTTTTCAACACTTTGTGGTAGTTGAAGAGAGCACAGCTGGAGCTGTAAATGTTGCATATATTTAGATAGGGTCACTCAGGTGAAGAGGTTGGTTTAATCGTGATGCTGAAGGTAAAGGTAGAGTCACCATTATCCCAGAAGACCATATGGGACAGCTCTTCCTTTAGAGAGAGAGAGAGAGAGACGGTAATTTATCTGGAGGATCACTACACCTCAGGCCAGAAGAGAGGTTGAGAATGAGAATCCTTTGTCGTAGGGGAATTGAACCAACTCTGCCTTGCAAACCAGCCATCCAGCCAACTGAACTAACCACTTGATGATGAAGAGTGCATATTATTTCACTCCTGTTAAAAATATGACGGTCATGAGGACTAAACATTAATCCCCCTGAGTCACAGGGCCTAGTTCTTTCTCTGGCTAGAGGGCTGAAGTTGCAGCAAATTTTTGTTTTAACTCCAAGTCTGTTGGCTTGACTAATTACAAATACTGCCCTTTCCTAAATATATCAGTCCAAAAATCAGCCATGCAAGATGGACAGTTACTCAGTCATATATTTGTAATTGATCTGTAAATAGGTGGCTGGATTAACCTTGTGAAACTAATTGGGAAATATTCATTTGTTATAAAGTGACCAAAATAATAATTTATTTTAAAAAAGTGTCAATTGCAATAGAACCAAAAGAAATTTTATGAAACGAAATCCCAATGTCATTGAATTTTCTGTAGGAACTATATTCCCAACAGTCAGAGGGATCTTGGGGCACAGGCCTGGTTCCAAGTGCTGATAATCCATTGTTTGCTCTTTATGCTACTCTATATTAACTCCATTGCTGCAGAAGCTAGGCTCATTTTGAGGAGAAAGTTTCATTCTCTCTGTGCAACTTCAAGTGAAGTTTAATTTGAAATTGAAATTGCAGCAAAGAAAACATTCAGAATTTTTTCAATGCAAAAGCACCTAAAGCACACAAATTTCCCTGGATCAGGATAAAAATGTTTCAGATGAGACCCGTCATCAGAACAGGCTGTCAATTAAATGTGTCGGAGACACGTTGCATCTTAAAGGAGAACTTTGACCTTGAATTCTGTGAGTCCAGTGCTGCAAGTTGGGGTGAAAATGTCAGCTGAACTGGAATTAAAACCAGATTTCCAGGTTATGCTATAGACCACCTTAGATCACTAGGTCAACACAGCCCTTGTGAATTGAGAGCTAAAGAAATCATGAATAATAACTTTGTTCATGGGAGATCTATTGTGCAGGATGTCCAGGCCATAGAACAATAAGCCAAGGAAATGACAGCCAGCAAGTTTACCTGGGAAAAGTGCAGCTAAGCTAATAGGAGATAATCAAACTCGAATTTGTGAAGTTTATCCTACAAGAGAAAACTCCTTGCTGGTCTGTGTAATGATGTATTTTCCATAAACTGACTGGTGCTGTTTGAGGTCACAATGCCTTTTCTTACTGATCCAGAATTAATTCATTGGATATATTCGGGTCTTTTTTTGTATTTCAGCTGTTTGCAAAATGAAACGTATCTTCATTCAAACTGGCAGGATATGTAACAAAACACGATGGACCCAAATTTCTGGGATATCAACTGGGACTTACCAGCAGTGGCAGGTTTATCAGAGATATGATCTAACTAAATAGGAAAGACAGGGTGAAGATCTGTACTTCTCTATTTCAACCTTCTCTGGGTTTGAAATGTCTCAAATAAGTGCAAATCCAGTTTTTAAGAATAACCCATCTAAGATGGTCTTGTGTATGCATAATTGAGAATCTTAAGAATCTATACAATTAAGAGTCATAGAGCTCAAAACAAACCCTTCGATCCAACTCGTCCAAGCCAACCAATAGCACATTAGAAAATCAAACTTCCTAATTCTACCCATGGCATGTACGTTTTCCATGAATTAAAAATCAAAGCACAATCCCACTGTAGATGCATGACTTTCCCAATGCTCATTCTACATTGCTATTGGCAGAGATTCAAACTCCATGCCATATTCACTGAGTGCATTTTAACCAAATTTAACCAGGAATTCAGGTAGGTTGTAGATAATCATTCATCAACAGCATTAATGTAAGAATATTTGACAAAGATAATCAAAATGGTAGATTGCCAGGGTGTTTGTTTTTCTTTGGCAATAAAGAATAACATTGCTTTCATATTCTGAAGAAAGGAGTCTATTTACCAACCATCAAAAAACAATGTCCAAAATCGTATTGCTTTTTATTCTATTTTGACTTTTTTCTTTCAGTAATCTTTCGAAAAGACACATTGGATAAATGCACCCTTCTTGAAAAGAGCTGTAGAGAGCTATGGAAAATGTCATACTTCCTTTGTTTTCATTTTACAAACCTATGTTGTGCGTGAAAGCCAACACACTCAAAAGTACCCCTGTCTAATTTTGCTTGGATATTGTCTCTTGACTTTCTGTTTTCGATCACTGACAAAAGGTTTGAAAGGGAAATCATGCTTGGAAGCAGTGCCTCACCATGTGAGGAAATTGTGAGCATGACTCTGTAGCTGAGCAAATTGTGTTGAATAGGAATGGGCACAGGGGTATACCCAGTGAAAGTTACAACTTCCTGCAGGTTTGCTGCTTCAGTTCTGCATCCATAGAGCTAGAGATGGTGACATTCTGGTTTTTGAATCATATTAAATAACTTGTCTTGAATGCAATGTAAGAATATAAAAAGCCAATGGATAAAATGAAGTGGCTATTCAGACTGTCAAGCTAATTCTTTCCAGACTGTGCCAATGTTACCCATGGAAACCTCTCCCAAAATTAGTTAGCCTCTTGAAAGGATCTAAATGCAGATCATCAGCCCAGTCCCTCATAGACCCAGCCCCTTAGCAAAGTCAGAAGTCACCCAACACCAGGCTGTGGTCCAACAGGTTTATTTAAAATCACAAGCTTTTGGAACGCTGCTCCTTTGTCAGGTGACTTCATTCAACGAACGAGCAGTGCTCTAAAAGCTTGTGATCTTAAGTAAATCTGTTGGACTATAACCTGGTGTCGGGTGACTTCTGACTTTGTCCATCCCAGTCCAACACCAGCGGTTCCACATCACAGCCCTTTAACAACGGCTCATGTCAACCAAGCAATCAAACTTAACTAATGACATTATTTGAACATCTACTTATTGTGCCAGTCTGCCATTTCAATTTTCAGAATTGTTGTTTACCTACTTGTATTTGAGAAAGAAACAGGAATGTGGATGTTCAAATAAAGAATATTAGTACTGAAGAAGAGAATATGTTCTCATTTCAAGCATCTCTCAGTGAAATCCCCTATAGTTTCCCCCCTAATGATACCAGGATGTTGCCTGGAATTACCAGGATGTTGCCTGGAATGGAGAATAGGTCGGACGTAGATAGGTTGAGAGTTCTCGGCCTTTTCTCGTTGGAACGGCAAAGGATGAGGGGTGACTTGATAGAGGTTTATAAGATGATCAGAGGAATAGATAGAGTAGACAGTCAGAAACTTTTTCCCCGGGTACAACAGAGTGTTACAAGGGGACATAAATTTAAGGTGAAGGGTGGAAGGTATAGGGGAGATGTCAGGGGTGGGTTCTTTACCCAGAGAGTGGTGGGGGCATGGAATGCGCTGCCCGTGGGAGTGGTAGAGTCAGAATCATTGGCAACCTTTAAGCGGCATTTGGATAGGTACATGGATGGGTGCTTAATCTAGGTTAGAAGTTCGGCTGAAGGGCCTGTTCTGTGCTGTATTGTTCTATGTTCTATGTTCTATGTTCTATATGCCATGGCCTCCAACCCTGGTACAGCACTCTGTACAGCATCGGAATATCCATCAGCAGCTATCCTTCTAACTGGTTTGAATAAGTGTGCTAATAATTGTACGTTGCATTTACGTAGCACCTTTAGCATGAGGCAGCATTTTTTGGATGGCAGGTCCCGTTACCTGTTGAGAAAGGATTGCATCCTCGCTGCTATCTCAGCCCTGCAGCTGTTTATCACTCCATGGGGAATTAATTGACTGAAGGTAGGATTTCTCTCCCTGATTCTGAGCTGGGACTTTCTCCAGAGTCAGGGGTAGAGGTCCCACCTCAGTGAGCTGCCAGTCTATCTGAATGGCACCGGCTGAATTGTACTTTGCTCCCCCTGCCTCTACTAACCCAGCAGTAGGGGACAGTTAAATCCTGCCCTCATTGTAAAACTGCTCCAGGAATTATCACTGAAAGACTGTCAGTGAAAACCTGAGACTAAGACATCCAAAGCAATCATAGGGTAGGAGACTAAGAACTTGCTCACAGAGGGTAGGTTTTACAGTAACAAATCTGTGTTATTCGATGGGTTCCTGCTCAATAGAAATATGGTCAATAATGTCTGCCATAACATCAATGAAACTACTCCAGTCAGAGAATGTAGTCCCACAACTTATCAATGTGGATCCATCTGTATTGGATTCAAACAAGTCCCAGGTTCAGAGAGTACAATGTTCTTGAATATTCTGCCATCTAAATGCCCTAAATAAGCCCTTGTTTTTAAAATTACTTATTTCTAGCCACCTTTTGAGAATTTTACACAGTCACTGTTTTGTGGCAGTGAAGATTTCTAAAGAATATTAAATTATTCAGTTACATTATTACTTTTATGTCTAATTTAGCAATTACCAGCTGTGGAAGGGTAATCCTCTAAGTAGTGGCTGCGACATTTCCCTTATGACCATGGACTGGATTTTCCAGGCTCCTGGGATAGGATGGCAGATGCAGGGGGATTTGTTATTCATTCCCAGGATGAGGGTGTTGATGGCTAGGCCAGCAATTATTGCCCATGCCTGATCGCCCAGGGGGCAGTTAAGAGTCACCCACATTGTTGTGGGTCTGGAGCCGCACGTAGGCCAGATCAGGTAAGCATGGCACTTTCCTTCCCTAAAGGACATTAGTGAAACAGTTGGGTTTCTCCCTGGCAATCAACAATGGATCCAGGGTCATTAGATTCTTAATTCAAATTGAATTCAGATTCCACCATCTGCTGTGGCAGGATTCAAACCCAGGTCCCCAAAACAATGCTGGGTCTCTGGATTAACAATCCAGCGCTAATACCACTAGGGCATTGCTTCCCCTAAAAGGCAGCAGTCAGGTGGGGATAGTAGAATTAAACATTCCCAGAACCTACCCTTTTGAACCATTTACTAGGGGCAGAGGTGGCATTCTTGAGACCCTTATGTAACCAGTCAGTGTCCAGTTCAGAATCCCCTCCTGTCGCTAATTACTCATGGTCAGAATATGTGTTCTTCCCGCCATGTGAAACACTGTGAATTGGTGGCCAGGCAAAAGTGGGTGGGGTGCCTTCTTTTGCGGTCCACTTTGCTACTCAGAGGCATTTTACCAAGGCATTCACTTCTCCAGCTTTGCCCTTCCCCAAATCCTTGTCGACTCCAGCCTTCCATTCAGTCCTTCTCTGGGACCACGTTTCAACAACATCCCACTGTCCTCCTGCTGCCAACTCCGTCACAGCCAACTATCAGGACTAGAAAGCCACTCGGAATATAGATTCCTATAAATCCCTACAGGCAGGACTTTCTCCCTGGTCAGGGAGAACGTGAGGACTGCTGATGCTGGAGAGTCAGGTTGAAAAGCGAGGCACTGGAAAAGCACAGCAGGTCAGGCAGCATCTGAGGGGCAAGAGAGTTGACATTTCGGACATAAGCCCTTCATTAGGAATTCTCCCTGGTCAGGGCAGAAGATGCACCTCAAGCCAATTGATAGCTTGACATTAGAGTCATAGAGATGTACAGCATGGAAACAGACCCTTCGGTCCAACCCGTCCATGCCGACCAGATATCCCAACCTAATCTAGTCCCACCTTCCAGCACCCGGCCCATATCCCTCCAAACCCTTCCTATTCATATACCCATCCAAATGCCTCTTAAATGTCGCAATTGTACCAGCCTCCACCACTTCCTCTGGCAGCTCATTCCATACCCGTACCACCCTCTGTGTGAAAATGTTGCCCCTTAGGTCTCTTTTATATCTTTCCCCTCTCACCCTAAACCTATGCCTTCTAGTTCTGGACTCCCCACCCCAGGAAAAAGACTTTGCCTATTTATCCTATCCGTGCCCCTCATAATTTTGTGAGTCTCTATAAGGTCGCCCCTCATCCTCTGAGGCTCCAGGGAAAACAGCCTCAGCCTGTTCAGCCTCTCCCTACAGCTCAAATCCTCCAACCCTGGCAACATCCTTGTAAATCTTTTCTGAACCCTTTCAAGTTTCACAGCATCTTTCCGATAGGAAGGAGACCAGAATTGCACGCAATTTTCCAAAAGTGGCCTAACCAATGTCCTATACAGCCTCAACATGACCTCCCAACTCCTGTACTCAATACTCAGCCAATAAAGGAAAGCAGACCTAACGCCTTCTTCACTATCCTATCCACCTTTGACTCCACTTTCAAGGAGCTATGAACCTGCACTCCAAGGTCTCTTTGTTCAGCAACACTAAAATTGTTGAGGGGTGAACTGGCCAAGCCAGTGGGTGGAGTTGGCATTGACTTTTACACGGTGGGACTGGGAGACACTGGAGGTCATGAAAGATGCTACATAATAGAAAATATATGATTAAATTGGAGAAGGTTCAGAAAAAAGATTTACCAGAATGTTTCTGGGACTGGGAGGGTTTGAGTTGAGGCGAGTGTGAATAGGCTGCAACTTTTTCACTGGAGCGTAAGAGTATTTTAAAATCATGAGAGGTATAGATGAGGTGAATAGCAAAGGGTCTTTCCCCTAGGGTGGGGGAGTTCATGGCTTTTGCCTGAAATGTTGATTTTCCTGCTCCTTGGATGCTGCCTGACCTACTCTGCTTTTCCAGCACCACTCTAATCTAGATTTGGGGAGTTTAAAACCAGGTGCCATATTTTTAAAGTGAGAGGAGAAAATGCCAAAGGGACCTTAGGGGGCAACTCTTTCACGCAGAGGGTGGTTTGTATGTGGAATGAACTGCAAGAGGAAATGGTGGATGCCTACGTTACAACATTTAAAAGACATTTGGGCAGGTACATGATTAGGAAATGTTTAGAGGGATATGGGCCAAATGCGGGCAAATGGGACTGCTTTAGTTTGGGAAGCCTGGTTCGGCAGACTTCAGTATGGGTCTGTGTCTGTGCTGTCTGACCCTATGTCTTTCTTTACCACAAGTCTGCATGGAGATAAGCAAGTTATAGGAAACAGGAGTTCAAAGCAGAAACCAATTTTACAAAACCATTGGACACGGGTGAACACACTGAGTGTTATACATCAACCGTGCCTAATGAAACCATCCAGTCATTTTGAATATACAGTAATCAGTTTCCTGAAAATGGGGACATCGAAGTAATTTATTCAGTTCGGCAGCTGCCGTTGATAGAGAAGAGCTTCCCCCAAGTCAAATATCTGGAGAATGGTCTGATTGACCTCAACAGCTGCTCTTTATTTTGTGGTTAGGTTTCTCATGGAATGTAAGCCTGATGGAGAAGTAATTGCTCTGTCAAGTTTCAAACAAAAAAAACAATTCCGTCTCCCTCTTACTCGGCGATTCATACACGATTTGCTCCGTACGTGAAGTCTCAGATAGCTTAACTATTATCAAACAAAGTCAGTTGCACAGGATGGCCATTATATATTGCTAACCTCGCTTCAATTTTTGCTTTTATGCAAGAAGTATGCAGGAATATGAATGCATTCAACCCACCTGGTCATGTTAACATTGTTATTCTCGTACAGTCTTCACCTTCACCTGTTGTTTTCTCTCTCTTGCTCTTTTTTGGTTTTTTTTGCTGATAGTGTTCGGTGACCTGTGGAGTCGGATATCAGCAGAGGGAGGTCTTCTGCCGGCTGAAGGGCGTAGGTCGAATAAGCGAGGAGACGTGCGATCCATTCTCTCGGCCAGCCGGCACACAGCAGTGCCGGCTGCCTGACTGTCTGCACTATGAATGGCTTGCAGATGAATGGGAAGATGTAAGTATGGCCTGATAAGATGAAAAAGTTAACGTCAGAAATGACAGAGGGGCTTCTTTTATGGGGCTTCCTCTGGAGTAAGGACTTCAAATAAATGTTTGCATAAATAGTGCCTACAGTTATTTGACCAGGTGCCAAACCAGATATGCATGGGAACTCGAAAGGAAGCCACAAACTGTCTCCAAAGAAAATCCAGACAGGATTGTTTAAATGTTCCCTTACTTGCTGCTCCAGAACTTTAACCCTGTAGTATAGCTGTTTCACTCATTTATAAAAAAGCCTGTCCAGTGACATGTTCCTGGAATGTCTCTGAATTTGTGACAGCAGTTTGTATTTCTGCTGCTTGCTTTCTGCGTTGGACTGCATTTCAATCATATCAAAATCATTGTGTCTTTGAGCATCTAAAATGTTTCTTAAGGGATTTAGTCCAGAGTTTAATTCTTCAGTTAAAGAAAAGGTTTTGCCGGCAATCTTTTTCATGTAGCAATTCCATTTGGCCTAATGTAGATATTTTATTTTGTCTAGTTGTGTTATTCAGAAGCAAGTGCTCTGGGGGAATCTGATTTTGATTAACAATGCTATCAATCTATTTGTACTGTAATAGAAACTTAGGGATAAACAGTCAAATTATCTGAACTGGATGTTCATGCATTTTTACACCAGCTTCCCTGTAGGCAAATGCCTGAAGAGGTGAAGCTTGTTTGGAATCGTCAAACTGCTGTATGTCGTAATTGTTGATAATACAGGATATGTGACAGATTCATTTAGATAAATTGGTACAACTTATGTTCATGTAATGACACCAACTGAAAGACACACTGCAATTCTTCACTTCAGTAAGTTAAAAATCACATAGCACCACATTATAGTCCAACTGGTTTGTATAGAAGTACAAGCTTTTGGAGCGCTGCTCCTTTGTCAGGTAGCTAGTGGGACAGAATCATAGGACATAGAATTTAGAGCAAAAGACTATAATATTTACAACTGATGCGATATATTGAACAAACCTGAATTTCTGTTATGTCTTTCATCTTTTAGAATGGGTTTCAGGTTTCAATTCATTAATAATATTGCACACACACATATAAGGCTATGGGGTGAATTTGCATTTGCAGAGTTATATTTGCAGATACATTCTAATTTGTTCAAAAATCACACAATCTGCAGGCAGTCAATCCATGTGACATTTTATCAGTTTCTACTTTGGAAATAGAACCAGCCTGACTCAAGATTGAAGACTCTAACCTCACACCTTTATTGCATTGTCTGAGCTGAGATGTCAACTTTTTCTAATATAAAACCTTAAGTTATCTTGGGAATGTGAGTTGAAAGTAGTTCAGGGATTTATGAATTAATGAATTGGAATGTGCAACCCATTCTAAAAGATTAAAGGCTTAACAGCAATCTAGGTTTGTTCAATATACCGTATCAGTTGCATGACACTATGATCTTGTGCTATAGAGTCTGGGTCCTATGATCCTGCTCCACAATGACTTGAAAAAGGAGCAGCATTTCAGAAGCTAGTGCTTCCAAATAAGTCTGTTGGACGATAGGCATCTTGCTGAGCTCAATCCTATGCCTTCTGTCAGCATTTATGGCTTTCTCAGGTGCCTGCATTAAGTCTGCCTATCACTGTAACCTGTTTATTCTCCATCTGTACTGACAGGTAAGGTTCAAAGAATTTTACAAACAATTGGAGGAGTGGATAGGGAAACTTTAAAAGTTTTAAAACCCTAAAATATAATTACAATTCAGCTTTCAAAATGACTACTTGATTTTTAACAAACGTGGGTTTTGTGAGGCTTTGAGAGTGGGTTCAGGAGTCCAAACTGCTCTCAACATTAGGTCAGATGTATGTTAATGAAATTGCGTACCTTACATTATAACAGACTATTAATAGCCTTGGTCCAGGTTTTCCATGGTTGGGGAAATTCAACATGTGAAGGAAAGAAGTAATAGCAAGTTGGAGCATTTAATTGCCTTTGAAGCACGGCTTGTGGGCCAAGCACAGCAGGTGTGCTCTCTCCTCCAGGCATTTCTGCTCCCCCCCCCCCCCCCCCCCCACCAACCGTCCTGCCCTAAGCAATCCCATAACTCTTTCTGCAATCAGCTGCCACCTACTCATGACCCACAATCTGCCCCTGTGATGTCCACGTTTGAGGTGGCATGGTGGCACCGTGTTTAGCACAACTACCTCACACCGCCAGGAACCTGGGTTCAATTCCCGCCTCGGACAACTGTCTGTCTGGAGTTTGTGCAATCTCCCCATGTCTGCATGGGTTTCCTCCGGGTGATCTGGTTTCCTCCCACAGTCCAAAGATGTGCAGGTTAGGTGAATTGGCCATGCTAAATTGCCCGTCGTGTTATGTGTAACATATAGGGGAATGGGTCTGGGTGGGTTGCTCTTTGGAGGGTCAGTGTGGGCTTGTTGGGCCGAAGGGCCTGTTTCCACACTGTAGGGAATCTAATCTAATCCAAAAAAACTGTACTTCTTTAAACTGTAAGAATATATTTTGCCATCAACTCTTATTATTGCATCAGGTTCTTTCTGCAGAACTTTATTCAAGAACGCCTACCAAGTTAATCATTTTAAACCCCCTTCAGTTAATAATTCTCATATGCCTTGAAATTATGCTCTAATCTAATCTTTTATAATCTACTTAATATCCAATACAGTTGAATTTCTCTTATCTTCATATCCTTTCAAGCCTGAAGAGTGCAAATTTTGCAATTTTTCCTCATAACTCAGCTCTTTAATGCCAGATTGTATAGTTCACAAGGTTTGACATTTACCTTCTGTTCTGGTAACCAGAATTGAGTGCAGTGTTCAGAAGTACAGCCTTACTGGAGCACTACATCAAAACTTACGATATCACATTTTCACCATTCAACCTATCACATTAATCCATGACAATATTGTGAGACGACCGTTGCACAACCCTTCTGGCCAACAGTCCTGTATTCACACTGAGGATATTCATCTTCATGTTGGTCCCTCTATCACCATGCTAAATGGGATAGATTTCAAACAGGTCTAGCAAACCAAATTGACCATCCATGATGTTCTCTGGGCTATCTGCTGCAGCAGAACTATACACAATCACAGTCAGCAAATATGGCTTAGCATATCCCCCAGTCTACTATGGCGATCAGGCTAGGAGATCAACCTTAGGCCAATTAAGTGTTTAGGTGGTAATGCTGAGAGCAGCACCAGGAATGCCTAACAATAGGATGTTAACCTGGTGAAGCTACAGTGCAGAAATACTTGGAAGCCAAACAGTGTACGTTCCATGTGACAAACAGATCCAAGGCAATCCCATAACCAAAGGATCAGATCAAAGCTCTGCAGTCATTCTACCTCCAGTCCTGAATGGCAGTGGAAGTTTAAAGAACTGACTGGAGGTGAAGGCTATACAAATATCCCAATCCTCAATGATGGAAGAGACAAGAACATCAGTGAAACAGGCAAAACTGAATAATATGAATCTATCTTCAGCAGTTAGACCTACCAATTAAAGGAGCAACTCAGTCTTCTCCTGAGATCCCAGATCACAGATGCCAGTCTTTCAGCCATTATAATTCACTCCCTGTGATATCATGCCAAACACTGACAACATTGGATAGCGCAAAACTGAAGTCTTATGCTCCAGAATTAGTTGTGACCTCTGGCCAAGCTGTTCTAGTATGGCTACAACACTGACATCTACCTGGTAACATAGAAAATTGCTGAGGGATGTCCTGTACACATAAAAGGAGGACAAATCAACCTGGCCAATTGTCATGCTATTGGCCTACTTTCAATTATCAGCAGAGGTTGGGGAGGGGTCATTGACATTGCTATCTAGCAGCACTTAAACAGCAGTAACATGCACACTGGCACTTAGGTTGGAATTTCACCAAGGCCACTCAGCTCATTACAGACTTGGTCCAAACATGAACTAAAGACCCGAACTCAAGGTGAGATAATGGTGACTACCTCTGACATCAAGGCAACCTTTGACCAAATGTGGCCTCAAGTATCCAAACCATGGCTGGTGTTATGGAGAATTCGAGGGAAAACTATCCACTGGTTGAAGTCATTCCTGACACTTAGGGAGATGGTTGTGGTTTTTGGAGGTCAATCAGGGACTAGATTGGGTTGGGATATCTGGTCAGCATGGATGGGTTGGACCGAAGGATCTGTTTCCATGCTGTATATCTCTATAACTCTATGACTCTAATCCCAGGACATTTTTGCCGGAGGCCGTCAGGATAGTATTCTTGCCTGAAATATCTTCGGCTGCTTCATCAGTTATATTCTCTCCTTGTTAAGGTCAGAGTGGGCATGTTCACCGATGATTGCACAATGTTCATCGCTGTTCATAATACCTCCGATGCTGAAGCAGTCCATGGCTGAATGCAGTAAGACCTGCCCAGCATTCAAACTTGGGCTGATAAGTGGCAAGTAAGATTTGTACTACACAAATGCCAGGCAATGACGATCTCCATCAAGAGCAAATCTGAACATCCCTTTTGACATTCAATGGCATTGCCACCACAAAATCCACCTCTTTCAATATGGAATTGGGCAAATAGGGGAAAGTGGGGACTGCAGATGCTTGAGATCAGAGTCAAGAGTGTGGTGCTGGAAAAGCACAGCAAGTCAGGCAGCATCGGAGGAGCAGGAGAATTGACGTTTTGGGCATAAGCCCTTGTGCCTGAAATGTCGATTCTCCTGCTCCTCGGATACTGCCTGACCTGCTGTGCTTTTCCAGCACCACACTCTCGACAAATGGTGTAACTCCAAGAGCAGGTCAGAATATACTCTGGTAAGTAATTCATATCCTGACTCCTCAAAGCCTTTCACCATCTACAAAGTACAAGTCACGGGTCTTATGGAATAATCTCCACTTGCCAACATGAATGCAAAATTGTTAATATTCAATATAACATCAGAAAAAAGCAACCCACTTGATTGTCACAAGGTCCAATACCTTCAATACTCATTCCCTCCACCATCAACTCTCAACAGCCACTGTGTGTAAACTCTAGTGCAACACACACCATGAACTAGAATGATGCAGTGGGCACTGAATGACTGACTCCTGCTCGATTATCCTTAAGGCCACTTTAATGGAACCTTCCAAAGCCATGACCTTTCCCAGCTGGGATGACTGAGACATGAGAACACCATCCAATTCACACACCATCCTGACTTGGAACTATATCGCTGTTCCTTCACTATGACGGAATTAAAAATCCTGGACTTCTCTTTATAACCGCATTGTACCTAGCGCACATAGACTCCACAAATTAAACAGGTTAACTCACCATCACCTTTTCAAAGGCAACTAGGGGCAAGCAGTCAATGTTGGCTTAGCTAGAAGTGCCATGTTTTTGTAAAAACACATTATATCAGTTTCAACATAATATTGTTAATCTTCTACTTCACTGGTCTGATGGCAAAAATACATATTATTTTTCCTTTGTTGTTGATCATTTGCAGTGAATCAATTTTAAAAATCACACAACACCAGATTATAGTCCATCAGGTTTATTTGGAAGCACTAGCTTTCAGAGCGCTGCTTCTTCATCAGGTGGTTGCGGAGATTAAGATCATGCTCACAGAATTCTGTGTCAATATCCGTTATCTTCTTGGAGATCCTCTCCACTTTGAGCTGGCAGTTTGTGGTGTCAATGGGCCTGTGGTGGTGGTGTGTGATGGTGTCTGTGAGCATGATCTTCACTTCCACAACCACCTGATGAAGGAGCAGCGCTCCAAAAGCCAGTGCTTCCAAATAAACCTGTTGGACTATAACCTGATGTTGTGTGATTTTTAACTTGGTCCACCCCAGTCCAACACCGGCATCTCCAAGTCATGTAAATCAATTTGACAGCATTCAACAGAGTGTACTAAGCAGTAATGGCTTTACTTTTCATAGTAGAGTTATAGATTCATAAATGCATAGCATGGAAACAGACATTTCAGTCCGACTTGTCCATCCCAACCAGGTATCCTAAACTAATCTAGTTTCCGTTTGCCAGCATTTGACCCATATCTCTCTAAACCATTACTATTCATATACCCATCCAGATGCCTTTTTTTAAATGTTGTAATTACACCCGTCTAATCAAAGGTTTTGTCAGAAATTGGTCAAATTAATCGTTGGCAAGTATTCACCAAATGATAGGGAGCAGAGGCATTCCAAGTATGGTTAGAATTTGAAGCACAAATAACTCTGCTGTGACAGATACATTGGGGCAGTTGGGGGATTTGAAGTCAGTTAACGAAATCTGGAAGAGAAAACTCTTCACAGTAATGGTAACTCTGAAACTATCGTTGTCATAAAAATCCATCTGGTTCACTACTGTCGTTAGGGGAATTACCTGAACTGATTATTTATGACTGCAGGTGTATAGCAATGTGGTTCTATCTTAAATTGCCTACCAGTCCACTCTGTTCAAGGCAATTGGTAACAAATGTTGGCCTTGCATATATTGCCAATATACCATGAAAGAATACATTTTCTATAAAGGAGAGAAAAAGAAACGAAGCATACTAGAAATTGTATCACTCTGCAGGGATGCTCCCTTTTTAAAATTCCCCAATTCTTTTACTTAGTATGTAAACTTGCCAATATGTGGACTCAGCTGCCAGCTAACACAGTGAGTGACTGCTGGCTCAATTGAATTACGATCCTCAAGAGGGATTTGGAGAGTTTCCTGATTCAGCAGGGAGCGCAGAGATCTAAATTTGAGACCAGAGGTGAAAAACTGTCAGTACAGATCTTGAAAGAGTACCTAAATAACAGGGCAAGTTAAATATACTAAATATGTCATTGCGCTCAAGAAAAATTAATTCATTGTGTCAAATACATTGAACATTCAAACGTAATGATCCAAGTACTTCTCTTCCTCCTGTCCCTTGGATATATCCTGTTCTGACTGAATGTAACATTAAAAAAATCAATGTCCTTCCACTGATGTGGAAATCTCCCCCTTTTTTTTGCTTATTTTCACCTTTGCACAAATCTTTCCTAAGACCTTCCAACTCAGGAATTCACTCGTCCATTTCATAGGCTGAATGCACCATTACATAGGGGAAGTCCAGACAATGTGGATTAGGATGCCTAGATTATTTCATTTACCAAATATGCTACATATGAGACCCCAATAGACGTCAGTTTACATTGTGGTAAAAAGTGTTTTTTTAAGTTAAAACCAGTAAAGCCACACATATTTCTACAAACATGTTAATTTATAATGCGGGCATTGAGTAGTTGATCAAAAATGAAAACGACATGTTTGCAGATTTAATGCAGCATTTTCATTCAAGTGTCCTTGAAATCTAGTAAAAGGATCTTTTATTGTATATGTCTCAGATGATTTACGACATGTAATTAGAGCTGAAGACCGAAATCCAGCCGGTATAAATTGGTCTACTATTTACAGTCTGTTATAGCAGGTTCGCTGTGCTCACTCAATACCAATTACTGTAGTAAAGATCTAGATGTCAATCTGTGAAGGAGAACCGTGGGGGTGAAGTGAGATTTGGTGGGGAATTTGCTGAAGTAATTTAAGCTCAGCTTACTAGTGCACCCATTAACATGCTAGTTTCGGATAAAACTTGTTCCAGAAATGTTTTTGTCCAACGGTTTATTTGAGATCACAAGCTTTCGGAGCATAGCGCCCTCTTCAGAACTCCATCAGAAAGCTTGTGGTTTAAAAAAAACCCATTAGACGATAACCTGGTGTCATGTGACCTTGTCCACCACAGTCCAACACCAGCACCTCCACGTCAGAGATGTTTTTGGCTGTAAGTCGCATGGGCAACCTTTGTGCCCCACCACAACTGAGGTCCTAATGTGGCCAGTTAAGGATCATATAAGGTCTCCTTTTCACCATTGACTTTATATTTTTCCATCAGTTGAACAGAAGATGACACTCTGTTTAAGTCATTTTGTCATCTAAAATGGCATCAGATTGTGGCCACACAAGACTTTTCACTGTTTTTTTCTCCAGATACATGTGACAATAAAATCATTCATTCATTTGATCGGTCAAGGCACAGTGGACATCTAACTGATTCTGAGAATCCCATGCTTCTTCAGAACTCTGTTGTAACAAGGCCTGAGGTCTTTGGACCCCTTTAATTTCAGTTCAAATTCTGCGCAGAAATCATTCAAGAAACTTTGGGAAGTTTTTCAAATGCGATTCAAGAGTAGCTTGTTGAAGGTTGTATTTATCCTCTCCATGGAGGCTGTCAGACCTGCTGGACCCTTTGGACTTAATCAGTGTTTGTTGTGAGTTGTGATAGTGGTCCAAAGGAGAGCAGCATCCTCACAATTAGCTTAGGAGAGCTAGAAGGACGAGTAGAGGGGATAAGAATCCTCTCTCTGAAGTCCAATGTACCTCAATCAAGTGCTGGTTGCCTGCAGGGGTGAGATGGGCCCTTATGTGATTGTAAATTGGTACCTCTTGGAACTCAGTTGTGGTGGAACGTAAAGGAGCATGGAATGCTATGGGAATCGTTGCCCAAAATGTAATTCCCATGGATGATGTCATCACTAAATTCCAAGCTTGGCCTAACTGGAAACAGAAGATTTCACCCAAGTCATACATGTTATAGAAACAGACTTGTCAATATAACCTGGATGTCTGACGTGGATCACTTGGATAGTATTGGTAGATGGGCTTTTATTTCAGAATGCAGGCTCTTGAAAAGGCAAATGTCAAAGCAGAATTTGTCTCTGTTGTATACATGACCACTGTGTCTAATTGTGCAGGATCCATCTTCAGATAGGGTGGACACTTATCAATATGTCAGAATCGGTCTGTAAAGTAGATTATGTTGGATTCGCAGTTTGAGTGAGATAGCATAAATTCTTGAAATTCTATCCCGCAAAAGCCATTAGGAAATCCCATTTTGGTACTAACGTATCTTTCTGTTCCTGTTTTCCAGTGTTCTGCATCATGTGGTCAAGGTATACAAACCCGCAAGGTGCTTTGTGTCAATCACATTCGGAAACAAGTGGAAGAAAGCTACTGCAACCTTTCAGCAAGACCTCCTTCCATGCAAAACTGCATAATTGCAGCTTGTGAATACATATGGATTACAGGGGAATGGTCACAGGTAACAATGACTCAGATTCCCACTCTTGAAACTGTTGCTTTTTTAGTTAACCTTCTTGGATTTCCTAGACATAGCTTTGGATTTTTCCAGTTGACCATGATTTTCACATACTAATGGGAGCGTGGATACCTTGCGACAATTATACAGGGCCTCCCCTGGAGTACTGTGTGCAGTTTTGGTCTCCTTATCTGAGGAAGGATGCTCTTATTATGGAGGGAGTGCAAAAAAGGTGTACCAGACTGATTCATATAACATATGACATATAACATATGAGGAGAGGTTGAATCGGTTCGGATTATATTCATTGGAGGTCAGAATGATGGGGTTCTTATAGAAACATTCTAACAGGACGAGGTAGGGTAAGTGCAGAATGTATGTTCTGGATGCACAGGAGTCCAGAACCAGTCGTCACATACAAGGTAAACCATGGAATGAGAAGAAATTTCCTCACCCAGAGAATGGTGAGCCTGTGGAATTTGTTACTGCAGACAAACATTGTGTGATCTTTAAGAAAGAGTTGGATATAACTTTGGGCTAAAGGGATGAAAGGATATGGCGGAAAGGCAGGAACAGGCTATTGAGTTGGATGATCAGCCATGACCACAATGAATGACAGAATAGGCTCAAAGGGCCGAATGGTCCATTTTTGCTCCTAGTTTCTCTGTTCTGTGCTTCTGCGTTTAACACCCTCACTCAATAACAGCTTGCCTTTGCAGAACACCTATGAACAAGACACAGATGTGTAACGTAATCATATTCCTACAATCTATGGACCAAGATCTGGGCAGCAGGATTAAGTTGAATAGTAATTTTTCAGTCAACACTGGCAGGAGAGTTAGTTGGTCTCTTCCTCAAATTTCTTCAATTTGAAAGATGTCAATTCTCTTAATTGACGTGTTCAGACGTGACATGACACATCTCTGGAGCAGGTGGTATTCGAATCCAGGTCTTCTGGATCAAAGATGGGGACACTACCACAATGTCACAGGAACCCTTTGAAAAATGCCTATTGAATCGAATGAGATGTTAAGAGCCATCGAATCATACAGCGTGGAAACAGACCTTTCGGTCCAGCTAGTCCATGCCGACCATAATCCCAAACTAAACTAATCCCTCTTGCCTGCACTTGGCCCATATCCCTCCAAACATTTCTTATTCATGTACTTATCTAAATATATTTTAAACTTTATGACTGTACCCGCATCCACCACTTCGTCTGGGAGTTTAATAAGTTGCCCCTCAGTCCTTCTTAAAATCTTTCTCCTCTTCCTTAAACATTTGCCCCTTCGTCATGAAATCCCTCACCCGAGGGAAACGACCTTGGCTATTCACCCCTCTCTGTGCCCCTCATGACTTTATAAACCTCTATAAGGCCACCCCTCAACCTCCTATACTCCAGGAAAAGAGTCCCAGCCTGTCCAGCCCCTCCTCATAACTCAAACCCTCTATTGCCAACAACAGCCTGAGGAGTAAAGGGTAGTCATGAAGATCAAAGTGCGGCAAAATTCCCAAGTGTTGTTCTTTCCTGAAGAATATGGAGAGTAACATCTAATTCACAAGTGTAATTTTCTGTCACTAGCCTAATAAAATTTACTTTTACTAGGTGTGCAAACCCAGTGCAACCTAGAAGCATTTCTGAAAATACTAAAACAGTGTGGGAGTGATGGAGACTGTCATTTCAAGTCTCCCTTCATTTTCCCCTGATCTGTGTAGTTCCCAGGCACAGAGCAGAGGGAAACTTTCCCTGCTGTTTGTTCCATGACCACAACTGGATGTGATTGACTGGCAATGCGTGACACGTGTATAATATGGCACATTGTATGATTAACTCAAATATTCTAGAAAACAAATAAAATATTTTGCTTCTGTGCACATAGTTGAGTTGCTAAACCAATTAAAAACACTTCACCGTTATCCACTTGCAAATTTCTCCCATTTCCACAAGTTAAGCAGCTCAGTGGAGGTCCATTAGCTCTTGGTGTGTTTTAAAATGTTTCCATTTTGGGGAGTTAACTTGGATGGGATGCTTTGTCTCATTTTATTTAACTGCATCTGATTGTGACACTGACTCTGCAGTATAAATAATAATTCGGACTCATTCCATGTTTATCTTTTTGGACAGTAGTCTCTTGGAAAAACAAGTGATTTGCTATACACAGAAAAAAAGCAAACATCCCAATGAAAGTCGTGCATGTCCATTTTTGGTTAATCATTTAAAATGCACTTTGGTACCAATTCCAAATGTTATAGAATGAGATTTAAAGCTATTATATAAAATAGAAACATTGAATATAGGAGCAGACGTAGGCCATTCAGCCCCTCAAGCCCACTCCACCATTTAAGATGATTATTTTATACATTATATATAACTGTATCATTAAATGTTAATCCTATCTTTCAGCTTTTGTCTGGTCTTTAAATAGTTTGAATCAGCGAAATGTTGCAGACTCAAGTTTGCCAATTTTAGGAGTTTCTGATGATTGTCATGTTGCTGATTGTGTTGCTTTATTCATTCATGGGATGTGAGCATTGCTGGATGGGCCTGCATTTATTACCCATCCATAGTTGTCTTTGAGAAGGTGGTAGTGAACCTCCCTCTTGATCTGTTGCAGTCAGTTTGGTCCAAGTACACCCACCATACAGTAAGGGAGAGAGTAGAGTAAAGCAGAGAGGATTTTGACCCAGTGACACTGAAGGAACGGTGATATATTTCCAAGTCAGGATGGTGAGTGGCTTGGCAACGAAACCTGCAGATCGTGGTATTCCCATATATCTGCTGCCTTGTCCTTCTAAGTGAAAGTAGTTGTGTCTTTGGAAGATGCTGTCTAATGAGCCTTAGTGAATTTCTGCGACACATCTTGTCATTAGTACACACTGCTGCTCTGAACGTTGTGCTGGAGGGACTGCATGTATGTGAATAGGGTGCTGTCGAGTGGCTGCTTTGCACTGGATGATGTCAAGCTTCTTGAGTGCTGTTGGAACTGCAGCCATCCAGGTGAGTGGGGAGTATTCCATCACATTCCTGACTTGTGCTTTGTAGATTGTCAAGAGGCTTTTGGGAGTTAGCTGATGAGGTACTTCCTGCAAAATTCCTAGCCTCTCTCCTGCTCCATAGCCATTGTATTTACCCAGCTAACCCAGTTCAGCACTTTGTCTGGTGTAAAGTGTTGCACAAAGTTTACTTGCCACTTCTCAGACCAAGTCTGGATGTTGTCCAGGTCCTGCTGCATTTGGACACAAGAGTGCTTCACTATCTGTGGAGTTCGTGAATGGTGTTGAACATTGTGCAATCATCAGTGAACATTCCCACTTCTGACATTATGATGGAGGAAAGGTCATTGGTGAAGCAGCTAAAGGTGGTGGGCTTTGGATACTACTCTGAGGACCCTAGACCTAGAACTGAAATGACTCTCATTCAACAACCACAGCCATCTTCCATTGTCAATGTTTAAATCAAGGCTAAGTCGCCCTGATGAAACCTGAACTGAGTGTCAGTGGCAAGTTATTGCTATAACTACCACCGCAAGATCTCTAAACTGGTTGTAGTTGCTGCCCTCCTATACTGCTGTGAGACATGGACTCTCTGCAGCAAACTCCTCAGGTCCTGGAGCAGTCTCACCAGTGCTGTCTGTGCAAGATCCTGTGAATCCACTGGGAAGACAGACACACACCAATACCACAGTACTCGACTAGGCCAACATCCCCAGCATCAAGGCTCTGACCCTCCCTTGATCAGCTACGATGGGCTGGGCACATCCTCCACATGACCAACACGAGACTCCCCACGCAAGTGCTCTACTCCCAGCTCGGGAATGGCAGGCAAACCCCAGGTGGACAGAGGACGGATTTCAGGGATACCCTCAAGGCCTCACTGGTGAAGTGCGACATTCCCGTAGACACCTGGGAATCACTTATCCAAGACTGGCCAAACTAAAGGAGAAGCATCCGGAAAGGTGTCAAGCACCTCGAGTTGCCGTCAGGGTCAAAGCAGAAGCCAGATGGAAACAGTGAAGGAAGCATGCTGCCACACGAACATCCCACCCACCCCTTGCTGCAATCATCTTTTGCCCCAAGTGTAACAGAGCCTGCATTGGCTGCATCAGTGTGTACAGCCACCTCCGGACTCACCCCGAGATTGAAAGAGAGTTATCCTCATCTGCGAGGGATCGCCAATGATGAATGATTTGTCTCAAGATTGATGATTAGATTTAAAATCAAATCTGAGAAAGTAAGGACTGCAGATGCTGGAGATCAGAGTCGAGAGTGTGGTGCTCTTGTTCGAAACGTCAATTCTCCTGCTTCTCAGATGCTGCCTAACCTTTTGTGCTTTTCCAGCACCACACTCTCGACTGATTGGATTTGTTTGGCCTTATTTCTTGTATACAGTTGATCACCTGAACAATTTTCCACACTGTTGGGTAGATGTCAGTGTTGGAGTTCTACTGGAATACTTGATAGATCCACTGCAATTTTTTTGGAACACACATCTTCAGTAGAATTGCCAGAATGTTGGCTGGGTACTTTGAATTGTCTCGTGCCTTCAGCTGTTTTTTGATATCTTGTGGAGTTCATTAGCATGCAGAAAATCACCAATAGAGTGTATTCAAAAAGAATGGGTACCCAGTGAACACAGTCCGCCGATTTCTCAACAACAAATCGAAACAAGCAGACAAAACACGTCCAGAAACCCTAGCCACTCTCCCCTACACCAAAGACATCTTGGAAATGACTGCCAGACTACTCAGACCCCTTGGCATCATGGGAGCCCACAAACCCGCCAACACACTAAAACAGCAGCTAATGAACTTGAAAGACCCTATGCAGACAGCAAGCAAAACTAATGTCATTTACAAAATACCTTGCAAGAACTGTAACAAACACTACATTGGACAAACAGGCAGAAAACTAGCCACCAGGATACATGAACATCAACTAGCCACAAAAAGACATGACCTACTCTCACTAGTATCCTTATATACGGATGAGGAAGGACACTATTTTGACTGGGACAATACATCCATCCTAGCAAAAGCCAAACAGAGACATGTACGAGAATTCCTAGAAGCATGGCATTCCAACCAAAACTCTATCAACAAACATATTGACTTGGATCCCATTTACCACCCCCATGAGAAAAAGAACAAGAAATGACATCACCATCGGAAATGACATCACCACAGGAAATGACGTCATCAACCCATGGAAACCCAAGCGTATAAATAGAAAGTGGGCTACACTACCAGTGCTTCATCTGGAGGCTCACTGAAGATGTTACCTAGTATGGTGACAAATCATCTGAAAACGAACCTTTCAGCTCAGTGAGCAAACCTACATCCATAAGTTCAGAAGAGGATATAATGAGGTTACAAGAAATGCAGATGGGTTAAATAAGTGAGCAAAGATATGACAAATAGGCTGTAATATTGGAAAATTTGAATTAGACAGAATTTAAAAATAAATATATTATCTGAGTGATGAGAGATTGCAATACTGTGAGATGTTGCTGTCCTCATGCATGAATCACAGCTAGGAAAACTAATAGAATGTTATCATTTATTGTTGAGAGGAGTCGAATGCAAGAGAATGGAGGTTACATTTCAGTCATACACGACACCAGTTATGCAGGTGAAACTGTATCTGGTGTAGTGTGTCCAATATTGGTCATTTTATTTAAGGAAGCAAGTCAATGAAAGTAAAAGAAAGCAGTTCAGAGGAGATTCATTTGTCTAATACCTGGAATGGAGATGTTTTGAGGGAATATTGAACAGGCTAGGCTTATCTCCGCTGGAGTCTAAAAGGGTGACTTGATTGAAACATATCAGATCCTGAGGGGTCTTGACGGGGTGGGCGTGGAAAGGATGTGTTCTGTTATGACAGAATCTAGAAATAGGGGCTCACTGTTTTAAAATCAGGGTCTGCCCATTTAAATCAGAGATTAGATGACTATTTTTCTGTCAGATAGTCATGAGTGTTTGGAACTCTCTTCCTGAAAGTATGATGGAAGCAGACACCTTGAATATTTTTAAGGCAGGAGTAGACAGATTCTTGTTGAGCAAGGGGGTGAAAGGTTATCATGAATTGGCAGGAACGCAGATTTGAAGTTATAACTCAACCTTCGTGAACTTAGTGAATGGTGGAACAGGCTCAATGGGCTGAATGGTCCTAATTTGTATTGTTCTGGACCAAGCCAGACCATGCAAAACATTCTTAAACAAGCAGCCCAGACCATAACTTTGCAATTTTTGGTAAGTGTAAAATGAAAATTACCTGGATTAAGTTAGTCAGGATGACTACCAGGTTTAAACAGACAAAAAAAAATTATTCACAAAATTACACAGTGAAACACGAAGACAGAATAAAGAACCCCTACAGAACCCAGTTTATCCAAATTAGACTTAATTACGCTATTCCGAATATACACAACAGTCCCAAAAAGCAAACCCCCTTTAAAACACAGTACAACAAAGGGTCGGATGTTTACAGGTTGAAGTTAGAAGGGCAGAAGAGAGAGTTTCCACACAGCTCACTGTTAAACTCCCAACCAGTTCTGGACTGAACTAAACTGCTCAGCTAAAGAGCTGACCACACCCCTTTCATTTTACAGGTCACTTCTCCAACATGACCACTTTGGCCTGAAGTCTCATCTATTTACATAGAACCAAAGGCCTCTCAAAATCCTTTGCATCTCCATACCAAAGCAGTCTGATCGGAGCCCGGCCTGGTTTATTACCCCTCTGAAAGAAAATCAACAACAGAATATCCTTGAACCAATGAAGAGCTTTTAGAAAAAAAAGGACTAGCTTTGTGACATACATTCATTCAAAAAAAGTGCCGGTTAAAAAGTGGTTGGCTTTAGAAAGGACAGATTGGACTTTAATGTAGACATAAAGCTATCGATATTGGGAAAAGTTAAAAAAAAAGCATATTACGACAAAGGAATTTCCAGCATGGAATTTGAAAAAGTAGAATTGTTTGGCTGCAACTAATATCCATTGAAAGTATACGACCAGTTAGCAGCCATGAGGTGGCACGCAGCAGAATGCATCTTGTGTAGGCTAAAACAACTTATTTTGACCTCGCGTAAAGAATTGTACATTTGAAAAAAGCTGCAATCTGTAGTTTTTGGGCGTCTTGTGGAGTTTTATGGTGGGGGGTGGGGTGGAGGTTGTGACGGTGGCTGCTTTTATTTTCCTGAATAACTATGAATTGAAGTCAACAGCAGTATTCTTCTACAAAATACATTCACTTTGTGCCTGCGTATTACAGCCACTAAATTCAGCTTGCAAGTAGCTGTTTGCAGTTGGGAAATTTCAGCTGGCCTTCTTCAGTTCGCTTTGAGTGGGACTTGACGAGTCATGTTGAAAAAGTGTCACATTGAACAGATCTACACTGCCCTCCTCCCATCCTACTCTGCATAACAATCCAAGGAAATCTCAGCCCCACAAATATAACAAGTGCAGAGTGCTTGGGTGGCATGGTGGCTCAATGGGTAGCACTGCTGCCTCACAGCTTTAGGCATCCGGGTTCAATTCCAGCCACGGGTGACTGTCTGTGTGGAGTCTGCACATTCTCCTATGTCTGCATGTGTTTCCTCCCACAGTCCAAAGATGTGTAGGTTAGGTGAATTGGCCATGCTAGATTGCCCATCATGTTCAGGGACATGTAGGTTAGGTGCATTAGTCACGGGTAAAAATAGGGTAGAGGGGATGGGTTTGGATGGGTTACTCTGCAGAGGGTCAGTTTGGACTTGTTGGACTGGAGGGCCTGTTTCCACACAGCAGGGATTCTAATTCTAAATTCCTCGGTTGGGATTTGATTCTTTTGTCTCCTGATTCTGCATAAAGCCAATAGGTGTGATAAGCCAATTTGCGTTTTGTGATGTAAAATCTGTGTTCAAAAGTATTTTGAGGGAACTGAGTGGAATTTCCTTGGATCAACTTCCACTCTGACATTGTAACTTTTTCACTTTAACTCCGAGTCATAAAAATGAGTCATAAAAATAATTACATGACAAGAAACAAACAATCCATGAAACAAAACTCATGTTTATTTCAGGAGAGGTCTATAAACACATGACTCAGGGAGATGAAGTGCTGACACGAATAGAAAATGCGCAGATTCATATAAGTAATCCGATTTTAAGAGTAATCAAACAAACAAACAGGGGATTCATAGGTCCTGGGAGCGTGGAAACAATTTAATAATTGGGCAATGTGCAAAGTAGTACGTGCTTACCTCTGATTTGGAGATGCCGGTGTTGGACTGGGGTGTACAAAGTTAAAAATCACACAACACCAGGTTATAGTCCAACAGGTTTAATTGGAAGCACACTAGCTTTTGGCGTGACGCTCCTTCAATCACCTGACAATCACCTGATGAAGGAGCGTCACTCCAAAAGCTAGTGTACTTCCAATTAAACCTGTTGGACTATAACCTGGTGTTGTGTGATTTTTAACCATATTTACCTCTAGTAGGCTGTTTCACTCTGATGCAGCAATGCTTATACTGTCTCTTGTAAGACAGAGACAGAGACAGAGAGTGATGGTGGAGTGCTGTTTTTTGGACTGGAGAATTGTAAACAGCAATATTCCACAGGCATCGGTGCTGGGTCCACTTTTGTTTGTCATTTATATAAACAGTTTGGATGAGAATATAGGACGCATGATTAGTAAGTTTGCAGATGACACCAAAATTGGGGATATAATAGACAGTGAAGAAGACGATCTAAGATTTCAAAGAGATGGGTTTGGAGGGATATGGGCCGGGTGCTGGCAGGTGGGACTAGATTGGGTTGGGATTTCTGGTCGGCATGGACGGGTTGGACCAAAGAGTCTGTTTCCATGCTGTACATCTCTATGACTCTATCTTGATCAGTTGGGTCAATGGGCTGAGGACTGGCAGATGGAGTTTAATTTGGATAAATGTGAGGTATTGCATTTTGGTAAAACTGACAAGGGCAGGACTTATTACCATTAATGAGACAAAAGTGAGGACTTCAGATGCTGGAGATTAGAGTCGAGAGTGTGGTGCTGGAAAAACACAGCAGGTCAGGCAACATCCGAGGAGTAGGACAATCAATGTTACAGATGAAGGGCTTTTGCCTGAAATGTCGATTTTCCTGCTCCTTGGATGCTGCCTGACCTGCTGTGCTTTTCCAGCACCACACTCTCGACTTATGCAATTAATGGTAGGGCCCTGATACTATTGTAGAACAGAGACCTAGGGGTTCAGATACATGAGCCAAAGGTGGACAAGACCATTAAGAAAGCATTTTGCATGCTTGCCTTCATTATTCAGAATATTGAGTTGGGATGCCGTTGAGGTTATACAGGATGTTGCTGAAGCCACTTTTGGAATACTGTGTACAGTTCTGGTCCTCCTACTGTAGGAAGGACATAATTAAACTGGAGAGGGTTCAGAAAAGGATTACCAGGATGTTGCTGGGAATGGTGTGTTTGAGTTCTAAAAATAGGCAGGATAGGCTGGGACCTTTTCACTGGAGCGGGGAGGTTAAGGGGTGACCTTTATGGAGGTTTAAAAAATCATAAGGGGCAGAGATAAGGTGAATAACAATAGAAGGTCTTTTCCCTTGGGAGTTCAAAACTTGGAGGCTTATTTCTAAGGTGAGAGGAAAAAAAGACATGAGGGGTAACTTTCTTACACAGAGAAGTTCATGTGTGGAATAAACTGCCAGAGGAAGGGGTTGGTGTAGATACAATTCCAATATTTAAAAGACATTTGAATAAGCACATGGATAGGAAAGGTTTGGAGGGATATAGGCCAAACGCTGCTGAATGGGACCCATTTAGTTGAGGAACATGGTTGGCGTGGACTAGTTGAACAGAAAGATCGGTTTCCATGCTGTATGTCATCGAAGACAAGAAACTAACATGGACATCATGGTATTGGGGAATCCAATGACATTTCTAATAGTTAACTATTATGTACCAACATTACAATCTTGATACGCATAAGTGCCTAGGCTGGTATTAAGCAATGGGTATATCACCAAGGAGCATGCTTCTCGTAGAATGACATGATTCAAGTGTCTATATAAATTAAGATGGAGTATGAGATCTTTATATCCTCAGGTCACACACTACAGTGGAGTGATGATTGCAGATGCACATAAAGAGATATTAGATCAGATAACTGAAAGATTGGCCATGGAGGCCTGTTTTAAAGAACTACTTAAAATATGAGCGACAGGTAGAGAGAAAAATTCAGAAATAGGACTGTAGGCATCTGAAAGAATTGGGTGCCACTGGGAGCATGGATAAACCTGGATGTGCAGAAGAGACCAGATTGGAGCAATAGAGATACTCCAGGATGGTAGGACTAAAGAAGGTTATAGAGATAGGGTAAGGACAGACTAGGATGGATTAGCAAACAATGATGAATATTGTAATGCTGAGATACTGATAAATCCAGAACCAATATAGGTCAGTGAGTTAGAGGTGATGGGTGAATAAGACTCGATGCGAGTTATGAATTGGGCATCACAGTTCTGACTGAACTCAACCTAATGGATGGTGGAAGACAGAAATGGGCTAGTAAAGCATTGGGATAATTGGATCTAGAGGTAACAAATGGTGTGGTTCAAGGTGTCACATTAACAACTCTTCAAGAGTATTGTTTTGTGATAGTGATGAAGATGTTCATTCAGGAAGAGAAAAGCAATTTGCGGAATCCAGGACTGATCACTCTTCTGCAACTTCAACAAAAGTGTAAACCCAAGATGCGAACTGCACCAGGCTTAGCTGTAAGCATAGCAGTAGTTAAGCAACCTGCCCACTAGGGAATTGTGGTATGCATTAGTCTGGAAAATTAAAAAGGCCTCATAATCTTCACTCTTCAGTCACATACATTGTACAAACGTGGACACTCCTGGCTCAGATCCATTCTTGGGTTTGAGGCTACCACCTAAACTCTTTCGAAATTCCTGGTCATAGAATTTTACTACCTAAGAAATGAAGTTAACCCAATGGTTGTAAACGCAGGTATTGTCACATGTGGACCTTTCAAACTGCAATTATTTAAGTGATCAAATCTTTGGCAGAGATGACAGATCTATGCTGAAACAGAGAGAAAAAAATTAATGAGTAGAATTAGTTAAATATTGGCAGAACATAATAGTCAAAGCTATGAGCATTAAAAATAAAAATCTTTATAACTCAGCAATATTATTTCACTATTATGTTTGCATAAGTTATATGAAATGTCCAGCAAATACTTCTGTGTTGCCATAAAGGTGTTGGGACCCTTGACTGAACCATTGTACATGGTCAATATACCCTGTGAAGTGATTTGATTGATACCAAACAAATCTCAGTGTGACGTTGTTATCAGTATCAAGCTGAAACTGAAGATCGTGCCCCATCTCCTGAACACTACAGCAGCTCTTGTGGATTTGTTCATAGCTATAAACCAGGATGAAGAAGAGGTTAGCTAGAAGTGAAATAATTTATACCAGATCTGAACAGTGACAGAGAAAAAACAAAATCTGGAGTGGAATTGGTGAGGGACTCAAGCAGAAGAAGGAAGATTAATGAAGTGACAAAATGCAGAAATCTGCCAGAGGATTGACCTGAAAATGGAGAATTTAGCAGCAGAGGACAAGCATTTAATACAACACATGCTCATTAAGGAACTGATCGAATTAAAAGAAACCAAAACTGTTTGGAGCCTCTCCAAAATGAGCCATCAATATCAATCCATTTAGACTGGCTTGCAGAAGATTTTGTTTCATTTTTAGATCAGCTTAAATTGTTCCTCTGTGCACATTCAGGACACTAAATTACTGTACAGCTGACAACGTTGGAGATTAATCACTAACATCATAAACCAAAGTTGCCAAACACCAATGCTTTGCTAAACATAGGAAGCAGGGCAGTGGTTTGTACTATGTTTAAAGTGAACATGCTCCCCAAAACAGTGAGTGGTTGTCAGCACTTCTCACTAGAGAATGGTGGATGTTAAAAAGAGCTTCAAAAATGTAAATTTAAAAATAAGTACATTTCGCTGCCCATGATTTTATAGCATCTGACAGCAAAACTCTCCATGGGCAGTGTGTACCCAGAAAACCAGTAGCAAACCAGGGGTCAACTTTCACAAAGTTGCAAAATAAATGGGACGATGGGGCCCACATTTACCTTTCTCCATAATAAAACGTGGATATTGTATAGACTTTGCTGTATCCCACAGAAAGTTTTAAAAATTTCCTGTGAGCTCACATGCCTCCCCTTTGTCATAGTCATTAGTGATAGGTTCCCAAAAAAAAAGTCAAACTGTCACTTCAAACAAATAGTAACTGTTGACTTCTAATCCAAATCTGAAAAAAAAATTAGCCCAAATGTTGCTTCAGAACTAACATCAGGTGTGATGTGCGTGCCAATCCTAATGTACAAACCATCAGCAACTTGTGTGGATAATAACGTATGAATTCCCAATCACCAGAAGAATTTGTACAATTCATGTTGCTCCACTGCTCAGTCCAGCTTATCTTCAATCTCCTTGTAAGTTGCATGAATTTAACTCCTCACAGAAAATTAGTGCTTTTCAAAATGAGAAAATGCTATGTTCCAGCAACATATATCAACCTCTCCAGAAAGGGACAGTTTAAACTCTCCTTCCTGTCTCTCAATCCATGAATCTCATTCCTATAGGTAATCAGTATTTGTTTGAGATGTTCAAATATTGTTATTAATTTTTTCTTTCTATGTCTCTCTCTCGATTTTAATTTCTTTTTCTGGATTATGTTTGACTCAAATTCACCTTAATTCCTTTTGTATTCATCTCATATTCTTTTCTTAATGATGATTTAAGATAAAACATTTGAACCTTTCATTCATCGGCACTGCCTAGCACTGCTGCCTCACAGCCTTAGGGATCCAGGTCCAATTCCATCCTCAAGGTGGGCGGCACGGTGGCACAGTGGTTAGCACTGTTGCCTCACAGCGCCAGAGACCCGGGTTCAATTCCCGCCTCAGGCGACTCTCTGTGTGGAGTTTGCACATTCTCCCCGTGTCTGCGTGGGTTTCCACCAGGTGCTCCGGTTTCCTCCCACAATCCAAAAAATGTGCAGGTTAGGTGAACTGGCCACGCTAAAATGCCCGTAGTGTTAGGTGGAGACCTAAATGTAGGGGAATGGGTCTGTGTGAGTTGCGCTTCGGCAGGTTGGTATGGACTTGTTGGGCCGAAGGGCCTGTTACCACACTAAGCAATCTAATCTAATCTAAACAAACTATCTGTGTAGAATTTGTACATTTTCTCTGTGTTTGTGTGGGCTTCCTCCAGGTGTTCCAGTTTCCTTCCACAATCCAAAGATGTGCATGTTTGGTGGATTGGCCATGTGAAATTGCCCATAGAGTCCAGGGTTGTGCAGGCTTGATGGATTAGCCATGGGATATGCAGGGTTACAGGGATTGGGTAAGGGGATGGGTCTGAGTGTGATGATCTTTGGAGGGTCAGTATGAACTCAATTAGCTGTATACCTACTTCCACACTGTAGGGATTCTATGATCAAGGCCCCAGATGCTCTGGTCACACAACAGTTAGGTTTCACTTCCAGTAAATTACAGCATTGAAACAAAATTAAGTTAAAGGGTGAGGGAAGTGTCTAGACTTTTATTTTGTTTTACTTGTAGTATTTTCTGACAACAACAAATGCAGGCTTTGTCAATTTCAGATACAAGAAGACCTACCCTTAGTAGAATTTATTGTAGACAATCTGAGTCAACTCACTTTCACAAATATATATTTTGTCAGGAGAGACTGAAGTTAGTGATTTCAAAGCCATATAGATGAAGAAGTTCCTTTACCTGTGTGCATTGGTCATTTATGATGGAACACATGTTTTTCTGCAGAGATACGCTAAGAAAACAATTTTTAAGATGGGAAGTTGCCTCAAGTTACTTATTGTTTGAAATACTTCGATTTCATTTGTTTTATTTTCTGTCAAATGCTTCTTATATCTGTACATTAATGCTTTGAACAACTGAGAACCTTAGGCAGTGCCAATTCGTTTCATTGGGTATGGTCAGCAGTTTTAACATGCTGGATCTCCCTCAGACCCCTGGGAAACTGGATCATCATGTCATTATGGAAAAAGATGCCCGTATTAGTTTTGAGCTGAAGTTGCATTCTGTGTGTCAGTAACTTATTGGATGCAATTTACAGCCCATGTCAAGATTTAATTTGGAGATGCCGGTATTGGACTGGGGTGGACAAAGTTAAAAATCACAAAACACTGAGTTATAGTCCAACAGGTTTATTTGGAAGCACTAGCTTTTGGAGCACTGCTCCTTTATCAGGTGGTTGTGAAAGGGCAGCGCTCCGAAAGCTTCTGCTTCCAACTAAACCTGTCGGACTCTAACCTGGTGTTGTGTGATTTTTAACCGTGTCTAGATATGTACTGTTGTACAGATACCTTAAGTCAAAGGGGCTAAATCTACTGATCAAGTAGAGAATAACCATATTTTCAGATGAAGGTAAGTAAGAGAGATAATATTTATGTCCAGGTCAAGGACTAATAATGTATTGTAGCTGTTTTCACTGAATCATAGTGTCCACTCAAGCATATTCATTTTACCTACATAGTGTTCAACAAGCTGTGGCCCAGGATATCAGCAAAGGATGGTTTACTGCACTGAGGTCCACTCTGGCCAAGATCATTATTCATATGACCTACCATCAACTTCAATCAGTGGATGCCCTGGTCCACCACCTCCCAACATACATGAATGTAACATCAGAGAGTGTCGTCCAATAGCCAGCTGGAGGGTGGGAGCTTGGAGCAAGGTAACGTTGGGTTTCAAAACTACTCTTGCCGTTCATTTGTCCTTCAGTCTTGTTTTCTATCTTCTGAAAAAAGAAAATTGACTCAAGATTTCATTTTGTCATGGGGTTAAAAGTTCGAACAAGTGTGTTTTTTCTGCAGAGTTTTAGTTATCAAATTTCAATGAGAATAGCTGAGTGTTCTCCACTTTCGAATGGGTCAGATTAACTTTTGAGTACCTCCAATATAAATAAAAAAAGTTCTAACCTATTATTCTGATCCATAATATCAGAGATGGTATTATACACATCTGGAGCAGGTGTGACCTGAACCTGGGCCTCGAGTCCAGTGTTAGGGACACTACCCCAGTGCCACAAGAGGGCCTGTACCTGCAATATATAGACAAGGAAGAGTCAATCTTCACCTGTGCCAGTTTCACTGGATGAAGCCAGAGCGGCAATAGAAATGCTACAAATTGGCTCTGGAGCCACGCTTAAGGAATGGAAAATAGCTTCCGCTCAAATTACCGATTATTATCCAGGAATCCAACTTGGAAGTGCATGAGAGTAGATGATGGTGGAGGACACAATCAGGGTTGTGACTCTATTGATCCAATAGACTTTAACAACCACTTTCAAGTTAACACATGAATAATCGGCTCCTTATGAGGTACAGAAACTAAGTCACATCTACATGCTTGGATTCCACAAGGAGTCAATGTTCTCGAGAAGAAGGGAAGAGAAGAAATTAGGCAGGAGAACAGGTAAAATAAATAGCAAAATCTGGATTTACTAAGTGATCAGTTGCTTATAATGATTGCAACCCACTTAGCCCATCTGACAAATTGTTTTGTGTTCATTCATAATCAGTGCAGCTTAGTTATACATGTCCTTTTTGTGGAGGTATCCAATTACTGAAAGGCAATTGTGCTGTTAGTCTGCAGGAGTGGGAATGGATCCTAACATGTATTTGGTTGCACAGCTCTTAAAGGAACATGGATCCTGAGAGTGGTGTAGTAACAACCAAGCAATTTTGCCTCAGTGGTCATACTCGAGACCATTCTAAATGGACATGTAAGATCCGTACCCAGTGTGTATTCCTCATTACACTGTAACAGCTTCCCGTCCTCCTCCATTTGGATAGTGCCACATTATCCTTTACATTTGTTTCAGATAGCACCTCAGTTTAACTTCTCATTAAAAGATGCCATCTCTACAGTCTAGCTCACATCAGCATTGCATTGCACTCCAGTACCAGTCACATTGTGCACTGAGGCCTCAAGCATTGATACCACAGAGAGAAGCTGTCATGAAGAATAAACAGGAAATTACAGCTATTAGGAGAAATTGAGGACTGCAGATGCTGGAGATCAGCGTTGGAAAAGTGCAGCAAGTCAGGCAGCATCGAAGGAGCAGGAGAGTCGACGTTTCAGGCATAAGCTCAAGACAATTGTGCTGTTAGTACTGAAGAAGGGGCGCATTGGACTGAAAATCTTAACTCTGCTGTTTCTCTACAGATGCTGCAAGATCTGCTGAGTTCCTCCAGCAATTTCTGATTTTGACTCAGGTCTTCACTTTCTTAAAATTTATTTTGAGTTCACAAGAGCTAGATTATCATAATGAAGTCCAGAAGTGCTTAAACTTAACATTTGTTAAATTAGCCACGCAGAATTATGAGGCTTGTAGGCAGTTATGCATCAATGAATAAGTTGACTTAGTGGCTAACAAGGCATTTCGGAATCATGCAAAATGAAATGAATTAACACCAATGTCCCACTGTTTAAATATGTTATAGAGAAGGTAAATCATAGGGTGGAATGGTGGCTCAGTGCACCAGTACACCTCACAGCACCAGTACACCTCACAGCACCAGTACACCTCACAGCACCAGTACACCTCAGTGCACCAGTACACCTCACAGCACCAGTACACCTCACAGCACCAGTACACCTCACAGCGCCAGTACACCTCACAGCACCAGTACACCTCACAGCACCAGTACACCTCAGTGCACCAGTACACCTCACAGCGCCAGTACACCTCACAGCACCAGTACACCTCACAGCACCAGTACACCTCAGTGCACCAGTACACCTCACAGCACCAGTAAACCTCACAGCACCAGTACACCTCAGTGCACCAGTACACCTCAGTGCACCAGTACACCTCACAGCACCAGTACACCTCACAGCACCAGTACACCTCACAGCACCAGTACACCTCAGTGCACCAGTACACCTCACAGCACCAGTACACCTCACAGCACCAGTACACCTCAGTGCACCAGTACACCTCACAGCACCAGTACACCTCACAGCACCAGTACACCTCACAGCACCAGTACACCTCACAGCGCCAGTGACCTGGATTTGATTTCAACCTTGGGTGACTGTCTGTATGGAGTTTGCACGTTTTCCCAGTCTCTATGTGCGTTTCCTCTGGGTGCTCTGGTTTCCTCCCACAGCCCAATGATTAGATGGGTTGGCTATGCTAAGTCCCCATCGTGGGCAGGCTGGGTGGATTAGCCATGGTAAATGTGCGGTTACGGGGATAGAATGGAAGTCTGGGTGGGATGTTTTGTGGAGGGTCTGTGCAGACTTGATGGGCCAAATAGGCACTGTAGGGATTCTATGATGCTATTTCTCATTAAGATTGTTTTCAAATTATTTTAGTGCTCAGTGACCTGTGGTGTTGGGATAATGGAGAGGAAAGTGCAATGCTTGACTGATAATAGTCAACTTAGTGAACTGTGTCTTCCAAATCAAAAGCCACAATTCCAGACTCCTTGCTTCAATGATGCTTGTAAGTGACTTGATTTCTACTTTTTGACATTTGTGTATTCTTAAAGAAAGATATAGTGAACTTAATTCCGCATGTGATGACATTGCTCACAATTAATTTGTGCCACCCCATCAGGAAATTTGGTATTCCTTCTTTCATCTGTGTGCTGTATTGAAAAGTCTTGAAAGAAATACTGCCACAAGCCTTATTGTTAAAAGATCACACGGAGAACAGTGGTTGGATTTTTCTACAACTAATTGCCAGTGGGTTAACAAAGAGAGGATTCAACCCCACCTCCCCGCCTCACCAACCCCGTCCCACCCCCACCCACCCCTGCACCCCCAACTAAGAACCAACCTCCCTTGCTTCTGCTCTGAAACAGAGTGTCAGTGTTCCCATTCAGTCAAATGTCATGGAACTTGGCCTGAAAAACAAAACTGATTCATTCACAACATGCAGGCAGCCAGACAGCGACCATTCAAAAGGGAGGGAATGAAAATCCTATTAGACCGCTGCCAAGCTGCGGCCAATCACTACGCAGCATTCAGCAGCTGAGAATGAGAGGCTCCTCTGGCTTTAGTTCACCCACGCTGTGATGCTGAAACAATCCCTCATTCGAAAGTTAAAATGCTTCTCAAATATCAGCTTTATTATTTATTAACCTGACACGGAAAAATATCATTTGAATGGTTTTTGTTCAATGTAGAGGTGATTCCGATAGCTGGCAATCCCAGTGCAACTGTTGGTGGCAATTGCTGAGAGTTGGGAAATTGCAGATGCACAGGCTGCAGTGTATGTGCATTGACAATAACGTGGGAAAATCATGGACTCCGTGATTTCACGAGCAACGCTCACACTGAGCAGCACTCCTCACCAGAGAGGAACAGTTCAAGAATCTGCTTCTGTGCCTGCTTTCTCTGCCCTCGATTGCGATACATTGTTTTTATTCTATTTTATCAATTGTATTCTTACTTATTCTGCCCACACAGCATGTGTTCTGGTTCCTGTATGTTTGAAATAATCGCATTTCTGGACTCATTGTGTAAGATTCAACCTATTTGTTGCTGCTGTCCGTGTGACTGGTGAACTGATGCATTGCTATTCAGCACATGACTGCGGAACAGCAGTGTATGTGGCATCCTGTGAGACATAATCAGTTAGTTCCTTGCACTTCGAGTAATGCAACCAGGCTGGATTATCGATATTTTCTCATCTAGCTGGTTCACGCATGTTGCCATACACCTCTGCAAAAGGTGGGACTTCAACCCAGGTCTCCTGGGCCAGAGGGAGGAGAACTGCAACTGTGCCACAATATGCTGAGCGTTAGGCCCCCAGAACCTCAGTATCAATATGAGGGGTGAGCTGCTGTCTGTTCAGGAGCTCTTGTACCACTTCAATTGTTTGGGTGGGAGCCTGTTAATTGAGATGTTTATCAGTGTCCGGGTTGGGGGGGGTGGGGAGCGAGCGGGCGGTGTGATGGTACCTCACAGAGCTGTTCGTCAGTCAGTCAGAGGCCAGTAACTCTGCCCAGAGGCACATTAGCAGCAGGAATCACAGTCAGTGCTGCTGCTGTTGCAGGGTATGTTCGGCCATGAACTTAAGACATCCACCTAATTCTGGGATCTTACCAGGGTCAGCCTTAAGGAAAGTTTGGGTATGAGGGGGAATTGTGAAGGGAAACTGCAAGAAGGGACTTCTGGCATCAAGGAATTTGGTGGGGGGAGGAGGTGTAAAGAGAGGTTCCCTTCCCACCCCCACCAGCTAGCAGCCGACAGGGTTTGACCCACTGAGTTGCACTGACAGCACCAGGGTCTCTCTCTCAACCCCTTTCATAGGAGTCGTGGCCTCAGTTAGGCCAGGAGCAGGCAACCTACCAACACTCCAAATCATGCTGGGCTAGAGTGGGCATGCTGCCAAAAGCACATTGGGTGTAGCTGCCTGCTCGCATGTTAAATTGAGCCCAATATTTCCTACTCCCACTTTCCTCACTTTGAACTTTGTTTTGTGAAAACTTGTCCTTTGCGATGTCTTGCAGCACCAGAGAATATCTTGGAGTGCTTCATATTCAGTGAAGTATTTCTGAAATATAGCCATTGGTGCACTATAAGGGTATGATTACCATAGATCTACTGGACCATTCCCTCATCAGAGAGAAACAGCTGGTAGTGATTTAGCCTGAGGGCCACCACATCTCAGCGTGTGATTGAGAAGGGAAGTCCTTCATGGTAACCTCAGCTAGAGCAGAAATGAAACCCACATTATTGGCATCACTCTGCATCACAAACAGGCCAACCAACCAACTGAGCTAACTAGTCCTTGGTTGTTCTCTAGGGGAGCGTGGCTGCTCATTTACTCATCTTGCACTAGCAATCAAATAATGTCCAGATAATCTACTGCTAGTCATTTTGATTGAGGTCTAAATGTTGCCTGGGACACCAGAGTGATATCTGCTGCTGCTGTTCCAATCATGGCGGGAAATCTCCTGTAACTACCTAGGGTGGTACGGTGGTTAGCACTGCAGACTCTCAGCCCCAGGGACCCAGGGTCAGTTCCACTCTTGGGCACATTTTCCTCATTTACCTGTGAGGTTTTCCTCTGTATGCCCTGGTCTCCTTCCACAATCCAAAGATGTGCAGGTGAGGTGGATTGGCCATTAAAATTGCCCATAGTGACCTGGTATGTCCAGACTAGGTGGATTAGCCATGGGGAATGCAGGGTTACAGGGACAGAGTAGGGAAATAGCTTATGGGTGGTATGCCTTTTGGAGAGTGGGTGTGGACTTAATGGAGTGAATGGCCCACTTCCACGCTGTAGGGATTCTTTGATTCTACCTCAGAAATCATACCTCACCTGAAAGACAACGTATCTGACAGTGTAGCACTCCCTCACAACTGCATTGGTGCAATGCTGGCAAAACAGCCTTTCTAACTGAAGAGGCAAGGATCCCTCCTCTTAGCTACATCTTTCATTGAGGTTTCGTATCATCTGGATGATATGATGCTTAATATACTCTTCAATGTTTTGAAGGTGATGTTTCAGCAAGTTGCAGTGATATCCAGAAGACCAAAGAAGTCCAAAAGGATGGAGAGTACCTGCTAAAAATTGAAGGCAAAATAATAAAGGTATTACATTAACAAACTGCATACTGTTTGCTCAGAATCATGAGTGACAATAGACAATAGGTGCAGGAATAGGCCATTCGGCCCTTCAAGCCAGCACCACCATTCATTATGATCATGGCTGGTCATCCACAATCAGTATCTTGTTCCTGCCTTATCCCCATAACCCTTGATTCCACTATCCTTAAGAGCTCTACCCATCTCTTTCTTGAAAGTATCCAGAGACTTGGCCTCCACTGCCTTCTGGGGCAGAGCATTCCATATATCCACCACTCTCTGGTTGAAAAATTTCTCCTCAACTCTGTTCTAAATGGCCTACCCCTGATTTTTTAACTGTGTCCTCTGGTTCTGGACTCACCCATCAGCAGAAACATGCTTCCTGCCTCCAGAGTGTCCAATCCTTTAATAATCTTATACGTCTCAATCAGATCCCCTCTCATTCTTCTAGACTCAAGTGTATACAAGCCCAGTTGCTCCAATCTTTCAACATATGATAGTCCCACCATTCTGGAAATTGACCTCGTGAACCTACACTGCACCCCCTCAATAGCCAGAATGTCTTTCCTCAAATCTGGAGATCAAAACTGCACATAATACTCCAGGTGCGGTCTCACCAGGGCCCTGTACAGCTGCAGAAGGACCTCTTTGCTTCTATGCTCAATGCCTCTTGTTGCCATTAGCTTTCTCCACTGCCTGCTGTACCTGCATGCTTGCTTTCATTGACTGATGTACAAGAACACCTAGAACTCATTGTACTTCCCCTTTTCCTAACTTGACTCCATTTAGATAGTGTGACATCATTATATTGATCCATTTGGTTTGCAGATATATTGTGCAGGAATGCATTCCGATTATCCCAGGGAATATATCACTTTATTGAGTGGAGAGGCCGACAACTACTCTGAGGTCTATGGCTACAGGTAAGTAACGGGCTGACAGAATAGTAAATACCTCCCTTACTAGAATCGCAACACTTAGAACGTTTCGGACAGTCTTTATTAATAATGAATCCCCCTTTCACATATTTAGGATGTGCTCAAATACTTAATTGCTTTTTGAAATGTAGTCCTTCTTTCATGGATAAATGTAACTGTTTTCACACAGCAAAAGCTGCAAATGAAATAAATAACTGATTGTGATCAGTATGGGGTTGAGGCATATATATTGGACTGAGCACCAGTTGGTTTGGTTTTCAAATGGTGAGAGGATCTGATCCAAAAAATGGCCTCCATTTAACAGTTGAAAGACATGCATTCTGATCGAGCAGCTGTTCATTAGGGTGTCATCTTCTACAGATCCAAGAGAAGGGATTTGAACCAACAACTTGCCAACCTCACAATTGCAGGGTTCAAAGATCGCCTGTATTTTGCGTGATAAGTCTCTTTTATTCATTTACACTGGATGGTTATCACTTAGTGTATTCTGAAAGGAGCATTTATCTTTTCTTAATTCATAGCAAAGTCAGGCAAATTTCTCACAGCGTGAAGCTTCACTGACAGAATGATTACCAGTTCACTGTGTCTTCCGATTCTTCACCTTGCACCGGGGGTAGGTAGGAAACAGTAGCCAACACATACACAATTCCCCATGATGGGCACCTACTATGCAAGGACTCCAATACACAATTGGCCCACTAATGACAAGATGCAACCTACAGGGTCTGGTTGGGATGGTCGGTGTGGACTTGATGGGCGAAATGGCCTGCTCACGCACTGCAGGGATTCTATGATTCTATGATCCACTCTGCCTTCAGATGGGATGGATTAATTTAACGCTCCGTCACTCAGCAGAATCCAGTATTTGGAATGTGGTTTGCGATTCAACCTAAAACTTCTGCAATTTAGAGAAGACAATAGTTGCTTATAAGGTTGAAAGCACTGCGTTGTAACACTTTTTACAACATCTCATTGCAATAGGAAAGCAGCTCTTGGCCCAAAACCTCAATATGATCAGCAAATGTTTCCAAACCCTAGCAGGTAAATGGGGATGTCCATGCACTCATTTTCTTGTATTGTTACAAGCTTTAATGTGACCTCAGCCATTGTTCACATCATTCAGAAGGGGAGCATCACCTCACTTGGAGGAGAGTGGACAAAACACCTTTAGCATACAGAGCAGCATTGATTAAAAAAAATTGGGTAAGTGTTGAATACAGGTCCTCTCAGAATAGGATGGGGGGAGGGTAATGCAAATTTGGTTGAAGATAGGAAAATCATTAATGACTCGCACAATAGATATTGTTCAGAATATTGCTATGAAAAGAATGGTACTAGGGCTTTCTGACAGTATCATATTTTATTCAGGCTGCACAATCCTTATGAATGCCCTTATAATGGAAACAGAAGGAAAGACTGCTCTTGTAAAAACGACTACCTGGCAGCTGGGTACACTGTGTTTCACAGGATCCGCTTTGATATTAGCACAATGCAGATTATAAGTAAGTACTTTCCTCATTTTGCTCGGCTGGAAAATATTTTCCATTGTAGAAAATCAGGGAAAGCAAAGAACAGGCGATGACAAATCATAGAACTAATATCGCGATGGAATTCATCCTAGGTCTTTATTATGTAGTATTATGTGAACTGTAATCATAGTTTGAATAAATAATAGATTTTTGCTATTTTACATAATTGGGTTGAATCCATAACAACAAATTATTTGATTTTTGATGATGAAAATGATGATACATAATTTGAGGATAACAGCTGACCTTGAGTGGAAAGCAGAAGTTTATAGCATCATTCACACCTGTAGGATATCCCAAAGAAATGCTTTCAGAGGGTGTTGTCAGTCTTATAAAGCAGGAAAATGCAGCAGTCATTTTGAGGACAGCAAGGTCCCCCAGACAATCACAAAGGTAAATGACCAGTTACTGTATTCGTGATTTTCAGAATATTAGTTTACTTCATCATTATCCAAAGTCAAGGCCCTCCCGAAGACCGATATTTGATAAGATCTCTCATCAATTCCCTTTATCTTGCTCACTGCTCATAATTTTCAACCAGATCTTACCTTCTTTAGCTGAGGTTGAACTTTTAACGTTTCCTTATGGCGTAAAACACATCCATGGGGAGAAGAGGAAATATTTGTACAACTTTTAATCGCCATCTGACGGAATGTCACGATTCTGAATTTAACGTCAGGAACCTAATTTTCAGCTGAAATAAGCCTGCATCAGTGCCAAAAACGTGGGCAATTTCTACCTCTGTTTTGTTGGAGCAAGAGCACACTGCCCTCCCACTGCAACCCACTGAGCTCACGGAGTACAGGTATTGTTGGTGATCTGATCTTATTCACAGCAATCCATTTAGGCATTGCTGTACCGCAGTATTAGTCTGCCTACTCTAATAGTGCAGCAGCCCCTGCTACAATATGTTCCTCATTTGTGACACTAGTTTTGCAAAAAAGGTAATGACTTCAGGCTGGCCCTGTACTTCAATTGGTGAGATATTCAAAGAGTCGAACCATGCTCTCCGTCCCTATCACAATCATTAGTTCCATTACTTAGAATAGAACACAATATCCTTTACTGTCACGTGTACTGAAGTACTGGAGAACAGTAAAACGTTTACAGTATCCCCCCCCCCCCCCCACAAATATGGCACTATCTTTCATACAGAATAGAGAAATGAAAGGAAAAATGTTGCATTACTCAGTTGTTCACAATATAAGATAGAAAAATGACAGTAAAATTAAAAAGATAAGTCTTTCTGTAGTGGGGCCTACCCATGGGCCCTGCCTGGTCTCACAATCCACTGACCGCCTGCAACAATACCCAGTCCAACAATGGCCCACAATGCTCGAGCCACTCCGGACCACTGTCCATCCCCACTTTGCTCAGGCCAATCCGGCCCACTGTCCATCCCCACTCTGCTCAGGCCACTCCGGCCCACTGTCCATCCCCACTTTGCTCAGGCCACTCCAGTCCACTGACCATCCTCGCTCTACTCAGGCCCCTTCGACCCACTGACCATCCAAGCTCCGCTCAGGCCCCCAGCCCACTGACTGTCCTCGCTCTGTTCAGGCCCCTGGTCCACTGACCATCCCTGCTCTGCTCATGCCACTCCGGCCCACTGACCATCCTCGATGTGCTCAGTCCACTCCGGCCCACTGACCATCCTCGATGTGCTCAGGCCACTCCGGCCCACTGACCATCCTCGCTGTGCTCAGGCCACTCCGGCCCACTGACCATCCTCGCTGTGCTCAGGCCACTCCCGCCCACTGACCAACCCCGCTCTGCTCAGGCCACTCCCGCCCACTGACCAACCCCGCTCTGCTCAGGCCACTCCGGCCCACTGACCATCCTCGCTCTGCTCAGGCCACTCCAGCCCACTGACCATCCTTGCTGTGCTCAGGCCACTCCCGCCCACTGACCAACCCCGCTCTGCTCAGGCCACTCCGGCCCACTGACCATCCTTGCTCCGCTCAGGCCACTCCGGCCCACTGTCCATCCCTGCTTTGCTCAGGCCACTCTAGTCCACTGACCATCCCTGCTCTGCTCAAGCCACTCCGGCCCACTGACCATCCTCGCTCTGCTCAGGCCACTCTGACCTACTGACCATCCCTGCTCCGCTCAGACCTATCCGGCCCACTGACCATCCTCGATGTGCTCAGTCCACTCCGGCCCACTGACCATCCTCGCTCTGCTCAGGCCACTCTGACCCACTGATCGTCCCCGCTCTGCTCAGGCCACTCTGGCCCACTGACCATCCCCGCTCTGCTCAGACCCCCGGCCCACTGCCCATCCCCGCTCTGCTCAGGCCACTCTGGCCCACTGACCATCCCCGCTCTGCTTAGGCCCCTGGCCCACTGACCATCCCCGCTCTGCTCAGTCCACTCCAGCTCACTGACCATCCTCGCTCTGCTCAGGCCACTCCGGCCCACTGACCATCCCTGCTCTGCTCATGCCACTGGCCCACTGACCATCCCCACTCTGCTCAGGCCACTCCGGCTCACTGACCATCCCTGCTCCGCTCAGGCCACTCTGGCCCACTGACCATCCCCGCTCCGCTCCGGCCACTCCGGCCCCCTGACCATCCCCGCTCCGCTCAGGCCACTCCGGCCCACTGACCATCCCCACTCTGCTCAGGCCACTCCAGCTCACTGACCGTCCCTGCTCTGCTTAGGCCACTTTGGCCCACTGTCCATCCCCGCTCTGCTCAGGCCACTCTAGTCCACTGACCATCCCCGCTCTGCTCAGGCCACTCCGGCCCACTGACCATCCTCGATGTGCTCAGTCCACTCTGGCCCACTGACCATCCTCGCTCTGCTCAGGCCACTCCGACCCACTGACCATCCCTGCTCCGCTCAGACCTATCCGGCCCACTGACCATCCTCGCTCTGCTCAGGCCACTCTGACCCACTGACCATCCCCGCTCAGCTCAGGTCACTCTGGCAACTGACCATCCTTGCTCCGCTCAGGCCACTTCGGCCCACTGTCCATCCCCACTCTGCTCAGGCCCCCGGCCCACTGACCATCCCCGATCTGATTAAGCCACTCCAACCCACTGACCATCCCTGCTCCACTCAGGCCACTCCGGCCCACTGACCATCCCCGCTCCGCTCAGGCCACTCCGGTCACTGACCATCCCTGCTCTGCTCAGGCCACTCTGGCCCACTGACCATCCTTGCTGTGCTCAGGCCACTCCCGCCCACTGTCCATCCCCGCTCTGCTCAGGCCACTCCGGCCCACTGTCCATCCCCGCTTTGCTCAGGCCACTCTAGCCCACTGACCATCCCCGCTGTGCTCAGGTCACTCTGGCAACTGACAATCCTCGCTCTGCTCAGACCACTCCGGCCCACTGACCATCCCAGCTCTGCTGAGGCCACTACAGCCCACTGACCATCCCCGCTCTGCTGAGGCCACTACAGCCCACTGACCATCCCAGCTCTGCTGAGGAGACTACAGCCCACTGTCCATCCCCGCTCTGCTCAGGCCACTCCGGCCCACTGACCATCCCTGCTCTGCACATGCCACTCCGGCCCACTGACCATCCCTGCTCTGCTCAGGCCACTCCGGCCCACTGTCCATCCCGGCGCTGCTCAGGCCACTCTGGCCCACTGTCCATCCCGGCTCTGCTCAGGCCACTCTGACCTACTGACCATCCCTGCTCTGCTCAGGCCACTCTGGCCCATTGTCCATCCCGGCTCTGCTCAGGCCACTCTGACCTACTGACCATCCCTGCTCTGCTCAGGCCACTCTGGCCCACTGTCCATCCCTGCTCTGCTCAGGCCAGTCCGCCCCACTGTCCATCCCAGCTCCACTCAGGCCACTCTGACCTACTGACCATCCCTGCTCTGCTCAGGCCACTCCGGTCCACTGTCCATCCCAGCTCCACTCAGGCCACTCTGACCTACTGGCCATCACTGCTCTGCTCAGGCCACTCCAGCCCACTGTCCATCCTGGCTCTGCTCAGGCCACTCTGACCCACTGACCACATCCCGCATTGCTCAGGCCACTCCAGCCCACTGACCATCCTTGCTCTGCTCAGGCCACTCTGTCCCACTGACCATCCCTGCTCCGCTCAGGCCACTCCGGCCCACTGACCATCGCCGCTCTGCTCAGGCCCACGGCCCACTGACCATCCCCGCTCTGCTCAGGCCCCCGGCCCACTGACCATCCCCGCTTTGCTCAGGCCACTCCGGCCCACTGACCATCCCCGCTCTGCTCAGGCCACTCTGGCCCACTGACCATCCGCGCTCTGCTTAGGCCGCCAGCCCACTGACCATCCCCGCGTTGCTCAGGCCACTCGGGCCCACTGACCATCCCTGCTCTGCTCAGGCCACTCCAGCCCACTGACCATCCCTGCTACGCTCTGGCCACTTTGGCCCACTGACCATCCCCGCTCTGCTCAGGCCTACGGCCCACTGACCATCCATGCTCTGCTCAGGCCCCCGGCCCACTGACCATCCTTGCTCAGCTCAGGCCACTCCGGCCCACTGTCCATCCCAGCTCTGCTCAGGCCACTCTAGTCCACTGACCATCCCTGCTCTGCTCAGGCTCCTGGCCCACTGACCATCCCCGCTCTGCTCTGGTCACTCCAGCCCACTGACCTTCCCTGCTCCGGTCAGGCCACTCTGACCTACTGACCATCCCCGCTCTGCTCAGCCCAATCTGGCCCACTGACCATCTCCGCTCTGCTCAGGCCACTCCAGCCCACTGACCATCCTCGCTCAGCTCAGGCCCCCGGCCCACTGACCATCCCCGCTCTGCTCAGGACACTACAGCCCACTGTCCATCCCCGCTCTGCTCAGGCCCCTGGCCCACTGACCATCCCCAATCTGCTAAGGCCACTCCAGCCCACTGATCATCCTCGCTCTGCTCAGGCCACTCCAGCCCACTGACCATCCCCGCTCTGCTTAGGCCTCCGGCCCACTGACCATCCCTGCCCCGCTCTGGCCACTCCTGCCCACTGTCCATCCCCCCTCTGCTCAGGCCACTAAGGCCCACTGACCAACCCCGCTCCGCTCAGGCCACTCCATCCCACTGACTATCCCCGCTCTGCTCAGGCCACTCTGGCCCACTGACCATCCCCGCTCTGCTTAGGCCGCCAGCCCACTGACCATCCCCGCTTTGATCAGGCCACTCCGGCCCACTGACCATCCCCGCTCCGCAGTGGCCACTCCGGCCCACTGACCATCCCCGCTTTGCTCAGGCCACTCCGGCCCACTGACCATCCCTGCTCTGTTTAGGCCACTCCGGTCCACTGACCATCCCTGCTCTGCACTGGCCACGCCGGCCTACTGACCATCCCTGCTCCACTCAGGCCACTCCGGCCCACTGACCATCCCCAATCTGCTCAGGCCACTCCGGCCCACTGACCATGCTTGATCCGCTCAGGCCACTCCGGCCCACTGACCATCCCTGCTCTGCTTAGGCCACTTTGGCCCACTGTCCATCCCCACTCTGCTCAGGCCACTCCGGCCCACTGACCATCCCTGCTCCGCTCAGGCCTATCCGGCTCACTGACCATCCTCGCTCTGCTCAGGCCACTCTGACCCACTGACCATCCCCGCTCCGCTCAGGCCACTCCGGCCCACTGACCGTCCCTGCTCTGCTTAGGCCACTTCGCCCCACTGACCATCCCCGCTCCGCTCAGGCCACTCCGCCCCACTGACCATCCCTGCTGCGCTCAGGCCACTCCGGCCCACTGACCATCCTTGCTCCGCTCAGGCCACTCCGGCCCACTGACCGTCCCTGCTCTGCTTAGGCCACTTTGGCCCACTGTCCATCCCCACTCTGCTCAGGCCACTCTAGTCCACTGACCATCCCTGCTCTGCACTGGCCACTCCGGCCCACTGACCATCCCTGCTCCACTCAGTCCACTCCGGCCCACTGACCATCCTTGCTCCGCTCAGGCCACTCCGGCCCACTGACCATCCTCGATGTGCTCAGTCCACTCCGGCCCACTGACAATCCTCGCTCTGCTCAGTCCACTCCGGCCCACTGACAATCCTCGCTCTGCTCAGACCACTCCGGCCCACTGATCATCCATGGTCTGCTCAGGCCACTCTAGTCCACTGACCATCCCTGCTCTGCTCAGGCTCCTGGCCCACTGACCATCCCCGCTCTGCTCTGGTCACTCCAGCCCACTGACCTTCCCTGCTCCGGTCAGGCCACTCTGACCTACTGACCATCCCCGCTCTGCTCAGCCCAATCTGGCCCACTGACCAGCCCCGTTCAGCTCAGGCCACTCCAGCCCACTGACCATCCCCGCTGTGCTTAGGCCACTCTGACCCACTGACCATCCCCACTCTGCTCACGCAACTCAGGCCCACTGACCATCCTTGCTCTGCTCAGGCCACTCTGGCCCACTGACCATCCCCGCTCTTAGGCTCCTGGCCCACTGACCATCCCCGCTCTGCTCTGGTCACTCCAGCCCGCTGACCATCCCTGCTCCAGTCAGGCCACTCTGATCTACTGACCATCCCCGCACTGCTCTGGTCACTCCAGCCGACTGTCCATCCCCACTCTGCTCAGGCCACTCCGGCAACTGACCATCCTTGCTTCGCTTAGGTCACTCTGGTCCACTGACCATTCCCACTCTGCTCAGGCCAACCCGGCCCACTGACCAGCCCTGTTCTGCTCAGGCCACTCCAGCCTACTGACCATCCCCACTCTGCTCAGGCCACTCCAGCCCACTGACCAACCCCGCTCTGCTCAGGCCACTCTGGCCCACTGACCATCCTAGCACCGCTCAGGCCACTCCGGCCCACTGTCCATCCCTGCTTTGCTCAGGCCACTCCGGCAACTGACCATCCCTGCTTTGCTCAGGCCACTCCAGCCCACTGTCCATCCCTGCTCTGCTCAGGCCACTACAGCCCACTGTCCATCCCCGCTCTGCTCAGGCCACTACAGCCCACTGTCCATCCCCGGTCTGCTCAGGCCACTCCGGCCCACTGTCCATCCCGGCTCTGCTCAGGCCACTCTGGCCCACTGACCATCCCCGCTCTGCTCAGGCCACTCCGGCTCACTGTCCATCCCGGCTCTGCTCAGGCCACTCCGGCACACTGTCCATCCCCGCTCTGCTCAGGCCAATCCGGCCCACTGACCATCCCTGCTCTGCTCAGGCCACTCTGGCCCACTGTCCATCCCAGCTCTACTCAGGCCACTCTGACCCACTGACCATCCCTGCTCCGCTCAGTCCACTCCGGCCCACTGACCATACCCGCTCTGCTCAGGCCACTACAGCCCACTGACCATCCCTCTCTGCTCAGGCCACTCTGGCCCACTGACCATCCCCGCTCCGCTCAGGCCGCTCCAGCCCACTGACCATCCGCGCTCTGCTCAGACCCCTGGCCCACTGTCCATCCCCGCTCTGCTCAGGCCACTCCGTCCGACTGACCATTCTCACTCTGCTCAGACCCCTGGCCCACTGTCCATCCCTGCTCTGCTCAGGCCACTCCGGCCCACTGACCATCCCTGCTCTGCTTAGGCCACTCCAGCCCACTGACCATCCCTGCTCCGCTCACACCACTCCGGCCCACTGACCATCCCCGCTTTGCTCAGGCCACTCCGGCCCACTGACCATCACTGCTCTGCTTAGGCCACTCCAGCCCACTGACCATCCCTGCTCCGCTCAGGCCACTCCGGCCCGCTGACCATCCCCGCTTTGCTCAGGCCACTCCAGCCCACTGACCATCCATGCTCTGCTCAGGCCCCCGGCCCACTGACCATCCTTGCTCAGCTCAGGCCACTCCGGCCCACTGACCATCCCCGCTCTGCTTAGGACCCCGGCCCATTGACCATCCCCAATCTGCTCAGGCCACTCCGGTCCACTGACCATCCCTGCTACGCTCTGGCCACTTTGGCCCACTGACCATCCCCGCTCTGCTCAGGCCCACGGCCCACTGACCATCCATGCTCTGCTCAGGCCCCTGGCCCACTGACCATCCTTGCTCAGCTCAGGCCACTCCGGCCCACTGACCATCACCGCTCTGCTTAGTATCCCGGCCCATTGACCATCCTGGCTCTGCTCAGGCCACTCCGGCCCACTGTCCATCCCTGCTCCGCTCAGGCCACTCTGGCCCACTGACCACATCCCCGCATTGCTCAGGCCACTCTAGCCCACTGGCCATCCTTGCTCTGCTCAGGCCACTCAGTCCCACTGACCATCCCTCTGGTCTGTTCAGGCCACTCCGGCCCACTGACCATCCCTGCTCTGCTTAGGCCCTCGGCCCACTGTCCATCCCCGCTTTGCTCAGGCCCTCGGCCCACTGTCCATCCCCACTCTGCTCAGGCCACTCTGGCCCACTGTCCATCCCTGCTCCGCTCAGGCCACTCTGGCCCACTGACCATCACCGCTCCGCTTAGGCGCCTGAACCACTGACCATCCCCTGCTCTGCTCAGGCCACTCCAGCCCAATGACCATCCCTGCTCTGCTCAGGCCACTCTGGCTCACTGACCATCCCCGCTCCGCTCAGGCCACTCCAGCCCACTGACCATCCCTGCTCCGCTCAGGCCACTCCAGCCCACTGACCATCCCTGCTCTGCTCAGGCCACTCCAGCCCACTGACCATCCCCGCTCTGCTTAGGCCCCCGGCCAACTGTCCATCCCCACTCTGCTCAGGCCACTCTGGCCCACTGACCATCCCCGATCTGCTTAGGCCCTCGGCCCACTGTCCATCCCCGCTTTGCTCAGGCCACTCCGGCCCACTGACCATCCCCGCCCTGCAGTGGCCACTCCAGCCCACTGTCCATCCCTGCTCAGCTCAGGCCACTCCAGCCCACTGACCATCCCTGCTCAGCTCAGGCCACTCCAGCCCACTGTCCATCCCCGCTTTGCTCAGGCCACTCCAGCCCACTGACCATCCCTGCTCTGCTTAGGCCACTCCAGCCCATTGACCATCCCTGCTCTGCACTTGCCACTCCGGCCTACTGACCATCCCTGCTCCACTCAGGCCACTCCGGCCTACTGACCATCCCCGCTCTGCTCAGGCCACTCCGGTCCACTGACCATCCCTGCTACGCTCTGGCCACTTTGGCCCACTGACCATCCCCGCTCTGCTCAGGCCACTCCGGTCCACTGTCCATCCCTGCTACGCTCTGGCCACTTTGGCCCACTGACCATCCCCGCTCTGCTCAGGCCCCCGGCCCACTGACCATCCCCACTCTGCTTAGGACCCCGGCCCATTGACCATCCTTGCTCTGCTCAAGCCACTCCGGCCCACTGACCATCGCAGCTACTCTCAGGCCACTCTGGCCCACTGTCCATCCCTGCTCTGCTCAGGCCACTCTGGCCCACTGACCTTCCCCACTCTGCTCAGGCCACTCTGACCCACTGTCCATTCCCGCTCTGCTCAGGCCAATCTGGCCCACTGACCATCCCCGTTCTGCTTAGGCCCGCGGCCCGTTGACCAACCCTGCTTTGCTCATGCCACTCCAGCCCACTGACCATCCCTGCTCTGCTCAGGCCAATCCAGCCCACTGTCCATCCCTGCTCTGCTCAGACCACTCCGGCCCACTGTCCATCCGCACTCTGCTCAGGCCAATCCGACCCACTGTCCATCCCCACTCTGCTCAGCCCAATCCGGCCCACTGTCCATCCCCGCTCTGCTCAGGCCACTCCAGCCCACTGACCATCCCTGCTCTGCTCAGGCCAATCCGACCCACTGTCCATCCCTGCTCTGCTCAGGCCACTCCGGCCCACTGTCCATCCCCGCTCTGCTCAGGCCACTCTGGCCCACTGTCCATCCCTGCTCTGCTCAGGCCAATCCGGCCCACTGTCCATCCCCGCTCTGCTCAGGCCACTCCAGCCCACTGACCATCCCTGCTCTGCTCAGGCCAATCCGGCCCACTGTCCATCCCTGCTCTGCTCAGGCCACTCCAGCCCACTGACCATCCCTGCTCTGCTCAGGCCACTCCGGCCCACTGTCCATCCCTGCTCTGCTCAGGCCAATCCGGCCCACTGTCCATCCCTGCTCTGCTCAGGCCACTCCAGCCCACTGACCATCCCTGCTCTGCCCAGGCCACTCCGGCCCACTGTCCATCCCCGCTCTGCTCAGGCCACTCTGGCCCACTGTCCATCCCTGCTCTGCTCAGGCCAATCCGGCCCACTGTCCATCCCCGCTCTGCTCAGGCCACTCCAGCCCACTGTCCATCCCCGCTCTGCTCAGGCCACTCCAGCCCACTGACCATCCCTGCTCTGCTCAGGCCAATCCGACCCACTGTCCATCCCCGCTCTGCTCTGGATCCACTGACCGTCCCTGCTCCACTCAATGCCTTAGATGGAAACAAGCTATTTTGAAATAAATGATGATGGAGGCTGAAAGTTTTAATCTTTCCTTCTTCAATTTAGCTGTACATGGGGGAAAAAAAATGAACAGTTGTTCTATAATTTTGGATGATACTGAAGGACATTGGTTAGACTACTTTTGGAAAACTGCATTTCAATTCTGCTTTCCATGCTAGAGGAAAGATGTTGTGAAACATGAAAAGGTTCAGAAAAGATTTACAAGGATGTTGCCAGTGTTAGAGAGTTTGAGCAATAGGGAGAGGCTGAATATGATGGGGCTGTTTTCCCCAGAGGTTTGGAGGCTGAGGGGTGACCTTATAGAGGTTTATAAAATCATGAGGGGCGTGGATAAGGTGTAAATCCAAGGTCTTTTTCCCAAGCTAGGGGAGTCCTAAACTAGAGGGCTTAGGTTTAAGGTGAGGGGGGAAAGATTTAAAAGAGACCAGAAGGGCAACTTTTACACACAGAGGGTGGTGTGTGTATGGAGTGATCTGCCAGTGGAAGTGGTGGAGGCTGGTACAATTACAGCATTTAAAAGGCATCTGGGTGGGTATATGAATAGGAAGGGTTTAGAGGGATATGGGCCAAGTGCTGGCAAATGAGACTAGATTAGTTTAGGATATCTGGTTGGCATGGACGAGTTGGACCGAAGGGTCTGTTTCCGTGCTGTGACTAAGTCCCTTCTTTTGTTTTTTTTTAGTGAACGGTCATTTATTGTTTAATATTATTAACAAAAGAAAGTAGTGTTTGCGAAGACTTTATGCATGCCGAGTGTAACAATGTGAAATACAGGTACGCAATCATTGATCTGAAACCCTCGGGGCCAGCTGGTTTTCAGAATTTGGAATTTTTCAGATTTCAGATTAAGTGACAGTTTAACGATGAAATAAAAACTCTTACTGAACAGCAGAACCACCTGGTGAGAACCGTGAGCCCTGAGTCAGAATTGCTGCCTGCCAGTGCTGGGCCGCACCCCTATGTCACATCTGAGTGATGTGGGTCGAGTGGGCGTGGAGTTGGGTAAACTGTTTGCACGCCAACCAACCTTGTTATGGAGAAACAAACAATTTGGAGTTCAGAGCGTTTTGGATTTTGGATAAAGGATTGGTGTGCCTGTACTTCAGAAATAATGGTCCAAGCAAATCCACCAAACCTTGGAAGGGGATATAGGGAAGGAGTTGAAAGTATTGAAGGAGATTAGCCAAAAGGCTGGAGAAATGAAAAGTTGATACTGAGAGGTAGCACAGGTGCAATGGACAAATGACGTGCTCTTTCAAATGACGTGACAGTGTGCATTTTGTTTTACAATTACATTTTGGAAGGGCAGAAGTGCTGAGTGAGAAAAGAAGGGTACCAATCAGGGGGTCTTGTGGTTTAGTGATAACACCTTTACCTCTGAGCCAGAAGCTCTGTTCTCCAGTCCCACCCTAGGACTTGACCGTGGAAGATGAGGTCTTAACTCGACCAAATAGGTTGGTTGTCAGCGTGTAAATCTTTCCAGTAATTCTAATAACAAGCAAAGTGTTCCTGGTCAGCTGTACTGCAATACCTTGCCAGTATAACCATGAAACAATCTAATGGAAGTCCACATCCACATTTTTATCATGAAGAGACCCTGTCCATCATGGCACAGATGGCAGAAGTAGGTGGATTTGGGAAATCCCATTCAAACATGGCAGCTACCGTTTCCACAAAGCGTGGGAGTGGATTCAGGCTGGCCTTTGTGCACATGCATTTTACAAAAGTAGTTGGTCATTTAAATCCTTATTTACCTCCTCTGATGTGGCAGTTTTGCATCCCTATACATGGCCTTCAATGTGTGTATGTTAAATCTGCTGAGAGAAGGTCCAAGTTCTGTGCATGCTTTGGGGAGCCAGGATTCCCACTTATAGAGGTAAGCTGTGTCTCTGGTTATGGTGGCTGGACATATTTTTGGGAGTGGGGGAGTGTGGTTCAGGTGTAATTAAGAATAGTCAATTGCCTTTAGGCATTGGGGTTGTTCTGACATAATGAGGAGAGAATTTTATTAACATTCACATGTGGGATGTGGATAACGTTGGCTGGGCCAGCATTTATTGCCCGTCCCTAGTTGCTTTTGAGAAGGTGGTGGTGAGCTGCTTTCTTGAACCATCGCAGTCCACCTACTGTTGACTCTCAGTGCTGTTAGGGAGGGCATTCCAGGATATTTACCCAGAAGTCAGTTTGGTGAGTGACTTGGAAAGGAGCTTGCAGGTGTGGTTGTGGGTTTGGCAGGTGCTGGCTGAGAATCGTTGATGAATTTCTGCAGTGCTGCTTGCAGACGGTACACACTACTGTTACTGAGCGGTGGTGGAGGGAGTGAATATGGTGCCAGTGAAGTGGGCTGCTTTGTCCTGAATGATGTCAAGCTTCTTGATTGTTTTTGGAGCTGCACCCGTCCAGACAAATTGGGAATATTCCATCGCACTCTTGACTTGTGCCTGAGATGGTGGACAGGCTCTGGGGAGTTTGACATAGAAATCAGAGCATCTTAGCTATTTTTCTAGCCACAGCCTCCTATGACTGCTCTGGATAGGTTTGTGGTCAATGGTAATCACCTGGATGTTCATTGTAATGCCATTCAAGTTGTGATGATTAGATTCTCACTTGTTGGCAATGGTAATTACTTGGCCCTTGTGTGGCATAAACGTTACTTGTCATCCCATGCCTGGATATTGTCCATATCCAGGTCTTGCTATGTATGGACACAGACTGTTTCAGTATCGGGACCATTGTTCATGATGCTGAATGTCAAGCAGTCATCATCCCATTTATGACATTGCGGGAGAGGGAAGGTCACAGATGGAGCAGCTGAAGATGGTTGGGCCAGCACACTATCTTGAAGAAATCCTTCTATCCTGATCACAACACATCTTCATGATTACATATTTTTTTTAAAAAAACAAACGATGCCTGTATTGTGAAATATGCTCGTGACCTCTCAATATTTCCAGTTACAGATTTGCATTTTGCTCAGACAGTGCATGGAAGGTCAGTGCCATTTGCGACAGCAGGAGATTGTTACAGTGCTGCCAAGTGTCCCCAAGTAAGCAATCTACTTTTCCAATTTACAAAGCAATCTTAGGTTTAAGGATACATTTAAAGTTTTTTATTTAAAAAATAGGCACATGATCAGAAATTTCCATAATATCTGTTTTTATTCCGTAATGCAACCTGCAGGAGTTTGCAGTGGCCAATTTTCTTCTGCTTCCTCGGATCCTCTGTGAAAGTCTGTGAGCTCGAGTTGAAGGCTTTAGACCTGAACAGTTACCCAAAAATGTTAGAGGGAAGAAGTCTTCTCTAACTCCATAACTGATCTCTCAGATACTCATACTGATTGTGTGTCCTGTCTACTCCAACCAATATTGTAGCTCCATTAGTGAGTTGTCCAAGGGACACAGTGCTCTGTAGTTCTGGTAAAACTGGGCATGCAAAGCCAAGCAAACAAAGGGGAGCAACAGCACACTGGGGGAAATTAGAGCATAGCAACAATTAGACAATGACCACAGCTTCTCAGAATAAGCAAGGCCATTATAAATTTGTGGTTATATCTATGCCACACCCCACAGGACTGGATAATCCAATTATTTATTTTGAAATGTAAAAAAGCGGATGACTCAGCACACCTGGTGCTGAAATTGGGTTGGGAATAGTCCAGTGACTTTTTAACTGTAGGTTCTCTGACAGCATGATAGTCTTTGTTTGTGCAAACACGATAATCCTCTGCCGTATTTTTAAGGAGTTTACACAACAGGTAAGGATTTTCTCAGCATAACTGATGCAGTGTTGCCACAGGCTGCAAACCTGGATGCGCCCATAACAATGCTGCGTGCTTGATTAAACAGATAACGGAAGGAGGGTTGACAAAAGTTATTCTTTAGCCTTGTGAAGAGAATGGTAGAGCAGCCATTGGGGCCTCTAATGAATGGCAGGGTTTTTGAGGTGACCAGCTCACTGCCCGCAGGGGATGACCTAATGGAGATTTCAGACAGATGTCAGGTCACCAACTGAAACCAACCCTCCAGCAGAAAAAATAATCAGTTAAACAAAACTGCCAGGAGCAGTGTGAAGGCCAGGCTTGTCAAATCACCACATTGTGATGGCAAGAACGCAGTTGCGTGGAAACAAAAAATATAACTTTTTTCAAGTTTAGCGCTCCCGTGTTTACTCTTCCTGCTGTTGGGCGATGGTGGGTTTACGTGGTCTCAGCTCACCTTTCACAGGAAAGCATGGTGTGTAGCATTTAGCATTTTCTTCTTTTAATAAAGTAGCCCGCAGCAGATTCAGCAACTAATTTATGTAACATGGGTGATATAAATGAAAAATCTCAAGGTTCTACATCATTCACTTGGCTTCTCATTTAAATGTAGAAAATGTCAAAGTAAAATGACCTGGACTTTCACTGGTTTTGAATGATCTTAAAATGACAGGCAGGTCCCAAATCGGGGATTCCTGACTGCATTCCTGGTGTTTTCAGTTTCCAGGAATGCCTTTTAACAATCTGGAGAGGTTCCAGTTGCAATCCCAACCTGCTAAGTTCCAATGTGGGATAGGCATGTCCTACTCTACAGTTTATTGACTCAAGCCAGTTGTTTTCTTTAAAAAATAGTTCACAGCACTTCAGGTTGTCGTAGAACATAGAACAAAGCAGCACAGTACAGGCCCTTCAGCCCTTGATGTTGCACCGCCCTGTGAAACCAATCTGAAGCCCAACTAACCTACACTATTCCATTCTCATCCATATGCCTGTCCAATGACCATTAAATACCCGTAAAGTTGATGATCCACACCAATACTCTCTGAGTAAAGAAACTACCTCTGACATCTGTTCTATATCTAGCACACCTCGATTTGAAGCTATGTCCCCTCACGTTATCGATCATCATTCTCGGAAAAAGGCTTTCCCTGTCCGCTCTGTCGAACCCTCTGATTATCTTATATGTCTCAATTAAGTCACCTCTCAACCTTCTTCACTCTAACGAAAACAGCCTCAAGTCCCTCAGTCTTTCCTCATGTGACCTTCCCTCCATCCTAGTAAATCTCCTCTGAACCCTTTCCAACGCTTCCACATCCTTCCTACAATGTGGTGACCAGATCTAAATGCAATACTCAAAATGCGGTCACACTAGAGTTTTGTACAGTTGCAGGAACCTCATGGTTCCGGAACTTGAACCCTCTACTAATAAAAGCTAACACACTGTATGCCTTCTTAACAACCTGTCAACCTGGGTGGTGATTTTGAGGGATCTATGTATATGAACACAGATCTTTCTGCTCATCTACACTCCCAAGAATCTTACCATTTGCCCAGTAATCTGCATTCCTGTTACTCCTTCCAAAGTGAATCACCTCAAACTTTTCCACATTAAACTCCATTTACCACCTCTCAGCCAACCTCTGCAGCTTATCGTTGTCCCTCTCTGACCTACAACATCCTTCAGCACTATCCACAACTGTACCAACCCTAGAGTCATCCGTAAATTTACTAACCCATCCTTCTATGCCCTCATCCAGGTTGTTTATAAAAATGACAAACAGCAGTGGACCCAAAACAGATCCTTGTGGTACACCACCAGTAACTGATCTCCAGGATGAACATTTCCCATCAGCCACCACCCTCTGTCTTCTTTCAGCTAGCCAATTTCTGATCCAAACCGCTAAATCACCCTCAATCCCATGCCTCTATATTTTGTGTAGTAGCCTACCTTATCAAATGCCTTATTGAAATCCATATACACCACATCAATGGCTTTACTTTCATCCAGCTGTCTGGTCACCTTCTCAAAGAACTCAATAAAGGGGTTTGCAAGACATGACCTACCCTTCTCGAAACCGTGTTGACTATCCCTAATCCATCTCTTATAACCTTTTCCAACACTTTACCCACAACCAAAGTTTGCATGGGGGAAAATCAATTAAACTTGCTTCTTTGTCAGCACTTGCTCCCAAAGATGTGCAGCCAGGTCAGGTATTCTCCTCAGGTATTTTCCCTAGCTCCTGCTACCCACTTTGAGGATGAACATTCAGGCTAATAGTTTTAGGCCTAAATGAGATAAATGAGCCACTGTCTATAATACTATTAGGTTTTAGCTGGAGGATCTAAGCTGGAAACCCCTGAGAAACTCAGTGTTTGAGTGTTTTCCCAGGCAGTCACAAGTATCCTGACTTTTCATTGAGGTGTCTCTGGGAATGCCTTAATCCTTCAGTTGAAAGCAGGGTTTGTTATGGTGCCACTTACGGTGATGGGAAATCCTCAGAACACATCTTGTCACACAAAATAATGTTAGATTTTTTTTATTAGATAACTTACAGTGTGGAAACAGGCCCTTTGGCCCAACAAGTCCACACCGACCCGCCGAAGCGCAACCCACCCATACCCCTACATTTACCCCTTACCTAACACTACGGGCAATTTAGCATGGCCAATTCACCTGACCTGCACATCTTTGGACTGTGGGAGGAAACCGGAGCACCCGGAGGAAACCCACGCAGACACGGGGAGAACGTGCAAACTCCACACAGTCAGTCGCCTGAGGTGGGAATTGAACCCGGGTCTCTGGCGCTGTGAGGCAGCAGTGCTAACCACTGTGCCACCGTGCTGCCCCGATTCACACACATATCTCCATGATACAACATTCTTCCAACTAACAGTTGCGTAGAGCAGAAAATTCACGATGAACAAACATGCTGTCGATGTAGATAATCTGGACAATTAATTGGACTAAAAATGATCTACCAAAGTCAGCTTTTTGAGCTTATCTAACAGCAATTGGCACATAGTCAGCAACTCACTCAATACAAAGCCATGATCTACAGCTTATGTTTAATAACTTTCTACTCTTTGTTGGGGGAGAAAAAGGTGGTATATTTTCAGAATGTACATGAAGATCCCCAGGCAATGTAGTGAATGATAATTATTTCATTGCTCTGTGACATTAAGAGTAATGTCACTGGATGATCAGAAATAAAACCTAATCAAAGTGGGTTGCCTAGCAGGCATTAGAAACAGGAGTTGAGGCTCCTTTTTACTGCCCTTCCAGCTTAAACAGAAGTGATGAAGGAAAAATACAAATGAGCTTTTTTCTTCTGCTTTACATGCAGCGGAATCAAGAGACAAGTGATGTTGAACTGATTTATGTTGTGCTCATTACAAATTTCCTCCACTGAGGTAGAATTTTGACACTGTGCATGTGATGACTACACACCAGCCGCTCCCCACGTAGAGCTTTCTGACTCCATCACATCTGTTGTAAAGCCCCTGGCTCACCACTTACATTCATTGTTTGACTTGCTTTGTGTTTTTACTCAAATCCCTCCAAGGTACATTCGCACGCTCGCTCAATGGTCCGAAGTAAAGAACATCATTTATGCCTGCCTACCCCCACAGTAGGGTTAACTCTATCGTGAGAGCCATTCATTCAAACCCCACTCACCTCCAGATAGATAGTGGTTTCCATTGCAATAAGCAGCAAGGGGCTGACTAAGCAACAGATAGCTGATAATGTCTGCAGATAAACCTCGGCCACATCTGATCCCGTGTTTTTAAGAAAGTGGGACCTGAGAGGAAACCAAAGTTGTAAGACTAATTCAAACCAGTAGGACAAACGTAGCGTCAGTAGGGGGAGGTGATGGCCTTGCAATATTACTGCTCGACTATTAATCCAGAGTCAGAGTCAAAAAAAGTGTGGTGCTGGAAAAGCACAGCCAGTCAGGCAGCATCCAAGGAGCAGGAGAATCAGTGTTTCAGGCATTCCTGATGAAGAGCTTATGCCCGAAACGTCGACTCTCCTGCTCCTCGGATGCTGCCTGTTCGGTTGTGCTTTTCCAGCACCACTCTCGACTCTGGTCTCCAGCATCTGCAGTCCTCACTTTCTCCCAGGCTTTATGAGTCAGTTTTGAGCTGGACCAAAATAAAGATTACAGATTTGTGTCTCATTCTGTTAATTTTATTTTAGATATTGTGGTCTCCCCCTTCAAAGAAAACAGGTGAATCACAGTGCTTGACCACAAGATGGAAAATTGTGTAACCATTTCTGTTCCTTTTCTGCAAGCGCAAGGCCATCTCCCAGACTTTGATCTTTATGTTCAGCTGCAATGGTAGACATAATTCAGAGATGCTGGTGTTGGACTGGGGTGTACAAAGTTAAAAATCACACAACACCAGGTTATAGTCCAACAGGTTTAATTGGAAGCACACTAGCTTTCGGAGCGACGCTCCTTCATCAGCTGATTGTGGAGGGCTCGATCGTATCACAGAATTTATAGCAAAAATTTGCAGTGTGATGTAACTGAAATTATACATTGAAAAATTGATTGTCTGTTAAGCCTTTCATCTGTTAGAATACAGTGATAGTTTCACTTCTTTCACGTGTAAATCACAAAACCCTTTTTTTTAAAGTTGCATTCTCAGGTTAGCTGTTAACAATGGTGATAGCTAGACAATATGTTGAAGGTGTTAGCCCCCTGTGTTCTCTGTCTATGACCTGATGTTTAGATTGATTCCAATTTAAAAAGTGAGATACAGAGTTTTACATAAATTCATGCAGTTTTTGAGCTCAGAGTTCAACATGAATGTATGTAGTTTTTGAGCAAACTACATGTAGTATATGTGTGCATGTGGGTCTGTGTCTGTCTGTGTGTGTGTCTGGGGTGGGGGTTGTGTGTGTGTGTGTGTGTGTGTAGGGTGTATTAAGTCTGTGAGGGGGTGCATGTGTGGGAGTGTGTGTGTCTATAAGGGTGTGTGTGGGTGTCTGTGTGCGTGTTTGTGTGTACCTGTGATCTGTGTATGTGAGAGTGTGTGTGTGTGTGTGTGTGTGTGTATAGTGCAATGGTGATCACCTGTAATGTGACATGAACCCAAGGTCCCGGTTGAGGCCCTCCCTATGGGTACCGAACTTAGCTATCAGCCTCTGCTCGGCCACTTTCCTCTGCTGCCTGTCCCGAAGTCCACCTTGGAGGATGGTCACCCGAAGGTCTGAGGCTGAATGTCCTGGACCACTGAAGTGTTCCCCAACTGGGAGGGAACCCTCCTGTCTGTTGATTGTTGTGCGGTGCCCATTCATCCGTTGCTGTAGCCTTTGCTCGGTTTCCCCAATGTACCATGCCTCCAGGCATCCTTGTCTGCAACATATAAGATAGACAATGTTGGCTGAGTCACACGAATACCTGCCATGTACAAGGTGGGAGGTGTTCCCACGCGTAATGGTGGTATCTATGTCCACAATCTGACACGGTGGACGCTGCAAGACGTGTCAGATTGTGGACATAGATACCACCATTACACGTAGGAATACCTCCCACCATGTACATGGCAGGTACTCATGTGACTCAGCCAACGTTGTCTATCTTATACATTGCAGGCAAGGATGCCTGGAGGCATGGTACATTGGGGAAACCGAGCAAAGGCTACAGCAACGGATGAATGGGCACCGCACAACAATCAACAGACAGGAGGGTTCCCTCCCAGTTGGGGAACACTTCAGTGGTCCAGGACATTCAGCCTTGGACCTTCGGGTGACCATCCTCCAAGGTGGACTTCGGGACAGGCAGCAAAAGAAAGTGGCCGAGCAGAGGCTGATAGCTAAGTTCGGTACCCATAGGGAGGGCCTCAACCGGGACCTTGGGTTCATGTCACATTACAGGTGACCACCATTGCACTACACACACACACAGATATTCCTACACACACACACTCTCACATACACAGATCACAGGTACACACAAACGCACACACAGACACCCACACACACCCTTATAGACACACACACTCCCACACATGCACCCCCTCACAGACGTAATACACCCTACACACACATACACACACACACACACAACCCCCACCCCAGACAGACAGACACACACAGACAGACAAAGACCCACATGCACACATATACTACATGTAGTTTGCTCAAAAACTACATACATTCATGTAGAACTCTGAGCTCAAAAACTGCATGAATTTATGTAAAACTCTGTATCTCACTTTTTAAATTGGAATCAATCTAAACATCAGGTCATAGACAGAGAACACAGGGGGCTAACACCTTCAACATATTGTCTAGCTATCACCATTGTTAACAGCTAACCCGAGAATGCAATTTTTAAAAAAAGGGGTTTTGTGATTTACACGTGAAAGAAATGAAACTATCACTGTATTCTAACAGATGAAAGGCTTAACAGACAATCAATTTTTCAATGTACAATTTCAGTTACATCACACTGAAAATTTTTGCTATAAATTCTGTGTTACGATCGAGCCCTCCACAATCACCTGATGAAGGAGCGTCGCTCCGAAAGCTAGTGTGCTTCCAATTAAACCTGTTGGACAATAACCTGGTGTTGTGTGATTTTTAACTTTGCAATGGTCGATGTTGGCTCAAAAGGGGGCCTTAAGAGGTGAACAGTGAGTTATTTCTGATTGCATCCATCACATTCCTAGCAGGTTAATGTGCCCCTTGACTGCTCGTGAGTGATACGGTGATAAGTACGGATAAGAGGTCTTTGACAAAATGTTATCTGAGATATCTCCTGGTCATTCTAGTTTTAGATTTTCCCTGAATCTTAAACTCAACCTTGAATTCCAGAAACTCTCAAATGTAAAATCCTAAGAATGTGTATTTTTCCAGATTGCTGTTGATAGTGACCAGCCTGCAATGCAGACCTGCTTTAGCTTGGAGTAAGCCTATATTAGGCCATTCCTATTATCTGTTGAAAGGCGAAATTTCACTACCTATGCTAGATTAATATGCTCATAATATCCCATTGTGATTCAGTACCACTGAATATACAAGTATGATCATAAGAAACATAGTAGCAATAGAGCTTTGAGGACAATATCCACTTTATATATTTGTTCTCATGTTTTGACCCTCTCGCCCACCTCGAACAGAATGTATAATGGCCTTTAAAAAGGGAATTGATTGACATTTGCACAAGACATTGAAAGGGATGAATGGACCATTTTAGATAATCCTTTTGATTAGCTAGCACAATGATGTGATGAATTGCTTCCTGCTGTGAATTGTAAACTATTGAAGAGATGTGCAGGGAGGAACGTTCAGCGAGCTTGTGAAGTTTAAAGTAGAAAATCAATTTAGTCAAAATTAGCCTGAAATGAGAATTCAACAATGAAAGAGCAATAAAAATTAAACTTCCTTCGGCAATGATGGGTAAACGAACTTCCTCCCTGCCATATAACGAGATTCCTTCAGGAGACAATTCTAGTCCAAATGGGAGAAAAATACAAACTTCAGGCAAATAAATCAGGAGGTTTGTGCAAACTAGTTCTTCTGAATAGTTCTCTGAAAAAAATGGTGTGGAAAACTTTTCACAAGAGAATTAATTAGAAAAATGTTTATTCTGAAAAGAATTAGCACTATTCTTAGCACTCTTCTGACTGGGGTGGAGAGGGGGCTCGTGTTGGTTAGCTCAGTTGGCTAGACAGCTGGTTTGCAATGCAGAATGATGCTAACAGTGTTGTTTCAATTATGGCATCAGCTAAAGTTACTATGCAGGATTCTCCTTGTTACCCTCTTCCCCTCACCTGAAGCAAGGTTACCCTCTGGTTAAATCACTGCTAGTTCATCTCTGTCTCGCTGAGAGAGGAGTCCTGTGGTGTGGTAGGGATGATGGTCTATGGTGACTTTACCTTATACTCTGACAAACATGTCTTTGGGGAATACTAAAATTGTTGGGTGATTTTTAAACATGAGCGTTATTATTGCATTCATGTAGCAGCTATTTATTTAAAATTGTTAATGTCATCAATGTTGGACAAATTGCTTTTCAGGGACAGTTTAGCATTAACCTAAGTGGTACTGGCCTGAAAATATCAGAAGCATCAAAATGGATTGCACAGGGAAATTACGCTTCAGTCAATGTACACAGATCACCGGTAAGAGGCTGAGGCCAGAAACAGCTGCACGTTCTGTATCTTGTTGAAACTGCAGTCAAAATGCAGTGTTCATTTATTACAAGTTAAAATTGTGGTGCTGTCAAAGATGGAGTTATAACAATGAAATGACCAAATCCTGATTATTTTATGCTTGCTGACTTAGAGTACTGCATGAAACCAGTTATACAGGTCTTAAATCATAGAAAGAGGCCATTCAGCCCCTCGAAGCTTCACTATCCCCTGAAGAGCATCCCACCCAGATACAGCTCCAAACCCTGTATTGTCATGGCAGAAGCAGGAGGGAGGGAGAGAAGGGTGGAAGGGGGACTTTTAGATTGTAGCGCCATGATGTATTTTGGGACAAAGTAGGAATGTGGCTTATTGATGAAGGATCAGCCATGATTCTATGCAATTTAAAAGCCCGCTTGAGGGGCAGAAATGGTCTACTTCTGCTCTTAGTTTCTATATTTCTGTGAAAGGTGCAATACAAACGCAGTTCTTTTTTCTATTTAAAGGATGGCACAAAGGTTTATGGAAGATGCGGTGGCTACTGTGGAAAATGTGTTCCTCAAACAAGTACTGGTCTTCTGATGCAAGTCCAGTAAAGACTTGGTGTGATGTGATGTTTGCAGAAGTTAAAGGAAAAAGTTAAACCACTGTGTGGAATGGGACCTGACTGGAGGCAATTCATCACTGTGGAGATAATGAACCAGCACAAATTCCAGCAATCTTTAGGAATTAATGTTCATTGCCTCATCAATGGCAGCTATTAAGAGTGCAATGATTCTTTTATTAGCTTGCTAGTTTCCCTGCCATGTTAAAGTCCAGGTCAGACAGTTTGAACATCAAGGAATATCTGAAATTGCCTATATGCCCCTAGTACAGGATAGGAAGGGAAGAGTGCTCATGGCATTGTTTTGAGAAACCAAAGTTCATGCTTAATGTTTTGCAATGGCTGTCTGGACAGATTCGATTTTCCAATCCTGGCTGCTATCCCTAAACTTCACCCTCCTCTTCCTGTTAACTCTGAAACCGTCACATTAATAGAACATACCACATCAGTGACAATGTCGTATTACCGATCGGAAGGTATCTTTTTGAAGGAGTGAAATTAAGACAATGATGGTGTTTAAAGATTTGAGCTTCAACTTCCCGAGTCTGTTACTTTGTGTAAACATACAAGTTAAAAATAAGTGTATTATACTAAAATGAGAAAAACCTTGACAATGGTAACATGCCACATGACAAGGGTATATTACAGGTGTTAATGTTTAAAACATCAACTCAGTCACTGTCTCTGCTGTCTCGCTGCTTAATGCAAGGCAGCGACAACATGTTGTCCCGGTGATATTGCTACCTGTATAACCGTTTTGACTTTGCTGGGAGCAGTACTTTGCATCCATTTAAAGTGCATGAGGTTCAGTTTGCTGGTCTGACTGCCACTTCAAATCACAGAAAAGTACTGTAAATAATGCAGATCACCTGAACACTTGCTAATGCAAAGAAGTTGGCTTTATATGGGTTTTGGGCTTACTGGAATGAGCTACCAGAGGAAGTGGTGGAGGCTGATACAATTACATCATTTAAAAGACATCTGAATGGGTACGTGAATAGGAAAGGTTTGGAGGGATATGAGCCATGTGCTGGCAAATGGGACTAGATTAGGTTTGGATATTTGATGGCATGGATGAGTTGGACTGAAGGGTCTGTTTCCATGCTGTACATTTCTAGGACTCTACTCGTCTAGCAGTTCGCAATTCTGATGTGGGAACAAGGATTAACAGAATGGCAGACCATGGTATATTGTGCTCTAAAACAGGTCACTGTGGCTATTCCTTGTTGCTGCAGTAAGGAAGGAAGCCAAGTTTGTTTTCTTTTGCCAACTGTGTTCAAAACAGTTTTCACTTTTGTCAGAATTGCATCAATCCCAAGGGAGGAAAAGAAAATGGAGACATGTATTGTAAAGCGTAGAAACTTCACTTTGCCCTATAAATCCAACCATACTGGATTTGTGAATCACCTAACTCTGTTCATCTCACCTCAATTTGGTTTGCTTCTCTTGTGGAGAAAAATCAGATTCACACTCATTTCCTTATCCAGTGTTGGATGGAAAAAAATTGCGATGGAACTGCATTGACACATCCGTCGTGTGAACTATAGTCCCCTCACTGAGTTTGCTAATGTGATTCTTTTTCACTTTGGACACCAAGAGCGGTTGTCAGAATATATTTTGCTGCAACAACTATTTTGCAGTAAAGAATATTGCCTCCATATCTTCCTATGTCATCATAACTCTGGTGTCAGAGACTAGAGACCAACACGAACACCGATGCAGCAGTACTGGGCCTGGCTACTGATTGCATAACACCAAAGCATTTAGGAATTATCATTGCCAAAAAAAGTATCTAATTCCTCCAGTTAAAAGAATAGTTGTAGAGAGAAAACCAAAGCAATCAGAGTCTGTAATGAAAACTGGCCGGAGTGGAAAAGCTACCTCTCTTAGCAAAAAGATGTATATAAAAAGAAATATATTTTATTATGTTGTAATATATTTATGCACTGTCCTATTTATTTTGATATTTTTGTACATATGCATTTACCTACTAAAATTGTGTTAGTTCTCCATTATTACCCCATCAGCCACCATTGCTTATTCTGTACATGATCGGATATTTGTGTGCAAGGTGTAAAGAGGAGGGATGTGACATTGTCACCATTTTGTGGATTACTGTTGAACAGAACAGTTGTACTGAGCAAGCTGACCTGCCACCATAGCAATAGAATGACATTTTTCAATACGCACAGCAGTGCTGCCTGTTTACATAAATTAATTTACAAAGTTTTCTATCAGGACAGTAATACCCTTTAAACAAGAGCAAATGCAAACTGAACTGTTCTGAATAATGTGCTATTGTTGCTGCCTACTACTGATAATGACAGTTGTATTAATATCAGCATAAAACTTGTAAGCTCTACCAACTGTATTACTCTGCTGGAAAATGCTTATAAAGGCCATATTCTTTCTGATATAATCTATTGCAGGCAAGACTAAAAGTAAATCAGATAGAACAATAAAACATGTCTTCATAGTTTGCAATGAGAGATTGTATCAAGGCAATAGAGATAATTTAATACTCTTGTTCGAAAATGAAGTTTGCTACAAAACGCACATTGTACTGGATCTCATCATTCTGACCTCATTTATTTATGCCAGTACAATATGGGTATTGATTCAGTAAACCCTGAATTGTAATATTAAAGATACTTCCAATATACACCGACATCCTTGTTCGAGATGAGAGTTGCAGAGCAATTTGTGAAGCTTTCCAATTCAGAATTTTCATTCAGTTTTCAGATCTAACTTTTAATCCCATGTTGGAACAATACACACTTTTAAAAATTGTTTGGGCATTTGGTATTCTTAGAAAAAAAGTGGTTCACCCCTCTTATTAGGGAATGCTTTACCTGTCAACCAAATTAACAAAAGTAAGCAGGTTAGTTAGTTAACTAAAAATTTACTAAAAGTATGAAAGCTGAATCGTACATCAGTTCTCATCTTAAACAGTCAGTAAATGCAGATCTCAGCAAAGGCAGCTGTCAAGAGCAGGAACCAACTCAATCATAACACAGGGTTACAGGGTTAGGGTAGAAGGGTGGGTGCTTTTGGAAGGGACGGTGTAGACTCAATGAACCGAATGGCCTGCTTCCACACTATAAAGGCTTCTATGATTCTATCTGAGACTATCCCAGCCCAACAATGTGAAGCTTGTTAACACTGAACTAAATGGGGACCTTTTGGTGAAGTGGTAGTGTCCTGTGTTCAAGTCCCACCTGATTCAGGAGGTTTACAATAGCAACTCAAAACAGGTTGTTTGGAAAAGATCTAGCACTGAGTCCAATCAACAAAAGTTGAGCACTGGTTCCAATCTCAGAACTACAGAGTTTCCTCTATTTTTAAACAAACAAAAAATCTGTAAGGACTGGTTTTCTAGTTCTAACCTCATTTTATATTATGTTAAGATAACCCGATGACTAATTATTATTTAACCACAACCTTTTATGTAATAAGTTAAATCGATGAAAAGAAATTGTACACAGATTGGACAAGATAACAGCCAACTGTTCACAGCTAACATTTGTGAAAAACAAGCCTTCAAGAGGTGCCTTCTATATTGATCAGGCTCATCTGTTATGTGGTGCTCACGGCAGGATTGCAGGGTATTATCATCCTGTCAAATTAGTAAAAGAAATCCGAATTTGATCTGAAAATGTTTTTTATTATGGTGCTCAAGTCTTAGCGAAATAGGTGGATAATGATTCTGCAAACCTTGTGTGGTAGTTATTTTAATTAAGCTGAAATACTACTTTTTGAAAAATAGGTCAATGCTCGCCACTAAAATAGCAGGTGGAGTAGTGCTCTTAGAAGCGTTAGCAATAGAAATGTACTAAGTATTTGGCCAAAATCACACCAACAGTATGTTTTAGACGGTAGATTTTTCAAATTAAAAAGTACATTTAACAGGACATGTATTTAAACTGAAAGCTGCAAAAAACAGAATTGCTTCAGATGCTATCTTAAATTTGTGACCCCTTATCTTTAGGAATAAAATTGTAACTGTACCTGTACACAATCTTATACACCAGTTATTTTAATTCCTCCTTTATCAAGAGAGCTCAAGATTTAACTAAGCGGCATTATCAATGGTAACATATTTTAAATGACGTAGCTTTGATAAGCTATTTTTAAAAAGTAGATGTCTACTACCATGAACCTTCTATTGACCATACTGGTATATGTGAAAGAAAAAAAATTAAGTTCATTATCTGCTCGAATATCTCCTAGCTAATTTATTTTAGTCATGTTTTCAGTACATTAAAATTTTATATTGTTACAATCACTTGGATGAATAGGTGGTTATGAATTCAGACATTTGAACATATTTTCAGTGCATTTAAAATAACTCTTCAGAGATCTTTTACTAGCTATATGATAGCTTTCTTACACCCATGCTGATCTTTTGCTTAAATCACATGTAAACCAAATCTAAAAGGTTAACCAAATTAAACACAGATACAATTTGTAGAAAACATCAAAAACTACTCTTTAAGATATATGTTTTGGAATCTCAATAATGCAAGTTACTAATCAGACTTAGCATGTGTGCTTGATACAAGCCCCTAATAATAAAAACTATCAGGAAAAAAGGTACAATTTGCACTAAGTGCGGCAAAAATAGTTGTAAAACTATGCTGTGTACTATTTTGTTGTTTAATATTTTCTACATAAATAAACTTATTGACAATTTTATAAGTGTGTTCATGAAATGGTACCTCAAACTTTGTAACATGAGTATTTACCTTAATATTTGCTTTCAATAATTCCATATTACAGAGCAGACTAAGAGAGGTTTTGCAAGGCTTTGAGCTTACATCACTGCAGTCTCCAAAGAAATACAAGGAGTGCATTTGTAAAAATAAAATCTTGTTTAAACTTTCAGCTATTAAATAGATTTGGTGCTTTACCTGCATATCTACTGTCATGCTTAATTGTTTCTTACAATGTATTGATTTAAGTCACAGTTATGACTTTAAACTTGTAAATTCCCAAATAAATCTGTTATTTCGTATATGTTTCTCTCATTTTGAAAAGTGGCGGGTGGGTGGGTGGAAGGGTGGTGGTGGTGAGGTTCTCCATTACCACTCACTACTTTGACTTTGCATTTCAGATTCACTTGCCTCTGAGCAAATACGTTATGTTTCGAATGGGCTGCGGTACAATATCAAATTTCCAGAACCAATAGTGACACTTTGAAAAATCGCGCTAGCACTGTTTCATCACTTTTAGTTCAATTCAAATGCAGTATAACAATCAAATCAAATTGTAAAAGTGTAATTTAAGCAAGCAATCTAAGAAGCTCTAAAATATACAAGAACACGACCCAAGATATCATAAGAGCCAAAAAATCAAACAACTCCCATGCATTCCTTCACTTCACATGTTTGTTACAATGTGCAATCAGCTCCACTTTGATCTTTATATTACCTCGGGGGATATGGGCCAGCATCTGTCTATCAACTGAGTGAACAATTTCAGAGGGCAGTTAAGAATCAGTTTTGGCGTTGGTCTGGTGTCACATGATGGTCACACCAGGTAAAGAAGACAGATGTCCCTCCCTGAGAAAGGTCATTAGAGAACCAGATGGGATTAACACAACAATGGCTGTCCTTAGGCTAGTTTTTAGTTCCAGATTCTAAGAGCAATTTGAATTCAGTATCTGCCACATAAAGATTTGAACTTATGGATCCAGAATATTGGCTTGGGTATATTGGATTACATTGGATATATTGGATTATATTGGGTATACTGGATTATATTGGGTATATGGATTACATTGCCAGTATTTCACTTCTGGGGCAGGTGGGATTTGAACTGAAAGTGGGGACAATAAGACTACAGCACAAGAACTTCTGTTATTTGTTTTTGATGTTCCTAAAAGAAATGACTGGGGTGTTGTGTAAAATGTCTACATAAAGAATTATTCTTTCATTCAGATATGTTGACAAAATAGACAGGGAATTAAGAGCAAAACATCATTGATATTTCTTCATTTAACTAAGGAAGGAAAAAGACAAAGTAGAATAGTTTCCCTTTGGGTACACACTGTCATTATTAAATATTCCCAGTTCAGACATGGCCTGGACAATGGCAAACACATCTTGACTCTGCCCCCAAACAGTGTGTTAATGCTGTTTCATGAGGATAATCTCAAAACTACACTCGTCGTTTACAATATGATATTCTTTTCTTTCAGTGATTCTAATAGACTTTTGAAAACAATATCAATATTGAACAATTTCACACATCCAGCATGAGCTGGGCTGTCAAACAATTTGTGTTTTAATATAAAAACAAGGTATTAGGGACAGATTTGTCCCCCTAAGATAGATTTGAACTTAGAATCTTGAACCTATTTTGAATCCAGAACATTTGGATTCCTGTTATATTGCGCCAAAGAACGAACTAATATCAGGAGAAATTCAAAAGGGCCTGATTTTAGCCGAGGAGATCATGAATTCATCAATCTCCCTTCAGTTCAGGCAAGTAGCACACAAATTGTGTTTCCTGATCCACATAATTGTAGCACTCATTCTGTTTCAAAACTTAACTACTGAAAGGCCCTATTGCTGGCCTGCATTTCTTAAAGGCAGCCTGTTCCTCTTCAAGATGAGGTCCATTCAGGCTAAATAGCTGGTGAAACAGCTGAACATATTTAAAAGAGATCAAAGCTGAGAGCCAAATATTCAAGGACTTGTGACCGTTCAAAAGAGACCAAAGGGAAGGAAGGTTGGTGAGGCGGCTTTGTTAGTAGCATATAGGATAACTACCATAGCAAATGACCTTGGCTTGGAATCTATATGGATGGAGTTAAGAAATAGCTAGAGGAAAAGGACACTGGTGGGAGTAGGATAAACAACTGGAGATGATGGAGGCATGTAGAAGAAGCAGTACATTAAATCATGGGTGATTTTAAAATTGACGTGTACTAGAAAAATCTTGTTGTCAGAAGTAGCCATGGGGAAAAATTCAAAGTGTATTTGAAACAGTTTCCTTAACAAAATGTTGTGGGTCCAACCAGGGATCAGGTTTGGTAATAAAATGATCTCAGTAAATAAATTCCCAACAAAACAGAAATTAGCATTCAGTTTAAGTATGGGAAAGGTGGGTCAGAAACAGAGCTAAACTTAAATTAAAAAAAAGATAATTACAAAAGGAATGTGGGCAGAGTTGGCTGGAATGAACTGGGAAAGAAGTTTGACTGAAAAGTTAGATGAAGAGCAATGGCAGACATTTACAACAATAATTCATGGCTCGAAACAAAAGAAAGTTAAGGACAGTACAAAAAGAAAAAGATTCAGACAAAATGCAGCGACCACATGGCCAGCGAGGGAGAGAGAGTAAGAAACCTGCATTGCTAACTGAGACAGTAGTGAATATGTGCACTTACTGCCTTTGCTGTTTGAGTTCATGTATCTCTCGACATCAGAGTGTGTCTAGGAAAAATTAAATGGCGAAATTCACAGCTTACCTTGGAGGAACCGATCTGGGAGAGCTCACAGCACAAGAACAGATAAGTGTATAGTTTTTTTAGTGTAACCTTGCTGTAAGTCTACAGTAGTCAATAGAATGTGTTCTTTCTTGATTATATATGTATTATTGTGATCTGTCTCATGCTTTATATTTTAAAAATTCAATCAAAAGTACTAAGTAAGCCTGGAGCACTGTTTTTTAGAGCAAACAAACAGTGCTATTTTCTGGGTCCGCAGATGGTGAATGAGCAAAGATGGCCTTTAGTAGTTTGATGTGCTCTTCCTGTTGAATGTGGGGGTTTAGGGAGAGTTTGCTGATTATTATGACTGCAGGAAGTGTATTTGGTTGCGAATCCTATCAGAGCAAATGGATTGGTTGGAGCAGCAGTTAGAGACAACAAGGAATTTACAAGAGCTGGCGGGTGGGGGTGGGGTGGGGTTGAAGCATGGCAGTTATAGGAAGGGAGAAAAGGAGCAGATAAAGTCAGGTAGATGGGTTAACTCCAGGGAAGGTAGGAGGGGTAGCAAGGTAGTGCAGGGTTCTTCTGTGGCTATCCCCATCTCAAACAAGTATGCTGTCTTGGAAAATGTAGGAGGTGATGAACTCACAGGGGAACGTCGCATGAACAGCCATGTTTCTGGTATCGAGGGGTATATTGGGATCCAAATTATCAATTGTGTTAGAGGTCTCTCTAGTCCGAGGTACAGCCAGACATTTCTGTGGCCAGCAGGGAAAAATCAGAATGGCATGTTGTCTCCCTGGTGCCAGGATCAAGGATATCTCAGAGAGGGTGCAGAATGTTCTCAAAGAGGAGAGGGACCAGCAGGAGGTCATTGTACACATTGGTGCCAATGACATAGGCAGGGAAAAGGAGGAGATTCTGAAGGGAGAATATATTTAGTTAGGCAAGAATTTAAAAAGAAGATCCTCGAGGGTAGTAATATTTGGATTGCTCCTGGTGCTGCGAGCTAGTGAGGATAGAGCAGATGAATGCGCGGCTGAGGAGCTGGTGTATGGGAGAAGGATTCACATTTTTGGATCATTGGAATCTCTTTTGGGTAGAAGTGACCTGTACAAGAAGGACAGATTGCACCTAAATTGGAAGGGGACTAATATACTGGCAGGGAGATTTGTAAGAGCTGCATGGGAGGATTTAAACTAGTAAGGTGGGGGGGGTGGGACCCAGGGAGATAGGGAGGAAAGAGATCGATCTGAGACTGGTACAGTTGAGAAAAGAAGTGTGAAACGAGTCAGGACAGGCAGGAACAAAAAGGAACAAGGTAGGACAAATAAACTAAACTGCACGTACTTCAATGCAAGAGGCCTAACAAGGAAGGCAGATGAACTCAGGGCATGGTTAGGAACATGGGACTGGGATATCATAGCAATTACAGAAACATGGCTCAGGGATGGGCAGGACTGGCAGCTTAATGTTCCAGGATACAAATCCTACAGGAAGGATAGAAAGGGAGGCAAGAGAGGAGGGGGAGTGGCATTTTTGATAATGGATTATGTATAATAATGTATTGGATAATGTATTACAGCTGTTCTTAGGGAGGATATTCCCAGAAATACATCCAAGGAAATTATTTGGGTGGAACTGAGAAATAAGAAAGGGCTGATCACCTTATTGGGATTGTATTATAAACCTCCCAGTAGTCAGCAGGAAATTGAGGAACAAATTTGTAAAGGAGATTTCAGTTATCTATCAGAAAGTACAATGGTTAGGGTAGGGGATTTTAACTTTCCAAACGTAGACTGAGACTGCCATAGTGTTAAGAGTTTAGATGGAGAGAAATTTGTTAAGCGTGTACAAAGAAAATTTTCTGATTCAGTATGTGAATGTATGTATGTACTGGAAAATGTGCAAAACTTGCATTCCTGATGAAGGGCTTTTGCCCAAAACGTCGATTTTCCTGATCCTTGGATACTGTCTGACCTGCTGTGCTTTTCCAGTACCACTCTCATCTAAAGTCTGGTTTCCAGCATCTGCAGTCCTCACGTTTGCCTAATGTGCAAAACCTGACCTACTCTTGGGAAATAAGGCAGGGAAGGTGACTGAGTTGTCAGTGGGGGAAGCACTTTGGGGCAGCAACCATAATTCTATTAGTTTTAAAATAATGATGGAAGAGGATAAACTGTATCTAAAAGTTGAAGTTTTAAACTGGAGAAAGGCCAATTTTGATGGTATTAGGCAAGAACTTTCATAAGCTGATTGGGGGCAGATGTTCGCAGGTAAAGGGACGGCTAGAAAATGGGAAGCCTTCAGAAATGAGATAATGAGAATCCAGAGAAAGTATATTCCTGTCAGGGTGAAAGGGAAGGCTGGTAGGTATAGGGAATGCTGGATGACTAAAGAAATTGAGGGTTTGGTTCAGAAAAAGAAGGAAGCATATGTCAGGTATAGCCAGGATAGATCGAGTCAATCCTTAGAAGAGTATAAAGGCAGTAGGAGTATACTTAAGAGGGAAATCAGGAGGGCAAAAAGGGGACATGAGATAGCTTTAGCAAATAGAATTAAGGAGAATCCAAAGGGTTTTTACAAATACATTAAGACAAAAGGGTAACTAGGGAGAGAATAGGGCCCCTCAAAGATCAACAAGGAGGCCTTTGTGTGGAGCCGCAGAAAATGGGGGAGATATTAAACGAGTATTTTGCATCAGTATTTACTGTGGAAAAGGAGATGCAAGATATAGAATGTAGGGAAATAGATGGTGCCATCTTGAAAAATGTCCATATTACAGAGGAGGAAGTGCTGGATGTCTTGAAACACAAAGGTGGATAAATCCCCAGGACCTGATCAGGTGTACCCGAGAACTCTGTGGGAAGCTAGGGAAATGATTGCTGGGCCTCTTATCGAGATATTTGTATCAATAGTCACAGGTGAGGGGCCGGAAGACTGGAGGTGCCAGTGTTTAAGAAGAGTGGTAAAGACAAGCCAGTGAGCCTGACCTTGGTGGTGGGCAAGGTGTTGCAGGGAATCCTGAGGGACAGGATTTACATGTATTTGGAAAGGCAAGGACTGATTAGGGATAGGCAGCATGGCTTTGTGTGTGGGAAATCACGTTTCACAAACTTGATTGAGTTTTTTGAAGAAGTAACAAAGAGGATTGATGATGGCAGAGCAGTAGACATGATCGATACGGACTTCAGTCAGGCGTTCAACAAGGTTCCTCATGGGAGACTGGTTAGCAAGGTTAGGTCACATGGAATACAGGGACTGGCCCGAAGGTACAAGACAGAGGGTGGTGATGGAGGGTTGTTTTTCAGACTAGAGGCCACAAGGATTGGTGCTAGGTCCACTGTTTTTCATCACTTAAGTAAATGATTTGGATGTGAACATAGGAGGTATACTTAGTAAGCTTGCAATTGACACCAAAATTGGAGGTGTAGTGGACATCGAAGAAGGTTACCTCAGATTACAACCGGATCTTGATTAGATGGGCCAATGGGCTGAGGAGTGGTGGATGGAGTTTAAATTAGATAAATGTGAGGTTCTGCACTTTGGAAATCAGCGCAGGGCTTATGCATTTAATGGTAAGTTCCTAGGGAGTGTTGCTGAATGAAGAGACCTTGCAGTGCATGTTCATAGTTTCTTGAAAGTACAATTGCAGGTAGATAGGATAGTGAAGACGGCGTTTGGTATGCTTTCCGTTATGGGTCAGAGTATTGAGTACAGGAGTTGGGAGGTTGTGTTGCAGCTGTACAGGACATTGGTGAGGCCACTTTTGGATTATTGTGTGCAATTCTAGTCTCCCTAGTCTTGAAAGGGTTCAGAAAAGATTTACAAGGATGTTGCCAGGGTTGGAGGATTTGAGCTATTGGGAGAGGTTGAATAGGGGCTGTTTTCCCTGGAGTGCTGGAGGCTGAGGGGCGATGTTCTAAAACGTGTGTTGGCTGTAACGCAATTACATCACCAACAATTTAAGTGCCGTATTTAAAGTGTGATTTTTCTATAACACTGAGTTGCACAAGAACACAATCATCATATTATGGAAGAACTGACTGTACACTACTACTTAGAATTCCTCCACTCCCCCCTCTATCAGTGTAAAGTCTCTATAATGGAATGAGCAAATTTCCCTCTCAGATATTGGTGTCTTTCCAGTTGAGATTAGACCAATCCATTTTAAACAGGTTTCATTTCCATTTTAAACAGGTTTCTTTTCCATCCCAAAAGACATTCCAATTGTCCAAAAAATGAATCCATGAATAATACACCATCTCCTTTATCCTTTTGTTCCTTCTCTCGTTTGAATTTGACTTTGTGAGTAAACTAGAGATTACTACTTTTAAAAGGTTCTTTTTTATAAATCTTCTACTTAACCTCTAAAATTCACTCTGTACTGCTTTCAGCTTTCCCCTAAAAATGTCATTCTTACCAATGTGTACAATAATTTCCAGCTTCTCAATACCACCTTTAACAATATTCTTGAAATGTTTAGAGATGTTCGTAATCCTAACACCTGGAAAGTAACATGTTAACTCAGACAGTACTAATTTTTAAAAATAATTCATCATTAAGGTGTGGGTATCACTGGTTGACCAACATATATTGCCCATCCCTAACTGCGCAGTAAAGGCAGTTAGGAGTCAATCACATTGCTGTGGGTCTGGAGTCACAGCCCAGGTTAAGATATTGGTTTTCTTCCCTCGAGAATAATAGTGAACCAGATGGGTTTTTCCAATAATTGACAATGGTTTCATCATCATCATTAGACTCGAGTACAGATTTATTTATAGAATTCTTTACTGTTGAGGCTGGGTCATTAAAGTCTGTTTGAAGACTAAGGTAGACAGATTTTTAATCAGTAAGGCAATTGAGGGTTATGGGGAAAAAAAGCAGGAAAGTGTAGTTGAGTTTATCAGATCAACCACTGAATGGTCAAGCAGACTCAATGAGCTGAATAAGTTACTCCCGCTCCTCCATCTTTTGGTGTTACAAAAGAAAGGTTTTCGAACTTCATGCTTTCCCTAAAGTTACAAATGCAGATACTAAAGCAAAATAAAGTCCCATGTTGACCTTTTTTTAGGTTTTGCTAAAGGGGTCCAGGATGCAACGGATCTCATGCTCAACTGGGAATCATTAAGGAAATTAACAGGACCTAAAAATGACAGATTAAAAATGAAAATGTGTGTACCAAATAAACATTAAGTGGTTTGTGAAGTCATGATCCTTCCACAGATGTGTCCTTCCAGCGCATGTACATTGAACCCAAACTAATGTCCTTTTAATTGGAGTACGCTACATGCATTATGCCCGAAGCAAGTCAACCAACATGTTTTGGTTTTCTCTCCTTGAGGTGAAGGTAGTTTGCAAACATTACAGCAGCCAAAGTTTGACTTATTAAATGACTAATCTGTAATTATAAGAAAATAGAAGCAATTATTTTGCACTTCCAGAACAAAGTATTTAAAAATCTAGGAAACTATAAGCAAGCTAATTAAACATGGATCAAATGAATGTTTATATTGTATTAGTATAGAGGATTCCTTTACTTTCCATGTGTATTATTTCTATGTTAAAGAGAGATAAAGTAGCCTTTGGGTAAAATACTTTGCTTATCGTAATGAAGTCTGCACATCTTACAAATCCCTTCTACAAATAATGGGCTCTAGTGAAATTATGTCATGGTACAGAATTTGGTGAGCATTTCATTGAACATTACATGTGAATTGATTTTAATTGCAAAATATTTCCTTTGTTCTGAATAAAAGTCATGAATTTTGTTTCACGCTATGTGTATTTAAAGAGAAACGATGAGATTATATTGCTGAGCAAGCCAATCCACAGTATAGAAATTACATAAAACTAATGATCCCTAAAATTCACATGTGGATGCAATTGGAATTGGGTAATGGTTCATGCACATGCAGTAACATAAGAATAGCGAAGACCACCCTTGGTTGGTATGAATACCAAGCAACATTATCTTACAGTCTGAGAAAATCAATGCAGTACATTCATTATATAATTCCATCCATGGTCACAAGTTATTTTAAAGTGATTTCAGGAAACAAAGAACATTTTTGTGCCAAATTTCCCTACATTTCTGAATGCAGATCTCAGGAACTAAAGAGGGGCTTCAGTCAGTTTAAAATCCTGGTTGGAATACTTTGCCCCCATTTTAATATTTAACGGACCCCTTGTCTTTTGACCACCCACAAACGGCAAACAGGGACTTAATTTCCCATTTGAATGACTGGAATATCAGTAGTACCACACAACATCAATGGCTCGATCACGTGATGTTCATATGTCTAACAAGCAGTGTGCTGAAATACCTGAATATTGAGATTGTTGACACTGCAAATACTGAAGGTGTTGTGTAAAATATGCCTTTAAGAGGTACTTATTCTGAGCTGTTTCTCTTGAAAAGGTGTTGTAAACCTGGTACCCAAGTGTCTACTCCACGGAAAGCAGAATGATTTTTTTTTAAGAAAAGGTAGGCAAAAGACACGAGTGGGTGGAGTCAGGCTCATATACACCCAGGGTTTTAGTTTGGCTTTCGGTTGAAGTTGGGGTTTTGGGGTTGTCGCTGCGAGATAGTGCTCTGTCCTACTGCAAAATTACATATGCTCGGCTTATGCCGATACATTCATTCTGTCACTGTTCCTTCTCCTGGGCTGGAGATAGCAAGTGAGGGAAATCGGTTTTGCTAAATTTGCCTTTGCCAAGGGTGTGGTTTATGGAATGCTACTATATTGTAACACTACTATATTGAAACAGTAGTTTAAGTATTTTGATGGAGTTAGAGTTATGCCAATTCTTTTTTGTTTCTATCTTAAACTGTAGTATAAAAATAAAAAGTGTATTTTGCTTAAAGCCTTAGTATCTTAGAATCCCTACAGTGTGGAAACAGGCCATTTTGGCCCAACAAGTCCACGCCGACCCTCTGAAGAGTATCCCACCCAGACTCATTCCCCTACATTTACCCCCCTGACTAATGCACCTAACCTACACATCCCTGAACACTGTGGGCAATTTAGCATGGCCAATTCACTTGACCTGCACGTCTTTGGATTGTGGGAGGAAACCGGAGCACCCAGAGGAAATCTACACAGACACAAGGAGATCGTGCAAACTCCATACAGACAGTTGCCCGAGGTTGGAATCAAACACAGACTAAGCCACCGTGTCACCCAAAGGTAAACCATTTGAATCACATCTATAATGCAGCACTTTACACTTGCACTTAAATAAGATTTTAAAAGTTCTGCTCAATTTGTTTTGAGGGGATTTTGGCTGGACCATAACAGTGTAGAACCCACACATGCTTGCGGGCAGTGTCTGCTACCTGCATTAACAATATCACAGACCAAACAAACACTGAATAGAGAAACAAAAAGCTCTGCCTTGCTGAAGTCTAGTCTGAGTGCCTTCTCCACTCACACTGATAATGCAGTTTTAAATCTGCTATATGATTTCTTTGCCCGATGGGAGGTTGATCCAATTGTACAAGACTCCTGGCCATTCCAGGAGCATGTGAAAGGGAATTTTATTAGGGTGATTCAAAAGCCAGAGGATATCGGAGCAGGCTGCTAAAAAGGAAAGCAGAAGGGGAAATGTCTTGGAAACTGAGAAGCAGAAGCCATATGAGAGGAGGTGGCAGTAGACTGCTGTAAGACAACACAAACAGCGAAGGCTGAAAAGGAGTCAAATAAAAAAGGAGCCAGTAGTGAAATGGCAATTGTTGGAAGCAACATAGCCTGTTGTAAAGTGCAGTGCTCATCACTTGCAATCTCTCATTTTCCTTACTCTAAGGATACCAGATTTTCCTGGCATCTCTCTATGTATTTATCCTGTTTACCCAGTCTCCAGCTTGTCACTCTTGTTTATTCTTATATTTCCAATACTGCCAACTGTCCAGTGCCTCCAAATAAACCTGTTGGACGATAACCTGGTGTTGTGTGATTTTTAACATTTAATATACAAGAGTTAAAATATTCAGGGAGAACTCACCTCCATGTTGAAGCACCTTCTCACTTATCACCTTTTTCAAGTTGAAGATCACAACGTTGATTTTCAGCTTTGAGAGCCTACTCCACCAAATAAAAGGGTGCACTGTAACATCTGGCACAATCTTTAATTTAATTGTAAGATTTGGGTCAATTACAGTGACAGATTAAATTTAGAAAATTAATTAACAAGGGACGTGTAGTTCAGACTGCAAAACTACATGGACAGGGGTGTGTTTTCACATGCTTCACATACTTTAGCACGTTTTGCACAGTAAGCAGAAAATCATGAATCTTCGCAAAGGGCATTGGTCAGCTGGTGCATCAATGAAAGAACTCCACTTGACTGGCTATCTTGAAGTCAATCTTTGTCTTGATGATGATTATGATGTGCTGTTAGAATTTAAAGATCACTAGCCACATTGAACAACCCTGTTCCTGTCTATCTGATTCACCAGTCAAAAATCACCTTCCATGCTGGTACTCTGATCTTGGTCTATGCCATTATCATTTTCATACAGGGTGCTGCAGGTTCCTGTTCCTTGCTGTTTACTAATCAACAATCAATGAGATTACATTGCTCTTTCACACCAATTTGACTCACACGTTACTGGTTAAAAAGCTAACAGTCTATCTGGGATTAACCCCATTCTTGATACCATCACAAAATAGTTTTTTAAATGGTCAGAATTCATTCCTGTTTAATCACATCTCGACATGCTTGACTTCTATGAGAATTGTACGTAACATCTAATTGAGCTTAGCCATCATGCTTTTGTGGCTATGTTGTATACAACAATTTTAAAGTTTTGACCAGTGAATCCAAAGACGTGCAGGTCAAGTGAATTTACAATTAAATTAATGACATGACAATAAGTCCTAACAGAATTATCATAAAATAAACTCCACTATACAGCAATGATTAAAAAACATCAGGATTAGTAGCTGTTCCCTTCCAGGGCAGGAACTCACAAACAGTCCTAACCTGTTTCCTATTGCAGGAAGGACAGTCCAGTCCTAACTGTAACTTTATTTTGCACCTTTGCAAAAAGTCTATCTCTCAACACCTGTGCTTCTTCCTTCTCTGTCTTGCTTCAACTTATTAGTATTCTTTATTTGAACATTTCTTTTTGAATTTTAGGTAAAACATCAGTATAAAAACTGGCTTATTTCTTGTATTTGCAAACCAATTTCACTCTCCCTGTTCTAATTCCTGTAATGCCCATGGGGCACAAAGACAAAGATGCTATCTTTTAAAAATCTATATTACCTTGTTATAATTCTTCTTCAGTGAACACCCCACTGTACTTACAAAATGATTGTCACTGATCACACAGTGTCAGTCAGAAACAATGTATGGAAGGTTCTGACCAACAGTGTTCAGACGATAAAGGCTTAAATCATCCTTATGAAATGTCACAGTCCTTTCTTTGTACAGATGTTCCAGCCAAGCCTGCTCTTCGGAATAGTGGGCAAGATGTCCACGGCAGCCAGCTCTGAGGAATAGAGGCCTTCAAAACCCATTATTGCCTGACTTTGGCACTAATGATTGCTTTGAAATCAAAACCTCCCTTGGCAGCGGAGTGGTAAAGCTGGAAGCCACGGTCACATGATTCAAATTTGCTGCAAACACCTTTAATGATAGTGTTTGGCATCTTTTGTGAGTCTGCTTGTAACACTGGATGAATAGGCAGCTCCAGGCTTAACTTCAGACTTCAACCTATATCAGAAGTTAGATTTCTAGAAATAATCCTGGATTTCACCTGCAAAGTGAATCAAATCCCAGCCTGCATCTTCATAAGCAAGTTGAATGTACCAGATCTCCTGTGGAAGGAATTTCTGTACACAGCCAGTTGAAAGAATCTCCCAGTGGATTTTCATTTACCAAGCTTACTAATTAATTTGAACTAATTCTGAAATAGACAATAGATGCAGGAGTAGGCCATTCTGCCCTTCGAGCCTGCACCACCATGCATTATGATCATGGCTGATCATCCTCAATCAGTATCCTGTTCCTACCTTATCTCCATAATCCTTGATTCCACTATCCTTGAGAGCTCTATCCAACTCTTTCTTAAACGAATCCAGAGACTGAGCCTCCACTACTTTCTGGGGCAGAGCATTCCACACAGCCACCACTCTCTGGGTGAAGAAGTTTCTCCTCATCTCTGTCCTAAATGGCCCACCCCTTATTTTTAAGCTGTGTCCTCTGGTTCGGGACTCACCCATCAGCGGAAACATGTTTCCTGCCTCCAGAATGTCCAATCCTTTAATAATCTTATAAGTCTCAATCAGATCCCCTCTCAGTCTTCTAAACTCAAGGGTATACTAGCCCAGTCGCTCCAATCTTTCAACATAAGATAGTCCCGCCATTCCAGGAACTGACCTCGTGAACCTATGCTGTACTCCCTCAATAGCCAATATCTTTGATTTCCTTCCCTTTAAGACTTCTCTCTTTTCCTTTCTAATTCTTTTCTTTCACACATGTGCGTGTGTTGTAAATCACTTCCCTAGGTTTTTCTGAATGCAGCAATAAACCCTATTTTGTTTTAATCCTAAAGAATGTGCTGTGAGTCATTTTAATTTAGGTTTCATTAATACGGAAATACAGTTGTGCCTTTAAGGTGGAAAAGAAACATCAGAAAATAACATTAACATTAACTCCTGTTAGTGGCAAGAGAGATCGACTATAGAAATAGTTGAACTCACTTTTCCCACTTATCCATGACACCCATTGCTCAACTGAGCCATTTTCTAAACCACCCTTCCACAGAATCTCAAAACTTTCTCCTCTTGTTCTATCATCTGCAACAATTTAGGCTTTTAAGACTAAAGCCTGCCTTTACTGCTTCCCAATATCTTTAACCTTGACCATGTTGAAAAAGGCTGAGAAGAGGTGCCAAACACTGAGGAAGATTGGCAACTTGCCACTGACTGCAAAATGAAAATTATGGTTCAGCTGCCGCTATAGAAAATGTCCAATTTTCAATTCAGTTAAAACCAACATAAACAAAAGTGCTTTCTACGTGCAGTCCATAATTTCAGTTTAGCATCAAATCAACAAGCAATACTCTCTTTAATTTCTCTTTGCTGTGTATGGCCTTTTTTTTGCACTGCGCAGTTCTTTAAAGATTTTTGCATACTTGAAGACGCACACCTTAAAGGTACAGTTGCTTGTGCTGCTGATTTATCTTAAAGGGACTGATGCTTGTGTACTGACTGATCTCCTACATGATGCATTCCTTTATAGTTAAGCATGACTGCTTAGTAGTCAAGCACTTGTGCAGCTTAAAGGAAACATTGGCAACAAGTTCAAAACCCCAGTATTTCTTAATTAACTACAAATTAATGATTGATATGATTGCAATGATATAGCTATAATGAATTCCATGTGAATTCTACCATTGAAAGAATTTACATTGCCAAGAAATAAATTTAAAAAAGCTAAGATGAAATGTGCTTCAAACAGTGCAATAGCAGATGATTTCAAAGCTGTCATCTTACTTTGGGAAACAGATGATGGTCTTTGCATTCTTGGCTTAACTCTGTTTTTAGGCCATCTAATATTTGATTAGAATCCTGGAATCATTCCCAGATATTCATTTTCTCTCCTGTATTTTTCCTTGTTACTATCAATATTACAAGATTTCATTTTCCCACAACTAAGAACAATTAACCCTTAACCTACTTGCATGGGCTGAGGGGTGACCTTATAGAGGTTTACAAAATTATGAGGGGCATGGACAGGATAAATAGACAAAGTCTTTTCCCTGGGATTGGGGAGTCCAGAACTAGAAGGCATAGTTTAGGGTGAGAGGAGAAAGATATAAAAGAGACCTAAGGGGCAACTTTTTCACACAGAGAGTAGTACATATGTGGAATGAGCTGCCAGAGGAAGTGGTGGAGGCTGGTACAATTGCAACATTTAAGAGGCATTTGGATGGGTATATGAATTGGAAAGGTTTGGAGGGATATGGGCCAGGTGTTGGCAGGTGGGACTAGATTGGGTTGGGATATCTGGTTAGTATGGACGGGTTGGACCGAAGATGCTGTACATCTCTATGACTCTATGTCTCTATGTCTCGATCAATGGTAATCTACCTGTGGCAGACACCTTTTACACAGTCCTTTACTACATGTCATTGATACATCAATATTACAGGAATAATCTTACTCAAATGTTAATTCTAAAGTACAAACCAATATTTCATCTGAAATTTACTGAGTTGTTTCTACTTACTCTGGTTCTCATTTTCATCTCTTGCTTCTGATTTGTTAATAATTTCACTTTTAATGTTTCGTTCACTCCTGCTTCTAGCACCTTTTGAAAACCTTACCCGATTTCATATATCTGAAACAGTACTTTGATTGATTAAAAGGTGACAAGATACAACAAAAAAACAACTTCATCTATTGTTAAAAGTGCAACATTCCCCATCTTCTCGCCTACTCAAACCCACATATTTCTCATCCCATTTCTGACAGGACTATTCTGTCACTTGCCTTTCCCAGACTTTTATGTTCAAAATATTCCCAATGTTTTTCCACCGTTTCCTTAAACAAGATCTTACTTTAGTCCACAGTCCAAAAAACGAAAGTACTCTTTACACTATGTCACAGTTTCTACAGTTCAGGAATAATACAGTCGTTGAATCGCTCCTAAGGATGAACCAAGGTTGTGAAATACAGTATGTAAAGCCAAGTTCTTTCTTTCTTGCAAGCATTGCTTCCACTGGGAGCCTTATAATACAAGGCTAGAGCCAATGTTCCAAAACTGGGAGCACTGCCCTCTCACAATTTGACATGATTCCACTGGGTCTTCTCTGAAAATGCCAAAGATTCACAGGCATCAAGACCAGAAGTCTCCTCGTTATTTTGAAAGCATTATTTAACCATGAATTAATTGTTTAATAATCTAATCATTCACAATTTTTCAATATGCTGAGATAGAGGGACCAGGATTCTATCGCCTTCATCCAGCAGCCCACGGAACTGTTCCATAAAAGTCCTTACTCTATACTGGGAATAATTAAACTTTCATAACACACTAAGTGTGATATTCATTCCATTCTTTGATGGCACTTGTCCCTTTGTAAAGTACAACACTGGATGAACTACATTTGAATTAAAAAGACCTGAGCAGGGAAGGTGTAAGTAAGGCAAGGCTGCATATAGTTTGCAAGGTAACAACAATGAATGCAGATGCTGGAAACCAAACTCTGGATTAGTGGTGCTGGAAGAGCACAGCAGTTCAGGCAACATCCAACGAGCAGCGAAATCGACGAGAGATAAGCTAGAGGAGGGTGGGGGTGGGGAGAAAGTAGCATAGAGTACAATGGGTGAGTGGGGGAGGGGATGAAGGTGATAGGTCAAGGAGGAGAGGGTGGAGTGGATAGGTGGAAAAGGAGACAGGCAGGTAGGACAAGTCCGGACAAGTCATGGGGACAGTTACTGAGCTGGAAGTTTGAAACTAGGATGAGGTGGGGGAAGGGGAAATGAGGAAACTGTTGAAGTCCACATTGATGCCCTGGGGTTGAAGTGTTCCAAGGCAGAAGATAAGGCATTCTTCCTCCAGGCGTCTGGTGGTGAGGGAGCGGCGGTGAAGGAGGCATATAGTTTGCAATCTAGTGACTACTTAGGGTGTAGGTTTGCTCACTGAGCTGTAGGTTTGATATCCAAACGTTTCATTACCTGGCTAGGTAACATCATCAGTGGCGACCTCCAAGTGAAGCAAAGCTGTTGTCTCCTGCTTTCTATTTAGATGTTTGTCCTGGATGGGATTTCTGGGGTTTGTGGTGATGTCATTTCCTGTTCATTTTCTGAGGGGTTGATAGATGGCATCTAGATCTATGCACTTGTTTATGGCGTTGTGTGGAGTGCCAGGCCTCTAGGAATTCTCTGACATGTCTTTGCTTAGACTGTCCCAGGACTGTTGTCCCAGTCGAAATGGTGGCTTTTTTCGTCCATGTGTTGGGCTATGAGGGAGAGGGGGTTGTGTCTTTTTGTGGCTAGCTGCTGTTTGTGTATCCTGGTGGCTAACTTTCTTCCCGTTTGTCCTACGTAGTGTTTGTGGCAGTCCTTGCATGGAATTTTGTAGATGACGTTGGTTTTGTCCGTGGGTTGTACTGAGTCTTTTAAGTTTGTTAGTTTTTGTTTGAGAGTATTGGTGGGTTTGTGTGCTACTAGGATTCCGAGGGGTCTTAGTAGTCTGGCTGTCATTTCTGAAACTTCTTTGATGTAAGGTAAGGTGGTTAGGGTTTCTGGCTGTGTTTGGTCTGCTTGTCGTGGTTTGTTCTTGAGGAATCTGCGCACTGTGTTTTTTTTTTGAGTATCCGTTCTTCTTGAATATTCAGGAACCCCATCCAGGAGAAAGCTATAAATAGAAAGCAGGAGACAACAGTTTCGCTTCACTTGGAGGTCACCACTGATGATGTTACCTAGCCAGGTAATGAAACATCTGGATATCAAACCTACAGCTCAGTGAGCAAACCTACACCCTAAACCTCAACCTGAGCTACAACTCTTCACAAACCTTGCTTGTGACTACTAATAGAATTGCACTTGTAGGTAGACAATCAACTAAAGACCTAGCTGTAATGTTTTTCATGAACTTGTAACTCTATCTTTTGGGAGAAGAGATGATACCTTTTTAATTCCAACTTCTGCACTACATCAAGATGGTCTGTGTTAAGACTTTTAAAAAATTATTTTGCACTAAAACATCTTCCTTTACTTAGTTATAAAAATAGTCGATGATAATGGTGTATTTTCTGATATGAGTTATTTCCAGCCTATAAAATCTCTAGTTTACACAGTGTACTCATTCAATACTAAACTTCAGTAGATGTAATGAATGGAGAACATTTTTCTTGTCATAGATACTACCCTCACCCTATGATCTAAGTCCCTACTTCTGATGCATTTCGTTTGAATATTGCATACATTTAGGATGGGAAATGTTCAATTTATTAAACAGCATGTGTTGTTTTACTCTGCAGAATAAGGAGAGTGATTGAATCAATGTGTGATTAATCATTGAGTACATGCTCATCGAGCTTGTCCTTTTGTAATGTTGTTACATGATAAACTATTTTTCTATGTTGATTTTGTTTAGCGGAACTCAACTTATTTGAAAATAAATGAATTGCTTTTCCAATTTCTTGCCAAATCTCCCAAAGTAATTTTGCTTTAAGTACAAGTAAAGCAAGTGTTTGGACAATTTGTTTCTAAGCACATTTGAAAGCAAGGGAAAGAATACACTGCTTTATATTAACAGGAGCTGCACACTAACGAATATAAATGTTATTGCTACTGCTAAGGTGAAGTGATTTCCTTTTGATATAATATTGTCCAGTAGCTGTAATTTGTGATATTCCTGAGCTCACTTACAAGTTAGTTCTTCATAGGCTCAACCTGAATTCAGCTTAAGGACATTCAGCTTGACAGTGTTACCACCTACAACGTTGAACATTGATAAACATCTGAATGCACCACCACCGTCTGGGCATCAGAACACTTGAGGCCTCAGAGCTTGATAGTGCTATTTCACGAATGTCTTGGATATCCGAACACATGCTCTTGAAGTCCATACAAAGTGAACTGGGATTGGAATCATCATAGATGATTATGAGACTTATTATCATGAAGTTGCCAGCTCATTGCAAATATTCAGTTGGGTTAAGGTTATCTGCCTATATGTGTTCTCAGTCTCACATCAACGTAGTTAACTCTATTCTGAACCTGCTTAGGAAGCCACTCAGTTGCATCAAGACCTATAATATTTTTTTTAAATTTTATGACCTCAGTATTTAAATACCAGGAAGAAAACCTGATGCTGATAGCTATAAATCCAGGCATCATGACAGCAGGTGCAGGCATTTCAGAGTCAGATCCCACCCCAGCTGAGATCTACACATCACTGGGTCAAAAGCCTACTTAGCAGCATTCCCTGAGCTGTTTCGTCATATAACCTGAAGTCTTCTAGATTTATTTTCCTCAAAATTCATTCGACTACCAGTTCATTTTGGTTAGGAGGTCTCAGAAAAGAGCAAACTGCGAGCCATGACCTGACTCTTACGGTAACTAGGCGGAAGTGGGTACTGCAGATGCTGGAGATTAGAGTCAAGCTTACAGTGGTGCTGGAAAAGCACAGCAGGTCAGGCAGCATCCAGAGGAAGGGCTTGTGCCCGAAATATCAGTTTTCCTGCTCCTCGGATGCTGCCTGACCTGCTGTGCTTTTCCAGCACTAATCTTGACTCTTTTGGTAACTATTCAACTCCCTGCAAAAAAGGAATACTGAGTCAAAAAACAACTAAGTTCTCACCAAAATTACCACCCTTTGAATTAAAGTGATAACGTACCCAAATATAGTACTTATAGACTGTCACTTAAATACTTTGAATATCTAAAGGATGCTTGAGCATTATCCTACCTCCACTGACTGGTTTGAGCTTAACTATGTGCAATTTGATTGAACATTGTGGTGTTCATTTCATATGTTGCAGATGCACATTAGCAAAATGATGATTGAAGAAGTAATTCCAGATGGTTGAAGAAAACATGAAGTCTGCATGGTTCCAATTTGCTTTAAATTATACCCCATTTGTGTCATTCATCAGGATTTAAATTGGAACTTGTGGGAAAGTCCGAAGGTTTTATTATTGAATCCAGTTGATGTGACAGTATTTCAATAACAGTTTTCATATGGCAGCAAACAGATGACAAGATTTCATTTTTAAACTAAGCTGCCCCTTCTTATCAGCAAATCCCCCTAATTTATTCTGCACAGAATAGCAAGAGGTTTCCATTTTAATGGAGGTTTCAGGACTGCAGTCACAACGTTCAAGAACAAGTCGCCGAAAGATGAAGAAAATTGCGAGGTCATGACGTGGAAATAATAAACTTGGATTTTAAAAAGGCTGTACATTATAGGAAGAAGAGCTTTGAATTCTAAACAAAAACCGAAAGAAGTGCAGATACTGTAAATCAGAAACAAAAACAGAAATCACTGAGAAAGCTCATCACATTCTGAGGAAGGGACACTCAACCCAAAACGTTAACTCTGATTTCTCGCCACAGATGCTGCCTGACCTGCTGAGCTTTTCCAGCAATTTCTGGTTTTGTTCAAGTTTTAAGTTCTGTTGTTTCTAGCTTATGGTAAAGAATGGATAAGAAATTGTGTACAAAGGAAGCAATAGAATCTAAAATACACTGGTTGACATTTATCCTAGAATAACAAATTGCTGCCTAAGGGAACGGAAACATCTTAGGTCAGCATTCTGCCTCCCAATTGAAAATCGATTGTGTGAATCCTGACATAAAACACCAATTGTTTTTCTGAAGAACAACTTCCTCTGCCTCGCTTACCATTTTCAAGGATTGGAAAGACCTTAAGTTCAAACCACACACGCACCTCTTCTGAGGTCAGGTTTCCCAATGTAAAGACAAGTGCCTTCCTGCTCCGTACATCACTTTCATGTGCTGGCGAAGGTTTTGAAATCCCCCAAAACGTTGGAGAGATTGTGACCAATGTAGAAAACCTGCTGAGTAAATGAGAACGTTCTGAGGGCTAAGTAGTTGCATGTTTGAACGTCACTATTGGATGCTGCATTCTAACGTAGTTATGTATTTAATGCAGCGATTCCTCTGATGAAGTTAAATTGACCCTTACATTGAACAGCATGGTGGAAATTGTTGCCAGGCATTTCAGTACCTTTCGAATTCTCAATGTAAAGAAATCTCCTGCCAGCCTCTGCTGTCATATTTAGTCCTATTACTTAAATCTTCTCTCTGCTCTGACTATTTGCAAAAAAAACCTCCAGTTTTGGAAAATCACAAAGCAACTTTCTCCATTGACTGGCACACACTCTGCTTTGAAATGGGATATTTATCTGTTCTGGGAGAAAGTGAGGACTGCAGATGCTGGAGATCAGAGCTGAAAATGTGTTGCTGGAAAAGCGCAGCAGGTCAGGCAGCATCCAAGGAACAGGAGAATCGACGTTTCGGGCATGAGCCCTTCTTCCTGAAGAAGGGCTGATGCTCGAAACGTCGATTCTCCTGCTCCTTGGATGCTGCCTGACCTGCTGCGCTTTTCCAGCAACACATTTTCAGCTATTTATCTGTTCTGTCAGCTTCATGTAGTGTAGCTGCAGTCTTTTATTCTTACAGCTGCAGCTGTTGTTAATGCTTGTCTTGATTTCAAATGTTAATAGCGGCTTCAACCCAGCAGATGGTCTTTTTGATCCATGAATGATTGATACTTTGAAGAAGCTGTATTAACAGGATATGCCTTTAATGTGTTATTGTGTTTGTTTATACACCTAATAAGCGACCAGGAGCAGCAAAAAGAGGTGGACTCAATCAAAGGGCTGTAGCCTCAGGGCCTGGTATATCTCTCATTTTACCGCGACCATCAAATGGTGGATCAACCCTTCTTCAATAAATAGTGTTGGGGACTGTGCCAGGAGTAGTACAAGCCTTACCTATAAAATAAGGTCTCAGGCTGGCAAAACTGCACTTAAATAATAATTGGAGGTGGAAGAGGCTTTACAAATGTCTCCAGAAAAAGTGGTGGAGTAGTGGTAAGGTCACAGCAGTAGCAATCCAGAACTCCACACAAATGTTCTAGGTACAGGGGTTTGAATTCCACTGTGGCAGATGGTGAAATTTGAATTCAGTTTCTAAAATATGGGACTATTGGATGCTGCATTCTAACGTAGTTATGTTTTTAATGCAGCGATTCCTCTGATGAAGTTAAATCAACCCTTACATTGAGCAGCATGGTGGAAATTGTTGCCAGGGTCTAGTGATAACCATGTAACCATTGTTGATTATCCTAAAAACCTATCTGGTTCACTCAGGTCCTTTAGGGACTGTTGTCCTCACGTGATCAGGCAGACCCACAGCAATATGGTTAACCCAGTGACATCCACACTGAATCAATAACAGAATAAAAATGATAGGAAGTCTACCGTGCAAAGTCCAAGGCAAAAACCTTTGTCATCATCTCCAACCAGAAATACTGAGTGGAGGGTCCACCTCAGCCTCTTTGGAGGCCTTCAGCATCACAGTTGCTGCTTTTCAGTCAATTTGTAGAGTCACACAGCACAGAAACAGACCCTTTAGTCCAATCAGTCCATGCTGAACACAATCCCAAACTAAACTAGTCCCACCTGTCTGCGCTTGGCTCATATTCCTCCGAACGTTTCTTATTCATTGACTTATCTACATGTCTTTTAAACATTGTAATTGTACTACGTCCACTACTTTCTCTGAAAGTTCATTCCGCACACATACCAATGTCTGTGTAAAATTCTTGCTCCTCATGTCTTTTTTAAATCTTTCTCCTCTCACCTTCAAATTATGCCCCTTGGTCTTGATATCCCCCACTGTGGGGAAAAGACACCTGCCATTCACCTTATCCATAACCCTCGTGATTTTATAAGCCTCCACACAGTCGCTTCTCAATCTCCTATACTCCGGTGAAAAACGTTCCAGCCTATCCAACTTCTCCCTATCATTCAAACACTCCAGGTAACATCCTGGTAAATCTTCTCTGAACAAATCTAATGGACTTCCTGAGATATAAGAAACAATTGAAGCCACTAATATGAGTCTTGCCTCCAGCGGGATATTTTACCATCATGTAAGAAATTATGGGAGGAAATATTGAAGAATCGAAAAATGGTAATTAAAGCAAACTGTTATATGCAGACATAGCCTAGGTACTGCTGTGCCTGTGAATGCAAACATTAAGCTGTGAAATTACATCAAGCCACATGCTTCAAGTCGAGTAGTAGATCCCTGGGTAAGATGGAGTCTGACACCTTTATACCTCCAGGTCACCTTCTATGCTATAGTCTCTTCAAAATAAACACATAGTTTAGTTTCAGTGGCAGTAATTGTCACGCAAACTTGAGCACCAGAGCTAGCCACATCCTTAGCCAAGCTGTTCCTATACAACAACAATATTGGCATCAATCCAACAATGTGGAAAATTCATGTGTATGTGCTGTCAAATCCAACCAATCCAATTGCTGTTTGATGTGTCTGCTTTCAATCATCAGAAACATGGGAGAAGGTGCCATCAATAGTGTCATCAAGCAACACTTGTGCAGCAATAACCCATTCTTCAACATTTAGTTTGAATTCTGCCAGCTCAGCTCCTGATTACTTCACAGCCTTGGGCCAAGCATGAGCAAAGGAACTGGATGGTAAGATAGCATTTTTGACTGACCACGGCATCAAGCAACCCAAAGGGAATCTGAAGAAAAGTCGCGCTTTGTTGGAGTCACACTCAGCTCAAAGGAAAATGGTTGCAGTTGTTCAAGGTCAATCACGCCAGTCCCAGGATATCACAATCAGAGTTTCTCAGTATGACCTGAGCCTAACCCACATTGGTTGCTTCATTAATAATTACTGTCCATCATAGGAGCAGAAAATGCTTTATGGATAATTGCACCATGTTCAGCACCATTCACAACTCCTTAGAAACAGATTTGTTTCATCGTGGGGCTCCATCCTTAAAGGTAGTCCCATTAACTTTACCATCATTGCATAAGTCATAGAGTCATAGAGACATGAAGCACAGAAACAGACCCTTCGGCTCAATCCGTCCATGCTGAGCATAATCCCAAACTAAACTAGTCCCACCAACCTGCACTTGGCGCATACGTGTTCAAATGTATTCGAGTACTTTCCTCAGGGAATGAAGGGCTCTTATACTTCAACAGTATTGAGACTAAGATAGTAGTGTTTTATCTGTACTCTATACTTTGATTTCTTACATTGATTCAAAGTCCAGACATCTGTTGACTCTTTCAAAAAGATTGCAAAGATTTCTGATTGTTTTTGCTTGAAAATCTGTACGCTAACCATTTGAAAACAAAACTGAATCAACACCTTTGTGAGTTTTTATTGTATCCAATTCTGGAGGATTTGTTCACTGTGGAATCACATGATCATCATGAACGGCACAGCTAATCTGAGGGACCAAATGACAACCTCGCCTCCTATTTCTATTGTTCTTAGAAATGAATCTATGTGCCTCTGAATTACCTTTTTAAACTGAGAAGCCCTGAAACTCAGTGGGGCATCAAAATATTCACATTCTTATTTTACTCACACATGCATGATAACTGCACAGACTGAGAGATGAAATGTAATCGATAGTTCTTCAGCTTGAAATGAAACGATGGCACCAACACCAGAATCCATAAAAGATTCCTGATGAAGGGCTCTGGCCCGAAACATCAATTCTCCTGCTCCTCAGATGCTGCCTGAGCTGCTGTGCTTTTCCAGCATCACTCTCTCGACTCCATAAAGGATGGGTACAGCAACAGCAGCCTTTGAACAATAAGAGAGAGAAAGCACAACGTTCTAACAGCAAGGATACTGGAAGCTCTTCTCACTCTTTCTCTCCCTCAATATTAACCTCAGAACCAACACTAATAAGAAAGTAGCTTGTGGGGGACAAAAGTCATATTTCACTGAGGGCTCAATTCTGTCAACGTTACCACTGTTGAAAGAACAGGAAAATAGCTAAATAATTGGACTCAGATCTTTTAGTTCCACAGCTCAAGGGACTATTAAGATCTGTAACCTTCATGCCTGTACCAGATTCTCCTCCCCCACTTTTATAACTCATCAACTGTATTTGTCTGTGCGTTTAATGTCACATTTTATTATTTCTTAAGATAGAAGCTTATGAAAGTCCTCTCTCTTTCACTCATGGAAACCCTGAAATTGGCTGTCCTTCACTTTTGGTTCTGGTCAGCTGGGTTTATTTGATGTGGGATAGCCGGATGCTAGAAAAGAAAATATTTCAAGAGTTGCTGTCACTGACCAAGAGGGTTTGAAAATGTGAAGGGAGCCCTCCTCTTCGGATTGTAACGATCAGATCTCTAGTAAATTGTAGACAACGATAGCGGCAAGGGGCCAGATTTTCCCTTTTGAATTGGAAATCCCAATTCTACCCTCCTGTGAAAACCCGCCAGACATGACATTTCCCTGTGGAGTTGAGGCCTGTGCTTCTTGAATCAGGCCCAAGGCGAGAACAGAGGCGAGCAACTAAGAATGCCCATCTTCTTTCATTGGTACATTGGCCCAATTAAATTCAATTCCTGATGAAGGGCTCTTGCCCAAAACGTTGATTCTCCTGCTCCTCAGATGCTGCCTGACCGGCTGTGCTTTTCCAGCATCACACTCTCGGCTCTGATCTCCAGCATCTGCAGTCCTCACTTTCTCCCAGTTAAATTCTCTCACGCCTCCATAGAGTTCCCAAACCCTTCTCATACCTTCTATATCCTCTCCATACTTCCCCTTCTTACATCTTCAATAACCACTCATTCAGCATCCACTATGGATGGACCTCATGAGCCCTATAACAACGCTGGGAAGACTTTGAAAAGGTCACTCACCATAAGACAATGAAAGAAATACTTCAAGCATTACCATATTGGGGATAGAGAAACAAATGTGATTGAACAGGCCTAGTGTGCAACAATCAAATAAACTGAAGAGCCAAAGAAGTCTTTCTGTGTTGAAGTTATTAAAATAAAAAAACCTTGCTCTTCTTCTAGTTTTTGATTATATCTCCCTCACGTTACCCTTAACTACATCTCTATTAAGGGGACCTAAGGGGTAACTTTTTCACACAGAGTTCCGTGCTGTACATCTCTATGACTCTATGATTCTACTACAGGAAAAATAAAATTAACTTACAGCTATCATTGATCAGCACCTTCACTCCAAGGGGTCAAGCATATCTCTATCCATCTGGTGTGAGATGGATAAGTACAAATATAATTAGACGGAATAAAGATGAAGAGAGAAGCTCCTGAGTGATGGTTTCAAAGCTCCCTTTGCTGAGCGGACGACCTCCACACGAAGAAAAAATATCTATCAGCTTCCTGCTGTCCACTCCAATCAAATGATTTGTGCATATGTTTGTGTGTGTGTGTGCATGCGCACGTGTCTTAGTGTGTGTGTGTGTGTGTGTGTGTGTTGGGGGGGGGGGGGTGGGGGGGGCGGGTTTGCGGTTTATGTGTGTTAGTGTTTTTTTGTGTTTGGTAGTTTGTGTTTGTGTGAGTGTAGGAGTGAGAGTGTATGAGTATATATGTGGTAGTTTCTTATTTAAACCTGGATGTGACAAACAAATTGGAACAAAAAGGGATAAAAGGAAATTCGTAACGAAATGTTAAAAATAGGGAAAAGAGGATATTCGGTCAGAATAAGTTTCAATTACCAAAAGGAAATCAAATTAAACTAATGAGATCAGAGTCTAGAATTTTCAGGGAATGCCACAGATTAGGATACTTGTCTGTGCTGAGTTAACAAATGACAGTTCCCCTATCAGACACCCCACTCCACGTGAAATAAATGCCCAGGGCTTCTGTCATTGATTGTTTGATATGGATTCCTGCTGGAAAAAAATGACAATGACTGGAGCGGACTCAGCAGTGATGTTCCTTGACTCATTGACTTTGGCTCCTTGCCAAAGAGGGTCCACTCAGGTTGAGGATCCAAAAAGTGGTTATTGTCTGTGCAGCCTGAAATTGCAGAGAAATGAAATCTGTTCAGGAAGGGAGGAAAGAGTAACATTATCCCATGGGAAAAGTGGCAGTAATAGATTATATTCTACACCAATAAGAAACTTTAATGAATAACTGATGATTATCCTAAACTCCTTTGTAGACTGCTTAATTAGTTAATTAATCAGAAACAATGTCAAATGGCATTGTAGATTATCCCCATATCTCTTTCTCTAACCTCACTTGCTGCTGGAAGATTTATTTTTAAATCGAATACCTTACGTACTGATTTCTTAGCTGGAAGAATAGAAGCATGTGTTCTCAGAGTGATGCTGGCGATGTAATTGTAGATTTTGGTGTAACATTTTAGAGTCAAGGTGGCTTGTCAAACACCTGCTCTTTCTGGAATAACACTTTGTTAGCTCACCAGTTTGGTGCCTGTTTTAATTAATGGTAGTGCATTTTCATCTTTCTTTCCTTTAGGTATGACTGAGCAGACAACCTCCACACAAAGAAAAAATATCTATCAGCTTCCTGCTGTCCACTCCAATCAAATGATTTGTGCATATTTGTGTGAGAAAGATTCCCAAACTTCTTGGTTCATTCCCAGCTTTTTTTAGGTTCCCTTTGTCATGTGTTCCAACTGCAATTTGGTCGAGAATAAGTGTGCAGACACTAGATAATCCCACATTACCAGAAAATCTCTGCTGTCTCACTGAAGAGGTCATTCTATTTTCATAAAGCCGGGCAGTGAGAATTCACAAGAGATTTAGTACTGGGAAGATCACAGCTGAGTCTCAGCCGACAACCGTAGATGAGAGTGGATTTCTCCCACTCTTTTTCCTGAGAAGCTCAACAGTGCAGGAACCAGCAGGAGATAGACTTCAAGGGCCTACCACTGCATGGGTTTCCTCAGGAAATCCCAGGAGAAAGGGTGGCAGAAAGTCTACAGCCATGCAGTATTCGGCCCTTGAAGTCTATCTCCTGCTGATTCCTGCACTGTTGAGCTTCTCTTCAGGGAATACCCCACTTCTGAGATTGAATTGCATTGTTGCATTGTTTCTGGAAAGCACTTCAGCCTCATACTGGCCTCGCACTCCATAGGGTCAGGTCACTGCTGCGGCCACATCGTAAAATAAGGTCTACACCCTTGTGTGAGGACATTAACAGGTTTTATTAAACTTAACTGTACACAAGGTGAGAAATCACATCCTGCTGGAAAACTACAGAGTCAGGCTGATGTTATTAATACATCATTCATTTTGCACATGGTCAGTGGCTACTCTTAGAGGTACAATTAACCCTTTCCACTGCAGTGCACTTTTCAGGACAAAAGCAGGTCATTTCATGCTTGTATTCGAACACCTCCCTAGTCTCTAAATTACCTTAGCTGAATAGTGTTTCAATAACTATGCTTAACTATTTCTCTGATTGCTACATTTTGCGCATTTTAATTTCCTTCTGCCTGCCATTCAGCTGGCTATTCCATCAACTTATAAATTCTCTACCGTCCCCCACCTTCTCCTCAACACCAAGTCACTCTGTCTCTCTTTTGTTGTCCTCACAGGATTTTTCTTTGACCCCTTGACCCAAGCTGTCCATCTGCCCTAATATCTTCTAATGTGTCTTGAAATTAAGTTTTATCTGAAAACATTTCTGTGAAGTACCTTGGACTGTTAAATATTATTAAATTTTCAGCATAAATGCAGATTATGTTTATTATTGCGGTATATTTTATTTGCTAAACAATCAACCAAAACACATCAGGTACAGCACAGACACTACATTTTGCATTTTGGTGCCTGGTAATGAATGCTGAATGAGTACACAATCATTCAGATGCAATCCAACAAAACCGACAGAACTTAAAGCTGATACTAACAGCTGACAGTCCAATCTTGTGATTATTTTTTTAAACTGAAATCGGCTTTAACTTTTAGTTAATGATATGAACCTGAATTTTGACATGCTGCATTTCAAAATCTTCCTGATTCCATCCTCACACCTTCATAAACCTTCAAACAGCATCAACTTTACTGACAAATGCAGTTATCTTTTCTTAACCCAACTGAATGGACTTGGCTGACCTTTCCATTTTATATCAGTTTTTATCTACACATGTGCGTGCGCACAATATTCTGAGGATTCAATGAGAACCAACACACAGTTGGCTGTAGAATTCCCCAGCTGTGGTAGGCTTCTCCTCCAGCTATTCCAAGTTAGCATTGCGTTCTCAACACCATCACTGTGATAATATGCATGCATGAATACTAAACAGTTCTACTGAGCTGGATAACCATTAAGATGATTTACACGCTTACTAGACAATTAGCAGTCTGGGGTTATGTAAGATCAGGACAAGCTTAATACAGTACAATACAGCAACAGAAGATTGCTGCACAGGTGGATCGAGTGGGCAAGAGGCATATGGTATACTTGCCTTCATCGGACGGCATATTGAGAATAAGAGCTGGCAAATCATGTTAAATTGTACAAGACATTAGTTCAGCCACTTTTAGAATACTGTGTACAGTTCTGGTTGCCACATTACCAAAAGGATGTGGACGCTTTGGAGAGGGTGCAATGAAGCTTTACGAGGATGTTGCCTGGTATGGAAGGTGCTAGCTATGAAGAGAGGTTGGGTGGGTCAGGATTGTTTCCATTAGAAAAAAGGAGATTGAGGGGGGACCTGATTGAGGTCTACAAAATCATGAAGGGTATAGACAGGGTAGATTGAGAGAAGTTTTTTCCCCCAAGGTGAAGGTTTCAATAACAAGTGGTCACACTTTCAAGGTGAGAGGTGAAAAGTTTAAGGGGATACACTCGGCAAGTACTTTACACTGAGGGTGGTAGGTGTCTGAAACATGTTGCCAACAGAGGTGGTAGAGGCAGGGTAGATTAATTTAAGATGTGTCTGGACAGATGCAGGAGTAGGTGGGGAACAGAGGGATACAAGTGCTTAGGAATTGGGCGACAGGTTTAGACAGTGGATTTGGATCGGCTCAGGCTTGGAGGGCTGAAAGGCCTGTTACTGGGCTGTAAATTTTCTTTGTTCTTAGAGCACAGGTACACATGCCCTTCTGCCCACCAAGCCTGTGCCTAGTCCTAATCTTTATTTAGACCTGCTACTTATGATAGTGTGGTTTCTATCCCTCTGTTCACTTCCCTACAAAGATGTGCCTTAAACTTGCTAACATGCCTGTTTCCACCACCTCCCTTCGCACCCATCACCCTCTCAGTGAAAAACTGTCTCCACACTTCTCTAAACACTCCCCCTCTCGCCTCGAACCTGTGCTGTCTTGTCATTGACATGCCCACCCTGGGAAAAAAAGCCTCTGACTATCCTATCTATGTCTCTGATAATTCTGTAGACTGTGGTCAGGATGCCCTGCAGCCTCTGAGTTTATCCACCCTCCACGCTTAACTGAAACCCTCCAAACCACTCAACATCCTGGTAAACCTTCTCTGAACCCTCTCCAAATGCACATCCTTTTGGCCGTGTGGTGACCAAAACTGCAAGTTAAATCAGCGCAGGTTTCCTCAACTCAGAAATGTCAAATGGATCAAAGTATACAAGTAATTATTTTCAATAAAGTAGGATTTCTACAATGAGGGAGAAAATTGATATAATTCCTATAGTCATCCAATCAGACTGTCCAGTTAGATAATCACCTTTATCCATTTGTTAAGGGTGGTGTGTGATACTTTTCTGATTCATTATGTGAAAAATACTTACTGAGCTGAATTTAACGGATGTGTTTTGTCCCTCTATTTTCCAGTTTCTAAACATTTTATATTCTGCTTACTCGTTGCATCTAGTTCTCGGAGGTTATTGTGTCTGTTTCTCTAGCATGCCCCCAACACCAATGCATTGTCAGCATGTTAAAATTCCAAAACTAATGACCTTTGCAACAAGGTTAAGTGACTAATGACATGGGCTATTATGATTTTGTAGTTATGACCACGAGCCCCACATTGCTGTGCGTTAGCATCTTGCCAGGAACATCAAGACATTCAGGGATTTACTGGTGTGAAGGAAATAGGAGGGAGACAGCCAGGTTACAAAAAAAAAGGCACATTGAATAAAAACAAAACTGGGAATAGTCACTAGGTCAGGTAGTGCCTGTGGATAAAGAAGTGTCTCAGATTTATCATTGATCAGATGGTTGCTGTTCCTGTGTTAACAGGGGCTCTAGCTCTGCCATTTCCTACAGAAACCACTCTCCCACCATAAAGTTGCTCCTTAAACAAGAAGGTCTTTTGCCAAATGCTTTGTTGCCCAAATGCCTTCTCCTTTAGGTGTATAAATTTAAGTCAAAGAAACATGCTTGTTTCTTGGGACATTTGGTTATAAATGCTTATTATTGTTGCAATAGAAAGACTTGATTTCTAACCCTTTGTATGTTCAGAATGTAAACAGAGTTGAGATGAATATCAGAGACGATTGCTGTGTTTTGAGGATATCTCCCTTGATGTTCAGGGAGACTATTTCTATATCAGCCACATTTTACTTCACTACTGCTTTAATGTTAGTGTATACGGAGTTAACTGCCTGGTCAAGACAGACAAGGACTCTACACCAATTACACCATTTTCTCTGGAAACTCTCCATTTATTCTGAATGTTGCTGGATCTTCACGTCCTAGACTAAGGATAACCTGAATCCTAATTCAACCACATCCTGTACTAGATTTCCATGGGAACACAGGAAAAGGAGTAAGCTAGTCAGTCCACCAAGTCAGCTCCACCATTCAACGTGATCATAGCTGATTGAATACTTTAATACCTTTTACCCAGTCCATCCTCAAAACCTTATGCAGTGCTGGTAATCAGAAGTCTATTAATCTCTACCTTTTACATATTCAAAGACTGAGCTTCTACAGCACTATCTGTGATAGAGAATTCCAGAGGTGAAAAGCGAGGAGAACTTGGTCCTTGGTCAAACTCCAAGCATCTTTTTAAAAGGTTTATGATTGAAGCTGCCTGCGAATCGCAGAAACTATGACTACTTTCCTTTGATTAACTGAATTGACTACGATTTTGAAATTCTGGATGAGTGGTGCTGGAAGAGCACAGCAGTTCAGGCAGCATCCAAGTAGCTTCGAAATCGACGTTTCGGGCAAAAGCCCTTCATCAGGAATAAAAGGCTTCCAGCACCACTAATCCAGAATCTGGTTTCCAGCATCTGCAGTCATTGTTTTTACCTTGTTGATTTTAACCCTATTGCGAATCCTCTTGCAAGGATGCCTGCCTTGAAGAAGTTTTCCTCCTCTCTCTACTGCAATTTTAAAATATTGCAATCCATGGTTAACGGCAATTGCTTGCATGCAGTGTGCTCAGATCGCCATCTTGTGGCAATGTGCTGGCAGTGCAGATATCTCTCCCCTCAAAATCTATCCCATACATACCAGCCCAATTATATTCCAAAGTACAAATATAATGGAAGACTTGGACTAACTAGGTCACTTTTTCCAAAGACAATTCTCCACATCCCCTCCTACTAATTGTGCTTTAATTCTAGTAATACTTGTGTGCTACAAGTGCTTTCTATCATTTGCAATCGTTCACTAGATTAGGGCATTGGCTGGCTGGATTACATCGCAGAGTAACAACCATGCAGGCTCAATTCTTGTACCAGCTGAGGTACCATGAAGATCGGGCCTTCTCAATCTTACCTGAGGTACAGTGACCCTCAGGTTTAATTCATCACCAGTCTACTATTTCAGAGAGCAGATGCATGCTTCTATAATGACCTTATCTTAGGATTCTTTCATATTACAGTACCTTTGCAATTAGCTGTTCAGACAGGATCAGCAAGAAAGTTTATGGGGCATGTTCAATATCCTCTGATATGCTTACCACCTCATATACTCATTTTTTGTATCCTCACTTGACAATACAATTGTTTTGTCATAAAACAGATGCTTTTTCCTCTGGTCTGGACTACCTGATAGATGTCATTTTACTACTTGTTTGATATGGACCACAATCTCACTCAGAAGTTTGCTTGTAAAGGTAAAAACGTTAACATTTTTTCTCCTATTTGAAATGTTTTGTTTACAACATTATTTTCTTTCCATTCTTTTATCTTTACCTTTGTTGTGTTACTTTGCATGCTGAGTCTCTCTAGCAACAGTTTAATTTAACGTTGAAGATTTGTCTTTCCTCCTCAAGAACTTTTCCTTGATCAACCTCTTATCTCATAGATCAATTCAAATGGACTAAGTCGATTAATTTCTTAACTAATTTGCTGAATCTCTGGTGTTAAATAACAAATTTCAAAACTTTATTCCAATCCTGAGGGAATTCATCACAATAGAGTTTAATCATTAGAGTGTTTTATGATATCTTGTTGACTGTGGATGACAATGCTGCAAACTTTAATGGTTTCATGTCCAAATTGTTAGTCGTTCATGAAAAGGTTTACACATACAGCTTGATCCTCTAATTGTATTTGTATTGATAGCTTAGAACAAGTTAAAAACAGAATTATTTCACCCCCACTACTTTAGCTGCAATTGTACTCAAAAGAAGTAGGACCTGAAAATTAAATTGATTCACCTTTTTAAGCCCATAGTTGCAAGAACATACTAGGTGTGCCACATTTGGGTTTTGGTAACAGCCCGACACAATCTATTCTACTGAATGATTCTTTAAAGACTTGCATGAGTATCGTAGGTTTGAGATTTTCTCTCTGCATGACAAATGGCCCATTTTGTGGAACTACACTACACCCTTAAGACTTGGTTTTAAATGTAACTTTGCCATAACTACCTCTGACAACTTACTGCGTGGAGTCCCTGGTCTCTCGTATTTGTTAATTACCACCATGCTCATATGTCTATCTTACAAATCAAGAGGGATACCTCCATCTCAAAGACCATTTTAGTTGCTTTCAATACTGTCCTACTTCACTTATATTAGAAACATATTGTCTAAATCACTTTTACCCTCTGGATGTGGACTAACAGTAACTTGGCAATCTCAAAGTATCATGGCCAAGCTTCTGAACTTTTACACAACTTTATTGGAGTGTGCGAGGAATACAGCCTCACCACTTCCTGAGATCCAAAAAGTATAAAATGTCCAATCAAATCACCAGTATGTCTAGGAAAAAAATGCAGCCAGACTTAATGACAAAAAAAAAGGAAAACCAACTTGTTAAGCAGTAAGTGGCAAAACAGGTTACTAACAATGGAAACATGTCCTTTTTAATATAGCCAAAAACAAACTCCAAAATACATTCAGAGACAGGACATATAAATCCACAGTTATTATGGATGGTGGAAAAAAACCTCATGTAACAATAAACCAGAGCTCAAGGATGGAATAAGGCGACTTTCTCAGATCTTTCTGTTTCCAATAGCAAGATCACAGAGTGATGAAGATCCTCAGTTTGGGCCACCAGTCAGTTAGACCCAAGTTTAATGGTCTAGCTTTGGGTTGGTTTGTGAGAACGCAAGCATGAGATCACAGAGAGAACTCTGTTTGCAAATATGTCCAAGGCATTCAAATAATAAAAAAAAATTGAGGAAGACACTGGTCTTTGGTGATGACTTAAGCTCCTTGGATGCTGCCTGAACTGCTGTGCTCTTCCAGCACCGCTAATCCAGAATTATTTTTTCAATTATACCACTCTGGAAAAATACACATGATTCTAACATCTGACTGAGCAGTACTTGGCTGAAACATGGTTTGCAAAACTTTCATTGGAGACTGGCATCCCTAGAAAGACCAACATTCATTGTTGAATCATAGTTACTCTGAAGGGAGGTTGTAGTAAGATCAGATAATCCCAATGTCATATACAAGTATGTCAGCACATGCTATTTTTTAAAGATATTGAGGAAGAGGGAATTGAGGAAAGACATTAAGTGGCTTATTGTTCTACCTGCACAATCATTTCACCATAATCGCCATTCAAAAGAAAATTTGATTTTAAAATTGAGAAATCAACATGCAGTGTCATATTTGAAGATACCAAGAGGGTTAAAATTCAAGGCTTCACTGAGAAAAATTATAGGAAGGGTGCTTTTGGGAAAGAAACCTGTTTCACCAGATTAAATTTCAGTTTGAACAATGAAAATGGCAGGAAGAAAACTATGGGATTGCAAATCTATAATCAAGGAAGGGTGTCAAGAGTTTGGACTGGTTAGAGGGCTAAGAGAAAAAGAAGTAGTAATACAGCAATTTGGGAAATTCCTAAATAATAATAAATAAAGGGTTGGTTAGCTCAGTTGACAGGATGGCTGAATTGTGATGGAGCATGATGCAAACAGCATGGGGTCAATTCCCACACTGGTAAAAAAGGTTGCTGTGAAGGACGGAGGCAAGGTGACCCCCAGATTAACCCACCACCAGTCAACTCTTTCTAAATGAGAGAGCAACCTTAGAGACACCAACAAATATAAAAAAAAAACGGATCTTACAATTGGGACCTGTAAACTAAATCTGCAATGTGTTAGCGATATGGGAATGCGAGAGATGACAGCGATACCTTCAAAATGCTAATAATCCTAAAAAAGTGTAATTGCACAAGAAAATGTTCTGACATTTTGTGATCTATTAGGTACTGTCTTAAGGGTTTTTTTGTTTATTTGCTGCAAATAATTGAGGCAATACTTGAGAACCTCTTTAGTACAATTTTATTCCAGTGGAAAAGATGATCACTTGTGAATCAGTGTTTTTTTTTCCCCAAAATACAGAAGACAAATACTGTACATCCTAGAAAGTGCTGTCAAAGCACTGCATGTCAAACTGCATCTGAGAAGACAACTTTTTTTTAAGGGCCAGTCCTTCATGAGAACAAAGAAGGGCAATAACTGACCTGAAACAATGACTCTCTCTCTCTCTCTCTCTCTCCCCCTCCTCCTTCCTTCCCCCCCCACCCGACACAAATGCAGTCAGACTTGCTGAGTATGCCTAACATTTTCTGGAGTTATTTCAGGAGCTTTTTTGAGAGCTAGACCATACCAATGATCAAACTTATTGAAACTGATCGCATGCGGAACAGGTACTTTAAATGTGTTTCACCCAGCAGCTCGGGGAAATAGTTAGAAAACAGAAGTCTGAACTCATCCCAGAGGAGACATGCTATTAAAAACCTGAAGAGGGAAACAATGTGCGAAAGGCTATCATGCAAATAGATTTCAAGCAGATAAAACGTAAAAAAAGAAACAGTTGGGTAATTCACAGGAAGAACAGAATCTGACAAGACTACAGCTACTGGAAGTTTCTAAGCAAGTCAACAAATCTGACACTTTACAAACATTAATAGTTTGATATAATAAATGCATCTAGATGTGATGAAGCAAAGAACTTTTAAATCTTAAACATAGTTCAGTAACTCAAATCACTAAAACTGAACTTTCCTTCCAGATTACACACAGCACGCAACACTCAAGATGCAAAGTGTAGGGAATGATTCACTGCCATTATGGTTTCTTCTGCTCAATGAAGTTACCTCCTTCCAGTTTGTTCCAAATATATCGAAGGGTCATGCGCATCTTTTAAAAGAAAGAGGAGGTTTCCTTGGTGCATATTTACAGAGAGAATAATTTCACCACTTTTAGAAGAGATCTTAAATGTAGGCTGCCTGTAGCATTCTAGGAGTATCCCCTCCAAATAGTTTTGAGCCATAAAGTGGACAATTGCATTTACATATTAAATCACTCAAAACCAACATCCACATTCTAAGAATTAACAGCAATTTGTTTGTTCAATACATCACATCAGTTGTATGACACTTTTGATCTTTTACTATAAATTCTGTGTCCTATGATCCTGCCTCACTAGCTACCTGATGAAGGAACAGTACTGCGAAAGCTTGTACTTCCAAATAAACCTATTGGACTATAACCTGGTATTGGGAGATTTTTAAAATTGCACTGCTGTTCAGTCAGATTAGGAAACAGTTTCTGTTGCCTCATTGAGATAACCCCCGCGTCCTCAAAAATTAGTTGGGTTTTAACGGTTTTGCCTTTCCCAGAACATTACAGGCTTCAGGTACTTAGTAGAATGTATATACCATGATGTTTGTGTGAGACAGGCTAAATACAGAAGTGGATTACCTCCTGTCCACTGTTTCCACGTTTGTGGCAATATGAACTCAATAAACTCAACTGAAGAGAGAGAAAGTAAAGGGAAAAACACCACTCATGGTTCCTGTTACTAGGAACATCAAATGATAGATAGTGTGAGATCTCACATGGAAAGCTTTACACTCTGCTGCAGCATCCTACATGACTGGAGTTTATCAATGTCTACACATTATATCAAAAAAAGGGTTATTTGGATGGCACTGCCAACAACTGCTGACACTTAGTAAGCTATACAGAAACAAAATACTGCTTTAATCAGGCAGCATGGAAAAGGATGAAGAAACTGCAAAGAAAATAGAGAACTGTTTGCATTTTTACCTCAACATATTTTTAACAGAGAAGAACAGTTATTGAAGTCAGTGGATAAGTTAAGATGGGAAAGGTTTCTCTCAATTGAGCATAAAATGGCACAATCCTTAAATACATGTTTGACACCAAATATTAACTATATTAAAGCTTCTTTCAATTAAAGCAGTCAACTTGACAATTAAAAACCTGCACACCAGATGTCCAGCCGTGTTCTACAATATTTCAGATAAAAATGGTGCTTTTAAGCAGTCATTTAAAAGCAAGGTCCCAATAAGAACTCACTGCTCTTCTTCTTCATCATCAACACTTCCATCAATACTGCTGTCCGTAGATAAATTTTCTTCAATCCATTTCTCTTCCGCCTTCTCCGTATCAGATATAGAATCAATCACATCTTGGTGTTTATGGTCCCCAGAAAGTGCTGCACTGTCCACTGTAGGTTTTGTATTGTCCTTTGACAGCGTTACTGTGTCCGCTGATAGGTTTTCATTATCTGCTGAAGGTGTTAAACTGCCTGCTGATTGCTTTCCATTGTCCTCAGACCGGTCTGTGCTATCCTCTGGAGGAGCGGAGACTTCTAAAGATGCTTGACCACTTGCCTCTGTAGTCTTTGGGTCATTGGCAGACTTACCTTCCAAAAATGATTCCCATGACTTCAAACGGTATTCTCTTTCTTTTACAGTTTCTTCAATCTGGAAGAATTTAAAATACTATTTAAACTTTTTTTTTAAAAAAAAGAAAGCAAGCACTTCATTTCTAACAAAGTAAACATCTTGCTGCTTAGATAAAATAGACAAGTTTTTGTGGCACACTTCAAATTTTCTCAAAAGTTCCCAGTAAGATGCCTATTTGAAATTAGTTTAAACTTTGCCCTGTAACTAAATGTTTGGATTAGAAATGTCCTGCTTGAGTGGGTTAGGGATGGTTTTCTCTACCAGTATGTTGAGGAACCAACAGAAGACATGCTATTTTAGATCTAGTAATATGTAATGAAGGGCTAATTCACAATCTTGTTTTGGAAAAGCCTTTAGACATGAGTGATCACTACGAAAAAAAATTTACATTCTGAATCTATTGTCACCTGCATTTTAGATTAAGTGTAAAATAGTAGAAAGTTTTTACAATGTCAATGTGATCTGACACCATTTTGAATAGCTTTTAGAATAATGGACTCTTAAGCCATACCTCTTCTATCAGTACTGAGCCAGTTCATCATCAATGCCTGCACCATTACCCTTCCTCCACTGCCTCACAGTTACATTCTGTTAGCAAGGGAGGCAGCTCAAACTGAATCAAGTTTTAATAACTTTAAGGGAAAGTATGAAGGCATGAAGCACAAATTGACTGAGATGATTAGAGAAAATTAAAAGGCACGACTATACAAAGGCAATCTATGACATGACTTAGAGCATCTATGCGTTCCTTTGAAGTGCAAAAACTCAGGTCGAGCAACGTGGTGAACAAAGGCGGTTCAGGATTGTATCAAAATAAAAGGCCTATCAAGTTGCCAGAGAACATAGTAGTTCTGAAGATTGGGAGGTTTACACAATACAAAGTTCCTGCAGTAGTGACAGAGTGGATTGAGAATTGATTCAGGTCTCCACATGTATGTTTGGGTCCCACTGAAGGTAGCTAGAAAGGGCATTCATAAGAGGGTGGCACGGTGGCTCAGTGGTTAGCACTGCTGCCTCACAGAGCCAGGGACCCAGGTTTGATTCCAGCCTCGGGTGACAGTCTGTGTGGAGTTTGCATATTCTCCCTGTCTCTGCATGGGTTTCCTCTGGATGCTCTGGTTTGCTCCCATAATTCAAAGATGTGCAGGTTAGGCAAATTGCCATGCTGAATTGCCCATAGTGCTCAGGGATGTGTAGGTTACCTGCATTAGTTGGGGGAAACAAAGTAATAGGAGAGTGGAATGGGTCTCGTTGGGATACTTTTCAGAGGTTGGTGTGGACCTGTTGGGCCAAATGGCCTGTTTCACCACTGTAGGAATTCGATGAAAGGACCAAGAAATTAAGAAGGAAAGGGAGAACAGAATAGGAATGCGAACTACCAAAATAAAAACAAAACAGATCGTAAAAGCTTTTGTAGGCACATAAAAGGAAATGTATGGATAAAATGAGTGTGTATCCATTACAGTAGCATCAGAAGAATTTATAACAGCAAAGAGAATGACAGGCAAGTTAGATGGTTACACTAATGTCTATCTATCTTCATGAAGGAAGGCAACAGAAATCTCAAAGAACTAGAGTGTTTTAGATTATTAGATTAGATTACTAACAGTGTGGAAACAGGCCCTTTGGCCCAACAAGTCCACACCGACCCTCTGAAGAACAACCCACCCAGACCCATTCCCCTAACACTACGGGCAATTTAACAATTGCCAATTCACCTAACCTGCACATTTTTGGATTGTGGGAGGAAACCGGAGCACCCGGGGGAAACCCACGCAGACACGGGGAGAATGTGCAAACTCCACACAGAGTCACCTGAGGCATGTTCAAGTGGCACAGGTGAATGAGGAGTTAAAGGAAATAGTATTAAGATGATTGTTGTGGAGACATAATGCAGGTGAATGTTGATAAATCCCCAGCTGATGATCTATGTCCGTGTTGAAGGAGATGGTCAGATAGGCAATGCATTGGTGCACCTTTCAAAATAATGCGCAGGGAATAGAGCGATACAGACCACACAGATGAAATTAGGTTAGAATGGCATCATGGGTAAACACCGACACGGACAGCTGTAGGGCCTGTTCCTATTCTGTACTATTTAGATTCTGGAACAATTCTTGTAGATTGTAAGGCATCAGGAATTGATGCCTTACATCAGTAGTAGGGAAAACATTAAATATTGATAAAGAATGGGAACAACAGACAACTGATACTATCATAACAGATAGTAGCGATCTGATTGGGATTGGTGAGCATGGATTTACAAATAAGAAATCACTTGACAAACTTGTTGGGGAATTTTTTTGTTTGAGGATGTTACCATCAAAACTGGGAAAGGAGAAATGGATGCAGCATTCTTAAGTTTACAAAAAGTCTTTTGATAGCTTCCACACTAAGTAATCTAATTGGGAAAAAAAAAAGTCCTCCATAAGCTGGGTTAGAAAGAGTAAAGCACACATTTGAGGTCACGCACTGGCATTTTTTAAATTAACAAGATGACAAACAGCCTGCTTCTAATTCATCCAAAATAATATCAATCTTTCCCCCATACCTGGTAATCAACAACACCATCCCACGTTTCAGCGGTTATCTGGCGTCCACCAAACCATCTTCCATTAAGCATCAGGATACATTGATCTGCTTGTTCTGGTTCTTTAAATGCTACAGAGGCTATTCCAGCAGGGTGTCTCTGGAAATTAGATCCAACATTAAAAACATCTTTAATTTTTAATACATTTGTTTTTATGGTTCATGGGATATGGATATTTGTTGTCCCTTCCTAATTGCTCTTGAACTCAGGCTTGCTCAACCATTTCAGAAGCTGATTAAAAGTCAACCACATTGCTGTAGGTCTGGAGTTACATGTTGGCCAGACTAGGTAAAGACGTTACTGAACCAGAGTGTTTTTTAAAAAACTATAATTAATAACAGTTTCATAGCAACCACTAAACGAGCTTCAATTACAGTAATATTGAGTTTAAAATTCCAAAAGCTGCTCTCAGTCATAGAGATGCACAGCACGAGAATAGATCCTTCGGTCTAACTGGTCATTGCTAACCATATATTCGAACCTAATCTCGTCTCATTTGCCAGCACTTGGCCCATATCCCTCGAGAACCTTCCTGTTCACATACCCATCCAGATCCCCTTAGCTCTCAAATTTTTCTCCTCTCACCCTAACTGATGCCTTCTAGTTCTGGACTCCCCCACCCACGGAAAATACCTTATCTATTTATCCTCTTATAATTTTACAAATCTCTATGAGGTCACCCCTCAACCTCTGAAGCTCCAGGGAAAACATCCTCAGCCTATTCAGCCTCTCCCTTTTGCTCAAATTCTCCAACCCTGGCAACATCCTTGTAAATCTTTTCTGAACCCTTTCAAGTTTCACAACATCCTTGCAATAGGAAGGAGACCATAATTGCACATAATATTCCAAAAGTGGCCTAGCCAATGTCCTGCACGGCTGCAACATGACTTCCCAACTTCGATACTCAACACTCTGACCAAGAAAGGAAAGCATACCAAATGCCTTCTTCACTATCCTATCCACATGTGACTCCACTTTCAAGAAACTTTGGGATTTGAACCAGTGTCCTCAGATCTTTAGCCTCTGGATTATGCTTGGTAATAAAAAAAAAATGGAGCTTTCACAGCCCTCAAGGGGAGAGAATTCTAAAGATTCGCCACCCTCTGAGCTAAAACAAAAAAGAAAAAGCTGATCTCGGATCTAAATGGCACCCTCTAATTTTTAAAATTTGCTCCCTGATCAAGACACCTTATCCACAATAAGCAAGTTTCAATTATAATCACCTCTCATTCTTCAAAACTCTACAGCACACAGGCTCAATTCCCTTAATTCCACCTTGGGAACAGTCTGGTGAACCTTTGTTGTTCCCTTTCTACAGCATTAAAATTTTTGCCAAGGTAGGGAGACCAAAACTGCAAACTGCACTCCAAGTGCAATCTAAATGGGCTCCTAAAAATAGAAACCAAGATTTCACGACATCGGAATTTAAAACCTTTTGCAACAGCATTCCATTAGCCTTCCTAAAAGCTTACTCCACCATGGAGTTAGCCTTCCGTGACTTTATAGATAAGGTCAAAGTGCCTTTGAACTTCTACAATTGTTAATTGCTCACCGCTTAAAAAAATACTCTGCACATCTGTTCTTCCCTCCAAAAGTAGAGTACATCATTTTTCTACATTACAGGGCAACCTTGATTTTCCAAAAGACACGGGCAGGGAACATTTTGTTTAGATAACAGAATGCTTGGATAACAGTTTACCCAAGCATCAGGGCCTTGATATCTTGTTTGGATAGTTTGAAATTCAGATAAACGACGTTTGGATAATAGAGGTTGCACTGTCTGTCCCATCTACTGTTATGAAGTTGGAGGTGTACTGTACCTTTGAGAGTGAAAGCTGGCAAGGACTTAAAACACAGATTGTGCTGAAAAGATTAAAAATGTAACATTTGGCTGTGAAACAAATAGCTGAGCTGTTATGGTACACAACAAATTCGAATTTGGCCAGTTTAAATTATGTTCCAAGATACCAAAATCCAACTGATTTTGAATTTTACTGTTTTGACAACATCAAACCATAGAGACTATCGGTTCTTTTGGGGTATAAGAATCAGGCATTTTGAACAGTTAGCCAGAATGGCAAAGGGCATCATCAAACACAGACTGCCCGCAGAACTGCTCTCTGAAAGGTATCTGTTCATACGAAATCTGTACAGCAGAAGACCGAAGAAAAGGCCCAGAAAAATCTGGAGGAAGATACAGAGGAGAATTGACACAGCTGAATTGTTTTGAAATTTAAATTTTTTTGTAAAACTTATTGGATCAGTATAGATTTGTAGAGTGGGAGATAGATAAATTGAGACAAAGGAGTTTTACAGTGTAGATCGTTGATGTTTAATGTTTTATTTTCTTGGAGTTAAAGAATAACTTGTTTTTTTTTCTTTAAATAGTAGGATTTGGTAGTTGTGTCACTCACTTTTACATATTACGAGGTGAGCTTTTCTGTGGGTCTTGTTTAAACTAGCAGAAGGACATCTTCCTCACAATACACATTCCTGGTTAGCTTTGTATCATGTGCAAAATTTGGAAATTCTACATGTTGCCCCAGATCCAAATCATGGAGATAGGAAGTGAACAACTGGGACCTGAAGTACTTAATCTTGTAGTACCCCACATTGCAACTTCATTGATATTATCCTCTAATAATCCACACAAATAAACCATATCTTGTACAAAATGAATGATTTTTGAAAAAAAAACAAAAAATACTTACATCAAATATAAGTACTTTTTTGACTTGACCAAATTTTTCACATTCTAGTCGAACATCATCTCTGATCTCATTCAAAACCAATGGATCCTCCTATAAAAAGTTTAAAGTTAGTAAACTTTAAATGAGTCATTTCATTGACAACTACATTTTCTCCTGCTGATTTAAGTCTTGTTGCTTAGAATTACACGTAGTTACAGTTTAATATTACTGTTTGTAGCATTCTTCATCTTTGCACAGCAAGTAGAAAATCTCCAGTTTTGATAGGACAAATGCTCGGACAAGAACTATTTTGAAAGCCATCCCTTTTCTTTCTGTCTCTGTGCTAATTTGAAATACAAGTTGCCTCAATTCATCCCACACATCCTTGTGTAAAACAAAAGGCAGAATTTTTCAAGCCTGCCCAGAACACTTAGGAGGGGGGAAACATACATGGACAGGAGGCCAAAATTCAGATTCAGATAAAACCTTGCATAAAATTTTCTGAGACTAAGTCATGTTGGACTTCCTGGCACTTATGTTCAGGAACCTCATGTACATTCACAAGCTTCTATGAATACTCATGGTCACTGCATTCCACAGAAGTTACAAAAAACAATAATTCTCTTGGTGACCCATGTTATTCAACTAGCTTAAGATCAATGCAAAATAAATTCAAACTAGACTAGATCAGCTGAAAACAGAGATAAAAGTTGAAATTGAAATAACGTGGGAGACTTGTTTATTTAGACTAGTTTAATCCAATCTTTGGTACAATTAGATCATAATATGGTTACAGCAAACCCAATAATGATTTAATCCTGAAACTGCATAAAGTTATTTATTCATATTATGCCTGTACCGGAAGTTAAAAAAAAACAAAATCAATGTATAATCCATCTGAGTGCCTAAACTTACCTCAAAATCCTTTGGATGAAACATGTTCTTAAGGATTACAACTCGTTCACATCGTAATCGGGAACTGCCAGGTTTTCTTTCTGGTCTCCAATCCAGCTGCCTAACAACAAGGAATTGTGGCTGTCAACAGAAACCTATCTTAAAAGGCCTATCCATATACAAGCAGATTTCTGAGAATAAACATTTACAGGGCAACCTCAATTATTCGAACGACATGGGTGGGGAGTATTTTGTTCGGATAATCAAATGTTCTGATAACAGTTTACCCAATCATCAGGCCCTTGAGATCTTATTTGGATAATCGAGGTTGTATTGTACTAGGTAATTCTTCTGATATTGCTCATGGTCATAATGCGATCAGGAGAGCTTTTTAATGTCAACATGTAAAAGGTCCGACAAGGGACAGTGCAGAGAGAGAAATGTTCAAAAAGGAATCGGAGAAAATACAGACCCAATATGTTGGGTAAAATGTAGCCCTAGAAGGAAAAGAAGCTTTTACCAGGTACAAAAGGTGACGTCCTAGTGGAGTATAGAAAGTGCGGGGAGGAGACTTTTAAAAAAGCAATTAGGGAGCCAAGTAGGGGCATGAGAAGGTGGTGGCAAGTTGAAATGCCACAGTCCATCTGCTGTGGCTGGGAAGGCCAGGATTTTGATTTCATAACACTGAAGGAACAATTATACAGCCTCAAATCAGAAGAGCCCATGACATGGAGGAAAATATGCAGGTAGCATTCCCGAATGAACATCTGCAGTAATAATACCCTGGGACTGAGATGATTGGCTTCCAACAAGTACAACTATTTTCTTTTATGTGATCACATTTAAACCAGTGGAGTGAATTTTCCCTTGTTTTCACTGACGTCAGTTATGCTGGGACAAAAACTACTTCATTACTTTACAATGGAGTGGATAAGTGGCTGGATTGAATTCGTCCCTTTTTTTGGACAGGGCACATCTGGACAATTTTCCACAACAGATGCCAGTGTTATTTCTGTACTACAAAAGCTTGACTTGGGACAGTTCAGGAATGCGAGTAGCATAGTTAGTCACCATTTTACTTTCCAGCATCAGTAGCATTTTGCTTTTGTTTCAAAAATAAATTCTTAAAAATGTTGAAGCAATAAAGTTATTCAGGAAGAACCACATCATTCAGCCCTCTAATGGACATTGAAATCAAACCTTTAAGTTTTTAAAATCACTTTTGCTTTCATGCATAACCAACCCTGGTTATGTTCTGACCCACTAGCATGAAAGACCCTATAGAAGTGGCACCACACATACAGTCAGAAGCCTTGAGGGTCCTCAACATTGACTTGAGTCCCATGAATTCTCATGCCATCAGATAAAACATGGTCAATGAACTCTATCAATTACCACACATCACTTCCTTAGCTGATGAAGCAATACATCTTCATGTTGAACACTACTTGGAGTGAACATAGAGGGAGGCAAAAACACAGATCACACTGTGAAGTACTTAAAATGTCCAGAGTGGCTCGCTGCAGTAAGACTAAGCCTGGTGTATATTCATGGATATAGCTGCTAGACTGGGCATGCTGCAGATGCTGAGGAAGCTAGATATCTAGTAGGCCTGGTCTTCACAAATCTACCTGACTCAGATACATCTATTCATTACTGTGATAGGAGTGATCACCGTACAGAGATTTGGAGAGATGAAATTCCCTCTTCACACTGAGCATACCATTCATTGTGCTGTGATACCAAATGATGCTAAATGGGATCGAATCAGAACAGGTCTAACATCTCATAACTGGGCATCATGAGGTGGTATAGGCAATGAGAATCATAAAATTGCACTTAAAAACAATCTATAATCACATGACTTGTAGGTGAGAAACAGCACATGGCAAAGCCAAAACATTCCATAACTAATGAATTAGATCACAGCTCTGCAGTCCTGCCACATCCTGTTGAAGAATGGTGGACAATTAAACAACTAATGAGGGCAACAGCTCTACAAATCTTCCTATCCTATTGATCAGGAAGCTTGGCACAATTTAAAAAAAGACATGGCTGAAACATTTGCATCCGACTTCAACTAGAAGTGCTAAGCCAATGATCTAGCTCAGCATTGCCTTGAGGACCCAGCAACACAGATGCCAATGTTCAGCCAATTCAATTCACTCCACAATTTAAAAGGAACAAAATCAAAATCAATAGCACTGGTAACAAACAAAGAGACAAAACTATTTGTTAGCTAGACAGTTGGTCTTTACTGAGAAAGAGGACATTCCCTCAAGTCCAGTGCCTGCCAAGATCAGACAGTTTGCTAAAAAGTATAAAGAGCTCGCATTAATGGGAATAATGAGGTTTCTTTTTTGTTCTCATACAGGATTCTTTGAATGATAGTTTGATTTACTGCTATTAAGATGCTGAACTGGAGTCTGAAAAATCTAACTCAAAAGTCATACCTGGTCTTATGCTACTTGTGCTCAGTTTTGAAGAGAATAAAGCAGCTTTTGGGAGACCAAATCAGAAAGGAAGTGATCTGGTCTGGAGCATGACAGTTCCTATTTTTACACTCCCCAACTACTGTGTAGTTAGGTATTAGAAAGTATGCGCTTATTCCTGAAGGGTATAGCATCTGATTGGTATTCTTTATGCCCAGAGTCTGATCAGGAATTCAAAGGCAGCATTTGGCCAAGTTAGTATATAGCAACTCTCCCCAGGACAATAGAGTCAGACCAACTCTCCCATCTTGATTCCTATAGCCTGCAAGTTTATTTCCTTTAAGTGCCCATCCAGTAGACATTTTAAATCATTATGTATGCCCAGATCCATCATCTTGATGGGCACCAAGTTTCAGCTCATTACCACTTGATTTTAAAAAACCACTTCACCATATTGCTCCAAATCTCAAATCAAAACATTAAAATATGTCCCCTATCCTTGTACTAATAGAAACAGCCTTTTCTTGTCCACCTTACCCAAGCTTGCCATAATCAATAATGTGAATAGTAAATCTCAGATGATCACTGACAACAGCAACTCTGCAGGCATAATTAAGAAGAAAGCTTCCCAGCTAAAAGGTATAACTGATATAAAGGTACTTTTTCTGCAGAAGCAATTTCTTCTTGTAGTCTTTGCTTTTCTTCCTCTTTTTGCTGGCATCATATTGTCCTTTCATCTCAAACTTGGCGACTTCTACATGTAGCTTATATCCCCTCAATTCTGTTTCATCCAAAAATCTGAGAGCAAGGTCAATAGATTCTTTCTGGAACACAAAAGTAGTTTTGTCAAGGGAGGAAAATTGTATGACATCCTTTTAATATGAAGGAATTAGAGATGCAAGAACAAGTAAGTCTTAATGCAGAGAGTGTACAGATAAGAACACAGCAATTAGGAATGGGAGTAGGCAATTCAGCCCTTCGAGCCCACTGTCTTTTAACATGATCATGGCTGATCTCAACTCTACTCTCCTGCCTCTTCCCAACTACACTTTATTCTGCTTTTTTAAAAAATCAGAAACATACCTATTTCGTTTTTGAATCCATTGACTGATTCTGCCTCTAACTCACTCTGGGCCAGAAGTTTCCACAGATTCACAATCCTCCAAGTGTGGTAGTTTCTCATCGCAGTTTTGAATCTACCTCCTCCTCCATATCCGTGACAAGTTTAGTCTCTTTATTCAGAAAAAGAAATATTTGTCTTTGACAAAAGTGTCAAAAGATTTACTAGGTTGATTCTATGAGGGAGGGACAGGATAAGCCTAGGCTAATATTGCAAATTTAGAAGAACAAAAAGTGATCTGATCAAAAGTATATAAAAGCCCAGATCCAGGGATGCAGATCAGGATCCCACAGAGTTCCCCATGTGCTGACACTAAAGGGATTCACTGAGAAGTCTAAACTTCCAATGTGAAATTTCCCTGCTCCCTGTCAATCTTCAGTAAAGTCTCCAACTGAGAGAGCTAGAGACTTTGGACAGTTATCCGGAAATATTAGATGTGACAGTCCATCAAACTCCTGCTTAACCACACAACTGACCGCTCCCCTTCCACCACACCCAAAACCCGTTCCCAGCTTCCCCAACTAATCCCATCCCTGACCCAACACAAGTGGACCCTAGCACCCAACTGGACCCCAAATTCCTCCCACTGAACCATCAGCTCCCCCGTGACCAACTCCTCCTGACCTGACCCGATACCTGGGCCTGCCAACACATCCTGACTAACCCTACTCTTCCACTCCATTTTCTTACTTACTTCCCACCCTCTTGCCCAATTATCCCAACCACTCTGGTCAACACTGTCATGCATTGCAACAGGTAGACTGGTGAAGTTGAGGCCAAGTTGACGTTTTCATCTTGTCGATTTAGTCAGGACCTGCTATAGACCAAGTCAAGCAATTATGTCCTTTAGGGATGGGTCAACTTAAATTAGTAGTAGTACTTCCAAGACACTCTTGCTGATGGATATTGATGTCCCTAACCCAGTATCGTGTGTCCTTCATACACTTGGCATTTTGTACAATTTGTGCTCAACTTGGAGTAAGACTGATTCATCAACTTGGGGTGTTGTTAAAGCCAAATTATATTAAAAAAAGTTCAGTTTCACATGAAGCATAACTGTTCAGACATCTCAAAGTCAATCTGGTTGGAAGGTAATAAATGTCTGTCTGCTATCCAACGCACATCAGAAGGAAATAACTTACTTTTTAATCTACATGATTTTTCATAAGTTTAAATATTTGAAAAAAAATGGCCAATTCAGTTTCATGTGAAGTTTAAAAACAGTAACATTCAGTTTTAATAATATTTCGAATTGGATCAGGTGTAGTTAGCCAGTCTTGTTAATGACTTCCCTGTAGAATTTGGTAGAGATAATGATTCAACATAAACTAGATAATTCAGAAAGGAAGAAAAACACTTCCTGTAATATAGTGCAAATATTAAACTCAGAATCAACGGTCAAATAATTGCGTACCTTCAAGTAGCAGCAGAGACCATCCCCCTTGAGGTTTCCATCTTTGTCCTTGTACAATTTAATCTTATATTCTTCTGTTTCTGGGTTTTGCATGATGATTCCAAATTTTGACATGAGTTCCACAAATTCATCATTTGTTATGTCTGGAGGTAGTCCTACAAATGAGAAATAACTTAGAAAAACATCCTGCCAGAATTCCAAATGGAAGTAAAGTTTTGATGGTGCAGGACCATTTCTCTTCTACATGTTGTAATACACTGAAGCATGAACTTACAATTGCTTGGAGGAAATAAAATCATGGAAATATACTTCAAAGTAGTCATGGTATGATCTTTAAAATTAATAGCTTGTAGCTTTTACTTTATCTTGACAACAAAACCTGAATGAAGTGCTCAAAATAGAAGATATTTACAAAACAAAGAGAGAGATGATGGTAGCCAATTCTTCCCTTAAAATATTCTGAAATACACCAGAGATAGAATTCAAATCCACCAGAAAAAAATCTAGGTCAATACTCTGCATCCCTGCTAACAGAATTAAAGGAGGTGCCTATTTTTATAATCAAGTAGAGAGGTCTCATCTTCCCTCTCAAGTAGATATCAATATATTCATAGGCCAATGTTGAAGAACTGCAATGGGGTTCAGCCTGGTGTCCTGGCCTAAACACATCCCTTATCCAATATTATTAAGATCACATTGTCTTGCCACCATCCTGTTGCTTTCCCACAGCAGGAATACTTCTAGTTTAGTTTGGCAACAAAAGCTTAGCAATGTACTCAAAACATGACCACGACAGTTTTAGAGGGAATGCTGCTCGAGGAATTTTCAACATCCTATTTCAGCTTCATAGAGCAGATATTTATCCAAAGTAAATGTTAAAAACTAAAAAACGTAAGGCACTTTATTCTGTTATAGTAAGGGAATCCTATGCGGTTTTACCTTCTCACGCAATTTTGTTTCTTAAGTGACCTAATTTGCAAGTTGGAACTTTCTATGTACACAGTCAGCCAGTTATCTATTCACCAGTCAGAAGACTGTATGTATACTTATACTGGCTACCCAGTACAAAGAAAAGTACCTTGCAGTTTTTATCCAAGCATGCTTTACAATAAAAGCCATATTCCAGTCATAATAAACTGAGACTTGCCTCAGAAGTGCATCTTTGAGCTGGCCTCTCAAAAAGCATCTGCAACTCACCAGAATCATAACAGGCACTTCATCATGGTGAAATAAACCCAACTATACAAAAGTGATTTGTTTTTGTCAAGTGACATGCAGTCCTGAAGCCAGTACTTACCAGACACATACACATTTGTGTTCCTCTGCTCCTCAACATCAATCCAGCCTTTAAAAGATATAATTGCATTGTTAAATATGAATGAAGCTCTATAAAATAGATGAGATACGCAAAATGGTAAGTACTACATGCTTCTTAAAAATCAGAAAAGCATGAGAGTGAGCAGTAAGGCACAGTTGTTCAAGTATTAATTCAACATCTTTACAATTTTGAAAACGTCAGAATCAGTTACTTGGAGTAGTATGGTGAAATAAGTTAGAGTTGCTGAGACCAAGATGGGTCATTTCACATGAACGATGACGTGGGTTGCAGCATTAAAACAGAATTTTGCTTTCTACTTTTCAAATTGTTTATCTAGGTGATCAAATTGTAGAATTTCATTATCAGAAATCTGACATGATTAGATTAGATTCCCTACAGTGTGGAAACAGGCCCTTCAGCCCAACCAGTCCACACCGACCCTCCGAAGAGCAACCCACCCAGACCCATTTCCCTCTGACTAATGCACCTAACACTAAGGACAATTTAGCATGGCCAATTCACCTGACCTGCATATCTTTGGATTGTGGGAGGAAACCAGAGTACCCGGAGGAAACCCACGCGACATGGGGAGAATATGCAAACTCCACACAGACAGACAATCACCCGAGGCTGAAATCGAACCTGGGACCCTGGTGCTGTGAGGCAGCAGTGCTAACCACTGAACCACCGTGCCACCCCATGTAGACAATACCTTGCGCCTGTTCTTTTTCAGAGACTGTTCAATTACATCTGCATCCATCTCAAGAGACAAGTTAAAGACAACAATACGAAATTGACAAATCAGCCTCAAAAATGATTCAAAACTGTTAGCAATGCGAAATGAATTACAAGATGCGCCAGTGTGTGTGTGTGTGAACGGTTATCAATAATGCCAACATTGTGATTATTCGAATTAAAATTCAATGAGAGATCAAGAACAGAGGAAAGAACATGCAGTTAACATAGCAACCTCCACAGTTGGAATCATTGAAGTTTCTAGCACAGGAAAGGCATGTCCACACTGTTCAAAAGTCAACCACCTACCTATTCTAATCCCATTTTCCAGCAATTGGCATTGCAAGTCCACTTCTAAATAGTTAGGTGTGGAGAGAGGTTCCGCCTCTACCACCCTTACAGGCAGTGCTCGAGAATCCCACCAACTTCTGGGTGAAAACGTTTTTCCTCACAATTCTTCTAAACCTTCTGTCCTTTAAGTCTATGCCCCCTGATTGCTCTTGATGGAGGGATGAACAAACAGTTCTTCCTGTCTGCCCTTCCTATGCCCCTCATCATTTTACACTTCTTGTGTATTCCAGCCAACTAAGTATTTTCGGTGCAGCTGCTGTTGTAACCTGGGGAAACCCAGTGAGTACCTTCAGATCAGATGAGAATTGTTTCTCTCAAAGAGCAGCGTGACTTTGGAAAATTCTGCCACCAGAGGTAGTGGAGGCAGGATCGCTGAACAGTTAAACAGCAACAGACAGGCTCTTGTTGGGTACATATGTTCGTACATTCATTTTGCACAGTGCCTTAAACATACTATAAATTACACGGCACTTCACTCTAGTGTTGTAAACAATATTTGACATTGCCACATTAACAGGTATTAGGGCAAGCTAATTTTAAGAAACATCTTCAAAAAGAAGAGTTGGAGGGGTTTAGGCAAGGAATTCCAGAGTTCCAGCCCTTGTTGATATCTCAGGAGGGTTGAGTGCTTTCCGAATATTTAACACATAGATGGGGACAAGACCATGGAAGGATGTGAAAACGTGCAAGAGATTTTTAAAATCAAATCAAAGCAGGGAACCAATACTGGTCAGTAATGATGCAATCAATTCAAGATCAAATTTAAGACCAAAGTTGCAAACAGCTTGATTAGGCCTCAAACTGTTGCCAAGGGGAGCAGTCTCAAATTACAGTACTCATTGTATCCTAAATTTTATGAAAAATCAACTTTGCATTTTAAACAATTAACACCATCAGGTTACACACACTAATGGTCCTGAAGAGGAGACCGGGAACAAAAAAAGAATGCCAGACAGAAAACGCACTGGTACCAGTAAAATTCAAGAGAGTGTTTTGCCAACTCTGAAGGCAAAAAAAGCCACAGCCACAGGGTTTCTCGACAAAATCGATACAGTAGTGTAGTGACCTACATCCACCAGCGATCCACTCAGGGACCTACTTGGATGCTGCCTGAACTGCTGTGCTCTTCCAGCACCACTCATCCAGAATCTGGTTTCCAGCATCTGCAGTCATTGTTTTTTTACCACTCAGGGACCTGCCTGGTCCTTTAAATAAATCAAATTTTCAAACTCTAATTAATATCCAACACATATTAACAACTTCTGAAGTGCTAGATGACAGAGAAAAATAATATTACCTGCATCCACTTTTCTTTTCTCCCCTTTTTGCTTTGATTCTTTAGGGTCCCCTTGAGGCGTATTGTTCTGTGAAGACTTTTGTATAACTGCTGCTGTCTTCTCAGTTTCAGTGGTAGAATTGCCAGTATTCTCAGGGTTCTCTTCAATGTAACCATAGTTTGCATGATAGGTTGCAAGAAAATCTTCAGTGATCTGGAAACAGTCATCATTGACATGATATGCAAGACAAGCGGTTGAAAACTTTCAATGAGGGAAAAGTCAGGTAGGATGGGTACAGGAAGAGGATAGGATTGGAGGGGCACCTTATTTTGGGTGGGGAGAGAAAAACTGGGGAAGGCAATGAAAGAAAGACATTGGGGAGGAGAGGGGATGAGCATGAGATGTACCCTGGAGAGAATTTGTGGGCAAGACAGACTAGGGAGGCAGGGGATGGAGAGGGAAACACCCTGGCACAGCAGGTAGGATATGGAGAAGACAGAGAGAGAGAGAGAGAGAGAGAGAGAGCAGGATCCAGGGATAGAGGGGAGAGAAGTGACTGCATTCTGAGGTGGGGGAAGAGAGAAAGACCTGAGGGGCAGAAAGAAAGATAAGATAAGATCCTGGAAGACGGGCAAGGGAGAGAGAGAGACAGACAGACAGACACAGGGGTCAGGGTGTGTGTGGAGAAGGAGAATAAGAAAGATTGGTGGTGGGGGAGATAAAGAGAGAGAGAGAGACAGACTGACACACACACTGGGGGGGGGGGGGGGGGAGAAGAGAGGGGGAGTGAGGTGAGAAAGACCCTAGATAGGGGGGAGATGGGGGCGGGGGGCAGGAGTGGAGGAGATGTGATACCTTACACTGGGGGGGGGGGGTGGCTGAGGGCACCGTAGCCCCAGGGGTGCACTGGGAGGCAATGCTGTATGGGGGGGGGGGGGGGGGGTGTGGAGAGAGGGGGGGGGGAAGAGGGGGGAGTGGGTGCGGGGAGGAGCGAGGGAGGGGGGGGGAGGGGGGGTGGGGAGGGAGGGTGAGGGGGGGCGAGAGGGAGCGAGGGGGGGCGAGGGGGAGCGGGAGCGAGGGCGAGAGGGAGCGAGGGGGAGGGGGAGGGGGAGCGGGGGAGGGGGAGCGGGGGCGGGTTTCCCCCCCCCCCGGCCGTACCTTGGGGAACCAGGCCTTCCTCTCACAGTCCCACTCGAACTCGGTACCGTCCGCGTCCACGAACGTGCTCGCGCGGCCCCGCGCCTCCTCGGCCTGTCCGCCCTCCAACAGCCGCTGCAGCCGGAGCTGCTCATGGAAATCGGCGTTCACCTCCTCGCCGCTCATCCCGCTCCTCCTCCTCCTCCTCCTCCTGCTGCTGCTGCTGCTGGCCCGGGGCCTGGGGGGGGGGAGGGAATGTAACAGCAATCGGCCCAAAAATAAAGGCGCTCAGCCGCCACTCTTAAAGTCGCCTTAAAGCACCTGAATACGCAGAATCGCCGAACTCTGACCCTCGGCATCCTGTTTGATGCGTCATTTCCGGGAGGTGTGTCTTCTGTTTGTGGAGGAGGAGCTACAGTAGTTGGTGATGGTTCAGGGACAGGTATGTCCTCCATCCACCTGTTCACTGACCCCTTCAGTAGCTGGAACTTTGTACCCCAGGCCTCCTGGCTCTGAGGTAGGGGCACTACCAGTGCACCACCAGTCCATGTCCGCAATCAGCCTGAGGCTCATGGCATTCAATGCTTGTCAAAGCCATAAGGGCCAGGAACGGCTCAGTGGGTTAGCACTGCTGCCTTTCAGGGCCAGGGACCTAGGTTTGATCCCACCCTTAGGTAACTGTCTGTATGGAGTTTGCACATTCTCCCTGTGTGCGTTTCCTCCCACAGTCCAAAGGTATGCAGGTTAGGTGGATTGGTCATGATAAATTGCCCACAGTGTCCTGGAATGTGCAGTCTGGCTAAGGGAAATGCAGGGTTATAGGGATGTGGTAGGGGGTTGGGTCCAGATGGGATGCTCTTCCAGGGGGACAGTGTGGACTTGATGGGCCAAAGGGCAAGTGTTCACATTGTAGAGATTCTATAATTATTACTTAGTTGTTACCACCCAAAATTAGATCCAGGTTCTGTCTTCAGATGGGCTTTGATTATATCACTTAAATAGGCATTAAAGATACCACCAGAGCCGTCCTTCTCATTGTGAGATTTCACTGTGTGAAGAATAGCTGATGTCTCTGCCCAGATAATATTCAGTTGTCTGCTATAGGGAGAGGCTGAATAGGCTGGGGATAGTTTCCCTGGACCATTGGAAACAGAGAGGTGACTTTATAGAAGTCTATAAAATCATGAGGGGCACTGTAGGTGATTCTGTGCTTCCATGACACCTATCAGGGCACAGCATGTTGTTGGAATCTTGAGACCTGGACTGGCAGATGATGTGGGGAGGGCTGAATCTTTCCCAAACCAGAGGTGCCAGGAAGGTGGTTGTTGCGCACAAGCCCCAAGTTGCACATGTTTTCAAAGTGCCAATCTAGATTGCATAACTCCAGTGCAAATTGTGTCTGGCGTCAGGAGTACAGACACAGAGCATAAAACCAAATTATGGAACTCAGAAATCCAGGACCTCTGAGCTAGAAGGCCTGGGTTCAAGTTCCAGCTGCTCGAGAAGTGAGTCTCTGAACAGGTTGATGAGAACATATCTCTGGACTGTGGGTACACCTTATGCTGCACCTCTCTTATAGCACGTCAAATCCCTTTTTTCTATTGCCTCTGTGCTTGCTGAGCTACATTGGCATCACACTAGAGGAAGGAATGTGGGTACATTTGATAAAATGCAGGACATTTACAAGAATAGTTCAAAGGAGGAGACACTTCAGTTATGGGGAGAGATCGGGTCAGTTTGCCCTTGGAAAGAAGCAGACTGTGAGAAAATCTGATATAAGTTTCCAAAATCATGACAGCTCTGGATAGAGTACATGGGGAGAAAATGCATCATGAAACTCTGCTCTTCCATTTCTACCCCCTTCAAAATCCTGTTTTGATTGCCTCACTATTGGTGATCTTTCCTTCAGGACACCCCTGAAAACTCACTTCTTGAACCTTTTCCTAATATCTCTTTTTGTGGTTCAGTGTCATGTTTTAGATATTTTTATCAACCTGTCCAGGCATATAATGGGACACCTCTGGAGCAAGTGGGCCATGATGCCAACCTTTTGATCCACACTTAGGTACATTGCCTTTGCACCACAAGAACCCCTTCAGTGTTATGTTTTATAATATTTCTGTGAAACGTTTATTATTATTATTAAAGTTGTTATAGCTGTTATTGTGCTTGCTTGAGTGCAATTAAATCTGACTATTAAGAGTAAAATCAGTTTACTCCAAATCTTTTGGACATTTTCACTGGGTTGATTAGTGATCAACCTGGTGTAGGTACAAACTCTATGCTATTATTTGCTGCAGGATTCTGCACTCTCAGTGGCCTACTGTTGAAGACACATTATTTGTATGGCTAGTCCAGTTCAGTTTCTGTTCAATGATAGCCCCAGGATGCTGATAGTGAGGTATTCAGTGATGGTAATGCCATTGAATGTCAAAGTGCAATGATTGGATTTTGACTTGTTGGAACTGGTCATTGCCTGACACTTGTGTGATGCGAACATTAGTTTGTATACTAACATTTGACCTATGAAACCCAGATCCTTCTGTACCACAAATTCTGCAGTCTCTTTCTGTTTAAATAAAATGTTGCTTTTCTATTTTTCCGCCCACACCACCATGTTCACATATCCCACATTATAGACCATTTACCAAATTGCTGCCCATTCATCAGCAAAACTAGTAACCATAATTAAATCCCTTCATTCAAGGCATTGACATTGGTCAGATAATGGGAAACACAATCCAAGCGTCATGTGTTCAAATAGAATGTTAGCTAATAATATTGTTTTCTTAAATACTTTCAACAATTTCTATTGCTTTTTTTAAAATCAGAAGGTGTACTTAAGTTAGATATTGCAATCAGTTGTCCTCTGATTTCCTCAGAATTTAGGAATCCCATTTACTGATATTTCCTGATTATCCATCTTCTTAATCAGACACGTTTTATAGGGGCAGCAGAAGAAACTGTTAGAAAGACAAGTGTTCAGACATGACGGTGAATTATTCTGTTAATTAAACCAAATACCCAGAAAACCTCACCCCTCCTCATAGTTGTTAAAGTATGAGTGACAGAGAACTCCCAAATTCCACTATCTAAATAAAATAATATCAATTTATTCTTTAACTCTAAAAGTGAACATTAAATAACAACTATTCACAACTCTAAGCCCCCTTTCTCTTAACTGCTTATTATCTGCCTCTAACTCTATATAAATATGCTGTTCCAATAAAATGCTTATTAATATTAGATCAACTTAATTTCAAAACCATACTGTGACTGCCGTTGGTGTCTTTCATCTTTTGGCTGAAAAACTCCCTGGGTTGTCTTCTTTCTTTTTAAAATGAAGTTGTTTCATATGAAAAAGGTATGTTTCATTGAGAGTGTTTCAAATGACAGTTGATCTGTCTGACTTTCAAACTGCTTGCCTTTGTTTAATACCCCAAACATCGGATTGTCTCATTGGTTTGAGGTTGGCAAAATAATAAATTCAAACTTGATTGGGTTTCAGTATCCTGAGGTATAATTTAAAATGAAAACATTCGAATTGTTATCAAAACAGTAACCAACTCAGGTATCTATTTCATAGCCAAATGTTACGTATTTTGAATTTTCCAGTAAAATCTGGATTAGCTGGTTAGTCATATGACAGGTGCTTGTAAGCTCTCAGTGCAAACAACATTCACTCTCCCTTAAAGGTACAGTACACGCCTTCAACTTCCTAACATCTCCCCCCTCAAGAAAAAATGAACCATCAGAATGAAAAAATGGCTTTTTTTCCTAATTCCTAATCCCATTGCAATGAAATACATAGGACATTAATCTAAGTTCATATTAATTTCTGCACACACAAAAACATTGGTATCTGTTCAATCTGATCTATGCTTTATCTTTTAAATCCATGATAAAGCATCTGCTATCACATTTTTATGACCCGCAACATGTACAAATTGTAAATGAAATGTCTGTAACATAACACTCCATATTCTTGTCTTTAAATTGTTTCAAGCATGTAAGAGGATTGTGATCCACGTACACAACTGTCTCCGACACACTGTTGGTCACATAAACATTAAAATGTTGTAAGGCCCGTACCAAACACATGAATTCCTTTTCAATGGTAGAGTATTTTCTCTGGTGGGTGTTGGGTTTCTTTGAAAAGTAGCCAATTGACTGTTCAATTCCATCATCATCTTCCTGTAGCAGTACAGCTCCAACTCCTTTATCTCTAACATCGATCATAACTTTGAAGGGTTTCAAAAACAAATTTGATGTAATTAAAACAAGTATGGTGGTTAATACTGCTTTTAAATTCTCAAGTGCCTCCTGGCATTGTTCTGTCCACCGAAATTTTGTGTTCTTCTTCAGTAAATCTGTTAGCAGTGTTATGAAGGTGTAGATGTGTACTGTACCTTTAAGAGAGAGAGGAAAATGGCAAGGACTGAAAGCACAGAGTGTGCTGACCAATTTTAAAATGTAACATTTGGTTGACACAAATAGCTTGTGCTGTGTTGCCATGGTACAAAAACAAATTCAAATTCAGCCAATCAGTTTAAATTATGCTCCAGAGACCAAAATCCAATCAAATTTGAATTTTACTGTTTGGGATGACATCAAATCATTCAAATGATCCAATGTTTTTCAGTATAAAAGCGGACATTTTGAACATTTAGGGGGAGAACTGCCAAGAACAGCAACAAGTATAGACTGCCAGCAGAATAGCTCCCCGAAAGATACCTGTCCATAAGAAATTTGTGCAGCAGAAGCCCAAAGTCGACCTAGAGAAATCTACAGAGGAAAATCTACAAAAGTGAATTGACAAAGCTGACTGGTTTTGAAACGTGATTTTTTTTTCTTGTAAATCTTAATCAGGGTTTTTTTAATGGCACTAGTATTGTAGAGTGGAGGTAAAAGATAGATTTAAGAGAAAGGAGTTGTAAATAGTTGTCTGATGTTCTCTTTTGGACTTAAAGAATAAAATTGTTAATGTTTCCTTTAAATAGTGACCTCTGGGATACTTCTTTGCACCTCAAAATTTAACAGGTTACAGCGCAAGGTGAGCTTCTCTGTGTGTTGGATTTAAATTAGCAGAGGGGTTTCCCCATGTTATAACAGCAGTGCTACCATGCTGCTGAAGTTTGGAATAAACTTCCTGTAGAATTCACTTAGTTCCAAAAATTGAAGCACATCTTTCTTTGAGGTTGGTCGTGGAAATTCTTCGATGGCCTTTGTCTTGGCATTCCTTGGAGTCAACCTTGTATAACCGACATTGTGTCTCACGGACGTCACCTCTGCCTTCGCAAAATCTGTTTTCTTTAAGTTCATTATCAGGTTCTCATAATCATTCAAAGAGCTGTGCCAAACCGTACCATGTATTCTTTCCATGACTTGCTAAAGATCACTACATCATCCAGAAGACCTCCACAGTTTGTTAACCCAGCCACAACTCTGTTTATGTGTCTTTGAAATATGGCGGGTGCATTCTTCATTCCAAAAGGCATCACTTTGAATTGATATAGCCCATTTGGAGTTAAAAATGCAGAAATGTCTTTCACTTTCTCTGATAAAGGTACCTGCCAATAACCAAGCAATAAGTCCAACTTTGTGATGTAACTGGCTTGTCCACCTTTCTCTATACAGCCCTCCAATCTTGGTTTTGGGTATGAGTCTGATTTTGTTATGGCATTGACATTCTGATAGTCCACACAAAATCGTTGAGGCCCGTCAGATTTGGGAACTAACACAATCGGTGAACTCCACTCACTCTGACTCGGTTTAATGATATCTTTATTGAGTATCACAATGACTTCTTTCTGGACCTGTGAAGCTTTGAAAGGATTAAGTCCGTAGGGGTGTTGTTTCATCAGAACAGTACTCCCTACTTCCACCTCATGTACAATAGTACTAATCCTCCCCATCTTATTCCTGTATATGTCCTCATACTGTTAAAACAAACCTTTCAACTGGGTTCTTTGCACCTGAGACAGATAGTTCACTAACCTATCCCATTCCTCAAGGACTTCCTCATTGTTTAACATATTTTGAGGTATATCAACTCCATGACATCTGGATTCCTCACTCTATGGGGCAGTAATTAACATCTGTTTCTCCAGTTCCCTATGTCTATTATAATAAGGTTTCAACATATTTACATGACATACCCAATACAATTTTTTTCTATCCAGCATCTTTACCAGATAGTTTACCTGACAACTTTTTCTCAATTTGATAGTGACCACTAAACCTGGCTTTAAAGGGATCTCCTACCCCTGGTAACAATACTAATATGTTATCCCCATGGGAAAACATCAGTATTTTAGATTAGATTAGATTACTTACAGTGTGGAAACAGGCCCTTCGGCCCAACAAGTTCACACTGCCCCGCCGAAGCGCAACCCACCCATACCCCATACCTAACACTACAGGCAATTTAGCATGGCCAATTCACCTGGCCTGCACATCTTTGGACTGTGGGAGGAAACCGGAGCACCCGGAGGAAACCCACGCAGACACGGGGAGAATGTGCAAACTCCACACAGTCAGTCGCCTGAGGCGGGAATTGAACCCGGGTCTCTGGTGCTGTGAGGCAGCAGTGCTAACCACTGTGCCACCGTGCCGCCCAAATTTTAGAGGTTTTAACCTGTCACCTGCTTCATTCTATGCTGTGCCCTCTACCCGATTTAATGTCTCCTTCACCTCAGATACATAATCCAAGTTTGAGATCTCTGACTTTGGTCTTGTCAATTTCTCTTTAATTAATTTCAAAGGCCATTTCACTTCATCTCTGAATATTAACTCAAAGGGAGTCAACTAAGTAGTTTCATTTGAGGCATCTCTAATGGCAAACAATATGAATGGGATACCTTTATCCCAATCATTCGGGTAATCCTGACAGTAGGGTCTTAACATGGTCTTCAGGGTTTGATACCGCTTTTCCAAAGCTCCCTGGGATTCAAGATGGTACACACTTGATTTAAAGTGCTGTTTGCCTAAGCTGTCCATGACTTCCTTAAACAGCCTAACAGTAAAATTAGACCCTTGGTCCAATTGAATCTCTGGGTAGCCCATACTGCTTGGAGAAAGCTACTCACCCCTCTACCATCCTATCTGGTAAGCACATCCATTATGGTTAACAAGTACTGGTTCCCACTTTTAGGGAGCGGATCTACACAATCAATCATAAACCGCATGAAAGTTTCTTCGTATGCGGGAATAGGCAACAAAGGTGTGGTTTTATTACCGCCCATGGCTTACCTACCATTTGGCACGGATAACGTATATGGTAAAAGTTAGCCACATACTTGTGCAGTCCAGAAATGCTTTTGTATCTTAGCTTGAGTCTTCCTCACACCTTGGTGACTTCCTACTGGTGATTCATATGCTACCCATAACACCTCCTGTCTGTATGCTACCGGCAACACAATCTGGTGCACTTTGGCCCATTTCTCCTCTGCACTAACCTGCTGAGGTCTCCATTTTTGTCTAAGAGTTACAGGGAAGTAGTTACTCCTAGGCACAAAGAAAGCTGGGTGACTGTTTGAAGGGGGATAAAACAGTCAGTGGAGAGAACCCCTGTGGTCATTCCCCTGAAAAACATGTATAACGTTTTGGATACTGTTGGGGGGGGAAATGACTTACCAGGGATATGCAGTGGGACTCAGGTCTCTGGTACAGAGCCTGTCCATAAGACCATAAGACATAGGAGTGGAAGTAAGGCCATTCGGCCCATCGAGTCCACTCCGCCATTCAATCATGGCTGATGGGCATTTCAACTCCACTTACCCGCATTCTCCCCGTAGGCCTTAATTCCTTGTGACATCAAGAATTTATCAATCTCTGCCTTGAAGACATTTAGCGTCCCAGCCTCCACTGCACTCTGTGGCAATGAATTCCACAGGCCCATCACTCTCTGGCTGAAGAAATGTCTCCGCATTTCTGTTCTGAATTTACTCCCTCTAATTCTAAGGCTGTGTCCACGGGTCCTACTCTCCTCGCCTAACGGAAACCATTTCCTAGCGTCCACCCTTTCCAAGCCATGTATTATCTTGTAAGTTTCTATTAGATCTCCCCTTAATCTTCTAAACTCCAATGAATACAATCCCAGGATCCTCAGCCGTTCCTCATATGTTAGACCTACCATTCCAGGGATCATCTGTGTGAATCTCCGCTGTACACACTCCAGTGCCAGTATGTCCTTCCTGAGGTGTGGGGACCAAAACTGGACACAGTACTCCAAATGGGGCCTAACCAGAGCTTTATAAAGTCTCAGTAGCACAACGGTGCTTTTATATTCCAACCCTCTTGAGATAAATGACAACATTGCATTCGCTTTCTTAATCAGGGACTCAACCTGCATGTTGACCTTTAGAGAATCCTCGACTAGCACTCCCAGATCCCTTTGTACTTTGGCTTTATGAATTTTCTCACCGTTTAGAAAGTAGTCCATGCTTGTATTCTTTTTTTCCAAAGTGCAAGACCTCGCATTTTCTCACATTGAATTCCATCAGCCATTTCCTGGACCACTCTCCCAAACTATCTAGATCCTTCTGCAGCCTCCCCACTTCCTCAGTACTACCTGCCTGTCCACCTAACTCCGTATCATTGGCAAACTTCAGTCCCTTCATCCAGATCATTAATATATAACGTGAACAGCTGCGGCCCCAACACTGAACCCTGCGGGACACCGCTTGTCACCGGCTGCCATTCCGAAAAAGAACCTTTTATCCCAATTCTCTGCCTTCTGTCAGATAGCCAATCCTCAATCCATACCAGTAGCTCACCTTGAACACCATGGGCCCTCACCTTGCTTAGCAGCCTCCCGTGTGGCACCTTATCAAAGGTCTTTTGGAAGTGTAGATAGACCACATCCACTAGGTTTCCCTGGTCTAACCTACTTGTCACCTCTTCAAAGAATTCCAACAGGTTTGTCAGGCATGACCTCCCCTTCTGTCCCTGTTGCACAGAAGGGAAGGAGGGAAAGGAGGAGAGTGTCAGTCATTGGGGAATCAATAATTAGAGGGTCAGATAGAAGGTTTGTTGGGAACGAACAAGACTCACGGTTGGTGCGTTGCCTCCCAGATGCCAGGGCCCATGATGTTTCAGATCATATCTTTTAGGTGCTGAAGGGAGAGGGTGACCAGCCTCAAGTCATGGTCCACGTAGGTACCAATGACATAAGTAGAAAGAGGGATAGGGATGTAAGGCGGGATTTCAGAGAGCGAGGGTGGAAGCTGAGAGCTAGTTAACCGAGTCATCTCCGGTTTGTGAGGCAAGGAATAAGGAGAGATATCAGCTGAATATGTGGCTGCAAGGATGGTGCAGGAGGGAGGGTTTCAGGTTCTTGTGGATAATTGCGGCTCATTCTGGGGAAGGTGGGACCTGTACAAACAGGACGGGTCGTCACTTGAACCAGAGGGGTACTAATATCCTGGGTGGGTTTAGACTAGCTCATCAGGGGAATGGGAACCTGAGGTGTAGTTGCAGTGTACAGGAGGATGAGAGTAGGGAGGACAGGGACAGGATTTCACAGTCACAGGAATGTGCTGGCAGACAGCAAGCTGGTTTGAAGTGTGTCTACTTCAACGCCAGAAGTGAGGTGATTCAATTTGGGAAGAATAACAGGAAGGCAGAGTACTGGGTCAATGGAAAGATTCTTGGTAGTGTGGATGTGCAGAGGGATCTTGGAGTCTATGTACATAGATCCCTGAAAGTTGTCACTCAGGTTGATAGTGCTGTTAAGAAGGCATACGGTGTGTTAGGTTTCATTGGTAGAGGGATTGAGTTCCGGAGCCACAATATCATGCTGCAAACGCTGGTGCAGCCACAATTGGAATATTGTGTACAGTTATGGTCGCCATATTTCAGGAAAGGTGCAGAGGAGATTTACCAGGATGTTGCCTGGTCTGGAGGGAAGATCTTATGAGGAAAGGCTGAGAGACTTAGGTCTGTTCTCATTGAAAAAAAGAAGGCTAAGAGGGAATTTGATAGAGACATACAAGATAATCAGAGGATTAGATAGGGTAGACAGTGGAAGTCTTTTTCCTCAGATGATGATGTCAGCTTGTACAAGGGGGAATAACTACAAATTGAGGGATGATAGATTTAAGACAGATGTCAGAGGCAGGTTCGATACTCAGATAGTGGTAAAGGCATGGAATGCCCTACCTGCTGATGTAGTTAACTCAGCCACATTAGGGAGATTTAAACAATCATTGGATAAGCACCTGGATGATGATGAGATAGTGTAGGGGACGAACTGAGAATAGTTCACAGGTCGGCGCAGCATCAAGGACTGAAGGGCCTGTTCTGCGCTGTATTGTTCTATGTTCTATCTTCTATGATTCTAACTTTAAGATAATAACCCTCAGGAATACATTCTGACTCCTTTTCTGAGTATGCATCTATAGATATCTTTTATTGTCTCGTATTCCTGTTGTAAATCCATGAGCCTTTCAGGACTAAACACTTCTGCCTGACCCTCTGGTTTTTCCCGCATCATTACATCAAACAGGGTGTCCACTAACTGAACCTCAACTCTTCCCTTTAGTTTTTGTTTGTGCTGTGAATAATGATAGTGGGATCTTGATACTACAGAGTCTGGAAAAATTCCAGGGTATTTTTCTTCTAACTCCTCAGTTCCCTGGTCTTCCTTTGGCTTCTCCACAACAAGGGGTGTCACTCCCACCTTGGATCCTGCTAAATCGTTCCCAAAAACAAACTGTATTCCTAGAACTGACACTCTGTCAATCATTCCCACTGTTCCTTTCCCAGTCTTGAGCTGGCATTCCATAGGGGCACGCTAAACTTATGTCTATGTATTTCACAAATTACCACTTTCTCGGGTCACAGGTCAGAAAGAGTGCAAATGCATTCATTTCTTACTATTAGATACTGATTAGATCTTGATTTGGAGATGCCGGTGATGGACTGGGGTGTACAAAGTTAAAAATCACACAACACCAAGTTATAGTCCAACAGGTTTAATTGGAAGCACTCTAGCTTTCGGAGCGATGCTCCTTCATCAGGTGATTGTGGAGGGCTCGATTGTAACACAGAATTAGATCCTGTATCTCTCAAAATTATGACTTCTTTTCTTCCTCCCCCTGTTCTTGCTGAGTAAACTTTACCCACAGTGGTGAAGTCTTTATAGAGATCATGCACTAACTCAATACTCAGCCGCTGCCTAGGCTGTGCACTCTACTGCGGCTCCTCAACTTTTCTTGGGGTTTCCTCTACTACTTTTGCTAATGCCACTGGCTTAGCATCTTTTGCCACATTTTTTTCCCTTTCTTTAATGACCAGCACTGTGACTTTACATGTCCCGCTTTCTGGCAGTGAAAAATCTTTTCCCGGCGCCTTTCTTAAACCACCAGCACTGTAATTTTCTGTATCCCACTCCATTACAGTGAAAAGGCCTGAGGCCTTTCACCTCCTTTCCACCCTCTTGAGCTCCTTTTCCACCTGTGGTGAACTATTGCCAGTATGCTCTAATCTTTGCTTTGTGATGTAGGATCTCCCTTTCTCCCAATTTCTATCCCTCACAGGATGATATTCTTGCCGGAAGCTAAATTTTGCCTTATGCCACCAATGCATATTCATCTGCCATCTCTACTGCTCTTCTCACTTCTTGAACTTTCTGTTCATCCACATGAACTCTTATCATCTCTGGAAGTGAGTTTTTAAACTCCTCCACAGAATAATTTCTGTTAGAGCCTCATGGGTTTTATCTATCGTCAAGGCCCACAACCATCTATCAAAATGACTTTGTTTAATTCTTTGGAACTCAACACAAGTCTCACCTGGTTCCTTTTTTATGTTTCTGAACCGCTGTCTATATGCGTCTGATACCAATTCATAAGCACTCAAAACAGCCTGTCAACAGCATAATCTCTTGACTCCTCATCTGACAGTGTTGCAAATACCTCACTAGCTCTGCCTGCCAGCTTAGTCTGAACTAGTATTACCCATGAGTTCACTGACCACTCCATCTGCCTAGCCAATTTTTCAGGCTTCGACATCTTTCTCATCAAAATGTGGCAATGTTTTAACACATTTGTATATATCACTACCTTCTCTCTTCAATCCTGTTAACTTGACTTTCCTGACTAATTTAAAGTCAGGTAAAGTCAGTAATTAAAAATACGGGGTAGACCATTTAGGACAGAGATGAGGAGAAACTTCTTCACCCAGAGAGTGGTGGCTGTGTGGAATGCTCTGCCCCAGAGGGCAGTGGAGGCCCAGTCTCTGGATTCATTTAAGAAAGAGTTGGCTAGAGCTCTCAAGGATTGTGGAATCAAGGGTTATGGAGATAAGGCAGGAACAGGATACTGATTAAGGATGATCAGCCATGATCATATTGAATGGTGGTGCAGGCTCGAAGGGCAGAATGGCCTACTCCTCCTGCACCTATTGTCTATTGTCTAATTTGCAAGTTCTGAAGTTCAAATTCTCTCTCCCTTCCTTTCTTCTCTCTCACTTTTTCTCTCTTGTCTCGCTCTTTTTATCTCGTCTCTCTCTCTCTCTTTCTTTATGTTCAGCTAAGAACCTTCTCTGCTTTTTTTAATCATTCAACTCCAATTTTTCTAACTCCACTGCACTTGTCTGTTTCTCTGACACACCTAAGTGCTTGACCAACTCCCTTACAACTTCAGCTTTCCTTTTGTCCCCAGTTAGACCTAATTCTAATTTATTTGCTAATCCTAAATGTATGTCCTTCTTCTGTTCTTGGCAAATTTGGAAGCATCTTCAAACCCCAGAACCCCTTTAGCAATCTTAAGAGCCATTTCTCTTAATCTAACCAACCAGAAGTCGCTGAGATTCTCTCACCTACATTTTATTTAAAGATTTAGGATGCTAATCAACAAGTGTTTAAATCTGCTGGGATCTTTTGTACCCCAAATCTGTCCAAATCTCAGACTGGATCTGTCTAAACTTGTCCAAATCATGGAAATAAGCCCCCAAACTGTTATGACACGGCAGTGACTCCTTCTTTTAATTAAACCAAACACCCAAAAATCCTCACCTCACCTCATAATCTGTTAAAATATGAGTGGCAAAGAACTCCCAAATTCCACTATATGAAGAAAATAATATCAATTTATTCTTTAACTCTAAACGTGAACATTAAGCAACAACTATTCGCAACTCTAAGCCCCCCTTTCTCTTAACTGCTTATTATCTGCCTCCAATAAAACTCTTATTAAAATTACATCAACTTAATTTTAAAACCAAACAGCGGCTGTCGTCATCGGTGTCTTTCGTCTTTCAACTGAAGATCTCCCTGGGTCGCCTTCTTTCTTTCTAATGTGAAGATGTTTCATTGAGAGTGTTTCAAATGGCAGTTGCTCTGTCTGACTTTTAAACTGCCTGCCTTTCTTTTTATGTCCCAAACTTTGGATCATCTCTTTGCTTTGAGGTTGGTAATACAATAAATTCACACTTGATTGGGTTTTAGTATCCTGAGGCATAATTTAAACTGATTGGTTAAATTCGAATTGTTGTCAAAACAGCAACCAACTCAGGTATCTATTTCATAGTCAAATGTTACATATTTTCAATTTTCCAGTACACTCTGAGACTGCTAGATTAGATTACTTACAGTGTGGAAACAGGCTGTTCGGCCCAACAAGTCCACACTGACCCGCCAAAGCGCAACCCACCCATTCCCCTACATTTACCTAACACTACAGGCAATTTAGCATGGCCAATTCACCTGACCTGCACATCTTTGGACTGTGGGAGGAAACCGGAGCACCCGGAGGAAACCCACGCAGACACAGGGAGAACGTGCAAACTCCACACAGACAGTTGCCCGAGGCTGGAATCGAACCTGGTGCTGTGAGGCAGCAGTGCTAACCACTGAGCCACCGTGCCGCCCCAATTTAACTGCTTGTTAGTCAAATGACAGTGCTTGTAAGCTCTCAGTGCAAAACAGCATTCACTCTCTCTTAAAGGTACAATACACGCCTTCAACGTCATAGCACTAGGTATAAGACTTTGCAGATGATTAAAGACTAAAAATGGGGAATTTGAACCTTACTTTTAGTCTCTGTCAAGCTGTTTTAAGACAACTATTATAAAGTGATAGAGAGTGCACCTTTAGATTACTTTGATTTAAAGAGTTAAAAATCACAGAACATCAGGTTATAATTCAACAGGTTTATTCAGAAGTACTAGCTTTCGGAGCACTGCTCCTTCATCAGGTGTTTATGGAGTACAAGATCATACAACACAGTATTTATAGCAAAAGATTACAGTGTGATGCCACTGAATGATATATTATAGAAAAGAAATTGGATTGTGAGTGAAGTCTTTCACCTTTTAGAATGACCATGTTAGTTTTGGATCTTTCATATGTAAACCCCAGAACTTTCTTAAAGTTACATTCTCAAGTTAGCTTTAACAATAGATTTAAAGGTTTTCATGATCAGGATTACCCATTTCAGCCTAGTTTACCTAGTGCTGCCCATATGAATGTTGACAATACAGATATTTTGAAACAACTAAAGCATGAGATCGACAGGACATTCTGCCTTTGGGTTATGACATAAACACACACAGCCTATATAGTTTGTACTTCTTGCAGGTAGCTTTCTAGCCTCTTAGATGCAGTCTTCCAAACCAATGCTTCTCATACATCCTCCTACCTGCTCCCCATCACTCCTCTTCTTTCCTTCTGGTACCCAACAAATCTAAATTCCAATTCCAATTCTCATGTTTAGAGCAATTCACAACCTTTTGCCCTAAGTGTACAGTACATCCTTGTGTCCTACAAATCCACTGAACCTTTCATGGAGCACCCCCTTCCCTTTCACGTTATCGTTACTGGCCAGGCCTTCAGCTGCAACATGTCCCTGAGACCCTTGGTCTCTTCTCTCTGAAGGTGTTCCTTAGAGCTTACCCTCTGACCAGAATTTTCCATTACTTGATATGTATTCAGTGAAGGACTCGGGCATGTTTTTCCATGTTAATGGTGCTATATAAATGTAGGTTGTTGCCACATTTAAGAGATAGCAGTATTTGTTCCAGAGGTCAATAGTGCTGGAAATCTGATGTGTGTATCATGATGTGGGTGTATGAGTCCACATTTACACGACACAAATATCTAATAATCATGTTCTGATACTAGTCCTTTATCTGCTGTTTGTAATCCTTCAGACCTGAATTCAGAGAGCTGACCATACAAATATGAATGTACTAGATGGAGATCCCAGTATCCACCACATAAAAAAATCTATATTAATGATTCAATGTTACTTGATGTTATGTATTTGAAAACAATAGAAATTATTTTGCGACAATATCAACAAACATGGAAAAATTTAACTGAACAACCTCTGGACCCGTTGATATTTTTGTGTCACAGATGTGTATAAAGTTCCCGACTTGAAATGGTTTTGCAAACGTCTAGACTGTAGAACCCTTTGCATATGAAGAAATATGGAGCTCTTTAGCTCTGAATTGAAAATCATTCATGCTACACTGTAGGTTTATTCCATACCATATTTAACAAAGTGTGAAGAATCTCCTCTAGATATAGCTCAGCAACCGTGAACTTCATATTGCAAATAACTAAACTGAAAGGTTAATAAAATATTTCAGAAATTCCTAAAAATGTTATTGGGTTCAGCACAAATCCTTCAAATATTTTGTTTTGCAGGACATTATTCCCATTTGCAGCAAATATTGTACACTTGAGAATATTCTGTAATTTCCATTTGCCACAGATTCCAGTGAATTTATTTTGGCACTGCTACTGTTTTGGCAAGAAACAGACTGCAGGGGGCGCTGCCCACTTGCAATAGAGTCATTGGTAATTTCTCAATTCTTTCCAATGCCAACAGAAAATATTTGGATAATTGCAAATTATAGGCCTATAAGAGATTATCCCCAATTTGCAAGCTCCCTTAAGGTTACTGGATTACCCTTTATATTTGATATATTTTAATTTCAGGATTTAATCCTCACTTTGATGTTCTTTATAAATAGTAAATAACTTGTCAAGCTTTTTTGCCAACAACTATAGGGCCTTATCATACCTTTATTGACGAAGCAAACTTCTTACAATGAACTTTTAAAACTCAAATTATATAGCTGAAAGGAAAGCCAGATATACATCTTTTTCAGTGAGTTACTTGAGATTTGTCTCTTAAAAAGTATTATTCACATAATCAAATATAATTTTGACTTGCAAACATACTTTTATGTAGTATCAGAGGCTGTACATCACATGAATCAAATTCCTCACTAATCAATTTCTTTGATCAGATTCAAATTATGCTGGTGAGTAATACCTATTCCTACAAACTTCAAGAGTTCTAAAACAATTGATGTAACATGGTTTACCCATTACGGGTAGAAGTAAGTAAATTGTGGGAAGTATCAGTTGATTTCTCCTTGACCCATATCTCTCTCTTATACAAGTGGGTGCCATATCGTTCACCACAATAGTTGAAAGTAGAAATACTTCAAAAACAGGATTCCAAATGGTCTCAGTAGATATGTTGAAAATACAAGCTGCAACTAGATTCACTAATATGAAGATTTGATTTAATGTCTTTGATTTTGAAATATTTGGCTAATAGAGAATAGCATCAAAACAAAGACCATTTGGATGAGAAAGGTCCAACTGAATTTCTTCACATTTCCTCTGAATAAAAATACACTTTATTCCTTTCACAAAACGTAACATGTCACTTGATCTTAGAAATAACAACTGTTCAGAAAATTCCTCTGAAATATTATTTTCTCAAGGTTTTCTCTTCTTTTTCTCCTGTATTCAGAGTTTATTGTCATTTCTAATTAACTAACTGAACAATTGGAAAACCTTAAAGTACCTAATATACACAAAACAAAGGTCTGGAAGAGTTTGTGGATTTTTTTTTGCTGTCGTTTTATCAAACCTTTGAATTCTAATATAATTAAAACAGAAATGAATCACAAATGCATATAATAAACTTAATGTACTGAATTGTTTCCAGATCATTACATTTTCCTTCCTTTTTCCTGGAAAAAAGAAGTAAATAATTTCTTTTAAAGGGTGGCATGGTGGCTCAGTGGTTAGCACTGCAGCCTCATAGTGCCAGGGATCCGAGTTCGATTCCAGCTTTGGGCAACTATCTGTGTGGAGTCTGCACAATCTCCCCTTGTCTGCGTGGGTTTCCTCTGGGTGGTCCGGTTTCCTTCCACAGTCCAAAGATGTGCAGGTCAGGTAGAGTAGCCATGCTAAATTGCCCATAGTGTTAGATACAATAATCAGAGGGAAATGGGTCTGGATGGGTTACTCTTCGGAGGGTTGGTGTGGACTTGTTGGGCAGAAGGGCCTGTTTCCACACTGTAGGGCATCTAATCGAATCTAATGTTCGCCAGAGTTGATCTATTTGTAGTGCCTGCAGTGGTTCATGGATTCTCCCACTGCTGAATTCGTTGGGTCTGCATCATGCTGCTACCACTCCTTCCAGCTGCCCATCACTCCCTCCTGATCCTCACCCCTTTAGACCTCCCAGTCCCTCCCACATGCTGCTCTCCATAGTACTCCAGTATTCCCATCGGCTCCCTTCCATTTCCACCCCACACCCTCTCACTGGCTGCTTAGAGAAGGTAACAGAAGCAGAGAATGAGAAGCTAAAAGGACCACCGGGGGGAAGCAGAAGATCAACAAGGGAATGGAAAAGGGGAGTGGTGAATGGTAGGGAGCAGGTAGGAGTGGAAGCAGGAGTGGGAAGCTGAAGATACCAGTCAGCAGCAGCAGAACAGGGAGACAGAGTGCAGCAAGTGGAAGGTAGTGACAAGTTTAGAGTGAAAGGTGTATGTGTTCTTTTCTGTCCTTGATTCAGTGGCTATCTGGATAGCTCTGTCAGTAATATCAAAACTACATGTGCAGGGAGTGTACCATCTGCCATTGTGTTGTCATTAAATATGGTCTCAGTTAAATGTACTTAAACTTGAAAAGGGATGTAGTTTTGCCTTTTACCAGTAGGAGGTGTAAAGCTCCAGTGGAATTCCACTCATTTAGTTTATGACTTGGAGGCGCAGGTGTTGGACTGGGATGGACAAAGTTAACACACCAAACAACACCAGGTTATAATCCAACAGGTTTATTTGGAAGCACTACTGGTTGTGGAGGTTAAAATCATGATCACAGAATTTATAGCCAAAGGAGACACTGGACTCCTTAGGCTGTAAATTCTGTGATCATGATCTTTTATTGTTGATCTATTTTGACCAAACATTCACTCAAACAAGCACCAAAGCATTAAAGCTGAGGTCATAATGTGGTATATAGTACCACTGGTAAAATATTTATATTTAGCACCATATACTGCTGTCATTGCTAATTAACAAAAGAAAAGCATTTCCTACAGCTTAATTTCTTGCCTCCTTACTTGTTGGATGGTGGGGAAATCCTCATTTCAAGTTATTGAAAACTCAAATCTGAAAATGGTGACTAACCATTTATGTAATCCTTGACATCAGAATATTTCAAAACTCATTAATATGAGGAAAGTAGGAGCCAATTTGTGCACAGCAAGAACCCACAAGCAGCAATGAGACAACATCCAGATAAGCTGTTCTTTGAGGAAGAAATGCTGACCAAGATGCTTCTCTGTGAATTGAATGATATTTATATCCAACTGAGATTTTGGGCAAAGCCTCACTTTAACTTATCTGAATAATAGCAGAGTATTCCATGTCCATCATTGAAGTGTCAGCCAGGATATTTTTATTAATTCATGCGATGTGAGTGTCACTGGCTGGGCCAACATTTATTGCCCATCTCTAATTGCCCTTTAGAAGGTAAGGGTAGCTGCCTTCTTGAAACTCTGAAGGTAAACTAACAATGCTATTAGGGATGCATTTCGATAGTTCCAAGATTTTGACCGGTAACACTGAATGAACGGAAATATATCTCCAAGTCAGGACGGTGAGTGCCTTGGAAGGGAACTTGCAGTTGAATGTGTTCCCATGTATTATTGCACTTGTAATCCGAAATGGAAGCAGTCATGGGCTTGTAAGATGCTGCCTAAAGAGGCTTGATGAATTTCTACAGTGCACCTTGTAGATGCTCCACAGTGTTGCTTCTAGCATCAGTTGTGGAGATAGTGAACATTGTAGGTTCGAATTGAGTGGGCTACTCAATGTTCTTGAATGTGGTTGGCGCTGCATTCATCCAGGCAAATGGAGAATATTCCATCATGCTCTTGACTTGTGTCTTCGGATGGTGGACAGAATTTGGGGAGTCAAGACATGAATGCTCACTGCAGTTCACTTTCTAGCCTCTGACCTGCTATTGTAGCCCCGATATTTACATGGCTAATACAGTCCAGTTTCTAGCCAATGGTAACCCCAAGGTTGATGATAATGGAGGTCTCCATGATGGTAATCCCAATGAATGTCTAGAAGTGATGGTTAGATTCTGTCTTTTTGCAAAAGGTCATTGCATGGCTCTCATGTGGCATAAATGTTACTTGCTGTTACCAGCCCAAACCTAGATATTGTCCAGGATTTACTGCATTTGGACATGTACTGCTTCAGTATTTACAGAGTGTTGAATGAGTGCTGAACATTGTGCAATTATAATGAGCATCTCCACTTCTGACCTTATAATGAAGGAAAAGTCATTGATGAAGTTGAACCACTCAGGTCCACGTGCCGGAGGTGGACCCACATTGCCCTTAGAGGGGAACGTCCAGGTTTTTACCCTAGCAGCAGTGAAGGAACAGTGATATATTTCAAAACCAGGATGATGAATGGCTCGGAGGGGAACTTGCAGGTAGTCCCGTATCTGCTATTCTTGTGCTTCCAGTGGAAGTGGTTGTGGAAGATCTGAGGATCTTTGGTGAATTTCGGCAGCGTATCTTGTAGATAGTACACGCTGCAATTACTGAGTGTTGGTGATGGAGGGAGTGATTGCTTATGGAAGTGGTGCCAATCAATCGAGCTGCTTTGTCTTGATGCTGTCGAGCTTCTTGAGTGTTGTTGGAGCTGCACCCATCCAGGCAAGTGGGGAGCATTCCATCACACTCTGGATTTGTGCCTTGTAAATATGGACAGACTCTGGGGAGTCAGGAGATCTGTTACTTGTCACAGTATTCCTAGCTTCTGACCTGCTTTTGTAACCACCATGTTTATTTGGTGAGTCCAGTTGAGTTGCTGGTCAATGGTAACCCCAGGGATGTTGATGGTTGGAGATTCACTGTTGATACAAAGCTAAGTGGGAATTGTGTTATGAGGAAGATGTAAACCAAATTCAGGAGGATTTGAATAGGCTTAGTAAATGGGTGAGAACTTACCAGATGGAATATAATGTGGAAAATTATGAGATTATCCATTTTGTTAGGAGAAGCAGATGTGCAGAGAATTTCTTAGATGATGAGGATGGAAAGTGTAGATCCATAAAAAGGACCTAGGTGTCTGTGTCAATATGTTACTGAAGACGAACATCAAAATACAATGAGCTATTAGGAAAGGAATTGGAATGTTCATCTTTATTGCAAAAGGATTTGAGTATAGGAGTAGTGAAGTCTTGCTTTGATTGTTTGGAAGCTTGGTTAACTGCGTCTGGGGTACTGTGTGCAGTTTGGTTGTCTAATCTCAGAAATGTATTATTCCCATATGAAGAAGTGCAATGAAGGTTCACCAGACTTGGTAACATTATGGCAGTCTGTCCTCTAACAGAGATTGGGCAAACTGTACCTTTCATATTCAAGGAATGAGAGGCATTTCATTTAAATGTTCAAGACACTTAAAAGGGTAGACAGAGGTAGTCACAAATAAGATGTTTCCCTTGATTAGGAAGTCCAGAATCAGGGGACGCCATTTAAAAATAAACGGGATACCATTTAGTACTGAGATGTGAAATTCCTTAAATTGGGAGCTGATGAATCTTTAAAAGTCTCTACCTCAGAGGGCTATGGAAGCTCAGTCTTTGAGTATATTTCAAGTAGAAGTTGATAAATCTTTGATTATCAACGTATTAAAGAGTTATGGAGATGGACTGGGTAAAAGGCATTGAAGTGTTCAATCAGCCAATGATTGTATTGAATTGCAGAGAAAGCTTGATGGGCTGAATGGCCTACTCCTGCTCCTATCTTCCTGTGTATAACTCAAACCAGCAGAGAGCCCCCCCCCCCCCCCCCCCCGCCTCCCGATTTCCACTGATTCGAGTTTTGCTTGGGCTCACACGTTCAAATACAGCATTAACGTTGTCATTAATGCTGTCACTGTCACCTCTGGAGTTCAGATCTTTTGGCTGTGTTTGAATTAAAGCTGTAATTGGCTCAGGAGCTGAGTGGTCCTCATGGAGTGCACTGTCAAGTCTCTGCAGCGAGACTTCACATATGAGCTTCTGACTCAAAGGCAAGATTGTATTCAAGCATAATATAACAATAGCCATAATTAATTTTTTTTCCCTAAATCTCTGTCTGAATTTTAATACTATAATGGAGACACAGAATCCTACAGCACAAAAGGAGGCCTTCCAACTTGTCATATTTATGCCAGGTCTTTGATAGACTTGTCTGATTAAATCCCACACCAGATTTTTCACCATAGCCAACAAGTTATTTTTCTTTAAAACCATGTCTTTTAAATCTGATTCGAAAACCCTGCTTTCAGGTAGTGTATTCTAGGTCATAATGAAGGAAAATACCTTTGGCTACAAGTCAACTAGGCCGTGAGTCAGCACGTAACATCCTCAAGACCCTGTGAGGAGAGGAGAGGGTGGATCCCATCACTTGGTTCCCTAGGCAGACTGTCAAAGTCGTTTGGCAGAATCCTTCATCACCAGAACTTTCCAACAAGCAGCAATTCGTAGTGAGAAGAGCACTACTGGTGAGATCCTCCATTTATGCCCGGATTCTGCGTGCCCTGCACACTGCCCTCAAAGTGGACGGGGGTGGGGGAGCTGTACCGACTGTCACAAATCTCCAGTTGCAAAGGAAATCTGGAGAGAGATGCGTCAGGTTTTGTTGAGGTTTGTCCTGAGCAGCTCCGTGACACAGGACTCTGTGCTCTGCGGCCTGTTCCCGGGACACACACCAAGATAAATATGACTGAACCTAGAGGACCATTAACTTTTTTTTAAATAAATATTTTTATTGAGAAGATTTTGAATTTTTCATTAAAGTATGAAATTATTTCAAAATAATAGAACAACCTTGCAATATAACAACAATAATAGTAAACAAACTACTACTCCATAAACAATTTAGGAGAAAAAAAAACTCTACACAAACTACAATTCAATAAATAACTAAATCAAAAAAAATAAACTAAATTAAACCAAACTGAACCAAGACAAATTAAATTAAATTATGTTACAACACTCAGCGCAATCCCACCAAAGCTCCCCATCACCAGGAGCATTAGTTGGCATACCCGTATTTGTTCAGAATACCTCCTCCCAGGGGCCCCCGGTCCACCTGACATAGCCCTCATGATGACACAAAGGCCCTGACCAGTATAATCGACAAGTCTGCATCCAAATAATTCAGAAAGGGCTGCCATGTTCTATAAAACAGTTCCATTTTCTGGTGCACCATACTTGTATGGATGTCCAGGAGGATTTGCTCTATGATTAACCGACGCCAGCCCGAGAGCCCTGGGGGATTTTCTGACACCCAGCTCATCAGAATGTTCTTCCTCACACAGACTGAAAGAATACTAAACAATTTCTTCCCATGCACGTTCAAAGGGGGGAGATTCGGTGAATCCAAGAGGAGGGACACTGGATCTACTTTGACATCAGTTCCCAAGATTCCTTCCAAAGCACTCATTATAGTGCTCCAATACCTACGAAGCTTGTGGCATGACCACAGGTAATGAGTAAGAGTACCAACATCTGTTTTACATTTGGGGCACATTGGGGATACATCTGTCTTAAACTTCACAAGCCACTCCCATGCCAGATGAGCCCTGTGCAGTACCTTCAATTGCATAGCCTGCGTCCGATTGCAAATCAAAATCTTCCTTACATTCTCCCAAATATCCTCCTACTCCTCTGGTGAGATATCCACCCCTAATTCCTGAGCCTAGATTCCACATAGCCACTTAACGTCTTTCGAGACACTACCTCCTAATAAATGATAGAAGGTGCTGACCGAGAGAGTGCCCCTGGACTGAAGTACTCTCCTCTCCATACCTGACTTATAGGGACTAATCATTAATATAATATTTTTCTATGCAAAGTCCCTAATCTGGAAATAACAAAGAGAGGTCCCACCTAGATAGTTCATATTTCTGGCTCAGTTGCTTGAAAGACATCATGGCCTCCCTGTCAAATAAATCCCTCCACACAGGAAACACCTTTGGACTCCCAGCGCCTAAAGCCAGAATCCCTCGATCCTGGCCAGAAACCTACCGATCTGAGTAAAAAGGGAAGTTCTTTGTAAATTGCCCTCACTTTGTTGCATCATTCCCCATGCTTTAACTGTGTTAAGGACAATCCGATTTCTGTAATGGTCCTTAACAGTCCTTGTCTTGTCCATGAACAACAGATTAATGAGGGGCCATTTTGCCTGAGAGGTCTCGATGTCCAGCCAAATTGACCACGGGTCCTGGCAAGCCCAATCGGCTACATTGGATAGTAGGGAACTTAGTTGGTATTTCTTAAAGTCTGGAAAATCCACCCACCCCCACCCTGCAGGATCTGCAATTTGGCAAGCTTAATTTGGCTGCCTGTGACACCAGATAAAAGAGCTGTTAAGCCTCCAAAGCACCTGCTTGGGCAGCATCAAAGGGAGCATTCACATGGAAGACAATAAATGTGGAAGAACATTCATTTTTTTTAAATAGATATTTTTATTGAAAATTTAACATGTTTTTACAAGTTTACAAATAAAAAAAACACAAGTACAAACACTAATATACAATTAAATCTTAAATAATAGCCAAAACCCGTCAAACAAAAAGAAGAGATACAGAGAAGAAAAAGGAAAGGACAAAATTCAACTAACTACTAATCTAACCTATAACTAACCAGAGTGATCAAATATCTTACATTACTCAAAAGAAAAAAGAAGGATAACATAGTAATTATGTAGTGAAGTACATGCTCGGAATGAGTTAACATCAAGTCGTAATAAAACCCGTATTCACGGAGAATTCCTCTCCCAAGGGGCCCCGGACCAGCCAGAACCCGGGTTCAATTCCCGCCTCAGGCGACTGACTGTGTGGAGTTTGCACGTTCTCCCCGTGTCTGCGTGGGTTTTCTCCGGGTGCTCCGGTTTCCTCCCACAGTCCAAAGATGTGCAGGTCAGGTGAATTGGCCATGCTAAATTGCCCGTAGTGTTAGGTAAGGGGTAGATGTAGATGTAGGGGTATGGGTGGGTTACGCTTCGGCGGGGCGGTGCGGACTTGTTGGGCCGGAGGGCCTGTTTCCACACTGTAAGTAATCTAATCTAATCTAAACCGCTACCTCAACTAGATGAAAGCCCTTGACAAAATAGCCGAAATATCTATCTATGTAATTCAAGAAGGGCTGCCATATTTTATAGAATAATTCACTTTTTTGGTGCACCATATTTGTAAGGAAGTCAAGGGCAATATATTCCATGATTAATCTGTGCCAATTCAGAAGTCCTGGAGGGCCCTCAGCCACCCAGTTTACTAAGATATTTTTCCTTGCACAGAAGGTGAGAATGGAAAATAATTTCCTCCTGTGCACATCCAGAGAAGGTAAGCTCGAGAAACCCAGAAGAAGAGATACTGGGTTTACTGTAATTTCCGTTCCCAGGATTTCTGTCAGGGCGTGTACTACTTTGGTCCAGTATTTGCAGATCTTATGACACGTCCATAGCAGTGTGTAAGAGTACCCACCTCTGTTTTACATTTGGGACACATTGGAGATGCTCCTGCCCTAAATTTTGCCAATCGTTCCGGTGCCATATGGGCCCTGTGCAGTATCTTTAACTGAATGGCCTGGGTTCTGTTACAAATGGAGATTTGTTTCGGCATTTTCCCAGATGTCATTCCACATTTCTGTAGAAATTTCCAGCCCCAAATCCTGATCCCGTGTTGAGACCCATTTGGCAAATACCTTTCCAACGCCAAACCTTTCCAATATATAGAACAGGTATGACCATTCAACCCTGTCGAATGCCTTCTCCGCGTCCGATGTGACTCCTATTCCTGGTATTTTTTCCTGATGACAGACTTGAATCACATTCAAGACCCTTCTAATATTATTAGGTGATCTACGGCCCTTGATAAACCCCATCTGGTCCTCTTTTATGATATACCCTCTCTAGCTTCAATGCTAATGTTTTAGAGAGAATTTTAAAATCTACATTTAGCAAGGATATTAGTCTGTATAATGCTCAATCTTCTGGGTCCTTTCCTTTTTTGAGAATAAGGGAGATATTTGCCTCTTTCAGCAAAGGCGGGAGGTAGCCCTGACTATATGAGTAGTGGGCCAGCTAATACTCCTGTAAGCTCTTTGTAAAATTCAACCTGAAATCCATCTGGGCCAGGTTCCTTACCGCTCCGAAGCTGCCTGATTGCATCAAGTATTTCCTGGGTTGTTAGGGGAGCATTCAGGACCGATACCTGTTCCAGGGTTAAGTCCGGAAAGGCCAGGCTTTTAAAAAAGGACTGCATCCTCTTGGCTCTATCTTCACAATCCTGTGATTTATATAAATCAGAATAAAACTTTCTGAAGATTGACTTACGATCACAAAAGGATCAACACAGAGTACCAGCACTTTCCCTGACAGCCATGATAGCTTGAGGGGCCTTTTTGTTCCTTGCAAGAAATGCTAAGTATCCACCAGGTTTATCCCCAAATTCATATAATCTTTGTTTTGCAAATAATATTTCCCTCTTTTCCATTTGGGTGAGCGCGGTATTCAGAGCTGTCCTAAAAACCGTAATCCTTTGTAATTTGGCAATAGAAGGTCTGTCAACGTATGCTGTTTCAGCTGCTTTTAAGCGAGCCTCAAGTATATGCTGTTGTTCTCCCTTTAATTTTTTCTGGGTCGCCGAGTATGAAATGATCAGACCAAATGCATAAGCTTTAATACTCTCCCACATCATTGACGGATTACTAGCCGTACCTGAATTATTTTCCAAGAAAGTTTTAAATTCGTGAGAAAAATATTTTACAAATTTACTGTCCTTCATTAAGAAGGAATCCATACGCCAATGTCAGGGGGATGCCTCATTGTTCCTAGCCTTGATTTCCATATACACAGCAGCATGATCAGAAATGATTATATTATCTATTTTACAGGATGATACAGAATTTTAAAAAGTCGAGGGGGCAAAAAAAATGTCAATTCTAGTGTGACATTTATGTGGATTAGAGTAAAAAGAGAAATCTCTGCCTTGCAGATGGAGGCAACTCCACACATCTACTAATCCTAACTCTTTATTCAAATCCGCCAATTGTCGAGATCTGGAGGATACACCCACAGTACTCTTGGGTATTCTGTCTATTTCTGGGTCCATAATGCAATTCAAGTCTCCCCCTATAATGGTATGACGAGCCCCAAGAGCCATCAGTTTGGAGAAGGCTTCCATTATAAATTTGAAAGAATGTGCCGGGGGACAATACAGATTTAAAATCCCATATTCCTCTCCATTTATAAGGACTTTACTTAGTATATATTGTCCAGATTCATCTTTTATCTGACTTAGGATTTTGAAAGGGAGATTCTTCCAAATAAGAATGACTACTCCCCTAGGTTTTGAGCTGAAGGAAGAAAAGAAGGCCTGATCAAATCCACCCTGTTGTAATTTCAAATGTTCTTTATCCAATAAATGTGTCTCCTGTAGGAGAGCTATATCAACCCTTTCTTTTTTGAGGTTTGATAATATCTTCTTCCTTTTGATTGGAGAATTACTCCCCTTGACATTCCAGGTGCACCATTTAATCGAATGACTAACCATAATTGTCCAGGCAAATCCGAGACCCCCCAAGAGGAGAAACCCCATCCAAACACCCCGAGCATGGACCATAGAAAATTCACAAAAATAGAGATTCTTTAATACACTCACACCAATATAATAAAAAACTATTTCTAAATAGAAAAAATATAAAACATATTTAAACGGAGAGTTTCCCCCTTGTTTCCGGGGGCATCACTTCCTTTCCGAAAGCCCATCATATCCTCTCCCAATCAGTGCCCCATCCTCGACCCAGGCACCCCATAATAAAATGAAGAAAACTCAAGAGCACTACAAAGCTAAAGTTAACAGTGAGTACCCTACCACCATCTCCACTCCCCCCCCCCCCGCCCCCAACACCAACACCTGCATATATTTGGTGATGTTAATACCACATACAAACATATACAACTATAAAATTACAGTCTCCGGAGATAATAATTAGGTATAGTAATGCAAAATAACAGGGGGAAAACAACCCCGCTTTAAAAGAAAGAGAAAAAATAAGACAAGGCAGAGACCCCTCCTCACCTAAAACAACTAGACGACGCGTCTGTATATATTTTAAAAAAAAGGGGGAAAATCGCAGAGTGGAGAACAAATAAGCCCCCCCCCCCGAGATAATAAAAAAGGGTGAACCAGGGAAGGGGGAGGGCAAAACAACATCATTCACTACACGAGTTAACTCTTACAATTTATCTGAGAGAGTCCAAAAATTCCTTGGCCTTCTCTGGCAATCCGAAGTTATACACGGACCCTTCGTGGCTAAAACGTAGCTTCGCTGGGTAGTGCAGGGAGTACTGAATGTTTAAATCCCTTAAACACTTCTTCCTTTCCTCAAACGCCCTCCTCTTTCGGACCAGAGCTGGGGGAAAGTCCTGAAACAGCATAATCTTGGATCCTTTGTAAGCCATGGCTTGGGGAGCTTTCCCAAGATTTCTGGAAGCTTCCAGGAGCATCCCGGAACAGGACCGGGCGGGTGTGCTGGTCCAAGCCGGGCCTGCGTATTGCAACCCGGTGGGCCCATTCTACCCTTACCCGGCCTGATGCAGCCTCCAGATTCAACAACTGCGGAAGCCACTGCTCCAGAAACGTTGTAAACTGGCCTTCCTCTTCCCGTTCGGGAAGGCCCAGCAAATGAATATTTTTTCGGAGACCCTGATTCTCGAGGTACTCGATGTGATCTTCTTAAGGTCCGGACTTGCTGGTCGAGAGTCCGTACCCGACCCACGGCTGATTCTCAGAGGTCGCGGTCTTTAGCTCTGCCCCTCCGACTCGACGTTCAGTTTTTTTCTACGTTTCGGTCGTGCTTCTGCAGTGCGACCAACAATGAATCCCACCCGTTCCTGGACTCTTCTATGAAGGCGTTGATCTTTGCTTCAAGCTTTGAAATCACTGCAACAAGGCTCACCACCATAGGTAAGTCCCCTGGGGCAGCTGCGGACGCCTCTGCTGCAGCTGGGGAGGGTGGGGGAGGGGTTCCTGTGTGCTGCGAGCTGCGGGCATTCTTTCCTTTAGTCATTTTAACGGGTCACTAAACTGCTCAAAATAACTAGCTGTATTAAATAAAAGCTATTTTAAATGATTTGGCCGGTGTGGTGGAGGTGCGCAGCCCACTTTGCCTGAGCAAAGTTGGGCAGAGCACTACAGACTCAGACTTGCTGGGTCGCTGCCATCTTGGATTTCCCAGAACATTCATTCTAACCAGAGCTATTCTACCCAACCAGGATATCGGAAGATCCTCCCAGCGCCGAAGGTCCTGTCTTATCTTCTCTAGCAACTGCACAAAGTTAGCTTTATATAATTGATCAAAAGCAGGGGTGATAAAAATGCCTAGATACAAGAAACCTCCCGTGATCACCTGAAAGGGAATCAGATTCCAACCCCCAAGATCGGGTACTCCAGTAAGACCCCCGACAGGCATGGCCTCCAATTTCATAAAATCGGTTTTATACCTGAGAAAGAGCCAAATAAATTAATCACTTGTATTAAACGAGGCACAGATATCGTCAAGTTAGTTAGAAAGAGAAGAACGTCATTTGCATAAAGGGTGACCTTATGCCTGCCTGATCCTATCTCCAGGGCAGTTATATTGGGGTCCTTCCGGATAGCCTCTGCCAACGGCTCAACCATCAATGTAAATAATAACAGAGAGAGGGGGCACCCTTGTTGGCTGCCTCTGCCAATATTAAAATTGTCAGACCTTCTCCCATTCGTGAGAACCACTACTGTAAGGTCACCATATAACACTGCCACCCACTGAGCAAAAACCCTTCCAAGGTCAAACCATTCCAAGATATAAAAGAGTACAGCCACTCCACCCGGTCAAATGCTTTCTCTGCATCCAGGGAGACTACCAAGCCCGGAATCGACCCTTGCTGGCACACCTGAACCATATTCAGTACTCTTCTAATATTATTAAAGGACCTGCGACCCCTTTTAAAACCTGTCTGGTCCTCCCTTACAATGAAGGGCAAGACCTTCTTCAGCCTTAATGCCAGCATTTTCAACAAAATGTAAAAGTTCACGTTTTAAAAACGATACAGGCCTATAAGAAGTGCAATCCTCTGGGGCTTTCCCTCTCTCAAGAATAAGCAAAATATTTGCTTCTCTCAGAGAGGATGGGAGGCAGTCCTGACTGTATGAATAATTGTACATATCCAACATTGGCCTGGCGGCATGTTTATAAACTCCTTATAAAACTCGTTCTGAAATCCGACTGGGGCGGGTGCTTTACATCTCTGGAGCTGCCTCACCGCCTCCTGTATCCCTTGGATTGTCAGAGGGGAATTCAAAAGAGATGCCTGCTCTGAAGTTACACCTGGGAGGTCAAAGGTCTCAAAAACGGACTCCAACTTCGCCAGTCTGTCCTCTCAGCACTCTGACTGGTACAACCTGGGCAGCATGGTGGCTCAGTGGTTAGCACTGTGTGCCTCACAGCACCAGGGTCCCAGGTTCGATCCCAGCCTCGGCTGACTGTCTGTGTGGAGTTTGCACGTTCTCCCCATGTCTGCGTGGGTTTGCTCCGGTTTCCTCCCACAGCCACAAAGATGTGCAGCTCAGGTGAACTGGCTATGCTAAATTGCCCATAGTGTTAGGTTCATTCATCAGAGGGAGATGGGTCTGGGTGGGTTACTCTTCGGAGGGGCGTTGTGGACTTGTTGGGCTGAAGGGCCTGTTTCCACACTGTAGGGAATCTAAACCCAGAGTAGAACTTCCTGAATGCTGCGTTAAATTTTTTGGAATCACAGTTGACAGTACCGACACCCTCTCTAATGGGTGTGATTGATTGGGGGGCACTCTTCTTGCTGGCCAAGTACGCCAGATACCTACCCGGTTTATCACCATACTCGAATAACCTCTGTTTTGCAAAGGAAATCTACCTCTTTGCTGTCTGGGTGAGCACAGCATTCAAAGCAGCCCAGGGCTGTAATCCGCTGCACCTTAGTTATAGATGATCTGTCCAAGTATGCTGTTTTGGCTGCCTTCAGCTGGGTTTTGAGCATACACTGCTGCTCTCCCCTCTGAGTAAGGCCCGGCTTTGTATGGGTTGCTCCCAGCACGGCCAATCCATTTTCAACATTCACACTTCTCATTACCCATTCAGTACTTATCTCTCTCCATGCCTCTCTGCTTCTCCCTTTTCTCACTCTCTCTCAGCACCATCTCCATTTATTCGACTGATTTCTTCTAGAACCCATCCAATCTCCCAACCCACTCTGCAACCTTTCATCAGCATAAATTTGACTATTGCCCAGTTGCTTTAAGTTATAACAAAGAGTCACTGAACTCTGAACGTTAACTATTTTTTTGTATGCAGATCCTGCTAGAACTGCTGAATTTCTCCAACATTTTCTGGCTTTGTTTCTGATTACCAATCTCTGAAATTCTCTGTTTTGCTGACATTAAAATAATAGCATGCTTCTGGGGTATACGGACCAACTGGTGACATAGGCAGATGCATTTCAACACAGTTTCCCTGCCGGATGGAAATTGTATCACCTACAGGGAGTGGTGGCAGGCTCAGAAAATAGGGGCGTTGCCCAGTGCATTATGGAGGGTAGATCAGTGCTGAATTTAACAGCATGCCACAATATGCAACCAGATACATAAGGATCAATTGCACTTGTTAATTTTAATCTTACCCAATGTTACCTTGCCCATTTCATAGAGGGGTTTGGATTTTTCAAATGGTAATGCTCAGCTTGACAAACCAGTAGGAGACTTGGATTAGGTTGCAATCTGGGGGAGACTCTGTCTCAAACATTCTAAGATGGAACTCTGGCATAATCCTACAAATTCTTAACCTTTGTAAGTCATATGTCAGATGGCCAATTTCAAATCTGATCAATTTACGTCTTTACATGAACCAACGTAACTTAATTCCCACAGTACAAACATCAGGTGCTGTTCATGTCCATTTAAGGCCCTCCCTTATTTTGTTGATTGTGCAGTTTAGACTGTGTCCTTGTTTCTATTACTCACCCATTGGTCTTCACTCTTTACCATCCTGAATATAATTCACTGTTACTCTTTTCTGCTACTTACGTTTATTCTAATAAAATGTTCCTAGATGAAACTGTCCTTAGCTCTTTCAGTATAATCCTTTCAGCAGAAGGAAAAGGTGGTAATATAGAAGGTACTTGCCTTCGCACTTTCAAGGATACCCAACAAAATATAGCTTCCCTCCCCTTCCTCCCTGTCTGGATTTTAAAACACGGCCGTCCATTTGCTTTGACCCACCAACGTACCTGTCACCTATCCCCATGGTGAAAAAGCCCTCCCTGCCCAATGCCCCTGACTTAGCACTGTCCAGCATTCAAGCTAAACCTTTACAAATTACTGGTATAGCCTCAGCTGGAGGGCTTGGTCCAAGATACACTTGCATAAGGATGCAAAAGCCTTGGAGAGATGTTACAGCAATGGATATTAGCTGTGGGGGAAGAAGTGTTCTGAAAGCATAATGGAGAGATGTAATAGTGGTATTCAGAATATGAAGGGGCATTTTAAGGAGCAAACAGAGAAAAACTTTTCTCTGGTAAATGATGAAATATCTGAGGTGATAGTTCAGAGGTGAACGAGAGGTGGCATCATCAGAACAGCTGCAATACAAATGGAGAAACTGGGAGATTGTAATGGAATCCTTGCAGGAGTCCTCTCGGGATATGTAGTCAAGGTAACCGTGGGAATCGGTTTGTCGTGGATATTGGTAGCTAGCCTACACCCTGCAATGGAAGCAATGACGTGGAAGAAAGAGTCAGAGGTGGTCCCGATGAAGGTGAAACCAGGGTGGACATTGGAAGCAAAGTTGATTAATTTTTCTGATTTCCAACAAGAGATGGAAGTGGCACCAGTAATGTCATTGACATTCCAGAGAAAGACATGTGGGGAGGGACCCAAATAGGATTGTAACAAGGAAGGTTCTATGTAACCCATAGAGAAATCGATATAACTAGTACTCCTTATTCCCAAGGCCATGTCATTTATACATATTAAGAAAAGGAATGATCTTTAAGATTGATCCAGTAGAATTTTACTGTATATTTCTCTCCAATCAGCAAAACATCCATTCATTGCTACTTTCTGCCTCCTATCCCTCAACTAATTGCATATGCAAGTTACTGCCATCCCTTTAATACTATGTGCCAATTTCCAAATAAATCTGTTCTGTGTTACTTCATCAATGGTCTTTCGAAAATCCATATAAACAACAAATCGCACAACTCTGCTGGAAAGATTGAATTTAATACTTCCTGTTCTATAACATTTACATTCTTCAAATAATCTCATAATTGGTGGAACATATTAGAACTTGAAGTATTTGCAACATCCCTCTTAACTCAGGCTGGTGTTTGCATTAAAGCGTCTAGTGAATCCAGTCGATCAGCTTTAGGACCAGAGTCATGAGATAGATCTCAATAAGCCGCACAAACATAATAAAAAGGAGCTTGTTTTGCATTCTATCCTTTGGGAGGTGAACGAAGAAGATGAAGAAGGAAAATATGTGCTAAATTATTCTTAATTTGAGAGTTATGCAAAAACGTCAGTTAAAATATGCTCCACATTCCACATACCTTATGGAAAAAAAGGTATTGTGTACTTGCACTTTCAAAAGGAATTATAGAGCTTTTAGTTGAAAACTCATTGCCAACATATCTTCCACACAGCTGAAACTGGGCCTAACATGCCTTCACTTGATCCTTTTACATCAACCTCCATTTTTTTGCCTCGGCAGATGAGGGTTAGATTTGTTTCTTTGATTATTTCAGCTGTGGGTACCCATATTATCTTGTTGCATAATCATATCTGAACAACAATGCACTTTAAGAGCACCTCCAAACAAGTTTAGATGCCTTCGCAGATCTCAAAGATAGTCATTTGACTGAAAAATTGTAGATACAGCAATTGCATTTTATTACATCAAAGCTCATTATCATCAGAATGTTTCTAAAGTACCAGGAGAAAAACAAGCAGATCACAATCTTCTATTTGTTTTGTAAGTGTACTGAGCATATCTTCATGGATGTCTTGGAGGTTATGCCTTATTAAATATTTTCGCTGGAAAATTGATGTCCCAAAACATGAAAAGTAAGTGTTTACATTTGGAGTTGGATCCAGGATTACCAGTATTGAGTTGAAGCAAGTGCAAGCTTGAATTCTTTCTCATCATGTGGGGCGTGTATCATGTATTAGAAAAACAGCAGGTCCAAGGTCTCAACAACAGAAATCAGCTTCAACGACCATCCTCACAGCATTGTATGACATTGCATTTTTAAATGCACTAGTGTACCTATTTAAGCGTTCCTTACTTGTCAACTAATCACCTAAATAAAAGCAACTGCTCATTTGTGCTTTCATCATTATGATGGAGAACTCTATTCTGAATCTTATATTATATTTTAGGTATACCAAAGGTGAGATCTAGTCTACAGTTAAGGCAGTATAAAATTGGTCCAAGTCTTCTTATCAAATAAATGACCATTGTATTCTGCCAGTTCCTAATTCATTCTCTTTCATTTTCTTGTCATGAGCCATTCCCTAGTAACCATGCTGTTTCAGAAGCAATCCTTGTAATTCCCTAATTCCAGTTCTGGTTGGGATAGAAAGCAGATGACAAGTATTTTTTTTCCTTAATGTCTTATGACCAGATTCCAAGTGAGTTTCCCCAAGTTATTACTATCAAAACAGGATATCCCAAATTCTCAAGCTCATAGGACTTGAGAAAAATAAACTCACTCCCCTTCTTTATTCACACGCCCCTCAGTTAGTAAATTTACAAAGGAGCCCTCCTTGTGGGATCTTTCTCCCACTCTGTAGTGATTGGGGCCAGGTTGACCTTGTTAACTACGAGGTTCTTGATTGGAGCTGTTAAACCTGGGCCAGTCAGGAAAGCCTTAGCTAACCAAAAAAACCAGGAGACACCCCCCAACTCTACTTTGATTTAATCCCTGCCCTCCCCTTCACTGTTTGATCACACAGCATTGCCCTTTTGTGAAGGGCACTGCTTGTCACTGGCCACTCGGGTGTTTTCCTATCTTCCTGGTGGTGGAAATTGAATAAAGATTCGTGCACTTGGTATCTTTCACTGTGTCTCACACCTGCACACACACACACACACAAAAATATAAACAGGAGAATTGCCCTTTGATGTGAAGGGCCATTGCTTGTCACTGGCCACTCTGGTGTTTTCCCTTTTGAGAATTGGATCAGTGTGACTGTGTGTGAAGAAAAAGAAAAAAAAACCGGGAGACACCCCCCAACTCTACTTTGATTTAGTCCCTGCCCTCCCCTTCACTGTTTGATCAAACAGCATTGCCCTTTTGTGAAGGGCACTGCTTGTCACTGGCCACTCGGGTGTTTCCATTCTTCCTGGTGGTAGAAACTGAATGAAGATTTGTGCACCTTGTGTCTCACACTATGTCTCACACAACATGGGTGCTAGGGGATAAAAAATATAATAAGCACTAACAAAAAAAAATTAACAGGAGTGTCAGGGTTAAAAAAAAAAATTTAAATAAAACCATGAGATTAGAATGTCCTCAGTTGAACACTGACTCCAAGCTGTCTAGCCACAGCGAGTGCACTGTGCACTCGTAAGTAAAGAGTGACTTGGTGACGGGACCCAGCCTCTGTGCAGTTACCTCACAGACCAAAGAATTCATGTTTCAAAAGCAGCCAATTTAACCAGGCTTTCTTGAGGTAACTAAGAGTGTATTTATTATTACGAAACATGAGAAGAAATATTAATGCTGTACGTATACACACAAGTTAGAAATAAGAAGTGAATCGAAAAAAGACAATTAAAGTTAAAAGATATATTAGTCAGTCTCTGGGTTGTCATGAAGAGTAGATAGTCGCTGTTGATAGTTAAACAGTCAGTTTCAGGATTCTTGGCTTTGGGTATGATTGACATTCTTTGGTCTTGTTTCCTTTTAATGATGTTTGGCTGGCAGCATGCACTGCAAGATAGTTCTTCTTTGGTCCTGATTCCATTTAACTGTCATGCTGGTTCCCAGCAATCCCAGCAAGAGATCATTTAGCTGTGATGCCGTAGTGACCAGTGAGTGGTTCTTTGATTGTGTTGTCCACAGCACTCTAGTGCTCAAACTCAAGCCAGGACCCCTGATTCCCAGGTGACTTGTAAACTTTCTTCCACTTGCACACACGCAGACCAGTACTGAACTGACGTTTAACCCCTGTACTTGCGAATTCTTCAAAAGGGAAGACACAAAACATTTCTCTTCCCAGACTGCTGTTTTTCTATCCCATCGTATCCACAATCAGTATATGAACCAGGAGATTACAGGTTAGTTTCCAATGCATCTGTTCCTTTTTGAGTCCTTTCTTCTTATGCTTCATTGACATCTCATCAGGTGTGACATTCCAGTCTCACCCCCTCCCTCACTGAATTTATTTGCAATGTGTCTTTTGGTTGTATGTACTTTTCTTCAAAAAAAAACATATAGGGTAATTAGAAGTTCAAGATGCCCTTAAGTGCTTTAGAGTTCCTCTGTCATCATGACAAATGACACATTGAAAGTGAAGTTCTGACTGCATAAAATTGATTTTATTAGTGGTTACAAAAAGCATGAGTCAACTGTAATGCATCTCTCGTAATAATATTATCAAGCTTCAAAATCAATGCACAAGTCAGTTGGTAGAACCATGAAGAAATGGGCTGGATTCAAGTGTGTAGTTAATTTCAGAGCAAAGAGAAACCTGAACATCAACCACGTACAAGACAATGACTCCCCAGTTTCACTAAAATCAATTTGATTCCATGAGTACAATCAGGTTGCCAGAGTCAGTTATGATTCGTTGTAAAGAAGGTGTATAGCACGCTTGCCTTTAATGGTGAGGAAGTGAGTACAAAAGTCAGGAGGGTTATGTTGCAGCTTTGTAAGTCTTTGGTTAGGCCACGTTTAGAGCACTGTGTTCAATTCTGATCACCACATTACAGAACGGATGGCCACTTGGATTCAGAATTGGCTTGCCCAAAGAAGGCGGCACGGTGACTCAGTGGTTAGCACTGTTGCCCCACAGCGCCAGAGACCCGGGCTCAATTCCCATCTCAGGCAACTATCTGTGTGGAGTTTGCATATTCTCCCCGTGTCTGCGTGGGTTTCCTCTGGGTGCTCTGGTTTCCTCCCATAGTCCAAAGATGTGCAGGTCAGGTGAATTGGCCATGCTAAATTTCCCGTTGTATTAGGTGAAGGGGTAAATGTAGGGGGGTGGGTTGCTCTTCGGAGGGTCAGTGTGGACTTGTTGGGCTGAAGGGCCTGTTTCCACACTGTAGGGAATCTAATCTAAGGCAGAGGGTAGTGGTGGAAGGATGTTTTTCTGGCTGGAGGTCTGTGATCAGTGATGTTCTGCAGGAACGGTACTGGGACCTCTGCTGTTTCGGATAGGATTAAAATGTAGATGGGTGGGCTAGTAAGTTTGCAAGCAACACAAAGATCAGTGATGTTGTGGATAGTGTAGAGGATTGTCAAAGGTTACAGCAGGATATGGATCAGTTGCACATAGGGGCAGAGAAATGGCAGATGGAGTTTACCCGAGTAGGTGTGAGGTGCTATACTTTGGGAGACCAAATATTAAGGAAAAGTATACAATTAACGGCAGGACCCTAAATAGCATTTATGTACAGAGGGGTCTTAGGGTTTAACTCCATAGTTCCTTGAAGGTAGCCACATAAGTAGATAGGGTGTTAAAGAAGTATTTGCATGCTTGCCTTTATTGGTCAGGAAATTAAGTACAAGAGCCAGGATGTCATTTTGCAGCTTTATAGGAATTTGATTATACCACACTGAGAGTATTGCATTCAATTCTGGTTGCCACTTTAAGGAAGGATGTGGCGTCTTGCGAGAGGGTGCAGAAGGTGCTTACAAAGATGCTACCTGGATTAGAGAGTATGGCCTATAAGGAGAGGCTAGAAAAGTTGGAGCGATGGAGTCTGAGGAGAGGCTTGATAGCAGTCTATAAAATTACAAGTTGGGTTGATGCTGAAAAATATGTTGCTGGAAAAGCGCAGCAGGTCAGGCAGCATCCAAGGAGCAGGAGAATCGACGTTTCAGATATAAGCCCTTCTTTAGCTCCTTGGATGCTGCCTGACCTGCTGCGCTTTTCCAGCAACACATTTTTCAGCTCTGATCCCCAGCATCTGTAGTCCTCACTTTCTCCTAGTTGGGTCGATGGTCAGAATCTTTGTCCCAGAGTTGAAATGTCTAATTTTAGGGGGCATGTATTTAAGGTGAGAGGGGGAAAATTCAAAGAAGATGTGAGGGGCAAGTTTTTTACACAAGGTGTTAGGAATCTGGAGCACTGCCAAGGGTAGCGTTAGAGGCAGATACGAAAGGGGTGTTTTAGGGACTTTTAGATAAGCACATGAACATGCAAGGATTGGAGGGATATGCACAAAGGCCAGGCAGAAGAGATTAGTTTAAGTTGGTGTCATGTTCGGTACAACATCATGGGCCAAAGGGCCCATTTCTGGGCTGTAATGTTCGATGTTATGTGTTCTATTTTATGAGCAATATGTGTTTTTCTACACAGTGGTGATTTGGATAGTCTGCAGAAGTAGATCACTGCAGAAATCTAATCAGCAGTTAACACACTCAGAATGTGGTGACCAGAGTAAACAGTGGTGTGCTCTCCTATAACGTACACGTCCTCTGTAAGAACAATAGCCAGAATGAGCAGGCACATACATTTGTTGGATTCTGAAAAGTCTGGGTGGCCATCCACTTAACAAGTGTACAGCACCCACAGCAACTTAGAAATATATCAGCAGAAAGGGATAGTAATCTATCAATATCCACTCACAAGAGGTGGTTTATGCAGCTCTTCATGAGGTTTCCCTGGGAGTAACTCATTATCCTTTCATTTTTTTTATTTCAAAAATAAACTTTATTCATAAAATTATTTGGATCTCTATACAATTGGTCATACCATTCTTGTGCACACATTACATTTCTTTACATGCAGACATCAAAATTTATTTTTCCTATATATAAGTCTGTACATTGACTACCCAGCTTTTCTGCTGAGGTGTCAGCAGAGCCCAAATGACTGTGCGGGCCCCCTGTTCTTCTTTAGGCAGGCAGATGTTACACGGTGGTCTTTCCCCACCGCGCCTTGGCGGCAGCTGCCCCAAGCTTCAGCGTGTCCCTCAACACGGAGTCCTGGACTTTGGAATGTGCCAGTCGGCAACAGTCAGTCGGGGTCAACTCCTTCAGCTGGAAGATCAACAGGTTTCGGACCACCCAGAGAGCGTCCTTCACCGAGTTGATGATCCTCCAGGCACAGTTGATGTTGGTCTCGGTGTGAGTCCCGGGAAACAGACCGTGGAGCACGGAGTCCCGTGTCACGGCGCTGCTCGGGACGAACCACGACAAACACCACTGCATTCCTCTCCAGACTTCTTCTGCATAGGCACATTCCAGAAGGAGGTGTGTGACAGTCTCTTCCCCTCCACAGCCTCTTCAAGGGTAGCGTTCAGTGGGGCAGAGAGTCCGGGCATGCATAAAGGATCTCACAGGCAGAGCCCTTCTCACCACCAGCCAAGCCACGTCTTGGTGCTTGTTGGAAAGTTCTGGCGATGAGGCATTCTGCCAAATGGCTTTGACAGTCTGCTCAGGGAACTGCTCAATAGGATCCGCCCTCTCCTTTTCCCGAAGGGTCTCAAGGACACTACGTGCTGACCACTTCCTGATGGACTTGTGGTCAAAGGTGTTTTTCTTCATAAACTTCTCCATGAAGGACAGGTGATACGGAACGGTCCAACTACTCGGAGCGTTCCGCGGCAGCGAGGCCAGGCCCATCCTTCGCAACACCGGGGACAGGTAGAACCTCGGTACGTAGTGACACTTCGTGTTTGTGTAGCGGGGATCCACACACAGCTTGATGCAACCACACACAAAGGTGGCCATCAGGGTGAGGGTGGCATTGGGTGTATTTTTTCCCTCGTTGCCCAGGTCTTTATACATCAAGTCCCTTCGGACCCGGTCCATCTTTGACCTCCATATAAACTGGAAGATGGCCCGGGTGACTGCAGCGGCACAGGTTCTGGGAATAGGCCACGTATCATTAGCAATGACAGTGCCTCACACCTGATGACCAGGTTTTTTCCTGCGATGGAGAGCGACCATAGCTTCCATCTGCCCAGTTTCTGCCTCACTTTGCTGATACGCTCCTCCCAAGACTTGGCGCACGCCCCAGCCCCCCCGAACCAAATACCCAGCACCTTCAGGTGGTCGGTCCTGACGGTAAAGGGGATCGAGGATTGGTCGGCCCAGTTCCCAAAGAGCATGGCTTCGCTCTTGCCTCGGTTTACCTTGGCTCCCGAGGCCCGATCGAACTGGTCACATATGCACATGAGTCTGTGCACAGACAGCGGATCTGAGCAGAAAATGGCAACGTCATCCATGTACAGGGAGGCCTTAACCTGCAGGCCCCCACTGCCAGGAATAGTCACCATCTCAGGCTCGCATCCTTCCTGATGGACTCGGCAAATGGCTCTATGCAGCACACAAACAAGGCAGGAGAGAGAGGGCAGCCCTGCCTAACTCCAGATCTGACTAGGAAGCTATCTGATTCCCACCCATTGACTGAGACTGCACTGACAATGTTGGTGTAGAGCAGTCTGATCCAATTGCAGATTCCCTCCCCCAAAGCCCATTTTGGAGAGAACATCTCTCCTATACGTGTGTGGTATCCTGTCAAAGGCGTTCTCCTGGTCCAGGCTGATGAGGCAGGTGTCCAATCCTTTGTCCTGCATGTAGACGATCGTATCCTTTCATAGCATGGCAGTCCAACATTCCAGACACACTGGCTCTAGAAAGAAGACCTAAAAGCTGGTTTGTCGAGGAAAAGGGATACCCACTTCAAATGTGATACCTGCGAGGAATCCCACTGCAGAGATGCAAGAGCATAACAGCAAGAGCCAACAAATGTGTCACAAAGCAAGCTATAGGAATAACTAAGATGCATACCCAATGCCTTGATTGTGCGTGCTTGAAGGAATGTTGCGAATTATTGTGGAATGCTGAGGCCAGCACAATGTTCCACAGCACAGAGTTTTGCAGGTGAAGGAGGATTAAGATATTCCTCATTCATCTTTGAGGAGAATATTGAAGAGCAGGAGAAGGAAGGGGCCAGGTAACTCCCGGTATGGACCCATCTGATTATTTATCTTTCTTCATCACTTCTCAGCGTGGGAGAATCATAGCAAGAGCATGAAATTAATTCACTATTTCTTCATTTCCAATTGAAAACGACAGAGTGGTTCCAATTGTCGCCACGGGGTCCTCTGCTGTATATGTGAGCAGGGTTACCAGTTGTGAATCACCTCTAATCCTTTCCCCTCCTTTGTGTTTTGTTATGTATTCTCTAACACAAGAGGTAAGAAATAAACTGATGAGTGACAAGAAGAATGCAAGCCATTTGGTGAAGATGACTATTGGAAGCATCCCACTGCATAAGGACTGGACTGATTGGCAACTGTGGATGAATCATTGGAGAGATGGTGAAATGCCTGAAAGTGAAGGCTGGCTACTGCTGAAAGTTCAAATGAGCTATGAGAGGGAATGTGACAGACATATTCCACAACATAGTATGGAAAGTGGAAGCGACTTGAGCCACAGGATGTGAAATTCTGATAATGTTTGCTGATTGCTGCATTATATTCAAAATGGGAGCACAATATTTTTGCTGTTCACCTCCTCAGATATATCTAACCAAATTCACATAAGAAACTTCTCATTTCCTTCCTAGAGGAAAACCATGTCTTTCCTCCTCCTCCTCCTGACTGCAGACAGCAGTAAGTCTATGGGTGTGTCATTAAATTTAGGCCCTATCTGTGCTCCTGCTGCATCCTCCCTGAATAACTCATAGCTTCTACAAATTACAGTCCTATGTTGGCCCTTTGGAAAGAAATGAGTTGTGGGTTGCACAGACTAGAGACATGAAACCTGCAAGTCTAAGCTTATTGGAGTGGTATGGTGGTTTAACGGTTAGCACTGCTGCCTCACAGTGCCAGGGACCCGGGTTCGATTCTAGCCTCGGGTAACTGTCTGTGTGGAGTTTGCACATTCTCCCTTGCCTGTGTGGGTTTCCTCTGGGTGCTCTGGTTTCCTCCCACAATCCAAAAGATGTGCAGGTTAGGTGAATTGGCCATGCTAAATTGCCCATAGTGTTCAGGGATGTGTAGGTTAGGTGCATTACTCAGGGTAAATATAGGGCAGGGGAATGGGTCTGGGTGAGTTACTCTTCAGAGGATAGATGTGGAGTTGTTGGGCCAAAGGGCCTGTTTCCATTCTGCAGGGATTCTATGATAGGATTGCCTCAAGGAAGCTACATTTGGAGAATCTGATATGCTGACATGACCTCCATCACCTTCCTATTGCAACACCATTCTCACTTAGAAGCAGCCTTCACATTAATATCAGAGCAACTCAAAAAGTATGTGATAGAATACATATTTGGATCTGAAAATGCTCCTTTAATTTGTAACCACATATTCCATGGGCAAAACATTGGCGACTGGAGTATAATGTGGAAAAATGTAAAATTGTTCATTTTGGAATGGAGAACAGAACATTATTTAAATGGCGGAAAACTGCAGAAAGCTGCAACACCAAGAAGCTTGGGGGTACTTCTCCCTGAAAAACAGAAGGTTAGCACATAGGTTCAACGGGTAATCAAGAAGGCTCAGAGAATGTTGGCCCTTCTTTCAAGGGGGAGGGGGGGTTGGAGTATAAGAACTGGGACAGAAGTATGGAAGTCTTACTCAAAGTGTACAAGGTGTTGGTGAGACCACATCTGGAGGCCTGAGAGCACTGTTGGCCCCCTTGCTTAAAGAAATATATCAAAACATCATTTCATTGGAGGAAGTTCAGAGATGATCCCCTGAGATGATCCCTGGTGTGGAGTGATTGTCTTATGAGCAAAGACCAAACAGGTTGGGACTCAACTCCCTGGAGTTTAGAAGACTGAGAGGTGACTTCATTAAAAGATATAGGGTTCTCAAAGGATTGACGTGGAACATGCTGAGTGAGTGTTTCCCCTCACGGGAGAATTTAGGATCGGAGGGTATGGTCTCATTTTAAAGACTGAGATGAAGAAGAATTTATTCTCTCAGAGGGTTATGAGTCTCTGGAACTCCTTGTCACAGAGAGTTGTAGGGGTAGAGTCTTTGTGTGTATTTAAGGCTATGATAGATAGATTCTTGATCATTTGGGGAATCAAGAGTTATGGGGAAATCGCAGTAAAGTGGACATGAGGACTGTCAGATCAGCCATGATCCTATTGAATGGTGGAGCAGTCTGGAGGCTTTGAATGGCCTACTCCTGTTCCAACTTCTTATGCTGTTATGATCTTATTCATGCACCAGCAGCAATTGTATATGAAAGATGGATGTGTGCTTCTGAGAGATAATTTAGAATGGGGAACATCCAGCAAGGAATAGAATTATTGTGGAGTACTAGTTAGGCATTTGTACTTTTTGCTGGCAGTAATCCTCATTGGGAATGCCTGGGAACGTTGGATACTGGCTGCTTGATAACTGTAGAGAAATGAAAGGACCAGCAGCTACATCTCAAACAGCAACCCATACCTATACACATCAAACGTCACCAGCCTGACGTGAGTTAGTCAGAGTTATTAGCCAAAAGGCATGTTAAAAAACAATGTAGTTAACATCAAGAGGCTGGAAAATGAGTAAGTTTCTGCACCTGATTAATATCCAATGATATCCACTGAAACGTGTGGTGTCTGATGCAAATAGAACTGAGCTACGCTGTCATGTCTACCACCTTTTGATTGAATAGTCTAACATTTAATATCCACCATACTGCAAGAATGGACATGCTTGGGTGTGAAATCCTAGCTATGAGTCTCCCACCATCCTTCTCTTTGTCTTTCTATCCATCACCATTTTAACAGGAGCTGTGTGGACAGCTGGTAAAACCCTCGACCCAGACAGACAGAGGCTGAGGTCTGAAGATATATCACAGAGACCCCGGGGCCATTTTATCAAAAAGCAATTGAGTTCAGGAAAAAGAGAGAGAAAGAGAGAGAGAAAGACTGATAAGCAGTTATTCACATCTGCAGGCTATTCCAAGGACACCACAGCTAATAAAGTGGTTTTGAAGTACAGTCACTGTGGGAAACACAGAAACCAATTTATCTGCAGCAAGCTCAACAAATAATAGTGCGATAAATGACACCAGTTGTCTGCCCAACATCATTGACATCAGGATTGGGTGAGTTGTGAGTTAGTGTATAACTAAGGTCCAGGAGTTAAAGAGGTTATGGTGTCACATTATCTTGAATGCCAAACGTTAATATAGACAATGTGTTGTAGAGCATACAACACCCATGAGAATAAACTGTTTTGCATGTTTGTGCACAATATGATACTGGTATGGGGAGGACAGTGTACAGGAAATCATTTTAGAACTGAAAAACTTTGGAGAACAATTGAATGAAGGATGTCTCACTTGCATCACCAGGGTGTACTATCTACAAGATACACTGCAGAAATTCACCAAAAATCCTTAGGCACCAGCTTCTAAATCCACGACTGCTTCCACTTAGAAGGACAAGGACAGCAAATACATGGGAAAAACATCACATTCCCCTCCAAGCCACTCACCATCCTGACTTGGAAATATATTACCATTCCTTCACTATCGCTGGGTCAAAATCCTGAAATTCCCTCCCTAACAACATTATGGATCAACCCACAGCAGCCGTTCAAGAAGGCAGCTCACCACCACCTTCTCAAGGGCAACTAGGGATGGGCAATAAATGCTGGCCCAGCCAGCGACACCCACATCCCATGAGTGATTATAAAAAGCTGACAACAACTGTTCATACTCGTGTATTTGACCCCTTTTAAATGTCTCCACTGTAATTGTTTCTCAGTATTGTTCAACATTGTGTTTATCAAGCATTTTTAAAATAAAGGGTCTATCTATAAATCCTTTACAGCCAATTGATTGAAGTTCATTCATTAGCGTAATATAAACAAATGTTGCAGCAAATCTGTATGTAGTAATATTCTCAAAATAGCAACTACCAGGTAATCTGTTATCCATTGAAAAGATGCTGTCACTTTGAAAGGTTATTTTGCTCTAGGGTTTTTTTAAAGAGGTGAAAAACAGCTGACTGAAGATGACTTCACTAAACAACTTGTGAGGTCTTTGGTTTTGTTTTTAAGTTGGAACAATGGAAGCAGCCTGAATGGGTGTGGCTATCTCTCACTGATCAGGATTGCTGGGTCTTGGATTTTTTCAGTAGCATCAGAAGCCTTTGGGGGTCTCTAGAGATTTGGAAGCTTCATTGAATGATTCTTAGCTGCTATTCTCTCTGAACCTTCTCTTGATGTCTTTTTCCTCCTGGATTGGAGAACTGCATGTAGCATCTGTATCTAAATTTGTTTTTTACCAAGAGGTGTGTTTATGGGATTTTGGAACAGTTAATTAGTCATAGGTATTGTATATATTATTCGGTTAAGTTTTCCAGTAGCTGTTATTCTAAATTCCTCTTTCTTTTATTTGTATTTAGAGTCAGAGAGATGTATAGCAGGGAAGTAGACCCTTCAGTCCAACTCTTCCATGCTGAGCAGATATCCCAACCCAATGTAGTCCCACCTTCCAGCACCCGGCCCATATCCCTCTTAACCCTCCCTATTCATATACCCATCCAGCTGCCTTTTAAATGTTGCAGTTGTACCAGCCTCCACCACTTCTTCTGGCAGCACATTCCATCTGCATGAAAATGTTGCCCCTTAGGTCTCTTTTATACCTTTCCCCTCACACCCTAAACAAATACCCTCTAGTTCTGGACTCCCTCATCCCTTAGAAAAGAAGTTATCTATTTTCCCTATCCATGCCCTTCATGATGTTGTAAACCTCAATAAGGTCACCCCTCAGCCTCCGATGGTCCAGGGAGAACAGCCCTGGCCTATTCAACCTCTCCCTATAGCTCAAATCTTCCAACCCTGGCAACATCCTGGTCAATCTGTTCAGGTTTCACAACATCCTTCCGATAGGAAGGAGACCAGAATTGCACACAATATTCTGAGCATGGCCTAACCAATAACCTCCCAACTCCTATACTCAATACTCTGACCAATAAAGGAAAACATACCAAATGCCTTCTTCACTATCCTATCTTCCTGTGACTCCAATTTCAAGGAGCTATGAATCTTTGTCTCTTTGCTCAGCAACACTTCTCAGGACCTTACCATGAAGTGTACAAGTCCTGCTAAGGTTTGCTTTCCCAAAATGCAGCTCACTCACATTTATCTAAATTAATCTCCATCTGCCACTCCTCAGCCCATTGGCTCAACTGATCAAGATCCTGTTGTAATCTGAGGTAACCTTCTTCGCTGTCCACTACGCCTCCAATTTTGGTGTCATTTGCAAACTTACTAACTATACTTCTTATACTCACATCTAAATCATTTATATAAATGACGAAAAGTAGTGGACCCAGCGCTGATCCTTTTGGCACTCCACTGGTCACAGACCTCCAGTCTGAAAAAAACAAACCTCCACCACCACCCTCTGTCTTCTACCTTTGAGCCAGTTCTGTATCCAACTGGCTAGTCCTCCCTGTGTTCCATGAGATCTAACCTTGCTCACCAGTCTCCCATGGGGGAACCTTGTCGAACGCCTTACTGAAGTCCACATAGATCATGTCCACCACTCTGCCCTCATCAATCCCCTTTGTTACTTCTTCAAAAAACTCAATCAAGTTCATGAGACATGATTTTCCACACACAAAGTCATGTTGACTATCCCTTACCAATCCTTGCCTTTCCAAATACTTGTAAATCCTTTCCCTCAGGATTCCCTCCAACAACTTCCCCACCACCAACGTCAAGCTCATCAATCTATAGTTCACTGGCTTGTCCTTACCAAACTTCCTTAAACAGTGGCACCATGTTTGCCAACCTCCAGTCTTCCGGCACCTCACCTGTGACTATTGATGATACAAATATTTCAGCAAGAGGCCCAGCAATCACTTCTCTAGCTTCCCACAGAGCTCTAGGGTACACATGATCAGGTCCTGGGGATTTATCTACCTTTATGTGTTTCAAGGGTTGAACTATAGTGCTTAAATAAATTGTGTTTTTCTTAACATCAAATAGTCTGACAAATCACATGGCATCTGGAACACAGCACTTTACATTTGCCTTTAAAAATAAGAAAAAGTTAACCTTGAGATGACCTTCTTAAAATATTTTGACGGGCTCTAGTCTGGTCCATAACACCATGATGTTAGTCGAGGATAAAACATTGACCAGGACATTGAGAAAACACTTCCGCTCTTTAAACTTATGCCATGTGATCTTTAGCATCAACTTGAGAGGGAACAAATGAGCTCAGTTTAGTGTGTCACCTGATGGACAACACTCCTTTCAAACTGGTGTGGAGTGTCTGTCTGAGTCACGTCAATATGTCATTAGAGGAAAACTCAAACTCCAACCTCTTGATTCAAAGACGACAGCATTGCCATTAAGCCAACGCTGACAGTTAACTCCAAGTTTTGCCCCAGGGAAGAAAGATCATTTCTAAATGCAGAACGGAAAAAGTGAAAGCTCTCATTTATATTCATGGGGAAGTAAATGTTTAAATGTTCTGATTCTCTGAAGTTCCCCATATAAGACTACATGAAAAATGTTAACTGAAAAGCTGTCAGTTGGGTCGGAAATCTCAGACTGTTATGGAAGTGCTGCTGAAGGATGCTAAATGCATCAACAATCCTTCAGAAGAAAGGAAGCACAGAGGTGATGTAATGCATAAGATCCTGCATACGATGATGGATGGGATTTCCAGTACAGGAAGAATGCCTTGGCTCTATAAAGGAATAGTGGGAGGCTTCCAGCTCAGTGGGGGCTATAATTATTAGAAAAGATGCCAAGGCCAGCAATCATCTCAGGGACTGAGGTACAGATGGAGTTGGAAAGAGGGAAAGCAGTCATAAGAGGTGAAGCAGGGAACTCAGAAACATTAGGGGCTCATCTTTGTCAACAGCATTTCTGACAGTGGAATCAATTACGCACCATCTTGCTTTTTTTCCATTACTCACTCCATTATAATTATAATCTAAAGTGCTGGGCATTTGCATGTCATACCACAATAGAGGAAGATTTTCGAGTTAATGTTCCGAGTAAGTGCCACCAGACCCGAAACGTTAACTCTGATTTCTCCCCACAGATGTTGCCAGACTTGCTGGGCTTTTCCAGGAACTTCTGGTTTTGTTTCTGATTTAAAGCATCTACAGTTCTTTCAGTTTTTATAAAGGAAGATTTTCAGTGGTTAAAGCCTCATCAGCTGACAATGTGTAGCTATTGGTGGTCTACAACAGATCTAACTAGGAGACATGGCATCCAAGTTGTAGCTAAACAAACATTTGTTCATCTAGTTCTGACATTTGCAAGTTATGTGTGTGTGTGATTCTCATATCGTAAACGATATTGGGCCGAGTTATAGCTCCCAAGCTGAATTATCAGAGTTGGGACAATTACTGACTACAAACGTGACTATGAGTCCATCCTTGAAAAGTCTGATTTTCATCTCAGTTATAATAGAAACAGTAAAGTTTTCGAGCCCTCACCCCTCAAACAACTGCACACCGAAAGCACCTACCATGTCCTATTCATGCCACCTATGGTATCCCACCATGATCCATTATACATTCTATGCCAACCTATGCCCTTTACTTAATCCCATTGTCCTCCATGTTGGCCCTCCATGTTAACTCATGACAGCGCATGACTACAGATGCCCAACATTATAAGTCCAACATAAATTAGAGTCAACACAGGCAAACCCCGCTCCCCCCCCCACCCACCTCCACCCCCCCCCCCCCCCACCTCCACACCCCCCCCCCCCCCCCCCCCCGCCCCAACCGAGCCCCACCTCTGCCCTTACATCTTCTTGTTAATTCATCCATTATCCACCATGGTCAAACATCAGGAATGATGCTGAGATGAAATAAAGTAAAATTGTAAGTATCTATTAAAGTCTTCACTATATATTTAAAAATCATCTCATTAATAAAGCTACTGAATACATTTAATTTCCTTCAAGAATTGAATCTGTTATAAAAATAAACATTCATTTCAAGTCCTTAATCCATTACAAAAATAAAGATTTGTATTCATATCCCCACATCAAAGACAGTTAAGATTTTTATAAATACTTGAAGTTATTGATCATATTACAAATGCACACGCTTCCCACTGTAAAATGATTGTGTTGTGGAGGCAGACATCAATCCAATAATGATAGCCCTCAGACTTATATCAACAATATCTAATTAAATTGTAATCATCAGTTTTTTTTTCAACTGAGAGACACAGCAGCCTGGTTTACTTTCAAAATTAAAGGGAAGGGAACTTAAATGACTTGCTAGTTTGAGAGTTGTCTCTTGGGTCAGTGCAGTCTCAACAGTCTAGAGAAATGCCTAGTAGTGTGGGATAAGTTCAATGACCTTCTCTGCTCCCCAGGGGTAAGTTCCAGCAGCTGCTCAGTGCTACCTCTATCTACTCACTATTTATTTGTATCCACTTGCCATTAAAGACCATGTTCCACCATTCTCTTCATTGTATGAAATATCTTCCCAAATTTGCTCCCATCCATCTCAACACCCTACTCTACTAGCCCTGCATGGCCTCTGCACTGTCCACTCACACACTCACCACGTTTCCACACCTGCACCAGTGCTAGCAGATGTGCCACCCAATGTCACTTCATTCAGTCCTCCCTTTCCCCCATTTCAGCAGAAAATGGTCCACAACAGGGCTGAGAAGGGCAGAATGGGTGGAGAGTTACTGTGTAGTAGCATCCTTATGTCCTACAAGGAGAAATCTTAGCTCTGTCCAGTGACGACTAGGACCACTAATGTGGGGATGCTGAAATTTTCAGGTCCTGGCATTCATGCAAGAAGCTTTATTACTCCACAGTTACCAATCCCGTCTGCTCCCACCTTCCCACTATGTTTTCAATGTTAACATACACAGCCTCTACTCTTTGTGGGACTGTCTTTCCAAGGCTCCCCTGACTGGCTGCACTGGGCTCAGTGGGTTGCACTGTGCCCCACTCGCTGGACTGCAGAGGTACAAATTCTTCTAATGGTGACCACACTGCCCTGCTGATTAACTGCGCCTAAGCCCCTTGACTAATACTGGAGACCACCCTTACTGTGCAAGGATCCCTAGACTGAGGACTACTTTGGCCTTGAGACATGGCTAATTTCTTGAAGCAGATGCAGTGTGCTTGTTTTGTCTGTGACTGGCAAGTATATGATTGACTTGGCACGATACTATATAGCAACATATCCACCCCATTGATTGATGGCAATGGGCAGAATAGCCTAATTTTTGTTCCTATGTTTTATGGTCTTATGACACATTTCTTGGCTTTGTTTCTATGTTAAACTGGAAGACAAGATAGAGTTACTGTGAACTTCTTTAGTGTGGCTGAGGAGGAAAAACGCAAAAATGCAATGCACTATAAGGCAGGGATGTTGTGAGTGTTGGGTTGGTCCGAAGTGAATGGGTGCTAAAGGAGCAAGCAAGCAGCCCTGAGATGCAGCCTGTACAAACTGTGAGCTGGGGGCCTGTTCCAGTGTGCAAAAGGCCTTGAAGTAGCCTTCAATGATAGGTGCTATGTGTCATGTGGCATGGATATGCTAATTTTATGGCCTATCCACATTGTGAAACCCTTACATTATGATCTTAATGTGCTGTTAAACTACTCCAGTTTTGTTTCTAATTCTTTGACGTGATATGGGTATCACTGACAACATTTGTTACATACTCTAATTGCCCTTGGAGTGGTTGGCTTACCCTAAGCATTTCAGAGGATAATTAAGAGCCAACCATGTTTCTGTGGGTCATCCTCAGGTAAGGATACCAGAGGACTGGGAAACTGCTAATGTGACACCCCTATGCAAAAAGCAGAGGGAGACAAGGAACGGGTAACTGTACATTGATCAGTCTAAAATCTATTGTTGGAAAAGTATTGGAATCAATTATTAAAGAAGTTACATTGAGAAAAATCAAAGTCTGATCATGAAAGGGAAATTGTGTCTGACTAATTTATGACAGATTTTTGAGAAAATTTCAATGGGAGTGGATAGAAGGGTATCAGTAGATGTGTTGTACTTGGACTTCCAGAACGTGTTCAACAAGGTACCTCACAAAAGGTTAAGTCATAAGAGCCCACGTTGTTGCAAGTAGGATATTGGCACACATACAGAATTGGCTCATGGACAGCAAATAATGAGTGGGAATAACGGATTCTTTATTCAGGCTGGCAACCAGTGACTAGTGGGGTTGCACAGGGATTGCAACTGTTTACAATATATGGAAATAGTCTTGGAGGAAGGATGCAAATGTACTGTAGCCAAATTTGTGTATGAAGAACCGATGAAAAGGTAGGTTTTGAGAGAGACAGTTTACAGAGTGGTGGTGATAGGTTAAGTAAATGGGCAAAAAGTTGACAAATGGAGCATGATGTGGGAAAATGTGAAGTTGTACATTTTGGAAGGGAGAACTAAAGAACAGAATATTACTTAAATGGAAAATTAACTGCAGAAAGCTGCAACACAAACCGACTTTGTGCACATGTGTACAAAGCACAGACAGCTAGCACAAAGGCTCAGCAAGTAATCAGGAAGGATAATGAAATGTTGGCCCTTAAAAGGGATTGGAGTATAAAAGTAGAGAAATCTGACTGCAACTGTACAAGGTGTTGATGAGACCACATTTGGAGTACTGTGAGCAGTGGTCCTTTTATTTAAGCAAAGATATCATTTTATTGGAGACAATTTAGAGGATTGTCAAGGATGATCCTTGATATGGCAGGATTGTCTTATGAGCAAAGGCTAAACAGATTGGGACTCTTACTGCAGTTTAGAAGACTGAAGCATTGAAACATACAGGATTATTAAAGGGCTTGACAGGGTAAGCGCGGAGAGGGTGTTTCCCCTCATGGGGGAGTCTAGGACTGGAGGGCATAGTCTCAGAATAAAGGGGCCCAATTTCAGTCTGAGATGAGGAGGAGTTCCTTCTCTCAGGGTGTTGTGAGTCTTTGAAACTCCTTGCCACAGAGAGCCATGAAGGCAGAGTCCTTGTGTGTATGCAAAGCTGATCGGGCGGGAAAATCAAGGGACATGTGGAAAGAGCATGAAAGTGAACATGAGGAAAATCAGATCAGCTGTAGTCCTGTTGAATGGTGGAGCAGGCTGCAAGGGCTGAATGGCCTACTCCTGTTCCTGTTTCTTGTGGGCTTATTGTCATATGTACTGCAAGTGGATCACGTTTTGGCATGAGATATGGCACATGTCAGTGCCAAAGTCTGTGGCTAAGGGGTGTTTGTAGTGTTGTCCATGGAGAATGTCTGGAGATGTTTGCTTTGGGTGTCCAAGATTAAGGCCTGGAGGAGCAAGCAGTGAACTGGAGTCACCACGTCTTGCTCTGAGTTTCATTTTGGGAACTTGCAGCATCTAGTTTCTAGCTGATGGCAGTGAAATAGTCGGGACAATCAGTAACCTAGAGGCCAATGTACAGGCAATTTCAGGAGATGTTTCAGGGGGGTTGCAGAAAGACCATTAGACAAGGTTCTGCTCAGTAATCTGGAAACCAGCAGAAAAGATGCAGTCAGATCATTTTAGAGCTGGATTTGTGACCTGAATGAGTTCAGATTACCAGCGTTATATTACTTGTTTTGTGTTCTTCGAAGGTTGCCCTAACACGTGCTGAGCAGGACCATTTTGAGATAATTGAGGTGGGGGTAGAGGGATCCCTGTAGTATGTCCATGCAAACAATCTAATGACATCTTTCCCTCCTTTCAGTGCCCACATCATTGTGGTGACTAGAAATATTTAAGTGGGATAATGCCTATTTATTTATACCACACAAACCCTCCTAATCATCAAAGGGGAGGAATGGAGGCTCAGTGGGACAGCATGGTGACTCAGTGGTTAGCACTGCTGCCTCACAGTGCCAGGGACCCAGGTTCAATTCTATCCTCGGGTGACTGTCTGTGTGGAGTTTGTACATTCTCCCTGCGTCTGTGTGGGTTTCCTTCGAGTGCTCCGGTTTCCTCTCATAATCCAAAGATGTGCAAGTTAGGTGGATTGGCCATGCTAAATCACGAGGAGAAAGTGAGGACTGCAGATGCTGGAGATCAGAGCTGAAAATGTGTTGCTGGAAAAGCGCAGCAGGTCAGGCAGCATCCAAGGAGCAGGAGAATCGACATTTCGGGCATAAGCCCTTCTTCATGCTAAACCACCCTTAGGTTAGGTGCATAAGTCAGGGGTAAATATAGGGCAGGGGAATGGGTCTGGGTGGGTTACTCTTCAGAGGGTCGCTGTGGACTTGATGGGTCAAAGGGCCTGTTTCCACACTGTAGGGACTCTATGATTGTATGATCAATTCCCCTCTATGCTTTCCCCAGGCTAATCCCCATTCCCATTAGCAGTTGTTGATCCTCACCATTCTCCCATTCCCGTAGCTATGAATCCCACTCCTACTGCCTCACTAGCTGTATCCATCTCTGGACCCATGATCATCCCACATGATGATCCATCATTCCTTCTTCTACTATTGATTCTCTTGTCCCCAGTGACTAGAAGCCATCCATGAATATGGCACAAAATCCTTGTGAGAATGGAAATGGGATGGTGCAGAGATTCATAACACTTACCCTTTTATCGCAGGGTGAAGCATGAGGGATGCAGATGGCTTGTTCTCCAAGACAGGAAGCCGAATCTGCAAAACTGTCAGGTTATTTTGCTCAGGTTAAAACTAGCAGTTCAAATAATTTACAAGGAAGATGAATATCTGGGAGTTTGTTCGTCATTGACAGTACAATAGTTTTGCATAAATAATTCTTAAACAACATCAAATTAGAATACTGACAGTAATGGTTGCTGACGGAAACCTCATACTAATGCTACTGGATTGGCAATCCATATGCAGAAACTAATGCTGTGGGAATATTTGCACAAATCCCACCATTCCTTTCCCAGCAGTTGTTGAATAATTCCATGATAAATTGTGGAATTGGAAGCTAGTCTCTGATTTGGTGACCAATCAACTAAGTGGGCGGCACGGTGGCACAGTGGTTAGCACTGCTGCCTCACAGCGCCTGAGACCCGGGTTCAATTCCCGCCTCAGGCGACTGACTGTGTGGAGTTTGCACGTTCTCCCCGTGTCTGCGTGGGTTTCCTCCGGGTGCTCTGGTTTCCTCCCACAGTCACAAAGATGTGCAGGCCAGGTGAATTGGCCATGCTAAATTGCCCCTAGTGTTAGGTAAGGGGTAAATGTAGATGTAGGGGTATGGGTGGGTTACGCTTCGGCGGGGCGGTGTGGACTTGTTGGGCCGAAGGGCCTGTTTCCACACTGTAAGTAATCTAATCTAATCTAACTATTGTTGATTTACATAAAAACCCATCTAGTTCACCAATAAAGAAGGAAATCTGCCATCCTTACCTATGGATGACCCACAGAAATGTGATGAAAGTGGGTACTGCAGAAGCTGGAGATTAGAGTCAAGATTAGAGTGGTGCTGGAAAAGCACAACAGGTCAGGCAGCATCCGAGGAGCAGGAAAATCGACATTTTGGGCAAAAAACCCTTCATCAGGAATGTGGGTTGACTCTTAATTGTCCTCTGAAATGCTTAGTAAGCCAATTAATCCAAGGGCAATTAGGCATTTGTAACAAATGCTGTCAAAAAAATTAGAAACAAAACTGGAGTAGTTTAACAGCACATGATGATCATAATGTAAGGGTTTCACAACATGGATAGGCCATAAAATTTGCATATTGAAGGTAGCTTGAAGATCACATTCCTCTGACTACCCTCTGACCTAATTTACCTAAGGACCACTGGTGGCAGTACCTGGAGCCTAATTGTGAAACTCATTTTGTCAGCCAGATACCTTTAAACCTGAGCAAGTTTGGGAATGAACTTGTGGAAATACAGCCCAAGGTCCAATGTGAGGAGTGCCTTGTGTGTCCCAACAACAGCCCTGGCCAAACAATGTACTTCACCCAAATGACCTTCTTTTGTGTGCAAAACTGAACCAATTGGTTTGAGATGTATCCCAATTCTTTACTCAAACCCAGGCTGTCTCTTCCTCTCTGTAATGCAACACACTAAGACCCAATCATTGCCATCAACTAAGCTGACATTAAAAATCAATAATGCTTTGTAACTGTTTTTAATCAGTACGGGTTATGGGGTAAAGGTAGGAAAGTGGAGTTGAGGATTATAATATCAGCCATGATCTCATTGAATGGTAGAACAGACTAGATGGGCTGAATGGCCTCCTCTTGCTCCTATGTCTTATCTTGACTTATTAACTTGAGCCTTGAGAGATGTGTTCCAATTAAATCATCCCCATATTTTCTCTGGATCTCTCTAAGGAAACATCCTTGCGCCACACTAACTTCCCAATGACCCAAATTAGATTTACAATTTGCAAGTCGGGGGACTACAGGTGCAAACTCACATTACCATTCTGTGGCAGTTTGATACATGAAGCAGGCAGAACAGCTTCCATTCAAAGCCACACTATCACCTTTGAAAAATACAGAATTACCAGTGGCATTTTAGTTCATTCACAATTATACTTCAGGTTTATTTTTCCTTCAATTATGTAGTAGTGATTAATGAATCAGAAATTTTGCATTTATCATGGGGATTATTTCAAGCACAATAAGAACCATTTTGACAGAAGGCAACACAGAGTGCTAAATCAGACCTTGGAATATTTCAACCTAAGTAAACACTGGACTTCATTACTGCCATTAAGCTATAGGTAATTTGTCTTCAATTTTAATAACCTTTCAAGAGTTACAGACTTTACAGGGAAGTTATCAGAACTCAAGGGAGTATTTTAAAAGTTTCCTTGTGTTTTTGCCAATGATGGTCTTGAACAAGCTCATTCATTTCTTATTTTTCATCTTTCACTATCATAAACATCACCTATCATTATAATGGTGGTCTTCAGAATCAAGCACTTTGCATGGCAGAGTCAGTAATAGCAATAACTTGCTTTTATATACAGCACTTTTAGCAAAAAAAAGTCCCAAAATATCTCAAAGAGGCAGGAAACAAAATAAGCCAAATGAGAAATTGAATGCCAACCACAACCTTGATGGACCAAGTGCCTGTTTTCTCTGCTGTCGATCTCTATGACTCTATAGCTTTACCAAAGTATAATGAAAACTAAGTAGAACAGATGATTTAGAAAAGGCTTTTGAGGCTACAATAAAAGTGGAGAGATGGAGGGATCGAAAAAATAAATTCCAGAAGGAACTTCTCCAACCCATCATTGCCCTCCTCCACTCCCCAGCAGATGGTCACCTATTGAGTATAACTGGCTCAGAATGGAGAGCTTGGATATTTTGTAATTATAGGAACTCAAAGTACAATAGGAAGATATCCATTTGCTTTTCCGAGCCTACCTGGAATATACCTATTCAATTGCTAGAGCCAAACTGCTCATTTTGCAAAAAACAAGAGTGGCATCTCAGATTTTGGTAAACTGAATTGGTTGGTAGTGCTTCATATATGGGATTGCTTTAGCACACTGAATTAAGGAAGGTCTATAAATAAAATTTTAATATACATACTTAACACATTTTCCATTTTTTAAGGAGTGCAGAACTGTTAAATCTATGTGGTCTCACCATTTAATAAATAGAAAAATCCTAGTTAAGAATTGCAATTAGTTTTACATGACTGATTAAAAATTAACAAATTTGCATTTATGTAATTAGCACACAGAGAGAGATGTGTTGTAACTGTAGACTGTGGGTGCTTCAAGAACCAGAAGTGATCCAGGGCAAATATATCTATTACAAATGTCTAAGGCTACGGGAATTCCAACTCAGGATGACAGAGTACCAACACTTGGGTGGCATGGTGGTGCAGTGGTTAGCACTGCTACTTCAGAGCGCCAGGGACCCGGGTTCAATTCCAGCCTCGGGTGACTATCTGTGTGGAGTTTGCACATTCTCCCCTTGTCTGTGTGGGTTTCCTCCCACAATCCAAAAGATGTGCAGTCTAGATGAATTAGCCATGCAAGGTTGCCCATAGTATTCAGGGATGTGTAAGTTAAGTGCATTAGGCAGGGATGAATATAGAGTAATGGGTTTGGGTGGGAGGGTCGGTGTGGACTTTTTGGGCCTGTAGGGATTCTAAGACTAACCTTGAAAACAAATCATATTTCACTCAATTGAATGATTTAACTTCTCAAGTTAGTCAACTATTGCAGATTGCATTAGGAAGTAGTATTGCTTTTTGTGAAAGAAAATCTGTCAGAATTTTGAACTTGTGAAAGACACAAAGGTCGATAGGGAAGTATGCTGTGAAGGGAACATAGGAAATAGAAACCAGACAAAAACTAGGTGAGTGAGTGAGTGGGCAAAAATCTGGCAGGTTTGAGTTATAATGTGGGAAAATATGGAGTTGTTCACTCTGGCAGGATGAATAACTAAGCAGCATATTACCTAAACATAGAAAAAATGCAGAATTCCAAGGTGCAGAGAGTTCTAGTGCATGAGTCACAAAGAGTTAGTAAGCATGGACAACAAATAATTTAAAAAGTTGGAATGCTATAACTTATTATAAGAGGAACTGGACAAAAGTTCAGAAGGACATTATTGGACCACAGCCGGAGTACTGTTCCAAAGAAGCCAGATTGGACAACTTGTTTTTCTCTCTCCACAGACACTGCTAGTCCTGCAGAGTTTCTCCAGCACTTCTGTTTTATTTCTGAAGTACTGTGTACAGTTTTGTTCTCCTAACTTGGGGAAGGACGTAAATGCATTGGAGGCAGTTCAAAATAGTTCACTAGATTGATACCTGGAATGAACAGGTTGCCTTATGAAAATTGGTTGGGAAGACTTGCCTTGTGTCTACTGAAGATGAGAATTCTGACAGGTGAGTTGATGGAAGGGTAAAAAATCCTGAATGGTTTTGACAAGGTGGATTAGAAAAGGGTGTCTCTCTTCTGGGTGAGTCCAGAACTAGAGGACGCTGTTTAAATATTAAGTGTCAACCAATTAGGACAGATTTTAGGAGAAATTTTTCAGTCGGAGAGCCTTGTGACTTTAGAAGTCTCTGTCTTGGGAGGAAGTGGAGGTACACACACAAAATCATCAAATCATACAGAAGATGCCTTTCAGCCCATCAAGTCTGTACTGATAAAAACTACTCTAAATCTACAATGTTACGACATTTCATGTGCTCATCCAAGTACTTTTTAAAGGCCATGAGGACTCACTTCTCAACCACTTCCTCAGGCAGTGCATTCCAGACCCTTAACCCCATCTGAGTGAAAACAATGTCCTCATCATCCCCTCACCTTTCACCTTAAAGAGCATTGAGTATTTGTAAAACAGAGGTAGACAGATCCCCATTGGGCAGAGGAATCAAGGGTTATTGGGGTGAGATGGGAATATGGAATTATGAATGGAAACAGATCTTATTGAATGGAGGAAGAACCTTGAGGAGCTAATTGTCTACTTCTGCTCCTAATTTGTATATTCATATTTATCTTCTTTCCTCTCATTTTCCTCCACTGGGATTTGGGGAGCTCTGATTTCGACATATGATGTTTTCATCTTAAACAGAAATTGTTCTTCCTAAATGCCATCTTATTCTGTGAACACAGAAACTAGTTTATGATTTGAAGTTTGAGGACCACATACTGTGTTGCCAAAGCATGCACTCTGTATTCCAGCATGCATATGAGAATCAAACAGTATACACCAATGAATATACATCAATAGTAGATGTCAATGAGTACATATACATAAATGACTAAGCCAAATATGTCAATGGGTGTATGTCAATGAGTAAATCTGTATATGTCATTTGTTATATGTTAATACATAAAGCAGTATATGACAATGAGTATATGTCATAAGTAAGCCAGCACACATCAATGAGTATCATCAATAAGTATACCAGTACATGTCAAGGAGTATATGTCAATGAGTAAGCTAGTATATATCAATAAGTGTACATCAATGATTAAATGTGTACATCAGTAAGTACACATTAATGAATAAACCAATATATGCATGTGGTTTTACACTTTCTTTCTGAGCTCACCTCAATAGACATCAATGTCACATTGGGCAGATTCTTCCCTGGCCCTGAGTGGCATAGGCTATGGCAAGAAATTTGGAGAACTGCACGAGATATTGAGCGAAACCTTTCTCAACATCAAGAGAAACAAGTCACATTTTCCAACCAAGTCCTAGATGTTGAGACAAGATCCTTATTAGTGAGCAATGAGATACCTATTAATGGGAACTATAGCTCATTATCATCCTCATTACTATAGAACTGCACTGTCATTTTACAATCCACTGGACAGAAACTGGATAGCGAGAATTCCCAACAAGAGCACCACAGTGGGTCCTGGGTGACTCCAGCTTGCCACTTGCTCCTTTGGACCATCAGCAGGCATGCTCCAAGGGCAGTGACAGCATGCTTCCCACATCCACAGACATTAGCATCTGACACATGCCAGCCTAACCGTATTATCATAGCACATCTCTGATCCACTTACTGTACCCTTCTATACTTTAAAGCTGCACTTTGGAGTGCAATGGTACCTCTCATTGGATTGGTGCTGCAAGAACACTTTATGGACAGGAACAGATACTCAGCTAATAGTTTGGACCAGGCTACATCACTGAGTTTCTTGCTTGCTCACTTGGAACACACTTTCTTTGCATCTCTCTGGAACCTCATGACAACACCGCCTTGCCTTTCTGGTATCTTTCCAATACAGTCAACAGCAGCGTTTGCTGACAGTGCAGAAGCTTGGACACAGTTAGTCTTCTGCTTGAGTCTTTCAGTACCAGGAGCTCCCTATCACTGCAGTCCAGGCTGTGGGCCACAGTCGGCCCTGGAGACCCAATGTGATCAATCAGGGGATTGTGGATCGACATGGAAATCCGTCCAGGGTCTGGTCAGATATCAGGAGGAGAAAGTGCAGACTGCAGATGCTGGAGATCAGAGTCAAGAGTGTGGTGCTGGAAAAGCACAGCAGGTCAGGCAGCATCCGAGAAGCAGGAGAATCAACATTTTGGGCTTAAGCCCTTCAGCAGGTATCAGTCAGGATGTTCCATTCTAGTTGGTGAGAGGAGTGGACAATGGTCAGTCCTGGAGGTCTGTGTAGTGAAGTTCAAGAGTGGAGGAGGACCATGATTAGTCCTGTTGTATTGGGAAGTGGGACAAATGAATGTTGGGAATCAGACACAGCGACCTGGGATGCCGAGGAGACAGTGTAGGGAGGAGATTTGATAGATAAGGATAGTAGATAGTAGTACATGGGAGGGTATGGCATGCTGTAGAGGGCAATCAGTTATATGTGTCACTAACACTGTGGCCTCGATGGGAGGAATGTACATCATTACAGTGAGCAGGGGTAAATCAGGCTCAGAATATAAGGATGAGAGTTAGAGTAACTCTGGTTGGTGGTAAGTGGGACCATCAGTAGTGATAGGGTGTCCAGGGAGTGCCAAGTCGTAAGGGACTTGGAGGGGCCGAGGTTTTCGATGACCAGGCCAAGCATGGCCTTCCGTGATCTGCTGCGAATGGTAAATGGTTGTGACCCCACCCAAAGTGGGAGGAGTCAGTGCTTTTCTTTCTGGGGGCCACAAAATGAGCTCCACTCGTGAGTGATGGGCAGGCTTTCAAGGGACATTTTCATCAATCCCTCACTTGCCTTGTACATTTGCAATCACATCATCACGCACATGAAACGTAAGCAGTACCTGACTGGGTGAGGTACAAATGCAAGACTCAAGCAACTTTCACCATGTCTTGGTCCTTGCAGATTGAACATAGGCTACTCTGTGAGGCTGAACTGATCCCAAGTGACCCTAAAAGAGGCACCTATGGGTCACAAATCACAAATTTTATGGAGGACCACAGAGGCACAGAACTTGACACCCTCTGAGCTTAATCTCTTAAATGTGATCATTCCTTTTATAGTTGATGTGGGACTGGGAGAAGAAAGATTCAGATCTTATGCAGCACCTGCGATGTCCCACTGTCTGTTTGCGGTGTGACTGGTGGTGCTTTTACTGGAATAGGTCCCATGTCAAAGTTCCATGTTGAGCCAGTTCCATGGCCCTCATTGTTAGAGTGCTCTCTATCTCACTGTATGGGGCAACATGCAAAGTTGTCATTTGTGAGTGAATCAAATGCTGACTACTGGAATTACTAAGGACCTGCTCGGTGCCTTGCATTCCCCATTCAGCTTCATTCCAAGAGTGACAGATAGATCCAACTACAGTAAGTGTAATCATTGCAGGGCACTGATGACAAATGAAGGTGGAACAGATGCACTAGCGAGCCCAAGACTAAAGGCAATGCACAGCAATGCAGCATGCTCATGAAGAAGATGCAGCTGAAGAAGGGCCACAGCCTTTCATCCTTGATGCTACTTCTTCCTGACGAATGAGGTATAATGTCAATGGCGAACTGAGCATGTCACTGTGCTAACTGCTAGAGTGGGGCCTGTGACCTAAAGGGGCAGGTGACCATCTTACCCCGGTGGTCATTAAGGAGACAAGAGCATTGAACTTATAGTTGTGCATGGGAAATCATGTCTCACAAACTTGATTGAGTTTTTTGAAGAAGTAGCAAAGAGGATTGATGAGGGCAGAGCAGTAGATGTGATCTATATATAGACTTCAGTAAGGCGTTCGACAAGGTTCCCCATGGGAGACTGATTAGCAAGGTTAGATATCATGGAATACAGGGAGAACTAGCCATTTGGATACAGAACTGACTCAAAGGCAGAAGACAGAGGGTGGTGGTGGAGGGTTGTTTTTCAGACTGGAGGCCTGTGACCAGTGGAGTGCCACAAGGATCGGTACTGGGTCCTCTACCTTTTGTCATTTACATAAATGATTTGGATGCGAGCATGAGAGGTACAGTTAGTAAGTTTGCAGATGACACCAAAATTGGTGGTGTATTGGACAGCGAAGAGGGTTACCTCAGATTACAACAGGATCTGGACCAGATGGGCCAATGGGCTGAGAAGTGGCAGGTGGAGTTTAATTTGGATAAATGCGAGGTGCTGCATTTTGGGAAAACAAATCTTAGCAGGACTTATACACTTAATGGAAAGGTCCTATGGAGTGTTGCTGAACAAAGAGACTTTGGAGTGCAGGTTCGCAGCTCCTTGAAAGTGGAGTCGCAGGTAGATAGGATAGTAAAGAAGGCGTTTGGTATGCTTTCCTTTATTGGTCAGAGTACTGAGTACAGGAGTTGGGAGGTCATGTTGCAGCTGAACAGGACATTGGTTAGGCCACTGTTGGAATATTGCATGCAATTCTGGTCTCCTTCCTATCGGAAGGATGTTGTGAAACTTGAAAGGGTTCAGAAAAGATTTACAAGGATGTTGTCAGGGTTGGAGGATTTGAGCTATAGGGAGAGGCTGAACAGGCTGGGACTGTTTTCCCTGAAGCGTCGGAGGCTGAGGGGTGACCTTATAGAGGTTTACAAAATTATGAGGGGCATGGATAGGATAAATAGGCAAAGTCTTTTCTCTGGGGTTGGGGAATCCAGAACAAGAGGGCATAGGTTTTGGATGAGAGGGGAAAGATATAAAAGAGACCTAACGGGCAACCTTTTCATGTAGAGGGCGATATGTGTATGGAATGAGCTGCTAGAGGAAGTGGTGGAGGCTGGTATAATTGTAACATTTAAGAGTCATTTGGATGGGTATATGAATAGGAAGGGTTTGGAGGGATATGGGCCGGGTGCTGGCAGGTGGGACTACATTGGGTTGGGATATCTGGTTGGCATGGATGGGTTGGACCGAAGGGTCTGTTTCCATGCTGTACATCTCTATGATTCTATGACTCTATATACAACTGGTCCCTTCCAAGGATACACTGGAGATCTGCCTGGGATCTCTCAACCATCCACCCCCTCCAAGACTTCCGTTTCCCCGGCCCCCCTCATCTTCACCATGGATATCCAATCCCTCTACACCTCAATCCGCCATGACCAAGGGCTCCAAGCCCTCTGTTTCTTCCTCTCCCGACGTCACCAACAGTACCCTTCCACCGACACTCTCATTCATTTGGCCGAACTGGTCCTCACCCTTAACAATTTCTCCTTCGAATCCTCCCACTTCCTCCAACCAAAGGGGTAGCCATGGGCACATGTATGGGCCCCAGCTATGCCTGTCTCTTTGTTGGCTATGTAGAACAGTCGATCTTCCGTAATTACACCGGCACCACTCCCCACCTCTTCCTCTGCTACATTGATGACTGCATTGGCACTACCTCGTGCTCTCGTGAGGAGGTTGAGCAATTCATCAACTTCACCAATACATTCCACCCTGACCTTAAATTTACCTGGACCATCTCTGACACCTCCCTCCCCTTCCTAGACCTCTCCATCTCCATTAATGACGACCGACTTGATAGCGACATTTTTTACAAACCCACCGACTCCCACAACTACCTGGATTACACCTCTTCCCACCCCACCTCCTGCAAAAATGCCATCCCAATGTATTCCCAATTCCTCCGCCTCTGCCGTATCTGCTCCCAGGAGGACCAGTTCCACCACAGAACACACCAGATGGCCTCCTTCTTTAGAGACCGCAATTTCCCTTCCCACATGGTTAAAGATGCCCTCCAACGCATCTCGTCCACATCCCGCACCTCCGCCCTCAGACCCCACCCCTCCAACCGTAACAAGGACAGAACGCTGCTGGTGCTCACCTTCCACCCTACCAACCTTTGCATAAACCAAATCATCCGCCGACATTTCCGCCAGCTCCAAACAGACCCCACCACCAGGGATATATTTCCCTCCCCACTCCTTTCCGCCTTCCGCAAAGATCGTTCCTTCTGACTACCTGGTCAGGTCCTCACCCCCCTTCAACCCACCCTCCTCTCATGGCACCTTCCACTGCCACCACAGGAATTGCAAAACCTGCGCCCATACCTCCTCCCTCACCTCTATCCAAGGCCCTAAAGGAGCCTTCCACATCCATCAAAGTTTTACCTGCATATCCACCAATATCATTTATTGTATCCGTTGCTCCTAATGTGGTCTCCTCTACATTGGGGAGACTGGGCGCCTCCTAGCAGAGCGCTTTGGGGAACATCTCCGGGACACCTGCACAATCAACCAAACCGCCCCGTGGCCCAACATTTCAACTCCCCCTCCCACTCTGCCGAGGACATGGAGGTCCTGGGCCTCCTTCACCGCTGCTCCCTCACCAATTGGGAGAGTGGGAGCAGTGTTCTCAGGAGGAGGGACATTACCTTCTGCATGCAGCAGCTTTAGGAGCTACAATTCAAATGGATTTAATTGACACCCAGTTCCAGTAGATGGGAGCTGGGTGCAGGGATAATTCAACAGCATAAAATTGTTGGTGCTGACATAGCAAATGGTTTGTTTCTGTTCTGAGAGGTAAATTCAGCCTCTGCAAAATTGTCCCCAATTCTTTGTAAAATAAACTTTTTATTACCTGGCACATAAGGGACCAGGAGTGTGCTGATTGGTCAAATATTCCAGATAATCAAGAGACCCACATAATCAATGTGAAAATCTAAACTAAGTAACAGAAACATTATTCAGGGGATATACACATTACTGTTACAGCATAAATCATTTAACTAATAATGCAACTTTGCCTTAAATAAAACTTTAAGGCAGAGAGCCCTTTACATTCACACCATCTACTGACTGCTCAGACATCACGGTAGATTGTGGGGTATTTGAGGAGAAATTGACTTGAAATCGAATCAATGGTTGATATTTTGTGTGGACATTCGATTGAACAACAAGCATATTTCAAGCTAGGTTACTAAATTAAAAACTATAATAATTGGACAGAATCATACAGTCAACTTCACAGTATTTGAGGTATATCATTTTTTGCCAGTTTGTCAAGGGAGTGCTGGTTAAAACAAAGTTTGCTTTACTTAAACATGGATGAAGAAATCACGGTCAATGCTACCTGCCAGAAATTCATACCTAAATTTGTTTTTTACTGAACCCAGAATTCTATCATTTAGAATTTAATACCGCAGTCAGACATTCTGGGCTACTTTTCCAAGGGCGAGAAATTAAGAGAGAAAGTTGAGGACAGGACTGACTTTACAATCAGTAATGTCTATTTGCATTCATTTTACAATCCTGCTCCCATCAACACCCCCATTAAAAGTGAAGCCCTGATATCAAACTGTTTGTAGCATAAGGTAACCTGAACCACCAAGTTCATTAAAAAAAAACTCTTGCTAAGTGCAAAACAGAGAGACAAACTAATTCTGAATAAACTACAGCTCCTGTAAAGGTCCTGAAGAAACGAGTAAAACATTGAATGGTGAGTTGTTGTGATGCAAAATGCAGATAATATTTAATGGAAAGGAATGAATTGGGAAAGGTACTCATTATTTTTAAGGTATCAGCTTCCAGTGGAGCGCCTATTTCTGACCACTTAACACGCTGCTGTAGTTCAGTTCATTACTGCTTACAGAACTGTCAAACAGAATGATGGCTTTGTTCTAAGGCAGTGAGTCTTAACAAGGAGCCTCCAGCCATAACCTCTCAGGCTGTTAGTCACAAACCTTTTGCCAAGATGATGTTACAAAAGACAACTGCAGCCATTGTCAGTTCCTCAAAGGCAATACTTTTCTTTGGTTTTCTTTTTCAATGTCGCTGCTGCTTTTTAAACACACAACAGATGATGACGGCGTTGTCATTCTCCATTTTAATGCCTTTTGAACCTTGAGGATGGTGGAATCATTCTGGCATGATGCCAACAATAACTGAAATGCCAGCTCTCATCAAGGAATGTCGTAGTGATGCTCCAGCAAAGATTAAAAAGCCAGCAACCAAAGACAAGTCAGTAGAGAGTGGGTTTTCGCCCCCAAGGGCAGATGTGAAGGTTAAAGTGCTTTAAATTTCCACTCTGACCCCAGTCCATCACATATTGCTTTAGCGGATGTGTGTGGGAGCTGGTACACTATCAATCAGTGGGTCAGCCATTGAAATCTTTTAAGGAGGCCACATGTCTCTATTTTAACAGGAATTTTAGTTTAATAGGGAGGCTGGGATTTCTGTTCAAGAAGGTGAGAAGATATCTTTCCTGTATGTTTATAAGCCATGAGCAGCAAGTTCTTTCCTCCCGGCCTGAGTAGATATCAAGTTATTCTGCTCGACTTCCTTCAGGTTTCAAGCTCAGTTGATTGCAGGCAATAGAGCGCAGCAGCAGCCCCATCTCAATTCTATAATAGGTCTGAAGCTCTGTTGCTCCCTATTGTCCAATACCCTCACATTTGCCTTTCCTCACTACCGACAGTTTTCAGAATCCACTAGGAAACAATGCTTTATATTAGAGATGTATGTGAAATGTGTACGTCTTTTCTTTCTTGTATTACGAGACAACTTTTCTTCTTTCACTGAGCTCATGTTGGTGGCAGTGGAGTTGGATGCTTCAGTCGGAGCACGTCTGGTATGTCCATTCCTTTCTTTTTCTCTTTTTTCTCTTTTTTGTTTTTTTTCCCTCTTCTCTCTTCTTTCTTCTCGGACTTGGACTCCTGGCCTCAGCGTGGACTCAGCGAGGCGTTCTTTCAGTTGGTGTGGTGGTCTCTTGGCCTGGCGTGGTGGTCTCTTGGCCTGTTGGTGTGGTCTCTCAGCCTGGCATGGTAGTCTCTCGGCCTGGCATGGTGGTCTCTTGGCCTGGCATGATGGTCTCTCAGCCTGACATGGCAGTTCTAGGCCTGGCATGGCGGTCCCCCGGCCTGGCTTTGTGATCTTTCAGCCGAGCGTGGCCTCAACATGGACTTCCAGCCACAAGGGGATGCTAGAACTGTCTCCAGGCCTCGAAGGCCTCGAAGTGAAGTTGGCGCCATTTGGAGTCAGGGCCCAGTGTGAACTGGAGGCTAGGTGCCGCCTGGTCTGGGTTGGAAAGACTAGTGTTCAGAACTTTTTGTTTCTCTATTTTTCTATTTTGTTACTACAATCTGCAATGTTGGACTTTCTATTTCTTTACTTCTCTATTCTCTTTCCTGAGAACTTGTACTGAAGAAATTGTAGCGAAGAAATTGTACCTAGGCAACTTGTACCTAAGATTGAACTGCTGTATAGCATGGAGGATTGAAAGGATGATTTCTTTGTTTTAAGCTTTGTAAACATTGCCATGTTCCAATTACACTATTTCACTGTGACCTTTCCCTTCGTCACTTTTTGGATGTGAAGGTTCGGGAGGAAGAATGCAGCGAAGCAACACTACACATACAGGAGCCTGTTGGCACACTCTGACTCACAGATACATTCACAGTTTGCCTGCGCACCCAGACATTTCTAATGGAAATCCTCAAGATGGTTTGGTCTACAAAGCTTCAGAGGCCATCACAGAGTTTGTCCTGGGTCTGGAATTGCAATCAATCCAACCTGCCAACTACCCTGCAAATCACAAAGACACTGTGTTTCTGCTCTGCGCCAATCAATCAAGTCAAGTTGCCATAGTCTTACCTCAGGTGAGTGAGAGGTTGAGTGGAGAGTCCTTCATGTTAACCTCAGATGGTGATGGGAAATGCAGTGATATTGAATCACAGAATGGATTTGAATATCATAGAAGGAGGCCACTACACCAGTTATCCAATTCCACACTTCCCCGATTGTTCCCTTTGAATCAAATACTTCCCTTTTAAGTCTCTTTACAATACTCTCTTAAAAATATAAAAATAATAATCATTAAATCTTAACCCTTCAGGCAGTGCATTCTAAAGTGCAACTTTCTGGCCAAAAATCCTCTCTTTTTCTTTGTATGTTGTATTTGACATTAAATACAAGAAAAGAAAAATTCACAGGGCAGATAACATTAGCTAATGATGCATTCCATCATACATGGCTTGTTACAAAATAAAACACACTAAAGCATGAATTTCCATGGCAATTTCCATTGCAATTCCATTTCTAGAATAGCCACCCTTGAACCTAGCACTCACTACTTTGGTTGGGTGCAGAAATACAGGAGGTTTGCACTTTATCATCTGTGGCTGCGGGGCATTGGAAATGCAAAAGCAATTTTCATTACTGGAAGTTTCAAGTGCAACATGCAAGTTTCAGACATTTGAAGAAAATCTAAAGCTATCTGAGATACAGTATGGTTTTGGAGAGAAAAATTACCCCTTTGAGATAGTTCTAGGTATCTCTTTCACAGAGGTCAGGTATCCTTTGAGATTGTTAAGAATAGACATCAATATACATAAAAAGTGGATTAGCTCTATGGGACTGTCATGTTTTTGAGTCTTGCAAGTTCCCAGATGTTTAAATATTTGAAGAAACTATCCAGCCTGCTGTTTTAAAAATGGGTGCTTGCTATTTCAGTCTTTGTTGACATAAGCCTGAGGATTATTATTAGTGGAACCCCAATTATCGGAACAAGATGGGCAGGCCTTATTTTATTCGGATAATTGATTATTCAGTTTATTGATTCAATGCCTTTCCTCTGGGGCTCGGAGTTTTCTGTCAGGTCCGCTCCCCGTTCAGGAGATGAGGCAGCAGCACACTGCGCGCGACTCACCACCCCCCCAACCCCATCCAACACTGCCACCCCCGCCTGCCCCCCTCATCTAACACCGGCCTCCCCCCACCTATCCCCAACCTTGTCCAACATGGCCCCCCCCACGTTCATCCCCCAACCTCATCCAACACTATCCTCACCCGTCCCTACTTCCACCCCCAACCTCATCCAACATCGCCCCCGTCCAACACCGCCCCCCCGCCCGCCCCCCAAACATTTTCAGCATCGCCCTCAACCTGGTCCCCCCCACCCCGTGCGCCCCCCCCTGCTCCCCCCACCCCGTCTGCCCCCGCCCCCTCTCTGGGCCAGTCAGACTGTACACCAACAACAAGACTGCTGCTGCTGCCTTTGGGCAGGTGAGTCTCCAAGTAGCGTGCGCACGCAGGCAAACGCACACACACACACACACACACACACACACACACAGACACACACAACTTTTTACTGCAACTTATTGACAGGTTCCAACTTTGCCTGTACAGGACATTGTTGGAGAGATTATCTGGGGAAGCGAGGTTCAGGGTACATGCCTGTGTAGTACTCCAGGGAAAGTGTGGGGAGAGAGAGGGCGGGAGGTCAGTCATTTGCAAACAGTGCCTGGGCTCCCATCAATGTCCAGGACTGTTCATGGCAATATTTCAGTAAGTCAAGTTCACTTTTAATCACTGGAAACAAAAGACGCGATCAGTGTTTACTTCTTTGTTCTAATGTTTCTATCAGGACTTCGAGATCTCCTTCTGTTAATCCGATATTCAGATAATTGATATTTGGATAATCGAGGTTCTTCTGTATAACATTATTTCTGCTGGTTTGCTTCCACAATCTATCCTTATTAGATTGGTTTTACTTGTGGGTGATGGGGTGTGTGTGAACTGTAAGTTCACAGTTTGATTGAAATCTCAAAGTGATTGTAAAATGTTTTTCTGTCTTTGATGCACGTCTATGAACAAATTTTCAAATTTTCATTGGGGATGAGGTACTTGAAGTAAATGTTTATTTTCATAAGGAAATTAGTATTTGAAGGGATTTAAATGTCATCTTTTTTCATGATGTGAATAGACCTTTGAAACTATACCTTATTTCATTTCACTGTGTCTCCTGAGATCTGTTCTTGCAGAATATTGAAAAATTTGGTATGCAGGATGTAAAATTAAGATGTGGTCAGTATGTGTGGCATGAGTTGCCACTAAGTTGGCACAGGGGTTATAAAGGATCATCGGGATGACTGGGGGCCTGAGTTACCATATAGTGTTTGAGGGCCAAATGGGAGTCATAGTTTGTCATGAGTTTGCATGGATGAGACCTGGGGAGAGTGTGGTGGGTGAGTGAATGCTTGGATTGAAGGGTTTTTTTTGTGTGATATTGTTTTTGTTATGACTGGGATCAAGTCCCAGAGCACGGACGGGAGCCTTTTAGCCAGCCCGCTTTGGCACTCAACAGGTCATGTTGCTATACTTCCAACTCTTTCCAGCATTGGTGGGCCTGACTCCTTCACAAACTCCCCAATCCCCCCCATCACTCCAGCACCACCCCCACACACACCCCCTCACCTCCCCAAAGAAAAATATAAACACCTGGGCCACTTTCTCCTGAGTTGAGTTTGTGGGTACGTCCCCAACTGATAAACAAAAACCTGTCCTTTGTCAATGGGTTGGAATGTCATTTCCTTCATTGGAAACTGAAGCTATGTCACTTAAACATATCAAAGATCCTAAGGGGCCATTGTGATTTCTTCATTTTTAACTACTTTGAAATCCCCAGACTCCACATTTCCAAGGCTGAGATCTGGATGACTACTTGTGGGAAGTGATAGTGGGCGATGTCCTTGCTTTGGAATTCAGGAACTCCTGAGTCGTTATTAATGATCTTGCGCTCCTTGGATCACAAGGGTTTCTGTTCAATAGATCAATTACATTGTTAAGTCTTGCTTCATGACAGAACTGGGAATGCTCTCAACTATTAGTTTTCCAGAATCCCCAGGAATCGTCAGCATCACGTATGCTGATGGAGTTCTGGAAAGCTTTAATGAAGATATTAACTGGCTTTGTTGGGCGTATTGGAAATTATGTCATGAAGTGGATCTTGTTTGATGCTATCATTATTGATGCTGAGGGCTGGAGCAGAGTGGGGATGGTTATTGGACTGGGGACTGGTGCAGACAGGTCAGTGGATTAAGAGCCTGGTCAGACCATGTGTGGAAGCCCCCTGAGCTGACCTATAGCAATGTAATGTTTCCCTGGAATCTGTTTATTTAACTGCAATATTTATCCTTTTAACTTCATTTCTTATCTTCTACCTTATACTATGAATCACTGTAAGGTAATGCAACTTTCTTTCTTTATTTCTCTACTTTGTATCTAAGATTTGTACCTAGGTACATGGTGAGGGGCGACAGTGTGAACTTTTCACTGTTTTTGAGTACATATGACAATAAACCTAATTCTAATAATTTAGCTCAGAATGTTATTTTGGATTGTAGAAATTTCTGTCAGATGAAGACAAGTCGGCGAATATTTTACTTCAACTCTCCTTCTAATCTGCATTCACTCAGAGATTGTTGGAAAGAGGAAATTTGTTTAATCATCAGTTTGTGTAACCTAAGTATGTTCTCAAATTTTCATGATGAATGAAGCTTTATTACTATTCCAACAAGCAAATCAGGTTGGGAGCAGGGTGATAGTCCTGGGGAGGGAGGATCAGGGATTCTTTAAACATTTTAAAATGCTATCGAGGTGCACGGCTAAGAGAAATTTCCTTATGAATAATTAAAATGAGAACCTTTGCATCTTGTGAAGGAGAGTTGGGAAATGTTTGAAGCAGAGGGAGATACATATAGGTGGAATTAGGTTAGCACAGAGAGGGCTGAATGGCCTCCTTTTGTGCTTTAAACCTCTAAGACTCCATGGTTCTACATGTTGATGAATAGGGTTGTCATCAGTTAGTATTGACAAGTGAATGAGTTCCAGTGAATAATTTACAAAATACCCAATTAGTCTGAGGTAGAAGGAAAGTACTTACCAAGAAACAAATTGCAAACATTTGGCTCAATTATGAATTATTTGACATGCATTTTTAATTTGATGGGATGAATGAAGTAAATGGAAATGAACTATATATTCTATACATGTGATAGAACAGCGTGAGAGACATATGACATAAGACAGCTACCCTTGATATCAAGGTAGCATCCCTCGGGACACAAGCTGAACTTGATATGATTGAGTATGTATAAAGCCATGCTTCCCAAGTGGTTTAGGGAATTTAACCATTAATCTATTACACCGTACTAAACCAGTTTAGTGACTGTTCCATACCAAACTAACAACTCAGCTGAAGTTGTCAAATTGGTGGCAATATTCTGGATTTGGATCCTGATGGTTGAGATTGGATACCTACAACTGATGAGTAATTATCCTGAAAAGCGTGGGGAGATGTTGATTGATTGGCCTCCATTGTTATTGCTCCCTACTGTGGCCAGATAACTCACCCACACTCAGAAACAGAGGCCCACATACATACTATTGTCACTTTGGTAAGGGAACAGAGGAAAGGGGAAAAAATCATGAGAAACCACAAGAAAAACTTTAATTTTGAAAAAAAGAATTAACTAGAGAAGTGACAATATCATCATGTTACAAGTCTTTCCCTCTATTTGCTCAGGTGGCCAAAAAAAAGTCCCTTAAAGAAGTGAATGACCTCCATCTGCACTGCAGGGCTCCTATGTTCTAATAAGCTTTGACAAAATGTCTCCTTTTATTTAAACAATAATTTACTCCTTGTCATGGCCAACATTCTCCCCTCAACTAAAAGTTATCTAAAGCTGATTAGCTAGTTAAAGGGTTTTGTTACTTTTTGTGGGATCTTGCTATGTGCAAAATGGCTGATATTTTTGAAGTACAATACTCACCACATGTTACAACCAATGCATGTGAAAGAGAACTGTCAACTGTCAACTGTCTCAGACTGTAGATCAACAAGAAACTGAACCACGGACCACAGAAGGGGAGTTCAAACGGGTAAAATTCTCTAAACTGGAGAATGGATTATTCCCTTCTTGAAACAAATGTTTTCAACTTCTGTTATGGATTGATAGATCCTGTCACTGCTCTGGTTTTTTTTTCACGTCCCTTGCTAATTTTTAAAAACAACAAATGAATCACTTCTACATTCCTGTCAGTGGAATGAGTAGTGGGTTCACCGACCCCCAGGAGGTCAGGCCTCATTGTTGATTTTCTTCACCCAAACAACAGATGGCGCTCTTACACTTACATCATTTCAAATGGGCCAGACTTGTCAAGGAAAAAATGTTGCCTGAAATGACCTAATTTCACAAACTCTAAATCAAATTTTACTCTGAAAGATTGCTTTGAGGTAATGTTGATTGGTAATACTTCTGTCCCTGTGTGCTCAGTAACTTGATAGCTTGCTCCAGACTGTTGTAAAATACATATTTAAGTTTAAATCTTGTACCCATGTTAGAGACTGTTTCCAACAAAGAAATGCAAAGTGGTGTGACTTAGCATTGCTATTGAACTGGTAATTATGTATCTACTGCAGGTCGAAATATCACCATATCTGTACTAAAAACCAAAATTTAAATTAAAAATTGGTTGCATAATGAAAGACACATCTAAATAGAATCTTACCTCACCTCTCAGACACCTTTCAGTGTTTCACATGCATTGGTTGTAACATGTGGTGAGTATTGTACTTCAAAAATATCAGCCATTTTGCACATAGCAAGATCCCACAAAAAGTAACAAAACCCTTTAACTAGCTAATCAGCTTTAGATAACTTTTAGTTGAGGGGAGAATGTTGGCCATGACAAGGAGTAAATTATTGTTTAAATAAAAGGAGACATTTTGTCAAAGCTTATTAGAACATAGGAGCCCTGCAGTGCAGATGGAGGTCATTCACCTCATTAAGTCTGCACTTACCCATAACCCATCCCTGCAGCCTCACATCTAGTGTGGCTAGCCCACCTAGCACAACCCGTGGACACTACAGAGCAATTTGGCCAATCCACCCTAACCTACACATCTCTGGGCACTGTGGGTAGTTTAGCATGGCCAATCCACCTAATCTGCACATCTTTGGACTGTGGAAGGAAAATGACAGCAGACACAGGGTGGACATGTAAACTCCACACAGATAGTCAGCCAAGGCTGGGACTGAACCCAGGTCCCTGCTGCTGTGAGGCAACAGGGCTAACCACTAAGCCACCATGCTGCCCTTATCCTGATTTAATTTGATTTTCTGATTTGATTTATTCTTGTCACATGTACCTAGGTGCAGTGAAAGGTTTTGTTGTGTATGCACTACAGGAAGATCATACTAAACAAAACACATTAGGATAATAGAACAGAGCGAAGAGTACAGTGGTTTGGCTGCAGAGAAGGTGCACAAAGAGCAGGATCAAAGTTGAAGTTAGAATTTGTGAGGTCCATTCAGAAGTCTGAGAGCAGTGGGAAAGAAGCTGTTCTTCAGCTTGTTGGGATGTGTGTTTGACCTTTTGTATCTTCCGCCTCATCTTCCGCCTAGGAACCCTCCAACCACACGGGATGAATGCAGATTTCTCCAGCTTCCTCATTTCCCCTCCCCCCACCTTATCTCAGTCCCAACCCCCGGATTCAGCACCGCCCTCTTGACCTGCAATCTTCTTCCTGACCTCTCCGCCCCTCCCCTCCCTCCCCCCCCCCTCCCCGGCCTATCACCCTCACCCTCACCTCCTTCCACCTATCGTATTCCCAGCGCCCCTCCCCCAAATTCCCTCCCCCCTACCCTTTATCTGAGCCCATTTGGCACACCAGCCTCATTCCTGAAGAAGGGCTTTTGCCCGAAACGTTGATTCTCCTGCTCCTCGGATGCTGCCTGGCCTGCTGTGTTTTTCCAGCACCACATTTTTCAACTTTTGTATCTTCTGTCTGACACAAGAAGTTGGAAGAGATCATAACTGGGGTGGGAGGTGTCTTTGATTATGTTGGCTGCTTTCCCGAGACAGTCCAAATTCAATGGGTGGAAGGCTGGCTTGTGTGATGGACTGGGCTGTGTTCACAACTCTCTGTAGTTTCTTGCAGTCTTGGGCAGAGCAGTTGCCATACCAAGCCGTGATGCATCCAGATAAAATGTTTTCTATGGTGCATCTCTAAAAATTGGTAACAGTCTTTACAGGCAATCTAAATTTCCTTAGCATCCTGAGAAAGTAGAGGCTTTGTTGTACTTTCTTGACCGAAGCATCTATGTGGATGCACCAGGACAGATTGTTGGTGATCATCCCTCCCAGAAACTTGACGTCCTCAACCATTTCTACCTTAGCAATGGTGACGTAGACAGGGGCACACTCTCAACCTTGCTTCCTGAAGTCAATGACCAGCTCCTTCATTTTGCTGACACTGAGGGAGATATTGTTATATTTACACCATGCCACAAAGCACTATATCTCTTTCCTGTATTCTGTCTTGTCATTATTTGAGATCCATCTAACAGCAGTGCTGTCATCAGTGAATTTGAAGATGAAGTTAGGATGAGGTTTGGCCACACAGACATGAGTTTAGTAAGGGGTTGGGTGTGCAGCCTTGCAGGGTACCAGTATTGAAGATTATCATGGAGGTGTTGTTGCCTATTCTCACTGAATCATTGTCTTGCAATAATCAGGACACTTTCCAAGAATGCCAAAGTCAAGAAAAAGAACATGTTTATGCTGCATGATATGTGTTTCCTGATTAGTTGACAAGCTGACTCTGATAGGTAGAAGGGTTGCCATGGAGAATGCAACAGTCAGATTATGACTGACAGTTAACTGCCAAGCTTTGTTTAAATTTAAATACTTTTGCGTAAACCTGTTGTTCCCTATTACATTGATATTATTGTGAATTGTCCTGATCAGAATCAGATAATAAGCTTCGATAAAATGAGTATTTTCTTTCACATCTGCTCAACTAAATAACTATGTGGAATAAAGAGCTTGGGAATCTTATTATTGCCCTGCTCGTGATTATCCAAACTGACAGCAGATTAGTTTAGCACATCAGCCAAAGGGCTGGACCTCTTAAGAATTCTGCATTCCCTCAGATATTTTCTAATCAACGTTTTATTACACGCTCTTGGAGCAGGTGGACCTTGAACCTTGGTCTCTGGCTCAGCGGTAGGGACACAAAACATAACACCACAAGGGCCCTTCAGTACAGTGCTTCATTCAACATACCATCTGTACGATATGAATTTCGGTAGCTGGTCTCAATACTGGGTACTACGATTGATGTCATCAGCCCTGAGTTAGTCGAAAAGCAAAAATGAGAGCGGCCTTTCATTTTGCTAATTGCTATCTGCAGTAAATTTGTATAGGGATGTCAAAAGGTATTGGACTCAACTTGAATCCATCCAGTCATTGTCTGCCATAACTCACTATTATCTACTTACATTTTACATTTAGGTGAGATACTGGAGCTTTGCCGAGCGCTTATCAAACTGTACCGTAGTAAAAGTTGACACTTTTAATGACAAAGAAGGAAGAAACAGCAGTGAAGCCTGGGGGTCTTTATATGATATTGGAGGGACTATAGCTTCAAGTTATTTTGACACGAGTGTAGATCAGCAACCAGATCGCACACAAGTGCCCAAATCAAAATGTGACTAATTGCAATAAGGTTACACTCAAACTGTATGTATATTGTCTGGATTGACACCAGAGTAATGTATGGTTCAGTTTCAAACGATAAGTTACCATGGTATTAGCCTTCTTGCTTAAATATCACATCAGCATAATTCTGACAATAATAAGTCTGTGCTTGTTTTAAAAAAAGGTTTAGTAAAACAATATGTGAGATCTCAGCTGCAATTATGCAATGCACAACCAGCCCTGGGATGAATAATCACAGAATCAGAGACTTACATCCTGTCAGTACATTTCAGCAGCTTGCAGCAAAACAATTCTGCAGAATTCCCCTAACTAACTCAACTACTTTCACAACTTGAAAGTTCCTAATAAATGCATAGAACACAATGTAAAAAGGAGACAAATGAGGATCTAGAGCAAATGGAACGTATGGGAGACGTTTTCTTTGTTTAACTCAGTTTCTTCATTTTATAATTGAAACAACAACTGTATCCAGCTGAGCTTTTCCAATCCCTTCTCCAGGGGGTCACTCTCCTATAAACACTCCAGCTCAACTGGAACTCTGAGCTCGATGGCACATTTTGTGGTTGGTCCTGAGAAGCCAGCACCCATGGCCTTTTGTGAGAGCTATAGCCTCACATTGGCCAAAAAAAAACTTAAATCCTGCCTTACCCTTCATGAGTATCCCCCATCCATCCCCTCTCTAACACTCACATCATCCAAACGATCATCCCTACAATCTAGAATTGTTCTTTTAAGCAACTTACCCACCTTCAGAAGTCCACATTTATCTGTTGACTGTCCCTTTCACTAACCCTCCCAACTTCTTCATTTTTACTGCTCTGTGAGTGGTTTTGTCACACTGAAGGTGTGAAGCACACTGTAGTTAGTGTTCCACCCAATAGTAAAACAGCCAATGGCCTTTGGGCTCTCCTTTATAAATGGCAATGGAGTTGGGCAGCAAGTTGTCGCTGTGACAAGGAGCCTTGTTATTTATCCACAAAGATCTACTATAGCCCTCCCATAGCTGTGGCATTGTCAGTCTGACAATAGGGTTCACTGCTGAGATGGTACACTTTCCTTATGATTGCATGCTGTCTCCTGTGCACACTGGGAGCCTCTTTAATTTTAATCTTATCACATGGGAGGCAGCAAAAAGCCTAAGAGCTAAAATAGTACCCCCTTCCTGCACTGCAACCAGGACTGGCACACACAGTTAAAGTTCCATCCTAGATGTCACCATTATGGCCAAACTGGGGGGATGCACTGATTCCTTTCCATCTCCTATACTTCCACTGACCAGCATTTGAATTTAAAAGGGAGGTAATATAGTCAATCATATTAGACTCAGTCAGCATCTATTGCTCTACCATTGTTATCGTCTGCTATAGTAGGTTTTCAGATCAGTTGTTTGACAAGAGGGTTTCCAGAAAAAAGAAAGACCAAGGGCAAAGGCTCTTATCCCTGTGGCACATTGTTTCTGACTGTAATACATTTTCCACACACCACCTGGATCATACAGTTTCTCTCTGGAAACATTTCAGGCTCAATGACTCAATTCAGGCAGCTTGTGTTCTTTGCAAACGAAGTATTGTTGCTGCTGTGGCCAATTGTCCTTTGTTTTGAAACAAGGTTCTCTTCAAACAGTTAATGATATCCCGATGTACAGATATCAATATTTTAGATTACATATCTTCATAACAGTCACACTTTGTCACGGAGGCTAAATGATCCGAAAAGGGGTGTTTTGTTTTAGAAAAAGAAAAGTAATGTTGGTCATTTCTTGTTGGTTTTCTGACCGGGGATTTACAAATAGCTTCCAACCTTCAATTTGTCATTAATCTCAACTGGTACCTAATTAGGAAACCTCTTTTGAAAACTGGACAGCTGTCTAAGTAGGAGAGTCTTGTGGTCCAGTGGTAGTGTCACTACCTCTAGGCTAGACAGTCTATGTTCAAGTAACGCTTGCCCTGGATGTGTGTTCTAAGATGTCCAAATAGATTGTTCTAAGCAGCGCCTATAAAGAGGAAAGAAGCAACTTAAACACTGCTGTATGTTAGCTGAACAGGGCAAATGCCTCAAACTAAGGTAGGACTCTCTGGGAAGAGGGCAGTGGGGAACTTCAAGGGTAAGGTCGCGAAGTGGTCTACTCCACAAAGAAAAGGGAATTTTTGGGGAAAAATAATGTGACGAGAAATTGAATATCCATTCTGGAGATCATGGTTTGCAAGGATGCCTCAACCCATCACCCATCAGCCATTCAATTAAATGGCTACAATAGAACGTTTTAGGTTTCATCTGCATGAATGTGATAGGAACTGGGAAATCCCCCCCGTCCACCCTATGCTCAACTCCTGAATGCTGTCTGCCATTTAACTTCAGCAGGGAAACCCCAGATGGTGGTCTTTCCCCACGGTGCCTTGGCGGAAGCTGCCCCAAGCTTCAGTGCATCCCTCAGCACCTAGTCCCAGAACGTGGAATGTGCCAATCTGCAACCACTCGGTGGGGATCAACTCCTTGCTCTGGAACACCAACAAGTTTCGGGCAGACTAAAGAGTGTCTTTCAGCAAGTTGATGGTCCTCGAGGCACAGTTGACTTTTGTCTCAGTATGTGTCCAGGGGAACAGACGGTCAAGCACAGAGTCCTGCATCACAGAGCTGGTGGGAACGAACCTCAACAAAATCACTGCATCTCTCTCCACACTCCCTTCCACCCTCCCTCCCCCACCACTTTGAGGGCAACATGTGGTGGCACTTCGGCCCCATACATTCCTCATGCTGAATTCACATCTCTCCAGCTGTAGTCACAGCAGTCAGATCATTCCAATTCAGATAGGCACCCACATCACAGCTGAAATGGTCAGCCTTAGTAAATTCCCTGATGAAAGGCTTATGCCCAAAACGTTGACTCTCCTGCTCCTCAGGTGCTGCCTGATCTGCTGTGCTTTTCCAGCACCACACTCTCGACTGTGATCTCCAGCATCTGCAGTCCTCACTTTCTCTAAATTCCCACTTACACAGGAGATGCAGAAATGAATTCCGCTCCCCTCAAACATCTTTGCTCTAAGGAGAACAATGCCAGCTTTTCTACTCTCAGTATTTAGATATCATTAAGTTATAGGAATTCACTTCCTAGTTTATGTAGATTATATTCCAAATATAATAGAAACTGAATTACTTTGCCAGCTGTGTACATATTCTAGATATAACCAGCAACCAAATTATCCCTGTGTCTCACTGCTGGAGTTAAGTTTACCTTCCAAGCAAATACTGATAGGTATCCAGCTCCAGGGATTCATGTGGTAAATCTGCAGCCCTGTCGCAGTATTCTGCTTTATTCCTTATTTTAATCATTTGAGGATCCTTGCTTCCAGTGCCCTATTTGTCAGTGTGTCCTATGTGTTATTCACTCTTTGTGTGAAAAATGAATTCTTGACATCCATCTGAAATGTTCCCATTGAGTTGTTGTGGTTCTGTTCGCCGAACTGGGAATTTGTCTTGCATTTCAGCATTCATGCAGGAACCAGAGTTGTTCGTATGTGGCGCTTAGGCGATTGGCATAGGATTCCCATTTCCTGGCTTGTCTTAGCGTCTCTCGCCCGTAGGTGTTCAAAGTTTGGTAGAAGATTTGTAGCTCGGGTGCTCGTTGTTGTGGTTCTGTTCGCCGAGCTGGGAATTTGTCTTGCAAGACAAATTCCCAGCTCGGCGAACAGAACCACAACAACGAGCACCCGAGCTACAAATCTTCTACCAAACTTTGTTCCCATTGAGTGTCTGAAGCTACAGGCTGAATTCTACCATGTTTTGGCTCAGTGTCGATTGGCAGCATTTCATGGTGTTTTGCCTCTTTTGCTCACACAGTTCTCTGCTTCTCCTCTGACTAAGTATACATCTGGCCTCTACTCTCGGGTAACCTTACACTCAGCAGAGATGGGTGTGCCCTCTGGTTCCCTGCCATGTTTAATCCTCAGCCACACACCTATTCAAACCCTGCTCCTTGGATGCTGGCTGACCTGCTGCGCTTTTTCAGCAACACATTTTCAGCTCTGAGCTCCAGCATCTAGTGTCCTCACTTTCTCCTAAATCATACCAAATGCCTTCTTCACTATCCCTGTCTATCTGCGACTCTACTTTCAAGGAAATACGAACCTGCTCTCCAAGGTCTCTTTGTTCAGCAACACTCTCCAGGACCTTACCAGTAAGTGTATAAGTCCTGCTAAGATTTGCTTTTCCAAAATTCATCACCTTGCACTTACCTAAATTAAACTCCATCTGCCACTCCTCAATCCATTAGCCCATCTGACCAAGATCCCGCTGTACTCTAAGCTAACCTTCTTTGCTAACCATTACACCTCCCATTTTGGGATCATCTCCAAACTTGATCAACTTATTGTGCTTGTACATAGTCATCCAAATCCATTTGTTCTTCAATCGCTCTAAGTCTCTCAATGTTACAAAATGTTACAATTTGTCTTTCTCCTTACGCTGGCTACTATTGTCTTATAATGATATATACCTTTGAGGGGGGGTGGGGAGGTTAACATACCTTACTGTCTCTCACCACCCATCTTAAGACGATATAATGTGTTAGTCCCACTTCTTCTTAGGCTGTATATAAGCAGCAGTGATAGCAGTTACAGGCACTATACTTGACTCACAGCAGTGAATATTATATGCTATGGTCTTGCCTTCAAAAGAAGAATCTGCATTATTGTTTCATCTATCCTGGCATGTGATTGGTACCGCTTACATTAAGATGAATGTTATTCTTACATTTCAATTTTTAGAAATTCTAGCTCTTAGCTAAATAACATACTGTGCTGCCGAATTTAGTATCATCTGAAAACTTCTACATAGTGAAATATTGAGGCTCCAATACAGATCCCTTGGGAATAACAGTTCTCAAGTCCTTACAATTATAGAACAGGTCCTCTGACCCTATGTTCTGTCTTCTCCCTCGGGTTCGGTCTATTTTCATTTCTTTCTGATAATCCCTTGTGTGAAACCTTATCAAATCCCTTCTGAAAGCCTATATAGATAACATCCGAGTGACCTCCTCAGAAAAATTCAAATACATTAATCAGTGTTGAACTACCCTTCACAAATCCACATTGACTCTCCTTATTCAGCTTATACTTGTCCTAATGCTCAGCCACTTGCTCTTGGATGACAGACTGCTTTAGAAATCCCATTGACTGCGAGCTGCAGAAAAGGTAGTGAAAGAATACAAAGGAAGAGCTGCATAAGGGGAATACAAGAAAAGCTTGAAAATTAGACCAAGACAACACTAGAGGTTTTTACAAATCCACTAGCTAAGAATAATGTGAGCCCCTGAACAACAGATATACGTGATATGTAAGACAAATTTGGGAAAAAGGAATTAATTAAGAGAATTTCAAATTTGTTTTCTTTTCAAGAAACCAAAATAACAGTCGATGAATGAAAGTTTTTGATATTGCCTATTTCAACATTCAAACAATATCCTTATAATGATCAACTAGAAGAATTATCCAGAAGGGCACAGATAGAAAACAGTTAAGTATATATCTCTTTGTAGACCTATTATGAGTAGAGTCTCACAGATTCAGTGTTGTGAGTTTTGCTATTTATAATTTAATGATCTGGATGTAGGTGTTGAAGGCATGATCTGAAAAGTTGTAGATGATACATAAGAATATAAGAAATAGGAGCATGAGTAGGCCATCTGCCCAGTCAATCCTGCTCGGCCACTCAATAAGATCATGGCTGATCTTTTTGTGGACTCAGCTCCACTTATTCACTGGATCTGCCCGATAGGACAATATCTATTCAGATGTCTTGCTATTTCTTCCTTGATTATTAATTCAAGCATTTTCCCCTCTACAGAGATTAAGCTAATAGGCCTTTTGTCTGTCTCCTTTTTTAAATTGTGGTGTCATGTTTGCTATTTTCCAATCAGCCAGAACCACCCCAGAGTCCAGTGAATTTTGGTAAATTACCACGAGTGCATTTGTTATTTCCACAGCCGTTTCTTTTAGCACCCTGAGATGCATTCCATCAGGTGAGCTGACTTGTCTACCTTTCGCCCCATTAGCTTACCTAATGCTGCCTCTTCAGTGATAATGATTGGTTCCAGGCTCACACCCGCCATAGCCTCCTTGTCAGCAGTTATTACTGCGATAACTTCGGAAAGTCAGTAATGCTGAACCCTTTCAGATGTGATCGGCAATTTGGGTCATAGAGTCATAGAGATGTATGGCATGGAAAGAGACCCTTCAGTCCAAATCGTCCATCCCGACCAGCTATCCCAACCCAATCTATTCCCACCTGTCAGCACCCGGCCCATATCCCTCCTAGGTCATGGCAGTTTTATTCATTTGGACAGCGTCGATACTGTTGTCTCCAGAGAAAAGTATTTAAAAAGCTCGCAAAAGGTTCTCGATGGTTTAGTGTGCTGCAAATAGGTGTTGGGGTGCACATGTTGAAAAATTGACTGTAAGACAAGTCACAATATTTTGTCCCCGTACAAAACTACAACTACAGGTAAGCCAAGGGCAGCTGAGGCTGCAAGTGATGGACAGAGGGGAGTGATCTCACAACTAACAGATCAAATTTAAGCTCAACAGTAGTCTCACATCCAGCTATGAATGGTGGTGGACAGTAAAATGACTGAAAGAAAGAGAAGGGTCCATAACTATCACCATCCACCATCAACATATCAACGCAGAAGACATTTTATGCATTTGCAACAAGCTTCAGCAAATTTGCAGCATCACAAATTCCAGTCTTCAGCCAAATTAGTTCACTCCACTTGGTAACAAGAAATGGCTAGATGACTGGAAGCCATTAACTTCAGAGGTGAAAGGATTATCACATGAGGAGAGATTGAGCAGGTTAGTCATGTGCTCTGTCGAGTCGCAAGTGTGATGCTGGAAAAGCACAGCAGGTCAGGCAGCATCCGAGGAGCAGGAGCATCAATGTTTCGCGCATAAGTTCTTCATCAGGAACAGCTGATGCCTGAAATGTCAATTCTCCTGCCCCTCGGATGCTGCCTGACCTGTTGTGCTTTTCCAGCACCACACTCTCAACACTGATCTCCAGCATCTGCAGTCCTCACATTCTCCAACTACTCTCTAGAGTTTAGAAGAATGAAGTATATAAAGGGATTGACAAACAAGATGCAGAGGAATCTAAATGAGAGGTGACAGTTTTAGGATAAGGAGTAATGGATTTAATACAGTGATGAGGAGGAATTATTTCTCTCAAAGGATTGTGAATCTGTGAAATTCACGACCCAGAAATGTGGTGGATACCGGGACACTGGGAATAAGTTTTAGGAGAAAATGGACATTGGAGCTGAACTGCCTACTCCCGCTCCATTGCTATAGCCTTAAATCACATTTTGACAATAATACTTGAAAAGTTGTGACCTCGAACTAACCATCCCCCTAGCCATGTTGTTCCAGTCCAGCTACAATAGTGGCATTTACCTGACAATGTGGAAAATTGCCCAGGTAAAACAGGGGACCAATCTAACTTGGTCAAATTCCACTCAAATTATTTCTCTTAATCATCTGCAAAGTGATGAAAGGGGTTGTCCTCAGTGCTACCACCTGGACAGTGACGTTCATTTTTATTTCTCCAGGGCCACTCACACCTGACCTCATTATACCCTTCATCCAAACAGAAACAATCCTAAGACTGTCCTTAACATCAAGGCAACATTTGACCAAGTCTGGCATTAAAGAGCCCCAACAAGTCACCATGATGTTGCTGCTCCCTCCCTCTCACATTTTCCTCTTCACTGAAGGATCCTCATCCTGAATGAGTGTTGACCATGGCACTCAGGCACTGCCAGTCTTAGTAGGCTTAGTAGCTGCTGTGATACAGTCTATCCTACTGCTCCCCTCAGGCCTCGTACTCCTCGCCAGGACCACATCAAGACTGTTCACATCACACGCATCAAGTGAGGGTCAACCCAGGTCAATGGCTTCCCAATGATCTCTCCTCTATGCATTAGTAAGAAGCTGATGGCCATCAATTGGCATCAGAAGAGATGGAGTGTGGTTCTGCCTTCAGTTGCCTGATGACTCGCATGAACCACTGTTCAAAGGGTGGGGATGATTCAAGCGGTGACTTCAGGTGTTTTTTTGGGGTACAGCATTTTGTGAAACTTGTGAATGAATCGGTGAATGAAAAGGGAGCTGGATGTTCAGGTTAGCTGATTTTGGGCTGTTGAGTTCCACATTCACCAGAGTGAAACTGGACTAAAATTGAGAGATGATAAGGACAGAGAGCACAGAGTAGGATTGCATTCTCCTGAATACAGAAGGTTAATTGTGATTAATCATGGTTAAAGTTTTGACAGGGTGGTTGGAGAGGAATTATTTATTTTTGTAGGAGGCAGTCCAGAACGACTAAGCACAACTTTGTCCGGTCTGGTCCACTAGGTAATACTTTTGTATCTGAGTCAGAAGGGTGTTGGTTCAAGTCCCACTACAAAGACTATGTGAACGTCAGACACTGTGTTTAAATTACAACAGTGGTTATGTTTTATTGCTTGTGAAGCACTTTAGGGGACCCTGAGCTTGTGAGAGGCACTATCATAGTGCCATAGAGTCATAGAGATGTACAGCACAGAAACAGATCCTTCAGTCCAACTCATCCATGCCAACCAGATATCCCAACCCAATCTAGTCCCACCTGCCAAGACCTGGCCCATAACCCTCCAAACCCTTCCTATTCATATACCCATCCAAATGCCTTTTAAATGTTGCAATTGTACCAGCCTCCACCACTTCCTCTAGCAGTTCATTCCAGACATGTACCACCCTCTGTGTGAAGAAGTTACCCCTTAGGTCTCTTTTATATCTTTCCCTTCTCACCCTAAACCTATGCCCTCTAGTTCTGGACTCCCCCACACCAGGGAAGAGACTTTGTCTATTTATGCTGTCCATGCTCCTCATGATTTTATAAACCTCTATAAGGTCACCCTTCCGATACTCCAGGGAAAACATCCTCAGCCTATTCAACCTCATCCTATAGCTCAAATCCTCCAACCCTGGCAACATCCTTGTAAATCTTTTTTGAACCCTTTCAAGTTTCACAACATCCTTCCGATGGGAAGGAGACCAGAATTTCATGCAATATTCCAAAAGTGGCCCAACCAATGTCCTGTACAGCCACAACATGACCTCCCAACTCCTGTACTCAATACTTTGACTAATAAAGAAAAGCATACCAAACACCGTCTTCACTATTCTGTCCACTTTCAAGGAGATATGAACCTGCACTTCAAGACCTCTTTGTTCAGCAACACTCCCTCGGACCTTACCATTAAGTGTATAAGTCCTGCTAAGATTCCCTTTCCCAAAATGCAGCATCTCGATAAATTATCTAAACTATTTAATTATCTAAATTAAGCTCCATCTGCCACTTCTCAGCCCATTGGCCCATCTGATCAAGATCCACTTGTAATCTGAGGTAACCCTCTTCAGTGTCCACCATACCTCCAATTTTGGTGTCATCTGCAAACTTACTAACTCTATCTCTTATGCTCACATCCAAATCATTTATATAAATGATGAAAAGCAGTGGACCCAGCACTGATCCTTGTGGCACTCCACTGGTCACAGGCCTCAAGTCTGTAAAACAACCCTCCACAATCACGCTCTGTCTTCTACCTTTGAGCCAGTTCTGTATCTAAACGACTAGTTCTCCCTGAATTCCATGAGATCTAACCTTGCTCATCAGTCTCCTATGGGGAACCTTGTCAAACGCCTTACTGAAGTCCATATAGATCACATCCACTGCTCTGCCGTCATCAATCCTCTTTGTTACTTCTTCAAAAAACTCAATCAAGTTTGTGAGACGTGATTTCCCATGCAAAAATACATGTTGACTATCCCTAATCAGTCCTTGCCTTTCCAAATACATGTACATCCTGTCCCTCAGGATTCCCTCCAACAACTTGCCCACCACTGAGGTCAGGCTCACTGGTTTATAGTTCCCTGCCTTGCCCTTACCATCCTTCTTAAACAGTGGCACCATGTTAGCCAACCTCCAGCCTTCTGGCACTTCACCTGTGACTATCGATGATACAAATATCTCAGCAAGAGGCCTAGCAATCACTTCTCTAGCTTCCCACAGAGTTCTAGGTTACACTTGATCAGGTCCTGGGGATTTATCCACTTTTATGCATTTCAAGACATTCAGCACTTCCTCGTCTGTAATATGGATATTTTTCAAGATGTCACCATCTATTTCCCTACATTTTATACCTTCCATATACATTTCCACAGTAAATACTGATGCAAAATACTAATTTCATATCTCCCCATCTCCTGCAGTTCCACACAAAGGCAGCCTTGCTGATCTTTGAGGGGCCCTTTCTCTCCCTAGTTACCCTTTTGTCCTTAATGTATTTGTAAAAACCCTTTGGATTCTCCCTAACTCTATTTTCCCAAGCTATCTCATGTGTCCCCGTTTTGCCCTCCTGATTTCCCTCTTAATTATACTCCTATTGCCTTTATACTCTTCCAAGGATTCATTTGATCTATCCTGACATATGCTTCCTTCTTTTTCTTAACCTCAATTTCTTTAGTCATCCAGCATTCCCTACACCTACCAGCCTTTCCTTTCACCCTGACAGGAATATACTTTCTCTGGATTCTTGTTATCTCATGTCTGAAGGCTTCCCATTTTCCAACCATCTCTTTACCTGCGAACATCTGCCCCCAATCAGCTTTGGAAAGTTCTTGCCTAATACCGTCAAAATTGGCCTTTCTCCAATTTAGAACTTCAACTTTTACATCTAGTCTATCCTTTTCTATCACTATTTTATCAAAAAAGTCCACTCTTTGTGAAATGCATTGCTAGGAAACAGGGTGCAGGTTTGTTCAGTTGAGTCACTTAAGCAGGCATTGGAAGATTATTTGGTTAGAAATAATGTGCGGGGGCATTGTGAAAAGGCAGGAGATTGGCAATGGGCATTATGTCCATTGAGTGAGCCAGAGCAAGCAAGTGGGCCTGAATGGACTCCTTCTGTGCCCTAACAATCCTGCAAACGCTAATATTCACATTGGGCCATTCAGAGATGATGTCAGGATGCACCTCAACACGCATAGGTGGTGGGATTTGGAACTGTCTCACCCAACAGCTGTTGATGCTATAAGTCACTTGAAAATTTTAAATTGAAGGCTGCAGATTTTTGTTTGGCAAGATGTTAGGGGATATTAGAAGGTGGATGAGTGGAGTTAACCCAGCCATGATCTAACTGAATGGAGGAAAAGACTTAAGGGCCTCCTGCTATGCTTATGCTTCCCAAATTGATGTCAAATTGCTGTCAATACTCAATTCCTCCTTTCCAAAACCATGGTGTTACATTTAGAATTTATCTTTTATGTCTGTCTTATAACACTGGTGTATCAAACTAGCATCCGAGATTTCTTCCAACTCAATCCGTAGTAATGTCAGGATCACTCATGGGGTGTGTGCCTCCTTAATTTACTTTTCATCCTGATGCAGATTTATCCAGACTGCATTTTATCTGTCTCTGGTCTGCCCACTGAAACAGATTTTGCAAGCTGCCTCTTCATATTCAAATCATAACTTGCTCCTCCAGTCCGTCCTCCCATTTCCAGGTTTTCAGAACTGCATCAACTTTGAGCTCTGAGTCAAGCAGAATGCTCATTCCAAACATTTGGTTCCACAGAAACAACACTCCCAACGTGACAGTTACCTTTGATGCAAAAGTACATTCAGGACTTGCTTTATGCCAACCAAAGTTTTGTAATGTAGCAAACATCCTCCAGGCAACCTTTTCATATCAATGCCTCACAAACAGAAAGGGATAAATAATCAAATAATTTGTTGTTACGTGCTGGCAGAGGAATGAAGAACGACCAGCATGGAATCACACCCCCACCCTGTCTGCAATCTCCTCTTAAAAAATAATGCCACGAGAGCTTTTACTTAAAACAGCAGACTTCAATCTTCCTGATAATGCAGTACTTCCTCAGTACTGTACTTAACTGCCAACTTAAACCTAAATGTAGAACTAAACCAGCTGAGAAGGCAGCACGGCAGAGAGCTTTCTAACCCACACCCTCACCTAACTACTCGGACATCATGGAGTTTGCAATAGTACAGTGAATTTTGCGGTATTTGAAGCATGTAATTCTGAACAGACTGGGGCTTTTGCTCCCCCCAGCTCAGAGGTTATGGGGTGACCTTATGGAGGTTTATGAAATCCTGAGGGTCATGGATAGGGTGAATTGCCGAGGTCTTTTTCCTAGGGGAGATGAGATGAAAAACTTGAGGTATAGGTTTAAAGTGAGAGGGAATGATTTAAAAAGGACCTGAGGGGTAGCCTTTTCATGCAGAGGGAGGTCTGTGTATGGAATAAGCTGCCAGAGGAAGTGATGGAGGCTGGTACAATTAAAAGGCATCTGGATGGGTACGGAGGAACCTCAATTATCCGAAGGACACAGGCAGGGAGTATTTTGTTCGGTTAATCGAATGCTGGATAATTGATGCCGGATAACACAGTTAGCCAGGTATTGGGACCTTGCAATCTTGTCTGGATAATCCAAAATTTGGTTAATTGAATGCTGGATAATTGAGGTTCCTCTGTATATGAAGAGAAAGGGTTTAGAGGGATATGGGCCAAATGCTGGTAAATGGGACTAGGTCAGATTGGGATGTCTGGTCAGTGTGGACAAGTTGGACCGAAGGGTTTGTTTCCGTGCTGTATGACTCCATGACTGTACGGCTATTTCTTGATCTTAGGTATACCATCTTGGTTCCAATGAAGAAGAGATACATCTAAGGAAGTTAGTTATGGCACAATCTTGGACCTCCCTTCAGGATTCTGAAGAGTCCCAGATGGATTGTTAAAATTGCAAAGGGCAATTTTGAGCAACTCTATGTTTGTCTGCTTGAAGATTTGCAGTTACTTTGAAGTCATGTCCTGGTTAACTTCCATTGCCAACAATTCAGTCATATAAAAAGAAACAGCAGAGATAATTTTCAAACTCCATGCCTGTATTTTTTTCCTCTTTGTTGGGAGTTTTTTTTCCCTCTGGATTTATATAAGGAGTTCCCTCAGGCAAACGCTGAACTTTTGTTTCAGGAAAGGACATACTGCTTCCAACCACATGTGCTCTATAAATTTACAGAAGTTCACAACATAGACATTACAGTTCTGACTCTAGACCTCAAATGACTCACCACACTCCTGCTGATTCCATTGCTTTATAGTGTTCTGGAAGTCTGCTCATTCCACTATGATTTTCCATGATTCCTTAAAATCTAATCCTTACTTCTTCAAAAACTATTGTAAACTATTCTAGTAAAACCTACCAATTATCTTTCTTATATTAATTTATACATAACAAAAACAACAACTGCATTTAGATAGCCCCTTCAAGGAAATGAAACATTCAAGATGCTTTGCAAGCACGTAATCAGGCAACAATTAACACCAAGCCAATGTAGGAAGCCAGAAGGCAGGTGACTGAAAACTTAATATGCACCTTAAAAGAGAAGAGAGAGAGGTGGAGAGGCTCAGGAAAGGAATTTAAAAGCTTAAGGCTTAGTCACTGCAAGCAGACTTGCACTGTTTGAACGAAGGAAGCAGGATGTGTCAGATATCAGAGTCAGAGGAACACAGAGTTCTCGGGGAGTGATGAGGCTGGGAGGAGGTTACAGAGTTGGGGAGAGGCAAGGTGTTGGAATTCAATGACACAAATACTAAAACGGAGATGTTAGCGAAACAGGGGCCATAATTGGACAATGAGCACAGCAGAGACCAGTGACGGATAAACAAGGTTTACTGTACTTACGGTACTTGAGCACAGTTTTTAATGAGCTTAAATGATAGCAGGTACAGACTAGACAATATTGGAACGCTCAAGTCTCGAGGTAACAAAATGATGGAGGACATTTTTATCCAGAATAGCCAAACCAAAATGTAATTTTTAGCATTTTAAACGTTAATTTTGGTAAAAAAATTAAAATTAGTTTTCTGAAACCCTGACTAAATCATTACTTTCATGTTGTTTAATTTAAATTGTCTGAGAACATTCAATATGTTATGAAGAGATTTAACTATGTTTTGTCTTATTTAAGAATACAACAACATTATGAGCCACATTAAAATATAATAGAGATGAAGAGGGAATTCCAAGAGAGAAAGATGGACTGGTTTTAGGCTCTGATGGATATCACTTGACAGAAGGGGTAAATATTGTACAATATTAATCCTGAACTAATTCCATAATTTCCTTTGAACTAATTGGCTTGGATTTAAATCTTATTCTTTGTCTCTCCTCGGAGTTTACATGACTTTCAGACGAGTCAGAGGGTGTACAATATCATGATGCAGTTGTGTGGGACGCTTTCTGTCCCATTAACTTTTAAGTTCAGCTAGTCAGAAACTCATCACTTTATAGAGTTGGTCATCTTTGATTGCAGAAGCATGAAAATTGATTGACAATTTCTTCCAGATGAGAACAATTGGAAAACTACTTAAAGGATATCCCAAATCCAGTGAGAATGATGCATTGAACATCCATGCTTCAGATATTCCTGTGCTTTCAGGGAAGATTTATTTTTGGACAAAAAAGCCAAGTCAGGAAAATCATGGGCTGGTAGGTGGTCTCTTAGCTGGAATGCAATGGCTAAGAAACAGTGAGCATTCACTAAGGAAAATCAGTGCAGAAAGAGCACAAGTAAACATGTGTGGTATCTGTCAAAATTCCCTGTTGTTGAGCTTAATGGGATTCTTGGCTGGGGAAGCTACAGGGAGATGGCCTTTAGGAAACCAGGTCTAGAGGATTGTCAGGGAAAAAAAAAAGTGGATTTTAATTGGCAGGGGACTTCAGTTCTGGGACTTTGTGAAACTGAAGCACTTAAGTGATTTTCTGTTGAGACATTTTGCAAGGATAATGAAAGACAGCAGGAAATATGGCAAAACTGCAGGGATTTGTATAAAATCGACATGATTTTTTTTTGCTAAAATCTGAGTTTGTGGCTGTCATTTTACATAAAATGAACACACAGTTCATTCCAGGGAAAGGATTTACAGCTTTTAACTTTACTGGCTCAATTCCTTTGCCTGAGTCAGTGCCTACACAAAACACCTCCTAAGATGTGTCGTACTGTTCCCATGGGAAAGGAACAATGGGCCTGATGTTTAGATTGCTCTGGAAGTGAGTGAGTGATGGAAACGAAGCAGCATCCTGCTTTCCTGTTACAAGGGAGCTCCAGCAGGGCAGGGAGAAGCCAGCTGAGAGCCCAGTCAACTATCAAATGAATCGAATTGCAATTGCTACAGAGTCTGAGAGGCATGCTGTGGTTTTGGTGGCTTTCCCAACCAAGAATCCCAACAAGCTCACCAACAGGGGATTTCAGTGATGCACACCACACCAGGGGCAGACCAAATACCTTGAGGCAACAAGATAGGAGAGAGTCGGTCACAGCAACACCAGGAAATTATGTGCGCACACAAAACTGCGAGTGTTTCAGAGGCTCAGTCACTGGTTGATATTTTGTACGATTGTGTGCATAGGGATTGAAGAGTGTTTTGAACCAGGCTGGGGAATCACAGAACCATGTACGGAGGAAGGCAGTGTTTCAAGATCACTGAACGCAAGCTGGCAATGGGGAATACCATTCCCATATTTCAGGTCCAGCGGTGCTGAAGACCAGATTTGATTTTGATTTGATTTATTATTTCACATGTACCTTAGTACAGTGAAAATCTTTGGTTTGCATGCAGTACAGGTAGATCAGAACACTGGGTGATTGAACAGAGCGAGGAATACAAAGTTAGGGTTGCAAAGAAGGTGCACAAAAAGCAAAATCAACATTAGATTTGAAATTTGAGAGGTCCATTCTGAAGTCTAAAAGCATCAGGGAAGAAGCTGTTCTTGAATCTGTTGGTATGTGTATTCAAGCTTTTGTATCTTCTGCCTGACAGAAGAGATTATAAACGGGGTGGGAGGGCTCTTTGATGACGTTGGTTGCCTTTCCGTGGCAATGAGAAGTACAGGTGGATTCAATGCATGGAAATTTGGCTTGCATGGTGGTCTGGGCTGTGTTCACAACTCCCTGTAGTTTCTTAAGGTCCTGGGCAGAGCAGTTGCCATGCCAAGCCATGATGAATGCTTTCTATGGTGCATCCTTCTCTGCAGGATGGGCAGAGCCCCAGGCAAGAGAAGGGCAGAGGAGAGAAAGGAAAGGCTCGAAGGCAATGAAGGTCAACTCCTCAACATAGGCATTGCTTCCAAATTTGGAGATATTTGAAGGTGTTGGAAAACCAGTGCCACAGAGACTTTGATGGCTACAGGAAGCACATGGTGAACTGTGCTGCAAGGTGGGAGATCTTCTTGCAAACTGCTACATACCACTACACCTTACAGGTTACTTGTGGGAGCTGGATAGTGCATTTGTTTCAGACAGATGAAGCATTGCAGGCACAAAGGGCAAGGTTTCCACTGCATCTTTAGATCAGAGAAGCTGAGGTGAAATCTCATATGGCTTGGCTGGTGCAATCGATCAGCATGCAGTCCTTGTATGGCAATAAAGAGGTGTGTGAAATAGCAAAGTTGTAAGTCCAAACCTCACTGGATGCAGTCTCTTTGGAAAATCCACATGTAAGAAGCAAGAGGGTAGCTACGGAAGGGGTTGGTCCATTGAGAACAAAGGAGGTAATTTATGCAATGGAAGCAGTGGACATGGGTGATGAATCCTTTACATTGGAGCTCACAAAGGAGAAGGAGAAAGTGGATGCTGGGTAGAGAGGGGTATGTTGATATTTTAGGGCATGTCAAAACAGAGGAGGTGTTGGTTGTTTTGCAAAGCATTAAGGTGGACAAGTCCCCAGGACCTGATGGGATCTATCTCAGAGTACTGAAGGCGGAAATTTACGGGGCCACGTATGAAATCTTTGACTTCTCTTCAGTCACAGGAGAGGTCCCAGACGACTGGAGAATAGCCAACATTGTTCCTTTGTTTAAGAAGGGCAAGTGGGATAATCCAGCAAATTAGAGGCCTGTGAGTCTTACATCCGTGGTAGGGAAACTTTGGAGAAGATTCTTAGGAACAGGATTGTTCCAGGTTTGAAAAAACATGGATTTATTTGCGAGAGGCAAATCTGGTTCATTAAAGTTCTTTCAGAAAGAAAAAAAGCCAACTTTTCATGATCTAGCCTACAAGTGATTCCAGACCCATATTTAATGTGGACTAGTCTTGATGGACTGAATAGCCTACTTTCACTCTTACATCTTATGCCCTTATAATAATATGGCTGACACTTAATTGCTGTCTGAAATGACCTATCAGGCCACTCAAATCAGGATTTTAAGGAGGCTGGTTTTGCCATTGAAGCCCATAACCCATGAAAAGAATAAGTGTTAAAAATGTTCATAGAGTCATATACAGCATGGAAACAGGCCCTCCAGATCAATCAGTCCATGCTGACCATAATTCCAAACTAGTCCCACTTGCCTTCTCTTTGCCCATATCCCTCCAAACCTTTTCATTTCATGTACTTATTTAAGTGTCTTTCAAATGTTGTAACTGTACCCACATCTACCACTTCCTGAGGAAGTTCATTCCACATGCGAACCACCCTCTGTGTAAATAAATTGCCCCTCATGTCTTTTTTTAAATCTCTTTCCTCTCACCTTAAAAATATGCCCCCAGTTTTGAAATCCCCCACCCTGACGAAAAGGCACCTTACCATTAACCCTGTCTATACCCCTCACGATTTTATAAACCTCTATTAGGTCACCTCTCCATCTCTTATGCTACAGTGAATAATATTCTTCCTGTAACTGAGTGACCAGAACTGAACACAATACTCCAGAAGAGGTTTCACCTGTACAACCTCAACATAACGTCCCAACTCCTATACTCAAAAGCCTGAGTAATGAAGGCAAGTTCACCAAACACTGTTTGAACCACCCTGACAATATATGATGCAAGTTTGAAGGAATGGTAGAGACAACCTGGAATAAATCCATATGCCCATCAGTGATAGAGGTACATCTGTCCAGAGTTTTCAATGTGACCCTTTGAGGGCCTTTGTTGGCTTTTATTACTTCATCCCTCTTCATGTCTCTTCAAGCCATCTCTATTGTTCACTCTTCAATGGCAGTGAAAATGTGCGGGATAGGAATCCCTTCTTTAGTCTACATTCTTTCATGGACATTAGTACTGTTTCTCTCACAAGAAGAAAAGAAGAGGGATCAGGCATTGTGAGGCCCTATGGCTGATACCAACGGCTCTCTAAACTCGGAAGTTTTACATATCAGTGTTGGAATGTCCTGAGCAGCATTAGAGCTTTATGTCTTGGTTCAGTAGGTACACGGGAATACACTATTCTCAAGTTCAAGAGCAGCATGCACTATTAGATTCCTCGGTTGATGTGTCTCCTGGAAGGCCTGTCCTCAGGACTTGGCATTGCACTCACCTTGTAGGAGGGAATAGCCATTGAAGCTTTTCCCTCAGCTTTTGACCACTCTGCATTTGCACATGTTCTCAACCATACCTATCCTGCCCTATCTGAGGGTCTAACGCCAGTCTCTAGGATAAGGATCACCCTCCCCTCTGGCACTGCCTCAAGGGGGTCTGAACATCCTGGTCTGAATCTACAAAGCAAAGGGCAGTTCTGCCCTGATACCCAGTTCTCTTAAATAGCATAAAAGACAGGCAGTGAAACTAAAGCTTCAACAGTAGCCTCAGCCTCATGGTCAGTTTCAATTGGCTTCATGCTCATCAGTTTCACCTCCATTGCCACCTTGGAGGCGGCTAATTGACTGCCTAATCCATTACTAATTAACAAGCCTCTTCCTGAGTCTGGTTCCCCCCAAAACAGAACAGACATCCATCTCAGCAGCATATAGTTTTACAGAGGTGCCAAGAATACAGTAGCTCATGAAAATATATTCATTACAATTAAGAGATCATCTGACCATTTCGTGAAAACATCATGCACCAAAGATATGGCCACATGAGGATTTGTATTCCATTAACCAGACACAGTCAGGTCAACTTGAAGTGCAATATGCTCTGACCATTTCATCTCACCATCTAGAATCCAATTCCTTCGGGAGCTGGTGACCTGGTTGTAATGGTTAGTATTCTAGAGTCCCAAACTAATGTTCTGGGAACATGGGTTTGAATCTCACTATGGCAAATGGTGACATTTGAATTCAATAAAAACATTGAAATTAATGGTGAGGTCTTAAAAACCTATTTGGTTCATCAATGTCCATTATGGAAAGGAAATCTGCTATTTTTACTTGGTCTGGCCTACATAGGAATCCAGACACACAGCGATGATAGGAGGCATTCCAGAGAAGGTTCACTTAGATGATACCAGATATGGAGAGATGGCCTTATAAAGAGAGTTTGAGGAGCTGGGGCCCGCACTCATTAAAAGGCGAAAAATCGTGAGGTGACCTTATTGAAATAGACAAGATCATTAGAGGACTTGTGGGAGAATCCATGTTTAATCTCAGAATAAAGGATTGTCCATTTAAGACACAGGTGAGAATATCATTCTTCTCTCAGGGTGTTGAATCGATGGAATTTTCTCTACCACAGATGACGTTTGAGGTGGGATAGACAGATTTCCAATCAGGAAGGGAATCAAGGGTTATGGGGTAAAGGCAGGAAAGTGGAGTTGAAGGTGGTCAGGTCAATCGTGATCCCATTGATTGGCACAATGGAGTCAATGATTCGATTTGATTTGGTTTATTGTTGTCACATGTACCAAGATACAGTGAAAAGTATTGTTTTGCCAGGTAACCAGACAAGTCATTCCTGACATAACTAGATCAAGGTAATAGAGCATCTAGCTACTCTCCCCTACATCAAAGACATCTCAGAAATGACTGCCAGACCACTCAGACATCTTGGCATCATAGTAGCCCACAAACCAACCAACACACTAAAACAGCAGTTGATGAACTTGAAAGACCCTATACAGACAACAAGCAAAACTAATGTCATTTACAAAATACCTTGCAGGAACTGAAACAAATGCTACAGTGGACAAACTGGCAGAATACTAGCCACCAGGATACATGAACATCAACTAGCCATAAAAAGACATGACCCACTCTCACTAGTATCTTTACATACAGATAAGGAAGGACACCATTCGACTGGGACAACACATCATCCTTGGACAAGCCAAACAGAGACACATGCGAGAATTCCTAGAAGCATGTCATTCCAACCGGAATTCTATCAACAAACACATTGACTTGGATCCCATTTACCACCCCCGAGAGAAAGATCAGGAAATGACATCCCCATGGGGAAATAACATCACAGGAAATGATGTCACCAACCCAAGGAAACCTAAAAACATAAATGAAAAGCGGGCCATACCAGCAGTGCTTCACTGGAGGCTCACTGATGATGTTACCTAGTATGGTGACAAAACGTCTGTAAATGAACCTTCCAGCTCAGCAAGCAAACATACATCCAGAACACTGTAAGGAGTGCAGGCCCCAGATCATCAACCTCTTCTTATAAGGCCATCTCTCCATGTCTGGTATCATCCAAGTGAACTTTCTGTGGTCATGCTGACCAGATATGTAAAATTAATCGAGACCCATTTGCCAGCATTTCGCCCATATCCCTCTAAACCCTTCCTATTCATATACCCATCCAGATGCTTTTAAATGTTATTATTGTACCAGCCTCCACCAATCCTCTCCATTCATAAGTCTGATAACAGTGGAGGAGAAGCTGTTCTTGAATCTGTTGGTTTGTGGTTTCAAAGTTTTGTTATCTTCTGCCCAATGGAAGAGGGTGGAAGAGAGTATAACCGAGGTGGGAGGTGTGGTTGATAATATGGGCTGCTTTCCTGAGCCAGTGGGAAATATACACGGAGTCAATGGATGGAAGGCTAGCTTTTGCGATGGACTGGGTTGTGTTCATACCTCTCTGTGACTTCTTGCCATATTAGGCAGTGCAGTTGCCATACCAAGCTGTGATGTATCCAGATAGTACGCTCTCTATGGTGCATCGCTAAAAATTGTAAGAGTCATTTGGACATGTCAACTTTCCTTAGCCTTCTGAGGAAGTAGAGGTGTTAATTGGCTTTCTTGACTGTCACATTGACATGGATGGACCAGGAGAAAGTGAGGACTGCAGATGCTGGAGACCACAGTTGAAACGTGTGGTGCTGGAAAAGCGCAGCAGGCCAGGCAGCATCCGAGGAGCAGGAGAAACGACGTTTCGGGCATAAGCCCTTCTTCAGGAATGGACCAGGACAGATTGTTGGTGATATTTACTCCCAGCTTTCAACCAACTCCACCATTGATACAGACAGGAGTGCCATCTATGATCAGCTCCTTCTGTTTGCTGAGTTGAGAGAGAGAGACTGTTGTCTTTACACCATGCTGCTAAGCTCTCTAGCTCTTTCCTGTACTCTGTCTCATCGTCTTTTGAGATCCAATCCACTACTAAATGGAGTTACAGCTGAATTTGGCCACTCGGTTGTGAGTGCATAAGGAGTATTGTAAGGGGCTGAGTACACAGCCTTGCAAAACACCAGTCTTGAGGATTATCATGAGGTGGGGTGGTTGCCTATCCTTACTGATAGCAATCTGTGGATCAGGAAGTCAAGGATCCAGTTGCAGAGGGGAGGCAGAGTCCAAGGTCTTGGAGTTAGGAAATGAGTTTTGCTGGAATTACAGTGTTGAAGGTGGAACTAGAGTCAATAAATCGGAGTATGACGTAGGTGTCCTTGTTATTTAGATGCTCCAGGGCTTAATGTAGAGCCAGGGAGGTGTTGTCTGCCATGGACCTATTGCAACAGTAGGCACATTGTAGTGGATCAAGGCAATCTTGGAGGCTGGAGTTGATGTGTGTCATTACTAACTCCTCAAAGCACTTCATAATGATGGATGTCAGAGCCACCGACCTGTAGTCATTAAGACTCATGACTTGATTTTTCTTTGGCACTGGAATGATAGTGGTCTTCTTGAAGCAGGTGGGAACCTCACATTGGAGTAAGGAGAGGTTAAAGGTGTCTACAGATACTCCCACCAACTGGTCCATGCAAGTCCATGTGCATGACCCAGGAACTCCATCTGGGCCAGTCGCTTTCCAGGGGTTCACTCTGAAGAAGGCCAATCTGATGTCTGTGGCAGTGACTGTGGGTACAGGTGCACCCAAGACTGTCGGGGCATCATTCCACTGAGAACCTGTTCAAAATGAGCAGAGAATGCACTGAGCTCCTCGGGGAGGGATCAACTGTTGTCAGCGATTCTACTCAACATTGCTTTGTAGCCAGTTACATTGTGTTAACATGTGTTCATGTGGTTAGTCTGGGACTCTAACTTAGCCTGCTTTTGTCTCTTGGCATCCCTGATAGCTTTGTAAAGGTCTTACTGAGATTTCCTGTACATGTCAGTGTCACCTAACTTGAAAGCCTGACTTTAGCTGGGAGTGGATTTCCCGGTTAATCCATGGTGTCTGGTTGGGGAACACTCAGATTAACTTCTTTGGCACACTTACCGATGATGTCTGTCACAGTAGTGGTTGAATGGTTTACTTCTGTTCCTATGTCTCATAAACGTACGGACTCAACTGCCCTCTGAAATGGCCAGGCAAGCCATTTGGTTCAAGGGCAGTTAGGTCTGGGCAATAAATGCTAACTCAGCAGCAAACCCTGGGCCCTGACAAATGAAAACAATGTCGAAAACTAATGTGGTTTAGTGTAGAGTTGGTGAAATAGAGTCTGTCAGAAGACCCCCAGTTCACAAATGCTCTGTGCCACATTGAAAATGTTCTTTTCCAGACACACTGACAGATTCATGGGAACTGATGCTGCAATGGGAAGGAGACACAGCTAGCTCATAGTTTGCTCAGTACAGGTGACATGGTCGAAACGAGCACGTTGGGATTGATAACATTATCCCCTTGTCACCTGTGCATTATTTAACAGCCCAATTTCAAGCTGAAACATACTGTCTGTTCCGGAGACGCCCTGGAAAATGTACACTAAGTACAAACAAAGCAGAGAGCATTAGTATTTTGACTTGCTGTCCTCCTTAACTCTCTGCTTAATGCCCGAAGTGCACTGGGCTGAGGAAAATCACTACCGATACGAGCCTGTTAAACTCTCTGAGCCTTATAAGTAAGTGGATCTCTGTTGGTTCAGCCTTTGCTTCACATGATAAAGTGATAAGTCAGACATTTTCCAGATCGTACTATTAGACTTGTAACTGTTTATCATCTTTATTTAAAAGGTGGACAGACACATTTCATTTTTCTTGGATTGAAGGGGGGCCGGTTTGCAAATAGAGGCCCACTGAGTCCTGTGTTAACTAGTTTGGAAAAAACTTTTGCTCTGGCATGTAAATTTTTATATGCTGCAGCTAAAAATAGTCAGGTTGTAAATCTTAATAGCTCAAACCATAGACCATTCATTCATTCATTTAATCTAAACAAAACCAATAGAAAACACACAGGCAGAACATTACCACTGAAAGGGAATATTAGCAGTGCAATGTACCAATTCTTTACATGTTGCACGTGTCATATTATTGTTATGAGCAAAGAAATCCTGCTTTACTGAAGACATTATTTATACAGCACATTCACAACTTTAGGACCTCCCAAAGTATCTTACAATCAATCAAATACTTTTTGTAGTGCAGTCATGCATGTGTTACAACATCTGACTTGTGCTCAAGAAACTCATAAACAAGAATCAAATGAATGATCAGACTACAGGAACGGAATCGAGCTTTGTGGCAGCCTCTTTTTCAGACTGCAAGGCACCTAACCCTTCAAAAAGGATTTTGAGGCCTGCACACAAATGTCCGATTGACGATGCACAGGGTTCCATCTTGATAGCAGCATTTACACATGCACCTAATGACAGGTGGTATCACAAAGCAGATTATTATGTCAATCGGTGACAGTGCCAGCCCTGCAATTTTCAAACCTTACATCCAAGTCAGAACCTTCTCTAAACCTTACACATGAAATGACGTTGTTAAACAAAAGGAAGAACCCCATATCAGAGTTACTCAAGGGGATTACAAATCGCTTAAGAGTTAATTGCTATATTATCTATTTTGGCTGTTGGTGTAACTGTTCATGTTTTTGGAACTCTCGTTTACTTGGCTTAAGTTTGAGTACCCTACAGCAAGTCAATGGGCTGGTCCTGAGTATTCGTTTACATATTTCATAGCTTGTTTCGAAACATGCAGTTTCCAGACATGGCTAGCACATCATGGCTTCCTTTGGGAAATGAGTGCTATTTAAGAATGAAATGAGATTGTGCAGAACAAAACATATTTCTGGAAGATGGAGGAGAAGCAACAGGAGGGAGCAGCGTTAACCGGAGACAGAAGACCTTCCAATCTGAAATCGTACCTGCTGAGGGGTTTCAATAAGCAATTCTCTTGTGTCAACTTTAGTGAAGACCAATACCAATACCCTAAAAAACCAAAAAAAAATATGGAATTAAGAGTCTGATGATGACCATGAATCCATGTTGATTGTTATAAAAACCCATCTGGTTCACTAATGTCCTTCAGGGAAGGAATCTGCCATCCTTACCTGGTCTGGCCTATATGTGACTCCAGATCTACAGCAATGTGGTTAACTCTCTGGGCAATTAGGGATGGGCAATAAATGCTGGCCTAGACAATGACGCCCTCATCCCGTGAATGAATAACAAAATAATTCTGTGAGGCATCTCATGGCCATGAGTAAACCACTGCAGCTACAAGTGGCAGTCAAGTCGAACCTGGCCTTTAATGTTAATACATCTGGTTCTTACCAGGCTACTGCCAGGCATATGTACAACAATTCATGGTTTTTGATATAATGCTGCAAAATAACATGCAATTCAGGCTTTCTATAAACAGAGGAACATTGCCAGAAATAAGAAGTTGCAAACATTTACAAGGATTGTGCTCTTCTCTGTGATAGAGGGTACCATTGAATACATGCATCGCATCTTTCATGTACCTCTTGGCCATTCTCATTAACTCCATTCCTACAAATGTCATTAACTGGATACTGGATAACACTGATCATCCACAAAAGACATGGCTCATGATCCGAAACCTGTGCACAGGTAGACGTGAGGCTACTCTTAAAATGATGCAGTTGCAAGAAACATGATGGAGCATATCATTGGTGTCTTCAAACCCTGAGCCTGCTGCCTGCTCACTCTGAAGCAGCATTGTAGTACTGATATTTGTGGTACGATGCTACATGCTACACTGGCTGTCATGAGGGAACAGCACTTGCCACGACAGACAAGCAACTGAGAAACAGGAGCATAAGAAGCAGAAGGAAGGGCAGAAGTGATGGAGGGGGTGGAAGTTCCTCAGGGTACTGTCTTCAGCTTGAAAATCTTTAGCTGCTTTATCAATGACCTTCCTCCATAATAAGGTCATCTTCACTGATGACTGCACAATATCTGGGACTCCATAGGTATTGAAGTAGTCGCTGCTGAACTGCAACAAAACCTGGAAAAAATTCATCTGGGTTGACAAGTGCTAAGTAGTATTTGCATCACACAATTGCCACACAACAACCATCTCCAGTAGAACAGAATCTAACTATCACTCTTGACAGTGAATGGCATCACCATCATTGAACTCATCTACTGTACATGTCCTTGCACATCACCACTGACCAGAAGTTGAACTGGACTTGCCGCGTAAATACTGTGGTTACAACAGCAAGTCAGAGGCTAGGAATACTGCGGTGAGTAACTCATCTTCTGACTCTCCAAAGAAGGTCCACCATCTACAAGGCACAAGTCAGGAGTGTGATGGAATGTTCCCCACTTGTTTGGATAATTATACCTCCAACAGCACTCCAAATCTGACACTATTCAGCGTGAAGCAACATGCTTAATTGGCACTACATCCACAAACATTCAGTCTCTCTATCACCAATGCTCAGTAGCAATAGGGTATACCATCTGCAATCTGTAATTCACAAAGGCTTCTTAGGCAGCATCTTCCAAACTCAAGACCACTACCATCTGGAAGAAGAGGGTCTGCAGATACAAGTAGCAGATACAAGCCTCTTATCACATTGACTCATCATTTCTTCAATGTTGCTGGGTCAAAATCATGCAAACCCCCTCCAACAGCATTGTGGGTGCACCTACACTCAATGGGCTGCTATGGTTCAAGAAGACTACTCACCACCACCTTTTTAGAGCAACTAGCGATGGGTGATAAATGCTGGCCCAGCCAGCCACTCCCACATTCCATGAACGCATTTAGAAATGGTTTGACAGGATGTGAGAGGAATAGCTGTTAAAGTGCAGATGCCCCAATTCTGCCTGAGATTATGTGATCAAGTAATTCCTGAGTGAAACAGAAACCTCAACCACACCTTCCTATTCAGCAACATTATCCTCACCTTTCCTCAATAACTGAACATCACATATCCTCCTTTCAATAACATTCATGTAAAAACACAAGAAAACGCAAACTGCAAGCCAATGTTCTCAATGCAAATGTTACGTGATACATAGAAAATCAACAATTTGGTCTTGTGCAATCTTTCCACCTGAATGCTCTTATAAGTTTTTCCCAGTGGTTGCTGGATGTGTGGGGAAGACAGTTAAAACTCCAGTTGACCAGATTGCAGGTGAGGGTGGTGACTGAATGCAAACAGCTCTGGGCCCAGAGTGTCTGGTTTCATTGTGCACTATCTTGGCCTGCACTACAATAGCCAGGGTTGGTTGGCTGATGGACTACGCCCAGGGCACTCAGCTGAATGGCAGAGATGGGATGAGGAACACAGTCATCTTGAGGGAGGACAATGCACAGCTTTGTGTTCCTTGGAGTCATGTTCACTCTCTCAGGACACATGGGCTGACTGTCCTGTCAGAGAACAGATTAATTCAGGCCACAATGTCCTCAGAGAGCAGGATAAAGGATAGCCCTTGCCAATGATTATCCTCAATTCATACCTAAAGTAGTTATATTAAAGGGGAATCTATAAAAGTCCAGGAGAAGGAGAGGATATCTTAACAGGGCAAAACCACACATTTGATATGTTTATTCCATAAAAACATAGAATCATATATAATTTTACAAGGCATGAACAAGACATTCTGCTCATCAGTGAGCTATTGCTACTCATGACCCTCCTCTCACTTTGCTTCATCTCATGCCTTCAATATTTCCTCTGCCCTTTCTCCTTCATGCGCTCACACTTCATCTTAAATGCACTGATGTTACTTTGTGGTCAGCAGCAGGGCTTTTCCTAGTTTGCTGGGCCTAACCGCTGCCATTTTGCAGAGCTGTTGGGCTGGACTGGAGTCAGGACAAGTGGGAAATCTATCATCGCTCCATTCTGGGGATGTCTGGGTTCCAATGGCAGGGAGTGGGGGGGGAGGAGGGGGGGATGGGGGTGGGGGGGAAGCGGTGAGGCTTACTGCAGGAAACGTGCACACATAAATGTACAGACAGTCACAGATTAATGGATAAATGCTTCTTTGTCTCCATCAGCACTTTTATCTGTATGTTAGCATGCCCAAACAATAGATTTTAAAAATTGCAACTCCAAAATCAATGCAAGAAGAACATATTATTTCAGCATAACGAACACATTTTTAAAAGTGTTGGTGATGTAAGCTTAAATTGTGTTGATTGCTGCCCAACATCATAGATCTTTTTGATTTGTGGCCCTCCTGGACAGTACATTGCAAACTTCAATTTGTGGCTATTTCATACAGTTACGGGCTGTTATGAATTCTTTCCTTCAGATAACCCCATGAAAACAGGTAATAAAGAGCCACTCCAGTTAGCTTTCCTTCTACAGAGCTCAGAACTCCAGCTGTGCATTGCTGGTCCCATAACAATCGTAGCTCTACTCAAGGAATTCAAATTAATACTACATTTCTTTCAGCAGTGCAGGTGGCATCGGAAATTTAAAACATTTCTGACCACAGCTGTATGAGAGATGACAAAGTGAGTACTACCCAATCCGAATCAAAAGACATCTTTGTGGATTTGACTGTCAGATTTATGCTTTTGAAAAACTAAAGAGTCTATAGTTAAAGAATATGTCATTGTGGTTAATCATTTGATGGCACATGTAGAAGCCATTTTGTCCAACATCCGGCTGCTTCCAACAGACCAGACACAGAGTAAGAGGTAATTTATAGCTAAACATCTGCTAGGATCAGTCTGCGTAAGTCACTTTCCCATAGTCATGGGGAAACTATGAAGTTTTAACTCTATTTAACCTCCCTGGTTTTCAGTCTGGAATCTGCTACCTGTTGTTCATGAGGAATCGCAAAAGGAGGGTTGACAAAGTTAAATGAGGAATATAAACCTGAGATGCACAAACAATAAAACCAGCCATTCATGCTGTCAAACTGAATGCCACTGCCACCACAAATATAATCCGTATTGATCTTAAAGTAGCTTTAGTTAACTGTGCTGAGAGTTATAATTTATGCAATTATTAACGAAAAGGCAAATGTTAATTGTTCAATGCTAAAATATTCAAAGTCGAAGAACTGAATTTGTTTCAATGCAAAATTGACATTAGATTGCAGTGATGTATCATTTATGCTGCACTTTGGGGAGGTGATGGCCCAGTGGTATTATCACTAGATTTATTAATCTGGAGACCTAGGTCATGTTCTGGGGACCTGGGTTTGAATCCCATCACAGCAGATGGTTGAACTTGAATTCAATTTAAAAAATCTGAAATGAAGAGCCTAATGGTGGCCAATTGTCGATTGTTGGAAAAACCCATCTGGTTCACTGATGTTCTTCAGGGAAGAAAAATGCCATCTTTACATGGTCTGGCCGACATGCACTGCCCTCATCTCATGAATGAATAAAAGGAAGTTAAGTGTATTTTCTTCTTATTTTTATGATCAACTGCAATTTTCAATCTATCCTGATCTACATAAACACTGATGAAACCCTGTTCTACTTCACCAATGTCTTTGTCAACCCCACCATCTTCTGTCATTTGTCAAGATCCTTGTCTGACATCCAATCTTAGACATGGCAGCATGGTGGCTCAGTGATTAGCACTGCTGCCTCACTGTGCCAGGGACCAAGGTTCGATTCGGTCATGGCAGCTGTCTGTGTGGAGTTTGCATGTTCTCCCCGTGTCTGCATGGGTTTCCTCCTACAATCCAAAGGTGTGCAGGTTAGGTGGATTGGTCATGCTAAATTACCCATAGTTGGTATGCTTTCCTTTATTGGTCAGAGTATTGAGTACAGGAGTTGGGAGGTCATGTTGCGGCTGTACAGGACATTGCTTAGGCCACTGTTGGAATATTGAGTGCAATTCTGGTCTCCTTCCTATCGGAAAGATGTTGTGAAACTTGAAAGGGTTCAGAAAAGATTTACGAGGATGTTGCCAGGGTTGGAGGATTTGAGCTATAGGGAGAGGCTGAACAGGCTGGGGCTATTTTCCCTGGAGTGTCAGAGGCTGAGGGGTGACCTTATAGAGGTTTACAAAATTATGAGGAGCATGGATAGGATAAATAGGCAAAATCTTTTCCCTGGGGTCAGGGAGTCCAGAACTAGGGGGCATAGGTTTAAGGTGAGAAGGGAAAGACATAAAAGAGACATAAGGGGCAACTTTTTCACGCAGAGGGTGGTACGTGTATGGAATGAGCTGCCAGAGGAAGTGGTGGAGGCTGGTATAATTGCAACATTTAAGAAGCATTTGGATGGGTATATGAATAGGAAGGGTTTGGAGGGATATGGGCTGGGTGCTGGCAGGTGGGACTAGATTGGGTTGGGATATCTGGTCAGCATGGACGGGTTGGACTGAAGGGTCTGTTTCCTTGCTGTACATCTCTATGACTCTATGAATGTGCAGGTAGGTGGATTAGCCATTGGAAATGTGGGGTTATGGAGATGGGGTGGGGGACTGGATCTAGGTGGGATGCTCTTTGGAGAGTCAATGCAGACTTGATGGGCCAAATGGTCTCTTTCTGCACTGTAGGAATTCTATGATTCTCAAGGACTAGGAATGACATATTCTGAGGACTAAAGCCATTACTTTTGGTTCCCATTATAACCTCTGTACCTCAGTCACCAAATGCAGCCTGCTTATTGTCTGAGACTGAACCAACGTGTTTATAATCTTGGCATTCCGATTGGCCCTGAGATGATGTTCTGACTGCATATCCCTTCCACTATCCAAGCTATCTACTAGGGAGTTCTTTCTCCACAATAGCACCCAACTCCACCACTGCCTCAGCTCATTTTGTTGAAACTCTCAGCTTTCATAATTCCATTCTAAAGCTCCCCTTGTTGGTCTGTATCAGCTGTGAAAGAATCTGCAGGCTTATGGGGAGAAGGATGGAAAATGGTGCAAAGTGCATTGCTCATTGGAGAACATAGTGCAGATACGATGGGCCAAATGGCCTCCTTCTGCATTGCAATACCTCTGTCATGCACAGTGAATGCAGAATTGCAGGTTATTAAATCCTTTGAAATGATTTTTTGTTGAGAATTGGAACCTAATCATTTGTTAATTGCTTTATGGATATTGACCAGGTGATCCAGGAGCTGATAAATCACAAACTCAAGGAGTTCCTGAATGGAAATACCACCAAATCCAGAGCAAAAGAAAGCAGCTCGACAGACAAATCAAGGCTTAAGTCCAACAAAAAACAATGACCTACAGGATAGTTGATAGACAGAAAGACCACAACTTGCCAACAGTCGCGATGTGTGTGTATTATTTAGTGCAGTCAAGACCATATACAGCCCAAACAGTCAAGGACCTACAACACTGAGCTAAGAATGGAATGGCACTCATCAGGGACAGTGAGGTAGTGAGTGTTCATTAGAAAAAGCACTTCAAGGATCTTCTCTACCAAGACTCTGTCCTTGATGTAAGTGTCCTCGACCACATCCCACATCTACTGCTTGCCACCATCTCAACACAGCTCCAGCACAATTTGAGGTTGAAAAGGCTATTTGTCAGCTGAAGCCAACAAGGCACTGATGTCGACAGATTCCCTGGAATACATCAGAGGCCCACTGTTGGCTCCTGGACACAACTTCACCTCCCTCATCTGCAAGGAAGGGAACATGCCCAGGATGCTGCATGATGCTGTAATTGTGAATATCTTTATGAAAGGAGATATGACCCTGGTTGCGGTAATTGTAGTGGGGTCCCCCTGCTGTCCACCACAGAGAAGGTCATTGCAAAAGCCTTTCTCAATCATCTCCTCCCAGTGGCTGAAGAGTTTTATTGGAGGCCCAGTAAGGATTCTGTCCATCAAGAGGGACACTGCACATAATGTCCACAGCAAAACAAGTCGGCACGGTGGCACAGTGGTTAGCACTGCTGCCTCACAGCGCCAGAGACCCGGGTTCAATTCCCGCCTCAGGTGACTCTCTGTGTGGAGTTTGCACATTCTCCCTGTGTCTGCGTGGGTTTCCTCCGGGTGCTCCGGTTTCCTCCCACACTCCAAAGATGTGTAGGTCAGGTGAATTGGCCATGCTAAATTGCCCGTAGTGTTAGGTAAGGGGTAGATGTAGGGGTATGGGTGGGTTGCGCTTCGGCGGGGCGGTGTGGACTTGTTGGGCTGAAGGGCCTGTTTCCACATTGTAAGTAATCTAATCTAATCTAAAGTCAAAGAAAAATGTGGAGAGAACCTTTATTCATGCACTCTTTGACTTCACAAAGGCGTCAACTGGGAGTGGTTAGGGGGTATCCTCTTCAAATTTGTTTTCCTGCTGAAATTCATCAATGATCCTTGCCATTGGACTAGCACAGACCCAATACATGAGCAAAGTGGAATCAAGTAAAGGTTAAATCATTGCACCAGTGCTTTTCTTCATCTGCCTTGCTACAACCCTCCTTCCCATTTCCAAAAATCTTCCCACTGGTGTGGAGCTAATCTACAGAATAAGTGGGAAACTGTTCAACCAGCTCCATCCAGAATCGAAATCATGCCACCCTCTGCTAGTGTACAGAAGCCGTTGTGTGTGTGCACGCTCAGGCAGAACTCCATTCGATGCACTCGCGATGGCGTATGAGAAAGTAGGCCTTAGGCTAAACATTTAGAAGAAAGAGGTCCCACACTCCCCTGCTCCATCCTGCTGCATGACCCACCCCTCCTTCCCACCATCAAGATCCATGATTAGTCACTGGACATTTGGATCAACTCCCATACTTTGGCAATCAGTGATGGCATGATGTAATCCAACATCACCTTAGTGACCAGAGTGGCCTTTGGCAATCCACGTGTTTAAATGACAAAGACCTCACAGCCAACACCAAGCTTATGGTTTACAGGACAGTAGTATCACCAGCTGTCCTGTATACATTGGAGTTAAAGACAATGTCCCGCACACACTTAAACACACTTCAGAAATAGTATCAGTGATGCCTCCACAAAGTCGCTGGAGGATAGATCCTGTAATATCAGGCCAACATCCCCAGTATACTGGCACACTTCAATCAGCTATGTTCGGTGGACCACATTGTCCATGTGGCTGAGCCAAGAGTCCCAAAACAAGCTCTCTACTCTGAGCTCCATCATGGCAAGTGGTCCAAGACCACCCACAGTGAGGAGGGAGGATCTGTGAAGGGGCCAACAGACCCAAGGACAAGCAGCAACGTGTGAAAATCCAAGTATCCCACTCACCCACTTCAGTAAAAAAAACCCTGCCCCATCTGCAGCAGGACCTGTGGATGCAGCATAGGATTATTTAGTCACCTCAGGACTAACAACATCAGAGTGGAAAAAAGTCATTGTTGAGCCCAAGGCACTGCTTCAGAAGGAGGATTTGGAAGCATTGCAGATCTTATAGTACATATTAGATTTCCAACAGCTCTTGGTTTATATTGGTGTTCCAATCCCTTTGGGACCCTCAACAGGATTACTGCTACTGAATTTAGCCTTCAGTGTAGCTGCCTCTGTATCCTACCACATCTCTGACCGACATCTGGCTCTGTACCTCCATTGACTGACCCTCCAGGGTGTTGGGACATCCTTTGCCCTCAGCACTGCTCACTCCAAGGGGCAAATCGAGTTAAACCTTTGGATCACTGACAAATTAGGACTGAGGTTGGGATCACTCCATATTCCAAGACTCCAACCAACCCCACCAAGCCATAATCTAATGTTTTGCACCAAATAAAAACCAAAACCCAATCGGCAACTGTTGACTCTCCAAGAGGCTGGCTGATTTTGGAAGCAATGAATCATAGAATCCCTACAGTGTGGAAGCAGGCCATTCAGCCTATTGTGTCTGCACTGACTCTCTAAAGAGCATCTCACCCAGACCCCATCCTATCCCTTTCACCCTGCTAATCCACCTAGCCTGCACATCATGAGCAATTTAACATAGCCAAACTACCTAACTTGCACATCTTTAGATTGTGGGAGAAAACCAGAGCACCCAGAGGAAACCCACGCAGACACAGGGAGAATGTGCAAACTCCACACAGACAGTCACCCAAGACTGGAATCGAAGCAGAGTCCCTGGTGCTGTGAGGCAGCAGTGCTAACCACTGAGACAATGTGCTGCCCCAGCAATCTGAGCTGCTGGTCTTCTTGAAATAACGTATTGCAAGGATGTCTCACACTGAACTGCTAACAAACATACAGCAGTCGGTCAGCAAGCAATTTGCTCTGCATTACTGTTTCTGTGTTTCCCCTTCATGATTATCTTCTTGACTATAGTTTCTATTAAAAACAAGTAGTTCAACTAATCTCTCATTCCACTTCATTTTTGATTTGGTTTCCTTCCCATAGATATTATTTTCTTTTAACTTAATCGTTCCTTCTTTGATCATGTTTTGTTTTGCTTCAAAATCCTTAAAATACAAAGGATTCTAAGTCTGAATCGAAGTGTGTTTATTGTGGGTTTTACAACGAATTATAGCTAATCAAAACCCTTCCTTCTCCCTACCTGTAATCGGATCTGGCACCAGCTCGAGATCACTGTGGGGCTCATTCTAAATTTGTTATACTTAGGGGTGTGGCAGTTTGGTACAAAAATTTACACCTGTTTCCTGTCAATGTGTTCAAATTATACCACACAGAGTGAATATGGAACTACTGTGCTTCTGTGTTTAAGTGAGTACAGCCTTTAAGATCTAATCTAGAAAGAAAGCTGTAATATGTAATGCAAATATCACCCAACACGATGCAAAATTTAACTTTTATCAGTGTTACGTTGTAAACACTTCATAGAAACAAATTCATACCACATTATATAGCATAAACTGCAATACCTCCAAATATTTGTACAGTTAAGTGTTGTGCACACCCAGGAGTATGAATGTTCTATTACTTAATTTTGTGCAAATGTAGCTTTAACAGAGTGTTCACTTTATTAATATAGTGCCAAGTGAAACAGCTAATGAAAGCAAAACTATGGATTACAGACTGTAACATCAAATGGAAACCATAACACCCAGTAGCATGCAAACTATAACATCCAGTATCATGTAAACTGTAACATTTTGTAGAATGTATGCTCCTAGCCTTTGATATGGTGAAAATTGAATGTGGTGTAAATAGAAAATATACTTCAGACTTTGAATCCTAATGCTATCAATTAATATTGTGCTATCTCAATATAATAAAAGGTCTACACAAGCCAAGGAGCTGTATGCAACAATGCATATATACAGAGTTGAGAGTGTGGTACTAGAAAAGCACAGCAGGTCAGGCAGCATCCATTGATTGGGAGAATCGATGTTTCGGGCATCAGGAAAGGCTGTTGAAGGGCTTATGCCTGAAACGTCGATTCTCCTGCTCCTTGGATGCTGCCTGACCTGCTGTGCTTTTCCAGCACCACACTTTCAACTCTGATCTCCAGCATCTGCAGTCCTCACTTTCTCCCAATGCATATATACAGCATGACCAAATATATTATTATTGATCAGTGGACTAATATTCACAGTTCTCTGCTGGGTGGAAGACTAAGCAAAGATTGACAATCCCAGAAATTGCCATACTTCATGTGCTGTGAGCCTCTAATGGAGGGTTGTCTGTGTTTCCTCCTATCCCATTCCCTGCTTCCACCTCCCCCCACTCCCCACCTCTCCCGAGTGTGGTTTCCGCAAATAGTTGAGCCACAATTACCTTGTGAGGATTTGCTGTGGATGCAATGCATATGGAAAAAGTACAGCAGCTGCATTTGGAACCTACAAACTTGCGCAGCAACATTGCGAATCAAACAGTACATTTGCAAATATTTCAAGGAAATTGAAAGTTCAGCAGTTTCATTGCAATCCTCTGTACCCCCCGTCTTTTTGTGGTTTCTTCCCTTTCGGTGTCCCCCACAAATGTCAAACTTCCATGAAAATGAATAACACCTGTTTTCAATCTTCTTAAATTAATTGCAAAGATTATTTACAGACCAGATGCAATTGCATTTCCCGATATGGTAATTGCTTTGCTTCTTACATGACTATAGACTGAAATGAAGAGGAGATTGGTGAGGCAATTTGCTGGTTTTGAACCATTTCCAGACCAGTCTGAGAATATCCTCGCATTGTTATTGTGAGGGAGCAATCATGGGCCAACCCATATGCCATAATTAGTATCACTGCAAGGAAGCAGCATCTCTCTGCAAAACACTTGTGTGGTTCTGTTCAATATGGTGGAATTGGATACACGACCAAAACCCTCTTGAGGGTTTCCCAGAGGAAGATGCTTTGTTAAAATGAGACTATCCATTTGTGATCAAAATGTATATTATAATTTGCCAACTTGAGGCAATAAACAATTTTGTTCTCTGCCTAGTAGTTTCTCTACTTTCCCTGAGATAGAATTGGATCTTTGAATTCAAGACTATACAGCAGACACCCTGATCCAAGGTAAAATAGTATTGATTTTCTTTGAATGAAACCTGGTTAGAAGATTAGAAAGTAAATATTTTAATGAAGTTAAAGCTCAGGACCTTAAAGTTTAAATAAGGCAGCCCTCCAGTGATATTCAGGAGAATCAAGAGTAGGGATCATTGTTAGAATATGTACTGGTTCTAATTCACAAATGGTCTACATTCTGAAAGTTAAAAATCACACAACACCAGGCTATAGTCCAACAGGTTTAATTGGTAGCACTAGCTTTCGGAGCACCGTTACTCCATCAGATGGTTGTTCACATCAGGTGTTGTGTGATTTTTAACTTTGTACGCCCCAATCCAACACCGGCATTTCGAAATCATGACTACCATTCAGAAACTCAGTATAATTTGTTCAACTTTGCAGATGTTATTCAGCTCAGGGGTGATGGGTGCATGATGTCCCGAAGCAGTTGAGAAATTACAGGAGGGTCTAAATTGCAATTGGGCTAGTGAGTGAGAAAACAGATTCAGGATCAATAATGAGAAGTACTTCATGTCTCAAAGAGGCAAAATAAACATTGTCCAACCAGGTTCAGAAGAGGTATTTGTTCTCTGTAGAAGCTAAAATCAATGGACTAGAAGAACTCCCTCTTTTTGCTTATCGTTTGAGATATTTTAATGTAGTTTAAAAATGTTTATTGTAAATTAATAAAAGTCACGTATTTTTCCATCAAATCATAAAGAATTTACATCCTTGATTAAAAGCATGTACATAAGAAAGATGACTCACAGTTTCTCGATATGCGCACGAATTCCATCTATAAAGACCACTTCCATCAAGTAGGAAGCAGCCTAAATTATCCAGAATAATAACAGAGGTGCTGGTAATTGAGTCCCTCTGTTGAGGCAGCCATTAGCCTGTAAAATGCCTAGATTGATAACAAACGGAATGGAATATTGAATGTATTGATTTTCGTAGCATTATCAGAGAAAAATATTATTTTCATCACATATGCAAGCTAAATGTATTCTCATTTTTTTCAAAATCAAGATGGAAGAATTTCCAATTTTCATAACGTTTAAGCTTTAATATTAGAGTCACCAGAGAACAAATTGAACCCATAAGGATACTACTGAAATAAATGTTAACCGTTGGTAACTTAATTGAAATCTACAAATTGAACAGGAGTCAATGCAAAGTAGCCACATGACTGGTTCTACTACATCTCTCAGAAATAATATTATATATGACATAGATATTCTGACAAACCAACAGACCTCTAAGTGGTCACAGGTAAATGATGAAGAGAAATAAGCCATCAGGCCTACTGGTGCCAAGACTACAACTGCTGGGTGAATTCTTGATTTAAGGACAGCATTGCACACTAACTAATAATGGCAGAAATTCTTGAATGGATCTCACTTAGTTCGAAGTAATCTGAAGAGTATGTAACTCTCCAAAGCCAGAATAATATGTGATTTGGGTAGGTGTTGTCAAGGTGGACAAGATATGCTCAAAAAGCCATAATAAAGACATTTTAGGTTTTATGAACTGATTACAATGAATACAAGAGTAAAGAAGTAATAACAATAATTTGTAAAACATTGATCTGGCCACATAATATTAGGCCAGATTTTCCATTTAGCAACAAACAAATAGTTATCATTCGCACTTGCCCATAGACTTTCAATGGGCACCATCCAAGGCACCTTCCTGTCAGAAAACCATTCAAAAACTACATACTCTCCACAGGGCATCTTGAATCAATGTGAATAGGTCAAGCAATTAACTGATCAAATTGAGGGGTCCCACATTTCAAGTTGGAATACTCAATTCAATGTGAAATCAAGTACAGAATAACAGAGGGAAAGAAAAAAATTGCTTAAGAAGAGATAAAGCAGGTAAAAATGATCCATAATATAGTATGTAATTCTCCAAAACTAATATAAAGCTGAAAGACTCTGCAATTAGATATGCCATACCATTAAGAGAGTACTAAGACAAGAACGGCCAATATATAACTATCTTTAGTGAGCCTTGTACATAATTATAATGTGAGAACAGGAAATCCATGCAATTCAATTAATTTAAATGATGGGTAAAGTGGAGAGATGGCATTTTTGACAAACCTTTAGAGGAACAGGCCATATTGGAAAGAAACGTTTGAAGTTATGAATTTACAGTGTTTGTGCAGCCACAGGAATTTTCTGTTCAATTAACGTATAACTAATGGTAAGCACTGTTTTATTGCAAAATCTAAAGTAAAGTGCAGTGTTAGATGATTTCCATTGAAAAGACTTAATGCCAGCTTACAATTACCTGGTTGATCTCACAAATTATTAAAATGCTAAGGTTATTTTCACTGGAGGACTGAAGGTCCATAAAAAAATTTAAGACAGTATTTTTTTGTGTTGCTACATCTGTAAGAGAAAATTAGGAATTTTGAGCTTTGACTTCAGAATTTTTTAAAAATGCTTTTGCCTTCAAGCATAACCCATTGGCGAAAGTGTTTCTTTCCCAGAAAGTCAATCTCTGCAGAGGAATTAGATTCCCTACAGAGTGGAAACAGACCCTTTGGCCCACCAAGTCCACACCGACCCTCTGAAGAGTAATCCACCCAGACGAATTTTCCTCTGACTAATGCACCTAACACTATGGGCAATTTAGAAAGGCCAATTCACTTGACCTGCACATCTTTGGACTATGAGAGGAAACTCACGCAGACACGGGGAGAATGTACAAACTCCACACAGACAGTTGCCCAAGGTTGGAACCGAAGCTGCATCCTTGGTGCTATGAGGCAGCAGTGCTAACCACTGAGCCACCGTGCCACCCTAATCCTTTCTTGTTTCTCTTATCCTGAATTATGAATGAGTTTTGGGGTTACTTGGAGTGATAAACATTCGTATACTTCTCTATTACAGTCAGCCTATGTCAACAGTTGTTGCGTCTTCAATTACTGAATTTTGTTTTGGTAATAGACCAGTAATTGAGCTTACCATATATACTCATGTACAAGTCAATCTCATGTATAAATCAACCCCTTATTCTGGCCAAAACTCTTCTTTTTTCCACACATCTCATGTATATGTCAACCCTACCATATGGCATCAAATCGTATTCATTCCTTCATAATGGTAACTCTAATCGTTGCCCTTTATCTACTATATCACATTTCTATTCATTAATTCATAACGCTACTTACCGCACTTGGTTTACTGCAGCATGTTTTGATTCATTCACTCATTCAGACCGGTACTAAGTCTTATTGGTACGTATCACACTTTGTTCGCTATACATTCAAAAGTTAATATCGTTAAAAGTTAATCATTTTAATTGTCCCATTATATCTGACTAAAAGTGAGATGTATTAGTTACGCACCGGTATATCTTTAATTCTTTGATAAATGTGTTAGTGTTGCTGAGGTTCATAACATATGAGAGTAAATGGGAGGGAAACTGAAGAATTTGGCAGTGAAGTTCAGAATTTAATTAAATGTTTCATTTGAAGTGCGCCATGACACCAGGCCATGACAATGCTGAACAGTGTGATTTTGCAGGATTTCAATGAATCTTTGACATGTTAGGTTTTCATACTAGTCACTTGCTTTAATCCGGTAATTACATTTACCGTTATTCATTGTGTTTTCTTCTTTACCCGTGATTAGTTGTGCAATCAAATTGACTTTTGCTAATAATACAGTATTTCGAACTGCAGCATGAATTTCAGCCCCTCGAAACTTGTGCTCGTGTATTAGTCGACTCCCGAATTTCAGCTTTAAAAAAGTCTTCAAAATTCGATCAATACACGAGTACATATGGTATTTAGAAACCTGATAGTTCCATTTATTTGAAATCTGATATAGATAAAGTATTAAGTTGACCATTTTGGGAACTGGAAAAGGTGTTGTTTGACCTTTGGAATCGTGGGACTAGTGCACTCCTCCAACCTTCATTCTAACAGTATCCAATGGATAGCTGGAGGGAAGAATCTTCAGTAGGTCAAAAGCACGTTCTTTATAGAGTCATAGAGATGTACAGTGCGGAAACAGACCCTTTGGTCCAACTTGTACATGTCAACCAGATATCCCAACCCAATCTAGTCCCACCTGCCAGCACCTGGCCTATATTCCTCCAAACCCTTCCTGGTCATATACCCATCCAGATGCCTTTTAAATGTTGAAATCATACTAGCCTCCACCACTTCCTCTGGCAGCTCATTCCATACACGTATCACCCTCTGCACAAAAAGGTTGCCTCTTAGGTCTCTTTTATATCTTTCCCTTCTCACTCTAAACCTATGCCCTCTAGTTCGGGACTCCCCCATACCAGAGAAGAAACTTTGTCTATTTACCCTATCTGTGCCCCTCATGATTTTATAAACCTCTATAAGGTCACCCCTCAGCCTCTGACCCTCCAGGGAAAACAGCCCCTGCCTATTCAACCTCTCCCTGTAGCTCAAATCTTCCAACCCTGGCAACATCCTTGTAAATCTTTTCTGAACCTTTTCAAGTTTCACAACATCCTTCTGATAGGAAGGAGACCAGAATTGCATGAAATATTCCAACAGTGGCCTAACCAATGTCCTGTACAGCCGCAACATGACATCCCAACTCCTGGACTCAATACTCTGACCAATAAAGGAAAGCATACCAAATGCCTTCTTCACTATCCTATCCACCTGCGACTCCACTTTCAAGGAGCTGTGAACCTGCACTCCAAGGTCTATTTGTTTAGCAACACTCCCGAGGACCTTACCATTAAGTGTATTAGTCCTGTTAAGGTTAGCTTTTCCAAAATGCAACACCTTGCATTTATCTAAATTAAATTCCATCTGCCACTACTCAGCCCATTGGCCCATCTGATCAAGATCCCATTGTAATCTGAGGTAATTTTCTTCGCTGTCCACTACACCTCCAATTTTGGTGTCATCTGCAAACTTACTAACTATACCTCTTATGCTCACATCCAAATCATTTATATAAATGACAAAAAGTAGAGGACCCAGCACCGATATTTGTGGCACTCCACTGGTCTCAGGCCTCCAGTCTGCAAAAATAACCCTCCACCACCACCCTCTGTCTTCTGTCTTTGAGCCAGTTCTGTATCCAAATGGCTAGTTCTCCCCATATTCCATGAGATCTAACCTTGCTAACCAGTCTCCCATGGGGAACCTTGTCGAACGCCTTACTGAAGTCCATATAGATCACATCCACTGCTCTGCCCTCATCTATCCTCTTTTTTACTTCTTCAAAAAACTCAATCAAGTTTGTGAGACATGATTTCCTATGCACAAAGACATGTTGACTATCCCTAATCAATCCTTATCTTTCCAATTACATGTACATCGTATCCCTCAGGATTCCCTCCAACAACTTGCCCACCACCGAGGTCTGGCTCGCTTGTCCTTGCCACCCTTCTTAAATAGTGACACCACCTTAACCCAGCTCCAGTCTTCCGGCACCTCACCTGTACTATCGATGATACAAATATCTCAGCAAGGGGCCCAGCAATCACTTTCCTAGCTTCCTGGGTTCTAGGGTACACCTGATGAGGTCCTAGGAGTTTATCCACTTTTATGTGTTTCATGACACCCAGCACTTCCTCCTTTGTAATGTGGACATTTTTCAAGATGTTACCATCTATATCCCTACATTCTATATCTTCCATCTTCCACCGTGAACACCGACGCAAAATGCTCATTTAGTATCTTCCCCATCCCCTGCAACTCCACACAAAGGCTGCCTTATTGATCTTTGAGGGGCCCTATTCTCTCCCTAGTTGCACTTTTGTCCGTAATGTATTTGTAAAAACCTTTTGGATTCTTCTTAATCCTATTTGCCCAAGCTATCTCATGTCCCCTTTCTGCCCTCCTGATTTCCCTCTTAAGTATACTCCTACTGCCTTTATATTCTTCTAAGGATTCATTTGATCTATCTTGTCTACACCTGACATATGCTTCCTTCTTTTCCTTAACCAAACCCTCAATTTCTTTAGTCATCCAGCATTCCCTACACTTACCAGCTTTTCCTTTCACCCTGACAGGTCTATCCTCTTATTCCTGCCCTCACTAGCTCGTAGCACTGGGAGTAATCCAGATATTACTACTGTCGAGGATCTCCATTTTAAATTCCTGCCTAACTCTCTATATCCTCCCTTCAGAATCTCATCCTTTTCCCTTCCTATGTCATTGGTTCCAATGTGGACAGTGACCTCCTGCTGGCCCCTCTCCCCCTTGAGAACATTCTGCACCCTCTCTGAGACATCCTTGATCCTGGCACAGGGAGGCAACACATAATTCTGATTTTTCGCTGCTGGCCACAGAAACGTCTGTCTGTACCTCGGACTAGAGAGTCCCTTAACATAATTGATCTCTTGAAACCTGACATACCCCTCATTGCATTAGAGCCAGTCTCAATACCAGAAACTTAGCTGTTGGAGCTATAGTCCCCTGAGAATCCATCACCCCGTACATTTTCTAAAACAGCATACTTGTTTGAAATGGGGATAGCCACAGAAGACTCCTGCGCTACCTGCCTACCTCATTTTTACCTTTCCTGAAATTAAGCCATTTACATGATTGTATCTGCAACTTTTATCTCTTCCTATAACTGCCATCCATCACATCCCCTTGCTCTTATAAATTCCTCATTGCCTTTATCTCTGCAACCGATCCATACGATCTGATGGGATTTTCAACCAACGGCGTTTATTGCAGATATAATCCTCAGTAACACGTAAACTTTCCCTAAACTGCCATATCCATCAAAAAGAGCATATCACTCTACGAAAGGCCATTTTTGCTTCTTGCAATTTAAAGACCCAGAAAATAGCATTGTGTTATTCCTCTACAAAACACTGCTCAGGGCTAACTTAATAATTAAGGCTTATATTTTTAAGTTTAATCAAGAGACATATCTCAATAAAACATATAATCAAGAAAGAACCCACTCTACTCACTACTGCAGACTTACTGTAAGGCCACATTGAAAAATATCCGCTTGTCTGTTTCTGTGCTGTGACCTCTCCCAAACATGCTCCTCCAAAATTAGTTGTGAATTTCACTGTTTGTTCACTTTCCCAGACGCACTCCGATGTCCGGCGATACATGAATTCAAACAGCAAAGGCAGTAACTGCACAGGTTTATTACCTAAAGAGAAGTCACCAACCTTCATATGTGCTGCATTCACAGAGAGATTATAGGAAGTGCTGGTGATTAAGGGAGGCTGATCAGGAATAGCTGAAGCCACAGGGAGGTTGGGTCCACATTTTAGTGGTGCCTTCCTGGAGATGCACACCAATAATCATTGACATTATTTCAATTGATGCACTTCCACTTCTATCTAATCTCCAATTCTCCCTCTGTCTCAGAAAACGACACATTGCACTCAGTGAAGTCTTCAATCAGAAATGCTACACACCCTCTGGAGTGCCAGGAACATACCACCATGATACATGAGTCTCTCGATGGGGTATATTACAGGACTCCCCAGATCGATTCAGATGGGTGAATATTGTTTTCAAGAAGCCTATGGGTTATTCAAAGGCTGTCCTTACATTCATATGAAATGTGTTGTGGGAGACCTCCCATTTTGTGCTGGGTTTTCACACAGGTGTACGCAGCTCAACCAGAAACCATCCCGCAAAAGATGTTTTCGGAGATCTAAAATATCTCTGTCTCAGAATGGATCCAATTGTGCAGTGGTGGGTAAATAGAACTTTCAGCAAGTGGAGCACCTTACAATTTACCAAGATGATTCTTGATGGCTAGAATGATCAATTGTCCACTGTATCTAAGGAAATCTCCAAATCCCATCATCCTGTCAGCCTGATTGACCTGTTCAGTGCACCAGATGAGGGATCATCCTGTTTAGGAGATTACTATCTCCTGTTTGATCGAGCGATGGGTGTTCCTGACTATAATGTTCAACATATGACTCCAGTCAATCTCTGGAATAATTCCCTGAGGCGTAAAACTTGACCCCTATGGTCATTGGCATTCACAATGGATGACCACCATAGACCTCAACTGCTCCTCCATTGTCCCACACAGCTCAGCTGTCCTTTACCTGGACAGAGGCTCAAGTGCTCTGATAGCTCCATGAAGATATGCCTCTGTCTGTAAACCTTTCAGCCTTTTGAACACCTTTAATTCTTGGAACATTCCACATCCTGTCACATCCACACAAAGACACTGTTCCCGTTGATCTCTGCAGCTCCACTCCAAGTGGTTGAACTTGTCTCGTACTTTCACTGTCCTCACTAGAGGAGTCAAACCCTAAGCGCATACCAATTGAGAATAGGGGCCTTCAAGGTTCAAAGCCTCTCTCAACCTGACTCTAGCTAAAGTGGATCCGGGAAGGATCCTTCATTAAGTGCCCCCTGACATGAGCTCCCACTGTGCGCTCCGTCCAAATTCTCAATCCTTTGCCTGAATGAAGTTGAACAACTTGCCCATTTTACAATTCAGTCAATCTATTTGCGGTCACCTCCAGACACTGCTCATGGAACTGTGAACACAAGAAAAATTGAAAAGGTGCCTCAACAATCTCTATCAATGACCTCAGTTGCTTGATCACTGCCATTCTGTGCTAGTGTGACATCTCCAGGAAATGTGCCCAGTGATGCAAAGCCCCAACTCCAACTTCTGCCATTTCACCCTCACCCCTCTCCAGGACTTTATCTCCAAGTCCATCATCACCGGACCAAAAAAATTCCACCCAAAGTCTTTAAAGTGAAGAGGTGGGAATTAATATGTAGCTTGCAACTCACTTTCTGGTACAGACAATGTTGTCAGAATTCATAGGGGAGCATAACAGTGACTGTTAGCTTTGGTATTACTAGTACATTGTTAAATTATGGTGTCAGAGGCCATCTAAAATACAAGAGTGCTATCAATCAAATATGAGACACAAGGTACTTAGCAAAGGGATGATATCCTCAGTAATGCACTGCTGGGAATTGATAGCAGTCAAAGTACTCTCGAGTTGATCGGAACGGTGGCACAAGAGTGTCCAATCATTTGTTTGTGACAGTAAGAAAGGCAAAGCAAATTAGATGAATGGGATCGCAGATGACGAGCTAAAAGAGTCGGAACCATAGTTGACAAATATATTTAAAGCCAGAAGATGGGAATTTTTAAAGCAATGCAATTAAAATGATGGGAATCAGAGTTTAGAGATAGGTTAAGGCTGATGTTCTCCAATCTCCTTAATGAAATAATTACATCTCCACTCACAAACAGCCCTCAGAAAAATGGAACTAAATAAATGCAATCATTTCTTTTATTTTTTAAACGACTTAAAGCTGCTTTTCACTGAAGCACGGCATAATCTAATTGATAAAATGCCAGAAATTGCTGAGTGTTTAGGTATAGTAATTTCTGGCATTTAAAGCAATTGTGCTTTATTCGTAAGAAAGTGTCTTCCGAGGGGATGAGAGTAACTCTGTTAAATAAAGATTAAAGCTGTTTTGCAAAACACAATCAATTCGGAAAATTGAGACTTCCTTTTTCCTTATAAAAAGGCTTATTATGGTTTTTTTGAACCAGCTCTCCGTTAATCTCAATCAAAGTTATCTTGGATTACAATTATTGCTGTAGGAAGAATAGCAGACACTATACTTGTCATGAACATCAGAGCTTTTCATGTGCTCCACACAGGCAGCTGGGGCAAACTGAAGTTCCGAAAATTCACCAGGAGTAAAGCTAAATGAAAAGGCATGTACAGTTAGGGAGCATTCTTCATATCTGAAAGCAAACACTCCAGAACAAATGCTGTCTAAGGCTGCAAATAATATATGATAGGAATTTACCCATGAGCACATAATCCCTCAAGCAAAGGAGCTGGAAGGAAATATAAATAAGGTTTTGTTGGGTTAAAAATAACCACTGTGCTCTGCCTTTTACTTTTAACAAGAAATACAGCTCCATGAAATAATAGCACAAAAATAACTTATAATAATGATGCCAACTGGAGCTAGGTGGGAGCAGGCTCACTTCCTATCAATGAACAAGCAGTACTGATGGAATGGTACATTTTAAGAGGTCCGGATGAAGGGCTTTTGCCTGAAACGTTATTTCTCCTGCTCCTCGGATGCTGCCTGACCTGCTGTGTTTTTCCAGCACCTCCAGCTGTGATCGACTGTGATCTCCAGCATCTGCGGTCCTTACTTTCTCCTACATTTTAAGAGGTGCCATCTTTCAAGTGAGATGTTGGACTGAGGTACTTTCTGTTCTCTCAGGTAGAAGAAAAATTCGACTGTATTATTTTGAGGAAGAGTAAAGAGGTTTGCCTCGTTATTACGGTCAATACGTATTCCTCATCATTGCTGAGCACAGACACGAAGCCAGGCAGCTTGTCGTGGTTTTCAGCAGTGATTGGTCAAGGGGGTGGACCTATTGCTATACGGCACTCCGCAACATCAATGTCACATCTGCACCATAAGTCAGCAAACCATGGCAAAAATGCGACATGTTCTTCAACCAAATAGTCATGCCTCAAAGTCGAATGGGAGTAGTCTTCAGTCAAGTCAAGTGTTGCTGTTGTTAGTCAAGAGGTCCTGATAAATTGAGCCAAATGCATCATGCAATATTAGTCCAGGGGCTTGGATATGGTCAGTCAATCATTTGTGGCAACATGGTGGGAGGGTTGACCTCAGCAGAGTCTGGGAATTGGGCTATGGTCTGCCCTATAGGTCCAGTACAGTCAGTCAGGGGCTTATTGGTAAGTCAGTAAAGAGCTGCACACAGATCACTCAAGGGACTGGTGGCTGAAGCTCTCCATCAAAGTTGGTCAGAGGATGGGCCATGGTCACTCCTGGGGGAATCATTTAATGAAAGTCAAGTGGGGGCCACTGTTGTTTTAGAGAATGGGGGAGTTCAATTTTGGGGATTGGAGGCAGCAAATTTGGATGCAGAGAGGACAGGAATTGTCATGGTATGGGGGAGGTATCTGACTTATGAGGGATTGGAGGACATGGGATACTGTGGGAGGGGCAATCACTGGCAGTCACCATCACCGTCGCCCCCATTAGGCGAGGTCTGTGCAGTAGAACGCTGGTGATGTCTAAGCTGTAAGGTTAAGGCTCAAGGTTTTCCTTCCTTCCTTCCTTCTTTCATTCATTCATTCATTTATTCACAGTTACTGGGGAGGCCAGCATTTATTGCCTGTGCATAATTATTAAGAAGTCAACCACATTACAGGATAATGACCAGAGCAGCAGATGTAATTCCAGTGGTTTGTTTGGTAATATGTGGAGGATGATTATAACGGGCTGGCCAAAGGGTGTCTGGAAGAGGAGGATATGGAGGTTTGGGGGCAGAACATGGGTGGGGGAGGGGGTTTGATTACCAGGTTAAACCTGAGACTCACTGTGCCACGTGCAGCTTGCGTTGCCTTCTATATTTAAGTGACTCTTCAATGCGCAAAGTATATCGAATATGGCTGTGACCACATCCTGAGTCGGCACCATCAGTGTTTTTTCTCATCCCAGCACATGACCTCCGCTTGAGAATGATGTGCCTCTTTAATTGCATGAATCCAGCACTTTCACAGCCCAGCTTGAGATGATTTGCAATCATATCATTACGCGTGTGAAATTCATGCAGTGTCCAACATTCCGGATGCAAATTCTGGCCACAATTAATCTTGACTATTGGTCATTGGTCATTGCAGATTGAAGGTAGACATCTCTGTGAGCAATGAGTAATTGCACGTGACCTTGGAAGTGGAACCAGAGAGCCACAATGTGCAAAACCACTGTAAGATTTCAGAGACTGCACAGGGGAACAGAATGAATTTCTCATCACCTTGAGCTATCGGTATTTGCCAATGTGCTCTTTTATTCAACAATGCCTTTCTGAGATAATGGGTGGATATGGGTGGAGAAGTTATCAATCCTCACGCAAGCAATTGCAAACTCCTATTGTCTCTTTGCAACCTGGCTGGTGCTGCAGTAAATTCAAATGTCAAAGTTCCTCGTCGAGACATCCTATGGACTTCCTTGCCAAGATTCTCCATGTACCATGGATAGAGAACTATGCTAAACAGTTATTTGTACGTGATGCGAATACTGAGTAAGACCTATTCTGTTTTTTCAATGCTCCCCCATGCAGGTTCACTGCCGGTGTGACTGATGGATCCAGCCACAGCAGGGGTTATTGTTGCTGTCACTGTGAAAGTGCAGAGAAATTAAGGAGGAACAGAGGGCCAGCAAGAATGATACCCTAGAAGAATTGTTTTTGGGAGACAAGGATAACGCTTGGCAACCGCGCTGATGATTCCATCACACTACCCCCTGACTAAAGCCAAGCATCAACACCATGCAGCTCAGGCCCATCTTATAGCTGAAAGTAAGGCTCCAGTCCTTGGATTGGTATGAGCAAGCCTTGCCAGAGAACGCTGCATCACTCTTCCGTGCCGCACTCTGCTCAGCTGCAGCAGACAGAGAGGGGAGGTAATGGATGGGCTGGATGAATGGGTACCATCTTCTCAGGAGGAAGATGAGGACATTAGGACAGAGGTCCATCACCTTTTGCAGGTTGGGGCACATCAACATTAAACACAACAAGCCAGATAGGATTAGATTGACCCCAGTTCCAGTAGAAGAGAGCTAGGTGCTGTAATGATTCATTGATGATAAACGTGTTGGTATTTCAAAAGCAAGGGCTACCTATGCAACCATGGCTGATGATTCCAAACAGTGGGAACAGTTGATGACAATCCTGTGGAATCTGGGCTCCTTAGCAAATGTTTTGGATCTCCATCAAAGAGATGACCCATAAACACAGCATAAAATGAACTCCCCCTCTCCTGGTTGCAAATATTATGTAAGTTAAGATGAACATGGAGGTGAACTGAATTTGAGCGACAGCTGCAGCATGCCACACTTCACTTATAAAATAACCTCAAACAAGAGTTAAACAGCATTATTACAAGTCATACCTAACTACCAGCATAACTGTGGAAATTACAGTTGCATGTTGTAGCATTACTTCAGGGCTTGGACAGCTCAGGACTAGCTCAGTGTAGGTCCTCCAGACGATCATGAGTCCACACTGTAGTCCATGCAGTCACTGAAGGCCCAGAAGAGATTGAACTTCCCCTTGGTTCTAACAGTGCTCCAGCAACGTGCTCATCTTCAGGAGCCAGATTGACAAAGCTATTTGACTTCACTGGAAAAAGACATGTTCTTTGGGATCAAGCATAAGTCAAATGATTTAAAGTGGTCTTGAACTTCTTTCAACTTTTAAACACTTCCATTCACTTTTGAATACTTTTGTAAAGTGCTATAAGCTTTGAAATATATCACTGAGATTAACTCAGCTTCAAGCAGGCCTAAAGACGTGACATTTTTGATAGCGGTTACCAGGGGACACATTGTCACTTCATGGAATCCCTACAGAATCATAGAACCTCTACAGTGTGGAAACAGGCCTTTTGGCCCAACAAGTCCACACCGTCCCTCCAAAGAGTATCCCACCCAGACCCATTCCCCCACCCCTATTACTCTACATTTTCCCTGACTAATGCACCTAACCTACACATCCCCTGAACACTATGGGCAATTTAGCATGGCCAACAGAGGGAGAGGCAGAGTGTGAAACCAGGGGAAAAGATAGAGAGAGTGAGAAACACCCAGAAAGAGACAACAAAGGACAGAAAGATCCCAGCAAATGAAAGAGAGACACAGATTCCCAGGGACATAATAGGAGTACAACCAAGACAGTGTAAAACCCAGGGAGAGAACAGGACAGAGAAAGAATAAAACACTCTAGGGGAGACAGAAGGACAGAGGAAGAGAGATAACACAGGGAGAGACAGAGAAAATGCCCAGAGAGAGAATGAGAGCAACTGTAGAGAGAGATACAACAGACAGCTAATGAAAGCTAGAGGTGGGGGGGGTTGATGGTACTAGCCAGACAGAATGATCCTCAGCCAGGAAAAGCAAGATCCCGCAGGGCTGACAGAGAGGTGTGGGAAGAGATGAGCAGGGAGGTTGGAGACTGAACAGTTCAGCAGTTCCAGGAAAGAGGGGGGGTCCACAGAGTTGTAGGAAGGGAATCTACAGGGGAATGTGAACAGGGCAAAGATGGGAAGGATGGGGATCCAAGCAAAGAAGTGGGACAGACAGAGAGAGAGAGCTGGAACACAGAGGTAGAGATGGGAGCAGGAGTGACAGAGGGAGGCAGTGACATCTGTGGGATCAGCATTGTACAGCAGCTCCCTGTCCATCTATTTGCCCCTTTGTTCCCCCCCAGCCCAGAACTCACCCCTTGTGGTAAAACTCCCAGAGAGACAGCCTGAACCCCACAATTCTTTTCTCTGTGTTACACTACCAATATTTAACAGGCATTTGGACAAACACACAGATTGGAAAGGATTAGAAGGACTTGGGCAAAGTACAGGGAAATGGGGTTAGTGTGAATGGACATTTTGGTTGGCAAGGACCAGTTTGTGCTAAAGGGCCTGTCTTCATGCTGTAGGACTCTGAGGAAGCCCATGCAAATACAGGGAGAATGTGCAAACTCCACACAGGCAGTCACCCAAGGCTTGAATTGAACCTGGGTCCCTGGCACTGTGAGGCAGCAGTGCTAACCACTAAACCACTGCACTGTCCTCACTTGGTGGTTGTTCCTTAATCAAAAGCAATGCTTCATCAGGGGACAGGACAGCAGACAGGGAGGTGCCCACTGGGAGCCAAATCCCTGGCTGTGCTTCTAAATCCCTTTCCCCCTCATCTCATGACTCCCAAGCCAAGAACCCTAGTACCCAACACTCTGTTCAATGTCACTCACCTTTGTTCTAGCTTCCTTACAATCCTGGCATTCTGCACGTGCTGTTCCACCAACTGCCACATCCCTTTCCATAGGCGTTGTTGAACACAAGAGTTGCTGCTACATTCTAACACTTGCATGTCCTTGTGAGAAAATTGAAGGTCTTGGACGCTGAAGCAGCACACCAGTGGATGCTCCACTATAAGTGAGGGAAAGAGAAAATGCCAAAATAAATTATGAAATCCTCCCACACCCAAGCCCCAGTTGGAAATGTGGTCGTGAACGGTGGTGGACAAATAAACAACTAACAGGAGGAAGGGGGACTGCCTTCCTCAATGATGGGGGAGCCTACAACATCAGTGTAAAAGACAACACTGTTATCCATCTTCAGTGATAAGTGCCAAGAGGATGATCCCTCTTGGCCTTCTCCAGATGTCCTCAGCGTCATAGCTGCCTATATTCAGCCAATTTATTATACTCTAAATAATAACTGGAGGCACTGAATATTGCAAAAGCTCTGCACTTTTGACAACCTTCTGGCAATATTAATGAAGGTTTGTGTCTCAGAACTATCTGTGCTCTTGCCCAGTTATTCCAGCATAGCTACAAACTGGCATCTCTCCAGAAATCTGGAAAATTGCCTAGGTATATCATGTCAATAATAAGCAAGACAAATCCATCTCAATCAATTACTGACATATTAGTTGTTCTCGGTCATTACAAAGTGACAGAAAGGTGTATTGACAGTGCTATCAAACAGTGTCTATTCAGAAATAACCTACTCACTGATTCACAATTTGCCAGAGCCAATTAACTCATGACTTCATTAGAGCTTTGGTTCAAACATATTCAAAACAGCTGAATTCTAGAGGCAAACAGATTGCTGAACATCAAGGCAGCATTTGATTGAGTGTGGAATGCAGACAGACTCAAACCTCATACCTTTAATGTATTGCCTGAGCTGTGATGTCACCATTTTTATATACTGATAAAACCTTAAGTTATCTTGGGGCTGTGACTTGAAAGAAATTCTGGGAGTTACATATGAATCAATGGAAACCTGCATCCCCATTCTAAATAATTAAAGACCTCACAGGTTTGTTCAATACAGGTTTGTTGTATGACACTTTGATCTTTTACTCTAAATTCTGTGTCCTATGATCCTGCTCCACTAGCTATCTGATGAAGGAGCAGTGTTCTGAAAGCTTATACTTTCAACTAAACCTGTTGGACTATAACCTGGTGTTGTGTGATTTTTAACTTTGTCCACCCCAGTCCAACACCGGCATCTCCAAATCATTAAACTAGAGCAAAACTAGAGTCAATGGGAATCAGGTGGTGGGGGTTACTCTCTGTGCTGTTGAGAACCATATCAAGCATAGAGAAAGATGATTCCGGTTGTTGGAGGTCAATCATCTCACTCCCAAGATTTCACTGGAGTCCCTCAGGTTAGTGTCCTCGGCCCAACCCTCTTCACCTGCTTCATCAAACAGCATCCCTCCATTATAACGTCAGAAGTGGAAATTGCCACTCTTTACATTTTGCCACATTACTGTCCACTATCAACATTCAGGGATTGTCACTGACCAAAAACTGAATGACAACAGGTATATAAATACAATGTGACTATAAGAGCAGGTCAGAGACTTGGAAAATGTGTAACTTAATTCCCATTTCTTTGTCCATAAATCATAAGTCAGGAGTGTGATGGAATATTCCCCACTTGCCTGGGTTGGGTGCAGCTAGGTAACACAGAAGATGCTCGATACCATCCAGGACAGAGCAACCACTTAACTCTCACCCCAACTACTATCTTCAATGTTCACTCCCCTCACCACCAATGCATAATCGCAGCAGTGTGTACCATCTGGAATCAATTCACAAAGGCTCCTGCGATGGCATCTTTCAAACCCATGACCTCTACCACCTAGAAGGACAAAGGTGGCAGATGCATATCAAACCATCTTAATAAGTTCGTCCAAAGTCACACACCATCCTAACTTGGAGCTATATTGCCTTTCCTTAACTGATGCTGAATTGAAATCCTTCTTGTCAGTAGGGCAAATTTACCTGCATCCCAAGGACGGCAACAAGAAAACAATACCTACCAACTTCTCCAGAGCTATTAGGGATGGGCAATAAGTGCTGATCCAGCCATTACACCCACATCCCCTTAAAGAATACAAAGAAAGGTGCGATAGGCAAACGAGGAAAAAAATGTTGATGCATGAATGATTATTCAAATGAACACTTCTGTTTTTGTTAAGGACACAGGGAAAAATATAGTGAAGAAATAACAAACAGCAAAACTTCATCAGGTGGTTGCTTCAAAAGCTAGTGTGCTTCCAAATAAACCTGTTGGATTATAACCTGGTGTTGTGTGATTTTTAACTTTATACACCCCAGTCCAACACCAACACCTCATTATCATGAATATCTAGAAAACATTTACTAGCTCATGCGTCAGTGATTATTGGTATGAAGACTTCATTTGAAGATTTGAATTGTGTAGGATTGTGAAAAATTGTATTTATTTTGAGTTCTGTGGATATACCCAGATTTTTAAAAAAATAAATGTCAACAAAAAGACACATTGGAGCTCTTTTTTATATAATAAGGCATTTCTTAGAAACCACATGGCTTCAGGTAATTGCTGGGCTTTATTGCTGGAGGTCACCTGACTAGGTTTAACTCCCTTTCTGTTTGACGGTATTTTGCAGACGGTTGAAAGTTTTGGCTTTCTGAAGAAAAGGCTACTCAACTCAATCCTCACCTTTCTGAAAGACCCTTGATATGAACCCAATATGAGACATGTTGTCTTTTTGAACAGCTACCGGAATACTTCTTGATACTCTGCTTACTGAGCTGAAAATGTGATGCTGGAAAAGCGCAGCAGGTCAGGCAGCATCCAAGGAGCAGGAGAATCATTCCTGAAGCAGGGCTGATGCCCGAAACGTCAATTCTCCTGCTCCTTGGATGCTGCCTGACCTGCTGCGCTTTTCCAGCAACACATTTTCAGCTCTGATCTCCAGCATTTGCAGTCCTCACTTTCTCCTCCACTCTGCTTACTGAGTGAGGTACATCAATCAAGACACCGAACACACGTGATTAGTGACCTGTGTGAAATGTGCGACTGGAATGCCATATTGACAACCATCTGTATTTGTACACCTTGTAATTTTCCTTCCTTCGAGAATTAACCGTTCCTGATCAAAAGTACTTCTTCATTGCGAATCACTGCAGAGAGAAATCTGGCTTTTATCTGGTGAATGTATATATGCATGTGTTTTGGGTTGTTTAGAGCTGTAAGCATTTATATTTCCACATTACAAACTATGTGTGTTAACCAGTTTTGCAATTCCATTGAATAAATATTGTCTTACAAAGCATGAGTAGTTTGTGTTTGTTCAAGAAACCTGGTTGATGAATTTTTAAAAAATCTACGTCTAATAAAGAGAAATCAAATTACTGTGACCTGGGTAAAACAATTAAAGTTATGCTGTGATCTGCAGAGTAGTGAGATGTGGGAAAGACAGTTCACTCCTCCTGTAACCCTATGTTCAGAATGGCTCCTATATGTGCACTGCACTCTAAGAATGCTGCTGGACCCTCAAACTGCCACTGAGGCAGACAAAGACAAGGATGTTGTCCAGACTTAGTGGAACTGGTGAACCAGACCATTACCTCAGAGAAAAATTAAATCAGAGAAGGAGAACAGATCAAAAGCTGTGGTTGCACAGATGTTATCGCGTCTATTACTCCATTTGGAAAGTATATATTCAACATGAATGAGAAAGTTAGAAAACATATGAACTGTAATTATGAATCAAAGAGTTTGCATAATTGATGTATTTGTGAACCTTATCGTTACATATCCTTTTTAATCGTGTACTGTGAAACTATGGCATGAACGGAGGGAAAAATCCTTCTTCACTGCATTTGTGCGTTTATATATTTTGCAAAAAAAAAGCTTAAAAATTGACTTCCTGCGAAAGCCAAAGTTGCTAAAAATGGTGGGTGCAAGACTTGGCAGCCATTTCTCCTGCAGATCACCCTGCTGGTAAGGGGACTAAGTGTGTGCATGCATGTAATCAAATGGGCGGACTGTCATACATCTGAATAGACACTAGATTTTGTCAAAGTGCAGGGCTCCTGGCAATGTGTTTGATTTCCTGTGTGATTGAAAGAGTTTTCTGCCCTCTGTTCAAATGGGCTTTAGCACGGTTTCTCATAGCAGGGATACGGAGCAGAGACTGCAGAGAGGGGAGTCTGTACACAGAACCTGAATGAAGAGAGATGTCCACAACAGATGCTGCTGAACAAGGAGCAGCATACCTTCTGACTAAGTCACGAATAATATTTGAGGTGTTTAGAATTCAATAAGGAGACAGTCATTGAACTGTGCTACCTCCTTCAACAGGGCCTACTGCCTCACAGCACAGGGAAGGATGGTATTTTGAGAGGGCTTTAATGTCATGCTCATTCTCAATGGCAATAAAAATTATACAGAATGTCCCGAATTACAAGACAGAAACAGGAGTGGACAAGTGTCTTTCCCAATGGTGCACCATCTATAAATCAGAATGAATCAAGACCTACAAGGGACTACTGTTCCATCCATGTACAGTTGGTGTGTAGCTATTCCCACATCACACGACAAGGGACCAGAACCCCAAAATACTATTTTTAACTTTTAACCCCAAAATATATTCCTTAGAAAGAGAACTGCTCCAGACAAAAAAAAAGACTTTGATGAAAACTCTGTGTAACAGACTCCTCAGTACCATGGGGCGTGGCAACTCTGACAAGAAGGGCCAGGGGATACCACGACATGTTCCCATCCACCACCTGGAAGTAAGACTGCTTTGTTACTCCCTGGGCACTAACTTTCTCATCATTGCTCATGTAGTTGAGGGATTGGGAAGTTTCTATCCTGTGAAAACAAAAGACGTTGCCTGAATCCAGAAATTAAATTGCTGCCTTATTACATTCGAAAACAGCCTTGTGGTATGTTTCACAGGTAAATTGAATTATTGAGGTGAAGATATTATTTCTGTTTATTGTATCAATGCAAAATGATCAATCTTACTACCATGTTATATGTGTATCCATTAGGGAAATAAGACAAGTAAAATTCCTCTAATTTGCTGGAGAACATACAGATATCCAATTTGGTGAAATCTTTGGGAGGTTTTACATTTAAAAAATATAATCAACAATAAATTGAATTTCAGCCTTGACCCTAAGGGAGAAATGAGGCAATTGGTTTTCGCAATATGAATTGTTTTACCTGGTTAGGTAATTTTTTTTTAAAAGATGTATTCTTTTCATCAATTAAAATAATTATGGTTTAAAAGAACTGGTTGTAACTTGCTTAGAATTGCAGAATTCCACAGAAAAGAGCTGAGTGCTTTGACCTATCAAGTGCATATTATTTTATTGTTATTTTAGTCACCAAATCAACATCAGACCCAAATCAGAGACATTTTAGGAAACGTCATAACCCAGATATTTCTGTCCTCACAGATGCTGCCAGACATGCTGGGTGTTACCAACATTTTCTGTTGTCCCTCCAAATTTCTAGCATACGCAGCATTTTTTTGTATCTTTTGTATTCTTTAATAGCCCTCTTTTATAAGCAATTATCCAATTTACTTTTGAAAGAATTTATGGATTCTGCTCTAATAATAGTTTATGGTAGAGAATTCCATCTCCTAACCACCTACAGTGTAGGGAAAGCTTTTCTGATCTTTTAAGTCTTGCTGTGATCATTTTGATTTTATCTATATCTTTACTGTCATGCCAATGCAAAGAAAGGGAAGGGATTTTTTATTCTGGGCTTTTCCTGACTTCAGAGGGCTTTAAGGCATTTCACAACCACGCAACATTTCCAGAAATAAAGTCAAAATATAGGCTCAAACTTCCTAGTCCTTTCTTTTGGCTCTTTGTTTTGACCTTAAGGCATGCCTCAGTTTAATGGTTCAGTTCTGAAATAGGCTAGAGAGCAGCACTCCCTTTGTGCACGCGATTACAAAACTTTCAATTCCGGATTTAAATCTCAGGACTATATCTTGAATTTATAGTCTGGAGGCACATAACTGGTTACCTCTAAAGCAGGGCTTCCCATACTGTGTGCTGTGACCACTTGCAGGGTTGTGAGACAAGGGTTTCAGGTTCGGAATCCCACGTCAACAGCTACAAGATACTTTAAATCCTCAGCTTTTTCTTCTATTGGTGGGACCAGCTGAACAGACTGATCTTTGATGCCTGATTTCTCCACAAAAGAAATGGCTGTGAAAACATACAGCCTCTCTTCTCGAAGTGAAATCCTGCAATTTAAACACTTTGCTGTCACAAACCTGTCCCCCTCTTTGTAATCACAAATGGTTATTGGTTGTCAAACCCTCTCAACTCCATTCTCACTGAACCTTCCCGCCCCTGCTTTCACTATTCCCTTGAACTGCTGCCTCCCCTTGCCTGTACTCACAGTCTCACCCCCACAGCTAGCTCTCTCACTCTGAGACCATGAAATGTTCAAGCCTCAAAGTCAGGGCATAGGCTTGGGAATGACAATTCTAAGACAAGGTTGAGATGTATAATGCGAATTGCCTTTTCATAGCATTTCATAATCCTAAAGATCGCTCTCAGATTAACACATAACCGTTTGGAGTTGAAAAAGGTTCTCACTTTACAAATCCCCTTTCGTAACATCCTTGTAAATCTGCACTCGACCATTGTTTTTACATCTTTTCTATAACTGAGTCCGAGACAGGGGTCACACTCTGACTTCATGCTCCCGATGGAGAGATTTGCTCACCAGGAGCTTAGGAGGAGCTGACGGCAAGACCAAAAACCAAAACAGTGCTGGATATGCTTGGGATCTGTGGAGGGAAAAGCAGAGTTAACCTTTCAGGTAACAATCTCTCGTCAGGATATCCAGATTAGAAATAGAGGTGTACATTCACTGTTTGAGAAATAATACGCTTAAATTTCCAGTTTATAGAACTGCTGCTGTAAGAGGATGAAGTGTGGTGACGGTCATGTTATGGCTCACAGTTAGTATGTGACATGCTCAAGATGTCCTCAATGTATCGTGGCATGTGACCTGCTAGCATATAGGTCTCAGTCTCCAATCTTTATGCATTATAACACACTGAAGGCAGTGTGCTGCAGTTTACATCTGACTGGTTTAGATGTAACCCAGACCTGATGTGCCTGAGATTGTAACACAAGTAGATATGAGTAGCTCTAAGAAATCTATGGAATTCTTTCGTACTACATTTATTACATCTCATTCTTATGTTATGGGAGCTAATGTCAGTATCACCTCATTAGGTATGAATATCATGCCCAAGGTGGAAAGGCCATCATTGTATCTACAGCAGATGGGGAGGGTAGAACAAATCAGGGTTAACATCTGCAGCCATTTACAAAGAAATGACTCCCAGTGCACAGATATCATACTCGTATTGTGCCGTGTCTAGCCTTGATTATACTCACTGTAGTATTGACCTACAATCCTAGGCCAACTGATTTGACGGTGAGCAACAATGCCATTTTCCTCCAGGTGGCACAGATGATAATTCTGAGATACTTGGCAATACCTACAGCCAGCAGTCTGTTCATTCTGCCTCTCAGTGCACTCAAAGAGGTTTGAGAATCTGAATGTGAACTTTTGAGTTCATTTCTTCTGGCTTAGGGCCATGTCCTGCAGCCTTCAGAGCACTAATGAAAGTTTAATATTCATAGCTCTGTCCAAATCTAATTAAATTATTGGAAAGACCTGCAATGAACTAATTTGAGAGCAAATTAAATGAGCCAAGGTTTCTTCCTGCCTTACCTTCTTGCACCTCACATTCCTAGTGAATAGTTCAATAGAACCAAGCAAGCAAAAAGGTCACACAAAAGTTACATTTTGGTTTAGTTCCTTGCACCAATTTCACAACAAAACCTGCACCTGTATCACAAGCAGACAGGATAGTGAAGAAGGCCTTTGATACACTTCCCTTTATTGGTCAGTACATTAAGTATAGGAGTAGGGATGTCATGTTGCAGCTGTACAGGACATTGGTAAGGCCAATTTTGGAATACTGCATTCAGTTCTGGTCTCCCCAATATAAGAAGGATGTTGTTAAACTTGAAAGGGTGCAGAAGAGATTTACAAGGATGTTGTCAGGGTTGAAGGGTTTGAGCTATAGGGAGAGGATTGGGTTGCTTTCAGTGGAGCATTGGAGGCCGAGGTGTGACCTTACAGAGGTTTACAAAATCATGAGGGACATGAATGAATTTTTAAAAATTGTGATTTGTGATTCAGCTCTAATCTATGAAAAATGTATCATAAGGATGTAAATGAAAATGGGAGGTGAAAGTTTCTACATGAATGACTAGATGGACTAGTTTTAGTGTCTTTTGATACAAATGTTATAATTAGTTCAGATTTGTTTTACTCCACATTGGTTTATGACGATTAATGACCTGTTTGGTCAGCCGATTGCTCTGGCCATTATAAGTAAGCGTATTCTACATTTTAAAATCATTATTGTCCATGAAAGTCTCGGGTATTAAAATCAGACAATGGAATTTGAAACTTATTCATCTACACTTTATCACTGTTTTGACAAGTTAGATTCAATCCTTATATTAAAACTCTCAGCATTACTGAATTGTTATGGTCTAAAGGAGGCCATTCAGTCCAATGTTCCTACACTGGTTCCCATCACATAGTGCCAATGAACTGTCTTTTCCCCATATCCCTGCACTACAAATAATTATCCAATGTCCTGTGGAATGCTTCAATTGAATCTGCCTCCACCATATTTCCAGGCACCACATTCCAAATCTTGATCATTTGATTTGTGAAAAGGTTTACCTCTGCTTCTTTTGCACATCATTTTAAATCTATGCCCTCTCATTCTTTTTCCTTTGAGTGAGAACAGCTTCTTTCTACCTATTGTGTCCAGCCCGCTCATAATCTTGGCAATCTCTCTCAAATCACCTGTCAGCCTTAGAATAGAATAGAATCCCTATCGTATGGAAACAGGGCAATCAGCCCAACGAGTCCACACGGACCCCCTGAAGAGCATTTCACCCAGTTGTATTCATTCCTTCTCTCCAAGAAGCAGTTCCGAATTCATCAAACCATCCTTACAATTGAAATTCTCATTCCTGGGACCATCCTTACAAGTCCCTTCTGCATTCCAATGTATTTGCAGCTTTCCTGTTAAGAGGTGTGCACAACTGTACACAATACTTCACCTGAGGTCTCACAAATGTCTTATACAAGTTCAACATCACCACTCTGCTCTATGGCCCTATCTATAAAGCCAAGAGCATTATATACCTTACTGCTCTCTCCAGTTGAATTTACTCCTTCAGTCAACTATGCATATATACACCCAGGTCCTTCTGCTCCTACACTCCCTTTAGGCCTGTGCACCCCACTCACCACCCCCCCCCCCCCCCCCCCATTTTATATTGCCTGTCAATGTTTTTGGGACCAAAATGATATGTTTAACTTTCAGGTGGGTAAACAAAATCCACATCTCTTTTTGAAAAAAAAAGTGCAGGAGTTCAAAATGAGTGAAAAACAAATGATGTCATAATTGTGTTGCAGTTTTGATCTCATTGCATTTATTATTACAACATTCAGTGAAAAGTGTTATTTACTGTTGTCACCCTTTGGCACCTTCTTAAAACACAGAAAATAAACCGGAGCACACAATATACAGCCAGAAAAACAAAATAGTAAAGTTCATCTTGCAGTCTTATGTCAATGAAGACAGGTGGTCTCTGGAACAGTTCCCGCTTCTAGCTTAGCCCTGGGCCTGGATGTGGGCTCCTCCACTCCAATGCCTTGGGGTCCCAGTGGCTAAACCGACCACACTGCTACAATCGTGCTTTGCCACACCGCTGCCACTCTCTGGCACCATCTCACCGCCACCAACACCGTTGCTATGAGTTCATGCCGGGTTGATCTTGCCGAAGTAGCTGCTGCCAGTGCTGTGAGGTCATATGCTGCCACTAAATTCACCTTGGTTCTGTAAATCTCAAGCATGTTTCTTGGATTACAACAACGGTTACACCTCAGAAGTAATTAATTAGCATCACAGCAGAAGACTTTGTAAAACATTAAACGAATGCAAGTTGCCTCTTTCAACTGAAATATTAGTCAAATGTATCACTTCCAAGTGCACCAACTCAATCAAATTGAGATAAAGACCCTGCATATTTTGATTCAGTTTAATATTAATATAGTTTGTAGGAAAAACACTGAATAAAACTAGGTAAACGCAATCTTCTCCTTGCTTGCACCATTTAATCTGATATCAGGATACCCTAGGGTTCTCCTTTTTTGGACAATAAATCCTTATTTAATGTTGATTTGGTTAATATTGTTTCATTATAGCATCGCTGATATAATCGGGAATTTATTAATGCTGGAGAGTCTGCTTTTATTTCATTTTCTTGGCAGTCGTGCCGATCATTCCCATTGTTTTAGTAGATTTTATTCCGGAATGGAAAGAAAATATCAGAAGAAGTGTAGCCAAGTTAAATTACATTGGAGAACAGTGAGAAGCATTACTAAGAGAGTTTGCTCAAACTTTGCGATGTTCTCAAGACTGAAAACTCTCACGGAGAGAAGTCCCAATTCTTTCCTGCCAATATAACAGGTAGCCTTAGTTCAAGAGAAGAGGAAGGGGTGATGGGGTGGGCAGTTGGAAGGCAGATCTTAAAGCACTACTGTCACATGTGTATTCTCTATTCTCTCCCTGTCTGTGACTTTTACCTAGTTGTGTGAAGAGTTGTGTTTTCTTTAAATGCATGTTCCAATTAAATAATTTTAGTAGCAAGCTTTTATGAGTTTAAAATAAAGAAGCTTGTTAATTCTCACACCAAATTAAATGCAAGTCATGGTCACACACATGCTTACATAGACACAGTTTAGTTACAATTGAAGGTAATGCATGTTTGCAGACTTTGGTTATCTGATTTATAAACTCTGGCCTCGAACATGGAAGGCCGATCATTTCTTGGATGCTTTTGATGCTTTCAACTTGAGTTGTGCATTTTGTAAATTCTTGCATTTTGGAAAGTCAAATCAAGGTCAGAGTTTCATGGTGAATGGTAGGGTCTTAAGGAGTGTAGTGGAACAGAGGGATCTTGGAGTTCAGGTGCACGGTTCTCTGAAAGTGGAGTCACAGGTCGACAGGGCAGTGAAGAAGGCTTTTGGCACACTGGCCTTCATCAGTCAGGGCACTGAGTATAGAAGTTGGGAAGTTAGTCGCAGTTATACAGGACTTTGGTGAGTCCGCACTTGGAGTATTGTGTCTAGTTTTGTTCACCTTGCTATAGGAAGGATGTTATTAAACTGGAAAGAGTGCAGAAGAAATTTACAAGTTGTCTGGACTTAATAATCTGAGTTATAGGGAGAGGTTGGACAAGCTAGGACTGTTTTCTTTAGAGCGTAGGAGATGGAGGGGGTCCTTTTGGAAGTGCATAAGATCACGAGAAGCATGGATAAGGTGAATGTACTCAGTCTTTTTCCTGGGGTTGAGAAACTGAGGATTAGAGGGCATCAATTTAAGGTTAGAGCAGAAAGAATAAAAGAGAACCTCAGGGGCAACGTTTTTACACAGAGGGTGGTGCGCATTTAAAAGGCACTTGGACAAGTACATAGATAGGAAAGGATCTAAAGGATATTGGCCAAGTGCAAGGACATGGGGTTAGTGTGGACAGATATTTTGGTCAGCATGGACCTGTTCGGGCCAAAGGGCCTGTCTCCATGTTGTAGGACTCTCAGACTCTCTGACTCAAAGAGTTCATGCCAGGTTGTGAGATGCTTGTAGTTAAATTTCTAGGAGGTTGGTTTCCCAGTGAACTTTAACTACAGGGTCTTACATACTCTGTCCTGCAGCTTGTTTCAAATTCTGATTCACAAACTGGCTAAACTGACCATTCAATGGTGTTGATGGAACTGCCTGCAAACAGCTCTTAGTACGTTAAGTGCTGCCAGCCAACAAAGACAACATGGCTGCCTCAAAGTGTTCAAAACCTTCTCCCAAATACAGATGAATGTTTACATCAGTTACATGTCATGTGTTGAGGGTTAACATCTCTGAAGTCTGAGATGATCAATGTTTTTGTTTTAGAAATATCTACATAATCTGTGTTCCCTCTGGAAACAGAGGAGTGGTTCTCATCCTCAAAGGAAGTAATGTGACTGTTGAGGTGACCATTTTGAAAAGCATTTTTGTCTAATTTCAAAAAACATGAAATTTGTTTTAAGAACATAAGAATGAGGAGCAGGAGTAGGTCATCTGGCCCTTCGAGGTTGATCTTTTTGTGGCCTCAGCTCCACTTAACCACCCTCTCACCGTATCCCTAAATTCCTTTATTGATAAGAATATAAGTTCAGAATTGAACATGCCAGTACTGGCCGTAACATTGCAATGGACTTGCACAATTCTCATTGATACCATCCTCTCTGGGATACCATGGAATAACAGAACAATGGCCTCTTGGATCATCCACTTACTTTGTTTCAGGAATGTCACCTAGATCTTCCAGGAGGGAAAAGGGAAACCAATTTTATTCCAAACTTAGTTATCAATTATCAATTGGAAAGAGGTCAATCCATCATTAAAATAACCCAGTCTCTGACTCAAAATTGCTGGAAAAGCTCACCAGGTCTGGCAGCATCTGTGGAGAGAAATCAGAGTTAATGTTTCCAGTCAAGTGACCCTTCCTCAGAGCATTCTGAGTCTCTGACTCCCTTCTCAAAGTAACCAGCACTTTCACAGATTCCATGGCTGGCTCTGAAAAGAACCTAACACCAGTTTAATCTATTCATTCTTATAGAGAAATAAGTCACTTCAGTGCTGTTGCGCTTAAAGTCCGATTTTTCCAAGAAAGCAAAATTGACATGAGTGAGGCATTCCTGTAGTCCAGTGAAGGGAAAGGGGAAAGTTAAGAGGATTTCATGGAGGATTTCTCTCCATGGTCTCTGGACAGTTTTCTCATGCAGTTCTCCATTGCTCACCTCATAATGTACACACATCTCTACATCTCATGCTCTCTTGCCCGTATTGGTAGCCACTGCCAGATCTGCTGGTTGCCCAATGCCACATCACTCTGCCATGGTGTCATGTTGCTCCTGATCAATATCTTCATCTTCCTCCTCAGAAAATGGCTGCCACTCTGCCAGCTCTTCAGCGCCCATCACACTCCCTCTTTCCTTGCTCCATTTGTCCAGAGCACAACATTCTGGTCATTACACAGCAGGTTGCATTTGGAATCGTACTGCAAGACCACACCAAACCAATCCAACCCATCTGAACTTCATCTTCAGGAGGCTTTCAGAATGTCCATTTGGTGCATCTAATGCTGAGTGCTGGTCAAGATAGAATCCAGGAGAAGGCATGAGCTGCAGCTGCCTGCAACCTATTCTGACTTACATGTCAGAAATTGTCACATTCTCGTTTCTCTCTAGGAATACAGCAAAATAGATATAAAAGAATAGGTAATAATGCAACGTTAACGCATGCAAATAAGTCTCTTGTCACTCACTAGAGAGATTCCCATCTCAGTGGAAAAACATCGGGTGGAAAATCAGACTTTTTTCTCTTGAGGTCGGGAATCAAATGTTTCTGATGTTGCCATATTTTCCTAACAGAGCCACCATTGTCCATGTCATTCAGGGGCTGGGAAATTCAGCCCTAGGTTTCTGTTAGATCACATTTATAGCATGACATAGCAATGAATTGCAGACCTCCATTTAATCTGCAATAAAACCTTCACATGTACTAAAGCAAAATGAATAAGGGAAAGTGCATGACTGTTAAAAATAAATTACAGCTTGCACAGAAATACCACTAAACAGCGCGGCCTTTAATGAATTGATTTATTCCTTCTTGCAAAACAAAAATCTCGGGTTGAAAGAATGGGTAAAATCAGAAATGCAGTATGTCCATGTCGGAGAGTCATACAGTGATACAGCACAGAAGCAGACCCTCTGGTCCAACTCGTCTGCACTGAACAGACATCTCAATCTGACTTAATCCCATTTGCCAGCATTTCGCCCATATCCTTTTAAACCCTTCCTACTCATATATCCATCCAGATGCCTTTTAAATGTTGTAATTGGACCAGCCTCCACCACTTCTTCAGCAGTTTGTTCCATACCAGTACCACCCTCTGCATGAAAACGTTGCCCCTTAGGTCCCTTTTAAAATCTTTCCCCTCTCACCAGAAACCATTGTCCTCTAGATTTGGGCTCCTTCACACTGGGAAAAAGACCTTGGCTATTCACTCTATCCATGGTCTTGGTTACTTTATAAACCTCTAATAAGATTACTTACAGTGTGGAAACAGGCCCTTTGGCCCAACAAGTCCACACCGCACCCGCCGAAGCGCAACCCACCCATACCCCTACATCTACACCTTACCTAACACTACGGGCAATTTAGCATGGCCAATTCACCTGACCTGCACATCTTTGGAGTGTGGGAGGAAACCGGAGCACCCGGAGGAAACCCACGCAGACACAGGGAGAACGTGCAAACTCCACACAGAGAGTCGCCTGAGGCGGGAATTGAACCCGGATCTCTGGCGCTGTGAGGCAGCAGTGCTAACCACTGTGCCACCGTGCCGCCCACAAAGGTCACTCCTCAGCCTCCGATGCTCCAGGGAAAACAGCCCCGCCTATTCAGCTTCTCCCTATAACTCAAACTCTTCAGTCATGGCAAAATTCTTGTAAATCTTTTCTGCATCCTCTCGGAGTTAACAACATCTTTCCTACAGCAGAGAGACCAGACTTGTACGCAGTATTCTAAAAGTGGCCTCACCAATGTCCTGTACAGCCGCAACGCAACACCTATACTCAATGTTCTGACCAATGATAGCAAGCATGCCAAATATCTTCTTCACTGCTCTGCCTACCTGTGATCCCACATTCAAAGAACTGTGAACCTGCACTCCACGGTCTCTTTATTCAACAGCACTCCTCAGGGCCCGACCATTAACTGAGTAAATCCTGCCCTGATTTGCCCGACCAAAATTAAACTCCATCTGCCACTTCTCAGCCCATTGGCCCATCTGACCAAGTGTCTAATCTTGCTGATGACAACATCAATGTTAGGCTTTGCTGAACAACACTACAGACCGATAACTTGCCTCTTACAATACTCATGGTACAATGGAACCTATTTATCAGCTTTTTTTTAGGCAAAAGAGGGTTATATCTACTGTAATAAATAACTTGCAAAGTTCTATATTTTCTATGAGCAATATTCTATGAGCAAACAAAGCTGCCTTGTGCGCAAAAATAATCCCCTCTAAATAAAATAATTTGAACGACTACGTTTCTTAAAATACTGCGATGGTGACGACATCGTGGCAGGAAAACTGGCGAGAAAATGATTGAGCCCAAAGGGAGTTAATTTAACACAGACATGGGGGTCAGTATAATCTAATAGGCTTTGCATTTCAATTACTTTTTTCAGGGTCAATAACCAATCAACTTGTCATTATATGGCACTTTTAATATGGAAAAACTGCTTCACAGAGGCACAATCATAAAAAGACAGGAATCCAAATAAAAAGAGGTGGCGAGAAACTTAGTCAAAGAGATGGATTGTAAGAATAAAGAATGTGCATGATACAACGGAGTCAATCTTTAAACCTTCGGTTCACACAGATGAACAATGAGATTTTAGTGATTGTAGTGGACGATTTTGATGTTGGATGGACATGGTACAGTGTCACGGCCGGGTCAGGGATTTAGTTCTCAGTTCCAAATTGACAGGACTGAGAAGACACAGTTAAACAGGACATTGCCATTTGTTTTGAAGTCATAGGAATTGGATCTAATTTATAAAACTAAAATAGTAAATTTGACGCAGATAAGAAAAAAAACAGAAAAGGAAAATAGATAGAAAAAGAGTGGATAGTGAAAAATAAAGCATATAATTTTGTTTACAATTGTTTTAAATGTTCACTTATGCTGTGAAAGCTATGGTAATAAAGTGATTCCTTCCTGAGAATGACTTTATTCCTATAATGTTGAGGTAGAATTTTTCCCATTCTGGGCAATAGCAGGAAAGCTGGGAAAATATGGCAAGAATGAAACAATTTGGAATCTCGACATCGGGAAGATAAGTGTCGCGGTCCCAGTGACTGACCCTAGCAACATATTTTCACCCTGCCTTCAATCAAGGGTTTCCTACTTCAATTCTTCACTTCCTAATCGTGCAGTCCAAATTGCTATGAGTTCTTCCAAACTGGCTGCTGGTTCAATCTTACAGGTTAAAACAACTTCAAATTTCCTCAGCTTTTGAATGATAGGTTAGAAACCAAAAGAGAGAAGACCAACATTTATTTGACGGTGTGCATTGTGATTTGGAATGCACTGCCTGGGAGGGGGTAGGAAGTCAAATCAACGTAAGGCAGGAGTTTTAATCCAGTTGGATCCAGCCTGCAGAATATTAAACCATCCAAACCATAAAACTGCCAAACAACACCTACCTTTCTTCGTGGTGATAGCCTGCCATCTGGGGCTCCAGGAGGTAGTTTGCTGATGGTAACCACAACCTAGAACATAGAACATAGGGCATTTCAGTCCAGTACAGGCCCTTTAGCCCTCGATGTTGCGCCAACCTGTTGAACCAATCTAAAGCCCATCTAACCTCCATTCTCATCCAATGACCTTTTAAATGCCCTTAAAGTTGGTGAGTCTACAACTGTTGTGGGTAGTGTGTTCCACACTCCTACTACTCTCTGAGTAAAGATATTACCTCTGACATCATTCCTAATATCTACCACCCCCTTATTTAAAGCTATGCCCCCTCATGCTAACCATCGCCATCCAAGGAGAAAGGCTCTCACTATCCAACTTATCTAATCCTCTGTTGATCTTATGTGTCTCAAATGTACCTCTACCCTGGCACTGCCAAGTTCTGGGCATGCAGGCCTCCAATTAGCCAGCAAGCTCAGGCTACTTCCAACTAGGTGTTCATTATTTCCAAAAACAGCACACCAGCAGCCAATCAGCTTGAGTGACATAAGATCTGCCATATGATTTGAAATTAGGCCTTTGGTTTCTCTCCAGGAGACTCTCCTACCTCTGGAATTGGTCAGATTATGGGAAAACTCCACCAACTAAGTCTGAATTTTGTCAATAGAATATAACGTGAGAGCACAGTGCGATATAATGATGATCTGCAACTAACACGCTTCTCTTCCAAACATGGGGGGCATACGTCATATAAAAATGAAGAATTTGATGATTGTTTATTACCATTCTTAGCATTTACATATGTATGTTATAATGAGAGAGGTTTTCGTGGCTGGCCCCAGGCTAAGTCGCATACCCCTTATCTTGTCATGCCGTGAAAGTTAAGAGCTCACACCCTAACAAAACTGTAGATGCTTTACCTACAGCTCTACAGTAAATGCTCTATCCATAAATTTTAAAATCAGAAGTCACACAAAACCAGGGTTATAGTACAACAGAGTCAAAAATTGTGGTGCTGGAAAAGCACAGCATGTCCGGCAGCATCCGAGGAGCGGCAAAGTCGACATTTCGGGAATAATCCTTTCATCAGGAATGTAAGGCAGGAATTTTTCATCCACATGGATTCAGCCTGCAGCATATTAAACCAACGAAAAACCATAAAACTACCCAAATAACACCTACCTTTATTTATAGTACAACAGGTTTATTTGAAATTACAAGCTTTTGGAGCAGTGCTCCTTCAGCAGGTGAAGTCACCCAATGAAGGAGCTTGTGATCTCAAATAAACCTGTCGGTCTATAACCTGGCGTTGTGTGACTTCTGACTTTGTCCACCTCAATCCAACACTCTACAGCATTAATTTCAATTCACTTGATTGAACTTGGGGCATGTTTCTACGTCCCTTTTGGTCACCTTTGTCGAACAGTCCTCAACACCCTATTCGGATGTTTCAGGGCTCTTCTAATATTTCTATCAACTTTTCAAACTTCCTTCCAGTCCTTTCACACAGTTACCAACTGTACACGGAGTTACCCCATCTCTCAGATTCTGTCAGATTGTGATCTGGAATACACTGCCTTTGTTTATAGTACAACAGGTTTATAAATAAATAATGAACACCTCGCAGGAAGTAGCCTGAGCTTGCTGGCTAATTGGAGGCCTGCATGTCCAGAACTTGGCAGCGCCAGGGCAGAGGTATATTTGAGACACATAAGATCAACAGAGGATTAGATAAGTTGGATAGTGAGAGCCTTTCTCCTTGGTGGTGAAAGCAGACTCGCTGTAAGGAAAGGATTTTAATCTTGGGGCTGGCTGTCAGGGTGTGCAGGAAATTAAAACATCCAGAAATATGATGTGCTGGGAAGCTGACAGAATCTGCCAGCTTTTGCATTTAACTGGGGAGTGTTTGTGAAAGAATAGAAAGCCCCCATGGGACAGAGATGCCTGCTCTTAACCCAGGCCATAAAGACAACTGGATTCATTCCCAACCAAAACTCAAGATTGTCAATATATGGGTTTCCCTGTCCTCTTGGGACCCATCAGGATGAACAAGTGGAGATTAATAGGGCTGAGCATATGACTGGCTGGAAAATCTGTAAACACAAAGAAACAGTAGTTGCTTCCTCATCTGAATAAAAGGCTTTTGTTCACAGGACTTTGTGCTTTACAGGTGACTTCTGAGATTTTGCAAGAGGATGGCTGATTCTGTCCTTTGATTGTCACTTCCCACCTATCAACCTTACCAGCAGCCCAGACTCATTCAGTTCTACCTTATACCTCTGATGAGGACCACAAGGGAAGGTAGCAGCAACAGGACAGTGGAGATGAGCGTAGAGTTCAAGGGAGGAAATATCCTCACCTCCCTACTCCCTCCCCAACATTGGGTATTCAGGCAGTAGGTCTTAGCACACTCAGCTTCTCATGTTAGTGAGTTACTGATTGCAGATACCAGGCTGACCAGTTCTGTGGAGCAGGAAAATCGACGTTTCGGGCAAAAGTCGATTTTCCTGCTCCTCGGATGCTGCCTGACCTTCTGTGCTTTTCCAGCACCACTCTAATCTAGACCAATTCTGTACTCACTGCTGGCCCAGATCGTCATAGCCCTGAATTCTATCCCTTCTGGCTCCCTCTAGGGATCTGCTGGTGACATCAAGGAAGATCTCACTCTTGAAAAGTTCATCTCCCAGTTGACAGATTTCAGGACCAGCGTTTACACACACACTTCAAAACCAATGAGGGAAACAAGAATGAGAAGGCCTTGGGATTTGCTTCCCGTGCTAGATTTAATGGGTCCGGGAGTTATGGGTTGCTCATTTGTAATATTGAGGCCTCACTCAGATTATCCGGCAGCGTTTATTGATAATAAGTCCCATTCAGTTAGTGGATTGTAATTACTCTGCATGCCTGTGCAAGATACTGGACAAGATGTCACAAAGCATTCATTCTATACCCACCAAATCTTTCCAAGCATGGTCAACAAATAGCTACTTTTAGTCCAGCACAATTCCTGATGAAGGGCTTATGCCCGAAACATCGATTCTCCTGCTCCTCGGATGCTGCCTGACACGCAGTGCTTTTCCAGATCTCGACTCTGATCTGCAGCATCTGCAGTCCTCACTTTCTCCCAGCGCTCTATCAGCAAGGGGGTGTCAATTTAAGACTGAGATTTTTTTTTAGATTTTAGATTACTTACAGTGTGGAAACAGGCCCTTCGGCCCAACAAGTTTACACCGACCCTCCGAAAAGCATTCCACCCAGCCCCATTCCCCTACATTTACCCCTTCACCTAACACAATGGGCAATTTAGCATGGCCAATTCACCTAACCTACACATTTTTGGACTGTGGAAAGAAACTGAAGCACCCGGAGGAAACCCATGCAGACTTGGGGAGAATGTACAAACTCCACACAGACAGTTGCCTGGGTTCAGATAAAGAGCAATTTCTTTGCTCATGACCTTTGGAATTCCTTGCTGCAGAGAACCATGGGGGTTGAATTCTAGTATATTTAAGGCTGAGATAAATAGATTGTTGATTAGTCGGGGAATTGAGGATTATGGGGCAAATGCAGGAAAGTGGATGTAGGGAGTGTTGGATCAGCCATGATCCTATTGAATGGTGGGGCAGGCTCAAGGGGCCGAAAGGCCTCCTCCTGTTTCAATTCCTTATGCTCTTAGAGAGGTACAATCAAAGCCACATGAATGTAAGATTGGTCATTGAGTAGATCAATGAGATGCTAAACTTGTGATTGTTGGCTGGACAGATGTGCAGGTGCACTTTCCTTGCACAATACTGCACTGCAGAGAGGATGAGAACTTTAGGAGGAGGATTTGGCTGGGCTCCACTTTTGGCACATAAATGTGTGTGAGCTTGAAGATTGTGCATTGAATACATAAAGATTATCTGTAATCACACTACAATGACCTTCTGCATCTCCACCCTTCTATATTGTCAGCAACAAATCTGCTTCTCTCGTGTTTGTCTTGGGCTGGAAGCTAACATCTTCTACGTTAATCCTGAATTTAATTTTTTAATGAAAAAGGCATGATTTGCTTTCTGATTATATTAAATTATGCATGATCAGGGCTCCCTATCAAGAACAAAGAAAAATTAATTCTGTAACACTACATAAAGTTAACCTTTATAAATATGATGTGCATCCAAAATGTGTCTGGGCAAATTCCATTTCAAAACTTTAAAAAGCCTTATCGTACCTAAAAATCCATTTTTTTCTCCCATGCATTTGGACTTTTTAGTTTGTGATTCTTGCTAAATGCAACACATTGGATGTCAGAATTCCCTTCATAACACATAGGCTTTAAAGCACTTCAATAGCTAAAACGCACTTTGGTGAAGTTTTGAAAAGTACGCCACAAATGCAAGGTTGCTGTTATTGAATTTCTTTACAAAACACACTTGGACAATAGTAAGGCAAGGCAAGGTTTGTGAAGGTTTGTAGCTCAGGTTGAGGTTTAGGGTGTAGGTTTGCTTGCTGAGCTGTAGGTTTGATATCCAGATGTTTCATTACCTGGCTAGGTAACATCATCAGTGGTGATGATGTTACCTAGCCAGGTAATGAAACATCTGGATATCAAACCTACAGCTCAGCGAGCAAACCTACACCCTTAGTAAGGCAAGGGTCTGATGGGTAATATGAATACAGCATCAACTTCAAATCCAGTTACTTCAAGAAGGCTCAACAGTATCAATGTCTAGATTAGAGTGGTGCTGGAAAAGCACAGCAGGTCAGGTAGCATCCAAGGAGCAGGAAAATCAACGTTTCGGGCAAAAACCCTTCATCAGGAATAGAGGCAGGGTGCCTGCAGAGTGGAGAGATAAATAAGAGGGGGGTGGGGTGGGAAGAAAGTAGCATAGAGTACAATAAGTGAATGGGGGTGGGGGTGGAGGTGATAGGTCAGAGAGGAGGGTGGAGAAAAGTAGCAAAGAGTACAATGGGTGAATTGGGGTGGGGATGAAGGTGATAGGTCAGACAGGAGGGTGGAGTGGGTAGGTGGAAAGGAAGATAGGCAGGTAGGACAGGTCATGGGGACAGTGCTGAGCTGGAAGGTTGGAACAGGGGTGAGGTGGGGGAAGGGGAAATGAGGAAACTGTTGAAGTCCACATTGATGCCCTGGGGTTGAAGTGTTCCGAGGCAGAAGATGAGGCGTTCTTCCTCCAGGCGTCTGGTGGTGAGGGAGCAGCGGTGAAGGAGGCCCAGGACCTGCATATCCTCGGCAGAGTGGGAGGGGGAGTTGAAATGTTGGGCCACAGGGCGTTGTGGGTGCCTCAGAGATGTTCCCTAAAGTGCTCCGCAAGGAGGGGTCCAGTCTCCCCAATGTAGAGGAGATCACATTGGGAGCAACGGATACAATAAATTGCGGTCTCTCAAGAAGGAGGCCATCTGGTGTGTTCTGTGGTGGAACTTGTCCTCCTGGGAGCAGATACGGCAGAGGCGGAGGAATTGGGAATACTCAACCATATCAATCGCCACTTGTTCATTCTGATGAATCCCAGGAGGTCAGGGAAACCCATATATTGACAGTCTTGTGTCTTGGTTGGGAATGAATACAGTTGTCTTTTTGGCCTGGGTTAATAGCAGATGTCTCTGTCCCATGGGGGCTTTCTATTCTTTCTATTTCTGGAAACGATAACTTGAAAGCTAGCTATTATTTAAGACATGGCTTGGAAAAGAATGTATCTTTGAAATTTACTCAAGGATTCAAATTATTTATTGACTGAATGTCCAATCTTGCATAGGTATAGTTCTGGTTACACTTATCCTGCTAATTGCTGATAGGCTTCCTCACAGCTAACATTAGCCACATGCTGAGGAAGCCCTTGCCTCTAAGTAGCCAACTGCTGGCACCATTTGCATTTGCAAATATCTTTGAGAAATATGACAGGCGGAGAATAAGGGTAGTGTGGCAGCTTCCCAGATATCTTGCAAAAACCTACATGATAATCATTCAGCGATTGTAACATTGTCACAATCCTTATCAAGGCTAATCTTTAGGTGACACTTTGGAAAGGAATGGTTAACTTTCTTGTTTAAAGCAGAAAAAACTATTGACATCCCAGGTACTTGTTAGGAGAACAAAACCACAAGATTCTGTGGTTTTTAACAAACAAAATTAAATTTACTTTGTAAACTTATGTATGACCAAAAACCAAAGGGTGTTCTCCAGGTTATTATAGCCCCATTCTCACTCGGGCCTCCAAGTCTCTTATATTGTTCAGGGGCTGCTTTTGATTCCTTATTTGAGGAAGATATTGAAAACAACAAATGCCAGAGATCACAGTGGGTCAGGCAGCAGCCATGGAGAGAGAGCAAGCTAACGTTTTGTGTCCAGATGATTCTTCAGCAGAGCTGTCATGAAGTGTTTGGGATGAAGGAATTATCTCTTCATGAAAGGATAGGCTGCATGGACTGATATTCTTGGGTGGTCTCAAAGACATTGAGAGGACAGGGGAGCCTAGATTGAGGGTTTATAGTTGCAGAATATGGGGTCAGTTATTTAGGACAGAAACGAAGGGTTAAACCTTTTTTTTGGCTGTCAGTTATCTTGAGTTGCAGGGATGGATTCTCTTTGCAAAGTGGGTTTTCTCACTGTATCTTAGCAAACTTGTCACATTAGCTCCCTACCCCAACGCCATGGTGTCTCTCGTACCCACCTTGTGCTGCATTCTCATATGTGCCCACAGCTGCTGGGTTATCCCTAGCTTCCCTGGCACCAACTTTGAACGGTTGTCAGGCAACTGGATGAACACAATCAGCCCAGAGCTGCCTGCATGATCCCTGACATCTGCCTCTGAACCTGCCGGGTAAGGGGAAAGTGTGAGTCGGGAGCCGGAGGTTTCTGCCGGAAGGGGGTGGAGATGCAGAGGAGGGACAATCTTGGCATCTCAGAAGCAGCGCAGGATGCCACGGCACTATACCCTGCCAGGCTGCTCAGAACTTGCCAGCTGGGTCAGCGTAGTTTCTGGAGGAAAGCACAGCTACTCAGAGGTCATTGATCTCCTCCACTTTGATGGTCTAAGTGGTACCCTATTCTCTTTGATACTGCAAACTTACCCTATCACTCTATCTACTGCATTCAACTCCCACCATGGCTCATGCTCTACTACTCTCACCATTATTGGCAACATCTTCCTTACTCCCTCTACATTGCCCACTCACTTGCCTATGACAGCACTCTACAAACAAAATAACAGCTTTGCTACTGTAACGAGGTCAGTCAGGTGGTCCCCACAGAATACGGGTTCCCTGATTGGGGTTTGTAACCTGGTCCCATGAGAGACCCCCGGCTGACAGATATAAATAGGAGTGTCAGAGGTTCTGTTCACTGAGAGCTGGCTCTGAAGGAGCTGGATCAGTGTCAAGGACGCGCCATGTGTAAACAAAGGGTGGACTTGGTGACAAATACCAGACTCTATAGAGTTCTGTCAGTTACCTCCTTCATTTCCTTTAATAAATGCCTCTCTCTCATCCCACGAGATTAATAGTCCACGTTAGGGCAGGTAAAGTGAAGATGGCTGGCAATCTGATCCTTGCCCCTTATGAGGAAAGGTCCTGACCTAAACAGCTCCAAGCTACTGATTTAATGTGTCCAAGCCCAGGACTGGTATCAGAGGCTGCCCTTGTCTTTCTCTGCCTGAAGCCCAAATTAAGGCTATCAGATTTCACTTGACTGAAGGCTGCCGACAGCCATGATAAGCTTCCCAGCTTTGTGTCTGTGCTAAACAGCAAGGCAGTAAAGCAGGATTGTGAGTCTGGTGTTTCTGACAGAGGGCAAAGTATGAAACTGCAAGCCAAGGTAGGGATGCCGTGAGCCACCGAGATAGGCTCCGAATAAGCAATGGCTAAGACAGCAAGCAAACATCCTGGAGTTACAGCCAGGTCCAGTCCATGAGCTTACAGTATCTTTGCTGAAGGATTACAATGATAGCTGCCCTAGCACCCTAAGCTGCAGCATTAGGGTGGAGAACTACAATGTAAGTAGATCATGGATGTGCCATGGGCTGGCACATGCTGGATGCCAATGTCCATGGAAGTGGGGCACGTGTGGCTGGTGCTCATGGACAGTGCCCTGCAATGCTGTTCTGAGATGACCAACATGAAGGCTCCTATCACAGCCAGTGGCAAACTGAGGTGGACAGGTACCTGATCTGACTTCAATGTCGAGAATTTCCTTTTAAGCTTGCTCACAATGGATGGAAGATAGAAAGCTGCACATTAATGAGATGAGATTTGCAATTAACAATTTCGTTAACAAACAACGACTCCCCTTAATAGGCAACTTGCTGCTTCCGAGCAAAGTTCTCCTCATGACATCAGGAACTGAAAGTGAGTTGTTCCCAATGTTGGGATAAGCCTCACTGGCCATAGGCATTGTCATTCAGTGCCCAATAAGATTCTGCCTGAGGACAAAGTTCTTCTCTCTGAAACTAAATCATCTCCGGAATTCTCAAGCCCCAGAGAGCCATGGAAATTGAATCATTAAATATATTCACTTCGAAGATAAATAAAATGTTTGAGTGTCAAAGGTTATAGGGATCAGGTAGGAAAGTAGAGTTGAAACCAAAATCAAATTGAACATAATCTTGCTGAATGTCAGAACAGGGACAAGGACCACACTGTCTGTTCCTGTTCCTATTTCTTTTATACTCAGAAGACTTTCCTTTCTACAAATCGACAGTTTACGGTACATATTATTTCCTGCTATTATGTTATATGACCAAAGTTTTCCCAAAGGTCTTCGAAAGAAGCTTTTGCAGAGAAACCGAATTGCGATGTTATTAACATTCTGCAAAATAGGCTGCAGAATATTCAGGTCAATCACAACATTTTCTGATAATGCAATTCCACTTCCACATTTGTCAAAACTTTGTCCAAAAGGTTTTGTCGTCGTGCATTCCGTCATGTTCACAGAACTTCGAAATCTTAGAATACAGGATTGAACCAATTGATCTGTTGAACTACCAGAGACTGACCACAGAAATTAATTTGCATTGCCTGCAATTTCTAACCAGTTAAAGATTACATGATCTATTCGGCTCAGGAGTATTTAACATTTTCTAACGTGTAGGATAGGCACATCTTTTTCATATTAAACCGCACAAAAGTACATCTTAATAAATTTCTTTGGATGGATGTCATCAACTGAACAACTAGTATCATTAAACCAAAAAAAAGTATCACAGGTAGATAGGATAGTGAAGAAGGCATTTGTTATGCTTTCCTTTATTGGTCAGAACATTGAGTATAGGAATTGAAGGCCATGTTGTGGCTGTACAGGACATTGATTGAGCCACTTTTGGAACAATATGTGCAATTCTGCTCTCTTTCCTATTGGAAGGGTGTTGTCAAACTTGAAAGGGTTCAGAAAATATTTACAAAGATGTTGCCAGGGTTGGAGGATTTGAGCTATGGGGAGAGGCTGAACAGACTGGGGCTGTTTTCCCTGGAGTGTCGGAGGCTGAGGGGTGACCTTATAGAGATTAATAAAATCATGCGGGACATGGATAGGGTAAATAGACAAGGTCTTATCCCTGGGGTGGGGGGAGTCCAGAACTAGAGGGCATAGGTTTAGGGTGAGGGGGGGGAAAGATTTAAAACAGACCAAAGGTGCAACCTTCTCACACGGAGGGTGGTGCATATATGGAATGAGCTGCCATAGGAAGTGGTAGAGCTGGTACAATTACACCATTTAAAAGGCATCTCTCTGGGTATATAAAAAAGAAGGGTTTAGAGAGATATGGGCCAAGTGCTAGCATGTGGGACTAGATTAGGTTAGGATATCTGGTCAGCATGGATATGTTGGACCAAAGGCTCTGTTCCTGTGCTCTACATTCTCTATGACTCTATGTTAATTAGGATCCTGATATAATTTTTAAAGATTCCTGGCCACGCAACAGTGCACACAGCAAAGTTCTAATGAGACCAAACAAGCAAAGGGTTTTTTTGTCCAGCAGATGTATCCATTGACCTGGCTTGCATTACCTGCCTCCCGGTCCATGTAAACAGTTTCTTAAACCTCACAGTGTGTAGGTTGTGTTCATGTGTTAAACAGTCATTGTAGTCTTCATATAAAGAGCAAAATCGGTCAGATTAGAAACCAACTCTCACACCTCAGCCATTAGCACTGAAGTCAAGGTACAGCATGTTTGAACACAATTTTCACACAACTGCTTGGATTGTTGACTTTAGCTTCAAGCTAGCCTGACTCTGTTAATAGAAGTTTAAAATCCATTGATGCATGCATTGCTGTTGTGCGGCAGAGGTGATTTTAAAGACATTGGGATAGATACTTAATGGAAATCAATAGAAAAGAGAATTGGATACAGTGTAAAATGGGCTGTAATTCCCTGTTGTCCGTTTCACATTCCCACTGGGAAAAACTTCTACCCCATTATGTCAATGAGGCAGCTGAGCTCTGGCAATGCACTGTACGGTAGTTGGTTCCTGGTGGTGTAGCAGGTTAAATACATCTAAGCAATGGGGTGTCTGTTTTGCTTTGGGAGTGTAAGCAAGTTCATCAGTTGCTGGTGCTGACCAGTACACAACAGCACGAGTGCAGTGATATACAGGCGTGGAGCATATATAATGAGGGGAGCAGTGATGAATTGCACAGGGACCTCGCAGAAGCTCACGGAGAGAAATCCTTCTTGAAACATCCCAAAATTGACACTTATGCCAACGTTTAGTAAAAAAATCAGCTCTCAACTCCTAAACTGACACCCAAAAAAAGAACAGAATCACGCTTTCAAATGTTAGTACATCATTTGACATAACGATCCACTAACAGATGAGGTTTTACCCTTCACAATTGAACTGTTTATGAGGAATGGGATGATTGTAAACTTCTCAGCTGCATGGTTTCTTGCCAAGACCAGAACACTTACTCCACTGAAGATCAGAGACGTTTCCAATAGCAGTCCTGATCAGACAAAGTTTGCTCTCGCTGCACTCTTGCCCACAGCTTATGACTCATCTCAGCAGCAGCATTGATGTATGTCTGCACAGAGCTCATGCTGCTTGCTTTTTCTCATTTAAAGAAGAGTGCATGATTTAAAGGGCATCTGGATGGGTATATGAATGGGAAGGGTTTAGAGAGATATGGGCTAAGTGCTGGCAAATGGGACTTGATTAGGCGAGGATATTTAGTCGGCGTGGATAAATTGGATCGAAGGCTTTGTTCCTGTGCTGTACATTCTCTACGACTTTATGTTAATTAGGATCCTGATATAATTTCTGAAAATTCCTGCCCAAGCAACAGTGCATACAGCAAAATTCTAATGAGACCCAACAAGCAAAGGGACTTTTGTCCAGCAGATGCATCCATTGACCTGGCTTGCATTACCTGCCTCCCAGTCCATGTAAACAGTTACTTCAACCTCGCAGTGTGTAGGTTGTGTTCATGTGATGTGTAGGTTGTGTTTGTCCAATGGTTTAAAAAGCAGACAACAAGCAGAAAGATAAATGGAAAGCTTGTATTGTCACATGCACTTAATATAGCCATTGTGGTGGTGAGGTGGGGGCGTGGGCGGGTAGGGAAGGAAAAGAAGTTGACTTGAAATGTCACCATTGATGTTAAATGTTGGAAGGTAGAAGGTTTAGAAACTGCTGGAATTTCATGATAGCTGAAAGAGTGATTATACTTCAAACCTCTTCCAATAAGCAATATCAAATGTACAAGAATGGCCATCACTCTATCAGTTCTTTATGGGCTGGATCTTGCAATCAGCAACAAAGCAACAATGATTATTGCTGTCCTCTAAAAATTCTCTATAACACACACTTCCCCTTTTGTGATTATGGTTTGAATCTGGCTTCAAGTCCAAAAGGTCTTCAGGGGCCCAGTAACAGTGATGTCATCAAGGAGTGTAAGCAACCAATCATGTTGAAGTGTACAACAAAGCTGGAAATGCTTTTAATTTTACATTTTGCGGCGAGTAGAATCGACAATTTTGGCATATTCATAGGATTAAGGTGAAAAAATTGTGGAATTTCTTATTAAAATGAACAAATGTCATAATATAAAATTGCTCCTTCAGTGTCAGTGAGTTGGTTCAGCATTAATATTAACATAATTGGCCATTGAAACCTCAGTTACACTTAATTCAGCGAGGTGTGGCTTTTTCGAGGGTTGTGCACAAGAATGGAAGTTCTCATGCATTCAATTCTTTCAAAATGATTTTCTTCAATGCCCATTAATACTGCATCCTTCAGAAAAATACTGAATCACTCCTGGATATCTGTACTTATTTTGGCACGTGTGGACTCCCAAAGTTGCTGACACTGTTGGAAGCCATGCACTGATTCTGACAACTGTGTTAAGATGGGTAGAATTTGGCTGTCTACTTGTGTCAGAGTAGAGCAGGTTACTAAACATGAGTGATGACTGGAATAGGCAAATGATGGTAGCATTAGTCTATTGAAAATCAAAATGCTAATTTGTTTCTTTAATGATGTTGATAATAAACTATGAGTTTGCTTAAAATCAAGTGGAGTATATAATTATTAATGTGAATCGTCATTATTTTGAAAATCGGGAAACAATCCCTTAATCCCTTAGAAGCATGTGACTGAGGTTTAGAAAGAATATATACAATTCTATTCCAAAATGATGCCACACTCAATTAGACTTAACTTTAAAAGTATCATACTTTAGAAAAAGATAGTTACAACTCTTTTTATCTCCAACTGCTCCATTTAATAGAGAAACATTAAAAGTATAGAGGAAATAAATTCCAGAAAGAGCAAGCAGGACACAAATTTCAATAAAATTTAGTAACTACCATTTTTAAATTTAAAAAAATGTGCATTTCATTATTGTTGTAGGATATAACATGCCTGAAAATGCATCAAATACAATATATGGTGGGATAAATCCATCTTATCAAGAAAATAATTCTCCTTTTGGGGCTTCCACAAAAGGTGAGTGAATAAGACCATAAAATGTAGGAGTGCAAGTAAGGCCATTTGGACCATCGAGTCCCCTCCGCCATTAATCATGGCTGATGGGCATTTCAACTTAAATGCTGAAAATGTTGTTGCTGGAAAAGCGCAGCAGGTCAGGCAGCATCCAGGGAGCAGGAGAATCATTCCTGAAGAAGGGCTCATGCCCGAACGTCGATTCTCCTGCTCCTTGGATGCTGCCTGACCTGCTGCGCTTTTCCAGCAACACATTTTCAGCTCTGATCTCCAGCATCTGCAGTCCTCACTTTCTCCTTTTTCAACTTAAATGTTCAGTACAACTTTAATTTAAACTATGAAGCCCTTGCAACCATTTGTTTTACCAAGTCACAAGTTTAGAATACTACCCGTAATTTAGATTTAGATTTATTTGGATCTATCTAATGTTGTCACTTGTACCTAGGTGTGGTGAAAAGTGGATAATGTTGGCGCATTCCGACGCCATCTTAGATTACAGAATAAATTGTAAAAATGGTAAAATACTGAATAGTTTAAGATTAAATTGATATGATTAAAACTGAAACAGCTTCAAAGGTCACCTTCCCTGGTCCTCCAGTTGCCGCAATCCAACATTGTCCCCGGAATCCTGGTAATGTACTCCTTTTCTGCCAGCACCAGCGCCATTGCTTTTGAGTCCGCTGTCTCTGAGCAGGAGTCGGCTACGCTGCCTGGGTCCCACAGTCCCTCCGATGACATCAACTGACAGATCCTGGCTCTGAGTCAACTGATGGGAGTCTGGCTCATGTTCAGATGACACCACCTGAGATGGAGTGGGGATGGAGATCCACAGGGACCCAGCTACCCACAGGAGGCCTGGGCAGCCAAAACCAAAGAAAAACACGTTACCGAGCTGGCAAAGACAACGACGAGGCCATGCAGATGTGACAGAATGCGCTGCAGGAGCCATGAGCAGCCGAGTCTCATGCTTTGTCGCAGCCATCTTGGAAGGCAGGAGGCTGTGTTAGCTTTGTAGAAGATAATGGTCAGTATTTGATAGCTTTTCATAGTTGGCATACAAATATAAACCACCTGAGTCCACTGCCTTACTCTTGGGATGTCTCAAAATGCAGAGATCCTTCAGCATGATCTGGACGGGTTCTGTGAGTGGGCAGGTGCTGTATAATTTGGATAAACGTGAGATTATTCACTTCGGAAGCAAAAACTAGAAGGCAGGTTACTACCTGAAGGGTTGTAAATTGGCAGAGGGGAGTGTGTAGTGGGATCTGAGTGTCCTTGTGCACCAATTGATGAAGGTAGATATGCAGGTACAGTAGGCACAAAGAAGGCAAATGGTATGTTGGCCTTCATTGCAAGAGATTTCGAGTACATGAGCAGGGATGTGTGGTTGCAGTTATACAGGGCCAAGGTGAGGCCTTATATGGAAAGTTGTGTGCAGTTTTGGTCTCCTTTACTGAGGAAGGATGCTCTTGCTCAGCGAAGGTTTATCAGGCTGATTTTGGAGATGGCGGGACTGACATATGAGGAGAGATTGACTCGGTTAGGATTGTTTTCACTGGGGTTCAGATGAGTGGAGGGGGAGAGGGGGGCAAGGGGGGGCGGGTGGTGGAATCACATAGAGACTTATAAAAGTCTAACAGGAATAGACAGGGTAGATGCAGGGAGGATGTTCCTGATAGCGGGTGTGTCCAGAACCAGGGATCAGAGTCTGAGGATTCGGGGTGGACCATTTAGGATGGAGATAAGGCAACATTTCTTCACCCTAAGTGCGGTGAGCCTGTGGAAATAGTTGATGCCAGAACATTGAATTTATTCCAGAAATGGCTAGATATAGCACTTGGTGTGAATGGGACCAAAATTATGGGGTGAAAGCAGGATTAGGCTATTCAGTTTGATGGTGATGAATGGCAGAGCAGACTCAGAGGGCCGAATGGCCTCCTCCTGCTCCTAATTTCTATGTTTCTGTGTTTCTAAACAACAGGGACCCGGGTTTGATTCCATCCTCGGGAGACTGTGTGGAGTTTGCACTTTCTCCCCGTGTCTGTGTGGGTTTCTGCCAGGTGCTGCAGTTTCCTCCCACAATCCAAAGATGTGCAAGTTAGGTGAATTGGCTTTGTTAAATTGTCCGTAGTGTTCAGGGATGTGTAGATGCATTAGTCCTGGAAATGTGGGGTGATAGGATAGGGGAATAGGTGTGGGTGGGTTACTGATCGGAGGGTCAGTGTGGACTTGTTGGGCCAAATGGCCAGTTTCCACACTGTAGGGATTCTAATTTATAAACAAACTCTACTACTTTTCTTATTTAAACCTCCCTCATCCTTCACAAAGAGATAGACAGATGGCAAAAGATGCGTATTGGAGGTGGAAAAAGGGGTAAAACATCAGGAAACGCATTTCCTTTACACCAGTCACAGGGTTCAATCAGTTGTTTTCTTTCCCTTCCTTTTGATTACTTTTTAATCCCATGTAGTTGACACAAAATTGATGTGGTGTTACGTTCACTGGTCCAGAGTGTGTTATTTTCTTACTTTTGAAAGTATTTTATTCCTCCTTCAGTTGAGCATTTGCAGAGAAAGGTGAGTTGAATTATTCCTGAAGAATGTTTGGTAGCTCCACAAAAGAGAGGACACAGTGAGAGTTTTTGTTGAATGTTTTCCCTTTGCAGGCTTTGCAGTTCTCTGCTCCTCTGGCCCCACACAAGCCATGGTCACCTGGTCAGGAGCCAATTAGACCTTGTTGTCAATTAGCTTTCCACTAGGTCAAAACCCATAGGCTCCATGGTGTCTGCTTCTGTTGTCACTCTTCCAAGAAAATGCAACATTATCAACAACACACAATATGGTCCATGATTCTTAAATCTGCGTTCCTTTACACAACTTTAAAGCATTATGTTCCTTACTTCAGTCGTCAGTTCCAAAAAGGATGAAAATAAAAACACGTGGTTTTTATAATCCTTCCACATATGATTGTTACTATATCCAGAAGAATAAATTGTTTGGCCTGGTGTTCAATAACTCTTCATTTTTTTTCTTTTCAAAGATTTTCACTCATATGCGATCAACAAACAGGCAACGATCAAAGCACAGATACTTCTGTGAAAACTGTACATCTATTCCAGACCATACACAGACTGAAGCAGTTGCGGTCATCGTATGTGCCTTTGTCATCACAGAATCAAGTTTCCTTCCCTTAAAGTTTTTAAACTTAAAAGTTCGAAGAAGCTCTGCTGAACTTCAGTATATATGCAAACTCAGCACAGAGGAAAACTCAGCTCCTGGGATTCGCTACATTCTAATACCATATGTTTTAGTTGCGCAGGCAGATGCTTTAGACATTTGACTTTACACAATGCCAGCTCATGAATTCAGTGTTATAAACATTGGTGAAATGTCAAATGCAAACTAAATGCAGCGAGACCTTTTCAAACCAGGTTTGAATCAGCATTTGGCAACGAAATTGAACACATTCCACTAATTATTTGCTTTGTACTGAATTACAAACCTCTGCGGTACTTTTGGATGCTGTCAAAATGCAATTTGGACAAATGAAAGCCAGTTCAGGATGCATCTCAAATGTAAATTTTCAGTAATAGGATTATTATTAATTACTATTCCTATTTTAAATGAGAAGAAAATGGTCAATTAAATGAACACAGTCATTCAACTAAGGTCAAGGAGATTGGTGAGGAGGGGTACACTCTAGAATGTTCACAGCAATGACAGTGTCCAACATGGTGTTGGAATGAAAGTTTGACCAAAGTCTAAGTTCTTCATGTACTGAGGTTTCTGGCAAGAATTCTCCAGTTGATACCCAGGAACCTAAAGAACATTCATCCATAAAAAGGTGGCATGGTGACTCCGTGCTTAGCATTGTTGCCTCACAGTGATAGGGACTTAGATTTGATTCCAGCCTCGGGCGACTGTCTGTGTGGTGTTTGCACATTCTCCCCGTGTCTGCGTGGGTTTTCTCCGGGTGCTCCGGTTTCCTCCCACAATCCAAAGGTGTGTAGGTCAGGTGAATTGGCCATGCTAAATTGTCCATAGTGTTCAGGATGTGTAGGTTAGGTGCGTTAGTTGGGTAAGTATAGGATAGGGGAATGGGTCTGGGTTGGTTACTCTTTGGAGGGTCCGTGCAGACTTGATGGGCTGCAGGATCTGTTTTCACACTGTAGGGACTCTATAAAATTATTCTTATAGCTGCAGTCAATTTGCCTAGCTCCAAACAAAAGTTGACTAGGCAAAAGTGAGGACTGTAGATGCTAGAAATCAGGAATTCCTAATGAAGGGCTTTTACCTGAAATGTTGATTTTCCTGCTTCTCGGTTGCTGCCTGACCAGCTGTGCTTTTCCAGCACCACTCTAATCTAGACCCCAAACAAAAGTTGAACCTCTCCACTGCATCTTGTATTGTGTTACGATAGTCTTACCAGACCAGACTCATTAGAGAGAAACGACTGGTGGCGATTTAACCTGAAGGCCACCAGACCTCAAGTGAGGGAAGAAGTTGAGAAGGAAAGTCCTTCATGGTAACCTCAAACCGGTGATGGGAATTGAATCCACACTGCTGGCATCACAGACATGACACGATTCTGTTTTTCTTTCTACATGCTTTTGATAGACTCCAATAAAGTTAATACACTTCCAGTTATACCAACAGGCCAATTTTTGACTTGTCTTGGGATTTGCTTTCGATACTTCGCAATAGTTTTTAATATAAAGGTTAAACCTGAGCTCCACAATAGTCCCTGATTCATGCTTTACCAACATGTCATGTTGAACAATCTTTATGAAATTCAATATTTATTTGGCCTTGAACATGATAAAAAAAATTCTGAAATGGGTTTACAGGCAAATCTACCAACATCATTGCATACAATCACTCCTTTATACTTTTTAATGGCATTATGCAAATGGACAACATGATTCCTTGCAAGTGAATCTGTTTTCTTTTCCAGTTAATATGCCCCGTTCTGCCACCCTACAGAGGCGAAAGAAATCTTGGCAAGTCCCAGGCTAAAAGAAATCAGAAATGCAGGAAAGAGAGGTTGTAAAATGGCAAACCTCTCATTGAATTCAGCTGACCTGACAAAGCTTAACTGATTTGTATTGTAACATAACCACATTTTACTGCAGCTACACTGACCCATCTTCACTGAATGTGTTCCAAAGAAATATTTGAATCTTGACTGTCATTTACTGCGTTAACATTTACTTGGGCTATTTTGGGACCACAAGGGCTTGTGGACTTAATTGCAGCTAAGGGAACAGTGCCTGGAGGTTTTGTAACAATAAACAGGACACTCATGGTGTGAGAAATTAATTAAATGGGAATTCAAATATCAGATTCTTCTCGTCATGGTTAACATTAGCAGTTAAGTCCTTTGTCCTCAGAATGGTGATTTGACCTTCTCCTGAAGAGATAGCAGGACACCCCAACTGTGTGTATTTTCATTTAATTAATCGCACAACCTGCTGGAATTAATTCAGCATTCACAATAAACCTCTGCCCAATTGAGGTGTTCAAAGTTCCAGATAGTCAGCCGCATGTAGCAAATACATACCTGGTTACTCAGCAATCAACCTCCAGTCTGAATAACTTGTTTGCCTTTTCTCCTTCTTGTTTAGAGTCGTGAAAAGCTTGTTGTTTTCCTTTTTGCTACAAGTTCTACAAGGTATACTAATAGACCCTGAGAAGGAGGCTATTCAGCCCGTTGTGCCAATACTGGTCATTAGCAGAAGGCAGGTTGGATAATTGGGGCAGCCTTTGTTGTGTCCAAAGATGAAGCTGCTGAGATGCCTGACTGTCAGGCTTCCTCCCTGTGGGAGCATGCTGGCTTCACCCTGTCTCCATGATGCCCTTGATAAGAGGTTGAAGTCACTCACACCAACCCCTCCTTCCCCCTTCATTAGCTAAATATTCAGTGCAACTGTGATGGATGCAGGTTAAAGTGTATATCCAGTAGCCACTGAGCATCCTCCTGACCCTTTCACTCTTTCCATGGATACAGCAAACCAGAGTCACCGCTGTAGATGGGAATGAATAGACTCCTCCACATCTCATTCCTGAAGAAGGGCTTATGCCCGAAACGTCGATTTTCCTGTTCCTTGGATGCTGCGCTTTTCCAGCAACACATTTTCAGCTCTGATCTCCAGCATCTGCAGTCTTCACTTTCTCCTCCATATCTCACCCCAATTTACTGGATTCTCTGATGCACTTCCCTGATACTTTCCTGCTGGTCTCTGCAGGTTGACCATGTTATTTACAGCTGAGTACAGAAACATTTCATCCGCAGGGGACTGAGCAGCTACCTGGTGACTGGTAGCCCTCTGTGTTTCAGGGAGCTTGGGCATTTCTTCCTCCAGCAGCTGTGAACACACAGTGCTAGATCCTATGATCCTGGAAGGTCCTACCAGAGATAAGAATTTCCTATGTACCAATTGAACACGTGGTTAATGGGAGCTAGGGATCATCACACTCAGTGGTTAGCACTGCTGCCCCAAAGCACCAGGGATTCAGGTTCGATTCCAGCATCAGGCAACTGTCTGTGTGGAGTTTGCACATTCTCCCTGTGTCTGTGTGGGTTTCCTCCGGGTGCTCCAGTTTCCTCCCACAGTCCAAAGATGTGCAGATTAGGAGGATTAGCCAAGCTAAATTACCCATAGCGTTCAGGGATGTGTAGGTTAAGGTGTGTTAGCCTTGAGAAATGCAGGGTTACAGGGATAGGGTTGGGTCTGAGTTGGACACTCTTCAGAGAGTCATTGTGGATATGATGGGCTGAATGGCCTGCTTCCACACTGTAGGGATTCTGTTCTGTTCTAAATGCAATGGTGAGAAAGCAATGTTTTATGGGGACATAGCAGGGTGAGGGGTGTTGCAGAGACAGAGAGCTGTTGAGTGCTTTTAATGGCTACTCACATATCCCCATTGCCCTCTCAATTGGGGCAAAGGAAGGCAGCAATCCCAACCCAGATTGGCATTCTGTTTTCCATGTTGGGAAGGTAGCGGTTTTCCCACCTGCAAAAAGGCAAATAATTGGACTGGTAGCAAGATGAGGTCCCTCAATGTTCTTCTTCCCATGAATGGGACCTTGACTTTTGTTGGCATTTTTTGCTCACAAATGTAGGGAAGAGTTGTTGCAACTGTGACTGCATTGAAGGCAGTTCAGAGAACATCCACTGGATTAATTCTGGAAATGAAGGGCTTGTATTGTGAGGAGAACTTGAGCAATTTTGACCAATACTGACTGGAGTAAGGAAGGATGAGAAGAAATCTAATTGAGGTATACAATCTGTTAAAGAGGGTGTGACAAAGTAGATGTAGAGGATGTTTCCCCTGTGGGACCATTTGGGATGAACAGCCATAGCTTTAGGCTAAGGGATGGGAGACTTAAAAGCAGTGAAGAGAAAGAATTACTTCTCTCAAAGAATCATGAATCTATGGAATTCACCACCCTAAAATGTGGTGGACTGCAGGATATGGAATAAATTTAAGGAGGCAATAGATGGATTTTTAAATAGTAATGGGTTAAAGGGTTATGAGGAATGGGTGGGAAAGTGAATTTGAGGCCATGATAGGCGATGATCGTATCAAATGGTGGAACAGGCTTGAGGGGCTAAATTGCCTACTCCTGTTCCCAGTTCTTGTTCTTTTATTCACCGAAGATACCTCCAGCTGCTATTGTTTGGAACTATTCTCTTCCAAAAAGTGTCACATGGCCCAGTGGTTAGCACTGTTGCCTCACAGTGCCAGTTCAATTCCAGCCTCGGGCAACTGTCTACATGGAGTTTGCACGTTCTCTCCGTGTATGCGTGGATTTCCTCCGAGTACTCCGGTTTCCTCCCACAGTCCAAAGATGTGCAGGTCAGGTGAATTGGCCATGCTAAATTGCCCATAGTGTTAGGTGCATTAGTCAGAGGAAAGTGGGTCTGGGTGGGTTACTCGTTGGAGGGTCGGTGTGGACTTCTTGGGCCAAAGGGCCGGTTTCCACACTGTAGAGAATCTAATCTTAAAAGAAAAGGATAATAAAAAATTCACCTTTTAGCTAAATGGCTGGTTAGCAGCAATTCAGGGATTTTCCTTGAGATGGACAGAATGCTCTTTCGGTGAAGATGCTGGTGAAGGCCTTTATGCTGCTTGGAGTAAGGTGTCAAAATGTATCTCATTTCTCTCCTGCACTTATTCAGAATGGTCTTCAGTACTTTCTCTTTCTTCATCTTCTGTGCTTGGAAGACCAAATTATAGAGGATCAAGCAGGAACTATAATCCTAACATATATTGGTGGAATGCTAGGCTTTATTGAATTGTCTTTCAATCTGTGTACCTGGATTCGGAAAATGGCCCATCGGCCAAGGCTGAAATGAATCCCCTGGTTTCCAATCAACCATCACAGATTGCCTGTGGTTACTTCACATAAAGCATACATTGACATACATCGAGTATTCCTAATTGTCTGAATATGCAGGAAACGGAATATTTCTTGATGCTTTCATATGGGGCTTTTTGCTTATACTGTTGGCATGATGCACTTACATTCACACAATCAGAGAAAGGTTGCTGTCTCTATGCCTCTGTCTCTTCTGGGCTAATGTGGAAACTGAATAAACTCAGATGCATTTCTAAACAGAACATCCGTGATGTATCGAACGCACTGCTGACAGATTGTTGTGGCTGGTGTCAACAAAGACATCCAGATGCATAAAGGTTAAGTGCTGGTTAAAAGGTTCAAAAACACTGCAGTCAGATTTGAACAGCTGGTATATCTCTGTGCTGGAGAGAGAAATAGCCTTCTCAGAAACTGCTTATGCTTGTGGCACATCAGTTGTATCCCCTACTTTAAGCCAGGCGGCCTGTGTTCAAGTCATTGTTCCAGAACTCTGTTATAACATCTCGGAACAGGTTGATTAGAAAATAACTTATTTTACAGGAGAAACAGATCCTTCGTGGTTTGGAGACCATGTGGTGCGAATACACGTGAGCTCAGTGCTTTGCTCCTCTGTCTTCATCATCTTCGACCTCAAAGAAGTGCAAGAAATTTGCCAATTGGAAGGGACTGCGTATCTGGTGGATCCACTCTAGTACCTCTCTGGCTCACCAAAGAAAATAGGGGGGTCAGGGATGGGTCAGGTAAGCTTTGAGGGATAGTGTCGAGGTGAGGCGAATCTCGAGACGGCAGCAGAAGACTGGACCTGGAGTGGTTGATGCTTGTAGGGCTGAAATGATTGTCTTTATACATATTGCGACTAAAGAAACAATTTGCAAACCTTTTCCTCCCCAGTTAACTCCCCAGTTGGATGACACAGTGATGACACAGAATAAGAGTCTAAAAGTGTGGTTCTGGAAGAGCACAGCCAGTCAGGCAGTATCCGAGGAGCAGGAGAGTCAACATTTCACACATAAGCTCTTTATCAGGAATGTGGGCCACATATGCTCGAAACGTTCATTCTCCTGCTCCTCGGATGCTGCCTGACTGGCTGTGCTTTTCCAGAGCCACACTTGTCATCTCTGATCTCCAGCATCTGCAATCCTCACTCTCTCCTAGCTAACATAGTATAAACTAATGATATTGTCACATGTCTTTGATGACACGCAGCCTAAATTTACAGGTCTCAACTAAAATGGAAAAAGTCTCTATGATAGTCGGTGTGCACCCACTGGAGTTCCAGCTCATACCCTCTCTGCCCTATTTACTTGTCATGCTATCTCCATACAGTCTAAAGAGAGGACAGAGAAGAGCTGGGAGAAGAAGTCACTGCTTGAGGCTAACCCAGACCTTGGTCAGAACTGGTCTACCAAGCCCTTCCTTATCTCTGAAATCCTCAAAAATAACCTGCTAAGATTTCAATGTTTGTCTCAGTTGTTCCACTAATAGAAGCCTTTCCATAACATTCCTCAACAACTAATCCAGCAGCCTTTAGCATGGTCACGGCAAACTCAGCAACTCTAACATTCATGTGAGGGATGCTTTAGATTTGGTTGCACTAAATCTGATGAGTCAGTTTGTGGCATCTCTTTCTGTTTCACAAAGATAGGAGCACACAACGTCATGTGAACCTGATTTATAGAGCTTGGCTATTCCGAGAGGTCAGCAGAGTGAATAGACTTGATGACCCTGCAACATTTCTGCTTTGTTATCATGCTAAACTGGATGAAGATAACAGCTTGCCTCTCAGCACTGTCACCTGATCACCCTCAAAGTCCCATGTGCGATTTTGCACAGATCACTCATGAGAAGTGGAGAGCCAGAACCCAGTGAACAGATTATCTGGCTCTGAAGTCTACGTAAATTATTTGACATTGTTTACTTGTGTTTCTCAAGTGAAGTTCATTCTTTGAACTCTGATCCTCACTAGGGTCTTCCCAAAATCTGTGAAGTTTGTAAATTATTTGATTGAGCGGAGGGGCAGAGTTTGATCTTGTATGAATCTTTATCTCGATATATATTGTTTCACTCTACATTCCTTCCTCCTTTTCCATTATAACTGCGTTGAAGAGAATCCACAAAATTGCCTACTAGTTAGGTGCAACAATTTCCCAGTGTTCCCTGAGGCTTCCAAGATATCAGAGGCAGTTCCAGTTCAATCTGAGTGCAGAGTAAAGTGTATCTCCACTATGACTACTGAAATTCATGTTAGTGTGTCTGGTCCAAAATAAAACATTTTGGTTAGTTTTAACTGCTAGTTATGGAGTCATAGAAATGTACAACATGGAAACAGACCCTTCGGTCCAACTTGTCCGTGCCAGTTTTAACCAATAAATGGGATTGCAAATCAGGGACATAGGGACATATCTTGCCTTTTGTAGTGATTGGAATGAGAGCTGGGTGGATCTCATTGAGTATGGGTTCCCTGATTGGGGTTGTTAACATGGGCCAATCAGATAGAAACAGGAGTCTCAGGCGTTTGCCTCACACAATGGTCTGGCTCTGAGCTGGCTGGTCACATAGTAGGTGTTTCAGATTGCGAATGAAGCCACAGTTCAGCTATTACATTGCAGAAACACGTCCTACACTATACCAGCTCGAGAACTGCTAATACAGTTAGTTTAAGGTGAAAATCCACTAATTAAAGATGAGAAAATTTAGTCCCGTCATCGTTCTTCTCGGATTTTTAATGTTGCTCCTTAACAGCCTAGATAGGGACTACATCACCTCTACATATCACTGTTAGATCTTGTGGCAGCACATTTTTATTCAAGTCATTTTGTCTAGTTTACCCTATTTTTTTCTATCCCAGGCATCACAACAGTTCTCATATGTTCTCTGCTATTTTGATTAATTATATGTGGGCTGTTGCCTCACAGGACCAGGGACCTGGATTTGATTCGAGCCGCAAGTGACTGACTGTGTGGAGTTTGCACATTCTCCCCATGTCTGCGTGTGTTTCCTCTGGGTGCTCCGGTTTCTCCCACAGTCCAAAGACATGCAGGTTGGATGGATGGACCATGCTAAATGCAGGGGGTTACAAGGATAGGGTGGAGTGCTCGTTCTGGGGTTGGGGGGATGCTCTTTGCAAGTTCGGGGCAGACCTTTTGGGTCAAATGGTCCCGTTCCATGTTGTAGGGATTCTATAATTATACAGTCTGTAAGTCTGCAATGTCATAGGCTTTGTAACATTGAATATAAAAGCATTTTTATTGCAGAGACTAAAAACAGCCTCTTTGTGGGGATTCAAAAACCTAGGTCTGAGGTAGTAGAGCATAACTAGCCTTTGGAACAGTCACTGACATTTTGCTAAAATAAGAACGCCAATGGACATATTGATCAAATTGTCTACTGTTAACATACTGAAAAAAAATTCTTTTGTTCACTGACAAAGGACTTTAAGCTTATTGGGGTAGGCAGAACAGCAGAGATCATAAATAGATCAACCATGATCTTATCCATTAATAGATTAGGCTCAAGGGGCCAAATGGCCAACTCCTACTCCTTCTTCTTGTCTTGGAACATTTTAATTTTTAAAACTGTTTCTACATTTATGAACATGTGCTGGGGAATCTCCCAGCAGGCTTAAATGGAAACTGTTGTAACATGAAGTCGGAATATATGGTTCAGTTCTGTCATCAACTGGATGAGATGGTTTGCAGAGATAAAATAAATTAAATGCAATAAAAGTTAACTTTTTTTTGCCAGATCAATCATGACTATTGCAGCATATTAGATTCTGAATTATTGGTGTATCAATAGGGAATACACAGAGTATCTCAGCCCAAACTAAAGAAGTACAAGTGATGCTTCCAGACTTTGACTCACTCATAAAACAGTCGGGCATTCTAAATGTTACCTTTCAAGTGATTTTCATTAAGTGCTTGTTGATGTTAGCTCGCAGTACTCTGTCGATTTAAATTAGTTTAAGGTGCAAAAAGGAATTAAATCTGTGCCCCTCTTTCAAACAGATTGATAGCATACAGATGGTTTGAGAATTTTCCTGTTGCATTAGTAGTCCGAATGTTTTTACACTGGGAATTAAAATCATAAAATTCTTGTGAGTTATGCAGGCAGTTTCCACAAATGTGTTTCCAGGAAGTACTTCATGAGCTGAGTGTAAAGAATAACAAGGAAATGATTCAGGCTTCAACCTCCATCTTCCCTTCACTATCTGCAAAGTGCTGTGGCCAGGCCCGTCATTTACGTAAATTTAAAAACCAGTTTCATAGAATGGAAACAGACTGTGAGTAACCGTGTTTCAGTTAATCAGCATCAAAGCGACCCAGTAAATCAATGCTGCACAATAACTGCATTTATTCATAAAATGAGAAATTATTGGAAACCGCAGCAAGATGTCTCAGACCTCATCAATCCTTTCAGCCAATACTAATCTAATGATACACATAATCATAACATTGGCACCACTCTGAGGGTTGGTTTCAATAATTAATTATGCGATTTATAGAGAGTGCTTATGGTTAGTTAGTACAAATACCTCAGCAATCACATGAAGCAGAGCATTATCTCTTGCTTCAGTCAAAACATTCAGTGAAAGAGATCTTACTGAAAGCATTGCTTTTCTGAACAGCTCTGAAGAAGGGTCACAGGATGCAAAATTTTAACTCTGCTTTCTCTCCACAGATACTGCCAGACCTGCCGAGTTTTCTTTTCCCCTAGCAATTTCTGTTTTTGTACCGTTCTTCACCTTTGGTGGATCAAACACAACAAAGAACAGAGGAGAAAATCTTCAGTGCATCTGGCAACAGTCATGCTGCCAGCAATATTAACATAAACATAGGTTGAAGCAAAATACTCCTATAACTCTATTTATTATCCTCACCCTTCTTAACCTGTATGTAGCATTTGGCAAAGATGCTCACATCTTCTTCCATCATCCAGTTGAGTGGGTCTGCCTCACCGGGTGCGATATAATGAATCTGCTGCTCTCTTTTCTAATGCCTTTGGCAGACCACACAAAAGACTTCTATTTTAGTATGCAGCTATTTCTTAAAACATCAAGTTCATTGGTTGACCAGAAACAAATGGGAAGCCAAATTCATGACCTTCTTGAGTGAAAGAAAGAGCAATTTTATTACTTGATGACCCTGAGAAAAAAAAGTGATAACAATATAGCATCAAACTCAGAAACACGGGTATAAAGTTTACAAAGGGGAAAGTATCCCACTCAAAAAGAAAGATCCAGAGTCCTTAAAAAGTCCTTAAGTTGTTAGGTTTTAACTTGAGTTTGCAATTGTTTCGTTGATGTATGGTATTCTCAGCATTTGCAAAATTTGTTGATATCCTTGAGTTCTCGGTGAATGGATGTTTCTCAAATTTGCTTTTATCATCAGGCCCTGTTTTTCAAGAGGCTGAGAGAAAGAGGAAAGTGGGACAGTGGTTAGGGGGAGAGAGAGACAGATAGACAGAAAGAGAAAGAGTCAACAAACCTTCTCACCTTACTCTTATGAATTAATTATCTCCTCCCTGCTTTATCTTACACTGCTGCCTGAAATATAGTTCACTTCTGTATTCCTATTGGCTTCATTGTTTTTGTTCAATCTGGATAATCTACATGAAATCTCTACCCCAAATACTGAAACTTCCAGAAGGGTGAAAGGCAAACTGGTGATTCATACATGAATATCAATGACTTTCTACAAGAATGTTACTTTTGGCTTAGACTGACTCTTGTTTATTATTGGCTTCATGAGCTTGGCTGAACCTGGTCAGGTGACCATTGTGGTCATCTTAAATCAATAATTTTCTTTGGGGTTTGAGGCATTAAAATCAGTTATGGAAGTTTAAAATTGAGAGTTTATTTTAAACCATGATCATAATAAGTTCCATTCTAATCAATCTAGCTGTAGCTAGAGAATCATTTGCAATGGCTTTTCTTCCCATTGTACCACTACACTGGGGTCCTGTATGCTGATGACACTCAGCTGTAACTCACCAACTCTCCTGACTGCTCAGTATTTCTGATCTGTCACACTACAATTTTCTGATTCAGTATGTAGATGTACCTACTAAAGAAGGCGCAAAACCTGACCAACTCTTGGGAAATAAGGCAGGGCAGGTGACTGAGGTGTCAGTGGGGGAGCACTTTGGGGCCAGCGACCGTAATTCTATTCATTTTAAAATCGTGATGGAAAAGGATAGACCAGATCTAAAAGTCGAAGTTCTAAATTGGAGAAAGGCCAATTTTGATGGCATTAGGCAAGAACTTTCAAAAGCTGATTGGAGGCAAATGTTCGCAGGTAAAGGGACGACTGGAAAATGGGAAGCCTTCAGAAATGAGATAACAAGAATCCAGAGAGAGTATATTCCTGTCAGGGTGATAGGGAAGGCTGGTAGGTATAGGGAATGCTGGATGACTAAAGAAATTGAGGGTTTGGTTAAGAAAAATAAGGAAGCATATATCAAGTATAGATAGGATAAATCAAGTGAATCCTTAGAAGAGTGTAAAGGAAGTAGGAGCATACTTAAGAGGGAAATCAGGAGGGCAAAAATGGGACAGGAGATAGCTTTGGCAAATAGAATTAAGGAGAATCCACAGGGTTTTTGCAAATATATTAAGAACTAAAGGGTAACTAGGGAGAGAATAGGGCCCCTCAAAGATCAGCAAGGTGGTCTTTGTGTGGAGCCACAGAAAATGGGGGAGATACTAAATGAATATTTTGCATCAGTATTTACTGTGGAAAAGGATATGGAAGATATATATAGATGGTGACATCTTGCAAAATGTACAGATTACAGAGGAGGAAGTGCTGGATGTCTTGAAAAGGGTAAAGGTGGATAAATCCTCAGGACCTGATCAGGTGTACCCGAGAACTCTGTGGGAAGCCAGAGAAGTGATTGCTGGGCCTCTTGCTGAGATATTTGTATCATCGATAGTCACAGGTGAGGTGCTGGAAGATTGGAGGTTGGCAAATGTGGTGCCACTGTTTAAGAAGGGCAGTAAAGACAAGCCAGGGAACTATAGACCGGTGAGCCTGACCTCGGTGGTGGGCAAGCTGTTGGAGGGTATCCTGGGGGACAGGATGTACATGCATTTGGAAAGGCAAGGACTGATTAAGGATAGTCAACATGGCTTTGTGCATGGGAAATCATGTCTCACAAATTTGATTGAGTTTTTTGAAGAAGTAACAAAGAAGATTGATGAGGGTAGAGCAGTAGATGTGATCTATATGGCCTTCAGTAAGGCATTTGACAAGGTTCCTCATGGGAGACTGATTAGCAAGGTTAATCTCACAGAATACAGGCAGAACTAGCCATTTGGATACAGAACTGGCTCAAAGGTAGAAGACAGAGGGTGGTGGTGGAGGGTTGTTTTTCAGACTGGAGACCTGTGACCAGTGGAGTGCCACAAGGATCGGTGCTGGGTCCTCTACATTTTCTCATTTACATAAATGATTTGGCTGCACGCATAAAAGGTACAGTTAGTAAGTTTGCAGATGACACCAAAATTGGAGGTGTAGTGGACAGCAAAAAGGGTTATCTCAGATTACAACAGGATCTGGACCAGATGGGCCAATGGGCTGAGAAGTGGCAGATGGAGTTTAATTCAGATAAATGTGAGGTGCTGCATTTTGGGAAAGCATATCTTAGCAGGACTTATACACTTAATGGTAAGGTCCTAGGGTGTGTTGCTGAACAAAGAGACCTTGGAGTGCAGGTTCATAGCTCCTTGAAAGTGGGGTTGCAGGTAGATAGGATAATGAAGAAGGCGTTTGGTATGCTTTCCATTATTAGTCAGAGTATTGAGTACAGGAGTTGGGAGGCCACGTTGCAGCTGTACAGCACATTGGCTAGGCCACTGTTGGAATATTGCCTGCAATTCTGGTCTCCTTCCTATCGGAAGGATGTTGTGAAACTTGAAGAGGTTCAGAAAAAAATAAGAAGGATATTGTCAGAGTTGGAGGATTTGAGCTACAGAGAGAGGTTGAACAGGCTGAGGCTGTTTTCCCTGGAGCATCAGAGGCTGAGGGGTGACCTTATAGAGGTTTATAAAATTATGAGGGGTATGGACAGGATAAATAGGCAAAGTCTTTTCCCTGGGGTCAGGGAGTCCAGAACTGGAGGGCATAGGTTTAGGGTGAGAGGGGATAGATATAAAAGAGACCTAAGGGGCAACTTTTTCATGCAGAGAGTGGTACGTGTATGGAATGAGCTGCCAGAGGAAGTGGTGGAGGCTGGTACAATTGCAACATTTAAGAGGCATTTGGATGGGTATATGAATAGGAAGGGTTTGGAGAGATATGGGCCGGGTGGGGCAGGTGGGACTAGATTGGGTTGGGATATCTGGTCGGCATGGACGGGTTGGACTGAAGGATCTGTTTCCATGCCGTACATCTCTATGACTCTATAACTGGCTGGGCAACAGGAGACAGAGAGTAGTAGTGGAAGGGAGTTTCTCAAAATGGAGAACTGTGACCTGTGGTGTTCCACTGGAATCTGTATTGGGACTACTGTTGCTTGTGACATGCATAAATTATCTGGAGGAAGGTATAGCTTATCTGATTAGCAAGTTTGCAGATGACACTAAGATTGATCGAGTAGCAGATAGTTAGAGAATGCAGCAGAATATAGATAGTTTGGATAGTTAGGCAGAGAAATGGTAGTTGGACTTCAATCCGGACAAATGAGAGGTGATGCTTTTTGGAAAGTCCAATTCAAGAGCGAACTATAGGTAAATGCAAAAGTTCTGGGGAAAATTGATATCCAGAAAGTGGGACTAGATTGGGTTGGGATATCTGATCGGCATGGATGGTTTGGACCGAAGGGTCTGTTTCCATGCTGTAAACTCTATGCCTCTATGATTATGACATCCAGCCCTGGATGCGAGTTCAATTTCCTCTATCTAAATATTCAGACAATGCTCTCTTCTGTCCCTGACACACATGGTTGCCTGGTTATCGACTCCATCGCTACGTTTGGTCATTCACAATCTCAAGGTGAGCTTCCAACCCCATTTCCCCAATCATCAAGACTGTCTGCTTCCACCTTTGTCACAGTGTCTGCATGTTCCCATTTGCTGCTGATACCCTTATCCATACCTTTGCTACCTCTAAGACTTGACTACCCTAACATCCTACGTTTCACATTCCTTAAGGTAATATAAAAATCTGGATCAAGTCTTATACATCCATCTCCCTTGTATTCACAGATGTGCACTGCTAAAGTTTTCATCCTTATTTCCAATCTGTCATCACCCATTCCTATCTCTTTCGGACAGCTATCCTAAATCTTCTTAGTTGAAGATGTATCAAATTCTGTTCACTAATCACTCCTGTGAAGCACCTTGGGACATTTGATCACATTAAAGATGTTGTTTAGATACAAGTTGGGTAGTGGTTCATGCTTTACTTTATTTACACAATAAAACCTTATATGCTTTACTCCAAATCTGAATCAATTTAACGAGGTAACTTTACTGAACCAGGTGGAAATCTTAAAGCAATGGTGTTAGGCCAGACGTCATTAACTGAAAGGATTCCTCTGTGCTGTAGTTTCTATGACTACTGAACAGCAGTCAACATTGAAAGTGGAGATGTTTACAAGTAAATACCATGAGCAAGAGTCATTCAAACCATCTGGGCTCATCTCGCTTAAAAATCATTCTATTTTTTTTTAACAATTAACAATAGGATTAACATCCATGTTAGATATTAGATTACTTACAGTGTGGAAACAGGCCCTTCGGCCCAACAAGTCCACACCGACCCGCCGAAGCGCAACCCACCCATACCCCTAACCTACGGGCAATTTAGAATGGCCAATTCACCTGACCTGCACATCTTTGGACTGTGGGAGGAAACCGGAGCACCCGGAGGAAACCCACGCAGACACGGGGAGAACGTGCAAACTCCACACAGACAGTTGCCTGAGGTGGGAATTGAACCCAGGTCTCTGGCGCTGTGAGGCAGCAGTGCTAACCACTGTGCCACCGTGCCACCCCAAATGTTGCTCTGTGCTAACAGATTGTTCCATGTAATGGTCATGCTGTGGAAATGAACTTCCTGACATTGGTTCCACATGATCTTTTTCCTCAAGTTATTAACCTGACTGTGCTTGTCCCACCATCGCCGTTTAGTTTTCGGCCTACCTTTTTTATATCCAGACTGCTACAATGTTGTTTCTTCAGTCACTTTTCTGTCAAGTTGAAAACTTCAACTTTCTCTGGTCTTTCCTTCTGTGTCAAGCCTCTAACACTGGGAAGCAGTCCTTTAGATTTTTTTCCACACCACTACTAAGGTTCGAATATTCCCCTTCAATTCCTGAAGAAGGGCTTATGCCCGAAACGTCGATTCTCCTGTTCCTTGGATGCTGCCTGACCTGCTGTGCTTTTCCAGCAACACATTTTCAGCTCTGATCTCCAGCATCTGCAGTCCGCACTTTATTCCCCTTCAATATCAATTTTCAGAAATGGACGCAGTTGCTAACATGTAATCCAATCCTTTTTGTTGTTTTAGTTGAGTGGTTGAACATACAACACTGAGAAAGTACACACTGACCCATCCAGCATGTCCAACATAACCACATGCCTTAAGTATCAATTTATCCATTATCTCGCTCATAGCCATGTGGTCATCCAAGACAGGCAGGAAAAACCCAAAAAGAAACTTAAAACTTTGAGACTATCAAGAGTCCTTTCTTAGTTTTGTATTTAGCTACCTCTGTGCTGTTTAAGAAATATCTATGCCATCAATATTTCCTTCCTAGTTGTGTTCATTTGCTCTTCTTTAAATTAAATTTGCTAGATATCGTCATTCCACATTTCTGTCTGAATTTCTGAAATGGACCTCCAAGTTTGGTGTCATCTACGAACGTGACCAGGTGGCAGGGTTCCTGGATTCAATTTGTTACTTTAAGTTAGCAGTCTCAGCTCTGAGAGTGATCAACTTTATTCAGTTGTCTTATATTTATCATAACTGTCATAGAGAAATGTCCTACAGTTTCAATGAAAACACTTTACTACATCCAAACTGGTCTCTCATCAACATCTTTACATGTCTTTTCAGCAATCAAATCACTTCTCCATCAACTCTTCCTTATGAAATAATATATAGCATGTTTAATGCATTAAAATGCCCCTAGGCACTTTATAGAAGTATCATAAAACAAAATATTTCATCAAGCTACATTAGATCAGGTTATAAAGCTTAGCCAAAGAAGTACATTTAAAAAATCATTTTAAAGGAGATAGAGAACTGTACATTGTATCCGTTGCTCCCGATGCGGTCTCCTCTACCTTGGGGAGACTGGGCACCTCCTAGCAGAGCGTTTTAGGGAACATCTCCGAGACACCCTCACCAATCAACCAAACCGCCCCATGGCCCAACATTTCAACTCCCCCTCCCACTCTGCTGAGGACATGAAGGTCCTGGGCCTCCTTCACCGCCGCTCCCTCACCACCAGACGCCTGGAGGAAGAATGCCTCGTCTTCCGCCTCGGAACACTTCAACCCCAGGGCATCAATGTGGACTTCAACAGTTTCCTCATTTCCCCTTCCCCCACCTCACCCTAGTTCCAAACTTCCAGCTCAGCACTGTCCCCATGACTTGTCTGGACTTGTCTTACCTGCCTATCTCCTTTTCCACCTATCCACTCCACCCTCTCCTCCCTGACCTATCACCTTCATCCCCTCCCCCACTCACCCATTGTACTCTATGGTACTTTCTCCCCAGCCCCACCCTCCTCTAGCTTATCTCTCCACGCTTCAGGCTCACTGCCTTTATTCCTGATGAAGGGCTTTTGCCCTAAACATCGATTTTTAAGCTCCTTGGATGCTGCCTGAACTGCTGTGCTCTTCCAGCACCACTAATCCAGAATCTGGTTTCCAGCATCTGCAGTCATTGTTTTTACCTAGTTGATTTATACTAGGAAATTTCACTAGTGAGCCATAGTTAAATGCTAATAGTACAAGTAGTCACTTATTTATTTTTCAGAAGGATTAAAGAGACAATGTTCCAAGAATAAATAGCGAGTTAAATAATAAATATTATTTAAAATGATCCTATTAATTAAATCTTGAATATCATAATAATCTTATATCAATAATTTCACAGATGTTTATCTTTAAGTGCAATCATCAACATTCATTAAATACATAGCATGCAATTGTTTTGGAATACAAATATCTCCATGGTACCAATGTGAGTGTATTATTCCAAAGAGCTATTAGAGAGGAGTGTTTTTAAGTTACCAAAACTGTTGGTTGTGATGTTATCTGAATCTCCTGATGAATTGCTTGCAATAATTCCCAGGAGATTATTAATCTTTTTTGAAAAGAGAAGCCCAAACTCTCCTAATGGCGTTGTGGATTGAAACGCTGCCCGAAGTGCTAATGAGATATACAGGCCAGGATTGCCCCAGGTTCAGTGCCCATTTGTCATGTGTTTACTCATCTCAGCTGAGGCAGCAATAGGATGACAATTTGGTTTCACCAGCCTTGGGCAAGGGAAGGGAAACATTAAATCTGGACATCCACTTCTTAGCCAAACCTAATGACTTTGGCTGCAGAAGCGTGCGAGTTGGGACACAAGGCATTCCGATGTGATACCCTACACAGTCAAATAAGTCTCAGTATTTGGATGCACCGGTGCTCTGCTTATTCTAATGTTTGCAAACCCCTCCAGCAAACCTCAACACCATTTGTAAATTGGCTCCACCTGGCTGCGGGGATAAACTTTGCCTCTGGCAAAACATCCTTTTCTGAAAGTGCAGCTGCCATTCTTTGTGAGGCTAATGATAAATGAGTACCTGCCTCAATGCTCGACAGTCTAGCGTGTTAGTACAAGGGTACAGCAGTGATACCGTAATGTCAAATCAATCAAAGTCAGGTCAATTTGCTGTCTACTGCAACTGATACAAATCTTGGTTCAAGGAAGCTTTGTTCTCTCTGAAATCTCAGTGGAATGATTTGGAATTGGAAGATGAGGGGATTTCAATACTATTTGCATCTGTATAGCTTCCATTTCATACCTCAATCACGCCAGTGTTCGAACACCATGACTGAGAGCTAAGCAAGTTTTACATAAGGAAACAAGCAAAACCTATCAACACCAAATCAAAAATTGTATGCATTGTCCTTCAATACAACAAAATATCAAGAATGAGATCTTGAACCCAGGGAAAGATGTTGGAGAATGCAGGCTTTCCCCGACTCACTTAGAACACCAGATTGTTTGATATTGAATACAATCTTGCCAGTAGCTCTCTGAAATATCCATTTCTGGCCAGTTAGGTATGAGAAACCCACACAAAACTATCATGTAACTAATACTTCTGAGAGAAACAAAATTCCCTCATCTTATAGGATAATACTACAAAGACACAGATCATTCAGATACCTATGCCTCTGCTGGCACTTTGAAAGAGCTGCTCTATTAGTTCACACATAGAGCCATAGAATAGTTATAACCCCTGGGAGGAGACCGTTTGGCCCATCACCTAAATCCAAGAGAATTTAGTCAGTCTCACAGCTCCATCCTCTGCCTGTTTCCCTCCATCAACTTATCCTTGACTGAAGTTGGCTCCGTCACAGTTTTTAATGCAGATTCAGTGCATTAAAAAAAGGAATTCCTCACTTCACTTTTGATTCTTTTACCCATTACTTTAAATCCATGTTCTCTGGTTTAAGGCCCTTCTGCCCAAATGGGAACCATTTCTCTCGAACCACTGAGTGTCAACTCTTCGTGATTCTGATCAATCCTATAGATGTCCTTTCGACATTCTCTGAAATGAACAGCCCCACTTTTTCAGTTATCCTCCCAACTGAAGCTCCTCATCCCTGGAGCAATTTTCATAAATCACCTCCTTCAAATTCCGAAGTGAGATGCCCAGATTTGGACACAATTATCCAGTTGAGGCTGAGCCAGAGTTTTATGAAAGTTCATGATAATTTCCTTGATTCTGTACTCTGTACCTTGATGCATAAAGCCCAGGATCCAAGTCTGGCAATTAGACATAACATTGTTACACACATATCAAACGCTCCTATCTAGCAAAGAGGATTCTGGATAGGAGTGAGAGTAAAGGGTAGTTGTTATAGGGGACTTTAACTTTCCAAATATTGACTGGAAATAATATAGTTTGAGTACTTTAGATGAGTCAGCTTTTGTGCAATCTGTGCAGGATGATTTCCTGGCACAGTATGTAGACAGGCCAAAAAGGAGCAAGGCCACATTGGATTTGGTACTGGGTAAAGAATCCAGTCAGGTGTTAGATTTGGAGGTAGGTGAGCATTATGGTGATAGTGACCACAATTCAGCTATGTGTACTTTAGTGGTGGAAAGGGATATGTTTCTACTGCTAGGCAAGAGCTATAGCTGGGGGAAAGACAACTATGATGAGATTAGGCAAGATTAAGAATGCTTAGGATGGGGAAGGAAACTGCAGGGGATGGGCACAATTGAAATGTGGAGCCTTTTCAAGGAACAGCTACTGTGTGTCCTTGATAAGTATGTACCTGTCAGGCAGGGAGGGAGTGGTCGAGCGAGGGAGCTGTGGTTTACTAAAGAAGTTGAATTGCTTGTCAAAAGGAAGAAGGCTCATGTTAGGATAAGACATGAGGCTCAGTTAGGGTGCTTGAGAGTTACAAGCTAGCCAGGAAAGACCTAAAGAGAGAGCTAAGAAGAGCTAAGAGGGGACATGGGAAGTCATCGGCAGATAGGATCAAGGAGAACTCTAAAGCTTTCTATTTGTACATCAGGAATAAAAGAGGGACTAGCGAAAGATTAGGGCCAATCAAGGACAGTAGTGGGAATTTGTGTGTGGAGTCCGAGGGGATAGGGGAAGGGCTAAATGAATGTAAATAAATATTTATATAATTTATATAACTAAATGAATATTTTTCATCAGTATTCACACTGGAAAAACACAATGTTATTGAGGACAATACTGAGATATAGGCGACTAGACTAGATGGGATTGAGGTGCACAAGGAGGAGAGGCTATCAATTCTGGAAAGTGTGAAAATAGATAAGTTCCCTGGGGCAGATGGGATTTATCCCAGGATCTTCGGGGAAGCCAGGAAGGAGATTGCCGAGCCTTTGGCTTTGATCTTTATGTCATCATTGTCTACAGGAGTAGTGCCTGAAGACTGGAGGATAGCGAATGTTGTTCCCTTGTTCAAGAAAGGGAGCAGAGACAATCCTGGTAATTATAAATCAGTGATCCTTATTTTGGTTATGAGTGAAGTGTTGGAAAAGGTTAAAAGAGATAGACTTCATAACCATCTAGAAAGGAATACATTGATTAAGGTTTGTCAATGGTTTTGTGAAGGGTAGGTCATGCCTCACAAACCTTATTGAGTTCTTTGACAAGGTGACCAAACAGGTGGATGAGGATAAAGAGGTTGATGTGGTGTATATGGATTTCAGTAAGGCATTTGATAACGTTCCCCACAGTAGGCTATTGCACAAAATATGGACCCTGGGATTGAGGTTGATGTAATGGTTTGGATCAGAAATTAGCTAGCTGAAAGAAGACAGAGGTTGGTTCATCCTGGAGTTCAGTTACTAGTGGTGTACCACAAGGATCAGTTTTGGGACCACTGCTGTTTGTTATTTTTTATAAATGACCTGGCTGAGGGCGTAGAAGGATGGGTCAGTAAATTTGTGGATGGCACTAAGGTTGGTAGAATTGTGGATAGTGCTGAAGGATGTTGCAGGTTACAGAGGGACATAGATGAACTGCAGAGTTGGGCTGAGAGGTGGCAAATGGAGCTTAATGCAGAAAAATATGGGGTGATTCACTTTGGAATGAGCAACAGGAATAAAGAGTACTGGTAGTATAGATGAGCAGAGAAATATGTGTACGTAGATCCCTGAAAGTTGCCACCCACCTTGATAGGGTTGTTGAGATGGCATACGATGTGTTAGCCTTTAATGGTAGAGGGATTAAGGTTTGGAGCCATGAGATCATGCTGCAGCTGTACAAAACTCTGGTGCAGCTGCACTTGGAATATTGCGTACAGTTCTGGTCACCACATTATAGGGAGGATGTGGAAGTGTTGAAAAGGGTTCAGAGGTGATATACTAAGATGTTGCCTGTTATGAGGGAAGGTCTTATGAGGAAAGGCTGAGGGACTTGAGGCTGTTTTTGTTAGAGAGAAGAAGGTTGAGAGGTGATTTAATTGAGACATATAAGATAATCAGAGGGTTAGATAAGGTGGATAGTGAAAGCCTTTTTCTTTGGATGGTGATGGCTAGCACAAGGGGACATAGCTTTAAATTGATGGGTGATAGATATAGGACAGATGAGGTAGGTCCTTTGCTCAGAGACTAGTAGGGGCGTGGCATGCCCTGCCTGCAAGAGTTGTATACTCGCCAACTTTAAGAGCATTTAAATGATCATTGGATAAACATTTAGATACAAATGGAATGGTGTACGCTTGGTGGGCTTCAGATTGGTTCCACAGGTTGGTGCAACATCGAGGACTGAAGGGCCTGTACTGCACTATGTTCTATTGTTCTGCCATTCTCACATTCCGATCACTTAATCTGAACTACCAACATCCTTTCTCCCGCAGCACTCCAATCACTCCTTCCAACTATAACGTTAATGCCCCCCCTCCACACTTCACTTCGGTTCTGATGATCAGTCATCTATATTTAAAATGTTAGCTTGATCTCTTTCCTTGGATGCTGACTGACCTGCCGTAGTCTCCAGCATTTGTTGCTTTCAATTGCTTTTTTAACCACATCCTACACCATAAGCTTTGCCTGATCTGTACACAAGCACTCTGCATCCTTTTCATACACCTCCTCTAAAATTGCGTCCTTTAGTTTCTATTGACTCACCTTCCCCTTCCTAGCAACATTTATGTCTCCACACCTTCCTGCATTCAGCTGCTGTGTATCTGGCCATGTCTTGGTTCCGGTCAGAGTCCATCAGTAGCCTCCTGGTACATCACAATTCTTCCAAGTTCTGTGCCATCTTCAAACTTTGATGTGACTGCTCTAAACAACCATGCTGAGCTCATTAATACAACTCAAGGAAAGCAGTGGTCCTGGTACTGACCCCAGAGCAGCAGCATTGGATACATTCTTCCACTCCCGAAAACAAAGGCAACTGTTCACCAGCAGCCCCCTGCTGCTTACCCAGAGAGCTGTAAACTTTTCCTCTGCACATATTACAAATTATCGTATATGTGTTCTTAGGTTACTGACTTTTCTACCACTAGAGAGAGTTTCTTGTGATTTGCTTCATCAAAATTATTCAAGATTTGGATCATCTCTATTATGTCTCCCTAAGTTAGAATCAATCACACTATAATTATTGGAAGATGTATTTTGTATTGCATCTCCAATTTACTTTTAGATTCTTACTCTGCATATGGCAGTGTGGCGGGAGTCTGTAGAAGCTCAGACGTGCATTCTGATAATGATAGTAATATTGTTTTTTTATGAATTGCATAACAAGCTTTATCAAATCTCACCTGAATCATCTCTACTGCAGGAAGGTGGGGAATAACCCCAATTTTCCTTCTTTTCCTTTTAATTACTCTCCTCTTTCTGCACAAGCTGGTTTAATTTTCACAAAACCTCCCCTGGATCCTCTGCTTACTAATAGTAAGTTTGCGGATGATACAAAGATTGGTGGAGTTGCTGATGGTGAGGACGATTGTCAGAGGATACAGCAGGATATAGATCAGTTGGAGGCATAAGCAGAAAAATGGCAGATGGAGTTTAAACCAGGCAAATGTGAGCTGATGCATTTTGGAAGGTCAAGTACAGGTAGAAATTATACAGTGAATGGCATAACCCTTAGGAGTATTGATATGCAGAGGGATCTGGGTGTTCAGGTCTACAGATCAGTGAAGATGATAGTGCAGGCAGACGAGGCCTTCATTGGAAGGAACATTGAGTATAAGGATAGACAAGTTACACGGCAGTGTTATGGAACTTTAGTTAGGCCACAGTTGAAATATTGCGTGCAGTTCTGGTCACCACACTACCAGAAGGAAGTGGATGCTTTGGAGAAGGTTCAGAAAGATTTATCAGGATGTTGCCTGATATGGGGGATTTTGGCAATGAAGAAAGGCTGCATAGACTGGATTTGTTTTCACTGGAAAGCAGAAGGTTGTGGTGGGGTGGGGATACTAATAGAAGTTTATAATGTTAATAGCATGGCTAGAGTGGCAAATATGAGGCTTTTTCCCAGGGTCGACGGGTCAATTAGTCAGGGGCACAGGTTCAAGGTGCAGAAGGGTGACATTTAGAAAAGATATGCAAGGAAAGTCTTTCACACAAAGGGTGTTGTGTGCCTGAACACGCTGCCAGAGGAAGCAGACTCAATAGCAGCAATCAAAAAGCACCTGGAAGAATACATGAATAGGATGGGAACAGAGGGATATGGATCTTGTAAGTGAAGACAGTTTTAATATTCAAGGGCAAAATGTGGTGGTGCAGGCTTGGAGGGCCAATGGGCCCATTCCTGTACTGTATTGTTCTTTAGAACATTGAACATAGAATAATACAGCGCCCTCGATGTTGCACCGACCTGTGAACTGAACTAAGCCCATCCCGCTACACTGTCACATCACCGTCCCATGTGTTTATCCAAGGATTGTTTAAATCTCCCTAATGTGGCTGACACGTTTAAAGTCGTGACATTCTTTCTCCAGTGTGCTTTGGCCAACACATTCCAGCTGGATGGTCATTGGGCAGAATCTTCTCGGGGTCTGAGCAATGTGGGCTTTGGCAAGTTTTGGGGAAGAATTGTGTAAGAGGTCCAGTGAAGTCTAATTCTAAAGCGCAACTCGTTGCATCTTTGGTGCTTTTACTGAGCACCAGAAAATCATAGTGTTATACAGCACGGAAACAGACCTTTCAATCCAATTTGTTCATGCTGACTAGCTTTCCCACAGTGAACTAGGCCCATTTGCCTGCATTTGGCCCATGTTCCCTCTGAATCTCTCTTGTTCATGTACTTATCCAAAATGTCTCTTAAATTCATTCCATATACAAACCACTGTCTGTGTGAAAACATTGCCCCTCAGGTCTCTTTTAAATCTTACTCCTCTCACTTTGCAATTGTGCTCTCTTGTTTTGTACTTCTCTACCCTTGGGAAAGGATCTTTGCTCTTCACCTTATCTATGCCCCTCATGATTTCATAAACCTCTATAAGGTCACTCCTTAACCTCCTAAGCTCCAGGGAAAATAGTCCCAGCTTATCCAGCCTCACCTTGTAACGCAAACCCTCCAATCCCCGTACCATCTATGTAAATCTTTTCAGCACCCTTTCCAAGTTAATGATATCCTTCCTATAATAGAGTGACCAGAACTGTACATAGTTTTCCAAAGTTGGCCTTGACAACGTCCTGTACAACTGAAACATCACGTCTAATTCGTATACTCAATGTGCTCAGCAACAAAGGCAAGCATACCAAATACCTTCCTAACTACACTATCTACCTGTGATGCAACCTACAACAAATTATGTATCTGAATCCCTTGGTTCCTCCCCCAGGGCCATACCATTTACTGTATAAGCCCTGCCTTTGTTTGTCTTACCAAGATGCAACACCCCGCATTTATCTAAATTAAGTTCCACCTGCCAATCCTCCGCTCATTGGCCCAGTTATAGAGTCATAGAGATGTACAGCATGGAAACAGACCCTTCGGTTCAATTTGTCCATGCCGACCAGATATCCTAAACTGAACGATCCCATTTGTCAGCACTTGGCCCATATTCCAGTTGATCAAGATCCCTTTGTAATCTGAGACACCATTCCTCACTGTCTACTATACCACCAATTTGGTATCATTCGCAAACTTCCTAACCATATTTCCTATATTGTCATCCAAAGCTTAGAGAGTCTAATGTGTCTAGAGACACCAGCCTGGAACAATTGAGTCTACAGGGAATTAACTACAGACTAAAGATCCTCATCTAACCTTCTTTGGTCTTTGAGGTCAGTCAAGGTTCAGCTAATGTACTGTGGACGCTAAATGCAAAGGCTGTGAGTTTAAGTCCCATTCCAGCAGCATTTGAGTGAGTGGTTACTGTTGTCAAAGCTGCCATTTGGATGGGAAGTGGATCTAAGGCTTAATCTGTCTTTCTGCTAAACCTACAAGGTTGTAAGGGCTTCGTTAAAAATCTTCAATAACATTCTTAAAATACAATAATGGAACACAATTGTAGCTAAACCAACAAAAATGCTGTTTTTAATTGTTAAATGCATATTACTAATCAAAAAAAAGGTCTAGCCATGCATATAGGATTTTACAGAACTGAGACAAACCATTTGCTCAATGAGTTCATGCATTTGTTTCTGCTATACACAAGCTTTCTCCGTTGGCTTAGTGGTTAGCACTGCTACCTCACAGCGCCAGTGACATGTGTTTAATTCCACCCTTGGGTGACTACCTGTGTGGAGTTTGCATGTTCTCTGTGTGTCTGCATGGGTTTCCTCCAGATGCTCTAGTTTCCTCCCACAGTCCAAAGATATACAGGTTAGATGGATTGACCATGGGAAATGCAGAGATGGGATGCTCTTTGGACAGTTGGTGTAGACATGATGGGCTGAATGGCCACTTCTACACTGTAAGGACTCTACTAACATACACTTTAATTCCTTTCTCCCTCGAGTCTTTATGTAGCTCTTACTTAAATGTATCAAAGCTATTCACTTCTCCAGCTAGTGAATTGTACAGTTTCGCCAGTCTGAGTAAGGATGTTTCTCCTGCACATTTCATTGGATTTGTTAATGGCTACCTTGGAGTTATGTCCCATAGTTTTGTATTCCTCATTTGTGGAAGCATCCTCTCTTTCATAAGTTCCAAACCTTTATCTGGTCACCTTTGCGTTTTCATTTTTCCAGAAAAAGAACCCAGCCTGTTTTGTTTTTTCTCACATTTCTTTCCTCCTAATTATCATGCTCGTAAAGTATTTTTTGCACTTTTTTCATCGCTTCCATATCCTTTATGTGGTGTGGTAACCAGAATTGCAACAGCACACAGTGTGGTTAGATTGTGGTCTAACCAAAGTAAAATCACAGACCAGCACCATATGGTGATGTAAAAGTGCCAGATAGAAGAAAGGCAACTGCTTGATCGAGTCTGTTCTATTCATCTGTGCTGCCTTATACATTTCTATTCAACCAATCTCTTGTTGCACTCCTCATAGAGGCAGATAGCACCTGAACTTATAATGACTGACTGAAAGGTCACACTAGGATTTCAAGAATTAAGACTCTCTGACAAACAAAAAGTAGTCTGTTTAAATAGTATTTCAGTATGTAACATATACCATGTAGCATGTAGCTACAGAAAGTTTTCTATTAAATTTTAAAAACCATCATAATACCCTCTGTTATATTTTACTCTGTGGATACTCCCAGGAACCATTCTAACACCTTAGACTTGCTTCATTTTTTTTTTCCTTTCCCAATCAGGTGACTCATAATCTCAGAACTAATTTTCACCAAGAGGTGAGACATATTTTCCAGGCTCATTTAAAACTTCACAAACTTGAACTCTTTAATCTGATCATGAGCTCACAAGTGCATTGTATTCATTGAACAGTCTTTTGCCACTTTGAGCTTTCTGATTTAGATTCCTGCAGATTGACTACGTCTGTGAGTTTCTGGGATCTTATAGAAAATAAACATCAACACAATCCCACAGCAGCTTCCTATGGACTTCACCCTTCCCAAAGTGCATCTCCATGACGGCATGAATCAGATTGGCTTGGTATCCAGGTGGAAATGTAGCTTAACTATCTTCCAATCTCCAAACTCCATTCAATGAATTTGACAAATTAAAATTTAACCATTTAGAAAAGCTATTATTCCCAACAGCTCTCTGTGACTTGGAGATTAACAGTTTATCTGTGGTTGCTCAGGTCATTATCTCATATGTGTAAATATCTTTTTGCTTCTTGCCATTAAAACAATCTGCACTTCTCTCTATTTAATCCACCCAGGCTTGTTGTTAAATTCAGAACAGATCACATGATACTTTTCATTTTTTTTTCATTTCAAATACACAGTCGCAAACATCACAATCTTATGCTATGACCCACTGTACATCAGAAATTAGCCCACATTATTAACAAAGTCGTCACAAAGATCAACATTTAATGAAAGTTCCCAAAATTCCCAATCTGGCTCTAATTGACTGGTACCCAGGATAAAAGCAAAATCACCAGGTTTCTCCAGTAACTTAAAAACAATTTTTTTATTGTAACACTTTAAAGTGTAACAAGAACAGTAAAACAACAATATTTCTAATTTATGTAACTTAAACTTTATTGGTTTTAAAATACACACACGCGCATAAAATTTTTAAAATCGCAAAGGATGAATTTTAGTTATTTTTCGACTAAATCTGAAATGCGCCGAGTTTTTTGGAGTGTTTCTAGCCATGAGGCCCAGCAAGGTTGCTCACTGTATCTGACTAAACTCAACCCATGATTGACTTGTCACTAGGGTGTCTCTCATATCCAATTTCCCACACCTGCCAGCAACCCCACCCCCCTCCGTCCCCATCTTAATAGTTGCTGTTCCTAGAACAAACATCACTCACTGACTATCTCACAATTCACTGGAGTCCTTTGCGCCTGTACCATCTTTAAAAGTGTGTTCTGCACTCAGAAAAGCACTGTGAGTTGCTGATATTTGTCCCAGACATGGCAGATGGGGTGGGGGTGGGGGGGGAAGAGTTGATGCCCTGCTATGAAGGTTCTGCTGGACAGCATGGCACAGAGCTGGGATTTCCTGTTCATCCAGAACCAGCAGTAGGGTCCATGCCAACAGTGCAGAGTTGCTACCAGGCTGAAACAGTTCAACTGTCTAGAGGAAGGTCTGCAGGAAGAAAGAGGTGGCACGGTGACTCAGTGGTTAACACTGCTGCCTCACAGCGCCAGGGACCCAGGTTCGATCCCAGCCTTGGGCGACAGCTTGTCTGGAGTTTGCACATTTTCCCCGTGTCTGCATGGGTTTCCTCTGGGCACTGTCCAACCATGTGTAGGTTTGGTGGATTGGCCAGGCTAAATTGCCCGTAGTGTCCAGGGCTGCCTGACTCTTAGGGAGGTTTCATTAATAAACTGTCCCCGGGCCTTCCAGTGGCACCATGACTTCATCTCGCAGAAGTGCGAGGGATGGGTCAGACCCGGTTGTTCCAGTGCTGAGCCCTTCTGACCATACAACAAATGGTGGCAACTCATCTGACCTCAGTGTCCTCAAAAGTAACATGCAACAGCTGGCTTCACTTGTTTGTCTAAGCTGCAAACAACAGCTTATATATTCTGTCATTTGTCGTCTCTTATACTTATAAACTTTGTATTTGTCATACATCCCATCAGGGAGAGGAAAGAATATCTGGAAAACCATTGCCCAACCTGGAGACAATATTGCCACAGTTTATATGACTTGACATAGCTCCCTGATATAGTGACATAACTTTGACCATCTGATCGTCCCAGCCATTCACTTGTCAATGAAAGTACAGTGTAGCCACTTCATTATTGTATACCTCAACCAAATCAGCTGTGTGCATTTCTCTCCACTTGGTGTATTGTGGTAGGTGGCCCAGTAGTTAGCACTGCTGCCTTATAGCACCAGATATCCAGGTTCAATTCCAGCCTTGGGTGACTGTGTGGAGTTTGCACGTTTTCCTTGTTTCTGCTTGGTTTGCTTTCCCAGTCTAAAGATGTACAAGTTGGGTGGATTGGCCACATTGTAGCGTCTGTGAGTGGATTAGCCATGCGAAAATGTGGGGTTACAGCGCTAGGATGCTGGGTGGGATGCTTTTCAATGGGCTGAATGTCCCCTTTCCCCATTGTAGGGATTCTATTTACTCCTTTGTTAAATGTAAGTCCTGGAGCAAAGGGACTTGTTGAGATTAACGTGTTTAATCCACCACTTACACTGCAGAGGAACCTCTCCTCTGTACTTCTCTCAAGAAGTTGAATGTAGAATCTTAAGCCCATCTGGTATGTGTGGTGTTTTAGACCAGAGATCAATCTTGCAGATCTTCTCTCAACAGTTTCCACAGCCTCAATTTCACCTATTATATAATGGGGCCAAAATCAGATCCAAAATTTTAAATGAGGTCTAACCTCTACAAATCATTGTATGAAGACAATATGTTGGGTTTCATTTTGTTGTTGCATAGACCTCTAAATACAGGTTAATTATGGTTTTGCAATCAGTTAGCATCTGAATAAGGACAAACTAAAATAACAGAAAAGCCAAAGGTGTCAGGGTTTAACTGCTTCTCCCTGCTTGTTACTTAGTGAGCATTTTAGTGATTCAATCAGATTTTTAATAAGAGACAGTTTTTTTACACAGAGGGTAGTTCGCATGTGGAATGAACTTCCTGAGGAAGTGGTGAATGCGGGTACAATTACAAAGTTTAAAAGCCATGAAAAGATGCATAAATAGGAAAGGTTTGGAGGAATATGGGCCAGGAGCAGGCAGATGGTATTAGTTTAATTTGGGATTATGTTTGGCATGGACTGGTTGGACCGAAGGGTCTGTTTCTGTGCTGTATGACTCTGTGACTTTATGACTCTACGAATTTCTGTGTATCCATTTGCCAGGAAATCTAAAGCTATAAACTATAGTTAGAGGTTGTGAATGTCTTGCTTTTCACACGTGCTTCTGGCTCAGCAATTTCCATGGTTCTAAGAGTTTGTTGTACCCTCAAGCCGGATTTGGTTGACCTGATCTGAAGTTCTAAAACATTCATCCCAAATATTTTCATAATTAATCAGGTATAATAGACAGTGAAGAAGGTTTTCTAAGACTACAAAGTGATTTTGATCAAATGGGTCAATGTGCTGAAAAATGGCAGATGGAGTTCAATCTGGATAAATGTGAGGTTTTGCATTTTGGTACAAACAAGGGTAGGGCTTATACAGTTAATGGCAGGGCCTGAGGTTGTGCTGTAGAACAAAGCGGCCTCGGGCTTCAGGTACATAATTCTTTCAAGCTTACAATACTGGGGTGTTTCAAAAGGCATTTACACTTGTCTTCATTGCTCAGTCCTTTGAGTATTGGAGTTGGAAAGTCATGTTGAGGTTTCACAGGACATTGGTGAGGCCTCTTCTGGAATATTGTGTCTAGTTCTGCTTCCCACCTATCCACTCTACACTTACCATTGGTCTATCACAATCACTTTCTATCTTCAGCTGTCTATCACCTTCCTACTTATCTTTCCCCTAGCCCTATATTCCTCCCCTATTTATTTCTCAGCACCCCTGATGAAGGGTTATGCGCGAAACATTGACTGTATTGCTCCGTGACCTGCTGTGTCTTTTCTAGTGCCACATTTTATCGACTTGCCCAATTATAAGAAGGATATTATCAAGCTAGAGAGGGCTCAGCAAAGATCAAAGAGGGTGTTGCTGGGTATGGAAGGTTTGAGTTACAAAGAAAGGCTGGATAAACTGGGACTTTTCTTTACTGGACATGGGAGGTTGAGAGATTACTTTTTGGAGGTTTGTAAGGGTAGAGATAGGGTTAATGGAGGTGTCTTTTCACTCAGGTGGAGGATTTCAAGACTGGGGGTATATTTTTAAGGTGAAACCAGAGAGATTTTAAAAAGACATGAGGGGCAAAATCTTTACACAGCAGGTGTTTGGTGTGTGGAATGAACTTCCTGAGGAAGTGGTGAAAAAACAACATTTAAAAGAGTAAATGAATAGGAAAGGTTTGGAGGGATATGGACCAGGAGCAGGAAGGTGGGACTAGTTTGGGATTATGGTCGGCATGGACTGGTTGGACTGAAGGGTCTGTTTCCGTGCTCTATGACTCTATAACTCTAAAGGTCAGGCATGTAACATTATCAAACATTCTGCTGCACTATGTGTATGCAGTTTGCTGTACTGAAGCTGAAATGCACCAAGGTATGTTTACTTGAAAACATACCGTGCTTTAGTTGGAACAATGGGGAGTGCTTGTCTTTAAGCCTGGTGATAACTTCAGAAATCCAGATCTTTGTCAGACCCATCTTGATAAAGTAAGGAGCAAAATTATTTCTATACTGTATGTGCTTTGACAACTCAATTCATTCCTTCTCAGCATTGCACTCAACTCCAAAGCCCTGTGCTTAGAACCTCAAGAAACGCATCACTGGTAAATGAGTTGACTATTATTGCAATGATTATGCTCCAAAAGCTGGAATGGAAAGATTGGCAGGGAAGGAATTGGGAAATGCCAACTTCAGTGGCATTCTTTTCCTTAGCAGACACACAGAACATGGGCTCATCGTCACCGATACTCTGTTTGACCACAAGAATAGATACAAAATATCAGGCCAAACAGGAACAAGTGATTGCTTTTGCCCCGTCTGTGCCAGGAATTACAAAAATGTCTGCCCACAGTACCAACAGGACCCACAGTGGAGTTACTTGTTCACTCATATCCTTCAAACATGCTCTCAAACAATGGATGCCGCAGAAGAGATATCCATGAAAGATCAACAATCAGCAATCCAATCAAAGGAAAGCAATGCCAACAATATCTTAGGGGGGAAAAAAGACTTTCCAACTTTGATCACAAATGGAAATGAAAGCACTTGCTTTGTCCTCAAATCTAATACGATCACTAACACACTTAAATATTCTCTCATGAAACATGAGAACCAGTTTGATGACAATAACCAGGATATTAATGAACGGATTGACTGCAAGATGTCTCTTCTCCTCTCTCGTCCCACTTATCTCTCTTACCTTGACTTTTCTATTATTGCTCAGTATCCATTGCCTTGGGAGGATAATATACTATGTGAAAGGCATTACAAGACCATTTAATCCGTTACCTTCAAATAAACCATTAAAAATGCCTATTTACCATTTATTTGACTAAACTAGAGAATATCTACTTTGAAGGAACTGGGGGAGATGATGAAGTTAAGTCATCAAAGTTACGTTTGAAATGTTTTACTGAACCCCTTTTGAAGTTTCTGTTCATGTTCAGTCTAGTTACAAAATGGTCAGAGAAAACTATAGACTTAATAGTGTGGAATTATTCAGTTTGAGTATAAGTAAGTCTCCCAGAAGGCAACAGAAAATACATGAACAATTGCATTTAGAAAACATCATCCATAACGTGTGCCTATGTCCACTCCTGAGTAGTGCTCCCCTTTCAGGCTGAGGTCAGGGCAGACACTGTTCTTGGGGTGAATCTTGTCTTTTGCAGAACACGTGTCGAGTCAATGTAAAATCGGGAGTTACTCTGTCTACGGGCAGATTGGATTGTCGTGCACGGTATTGTGCTTCTTGATTGAGGTAGTGGGCAAGACAAGAGAAACTGGATCAATGTATGCAGGATGGTTTCCTGACAGTATGTAGACAAGGGGTGATGCCATATTGGATTTGGTACTGGGTAATGAACCCAGTCAGGTGTTAGTTTTGGAGGTAGGTGATAGTGACCACAACTCGGTTATGTTTACTTTAGTGATGGAAAGGGACAGGTATATACCACACGGCAAGAGCTATAGCTGGGGGAAAAGCAATTACGATGCATTTAGGCAAGATTTAGGATCCATAGAATGGGGAAGGAAACTGCAGGGGATGGGCACAATTGAAATGTGGAGTTTATTCAAGGACCAGCTACTGTGGGTCTCTGATAAGTATGTACCTGTCAGGCAGGGAGGAAGTGGTTGATCGTGGGATCTGTGGTTTACTAAGGAAGTTGAATCTCTTGAGAAGATGAAGAAGAAGGCTTGTGTTAGGATGAGATGAGGAAGGCTCAGTTAGGGTGCTTGAGAGTCACAAATTAGCCAGGAAAGACCTAAAAGGGGAGCTAAGAAGAGACAGGTGGGGACATGAGAAGTCATTGGCAGATAGGATCAAGGAAAACCCTAAAGCTTTCCATAGGTATATCAGGAACAAAAGGATGACTAGGGAAATATTAGAGCCAATCAAGGACAGTAGTGGGAAATTGTGCGTGGAGTCAGAGGAGATAGGGGAAGTGCGAAATGAATTTTTTTTGTTGGTATTCACAGTAGAAAAAGACAATGCAGTAAAGGAGAATACTGAGATACTGGCCACTAGACAAAATGGAATTGAAGTTCACAAGAAGGAGGTGTTAGCAATTCGGGAAAGTGTAAAAATAGATAAGTCCCCTGAACCGAATGGTATTTATCCTAGGATTCTCTGGGAAGCCAGGGAGGAGATTGCTGAGGCTTTGGCTTTGATCTTTATGTCATCATTGTCTACAGGAGTAGTGCCAGAAGCTTGGAGGATAGCAAATGCTGTCCCCTTGTTCAAGAAGGGGAGTAGAGACAACCCTGGTAATTATAGACCAGCGAGCCTGACTTTGTCTATGAGTAAAATGTTGGAAAAGATTATAAGAGATAGGATTTATAATTATCTAGAAAGAAATACGTTGATTATGGATAGTCAACATGGTTGTACTTCACAAACCTGATTGAGTTCTTTGAGAAAGTGAGCAAACAGGTGGATGAGGGTAAAGTGGTTGATGTGGTGTATATGGATTTCGGTAAGATGTTTGATAAGGTTGCCCACGGTAGGCTATTCCACAAAATATGGAGGCATGGGATTGAGGGTGATTTAGTGGCTTGGATCAGAAATTGGCTAGCTGAAAGAAGACAGAGGGTGGTGGTTGATGGGAAATGTTCATCCTGGAGTTCAGTTATTAGTGGTGTACCACAAAGATCTGTTTTGGGGCCACTGCTATTTGGCATTTTTATAAACGGTCTGGATGAGGGTGTAGAAGGATGGATTAGCAAATTTGTGGATGACACGAAGATCAGTCGAGTTGTGGATAGTGCCAAAGGATGTTGCAGGTTACAGAGGGACATAGATGAGCTGTAGAGCTGGGCTGAGAGGTTGACAAATGGAGTTGAATGCAGAAAAGTGTGAGGTGATTCACTTTGGAAGGAACAACAGGAATGCAGTGTTTTGGGCTAATGGTAAGATTCTTAGTAGTATAGATGAGCAGAGAGATCTGTGTCCATCTACATAGATCCCTGAAAGTTGCTACCCAGGCTGATAGCGTTGTTAAGAAGGTAAAAACAATGACTGTAGATGCTGAGGAGGGTGGGGGTGGGGAGAGAGTAGCATAGAGTACAATGGGTGAGTGGGGGAGGAGATGAAGGTGATAGGTCAAGGAGGAGAGGGTGGAGTGGATAGGTGGAAAAGGAGATAGGCAGGTCGGACAAGTCCGGACAAGTCAAGGAGACAGTGCTGAGCTGGAAGTTTGAAATAGGATGAGGTGGGGGAAGGGGAAATGAGGAAGATGTTGAAGTCCACATTGATGCCCTGGCTTTGAAGTGTTCTGAGGCGGAAGATGAGGCGTTCTTCCTCCAGGCGTCTGGTGGTGAGGGAGCGGCGGTGAAGGAGGCCCAGGACCTCCATGTCCTTGGCAGAGTGGGAGGGGGAGTTGAAATGTTGGGCCACGGGGCGGTGTGGTTGATTGGTGCGGGTGTCTCGGAGATGTTCCCTAAAGCGTTCTGCCAGGAGGCATCCAGTCTTCCCAATGTAGAGGAGACCACATCGGAAGCAGCAGATACAATAAGTGATATTAGTGGATGTGCAGGTGAAACTTTGATGGATGTGGAAGGCTCCTTTAAGGCCTTGGATAGAGGTGAGGGAGGAGGTGTGGGCACAGGTTTTACAGTTCCTGCGGTGGTAGGGGAAAGTGCCAGAATGGGAGGGTGGGTCATAGGGGGGTGTGGACCTGACCAGGTAGTCACGGAGGGAACGGTCTTTGCGGAAGGCAGAAAGGGGTGGGGAGGGAAATATATCCCTGGTGGTGGGGTCTTTTTGGAGGTGGCGGAAATGTCGGCGGATGATTTGGTTTATGCGAAGGTTTGTAGGGTGGAAGGTGAGCACCAGGGGCGTTCTGTCCTTGTTTCGGTTGGAGGGGTGGGGTCTGAGGGCGGAGGTACGGGATGTGGACGAGATGCATTGGAGGGCATCTTTAACCACGTGGGAAGGGAAATTGCGGTCTCTAAAGAAGGAGGCCATCTGGTGTGTTCTATGGTGGAACTGGTCCTCCTGGGAGCAGATACGGCGGAGGCGGAGAAATTGGGAATACGGGATGGCATTTTTGCAAGAGATAGGGTGGGAAGAGGTGTAATCCTGGTAGCTATGGGAGTCGGTGGGTTTGTAAAAAAATGTCAGTATCAAGTCTGTCGTCACTAATGGAGATGGAGAGGTCCAGGAAGAGGAGCGAGGTGTCAGAGATGGTCCAGGTAAATTTAAGGTCAGGGTGGAATGTGTTGGTGAAGTTGATGAATTGCTCAACCTCCTCGCGGGAGCATGAGGTGGCGCCAATGCAGTCATCAATGTAGCGGAGAAAGAGGTGGGGAGTGGTGCCGGTGTAATTACAGAAGATCAACTGCTCTACGTAGCCAACAAAGAGACAGGCATAGCTGGGGCCCATACGTGTGCCCATGGCTACACCTTTGGTCTGGAGGAAGTGGGAGGATTCAAAGGAGAAATTGTTAAGGGTGAGGACCAGTTAGGCCAAACGAATGAGAGTGTCAGTGGAAGGGTACTGTTGGGGACGTCTGGAGAGGAAAAAACGGAGGGCTTGGAGGCCCTGGTCATGGCGGATGGAGGTGTAGAGGGATTGGATATCCATGGTGAAGATAAGGCATTGGGGGCCGGGGAAACGGAAGTCTTGGAGGAGGTGGAGGGCGTGGGTGGTGTCTCGAACGTATGTGGGGAGTTCCTGGATTAGGGGGGATAGGACAGTGTTGAGATAGGTAGAGATGAGTTCAGTGGGGCAGGAGCATGCTGAGACAATGGGTCGGCCAGGGTGGTCAGGCTTGTGGATCTTGGGAAGGAGGTAGAACCGGGCAGTGCGGGGTTCCCGGACTATGAGGTTGGAAGCTGTGGGTGGGAGATCTCCTGAGATGATGAGGTTCTGTATGGTCTGGGAGATGATAGTTTGGTGATGGGGGGTGGGGTCATGGTCCTTGACCTATCACCTTCATCTCCTCCTCCACTCACCCATTGTACTCTATGCTACTCTCTCCCCACCCCCACCCTCCTCCAGCTTATCTCTCCACACTTCAGGCTCACTGCCTTTATTCCTAATGAAGGGCTTTTGTCCGAAACGTCGATTTCGCTGCTCGTTGGATGCTGCCTGAACTGCTGTGCTCTTCCAGCACCACTAATCCAGCGTTGTTAAGAAGGCCTATGGTGTGTTAGCTTTAATTGGTAGAGGGATTGAGTTCTGGAACCACGTGGTCATGCTGCAACTGTACAAAACTCTGGTGTAGCCACACTTGGAACAGTGCGTACAGTTCTGGTCACCGCATTATAGGAAGGATGTGGAAGCTTTGGAAAGGGCTCAGAGGAGATTTATGAAGATGTTGCCTGGTATGGAGGGAAGGTCTCACGAGGAAAGTCTGAGGGACTTGATGCTGTTTTCATTGGAGAGAAGAAGGTTGAGAGGTGACTTAATTGAGACATATAAGATAATCAGAGGGTTCGACAGAGTGGACAGTGAGAGCTTTTTTTCTCAGATGGTGATGGCTAACATGAGGGGCATAGCTTTAAATTGAGGGTTGATTGATATCGGGCAGATATCAGAGGAAGTTTCTTTACTCAGAGAGTAGTGTTATGAAGATGTGGGTGTATTGTACCTTTAAGAGGGTTAAAACCTAGCAGAAGTACCTGACACAGCACCAAGTGTTTTGAACAAGATATAATGTAACATTTGGCTGAGCAACTCGATTAGCCCGTTACCTGGAGATGACAAAACAAGTTCAAATTAGGGCAATCAATTTAAATCACACCCCAAAAAGTACTAAACTCCAATCAAGTTTGAATTTAGTATAGTGACAATCTTAAAAGCAAATGACACAATCCGATGCTTTGGGGGTATAAGACCTGGAAAATTTGAACAATTGGGAAGAGAACTGCCAAATCCCCAGCAGCTGCAGACTGCCAAAAGAATAGCTCTCTTAAAGATACCTTTATCGATCTGTAACCTGTGAAACAGAAATCCCTCAGAAGCAGAAAAGAAGACCAAGAAAGATATAAGAGAAGATTCGACATCTGGCTGATTTTGAAAATTTTAATTTTTGGTAAATCTTAATCGGGGGTGTTTATCAGACAAGTATTATAGAAGAGAAGGTAAAAGATAAGTTTGGGGAAGGATTTGTAAATAGTTGTTAGTTAATTATTCTCTGTTATACTTTAAGAAATAAAGTTGTTAATTTTTACTTTAAACAGTTCTTGGCCTCTCAAATTTTCACTGATTACTGCACGGGATAAATCCTTTCTGTGTTGCTGTTTTAAGTTAAGCAGGAGAATTTACTCTGTGATGTAACAGTAGTAAGGGCATGGAACACACTGCCTGCAACAGTAGTAGACTTACCAACTTTAAGGGCATTGGCACTCATATGGATGAGAATGGAATACTGTAGGTTAGATGGGCTTCAGATTGGTTTCACAGGTCGGCGTAACGTCAAGGATTGAAGGGCCTGTACTGCACTGTAATGTTTTATTCGATGTTCAATATTGGGGGGTGTCTGTTGGATCACAATAACAACACAAATGGATCTCAGAACTCAGCAGGTCAGGCACCACTAGGTCACTGACCTTTCTTCTCAACCAGGAGATGGTATGCATTAGATTGGTTTTCAGAAAGAAACTTGCCTGGAACAAGGACATAACCACAAGTTTGGTCTTAACTGATCAGAGATATCTCATGGATGTAGGTTTGCTCGCTGAGATAAAAGGTTCATTTCCAGACGTTATCTCAATCACACACATCATATAACATGTGCATCCTTGAGACGCCTTCTAACCCTTTGACAACATAAAAACAACCATTCATTCAGAAGTTTTAACTGCTTGAATGCCCCATCCCACATCATTTTTGTCAGCACCACAAAAACAAATATTCATCACTCTGAGATTGATGGCTCAATCTGGATGTATGAATGTGGACATGTACCTATGCTAGTCATCCTCAATATGTCGCTGTGGCCACAGGAGAAGCAAACATACAATAATTGCCAAGTAGTCAAATGGAGGAATGTATGCATGACATAAGGCTCCTGACCTGCTTCGAGGTGTAGACAGTACATCTGAAAGGAGGGCAAGGGAGACTGTGTCTGTGCTGAAAAGGGAGATTTATGATGTGCATCCACTGAGTGAGGGAGCCTCCACTCAGCTACTGAAGCAGTGAAGTCTCAAAAGCATCTTGGATCAAGCTTACAACAGGAATAAATCTTTATGTTTTGCTGTGCCGCCTCTGGATCACACTCCCATACTACAAGAATAAAGAATCGCCCTTCAGAAGGCCGATCTCTATCAGTACGTCCAGCACCAACTCCGAAGAGGATGTGTCATGAGACTCGGAAAATGCAACATTAAGGCCATCGTGCCAACCTTTCACCAGGAGAAACATTCACCTCAGTGGGGAATCTGGGAGAAAGTGAGGACTGCAGATGCTGGAGAGTCAGAGTCGAAAAGAGTGGTGCTGGAAAAAGCACAGCAGGTCAGGCAGCATCCAAGGAGCAGGACAGTCAATGTTTCGGGCATGATGGAATCGAATTGAATTGAATTGAATTTATTGTCATGAGTACCAAGGCACAATGAAAAGCTTTGTCTTGTGAGCAATACAGGCAGATCACAGAGTTAAATAGCATAGATGAGTAAATAATAGGTAAACAGTGGCACAAGCAATAACAGAGGTACAGACGAATGCTAAGAGTTTGTGAGTCCATTCAGTATTCTAACAACAGTAGGGTAGAAACTATTTTGTAACCGGCTGGTGCATGTGTTCAGGCTTCTGTACCTTCTCCCTGATGATAGAGGTTGTAGAAAAGCGTTGCCAGGGTGGGATGGATCTTTGAGAATGCTCTCAGCCTTTCCTTGACAGTGGGCCTGGTGGATGGATTCTATAGATGGGAGGTTGGCCTTTGTGATTGTCCGGGTCAAGTTCACCACTCTCTGTAACCGTCTCTGATCTTGAATGGTACAGTTGCCATACCAGGTAGTGATACATCCAGACAGAATGCTCTCGATGGCACACATATAAAAGTTGGCAAGGGTATTCACCGTCATGCCAAATTTCCTCAGCTGCCTGAGGAAGAAGAGACGTTGTTGGGCCTTTGGAACCAGTGCATCCACATGAAGAGTCTAAGAAAGCTTGTTGTGGATGACCACTCCCAGGAGCTTGACACTCTCCACTCGTTCCACCTCTGTGCTGTTAATGTGTAGGGGGGCATGAGTAACATCCTGCCGAAAGTCAATAATGAATTCCTTGGTTCTGCGGGCATTGAGAGCTAGGTTGTTCTCAATGCACCATTTTTCCAGGTCTTCCACATCCCATCTGTAGTGTGTTTTGTCGCCATCTGACATTTGACTGACTGTGGTGGTGTCATCAGCGAACTTGTAAATGGCATTAGTCTGGTATTTGGCAAAGCAGTCATGGATATACAGCAAGTACAGTAGGAGGCTGAGTACGCACTCCTGGGGGAGCTCCAGTGTTGAGTGTTAGTGAGGATGAAATATTGTCCCCAATCTTCATTGATTGTGGCCTGTGGGTCAGGAAACTGAGGATCCAGTGGCAAAGAGTGGGGCTTAGTCTGCGATCACTAAGTTTAGTAATCAGTATCAAGGGGATAATAATATTGAAGGTTGAACTGTAGTCAATGAGTAGGATTCTTACATGGCTGTTCTTGGTGTCAAGATGTTCTAGGGAGGAGTGAAGGGCAAGAGATATGGCACCTGATGTGGATCTGTTGATCCGATAGGCAAATTGGAGTGAGTCAAGAGTAGTAGGGAAGCTTGAGTTCATTAATGCCATGACTAGCCTTTCAAAGCACTTCATGATTACTGAAAATTGGGCGTAAGCCCTTCATCAGGAATCAGTGGGGAATCTACCTACAGTAGGCTTGGGCTACCATTCTGATGCGCACATGGTCCTGCAACTAGCAGTGATGGTCTCTGTCACCTGGAAAACTGTTGAAGAACATGCAAATTAACAGCAGATGTAGGCTATTCAGTCCCTTGAGTCTGATCTGCCATTCTGTAAGACTGCAGCTCTCCTGTCTGTGCTTTGAACACCACATTCCCATCCGCCCCCAATAATGTTTGATTCCCTTTTCTAGCAAGAATCGATGTACCTCCACCTTAAGAATATTCAATGACCCTGCCTCCCCACTTCCTGAGACAAAGAGTTCCAAAGTCACCCAAACTACTGAGAGAAAAATATTTGTCTCCTTTCTGTCCTAGGAAGGTAACCTCTAAGTTTTAAACATTGCTGTCTGGTTCTGGACATACTCACAAGATGAAACACCTTTTTCCCATTCACCATGATGCAATAGGAACTTATAAACTTCAATTAACTCACTCTCACTCTTCTAAAACTCCAATGGCTATAAGTCCAATCTGTTCAACATAAAGGAATCCTCTTATGCCAGGCCTCAATCTAGTTAATCACCTCGAATTTGCTTTGACCACATTTACAACCTTCCTTAGATAGTAGGCTAAAGTATATGATCTCATCACTGTTGCGTATATCTGAAGCAAAGCAGCTTTCAAGACAGAACATCTCTTTCCAGGCTGACCCTGGAAAAGCTGATGAGCTATTAATGGAGACGTGGAGAATAGAAGGGGTATATCCTCCTGAAGAGCGAAGGATCATGTATAGATCAAAATAAAGGGTTGAGGATCTGGCCTGGTTATGTCTGATGGTGTAGCTTCTACATGCAAGCTCATGGCTGCCTCCATGCTGTAGGTGTCAGCCACCATAGAGACCAGGCCAAGTGCAGCAATCACTTCACCACATAAAGCATTCCTTGGTGAATTGGCGAGAGAGATCTGAGGCATGTCTTCCAACTCCCAAGCACCTCATTCCCCTCAAGTGGAATCAACCCACATTTCATTCACACAGCGAGGAGGATAGACAGCAGATTACCATCCAAGGCAACCCCAGAGCTGCCTTGCTACCCACCTGCCAATGGACCCATCTCTTTCATCCAAGAAGATTGTGGCCTGCACTGAAGGTGAGATCCTCCAGATCGTGGACACCTTAATGTCACCTGCTCAAGTCAATCCGAGCATGGGAGGCTTCCTCAGCTGTCAAGGCAGCATCCAGATATAGTGACAGGGAGAGAATGATTAAAGAACATTGGAATGGTTTTGGGTGCATGGGTGTCACCATTGTGTAAAATCAAGCACTGTACACAACATAACACTATGCTACATAAATGTGGTCTGTTTCTAGAAGATTGTTTTTACTGTTTCAGTTGTAGTCAAGTTAAAGGTTGCTAATTACTTAAAGCTTGCACCTTGTTCTTCCTGAGCCTGGAACACTGAGACACTGCTAGTCTCTATTCCCACAGACATCAGTGAAGCATGACCTTAGCCTATACGTGTAAGTCTGGGGAAGGAACTCAGCACTGTATTGACTCCTTAGTCCCACATGTGTACAATCTCCTTGAGTCCCACATGTGAGCTGTCCCCTTTGTATCCCACATGTATACAGTCAGTTGGACCTAAGGAAACCCAGCGATACTTGCAAACATAATGGCATGAGTAGCTTGGGCAGCTGGCGCCATGGTGATCTACAACATCCAACTGACTTTCCTGGCAAGGGTGCTGGTGAATGCATGAATGGGTGGCCAGTTGGCACAAAGGCCTCCAGTTGAAGTTTAAAAGGGGTCTTTGATGATGTGATTCCTGAGAGTTGGTCTCCTGTCACATAGACCCACAGATGAGCATCTTGACCGAGCTGAAGCTGTGGGACTGAATTCCTCCCAATCACTGCAGGGGGTCCAAACCTGGAAAGTCTAATCTCGAGTGTCAAAGTTCATTGACAGGACAGGATGTGACATCGAAGCTGGCCCCTGGTTTCAGTTGACATTCACACATGTGCATTTTCTGGCAACTTCACAATCATCAGAGCTGATTTCGACATCCTTTCAGCCCTCAGTACAACCAATTTGATTTATTTCCCATTTTCACCCATTCATCAATGAACAAATGTAGTTTTTGTCCCCCACATAGTTCATCAAAACCTCTCATAGTTAGAGCACATCTACCAATCTTGTCCTGAATTTCTCTGTATTAGCGGAAAAGTCCCATCATCTCTGCTCACTCAGCCAATAACAGTCTAAGAGTTTTTGATGCCAAGAGAAACTATGACCTTGTTGTTCCCCACTCCCGCCACATTTAATATACAGAGAAACAAGAAATCTAGAATTAAAACGTACCTTTATTTATGCAGTTTGATATGGCCCCCCTTTAAAGTCTGAAGTGCTAGGCAACCACCTAGTGCACCAAATGAAAACTGAAGAAGTGCAGATGCTGTGAATCAGAGGCAAAAACAGAAATTGCTGGAAAAGTTCATCAGGTCTTGCAGCATCCATGGAGAGAAATCAAAGTTAACGTTTCAGGTCCAGTGAGACTTCCTCAGAACAGTTCTGAAGAGGGGTCACTTGAACCGAAATGTTAACTCTGATTTCTCTCTGTAGGTGCTGCCAGACCTGCTGAGTCTTTCCAGCAACTTCTGTTTTTGTCTGTAGTTCACCAAATCAATGAGATAGCCCTGCCATCATCGATTATATCAATCTCTTCTGTACCCTCTTCGTGGCTTTGATATCCTTCCTGAGGCAGGATACCCAAAACTGACACGATATTTGAACTGGCGCTGAACAATTGAGTATAGTTCTTCATTAACTGCATTACTCTAGGGCAGTTCTGAGGACACAATACATTGCAAGAGATTTTTCCATTGGCTAATTCCCCATTTACCCTAATTTGAAGAATTTAAAAGATCCCAGGACATTACTGGAAGAGAATGGAAGCCCTCTTCAGTGTCCTTGACAATATTTAACACTTAACCATCCCGAGTAAGAGATAATCTAGTCATTCTTACATTGCTCTCTGTGGGACCTTAACGTGTGCATGTAAGCCACACTGTTCCGTACCTTACAACAGACTACACTGCTAAAGATTTTCATTAGCTGTGCAGTGCTTTCAGATGTCCTGAGGTCATGAAAGGTGATGTAAGTTTGTTTTTACTTTCTTTGCACTTCTGTCGTTCTATGTTATATGCCCATAAAACGTTATCAGTTGTTGAATCTCTAGCGTTCTCTTCCCTTCTCGTGTAGCTTAGAATTGTGTACTCTGATGAGTTTTATTTTCCCCTCACCCTTTCTCTTAAAACCTTACCAGCCGACATTTTTACACTTTATATTTCAGCCGACAGCCATCTACTATCAAGCCGAAATTTGTTCCTGTTTTTGTGTCAACTCTTAATTGTTGACTTTATGTCCTCTTTGCCAAAAGGCTGATGAAAACTGTGCAATCAAAACCCAGCTCAAATCTTTGAACAACAAATGGAAGGGACGAGATTAGGGTGATACTCCTGACGGAAAGAATTATAGCAAGCTAGAAATAGGATTGATAGTAGAAGGAAATGGATAGACATAAATGACATATATGATTTACTGCACCAGTAACTCTTGTCTTGTACTCCAGTGATCTCGAGGATACATAATCAATTCCCTCCCTTGCAGTTTGGGAATTTGAATTGATGTGGAATTTGGAATTCAAAAGCCAGTAACTTTAAAACAATGTGGTTCCTCACAGTGTGAGCTGTTACTGATTTCCAACTAAGAACTTACAAATACCCGATCCCTCCCAACACAGGAAATCATTCAAAGGAACTTTGCAACGGTGCAATCGGAATGTGTGCAAAGTGAAAGGAGGACGTATTCCAATGGCTGATTGGAGCTTGATTTGAAGATACGCAACGACAGCCCTGGATTCTTCCTATGAGAATTTCTGAGGAAAGAAAACCTGCCCTGATTAGGTGATCTGGCCTAAATGAGGTTTCAGTCCCATTGGATTGTCACTCCATTTCTGCTTACCTACCAGGGCTTCTCATCCAGGCCTCTTGAGAATCACAGAATGAATGGTGGCTCAGTGGTTAGCACTACTGCCTCACAGTGCCAGGGGCCCAGGTTCGATTCTGGCCTCAGGTGACTGTCTGTGTGGCGTTTGCACATTCTCTCCATGTCTGTGTGGGTTTCCTCCCACAATCCAAAAGATTTGTAGGTTAGGTGGATTGGCCTTGCTAAATTGCCCAGAGTGCTGGATGCATTTGACAGGGGTAAATAATGGATCTGGGTGGGTTCCTGTTCAGAGGGTCAGTGTGGACTTGTTGGGCCAAAGGGCTTGTTTCTATACTGTAGGGAATCTAATCATACCTGAACTGTGAGTCTTCCAGCATCCCATCAGAGGGAAACCACGCCTACTTTTTGTAACATTAACTTCTGGGAGTTTAGAGATCCTAAGGTGCTTTAATGGTATATAGAGATAAGGTAAGTGGGAGATGGAGTCGGATGCCAGGTTATAGGTTATATGGTCTAGTCAAACACAGCAATATTACAGCACGAAATAACATTGACATGTACCATTGCATCAGTGGTTCCTCACAGAGCGAGCTATAGATTTTAATATAATGCCATCTTGCAATTCTAAAGTGCTTACGAACACAGAAAACCATTTCAAGACACTCTAAATTTGGAAAAGGTAGATTCTCAGGCAAAGAAAGAACTGTTAGGACAGCTGACCAAAAGCTTGATTTGAATTTTCACAAAGATGGCTGAGAATGAATGTCAACATTGCTCACTAAAACAATGTGTGTGTTATAGTAGACGGCCACTGCATTGTATTTATGTGCCTAACACAGCCATTTGGAAGGTTAGACAAGAAAGCTACTTGTGTTTGTAGTAACTGCGTGATGAGTGCCAGTGTTAAAACCATGTAGCAGCAGCCAGGATTTTGAATCTTACTGTTAGCACAAGAATAAATACTGAAGGAACTGTGGTCATTTGAAGAATGGGTTTTCCACTGATCTTGTACAATATCTCACATTCTGAGGAGGGGTCACTGGATCCAAAGTGTTAACTCTGATTTCTCTCAACAGATGGGGCCTGACCTGCTGAGTTTTTCCAGTAGTTTCTGTTTTTTGTTCTTGTACAATATATCCTAATTTCGGTCTATCACACCCATTGAAACTCCAACTAATTACAGATTAAAGGAAGATAGAAGTGTTTAACTGAAAATAATGTAAAGCTCTATGCCAGCAACGCAGAATACAGTTGAGTACCCATTTGTCAGTTGTGCACAGTATTAATTTGGTTCTATATTTCCATCAACAAACCTAAGCTCTTGAGACTGTCTCATTCCCCTCTAACTCTCTCATTCTACTCAGTACTGGAGCTCCTATAGTCTGTGATCAATCTCTGTCAAAGATGAGTGCAGGTACAGAGGGACAGTAATTTCTACTGGACTGTTTGTCGAGATAAACAGGCCTCTCTCACCTGTATTAGTTATTCAGATAAATTGCCAGCATATAAGTCAAGCCTTTGAAAATGCAAACTGACCATGGATAGTTAGTTTTTTTAAAGTTTCTAAAGGAGTACGTGGCACACCCAGTGCAAGGAACTTTGCCCGTAACACAATAGACAACGCTGGCTTCCTGATCACGGACTCTACAAAAGGCCCTCTATTTGACAAAATTGTTACCTATAACACAAATGGCACATGATGAAAGTGTTGCAGAGACATCCACAGCATTTTTAAAAATCATTTAATTTCCTTTCCACTGGAATGTAGAGCTTTACTTTTTAAAAATTAATTCCAGATGAATCTCTTTAGGGGATAATAATCTTTTGCATATTTATCCAAGCTGTCTACTCTACTGGTTTTAAAATGGTTTCTATTCAGGTTTGTTTTTTGCTACCTTGGAAAATACAAGGCAAAGTTTGAACTTCCATTTTCAAACACTGTATTCATATATCCTGTATCTTTTTGACCAACTGTAAATATAACTAATAACACGAAAGCATATAGTCCCTTGCTGCATTGCTGAAATGACTTTTCCACTCGCTGGATCATCAATTCTTCCTTTAAAAGTATTCCCAGTTTTACTGCCATAAACTTATATGCTGATGAGTCCGGTTTCAAATTCAGCCACAGGACACATAAATCACCAGTTGTGTGATGCGTGCTGAAAGGTTCCTTGCAACCCTTACCAAGCAATGACTCTCCCCACTGCATAGAAAAGCCGAGGCGCAGGAACTGCTGCTGTGGAACAGATCAGGAGCAGCTGCATTCACACAGCCAGAGCAGTGGATCAGACCTGCCAACTCAAGCTAAAGATCTCCAACCCTTCAGGAATACACAGAATATTAAGAACGTCGAACGTCCACTAAATAACAGGGCCAAGAATGCAAACTCAGGAAGTAAACCTTCAGAAAAATGTTATCTTAAGCATTTTGTCTCATTGTAAAAACAATTCTTCATTAAGGTCAAATATGAAATTGTTTGGATTTGTTTTAAATTAAATGCTTTTGGCAAGTACAATACTGGCACATATCCTGAGATAGCATGGGGATGTACCAAAAGGCATGGGTCAGGGGTGCTCTGAGGTCAGTACTGGATTCACTCAGACAGGTTTCATTAATATACTGTGACTAGATCATTCATCACTTGTGTGCATTCCAATATGATTCTGCTTTACATTATTGCTGCAATCTAACAATGTCACAATCTCTTTAAAAAAGACCAGACTTTTACTTTCAAGTCATCAGGCACACAAGATGATGGTTGTAATAGCTGGGCATCAGCCATATTCAGTTACAAGGCAACACCCAACCGATGTTGCGTGACAACAGTTGTTGGAGATATGTTAAGCCACTTAATTATCAGTTCAACTTGCAGTTATAAAGAATTTCATAAAATGTGGCATCACTAACACAAGAAATTAAAACAGGGTTCTGGTTTAGCATTCCACTGTATAAATGGACCTTTCAATGGCAGGTCCATACTACTGCACTGTAATGCCAGTCTCAATCAGTGCTTCAAGTATCTACAATAGAACTCCCTGAATTCCCTAACTTTAAATGGATTCTTTCAGAGAGTTGCAGCTGCAGGACAATTGCTCACCAGAATCTGCAATTCCTGCAAAGCCAACTGCATCTGAGATTCCACAGGGTCCCCATGCAGGATTCTAGCCTACTCCACTCGAAAGACAATCTGGAATATCTGTACCACTGTGCTTTCAGATTCAGGACTGAGCTAAGGAGGAAGTTCTTCATCCAAAGAGTTGTAAATCTGTGGAATTCCCTGCCCAGTGAAGCCATTAAAGCTGCCTCGTTGAATGTTTTTAAGGCAAAGGTAGACTTTTGAACAGTAAAGGAATGAGGGGTTATAGTGAGCGGGTGGGTAAGCACAGCTGAGTCCACAAAAAGTTCAGCCATGGTCTTTAGATTAGATTAGATTAGATTAGATTACTTACAGTGTGGAAACAGGCCCTTCGGCCCAACAAGTCCACACCGCCCCGCCGAAGCGCAACCCACCCATACCCCTACATTTACCCCTTACCTAACACTACGGGCAATTTAGATTGGCCAATTCACCTGACCTGCACCTCTTTGGACTGTGGGAGGAAACCGGAGCACCCGGAGGAAACCCACGCAGACACGGGGAGAATGTGCAAACTCCACACAGACAGTCGCCTGAGGTGGGAATTGAACCCAGGTCTTATTGAATGGCGGAGCAGGCTCGATGGGCCAGATGACCTCCTCCTGCTCCTAGTTCTTATGTTCTCATGTTCTGACACAGAGAAGGGAATGCTGTCCATTGAACTGTGACTGAAGTCATGTTGCAATAAGAAGAAATTAGTTACCTCCTGATGCAATTACTGGTGGAAATTTTACTTGACATGGTCAGGATAAAGTGCAAACAATTGCAACTTAATTAAGTGGTGCCATCTGTCAGAAACCTGACGAATGAAGCACTGCGGTGAGATCAATGTTATCATCTGCTGTGTGATCACACAAGCTATCTGCTTGCTGAGTACATGGCTGTGCAGGAAGTGAGCTTCAGTAGATGCTGGTCAGCATGTCCAGAACGACCGTGGTGTGCCTCATTCTGTACAACGTGGTGCAGATTTGGACCTTCAGGAGGAACATGGCCCAAGGCATTCTGAGGATCAGGGAGGAAAGTGGAACACAGAAGATAATGTGAACCATGCTGCACCAGCTACTGCCAATGCTACCCAGGGTTGTTAGTTGGACAAAGGAGAAGTGGATCCCTTCTGGCTGTGGTATATCCCTGAGCTGACTTGTTGCACCTATAAAGAAATGTCTGCATAGTCAATGGTATTCTGCATCATAAGGAAATCTACAACCATGGTGAGACCATGAGTTAGCTCTTCCTGTTTTTCTCTGCCAAGAGAGAATGAAATGTATTCTTTCCCTTTGCATACAAAGCCTTAGTGATAGCCTTGATGCAAACTGCAAATTTCTGCAAATATTGCCTGCTGCAGCCGTGAAGAACCAGAGACAGGAAGGTTCACGTCTCCCTTCACTGCTGCTGGAAATGTCACTGTCCCCCTGCCATTGCCACTGTTCAGATGGTAGATTTCAGCACCTGCTTAACAAAGTGGAGGTATCTGAGACAATGGTCCTTGCTGAAGTTGAGGTGGGAGAATCATGTCCTGAGGATGGCGGGCAGAAATGGGCTGAAAGCAACTTGCCCCCCTATTCTGTCCCTCAAGCAGCATGGCTGCCTCTGAGTTGCCTCAGCTTAATCTTTCTGCCATGCAGAAGGTCAATAGGTATATCAATGACTGAGGGTGACATTATCGAAATTTACAAAATCATGAGGAGCATGGATAGAATAAATGGATAAGGTCTTTTCCCTGGAGTGGGGGAGTCCAAAACTACAGGGTTTAGAGTGCGGGGGAAAGATTTAAAAGGGGCCTAAGGGGCAACCTTTTCAAGCAGAGGGTAGTGCGTTTATGGAATGAGCTGCCAGAGGAAGTGATGGTGGCTGGTACAATTGCAACATTTAACAGGCATCTGGATGGGTATATGAATAGGAAGGGTTTAGAGGGATATGGGCCAAGTACTGGCAAAAGGGACTAGATTAGTTTAGGATATCTGGTGGACGTGGATGAGTTGAACCAAAGGGTCTGTTTCTGTGCTGTACATCTCTGTGACACTATGACTGTACCCAAGTCAGGGAGAAAAGGATCTCAGCAGAACACTTGAACTCAGAACCAATATCATCAGAACCTGCTGCACCTTTCCCTGCCAACTTCAGCAACGTTATATAGCAGTGCAAACCACCAAACATGTCATCATAGAATCCTGACAATGTGGAAACAGGCCATCTGGTCTAACAAGTCCATACTGACCCTCTGAAGACAAACCCATCCGACCTATTCCCCCAACCCTATTACTCTACATTTATCCTTAACTAATGAATCTAACCTACACATCCCTGAACACTATGGGCAATTTAGCATGGTCAATCCACTTAACCTGCACATCTGTGGAATGTGGAAGGAAACCAGAGCACTTGGAGAAAATTCCCACAGACACGGAGAGAATGGGCAAACTCTACACAGATAGTCATAGAGTCATAGAAATGTACAGCATGGAAAAAGACCCATCGGTCCAACTTCCCCATGCCGACCAGATATCTCAACCTAATCAAATCCCACTTGCCAGCACCTGGTCTATATCCCTCCAAACCCTTCCTATTCATTTACCCATCCAAATGCCGTTTAAATGTCGCATTGTACCAGCCTCCACCACTTCCTCTGGCAACTCATTCCATATGCACACCACCCTCTCCGTGAAAAAGTTGCCCCTTAGGTCTCTTTTATACTTTCCCTTCTCACTCTAAAACTATATCTTCTAGTTCTGGACTTCCACACCCCAAGGAAAAGACTTTTGCCCATTTACTCTATCCATGCCCCTCATAATTTTATAAACCTCTAAAAGGTCACCATTCAGCCTCTGATGCTCCAGGGAAAACAGCGCTAACTTATTCAACCTCTCCCTATAGCTCAACTCCTCCAACCCTGGCAACATCCTTGTAAATCTTTTCTGAACCCTTTCAAGTTCCACAACAGCCTTCCGATAGGAAGGAGACCAGAATTGCGCGCAATATTCCAACAGTGGCCTAACCAACATCCTGTATAGCCACAACATGACCTCCCAACTCCTGTACTCAATACTCTGACCAATAATGGAAAGCATACCAAACATCTTCTTCATTATCCTTTATACCTGTAACTCTACTTTCAAGGAGCTGTGAACCTGCAAGGTCTCTTTGTTCAACAACATTCCCTATGACCTTACCTTTAAGTGTATAAGTCCTGCTAAGATTTGCTTTCTCAAAATGCAGCACATTGCATTTATCTAAGTTAAACTCTATCTGCCGCTCCTCAACTCATTGGCGCATCTGATCAAGATCCAGTTGTAATCTGAGGTAACCTTCTTCGCTGTCCACTACATCTCCAATTTTGGTGTCATCTGCAAACTTACTAAGTATACCTCCTATGTTCACATCCAAATCATTTATGTAAATGACAAAACGTAGTGGACCCAGCACCGATCCTTGTGTCACTCCACTGGTCACAGACCTCCAGTCTGAAAAACAACCCTCCACCACCACCCTCTGTCTTCTACCTTTGAGCCAGTTCTGTATCCAAATTGCAAGTTCTTCCTGTATTCCATGAGATCTAACCATGCTAATCAGTCTCCCATGGGGAACCTTGTTGAATGCCTTACTCAAGTCCATATAGATCACGTCCACCGCTCTGCCCTCAGGATTCCCTCCAACAACATGTCCACCACCGACATCAGTCTATAGCTCTCTGTCTTTTCCTGACCAGCTTTCTTAAATAGTGGTACTACATTAGCCAACCCCCTCCAGCACCTCACCTGTGACAATTGATAATACAAATATCTCAGCAAAGGGCCCAGCAATCACTTCTCTAGCTTCCCACAGAGTTCTCAGGTACACCTGATCAGGTCCTAGGGATTTATCTATTTTTATGCGTTTCAAGACATCCAGCACTTCCTCCTCTGTAATATGGACATTTTTCAGGATGTCACCATCTATTTCCCTACATTCTATATCTTCTATGTCCTTCTCGACAGTGAACACTGATGCAAAATACTCGTTTAGTATCTCCCCTATCTTCTGCGGCTCCACACAAAGGCAGTCTTGTTGATCTTTGAGGGGTCCTATTCTCTCTCTAGTTACTTTTTTGTCTTTAAAAACCCTTTGGATTCTCCTTAACTCTATTTGCCAAAGCTATCTCATGTCCCCGTTTTGCCCTCCTGATTTCCTTCTTAAGTATACTCCTACTGCCTTTATACTCTTCTAAGGATTCACTTGATCTATCCTGGCTATACCTGACATATACTTCCTTCTTTTTCTTAACCAAGCCCTCAGTTTCTCAAGTCATCCAGCATTTCCTATACCTACCAGCCTTCCCTTTCACCCTAACAGGAATATACTGTCTCTAGACTCTCGTTATCTCATTTCTGAAGGCTTCCCATTTTTCAGCTGTCCCTTTACCTGCGAACATCTGCCCCCAATCAGCTTTCAAAAGTTCTTGTCTAATACCGTCAAAATTAGCCTTTCTCCAATATAGAACTTCAACTTTTAGATCTGGTCTATCCTTTTCCATTACTATTATAAACTAATAGAATTATGGTCATTAGCCCCAAAGTGCTCCCCCACTGACACCTCAGTCACCTGCTCTGCCTTATTTCCCAAGAGTAGGTCATGTTTTGCACCTTCTCTCGTAGGTATATCCAAATACTGACACAGAAAATTGTCTTGTACGCACTTAACAAATTCCTCTCCATCTAAACCTTTAACACTATGGCAGTCCAAGTCTATGTTCAGAAAGTTAAAATTCCCGACCATAACTACCCTATTATTCTTACAGATAACTGAGATCTCCTTACAAACTTGCCTCTCAATTTCCTGCTGACTATTAGGGAGTCTATAATACAATCCCAATAAGTTGATCATCCCTTTCTTATTTCTCAGTTCCACCCAAATAACTTCCCTGGATGTATTTCCGGAATATCCTCCCTCAGTACAGCTGTAATGCTATCTCTTATCAAAAACACCATTCACCCTCCTCTTTTGCCTTACTCCTCTCTTATCCTTCCTGTAGCATTTGTATCTTGGAATATTAAGCTGCCAGTCCTGTCCATCCTTGAGCCACATTTCTGTAATTGCTATGATATCCCGGGCGGCATGGTGGCTCAGTGGTTAGCTTCACAGTGCCAGGGACCCAGGTTCAATTCCAGCCTCGGGTGACTGTCTGTGTGGAGTTTGCACATTCTCCCTATGCCTGTGTGGGTTGGCTCTGGTTTCCTTCCACAGTCCAAAGATGTGTAGGTCAGGTGAATTGGCCATGTTAAATTGTCCCATAGTGTTAGGTGCATTAGTCAGAGGGAAATGGGTCTGGGTGGGGTTACTCTTCGGAAGATCGGTGCGGACTTATTGGGTTGAAGGGCCTGTTTCCACGTTGTAGGGAATCTAATCTAATCAAATCCCAGTCCCTTGTTCCTAACCATGCCCTGAGTTCATCTGCCTTCCCTGTTAGGCTTCTTGCATTGAAATAAATGCAGTTTACTTTATTAGTCCTACTTTGTCCCTGCCTGCCCTATTTGACTCACTTCTGTTCTCAACTGTACCAGTCTCAGATTGATCTCTTTCCTCACTATCTCCCTGGGTGTCCCCCCCACCCAACTTACTAGCTTAACTCCACCCAAGCAATTCTAGCAAATCCTCCTGCTAGTATATTAGTCCCCTTCCAATTCAGGTGTAATCCATCCTTTTTGTACAGGTAACTTCTACCCCAGAAGAGATTCCAATGATATAAAATTGTGAATCTTTCTCCCATACATCAGGTCCTCAGCCATGCATTCATCTGCTCTATCCTCCTATTCCTGCTCTTACTCGCTTGTAGCACCGGGAGTAATCCAGATATTATTTTCCTTGAGTACCTCCTTTTTAAAATCATACATAACTTTCTATATTCTCCCTTCATAATCTCATCCGTTTCCCTTCCTGTGTCGTAGGTTCCAATGTGTACAATGATCTCCTGGTGGTCCCTCTCCCTCTTGAGAACATTCTGTATCCCCTCTGAGACATCTTTGATCCTGGCACTAGGAAGGCAACACACATCCTGATTTTTTGCTGCTGGCCACAGAAACACCTGTCTGTACCTCGGACTAGAGAGTCCCCTAACACAATCGATTGCTTGGAACCTGACATATCCCTCATTGCTTTAGAGCCTCTCCCTCAACTCTCACATCCGACGAGAAGAGCATATCACTCGACTAAAGGCCATTTTTGCTTCTTTCAATCTACAGCCCAGAAAATGGTACTGTCTTATTCCTCTATACAACACTCTTCCAGTTGAACTTAATACTTATAACTTCAGAGACATGTCTCAATAAAACATATAATTAATACGATCCCACTGTACTCACAATGTAGATTTACAGCAAGGTTATATTTAAAACTATTCACTTATCTGTTTCTGTGCTGTGACCTCTCCCAACCAGGTTCCTCCAAGATCAGTTGTGAATTTCATTGATTGTTCAGTTTCCCAGATGCATTCCGATGTCCAGTGATACATAAATTCAAACAGCAAAGGCAGTAACTGTGCAGGTTCACTGCTGTGCCAGTTAGCAGTGTGGGTTTCTCTCTCTCTCTCTCTCTCTTGCACTGACCTGACCATGAGCTGGCATTGTCCGTTCCTCTCCCTTTTAAAAATGCCATTGTTTTGACTTTTTTTTTCCTCCAAAGTTCCAAAACAATGCAACAGCATATAAAACAGTAATTGCTGCTCCTGGAATTCGAGGAAATCACCTCCAACACCTAAAATAGCTCAAATTTTAGGGAGCACCCTGTTACAATTGAACCTGGGTCCATGGCACTGTGAGGCAGCAGTACTAACCATTGAGCCACAATGCCATATGTCTGCACATTCAGCACAAGCATTTGAAAAACCAATCAATCATTGAAAATAATTGCTGATCAGTTTAAATAGTGTAGGTGAGGTGTGTTCTTCCTGGGGCTGAAGGAACATGTAGCTGTGCAAGGTTAAGGGAAGGAACTGACTGGAACAATAAGAAAGTTGGGAACAAAAAGCTATCCAGTATGGAGTGATGACACAACACCCCTACACTGCTTACTTGTAACACATGTTTTCTGTTGCAACATTAACACTGTTGTGAAAATGCCAGTCAGTAAAACCAGCATCAGAAGCTTTTGTCCAAGATAAAGGTGCTGCACAACTGAGGTTTTTGACTATTGCATCCAGGATTATATTCAATAAACGTCTTGTCTTGCCATCTTTCAACAGGATTTGTCCCAAATTCCTTCTGAACAATGGTACACAATATTGAACTATCAACAACAGGTTTTGGCCATGTTTCAGCAAGAATAGAGTGAATAGATGTTGGCAGTTGCATATTCAAAAGCACAGATTTGAAGAGGAAAAGAACACAGCAACAGGAATAGATCAGCGCTGAGAATGAAATGTATGTCATTAGTTGTGTTAATACGTTGCCCTTAATGTAATAACCTAAAGCATTCACAGGAAAGATACCAGACAAAAATTGAGACAGTCAAATAATTAGATATCAGAAGCAGCTTGGTGAAAGACATAAAGAAAAAGAAGGGTATTTAAAGGAGGAGAGAGGGAATAGAATTCCAACTGCCTCAAGTCCTGGCAGCTGAAGGCACAACAACAAATCGTGGTGTAAGTGAAGGCAGGTTTCAAAATAGATCACAGTCAAAGCAATGCAGGCTTCTCAGAGGATTGTAAGGAGATCGTGCCAATGGAAGACAGGGTAGGGCAATGGAGAAATTGAACACAAGAATAAGGATGTAAAGATGGTGAGATATGGGTGTGACGAGTCAATGGAAGCCATGAGGCAGTGAGGTGATGGGTGAAGGGACCTCTGCTGCAAGTCAAGATAAGGACAACAGAGTTTGGGTGAGCTTTGTGGAGAATATAAGATGGGATGCTGGCCAGAAGAGAAATGGAATAGTTGAGTCTGGGAGTGACAAAAGGCTCAATGGAATATACAACTGGCTTTGCTACTATTTCTTGTGTTTGTATATTCTTGCAGTAAAAGCATTGGATGTATGTTTCAGCAACTGGGGCGGGAAGGCACAGTGTAGGTGTTATTTCCATTTCAGCCTCAAGCGTGGTAGCTTTGGATCATACAATTCCATCAGAAAAGTGTGCTCATAAAACGCTTTGAGAAAACCACTAAAATATCTGAAGCACAATGGAGTTTGCAACAAATGGAAAGTGACTAAGAATACTGGTGGTAGGTATGAGGGCTTACAATGGCAGCTACACAAAGCTTCAGAAGAAAGAATCAGTCCACAACTAGATCTGTCATCACATTACGAATATATAGGTGCACCCAGTGGCAGTCGGTCAATTTGGTCACTGATTAGACTGTTCCCGTTGAGTGACAAGTGACAGTGGAGGAATTTGTACAAGATAACATATCTTAGGCAGCCAATTAAAGCAACCTTTTCTTCGGGCTGTAAAATTGGTAAGTCACAAGTGAATTGTGGCAGTCTCACATGTATAAAAGAATCACTGCATTTTTCTTATTATCGCAAAAAGAATATGCTGAACACAATCAGAGGGTCAAGTAGAAGCTGTAGATGACTAATAGGTAGGGTTTAAGATTTTGGGTCAATAATGCTAGCAACGAAGCAACATTGGTATTGACTTGGCATCTGGAGACTTGAAGGTGAAATGTTTAATTTTCAAAACTCCCTATGGTGAAAATTTCATATTTGTGCTGAGAACAAGATTATTCCATACGGATTCTATCTTTAGTTTTTGGTTCCAGGAATAATAACAAGCACTTTTCTGTGGCTTATTAATACTATTATCCCATGTGAAATCTGGAGTTGAAAAAGACAATTGTATAGAAACTTGGATGTTTGATTTAGCACTTGAATGATATGAATGGGACACCTCAAGCATCTAAAACAGTTCCATCAGTGTGCCTTTCTTACATTAAACCGAATTTTTACTCTGCCAGAGTCATCCAGTAAACAATGTCAAAGAGTTCCTGATGGCGGTAGCCATGGGAACAAGGCCATATTATCTCAGCAACCCCATTCTGTTCACTTTGTCAACTCCAAGAGTCATTTAGGACAACGTTCACTCAAGAAGAGGACTCAATCACCAAGGGTATGCAGAGATGAGATTGATTCCTCTTTCACTTTTGTGCCTGTAGAAATCATTGAATCCAGAAGCAAAGTCAGAAATCCAAGCAGTATATCTGGCTTGAATTGATAGCAATATTAACATGCTTCTTAGGGCCTCAGAAAAGGCTTTGTGAAAGTAGGCAAAGTAGCACTTTGGACCCTCCTCATAGTTAAGGAACCCAAAGTCTAGATATCTTCCAGACGCAATAAGAAAAGAAATTGCCCTCCACATATCTTAGCAGCACTAAGTTACATCTAGAGGGCTAACATCTACTGCAGAGCACGTTGGCAAAAGCAAAGCATTACTGGTGCAGGAGTGTCTACATGGATGTTTTTAGAGATGTTCAGCAGAGATCCGGCTTTCTAAATGCTCTCCAGACAAAGCGAAGGAACTAATTTTTTTTTTCAGTACATCACTCTCAGTAGAAGTGTTAGATCGTGATTGTGATGCATTTGCATCATCTGCTACATTGCACGGCACGATCTGACTACCCTTACAGGGGCTTGTGTCTTTGAGTGGCGGCAGTGAGAATAACATGAGTAAGTGTGACAAGTGAAACTTTGCACTTCAAATGGTGTCAATGTTAACTTTGTAATATATTCAGAGTGGTTAGGGACGGGTTGAATTGGTTTTATTTATACACATCTGTCTTTTGACTCAAGAGGTCTCATTTCCTCTTGCTTTGTCAGGAACACAGCCAAGGAACGAATTAGAATTGTACCTGGAATTTCTCTGGACGTACAAAAGGCTCAGTTTGAGGACATCTAGGGCTAGCTGCCCCCTTACACATTTGGGAAACACAGTGTCTGTAAGTTGCTTGTAAATACCCTAAAAGAATAATCTCTAATTTTAAAAGAGTCTACTAATGTTTCACAGTTTCCTGTGTTTCCTGGACCAGGTGGTGGAGGAAATGTATATTTAATATCTATTTTTCACAGATGCTTGAAATGCCTTCTATTCCGATGTCAAACCAGTGTCTTAGCCAATGCACAGGGAGCCAACTTGCAAAGAAGTAACAGATTCGAGGGGGTGAAACCTGCTCCCTCTAACAGCTCATTATCATAAACCTGTCAAATTAGAGATTGTTTTTATCAACTTCACCCTCAAAAGTAGCACTAAAGATGTCAAAAAGTACTTTTATTACTGACATTTTATTCATCCATAATAACCTCTATGATGACAAATACTAATTTGTGCACACATTGACTGTAGCAAATTAATCAAAAACAAAAGTATTAGATACAGATCTATACAAATGTTTTACCATTGGAAAAAATGAATAAAACTTAAATTGCAGAGCATGCACTGAATATGTATTTAAATCTGTAAAACAATTGCTCTCATCATCTTCAGAAACAAATATGACATCCAAATCTGCTTCTTGAATCATTTCATGATGTAGATCAATATCATCTTCTTCAATAATAATCAGTCACACCTTTCCACAAAATACCACTTGTGGGTTATCCTGTGCATCAGATAGCCCACAGTTCTTGAACAATTTGACTACAATCTCCATTCTGATTTCATCCCAGGGCTCTACAATCCATGCACACAGTGTTGCTCACAACAGAGCCCATTTTTGCTGCCACTTTTGGTGAATATCTTTTCTGCTCCAATTATCTGGTTATTCCACATGTTTTTCAGGCTTTCCCTGGGAAGCCTGTTTCAAGAGACATCTAATGTTTGAAGAAGGCTGGTTAGACCACATGGAATCATCGCAATATCACGTTTGCAAACTAACTTCAGCATAAACATCATCAGAGAGCATGTGATCAGAACATGGCCCAGATATGAAGATGTAGTCCTCCTTGTTGGAAACTCCAACTTTGCATCAGCCATATTTTCAAGCCATCTTCCTCCATCCTGCCTTTACAGTGAATGTGGTTGACAATTCCCCTTGGGAATTGCTGCTTTCGGAGGGGTTTTCTCCTGAATGTCACCATTGGCTTCAGTTTTGTTCCATTGTACGTACTGAACAACATATGGTGAATCTACTGTTTTCGTATTCAGTTGTTCTCATTAATGCTATTCTCTCTCCAGCTTTGCTCATCATTTTACTAGCTGGCATGTCAAAATTCATAGGAATCTTATCTACGTTCTTGAAACAGACCAATCTATATCCATTCATTGTTGACATTTGATTGCAAAATTTTAAAATGAAACTATGCCGGCAATTTTCATTGACAACTCCTGCAACTTTATTTTCTGAGTGTGGACACATGCTAAGCTTTCCTCTGCATGTTTATTCTTAGGCAGCTACTTTATTGTAGAGAGAGCTTCCTCTGATTTCTTTTAATTCTTCTCAATGGTCTTGAATTCTCTAGCTGCTGAACAATTTGTCTAGCCTGCAATCTCATAGTGTGGAATGCCTGCATTGTGGAATTTGGCCCATCAAGTCCAACCGACCCTCCAAAGAGCATCACACCCAGACCCAACCCCTGTCCCTATAACTCCATGACTCATTCACCTCGCCTGGATACTATGTGCAATTTAGCATGTCCAATCCACCTAATGTGCATGTCTTTGCATCATAGAAGGAAACCAGAGCATCTAGAGAAAACAAATGCAGATACTTGGAGAACATGCAAACTCCACACAGTCGCTGAAGACTGGAATCGAACCTGGGTTCCTGGCACTGTGAGGCAGCAGTACTAACCACTGAGCCTCCCCTTATTCACCATAACACTCACCGTTTAATCCTGGAAAACATTAGTCAAGCATTTTTTGCAGCATTTTGAGTCATATAGAATGGAATAGAGCCTGCATCAAAGATCAATCCAATCAACCTTACCATCAGCCCTGCACTTGTTGCCTCCCGATATTATTTCTCTACTTTCGTTTGGAAAACCAATTAGAATCTGTATTCACTTTAATATCATGAAAAGAGTGCATTACAAATCCTAACTGTTGTTTGTGCAAACTTTTTTCCTCACATCTTCTCTGATTCTTTTGTCAATCAAATTAATTTAATCTGAACTTTTTGATTATTGAACACTTTGGGAGCCATCGGAAACAGTTTCCAAATATTCTATCTAAATCCCTTTATAGTTTTATATACATGAGTGAATTCTTCTTCAGCTTCTCTGTCATCCCTCATCACTGGAGCTGTCCTTATCAATCGCTCCTGAGTCCTCTATAAAACCTTCATGATTTCCTGTTACCCAGAATTGAAAGTCAGAGCCCCAGTGAGGTCAAGCTGTTTCACATAGTTCAGGAAATTCTATGCTTCCATTTATAAAGGGCCAAGTTTCAATATGATTCAACTTACAACCATGAGTCTGTCAAACAGTTGGCACAATTAGGGAGTTCATATTATGCCTCTAGTTCTGTTTCTTTGAACCTGGCCATATGTCAAGATAATAATTTTGGAGAGTTCTTCTTGAGCTTTTTTTGAGGGCTACATTTTGATTTTCTGTGAGTACTTTTTTTGGTTTTCAGGGACACATAGAGTCATAGAGATGTACAGCTTGGAAACAGACCCTTTGGTCCAACCTGTCCATGTCGACAATTAATTAATCTAGACTCACTTGCCAGCACCCGGCCCATATCCCTCCAAACCCTTCCTATTCATATACCCATCCAGATGCCTTTTAAATGTTGCAATTATTCCAGCCTCCACCACATCCTCTGGCAGCTCATTCCATACACGCACCACCCTCTGTGTGAAAAAGTTGCCCCTTAGGTCCCTTTTATATCTTTTCCCTTTCACCTTAAACCTCTGCCCTCTAGCTCTGGACTCCGATATCCTGGAGGAAAGACTTTGTCTACTTACCCTATCTATGCCCCTCATGATTTTATAAACCTCGACACCCAAGGTCACCCCTCAGCCTCCGGCGCTCCAGGGAAAACAGACCCAACCTATCCAGCCTTTTCCTATAGCTCAAACCTTCCAACCCTGGCAACACACTTGTAGATCTTTTCTGAACCCTTTCAAGTTTCACAACATCTTTCTGAAAGCAGGGAGACCAGAACTGAAACACAACATTTTAAAAGTGGCCAAACTAATGTCCTGTACAGCTGCAATACAACCTCCCAACTCTTTTTTCATTCTCACCAACTCCTTTATTAGGTGATTCAGTCACGTCGTATCAGTATCTTTTGCATTTGAGTTGATAACGTGGGGTGTTTAAAGTCACAGAGAAAAAGAATTAGGCCAGTTTGTTTTGATAGGCCACTACTTGAGATGACCACTTGACAGAAAGTGGAGCTGCCTGAACCCAAATCCTCTTAAAGTCATCAGCCTCTCCTGAATGCTGGGTACCAGTGAAGTGGCAGCATTGACAATAAACGTTGATGTGCCCAGATGTAAGGAGCTGAACAGTCAGCTTTAATGGTGTGCTATTCTGTGATTCTAGGGCAACATGGTGGCTCAGTGGTTAGCGGCACCAGGGACCTGGGTTCGATTCTAGCCTCTGGTGACTGTCTGTGTGGAGTTTGCACATTCTCCTTGTGTCTGTGTGGGTTTTCCTCCCACAATCCAAAGATGTGCGGGTCAGATGGATTAGCCATGCTAAATTGCCCATCATGTTAGGTGCATTAGTCAGAGGGAAATGGGTCTAGGTGGATTACTCTCCGGGGGATCGGTGTGCATTTGTTGAGCCAAATGGCCTGTTTCCACACTGTAGGGAATCTAATCAAAAAGAAGAGGTTTGTACCAGGGCAGATGTGAGTTCGGCACTGAGCAGATCTCAAGAGGTTGGATATTTTCGCTAAAAGTCAGAGGTCTTTGCCCTTAATGGGCTTTGCAAGTAAATGATTCAATTGGGAAAACATGGTTGATTTAGTGGTAGAGGTTAATAGGTGAACAAAATGCCACAGGTGATTTGGTGTTGAGAGCACTTGGATACAAACAAAAGTTGGAGGTTGACTTTTATAAGAGATCAACATTACTCAGGAGTAGCCAAAGGAAAAACTTTCTAAAAGAATCTTCATTGGACAATCACAGAGCCATCTGGAGTTTTAGAATAGGTGAAGATGAAGATTCTTCTCTTTGTTGAACTCACACATCGACAAGCTGAAACATAGAACATAGAACATAGAAAAGCACAGCACAGAACAGGCCCTTTGGCCCACGATGTTGTGCTGAGATTTAATCCTAATGTAAAATACAGTAACTTAACCTACACACCCCTCAACTCACTGCTATCCATGTGCATGTCCAGCAGTCGCTTAAATGTCCCCAATGACTTCGCTTCCACCAGCACTGCTGGCAATGCATTCCATGCATTCACAACTCCCTGCGTAGAGAGAGTACCCAATTTTCTCCACTGTCGTGACGTTAACATCAGGGATTTAATATTCCTAAAACAGTTATGGTTGAGTGGAGGGATTAAATTCAGTGGAGGAGTCTGCTTTTGTGCCAAATAATGTGTTTTAGCTTAAAAACGGTTGTATTGTGTTCAAGTGTATCGGCTTGGCCAGGCACCATTTGCAAAGATGCACTATTAACTATACCTATTGTCATGGGGCCTTGGACTTTTACTCATGCAGCCAGCCATTCAGATTCCTAAAAATAAAGCAGGGGTTGTACAATGAAGATGAATGGGTTTGTTTTCAGTGGCGCCGCAGTTGGCCAGCTCTCTTTGCTACTTCAACATTGCATTCTAACTTGACAAGGGTGTTAACTTCAAGCACCATCAATGCTACTATTGACTATCAGAACCATTAATTTACAGTGCACAATTCCAAAGCCTCTAGTTTGTCTTGCTTCCTTTTGTTCCTTCCAGATCTTTATCTAAAAAAAACTGTTTGGTCGAGATAAAGCATTAAAGTAATTGTTGGGACACCAGCATGTGTGGCTTTGACATATGTAATTAGCAGCAAAGATGTGCATGGGAATGAAGTCAGAGTTTTTTTTGTTAAAGATAAAATCTTTCACGTCTTTCATGTGCAGTGATTACAGCTCAGAAGTAGAACACTCATCCCATTGTGACCGTTCCAGCTCAGGACAAGAGTTATCTGAAAGGTGGGAATGTGCTCTACACATATCCTTGCAAATAAATTTCAACCAACTATCCAATTTCCTTTACAAAGTTGCTCCAGAACCTGCTTACACCACTCTTTCAGAGACAGAAGCCCAGAGGACTCAACATTGAGTTCTCCAATTTCAAATAGCCTTCCTCCCTATCCCCAACTCCCTTCCCAGCCCCTCCCTCCCCCCTTCCACTGCTCCCTGCCATCAACCGGATTCATTCTTCCCATTGACCAAGCAGATCATACCCTCTACCTGACTTCACCTACCCCCACTTCACCACCCTGCCCCTCCGCCTCCCCTTTTATCTGCAGCTTACCCCACACCCACCGCCTGTCCTCAAGAAGGGTTACACCCGAAACATCGACTTCTCCACCTCCTACTGCTGCCTGGCCTCCTGCCTGTCTACATCACACTTTCAGGGAGGTGTCAGACCAGCTCAGACCATACCTTCAGCTTTCCCCGCTTTAAGGAGCATCCCCCAGCTTCTCTTCTCTCTCCAGATAACTGAATTCTTTCATCCTGGTTACCATTCTAACAAATCTCATCTGCACCCTTTCCATTATCTTAATATTCTTTCTGCAGTGGGCTGAGAATTTTTGTAGAAAACAGGTTCAGAGAGCACTCTTTTTACTAAGCACTTCCAAGTTGTTCTCTACAAATGGAAATTATTTCTTTGTAATCTACTCTGATTCAATAAACAGAACTTTAATGAACTGCTGGGTGTACCAATATGTTTACATGAAATATTAAACTATTGGCCTGCGTTACAAAGTTCCAATCACAAATTGTGAAGGTCTCTTGATACCATAAACCATGACAGTAACCCAGGGTTGTATGACAGGTCTTGACTTGTTACCATTGATCCGTGATCTGCAACACATTCAAGTGAGAAAAAGCAACTCCACTTGTTGTTCTTCTTCTCAGGAGCCTCGTTTTGCCGATTGACATGTAGCAGACTTCCTGTAGCCAAGGCCATCTGGCCAATCTTGCTGGCTAACTGGCAAAGTGACTCCCTGCTCTGTCACTCCCACCACTACTTCCCCCATCTTCACAGAAGGAAGGCTTGGAGCATAAAAGGTTGTCCGCCCATATGTGGGTCAGCTTTTGTAAATCACACAACAATACAACTGGGTTCCCCACCATTTGCATTGGTCAAATGCTGCCCGCCTATTTGGCCCAGCAATCGCTAATCAGTATAAAGGTATGGAAAATATCCTATTGGAACCCATGGCCTCTGTACGTGCTTAGTAAGTGGTCCCTGAGCACAGTTCATGAAGTAAAGCAGGACTTAATTACAGTACTTTTGCATTCAGCATAGACGCCACCTCCAATCCTATAAAGTCCACATTGCTACAATCGTTTTCCTTTCGCCAGGTTTCTCACTTAACTTATCATAATCAGATCATCTTCCACTTCTCTTCACCGTTACCTCGAAGGTCTCCCACCTTTGGCCTCACCACCTCTTCCTCACCCATATACTGCCTCTCATCTGCAGATAGGCCATCAGCTTCATATAGCTGCAAATGGATTGGTCACAAATTCTTCCAGTTAAACATTGGAAGGTCTGAAGTGACAAACTTCATACAATTAATCTCATACAGTACCTGGAGAACTGCCTCATGTTGAACCAGGCTGGTTGAAAGCTAACTGGTCCCATTCAATTCTGAACTTACTTCACAACCCATATTAGCTGCTTCACATAGACCAAGAGCTCCATAACTTCTCTCATGGCCATTCTTGCCTCAACACATCTGTTGCTGAAATCCTCATGCATGCTAGTCACCTTCTGGCTCAACTTCTCCAATTCTCTGCCAGCCATTCTCCCTTATGCACACTCCAGAGACTCAATTTAAATATTTTGTGCTGCCTGTTATCCTGTGCCACATCCCTTAACCATTGTTAAGAGGACTCGAGCCATTTATGAAACTCTTTCCCACATCATTGAGCATTGTGCCTTTAGCTGTCTGGGCTTAATGATCCAAGATTCTTTTCTCAAATCCCTTTGCATTCCTCTTCCTCTGAAAGGCTTTCTTAAAAAAAAATGTAAAGAGTTACATCCTAAACAATTGCCCAACAGAGAGTGATCAGTATCACTTCCAGGGTACTTTTGACAACGCCATTCAGAAAATGTTATCTGATGATGGTCAGTTTCAGATGGTGCCAATATCCAGATCTTGGCTATTTCCAGCACACCTCGTGGCGTGGTCTGTTCTGAAAGAAGCTTTTAGTTACATAACAAACGTTCAAGTAGTCATTGCATCTTCTCACTTATCTTCCCGGATCAAGTGATCCCGTGTCCCCTCTCCTGTTGAAATTCCTAATAAACATGTACTGACGAAGGTACTCAGATGATTGCTCTGATGCTAATGGTGCCATGTTGGTCACTTACAGCTGGAAATGGACAAATTCCGTCATATCTGTAAACAGTTTGGTTCCACCATTGGCATTATAAAGATAAATGTCATGGTTTCGGATGGTACCATTGTCCAGGTGACCTTGGAGATTGCTGACAGCTTCACATTACTAGGCTCCACAATCACCAGCTATCTGTTAATTGATGCTGACATCAAAGCACAGTATTTGTTACTTTGTCCAAGCTGAGTAAGAGAGTGTGGAAGAGCTGATGAAGGGCACAAAATGTGCAGCTGACCAAACTTGTGTCCTCTGTACAATTCTCAATAGTGGTGGAGCCCAGGAAGCATATGTTAGGCAGGAGAAAGGGTGGAATGGCTTCCACCTCCGCCCCGTACGAGATGTATTTGCAGCATCTGTTGACAGAAGTAGGTCGCCAACTCACAAATCTTAGGATGTGATATTTCCATCAGCGTACACTCCTTCCTAAGTCAACAATCTCTGCACTGTCTTGGTCGCATTCAGTGGATGGAAGTCAGCAATGTACATTCTGTACAGTGGATTGATCACTAGGCTGTAAAGTCCATGTCTCTGCTTTGAGAATACCAGCAAGCAAGATATGGAAGTGGTGGACATTGACACTAGTAGGGGTAGTCACCGATAGCTATGACTGCTGAAGGCCAACTCATGGGAAAGACACTGCAAGAGATGAGCAGAAATGGAAAGCTTAGCTGGCCGAAAAGATAACCCTGAGGAAACAGACGCCAGTGAATGTGCATCTTCTCAGCCCACTACCACAAATGTGGCAGAGATTGTCAGATATGAATAGGGCTCCTCAACCACACCAAATGAGAGTTAGCATGGAAGTGACCAACATTCTGTAAATCACTGTCACTTAAGATGGAGATTACTGCAAGTCTTCCCCTTAAAATTCACCTTTTGACTAGTGTTGGCCACTGTTATCATTAATTTGTGACTGATTTAGCCTGCGAAACACTCCAAGATTATTTTTTTACGTAAATCTTGTTGTTGGATTCCACAGCAGAGGTGATGGTGCTTGATTCCAACTGATATTGACTATGGCCAAACAGTTCAGAGGGGCAGTTTGTTGGCAAGTGGAAGCTGGCTCCCAGAATGATTGCTTCAGTCAATAGAGGGTGCAGAATACCAAAGTCATTCATAATTCTTATCTTTGATGACTGACTCACTGAGATGTTACAAACATGGCAGTAAAATTGCTCAGGATGTTACACAATCACTTGAGAGGAGAAGGCAGTCGAACAAGAAAATGATTTGCAGCGTACTAACAGGATTCTTCCACCACTGTCTATGTCGCGATGTTAAGTGACTATGTGGAGACTGCTGTTCAGCCCTTAGAAATTCCCAGTGAAGCCATAAATGATTATTTTCGAGATTTATCCAGGTTGTGTCTCTCCAAGCCTCTTCGACTCCACGTTCATTATCTCTCCAGATCATTTAACTGCTCCTGAAGGGCAGGCCGAGCCTCCACTATTTTATGAGAACACAGCTGGCTAACAGTAACAATTTTGAAATGGTTGACTGCTGGCCCTTGAATCGCTGAGGAATCTTCTACTGTTAATGGAGCCTGAAGCACACTCATCAAAATCGTGGCTGGAAGCCCTCCAAACATATCCTTTTATAATCAATTTAGTGCATCCACAAGGACAACGAAGAAATGAAATGGGTCGCGTTGAAAAACACATTCAGCATTCATTATTTGCATTCATGCCCATCTTGCACAGCCTGCTGGTTAAGTAAATGGTTCTGTCTAAACATTTGAACAGGTTTATAAATTGCACACACTGACACTTTATAAACGCTTTGCCTTTTGTGACGAATCACATAATTATCCAAGTGTGAGTTCCAGCTTAAATACATTTAATCTCTCTGTGGTTGTTTTGCTCACTTGAAATTACCCATCTTTGGTGAAACACTATATTTATGTGCAACTATCATTCAAATATTTCAAGGCCAGGTCTCCCTTTGGAGCAGGTTATTTTCAACTTGTCAGAGTGCAAGTAGAATAGGGGGGAGGAGATTTCAGGGAGAGGCAATTTTAAGGGGAGGTGATGACCCAGTAATATTATCACTCAACTGTTAATCCAGAGACCCAGGTAATATTTGAAGGAAGGATCACTCGACCCGAAATGTTAACTCTGATTTCTCTCCACAGAGAAATCCAACTCCCACTTGGATAAAATTGCCTTAAAGATGCTGCCAGACTTGCTTCACTTTTATATCAATTTCCAATTTTGTTGCTAATGTTCTTGGGACTTGGGTTTGAATCCCTCCATGACAAGTGGTGGAATTTGAATTCAGTAATAAAAATAAGTTTGGAATTAAGTGCCTAATGATGACCGTGATTTCATTGTCAGGGCAAAACCATCAACTTGATAGTGTGGATAGAATGGACAGCAGAAGACTTTTGCCCATGGCAGAAATATCTATCACAAGGGGGTATAATTTTAAGGTGATTGGAGGAAGGTTTAGGGGAAATGTCAGAGGTAGGTTCTTTACTCAGCAGTAATAGTAGAGTCAGACGCCATTAGGGACATTTAAGCAACTCTTGGATAGGCACATGGAAGATAGTACAATGAAGGGGTATGTAGGTTAGTCTGATCTTAGAATAGGATAAAAGGCTGGTACAACATTGAGTGCCGAAAGGCCTGTACTGTGCTGTATTCGTTTATGTTCTATGACTCACTAACGTCCTTTAGGGAAGGAAGCTGCCATCCTTACCTGGTCTGGTCTACATGTGACTCCAGACCCACAACAATGTGGTTGGCTCCTAACTGCCCTCTGGGGGGGATGGGTAATAAATGCTGGGCTAGCCGGGGATATCCTCATCCCATGAATGAATAAAGAAAAAAACATTTGCAGGGTAGCTGCTTCTAATTTAGGATCTTCCAGAATTTTTCACATTAACTATGATTTCTTAAGAACTTTACCAATATTTTAAGAGAAGGTTGTGATATTTTTGAAAAGTCATGATTTTGACGTCTGTGTTGAGACGGAGACTGTAGCAACAGCCCCACAAGAAACGAGGATGCCCATGCTGTACCATTAATTCAGAGAAGACAACATCGAACTTTAGTCAATGACATGGGGATGTGCTATAGTCAAGATATCCTAATAAGTGTAATATGATCTGAATTCTTCTTTCAATTCAACTCACTAAGAGTGCCAGTTCGAGCAAAAATTCAAAATCCAGACCATCAACACCATTCTTAACACAATATTTATTTTACAGAAACTAATGTGCATTCTGGATTTAAGTAATCAGCGTTGTTAAATCTTCGATCAATTATTTCATTACCAATGTGAAGGGAGTGGATCAAATGTTCCTAGTATGTGATGAGTAACAGTTATCCATTATTACCATGTACCAAGCTGATTTAAAGCAGAGGAAATGTAATAAGTGGCAATCTTTCTGATTTGTCCCAGTTTACTTTGTGCTGCTTAATGTTCAGAACTATAACATTTTATTGCACATTTAGATGGTCCTGCCTCTGGCTATCCACCAGTCCCACATCCCTGCCTTTACCCTATGTCCTTTCTTCATTTTACAGTTATTTATCAATGACTGTGAAATAAAACAATAGAATGTTTAGAGTTATAAGGAGCAATCATTTAAAAATATCATCAGGGTGTTCATATCATGCTCCACAAAATCCAAGGATTCTGAAACCATCCCAAAATCCTTTTCTCTCTTCTCTGAGATGCTCTTAGCTCTTTTCCTCATTCCTTGTTAACTTGCAACTCTTACATTTCTTGGCTCATGGGAGAGGGAATATCCCAGAGAAAAAAAAACTAAGGCTATTGGAAGACAGTGGAAAGCAAACTTTGGCCGACTTCGATCATGCTGTCAGCAATTTTCTTCCCCAAAGTTAATAATACGTGTCCTTTGTTGAATGAGAAATCATGTATAACGTTAAATCCCTGGCAGGATTGACAAATCCAGCTTCATTTCAGTTGACAGTCCACATCGTATTGTTTTGGTCAGCTTGTTGTGATTTTTATAAACCCTTTCTGTTTACAATGAGGTGGCAGACCCATTCAATGCACTTCAAGGATTTCCAACCTAAAGATATGAGAAACAGGTAAAGTGCTGCCAACAAGATTGTGAGAAGAGTGGTTATTTGAATTTGCTGAACATGACAAGAGGTTCCGAGAATAACCACATCCTCAGGAAACTTCTATTTCAGGATCTCGTTTCCGTTCATTTTTTGTTTGGGACTAATTTTTAAAAACAATTACACTCTCAGCAGCAAAGTCTGTTAAGCTCAAAGGGATACAATACTGTGAGGGCAGTACATCCATGTAATATACTCAGCTGAGCAATGTTATATAAAAAAAACCATTGTGCCCCTTGTTAGGGAAGTTATAAATCACTGCACTGCTGGAGACCCACTATGATCAGAACTCTTTCATAGTGGGGCTGAGACCATCCTTTAAACTGCTCATAACTTTTCAAGACTTTGACTTAAGGTTCATAAGGAGAGATAAAATGACTGAGTTTTGAGAACAATATTTTGACTTCAAATTTAAAATGAAACACAATCTTAGTTATAATTTATCGACTGAGATCCTATGAAACCCTCCTCATCTCTTTTTTAAGAAACACAAACAAATCTGGGAATGATAATAAACAAACCGATTAAACCATTGCTGTGCACGATGGCGTTCTTTGTGCTTGTTCCTAATGCACTCTCTACAAATATGTAAAATTACATTAAGGTCTGTAAATCCTGGAGAAATCTTAATCACATTCATTACTTACGTCAAGGTGTGCCTGGAAGCCCTGAGGAGGATTTGACATCAAGAAGCAGAGCTACGGAAATAAACACAAATCGCAACATAAACCACAGAATGCGAAAATAAAGACTTTTTTTAGATTTTACCGAGGGCAAAATATTCCCAGCTCCTGAACAACATGACTATTATCAAATCGGTGGGAAAAACAGGGTGAGATTGACATAAATTAGATTCTCCACCTCGAGAATTAGGAGTCCAATGCTCCAACTATGTTTTGAATGGTGAGATATGAATCTCACTAGAGAGTGGCGAGAGGCCTATTTGCAATGATTAGAGTGCATTAACATGCTATATTTTCTAATTTTTACTCATCGACATGTAGTTTTCTATTCTCCCAACAAATGGAAAAGAAACAGCAATAGTTCCCAACATGAAAGTCAGAGCGGGTGTACAGAGAGACTGTTTCTCCCAGAGGTCTCCATCTTGGATACCAGGCACCAAAACGTCAGGGCCAGCTGCATTAGCAGTGACCACCAACTATGCCACTTTCCACAGTTGTTGGCAGCCAACAAGTACCAGCCTCACCACCCACCTCATGACATGTGCCCCCTTTCAGTGGAATGCTGCTGCTGGGATAACACACAGGGATAAGCGATCGATTCAATTAGGGTGCATCCCAGACCTGCTTGCTTGTTCTCTTCCTCACTTTCTGCCTACTTTGATGTTCTTGCTTTTTTGCACTTTGCCCCCTCAGCCAGAGCTTAATGGCTCATAGGAGTTCAGTCTATCTTCACCTTTTCGCACACACGCAAAACCAGGCAGCTTGTTCTGGTTGTCAACCATCCTGAGTCATGGAGGGGGTGGACATGTTGCTTTGTTTCACTCGCGACATATGCCAGCAGCTTAAAAGGCAAACACACTAAATTCTACCAAATGGCCATGTCTCAAAGTTTAGGGGAATAGTCCTCACACAGATCAAGAGGGACAACCTTCAGTCAGTAGCTCCTGGCACAGTAAGCCAAGAGCAGTGCCCGATATCAGGCCAGAGGCTTGGGCATGGTCAGTTGGCTGTTTGGTTGGACAAGATCATGGAGCCCATGTCACAACAGACCACAGTCAGACCTGCAGCTCCAGTACTACCCTACTCTTGGGGAGACATCAGAGTTTTGGTCACACTTGGGGTTATCCTTCGAAGTTGGTCAGGGAGGAGGGGGTACACAGTCAGTGCTGGGGGATCAGCTCAATGAAAGTCCAGGAGGGGGATACCAAGTGTCACTCCTGTGGTAGGGAAATAGGGGAGTTAGTTGTGGTGGAATTAACTGCCAGAGGAAGTGGTAGACACAGGTACAGATACAACATTTAAAATATATATTTGGAAAGGTACATGAATAGGAGCGGTTTAGAGGGATAAGGGCTAATTGCAGGCAAGAGGGATTAATTTAGTTTGGGAAATTTGGTCAGCATGGATGAGCCAGATCAAAGGGTCTATTTTCATGCTGTAGGATTCGATGACTCTATGGAGGATTGGAAGTATTGCATTAAAAGACAGAGCGGGCAATAATTGTGAAGGGGGAATGCTAAATGTTTAAGGGGAAGTGGAGAAGTCATTGGCAGCGACAGTTACTTTAACTACTAACATGGCTTGGATCAGGTAACTCAACACAGACATGTCCTGACTCAGGAACGTTCCTCACTTGGCTAGTTTAAGCTCTTCACTGGAAATTAACCTGAGCAAGCAGGAGTTACATTCAAACAGAAGCTAAACAGTTAATCTTACATTTAATGATGTCAATATTTAGGTAGCAGGAAAACCATGAAAGCTAGAAATTTGAAACACAGTTAGTGCTCAGCAAGACCTGTTCTTTTATTTCTGACATACTTAATTGTTTCCATATCACTTTCAGGTATATTGCAACTCAGGGATAGATATTGAATCAACAGGCGCTGTTCAGATTTGTCTCAGTTTACTTTGTAAAGTTTGTTTTTCAGAATAAGAAGTGGAATTTCACAGCACATTTCACCAGCCCTGCCTCTGGTATCCACTCATCCCATGTCTCTGACTTTACCCTATATTCGTTTTCTCTTTCACAATTACTTGTCTGTGTTTGTAAAATGAAACAACTGAAATCATTAGAGTGACAAGTAGAGAGGCATTTGTTGCACATCTTCAATTAAACTTGGAGGGCTTATGCCCGAAAAGTCGATTCTCCCGCTTCTTGGATGCTGCGCTTTTCCAGCAACACATTTTTCAACTCGTTAGCAGCCAATTTTCAAGAAAGAGTCAGATATGGTTCTGAGGGCTTAAGGAATGAAAGCGAATGGGGTGAAGGTGAGGAAAGAGTACTCAGTGAAATGATTCATTATGATCATGTAGAATGTTGGAGCAGGTTTGAAGGGCCGAACGGCCTGCGCTTGTTTCTATGTTGCTCTGTTGGGCTTGTTATTTCAGAGTCAACCACATTGCTATGATCTGAAGTCACATGTAGGCCAGACCAAGTAAGAATGGTAGATCTCCTGCCCACATGAATCAGAAGGGTTTTTTGCAACAATGGTTTCACAGTCACTTTATTGACACTATTTATAGTCCAGGTTTATCAACTGAATTTCAGTTCACCAGCTGCCATTGTGGGACTTGAAGCCAGGTCACCAGAGCAATAGAAGCACTACAGTGTAGAAGCAAGTCATTCAACCCAGTGAGTCCACACTGACCTTCCAAAGAATGTCCCAACCCAGTCCCTGCAACCCTGCATTTTCCAGGTTTAATCCACCTACCCTGCACATCTCTGAACACTATGGGCAACTTAACATTGCCAATTCACCTAACTTGCACATCGTTGGACTGTGGGTGGAAACCGGAGCACCCAGAGGAAACTCATGCAGACCTGGGGATAATGTGCAAACTCCACACAGGCAGTTGCCTGAGGGTGGAATAGAACCTGTGAGGCAGCAGTGCTGACCACTGAACTGCTGTCCTGCCCTATTACCTATCAGGTTACTTGTCCAGTGATATTACCACTACACCCCAATCTCTTTTCCTGTAATTAGGTTTCCAAATACTTCAATAGCTGAACAGAAACATATACCATACTTTTGACACACACAAAAAAAGAAGCCCCAGAGTTCTTTGGGAATTCATCAACCAGGAATGCAATCAAATCTGGCAGCCATTCTGTAACAGTAAGGGAGGTACCACAGACAAAACACAAGTATTGCTGAAAAGAATAGACAGTCCCTCAAAGCTTGGCTTCATCAAGACAATTCACAAGACTCCAATATAAAGGGAAAACAACAGCATTATTCTTCCCAATTGCTGCGACGAATGAAGATGATAAACTTCAACAAAATGTGTCTTCTTCAGCAATATTCGTATTTTTTACCAGAAAAAGCCTATGTACAAACAAGACAATAATGAGATGCATAGCTATTTAAATTGGGAGGGAGGACGTGACTTTATCTTTACCAGGATACAAGTGGAATTTGATGGATGATTAGCTTGGCAAGTTGAATTTTGACATGCACATTGACTGTAAAGTGATGAGAAGCAGAATGAAGACTAATGTTCGATGGGGAATATAGGAGCAGTACATCCCGAAACACTTATTTTGTAGGGCTGAATTTTACCAGAAATCAAGTCAGTGTCATTTTCATTGTGTTTCACTGAGGGTTTCTCACAGGCTTGATGCGTTTTCTTGTGCAATCATATCAAATTAGTCTCGCTAACTACTCCCCTGCCCCTGTGGTGCTCAATCAATTCTCCCACATGTTGTAGGCAGGAGTATACTCATCACTGCCAAGTGAGGATTGGCAGTCTAGCGCTGCCCTTCATCTTGAATGTCGTGGCACGGTAGCCATAAACCAATACTTCTCCTGGCCTACAGGTGGCATGGCTGACACTTCCTTGCATGCACAAGTGCAAATGCCTACATCTATTGCTGTCCCTTGTACCCTGAATGAAGCTGCAAGCAGCTGTTTCCGAACGTTATTGTGTGCGCTGCAGCACTGTCCTTGTCATGGGGTATTAGATGAAAGCAGTGTAATTGGGCACACATTTAATTGGTGACCTATACGTTTGTCATTACTTTCTGCTTCACGGAGGCCTAACTGCAATCTGCAATGAGCAAAGACAGCAGTTGCACCCCACACAGTTGGGCACTACATGCATTTCACTTGCACTCTGCAAGTGAAGGATTGATGCATTTGCCCCTTGAAGGGTCTCTCACCATCTGATGTGCAGCACTCATGTTGAACCAGGAAGGTACCAGAGTTCACCTACTCCAGGTATGGGCGCAGCCAGCTTTCATTCATCAGTCGGATTCAGGTTGAAGGAACATGGAAGGCCTCACGCGTCCCGTTTGGCACTGTGAATCTCAGGCTCAGCCTGGCAATGAAGGAGATTGCTCTTGATGCCCCTTTCTTCCTGGTACTTCTTGGCCAGCCCATTACTATTGATCACCCACGTGTTCCTACCCACCATGTAGAATTAGGATCCCGACTCTTATCTTTCCTGTCTGATCACTATCTCCATTCACTAGCCCTCAATTTCCATAGCACAGCAGTACCACCACCTCCCCTCCCCCCCCCCCACCAACCCCCCTCCACCGCCACCACTCCCTGGATTGACTGATTGACTGGGCCCAAGCCCTTCACTGATATGGATGGAGACTGAGCAGGTTCCTGGCTGATTGTTGGGCAACTTCCTGAGTGATGGTCTGCTCATGCCCTGACAGCACAGACAGCTTCCTGGACTGTGGCGAGATCAATCTCTTAATTGCTAATGTCCCAGTCAGATACCTGGCTTTGCCCAAGCCCCGGTCCTGATAGTGTGCCATTAACTGACTGTACCATGACCCCATGACTGACGGTAGTGTCCCCCTAACCTTGGCTGAGAACTATCCCTTTCAACTTTAAGAAATGGCCATTTGGTTGAAGCACATGCAGAGTGTTTACTGGATAAGCCGCTGGCACATGCTATAAGTTAAAGATTGACACAGTGCTGTACTGCCCAGCAACATGCTTGGGTCAGGCAACATCCTTGGAAAGAGGCAAGGTTAGTGTAGTGCTGGAAAAGCAAAACAGGTCAGGGCAGCTTCTGAGGAGCATGAAAATTGACGTTTCGGGCAAAAGCTCTTCATCAAGAATTTCCTGTTCCTTGGATGCTGCCTGACCTGCTGTGCTTTTCCAGCACTACTTTAATCTTGACTCTAATCTCCAGCATCTGCAGTACCACTTTCGCTGTCTTGGATGACTCTTCTTCAGAGGTGCTCTGTGATTTCCCGCATTTTTTGCTTTCAGTCCAGATTCCAGCATCTGCAGTCATTTGCTCCAATATGTTTGTCACCTTGACTGACCAATGCTGACAAACGTGACAGGCTGTGACTTTCTGTCTGTGCTAAGCAACAGTGGAAAACAGAAGTAATGTAAGTCTTTTCAGGTGAGATTGAGGGGATGATGCACCAGTAGGCAAGGCAGGGATGTGTGAGCATCAACGTGGGGTAGAAGTAAGTGAGCAGCCCTGGAACGTGGTGCAGTCCAATCTGTGAACTGTTGCACAAAGTGTCCTGCAGCAAGCTTCCAACGAGAGGTGCCTGTGTGCTCCATAGTGGAGTATTTTACTGGAAGTGGATGATGGGCCATAATGGCGTGGTGAGGCATGTACATGTCAGATCCCAATATCTGTGAACCTGAAGTATGTGCGTTCACTGCCCTGAATTGGGTGTCCAAGGTGGAGGTCCCAAGGAACAAACAGTTAAATGGGGTGGCCAGGTAATCACTCTGACTCTCATGTTAGGTGGCTAGTTTCTATCCAGCGGGCAGTAGAATGGCAAACTGCGCATTAATGAAATGAGATTCAGTAACAATGAGGCAGTTGACGAGTGGTAGTCCACCGCTAACAGACTGCTTGCCCCACTTCTCAGCTTCCTGCCATCTTGACATTCAATAAATGTTGCAAAATCAGTCTTTTCATTCTCAACATCGCTGAGGTGTTCACCGAATGTCACTTTGGGTGGCACGGTGGCTCAGCGGTTAGCAATGCTGCCTCACAGTGCCAGGGACCTGGGTTCGATTTCAGCCTCAGGCAACTGTCTGTGTGGAGTCTACATATTCTCCCCGTGTCTGCGTGGGTTTCCTCCGGGTGCTCTGATTTCCTCCCACAGTCCAAAGATATGCAGGTCAGGTGAATTGGCCATGCTAAATTGCTCAGAGTGTCAGGTGCATTAGTCAGAGGGAAATATAGGGGAAATGGGGTCTGGGTGGATTACTCTTCGGAGGGTTGATACGGACTTGTTTGGCCGAAGGGCCTATTTCCATAGTGTAGGGAATCTAATCTTTCCCGATTTTCCCAAATTTCTCAGCAGGGCCCACATTGTTCAGGTGCTGAGTAGATTCTAGCCTTTGTCATTGCAGTACATAGGAAACTTGATCAACATCTTGCACATAGTTAGTCCTGCAAATATCAAAACAATGACAAGAAGATCATCTCTATTAACAGTGTTGGTTTGAATTCGGGGGGGGGGGGGGGGGGGTAAACATTGACCAGCCCATCGGGGAGGTAGCTCCTTCTTTTCTTTAAAGGGGCAGCATGAGAGCCCCCTGAGAGGGTAAAAGGAGTCTTGGCTCAAGTATCATCTGAAAGACAGTACCTCCCTCAGTACTGCACTGGGGCATCAGTCCAGGTTATATATTCATCTCTCAGGAGTGGGACTCAACCCACAAATATGCAACAGCACAAGCAACTAGTTTAGAGTCAGGAGACATATACAGCATCATGGGGAAAGGGTGAGATTAATTGGATAATGAGTTGAATGGCCTCCCTTTCACTGTATGATCTCATGCCAATGAACATTTTTGATGTGATATCTGCTTTCTGTCAAACATGTTTTTCTCCAGGAAGGCCAATGAAGCACAGTGAGGGAATCAATAAAATACTTTTATTTAATGAAAATTACTGTCTTTTCTAGGACCTTGTCAGAACCAGCCTGATGGTATGAGAACTCCCCAGGTCGTACATTTCTCCCCAGACCTTTTGAAGGTGTTATAGTTATTTTAAAAAAAAATTATCCTTCAAACTCTGGGTTAGGCTCCTCTGTGATATATGTGTTTCTGAAGGATAAAGATCAAGTGCATTTTATTACTATTTTGCTGCCTTTGGCTCAAACAAAATAAGTTTTAAAAAGAGCAAGACAGCAAAAGTGCTGCCTGACAACAGATCTCTTGGCAGGAGAAGCAGCAGCAAGGGGGTCTTTCTTTTCCACCTTTCTCTATGCTCAGATGGAGTTATCCCAACATATTTTGTGTGTTCTAGAACTAGTGTCTGCAGGCCACGTTCCTTCTTTCTTTTGGAAGAGTTTTCCAGATTTCCACTTCATGAAGAAATAATTGTGACATCATCAGCTGAAGTTCTGGAAATAAAAAAATCACACCGGACTCGAAACATTAATTCTTGTTTCTCTGTCCGGGGAGACTGTTGGAACTGCTCAGCTTCTCCAGCATTTGCTATTTTTGCTTCAGATTTCCAGCATCCACAGTATTTTGCATTTACTCTTGCGACATCATCCCTGAATTACCCTGTTCTAATTTTAAAGTCATGATTTTTAACCCAGACACACTTGAGAAAATGGTTTCTCTCTTTTTACTTAATTAAGCCGCTAAAGCATTATTAACACTTAGTACAGCACAGAAACAGACCTGTTGGTCCAACTCATTCATGCTGACTGGATATCCTAAATTAATCTAGTCCCATTTGCCAGTATTTGGCCCATATTCCTCTAAACCCTTCCTATTCATGTACCCATCCAGATACCTTTTAAATTCTGCAGTTGTACCAGCCTCCACAACTTCCTCTGGCAGCTCATTCCATACATGAGTCACCCTCTGCATGAAAAAGCTGCCCCCTTAGTTCGTTTTTATATCGTTCCCCTCTTACCTTAAACTTATACCATCTAGATTTGGACTTCCCTACCTTGGGGAACATACCTTGACTGTTCACCCTATCCATACCCCTCATGATTTTATAAACCTCCATAAGGTCACCCCTCAGCCTCTGACACTCCATGGAAAACAGCCCCAGCCTATTCAGCCTCTCTCTATAGCTCAAACCCTCCAACCCTGGCAACATCCTTGTAAATCTTTTCTGAACTCTTTCAAGCTTCACAACATCTTCCCAACAACAGGGAGATCAGCGTATTCTAAAAGCAACTTTACAATGTCCTGTACAGCCATAATATTATCTCCCAACTCTTATACTGACCAATAAAGGCAAGCATACCAAACCCCTTCTTCAATACCCCGTCTACCTGAGACTCTACTTTCAAGGAATGTGAACCTGCACCGCAAGGTCTCTTTGTTTAGCAACACTCCCTAGGACCTTACCATTAAGTGTATAAGTCCTGCCCTGATTTGAAGGGAATACAAGCTGGACTATCCAACTGACCCTTTAATTTAACCCTTCTATCCCTACAATTCTAAGCATCTGTGCTGCATCATCTCCAGGTAAATATATTCCTCCTGAGGTGCTGTGACCAGTAAAGGGAAGGTTGCCAAAGTCCCATCATAGTCAGACAACTAGTGTTGAGAGGTACCACACCTCAGGTGAGGAAGGAGATTGACAAGGAGACATTTTCACAGTGACCTCAGTCAGTGCAGGAACTGAACCTGCGCTGGTGGTGCCACTCCACATCAAAAACCGACCATCCAGTCAACTGAGCTGCACAACTCCACATGGGGTCTAACCAAACCTCAGTACGACAGGAATATAACATTCACCTCTGCATTCCAACTTTCAAGATAAAGACCAACACTGCATTAACCTTTAAATTTTATTTCATTCGCGAGTTTTGAGATTTGTAGCTCAGGTTGAGGTTCTGGATATGGGTTTGCTCACTGAAAACAAACCTTCCAGCTCAGCGAGCAAACACACACCCATTTTATTTCATGCCCATTCTCAGTGGTTAACATTGCTGCCGCACAGCGCCAGGGACCCGAGTTCGATTGCGCCCTCAGGCAACTGTCTGTGTGGAGTTTGTACATTCTCCCTACGTCTGCGTGGGTTTGCTCCGGGTGCTCCGGTTTCCTCCCACAATCCAAAGATGTGCAGGTTAGGTGGATTGGCCAAGCTAAATTGCCCATAGTGTTCAGGAATGTGTAGATTAAGTGCATTAGTCAGAGGTAAATGTCAACTAATAAGGTAGGGAAATGGGTCTGGGTGGGATACTCTTCAGAGGGTCGGTGTGAATTGTTGGGTCAAATGTCCTGTTTCCACACTGTAGGGATTCTATGATCTTATTGATCACTGAACTTGTTAAAGCTCTCTGCTCAGGAATACTTTGCCCCACAGTGAACTCTTTTTGCCACAATTTTTCCCACTCATGTAATCTATCAATGTACCTTTACAATTTTCTTTTCCCATGTACATTTTTTACTATATTACCTACTTTAGCGTTGTCTGTAAACTTATAGCTGGCCATTCTTTCATCCAAATTATTATAAATCTTGTAAAATGCTGTGACAGAGTCAGATCCTGTAGCTAAGATAGATAGCCATAGTCCACAAAAGACTATGTGGAACTTTCTGCATTAAAGAGGGCCAAATTGGTTAGAAATACCTTGAGGCAACATCTCCACAAGTGTGGAACAAGGCAATGAGACAGGCATCCATAAGCTAACACAGAGGGTACAGGGATTCGAACCCATGCTGTTAAGGTCACTGTGCATTATCCTTTAGCTATCAAGTCGAAAGTGAGGACTGCAGATGCTGGAGATCAGGGTTGAGAGTGTTTAGCCATCAAGCCAACTAAGCAAATATTCCCGAGTCCTGGAAAACATCAACCTTGCCAAACTGAATGGCATGTTCTGAAATTTTGTTTTCTCCCATCTAAAGAATTTCTCACCCAAGCTAATAGATTGCCCACGTTCCATGCGCCCACAATTTTGTTAAGTATCTTAAGTGGCTCTTTGTCAATACATCTGGAAGTCTGTTTGAATAACAAAGACACTCACTTACCTACCACATTACAGAACTCCTCAAGAAAGAATGAATTGGTTGGTTATGACTTACCCTTTACAAATTCAAGCTGCCTCCTTGATCAGCTCATATTTCTCTAAAAGCTCCGGCTTTTTCTGTAATAATAGATCCCAGCATTTTGCCCACCACTGAAGTTAGACTAATAAACCTATAATTTTCTGGGTTATCTGTCACAGTTCTCAAATAGTGGAGTGGAATTGATGAAATTCAGGTCTATGAGGTGGGCGTAAGTCAACGGGATTTGTTTTCTATTACTCAAGCAGAGCGCCAGTGTGCCAACTGTGAGCCAAATTACTGTAGTAGTTTAAACTTCTATAGTTAATTCTTTGTGTGAAATTTTTTTTAGACATTTCATTGCAAAAATGTGAATGTAAATATTATATAATTGGCACAATTTTTAGTTTGCCCTGTAATCATTTGCCCTGCAAATGGGCTTCAGGTGTTTAATTTTTTCAAAGGAAGGTTAGTTCACTTGTGTGAAAAGAGCAGATTCACATCTTTAGCTGAGGTTTAGTACAATGGATCTCATGGTCTCATCATATTATGATGCATATTGAATGTGGGGTATTTTGGTTTTAATTCGAGTCTAATCAGTACCGCCATGTCTTTCTAACTTTGGGCTGCTTTTGGAGAGAAATTGGCACTTTCAAAGAGTGCTTCAACAACTCCAGGTTATCATTGGTCCCTTGCATCGAAAGCATCCCAGCAGTGAGGGCATGACCAGACTATGCTAGCCTGTCCTAAGGACGTCACTCAGTTTAGAGCAGACTCAGCTGTCTGCATGCCTAGTACTGTCAACAACCCAGCCCGCTCCACCACAACAAGTACCATCATCTTTTCCTCAATTCTTCACACTCAGCGTCTCCCTGTTACTGCACCCGCCTCCCATCAAAGCTCACACCCTAACCGTCTCGCTGTCACACACTTGCTGTCACCTCCCCCCCCACCCCCCATGCCAACCCTCGACACTACTAACCCTGCACGTCCTCTGTGCTGCCAAAACACTCACCCGGGACACTTCCCCACTAATAAAATTGACAGCTGTGTCACCTACTTTCACCTTCAATTATATCCACTTCTCTCACAGTCCAGGAGTAAACTGCCCCCAGTTGGGTAGACAGAGTAAAGGTACCTGGTGGACCGCCCAATTTTCAGCTCCTCACCCCTTATGGGGTAAACATCCTGACTCTGACCAACCGAGAGGCTGATTGACCATGTCCAGGCTCTGGACTGGTATTATTATTGTACCAGAACCCCCTGAGCAAAGACTACTCTCTTTGATTTGACAGTGCACTGGCGGTAACCACAGCAAGCTTCCTGCCTCTGAGTCTGTGCTGCATGGCTCAGCAATACTGTGAGCCTGATAGCTCTGGTTCAGGAAGCAAAGTGCACAAAGCCAAGACAAGGTGATATAAGGCAGGGACACCTAGAGATCTAGGTAGGTACGTGAGTGCTATGTCAGTGAGCAAAGAGACTGGGGATGCAGCTTTGATCCAGTCCATGAGCTGAGTATGTGTCCCTGAGAACACAGTGTCCTTGCTGCAGCTTTACAAAGTTGATCACCAGTGCAGCCTAGGGTGCAGCAGTCAAAGTTAGAAGCATCCTGTAAGTGGATTGGAAAGTTACCATGAGCCCCTTAGAGTGGATGCCAGTGTCAGATGCCAGTAGTATCCCTGGATATAGCTGCTCATAGTTGCTGCCCATGGAGCATGCCCGGAGATGTTGGTGCCTGGTGTCCAACATGGAGGTCCTTTGCAGCAAGTAATGAGTTGGAGTTTCCAGGTGCCCGCTCTAACTTCCACATCAGGATTTCTCAATGTCTCGCCTGTTCCCTACATAAAAAGCTGAATATTAATGAGGCGAGTTGTGCCATTAAGAAGGTGCTTAACAATTTATAATCAGCCTTAATTAGCAATTTGCCATCATATTGTGAGAACTACACTGTACTGCTCAAGTCGAACATTAGCTGCTCCACATGTCAATACAGACCACTCTGGTCTTACGTCCACCTCTTCCACAATTCACCATAGCCCACGTCGCTCAGTGCCAAAGAACCTTCCAATCAATGTTCCTAACCACATCAGCCCTCAAGTCAAACCCAAGACCACCCCATTCATGACACACTTACTAGTGCTATCTTTAGGGACCAGTGTGTAAACGGAACATGGTCTGAAACAACTTGCTGTAACATTGCCAGTGGACAAGTTTACACAGCAGGAGTCAATGGTTCAGAAAATTGGAACGAACGATAAACCTACTGTAGCCAACCCTTTGTTGCTAAGAGGCCTCCAATGATTTGAATTAGGACTTAAAATTAACTTTTTTAAACAAATTAAACTCAGAAGGAGAGGTAAGCCCATTAAGAGGGACAGTCTCTAAGCAGAACTCAATCAAAAGCAGCGCATATGAAAAGTCAAGCAGCAATCAAGTTATGTGGTCAAATCAGAAACATATCTCCCAGCCTGCCATATAGGAAGAGAATGGAAAAGCCATGTGTTTTATTATGTGGATTTCAATTTACAGTAATCAAGTGAAATGAGCCTGTTTGTCAATGTGTTTTTCACTCAAAGCCAACTGATGCAGTGATGCTCAGAAATGAAAGCTGTGTTGCGTGAAACTCTAAGCTTCAATGAACTGCACTGAACTGCATCTATGATAGAAAAATGAGAGAAATATCATTCCTGACAAAAATGCAATAAATAACTCAACAGAACAAACTGAAGCGAGCAGTTGCCTATTGATGTGGGGAGAGTGACGATCACCTTCAGTCACACAATTATACATGATTCAAAAGAATATTACTGTATAATGACTCCAGACTTTAGGAGTACAGATTTGAATTGTATAGCTCCACTTCTAGCAGTGTGATACAGATCTACGACAGTTCTACATGTGCAGTGCACTGTCAACAACTGCTGCAGCAGGAATAGACCACTCAGCCCCTCTAGTCTGCCCTGCCATTTGATAAGAGCGTGGATAATCTGATTGACTGCACTTTCCTCCTAGCCCTGCTTTCCCGCCTAGTTTGACTCCTTTGTTCCTAAAGAACGTATGATCACCCTGCGCCCACTTGTCTTTGGGATGGAAGTCCTACAAACACAAATATTTATTCTAATCTTAGTTTTAAATGGGACACACCTTGTCCTGGTCTCTCTCACAAGGAGACACATCTCAGAAACCACCCTATAAAGACAAAACAGAATTGTACATTATAAGAAGGTCATTCCTCATTCTTTTAAACTCCAATAAATACAGATCCAACCTGCCCAATCTTTCCTCACAAAATAAACCCTTCATCCATGGAATGAGTCAGATGAATCTTCAAAAACTGCTTATACAGTCCACGTGCTTTCGTAATCACTTGCTGCCTTCTCCCCCTGCAGCAAGGACACTACCTGATGTCCTTTCTTCACAGTTCCCTGGCATCAGCTTTGTGCCCTGCAGATTTACTGTATTTTCCATAAAACCCGTTTATTACCTGTTTAATACTGCTCATTTGAATTGATTTGATTTATTGTTGTCATATATACCTAAGTACAGTGAGCAGTACAGGCCTATCATATCATACAAGGACATACAGATCATGCGGTGTGTAGACAGAGAGAGGAATACACTGTTACGGCTGCACAGGAAGTGCAGAAGAGCAAGGTCAACATTAGATTTGAAATTAGAGAGGTCCATTCAGTAGTCTAATAACAGCAGGAAAGAAACTGTTCTTGAACAAGTTGGTGCTTGTGTTCAAGCTTCTGTATCTTTACTTTAGTTCATGTTGTTAATTGTTTTGCTTTTGCTAAAGTCTGGTCTTCCTCATGCTGTAATTCATCTGACAGAGTTACTTCTAAAAATCCAATTCCAATCCAACCTTTAATTATGTTACCTCTTTAACTCCTGTATTTGCAGACACCTGCTGAGCAATAATGGTTATTGATAAGTGAGTCATTATTTTCCCTAAGCTTTTGCTTCACTTTGGTAAAATCTACTCTCTCTATGATTAATTCTTGCTGAATACTGAGGTGCACTCCAAAAGCTACAATAACCTCATTGTCAGTGGTAGTTTCTTCACTTAATTGCTAAAATATTGTCCAGATTATTGTTAAATGTATAGAGTGGGAATTGGCCAGGTCCTTATTTTAATTGGTCACTAAGCTTGAAGTGTTTCTGTATCTAGTGAATCATTTGCACCAGTTCTGCCATATTGTGGCAAACTGTATGTCTTCCATGTGCCCAAAAGATTCTGGTAACAGAGTGGTCTGTTCCACATATTACAGATGAGTGGGGAGGTGTGAATGATTCCTTTCTGTGTCCCAATGTTAAACTGGTCACAATACAGCTTGAACAAAAACAAGGGAAGTGACAGAGCCCAAGATATACACACCAACCTTCTACTGCAATAACTATAGTATTTGAAACAAGGCAGCTGGTTGCCTCAAGTAACAAACATAGAGCTACAAGCAAAAAAAGATTAAGTAAAGGCATGAAAATTATTAACATAAGTTTTAAAATGTTCAAATGTATACCACTACCCTCATGCGAACTTAACTTCTCTCACAGACAATGTCAAGAATATAAATTCTGGAACTGGGTTAAAAATACTATTAATAAGCGTACATTACTTTATCCATATGTCCAGCCTATAGCATTTTCCTTTCTCATTGCTGCTTCAATCCCAACTCTTGGCACAATCAACTACTCCAACATTATTTTCAGAGCTGCAAAGCTTGACTCCTCATGGCCTCTGTCAATCTTCCCTCTCACAACCATTCTCAAGTATTTAAAAGCCAGGTTCAGCATAATCTAATCATCACTTTTATCCTCACTCTCCAATCTTTTTTTAAAAAAAAAGACAAGAAACTTGGTTTTGAATCAAGATTCCATGAACAGGCCTGGTACATTGGAACTTTTGTCTTTGGTCATTAGATCTGTGACTAGACTTTAAGCAATAAAAATTTAAGATGAAGGGATACAGTAGAATTCTCTATGTGGGCCCTCATTTCTGCATCATGAAAGTTGGCAGGAATGATAAAGAAACATTTTATGCCTGGGTCATATTTTCAAAAAAATCAAAATGAATGACAGAGTGTCAATATTATCTTATGTCTGGGTCAGATGTACAATTATTCAGACACTGTTGTAACAAAATTATATATATCATACATGCAGTGAGCAGAAACCATGAAATTAGATTAGAAATGCTTATTTTAATAGCCTGGTCGCAAACTGATGTATAATATTTCAATGACTGAAATGGATATAGAACAATCTAATACAACCAATATGACCAAAATTTTATGCCCATGCACATATAAATGGTATGAAGTAGTTGAATTCCATGTTGAACAATGTAACAATGTTCGTCCTGAGGAATTAAAATAGTTTTCATAGTTTTGCGTCCCACATTATAGGAAAGTTTTGAATACATTGGAGATAAGGATAAACTGCATCAGGATTTACCAGAGTGGTTCCAGGAATGAGAAACTTCAGCTAATTGAAGAGGTTGGAACTGTTCTTCTTGGAGAGAAGGTGGCTGAGAGAAAACCTGACTGAGGTTTTCAACATCCTGAGTGGGCTGGACCGAGTCAATCAAGAGAAGCTGTTTGTACAAACTAAGCAAAGGTGAAGCAACAAACAATGGGTACTTAGCAAGTGGAATGCACTGACCAGGAATGTGGTGGAGGCATGTTCTATTGATGCATCCAGCATTCTCACTTTATATGAGACGTATATGAAAATGCCAGGTGCAGATTAAAGCTCAGATTGGATACCTTTGGTTCCACTGTCCAAATTCAGAATTTGGAGACACAGAGTGGAAATTTCTGGCTAGTCCCAGGATCCCGCAGGTGGGACTGGAAATTCAAACTGCTGTTGCTCGCGACTAATTCCAAAAGTAGAGAGAAACCGCACATTGGGCAGCCATCAACCATCAGCAGGCAGAGATTGATCATTCCCAAACTGCACTGATGGCCAGGTGATATAGCTGGTGATGGTGGCACCATGGAAAGGGAGGGTTGCCAGCACTCTCTGAATGTAGCTCATGTCCTATTATTAGCTGCTGCCCTGTTTGGGAACAATGCCTTTCCTACAGCCACCACCCATTGTGGAACTACTGCCCCACATGAGTTTACCACCCTGCAGCATGGGCATTGGTGCAGGAAGTGGAAAGGTTTTCTCCTCTAGGTGGCCAGGAGTGCACCACAAATACACTATAAAAACAGTAAGAGCAGATGGACCTCATGTTTAATGCCGGCACTCCAGGTCAAAGCACATGGATGCAGCAGAGAAATGAATTGTTTTGTCTCACACATGTTTGTAACTCTACTTGTGTGCAAAATGGCCTTGGTACGGCAACTGCTCTGCCCAGGTCCGTAAGAAACCGCAGAAAGTTGTGTACACTGTCCGGACCATCATGGAAGCCAACCTCCCATCCATGGACTCCGTCTGCACTTGCCTTTGCCATGATAAGGCTGCCAATAAGGCAAAGATCACTCCCATCCCGGTAATACTCTCTTCAAACCAATTCCATCAGACAGAAGATACAGAAGCTTGAACACACGTGTCAACTGGTTCAAGAACAGCTTCTTCCCTGCTGTTATTAGACTGCTGAATGGATCTGTCTAACTTCAAATCTAATGATGATCTTTCCTTTGTGCACCTCCTGTACAGCCGTAACCTTGTTTGTCTTGCTTTGTCTAAGCACCCTATGATCAATATGTCCTTGTATGTTATGATTTACTCACAAAACAAAACTTTTTTCACTGTACTTAGGTACATGTGACAACAATAATTCACATCAAATCAAATCAAAGGCCTGTGAATGCGTCATCAAAAGCCATATTTTTACAATTGTCCAAATCACAGCATGGCCTTCATTCACCTGCCACGTTGCACTGTGTTTACAGATACAGTTCTCTCCTTTATGCGAGACAAAGTAGCAGCTAATCAGCGACAGCAGCAACTAAATGATGGGGGACAGACACAACTCCACATTCTCACTGTCAGGAGGAAAGACAGGAAGATTGAAGCAACTGACTGAAGCAGGGAGGTCCATAGCAAATGATGGGGCATTCTGTTCTAATCCACTTTCTCACATCTGAATTCCTCCACATCCTACAATCGTTTCTGTAACAGAGAATGTTCCTCAACATGGAACTCTGAAAATGAAGAGTCATTGTTGTCCAATCTCACACTGTCAACAAGTGTCTCAGATACTACCACCACATGCACTCTCGACGATGGCTTGGGAGCAGGATCTGCATGTGGTGGTCATTGGGACTAAGTGTCCAGAAGCCAGGGCAGGCAGAAGAAAAACATAGGAGCTTACATGCGCCCGCCCCCCCCACCCCCAAAGGGTGGGCTCACACCCACGAGTCCTGCTGCAGAGGATTCAGGTGAGGACTTGGATGAGTCGGTGTACAGATAAAGGCTGATGAATGTGCACAATGAAATGTTTTTGTTGCAAAAGCAGTCCTGCCAAAAAGCTCACTGGCACTGCCAGGGAGCTTGGAGATGTTGAGCACCAACCTGGCACAGGGTTTTGTGAAGCTGTTTCATTCCAGTGTGGAAGTGATGGCCAACTCAATGACAGCTTTTGGCAGCCGTGTCTAAAGGCCAATATTTCAGCTTCTATTGGAGATTCATACCAAGGCTGTGAAATCTCAACTTGTTGCCATGGAGACTTAGACTGTTGGCTTCATGGCCATGGATAGCAATGCTGTAAAGGATGTTCAGAGTCGCACAGCAGTCTAGCAATCTGTCTTCCAGCAGATTACTCAGATTCTTGAGGTGCCGCCTTAGGACAGGCATGAAACATGAGCTGCTATCCTGTCAGCCCTGGTACTGTCGAGTGACCCTGCTGTTGTCCGTGAACGTGCCAGTCGGGGCTGCTGCTGCCCTTGGCAAGGTGGTGCTAACTGAAGCTGGTGTCTTCAAGGTCTGGAGCCAGTCAACAGCAGCCCACCAGATAATGTGCCGCTGTCCCCCAGGAAAGTTATCAGGCTTCCAACAACAAAACTGTAGCCTGAGAGATGTCACTGTGTAAGTCAAGTAAAGGCATGTGCTAGATAGACACTGTGGAATGCACAAGACAATTTGATACAGGCACAGACTTACGCCATTCAAAGCAAAGATACCATAAAAGGGAGGAAGGAGAGAGCGTTTTGGGAAAGCGACCAAGTGGCAAGACCAGAGTCTGAGGAATTGCAAAACTGAGAGGTAACTTTTTCACGCAGAGGGTGGTGCAGGTACAGAACAAGTTTCCAGAGAAAGTGGTGGAGGTGGGTGTAATTATAATATTTAAAGAGCATCTGGATGGGTATATGAATAGGAGGGCTTTAGAAGGATTTGGGCCAACTGCTGGCAAATGGGACTAGATTAGGTTGGGATATCTGGTCAGCATGGACGAATTGGACAAAAGGGTTTGTTTCTGTGCTGTACATCTCAATGACTTTCTGATTGCTGGAAAAAATTAACAGCATCGGCAGAGGGAAAGTAGAGTTAATGTTTCAAACCCAGTGACCCTTCATCAGAATGCAGATTTGCTGAGTTTCTCCAGTAATATCTGTTTTTGTTCGGGTTGATGTTGGTTGCGTAGATATAAATAATCTCAAAACATGGCTTACAAAGCTAAGATTTTACTAATATCAGCACCACATACAGTTGAGCTGGATTCCCAGTCAGAACTGGACAGTATTCCATTGCAAAATTCAGTGATAAAGTAAAGTATTCAGGAGGCTTTAGGCACTTTCCTGATGTTCTCCCTTTATGTGTATCAAAGCCAAAAGAATGAAGTATTAGTTAGTGGTCAGCTAAAAGATTTGCTTGCTGTTCTTTACTCTCAATGTCAAAATCTTTAATAACAGAGCATTGGATACTTGGCCACAACTTGCATTTGATGAGATATTTCCAATAGAACATCTGTTTCTGCACCACAGCAGTCCAGTTGGCAGAAAAATCTGCTCTCTGTACCAAAACCCTACTCAGCATTCCATCAAACAGACCTTTCATGTTGTTAGCTGCCATTTTACTCTGATTCCCAATCTCAGAAATCACAAATGACCAGGTTCCTCAGTTTAGCATTTTAATATTATGCACATTATTTCTCTGATTTATTTTATTTGCTTGCAACCATTTTATTATTTCATCGAGTGTTGCAATTGAGTGGTAAACTGGTACAATTAATACATTTTTTGTTTCTGACTGTAACTTTTGATCTTTGCAACAGAATTTCCAACACAAATAATTATTCAATACTTTTGTTATTGTCTACATTACTGATATCTAAACAGAATACTTTTAAAGTCTACATTTTCCCAAAAGTATTACTAAGTTTGGATTTTGTTTGAAACACTGGTGTGGGGAAATCAGTCAGCTCTTTTTTTATTGCTTTATCTAACTCCCTTAACAGCATTGCCAAATTCCATGAGTATTTTAAGCTGCAGAATGTTATGACTATGGAGTTGATTTACTTTTGTGTTTTGTGCTGCCTTCCTCTTCTTTTTCTGGTGCCAAATATGTTTACTTACAGTTAGCTTGAAGTCTTTTTCAAGAAATTTCTTTGCTGATTGTTCGCTTTAGCTCTGTTTGCTGGTTTAATAGCTGTTTCTTCTGCCTCCTTACAAATTCATTATGTCCAATTGCTCAGAAATCAAGAATTGTTTCTGTAAACATTATTCATTTTTGTCATTTTACAAAATCTGTCATTCCAAATTCAATATAACAAATTCTATTTTTTTTATGATGACATGCTTTCTTCTGCATTTCCTATTCTGTTTGTTGTGAGAATAAAAACTGCTCGGAATAGATCGTTTCTTGCAGAGAATGGGCAGAAATTTGGACCAGTTTACATTTATAGAAGATGGAAGAGAAATTTGGGCATCGTTTGAGGGTGCTGGGAAGATAAACCATGCTAAAGCATTCAGTTGTCATGAAAATGTGTCGTTTGAATGCATCTTAAGTTCACTGTGGACAAATCTTCTGCTGAATTACATTGTATCAAATCTCATATTTACCATTATGTAAACTTTTAACAGTTCCCTGTTTACATTACTATAAATATTTTAATCGCCTGTTTCAGAGATGTAATTGCACACTTCTGGTGCTGGTAAGACTTAAACCTGGGCCTCTTGGCTCAGAGATAGGAACACTATCACTGTGCCACAAGAATCCCTTTAATCTAATATATCGCGAAGTTAAGATTTTAATTTATTATGCAATTAAATCAAGAGATTTATTATTTAATCAGTTCGAAGGGATAAATTAAAATTGGCTCAAGAAGAGGATGGTTCTGAAGTTTATCATGGCCAAATCAGAAGTAGGAATTTAGGGTATGATAAAACAAAGACATTTGTACGCTAAATGCTAATTGCCTACAAATTAATCATATCAAGCTAAATTAAAGGCTGAATTTAATGACTACCATGATGTCCACAGGCTAGAGAGTTGGTGGTAACTCCACTGCTGCAACTTGCAGAAGACCTGAAGGGAATAACGCCTAATCAGACCTGCCTGTCAACAGATCTCCCAGGCCTTTGGAGCTCATGGTAAGAGTTTCAGGTGATTTGAAGGACTGATGGATTCTCAGTCCCCAGCAGCACCAATAGGAGCAGTATCGACTACTGGCACTCAGAAGACCTGGACAAGGATCCAACCAAGGAGAAGGTGGTGAGTGGGGCACTTTTGTTGGAGCCAGTCTGGCAGACCCTGGTGAGGAATGGGAAGGAGAGGACATTGGTGTAAAGAGGAGGACATTCATCCCGCTGTGTACATGAAGCAACCTCTGTACCCCTAGTAGCCTGCTCAGATGGCATGGGACCCCAACTTTGTTGCTGCAGATTGAGGAGGAGGTGGAGTCATTAAATTCTGCCCTAAATATCTAATTATAATCTTTATTTCAAGCAACCGTATTACACCTAGAACTAAGCTAGGTTAATGCCAATGCTATCAATACCTAAGCATAAAGTACAAGTAACCTCAGGACAGTAATTTATAGGCGCTTGAGTCCTGCTTGCCCCATATAAGAGCATAAGACATAGAAGTGAGGATGTGAGCACCTGGGAGGTAGGACAAAATGGCTGAAGGAGCTGCACAAAATGGCTTCTGCATTGTTAAACTGCACTGAACCAGACAGAAACAAGAAACTGCAGACTGATGTCGATTCGATAAATTGCAGAAGTAACAGTTTAACCTTAACACAAAGCAGGGACAAAGACAATTCTAAGAACAGGTTGTTTATAAGAAATCGTGATAGGCTAAGACAGTATGCACGAAGGCTTTATGCTATTTTATTGGTTATTACCAAGCAATCATGCTCCATGCCTGACTATGAACGATGAATGTAAACCATACGCAAACTCTGTAAGGGGTCGGATTCTTTTGGTGGTCTAGGGGTACTCATACTTCTGGGCTAATCAAAGTCTACTGACCTGGCCCTATCAAGGAATAAACAATTTCTTGTGTGATTGACAAAGAGTCGTTTATAGGTGTGTTTATTGACCAATCGTGGAACCAAGAATCCCCGGAGGTTCAGATCTTCAGAAGCAGAATTAGGCCATTTGGCCCATTGAATCATGATCTTAGTTGAGCTGATAATCCTCAACTTCATTTCCAAACAAAAGCACATCCAGTCCCCGGTTTAAGATACTCTGCTCAGAACTTTAAAACTGAAATGTGATTTAAAGACAACTGACAAGCAGAAGATGGTGAAAATTTTTGAATAGTTTGCTCTAGATTGTCGTTACTCCTCAGGGAAAATACTGGCACAAGAAAGGGAGAATGTGATGGTTTGTCAGCGGGGAAAGGCAGCTACAGGGAGGTGGAGAAAGAGATCCCACAGACAATGATCTAGTTCAGTTAGCACGAAATGTATTTCATTACCTGTGTGGGTAAAGTTGTCATCTACAAGTCAACACTGGAATGCTAACCACAGCTTTGGGAGGGCAAGAGAGGGAGTGCAGAATTGAAGGGTTTTAGGGAGATTTGATAAATAGAGAGACAGCAACCTTAGCAGTCAAAACTCAGCCTGCCTGCTACTAAAGTAAAGAGAGCAAGTGAAGGAGATCCTGGAATGGGGATGAGGACATCCAATTCTTCAGCTTCCGACAGGAACCAAGGCATGAACACAGAGAAGGCTGCTTTGGTTTTATGTTTTGTTGGATACATTTCTGCTGGACTCTATTGATTTGTTTTTCCCATTGCGGCTTGGTGAGTGGCGTTTTACAGAAAAGTTGCTCCAGTTCCAATCTCATCCCCTTAAAATTTGTTTCTTTTCCATTTACAACTTCTATTACCATTAATTAATATTAATTTTGATTAATCACTAAGGAAATATCAGAAATTGGGAACTAAATTTAAAATTCAGAGACTCAACAGGTTGAAATGTTGGGATTCTTGCCAAAACTACATGTACATTGGCAAAGGGATGGTCAAAGCAAAGCGTGTGTGAAAAGACTGGGGTGGGAATGAGAGATTTCATCTCATGGAGGGCCACCAGCATACTCTGATAGAGAGGAGCTATACAAGTGGCAGGCAATCTGCCTAAACTGCAATCAATATGCAAACAGAAAGAGCTGGACAACGAGGGGGTAGGGCAATCTGGTGAAAATCAACAGATGGTAAAAAAAGTTAAAGATATAATTAAAAGTCAAACTAAGGAGTTTTGAGAGAATGTCATTGTCTGTATGCTTTGTGATTACCAAGCTTTGATCTCCTCTTGAATTCTGGGCTCTCTTAGTTCTCTGGGTGCTGGGTGTATACACCTTTGAGATTCCTATGGTTTTCTTAGGCTGTGGCTACTCTATGGGGTAAAAACAATGACTGCAGATGCTGAAAACCAAATACTGGATTAGTGGTGCTGGAAGAGCACAGCAGTTCAGGCAGCATCCAACAAGCAGCGAAATCAACGTTTCGGGCAAAAGCCCTTCATCAGGAATAAAGGCAGTGAGCCTGAAGCGTGGAGAGATAAGCTAGAGGAGGGTGGGGGTGGGGAGAGAGTAGCATAGAGTACAATGGGTGAGTGGGGGAGGAGATGAAGGTGATAGGTCAAGGAGGAGAGGGTGGAGTGGATAGGTGGAAAAGAAGATAGGCAGGTAGGACAAGTCAAGGAGACAGTAACTGAGCTGGAAGTTTGAAACTAGGATGAGATGGGGGAAGAGGAAATGAGGAAGCTGTTGAAGTCCACATTGATGCCCTGGGGTTGAAGTGTTCCGAGGCGGAAGATGAGGCGTTCTTCCTCCAGGCGTCTGGTGGTGAGGGAGCGGCGGTGAAGGAGGCCCAGGACCTCCATGTCCTCGGCAGAGTGGGAGGGGGAGTTGAAATGTTGGGCCACGGGGCGGTTTGGTTGATTGGTGCAGGTGTCTCGGAGATGTTCCCTAAAGCGCTCTGCTAGGAGGCGCCCAGTCTCCCCAATGTAGAGGAGACCACATCGGGAGCAACGGATACAATAAATGATATTGGTGGATGTGCAGGTGAAACTTTGATGGATGTGGAAGGCTCCTTTAGGGCCTTGGATAGAAGTGAGGGAGGAGGTGTGGGCACAGGTTTTACAGTTCCTGCGGTGGCAGGGGAAAGTGCCAGAATGGGAGGGTGGGTCATAGGAGGGTGTGGACCTGACCAGGTAGTCACGGAGGGAACGGTCTTTGCGGAAGGCGGAAAGGGGTGGGGAGGGAAATATATCCCTGGTGGTGGGGTCTTTTTGGAGGTGGCGGAAATGTCGGTGGATGATTTGGTTGATGCGAAGGTTGGTAGGGTGGAAGGTGAGCACCAGGGGCATTCTGTCCTTGTTACGGTTGGAGGGGTGGGGTCTGAGGGCAGAGGTGCGGGATGTGGACAAGATGCATTGGAGGGCATCTTTAACCACGTGGGAAGGGAAATTGCGGTCTCTAAAGAAGGAGGCCATCTGGTGTGTCCTATGGTGGAACTGGTCCTCCTGGGAGCAGATACGGCGGAGGTGGAGAAATTGGGAATACGGGATGGCATTTTTGCAAGAGATAGGGTGGGAAGAGGTGTAATCCAGGTAGCTATGGGAGTCAGTGGGTTTGTAAAAAATGTCATTGTCAAGTCGGTCGTCACTAATGGAGATGGAGAGGTCCAGGAAGGGGAGCGAGGTGTCAGAGATAGTCCAGGTAAATTTAAGGTCAGGGTGGAATGTGTTGGTGAAGTTGATGAATTGCTCAACCTCCTCGCGGGAGCACGAGGTGGCGCCAATGCAGTCATCAATGTAGCGGAGGAAGAGGTGGGGAGTGGTGCCGGTGTAATTACGGAAGATCAACTATTCTACATAGCCGACAAAGAGACAGGCATAGCTGGAGCCCATACGTGTGCCCATGGCTACGCCTTTGGTCTGGAGGAAGTGGGAGGATTCAAAGGAGAAATTGTTAAGGGTGAGGACCAGTTCGGCCAAACGAATGAGAGTGTCAGTGGAAGGGTACTGTTGGGGACGTCTGGAGAGGAAAAAACGGAGGGCTTGGAGGCCCTGGTCATGGCGAATGAAGGTGTAGAGGGATTGGATATCCATGGTGAAGATAAGGCGTTGGGGGCCGGGGAAACGGAAGTCTTGGAGGAGGTGGAGGGCGTGGGTGGCGTCTCGAACGTATGTGGGGAGTTCCTGGACTAGGGAGGATAGGACAGTGTCAAGGTAGGTAGAGATGAGTTCAGTGGGGCAGGAGCATGCTGAGACAATGGGTCGGCCAGGGTGGTCAGGCTTGTGGATCTTGGGAAGGAGGTAGAACCGGGCAGTGCGGGGTTCCCGGACTATGAGGTTGGAAGCTGTGGGTGGGAGATCCCCTGAGGTGATGAGGTTCTGTATGGTCTGGGAGATGATGGTTTGGTGATGGGGGGTGGGGTCATGGTCGAGGGAGCAGTAGGAAGAGGTGTCCTCGAGTTGGCGTTTGGCTTCAGCGGTGTAGAGGTCAGTGCGCCAGACTACCACTGCGCCCCCTTTATCCGCTGGCTTGATGGTGAGGTTGGAATTGGAGCAGAGGGATTGGAAGGCTGCGCGTTGTGAGGGTGAGAGGTTGGAGTGGGGGAGGGGGGACGACAGGTTGAGGCGGTTAATGTCCCGGCGGCAATTGGAAATGAAGAGGTCGAGGGCAGGTAATAGGCCAGCGCGGGGTGTCCAGGTGGATGCAGTGTGTTGGTGGTGGGCGAAGGGGTCCTCGGAAGGTGGGCGGGAATCCTGATTGTGAAAGTAAGCTCGGAGGCGGAGGCGACGGAAGAATTGTTCGATGTCACGTTGTGTATTAAATTCATTGATGCGTGGACGGAGGGGGATGAAGGTGAGTCCTTTGCTGAGGACTGATCGTTCGTCCTCAGTGAATGGGAGGTCTGGAGGGATGGTGAAAACTCGGCAGGGCTGGGAGCTGGGATCTGGTGTGGGTGTGGAGCTGGGAGTGGGATCGGAGCCAGTACCTGGAGTGGGTGTGATGGTGGGGGGAATGGGGGTGGAGGCATGAGCTGGGGTAATGTTGCCCTCGGGGTTCTGGGGGGTGGGGATAGTGACAGTGGGGTCTGTGGGGGGGGAGTGTCAGCAGAATGCAGGTGAGTGGCACTGGTGGGGGTGGAAGTGGTGGTGATTATGGCAGTAGGGGTGGGGGGAGCTACTCTATGCCCATATAACATCCAATACCTCTTCATCCTAAAGTAAAGCTCTCATAGTCTCTTCTATACTATTATTTACACTTAGATATGTACATGGTACTAAATGCAGCTCGCACTCGTAATAAGTTACAAGCTTCTGTCTGGATTTTGATGGTCTTCTCTGTTCTGAATTTATGTTCATTTTATCATAAGGTACATCATTATCTTTAACACTTTCATGTCCCATTACTTTACACAAGGCATATGGTTAGGGAACAAATAAAAGTCAATAAACAAATTACAGAATGCCAGTAATGATTCAAAATAAAACGTGGAATCTGGAGGCAATAATCCATGGTGAGTGAGCAGCTGTGGTTAGAAACATAGCCACATAAGGAAGAAACTGTCAATTAAATATTATAGATAATAACATAACTGGAAAGGAGAGGGGAGAAGGATGCTTGATGATGCAGTGTGTTAATTGGAGACATCCTAATGGCAATAGATAAAAAGGAATACAATTGGAAATTAGAAAGAAAACCCATATGAATTACAATAATTGATATGAGGTTATCAATCATAATAATAGGAGCATGCAACTACCCACATAATATTAAAGGAACTGGGTAGCGGAAGAGGTATAAGCAAAAATGTTAAATGAGTCAAGGATATGGAATAATAAACTTGAGCATTTTTAACTATCCTCTTACAAACTAATAGGCAGGGACTATCAAAACAGCTGTGGACTGAGTTTTACAATTTGTGAAGGACTCCCTTTTGGACAAAACATAAAATGGACAATAAGAGAAGCTTCATTGTTGATCCAGTTGTTATGGACCAGACCAAACTCCCCTCAAAATATACGGAAGGTAGTCTAGACCCGAACATTTTTCTTATTTTAAACGTAAATGTAAGGTGTTGCATTCCACATGCAGTTTGATTGGTCAAACTACTGGATTTAAAGCAAAACACTTTATTCTTCCACAATAGTTCAAATACAACAAAAGAAGGAATTGGAATAACTTAACTCTACAGGAAAACTTAACAGAATAATAGATACAATAATTATTACTAATTAATTGATCCAATATAGTAACTTCCCATAAAAGCACTCTTGGCAAAAGGCAAATTCAGAAAACATATTGAATCATTTAATGATCAGCGAAGAGGGTTACCTCGGATTACAATGGGGCATTGATTAGATCAGCCAATGGGCTGAGAAGTGGCAGAAGGAGTTTAATTTAGATAAATGTGAGGTGCTGCATTTTGGGAAAGCATATCTTAGCAGGACTTATACACGTAATAGTAAGGTCCTAGGGTGTGTTGCTGAACAAGGAGACATTGGAATGCAGGTGCATAGCTCCTTGAAAGTGGAGTTGCAGGTAGATAGGACAGTGAAGATGGCATTTGGTATGCTTTCCTTTATTGGTCAGAGTATTGAGTACAGGAGTTGGGAGGTCATGTTGCAACTGTACAGGACATTGGTTAGGCCACTGTTGGAATACTGCATGCAATTCTGGTCTCCTTCCTATTGGAAAGATGTTGTGAAACTTGAAAGGGTTCAGAAAAGATTTACAAGGATGTTGACAGGGTTGGAGGATTTGACCTGTAGATAGAGGTTGAACAGGCTGGGGCTGTTTTCCCTGGAGCGTCGGAGGCTTAGGGGTGACCTTATAGAAGCTTATAAAATCATGAGGGGTGTAGATAGGGTAAATAGACAAGGTCTTTTCCCTGGGGTGGGGTGTCCAGACGTAGAAGGCATAGGTTTAGGTTGAAAAGGGAAAGATATAAAAGTGGACGTTTTCATGCAGAGGGTGGTGCCTGTGTGAAATGGGCTGCCAGAGGAAGTGGTAGTGGCTGGTACAATTGCAACATGTAAAAGGCATCTGGATAGGTATATGAATAGCAAGGGTTTGGAAGGTTATGGGCTGGGTGCTGGCAGGTGGGATTAGATTGGATTGGGATATCTGATCGGCATGGACGGGTTGGATCAAAGGCTCTGGTTCTGTGCTGTACAACTCTATAACTGTATGACTCTATTTGCAACTCAGTAGTAGGAAGAGGACCCCCAGATTTTGGCTGTAAGCAAGAGAGGAAACAATTAGCTTCCACTCTTTCAAGACCCCAACAGCAGCTGCTGGAAGCTAAGCTAAAGATCCTGATTCAGTGACAGCTTGACCACACCCATCCAGGCTGCATCTATTGTTCCAACTTCAAAAATACACCCAAGACCTCACAAGCTGTTTACTCGAGTGGCTCTGGTCAACCTCTTGATACCTATGCCTTAAAACCTCTCTTCAACAAAAAACAGGACAAAATACACTTCTTAGAGTGTATACCTCACACAGTATTGTCACATAGCCATGGGAAATTAACCATTACAAAGTAGAGAAATAAATATTGAGAGCATCTAGACAGTAGTGATTGCAACACAATTAAATTTAAAATAAAGATTGTGAAGATGGGAGGGGGACTTTAGTGATGACAATAGAACTGGGGAAAATAAACTTCTAAAATTACTGACAAAGAAATAAAACATAGTGACAAACATAAACAGTGATCAACAGAATCCAGGAGAAATGCATCCAGAATAAATCCCAACCATATCACAATGGCTGTAGTTTAAATGAATAGCACGGGTACATTCATTAGGGTAGCTCAGTGGTTGGCACTACTGCCTCACACCACCAGGAACCCAGGTTCAGTTCCTGCATCGGGTGACTGTCTGTGTGGACTTTGCATATTCTCCCTGTGTCTGCGTGGGTTTCCTCCTGGTGCTCCAGTTTCCTCCCTCAATCCAAAGATGTACAGGTTAGGTGATTTGGCCACGCCAAAACTGCCCATAGTGTACACTGATGTGTAGGTTACGTGCATTCGTCAGGAATAAATATAGGGTAGGGGAATGGGTCTGGGTGGGTTAATCTTCGGAGAGTCAATGTAGACTTGTTGGACTGAAGGACTTGTTTCCACACTGAAGGGGTTCTGAATTCCTGGATAACTATCATTTGACTCCAGTTAGAGTGGACTTCAATACTCTACCTCAATTGTTATTCACATATAACTTGAATATCAAGGCAACTTTGCCACATTTCTCTCAATCAGATGTAACAATGACTATTTTAGTTCTAAAGGAACTAAAAATAAATAAAAATAAATACAAGACAACACCTTTTTTTAATAGAAAAAGGACAGTTTTTTATTAACTTAAAAATGGGCAACTATATGGGCATGAAAGCTGAGCTGTCTGAAATGAATTTACTAATTAGTTTGTCGTAACTTTGTCCACCCCAGTCCAACACTAGCTGCTCCAAATCATAATTAGGTTACAAGATAGGACAGTAGAGAAACAGCGGCAAATGTTGAAAGGGAGATTTCAGAGTAAGTATGATTCTAATATCAAATAAAATTCTAAGGACTGAACATCCATGCTTAAATAAGGAAATTAAAGAATGCATTAAGCTTAAGGTGTAATTGGCCAAAGGTGAATGACAGGACAGATGAGTGATCTGAATACAGAGGTTGAATAAAAGTTAATGAGGAAAAATATGAGAGGGAACTAACTTGAAATGCAAAAACAGATAGCAAGTATTTCTATAGTTATCAAAAAAGGCAATGTTTAAGTAAAGGCAAAAGTGAGGACTGCAGATCAGAGTCTAGATTCGAGTGGTGCTGGAAAAGCACAGCAGGTCAGGCAGCATCCAAGGAGCAGGAAAATCGAAGTTTCGGGCAAAAGTCCTTCATCAGGACTGAAGGTTGGAGAGGTAAATGGGAAGGGGGTGGGGGTGGGGACAAGGTAGCAAAGTGAGTTGTGGCCTTCAAAGGATGAGAATATGGAGGTAATAGTTGATAATAAAGAAATGGTGGATAAAATGAATAAATACTTTGCTTCTGTTTTGTTATAGAGGATCTGGAAACAAATCCCAGTGACACTTGTAAATCTGGAGATTGAAGAAAGAGAGCAATTTGGCAAAATTCAAGTCACTCAGAAAGTGGTCCTGAGAGAAATGATGGAGCTGCACATTGGCAAATCTCCAGGTTCTGATGCACTTCATCCTGGAGTCTGAAAAGAGATGGCTAATGAGGTAGTAGATATGTTCGTGTTAGCTTTCCAAAATTTGTCAGATTCTGGGTTAGACTGGAAAATAGCAAATATCACCCCTCCATTCAAGAAGTGAGGGAGACAGAAAACGTGAAGCCATTAGCCAATTAATTTGACATCTGTCATGGAGAAGGCGTTAGAAAAAAATTGTTGAGGAAGTTATAATTACGCACTTGGAACGGCTCAAAGTAATCAGAGTCAGCATGGTTTTATAAAAGGAAAAATCATGTTTGACCAATGTTTCAGAATTCTTTGGGGGATACACTATAGATAAAGGGGAGCCCATTGAATTTCCAGAAGGCATTTGCCAAGATACCATGCAAAGGGGCTCTTGGTCTCAGGGTAAAATACTAGATGGTGTCTACAACTGGGTCTTTTTCAGATGGAAAGAATGTAATGAGTGAAGTTTCTCGGTGGTCTCTGCTGAACCAACAACTTTTCACAATTTATGTCAATGACTTAGATGAGGCAATCGAAGGTGCAGTGGCTAAAGTTTCAGATGACAAACAGGAAAGCATGATGTGGAGATAACATAATGAGGTTGCAGACTGATATGGATAAGTGAGTGAGCAAAAATCTGACAGATGGTTTATAATGCTGGAAAGTGTGAAGTTGTTCACTTTGCCAGGAAGAACAAAGAAAACTTTAACAGTGAATAACTGCAGAATTCCAAGGTGCAGAGGGATACAGAAATTCTCATGTAAGAGTCACAAAATTAGCAGGTTGTCAGAAGAGGAGGAATTGGGCAGGCTGGGCCTGTTTTCACTGAGTTTAGAAAAACAAGCGGTGATTTGATTGAAGTTTGTAAGATCCTGAATGATCTTGACAAAGTGAATGTGAAAAGGATGATTCCATCTGTGGGTAAGTCCAGAACTAGGAGATATGGTTTTTAAATTGTGTGTTGTTCTATTAGGACAGGGATGAAGGATTTTTTTTTCAATCAGAGGGTTGTGTGACTTTGGAACTCTGCCTCAGAAGGCTGTAGCGATGGGGTCAGTAATTTTTTTTAAAGATGAAAGTAGATAGATTCCTGTCAGGTATCAGAATGAAAGTTCATTAGAGATCAATAGTGTTATAGACCAAACCAGGCCCCCTCAAAATATATTTTAAAAATAATCCAGGCCCTAACTTTTTCTTATTGTAATGGTAAGTGTAAGGTGCTGCATTCTGGATGCAATTCGATTGATCAAACTACCAGATTTGAAGCAAACCACACTTCATTCATACAGTCTAGTTGAAATACAACAAAAGCAAGAATAAAAGAAAAAAATTGGCTTAACCATAACTCAATTAGAAAACCTAACAGAGTAATAGATTAACTACTAAACTGTAACTATTCCAATATAATAATATCCCACAAACACACCCTTGGCAAAAGGCAAATTCAGAAAACAGATTGCTTCACATGCAACTCCAACAGCCCAGGAGGGAAAAACATCAAGAGGACTCTGAGCGAGTGTCGCAAGGAGAGGTCTACTGCAGCAAGAGACCCAGCAATAACCGCTACTGAAAAGCTAAGAAACTAAAAAATCCTGGTTGTGCGCTGGCTTGACCACACCCATTCATGCTGCTTCTATTGTTCCAACTTTAAAAAAACCCCAAAGCTTCACAAGCTGTTTACTTTATGAGTTTTCAATAGACACCTTGTCTCCTCCATCTGAAAACCTTTCTTTTCAAAAAAACCCAGGACAGAATCAACCTCTTAAAGCCATAGTCTCATCACAATGGCAATGTTGAATTCAGAATGCAAACAGATCAGCTATAACCTTATTGAATGGTGGAGCAGCTCAAGGAGCTGAATGATCTTCCTCTGAACCAAATTCATAATGTATTGTAAGTAGTCAAGAAGTAATTTTGAAGTGTAAGTAGCTGTTAACGTCTAACTTATTCATAGCACTGCAAAAATGACTTGCTAATATGGCTCCCTGATTCATTCAGAGAAATAAATACAGAGGAACCTTGATTATCCGAATGAGATGGGCAGGTACTATTTCGTTCGGATAATTGATTATTCAGTTAATTGATTTCCTCTGGGGCTTGGAGTTTTCTGTGAAGTCTGCTCCCCCTTCAGGAAACGAGGCAGCAGCACACTGCGTGCAAGATCCCGCCCCTGACCGCCCCCCAGCCCTGTTCGCTCCCACCCCGCCCCTGCCTGTCCACCCCCAACCCCGTCCTCTCCTACGCCGCCCCCATGACATGCCCGCCCCCTAGCCCCATCTGCTCCCACCCCACCCCCACGGCCTGCCCACCCCAACCCCATCCTCTCCTACCCCTCCCCCATGGCCTGCCCACCCCAACCCCGTACTCTCCCACCCTGCCCCCACGACCTGCCCACCCCAACCCCGTCCTCTCCTACCCCTCCCCCATGGCCTGCCCACCCCAACCCCGTACTCTCCCACCCTGCCCCCACAACCTGCCCACCCCAACCCCATCCTCTCATACCCCGCCCTCTCAGCCTGCCCACCCCAACTCTGTCCTCTCCCACCCCACCCCCATGAACTGCCCACTCCAACCCTGTCCTCTCCCACCCTGCCCCCATAACCCTGCCCACCCCAACCCCGTTCTCTCCCACACCGCCCCCTCAGCCTGCCCACCGCAACCCTGTCCTCTCCCACCCTGCCCCCACGACCTGCCCACCCCAACCCCATCCACTCCCACCCTGCCCCCATGGCCTACCCACCCCAACCCCGTCCTCTCCCACCCTGCCCCCATGACCTGCCCACCCCAACCCCATCCTCTCCCACCCTGCCCCCATGGCCTACCCACCCCAACCCCGTCCTCTCCCACCCTGCCCCCATGACCTGCCCACCCCAACCCCATCCTCTCCCACCCTGCCCCCATGGCCTACCCACCCCAACCCCGTCCTCTCCCACCCTGCCCCCACAACCTGCCCACCCCAACCCCATCCTCTCATACCCCGCCCTCTCAGCCTGCCCACCCCAACTCTGTCCTCTCCCACCCCACCCCCATGAACTGCCCACTCCAACCCTGTCCTCTCCCACCCTGCCCCCATAACCCTGCCCACCCCAACCCCGTTCTCTCCCACCCTGCCCCCATGGCCTACCCACCCCAACCCCGTCCTCTCCCACCCTGCCCCCATGACCTGCCCACCCCAACCCCATCCTCTCCCACCCTGCCCCCATGGCCTACCCACCCCAACCCCGTCCACTCCCACCCTGCCCCCATGGCCTACCCACCCCAACCCCATCCTCTCCCACCCTGCCCCCATGGCCTACCCACCCCAACCCCGTCCTCTCCCACCCTGCCCCCATGACCTGCCCACCCCAACCCCATCCTCTCCCACTCTGCCTCCACAACCTGCCCACCCCAACCCCATCTGGCCCCACCCTGCCCCCATGGCCTACCCACACCAACCCCGTCCTCTCCCACACCACCCCCACGACCTGCCCACCCACAACCCCGTCCTCTCCCACCCCCGCCCCCTGCCTGCCCACCCCAATCCCATCCTCTCCCATCCTGCCCCTGCCTGCCCACCCCAACCCCGTCCTCTCCCACACCGCTCCCACAGCCTGCCCAACCCAACCCCATCCGCTCCTACCCCACCCCCCCCTCACCCCCCCCCCGCCTGCCTACCCCTAACCACGTCCGCTCCCACCCCGCCACCACAGACTGCCCACCCCGCCCCGCCTGCCCACCCCAATCACGTCCGTTTCCACCGCACCCCTGCCCACTCCCAAACCCATTTAACATCGCCTCCCATCCGCCCTTGCAGCCGCAAACATGCTCCCCAACCCTGCAACCCCGTCCACCCCCATCATTGTCTGCGCCCCCACTCCCCCGGCCGACAACCCCCCACCACTCAGGGCAGCTGGACTGTACACCAACAGTAAGACTGCTGCTGCTGCTTTGTGGGTTAAGTCTCCAACACACACACACACACACACACACGCAGACACACACGCACACACATACACACACACGCACGCACACACATGCACACACACGCACGCACACACATGCGCACACACACGCAGACACACATACACACACACACACACACACGCACGCACACATGTGCACACACACATGCACACACACAAACGCGCACACACACACACACACGCGCACACACACACATGCACACACACACGCACACACACACAAGCACACACATATACACACACACACACACACACACACACACACACACACAGAACCTTTGCCCTATTTAGGACAATGTTGGAAAGATTATCTGGGGAAGGGGGTTTAGGGTTCACCTCTGTGTAGAACTCCTGGAAAAGTGTGTGGGGAGAGAGGGAGAGAGAGAGAGAGAGAGAGGGCAGGAGGTCAGACATTTACAGACTGCCTGTACAGTCCAGGACTGTTCTTGGCAGCATTTCAGTGAGCCGCGTTCATTTTTAATCATTGTACCTGTAAACAAAAGACGCCATCGGGGTTGAAACAGCTCTTTGACGTAACGTTTCTATCGGGATCTTGAGATCCCCTTCAGATAATCCATTATTTGGATAATTGATATTCGGATAGTTGAGGTTCCTCTGTAATGGGCAGGACACTGGGGGGACCTCTTTGTTGAATTAGTGCCATGGGATCTTATCCATTGAGAGGATAGGCAGGATCTTGGTTTAACAGGTTCACTAAAAGATGGCAACACAGTGTCTGCGCTTCTGAGTGCAAGGCAAGCAATTGGAAACAGTAACAATTAACATGTGGCAACGACCATCGTGACACTTGCTACTTGTCACACTTCATCATGGTTCGACAGTATACATTGTGGGTGAAAACTGTCGATAGTCACTAGTTGTTTTAGAATGTTTTCGATTTTCAGCAAACGTTTTGGCAATGGGAATTCTGATCTATTTGAAAGGACTGCAATGCAATAGTTTATACTGTTCTGGGTTTGACCCTCACTCAATGTGTGCAATGAGGGGATGGTGATAAGGTGGGATGTCCCAGGTTTCAGTCTTGGGGCAAATGTCCTTACTGCAGTGAAATGGATTTCACTAGCTTTCAATGCGAATGAAGGAACACATGAATCTCCCATTCGAAACACTGAACCATAGAACAATATTTAGCTTATTCTCCACCAGGACTAATATAGATATGAGGCATAATGCAACAAGTTAGGAGAGCAAAGTGATCTGCTTTTACCAAAAAAACTTAAATTTAAATGAGTAAACTATTATTTCTCAAACATTATTTAACTGCACTCATCTCTTTTAATTACATTTCTCAGTAATATTAAAAGTAGAGAGCCTAGGAACAGTCGTAGGCCATGCAGCCCATTGACCTTGCCCCATGATTTAATGTGATCATTGGCTGATGGAACATTTCTATTTTCTTTTACTCACAATGTCCCCAAAACGCTGTTGTCTATTGGTAATCAATCAAACTTTATACAAACACTGAGCTTCCATAACCCTCTCAGGTAGAGAATGCCAAAACTTCACGACCCTCTGAGGAAAGAATTTGTCCTCATCTCAGTTCTAAAAGGCACCCCCCCCCCCTTATTTCTAAATTAAGCCCCCTGGTTCACGATTCACCAACCAGGTGAAACATCCTCCCAGCATCTACCTGTTCATCCCTTTAAGTATCTTGTAGGAATCAACATGATCACCTCTCAGTTTTTGACACTCTAGAGAGGACAGGAACAGTGTGCTAAGTCTTTCTTAAAAGGGCAGTCCTACCATCCCAGGATTAAGTCTGGTAAACCTTCAGTGCCTTTTATGGCAATAACGCTTTTGTTGAGATAAAAGAGATCAAAACTGCCCACACCACTCCAGATGCAGTCTAACCAAGCTCTGTACAGCTGAAGTAGGACTTCACTCACCTTCTACAGATACAGACTCACAATCCATTAACCTTCTTCCTAGCTTGCTGCACCTGCATTCACTAACTCAATGCCAAGGACAGTAAGTCCCTTTGAACATCTACACTTTCCTACTTCTCATTATTTAAGAAATACTCTTCACGTCTGTTCTTCCTGCCAAAGTCAATGGATTTATTTTGTTCCATTTATCTGCCAAAGTTTGAGCGTGTGAGGTCCAATGTGTGTACGTAAGTCTTTGCATTTCTGAGCATTTCTCTACACATTTTATGTATATATAAGTGTGTGCATACATCTGCGCCCGCGTTTATGCTTATGTTTTTATGCATATGCGTGTTCTGTTTGTGTGTGTCTGCGTTTCCGTGTGTACCCCAAAAATTGGAAACAGTAACAGTTAACATGTGGCAATGACCATCTTGCCACTTGCCAAGTGCTAACGAGGAAATTATTAAAACCTGATCAATAATATCCACTTACTCTCCTATGCCTGCAAAGACAATTCAGTCGGTTTCTGAACACTGTCACTATGCACATCGGTATTAAAAGAAATGTTGAAAGGATTGGCATAAAGACTGTCAGGAGGTCTGAAAGATGAATGTGCAGATACATTTTTGCAATGGTGCTTTAGATCTATTGCACCTTGGCGTCTTCCTGTAATCTAATACAATCTTTTCACATCTTGCAGTTAAATTGCAGAAATACTTTGGATTTCTGAAGTTCAAGCTGACAGACATTAGTGCCTGTAACCATAGACTTTGAGTGACACTGCAATTTACTGATTTTCAGGAATCCACATCAAAGTATGCAATGCAGCTTTCGTAAACACAGGGCCCAGGCTGGCTTAAGCAGGATGGCATTACCTTTACATTTATAAAGCACCTTTAACATCACAAATGTCAAAAATTTCTTCACAAGGGTATACTGAAACAAAATATTACACTGAGTTGTTGTTGTTGTCTTGTAGTGTCTGCAAAGTTGTATGGAGTGCACTACTTCGTGCAAGAGATGTGGCTAAGGTATGAGTCATAGAGGACGCAAACAGACCCTTCGGTCCAACCAGTCAATGTTGAACATAATCTGAAACTAAACTTTCACACCCGCCTGCACCTGGCCCATATCCCTCCAAACTTTTCCTATTCATGTACTTAGCAAATGTCTTTTAGACACTGTAATTGTACCCACATTCACCACTTCCTCATTCCACACATGAACCATTCTCTGTGTAAAAAATTGCCCCATGACATTTTTTAAACCTCTCACCTTTAAAATATGCCCTCTAGTCTTGAAATCCCCCATCCTAGAGAAAAGACTATTACCATTAACTCTATCTATTCCTCTCATTATTGTATTAACTTGCATCAGATTGCCTCTCAACCTCCCATGCTCCAGTGAAAAAAGTCCCAGCTTATCCAGCCTTTCTTTATAACTCAAACCTTCCATTCCGAGCAACATCCTGGTAAATCTCTTCTGTACCCACTCCGGCTTGATAATATCCTTCCTATAACTGGGCGACCAGAACTGGACACAGTATTCCAGAAGAGACCTCACCAATGTCCTACACAACCTCAACATGATGTCCCAACTCCTATACTCAAAGTAGTGATCAATGAAGGCAAGCGTGTCAAACATCTTTTTGACCAGCCTGTCTATATTTGATGCAAATGTCAAAGAATTATGTACTTGCATCCCTAGGTTCCTCTGTTCTACAACATTACTCAAGGCCCTAACATTAAGATGCTTGCAACTTCTTAATTGTCATCCTTGCATTTGACAAATTAACTCTATGCGTGTCCAAACATTTTAAGTGGGCATCCACAATGACTAAAAACATAGATTGTCAGAGTAATGTTTTGTTTACATGATACTAACTGCATCCATTCTAGCTAAGCACAGAGCTATTGCTCCTTCAGTAGAATGTCAACCTCATCACATGATCATGACATCATAATCGGCATGGCTTCTTATGTATATGGTTAACTGTTCATTTTTTACTCTATACAAGTCACGTGTGGAGACATTTGGGCAGATGGCGTCTTAAAGAAGCCTTGTGAGGTACAGAGGTGAAAGCATGTAGTGAGAAAATTCCAACACATGGAGCAGAAGCTGCTGAAGATTCTAATGGCGGAGCAATTAAAATCAAGTATTAAATCAAGAAAGCTCTCAAAACTAGAATTAGAGGAGCACAGATAACCTTGAGGAATGTGGGTCTGGAAGAGATTATAGGAATACAGAGGTGCAAGGTGATGAAAGGATTTGAAACCAAGGATGAGACTCTTAAAGCTAAGACAGGTGTGGCCAGGAGTCATTGTAGGTCAGTAAGCATAGTGAGGATAGAGGGGCAGGACTTTCAGAAAGCTTTTGTTAAAGCCCCACATAGGAGGTTAGTGAGCAAAATTAAGGTGCATGGTATTGGGGCAAAGTACTAACTTGGATTGAAAGTTGGTTGGCTGACAGGAAACAAAGAGTAGTGATAAACGGCTCCATTTCGGAATGGCAGGCAGTGACCAGTGGAGTACCGCAGGGAATCAGTGCTGGAACCAATTTAGGTAAAGGGGCAGTACAAAGAGATCTGGGTGTTCTTGTACACCAGTCGATGAAGGTAAGCGTGCAGGTATAGCAGGTAGTGAAGACGGCTAATAGGATACTGGCCTTCATAACAAGAGGGATTGAGTATAGAAGCAAAGAGGTTCTTCTGCACTGTACAGGGCCCTGGTGAGACCACACCTGGAGTATTGTGTACAGTTCTGGTCTCCAAATTTGAGGAAAGACATTCTGGCTATTGAGGGAGTGCAGCATAGGTTCATGAGGTCAATTCCTGGAATGGCGGGACTACCTTACACTGAAAGACTGGAGCGACTGGGCTTGTATACCCTTGAGTTTAGAAGACTGAGAGGGGATCTGATTGAGACATGCAAGATTATTAAAGGATTGGACACTCTGGAGGCAGGAAACATGTTTCCGCTGATGGGTGAGTGCCGAACCAGAGGACACAGCTTAAAAATACGGGGTAGACCATTTAGGACAGAGATGAGGAGAAACTTCTTCACCCAGAGAGTGGTGGCTGTGTGGAATGCTCTCCCCCAGAGGACAGTGGAGGCCCAGTCTCTGGATTCATTTAAGAAAGAGTTGGATAGAGCTCTCAAGGATAATGGAATCAAGGGTTATGGAGATAAGGCAGGAACAGGATACTGATTAAGGATGATCAGCCATGATCATATTGAATGGTGGTGCAGGCTCGAAGGGCAGAATGGCCTACTCCTGCACCTATTGTCTATTGTTTATTGACTTGGTACGAGTTGAGCCATGGGAAGCAAAGTTTTGAATGACCTCAAATTTGTGAAGGGTGCATTGTGGGAGTTCCAGCCAGGGATGCATTGGAATTGTCGAGCTTAAAGGTAATAGAGACATGAATGTGGTGTTTATTAGATAGACAGTAAGTAGGATGTTATACAAATGAATTTGAGAGCTGCCAGGGATGCGGAACTAGCTAATCTATGTGAAGGTCCAAATATGAATAAATTAGACAAACTGACTGGTTTAATCTCAATTGTTGCTTACAAGAAAGATATCGCTGATAGCTAGGGAAGAGAATGTGATGTAGATCACCATTCTGTTCAGTTTTTAAAAAATAAAGCTGCTTAAAGTAAAAGACCTGGCCCATTTCTTTTATCAGCAGAATCTTTATTCTGCTCCAAGGGATAATCACCCTTCCACCACACTCCAACATCTCACTAAAGCATCCCAAATAATACTCATGGAACACAAGCAAAAATCCTTCAAACGTTTAAGACAATTTGAAACAGCTGTCACATGGCTCGCCTAAACACTCAGAATTGGCTTGCAAAAGGGAATCACTAAGATTTAACTTTGTATGAGCTGCAAACTGTCTTTCAGTTCTCTTGAATGAAATCTGCTTGTTCTATCTGTTATTCTAAGTCAGTGTTGTCCAATACCTTACACAAAGCACGTGGCTAATTGAAACTGTGGATGTGGTCAACAGTATTTCTGATTGAGTAACAGCTTCCATTGTAGGGTCTGTGATCTCAATCCTCATATCCACACTGCATTACCATACACACTGTAATCTTCTTGTATATTCTTTAGAAACATGAAGTGATGAAAAACAGTGTGTGTGCGTTGTGTATACTTATCTCCTTGGTTACAGAATGAAGATTGATATTTCTTAAGTAAACATAAATGTGAGTTACATTTCCCTGTAATACTTGTAATGATTAAGACATTTTCATGTGGTTAAAGTAATGCTGCCATAGCCATATGTGGAGCTAGTCAGCAGTTTCTATTGCGTAACTCTATAATTAACTGCAATCGGTTACTTAATGAAAACTACACGCGGCTTTATAGGCAGGCCCAACAAGATAAACTTGGCAAACTTAATTAGTCTGAACCACTTTTCAACCAAGTTTATGCTGAGTTGTGTTTAAAATCAGAAACAATAAGAACACTGAAATTGTCAATTCAGGATCTTAGCATCATTAAAAACAATTAGCATTATTATACCAAATGACAGAATGCTAGGAGGGATGCAAGTCAGCACTGGAATTATCACTTTGATGCAGTTATTGTACAAATCACATATGGAAAGCTCTTGTACTTTTTTTTGTAATTATGTGAACCCTTGGACTGTTTTGTTGTCTTCTTCTTATCAACAGACTAATTGCTTTATTTTCAAACACAATATGGAGCTATTGGCATGTATTGGAGATGTTAGAAGTTCCTGAAGATAAACATGAATATCACAACAATGATAGCACATCTAACATTCTAAACCACTTCGCAGTATTGTCCCAAAGTTGGAATATGAGGATGATTAATCTTCACTTGCGTTGAAAAATGTAATATCTTTTGTTTAAAAGGAAACAACTTTAAATGAGCCCAGACACTGTTAAAATGGCTGCTGAAATCACCTGACCCAGAAAAGCAGTTAATAAAAAGCCTTGAAATGGATTACCAAGAGTTTGGACAGATCCCTGGAGGAGTTCACATTTGCTATTGTTGAAAGTCTTTTAAAAACTAAGGACATCAAACAAACAGGTATCTCAATTGTAGAAACTGCCAGTGACAAAGGAGCTCAATCAAAATCTACTATGCAAAATGGAGTAATGGAGATTACTCTAATTGTGTCAATGCTATCTCAATCACTGGGACAATCTTCGGGTAGATAAAACGGTTAAAGCAGGTAGATAAATCCATTATAGCAGGTAGATAAATCCTTTATAGCAGGTAGATAAATCCATTATAGCAGGTAGATAAATCCGTTATAGCAGGTAGATAAATCCGTTATAGCAGGTAGATAAATCCTTTATAGCAGGTAGATAAATCCATTATAGCAGGTAGATAAATCCATTATAGCAGGTAGATAAATCCGTTCTAGCAGGTAGATAAATCCATTATAGCAGGTAGATAAATCCATTATAGCAGGTAGATAAATCCATTATAGCAGGTAGATAAATCCGTTCTAGCAGGTAGATAAATCCATTATAGCAGGTAGATAAATCCGTTCTAGCAGGTAGATAAATCCATTATAGCAGGTAGATAAATCCGTTCTAGCAGGTAGATAAATCCATTATAGCAGGTAGATAAATCCGTTATAGCAGGTAGATAAATCCGTTATAGCAGGTAGATAAATCCGTTATAGCAGGTAGATAGATCCCTTATAGCAGGTAGATAGATCCCTTATAGCAGGTAGATAAATCCATTATAGCAGGTAGATAAATCCGTTCTAGCAGGTAGATAAATCCATTATAGCAGGTAGATAAATCCATTATAGCAGGTAGATAAATCCATTCTAGCAGGTAGATAAATCCATTATAGCAGGTAGATAAATCCATTATAGCAGGTAGATAAATCCGTTATAGCAGGTAGATAAATCCGTTCTAGCAGGTAGATAAATCCATTATAGCAGGTAGATAAATCAGGAAGGCCTGTTGAACAGCATTAGCTCTCTCCTGAAAGTCTTTTTTCTCTTCAAGCTTTGTCCTTATCTCTGTTACATTTTTGGAATACATCACTGAGATAGAGAAATTAAAAATAAAAGGAACTTCAAGTGCCACAGCATGTATTCTAGGAAAGGGTCAGATTACAGTTTAAGAGACACTGTCTCCAGATAAATAATCAGCTTACGTTGGCCACAATACCCCTGGAACCTCAAGACTACCAAAATATTATTCTTTTATTTATGGAGTTCAACTTCTATCAACTCCTCCTCCGTCCTTTAAATTATTTTGTTTGCATGCTAGCCATGTGTGTCACAGGATTTAAGAGATATTTTTTACCTTTTAGTAAGTTTTTCTATTTATACCTGTAGCAATACTGTGGCTTTAAGAGATCCTGTTTTTTGTATGAAGAAAGGTTGAGACAGAGGTGCTAAGCAGTCTGCTTCAACCCCCACAAGGGAAGCATCTTGTGAGGGCTTGGGTTTATTTCTAAATTGGAACAATAGAAGCAGCCTGGATGGGTGGGGTCAAACTCCACAAAACCAAGGTTTTTAGTTTTAATTTTTCAGCAGCAATTGCTCATGTCTTGAAGCTGGGTTTGGAAGCTGCAGTTCATCTCTCTCTGTTATTTACTCTCTGAGTTTTCTCTTGATGTTTTTTCCTCCTAGACTGGAGAATTGCATGTGAAACAATCTATTTTACTGAAAGTGCCTTTTGCCAAGGGTGTGTTTATGGGATGTTACAATATTGGAACCGTGACTGTTTTGTACTTAAATAAGTTATTGTTCTGTTAAGTTTTCCAATTAGAGTTGTTATTCCAATTTCTTCTTTCCTTTGTTGCATGTTAACTATAGTTTATAAATAAAGTGGTGGCATGGGTTAGCACTATTGCCTCATAGCGCCAGGGAACAAGGTTCGATTCCAGCCTCGGGCAACTGTCTGTATGGAGTTTGCACATTCTCCCTGTATCTGCATGGGTTTCCTCCGGGTGCTCCGGTTTCCTCCCACAATCCAAAGGTGTGCAGGTCAGGTGCATTGGCCATGCTAAATTGTCCATTGTGTTCAGGGACGTGTAGGTTAGGTGCATTAGTTAGGGGAATGGGTCTGGGTGGGTTACACTTCGGAGGGTCGGTGGGTTACACTTCGGAGGGTTGTTGGGACAAAGGGCCTGTTTCCACACTGTGGGGATTCTATAATTCTAAAGTGTGGTTTGCTTCAAAAATGGTAGTTTGATCAATCGAATTGCATCCAGAATGCAGCGCCTGGTACTTGCCTGTAAAATAAGAATAAGTTAGGATCTAGGCTATCCACTTATTATATTTGGTCCAGTCCATAATATACCATACTGCATTTTACAATAAAACTAGCTCCTGGTTTATTAACTTGAGATTTAACAAGCTTCATCAAGCTTTACATATGGTCAAGTACATACTGAACTGAAAAAGCATTTTGAAAAGAAATCATACTCAGGGTGAAATGGAGACAGTTACCCACTTTTCCAGACTTGATCATAATAGGATCATTTTAAAACACAATTGGTTACAAAGAGATATAAAGGCGGATGACCAACAATTTAAATGAGAGCTATTTGAGCATCATAATGGAGTAAAGGGAAGTAGCAAGGTAGAGGAGTTGAGAGAGGGAGTTTGAAGGCTTTAGACCTTTGCAGATGAAAGTATTGTCAACAAAAATGGATAAATTAAAATCAGGGAGGCTCAATAATGGTTAATGCAGTGGGTGGAAGCAAAGAGGGGATACCAGGCAACTAAATCCATGTGGATCCAGGGGTTCAATGCTCTTTGATTAAGCTGCTCAATCCAGTGACTCCTCAGGACAACCACAAGATCAGACATCCCATCCCTAACTCTTCCAATCATTCTCCACCCAAACGCCCCTCAGGTCTCCAAACATTGCCCTAGGTCTTTGATCCTCCCCACAACTGATCTCCACTCAGACCTTCAACCTTTGACCTCAGGTATCCACATTCCCAAGAAAGAAGGCTGGGATCAGCTGGATCCCATATTGGCCCTTGCTCCTCTCCCCTCAGTGCTCAAACCCTCTCACACCACTACAATGTGCAGTGGATTCCTGACTTCTGCGTCTCACACGCTTTGTCAAGACCATGCTCCCTGCTGCCCACAACATCCACTCTTCTCTTCAACTCCTGTTGGCTCAGGCATGTTAAAATCCAGCCAAGGTCATATTGGAAGTGGGGCATTGCATAAGTCCATCAGGAATCAATCTTATTTGAGAATCCTAACCTGTCATCTAAAAAGTTAAACGTAATTGGCTTCAGGAGATTGCACTGCTATTTTTCTGTCAGACAGCAGCAAAGCCTGTTTCGGATTAGCTGTCCCTTTATGTTCAATACACATGTGAATGTGAAACTTGCAATGCATTAACAAATTATGCAGCAGCCCCTCACACTCCTGCATGAAAGAAACATTGGGAACAAAAAACACAAAGACTCGTTAATCCATTCAGATGAAAACTTTTGAAGTTAATGCTTTACTGTAAACAACAATTTGCATATTCCATCGACATTACCAACTAGTATGAATATTTTAGTTCTCCAATACTCTTGCCAAAATCTAATCTCACCCTTTATTCAAACCCCATCCCACGAGAGTTCCTCTACCTGACTATGTCTTGTTCACCTATCATTCATGTGTTTGACTGCCTCGGAGCTCCACTCGCTATAAAGTTTAACGTATGTTGAACATCTGACCACATCCTCTCCTATATGAAACTCTGTTCACCCATCCCCCGCAACGATCTATCATCTATCACCGAACATCCATTGGCTCTATAGCCCCAAATGCTTTGAATATAAAATCTTCATCCATATTTACAATCCTCACCTTGCTCGAAATCTGTAATCCTCTTTACAACCCAGCTTGTAATAACTGCTCTCCCACTAACACAATATATCAAAGGGGGAGTGCCTTCAATGGACAAAAAAGGATCATGGGTGGACTTCTGTCACTTCATGTAAAATAAACTCTTCAAATCACAATACATAAATGTAATCTCACTCTTTTATTGAAAGGAGTACCTGTCAGAGTGTGGTGCACTTGTGTTTATTCTCACATTGAACAGTAATCAGCAATTTTTATTTGAAGACTTTTGGCCATCTGTCACCTTCCTGTTCCTCACAATTAGTTGACACCTGACACAGGAATTAAAACACCTTTTCTTTAATCATGGCGGGCAGAATCTGATTGGGGATTGAGCGTCATGGGGCTAGTGTGAGACATGAGGCAGAACACACAAGAATTCCAGCAAGGACTATCTATACCTCAACACCAGGAGCAACTTGCAACTTGTCTTTAGCTTTGGAGGGCATCATGGTGAGTTTCTTACCAGGCAGAGGTGAGTTGTCATTTGAGGGGGAATTATTGCCTGTTAAGCACATTACGAATTGCAAATGTGTATTAATTGCATAGATTAGACGAGGCTGTATCTCAGAGCTGAATGAATTAATGATTTTATTGTCACAAGTATTTTACAGTGAGAAAAACAGTAAAATACAGTGAAAAGGTTTTCCATGTCAACACTGTCCAGCACCATTTTGAATAGTTTTAAGAATAAGAAAAAAATAGAAGGAAATAGCTTAAACAGAATCCATCAGTCCTGATCCAGCTCATCAGCAATGATGCCTAAGCCACCATCCCTGCTTCACCTTCTCACCAGACCCAAACAACATTGAGGTTGCTGATCCCCAGACGCCATCTTTCACTGCAGGGCCTACCGTGCTGACCTCACCTCTGCCAATGTAGCAGCTGCCAATTCTGATGCTAGGACCCATGTTTGCTCCAGAAAAGTAAGCAAGGGCTCACTCAAGCCTGCCAAGTGGTCTGTTCTCAGTGGTCACCCATTTCATACCTGCTTGCATGCTTCCTACACTAATACCTTGCCTTGACTTGCTAATTTGCACCTTGCCACTCATCAAAATTGTTAGTCCTCAGTCCAGTCAAGAGAGATAACCTTCAGTCGGTGGTGGGGGTGATGGTGCATTAAGTCAGAGACAGCATCCAATAATAGTCCAGAGACTTAGACACGGTCAGTCACTCAGGCCGTTCAAGATCATTAGGGGTGCAGAGCCAAATATCAGGCAGCCCACTATCCATCTTAAATCATCTTGCCCTATGGCGAAAGTGAGGACTGCAGATGCTGGAGATTAGAGTTGAGAGTGTGGTGCTGGAAAAGCACAGCAGGTCAGGCAGCATCTGAGGAGCAGGAAAATTGACATTTTAATAATTCCTGATGAAGGGCTTTTGCCTGAAAGATCGATTTTCTTGCTCCTCGGATGCTGCCTGACCTGCTGTGCTTTTCCAGCACCACACTCTCGACTCTTTTTGCCTTACTGGGGGCTGTTTCCTCCCAGAATGAGGGCAACGAGGTTATTAAGGGAGCTGAAAGTGGGTGGCATCATTTTTTTTGGTGCAGATGGGGAGCTGGTCAGAGTGAATGAGTAGGCAGCACAGAGGGCAAGCACGGTTAGTGGGGTGGATGAGACCGCAAGACAGCTGATGTTGCAGGCAATGGTGAGAGTGGTACACCCTTGGTGGGAGGTGAGAACAGTCGTAGAGGTAGAGCGAGTGTAAGGTATGAGGGAGAGGATGGTGACACACTAACATTGGTGGAATGGAGAGAGTCATTGGCCTTCTTAGATGGTCACAACTTCCCAAGATCCAGGTGGCAACCTCAGACCGGACTGGCATGGTGTCCTAGGGGGCAAGAAGACGTCCCATCACTGCACCACCCCATTCCCTAAGCCTCCACACAGAAAGATGGGTGCCAATTTTCCCTTGTTTGCCATGCCTGGGGCAAATATCAGGAATGGTGCAGGGCAGCTGTAGACTGAAAATGTTCGACAGGATGCACAATGGCTTTTGAAGGATGGCACAGTACCAAGATTGCCAGTCTATTCTGGAATATCTCTGCAATGGCGAGTCGTTCCCAAGTACAGCGAGTGGCAGAATGGGGTTGGAATCAGGTGAGAGGGGAGCCGTAAGTATGGGGTAGGCAGTTATTGACCCGGGTTTGGTTAGATACAGTGAGAAATCTCATGAGGCTTCGTGGAGAGAAACTGTCTGTGAAACTGACACTCAGCCAAAAACAACATGAGATTCAGCGCGTTGTGTCTGTCATGTAACCAGAGCAGTTCTTCCCATTGTCCTCATAAATAGTTTATAATGGTTAGATCATTGTCAGACAATGAAGTCCAGATGCCACTCATCTGCACACCATCTTGATAAAATAAAGCTTTCCGTAACCATTGTTTCTGAATTCCATGTTTGGAGTCACAGAGTCCACAAATTGATACTGCATGAGAAATTGCGTGACATTCCCCAATGCCAAGACTCACTCTCAAAATCTACCTGTTTTCTTCACTTTTTACCTCGTTCCAGCTTCCACTTTACCAACCATCTGGAAGCAGTTTGCTGCATTAAGGATGGCACATCTGTGAATAGTTACTGTTGTATTCTGCGCATTTAGGAAATCACTTCCAAACTTGGCATGTAGTTGCTCAGATTTGCAAAACAACATGAAATGAAGAACTTGAAGTCTGCTTTATCATATTTTTTAAAATATAACAGTTTAGTTGCTGATAAAAAAAATTGCTGACCAAGGTTTTATTTCCCAAAGATGTGTAAATGAAGATTGAATCCATATTCTCCAGTTGGTTAGTGCTTGATCACTGACCAGTCTCAGACGGTGCTGGAGAGGCTACAGGTCAACTTAAAGTGTGGGCCTAAATGAGAAAATGCTGGAAAAGCTCACTAGGTCTGGCAGTACTTGTGGAGAGGAATCAGAGTTAACGTTTTGGTTCTGAGAAAGGGTCACTCAACCTGAAATGTTTACACTGATTTTGCTCCACTGATGTTGCCAGACTTGCTGAGCTTTTCCAGCAATTTCTATTTTTGTCTCTGATTTACAGCGTCCGCAGTTCTTTCGGTTTTTATAACATGTGGGGCGATTGTAAACCAGTGGTGAAAAAGTACATTCATACAACATGGGTAGTCACTGTCTATTTATTTGGTGTCCGTTTGAAGTAATCTCACACTTCACAGACTGAGCAAATGTTTTCACAGACTGGCTGTGTGGAAATGGTTGAGGGATTGATCAGAGGTGGAGGTTGAAGCCGCTTTAAGACAGCTTCCTAATGCATTCCCAATGGTGTGGAGTTATGCCTGGGAAAGAGCGATACGTCCTGCTGAGGGAGGCCACAGGCATTGCATTGTTGGCAAACTAGCCTTTCACCATGTGTAGAGTCTGCCGTCCTATGGAGGATATCTCCGTACAGGAGGCTGGTAAAGAAGAGGCCATCGGAGCTGTTGGAAGCAGAAATGGACCTTTGTCCATCATTCCCAAGCTATATATTGCCTGTCTGAAATTTCCGTTTTGACTTACACGTCCACAGACACCTCCGTATTGAGGTGCCAGTGCAGCGTCCCTCAGCAGTGTCCATCTCTCCTGCCCATAGGGCTGCTCACACTTCAGAGCTGACAGCTCTGTGATTGGATCAGTGACGCCAGAGTCCTGCCTTGCTATCTTTAACTGTGAGGAGTCAGGGAGGCCCCCAGTTAGAGGCCCAAGTCCGGGAAGAATGTTTCCCAGTCTCCCTCCTCACACCCGTTTGGTCCCAGGATGGGTGTCTCAAAACCTATCAGGAAGTTCTTCCCCTAGAGCTCGGACTGTGAGTCAAACCCTCCCCCTTCCCAATATTAAAACAGAAGGAGGTATTTTAATCTTCACTTACCCAGTTGCAGATGGTGGGAAGGGTGAAGGAAGGCAAGGTTATACCAGGTTCCCAACCTTCTCTATTGTAAATTGTCTGTAATGAGTAAGGCTGACCCAGGGGAACAGCTGCCTAAATGAACTGGCACAGGCTTTTGCCCGAAACGTTGATTTCGCTGCTCGTTGGATGCTGCCTGAACTGCTGTGCTCTTCCAGCACCACTAATCCAGTATTTGATTTTCAGCATCTGCAGTCATTGTTTTTACCTTGGCACAGGTTGACACAATCATGGAGGCGTGCACACCATTTTAACAGTGGGCTGAGATAGGGTTGCAGAGTTCCAGACTAACAGGCAAAACCCAGTCGTGTCACAGTACCCTGATCCCTTGAAATCAATATAATTTGTTCCTTTTTATTATTACAGGTTGCTTCTGGGTCAGGGAGACTATGGGTTCTCCTCTACAAAATCCACAAAAATAGTGAAGGCCCCAGTAGCAACCCCACCTCCCCACCCCCACACCCCACAGAACACTGCTAATGCTGTCTCCTTCCTTACTTACCTTGACAAGGTCAATTTCTGTGGCCCTCCAACATCGATCTCTGATTTCCCATCAGTTTGACACTTCCACTCACTGACATGCCATTCTGCCAATCATAAACAGACATTGGTGTTGGGGCATGAAAGCAAAGTTGTGGGCCTTCACCCTTTTTGAAGGCCAATGTTTTGTTTGGGGGTCTCCACCTCCGCCTATCCTGACCCTCCACCACAAGTTAAAGTCAAATCTGATGACCATATGGATTCATTAGTGGACTCAATGAGGCATTTGGTAGGTGAAACTGAAATTAATGGAATATTGAATAAATTAACAATTGCCCTTTTTCAAAAGCACATTGCTACAACAAGCAATAATTTAGAATTAGCATTGAATTCATTGTACACCAAGAGGCCATTCTGCCCACCTTGGTCATCATGGTGTTTATGCTCCTCCCATTCTACTTCATTCAGCCCTGGTCTTCTATTTCTTTCTGCCTCGTGGAGCCATCGAGCATGTTGTAGCTATGCAATTCACCTCAACTAATCCTTGTGGGAGCAACCTCTATAATCTTGGCTAAAGAAGCTCTTCCTGAATTCCATACAAGACTTATTGGGAACGCTCCCAAACTTATGAACATTAACCATTTTATTTCATTGTTTAAAACTTACTTATATTTCATCCATTTTTCTCACCCTTTCTCATTTCAGCAACAAGGCTGTTAGGTTCTGATCTGTGTGCTTCTATTATGATGGCTTGACATGGTTTACAAGCATTACCCATTATAATGTTTGCACATTGGTATTCAATTGATTCAATGTTCAGTGCAATTCCTTCATGAATTGCTGTCTATTTGCAGCCGTTCACTGATGGCCCAGTGAAGGATGAAGCTAACAACATTTGCGAGGCAAGAAGACAACATATTCACCTTGCAATCTGTCGCACTGAGGCATAATGGTATCATCTAAATATATGTTTGCTCTTGACAACAACATTGAATAGAACAGCCAAAGCCCCATCATCTGTCATAACCTGTGAAATTAGATCAATATTACCTCAAGCAACAAGATTATCCATCTTTAAGATGAGACATTTCAATATGACAATATTGCCCTTTCAAAGATAAGAACAATTTAGTTTATAGAGTACCCTGACCATGGTAAGATATCCCAAGGGGTTTCACTGGAGCATTGTCAAATAAAATTTGATGCTAATTCTCATTCAGAGATAATAAGGTCAGATGATCAGAAGCTTGGTCAACAATGTAGCTTTTAAGAAGCGCCTTAAAGGAGAAACGTAAGAGAAGCCGAGATACTTAGGGAGGGAATTCAAAACATGATGATCTTTGCAGCAGAGGGCAGGGTACTGATGGGAGAGCAATTAAATTTAGGAAAGTCAAGGAACCATAATTGAATAGGCACTGATATCATAGGGATTGTTGGCTGGAAGAGATTACAGAGACAAGGAGGGACAAAACGTGAAAAGATTTATAGATGAATGAAAATTTTAAAACTGTGGCATTACTTAATTGGGTTTTAATATAGGTCGTCAAGCAAAGGGATCAAACAAGTTAGGATGCAGACAGTGGATCTCAAGGTAATGTCAGGTAGAACGTGTTCAGATCGTGAGAACTGCATTGAAATAGCAAAAAATACCGCCGAATATTTTAGGAACTGAGGCAAGGTAGAGGTTAGATAACAATATGGAGGTCCAAAAGGGTCTCTGAGTGTTACCTTTTGTAATATAAGAAGCCTATTGCCTGAATGGATGAAGAAAATTGGCATTCTCCTTTGTATCCCAACCAACATTTATCCCTCAGCCAGTGTTGCCGAAGCAGCTGATTTGGTCATAATGATATGGGATGGCACGGTGGCTCAGTGGTTAGCACAGCGTCAGGGACCTGGGTTCGATTCCTGTCTATGTGGAGTTTGCACATTCTCCCCAAGTCTGTGTGGGTTTCCTTCAGGTGCTCTGGTTTCTTCCCACAGTCCAAAGATGTGCACATTAGGTAGATTGGCCATGCTAAATTGCCCATTGCGTCAAAGGATGTGCAGGCTAGATGGATTGGCCATAGAAAATGCAAGGTTACAGGGATAGTGTAGGGGGGGTTTGGATGGACTGCTCCTCAGAGGGCCAGTGTGACTCAATGGGCCAAATGGCCTGCTTCCACACTGTAGGGATTCTATATTAGTATTTGTGGGAGCTTCCTGTGTGCAGATTGGGTGTTGCATTTCCTATTTAGGCTAGCTTCCAACAGTGGCTAAATTTTAAAAGGTAAATCAATGGCTACAAAGCAAATTTTAACATTCTGAGGTGATGAAAAGTGCTATATAAATGCACATTCTGTCTTTTGCTCAAAATTTGTACTGTCTAACCAATGGGTGAGAATTCACAGTCTACACTCTTACAAAACTAATGTAAAAACTTTACAAGTGGCAGTCAGCTAAAGACTATAACTGACAGTCAAAGTATATTCTTGTCTGATTAAGAGAAATAAAGCAGATTAAAAGAACAGGGTTATGTTAGGTGCACTGCCTGCACACTCACACCTTCAAGGTGAAAGTCAGCAAGGATTCCTGCTCCTGAAAATTAACTCACCCGCATAGGCACTTGTAAGAGAGATTGCCTTGGGTGTGATGCAGTTAAATAACCTTCTAAAAATACATCAGTGTTCAGAGATGAATAATGATTACTTGGAAAAGGCACTGGAGGGGTGCATTTGGCACACATGGAGTCGACATCTTCAGCAGAAGTAAAATGGACCAAAGGAATATTTTTCACTAGCAAATAAAGTAGTTATTCGATGAAAAGTGTTAGCAATGTCACACACAAGCCGGGTGGCAGCTAAAGAGCCATTGGGCCTCAAGTGAGCTTAAGCTAGTGAGCAAGCTGCTGACAGCATCAGATTGGCCACCTATTTTAGACATGGCCTGAACTTGCTTTCCATCTAGACTCCTGTCGGAAATCTGGGTTTAAAAATACCACTGTTGCTTCTGCAAAATTGGCTTGTAACCTGAGGAAAAAAAGCATTACAGTGCAATTGGCATCAAGATAACACTGGATGGTATTTACCACAGCACAAGTTACCCACCCTTGGCCAGCTAAGAGTTGGTCAATGAGTCACTAAATTTAAATCTGCTTCCCCACAATAAGCTGAGAGTGGCCTTACTTAAGGCTGGGACTTCTAGCTCCAGATGACAGAATGTTTCAGCCTGAGGCCCAGTAATTCTGTGGCACCTGAAGACAGTAGTGGCCACTACAGCAATCCTCCGAAAGGAAGATGCTATCTCCGGGACTTGAAGGTGGTCCAGCAATTCAGAATGGCAGGGACTGGACACCGCGGAGGGAGAGGAGGAGGAGGAGTGTGGGGTTTGGGTTTCAGAACCTGGTGTGCAAAACACAAAGGCATTCGGGAAGGATTGGACAGAGGGGACCTCCAAAAGGACGGTAAACATCTCTCCACCTCACTTGATTCCTTTCTGACAGGACTCCACACCTTCAAAGCTGACACAGCTCGGCTTCCAACTTCACCTGCAGGCAGGTGGAGGCACTGTGAGGCCCTTCAGTCATGGGCTAATTGTACATTTAAAAGCCTCAAAAGACCTAATGCAGCAGGGCTTCCCTGCCCCCAATATGAGGGATGGATCTAAAGTAGGTGGGAAGGCAATGGGCCGGCCTTTTCTTAAGATGTCACTTCCCTCAGCCTTCAAATAGTCCAATACCGGCATGGAAACTGAACGCTACATCACTGGGCGAATCTGCCACAACCTAGGTTTAATAAGATTTGCATATCTATTTGACCTTTGGACTTACTAAAAGTGTTTTCAGCCAATGGAGTCCTGGGGTCATGGGAAATGCTATTGAAATGTCCATCTCGTCTTTGTTTTATTATAAGTTAAAAGTAGTGGGTGTGGGGCACAGAGACAAACAATGAACCAGGGCAAATGCTAACTTTATACTGCATGGGCCATTTGGACATGCATATACGCTAGGAAGCAAAACTGAAATCAGGCAGGCCATTCTTGAGCATTTACAATCTGGTGACACCACCAGGAGGTTTAAAATCAGTGGATAAACCCCAGCTGGAGTACTATGACTCATTCTGGGCCACACACTTTAGGAGAATGTTAAGGTGTTGGAGAATTTGGAAATGAAGTTTACACAATGCCAGGCAGGGTTGCAAGACTTGTGGTGGAGGGACTAGAGTAATTATTGCTAAAGATATTAAACTGGGGTCATTGGGCAAAACAAAAATTGCAAACATAATCGTCGGCTTGAACCTTGCCAGGTCCTGACTGACATGGGTTACAGTGCAAATCTAGGAGAAGCACATAAGAAGTCCAGTGAGGCCGTTCTCAATGTTGGGAGCAACAAGTCAAATATTTCAAAGAGTTCCAGAAGTTGAGACGAGATTCTTGTTGTTGAGCGGTGAGAGGTTTATTACTGGGGTTTATCACTCATTGCAATCCAGCCAACACAGGCCAGCCTTTTCTTAAATCGTGGCCTCTCTCTGGTTTACTTACAGAACACTTCTGCACTGTCACGCTGCACTTTGGAATGCAATGGAGCAACCATCATCAGGATGCTTCTGCACAGGCACTTTACATGCAGAGACTGCTTCTTATCATTCATATCCATGATTTGAATATAGGAGGCGTGGTTAGTAAGTTTGCATGTGACACCAAAATTGAAGGTGTCGTGGACAGTGAAGAAGGTTATCTCAAAGTACAATGGGACTTTGATCAGATGGGCCAATGGGTCAAGGAGTGGCAGACGGAGTTTAATTTAGATAAATGTGAGGTGCTGCATTTTGAAAAAGTAAACCAGGACACGACTTATACACTTAATGGTAAGGTCCTGGGGAGTGCTGCTGAATAAAGAGGTACAGATTCATAGTTCCTTGCAAGTGGAATCGCAGGTAGACAACATCATGAAGAAGGTGTTTAGCATGCTAGCCTTCATTAGTCAGAACATTGAATATAACAGTTAGGACATCATATTGCAGCTGTACGGGACACTGGGGAGACTACGTTTAGAACACTGCATAGAATTCTGGTCACCCTTCTAGGAAGGATGTTGTTAAACTTGAGAGGGTGCAGCAAAGATTCACAAGGATGTCGCTGTGACTGGATGGTTTCAGTTACAGGAAGAGGCTGAATCCCTGGTACATCAGAGACTGAGGAGTGACCTTATAGAGGTTTAAAAAATCATGAGAGGGTGAATAGGGTCAGCCTATTCATGAGGGGTGTGGATAGGGATAGCCAAGATCCTTTTTCTAGGGGGGGGTGAGTTCAAAATTAGAGGGGATAGGTTTAAGGTAAGAGGGGAAAGATTTAAAAAGGACCTGAGGGGTAACATTTACACACAGAAGGTGGTGAGTGTATGGAACGAGCTGCCAGAGGAAGTGATGGAGGAGGGTAACATTACAACATTTAAAAGACATGGTGGCTCAGCGGTTAGCACTGCAGTCTCACAACACCAGGGACCCGGGTTCAATTCCAGCCTTGGGTGACTGTCTGTGTGGAGTTTGCACATTCTCCCTGTGCCCACATGGGTTTCCTCCGGGTGCTCCGGTTTCCTCCCACAGTACAAAGATGTGTAGGTTAGGTGAATTGGCCATGCTAAATTGTCCATAATATTAGGTGCATTAGTCAAAGGGAAACGGGTCTGGGTGGGTTACTCTTTGGAGGGTCGGGGTGGACCTGTTGGGCCAAATGGCTGTTTCCACACTGTAGGAATCTAAAAGACATCTGGATAGGTATATGAATAGGAATGATTTAGAGGGATATTGGTCAAGTGCTGGCAAATGGGACTAGGGCAGATTGGGACTGGTTGGCTCAGACAAGTTAGACTGAAGGGTCTGTTTCTGTGCTGTATGACTCTATGACAGGCACTTATCTCACAGATAGGATTAGGCTGCATTTCAGGGATGCTCACTTGCATTCAGAGTGCTCACCCATTGAGTGCCTTCATGGATACTCAAAGCATGCCTGCCTTGCCTTACCTTTTCGCACTTTGCCCCTTCAGCTAGAGCCAACAGAAGGTCACCTGTCTGGTCAGGCCTTTTAGTATAGACATAAAAGCAGGAAGCTTGTCATGGTTGTCTGCAGTAATATATCATGGGTATGGAGATCTTATTGTAAGGCAGTGTGCGACATCAATCTCACATTGGTACCATAAGCAAGTGGAATATGTGGCAAACACACTTTCAACCAAATGGCCATGGCTCAAAGTCTAAGGGAAGTAGTCTTCAGTCAAGTCAAGAGCTCTTCAGTTGTGGGGAGGGTTCCAGGCAAAGTAAGTCAAGGGGACCCCCCGATGTCAGGCTTGGGCACAGCCACTCAGCCACTCGGGGCGGTCAATGTCAGGATCCTCTCTGTGTGTGGGGGGTAAAAAGCCAAGTATTGGACATCCCACAAGATGTCTTGGCTCTTTCTGTCCTATCATGGGGGCTGTTTGGTCCTTGATTGAGACACAGAGAGGGATTGATTGAGTTGAAAATCATGGAACCCCTGCATGTGCTAGCCCAGATAGGGGATGGCTGGTGAGGTGTCCTGACTGAGCAAGAAGGCAGTCCAATGGTCATGCAAGGATGGTGGTGTGGGAGAATTGAGTTGGTATGAGGGAGTGAGGGAAGGTGTTGCTTACAACAGTGAGAGTGGTAGACCATGAGCTTTGGTGAGAAGTCTGTGCGGTAACAGAGATAGGTTGGGCGTGAAGTAATAGAGAGACGATGGTGTTATTCACCCTTCTGGTCACTTTCATCCTACAATGCTGGGCAATCCTTCAGACAGCTGATCCTGCAAACACCTGGGTAGGACCTTCATCCAGGCTGGCACGGTCTGGCGTTGTGGCCTCCTCTACTGCTCGTGTTGGCACATGCCACCATCCTCTGTGTTCAGTGCGATCTCCAGGTCCCTGTCTTCAAAGCAGTGTACCAATTTCCTCTTCAGCCATGTCCAGGGCAAATTCCACAGACCGGTATAGGGCAGCTCCAGACTGAGGGGGTGCACAGCACCTTTTCAAGATGGCACCAGCAGTGAGAAATTCTGCCAGCTGCAGGGGGTGTGGGAATCAGGCTAGCATCGGATGAAAGGGGCATTGTGAGGAAGCTAATGAGGCAAGTTTGAGAAGGCAATGTGAGAAAATTCATTCGGCCTCACGGAGGGAGGTCCTCGATGAAAATGACACTTTGCCAACATATGGGAAGATGCAGCTGTATGGGGCTATCTTAAGGTGGTCATCAAAATGATTATTCCAGACAATTATTCATTTCTTCTAATCTAAGAGCAATTGGCATCATTTTGTAACTCCATAGTCTTCACAAAACTCAACATCCAACAAAGCTATTGCTAAGTACCAGTGGAAGAGCAGAGGTAATACTTTGCAACTTCTGTTAGACTCAAAAGGTGTGAGTCAGCACAGTTTGTCCTTTGGGCTAATTTTAGCACCTAGTTCATTGAAAAGATGGTTTTGTCAGTCGTGTCAATGCTGAAGGTATACTCAACCTACTTAATAACATCACTATTCATGGAATGGACAAAGCAATATATGACCAACAATAATCCATGCTACTCCATCAACTTATAAAACACAATTTGACTCTCAACTTGGATGAAGGTACATTTACAGCACCTGAGATCGACTGTCTGGGTTATAAAGTGGTAGCAGTCATTCTGACACAGCACAACCTCAAAGCTATTCATGCAAGTCCAACCATACCTGATGTATAAGAGTTGGCATCATTCATTAGTACTGTTAACTTTATCGCAAATCTTTTCCTAAGTGGGAAGCATCTTTGGAGGCTACTGCACCAGAATATGCAATGGGAGCAGAATATTGTACAGCAAGCATTATTTGACAGGTTAAAAATGAAGATAGTTTTTCCGTTTTTCAAACCACATTTAAAATCTGATGTCTCAACAGTTGCATCGGGAAATGCAATTGGGGCTGGAGTCTCACAGTTCATTAAAGGGAGTGACCAATCTCTTATATGTCATGCCTATTGTCAGAAGCTGAATGCAAATACTCCACTGGAGAATGGGAAGCATTAGCATGAATCTGTGCTTGTGAATGCTGGTACAAATCTTTCCACAACAGCACTGAGAATATTGATAGCTGTGCCAAGGTGGTCAGATTGTCTTCGTTTGTGTAGTTTCACGGTCAGGGATCTCACAGGATCACACAACCAAACAGTTAATTAGCAACTGACAAGCAACTTGCAAGCTTGAATCCTACGTGACTGCATTGACTTTGCACGTGACCATGAATCTTGTGCAAGAGTAGAAGGCAGATTTGGTGACAGCTATTATACTGTAGAAGATGAGGCAGTAACTACAAGCTGGATGGCCTGAAATAGACCTGAACTATAAGACTATAGGACATAGGAGCAGAAATTAGGCCATTCAGCCCATTAAGTTGCTCTGCCATTCAGTCATGGTTGATAGGTTTTTCAACTCCATTTTCCCGCTTTCTCCCCATAACCTTTGATCCCCTTGGCAATCAAGAACTTATCTATCTCTGTTTTAAACATACTCAATGACCTGGCCTCCACAGTCTTCTGTGGCAATGCATCCCACGGATTCACCACTCTCTGGCTGAAGATGTTTCTCCTTATCTCTGTTCTAATGTCACTTCCCTTTAGTCTAAGGTTTTGCCCTGGGGTCCTTGTCTCTCCTACCAATGGAAACATCTTCCCAATGTCCATTCCATCCCAGACCATTCAGCGTTCCAAATGTTTCAATCAAATCCCACCTCATCCTTCTAAACTCCATCAAGTATAGTCCCAGAGTCCCCAAACGTTCCTCATATGTTAAGCTATGTGTACACTGCAGGAATAACTCTCACATATTGCCCTTCAAGGACATCTGGATGCAGTTAAGATGAAGTGACAATTTTGTGAGACAATCTGGCATTCAGCAAGAGAGCGTTCAGCAAAGTTCATCATTGACCACAGAACCATTTCAGCACTCAGAGAAAATGAGCAAGTTGAACTCAATGAAATAGCTCAATTGATATGAGTTTGCTCTCTGTAATTAGTTAAGCCCGGGGGTAGCTACTTAGGAAGAGAAACCAAACTGCAGGTAAGTAGTTGTAAGCATGAGAGCAGACACTTTAAATTGTTGAGTAAAATTCCTACCACCCACATAACCTGCATTGTATTACTGATTTGATTTGTTTTATTGTTGTCACATGTACCTAAGTACAGTGAACAGTTTTGTTTTGCGAGCAGTACAGGCAGTTAATAACAAACAAGGGCACACAGATCATAGGGTGCCTGGACATAGTGAGACATACAAGGTTACAACCGCACAGGAGGTGCACAAAAGCAAGGTTAACATCCAATTTGAAATTAGAGAGGTCAATTCAGCAGTCTACTAACAGCAGGAAAGAAACTGTTCTTGAACCTTCAGTGCATGTGTTCAAGCTTCTGTATTGTCTGCCTGATGGAAGAGGTTGGAAGAGAGTTTTACCCGACTGGGAGGGGCTTTTGATGATTTTGGAAGTGTAGATGGAGTCCGATGGTCTGGGCTTCCGATGGTCTGGGCTGGGTATACAACTTTCTTTAGTTTCTCCCAGTCCTGTGCCAAGCAGTTGCTGTACCAAGGCGTTATGCACCTAGATAGAATGCTTTCTGTGGTGCATCTTTTCCAGTTGGTGAGGGTCCTTATGGGCATGCTGAATTTCCGAAGCCTCCTGAGGAAGGAGAGGCGTTGTTGTGCCTTCTTGACTGTCACACCTACGTGAGAGGTCCAGGACGGATTATCGTCACTCCTAGGAACTTAACATGCTCAACCCTGTCCACCTCAGCTCCGTTGGGCATATCATCCTCCTTTCTCCCTGAAGTCAATGAACAATTTTTCGGTTTTGCAGACATTGAGAGATAACATCTGTATCATCTCTGTATACCCCTGAAAGCTAAACTACAACATTCCCTCTCCAGGGATTCATGTGGGAAGTCTGGCTGCGGCAAATTGTTGTGATTGTCTTCCACACTGAGGAGCCTGTCAGTTTTAGGAATAGTCATTGGGCAAAGCAGCAGATTCTCATGGTACTGGGTGAAACGTTTATACAATGGTTGAAAGGGAGGAATGGGTTTTCCCATGGCAAGGTGTGGGTGAATGTCTCCTGGTCAACACTACAATGGTTCGGAATCCTAACATGGTTTCGCCGAACTGAAAACAGAGGCAATGAAGACAAACAATATAATTACATAGAATGGAACAGGACAAGTCACCACAGAAAGTGACTCTCTCATTAAAAAGGTATCTGGGATACATTCCAAACGATGTGAGAAGCCTCAAGATTCCAGCTCAGACAGTGAAAATTATTTCTGGACGGTGGCCCAAATGTTTTCCTTCAGTAGAATCTGAGCATCGCGAGTTTGCTGACAACAACCACTTAGAAGGGCAGCTGAATGGTGCCTGTTATCAATTTCAAGCCTTGCACATTAAGCTGCACACCTCCCATTCTCTTGGCCCTCACAGAGACGGCCTTGTGCCATCAAAGTTTTGGTTAGCTGCCTCTCCGCACAGGCACAGTTCCCCATTAGTAAACTGGAATCAGATGTGGGCCTCAGCTCAAAGCAGGGAGGCTGAAAGCAACACTGAAGCATGAGCAAGGTGGGTCCCCATTGATCCCCTCCTCATCCCACCCCGACCCCAAACTCCTGCAATCAGGAAAGGTAATGCACAAATTTCCTGCGGCTCTCCATAATATAGTTTGACTGCATTTAAATCCTTCAAGGTAAAACTACACCCCCAAAAGAGAAACCAAAATTGAAGAATTATGAATGCGGTGAAACTTTAGTCGTCTTTGCAGTAAGGTTTGATGAAGCTTTGACTGAAAACCCTCACATCTGTCTCACTGGATTGTACAGTGAATGATGGATAATACAAGGCACTGAGCTAAACCAGGGTGCAGATGATGTTAAAACCAGCAAGAAGTAAGAATCAGATTACTACCTTAAATTCATCCAGAGCACTTTGTTATTGTAGCAAATTCCCTTTGCATCGGTCTCTCATTGCCACATTTCTTGTGCAAGTTGGAGAATGATGTGCGAGCTACAGGAGACATGGTCTAACCCATTCAAGGGATTATTGCTGGCAGTCAATTATAGGAATATTTGTACTATGCAAACCTATAGTTGTGTGGGTGAGAGTTATGAGTTTCAACAGTAGGGTGAACTGTGAGATTTAAGCTCCAGCGTGGGCAGTTTCTAGAACACTGAATTTGTGTTATTTGGCAGAGTACACATGGCTAGTTGCCTGGTTTTAAGATATATGTTCATCTATTTGTCCTGGCTCTGCAAATGAGGGGAAGTGACCTCACCCAACTTTCAGATGCCCACTCAGAAATGCAGCAGTGATTTAGAACATAAAAAATAGAACAATACAGCGCAGAACAGGCCCTTCGGCCCTCGATGTTGTGCCAACCTGTGAACTATTCTCAGCTCGTCCCCCTACTCTATCCCATCATCATCGACATGCTTATTCAGGGATTGTTTAAATCTCCCTAATGTGGCTGAGTTGACTACATTGGCAGGTAGGGCATTTGACGCCCTTACCGTACTCTGAGTGAAGAACCTGTCTCTGACATCTATCTTAAATCTATCACCCCTCAATTTGTAGTTATGTCTCCTTATACAAGCTGACGTCATCATCCTAGGAAAAAGACTTTCACTGTCTACCCTATCTAATCCTCTTATCGTCTTGTATGTTTCTATCAAATCCCCTCTTAGCCTTCTTCTTTCCAATGGGAACAGATCCAATTCTCTCAGATTTTCCTCATAAGACCTTCCCTCCAGACCAGGCAACATCCAGGTAATTCTCCTCTGCACCTTTTCCAATGCTTCCATATCCTTCCCGAAATATGGCAACCAGAACTGTATGCAATATTCCAAGTATGGCCGCACTATCGTTTTGTATAGTTTTGCAGCATGATATTGCAGCTCCAGAACTCAATCCCTCTACCAATGAAACCTAACACACTGTATGCCTTCTTAACAGCATTATCAACCTGGGTGGCAACTTTCAGGGATCAATGTACATGGACTCCAAGATCCCTCTGCACATCCACACTACCAAGAATCTTTCCATTGACCCAGTATTCTGCCTTCCTGTTATTCTTCCCACAGCGCATCACCTCACATTTAGTTGCATTGAACTCCATTTGCCACCTCTCAGCCCAATTCTGCAGTTTATCCAAGTCCCCCTGCAACCTGTAACATTCTTCCAAACTGTCCACTACTCCATCGACATTAGTGTCATCAGCAAATTTGCTAATCCATCCACCTATGCCTGCATCTAAGTCATTCATAAAAATGACAAACAGCAGTGGTCCCAAAACAGATCTTTGTGGCATACCACAACCACCACTCGCTATCTTACTTCAGAAAGCCAGTTTCTAATCCAAACTGCTAAATCACCCTCAATTCCATGCCTCTGCATTTTCTCTAACAGTCTACCATGTGGAACCTTATCAAATTTCACAGAAGAGAATGACCCTCCCATCTGTCTTCATCCCCTCCCAATGCAAGATACTTGGTCTTTGTCAGGGAACTCCTTCTATCACGCAATTAGAACCCTGCAATCTGCAATTTGTTATTAATGCAAAGCCCCTCCAGTCGGTTTTGTTGAATGATGACCTCCCCAGGTTTTGCTGTAGTGGCTCAGAAGGGAAGAAGAGGCAGCTGGACTGGTGTACGATGCAGGGTAACCATCTCCAAATGCTGTGGTGTTCTCTATAGCTTCTGGAACATACTGAGCAGTAAGACTTGGAAAGGATCAGACAGCAGAAGCTCAAGGGCTGGAAACAGAAAACTCAACTTTTCTCAGAAACTGACTTGTATTTCCCAGTTACAATCATAAGCTAGGGCTAATCATTCAGCCAATGCTTTCATGGAAGCAGTGAATCAGCACCTTATGAGCTAGGTTGGAAGAAGGAATGAAAATTCTGAACCAGCCCCATTTCAGGATTAATGCGTTCATGACTGGCTTTCTGCAAGGACAGTGGATGAGAACACTTTAGTCCTTACTACAGCTGACAACTCAATCGATGAGAGCTCGTCGAACTGTTTTGAAGGTTGTGTTTATATCACTTTTCTAGTCACACAATTGTTCTCTCTAACTTTCAGTGATTTCACAATTCCACTTTCTCCTCCAGAGCTGCCTTGACCTCCTCCTGTGTCATTTTGACCCTGTCCTGCTCTGGCTCCTCTCCTCCTATTCTGCTGCTTTATCCTCCTCCTCCTCAGCCTCCTGCTCCATTGCTGCTATAACCTTCTACTCCTACTTTGCCTCGATTTTCTATTACTCCTCATTTGCCTTGGCCTCCTGTCTGCACAGTGTCTTGAACCCTCCCTCCTCAGTCCCCTCAACCTACTCCCACTCCTTCTCCACCTCCTCACCTGCCTTGACCTCCTGCTCCAACTCGTTCTTAACATCATGCTTTAACTCAACTTGCTCCTCCCCTTCTGCTTTCTCTACTGCCTCAGCACTCGTTGCTATTGTTGCCACCTCGGCTTGCACTTCTGCCTCTGCTGCCTCCTCTCCCAGCTTTGCCCCAATTATTGCTTCCACCATTTCTGCAACCTCTTCCAGACCAGGGTGTCCACCTCAAGTGAAAAAATAAAGGTGTTACTTGTCCTGTTTTCATAAAGGGAGAGGAACTGAATGATGGGTAATACACTACCCTCTCGACTCTTCTTGCCCTCTTCTGGTCTCTTTTCCTCCTGGAATGAGGGAGAGGCAGATATTGAGGGAGATGCAAGTGGGTGGCACTATGGGTGCAGGGATGGGGAATGTGCCCTGGGTGAGGGAATAGGCAGTGCAGAGGACATGCAGAGTTAGTGGTGTCGGTGTTGAGGGGTGATCGAGAGTGAGGGAAGATGTTGCAGTCAAGTCAGACTTAGCCAAAAAGCCTTTGGTTCCTCAATCAGTTTTCTCTGTAGCTTTTTCTCTGGGAACTGGGTGCCAATGTTTCCAGAGAGGAAAAGAGATAATAGCTTCCCTTCAATGATCTCCTTTTGATCGAAAACCTGACTGTAGGCCCCCATTGACTGCAATCCATCTCTTATAAAGGGTTTTTATGGCCTGTTCTTAGAGTTCCTCTGTTCTCCTTTGATGTAGGTATGGAGCTTTCAATCCTCCTCCTTGTGTAGTAAATTTCACGTCAGCTCTATGTTCTAGAAGATGAATATTACTGTCCAGCTGACAACCCTTTTGATATTCCAAATGTGTAGTGGGTCCCCACTGTTAGATACTCCTTTGTACATTCCTGAGAGTTGGCCATTTTCAGCTCAGGTGACTTTGATGGTCTTTTTTGTAGTATCTCAACGCATTTTTAACAGTTTTTCTTTCAATGTTCAAGGGATTTTAAGTTTCTTTCAATGTTCAAGGGATTTTAAGTTTGTTGATGTGATTTTAAAACTAGATTTCTTTTTACATTTTATTTCATCATTGGAGGTGAGTACATACAGGTGGAGTTACTCTGGGCTAGTTTCTGGGAAATTCTGCCAAGATTAGAAACCAGGAAAATAACTCTGTATAAGAATGAGAAGTGAACTCATTGAAACGAGCAACATTCTGAATGGACTTGGCAGTGTAGATGCTAAGAGGTTGTTATCCCTGGCTAAGCAATCTGGAATACATGGATAAAGCCTCTGGGTAATGGGCTGACCTTTATTCACCTCAACCAAGAGACTAAGTAAGTCAACCAGCACAGGGGTGAGATGGGAAAAGAACTTGCTGCAAATTATGACCTGGGCAGTAGACCTCAAGTTTATGGATTGTGGAAGACCAGCCAGGAATGTGTTAGAATAATAGGGTCTATATGATAGAATAACCAAGACAAGAATGAGACATGGCAAAGTCAGAATAGAAACAACCAGTCATCGCTTACTATCTCCAAACATTTTGTTATTTTGAACATCTCTATCAGGACAACCGTTATATCTCTTAATTCTGCAGAAGTATGTTTTTGTACCTCAACCAGATCATAAGCTTTCCTCCCTGGTAATATCCAGATTGCCTACCAGTGATTGGATCCACAATTCATTGATTGTGAAATACTTTGGACGTTTGAAGACTGGAAATGGTGTTATACAAACTTACATTCTTTCTTCCTGTTTTAATCTCCACTGTACATTTCCCATTACATTATATCCTCTATATAACAGAGTGATGAAAATTATATTCTCAGTGTTCCAAACTCAGTCTTAACTAAGGCCTTGTACAAGTCCAAAATTGTTTCCATACTTTCGTTTTCCAAGATTTAACATTAACCACAATTGTTTAATGGAATCATTTACTTTTAAATTCAAGTAATTCATGAAACTTAAGGATCAATGTTGTACTGCAAATTATCCTTCACTGTGGGGTCTCAAGAGTACGTGCTGAACATATTTCTTCCTGTTTCCTGGCATGTAATGGTCAAATGCTGAAAAGATATTGAGGAAACACTCTTTGGTGTCAACCCTTTGCACATTCATCATACTTACCCTTTTCATTTAGTTGAGGCCATTAAAGTCCAAATGGTATTTAGTTTTCAAAGTTCTAAGGGTCAATAAAAAATATTAAAATCAAGTATAAATAGAGACACTTTCCCTTTCAAGGCTCCCAGAACAGACTCAGAGTGTGTACCAGGAAATTACATGATTTTCCAACCATTAATTTTAAAGCATGAAAGACCATGGGGTAAGTGCACAATTTCCTGACATGTAGAATATTTGCATTGAGGATGCCAACGCAGATCTCTTGTTCAACTGTGATGAACGGTTAAAAGTGCTGTCTCTTGTAACGTTAAACCATGCAGACCAACACATTCGAAGTTCAATGTCCCATTGACTTTGCTGATTTCAGTTGGAGCTGCAGCTAGGGATCCATTATTCCACCTCAAACGTGAAGAATGACCACATGGATGAGATATCTGAGGACCTCAGCTGTCAATTGTGTTCATCCTGACAAATCAACAAACGAAAGAGAAAATTAAAATTTCCAGTCAACCAGTTTGGTCCCGCCTGCAATGTCAACTGCTGAGTGTTACACGGCAACTCTGACATTGTTGGCCATTATTATACGATCAATGCAGAGACAAAATCTTCTCTCCCATGCCAGTTTCTAGAAAGGGCAGAATTTGGGCAGAATATGGGAATGAACACAGGACATGTTCAGTGAATGAGGTTGTTGCTGAATAACGCCACCAATTTAATCGATCCAGTGAATATTTTTAATCCTTACATTCTTCAGAGAGCAGTAATTGCCATTGTTCTGCATTGACAGGGACAATGTTGACTACTTGTCCACTGTAGTTATAGGGTTGAGTAGAACATTTCAAGGATGAACCTTCCCTATTTAATTTTAAACTCGTTTTTTTTCTCAAAGCAGCCACTAGCTCTTTGCCTCGATCTTAGACAAATTCAAAATCCTCAGTGTTACCCTCCATGAGTCCAGTCCACATTCCCTCTCCTATGTTCTAGCTTGAACTATGGAGTTTTCAGATGCTGGGCTTTTGTTCACTCAGCTCCCCCTGTTCTCTTTGATGGATCGAAGTGTTTTGAAGTTTTCTGTCCTAATGCCTGTGACTCTTATCTGAACGTCTTTGCCCTGTTACTTTGATTCCTGCCCTTCAACATCTTATGAAAACATTTATTTGCAACAATAGAAGTAGTGATCTATGCAAATTGGCCAAACAATGCCTGGTCTGTTCTCTAGGATGTGACACATCCTGGATCATTACCTCCTATGTTCTGGTCCTCCCTCATGCAAAGCATTCAAATGATTCCCTGGGATGAGCCAAGGCTATAAAGAACAAAGAAGAATAAAGAACAATACAGCACAGGAACAGGCTTTTTGACATTCCAAGCTCTTCCATTTCCAAGTCCATCCCTGACAGGATCTGTATCCCTCTATTCCCTTCCTATTCAGGTATTCATCTAGGTGCTTCTTGAATGCTACTATTGGGTCTGCATCCACCCCGTCCTGTCGCAGCGCGTCCCAGGCACTCCCCACCCTTTGTGTAAAAAGCTTGCCTTGCACAGCTCTTTTAAACATCCCCCCTCACACCCCACACCTTGAAACTGTGTCCCCTTGTAATTGACCCCTCCCACAATTCTTCTAGAAACAAAGTTTCAAAAAGACATTGAGAATATCCTCCATCACGTCATGTGGCACTACCACTGTGGTAAATTATGAAGTGATCTAACAACTCATGGCCGGGCATCGAAGTAAGCCATCAGAAGCAGCAGAACTGCATTCCACCACAATCTACAACTTCATGGCCTGACACATACTTCCCACTCTACCATTATCACTGAGCCAGGAGATCAATCTTAATTCAGTAAAGGGCGTAGGAGAACATACCAGTAGCATTACCTAAAGGTGATGTGGGCAACCTGGTGAAATAAAACATGGAAATATTTACATAGCACAACCAATGCATCAGATCTAAGCACTGCAGTCCTGCCACATGCAATCATGAAAGGACAATTAAATAACTTAATGAAGGAGATAGATCCACAAATATCCCCATCTTCAATGATAAGGAGCCCAGCACTTCAATGCAAAGATAAGACTGAAGCAGTTGCAATATTCTCCAGCCAATATTGGCCATCAAGCTCAGCCTTCTTCTGAGGTCTCCAGAATCACAGATACAAATTCAAAGTCTCTCCACATAATATCAAGACATTTATAGAATCCCTACAGTGTGGAAACAAGCAAGTCCACACTGACCCTCCGACCCATTTCCCTACCCTGTTACTCGACATTTACCCCTGACTAATGCATTCCCTGAACACTGTGGGGCAATTACACATCCCTGAACACTGTGGGGCAATTTAGCATGGCCAATTCACCTAACCTGCACATCTTTGGATTGTGGGAAGAAACCAGAGCACCCAGAGGAAACCTGCACAGACACAGGGAGAATGTGCAAACACCACACAGACAGTCGCCCGAGGTCAGCATCAAACTCGGATCCCTGGTGCTGCAAGGCAGCAGTGCTAACCACTGAGCCACTGTATTGCCCTCAACCTGATTCCCAGACCAGGAATCGAACCCGGGCCACAGCACTGAAAGCTCCGAATCCTAGCCACATGGCTGAAGGCACTGGAAATTTCAAAGTCTATGGTCCACGACAATATTCTGAAGATTTGTGCTCCAGAATTAGTCACATCCCTAGCTAAGTTATTCTAGTACAGTTACAATTGTGACTCTCCATTGATTTGAATGAGTACAGTTGCCTTGATGAATGCAGCCCTAACAACACTCAAGAAGCTTGATACTATCCAAGACAAAGGAGCCCACTTATTGTCACAACATCTATAAGCATCCTTTCCCTCCGCCACCGAAGGTCAGTAGCAGCAGTGTGTACTACCTACAAGATGCATGGCAGAAATTCACCAAAGATCCTCAGGCAGCACCTTCCAAACCCATGGCCACTTCCATATAGAAGGACAAGGGCAGCAGATATTTGGGAATGCCACCACCTACACGTTTCCCTCCAAGTCACTCACCATCCTGACTTGGAAATATATCACCGTTCCTTCACTGTCGCTGGGTCAAAATCCTGGAACGCCCTTCCTAATGGCATTATGGGTCAACTCACAGCAGTTCAAGAAGGTAGCTCACCACCACCTTCTCAAGGGCAACTAGGGACAGGAAATAAAATGTTGGCCCAGCCAGTGACACTCACATCCCACAAATGAATAAAGAATAAAGAAAGAAAAAGTTCCAAGAGCTCTCAAGAAATGGACATTGCCCAGAGCAACACTGGCAGCTTGACTGCACCCACAACCACCTCCCCCCCCCCCACCCCCATTCACCATCTTCAATATTTTCTCCCTTCACTACTGGCACACAACAGCCAGGATCGACAAGCAACAGCTACAAGGTATACTGTGGTATCCTACTGAGGCTCCTTTGACAGCACCTTACAAACTCACAAGCTCTACCATCTAGAAGGACACAGACAATAGATGCACAGTACAAGGCCATGACCGTCGCCAACAAGAAAGCATCCAAGATTTCAATTTGGCACCAGAGCTTGAGGGCCAGAAGATGACAGCACCAGTGAACACTTCTATCTCTGCAGCCATGCAAGTCACCAAAAAAGGTGCCCAGGAGCGCGGGTACAAAATTAAAGAGGTGAAGAGCAGAAGGTTGCAAGAGAAATGTTACTCTGGGTCGTGGCAGACTGGGTGCCGTGAATGTCACTTAAACCAAACCCTGCAAATAGGGGAAATTGCCACCCATGATTGCCACTGAGTTGAAACATTGGAACCGTCTAGTGAAGAGCATTGTGGGAGTACCACTACCTTCTCGAATAGGGAGGTGGGGCGGGGAATAAATGTTGACTTAACCCAGCAACATTTCCTGAATGAACTAGACAAACACAATGGTTCCACTTTCCAATGTTGCTACATTCAATGATTGCACGATTATCCCAGGCTTCAGCAAGAACATCACAGAAATAAAGCAGCAGTCAATTCCTCCATACAATTCGGCAAACTCCGTCGCATAACATGTGAAAACTGGAGATTCTAACTTTCTTTCTGAATCTTCTAAGGAGCACTGGTTTTAGCAACACAATTTTGGGCAAGGCAGCTGTATAAATAGAACAAATGCCATCCATATGCACTCAAGCCCACCTCGCACAAAAAAAATAAAACCATATTACAGTATTCCTTAGATGGAAGAACAGCTCCACCAAATTTAGAACCAGAAACATTACATTCCTCATTGCATCTAATTTTCTCAGATATACCTATTACTTTCCACATCATACAAAAATGCAGCCGGTTGAAATTCCTTAGGAATTAATCTCTAATAATGCATGTCATCCTCAGAAAGTTACCAAAAATATTCCGAATCAAATATTTACGAGGAGTCAAAGTGAGAGCTTTAGCATGTTTTGCATAAAGGAATGTTACATTTTGAAAGTCATTTGCAAGCTACATAAAGGAATATTGTCTGTCTACCTCATGAATTAATCTCAATAAAGATACCTTCTTGTAGAGGCTAGCTGTATTAAAATAATTTATACCAAAATATAATATTTTAACTGTTCAATCCTGTGGAGCCTTCAAACTCTTCATTGTTAGAGACAATGCCTTGTTAGAGACATGTCTTGAGCAGGCTACTATCAGAACATTCCAAAATATGACAATGTAAATTTGTGCCACATCTCTTGTCCTTTTAGGAATTTTTGACTTCCAAAATATTTGCTTGTCTGCACCTTATAAGCCAGCAATCCTGAGAGAGGTAAAACCATGTCCTGAGATTCCCAAACTCAGGAGTTCCTGCTTCCTTGGACATTGCGGCTCCAACATAGCAGTTCAGGCCATTACTGGGAACAGGGTGGGGTCTCTTAGAGATGGCATTAGGTCTTCAGGTGAGGAAGTGACCTGGATCAGAAAGAAGAGCAGGAACTTTTCTTTAACAAGTATCGATAAGTGCTCACTTATGAACATGCATGATAGAAGTCTGTGTTGAGGTGGAGGCAGTGGAGGCCATTTTGATCAAGGCCAGTGACCTGAACTAAATAGAAGTGGGAGTACGTTTTAGGTGTTAGGCAAGCGAGTGGCATTGTATCAAGCATCAGACTAACTGCATATTTGGAGCAAAGATTAAAATGTTGCTTTGCAAGAGCAGCCATGAACAATTCACATGTCACACTGGCTGCTTATATAGCTTGAAATGACTTTCAAAATTTAGCCAGACAGCCAGACTTTCTATCTGGGATAAGATATGTCAAGCAGCCAAATGTAAATTAAAATCCCTCCCTCACTGACTGCACCGCCCTACATCCTGTCCTGTGTCAAACCTCAGCACAGCAACAGTAATTATAAACTTGCCCGACAGCTACAATGGGACTTAAGCCCATGACTCCTATTTGAGAACTAAGAACCCCAAAGCTAACACTGGGATCACAGTGGATTTCACCACATTTTGTACACAATGAGGTTTGTCACTGGGCCGTCAAGTCTGAACTCTGAGCACAATTTTATTTTGTCAAAATTATCTTGGCTGAGATTGGTTCTGGGGTATCATTTGCCCTTTATTTTTGTCAAACTGCTCTTTGTTCATCTGCAAAAACTCTACATTGAACACTCACAGGCTATTCAACTATGAGTGGCCTCACAGCTGAACTCTGAACGTGATTTTTACTCATTTTGAAGCGCGCGACACGGTTTGTGATCATTAAGTGTTGCCTTCTCTAGAAGTGCAGAGTGAGGATGTTTTTTAACAAACTGCATCATCACTCTGTACTTCCATAAGTCCATAAACCATGAGCATCAATTCCGTTTGCCAGCAGAACTGTCAATCCAGCTTACTGAGCACAGTTGTTCACAGAATGCCCCTCTCACTGATTCAGACTTTGCTGGCTTAAGTTACAGGCAGAATGAAAGCTGTCTAACAACATCAAACCCGATGGAAGGGATTCTGCGTTGTCAGGAGTTCAAAAAAAGAACATTGTTCGAAATGTGAAGGTGAAATAGAATGACTTCACAGTGAGACTTCACGACTAGCAACAATTGACCTGGATGCTCCCCTTTCTGCAGTATCACCTTTCATAAGATATTGGTTCCATTGTTCAGGGAGTCTTCCGTCCTTTTGTAATGATTTCCATCTTTGTAGTCTGAAAACAAAGACGTTTGTTTCAAGGGGAGAGGGTGGCAATTGTATGTGCTCCAACCTTCTCTCCAGAATGGGCAAAAAAAGGGGGTTGGGGCAACCACATCACAGTTGTCCAATGGCCCTAAACTCACTGCTTCATCCATCATATGTCAGCAGGTTTGATTGTTGGGGATGCTGGTACCTAGGAAAGCTATTTCCTCTCCACCTTTCACTGCTGAAGCGGATGAATTTCAAAAATGTTGGCACTGGCCAGCCGCAGTGAGAACACAAGTAGCAGTCTCTTCACAATTCCCTTCTGCGCGGCCCCACAAGAGTCGCCTAATTATTGTCATTGAAAGAACTAAGATATTGAGATTGATTCCTGACTAAAAGGAAAACAAACAGAAAAACAATGCTGGAGCCAAAATATGAGCAGACGCTGGATAGGATTTCACACTGGCATAAATCTCACAAGCCTTCCTTGTCGATATAACAAAGCTGGAATTGTACTTAAAGCCCGTGGACCAGGCAAACGTCTCTGTGTTGCAGTATGCAATTTCTATTAATTGCTCCTGCCTTTGACTCACATGCACAGAAACAAGACCATGGCTGTGCATTGTTTTTACATGAAATAGTGAAACATAGCAATTATTTTAATTAAATCTGATAATTAATAACATTTATAACATAAAATAGGTGTAAAGGGCAATTGAAGAAATGCTATTTATAACTCTCCTGAAATCCTCGTCACATTAATGTCCATTAGGCATTTGGCTCAGACTGAGCTTGAGAAGGTAGTGGGGGAAAAACTACTACTACCTTCTCCAGCGTTAACCCTTCAGGACATGTGCCAGGATTTTTATTTTTTAAATCATTTCTTGGGATGTGGGCTTTACCGGCAAGGTTAGGATTTATTGTCCATCTGCCATAGGCCTCGCGAGGGTGATATTGAGCTGCCTTCTTCAGCTCTTGAAGTCTATCTAGTGAAGATGTTCATGTTATGCTATTAGAGAGATAGTGTTCAGCTTTTTGACTGGGGAACCTTGAAGCAATGGCAATGTATTTCTAACTCAGGACCATGTGCAGGTAGTGGTGATCCCACATACTTGTTGGCTTGCTTCTTCTAGGCAGGGAAGTTTGGGAAATGATGTCGAAGAGACATTAGTGAGCTGCTGTGGTACATCTTATAAGTTGTATGTAGCACCTTATAGTATGTATGTAGCACACGTTATAGGTATTATGGAGCACACCTTTTAGGTTGTATGTAGCACACCTTATAGGTTGTACATATTGTTGCAACTGTGTGTCAGTGGTGGAAAGGGTGAAGAATTGGGATTGGGATTGGGATTCCAATCATGAAGGAAACTTTATCTTGGATGGTGTCATGTTCCTTAAGTGTTTCTGGAGCTGTACTTATTTGGGCAAGTGGGAGGTATTCCACCTCACTCCTACATTGTGACTAGTAGACAGTGAAAAGGGTTTGCAAAGTCACTCACCACAGATGAGCCAGAGTTTGTCCTTTTCTTGGAGGCACAGAGTTATGTGGCTGATCCTGTTATATTTCTGGCCAATGGTGGCTGTTGGTGATGGATAATGGTGATGGTATTGAATGTCAAGGAGAAGTGGATAGATTCTATTCTTTGGAGACAGTCATTTTCTGGCACATGTGCATGTGTCATTTCTTAGAAAGGAAAAGGTTAATATTATAATATGTAGATAATTAGCCTTTATCAGCAGCAATGAGCAGAATATCACAGAATTGCTACAGTGCAAGGGGAGGCCATTTGGCCCTTCGGTGATATATACCAGTTCACTGAATGAGCAATTCACTTGGTGTCATTCTCCAAGTGACTTCTTCTCTTAACCCTGCACATTCTTCTTTTTTGGGTCATAGTTGAATTTCCTTTTGAACATAACGATTCAACCTGCCTCTACCACACTCTCAAGTAGTGTATGGCCAGATCCTTACCATTCATTGCATGATAGTTTTTTTTCTCTCATTGTTACCTTTGATAATTGCCTGAAGTTTATGACCCCTCAGTCTCAACATTTTACAGCTGGGAATGGTTTTTCACCATCGAGAACACCCTGAATTTGGAATAAGTCCATTAAATCTCCTCTTTGCCTTCAGTTTTGCCAAAGGAAACAGTTCCAACCTATCCTTGGTACAACCAATTCATCTCCTGCATGAATTACTTTCCATCCATCACTAGATCAGAAGTGGAGATGTTTGCCAATGATTTCACAATGTTCAGCACTATTTCTGACTCCTCAGCTACTAAAGCAGTCTATGTCCAAATGCAGTAAGACGGGGTCAATGACTTGAACTGACAAGTGACAAGTAAATTCACACCACACAAATGCTAGGTAATGACTATCTCCAATAACGGACAATCTAACCACCACTCCCCTACATTTAATGGCATTACCATCACTGAATATCCCACTTTCTACATCCTGGGGGTTACCATTTACCAGAACTGGACTGGACTCACCATATAAATACAGTGGCTACACGAGCAGGTCAGAGGCTAGGAATACTGAGGCAAATAATACATCTCTCAACTGCCCAAAGCCTGTCCCCCTTCTACAAGGCACAAATCAGGACAGTGATGGAATACTTCCCATCTGCCTGGATCCAACAACACTCAAGAAGCTTGAGTCCATCTGGGACAAAACAGCTCTCTTGACTGGCACCACATTCACAAACATCCATTCCCTCTACAACCAATGCTTAGTTGCAGCAGTGTGTACTATCTACAAGATTCACTGCAGGAATTCACCGAAGATCCTCAAACCTTCCAAACCCACGACCACTTCCATCTAGAAGGACAAGGGCAACAGATATATTGAAGTACATCACCTGCAAGTTCTCTGCCAAATCAATCACCATCCTGACCTGGAAATATATCACCATTCCTTCACTGTCATTAGGACAAAATCCTCTCTCCCTTACAGCCTTCTGGGTCCAGCAAATGGTTTCCAGAAGGCAGCTCGCTATCACTTTCTCAAAGAATGAGCAATAAATTCTGGCCCAGCCAGCAACAGTCGCATCCTATGAATGAATGAAAACAAATCTACCTTTATAACTGAAGTTTCTCATCCCAGAACATTTTTCATTTACATTTTCTGCACTCTTTCCAATTCCTTCTCTTCTTTCCTCCAATGTGGCAGAAAAGCTGGATGCAATTTGTCCAGCCTAAGTCGAACCAATCCAACATAACCTCTTTACTTTTATACACTGTGCCCTGATATTGAAGTGCAGAATATTGTATGTTTTAGTAACCATGGCAGAATAATTTGGAGAGAGTTGGCTCTGTGTACATCATTGTGCTCAGCTCAGTAATGTAAGTGAGTATAGTATGTGAAATGAAAAGGTAATCTCATCTATACCTAGACTTTGCCAAGAAATCAGTTTCTTCAAAGACCCTTGACCATAGTAACAGACGAAAGAAGTGGTGATTGTTTTAGCAGGTGACCCATCCAGTGGGAGACGGAAAGCAGTGGTGAGAAAGGACCCAAAGGGGAAAGCCAGCAATGAGCCAAAGGGAGATGAAAAATAAGAACAACAACTGAGAAGCAGCCTTAAGCAGAGTGTCTGTAAAAAACGGATCAGAGCAAAAGGAAAGCAATGGGAACCTGCAGAACAAACCCCACCTCTACCAGCATCTTCCGAGCATATGGAAAGCTCAACATAAACAGTGAACCAGCAAAGCTGGCACAGCTGATGCCAGGTCTGGGAATATGTCAGAGTTAACAACTCAAACACGTTATAACTGAAACATCAATTTCTCCACCTCCTGACGCTGCTTGGCTTGCTGTGTTCTTCCAGCCTCCAGCCTGTCTACCTTGGACTCCAACATCTGCAGGTTTTTTTTGTCCTAAAACATGGCCCAGGCCAGTTAGGTAATTGAAATAATTGCAGATGACCTTTAAACAAGTAGCAAGCTATAAATGAACAAGCCATCACGAAGCAAGAGGTCTTTTTGGAGCTATTGATATTTACTTCAGCCTTTGATAATATATTACAATACAGCGGGTAAAATTTAACAAAACAACACTAAAGGCAAGCAAACCATACATGCCCTGAGATGTTGACAACTGTTGTCTGGGTTGTAAATCCAGAGAGAATGATCTGGAGTCCCTTGTTCATGTTGGGAATTGTCTCTATCAATCTCAGAGGGAGGGACAATAGGAAACTACACATCAAGGAGGTGTAATGAGGTAATAATGAGGATATTAATGTAGTAAACAGGCCTCTCATTGCTCTCATCTCGCCATTCAACACTTGATTGGAAAATGTGACTTTTTTGTTTCAACATTAAGACACTCCTCACTGCCTGTTTCACATGACCCTCCCAACTTTCTTGCCATTGCCCATGTCCTTCAGGGCTAGGGAAGGATTCCACCCAGAATCTCTACTTAAGCCAACAGGGACACATCATGGAGTAAATATTTGAGGAGCACAGTACCTGAGCCACAGACATGCATATGGGCCGAAGTTGACTCCTGTAACGTATGAGAAAGGTGAGGATTTATGGCAGCCTTTATGCAGTCATCTTGCTACTGTGGGAGAAAGATGCTTTGATATGAAACTGCTACGACTAAAAATGTGGAATGCTGCATTTGCAGGAAGGCGACTGTTTCAAAATTGTTTGCCAAACTAAACGTGTCTCTATTCAAAACAACAGGAACTATTCACCAGAACAAGTAACACAGCTCAAAGTGCCTTAAAGCAATGAAGTAACATTCTTGAATGAATAAAAGAATCCATATCAAATTATTGCGCTGCTGAAATAATGGTACGTGCAGAGCACATATCACACTAATCACTGGTCGGTGTATCAGTCCTATCAGACATGGAAAAAATAGCTAGAAGACTACTTCCTCCAGCTATCATCTATTCGACTCCAGGGCCAACTGATAGTTTTTTTAAAAAGTCAGCTCACTATAAAACCGCAAACCACAGAAACATTACGTGTAATTATATATATATGTATGCATGTGACTAAGATGAGGAGAAATTTCTTCACCCAGACAGTGGTGAGCATGGGCAATTCTCGGCCACAGAAAGCAGTCAATGCCAAACATTGAATGCTTTCACGAAGGGGTTAGCTTTAATTCATAGAGTTCAAGGGATCAAAGGGTATAGGGAGAATACAGGAACGAGTTGGATGCAAAAACAGAAATTGCCAATAGCGGCACGGTGGCACCGTGGTTAGCACTGCTGCCTCACAGCGCCAGAGACCCGGATTCAATTCCCACCTCAAGCAACTGTCAGTGTGGAGTTTGCGCATTGTCCCCGTGACTGTGTGGGTTTCCTCCAGGTTCTCCAGTTTCCTCCCACAGTCCAAAGATGTGCAGGTTAGGTGAATTGGCCATGCTAAATTGCCTGTGGTGTTAGGTGTAGGGGAATGGGTCTAGGTGGGTTGCTCTTCGGAGGGTCAGTGTGGACTTGTTGGGCCGAAGGGCCTGTTTCCACACTGTAAGTAATCTAATCTAATCTAAACTCCACAGGTCTGGCAGTATACATGGAAAGAAAGCAGAGTTATTGTTTTGGGTCCAATGTCCCTTCTTCAGAACTGGACTCGAATGTTTGCTCTGCTTTTTCTCCACAGGTGCTGCCAGACCTGCTGAGTTTTTACTTCTGATTTCCAGCAGTTCTTCTTTCGTTTACTGAGTTGGACGACCAGCCATTGATCGGCAGCACAGATTTGAAGGACAAAGTACCTACTCTCGTTCCTATTTCCTATTTTTCTATCTTTGGAAATCAAGAAGGTTCAGCAATCACAAAGCTTGCCCAGAGCTGTGTATTATTTATAAGTTCAATGAATTGGATAGTGTAGGATTGAGCAAAAATCCCCATCATCTAAAATGTTGGACAAGACTCTGGACATTTCCAATATCTAAAGTACTGGACAAAATCTTGGGCTCAGGCTGCAAAAAATACACAACAGATCCAGAATTATTTCAGTCCAGGACTATTGTTCAGCCTGGAATTCCAATTTACTTCTCTACTCGAAGAGAACAATCAGCCAAACCTAACACTCAAGACTGAAACTAGCTTATACGCCTCGGGATTCCCCACACAGATAGTATAAGACCATAAGACGATAGGACTGGAAGTCAGCCATTCGGCCCATCAAGTCCACTCCGCCATTCAATCATGGCTGATGGGCATTTCAATGCCACCTACCCACACAGATGTGGAGTCTGCAGAGATACCAAACATTCAACTTCAATCAAAATACATTCACATATATTTTTAGCTACCAGGAAACCAACTGACTTCAAAAGGATAATCAGAGATGCAATGGAAAGCATAAATTTGGGACAAAGACAAGGGGCCCATAATCAGTATAATTGCCAGCCACGATCTCACCTGAGAGAACGATCTCAGGGCCTATCCCCAGAAGCGCTCCAAAGAGCTACCTCCAGAAAAAGATTTCCAAACAGCTAATTCCAGTGGCTAATTTCCGAGGGCTGTCTCCAGAGGGGGGTATCCCAACAACAATTCCAAGATCTACCGACACAGGCCTGTTCTATACCAGGGGAACCAACTGCAACCGACAACGCCCAGCAGAACCAAAAAGCTCTGAAAATCACGGACCCAACCAATTCCACAAGGCGTCAAACACATCATGAGGTGAAAACCAGGCCCACAAACCAGCAGAAAGTAAAGAAAACTAAGTACTTACCCAATAGATCCACCACGTACCTTACCGCATCAGCAGACTCAACCCAAACTGCAAAAAAACCTACACAGTCCAAAGTCGTCATCCAGGATCCAGGTGCGGCAAGCAGAAACTTCCAGTTGTTCTTCAAAGTCGTGCTTTCCTCAGTGTTGACCTAGTTAGCAGGGAGAGGGAGGCAGATGTTGACAGTGCATTAGGACCCAAGGGTAGGGAACCTGATTAAAGTTTCAATGACTTAAACTGTTGTCTTTACATTCTAATAGTACTGAATTAGCTAAGAGTGTATTTACTGTCCTCTGTGTAGTTGATTGTGTCAACTCCCCTATCTATTGCATTTACTGATATTGCTTGTATTATACTCACTTTTTTGCATTTAAATAAACACAGAGATTCTTTTGCCTTGAAACACTTGTTCATTTCAAATTCCCTCAATAAGCGCAGTGTTTCGAACCAGGGATCTGGGGATGATTCGAACCACCTAAAAATCAACAAATTACTGATTGCAAACTAGAACTCCATGATAGCCGTGGCAATCCAACAAGAATTCAGGGTGGAATTTCAAAAAATTGTTTAGTGGCCTGAGAGAGCTAGGGAAAAAGCAATTTTATGCATTTTGGGGAGGTCAGGAGTCAAGCCTGTGTGTTCCAAAAGACGTACCACATACACTTTTGAGGAAAGTGGAGCACAAAATTAGGGCTAATCCCAGGGAGTAATTTCATCATTAATTACTAATTTACTGCTAATTAGTACTGATTTTCTTCATTCTTTCTACCAAATTGCATCACCTTGCACTTCTCTGCCTTAAATCTCATCTGCTAGATGTCAGCCTCTGCCACCAGTTTGTCTATGCCCACGTACTCACTTCCTCATTATGGACTTTAATTGAAGCTTTTATCCTTTGCAAACATTGAAATTATCCTATGCTATACCAATTCCATATCATTACAATATAATAAGAAGAGCAGTGCTCTTAAAACCAACTCCTGGTTAACAACCATTGAATAGTCATTCCAGACTCAAAAACAATTGTTCACTACTGTCTGCTTCCTGTTCCTTTGCAAATTTTATACCCTTGCTGCCACTGTGCCTACTAATTCCCTGGGCTTTAATTTAACAGAATTGTATTAGGTTGAACTTGCAATGTACGCATTAATATTGAAGAGCATTAACAAATTTGGATCAAATGCTTCTGTTAATTTACCAAAGATATCAAATGATTTTGCTAAATCTCACGTTAAATCACTTTGTCAGGATTTTGTCACTTGCTTTCATATTATTAGTTTCTCAATATATGCTGTAGAATGTTCTTCAAAATATCCCATTCTCTGTCCACTTGGCGTTTGGATGGGGAAGGTTAATGGGTTGAACTGACTACAAGACCCTCAGAAACAGGATATTTTCTTTTCAAGACCAATTTCTTTTGTAAAAAAAGCAAATTGTTGCAGATGCTGGAATTTGAAACCAAAAGAGAAAACGCTGGAAAATCTCAGCAGGCCTGACAGCATCTGTAAGGAGAGAAAAGAGCTGACGTTTCGAGTCTAACTGACAAAGGGTCAGTTAGACTTAAAACATCAGCTCTTTTCTCTCCTTACAAATGCTGCCAGACCTGCTGAGATTTTCCAGCATTTTCAATTTCTTTTGTAGACTACAATGGTCAGACATTCCTGGTCTCTGACTGACGTTTGGGATGACAGGACTATTGTTTTCACACTTTGGGTCGTCTCAATCACACATGTGACTGCAGATTTGATTAAAATTTCTCCTCAGATTAGTTCAATTTGCTTTCCTCCCACAGGTGACGGATAAAAGGTAGGTATTTATTTCACTGTCCTGTAGTAACCATACCCTTTTGACATATTAATGTATTTGCACCTGGATTATTCCCGCAAGACACCAGGACTCACCCATTTAAGACAGCTCTGAGCAAGATCTTTTTCTTTCAGAGGGTGGTGAATCTGTGAAATCTTTCCAGCAGTAGGTTAAGGCTGGGTTGATCAGTATATTCCACGCTGAGATAAACAGGCTTTTAATCAATAAGGGAATCAAGGGTTAAAGGGGAAAGGCAGGAAATTTGAGTTGAGGATTATCAGATCAGTTATGATCTCATTGAATGGCAGAGGAGACTCGATGGTCCAAGTGGCCTAATCTTATGGTCATATGTAATTGACACTTCCTTTACGGCCAAGAGGTTATGATTTGATAGAGGTGTTCAAAATTATGAATGGCTCTGACACAGTAAACACATATAAACTATTTCCAGAGGCAGAATTGTAAAAGCCAGAGGGAACATATTTAAGGTATTTGGCAAAAGAATTTTTAAGATTAGAGTGGTGCTGGAAAAGCACAGCAGTTCAGGCAGCATCCGAGGAGCAGTAAAATCGACGTTTTGGGCAAAAGCCCTTCATCAGGAATACAGGCAGAGAGCCTGAAGGGTGGAGAGATAAATGAGAGGAGGGTGGGGGTGGGGAGAAAGTAGCATAGAGTACAATAGGTGAGTGGGAGAGGGGATGAAGGTGATAGGTCTGGGGGGGAGGGTGGAGTGGATAGGTGGAAAAGAAGATAGGCAGGTAGGACAGGTCATGGGGACAGTGCTGAGCTGTAAGTTTGAAACTGGGGTGAGGAACTGGAAGGGGAAATGAGGAAACTGTTGAAGTCCACATTGATGCCCTGGGATTGACGTGTTCCGAGGTGGAAGATGAGGCGTTCTTCCTCCAGGCGTCTGGTGGTGAGTGAGCAACGGTGAAGGAGGCCCAGGACCTCCATGTCCTCGGCAGAGTGGGAGGGGGAGTTGAAAGGTTGGGCCACAGGGCGGTGTGGTTGATTGGTGCAGGTGTCTCGGAGATGTTCCCTAAAGTGCTCTGCTAGGAGGCGTCCAATCTCCCCAATGTAGAGGAGACCACATCGGGAGCAACGGATACAATGGATGATATTGACGGATGTGCAGGTAAAACTTTGATGGATGTTTAGGGCCTTGGATGGAGGTGAGGGAGGAGGTGTGGGCGCAGGTTTTGCAATTCCTGCAGTGGCAGGGGAAGGTGCCAGGATGGAAGGTGGGTTGTAGGGGGGCGTGAACCTGACCAGGTAGTCATGGAGGGAACGGTCTTTGCAGAAGGCGGAAAGGTGTGGGGAGGGAAATATATCCCTGGTGGTGGGGTCCGTTTGGAGGTGGCGGAAATGTCAGCGGATGATTTGGTTAATGAGAAGGTTGGTAGGGTGGAAGGTGAGCACCAGGGGCGTTCTGTCCTTGTTACAGTTGGAGGGGTGGGGTCTGAGGGCAGAGGTGCGGGATGTGGACGAGATGCGTCAGAGGGCATTTTTAACTACGTGGGAAGGGAAATTGCGGTCTCTAAAGAAGGAGGCCATCTGGTGTGTTCTGTGGTGGAACTGGTCCTCCTGGGAGCAAATACAGCGGAGGCGGAGGAATTGGGAAAACGTGATGGCATTTTTGCAGGAGGTAGGGTGGGAAGAGGTGTAATCCAGGTAGCTGTGGGAGTCGGTGGGTTTGTAAAAAATGTCGGTGTCAAGTCAGTATTTTTAAGAATTTTTACGCGAAATGAGGGAACAATTTTTACTCTGCCTAATAGCTCTCAAGATTTTGAATATGTTTTATTAAATGGTTGGACATACTTCAAGTCAGTGATCTGCTTTGAGGCATCTTTGTATCCTTAGAAACATTTTCAAGTTTCCCTATTACGAAGGATCATACCATTTGTACAAAATTTGATTGTCACATACAATGCCTCAGCAGCACAATATGTTGCAATTATTTTGCACAAAGCTACAAATTAACATATTTTAAACAAACTGATAATTAGGTTCACAGAAGAAATTGAGGGTCCAGCTTTATGACCACCAACTTTCCACATTGTGCTCATTTTTGTGAGTTGGATGGTTGATGTCTAAATTTTAAACTGCTAAATTGAGGGCTATTATATTTAGAAAAAGAAATGTAATAACTTATAGTTTTGTAATAATTTTCTAAACATATAAATTTTTAAAAATCATGATCCCTTGGGCCTTTCACAAACAGCAAGTCATTAACTTCCTGGCACTATATAAATAACGATCCAAACCATCAGGTAATGTCACACACATTGCACCATAATCACCAGAGATCTCACCCTCATCTCTGAGGGGGGAGTTAACTCAGAGGAAGCAAAAATTGAGGGTAAGAAAGGAATGGAGGTGGAAAATATTTTTTAACCTTCAAGTATTTTTCTGAAGTAAAATTTGAAGATCAGGAGATAAATGCAAAGGAAAAGCTTTCACTTTTTACAAAAATTTGCAAGTTTGTTTCTCATGAGTAAATAGTCCTCTCAGCCACATTAACCTTTCAGGGATGTAGCTTTACAGAGGCATTTGGGATTATGGTTTTTTTTGAAACATTAGAAGGTTTGTGTTCTGCAGCTATCCATTTGCTCACCAGAAGAGCAGTCATAGAAACAGATGATTAATGGTTTCTGCAAGCAGCAACCATGAACTTGACAGAACAACAGGAAGATGGCATAAGGAAACTCTGAATCACCTTTTTAGTTAGTGCCTTCAGGAGCTCTATCACCTGTTTCCCATTCAGTACGAATAGATCTTCTTCAGATTGGAACAATAAATTACCTTTGTGCGTCAAAGCACATACTTTGTAAGCTGCTTTCTGCAATCCATCAAATATCGCAAGGAATAGTATTTTTGCGTGTTGTCCTGTGGTGTGAATACAGAGGTATTACGGAGATATGTACTTGAGTGATTTGAAAGTTGTCAGTAATATTTTCATCAGTGGCATTGCATGATTCTCAAAATGGTTCTTATTTATCGACAATGACCCGTGAGGATCTTTAGAAAATCTTGATTGCGTCTTGGCTCATCATTTGAAACACCTGCTCTTTTTGATTAGTAATTTTGACTCTTGAGAAAGACTGCCGGAAACACTATAATCAATGCAGAATGGCAGTAATTTTTCATGTCTCCTGCCTTTTACAGCTGTATACAACTATGCATTTACTCTGTCCTGCCAAGCATCTCCAGTGTAGTGTACAAAATCCAGTATGTGACTTGCATGCAGAACTTCGATTAATTCCTTTCCTCTGCTGTTCACTATTCAACCACTGAAAATGCCAAGCACATGGCAAGGGGAGGAAAAAAAAAACTGAATCTTTTCATGAACTTCCAAAAGTGAACATGATAGGTCCGTTCCAGTGCTGAAACATTATTTACAATCGTGCTTAAATTAAGTAAATGTGGTCTGAAGGTTCGCTCAAGTGTTCGCATGTGACTGTCTGAGTGATGTGGTTCATTTAAAGCTAGTATTAGTGGGGCCTATTTTAAGGGATGTTTTCTTCTTAACCTGGCAGCACGGCTTAGAGATTTCTTTTACAAAGGCATTTGCAACAAACCTTGAACAACTGTGTAAAAAGCTGGTACAAACTGCCACTTTTAAATCTTTCTTCTCTTTTTCCAGCATATACCGAACAAGCACATAGAACTCATTCTAAATTGACCTGTTCAAAGTGTGTACAGCTATTAACTCTGACACTAGGGGTGAGGTGTCAAATTACCCAGATGGGGAATTCACATTACATCTAAAGGATTGCCTGATCACAGGAAATTAAAGCAAGACAAATTGTACCACTCACTTATAATTATATCACCGGTGTTCCCAAAGTAGCAATACTGACCAGAAATATGAGCAAAACTTACAAGGTTCTGCTCACTTATATTGGGCTCATGGAAACATTTTAGTGACTTCTTCCCCGTATTATCCCAATTCTGTCTAAGACATTTGGCGAAGCCCTCGCAAATTCTCTCCTCATCTCTGACGCAAACCTCACAGCCTCAGTCATTTGAAAAGATCTGATAAACCATTTTAATCTTCCACCTCAAAAAAGTAAGAAGTTATTGAGCAGCCCACTTTTGAGCAAGTCTATTTTGCTAATCTCTCCCACTAATCCTACCAAATCCTACTCCCTTGGCCCCGAGAGGTTCAGCAACACCTCACTGGAGATAGAAAGAAAACAAACCAAGCAATCTAAACATTAGGCAGTTCAACAGCTTTCAAATACTCGGCATAACAAAACCCCATTTACTCACAACACCATCACATTATGGTTAATCAAAACCCAGTGAAATTTTATTTCCTTATCAAATCTGTCAGTTTGACTTATTTTCAGACTTTTGTTTCCATTCCACAGGTCTGTACTCTGCGGCTCTTCCCTTGGACCATTCACACCGCTGAGAGAGTAGACTTCCTCAAGCCTTTAATAGCATGTGAGGAACGTTTGAGGACTCTGGGTTTTCCTTGATGGAATTTAGAAGGATGAGGGGGGGTGGACAGAGTGGACAATGTTTCCATTAGAAGGAGAGACTAGGACCCAAGGTTTTAGAGTGAAGGGATTTTAGAACAGAGAAACATCTTCAGCCAGACAGTGATGAATCTATGGAATTCTTTGCCATAGAAGGCTGTGGTGGCCAAGTCATTGAGTATTTTTAAGATAGAGATAGAGATTATGGGAGAAACCATGAGAATGGTGTTGAGAAATGTATCAGCCATGATTGAATGACAGAGCAGAGTCAATGGGCCAAATGGCCTAATTTCTGCTCCTATGTCTTATGGAAGTTTCTACAAAATGCAATCCTTATACTGAAGTAACCTTTTCCCTTAATGGCCCTGAAGAACTCCTTTATCTAAATGACATCTGACTTCAGTCACGTCGCTTTCAAACTGCACAAATGCTTTCCTATCTCTTGCTTTTTTTAGGCTAAAAGCATTGACTGATTATTCTAAAAATTGACAATATAAACAAAACTTCCATTAACTCTCCAGGAGACCTTCAGTAATCTGTTATCTGACACACACTGGTTTAAAATCATGGTATCAAAAAGACTGACCCAGTTAATTATTAAGCCCTTTAACAAAAACGAACCAACGCCCATCTGCCGCCAGTGTAAAATCCAAATTCTAAAAATGAAATGATATTAATCGATATATAAATGTATATATAAATCACACACCTTTCACAACACTATACATAATTGCTTGTTAATTAGATATGTCACAATTTGAGAGTTTTACAATGACTCTTTGAAAGACTGTTGGTTCCATTTCATATCAATTTTCATTTTGACCAATGCTATGAGAGGAACAATTGCAGCAATTCAGTTTTGCCCAATATTTCAGCTGTGGCCACAACTTCTTTCCTTGGTTTCCTTTGAATTCCTCTTATTCTGGTGTCCCTGTCCTTGGATGGTGATTGACCTGAAATGGAGAACAAAAAGATTCCAATTAAACATTATCGTCGTTTGAGTACTCACAATTCATTGCATACATTCTGTGCACCCATTTGTCACCTTTTCCTTTCCCCTTACTCCTGGACAGTCCAGCCTCATCATCCATGACCAATCGCATTCCCTCTGCATTAAAGATCACTATCACCTCGTTTTCAGTGGATGCGAGGAGGTTGAGGTCATCCTGTGGGACTCCTCTCTCTGCTTTTCCTGCATGAGAGAGTGCAGAGTTAGTGGCATGACCAATCCAACACCCAGTGTAAATGTACCCACACCAGACCCTGCTGTCCAGATATTGCAACACAAGCACACACAAGTGGCAGAGCTGCACCCACTTTGCCCCAATTGTCAGTAGTAAGACTGAGCACACATTCGTTCTTATGGCATAACGTCCCACTGACACCTGTGCTTTACCAGTGGGCACATGAGAGACTCCTGTTGAAGATCTGTAACTTGGACAAATCCTTGGAAGTCAGAGCAAAACAATGACCCATTTCCTACACTGGACTCAGGGCCCCACGCTTGCTCATCCTCCTCTGGCAACTCTGCTTGATCCGGTGGGAGGACAACTGCCCACCTTTCTCTGGTGGTGTGGAAGAGAAATGGTGGGGAAATATGGCTGAACTGTAGAGCTGGTCTGACTTGGTGGTCATTCATCTTGCCCAAAATAGTATGGCATTCTCAATTAGTGAAGTGCATTAGTGATGGTGTAGAGTCTCCAGGATTGTACAAGTAGAGGCAGCATTGTTAGCTGACAGCAACTTCACTAAAGAAAGGCTTCTTGCACCATTAGGTTACACATGTTTTCCTTACTCACCGCTGGCATTTGAATGTTAATATGACCACAATGGAAAGGGCAAAAATAAGTCACACAGAGTTCCAGTTGTGACAGTGGGATTGGTAAGATGTTTAATAAAGCCTCATGCAGTCCAAATAAGTATTAAATAGGTTGTCTCCACTGTCAACATTTGGCAATTCTAACACAGACAAGTGGCCAGCTCCATTTCCAAACCTCAACCCAATGTCAAGATATCAAGATTTTGTCTTCCCGTCTAAATGGTCCCACCACTATATTTCCTGCTTTTATATTAAATAGCATCCTTTGTTCTCAAAATACGTGAAAAGCGCTTTCAAAGTAGCCCCTGTTCTAAAGCAATACATAGACATGTTACTGCTGAAGAGGAACAATGGCTTCAGAATGTTTTGGATCATCTCATGGTCGTCTTTTTTCCAAGAACTTGGTGACAGAATGGTGTTTTCTTCATGCAGTGAGCAACAGGTAAAAGGACTGCTGTTTTGATTGCACCTCTCCTTAACTCTTTGCCAACATCATTGGGACACAGTAACACAGCAGCACAACAGGACAGAAAGTACTTCAGGTTTCCATGGCTTGCTTTCTAAGAGCTGCCTTCCCAGGTTCTGCTCCAATCTACAACGTCAGGCAGTTGGGGCAGATTTTCAGACACTGTAACCTGAAAGCCTCATCCTTCCTATGAAATGAAGTAATTGCCATCTCTCAGCTGCTCCTCTCAAAACCACATCCACCTCACAGTCCGGTTCATAGCATGACCTTCTGTTGTGCAGCAAAACTACTGAGGAGTGGCAATGAGGAATGGTGAGTAATCAGGTATACAGTCACTTACCACAGATGCTAGTGTGACTAACCGACAATGGGTTATGACATGTACATTCTGCGCACCCCTTTCCTCCCGCATTAGAGCAGTTTTACCAGCGTAGGAAGAGAATTGAAAGCCTTCTGTGCTGCAGAACCAGGAGCAGCACAGTGGCTCAGTGGGGCAGTACGGTGGCTCAGTGGTTAGCACTGTTGCCTCACAGCATCAGGGTCCCAGATTCAATTCCAGCCTTGAGCAACTGTCTGTGTGGAGTTTGCACATTCTCCCCATGTCTGCGTGGGTTTCCTCCCACCGTCCAAAGATGTGCAGGTCAGATGAATTGGCCATGCTAAAATGCCCTTAGTGTTAGGTGCATTAGTCAGAGGGAAATGGGTCTGGGTGAGTTACTCTTCGAAGGGTCGGTAAGGACTTGTTGGGCCGAAGGGCCTGTTTCCACACTGTACGGAATCTAATCTAATCAAAACCATCCAGCAACTTTTCTTTGGAGAGAAGGGGTTACTATAATGTGGACACATGACCCACACATTTTCTCATTTATTAGATCTGGCAAATTCAAATTTAAAAATATCAATTGAGTTTATCTGCAAGGAACAACACAATCCTTCAATGGATTCAGGAACACAGGATTTAGGAAGGAGGCTATTTGGCCCACAAGCCTGTTCTGCCTTTCAGTGAATTGGTTATGTCTCCAGTCTGCTTTCATATCTGCCCCTATTCCATAACCTGTAACCCTCTGCTCTATCAGAAATCTTACTCAGGCTTGAATAAATTCAGTGACCCCCTTTCACAGCTTTCTGGAGAAGGGAATTCTCAATTCATAGCATAAGTACCCTCTGAGATGATCTTCAAAGAAAACCTCTTATTCATAAACAGTGTCCCATAGAACGAATCCCTCCTAACGGAGGAAGCATCCTTCCCAAGTTCAACAGTATTAAGTCCATTCAGCACCTTAAATGCTTCTAGCAGATCACTCTGCAAGCTTCTAAACTCCAATGGGCAAAGGCCCAAAATTTTCAACCTTTCTCTTTCTAATACAATCCCTTTACGCCAGGAATGAGTCAAATCAAATGGCTGCTGAGTCCAGTGATGAGGGCGGTGGTAGTGAGCATTTTAAAATCTGAGAGGGGGTCAAGGGGGATTATCGAATCTGGGAGGGCAGGATTTCGATGGTGGGTGAGGGGGTAATGTTTCGGATCAGGGTCCGTTTATCTGTGAGGGGTCTGAGTGAGGTGAAGGTTGGTGGAATTGAATGGTGAGTCGGGGGTCACTTTAATAGCTATCCACAAATTAAACACAGTTTTAATCTTCTAACACTTCACGGGTGACTATTAACTGTAGCAAAAACCTTCAAAGTCTCCAACTTAAATGGATACTTTTGGAAGGTTCCAGGTGCAGGACAACTTCCCTTTGGAGCCCACTACATTGGGCAACTCCTTATCTACTCTACGGAAACAGCTGTTTTTTTTTGCCTCATCATTAAATGGGCTACCCCTTACTTTTAAACAGTTAACCCCTAATTCCAGGATAATGTCATCCAACTTCAAGGGCTGCTTTTAGATGGCACGGATGTTGGTAGTCTGTGCCAGCTAGTAAATGGGCAGTAGCAAGGGGTCCTAGCAGTGATGGAGGACAGGAATTGAATGCTCCTTGGAGCTGCTCACCCTCATCCTGTATGTCTCGCCAGCTTTTCGGGCAGAGTACCCAAAGACAGACTGTGGTGATACCTTGGAAGCCTTTCTGAATGCTGGAATCTGTAGCTGCCTGAGCTTCCACTCAATACGCTGAGATGTTGGAAAATCAGAAGCAATTGATGGGATCAGAGAACTAGGAAGCCAAGAAGGAGAATTAGGAAATGGAGACTGGTGTCTTGGTGTAGCATCCAGGGTAGGGGCTGCCTCTTCGCAAGAAGACCCAAGGCCCACTGAAACACTCAGCAATCAGGCAGTGGTGAAGTCACCTTCCCCAGAAAAGACCCAGTGAGCAGAGGTCCTGCTTACAGAGAGTTCAGGATAACAGAGTCACCCAGGCCATTAGGAGGTAATGTGTATGAGGGGCTCAAACTCAATGGGCTTTTCAGGGAGAGATGGCCAGGAGGTCTGAAAGCTTTTTACAAAAATGTTTTCAATGCAATATGGGCATTGTCAGCTAGACCAGCATCCTACTATCTATCCCTAATTATCCAGAGTGCAGGTAAGAGCCAACCACATTGCAATGGGTTTGGAGTCACCTGTAGGCTGGTAGGGACAGCAGGTTTCATTCCCTAAAGGGTATTAGTGAATCTGATGGGTCATTTATTTAACAACAATTGACAGTGGGCACATGGTCATCATTAGACTAGCTCTGTTTCTCCAGACTGGGTATTGAATTCAAATTTCACCACCTACCACAGTGGGATTCGAACCCACATCCCCAGAACATTAGCCTGGGCTTCTGGTTTACTAGTCCAGCAACAGTATCATGACACCCAAAACCTCTCCAGTAATGGCAGGCAGTAGCTATCTTCTGGTCTTCCCCTCTTTCCATTGTCAAGGACTCCAGCCGGGTATGGATTATCTCTCATCATGGGTTGCATACAGTTTCCTGTGTCCTGTATGCCACATGGTAACAGACCCACCTGAAGCTGTGATATTCCCCGTGACAGCGGGTTGGAGCATTTAAGTGGTCACTCACTTTCCACTTAAAGGCCTCAATTGGTTGCATTGATTGGAGGCGGGAAATGGGCAGGGTTCAAATGCATCACTACCCCGCCGAATTCAAAGCCCTCTCCTTCCAAGTTCGCCGCCACAAGAGACCACCATTAGGCTACAAACATCTCCATGTTTTCACCCGTTCCTCCCATCTCAGTCATTGCCCTCTGATAAGGATGAACATCATCTGCTCCTTGGGTGGAAGGATTCCCAGTGGCACTTGGAAGCCTTGCACTGGTCAGCTGCTGCTGTGTCCAGTTATGTTCCAACTCGTCCTTTAAGGGAGGAGTGTCAATGAGTGAGTGAGGTGCAATTACTTGTGGGTTGTGGCTCTCAGGGTTGGAGAAGTGGACAGTATCAGAAAGCTGCGAGTGCAGTGTGTGAGAGTGAGTCAGCCTCCTATCACTGTCAAAAATCATTGAAATGTCTGACTCCAATTTGAGTGGAGGCATTGCCTGGGAATCACCCATCAGTCAGACTGAAGTTTGTCAATCATTTTCCACTAACTATTGCACAGTTTATAATAGGTGCAAAGAAGGATCATTAAATTGCAGGGATCCTTTTCTCTTCAACCCTACAGACAATGCATTGAATTACCATGGTAAGTGTAAGTCATGCATAATTTTGGCTTGCAAGTGATAGGATTACGGTGCCTAAAGCTGAGAGTAGTTCTTAATATCACCAGGCTGACAGCATCAATGGAACATTGCTGACTCTCACCTGGTGTGCAGAGTAGGCCTGTCTATCAGCTTCCCATCAATGATGGGAATCAAGGAAGTGACTGACACCAACTCGCGCAAAGTTACTGTACTTGAGAAGTGAAACCAGTAATAAGTCAGATAGAAGTTTGAGATTCATTTACCACTTACCAACATCTAACTGAAGGTGAGATTCAAGAGATTACTATTCTGCTATTGGTAATAGGTGTATAATAGGATTAATAAATTACAGTGGAACATTTTATTTAACAGTCCCAAAAGACAATGCATGAGTTAGTTGAGGAGCTAGGATAATGAAATATGAAAAAATTTTATTTTGTTTTACAGAGTCTCCAAGTTAGTGATGCATCTCATTTGAATGCCAAAGTTATTTTAGGATAGCATTGAAAGGGATTAATTCAGAAATAATGAATTATTAAAGGGACAATGTAAAACAAGAAGAACTTTTATTTGTGTCCTTATTCATTCTATAGTTATTCTTATCCTTCTTTAGTCTAAATAAAAACAAAATCCTGCCATAAATCAGTTATCAAAGGTCACACTTAAGAGAATATTACCCGTGTATTAGTTACTGACCATTAACATTAATAGTGCTTTGTTTACCAGGGTCATGAACTACCTCAGGTTATATTACATCCTGAAACCTGATAACCACTATCTTCTAAAATTATTAACTTTTGATTTCAAAATCCTTTCACATGTGTGCTGTGTGTAATAACTCTATATAAAGGTTTCACATCCTTGATAGCCAAAAGCATTGATATTACATTTTTGTTGTCTTTATAATGCAAGCTTTCTTTTAAAAACAGTGTAGTCAATGGTTTCAGATATATTGCTTTGTCAGTGTTGAATTGAGGTATGAGCAGTATTCAAAAATAACTTCTTCAACTCCCACATCTCTCCATGACTGTCTATTCACTTCAGGCCCTCCAGTAAAACCTGCCATTTTAATTAAGCTTTATCCTAATTCTGTTCCTCTCCTTCTATTGTCCATACCCAATATCTTTTGTTTCGTCTGTCCAATGTTGGGTGTTTTTCTGCACTCAAGAAAATGAATAAAAGCAGGTGATTTCATAAATCAGCTAAATCCAATTTTGCTTTGCAGTGAAGGGAAATTCAAAAGTTAGCTTTCAGATTGGACATCTCCCTCTCTGCTGGTGATCATAAAAACTCCCAGAGTCATACAGTCGTACAACATGGTCCAATCAGTCCATTCCATTCATAATCCCAAACTAAACTTAATCCCACCTGCCTGAGTTTGGCCAATATCCCTCAAACCTTTCCTATTCATAAGGCCATCAGACCATAAGACAAAGGAGTGGACGAAGGCCATTCGGCCTATCGAGTCCCCTCCGCCATTTAATGATGGCTGATGGGTATTTCAACTTAACTTACCCATACTCTTCCCATAGCCCTTAATTCCTTGCAACATCAAGAATTTATCAACATCTGCCTTGAAGGCATTTAACGTCCTGGCCTCCACCACGCTCCATGGCAATGAATTCCACAAGTCCACCACTCTCTGGCTAAAGAAATGCTACACATCCTAGTTTCCCTGCCTAACAGAAACAACTTTCCAGTGTCCACCCTTTCTAAGCCATGCATTGTCTTGTAAGTGCTGAAAATGTTGTTGCTGAAAAAGTGCAGCAGGTCAGGCAGCATCCAAGAAGCAGGAGAATCAACGTTTCGGGCATGAGCCCTTCTTCAGGAAACCCTGAAGAAGGGCTCATGCCCGAAACGTCGATTCTCCTGTTCCTTGGATGCTGCCTGACCTGCTGCGCTTTTCCAGCAACACATTTTCAGCTCTGATCTCCAGCATCTGCAGTCCTCACTTTCTCCTATTATCTTGTAAGTTTCTATTAGATCTCCCTGAATCTTCTAAATACTAATTAATACAATCCCAGGATCCTCAAACGTTCATTGTATGTTAGGCCTACCATTCCAGGGATCACCCATGTGAATCTCCGCTGGACATGCTCCAGTGCCAGTGAGGTATGGGGCCAAAATTGGACACAGTATTCTAAATTGAACCTAACTACAGCTTTATAAAGTCTCAAAAGCACATCACTGCTTTTATATTCCAACCTTCTTGAGATAAATGCCAACATTGCATTTGCTGTCTTAATCATGGACGCAATCTACAAGTTAACCTTTAGAGAATCCTGGACTAGTACTCCCAGATCCCTTTGTACTTTGGCTTTATGAATTTTCTCAACGTTTAGAAAATAGTCCATGCTGAATTCTTTTTTCCAAAGTGCAAGACCTTGCATTTGCTCGCATTGAATTTCAGCAGCCATTTCCTGGACCACTCTCCTAAACTGCCAAAATCTTTCTGCAAGGTAAAAACAATGACTGCAGATGCTGGAAACCAGATTCTGGATTCGTGGTGCTGGAAGAGCACAGCAGTTCATGCAGCATCCAAGGAGCTTCGAAATCGACGTTTCAGGCAAAAGCTTTTCATCAGGAATAAAGGCAGTGAGCCTGAAGTGTGGAGAGATAAGCTGGAGGAGGGTGGGGGTGGGGAGAAAGTAGCAGAGAGTACAATGGGTGAGTGGGGGAGGGGATGAAGGTGATAGGTCAAGGAGGAGAGGGTGGAGTGGATAGGTAGCTGTGGGAGTCGGTGGGTTTGTAAAAAATGTCAGTGTCAAGTCGGTCGTCATTAATGGAGATGGAGAGGTCCAGGAAGGGGAGGGAGGTGTCAGAGATGGTCCAGGTAAATTTAAGGTCAGGGTGGAATGTGTTGGTGAAGTTGATGAATTGCTCAACATCCTCGCGGGAGCACGAGGTGGTGCCAATGCAGTCATCAATGTAGCGGAGGAAGAGGTGGGGAGTGGTGCCGGTGTAATTACGGAAGATCAACTGCTCTACGTAGCCAACAAAGAGACAGGCATAGCTGGGGCCCATACGTGTGCCCATGGCTACCCCTTTGGTCTGGAGGAAGTGGGAGGATTCAAAGGAGAAATTGTTAAGGGTGAGGACCAGTTCGGCCAAACGAATGAGAGTGTCAGTGGAAGGGTACTGTTGGGGACGTCTGGAAAGGAAAAAACAGAGGGCTTGGAGGCCCTGGTCATGGCGAATGGAGGTGTAGAGGGATTGGATATCCATGGTGAAGATGAGGTGTTGGGGGCCGGGGAAACGGAAGTCTTGGAGGAGGTGGAGGGCGTGGGTGGTGTCTCGAACGTATGTGGGGAGTTCCTGGACTAGGGGGGATAGGACAGTGTTGAGGTAGGTAGAGATGAGTTCAGTGGGGCAGGAGCATGCTGAAACAATGGGTCGGCCAGGGTGGTCAGGCTTGTGGATCTTGAGAAGGAGGTAGAACCGGGCAGTGCGGGGTTCCTGGACTATGAGATTGGAAGCTGTGGGTGGGAGATCTCCTGGGGTGATGAGGTTCTGCATGGTCTGGGAGATGATGGCTTGGTGATGGGGGGGTGGATTCATGGTCGAGGGGGCAGTAGGAAGAGGTGTCCTCGAGTTGACGTTTGGCTTCAGTGGTGTAGAGGTCAGTGCGCCAGACTACCACTGCGCCCCCTTTATCCGCTGGCTTGATGGTGAGGTTGGGATTGGAGCAGAGGGATTGGAGGGCTGCGCGTTGTGAGCGTGAGAGGTTGGAGTGGGAGGCAACCTCTCAAACCGCCTCAACCTGTCTACCTCCCTCCCACCCTACCTCTTGCAAAAATGCCCAATTCCCAATTCCCAATTCCCAATTCCTCCGCCTCGGCGAGATCTGCTCCCAGGAGGACCAGTTCCACACAGAACACACCAGATGGCCTCCTTCTTTAGAGACCGCAATTTCCCTTCCCATGTGGTTAAAAATGCCCTCTGATGCATCTTGTCCACATCCCGCACCTCCGCCCTCAGACCCCACCCCTCCAACCGTAACAAGGACAGAACGCCCCTGGTGCTCACCTTCCACCCTACCAAGCTTCGCATAAACAAAATCATCCGCCGACATTTCTGCCATCTCCAAACAGACCCCATCACCAGGGATATATTTCCCTCCCCACCCCTTTCTGCCTTCCACAAAGACCGTTCCCTCCGCGACTACCTGGTCAGGTCCACACCCCCAAACAACCCACCCTCCAATCTTGGCACTTTCCCCTGCCACCGCAGGAACTGTAAAACCTGCGCCCACACCTCCTCCCTCACCTCTATCCAAGGCCCTAAAGGAGCCTTCCACATCCATCAAAGTTTTACCTGCACATCCACTAATATCATTTATTGTATCCGTTGCTCCCGATGCGGTCTCCTCTACATTGGAGAGACTGGGCACCTCCTAGCAGAGCGCTTTAGGGAACATCTCCAGGACACCCGCACCAATCAACCACACCGTCCCGTGGCCCAACATTTCAACTCCCCCTCCCACTCTGCCAAGGACATGGAGATCCTGGGCCTCCTTTACCGCTGCTCCCTCACCACCAGACGCCTGGAGGAAGAACGCCTCATCTTCCGCCTCGGAACACTTCAACCCCAGGGCATCAATGTGGACTTCAACAGCTTCCTCATTTCCCCTTCCCCCACCTCACCCTAGTTCCAAACTTCCAGCTCAGTAACTGTCCCCTTGACTTGTCCGGACTTGTCCTACCTGCCTATCTTCTTTTAAACCTATCCACTCCACCCTCTCCTCCTTGACCTATCACCTTCATCCTCTCCCCCACTCACCCATTGTACTCTATGCTACTTTCTCCCCACCCCCACCCTCCTCCAGCTTATCTCTCCACGCTTCAGGCTCACTGCCTTTATTCCTGATGAAGGGCTTTTGCCCGAAACGTCGATTTCAAAGCTACTTGGATGCTGCCTGAACTGCTGTGCTCTTCCAGCAACACTAATCCAAAATCTTTCTGCAGCCTCCCCACCCCTCAGTACTACCTGCCTGTCCACCTAATTTTGTACCATCGGCGAACTTCACCAGAATGCCCCCAGTACCTTCATCTAGATCATTAATATGTTAAGTGAACAGCTATGGCCCCAACACTGAACCCTACGGGACACTACTTGTCACCAGCTGCCATTCCAATAAAAAACCTTTTACCCCAACTCTCTGCCTTCTGTCAGACAGCCAATCCTCAATCCATGTCAGTAGCTCACCTCGAACACCATGGGGGCCCTCACCTTACTCAGCAGCCTCCCGTGAGGCACCTTATTAAAGGCCTTTTGAAAATCTAGATAGATAACATCCACTGGGTTTCCCTGGTCTTAGCTATTTGTAACCCCTTCAAAGAATTCTACAGGTTTGTCAGGCACAAGCTCCCCTTACTAAATCCATGCTGACTTGTTCTAATCCAAGAATTTAGAAATCTGATCCGTAACAATGGATTCTAGAATTTTGCCAACAACTGCGGTTAGGCAAATCGGCTGATAATTTTCCATCTTTTGTCTTGATCCTTTCTTGAACAAGGGTGTTACAATAGCCATTTTCCAATCATTTGGGACTTTCCCCGACTCCGGTGATTTTTCAAAGATCACAACCAATACCTCCACTATTTCCTCAGCCACCTCCCTCAGAACTCTAGGATGTAATCCTTCGGAACCAGGAGATTTAACAATTTTTAGACCTTTTAGCTTTTCTAGCACTTTCTCTTTTGTAATAGCTACCATACTCAACTCTGCCCACTGACTCTCCTTAATTGTTGGGATATTACTCATATCTTCCATTGTGAAGACTGATGCAAAGTACTTATTAAGTTCTTCAGCTATTTCCTTATCTCCCATCACTAGCCTTCCAGCATCAATTTGGAGCTGCCCAATGTCTATTTTTGCCTCTCATTTGTTTCCTATGTATTGAAAGAGACTTTTACTATCATTTCTAATATTACTGGCTAGCCTACCTTCATATTTGATTGTCTTCTTCCTTATTTCTCTCTTTGTTATCCTCTGTTTGTATTTGTAGTCTTCCCAATTTTCTGTTTCCCAGTGCTCTTGGCCACAACCGTCCCACCCCACCCACCCCAGCCAAAAAACTTTCTCTTATTTTAGGATGAAACTCTGAACTGTGTCCTCAATTACATCCAGAAACTCCTGACATTGTTGCTCTATTGTTTTCCCCGCTAGGCTCTGCTTCCAGTCGATTTTCATCCTAGTGACCACCTTTGGTTCCAGATCGGTTCAGGTGGAGACCATCCCAACGGTACAGATCCCTCCGGTTCCAAAACTGATGCCAATGTCCCATGAAATGGAATCCGTCTTTCCCACACCAATCCCTTAGCCACGTGTTTACTTCCCTAACTTTCTTATCCCTATTCCAATTGGCATGTAGCTCGGGCAGTAATCCGGCGATGTACTTATCTAAATGTTTTTTAAGCATTCTAACTATACACACATCCACCTCTTCCTCTGGAACTTCATTCCAAACTCTCTGTGTAAAAAGGTTCCCATCAGGTCTTTTTTAAAATCCTACTCCTCTCATCTTAAAAACATGTCCCTAGTCTTGAAATTCCCCAATTCTAGGGAAAAGACACCTGCTATTCACCTTATCTATATCCCGCATGATTTTATAAACCTCAAAAAGATCACCCCCAACTTCCTACGCTGCAGTGAAAGAAAGTCCCAGCCTATCTAGCCTCTCCTTTATAACTCAATCCCTCCATTCCCAACAACATCCTGGTAAATCTTTTCTGAACCTTCTCCAGCTTAGTAAAAGTCCTTCCTTTAACAGGGCTGAACACAGTACTCCAGAATAGGCCTCACCAAGGACCTATACAACCTCAGTATGTCACCCCAACTCCTATACGCAGAGGTCTAAGCAATAAAGGCAAGCATGCTAAACACTTTCTTAAACACCCTGTCAACTATGATGTAAACTTCAAAGAATTGGGTACCTGAAACCATCAGTCTCTCAGTTCCACAACGCACGATAGTAGTCTACAAAGAGATGGACAGTTAGCTATTTTTGACATCCTGGCCAACAATTATCATTCAACCAGCATTACTAAACACTAATTAATTAGCTATTATGTCATTAGCACTGGCAGGATCTTGCGATGTGAAAATTGGCGACTGGGTTTCCAACATTACAAAACCAGCTGCACTTTAGATGCCTCATTGGCACATCACAACATCTTGCAATCTAGAAAGGGACTCAATAAATATATCCTTTCTCCGTTACAGGTTTTGATGTCTGGTAAATTGTAGTGGGAAGGAAAGTGCAGGCGACATTGATTCAGATGGGGACCTGACTACCCAAATCTTGAAATCTATTGCAAAAGGCTAAAGCTTCCTTGGATCTGCACATACTTCACTGACAGAATATTGCCTCTAATGTGGCAACAATCCAATTTCAAACAACACAGTAGAGTCAGCTTTCAAAAAAACTCCTAGCCAAAGTGCTACCTCTGTCTTAATGTAATAACTCAGGGATAATACAAGAAAATTCAAACATTGAAGTTAATCTTCTCACAGTGCATCAGACAATACATTTATTTTGCATTTTTTAACCGTTCAGATCTTGCAATTGAAATAACAGCAAAGATGTGGCAGACACACTGTGCTGTTCTAGATGGAATTTCAGAAATTATTGCCAGTAATTGTCCATCCTCCACAGGACACGCTGTTGGAACATCTTGTGGGTTGAAATCAATGTGAAATCACTGAATTGATGCTAACTGCTACTTTACACATTGTTATTCTTACTGCAAAAACCTTTGAAAAGTTACACCTTGTCAAACAACATGACTAACTTTCTTACAAGGCACTAAATTATAATTATCACTAAAAAATTTCTCTGGTGTGAAAATCTAATGTTATCGGAACACAATATCATAAGAGCAGGTTTCCCATCTTCTCAAGCTTCTTCTGCTACTCTTAATCATCTATATTCACGCCGTCGTTTCATGCAATCCCCACATCCCTTGATGTCAACATTAAATTGTTAATTACGAACATAGTTGACAGAGCTCTAATTTCTACTCAGTAACGAGCATAAACTATAGAAAGAATTTAATGTTTAGTTTTTGCTGTCATAATTTTGTGACATTTCAGGGAAAATTTCATAAGGCAATTGCTCACAATACGTAGGGTAGGAATAACCAGCTGTCCAAATGTTTTGTGAGGACGTTAAAGTCTGTCCTTCAGATATCCTAGGCCATATGAGGATCTCTGCAAGTGACGATGATGTGTTGAAACACTGTTTATATTTCAAATGCAACATGAATGCAAGTGGTTGCTGAAGAATATTAGTTTTAAATTTTTTTTCATATGGAGAAGGATTTGATTACCAATTTAGGCTTCATATTTTTTCTTTGACTAATACATTGGATGAACATTCAGCATTACTGAGAGAGCAACAGTGAAAATTATCCAATAAATATTAATAACAGCCATAGGAATTAACCATATTTCATTAATCAAACAACTGCTCACAGCGACATTTGTAAAATTCAGAATCATATCCCTGATTCACTTCTGCTAACAAAAAGCCCCTACTTTAATTCACCATTAGAATACAAAACATAAAAGATGATGCATTTATAAGAAGTATGTTTTGCCAACATGAAAGTAGACCTAATCCTTGACCTTTTCCCTTTTTATTACACCTTCAAACAATTTTCATGGTGGTCTGAAAATAAATATCATGCATGTCATAGGGGAGTTCAATAAAATATTAAAACTGAAATCAATCGCAAAATTAGATAGATTCCAAGATATTATGTTAGCAAAGAGAGCAGTGTTACTTCATTGACTTGTGAACTCTATGTAATGGTTCTCCCCACTGAAATACTGCCTGAAGAATAGATATAAAAAATGAAAGAAACTAAAGACCTGACCTCATTGCTACACAGTACGAAGGTTAAAGAGGTGAAGGTCACATCAAGAGTTTTATACACTGATGTGCTTTCTTTTTAAACTTTCTGCTTTATAGTTCAGTCTTTACTGTTTTTATTTTGAAAGGAAAGGAAGCCATTCCATTTGTTACAAAGTTATCATAATTGTGTCAATCTTTTCCATATTCTGTGCAATGAAGTAGAAATGAATATTTCCCTTCATTTATATATATCTTGGTAACCATGATGTGGAGATGCCGGTGTTCGACTGAAGTGGCCAAAATCAGAAGTCGCATGACGCCAGGTTATAGTTGAACAGGTTTATTTGAAATCACAAGCTTTTGGAGCGCTGTTCCTTCATCAGGTGAAGTCACTGAGTATAGGAGTTGGGGCGTTATATTGCGTGAGGCCACTTTTGAAGTACTGTGTACAGTTCTGATTGCCCTGCTAAAGGAAGGATAGTATTAAATTGGGGAGGGTCAAATAGATGAGGTGAATAGCAAAGTTCTTTTCCCTGAGGTTGCGAGTTTAAAGCTAGGAGGCATATTTTTAAGGTGAGGGGAAAAAGATTTAAAAGGAACCTGAGGGACAATTTTTTCACACAAGAGGGTGGTTCATATATGGAATGAGCTGCCAGAGGATGTGATAGATGCAGGGACAGTTACAACATTTAAAAGACATTAAGACAGGCATGTGAATAGGAAAGGTTTAGAGGAATATGGTCCATATGCAGGCAAGTGGGACTAGTTTAGTTTGGGAAACATAATCGGCATGGATGAGTTGGATTGAAGAGTCTGTTTCCATGCTGTATGACTCTATGACTCATAAACATAAAATATCAGGAGCAGCGGGACAGACTTTGCAATGTCTAGAACATAGAACATAGAAAAGTACAGCACAGGACAGACCCTTCGGCCCATGATGTTGTGCTGAGGATTAATCCTAATTTAAAATTAAATAACCTAACCTACGCAGCCCTCAATTTACTGCTGTCCATGTGCATGTCCAGCAGTCGTTAAATGTCCTTCATGACTCTGCTTCCACAACCACAGCTGGCAACGCATTCCATGCATTAACAACTCTCTCTGTAAAGAACCTACCTCTAACGTCTCCTCTATACCTTTCTCCTAACACCTTAAAATTATGACCCCTCATGGCAGTCAATCCTGTCCTGGGGAAGTCTCTAGCTATCGACTCTATCAATGCCTTTCATTACCTTGAATACCTCGATCAGGTCACCTCTCTTCCTCCTTCTCTCCAGAGAGAAAAGTCCAAGGTTAGTCAACCTCTCTTCATAAGACAAGCCCTCCAGTCCAGGCAGCATACTGGTAAACCTTCTTTGCGCCCTCTCCAAAGCCTCTGCATCTTTCCTATAGTAGGGCAATCAGAACTGGACACAATATTCCAAATGTGGTCTCACCAGGGTTTTGTAGAGCTGCAGCAAAACCTCGCAGCTCTTAAACTCAATCCCCCTGTTATTGAAAGCCAAAACACCATAGGTTTTCTGAACAACCTTATCCACTTGGGTGGCAACTTTGAGATATCTATGCACTTGAACACTGTTCCTCCACACTGCCAAGAATCCTGTCTTTAATCCTATGTTCAGCATACAAATTCCACCTTCCAAAATGCATCACTTCGCATTTATCCTGGTTGAACTCCATCTGCCATTTCTCAGCCCAGCTCTGCATCCTGTCAATGTCATGCTGCAAGCAGCAACAGCCCTCGATACTATCAATGGCACCTCCAACCTTTGTGTCATCGGCAAATTTACTAACCCACCCCTCAACCTCCTCATCCAAGTCATTTATAAAAACTACGAAGAGCAGAGGCACAAGAACAGAGCCCTGCGGGAACCCACTCAACATTGTCCTCCAGGCAGAATACTTTCCATTTACAACCACTGTCTTCTGTCAGCCATCCAATCCTGAATCCAGGTAGCCAAATCTCCCTGAATCCCATACCTCCTGACTTTATAAATGAGCCTACCATGGGGAACCTTATCAAATGCCTTGCTGAAAACCATATACACCACATCCACTGCTCGACCTTCGTCAACCTGTCTCGTCAACTCCTTGAAGAATTCAATAAGATTTGTGAGGCATGACCTGCCCCTCACAAAGCCACATTGACTGCTTTTAACCATGCTATGCTTTTCCAAATTGTCATAAATCCTATCCCTCAGAATTCTTTCCAAAACCTTGCTGGCCACAGATGAAAGACTGACTGGTCTGTAATTACCAGGGATTTCCCTATTACCTTTCTTGAAAAGAGGAACAACATTCGCCTCCCTCCAATCCTCTGGTACCACTTCCATGGAGAGTGAGGAAGCAAAGATCTTCGCCAGCGGCTTAGCAACCTCCTTTCTCGCTTCCTGGAGCAACCGAGGATAAATCTGGTCTGACCCTGGGGACTTATCAATCTTAATGTTTGCCAAAGTTTCCAGCACATCAACATCCTAAATCTCAATCTGTTCAAGCTTGTTTCCCAGCTCCTCAAAGTTCTCATTCACAACAAGATCCTTTTCCCTGGTGAAAAACCGAAGCAAAAAACCCCCTTTTAGGGCTTCCTCTATCTACTCAGACTCCACGCACAAGTTCCCTCCGCTATTCCCTGACCGGCCTTCCCTTCTCCCTGATCATTCTTTTATTCCTCACGTATGAGTAAAATGCCTTTGGGTTCTCCCTAATCCTTCCTGCTAAGCCTTTTTCGTGCCCCCTCCTGGCTCTCCTCAGTCCATTTTTGAGCTCCTTCTAGCAAGCCTATTATCCTCTAAAGCTGTGCTAGATCCTTGCTTCCTCCACCTTACATAAGCTGCCTTCTTCCTTTTGACAAGAAGCTCTTCTGATCTCGTCATCCAAAGCTCCTTAATCTTATCCTTTCTTGCCTGTCTCAGAGGAACAAATTTATGCACCACTCACAACAACTGCTCCTTAAACAATTTCCACATGTCTGTTGTATTCTTTCTGTGGAACAATTGCTCCCAATCTGTACTTCCCAACTCCTGTCTGATAGCGTCATAATTTCCTTTCCCCAATTAAATATCTTCCCATGGTAACTGCTCCTTTCCCTCTCCATGGCTATGGTAAATATGAGGCAGTTATGGTCACTGTCACCAAAGTGTTCTCCCACCAGGAGATCTGACACCTGTCCTGCCCCACTGCCAAGCACCAAATCCAAAATGGCCTCTCCCCTCATCGGCCCATCTACATACTGAGTAAGGAAGCCCTCCTGAACACACCTGACAAAAAATGGCTCCAACCAAACCATCTGCACTAGAGGTTCCAGTTAATATTGGGAAAGTTGAAGTCACCCATAACAACAACCCTGCCACATCTGCATTTTTCCAAAATCTGCTGGCTTATGAGTTCTTCGATCTGTAGAAAACCCCCAAGGCTGTTCCCTTGCTGTTCCTAACTTCCATCCATACTGACTCAGTAGACAAACCTTCCTCAACAACCTTCATTTCTGTAGCTGTGACACAGTCTCTGATTAACAATGCTACACCCCCTCCTCTTCCCCCCCCCCCCACCCTCCCTGTTCTTTTTAAGCATTCTAAACCCTGGAACATCTAGCAACCATTCCTGCCCCTGTGAAACTCACGTTTCCATTATAGCCACAACATTGTATTCCCAAGTGTTGATCCATGCTCTAAGATCATCACTCTTATTTCTGACACTCCTTGCGTTAAAGCAGGCACACTTTAACCGATCCCTTTGAAAATCCTCCCTGATAGATTCACTACACCCTGTCACTGCCCCATCTACAACTACCCCCCTCTCAGATATGTAGCTCTGGTTCCCACCCCCCTGCCAAACTAGTTTAAACCGTCCTAAACCACAAGACTGGGCACGGTGGCACAGTGGTTAGCACTGCTGCCTCACAGCGCCAGAAACCCGGATTCAATTCCCGCCTCAGGCGACTGACTGTGGAGAGTTTGCACATTCTCCTCATGTCTGCGTGGGTTTCCTCCTGGTGTTCCGGTTTCCTCCCACAAGAAGGTGCAGATTAGGTGAATTGGCCATAATAAATTGCCCGTAGTGTTAGGTGAAGGGGTAAATGTAGGGGATTGGGTCTGGGTGGGTTGCGCTTCTGCGGGTCGGTGTGGACTTGTTGGGCCGAAGGGCCTGTTTCCACACTGTAAGTAAGTAATCTAAGTAAGTAAATCTTCCACCCAGGATATTTGTGCCCCTCCAGTTCAGGTGCAACCCGTCCTTCATGTACAGGTTCCACCTTACCCAGAAGGCAACCCAATGGTCTAAGTGTCTGAATCCCTCCCTCCTGCACCAGCCTCGCAGCCATGTGTTAAGCTGCTCTCGTTGACTGTTCCTCACCTCACTATCTCGTGGCACCAGTAGCAAACCTGAGAACTCTACTATACTTGTCCTGCTCTTCAGCTTCCAACCTAGCTCTGTGTAGTCACTTTTCAGATCCTCAATCCCTTTTCTGGCTATATCATTGGTGCCAATATGTACTACGATTTCTGGCTGCTCACCCTTCAGAATCCTGTAAACCCGAGCACCGACATCCCGAACCCTGGCACTGGGGAGGCAACATACCTGGCAGAAGTCCCGCTCCTGACCACAAAATCTCCTGTCAATCCATCTAACTATTGAGTCCCCTACTATTAGATCTCACCCACTTAAAAAAAATCACTTACCCTTCCCAGCAAGCCTCACTTCTCCCAGCCCTCTCTCCTCACTGCTGTGTTAAAAAATGGAGGCCCAACTCCTGAGGTACGTGCAGATTTTACAGCCACACTGTGCATATTGCAGTGAGGTTGGAGGACTCCATCTCAAGAATTAGTGGCACTTTTTTTCAGGCCTTCACAATTTTGCCATGGAAAAGTTGGCCATCTTCATGGAGAGGTGCAGCTGGAATACCAGAGGGATGATGCTGAAAGAGCTTCATCTGAAGATCGAAGTATAGCACTTGCAATGTTGTGTAGAGCGGCGTGCACCACCACTGTCCTAGGAATCCCAGGGTGGTGCACCCTGAAGGGCATCTCTGTACCAGTGCAGAGAGTTGAAGCACATCTTCAGCAGCCTCACAGCTAACCACAGGACCTTTGCTGCATTGCTCCTGGACCTCAATACTTGGATTTCTGAGAGGTGTCATCAGACACATTTTGAGTTGCTCTCCATAGTCTCCAAGCAACTCATCAGTAACTTCACTTTTGGCTGCAAAGAGATCAGGGAGGGCTCTTGCAAGAGGAGAGCATTGCATCAGCTACTGTGTCCTGACAACCACACACCCCCCCCCTCCCCATTCGCATGCTCATGGCAGGGTCAGGGAACCGTGAACTACATCACTTTGTTCGCCCATTTTTTGTTTACTTGTGTGTTCTGATGCAAAAATAATCATCAGCAAAGGTCTAGTTTTGAACAAGGTAAAAGGTTAGTTTGTTACACAAATATTATCACAAGTTACTAATTAGGAAATATTGATGGCAGCCATAATGTGGAGGTGTTGGTGTTGGACTGGGGTGGACAAAATTAAAAATCACACAAGACCAGGCTATAGTCCAACAGCTACCTGGTAGAGGAGTTGCGCTCTGAAAGCTTCCAAATAAACCTATAGGACTATAGTCTGGGGTTGTGTGATTTTTAACTAATAGGAAGTATGATATAGTAACTTGTTAAAATAGACATAAAGGTTAAAGGTAAACAGATTAAAGATATTTATAGAGATATAATTGTTGTTGATCTACTTATAGTTGTGCCTGCTAGATTCTTGCTCCATATTCTCTTTCAAAAGGTGAAAGGGTTGAAAACTTGAAATAATTATGATGCTTCTGTAGCTGAATAGTTGGAGATTGCTTCTACCAATGGACTTCATACAACAGGTTTTGGTAGAGACTGAAGATTCCTCTACTTTGCTTTTATAGTGCTACAGCTTGTGACCCTTGGTGGTCAGATCCAGTCCAGTAATCCTTAGCTGAGTTGTCCTTTTGCCCACTCTAATTAACCCTCCCTCTAATACTGTCTCATGCAGTCTTTCTTGGTGTTCTGCTTTAATGTGGTGTCTCACGGCCGGGCCCATGGAGTTGAAAATTTAAGATGGCTATCACATCATACTTTCATGTTAGGTATTTCATGAGGTCAGACAAAGCCATTTGCCTTCCCTGGGAAAGTGTTGTCAATGTCTTTCTGCTTATCGCTTGCAGAAATGCACTTTGAATTTTAAAGGTTTGAGCACTCAGTCTAATTACGGCTTTCAGAACACAGTAGTCACAGGTCAGGTGACTTCTGGCAGCCATGCCTCAAGAATCTTTACATCCATTTTTAAAAGGTCAGATTAAACTTCTTTATAAAATATACAACATTATATTTGCATGCAACAACAGGAATCTTACCTACACTGGATGAAGATAATGTTGTTGTAGACCAGCTACATACTAGTATAGAAGAGTCCCTTGCAGTTAATATGCATCCTGGCTGATGTGGAGTTATTTTATTACCATGTGTATTGCAGTGTTGATGCACTCTTGAGAAGCCAGCTGGAGACCCAATCCTGGTAGATCCTCACACTGACCAGCGCCCCAGCAGGTGAAGTTTGCATCATTCCCAGAGCTGACAAAGAAACTTGTCTTGGAAAAAGTGAGGACTTCAGATGCTGGAGACCAGAGTTGAAAAGTGTGGTGCTGGAAAAGCGCAGCAGGCCAGGCAGTGTCCAAGGTACAGGAGAATTGATGTTTTGGGCATAAGCCCTTCTTCAGGAATGAGGCTGGTGTGCCAAGTGGGCTGAGATAAAAGGTGGGGGGTGGGGGAATTTGGGGGAGGGGCACTGGGAATACGATACTGGGTGGGGGGGGGGCGGAGAGATCGGGAAGAAGATTGCAGGTCAAGAGGGCGGTGCTGAATCCGGGGGTTGGGACTGAGATAAGGTGGGGGGAGGGGAAATGAGGAAGCTGGAGAAATCTACATTCATCCCTTGTGGTTGGAGGGTTCCTAGGTGGAAGATGAGGTGCTCTTCCACCAGGCGTCATGTGGCCAGGGTCTGGCGATGGAGGAGGCCAAGGACCTGCATGTCCTTGGCGGAGTGGGAGGGGGAGTTAAAGTGTTCAGCCACAAGGCAGTTGGGTTGGTTGGTGCAGGTGTCCCAGAGGTGTTCCCTGAAACATTCCGCAAGTAGGCGGCCTGTCTCCCCAATGTAGAGGAGATCACATCGGGTGCAGCGGATACAGCAAATGATGTACATGGAGGTGCAGGTGAATTTGTGATGGATATGGAAGGGTCCATTGGGGCCTTGGAGGGAAGTGAGAGGGGAGGTGTGGGCGCAAGTTTTGCATTTATTGCGGTTGCCGGGAGTGGAGGTTGGGTTGGTGGTGGGTGTGGACCTGACGAGGGAGTTGCGGAGGGAGTGGTCTCTCCGGAATGCTGATAGGGGGTGGGGAGGGAAATATATCCCTGATGGTGGGGTCTGTTTGGAGGTGGCGGAAATGATGGAGGATGATATGATGTATCCGGAGGTTGGTGGAGTAGAAGGTGAGGACCAGTGGGGTTCTGTCCTGGTGGCGATTGGAGGGGCGGGGTTCAAGGGCGGAGGTGCGGGAAGTGGAGGAGATGCGGTGGAGAGCATCGTCGATCATGTCTGGGGGGAAATTGCGGTCTTTGAAGAAGGGGGCCATCTGGGTTGTTCGGTATTGGAATTGGTCCTCCTGGGAGCAGATGCGGCAGATGCAAATGAATTGGGAATATGGGATGGCGTTTTTACAGGGGGCAGGGGGGGAGGAAGTGTAATCTAGGTAGCTGTGGGAGTCGGTCGGTTTGTAGTAAATGTCTGTGTTGAGTCGGTCGCCTGAGATAAAAATGGAGAGGTCTCGGAAGGGGAGGGAGGAGTCTGAGACGGTCCAGGTAAATTTGAGGTCGAGGTGGAAGGTGTTAGTAAAGTGGATGAACTGTTCAACCTCCTCGTGGGAGCACGAGGTAGCGCCGATACAGTCATCGATGTAGTGGAGGAAAAGATGGGGTATGGTGCCAGTGTAAATGCAGAAGATGGACTGTTCCACATATCCGACGAAGAGACAGGCATAGCTGGGCCCCATGTGGGTGCACATGGCTACTTCTTTGGTTTGGAGGAAGTTGTCTTGCGTATTTGCATCGTGCTGATTGTGAGATATCTCCAACTGGGCCCTGAAAACACCGAGGGCCAAAGTGGACACAGTGAATAGAACAGTCAACAGTAAAGAGTGGCCAACTTGTGTTGTTGGACATGATCAAAGTTAAAAATCACAAAACATCAGGTTATAGTCCAACAGGTTTAATTGGAAGCACTAGCTTTCTGAGTGTTGCTCCTTCCTCCACAACCACCTGATAAAGGAGCAGCACTCCGAAAGCTAGTTCTTCCAATTCAACCTGTTGGACTATAACCTGGTGTTGTGTTTTGTACACTCCAGTCCAACACCGGCATCTCCATATCATGGAACAAGATCCGCTGCCAACAAGATGCACATTCTTTCCACCTGACGCAACACTTCAAGCCTCCACAGATGCTGACTTTTACACATGTAGAGCAAATAGGTAGGCCCTGCCCTCCTGCTAACGTCTACTCTCTGCTAATCTACTAACCATGCAAAGCTACCAGCTTTTTGTCATCTTAGTCCCAATCCAAAGCATTGCAATTTAAGAAGCATTCACGTTGGTCTGATAAATCAGAGCTCCAAGGTGCAGACCAAATCTCCAAACCAACAAAGTAAGGATAATACCTCCAAGGTAAGTAAAGTCACCACCAAAATATGCAGGACATTCTCTCTAAGCAAATCCTATGAGAAAAACCTTTCATATGAGCAGGTGAGGAAGCAGCTGAGCAGATTTTGGCATATTTCCCAGCCAGTTTCAGCTCTTTCAGCTGTTGTTATCATCTCATCTACCGCTCACTGTCAGATACCAGGAAGCCTGGCAAACCTGTGAAATCAAAGTCAAACCGCAAAGCTCAGGATAATGCCACAATGGTGGAGCAAGTAAAATACTGAAATTGACAATTCTTTTATGATAGGTTTGTACGCACACAGCTACTACTAGATGATTGCTTGGCAGTACAGGACCGAAACAAAGAAGACAAGAAGTTGAAGCTTTTAAGTCTTGCGTTCATCAGAACTAGGACACAAGAATCAGAAAGGGTAGGCATGGTTGACTGGGTTATCATGGAGATGCAACAACAGCGGTTAACTGTCAGTCTTAGTTCTACCTAGCTGGTCTGAGAATTAAGATTGACAGTCAAACACTGGATTAAAACCAAGAGCTGGGAAGCTGAAATAAAAACCGAAATTGTTGGAGAAATTCAGCAGGCCTGGCAGCATCTGTGGGTAGAAAGCACAGTCAAAGTCATGAGTCCAGTGACCCATTTATTAGAATGAGTAGAGGTCTAAAGGCAGCGAATGTACTGAAGACTGGGGGTGGGTGGGGAGGGAGCGAGGGATGTGGAGTATAGGAGTGAGAGGATAGGTGAAGAAGGACCCCGGTGGGGGGGGGGGGGGGGGGCAAAGGCAGTTAGTCAAACATGAGGATGGATCATGGTATGCCAGGAAAGGAGAGAAGCTGATAATAGGGACCGTAGGTCAGTGAATATGGGTGAGCTGTGCTGAAAACAGCTCATGTGATGACAAGCAAAAAACCGAAAGAACTGCTGGTGCTACGAGTCAGAAAACGAAATCAGAAATTGCCGGAAAGGCTTCACAGGTCTGGCGGCATCTGTGGAGAGAAATCAGATTTAATGTTTCGGGTCCAGGGAACATTAACTCTAATTTCTCTCCACAGGTGCTGCCAGACCTGCTGAGTTTTTCTGTGTCTGTTGTATGAGGTGACGAGGCCTGGAGTGTGGGTGCAAGTGAAGGAAAAATGAAGAAATTTGACAGCTCACTGTTCAAACTGGTATCACCTTTCCCAAGTCTGCCTCTTCCAAACAGTCTTGATGGATGCCAGATGGAAAGCTTTAATTTCTTGTCTCCCTTTAGTAATGTTAAATAACTAGAGTTAACTGCTTAAGCTGACTCAATGGAGCTAAGTTCCCAATCCACTTCCATGTTTTTTTTCCCTGAATTTTCATTACTAATCCTGTACCCAAACCCACAATCTGATTCATGGAGAACTTTCCCCTTGCTGCTTATTTGCATTATGCCCGCAGCATTGGATGTTAATCAGAAAAATCGTAAATCAATGAAAAAGGTTTGCCAAATATAACATACAACGATTGGAGGAAAAGGAAATAACGTGAATTTAAATATTACTTCTCACCTGCTCAGGATATCCCACAGGGTTTTACAGCTGATGCAGAGTTTCAAATGTATAGTCACTCGCTGTTATGTGAGAAATACAGCAGCCAATTTGCACATAGCAAGACCCCACAAACAAAAATGAGATGATAACTAATGTTCGCTTTCTGGAAATTTGCCAAAGCCTAAATCTTCTGTATATATTTCCACCCAAGGGAGCAAACTAGCCCTTGGTTCAATGTCTCATCTTGAACGCACTCCCACAGTGAGGCATCAAAGTGCTAATCTGGGTCATAAACGCCAAACAAGAACCTGCATTTATATAACACTTTTGTTTTGGTAAGACATCCAAAGGCACTTTATGGAAGTGCACATTGAAAGGAAATTTCGCACTATGCTTCATGAGAAGATGACGAGAAGGACCCCTCGTAGAGGTAGCTCATAGGGAATGCCTGAAAGGAGGAATGAAAGTTGGACAGGCTAAGAAAGTTACAAGTCACACAACAGTAGGTCATGGTCCAACAGATTTATTTGGAAGCACTAGCTTTCAAAGCGCTGCTCTGGTTGTAGCAAAGCAGTCATCCGAAAGCTAGTGTTTCCAAATAAACATGTTGGACTGTAACCTGGTATTGTGTGATTTTTAACTTTGTCCACCCCAGTCCAACACTGACTCCTCCACATCAGACCTAGAAAGACAATTCCAGAGTCTTGGCAGCTGGAGACAAAGTCATCAACAATGGAGTAAATTCAGGATCACTCAAGAGGCCAAAACTGGAGAGTACAGATATTCCATTGCATTGTAAGGCTGGAGACTATAGAGATAGGTGGAGACAAGGTCATGGAAGCATTTATAAATGAAGATGTGAAATTTTAAATTGAGGTGTTGGTTTACGCCTAGCCATGTAAATCAGTGATAGGATACAAATTAAGTCACTATATAGCTAGGGTTATATACATAAGTCTCTGGGGCAAGACTTGAACCACAATATTCTGACCAAAACTCAAAAGGCATAACCCAAGCCGAGGAGAAAGTAAGGGCTGTGGATGCTGGAGATCAGCGTCAAAAATGTGTGCTGGAAAAGCACAGCTGGTCAGGCAGCATCCGAGGAGCAGGAGAGTCGATGTTTTGGGCAAAAGCTCTTCATCAGGAAAGTTGATTCCTTATGAAGGGCTTATGCTCGAAACATTGACTCTCCTGCTCCTTGGATGCTGCCTGACCTGCTGTGCTTTTCCAGCACCACACCTTTTGACCATAACCGAAGCCGATCTGGTGGTGTGTATCACTAATCTGTGGGTGATGTGATAAGGGTCTTTATTAACCTCTTTCTAGGCAAAAGAAAAGCACTTTTTAAAAAGAATCACCCTATAATAATGATTGAAGAATGACCTCGAGTGCAATTTCTATTCTTTGCATTCGTTCTCTTCAAAACAGAGTGAGGAAATGAAGTTTTAATATCTATTTCACTCTGTTTGACATGTTGCATGATGAATACCTTATAGCAGCATTTGAAAAAGGGAAAGCTCAACTATTTGGCATTTGCAGTCTCTGTTGGAGTGGTCTCAAACTGGCTCTGTGAATCCCTGGGGGTCTGTAAGACTTTCCAGGATGTCCAGAATGCAGGCCTAGTCTCCTTTGAGCAATTCATGGCCAATCAGCAACTGTAAGCAAACAAGTGGATGCCTGACATTTGCTGTGCTGTCCCTGGGCTCCTGTTCTTAATGCATTTTGTTTCTGTCTCTCACTGTCTCTCTCTGCATCCCTGCACTGCCCATGCTCCTGTTCTCTATTTTCTCCATGATCCATTAGGCCCACCTCTGCTCCCCTTTACTGTTTCTGCTCTGTCATCCCCCACCTCTGTTGCTCCTGCTGTCTTTGGTGCTCTGTCTTCTCATGGCTCTAATCTTTCCACGTATCTCCTCTCCCCCACCCCACTCCAGTTTTCTTCAAACTCCTGGTTTCTTCAAGCTCCTGTTCTTGTTAAGGTATTTGTTTGTCCCTCTGTCTCTGCTGTCCTCCTACTCTCGCTCTTTCCATGGTCCTTCTCTACACATGCTTTTTTCTCACCAAATTCCTGCTTTCTCCATGTTCCTACTCTCTCTTGTCTCCGCTATCCAAGCTCTCTCTCTATCTGGGCTCCTGCCGTCTCTGTACTCTACTCACTCTGTGCTTTGCATGCTTCTGCTGTTATCATGATGTGCCTTCTCTTTGTTCCTATGTACCCCTACTGACTAAATGGCATACCAATCTTACACACAACACCTCTAAGTAAATAACTACTTTCCTGAGATAATTATTAAAACACTTAGCAAGCCACATTTCAAATTAGTAGTAGCATGTAGTATCAAGAATTTGATACTGCGATGGGGGTTCGTGATTACCAATCCAAGGCAAAAGAATCTTTGAATCAAAAAAAACCTGGGATAGTCACAGGAATCCAGCATAAACAACATCAACAATTTCATTAGAGTTATTCTGGTCAAATACCGACTAGTGAAGAGACTTAACTCCAGGCATTGCTCCCAGCATCAATAGTTTTTGTATTTATTTTTTCTAAATGGCTGCCTTTTTGACATAGCACCAGGTCAATATGAAACATTTTAGTGTTCCCTTGGGCTAGAATTGTAACCGCATTCGTTTTGCTATGGCCTGCCAATTAATGTCAATGGACAATGGAACAAAGGCTACTATAGTGTGCCTGCCTGCTCATTTTACAAAGTGGAACCTGCAGTTTATTTTCCGTTCATTTGTTTAAAACTCCACCAGCATGGTCCCAAACACATCCTGCTGTAATGCAATTACACGTTCGTCAGCACTAAGCAATAACATCCAATTCTTGCACCTTAAGTTTATTTCATTATCCCCAAGACACAATAAAACTAACATTAACCATTATGTTTGTCCCCCAAGTTCCGGACAACTCACTTTTAGCTGGTAAAAACAAATTTAATTCATTGAAATTTTATATTCTTGTGACCAATGATTAATTGTTATTGCTCTCAAATACTGTCAATGTTCGTATATTACATACACCCCTAAAGTCCTTGTCTCGGCTAAAGTGCTGTCCTCAGTAGCGCAACATTACAGCATTCTTAATTTTAAAATAAAATGTACAGGAACTTAAATGTCATTTGGTTAAATTAGGTTGAGTCAGAGACTCAAGTAGCAGGAATGTGGTTACCAATGGAAAGGATACTTGAAGCCTGAAGGTTTAGGCCTCTCCAGGATCATTGCCCTATTTTTGCTTTGACTCATCGATTTTTCACTGGTTAAATGCTGAACTTGCACATCACTCAACTTTGCTTGGGTGAGTTTGATCATTTCCCAGCTGAAGAACAAGATGTAGAACAAGAGCAAAGCAAAGGGTCTAATTTTAGCAGATAATGTGAATACACCATTCAACTGTGCAATCAAGCCATGCCAGGGGATGAATAAAACAGATTGGATAATAGCTGTCTGACAGTTTTCCTGTCTGAAACCCTTTTATTCTTCCAACATCAGGATAATGTCTAATGGTAAAGGGCTTACAAGAGGATGGGAAAATGGACAAATTGGACCCACCTCATTTTCCAACACCAAATGCAATACTTCAGCAATTATTTGCATTTGAATAATTATAAAGTAGCTACGTTTGTTTGCAGAGCAGTTCAAGGATTCTTTGAGCTATCTAGGCCACATGCTTTGGAATTCTCTCTCCAATATATTTCTCTTCCTTTATCTTTCTCCTTTTAAAAATAGCCTGCACATTGACCAGGCTCTTAGCATGTCCCTCACCTTGGCTTTAAACCAACTTTTGTTTCATTATTCTCCTGTGAAGCAGAATGTTTTCCTTGTTAAGTGTGCAGAATTAAACACAAGTTGTTATTTGCCACGAATTGCCACGCAGTTACCACCCAAACTGCTCTAACGCACACTGATTCTGAGCCAGGGGCTTTAAATTCTCGCAGCAAACTGTTTCAACATTCAAAAAAAAATCTACAGGGAGCCGTTCATGAAAAACAGCGAATGTTCAAAAGGCAGTATTTTACTTGTTCTGGAATAAAACCCACATCGTTCACGATTGAGGAGCTGTCTCTGTTTAGGAGAGGCTTTGCAAATGTTGCTGACAAGGCTTAGCTATTTACCCTGTGCCCTAAACACTGAATTCCATGCTGTATAAACAGCCCAACATGGATTAGTGAGAAAGGATTGCCTTGTAAACCTATAAATTGGAAACACGTGTCCTTTGCCAGTCAGCTCAACACTGTTGTGAGTAATTTTTATACTTTCAGAATTTCACCACATACGCTGGCCGTGTGTCGAGTGGACTCATCCACATTTCTTGCTCTCCTTCTTAAAGTTACACCTACATTGATTTTCCAATAGCAATGTCATTATTGCATTGTGAAACCTGGCCCAGAAAGAACGCTTTCCAATTAATGTCGGATTTGTGCCAATACTGTATTCGATTACAGTGCTAAGTTTGTCGATGGCCTTGCCTTTATTGAATAGAGACTTGGCTCTCATTCCGATTAAATAGCACATCACTCCTGACACAGTTCAGAGGGTCAGAGGGCAGGCTATTTCATAACAATGTCATGTGAGCAATAATGCATTCTTAGAACCACTCATTTGTCACCAACTGAGTAAGTTGAATTAATACACAGTGCTTTTGGAAATCTAATTTTGTGGATTTGTTAATTTTTCTGTGGAAATCATCAATAAGGGATATTTTTTTCATTGTCCTTTGCTTTTTTTTTAAAATGCCTGTTTATCTGTCTTCTTTAAAAGCTCAAATGTACAGGGAGATTAGAGACAATATGCACCAGATTGTAGCAAGGTGTAGAATGATATAATCATTGCGTGTTTGCAGGTCAGAACAGGGGGCATTTCATCCATCAAGACAATGTTAGGTCTCTGAAAAGCAATTTAGTTCGGTTCAATCCCCCACTCTTTCCACATAGCCCTGCAAATTATTTTCCTCCAAATGCTTATCCTATTCTCTTTGAAACACATAATTGATTCCTTTTCCCACAAACCTTTCAGTAAGTGCATTCGAAATCATAAGCATTTACTCTTCATGTTGCCTTTGGTTCTTTGACAATTGTGTACTCTCTGTTGTTTGACTTCTCCATCACTGAGAACAATTTCTCTCTGCCAACTGATAGAAATAGCATTCAACGTGGCAAAGAACTATCCACCAAAGCAAATGTGAACATGAACGCTCATAGACAGAACACAATATTTTCTTTTAATGTCACAGCCTTGAGAAAATGCACAAGCATTGTTATGTTTTGCCTGCTTTATCATGCCTGTAACAAAGGCCTGTTCCTTGCAATTTCAGTTGGATTCCAGGCAAGCGTGTGTTAAAGGTGTCATGAAGGCACAGTACTTCTGACCATCTCCAAGAAAGGAGACATAGCCAATCATAGTAACTACATAAGGATATCCCTGCTGTCCACCATAGGAAAGGTCATTGCAAGAATCCTTCTAACTGCTTCCTCCTGCTGGGTGAAAATCAGTTCCTGGAGTGACAATGCACATTCCATATGTTATCCTTGCGGTAAGGCAAGTCCAATAAAAGCACACGGGATAGCAACAACCCTTGTACTTGTATTTTTTGACATTACAGAGGCCTTCGACACTGTCCACTCAAAGCGTACAGTGCCTTCCTCACATTAAATTGTCCACAGAAATCTGCCACCAAATTCCACCTGCCATATGATAACATGCAAACCACAATTCTTACCAATGGATCCACCAGCAAACCCAAACATGAATGCAAAAGGGGATGGTAAGGTTGGGTTATCACACCAACACTCTTACAATCTGCCTTAAACACTCCACCCCATCGCCACGAAGCTTCCTGCTGGAGTGGAACCTCTCTATGGGATGAGTAAGAAACTGTTCAGCCTGAGGTGGTTCCATTCCAGAATCAAACGGTCATCTGTCACTGAGGTGTAGTGCACAGACAACATTTGCATGTGTGCACCCTCAGAGGGCGAGCTCCAAACTGTTATTGATGCATTGATGGTGGTGTATGAGAAAATGGGCCTTAGGTTAAACATCTGGAAGAGGAAAGTCCTTTACTATCCTGTACGCACCGCACAAGCCGGTCCACACACTCCATCCTGACTGTCAAAGTGTGCAGCAGGCCACTTGACATCTTGGATTGATCCTCATACCATGGGAGGCTCCTCCCAGAATGCAGGCATCAACAACAAAACTCAACGTCGCTCCAATGTGTCAGCCTAGCCGTTGGCTGGCTGAGCAACACAAAGAGGAAAAGGAGTGGAGTAGTGCTAATAATAAGGGGCAAGGTTATTATATTAGGGAGGGAGGGATTGAAATCATATTCACTCTCCTTTCCTTAATAAAAAATAGGAAGCCACCAGTGGTGGTGTGTGTTTTGACCCAGGATGTTAGGGTGCTAACTTAATTTTTCATTCTGTGTCAACCTTCTTTGACAATTTGCCTCCTGTACAGTTAATGCGTCATCCCTGACATGCTTCCCATTCCCAAAGGGAGGAATTATACGTTTTGTTTGATCGTGCGTCATATTGGATTTGGTGGAGTGAAACTTAAAGGCCGGGTTATCTCATTGTATCTTGCCACACTTGCCCAGTTAATTGTTATTGACCCAGTGGGTGAGGATCACACTGTATCTCTGTCCTCACATACCGTGCATCATTCCCAAAAGGGACTCACCACCCACCAGATATCCACCACCAGAGCAAAATCACTTGTAGCTGTACCATCTTCAAACACCCAGAGTGTACCTGGAGGGGTGTTGACATCTGCCCTGCTCAGCTCTGACAGCTGGATGGAGATGGGTGACAAGGCCAAGTTGGCACCAAGGTTCCAGCAAAGATCTGAAGCAAGAGTCAGCAAACATTGGTAAAAGCTGTTCATTGATCACCTTACAATAGTGGTAATGTCGGGCGTTGTGTAAGTCAAGACTTAAAAGCTTATGTAGCAAGGGAATCAGGGTGACTTCAATCTAAATAGATTGGGTAAATATAATGCTGTGGAAGAAGACTTTCTGGAATGTGTTCAACATGGTTTTCTGTAAGAAGGTGTTCAGAACCAACTAGGGCAATGTGAAAGAATCAAGGAAAAATCTTGTAAAAGAACCTTGAGGAAATGGTGAGCAGAGCATGACAGAATTATCCATTAAGCTTGAAAAAGATGTCGTTCAATCTGAATCCAGGGTCTTAAATTTAAATAAGGACAACGAGTTTTGAGAAGATTTGTTGCTCAGGTTGAGATTCTAGATGTAGGTTTGCTTGCTGAGCTGCAAGGTTTATTTTCAGATGTTTCATCACCATACTAGGTAACATCTTCAGTGAGCCTCTGAATAAAGCATTGGTGGTGTAGCCCGCTTTCTATTTATTTGTTTGAGTTTCCTAGGGTGGGTGATTTCATTTCCTGTGGTGACATCATTTCCTATGGTGATGTCATTTCCTGTTCTTTTTCTCAGGGGTGGTAAATGGGATCCAAGTCAATGTGTTTGTTGATAGAGTTCTGGTTGGAGTGCCATGTTTCTAGAAGTTCTCATGCATGTCTCTATTTGGCTTGTCCTAGGATGGATATGTTGTCCAAGTGAAGTGAGTGAGGAATGGATAGATGAGGGATGACACCACTTCGACTGGGACAACATATCCATTTTAGGACAAGCCAGACAGAGACACGCATGAGAATTCCTAGAAGCATGGCATTCCAACCAGAACTCTATCAACAAACACATTGACTTGGATCCCATTTACCACCCCCTGAGTAAAAGAACAGGAAATGACATCACCATAGGAAAGATGTCACCAGAGGAAATGACATCACCAACCCTAGGAAATTCAAACAAATAAATAGAAAGCGGGCTACACCACCAATGCTTTATTCAGAGGCTCACTGAAGATGTTACCTAGTATGGTGATGAAACATCTGAAAATAAACCTTCCAGCTCAGCAAGCAAACCTACATCTAGAATCTCAACCTGAGCAACAAATCTTCTCAAAACTCGTTGTCCTTATTTAAATTTAAGACCCTGGATTCATTCGGAGTCTCACTGAAGATGTTACTAGTATGGTGATGGAACGTCTGAAAACAAACCTTTCAGCTCAGCAAGCAAACCTACTTCCATTAAATAAGGATAGTTACAAAGGTGGGAGAATGAACGTGCCTAACGCAGATTGAAAACATACATTAAACATTTGATGGAGGAGAAACAATAGATGGTATTTAAAGAATTATTGCTCAGTATTTTTTAAAAACCCCATAAATTTCTTTTGGACAAAAATAGCTCACAGGAAAAATGAGGATGCCATTGCAATCAAGATAAGTTACCAAAGTGATGATTAAAGAAAGAGGTTTACAATGTTGCTAAAATATCTGTGAGATTGACAGGATTTGGAATTCAGGAAAGGAGGATAAAGAAATTGATTCAAAAAAGAGAAGAGAACACAAATCTAAAAAGGAAGAGTATAAAAATTGATTGTAAGAGTTCTGTAGGTATATAAAAAGCAAATGTCGAGCTAAAGCAAATTAGAAACAGAATAGTCTATAATAGGAAGCAGAGAAATGGCAAAGATTATGAAGTGCATTGGGTCTAATCACAGGTCGAGTTAGTGTGTGAAACTCAAATAAATTAATATCTGGAAGAAGACTAGTTGTGGAGAAATTAATAGTATTGAAAATTAACAATCCCTGGGACCTAACAATCTTTACTGTAAATCCCAAAAATTTCCAAGATGTTGATACAGAAAATCTACTGAAAGCTGAAAAAGATGGTGACAGGGATAAGGGGTGAATTAGTCATCCTTCAAAATTCCAGAGGTTCTGCCAGGGTGCCGACAGATTGGAATGTTAGAAATGTAACCCCACGCTTCAAGAAAGAAACAAGAGCGCGATCTATAGACTGATGTCATTAAGTGGACAGACACAAGAATTGATTGTAAAGTACATGATTACTGGATATTTAGAAATGAATTATCTTTTGGGTACAATCTCCATAGGTATCACATGGGCCATAATCTCTATCAATAATTTGTATGTAGGGACCAATTGTAATATTTTCAAATTTGCAGATAATGCGAACCTTGCTGGGAATGAGTTGCGAGGAATATGCAAAGATGCTTGAGGGGGATTTAAGTACAGGTATTATACTCTATGGCATACAACATGGATAAGTGTGAGGTTATGCACTGTGGTCAGAGGAGTAAAGATTCAGAGTATTTCTTCAATGGTGAGAGTTTGGAAAGTGGTGATGTCCAAAGGGACCTAGCTGTCCTAGTTCATAATTCACGGAAAGTTAGCATGAGGTTACAGAAAGCGATAAGTGAAGAAAAACACTGAGTGAGCCTCAGTTTTAGACCAAAGAGGAGTCAGACTGGAGCCAAAACATTAACTCTGTTTCTCTCTCCCTCTCCACAGATGCTGCCAGACCTGTTAGTTTCTCCAGCACATTCTGTGTTTATTTCAGATTTCCAGCATCAGCAGTAATTTCCTTTTAATTGGATGTCAGCCTTTATTGCAAGGGGATTTGAAGAAATGGGAGCAATGAGGTCATGATTCAATTGTACAGAAAATGGGTGAGACTGCACCTGTTCTACTGGGTGCAATTCAGATATCCTTGCCTGGAGAAGGATATAGAGAGAAACGTTAGGTTTGCCAGACTGATTCCTTGTCATGGTGGGATGGTCTTCTGTGGAATAATTGAGGAAACTGGTCCTGTGTTCTTTGGAGAAAGTGAGGACTGCAGATGCTGTTTCGAAATGCGTGGTGCTGGAAAGCACAGCAGGTCAGGCAGCATCCAAGGAGCATAATCCCTTCATCAGGAATGTGGGAGAGGGAAAGGAGACTGAGAGAGAAATAGAATGGTGAGGGTGGGGGTGGGGGTGAGGTAGCTTGGAAGGTGATAGTTAGATACAGGTGGGAGGGTAATAGTGATAGGTCAGTGGCGAGGGTGGAGCAGATGGGTGGGACGGGAGATGGACATTTAGGACAGTTCAAGAGGGTATTGCCAAGTTGGAGGGTTAGATCTGGGATGAGATGCGGAGAGGGAAAATTAGCAAGCTAGTGAAGTCGACATTGATGTTCCGTGAGTTGGCGTTTTGTCTTCCCAAGGTAGAAGAGAGACAGGACACCAACTCACGGAACATTTCAGAGAACATCTCTGGGACATACGCACCAAACAACCCCACCGCCCTGTGGCCGACCACTTCAAATCCCCTTCCTGCTCAGCCAATGACACGCAAGTCCTGGGCCTCCTCCACTGCCAAATCCAAGCCATCCAACGACTGGAGGAAGAACGCCTCATCTTCTACCTTGGGACCCATCAACCACACACGATCAATGTTGACTTCCCAGTTTCCTAATCTCCCCTCCCCCCCACCTCATCCCAAATCCAACCCTCCAACTCGGCATCACCTCTTGAACTGTCTTGCCTGTCCATCTTCCTTCCCACCAATCCACTCCACCCTCCCCGCCGACCTATCACAATTACCCCCTACCTGCATCTACCTATTGCCTTCCCAGTTACGTTTCCGCCCCCCCACCCCCACCCCGCCCCACCTCCACAACCCTATTTATCTCTCAGCCCCCTTTCCCTCCCCACATTCCTGAGTAAGGGCTTATTTCCGAAACGATATTGCCTTACCTACTGTGCTTTCCAGTGCCACACTTTTTTACTCTGTCTTCTTTGGAGTTTAGAAGATTGATAGGCAACCTCAGGGAAACCTTCTTAAGGGAACAGACAGTGTATGCAAAAGGGATGTTTCCACTGACTGTGGGCTCTGGTACTAAGGGACACAGTCTCAGAATAAAAGACAAGCCACTTAGGTTTGAGATGAGGAAGAACCTCTTTCAGTCATGGGGTGGTAAGTCTTTGGAATTCTCTACCCCAGAGGGCTGTGGAAGATCAATCCATTCAATCAGCGATTGATGGATTCACTGTTACTAATGACACCAAGGGACATGGGAATTCTGTCAAATATGGCATTGAGGTAGGTGATTAGTCACCAACCACTTCTTGTGTTCTGAAGAAGAGTCTTTTCAGATGCAAAATATTAACTTTGTTTTTCTCTCCATAACCCTGCTGAGTTTCACCAGAACTTTGTTCTTATTTCAAGATTTTCAGCATCCACTTTATTGTGCTTTAAACTGAAAATTTAACTGGATGCCATGGAATGACACAGGATTATTCATCATGTTCAACAGAATACAGATTGATGAGACTGTGTGAGCAATATTGGGGTTAAAGATTTCTACCATTAAATTCATAAAGTCATTCTCTTATAAATCATTACTTCACCAGATGAAGGGGCCATGCTCCGAAAGCTGTTGGACTATAACCTGGTGCTATATGACTTCTGATATAGCAAGATGCCCATTTGAATCCAAAACAACTAAATCAAACATTTCAGAAAGGTCCTTTTAAGATTCCAACTTTGGAGGAGTTCCATCCAAAATTTTACCACAACTAATGCTTTTCTAAATTAAATGTGAAACATGGTTGTGACACAATGTATTTATCAGAAGGCTGACAGGAATGAATCAAGTTTCGAACAGCATTTGGGAGGTATTGTTTCCAGAGGTTGCTTTTTAGTCTTTCAATAAGTGAAGGACTATTCCTGCAACATATGGTTAGGATTACCGATAATGTTCTAGGTTGAGAATATTCTCTAGTCTGTTTACTTTCCTGGCAAGCTATATATCCAACTTTTCCGAAAAAATATCTTTGGAATGAGGTCTTGAAGTAAAGCCATTCCGTTTGTCTTTCAAGAAAGCTATCAACACTTATTCATGTCACTCCAGCAGTTGCTACCTGAGAAGATTTGGTTTTGTCACTATCATGAGAAGGGGAAGGAATCAGTTTCAGAAGTGGGTACCTTATGTAAAGGGCAGGGAACATGTGTTATGTCCCATAGATATGCAATGTATCTTTAAGGAACATGCTTTTGAAATAATCAATGTATCATAGCATGTAAGCTAAGCGTATAAACTTTCAGTCTCCATCTTACTACCCTCCTTCAACATGACATACATCTGAATTCACCATTCAGCCCAAGTTAGTAAACTATCGTTTGGATAAAGACAGCTGAGACATGCGAGTGCCTGTGAATGGAAGTGCACATATGTAGGTACCAAGTGCTGTAATAAAAGCTCATTCAGTACTGTGTGGCCCATGTCCCACTTTCATGTTATGGGGTGGGGGGGGGAGGTTAACACAAGTATCACATCACGATAATTGCAAGTTGTCAGTTATCACATCAGAGCATGTCTAATGCAAAACAGAACAACAACAGCAGTGGGTTTGAAAAATCTTTTACTGATGCAAGCTTAATGATCGAACCAAGCACAAACCACCTGTCCTGGTGTTTGGAATGGCAAGGTCTTGCAGTTAGTTTTTTGGGAAAACTTTACAATTGAAAGGGATCACAAACTATTAGAAACTATATTTTAAAAAATGATGTGGCGCAGCCAGTGTTGGACTGGGGTGGACAAAGTTAAAAATCACGCAACATCAGGTTATAGTCCAACAGGTTTAATTGGAAGCACACTAGCTTTCGGAGCACTGCTCCTTCATCAGGTGGTTATGGAGTATTTGCAATGTTCTGTTTATTTTCCTGCCATGTTATATATTCAATTTTTCTGAAAAATATCTTTGAAACGAGATCTTGAAATAAAACCATTCCATTTATCTTGCAAGAAAACTACCAACACTTACTTATGTCACTTCAGCAATTGCTACCTGAGAAGATTTAGTTCTGTCACTGCTATGAGAATAGGAAGGAAACAATCAGCTGATGAAGGAGCAGTGCTCCGAAAGCTAGTGCTTCGAAATAAACCTGTTGGACTATAACCTGGTGCTGTGTGACTTTTAACTTTATTTTTAAAAATAACTTTTATCAGCATACCACCCAAGTTATAATTATTACTGATTAAAATCCCAAGGGTATGTTTGGGAGATTAAATAAAAATCGGGAAATCACATGGTTTCATTGAGCAAGTTAAGCAAAAGACCTAACAAAAAGACAGAACATATTCCCTTAGATCTTCAAGTTGATGGTATGTTGACAGACATAGAGACTGAAGACAGACATAGTACCAACCTTCTGAGTCAACATTTCACTAGACTATTTATCAGCAGTACAGCAAAGATGACTGCAAAGACAGGAAAAGATGAAATCAATACATGAGAGGAATTGCATCCTTTGCAATATAGGGCAAACTTAGCCACCCAATAAAAGATGGTGGTTTCTGTAGAGGTATTGAAGATCTACAATGAGGCAAGATCAAATGATGTAACGAGCTCCATATGTGGAGCAACACTGAGGCAGAATCTATGTCAATTGAGCGAATAAGGCAACAACATTATGCCGAGCACACCCAGAGCAACGAGAACACATTCACATTCAGGATCTTAGAGTGGAGTTAAGGATAAAGACCAACACTACGCTCACGTGTAAGATAACTGTAGGTCGACACTGACAAATCACGAGCACATTGTCAACAATTCCAGACCTCAGGGAGGTTTCACTATTCAGCCCAAGTTAGTAAACTATCGTTTGGATAAAGACAGCAATATTGAGACACAGAAGGATGGAGATTGAGAAGGGAAACCTAAGCCTTCTAAACTGAATCAATGCTCAACCTATCCCACACCACTGTTTGTTATTAAAACACTCATGGAACAGGGACATGAGCTGATTTCCAACAGTATTTAAAAGTCTGAGTCAAGTACAGGCCCAACTTAAATAAAAATTCCCATTATCTCCTGGGCATTGATTCAGAAACACATCTGCTATTGTTTCTGCTTTTTGTTAAAATGATTTAGTTTTGCACCCCCCCCCCCCCCCATTGTGATTGTGTTTTCGTGACTGTAACCTTACAGTAAAACTGTTCTCTAACCTTTATGTGGTGTAGCTGATCTTGAGCTTACTGCAAGAGCAGAACATGTAATGGGGATGACATAAACAATCTCATATAGTCTGAAAACAAACATGTCCAAAGGTTTCTTGGAGGTTTGCTTAGAAATCCCATCACCCCCTGGTGATAATCTGCCTCTGGAGTGAATCCAGGTCGTCACCACGGAAACAGATTACTGGAAACACTTTAGATAATGTAGACCTACATAAAGTGACTTCAACTTGGCTGGTTGGTGGGGGGCACGGAGAGGGGTGTGGGGTAAAGCAGACAGACAGTTTTAAAACAAGTATTCAGCTTGCACATATTGGCAATATCTGTATTTCACTCCAGTGTAGGGGTGGTGGGCGTGGGGGGAGTCAGATTACAGATTATGTCAAATACAGTCAAGCGAACAAACTCAAATATGAAATCAGAACAGCTGCACAAACTGCACACATTATGTTTGCCTCTTTGACAGTCCACATTAGCTAACTGTGGTTCACTATGCCTTTTGTGTTTTTTCCAAGCTTCAGTTTAAGAATTCTTGTACATGTTTTCCAGCAGCTGAATGCCTGAGCTGGTAAAGGTCAAGGTGACAGAAGACAGCAGTCCTGGGGGTGGCGTAGAGGCGCAATGGCAGATTGCTCTGCATGGGGCCATTTGCTGTTTTCACTGACCAAAGCTAATAATTGAACACTCAACTACTTTGTGGGGGAGGTTGAAGCACTCTGCTTCCTTATAGATTACTTTCCCTTTGCAAGTTTTTTTTAAGCATCAGTGTAGAGGCAGTTTTTTAAAAGATCAATGTTTAGGTTGATGCATTGTCCTTTTAGGACCAGTAAGATTTACAATATGCACTTAATTTGCAGAATCACGTGAAGAGGAGTCCTTGAACATTTCTCTTTATCTACTTTAGGACATTCAAATTCTAAATGAACTCAGGAAAATAATTTGTTATAGTGTCTGTAGCAGGCACATTAAGTTGCATGATGTACAGTGCTTCTTTCTCAAAGCACTTTCGTGGGTTTTTTGAGCCACAGCATCATGGTGACTGATGAGGCTAACTCTCAAGCAACAGATCTTGCTGTAGGTAATGCAGGGGTAAAATTACATGGTCTGAAAATGATGCCAGCACAGTGTTAACTCCTGACGTCTTTCATATTTTGGTTTTTAATTCCTAAAATGAGGAATTGAATATGGAAGTAAGGTTTGTAATATAATGAAAATTTGAAAATTTGAACAACTGAAGGAAAATTAAATGTTCTATCCATCGGTAGTTTTGCATTCATAGAGTCTTAGAGACTTAGAAATGTACAGCATGGAAACAGACCCTTCAGTCCAACTGGTCCATGCCAGCCAGATATCCTAATCTAATCTTGTCCCAATTGCCAGCACTTGGCCCTCATCCCTCTAAACCCTTCCTATTCATCTACCCATCCAGATGCCTTTTAAATGCTGTAATTGTACCAGCCTCCACCACTTCCACTGGCAGCTCATTCCATACGCACACCACCCTCTGTGTGAAAAAGTTGTCCCTTAGGTCCCTTTTATATCTTTTGCCTCTCATTCTAAACCTATGCCCTCTAGTTGTAGACTCCGCCATCCCAGGGAAAAGATCTTGCCTATTTATCCTATCCATGCCCCTCATGATCTTATAAACCTTGAAATGTGTTGTGGAGGCTTGTGTTCAAAAAGTTTAAGGACATCAAAAAGCTATTACTTCCAGATGAGGACTGTATTTTTGTTGTACCACAGATGACCTTTGACATTTTACCTTCACATGGAAGTAAAAGTCAAATATGGGTTGGTACAGCAATGTCTTCATGTAACCAGTGTGGTCTTTCTTCACTGCAGCATAGGAAGTTGAAGGGTGACTTAGTAGAGATCTACAAAATCATGAGGGGCATAGATAAGGTGAATAATAAAGATCTTTTCCTTTGGGTGGAGGAGTTCAAAACTAGTGGGAATATTTATACAGTCTGAGGAGAAAGATTAAAAGGGATCTGAGGGTCAACGTTTTTACACAGAGTGATTTGTATGTGGAATGAACTGCCAGAGGACGTGGTCAATGCAAGTACAGTTACAACATTGAAATGACATTTGGACATGCACATGAATAGGAAAAGTTTAGAGGGAAATGGGCCAAACGCAGGCAACTGGGATGAATTCAGTTTGGGAAACTTGGCCAGCATGGATGAGTTGGACCGAACAGGTCTGTTTCTATGCTGTGGGACTCCATGACTCAAGATATTGGAGGTTACATATATGTACCAACGCACATCTGTGCCTAAAACTCTGACTTAACTACCATGATTGGCCGTTCACACTGCACACAGGACAAATCCTTCCCTTCACAATACAATCCAATGACAGTGAAGCATCAATGTGACAACATTTTGGAAGAAAAATATTTTGAAGGGGGCTCTGAAATTTAGAGGTTCATGAGCATGCCTGCTTTTTTTAAATCGTTACATACGTAGAAATTTTAATCAACACTTGATGGAACTGTGAGATGCATCTTGAAATGCAACTTTTTGGTAAGTAACTAATCTGATTTGTTGGGGCTCATTGGCTGTCTCCTATTGCCCATCTAATTTGCACTGACTCTTGAGAGGAGCAATAGTTTGTCCTAATTCGATGCTCTTTCCCCGTATTCCTCCAATGTTTGTCCTTCAAATGTTTATTCACTCCCTCTTCAACTCTCCCGTTGATTCTGTTTCCACTACTATATCACACAAAAGTACATTCCAAATCCCAGCTTTTCCTCATGTCATACAGTCACAGAGACGTACAGCACCGAAACAGATCTTTTGGTCCAACACATCCATGCCGACCAGATATCCTAACCTAATCTAGTCCCATTTGCTAGCACTTGGCCCATATTCCTCTAAACCCTTCCTACTCATGTACCAGTTCAGATGCCTTTTAAATGCTGTAACTGTACTAACCTCCACCACTTTCTCTGGCAGCTCATTCCATACACACACCACCCTCTGCATGAAAAAGTGGTACCTTGGGTCTCTTTTATGTCTTTCCCCTCTCACCCTAAACCTATGCCCTCTAGTTCTAGACTCCCACACCCCAGGGAAAAGACCTTGTCTATTTACCCTATCCATACCCTTCATGACTTTATAAACCTCTATCAAGGCCACCCCTCAGCCTCTGACACTCCAGGGAAAACAGCCCCAGCCTATTCAGCCTCGCCCTATAGCTCAAACTCTCCAACTCTGGCAACATCCTTGTAAATCTTTTGTCATCTTGGGTTCTTTTTTGCCAAACACTTCTAGGCATTGCCTGTTGTTTAACCACTCTTCAGCCATTTGAAACACTTTCGTTTACTCTACTCAACTTTACTTCCCAGATTTTCTTTCGGTTTAATTTTTTTTGACACGTGGCCAATGCTGGTAAATTAATGGAAATGTTCATTTCTACACCATCATACAAATTGTAGGAAAGACTGATGCAAACTTAAGAAAGTAATAGAACGAAAGGCTTACGTCTCAAAGATGTGTCTGTTCAAAATAAAAGCTGTAATGGTGAAAATATAAAAAGCACATCTATCTATTAAATTTTTCACAATCTCTTTACTTTTTGTACTGAATACCAATGAGGTCAGGCCATTAATTTCTTCCACTGTTTTACTGGACTTATTGCAAGCACAGTGGCTCAGTGGTTAGCACTGCTGCCTCACAGCGCTATGGACCCGGGTTTGATTCCAGCCTCGAGTGACTGTGTGGACGTTGTACATTCTCCCCGTGTCTGTGTGGGCTTTGCTGGATGCTCTGGATTTCTCCCACAATCCAAAGGTGTGAAGGTTAGGTGAATTGGCCATGCTAAATTGCCCATAGGGGTCAGGGATGTGTAGGTTAGGTTTATTAGTCAGAATAATAGGGTAGGGAGAAATGGGTCTGGGTTGGTTCCTCTTCAGATGGTCAGTGTGGACTTGATGGGCCAAATGGCCTGTTTCCATACTATAAGGAATCTATGATTCTTTTATGTGACTGGAGGGGAACAATCACACAGAGTCCAGAAGACAAGAAAAGTAGCACTTCAGCCTGCAGGGGGTGGTCTCCAGCTTTGGCGCTCTTGTCCTGGTGTAGAGATCTTGTTGATGTGGACATCTTCCTCGGTGGCTTCCAGGGATTCCAGCGTTCATTGTCTCAATCTACTTTCCCCAAACTGAAACTGATCTGAGGTTAACTCAGAACTTTACACTTTACTTCTTATCTATAACTTCTGTCATGAATACAGGCACCGTGGTATGGCGACTTATAAAATTTCTCACTTTTTTTTGTGAAAATACATGTGATAATAATTTGCTATTCTGTTCTATTCAATTCCTTGCTAAAAACAATATCCTGGAATAAACATGGCAAATGTCAGTCATTCAAGTGGGTAATTGCTTGGGGCCATACTAGATAACCAACTGGCTATTCACATGAATGTCCCAGACATTTTTAGCAATTTGTAATTAAATAGATTTTTTTCAAATCACAGTCATGTAGAGATTTGCAGCACACAAAGAAATGAATGAGAAGGCACAATCAATTGTGTCATTGGCTACATTATAATTTTTAAAACAAACTAAACTTAACTTGCCCACAGAAGTGTGTTTTGCGGCAATAAATCACAAACAGATTTTTGGGACCGCTGTTTATTTATACGTCCTTAAAACTCTGAATAAAGTCAAGACCAAAGCGATTTTGTCAGCCTTGAATCTGTTTTTTAATTGAACACATTCCTTTCCTCTTGCATAGAAGATAGACCACATTGTTCTTTGCTCATTTAAAAAACTCCGTGCAGATAAAGTGTCTTTGATCTGCAGAGAAATACCAAACCAAAAATAAGCTTGAACTTTTAAACCTGACGTTCATGGCCCATAAATTTTGTGGCACATGTTTATGTTGTCACCCCTTGTCAAACATTCCGGGCATTCCAGACAATGAGTTTACCTGGAAAGTCGAGCCTCAGAGTAGGGTCACAGACTCAATGACAGACAAGAATGCTGGCTGTGGTGGCAGGTCTGCAGAAGTCTCAAGTTGTTGTTTCCAGTTTGTCCCTTCCTCCCCCTCCCTATCCCCTGTTATTTCTTTTTGGGGACTGAATTAAAGAGGTCATTCTGCTTTGAGATACATGCTCAGAAGATCCACAAAGTGTACCCATGCCTGGAGACAATTTATGAAAACAAGGAGGAAAACTGCCCACTTTCTATTTCTCTGTCGGCATGGTGGCCCAGTGGTTAACACTGCTATCTCGCAGCAAGGACCACGGTTGATTTCTGCCCCAAGTGACTGAGTGCGTGGAGTTTGCACATTCTCTGTGGGTTTCCTCTGGACACTCCTGTCTCCCCAACAATGCAAAGATGTGCAGGTTAGGTGGATTGGCCATTCTAAATTGCCCATAGTGTCCAGGGATGCGGACTAGGTGGGATTCATGGGAAATGCAAGTTACAGGGATAGGGTGGGCTGCTCTTTGAAGGTCAGTATTGTTCTGATGGCCTGCCTCTACAGTATAGGAATTCTAAAACCTGCAATATTTTTCATTGCTTATTATCAACGCTAAAAGGAACAGTACTTGGGTTCTTCTGCCTTACACAATATCTGCATGAAGAGACAAAGGATAGGAATCTTACAAAATATATGCTATCCATAATTTCAGATGCAACAATCCAAAATATATTTCTAAGCACGATGTTTGACATTCACGTTCTTGATTCTGACGCTGGATGGTAGAACTGTTAAACCATCTGTTCCCCCGCACTTCTATTCTTCACCTAAACAAACACTGCCACAATTTCACACATAAAATTCAAGAAAAACCACTTGCCAAGCTACAAACGTCACCTGCTGCCTCAGAATCAGTGACTTGAATCAGCCAGTTTTAAATTTTTCTAAACAACCTCTCCAGGCTTGTTATAACTCATCTCCTTGAACTTCTGGCTCAAAAGTCGGGACACTACCACTGCACCACAAGAGCACCTTCAGCCAGTTTTATAGTGGCAACATGGACTATTTAACTAAGTTTAAGTTTGCAAAGGGCAGTCTCCTCTCATGCCGTCTCCTCTGTCGCTTTCATGATGACACAAAAATCTAATGAATTCAGCTTCTTAATAGCAGCTGTCTATAATTTGTGTTAAGCATTGCCTTATTCTGTCCACTCTCAAATTTTTGTGACACAATTCACTGTCTAACTCTGTTCCTGCTTATTCTACTTTCTTAATCAGTAACTTCAGTGACAATTTACTTTTGATGCCTTTACCATATCAATATCGTATATCTCTATTGCCCTTATCCATGAATGGATAGTCCCATTGAAGTTTGTAAGAAGGGGTCAGAGAGGTAGGAGCAAGCTCATTGTCTGACTAAAGTAAAATATGTTTCACCCCTCAATGAAGTTTGGACCTCCCACTGACATTATCAGTCAGTTGACTACCTGAAGTTAGGTTATGGAGAAAACCTATCCCAAATGGTGTATCATGTTAATTTTTTCAGTTTCATCCTATTTCAAACTATGACACCAATCTTTCATTTTTAGAGTCATAGAGTCATAAAGATGTACAGCACAGAAACAGACCCTTCGGTCCAACTTGTCCATGCCGTTCAGATATCCCAACCCAATCTAGTCCCACCTACCAGCACCTGGCCCATATCCCTCCAAACCCTACCTATTCATATACCCATCCAAATGCCTCTTAAATGTTGCAATTGTACCAGCCTCCACCACTTCCTCTGCCAGCTCATTCTAGACACGTACCACCCTCTGCGTGAAAGAGTTGCCCCTTAGGTCCCTTTTATATCTTTCCCCTCTCACCCTAAACCTATGCCTTCTAATTCTGGATTCCCCAATCCTAGGGAAAAGACTTTGCCTATTTACCCTATCCATGCCCCTCATGATTTTGTAAACCTCTATAAGGTCACCTCTCAGCCTTCGATGCTCCAGGAAAAACAGCCCCAGCCTGTTCAACCTCTCTCTATAGCTCAAACCCTCCAACCCTAGCAACCTTATTCTGTTTGTTTAAATAGCTACTTACATAATCATATTTTAAAATAATTCACAATGGGTTACAAGAGGTTTTCCAAATTATGAAAATTTTCTTTTGAAAAGGAGAAATTGTTTTTATTGGCAGGAAGATTGCCAACATTGCAATGCAGACAGACATGGTTATTGGTTGAAGTACAGGAGGGAAAATGAAAATCTTCTTCACACACTAAGTTGTTATGGTTCACAAAGAACTGCCAGAAAGCATGATATGAGCAGATTCAATCTCAGTTTCCAAAAAGCTTGGAAAGAAGAAATTGCAGGCAAGCAGAGGAAGTACAGGAAAGTACAGCAATCTGGATAGAACTTCACAAGGACTGATATAGGCAGGATAGATAGGCCAAATACCCCTGCTGTAGGATTCTATTATTTGACACCAATTAGCCATCCAGGTGACAAGCAAGATTGCAGGTTTGGAAAAGTCAACTTGAATGGTAATCAGCCTTTAAAAAAAACATTGCATCAAAGTAAAGTTACGAGTATCTGGAAAGACACTGCTTGATTAGGGACAGCCAGCACGGATTTGTGAAGGGTAGGTCTTGCCTTACAAGTCTTATTGAATTCTTCGAGGAGGTGACCAAGCATGTGGATGAGGGTAGAGCAGTGGATGTAGTGTACATGGATTTTAGTAAGGCATTTGATAAGGTTCCCCATGGTAGGCTTATGCGGAAAGTCAGGAGGCATGGGATAGAGGGAAATTTGGCCAATTGGATAGAAAACTGGCTAACCGGTCGAAGTCAGAGAGTGGTGGTAGATGGTAAATATTCAGCATGGAGTCCAGTTACAAGTGGAGTTCCGCAGGGATCAGTTCTGGGTCCTCTGCTGTTTGTAATTTTTATTAATGACTTAGATGAGGGAGTCGAAGGGTGGGTCAATAAATTTGCAGATGATACGAAGATAGGTGGAGTTGTGGACAGTGAGGAGGGCTGTTGTCGGCTGCAGAGGGACTTAGATATGATGCAGAGCTGGGCTGAGGAGTGGCAGATGGAGTTCAACCCTGCCAAGTGTGAGGTTGTCCATTTTGGAAGAACAAATAAGAATGCGGAATACAGGGTTAATGGTAGGGTTCTTGGTCAGGTGGAGGAACAGAGGGATCTTGGGGTCTATGTACATAGATCTTTGAAGGTTGCCACTCAGGTGGATAGAGTTTGTAAGAAGGCCTATGGAGTATTATCGTTCATTAGCAGGGGGATTGAATTCAAGAGTCGTGAGGTGATGTTGCAGCTGTACAGGACTTTGCTTAGGCCACATTTGGAGTACTGTGTGCAGTTCTGGTCGCCTCACTTTAGGAAAGATGTGGAAGCTTTGGAGAGGGTGCAGAGAAGATTTACCAGGATGTTGCCTGGAATGGAGAGTAGGTCGTACGAGGATAGGTTGAGAGTTCTCGGTCTTTTCTCGTTGGAACGGCGAAGGATGAGGGGTGACTTGATAGAGGTTTATAAGATGATCAGAGGAATAGATAGAGTAGACAGTCAGAAACTTTTTCCCCGGGTACAACAGAGTGTTACAAGGGGACATAAATTTAAGGTGAAGGGTGGAAGGTATAGGGGAGATGTCAGGGGTGGGTTCTTTACCCAGAGAGTGGTGGGGGCATGGAATGCGCTGCCCGAGGGAGTGGTAGAGTCAGATTCATTGGCGACCTTTAAGCGGCATTTGGATGGGTACATGGATGGGTGCTTAATCTAGGATAGAAGTTCGGCACAACATCGTGGGCCGAAGGGCCTGTTCTGTGCTGTATTGTTCTATGTTCTATGTTCTATGTTCTAAAGATGAGAAAAGATCAGGATGTGCAAAATTCAGCACTAAATTCTGACTATCAGAAGAAAATGCATGAATATAACTTGGATCTGTTGAGAATTGTATTTGCAAATGATGATTATGGTTCCAAGGGTCAAGATGCTCCTTTGTTGGTATTGTTCTGTGAGTGACACTGTGAAAAGAGTCCATATTACATACTGGAAAGACCGCTTTCAGAACATGTTTTATTCCAAACTCATCCTCCAACTTCTCAGGCATGACTTTACACACAATGGAACCCTCTTCGCTTGCCTGGATGAGTGCAGCTCCAACAAAACATTCCAAACATTCAACAGCATCCAGCTCAAAGCAGCCTGCTTGATCTAGACAACCCCAGACATTCATCTGCTCTGTCCCTGGTGCACAGCAGCAGCAGTGTGCACCATCCACAAGTGGCATTGCAGCAACTCGCCAAACCTCTTTCAAGGCTTTCCAAACCACTGACATCGATTGTCCATAAGGAAAGGACAGCAGATACATTCTGGGGCATATGGTGGGGTACCAGCAAAGTCACTGAACTAGTCATTCAGGTGCCTCAGGAATTGGAACTAAATTAATAAATCTGGAATATAAAATGACCATTGGTAAACCCTTCTGGTTCACTAATATCTTTTAGGGAAGGAAATTTGCTATCCTTACCTAGTTTGGTAACAAGTGGAAAATTTCCTTTTGACACCCAAATGGCATTTAAGATGATACTCTAAATTGAGCATCATTTTGATTTTACAACCCCAAGTTGTTGAAACTCTTTCTCAGAGACACTTTTTCCTGTATTTCCTCTTAAAATCAAGCATCATACTAAATGAATTGTTAGACAATCATCTGAACCACCTGAAAAACCCTAGGTACATTCACTGCCATTGATCTTTCTTCCTGATAATAGTCTGAGTTACTAAATAGAGTCTTAGAGTCATAGAAATGTACCATGGAAACAAACCCTTCGGTCCAACTCATCCACATCAACCAGATATTCCAACCCAATTAGTCCCACCTGCCAGCACCTGGCCTGTATCCTTCCAAACCATTTCTATTCATATACCCATCCAGATGCCTTTTAAATGTTGCAATTGTACCAGCCTCCACCACTTCCTCTGGCAGCTCATACACTCACCCTCTGAGTGAAAAAGTTGCCTCTTCGGTCTCTTTTATATCTTTCCCCTCTCACCCTAAACCTATGCCCTCTAGTTCTGGACTCCCCCACCCCAGGGAAAAGGTTTTGTCTATTTATCCTATCCATGCCCCTCATGATTTTATAAATCTCTATAAGGTCACCCCTCAGCCTTCGACATTCCAGGGAAAACAGCCCTTGCCTATTCAACCTCTCCCTACAGCTCAAACCCTCCAACCCCCTGGCAAATGGGGAAGATTACCACAGGTCTTTGGCAGTAAGTAAACTCTATCTTAATAAACAAAATAAATTTATTACAAACTTCTTAACAGCAAGTTACTTTACAATAGAAATACATAATTGGTTCTTGTGAGGCAACAGGCTCAATTTAAGATTTAAGTACACATTAGTGCTATAGCAACACTCTGCAAAACAATTTAGAGACAATGACAGAAAACCAGTTCGTTCCTCCCACAAACAGTTCTTCAAATTCTGTTGGGTGGAGTTTATCTCATGACATCAGTTAACACTTCACACAACACTGCCCCAAGAGTGTCATCAAATTTGAAATATGCAGTCTTTTTAAAATGGTACCTCTTGTACACAGGCAAAGGAAATCTAAGAGCAATATTCCATAGAAAATCTTACCACGTTGATAAATACTGGTTAATCTTAAGGCTTTTGTTTTTTAACTTCACTGCTGATTGATTTTCCCTTATGTAGTAAACTTTAGCGTAGTCACTTCATGAGATGGGACAATTTTACCCCAAAATCCCCACACCATGAGGGTCATCTCATCTGTGAGAATTTGTAAGGCACAGATCCCACATCTGCAACAAATCCTCTCTTCATGGTATATACTGAACTGTTTTGTAGTTTATCACAAGGCTGGAGGCGTATTTCAGACACAGTTGGCACACACTCAGATTATGCTAGCTACTTCAAGGCTGAAAATAGTACCAAAACTATTTCTGACCCTAAGTGTCCAACTTCAGAAAATCTTGAAATACATATTTCAAATTTCACTCAACCTTAGCCCAAATAGTTAAAAGCAGCATTAGTAAGATGCAACCTAGATTTTTTTTTTAAAAATCAAGTAAAAGAGATTACAAGAAATGTCAAAATAGTTGGTATTGACATTTATTCTATTAATTGCTATTAATAGTTTCTCCAAGATTTATGCATTTGTTAATATAACTAGTTCCTATTGCTTCCAAACCGATCTTAACTTTTACACTGTTTATTAAAATACTGTGATGTACGGCACTGAGCCAGTTCTCTGCAAAAAAACTTCAACACAACTCACAGTTAATGCTTTGGACTAAGATATAAAGTGGATAAAATGAGATGTGTATTAAAACCTATGGAAAATACATTTCAAGAGGTAGGACAAATGAACATTTCTTGCTAGAGTTAATTGTCATTTGTAAAATATATCGTTGGAGTCTAAATATCGGTAAGAAGTGTGAATCGGGTTTATGTTCAAGCTTGGCTCTTGCTCCTAGATGTGAATTAACACTGCCCACAGTTCTATTCCTCTGTCAAGGAGCTGATAAATCTGTCCTGTCAAATATAGCACAAATGACGGTTTATGTCACCCAGCAACCTACAACAGACTGCCAACAACATGTCATCTTTAAATGTGTGTGAGTTAGCAGATATGGTAAAAAAAAGTACAAACAAATTTTTAACTCTACCACAGAATTGAAAAATGTCAGGCTAGTTCTGATTTATTTCTGTACTGCTGAGTTCATTCTATATCATAATAAAACATGTTGGCTATAATAAATCATTCATGAATTATTAGACTAATCTACAATTTGTCCTTTAAGCAGTTCTCCTTTAAGTTGAACTCCTTCTCAGATTGTAAAAGTATATGAAATATAGAAATAAAATCATCATTTTGTAATTGGGAATGGCAATATTCAATCATTATGCTGTAATCTGTTAATTACTGATACTTCCTTGTAGAATCTTTCATGTACACTCATTTCATCTCCTGGTCACGTACTGCTACAGTCCATTGAAAGTTGACATTTTTCCTATGTTAGTGTGAAAGTTTCTTTCTTCCTTGTTCAGACCTTTGGATACAGAAACAGCAATTCTATCTTCACTATAGAAGAAGATAACACTACCCCTGATATTCCAGGAAAACACATTAAGGTTAATGGAATCAATAATAACACAGGATGAGCAAAGCGAATAGTCACAAAGGCTCATGGGCAAGTGGCCATCTCACACCTTCCCATACAGTATATTAAATCACATTGAGTTTGAGCAATTGGGCCATGGCATTACTTCCAATGTTACATCACCCATGTCCCAACCTGCCCTGAGATTTGAGCGTGACATTCAGGCCTTTGTAGACAAACCAATTATTCCCCAATCTCTGACTGAAAAGACTGACAAATTCTCCTAGGGTCTGATAGCTTCCACCACATGGTTTTTTTAAGGAAGTACGTGATGAGGTTGCAGACGCTTGAGCTACTGTCTTCCAAAGCTCTCTCAGAATTGTCGCTTCAGCTGGAAAACTGCAAGTGTAACTCCGTTACTTGGGAATGGTGGGGGAGAAACTAGGGAACTGTAGGGCTGTTCACAAAAAATTGCTACTGTGGTGCAATTCTTAGAAGCTATAATAAGGGAGAGGGCGACAATAAAGAATTTGAGTTGGATAGAGAGAGCTGATATGAACCTGACCCACAGCCGGGTTATGCCTCATAAACAATTACATTTTTGCGTAATTAATGATTGTAATAACTAGAGGGCTATCTATGAATAGGTCACGGGCATGAAGGCAAATTATTTACCTGGTTAGCAGATTGGTTGAACAGCAGAAGGCAAAGAGTAAGGAAAACTGGGGGTTTGAAAATGATTTTGGAAGGAAGTGAAATCGTGTTGTATTCCATAGGGCTGCATTTTAAACTCAATCCACTAGGGAAGGTTGGCAGATAAGGAAGTTGTAGACATTGGCAGCCATGCCATGGTGCCATTCACAGAGTCTATCCACATAAACCTGCAATTTAATGTGTGATCTGGGAATGTGTCAAACAGTCATTGGTTGTGAGCTAATTGAGACCTTTAAGAAGCCTAATGATAGTCATTAATGGGGCGGTGTGGAGTTTGCACATTCTCCCCATGTCTGCATGGGTTTCCACCGGGTGCTCAGGTTTCCTCCCATAGTCCAAAGATGTGCAGGTTAGATGGATTGGCCATGCTAAATTGTCCATAGTGTTCAGGGATGTGTAGGTTAGATGCATTAGTCTGGGGTAAACGTAGAGTAATAGGGTAGGGGAATGGGTCTGAGTAGGTTACTGTTCGGTGGGTCGGTGTGGACTTGTTGGGCCAAAATAGCCTATTTCCACACTGTGGGGGTTCTATGATGATTCTATGATGATTCTTGCTGACCCTACCACAACGTATCCCATTGATAGTGGAAGCTGGTGTCTAGTGTGGAGCCCAGTATCTTTCGGTAGTCAGACTAGTGGGGGGGTGGTTGTGGGTTACTTTCCTTAAGAGTCACTGGACCCATCATAGGCACCCTGAAGGAAATGCCATCTCTGCAATTTCCCCACAATGTTTCCCTTCCTCCAAGCTCCCTACCATCACCATCTTCTCTCCAATCTTTGCCAGGAACTCCAATAACAACCTTACCAAGCACCATCACTATTAGGACCACCCCATCTCTTTGCTTCACCACCAGCTCTGGCAGCAATCACTGCTGGGCACTTAATTCAGACTGTAGGGCAGGACAGCAGAGCTGGAATATATTTACCCCCATTTCTACGCCTAGCTGAGGACCATGAATCCTTGCCCAGTGTAAATTGTCAACCAGAGATCTGTGCTACTGCCTTAATGGTTCATTCTGATTATTAGGAACTTAAACAGCACGACAGCGAACACCATAAATTCAAATTTGGCACTGACACAAATATTAGTAGGATTATAAGTAATGTAATAAGCATTTAGGATCTTGAAATGTATTGATAAAGTAAATACAGAGAAACCTTTTCCACTGAAGCAAGAGTTGACAACAAGGGAGCATACCTGAAAATCAGAGATAGGCAAATGGAGAAAAACTTAGGAAACCTTTTCCCACAAAACATAGTTAGTTGAAATGTGGAACTCGCTCCCAGAAAACATAGTAGATGCTAGCGCACTTAGGAATTGCAAAACAAAGACTGACAGACTTTTGCTCGCCGAGGGACTAAAAGGATATTTTATGCATTGTACATTGTTCAATTTATTATTTAATTATGATTAGATTTAATCAGATTTCGATTGAGTTAAAATGATATAAAGAGCAAAAGTAGCATTGAATAATTTGCAATTTTTCATTAACTTGAAATTTGATATATATAGATAACGAGTTAAAGAAAGCATTTAGGTTAAACTTTGCACAAAATAAATTAGTGACAACACAAGTCACAGAGCTGATTGGTGAGTGGCTGGTGAGTATTTATTTAAATCTTAAGTTTATTTTATTTAATTTAGTTAACAGTCTAATAAATAGAGAAATGTCAAGCACTTTACTCTAACAGAATACACACCCTGCTCCACTTGGGTACTCCACGGTGCTTCGGTTTGCTGGACAGGTAAATGTATCAAAGAGTCTTCAGCTGAGGACTCTGTGCTTTGGAACACGAACAGCAACTTGTGGCACTACAGTGCACATATGAGGCTGACTCCAAATGGATGCCATGTTTGTGGAGGCCATCACCCTGCACCCTGACAGTTAAAAGGCAGGGAAGGAATGGATGACAGCGAGTTTGTCAAAAAGCAGAAGACAGATAGTGCTAAAGTCTTTCAAATGCATGCCACTCCCCTTGATAAAGGGATGGTATGTGATAGACTGCTATACCTAAAGTTGGAAGGTCACCAGGCCTGGGTGGAATGCATCTGAGGATACAGAGGGAAGTGCTGGTCAAAACCCTTCCAATCCTCCTTAAATACATAAATGGTGCCATAGGCTTGGAGAATTGCAAATGGCAAAGAAGAGTGTAAAGATAAATTCAGTTGAATGCAGCTGGTGGGAAAACCTTTATAAAATACTCACTTCAAACCAAATTAACAAGGAATTAGACAAGTGTGGATTAATTAAGGAGACGATTCATTAAAGTAAAATTATATTTAATGAACTTGATTAAGGTTTTGATGAGGTGACAGGGAATATTAATAGAGGGTATTGTGGTTGACATGGTGTATATGGATTTCTAAAAGATAGTTAATAAATGTTCTTTAAATTGATTCATAGGATGTAAGCATCACTTGCTAGACTAGCACTTATTGCCCATTCCTAATTGCCCTGAGAGTAGTTAAGAGTCAACCATATGTCTATGGTCTGGAGTCACATGTAGTACTCCAGGTAAAGATGGCAGTTTCCTTCCCTAAAGGGCATTAGTGAACCAATCGACAATGTTTTCATGGTCATCATCAGATTTTTTATTCTAGATTTTTATTGAATTCAAAATTCACCATCTGGCAGGATTCAAACTCAGATTGGGTTAAACTGCTTCCCAGCAAAACTGAACCTTATGAACTAAAAGTAGCAACACAGATACAAAGTTGCATGAGTGATGGGGAAAAAGAGTAGCAATGAATGGTTTGGTTTAAAATCCCTACAGTGTGGGAACAGGCCTTTCGGCCCAGCAAGTCCATACCGACCCTCCCACCCAAGCCCATTCCCCATGACTCAATATTTAACCCAGACTAATCCACCTAACCTACACAGCCATGAGCATGTGTAGCAATTCAGCATGACCAACCCATCTAACCTGCACAACCTTTGGATTGTGGGAGGAAACCAGAGCATCCAAAGGAAACCCATGCAGACATAGGGCGAATGTGCAAACTCCACACAGGCTGAAATCAAATCCAGGTCCCTGGCACTATGAGGCAACAGTGCTAACCACTGAGCCACTGTGCCACCCAGTTGTTTTTTAGGCTGGAAGAAGGTGTACAGTGGTGTTTCCGAGGGCTGAGACTAGGACCAGCGTTTTTATCAATCCCATGCTTATGATCTACATTTGGACGTACAGGGAACAAGAGCAACAATTGGAGGTAACACAAAAACTTGTGCTGGTGATGGACTTCAAGATGACAATGGCATGCTGATGGCATGAGTTGAACAAGTGACAGATGAAATTTTATGCAGAGAAATGTGAAATGAAATACTTTGGTAGCGAGAGTGTGAAGAGGTAATATAAAGTAAGGGGTGCAATTCCAAAGACTTAAAGTATCACGGATGCTGAAAGCATTCATGAACAAATGTTTAAAGGTTCTGGACAGTTTAAGAAAGTAGTTAAAACCATCTTGTGCTTTATAAATAGAAGCACAAAGTGCAAAAACAATTGAATTATTCAAAGTTTGTGAGAAGATTTGTAGCTTGGGTGCTCGTTGTTGTGTTTCTGTTTGCCGAGCTGGGAATTTGTGTTCCAGACGTTTCGTCCCCTGTCTAGGTGACATCCTCAGTGCTTGGGAGCCTCCTGTGAAGCGCTTCTGTGATCTTTCCTCCGGTATTTGTAGTGGTTTGAATCTGCCGCGTCTCATTCGATGTAACAGCACTTTTCACCTCTATCGACAAAACCCTAGCCAGAGAAACAATAGCCAACCTATTGGACATACAGAACAGACAACAAAACGGTGAACCTAAAACAAGGACTGCATACTCAAACTACTGGACCTGTGCCTCACAACAACTTCACATTCAACAACTAAATATATGAACAAATCAACGGCACACCCATGGGCTCACCCATCTCTGGACTCATAGCAGAAGCGGTAATGCAAAGGTTAGAAGAAACAATCTTACCGCAAATTCAACCCAAACTCTGGGTCAGTTATGTAGATGACACCTTTGTAATCATTAAAAACACAGAAATAGAGAACAAACACCGGATCATCAATGCCACACTCACAGGAATCCGATTCACTAGAGAGGAAGAAAAGGACAACCAACTCCCATTCCTAGACGTGATGGTACAGAGAACACCGAACGGAGAATTCACCACAAAGATATACAGGAAAGCCACACACACAGACCAAGTCCTAAACTACGAAAGCAACCAACCGAACACACACACAAAAGAAGTTGCATCAAGACAGTGTTCAAAAGGGCCACAACACACTGCAGTACACCAGAACTGCAAAAAGAGGAAGAAGAACACCTATACAATGTATTTGCCAAAAACAGATACCCGCGCAATTTCATCAACAGATGCCTAAGGGAAAGACAACAGCATGAGGCCATGTCACAACCCAAAGGACTAGCCACTTTACTATGAATCAAGAACATTTCTGAACTGACAGCCAGACTACTACGACCACTAGGACTCATAGCAGCACACAAACCAACAGCCACTCTCAGACAACAACTCACCAGGACAAAGGACCCAATATCCAACATGAGCAAAACCAAAGTAGTGTACAAAATCCCATGCAAGGACTGCACAAAACACTACATCAGACAAACAGAAGACAGCTTACGATCCATATCCATGAACACCAACTAGCCATGAAACGACACGACCAGCTATCCTTAGTAGCCACACACACAGATGACAAGCAACGTGAGTTTGACTGGGACAACACTACTATTATAGGACAAGCCAAACAGAGACCAACCAGAGAATTCCTAGAGGCATGGCACTCATCCACAGGTTCTATCAACAAACACATCGACCTGGACCCAATATACTGGCCACTGCAGTGGACAGCTGGAACTGACAACCAGAAGCGGCAGATTCAAACTGTTACAAATGCCGGAGTGCTTACAGAAGCGCTTCACAGGAGGCACCCAAGCACTGAGGATGTCACCTAGACAGGGGACGAAACGTCTACAACACAAATTCCCAGCTCGGCGAACAGAACCACAACAACAATTGAATTATAATGAACTTATGACCTGTGTAGCCTTAACTGGAGTACATTCTGTGCAATACAGCAAAACAATTTAGGAAGGTTACAAATGCTTTAGAGAAGGTATGGTTATGGGATAACAGACTGTGTAAATAGCCAGCTTAAGAACGTCTGAGCTAGGGAAGGCCTACATTAAAAAAAAACAACTATACTTTAATATAGATACACTTAACAGTAACCTGCTTAATTAAGGAGTGCATAGCTTTCAATTGTAAGTGGTATCAGTCCTTAATAGATACTGTAAAATTGTGGCAGATAAGAGCAATGAATTTTATGTGAACAGATGAAATTAACAAATCACGCTTAACTAATTGCCACATTGACAATGGGAGATGGGTGTTGTGTTGAAGCTGAGGAAGGTGGGAGCTTCTGGGCACAAGTGTTCTACAGCAAACATATCTCAAAGAAATGTATGAAAATGCAGGAACACCAACACAGGATTACTTAATTGAAGGCTACACTTAAGGTGTTGTAATGTATCAGGGAGGGTGAGAGACACCTGGACATTTGGTTCCAGAAGGCAGTCACACTTCTTAAAGTAGAAATCACACAACACCAGGTTATAGACCAACAGGTTTATTAGGAAGCACCAGCTTTCGAAGCGCTGCTTCTTCATCAGCTGATTGTGGAGTATAGGATCATAAGACCTAGAATTGATAGCTATAAATTCTGTGTCCTACAATCTTATACTGCACAACCACCTGATGAAGGAGCAGTGCTTCGAAAGCTAGTGCTTCCAAATAAACCTGTTGGACCATAACCTGGTGTTGTGTGATTTTTAACCCCAGTCCAACACCAGCATCTCCAAATCCTTAAAGTAGGGCAGAACTATTGCATCCCTTGTAAGGGATAGGGTGGTATGACCATGACTGAGGCAAGAAGAGGGGACAAAGAATGCATTTGTTATGAAGGCCAGCTCATGTCAAATATTATTTTCAAATCATTGGCTGGAAATAGACATTGAACTTTTTTATAGAATCATTTTTAACCAAACCAAGGACCAAAACAAAAGAATAAATCAGCCTCAGATAAAATCAAAGCCTTGAGGTTTATAGTGATCTCTGATTTATCTTTTTGTTTAACTTACCGAGCATTAACTTCACCATGATTAAACTGTAAGTTTTTGATCTTGCGTGCTTTGTGGTATGTGTATACTTGTCTGCATTTTGCAGAATTTAGGATTTATTTTTACATGTTTTTAATATGTTAAACACTTTAACTTGTTTCACTGGCACCTAGTTTCAGCACAATAAAGCTAATCTCTTACTTGTTCAACTCAAGAAACCCACATGGTTAATTCTCTACATGTAACTGCATGTAGTCAAGTATACAATCAATTAACAAATACATCCTTTTTAAAGCCAAAACCTCTGTTACAATTAAACAGGGAGCTGGAAAAGAAGGGAACTATTCTATTCTCCTCAACGAACATGAAAACATGTCATTGCAGTTCACTGCTAAACTGAAAAAACAAACTGACATTGTCCCAATAAGTTGACACTGTATTATTACATTATTGCTTGCAGTAATCCATTTCTTTTAAATACTTTGATGACATGTTATGTCTGATCAACGTCTCAACTGTGGCACTGTGGAGTGATTACTGATACTCAAGCCCATATTATGAATTGCAGCTGAACCATTGTAAGGCTCATAAACGCTGTAATGAAATGGAGGTATTTTGTAACTACTTATTTTATCTGGTTTCAAGATAAGTCGAAATGTTAAAACAAAACATATTTGTCAAAGTTTTTCACATTGTGCTGAAGAGGTCTGATTGTAGCGGTGATGTGAAAATATAAAGTGCACCAGCTGGTGATGACTGACATTTGACTGCCAAGCTTTGCTTACATTTTAAACCAAGCAGTTTAACACTGATTGGTCAAGAAATGTCCCTACAAGCTGATGGTAATACTATTCTGTTGAGTTGAAATAGGTGCTGCTCTTTCTGACCAGAAAATATAACATCTTAATTACTAATATATATAGCCTCTAATACATTCAATAAGCCATAGAGTGAGTCTTGTTTTTTCCATGGTAACACCTCTACTAATCAGAGACCACTTGCTGACTCATCTGCACTTTGCTTTTATACAGTGGGCTGCACGGTGGCACAGTGGTTAGCACTGCTGCCTCACAGCGCCGGATTCAATTCCCGCCTCAGGCGACTGACTGTGTGGAGTTTGCACGTTCTCCCCGTGTCTGTGTGGGTTTACTCCGGGTGCTCCGGTTTCCTCCCACAGTCCAAAGATGTGCAGGTCAGGTGAATGGGCCATGCTAAATTGCCCATAGTGTTAGGTAAGGGGTAAATGTAGGGGTAGGGGTGGGTTGCGCTTCGGCGGGTCAGTGTGGACTTGTTGGGCCGAAGGGCCTGTTTCCACACTGTAATGTAAATCTAATCTAAAACTCAGGCATGTTACACAGTACCATTAAGTGTATGTTGGGAGTGTTGGGTGCAAATGGGCTACGGGGTAGAGTGAAGTAAAAGGGAACAGAAACGCTTAATGGGGGAATTGGGGCGGGGGGGGGTCAGTTACCTGGTGATGATAGTGTCCAGCCTTAGCTGTGTTCCTTGCCATCACTTTCTGTACTTGAGATACAAAGTAGGCCTAGAAAATGGCTGGGACAGCTTTCAGGGTGGGTGCAGTCAGTATCCGTCTGACACAAAACTGTGGAATCCACATTGCCTGGAATTTAGGGCATTGTAGCACGAAGCAGCTATTGGCAAACCCCAGCTAGGTTTAATTTATGAACATTTCACTGTCCATGTACAATGAATGCACAGTGTGGGTGCTTAGGGGTCAGATGTTGATCAAAGGCAACTTACCGCATGCCATTGGTGGTTGAAAATTGAACTGGGGCGTTTCAGCAATGTGGAAGTGAGCAGCACCGATGTTCCCAAAGGCCAATGCAAGCTGAGGGGGAACCATTATTTGCCCAGTTTCTAATGGTCTCGTATGAGCCACCCAGCACTGCTGCATCATCCATCGTGTAAGTGTAAAAACGGTCATGCTGAATGCAGTGAGAGGAGGATGTGTTATTGAGGTCTCAGAGAGCTGCAGGAATTCCTTTCTAGATGGCATTGGGTGGTCCAAACAGAGTATGCCACACCATCATGGCATGATGTGCCCTGCTGAGAAACGGGGGTGGGGGGGAATTGGGGAAGTGGGAGCATTCTTCCAAAGAAGAGGATGGGGACAGTGAGGAGCTGGAAGCTGTTGTTGTCCATGACAGAGGTTAGCTGCATCAGGTGGGACAAGCCAGAGAGAAACCGATTGACACCCTTTTCCAATAGTAGGGAACTGGGTGCAGTCGACCATCAGAACTGTCATTGCAGCTGTGCTGAAATCTGTTTTGGTTTGTGGAGGCAAATGTCAGCCTCTAAAGGGTTTTCTTGTGATCCAAAATGCTGCCCTTTATAAAAGCTAATGCTCGTATTTGCCTGATTGATTGCCTCTGTGCGATTTGCCCCTACTGGACAATGACAAGCTGCAGGCCCAGTGTAGGCATCAAGGACTTGGCATCACTGAGTTGGAGCACACCCAGATAGAGTGCAGCTACAAACAGCGAATATGTGTAACATGGCGATCAAACTGCAAGTTAGGGGAGAGAATGGGGTTGCATGTGTAAGAGAGTGTCAGCCATTTTGTGGGTGACAGGACTTTCTGGCTGCTGTGCCATGAGGTAGCCAGTGAGGGATAACGCATGATTGCCAAGTCTCATCTGCAGACTACCAGAGATGATGTGGGCATAAGGTATGCCTGTCTTTTCATTGGATATCTGCTGACTGGCAAGTTGTTTTTGGAACAGCCTGTGCGAAGATGAGACCAGAATCAAACTACATATTGATGGACAGATAGTTAATGTGGTGAATTTGGCAAGATCCATCCAGGGAACACACTAGGCCCCGAAAAACCCTCTCAAAAACACAATGCAACTGGGACTTAAAACCAAAGAAAACATCAGATTATAGCCCTGAATATTTCTTAGATAGTGAGAGACTGGGAAATGTTGAATCTTAAAGGCACTTGACTATCCTTGTTCTTGAGTCACAAACAATTAACCTGCAGATATAGCAGGCACAACAAACAATTAAGAAGGCAGATAGTATGTGTACAATTTAACAATGGAAAGATACACTTTGCCCATTGAAGACTGAACAACTTATTTCTGAGTTGGGCAGATTATTCAATGAGGAAAGATTAAATAATTTGGGATAATTTTTTTCTCTAGAGTTAGGAGACTAAGATGTGGTCCCATTCAAATATTGTTAAGGGAATTGTCAGGGTAGACACAGGGACAGTACTCGCCCCAGTTGGGCACTCTATAACCAATGGAGGCACAATCTCTGAGTAGGACGCAGGCCAAGTTTGGCAGAAATCAAGAGGGATTTCTTCACTTAGAAGATGGTGAAACTTTGGAATTCTCTGCCCCAGAGTGCTGCACAGACTCTGTCATAGAAAATGTTCAAGATTGGGATCGATGGATTCCCATGCTTTGAAAACATCAAGGAATATGGGGATAGTGAGGAAAAGGGTAGTGAAGCAGAAAATCAGTCCCGATCTCATCCAGCAGGAGGGCAGTCTTGAAGAGGTGAAAGGATTACACCTGCTTAGGCTCACTGCATGCTGTTGGGAATGTGGCCTGTGTGGGAAAGACCAGAAGATATTGGATTGTGTGGATTAAATTGGAGGTTATGGAGCTCTTTAGAGGAAATTATGGCAGTTAATGCTTGTTTTGCAATCCTGCTCAGGTTGGGTTTATACCTTGGACACCTGGGGAAGGACAGAAAGAAGGTAACAATGAAGTGTGTGAATGGAAGAAAGATCAGCAGCAAGTGAAAAAGCTGCAGCTCTTTCTTTCTCTCATTCCTGTTTGTATTTAGGAACCAATGTTTCTTATGAGTTCTGCACTTCAATATTTGGACTACCTTTGACAACCCTAAAAGGCCTCCATTCAAAATCCTAGATCAAATCAAAATTTGGTTTGAAAGGTATTCCATCATTCTACAGCTGACAGAGATTCAGCTTGATCCACAAGGATCACAATTTCTCAAAGGAGTTACCAAACCTTATCCTTTATTTCATAAACTATTGGACAATAAGGATATTTTTCTCCTCCCATTTCTTGACACAATTGGTGTACAGCTGTATATCCCATCTCGTCCTGCCTGTGCATGAATGATTGGGTTTAAAGGGGATATAATTTGAATTTGTAAGGAAATAGTTAATAACTTGGAAATAACAATACAATTCACTTTGCACTTGCTAAAATTAAGGCGGTTTATAACAAATGAGTTTTTGTGTTTACTGATGAAACCTGGTTAGAGTCCATTTTTTAAGTAGATAACAATACAAGTAAGTCAACTTAACTATCTTAGTGATTCAGCCAGACATTTACATTTTTTGGGCACCCCACAGAGTAGTGAAACTTGATTGCCATGTGCACCTCCCGTCAGGATCTTAACAACCCTAGATTTTATCTAATCGCTCCATCAAAGAGTTTCTCATCAGGTCTCCATTGCTTCGTTTGCAATTGTCTTAAAGTTGTGCCCTATTTTCTTAATATTTTCACTAATGGGAACAAATTTCCCCTATTTCTGTTCAAGATTTTGAATAGCTCTTTCAAATCTCCTTGTAATCTTCTTTTTTCCCCAAAAAAAACACTCCCAGCTTCTCCAATCTATCCGTAATGCTGGAGCACCTCATTTTGAGAATCAACCTGCTGGATCTTTTCTGGACACTTCAAAATTTCCTCACATCATTCCGAAAGTATGGATTCCACAACTTGATTCAACTGCAGTTGGGAGTATTTAACACAACCTCCTCAATGTTGTATCAAATTTCCCTTTTTACAAAGTCTAAGGTGTTCTTTTTTTTTATTTAATCGTGTTCTCAACCTGACCTGCTACCTTCAGTGCCTTTGCACATTAACACCTAGGTCCCTCTGCTCCAGCAACCTCTTGAGAATTGTGCCAGGAAGTTCTTTTTAGGATCAATGGACCAACTAAAGAGAGAACCTAAAGCACCTCAAAATGAGCAACATTGCTCCCTGACAAAGGGGCCTCCTGTCAGCATTTCCCAATAAGTTCAGGAGTTGGAGTGAATCATGCAGCTGCTGTTTTCCAAGGCAGAGAGAGAGATAGCAACAGAGGGATAAGTGTGGCAGCTCCAAGGGTGTGTGGATGGGAAATGTGAAGGACTGGCAGATTAATGTCTGAGGGAGGACCATGCAGGGTAAGTCTGTCTATTAAGAGTGTATGTACAAGAGTGATGCTGAGAAGAAGCAATGGTCAAATAGGAAGGATGATAGAGGGAATACATAGAGAATACCAGTGGCTGCTAGAGACTTTAGTGAGTGGGGGAGTGGAGCACAAATGTGCCACATTGGGTGCGTATCTGCTGCTCATGGCTGACCAGGGAATAGGTGAAACTCTCTGGAACCACAGCAATGATCTCATGAATGCATCTCCAGTGGGTTGGAGGGAGTTAAATACTGAATATGTGACAGTCTATGGACATGACTTATATCTGTCAGGTCAATATCACACTCTCTGTGCACATGGCAATATGAATGGCAATGCCTTCCCTTTGATACAAACACTCAGGCCAGAATGAGAGCTGCTAACCAGATGAAATCCTACAGTTTGTTTACAGATCACCTGATGCATACGTAAGGCTGGATCAAGTGAACCCCTGACTTTTACCAGCTACCTTAGGAGGGTTAGCATCAGGCCACACAGAGCATTGGACAGAGGAACAATCGGCAGCAGTATCACAGCAATGATGATGATGATGACGATGGGATGAATACCATCTGACAGATTGGCACATAGGCCCCTAGTGCTCAAAGTTCACAAACAATCCTCAGACTTCCATGTAGCATGATACTTAGAGTTGCCATACAGTGGCAAGACAAACAGTTCACCTATGAGCCACAACCAGTGAAACTGAAAAGGAACAAAATGCAACATCCATAAGTGCACAATGCCATTGCAGCAAGTTGCAACACAGGAGAAAGAGGGTGGCACCGTGGTAATGTTACTAGAGCAGCTCCAAGCTGATGCATTGTGGACGGGGAATTTGAACTTGACTAATAAATCTGGAATAAAGCTACGGTCAGTAATGGTGACCATGTAACCACTATCAATTGTCATTAAATACCCATTTCTTTCACGAATGTCTTTTAGGTTATCCTTACCTGGTTTGGGAACTGCAGACTCACAGCCTTCTGAAATGGCTCAGAAAGTAATTGAGTCAAGGAGTAATTGGGGGTGTAACAAATGTCAGTGACATCCACATCCCATGAAACAATAAATTCGTAAAAATTAGAAAATGACATATATGGGAGACTTCTAATAAAAGTTATGCTTACAAATGATATTTATATATCGAGGGATGTAGAGTTGTGAATGTTATTTCCCTCACCATGAGCCTACATGCAAACATAATATCCCCACTGATATCAGGCAGTGTGCAGTTTGCTGTGACCCACTCACTGCTTTATGAAATGGTGAGACCAATGCCCCAAAGACTGGAATGAAAGGACAGTGGGAGCGGATACGTTTCGGGCCTGAAAACGGACTGCAGCACTCATCCATCATCAGTTTTCTGTCCATTTCTCTTCACTTTTTTTTAAATACATGAACCCAGACTCGGTTATAGGAGGCAGCATGGTAAATTTTGCCAAGTTTGACAAAGTATTGGATCATAACGAGGGTAGTTGTAGTTTTCATGAAGACGTAGATGGGATGGCGACATGGCAGAAAGGTGACTGATGAGCTTCAATGCAGAGGAAGAGGAAGGGATGTGCTTTGAGAGGACTAATAAGGAAAGAGTAGACACTTTCAATGTCATGATTCTGTGAAGTGTGGCTGACCATGTTGTTGTTCATATACGTACCGGTGGCTGCATTGTGGCTTTGTGGTTAGCACTGCTGTCTCTCAGCGCCAGGGACCCAGGTTCAAATCTAGCCTCAAACCACTGAGTGGAGTTTGCACATTCCCCCCGTGTCTGCGTGAGGTTCCTCCGGGCGCTCCAATTTCTTCCAACTATCCAAAGATGCGTAGGTGGATCAGCTATGGGGAATGCAGGATTACATGGATAGGATAGGGTCTGGGTGGGTTGCTCATCAGAGGGTCAGTGCGGACCCGCTGGGCCAAATAGCCTACTTCCACACTGTATGGATTCCATGATTCAGCAAAGCAATAAGGTAGCTTAAATAACACATTGGCTCCTCGGGTTTATGAATATGGGAATAGAATATGAAAGCAATGCTAGAAATTTATAAATTACTGGCTAGGTCGGAGCTGGAATGCAGTGGACTATTCTTGGCACCATCATTCATGAGACATACCCCACCCATCACTGACAACTCGCATCAATGGCTTTGTGAACACTTGACCAATAACTTAAACAGACAATGTTCAGCCACATGATATAGAAACTGGGACTTCTTGGAGAGATGGTCAGTCTGACAGGGAGAGCCCAGAGTTCTGGACTATGTTTCCTGTGAGGAGGATTTTGACTGTTGATGCTACAGCATGAAGATTTGAAAGCTTCTTGTCTAACCTCCCATTATCAGCTATTAGGAGCTCAGAAAATAGAAACTAAGTTATAAGTATGACTGATTTGATCTGAGTGAGCTGGAAAGGGGCTCCCAATCAACAGCTTCCGAAACAATTCTATGTGCCTTTCGATCAACACATCATGAAAACCATGCAATTAATTTGGCCAGTTTTGTTACTTTCTTTTATTTATCCCTTAACTGTGTTTGTTTGTCTTTTGTGTGAATGGGGCTGAAAACAAAGGTTATGGTGTTTAAATCATAGACATCAATTAGATTATTTTGTTGTTTAAATTTGCTCTGTTAAACTTCATAAATAGCTTCGTCTTCTGTTTCAACTACAGACCCTGTGTCGAGAAATGATTGTTAGTATTGTCTGGATTAAGTACTCAAAAGGTCTTGTTAGGAATCTTTGAGGTCCATATTTGAGGGTCTTTAATTTTGTGATGTTGCAAATAAAGAGGGAGAAAGGCTGATTGTCTGTTTTCATATCATGACACTTGTTATATCAGATTTAGTTCTATGTAGACTTCACATGAAACATTTCATTTTGGAACAGCTTATATACCTAGATCACCACATATATAGACCATGGTTAGTAGAACGTTATTAACATTAATGCATTCCTTCAATGTGGTGCTTTGAGCTCCGACATTTTACCTCACTACTATGTTCACTGCAAGAGAAAGATTACTTTCGTATCAGCACTATCTATATTCACAAAAAATCAGATTTACATAAGTTAGCTCTTTGGTTGAATCGATAACTAACAGACCTCAGAGATTTTGTGGCCTTGAGGCTTTTAAGTGTGACAATATTCCCAGATGTCGAATCTCCTTTCATAAGAACTTAATCAATATTAGTTTGGCTTTCACCCAGGAACTGGTACGAGAATAACTGGAACTGTCTAGCGTGAAATAGTTTCAAACAGAGGGCAAGGATGGCACAGAAAAATACTACTGTTGCACTTCACTGCTCAGAAATATGAAATCTTTTTATGTGTAATCATATAAAAACACATCATCCTTTAATACACAGAATACATGATTTCGGAATTCAAATGAACTAAAACTCCAAAGGAAAATATGCCTATCTCATCCACGCAAGTAAATACAAGTAAGCATCTATAGAAGAGAAAATGTCCCAATCACATGGTAATTTGAGCCTCAAAGTGATTTTTCTACATCCTTCCAAACACAAAATTAAAACAGGATCTATTTGTATGTAGTTGTCAGTTAACAGAATGCAAGAAAAGGACATAGACCATGCAACCAACATTTTGAGTTTGCATTTTTGTGGCATTTTCCAAGCCATGGAACTTTAAATATCAACAGTGTATCACATACAGTACTCTCAAACTGATTCAATTTGGATGAATACAGTCCCCACTCTGGTTCGTTATACAGTAAAAGCATCATCATTGGGGATTAAACCATTTCTTAATGCCTTCACACAGTAATTTTATTGTTTAAAAAGCACAAAGTGAGCTGATAGCATCAGATCTGGTATGTACTTTAATTACGAAAACTTTCCCATAAATATGTATGCATCAGTGATTAGTCCATTCAGGAATTAAAGTCATCCATCATGGCTCAGAATTGAAATCAGTGTTGTGGGATCCACTGGGGCATGACATAGTTTACACAAGGTTATTTTAACTTGTGGTCCACTTGATCTTTGGTCTGACCCCCAGCTGTCAAAAAAACAACCATTCTATCAGAAAACTGAAGTGACTTTGTGTTTAAAAGAACAACTTTTTTTGTTTCCACTAACCAGGGGAAAGAAGGAAATTTTAAAAATGTAGCTGTGAAACAAAAGAACATCCATTCTCTCCAGATAAACGAAACTTAAACAATTCCATCATAAATCCAGATATATGCACATTATAATGATCAGGCTAGCTACTAAAGTGGCAGTAATTAGAGTCATAGAGCATAGAACAGTACAGTACAGTACAGTGCAGGCCCTTCAGCCCTTGATATTCTGCCGACTTTTTATCCTACTCTAAGATCAAACTAACCTACATACCCTTAATTTTACTATCATCCATTTGCCTATCCAAGAGTTGGTTAAAGGTCCTGAATGTATTTGATTCTGCTACCACTGCTGGCCATGAATTCCATGCACCCACCACTTTCTGAGTAAAGAACCTACCTCTGACATCTCCATTACACCTTCCTCCAATCACCTTAAAATTATGCCCCCTTGTGATAGCCATTTCCACCCTGGGAAAAAATCTCTGGCTATCCACTTTATCTATGCCTCTCATCATCTTGTATACCTCTGTGAAATCACCTCTCATCCTTCTTTGTTCCAATGAGAAAAGCCTTAGCTCCCTCAACCTTTCTTCATAAGACATGCCCTCCAGTCCAGGCAGCATCCTGGTAAATCTCGTCTGCACCCTCTCTAAAGCTTCCACATCCTTCCTATAATGAGACAACCAGAACTGAACACAATATTCCAAGTGTGTACATCATAGAGATTTGCAGCACGGAAACAGTCCCTTCAGTCCAATTCATCCATGTTGACGAGATATCCTGAATTGATCTCGTCCCATTTGCCAGCATGTGACCCATATCCCTTTAACCCTTTGAAATTTTAATAAATGATCAGATTTCATATGAGGTTATTATGAGGGCAAAGACTAACTTGATAATACTGGATTTAAATATCCAAATATATAAAAAAATTATAGAAACCTGTATCTTATCTATACTGACTCTTTAAAAGAGGCGTTTGATTAGTCACACTCTTCCTGTATCTCATAATTCTGCATTTTTTCTTTGAGATATATGTTCACAACCCTCTTATTTTACTACAAATTGAAATTAGAAAGGCAGTAATTAGATGATTGATGATATGTAATGCAATAGTTGGATATCGAACAGGAAGTAATGGTACATTATTTGAGAAGCCAATGAACATAATGGTGATAATGTTTACTTTTTTGCCTGGAAGCTGAGGGGACGCTGTGCAATAGTGAATTCTGAGGGACAAAAACAAAAAGTAAAGCTGCAGAAATGTTTTTCTTATCAAGTTGCAATTCCAAGTATACCAGCATTTCCGCATGACCTGTGGCCCTTTTCCTGTTACTTTATCCAAAGCACTGTGATAAATTTATGGCTCTTTGAATGCTAAAGGTAGAGAACAACTGTACCTTTCTATCAATAGCCGTACTGAAATATGAAAGCAGCTTCTCACAGAATATCCAGAAAAGCAAATTAACCTCTTAGTGTATATTAACTTACTCATACATCCAATCACCTACCTATTGGTGGGGAAGGAGAGGCAGTTGAGACAAATAAATGGAAAGTGTTGATCATAAAGCACAAGTTCCTCATGTATGATTTCCTCGTGTATAACTCGATAGTGTATGAGGTCAAAAGTCACATGACACCAGGTTCTAATCCGACATTTGAAACCACAAGCTTTCGGAGCATTGATCCTTCGTCAAGTGAAGTCCTTGTCCAGGAGAAAGTGAGGACTGCAGATGCTGGAGATCAGAGTCAAGAGTGTGGTGCTGGAAAAGCACAGCAGGTCAGGCAGCATCCAAGGAGCAGGAGAATCTACGTTTCAGGCAAGAGCCCTTCATCAGGAAGTCCTTGTCCACCACAGTCCAACACTGGCACCTCCACATCATTGATATTGTATGGACAGTACTGTAAAATTTGATTTAATCTGGCACTGTGTGAACTAAAGTTAAGCAATGCAACGTGAAGACTGAAGACCTAGAGTTCTAGATAGTAGATATTAAGGAAAATCCATCCATCTCTGCTGAAACAGGTCTAAAACTTGGATTAGTAACCCAAAACAATACAGAAGAGTACTTCAGCCATTCACAGGCCACTAAGTCATTAACTGTTGAACAGTACCTAAAATGTTCCAAAGATGGCTTTACAAGTCTTTGATGTCTTCTAGGTGAACATTGCCTTGAAATAGATGAAAGTCTGAATCCAACTCAGCATCTGCCAAGGAGACTTCCATTTGTCTTCAAGCCCAGTCAGAAAGACAAGATGGAAAGAAGGTTATAAGTCAGAGAAGTGACAATGCCAGGAGATTGTACTAGCAACATGTTAATAGTGAAAAATAAAAAAAACGGAAAACTCAAAGTATGCGTTGGATTCAAAGGATTTCAATAAAGCTTTAAAGAGATCTCACACACCGTGCCATCTACTGAAAAATTATTGTCACAACTTGCCAAGGCAAAGGTCTTTACCACTCTCAGTATAAAGGATGGTTACTGGCAAGTGAAGCTGGATGAACATTGTGATTTTCTGAAGATATTCTGAACTCCATTCAATAGATACAGAGTATTATGCACAAACGTTGGAACTTCCACTGCTCCAGTACAGTATGATTCGGACAGCAAGGTGCAGAGCAAATGGAGGTAGAATAGTGGCACACAAGTCAGAAGGTATTCTTCTCAAACATATAGAACCTTCTGTACCTAAAGTCGGGAGTGTTGTGCTGGAAAAGCACAGCAGGTCAGGCAGCATCCAAGGAGCAGGAGAGTCAATGTTTCGGGCATAAGCTCTTCATCAGGAAGGGATTATGCCCAAAGTGTTGATTCTCCTGCTCCTCAGATGCTGCCTGACCTGCTGTGCTTTTCCAGCACCACACTCTTGACTCTGATCTCCAGTATCTGCAGTCCTCAGTTTCCCCTTCTGTACCTTGAGTATTGTTTCCAAGGCACACAGAACTGTACAAACCATCAAGGCAATAGGGATAAAATATTTGAGCTTTGGAGCACTACATTTACAGAAAATGTAGGAAAATACATTTTATTCAGCATCGATCAAGATGTTTTACAGGGGGAAGTCAACCCCTTCCAAGTCTTAACATAGCATTTAGGGTGGTAAATATTACATCAAGGCAAATTTAACAGTGGAACAAAGAGAAAAAAGATATTGAAAGACCACTTTGGAATTGTGGAGGAAATTCTTCACACAATAGGTGGACAACTGATACAGGCAAAATCTGAAGATCCCTTAACAGACAGTAGTGCCTAGGCACGCTGTAGAATCCTTCTGGATGAGAAAGCAAAGAGAGGATGAATAGTCTTCCTCATCTGCTCTGATAATGTCATTTTTCAATCCTGCCTGCTAATTACTACCTTGATGGAGAGCATGGACATCCAGTGAAGGGCAACACAGAACCTCTGCAATTCATGGCTTGCCGTCTTATGTTATCTAAGCTCAGATTGGCCACTTACAGTAACAGCAAAGCAGCTGCTGTTCCCCAGCATGAGCGAGCTGTCTGTAGTCGCCCAGAGAAAATCAGGTGACACAGGAAGTGTAAATCAATAATTCATGAGTTGTTCAGTAGAGATTCAGCAAGCTTTTCTTCTCTGGGGTGCATTAAAAGATCAGGCTCCTCCCCCCCCCCCCACTTCTCAAGTACACCTCCAAAGACTCACTGTATAGCAGAGGGATAGGACAGTGCCACTGTGGAGAAGGAGTGTGGATAAATATGAAGGTGTTTGCTGGTCTCCCAGGATTCAGAGCTAGCATGAAAGTGTTCATTGAACATGCTTTTACAGATTGGATGTCTTGCTGTACGAATAAAAGTTGATCCTGTAGCATGTGATACATATCAAAACACGCAATAAAGAAACAGAACACAATTATTATGATGGACTCAAAAAGATCACGGCCATGAACATTTGGAACATATTAATATTACCGCCAAAGAGAATTATGTGAATTGACAAGAGTCCCCCAGGTTGCTACAACACTTGAACACTCCGTCCAAATAGAAAAGGACTTGACATCAGCAAAATATCTGCTTCCCAGTCATAGCAACTCAAAAGGTGAATCAAAGCCCTCAGATCCTAATGGAATACTCTCAGTAGGCAGTGTGACAGGAGTGTGGTGACTGAAAGTTTTTCATGTCTCACACCAAGCCCCTCTCTATCATGTCAGGGTTTCATTTCACACAAACTACTCAGGCTTGGGATTTTACAGGCAGGCAGAGCTGATAAGGATCTGCTTAGGAGGAGAGAGCTGACAGCTTTATTAATTGGCAGTGAATCCAGCGATGAATTTTAATGGACACTTTTTCACTCCATTGCATAAACACAATAGATACTAAATGCAACACAAGAGGTTGGGGAACTGTCTTTTTCTTGGCTTTATTCCATTTGTTGGCATGACCACACTGAACACATTAAATGTAATCTTTAAGCTTCACCATTTAAGCTCTTGCTACATTCTCCCTGGACTCATGTAAACAGTTCAGATCTAATTTTTTTGATAATGGAGCAAACATATTCTTTAGCTAAAGTGCACAGTTTAATCTATTGGTTTGAAGCCATGCATCAATCAGCTCGGCTTTAGAGAGAAATACAAGTGGCATACATTTTGCTACGTTCACTAATATCTGAATGCAAGCTGTATGGTTGTACTTCTCAATAATTATAAACACAGGACGGTGTGATTATTGTATTTGGCAGCTAAAGTTTTATAATTGTATTTCTCTTCAAAATTTGCTGGGACACTATCTGGCAGAGTTAATGGCTAGTGTATTTTGGTTAAAAAGTATTGCATAAATTCAAGGTTCGGGTACCAACAGCATATTTGGGTGCCAAAGCTAGACTGGTTTCTAGCTTAGGATACAGCAAAGGTCATCCTGAAAAAGAAAGCTCTCCCACCCCCAGCCACAAAGGTGGCCTGACTACTCTTTGTATTTTCTTATTGAATAGTTCATATGTAGGCACCCTGTTGTTGGAGCACCCTTGCAGCTAATGTACTCAGCTGGTTGCTTCTCTGAAGCTGGATTGTCCCTCTGGCTTCAAGAATCTCGTCTCACCTCTGTGTGCAAAATTCAGCCCAAGACATTTCCTGCATTCCAAGAGGAGCCTTTATCGGGAGGAGTAGTGCTAAGAAATTAGATGAGGTAAAAAGACCTTTACATATGCCATTCCTCTATTAAAATAAGTGTTCCAGATCTTCCAAATGTCCCAAAAGTATGTTACATCAAGTTACTTATGAAGTGCAGCCACCACTTTGGTTCCATACAAACAGTGAATGTAAATGATGTGTTGCTGGTAATGATGGCACAGTGGCTCAGTGGTTAGCACTGCTGCCTCACAGCGCCAGGGACCCAGGTTTGTTTCCAGCCTCAGGCGACTATCTGTGTGGAGTTTGCACATTCTCCCCGTGTCCGTGTGGATTTCCTCTGGGTGCTCCGGTTTCTTCTTACAGTCCAAAGATGTGCAGGTTAGGTGAAAGGCAATGCTAACTTGCCCATAGTCTCCAGGGCTGTGCAGGCTAAGTAGGTTAGCTGTGGGAAATGCAGAGTTATTGGGATGTGGTGGGTCTGGGTGGAATGCTCCTTGAAGGTTGGTGTAGACTTGATGGGCTAAATGGCCTGCTTCCACATTCCATTGGGGAATCTATGACACCCATAAAGCACATTGTTTTTCTTTAGAAAATGTCAGAGAAAATGGCAGACATTACCTTGATTTAATATTTCATTCCAAATAATGTATCTCTGGCAATGCAGCACTCCACTATTATGACAACCTGGATAGTGACTCGTACCAAGTCAGAGGTATGAGTGCTACCAGTGCACCAGAATGACTTCTTCCATAACATAGATAAACATGGAATACATTGTCTTATTGATGTTCATGTAACAATTGCTTTCAAAAATATTCTTTATGAAATGATCTGGTTATAAATAGCAACAAAACTGTTTTCAGTTGCAATGAAACTTAGCTATAAGATTATATCTTTACAATATATCTGAGTGACTAATGGGAATATCATCATATAAAATATTAATGTCTACAAGTAAGATAATCACAAAACACAGGCCAATCAATCATAATTAGTTAAATAACTAAAACTCTTTTACTGAAAAATATAGTCCCAAACATTGAAGGAAAACCCCACAGGAAAGAACAGTCAATTGATCAAAACACATCTAGATATCATCATCAGAATGTTTGGGAATGATTCATCTTTCCCTTCCATCCCAGTTAGAAGCCACACTTTTAGAGGGATCAGAAGGGAGCTGCATCAGTGCTCCATACACCCCTTGACCTTGGTTTCCCATTGTAGTTCCCGCTTAGGGCAGAATCTTCCCACCTTCTGAATGACATTGTCTTTGGTGAGAAAGCTGGGAAAACAGGCTGATATCGGCAGTAAGGATAGTAAGGATTCTGATGGTGATATCGAGATGTGATTTGATCAATTGACTGCTCTTTCCTTTGGGGTTTTCCTTCAATGTTTGGGACTATATTTTTCAGGAAAAGAGTTTTAGCTATTTAAATAATTATGATTGATTGGCTTGTGTTTTGTGATTATCTTACTTGTAGATGATGATATTCCCATTAGTCACTCAGATATATTGTAAAGATATAATCTTATAGCTAAGTGCAAAAAGTTCCATTTTCCAACCAAGTGTTGAACGGTGGGATGAGAATCACACCAATGAACAGTGAGACATCTGTTCACAACTGCTTCCATGCATTAATATTGCAACACTGAAGTAGTGAACTGGCCTCTGAGTGAGTCGGAGATGTGCCCTGATGTTTGTGTACAATACAGGCAGATCATACCACACAAAGTGCATTAGGGTAATAGGACAGAGTGAGGAATACATCATGGCTACAGAGAAGGTGCACAAAGAGCGAGATCAACATTAATAATGTTTGTCAGATGCCACCATCCTTGTGGAAGAATGCAGGTCATCGTTGCCCTGAGATGTTGGATAATTCGGGATAAGATGGGTGCCCAGAGAAGATGCCGGTAAGTTGCAGGTACCCTCTCAAACTTTCGTGTTGGGAGTTGTCGCTATCCAGCTTCTCTCCTGTGCCTGGCAAAATAGCAAACTACATTCAAATAGGTGAAATTAGGTAATAATTAAATGTTAATTCCTGCAAACAAGCCAACCACTGCTCACCTGTGCAATTCTCACCCAGCTATTGAAACATGTGGAAAATTGGACATTTATTTCTTGATGCTAATGACCTAATTTTTCTGATCTTGTCATATTTTTCCAACTGACTCAACATTCTCCATGTCACTCAGGGCCTGGGAAAACATCACTCAACAAATATAATCGTTAAGTCAATGAACCAAGATATCCTGCAGGACAGAAGGCAAATTTTAACCATTTGCATAATCCCTTCCAACATCACTAAATTCCTTTCGCTATCCTTGACTATAAAGTCTTACATTTAAACTTTCAGCCCTACCCCTCAAAGCTATGATTTAAGGTAAAATCTTTCTTCCAATGTTGGCACATTCTATAATAAGGATGGACACAGACCAAATGACACTATAAATTATTTTTGACATGACTTCGTTCTGTCCATGTCCAAAATAGTCTTCCTGATGGAATTATGATTAAATTATTTAACCCTGAGTGCAGTTTGTGCAGGTGTCTGACCAATACACTAATGAAGATTGTCAGAGCAAACAGATTCTGATGATACATATAAATACTATGAGGGTGAAGTGAACACTTGGGGGAGAATGTTTCCATTCACACAGATGCTAGCTCACAGAATAGATCCTAAAGCACACTCATACTTTAAAAAATATAATTATCTGCCCATTCCTATAGTACATTTGTTTTTCACTGAATGTATTTGCCAATCTGACACTTTTATTATATATGATCTTCAATAACTTTTAAGGATGTAAGAAACCAAATTATCATCCTTGCCCTCAGCTACTTGGGTGCTTGTTGTGAAACTCTGATGACACATATTTGGCTGTGGTTTTGCTTATTATTAATGTTGATCTCGCTCTTTGTGCACCTCCTCTGCAGCCGTAATGTTGTATTCCTCACTCTGTCCTATTACCATAATGCACCTTTTATAGTATGATCTGCCTGTGTTCTTCACAAAACATTTCACTGTACCTAGGTACGTGCCAATAATAATTCAGATCAAATCAAATCAAATCATTAGGTTTGTTTTGTTGTTATTTTCCACCAGTCATTAATGGGGAGATTTGATTAAACTAATCATGAATAATACTCACCCTTCTTCACAATGGCTGGATCAAAGCGAAGTGAAACATAAGGCCAGGTTACCAGGCAATCTTTTCTGTTTCCTTTCAGTGTGCCTCAGGGATCAGTGTTGGGACCGCAATTTTCACAATTTACATAGACAGTTTGGAGTTGGGGATTATGTGCTGTGTGTCAAATTTTGCAGATGACCCTAAGATGAGTGGTAGAGCAAAGTGTGCAGAGCACTGTGAAACTTTGCAAAGGGACATAGATAGCTTAAGTGAGTGGGCAAAGGTCTGGCAGATGAAGTACAATGTAAATAAATGTAAAGTCATCTTTTTTTTGGAATAACAGTAAAAAGGACAATTACTTGAATGGTAAAAAAATTGCAGCATGCTGCTGTGCAGCGGGACCTGGGTGGGTTTTAGATTAGATTACTTACAGTGTGGAAACAGGCCCTTCGGCCCAACAAGTCCACACCGCCCCGCCGAAGCGTAACCCACCCATACCCCTACATCTACATCTACCCCTTACCAACACTACGGGCAATTTAGCATGACCAATTCACCTGACCTGCACATCTTTGGACTGTGGGAGGAAACCGGAGCATCCGGAGGAAACCCACGCAGACACGGGGAGAACGTGCAAACTCCACACAGTCAGTCGCCTGAGGCGGGAATTGAACCCGGCAGTGCTAACCACTGTGCCGCCGTGCCGCCCACGGGTCTGTAGGTGCAACAGGTAATTAGGAAGGCAATTGGAATTTTGTACTTCATTGCTAGAGGGATGGAGTTTAAAAGCACGAAGGTTATGTTGCAGCTGTATAGGCTGCTGGTGAGTCCACCTGGAGTACTGCATGCAACTTTGGTCTCCTTACTTGAGAAAGGATGTACTGGTACTGGAGGGGGTGCAGAGGAAGTTCACTAGGTTGATTCCAGAATTGAGGGGGTTGGGTTATGAGGAGAGACTGAGTAGACTGGCATTATGTTTATTTGGAATTTAGAAGAATGAGGGGGGGATCTTATTAGAAGCATATAAAGTTATGAAGGGAATAGATAGGATAGATGTAGAGAGGATATTTCCCCTGGCGGGTGTAACTAGGACAAGAGGGTATAGTCTCAAAATGAGGGGGAGCAGATTTTGGGACTGAATTGAAGAGGAACATCTTCACCCAGAGGGTTGTGAATCTATGGAATTCCCTGCCTAGTGAAGTAGTTGAAGCTTCCTCAGCAAATTTCTTTAAAGCCAAGATAAATAATTTTTTGAACAATAAATGAATTAAATGATGAGTGGGTGGGTAAGTGGAGCTGAGACCACAAAAAGATCAGCCATGATCTCACTGAATGCAGGTGAGGTGCCGGAGGACTGGAGGGTTGCTCATGTTGTCCCCCTGTACAAGAAGGGTAGTAGGGATGTTCCGGGTAACTACAGACCAGTGAGCCTGACGTCGGCGGTGGGGAAGTTGCTGGAGAGGGTACTGAGAGATAGGATCTATTTATATTTAGAAAAGAATGAGCTTATCAGTGATAGCAACATAGTTTTTTGCAGGGGAAAGCCTTACCAATTTAATAGAATTCTTCGAGGAAGTGACCAAGTTGTTAGATGAAGGAAGGCTGTTGATGTTATATATATGGACTTTAGTAAGGTGTTTGATAAGATTCCCCATTGCAGACTAATGGAGAAAGTGAAGTTACACGGCGTGCACGGTGTTCTAGAATGAATAGAAGAGCCTTGGGAAAAGTTGGTGGGCAGAGAGATCTGGGAGTGCCGGTCCATTGTACCCTGAAGGTTGCTGCACAGGTGGATAGAGTGGTCAAGAAGGCATATAGTATGCTTGCCTTCATTGGATGGGGTATTGAGTATAAGAGCTGGCAAGTCATGTTAAAGTTGTACAAAACATTGGTTCGGCTGCATTTAGAATACTGTGTACAGTTCTGGTCGCCACATTACCAAAAGGATGTGGACGCTTTGGAGAGGGTGTTGCCTGGTATGGAAGGTGCTAGCTATGAAGAGAGGTTGAGTCGGTTAGGTTTATTTTCACTAGAAAAAAGGAGGGGGGACCTGATTGAGGTATACAAAATCATGAAGGGTATAGACAGGGTGGATAGAGACAAGCTTTTTCCCAGGGTGAAGGATTCAATAACGAGAGGTCATGCTTTCAAGGTGAGAAGTGGAAAGTTTAAGGGGGAGTACTTCACACAGAGGGTGGTGGGCATTTGGAACGCGTTGCCAGCAGAGGTGGTAGAGGCAGGCACGATAGATTCATTTAAGATGTGTCTGGACAAATGCAGGAGTAGGTGGGGAGCAGAGGGACACAGATGCTTAGGGATTGACTGACAGGGTCAGACATTACATTTGGATCGGCTCAGGCTTAGAGGGCTGAAGGGCCTGTTCCTGGGCTGTAAATTTTCTTTGTTCTTTGTTCTTTGAATGGCGGGGCAGGCTCGAAGGGCCAGAAGGCCTACTCCTGCTCCTGGTCCTTATGTTCTGATGTTTTTTATCACTGTTTGAACAGTGGTAATTGGAGGACTCAGTCAGTTATCTTTCTTGTGTTTTCTTCCTGGATGTGGGATCCAAGGTTTTAAATTCGGGCTGGCAATATCACTCTTGATTGCACTAGAGAATCAGATCACCAATCTTCACATGTGGTGTGCCATCAGCCAAGTCCAGCATGGTCTGTGCAGCATGCCAACTCAAGAAGTGCATACATACGGGTCACCCTGCAAGTAATGGAAACAATGGTGTGAGTAATACCATGTACATATCAGCTGGTGTGAGGCCTAGTTTCTCATTTGGATCGAACATGCCCATTCGATCACTTTGCACATTCAGGGTCAAGGGTGGTCCAGCTTTAGTTTTATTTACAAGGGGCAGGCATCCAACTTGCGATTAAAGGTCATTTTGAAGAACTCTGCCAAAGCAAAGTGTTTGAAATGTTTTTGGAGGCGTTGCAGTGAGACACTGGATTTGGCAGGGAGTGTTGCTGCAGTATCAATGAGGGAAAATGTGCAGGCAATGTTGTTTTGGCTAAGTCTGAGTTACATCAAATAGTTTGGAAGGATTTCTGTCTTGAGATCCAGCGAGTTTTCTTGCTGTACTTTACCAACTCGCTTCAGTAACTACCTACCCAGTGCCTTTGGCATTCGTCACGTATGATTCCAGCCCGTTTTACCACTCGCCATTTCCAGTCCAATTCACCACTCAGAGGATATCCTAGAATTCTTTGGATTGCTGACTACAGCACATTCTCTAAAAGTTCCAAGGTGTACGACTGAAGTGCAGAAGGGTCTGTAAGTGGATCAGAGATCTGCCATGAGGCTAGATGCCAACGTCCATGGATGTGGGGCATGTGGGTCTGATGCCCATTGAGTGTGCCTTGCGTTGTCTATGGCCAGTGTCTAACACAGAAGTCCTTCAGAACAAGCAGTGAGCTGAATTCACCGAATGCCCGTCCTGACTTCCATAGAAAAAATTCTCAATGGCTCATTTGGAGCATTTGGTAAGATAGGAAGCTGAAAATTAATATGGTGAGATAGGCCATTAACAAAGCTTTTAACAAGCAATGAATCTCTTCAACAGCCAACTCGCCAGTGCCTAGTGAGAGTCTTGCCACATCGCTCAGCGAAAGCATAAAAGATGGAGCAAGATGGTCTTGAAGTTTCGACTCACCAGATGTCTTGCTTAATTCTGCCACACACCATAGACCATACCATAGATCTTTATAAGATTCCGTTTCTTGATCTTTTTTTCCCTTAATACCCAGTAATAATACATATACAGGGTGACCCCACATACCCGCAGAATCACTTTCTGTGGTTTCAGTTACCCAAGGATTACCATGACCTGAACATATTATAGGGGGAACCAGGGACCAGGAGGCTGCTGGGATGGAACGTTTCCCATTGAAATGAACGGGATCGCTCCTATCCGCAGTTTCAGGCTTCCGCGGTAGGTCCTGGAATGTATCTCCCACAGGTATGGGAGGGACTACCGCAGTGGTAAATAGAAACTGGGTTAAAAGCTTTAAACTTATATCTGTTACGCTTTGAGTTGAAGGAGGAGCTATTTATGGCAGGACTTCTTTTTCAAATGTAGCTAATAGCTATCCAACAGTAAAGTAATTATTTTCAGCAGGTATTTGAACGGAAAAGCGGAAATGAGATTTAAATTAAGGTTGAGTGAAATTGATAAAGGTATTTGAGCATTCTCCATAAAATAGTCTAGGGGCTAAAGTTAGATAAGGTCTATTAGTAAGCGCCAGGAGTACAACCATTTCAAACAATTTGATTGATGAAAGTGATACATCAACAGGAAAGGTAACCCTCTAGGCAGACACTAAGAGAAGCAAGGAGTGAATAGTTAAGTGCTTTGTGCATTGTTGATTGAAGTGGTATAGAAAGGTTGGTTTCTACTGTCTTTTATATCAGTACTTTGACTGAGACCATGGTAATTTGGAGCCATAGAGACTGAGAGGTACAGCACGATAACAGACACTTTGGTCCAACCCATCCATACTAACCAGATATCCCAACCTAATCTAGTCCCACTTGCCAGCACCCAGCCCACATCCCTCCAAACCCTTCCTATTCATAAACCCATCCAAATGCCTCTTAAATGTTGCAATTGTACCAGCCTCCACCACTTCCTCTGGCAGCTCATTCCATACACGTACCACCCTCTGTGTGAAAAAGTTGCCCCTTAGGTCTCTTTTATATTTTTCTCCCCTCACCCTAAACCTATGCCCTCTAGTTCTGGACTTCCCCACCCCAAGGAAAAGACTTTGTCTATTTACCCTATCTATGTTCCTCATGATCTTATAAATCTTTATAAGGTTACCCCTCAGCCTTCGACGCTCCAGGGAAAACAAGCCCCAGCCTATTCAACCACTCCCTATAGCTCAAATCCTCCAACTCCTGTAAATCGTTTCTGAACCCTTTCAACTTCCACAACATCCTTCCAATAGGAAAGAGACTAGATTTACATGCAATATTCCAATTTGGATAAATGTAAGGTATTGCATTTTGGTAAAACAAACAAGGCCAGGACCTATACAATTAAAAGTAGGGCCTCGGGCAGGGTGATAGGACAGAGAGACCGAGGGTTTCAGGTACATAAATCTTTGAGGTTTGTGTCACATATAGATAGGGTGGTTAAGAAGGCATTTAGCATGTTTGCCTTCATTGCTCACACCTTTGAGTATAGGAGTTGGGACATTACATTGAGGTTATACAAGACATTAGTGAGGCTATTCCTGGAGTACAGGATCTAGTTCTGATTGTCCTGTTTTAGGAAGGATAGTATTGAGCTGGAGGGGGTTCAGAAGAAATTTACCAAAACCTTGCCTGGAATGGAGGGTTTTTTTATATAGGGAGAGGATGAATAGACTGGGACTTTTTTCACTGAAATGTAGGAGGTTGAGGGGAGACCTTAGAGAGGTTGATAAAATCATGAGGGGTATAGATAAGGTGACGAGCAGGAGTCTTTTCCCTAAGGTTGGGGATTTCAAAACTAAGGGACATATGCTTCACATGAGAGGAGAAAGATTTAAAAAAGACATGAGAGTCTTTTTTTTTACACAGAGAGTGTTCATGTGTAGAATGAACTTCCAGAGGAAGTGGTGGATGCAGGTAAGGTTACAATGTTTAAAAGACATTTGGATAAGTTCATGAAATAAGAAATGTTTGGAGGGAAATGGGCCAAGTGCAGGCAGGTGGGACTAGTTTAGTTTGGGAACAGGGTCAGCATGGACTGGTTGGACCGAAGGGTCTATTTCCATGCTGTGTGACTCTATTACTCTATAACATGAGAGTGTGCCTCATGTAAGTGCGTTTTTAAAATTAGATTTTAACAGGATCAGCAAGGTCTAAAATAAAGGACGTTGTCAAATCAGTATTCAAGTACTCAGCGGAAAAACTAGACAAGTACACCACCACCATCACACACTTCATTAGCAAATGCGGGGACAACTGCATACCAATTAAGTCAAGCAGAGTGTTCCTCAACCAGCAATCTTGGATGAACCAGGAATCCACTTCCGACTGAAGATCAGGCATGCAGCATTCAAGTCAGACGAGCCAGACGATATAAAAAATTCAGATATGATCTCCGTAAAGCCAGCAGGGAAGCCAAGAGGCAGTACCAGACCAAGTTAGAGGCCCAAAACTACCAAAGAGACAACTGCTGCCTGTAGCAAGGTCTAAACAACATAATGGGATTCAAAATCAATTAAAGCGAGCTAGTAGATAAAGACACATCCCTCCCTGATGCACTCAATACTTTCAATGCTCAGTTTGAGCAGAATGCCAGTGGCACAGTGTCACCTGCTCTGACAGCCCCGGACACGCCTGTGCCCACTGTCTTCCTGGGAGTTGACCCAAGGAAAGCGACGGGCCTGGATGGTATCTCCAGCCAAGCACTCCGATCCTGTGCAGACCAGCTGGCGGAGGTATTCACTGACATCTTCAACCTCTCGCTCCTCCAATCCAAAATCCCCACCTGCCTCAAGAAGGCCACCATCATCCCTGCACCTAAGAAAGCATGTGCAACGTGCCTTAATGACTACCACCCAGTGGCTCTGACCTCCATAATCATGAAGAGTTTTGAAAGGCTGGTCATAGGCCATATCAACTCCAGGCTGTCAGGATCGCCATATTCCTAGCTCTGCACTCAGCCCCGGAACAACTAAACAACAAGGACACCTACACCAGACTCCTGCTCATCGACTACAGCTCCACCTTTAACACCAGTATCTCCTCTAGACTGACCTCAAAACTCCCAGACCCAGGTCTTGGCTCCGCCTTCTGCAACTGGATCCTCAGCTTTCTGACCCACAGACCACCATCAGTGAAGATAGATGACTGCACCTCCTTCACAATATCACTCAACACTGGAGCCCCCCACCAAAGGATGCTTTTGAAGCCCCCTACTGTTCTCCTTGTATACCCATATCCGTGTAGCCAAGTTCCAAATGAATGCCATCTACAAATTTGCTGTGGTTAGGATGGATATCAAGTAATGATCACTTACAATACAGAAAGGAGATAGAGGACATGGTGATGTGGCCCAATGGTAATAACCTCTCTCTCAATGTCGGCAAAATTAACGAACTGATCATTGACTTCAGAGAGAAAGGAGAACAACCCCCCCCCCTAAATCCACCCCGCCATGCCCTCAGGGTGTACATCAATGGAGCAGGGTTTGAGAGGGTTGAGAGGGTCAAGTTCCTAAGAGAGATGATAACCAACAAACTTTCCTGGACTTCCCAGTAGATGCAATGATCAAGAAGGCACAACAATACCTCTTCTTCCTCAGGTGGCTCAACAAATTCAACATGTCCATAAGGAACCTCAGCAACATAGAACATAGAACATAGAACATAGAATAATACAGTGCAGTACAGGCCCTTTGGCCCTCAATGTTGCGCCGTTCCAAGTCCACCTAATCTACACTAGCCCACTATCCTCCATATGCATATCCAATGCCCGTTTAAATGCCCATAAAGAGGGAGAGTCCACCACTGATACTGGCAGGGCATTGCATGAACTCACGACTCACTGAGGAAAGAATCTACCCCTAACATCTGCCCTATACCTATCACCCCTTAACTTGAAGCTATGCCCCCTCGTAATAGCTGACTCCATACGTGGAAAAAGGTTTTCACTGTCAACCCTATCTAAACCCCTAATCATCTTGTACACCTCTATCAAGTCACCCCTAAACCTTCCTTTCTCCAATGAAAACAGCCCCAAGTGCCTCAGCCTTTCCTCATACGATCTTCCTACCATACCAGGCAACATCCTGGTAAAACTCCTGTGCACCCGTTCCAGTGCCTCCACATCCTTCCTATAGTATGGCAACCAAAACTGCACACAATACTCCAGATGCGGCTGCACCAGAGTCTTATACAACTTCAACATGACCTCAGGACTCCGGAACTCAGTTCCTCTACCAATAAAAGCCAGTACGTCATATGCCTTCTTCACAGCACTATTTACTTGGGTGGCAACTTTCAGAGATCTGTGTACATGGACACCAAGATCCCTCTGCTCATCCACACTACCAAGTATCCGACCATTAGCCCAGTACCCCATCTTCTTGTTACTCTTACCAAAGTGAATCACTTCACACTTGCCTACATTGAACTCCATTTGCCACCTTTCTGCCCAGCTCTGCAGCTTATCTATAACCTGCCACATCCTTCCTCACTGTCAACAACTCCACTGACTTTCGTATCATCCGCAAACTTGCTCACCCAACCTTCTAGCCCCTCCTCCAGGTCATTTATAAAAATGACAAACAGCAATGGTCCCAAAACAGATCCTTGCGGAACATCGCTAGTAACTGCACTCCAAGATGAACCTTTACATGCAACTACTACCCTCTGTCTTCTTCCAGCCAGCCAATTCCTAATCCAAACCTCCAACTCACCCTCAATGCCATACCTCCGTATTTTTTGCAATAGCCTACAATGGGGAACCTTATCAAACGCCTTACTAAAATCCATATACACCACATCTACCGCTTTACCCTCGTCCACCTCCTTAGTCACCTTCTCAAAGAATTCAATAAGGTTTGTGAGGCACGACCTGCCCTTCACAAAACCATGCTGACTATCCTTGATCACATTATTCCTATCCAGATATTCATAAGTCCTATCCCTTACAATTCTCTCTAAGACTGCCCACAACAGAAGTGAGACTCACTGACCTATAGTTACTAGGGTTATCCCTACTCCCCTTCTTGAACAAGGGAACCACATTTGCTACCCTCCAGTCTTCTGGCACTATTCCTGTAGACAACGAGAACATAAAAATCAAGGCCAATGGCTCTGCAATCTCCTCCCTTGCTTCCCAGAGAATCCTAGGATAAATGCCATCAGGCCCAGGGGACTTATCTATTTTCACCCTTTCCAGAATTTCCAACACCTCTTCCCTACATACCTCAAAACCGTCCATTCTAATTAATTGTGACTCAGTATTCACATCGGCAACAATGTCCTGTTCCTGAGTGAATACTGACGAAAAGTATTCATTCAGTGTCTCCCCAATCCCTTCAGCCTCCACACGCAACTTCCCACTACTATCCTTGACTGGACCTATTCCTACCCTAGTCATTCTTTTATTCCTGACATACCTAAAGAAAGCCTTACGGTTTTCCCTAATCTTACCAACTAAGGACTTTTCATGTCCCCTCCTTGCTACTCTTAGCTCTCTCTTCAGATCCTTTTTGGCTACCTTATAACACTCAATCGCCCCAATTGAACCTTCACTCCTCATCTTTACATAGGCCGCCCTCTTCCCTTTAACAAGGGATTCCAATTCCATATTAAACCACGGCTCCCTCACACGACCCTTTCCTCCCTGCCTGACAGGTACATACTTATCAAGGACACTCAATAGTTGCTCCTTGAACAAGCTCCACATATCAATTGTGCCCTTGCCTTGAAGCCTACTTTTCCAAGCCACGCATCCTAAGTCATGCCTCAACTGCATCATAATTTCCCTGCCCCCAGCTATAACTCTTGCCCTGCAGTGCACACTTATCCCTCTCCATCACTAGAGTAAAAGTCACCGAATTGTGGTCACTGTCCCCAAAGTGCTCACCTACCTCCAATTCTAACACCTGGCCTGGTTCGTTACCCAACCTTTATAGATGCACCACAGAAAGCACACTGTCCAGGTGCATAACAGCCTGGTACAACAACAGCTCTGTCCACGACCGTAAGAAACTACAGCAGTGGTATACAGAGCCCAGGCCATCATGAAAGCCAACCTCCCATCCATGGATTCTATTTACACCTCTTGGTGCTGCGGAAAGGCTGTCAACATCATCAAAGAGACAACGTAAAGCGGTAATGCTCATCTACCTCTTCTGTCAGGCAGAAGATACAGAAGCTTAAACATATGCACCAACAGGTTCAAGAACAGTTTCTCCCCTGCTGTGATGAGACTGGTAAATGGACCTCTCTAACTTCAAATAATGTTGATCTTGTTAAGATTAATTTTGCTTTGCGTGCATCCTGTACGATGTAACCTGTATGCCTCGCTCAGTCCAAGTTCTTTTAACTCTATGCTCTGTATGTCAATGATTGCAATGATCTGCCTGTACTACTTACAAACAAAAGTTTTCACTGAACTTCAGTACACATGGCAATAAATCATATTAAACTGAATCGAATCGAATCATATCAAACATGTATTTGACATTGACCAAGGTGTCTGTTCAATATATATGTATGGACTGGATATCCTTGCTATCGCCCTTTAAAAGATGGTCTGGTTGGAAGTGGTTTGGAACAGACTCCTCCTCCATCTTTGGCTCTGCTGGTTCCCATTGCGATTCACAGCAATACAGAGCTGAATGCAGCAGCCTTCGTCGACATCAGCTCCCACTGTGATAAGGAGACAAACGAAAACTTTTCTATGAAAGATTTGCAAGTTTACAGATTTCTATTGAAAATGGTTGCAGACCAATTATATATTCATAAGTTTATCACTTGTAAAATAAATTTACTTCATAAGCTAAAGTTAAGATTGACATTGTGATGTTCTATTGTTCATTGGATTTATCAAATTAAAGCATATATTTAGGCAAATAGATAATATAAAGAAAGGACAAAAAAGAACATTATATTAGGTATGGCACCAAAATCTTACCAAACTCAAGTGAACATCAAATGGACAGAATGGTGGGACTCTCCAAAAATGGAACAATTTCATGCAACAGGTATCAAACTTGAAGGAGAATGCTCATGTACATTCTCTATCACACGATTACGCATTGACAGAGGTTCAAGTGTTTGTGTCAGCAATAATACATTTGTTTTCTTTCTCTGCTGATTGAGTCCAACTCTTATTTGGGGTGTTGAGTGGAGTTCCTTCAATACCTTGACCAAATGATCATGCTTCATGAGTAAGTTTTTGCAACCTATTTACTTGCATTAAGAGATAAGTTTGATTCTATCATCCCTAGGTGATCACTCAGATTTGAGTTCCAAATTCGGGGAATAGGTAGCAATGAAGGACACATACCTTGGCTAAATGTTTCTCCTCACTAGTCTGGGAACTTTGAGACTAATTGCAATGCTCCTTTATATTAGTTAAAACAGCATTGATTAGATACTTTTAACCAAATCAATAACTGGTGTATAGAAATTAAGATTGTCACATTCAAAGAATCTCAATTAGTTTGTTGATTTCCACCCAGTGCACCCAAGCAGAGATGGGTATCAGATGGGCACAGATTCCTTTATACATGCTATCTCTACACATGAAAATACTTTTTAAGCACTACAAATTCTTAAACAACATCACATTAACTAACATTTACTTTAGAATGCAAGGTATTTTGAATAGACATAGAAGAATGTATTGGCTATTTCAATTATTAAAACAAACTCAGGTACAGTACTTTACTCAGTGTAAGAACATTGCGGCAACATTACTCATATTCTCCACTTACTGAACAATAAAGGCCTTTTAAACATAAACAGATCGAGACTGATGATAGCTTACTGAACAATGTAATGTTTATCCTGAACAAGACCGTTATTGAATGCAGCATTTAGGACACCATTATACAGCAAGTACTGATCGCAGACCAGGACCTGTATGCAATGACGCAGAGCTGACAGCTTCAACTTGTACTGCCAATGCCAACGGAGCTGCGTGTGTGGTTGCAGACATTCCATTTGCCACTAAAAGATAAGAAATAATGTTTAAAGTGTTGGCTCTACAATGAACTTTTAAACTTAGTTGCAATTATACTGCTGAAACGGGAAATCAGAATGAATATCGCATCTTTTGCCTCTGTACATTTCAAATTACTTAATACTTAAATTGGACTGAACAGTTTACATTTATGAAAACATAAAAGCAATAATGGCCCACCAGCAACTTTGTAATTTCTTTTGGAATTATTGTTTTTTTAGAAACTGAAATAAATCCAAACTACAGATCTTGATAAATTTTGATTTGACCATACCAACTTCCCCACATGGTGAATGAGGCCATACCTATCTCATTGAAATATATACTTAAATTCTGCAGTGTGAACAGAAAAGAAGGATAACTCATATAAAAAGTAATTACACTCTGCTCAAATCTTATGATTAACCTTCATACTGTTTAGCCAGAGTGAGAACTACTGCTACAGCGTAAGTGTTCCCAATGGACCAACAGTGAATGTGCCCTTAGCACATTGTCACTTTGCATAAGCAAGGGTCTCTTCGCATGAAGAGTTCTTTGTCATTAATACTTGGAACACTGCAAATGTAACCTATTGAAGCCACATAGAAACTTTACTGCTTTGTGATCCAGAAAAAAACTGTCAGAATTTGTCCCTGAGCTCAATGCTAGTAGTCACGTTGATAATTTAGTTACCCCTCAGGAGAACTGAGAGACCATTGCCGTTTTCAGAAGGAAGCAGAATGTTTGCAGAAACAAGAAGCTGTTTGGCAAAATCTAAAAATATTCCAGTCACCATAACACAGGATATGGTTCAAAGGTGGGTGAGTGCAATCAAAGTACTGAGGAGCCATGATTCAATTAGATAGTAGAACAGACAGAAGTTGAGGATTGAGCTACTCCTATTCCTGTATCTCTAAATAATCATCTACACGTATGAAAAGTGCCATGTAATTCATTAAGACCGCACACAATTCTCTCCCATTCCATAGAAACCATTTTAGGTAGAAGATTTGCAAAAGCGTGATGTAAACAAATCAACAACTTGAATATCTAGAAAATAAATTAGCTCACAACATTGAATAAGGCTTCTAGAAACTGAAAGGGTTAGCTGACAGCATGAGACAATCATCCTACCCGTCAGGAAAGAAATGACGACACCTTGGAGGAGCTAGCCACTGTGTTGTCTCCAAGTGTGTACTAGAATGTTTCAGTATCAGTAATGCGTACTCCCCTGAGATATTATCGAAAACTCTCATGTAAGTCTGTTATAATACAATGTGGTATTAAATGCTATGCAAAAAACCTACCCTGTTTATTAAAATATCTTCTGCCTAAAAGTTCATTTGGGCATTCTTCATGATTTGACATCAATGACTTAGATTAATACCGAAAAGAAGGATTTGTAGCAGCCAGTCTACCCAGGGTGTGAGTCCATGTGAGGCACATACTTTACCAAGCTTACACACACATACATACATTCTCTCACATGTACTCACACCCACACACACACACTCACTCACTCTGTCTCTCCTGCACGCACACGCATATAGGTTTATGGGGTGAATCTGTTTATGCAGAATTATATTTCATTTTGCTCAAAAAATGCACAAACCTACAGTCAATCCATGTAAGATTCTGTAAATCCCACTTCAGAAATAGAACCAGGCTGACTCAAGGTTGGCACACAGACAGACTTTAATGCATTGTCTGAGCTGAGATGACACATCTTGTTAGAAAACTGAAGTTATCTTGAGAATGCACCTTAAAAGAAGTTCTGGGATTTATATATTAATGAACCAAAACTAGAAAAATCATTCTAAAAGATGAAAGACTTAATCTAAGTTTGTTTAATATATTTCAGCCACATTACACTGTAACCTTTTGCTATAAATTCCGTATCTTATGGTCCTTTTCCACAACCACCTGATGAAGGAGCAGCACTTCTGTAGCTCGTGCTTCCAATTAAACCTATTGGACTATAACCTGGTGATGTGTGATTTTTAACTTTGTCCACCCCAGTCCAGCACTGTCTCCTCCAAATCATGAATGCAATTACAACTCTTCTTTATTTTCAACAAACTCTAAGTGCTTCAAAATAATCTTTTCAGCATATGTGGGAGAAATAATTCTGAAACTTTCAAACGTTTTCAACTTTAATCAACAGAAATAAAGGAAAAGTTCTCAAAAGGAAACAAAAGAAACAACGTGTCATGGCTGTGGGTCAGAACCCTAAAGTATTGTGAATTTTTTAAAAATTTAATTCCAAAATATGCTTTTTTGAAAAAAACAAATTAGTTCTATGATATGTTATTGTGGCTGATACAGTCAACAATGGCTGCAGATGTAAATTAAGTGGCTGGGAGAACAGGTCGACCTCAGGAATGACACATCTACAAATGCGAAGGAACTTCAGAAAATGGTATTTCAACGATGTTAGTCAAAACTGACTGGGCTACCATATCCTAGAAAAAATAATGACGATTACCTGCTGCACAAGAGCCAGCCACCCTCTGTGGAATATACTCCAAACTTTAAAAGATACACAGGAACAGGAGTTAAAAAGCCAATTTCAACTCTCCTGCAATGTGCTAATGGGACTAAACACCCTTATGGTTACCAGCCTGTACTCAAGGGTTAACATGTTGAGACACTCACAGTTAAAGAACTATTTCTTTGTTACTTCTCTCACTTCAAGTGATGCGAACAACTTTCAAAAATAGATTGAAGATGATGGAACTTCAATCAGCTTACAAAACCAAGAATTACAAAAATAGTCCGTTCAAAAAGGTCCCTGGTTCAATCCCAGGTTTCGACAGACACAGCATTACTTGCGTGCTCCCTCCTTTGCTGTGGGTGGCACGGCGGCTCAGTGGTTAGCACTGCTGCCTCACAGCACCAGGGTCCCAGGTTCGATTCCGGCCTCGAGTGACTGTCTGTGTGGAGTTTGCATGTTCTCCCTGTATCTGCGTGGGTTTGCTCCGGTTTCCTCCCACAGTCCAAAGATGTGCAGGTCAGGTGAATTGGCCATGCTAAATTGCCCATGGTGTTAGGTGCGTTAGTCAGAGGGAAATGAGTCTGGGTGGATTATTCTTCGGAGGGTTGATGTGGACTGGTTGGGCCGAAGGGCCTGTTTCCACACTGTAGGGAATCTAAACTACCAATGTTAATCTAGTAGTAACCTCCATTGTAATAGCAACAGCATTCAGCTATCTGTCCTTCATGAATAATTCAGAGACTGATCTGTACATCTTAATTTTTAACTTTTATCCATTTGGACTCACCTCTTATTTATAATAATTCTGCACACATTTAGTAATTAATGAACATCCCTCTTTGTTGACTCAAGACAGCCTGTTAAATTGGTTCCTTGTAAAACATTTAATCTGGGAGAAAGGTATCCACAAAGGAAGGGAACATTTCTAAATTAACAAATGGGAGCGAGTCCACTCACCCAGGAGCCTAATAGTTTGAAATAATCTACCAGATCTCATAATGTGTTGAGAACCCTCACTTGGAATAAGGTTGTAACAAAGTAAAAATTACCTTTTTTATAAAAAAGTAAACTTAATTTTGATAAAGTTTCAGTAGCAGTCCAACGTCATTGTTTGGTAATTGAAAATACAACATTCATTAAAGAATTAACTTGAAGATTCACCATTTAATACAATTGAAGCGATTAAAAAGTTAAGACATTGAACAACAAAGTCACCTACATCTGCAAACATAAGAAGTCCTGCAACAGCTTCATCTAAATAAGACATAACAGCAGTTACATGCAATGAATCATAGAGCTGTATCGCACAGCAACAGTCCAACTCGCCCATACCAACCAGATATCCTAAATTAATTGAGTCCCATTTGCCAGCACTTGGCCTATATCCCTCTAAACCCTTCCTATTCACATACCCATCCAGATGCCTTTCAAATGTTGCAATTGTACCAGCCTCCACTACTGCCTATTGCAGCTCATTCCATACACACACCACCCTCTGTTTGAAAAGGGTGCCCCTCAGGTCCCTTTTAAATCTTTCCCCTCTCACCTTATATCTATGCCCTCTAGTTTTGAACTCCACTATCCTGGGAAAAAGACCTTGGCTACTCATTCCACCTGTGCTCCTCATGGTTTTATAAACCTCTATAAAGTCACCACTCAACTTCCAAAGCTCCAGAGAAAACAGCCAAAGCCGATTCAGCCTCTCCCTAAAGCTCAAAACTCCCAATCCAGACAACATCCTTGTAACTCTTTTCTACATCCTTTCATGTTTAACATCATTCTGATAGCAGGGAGACCAGATCTGAATGCTGTATTCCAAAAATGGCCTAACCAGTATTCTGTACAGCCGCAACATGTTAGATTAAACCTCACATTTAATCTAACTCAGGGAATTAAACTGGACGATCTGGAAGAGACAAAATTGTTTCAGCATTACAGAAGAAATTCTGAGAAGAACAAATGTTTATTCATTACGTAGGCCCACTTCAGATCATATTTGAAAATGACAGAATATGAGAGAAGAGACAGAGACATTTGATAATATTGTAAGAGCATTTAACGATAATTTACATTACACTCCAATTGTATGGTGAGAGAGCAAGATTTATTAGAAGAATAGAGCTTCCAGGAGAATTTCTTGACAACTTTGTTAATGGCTTTTGCACATTGTCAGAATTTTGTGATTATGGTGATTTATAGCCAGAATTAATTCAAGACTGAATTGCTGTCAGAATTTCTAATTACCTTCTTACAGACATGCTGCAATCAAAGAGGATATCTCATGTAAAAAGCTACTAGATTTGGTAGAAGCTGAAATCTCGAGAGGATGTAAGGGGTTGTTCCTGGGAGAAGATAGCGAACGAAGTCTTGCTACTGTGTGCACTGGTTGCTTCCAAGTTATATACCAGAATATTTCAGCAGCAGTAATGAGTACTTAAGTATTGCGTGAGTTCTTACTAAAGACTCTATGTATGTCAGATATAACATAATCAATTATTAAGTGTTATGGTATAAGCTGATTCATGAACAAATGCACCAAAGGAGGAATGATGACCCTGAATCTACCCAGTACTTCCCAGATGATTCAGGTAGACAACCACAAGAAATACCGTGCTGGTACAACAGGCCAGCACTGATAGGAATTTCACCTCATATATCATATGACACTTATTCATCTTTACTGAATTCTGCTCTCATGATTTTATAAGGTGGTTAATTATCCAGAAAATTGGATTCATTAGTAAAGAGTTGGTCATTGTATCTGTGCATTCACATGTGCAAGATTATTTTGCTTTCTTCAATATCCTGGTCATTTTCAGATGGGTTTTATCTCTCTCTTCTTATCCATTCCACCTCTCTCTGACTTTTTTCTGTCTGGATGGGCTTCGCTTTTAGAGTTATGGTCCATTGAGTCATAGATGCCTACAGCCTTGGAAAAGGATCTACAGCCCATTGAGTCTGTTCCGGTCAAATAGTACAACAATTATTTTCAATTTTAAACCTGAACCAAGTAAAACATTCCCTATTTGATACCACAGATTACCCTACAAGTAGTACTTAATTTACTGTAAAATGTTTTGAATCATAGACTCCCTACAGTGTGGAAGCAAGCCATTCAGCCCCTCAAGTCTCCATCGACCCTTCAAAGAGAATCCCACCCAAAGCCCCACTCCCTACTCTATCCTTGTATTTCTGCATTTCCCATGGGTCATCCAAGTAGCCTGCATATTCCTGGGCACTATGGGAATTTCAGCATGGCCAATCCACCTAACCTGCACATCTTTGGGCTGTGGGAAGAAACCAGAGCACCTTGGAGGAAACCCACACAGACACGGGGAGAATATACAAACTGCACGCAGTCGCCCGAGGGTGAAATCAAACCCTGGTCCCTGGCGCTGTGAGGCAGCAGTGCTAACTCCTGAGCCCTTTGGGAATGATATGACAGCATTAAAAGAGCTAGATAAATGAGTATTTCTTTTTACACTACTGCCTGACTGTAATTTGTTTCTCTCAATAAAAACAGCACGAACAGCAGCACTCCCCGTTGTACAATGTGCAGAAAGGCAGAACTCCTGTTTTTTTCTGTACTGAACACGAGCCCACAAACTTATTTCCCTGCCAGGCATCCTCAATAATATATCTACCAATTGAAACTATCCATCTTAATAAAGCAGGCACTGTTGTTGTATTGCAAACACTAATCATGTACAAGGTTTCATAAACAGCAGTGAAATGAATGTATAATAATTCTGCTTTCATGTTTGAAATTTGATTAGAATACTGCTCTTTTTCACTAAGTGCCATGAAAGTATTTTATGTTCACCTGAAGTAAACATTCATCTTTGGCAATTTTGAAATTCATGCTTTAAGTCTATTGACCAGAAGTAAAGAGTATAGCTATGTGAGTTACCAGACTACATGACACAGGAACAACTCCAGGACAGAAAGATTTGCCCTGGGTCTAATCAGTACTGAATGATGGTTGTTTTGAGGAAAAATGACAATACCTTACATCAATATATTAAGTGCTTAATAGAGGAGTAATGATGCAAAAATGAATATTAATTCAGTGAAAGGGATATAAAGTGATCGAAAGGTTAGTCTGTAATAGATGGCGGTGGAGAGACCCACTGAATGATGCTGGAGGAAGAGATGCTCATCATCAGCCTACAATTAGAAACTCACAACATTCTGAAATTTCCATTTTGATCATTCACACGAGGTCATTAGTCGAAGACGTTAGTCACTATCAAATCATTAAGCAATGCATTTTCATCCTCAAAGGAATAATGTCAAGGCAGAAGGATTAGAGTCATATACAGATATCCGTATAATTACCACAGTTTCCATTATTCAGTATGCTCCAACATCACATTCATTTTTAATTGACCTTTTAATTGCAGGGTCGAGGATTTGTAGTGTGACTCGTGTGAAACACACACCTCAGCACAACATGATGTCAGCCGGAGATGAATCTGAGATTAGTTCCTTGAACAGGGTTTTGCCCAGACACTGCCATCCTGGGGATGAGATGAGGCCAGATAAACAAAAAATAGATATCTCTGCCAACAATTTCCAATTTTCCAATTGAATGCATTTTAGAATCAATTTTCATTAAGTGCAGTGAAGGTGTAACAGTTAACACAGCACATTGCAAATGTGAATTCAATTTCAGTTTAGACTTCTATGGCATTAATGTCAAGAAGCTTCGATTGACAACTTTGGTTCACTGTGCATTCTAATGAATGAAGACTAACTGCAGTTACAACCCACACCAGCATACGTATGTCTGTTGCTTAAGCTCTCATCTATGTCTTTGTTACATCTAGCTCCAACTTTTTGATGAAAATATCCTCAATCCTCTGTAGAAGTCAGCTCACTCAATCTCTCTAACCCACTTCCCACCATGTGCAAGGCACATTCATATATCGAGGAGAAAGTGAGGACTGCAGATGCTGGAGATCAGAGCTGAAAATGTGTTGCTGGAAAAGCACAGCAGGTCAGACAGCATCCAAGGAGCAGGAGAATCAATGTTTCGGGCATGAGCCCTTCTTCAGGAAGAAGGGCTCAGGTCCGAAACATTCATACATCACCTTTTTCCCGTTGATTCAAGTTACGTGGTTGGATAAACCAGTGAAATAACATTTGCTATTATCCAAAAACAGCTCTCACAAAAGATGCACCTGCATCAACTGATTTCTCTTAACCAAACCGTAAATGTCCTGATCTAACTGGCAGTTTCCGAAGAAGAACATGAGATGCCAAGACATACAAGGCAATGTCAAAGTGCTGGAAAATGGAATTAGAATGGTTACATGATTATTTTTGACCAGGGTTAAAAATCACACAACACCAGGTTATAGTCCAACAGGTTTAATTGGAAGCACACTAGCTTTCGGAGTGACGCTCCTTCATCAGGTGATTGTGGAGGGCTCGATCGTAACACAGAATTTATAGCAAAAATTTACAGTGTGATGTAACTGAAATTATACATTGAAAAATTGATTGTCTGTTAAGCCTTTCATCTGTTAGAATACAGTGATAGGTTCACTTCTTTCATGTGTAAATCACAAAACCCTTTTTTAAAACGTTGCATTCTCGGGTTAGCTGTTAACAATGGTGATAGCTAGAAGTTGTTGAAGGTGTTAGCCCCCTGTGTTCTCTGTCTATGACCTGATGTTTAGATTGATTCTAATCTAAAAAGTGAGATAACAGAGTTTTACGTACCTCCACAGTCACCTGATGAAGGAGCGTCGCTCCAAAAGCTAGTGTGCTTCCAATTAAACCTGTTGGACTATAACCTGGTGTTGTGTGATTTTTAACTTTGTACACCCCAGTCCAACACCGGCATCTCCAAATCATTTTTGACCAGCACAGACTCAATGGGCTGAAGATCCTTTTCCTCGCTTGTAGGCATCTATGACAAGACTCTAAAAACCAAGCCCATCCAGATTCAAAAAAGTCAGAGAGGTTCGGTGGAATGGACAAGAAGGGAGAAATACAACCAAACTGAAAATGACCAGGGTATCAAAGAAAGCAATGCAAAGGTACAATAACCAACTCTTCTTTGACTCTTCCAAGATACCATTTAGCATTTTAATTACTGTGTCACTGTGACAGACCACTGTTTTAAAGAAATAGGCATTGTTCATATAAATAGTTGCTTGAAGATACTGAATTTGTGTGTTGCACTAACAATAGGATAGACAATTATCAGTTCAGGATTGCAGTGCGGCTTGCTGGATGCTACACATGTTCATACATACGGGCCTGTCTTCTGCAAACAGAAAGAACACATCCAAGCACTGTGGCTCTCTTAATTAAACAAAAGCATTGGAGATAATGAGTTAAAGGGAGAGGCTGAATAGGCTGGGGTTTCTCCCCTGGAGCACTGAAGGCTGAGGGGTGACCTTACAGAAGTTTATAACATCATGAGGGGCACAGATAGGATAAACAGTCAAGGTCATTTTCCTCAGGTGGGGCAATCCAAAACTAGAGGACATAGGCTTAAAGTCAGAGGGTGGTGAGTGTATTGAACGAGCTGCCAGAGAGGATCCGGTGGGGACAGGTACAATTACAATATTCAAAAGGCCATCTAGATTGGTATATGAATATGTGCCAAATACTGGCAAATGGGGCTAGGTCAGATTGCAATGTCTGGTTGGCGTAAATGAATTGGACCAAAGGTCTGTTTTCATCCTCTATGACCCTATGACTCTATAATAGTTCCCATGGCAAGAATCAGAGTGAACTCAAGCAGCACCCATGTCTCATGGAGTATGAAGTGTTGATCCTTTTCAAATTTGTCGATCTTATGTCTGTCCCGATAAAATTAAGATAAACATTTTTCAAGCAATATTTGTTTTATTTTTTCAAGGCTTATGGGTGTTGTGAGCTAGGACAGTATTTTCTGCTATACCTAAAGGAAGGCCATGACATCCTGTTAATGTCACGAAACTATTAATCCAGAATCCCAAGTCATGTTCCGAGGACAATGATTTGAATGTCACCATGGTAATGTGAAATTTGAAGTCAATAAAAATCTGGAATAAAAAGCTAGTCTAATGGAAATTATTAAACTGTGGATTGGAATAGTTAGGTAATTACTTTTGACTGGTGCAAACTTGATGGACCAAAGGGAATTTGTTTGTGCTGTAGACCTCCAAGAACATGACAGTAAAAGCCAAGCCCATCCAGTATGGAAAACATCAGACAGAGGTTTGGTGGGATAATAAGAAGGGACTGGTACAACTGATTTGAAAATGAACAAGATATCAAAGAAAGCAAAACTATCTTATCCATGTGAAAGCACAAATATAAAGATCATCTCTTCTCTGTCTCTCCTGAGGTGCCATTGAGCATTTTAATGTCATTACAAACCCCTACTGATTTGATAATGCCCTTTAGGGGCAAATCTGTCACTCCTGCCTCAAGGTCTGGCCTCCATGTGATTCCGGACACACAACAATGCAATTAACTCTAAGCTTCCCTCCAGCAATTATGAATGGGTAATAAATGCTAGCCTAACCAGTGATGCTCATGTCCCATAGCAAATTAAAATAATGTTGTCCTTGTGAAGCTAATGATGAACTACTTTCTTCAACCACTGCAGTCCAATAAGTGGAGGTTCATCAGCAGTGTGGATAACAAGGGAGCTCCATAATGTTGACCAGACATCAGCAAAAGAACAACAATATAGTTTCTAGTCAGAATGACGCGTGAATTGGAGATGTTCCCATGCATCTATTGCCCATGAGGTGGAGGGGGCTTTGGAATCTGCTGTTAATTTATTCTTTTGTGGGATGTAAAGGGTATCTCTGGCAAGGCCAGCATTTGTTGCCAATTCCCGTTCATCCTTGTGTTCAATGGCTTGCTAGATTATTTTAGTGGGCAGTTAAGAGTCAACATTACTGTCAATCTGAAATCATAAGAAGGCCAGACTGGCTAAGGATGGAAGATTTCCTTTGCTGAAGCACAGTATTGAACAATGTGTGTTTTACAACAATCAGTCAGCGATAGCTGCCCTGGTCACCATTACTGAGACTAGAATTATATTCCAGATTTATTAACTGAAATTTGGCTAGTTGTTATCTTGTGGATAGTACCATGCTTTCACTTTGTTTCATTTGTAGAGGGAGTAAGTATCGGACAGTGTTGGTTGGGGTGGTATTCAAGTAAGCTGCTTTGATTTAGATTGTGTGGAGCTTCTTGAGTGTTGCACTCATCGAGGCAAGTGAGGAGTATTCCATCACATTAGGCTAGGATCCTGTCATTGATTGCATTTTGTCTTTGATTTTGGGCCATGGCTATGGATGGTGAGGAGTAGTAAATCACCAGGCTTTTGCTCCTGCTCATAAGAAATATCATCTCTGGTTTAGTGGGAAGTACTTGTGCCTTAAGGACAGAATAGTGTGGGTTCAAGTTCCACTCCAAGTCTCTTTAAAAACCCACGACTGAACCTGCCTGTATATTGCTCAGGAATTGCCACACAGCTGGAGGTGTTGCCTTTCAGATGGCATATTAACAAAATGTTCTACCTACCCTTGCGGATGAACATAAACGGTCTGACAGATTTAATGAATTTTACATGCCAAGGTGGCTTCACTTTGTGAACTACAGATTCTTGTGTTGTTCTCAACGAGTGGGAAGTGGAGAAACAATTCGGGTGAGCAAATACATGGAGAGCATATGGATCAGTGGAAAAATCTGTCAGGACCATCCGTTAGCAATCCTTTCTCTTTGATCTTTCAGATGTTGTTCACCTTGCTGTTGGAAATTATCCACGATTGTCCCAATTACAAAGAAGCCACAAAGCTAAACGATTACCAACTAGTTACTCAAACATCAATTCCAAAGTGTTTCGAGCAGATTGGGTCCTTGTGATCCTCTTGCCCTGCGTATTGACTAGTTATGATTTTTCTATCAGATGGCATTAGACAATAATGTAGTTACTTTGCTCCCTCTGATCCAAAAGCACATGGCTCGATTGAGCAACTACACTCATCTTACTGCTGTTGATTCTTCTTCGCCTTTTAAGACCATGCAACCATTGAAGCTTTCTGAAAAATTGGGAAGCCTTGGTATTAATCCTACTTTCCTACTTCAGATCAGTGACTTCCTTCACAATAAGAACAAATGGACCTTAGATTCCAGGATTTTCTTGGGGCCTATGCTCAGAAGTATGGATCTCCTTAGGGCTGTGTACTTTTCCCTTGGTTTGACATCCTCCAAATGAATGATTGTTAATCAGACTGTTACAACATAATGATCTTGCAGAATGCTGATGATACAATACTGGTGGGACTCCTCGGCAATAACAAAATAAATCATAAAAACTTGGTATAGAAGTTTGTAAAACGGTGTGACAATAATTCTATTAAACTGAACAAACACAAGACAAAAGAATTAGTTATGGATTTTAGGAAAAGTTCAGCTAAGATGTTGCACCTGAAATGATGTGGATATTAAAACAGCTAATAATCACAAGTGTCTAGGTGCTAGTGTGAATGACAGATTGAATGGGAGGGCACAATGCACAGACGTGGTGGTCAAGGAACATACATGACAATACTACCTCAGAAAACTAACACCTTGTGGAATCGAATACAATCTTGAAACTATTTTGTATGGCTGTAGCTCAGAGTGCTACGCTATTTGGAAGCATTGTCAGGTATGGTTCGGTAAACAGACTCTCAAATGTACAGTGACCAGGCAAGAAGTGTGTTTAATGAGTTGATCTTTCTCAATTAAACCTGCTCTCAAAGAATTTTAGTGAAAGTAAAGTGCATCAGGAACAATGAGGATCACCCTTTTTGTCAGTATTACTGTTGGATATAATCAGGCAACAGGCGACAACCCCTCGGAAGCAAAAATACCTGACTCCTGAACTCATTTGTGTCTTTCCCCATAACAGCTTTTAACAGGACATGTAAAACAGAATACCGACACAGGAGTGATTCACTAACAGATTATTCAAGGATTAGTGGTGCTGGAAGAGCACAGCAGTTCAGGCAGCATCCAAGTAGCTTCGAAATCGACGTTTCGGGCAAGGGCTACTTGGATGCTGCCTGAACTGCTGTGCTCTTCCAGCACCACTAATCCAGAATCTGGTTTCCAGCATCTGCAGTCATTGTTTTTTACCTAACAGATTATTCAAGTTGTACTGGAATCATTTTAGTGCAGAGTTCGATCAAAGTTGGATTTTTATGAAAGAGCAATTATTTTCTTCCAGTTTCCCCTGGAATTTCTGTTTTTGTTTCACAGCAGCTGCAGTTCTTTCATTTTTTAATTATTTTCTTCATTGCTATTCCTATGCTTTTACCAAATAAGGAAACAATGTGCTCAAAATAATTTTCTGTATGGACATTGAGGTGAAAATGAAGAGCAAAGAAGTTATGTACATTGTCCAGGGCAATATTCATCCATCAATCAGGATCTCAAAATGAGATTAATTGATCATTATATTTTGTTTGCTTTGGGAGCCTGTTGGCATCAAATTGGCTGCTGCATTTCCTACAATATAATGGCAATCATACTAGAAAAGCACTTTAAAGCAATTGGGAATTCCTGTGGTGGCAAGAGATCGCATACAACTGCATGACTTGCCTTTTTAACTCAAGATATGGTTACCCAGGCTGAGGTGCCAAGCTGCTGTCTTTTCCTGGGACCCCAGATGGAAGCAAAACAGTGAGCAGCAAAACCAAGGAACTAAATGGAGTTTAGGAAAGCTGGTTGGCATAGATTAGTTGGACCGAAGGGTCTGTTTCCATGCTGTATGACTCTATGACTTTCTATGACACTGCCTTGTGAGCAACAGTGGTCTGAAGACTCATGATTCTTTGTAAGAAAAGAAATCGTCATGATCTGTCTTAAATGGGGAACACCTTATTTTTCTTAACGCAGAATTGGATTCTTGATAAGCAAGGAGGTGGAAGGCTATTAGAGCGAGGCGGGAATATGGAATAATGATATCTGCCATGATTGTATTGAATAGTGGATCACGCTGGGGAAGATCAATGATCCCTAATTCTTATGTTCCCAGTGGTTGTAAACATTACCTAACAATTAATTTCATGCAAATGCTTGGAGCATATCTTCTCACCATCTGTAATAGACATAAAGAGATGTTGATGTAATTGGAATTCGAATTCTGATGCCATTGGAATTGACTAATAAGAAAAAATAAGAAAAGCACAAAAAAGAAAGCTTTAAAACAAAAGGTTATTTGATATAAGCAGAACAGAATGTGACAGTTCCTTACTGAGAGTCTCCTGTCTCCTGGTTGATTAACTGGCCTTGTAGAAAAGCCATTTATAGGAATGCCGCAGGCATTTATTATTCACAAGTAGAAGAAAGAAATAGGAAGGAAATAATTCCCAGCCATGCTATGAAGAAAGAAAGCATGGGTGACTAAACCATCTACCTTTTGAAGGGCTGCTAAACATAATTTAATTATGAGCAAGCTATTAAGCATATTTTATTTGCATTCTTATGAGTCAATCCCAATGGCATCAGAATTTGAATTCCAATTACATCAACATCTCTTTATATCTGTTACAGATGGTGAGAAGATATGCTCCAAGCATTTGTGTGCAATTAATTTTTAGATAATGTTTACAACCACTGGGAACATATGAATTAGGGACCATCCAGTTCCCCCAGCGTGATCCACTATTCAATACAATCATGGTGGATCGGATTATTCCATATTCCCGCCTTGCTCTAATAACCTTCCACCTCCTTGCTTAACAAGAATACAATTCTGCCTTAACAAAAGTAAGTGTTACCTATTTAAGACAGATATGGGAATTTTTTTTTTCTCTTACTGAGGATTGGGAGCCTTTGGAACTCTCTGCCTCATAAGACAGTGTCATAGAGAATCATATAGCATGGAAACAGACCATTCAGTTCAACCCGTCCATGCTAACCAGGTATCCCAACCTAAACTAACCAGTATTTGGCCCATATCCCTCTAAAGCCTTCCTATTCATGTACCTGTCCAAGTGTCTTTTAAATATGTAATTTTACCAGCCTCCACCATTTCCTCTGGCAGCTTATTCCATACACATACCACTCTCTGCATGAAAACGTTGCCCCACAGGTCCCTTCTAAATGTTTCCTCTCTCACCTTAAATGTATGCCATCTAGTTTTAGATTCCCTTACCCTTGAAAAGAGACCTTGACTATTCACCATACTTTTGCCCCTCATGATTTTCTAAACCTCTATAAGGTCACCCCTCAGCCTCCATTGTTCCAGGAAAAGAGAAGTCCAAGCCTCTCCTTATAACTCAAATCTTCCAGTCCCGGGACCATCAGGGTAAAGTTTTTCTGTACTCTTTCAAGTGTAACAACATCCTTCCTATAGTAGGGTGACCAGAATTGTACACAGTATTTCAAAAGTGGTCCCACCGATGTCTGTACAGTTGCAACATGATGTCCTAACTCCTATACACGCCTCTGACCAATGAGGCAAGCGTGCCAAGCACCTTCTTCACCAGGACAGGTACATGAATAGGGAAGATTTAGAGGGACATGGACCAAACACAAGCAAGTGGGCCCAGTTTAGTTTTGCATACCTGATCGTCATGGACGGGTTGGACCGAAGGGTCTGTTTCCATGCTGTGTGACTTTATGACTCTGCCGTGTGTGGAAGAGGGTCCAAAGACTCATGATCCTTTGTAAGAAAAAAACTCCCACGTCTATCTTAAATGGGTAACACCTTATTGTTAAAACAGTGATCCCTGAGTTGTATATAGATATGAGAATTTGTTTATAGATGTTCAAGTTTGAAATTCAATGTAACAAAATTTTACAACTCAAATCACCATCTTTCACTCGAGATACATAATATAAAAAATAAAACTTGCGAAACGATAAATGATTTTCATTATAATTGGGTCTACAATCAATCCATTTAATTGCATTGAGATCCCTATCTCGGCCTTTTGAAGCTCATACTGAGTCATAGGACTTTGCACAGTCCAATTGAGTTGTCACTTCCTGAAAGAAATTCAGTTGTATTGCGACTAAACCTCCCCTAATTAATCCATAGTGATTACTCTTAAATAGACTATTATTGTACAGATAATCCTTTGGGTTACTCCAAGCAATCAATTGCATTAATTTCACTTTCATCACTTGGTTAGGCAGAAGAACTGAACTCAGGATTACATTTCAAAGTAACATTATTTATTGAATATTAATAATAAATACGACTCTACGTGGTAATCAGAGATACACCAGTCTCTGACCACATGAATATTTAGCTTCCTATGTTCTTCATGTGCTCCTGTGATCTCCAGGGTGTTTGAATTCTGCTCACGCTGAACTATTTAAACCCAATGCTACGCAGCTCCATTTCTGTGTCAAAGATGGCTCATAGTTTTTTGGCACCAAGTTTTCTGCCTCTGAGGTATTTTTGCATCTAGTTCAACAGCATCTGATCAGATTGAAATCTTTTTCCTTTATCTAATCTTTCATAATTTAAGATAAGATTCAAGTTCTCAAAATTGCCGTATAAAACATGCACATGCTGTTCAAACATCAAAGTAATAAAGATTTCACTTGCTTCACTGCCAGGACACAGATACATTGAATTCCAAAATAATTTTTACTTGTGATTTTTTTTTCAAAACAACTTCAGGCTGTACCTAAAGAATTATAGAGATGTACAGCACAGAAACAGACACTTCAGTCCAACTCGCCCATGCCCAACCAGATATCCTAAATTAATTGAGTCCCATTTGCCAACACTTGGCCCATATCCCTCCAAACCCTTCCTATTCATATACCCATCAAGATGCCTTTTAAATGTTGGAATTGTACCAGCCTCCACCAGTTCCTCTGGCAGCTCATTCCATACATGCAATACCCTCTGCATGAAAAGGTTGCCCCTTAAGTCCCTTTTACAGGTTGTTCTGCTATAATGCACATTTTATTAACACAAATTTGCTGTAATGCGATTGACGAATTGGGGACACGGTTTCTAAAATGCAAACTTTTAAAACATGTTCGCTGTAATGCAATTGCATCGCCAACACTTTAAGCACCATTTCAAAAATGTGATTTTCTATAATGCGGGGTTGCACAAGACATCAACATCGATTTATAGAAGAACTACCTGTTTAGGTTTCCCCTTTCACCTTAAACTATGCCCTCTAACTTTGAATTCCACCACTCTGGGAAAAAGACTTTGACTATCACCCTATCCATGCCCCTCATGATTTTGCAAACCTCTATAAAGGTCACCCCTTAGCCTCCAATGCTCCAGGGAAAACAGCCCCAGCCTATTCGCTCTCTATAGCTCAAACCCTCCAACCCAAACAACATCCTTGTAAGTCTTTTCTTCATCATTTGAAGTTTAACAACATCTTTCCAATAGCAGGGAGACCAGAGTTGAACGCAACATTCCAAAAGTGGCTGAATCAGTTTCTGTACAGCTGCAAGATGACATCCCAACTCTTGTATTCAATTAATCAGGTATTAAGGAGCAGCACTCCGAAAGCTGGTGCTTCCAAATAAACCTTTTGGAGTCTAACCTGGTGTGTGATTTTTAAACTGACAATAAAAGCAAGTATACCAAATCCTTTTTCAGTATCTTGTCTTTCTGTGAATCTAGCTTCAAGGAGCAATGAACCTGCACCCCAAGGACCTAACCTCCTGTTGTTAACTTCATTATCAAGTAAATAGCTCAGTAGTGCGTTAACTAATTATTAGAAGTCTTAGCAGTGATCATCAGTGTAGTTCTTTGGAAATAAAATGTTTTGTGCATTCCCATTAGAGATCAAATTTGCTTTCGTTGTCTGGTAATTGGCCTCTTTTTGTGGTTTTTTTGAATTTCACTCCATAGCTGAAAGTGCACTTTTACTTCTCATGTGGCATTTTTAAAGGCTTGTTTCCTCCATCACTGACAGTAAAATACTGTTCTGGTCATTTCGCTGGAGGAGGTCTCTGATCAGAAAGGTTTCCTTCATAGCAGCTCGATGGATTTTATGGCTACTGGCTAGGCTTCAGGTGATTTCTTGAAAAATCAAGTTTTAAATAATTCTTCTCTTTTTCAGAAGATCTTATGTCTCTTTATTGAGCTTTGCAGCCACAGTTTTGTATGCAGTCTTATCCCACTGCTACCATTGGACTTGGTTTTTGTGTTTTGTTGCCACGCTGAGTTTGTCCATGAGAAAACAGAAGCTTCAAGTTTAGAATTCAAAATAGCATAAGTTATTTATTATATATTGACGGTGCATAGCAATAAGGAGTCCTGACCAAACCATCTTCCCATGGCATTCAAGACAGTTGCTGAATTACCCACTATTAACATCCTGGGGATACTTTTGCAAGGAGAGGCCAACATCCCTTTGATAATTCAAACCGAAGCACCCAGAGAGGAGCACCTTCTAATCTGATACAGTAGTATAACAAGGGGTCTCACCTACCTCTCACCACACACACACCCCCCCCACACACACACACCCCCCACACACACACACACACACACACATACACACACACACCCCACACCCCCCCCCCCCCCACACACACACACACACACACACACACACACACACACACACACAGTTATAAAGAAGTGGTTAAATGAAATGAAATCCTTTCACTCACTCTACAATTAACAAGTAGCAATTAACATTACTGTAGAATAGTATTATAGTACAATATTATTCCTACTTTTCTGTACTTTTATAACTTCTTTGGTTTGTTTTTTGTAAAAACAAAAGTGAAATTTTTTCAATAAATATATACATAAAAAAGTTTATTTATCTAATTCTAACAGTGAACAAGTTAATAGAATTCCTAACGCGTTGAACGATTATTCATTAACTACTACCTATCCCCTAACTGAATTAAACTTTATTGGTGCACTGTTGCAATAACACAAGTCCCACTTATATAAATTCAGGTAATAAGAAAACAATAAATTAAAACTTAGTCTCTCAAAGTTCACACAGAATGTATCTTCCAGAATGATCCTTTTTCCTCTCTGCTGATTGTGCTGTCAGGGACATTTTCTCTGAAATTCTTCTGTTCTGAATGCCTTTCTCTGCCAAATTCCTCTGAATCACATGGCTCCTCAGTCACTTTCTGATGTCAAGAATATCCACTAAACGCACCATATATCTTTATGAAGAGATGGTGTTTTTTCTGAGAGTATGGAGATTGCTTATCTCTTCAGATAGTTGTTGGCTCTCCCCTCTCTGTCCAATTGCTCCCATCTTTATACCCACGCAGACATTTAATTTCTTTACAACCGGATTGGTCTGAGGTTGTCAACATGATCAGATTTAAATTTAATTGGTCCTTAGTCTCCAAGTGGCTTTTTAAGTTAATTGGCTGAACTTAAACTGTTGTCTGGGTAAAATACTGGTTGGCCTGTTGACTGAAAGGCTTTTTGATACCATGTTTCAATTCGAGCACCTGCAGCTATATACAGGCACTCATTTTAAAATCTCGAAGCACCAAAAAGAACACCATCTTTTAAATGGACAATGCAACGCTTTCCCCATTTTACCGTTTTACCCTTTTTACACACCAACTTCACAACAAAACCATTGACCAGGAACTGAATTGGGTTGGCTGTAAAAATTCACTGATTACAAGTACACATCAAATATTCAGAATTCAGTGGGGAGTAGCTCATCTCCTAACTCTCCAAAGCCTGTCCACCACCTACAAGATTGAAGTCAGGAATGTGATGTCAAGAATGCTGTCCAGTTGCTGATGGGTGCAGCTCCAACAACGCTCTCAAGAAGCTTGGCACCATCCAGGAGAAAGCAGTCTGCATGATTAGCACCACATACCATCTACCACCTTCATATACATTGCAGCAGTGTATACTACCCATAAGATGCACACATCTCCTCTAACAACACCTTTACCATTTAGAAGGGCAAGGTTGAAGATATATGGGACCATCACACGGATGATCCCTGGAATGGTAGGCTCACATGGATGATCCCTGGAATAGTAGGCCTAGAATACGATGAACAGCTGATTGTATTCATTAGAGTTTAGAAGGTTGAAGGGAGATCAAATAGAAATTTACAGGATAATGCATGGCTTAGAAAGAGTGGACACTGGGAAGTTGTTTCTGTTAGACAGGGAGACTAGGACCCATGGGCACAGCCTTAGAATTAGAGGGGGTCAATTTAAAATAGTGGGCGGCACGGTGGCACAGTGGTTAGCACTACTGCCTCACAGCACCTGAGACCCGGGTTCAATTCCCGCCTCAGGCGACTGACTGTGTGGAGTTTGCACATTCTCCCCGTGTCTGCGTGGGTTTCCTCCGGGTGCTCCGGTTTCCTCCCACAGTCCAAAGATGTGCAGGCCAGGTGAATTGGCCATGCTAAATTGCCCATAGTGTTAGGTAAGGGGTAAATGTAGATGTAGGGGTATGGGTGGGTTACGCTTCGGCGGGGCGGTGTGGACTTGTTGGGCCGAAGGGCCTGTTTCCACACTGTAAGTAATCTAATCTAATCTAATCTAAATGAGGAGACATTTCTTCAGCCAGAGAGTGGTGGGCCTGTGGAATTCATTGCCATGGAGCACAGTGGAGGCCAGGACAATAAATGCCTTTAAGGCAGAGATTAATAAATTCTTGATCTCGCAAGTAATTAACGTCGACGGGGAGAGTGCGGGTAAGTGGAGTTGTCCATCAGCCATGATTAAATGGCAGAGTGGCCTCAATGGGCCAAATGGCCTTACTTCCACTCCTATGACTTGTGGTTTTATGGTCTTAATACCCTCCTAAAGTTTTCCTTCCAAACTACACCATCCTGACTTCGAGCTACATAACCATTAGGTTAGTTTGATCTTAGCATAGGATAAAAGGTCAGCACAATATCGAGGGCCAAATGGCTGTACTGTTCTATGTTCTTCATTGTCACTGAGTCAAAATTCTGGAACCTCCTATCTAACAGCACTGTGGGTGTACCTAAACATGAAGAACTGCGACAGTTCAAGAAGACAGCTCACCATTCTCAAGGGGGATCTGGGGTGGGCATTAAATACTGACCTAGCCTGCAATGCACAGATCCATTGTACAAATGAAAATAAATTCCAGTTGCGTCCTTAATCACTCGCAGCACCTACATACAAACAAATGTTTTGTCGTGTATGTACCAGGACACCCGGACACTCTCTACCCTAGAGTTCTGAAATTGCTCTCCATTTAAATAACAGATTGCTTTTCTATGTTTCCTCCCAAAGTGGACAAGTTCACATGTTCCCACATTATATTCTACTTGCCAAGTATTTTGCCCACTCATAGAACCTACGTTAGGAATTTTTAAAGAGACTCCATGTCCTTTTCACAGCTTTCTTCATACCCCAATTACAAGTTAAAAGGCATCTGGATGGGTATCTGAATAGGAAGGAGTACAGGGGTATGGCAAAGTGCTGGCAAATGGGACAACATTAATTCAGGATATTTGGTCGGCATGGGCGAGTTGGACCAAAGGGTTTGTTTCGATGCTATAGAACTCTACGTCTCTGTATCGCCAACAAATTTAGCAACCATACATTTGGACCATTCATTGAGGTCATTATTATAAACTAAAAATAATTGAGGCTTCAATACCTTTCCCTAAGGCATATTGCACATGTCATATTGCCAAGAAATTAATGACCCACTTTCTTCCTAATAGCCTGCCAACCCAATCTTCTATCCATGTTTCCTACCACATGAGCTCTTATTTTATGTAATTATCTGGAAAGTGGCACTTTGTCAAATGCCTCGAGAAATCAAAGTATACCACACCCATTGGTTCTCCTTTATCCACACAGTTACTTCCTCAAAGAATTAGTCAGAACTGATTTCCCTTTCACAAAATCACACTGACTCTTCCTGATTGTGTTAACATTAAGTGCTCTGCTATAATCCCTTAATTATAGATTCCAACATTTTTCCTCTGACTAATGTTAGACTAACTGGCCGGTAGTTTCCAGACTTCTGCCTCCACCCTTTCTTGAATATAGCATTCATAATTACTATTTTCTAACCTGATGAGACTTTCTAGAATTAAGGGGATTTTGGAAAAACTAAGACTAATGTGTCTATTTTCTCAGCAACCACTTTGTATACCACTGTAGAATAAAGTCCATTAAGGCCAGGCGATCTGTCAGATTTTAGTTCCAATAATTTTCTTAAGCGTCTCATTCCTTTTCAAATTCTGATTCACAATTACTATTGGAATATTATTTGCATCCTCTATATGAAGATAGAGATAAAACATCTCTTCAATTCATCTACAATTCTCACTATTTCCATCATTATTTCCCCAGACCCAAATTCAGTCTCTAGGAGAGCAATGCTTAATTTACTGACACTTTTCCTTTTTAAATGCCTGTAGAAATGCCTATCTATTTCTAAACAGCTTTCACTAGACTCTAATTTCTCCCTCCTTTTAATCTTTTAGTTACGGCTTTGCAATTTTTATTCCTGTCCTACTTTTTGACCTGGGAAAAAGTGAGGACTGCAGATGTTGGAGATCAGAGTCAAAGAGTGTGGTGCTGGAAAAATACAGCCAGTCAGATAGCCTCCACTGCATCTGCTCCCAGGAGGACCAATTCCACCTTAGAACAGCCCAGGTGACCTTCGAAAACCGCAATTTCCCCTCCCACTTGGTCAACGATGTGCTCCAGCGCATCTCTTCCACTTCCCGCACCTCTGCCCTTGAACCCCCACCCTTCCAATCGCAACAAGGACAGAACCCCCTGGTCCTCACCTTCCAATCCACCAATCTCCAGATTCATCGCATCATCCTCTGCCATTTCCACCACCTACAAACAGACCCCGCCACCAGAGATATATTTCCCTCCACATCCCCATCTACATTCCAGAGAGACCATTCACTCCGTGACTCCCTTGTTAGGCCCAAGACCCCCACCAACTCATCCTCCACTTCTGGCACCTTCCCATGGCACCGCAAGAAGTGTAAAACCTGCACCCACACCTTCTCCCTCACTTCCAACCAAGGCCCCAAAACATCCTTCCACATCTGACAGAGATATACCTGTACTTCCATACAGGTCATCTACTGTGTTAATTGCTCCCGATGTGGTCTCCTCTACACTGGGGAGACTGGATGCCAACTTGTGGATCGTTTCAGAGAACATATCTGGGACACATGCACTAAACAATCTCACCACCTTGTGGTTGGACACATTAACTCGCCCTCCCACTCCGCCAAGGACATGCGAGTCCTGGGCCTACTCCACTGCCAAACATTAAAATCCCGAAGCCTGGAGGAAAAACACCTCATCTTCCATCTTGGAGCCCTCCAACTACACCGGATCAATGTGAATTTCACCAGTTTCCTAATTTCCTCTCCCCCCAATCTTCCAACTTGACACCTCCCTCTTGACCTGTACTGCCTGTCCATCTTCCTTCTTACCTATCCGCTCCATCCTCCTCGAGCCTATCACCTTCACCCCCACCTTCATCTACCTATCGCATTCCCAGTTACCTTCCCCCAGCCCCAGCCCCCTCCCATTTATCTCTCAGCACCCCCTTGGGCCACAAGTTTCATTCCTGATGGAAGGTTTATGCTCGAAATGTCAATTCTCCTGCTCCTCGGATGCTGCCTGAACTGCTGCGCTTTTCTAGCACCACTCTCTTCAATTACCTTTTGACCTGCAGAATTGTATGCTTTTTCTTTCAGTTTGATACCATCTTTAACTTTACTAGTTGCTACAGATAGTGCATCCTTCCCTTGGAATCTTGCTTTTTCGCTGGAATGTATTTTTTTAGAGCATTATGAAATAATTTCATAATTAACACCAGCCTGGTACAATAGATTACAATAAGAGTATATTAGTGCAAAAGATTAGCCACATCCACCTTAACATATTGTAGCAACTCACTTTAGCCAGCTTTGTATTCATGTCCTTATAATTGCTCTTATTTAAGGTTAATAATCTAGTGTTTGATCCATTCTTTTCTACCTTAAGTTGAAAGCAAAATTCAATTATATGATCATCATTGCTACCTAAGGACAACTTAACTATTAGGTCATTCACTAATCTGTCTTGTTGCCATTACTAGATCTCATATCGTCTGCTTTGTTTGGATCCAGAATATGTTTAATAAACTGGCCTGCAAACACTCTAAAAATAACATTTAGATCATCTTTACCAATCTGATTCATCCGATGTATATGTTGACTAAAATCACCCATAATTATTACTGTGTTTTCGCTAAGTCCTTATCACCTCTTGGTCCATACCTCACCCTACAATGCAGTTGCTGATAGGGTTCCTATAACCTACATACATAAGTGAATTCTTGCCTTTACTATTTCTCAACTCTACCCAAACAGATTCTACATCCTTATGTCTGGAACTAAAGTTACCTCAATCTATTCTACCAATACCATTGTTAATTCATAGAGCTATCCATTACCTAACTTCCTGTCCTTCCAAAACCTCAAAGGTCCTTCAATATTCAGATCCAAGACTGTCATCTTGTAGCCGTGTCTCTGTGTGAGCTATCATATTGTGTGTAATTATTTATATTTGTGCTGTCAATTCATCCATTTTGTTACAAATGCCATGTGTATTCAATTAAAATTCTGGGCTTTTAGATTTGTCTTTTTGGTGTCTTTGTATTCTCTAACCCTGTCTATTTACCTTATTTATGCACCCTTAGGTTTGTCCTTTCCTATTACATTCTGATCACCACTTTCCTTATTCCCTTGTTATCCAGCTTTTTCTACAGGTTTTATCAAATCTTTCAAACTTTATTCCTTGCCCCATTATTTAAAGTCCTCATTATTTAAAGCTTTCTCGATCAGCCTAGTTATCAGACTCTCATCCTTCCTTTCTAATGATTTTTGATGGTTCAGTTTCTGAAGATTGCCTTTTGTTCAGTCCTCCTTTAATCAGCTGTACAGGACATTGGTTAGGTCACTGTTGGAATATTGCGTGCAATTCTGGCCTCCTTCCTTTCGGAAAGATGTTGTGAAACTGGAAAGGGTTCAGAAAAGATTCACAAGGATGTTGCCAGGGTTGGAGGATCTGAGATACAGGGAGAGGCTGAGGGCTGTTTTCCCTGGAGCATCGGAGGCTGAGGGGTGACCTTATAGAGGTTTACAAAATTATGAGGGGCATGGATAGGATAAGTAGACAAAGTCTTTTCCCTGGGTTCGGGGAGTCCAGAACTAGAGGGCATAGGTTTAGGGTGAGAGGGAAAGATATAAAAGAGACCTAAGGGGCAACTTTTTCACATAGAGGGTGGTACGTGTATGGAATGAGCTGCCAAAGGAAGTGGTGGAGGCTGGTACAATTGCAACATTTAAGAGGCATTTGGATGGGTATATGAATAGGAAAGGTTTGGAGGGATATGGGCCGGGTGCTGGCAGGTGGGACTAGATTGGGTAGGGATATCTGGTCGGCATGGATGGGTTGGACCGAAGGGTCTGTTTGCATGCTGTACATCTCTATGACTCTGACTCTATAATCAGTCTTAACTGCTTTGCTTTGAAGTTGTCACCAATGTCACAGACCTGCTACCAGCTGTTGTGAGAAGCTGGCATCACTGTTTATCGATGTGTTTTTGTTTAAAGGAGAAAATAATGGAATAATTTTTCTCAAAATTAACAAGAAAGACAGTTAGAGATGGACACCTTTAGTGAAAGAGGTTTTGGTTTGGGGGATATGTGGGAGTAGGATAAAAACACAAATAATTAAAGGGTAAAATGTAAGACTTGAGGCAAATTAGTTGTTCTTATGAACTCAGCCAATGGAGAAGCCAGACCCTTGGACAAAGGTCTGGTTTGATAGACCATAAGTCTCTTTTGCTTACCATGGAGTTCATTCAGTGAACACATTCACAAGAAGCTTCTATGTACATCTAGCAAAAGAACATTAACATTTATTACATAAAAGTGAAAAACATGAACTGTATTTCATCATACAAAAACCATTAGCATAATTTCATCAAAGTAGCAAAGAAAACTTATTTGACGTGTTTCCCACCACAATAACCTTAGAGACAGTCAGTGAAGGGTCATCCCTATCTCCATAATAGAGCTCCTTATTTAGCTGGCAGTGACATAATTGGTTGCCTTTTCAGCAAAGTACTGTGTATTCACTTGATTTTATTCAATTTAATTAATATCTCTCTGATAGTCCTTTAAGCAAGCTGCTAACTCAGCTCACTATCACTACCCAGCATGGGTTCCTTAAGCCTCAGGTCTTCAACAATGTTGAACAACGTTTTGCTCTCTGACACCCAACAACCTTCTACATAGAACATGGAACAGTACAAGGCAGGACAGGCCCTTTGGCCCTCGATGTTGCACTAACCTGTGGAAACAATCTGAACCTAACCTACACTATTCCATTCTCATCCATATGCCTATCCAATGACCATTTAAATGCCCTTAAAGTTGCCGAGTCTACTACTGTTGCAGGCACTGTGTTACAATCCCCTACTACTCTCTGAGTAAAGAAACTACCTCTGACATCTGTCCTATATCTATCACCCCTCAATTTAAAGCTATGTCCCCTCCTGCTAGCCATCGCCATCCACGGAAAAAGGCTCTTACTGTCCAACCTATCTAACCCTCATCTTATATGTTTGATTAAGTCACCTCTCAATCTTCATCTCTCTAACAAAAACAAGCTCAAGGCCCTCAGTTTTTCCTCATAAGACCTTCTCTCCATATGAGGCAACATTCTCGTAAATCTCCTCTGAACCCTTTCCAAAGCTTCCACATCCTTCCTGTAATGCGGTGACCAGAACTGTACGCAATGCTTCAAGTGTGGCTGCACCAGAGTTTTGTACAGCTGCAGCATGACCTCATGGCTCCGAAACTCAACCCATCTACTAATAGAAGCTAACACAACATACGCCTTCTTAACAACCCTATCAACCTGGGTGGCAACTTTCAAGGATCTATGCACCTGAGCACTGAGATCTCTCTGCTCATCTACACAACCAAGAACCTTACCATTAGCCCAGTACTCTGTATTCCTGTTAGAGTAGATTACCTACAGTGTGAAAACAGGCCCTTCGGCCCAACAAATCCACACCAACCCTCCGATGAGTAACCCGCCCAGACCCTTTTCCCTCTGACTAATGCACCTAACCTATGGGCAATTTAGCAATGCCAAATCACCTGACCTGCATATCTTTGGACTGTGGAAGGAAACCGGAGCACCCGGAGGAAACTCACACAGACACGGGGAGAATGTGCAAACTCCACACAGACAGTCGCCCAAGGCTGGAATTGAACCTGGGACTCTGGTGCTGTGAGGCAGCAGTGCTGACCACTGAACCACCATGCCGCCATTTACCACCTCTGAGCTCATCTCTGCAGCTTATCTATGTCCCTCTGTAACCCACAACATCCTTCAGCACTATCCACAACGCTACTGACCTAAGAGTCATCTGAAAATCTACTAATCCATCCTTTTATGCCCTCATCCATGTCATTTATAAAAATGACTAACAACAGTAGACCTGAAAAAGGTCCTTGCAGTAACTGAACTGCAGGATGAATATTTCCCATCAACCACCATCCTCTGTCTTCTTTCAGCTGGCCAATTTCTGATCCAAACTGCTCAATCATCGTCAATCCCATGCCTCCCTATTTTGTGCAATAGCCTACTATGGGGAACCTTATCAAATACGTTACTAAAATCCATATATACCACATCAACCACTTTGCCCTCATCCACCTGTTTGGTCAGTAAGGTTTGTGAGGCACGACCTACCCTTCACAAAACCGTGTTGACTATCGATAATCAACGTATTCGTCTCTAGATGATTATAAATCCTATCTCTTCTAACCTTTTCCAACACTTTACCCACAACTAAAGTAAGGCTCACTGGTCCATAATTACCAAGGTTGTCTCTACTCCCCTTCTTGAACAAGGGAACAACATTGCTATCCTCCAGTCTTTTGGCACCATACCTATAGACAATGAAGATATAAAGATCAAAGCCAAAGGCTCGGTAATCTCCTTCCTGGCTTCCCAGAGAATCCTGAGATAAATCCCATCAGCCCCAGGGAACTCATCTATTTTCCAATTTCCTATCTCCTCCTTTTGCACCTCAATCCCATCTAGTCTAGTAGCCTGTATCTCGGTATTCTCCTCAACCACATTGTCTTTTTCTAGAGTGACAACTGACAAAAAGTATTCATTTAGCGCTTCCTCTATCTCCTCTGATTCCATGCATAACTTCCCTTGACTATGCTTGATTGGCCCTAATCTTATTCTAGTCATTCTTTTGTTCCTGATATACCTATAGAAAGCCTTAGGGCCTTCCTTGATCCTATCCTCCAATGACTTCTCAAGTCCCCTCCTGGCACTTCTTAGCTCTCTCTTTAGGTCTTTCTGGCTAATTTGCAACTCTCAAGCACCCTAACTGAGCCACTACATCTCATCCTAACATAAACCTTCTTCTTCCTCTTGACAAAAGATTCTCTTGTCTTTAGTAAACAACGGCTCCTGTGCTCGACCACTTCCTCCCTGCCTGACAGGTACATACTTATCAAGGACCCACAGTAGCTGGTCCTTGAATAAGATCCACATTTCAATTGTGCCCATCCCTGCAGTTTCCTTCCCTATCCTATGCATTCTCAGTCTTGCCCAATCACATCGTAATTGCCTTTCCCCCAGCCACAAATCTCGCCCTGCTTTATATACCCATCCCTTTTCATCACTAAAGTAAACATAATCGAATTGTAGTCACTATCACCAAAGTGCTCAACTACCTCCAAATCTAACACTTGGCTGGATTCATTACCAAGTACCAAATCTAATGTGGCCTTGCCCCTTGTTGGCCTGTCTACATACTGCGTCTGGAAACCTTCCTGCACACACTGGACAAAAACTGACCCATCTAAAGTACTTAAACTATAGCTTTCTCGATCAATATTTGGAATTAAAGTCCCCATCACAACTACCCTGTCACTCTTGCGCCTATCCTCTACATCTCTGGAACTATTTGGAGGCCGAGAGAAAACTCTCAACAGGGGAACCTCTCCTTTCCTGTTTCTAATCTCAGCCCACACTACCTCAGTAGACGAGTCCTCAAACATCCTCTTCTGTAACCTTAATACTGTCCTTGACTAACAGTGCCACACCGCCCCCCTTTTACCATTTTCTCTGTTCTTATTAAAACATCTAAATCCCGGAACCTGCAATAAGCATTCCTGTCCCTGCTCTCTCCATGTCTCTAAAATGGCCACAAAATCAAAATCTCAGGTACCAACCCATGCTGCAAGTTCATCCACCATATTTCAGATGCTCCTGGTGTTGAAGTAGACACACTTTAAACCCACTTCTTGCTTGTCGATACCTTCTTGAGATCTTGAAACCTTAAGTCTGACTTCACTACTCTCATCCTCCCGAATATTTGAACTACAATTTCGGTTCCCATTCCCCTGCTGAATTAGGTTAAACCCACCTGAAGAGCATTAGCAAATATCACCACCACGCCCTCCCCCCACCGCCCCAGGATATTGGTAACCCTCAGGTGAAGACCATCCTGTTTGTAGACAAAACATCTGCATCTGGAGTTTTCTTCTCGGTAACAGACATCCCCCTTTTCACATTAACTATTTTGTAGACTACTAAACTAACAGCCAGTTTGCTGTTACAGACCTTTCCTCTCTGAAAGAACCTGTGTGTGGGCTCCTAACTCTGTCTCCGTGTTGTAAGATTCAAATCTGCAAACAGCTAAGCTATTGCCTCCCCAGGTAGTTTGCCACATGGCTTCTTAGAAATTTGTTTTTCAATAACTTGCTTACCTTTCATGGTTCAAAGTGAAAGTCTGGCGTTTACAGGGCTGGAGACTAAAATTCATTTTTCCTTCACTTTAGAATGAAAGTTACAAAATATAAGTAAAATATCTTGAACCGCCATTACACTGTCATGCTAAAAGTTAAACTGCAGCATCAGTGATCTCGGATGATGACCGATCATGTGGAACTGGGTCTTAAGAGAGAAAGTTTCTAATGGAGTACCTCTGAGCTCTCAGTGAATAGTCCGATAAGTTAATCAATGCTCATTCATTTGCACTAGCATTGTTTCCTGTTCTCAGCTGTTGAAAGCATCCAGAAACCAATTGTTACATTTATATACTGTGCAGAGGTGGTGCCACAGCATTAAGTATTTTGGAAGTCTCTGTACACTGCATGGTAATAGGCAAGTCTCAAAAGCTAGATAACAATAAACTCAAGCCACAAGTAATCCAGTTCTGAATGTAAAATTCCACAAAATGTACCAGAATGTCTCACCCTTTCTGCGTGTCTACAGATCTCAGGCAAAAAGGAAACTAAACACAGTGCTTAACAACTCCAGACAGTCTGGCTCCATCACTCACAATTCCCAGATGCTGCCCAGAAAGGCTACGATTTAAAATGACACCACATAATAATAACAATCACCTATTTAGTTTCGTCCGACAATGTACAACGGCCAAAGATTAGTTGCAATTTTGTCCAAGCTGTGGTTTCTATGCCACGTATGAGCTGGAAGACAAAGAGCATCATCATTCCCATACACACAGTATTATACCTGAGGCCTTTCTGGAAACTATGATAGTATTTAGAAAGCAAAATAGTTCTGTTCCATAGAATCAACGCTCAGAAATATTTGATGATATTGCTAAGCAATCAGTTATGGAAGAGGGGCCCAATTGCTGTTTGTCACCACTTAACTTTGAAAAGGTCAGCGAAAGGTCATAGAAAATGGCTGGTTTGTTTGCAACTTTTCATCAAGTCACATGGTCATTAGTACTGAGATAAAGAGTAAGTATTTACACCTCATTGATCATGCCAAATTTTATGTCAAATCTGCTTAAAGGATGGTGGCTCTGAGCCATCTTCTTAAACTGCGAGTCCAACTGTTGGAGGCACATCCACAGAGTTATTAGAAAGGGAGTTCAATGTTTTTTTTGCCTGAGTGATAACTGCAATATAGCTCCAAGTCAGCTGCTTGGTGGGGAACTTGCAGGAATTGCTGTTCCCATGCATTTATAGCACTTTCCTTCTTGATGGTAGAGTTGCAGGGTCAGAAAGTGTTGCTAAAGGAGCCTCGACTGTTTGAAACAGTGCATTTGCGGGGAGGACGAATCTTTAGGTGGTAGATGTGCAGTCCTGCATTGTCCTGGATTGCACTCAGCTACTTGAGTGTTGTTGGAGCTCCAAGCATCCAGTCAAATGTCAAGTTTTCTATCATACTCCTGCCTTGTGTCTTGTTGATGGTGAGCAAGCTTCTGAAAGTCAGGAAGTTAATTACTCACCACAGAATTCTCAGCCTCTGCCTTCCTGTTGTGTCTTTATTGCCTATGTGGCTGGCCCAGTTAAATTTCTTGTTACCTGTAATCCTGGATATGGATTCAGTGAATGGAAAGATAGTACTGTTGTTGAATGCCAAGGGAAGATGCTTAGGTTTGTTCTTTTTGGACATGGCACCCTTTAATGAAGAAAACTATTCATGGATTTATTAAGCGGTGCCCCGCCTACCTCAGGTTACTCTGAAAGGGGTACCACTTGAGGTGAAGATATGTTTAGCAATTGTTTTAATTTAATTAGAACTTACTCTTACTAGTGACAAAATCAGTTGTTGTCAGAAAGCTAACTTGCAGCTCATTTGAAAAGCTGCACCTCCTATCATTGCCTACATGAGTTTCACAACTGCCAGCACTTCAACTTCTGCAAGGTCTACTAGCCCCTCAATGTGTTAGCAAATTGGCTTAAGGTTCCTGGTCCTACCTCAACAACTTCCTTCAAAATATCAAAGTAGAGCATTTCTTTTACAATTACTTGCCCACCCCAACTCCCCAGTTCATCTGCGGCCATTCCTTCTGTTTGACTCTTAACTCATGCTTTTAGATAATTGCACCTTTCATCCTCCTCTCCCTTGTATTATTCCTTGTCTTTCTCTGATTAACATCACCAGTCTTTATCTCTATCCAGTGAAATACAGTGATCACCCACCGTAAGTTAGGAGCACTTTAGATAGGCAACTGAATGTGAGTTAAGATAATGACTTGCAACCCATCAATCTCACAGTAATGATCTTTGAAAATTATTGATTATAGATATTGATGGGAACTAATTGTAAAAGAATGACTTTTTATTCACATAATCCTCTTGGATCTATTCCTATTACTTCATTCCAGATGCTAACCAAGCCAAGTTCACCCTCAGTCAGCAGTTTTTCGGAACGTAGACAACTTCTCACCATTTTTACAGAGAGTAATCCTAAATTTAACAATAGAAGCAATTCAGTTGAAAGGACTTCAGATTGACAAAAGCAACCTAACAGAAAACACAATGGACTGATGTCTAAAGAAAATGTAAACCATCTCAACAAAAAAAAGATGCTGGCAGTTTTTTTTCCCACCAGCTAAATTTGCTCCATTATTATGGAATGTTGACTGTTACTTTTTCATGTTCCATCTATTTCTGTGTCTATTGTGTACGAGTATGCTCTGTGCTTGAAGTGAAAGATTTATTTGGCATGTTTACACACAAATTCTGTGCGTTGTAACGTTAACCAACTTGACTAATGTAAGATCAGATCTGGTCAACAAAGGTGCTCCTGAGTAATAAATGGACTCAGTGTTCCTGCCGTAATAGTTTCAAATCAGACATGTTTTATGTGTTGGCATCAGTGCAGTCCACTGCATTTTACAGATTATCTTTCCAAGTGCTCATTTGACAGCCACAACTTTAAAGAACAGGAAGCTGCATTTAATAATTATGGGGTCCTGTTTGTTTTTATTGTCTTGCCTTTTGAATGATCTTTATAAATGTGGCTATTTTCAATCTTCCCTTGGAGCCTTTTGATAGCTTATATACAAACATTGCACAGAATATCCTTTCATACAGTACAAAGACCATGGTACTGTTTTGAAGTATCCAAATTATTATATCGTTTAACTTTGCACTCACCTTCTCTCTATTTCCTGTCCCTCCCTCTCATTGATGTTGTCTTTTGTTATTTCATTAAATCTTTATGAAAGGAAATTAAAGGTTGCACTTATCTAGCTTAACGTATTCACAATAAATCTTATGACATATTAAAAAGAAATTAGCACATTCATAAACTGGGATGGGACAATTGTGTGCCGTAAATATCATTATTTTTTAATAATTGCAAACTGCATATCACAGCCGGTTAATCTTTTGTATGTAATTATTTTAGCCCTGCGCCAAGTATTTAACAGAAAGGTTAAGACAAATAAATCATCCTGACAACATACCAAAGATCAAGTATGAAAGACTATGCCTGTCCATTATCACTTCTGTTCAGCACCTGCAAGGGCTCACTGGAGTCTGTGCAGTCTGACCTGCATATTTATAAAAGCAATAATAAAAAAGGCATTCACTGCTGGTAGGTGGTCTAACACCTGCTTCCCCAAAACTTGGGCAGAGGCAGTTGCTTTGAAGCTGTCTGTGGTGAGGACATGGGGAGTGACTGTTGACAAAGGCAGTAAGGACAGATTGTCTGGAAGAACATCAATGTCACTCGAGAAGGAAGACAGGGAGACAGAAAGTCATGAAAAGTGAATTTCACATGCATGCAGACCTAAAAGGCAAAAAAAATGCATTGAATGTTAATAGGATGTCAATACTTTATATGATTGTTCACTCCTGTAAGGTCACATATACTTGCGAGTGACTGAAGCATTAAAGAGGAGAGACATTCCCTATTATACTAATTAAATTATGAATATTTGACAATCTGAAATTTAGACTAGATTCCCTACAGTGTGGAAACAGGCCATTTGGCCCAACAAGTCCACACAGACCTTCTGAAGAGTAGTCCACCCCTTTCCCTCTGACTAATGCACCGAACAATTAACATTGGGCAATTTAGCATGGCCAATTCACCTGACCTGCACATCTTTGGACTGTGGGAGGAAACCGATGCAGACACGGGGAGAAAGTGCAATCTTCACACAGACAGTCGCCCAAGACTGGAATTGAACCCAGGTCCCTCGCACTGTGAGGCAGCAGTGCTAACCACTGAGCCACGTGCCACCCATTTGCTCTCTTCAGTAGCAATTAATCTCTTGATGATTGTAAGGCTAATTTCGACCATTTCCTCAATGAAGATGGCCACCCTCCCTGGGGGGGAGGGGGGGGGGGGGGGGGGGGGGGCAGGCCAGTTTGCCATATAATGATGAATTTCTCCCACCTCACAGCTGTGGCCCAGACATCAGATCGCCCATGTGAAACATCATTGCCGATCCCCTAAAGAGTGTTTACATATCGGAGCCGAATTTGCATCATTCATCCTGTTGGAATCCTCAAGGAATACTGCCAGGATTGACCTGACCTTATTTGAGGCTTCCCCTTTGGCCTTTTAATGGCAGAAGCTTCTGACCCACCCTGGTCAAAGGTCGTAAATTAAGGTCAAGACTTCCATGCTGGAGGCTCTCCCTTTCCTTGCCCATAATGGATCCTGGGAAGGATTTGTGCACCCAACTGGGGATTTCCAAGCAAGGATATGGGCTCCTACCCATTGGCGTTTTCAGTTTCTCAATCAGCACCCACAGGGTCAGACATGGTATCTCCATGCTGGGATGACACATTTTCAAACGATGGAAGTGTTGAATGAGTGGGAGGCCAAGATAAGCTCTTGTTGATGTCAGCTTCATGCATTAGTGCTTACCTCACATATGCTGCCACCAATCTTAGTGTAAGGGCTGACATGCAGCAGGCCATCCTTACCAACACAGTAATCAGGCATTAGAGGCAATAGTTTAAAAACAAATGATTGGATGCAACAATCTCAGTTACACAATGGCAAATCATTTCAATTTCAGATTGGCTGCACTTTAGGTACCTTTCAATTTGCATACTACAATTGCTGTCACGATCGGTGACATAAGAGTAAGAAAATTGTAAGGATAATTTGGGTTGAAGAGAAGCTTTATTTGTGCTGAATTCAGGTTAGGAAAGCAGTGAAGACAGCAGAAATTTGGGAAACAAGGAATTCAATGGCATCACCTAAGAATTGTTGCTGGAAGAATGTGTAAGGATTTTAAGGGGTAGGTGGGTGGCTGTGTATGTGTTTATGAGTAGGGGCTTCTACGTTTTTAGATTAGAGATAATTGTGTGAATTGTGTATATATTTAGTGTGTGTATTCAGTGCGTATGTATGTATTAAGCGTGCATACTTAGCATGTGTATTTAGTATGTGTAGTTAGCATGTATTTAGCATGTGCGCATTCATGTAGTTAAAGTGCATGTGTATTTAGTGTGTGTGCTGCATATGTTCAGTGTATGCATGTATTTAGTATGCACGCATACACGTATTTAAAGTGTGCATATTTAGTGTGATCGTGAATGTATTGTGTGCGTGTATTTAGTGGGTGGGTGCATGTATTGTGTTTGTATTTAACGTGTGTGCATGCATTTTATGCATGTGTGTGCACACATGTATATACGTGCACAAGAGATAGGCCCGAAACTACATCACTTCTGAAACCAACATGGAAGACATGGCCACTCTGCCCACGCTCCATTGTTGCTATCAATAATTTCATGTCTTACTATGACACTGCTCCAGCCTGATCAAATGTGCTGACTGTGATGAAATCTATTTCCGTGAGGTAGGAACCTCCAGTTAAACACAGTTCCAAGGTGCTCCATTTGATTGTTCCAAAATGTTATTAACACTCAATTCTGCCCAGAAATAGGGGAAGGGCTTAATGCATAGTTTTCAACTGGTCTTTCAGGAAAGGTTGAGATCACTGATGAGGATTCAAAGTTTCTCGGTGGTAAGTGAGGCTGAGAGAGAAACAGAAGCAAATTCTATGTTAGGGGTGGTGCAGTTGGCTGGACGGCTGGGAGAGTAGCTGGGGCATTTAGATTCTATGTATGGGACTCAGAGCAGTCAAGAGCAGTTGGCTGTTTCTTTGCTGTTGGAACACAGGAAGAAGTCTTACAGATTAGAAGGCAGCTACATGTCGGAATCAGAACTCGGAATAAATCTGGGACAGGTGAGAAGCGGAAAGCTCACTGGCTCTGTATTGGGGTAAATCATGAAAAGTAAAGAAAACCTGTGAGCATTAATATCTCCATGCAGCTGAGAGCCTGCTAGGTGAAAAGCTCACAAGAAACATTTGCTTGAAGCAATTGAGCAAAGTTGAAATACAGGAACGCGAAGCCAGCTGGGAGCGAAGAACTGGAGTTATACTTGCAAATTAGTACCTGTACCTAGGTGCAGTTTCAGAGCTCAGGAAAGTATGGACACAGGGTAGGAGGGTAATCAACCAGAACGGGAACAGTTATTAATGTTCTTGAGAGGAAGTTTCAAGGTCCAACTGACAAAAGTGAAGAATGGTAAAGTTTAATATGATCTGATCACTGACCGCGTCACTCTGGGGGGAGTTGCTGAGAAATCCATGGCATCATTTTGATCGTTTTTTTCTATTTGATGTACACTGTGGGGTCATCAATTACACTCTAATACCTTTATGAACCATATATTAATTCCGGGTATTAGAACACAAAGTCTACGCACATTGTAGAGTGTATTACTGTCCTAATATTGCATATTAAAGTTTATCGTGCATTGTTCAAAGCTGTGGAATCATGTGGCTTTATTCTCATATTTAGTCCCTCCCAAATCCCTCACTTTGCCTACATTAAGATAAAAGTGATTGGTCCCTAGCTAAGTCATAACATACATTTGGCTGTCTGATCTGTGATCATAATGAGGTTAAACATCAAGCACAGAGGTGACAGAACATTACATAATTCAACTTCCACGCCTCTTTCATCTTCCCTCTGTAACTTTACAGCACATTGCACATTAAAGTACGTGCACATTACAAGCCATAGTCTCATTAAGTCTCCAGAAGCCACACAGAAATAATGACTTCAGCATGATTTACAATCACAAAAAAATTGGATTTTCTGGGCAAATTCTACACTCCTGTGGCAGATTGGCATGCAAGGCAGGAGTATAAATGTTGATGTAGTACCATGGGTACCTACACGTCAGCCCACACCACCCACGTTTGCTGTAGCAGGGAAGGCTGGAGCCAAGTTGGAAGCTCACCAGAGCTCTCCTTCCCCAGGCTATTGGCGAGAAAGGGGGAATCCGCCTTTACCTTCCCTCTATGCCAATCAGAGGGCCTTACTCCATACTCTGTACTCCTCCCTCAGATTTCCAAGTAGTCTATGAACGTTAAATGCCATCTCCCTCAAAGGGCATCCAAACTGGGGTGGAGTTAGAGTCCTGAAAAGTGGCACTGGGTCATGATGCTAACAATTATAACCACCCTCATGATGAATGAGCACACAGGTCTGATGTTGGGAAATAGATCGCTCGACATTTGCTCCCGTTGCAATTGCAATACAGAAATACATGGATGCACCAAAGCTCTCCTGTAGACAGTGGTTATTATGATTAGACTCTTGATCACTGTTTATGAAGCAAACATCCATCAGGGCAAAAGACAGTCATTTCTGGAACTGAAAAGAACCTGGTATACCACGTACAATTCTAGAAAGGCAAAATATCTGAAGACTTGGTGCAACATGCGAGGCAAGCTGTTACATGCTGCTACAATACAGTGTCTTCATTAAACACAATGACGACATCAGTCCAACACAGTGTGTTCGACCTATCACACAATTCAACAATATCACGTCTGAATTTCAGTGCCAGTATTGTTCCAGGTATGTAGGCCACAAACCCAAGTAATTGACTGGTCCAATCCAACAACATGTTCCTTCAGTTGTTGCTCATAGAAAGAGTACAGACCATAGCCAGCCAGCCCAGATTTGCAAACCTCCATAGATAATGCCTACTGTCAAATGTTTTACTGCAAATGGGCAGCACATACTGAACAGTCCTGAGCGCACTAAAAAAAAAATGAAGGTAATTAATTGGACCGACAATGTGTCTCAGTTATGCTTGTTATCAGTGACAAATATTTATACAGAAAGACTCTCTCTCTGCCAACAAAAGAATATGTTCAGGCCTTGTATTTCTTCTATATTACCTGAGAGCCTTGGAGAAATCTATAGCTTCCTGTGTTCGAAAGTCTCCCTGGAGAAAGCAATCATTGTTGATTTTGTCTTGTTGCATAAATTGTTGTGCTTGTTTAAAAATCGACATTCTTGTGTTTGTCCAAATGAGTGCAAGATGAAAAGTGTCATCAACATGTACCTCTTTTCACCAATATTTGTTCAGTTGACATGGTCAGGTAATGGAGATTACCAACATAGCTCAACAGGGGTAGAATTCCTCTTCAAGAATGTAAATGTGAGTCAGAAATTTCCAGTTGAGATTAATGAATTTATTAAATTACTCAAAAATGACAGTCTTATCACAGGTTAAATGAGATTGCCATTTTGTAGCAGACAAGAAAGGGACTTCTTTGATGAAGTGTTCTTTTACTAAGTCATTCACTGTCACTTAATTCAGTGCAATGCTGACAGCCCCCAGAAATTCAACCTAGAATGGAACAGAATACATGAGGCTTTATTGTCACATATACTCAATGTAAAGTTTGTAGATTGCCAATTAGAACATTGACTTAGATACAAAATTACCTGGGCATAGCTTCTTTCGTTACAAGATCTTAGACAATTGAGAAGTAACATGTCCAGAATTGCAGAAATAATAGTTCAGTACAACAGACCACATTGGCACTTAGCTTCCAGTCTGCACTGGGCCCTGACTCCAGACTGCATTGGTAGCTCACCATGCCGGGAGGCCACTGTGGGAGGCTGAAAGGTCGCCATGCCGGGTTGTGCCTATAGAAGAACGCTGCTACATCAGACCAAGAGGGCACCACACATAATGCCTGAAGGCCACCATGCCAGGCCAGGAGTCATCACTAGAGGCCAGGAATTGTCGCTCGCTGGAGGACAGGAGTCATCGCCATACGCCGGCGATCATCGCCAGGGCCCGTGAGAGAAGAAGAGAAAAGAAAGCATGAAGATGAAGAGAAAGGGAAGGAAAAGAAGAAAGGGAGAACAACAACAGATGGAGCAGATGACCCCTGGCTGGGACGTCCTTACACCACTGGCATCTTCCAGAAACAAGCCCTGTGATAACCCCTGATGTTCTTGTAACTTCAGTCCATGAAAGGATTTTCCTACCTTCAGGATGATGGGTCAGGATATTCCAGAAAACGAATGGGGATTTGCATCGGGAAAGCTTTCAGATGGAGTCTGCCACCAGGGATGTGGAGTGGTCCCCAGCTTAATAGATTATGATTAGATTCCCTACAGTGCGGAAACAGGCCCTTTGGCCCAACCAGTCCACACCGACCCTCCGAAGAGTAACCCACCCAGACCCATTTCCCTCTGACTAATGCACCTAACACTATGGGCAATTTAGCATGGCCAATTCACCCTGACCTGAACATCTTTGGACTGTGGGAGGAAACCGGAGCAAACCCACGCAGACACGGGGAGAATATACAAACTCCACACAGACAGTCGACCAAGGGTGGAATTGAACCCGGGACCCTGGTGCTGTGAGTCAGCAGTGCTAACCATTGAGGCAAACGGTCAATTTAAGTATTCAAACACTTCATTTCACGAGCTTTTTTATCAGTCTGATGATCTCTTGCCAGCAACACACCAATGTCCCACCACAGCACGGACAGCACGGTGGCACAGTGGTTAGCACTGCTGCGTCACAGTGCTAGAGACCCGGGTTCAAATCCAGCCTCAGGCGACTGACTGTGCGGAGTTTGCACGTTCTCCCTGTGTCTGCGTGGGTTTCCTCCGGGTGCTCCGGTTTCCTCCCACAGTCCTAAAATGTGCAGGTTAGGTGAATTGGCCGTGCTAAATTGCCCATAGTGTTAGGTGAAGGGGTAAATGTAGGGGAATGGGTCTGGGTGGGTTGCGCTTCGGTGGGTCAGTGTGGACTTGTTGGGCCGAAGGGCCTGTTTCCACACTGTAAGTAATCTAATAACTCTTTCCCATCACCAACACACATACCAACTCCACTGTCTGAAGATACCAATCTATATCAAGGAGATAGCTTCCCTGCCAATGTTCAGAAGACTCATTCAGGCTGGAGGTGCCATGCTCCACACAGGGGTTCATGGGTAGACTGCATGAAGGGGCCTTCTGCTTGGTCCCTCTGATCTTAGCTTTTGTTTTAGTTACCTCTATGTTTTTTTGATCACTAATCTGCCTCCACAAAGCCAACTTCTGCAAGGATACTGCTCCAGACTGGAATTACTGGTCAGCCGTATTGGAACGCACATTGGACAGTCAGCTCAGATGCAACTGAGAAGGACAATGGTTCCAGGAAAATTGTTCAATCAATCCCAGCGCCTGCAAGTAGGGGAGTTGGAATTCCCATTTCATTCTGGATTACCTCTGGATGCTCCTGTTTCCTCCCACAGTCCAAAGATGTGCCGATTAGGAGAACTGGCCATGCTAAATTGCCCGTAGTGTTCAGGGATGTGGAGGTTAGGTGCATTAGTCTGGCGAATGTAGAGTAATAAGGTAGGGGAATGGATCTGGTTGGGGTTACTCTTTGAAGGGTCAGTGTAGACTCATTGGGCCAAATAGCCTGTTTCCACAGTGTAGGGATTCTATCATTCTATGGTTCTACACTGAAGATCATGAACCAACACTCACTTGATTGCAACAGCAACGCTTTCAGACATTGAAACTAATTCTCTTTAATTCTTGACTCCAAAGGGACACTGTTGTAAAGAAAGGAGTTGGGTGAGGCCAGAAGAATCCTGGACAAATTCCTTCCTTGAATTAATGCAAGGGAGTAAACTTTCTGTCACTGTCGATTGCACCCAGAAATAGGAAAAATTATCCCTGCATTTCCCAGCCAGTAAAGAGAGACTCCACACAGGAGACAATAAGCAGCTGAGCTAAAGTCACTATTCAAGCTGGCATTGATGTTAATTTTTAAATCATAAAAGCGTCTACTGTTCCAAATTAAATAACCATCTACTGGGGTTTGAGGGGGGGAGGGAAGAGAAAGGGTTCAATCAATCCACAGACACAATCAATTATGTTGAAACAGAGCACAAACCTGCACTCCCCCCACCGCCTCCCTAATCTGTAATTATTGTGCTTGATCTTTATTTTGCATAATTTTATCAGTCAGTTGTGGCAGAACATCAGAACCACCTGGGACCATGACATGTGGCATGGTTGACGTTCAATTGATGGAGCTTTTAATTGCCATCTTTACAACATGAATGCAGAATTATCTCCGAGTGAGTTCTGTACCACATTAGATTCATTCTGAATCAATAGTGTGTTAATAATGAGAGTTTTGTTGCTTTCAAAATACTTCAGGGATATTCCCAGGAAATGTTTTACAGACACATGTCATTGTAATGGCACTGCACAGCGAGAAAGGCTAATATTGTTTTCCATTTAATCTCTAAGTGTCTGGTTCTGTCAGATCATGACTTTTTTTCCCTCTGAAAGCCTCCGGGAATTCCAGATCATTTGACAAGCTCCTAACAAGTCATAAAAGTACAAACATTTTTCATTTGCTCTGTAGTTTTTCTTCCCGTTTGTGAGCGAGCAAAAATAAATCACCAGTGTTGAATGTTTATTATAGAGTCTGGAGAGATGATGGAACAACTAATTATTGGAAATGAAATATTAAGCATTAATAAGAATGCTCTTTCAATGGTTGGATCAAATCGCTCCTTTGTCATTGTCTTCATTCAAGGTCTGGTCAAACATCCGATGGAATACTCATCACTGGTGCATGCCAGTTTCCCACACTTCTCTCTCATTTTAACACTTGGAAGCTATAAAGACTTTTTTTACTTTACAGGACTAACCACTCCCATCTGGTATGATGGAGGCAACAACAGAAGTGCTCATGTCATGATCTAACCAATCCTTCAACTTCATAACATTCTTCAAGGGAAGAGCATGAAGACACAAAAACAACATCACATGCTCTCATCCCTTCAAATTCCGAATACAAATAATGGCCTCAGAAAAAACACACTCTGCTCAGTCATCAAATAGTATCTTAAGTAGCCTTTATGTCCTTGCCCATTTTAACTCCACTCAGTAGACAGTCCAAAGATTAATTGATTATTGCCAAAATGTTTTCTTTATGCTTGCTTTATGTTAAATACTGTTTATATTTCTTGTTCCTAGTTACCAGGCTTACCTTGGGATAAAAAGGAAATAAATTACAGTAGCTTTTCCATGTTCAGAGCACGCCAATGTGCTTCACAACCAATTAAGTGTTTTTCATTACTGTTATAATGTCATCTGTGTGTAGTGATTGGAATGAGGACTCAATGGAGCTCATTGAGTATGATACTCCTGATTGGGGCTGTTAACCTGGGCCAATCAGGGAGCCCTCAATGTCAGATATATAAACAGGATTCCTGGAGCCCTCATATGACACAGAGGTAGTGTCCCTGAGCTAGGTTCAAGCCCCACCTGCTCCAGAAGTGTATAATAATATCTCTGAACTGGTTGATTAGGAAAAATAGGTAGATATAAAACATAAACACGAGTCTCAGGGATTTTCCTCACTCTATGGACTGGCTCTGACATGACTATGCATATGTAAGTAAAGAGTGACAGGGTACAGTCTCTGTGTAGTTATTTTGCAGATCCCACAAACAGCAATAAGACAGACAATGCGATGTTTTTTCAACATGTTGGTCAAGATGAATGCTGAACTGGTCGTCATGAGAATGTTGAATGTCAGAGGCTATGGAGGCAATTCTACCAGCACTCAGTTAAGGATTGCATTCAATAAATATGACAACTTGGCTTTCCATGTGCTTAACAATTTAACCACCTTTATGAAGCTGGATCCCACAAATCGCTGAACAACATTGTCACAGAATAGCCATTGAGCAAAGATATTAAGTATATTGCATGTGGAGACTAGGAAAAGTCAGTGGGTTTGGTTTAATTATTAAACTGTGAAAGTAAATATAGAGACCACAGTCATGATTTCACAAGAAAAAATATCAAGGAAAATATTGCTGTGGACGAGACAAAGGGCACATACTGAAAAAGTTTGTTTCACTAATCAGAGGCTAAGGGGTGAGCTTATAGAACTTTATAAAATCATAAGGGGCATGAATAGGGTGAATTGACACGGTCTTTTCCCCATGGTGGGGAAGTCCAAAACTAGACAGCATAGGTTTAAGGTCAGAGGGGAAAAATTTAAACGGGACCTAAGGGCAACCTTTTCACACAGAGGGTGGTACGTGTATGGAATGAGCTGCCAGAGGAAGTGGTGGAGGCTGGTACAATTGCAACATTTAAAAGCATCTGGATGGGTACATAAATAGGAAGGATTTAGAGGCATATGGGCCAAATGCTGGCAGATGGGACTAGTTTAATTTAGGACATCTGGCCGGCACGTACGAGTTGGACTGAAGGGTTTGTTTCTGTGCTGAACAAATCCATGAATCTCTGGCACTAAAGCACAGACCAAGTAGAGTTGCAAAACAGATTTGCATTGTCAGAAGCCTGTTCACTCTGCAGAATTATTTATAATTTATTTTGCAATTGGGTTGCAACACCTTTATAATTTTAGAATAATTAGACAAGATATTACACGTTTTGAGTTTTAAAGCCTTTGCAATCGAGGTATCAACACAAATCTCTCCCAGGTTTTTCATGAATCCTATGAGATTATATTGAATAAATTTGAAAAAAGGATACAATCACTCAAACTGACAGAACCTTTAGTCTGCAGACTTTATGAACCTTTCATTCTTTTCCCCCTGCAAAATGTATACAATTACCCAAGTTATATCTGAAGTGAACCATCCCAGTTTGAAATGCTGGTCTGTACTAGTTCACTCTGTTTCGTGCTGTTAATTGGTCTAGCTCCTTGAGATACAATGACTTTTACATGACTGTAGATAAGGGCCTGTTCACAAAAGCAGACCACATATGCACAGCCAGAATCGAGCAGCAATCCATCCAATATGTGCAGCAATCTGGCACAGAACTGAAAGTGCAAAACATGCTGAGTGGTAAACTCTGACTCATACCATCAATCACGATCCAAGTTGCCAAGGGATAGCTGAACAAACACATCAACTTGATCAGCCAGTTTTATTAAACACCCCTGATACCTCAGGCTGAATTGATTGTGGCCAAGCAACCAAATCAGTTGGGTCTGCTTTCACTTTGCCTAGTTCAACACACTTTATTCATCGAAGACCGTGTGGGTTGAACTTTCATTCTGGCATAAGAAATCCAACAGCAGGACAGATTCTGCCAGCGTATTTGGAGTAGGCCTCAGGCACTGTTTTTCAGTGCAAGGTTACTGAATGAAGGAGAGAGATCTCCAGGAGCTGGGGGAGGGCGGGATGCGGGTGGGGGTTAACAGGAAGCCATCTAACAGCAGCAGGTCCACCATCCATAATGGATGGTACAAATAAATTGAGGAGAGAGAAGGGGAGAGCCTCCATTTCTGGGCACTCTCTGTGAAGATACAACCATAAGAAAAGGGCACCAAATGCCAGGCTCTCTTACTGGAGGGGCAATCCCTTTATTGGTCAGCCTGCCCGGCCCCTGGATACATTGTAACCATCATGTCATTGTAGCTGCGTGATGGGTAAGTGGACTTTAACTACCCTCATTGGCAAATGTGCCTTTGGATGGGCAGGCATTCCGGACTCAAAATGGCCTTTTCAAAACAATGTCTTGGAGGAATGGAATACAATGTTGAGGCGTGACCTTATATAGAATTAGAAAATTATGAGGGGCATAGACAAGGTGAATAGCAAAAGGTCTTTGCTCCAAGGAAGGGGAGTTCAAAATGAGGGAGCATAGTTTTAAGGTGAGAGGAGAAAAATCGGAAAGGGACCTGAGGGGCAATGTTTCTCACAGAAAGTGGTTTGTATGTGAAATGAACTGCCAGAGGAGGTGGTTGAAGCAGAGCTGCTGACCTCCTCTGCAATCCCCATTGCTTGACCAGTGTCTCTTCTTCCTATTTCTTAGGAAGAGGAACTCCCACTTTTCCCTTGCAGCCTGGAAGAGAACCTGCAGTGAAGTATTGCTCAACACCCCAATGATCCCACCAATCCCCACCTCCATTTCCCCAGTGCCTTCCATCTGTAAGCATTTTCCTGCTTGATCCACTACTTGCTTGACCTTCAAGCCTTCCATGAGAATCTACAATTCCTCAGGCCCGAGGACACGGGAGGGCATTCTGTTATGGGTTCTTATCACATCGTTTAAACAAAACAATGGATGGAATACCGCACCATGGGCTCCATGAAGTTACGGCAGACCTCCTAATTCCTTGTTAAAAACTAGAACCAATTCCTGGTCAGTGCTGAGTTAGCCAATCTCAGCGATTAGGATCTTATCTGCACCTCTATGTTGGGAAAAGGAAAATAAATCAGTTAAGGTGTCTCTCCTCTATGTGTCTCCTGTTTAAAAAGTGACAACAAATGGATGATAGGTGAAGAAAGTTAAAAATCACACAGCACCTGATTTTTTACTTTGTTCGTGCCTGTCCAATGCTGGCACCTCTAAATCATTGTAGGTGAAAGTAGGATTATGTTTGACTGTTGTTCTCGATTAGGTAAAAACAATGACTGCAGATGCTGAAAACCAAATACTGGATTAGTGGTGCTGGAAGAGCACAGCAGTTCAGGCAGCATCCAACGAGCAGCGAAATCGACGTTTTGGGCAAAAGCCCTTCATCAGGAATAAAGGCAGTGAGCCTGAAGCGTGGAGAGATAAGCACGCTTCAGGCTCACTGCCTTTATTCCTGATGAAGGGCTTTTGCCCGAAACATCGATTTCGCTGCTCGTTGGATGCTGCCTGAACTGCTGTGCTCTTCCAGCACCACTAATCCAGTGTGTTGTTCTCGATAGTCAGATACTACTCATTGTCAAGGGCCATGAAAGAAGAATTAGAACTTGAGCGAATGCTGAGCCGACTCAGTATCTATGGAATTAGATTCCAGGTAGAGTCAATTGTTTTATTTTAACTTTGTCTTTCATGGGACGTGGATGTTACTGGCAAGGCCAAGACGTGCTGTCTGTCCTTAATTACCCTTGAGCTAAATGGCTTGCTAGACCGTCATAAAAAGCAGTTAAGCATCAACTACTTTACTGTGGGACTGGAGTCACATGTGTGTCAGACCAGCAGATTTCCTTTGCTAAAGGACATGAGTGAACCACATGGGGATTTTACAACAATTGACAATGGTCACCATCACTGAAAACAGCTTTCGATTCCAAGTTTGATCAACTGAATTTAAATTCCACAAGCTACAGTTATGGGATTTGAATCTATATTCCTAAAGCATTGACCAGGACAATTTCTAGCCCAATGACATAACACCACCATCTTCTAGGAGTGGAGAAAGTTTGTGGGAGCAAGGCCATCACAGCCTAATCCAGCTTCAAATTCAATCTAGTTTCCGATAACTACCAGGTCCTGGAAGTATGGTTGCCAGTCATGGAATGCTACATATTTCAAGTAAAGAAAAGCAGGAAAAATAGATATGTAGGGTCAGGAGCAGAAGGAGAGAAATGAGTAAAGAAAAAATCTGACAAACAAAGAGAGAAATGTAGTCACATTTTAAAATTATAAAAGTGCAAATTTTTTAAGAAGGTGTGCTGGGTTTATTTTTAACAGGGTTAGATAAAGGATTACGTATCAGATAATACTAGAGATTAATGAATTGCTGCTAATGCCTAAGGCAGCTCTGAAATAAATGGCATTGCATATTTTGTATGATGGAAATGATAATGCAGGCACAAATTTATCATAGAAATGGTTCTCCTGTGAGAAATGTGCTGAAAGCTTGTAATCTCCAAGTTGCCAATAGTATCCAATTGCAGCAGCTCATATGACCTCAATTGCATCCAATTGTTCATCAAACAAATACCTGCAGCCATAATACTGGTACTTTCTACCTCTTCCTCCATGCTCTCCCCGAGCAGTTTATACAGTCTATGGAGGAATATGGATCCACTGTCTTAAGAAATTCTCTGGTAAGTAAATGCTGTATTTCTCAAGGCCAAAGCAATAAAAGAGAGAACTTTAATTTAAATAGCACCTTCAATGACCCAGGACATACTAATTGCAGCCAATGATATACCTTTGACAAGCAGCCACTGCTATAATGGAGGAAACCCCAACAGTCAATTTACATTCAGCCTGCCCCCACAAACAAACAAAATCTTCTAAAGAAGAGGAAAATCAAACTGGAATGTTAACTGGGTTTCTCTCCTCAAAAATTCTTCCAGTTTCTCCAGAACATTCCATTATTATTTCCGGTATCCATAGTACATTGCTTTTATCACGTGATGTGTGCTGTGACGATGCAGCTCCTTTAAGAAGGTTATTCTGTCTTGTTGTTTTTCCCTCTAGAGGGGTGCTAAAGGCAGAGGTGCCGAAATGTCTGAACTAGCTCCTTTAATAATGGCTAACAGATGCTGCCTAAGTCAACAATCAGTAAAGGCTTTCAGGTTTTTTTTTTAAATCACCTGTACGATGAAAGGGGTTCAGGGTTTTTCCTAGTTTGGGGTTAGTTTTAGCTCAGGATCCGAAGAAACAGCTCCATGCTAATCCTCTCTCTGTCTCTGACATCTCTCTCCTATAAAATCCTGTATTTGAATTTACCTTTTTGCCAAGGGGTGTGTTTATGGGATGTTGTAGGAAATTGGAAAGCTCTTTGTTAAGTTGCGTTTGTGTGGGTTTTCAAATAGTCATGCTATTCTACTTTCAGGTTTCTTTTGATAGCGTGTAAATAAATTATGTTTTGTTTAAAACTGAGTGGTTTGGCCAGCTGCATTGCTCCTGGAATATTTCACTTTCCACCTGCTTAAAACAACGAGAAATGTTAGGGTTTAGGCTACCTTCTTAAAATGTTTTGAGGAGGTCTGACCTGTTCCATAACAGTGGATGATGATGAATCAGTGCATTACTGATGGAGCACTGTACTGCTGGAGGGACTACCTTTCAGGTGAAATCCCCTTCAGCCTGCTGGTCGGTATGTGAAAGATTCTATCATAAAATTTTGAAGAAATTTTGAAGTTATCTCTGGAATACTGGCAAATATTTATCCCTCAATCAGCATCACAAAAAACAAATTACCCGATCATTATTGTAAGGCAGGGGTTAATGGACTGGCTCTCTATTTGTTAAATACACTTGATGGTAAGGTTCTGGGGAGTGTTGTTGAACAAAGAGACCTTGGAGTACAGGTTCATAGCTCCTTGAAAGTAGAGTCGCAGATAGATAGGATAGGGAAGAAGGCGTCTGGTAAGCTTTCCTTTATTGGTCAGAGCATTGAGTATTGGAGTTGGGAGGTCATGCTGAGGCTGTACAGGACATTGGTTAGGCCACTTTTGGAATATTGTGTGCAATTCTGGCCTTGTGAAACTTGAAGGAGTTCAGAAAAGATTTACAAGGATGTTGCCAGGGTTGGAGGGTTTGAGCTACAGGGAGAGACTAAATAGGTTGGGGCTGTTTTCCCTGGAGCATCAGAGGCTGAGGGGTGACCTTATAGAGGTTTATGAAATCATGAAGAGTAAATAGACAAGGTATTTTCCCTGGGGTGGGGGAGTCCAGAACTAAAGGGCATAGGTTCATGATGATAGGGGAAAAATTTAAAAGGGACCTAGGGGACAACATTTTTACACAGAGGATGGTGTATCTATGGAAAGAGCTGCCAGAGGAAGTGGTGGAGGCTGGTACAATTTTAACATTTAAAAGGCATCTGGGTAGGTATATGAATAGGAAGGTTTAGAGGGGTATAGGCCAACTGTTGGCAAATGGGACTAGAATAGGTAAGAATATCTGGTCGGCATGAACGAGTTGGAGCGAAGGGTCTCTTTTTCAGGACTGTACATCTCTCTAACTCTATGACTCTATGTGGACAGTGACTGGATGAAACATTTGCTATTCACATCTGTACATGTCATTTGCAGTGATACTGCTGAATTGAATTGAACAACTGAATTAGGTAGCACTGTTCTGATTGAAATCAGTAAAGGATTGTTGGATCCAGGTAATCACAAAGGGACAGACAGAACACAGTCTGAGAATGGTTAACCAACCAACAAGCAGTCATGCACCCAACTAACCTACTGTATCCAGGAGAGGAGTTTGTTCTTTCACAAACTGTACTCTGTATGTAACCCCTGAAAAGCCATGTACAACAGCACTCAAGAAAGAAAACAAACTGTGTATTTCGATGAACAGTGCTTGAGAATGAAGGCAGTAGCTGCAAATTGACAGGGAGCACGTGATGAAGGAAGATAGAACATATGTATAGATAAAAGAGTCCTGGAAAAGCAAACAAGAAGATCTTGGTCAAAGATTACACATAAGTGATCGACAATTATCTTAGATTGACTACCTGTGGGGTAACCATATGATTTCATTTTAAACTCTACATTGACGTGATGAGTTCCAGTGAACCATTTAAGCACAATTAGTGCTTGAAGTAGAAATCCAAGCGGGCCATAAGTAACTGATAAAACCGTCACAAGATTTCATGCTATTAAATAAAAACAAACTTTATTGCGAATCCAAAAACGTAAACAATGTAAGCACTATTAATATTAACGTTTACTTGTATGGCTTAGGCTATAAATGCAGTTCCATGTTTTACTTCCTCACAAGATTTTTCTTATTTTGCCACACCTTGAAGGTACCTTCACTTTGACTGGCATCAACATGAGTGGTAGATTGCAGCTGTCTGAAATTTATTGAGCTGTCTTCAGTTTTCCAGCTATTATCCAAACGACACAATTCTATGGAGGTTTCTTCCACTCACTTTTGACTAAGCAACTCTCCAACATTCCTGGAAAACCTCACAACTCTGGATTCCACAGATCAGGCCCAGATCATCCTCCGACACCCCTGCACAGTGATTTCGAACATCCCCGGTGTTCACTAGCCTCCTGCTGCTGTTTTCAACATGCAGCCAAGTTGATTACCTCCAGAACTCCAACTGCAACAAGGTTAACTGTCCTTTTATTGGCAACATTCTTGTAGATTTCTCACTTTAGTTTCCAGCTAAACAAATCTTGCAGGATTCTTTCCATTTACCAACTTTACCTTGGACTGAATATCAGCTCCCAAATGCAGATTGTATCCTAGGAAACCGTATGAACAACCGATACTTTTTACTGGAATAATCGTATGTCTTCAATTCTCTAGCCATTTTATGACTTTCAGTGTCTTTCTGTAGAAACACGAGTTACCTTTTGAATTGCAATAAGTAGAAAATCCCTAAAGGGTGGAAGCAGGCCATTTGGCCCAATGAATCCAAACTAACCCTCAAAACAATATCCTATCCAGACCCTCCAGCCTGTAACCCTGCATTCACATGGCTGTTCTGCCTAGCTTGCACATCCCTGGACATTGTGGGCAATTTAACATTTCAATCCACCTAATCTACACATCTTTGGGAAGAAACTGGAGCAAACCTAAGCAGACATGGGGAGAATGTGCAATTTCCACACAGTCATTCAAGGGTGGAATTGAACCCGGGTCCCTGGTGCTGTGAGGCAACAGTGCTAACCACTGCCTGTGGCTGAGCACTTCAACTCCCCCATCACACTCCGCCAAGGACATACAAGTCCTTGGCCTCCTCCACTGCCAAATTGTAGCCACCCAATGCCTGGAAGAAGAATACCTCATCTTCACCCTTAGGACCCTCCAACTAGACAATAGACAATAGACAATAGACAATAGACAATAGATGCAGGAGTAGGCCATTCTGCCCTTCGAGCCTGCACCGCCATTCAATATGATCATGGCTGATCATTCCTAATTAGTATCCTGTTCCAGCCTTATCTCCATACCCCTTGACTCCACTATCTTTAAGAGCTCTATCCAATTCTTTCTTAAAAGAATCCAGAGACTGGGCCTCCACTGCCCTCTGGGGCAGAGCATTCCACACAGCCACCACTCTCTGTGTGAAGTAGTTTCTCCTCATCTCTGTCCTAAATGGTCTACCCCGTATTTTTAAGTTGTGTCCTCTGGTTCGGCACTCCCCCATCAACGGAAATATGTTCCCTCCTGCCAGAGTGTCCAATCCTTTCATAAGCCTATACGTTTCAATCAGATCCCCTCTCAGTCTTCTAAACTCAAGGGTATACAAGCCCAGTCGCTTCAGTCTTTCCGTGTAAGGCAATCCTGCCATTCCAGGAATTGACCTCGTGAACCTACGCTGCACTCCCTCAATAGCCAGAATGTCTTTCCTCAAATTTGGAGACCAGAACTGTACACAGTACTCCAGGTGTGGTCTCACCAGGGCCCTGTACAGCTGCAGAAGCACCTCTTTGCTTCTATACTCAATCCCTCTTGTTACGAAGGCCAGCATGCTATTAGCCTTCTTCACGACCTGCTGTACCTGCATGCTTGCCTTCATTGACTGGTGTACAAGAACACCCAGATCTCTCTGAACAGCCCCTTTACCTAATTTGATACCATTGAGGTAGTAATCTGCCTTCCTGTTCTTGCCACCAAAGTGGATAACCAGACATTTATCCACATTAAACTGCATCTGCCATGCATCTGCCCACTCACCTAACTTGTCCAGGTCACCCTGTAATCCCCTAACATCCTCATCACATTTCACCCTACCACCCTACCAACTATACAGGATCAACGTTGATTTCACCAGTTTCCTCATCTCCCCTCCAACATGCAGCCAAGTTGATTACCTCCAGAACTCCAACTGCAACAAGGTTAACTGTCCTTTTATTGGCAACATTCTTGTAGATTTCTCACTTTAGTTTCCAGCTAAACAAATCTTGCAGGATTCTTTCCATTTACCAACTTTACCCTCCACCCACCTTATCCCAGATCAACCCTCCAACTTGGCACCACCCTCTTGAACTGTCCTGCCTGTCCATCTTCCCTCCCACGTATCTGTTCCACCCTCTGCTCCGACCTATCACCATTACCCCCACCTTCATCTATCTATTGCATTCCTAGCTACCTTTCCCCCGCTCCCACCCCCCCTCCCATTTATCTCTCAGCCCCTCATTCCTGATGAAGGGTTTATGCTTGAAACATCGATTCTCCTGCTCCTTGGATGCTGCCTGACCTGCTGTGCTTTTCCAGCACCACATGTTTTGACCCTGATCTCCAGCATCTGCACTCTGCACTTTCTCCTGCCACCATACTGCCCCAAATATCTCAAGACTTTGTAGTTTGCCATGCTCTAAATATTTACCAAGGTTTTTCCCACTGAACTTGCATTTCAAAATCAATTCCTAAAAACTGTGAAACACGGCATTAGGTCTGCAAAAGCAACAAGCAGGATGATCTTAGTCAAAGGAACTGCATGATTTAATTGAAACTGTTTTCCTTAAAAATCTCAATAAAGATGTTGGATTTAGTGTAAGATTGTGTCAATTGCAATTCTTGCTTTCTGAATTAAGAAAGAGGTACCTACATTTTCACATTACTATTAGTGAATGCACATTGGCTGCATGCATCCTACATTACAACACTGGCTAAACTTCAAAGTTCATCTGTGGCCATGGTTTTGGAAAATACTATATATGCTACAGTCTCTCCTCTGGTACTGGGTTGAGGGATGAATATTGCACACTGCATTGTGGGGAAACTCCTTTCTCTTTCTTTTTGAATATTGTCATGGTATTTGGTTTACATTCATCTAACAGGGCAAACAGTTTTATGCCTCACTATAATAGAGAACATCTCCACATTGCGGTGTTTCATCAGCACTGTGATGGAGTGTCAGTCTGGCAGGTTCACTGACTTCTCCTTCGTGAGTGATATCACAGCTCTGTCTAAAACCTGCCCTCACTCAATGTTATTGCATTTATTTATTTTCATGTGTATCTTGGTTACACAACTACAGTGAAAGGTGTTGTGTATAGTATCGCCGTGCTGCGGCATCATCCAAGACACAAAAACAAAACCAAAACACAGAATTTAAGGAGGGAAGGTGAAGAAATAAAGAAACAAAGTGTCCAGCTTTACATCCTTCTTGTTAATTGCTCCGCCATGGGCCTGGCAGCCAGGTACGAGTCTCCTTCACCACATCCTCCCACCATTGGAATGTAAGGCACCATGTTTCAGGACCATCTCACCTCCACCAAAGCCCTTGCCACTATCAGTGCTCACTGGACTTCACCAATGGCGCCCAGTACCATACCGGCCCAAGCTCGGCTCTGCCACCACTCCCACCACCATGATTCTGTTGTCCACTCCAACAGCTTATTTCAGCAAGAGTCACTGGATACTGACCAGTATCAGGAACTTTGGCTGACACCTCTGTATTCCATTATAAAATTAAAACAACACAGAAGCTGGAGATCTGAATCTGAGGCAGAAGATACTGGAGAAGCTCAACAGCTCGGCACAGGGCTCTGTGGTTAGCACTGCTGCCTCACAGAGCCAGGGACCTGGGTTCAATTCCACCCCTGAATGACAGTCTGTGTGGAGTTTACACATTCGCTCCAGGTTTCCTCCCACACTCCAAAGATGTGCACGTTAGGTGGATTGGCTATGCTAAATTGTCCATAGTGTCTAGGGACGTATAGCTTAGGTGGATTAGCCATGGGAATTGCTAGGATAGGATGGGGTTGGGTGGGGGGGGGGGGGGGGGTGGGGGGGGGTGGCCGGGGGGGGAGGTTGGGTGATATGCTCTTCAGAAGGGTTGGTGTGGACCTGATGGGCTGAATGGCCTCTCTCCACACTGTTGGGATTCAATGAGGTCTGACAGCAACTGTGGAGGGAGAAAATTAGTTAATATTTAAGTCCAAAATAACCCTTTGAATTGAAAGAAAGTTCTGAAAACAAGTCATACCAAACTTTGTACCATTAACTCTGTTTCCTAACTTTAGCCTATTGAGGTCAAATCATAGAATCACGACAGTGTGCCCTGACTATATTATCTAAGTGATCACCAGTCGAAACCTTGTAACTTTAGTGTTATACCATTTGTTCATTATTAGTAATCCCTTTCACTTTGAACAATTTCCCTCAACTGAATAACACCCTTGAATCTTTGACGGCTTTAAAAAAAGTCTCAAGGAATTGACAAGAAACTGAAAGTTTCCAATTCTATTGTGGAAACAAAAAATATTTGAATTTCTGAATGAATAGCTTCTTCAGGTTTGGCTGGCTTAGAAATGATGAAGCTATCACATCACAATATATAGGTCTGCTAGCCTGAAACTACATCCGCAAAAAAAAAATGACTTGAATGAGTTCCAATTTTTTTTGGGGTCCTTAAGATTTATGTAACTTGCTGGCACAGTGAGCTTGTAAAACATTCTCTAAGTGAGTCTTTAATAAAAGCCAGGCTGAAAATATATTTGCCTCTGTTGCTGAGCTCGGCAACACAGGATGTAATTTGATTGGAAATGCTGTTCATCTTTCATTGTTTTCTGCTGGTGACCTATTTCATTATCATTCAGAGAGTCTACTGGGGACTATTTAATGAAACGTTTTCATGGAAACATGGCATAGAATTTCTAAGTAATCGATTAAAGATTATTTCCTGATGAATGCACATTAATGTTATCATGACCATTCAGGGTGTGAAGAACACGAAACATCAGTGATGTAGAGTAAGCTGACAGTTGGCATTTACCCTCTCCATCATTTCCAGCGCAGATTTGGACCCAAACTAAACAAAATCTCTCATACAAAATGAAAACAGATGAGACTGTAAATAACAGTCTCTAGGAAGCCATTTTAAGGCTGCAATCTACTGCCTGTGGTCCAGACTGTTAAGACCATATTAATGGGCTTTAGCATCACAATAGAATCCCTACAGTGCTGATAGAGACCATTTGGCCCATACCAACCCTCCAAAGAGATTCCTGCTCACCCTGCCCCTTACATGGCTACTGTACCTAGCCTGCACATCCCGAGACACTACAGCTTAATTTAGTACAACCAATCCATCTAACCTGCATACTTTGGACTGTCAGAAGCATTGGAGGAAACCACAGATGCGGGGAGAATGTCAATTTGGAGTTGCACAGTCACCCAAGGCTGGATTCGAACTCAGTTCCCTGGTGCTGTGAGGCAACAGTACTAACCACTGAGTTCCTACACCACCCCTTGGAATCTGCTCCATGGAATCCCATATCATTTCACCCGGCACCAGCCCCTAATTACGAATGTGGAAACAAGTTTAATTTAAATCCTCTAACCTATTTCACAATTCAGTTGGATCATAACCAGTAACTACCTTAACTCACTTTACTTGCCTCACTTCCAGTTCCACCATCCTTCCATCTATAAAACCTCCCTTCAAGGTACAGTACACGTCTACAGCCTCATAACAACATGCAGGAGGTAATTTCAGAAAGCGGGGGCGGTGGGGGGGGGGGGGTTGGGGGTCTTAACATGACTCTCCTTTGTGGTTACCTGGAGAGGCCAATCTTTACCAGGTAAGTTCTACCACAAGCGCCACACAATGAAGTGACCAAGTGGCATTGTGGGTGTTGTTTTCAGCGATGGTGGCTGGTGCCAAGCCAAGCCTCATTAGCCAGTGGTGCTGCACACTAGCCGATATGAGGTGTCACCATTTTCTTCTGTGATAATATTTGTCTCACTTTACATTTGTGAGCATCCTTAAAGTGGATTTTTTGACATCCTCCGGCCACCTCACCCAAGCAGAAAGTCTTTGAGTGTTCAGAAAGCCACATTTGATTGACAAGTGCTAACAAATTGGGGGTCTCTGCGTTTGAAAGGACTGCGGTAATTCTAATTTTCAGGATACATTCACAATGCACCATTGAAATTGCGGTGTCTTCTTGATAATTGACTAAAATATTAGCTGTTGAGCATACCTGTGTTTTTAAAACAATTAACTTGGTCCTCAGCGTTCACTTCATGTTACTCTCTGCACATTTCTTGAGTCAGCCAAAGGTGGGGTAACTGTTCTCACAAAACGTAGATTACATTCTACATTAAGGGGGAGATTACTGGCCAGCCAGCCCCCATGTTGACAAGAGCTCTCTCACCTCAGGGCATTACTTGTTACGATCAGGACAGAGATGTCTTGGGTCATAGTTTCAAAGGACTGACAGTCACACACAGGTAGCCACTCTACTCCTGTTCCGTTTATAAATGAAAGTGTTCAACACTTACAACAGATAGGTGTTGGGAGGTGGGTGGTGGGACATGGAGATTGGAGTGGTGTCACATCCCAGAGCTACGGAGTATGGTACAGAATGCATAGCAAACTGGAAGAGGCAAGCTGTTCAGCTTAAGTGAGTAACATTAAGAAGGGGCCTGTAGCTGAAGCCCACTTGGTACCTGGGGCGGAGGGCAACAGTAGATCCTAAATAACGAAAGGGATAGTAGGGCAAAGGTGGGGAACTGTCTGTCCGGAGGGTAGGACATGACCCTTGATGTCTGCCTGCCTGCCAAGGGAGCAGGTCACTGTTTATCTAAGAGGGCTGCATGGTTTGTCGAGGGGTGGGTCAGTGTTGTGGGACAGTGAGTGGTCTGTGAATGGGTGGGGCCTGATCCATCTCACTGTGAAAAGCTTGTGTTTGGGGACGTGTCTGCTTCTATTACAAAGCAGAGGCTATGGTTCTTTATTCATGAATGGGATGAGGGCATTGATGGCTATGCCAGCATTTATTGCCCATCCCTAATTGTCCAGAAGGCAGTTCAGAGTCAACCACATTGCTGTGGGTCTGGAGTCACAGTCGGCCAGACCAGGTAAGGATGGCAGTTTCCTTCCCTGAACCAGATTGGTTTTTCCAACAAACAACAATGGATTCATGGTTATCATTAGGCTCTTACTTTTTTAGTTGAATTCAACTTCCATCATCTGCCTTGGCAGGGTTCGAGCCAAGGTCCCCAGAACATTTTCTGGGTCTCTAGATTAACAGTCCAACAATAATACCACCAGGGCATCACCTCCCCTGCTGACAGTCATAGGGAAGATTCAGATGTGGCAGACTGGCACTTGATGGGGTGCAGGCTGCAAGGTGTAATGGGGGTCAGGTAAGCAAGGCGTTGGTTAGGTAGCTCAGGATAGGAGAAAGAATTCAGGCCCTGTGGTGGCCGGGGGAAATATGAGTGTTGGGTGGGGGGGGGGCTTGGAGAGATCCTGAGAATGGGGATAGGTGGAGGCAGATTGGGTCCAGAGAGAGGGGGAAGGCAGGAGCAGATTAAGCCACACAGGCAATGAAAGGGGAGTCAGATCCTGTGAGGTGAAGGGAGTTTGGGTCTCATAGGATAATCGAGGGACATGTCCCAGGAGGTAAAAGGACATCGGGTCCAGAGAGGATGAAAGGGAAGCAGGTCTGTAGAGAGTGAAAGGGGTACGTCAGGGCAGTCAAGAGGGTTCCAGTCCCTCGGAATGAATAGGGAGCATTCTTCTTATACATGGGATATGGGCATTGCTGGTGAGGCCAGTCTCTATTGTTCATCCCTGGTTTCCCTTGAGAAGGTGGTGGTGAGCTGCCTTCTTGAACCACTGCAGTCCATCTGTGCTAAGTCGACACACAGTTCTATCAGGGAGAGAGTTCCAACATTTTGACCCAGGAACAGCTACTGTTGATAGACCAAAACTTTTACTTTTGCAGTTGGTTACTGTGACGTTCAATTACTGGACATATTCACGAGAATGTGCTTTTAGGAAAAGAAAATATATTTACTATATGAACAGGAAGAAATGCAAAAGCAAAGCTGTACATTGCTGGAAAAGGACATTACCAAAGCTTTTTTTGTTTATTGCTCATCAGAACAATATTCAACAGGAATACCAATTAAAGGGGAAAACTAGTATTAAATCTGCAGCTGTACGTAAGAATGCCCATGTTTAAAATGAAATAATCAAATATGATCCTTTTTTGAAGTCCTAGTTGAGAAACTGACCACTGGGATCTCTACCACTGGCCACTACAATTTATCTTCAACAGGTCAGTGTATACTTTGGGATTCCTGCAGTTCCACACAATAAAGTTTGGCCACTTTGGGAACCTCTTAATTAAGCCCCAAGCTATTTGTTCACAGCAAAAATGTGATGCTGAAATAGGACACATCGAAACCATCTTGCAGGACAACCTTGATCAGATTGTTTCTTGGTGTATCTGAAGTAAATTCATGAAAGGTGATCACTCTTGATCCTGAAAAGTACCCAATCTAAAAGTAAGGTTGTTTAAAGGCCTGAACAGCAGATGAAGTTGACTGCTTCTTGCTGCTACTATGCAGTAGCAATAAGAATGGTACTTGCCATTAAAAATATACCACTGTCAAGCCAATAAGACATCGTGCCTATCACATGGCTGAGTAGTGTGGTGTATGAATTTCAGTGCTGTTGTGATGCCAGGTACATAGGTTACACATCCCAAAGACTGGCAGATGATATTAAACAGGACATACTTCTGGTGGTACGCGGCAAGCAAGATATGGACTGCGCCCAACGACTTAGACTTCGAATTGTGAATGAAAGGGAAAACAAACATCTTGAGAACTCCCCGGCACTTTTTGGAAAGCATCGAACTAAAATATTTATAAATGTCATTTTTTAACTTTCCCCAATCATACATATTTATTTTTCTGCATTGCGTAACAGATTAGCAATTACCGCCTGATTCATCTCAACATCCATGTTTACATCTGTTCTTTGTTTTCTCTAACATTTCTGAGCCCATCTGCTATTACCACAAGTAGGTATCATGTCAAGGAACTGGCATCCGTGTTAAAAGTGACTGTACAGACTTTTGTCTTAAGGCATGTGTGGAAGCAGTTTCTATGACTTGGACACTTCCTGTGGTGTTCTTAATTCCGACATTGGTTTTTGAACAGATCTTATGACTCAATATGGTACAGTGCTTTCATTCAGGACTGCGTGCACAGCAATTTAGCTCATATAACCAATTCAGGTTATCTTGAATTCCATTCACTCCAGCTTCTCTATGTTTCCAAATTGGCAGCGTTGTTCTTCCTAACTTTTTTACCTATTGCAAACTAAAATGATTTATGAGAAATGGAAAACAAAAAGACTTGAATGATGACTTTGTACTGAAAATTAAGTATTATGAAATTGGAATTGAATGGACAGCGAAGGAAAGCACATCTCTATGTTTTTGAACTGAATGTAAAAAAATGGATTTTTCTGCACTAATTCAGCCTGAACTTCAGAACTGGTGTTTCCAAGAAATTTAATTAGCAAGGCTTTCTTTTTCTAAAATGTGCGACCAGCCACATACCACATTCTACTTCAGTCAATTAAGGATGATGTATGGCCTTTTGGTAAATAGCTGTCTGTTTGGAAGTTAATTTCCATTCATCTTTCTGTCCATCCATCCATTTGTTGTTCCTTGACACTAAGCTTAAAAGTCCTATAATCCTATTACTTAATGCCATGGGGACAAGACTTTTAACCAAGGACAGATGTCATGATCCTGGCACATTGTATTGATTTATGGATATCATTCTTTTTCAAGAACTAGCAGAGACATTACAGAGCTATAAGCCTAATTCCAATGTCAAAAGACAGAAACAAAATTCTGAGTAAAGGCATATCAGTTAAACACATGATGGTGGAACATAGTTACAATTAAAGAGTTTAAAGGCAATAAAGTACTTTTCATTTCTGGCTAGTGCTTAGACACCAGTACAGTCCTCATTAAAAGAATGCCCGTCTGTGCTTGAAACAAGTCCACTAAAGGGATGCACAGCAATCAATATTATGCATGAATGTTAATGTTTTGCACGTGTACACACATGTGTGTGTGCATGTGTGTATGCAACCCCAACACTGTATTTCTATATACATTGTTATTAATTCATTGCATCCATGCAAGAGTCACAGGGAAAACATAGAATGAGGTTACCAAATTTTGTGACTTTTGCGTCTATATTTGTACAGATGAGATCATTGGGGAAAAGTGAGATGTCACGAAGCATATTTACACTCCTAAGATGGGGTTTAATTTAGATAAATGTGAGGTGCTGCATTTTGGAAAGCAAATTAGGGCAGGACATATACATTTAGTGGTAAGGTTCTGGAGACCTTGGAGTGCAGGTTCATAGCTCCTTGAAAGCGGAGTAGCAGGTAGATAGGATAGTGAAGAAAGCATTTAGTATGCTTTCCTTTAGTGGTCAGGGCATCAAGTACAGGAGTTTAGGAGGACATGTTGCAGCTGCAGAGGACATTGGTTAGGCCACTTTTGAAATATTGTGTGCAATTTTGGTCTCCCTCATATAGGAAGGATATTGCAAAACTTGAAAGGGTTCAGAAAAGATTTACAAGGATGTTGCCAGAGTCAGAGGGTTTGAGCTATAGGGAGAGGCTGATTAGGCTGGGGCTGTTTTCCCTGGAGTGTCGGAGGCTGACAAGGCGACCTTACAGAAGTTTATAAAATCATGAGGGGTATGGATAGGGTAAATAGAGAAGATCTTTTCCTTGGGTTGGGGGAGTCCAGAACTAGAGAGCATAGGTTTACGGTCAGAGGGGAAAAATTTTAAAAAGAACTAAGGGGCAACTTCTTCACGCAAAGTGCAGTGCATGTATGGAATGAGCTGCCAGAGGGAGTGGTGGAGGCTGGTACAATTTTACCATTTAAAAGGCATCTGGATGGGTACATGGATAGGAAGGGTTTAGAGGGATGTGGGTCATGTGCTGGCAAATGGGAGTAGATTAGGTTAGAATATCTGGCTGGCATGGACAAGTTGGATCGAAGGGTCTGTTTCCATGCTGTACATCTCTATGACTTCACCCCCAACCCCAAAACCTTAGCCCACTGACGATGTGGGGTGATTGTAAATCCACTGCACTCAGGGAACCCCAGGCCTAAAAGTTTATAACAATCACCTCACACATCCAAGTGCCAAATGCAAAAGAATATTTAATTTGGAATAGCAAAACATTGTTTAGTGGACTTAATATGCTCAATTGTGCTACCTTGCATTTCCAATCATTTTCAGGCTGCTCTGACAGAGAGTCACCAAAAGGAAACTGCCCAAAACACCAAGGTTTAAGTTGAAAGCTGATATTACAGGCACTTGAAAATAAAATGCGATGCGCAGGGCATACATAGAGGGCAGCAGGGTGGCACAGTGGTTAGCACGGTTGTTTCACGGTGTGCGGGACCTGGGTTTGATTCCAGCCTCAGGTGACTGTTTGTGTGGAGTTTGTACCTTCTCCCTGTGTCTGCGTGGGTTACCTCCCACAGTCCAAAGATGTGCAGATTAAGTGGATCAGCCATGCTAAATTACCTATAGTATCCAGGAATGTACATGTGAGGTGGGTTAGTCGTGAGCAATGCAGGGTTAGGGGTGAAAGGGTGGGACTGTGTGGGCTACTCTTTGGAGGGTCAGTGTAGACTTGTTAGGTCAAATGGCCTGCATCCACACTGTAGGGATTCTGCAATGTCTTTGCTGGCCTGGAGAGAGAACCTTCTTGCAAGAACATATGTTTTTCACTTCACTATGTATACATGCAAGTTGTAATGCAAGTTAAACAGCATGGGGACTGGCATCCAGGAGGTTCTTGCCCCATTGCCTGTACCTTCTAGGGTCAAAGCTTTGAGTTGCCCCCATCACTACTGTAAGCTGGGAACATGGCAGGAGCATGTGTTGGAGCTGCACATCCCAAGTGCAAAGGTTCCTCAGAGAGAGTACAGTCTGGACTATATCAGCACCACCATGGGTGACTCACACCTGTAGGAAGGGAGGAAGAGGAGTGGAATCCTGATGGAAGGTTAGTCAGTTAAGGGAACAGACAGGCATTTCCACTGCTGAAAAAGTGATGCCATGATGGCATGTTGCTTTCCTGGTGCTGGGGTCAAGGATGCTGCAGGACACTCGTTTGAGGAAGGATGAACAGCCCAGAGGTCCTGGTCCATATCGATATCAATACCTTGGGTGGGTAGTCAGTGGGAGACCTGAACTGGACAGGCTGGAGGCTGGAAGAACACAGCAAGCCAGACAGTATCAGGAGATGGAGAAATCAATATTTTGGGTATAACCCTTCTTCAGGAAGCCCTGAGAGCAGATTTGGGGAATTGGATGGAGACTGAAAAGCAGGATGCTCAAAGCAGGATTACTCCAGAACCACATGAGTTTAATTAGGAGAACTGAGTGAGGGAGCATGTTGCTAGGCAACTGGTGTTAGATGGAGGGCATCAGGTTTGGGACCGATTCTAGGGAGGTGGACATCCCTCCAGGCTGATGCTAAACAGTGAGTCTTTGCTGATTGTTGAGTACAACATCATCCACTTGAAGTTCATGCCAGGATTACTCAGGGCAAGAACTTTAGCACTCACTGGCCCACATCTCCAGAATAATGTTGCTTGCTGTGCTTCCAAAAACCTAGCTGAACAATGGGGTTAGGAAGATGGATGAGCCACATGCCTCCTCAGATGAACAAGGGGAGTCTGATGGAGACGCCGAAGGAAGTGATGCTGTTGATTCTGCTGAAGAAGTCACAAAATGTCACAGACAGGCTTAAGAGAATGTAATAGCCACTAATTTGAGACTGAATGACTTCTGACAGAGCTATGAGCTAATGATAGCTGAGAGGGTTTCCTGCCATAGATTTCTGTGTTTACATTTTATGCTCGTTGGGTTTGCATTCAATAAACATTTTTTTTCAGGCTTATGCCAATGACCTTCTGCTCTGTTTCTGGGCCATCGGTAGGGAGTTATGCAGGAATACATGGGGGACTATGCATACATTCCGCAAACAGCGGTGTATAAAATTGTAGAATATTGAAGGGCCTACGCAGTGCTCAGTTATTGCCCATACTCGTACATGTAGCTAACATCTGGACTCTCCGAGTTCATGTTCCTCCCGGGGGCGGGTGGTGACTGGCAGCTTCGGAGTGTTCCAGGCACAGCTCCATATGAGACATGTGAGTGCCTTCAGTAATCAGTGTCCTTTAAGATTCTTTCTGTTTCTGTTATAGGCAATCAGGAGCCTTAGCTAATAGCCTGACCACATTAAAACACAAAAAGCTACATTTTACCACAGTGCTTTCATTTACATTCGACTGAAATCACTTGGTATGCTTGGGTTTCAATATTCTTTCAGCTTCCTTATCCTTCCAGGTACAATTACAATAGTTAAAAGGCACCTGGATGGGTATATGAATAGGAAGGGTTTAGAGTGATAGGGGCCAAAAGATGACAAATGGGACTAGATCAGATTGGGAAATCTGGTCAGTGTGGATGAGTTGGACCAAAAGGGTCTGTTTCCATGCTGTATGACTCTATGGCTCTATAACTTCCGTTATATTTTGATTTATTGTCAGGGGTACCCAAGAACAGTGAAAAGCTTTGTTCGCGAGCAGTTCAGGTGGATCTTAGTAAGCGAGGAGATACAGATCATCGGGTAAAAAAACTTGGACAGTTACACCACATAGGATGTGCGCCAGGCAAGATCAATAGTAACAAGCTCAGCATTATTTAGAGAGTCCATTCATCAGTTTAATAACAGTGGGGAAGAAGCTGTTCCTGAGCCTATTGCTGTGTGTGTCCAAGCTTCCATATCTTCTGCCTGAAGGAAGAGGTTGTAGGAGAGCATTACTGGGGTGGAATGGGTCTTCGATGATGTTGGCAGCCTTTCTGCTGCAATGATCCATGTAGGTGGAGTCTATGGATGGGAGGTTAGCGTCCGTGATGGTCTGGGCTGTGAACACAACATTCTGTAATTTCTTACCATCCTTGGCAGAGCAGTTACCATACCAGGCCATTACACACCTGGACTTTATGCTTTCTGTGGTGCATTCGTAGAAGTTGCTAAGGGTCCTTATGGACATGCTGAATTTCCTGAGTCACCTGAGGATGAGGAGGCATTGCTGTGCCTTCTTGACTGTTGCATCTACATAGGAAATCCGGGACAGATTATTGGTTATTGTCACTCCTAGGAACTTGACGCTCTCAACCCTCTCAACCTCCGCTCCATTGATGTAGTTGGGGATGCATTCCCCTACTTTCTTTTTGAAGTCAATGATCAGTTCTTTAATTTTGCCGACATTGAGAGAGAGGTTATTACCATTGCACCACGTCACCAAGCCCTTTATCTCCTTTCTGTATTCTGACTCTTTGCTGTTTGATATCCGTCCTACCCACAGTGGTGTTGTCAGCAAACTTCCAGCTGACATTCATTTGGAATTTGGCGACACAGTCGTGGGGTTACAGGGAGTACAGTAGAGGGGCTGAGAACACATCCTTTGTGAGCTTATTGTGGAGGAGGTGCCATTGCCTACCTTCATTGATTACAGTCTGTGGGTCAGAAAGCTGAGGATCCAGTTGCATCCTGGTGCTACTGAGCTCTGGGAAGTATGATGGCTGCTGTACTGGCTCCTCTCAGATGCCTTGATGGGTGTCCACTTGTGGTGCAGGGCCTAGAGGGCTTGTTGTGACCTAACCAAAAGGGATCAATGGAGTCACTAACAGCAGGAGGTGAAGAGGCAGGTTATCTCTGGAGTGTCGCTGGGTGCCTGTTGTTCCTCCTCCCTATCATAGAATCTCTCCAGTGTGGAAACAGGCTATTTGGCCCAACGAGTCCACACTGACCCTCCAAAGAATAACCCACCCAGACCCATTTCCCTACCCTATTACTCTACATTACCCCTGACTAATGCACCTAACCTACAAATCCCTGAACTCTAAGGACAATATAGCATGGCTAATTCACCTAACTTGAACATCTTTGGGCTGTGGGAGGAAACCAGAGCACCAGGAGGAAACCCACGCAGGCACAGGGAGAACGTGTAAACTCCACACAGACAGTCGCCCAAGGCTGGTATCAAACCCAGGTCCCTGCCTCTGAGAAGCAGCAGTACTAACCACTGAGCCATTGTGTCACCCATAAGTGCTCTACAGCTCCTCATGAGGAGATGGATGGTCTGGAGTGAGTACAAGCCAAGTCAAGGGGAGGAGATGGCCTAGTGGTATAATCATTAGGTCATTAATCCAGACCTGGGCAATTCTAGGGGTCTGAATTTTAATGGTACCACACAGATGATGGAATTGAATTTAATAAAAATCTGGAATTAAGAATCTAATGCCACCCATGAAACTATTATCAATTGGGTTGAAACCCATCTGGTTCACTCATGTTCTTTTAGCGAAGGATCTCTTCTGTCCTTATCTAGTCTATGCATGGCTCCACACTAACAGCAATGTGGTTTGTTCTCAACTGCTCTCTAAGCAGTTAGTGACAATCAATATATATTGGCTTAGCCAGCAACACACATCCTATGCTTACATTAAAAAGAAAACCTGCCTCAGTCTTCCATTGAATGAATGCATCCATCATTCTCACGATGGAGTAATGATCCCCTCACCTATCAGCAGATACCAACTTTCTCTGCCAACACTCACTCCCTCACCCATGCTATCATGCCAAAGCCATGACAAAATATGGGGGCAAAATCAACTGCATCACACTCCAGTCTATACTTCCTCGGGAGCTACCACTTAACATGTATTCCTTTGCCTTATCTGTCTATCCAAAACACATCAATCATGGTTTTCAGGATTAAAATTCCATATATCACTGTTCAGCCCATCTGACCAGCCAATCTATACTGTCCTTTTGTCTAAGGTTTAGTTCTTCCCTATAACCACACCACTAACGTATGTGTCATCAGCATCATGTTTCCTACATTTATATGTAGGTCACTAATGTACACTACAACAGGAAGGGACTCAGCACCAAACCCTGTAGTACACCATTGGACACCAGCTTCCAGTCACAAAAACATCTTATGACCATCACCCTCTGCTTCCTGGCACATACTCTATTCTGGATCCAATCTGGCAAAATTGCCCTAGATCCCACAGGCTCTTAGCTTTTTAAACAGTCTACGATGAAGACCATAAGACCATAAGACATAGGAGTGGAAGTAAGGCCATTCGGCCCATCGAGTCCACTCCGCCATTCAATCATGGCTGATGCGCATTTCAGCTCCACTTGCCAGCGTTCTCCCCGTAGCCCTTAATTCCTCTAGACAACAAGAACCTATCAATCTCGGCCTTGAAGACATTTAGCGTCCCGGCTTCCACTGCACTCCGTGGCAATGAATTCCACAGGCCCACCACTCTCTGGCTGAAGAAATGTCTCCGCATTTCCGTTCTGAAATGACCCCCTCTAATTCTAAGGCTGTGTCCACGGGTCCTAGTCTCCTCGCCTAACGGAAACAATTTTCTAGCATCCACCTTTTCAAAGCCATGTATTATTTTGTACGTCTCTATTAGATCTCCCCTTAATCTTCTAAACTCCAACGAATACAATCCCAGTATCCTCAGCCGTTCCTCATATGCTAGACCTGTCATTCCAGGGATCATCCGTGTGAATCTCCGCTGGACACGTTCCAGTGCCAGTATGTCCTTCCTGAGGTGTGGGGACCAAAACTGGACACAGTACTCCAAATGGGGCCTAACCAGAGCTTTATAAAGTCTTAGTAGTACATCTCTGCTTTTATATTCCAACCCTCTTGAGATAAGAGACAACATTGCATTCGCTTTCTTAATCACAGACTCAACCCGCATGTTTACCTTTAGAGAATCCTCGACTAGCACTCCCAGATCCCTTTGTGCTTTGGCTTTATTAAGTTTCTCACCATTTAGAAAGTAGTCCATTCCTATATTCTTTTTGCCAAAGTGCAAGACCTCGCACTTGCTCACGTTAAATTCCATCAGCCATTTCCTGGACCACTCTCCCAACCTGTCTAGATCCTTCTGTAGCCTCCCCACTTCCTCAGTACTACCTGCCTGTCTACCTAACTTTGTATCATCGGCAAACTTCGCTAGAATGCCCCCGGTTCCCTCATCCAAATCATTAATATATAATGCGAACAGCTGTGGCCCCAGCACCGAACCCTGCGGGACACCGCTCGTCACCGGCTGCCATTCTGAAAAAGAACCTTTTATCCCAACTCTCTGCCTTCTGTTAGATAGCCAATCCTCAATCCATCCCAGCAGCTCACCTCGAACACCATGGGCCCTCACCTTGCTCAGCAGTCTCCCGTGTGGCACCTTATCAAATGCCTTTTGAAAGTCCAGATAGACCACATCCACTGGGTTCCCCTGGTCTAACCTACTTGTTACCTCTTCAAAAAATTCCAACAGGTTTGTCAGGCATGACCTCCCTTTACTAAATCCATGTTGACTTGTTCTAATCAGACTCTGCTCTTCCAAGAATTTAGAAACCTCATCCTTAATGATGGATTCTAGAATTTTACCAACAACCGAGGTTAAGCTGATTGGCCTATAATTTTCCATCTTTTGCCTTGATCCTTTCTTGAACAAGGGGGTTACGACAGCCATCTTCCAATCATCCGGGACCTTTCCTGACTCCAGTGACTCTTGAAAGATCTCAACCAATGCCTCTGCTATTTCGTCAGCAACCTCTCTCAGAACTCTAGGGTGTATCCCATCAGGGCCAGGAGATTTATCAATTTTAAGACTTTTTAACTTTTCTAGCACTATCTCTTTCGTAATGGCAACCATACTCAACTCAGCCCCGTGACACCCTTTAATTTTTGGGATATTACTCATGTCTTCCACTGTGAAAACTGACGCAAAGTACTTGTTAAGTTCTCCTGCTATTTCCTTATCTCCCATCACTAGGCTCCCTGCATCAGTTTGAAGTGGCCCAATGTCTACTTTTGCCTGTCGTTTGTTTCTTATGTACTGAAAGAAACTTTTACTATTATTTCTAATATTACTGGCTAGCCTACCTTCATATTTGATCCTCTCATTTCTTATTACACTCTTTGTTATCTTCTGTTTGCTTTTGTATCCTTCCCAATCTTCTGATTTCCCACTGTTCTTAGCCACTTTATAGGATCTCTCTTTTTCTTTAATACATTTCCTGACTTCCTTTGTCAGCCAAGGTTGTCTAATCCCTCCCCGGTTAATCTTTCTTTTCTTGGGAATGAACCTCTGTACAGTGTCCTCAATTATACCTACAAACTCCTGCCATTTTTGCTCTAGTGTCTTCCCGGTTAGCCTCTGCTTCCAGTCTATTTTAGTCAGTTCCTCTCTCATGCCCTCATAATTACCTTTATTCAACTGTAACACCATTACATCAGATTTTGTCTTCTCCCTTTCAAACTCCAGACTGAACTCTACCATATTATGGTCGCTACTTCCTAAGGGTTCCCTTACTTTAAGATCTTTTATAGAGTCTGGTTCATTGCAAAGCACTAGGTCCAGAATAGCCTGCTCTCTTGTGGGCTCCATGACAAGCTGTTCCAAAAAGCCATCCTGTAAGCATTCCATGAATTCCCTTTCTTTAGATCCACTAGCAACATTATTTACCCAGTCCACCTGCATATTGAAGTCACCCATGATCAATGTAACCTTGCCTTTCTGACATGCCTTCTCTATTTCCCGGTACATGTTGCGTCCCTGGTCCTGACCACTGTTAGGAGGTCTGTACACAACTCCAATTATGGTTTTTTTGCCTTTGTGGTTCCTCAATTCCACCCACACAGACTCCACATCATCCGACGCTATGTCATTCAATACCATAGATTTAATTTTGTTCTTAACTAACAAGGCAACCCCACCCCCTCTGCCCACCTCTCTGTCTTTTCGATAAATTGAAAAACCATGGAGGTTTAACTGCCAGTCCTGACCCCCCTGTAACCAAGTCTCTGTGATGCCTACTACATCATAATCATTCACTATTATCTGTGCCATTAATTCATCGGCTTTGTTATGAATGCTACGAGCATTCAGGTAAAGTGCCTTAATGCTAACTTCCTTATTAGAGATGTTGTAAGTCATATGTCCTAAGTTATCCTTGCTTTTTTCTGCATTCTCAGTCTGCCTCAATTTTAAATCCGCCTGGAAACATGCTATCCTGCTGCTTATCTTTCCATTTACCTCCATACTCCCTGTCGCTTTCACTTTCCCTTCCCCCCAACTCAGAAGTTTAAAGTCCTACTGACCACCCTATTTATCCTCTTCGCCAGAACATTGGTACCTGATCGGTTCAGGTGGAGACCGTCCCAACGGTACAGATCCCCCCCGGTTCCAAAACTGATGCCAATGCCCCATGAAGTGGAATCCCTCTTTCTCACACCAATCCCTTAGCCACGTGTTTACTTGCCTAATTTTCTTATCCCTATGCCAATTGGCACGTGGCTCGGGCAGTAATCCGGAGATTATGACCCTTGAGAACCTGTACTTCAATTTCCTTCCTAGTGCTTGATAATCCCCAAACAAGTCCTCCACCCTAGCTTTGCTGATGTTGTTAGTCCCAACGTGGACCACAACAACTGGATCCTCCCCCTTATGCCTGAAACGTCGACTCTCCTGCTCCTCTGATGCTGTCTGACCTGCTACACTTTTCCAGTGCTACACTTTTTGCCTTAGAGTTACTAGTCCTGTGACAACACCACTATGCCTCACCCATGGATCATCATTACACCCTAAAATATTGGAAAGGCAATAGGAGTGCTAGCGTATTGCAAAAGATAATTGTGTAAAGATTTGTCAGCTAAAGGGAAATTCAGATGGAAAACGGAATTGAAGCCATTCGAGAGAAGTGTGTTCCTGGCCACATTCAACATCACATGAATACAGCTCCAATGTGAATCACTGGACAGCATCCAGGAAACAATAATCTTCCCAAGATCAGCAAAACTAAGGCCAATTGCACTACATGCACCTCGGCTCCAGCTAAGACAGTCTGACCTGCCCAACACAGTACTGTCACAAAACTCGGCGGGCAGCGTTCTTATTTTTGGCACCACAAAGGTCTTTTCAGTGCCAAAATATCCTCCCCACCACATCAACAGGCTTCTAGTTCGGGCCTCACTGACGTGATTTCGGATAGGTCATTTGCAGGGCGCTGGGAGCCTGCAATTGAATTTTGCAGAGTAGACAGATCATGACGTCAATGAGGGAATAATGCTAATTTGTTATTAGTGATGCTATTTTTAACCTCAATGCTTCTGCTAACGCCCTCGCTCACCCTTGTGCAGCTGAAAAGCTGTTAGCAGTCAGAAAGATTCCCTTCTAGCATTATTTAAAGGGGTCATCTCTTACGTTCAGGTTCACAGCTGATCGATTTCAACTGGCTGTTGCAGAACATTTGGTGATTTGGATGAACGTGTAAAGCTGGTGAGGTCCAGGTGTGCTATTTTGATGATGTCTTTGTTAGTGATTTCAATGAATCTGCTCAGACCACTCCCTCCCATCCATGCGGATGCAATGGTTCCTATTTCATTTATTCTGTAGCATGATAGGGAGAACAAGTAATGGGGGCCACAGAAGAACACAAGTTGCTTAAGGTGAGGAGGAGAAATTGAGCCTTTTATTGAGTGCTCATATCCATCCAGAGTCCTCAGGAACCATATCTGCTACCTGAAGCTCAAGTGAGGACGTGTGTGCAACAACCCTCTTCACTGAGGACATTCTCACTGACATCTGTCACCTGCCTCGGGAAGATCGGCAACTTTGGAATGGCTGTGAATTTTATGCATGGAGATGTGGCTAGGTTGGAGTGGGTGATATCACATGCATGTTCTTGCCTGTTACACACCGAGGGAGGGTCCCCGAGGATCTGTATGCGGAGCTGAAAGCATCAAAGAACTGCAGAATTCCTTGCTGCCGAGAAATCTGTGCACGAGTCTCAAAACGTTAGTCCAGAGATTACACCAAGTAATGTCGAAGGCTCATGGGATGCTATCCTCAGTTATGAGAGAAATTGAACATAAAAGTAGGGACATTATGCTTCAATTCTACAGACCCACATTTCAAACACTGCTTGAAGTTTTGGTCTCCTTACTTAAAGAAGGATGTCGATGCATTGGGGCGATTCAGATGAAGGTTAGGAGGATCGATGCTTGGAATGAACGGATTGTTTTATGAGGAAAGGCTGAACAAACTGGGTTTGTTTCTCCAGCTTAGAAGAGTGAGGTCATGACTTGGTCAGGCATGGAAAGGATGCCTCCCCCTTCTAAGTCAGTCCAGAACAAGCGGACATTTTCTTTTTTAAAATCAGGGCTCACTCTTTTCAGGAGAGAGATTAGGAGAATGTTTTTTCGTAAATTGAGAGATTTTGGAACTCTGCCTTTGAAGGCAGTAGAGGAAAGTGTCACTGAACAATTTTAAAGCAAAGGTAGATAGATTCTCATTAAGGAGGAGAAAGTGAGCACTGCAGATGCTGGAGATCAGAGTCAGAGAGTGTGGCGCTGGAAGAGCACAGCCGGTCAGGCAGCTGTGCTTTTCCAGCACCACACTCTCTAACTCAGATTCTCATTAAGGGCAGGAATCAGTGTTATTGGGAGCTGATGGGAATGTGTAGTTCAAAACACAAACAATTCCTCTCATAAATGAGGATAGCATTAGCTTCTTGATTTCTTGCTGTACCCATGTACTAACCTTTTGAGATCAACCATGCTCTTATCCAATGGTGAAGCAGGCTCAAAGCGCCCAATGGTCTACTTCACTTGCTATCACATATGGGTACAGAGTACTACTGATTGCATATCAATTGAGGGACAAACTGCAGCTAGAGGGGTGTTTGAGAATGGTGTGCAACCATGTTCAGGTAATGCAGTTATGCACAGAGTTCACAGAAGGGTCACAAGTAATATTGGGATGACCGGCTGGTGAGCACAGAACAAATACAGCAGCAACTCAGGGAGGACATGACAACTGGGTTCTGCAACACTCAGAGGACCACTGATGATCAGAGCCCGGCTAAGTCCCATGCTGATGGCAGGAGTCTCGTCATGGCAATGGTAAGTTTGCTAGACACAAAGCAAAAGTCAGGGGAATATCTGTCGGAGACGCCAGAGGTCACACGCAACAGCAATCTGCAATAGCTCCGAGCTCTGACACAGACCTGCGAGCATGTGGTTTTCTCCTTGGAGATGGATCTTCGATTATGGAAAGAAAGCAGTAAGAATACTGAGTGAGATACTCAGCCATGATCAGATTGAATATTGGAGCAAGCTTGGAGGACCAAATAGCTTATTTCTACCTTTTACTTTCTATGTTTCTAACCACCACTGGGTGTGTGAAGGAATGCCATTTTGAGCACTCAATCCATATGCACTCTGACCCCATCACTGTAGCCCTGGCTCTATACAGAAACGGCTAGCTGACACCTGGACATCCCTTAAGGTGCCCCCATCAGCTCAGGGAGACAGGGAGCTGCCATTGTGAACCCAAGCGGAAGATGAGTGGGCATCGGTTCCTAAGGTCCTTCCTCTTTGGGTATGACTGGTGATAGCATGGCTCCTCATCACCTCCAACATTGATCTGACAACATCCAGCAGGTGAGGCCAAGGAGGATTCTCATGCACCAGTAGGCCAAAACCTTCATGCCCCACACCTCCAGAAGAACCATGGCAACTGGACACACACTAAACAGGCTACCTCTGGCTTCACCGCTAACATTGGGTAATTTCCACTTGCTCCAGAGATGTGTAATAACACCTCTGAAACAGGTTGATTAAAACTTCTGATTTAAAAAACATAGAAATAGTCATCATGAAAGAAAACATAAGGGCATTTTAGATCTCTGTGACAGAATTTGAGTTAAATTAATGTTGTGGTATGACATGCATATAGACATGGTAATATTTTGTGTTCACTTGACTATTGCGTGCGTTTGTTTGGACGTCCTCCTTTCAAAGTCATGTTGCATTGTATAATGACAAGGTGAGAATCAGTGGATCAGCTCCCTCTCTCATTAAACTCCTCTTAGAGCAAATATCTTTATTTTCTTTTCAGCACACTTCAATGGAGACATAGTACTGGTTAGAATTAATGAACCAATTACAAGATTTTCTTGAGTGGAAGAATAATTTCATTACCTACCAACCCAGAGTGAAAAAACAAATTCATAACATCAAACACACGCAGAAAACCACAGGCGATACTTTTACAAAGGAGGCTCTGTCTGGTACAGACAGGAAGAATAAACTAGGCAGTTTAGAAGTCCTTAGAGTCCTAGAGGTGTTCAATTTTTAACCTGAGACCACACAGTTGTTCAATTGTTGACTGGCATCGTCACCCGTGGGGAAGTCTGATGCAGAGAGAACCCAGGAGACAGAAAGAAAGACTTTCAATGTTGTTACAAATTAATTTTTTCTTCTCCGTGGTCCAAGGTTCACAGAAATTGGGTACATGAGATCCATTGTGATTCCATAAAACGAACAGTGTCAAGGCAGCAATGCTGTGAACATGGTTTTCTTTGCTAGAGCAATAGTGTAGCTCCTTTATTCAGAAGGGGAGGTGTGCAGAAAACAGGAAACTACAGGTCATGTTAGCTTAATGCATGCCATAAGGGGAAATGTTAGAAGCTATTATTAAAGATGTTATAACTGAGCACTTGGATAAATTAAACCTAATCAAACAGAGTCGACACGGTTTTTTTTTTGAAAGGGAAATCATGATTAAATAACATTGCGGAATTTTTTGAAGATTTTCTGTAGATTAAGGGAATTGTGAGTCTACTTACAACAAATGGACTGCAGCAGTTCAAGAAGACAATTCACCACCACCGTCTCAAGGACAACTAGAGATGGCATTGACTGACTGGCAGAGAGTTGGGATAAAAGGGTCTTTTTCCAGGATGCAGCCAATGACGAGTGGAGTCCCGCAGAGATCACTACGGGGACTTCAATTAATATAAATGATTTGGATGAAGTGGCCAAAGGTACTGCCGTTATGTTTGCTGATAACAACACAAAAACAGATGGGCAAGTGAGTGGTGAAGAGAACACAAGGAACTTAGTGGGTGGCACGGTGGCACAGTGGTTAGCACTGCTGCCTCACAGCGCCAGAGACCCGGGTTCAATTCCCGCCTCAGGCGACTGACTGTGTGGAGTTTGCACGTTCTCCCCGTGTCTGTGTGGGTTTCCTCCGGGTGCTCCGGTTTCCTCCCACAGTCCAAAGATGTGCAGATCAGGTGAATTGGCCATGCTAAATTGCCCGTAGTGTTAGGTAAGGAGTAAATGTAGGGGTATGGGTGGGTTGCGCTTCGGCGGGGCGGTGTGGACTTGTTGGGCCGAAGGGCCTGTTTCCACACTGTAAGTAATCTAATCTAATCTAAAAGGATAGATGGGTTAAATGAGTTGCCAAAGATTTGGCAAATGGAGAATAGTGTAGGAAGGTGTGAAATTGTCCATTTGGTAGGAAGCATAAAAAAGCAACATATTATCTAAATGATGAGAGAATTCAGTACTAAGAAATGTCGAGGGAAATGCATCCCAGTATTAAAGTCACAAAAGGGTAGTATTTAGGTATGGCAAGTAATTAAGACAGCTAAATCAATGTTATCATCCATTGTGAGGGGAACTGAATACCGAAATGGGGAAGTTAGGCTTCAGTTCTACAGTTGATTAGTGAGACCACAACTGGATTATTGTGTGCAACATTGGTTGCTTATTTAAGGAAGAGTGGAAGTGCATTGGAAGCAGTCCAGAGAAGGTTTAATGGACCATTACCTGAAATTGGAATAGTGTTTTATGAGGAAAGTTTAGACAGGTTAGGCTTGTACCCACTGAGATTTTGAAGAGTAAGAGTCAATGTCATTGGAACATACAAGATGCTGAGGGGTCTTGACAGGGTGAATGTGAAAAGGATGGGAGAATCTAGAACATTTTAAAACAGATGGGAGATTAATCTTTTTTCCCCACAGAATTTCTTGAGTCTTTGGAACTCTGTTCCTGAAGAAATGCTGGAAGTAACGCCATTGAATAGGTTTTTAAGGCAGAGGTTGATAGATCATTGAGAGGGAAGGGAGTAAAAAGTTATTGGAGGAATGCAAAAAAAATGTGGTGCAATCAGATTACCCATGACCCAGGTTGAAATGTGCAATGGGTCATCAATTGGTGAGGCCAAGAGGTTCAGGGTGATGACAATGCCCTGAAGGTGGCATCTCCTCGTCAGCCTCTTCGCGGGTCTCATGGTGCGCATGTAATGCCCCCTGGGTGAGGTCTGCACTGATGGAGAGCATTAAGGAATAATGCAACAGTGCTACCTCAGGGATGCATCCACCTCCACTCCACCAAAAAGGCTGGTGATGACTGAGCTGGGGTATTCTAACTGCTCTCTGCAACTGCCCCTGTGGAAAGCACAAGGGAGCATCAAGGACTTGGGCTACCCAGCAGGTGCCTCAATCAGCGCAGTAGTTGACAGAGCAACAGCACAGACTGGCCAAGAGTAGATTCCATGCCTTTCAAGTGAGTACTGAGCTTTCAAAGGACTCTTCATTGGACCACCTCCCATTTCCCTGTCACTAATGGCTCAATGCTATGGCAACCTCCTTATCTTCAGCATTGCCCGACTCCGTCCATTAACCCCCACCCAACCTCAACTCAAGGGCCAAGTGTATGGAGCTACAGAGTACCAACATCACGATGAGACAGCACTTCAGAATTACCTGCTCTCTATTCCTACAGGATTCCAGAGAAAGGTTTCAGAAGGGTCACCTTCAGCCCTCATTCCAATGTCACATTCCCATGATATGGAATGGCATGACAGCTCAGTGGTTAGCACTGATGCCTCACAGCACAGGGATCCAGGTTCGATTCCAGTCTCGGGCGACTGTTTGTGTGAAGGTTGCACATTCTCCTTGCATGTGTGTGGATTTCCTCTGGGAGCTCCACTTTCCTCCCACAGTCCAAAAATGTGCTCGTCAGGTGAATTGGTCATGCTAAATTGCCCGTAGTTTTAGGTGCATTAGTCAGAGGGAAAATGGGTCTGGGTGGGTTACCCCTCAGAGGGTTGATGTGGACTGTCGGCTTTCTAATCTAATCTGGAACACCTGGTTGATTAAGGGTTCATAGAATCCCTATAGTGTGGAAACTGGCCATTTGGCCCAACAAGTCCATATCGACCCTCAGAAGAGTATCCCACTCAGATCCATTCCCCTCCCCTATTACTCTACATTTGCCCCTGACTAATGCAACTAACCTACATATCCTTATGAGGCAATTTAGCATGACCAATCCACCTGACCTGGACTGTGGGAGGAAACTCACGCAGATACAGGGAGAATGTGCAAACTCCACACGGACAGTCACCCAAGGCTGGAACTGAACCTGGGTTCCTGGTGCTGTCAGGCAGCAATGCTAACCACTGAGCCACCATGCCACTCACACCATTACTGATATCAGAGAGATGTAACTGACCCACATATTCTGACAAAGTTTGGGGGTATAAAGTGGCTGCCCAGTCTGATCAGCTCCTGCATTTACCAGCTCATACAGAGTGCGAGGCCTTTCCCTCTGCTATCACTTGTCTCTCAACTTCACAGAATGTAGTGAATTGTTCAAGAGCTTCTGGCATGGCAACTACATCCTATGATTCCCCAGCAGCTGACCCCAGTGGGTGCCTCCATCTATGCCCTCATGGTCTGGCTGGGAGTAATTCCTTCTCCAAACAGAGCAAACAGCTCATTTCTCCTGTCAGAGACAGTATCTGTCGACAAGTCAAAGGAGCCGTTGGAAAGTCTTAAGAGCCATCTGGCCAGACGAGCATGAGACTGTAAAAACAACCTTAAAAGACATGCCCAAAACACTCCATTTCTCCAATGGAGGCAGCAGAGTTCACGTCCAGATCTAATAGCAGTACTTATCTTCCTTGCATACTGTTTGTACCTCCCAAGACATCTTGGTCTAGATGGATGTCATTAATCTGTAGGTAACTGGTGCACTAGCTAGGTGGAAGCAATTGAAATTCTGGCCCATCTTTGCTGGTTTCTATGACTTCACTCCTCCTAAAATAGTCCTGCTTTAATGCCCATGTTTAGCAATACCTAAAATGACTGCCCCCAGACTGCCAATGGCTCCTCTTATCTCCTGCACTCTGGGCCTTTGCCCAATGTTCTGCTCCATAGTTACAGCAAAAAGAGTTTCTGCACAGATTCCAATTGGTAGAAAATCAGAAAAAATAACAAGAAAAACAACTATGTTCTTTTTCAGCTTGAGGTAACAGCAAAAGCTCCTCAAATTCTTAATATCTTTTAGAAAATAAGACATGTTGTTTGCATAAAGACCTAAACAAGCAAAACTGAAGAATATCTATTTCGAGCAAATGTTAAGACATTACAGACGCTTTTATAACAACTGGTAATACACATGAAACATGCTCTGAACCACACATCCAATACAAAAATGGGCAAGTGCAATTTTTAACAATACAGCACATCTGACTAAGGGAAAATTCAGCATGATTTAATTTTGTAAAATATTTCAGGATGCAGGATTCAATCAGTCTGAGGAAGGTTTATTAGATAGAATGTACAAAAAAATTGATGAAATGTAGCATTCATTGAAAACAATTATACAATAACTTGCATCTATAGCACAAAATCATGAAATGGTGATAGCATTTAAAAGATTTACCCAATGTCCATGTATGTACTGATTCACTGACACAGCAATTCACCTAGTACCATTCCTCTGCCTCTCCCTCGCCCTGCAAATGTTTCCTTTTTTAAAATTCCTTTTTGATAGCCATGAATTACCTGTCACTTTTAAGCAGTACTTTTCCAGATCTTAACCACAAAGGTTATCCACATGTCTCCATTGCTTTTATCCAATTACTTTAATTCAGAGTCCTCTAGTTTTCAAACCTATTGAGAAAGTTTCTTATCCAACCACTCAGACCAGACTCCTACCTCTAACAAATCTTCTCCCAAATGTCTCTTCTCGAAGGGGAAACAGCGCCAGGTTTTCCAACTTCTTTACATGACTTCAGTTCTTCATCCTTGTGACCATTCATGTAGTATTTTTCTGCAACCTCTCTCCATTGCCTTCACGTCATTGCGAAAGTGGGTGCAATACTACCAGGTTGAGGCCGAATTAGTGGCTATATCGGAATCTTTAATATACCAAGGTAAACTGCTGAGTTGTAATCAGACAGAAATTGAAACTCTTCTGAAGCAGGAGACATGAGGGCAGATGATTGAAAGCTTGGCCAAAAAGGAGCATCTGAAAGGCACCAAAACAAAGCATTTTGAGAAGGAAATATCAAAACTTAGTGTGACATGAGGTTTGAACACACAGATGGCCCAAATGTTTCAAACATGAAGAGAAATTAAGATTAGGGAAGTAAGTATTTACAGTACTTAGATGGAATGAAGACTGTGATTTACTTTGTCTGTCTGCCCCTTCCTCCCCTCAAAAACACCCTTTCTTCCAAAAAGACTATTGAACTCCTCCAGCTGCTCTCCCTCACTGTCACCACCTGCTGCCAGAGGCTCCTTTACACTCCAACCGAAACAGTTGATGGCACTGCCAGGATGGTAAAGCGAATAAAGAGAGAGAGAAAGGACGAAGTTCAATGAACACACAGAATCAATTGCTGTGTACACTGTGAAGACCACCTTTTTACTTGGATTGTCAACTGAAGTGGAGGCTTTAAAGCAAGGACACTGAAGAACAAGATGTTGCAGTTCTAAAAATGAGTTACCCTTTGTGAGTTGCATCCACGGAGGGTGTCATACACCTATTCAGGAAGGCCTTGTTGGTTATTCTGTTGACCAGTTGTGGGTTCAGCAGAGCTCAACCACTTGATTGGTTCCTGGGCAGCCTTATATTTGGACAATACAGCCGAAACTCTTATCCTGCCAAAGATAAAGGACCTCATTCGCTTTCTTCCCCTCCTGGGTGCAGAAGTAACAGAAAATATTTCAGTAGCTGTTGTTACTCACCCTTTCCCTTCAAACTGCTCTCTGCAAATCACCTGTTGAATAGAAAAGGGGGAGAAACTGCCTCCAAAGTCACTGAACGGGGCAAATTCTCAACCAATGAATGAGAAACAGCAGCAGTTCAAACAACTTTGTCTCATGGACAAAAAAATTGGCAGGAAGTGGAAGGAACTAAAAGAAACATCTCATCACCTCCTGTGGTCCAGATTGGTGCTATCAAACTGTTTCTCTCTGATTTACATTTTTTCTCTTTTTCCAACATCAATATCCTTGTCTTGTTGCTTTGTGCATCTGTTTGTGCACGTTTGGGAATTTTAAAAAGGGGTAGAGTTTAAGTTATAGAGTTATAAGTTAGGAATTCAGGTTCCTTTCTTGCCATTGATTAAAAACAGTTTGATTTTAATAAATAGTCATTTTCTTGTTAACGGAAAAAAAAGTCTGATGTGCATACTTCTTAATCTGAATATTAAAACAGTTAGGTGAAATTGGGCAATTTGGTGTTGAGTCAAGTTTGTACATTTGTGGTGTCTCCAAGAATTGAGGGCTTGCTTCCTATCACACCACACCAGTGAGTGGTGACAATACTCTTGATCAATGTGACTACTTAAACTGTGCAGCTGCACAGAGACTTAAAAATGCCTGCATAGTCTGCATAGACATAAGCCTTTAAGTCTCTTAGAGACTGTGTATGTTCAGCTCTTAAAGGAACTGTGTACTTATTGCCTGCAAAATCCAGAAGGGAGTAAGTTGCCTATCATTTCTTATTTAAGCTTTTGTCACAGTTCTGGCCTCAAGGTGATGGTGATTGTTTGCCATTTTTGGCCTGTAGAGCAGGATGAGCTACAGGGACAAGCACCACATCCTTGTTTCTCTTCACTTAAGATATATCTCCCTACCCAAAGTTGCAAGTGATGGGTCCAGTCCTCCAGTGCTTTAATAAAGTAGGAAGATCTCTAAAACTTTCTTCAATAAATCTGTCCAGAGTACTGCATTTCAATGAAAGACAAACCCATGAAGCCAGCACCTGGGCCTCTCAGCGTGTTGAGACTTGTGACTGAGAACCTCCAGCTGCTGCTGAGCTTTAGCTGCCGGTGCATTTATTTGATGCTCGTTGTACAGCACCTAATCTGATTAACCTACTCACAAGGTTTATTGCACCTAGTTTGTACATATGGAGCATATGTTACCACTCTATCGATTAAAAAGTCTATGCGCTTCACATGGTTACCTTCATGTCTTATCTACTTAATCTTTGCGAGCTTACTCACTTATGGGACGTGGATGTCGCAGGTTAGCTAGCATTTGCTGCCTCCTGACGCACCAGCTTCATTTAAATCTTTTCATTTACCAGTTTGATTTAAGTTGATAAAATATATATCTGTCTATATTAAAGAATAAGTCCTTTAGAAGAAAAATGGATAAAAGGGGTTTGACTAAACCACCTATTGAGTTATGTCCTTGCAGAATCACAGTGTGGTTTTAGGGCAAAGAGTGGGGAAGTTAATATGCTGTTCGTAGAAAGACCACTGAAAGGAAAGTGCAGAGGTCTAAAGGTGTTGTTCATAGACCAATAAGAAGCTTTCGACAGTGAGAGTTAATCCGGTCTTGGGTGCTTGCTTTCCAAGCTTTCCAACCTGTGACTTATACATTACAGGCTGGTTGGATGTGTTTGTGCTTGTGGCATGCTGTCCATGCATTTTCACGAACCAGCAGCATAAAGTAAGGATGGGCTGTGTCTCCCAAATTCTTCAAATATCTCTTTGCCACAATGAGTGAGGAAGCCACTCGAGACATGCCCGCAGGCATCCACATTAGGTTGCATCCAGAGAACTTTTTCAGTCTCTCTAGACTGTGTGCCCGTGGGCAGGCATGCTCAGTTGAGTTCCACTCTTAATGGATCAGCACTACTCCAGGACTCAGGGCATTGAGTTCCAGTGAGATGCCATGAAGTCATGAACCATAGTTTGTTACAGGATGATTGGCAGCTTATGATATTACAGCCATGCAGGAAGGGACGAAGATGTAATCCTTAAGGAGCCCAGTTGACGGAGGGCAATCGTCCCCAGTCTCTAGTTACCTGCTGGACGCTCTGCCTGACAAAGGCAGGGGAATGTTTGAGATGGAAGAGGATGGTCGATGGCAGGTCACAACAGTTGTACTCCAACCTTACTGAAGCGAAGCTGGCCAATTGGGCATCAATATATTTTAAGTCCCAGAGCAATGCTCAATATCTTTACACACTTGAAGCTTTGGCCACATGTTGAGGCCACACCTCTCCATGGTGGTCATGCTAGTCAATACAGGCAAAGGGTGGAAAAACTCTGAGTGAAGTGTTTTTAGCAGAGGCACCATGCAGTCGATTATGTTCGATTCCCTACAGTGTGGAACTAGGCCCTTCAGCCCAACAATCCACACCAACCTTCCAAAGATAGCCCACCCAGATGCATTCCCCTACCCTATATTTACCCCTGACTAATGCAACTAATACTATGGGAAATTTAGCATGGCCGATTCACCTGACTGGCACATCTTTGGTTTGTGGGAGGAAACCGGAGCACCCGGAGGAAACCCACACAGACACGGGGAGAATGCGCAAACTTCACACAGAGAGTCACCCAAGGTAGGAATCGGACCCAGGTCCCTGGCACTGTGAGGCAGCAGTGCTAACCATTGAGTCACCCATGCCTTAGGTCTCACAAGGAAAAGTCAAAGAAAGTGCTGAGTGTATGTGTCAGTGCATTCACAGACCTTCTGAAACTAACAGGAGTGCGATTGTGTCGGCAGAACATTCCCGGCCTTCAAGCAACTGAGGTGGAACTGGTGCAGAAGGATAGAGGAGCTGCAACAGCAGGCAGAGCCAGTGGAGTCACCTGCAAAGGTACTGGAACCAATAAAGACATCAGTTAGAAAGAGAATCTAAAAGTGATGCTGCAATCTCCAAATAACGGAGAGAATGTGAAAGGTCTCTCAGGGTGGTCCAACTGTTGGATGATACCTGCACCCACAAGGCCGATTGCCTCATAGGTAACATAGCCTTGATTATAAGAGAATGATCGAGTGTCATTGCAGTGGATACATGAGCACAGTGTGAGCATGCAGAGCCAGGCTGGTCTTGAGCACCTGCCCAGCAAGTGATGAAGGTGCCTACTGAACAGAAACTGCTGTGAAGGGCCAACTACCATCAGGCACCAGTTTGTGTGGAGCTAAAATTAAATAAAGTCCCTCTCTGATTGCAAAAAACAGTGCAAGTCAGGAAAGCCACTGTTGCAAAAACTGGACAAGTTCCTTTAGCAAACTGTGCAACCTAGAATCTCCAAACAACTACTCAAAGTTATCAGTAAAGTACGTGCATTATCCAACTTAACAGCTAAAATCTATTTGTCACTGACAGGGCCGAATCATATTTTTCTTTTCACTTTATGGACTCCAAATTGTTATAGTGCTCAAACAGGCCATTCAGCCCATCAAAATCTCCAGCTCGTTAAATGAGCATCATATCTTGGTGCCAATCTCTTGCATAACATTGACTCACCTCTCGTCTCAAATCTGTTTGTCACACTTAAATATCTTTTCTCACATTTTTGAAGCCAATACACCCACTCTGCCTTTAACTCAAGAAAGCCTGGTTAGATTGGTTCCTTTCAAAACATAAAAATATCTGGGCTTGGGAAAGGTATCCCACACAGAAGGGATCCTTTATTAAAAGCTAACCTTGGAAAAATCAACTGAGTGAGAAGGGGTTGAGTGAAGGGCTGGAGTCAGTTCATCATTCCTCACTTGGGAAAAATAGTCTCTCACAGACTTCCCATCCCCAATCGTCAAATGTGACCCAGATTGATTACAGGTCTGTCAGGAACAGATCTAGCCACATCTCAAAAGAAGTCTACCCCAGGCACATCACAACAGCATCTCCTCAGAAACAAAGACTGTTGTGTATGAGCTGGATGTCTGCTGAATTCTGACTGATGTGCGAGATGTCAATGATAATTGACAAGAATGGTCACTGGCAAGTTGCAAGGAAATGCTTGATATATATAAATGAATATATATAGTTTTTAAAAATAATGAATTATAAAGAATCGTAATGAGCTGGCGACCCTCGCTTAGAGGCTAGTCCTAACAGTTTGCTTTGAGACAGGTCCAGCGGAGGTAGGGGGAAACTAACACAGGCTGAGTGAAGATTCAAGTGTGGAGAGATATTGAGTATTGCTCTGGTGCTTGAAGTATATTGGTGCCCAATGACCAGCTTCCCTTCAGCAGGTTTGGGGTACAAATGCTGTGACCTGCCAGCAACCCCATGCCCCACCACACCCCACGCATTCCCCTTGGGATCAGTGAATGCCCACCCGGGTGACCTTTAAAGATGGCATCAGGAACTTCAAAGTCTGTAGGTCCTGGCTGGAGCAATGGATTCATGGAAAACTTGTGCCGGAAAACCCAACCCTTTCCTGAGTGGAAGTGACTCCCACTTCCAGGACTGTCTCCTGACTTAGAAGTCCTATTGGAAGAGTCCACCTGAGAGTACTGCTCAATAATCAATGGATAACTCTCAACCCTCATCCAACCAAGTGGCAAAATGCAGATCTGATCATCCTGGCCTGCTGTTGGGTCTGAGAGTATTGCTAACTTCACAGAATCCCTACAGTGTGTAAACAGGCCTTTCGAGTCCACAACGACCTTCCAAAAAGCATCCCACGCAGCCCTGTTTTGACCATGGCTAATTCACCTGGCCTGCACACAATGGGCAATTTAGCATGGCCAATGCAGGTAACCTGCACATCTTTGGATTGTGGGAGGAAACCAGAGCAAAGCCACACAGACACAGGGCGAACACTCCACACAGACAGTCACCCGATGATGGTATCGAACCTGGGTCACTGGTGTTGTGAGGCAGCAGGGCTAAACACTGAACCACTCTGCCATCCTTGCCAGTTACTTGGTGCCTTTATTTAAATGAACCTGTTACTGAGACTTGATACCGGTCAACATTAGGAAGGAGTGGGTCCGGAATGTTACACCTCTGGCAGGAACTTTCAGGAATTTTACCATGCCAATGAGAATAGTTTCTACAGTAGAATTTTGAGGAAGGTCTACATCGATGTTTCCAGGTTGTCACGGTGCTTTGATGCCGATTAAATGCATGAAAGCCAATTTTCATCAGCAAGCTTCCACAAGGAGTTTTGGGAAAAATGAGCAGGTAATATCTTACATTTCGGCCGATGTATAATTGCAATCTGAAGAATTCCCCTGCTCTTCTCTAGAACAGCACTTCGAATCTTTTAACTCTCCATGAGAGAGGAAATGAGGCCTCAACATTTCTTCTGACAAACAGCATTTATGCAGTGTAGCACGCCCTGAGTATTGCGCTTAAATGTCAGCCAAGAATATGTTTAAGTCTCTAGCGTGAGTCTTGAAGCAGCAACCTTCTGTCTTAAAGGCAGCAACCAAAGTTATGAAGCATGCACAACAGCAACACTAATGATAAAAAGGATTTTCTTTTTTAGATGCTTCCTCATAAAGTGACTCACTTAAAACAACTTTCAATTTTGAATTAACTTTTATTTAAGGAGAATGAAGCAATTTTGCTCGTTCAAGCTACGTAGCACTGTGAAGCTCTGTGTGCTCCTTTACAACTGGAATTTGATTCAGATACTAGCCCAACGAAAGAGAGTTGCTAGGATTTCTCTTTCTGGCAGGTGTTAAGAATCAATAGTAAAAATAGTTACAGAGTCGACATCTAACTCTCAGTGAAAACAGAGCTCTGACTAAGATTCAAGCAGTTTTAATAAGTGGTCATAAGATCCTCTGCAAAACCAAATGAATAGTATGGGACATTCAAAAGAATTTCTTGCTCCAGGAGATTTGGAAATACAATACATGCAGAATTCGCCCCCTGCACACCCCACACCTGACCCCAAACCATGTTGCCACTTCCAGCCGCACAACCAAATGAAAAGCTGTGCAATTCAAAACAACAGCTCCGAACCAAGAGTTCATATCCTAAGGTTGTAAAATCCTGTATGTTTCAGTTTATGATGTCTTTATGATGAATAAGGGTCATGTCAAGAAACGTTCGGTGCACACTGGCTTACTGCAGACACATTTCCTAATGTGAACCGGCCCATTGCAGGCACAATGTCATGTGAACCTGTGAGCATTTTTTAAAGCTGGAGTAGAATCAATCAATTTGCAAAGAACAGCTATCAGCTGGATATGGTTATTGTTGCAGTGTTGTGCATCATTCTGCTCTATTACAAAACCTTGCATGAAGATTGAGTTACACTGACTGTATTGATTCATTTGGCTTCATTACAATGTGTTTCCTGTGTTTGCTTTTTAACTGAATTGATTGAACAGTTGTGTTTAACACAAGCTTTGAAGTGGCAGACATCTCTCATAAATATTATGTGGGTCCTGGTCTGTGCCTTTCAGTGGTACATTTCCCAATTACAATCAGTTTGGCTTATCCTCTTGTTGATCTCTGACATAACAGCCAGAATCCTGTATTTTTGGAGTTTAAGTGGCATCGGGCCTAAAAGCATGAGATACCTCCATTTGGGATTGAGGGGGGGGAGGCAGGTCAACCTGTCTCGCGTGATTAATTTTTCTCAGTGCAAACATCAAATCTTGTGGGTCAGAGGTTCCCCAGGACCTTCCCCATGCTCCTCCTCCCAGGCCAGGTTTAAACAGCATCCTGACACCATGCCAGCCAGGAGCATCTCTTGACATCTATTGTTCTCCCCTATCCAAATTCGCAATTATCTGACACCCGACATCATCGAGTCTTAGAGATAAACAGCATGGGCAACAGACCTTTCGGTCCAGTTTATTCATGCTGATCAGATATTCCACATTAATCTAGTCCCATTTGCCAGCATTTGGCCCATATCCCTCTAAACCCTTCCAATTCATATAACCATCCAGATACCTTTTAAGTGTTTTAATTGTACCAGCCTCCACCATTTCTTCTGACAGCTCATTCCATTCACACACCAGCCTCTGCATGAAAAAGTTGCCCCTTAGGTCCCTTTTAAATCTTTCCCCTCTTATCTTAAACATTGACTGTTCACCCTATCCGTGCCTCTCATGATTTTATAAACCTCTATAATGTCACCACTCAGCCTCTGACGCTCCAGGGAAAACAGCCCCAGTCTATTCAGCCTCTCCCGACAGCTCAAATCTTTAAACCCTGGGAACATCCTTGTAAATCTTTTCTGAACCCTTTCAAGTTTCACAACATCCTTCCTAAGCAGGGAGACCAGAATTGAGTGCAAGTCCACACTCCCTGCGGGCTATCTGGAAGAGAAGGGATGCTCTGTTTCCAGGGGTTTGTAACACAAGGTCACTTCAACTGACAAAGGCAGCCCAGCCCAAGGTTAATCCAGACAGATTTGTTTGTGCTCAAAGGGCATGAATGATATGTTGTGCACTGCCAGGATAAATACCACAGTTCAAATGCTCCATGCCTTAAGAATGTGGGTTAGCCACTCCCAAGGGCATCACACAGGACTGAATGCCAGGTGTCTCCATCAAATGCTTTACGTGCACTGAATACAACTCAATTAGCTGGAGCTACCAATGCACGTGCCACAGCGGTACCCGCTCTCTCACATCTGCCAGGGTTCACAGATTAAACATGAAATGATTTACAATATTCAGCAGCATGTTGGAGCCCTCCATGCCCCAGAACACCAGAGGACCCTTTGACAATATCATCAGAGACAAGCAAAGCAAAGCAGACAGCGGGCTTGCTCAAGCTCAGCTGTAGCTGTCAAGGCAGCATCCAGATGGAGCGGCCCATAAAGGAAAATTAAAGGACCGTGAAATCACTTTTGGTTCCCTGCTACCTATGTTACATAGAACCAAGTACTGTTTGCAAACATAGCACCTTGTACTACAGCGAGTGGGCATTTTTCTCCCTGTCAGGGTCCCTGATTGGTTCGGTTTCTCTTATAGACATCCTTCAAGGGCACTGATCCATGTGTGTCAAGTGAGGCGATGCCCAGAGCCCAGGGGCTGCCTGTCTCTGCTGCTCTCTGGGAGCAACCCAACCTCAGGGATATGCAAATGTAAACTAGGTGCATGGATTTGCATTATTCTCAGCATTATACAGGCCTCAACATCTTTGCATTGGATCAATGGCCTCAGTTGCTGACATTTGAGGAACGTATGTGTAGCCATGTGCATTCCAGCCTACCTGCGCCCTGCTGCTGTGGTCCAGAAAATGAGCTACAGGCATTTGCGGACAAGCTTGCAAAATAAATTCCATTGACTGTCAAACAAAGAACATATGCGTAAATGTTAGAAATCCAAAACTCTCAGCAGGAGTGGAACACCTCTCAGCCACAATTGGCTCCGTGTTCTTAGTATCTTTGTGTGTTAGTCCAAAGTCATTTGGTCTCAAATCTGGCCCGTATTACAAATATTCAAATAAGGGGCAAAATTAAGCCATTCAGCCCCTCCAGCCATCTCCACCATTCAACAGGATCTGATCACAACCTCCTCTTGCCTACCCCAACAGGTCTTGCCTACCCCAATAGGTTTTCACCCTCTTGCTTACCAATAACCTACGTGAATCTGCCTTAAAAATAGTCAAGTCCTCTATTTCCACATTTTCAGGAAAAGATTTCCATAGACTCTTGAACCTCTGAGAGGAAAGAAATTCACTTTGTCTGTTTTAAAGAGGTGATCCCTAATTTTGAATGGTAGCCCATTCTAGTTCTACATTTTCCCCCAAGAGGAAATATAATTTCCATGCCGACACAGTGACCAGTACGGTACACAATGCTCCAGATATGCTCTTCTCAGTGCCCCCTGTATAATTGAAGTACAACCTCCCTACTTTTGTATTAAATACCCTTCATGACTAATTCTACTAACTTTCTGAATTACTTGCTATGCCTGCATTCGAACCTTTTAAATTTTACGCGTGAGGATACCGTATTCCTCTCACCATTTTGACAACACGCTTCTTTTTTATTCTTTCTGCCACAATACACAAATTCACATTTCCCCAGAATATACTCTATTTACTACATCTTTACTCATTCACCTCTCCATATCTTCTATGAAGGTCATGCTTAACTTTTAACTCTGTTTCCCTTACTACTTCGCACCTAAGTTGTTTGTACCTAGATGCCTTTGTGCCTAAGGTGGCTCAGTGCACGATGACATTGCACACTTTTCACTGCACTCCTGTTCTTCTGTACTTGAGTGCACGTGACAGTAAAATCACTCTGGTGTGTCTGGCTCATATATGTGCGGAAAGTGTGTGCACATTCAGCTATTGACCGAGCATATTGATGACAGAACTCGAGGACCTTAGGCTCATCCGAGAGAACGAGATCTTTCTGGACAAGACCTTCAGCGAGGTTATTACACCAATCATGCCAGAAGAGAGCAGACGATGAGGAAGGCAGAGAGGAGACAGGTGCAAGAGACCCTGGGAGAAGTACCTGTCAGGAACAAGTTGAAGCTTTTGGAAACAGTAGAGACTGATGACACTGCCAGTTCGCAAGGCGGCCAGGTCTGTCAATCAAAAGTTGGCGCAGAGGCAGAGCGGAAGAGTCGGACATCGCACAGAGCCGTGGGAATAGGGGACTCCATTGTGAGAGGAACTGACCGGGGTTTTTGTGGCAGCAGACGGGATTTAAGAATGGTATGTTGCCTTCCCGGTGCCAGGGTGAAAGACATCGCGGACAGAGGGCAGGAAATCCTCAAGGACGAGGGTGAAGAGCCAGAGGTGGTGGTATATGTCAGCACAAATGATGTCGGGAAGAAGAGGAGGAACATACTACAGCGGGACTTCGGAGAACTAGGAAGAAGGCTGAAAAGCAGGACATCCAAAGTGATTATCTCCGGTTTGCTTCCAGTTCCTCGGGCTGGTGAGGCCAGAAACAGGGAGATAATGGACTTGAACGTGTGGTTGGGGAACTGGTGCAGGAAGCAAGGATTTAAATTCTTGGATCACTGGGGTATGTTTTGTGGTAAGCATAAATTCTACAAGAGAGACGGTTTGTACCTTAATAGGTTAGGGACCAGCATTCTGGCAGGCAGGTTTTTTTACTGCAACACTGCTACATTTAAACTAAGTAGCGGGGGGAGGGGACAAACTGGATGTTTAAAAAGGAAATTGAAGGGAAAGTTAGAACAAGAGAAGTCAAGAAAGACAACTGTATCAATGAGGCAGAAAACTCAAAGGGATCATGCTGTAAGGTTGAGTGAAATAGGAGTTGATGGGAAGAGTGAGGGCAGTAACAAATTAAAAATACTATACATGAATGCACGAAGCATTAGAAATAAGATGGATGAGCTTGAGGCTCTTTTGGAAATTGGCAGATACGATATTGTGGGGATAATTGAGACGTGGCTTCAAGTGGACAGCGCCTGGGAAATGAATATTCAAGGCTACACGTGCTATCGTAAGGACAGACTGACGGGCAGAGGGGTGGGGTGGCCATGTTGGTAAGGGAGGATATTCAGTCCCTTGTGCAGGGGGACCTAGAGTCAGGGGATGTAGAGTCAGTGTGAAAAGAGCTGAGAAATTCTAAGGGTAGAAAGACCCTCTTGGGAGTAATCTACTGGCCCCCAAATAGTAGTCTGGATGTCGGATGTAAGTTGAATCAGGAGCTGAAACTGGCCTGTCGCAAAGATGTCACTATAGTTGTTATGGGGGATTTTAACATGCAGGTAGACTGGGAGAATCAGGACGTTATTGGACCCCAAGAAAGAGACTTTGTGGAGTGCCTCAGAGATGGATTCTTAGAGCAGCTGGTGCTGGATCTGACCAGGGAGAAGGCAATTCTGGATCTGGTATTGTGTAACGAACCAGAATTGGTCAGAGACCTCAATGTGAAGGAGCCATTGGGAAGTAATGACCATAAGACATTAAGCTTCAATCTGCAATTTGAGAGGGAGAGGGTACAGTCGGAAGTGACAGTACTTCTGTTGAATAAAGGGAACTATAGAGCTATGAGGGAGGAGCTGGCCAAAGTTCAATGGTGCAATACCTTAGCAGGGAGGACCGTGGAGGTACAATGGCGGATATTTCTGAGTATAATGCAGATGATGCAGGATCAGTTCATTCCTAAAAGGAAGAAAGATCCCAGGAGGAGGCATGGGCGGCAGTGGCTGACGAGGGAAGTTAAGAAACATATAAAGTTAAAAGACAAAAAGTATAACATAGCAAAGATAAGTGGGAAAACGGAGGACTGGGAAGCTTTTAAAAAGCAACAGAGGATTACTAAGAAGGAAATACACAGAGAAAAAATGAGGTACGAAGGTAAACTGGCCAATAATATAAAGGAGGATAGTAAAAGCTTTTTTAGGTATGTGCAAGGCAAAAAAATGGTTAGGACTAAAATTGGCCCCTTGAAGATAGAAACAGGGGAATATATCACGGGGAACAAATAAATGGCAGAAGAATTAAATGGGTACTTCAGATCTGTGTTCATTGGGGAAGACACAAGCAATCTCCCTGAGGTAACAGTAGCTGAAGGACCTGAACTTAAGGGAATTTATATTTGCCAGGAATTGGTGTTGGAGAGACTGTTAGGTCTGAAGGTTGATAAGTCCCCGGGGCCTGATGGTCTACATCCCAGGGTACTGAAGGAGGTGGCTCAGGAAATCGTGGATGCTTTGGTGATTATTTTCCAGAGTTCGATAGATTCGGGGTCAGTTCCTGAGGATTGGAGGGTGGCTAATGCTATATCACTTTTCAAGAAAGGTGGGAGAGAGAAAGCAGGAAATTATAGACCAGTTAGTCTGACCTCAGTGGTGGGAAAGATGCTGGACTCTATTATAAAGGATGAAATTACGACACATCTGGATAGTAGTAAAAGGATAGGACAGAGTCAGCATGGATTTATGAAGGGGAAATCATGCTTGACTAATCTTCTTGAATTTTTTGAGGATGTAACTCTGAAGATGGACGAGGGAGATCCAGTAAATGTAGTGTACCTTGACTTTCAGAAAGCTTTTGATAAAGTCCCACACAGGAGGTTAGTGAGTAAAATTAGGGCGCATGGTATTGGGGGCAAAGTACTAGATTGGATTGAACATTGGTTGGCTGATAGGAAACAAAGAATAGTGATAAACGGCTCCATTTCGGAATGGCAGGCAGTGACCAGTGGGGTACCGCAGGGATCCGTGCTGGGACTGCAGCTTTTTACAATATATGTTAATGATATAGAAGATGGTATTAGCAATAACATTAGCAAATTTGCTGATAATACAAAGCTGGGTAGCAGGGTGAAATGTGATGAGGATGTTAGGAGATTACAGGGTGACCTGGACAAGTTAGGTGAGTGGGCAGATGCATGGCAGATGCAGTTTAATGTGGATAAATGTATGGTTATCCACTTTGGTGGCAAGAACAGGAAGGCAGATTACTACCTCAATTGAATCAATTTAGGTAGAGGGGCAGTACAGAGAGATCTGGGTGTTCTTGTACACCAGTCAATGAAGGCAAGCATGCAGGTACAGCAGGTAGTGAAGAAGGCTAATAGCATGCTGGCCTTCATAACAAGAGGAATTGAGTATAGAAGCAAAGAGGTGCTTCTGCAGCTGTACAGGGCCCTGGTGAGACCACACCTGGAGTACTGTGTGAAGTTCTGGTCTCCAAATTTGAGGAAAGACATTCTGGCTATTGAGGGAGTGCAGCGTAGGTTCACGAGGTCAATTCCTGGAATGGCGGGATTATCTTACACTGAAAGACTGAAGCAACTGGGCTTGTATTCCCTTGAGTTTAGAAGACTGAGAGGGGATCTGATTGAGACATATAAGATTATGAAAGGATTGGACACTCTGGCAGCAGGAAACATGCTGATGGGTGAGTGCTGAACCAGAGGACACAGCTTAAAAATACGGGGTAGACCATTTAGGACAGAGATGAGGAGAAACGTCTTCACCCAGAGAGTGGTGGCTGTTTGGAATGCTCTGCCCCAGAGGGCAGTGGAGGCCCAGTCTCTGGATTCATTTAAGAAAGAGTTGGATAGAGCTCTCAAAGATAGTGGAATTAAGGGTTATGGAGATAAGGCAGGAAGAGGATACTGATTAGGAATGATCAGCCATGATCATATTGAATTGCGGTGCAGGCTAGAAGGGCTGAATGGCCTACTCCTGCACCTATTGTCTATTGTATAAATCTAAATCTCATGTCGCCTTCACAATTTACTTTCCCAGCTCTCTTTGTAAGCTGGCCTGTCTGTGATGTTTCACTGCTGCCCTATGCTCTTCATCCATTTGCCTCCCTCAGCATCTCTGTAAGATTCCCCATCTTTTGCATCTGAAGAGACTTGTGGCTGGTCTGTCTCCACAACCACCACCCCCCCCCACCCCCACTCCCCCACTAAACATTGTTACCACTTTGTTCAGCTAGATTGTGCAGTGCACATCAAACAATTACTATCCTGAAGGTGGAGTCCACTGAGCACCGGAGAGCTCCTTCTGGACATTCAAGGCAATAGAAGCTAATCTTTAATGGATCAATATTCTGTTCAGTGATAGTTCTAGTGAATGCATGGGCTGCACTGTAAAGTTGTTTAACACGAACACCCCACTTGCTTCTCAAAGATCCTAGGCAGAGCTGCACAAGCTGCTCATAGATTACATTAAGGTTGACAGAATAGGAAATGCAAGTCAAAGTCCAGAATGTCTAAAGTAGCAGCAACGACATGCAAACTTCCCTCTGCAAATTGAGAACAAGTTCTGGGAGAATAAACCTCTTACTTAGGGGAAGAAGCAGCTGTCAGTATTTAAAGGATTTCTAGCCTGTCAATTTCCATAGCCTGTCAATTCCCTGGGGTACTCAACTTGTTCACCCTGGAGAGCTATAGACAGCCCAGGCTGTTAAAGCTAAAACGCAGAATTAAATCCTCAGATGACTCCCCTTTTAAATATTCAAGTAACAGGTTTGCCAACCTCGAGAGGGTTTCCCACACACCTCGAAATGCCCTCCAGTACGATGTGAAAGTCACCAGATGGGTGCCGCTTTCCCTGAAAATTAAAATGTCCTCCTTTACATTTGTCCTCAGTGGGACCAAATTTTGAGCACTATGTGCAGATTGCATAAGTTTGTTTTTAAGAGGACATTAAGTTATTGAAAGCAGTCTAATAGATTGATTTCCAAGTGAAGGCTCAGAGCTATTGGGGCAGATCAGTTGCCCTGGGACGTTCCAACAAAGAGAAGAGACTGGATTATGCACTGAGAATCACCCCAGGCTCTCCCTACTTTAATTTATTGGGTGATGTCTCTTTAATTAGTGTACGGAGGCAATTCCACCCATCTCCAGCTGAAGGTCGTGTCTCAGAGAGCTGCCAGCCGAAAGGAGGTCAAGATTGATGGGCACTGGCAGGAAGTTTGGGAGGGAGAGGAGCTGTGATTGTTCCCGAAGCCAAGCAAGTGCAGGATCTTACCAGGACTAACCTCATATGCCCCAGCAAGTAGGGCGGCATGCCTGTTGGACAGGGTGGAGAGTGGACACAGGAATACAAAACTGTGGGCAGGAAAAAGGCTCTTCCAATTTGCACAGAGGCCTGGGAAGGAAGTGTGGTCCACAATCCCTTCCCCCCCCACTCCTAGTAGCCCCACACATCCCTTACACTGACCAGCAGCATGCATGGTTACATTTACCAGGCTGGCATTCACTTGCAATCCTCTCCCACCTCACACTAAATCAGAGTGGTGGCAGGTTGCCTTATGACTGGGTATTAACTGCCTGTGTGCAGGCCTTAATGAGGGCAGCCTACTTCCTCCAACAACTATAAATCGTGCAGAAGCAAATGGGCTAGCAACAGCCAAATTTACTGAATTTACAAGTCAATGTGCCTGGTTTACTGCCAACAACTGAAGTGTAAACTGAGGTGGTCACAGTTATGTCTTGCAGTGGTCAAAAGTACTATTCTAGCAACTGCTCAGAAGATCAAATGTTTTGCAAGCCTTGGAACTCTCCCAAAGAAAACTCCTGTTTTTTTTAGAACAGAGGGGTATCCGTTTCAAAATAAGGAGTCTCTCATTTAAAATGGAGATGAGGTTGAATTTTTGCTGATCTCTGTGTTGCAAATCTCTGGAACTCTCTCCCCCTAAAGGTGGAGGAAGCAGAATTTTTAAATATTTTTAAGGCAGACGTGGATGGATTCTTGAAAAGCAACAGGGTGAAGGATTATTGGACATAGGCAGGAATGAGCAGTCCGTCAGATCCTTCCACATCCGGCAGAGATTTGCCTGTACTTCCACACACCTCATCTACTGAGTCCGTTGCTCTCGATGTGGTCTCCTTTACATTGGGGAGGCAGGACGCCAACTTGCGGAATGTTTCAGAGAACATCTCTGGGACACACGCACTAAACAACCCCACCGTCCTACGTTCGAACATTTTAACTCCCCCTCCCGCTCTGCCGAGGACATACAAGCCCTAGGCTTCCTCCACCGCCAAACTCCAGCCACCCGCCGCGTGGAGGAAGAACGCCTCATCTTCCACCTTGGGACCCTCCAACCACACAGAATCATTGTGGATTTCACCAGTTTCCCATTTCCCCTGCCCCCACCTTAGCCTAGATCCAATCTTCCAACTCGGCACCAGCCTCTTGAACTGTCCTACCTGTCCATCTTCTTTCCCATCTATCCTCTCCAAACTATCACCTCCACCCCACATTCAGCTACCCTATTGCATTCCCAGCTACTTTCCCCCCTCACACCCCTAGCCTAATGCCCCTCACTTCCATTTATGTCTCAGCTCCCTTGGGCTACCCCCTCATTCCTGATGAAGAGCTTATGCTCGAAAACATCAACTCTCCTCCTCCTTGGATACTGCCTGACCAGCCGTGCTTTTCCAGCTCCACACTTTTCAACTCTGATCTCCAGCATCTGCAGTCCTCTCTTTCTCCAGCAATGAGCAGTCCATCAAGTTAGCCGCCTTATTGAGTGGAGGAACAAGTCTTGAAGGGATGAGTGATTTACTTCTGCTCCTAATTTGTATGTTTGTATAAGCCCAACTGGTTCACAACAATCCTTCAAGGAACAGAAGGTATTATTTTAGCTTGCCTTGGCTGACACATGACCCCAACCAACAACATCACTGAGACAAACCGTTAAGAAGACCACATCTGAGAGTGACTAAGGAATTATTCATAATGGGGCCTTGCCAGCACAGCTCACATCCTTTGAACAATATAGAGGAATCCAAAATTAGAGGCCATTGGATTAAGGTGAGAGGGATCAAGGTAATAGAGAAGGGACCTAAGGGGCAACTTTTTCATGGAGAAGAAGTGGTGGAGACTGGTACAATTACAACATTTAAAAGGCATCTGGATGGGTGCAGGAATAGAAAGAGTTTAGAGGGATAGGGGCCAAATGCTAGCAAATAGGACTGCAGTCATTTAGGATACTTGGTCACCATGGACAAGTTGGACCGAAAGGTGTGTTTCCATATTGTACAACTCTATGACTCTATAATGCAAGACTGACCCTCATCCTTACCCTAAACTCTGGCCTTAACCCTCACTCCAACAGGAAAGATTTGATAGAAGTGTGTAATAATGTGAGTGACATGGAGAATGTAGATTCTGATTAATTTTGTACAAACTAGAAAAATACCAAAGTCGGTTTCAAATAACAGGATGAGAAATTCTCATAGATGTTAAAAAAAACCTATGCCATGCAAAACGAGAAGCTATTGAAATGGGTCGAGAGTGTGATACTGGAAAAGTACAGCAGGTCAGGCAGCATCCAGGGAGCCGGAGAATCGATGTTTCAGGCTTAAGCCCTTCATCCGGCTTCATACATTCCTGATAAGGGGCTTATGCCTGCTCCTCGGATACTGCCTGACCCGCTGTGTTTTCCCAGCACCACATCCGCGACTCTGATCTCCAGCATCTGCAGTCCTCACTTTCTAGTACACCATTAAAAAGGGGCCAGTAATGTTCTTGCTCACAAATAGAATTTGTGGTTAATAGAGTAAGAAATACCTCAAGGGTGCCTCGTGGAATTGGATGCTTAGAACTTACATACCAAAGGCCTACTCCTCTCTGGATTGTCAGAATCTCATAGGTATTTATTGCTTAATAGGCCAGGCCGGCTGAAGACAGGGCTATAAGAGTTTGAGACTTTATGAACAGTTGGATTTGTATTCAAAGTGGGAAAAAATGCCTGGTTAGTTGAAAGAAAAGATAAGTGTCTGGAATTAAAAGCACCTGGCATCTTGTCCACAAGGGATTAATTGGAAAAGAAACATCTCAGATTGACTAAGTACTTCTATGAGCTAAACACTACTCATAAAACAACAAAAGAACTGTTAGGTTTGGCTCTGGAGGTTCATTAAAAGCAATACTTAGGACTTGGAGAACCATCACTACACTTATGGATCTTGGGTTTTTTATATAGGATGAATTTTCTCATTACCATGAAAAGAACAGTCCCAATAAAAAGGGAGTGGATTGGATGAATTCCCACAATGTCTGAAGAACGTCTGACTATTTCCATCCACAGGATATACAATTATAACATCCACGTCTCTTATTTTCTCCACCTCAGATGCCACTAAATGAATGTTTCACCTGTTTTTAACTTTCCACTTATCTGTCAATGTTGGATCAGAGAAGTTGTCGGTGAAGAATAGGCAAGTTGGGATGCAAGATTAGAGAATTTCAAAGTAGGGTGATTACTTTGTTGAGCTCTGAAAAAGAAGTTAATCATTTGAACATCACAACCATTCTAGGTCATATCTTGCAGTTTAGTATTCAGATATCTATACAGTCACCCACAATACTTGCTCTGGTTTCCTCCCACAGTCCAAAGATGTGCAGGTCAGATGGATTGGCCAAGCTAAATTGACCTGTAGTGTCCAGGGATGTGCAGTCTAGATGGATTGGCCATGAGAAATGCAGGATTACAGGGACAGGGTTGGTTAGAGTTAGGGCTAGAGTTAGGGTTAGGGTTAGGGTCAGAGCTAGAGTTAGGATTAGGGTTAGAGTGAGGGTTAGGGTGAGTGGTAGGGTCAGGGTTTAGGGTGAAGGTTAGGGTCAGGGTTTATGGTGAGGATTAGATGTGAGTGGGAAGTTCTTCGAAGGGTCTGTGCAAGCTTGATGGGCTAAATGGCTTCTTTCCGCACTGTAGGTTTTCTATATTCTATAGTAACTACTGTAGAGTAATTGCACCAACATTCCGACGGTGGCTACTCAGCATGCACATAAGGAGCCCTATTATAATTATAGCTGACCATAAAGGACTGAGATCTCAGGGAAGTAAGTACGCATGAAGCCCTGCCCTATCCTGCTTCTGTATATGCTGTATAGATGATAAATCTTAATAGTTTGCACTAGCCTTTTGATCAGTGTTTTTCTCTCCCAAGCTCCACAAAGATTTTAGTGATATTCCTACATCTCCTAAATAGCACAAAGATATTTGTAATTCTTAGATGCTGAAGAACATAATAGGTTTTGTGAAGTCACATGAAAAAAAAATACCAAATCAAAATGAATGATGTTTTTCTTCACCTTTTAGATAATTTCTGGTATCAAGCTGTACAGTACCAAAGGACAAGGTAAAAACAATGACTGCAGATGCTGAAAATCAAATACTGGATTAGTGGTGCTGGAAGAGCACAGCAGTTCAGGCAGCATCCAACGAGCAGCGAAATCAACGTTTCGGGCAAAAGCCCTTATGAAGGGCTTTTGCCCGAAACGTTGATTTCGCTGCTCGTTGGATGCTGCCTGAACTGCTGTGCTCTTCCAGCACCACTAATCCAGTACCAAAGGACAACTACTTTAATACTTTGTTAAAATTATGGGACTTCATTTAAAACTGAGCTGCAGAGGTTAGAATGACTGTTTGCCACAGTATGGGGTGAGTGCAAGTTATAATACTGCTGCCTTTTAACAACAACTTTCATCTCTAAGCTTGGTAGCATGGAAACACAACATTTTCTTTTACCCAGACAATCCCAAAGGCATATCTAACTACCAAGACAGAGTCACAGTCATAGGGTCATACAGCACAGAAACACACCCTTCAGTCCCAACCAGTCCATGCTGACCATAATCCCAAATTAAACTAGTCCCACCTGTCGGCGTTTGGCCTATATCCCTCCAAACATAAACTTCTCCAAATGTCTGTTAAATGTTGTAACTATCTACATCTATCACTTCCTCTGGCAGCTCATCCACACATAAACCAATCCCTGTGTAGAAAAGTTGCCCCTCATGTGCTTTTTAAATCCTTCTCCCCTCACCTTAAAAGTGTGCCCTGGGTTTTGAACTCCTCCAAACTCAGGACCTTTGCTATTCACATTATCTATGCCCCTCATTATTTTATAAAACTCAGTAAGGTCACCCCTCAACCTCCTATGCTCCAGTAAAAAAAAGACACAGCGTTTCCGGTTTATTTTCGTATCTCAAACACTCCATTCCTGGCAACATCCCAGTAAATCTTTTTTGAACCCTCTCCAGTTTTATAATATCTTTCCAATAGCAGGGTGACTAGAACTGATCATTTTGCTAGTTATTATCCCTTGTTTATCAGCGTTATTCCAGATTTCTCATCAGAAAACCCTATAAGATTGTAAGAATAACCATACATTTACTACAGAGTCCATTGCTCATTTGGGTTGGATTTCGTCCAGTTTTCACTGTCTTTGCCAATTGTCCCAGAAGTAGTCAGGGATTTGAAGCAAGGAACCTTTCGAACATGACCACATGGTAACAGGTATGAAGTGACCCATACCTGCTGTCAGACCACATGATCGGGGCAACTAGAATATCATCTGATCCCAATGAAAGAATTGGCTTCCTATCTAAAAGATAGACACCTTCAATTTGGCATGCAGCTCTGAAACTGAATTGCTCAGCGTAAGCCCGCTGGCATCAAATGGGTTCAAAAGAGGTCTGAGATGTCACAGGACGGCCAATGTCTTACCTACTTACTGAAGGCTGTTTGCATGTCCTCTTTAAAGCTACACCTGAGTATAGAGAGATACTGTTTCTTGCTGATGGCTACAAAAGCCCCTCAAGAATGGTCAAGACAGCATGAAGACAGAGGTCACAACTGAGTTGAGTACCATGGAGTTCATGAGACTGCGCCCAGTGCGGAGAAAGGATAAATGGCTTCTTCTCCACTGCAAGGTTGATCTAAGTGTGGGGCGGTTAAAAATGAATGAAAGATGGCAGGGACAGAAAGGGTGTTCTATAGTCAAGATCTAGACAGGTATTGGTTTGTACATTGCGATCCCTCAGCTGTCTCTATAGTTCCACAGTACGCATGTGCGGTTTGTCATCAAACTCTGCTTCCCCTTTCGCACTTTATCCAAATTTTGTGAGCATTGGATTCTTTATCCCAAATGGGACCAGGGTGCATTCCTACTGTGTAGGATTCTATGCAGCATCACTGGAAACTTTGTCTTATCTCCCTTTCATTGTCTTTAGGATAAAAGGTCCCAGAATACCTGAGAGAGAGGTCCCAAAGCTAGGGTAGACTTCCAGAGATATCGCTGGAAACATTGGAGCTGTTAAGGGAGCAGAGACGTTCTGTAAGGCAGAGAAGGAGAAAAGCTGATAATGGAGACCGCTAGGGGGCAAACATGGGTTTGTTGTGCTGAAAGCAGCCCAGGTGATGACAAGAACTCAAGTAATTATATTTGTGCTTCAATGGCAAGGTTGAGTGGTGAAGAGACTGGACAGCAGATCATCTATGATCCACCTCACATCTACTCTTAGGCGAATGGTCCTGATATCTCTGAGAGTGCAGTATCACACGTATACCTTGAAACTAGCACCAGTGCCGTTACACTCACCTTCTGGGGACTTGATTGTAAACCAGGTCTATCTCAGAGTCACGCACACATGCACATGATAGGGGAGTCAGAGGGCTTTAGAGGTAACCTCTTATGACAGATGCTGATTCTGTTTTAAACTGTACAAATGATAATCAAATCATCTCATACCTGTACATTAATTCTTTGTAAATATTTAAATTTGACATCTGAACAGTTGGCAAATGCTGGACTCTTTAATTAATCTTTAATAAATCTTTTGAACCTTTTATGGAGCTCAGGTATATTGCATTAAAAGTTACATTTGGTATTATGTTCATAATAGGACGTGGAGAAATGATAGTTTTCTGCATTCATCCCTTTCCTCGCTATTGATCGATTTGTTCAACCATTCACCTCCAGCACCCCAAGATGTTATAGTCCAGTAAACACCCTTCAGAAAATATCAGCTCTCTGAAGAAGGGTAACTGGACTCGAAACATTAACACTGTTTCTCTGCACAGACTTGCTGAGTTTCTCCAGCAATTCCTGACTTTGCTTGCTTTAGCCTTCTGCAGGATTTTGAAGCAGCCATCTTCCTCCTACTCCTCCTGCTCCTCCCCTCCCCCTCCGGCCCATTCCCCAGCATCCAGAATTGTAATTCTCTGCACGTTAAACTCAAGGAAAGCAGTAACAGTGTTTTCACTTTCCTGACAAGAGTCTTCAAATAACCCTCTCAACCGGATGTAACTTCTTACCCCGTACATTAGAATAACATAGTTGCACATGAATGAGCAAGATATAGTAATTAATCTAATTGTTTTTATATTTTTAACCCAAGGTCTCCAAGATATTGAATCTTCCAACAGCAAGGTGCCAGACGAAGAACAAGGTGTGTAAAATAAGTAGAAATATTCATGTTTGTTATTTATGTATGTTATAAAATTACTGTTTTTCTTTTGCCCACTCTCTACATCTTGTCCATGCCCCTCTGCATTAGGCTGCCATTATACTGGTACTATTCTTTGGGACAGAATGCCTGGCTGATCACAATGTAAATTCCTTATTGTGAAATTTTCAGAATGATATTTATTGAGCTCAATGTGATTTTTCTTGTTTATGGTATGATATTTTGCAACTGCAAAACTGCAATTTTTTTTAAAACTTTCATTCACAGGGTGAAGGCATTGCTGGTGAGGCCAACATTTATTGCCCAGAGAGCAATTAAGCATCACCTACATTGCTGTGGGTCTGGAGTCACATGTAGGCTGGACCAGGTAAGGATAGCAGTTTCCTTCCCTAAAGGGGTTTAGTGAAACAGATGGGTTGTTTTGCCCTGAAAATTGGCAATGGCTTTGTGGTCATCAATAAACTCCTAATCCCATTTATTGAATGTAAGTTTTACCATTTGCCAGGGTGATTTTGATTATTCCTATGTGTCACATAAAATCTCTACTCTTCACAATGTCTGGTAGTTTAGTGATTGCCTGCCGCATTAACTAAAATTAAATGAAGAACATATGATCAATTATGCCAAATTTCATTCTGGGATCTGACTTTTCCAGTAGTACCATCAGTTGGGATCCTAACAAGAGGCAAGGACTTTCAGAATATTAGGGAGAGGAAAAATATGACAATGAATATCAGCTAATAGAATGCCCTTACATTGCTCCTGGAGCTCCTACAATGGGTTCCAGTCACATCTATATGTTTTCCATTTACCAAATTTGTTATAATTACAAACTAATCCAAAGGAAATGAAAGAAAGCAACTCATTTCATTCCAGTGTCATGGACAAAGGGGGGAATTGGAGTGAATTTAAATTATGATAAATTGTGCCCCTCTTGAGTGCAAATACACAGGTAGGAAGCTGGAAGAATGCAGCAAGCCAGGTAGCATCAAGAGGTGGAGAAGTCAATATTTTGGATGTAACCCTTCTTCAGGACTGGAGGTGGTTGTAGGGGAAGCTGCGGATAAACGGGTGGGGGGTGGGGCCAGGGTGGTGAAGTGGGGATAGGTGAAGACAGACAGAGGGTTGAGCTGGTTGGTCAATGGAAGGAATGAATCTGGTTGGTGGTAGGTAGAAGTGGAAGAGAGGGGGAGGGTTTGGGAAGGGAGTCAGGAGATGGGGAGGGAGGTTATTTGAAACTGGAGAACCCAATGTTGAGTCCTTCGGGATGTAGGCTGCCCAGGTGGGAGATGAGGTGTTGTTCCTCCAATTTGCGCTGTCGTTCGTTTTGGTAATGCAGGAGGCCAAGGATGGTCATGTTGGAAAGGGAATGGTTCGGGCCCTAGTGAGGTCTTATTTAATTTATTCCTTTCCCTTGTTACTCTGGTCCCTTGCTGAAGTAGACGGAAGGGTGTCCCCTAAAGCCTCGTTTTCAGTTTCTGCTTGGAGAAATAAACCCACAGCAAAATCCCTTAAGATGAAACAAAGATAAAGGTTATTAACAATACATTCAAAACCCAAGAAAAGGGTTACAGCGTATTGAGATGCTGAAGAATAGGAGACAGCAGACTGGTGTTTGTATTGAATTATAAAATACAAGTAAGTAGTTGTGGAAAACAGACTGACTCCTGCTTTAGTAAATGGATCACTAATAATATATATTGTTATGCAAGGATATTGTCTAACATAGGAATCAAGTATTTGATACATGATACAGACAGTTTTTATAATAATGAGAATTAATATTGTGTTCGTTGCCGAAAATGAAAATCAGGCCATGAATTTTTGGTTTTGCTCACATGAAACAGTTAGGAACACATTTAAAATTTGCAACTGGACTTCTGATAGTACAAATGGACTAACTTTAATATCGTCACTTGGCTCGATAAAATAAGAATTTCCTTTCCGACAAAGGTACTGCTCCTGGTCTGAAGTAGCTGAATCATATTGCAAGCTTTCTGCCTGTGAATACCCAGCAGGGTTTTGGAGTTTTACCTACATGAGCAATGGAGGAATAAAGTGGAAATGTGGTCTTGGGTTATTTCTCTAACCAAGAGGAATTAAGATATGACCTTGGTTTTGTCTCTGCCAGAATACAGTAAGAATAGAAGTTAAGTATTTTGAATATAAGTGCTTGAAATACTGAAGAGGGATAGCCAAATCAGTTATATTTTATAGATAAGATTTTACGTTTAAAAAGATGGCTTGTAGATAGCCTATAAGGGTGTGGTTGACCTTTGATAAATTTAAGATGATGAACAGCCAACCCATTGAAGAATATATCGTGCATTTTGACAGGTTATATAAAAGTCTGAAAAAAAAAACTAACCTCGGAATTCCTGAGTTCATGCTTGTATTCAAATTATTAGATTAATGTGAAATCTTTAAATGGATAGGTGGTTTTGGCAGGGATTCAGTTTCGTGGGAAAGATTTTCTCTCAGAACAAAGGACTGATTCCTTCAAGAAATGTTTGGGAAAACTACCTTCATGTTACAAATTGGAAATTCAGTGGTCTAGAGAATAGAAGGCTCAATGATTCAGAAGTTTGAAAAACACTGGGGATCCAATCACAGGTATTTAAACCAAAGGGGAGTTCCTGAAAGATATTCTGAGGGTGAGCTGTACTTTAATAGATATGTAGACCAAAATAAAACACTAGTTCAGCTCAAAGCAATAAATCCTAGAAATTAGTGGAGAATGATTAATAGTTTGTTGGTGTAATTCAAGGTAATTGGATGTTATTTAAGGACATTGTCTGAAAATCAGGAATCAAGGATGTGATACATGACACGGACAGTTCTGATAATAAAGAAAAACGCTATCATATTAGTTGCTGAAAATCAAAATCAAGTTATACAACTTTTGTTTGTTCACTCATAACAATTAGGAATGTATTTAAAATTAGTAACTGGACTTCTGCTGCCTTTAAACATGTTGGTTTGGAGATAAAGCAGCTTGGGTCAAATATAGAAATTGCTGGAGAAGCTTACCAGGTCTAGCAGCATCTATGGGGAGAAGGCAGGGTTCTGATGAAGAGTCACTGGATGCGAAATGTTAACTCCACGTTGTCCCACAGATGCTGCCTGACCTGCTGAGTTTATAGAACATAGAACATTACAGCGCCGTACAGGCCCTTCGGCCCTCAATGTTTTGCCGACCTGTCATAACAATCTGAAGCCAATCTAACCTACACTATTCCATGTACGTTCATATGCTTCTCCAATGACAACTTAAATGTACTTAAAGTTGGCAAATCTACTACCGTTGCAGGCAAAGCATTCCATACCCTTACTACTCTCTGAGTAAAGAAACTACCTCTGACATCTGTCCTATATCTATCACCCCTCAATTTAAAGCTATGCCCCCTCGTGCTTGCCGTCACCATACTTGGAAAAAGGCTCTCCCTGTCCACCCTGTCTAACCCACTGATTATCTTATATGTCTCTATTAAGTCACCTCTCAACCGTCTTCACTCCAATGAAAACAGCCTCAAGCCCCTCAGCCTTTCCTTGTAAGACCTTCCCTCCATACCAGGCAACATCCTAGTAAATCTCCTCTGCACCCTTTCCAAAGCTTCCGTATCCTTCTTATAATGCAGTGACCAGAACTGTACACAATACTCCAAGTGCGGCCACACCAGAGTTTTGTACAGCTGTAGCATAACCTCATGGTTCCGGAACTCGATCCCTCCATTAATAAAAGCTAAAACACTGTATGCCCTCTTAACAACCCTGTCAACCTGGGTGGCAACTTTCAAGGATCTGTGTACTTGCACACCAAAATCTCTCTGCTCATCTACACTACCAAGAATCTTACCATTAGCCCAGTACTTTGCATTCTGGTTACTCCGACCAAAGTGAATCACCTCACACTTGTCCGCATTAAACTCCATTTGCCACCTCTCAACCCAACTCTGCAGCTTATCTATGTCTCTCTGTAACCTACAATATCCTTCATTACTATCCACAACTCCACCGACCTTACTGTTGTCTGCAAATTTACTAACCCACCCTTCTACACCCTCATCCAGGTCGTTTATAAAAATGACGAACAGCAGTGGACCCAACACTGACCGTTGTGGTACACCACTGGTAAGTGGACTCCAGGATGAACATTTCCCATCAACCACCACCCTCTGTCTTCTCTCAGCAAGCCAATTACTGACCCAAACTGCTATATCTCCCACAACCCCATTCTTCCACATTTTGTACAATAGCTTACTGTGGGGAACCTTATCGAACGCCTTGCTGAAATCCATAAAGACCACATCAACCGGTTTACTCTCATCTACCTGTTTGGTCACCTTCTCAAAGAACTCAATAAGGTTTGTGAGGCACGACCTACCCTTCACAAAACCGTGCTGACTATCCATAATCAAATTATTCTTTTCTAGATGATTATAAATCCTATCTCTTATAACCTTTTCCAACACTTTACCAACAACTGAAGTAAGGCTCACTGGTCTATAATTACCTGGGTTGTCTCTACTCTCCTTCTTGAACAGGGGAACCACATTTGGTATCCTCCAGTCTTCTGGCACTATTCCTATAGACAATGACGATTTAAAGATCAATGCCAAAGGCTCGGCAATCTCTTCCCTGGCTTCCCAGAGGATCCTAGGATAAATCCTATCCAACCCAGGGGACTTATCTATTTTCACACTCTGCAGGATTTCTAATACCTCTTCCTTGTGAACCTCAATCACACTTAGTCTAGTAGCCTGTATCTCAGTATTCTCCTGGACAACATTGTCATTTTCTAGAGTGAATACTGTCGAAAAATATTCATGAAGTGCTTCCCCTATCTCCTCTGACTCCACAAACAACTTCCCACTACTATCCTTGATTGGCCCTAATCTTACTCTCATTATTCTTTTATTCCTTAAATACCTATGGAAAGCCTTAGGGCTTACCCTATCTGCCAACAACTTCTCATGTCTTCTCCTGGCTCTTCTTAGCTCTCTCTTTAGGTCTTTCCTGGCTACCTTGTAACCCTCAAGTGCCCTAACTGAGCCTTCACATCTCATCCTAACATAAGCCTTCTTCTTCCTCTTGACCAGAGATTCAACTTCCTTCATAAACCATGGCTCCCGCACTCTACAACTTCCTCCCTGCCTGACAGGTACATACATATCTAGGTCACACAAGAGCTTTTCCTTGAATAAGCTCCACATTTCTAATGTGCCCATCCCCTGCAGTTTCCTTCTCCATCCTGTGTTTCCTAAATCTTGCCTAATCGCATGGTAATTGCCTTTCCCCCAGCTGTAACTCTTGCCCAGTGGTATACAACTATCCCTTTCTATCACTAAAGTAAACATAACAGAATTGTGATTGCTATCACCAAAGTGCTCACCTACTTCCAAGTCTAACACCTGGCCAGGCTCATTGCCCAGTATCAAATCTAATGTGGCTTCGCCAGCAATTTCTGCGTTTGTTCCTGATCTCCAGCATCCACATTCTTTGTTTTGTTTTGGTGGGTCAGATCTAGATCAAACCAATTCAAGCACGTTATGACACACTTCTGGAGCAGGTAGGGACTTGAACCTAAACTTCCTGGCTCAGAGGTATGAACACTGCGACTGTCTCACAAGATATTTAACCCCGTGAGTCAGGTATAATTGTGCATCAACAATTGTACTTGGAGAGTATCAATTACAACAAAACTGATCATGCTAGGTTGGTACAAAAAGAACCGGCCACTTCCAAAGATGAAATAGAGCAGTTGCAGAGTGTCATTGCACACAGATAAGACCAAATTCAAGCTGTACGGGACATACAACATTGAACAGTACAGCACAGGAACAGACCTTTCGACCCACCATATCTGTACTGACCATGATGCCATTCTAAACTAATCCCATCTGCCTGCACAGTCAGTCTCCTTCTATTCCCTGCCTGTTCATGTCTCCCTTTAAATGTCTCCTAAATAATGTTATTGCCTCTGCTACCATCCTCGGTAGCACATTCTAGGCACCTACCTCCCTCTCTAGCCTTGCACATCTTTAAACTTTCTCCTCTCACTTTAAATCTATGTCCCCTAGTATTTCACATTTCTGGCCTGGGAAAAAGACTCTTGAGTATACACCTTCTCCATGCCTCTTATGATTTTATATGCTTCATTCAAATCACCCACTCAGCCTCCAATGCTCCAGTGAAAACAATCCACATTTGTCTCACTTTTCCTTATAGCTCGTGCACTCCAATCCAAGCAACATTCTGGTAAACCAATTTTGCATCGTCTCCAAAGCCTCCACATCCTTCCTATATTGTGGCAACCAGAACTTCACGTATATGTGGCCTGAGCAAAGTCTTCTACAGTTGCAACACCATTTGCCAATGTTTAGATTTAATGCCCCAACCGATGAAAGCAAGCAGGTTGTATGCCTTGTCAGACCGTAGCCTTGTGAAATCCAAGAGCTGAGAACATCTTGAAGGTAAACAAAACATTTTTAAAATTCAAAATAAAGAAATGTATATTAAAATTCCCAGCTTTGGATGATCCAAAAAATATGAAATGATGTTTTCATTGATACCTTGCATGGGAACCTCATGTGGATGCTTCAGTAGAGATAGGTTACCATTTCTGAGAGAATGAGAAGAATTGAGCTTGGACATGGGAAACCAGAATGAGTAGCAAAGAGCTCATTGACTGCTGAAACCCTTAACCTCATTTGATACAGTGGACATGGTATTCTACTTAACCAAGGTTTTGTCACTGCTTGATTGTAATTGTGTTTCAGATTACCGTTCCTTTAAAAAAAATGCTAAAGGTGATAGTCCCTTTAAGAACTAACAAGCTCTTGCTCCATGAGAGAGAACATGAGCTTTCTTTTGGAGCATACATTTAAAGCTAGCTTCCACCAGTAAGTTACGTCGATGAAGAAGGGAGAGAACAGACTGGCGTTTGTACTGAATTAAAATGCAAATGAACAGTTGTTGAAGACAGACTGGCTCTTGCTTTGGTAAATGGATGATTAACAATAGAACACCAGCTGCTTTTGGCCAGAAGCTGGCAATTGACCTCCCTGGCAACTTACAGAATCATAGAGCCATAGAGATGTACACCACAGAAACAGACACTTCGGTCCAACTTGTCCATGCTGCCCAGATATCCCATCCCAATCCAGTGCCATTTGCCAGCACTTGGCCTATATTCCTCCAAACCCTTCCTATTCATATACCCATCCAGATGCCTTTTAAATACTGTAATTGTACCAGCCTCCACCACTTCCTCTGGCAGCTCATTCCATACACATACCACCCTCTGCAAGATAATATTGCTCCTTCAACCCTTTTGAATCTTTCTCCTCTCACCTTAAATCTGTCCCCTCGAGTTTTGGACTCCCCCACCCTGGGGAAAAGATCTTGTCTATTCAACTTATCCATGCCCCTCATGATTTTACAAACCTCTGTAACTCACCCCTCGGCCTCCGATGCTCCAGGGAATATAGTGCCATCTTATTCAACCTCTCCCTCCCTCCAATTCCAGAAATGTCCTTGCAAGTCTTTTCTGCACCTTTTCAAATTTCACAAAATCTTTCCTAATTCAGGGAGATCAGAATTGAATGCAATATTCTAAAAGGGGCTTAACTAATGTCCTGTACACATGATATCCCAACTCCTATACTCAATCCACTGACCAATAAAGGCAACTGTACCAAATGATTTCTCCACCACTCTGTCTACCTGCGACTCCACCTTCAAGGAACTATGAACCTGTGTTTAGCATCACTCACTCCCATTCCTCTTTTACAAGTCTGTTTTTGAGTTGGCCTCACCTCAAATTGCCTCAACTACTGCTTCCCCTTGCCAGCTCCTTCATTTCATGTCTCCAAAGTGAGATCTCTCTCCTTCAACTCTCTCTGTCTCATATGCCCTAGTGTTCAATTCTTCGTCATTCAAATTGCACCCTTGTTATTTGGTGCAATCTTCCTTTAAAAAAGGTCCACCTGCCCATAAGAAGATGTCATGTTATGTTTGCACCATGCTATTTGGTCTCTTGCTGATTGTAGGAAATATTCTGGCAGTTTCAAATTAATTATGACTTTCAATGTTGGGGTGACATTTACCAGTCAGGTGAGGTGGGTGGGGTTGGGGGGCGGAGCAACAGAAGGTAGCATGGTTGTGCTGTGGGGGACAGCTTACTGAAACCCTTTTGCTAAATGTGAACTGGCACCCCACCGGCCAGATCTCTGGCTAGAGGGGTCTTAAGAGGCTGAAAGTGGAACTCCTGCCCCCTAGGAGACATTCTGATTGGCTGGTAGCTTAGTGGTTGCAGCAAGAGGGGTGGCCACAGCTGAGATTACAGATGGATTCTGGGTAAGTCTGGGAATGTGAGGCAGGCATGACCTGCCTCACAAGACCATGCAAGATTCCAGCAGAATTAGGGCAATGAGGGTTGGGGGAGGAGAAAGAAGGAAAGAGGAAGAGGGTCCAATTGGAAAGGCTGCATGGAGACAAAGCATGTGGAACCATCTTAAGGGTGCCCGTGATGGGCACAGGGAGCCCTGCTAAGGAGGCACACTCCCTTTCCACCAGTAACCCAGGGAGTAAAGATTGGCAGCCTTGTCATCTTTCCCACTCAGCAGACAACAAAATTGTGGCACGGATGGAATGGGGCCCTTAATTAGCCAACCAAGAGTCTCAATAGCCTAAAAGACAGGTGGACCCCCAATGCCTGAAAACCCCTCCATAATTTGGGGAACATCTTGCGAGTGGATAGGAAGGCACTGAGATGACAACCCGCTTTACTTTACATGACCCACTCTTTCCAAAACACCAGCTGGGAATCATAAACTTCACCCTGTGTTAACTCTCTCCCCAAACATACTTTCAAGCCTGAGTATTCCCAGATCTACAGTACTTTGTTTTATTTTTCTGTATTGGCAGGGTGAGTTTTAGGATAAATATTGGGAAGATGGCTGACAACTCTCTTGTGGATCTTCAAACTGGTTACACACGCCTTAAAGCTGACTGGTTTACTGCCTTGTTTCAAAGATCACATCTGCCAATAACAATGTATCACTCATCCAAGTATTGCACAATTATGATGCTGAAGTCTCAAGTGGGACATAAGTGCACAAACTTCCCCTCAGGAGGATCCTACCCCTGAATCATTGCTAGCGTGTTTTGAAATATTCACAGTGCATGACGATGAGAAAGCCATCTGTTTTAGGGGCTGATAGTTATCCCACTGGGGGTTAACTTCTTCTGTGCTGCATTCAGTGGCATGACACCAGACCAAAGATTTCCCCTCATTGCTATTCCCGGCCAAATCATCAGCGCATTGTTTGGCTTGAGCACATTGCTCATTTCCATACCAATGACAGGCAGAGTAAACCTTGCCTGAATTGGTTTCACAAAGTAAGTTGCGAAAAGGACATACGGAGTCTAAAAATTAGGATAAGGGGGTGGGCAGATGGAGTGATACTAATGGAGCATGTGAGGTTGAACATTTTCAGTAGGAAGAATAAAAATATATTAGCTAAATTGTGGGAGATCGCAGATCTCGGAGATGCAGCAGAATCTAGACGCCCTCACACATGAATCACAAAAGGCTAGATTGTGGGCACAGCAAGTAATTGGCAAAGCTAATAGAAATATAGAAACATGGAAAATAGATGCAGGAGTAGGCCATTCAGTCCTTCGAGTCTGTACTACCATTCAATATGATCATGGCAGATCATACCATCTCAGTATCCCATTTCCACTTTTCCTCCATACCGCTTGATCCCTTTAGCGCAAGGACCACATCTAGTTTTCTCTTGAATGTACCCAACAAACTGGCCCCAACAGCAGATATTGTTGTTTATTGCAAGGGGTATTAAATGCTAAAGCAAGGATGTTATGTTTCTGTTACACAGGGCATGGGTGAGACCACATCTGGAATACTGCACACTATATTGATCTTCTTACACAGGAAAGATGCAAATGCATTGGAGGCTGATCGAGGAAATTTTACTAGATTTATACCTAATCTTATAAGGAAAGATTAAACTCCAATGGATAGAAGTCTATCCTGTTCAGAGATAGAGGTAACTTGATCAAAATATACAAGATCCCAAAGGACCTTAACAAGGTGGATGGGGAAAGGATATTTCTATTTGTGGGAGAATCTAGAAACTAAAAGCAAGTTTTAAAAATAACGGGTCACCCAGTTAAAGCAGATAAGAAATCTTTCCCTCAGGAGGTATGAGTCATAGAGTCATAGAGGTGTGTAGAGCATAGAAATAGACCGCTCAGTCCAAATCATCATGCCAACCAGATATCCTAACCTAATATAGTCCCATTTTCCACCACTTGGCCCATATCCCTTTAAACCCTTCCTATTCATGTGCCCATCCAGATGCCTTTTAAATGTTGCAATTGTACCAGCTACCACCACTTCCTCTGGCAGCTCATTCCATACATGCACTACCCTCTGCATGAAAAGGTTGCCCCTTAAGTCCCTTTTAAATCTTTCCCTTCTCACCTTGAACTTATGCCCTCTAGTTCTGGACTCCCCCAACCCAGGGAAAAGATCTTGTCTATTTACCCTTTCCACGTCCTTCATGATTTTATAAACTCTTCTTCTCAAAATGTGGAGGAAGCAGTCTTCGAATATCTTGAGGTAGAGATGCACAAATTCTTGTCAAGCAAGGAGGTAAAAAAGCAGCACGGTGTCTCCGTGGTTAGCACTGCTGACTCACAGCAATTTGACTTGGGTTTAATTCCAGCCTCGGGTAGACTGTCTGTTTGGAGTTTGACATTCTCCCTGTGTCTGCGTGGGTTTCCTCTGGGTGCTCCAGTTTCCTCCCACAATCCAAAGATGTGCAGGTTAGATGAATTGGCTGTGCTAAATTGTCCACAGTGTTCAGGGATGTGAAGGTTGGGTGCATTTGCCAGGAGTAAATGCAGAGTAATAGGGAATGGGTCTGGGTGGGTTGCTCTTTGAAGGGTGGGCGTGGACTTGCTGGGCAGAAGGGCCTGTTTCCATACTGTAGGGATCCTAAGTTGTCAGGGAGAGATGGGAATGCTGTGTTGTAACGATCAGCTCAGCCATAATTTTCTAAAATGGCATGGTGGACTCAGGGAGCCAAATTGCCTACTCTTGCTCCTAACTCATTATTGTGTTTATATCTTTGTTTTTGGAATGTGGGCATCACTGGCCAGGTCTCAGTTATCAGCCATCCTGAACAACCTCGAAGTTGGTGTTGAGCTGCCTTCATGACCCAGTATAATCGATGTGGGGGGTGTAGGAACACCCATTGTGATGCTGGGAAGGACGTTGCAGAATTTTGACCCGGAACAGTGAAGGGACAGCAAATGCAGTTCAGTCAGGCTAGTGTGTATCTTGAAGATGAAATTGTAACGTCCCAAAGTATCTGTTGCCCTTGTCTTTGCTAGGTGGTTGAGGATGTGGGTTTGGAAGAAACTGTCAGAGGATCCTTGGTTAGTTACAGTACTGAACACTGCTGCTACGATGCGGGCTAGTGAAAGGAATCTTTCTGGCAAAATGCTGGAGATTAAAGTCAAGATTAGAGTGGTGCTGGAAAAGCACAGCAGGTCAGGCAGCATCCAAGGAACAGGCAAATCGATGTTTCGGGCAAAAGCCCTTCAACTACTCTAATGTTGACTGAAAGGAATTGTTCTGGACCAGGCCAGACCCCCTCGAAATAATGTAAGAACGTAGCCTGGACCCCTAACATTTTCTTATTTTAAAGGTAGCTGTGAAGTGGATATTCCAGGCGTGATGGAGCTGGTCAAACCACTCAGTTTGAAGCAAAACAGAAAGTATTTAAGCATTGTAGTTGAAATACAGACAAAAGAAAATGTAAGGTAGAATAACTTAATTATTGGGAAACCTAACCAACCCAATACAGCAACTATTACTAACTGTTCTAACACGGCAACACCTCATAAACACATCCCTTAGCAAAAAGACAAATTCAGTCACAGATTCTTACAGGCAGGAGGGAACACCTTCCAAAGAGAGATTTCAGAAGAAAGTCAGAAGAGTTCTTTACTGACGCTTGCAGCTCCCCTCTCCACATCTTGTGACTGCTACAGCTAAAACAAACTAGAAAAAAAACGGAAATGGGAGAACTGGCCACTCCCCAACCATTATTAAGTTAGACTCTTTGGCACCTCTGCTTTTACGAACTCTCTTCAAAAAAGCCACGGAGAAAATAACCCTTTTAAGTGACAACCTCATCACAGAATGAATACTGAAGGTGGTAGATGGGATGCCGATCAAGTGCACTGCTTTGTCCTTGAGTACTGTTGGAGCTGCACTCATCCAAGCAAGTGGGGAGTATTGCAGCACTTGCCTGATGGTTGCTGGTAGATGGTGGACAGGCTTTGGGGAAACAAGGGGTGAGTTACTCACCATAGCAATCCTAGCTCTGACCTGAACTTTCAGCCAAAGTAGTTATGTCACAGAATCACAGAATTGATATGGTGCAAAAGGTGGCCATTCAGTCCATCATGCCTGTACTAACTTGTTAAATGAGCAATGTCTCCTTTCCCTTGCATGTTTTTTTTTAAACTAACTAATCATTCAATGCCTTCTGGAATGTTTCAATTGAACTTGCCTCCACCACATTTCCAGGCATTGCATTCCGTATCCTAAATATCCATTGAGTGAAAAAAAATCTTCTTCACTTCATGGGCGGCACGGTGGCACAGTGGTTAGCACTGCTGCCTCACAGCGCCTGAGACTCGGAGTTTGTGTGGAGTTTGCATGTTCTCCCCGTGTCTGCGTGGGTTTCCTCCGGGTGCTCCGGTTTCCTCCCACAGTCCAAAGATGTGCAGGCCAGGTGAATTGGCCATGCTAAATTGCCCATAGTGTTAGGTAAGGGGTAAATGTAGATGTAGATGTAGGGGTATGGGTGGGTTACGCTTCGGCGGGGCGGTGTGGACTTGTTGGGCCGAAGGGCCTGTTTCCACACTGTAAGTAATCTAATCTAATCTAATCTAATAAGAACCAGGAACAGAAGGAGACTGGCTTAAATCAATGATAATGCTCCCCCTCCCCAGGATGTTAGCAAGGGTTACAGCAATGATAGTGCCATTGAATTATCAATGAGAAATCGTTTAATTCTCTTTCATTGGAGATGGGCTTTATTTGGCACCTTTACGACACAATGTTACTTGCCAGCTATCAGCCCATACCTGGATGTGGCACACGTTGTACTGTAAATAGGCAATATTTGAGGTGTCACAAATGGCACTAAACATGACCCAGTCATCAGTGAACATCTTCAATTCTGATCTAAAGGAAGTTAATTGAAGCAGGTTGGTCATAGGGTATTATCCTGAGGAACTACTGTAATGAAGTCCTGAGATTGAGATGCTTGACCTCCAACAACCACAATTATCTTCCTTAGTGTGAGGTATGACTCCACCAGTGAGGGTTTTCCTCCTGATTTCCTTTAATTACAAGGCTGCTTAATGCCTAACTTGGTGAAATGCTGCCTTAATGTTAAGGGTAGTCACCCTCTCCTCACCTTACCTCTGGAGTTCAGCTCTTTTTCTTGTCCATGTTTGAGTGAGTGTTATAATGAGGTCAGGAGCTGGGTGGTCCTGGTGGAACCCAAGCTATGCGACATGAACAGTTTATTCCTTTGGAAGTGCTGCTTGAAAGCATTGTCATGAAGTCTGCCATCATTTAGTTGATCAACAGTAGGTTGATAGGGTTGTTTTGTGCACAGAAAATACCTGCATAATTTGTGACAAGTAGATGCCAATGCTGTTGTTGTATGAGAACAGCTTGGCTGGGGGCACAGCAGGTTCGAAAACACTACACTTCAGTATTATTGCCGAAACGTTGTCGGGGCCTGTAGCCTTTCCATTCTCCAACACCTTCAACTACTTCTTAATCACATGAAGACTGGTATCTGTGTTGCTGGGCCTGCAGGAGGAGACTACGATAGATCATGGCATGTATGTGGAAGGGTCGAAGGATGGGTTAGTAGGTTTACCAATATCATGAAGATTAGTGGGGCTCTGGATAGTGTGGAGGGTTGTTGTTGGTTGCAAAGAGACATTGACAGGATGCAGAGCTGGGCTGATAAGTGGCAGATGGAGTTCAATCTGGAAAAGTGTGAAAACATTCATTTTGGAGGGTCAAATTTGAATGCAGAATACAGGGTTAAAAGCAGGATTCTTGGCAGTGTGGAAGAACAGAGAGATCTTGGGGTCAATGTCCGCAGATCCCTCAAAGGTGCCACCCAGGTTGATAGGGTTGTTAAGAAGGCGTATGGTGTGTTGGCTTTCATTCGCCAGGGGGTTGAGTTTAAGAGCTGTGAGGTTAGGCTGCAGCTCTACGGAGTCCTGGTCAGATCACACTTGGAATATTGTGTTCAATTCTGGTCATCTCATTACAGGAAAGACGTTGAAACCTTAAAGAAAATGCAGAGGAGATTTACCAGGATGCTGCCTGGACTGGAGGGTATGTCTTATAAAGAAGTTGAGAGAGTTAGGGCATTTCTCAATAGAGTGAAGAAGGATGAGAGGTTACTTGATAGAGGTGTACAAGATGGTGAGAAGCATAGATAGAGTGGATAGTCAGAGACTTTTTCCCAGGGCAGAAATGTCTGTGATAAGGGGGTATAATTTTAAGGTAATTGGAGGAAGGTTTAGGATCTTTACTTAGGGAGTGGTAGGTGCGCGGAATGCAGTGCCAACAGTGGTAGTAAATTCGAATACATTAGGGATATTCCAGAGATTCTTGGATAGGCACATGGGAGTTAATATAATGAAGGGCATGTAGGTTAGTCTGATCTTAGAGTAGGGTAACAAGCTGGCACAACATCAAGGGCCGAAGTGCCTGTACTTGCTATACTGTTCTACGTTCTATGTACAGCAGACAATGGATGCAAATACTATAGCCTGGACCTTTTCATTGAGCTAGACTCTCCCTACATTGATGGAGATACTTGTAGAGTCTCCACCTCCTATGAGTTGTTTGGTCATTCCCCCACCATTTACAACTGGATGTGGCAGCATAGCAGAGCTTCGATCTGACCTGCTGGTTGTGGGATTGCTTAGCTTTGTATATTGCGTGCTGTTTGGGCATGCAATGGTCTTGTTCATACATTTACATTGTTGATATACACAACGGACCTAAAGAAACCATCCCTTGGGAGGACTGACCTGGAAACTTGGTTCCAGAATTATTTACAGTGGGAATTTGCTCAGCACCTGCCCAAAGCTCAGAGTAAATGGACAGAAGCCATGCCTATAGACAATTTGGAAAATTGTTGATTCTTTTTACCCTTTTGTACACTGGCCATCAAAGTGACAGAGCCACATAAAATCTCCTCATATCTGTTTGTTGTAAATACCTACTTCATTTCATTTTTCAAACCTGAACGTTATGCCTATTAAGACATCTCTTCCTTCAGGTTGTGTCTGTGGTTCATTCCTACACTTCAATGACATTACAACACATTTGCATTCTGACTTGCTCACTCACATTGGCTCAGAGTCTCCACTTATTGCCATTTTACAGGCAACAAGTGGGAAAAGAATTGCTGCTCAGGGAAAGTTGATAAGAATGCGGTGTCTTCTAAAACCATGAGTACGTATTAGCAGGAAAAGAACCTCCCAACCGGGAGAACAAAAGAGCCTTGGGATGCATAATGTCTTGAACGCTAGCTGTGTACCAGTAAGCCAACGTGTAGACCACGGCAATGAAATGAATAATTCACTAGCAGCAGCACAGAGCTCCTGTCAACTGACCCTTACATTATACTGAAAGGCGCACATACTGTCTCCAAGAATGGGCATGACAAGAGTTTCACATGAGCAATTGTTCAAACAATAAAACATCACAAAACAGTTATGTAAAACAACCAAGGGGGTAAAAATAAAAGGTGAGCTTCTTACCCTTTCCTTCTCCGGTGAAGTATAATTTTAAATTAACCCTCTGAGTACCAGAGATCACTGTATGAAATAAATTGATTTTCCTTTAGCATGTGAGTGATGAGGTGAAGACTAGCTTTAGACCTGTACCGTTTATTACACAAAGCAGCACAGATTTAACACTGCAATTGTATTTTTCTCTTATTCACCTTCTATTTTGCAATAAATGTTTTGTTAAGTTACATTTCAGAATGTTAAATAACATGAAATAGAGCATACTCTCATCTAGAGGAGAAAGAATGTCAAGGCGAAAGTATTAATGTATCCCTTTTTGGTTTACATGCTGCTTTGCTTTATAAGCTATTTTTAACTTTAGCAGTAAAAACTCCCTTCCTTCTTCCAATGTCCTGTGTGGTTTCTTTTAAGTTTGGAAACTGAAGAAAAATAGTGACATTCTAGAACTGAGTTCTCTTAACTGATCTAGCAAAAAGGCAACTACAATTAACAGCAGAGTGATGAGCTTGTAAGCTCCAGTCATGATAAATGTGGTTCATTTGTAAAATAATTCTGCAGAAGCTGTTATCCTGTCTCCAAGTCACCCGCTATTCACATGTGCATGGTGCATGGGCTTTGTACAGTCAGCTCAGAGGCAGTCCCTAAACCCAGGACACAATCTGAATCCCCTGTTGATATCTATCATCCAGGGCTCCCTGCTGGCCCAAGTTAACAGCTCCAATCAGGGATCTCCTATCCAATGAGACCCACCCGGCCTTCGTTCTGATCGCTATAATTTGAATGCAGATGCTTATCTTCCTTCAGCAAAACTCTTGCTGCATGATAGATATTTGAAATTTGAAAGTGGGGAGCGTATGCTTTCTGCCTTGGTTTTGAACTGGAAACTGAATAAGATACAATCTTGTGGGGAATCACATGCATCTGTCAAAGGCCAAGGTGCAACACGTGGAAGCTTCAGTTTATTTTATCACAGGGCTGAATTAAAATTGTAACTCATCAGACACTTTTATTTATTCAACAGAAAATGTGTAATTTTAAGTTTACAATATTTCAAGATATATATTTTTTATAAGTGAGCCAAGGAATTTATTTGAATTTTCAATGGCCTGTCATGAGGGCAGGTAAGATCATATTTTGTACTTGTTGTTCAATTACAGGGTCGCTTTACACAATTTCGCTTTTATGGAAGAATTATATCAGTACCTGCTTTTGCGAATCCGAACAGGATTTTCGCTTTTACGAAAAACAGTGATATTTTTTCCCATATAAATCATGCACCTTCGCTTTACCCCATTTTCAACTTGTGAAAGATTTCCTGGGAACGCTCTACTTTTCAATAGTAGGGGCTACCTGTATTACTGTTAAGCATGCAAATGCTTCAGTCATACTGCATCTGTTAATGTACTTTCTGAAGAGAACTGCTCAGCTGTGGAGCCAATTTGCCACATACTTTCGTCATCTTACCGAGGCACCTTATAAAAACTAAATGAAACTTTTGTAAGTCCAATTTAAAGAAAAATAACTTTTAGCTAGACTCAGTACATCTGCAATTTAAGAATTGCAAGAGTTGGGGAGGTGGTGCTGTGCTGGTAACATCACTGGATTAATAATCCAGATGCCAAGGTTAATGCACTGAGAATATGGGTTTAAATCCAAACATGAAAGCTGGTGGAATTTCAATTTAAATTAATAACTCTGGAATTAAAAGTGATTCAAATGGTGACCAAAAAAAAAATCATCGTTTGACGTAAAAAAGAATCCATCTTGGCCAATAACATTCACAGATGCCAGTCTTCAGCCAATTTAATTCACTCCACATAATATAAAGAAATGGTTGGAGATACTGGATACTGCAAAGGCTTTGGGCCCTGATAACAGTCCAACAATACTACTGAAGTCACGTCTTGAAAACATGCTGCTCCCCTCGCCAAGCTTTTCCAGTACAGTTATAATGCTGCCATTCATCTAGAAATTGCCCAGGTATGTCTTATATACAAAAAGCAGAACAAATCCAACCTGGTAAATTATTGCCTAGCTGTCTGCTTTAGATCATCAGTAAAGTGATTGGAGATGTCATCACAATTAGTGGGCGGCACAGTGGCACAGTGGTTAGCACTGCTGCCTCACAGCGCCAGAGACCTGGGTTCAATTCCCGCCTCAGGCGACTCTCTGTGTGGAGTTTGCACTTTCTCCCTGTGTCTGCGTCGGTTTACTCCGGGTGCTCTGGTTTCCTCCCACAGTCCAAAAATGTGCAGGTTAGGTGAATTGGCCAAGTTAAATTGCCCGTAGTGTTAGGTGAAGGGTTAAATGTAGGGGAATGGGTCTGGGTGGGTTGTGCTTCGGCGGGTCGGTGTGGACTTGTTGGGCGGAAGGGCCTGTTTCCACACTGTAAGTAATCTAATCTAAAGTTCTATCAAGTATTACTTGCTTTGTACTGACCTGCTCACTAAGGTTTAGTTTGGATTCTGACAGGGCCATTCAGCTCTTGACTTCATTGCAGCCTTAGTTCAAAAGTGCTGAGTCTGAGGTGTGAAGTGGGAGTGCTATTCTTTGACATCAAGGCTGAACTTGAGTGTGCCTTCAAGGAGCACGAGCAAAATGAGACTCAATGGGAATTTGGGGGGGGGCGAATTCTTCAAAGGTAGGAGTAATACTGAGCACAAAAGAAGTTGGCTCTATTGTTGGAACTCAGTAATCTGATTGACATTCCAATTGCATTCTTGACTTCCAGTTCTGGAAGTCACTATCAGGGTTGGACTTCAGAGGCCATGCTGCCTGAAAGTAAATTAGCAGAAATGCTGTTCCCAGGGGTGCTTTGCTAGGCCCAACCATCTCCAGCTGCTTCATTAATAACCCTCCCTCCATCATCAGGTCAGAAGTGGGGATGATTGCACAATGTTCAGCACCATTCACGACTCCTCAGATACCGTAGCAGCCCATGTTCAAATGCAACAGAACCTAGACAATATCTTAGCTTGGGCTGACAAGTGGCAAGTAATGTTTGCAATACACAAGTGCTAAGCAGTGGCCATTTCCATCAAGAGAGAATCTAACTATCACCTTTTAACATTCAATAGCTTTACTATTGCTGAATTCTCCACTATCAACATCCTGGGGGTTAACAGTGAACAGAAACTAAAATGGACCAACTTTATAAATACTATGGCTACAAGGGAAGGACAGGGGCTAGGAACTATGTGGCAAGTAATTCACCTTCTGACTCCTTAAAGCCTGTCCATTTCCTCCGAGGCAGAAGTCAGGGGTCCTGTTCCCTTGTCAAGATGAGTGCAGATCTAACAGAACTCTAGAGGTTTGACACCACCTAGAACAAAGCAGCCTACTTGATTAACAACACATCTATAAACTTTTACTTCCTCCACCATTGATGCTCAGTAGCAGTAATGTGTACCATCTACAAGATGTTTTACAGAAATTCACAAAGACTCCTTAGACAATATCTTTCAAACCCACAACCACTACCACCCAGAAGGACAAGGGCAGAGAATACATGCAAACTTCACCAGATGCAGCTTGCTCTTGAGCCACTCACCATCCTGACTTGAAGATATTCCACTGTTCATTCAGTTTTGCTGGACTGTTGAAAATCCTGGAATAGTCACACCAACAGCATTGCTAAATATTGCACTCTCTATAGCCTGGAGGATTACCATTGACCAGAAAGTGAATTGTATAAATGTTGTGGTAGCAATAGCAGTTCAAGGCTAAGAATTCTACAGCATGTAATTCACTATCTACCTTTCCAAAGCCTGTCCACCATCTACAAACCACAAGTCAGACACATGATGGCAAACTATTCACTCAAGAAGAATTCACATTCCTGAAGGAGGGCTTATGCCCGAAATGTGGATTCTCCTGCTCCTCGGATGCTGCCTGGCCTGCTGTGTTTTTCCAGCAACACATTTTCCAATTCTGGTCTCCAGCATCTGCAGTCCTCACTTTCTCCTATTCACTCAAGACTTCCACGCTTCCTCAATTCCAATGTCTCCCCTTCCCCTAGCACGTCATTTCTTCAAAATGACTATTGCCTCCCTTCCGTAAAAAACATATTCTTGAACCATTTATCTTAAACGTCATGTCCTACCCATCAGCAAGACTTTCCTTGTCTGCAAGATTGTCTACCTTCAACCCAACCACAACATTTCTGAAAGTTCATAGTTGTCCATTGGTTCTTTAATTAATTGCAATATTGAATGTGGATCTTCAAATATTGTGCCATGCTCTTGAGCAATGCTCCTCTGCTTTCTTTCACATGTTGAGACTCCAGGTGAGCTTCCCCAATTAGCTACGATTCCATATAAGATGCCCCAAACTGTTAAGCTTTGAGCTGTGAAGAAAGGAATTTGCTACACACACAAAGAAAAAGTTTTTAAAAAAAGGATCAATCTCTGATATTTTTTTAAACAGCAGTTAGTCATTGTAGTTGAGGTCGTCATTAGTGGTAACATTGCTCATCAAATAGCCAGGTTCATGATCCTTAATTGTGCAGATTGGCTCAGATCATGTCATTCTGATTATTTTCAACAATAATTAAATTACAGCAATGAGTGTAAAAATCCCTTTGTCTTACAGTCTTTTCCTGCAATGCAGGCGTAACTAAGGAATAGTTCAGCAATTGTGATCGATGCAGCACACTAATGTTCAAACTCAGGCTTGTACACATGAAAATCTTCAGTCCCAACAGCACAATCCAGTAGAGTTGAAACTGGCTTTTTAACTGTCCAGACGTATGCTTCGAAGTGGAAAACAAAATACTTCTGTAGTTTGGGACATAATCTACAAGAAGTGACTTGCTATTGAGCAGGGGCCATCAGTCTCATGTTATCTTTGTCTTTTTAGGAAATCACAGGCAAGTCTGCTTCAAGTTTCTTTCACCACCTCTAGATGTTACATCCCATTGGTCTCACACACATGTTCTGCCAGTCAATGACTGAATTTATTTTTGAAGTCATTTTGTCTTTGTAGCAGTCAAATCAAGGTCTAAAAAGGCCCATTGCTTTTCGAGGTTCCATGGAACATGACAGAAAGTTTTCATGGCGTTCAAACTGGCATATCCATTGACTAGTATTAACTACTGAGTAGGTCCACATGTCCTTTGTTTTCATTTGTGTGGTTTAATTTCCTGGTAACATTTTTGGAAATTGTGAAAAGTGCAGCTTCTGGCTGTCAATGGAAAGATGACAAGGATTGCTGTCAGGTTTGAGTATTTTACAACCTCTAGTCATGAGAGGTTATGCCATAGCACTCTTCCAGTAGAAGAAATGGGCAACATAGTGGCTCAGCGGTTAGCACTGCTGCCTCACAGCACCAAGGACCCGAGTTCAATTCCAGTCTTGGGCAATGGTCTATGTGGAGTTTGCACGTTCATCAAGTGCGTGCTTGGGTTTCCTCCAGTCACTCCAATTACCTTCCACAATCCAAAGATGAATTGGCTAAACTACATTGCCCATAGTGTTCATGAGTGAGGGGAAATGAGAGTAATAGGTTAGGGAATGGGTCTGGGAGGGATACTCTTTGGAGTGTTGGTGTGGACTTGTTGGGCCAAATGGCTTGTTTCCACACTGTTGGGTTCTTTGATTGATAGTAGGGTTCTATGATTGGAAATCACTGATTAGATCCATGTGACTGCTAATAGAAAGAACTCTACAGAGAATGTCAACAGTAGTATTTCTTCCTCTACAGATAAAGCTGTATAATAACTGAAACTAAAACCTGCCACGAGCTCAGGCAGCAAGGTTTTGCAGAAGAAATATAAACAGTGGGTAATATCAAGGGCAAATATGATCAGGGAAACTGACCATGATAAAGGCCAGCAATAAAACTCACCTCATGCAGCAAAGTCTTACCTCATGCAGAAAACTGTTCACAACACCTAGAGGTTCAGGTACATAGTCTTTGCATCACATAGAGATAAAGTGGTTAAGAAGGCATTTAGCATGCTTGCCTTCATTTCTCAGACCTTTGAGGATAGGAGTTGGAACGTCATGTTGAGTTTTCTTCTGCAATACTGCATCCAGTTTTGGTCGCCCTGTTATAGCATCATTATAGAGTTATAAAGATGTACAGCATGGAAACAGACTCTTTGGTCCAACTTGTCCATGCTGACCAGATATCAGCTAGCGACGGTTCAGAAGAGATTTACCAGGATGTTGCCAGGAATGAAGGTCTTGAATTATAAAGAGAGGCTGGATAAGTCAGGACTTTTTTCACTGGAAAGTATGAGGTTAAGGGGTGACCTTATAGAGATTTATAAAAACTTGCAATCTATAGATAAAGTGAATGGCAGGTATCTTTTCCCGAGAATGGAAGATTTCTATACTGGGGCCATGTGTTTAAAGTGAAAGGAGAAAGATTTAAAAAAGACATGGAGGTCAATTTTTTTATACAAAGAGTGATTCATGTATAGAATGAACTTCCAGAGGAAGTGGTGTTTGTGGTTACAGTTATAACATTTAAAAGACAATTAGATAAGTACATGAATAAGAAATGTTTGGAGGGATATTGGCCAGGCATAAGCAAGTGGGACTAGTTTAGTTTGGGATTATGGTCAGCATGGACTGGTTGTTTTGGCATTGTCTGACTCTATGACTCTAATTACTGGATCATTTTGAGTGTTGAGTATATGATATAATTTATTAATGCAGTAAGCAAGCATGTTAGATGCCTATTTCTACCCACTTTTTACTGGATGTGTATGTTTTAATGCATTGCACAGCAAGGGATTATACAATTGTGGGATGGGATGCAGAGTAATTAGTTTTCTTGGTGTTTAGCTCTAAGCTGTATTCACACAAAAAGGCAGAAAGTTACAAAAATTAAGATCTTCAAACATTTGTATACATTCCTGGTCAAAGTGGATTCTTCCAGACTAATATCTTCTCACACAGTATCATGAGAAGGCATTACATTCACTTTGCATCATCAAACAAATTTCCTTTCAGAGCAGATTTTAGGCCGTTCTGCCTTTTAAAAAGTATTATGTACAAAAGATTCACTACTTGCTTGCAGCCAATGTTTTCATCGACCCCAGCAGAAAACACAGCGATCAATAACTAGTAAGAGATTGTGAATTGAAATTGCTGATCAAAAGGAGATTCCACAGCTTTTCACTCTGTGACGGATCACATAATAAAAGCACTCGAAGAAGTGATCTGTCACATTTTTGTCTCATAATTCAGAAATGTTTACTCAGTGAAACCATGTGCAATAATGTTTTGAAGAGTATAAAGAATGCAGGAGCGTTCTTAAGAAAGAAATCAGGAAGACAAAGAAAGGATGTGGGATAGTCTTGGCAGATAAGGTTAAAGATAATCAAAAAGATTCTTCAAATACATTAAGAACAAGAGAGCAAATAAAGAGAGAGTAGAAACCCCTTAAAGAGTAACAAGATTATCTTTCTGTTGAACTTCAGGAGATGGGAGAAATGTCAAATGAACTTTTTTTAATTTGTTGTGAAACAAATAGAGGTTAGAGAACTCGGAAATAAATACTGACGTTCTGAAACCGGTTGATATCACAGAAGAGGAGGTGCTGGATGTCTTAGAAAACATAAAGGTTGATAAATCTCCAGGACCTGATCAAGTATGTCCCAAGACATTGTGAGAAGTTAGGGAAGAATTTGTGGGGTCCCTAGCAGAAATATTTGTATCATTTATAGGCACAGGTGAAATACTGGAGGACTGGAGGGTGACTAATGTTGTGCCATTGTTTAAGCAAGACTGTAAGGAGAAGCCTGGAAACTATAGACCTGTGAGTGTAACATTGGCGGTGGCTAAGTTGTTGGAGGTAATTCTGAAAGATAGTATTTACATGCATTTGGAGAGACGGTGGTGCTGGAAAAGGCAGCAAGCAAGGAGCAGGAGAATCGATGTTTCGGGCATAAACCCTTCATCAGGAATGTCCTCAGGAATATGCTCCTTGGATGATGCCTGACCTACTGTGGTTTTCCAGCACCACACTCTCGACTCTGATCACCAGCATCAGTAGTCTTCACTTTCTCCTATACATTTGGAAAGGCAAGGGTTGGTTAGGAATAGTCAGCATGGCTTTGTGGAGGAAAATCATGTCTCATAAACTTGCTCGAGTTGTTTTAATGAAGAAACCAAAAAGGTTGATGAGGACAGAGTGGTAAATATTGTTTATTTGTGCTTTGGTAAAACCTTTGACAAGGTTCCACATGGTAGACTAATTAGTAAAGTTACATCAATTGCATGGGATTCAGGGTGAGCTTGCCAATGAGATACAAAATTGGCTTTACGGTAGGAGGCAGAGAGTGGTGATGGAGGACTGTTTTTCAGACTGGAGGCCTGTGACCTGCGATGTTCCACACAGGGATCGGTATTGGGTCCACTTTTGTTTGTCATTTATATAAACAACTTGAATGAGAATATAGGAGGCCTGGTTAGTAAGATTACAGATGACACCGAAATTGGTGGTATTGTGGACAGTGAAGAAGGTTATCTAAGATTACAAAGAAATCTTGATCAATTGGGCTGAGGATTAGCAGATGGAGTTTAATTTGGATAATTGTGTGGCATTGCATTTTGGGAAAACAAACAAGGATAGGGCTTACATAATTAATGGTAGGGTCCTGGGTAGTGTTATGGAAGAGCGAGATACTGAGGTTCTGCTACATAATTCTTTGAAATTTGCACCGCAGGTAAACAGGGTGGATAAGAAGGTGTATACCATGCTTGCCTTCATTGCTCAGACCTTTGAGTACAGAAATTAGAACGGCATGTTGAGGTTGTACAGGATGTTGGTGAGATTCTTCTGGAGTACTGTGTTCAGTTCTGGTAACTCTGTTATAGAAAGGATATTATTAAACTGGAGGGGGTTCAGAACAGATGTGTTGCTGGGACTAGAGAGTCTGAGTGATAAAAATAGGCTGGATAGTCTGGGACTTCTCTCACTGGAGTTGCGGAAGTTGATGAGTGACCTTTTAAAAGTTTATAAAATCATGAGGGGCATAGATAAGGTGAATAGCAAAGGTCTTTTTCCCTAAAGTGGGGAATTTCAAAACCAGGAGAAAGATTTAAAAAGGACGTGAGAGGCAACCTTTCTTTTCACAGGGAGTGACCTGTATTTGGAATGAACTGCCAGAGAAAGCGGTGGATGTGGATATAGTTACAATGTTTAAAAGACATTTGGATAAATTCGTGAAGGCTTGGATGGATGTGGACCAAGCACAGGCTGGAGGGATTAGTTTAGTTTGGAATTAATGGTCAGCATGGACTGGTTGGACCGAAGGGTCTGTTTCAATGCTGTATGACTCTATGACTCTAAGATTACAAGGAAAACAGAATGGAATTAGTAATAGACTAGTGTGAGTAATTTATCAGACCAATCTATTTAGGAGTCATTTTGATCAATATGCATCAGTGATGGTGCTGTCACATTATCATTCAGACACTATGCTGAAACTAACAATGTCATTCAATTATGATAATGGTTGAGAATGCAACAGAGTTGACCAGGCAGCATAAGGGGTTCTTCTGAAGAAAACTTATAAACTAAGTGCTATTCTGTAATTAACCCTTTTATTCCTGCTAAGCTGACTGCAAGCTGAAGAGCCTGGAGAAAATATGAAGAATCTTTGGTTTGCAGTTAAACATAAACATAATAAAACTACAGGTAGAAAACAATAACTAAAGACCATTACTTTATGAAGTATTGTCAGGTCAATATAAATAAATGGAGTATCTGAATACTCATATAGAAAGTACATGATCCCAACCTGACCCAAATAATAGATCAAGATCTATTTCCTTTCATAATGTTTTTGCAATATAGTTACTCAATGATTTTGTCATCAATATATCCTTTTCAGACAACAACCACTCATGAATATCCATTGCCAGTCATCAGTAACACAAATATAATCACAACTCACTCAATCCTCCATACTGTGTGGAATGAGCTGTGTGGAGGCTGGTACAATTACGACATTGAAAAGGCTTATAGATAGGTTCAAGAATGGGAAGGTTTTAGAGACATATGGGCCAAATGCTGACAAGTGGGACTACATTAATTTGGGATATTGGTCGGCATGGACTGGTTGGACTGAAAGGTTTGTTTCCTTGCTGTATAACTGTATGACTCCATTTGGATTCTCGATGGCATTTATCCTCAATTAGAGGATGCTTCATATTCTGACCCACTTCATGTGATCGGGAAAATTAGACTTCTTCATAACAATCAATGGCTCAAATGAAACAAATGTGAAGAAATGTCTTTAACCCTCTTTTTTTCCATCTTCTGATGTCATTTCCAAAAGGCATTAAATTGTGTGATAAATCACTTGGACACACAGTGACATACAGTTCCACAATTGTGGATAGCTCACTGGTACATTTTTAAAATCCTTTGGCCCAACTGTTAACAGGTTACTTCATTGAGGTGGACATCACAGTCAGACTCATTCCTATCATGAGCAGACATTTGCAAACAGACACTTCCAGCACAGGATACTGGACAATAATAACAAACACCATCTTGACTAGTTTGTCCTTGTTGTTAACTAGATGAGCTGAAACTAATGTACTGCCTCAACTGTTTTTCTGACTGAGCTCAGCAAAGTCAAAAGAGAGTGGAATTACATATGAGAACTTCTGTCTACAGGTTTGGTATTACACACAACAGGACTTTTACGCATTGAGGTACTCTGAACAAAGCCATGCAGTAGATCTTCACTTAAGTTGGAACAAACTGCAACATCTGACTCAACCTGATAGCATTAACTAGCTTCCTATGACTTTCGTTATAGAAGGTTAACCAAGGATGTGCTTAATTACAGAATTTAATGGGGTAGATTGAGAGAGTTGATTTCTCTAGACAAGGGAATTCGTTTTTAACACTCATAGGATGTGGACATTGCTGACTGCTCTGGCATTTATTCCCCGATGCCTAGCTGCCCTTGAGAAGGTAGTACTGAGCTGTCCTCTTGTTTGCTGCAGTTCATTTTGTGTAGGCAGACCTGCGTTGCTATTATGGAGGGAATTCCAGTATTTTGACCCAGTGACACTGAAGGAATAGTGATCTATTTCCAAGTCAGGATGGTGAGTGACTTGGAGGGGAACTTGAAGAAGGTAGTGTTCCCAAGTACCTGCTATTCTTGAACTTCCAGATGGTAGTGGTCATGGGTTTGGAAGGTGCTGCCTAAGGACCCATTGTGAATTCCTGCAGTGCATCTTACACACTGCTGTTACTGTGCAGCTGGGGTGGAGGGAATGAATGTTTGTGGATTGGGTGCCAACAAGTGGGCTGCTTTGTCCTGGACGGTGTCAATCCTTGTTGATTGTTTTTCGAGCTGTACCCATCCAGGTAAGTGGGGAGTTCCGAACAATAGGACATAACCTTAAAATTTGACCTAACCAATTCAGGGGTGATGTCAGAAAGCGTATCTTCAGACAAATCGTAATGAAAACCTGATATGTCCTCACCTGGAAAGTTGTTGAGATTGGACCAAACTGAGATTTATAGGTTTTTAGTAGGTAAGATTAAGGAATATAACCAGAGGCAGAGTTACAATTCAAGTCATTAATGATCTAAATCAATGGCAGAAGAGGATTAAGGGGTTGAAAGGTTTATTCCTGCACTTACATTAGGAACTCCACACACTATTATGAAATAAACATTCTGTACATTTTGCCACCACATGATAGAGCAGCATCAAGTGTGACATTATAACTTGAGTGACAGACTTGTCCCTCTCATTTTCCTTCAAACAGTGCCCTCTATTCCATGTTCTTATTCACTACGGTGGCTGACACCATAGGTAGCCTTTCATAAACATCATTTGGAAATGCCGATGTTGGACTGGGGTGTGTAAAGTTGTAAGACACTTACAATCTTATTCTCCACAACCACCTGATGAAGGAGCAGTGTTCTAAAAGCTAGTGCTTCCAAGTAAACCTGTTGGACTATAACCTGGTGTTGTGTGATTTTTAACTTCATAAACATGGCAGCTACATTCCTTAAAGTCACTGTGTTAAGCAAAACTGTGCTCTTCAAAACATACCAACCCTTGTCAGTGTATGGGTTACATTCCCAGAATGTCAAACAAGCACAGAATATAAGCACAAAATTATTATAAAATACAAAAGTGGACATAAAATTATGTCAAGAGAATATCATTGAATGTTTCGTTCCATTTGCTTACATGGAGGTGGAAGGCTGTGTACCTTTATACAACTCATCTGCAGCTATGGAAGTTGAAGTTTGAGGATCATCAGATTGATCCTCTGTTACTTAGGAGGTGGAAGGTTGATTGGGGATGATTTTGAAAAACCTTAATTAAATTGCTGATTTCTTTTTTTCTCTGTAGCACTGAATGATATCATTTACAAGTCTCCCTAACTTGCAGCTCTGTTCTTGGCCTGGGTCATCCTCATCAAAAATGTGCAAAGCTGACTCAACTAACTTTAATTTTGTTAGCCTCTTGGTGGTTGGAATGTTTGGAGCAGCAAGGAGTTCAGCTTCATCCTCTTTGCTGTATTTTTTCATTGGCTGCAGCTCCTCCTTATCTTCAAGACTCCAGACCTTCCTCCACTTCATCAAACCCTGCTGCCTTCACCAAATCAAGGGGCTTCTGCTTTGCTTCAGAAACATTCTGAGTGCATGTGATCTCCATTAATTTTACCAGCAGTACATCAAATTGTGCGCAAAGTCAAAATCAGGGAGACCCAAAACTCCTTAGATATCCATGTTTCACATGCCAAGCTCAAATAAAGAGAGCACATCTAATTTAACATTCTTGGAATTGATTTCCTTCTTTCCTTAGCTATAGTTTCCTTGCTTTCATGGCTACTGCACTGAGGAACCATGATAAACAGAGATGTCACTCAAATAATGACCAAAATGCTCAGGAAACCTGCCCAGGACCACCGAGTTTAGGCACATCTTTATTCCCCTGTGCATCTGGGATTCAGTTCAGCTAATCTCAAATCAAGTGCGTGTTATTAGTATCATGGCGACAATGGTAAAACTGTGTTAATCGAGGACTTTATGTAGTTCATTTCACTTGTATGATTTAATGAGAATATAAAGTATTATTACATTTGAGAAGGCTTCCCAAATGTTCAGTAAATTTATTTGATGAGCCCTTGAATGAGTTATGCACTCAACTATTGACTGAATTAGCTGATCACAGAGGAAATAGACAATAAAGCTACTGAAATCACCCAGTCATGAAAAGGAACAATATAGAATTCTTGTCCTTTCTCAGTACAGAGGAACCTCGATTATCCGAAATAGATTATCCGGCAAGATCGCAAGCTCCCAATGCCTGGCTAACTATGTTATCCGGCATTCGATCATCCAGAATTCAATTAACCAAACAAAATAATGCCCGCCCATGTCCTTCGGATGATCGAGGTTCGTCTGCATTCAATGAAATATTTAGTGGGTGCTAAACAATACAGACCTCAGTGTCAGTACTGCCAGACAAAAGAAAGGCATCTGTAGTTATCCTAAAATTGGGTTGCATTGTTGGACGTGTAGTGGATCATGAGTCCTTGTCTCTCCTCTGCTTTGACATTGACTTCAGTGTCACATACCATTATCTTTTTATTGCACAGCCCTCTCTATCTGATATATTAGTATAATGACAGAAGTATCTTTATAGTTCATTCATTAATGGATAAACCATAAAAGGCAATCTCTGTAAAACTTGATCTGAAATTATGTACTTTTACAAAGCTCTCAATGCATTTAAAATAAAAATGTAGATAAATCATTTTCATTAGTGGCCCATATTTGCTGTTATCACCTTTTTTTTATGAACAGTGAGAGAAACCCCTGTCATGAAATTGAACATCCATGCCTGGCTTTGTTCCTTTTCAGACCAAGTCAGAAAGCAGGAAAGTTCTGAGGTCCTGGGTCTGTTCCCATCAGATCAAAAGTCACTCGGGTAGTTGATGAGCTACCAGCGGACCTTCGACCAGAGTGGCAAAGACAGAGCAGGAGATCCAGTCTGGAACTCGTAAAGCCATGAGAAAGGCTGTGTCCATTGTCATGACACCAGAGGTGACAAAAGCTTGTCAAGTAGGAAGGGGATTGGAAGCAAGGGAAAGGATGTGACTCTTAGCAGCCATCCTATTCCTTATGTAAGGTCCCTCAGTCTTGCACAAGTTAGTCCAAGCCCAAGTTAACCACACTGGTTTACCAATTTGATTGGCCAGCTCTTTCTCATCTCAAGTAGATCTGAAGTAAAATGAACCCATGTGGAATTAACCCTTTCAGCAGTCATTAGTTGATAACTTAATGATCTTTTATTAAAATAGGTTCTGAATATCAACCCTGGGACTTGCATGAAGTTGATAGGTATCTCCCTGGTGCCATCCTGCCCTTCCTGTCACTCTCCCCACCACTTCCTTGGAGGGCACCCCTCTATCCCAGCCTTGCAATCCCTAATACTGCTGATCTACTTTCCCTCAGCCTTCAACAGTGCTCACTCAGTTATTAATCTTGTGCCAAATACCCAATAATGCTTGGCATCCGTCCCTCACTCTCAATGATGTTCATCTACCCTCCCCCCAATGCATTCACATCTCACCCACCAAAAGTGTTCACCTTCCTCCCCTGCGTCCCTCAACATTACACACCTCACTGATAATGCTCATCCTATCCCCTACACCCTAACAATACTCACCCCATCACCTTGCTCCCAAAAATGTCCACCTCCCTCTCTCCCCCCCTTGGCAATGTACACACCTCTTCATGGGTCCCGACCTTCAATTCTCCTTTGAAAATCCCTTAAGGCTGGATATTCAATTTGTCTTTTAGTTTTTTTGATCCACCAACAATGCTATGATAATTAAATATAATTAAATTTCTTCACCCACTGTTGAGGCACTGTTCAATTTGAATCATTTCAGGCAAGCAAGTTTCAGATAAATGCACAACTCATGCATTACTTATTGTCTTGTGTTATGATTTCAAGATCTTATTTCTATGAACAAGAAGAAATAAAGCCAAAGTACTTAGATATAGATTTTGTTGTCATGTGTACTCAAGTACAGGAGTACGAGTAAAGTGTAGAATGTGGTCTTACACAGCACCATTTTAGGTACAAAGATACCTAGGTACCAAAAACTGAGGAAGAAAGGAGCAACACAACTGACCTTGGTGTAGCTGAGTGCTGATGGAGAGCGGACTGGAGGCTTAGAGCAGAGCGGGACTGTTGATGGACTGGGGCCTGGTGCGAGACAGTCAGACCACGTGCTCACTGAGCTGCTGTAGTGTAATCAACTGGGAGAAAGTTCATCTCCTGATGAAGAGCTTATGCTCGAAATGTCAATTCTCCTGCTCCTCGGATGCTGCCTGACTGGCTGTGCTTTTCCAACACCACACTTTTTGACTGCTGCAGTGTAATGGCTATTTCAAGTTCTTAACCGGATTGTAACTATGCTATAACTATATTATTTCTAATTGTTTTTAGACACTGTAAGTAATGCCACTACTTCTCCTTTTATTCCTCTTCTGAATCCAAGATTTGTACCTAAGTAATTGTGTCTAAGATGGCACTATTAGAGGCAGACATTGTAAAAAATTTTTGCTGTTCTCTTCTACTTCTGTACTGGTCATGATAAGAAGTCATGATAATAAAGGATATTCTATTCTAGTGAATATTTTATTTTGAAAGAAACAATGTTAAAAGTTAAGCATTACAGATCCTCATAAAGTAAATAGAAAATAAAGAATTATGATAATAGTTAACATTAAAGTCCTTCTTAATATAAAGCCGAAAAACAAAGGGGGGCAATGGCCTAGTAGTTTTATCACTGGATTGTTAATGTTCTGAGGTCCTGGGTCCAAATCCCACCACGGCAGATGGTGGAATTTGAATTCAATAAATACCTGGAATTAAGAGTCTACACATCCAACATTTTATTTTAACATTAAAAATTCTGCCATAAAAATAAACTGATCTCATATATTCCTGTACAGACATGTTCTGCAATCTACTTGGATATAAATTAGCTGTTCAGGTTGGGAAAAATTGTTTTGCAAAAGAAAAATGACCATGAATCCATTGTCAATTGTCGGAAAAACCCATGTGGGTCACTAATGTTCCTTAGGGAAGGAAACTGCCATCCTTACCTGGCCTGGCCTACATGTGACTCCAGACCCACAGCAATGTGGCTGACTCTTAACTGCCCTCTGAGTATTTGGGGATGGACAATAAATAATGGCCTAGCCAGTGACGCCCTCATCCCATGAATGAGTTAAGAATAAAGTTAAACATTCAACAGTCTTTGATGAGTGCTTTCTGGGGCTTAGCTCACTTTCCGAAAAACCTCAGCTGCCTGTTCTCGACGCTGCCATTGCAGGTACTGGGGGACTTTCCTCACTTCATGTTCTTCCCATGATGTCATAAATATTGTCTCAATAGTACATATAGATGAACAGGGATGATACAATGAAGAATGATAGATATACTAAGGCACACTATAATAAACCAACTGCAAATCACAGGAGCAGCCTTCCCTGGTGGTGCTGAGGGAAATGCGTACTTCTGCTTTTTAATTTCAGATTCAACGCATTGGCAACTTCTTCATTTTTAAGACCAGGCTTTTTATTTATCTGAAGCATCTGCAAGTTCATACACATTTAAAATAACAAAAGTTACACTTTACGAATAGTGAACAGTAATGTTTGGCAGATTGTCCTGAAGAAGTGATGCACTATCATTTCCTCTGAGGAATTCTGCTATGTACTGAAAGAATACTTAATGTGATTCATGCAGATCTGAAGCCTGATTGCTGTGAGGAATATGTTAACAGTTTCTTTTTTAGCGACATTGCATCAACAAATGCTGCATGACAATTACTACTTAGAAAGGGATACCACTGCATGAACAAAACTTCTTTGTCATTTAAGATAGCTGGCTTAGTTTCTACTCAAAATTAGAAATCTATCAACCTTTTGTTGTTTCACTCCATGCTTATCTCCACAAGTCTATTACCTCTGGCCCTCTCCCACCGCTCCACAAACTATTCCCAAGGCAAGTCTTTGTCCTCCCAGTGTTTATATCAAGTCTTGCCAGATAGCGGCAGAGTTGGCCTCCTGGGTCAGAGTTCACCCACTTTTTCTTATTCACCTCCCAATGTTGGGAAGTTTTGGCGATGTCCGGGGTGAAAACCAGTGCAAACTCCCAACATCAGCGTGGATTTGAACTCCCAGCCTCATCGTGGACTGGGACTCCCGGCCTCAGCGTGGACTGGGACTCCCGGCCTCAGCGTGGACTGGGACTCCTGGCCTCAGCGTGGACTGGGACTCCCGGCCTCAGCGTGGACTGGGACTCCCGGCCTCAGCGTGGACTGGGACTCCCGGGCTCAGCGTGGACTGGGACTCCCGGGCTCAGCGTGGACTGGGACTCCCGGGCTCAGCGTGGACTGGGACTCCCGGCCTCAGCGTGGACTGGGACTCCCGGCCTCAGCGTGGACTGGGACTCCCGGCCTCAGCGTGGACTGGGACTCCCGGCCTCAGCGTGGACTGGGACTCCAGGCCTCAGCGTGGACTGGGACTCCCGGCCTCAGCGTGGACTGGGACTCCCGGCCTCAGCGTGGACTGGGACTCCCGGCCTCAGCGTGGACTGGGACTCCCGGCCTCAGCGTGGACTGGGACTCCCGGCCTCAGCGTGGACTGGGACTCCCGGCCTCAGCGTGGACTGGGACTCCCGGCCTCAGCGTGGACTGGGACTCCCGGCCTCAGCGTGGACTGGGACTCCAGACCTCAGCGTGGACTGGGACTCCCGACCTGAGCGTGGACTGGGACTCCAGACCTCAGCGTGGACTGGGACTCCCGGCCTCAGCGTGGACTGGGACTCCCGGCCTCAGCGTGGACTGGGACTCCCGGCCTCAGCGTGGACTGGGACTCCCGGCCTCAGCGTGGACTGGGACTCCCGGCCTCAGCGTGGACTGGGACTCCCGGCCTCAGCGTGGACTGGGACTCCCGGCCTCAGCGTGGACTGGGACTCCCGGCCTCAGCGTGGACTGGGACTCCCGGCCTCAGCGTGGACTGGGACACCCGGCCTCAGCGTGGACTGGGACTCCCGGCCTCAGCGTGGACTGGGACTCCCGGCCTCAGCGTGGACTGGGACTCCAGACCTCAGCGTGGACTGGGACTCCAGACCTCAGCGTGGACTGGGCCTCCAGACCTCAGCGTGGACTGGGCCTCCAGACCTCAGCGTGGACTGGGCCTCCAGACCTCAGCGTGGACTGGGCCTCCAGACCTCAGCGTGGACTGGGCCTCCAGACCTCAGCGTGGACTGGGACTCCAGACCTCAGCGTGGACTGGGACTCCAGACCTCAGCGTGGACTGGGACTCCCGGCCTCAGCGTGGACTGGGACTCCCGGCCTCAGCGTGGACTGGGACTCCCGGCCTCAGCGTGGACTGGGACTCCCGGCCTCAGCGTGGACTGGGACTCTCGGCCTCAGCGTGGACTGGGACTCCCGGCCTCAGCGTGGACTGGGACTCCCGGCCTCAGCGTGGACTGGGACTCCCGGCCTCAGCGTGGACTGGGACTCCAGACCTCAGCGTGGACTGGGACTCCAGACCTCAGCGTGGACTGGGACTCCAGACCTCAGCGTGGACTGGGTCTCCAGACCTCAGCGTGGACTGGGACTCCCGGCCTCAGCGTGGACTGGGACTCCCGGCCTCAGCGTGGACTGGGACTCCCGGCCTCAGCGTGGACTGGGACTCCCGGCCTCAGCGTGGACTGGGACTCCCGGCCTCAGCGTGGACTGGGACTCCCGGCCTCAGCGTGGACTGGGACTCCCGGCCTCAGCGTGGACTGGGACTCCCGTCCTCAGCGTGGACTGGGATTCCCGGCCTCGTCATGGACTGGGACTCCCAGTCTCTTCGTGGACTGGGACTCCCGGCCTCATTGTGGACTGGGACTCCCGACCTCAGCGTGGACTGGGACTCCCAGCCTCAGCGTGGACTGGGACTCCAGACCTCAGTGCGGACTGGAACTCTCGGTCTCATCGTGGACTGGGACTCTCGGTCTCATCGTGGACTGGGACTCCCGACCTCAGCATGGACTTGAACTCCTGGCCTCAGCGTGAAGTCAGACTCCCGGCCTCGGCATGGACTTGAACTCCCAGCCTCATTGTGGACTTGAACTCCTCGTCTCATAGTGGACTTGAACTCATGGTCTCTCGTGGACTTGAACGCCTGGCCTCATCATGGACTCGAACACCCAGCCTCAGCGTGGACTTGAACTCCTGGTCTCAGCATTGACTTGTACTCTGGTCTGAGCATGAATACAAACTCTGGATTAGTGGTGCTGGAAGAGCACAGCAGTTCAGGCAGCATCCAACGAGCAGCGAAATCGACGTTTCGGGCAAAAGCCCTTCATCAGGAATAAAGGCAGTGAGCCTGAAGCGTGGAGAGATAAGCTAGAGGAGGGTGGGGGTGGGGAGAGAGTAGCATAGAGTACAATGGGTGAGTGGGGGAGGATATGAAGGTGATAGGTCAAGGAGGAGAGGGTGGAGTGGATAGGTGGAAAAGGAGATAGGCAGGTAGGACAAGTCCGGACAAGTCAAGGAGACAGTGCTGAGCTGGAAGTTTGAAACTAGGATGAGGTGGGGGAAGGGGAAATGAGGAAGCAAATGTGGCTGTGGTAGCGAGTTTGTTTCACGACATGGTTGAAGAGCTTCAGAGCAGAGGAAATGACCTGGGAATTGCAGTGGGAGAGGGACTCCCTGAGATTCTTGTAGAGAGAGGAGGAAAACTTCTTCAAGGCAGGCATCCTTTACAAACTCCCAGCCTCATCATAGACTCGAACACAGCTTCAGCATGGATTTGAATTTCCGACCTCATCGTGAACTTGAACTCCTGGCCTCATTGTGGACCTGAGCTCCCAGTCTCAGCACAGACTTGGGCTGCCGACCTCATTGTAGGCCTGAACTCCTGGCCTCATTGTGGACTTGAACTGCTAGCATCAGCATGCACTTGGACTACTGGCCTCAGAGTGGACCCAGACTCCCAGTCTCAGTATGCACGAATTCCCAGCCTCAGCATGGACTTGGACTCCTGGCCTCAGCGTGGACCCAGACTCCCAGCCCATGCACTTGAACGCCAGGCCTCATCATTGACTCAGGCACCCGGCCTCATCATGGACTGGGACTCCAGACGTTAGCATGGACTGGGACTCTCGGCCTCAGTGTGGGCTTGAACTCCCAGCACTCCCTGCCTCAAGGCGAGGTCAGGGCCACTCTGGTTTGGAATGAGGCATGTCAGAAAGGCAAGGTTACATTGATCATGGGTGACTTCAATATGCAGGTGGACTGGGTAAATAATTTTGCTAGTGGATCTAAAGAAAGGGAATTCATGGAATGCTTACAGGATGGCTTTTTGGAACAGCTAGTCATGGAGCCCACAAGAGAGCAGGCTATTCTGGACCTAGTGCTTTGCAATGAACCAGGCTCTATAAAAGATCTTAAAGTAAGGGAACCCTTAGGAAGTAGCGACCATAATATGGTAGAGTTCAGTCTGGAGTTTGAAAGGGAGAAGGCGAAATCTGATGTAATGGTGTTACAGTTGAATAAAGGTAATTATGAGGGCATGAGAGAGGAACTGACTAAAATAGACTGGAAGCAGAGGCTAACCGGGAAGACACTAGAGCAAAAATGGCAGCAGTTTGTAGGTATAATTGAGGACACTGTACAGAGGTTCATTCCCAAGAAAAGAAAGATTAACCGGGGAGGGATTAGACAACCTTGGCTGACAAAGGAAGTCAGGAAATGTATTAAAGAAAAAGAGAGATCCTATAAAGTGGCTAAGAACAGTGGGAAATCAGAAGATTGGGAAGGATACAAAAGCAAACAGAGGATAACAAAGAGTGTAATAAGAAATGAGAGGATCAAATATGAAGGTAGGCTAGCCAGTAATATTAGAAATAATAGTAAAAGTTTCTTTCAGTACATAAGAAACAAACGACAGGCAAAAGTAGACATTGGGCCACTTCAAACTGATGCAGGGAGCCTAGTGATGGGAGATAAGGAAATAGCAGGAGAACTTAACAAGTACTTTGCGTCAGTTTTCACAGTGGAAGACAGGAGTAATATCCCAAAAATTAAAGGGTGTCACGGGGCTGAGTTGAGTATGGTTGCCATTACGAAAGAGATAGTGCTAGAAAAGTTAAAAAGTCTTAAAATTGATAAATCTCCTGGCCCCGATGGGATACACCCTAGAGTTCTGAGAGAGGTTGCTGAGGAAATAGCAGAGGCATTGGTTGAGATCTTTCAAGAGTCACTGGAGTCAGGAAAGGTCCCGGACGATTGGAAGATGGCTGTAGTAACCCCCTTGTTCAAGAAAGGATCAAGGCAAAAGATGGAAAATTATAGGCCAATCAGCTTAACCTCGGTTGTTGGTAAAATTCTAGAATCCATCATTAAGGATGAGGTTTCTAAATTCTTGGAAGAGCAGAGTCTGATTAGAACAAGTCAACATGGATTTAGTAAAGGGAGGTCATGCCTGACAAACCTGTTGGAATTTTTTGAAGAGGTAACAAGTAGGTTAGACCAGGGGAACCCAGTGGATGTGGTCTATCTGGACTTTCAAAAGGCCTTTGATAAGGTGCCACACGGGAGACTGCTGAGCAAGGTGAGGGCCCATGGTGTTCGAGGTGAGCTGCTGGGATGGATTGAGGATTGGCTATCTAACAGAAGGCAGAGAGTTGGGATAAAAGGTTCTTTTTCAGAATGGCAGCCGGTGACGAGCGGTGTCCCGCAGGGTTCGGTGCTGGGGCCACAGCTGTTCGCATTATATATTAATGATTTGGATGAGGGAACCGGGGGCATTCTAGCGAAGTTTGCCGATGATACAAAGTTAGGTAGACAGGCAGGTAGTACTGAGGAAGTGGGGAGGCTACAGAAGGATCTAGACAGGTTGGGAGAGTGGTCCAGGAAATGGCTGATGGAATTTAACGTGAGCAAGTGCGAGGTCTTGCACTTTGGCAAAAAGAATAAAAGCATGGACTACTTTCTAAATGGTGAGAAAATTAATAAAGCCAAAGCACAAAGGGATCTGGGAGTGCTAGTCGAGGATTCTCTAAAGGTAAACATGCAGGTTGAGTCTGTGATTAAGAAAGCGAATGCAATGTTGTCTCTTATCTCAAGAGGGTTGGAATATAAAAGCAGAGATGTACTACTAAGACTTTATAAAGCTCTGGTTAGGCCCCATTTGGAGTACTGTGTCCAGTTTTGGTCCCCACACCTCAGGAAGGACATACTGGCACTGGAACGTGTCCAGCGGAGATTCACACGGATGATCCCTGGAATGACAGGTCTAGCATATGAGGAACGGCTGAGGATACTGGGATTGTATTCGTTGGAGTTTAGAAGATTAAGGGGAGATCTAATAGAGACGTACAAAATAATACATGGCTTTGAAAAGGTGGATGCTAGAAAATTGTTTCTGTTAGGCGAGGAGACTAGGACCCGTGGACACAGCCTTAGAATTAGAGGGGGTCATTTCAGAACGGAAATGCGGAGACATTTCTTCAGCCAGAGAGTGGTGGGCCTGTGGAATTCATTGCCACGGAGTGCAGTGGAAGCCGGGACGCTAAATGTCTTCAAGGCCGAGATTGATAGGTTCTTGTTGTCTAGAGGAATTAAGGGCTACGGGGAGAACGCTGGCAAGTGGAGCTGAAATGCGCATCAGCCATGATTGAATGGCGGAGTGGACTCGATGGGCCGAATGGCCTTACTTCCACTCCTATGTCTTATGGTCTTATGGTCTTATGGAAGGACTGTTTTTCTGAACTCTAATTTCTCTATCTTTTCTACTTTATTGCTGGACTTTTTATTTATGTACTTTCCGAATTTCTTTTCCCCTAATAATTTGCATTTAAAATTCTGTACCTAGGTATCTCGGTACCTAAGATGGCGATGTAAGTAGTGACTTGTAAACTTTTCACTGTACTTATGTGAGTGTATGCAACAATAAAGATAATTCTAGTTCTAGTCATCCGCCCAGCTAATCTAGGCAATGTAGCCTTGGAGCAACCAATTTACATCACTGCCTTGTTTTGGTGGTTTACCAGTCACCAGGGCATGACAAAAGAGAAAGTGCCTGCAAACAATTCAACAAAGATCCTCAGGAAACTCACCTGCAGAGTTCAATATAAGGATGAAAGTAATAAGGTCTAAAATTAGGGCTTTTTACGCGTGTGGGTGAGTGCATGGAGTGTGGTAATTAAGATTGGGTGAATTTAAAGCATCAAGAGCCATGTGAAAATATCACATCATGGTGATGCTGAAGATCGACTCAAGGAAGGCAAGACCGTCCCATTAAGTATACAAAGTGATCAGGAAAATTAGGAAAATGGTAGGTCACAGTGTTGATAAAAGTCAATCCCGCCTCAGGCAACTCTCTGTGTGGAGTTTGCACATTCTCCCTGTGTCTGCGTGGATTTCCTCCAGGTGCTCCAGTTTCCTCCCACAGTCCAAAATTGTGCAGGCTAGGTGAATTGGCCATGCTAAATTGCCCGTAGTGTTAGGTGAAGGGGTGAAATGTAGGGGAATGGGTCTGGGTGGGTTGCCCTTCGGAGGGTCAGTGTGGACTTGTTGGGCCAAAGGGCCTATTTCCACACTGTAACTAATCTAAAAACACCTCAGTGTTGGAAAAGGAGGATATCCCAAAGGAATCCAGGACTCATTCTGTATAGCTAGAACTAAGAAACAAATAGCTGCATTTTCTGCACAGACTAGAGGCCACTAAAGATTCAGAACAACTTAGAGGAATACATTCGCAATGAAATTAGAGAGTTGTAATAGGTAATTTCATTTCAACATTGAGTGGGATAGTAACAGTGCAAAGGACAGAGAGGCACATGAGCTCCTAGACTATGTTCAGGAGAATTTCCTGCAGAAGTGTGTTTTTAATTGTGATGAAGGTGCATAATTTCTTTTTTATTTTTCAAAGAAGTAGGCATGTTTTGATTTCAATTCTATGAAGGCTACTTGTTTTTGAATGAGGTTAGAAAGTGATATGGAAAATTGAGCAAAATACATGATTTCCAAGAAAGCAGATGACTTAACATGTAGGGTGATAACTGATTAATTATTCACATTCTGTCAGTTTATAACATAGAGAAAAGCAAAACTCGCTAAGAAAAGCAAAAATCAGAGGCCACGAGTTTAATTTGAGCTTTGTTTCTGAAGAATCAGGTTTCAGTTTCATCCTAGCCTAAGAATGAAATATTCAGTTCAGCAGAAGGGCAGGTTAATTTTTGCATATCTCTGTTTTCTTTGCGTAGAAAATTGTGTCCTTATGTTAACGTGTATTGGCAGCCTCGTGGAAACATGTTCAGTGAGTAACTGTAATGGTAAGCAACTGCATTAGCTAAACTTGTGATTGATCAAAAAAGGTTTCACTCTGGGATCATCCCTGCCCAGTATTGCCATCAGTTGGGATCATAGCATGTCCAATGACAAAGAGAGCATTGCCAGACCCTGGTTCTTTGGAATGAGGGACCAAGTGCATCCAGTGTCAGGAGGGGAACATTTAGGATCATAGCATCACAATGTTTAGACTGGGTATGGGAGAAGACAAGGCAAATTCCATTTTAAGAATAATGAGGTGCAGAAAGCCAACTTAAATGGATAAATTTGATTCAAAGGTTGGCATTCAAAATGCTAATGAAATAATGGATACCTTTAAAGAAAATAGAGCTTGGGTAGGCAAGGTACATTCCCACCAAGAGGACAAGTAATGCAAACAAAAAATCCAGGGCGCCCTGGACAACAGAAGAGATAGGTTAAGACAAAAAAGAGAGAAGTACTTGTGTCGGTAGATAATGCAATCAAAAACCAGGTTGAATTTGGATGGGTTGGAGGGGAATCAACAGAGCAAGAAAGAGAAGCAAAAGAGAATGAGCAGAGATTGACAGCTCACATAAACAGGAATCCAAAAGTGTTCTATTGTCACAAAAATTGTGAAAGGAGGAAGGAAATCAATTAGGATACAATAGGGAGTTCTAAACATGGAGGCTGGGAATATAGATGAGGTGCGAACCAAATACTTATCAAAGAAGGTAATGTGTTGCAGGTAATGGTAAAAAGAGGAGGTGGTTCAGACACCTAAAGTTTGAAGATAATAAGAAGAGGAATTGGAAAGGCTGCTCTCTACTTATTAAGGCATTAGGCCCAGATGAGGTATACTCAAGGATACTGAGGGAAGTGCAAGCAGAGATTGCAGAAACACTGATCATAATTTTCCATGGCAGAGGATGGAGAATGATGCTACAATCTGCCACACGCATTCAAAAAACTTTATAAAGATCGGCCCATAATCTACAAGGCCTGCCAGTTTAACCTCAGTAATGGGGAACCTTCTAGAACAGTGCTTCCCAAACCTTTCCCACTGTGACTCCATTTTAACGCAGCAGTTATCGCACAATCTAGAGGGAAAATTTGGAGAGGTGGTGACTACAAGAGCTGTTCAGTAAGAACAAAGAACAAAGAACAAAGAAAATTTACAGCTCAGGAACAGGCCCTTTGGCCCTCCCAGCCTGAGCCGATCTAAATCTACTGTCTACACCTGTCGGTCAATTCCAAAGCATCTGTATCCCTCTGCTCCCTATCTACTCATGATTTGTCCAGACGCACCTTAAATGAATCTACCGTGCCTGCCTCTACCACCTCTGCTAGCAACGTGTTCCAAACGCCCACCACCCTCTGTGTGAAGTACTTGCCACGTGTATCCCCCTTAAACTGGGTTAGGGGAAAGCTTCAGTTGTTACATTGTGTGGGGAGCTTTAGTTTTTGACTACACTGTGGGGGAGGGGACAGAAATTCAGCACGAGGGAGCAAAATGCTCATTATGTAGTTGATAAAAACTGCAGGTATTTCCAAAAGATATCAAACACTATCCTATTCATGGTCTGTTCTTTTCAGCAGCAACTGGGCTTCAGAAAGAAGTCATTAGGCCGCAACAACTAACAATAATCAAACAGAAGAATTTAAGGGAATCACACAATGTTCAGAAATAAGTCTGAACTCCACGGTCATCTTTGCAGCCTCAAAAGCTCGCAACCATAAACCCTTACCTTGCAACTATTTCAGAACAGAACCAACAAGCACTTGGGATAATTCTTGAGGAAAGCCACTAAATCTTTGTTACAAGTAAATCATGTTGAATGATGGTTTTTTTCATGAAGTAACAGGAGGGTGACATTATGCAGTCCACACAGACTTCCAAGAGGCATTTGATAAAGAGACCTGTAAACAAAGTGAGAGCTCAGGAAATAAAGGAGGCATCAGCAAGATCGATATAAAATCGAAGAGTGATAGGAAACAGATTAGTGGTTTATGGTTGTTTTTCAACCTGAGGAAGGTTCATAAAGGAGGAGTCCAACCATAGGTATCAAGACACCAGCTCTTGTTGATATATTTTAATGTCCTAGACCCTGCTTTAAATTTTCAAAATTTGCAGATGACACAAAACTTGTTTGAAAACCATGAGGAGGATAGTGTACAAGCGAGGGCCTGGTGGTATTGTCCCTTGACAATCAATGTTAATATATAAATGAGAGTCTACATCATCAGTGATGTAAGATCATAGGATTACTGGAATGGTGGCATGGTGGCTCAGTGGTTAGTACTGCTGCCCCACAGCACCAGGCACATAGGTTTGATTCCAGCCTTGGGCGATTGTCTGTGAGGAGTTTGCACTCTCTCACCGTGTCTGCGTGGGGTTCCTCCAGGTGCACCAGTTTCCTCCCAAAGTCCAAAGATGTGCAGGTTAGTGTATTAGCCATGATAAATTCTCCATACTGTCCAGGGATGTGTAGACTAGGTGGGTTAGCCATGGGAAATGCAGGGTTACAGGGTTAGGGTGGGGGGGGGGGGATGGTGGTGGGGATGGTGCTGGTGGTTGGTTCTGGTTGGGATTCTGTTTGGAGGGACAGTGTGGTCCCTATGGACCGAATGGCCTGCTTCCACACCATAGGGATTCTACAGTTCTATGACTGGGAAATGGTCCTATCTAGAAGCCTCACATCAAGCCTGATCCTGTATATGGAAGACAAAATTCAATAAAAGGTCATGTTTACTGGTCACCAGGCTACCTGCACTCTGTAACAATCCCAATCCCAACAGAACTAGACAATCACATACAGGGATGATAGAATCATTGGCAATGCAAGCCCACCTGTTCATTGAGAAGGAGATTTTGTTCCAGTAAGCTCCATATGTTAGTATACTCAGCCATCTCAATATTGCAATCTTGTGTTGACTTACACAAACTTGCCAATCCCAAACTGGGACTTATAAAAGGCTTTGAGCTCTGTTTCTTTGAGGATCTGATATAGGATTGCTCAGCAGGCAGGTTTGTCGTGAAACAACAGGAAAACACAGCTTATTAAAAACAAGAATTTATAAAAATGAGAACTTACGAATCTGTATTAAATTTAGATAGTTGAACAAGATTCTTGAACCTGGTCATGGTATAACTTTCCCCAGCTCAAGATTTAGTACTTGCTTGTTCTTGACTTGAAAGCGCATTGGTATCTTAGATAATGTTAAATTAATGCTAAACTAATCTTAAATCAATATTGCATGTATGATGGCTTTCCATAATTCCATTCTCCGAGTTCCTCTTTGTATGTACAATTGCAATGCTGGCTGTTCTAAAGGGGTAAAATTCCCTAAATTTCTGTTTCTCGTTAAAGTTGCACCATTAGGTGTTGTGACATCATGAGATCTAGGCTCACTGCACATTATGAACAATTCTGCAATTGAACAATTTCCTGGATCATATATATGACTCAAACTTTTCATCTTATGTACAGACTTGGCAGTTCCATTCCTGCATGTTGATTATGTATCATCTTCATCCCTATTAATCCCTTGAAAGTGGAGTTGTAGGTTGACAGGGTAGTGAAGAAGGCGTTTGGTATGCTTGCCTTTATTGATCAGTGCATTAAGTATAGGAGGTGGGAGGTCATGTTGTGGCAGTACAGGACATTGGTTAGGCCACTTTTGGAATAGTGCATGCAATCCTGGTCTCCCTGCGATAGGAAGGATGTTGTGAAACTTGAAAGAGTTCAGAAAGGATGTTGCCAGGGTTGGAGGGTTTGAGCTATAGGAAGAGGTCGAATAGAGTCATAGAGTCATAGAGATGTACAGCGTGGAAACAGACCCTTCGGTCCAACCCATACATGCCAACCAGACATCCCAGCCAAATCTAGTCCCACCTGCCAGCACCCAGCCCATATCCCGCCAAACCCTTCCTATTCATATACCCATCCAAATGCCTCTTAAATGGTGCAATTGTACCAGCCTTCACCACATCCTCTGGCAACACATTCCATACACGTACCATCCTCTGCATGAAAAAGTTGCCCCTCAGGTCTCTTTTATATCTTTCCCCTCTCACCCTAAACCTATGCCCTCTAGTTCTGGACTCCCCAACCCCAGGGAAAAGACTTTGTCTATTTATCCTATCCGTGTCCCTCATAATTTTGTAAACCTCTATAAGGTCACCCCTCAGCCTCCGCCACTCCAGGGAAAATAGCCCCAGCCTGTTCAGCCTCTCCCTGTAGCTCAGGTCCTCCAACTCTGGCAACATCCTTGTAAATCTTTTCTGAATCCTTTCAAGTTTCATACCATCTTTCCGATAGGAAGGAGACCAGAATTGCACGCAATATTCCAAAAGTGGCCTAACCAATGTCCTGTACAGCCGCAACATGACCTCCCAACTCATGTACTCAATACTCTGACCAATAAAGGAAAGCATACCAAATGCCTTCTTCACTATCCTATCTACCTGCAATTCCATTTTCAAGGAGCTATGAACCTGCACTCCAAGGTCTCTTTGTTCAGCAACACTCCCTAAGGCCTTACCATTAAGTGTATAAGTCCTGCTAAGATTTGCTTTTCTAAAATCAGCACCTCGCATTTATCTGAATTAAACTCCATCTGCCACTTCTCAGCCCATTGGTCAAGATCCTGTTGTAATCTGAGGTCACCCTCTTCGCTGTCCACTACACCTCCAATTTTGGTGACATCTGCAAACTTACTAACTGTACCTCTTATGCTCACGTCCAAATCATTTATGCAAATGACAAAAAATAGAGGGCCCAGCACCGATCCTTGTGGCACTCCACTGGTCTCAGGCCTCCAGTCTGAAAAACAACACATGCGGATCAAACATTGAACGACAGAAGCAATCATCCCAACATCCACAAACGAAGCTGTACCAGAACATTATTTCAACGAGCCACCACACACACACTGCAGCACAGAGGAACTACACAAAGCAGAGGAAAATCAGCTATACCGAGTATTCAAAAAGAGTGGATACCCAATGAACACAGTCCACCGATTTCTCAACAACAAACCCAAACAAGCAGACAAAACACGTCCAGAAACCCTAGCCACTCTCCTCTACATCAAAGCCATCTTGGAAATGACTGCCAGACTACTCAGACCCCTTGGCATCATGGTAGCCCACAAACCCACCAACACACAAAACAACAGCTAATGAACTTGAAAGACCCTGTACAGACAATGAGCAAAACTAACGTCATTTACAAAATACTGTGCAAGGACTGCAACAAACACTGCATTGGACAAACAGGCAGAAAACTAGCCACCAGGATACATGAACACCAACTAGCCACAAAACGACATGACCCTCTCTCACTAGTATCCTCACATACAGATAAGGAAGGACACCACTTCGACTGAGTCAACACATCCATCTTCGTACAAGCCAAACAGAGACATGCACGAGAATTCCTAGAAGCATGGCATTCCAACTGGAACTCTATCAACAAACACATCGAGTTAGACCCCATCTACCACCCCTTGAGAAAAAGAACAGGAAATGACATCACCACAGGAAATAATATCACCAACCCAAAGAAACCCAAACATATAAATAGAAAGCAGTAATCATGTACACTGCTTCACCTGAGGCCCACTGAAGATGTTACCTTCTGGAAATGAACCTCCCAGCTCAGCGAGCAAACCTACATCCAGAACCTCAACCTGAGCTACAAATCCTCTTAAAACACGTTACAACATGTTCTGTCAGCATTTGGTTTACTTACATTCCCATATATCATTGATGTAACTTATAATATGTCCTAGCGAAGGGCTTTAGATACAAGCTGATATAAAAAGTACACTTCTATAGTGACATTCCATAGCGATTTCAATCATGAATCATTTGTGGCTTCTTCCTGAAGTTGATGGAATTTTTGCTAACCAATACTTATTAGTTTAATCTTGAGCATACCCTCGCTACCACCGTCTACACCAACCATTTGTAAAGCTAGTGGAACTTTGCATTCTTATTCAGATTTGATAATCTGCTCAGTATGTCACAAGGAACCATTTTACTACTAGGTTGGTAACAGAGATTGAAGATGCCATGTAACTTTATTAAAAGTAGTTATAGTCTTGATGCTGCATATTCTTTACTGGTTTGTGCCAAATTGTTCCAAATAATTGGTGATCAGTTGCATGATGAATTGCTGACTGAGAAGGTATGTTTGGAATTTTGTGATACTGAATACCAGAACAAGTGTCTCATACTGTACGTTTGAATAATTGGATTGCACTTACAATAAACATGTGGGTATAAATGCAATTGATTTGCCAACTTTCATGGTGTACACTCCTAGCCCCTTCTTGAGATGCATTGAGCTCCAACACTGCTTCTTTCCTTGGGCTGGAGAGTGATAGAGATGTATAGCACAGATGTTCGGTCCAACTTGTCCATGCCGACCAGATATCCCAAATGAATCGAGTTCCATTTGCCAGCATTTGGCCCATATGCCTCTAAACCCTTCCTATTCAAATACCCATCCAGATGCCTTTTAAATGCTGTAATTGTACCAGTCTCCAACTCTTCCTCTGGCAGCTCATTCTATACACGTTCTACTCTCTGTGTGGAAAAACTGCTCCTTAGGTCCCTTTTAAATCTTTCTCCTCTCACACTAAACTATTGCCCTCTAGTTTTGGACTCCCTTGCTCCAAGGAAACGACCTTGGCTACTCACCCTATCCATGCCCCTCCTGATTTTATAAACCTCTACAAGGTCACCCCTCAGCTTCCGATGCTCTAGGGAAAACAGCCCCAGCCTATTCAGCCTCTCCCTATGCTCAAACTCTCCAATCCCTGGCAACATCCTCGTAATCTTTTTTGAACCCTTTCAAGTTTCACAATAGCCTTCCTACAGCAGGGAGACCGGAATTTCACGCAATATTCCAAAAGTGTACAGCCATAAGCACACCAAACTCCTTCTTCACTATCCTATCTACTTGCAATTCTACTTTCAAGGAACTATGAACCTGCACCCCAGCAATACCCTCCAGGACCTTACCATTAAGTGTATAAGTCCTATTCTAATTAGCCTTTCCAAAATGCAGCACCTCACATTTATCTAAATTAAACTCTATCTGCAACTTCTTGGCCTATCTGATCATGATCCCTTTGTACTCTGAGGTAACCTTCTTCGCTGTCCACTACATCTCCAATTTTGGTGTCATCTGCAAACTTACTAACTATACCTCCTATGTTCACATCCAAATCATTTATATAAACGATGAAAAGCAGTGGATCCAGCAATGATCCTTGTGGCACACCACTGGTCATAGGCCTCCAGTCTGAAAGGCAACCCTCCACTACTACTCCCTGTCTTCTACCTTCAATCCAGTTCTGTGTCCAAATGGCTCATTCTCCCTGTATTCCATGTGATCTAACCTTGCTAACTAATCTATCATGAGGAGCTTGGTTGAACACTTTACTGAAGTCCACATAGGTCACGTTCACTACTCTGCTGTCATCAATCCTCTTTGTTACTTCTTCAAAAAAACTCAATCGAGTTAGTGAGTTTCCCAGGCACAAAGTTATGTTGACTATCCTTAAGCAGTCCTTGCCTATCCAATTACATGTAAATCCTATCCCTCAGAATTCCCTCCAACGACTTGCCCATCACCGATGTCAGGCTATAGTTCCTTGGCTTTTCCTTACTCTCTTTTTTAAATAGTGGCACCGGGTTAGCCAACCTCCAGGCTTCTGGCACCTCACCATGTGACAATCGATGATACAAATGTCTCAGTAAGGGGCCCAGCAGCCACTTCCCTAGCTTCCCACAGAATACTAGGGTACACCTGATTAGGTCTTGGGAAATTATCCACCTTTATGCATTTTATGGCAACTAGCACTTCTTCTTCTGTAATATGGTCATTTCATGTTGTAGAAAAAAAACACTCTTCTAAGTTCAAGTGATTCAAACAAATGTCAATGGTGCTCCTGTCATACACGTGCAACAGCCTTCCCTAAGAGCACTCTGAATAATGATGCTTTATAAGCAAAGTATGATAATGCATAATGATAGAAATTTAAAAACAAAATTGGAAGTATCTCTTCAGTTGTTCTTTATCCTAGGGAGAAGGCGATATTATACATTTCAGATTTTGCCTGGGAGCGGCCATACTCCAGAATGGAAATAGATACAGTCAAAAAGGTTGATGTGGCCAATAAACACTTGAGATTTCATGCTATTAAAGCACCATCATCAGTGGGTGCAGATCTTGGTGTCCTCTTCCATTGATATTGTCTATCACCACAAAATCATCAGCAATGCATATGGAGTTGGAAGTGAATGAGGTGCTAGACAGGTAAAGTGCCTTCCAAGAAGTTGGCAAACACCTACCATGTAGTTAATACATTATCTGAAGGAAGAATTGCTTTGCGAAGCAGTTTCTTAATGACCACTGCTGGAACTCTTCAGCATAACTGATCAAAGCCTTCACATCTTTCCAAATTCACCGAAGAAATTCTTCCAGCTGTGCACTTGCCTCAGCGGCATTGACAAAGCGCAGACACAGCATGAAACCTGTGCTGTTCGAAAATAAGGAAGTCATGGTTAACAATGCTCTTAATTGCCTTTTTAATTACCACAACTGTTTTCCAGCTTGACCCAACAGTTGAGAGGGAGTAAATCACCACAGGACTTAGAATTTGCCCTGGGGAAAGGCAAAAAGGAGATCCAATCCAATGTCATTTCTGGGATGAGCCAATCTTGTTTGCACCAGATACCTCCTTCACTATGTGTGGAAAATCTGGGTCATTCAAACATAGGAATACAAAAAGCTCATTTAACCACTTAAATGTGGTCAGTATCGCTTGCTTCCCTTACTGTGCAAAAATCCGATTTCTGTGTTCGAAATTACATCCCAGCTATTTGGGATGGGGGTGAAGGGAATGGGATGTTCCAGGTTTCCACTCCACTCCATATGAATAATGTGCCTTCTGCATTAACAGGATTATCTCTAATTTAAAGATTACGAGCCACAAAGGGCAATATTTTTGGAGTAGACAATGTTTACCAGATTCTATTTTGTAAGTTCGATGTAGCAGTATGGACCTGGTTCACAGCATTGTAGATCACACGTACTAAATAATATATATCTTGATGCGAGTTCTATTATGGAGTCATTGTGGGATCCAGCACCAAATTAAGTCAACGAACAGAGGTGATGGATAGGCAAGACTTGATGCAGGTTAAGATATGGGGCAGTTAAGTTTTGGGCAAGCTGCAGTCTCTGCGTGGTTCAGCATAGGAGCCTAAAGTAATAAATTTATTTCATTGGGTACGTGTTCCTATACACATAATGCTGAATGTTTTGTCAGATCTGTCAAAATTGTCATCACAATTGAAAAACTGAAGCCTGCTATTTAAGATGCCCTGCTACGCACAACCAAGCAGAGCTGGGAGGAGTCTATAGTCTTCCTAGTTTCCTGTTTTGACTCTCTGGCAGACATAGACAGCCATTTACAAGTCATTTCAAAAGAGCTAAAAAATGTGAATAAAATGCCTTAAATACAATCAGAACATTAACTGTTTAGCTCCCATTTCCTATTCCAGGTTTTTTTTGCAATAATTGTGTACGGCCTGCATCCAATTAAAGATCAAATATTCGTGTAATTAATGTTCCTTTCATTTTGTTAATTAATACCTTACTGCTCATTTCAGAGTTCTGGCTTTATCATCAGTTCATTCTTGTGGTTTTGTGGTGCCTGATTTCACTGACAGTCTCCTCTGACTTTTTGTTTCAACACAAACGGCTACAAGCCAAGTCGAGTAAACTCAAACAGCAGTGCTCACAAAGATTTCTTTTCATATCTAACACAATTCTTTCACTGCCTGCATTGGAATTCGACAAATTCAGTTTTGCAAGGAGAAATGAGACGTGAAAGAAATTGAGACCTGTTCTTTAATAATAATATTGAACCTATTTCCATGTCTAGTCTGTCATTCTAAAAACGCTGCTTGTGTGGGCAGAAGCAATTACCTCCCTCTCTCAGGTCTGTAATAATACCCAATTTTTGTCTGTTTGGACTATTGGTCAGTTTAAAGGCAACATCTTGCAGTGCCTGCTCGATGAGGGTGTACAAATTCTGAAGACAGCAAAGAGAAATAGTGGGAGGCAAGGGGAGCACAACAACAATGGGATGGGATGAGATCAGATGGGATGAGATGAGATGGGATGGGATGAGATGGGATGGATGGGAAGGATGGGAGAGAAGGGGATGGTATAAAAGAAATTATAAATAAAGGATATAATCATATGGGATGGGACTGGTACAGTTGGCAGCCATTTGATGTGGATACGATGATGGAATTGGATTACTGTGGCAATATTATAGGGACAATCCTTTGAATTAACAAGCCAGTTTCAAGGGATTATTACTTGAAAAATACTGAACATATAAACTGCTTTTTCAACATAGCAGGTCAGAGTTCCCATTTAGATGTTCATGTTTCTTGATTACAAACACATCACTAGGCCATTAGTCACATGGCCGAAAAGTGTGGTGCTTGAAAAGCACAGTAGGTCAGGCAGCCTCACATTTCTGTGGAAGGGCTTCTGCCCAAAACGTCGATTCTCCTGCTCCACGGATGTTGCCTGACCGAGTGTGTTTTTCCAGCGCCATATTTCTTTACTCTGATTTCCAAAATCTGCAGCCTTCACTTTCTATCAGTCGGCTCATGACCAAATGTTTATTTCTGTTCCTCATCCTGTTTTTATAGATGGATGGCTTGATGGAGCTTGGATTCAGGTGAAGTTGCCAGAGAATGACTAATTAGAAGTCCCGTACTTAAGGATGCACTGTGACAACCGCCATCATGGGCAACTACTCACTAACAAATGGGATTTTCTGACTCGGAAATCCTGTGTCACTGATTACGGGTTCTGTGCGTCCTTTTTTTTTAGATTAGATTAGATTACAGTGTGGAAACAGGCCCTTCGGCCCAACAAGTCCACACCGACCCGCCGAAGCGCAACCCACCCATACCCCTACATTTACCCCTTACCTAACACTACGGGAAATTTAGCATGGCCAATTCACCTGACCTGCACATCTTTGGACTGTGGGAGGAAACCGGAGCACCCGGAGGAAACCCACGCAGACACGGGGAGAACGTGCAAACTCCACACAGTCAGTCGCCTGAGGTGGGAATTGAACCCGGGTCTCTGGTGCTGTGAGGCAGCAGTGCTAACCACTGTGCCACTGTGCCACCCTTTTGTGGCTGATGAGCCTGGTTCTAGGCCCATCTCTCTGACCTCACACTTGGCAGGAGTTTCCAGGAGGTGCAATTGTCCTTGGCCTTGAAATCACGTCATTCCTTTCTCCAGTTCCTTCTCAGCACCTCCTCTTGCCGACAGATGTCCTTGTAGAATTGTATCCCTTCATACAGGAGCTTCCTCCAAGTGGGTCTCTTCAGAAGGAACATCTCCCGTGCAATGACAATAATGTTGATTTCTTGAGGAAAGTCTTCGGGGAGTCTTGGATATGCTTTCTCTGTCCTCCTCTCATTCGAGTGCCTTCCTTGAGCTGGGCGAAGATACGGTTTATTAGGCAGAACTCAGACCTCCTAAGCACATGACCGGCCTAGCGAAGTTGGCTTTGGGTGATTGTGTCCTCATTGCTGTTAACCGCTTCAAGGGCGCTGATGTTAGTCGAACTGTCCTCCCAGCTGATGTGGAGAATCTGTCTCAAACAGCCTTAATGGTACTTCTCAACGGCTTTGACGTGGCACTTACATGCAGTCCATTTATCAGAATCATATAGAACAGTCGGAAGGATGACTCCCTTACACATAAGGACCTTGGTATCAGCATGGATATCACGGCCCAAAGACTCTCATTCTTAGGCATCTGAATGTAATGCTTGAAAATTGGATGAATCCAAAGAATTGTGATAATAAAGTGGTACCAGACTAAGTCATTTTGGTTCAACTTGGATGCACCAAGCCATCCAGCTCCCTGCCAATGAACTGGGTCCCCTTCTTTATTCACTCATCCCTTCAACAGGTTGCAACAAAATTACTTGAAAAAGAATCCTTCCCTTCTAGATGGCTCTCTCCCAGATCCAATGAATTTGTTTTAAAAGGAGTCCATTTAACCAGGCTTTCTTTAGTTAATGAAAGAATCACTTTATTAGCTCCTAAATGTGAGAGGAAACAATAACATACATGCACACAGATTAGAAACAAGAACAGACTCCAAAAAAATGTTGAAAGATATATGCATCATTCTCTCTGGGTGGTACTTAAAGAGTAGAAACTGGAATGTTGATAACTTAACAATCTAATTTAGCTTTGTCATGGCTTTGTCATTAATCAAAATCTTTTTTTTCCTTTTGCCTTATGAAGGCAGTACTCAGAGTGAGAATTCTTCTTGTCCTGTTTCCTAATAACTGGCTTGTTGGCATCTAGCATGCAGAGCAAAGAACTATTTTTAATCTGCCATACAGAGGTGACAAGTGGGTGGATCATCAGCTACGACCTTCACTGCATACCAGTGCTTGACCCTGGGGCATACTCAGTGCAGGTTTATCGTCCATTTTTAAACCCTTGTTGTTGTAAATTATTTAAAGGGTAAAACAGAAATGTCTGCAAGAGATGGCTATACGCTGAGAGGGAGCAAAATAGTTAACCCCCCTATTATCTTCTTTGCGTTAATTCTCTATTGCTCTGTTTGACGTTTCCTTAACATTCTGCTGGTATGTCATAGAACTTTACGAAGCAGCACTGAATTTACATCCAGTCTTTTTCTGGCTGTAGCAGTCTATTTTTAAAAACAGATTTGAGAACTAAAAGTGTGAAATAGTTCCTCAGAGTCTGGTGTCCTGTCACCAACTCACCTTTTATTTACACGTTGGGAGTCCTTGACACTGATCCAGCTCCCTCAGAGCCAGCTCTCAGGGTGAACAGGCTGTCTGACAATCCTGTTCTTATCTGTCAGCTGGGGCTCCCTGATTGGACCAGGCTAACAGCTCCAGTCAGGGAACTCATATTCTGTGAGGTCCACCGGGCTGATCATGTTACATTCACTACGGTAAGACCATAAGACATAGGAGTGGAAGTAAGGCCATTCGGCCCATCGGGTCTACTCCGCCATTCAGTCATGGCTGATGGGCATTTCAACTCCACTTACCCGCATTCTCCCCGTAGCCCTTAATTCCTTGTGACATCAAGAATTTATCAATCTCTGCCTTGAAGACATTTAGCGTCCCGGCCTCCACTGCACTCCGCGGCAATGAATTCCACAGACCCACCACTCTCTGGCTGAAGGAATGTCTCCGCATTTCTGTTCTGAATTTACCCCCTCTAATTCTAAGGCTGTGTCCACGGGTCCTACTCTCCTCGCCTAGCAATTTCCTAGCGTCCACCCTTTCCAAGCCATGTATTATCTTGTAAGTTTCTATTAGATCTCCTCTTAATCTTCTAAACTCCAATGATTACAATCCTAGGATCCTCAGCCGTTCCTTATATGTTAGACCTATCATTCCAGGGATCATCCTTGTGAATTTCCGCTGGACATGCTCCAGTGCTAGTATGTCCTTCCTGAGGTGTGGGGCCCAAAACTGGACACAGTACTCCAAATGGGGCCTAACCAGAGCTTTATAAAGTCTCAGTAGCACAACAGTGCTTTTATATTCATAAATGACAACATTGCATTTGCTTTCTAATTAATCACGGACTCAACCCACATATTTACCTTTAGATAATCCTCGACTAGCACTCCCAGATCCCTTTGTAATTTGGCTTTATGAATTTTCTCACCGTTTAGAAAGTAGTCCATGCTTATATTCTTTTTTCTGAAGTGCAAGACCTCACATTTGCTCACATTGAATTCCATCAGCCATTTCCTGGACCACTCTCCCAAACTGTCTAGATCCTTCTGCAGCCTCCCCACTTCCTCAGTACTACCTGCCTGTCCACCTAAATTTGTATCATCGGCAAGCTTCACGAGAATGCCCCCAGTCCCTTCATCCAGATCGTTAATATATAATGCGAACAGCTGTGGCCCCAACACTGAACCCTGCGGGACACCGCTTGTCACCGGCTGCCATTCTGAAAAAGAACCTTGTATTCCAACTCTCTGCCTTCTGTCAGACAGCCAATCCTAAATCCATACCAGTAGCTCACCTCAAACACCATGGGCCCTCACCTTAATCAGCAGCCTCCCGTGTGGCACCTTATCAAAGGCCTTTTGGAAGTCTAGATAGACCACATCCACTGGGTTTCCCTGGTCTAACCTACTTGTCACCTCTTCAAAGAATTCCAACAGGTTTGTCAGGCACGACCTCCCCTTACTAAATCTATGTTGACTTGTTCTAATCCAACCCTGCTCTTCCAAGAATTTAGAAACCTCATCCTTAATGATGGATTCTAGAATTTTACCAACAACCGAGGTTAGGCTAATTGGCTTATAATTTTCCATCTTTTGTCTTGATCCTTTCTTTAACAAGGGGGTTACAACAGTCCCAACCATTCGGGACTTTCCCTGACTCCAGTGACTTTTGAAAGATCTCAACCAACGCCTCCACTATTTCCTCAGCCACCTCCCTCAGAACTCTAGGATGTAGCCCATCGGGGCCAGAAGATATATCAATTGTAAGACCTTTTAGCTTTTCTAGCACTTTCTCTTTTGTAATGGCAACTATATTCAACTCAGCCCCCTGACTTCCTTTAATTGTTGGGATATTACTCATGTCTTCCACTGTGAAGACTGACACAAAGTACTTATTAAGTTCTCCAGCTATTTCCTTATCTCCCATCACTAGGCTTCAGCATCATTTTGAAGTGGCCCAATGTCTACTTTTGCCTGTCGTTTGTTTTTTATGTATTGAAAGAAACTTTTACAATCATTTCTAATATTACTGGCTAGCCTACCTTCATATTTGATCCTCTCCTTCCTTATTTCTCTCTTTGTTATCCTCTGTTTGTTTTTGTAGCCTTCCCAATCTTCTGATTTCCCATTGCTCTTGGCCACTTTATAGGATCTCTCTTTATCTTTAATACATTTCCTGATTTCCTTTGTCGGCCATGGCTGTCTAATCCCTCCCCGGATAATCTTTCTTTTCTTGGGGATTAACCTCTGTACAGTGTCCTCAATTATACCCACAAACTCCTGCCATTTTTGCTCTACTGTTTTTCCCGCTAGGCTCTGCTTCTAGTCTATTTTCGTCAGTTCCTCTCTCATGCCCTCATAATTACCTTTATTTAACTGTAACATCATTATATCTGATTTTGCCTTCTCTCTTTCAAGCTGCAGACTGAACTCTACCATATTATGATTGCTGCTTCCTAAGTGTTCCCTTACTTTAAGATTTTTTATAAAGTCTGGTTCATTACATAGCACTAGGTCCAGAATAGCCTGCTCCCTTGTGGACTCCATGACAAGCTGTTCCAAAAAGTCATCCTGTAAGCATTCCATGAATTCCCTTTCTTTGGATCCACTGGCAACATTATTTACCCAGTCCACCTGCATATTGAAGTCTCCCATGATTACCGTGACCTTGCCTTTCTGACATGCCTTCTCTATTTCCCGGTACATGTTGTGCCCCTGGTCCTGACCACTGTTAGGAGGTCTGTACATAACTCCCATTATGGTTTTTTTGCCTTTGTGGTTCCTCAATTCCACCCACACAGACTCCACATCATCCGACGCTATGTCATTCAGTGCCATAGATTTAATTTTGTTCTTAACTAACAAGGCAACCCCACCCCCTCTGCCTGCCTCCCTATCTTTTCGATAAGTTGAAAATCCTTGGATGTTTAACTGCCAGTCCTGACCCCCCTGCAACCACGTCTCTGTGATGCCTACCACATCATAATCATTCACGATGATCTGTGCCATTAGTTCATCTGCTTTGTTACGAATGCTACGAGCATTCATATAAAGTGCCTTAATGCTAACTTTCTTATCATTAGAGACATTGGAAGTCATAAGATGTCATAAGTTATCCTTCCTTTTTGCTGCATTCCCAGTCTGCCTCAATTTTAAATCCGCCTGGACACATGCTATCCTGCTGCTTATCTTTCCATTTAACACCATACTCCCTGTTGCTTTCACTTTCCCTTCCCCCCAACTCAGAAGTTTAAAGTCCTACTGACCACCCTATTTATCCTCTTCGCTAGAACATTGGTACCTGATCGGTTCAGGTGGAGACCGTCCCAACGGTACCGATCCCCCCCGGTTCCAAAACTGATGCCAATGCCCCATGAAGTGGAATCCCTCTTTCTCACGCCAATCCCTTAGCCACATGTTTACTTCCCTAATTTTCTTATCCCTATGCCAATTGGCACGTGGCTCGGGCAGTAATCCGGAGATTATGACCCTTGAGAACCTGTACTTCAATTTCCTTCCTAGTGCTTGATAATCCCCAAACAAGTCCTCCACCCTAGCTTTGCTGATGTTGTTAGTCCCAACGTGGACCACAACAACTGGATCCTCCCCCTCCCGCTCCAATATCCTTTCAAGCCGGTCGGAGATGTCCCACACCCTGGCACCGGGCAGGCAACACACCATGCAAGACTCCCGATCTGGCTTGCAAAGGATACTATCTGTCCCCCTAATTATAGAATCCCCTATAACAACTACTTGTCTTCTTGCTCCTCCCTCTTGAATGGCCTTCTGCACCATGGTGCCGTGGTCAGCTGGCTCATCCTGTCCTCATCTATACAGGGAGCAAGAATCTCATACCTGTTGGACAAGGTCGAGGGCTGAGTCTCCTGCACTCCTGAACTCAGGTTCCCCCTACCTGCCTCACTTAAAGTCACACTCTGATGTCCCTGATCACTAACTGAATGTGAATTACTTAATCTCCCAGGTGTGACTGCCTCCTGAAACAAAGCATCCAGGTAACTCTCCCCCTCCCGGATGTGCCGCAGTGTTTGAAGCTCAGATTCCAGATCATCAACTCTGAGCCGGAGTTCTTCCAGCAACCAACACTTGCTGCAGATGTGGTCACTGCCATTCACAATGGGATCAGCCAGCTCCCACATCATACAGCTACAGCACATCACCTGCCCAGCCATCTCTGCTTAGTTAATTACTTTATTACTTTGTATAAATTTGAGTTAAAATACTTTCTGATACCTCTCTGCTATAGTCTTTTTCTAAAAACCAATTAATAGATAACCAAAATAGTAAATTTTTAACCAGTCACTGATAAAGAAATAGAAAATACTTACCTTAACAAACCAGAGTCCTTATTGATCTATACTGATCTATATTCTGATCTATATCTACATTCTGATCTATAATCATGACAAATTGTCATGACAGGTATTAACTTAATGTTAATGGTAATGTTTTGCAGTCTTGCACTATATTGGGGTTGCAAATGTAATTTTCATTTCAAATCAATACTCTAAGGTTTTAATGTTACTTCTTACTGTTTGATTTCTAATTATGGTCAAAAACTGAAACTTTTTGCAAGCTGAGAAAAAGAGCAATTGGTGAAAGCTAGGATTGCCTGTACTTTGGCTGAAGAGCCGAGAGAAGCAAAATTAAGGTGACACAGCGCCATCGCTGGTGGGAGGTATAATCAGTGCAGAAAGTTTAATTAGGTTGTTTGACAATTCTTGACAATGATTCCTGAAGGAGGGCTCATGCCCGAAACGTCGATTCTCCTGCTCCTTGGATGCTGCCTGACCTGCTGCGCTTTTCCAGCAACACATTTTCATCTAGTGTTTGACAATTATGTATGGTGTCCTTTATGATTTTAGAAGTATAGTCACCGCTACTACTTGAGGAAAAGGAGGTATTAGGAGTTAAAAATATTAGGTGAGTGTTCCCACTTGTTTGCATTTATTTTCAATGCAATCTCGACAAAATGAAACCACAAAAAAAAATTAACAGGCACACTTTAAATGGTTTTGTGTGTTTTAAAGAATTTACTAAGAAAGTGACCAGTGAAATTAATATATGATTTCATGCGTTTTCTTCTAAAAGTCCTTTTTAGTGATTTAAGAGTTGGTCATAGGTGGAGAACTGAACCTTTTAATAAAAATGTTGTTTTGGATAAACCCATTTTCAGCTGCATTAATAACACTGTAGCAGCTTATCATTGTAAACTACATCACAGGATATATTTAAATGGAACGGAGAAAGGGCAATAAATTCCATCGCAGTGATCAATTGTGCTAATTTATTGACCATTTTACAATTGTCATTCATTACAGCCCTGGTTTAAATATGGACAAAACAGCTCAGCTAAACTAATGCATAAATCAATTCAGACACTGCATCAGACATTTAAGGAGATACTTCAAAATATTCAGAATAAGCATGTTCTGATTTTACAATTGTCATTCATTACAACATTGGCTTAATTTGGACAAAACAGCTAAATTGCCAGAGGTGAGAAAAACTGACCTTGATATCAAAATCATATTTTATTGTGTATGGTATCAAAGAGCCCTGGCAAAACCTCAGTAAATGGAAAACAGGGAGACAACTCTCCACTGATTGGAGTCATACCAAGAACAAAGACAGATGAGTTTGGTTGTTTGATCTCAGTTACAGGATATCACAACAGGACTTTCTCACAGTAGTTTCCTAGGCCCAACTATCTTCAGCTGCTTCATCACTGACCTTCTCTCCATCATTAGGTCACAAGCGGGAATATTCACTGAGGATTGCCCAATGTTCAGTGCCATCGACGATGGCTCAGGTAGTGAAGCAGTCTATGTTCAAATGCAGGAAGACCCAGAAAAACATCCAAGTTGGGCTGACGAGTAGGAAGTATCATTCACATCACACAAGTGCCAGGTAATGGTCATCTCCAACAAGAGGGAATCTAACCATCAGCTTGGCATTCTGTGGCATTGTCATTGCTGAATCCCCCACTATCAATATCCTGGGGTTACTATTGACCAGAAACTGAACTGGATTTGCCATATAAATTCAGTGACTACAAGAACAGGTCAGAGGCTAGCAGTCTTGCAGAAAGGAATTCATCTCTTGACTTCGCAAAGCTTGTCCACCATTGACAAGGTACAAGTCAGACGTTTGATGGGATACTCCCCACTTGCCTGGGTGAATGCAGCTCTGACAAAACTTAAGAAATTTGGCACCATCCAGGAAAAAACAATCCACTGTTTGGCCAGTATTTATTAGGCGAAAGTGAGGACTGCAGATAGATTTGATTAGACTTACAGTGTGGAAACAGGCCCTTTGGCCCAACAAGTCCACACCGACCCGCCGAAGCACAGCCCACCCATTCCCCTACATTTACCCCTTACCTAACACTATGGGCAATTTAGCATGGCCAATTCACCTGACCCTGCACATCTTTTGGACTGTGGGAGGAAACTGGAGCACCCGGAGGAAACCCGCAGACACGGGGAGAACATGCAAACTCCACACAGTCAGTCGCCTGAGGCGGGAACTGAACCCGGGTCTCTGACGCTGTGAGGCAGCAATGCTAACCACTGTGCCACCGTGCCGCCCACGGATACTGGAGATTAGAGTCGAGAGTGTGGTGCTGGAAAAGCACAGCAGTTCAGGCAGCATCCAAGGAGCAGGAGAATTGATGTTTCGGGCAAAAGCCCTTCATCAGGAATCCAGTATTTATTGCTCATTCCTAATTGCTCAAAGAGTGTTTAAGAGTAACCACACTGATTTCCACTAAATTCCTCTTTTGTTTCACCCTGTGATTTTCAGCTCTAGTTAGAAAATTTCTTTCTATCTTCTATAGTGAAGTCAGAGCAAAACATTTCATCCTATGTTTCCTTATTATCTACTACCACTTCCTTAGTGTTCACCTCTAGATGACCAACACTTGAACTTTCTCTTTTCCTTTTCAAATATCTACAGAAACTCTTGCCATTCACTTTTGTATTCCTAGCTAATTTCCTCTAATTTCATAGTAACAATAATACCTTAATTTCTTTCTCCTGTTGAATGTTTTAGTCATTCTCTGCTGATACTAGTATTCTGACCAGTCATCTGACCTGCAACTCAACTTTGCGCAGTATTATGACATTTCCTCAAGTTTAATGTTGTTACTCACTTTTTCACATTATCCACAAATGATGTGTCCTGCCTTTAGACATTTTCATTATTGGAGGAACATACTCATTCTGCATATTCTGAAATATCCCCTTTAAATGTCTGACAATGTGTCTGAATTGAACTATGCATTAATTTACTTTGCTAGCTGACTTCAGCTAGCTCAGCTATCCTGCCCTTATAGTTACACTTATTTAGGTGTAAAGTCTTATCCCCAGTCTTCACCCTTTCATACTGGATATTAAACTCAACCATTTTGTAGACATTGCTACTTGGAGGTGTCTTAACCTTGCAATCATAAATTAATCCCATCACAATGCACAATACCATGACCAGCATCACCTACTTTGTGGATGGTTCCAAAACATGCTGCTCTAAGAAACTATCTTATGGAGAAATTTCACATCCAAATTACAATTGACAATCTGATTTTTACAGTTTATATATTGATTATATGCTGATGTCCTTTAGAAAATGCACAATAATGCTGTAAATATGCATTAGAATGCACAATTTTGCCAATAGACATCACACTCTTTTTTTCCTCACTTCATAATATGTTAGACAGAATCTATCTATTCTGTTACTTTCTCTAAACCCTCCTACTTCTCTCTCTCTCTGTAGCCATTTGCCCTTCTCTACCCTCCTCTTTCCTCCCCTTTCTCTTTTACCTTAATTCCTCTTATCTGTCTTTTTATTTATTATCCTCCATTCCCCTTTCTTCCTGTCATTTCCTTCTCTCTCTCTCTCTCTGATTCTCCCTGTATTCTTCTAACCACTTTTAATTTTCTCTCCAATTCTCATTCCAATGTCTCCTTTCTTTTTTATTTCCTTTCTTCTCCTTCCCCCCTTCTCCATTTCCCATCCCTTCATCCCTCTATCCTATAATGCTTGTGTTGGCCAGGTAATGTACAATCTTATTCTATCACAATATTGAGCATTATTTCTCCTTTATTTAGCTGAGATATAGTGGGGAACAACCTTATTAATAAATGCAAAAGAATATTATACATAATAACTTTAGGTTTAACAGTATTTCATTGTAAGATGTTTCAATGATTTGCAGAGACTCTGATCAAAGACATGTAGAATCCAGTTCTGAGCCAGGTTAGAAATCACCAAAAAGGAAAACTAAGTTACCTCACTCGGCCAGATGCAATTTACGAACACAGTTGACAATGCATTTAAAAATCGACAGAGTGGCTTTCTGAGAGTCATAGTGTCATAGAGATGTAAATCACAGAAGCAGACCCTTCGGTCCAACTTGTCCATGCCAACCAGATATCCCAACCCATTCTAGTCCCATCTGTCAGCACCCAGCCCATATCCCTCCACCCCTTCCTATTCATATACCCATCCAGATGCCTCTTAAATGTTGCAATTGTACTCGCCTCCACCACTTCCTCTGGCAGCTCATTCCATACACGTACCACCCTCTGCCTGAAAACGTTGCCCCTTAGGTCTCTTTTATAGCTTTCCCCTCTCACCCTAAACCTATGCCCTCTAGTTCTGGACTTCCCCACCCCAGGGAAAAGACTTTGTCTATTTATCCTATCCATGCTCCTCATAATTTTGTAAACCTCAATAAGGTCACCCCTCAGCCTCCGACGCTCCAGGGAAAACAGTCCCAGCCTGTTCAGCCTCTCCCTATAGCTCAAATCCTCCAATCCTGGCAACATCCTTGTAAAGCTTTTCTGAATCCTTTCAAGTGTCACAACATCTTTCTGATAGGAAGGAGACCTGTATTGCATGCAATATTCCAAAAGTGGCCTAACCAATGATCTGCAGAGCCACAACATGACCTCCCAACTCCTGTACCCAATACTCTGACCAATAAAGGAAAACATACCAAACACCTTCTTCACTATCCTATCTACCTGCGACTCCACTTTCAAGGAGCTATTAAACTGCACTCCAAGGTCTCTTTGTTCAGCAACACTCCCAGGGACCTTACAATTAAGTGTATAAGTCCTGCAAAGATTTGCTTTCCTAAAATGCAGCACCTCGCATTTATCTGAATTAAACTCCATCTGCCACTTCTCAGCCCATTGGCTCATCTGGTCAAGATCCCATTGTAATCTGAGATAACCTTCTTCGCTGTCCACTACACCTCCAATTTTGGTGTCATTTGCAAACATACTAACTGTACCTCTTATGCTCAAATCCAAATCATTTATATAAATGATGAAAAGTAGTGGATCCAGCACTGGTCCTTGTGGCACTCCACTGGTCACAGGCCTCCAGTCTGAAAAACAACCCTCCATCACCACCCTCTGTCTTCTACCTTGCTGCCAGTTCCATATCCAAATGGCTAGTTCTCCCTGTATTCCGTGAGATCTAACCTTGCTAATCAGTCTCCGATGGGGAACATTGTCAAATGCCTTACTGAAGTCCTTATAGATCACATCTACCGCTCTGCCCTCATCAATCCTCTTTATTACTTCTTCAAAAACCTCAATCAAGTTTGTGAGACATGATTTCAAATGAACAAAGCCACATTGACTATCACTAATCAGTCCTTGTCTTTCCAAGTACATGTACATCCTGTCCCTCAGGATTCCCTCCAACAACTTGCCCACCACCGCTCTGTCTCCTTATCTCAATCCAAAACCATTTGAAAATGGTTCTGCACTTCCCCCCCCCCGCCCCCCCCACCCCACACACACAAAGTCCTCAGCAGAGAACATTCCTCAGCAATATATTTGTGAAATAACACTTTCTCAATGTTTAGACTACACACATCAGTAATTTAAGGATTGTAATTTTTCTAATAATGTTGCTAAATAGGGAATGATTCAACAAATTGTTGCACTGCTTTTATATCTGTTGGGCACTGCATCACAATTACATCCTTTGGAATCCAGGCAAAAACTTATCACTGTCACGGGATAACCTATGATACTTCTGGCATCTTTAATTGTCTTTGTTTTTGGTTTGTGTTAATCTGGCCAGTTCTGTCTAGCAGTGACACTTGAATTTTATTGTGATCAGCAAAGGCTTCTTCTATTGTGTCCCTCTACCCATTAATTTGAGCTATCATTCCAGGATGATCACTAACTAATGGTATTTGCATTGATAGCTCTCTGAGAACTCCTGTGTCTTTTGTCAACTTTCAGCAGTTCTCTGTGTAGCTGTGTTCATCCTCTAGTAGCTGCGCTTCCATGGAAATGCCAAACAGCACATGCAACTATCCGTTGTTCCTAAAGGACATCCAGCATATAGATTAAAAAGCTTCCACCCAGCTACACTTGCCACTAATTGTTCTTCATGTCTAGAGTAGTGAATCTTTTTCCTTTGATATTTGTGGCAAAATTTCTTTGATGGTTAGGTGGGATTGTGAGATCTATTCACAGCTTTATTTAGATCCATTTGTGCAATGCATAGTCTTCGCTCTCCAAATTGTTTCACTGCTACCATGTCACTTGTCCTTTCTGTTAACTCATCAACCTTGTTATAATGCTACAGGCATTCAGGAAAAGTGCCTTTATGCTAACTTTCTAACCCTCATGATTTACAACATCTCTAATAATATCTCCTGAGTTATGCTTCCTTTTTACTTCTTTCATATCTGCCTTGAATTTAAACCCTCCTGCACACCTGCTAACCGGCTGCTTACCTGTTTATTTATCATCATACATGCTGTCATTTTCCCTTTCCTTTCCTCCCGACTCACTAGTTTAAAGTCCTAGTCACCCCCCTATTTATCCTTTTCACTAGATCGGTTCAGATGGGATTCAGGTGCCATCGGTGCAGATCCCCCGGTTCCAAAACTGATGCTGATGCCCCATGAAATGGAACTCCTCATTCCCACACCACTCCTTTAGTCACATGCTTACTTCCCGAATTTTCCAATTCCTAAATTAATTTGCACGTGGCTCAGGCAGTAATCTGGAGATTATGACCCTCGTGGACCTGTTCCTTAATTTCATTCCTAGTGCTTGATAATCGCCGAACAGGTCCTCCATCCTAGCCTTGCCTATGTTGTTTGTCCCAACATGGACCATAACAACTGGATCCTTCCCCTTCCTCTCCAATATCCTTTCAAGCCGGTCAGTGGGACCGGGCAGGCAATACACCATGCAGGACTCCCGATCTGGCTTGCAAAGGATATTATCTATCCCCATAATTATAGAATCCCCTATAACTCCCACTTGTCCTTTTGCTCCCCCCATTCAACGGTCTTCTGCACCATGGTGCTGTGGTCAGCTTGCAATCAGCTTTCATCATCAATCGTTAAACATTTTGTTGTACTGCTCTAAGATCTATCAATGGATGTGTATGCTCTGACATGGTGCAGATCTCTTTTGGCAAATTGAGAGTTACCAGGCCAGGATATGCACTTGCTCTGGCTGTGATGAGTTGCTTTTGCTTGCTCTTTGTGATCTGGAACTCCTGAAATTTGCTCTTGCTATTGCATTGGATTCCCATTGTAATTTTTATTTTCAGCATGAGTACAATGCCACCCTCGTACAGCCTCAACCTTACTTTCAAGCACTTCCTTTTAAGATCACCATGTTCAGTCACGTTGCTAAGCCCTCTAAATGTTGCATAATACACCAGTGTTCATCTGATGCTTGATATTGACTTAACATTCTCCTTCTTTCTCCATCATTCCAACAGTCACAAATCAATTGTCAGCTAATGAACTGACTGAACCAGCTTGTTGGATGGTGTAGAGCAATTCATCAAAATCTTCAACTGATAACTCTCCAGGGACCATCTAGATCTGCTTGTTGGGCTTTTCTCTCAATAGACACTTCAGTGCAAAATTACCTGGCTTTCTACAATGACTACACTGCATTCCCCACATTGGACATGTGTTTTTTTCCTTTGTGTTATGTTCTCTGCAGTGTTTGCATCACGCCCTCTGTCCATGATCTTTCCGCCCCTTGGAATGTCAATAAGCATACTGCAAGACCCACTCTATTCTGCCATGGATATGCTGAAGCTACTAATATACATCCTTAGTAATTCAGTGCATGTTGATTGCTTTCCTGAAAATAGGTTTCTCCTCTCTCAACAGACATGCTTTCATTGCAGGATCCCTTACATCTAAACCAAAGCAGCCCCTATTAGATATTTGTTTAGTTGCACAAATTCACAGAATTCTGAAAACTGAGCTAATGCATTCAAATTTTCATCAGTGCTCTCATTTTCACTTTGGGGCCCTAATATTGACACATAACACTTATAAGTTATGTTTACTTTGGCTCAAAGCATGCCTTTCAAGTCTTTCAAAATTTCTGTCTTTTTAGTCTTCAGAAAAATGTAGGGTGGAATACATTCTATAACAGTCTCTCCCTAGTAATGATAATGTATTGTTATTCATAGCTGCCATGATTTGTTGATCAACTCTGTTGCAATTTCATAATTTTACCACCGAATGTGAAAAATTACTAGCTCTGCTTCAATATGGCCTGCATTTCAACCCAAGTTGGGGGAAGGGGGTCAGAAGGACTGTTTGTAGCTATCGTGACTTACCTTTTGTTTTCAGCTGTGGCCTGCTTCTTTGTTCTTTTTCTGTGAATTCCTGTGGCTTTTGTCAACTTTCAGCAGCTCTGTATTATACCTGTGTTTCTGATGAAGGCCTTATGCCCAAAACATCGACTGTCCTGCTCCTCAGATGCTGCCTGATCAGCTGTGCTTTTCCAGTGGCACAACTTTTTGACTCTTTACCCTCTAGTAGGTGCTATTCTGTGCATCTCTTCAACACACAGTCTTAGCTCCACTCTGAAACCATGCTACAACCTAACAGGACAACATTCATCTTGCACTACATTTTCATGTAAATGGCGACAAGATGGATGCCTGCAAGAAGTCCATCGTGGTAGAAATCCCATTACTATGTGTTATGCACAGATCATAAGTTTTAAGTCATAAGTTCCCTATTTTTATCACCTTTCTGTAAGCAGATTATGATTTAACTTTTCCACTTTTTAAAGAATGAGGGAATATTTTGAACCTTCACTTCGCTTGTGAACACTGACTTATAGGGACTGCAACGGCACTGTCAAGTTTACCAAAAGTTCACTCACTTTTAGATGAGGGGCAGGTGAGAAATATTTCAAAACATAGGCATACTCACAAACATACAAGGAGAAGTTTAGTCAGAAATAATAAAGAGATTGTTCAACTAACAACAATCTAAGTACATAGCAATGCAGTGAAACCAATTTCTTAATGCCCTTGCTTTAATGATCAAGTCCAAAAGTCCAAAGCCAGAATTAACAGCCTGGAATTCCTTTGTGAAAGTAGTTGACTGGCTAGTCAGCAGTTTGATGACAGACACTGTTTTAAGAATCTCTTCAAAGGTCTCCTGAGGAATGTTTCTTTTTGAAATATAACTTCTGCTTCACTGTTTTGATGAACAAAAGTTGATTACTTGCAGGGAGCATAAATACATGTTGGTGTCTATTTCTTTGTGTGCTCTGAAGCTATGGGATACAATATTGTCAGAACATACTGTATGTGCAATAGTCCTAACCCTTTAATAGCCAGTCATTTCAAAACTGCATGATTTAAAGGAAGTTGGATTCATACTGTGGGATTCATTTGACCAAGATTCCTTGATAGTGGGGAAGGAAAAAGTTACCAACAAGACAAAGTCTTACAAAACAGATAATCTCTCAGATGGGCCCTAGGAGATTGCTTAAGTGGAAAGTTATGAACACAATTTCCAGTCGTATAAGGGTCTTTCTTGGAGACCCCCTGTGTCTCTGTGATGGTTTATATCGTAATGGTTAGCATTCCAGGCCCACCAGGAGGTACAATGTAGAGATTGTAACAAAGTCAGCCAGCTGGACCTCATAGAATATGAGTTCCCTAATTGGGGCTGTCAATCTGATCCAATTGGGAAGCCCTGGCTGACAGATAAAAAGAGGAGTGTCAGAGATTCTGCACCCTGAGAGCTGACTCTGAAGAGGCAGTACTAGAGTCAAGGACTCTGCATGGGTATATAAAGGGCGAATTGACGATGGTATCCCGGCCTCTGTGGAGTTATTTCCTACATGAGACGCTGATTTTGGCTTCTGTGAAGTTTCTGGAAGATTTCTGTTCAATTAGTCACATGATTACAGCAGCCGTCTTTTTTGGGCTGCTTAATGAGCCTTTTAATAGATAAATATAGATAAGTATCAACAGTGGCTTTTAATATATTTGTGGCATCATGGCAAGACAAGAGGCATGTTAGTACAGTATTGCATTTCTAGTTGAAATTTTCTTCATTAATCAAGGCTCCATCAGATTAGTAATGACCCCTAGTAGAACTCTGATATTTGAAATGAAGCCATTTTTTGGTTTATGAACAGCCAACACCATGCAAATTTGCTGTATTAGTTTATATACTTGCCATCAAACTCCCACCTCTAGTTTTTTTACCATGGAAATATCGATGGTTTCTTTAAAAATGAGCCGAGTGGAATGGCCTTCAACACTTACATTTTTTTTTCCTGTGGGATAGAATTCAAATTTGGATTGTAACCAATTTCTGGGAGGCCTATATGCACATCAATAGGGTATTTGTTTGAGAAGTATGGCTGTCGGGTCACGTTCAGCACTGTCTTCTGGGTAATTTACAGGTCTCGTAGGAAACAGCCATTTTTTTTTAAGTCACAAAGCCATGAGGTTCTTCCCAAAGGTCACAAACTGCCCAAAGTCATGTAAAAGCAACAAATGTAAAGAACAGTTGGTTAGGAACAAGATTACTTCAATTCAGTGCAGAACCTCATTTGGGATACTTGACTTTTTTCACATGATCACAAAAAGTGGTAAACCTCTATCTGAAATTTAAATAAATTAACAAAGTGCTCTTAACATCAAGCCAGCAGGAAATGTTGACCCAAACAGCAAAAACAGTGCAACTTGAGTATTCGAAAATACTACCAAGGCTATGAAAATAAATAAAGTCAAATTAATTTATATACAAATCTGGCTGAAGTGAATTCCTTGTGAATTCCTTGTTTAGCCAGAACTTGTATAGTCATTCCTGTTGCATTCAATTTTACTCTGAAACTTTGGCATGTACCACCAATCTCTCCTGTGGATCATAAATCATGACTCCAGTCATACACTATAATCATTTTCTTTCACTGACCTTAAGCAAAAATTGTTCCTTCAAATTCTTTGCCCTGATACCGCTACTTTAGTCTTGTAGTTAGATGATTTAATCATAAATGAATTACAAGGACTTTTAAACTGCCCTTAAATCAACATACTTACTAATGGAAAAAAACAGCTTACAAATTAACCATAAGTAAAGTGCTGATCACATCCTGGACACTCTTCTGAAAGTTCATCCCCATTTTACAGGTTTTTAAAATGCTGTTTACATTCAATACAGGTCGTTCTGCTATAACGTGCACTTTGTTAATGCGAATTTGCTGCAACGTGATTGACGAATTGGGGACACTGCATGTAAAGCGTGCATTGGTTATAACGCGATTCTGGTCCTATTGGTTTAAATGGTGCCGCTATTACGTGATTTTCTTATAACACCGGGTTGCACGAGAACAGGAAAAAGAAAGAACAGAAAGTAAGATTGAATGAAAAAGGAAGTGGTAATAAAACAAAGGGAGAAAGAATGAACATGTTTTCGATGCCCCAAAATGCTTTGCAAGGAATTGTGGCGCATGTAGAGACAGAGGCTTCCTCTATTACTATTTTAGTGAAAACTTCTGATTTGATCAGAAATAATGGTTAAAAGTTATACCCAGCATGTAGTGCCATAGTAAACATTATTATTGGCAATCCCTCACTGGTAAGGATCATGAGTCCAAAGAAACCTGATGGGGCTGATTGAGGATCGAGAGTTTTTTTAGCATTTTCGTTACTGGATATAGGTTTGCTTGCTGAGCTGGAAAGTTCATTTCCAAATGTTTTTTCACCCTACCTAAGGCCCACTGAAGATGTCTGGAAATGAACCTTCCAGCTCAGCGAGCAAACCTACACCCAGAACCTCAACCTGAGCTACAAATCTTCTCAAGACTCACTTTTGTTACTGTGTAGGACGTCTGATTATTGGTGCTGTTGTTGGCCATTGTTGCTGTACTATCATGACCGTCAACAACCCCAACACTGGTTATGTATTATTGGTTCAGTTCATGGATTTCACCACTCTCATTTTCCTCATTTTCTTTTCATTGCATCTCAAAGTGCATGATCCTTCTCACAGTTCTGCTTCCATCCAGCTCAGGCCAGTATCCCAGAAGCTGATGTCACAGAGAGTCACAGAGTCCTTACAGGATGGAAGGGACCCTTTGGCCTATCATGTCAGCATCTGCACTCGTCATCAAACATCTAACAGTTCCAATCCCACTTTCCAGCACTTGGCCCATAGCCTTGTCGATATTTTTAAGTCAACTTGTTTAGAATGTGCAAACTAGATATATACGATGCTCAATGGAGTTTAGAAGGGTCAGGGAGGAATCTAATTGAAACTTACAGAAAAGTGAATGACCTGGAGAAAGTGGATGTTGAGAAGATGGTTTCCATTGGTAAGAGAGGCTAAGACCCAAGGGCACAGCCTGGGAGTAAAGGGAGACCTTTTAGAATGGAGGTAAGGAGAACCTTCTTCAGTCAGAGAATAATGCATCTATTGAATTCACTGCCACGGAAAGTTTTGCAGGCCAGGCCATTGAGTATATGTAAGACTGAGATAGAATAGGTTCTTGATTGTCAAGGGGATCAAAGGTTACGGGGGGAAGGCAGGAGAATTGGGATAAGAAAATTATCAGCCATAAATGAATGGTGGAGCAGACTTGATGGGCTGAATGGCCTAGTTTCTGCTCCTATGCTACTGGTCTTATAGTCTTATAAGCACCTCTTTCCTATAGTGTAGTGACCAGAACTACAGCCACATAACCCTCCACAGTGCTCTAGCTGTGGTCTTATTCAGGATGTATACTGTACTGTAATAATCTCTTTGCTCTTGTATTCAATGCCTTGACTAATAAAGACAAATGTTTTACATGACTTCTTAACCACCTTATCTACCTGTTCTGCTGCCTTCATGTACACGATAAGCCCTGTGATTCTCCATTTAACATTTACTCCCCTGCCTTGTTTGGCTGACCATGACACATCACCCCACAGCTTTTAGGATTCAACTCCATTTGCCACAGTTCAGCCTATCTAATCAGCCTGTTTATATCATAATGTAGCCTAAGGCTTTCCTCCTTTCTATTTACAATACTACCAATATTTGCAAACTTACTGATCATACCTCTAACATTGAGGTCTAGATCATTAATGTAGTCCTCAAACAACAAGAGGCCCAGCACTGAACCCTGTGGTATGCCACTAGACAGAGGCTTCCAGTCACAAAAATATCTTCAACCATCACCTCTGCTTCTTGCTACTAATTTTAGATCCAAATTGCACTAAATTCCTTCGGCTCATCAGTCTACCATCCTAGACATGGTCAAAAGCCTTACTGAAGTCCATGCTGACTACATCAACACACCTCATGTACACATCTAGTCACCTTCTTGAAAAATTCAATCAAATTTGGTAAACATGACCTCCCCCCTGACAAAGCCATGCTGACTATCCTTGGTAATTCATGTCTCTCCAAGGGGAGACTAATTCTGCCCCTTGGGATTTTTTTTCCAACAGTTTCCCTACCACTGATGCCGGCATTCCATTTATTCACGCTGGCTTTCAGCACATCCTTGAAATGCTTCTACTGTTCTCCTCAGGTGCTCCTGCTCTTATTAAACTCGGAGAAGTTTGAGAATCTAGTATCTGGCATCTTAACTATATGACCAACCCAACAAAGCTGATGGTGGATGGTCATAGCCTTGATACTTTCAGTGCCTGCTTGTGAGAGATCACGGATGTTTGTATTTCTGTCCTTTCACTTGAAATGTAGGATCATCTGATGGTATAATGCTAATGTTTTGAGATACCTCTTGTCAATTGTTCATTCAGCCCTGTTTGTGCGGCAGGGGTCTTGACCACATGGTAGACAGTGAGTAATGACGTTTACAGTGGACACAAAAGTAGAGACTGGCAGGAATCTTCCAGCATTGCAAGAGATTTTTAAAGAAATCCTGGTAGTTCCTGGAAAGTATCAGATAGTGCTGACATACCTCTGAAACTGATGAGGATTGGTGATAAGGAGGTGTTTCCAGTAAAAAGATCAACAATCCAAGTGAAACTTCAAAGATTCTCTGCTGTAGACCGTGAACAGCTTCCACCAATAATAAGCACATACACTTCCAGGAATAAAGAAGTAAAGCTTGTGGACTGTGACTATGAGAAAGTGGATAGAATTGGGATTGCAGCTGAGCAGAGACAAAAGATGAAGGGCCAGTTGGAATTTGACAAAAGGGATGACATAGTGATAGTGACAGGTGCTGCAATCTAGGCTAATTAGAGCTAATTGTCTACAAAATGCACCATAAGTTTTTCCTGTTTCCTTATGGCACTGGTTTTGTGCTTATCTTTGAAATAAATCAACAAGAGTCATTGATATATATAATTGAATATAAAACTTCTATAGTTCCCATATCTAATGTTGCTTCAATATAAAGTTTAATTCTTGAGGCTATGTTTCTGATCAGTGTGACCTGTACTCTACTTTGGTCTTTGGAATAGTAGTTGACCTGTGTCTCTGGCCCTCCACAAACAGTTTGGTGGCTTGTTCACTTTTGACTGCTGTTCCCTCTCCGTTCCTATCTCTCCACCAGAACATGGCTGCGAATACTGTTAGAAAAAACCAATAGTTTCTTCTCTGAGGAGCTGAGAAGCACAGGTCAAAAAGATTGCAGTCTGGGTTGACTGAGCTTATCTCAGTGGAGTGGCAGCAGTGTTTACAGGTTGACCTCAATCTGCAAAAACATAGAAAATAGAAAGAGGATACGCCATTCAGCCCCTACTTGTTATTCAGTACGATCATAGTTAATCATCCAACTCAGTACCTTGTTTCCATTTTGACCCCATATCCCTTGATTCCCATTAGCCCTACAACAATAACTAACACCTTCTTGAAAACAGGTAATGTTTTGGCCCCAACGGCTTACTGTGGTAGAGAATTCCATAGATGAAGGAGACTCGGTAAGTTGTGTAAGATGCCTACTCCCTAACAACAACGCATCCTTATTGCATTCGATCTTACAGTCAGTGCATTTTCATAGTTGGTTCCGAATATCTTTCTATCCTCTTCCCAAAGTAAGGAGGATGTCTCATGAAGGAGGGACACCTCAGCTGAGTTTCTTTCCCTGTAATAACCCTGCCAAAGGTCCTTGCATGGGCTTTAGGTGAAAGCAGGAGCAGATTTATCAGTGCTGCCCGTCCATTAGTAATAGTCTGATGGTGGCAATGTTAATGTTGGGTGACATGTAAAGTAGGAGATATTGAACTCACTGGCCATTTGACATCAGGCCCATATTTTTCCTCTCACTACGTCAACTGAAAGAAAATTCAGGTATGCTGCGTATCAGGAAACCAACGGGATGTTGCACTCTTTCCATCATTGTCCACAGTTAACATTAACAGCCATAGATTTGGTTCACGTAAATCAGGTTGGGTGAGATGCCAGAGGCATTAGGCTTCTATTGATGGTGAGTACTTAATTTTTAAGTGATATTTGAACTTTCCAGTGTAATTTGATAAGTCTGATCATCACCAGAGTAGTGTTAGAGTAGACATGCATCAATTTCTATGGCAATCAGCTGGGACATGTGTATTTGACTCCACAAAGTATGTACCAGCATGTTTTGACTCTTCTTCAGAGCAGGTGGGACTTGAACCCAGACCTTCTGGCCCAAATGTAGGAATACTACCACTTCACCACAAGAGTCCTTCGATCCCTCATAGAGTGATGCAGGTGTAGTATGGTGGCTCAGTGGTTAGCACTGCTGCCTCACAGCACCAGGGACCTGGGATCGATTCCAGCCTTGGGTGACTGTCTGTGTGGATTTTGCACATTCTCCCCATGTCTGTGTGGATTTCCTTCAGGTGCTCTGGTTTCCTCCCGCAGTCCAAAGATGTGTGGGTTAGGCGAATTGGCAACGTGACATTGCCCATAGTGTTCAGGGATGTGTAGGTTAGGTACATTAGAAAGGGGTAAATGTAGGGGAATAGATCTGGGTGGGTTACTCTTCGGGGAGGTTGGTATGGACTTGGTGGGCCTAAGGGCCCATTTCCACACTGTAGGGATTCTAAACAAAAGAAGACCCAGGCATCACCAGATGTGTAAGATGCCTACACCCTAACAACAGGACATCTGCATTGCAGTGGATATCATAGTTACTGGGCTGTTCTCAGTTAGTATTGAATATATATCTCTCCTCTTTCCAATGTAAAGCCCAGTGTATTAAAGCTTATCTTCAAAAAGAAACATTAAACAAAAACATGCAGATCTGTTAGGAGAATTTCAGGTTAGCTTAAACTCTCAGCCACAAGTACCAATAGAAAGTCTGGAACATCCCATGCACAATTTTTCTCGTATCTCGGATAATCACATGGTGCCAATACCCAAAGGGCAAGGCTCGCTGCCAAAGGTATAGGCAGAAATTTCACTCCAAAAAGCTGAAAACAAGGAATTGCCATTTGCCTAATCATTCTAAATTCTGCTCAGTGTTTCTTTCCAAAATTATCAATTTGCAGAATCTCTTTTATTTTTGCTACTGCCAAAGATGAATTGCGCCCTTATAACGTCAAAATATTAGCCTGAATGTGTGAGCTTTTGAGCTGCACATACCCATGATTATTTTCACAGGTCAGTGCAACATCGAGGGCTGAAGGGCCTGTACTGCGCTGTAACGTTTTATGTTCGATCTATTCCTAAAGCATTAACCTACCGTTTTCTCTGTACTGACAGAGTTTCTAAGTATTTGGAGCATCTTCTGAAGCTTCATGTCAGATTCTGTTTCATTGTTTTTTTTTTAAAAAGTGTGGCTTCCCATCATGAAAACTAATTTTAATATCTGAAAAAGTGACATAAAGTTTTGAACTTTTGCTGATTGAGTTTGATTTCTAGTTGTTGTATTCATGCCAGTTAGGATTTTATTCTCTTTACTAGACTAAAGTAGAATTGTGTGTGTTCAGCTGTCAGGTAAATCAGATTTTCAGTACCTTTATGATCAGTTCAATCTAGAGTGTAGCATCGCACAAAGCAGCAATGTAAGTCATTTTCTCTTTTGATACTGAAGATTACTTCAAAGCAAAGTTATCACACAAATTTAGAGGGAGATGAGCCTGTGGTAAAGTGGTAGTGATAGTACGTCTGGGCCAGAAGTTCTGAGTTCAAGTCCCATCTGCTCTAGAGGTTGTAAATACCTACAACCGAATGCCACAAGGGTATCCTGACAGACTAATTGGCCAGACAAACAGCGCAGGAGTTTACTAAAAAAACAATAGTTCAGAAATTGTGTAGCCTGGAAGGTCCAGATGTACAACTAGCCCAAAGATAGAAAGACACACTCATCAGAGAACCTGAAACAGCTCACAGTTTTCTGTAGACAACAGTGTTAAACAGCTGCTCAGAAAGGATCACTACCCAGACCATGCAGTGTGAAATCAAATGGATACTGCAGTTTCCACTCCCAGTAACAGGAAAATATGCAATTACAGATCCATAAAGATCTATCTATATGTGTAGTTAGGGATATCTACCTACAGACACATACATTACACACGTGCATACATATATATGTGTGTTAATGCTATCGTGATATGACTCAATATGCTTCATCAGGCAGAAGACATGAGTTAAAGTAAGTAATCATAGTCTGAATTCGAAATGAAAACACCCAAGCAAGAGGGTTTTGCAGAGTCATGCAGCAGAAACAAATTCTCCCCCCTGTAACATAAAATGCTGGCTTTATGGGTGCAATCTTGTGGGATGGGCTACATGTTTAGCATCTCCCCACCATCTCACCACCCCCACCCCCACCCCATGGGAAGACACACAGGGCAATGAATCAATCAGGCATGTTAGAGGGCACCAGCAGGCATTTTCCCAGGATCAAGACTCTGAAGGTGGAATGTCGCAGCCTCTGTGAGCTGCCAGCCAATCAGAGGTGTCACCAGTGGCGGCTGTGGGAGCAACAGCTATTGGGAGGCCTGGATCAAGTCGTGAGCCCAGCTGGGAATAAATCAGCAAATGACATCCACACACTGGGGTAATGGAGAAGGGCTGTGGGGGCATCAGCAGCAAAGGCTTCCAGTGGGTACTGAGTGCCTTTGAAAGATGAAACTTCCCTCTCCTCCCACCAGGAGGCAAAAAGGCAGCACAGTTTTACCTATTGTATCCCCACATGGCAACAAGACCAACCTACAAGTGGATTCATACCAGCTTCTAGACATTGAGGTCCTCATACGGTCATTAGCTGTCCACTTAAGGGCCTCAGTGATGATGGGGCAGGAAGCCCAATTTAATCAGGATGGAAGCAAGAAAGTCACAACATATTTGCCTATCACCCTGCTGCCTGACAAAGTGCCCTCCCTATCTCCATGTTCGTTACAAGGGAAGCTAGACATTTCTACCATATGTCTCAGTCCAAGGTGGAAATTCTTAGCAGACTTTCCAATAAGAGGCTGAACAATGAACGTCATGAAAGCCCCCACTTCATAATGTATTGGGCTAATCTCAGCTTGCACAGTGGGCAGGTTTCTCACAACAGGCCTCAGCTTCCCAGGGCCATGACTACTGTTTACTGTCCAAATTTGTGTCAGATTGAGGCAGGATTTCACAACAGCCTGGTCCTTCATGAAATTGACATCACCTCAGTGTTCTATGTGAATAACGGCCTCCCTGGGTAAGGTATTAGAGAATGCGGAAGTGTGTCTAATTACAAATTAGCTACTTAAGGAGTTGAAATGAAGAGAGAATGAGAATTTGCAAATGTACTCTGAGACCATTATTCCTAATTTAAACCAAAGCTATGTTGATTCCAGGCCTAGCAATAATACTAAAGACGGTGACTTCAGGAGAAAGAAACACTTCAAACAATCACAACCCACTTCAACAACATCTGTAGGAAAGTATTTTTGTCATTGGTGAAATGACTGTGGTATCTTGAAGAGTCCCATTGTAATGAACGCAAAACAACAGTAACAACTTGGATTCATAGAGTGTCTCTATTGTAGACAAACTTACAGTCACTTCACAGAGATAAAAATCGACATCAAACTAAAGAAATAGACATCAGATCAAGCTGATAGTCATGTCAATGCATTTAAGGAATTTCTTAATCCTAAAGAAAACGTTGGGGCAGTTTAAGGAGGGAATTAGAGAGCTTAATACGTGGATAGCAGAAGTCAAGGGGACCAATGAATGGGTCGAAAACATCAGGGGTACACAAAGCAGTATAGAGGGTTGTCAAGCTAGTAGAGGTTACAGTGATCGAGACGGGCAAGTCAATGAGCGATTTAACCTTTAAGAGGAGTACTTCAAAATCTGGGATTGTGGACTCAGGGCCAATGTAGGTAAATGAATACAGGATGATGGGTGGACGGGATTTGAAATGGTTAGGCTAGATGCAGCCGAATTTTGGATGAGTTTATTGAGGATGGAAGATGGTAGGCAGGGGGAGCATTGGAATAATGGAGTTTTCTTTTGTGAGAGCAAAGCCACAAAGGTCTCAGAAGTAGATGGAGTGTTTCCTGATGAAGGGCTTTTGCCCAAAACGTCAATTTTCCTGCTCCTCGGATGCTGACTGACTGGCTGTGCTTTTCCAGCACCACACTCTTGACTCTAATCTCCAGCATCTGCAGTCCTCACCTTTGCTCAGTAGTAGATGGGGCTGAAGCAGAGATGGGAATGGGGGCATTAAGGACGTGTATGGTGGCAGCCTTTGTGATGGACATGGTATGAAGTTGAAAGGGTCAAAAGTAGTGCCAAGATTGCAAACAGTCTGGTTCCATCAAGGGTGACCTAGTGACTTGGTAACAAGGGAGCAGACCATGACCTTGGAGCATGTCTGAATGGTGCTTGTCAGAATTAAAATATACCCTTTGATTATGTGGCAAAAACTTGAACATGACTGAAATTTGAAATTTGTCACCTGAATCTCAGGATGAGATCAATGCTCAGAGATGTGTCTTGCCTTCAACTTTTGCCTTTTCAGTTTAGCATCATTGGTTTAGGGAGCGAAAAAAAAGTGAATCAGTCAGGGTGTTTGTTCCCTAGTATTATCCATCAATCCAAGTGAGGGTGCATTGCTGTACATGCACTGCAATATTCTCCATGATCAGACAACGTTAGCCTTGAGCATGGTAGGTCAGTGTCTATACCGTTCAGCAGGTTATCCCTGCAGCAAGGACTTAAATGCATTCAGAAAGTGGGAGCAATAGAAAATAAAATAATTCTCCTGTCAAAAGTGTGGCTGAGGCTCAAATTAGCGATTACATGTGGGTGGGAAACTTCTCAGATTTGGCAAAACCAACAACCCAATAGGTTTGAGGCTAGCCTTATCATCACTTATTAAAGAATTTTGCAGGGAAGATCTTTCGCGCATCGCTGAGATATAAAGCACAGATTTTGATTTTAAATCCTGCTGCATAATTTATCATTAAATATTTCCAGTGACAGGGGAAAGTTATCTTTCCACAGATGCAGAGCCATATGACGCCTATCATTTGAAATTAAAATCTGAAGAAGAGACCTACCATTCCGCGTGATGGGATCCTGCTCCAGGTTTTCATCCTAACTGTGGTATGTCAGGTTCCTTGGATTGGATGGGATTTGGTGCTTCAGCCAATAGGCCGGCAGTGATGTTAATGTATTTTCAGTCTTTAGGAAAGCTTGAGATCATTACAGGGGAAGGAGTCAGAACGACCGTCTGATTATCCCTGAAGCAAACTCCGCTTGCTGAACGCTCACCCAAGCACTTTCTCACTCCTTCACTAGATTCAACCTGAAACAGCGAAACAAAAAATGTCTCAAGTCATTTTGTGCTAAACCTGTGCCCACCTATCTTGCGAAAGGAGCAACCCAACTGCGAGTCGAAATCTGCACGGCCAATGCGACCGTGATCGATTTTAAAAGGAATATTTTAATTGATCTCTCTGCCTCTGCTTATGTCAACTTGACTGGGGTAAGTCTGAGATTTTTCTCCTGCCCTTTTTTTTTGTTGTTTTGTTGCGTATCATCTTGATGTCTCTCTGATAGCTGAAAAAATTTTATCTGTGCTGGCAGAGAAAAAAAAAGTTATATCAGTTTTCATTGGTGTGGTATTTGCAGTTCTGCAAGGCAGATGATGAGAATGCAGTCACGGTATGACCGCCTCCTGTGTGTTTTAATGTCACCTTCTCTTTCACAGACATAGAGATCTAACCGTGTCAGAAGGGCAAGTGTAACAGGGAAGTCCCCATTGGCTACTTGTTGCTCTAAAAGATATACGTTTAATATTAAAAGTTTCAAAGGCACTTTTGTTGCGGAGATGTTCCGAACGTTTTTTTTCCCCCATTATTGAACTTCATTCTTTGGATATCAGCCCTTTAAGAAACATCGAGCTACCACGGTCAAGGTAAAGGACTTGCAGGAAAATTGCCTACGCCGAGCACTGCTAACATTACATTTAAGACTGAACTTGTGAAGACAATTTGGATTATCAATTTGGATTTTTTAGTTGTTGTTGTTGTTGTTTTTCACTTAAGGAGCTTTACACCCAGATTGTTGAGGTCTGTAGACTAAGAGGCTGTTTGCATTTCCCTAAGAGCTGGGGCTGTTTCCGAGAACCAGACTCCAGATGTGCAAGCAGCTGCTGTCTGTCACTTGGGTGACAAGTGGTCATTTTCTGCTGAGTCCAGGCAATTTCCATTATCCTCAGCCAGTACATGTCAAGGTTTCTTTCCCCATCACCAGTGCAATTCTTTCTTCATCCCCATGTAGGGAGAAGTGGAATTTCCTTGCTTACCATCAGTCTGAATTTAATGCTCTCTTTTCTATTTATCTGACAGTTAGTGGGATCTATTTGGAATTAAGCAGTGAGCTTCAATAAAAGGGCAGGCTTGTGCTCCCTGAATTAACATGGCTCTGAAAAGGGTGATGCAATGTTTGTCAAGCCCTTTCTCTCTGACAATATTTACTCCCACCGGGGGATTGTAAACTTACACTAACCATTTACCAAACTGTCTGCCTGAGGTTCAATGCAGCGTGTTTTCAAATTTACCATCAACTCAAATTGACAAAGCCTCTGCTTTCAAGACAGACATCTCTCTTGAATTGATGGTAGAGTTCGGAGAGAATCAAAATACCTTGCACTATTAGCACAGAAAACTTTTTTTTTAAATGTCCCAGGCTTGGTACAATGCAGAATCACTCAAAAAAAGAGAGTGCAATGTTTATGCAGATGATTTTAAGGTCGGTGTCAAATCCCATTTGTATTTAAAGAATGTGTATGTTTCCTAAAAGAATATATCAACTTTATTGCTTACCAGTCCAGATGTGATTCCCTGTGTTTGAAGTAATGCAACAATTAGTTTCTTTGATGCAAAAATGAATCCAATTTTTCTTCAGCAGTACTTAATTGACTGGGAGGAACCACCGGCACTCCTATTGGAAACGGTCTTGTCAGAAAAACCTAAAAGGATTAGTAATCCAATTAGTTTCATATTCTGACATCGCGTTAATCCTTGCAACAAGTAGTACTTCTAGTTTGGGGCTTCTGATTTCTAATAAGTACAAAAAGGAGATGAGGGGGAAAGGAATGAAAGACAAGGTTTGGATAACAATGCCACAGAATGCAAGCAAGGTCCTCTACTGGAAAGCCAATGTATTAAAATATCCTTTCAAATGAGTGAGAGAAATGCACTCTGTCGGATCCAGCAGTTTCAGTTAAAAGAGCCTTGTGTATTTGAAATAGAACCATTCCAGCTTTTGAGGGAAAAAAAGCGAATGTTTGCTTAAAATGCTGAAAGGTTTTGTGTTTGACGGAAGAGTTTGAACTTGAACAGAGCTTTAACACATCATGGAAACAACTCCAAAGTACTATAAATACAATTAATTAGATACATTTCAAACAGTGACTTGTCACGTGGGAAATATATAGGATATTAGCTATAGTTCAGGGGCGGGAGTGGCAGAGGCCAAAAGGTCTGAATTTCTTTGTGAGAGGGAATCGTTTTTTTTGTAGTTTTTGATTTCTAGTGGAATGCAAGTACTTCAATGCCACTTAAAACACAATTAATTAATAGACCTCCAGTGGGTAGAAACATTAATTTTCAGTTTGTTTACCTCTATTACCATCGAGACTCGTGATCTAATGCACTGGCACACAAATTGACCTCAATGTTCCTAGGGTTGGAGGCTCAGTAGTTTTATTTTTGGATTGGGGATTTTTTTTTTTCTGAGCAGTTCCACAAATACCATTGTACAGAACCATATCATATTAGGTATGGAAGGCATACGTTGGCATTGTTAAGGAACAGGGAGTATAAAGTTGCATGAAGGTAGCATGACATGTGTAGCACAGGAGTGAGGGCTGAAGGGACTTTTGTGTCACAATAAAAACAGGGACAAGTTCCAAAAGAACCAACATGGCATTTAACCAGCACATATTAACCTGGCCCCACACTTAGGTCCCTCACTCTGTTTCTGGAGGTACCAGGCTCACTCTGTCCTGCACCCCACACCCTGGAGCAGATCGCGCCATTCGCTGTTCAAATGATCTGGAAAATTCCTGACTCTCTTTGCAACCCACCCCTCTTTGCAAAAATATGGGGTTCAGGCTGTTGCCTCTCCTCCTGCCTTGCCGAATCCAGCAAAGGATTGGGCTCTGCCATGCCTTCCCAAAGGCTGCTGAACCCTTGGTTTCTGATTTCCCCCACACTACCTGACCTGCCAAGCCTGGCAGAGAACCCAAAGCTTTCCCACACTGTTTCTACAACAACCCCCCCCCCCCCCCCCAGCCTTTGAATGCTACACCCTCCACCTCTCAGCCTCAACCACACTTCCTCGTCCCCTCCTCTGTCAAGACCTGTCATATCCTGTTGTTCAACCAATTGGCGAGCGGGTTAGCTTACTCCCCTGCTGGGATGAATGAAGGCAGCTTGTTCTAGGCAAAGGTGATTGGACACTCCTGAAATTACATCTTGCCCACCATCAAAGCAGTTAAGTGAATGTTACTGGCTATTCAGTATTCTTATTTATTCTTGCATGGGAAAAGGGCGTTGCCAGTAAGGCCAGCTTTGGTGTTCTGGAACTGTGTGGTCTGTTAGACCATTTCAGAGGGGAATGAAGAGCTAATCACTTTGCTGTAACTCTGGACTGAGCCAGACCAGGTAAGGGCAGGAGGCTGATTTCATCACGAAAGGACACCAGGGAACCAGATGGGCTTTTATTAACAATCAATATTAGTTTCATGGCCACTGTTACCGAGACAAGCTTTCAATTCCAGAATTGTTCATTGGATGAAACTTGCATCAGTTGCCTGGATCTCTGGATTATTAGTCCAGTGAGATCACCATTATGCCACCATCTCACATTATCTCCATTGCTACTGTACGCAATGTACACACAGCGCATGCACGTTGTCATACACTTTGTTTCAATTGTAGTCACTCTGCAGTGCAGAATGAGAACTTCACCATACTGCCTCTCCTTTACTTAATACCACTAAGACCATTAAAAGCAACCTTGGCACTGAGACCCACGAGATCAAGATCCACTTAAATAAAATTGAACATGGATTCTTCCTGATCAGTGCCTAAGTAATCATAGTCACAGGAACTCCTGCAAACATAGCATGCCTCTCTCCTTCCCAGTACCCACACCAACTTCAAATAAACGGGAGGTGAGAACCTTTCCCAAGAGATTGGGAATCCATAAATTAAATAATTCTAGGAAAGGATTTGGACACAAAGTCTAGGTTGGCCCTCTAGTTACTCACCATTGGAGTGCCACAAGTGCCTTCAGGTGAGATATTAAAGTAAAGGCCCAGTTTGTCCTCTTAGCCAAACATAAAATATTTACTGGCAGTAGAGTCATAAAAAAGTACAGCACAGAAACAGCCCCTTCGGTCCAACTTGTCGATCAGATATCCTAACCTAATCTAGTCGCATTTGCCAACACTTGATCCATGTCCCTCTAAATCCTTCCTATTCATATACCCATCCAGATACCTCTTAAATGCTGTAACTGTACCAGCCTCCACCACTTCCTCTGGCAGCTCATTCCCTCTGCGTGAAAAAGTTGCCCCTTAGGTCTCTTTTATATCTTTCCCTTCTCACCCTAAACCTATGCCCTGTAGTTCTGGACTCACCCACCCCAGGGAAAAGACCTTGTCTATTTACCCTATCTATGCCCCTCATGATTTTATAAGCTTTTAAAAAGGTCACCCCTCCTAGCTCAAATTAATTCAAAGGAGATTTTTCCTTGGTGTCTTGACCAATATTTATCCCTCAACCAACACCACTGAAATGATTGAGTCATTATCATGTTGCTTGACTTCAGTTGTAAAGCGACTTGGGATAATCTGAAGTCAGAATCCATTTGATAAATAAGTCTTCCATCCTTTCTCAGTTGACCACTCAATGCATGGAAAATCGGCTTACAACTTTTTCTCCTTCCTGAGCTTTGTTTACAAACCAGCCTAACTTCAATTTCAATCCTGACTGTGAACTAGATGCATAAACCCAAATCAATTAGCAACTTGGCAATGAAGATGAGGGCACCACATGTTTTGTAACATAAGCATCACACATTGCAAAGCAAGCTGTAACACAGACACGTTATTGAACGTTCAGCCAGTGAATTGGACTTGGCCTGATTAACCCTGGGAGTTCACAGATACGTGAAAACAAAACATAACTTTAGCTGAATGAGGGAAGGCATGACTACTATTGTCTATGCTCAGGGTTAATTCTATAATTAAGTTTACAGGCAGCTGATTCCACTTTCAAAAGAAACACAAAGAAATGTGGCAGGATAGTGTTGTCTTTTAGAGTGAAAAGTGATAAATTGCACTCTTCTGTCACATCTCTGCAGTAACCAGCTCTGGTCATATCACAAGGAAGTCTGAGAATAAACCCTTTTATAATCATGGTCTGCACAGAAAATGACTATTCATTTTCATAATGGACAGTGCTGTCACAAGTTGACTTGGGTAACAATGTCAGCTGTAGGGGATAGCACCGAGACAGGGTTATTCTCTGGCAAGTTGGTTGTGACAGCAGCAATAAGGCTAATGTAGAAAGGGCTGTTCAGAGGAACAAGCAGGAATTGTTGAAAGTGAGAATTCTCCGATCCTAAGGGATTATAATTTACCCACCAAGTAAGCATGTGTTTAATTGAATCTATGCCAGAACATCAAAACTTTGCCATCTTTGACAATAATGATTTGAAAGAACCTATCTCCTGAGTTGCAAGTGGCAAAACTATTGCCATAATACTCGGTGTGCCAGAGGACATAGACTGTAATTTGTGGTTGTAAGCCGTTTTCATAACCTAGTAAAGTATTTCTTTCAGAAGATGGTGTGGATTGATCATCGTGAGTAGGAACCTTGCTGGATGACATTGTCCAATCTTCCATCAAACAGAGATATGGCACAATGTTTAAGTAAGGAATCAAACTTTGAAACTGATATCAGGCCATGTAATGGAACACCAGCTGGAGATCAACCAAGAGGAAAAGAGTGGTGGTCACCTGCAAGCAGTGTAAGCAATATGCATGTCCTAACATTGATCACAAGCGAGTCCAGACTTTCTCATGCCTCCTCCATCAACTAGCATTGTAAAACCCCAGAGGAAAAGGATTCCGTGCTGCTTCTGGCTGACAACCATGAGTTGACAGAACTTTGAGGTCTCCCCATCCATTCTCAGCATCAACTCGGGCAGTTTGATCTTCCACTCCCTCCCCGACGATTTCCACATTTACTGCCAGCAGTCTTGGTAATAGCTGGGTTATACACCAAATGTGGGCACAAAGGTGAATCAAAGTTCATAGGATGTCAAAAAGAACCTGAAGGCTTCTGGGTGGCAATGGGCTAGAAGGAGCGCAGATCCTCTGAAGCCATCTTCTTGAACTACCACAGTTTTCAGCATCTTTGCAGAGTGCAGTTAAGAGTCAACCATGTTGGGTCTGGAGCTCCACACAGGTTAGATCAGATAAAGACAGCGGTTTCCTCCCCTGAAGGTCTTTATAATAGACCAACTGCTTCAGGGTGACTTGCATTCAATTCAAATTCTTACTGAGATTTTAACTTGCATTTTGCAGATTTATAATCCATTAACAATACCACTACATTATCATACTTTGGCTCAAATGTGTACAGAACACTATGCAATCTGTCCAGGTCTCACATTTGTCCTCCTGGAAAGACTGGGTGTGTTTCAGTGCCCGTGAGATAAATGCCTCTTTTAACCTAACACTAATCAATCTGTGGGGGCGTGTAACCCAACGTCAGGGTTTAAAATATATTGCAAAGGGAATAATTTACCAAGTGGCTGGTTAACATTCTTTGCTATGTGAAATGGCAGAAAAGCGATAAAAAGAGCCTTTGCCCAGGGCTGAGTAAATGCACGTGTAGGGAGAATTCTGTATGTTACAATCCGGGCACAGCTTCATAAACACATTCAGAGGCTTCCCCGAGAAAACAAAATGCATTAACTTATTTTCTATGACTGCTTTTTGTGTGAGAGAAATGTTCTTTATACCTCAGCTACCCTTTGCCAGCAGTCACTTAATCATGTTTTTAAATTATGAGATGAGATGCAAAGCAAAGTAGGGCCTTTGTGTGTTTAATATTTCTTTTTACAAAAGTAGACTATCACTCACAAGGGTAAATTCAAATGGAAAACAGCTTGAACATGGAAACTAATTAGAGAGGAAGTTGCTGTGGCATTTAACATGGGGTTGGAAACACGCACTTTTGATTATTGATAGTTTCCAACAAAGCAGCAACAGAAACAACATTTTCCTCACAGACAACAGAATTTGGAGTTGGCGTATGCATTCAAAGTTAGGACAAAATGCTTCGCCCAACAGCTGCTCCCTCTACCATTTTAACACCCTTTGAACATTCCATGAGTTAACAAAGCCTGAGGATATAGAAAGATAAATCAGTTCTGAAAAGCTTGGGAGAAACTACAGTGTTGTTGGTATCTTCTCTTAACTTGGGGCCTCAGGATCCAAGGGAATTTAGGCCTGGTCACTTATTTGAGGGGTGAACAAAAGAACTTTTCAAGATCACTTTGTCTCCACCAAGGTTTGTTGGGTGATATTGCAGATGTGCTCACTTCTCGCTGTGGATTATCGGTGTGTGAGTTAGTGTTGTACAGAAACTGGGGTTCTGTTGTTACAGTTGCTCTAACGTTTATGTACTGGAGTCTAGCCTCGCAAATCACATCTGATTTTCTGATTTACAGCACCCAGAGGATCAGTTGCGCCCGCTATGATCCACTTCCTGACAGCCAGGTTTTCTTGGCTCAGATGCTCTTCAGCTATTTGAGATCTGCAAGCTTTCTGTATACAGAGCAGATTTATCCAGTGCCACGTTACATTATCTGAGGTTATCCACATCCCTTCTTTTGCATTAATGCCCTTTTTCAGTCTGGCTCGCATTCGCTCAAAATGTTTCCAATTAAATAAATTATTGGCATCGCCTGGCTGAGCATATGCCAAAGAACGTTTCCGAATGCATTTCAGGAATAAGACTTAATGTAAATGAGGCTATTTAGTTGCATGTGATTCTATAATCCGCACTCTTTACAGACTTTGGCCCCCTCTTTCAAATGGCTGCAATTAGCTTGGATTTAAAAGGTAAAAATTCCACTTAGTTCCATAAAAGTAGCTTTTGGACTTGATTTGATCCAGTCATTTTCCGACAATGAGGTTTCTGCACTTGAGTCAGTTGAATGTAAGCTTTTAAAATACAGTGACGCAGCCCTAATGAGTGAAAATTGTTTTCAGAAAAAGTGTATTGCTCCCAGCCTGTGCTTTTCTGCTTTTCTCACTCTTGTTTTTTTTCATCTCCTGAAGATCCAGACTGGCTCGTGCTGGGATGTGCTTCCAGGGGAAGCAGCTGCAAGCCAGTTACCAGTTAGTCTGCATCAACACATAAGTGAATCCAGAGGTAATCTCCTAAACAGAATTAACAACTCACTTCATAAATAATTATCAAGGTGCTGGAGTGTATTTTCATGGTCGCTAGCTGCTGGGATATGGTTACGAGAATGTTAGCTGCTGTGGTTTGGATCCATTGTCACAAGCTGCTGGAGTATGGTTTCTTGGGCCGAGCCAAGTTGTCCAAGCAGCTATTCTTCATGTGCAAGGCCCAGAACATGAGTACTGGCAAGTAACTTGACCATCTCTCAGAGAGGTGGGCCCCACAGCATGACCCCACTTTACCGTTAGGTCTTATTAGATGTCAATCAGGAACAATGCCAGATTCATTTCTTGCTTAGCAGTTACAGAGACTACGGCAACATATCATTTTCCATCCCCTGCCATTCTGGCTCAGGTTTATTTTTATTAATTCACACAATGAGGACATCTCTGGCTAGGCCAGCATTTATTGCCCATCCCTAATTATCCAGATGACAGTTAAGAGTCAACCACATCACTGTGGGTCTGGAATCACATGTAGGCCTGATCAGGTAAATGGCAGTTTCCATCCGCAAAGGGTATTAGTGACCCAGATTGTTTTTCCCAACAATCGGCAATTGATTCGTTGTCATCAGAAGATTCTTAATTCTAGATTTTTATTGAATTAAAATTCTACCATCAGCTGTGACAGGATTTGAACCCAGGTCCACACCTGAGTCTTTGGCTTAACAATCCAGCAATAATACCACTAGGCCATTGCCTCCCCCTAGGTTAGCTAACAATTACCCACTGGTAAAGCTCACTAAACAATGCTGGGAATGTCTAGGAATATATTTTAATACTTTTAGTCTTCTTAAATGGACATGAGATATTAGCTATATAACAAACTAAAGTGTGTCTGTCTGCGTGTGTGTGTGTGTGTGTGTGTGTGGTGCTCCTATCCCAAAGAGGTCAGTATCTGCAACTGTTACTCTACTTACCTCTGTCTTTCCAAATAGCACAAGGTGTATGAGGTTCATGATGGTACTGTAAATGGAATTTTGGGGGGCCCATAAGAAAGAGGAACAGCTGAGATGAAATGTTTATGGGATCAGATGGGAAAGTGGATTTGAGGTTACAGTCAGATCAGCCATGATCGTATGAAGTGGTAGTGCAGGTTCAAAGGCTCTGCCTTATTCTGATCCAAAACTATGGTTTAAATGGTTATGAATGCAGCTGCACCTTTCTCATTCATAGCCATGAAGAGTGTACCAATCAAGAGGGGAGAGTGGCTGTGTTCGCTTTGAAGCCATGATCCACAGCATGATCATTCACATAAACATTCAAAGAAAATGCAACACATCTTTCAGCAATAATGTCTGTGTCCCCATTTCCTCTCTAGCCAACACACAGTGGGAAACGTGAAGTATGTGCCATGACTGTTGCATCCGATATTATAACAGACCCCAAGAGTTCTCAATAATTATAAATAATTACAGGAAACAATTTGATATTTTGTTTTAATTCAGAACAAATTGGAAATATCATCCAAATCAACTTTGTGCTCATAATTTTATCAATCTTTGTTTTCTTCCACAATATCAAAGTGTACACCCCTGCCAGCCCACATTAACAGCTTATGAGAGGGGAGTTCCTGCTCAATGTCATACCACATTACCTTGGTTAACTGTGGTGATGTCTTCTGAAGGTATGGGGCCTTGGAGCTCCAGCCTACTAGAGGTCCCCTGCACTTGTGCAGGTATCTCCTCATCGCTCTCATCTGCTGGTGACATTGAATGAAGGGAATGAAGACATGCTGCCAACTCTAGGTTTGGCCTGAGATAAGGGCCCAAAGGCAGCTAGCATGTATTTCTCCCCATCTCGATCCATGATGGCACTTCCCTGTCTCCATGAGGGGAAGGGGGCTCCTGGAGGGAGTTCACGAAGACTCACGCGCCCCTCACACCTTGCTGCTGTTGTATTAGCCCTTGGTACAGCAATGGAATGCAGGTCAGTGTTCATATGAATCAAATTATCAATCCATGGCAACTATTGTCCTCTCAATGTTTGAAGCCATCTACTCAAATACCTGGAATTTGGCAGAACTCGTGCTAGCACAAATTATTCTATACCCGGCACAAAGCTACTCAGAATTCCTGGTATCTCCACCATATTTTTCCATTCTTTTGCCTTTATGCCTACCAGGCTTCTTTTGACCACAACCAGCAGACCATTATTAGCACGGGGCACAACAATAGTTTGGTCTCTAGTGTCCTCTAGTCTTCTAGGGATCTGCTTGTCATTTCCTCCTACATCTGCTGGCACCTTTCTATGGCAGGTTTACCAGCTTTCGCTCCTGAATCTACATGCACCACCTTGGTGGATGTGGGTGGGTGCTGGCAGACAGGATCGATGAAGCAGAGGATGGTACGTCCTCTTAAGCTGGTGTGGTGCCGTCTCCAAAAGAGAGTACCTCCTGCCTTTCCCCGATGGCCTGGAAGATAGGAACGTATAAGGGAGGCTGTGACACTCCGACATATCTACAGAAGTCAACCAGTAATTGGAGTGTCTGGGCAGGGATTCTGTTTGTACTAGAGGTGCTGCACTGTCAGGGGACAGTGAAAAGTTTACCAGTGAAAAGTTACCCTATTGGTAAGTCACATTTATTTTGCAGGCTGAGGGGTGAACTTATAGAGGTTTACAAAATTATGAGGGGCATGGATAGGATAAATAGACTTTTCCCTGGGGTGGGGGAGTCCAGAACTAGAGGGCATAGGTTTAGGGTCAGAGGGGAAAGATATAAAAGAGACTTAAGGGGCAACGTTTTCACGCAGAGGGTGGTACCTGTATGGAATGAGCTGCCAGAGGATATGGTGGAGGCTGGTACAATTGCACCATTTAAGAGGCATTTGGATGGGTATATGAATAGGAAGGGTTTAGAGGGATATGGGCCGGGTGCTGGCAGGTGGGGGCTAAATTGGGTTGGGATATCTGGTCGGCATGGACGGGTTGGACTGAAGGGTCTGTTTCCATGCTGTACATCTCTATGACTTTATGACTCTAAACACAACAGTGGCGCTTTGAATTTTAATTATAATCATAACCTGGGAAAGGCTGGAAGAAAGTAAGTAGGAGTAGTACTTAGTTCTGGAATGTCACACCATTGACTAAAGTCCCAGTCCCATTGTATCATGTAAACTCTTTTCTATAGGTTTGTAGTAGGATCTGTCCTATGAGGAAATTACACAGTTGGCTCTTTATAGACAGAGGGTGGTCAGCAGAATTAATTTAAACTCCAGCTGACTAATCCATTTCCTTTTCATATTTTTTTTTCAGTAAAGAGGACTGAAAACTTTTTTTTTACTGCAACTTAAGTACTTGCAAGTGAACTCCAGGAGGGAGGCTTTCCAGTCTGTTTGCCAGACTTCTACTGAAGTAACTGCTTGTGTTGTCCAATTAATACGTTGCGCTGTGAGTACTTTTCATACAGGTTATGAAGTAATTGCAAAGTCAATTACAGCAAGCTGTAGCCAATGTTGGAAATCTCACTGCAGTTCAAGAAGGCCCTGAAAAGGAAAAGAAAGGGAGAAGAGCAGAGAGAGGGAGAAAGAGAGGGAGGTCTGCTCTTTCATTTTGCTGAACTGTATTGTAATTCAGAAATATCATTCCCCTCTTCAAGAAAGGAAATAGGGAAATCCCCGGCAATTATAGACCAGTAAGTCTCACATCTGTTGTCTGCAAGGTGTTAGAAAGGATTCTGAGGGATAGGATTTATGACCATCTGGAAGAGCATGGCTTGATTAAATGCAGTCAACACGGCTTTGTGAGGGGCAGGTCATGCCTCACAAACCTTATCGAGTTCTTTGAGGATGTGACTAAAAAAGTTGATGAGGGTTGAGCTGTGGATGTGGTGTATATGGACTTCAGCAAGGCATTTGTTAAGGTTCCCCATGGTAGGCTCATTCAGAAGGTCAGGAGGAATGGGATACAGGGGAACTTAGCTATCTGGATACAGAATTGGCTGGCCAACAGAAGACAGCGAGTGGTAGTAGAAGGAAAATATTCTGCCTGGAAGTCAGTGGTGAGTGGTGTTCTACAGGTCTCTGTCCTTGGGCCTCTACTGTTTGTAATTTTTATTAATGACTTGGATGAGGGGATTGAAGGATGGGTCAGCGAGATTGCAGATGACACAAAGGTTGAAGGTGTCATTGACAGTGTCGAGGATTGTTGTCGGCTGCAGCGGGACATTGACAGGATGCAGGGATGGGCTGAGAGGTGGCAGATGGAGTTCAACCTGGATAAATGCGAGGTGATGCATTTTGGAAGGTCGAATTTGAAAGCTGAGTACAGGAGTAAGGATAGGATTCTTGGCAGTGTGGAGGAACAGAGGGATCTTGGTGTGCAGGTACATAGATCCCTTAAAATGGCCACCCAAGTGGACAGGGTTGTTAAGAAAGCATATGGTGTTTTGGCTTTCATTAACAAGGGGATTGAGTTTAAGAATTGTGAGATCTTGTTGCAGCTCTATAAAACTTTAGTTAGACCGTACTTGGAATACTGCGTCCAGTTCTGGTCACCCTATTATAGGAAAGATGTGGATGCTTTGGAGAGAGTTCAGAGGAGGTTTACCAGGATGCTGCCTGGACTGGAGGGCTTATCTTATGAAGAGAGGTTGACTGAGCTGGGACTTTTTTCATTGAAGAAAAGGAGGAGGAGAGGGGACCTAATTGAGGTATACAAGATAATGAGAGGCATAGATAGAGTCGATAGCCAGAGACTATTTCCCAGGGCAGAAATGGCTAACACGAGGGGTCATAGTTTTAAGCTGGTTGGAGGAAAGTATAGAGGGGATGTCAGAGGCGGGTTCTTTACACAGAGAGTTGTGAGAGCATGGAATGCGTTGCAAGCAACAATTGTGGAAGCAAGGCCATTGGGGACATTTTAAGAGACTGCTGGACATGCATATGATCACAGAAATTTGAGGGTGCATACATGAGGATCAATGGTCGGCACAACATCGTGGGCTGAAGGGCCTGTTCTGTGTTGTTCTGTTTTATGTTCTATGTTCTATGTATTCAAACTGAAATCCAGTGACAGGACAATATTCAAAGAGCACTGGACACTAGATTGAGTCATGTCCTGTTGAATTTGAAACACTAATATAAAGACTGTTACAGTACAGTCACATCAAGTGGGCAGGCAGTTGAACTCTTTATTCAGTTAATTGGCTGTGACATTTAGTTTTACTTTAATTAGAAGGGTGAAATCAAATCTCACCACTTCCAATTCATAAACTATATATTTCGGATTCTTCCCAGCTTGCTGTCATGTACCTTGCATTCTGAGCTGAAGCATTTAGGACAGGCATTAATGCAAGTGAGATTTTAGATAAGTAGAGAGTGAGATTGAATACAAATGCTGTTATTTAGCTAAAATTATAAAATGCTGGAAATACTCGGCAGGTAAGGCAACATCTGTGGACAGGAAAACCAACTTAATGTTTCAGATTAATGATCTTTCATCCTGCTGTTTTAAGTGCCATGATTGTTTTCAAAGACTGGGAAAACAGCTTTCCTGCATCTGCTCATCAAAGTGAATATCAGCAGGCAATTTACCCAAAGCTGAGACCATATTGGTCTCATAAACATCCATCTATCTGATACAGCATGTGGATACAGATTGCTTCAGTATCTGAGGAGTTGCAAACATTGGGAAATCATCAGAGCTGAAAAGGTGTTGCTGGAAAAGCGCAGCAGGTCAGGCAGCATCCAAGGAACAGGAGAATCGACGTTTCGGGAAGAAGGGCTGATGCCCGAAACGTCGATTCTCCTGTTCCTTGGATGCTGGCTGACCTGCTGCACTTTTCCAGCAACACATTTTCAGCTCCGATCTCCAGCATCTGCAGTCCTCACTTTCTCCTTGGGAAATCATCAGCCAACACCCCTTTCTGACTTTATGATGGAGAAAAGGTCACTGATGAAGCAGCTGAAGATGCGTGGACCCAGTGAACTACCCTAAGGAGTTCCTGCAGCAATGTCCATTGAGGTCCAACAACTAGATTTACTCCATGACTCCACCAGCAAAGTATCATTCCCTCTGATTCTCATTATCTTCAGAATTGCTGGAAGAGGATGCAAGTTTTCTTCAAAACGTATTATTTTATTGAATGTAAGCATCGTTGGCTAAGTCAGCATTTATTGCCCTTCCCTAATTGCTCTGGGGAAGGTGGTGGGCTGTGTAGCCTGACTAGGTGATAATTGGCCATGTTGGATTTGGCCTGCTTTTTGTGGATAGAATAGACATTGGCAATGTTCCAGATTGATCAGATGCCAGAGTTGTAGCTGCAACAACTTGATAAGGGGTGTGACTGGTTCTGGAGTGCATGTCTTTAATACAATCGCTGGAACGTTGTCAGGGTCTATAGTCATTGCAGATTAGATTCCCTGCAGTGTGGAAACAGGCCCTTTGGCCCAACCAGTCCACACCAACTCTCCGAGAAGTAACCCACACAGACCTAGTGCACCTAGCATTGTGGGCAATTTAGCCTGGCCAGTTTACCTGACTTGCACATCTTTGGACTGTGGGAGGAAACCAGAGCACCCGGAGAAAACCCACACAGACACTGGGAGAACGTGCAAACTCCACATAGACAGTCACCCGAGGCTGAAATGGAACCTTGGACCCCGGTGCTGTGAGGCTGCAGTGCTAACCACTGAGCCACCGTGCCACCCCATGGTGTCTCTGCCATTTCTTGATGCCGTATGGAGTATATTAAATTAGGTGAAGTCTGGAATTGGTGACACTGGGGACCTCAAGAAGCTAAAAAGGATCATCGACTCAGCACGTCCAGCTGAAAACGGACACGTAATTCAACCCTGCATTTTGCATTGATGTGGTCATAGAATCCCTACAGTGTGGAAACAGGCCATTTGGCCGAAAAAATCCACACCGACCCTCTGGAGAGTAATACACTAAGACCCTTTCCCCTACCCTGTTACTCTACATTTCCGTTGACAAATGCACCTAATGTACACATCCCTGAATACTACGGGCAATTTAGCACAACCAATTCATCTAACCTGCACATCTTTGGACTGTTGGAGGAAACTGGAGCACCTGGGGGAAACTCACGCAGACACAGAGAGAATGTGCAATCTCCACACAGACAATCACCTGAGCCTGGAATCGTACCCAGGTCCCTGGCGCCATGAGGCAGTAGCACAAGCCACTGAACCACCATAGGTTTCTCCATTGTTGATGATCAGGATAATTGTGGAACTTCCTCCTTCTGCAGTTTAATTGAGTTGTTTAATTGTCCCCAGCTCTCAGGAGTAGATGTGGCAGGAATGCAGAATTTAGATCTGATGTGCTCATTGTGGGATCAAGTAGGCAAATATACTACACTCTGCCCTTTGATATAAAAGTAATCCTGCATTGTAGTGTCACCAGGTTGTTAGCTCATGCTTAGAAATTCCTGGTGCTGCTCCTAATTTCTTCTTTGATCTCGGATTGATCTCATGGCTGATGGTATTAGTAGAATGGGGCGGGGGGGGGGGTGGGGGAGTAATGCTGGGGATGTTGGGGGTGGGGGAAATGGGAGATACGCTGCTGATGGCCAAGAAGTTTTCCTCTCTTGTCAGTGATACTCATGAAAAATAAGTTTCAAAAATGAACTCATGCTATGTCCCTTTGTCAACCTCTTTCTTTTTCCTCCTGAGGTTACTTTCATTCTCGTTCTCCCAAAATTACTTTTTTCTTCTGTTACTTTGGTCATTGTGTCACATTCTCAATAACATTTTGAACCTTTATTAGACTAGAATTGCTTTGATATTCTAATAGGCTAACTTGTGTTATTGTTTCTGATTTAACTTTCACTACTTGGACTGAGTTTGAAGCTTGTATCTGGAGCCTGAATAAAAGATCTAAGTTTCAATCCAATTTACTTCAGCAAGAGAGGGGTCTGTAACAATGGTGGATATTTTTTACTGCGTCTTTGGTTAAATTGGAGGAAATTTTGACTCCTACTTATCATCTTCTCAGCTATGTATACATTTATCAAAGCAGCATTTAAAGGAGGAGGAGGGAAGAGAGAATGGATCCATTGGGGTGCATGTGGTGTTGATAAAGACATTTTGGACGAGCCATGGAATTGAGGAGATGGACAGGAATTGGAACCATGCAAGTATTGTCCTACACAGGAGAGAGAATGAGGAAGGCTTGTTAGGTTAAAAATGTCAAAAAGGCATACATACAAAGGACAAAATAGTTGAGATAGTTGAAGATGTTGAGAGTAGTTAACTCACAAGATTTAGAGTCACAAACAATCTCAACATTATTGAGCACTTGGCGCTGTGTGCAGGACAGAAACTGGACTGAAAGTAATTCAAACAAGGAATTGTGGTGGAAGTGAACCGGGAGGTGATAATATATTCAGATACCTGGGAAAGTGGGCTTGTTGAGGGCCATTGGTGGCCAAGAAGGGTTGCTTCTACACTCAGGAGTTCTGCTTCTTGGAGGATCTTCACGGTCATGCAGAGGCTCATATAGGTGAGACGTGCAATCCTCTTTCGGGACGTCTGGAGTTTCAGAGTCAGAGATACCTCACCCTGAGTTTATAGCCATAGAGGAGCATTCGACCTAGCCAAAATGTTGGAAGGATGATTGCCTTGTAGAAAGCAACCTTTGCATCCATCAGCAGATGATTTAGTTGAAGCTTTTAACAGAGGATCATGCAAACTGAATCCTGCATAGGATCTCAGAACATATGGTCATTGACTGATACACATAGCTATCAAATTAGTACGTGACTGCTACCTCGCGGGGCAACCTGGAGCAATTATTGTGAGACCAGATTTGGCTGATGGAGGACCTTTTGTCTTAATGACATTCACATCCAGTTCCATGGCTTGATAGGTTTCTTCAAACAGGGCTGGGGTGACCAGTAGGTCATTTTCTGTGCGCACCAGGGTAACATGTTCATCCATATGCTGGAGCAATGTTTTGCACATGCACAAGACTTTGGTCTTCACATTCAGCCTTTAGAAGGTGAATTTCTTCCTGTCAAATCTATACTCAATTTGGACATCAAGCAGGATGACTTCCTCAGTCATGTCAGAGTTGACCACTAGGAAGGTGCAGAAAAGGGTGGGTGCAAGCTCACATCCTTGCTTAACATAAATTTTGATGGGAAAGGGGTGGGCTTCTGAGTTGGTTAGTACAAGCTGGAACTCCTTGGCTTTTTCTTGCCACCAATTGTTCTTAATTTGTTGGATCACTCCTTGAGGTCAAAAACTGGATTGTCAGTCAGATGCTTTTAAGGAATTGTTTCCGGGGTTATTCTGCCTGAGGTTGAAAGCAGTTGTCTTCTGATTCAGCACATTTACCAATTGTGGTGCTGGTGTTGTCAAACTAGATATATGCTGTGCCAAAGCAGAGCTGGACAATAGTTACACACAGAAGTTCACTATTGTAAAGGGAAGTCAAGAAAGACAACTGTATCAATGAGGCAGAAAACTCAGAAAGGGATCATGCTGTAAGGTTGAGTGAAATAGGAGTTGATGGGAAGGGTGAGGGCAGTAACAAATTAAAAATACTATACATGAATGCACGAAGCATTAGAAATAAGATGGATGAGCTTGAGGCTCTTTTGGAAATTGGCAGATACGATATTGTGGGGATAACCGAGACGTGGCTTCAAGTGGACAGCGCCTGGGAAATGAATATTCAAGGCTACACGTGCTATCGTAAGGACAGACTGACAGGCAGAGGGGGTGGGGTGGCCATGTTGGTAAGAGATGATATTCAGTCCCTTGCGCGGGGGGACCTAGAATCAGGGGATGTAGAGTCAGTGTGGATTGAGCTGAGAAATACTAAGGGTAAAAAGACCCTCTTGGGAGTTATCTACAGACCCCCAAACAGTAGTCTGGATGTCGGATGTAGGTTAAATCAGGAGCTGAAACTGGCCTGTCGCAAAGATGTTACTACAGTTGTTATGGGGGATTTCAACATGCAGGTAGACTGGGAGAAACAGGATGGTATTGGACCTCAACAAAGAGACTTTGTGGAGTGCCTCAGAGTTGGATTCTTAGAACAGCTGGTGCTGGAGCCAACCAGGGAGAAGGCAATTCTGGATCTGGTATTGTGTAACGAATCAGAATTGGTCAGGGACCTCGAAGTGAAGGAGCCATTGGGAAGTAGTGACTATAATATAATAAGCTTCAGTCTGCATTTTGAGAGGGAGAGGGTACAATCGGAAGTGACAATATTTCAGTTGAATAAAGGGAACTATGGCCAGCTCCTCCCTCATAGCTCCAATGTTCAATGGTGCAATATCTTAGCAGGGATGACAGTGGAGGAACAATGTAGATATTTCTGTGTATAATGGAGAAGTTGCAGGATCAGTTCATTCCAAAAAGGAAGAAAGATCCTAGGAGGAGGCATGGGTGGCCGTGGCTGATGAGGGAAGTTAAGAAACATATAAAATTAAAAGAGAAAAAGTATAACATAGCAAAGATAAGTGGGAAAATGGATGAGTGGGAAGCTTTTAAAGAACAACAGAGGATTACTAAGAAGGAAATACGCAGAGAAAAAATGAGGTACGAAGGTACACTGGCCAATAATATAAAGGAGGATAGTAAAAGTTTTTTTAGGTGTGTGAAAGGCAAAAAAATGGTTAAGACTAAAATTGGGCCCTTGAAGACAGAAACAGGGGAATATATTACGGGTAACAAAGAAATGGCAGAAGAATTGAATTAGTACTTCAGATCTGTGTTCACTGGCAATCTCCCTAAGGTAACAGTGGCTGAAGGACCTGACCTTAAGGGAATTTATATTTGCCAGGAATTGGTGTTGGAGAGACTGTTAGGTCTGAAGGTTGATAAGTCCCCGGTCTGCATCCCAGGGTACTGAAGGAGGTGGCTCGAGAAATCGTGGATGCGTTGGTGATTATTTTCCAGAGTTCGATTTGATTCAGGATCAGTTCCTGCGGATTGGAGGGTGGCTAATGCTATATCACTTTTCAAGAAAGGTGGGAGAGAGAAAGCAGGAAATTATAGACCAGTTAGTCTGACCTCAGTGGTGGGAAAGATGCTGGACTCTATTATAAAGGATGAAATTACGACACCTCTGGATAGTAGTAACAGGATAGGTCAGAGTCAGCATGGATTTAGGAAGGGGAAATCATGCTTGACTAATCTTCTGGAGTTCTTTGAGGATGTAACTCTGAAGATGGACGAGGGAGATCCAGTAAATATAGTGTACCTTGACTTTCAGAAAGCTTTTGATAAAGTCCCACATAGAAGGTTAGTGAGGAAAATTAGGGTGCATGGTATTGGGGGCAAAGTACTAACTTGGATTGAGAGTTGGTTGGCTGATAGGAAACAAAGAGTAGTGATAAACGGCTCCATTTCGGAATGGCAGGCAGTGATCAGTACTGGGACCGCAGCTTTTTACAAAATATGTTAATGATAAAGAAGATGGTATTAGTAATAACATTAGCAAATTTGCTGATGATTCAAAGCTGGGTGGCAGGGTGAAATGTGATGAGGATGTTAGGAGATTACAGGGTGACCTGGACAAGTTAGGTGAGTGGTCAGATGCATGGCAGATGAAGTTTAATGTGGATAAATGTATGGTTATCCACTTTGGTGGCAAGAACAGGAAGGCAGATTACTACCTCAATGGAATCAATTTAGGTAAAGGGGCAGTACAGAGAGATCTGGGTGTTCTTGAACACCAGTCAATGAAGGTAAGCATGCAGGTGCAGCAGGTAGTGAAGAAGGCTAAAATCATGCTGGCCTTCATAACAAGAGGGATTGAGTATAGAAACGAAGAGGTGCTTCTGCATCTGTACAGGGCCCTGGTGAGACCACACCTGGAGTACTGTGTACAGTTCTGGTCTCCAACTTTGAGGAAAGACATTCTGGCTATTGAGGGAGTACAGCGTAGGTTCACGAGGTCAATTCCTGGAATGGCAGGATTACCTTATACTGAAAGACTGGAGTGACTGGGGTTGTATACCCTTGAGTTTAGAAGACTGAGAGGGGATCTGATTGAGACATGTAAGATTATTAAAGGATTAGACAGGAAACATGTTTCTGGTGGCAGGAAACATGTTTCCGCTGATGGGTGAGTGCCGAACCAGAGGACACAGTTTAAAAATACGGGGTAGACCATTTAGGACAGAGATGAGGAGAAACTTCTTCACCCAGAGAGTGGTGGCTGTGTGGAATGCTCTGCCCCAGAGGGCAGTGGAGGCCCAGTCTCTGGATTCATTTAAGAAAGAGTTGGATAGAGCTCTCAAGGATTGTGGAATCAAGGGTTATGGAGATAAGGCAGGAAGAGTATACTGATTAAGGATGATCAGCCATGATCATATTGAATGGTGGTGGAGGCTCGAAGGGCAGAATGGCCTACTCCTGCACCTATTGTCTATTCTCTATTGTCTATCCCTGGTAATGTTTCTACAGCATTGTAACAATGATCTAGAGCTCTAAGGGCCGAACTTCATCAATCACTGAATTGGCTTTGCATTCTCGAGTTTGATGTGTAGACAGTATGTTTATGTTTAATGCAATTAATCACATGAGACTTCTTTGTTTTGTTGATGTAGCTTAAATATTTTAGCCGGATAATATCCAGTACAATGCATTGAAGTCTTGCCAAGTAAATTATAAATGGGCAAGATATTCCTCATGTCTCAGACTTCAAGAATACCATTACCTTGTCTCATTGCTGGAGTTTGGTGCTAACTTAGCTTCGATACAAAGCAAACTTTGAGCTGACCGAAGACACATTGTGCATGGGAGGGAATGTGAATAAGTGCCGATGTATATGAGATGGATATCTTAAATCCAGGTGACTGGTAACTTCAAAACAAGTCAGGTTCAGTCCATGAAGGCCATACTGTGTGACTGAAAGAATGCAGCACTGCCAAAGTTCAAGGAAAGAACGATTACAAACATCTCGAGTGTTGTCCATGGCAACCTTTTTCAATAAGATAAAAATTATACAACACTAAGTCTAACAGGCTTATTTGGAAGCACTAGCTTTTGGATCGTTGTTCTTTCGTCAACCACCTGATGAAGGAGCAGCGCTCCAAAAGCTAGTGCTTCCAAATAAATCTGTTGGACTATAACCAAAAGAAAAAATGCTGGAAAATCTCAGCAGGTCTGGCAGCGTCTGTAAGGAGAGAAAAGAGCTGACGTTTTGAGTCTAACTGACCCTTTGACAAAGCTCTCTTTCAAGCCGGCTTGGTGTGGGATGGAGGTGTAAAGAGATTGCACATCCATGGTGAATAGAAGGTGGTTAGGGCCTGTGAATTGAAAGCTGTCAATGTGTCGCAGGGCATCAGAGGAATCCTGGATGTAGGTGGGGAGGGAGTGAACCAGAGGAGTAAGGATGGAGTCTAGGTCGGAGGAAGTAAGTTCAGTGGGGCAGGAGCATACAGACACAATGGGCCTGCCTGGACAGTCCTTCTTGTGGATTTTGGGGAGTAGGTAGAAACGGGCTGTCCAGGGTTGAGAGACTATGAGGTTGGAAGTTGTGGGGGAGGCATCTGGAGGAAATGAGGTCAGTCACGTTATTGGAGGCAATGGCTTGATGCTCAGTGGTGTGGTCATGCTCCAGGGGGAGGTCGGAGGAATCTGAGAGTTGGCGCTCAGCCTCTGCGAGGTAGAGGTCAGTACGCCAGATGACAACAGCACCCCCTTTGTCAGCAGGTTTGATGACAAGGTTGGGGTTGGGCCTAAGGCAACGAAGGGCAGAAAGTTCAGATGGAGAGAGGTTGGAATGGGTAAGAGGGGCAGAGAAATTAAGGCAGCCAATGTCCCGTCAACAATTGTCAATGAAAAAATCGAGGGCAGGAAATTGTCCTGGCAGGGGTGTCCAATTAGAGGTAGAATGTTGGAGGGATGTGAAAGGATCTGTGGTGCGGGGGGAGGACCTTTGCCCAAAGAAGTGAGCGCAAAGTGGACTATAACCTGGTGTGTGATTTTTAACTTTGTCCACCCTAGTCCTACACCGGTTGTCCAATCATTTTTCAAAAAGAAATAAGTCTGATTATTGATTAAGCTTAATCAATAAATTTAATTGTTTCATGAATTCAAAACAAATAACAGGATAGGTTTTTTTTAAGCTCGCCATGAATGGCCAATTACGATCCCCTTTTATTAGGGCTCAGAACTTCACCACTTTCTTCCTGGCAAATCAGAGATATGGACACAGAAACTTGGCAGACACATCAGTGAAATTCTGAGGGAGAGCTGAATTGTTGGAAGTCTGGTCTTTTTGATGAGAATTCAGACCAGAGTGCTCAACTGCACTTTTATAGCAAAGAGTATGCAGCTCTTCAAATAACTCGGATCGCATCCATCCCTCAACCCACACTCCCAAAGTAGGTGACTAACTTAATCTGTACCTCACCGCTGTTTGAGACCAATGTTGTGCAGGTGCCAGTGTTGGACTGGGGTGGACAAGGTCAGAAGTCAGATGACACCAGCTTATTCCAACAGGTTTATTTGGCCTGAGACAATAAATGCAAGTTCTTTCTTCATGCTCTCTACACATGAAGGTAAGATAATATTCAGATGGGGTTACTGTTCTTGAATGGTGATCCACTCCCACAGGCAGATAAGTTTAGCTCCTGAATGTCAGCAAGTTAATTTAATACTCTATATGGGATACAGGTTGTTTGAGCCTGGTACTCATTCTGTACTCCTACTGAAATCAATGGAAAGTAAAGGTGGATGTGGTAAACCAGATGATTGACACAAACCTACCTGAATCCACCTTCTTGGTTAAAGTTGAAGCTAACCATTACTACCATTGGGTGATCTAACAAAAAGACATACATTTATGCAACACCTTTTCACAACTGCAGGACAACCTGAACTATGCTTCAGCAGTTAATGAGATGGGCTGTCATCTGACTCCATGCCTGCTTCCTTAATGGATATAATTATAAACATCGGGCAGAGGCATGAGGCTAACAGACTAGGGTTCAGTGAAGATGACCTTTGGACTATAATTATTGTTTTGTACAATGTATTGATATAATGTCTTATGGGTTTGTTAGTTCTGATGTAGCTTTTAATTTTTTATTTAAAAGCTTAACACCTTTATTACCTTCGTTCAGAATGGGGCTTGCATTCATCCCTTGCCTTTTTTACTCAGCCTTGCTGAATTTGTAGCTCCAAATAAGGAAAGTGTCAGAGGGATCATCTGTCGTTCCTCGGTTTATTCAGAAGGTCTGTATCGGAGCCAAGAGATGTCTAGATTTGGTGATACCTAGAAGATGTGGGGGTATTCTAAACAGTGGCTCAGTGGTTAGCACTGCTGTCTTGTAGTGCTTGGGACCAGAGTTCGAATCCAGCATCAAGAAACAGGTCTGCATGGAGTTAGTACATTCCTCTTGTGTCTGTGTGAGTTTCCTCCCACAGTCCAATAATGTGCAGGCTTGGTGGATTGGCTATGCTAAATTGGCCATAGGGTCTAGGGATTTGCAGGCTAGGTGGATTAGCCAAGAGGAAGCAGGGTAACATGGATAAGATAGGGGCTTGGGATGCTCTTTGGAGAGTCGGTGTGGATGCGATGGGCCAAATTGCCTGCTTCTACACAGTAGGGATTCTATTACATTAAAGGCCTCAGCTGTACAGCAGTCCAAAGTACTGGCCTACTTTGGCACATATCAAGTGCATCGAATCACAGTGAGATACACACACACACACACACTCTGATACTCAAAATGTACTGTTCACATTCAGTCATCTCCAAAGTGATTTTGAAATGCATCAGCCCCATGCTGGATGGTGTCCTTGAAACAAGACCTCTGCCTGAGTCAGCAGTGAAGTACGGAGCTAGGATGGAAGGCGCAGAGAAAAGCAAAAGCATGCAAAAAAATATGGTGGTATGAGGAGGTTGGGGAGGAACAGGCTGGGCCAGACAATTGTCAGTTAAATGCTGAGGAACCAAGTGGCAAACCTCATACACGCAGTGGCTAGGAACATACTCATTGCGGTGTGAGAAATGTGAGCCTTTCCTCTCCAATTACATATAGTGAGACTGCAATGATTCACTGCTGTGAAATATGGCTGCTTTGTATACTGCAGGCCACTCGTGGTTCCATAGTATTCAAAGAATGTCAAACTGACATAAACGAAGTTCATGATTCTAGCAAAGAGATGGAAGTATTTCAGCAACAGGAAATGCTAGAGACTGTTGACTGTACTTATTAATTTACTTCAGAAATTCTTGGAGAAAACTGCCAGGAATCAGGAATGGATACAGGGGCAAATATACCTCACTAATTAGCTTTCCAGGCAGGAGGCTATGGCTAAGATTGTCAGCAACTACTCTTGAACTATTGCAAACCTACACGGATTTCTGATGTCAATCTTTTCAGATAAGGCCCATAATGCACTGATAGCAGTGACATCAATAAATAACAATAAAACTGTCTTGTGAGTAACTCCGAACAGGACGCAGCTAAAATACTTGAGCTGTTTCTTTTTTAACAGCAGCTTTTGGTTTTACTTTTCGGAAGTGGGACGAGTGGGATTGTGGGCAGGGTTACAGATTTCCCTGGAATTTTATGCATTCATTTACACGGCAAAAGCAAAATATTGCTTTTTCTTTTCAAATTTCTGATCGGGGGCAGCTGGAAATGAAGCTGTAAATTACTTGCATGCACTGAGGTCATTTTTTAAAGTAGCCAGCAGCAAGGCTGTTGGGAGCCATACCATTTGCATAGTTCAAGGGGACACAGGGTAATAAATTATTGCTTTCCACAGCAGTGACTTCAAACATATTGTTAGTAGTTTCTCGGTCCATTCCAGTGGGTTTCCCCTTCTTTGTCAAGAAAAGTAGATTTTAAGTGAGATTGATTAAAGAGCAATAGTCATGTTTTTTCTTTCTTTGAGGCCTTATCAATGTGAACTCTAGCTCAAACAAAAACTTTGACAAGGGAGAGGAAGGCAAATGGTGATCAGCATACACAGGCTTACTTGGCCAAAAGTATATGTACCTGATCTTCTTTTGAAATCAGTGCTCTTGAAAGGGGATCTTTTAGTCAGCAGGGGGCACTCTTGACAAAGAAACTGGAATTGCAAGAACATGCTCAGGAAAGCAAACTGCAGGCAGTATTTCTCACTGATCATGACACAAGCAACAAGTTACAGCTCTCTATTGACTAAAGAAAGACCAGCTTTTACTGAGTTTATTTGGAAAAGTAGCTGCACTATTCAGTCAAATCTTGGAAGACCTGCTCATGGGTAGTTTTGATTTACCAAAACATTACAAGAGCCATACTTATAAAAATTATATTTTCTGATAAGTTATCACAAGTAGTACTGATACTCTTTTGCAAAAAAAGTCATTTATCTATAAGTATATTACTCAACAGTTAGTGGAAAGATTTAATTTTTGAGATTATTTTTGAGATAAGATGGTTGTTAGCTGAAAAAGTCAAATATTCTGGTTCTGTGAAGTTTTTTATTTCCACTTTTTTTTCATCCTGAAAATGGTGCTAGGAATGACACCAGCCCAAGTACATCTTGGGTCCCTGGAGACAGCTAGCAGTCTGATCGTTTCTGGAATGCCAGTTCTCCACACATAGACATAGACACACAGAGACACCAACGTATGTGCACACACATACACAGAAAGGTACATCAATACATTATACATACGTGCGTGCACGCGCACACACACAGACACACTTCCACACAGATACGGATGCATGCGCACACACAGATACATGCACCCACCATGCAGACACACAGACATTCACCCACTCACTGGATAGCAATCAAATGAAAATACACAACAAATTTAAAGGGACAACCAGTTCTGGTGCCTTGACCTCTGCCGTGCCTGGATGTTAACAAACTAACACATGGTCTGCATGGTTTACGAGAAAGTGAGGACTGTAGCTGCTGGAGATCAGAGTCGAGAGTGTGTGGTGCTGGAAAAGCACAGCAGGTCAGACAGCATCCGAGGAGCAGGTGAATCGACATTTTGGGCATAAGCTCTTCATCAGGAATGATGTCATCAGTCATCCTGATGAAGGGCTTATTCCTGAAACATCGATTCTCCTGCTCCTCAGATGCTGCCTGACCTGCTGTGCTTTTCCAGCACCACACTCCCGACTCTGCATGGTTTAACCAACTAAGTCATCAGGTAAGCTTCAAGTGAGCAGCATCCTGTCCAACATTCTTCAGCACTCTTTTTTGCTTGATGATCGTTTGCACAGTTAGTATTATAAGTCAGATTTTTATCGTCTGCAATTCACCATTTGAACAATCCACAGACAGTGTATAGTAATCCACAGTATCACTTGTCTGTGCAGAATGCTGCACAATCAAGATGTGCTGAATGTCAGATGACACATTAGACTGCCCTCCAGGTGAACCAAAAAGATTCCATGGCAATGTTCAAAGATGTGCAAGGCAGTCCTTCCCTGTGCCCAATCCAATATTTATCCCATGACCAACATGACCAAAAATAGATCGTCATCATCTCCCATCTGTCTGTGGGAGGTTGCCATGTTTTCTGCATCGCTAATGAATCCTTTTACCACTTTGATCAAAGGCAGTAATTGGCCTGGTCGGGTTTGTCCTGAGTCTCTCTCGCAGCTTGTTTTCTCTTTCAGTTTGCTCTATGTTCGCTAAGTTACCTCCATGCCTGTGGGTACTTTGCTGAAGGTAGGGTGCAGCATAGCTGTGAGGAAGATGGAGAAGGCGGCTAGTGGAATGACCCCAGTCCTCCACATTAGAGGAGGAGAATGTGACCATCATTCACCTCTAACCTTTTGCTGTGAATGTTTGCATTGGGATCAGGCAGGATTTGGAGATTATTAGAATCTGGGGTGTAATGACAGCTCAAACTGGTGGAATAACACCCTGCCAGCTTGCAGGACATCAGTGTTTTATGCTTTCAGATTATGTCAGTGTTACATAAAAATATAGGAGCAGGAGTAGACCATTCAGCCCTTTAGCACTGCTCCTTATTCAATATGATCATGGCTGACCCATACATTAAAGCCCTGATAGGTCACATCAAAGGGTACTTTAGACTGAGTCACATTTGCTGTGAATTTGAAATCCCATAGAAAACAGGTATTCTTACCTCAGAAAGATTTTCGTAACAATCCAATACTTTTGTGGTTACCATTGGCAATACCAGATACTCTGGGGTTTGAACATGTCATTAACCCAAGTTTCTGATTACTACTAACTCACTGGTTCAGTAGAAGGTAGTGGTGGTGGCGGCAATGTCACTGAGCTAATAATCCAGAAAAACCAAGCCAATATCCTGGTGACATTGTTCAATTCCTACCACAGCAGCTGGTAAAATTTGAATTCAGTAAAACTCTGGAATGATAACCTAGTTGAATGGTAATTGTTTTATTTATGTTTAAAAAATGCTTGTACACCCTTCATGAAGGAAATCTGTCAGCCGTACCTGGTCACTGCATGTGTCTCCAGACCCACAGCAGCTTGGTTATCTCTTAACTGTCTTTGGGAAATAAAAGCTAGTCCTTCCAGCAACGCCCTCATCTCACAAGCCAATTAAAAACTATCATAATACTATTGTTCCCTTTACCAAGCACTGCAGTATCAGGTGAACACGTACCTAAAGCACACAACTTACAATCTGACAATAATTAGCAGGGTCATTCAGGCTACAGTATTTCAAATGGGAAATTGAAAAATGGCAGATTTTAGTAAAAGTTGCATTACCAGCATCCAGAATCTCTGCTGTTCCCACCAGGCGTCACTGTTACTATATAAAATACCATTGCTGTTGTCAGCCTGACATGAATGTAAAGAGCCCACTGAAGATTGAAGTACTTTGTGTTTACTGTCTCTGCAAACTGCAGTGTACTTCAGGGCATAATATTATTCAATCAGCACCATTCACAAACTGCATTGAGTTTACTGGCATTTTTGTTTCACTGGCAACACCTGGTCAGGGTGTGTGTTAGATAACATGCATTTTACTGCAGTGCAATAGCAGCTTGTCTTTTCATTTTGCAGCTGAGACTGAGATACATTCTTGCTGCAGAATAGCAGGGCATTTATTATGCTGTGAGTTGTGTTGAGTGTTTCATATTTAGGGACTGCTTCCTGTTTACACTGGGAGGCTGAAATGAAAGGGTTCCCATTTCCTAACGCTAAACCAGACGAAAGAATTTGGCAGAACGTCCAACTGCAAATAGCATCACCTCTTCCTGACATGCGAGAAGCATTAGATAGTGGACAGGAGTAAGAAATCTGAGCCCAGACTCCGTGGCTGAAAACAATAAACTCAATGAAGCAAAAGCATTGAGGCCAGCAAAAAGGCACTTTTGAAGCCACTTTTTTTTTAAAGACATTCGAGCATCGACTGGGAGGCACTGTGTCAACTGTGGAGTGGTTAGTAGTACCCTCAGCCCTGTTGTCACAAGATTCTGGTTTCAAGACCCATTCCAGAACAAAAATTGACAATCCAAGGCAGTATTGAAGGAGTTCTGCATTGTTGAAAGTAAGATGTTAAACTGAGAACCGAGATAGAACTAATGTTGCTGCTGTTTCAAGGAGGAGCAGAGCGGTAGCTCTGATGTCCTGACCAATATCATTCACAGTCAATCAGCATCACAAAAATGTAGTTATCTGGCCATTGTTGTGTATGGGGGCTGCTTATGCAGAGGTTGGCTGTTGTGTTGTTCACATTACAATAGTGGCTGCACTTCAAAAGTACTTCATTGTCTGACAGTACAGCAAAGGCAGATTCAAGCAAGGCCTCTAAAAGGGAATTGGACCTGAAAAGATTCCATACCATTACTTAGGCGAAGATCAGAGCAGTCATTCTCACCAATGTTTCTCCATTTACCAAAACGTTGGATACTACACTTCCTATGGTAAAGCAGTCGCTACTCATTAAAAGCTTTTCTTTGGCTGTTAAGTGATTTGAGACCTTCTCCAGTTGTGGAAGGCACTATGTAAATGTAAATCTTTCATTTTTCAAATTATTCATCATCTTTAATGTCCCTTCATATGGCTCACGTCTAGTGCCTTTTATAGACTGAAGGTGTTTTATCCTTTCGTGTGTGTGTGGTCAGGGATGTCTTCAACTAGCACCTTCATGATTGACAGTGTTTACACGTTAGAACTAAATCAGCAAAGGGTCTGCACCGTGATGGTTGAGAAACAGACACAGCCTGGTATCATCGGCTTCCTCCAGTATTGTTCACTTTCCAGTGCACACAGTGCAAGAGATTCCTGTTATACAACATGGTCAGCTGAGCAAAGACAATGCGTTTTGATGTGAGTCAGTTGAGCTTTTGTCTCTGAGTGCTATCAGCTGAACTGGCTACATATCACCATTGAATACGTTTGAGCTTTCACACTGCACAGTACAGGAGTTGGGACTTAAAGGATTGATTCCATTGCATTATCACTTTTTTAAAAGCACACCATTTTGAAGCATTTACAGCCATCTGCTTTTGTGCAGCCTTGATTGAAGATTCCTCTGAAACTCAAATAAATGCCAAAGAACAATTGGAGTCCATTTGTTAGACATATTGAAGTTGACAATAGATGTTGCTTTTGGAATATTTCTTGTTGACTATCAATATAAATGAAGTTGTGATATGGAGGAGCCAGTATTGGACTGGGGTGGACAAAATCAGAAGTCAGGTGACACCAGGTTAAAGCCCAATAGGTTTATTCGAATTCACAAGCTTTAAGATGACTTCATCAGACCCCACCACCAGAGATATATTACCCTCCCCACCCCTATCGTCATTCCGCAGAGACCAGTCCCTCTGCGACTCCCTTGTTAGGTCTACCACCCCTCCCACCACCAACCCATCCTCCACTCCTGTCATCTTCCTTGCCACCACAAGAAATATAAAACCTGTGCCCACACTCCCCGCCCGCCCCCCCCCCCCCCCACCACCACCACCGACCCCCCCCTTTACCTCCATCCAAGGCCCCAAATCATCCTTCCAGATCCGACAGAGATTTACCTGCACATACGAGCACCTCAACTACTGTGTTTGTTGCTCTTGATATGGTCTCCTCTACATCGGGGAGACAGGATGCCAACTTGTGGAATTTTTCAGGGCACATCTGTGGAACACACACACCAAAAAACCCCACCACCCTGTGGTCAACCCCTTCAATTCCCCCTCCCACTCAGATAAGGGCAAGCAAGTCCTGGGCCGCTCCACCAACAAATCCAAGTCACCCGGTGTTTGGAGGAAGAACTCCTCATCTTCTGCCTGGGGACCCTCCAACCACACAGCACCAACGTCAACTTCACCAGATTCCTCAACCCCCCTCCCCTCACCTCATCCCAACCCTCCAACTTGGCACTGCCCTCTTGAACTGTCCTACCTACCCATCTTCCTTGCCACTGATCTGCTCCACCCTCCACTCTGACCTATCACCATCATCCTCTACCTGCGTCCACCTATCACTTTCCCAGCTATCCCACCCCACCCCTCTATTTAACTCTCAGCCCCTTGCCCCCCCACCCCACCCCACCCACATTCCTGATGAAGAGCTTATCCCTGAAATGTTAGCTCTCCTCTCCTCGGATGCTGCCTGAACTGCTGTGCTTTTCCAACACCACACTTTTTGACTCTGATCTCCAGCATCTGCAGTCCTCATTTCCTCCTGCTCCTGCATCAGTTGAAGTATATGAATGAAGAGCAGGCACATTTTTTTTCTTGCCATTCTCACATTCCAATGACCTAATGTAAACCACTGACATCTTTTCTCCAGCAGCACCCATCCCCCCCCCCCCCACCCCCAAACTATAACATAAATGCTGCCCCCTCCACACTTCCACTCTGATGAAGAGGCATCTGGACTCGAAACATTAGCTTGCTCTCTCTCCATGGTTACTGGCTGACCTGTTGTGATATCCAGTCTTAGTTCTTTGCAGAGGCAGACCACTCAGTGCTTTGAATCTGGTGCGCATTTTGACAAGTTGATGGATGATCTGGTGTCGCCATAACTCTACTTTCCTGTAAGCTTTTGACTTATTCAAAGAATTTATTGAATGCAGCTTTAAAAATATGAAATGAGTATGCCTCCAGTGCTCTCTGGGGTAAAGAATTCCACAGACTAATGATCCTCTAGGCGATGCACCAGGGGAGAATGGGTGATTGTTGGATTACTTTTAATTTCTTGAAACCAATATTTCATTCATTTCGGCAAGAGTCATTCGGCTGGAACTGCACACTCCCACAGTAGATGGGTCCCCAATGTAACCAGTCAGGGTAAATGTTGACCAGCAAAATGCTATCTCTAGTCCTCCAAAGGTTTATTAAAAGCATTAGCTCTTGCAGTAACAGGCATTAGCCTGCAGCACTCCTTTTCAACCATGATTGACAAGACTTCAGCCAATTGAGACATGATTTATGAGAATTCTTCTGTAATTGCAAGGCTTTGTAGATGGGCTCAACCCACTGATCCTACTCATCACAAATTACTGTCTCGGTCTCACAATTTATAGCATCACAATCATAGCTCCACAGTGGCTTCTGTGTGCCTCAAGTGCCCTCTTGCTTTCAACTCTCAGATTTTTTTCACGGCTGCTCTGAAAACAGAGGAGTACTAGTCCAACCCTAATTTCTGGTTGCTTATGACATCATGCACTGACAGTTCACCCTATTAACAGTCACAAAGACATGGTCAGCAATATTTGCCTTATGGCTGAGAACACTGGCCATCAACCATGCTGTTTTGGAGATCAACTTTTGGCTCAAGGTTAGCAATCAGAGAGGTTGATTGGTTAGTAGCCCAACATTTCCAAGCAATATTGAGCAACATACAGTCATAGAGCTATCCGGCATGGAAACAGACTCTTCAGCCTAACCAGTCTATGCTGACCATAATCCTAAACTAAACTAGTCCCACCTGATGAAGGGCTTTTTCCTGAAACATCGATTTTCCTGCTCCTCGGATGCTGCCTGACCTGCTGTGCTTTTCCAGCACCACTCTCATCTAGACTCTGATCTCCAGCATCAGTAGTCCTCACTTTTGTCTAGTCCCACCTGCCTGCAGTTGGCTCATATCTGTCCAAACCTTTCCTATTCACGTACTTATCCAAATGTCTTTTAAACGTTGTAACTGTAGTGGCATCCAGTACTTCCTCTGGAATTTCACACACGAAGCACTTGATTTGTAAAAAAGAAAATGATCAGACAGTGGTTGGTGCACAGTTCAAGATCAATTCTTAGAATTTGACTATGCAAGCGAGGTCTGCCAGAATTGCATTGTAAGAAATGCTACGCTACAATTCAAAGAACATGGTGCTTTCCTTGGGTCATGGCCAACACTGATTCATAAGTTGGACCATCATAAATCAGGAACTAGGTCACAGGAGGCAGCTCCCTGAGTGTCCAAGGCCTGACTAAAACCAAATCCATGAAAATATTATCTTTCCGAGGATTACAGAAAAGTAAATATTTGTAAGAAAGTTCTGATAATGCAGTAGATGGTTGCAAACAGCATTGTTCGGACTTTGATTGGGTTCAGCATTATAGGCTAACACACAGTACAGGCCAAATCACTGGAGTTCTTCCCATGATTCAGTCACTTTACTGAGTGAAAATGAGCTAACATCTTTCCCCATAATGAGTGCACTGCATAAATAACTTAGTTAATGAGAATCACTTTGGGAAGCTTTAAGGAAATGATGTAGTGAACATCAATAGAAGTCCTTCCTTGTTGCTGAATAGAGTATGTCAAGCTTGGAGCTTCAGCTGTGATGCAGCTTTCATTAACAGCAGAATCCTGTTCAATTTTTCCAAGACGAGTGAATTAGCAGGTTTGAGAGTGGTGCAGTATTTGGTCATGAAGCTATGAACACCTTGGTATGTCCTATACTATTATTCTTTTGGACTGCTGAGTCCAGGTCTGGTCACCTTGTTGTCGGGAGGATATTTAAGCTGGAGAGGGTTCAGAAGAAATTTACCAGGACGTTTCCGGGAATGGAGGGTTTGAGTTGTAAGGAGAGGCCGGATAGGCTGGGACATTTTTCACTGGAGTATAGGAGGCTGAGAGGGGCTTTGCAGTGGTTTATAAGATGATGAAGGGTATAGGTAAAGGGATTGGCAGATGTCTTTTTACTAGGGTGGGGGATTTCAAGACTTGGGGGCATACTTTTAAAAGGTGAGAGGAGAAAGACTTGGAAAAAAGGCATGAGTGGCATTTTCTTTTTTACAAAGCAAGTGCTTCGTGTGTGAAATTCCAGAGGAAGTAGTGAGGGGAAATGTAGTTTTCTCACGGTCGGTCATGAGTATTCTTTCTCAATAGGCAGTGGAAGCAGAACCTTTGGGATGTTTTTAAGGCAAAAGTAGATGGATTTTTGATAAGCCAGCGGATGGAAGGTTATCGGGATAGGAAGGAATGAGGAATAATCAGGTTAGTCACAATCTTATTTTAATGCCACACAGGCATGATGGGCTGAGTGGCCTACTCTGGTTATTGAATGCTTTTCTTCTATATATTACTGCTACTGTATATCGATGGTGGAGAGAGTAGAAAAGTAGGAAAGGGAGGAGATTGAAGGTGTCAATAAAGCAAGCGACTTTGGCCTAGATGGCGCCAAACTTCTTGTGTTGATGAAACTGCATTCCTCTGTATGTAAGCGTAAAATTGTCCATCACACTCCTCACTTCTACCTTTTGTAGATGGCGGAGAGGAAGTGCTACAGAATTCCCAGCTCCTGACCTGCTCTTTTAGCTGCAAACTTATATGGCTATTTCAGTTCATTTACTGGTCAATGGTAACCCCTAGGGAGGGATTCAGTGATGGCGATGCCTTTGAAAATCAAGGGGAAATGGTTAGATTCTCTCGTTGCTGATGGTTATTGGCTGGCACTTGTGTGACACAAATGTTACTTGCCATTTATTGGCTTAAGCTTGAATATTGTTCAGGTTTTGCATCGTAGGTCTCTGCATCACAGAGCCCTGACTGCCTCAATGTCTGGGGAGCTGTGAATGGTGTTGAACATCATACAATCATCAAAAAACATCTCCATTTTAAACTAATGATGTAAGAAGGCCATCAATGAATTAAATAGTTTCAGTTCATCCAGAGAAACTAGAACTTTGCTTTCGATTTTCTGGTTTTGTGTAATTGAAGTACGAGTGGAATTTTTGTCAAATGTTGTTACTTTAAAAAAAATTCTGTCTTTCATAAGTCCAATTATATTTATGTGAATGCAGATTCTTTCAGTAAAAAGCAGATACATTTCTGGCATGCAAAAGTAAACCAATAAGCTTTGCAGTTATTTTTTCTAATTACTGACTTTAACCAGGATTAAAGCAGTTTGATATATAAATAAATTCTATAAAATTGGTGGCACATGTATGGTTTAATTTCACAGTGCTAAAGTTCGTGTTTAATCTAATATTGGGTTAGAATATGCCAATGAAATACATTGGACAAATGTTACATGAGATGCATGGGTGGCATGGTGACTCAGTGGTTAGCATTGCTGCCTCACAGCGCCAGGGACCCGGGTTCAATTCCATCCTTGGGCAACTGTCTGTGTGGAGTTTGCACATTCTCCCTGTGTCTGCGTGGGTTTCCTCCGAGTGCTCTGGGTTCCTCCTACAATCCAAAGTTGTGCAGTAGTTAAGGGTAAATATAGGGCAATGGATCTGGGTGGGTTACTCTTTGGAGGGTTGTGTGGACTTGTTGGGGTTGAAGGGCCTGTTTCCATTCTGTGGGGATTCTATGGATTCCTTTGCAACGTCATGGAAATCAATTGGAAGGACAAAGTGCCCAATGCTGAGGGACTTCAAAAAACAAAAAAAATCTGAATTTAAGTATTCCTGATTTGGAGCTCCTGTTTGATGGAGAGGGCATACACATACATGTGACAGGTGAAAAAATCTGAAAGTGATCATGTTTTCACAACATAAGCTTGGGCACTGCTTGTGAGATAGACCAGCGTGAAAGATTCCAGGGTTCCTTTGAAAGTGCAACTCGGGAAATGGGACACGCCGATGTGAACTGTGTGAGGAAAAAATGAGAAGGAGCTACTTAGGGAGTGATTTCAATTTGTGGCGATGCTTCCTTTGAGAGAAGACAGTGTAGAATACAGGCAGCAAAGGATATGGTGACCTGATATGAACAGACAGTGCTTCTTTGCATTAAGAGTCCCAACAATTCATCCAAAGTAGTTCAGATGTCCGAGTTTACAGCAATTCCCTCTTTTTACATGATCCATATCAGAGATTTCCACCAGCATTTCACCTTTTCACACAGCATCATTGTCTTTCCACTTCCTCCTCCCTCTGCTTTACCCCATTTTCCATTTGTTGCCGGCAAACCCAAAAACAGGCCCTTTCGGCTGCACCTTGAAAATCGGTGGGTGCCATATTTTCGCCAACTATCAAGCAGCTGAGCCAGATACTTCAACAAGCACAGGAATCCATTTTAAATACAATTGGTGTCACTATTAAACACCGCACCGTTAAGTTAGATACAATTGGACTAGAGGATTCGGGAATCCTGTGCCAGATTAAGCCCTAGTTCGGATATTTTTCAATAAAAATGATAGAATTGTAGAATCCCTACAGTGGGGAGACAAACCATTCGGCCCATCAAGTTCACACCACCCTCCAAACAGCATCCCATCCCTGCATTTCCAGTGGCTAACCCAGCTAGCCTGCGCATCCCTGGATGCTATGGTCAATCCACCTAACCTGCACATCTTTGGACTGTGGGAGGAAACTGGAGCAAACCCACACTGATGTTGGGAGAATGTGCAAACTCCACACACAATCGATCAAGGCTGGAGTTGAACCCAGGTCCCTGATGGTGTGAGGTAGCAGTGCTAACCACTGAGTCACCATGCCACCCATAGAAATGCCATTAAAACAAAAGTCTGTCTTTCAAAACTGCTGAGTTGAATAACTAAGTGTTGCTAACCCTTGATGGACATGTTCTGGGTAATGACTGCTCCTCTGTCAGACTCCTGCTAATCACTTGTCCAACATGTGCATCACCACACAGTCTTGACTTTTGGTGGCATTTCAGTGTGTTCGGGTTTGACTTTTGAAAATCTGGTTGACCTAGTTAAAACAAAAGAAGATTGGACAGTCTGATAAAATCACCCTTGCCCACGTTGTAGAAAGTCACTTAGGCTTTGTTAGTGTGCACTATTGAGAACTCCATGCTTACAAGTAATGACCACCTTCAGTAACAATGGAAAATTGACTGCAGTTTTGACAGTTAATTCTAGCCAATTCTGATTAAATAAGCAGGTGAGAGAAAGCACTTTCGAGGATACCTGAGTAATTTCTGGCATTTGAAAATTCAGTGAACATGATTAACAGTTGAGACATATGACCCTGATTGGGCTACTTTGGGTCAGATTAAAGGGCCCAAACCAACACAAACTGGAATGATATACTGCTTACAGGTGTCTTCCTGACAATGCTTCAGGGAGATAGTTTATTCAACAAGGGGGCACACAATAAGGCTAAATGATAATAAAGATGAACTGTTTACTTCGAACCACACAAATCAGTTAACAGTACATTGTGGTGTTGACATCGCCTCTTTGACAAACTAATTTCAAAGACACTATTCAGGGCTCGTTTGGTGAGCTCACAATGCTCTTTCTGCTGAAGTTATAAAATCAAAAAAACTTAACACTGAGCTTAGCAAACACTAACCCCAGTTTAAATAAGATACATGATTTGAAAGCTAATAGTTTGAGGTTAAATATATTTTTGAATTCACCAGCTTTCCCTTTTCCAATCCTTTTATAAATATTTTGAATCCTTGCTGCCAAATAGACATGGAAAAGTGTCCTTTTTTAACTTCCAGTCACAACTGTGTTTTCCACTCTCTGCCTGATCAGTAATGGGGAACATTTCTACTTACCTCAGAGTTACAAAAAATGGAAAATTAAATGAAGTTCCCATATAAATTGTTGTTCGGTGATTGTTGCAGATGAGTGAAACTTGAAAGGGTTCAGAAAAAGTTTACAAGGATGTTGTCATAGTTGGAGAATTTGAGCTATAGGGAGAGACTGAATAGGCTTGGGCTGTTTTCCCTGGAGCATAGGAAGCTGAGGGGTGACCTTTATAGAGGCTTATAAAATCACAAGGGGCATGGATAGAGTGAATAGCCAACATCTTTTTCGTATAGTAGGGGAGCCCAAAACATGAGTCCACAGGTTTAAGGTGAGAGTGGAAAGATATAAAAGGACCTAAGGCGCAACGTTTTCATGCAGGGTGTGGTGCTTATATGGAATGAACTGCCAGAGGAAGTGGTGGAGGCTGGTTCAATTACAACATTTAAAAGATATTTGATGGGTATGTGAATAGGAAGGGTTTAGAGGAGTATGGGCCAAGTATAGGCAAATGGGACTAGATTAGGTTGGGATATCTGTTAGGTATGAAAATGTGTTGCTGGAAAAGCGCAGCAGGTCAGGCAGCATCCAAGGAGCAGGAGAATCGACGTTTCGGGCATGAGCCCTTCTTCAGGAATGAGCCCTCATTCCTGAAGAAGGGCTCATGCCCAAAACGTTGATTCTCCTGCTTCTTGGATGCTGCCTGACCTGCTGCGCTTTTCCAGCAACACATTTCCAGCTCTGATCTCCAGCATCTGCGGTCCTCACTTTCTCCCATATCTGTTAGGTATGGACGGGTTGGACCAAGGGTCTCTTTCTGTGCTGAAGATCTCCATCACTCTGTGACAGTCTAAGAGGAGAATCTAACTCTGCATTGTTTGTAATATCTCCCATATTAAATAGCTGGCTTTGGACACTCTAGTTGGAATAGTTCTCCAGTATGCAGTCAATGGCTTTGGAATTGGAGGAAATGGAGAAAGAAGCTTTGAGAAATGTGGTGAAGTAGACAGTATCAGGTGCCCCAGGTGGCTCCTTCATGGAGTGAACTCTTAACAATATCCAGCAATTTAAACCTGGAAACCAGGATCACAGATTTAGCTCTGACTTGGAACCTTAAATATTTATCAATATTGGTTTATCAGCCGTCCTCAGTACCCTGATAAAGCTGACAAAAATAATCAGCCAATGATTCCTGCTTTTAAACACGCTCCACTGCCATTCACTAACTGTGTAGCAGAAAATGCACACTTGCAGACTCTGAAGGATAGGTTAGATGTATCTGTTCTGTTAAACAGCCTAGCTGTATCTGTTCTGTTAAACAGCCATCTCCTGTTTCAGCACTCAAGAAGTCTAATTCAGCCCCTGACATCAATTCTGGAAAGCTACAAAACCATTCCAAACAATCAAGACCAGTTGCTCAAATGGTGGCAGATTCTGTGGTGAGACTAAGAATTCAAGGTTGGGCCAAAGAAGTTAGTCTCTTGCTACAGGCAACATCATCCTACAGCATGACTACATGGGCTGAATAATCTAGCAATGAGTTTTAAATATTAATTGCAAGTTCAAAGCCAATCACAGCACAAACTGAACAGCTAATAATTTTATGCCATATGTATCATGCCAGCCAGTATTGTAGATCTGGCAAACCACACTTTCGCAAGCTGGGTTTTCCTAAATAAATGAATTATTTAATGTTGATAAATTAATATTATCAAATATATTACATGGAAATATATGTTAAAAGTCATAAGTAAATGATATTTCAACAAAACTTCTCTCCTCAATATATATCAAGATCAGTCCACTTCAGTGTGATAGTTACATTTTTCCAACATCTCAATACACAATCTGCTGCTACTGAGTAAGTTCCAAAACTAGGTACTTTCCAAAATTAATTGTTTTGGTTATTTGGAGGCTAGTCTCATATATTCCTCCCTCATTTAGTTACATTTACAGTGTAATATGCTTCAATTCAATTCAATCATTAAAAATTCAGCTGTATGATAAACATGTAATAGCACGTTGACCGCCCATTTTACATGCTGGAAAAGCACAGCAGGTCAGGCAGCATCTGAGGAGCAGGAGAGTCAACATTTCAATCATAAGCCCTTCATCAGGAATGTTGGGGGGAGGGGGAAAGCCAAGGGGGCCGAGAGATAAATGGGAGGGGGCGGTGGGGCTTGGGGAAGGTAACTAGGAATGTGATAGGTGAGGGATGATGGTGATAGGTTAGAGAGGAGGGTGGAGTGGATAGGTGGGAAGGAAGATGGACAGGTAGACAGATAGGGGTTCAAGAGGGCAGTGCCAAGTTGGAGGGTTGGATCTGTGATAAGGTGGGGGTAGAGGAGATGAGGAAACTGGTGAAATCAACATTGATCCCGTATGGTTGGAGAGTGCCAAGGTGGAAGATGAGAGTCGGGTGGCTAGAATCTGGTGGTGGCGGAGACCCAGGACTTTAATGCCCTTGGCAGAATCCAAGGGGGAGTTCCAGCACCACACTTTTGACCCTGATCTGCAGCATCTGCAATCCTCACTTTCTCGTCCACCTGTTTTACATGTAAGGCTCCATTATTTCCATTAACTTTGGTGATTTTAAACAGTAGACAAAACTGTACTATCTATTTCTCCACATCACATTTGAATGCCTTTGGAAGTGAAGGGAATGGAGAATATTGCTGAGGGAAATAGAGAAAAAATAGACTCTCTTGAGTATCCCAAAATAGCTCATTCTCCTGACATTTTTTTAAAAAGATATGAAAATGCTTTGAAAGCTGATACTAAAGTTAATCTCATATGTTGGAAATAAGGCAGGGTGTGTATAACAAAATACTTAAGCCCAATAGAATCTGATTGTGGGGTGTGACCTTTCCTGAACCATCGGCTTAAATTTCCAACTGACTGAAGGCTGAATGCCTTCTTAAACTATGAATGCTATCATTGTAAAAGCAGTTACTCAGAGAAACATGACTGTGTATGCCTTTTCTTGTCATGTATTTCCCATTTGCAAAATTGCAGATCAAATTATCTGCATGTTAGCCATTAAAAGGATAATTACATTGTCATCGTGGAAAGTATAATTTTTGTAAGAATGTGCTTCCTCTCTTCCACATTTTATTTGCTTCCCTCTTCCCCTCCTCTCCTCTCCTGAAACTGTTGGTTCATGTCTCCATGCAGAGTCTTATGAACTTTCAGCTACTTCAGCAAACCTTCCATCAACATTTCCAAAAGCTGGACTGTAAGCACCTCCACTTGAAAGCTTCCTCATCTGGATGGGAAATGTTCCTCCTGATGTTACGTATTCATGATTCTGTAATAATCATGCATTGTCAATCTTGGCTCTTGTAGTTATATCATCACTTCTTGAATTAATCAGATCACCTCAGTTGACATCAGTACTAAGGGAATGTTGAAGTGTCAGAAATTCACTCTTTTGAATGACATTTCTACAGAGACTCTATTTTCCTCCTTTAACTGTGTGAAAAATAGCATAATCACTTCTGGAGTACTCATTACGTTGTGGGCACTGCATCTGAACAGATATATTGACTGTCAACAGGGTGTGGCACAAATTAATCGACAGGCTTAGATGGGTTAAATTATAAAACCAGTTATAGACTGTGTTTTCAGAACAGCGTCCTACAGCAGCAAGTTTTAGAGTCAATGAGAGAGCAGGCCATACTAGATCTGCCACTACAAGATTAAATAATGATGCAATAATAAACATTCCCCTCGGAAGCAGTGATCATAACATGATTGAATTTTACATTTAGTTTGCAGGAGAGAAGAATGGGTCTAAGACTAGAGTTAGAAACTTTCATAAGGGTAATTATGTGGATATGAAGACAGACCTAGTTAAAGTGAACTAGGAAATTATTTTAAAGGATAGGTCAGTACAGAAGCAGTGACAGACATTTGAATCTTTTATAACACTCAAAGATACGATCAGAAAAATTCTAGAAGAAGGATGCATCATCCATGGATCATCATGGAAATTCAGGATAGTATCAAATTGAACAAAAAAAATCAAATAGCTCTGTGTAGAGTGGTGGTAGGTCAGAAGGGTGGACAGAGTAAGAAAAAGGAAAGAATGCCCAAAAGAATAATAAGGAAGAAATTATAGCACAAGAGAATGCTAGCTAGATCCATTAGAAAGTGTGTCAGGAAAATTAATATTGGAAAATAGTGATGGATGAATAAACAGATATTTTTAATCTATCCTCATTACCGAGAATACAAATATCATTGCAGAAATAATTGTGAATCAAGATCCAAAGAGGCAACAAAACAATTACAATCACCAGAAAAATAAGAAAATGATGGGAATCAAAGCTGACAAGTCCCCAGGTCCTCCTCAACAGAAATGGCACTGAAGTAACAGCTGCATTGATTTTAATTTTCCTAAATTTCTTAGATTCTGGAAAAGTCCCATCAGATTGGAAAACAGCCAATGAAACCGATTTTTCCAAGAAAAGGATGGAGACAGAAAACAAAAACCTGCAGTCCAGTTAGACAACTTCTTACAGGGGATTTAGAAAATCACAAACTATCTGGCACTTGACAATATCTCGTGAAAGAGAAATCATGTGTGATTAAATTATTAGTGTTCTTTTGAGGAATTAACAAGCAAAGTGGACAAAAGGGAACCTGTAGATGTGGTGTATTTAGATTTCTAGAAGGTGTTTGAGAAAGTGCCACTTTCAAAACAAAGTATAAGCTCATGGTTTGGGGGTTAACAAATTAACATTAATCGAAGATCAATTAACTAACAGAAGATAGTGACTGGATGTAAATGGGTCTTTTTGGGTTGGCAAAATGTAACAAGTGGAGTACCATAAGAGATCACAGCCAGCATCCCAAATACTTACATTCAATATTATTGATGAAGGGACTAATGTACATTTGCCGAATTTGCTGATGGCACAAAGGTTGATAGGAAAGTAAGTTGTGAAGTGTACATGAGGAGTTTGCAAAGGAATAGTAACAGGTTAAGTGATCGGGCAAACATTTGACAGGTGGAGTGTAATGTGGGAAAATATGTTCTTGGTCACTTTTGCAGGAAGAATTTTTAAAAATGTACCATATTATTTAAATTGTTGAGATACTGAGAGACCAGGAAACATAACTCGCAAGAAGGTGCAGCAATGATTTAAGAAAACAAATATAATGTTGTCATTTATTGTAGGGGAAATAGCATATAAAAGTAGGGATGTTTTGCTGTTGCTATACAAGACATTGGTGAGACCATGGGTGGAGGTTTCTGCTCCTGCAAGCTTGAAAATGGGAATAGTACTTATTTTGTCAGGGTGGTAGTGTAACTAAACCCCACTGCCTTCTCACCACCACTAGAGTTCTGTTCTGAGGGAAAGATCAATGGTAAATCTTCTCACCTCATTGAAAAACATAGCATTGAGCAGGTCATTATCGAGTAAGTACTGCTTGGTATCACTCTCAACTACATCTTCCTTCATTTTGCTGATGATTGAGAGTGGATGCGGTCAAATTTGAATTTGTCCTGCTTCTTGTGAAGTGGACCTGCAGTAGCAATTTTCCACCTGATCCTCTAGATATCAGTTCACTGGAACAGCTTGGTTTTTGTTAGATGCACAGTGAGTGTGCAATGCCCGTCTTCGGCACTACAATGTAAGATGCTGTCAGGACCCATAGCCTTTGTACAATACAGCCAACTATTTCTTAATATGATGTGGTATGAAATGAATCGATTAGTTTCAGTGATGATGGAATGCTTAGAAAACTGAAATGGATTGACAATTCAGCACAAGTGGCATAAGTTCAGCACAAATAGTTGGAAGTATTTCACACCCTTGCCTTTTTATAACAATATACTCATCCCACATGGACTCCGGACCACCTTTAAACCAGCAGAGTTCAGACCCGAACAGGACAAACAGTACAGACTACAGATTCAAAAACACCAGCAACAGTTCTCCTTCAAGATCCTCTGCTCCACGCTTGCAGCAATGCGCTGGCACCTAACCTCTCTCCAGTCAGCCCTGCCTCAGCTGAGGGCCCCACTCTCTCAGAATTGCAAAGGACTCACTCTGTACTACATCATCAGGAGAATTCATACTCTCAACAAACCATATTTCAATTCCATCTCAAACATCAAAAACTGTAAGTACAACAAACTTTTATCTACCCACCTCCGTAACCAGCACTCCTCAAACATTCCAGAAGATTCCCCTGGCCTCAGAACCTATTCCACCATTAGCCATGCGGCTGATGCAGCTACCATCCCCACGCTGATTGATGATGTCACTTCCTCCCCCATCATGGCCACTCCCACAACCACTTCCACCCCTCACAATTCCTCATGCATCACACCTGACATCACTGCCTTTACATCATCGCTGATGCCACATGCTCAGTGACTTCCGCCCCCCCTACTGCCGTGGGCACCACCACTTCCGCCCCCACCAGCGCCACTCACCTGCATTCTGCTGACATGCCCCCCACAGACCCCACTGTCATTATCCCCACCCCCCAGAACCCCAAGTGGAAACACTACCCCTGCTTATGACTCCACCCCCATTCCCCCCACCATCACACCCACTACAGTTACAGGTTCCGCCCCCACTCCCAGCTCTACACCCACACCAGATCCCAGCTCCCAGCCCTGCCGAGTTTTCACCATCCCCCCAGACCTCCCCCTCACTGAGGACGAATGATCAGTCCTCAGCAAAGGACTCACTTTCATCCCCCTCTGTCCATGCATCAATGAATTTTATACACGCCGTGACGTCGAACAATTCTTCCGTCGCCTCTGCCTCCGAGCTTACTTTCACAATCAGGACTCCTGCCCACCTTCCGAGGACCCCTTCGCCCACCTCCAACACACTGCATCCACCTGGACACCCCGCGCTGGCCTATTACCTGACCTCGACCTCTTCATTTCCAACTGCCGCCAGGACATTAGCCACCTCAACCTGTCTACCTCCCTCCCCCACTCCAACCTCTCACCCTCAATGCGCAGCCCTCCAATCCCTCTGCTCCAATCCCAACCTCACCATCAAGCCAGTGGATAAAGGGGGCGCAGTGGTAGTCTGGCGCACTGACCTCTACACTGCTGAAGTCAAACACCAACTCGAGGACACCTCTTCCTACTGCCCCCTCAACCATGACCCCACCCCCCCCATCACCAAACCATCATCTCCCAGACCATACAGAACGTCATCACCTCAGGAGATCTCTCACCCACAGCTTCCAACCTCATAGTCCGGGAACCCCGCACTGCCCGGTTCTACCTCCTTCCCAAGGTCCACAAGCCTGACCACCCTGGCCGATCCATTGTCACAGCATGCTCCTGCCCCACTGAACTCATCTCTACCTACCTCGACACTGTCCTATCCTCCCTAGTCCAGGAACTGCCCACATATGTTCGAGACACCACCCACGCCCTCCACCTCCTCCAAGACTTCCATTTCCCTGGCCCCCAACGCCTCATCTTCACCATGGATATCCAATCCCTCTACATCTCCATCCGCCATGACCAGGGCCTCCAAGGCCTCCATTTTTTCCTCTCCAGATGTCCCCAACAGTACCCTTCCACCGAACTGGTCCTCACCCTTAACAATTTCTCCTTTGAATCCTCCCGCTTCCTCCAGACCAAAGGGGTAGCCATGGGTACACGTATGGGCCCCAGCTATGCCTGTCTCTTTGTTGGCTACATAAAGCAGTTGATCTTCCGTAATTACACCGGCACCACTCCCCACCTCTTCCTCTGCTACATTGATGACTGCATTGGCGCCACCTTGTGCTCCTGCGAGGAGGTTGAGCAATTCATCAACTTCACCAACACATTCCACCCTGACCTTAAATTTACCTGGACCATCTCTGACACCTCCCTCCCCTTCCTGGACCTCTCCATCTCCATTAATGACGACCGACTTGACACTGACATTTTTTACAAACCCACCGACTCCCACAGCTACCTGGATTACACCTCTTCCCACCCTACCTCTTGCAAAAATGCCATCCCGTATTCCCAATTCCTCCGCCTCCGCCGGATCTGCTCCCAGGAGGACCAGTTCCACCACAGAACACACGAGATGGCCCCGTGGCCCAACATTTCAACTCCCCCTCCCACTCTGCCGAGGACATGGAGGTCGTGGGCCTCCTTCACTGCCGCTCCCTCACCACCAAACGCCTGGAGGAAGAACGCCTCATCTTCCGCCTCGGAACACTTCAACCCCAGGGCATCAATGTGGACTTCAACAGTTTCCTCATTTCCCCTTCCCCCACCTCACCCTAGTTCTAAACTTCCAGCTCAGCACTGTCCCCATGACTTGTCCGGACTTGTCCTACCTGCCTATCTCCTTTTCCACCTATCCACTCCACCCTCTTCTCCCTGACCTATCACCTTCATCCCCTCCCCCACTCACCCATTGTACTCTATGCTACTTTCTCCCCACCCCCACCCTCCTCTAGCTTATCTCTCCATGTTTCAGGCTCACTGCCTTTATTCCTGATGAAGGGCTTTTGCCCGAAACATCGATTTCGAAGCTACTTGGATGCTGCCTGAACTGCTGTGCTCTTCGAGCACCACTAATCCAGAATCTGGTTTCCAGCATCTGCAGTCATTGTTTTTACCTCTTTAACAATACACTGGGTTGAACCATCATTGAGGATGAGGATTTCATGCAGCCTCCTTATTTATGGTGGCATATGGGCCGGGTGCTGGCAGGTGGAACTAGATTGGGTTGGGATATCTGGTCGGCATGGACGGTTTGGACTGAAGGGTCAGTTTCCATGCTGTACATCTCTGACTCCATGTGACCAGACAGTAAAAATTTCACCCTGACCTTTGGTTGTGGCATTGCTTGTCTCCATCTAACACATGCTGCTTCTACTGTTTGGTAGACAAATATCTTCAGTTCTATCTTCTACAGGTTAACACTTCAACATTTTTGGTTTTGTAGTAGGGTGTTGGATATACCTAAGACATGAAATTACTGACTGTGGTTGAATATAATTCTGGGCTCCAGTTCTGAGCTGTTATTATTCTGAATCTATCCCGTTTAGGTTGCTGGACTATGCAACTCTATTGTGTGTGTATATCCCGAAAGTGAGGGCAGGACGTTATCTCCACAAGTAGTTACTCCTGTACAGTCTTCAGTGGATGCATTTTCAGGAAATAAGGCGAAGAAAGGTTTTTCCCCTCATTATTTCCCTGACCACCTTCTTCAAGCCTAATTTGGTTTCTCAGTTGTAGTGCTACTGAGCCAGACTTGATGGATACTGAAGTACCCCACCCAGAGTATATACTCTTTACATGTCAATACACTTCCTACCCAGAATGCTTCTTCCAGATGGTACTCAGCAAGAAGGAGTACTTATTCTTTGAAAAGGTGGAAATAGACAAGAAGATTCCATGTGCATATTTGACCCTGATATCATGAGACTGTATCTCCACTGATTTCAACATGTTGTTATTAGTGCAAATGTATGTGAATATTTGCTCATAGTGCCTCCTTTGCAGATTGTGTTGTAATCACACATAAATAGTTTCATTCCCCACAATATACTAGAGAACTCACAACAGAGTATGAATGTTTTCTACTACTGTTACCTTCCTAATATTTTGAGTTGAAATATGGACAATCTCCTCTTGTTTCTGTATTAATGATATTGTCATCATATTATGAGCACTTCTGATCGATGTAAGTTTGTTATTCGTAAGTGATTACTTAAAGAACATTTCCTTTATTGTCTAAATGTAAGTTCAAAATGAGGGGGCATATTTTTAAGGAGAGAGGAAAAAGATTTAGAATCATAGAATCCCTACAGTGTGGAAACAGGCCCAACCAGTCCACACTGACCCTCTGAAAAATAACACTCGCAGACCCATTCCCCTACCCTATTACTCCACTTTTATCTCTGACTAATGCACTTAACCTACACATCCCTGAACACTTGGCAATTTAGCATGGCCAATTCACCTGACCTGCACATCTTTGGATTAGAGTCATAAAGATGTACAGCACAGAAACAGACCTTTCGGTCCAACTCGTCCAGGCTGACCAGATATCCTAACCTAATCTAGTCCCATTTGCCAACACTTGGTCCACATCCCTCTAAACCCTTCCTATTCATATACCCATCCAGACGCCTTTTTAAATGTTGCAATTGTACTAGCCACCACCACTTCCTCTGGCAGCTCATTCCATACACGTACCACCCTCTGTGCGAAAAAGTTACCCCTTAGGTCACTTTTATATCTTTCCCCTCTCACCCTGAGCCTATGCCCTCTAATTCCGGACTCACCACCCCAGGGAAAAGACCTGGTCTATTTATCCTATCTGTGCCCCTCATGATTTTATAAACCTCCAATGCTCCAGAGGAAACAGCCTTAGCCTATTCAACCTCTCCCTATAGCTCAAATCCTCCAATCCTGGCACAGTCTTGTAAAGCTTTATTGAACCCTTTCAAGTTTCACAATATCTTTCCAATAGGAAGGAGACCAGAATTGCACGCAATATTCCAAAAGTGGCCTAACCAACGTCCTGTACATCTGCAGCGTGACCTCCCAACTCCTGTACTCAATGCTCTGACCAATAAAGGAAAGCATACCAAACGCCTTAATTTGTGGGAGGAAACATTTTCATACAGAGGGTAGTTTGTATGTGGAATGAGCTGGTAGAGGAAGTGGTAGATGCAGGTACAGTTACAACATTTAAAAGACATTTGGTTAGGTACATGAATAGGAAAGATTTAGGGGGGATATGAGCCAGGCAAGTGGGACTAGTTTGATTGGGGAAATTTGGTTAGCATGGACGAGTTGGACCAAAGGGTCTGTTTCCATGCTGTATAACTCTATGATATTGTAAATATGGAAGTAACATCTGTTTTTGTTCTAATGAATTGCTAATCATAGCTTGAACATGTTAGTGGTTTTGTAAAAATAGTGCAAGCATTAGCTCTGCCCCTCATTTGTGATGCAGTCATTTCAGATTAAGTATACACATTGGCTTCAGTACATTCATAATGTATTTATCATTGTGTGAGCATTTGCTTCAGTGTTTATGTTAGTGGTATTCTAAACAGTGTGAATACTTGTTCTGGTTGCTATGTGTAACTGATATTATCGTCACAGTACAAGCATTCACTCAGATTGCTATGAGTTATTGATATCGGGAACATATAGGTATTTATTCTAGGATTCTAAAGTGTAAATGATATTCAAAAACCAGATTATGAACCTGTCCTCTGCTTTCTTTTTGGGCCTGCTGTACAGGTAGACTCCCACTCAGAGGAGCCAAGGAGGTGAAGGCTGAGGAAGTTGCTCTGTGGGAGCCAGCATCCCAATCCTCCTCCAATGATATCCTGCCTCTGCCAGGTGCTCCTGAGGGAGGACTCCAACTGGAGTACCACTGACCAATTGATGTTTCCCCACATCCCATGCATCCTGTGCACACAGTGCCTGCATGTGCTTCAAGTAATGTCACACACAGCTCTCTGAGGCTTTAACTAACTGTTTCAATTTTGATGAGTGTAGAGGCTTCTTTCTAGTTCTGAGTGCCAGGATTCCTTTCCTCTTTCTGATGGCCGAGAAATGTCTTTCCAGTACAGATGGCTCAAGCCACCTTTCAGTTCTGATAGCTTGGTCCATTTTTCCTCTGTATGTCGTAAAAGATCAACATTGTAGCACTCCATCAGTTAACATCACAGGCATCCTCCAGGCACATCACTTAAATCACATGCCTACTGGGAAATGACATCTTTAGTTCACTGTGTCATGGTTTTTCCAAGCATGGAGTATTGTTCCTGGCATACTCTTCCACAATCCGTATTGAAGCCAAATTGATTTCCTGGCTAGATAGCAAAGTTAGATTGAGGGATATGCCAGGCCGTGAGATTGTGCAAGTTTGTTGAATATATTTTAGATTAGATTAGATTACTTACAGTGTGGAAACAGGCCCTTCGGCCCAACAAGTCCACACCGACCCGCCGAAGCACAACCCACCCATTCCCCTACATTTACCCCTTTACCTAACACTACAGGCAATTTAGCATGGCCAATTCACCTGAACCTGCATATCTTTGGACTGTGGGAGGAAACTGGAGCACCCAGAGGAAACCCACACAGACACAGGGAGAACGTGCAAACTCCGCACAGTCAGTCACCTGAGTCAGGAATTGAACCCAGGTCTCTGGCGCTGTGAGGCAGCAGTGCTAACCACTGTGCCACCGTGTTGTGGTTGTGTTATATGTTGTGGTTCTGTTCGCTGTGCTGGGAATTTGTGTTGCAGACGTTTCGTCCCCTGTCTAGGTGACATCCTCAGTGCTTGGGAGCCTCCTGTGAAGCACTTCTGTGTTGTTTCCTCCGGCATTTATAGTGGTTTGTCTCTGCCGCTTCCGGTTGTCAGTTCCAGCTGTCCGCTGCAGTGGCCGGTATATTGGGTCCAGGTCGATGTGTTTGTTAATAGAGTCTGTGGATAAGTGCCATGCCTCTAGGAATTCCCTGGCTATTCTCTATTTGGCTTGTCCTATAATAGTAGTGTTGTCCCAGTCGAACTCATGTTGCTTGTCATCTGTGTGTGTGGCTACTAAGGATAGCTGGTCGTGTTGTTCGTGGCTAGTTGGTGTTCATGGATACGAATCGTTAGCTGTCTTCCTGTTTGTCCTATGTAGTGTTTTGTGCAGTCCTTGCATGGGATTTTGTACACTACATTGGTTTTGCTCATGCTGGGTATTGGGTCCTTCGTTCTGGTGAGTTCTTGTCTGAGAGTGGCTGTTGGTTTGTGTGCTGTTATGAGTCCTAGTGGTCGTAGTAGTCTGGCTGGCAGTTCAGAAATGTTCTTGATGGATGGTAATGTGGCCAGTCCTTTGGGTTGCGGCATGTCCTCATTCCATTATCTTTCCCATAGGCATCTGTTGATGAAATTATGGGGGTATCCATTTTTAGCGAATACATTGTAGAATTGAGCTGACAGCCAGACTACTACGACCACCAGGACTCATAACCGCACAAAAACCAACAACCACTCTCAGGCAAAAACTCACAGGACAAAGGACCCGATACCCAGCATGAGCAAAACCAATGTAGTGTACAAAATTCCATGCAAGGACTGCACAAAACACTACATAGGACAAACAGGAAGACAGCTAATGATCCGTATACACGAACACCAACTAGCCACGAAACGACACGACCAGCTATCCTTAGTAGCCACACACACAGATGACAAGCAACATGAGTTCGACTGGGACAACACTACTATTATAGGACAAGCCAAACAGAGAATAGCCAGGGAATTCCTAGAGGCATGGCACTCATCCACAGATTCTATCAACAAACACATCGACCTGGACCCAATATACCGGCCACTGCAGCGGACAGCTGGAACTGACAACCGGAAGCGGCAGATTCAAACCATTACAAATGCCGGAGTGCTTACAGAAGCGCTTCACAGGAGGCTCCCAAGCACTGAGGATGTCACCTAGACAGGGGACGAAACATCTGCAACACAAATCCCCAGCTCGGTGAACAGAACCACAACAACGAGCACCCGAGTTACAAATCTTCTCACAAATCGTTGAATATAGTTCATGTGCTGCAGCTGGTACACAGCATCTCATCAATGGCCAGTTTTGAACTGTTAGATGTGCTGTCAATCTGTACCATTTGTCGCATCGTGCAGCGTGATGGGACCAGTAGTCTTCATTAGGAGCGTGCATTTGTTGTTCCTACCAATACAGACATCACTAGATGCACCCATGACTGGGAGATCGTTGAGACAAATCAATTAGGTTCCTCCCTGATCTTGTTTCTCCCCACTTGAACTCTGCCTGGCAGCTTCAGGACATGGCAAGTTCCATGTGTACTGATGCTACCCAGTTACTGTTAATTCCCCAGCCAAAATATATTATGTGCTGTTACTAACCTCACCTGTACTAATCAGACCAGCCTTGATGCATCAGTTATCAGAGTGTGTTAAACCAGAAGGTTTATTTGCCTATTTTGATTTGATGTTATGAGATCTAAATAGGTCTGGAATCAAGATTCCCAAAGGTATACTGCTGTGCTGCAATGGAAGCTGAGATATTGGTCATCAGACCTATCTGGTTGAAGGTCTGCATGAGATCAATGTCTGCAACTGCGGCACTTTCATTGCTGGAAAGAATGTCCTCCATCACCGCACAAAGCTGTGCCAACTGCACCAGACTCCACCGTGCTACTTGTTTGTGATTGCCAAGCCTGCCAAAGCACAACGTTTCTCATTGTTCAAGTCTACCAGCTTTTACTTTACATCATCCCATCTAAATCCTCTTTTGAGTCCTGTGGAGCAAAACCTGTGTACAACCCCTCATTCTGAGAAACTGGCTCTTTCCCCTGTCCTGGCTGCAGGTTGCTTGTCCTTCAAGATACCTCATAAACACATCGCACCCTTATTACTCTCTCTAAATTTTGCACAGTGCCAGGGGTTGTGAGTGTGAGATTGAGGAATGTTATTTCTCCATTATTAGTGTCCTCCTCCTCTTAAGTATTTGACCAGGTCGCAGTTCTGAAAGTAGCAAGGTACAAGGGCAGAACTAGAGTAGGTGGAAAGAGATTAAAGCACTGGGTACACACCTATACTATCAGAAACTTCAAACCCTGACCAGGTTCTGATAAGAAGGGAGAAGAGAGGTTTGATGAGACTGATTAGATCAAAACATTGTAACCATCTTCTATGCCCTGAGTCAAGTCATGATCACTCCATCATGCCTGTTAATATAACAAGTCATTGAGGTTCAAAGGGAAAAGGTGATGGCTGAAAATTGTCACAGGTGATTTAGTGGTGGGAAAAGCCATTTGGTTGCGTGTAATAGCACTTGTAGATATATATAAAAAAGTAAGAGCTGAAACTATGAGTGAGAACTGTTGAATATATAGTCAATACACTCCCTGCACAAAGAATGTCTATGTCTCTTCATTTCGGTTTGACCAACCTGACAACAGAATCTATTAACAGGTCCTGTCCATCCAACACTTCCAGCACCAATTAAACGATGGGTTCTCTGTTGTTATGAGCTACCTTGCCCTCCCAAAGAGACAACTTCTTACTAGGCATGGCATGGTGTGATATGTTTTGGATGATGCTCTTGTTGTGGTTGAATAAACTGCATTGTGTACAATCTAAAATGTGTTGGTGTAAAGTTTGCAGCAGTGCTAAATGTGAGAAGTTCAGTGAGGCCAGACTTATGTTTGATATGAGGTAAAAACAATGACTGCAGATGCTGGAAACCAAATTCTGGATTAGTGGTGCTGGAAGAGCACAGCAGTTCAGGCAGCATCCAACGAGCAGCGAAATCGACGTTTCGGGCAAAAGCCCTTCATCAGGAATAAAGGCAGTGAGCCTGAAGCGTGGAGAGATAAGCTAGAGGAGGGTGGGGAGAGAGTAGAATAGAGTACATTTGGTGAAGAGCTTCAAGGCAGAGGAAATGACCTGGGAGTTGCAGTGGGAGAGTTCCTCTCCCACTGCAACTCCCAGGTCATTTCCTCTGCCCTGAAGCTCTTCACCCAATGTACTCTATGCTACTCTCTCCCCACCCCCACCCTCCTATTGCTTATCTCTCCACACTTCAGGCTCACTGCCTTTATTCCTGATGAAGGGCTTTTGCCCGAAACATCGATTTCGCTGCTCGTTGGATGCTGCCTGAACTGCTGTGCTCTTCCAGCACCACTAATCCAGAATTATGTTTGATATGATGCAGGGGTTGGACTGGGGCAGGCAAGGTCAGACATCACGCACTCAAGGTTATAGTCCTACCTGGAGTCAGGTGAAGTCACTTGACTGAGAAACACCGCTCTGAAAGCTTGTGATTTCAAATAAACCTGTTGGACTATAACCTGGAGTCGCATACCTTCTGATCATGTTTTATAGATACTGTTCATAAAGGAATGAAAGAATCTTAGTATGAAGCTAGTGGTTCAGTTTAAGGACCATGTGACATTTGATTATGTAATCATTGACCTTGACTACTCCATTGAGGTAATTAAACATTTTCTGGCAAGTCCTTGAGGTTAAGCTTTTGAAGTGAAATTGATGGTTATCTGTTCCTTGTGTCTTCTCAGTCTGTCTGGAGGACTTCCTGGCTCCCTGTGGGCAGATGCCCCCTCTCCTCTTGGGGATCCACCTCTGATTTTGCAACAGAGGAGCTTGATATAAATTCTGTACCTTGTTCATTTATCCTTCTCCTCCGAGATATTTCTGCAACAAGTTCCACCACCTGCTGCAGCTAGAATTCGCATTGCATTTTTCGAGCTGCAGACTGGCTTTTAAATAGTGCGGGCTACCTTCGAGTGGCACTAGCTTCAGGCAGCCCTGGGCCACCTACTGAGTTCTCACTGGGCTGCACACCGTGATCGTCTAAGTTAGCAGGCAGTATGAAATTTATGGCTGCACTATAATTGCGTCATGATCTCGGTGCCCAATGTCAGGTTTTATCCCAGTGAATATTCCCTGCAATCCAGGGGTGTTGTTGATATTATAATAGCTGTTTAGAAACTTTCTTTTGTTGCTTTTTTTACACTGCACTCACAGTGTGAACATATGGGCTTGTTGCTATATTCAAGTGATGTTATAATTACAATGTGAAGATTTGCTGTGCTACCTGTTACAAATATCAAAATCATTGAATATTTCTTTTAGGTACTATGTGATAATGATATTACAAGTACATTCTGTACATATCATGAGATTAGTACTGGTAATATTATAATGACAGTATGAACATTGGCATCCTGTGTTAATAGTGTAAACAATGCATTTGCATTTACTTCTGTTGCTATGTCTTGCAGATATTTTGCTTACTTCAAAACCAGTTCTTCTGGCTGCTATTTATTGCTCAAATTATAATAAGTGTGAACATTTCCTCTGCTTGTTATGTGCAAATGATACTGAGCACACAAAATATAAACACTTGGTTTGGTTATGGGAGTGTCATGATTTTTGCACTCTCTATAAATATTTCCTCTGGTTGTGTTTAGTGAATTTATGATTTAAACTATGAACTTACCTGCTGTTGCTGTGTGCCAGTGATATTGTGATTGCTGAATTGCTTTGTTAATCTTGTAAAGACAGTATACTGTCTGACGCATTACATTAGTAAAAGGTTCATACTTGCTGTTTGTGTCATTGTAATCACAACAGGAGAATTTGTTCTGATTGCAATTGTGTACATGATGTTATAACTATAGCATGAAACAAATCCTCTTGTTGCCATGTGAGTTATTGAAAGCACTTCCTCTGGTCTCAACACTGCTCTCTGATTGATATCATAATCACAGTATGAACATTTCCTCCATTTGCAACAGGTTAGTGAAATAATGATATGGTAATTACCATCTGAACATTTCCTTTAGTTGCTCTGTGTGAGTGATGTTGTTGTAAAAACAATATGAACCTTCCTTTCCCTCTCTCCAGTCGCTCTCTATGCCTGTCATATTTTCCATACTTTACAAAGATTTCCTCTGATTTTTGTTTTTGCACTATAGTAAACAAAATATGAACATTCTTTCCAGTTGCATTGTGCTGTTAATACATGACATCCTCTGGCTGCTATCAACATTTGATCTAGTAGGTATGCAGAGGTGATATTGTACCAAAATATCTGTCGTTGCTATATGTGATATGACAATCACAGAATGAATGATTGCTCTGTTTGTGTATTGGTTATTATTGAATATAGTGTTAGCATGTCCACTGTTCACAAACTTGCAATTTGAAACATTTATCTGCTTGGTACTTTTTAGCCATCGATGTAATAATTGGGCAAATATTTTCTGCTTTATGGTGTATGATGATCAAGTTGAGATAACAGTATTACCATTTGATCCGGTTATTCTGTTAAAGTAATATTGTCAACACAATAGGAAAAGTTCCCCTTGTTGTTTTAAATGCGTTACAAGCATTTGATCTGAATATCGTGTGGAAGTGATATGATGATCTTGGTATGCACATTTCCTCTAGCTGATAGTGTAACTTGTTTTAGTTTCTACGCCTTGTGGCATTGGAAACACAGTTGTGTGCCAGTAATATGGAACACATTTTACAAATATTTTCTCTGCTTGCTATTAGTTGCCAACACTGTACACGACGGAAGGCCTCTTTTTTGAAGATTTTGCAATCATGTCCAAAAGCAGTTCTTGGCTTGGCTGGTGCTGCTTACTCTCTCAAGCTCACAGGAAGTGGCCAATTAAGAAACCACATCAAGGAAGGCCATCATTGGGCACATCAGCCAGCCTAATAGGGAAGGTCACCATATCATACTGACAGCAGCTCCACGGGGAGAGGGCATGGAACTACTGAGGTAGTGAATGTGTGATGGCTGCCTCAAGGTGGAGGCTCCCTCTCCAAGGCGTGAGGCCACAGGGCTTTAATGGTTAATATGTCGCCCCAGCAGTGGTAGAATCTGCAGCTCTTTGAGTTCTCAATGAATGGTTGTTTCCCCAACTTGTTTTCTGTTTGGGTGCCTTTCACTGAACGAAATGGGCAGAAAGACACAGAGTTCCAAGCCTTGCCGCCAATTCATTATTCCTTCTCCCTGTTGGTGCTCAAAAGCAACCATTCAAATTGAGTTTGGTGTGTATTACGGAGCCTTTTCTTCATAAATGAAATTGTCATGCTCACCTGAATTAAACCAGAGATTCTCATTCCTTACTGCTGACTTAATTGTCTAGTTTCAATGCCTTTCCACTTTGTTCTATTTAACCTATCTTTCTAACCAACCTGGTCAGAGAGATGTTATTACACACCTCCTGGAGCAGTTGGGACTTGAACCCAGGCCCCTCAGTCCAGGAGTAGGGACACTACCAATGCACCACAAGAAGGCCCTGGAGTCAGATATGCTACAATTGCACCACAAGCCCAGCCAAGCCTACTAAAGCATTGGAGGCTGAGGGGTGGCCTTAAAAAGGTTTCTAAATTCATGAGTGGCATGGATAAGGTAAATGGATTTTGTCTTTTTTCCCCAGTGGAGGGGAAGTCCAGAACCTGCGGGCAAGTTTAAGGGGACAGGGGAAAGATATAAAAGAGACTTAAGGGCAACGTTTTTCACACAGAGGGTGGTGTCATGTGTGGAATGGACTGCCAGAGGAAGTGGTGGTGGCTGGTAGAATTACAACATTTAAAAGGCATCTGAGTGGGTATATGAATAGGAAGGGTTTAGAGGAATATGGGCCATATGCTGGCAAATGGGACTAGATTAGTTTATGATATCTGGTTGGCATGGATGAGTTGGGCCAAAGGTCTGTTTCCTTGCTGCATATCTCTATGACTGTATGACTTCTATTCTTAGGCGGTCTCCTATCCAAGTACTAATCAGACCTGAATCTGCTAAATTTCCGAGATCAGACAACATCAGGAGTTTCAGACCAGTAGGCAAAATTACCATCTTTATCCAGATGGATTTATTTATTCCACATGGGTCTCCCAAAGCTTGTCTCCATCTGTGGTCCAGTGTCTATTGCAGCCATTTTAGATCCCTGTTCCATCTAGGTATCCATTTCTTTCTTTTTAACTAATATTTCAATCCATAAAAGGTCTCAAATATCATCATTAGACAATGAAAGTTGAAATTCAGTAGTCCATATTTGCCATTTTCACAACTGGTAACTCAAAATCTAAACTGTTGGCAAGCGACACATGGCATGTTTAGCACACATGAGGATTAGGATACAAAAACCCAAACTACTAGTTTATTAAGCATGAGCAAGAGTTGCTAATTAGTTGGTATTGATTTGTTACCAGTCAATTTTAGCTGATTAACCACAGACCAGGCAGGTTGACTGATTTTGCTCAGGGTATTGTCATTGACAATGCAGCAAGGATTAATAGTCTCCATAACCCATTTTCAATTAAAATGATGGAAAGGAAATATATCCTTGGTGGTGGGGTCTGTCATCAACCGCATCTCCTCCACTTCCCACTCCTCTGCTCTTGAATTCCACCCCTCCAATCGCTACCAGGAGAGAACCCCGCTGGTCCTCACCTACCACCCCACCAATCTCCAGATACATCGCATCATTCTTCGTCATTTCCACCACCTCCAAACGGACCCCACCACCAGGGATATATTTCCCTCCCCTCCCCTATCAGCGTTCCAGAAAGACCACTCCCTCCGCGACTCCCTCGTCAGGTCCACACCCCCCCACCAACCGAACCTCCACTCCCAGCACCTTCCCATGCAACCGCAAGAAATGCAAAACTTGCGCCCACACCTCCCCCCGCATTTCCCTCCAAGGCTCCAAGGGATCCTTCCATATCCGTCACAAGTTCACCTGCACCTCCACACACATCATTTACTGCATCCGCTGCACCCGATGTGGCCTCCTATACATTGGGGAGACAGGCCGCCTACTTACGGAACATTTCAGAGAACACCTCTGGGACACCAGCACCAACCAACCCAACCACCCCGTGGCTGAACACTTTAACTCCCCCTCCTATTCCACCAAGGACATACAGGTCCTTGGCCTCCTCCATTGCCAGACCCTGGCCACATGACGCCTGGAGGAAGAGTACCTCATCTTCCGCATAGGAACCCTCCAACCACAAGGGATGAATGTAGATTTCTCCAGCTTCCTCATTTCCCCGCCCCCCAGCTTATCTCAGTCCCAACCCTCGGACTCAGCACCGCCTTCTTGACCTGCAATCTTCTTCCCGACCTCTCTGCCCCCACCCCCTCTCCGGCCTATCACCTTAACCTCCTTCCACCTATTGCATTCCCGACGCCCCTCCCCCAAGTCCCTCCTCCCTACCTTTTTATCTTAGCCTGCTTGGCACACCTTCCTCATTTCTGAAGAAGGGCTTATGCCCGAAACGTCGATTCTCCTGCTCTTTGGATGCTGCCTGACCTGCTGCGCTTTTCTAGCAAGATAATTGTAAATTGGTTTCCAGTGCAATTCTTAGCACTGTCTGGATTACATAGTAAATATTATTCAATATTATCACATCCTGGTCCTTATGTTTTGGGTTTTACAAGTGTGGGTTGGTTGAGCATGGTTGGCACACCGCCCACTGTGACAATCAAAGGGATGTGTTTGATATGGTGCGCAAGTCATTGAGTCTTATAGCCTGCATACTTGGCATCACACCAGAGCTGAAACTCATAGACCACATTACTCATTTGCGTGGTTGGCAGAATTCCTTTTTTTGGCTTTGGCGGCTGCATTCTGTTAGTGGAGAAGATTACTCATGTGTTTACTGTAAAGTGAGTCAGCAAGATTTACCTGTTGCTCAAATGTTTGGGGCTCCTTTCCCTTCTAGGGTAATCTGAGGTAGGCTGTCCCAGGGCCAAACATGGTGACCATTGCACAAATTTGCATGATGTACAATGAATAATATTTTGATCAGAACAACAACGGTCACACAAAAGCTTTGATTGTGCCACATTAATCTTACCAGACCATTAGAGAGAGACAACTGATGGCAATTTAGCCACACCTCAGGCATGACAAGAGTCCTTCATGGTAACCTTAGCCAGAGCAGGAATTGAACCAATGCTGTCAGTATCACACTGCTTCGCAAACCAACCCCCCAAGAGCTTTGATTCTCCCTATCTCACCATCAAGCTTACACTATGAGCAAATGATTCAGACTTTCCTCACGAAGCATCCAATGAGTTGATTTTATAGAAATCCCAATGTGTATATTGACCAGTGGATGTGGATAGCAGTAGAGAATGTGTTCGACTGACTCGTCGAGGAAAGAGAGCTGGTATGATTGCACTGAAATTTACCTATTAAAATTGAGAAAGGTGGAGTTTATTATTATGAAAATAATCCACAGATGCCACATTTTTGTTTTAAAATATCTCAAACCCATCATTTACACTTTGAAAGTGTGTAAGGGGTTTGGAGGTTTATGATCATTCCATTAAAGACATACTTCCCATGGCAAGATATTAGGAATAGTGGGCCTAAAGGAGCTCTTGTGACATTGTCACCTATCGATATTGTTATGAAATTGAAAGAGTACACTGTATCTTTAAAAGACAGTGAATGCTGTTCTGATCTGAGAGATTACAAGCACCTGTGTACATAACTGAATGCCTTTCCCGGAGTGTACTGGAAAAATTGAAAATATGTAACATTTGGCTCTGAAATGGATACCTGCGTTTTGGTTGCTGCTTTGGTTAAATTCAAATTGTTGTCAATCCGTTTAAATTATGCCCCAGGATACTAAAACCCAATCGAGTTTGAATTTATTGTTTTGGCAATATTGAACCAATGAGATGATCCGATGTTAGAAGTATAAAAATGCGAACACTTTTGAAAATTGGAGACCGGGCAATTGCCATCAAGATAGATCCAAGAAATTAGGAAACACTCTCTGTCAAAGGTATATTTCACATGAAACAGATTCACAGTAGAAAGCAAGAAGATGACCCAGGAAATTCAGCAGCCGGTAGAGTGAAATCACAGAAGGCAACTGCAGCGGTGTACCTTTTGAAATTAAGTTGATGTAATTTTAATAAGTGTCTAATTGGGACAGCATATTGTTATAGAGTTGGAGGCAGGTAATAAGTAGTTAAAAGACAGGGGTGCTTACAGTTGTGAATAGTTGTTGTTTAATGTTCGCTTTTAGACTTTAAAAAATAAATTGATTTTTTTTCTTTAAGTAGTTGAATTTGGGAGTTCTCTGTCACTCATATTTTACAGATTACGAGGCAAGTGAGCTTTTCTAGGTGTTTGGTTTAATTAACAGAGGGGTTCACTGCCATGTCGTAACAACATACATGGTGTCATTGAAACTGAAGTGTGGTGCTGGAAAAGCACAGTAGGTCAGGCATCATCTCGGATGCTGTGCTTTTCCAGCGCCACACGTTTTGACTCTGATCTCCAGCATCTGCAGTCCTCACTTTCTCCTTTTCATTGAAACTGAACCCCACTGTGCCAGCTGCTAAGTTTGTGCCTTCTAAGAAACAGATTCAGAAAGCAGTGGCACACCTTAATTGCCACAATTTGGTGACTAGTGCAACCTTCAACGACATCTTTGGTTGGTACATTGAATTGACTAGCAATAACGAAACAGCACATGAACAGGGTATTGTTCTCTATTTAGCTCTGGTATGATCTTCACAGTTTATGTGGAAATTTAATCTTAAAATGGTTGTAGCAGTTTACTGAAATGTTTTGCCAATTTTTTTTGTATACAGCCAGTCACACATCAAATAAGATATAATGGTATTTTGCAGTAGTCTTGGGCAGTCCATACATGGACACAATGGTCTGAGGTTAATCTGCTGACAAGCATTGACAGATGGCATTTACACATCAACCATGGTCCAACCAATCAGCAGTCTCTACTCATGCTCTCTAAATTAGCGTTACCTTTGAGAGTGGTTTCTTGTGTCCTTGTCCTGATGAGTGCAAAACAAAAAGCCTCAACTTATGTCTCTTTTATACCAATGATTAACAGAATATATCACATTATAAAATGTAAGGAATGATAGGGATTTGGTAGAGAGGGAGAGATAGCGTTAGTGATCAAAATTAAATGAGCTCTAACATAAGGGAGGACATATCCAGTAAGTAGTGGAGGGGCAGTGGGTGAATTAAACATAAGAAAAGGATTTGAAGATTGTAGGATTGTGTAAGTGTCTTCAGGTAGAAATGGCCCATTGTATGAATTTAGAAAGTAAACAACTATATAGAAGTGGCAGAGTGGCTTAAATGGGTGGAAGGGTATTTTAACTTGTACAATCAGTCAAATTCATGACCAAAAACAATTGTATAAATCAATGTCCCTTGAATGAGGAGGTAGACTGAGTCCATTGAAAGTGGATGAGTGGAGGAAGAGCAAGGAGAGAGAACCCATAAATCAGTGCAGGAGGACATGAGCAGCTAGGGGCTTTGGTTTTCGATTTCTGAAAAACAAAATGTGCCATCACAGGGAGGCAAGTAAGTTATTTGTTGGTGAGTATTTTTTAAACTTAACTTAAAAACTCTATTAAATTCTTCATAATTCTAAAGTTTAATGGCATTGATAAGTCTTAGTAGAGTTTACTTAATTGGTTTAGCTTAATTAATAATACGTAATAAAGGTAGCATGGAGGTGATGTGCTGAGACTGCAGTAGGTGAGCACTGATGGACACCCATGCACTCCAAAATGACCACATCTGTGGTAACTGCCTGAGGCTCAATGAGTGTTAGCTCAGAGAAAATGAGCAGGAAGCCAAAATCCACACCATATGATGTGACATGGAGGCGGAAGGTTACCCATTCTATTCCAAATCACATGCTTTTAAGATAGACTCATCTCAATTGGCCAGTGGTCAGGGACATGAGGGTGTGGCTCTAGGTTAGGTAGATAAGGGAAGCTAGAAGTGGAGGAGGCTCAGTCCTTGCAATTGTCCAAAAGGTTTGAGGTTCTTGTAGTGAATGTGGCTGAGAAAAGAAGCTGCAAAATGAATGAACAAACTGACCAGGGTACAGGAAGACATTCAAGCGAGGAGAGTAAATAGGAATGTTGTGGTAGTAGGGGATGTTATAGTCAGGGTTTTATTTCGTAACTATACGATATGAGTCATAAAGGTTGTGTTGCCTGCCCAGATTTGTGCCATCTGCTTGCACTGAGCTGGAGACAAACTATCAATGGGAGGAGAATCCAGTTGTCGTAGTCTCGTGAGTACCAATGATATAGATAGGAATGGGAAAGAGATTCTACTTAATGAGAAGTGGAGTTAAGGGAAGGAGAAAGATAGGAAAAGGGGTGTGGTAGCTCTGTTAATTAAGGGTATCATTGGTGAGATTTGGCCTAGAATTAAAAGATGTAGACTCTGTTTAGGAGAAGTAGGCAATAGGAAGGAAAAAGATCATTTGTGAGAATAGTTTGTAGCATCCAACTTGTTAGCCATATTGTAGAACAGATTACGGGGGAGAAAATATTTTCAGAAGGGTACCACAATAATTATGGATGACTTTAATCTCATTTAATTTGGCCATTTTGGATTGGCAGAGGTAGCCTAGGAAATTAGTTTATAGAGTGTATTCGGGACAGTTTCTTAGAGCGGTACATTCTATAGGCAACCAGGGTGTGGGCTATTCTATACTTGTACTGGGTATGTGACATGGTTAATCAATAATCTGATGATAAAGGAGCCTCAATTTGACCATGATCTTACCACAATAGAAATTCAAGTTAGTTTGAAGGGGATTGTTGGGGCTAATGTTTTAAAACTTGGAAAAATGGTCATTATAAAGATATTAAGGCAGAAGAGACATGAGAAGCTAGGTTATAAAGTAGAACAGTGGAGGTGTATTGCAGACTTTTAAGGGGATACTTGATTTCATCAAGTTTGTCTGGATGAGAAAGAAACCAGTTTGAAAAGGATCGATCAGTCACAGTGAGAGAACATTAAGGATAGCATCAAAATGAAACAAATACCCTACAATTCTGGATGAACAAGCTGTAGGTCAAATGATTGGTTAGATTTTAGGAACATCTTAGTAGCAGGGCATTCCTGCAGGAATCTGCTGGATAATATCCAACCATTTTCAGCTACTTCATCATGACCTTCCTGCCATCAAAAGTCAAAAATGAGGTGTTTGATGACAATTGAAGAGTATTCTATACTGTTCACAACTCCTCAGGTACTGAATGAATCTGTGCCCAGATGTAGCAAGATCTGATTAACATTTCGATTAGAATGATAAGTAACATTCACATTACACAAGAGGCGGGTAACAGTCATCTCCAGCAATAGAGAACCTATCTATTTCTCGTTGATATTCAACAGCATAACTATTATGAGTGGAGAATTCAGCAAACTCTGAGGCATGGTTATTTAGAATTCATTTACTCTAAGGAGAATTAAGAGGCTGGGAATTCTGAATGAATTAACTCACCTTCTCACTCCTCAGAGCCTGCTCCTCCAAAGGCACAAATAAAGAGAGTGATAGAATAATATTCCGCTCACAACAATGTGAAGCTTAACTTGTTTTTTGTGCAGTGTCCAGAGAGCAAGCAAGAGTCAGCCACGTGGCTGTAGGTGTGGAGTCACTGTCAGCCAGAACAGATAAGGAGAACAGTTTCCTTCCCTGGAGGACACTAGTGAATGAGATGGACTTTTCCTGACAACTGGGGTCGACATTTGACTCTTAATTCCAGATTTTTTCTGGAATTCAAATTCCACCATATGGTATGGCAGGATTCAAAACCCAGTCAGAACATTACCTGGGTCACTGGTTTCACTGTGACAATACCACTAGGCCATCACCTCCACGAGGTATTTTCTAATCAACCTGTTCAGGGATGTGATTATATGCCTCTGGAGCAGGTGAGACTAGAATCTGGGTCTCCTGGCTCAAAGATAGGGATACCACCACTGCATTACAGGAGCTCCTCCAATCATCCAGGGAAATTATTGATCCGTACCCTATCCACTACCTTAAACATTCACTCCCTTCCTCTCTGGTGCATAATGGCATATTACAAGATGCACTGCCTAACTCTTTAACAGTACCTTTTTAATGCTCACACCTCCAAAGCAAAATTTTAAGCAAATATGATTTGATAGAATATGAATATTTATGCCCTCTTTCATTACTGCATTGCCATTGTTACACATGCCTCGAATTTGCTGATTTATTTCCTGTCCAAAACTAACTAATGTTAGTGAGCAAATGAACATTCCCACCTGTGTTTCTTGTCATTGAGTCGCACAGCATGGAAGTACACCCTTTGATTCAGTTTGTCCATGCTGACCATGTTCCAACCTGCCTGAATTTGGCCCACATCCCTCCAATCCTTTCTTAATTCCTCTACTTATCCAACTGTCATTTAAACATTGTAACTGTACCTGCATCCACCACTTCCTCTGGCGGTTCATTCCACACACTATCCAGTCTCTGTATAACTAAGTTGCCCCTCATGTCCTTTTTAAATCCTTCCCCTCTCACCTTAAAAATATGTCCCCTCGTTTTGAACTCCCCCACCCTAGGAAAAAGACCTTTTGATATTCACCTTATGTATTCCTCTCATGATTTTATAAACTTCTATAAGGTCACCCCTCAACCTCCTATGTTCCAGTAAAAAAATGTCTCAGCCTATCCAACCTTTTTTATAACTCAAATCCTCCATTCCTAGCAACATCCTAGTAAATCTTTTCTGAACCTTCTCCGGCGTCATAATATCCTTCCTATAACAGTGTGACCCGAACTGGACACAGTACTCCAAAAGAGCCCTCACCAATGTCCTGTACAACCTCAACATGACGTCCCAACTCCTATCCTCAAAGGTCCTAGCAATGAAGGCAAGCATGCCAAATGCCTTCTTAACCACTCTGTCTACTTGTGACACAAATTTCTAGGAATTATGTGCCTGAACCCTTAGGTCTCTCTGTTCTACACACAACCCAGGGCTCTACTATTAATTGTTTAAGTTTTGCCCTTGTTTGTTTTACTAATCTTCGCTTTTATCCAAATTAAACTCCATCTGACACACTTCAGCCCATTAGCCCAATTGATCAAGATCTCTTTGTAACCTTCGTGAAACAGGAGCATTATGTTTCTGAACTCCCATGATCACACTTTTGAAAGCCTCCCATTTGTCAGTTCCCCCTTTACCTGTGAACAATCAACTCCAATCAACTTTTGAAAGTTCTTGTCTCATACCATTAAAATTTGTCTTACTCCAATTAAAAACTTTAACTTTTGTGGAAGGCTTATCCTTTTCCATAACTATTTAAAAGCTAATAGAATTATGATCAGTAGTCCCAAGGTGTTCATCTACTAATGCTTCAGTCACCTGGCCTGTCTTATTTCCCAAGAGAAGTCAAGTTTTGCTCCTAGTAGGAACATTAACATATTGACAAAGAAAATGTTCTTGAACACATTTAACAAATTCTTCACCATCTAAACCTTTAGCACTATGGCAGTCCCAGTCAATGTTTGAAAAATTAAAATCCCCTATTATTACAACCCTATTATTGTTACATATAAATGAGATCTCTCTACATATTTGCTCCTCAATTTTCTTCTGACTATTGGGTAGCCTATAGTATGATCCCATCAAGGTGATCATGCGTTTCTTATTTTGAATTTCAACCCATATATTTTCACTGGACAATCCCTCAGAAATATTCTCTCATTAACCACCTGATGAAGGAGCAACACTCCAAAAGCTAGTGCTTCCAAATAAACCTGTTGGACTATAACCTGGTGTTGTGTGATTTTTAACTTTGTACACTCCAGTCCAACACTGGCATCTCCAAATCATTCCTCTCATTAATGTTAATCTAATCTGATGTTTTCCTTAATGAAAAACACCATTCTCCCTCCTCTCTCTTGCCTCTCTTACTATCCTTCCTAGAGCAAGTAAAACCTGAAACAATGAGGTGCCAATCCTGTCCTTCCCTCAGTCAAGGTTCTGTAATAATTATAAAGTCAGATTCCCATGTTCTGATACATGCCCCAAGTTCATCAGCCTTGTATTGAAATAAATACAGTTTAATTCTTCAGAGTTACCTTGTTCTCTGACTTGTTCATGTCTGTCTTTTCTCATTAACTTGCTTTTTTCAAATTCAGAACCCTCCTCATGTGTCTTTCTATTTTCACTGCTGCTTAGGAACCCCCCCACCCCCCCCCCCACCCCTCCTCTATAATAGTTGACAGTCTCCTGAAATAGAACTAACAAATTTCTCCACCAGGCATTGGTCCCTTTCCAGTTCAGGTGAAACCCAACCCTTTTGACCAGATCTTTTCTAGCCCAGAAGACATCCCAATGATCCAAGAATCTGAATGCCTGTACATTGCACCACCTCTTCAATCATTCATTTATCTGCCCTATCCTTTTATTCCATCCCTCATTAGAACTTGGCACCAGGAATAAACCAGAGATGACTTATTTTGAGGTTCTGTTTTTTAACCTTCTACCTAACCTCTTATATTAATTCTATAAAGCCTTAGCCTTTTCCCTAACTACGTCACATCTACCAAGGTGCACAACAACTTTCAGTTTCTCACTTGTCCCTTTGACAATATGCTTTAAATATTTTAAGATGTCCTTAACCCTGGCACCAGGAAAACAACATACTATCCTAGATTAATGCTCACTGCAGCAGAATCTCCTGCCTGGGCCACTAACAGGAGAGTCCCCTATAACAATTATTCTTTTAAATCTTGACAAACCCTTGTACTTAGCTTTATCTTAACTTCATCCATACATCGATTCTACAAACCCATTTTCTGGGCTGGTATATTTACTCCCTGGAATACACGGACTATTTTAATGTAGGTATGTGTGCACCAGCTGATTTAGGCTAATCCTTTGGTAATAGGCTGGGGCAGTTTTTTTAACAACATTCACAACTACTTTCCTTTGGACCATTTTTTTAGATTAGATTAGATTCCCTACAGTGTGGAAACAGGCCCTTCGGCCCAACAAGTCCACACCAACCCTCTGAACAGTAACCCACCCAGACTCATTTCCCCCTGACTAATGCTCCTAACACTTTGGGCAGTTTAGCATGGCCAATTCACCGAACCTGCACATCTTTGGATTGTGGGAGGAAACCAGAGCACCCAGAGGAAACCCACACAGACACAGGGTGAATGTGCAAACTCCACACAGACAGTTGCCCAAGGCTGGAATCGAACCCAGGGCCCTGGCACTGTGAGGCAGCAGTGCTAACCACTGGGCCACCATGTCAATTATTAGATACAAAATAATTAGGTTCTTAAAATCATTGCTTGATTCTTCCTGCCTGCCCAAACCCAACTCAACAATCTAGGGAGTTAAAACAGTAACAAGTATTTTTCAAAGGAATGATTATTTATGAAAGTACTTCCCTGGAAGGTCCAAGTCTGTATTCTGTTCACAATAAATTATCTTCACAATGATTTATAGAAATTCATTTTACAGTTTGCATCTTTTTTTAAAACTCCACTGAGGTTGATAATGAGAGGATATTAATTTTTCTCTTGAAATCAGGAGAAGAGGTTTGGTGCAGAGTTGAAAAAACAAAGTGAGAACAAGAAAATGCTAAAGTTTATTTTGCGTGGCATTAATCTCTGGTTAGAACTCCGATCCTTCCTCTTGCTATATTTTAGCCTATTGTGTGCTGACAACACTTTATTTCTCCAGTGTGCAGATTAATTATAGGTTTGCTATAGCTTTCATATTTTTTACTGAAACGGAGGGAGAAAATAGAATAAGTACTAGAGAGTTACTTAGAATGCAGCCATCCAAAGAGATGGAAGATCACTGAAGCACAATCAAGATCTGAAATTGGTATCTGCTCAAGAAAACTGCAAGGTCTTTTTCTTCATAATTGGGTTCTGCAATTTTCTCCAGCCACCTTCTAAAGACATTAGATAAGGATCCAGCAAGTTGCCATGTAATAGTATAGTGTGAACCTTGGAACCCAATGCCCGCAGGCAACTAGACCATGGTGCTATCACCAGTGCCCCCTATTCTACCATCTCTCAATCTTGACACACCTAAATTTCCAGCAAGGCAAGATCCTGAATGATTCTTCCTTGTTTGAACTAGGGGTAGGGGGAGCTGTGGCTCAGTGATTAGCAGTGGCGCTTCACGGTGCGCCAGGAATCCAGTTGCCGGGTGCCTGTCTGTGTGCAGTTTGCACGTTCTCCCTGGGTCTGTGGATTTCTGCTGGGTGTTTCAGTTTCCTCCTACAGTCTAAAGCTGTGCAGATTAGATGGATTGGCTAGGGTAAATACAGGGATAGGGCCGGAGGGTCAGTGCAGACTTGATCGATCGAATGGCCTCTATCCGCCTTGCAGGGATCCTATAATGTTGCTCTCCGACATTAGCAAATTACTCTGCTGTAAAGAAAGGTTGCAGCTGGGACAAATCCTCAGCCTTTTTTGACGAAAGGGTTTTATTTTGGGAGGTATTCAATAATGGTGTTGTTTAGAAGCAGAGCTGCAGAGGTTAAAAGAAGGAAAAGCCTTGAATCTGAAATGCAGACAGAAATGGCTAGTATATGTCTGTGAGAACATAGATAGACAGGTTAACATTTTAGATATAAACTGCTTATCTGTCACAACTATTTGTCTCGTTTCTTTTGCCAATGCTGATGGATCCCCTATGCAGTTTCAGCCTTGATTTCTTACTCTGTATTAAATAAACAGCATTCCTCTATTGAAAGGATCACATTTCAATGATTCATGGCCTTAATGTCATCCTCAAAACTTACTAGGGATGGATTAAGTTATTTTTCCTGCAAATAGTTTCCACCCCAGCATCTGTTGGTTGTAAAATACTAAGTTTGGTTCAACTTTGAGTTTGACTGAATGAGAGTGAAGGAGCTGAGCCAGGATGAGGAAAAATAAACTTTATTCTTAATCCCTACTCAACACCATCCACAACAAAGAACATAACCCACCAAAAAAAAAATGATTTGATTCTTCAAGTGGATTAAGTTGAGTCAATTGAAGTCTGATTTACTTTAACTCCCTCATGACAAATGGTAAGGAATCGTTCATGGATTCATTTAAAAAGCAGACAGACTGGAGAACTCATTAGGTCTGTTCACAATGAATTGAGGTCTTTCTGTGTCTGACAATATATCATCTACATTTTCTTTCATTCAAATCAGTCAGCCTTAGGGCCAAGTAAGAGAGTTTCTCTTTTGAGAAACTGCCTGATGCATCTGCTTTCATTAACCTGGGTGCCTGTAACATGGTGCATATTCCTCTCATTGAGAACTGTTGCACTGATCATCTTAATGTCAAGACCAGTTCTCCATAAGACAGCAGTGACTGCGAGAGTTCAAAACAGAAAGAGGCAGCACTGTTGGCAACACTTCAAACTATGACCTGAAGTGGAACACGAGCTGATGAGAACCATTCACAGAAGCCACCAGCTTGCTGCCTCTGAAAGTCTTCCCTTCTAATGAGAGTAATAAAGTAAATTACATCCGTTTTGGTAGGGCAATAGACAGGGTCATGAACTTTCAATGTAATGCAACATGACGGCTCCCGTTTACAATTTTATCTATGATCATTATAAATTGGAATGGTGAGTTAACTTTTATGAACTTGCATACCTGAAAATTTGCAGATCAATAGCGTAAGAGCAGAGAACTGGGATTAATTGGATAACCCTTTTTAAAGTGCGGACTGGCCTCCTCCTGTGCTTAAATTCTGTGAACTGAGGTAAAGCTGACTTGAAGTACAGGACAATGGCTGAACTCAGGAGGATCGAAACAACAGATATGTGGACATGAACATCAGCGCTGAACTGAATGCAAAGAAACCCAAACTGTTTGACATCAAAATATTTTGTGTGATAATCAAACCAATCTTATCTGAAGATGCGTCTGGTACTGTTTTGTATATTGATCTGAAGAATAAGGGTGGCTTGAAGCCACACAATAATTATCTGATCCTGGGGCACGGAGAAGGGCGCTAACTTCAAGTTCAGATCTTGAGCGACTTGTCTCTGATAACTGCAAGGTAAAATGACTGTATCTTACTCAGATTTAACTGTTTTGAAAATATAATACATTCTCAATTTTCAATACAATTCTTTTCATATTGGAGAAATGTGTATACAATCATTCTTAAATTTATTTCCTTCCATTGGAAATTGGAGTTCTTTGTTCTGATAAATCACAAAGATTAGAACATTCCAGCACCAACACAGGCTATTAAGGCAATTAAGAATGTGTTAGTTCTTTACTCTGCAAGCATTATTAGGCTAAGTCTTGTTCACTCCCTGTAACCTTTTTATTTTTACAAGCAGCTATCTAATTACCTTTTTAAAATAAATTTTGAAGTTGCTATGTAGATCATGAATGTTATCAAAACAGAGCATGCAAAACCTAACAATTCTCTGGGCACATGACTTTTTTCTGATCTCTCCTTTTAGTTATTTGCATAATTTATTTTGTATTCTCGTTAGCATCTCACACCAAACACCAAGTGCACAACTACATTGAAAAACATTACTGGTGTCGTGCTGGTGACAATATATATTACTGATCAAAAATCTGTATTTAAACAAATAAGCACAAGCTTGACCATGCTCCTTTTGTTGCCATCAAGCTGATCTCCACATGCTGCCTCAGCTCGTCAAAGGAAAATTGCCAGAGCATGCAGCTTCCATCTTGTAAACTTAGAGTCACCACCAAGCTATTACAGTCATAAAATCCCCACAGAGTGGAAGCAGACTATTTGGCCCATCGAGTCCTCACTGACTCATCAAAGAGCATCCTACACAGACTCAACTCCCGCCCCCAATCTCTCTAACCCTGCATTTTCCCATGACTAATCTAACCAACCTGGACATCCCTGGTCCTGCTCCTCAGATGCTGCCTGACCTGCTGTGCTTTTCCAGCACCATTCTAATTTAGCATGGTCAGTCCACCTAACTTGCAGATCTTTGGACTGTGGAAGGAAACCATGGCACCCGGGGGAAACCCACACAGACAGGGGGAGAACGTGCAAACTCCATACAGACAGTCGCCTAAGGCAGGAGTGGAATCCGGGTCCCTGGCACTATAGGGCAGCAGTTCTAACCACTGGATAATTTCATCAATTTTCATACAAGTGGCTTTGGATCAACTGTTTCACTTGGAAAGTGTTAATCCTTTCCTGATAATTGGGACTGGTCCTGAGAGAGAGAGACATTATTTTGTATTGAAGGAGGAAACAGACCAGTTAAGGAATTTGCCTGGGCTCTTAAACTGGTTGTGCATTCGGATGAGTCCTGAAGACAGTTACAATGTACTGGAGCTGAGCGTTGTAATGAATCCTGCTACTGTTGAAGGAGGCTTCAGAACAAATATAACATTAAGGCAATTAATTTCTTAAAAATGCACTGAAGTTTCCAAACTTCGGTGACGAGAAGACATTAGCTTAATTCTTTTTAGTGATATTTCACGTGCCATTCTTCCAGACGGGTATTCAAGTATGGCAGCGTATAACATTTCTTGGGGAGAAGGAATAATAACTCTTATCTATTAGCTTGGGAAGCCAAGAAAAGTAGTAGCTTTAGATAGAGTTTATTTTTCTGCTATTCTAAAGGAAATCTTACACAAGGAACAATCTGAAAAATGTTTGCCCATTGACATTTTTGTGGATAACTATTCTTTTGGGGCAACATGTAATTGACAATGGATATCACTGAAAAAAGATCAAAGATTGACCTTGCTAGCATTAAGGAAATCTTAGAAAGATGGCATTAATTTAAGGGGAGGCGATGACCTGGTGGTACTATCACTGGACTGTTAATCCAGAGATGCATTTAATGTTCTGGGCACCTGGGTTCAAATCCCACCACAGCAGATGGAGAAATGTGAATTCAATAAAAAAAATCTGGAGTGAACAGCCTACTAATGACCATGAATCCATTAGTGATTGTTTGGAAAAACCCATTTTGGTCACTGATATCCTTTAGGGAAGGAAACTGTCATCCTTACCTGGTCTGGCCTATATGTGACTCCAGACTAACAGCAATGTGTTTAACTGTTAACTGCCCACTGGGCAATTAGGGATGGGCAATAAATGCTGGCCCAGCCAGCAATGTCCTTATCCCATGAATGGATTAAAAAAAAAGAGAGAATGCTGACTTCTACTCAAGCAAAATTAGATGCTGCAACATCGAAACATGGTTACATCTCATCAGCCAACACAATACTAACAAGGCAATGAGTGAAGATGAAATATTGGCCTGTGTAATATATCGAAGTTGATGAAGAGATTATACTGGGACTGAGCCATTGTCATTATCACATTCGACCATCAAGAATCACTGAGATGGTTGGAAGTCGATGAAATATCAATTTCTGCAAGACAACAACTTCAACACATGCTCCATCTATCAAAGTGATTCGTAAATGCGAACAGCTAACAATTACTCATTTCTTCGACACTTGTTCATCTGTTCAACAATGTTCGATTGTACATTTGCGTGTATATTGTGCATTCAGATTTCCATGACTCATCTCATCTATTTTAATTGATTGTCTTGATTTTATTTGTTCTTATGTTTCTGGCCACTGGCTTGGTGCTTTTGAAAGGACCTTTGTTATAACCCTTTCATCAATAATGCAGACTTGTGTTGGAACTGCGGTAGCAGGAGAGATGAGAGACAGGAAGCAGAGGGTAATGATACTGAACAGTGAGCAGGCTTCCTCCTGCCACCCTCTGGGAAGAGAATTACCCTCAGACCATTGGATCCAAATCATATTGACAAAGAGTCACACCTAATCCAGGTGTCAGACCTCTTGCTCTCTTGTGACGAGTTTCTTCGCCCTGCTATCATGCAGAATCAGCAAGTTTCTTCATTCAGACAATCACCTACACATCTTCTCCCACCCCTACTGACACTTTGTTTAAATAATCAAATCAAACAATTAATGTGAACAGCCCCTAATGGGTATTGCAATAAAAATCAAAATACCATGGAAAACTTTCATTCATTTTAATTCAAAATGCCATTTTTGCACCATATGACAGAAGGCCTGAAGGGTACTGGTGGACGTGACAAGTCCCTCTCCAGGGACACCCAGGCACAGGCAGCAAAGAGGCAGGTACCAGCTCGAACAAGCCCCAACGTGGCTCACTGCCTCAGGGCCATCTTGGCCAGGCCCAGAAGCAGACAAATGAGATGGTCCTCCGAACTGCATGTTCCCCTGTCACACCAGGAGCCCAAAACCTCAAGCCCATGAGGATTGAACTGCAAACGAAAATTAAATAAAACCCCCTTTCTAAAAAAGGAACAAAAGATGGACTAACGTGATAACAATCTATATAAACGTGGTTCGCAGTCTCCTCCAGGCTCCTCCTGGCTCTAAGTGGACAGGAAACCCATGCCAATTAAGGGCTTCCCTCCATAAATATCTTGAATTTAATCAGTTTCTTACCAGATGCTGGTTTCTAACCCCTCCTACCTCCCTGGCTAAAATCCAGCCCTTGATCAGTACAGATTAAATTTCTTCTAAATTCCATTGTTTCAAATGTGCACCATAGGAATTTAAGTATAATTCCTTAAGCAAATGGGGGTAAATGTAATTTATTCTACTGCATGCTTTTAAACAGAGCAAAAACTTTCCATGTACTAGTTAAAAACCAGTGGCACTCAACACAAGTGCATGTGAAGGTGAGTTATAAAGTTGTCTGGATATCTGCTTCAGTTTGTGTGTGAGAATGAAAACAGCCAGAAGATTGTTTTAAATCTCCATGTCTTCACCATTTGGCCTTCGCTACATTATAAGGCCTAAATCAATCCTGTTGTGCCCATTTTACAAGGATCAAATGAGACTGACCGACTGTCTTGAATGTTTGCCCAGACCACTATTAAATTTGGCAGGACCCATTCGGATGGCTGTGGTTGCTGCCTGAAATGAGTATAGGTCTGATTTCAACATTTAACATGTGGCTCCTGCATTAGCGTCTGATCCCATTCACTCTAATGACTTCATCAGATTTCACAACTGTATACGGTGGCTCTGTGGTTAGCACTGCTGTCTCAGAGCACCTATGGCAGCAAGGTAACTCAATGGTGAGCACTGCCTCGAAACCAGCCTCAGTGACTGTTTGTGTGGAGTTTCACATTCTCCCTGTGTTTGTGTGGGTTTCCTCTGGGTGCTCTGGTTTCCTCCCACAGTCCAAAGATGTGCAGGTTAGGTGAATTGGCCATGCTAAATTGCCCATAGTGTTCAGGGATGTGTAGGTTAGGTGCATTAAGTCAGGGGTAAATGTAGAGTAATAGTGAATGAGTTTAGATGGGATACTCTTTACAGGGTCGGTGTGGACCTGTTGGGCCGAAGGGCCTGTTTCCACACTGTAGGGATTCATAAACAAAAAATTCATACTCCATGCGTGGGTTTCCTCCCACAGCCCAAAGATATGCAGGTTCGTTGGATTGGCAATGCTAGATTGTCCATAGTATCCATGGATGTGCAGGCTAGGTGGGTTAGCCGTGGCAAATGCAGGGCTGCAGGGATAGGGTCAGAGGGTTTGGGTTTGGGTCTGGGTGGGATGCTCTTTGGAGAGTTGGTATGGACTTGATGGGCTGAATGGCCTATTTCCACACTGTAGAGATTCTATGTTCCTCTAGAAGAAGCACACAGAGCAATGAACCTCAGTGTTGATCTTCAAGAACGTTCTACTTAGGTCCACATAAGGCCATGACCACTGCTTATTCATTCTTCCCTGCTTCAAGTCAATGTGGCCCATCCCTGAGAAAGACATACAGAAATCCCAAAAGCTCGGTTTCTGTGAGATGTGACTGACCTTCCTCCTAAATGAAACATTGGGGATCAGGAGACCAATCTGCATTCCATAGATTTCAACTTCTTTGGCAAAAAACGGTCTCCCTACCAGTCAGGTGATTGCAGTCAACTTGTGTAAATGATGTTCCAAATGTGTCCCGAGACAAACCACTTCTGAAATGTGAATATCTTAGCGTGTGATGGATGTCCACAGGCACCTCGGGGCTATACAGTCGGCGATGGTGCAGCTTGGGGAGTGTGCGCAGTTTTTAAATTTGCTGTCCATACTCTGCCTGTACATGCTCACATAATATGTACATCCATCGTCAAGTATCACAAAGCATTTTCCCTGTAATGTTTCGCCGCCAGATTTTCAGGTGGAATTATTATTTAAGAAATACATGAAGCAAGTGTTAGCATGTGTGAAATCTGGGAGATGTTCGAACCTGTTTCAGCACAAATGGGAGTGGCTGCGGATGGGAAGGTTACAGGGTGGGTCAGGGGGTAAAAAAAAGCACCAGGCTTGAAGTGTAGCTCAGATTGCTCCCTTCTCGACATCTCAATTGCGCTATAAATCTTGGTCTCCAAACAAGATCTATTTGATGTTCTTACAGGGCAGGTTTCAATCCAGTGATAGTGGGATTGCTGGTAAGTTCCTCAAACACTTGACAAATATTTGAATTCTTATCTCTGAACCCTTGTATTTCTCAGTTGAAGAGACAGCTGCTTTAAGGCATAAAGCATTTCTATCAGTGGCACTGAGATCAATGCAGATAATGCCAGCATTATCATTTGTGTGTGTGGTATTTCTGTTGTTGGCTGCTAACAAGTTCTTTGTCCTGTTGCAATTGGGAGTAATTACCTGAAAGAACTGAGGAATTCACATATGTTAATTAATAGGGATCATTAGTTAACATTTAATATGCATGACACTGTCTCAAGTCTTTTGCACCTTTTTCTATTTTTACCCTATCCTGCAGCATTTCATTCCAGTTCTGAGCTAATTTAAAGTAAAAGTGAGCTGTGCAATGCATGGTTTATTGTTATGCTTCCACTTTTGGTGCCAGGTTTTAATTAGTTGCATTTCTCAGAGAGCTTCGCCACTTTGTCTTCAAGATCCAAGCAATGTTGAAAGGTCTTTGTTTAACTTCCTTTAATAGGGGCATGTATGTATCAGGCAGCTTGTGTCAAGCCAGGTGAAGTATTGGAGGGCCAGGAATGCAGCTAGCCCTATGCTTAGCTAAATTCCAGTGGTGTTGATATCCAAACAGTGCTGAGAGTCTCTTCCATAGTCGGAAATTCAAAAGGTGGGATGGGAGTGGTGAATGCTTCAAGTGACAGAAATCTGAAATAGAAATAGAACATTGACAATTCATGATCATGAGCATTTGAAAAGATCCCTCCAATTGTTTGGGAGTACTGTAGATGCTTTATCAGGACTGTCACAGTTTTAAACTAATGCCCATTCCAATCAGTGTACTTGTAATCTAACATAGAGTCATAGAGATGTACAGCATGGAAACAGACCCTTCAGTCCAATTTGTCCATGTCAACCCAATCTACCAGTATCCAGCCCTTATCCCTCCAAACCCTTCCTATTCATATACCCATCCAGATGCCTTTTAAATGTTGCAATTGTATTAGCTTCCACCACTTCCTGTGGTAGCTAATTCCATATACGTTCCACCCTCTGCGAGAAAAGGTTGCCCCTTAGCAGTGGACTCCAAATAGAGTCATAGAGAGTCATACAGCACAGAAAAAGACACTTCGGCCCAATCCGTCCATGCTGACAAGGTCTCCTGAACTTGTCCCATTGGCCTATGTTGACCTATCCAAATGTCCAAAAATGTCCTCTATTCTCCAATCACACCCCAACAAAGACTTTCCACATCTCATCATTGACAGCAGTCACTCCATTTTGACTTCCTCCAAATTTCAAGTGAATGTAAAAACACACTTCCTTAGCTTTGCATGTGAAAAGAGCATGGGAAGAACCTATATTCAATCATTTCGGATCTGGAGATCTTATTCTTACAGTTTACGATGTAGCTCTCCCAGGCCAATTCCCCAAACCTAACTGGACCTGTCATGTAAATACTGAGAACAGGTCAGAGAACAGGGAATTCTGTGGTGAGTAACTGCTCCTGACTCCCAGAATTTGTCCATCACCTACAAGGCTTAAGTTATGGCTGTGATGGAGTAATCGCCACTTCAGCTGAGAATGCACTCCAACAATACTCAAGAGGCTTGACATCATTTCATAGGACAACATCATACAGGCAACTCAGAAATGCAGCATTCAATCCAGTACTCTTTACTCCCATTTGTACTCTTTACTCCCATCTTTCCTTGTCTAAATCCACTAGTGCAACGTTCTACTTCCTTCTCCCTTATGTTTGTCCAGCTTCCCCTTCAGTATATCTGTTTCAAATACTCCCTCTGTACCAAGCGCCACATTCTCAATGCCATCCAGGACAAATTAGCCCACTTGATGGACACCCCATCCATCCATCACTTCATGCATTCACTCCATCCAGCACTGCCACATATTGACAGCAGTTTGAACCATATACAAGCTCCACTGCAGCAATGTGTTAAGTCTTCCTCAACAGTAAAATCCATGCCTCTATTATGCAGAAAGTAAAGGGCAGCAGGTGCATTGAAACATGCACTGCCCATATGTTCAAGTCCAAACCAAATACTATCCCAATTTGAAACGATATCACCAATCCTTCACTGTCGCTAGGCCAAAACGGAACTCCCTTCCTAATGATGTGGTCGGTGTATTTACACTGTATGGACTGACGGACTCACCCCCACTGTCTCAAGGACATTTAAGAATGGGCAGCAAATTTTGGTCTCGCCAATGATACCCACATCTCCATGAAAAGAGAAGTTAACAAAAAGCACTGAGCCTCCATTTCAACTAACTAACTTATGTGGATCAAAAGGTCAGAAGATTCATGTCACCTTGACATCCATTTTTGTGTTTGTTTCATTTTCTTCTCTGCTGTCCCATTACTTGTGTAGGAGAGCATCTGAGTAGAGATGCATATGGACTGTGCGTCAGGGTACTTTGTGCTTTATTTTGGCACCTAGTAAAAAGGCAATGTGAACCCAAGACAGGACAGTAGCTCAGGGCCTCAAACAGAGAGGAAGTGAGGACTGCAGATGCTGAAGATCAGAGTCGAGCGTGTGGTGCTGGAAAAGCACAGCAGGTCAGGCAACATCCGAGGAGCAGGAGAATTGACATTTGGGGCATAAGCCCTTCATCAGGGCCTCAACCTACTGAACCAGGTGTGTTGAGTACTTAGAACTGGGAGTCATTTCAAAGTTGACACATCCAGTTTACCTGGATAAAATATGAGTGGATCTGCTATTGTATACCTGCCATTTATATTAAGGGCAATCATCAGGGATCAGATAAACTCTGACCATTCCTCCTAAGATACTGAAATTATTCGTCAATCAGAAAGGGAAGAAGAATTTCCGATTTGAGTTCCAGTCTGTGCTGTGTTGATGGAAGTCACGTGGGTAACCTTCAGAATTTCAACAACCTACCCTTCGAGAAGGGAAAATCAGGCAGGTTTATGCTCTTGAGCTTGCTAAGAAAAATGCACATCTGCTCGTCAGATGATAGGTTACTTCCAGTGTGAAGTGCAGTGCAGTCTAACAGCTTCTTATATTGCCAGAGGTCATAGCCAGTGACCAGACAGTTTAATGGGTTTTGGACAGAAGCCAGTGCATGGTAATTCATATTGAGAGGCATTTGTTACAGAGAAGAGAAAAATAAGAACGATACACAATAAAGTTCAATGACAATTTACCTTCAATGAAAATGTATGTCTCATGACATCACTCAGTGACAAAATCACTTCATAAGTTCATAAAATAGAGGAGCAGCATTAGGCCAATCAGCCCCTCAAGTTTGCTGTCCCATTTGATCATGGCTAAGATGCTCCTCACCCCCATTTTCCTGCCTTCACTCGGTGGTTCAATGGTTAGTACCGCTGCCTCACAGCGGCAGGGACCTGGGTTTGATTCCCGCCTTGAGCGACTATCTGTTTGGAGTTTGCACATTCTCCCTGTGTCTGCGTGGGTTTCCTCTGGGTGCTCCGGTTTCCTCCCACAATTCAAAGATGTGCATGTCAGGGTGAATTGGCCATGCTAAATTGCCCATAGTGTTAGGTGCATTAGTCAGGGGTCAATATAGGGTAGGGGAATGGGTTGGGGTGGATTACTCTTCGGATAGTCGGTGTGGACTTGTTGGGTTGAATGGTCTGTTCCTAAACTGTAGGGAATATAATCAAATCCCTTCAATCCCACAGATTCACAACCCTTTGGGAGTAGTTTCTCCACAACTCGGTTTTAAATTTGCTCCCCCCTCATCCTAAGACAATGACCTCTCGTCCTAGAATGCCCCAAAGAGGAAGTATCTGCTCCATGGCTATTTTATCCAAACCTTTTATCATCTTGAATACCTCCATTTGATACTCCCTCATTCTTCTAAATTGCACTTGCAAGGTTTAAAGCAGAAACTGTTACAGGCTTGTCCAGTTCATCTCTTGAGAACTAACACACATTCATTTGTCAGTGATCTAAACTCAACAAAGCCCCACTGTGTGGAAAACATCATTCAGACTCATCAGTCTTAAAGACTGTAATTTAGTGATGGCGTTCTTGCCATTGAGTTAAAACCTTTGTAAGTTAGGAACAGGAGTGGCGATTTCGTCAATAAAGCCTGTTCCACCATTCAATTAGATCATTAACTCCACATAGCCATCGTTTCCTCCGCCGTTCCCTTTAATACCTTTTGGTTAACAGAAATCCATCAAATTCCTATTAAAAATGAACTATTAACCCAGTTTTAAATGCTGATGGAGTTCTAAACCTCTCCTCTCATTTTCAATTTGGAAAGAGACATTTCACAATTTAAATCCTGAAATGTGCCTGTACATTTTAGATTTTCCCAGTCCTAGATTCTCCAACATTTGTAAATAGTTTCTAGAACCTATCAGACTTTTTAATATCTTAAAAACAATCAGGTCCACTGTCATAGAATCCCAACAGTGTGGAAACAGGCCATTATGCCCAACCAGTCCACATCAACCCTCCAAAGAGTAACCCACCCAGACCCACTCCCCTACCCTGTTACTGTACAGTTCCCCTGACTAATGCACCTTACCTACACATCACATCCCTGGACACTAGGGGCAATTTAACATGACCAATTGACCTAACCTGCACATCTTTTGGAATGTGGGAGGAAACCCATGCAGATATGGGGAGAATGTGCAAACTCCAAACAGACAGACCCAGATGGTAGAATCAAACCCCAGTCCCTGGCTCTGAGATAGCAGTGTTTACCACTGAGCCATCGTGCCACCCAATAGGTAGGTCTATGCTGATAATTTAACATGTTATGATCCTTTAGAGACTGATGACCTTTTATTGTAACAACATTGACTAAACACACCTTCAGGAAACTGAGTGGAGGGCATGACCCTGTCTGCGTCAATGGTGCTGAGGTGGAGATGGTTGACAGCGTCAAGTTCCTGGGAGTGATGATCACCAATAATCTGCCCTGGTCCACTCACATTGACGTCACAGTCAAAAAAGCACAATAACGCCTCTACTCCCTCAGGAAGCTAAGGAAATTCGGCATGTCCTCAAAGATGCTTGTTAATTTTTTTCGAAGCACTATAGAAACTGTCCCATCCAGAGGCATCACAGTGTGGTTTGGCAACTGCCCATCCCAAGACCGAAAGAAACTACAGAGAGTTGTGAACACAGGCCAGTCCATCACACAAACCAGCCTCCCATCCATTGACTCAATCTATATTTCCCACTGTCTCAGGAAAAGGATAACTTAATCGAAGACCCCTCCCACCCCGGTATTATTCTCTTCCACCCTTTTCCATTGGGCAGAAGACATAACTATGAATGTGCGAAAAACAGATTCAAGAACAGCTTCTTCCCAGCTGATACTAGACTTTTGAAAAGACCTCTCAAATGTTAATGTTGATCTTTTTCTCTGCAGCTTCTCTGCGGTTGGAGCACTGTATTCTGCATTCTCTTTTGCTACCCTGACGTACTGTGCATTGTACGTTCTGCCTGTAGAACACACAAAACAACACTTTTCACTGTATCTCAGTCCACATGGCGATAATAAATCAAATCTAGTTTCACCATTTAAATTTTAGAAAGACCACATATCCTCCTACATAGTTATACTTTATTCTGTCCCACATGGACGCCACGTTATCAGCGGTAGGAAAGAATGTGGATTTGGGGTTACAATCAGGTCAGCCATAGGGGTGGAGCGAGTTATACAGGGTGAGGGAGTGGCATGGATGGAGCATGGGAAGTGATTGGGGTGAGGGACTGTGTGTTGGGTAGGTTGGATGGTTCATAGGTGTTTCTGATTTTATTCAAACCGAACTATTTTTACAATCCATTACAGCTCAATCAGTCTCACATCTGTCGTCTGCATGGTGTTAGAAAGGATTCTGAGGGATCAGATTTATGACCATCTGGAAGAGCATGGCTTGATTAAATGCAGTCAGCAAAGCTTTGTGAGGAGCAGGTCATGCCTCACAAATCTTATTGAGTTCTTTGAGGATGTTACTACACAAGTTGATGAGGGTCGAGCAGTGGATGTGGTGTATATGGACTTCAGCAAAGCATTTGATAAGGCTCATTCAGAAGGTCAGGAGGAATGGGATACAGGGAAGTTTAGCTGTCTGGAAACAGAATTGGCTGGTCGACAGAAGACAGCGAGTGGTAGTGGAAGGAAAGTATTCTGCCTGGAAGTCAGTGGTCAGTGGTGTTCCACAAGGCTCTGTTCTTGGGCCTCTACTCTTTGTAATTTTTATTAATGACTTGGATGAGGGGATTGAAGGATGGGTCAGCAAGTTTGCAGGCGACACAAAAGTTGGAGGTGTCGTTGACAGTATAGAGGTCTGTTGTAGGCTGCAGTGTGACATTGACAGGATGCAGAGATGGGCTGAGAGGTGATAGATGGAGTTCAACCTGGATAAATGCGAAGTGATGCATCTTGGAAGGTCAAACTTGAAAGTTGAGTACAGGATTAAAGACAGGATTCTTGGCAGTGTGGAGGAACAGCAGGATCTTGGTGTGCAGGTACATAGATCCCTTAAAATTGTCACCCAAGTGGACAGGGTTGTTAAGAAAGCATATGGTGTTTTGGCTTTCATTAACAGGAGGATTGAGTTTAAGAGCCATGAGATCTTGTTGCAGCTCTATAAAACTTTGGTTAGACCGCACTTGGAATACTGTGTCCAGTTCTGGTCGCCCTATTATAGGAAAGATGTGGATGCTTTGGAAAGGGTTCAGAGGAGGTTTACCAGGATGCTGCCTGGACTGGAGGGCTTATCTTATGAAGAGACGTTGACTGAGCTCGGACTTTTTCATTGGAGAAAAGGAGGAGGAGAGGGGACCTAATTGAGGTATACAAGATAATGAGAGGCATAGATAGAGTCGATAGCCAGAGACATTTTCCCAGGGCACAAGTTGTTAACACGAGGGGTCATAGTTTTAAGCTGGTTGGAGGAAAGTATAGAGAGGATGCCAGAGGCGGGTTCTTTACATAGAGAGTTGTGAGAGCATGGAAGGCGTTGCCAGCAGCAGTTGTGGAAGCGAGGTCATTGGAGATATTTAAGAGACTGCTGGACATGCATATGGTCACAGAAATTTGAGGGTTTGTACATTAGGTTTACATTACATGAGGATCAATGGTCAGCACAACATCGTGGGCTGAAGGGCCTGTTCTGTGCTGTACTGTTCTATGTTCTGTGTAATCAGCTGCACAATTGCAGGTAGCATCGGTGGCTCAGTGGTTAGCACTGCTGCAACACAGTGCCAGGGATCCGAGTTGGATTCCAGCCTTGGGTGATTTGTGTGTGTGGAGTTTCCGCATTCTCTTCTTCTGGGTGCTCCAGTTTCCTCCCACAGTCCAAAGATGTGCAGGTTAAGTGGATTGGCTAAATTGTCCACAGTGTTCAGGGATGTGGAGTTTGGGTGCATTAGTCAGGGGTTATGTGCAAGGGAATGGGTTACTTTCGGATAATTGGTGTGGACTTTTTGGGCCGAAGGGCTTGCTTCGACGCTGTAGGAATTCTATGACAATTCTAGCACCTGCCCACTCCAGTAATGAAGATCCTGTCATTGTGGGCAGTGTCTCCCGAAATGGCAAAGCAGATGGAATTGAGGGAAATTTCCTGCCTCCAGATACTGGCCTCCAGTTTGAAAGTTCAGCCCTAACAATCCATGCAGAGCTATCACAGATGCCCTTAACATTGCCTGTCCTTGTGAAGAGTTTCCTTCCAGTTACTCAGTCTGGGTCTCACCATCTTTCTGGTCATCTTTATCCTGAAGACATTGAGGATCATTGTCAAGCAGGATTCTAAGCAGCTTGCACAATAACTTTCCCTGCTGGGGCCTATTTTACCTTTTATTTTAACAAATGTTTTGACTTCAAATTCATAATGATTGTAGACCAAAGAAAATGTGACAATATAGAAGGCACAAATTTCCTGAAGCTGTCAGGTCCCAAGGCACTATTTGAAAATGAGAAAGGGAGTTTTCCCTCATTTCTGTTGCAGTTTACCCTGCAGCCATTCCCGATATTGGTCCCTAAACCAACATGGTTGGCATGGACTTGATTGGCTGAATGGCCTCTTTTGCCATAATTAAATTAAGCCATTAAAACATATTTTCTGGCCATTTTCATCACCTATCATAACTTGTGATCTCCTGTCTGCAAAAGTCTCATAAAATATATGAAAGTATCTTTAAAAGTTATACGTAATATATGTGAGGACTTGTGGGACTTTAACTGAATTAAATAAATTACTGAATAAATTGTCTTGAGGAGCAACACCACATCTTAAAAACATCAAATGATTGTGTTGATTTGTATTGCTGTTACATGTCTCTACTCCTGCCAGGGAACCTGCTGTCAAAGCATGTCACCCTCATCTAGCCTGCACCATCCTCACACTGTAGCCCGCCTGCAAACAATCTGCGAAACCATTGTCCAACAACACCCAGGTGTATCCCCTCTTTCTGCTGCTCCCTCCACCCCCCACCCCCCCAACTTTCCCCTCTTGGAGAGATCTCCATAGGTTTTCAGCTCTGATCAAATAGCTGAGTTGCCTTTTGATGTTTTCTTCTCTGGATGTCACTTTTGTAGAGTTCATTTTGCTCTTGCAATTTGAAGCACCTCTATTTGTCTTGTGCTACGAACACCAGCAGTAGACCATCGGTCTTTTAGAAGTCTTTGCAAGTTTTTCCTTATTACAAGCTTGGGTTTTCTTGCTAACACATCCTCCATTTTCACAAAGAATACTTCCGATCAAGTATCATTTAACTTCTGTATCATGGTGACCATCTCCCAGTATAATTTGTTCAAAACAGATAAATTACCTACTTGTTCCTATGGGAGTCAAGATTAGAGTGGTGCTAGAAAAGCACAGCAGGGACCTTGGAACCATCTACACAAGTATTGGCGATGATACCCACGATGTGCAGAGCACAGAGCACAGTGGCACATGCCCAGGCATTGACGTAGCCTGTCATGGCCAGCTGACATCATGGACCACATCTGAGCATGTGCGGGGTTTGGGGGAGGTGGGGAGGTGGTGGTGTTGGTTTGTTGTGATGTCTAATCACTGTTTCAGTAAAAAGTACAGGAGTTCCTCCGAGAATTCTGTCCAGTTTCAATTCTCCAATCAACATCCCACAAACAATTATCTGGTCATTATCACACTACTGTTTGTGAGACTTTGCTGTGTGCAAATCGCATGCCACATTCCTCACCTTGCAGTAGTGATATCTTTAGTCATCTGTAAAGTGCTTTGGGACTGTAATTGTGAAAGGTGCGATATAGTTCATCTCTTTTGCAATCAACAGTAATTTTGCAATCAACAACAGGAGAATTACAAGTATACCAGTAATTTTAAAAAGTCTCACACCGACAGCACTGATACGACATCAAATTTTCTTTTCCTATAGTACTCCATTACAGCAGAAAGCACTGTGGAAACTCATTGTGGCTCAGTTCTAATATCTGAAATCTTCAGTTGTGCTGAAATGCAAACACAAGTGACTCACATCTAGAATTTTGTGGCATCATGGGGCTTAATCTGTCGGGTAAGAGTTAACGTGAAGGCTATTATCAAATAGATATTTTTTGGCTTTGCTTGGGAGAAGCACCAAAGAAGATAAAGGTGAGAATCTGACCTTCAACAAATGGCACAAACTAAACCATATTCATTGCATTTGAAGCAAGCAACAGGCCAAGGAAAGCACTTTTTGTAAAATTGGTGATCCAAACTTGCAGTGAACTAAGCAGAAACGTCAAAGTCAGTGCCCATTGACGTGGAAATGAGTTTGTCCTTCTGTGTAAAGGGTTGCTATTCAGCAGGAAGTAAAATGTCTTCACTGACTGGTGAGTGTAATATATGGGGGATTAATTGTGCCAAAGCAATTGATCTTTCTGCAAGGAGGCTACTTAAACAGCATCGGGGGTTTGTAATGCAACTTGGTAAAGGGCGATGATGCCGACAGCTCATAAATCTATTGGGCTTTTCTGTCCTTTTGAATACTGCAAGTTAACCCGAATTGTAAAATAGTATTAAGTCCGTGTACATATGTCTGCAATACGCCTTTTCTTGGGGAAAATTGATTGCAAATATTTTTAATAGTGAAGTGATAGAACAAGCTGGGTTCTACCTCTCTCACACTGCTTCCTGTAAATGCTTCTGTTGTTTGAGGAATGGACAGCATCATAAAGCCACAATCTAGCATTGAGTTTAATGCTGTCCATTTTTCTAATCATGATGTGGAGATGCCGGTGTTGGACTGAGGTGTACAAAGTTAAAAGTCACACAACGCCAGGTTATAGTCCAACAGGTCTAATTGGAAGCACTAGCTTTCGGAGCGCCACTCCTTCATCCACCACCCGATAAAGGGGCAGCGCTCTGAAAGCTAGTGCTTCCATTTTTCCAAAGTAAATGTGAGAGCCAAACTCTAATATAAGTTAAACTCTCTACACTCCCCAGTGGGGACAAGCAGCACTGTGTTGGTCTCTTTTATGATTGAGAAATGTCAGCATGGTCATCCTGCTCTCCAGAGCATTTCCAAAAGGTAGAGGAGAACTTCCTGTCCAAAACATTGGTACTTCCTGATTTGCTATCCAAGCTCAGTAAGTGATGTTGTTAGAGGAAACTCCAGCAGAGCTGGTAATCCATAAGCAATCAAACTCCCCACCTCATCAGTCCATTTATTCCAGTTTCTAGAAATATAGAGCCTAGGACAGGCCATTTGGTCATCCAGGCCTGCATTGCCATTCAATATGATCATGGCTCAACCTTTATCTCAATGTTACTTTCACACTTTATCCTCATTGCCCTTTAAAATCCGAAACAAATCTATCTTAATATTAAATATATTTAGTGATTTGGTGTCCAAACCCTTCTGTATGGAAAGTACACATACCAACAGGATTGTATTAACTGTGTTAGAGGGAAAGTAAATAAGTGGACTTTTCGATTTAGAGGTAGTGGCTGTAATAAATAGCCACTGGGAGGTAAGGAATAATCACAGTACACATACAAAAGAATGGTTCACTACAGCATGGTTTAATTAAGGTAATCTCATTAGCAGCTCTGCATAACTGATATAGACAATACTTTGTGACGTCTGGTAACAACATTATTTGTCAGATGAAACTTAAGTTTCTAACGGTTATTGTTAATATCTGAGTGTGCTTCTTAGTGTAAATTGTTCACACCTTCATGATTCTGTTGACATTAGGATGTCTTCAAGGGCTTGAGATGTAGGCAAGGGATTTCAGATGAGTAAAGGGAGCTGTAAATTTGGAATGGAAGGTGAATAAGTCATGATATACAATGTCATTTTACTTGAGTTGATGGACTGGTCACATAGTCATCCAGAGTTGGATTAACTTACCATAACCTGCCTGTAGAGTGCAGGGCAGGTCAGGAGGAGTTGGTGAGGGGCAGCAATAAGCCCAGTGGAACCCTGACATAAGTGTTCCCCTGCTCTCCCAGCCTGACTGACAGGATTGACTTCCAGAGAGACAGGAAGCAGTCAGGTGGAGATCATAGAACGGGGCAGCTCTTTATTGCCTGGGTTGGGGAAAGTCCTGCAAGAGAGCGAAGCCAGATTGTAGGCTGGAGGAACTGGAGGTATGTGGAGAGAAGAGATCTTTGTGGGATGGCACGGTGGCTAGCACTGCTGCCTCACATCGCCAGGGACCCAGATTCGATTCCTTCCTCGGGTAATTGTCTGTCTGTGTGGAGTTTGCTCATTCCCCCTGTGTCTGCGTGGGTTCCCTCCCACTGTGCAAAGCTGTGTAGGTTAGATGGATTGGCCACGCTAAATTGTGGCCAGGATATGCAGGCTAGATGGATTAGCCATGGAAAATGCACGGTTACAGGGTCAGGGTAGGAAGGTGGGTTTAGGTGGGATACTCTGTGGGTGAGTATGGAGTCGATGGGCCAAATTGCCTCCTTCCACATTGCTGCAATTCTACAGGAGGTGAACTAAAATCATTGGAAGGTAAGACTTTAGGAGCACAGGTGGATGGGTAAGAGGAAGGGGATGATTGGAGATATTTGTCTGCACCATTGTCAGGAGAGATTGGAAGGAATGGGAAGGGGGAGTCAGCGCGTGATGATGAGGGAGTTGTCCAGGCAGGCACACTGGGTTCAGGAGACACTAATAGGCACTAGATTCAAGAGCGTGGTGCTGGGAAAGCACAGCAGGTCGTGCAGCACCCGAGAAGCAGGAAAATTAACGTTTCAGGCAAAAGCCCTTAACCGATTTTCCTGCCGCTTGGATGCTGCCTGACTTGCTGTGCTTTTCCAGCACCACATTCTTGACTCTAATCTCCAGCATTTGCAGTGCTCACTTTCGACTATTAGGCACTAACCTCCTGGATCCAGCAGACATTGCTTGGGGTAAACTGCCAAGATTTCCCGAAGCTCGGGAAACCTAGCCATCCCCAATTTAAATTACCAACGCAGAATGACACTGAGGCTTATGGCCTGCTAGTCATATATTTAAACACCAAACCTACCTCCTTGGAGGGGATCTTTCTTCCCGGTTCACAGCCCTGTCTCATTTTAAAATTGGACGTGGGTTGGTTAGGTTTGAAATTCTGTAATCCTCCTCTCACCCCTCCATCCGTCAGCCATGTCAGTGGCCGTGGCCTCACCACTGTCTGTTAGCTCAGGTCCCCATCCATTGACTTGAGTACAAAATCTCATTAGCCGAGTGAAGAGATAAATGTTTCCCATACAACCCTGTCAATTCTCCAGAAAGTCCTAATTTAATATGAATGGCAAACTAAATGAGAACTCTCAAACCCATGCTAATTATCTATGATCTGCAAAATGAACTGGCGTAACCAAACCTCACTTGCTTATGGGTAATTGTCTTCCAAAACAAAATGGAGCAGCATAAAACTGCAAATGGAATAATTAAATGCAAGTTCAAAGCATTTGTTAAGAAATATTCATCACACAAGCCATGATTAGTACCTGGAAGGTTTCCTACATACAGTAGACAAGGAGTTGGCACCATTCACGAGGCATGTATGTACTGGATTGGTCAGATGGGACTGTAGGCTTCAATAGGAAGATTAAGGTGGAATGATCTCTTAACATTTTCATTAAGCTTTGTGATCTAGAATGAATAAAAGTGATTAGTGATTTTTAACTTTCAACCAAATGTAATTAATTTTAATGTCAGTTTAATCTCTGCTCAGAAGAGACTGCCAGAACTTCATCCCATTTTGTCTGCAGAACATATTATGTTTATTTGCCATATAAGCTGGGGAGGGGGGAGGGGATGGTTGGCTCAGTTGTGCAACGTAGATTAAAGCTGACTGTATGGGTTCAATTCCCATACCAGCTATGGCAGTTAATGGAAGCGTGCTCCCTTGCTTTATCCCATGCTTGTAAAATAGTTCCCTCAAGCAATGGTTCCCAAAATGAATTGTCCCTCTTTAATGGAGAGAGATACCCATGACCCTTTGTGGCACCTATTCAATGCCTTTGAGTTATTCTTATTTCCTGCAAAACCACATTCATTCAGAAGCAAACATTTTCCATTTTGTGCACCAATGGAAATGTTCAGCATAAGTTCAATGATTGGAAGGTTTCTGTTGATGACTACAGAGAAGCTGAAGGGTTTATGGAGATAAGAATGATTGGAAGGTCATAATGGCTGCAGAATAGGCAACCAGTGTTGGAACTGTGGGGAGTTGGACAGAAAGTGGGACATAGGGTTAGAGGTTAAACAGTAGAATGGAACAAGACTGAAGAGTTGTTGCAAAGAGGAGGTTATGTTGAAGGGTATGTTGAAAGGTAAGCCATTGGAGGTTTTATGAACAGCATCTTGGCAAGGCAGATGCTTCATCGGAGGTAGAAAGAATGTCAGAAAGGGTTTTGATGTAGTGGGATAGGGTTGACATACACATCTGTGTGGTTTCTGATATTCCAAATTCCTGATAATCCAATGGCAATAGGATAAACTACTCGATTTCCAACATTAATATAACAAGGTAAAATCACTACCCTGTGTGCTACTGTACAGTATATTACAGTGCTATTGACACCATATAAATGAATATTCTTTGCTGTCTTTAGTTAGGATTGGTATTTGAAAATGTTCTCAGTGTAATAAAAGTCCAAGTGCAGTGAACGCATCCATGTGCAGTGACAGTGCAGTTGGAGAATAAAATGCTAACCAGGGCGTTGCACTAGATCTAAACAAAAGGAAATCCACAGCACTAGAAGTTTGGGTCTTTCTTCGCCTCCCGCGTGCGTGTGTGTGTTCTGACCTTGACTGTAACAACAGCAATCAAAGGGAGTTGACTTCTTTTAGCACCCTGCAGACAAGCAGATTCAGAACACTTCCTTCTGAGATTTGGTTTAAACTGCTTGCTCTATCACCTCAGCTTGTAGTGCTGACAACTAGTGTAAATATAATCGCTTCAGGTAGATCTCCGTCAAGTTTGGCTGTGGATTTTACATGGGTGTTTAATCAACTGGATAAATTGTAATTCAGGTCATGGTTAAAATGTGTCCTCGCAGTATGCTTAGATGATTTTTAAACCTCTTTGGAACTAAATATTTTTCACAATATACATGAAAGACTGGAAATATTTATGCAGGCAATATATCCCCCCCAGGCTGTGTTTTTAACACCATTTGTTTGGTATAGCTACTCAAACTGCAGTGCGACGCTGTGAGAAAAGCTGGCTGGTTCTGTTGTGCAGAAAGTAACATCCAAGCTTTGCAATGTTTTCTGTGTTTACCAAATTATGGGACTTCTGCCCTGAGGCTCATTCAAAACCAATAGTGTGCTTGAGATGAGTGTAAGGTCACATCAGCTAAGATTTGAGAAAGAGAGAAAGGAGGAAAGAGGAAAGATGTGTATTTATACAGCGTCTTTCATGGTGTCAGGATTCCCAAAATCCTCAGTAGTCAATAAATTAATTTAGAAGTACACTTCCAGTTATGATGTAGGAACTATATTAAATGTTGCAAGTAACATCAGCACTTAAATCCACTCTGTGTTCGATGTAGGTTCAGGGATATTGGTACTATTTAAAAGGGCTTTTGGATCAGCCTGGCCCTGTGAAACTTCTGGGGCTGAGTAGCTCTCTCACTGTCAACACTGGATCTGACAATACAGACAGACCAGGAAGAAACTAAGTTTATTTTTGTTAAGTCATTTTGATTGTAGCTAAGTAACAGTAGAGATGTTACAATGACATTGTATGGATTAATTTTCACCTTTGCCACTTAGGCAGTAATCTGACAAAGCAGATTGCCAGTCTATTATAGAACCGCCTCCATTTCTCATCCCATTGACTGGAAATGATAAAATCTTAACTGCAGGTTCACGCTCCTATCCCTATCGAGTGACCTCTGCAGAAAAGTGGAAGTTCCTTGCCTCCGAAGCCCTCAGTGCGTGAACACTCCCTGGTCAGCTCCGGGCAAGAATAGCCACATGGGGAAGAGAAGGAACAGATCTATATACGAAAGTTTCTCAACAGCCTTGTGGATAAATGCACTGCAAAGCAACACTGAACCTTGCAGTTCAAGAAGAGCCCCACATTCAGAGCTAGCATGAAGCGATTTAGTAATCAGCAGTAGTGGTTGTGTGTCATCGGTTAGAGGTATCCTCCTGGATTGTGTGTGGGTGTGCATGCTTGGGAGCCTCAGAAGAAGACAGCATCTTGCTTGATCGATACCTTCTTATGGCTGAATAATTTGTAGACACTCATACGAGTTAGGCAAAGAAAGGGCACTGGTGTCTGAGAACAGAGAGTTGCCAGTGGGGGTAAACTATTCCTCAGCTTTTGTTCACCCCCATGAGAGAAAGAGAGAACATAATGAAGAGGAAAAAAATTTTTTTTTTTTGGGAGCTTCAGCCGGTGATGGTTTCTTCACAGCAAATTGACTCATAACATGAACTTTAGCGATTTGACTTGTCTGTTCAAATTTCCCTTGCGTGAGTTCAATCAGTGGGATGACTATAATCACATCATTTTGGCTGACAGCACAGATGTTGTATATGATGTTGTTGCACATTTTTGATGGTGAGCAACTTTTTTTTAACAATTGCCCTTTAAAAGTTTGCGAAAATGCTGCAATGTTATCTTCTTGGTTCATGAACAGAAATGTCACAGCAATCAAAATATAAAGATTCTAATATCCCACCCTGCTTAAAGACTGTTAGGAAAAAGAATCTGAATTTAAGATTGTATTTATCACGAGATTAACAGAATTTCTGTTCGATATAATTTGTTTTGTCAATCTCCTTTAAGTATCTTGTTAAGAAAAGTTGACTTTGTCTTTTTTTAACATCGCCCCTTCCACACTAATCAGATTCTAATTTATTCCTCTTCTATATGCGTAGCCTGAAACAAATCCCGCAGTTCATACTTTTTGTGCCTCTTCAAAAGGAAAAGGGTGTGAATGTGCCAATGTCCCAGACAAGTGAATAAATTCCTCATTAATTACATGACCATTTAACACTGGGTATCTAAACAATAAGCCATGGAATTTCATTGTTAAAAAGACCCTTTTGCATTTTCTGACCTAAAGATACCGGCCTAATAAATTATCTTTGATAATGACTTCCCATGGGAAGCAAAATAAACCAGCTAATTGTAGGAAAAGGAAGTGGGACCGAGGGTTGTTCATAGATAAATATTCAATTCCACTGAGGAAGCAGCTTGCTGGCCTTTGCAAGGCCTATGAAACTAGGCCCAACAATTGTAGAGACTGTTTTGGATGCAGGATGGGACACACCTTCCAGGTCCCAAGGAAATGAAGGCGACAGCAAAGACAACTCACTCCTCCCTGGTATAGTGTTGTCTGTGGGAGTCATCACCAGCTCTGGCCAGTAGCCAAACAAGTCAAAATGATTTATACCTTTAAGCTGTCTCTTTGAGTGCACGTTCCAAGGCAACTCACTGCTTTCATTCATGGTTTAACGCCATGGAACCTTCCCACTCTTTCGCAAACACTTAGACCAAAGATTGCCAATCTTCCTGTTGTTCTGATTGATGTTTGTTATTAAGTTTATAGTTATGCTTTCCAGTCTTTTTTTTCTTTTTTGATTTTGAACTTTGGTTCTCATTAAACTATAGTAATCACTGTCTTAAATTTTAAAATGTCTCAGCCTACAATATCAATGATGGAGCACGTTAATTTGTCAAAAGGTAGGGTGTCAGCCTTAGCTTCGTGATGTGATTTCACGTCTTAGCCAAAAGGTTGCTTGTTCATATTCCAGCCCAGGGAACTGAGCACAGAATCTGGGCTGATTTGGTGAGATGCAGTACTGAAGTGGTCTTGCACTGTCGAAGGTGCTGTTTTCAGATGAGACATTAAAAACCATTCTTCTATTTGGCTCCTCAGGTGGAAAGAATCCCACATCAGTGTTTAGAAAAGCTATATGGATATTCTCCTTGTTGTCCCGTCCAACGTATCTATTCTTTAACAACAATTATTTTGTCTTTATCGCTTTGCCGTTTGTGGGACTATTTGTGTGGAGTGAATATTCTATGTCCTACACTAGTGACTCTATATGGCCTTATTTGGCTGAGAAAGCATTTTTGAATTACTTATACACATGCACAGAATTTCCTTCCTTCTTTCATTAATTTGATACAAGGCAAATAATAAATGATTTTGCTACTGCCTTTGCAACTGAACTGCTGGTGATATAAAGACATGCATGAGTTTTGAGATAAAACACTTTTTTTATTTTTTTAAATACCCAATACTAAATTTCAATGTTCTCTACTGCACTGAAACCTAATTGTTTCAAAGATGTCAATGTTTCCAAATTATCAGGGCATTGAAGCAATATGATGACAAAAGTATATGTGTCCAGTTGTCATTTGTTATGTAGTTTTTTTATTGTTTAGAAATTAAATCCCAATAATTGTGTTAGCCTGCAAGTGTCTGAGTTTGCTGATAGTGTCAGTTATATCATTGTTGCAGCACAGAAGGAGCTCACTTATCCTGTCATTTGTGTGCTTGTTGCCCGTGAGAGAAACACAGTTAATCCCACTCCTGCCTTTTCTCTGTAAATCTTCAGATAGGTTATCTGATTCTCTTCTGAAAGCCACAAGTAAATCTACCTCCACTAATCTCAAATAGTGCCTTCCAGATCTCACCACTCACTGTATAATAAAGTTTTACCTCTTGTAACCTTTGATACTTTTGCCTATTCAGTTTATACCTGTGTTTTGTTCTCAATCCTTTCACCAATGGGAACAGTTGTCCCTTACCTATTCTTCCCCAAACATCTTTATCAAAACCCCTCTTAAATTTCTTGTAATTTAAGGAGAACAGCTCCAGTTTCTCTACTTGATCCATTGCTGAAGTCTCTTTATCCCTGAAACCATTCTTGTCAATCTGTACCCTTCCAACAATTACATCTTCACTCAGCTAATCCCATGCTGCCACTTTCCCTCCTATTCTGTGAGCTTCAACTTTGCTGACAAGCCTGTTCACTGCCGTTTTGTCCAATGCTTATCTTTAGTCCAAATACACAACATCAACTGCACTACCCTCATCCACCCTCTCTCTTACGGTTTCAAAAAATTTGTGTTAATCACAATTTACCTTTGACCAATCTCCCTGCCTGTCCTTAATTAAAGCACCTAAGTAACTTATAATTCCATTATAGTAGAACATAGAACTGGACAGCATAGGATCAGGCCCTTCGGGCCACAATGTTGTGTTGAACCTGACGCCAAACTAAACTAATCCCTTCCACCTGGCCTTGGTCCATTCTTTGCTTATTCATGTACTTACCGAAAAGTCCCTTCAATGCCTCTGTTGCATTTGCCTCCACCACCACCAGAGGCAGCCTGTTCCAGACTCCTACTACACTCTGTGTAATAAACTTGCCCCTCACATCTCTTTTGAATGTTCTGTCTCTCACCTTAAATTCAAGCCCTCTAGTTTTAGACATTCCAACTCTAGGGAAAAAGATTTTGACCATCAACCCTATCTATGCATCTCGTAATTTTATAGACTTCTATTAAGAATCCCCCTCAGCCTCTGCTGCTCCAGAGAAAACAGCCTGAGTTTTTCTAGCCTCATGTCTTCATGTCTTCTAATCCAGGCAGCATCCTGGTAAATCTCTATTGCACTCTCTCCAAAGCCTCCACATCCTTCCTGTAATGTGGTGAACAGAAATGAACACAGTACTCTGTGTCTAAGTATTGTGTCCCCAAGAGCTCTCACACCTCTGTGGTTAAAATAACTGGCCTGTTGTTGCTTAATTAATTCTTGTACCTTTTTCTTAATGAGAGTATAACATTTGCAATTCTCCAGTTCTCTGGCATCGCCCCTGATTGAATGATTATGACCAATATCTTTGCATCTCCATGAAGTTAAAGTGATCTACTAAATTTAAGTATAGATAGCTTTTAAACACTTCTTTGAAGTTTTACCCATATAGTATTTCATTTCTTCCCTGGATCTTGGGCAGCACCTTCTTCCTTGATAGACAGATACAAGTATACTCATCTAGTCTTAACCTCGGTTATTAAAATTTATGGGCAGCACGGTGGCACAGTGGTTAGCACAGCTGCCTCACAGCACCAGAGACCTGGGTTCAATTCCAGCCTCAGGCAACTGACTGTGTGGAGTTTGCACATTCTCCCTGTGTCTGCGTGGGTTTTCTCCAGGTGCTCCGGTTTCCTTCCACAGTCCAAAAATGTGTGGGTTAGGTGAATTGGATGTGTTAAGTTGTCCGTAGTGTTAGGTGAAGGGATAAATGTAGGGGAATGGGTCTGGGTGGGTTGCGCTTCGGCGGGTCGGTGTGGGCTTGTAGGGCCGAAGGGCCTGTTTCCACACTGTAAGTAATCTAAAATGCAGCTTTGGTAATGCAGCCATTAATTAAAGGGCTCTGTGGGAGAGTACTTGAAGCGATCCAGTGTTGGTGAACATTGACATCTGCTGTGGTGCAGTGTTGGCGAGTTGTTTACTCCATCTGAATTAAGACTCACACTTGCAGATTCTTAAGAAGTAAGCAAGTACAATGCAGATAATTGCGTACAGGAGGCATAAAGTGTCAACAGTCCATCCTCCAAACTGAAAGATCCTTGCTCAAGTCCAACTCAAGAAAACTGCTCATGTTGTTGAGACTGCCACTTCTGAACAGCATGGAGGCAGCTGAATGCATCCAGTCCAAGTGGAGAAGCTCCAACAGCGATTTGCATTTATATTATACAATTTAAAGCAGTCTGTGGCCATTTCAGTGCAAAAGCTAACTTGATAAAATGAGATTAGGACAGTTTAAGGAGCATATCAAAGAAGAAACAATGATGAGAGCTGGAGAAATCATCATAGAATCACTGAGTGCTTCCAGTGTGGAAGCAGGCCATTTTGCCCATTGAGCCCATGCTGACCCTTCAAATAGCATCCCACCCTATAACCCTGTATAACCCATGGCTAATCCTCCTAATCCCCACATCCCTGGACACTATGGACATTTTAATATATCCAATCCACCTAACCTGCACATCTTTGGACTGTGGGAGGAAAGTTGAAGGGGGAGAATCTGAATTCGGGTATCTGAAGGCATTGCTGTCAATGTTGCAACAGAGGGATTATGGTGGATCCACCCTCATTAATTGAACATGAATTACAACATCAGTTCTCAAGATAATCAAGGTGACAAGGACTTGAAAATGAGGTGAACATCGATTTTCTGGAGGAGTGTCTACCACTTTCAGCATTGGAACAGAAACCAAGTCTTTTGCGCTGTGAGATTCTGGATCAGATTGCAGTGAATTGAATGCAGTCTGTTAGTATTTGCACCTTGTCTTGAGCCTTCACACAGACTGATCAAGTTTGGTATGTAGGCAGTGGTTTCCTTCCAGACTGAGATTGAGTTGGAATCCATCCTGTCTGTAACTGAACAACTCGAACCAGTGTAGTTCACAGCCAGCTCTTGCTGCATATTTCTGGGTTACAAGCCAAACATTCCTGAATAAGGGATGAATTGTGAAGATGCTTGTGAATAAAAAAGTGGCTATGTAGAAGCTGATGTAATTTTCACGTAGGTGTTTCATTTCAAAGAAAATGATTTTTAAGTATGGCTACTGGAATTTGTAATACCCCATTTTGCCTGTGTTTACATGCAGGATTTTTTTCCAATTACAAGTTAAAAATTCCAAGCAACAATATCTCTTTGAACTGGCACCAAGAGGTGGGAGTTCTGCCCTGAATTAAAACGATCACAAAACAGCTCTGCAATTTTATGTTAAACCTACAAGAAATTAGAGTTTCCAACTGTGGGGAGAGTGGGGCTTATTATTTAGGTTTACCCTGCATTTTTTTTCATCTTATTGGTACATATTTTGTGTCAGGTCATCTCATCCGCCCAGTCTAAGTGGTTATTTGGCAGCAGTATAATTACAGTTTTGATTTCTACATGTGTATAATTTACATTCTTCTGTAGGAAACTAAACTTGCCAAAAAAACAAAGCCAACCTGTTGACATAATTTCATAATGATGGAGCTTGACTTGTAAATAATTTCAATTTTTGAAATAATTTTCAGTCATACCTAAGAATCCAAAGTTCTCTCCATCTCTCAGGAAATCCGATCAATCCAAAAATACCAACATCCTGGAGATTCCACAAGCCAATCACATTGACTGAGAATGCCAGCGGACTATTCCATCTTAAGGGGGTTTCCCAGCAGAGCCCAATTTTGAATCCACCCAAAGTCTAGACACGAGTGCACTTCAAGTGAGGTCACTGCAGAGTGATGGAAAATCGGAACCACAGTGACTTCTCCACACAACCTGAGATGCAGCTGTCTCACCCGTTCATGCATTTGTCACCCGGTGATCTGAATCCCTAGCATTATACAGAGTTTTACAAATTTCCTAAAATCCTCTTTTTGTTTTAAGAGAAGGAATTTTAAATAAAAGTCTCTCATGGAATATGGGCATCACTGGCCAGGCCAACATTTATTGCCCATCCCTAATTGCCCAGAGGGCAGTTAAGAGTCAACCACATTGCTGTGGGTCTGGAGTCACATGTAGTCCAGGTGAACCAGATGGATCTTTCCTGACACTCGATGATGCTTTCATGGCCAACATTAGCCTCTTAATTCCTGAATTTTATTGAATTCGAATTCCACCATCTCCTGTGGCAGGATTCAAACCCGGGTCCCCAGGACTTTATTCTGGGTCTGTGGATTAATGGCAATAATACCACTAGATCATTGCCTACTTATACAGAATACTAAATTAAACTGTTCACAATCTATATCAATGGTTTGGCTGTGGGGACCAATTGTAATATTTCCAAATTTGTTGATGTGGGATAAGAACATACAGTGTAAAGAGGGAAGCAATGAGGTTTTAACTTGGGCAAGTTACCTGAATGAGCAGGAATATGGCAGATAGAATTTAATGTGAATAAGTGTTAAATAATTCACTTCAGTGGAAAAACGGACAGGCAGATTACCACTTGAATGAAGTGTGGCTCTCCGAAAGGATCTGGGTGGTGTTGTTCGTGGGTCACTAAAAGTTAGCATGAAGATAAAACAAACAGGTATAAAGTATTTTGGCATTAATTTCAAGCGTATTTGAGAACAGCGTAAAGATGTCTTGCTGCAATTATATAGAGCCTCAATGATACCTCACCTGGAGTATTGCATACAGTTTTAGTTTCCTTATCAAAAGAAGGATATACTTAACATAAAGGGAGTGCAAAGAAGATTCATCATGGATTGCCTTCAAGGGTGAGATTAGAAAATACAGACTTAGTTTTCTCTGTTTTGGAAAAATGAGAGATAATCAAATTGAAACTTTGAAAATTCTTACAAGGCATGACAGGGTGAGATGGCCAGTTACACTAGAGCCAGAAGACATCATCCCAGGATAAGGGCAGGTCATGTAAGGCTGAAATGAAAAGGAATTTCTGTACTGAGGATGGTAAATCTTTGGAATTCTCTACTCCAGAGAGATTTGGAAGCTCCATCACTGAGCTGGTTCAGGACAGAAAGTATTACGTTTCTGGAGACTTAATGACATTAAGGGATAGGGAAATAATGCATGAAAATGGCAGCCATGACGTAGAATAATGTGACAGGCTTGATGGGCTGAATAGCCTATGCCTATTCTTATGTTTGGATCAGAAGGACCAGATCGCAGAGTGTTTGTTCTGAGCCAGCTAATCATCTGGGGATAAACAAATAGCCGCCAGAGATACGCATCTTTTGAGATAAGTTCAAATTAAAATGTTAACATTAAAATAAAATAACCAGCTCTGATGTTGGAGCCAGATCTGCACTTATGGTAAGAAGTAGCAGTTATAATGTTTATCTGGAGTAAATAAACCTATTGTTGATGGTCAGTTTTGCTGTGTCAGTGTTTTTATAATAGTCTTCAATTAGGTTGCAATGCAGTTAGGTAATTGATATAATGATATTAAGTCCAAAGCAACTAAACCCTGTATCTGGTTCTTTAGTTGTTTTTATCTAGGTATGAAGTGCATAGTATCCATGCTTCCTTATTTTTGCAGCAAGGTTTGTAACCTAGCTTTCTAAAGTAAGGAATTTAGATTTAGTGGAGCATGCTGTGGGGTACTGTAAAAGTTGAGCATTAAAGCAGCTGAACTCTACGCCTCTGGGTTCTAGAAAAATGTCGCATAGTATAACTGGGACACAAGAATGTGCTTTCTACTCCAGTAGCCAAAAACATCGCCTACTTAAAGTAGCTTTGCAATGCAAACAGAGTGCAAGGTACAAACTGACATCAATTATATAAATGGGCTTTTGTGCACAGCTGCCTGAGCTGGATAAATGCTTTGTGTGAGATCTTTAATTACTGCCGAATGCCAGAGGAGTCCACTTGTGTCAAAGAACATGGCTAATGCAAGACCCAATGTCTTTTTTTCCCTTCACCCATCTTCTGCTTCCTATCTGGTCTTCACACTTGTTGTCTGGACAGAGTGGTCAATTACCCTCTTTTTACATTCCATCTCCCACTGCATAGGAAGGCACCTTCACACAATATGGATGGTCAGAACACTAACATTTAGGAAATAGCTCTCGTGGTGGCTTTTACACATCAGGGAGAATTAAGATGGGGGGTTTGGAATTAATGTGCTATAATTTCTCAACAATAGTACCCCAGAGAGGACCTTAACAAAGAAATCTGCCATTTGAAATCCGCTACACTCACACAAATTCCCGCCTCAGGCAACTGACTGTGTGGAGTTTGCACATTCTCCCAGTGTCTGCGTGGGTTTCCTCCGGGTGCTCCAGTTTCCTCCCACAGTCCAAAAATGTGCAGGTTAGGTGAATTGGCCATGCTAAATTGCCTGTAGTGTTAGGTGCAGGGGTAAATGTAGGGGAATGGGTCTGGGTAGGTGCGCTTCAGTGGGTCAGTGTGGACTTGTTGGGCCGAAGGACCTGTTTCCACGCTGTAAGTAATCTAATCTAATCTGAAATTCATGTGAAGTAATTTGCTCTATCTCTAGCCTGCCTGCTTGTTATGTTTGCATGAGTGCAGATTGAGATTTTGTTGGCCCACTGCTTCTTCACCAGTCAGACAGCCTTATTAGTGTCCTGTTTGAGAGACTGGGCCAGAATCAAGAGGTCTTCAGGTGTTTAATAGGGTATTGTCGGGTCTTCTCTATGATTAATGGCCTCCAGCATCAAGAGGCAATCGGAAGCTGCCAGTTCCTCACCTTGCCAGTGCAGCATGAGCAGTGGCTGCTAGTGGCACTGCACCCCCTTGAGACCCAGGGCTGCAGTGGGACTCCAGGTTCCTGTAAAAACTAAACTTGTTTTAGCTGGGTGGAGTTAAAGGGTGAAGGAGACTCCTGATCCCTGCAGTAGCGTTGAGTGTCAGACAGCTCATTTCATGAGAAAAACAGACATCCTGCTGCTGTTGCTCAAGAATCTCGTGTCAGTCCCTTTTGCCCTCCTACTTAATCTGGGACATTTTCTGATGAAGGGCTTACATTTGAAATGGCGACTCTTCTGTTCCTCGGATGCTGCCTGACCAGCTGTGCTTTTCCAGCACCGCACTTCTTGACAGAGTCCTTCCAGCCACCACGAGACAGTTGGAAGGTCTCTGTCACTGTTTGCTGTTTGCTAATCTCCCCAACAAACACAGGCCTAGTTCCCTCCATAGTGTGCTGTGTAAATTTGAGCTCACACAAGTTGAGTTAATTCAACTTCCATATCCCCAGTCAACCTGATCGTGGATGATCTGTATCCAATGTCCTCCAATTACCTGTCTTTGCTTAATATCTCTTGATGTGGGGAGGTGATGGCATAGTGATAAAGTCACTGAACCATAATCCCAGCTGTGCTGGGTTTGACTCTCGCCATGGCAGACGATGAAGTTTGAATCTGATAAAACCCTAACCTAATGGTGATTACTGTTGAAAATCAGTGATGCCCTTTTAGGGAAGAGAATCTGCCATCCTTACCTGGTCTGGTCTATAAATGACTTCAGACACACAGCAAAGTGATTGGCACTTCCCTGCCCTCTGGGCAATTAATCTTGATCTTTCCAGCAAAGCTCACAGCCAGTGAATGAATATTGATATTACAAAAGTTTGTCAACCTCAGTTTTGAAAGCTCCAAATGACCCAGGTCATTCAGCATCCACCAGGTTTTGGAAGATAAAATTCCAGACTTCAAATGCCCTTTGATTCTTTTTTTGACCAAGAAGACACTGATGTTGCTGCTAAATGGCTTGACTCTAATTTCAGAGGCTTGGTCTGGATTGCGCTCATCACATAGAGTCATAGAGATGTACAGCATGGAAACAGACCCTTCGGTCCAACCCGTCCATGCCGACCATATATCCCAACCCAATCTAGTCCGAACCTGCCAGCACCCGGCCCATATCCCTCCAAACCCTGCCTATTCATATACCCATCCAAATGCCTCTTTAAATGTTGCAATTGTTCCAGCCTCTGCCACTTCCTCTGGCAGCTCATTCCATACATGTACCACCCTCTGCGTGAAAAAGTTGCCCCTTAGGTCTCTTTTACATCTTTCCCCTCTCACCCTAAACCTATGCCCTCTCGTTCTGGACTCCCCCACTCCAGGGAAAATACTTTGTCTATTTACCCTATCCATGCCCCTCATGATTTTGTAAACCTCTATGAGGTCACCCCTCAGTCTCCGACGCTCCAGGGAAAACAGCCCCAGCCTGTTCAGCCTCTCCCTGTAGCTCAAATCCTCCAACCCTGGCAACATTCTTGTAAATCTTTTCTGAACCCTTTCAAGTTTCACAACTTTAAGGATAGGAAGGAGACCAGAATTTCACGCAATATTCCAACAGTGGCCTAACCGATGTCCTGTACAGCCTCAACATGACCTCCCAACTGCATACACCCTAACAAATCATTGTCACCATTGTGATTATATTACCTCCCAATTTTCTAGATCTGAGGCAATGCAAACCACAACCTATACAACCTACTCTTGATATTTAAACCTTTAGGCTCTGGGGTCAACCTGGCGAAACTGTGCTGTCCCAATTGTCTTGCTTTCCATCTTGTAAAAGTGCCTGGATTTACTGGTACGATAGTTAAGTTGTAACCTCTCGTTAGTCCCCATGTGAGCAAAAGAGTGGTTTATTCTTTACTAATCTCACCGTCAAACACAGATCCTGAGTTTGAAGTCAGATGTTTGGCACTGAGCTGCTAACAACAGACCCTTGCCAACAGACCACTTGGTGGCACCTAATACATGTTTATGCTTCGAATAGTGTGGTCACCAGCAAAATACATCATTCTCCAAGATCAGCTGCACTTGTGTTTAGAAGAAAAGATCAAATGCTGTTGACCTGAGCAAAGCATAACATCATACTTTGTTGGGTGCAATGACTCACCTGTATTTTTTTTAAAAAAATGTTTAACAACTGGGAATCCTTGATTTTTCCATGTACAATAGGAGTCCTGGCATTCGATATATGAGCTAGAGAAGTGGTGGTCTCATGTTGCAGCATTGCTGGATCTGTATCACAAAAAGTGATGCCTCCTGGAGCCTACAATGAATGTGCAGCACCCTTTCTATTAAAATCACACAAGTGCTTTTGTAAAGAGGGAATTCCTGCCTGGGGCAGTCCCATTGCATTACAAGAAAGAAATCATAATGATTTGTACTTTAAACCCCTAATGAAAGGCTTGGTTTCCATTATATTGTACAATTGAATTGGTATCCACATAATATATTAGCTATTAACACCTCTGATTACCCATACAGTACACTTCGACCTTGTAGTCAACATTTTACATACAAGTACAACATTAGCTCTCTACACTTTGGGAGATGCCGAGGGAGATAGAGAGAAAGGCTGTTTAGGAAACTAGTTGTAAGAATTCATATGTTAATGACCTCCTCAGCATCTGTGGAGACATGTTAAATTATTCTGGCACAATGCTACAGACTTGCTGACATCACTTAATTGTGAAGTAAGATGATTACAGAGGGTCCTGGATAGACATTCATTCAGTCTTTGTGTGTGTGTGTGTGTGTGTGTCGGGAAAAGCTGTCAGTAACAGAAGGAAGTTTACTTTAGTTTCTGCAGTCTTTGTCTCTGTAGTATCTCATAAACGGTTTGTGGGTCTTAACAGCCAGCCTCCAGGAGTAGATAAGGATAAGAGGCGCATTATTTAAGGAATGAGGTAATTCGCACCAGGCCTGGAGTCTGGGTCGTTATTCTGAGAAACCCTTTGAAGCCAGCGAAAGAATTTGGCTTTTACTGTGGTATGTGCCTTACTGCTTTTCTAGTATTTGTGGTCACTGACTCAGTGCTGTGTCACAGAAGTGTTTGCGATTTAAGCGTGATCATAAGGTTAAAATCAGGGGTTATATGTATTAATGCTGATGAACCGATTCAATTTTATATTTTTTGTGTAATATACAAATCTCCAGTAAAGTTACAATGTGGAGCTTTTATTTTACAAAAGGAACCTTTTCAGTGTAAAAGGCGCACCAGGTAGACTGAGTTAGCTTTATCTTCCAGACTGAATGGACGGCAGGTTAAAGGCTCTGTCTGTGTGGCGATTTCTTCAGTTGTTAATGAGAGAAATATGAATTCTCTGCTTCAGGCGGCACAATAACTTATTTTTTCAAATGCTTTGCGATATGTTTTGTAATTGTCCCCAGTTGGATGTGGGTTGGAAGGGTCTCTCTCTCTCTCTCTCTCCATGTTTGTGGCTCATAGGGAGCGGCGCAAAGTTCACTGTCTGTGTTGGAGCTCAAAGGAAGTTGGTGGGTTTCCTTTCTCTCCCAAGTCTGTTCTCCCGACGCCTTCGTATACAAGGCGCTGGTAGCTGCGGTGCTGGGAATGTTTTCAGCAGTTGGCGTGATCATTAGAGTGAACGAGCGAGCGGAGGGGGTCGGATTCTACGCTGGAGAGTCAGGCAGCTCAGTCTGAGAGTGAAGGCTCAGCAAACCCCTGCTCTCGCTCGCAACAGGAAGAAAGTGGTGGTCTTTCAGCTGTAAGTAGTTAGTCACAGAAGGAATGCTGCGCTGCCTTTTGAAGGGAGAGATTGTGAAGGGGTCCCTTCTTTGGTAGCACCACACGTGGCACTTTGTGTAAGTCTCCGCGCTGGAAGAATTTTAACTGTCAAAAGTTCCCTAATTCAGAAATAATGCTTCTGACCAAGAATGATTTGGTGTGTTTTAGAACATTCCCGTTGTCAGTCCGTGGAGGAACTTCCCCTGCTTTTTTCCTCTGAGTCCCCTTGTAGCGTGTGTACAGTTCCCCGCTTGGTTGCATGTGGACGATGACAGATTGCCAGACAGTGCACATTAATGCAAGAGGAGTGTCCACCCAGCCAAGACTTGCTTTTCGCTCCCTGACCAGATTATTTTTGCACATTTTCATCTCGACTCAAGGGACGGTCGGCTTGCTTTCTGAGACTCGCGTTATGAGCTGAAGTAGCTTGTAACCGGGTGAGTTGGTGCACGTTACTGTCAACCTCAGTTAGGTTTCACAGCTTCGGACGACTTGCCAGGTGGTCTGATGTAAGGCTAGGCTGCTCTGTGAAGTATTGGCAAAGACTTGGCCTTGAAATTACAAAATCAAGGGAGTTCAGCGGGGGCAGGGTGAGGCACCACCCCTTAGGTGCACTCCCAGGGTTTCGACTGGAGGAGAACGGAAAATACGGCGTATTTGTGAGCTGTCAGTTAGAAGTTTGGAACAGACCAGCACTCAGGAACCTTTTGCTCCCGTTGGAGTTGCCATTAAATAACTGATTCAACACGCAACGGTGCAATACTGTCAGGTATTGAAAATTTAAGGACTTTCTTAAACTAATGATATGGGGCAAGTGCAGGAAATTGGGGATGAGCGCATCTTTAGTGGCAGTTATGTCGATGAGAGACAGTATGGGCCGGATGTATGAATCTGTGTGAATTTATAACGCTTTCACTCATTTTTGTGTCAGCTTAACCTGTCTTTTTTTGGGGGGGAAAAAGTACAATAGGGCCTCAAAAGTGATGTTAACATAGATAACAGGGGTGTTTTTGATTACTGGAAATAATGTGTGTAGATTTGTGCATAGTGAGCATCCAATATTCTAGATTAAATTTCCATCTCTAATTATTTCTCCATTTCACATTCCAAATTTACCTTTAGTACATTTAAAGACAGAAAAATAGTTGCTTCCACACCGTCCCAGTTATGAGAGCAGAAAACTGGCTTTTGCCTCAAGTATATTGTTTTAATATTTATCAGCCTTTTACTTCCTGGCCGGTATTGGTTCCCCTTCTTTGTTTTCAACTCCTCTCCTGGAAGCAGCAAACCTTGCTGGCTTGCGATTTCGCAAATGTTGGGCCATCCTTCTGAACCATATGCAGCCAGGGTCATTAGGCATGTGCGCGCCTTGAAGGCAACTATTTGACTGTCAGAGGCATCGCTGCTGAGATGGATGGTGTCCTCATCTGGCAACTAACCATAAGCCCTGACAACCAAGATTGCTGGTCACCAGCAAATAACCCCTTGCCCATCCTAGTTGCACAACATGAGACAGCTGACTCAGTCCTCAGTCTATCAGGTTAGACATGCCTGAATTTGTACTGGTGTTAAGCTAATCCCTGAGATATATAATTTTTACAGGAGCAAGCCTTTTAAACAGAATTAACAAAATAAATGCATTACTGTTCACACGGCGCATGGGTCTACCAGTATTTCTGATATTGCTTTCTCAAGATTAAATCTTCCAAATAAAATGGTAAGTAAGTGGTGTGGATAGAGTCTGCTACATTTGTAGAAGGAATATACACAATGATCTAAGTTGCATTAGATTTAGAGCTTACCAAGAACCCATTAATTAATCTGTCACTGGGTCTATTAAAAGTCAGTCACTTGACAAGATTCATTTTAAATGTGTGTTCAGTGAACCAAGACAAGTATCTAGCTATCTGATTACACTTTAGAAATCCATACTAACACTAACCAAATTAACACTAGACTTTTTTTTTCCTATTGTCATGCCAATGTGCAATAACATATATACTATGTGTAATTTACTGTATCGTTTCTAGACATTTTATTAAATCTTCAAAATAGCTAAAGGTTTTAGCTCTTGCTGTTATGAAGTGATATGTTGCCAAGGGTTTGCTCACACCATGATAAAGCCCAGGGTTGTTAAAGATCACACCATCCTCTTGGCTTCTCAAATGACTATCAAGTGTCCCTACTGAAACCTGTTTGAAACTCAGTTTGTGAAGTACAACAAAGGAGCATGTTGTTTAGGAGCCAACAGGTGAGAGAGTGTAACTTGAGTCTGTGTGTGTATTGGAACAAGGTTTTCTGCACATATCACCTTTATAGTCTGGAAAGGTAAAGGACTCTAAATAGTGTACAAACTGTACAATACATTTGGAATTTTTGTTTTATGGGCAGATTCAAATATAACTCTGAACACAAATATTTTTATGTTGACTCATAGGTAACCAGAAGAAAACACATGCTAATTTTTGTAACTGTTGGAAAGCCAACAAAAACATTAACAAATGCAAAGTCCATTAGGATTTATAAAGATATATTGGAATATCAGCTAATTAACTTCCCACATCAGTGAGATTTCTCCTCCTTACTTTTGAATGGCCATAGATAATCACAAGCATTTTTTTTTCAAACCTGTGGTGTAAGAGGATGAAGAAAAAAATTGCATAGAAATAGAAAATGCTGGAAACACTCAGCAGTCCAACTGTGGAGATATCCTTTTAGAGAGGTATGTTCTGGCTGCAACAGGTGCTGGAAGTGGCTGCTGAAGGGTTTCAGAAACAAGAGGTGGGAGCAGCAGAATCTGACAGAGTATGCTTTGAGGCTTTCCAGTACAGTAGCCTTGGTACAGGAGTTGGGCTTGAGGAAGGTGATTCTCTTCCCTTGGGGACTGAAAGTGCTCCAGACGTACACAAATGCAGTAGGAGCAGTTGTACATCGCATTCAACACCAGTTGTCTTGCTCAGAGGAGCTGAAATACAGTGCCACGAAAAGTTCAATTACCTCAAGGAGTCAAAGTTGGTGAATGGATCTTGGCATGACACATCCTTAGAAATGAACCACTAGCCTCAAAAACTTGCGAATTCACCTCACATACCTACCAACCGTCTGCCGAGCATAACTCGCTCCCAATATTAACAGCCTCACTTAAGGTCAGAAGAAGTCAGAACAGTAGGAAATTCACCACTTGAGCCTGCTGTGCCGTTCAGTAAGATCATGGCTGATTCGCCATTCCTCATGACCAGTTTCTTCCCTTTCCCGGTAACCTTGATTCCTGCAGTGATCAAGAATCTATCACTGTCTGCCTTAAATAGGCCGAAGGACTCTGCCCCACAGCTCTCTGTGGTGAGACATTCCAAAGGCCCTTTGCCCTCACACTTGCATCTTGCAGTTTGCACACAGTGCCAGCTATTCAACTATAACAAACTCATCTCCTTGCAATCAATGGCATACAGTGAAATTACATTGAGTATAATCCAAAACTGTAGTTATGTCAGGAGTTGTCAGTTATTCCCGTCAGGAGAATAGGAATTCCAATGGACGGGTCCGCATCATAATCCTTTCCTCGAATGGCGATGACTAGCATGAGGGGACATAGCTTTAAATTGAGTGGTGATAGATCTTAGAGGCAGTTTCTTTACTCAAATAGTAGTAGAGGCATGGAACGCACTTCCTGCAACAGTAGTAGACTCGCCAACTTTAAGGGTATTCAAATAGTCATTGGATAGGCATGTGGATGAGAATGGAATAGTGTGGGTTAGATGGGCTTCAGATTGGTTTCACAGGTTGGCGCAACATCAAGGGTCAAAGGGCCTGAACTGCGCTGTAATGTTGTATAATCGAAGGTCTAGATTGGTAACTCCAGAAGCTTGTTATGCAACTACATCAACCAGTCGAGGCAAAGGTAGACCATGCAACAATGCAAAATTCATAGTCAAGCCATCACAGGACATTGAGCTTGCTCTGTGAAACCCTGCTAGCAGGGGTACAACTACACAAAAGTTAGACCGTCACTGAGTGATGCAGGAACAACAAGTGGAAAATCGTGATCCAAAAGAAAAAGTGGACATTGTAAAGCAGAGGGAGACTCTACCATTGGGTTTGTCAACTATTCTGAAGCACCGTTTCTCAAGCAGGCATTCTGTCCAGCAAGTAAGCAGATGAGAGCTGCTGACTATTCCAACATCAAAGAGTCTCTGCTAATGTGGTTTAAACTTAGTTAGAGACAAAAGAACTGCAAATGCTGGAATCCAAAGTAGACAAGCAGGAGCCTGGAAGAGCACAGCAAGCCAGGCAGCATCAGGAGGTGGAGAAGTCGATGTTTTGGGTATAACCCTTCATCAGGGGGGATGTGGTAGGGGGAAGCTGCAAATAAAGAGGTGGGGAGAGGGTTTTGGGTGGGGAGAGAGGTGGAGTGGTGAGGTAATGATGCAGGTACACAGGTGGTGGTACAATCTGGTTGGTCAATGGGAGGAATGAATCCACTTGGTAGCTGAAAGGAAGGGTCAGTCAGGGGAATGGAAGGAAGGAGGCGGGGCTGCAAAGGAATGCGGGAATCGTTGAGAAGGGTATTTGAAATTGGAGAACTCAATGTAGAAGACAAGCAGAAGTTAAGGCATTGTTCCTCTAATTAGCGATCTAAGTCAATGTGCCCCCCCACCATTCAACCAACCTTTAATTCTACTGACCACAGGCATATACAACCCTAAACAAGTCAAAATATTTTTGTATGTCAGTCCTGCTAACCCACAAATCAGTCTGGTAAACCTTTGCTCAGATACAGAGATTAAAACAGTAGTCTAGGCATGGTCTCATCCAGGCCATGTATAATTGCAGCAAGAGATGCACATTGTCTTTTTGACCACTTGCTGCATCTGCACTCTTTTCTTCCATGTCTGCTGTATGAGACCACCCAGGTTTCATTGCACCATCCCTTCTCTCAATTCCTAGCAAGACAGATTCTAACTCACTTTCCTATTTTTGCTCCCAAAGTGGATAACCTCACGTTTATCCAAATTATACACGTACCTGATTTGGCCACTTACTCAGCTTGTTCAAATCACACTGAAGCATCTCTGCATCCTCCTCACAGCTCACCCTCCCGCCCAGCTTTGTGTCATCTGCAGATTTTGAGATATTACATTTAGATCCCTTATTTAAATCATTAATATGTATTGTGAAAAGCTGGGATCCTAGTCTGGATCCTCGTCTGAATCCCTTCAGTACACCATTTGTCACTGCCTGCCATTGAGAAAAAGATCCATTTATATCCCTATAGACCCAGAAAAAGACGATTCACATTTTAAAAGTGCCCTCTAGTTCTAAACTGACCCACAAGGGAAAACATTCTTAACATATCCATCTTGTCCAGAGATTGTCAGTGAGATTGAGAATATTATACACATCAATTAAGTCATCCCTACTCCTTCTAAACTCCAGTGGAAACATGCCACTGTTTAAACCTATCCTCTTAAGATAACCCATTCATTCCAGATATCAATTGAATAAACTACTTTTGGATTACTTCCTATACATTTATATTCTTCCCTAAATAAGGAGGCCAGGAGAGTACACTGCCTTTGCAATGTGGTCTCACCAATGCCCTGTATAATTGAAGAATAACACCTCATGTTCAATTCCTCTTATAATAAGGGGTAACATCCCATTGGATTTCTGATTATGGGCTGTAGCTACTTGTAAATTTTTATGGCTCCTGCGCCAGAGTACTTGATCCCTCCATGCTTTGAAATTCTGCATTTATTCTCTGTTTAAGTAATATTCTGTTTCTTCTCCTTAGCTGAATGAACATCTTTACATTTCCCCACACTATATTCCATCTGTCAGACTTTTCTTGTCCATTCACTCTACTGATGCATATCATTTTCAATATAATTTCACATAATTTCCTATCAATATTCCACACAGTTATCATTCGACAGTATCACTCTTCCTTTCGGAAGTATTGCACAACTGAAACATCTTTTTTAAATAAGGAGATACATGCTACAAACTGTGAAAAATACAAAAAAACAGAAATGAGACAAAGCTGAAGTATATGTGCCTCAATACCACCAGACAGAAGCAACTCCCAGCTTCAGTGTTCGTCAGCTATGTTAATTCTGAGAACCTTGCTTCTGCTTATCTTCACTTCTCAAGGTTTACTAAAATCCACGACAGCTTCCCTCAAAGGGTTTAGTGAGTGAACCCATTGCGACACTGAACGGGAACATTCCCAAACACCTCTGAAAGCGATTTGTGCTGAGTTCTAAGTGTACTCCATCAAGGGCAGGAGTCAGGGTGCAACGGTTGGCCAGTGTTTGAGTTCCTGATCGCTATACTCCTGGAAAGCGTATCAGGTGATGATGGAAATGCACCCAAGCATAGTGCATCCATGGCCAAATAACTTGTTGGTATTCCATCAGACACATGTTTGATTTTCCAGACGCCTAAGACATTCAGACACTTGGGTTTAGTCCATGGGTAACTGTATCCGTGCCTTAGCCAGCTTTTCTGGGTAGAGAGAATATTTAGGGTATTAAAGATGTTCTCTGTTCAAACTAAAATTTTATTCTGTTATTTCTTTTTTTTAAGAAAATACTTTTTTTGGATATATGTTTGAAAAGTAATGGCATATTTTATAAATTTGCACTTATTGAAAATAGTTTCCAAAATCACTTTAATAAACTTTGACATGATTAAAACATTAGACTTGGTTTAACCTATAAGCATTTTCACACTCAACACTGATTTCAGTGTGATGGTAACATGAGACCTCTTGGCAAGCATCCTGTATTTGGAGGAGCGTTTTTTTTGGTGTCAGCTGATTCATTCTGTTGAGTTAAACACTGTAAATAGTGTCCTCCTTGGCTCTGACTGGACTCCCCAGTGAGGTCTGAGAAGCCAAATAGGCTAATTTTGTGAAGTGAACATGTTTGACAAATATGAACCTTTTGAGGGGTTGGGGTGTGTGGGGGAGGAGGATGTACTTAACAGCACACAAACACATTCTGAGCATGTTTGATGGTGTAACGAGCTGCTTGTTTCGGTTCCGGAGCGCCATTGTTGGTCAGTGTTTGACCATTATTCCCTGACCATATTAAACACCGCATTTCAGACAGCTATTTCAGTCACCTGTTCAATCCTCCCTGCAGTGCATTGTGGCAGACACATCTGATGTGCATCTTGTATTCCCCAAAGTCATGTTAACGAGAAGTTTTACAAAAGGGAAGTTGTTAAACAATTTGCCTCCATTCAGAACCAGAGATAAACGGCAGGGGTTGGACAAGAAAGAATACTTGTGTGTCAGCGGCTGACCTCTTGTTGCAATTTAGTGCTGACCATAGGGTTCGTAACACAGTTCAGCTGCAATTTCACAATTTACTGGATGACAGGACACTGGACTACTTTCATAAATGAAAATCTTTATAGATTAACACTTCTATTTAGCTATAGGTGGGCCAGCTGAGATCCAGCTAACGATCAAACAGGAAATGCAGATTCCTTGGTAACTTTTTTAGTTCCATTTTCTAGTCAAGCAAATTAATATAAAACTATACAGGAACTGATTAACTCACAAATTCTTGAGGTTTCTTTTATTATATACTCCAGAATTCCTGAACCACTGAATGTAAGGCATAAATTGTCACAAGAAAATGTTTTGGATAACTTTTTGTGCATATTGTATCCCAAACTAAATGGGCATGTCCTAGCCATTTAACTTTTTTAATTTCAAAAATATACTATACTCATAGGAAGAACTTTTTGGTGCGTATACAGTTGGTGAAGCTGTTAAGACGTATACTTTTTTTTACTTTCCAAGAACAAATTGAGTCCTTGATGTTCACAATTCTCTATGTTTACTGTCAACCTCTTGGCATTTAGCTGAGGTATCAGTGGAGCCCAATTACTGAATGGACCTCCGTTATTCTTTGGCAGAAAGACCTTACACGATGATCTTTCCTCACTGCCTTGGCAGTAGTTGCCCCAAGCTTCAGTGCATCCCTCAGCACATAGTCCTGGACCTTGGAATGTGCCAGTTTGTAACACTCAATCAGGGTCAACTCCTTCAACCGGAAGACCAGCGAATTTCGGGCAGACCAAAGAGCGTCTTTCACCGAGTTGATGGTCTTTAATATGATCTTGCAGCAATGGAAATGATAAAGCCATGATTTATGTTGTATTCCTCATTCATTGATCCTATTTAGCATGGTGAAGTATTTGTTCATTGTAAGTGACAGCATTTCAAAAAAGTCTCCTGGCCAAGACCTTCAACAACTAAACCAGATTGTTACTGGTGGGACTTTGCCACGTGCAAGTTAGCCTCTGTATTTCCTAAACTACAAAAAGAACTGCTCTTGAAAAGTACTTAATTGGCAATAAAGTGTTTTGTGACATTTTTGAGATTGTGAGTGATGCTATATAAATGTCATGTCTTTCCTTTGTATCGAATCTCTTTACCAGTCTGCCATCATTTAAAATATTTCGAGAGCTGGTCTGTTACACTTAGCTGAACAGGAAGGCCCTGTATCACAAGGGGAAGGATTGTGTTAGTTATTGATAACTGGTCAAGTAAAAGCTCTGTAAAGCAATTAGATGTGGAAAGTTTAGTTAAACTAAGCAAATAGCTGTTGAACACAGCTGACACTCCAAATGTTGATCATTTGTAACCTACAAAAAATAGAACTTTTTGTTTTTCCACTGTTAAACTACCTCACTTTACTCAAAACAAACGAGGACTCTGTTCTGTTGGACGTCATTTTCTCAGCTGTTTCTGTTACCACTTATGTGCCAGCCACTGACTGATAGAAATTGTTTTATTTATGGATTAGCTGGGTCAAGACCCACAATGTTGAAGAAAGGATATCGCAGCGCAAAGATTTTTTTTTTGGGCAATGTCATTAAGAAGACCTGCCACACAATATGAGAGTTTTATTTCTGCCATTTCTATTCTTGAAAAAAATGTGTGTAGAATTATGGCTTAAATATTTATGATTAAAATGGTCTTCCAAATTTCAATATCTTCCATCTATTGACTTTTACCCTTGTTACAAGAAATGCCCTCTTGTACTCTCTCGACTGAAAGCATACATACTGGCAATGAATGAAGTTTGTATCGGCTTCATTGTTGTTCGTTGTCCTTCAATGAGAAATGTACACCAGCAGCTTTCAAAATCTAAGAAACAGCACTGCCCAATACTGTCTGTCATCTGGCGTCCACATCTGACCACTCCCTGTAGAGGGTTGATGGATACCAACAAGCAGAGAGAACACTCAAGCTTATTTTCTTCTCTGTAACCCAGAGTAGGGAGGTCATTGACCTTGCTGAGATCAACACATACACTCTCTTCATCTATAGGTGGTTTAGCTGATCACTAGATAAACCCCTGAGCAGTTGGCCACCTTTCAAAGTATTTCCTGCATGAAAAGCTGTTGAAACCGAGTTGACACTAAGCAAAAAATGACTACTCCATTGGAATCTGAAATATACAAAATAGGTTCAGGGCATTGAGAGGATGGCATTTTGTTTGTAGTTTGTCAGGGGGCAATAGATTTTAGATTTATGACTGCTCCTCATGCCACAATGTTATTTATGACCTATTTAGTCATGTTAAAAGCTGTACCTAATGCTATATTAGTAATGTCATTAGCACCCACTCTGTCCACCAGAAAGAGGCAATCGGCTTGTGAAACTGATTTGACAGCAATAATGTCATCTCTGAGCTGAACCCTGAATAACAAAGCACTATCCCACCAGTGCTATTTAAGGGGATCTTCAACTATTAAGGGGATCTTCAACTATTAAGAGGTTAGCTGCGGATTGACTTCTACTTCCTGTAGGTCCCGTACAAGCTTTTGCTGCTTCACGTTGCGAGAATCTGCTGGTGCTGAAGGACTTTCTGCTTGCTTCAAGATTTCTCCATAAAATAATTGTTTCCCCTTGAATTTCATAATGATTTCAGAAATGAACAGAGGTCACAGAGTAGGACAAGCTTCTGGAGGAAGGGGAGGACACATAGGTGGAGAAGACCACTCAAAAGAGATTATATTGGCTCAGTGTAGCCAAGGAGCAATGTGTGAAATATCCATGTTGAAATGAGGGCATCTTTTGAAATTAGCTGTTTGCTGCAACCTTAGTACAGGGCAAGGATATTATTGCCTGTGGTTATGAAGGTGATGATGGTCTTGAACTTGTATGGATCAGAACTCTTTTGTTGCAGTTGGATATATTTACAGTATCTCACAGTTTGCTATCGATGCAATGAGGGCTAATCACATTTTATACTATCCTGTCAGGGATAAGCAACTAGAGAAAGCACACAGTTTCACGAGCATTCCAGTCTGCTCCACTGTGCAGGCAGACTGACTGTGCAAACACCTCCATGCCAACTCAACCCTCCAGCAAAACCAAAAGAGGGTTCCATTTCTTCAAATTCCAACTGTTGTAGGACCAACAGTTACTGAATCATCTGAGCCAATGTCTGATGTCCTTAAGGCATCTGATGATGCCTTAATTCTGTGTTAGTTGGAAAGGGTGGATGCTAGGAAATTGTTTCCGTTAGGTGAGCAGACTAGGACCCATGGACACAGCCTTAGAATTAGAGGGGGTAAATTCAGAACAGAAATGCGGAGACATTTCTTCAGCCAGAGAGTGGTGGGCCTGTGGAATTCATTGCCGCAGAGTGCAGTGGAAGCCGGGACGCTAAACGTCTTCAAGGCCGAGATTGATAGATTCTTGTTGTCTCGGGGAATTAAGGGCTACGGGGAGAATGCGGGTAAGTGGGGTTAGAAGTGCCCATCAGCCATGATTGAATGGCGGAGTGGACTCGATGGGCCGAATGGCCTTACTTCCACTCCTATGTCTTATGGTCTTATAGTTTGCTGCCCAGGTTACTCCTGATGAAGGGCTTTTGCCCAAAACGTCGACTTTCCTGCTCCTCGGATGCTGCCTGACCTGCTGTGCTTTTCCTGTACCACTGTGATCTAAACTCTGGTTTCCAGCATCTGCAATCCTCACCTTTGCCTACCTTTTGACAGGACCCACAAAATCTACCTTTCTCCACATGTACTACCCTGCCAGGCCTGCTCAGTATATCAAGGATTTTCTATTTTTATCTGAGAAAGGTTGAGGAGGTTTTTTTTTCTGTGTTAGGGTGTAGCATCATAGGGAAAAAAAACAAGGGTTTTGTTTGCATCAGAGTATGTTATAATTGACAACCTTAAAAGTTGTAAATTGAAATTGGGTGAGGCATCTTTCATTTTGATAAGTGCAGCAACATATCTGTCGCTCACCCTGAACAGACTCCGATTTAACCTACTAACTGAGACGTAGAGAGCATTGGAACAGCCCTCGATCATTCCCACACAGATAAATATTCATTCATTTGGGAAATTGGAAATGAATTTATAGGAGCGCGTGAACATATTTTTGCTTAGCATTTAAAACCAGGAGCTGTGAAGCGATTTGCTTCACAGCATGAACCATGAGAATTACAATCTTAAACATTCTAAGGAAAATGTTTGTTCCGCTGAGTGAATCTAAATCTGCTGATATGTCACAAGGTTACAACCACAATCATCATGTGATAACTGACTTTATTCATTAATCTCTAGCCTAACCTTTTGCACCAGGTCTGGTGCTGAAGGCAACAATCAGCTGATAAACAAATAATCCCACCTAATCTCATAAAAGTTCCCATATTAAAAATATTCCCTATGATCTTGCAGTTAGGTGAGCAAGCAAATTCATCTTCGATATATCATTAACCATGAGGGCTTGATGCAAGATGTGTTTGATTAGGCTGGTGGGCATTTTTGAGAGAAAATCGTAGTGCTACAACAAACGCAGCCATCATTTAATGAAGAAAGGATAGCTATCCTGAGAAATTAGCTGCTTGTACCTTCTCATTACAACTGCTGACAAACACTGATGTAATAACTTAGTTTCTGTACTTCCATCACTACTGAAATAGAACATGGAACATTAACGCACTGTACAGGCCCTTTGGCTCTTGATGTTGCACCAACCTGTGAAATGAATCTAATTTACACTAATCCATTCTTGTCCATATGCCTATCTAATGACCATTTAAATGTCCTAAATTTGGTGAGTCTACCACTGTTGAAGGCAGGGCGTTCCGTGCCCTTACTGCTCTCTGAGTAAAGAAACTACCTCTGACATCTGCCCTATATCTGTCACCTCTCAATTTAAAGCTATGTCCCCTTGTGCTAGTCATCACCATCCGAGGAAAAAGGCTCTCACTGTCCACCCTATCAAACCCTCTGATTATCTGATATGTCTCAATTAAATCCCCTCTCAACCACCTCCCTAATGAAAACACCCTCCAGTCCCTCAGCCTTTCCTCATAAGACCTTCCCTCCATACCAGACAACATTCTGGTAGATCTCCTCTGAACCCTTTCCAAAGCTTCCACATCCTTCCTATAACACTAGGAATAGACAAGAGAAGCACCTCTTGATGGTAAATTTGTGAACCATTCTGACGTTTCTTGTTGGAATTTTCATACCTTACCTGCAACATTACTGCCTTATTTAAGTGACTAAAATGGCAAGACAATATGAATTGTTTGATTTGCTGAGTAAAGCGTGTTTGGCAATTACTTTGGCAAGTACCTGTATCTGAAGGGCAACTTAGTTTAGGTTTGGGAACTCTGAATTTGGCTTTAACAAAATGAAACACAGTAAATGTTTGTTTTTGCTTCAGCACCCTTTTAGGACAAGTCAAAAGGGTTTATCTGGACTGAATTGTAACAAATACAGCATCATCTCAAATTCTGCTGGATGCTGGTCAGGAAATAGTTAAAAACGTTGCATAAAATTTTAGTTAGTAAGTTAACGTGTTTGTATAAGATATCTCTGTTTGCTATTTTAACAGCCATTAAACCTTTTTAAACCTCATAAATTCAGCTTTCATTACAGTATTGCACAGCATCTGTCATATCACTAGACACTGAAGGCTTGATATAGGTTTCTGATTAATTTATGATCCACTAATCTTGGTTTGCTGATGACAACAACTTTATTTTATATTCATGCCTTAATATTAAAAAAACCCCAAGGATAATCACAGAGGAAGAATGGAATAGATGTTTAGCCATTGCGTGACAGAGAAGAGCTGGACAAACTTGGTCTAAGAGATAGGAGTAAAACCAAAGCAAAAATATTGCAATGCGAGTTCCACAATGTGACTGACTACTTTCCTAAGGTAGTCTAATAGATATTCAACACTTAGTGCTCTATGAATCACCACCACAAGCATGGTGTTCACTTTTAATCTAATTTCTAATATTTGGATTTACTAGTGTTAAACTCCAGAGTAAATACATGTATTTATTATCACATATAAATCATGATATATTCAATTAGTGCTTTATTTGCTAACAGTTGAATCATTTCTGTTTGCATCCAATTCTGTGTATTTTTCTGATTGAACCTACAACTTGCACACACTTTATCTCTTCTCAGATTCATTGTATGCTGAATCACAGCTGATCTCACACTCAGTGGCATCATGGCTTTAGAAATGGAGCAAAAAGCAAGCAAACTGACTTTTGGATTTCAGCGCAGTTCAACATCGGATGATGATTCTGGTTGCGTTTTGGAAGAGTATGCTTGGGTTCCACCTGGCCTAAAGCCAGAACAGGTAGGCCATGATCTTTCTCACAAACATAATTTCTGGAAGGACTATTTTGATGACATGACTGGGTGAGGTGGTAAGAGAGCTTCTGGACAAATCCAGTCTAAAAAACAAAAGACCTTTTCCCCCACCCTCCATACAAACCATCCTCCCTTCAATATTTTATCTTTAATTGCCTTCATTGTGTCCCCATCTTCAGCTAAGTGATGTCCTTTCAGGGCACCAATACTGGCCAAACCTGAGAGCGTATGCATCCCCACCTACCATTGTTATTCTATTTTGTCTGATGGGAGAGAGCCTAATATCAACTTATTTATTTTCCCAACATAAGGCCATGTCGATGATCGATCTTCTATTCAATGGGTTAGATAAGGAACAAGCAAAAGGTTCAATGAAAGGAGAGCTATGAATACAAATAGAAAGTATCAACACTGTAACACAAAAGATAACCAAGCCATGGTCAACAACTTATTTGTTTTAAATCTTTTTTAAAAATCTGAAGTGTGAAAGGAACTGTAATTATCATCAACATCTCATTATTCTGCATCTTTGATGCCTGACAATTTGCCATAATTAAGAACAATAGCTGGATTCTCTCTTGGAAAGTGTCTTCTAGCATTTAGCTTGATACATTTCTGTAAAAGGCCCAAGAAAATAATATTTCAAAATAATAGCTTTGATTGCACTTTTAAAGCACTATCATGCTCTGTCCACTGTTTAAATGGTAAAGAATGGCGATTGTTTTATTCCATGTAAGGGTGACACGGTGGTTAGCACTTGCTGCCTCACAGCACCAGGGACCTGAGTTCAATTCAGCCTTGGGTCAGAGTCTCTGTGGGGTTTGCATATTCTCCCATGTCTGTGTAGGTTTCCTCCCACAGCCCAAAGATGTGCAGGCTAGGTGGGTTAGTCTAGGAAATGCAGGGTTATAAGGATAGGGTGGGTCTGGGTGGGATGCTGTTCGGAGGTTCGGTGTGGACTTGGGATTTTTCATCACTGCTGTTTCACAATGGCTGGGCTAAAAGTATGATGTTGGAAAATACACCTTTACAACCGATTGAATAAACAAGAGAATAATATTTGTACCCAGTGAGATACTCGTCATGTCTTCTCCTGGAAACTGGCACTTCAAAAACAAATCCCATTGGTTTTCCCTTAAGCTCTATGGAACAAATGACTTCTGTTAAAAGTAATGCTCAAGTAGATGCCTTGTGAAAAGACTGGGTGTTGTGGCACACTGAACAGCACCACGTGCATTTAACCTTTTCTGAAGGTAATTTATTGTCCAATAATCGAGCGTGAACTTTTGAAGAATGAGGCACTGTTGAATTTGTGATGCCTTCTACAGGTGCAGCTGGTTTGATGGTTTTCTGCTTTTGAAAATGCATGATTGTTTTACATTGTTTTACAAACTGACAGGTTCCGAACCACACATGTTGGCGTACCCCATCTTAAAAAGTACACAATGAGCCTTTCAGACGTTTACCTTGTCGTTTAATTAAACAAAGTCACACTGTACAATTGACATTTAATAAGCTGCTTGGAGGGGAGGAAAAAAATGTGTTACTGTCAAAGAAATGTGATCTTATAAAGACCTAAACACACAAGTGAGATTGATGTACTCCTGGCAGCAGAAGGGTTCACTTAGTTTAACTAAGCTTCTTTAAGAAATCTTAACCAAACACACGAGCAGTGATAACAACTCATTGCAGAACAGAACAGCACCAAAAGATTGGGCACGTGTGTCAAAGATTTTTATTTGGTAGGTCAACAATGAAGTTAGCTGCTTTTCAGCAGGTTTGTTAGTTTTTGAAGTGTTTTGTGATTAGTTGATTTCCATTGGCAAGCTCAAAACTGTTGCCACGAAATGTCAACAATGATATTGTCAGAGGTTATCTGAGTTTCACTATCAGGTTTCAATCACCTATTGAAGGTTTCAGCATGGATTTTTATGGTTACTTTTCAGTTAACTGTGTTGCAAGAAGACTTTATCTAATTCACAAACTGCAAACAGTACTGTTTAAGGAGGAGAGTGACACTTCTCCCCCACTCTCAGGCAGATCAAAGAGCTTGCGTAAGGTTTTCAAAATCTAAATGTTAGCAATTGAGTACGGTGGGTGTATACACCAAATTACCTGCTTCATTTTATTTGGGTAATCTGGCAGGGTTCAGTTAATTTACTGGTGCTCAAAAGAGCAGAGTTGAGTTTGCTGTCATGAATCACAGAATCCTGACATTGTGGAATCAGGCCATTTGGCCCATCGAGTCCTCAACGACCCTCCGAACAGCACCCCACCCAGACCTAACCCCCTCTATCCTATCCCAGTAAACTCGCATTCCCATGGCTAATCTACCTCACCTGCACATTTTTGGACAGTGGGAGGAAACCCACACAGACACAGGGAGAATATGCAAATTGCACACAGTTGCCGAAGGCTGGAATCAAACCTGGGTTCCAGGTACTGTGAGGCAGCAGTGCTTACCGCTGAGCCACCATGTCACCCCTTCACAAGTCGCACTGATGAAGATCTGAAGGCTGAATTTTTAACTGTTAGATCGCTCTGCAGTGGGCAAGCATGATGACAATCCAGATCAACTATTTAAAGGGACTCTGACAGCAGTGGGTGATGCAGGTGAAGAATCCTCTTGGGTCAGTCCCTCTGATGAAAAGTCATCACTAACCATGCGCGCCCTCAGTCAGCCCAGATAGAGGGAGATTGGGTGTTACACAGTGAGGTACATGTAACAAATAAGCAGGAGCATGTGTTGGGAGCAGGAGCAGTGGTGGAGAGTTCCTGTTGGAGGACGCAGAACTCTCCATGCTCTGCTTAGCTTAATTTTGAAGCCATGGTGATCTTTACAAAGTGGACTATCCTCAAGCAGCAAGAGAAAGCGCAGGAGGCTGTGTCAACCTTTCCAAAGGCTGCAGAGAAACTGGAGGAGCCCATTTCTCGAATGAGTGCTAGGTCTCATTGGGTTTGTGTCTGCATCCATGGCAAGACTAGTCCCCTGCATGGAACATCAGGTGAGGTGGCAGCTGAATGCATATCTGCCTTCTGTGATGATCTGCATGCTCAGATTGGTAACTTATGCAGGTTGAAAATAGCCTCATATTGGTCAGTCAGCACCACACTGAAGTACACACCCTGTACTTCCCTGCATTCCAACTCTTGGTAAACAGGGAAATGCAAAAATGCCATGTAAAGGAAGCTGTAGGTAGGGTCAAGGAAGTCAAGCCTCTGTTCAAAGCATTACCATCCTTGCCTTTGTACTCCTCTCAGATCCCACAATGATTCTATCCCTGTACAGGATCAACCATTCCCTCCCTTTCTCTGACGATGTCTGAGCAGGGAACTGAAGGGATTGCCTCTAGCTTTGCTAAAGCCACAGGGTTGCACCACATAGGAGTAAGAAGAAAAGAAAAATAATCTGTTGTTGCAAAAGGAGGCTTAGCACTACGTTACACTGTCACATTTACTCGCAATGTGTATGAATCAAAGCTTTGTGAAAAATGGGAAGATAAGAGTGAATGACGAGTCACGTGTGGGTTTCAGATGAATGGCTCTTTGGCTGGGAGGAGGGTCACACACACAGATACACATGAGTTCAGAAAATCTCAGGGTTTGAGAGGAATTTGAAATGGGAGGGAGGGTGTCCAGTTATAGTCATCCATGTAGCTGCCAAGTGACATAGAAAGGATTAGGAAAGACATTCTCCTTGGGATGCATGGCTACCTAGGGGCTAAATTACAAACCAGAATGACAAAGGATTAATACTTGATCTATGAAAAAAATTGCCACAGGGTAATTAAGAAAGGTGAGTTGTATGTGTGGCTGAAAGATTGATGTGGGTGGGTTTCAATTCATGGGGATTTGAAATGTGCACTTGGAAAAGTGAGAGCTACACCATTGGGATGGTCTTCACCTTAACTCTGCTGGGACCATATTCTTGTGAGTTGTACAAGTAGAACTCGAGGTAGCATGGAATCTGCTATAAATAGTACCGGTGGTCTGGTTGGTAACTCAAAACATGAGGGTGGATGTGGTAAATTAAGAGGAAAGTATAAGGCAGTGGATTATAGTATCAAGACAGGTAATAACAAGGGTTGCAGATGCTGGAAACCAGAGTCTAGATTATAGTGGTGCTGGAAAAGCACAGCAGGTCAGGCAGCAGCTAATGATGATCAGACCATGGCAGGAAGTGACAGGATATTCAGAAGTAAGTGTGTGCCAGTCAGTGAGAACAGAGTTTGCAAAAACAGTGAATCAGAATGTACATGACATTCATAACAAAACTGATGAATTGTCGACACGAATGGAAATAAATGTGTATGATTTCACAGCCACTACAGAGGCATGGCTATGAGGTTACAAAGACTGGAAACTGAAGGTTAATGGTTATTTGATATTTTTGAAACGTGATGGATTTGTTAAGGATGACATTAGTGAAATAGTGAGTGATAACATTAGTTTCAAAGATCGAGATATGGAGTCATTCTGGGTAGCGTGATGAAGATAAAATATGAATTTAATAAATTTAACAATGAAACAAATAATTTACAATATTATTGACTAGAAATATATATTTTAGGCATTTTGGAAAGAGCAGAGAAGGGCCTTGTATTTACAAGGAACATAAACTACTCCATTTGAGATGCTGAGTTTATGATACTTCCAGAGAGGTCACATGACTCAGTACACAGTTGTAATAAAGCTATTGGATTTGAACACACTAGGTGGAATTTCCTTTGTCTTGAGCAGAGTGGGTAAATGTGAGAAATTTGGAATAATATTGCATAAATGGAATTCTCAATGTTAAGAACATAAACGTCAGATTTCCCCATATGGTTTCAATAGTCTGAAGGGAATCTTGCTAATAGGTGGTAAGGACCTTCTTTCCATGTATTTGCATCTTGCTCTTAGCTTAAACTTGCCTTATTTGTTTTTGATTCACGATTCTCCCAGACACTGGCGACAAATGAGATGGTGCCAATTTCTAATTTGAAAGTCTTGAGTGGGTTACCTGGCAGATCATGCTCACCCAGTTGTTTCTCCAGGCCTCTTGTGTTCACCTTCATTCACCAATGTCTCTTGGTATGCTCTACGGCAGCAACCAGCTCCACCCTTTCTTGTTGTGCAAGCAAATCTACTGCTAGCAACTGTTTGGATGCTTTACAACATCTGCTGCTCCCACATTCATGAAAGACAAAAAATTTACAGACTTAGGGAAAGAACCCTGTCAGAATGAATGCTACTAACATCATATGGCACTAAGGAAAGTTAGGTTCTGGAGGTTGACTCCCAACTGTGTATTCACGAGCTGTGTGCATTGTGCTGCTATGGCCGTTATCTGTTTGAGAGTTATCCCGAAACACATCCTTTTGACTATCCTATCAGTGTTCAGCCTTCAATGTCTACCAATTCATATATATTGCTCAATGGGCATGTAAAGCTTAAGCGGACTTTACTTCCAACATCCAAAGTGACAGAGTGTGCACTGAAAACTTTTTTTTCCCTCATCAGAACAATGCCTTATGAGGTGGAGTTTGGATAGTGGTTGAGTATTGGATATGATGCACCCAGAAATGAGTACAGGGCCCCTTGTAAGACACACTCCAGAGAAATGTGCACTCCTAAACGGTGTCACACGCACAAGTTGACCATAAGGAGGCAAGGCCTTTACAGTAACTTTAGACTCCATGATCCCCTCACTAAAGTGCTAGGTTCTGCCTACACTCAAGAGCCTGAGCGTTGAAGGATTTTGGAAATCTGCTTGCTTTCCTGAATGCTTCTCAGAAATGACCAATGCCTCATCTGTTGGCCTGGAAGATTTGGGACATTTCTGACCAGAGGGCTGAAGCATGCGGAGAGCACTTGGCCCAGACTCAGAGTCGCCATCCTCGGCTGCAACATCTGCATGGTTGGAGATCATCGGCATTGGGGAACTAGAGGGACTTGGCACCTCTGGGCTATTCTGGGAGGATCTTCTTTTCTACCTGGAGAGTTTGAGGAAGGTCAGGAAACAAGTGCAGAAAGATTTGGACAGTAACCAGGGTTACAGATGCCCTTAACCGTCACTTAATATATTTAAATCTCAGACCTCCCAATCCCACAGGGGTTTTCTGTATTTTATTCAGGTTGAATAGGGAAGTCAGAGGATTGTAACGAGCTTCGTAACGTTCTACCAATTGCAACCTTGCCACATATAGGTAGAGTTTTCCCTTTTGGTATGGAAGTGGAACCTTTGTTCTCAGATATTATATATAGTGTACACGGTGAAGAAAATTAGCACAAAAAAAGGGAGCAAGTTGTTGCTATGTTTTTGTTCAAAAATGTGAAGATCTGTGAAACATTCCCTTAAAAACATAATTGCAGTGATTTACAGATAATGTGATCCCATTTTGTTCTGGATATATTGTCCCAACCGAAGGAAGTTCCCATTCCATTCAATTGTCGCTGGAGGGGAACAAGTTGAAAAGGGTAAAGAGAGAGACAAAAGTGAGAGATGAGAGACTGAACTGAAAAGAGTTGGAGAGTGAGCGAGAGAGACATGTGTGAAAGACATGTATGAAAAGGAGACTGGGAGAGTAAACAAGAGGCACAGATTAGCACTGCTAGTGGTTAGCACTGCTGCCTCACAGTGCCAGAGACCTGGGTTCAATTCCAGCCTCAGGCAACCGTCTGTGTGGAGTTTGCACGTTCTCCCCGTGTCTGCGTGGGTTTCCTCCCACAGTCCAAAAATGTGCAGGTTAGGTGAATTGTTGGCCATGTTAAATTGCCCGTAGTGTTAGGTGCAGGGGTAAATGTAGGGGAATGGGTGTGGGTGGGTGTGCTTCAGCGGGTAGGTGTGGACTTGTTGGGCTGAAGGGCCTGTTTCCACACTGTGTAAGTAATCTAATCTTAAAAAAAAGTAATTTTCAGCAAGTGGTGATAGTGAGCCTACTCCAAAAGAAAACACAAACTATCAGCCAAGCCACAAAACTGGATGTATTAAAATATCTTGATGATGGAGTTCTATCACCTACAATGGAACAATGATTTTATCAATGATTTCACTCAAAGTGCAAAGGTTCATTTTTGAGTGCTTTCAGAGCGCGATGGTTTGAAAGCAGCATAATGAAGGTAAGATGAATGGCCAAGAGTCTTTTCTTTCAGGTAGGGGAGTCCAAAGCTAGAGAGCATAGGTTTAAGGTGAGAGGGGAAAGATTTAAAAGGGACCTGAGGGAGGGACAGCTTTCTCATGCAGAAGGTGGTGCGTGTATGGAATGAGCTGCCTCCTAGTGGAGGCTGATACAATTACAACATTTAAAAGGCATCTGGATGGGTACATGACTAGGAAGGGTTTAGAGGGATATGGGCCAAATGCTGGCAAAAGGGGTTGGGCTAATTGAGGATATCTCTTCGGCATCGACGAGTTGGACTGAAGGATCTGTTTCCATAAAGAACAGCTCTATTTCTCTATGACTGTAAGAACACAGAAGGACTTTTGACTTCTGGGCTTGAAGACAAGGTACCTTTTTATTTTGGTCATCCAGCACAGGTCCAGTAGCCTGTCTGCAGATTTGCGTGGGGCGGGAAAGTTCACAACCAGCTGTGCATGGTTCAAGAGGCATTCCTATCTCCACACCATGGAAGCAAATTCTGGTGATGCAAAAGCAGCTAATAAATTCCTTGCCCCGTGGACTGAGTCACCCAGAGTCAATAAAAGAGGTTACTCAATGAAACAACATTTTTTTTAGTGCTGATCAGACAGGGCTTTTTTGGAAATGTATGTTGCAGCGAACGTGCATTATAATATACTGCCAGAATTTAAAGTTGCCAAAGATTCTGACCCTGGACTACAATAAAGTTTTTAGGTTAAATGCTTAATGGTTTACCATTCAGAGAAGGGGCAGGCATTGACTGGTTATTCCCATGAATCTCAGCACAGCAATTGGCCTTCATTTAAAGTATGGATGAGGAGAATACTCCTTCAAGAATGATTGCCTCTGCATGCCATCCTTGTCTGGAGAGCATTTTGTGCTAAAGATAATTTCACCTTTTGAGACATTAACCATCTTGGATAATTGCCCATGTCATTAACTTTGATAATTTCTTTGTCTGCCACCCAACATGGCTTCATTGATTCTGTCTGTGAATCATTGAGCAACTGATGCAATTCAGTAATGGAGGAGCAATACAAGACTTACCACCTACACCATACCCTCTCCCAACTCTAGGCTGTCACTGATGAGAATGCACCATCATCAATTCAGGGAATTTTGGGCATGGCTACAATATTCTCAAGGGCATCAGCAATATTACGGATTAATATGAGACAAAGTTCTGGCCTTGGGCCACAACATCCCCCACAAACGACTCAGACACAAGTGTGTCAGTGTCAAAGGAGAATTTCACAAAGCTGTCATTAGGTTAGATTCCCTACAGTGTGGAAACAGGCCCTTCAGCCCAACAAGTCCACACCGACCCTCTGAAGAGTAACCCACCCAGACCCATCAGAGATGTGGAGCTCTCCTCCTTCATAAGAAAAGGACAGAGGCAGACTGCATGACATTGCCTCTCCTCAGGTAATCCAACCACATTTGGCACATCTTTTAAGTGAGGTGGAGTTGATTTAGAAGATTAGCCATGTCATTTTGAGTGTCCTAGCAGGGTTATAGGACCCTTTAGTCATTTCCTGTTCTTGTGTTCCGTGTATGTAATGTCTATGAAGCATCTTTTTTAAATCTTGGTTACATTCTTTTTTTGGGTGGATTTGATAATACAGATCCAGATTCAGTTTTAACAGTATTTTGACGTTTTAATTTTTTTCCAATGGAAAGATTGCTTGCCAACCTTGTATAAATCAGTGCTATTCCCTCATGTCCATGAGTCCAGTCTCATCTGTTATCCAGCTCTCCCTGTACTTCTGTACAGACTGTCTTCCTTCCATGAATGTCACAATTTCTATTAGTACAGCTGAAGCCTATTAAATGGAGGTGAAATCAATGGTCCCATATTAGATCACTTCCATTAAAAGCAGAGGCTAAACAAGTTCATCTGCTGTGAAGATTTATGTGTGTATCTTGTTGTTAAATTCTTTTAAGAAAAGCTTTCACTTGGGAATTAATTGTAACGAAAGTGGGGGAGAAGAAATTCCCTAATAAAAAACAATATTCTCATTAACCTCTGTGAAACTGCACACCTGGCATAGTCAGTCTTTACACAAAATGTTTCCAGCTAGAATCAAAACTCTCCCATTTTAAAACTACAGGGAAACTAATCGTAGCACCCTCCCCCCTGTTTAAAGTAACTTCTGCTGATTTCTGATTCTGCGTAGGAGGTATCTCCTGAATATTCTGGTGCAGGAGGCCCCCAGTTGGGAGGTGTTGAACTGTTGAGCTCCCTTTCAAGGTTATGCTCTCATTAAACCTGCAAATGGTTGTTTTTCCAATTTCCAGCCATTACCTTTGATTGGAATAGCTCCACGCCAGATGCTTTACTGTAACAAATTAGAAACTGTACAGTCACTGAACCTGGCATCTCGTAAAATGATGGCGGGAACCCAAAGCTGGAAGAAATTTCCTTTAGTTACATCCCAGCAGCACATATGGAAGCAATGAAGTCAACTTGCTTGGATGAGTTTTGCCTGTGGGAGATCAGAAAATTGAACACATTCTTCTCTTTCAAGTCTACTCAACCCACAGGACAAATTTTGGGATTTGTGTCTAGTGTTTTTGTTTCCTGGGCAACTTCACACATTAACTTGGGTAATTGCTGACAGAAATGTGGAATTTTCCGAAGCTGTTTAATGCAGCAGCGATGAGCGGTAGGGAAGGGTAACGACCACGTTAACCATGCATAATTTATGATGCGTTAATTGTTGCCACATATCACATTCCAGAATGGCAGCTCTCTGGCACGGGTCATATTTGAAGCAATCCAATTTCTCTGATTTTTAATGATCTCTGAACCTTGTTATGGTCAATGGAACGTAAATCCTGTCAGACTCCTGTTCCGCGTAACATCACATCAATCCCAGAAATCATAAATCTGTTTTACAAAAAAAATCAATAACTAGGTGCATTTGAAAGCACAGTGTTTGATAAGCAACCGACAGACAAAATCTGTAACTAATGTGATGATAATTAACTATAAGAGCATTTCTGCGTGGCTGACTTTGTAAACTTTGAGTTGTGTGTTTATTCATTCTCTTTGACCCCAAATACAGGTACAGCTATATTTTTCATGCCTGCCAGAAGACAAGATCCCTTATGTCAACAGTCCTGGAGAGAAGCACAGAATTAAGCAGCTCCTGTACCAGCTACCACCCCATGATAATGAGGTAATAAAACTCATGCTTAAAAAGACACAAGTTTTAATTGTGCATACCACATAGAGAGGAATCTCGATTATCCGAACAGCACAGGCGGGGAGATTTTTGTTCGGATAATCGAATGTTCGGATAATCGCATGCCGGATATCACGGTTTAGCCACTCATCGGGGCCTCGTGATCTTGTTCGGATAATCTGAAATACGGATAATCGAGGATCCTCTGTATTTGGCACACATAGAGATTGATAAGGGATAAAATCGCTTTCTCTCCTCTTTTTACCTCTCATTGATTTAACCAGAACTTTATGTAAAGTGTTTAAAGTTGTCACAGGAATGGTATTTAGTCTCCAACCCACAACAAGTGTGTCAGTAAACTTTGAATTATTTATCTATTGGTCCTGAAGCAAACATTCCTTGTGCTTTTACTAGTGAGCATTCCCTTCCTCTCACTTACATTTGTTGTATTTCGCCTCACTTTCTTACCACTAGTCACTTTTATGCTGTTTGCTGTCATGTTGTAACTGTTCTCATGTGCTTAAAATTCCAAACATTATTACAGGCAGACAGACTGCACTGCAGCAGAGAAATTCTGGGACTTGAAGGAGGCATTGTGTTCCTGTGAACATGTTGTCAGAAAGGAGTGCCCTTTCTTGAATAAATAAGCTGGGGCTCATGTTTTAATCCAGCTTGCAATTCACAATTACAAAAGGCTTTGTAGTAAAACAGATATGTGCTTTCTGGCCAGGGGTTTAAGTTGTAAAGGGCTGCTAACAATTATCCCTTTCTATTTAAAGTCCATCTTCTTTAAATCATTTAAGCGTCATTTGGTTGGAGCTCTTATGCCTTTTTTTAAAGTCCAGCTCTTGTCTAGCTGCCTGTTGTCCCAGCTAATATTCTGAAAAGGGCATTCACACCACACATCGCCCTTTAATCAGAAGTTGTTGTTGGATTAAGATCAGGGCATAAATTCTCCATTCAATCCACCTAGAATTTCTAAGTAGGCATTAGTAACTTGATCTGCTAAGTGTAAGAAGCACCTTAGTATTATTCATACTGTATAAATTTTGGAAGAATTGTCACAACATGCCTTTTGTGTATGGAACTATAAAAACACACAATTAATCGGAAAGTACCGATGAGGTAGGATTTCCACTAGATACTTTTGTGTTAGTGATGTGAACAATAGTGGAAAGATCTCCTCTCTGTCCACAGTCTCCATTTAATGAATGATTTGAGTGAGAGTTGTGATCAGAGGATATTTTCTTGCGAGGTTGAAATACTTAGCACAAATTAAAGTGGGAGCACGGTGGCTCAGTGGTTAGCACTGCTGCCTCATAGCACTAGGGACGCGGGTTCCATTCCAGCCTTGGGTGACTGTATGGAGTTAGCACATTCTCCCCATGTCTGTGGGTTTCCTGTAGGTGCTCCGGTTTCCTCCCACAATCTAAAAATGTGCAGGTTAGGTGGATTGGCCATGCTACTTGCCCCTAGTGTCCAGGGATGTATAGGTTAGGTGGATTAGCCAGGGGAGGTGCAGGGTTACAGGATAGGGTGGATCTGGGTGCGATGCTCTTCAGAAGATTGGTGCGGATTCAATGGGCCAAATGGCCTGCTTCCAACTTGGGATTCTATGAAACCCTGTAATAATAGCAACTTTTATTTCAAAAATAAAATTGTCAATTTTTCACAATTGTAATTGTACATTCCTATTTCTGCTATAGCAAACTTATCACATAACTCGGCGAAAGTGAGGACTGCAGATGCTGGAGATCAGAGTCGAGAGTGTGGTGTTGGAAAAGCACAGCAGGTCAGGCAGCATCCGAGGAGCAGGGGAGTCGATGTTTCAGGCAAAAGCCCTTTATCAGCAGTGCATTCCTGATGAAGGGCTTTTGCCTGAAGCATTGACTCTCCTGCTCCTCGGATGCTGCCTTATCTGTTGTGCTTTTCCAGCACCATACTCTTGACTCCAATCACAGCTCCTTCAGCATTTCCTCTAGTCTTGTGCTGTCATGTGATTCCAATGCCCTTGTTTCCTGTGTGTAACTGAGCCACACCTCCTGGGTCAAATTAGCTTTAGGCAATGTTGGTTGGCAGGTTTGTGGACTGTTTTGGAAGGAATTAGAGTCAAACCTACTCCCGTCATTCCCAGACCACACTTCACCAGATGTCCACAGCATACGGGTCAAAATTGGAACCCTGCTTAGTGTGGTTTTCCTTTTCTAGCCCAGGACGCTGAGACCAATTGTAATGCCTCTGCAATAAACCATCTGGGAGCAGTTGACTTACCGCAGACTGGGGATTGAAGCTGGAATCTCTGCAGCAGTTAACTCCCACACCAAGCTTTCACGACTGGAAGGTGAACAAGGGAGTTTAACAATAAACGGATTGAGTAGCTGAAGGACTTGTCTTGATTGACCACCAATATGGAATGCTGGAGATGACCCTATTGAGCCCTCTTCATCCTGCCAGTAGTTCAGTTGAGAGTGCCGAGTGGAATTGGAGCACTTTAACACACAAAATTTGAGAGTCATCTACAGACCTTTATGTACGTTTCATAATTTACAATTCAGAGTCACACTCTAGTACATTCACGAAAAGCGTGCCTTTGCTCCATGTTTTGGCTGCAGGAGAGAAAAGTTAAAAGCTAGAGGCTAGATAATCCTGAACCTCTAAGCCAGGCAGTTTCCTCGGGACAATGGTCACCTCACCTCAATTGGAATTGCACCCACACTGTCAATATGTGTGAGCAGATTTTTATTCCCAATCTGTTGGCAAGCCTGTTTCGAAATCAGGTGAATTTTTATTTTGAACTGTCTATGACACGTGAAACCAAAGTGTTCATTTCCTTGGTTGTGCATGATCTTGTCACCAGTACAAATGTTGCTTGACCCTGTATTTTTTGCAACTGATGTCAGGATTGAGTCTGCTATCACTGTCTGTTCACCAAGCCATGTTGCATCGGAGTTAGATGTGAATTCGTGAACTGACCCAACTGGGGTATACTGCTCATTAACTATCTCAACACTTAGGTTTTGTGAAAATCTTTATGGATTTTTGCAGGCTGAACTCTCCAGTGAAAGTAAAAGTAGGAACCATTTTCCCAGGCCTACTTGGTTGCAGGGTTCCACCTTGTTGACCATACTGAACAAATTTCTTGCGTTAACATAACTAATCTGAGTGGATTCTATCTTATGTTTGAATTCTGCTGTGAGTCGAGGAAGCCCATGAAATGTTCCACTGATTTTTTAGTGACCCATTGTTCCATGACTGGCAGTTTCTTGAATTTACTTAATTTGACTCCTCTTGTCAATTAGAGTCATAGAGATTTACAACGTTAAAACAAGTCCTTTGGTCCAACTTGTCCATGCCACCCAGTTTTCACAATTGATCTAGTCCCATTTGCCTATGGTTGGTCCATGTCCCTCCATACCTATCCCATCCTTGTACCTGTCCAAATTTTTCTTCAATGACAAAATTGTTCTTGCCTCCACCACTACCTCTGGCAGCCTGTCCCAGATACTCACCACCTGGACCTTGTTGTGTCTCTTCCCTCCCACATTAAACCAATGCCTTATAGTTTTAGACTCCCCTACCATGAGGAAAAGCTGTTGGCTATCTACTTATGTATGCCTCTCGTGGTTTTATAGACCGTTACAAGATCACCCCTCGGTCTCCTATGCTCCAGGGAAAAAAGTCACAGCCAGTCTAGCCTCCCCTTATCACTCAAACCTTCCAGTCCAGGTAGCATCCCATTAAATGTTTTCTGCACTCTTTCTAATTTAAGATTCAGTTCAAAGATGCATTCCTGTTCAAGAGTGAAAATTGTTGATTGTGCAGTATTTGTACTTGACACCCAATATGTCGCAAGATTGCTTATAGCATAGATTTAATCTTAAGTGCTTCCGGGACAATGTAGTTGCACTGCTCCAGGCTACAGAAATGTTTCTCCAATCAAGGTACACTCTTTGATGTATAGTGACCCATGCTTCTGTATCAAGCTTAACATTTGTGAGATGCCTATTGATATAAATCTTTACTTGCCAAAATAATAGGGCAGGATCATTTATTTCTCCTCAAGTATGTTTTGTCTTTTCATCTAGTGTTGGTTGTTCAGTCTTATGAACTTCGTTATTGGAATAACTTTTAGTCATCTTGTTGCTCTAGAACTGTGTCCTGCTTCATCACATTTTCTGAAAGTGGTCTATTGATTTACAGATAAAGCATTTTTTAATAGTTGGGCACTTCTCTTTGAGTATGGGGTTTCCCAGTTATGAAATACCTACATTGATTTTTAATATCTAGTGTCTGTCCTTGTGTCTGAACTGGCACCTTGTCTGTATATTTAGGGGTTTTATCTGTTAAGAACTGAATGAATTATGCTGATTCTTAAGTTTGACCTTCGCATGTCAGGATTGATTTGCGCTGTTTCTATACGTCTGCTTCAGTCACTATTTGAAATTAAATCTGACAAAGATGCAATTCCAATATCAATTCTGTCTCTTCGGCATTCTGGTTTTCATGCTCCACAGTCATACTTACCACTAATGTGTCATCATTTTAAAAAATTATCTATAGATTCCCCTTAATGCTGAATTCTTCTCTTAAATCTCACTCTTTCAAGAATTTCATTTGTACTTAGGTTACATTAATTGCCAAAGGTTTGCAGAACTTGATCAAAAACATGTGTAACTTTTCCGGTAAGCTTTAACAATGTTAACTATTGTCCCAATCAAACACAAAAGTGCACTTGTGTTTTCTGAAAAATCTTGGTATATTATCAATCTTACAACTTCGTATCTAACTTGGAAGCAATTCTCTGTCTTAAAACGATGACCAATTCTGTATTCTATTTGTACCATTTCTGAAATTAAACCTTCTTGGCCACATTATTGCTGCTGCCATGTTTTCCTAGTGTGATGATTTCTTTCTCTTGCTTTAATGGCTTTTAATTCCAGCACATAGCACTGCTGTACTAGAGGCTTTCCCTGCATTTCTGAACTTAACATGGATGATTCCTTTTTCATAATTTCTCTGAATAAATCCCATTAATAAATGATTCCTGTTTCCTGACCTGTTTTACTGAATGAATCTTACTACCTGTGGTTTGAATAACAAACCCCATTCTATTTATAACCATTTTCCCCGGATGAGTCCTATTGTATGCAGTTTAAACAAATGCTTCTAGCTGCTATCATGGTCTAATTAATGGATCTCTTGCCTTTAGTGCAGCTCCTAACTTTCTTCTTTCATTATCCTTTATCTGCTGAAGTTTCTAATTTGCCCTATTGTCACGGTAGTTCTGGCTCTGTGATATTCGTCATTCTGTGACCTTGTTTCCTGTTATTTCTGTGGCCCTTGATTTCCCTTATTGTAGTTATCCTTCATAATGTCTGTTCACAATGGCAATAATGCTCCATCTCAAGTATTTCAGTCTGGGAGCTGCACCCTTTCTTCTAATGTTTTCCTTATCCAGCAGGGATTTTGACTTACTCTCTCAGAACATAGTGTCCGATCACTCTCCAAGCGAACCTAGATTCGGGACAACTTCTACAGATTGGTTGCGTGTGATACAATCTGTAACTACCTTGGTGCCAATTGTGTTCTAACTGCAGTGAATTCCTAGCTCACACTCATGTGTTACCAGACCAGATATGCTTTTGACTATCGTATGTAGATTTTGCCTTTTTGAACCTCACCATGTGGTCCTCTTCTGCGGGGTTCTTAAATGATCAGCCCTTTCAGCTGTTACCTATCTATTTTTAAGCAGCCTTCTTAAATGCTGGTCCAAGGAATTTTCAGATCTCCACAACTGCCAGTGTTTTGGAGGCTGCATGTAAACTGTGTCTGCACTAATTCTGCCACATCATAATCCACACCACGGCTCATTGTGGGATTAGCTTCATCTGATACAGATGGATTTTACTTTACTAGATATATTTGCAAAATACATTTGCTGCCAACATCCTTTTTCCATGGCCATCCGCTATTCATGATTTACAAAAGGATTTGGAAGGAAACATAGCTGGTCTAATCAGTAAACTTACAGGCGATATAAAGATTGGTGGAGTTGCAGTTAGTGTGGAGAATATAGCAGGATGTTGATCAGTTGGAGACATGGGCAAAAAAATGGCAGTTGGAGTATAATCCAGGCAGATGTGATGTGATAAATTTTGGCTGGACAGGTGGAAATTATACAGTGAATGGCAGAACCCTTAGGAGTATTGATATACAGAGGGATCTGTGTGTGCAGGTCCACAGATCACTGAAGGTGGCAACACAGGTAGATTTTTAAAAAAGGCCGATGGCATGCTTGCCTTTATTGGAAGGGGCATTGAGTATAAAGGTAGACAAGATGTGCTGCAGCTTTATAGAACTGTAGTTAGCCTACACATGAAATATTGCATGTAGTCTGGTCACCATACTACCAGAAGGATGTGGATGCTTTGGAGAAGGTACAGAAAAGGTTTACCAGGATGTTGCCTGGTATAGGGGATTTTTAGCTATGAAGTAAGGTTGGATAGACTGGATTTGTTTTCACAGGAATGTAGGAGGTTGAGGGGCAACCTGATAGAAATTTCTGAGATTGTGAGTGGCATGGATAGAGTGGACAGTACGAGGCTTTTTCCCAGGGTGGAGGGGTCAGTTACTCAGGGACACCGGTTCAAGCTGCGAGAGGGAGAAGTTTAAAAGAGCTGTGCGAAGCAAGGTTTTCACCCAAAGGGTGCTGAGTGCGTGGAACGCACTGACAGAGGAGGTGGTGAAAGCAGACATAGCCGCAGCATTCAAGAAGCACTTGGACAAATACATAAATAGCAAGAGAATAGAGGTGTAATTGAAGACCGTTTTAGTATGGAAGGGCAAAATGTGGTGGCGCAGGCTTGGAGGGGCTGAAGGGCCTGTTCCTGTGCTGGATTGTGCTGTGTTCCTCATGAAGTAGAGGGCAACCACCTGACAGTCTCATGAGAAGAAGCTCTTGACTTAAAGAAGAAATAGATTATTGCATGATAGCAATTAGTTACAAGTTACACTGGTATGTAAGGCAATATTACCGACACCTCAACAATCAGTCTTAGTCCCTGCCCTGCAACATCATTGTATTGAGCATTAAGAACTCCTCAACACAACCCTTTCAGACCCTTCTACAACGCACACTTGGTAAAACTGGAGGCAAGAACATAACAAACGTGTGGTGTGCTGTTGACATGCTGGTATGAAAAACACAACGCCTTGCAACGTTGCGTAGGTCAAGTAAAATCTAAATATTTGGAATATGGATTAAGTATGAATGGCAAAAATATAGGAATGGTTGTAGTTAGGAACACAAGGGAAGAATCCAGTGTGAACATTGACATGGATTGTGTCACACTGCAATTACCAAATAAGTTTGTCTGTTTTTTAGACCAAATGGTGATAGAGATGGCAATTGTGATACAGCGCTTTGAAGAAGGGATAAGACAGTCAAAGTAATTTTGTGAAGATGAAAGACATGTTAACATAAGAAAACTGAAGCCCGTAACAAGAAAAATAGTCAGACGATGCTATATTCTAACTATTTACCTGTGAGCTTTGGATTCCTGGATAACAAGTAAAGATCTACGGATGAAAAGAATTGTGGATTTGAATTGTGGATGCTAAGATGTATGCTGAAACTTTCACAAATAAGACCATAAAGACATCTGAAAGAGATATTTGAAACTACAAGGGGGAAAAAAATCTGACATCTAGAAAAGAAAATGCCAGTATTTTGACCATTTGTTCAAATCTGAAAATCAATAAAGATCTCTTCTCAAGGTCAAACTGGAGGGGAGAAGAGAGCGGGCTGAACCTAGATGTGGTTGGATGCTGGATGTCATAGAGGAATTGCAGATGAGCTACAGTGGAAATATGATGATGGTTTAAAGACTTGACAAGAATGGCACCCCATGCCAACAGATCTCCTGGCTACAAACAGCAGCAACACTCAAGTCTAGATCATTGAGAAATATGTCAAGAAATACAGTGTCCATTATGCTAACTCCTGGGAACCTGACTATAAGGCTCCAGTCTGAGAAAAAAACAACCATTCACAACTCTCCTTTATTTCTGGTCACTTAACCAATTATGTACTCATACCGCTACTATCTCTTTGCAGTCCCTGGGCTTTAACTTTGCTGACAAGCCTTTCATGGAGCGTTTTATCAAATAGCTTTTGCAATCCATGTAGATTGCATCACCAGCACTATCCTTATCCCCCTCTCCATTACTTCTTCAGAAAGCTCAAGCAAATTATTTAGATAAAGCTTGCCTTTAATGCAATCTTTGCTGTATTTCCTTAATCAATATACATTTGTCTCAATGTTTTGTTAATTGGACAATGATCGGTTCATCTGCAATTAATATGGACCCACTGGGGGCCGTTCTATTACCTCATTTAAGTGCATCAGAACTGGTTTAATTGATGCAGGTTTTAAGTTACTTGTCTATATTTTTTTAGGTGCGTTATTGTCAATCTCTGAGTGAGGAAGAAAGGAAAGAATTGCAGCTCTTCAGTGCTCAGAGGAAGAAAGATGCACTGGGAAGAGGAACTATCAAACAGCTACCAAGAGTTCAAACGCATACTGCTTGTGATCAGGTACAAGGGAGCAATAATCAAACAAGCAGCATATTCTGTTCCTTTGAAATCAGTTATTTATGATGGGTATGGTTCTAACCAATACAGGTGATCATTGTGAACCACCTAACATTACATTCGCAGGCATTTCAATCTCAAAGGCTTAACACTTGATCACAATCTAGGAAGGGATATCTGGTCGGCATGGACAGGTTGGACCGAAGGATCTGTTTCCATGCTGTACATCTCTATGACTCTATAAGGGTTGAGAGGGATTTGGGCCAAATGCTGGTAAATGTGACTAGATTAATTTAGGATATCATGGATGAAGAGTCTGTTTCCATGCTGCACAACTTCATGACTATGACTATAATCTTATCCTCATCTGACATCCACGTAGCCATGGATCACTAGAAAATTGTAATGCTTCTACCATTACTAAATTAGATATATTTTGGTCTTTATACTGGTTTTATCAATTAATTTACATGGGAAAAGTGATTAACTAAAATTGTAATATGTTACAAATGAAAATAACTTTATTATCTTATCATATTGCAGCAACTAAGGGTTATTACCAGGATTCATTCCCAATAGGATTGATCATACTTGCCTTCCCTTTATGCTTCGCTTCTTCCACCTGGCACTAATGTCATTAGATTAAGAATCCTGTGGCCCACATAACGCTCTGTGGATATGGGTTCAAATGCAACAGTTGGTGAAATTTCAATTCATTTCATCGAAAGCTAGTTTCAGTAAAGAAGCCTTGAAGTGACATAAAAACCCATCTGGTTCAACTGGAATTCTGCCATCCTAACTGGGTCTGGCCTACATGTGATTCCAGACTCTCAGCAATGATGTTGACTCTGAAATAACTGAGCGAGTTGTCAAGTTCAAAGGCAATTAGGGCTGGGTAACAAATGCAGTCCTGGTCTGCCCACACACCTTCCATGGAAACGTATAAAGGAAGCTGAAATGCTACAACAGTGTCCCTGAATGAAGAAGTTATTGGCCAAGCAGTAATTAAAATAGGTTTTCAAGTGTTTCCATATTCCAGTAGGACAGCACGGTAGTGGAAATCTGATGAGAACAAAATTAGCTCACCTATAACGATCCCTCAGGATAACAAAGTACTAACTTGCACCTTCAAATCTGTAAATCTGTTTCCCAGCAAAGAGGGAACGAGCTCGTTCTCTACTTTGTTCCTGCCTGTTTGACTTACTCTTTTTCCCAACTGTATCAGTCTCAGAAAAGGGGATAAATTGTTTAAAAGAAAATGTAATTGCTGGGTTTACTGCTGGAAGCATATTAAATGAGAGCAACCTGCTTAGTTTTCACTTGCATGAAAATACAGAGCGTTATATGTATCATGCAATCCCAACTGCGATAATTGACTATTATTCATTTGAAACAACAACAGTTTATTAAGAAGCCCATAGACACATTTAGATGAATTAATGAGGGACAACAACATATTGGGGAATAGGCATTTCCAATCCTGTTGTGCTGTTTTATACCACCTGTCTCTCCCAAACTTCACAGAATGAGCCATTTTATGTACCTGTAGGAGCTTTGAATCCCATTGAAAACCAGGAAAGAATTAGGTGTATGGTTAAACCTTTCAAGCTGCAGATCTGAAGAATAGTTTTGGGGCTCTGTGTTTTAAAGATGGTTAGTTTTGGCATGAAACCTTTTGATGTTTGTTAACACCTGAGTGGTGACTACATCTCTTGTTGAAGTGGCTGTGATAACAGAATAATGGTTTCAACAATTCTGATAAGCCTGCAGATTTGACTCTGGACAAGTCATGGTCTATGTTTACTTTGGACCACGAGTTAGGGTTCATTCCCACCTTAGTTCCACAATAGGTTTTCTGAGGTAATTGAACCTGTGTCAATGTCATGGTGCAGGAGCAGGAATGTGAGTGCAGGTTTTATTTTACACCCTCAATGCCCCACACCTGACTTCCAACCTCTCGATTGTGTCTTCCAGTGTAAGGAGAAGATAAAAGGAGGTGAGGTCGCAATATTCGCCTCCAGAGCTGGTTCTGCTGTTTGCTGGCACCCAGCATGCTTTATCTGCTCAACCTGCCAGGAGCTCCTCGTTGACCTCATCTACTTTTACCAAGACAGGAAAATCCACTGTGGCAGGCATCACGCTGAACTTCTGAAACCCCGCTGCTCTGCCTGTGACGAGGTGAGACAAGGTGTATGTGAACAAATTACTGAATTAACAGTATACTGCACGCTGACTGACCTTAGAAGCTGTCTTCTTTCTTTAACGATTGGGAGATGCAATATGGGATGTTTAAAGTGGAGTGCTGTCACAGCATTTGGGAGAGAGACCAATTTACATTTGTATAGTACCTTTCCTCAAGTTCAGAACAATGCAAAACATTTACAGCCATTTTCCAAGGTAATGTCACCATAATCCCATCAGACTGTAGGGGCTGCTGCCTCATCTAAAAGGGATGACTGGTGGTGGTTTAACCTGAGGGTCATCGCACCTTAGATGATGCGAAGGGCTGGAACAGAGAGGCCTTCATGGTTATCTCGCTCGGTGGTGTTGACATCGCAAACCAGCCAACTGAATTATGATTGTGATAGGGGACTGTCTAGTTAGATGCACAGGTAGACGATTCTGCAGCCGACAGCAAGACATCAGAATGGCGTGTTGCCTCCCTGGTGCCAGGATCATGGATATCTCGGAGAGGGTGCAGAATATTCTCAAAGGGAAGCGGGACCAGCAGGAGGCTGTTGTACTCATTGGAACTAACGACACAGGCAGTGCAAAGGATGAGATTCTGAAGGGAGAATATGGAGAGTTAGGCAAGAATTCAAAAAGGAGGTCCTTGAGAGCATTAATATCTGGATTACTGCCAGTGCTACAAGCTAGTGAGGGTAGGAATAGGAGGATAGAGCAGATGAATGCATGGCTGAGGAGCTGGTGCAGGGGAGAAGGATTCACATTTTTGCATCACTAGAATCTCTTCTGGGGTCGAAGTGACCTGTACAATAAGGATAGATTGCACCTGAATTGGAAGGGGACTAATATACTGATGGGTAGATTTGCTAGAGGTGTCCGGGAGGATTTAAACTAATAAGGATCTGAGTTATAGAGAGAGAATGGACAAGCTAGGATATTTTTCTTTAGAGCGTAAGAGTCTGGGGGTGGGTGGGGGGGGATCTTATAGAAGTGTATAAGATTGTGAGAGGCATGAATAGGGTGAATGCACTAAGTCATTTTCCCAGAGTTGAGAATCAAGGACTAGCAGGCATCAGTTTAACGTTAGAGGGGAAAGAATAAAAAAGAACCAGAGGGACAACTTTTATTTTACACATAGGGTGGTCTGCATATGGAACGAGCTGCCAGCGGAGGTGGTTAAGGCAGGTACATTAACAACATTTAAAAGGCGATTGAACAAAAACGTGGGTAAGAAAGGTTTAGAAGGATGTGGGCAGGGAAATGGGGTTAGTGTGGATGGACATTTTGATCAGCTTGGGCCAAGGGCCTTTCTCCATGCTGTAGGACTCTATGACTCTCAGACAACTGGCTTTGACCTGAAACAATAACTCAGATTTCTCTCCACAAATGCTGCCAGACTTGCTGAGTTTTTCCAGCAATTTCTGTTTTGTTTCCGATTTGCAGCATCCGCAGTCCTTTCAGTTTTTATTAGAAGAGGGAATGTCGCCAGTCAGGGCCAAACATTCCTTGCTCAGCCAATCCTAGAGGTGGGGAGTCGGGTGGCGGGGAACGAAAACTGATGTTTTTTTCTCACTCTGTGAAAAGTTGTCGGCACAGATTGACTGTGTCATTAACCAATAACAAGGAAGAGACTCCCTTGTTCACAGCCATGTGACAGTCCAAAGTGACTTGCAGTCAAAGCCATACATGTTGAGTTGAGTACAGTCACTGTTGTACTGTTGGAAAGGCAGCTATTTGGACCCACACAGCTATGTGATAACGATGAAGTAATCTTTATCCAATGAAGAGCCCTATCAGACTTGAAATGTTAACTGCTTCTCTCTCCACAGGTGCCCTCAGAACCCCTGAGTCTCTCCAGCACTTTCTGTTTCTATTTCAAATCTTCAGCATCTGTAGTACTTTGCTTCTATTTTGTATCAGTTTTACGATCTTGATTGCGAGGGTAAATATTGCCAGGAGGCAGAGGCAATTCTCCCATCCCTTTGCTTCAGAATTTTAACTGAGGGAACAGTCAGGGCCTCTGATCAACATCTCATTCGAAGGATAGTGCCCTGGACAGTGCAGCACCCACTCAGTACTATTCTTATGTTCTGCTCAAGTCTTGAAATTCTGATCAAACATGGAGGCAAGGAAGTAGCCAACTGAGCCATGGCTAACATGTGGTGATGGTACTGCATTGCAACTAGCAGAAGTAATTGTCAACAGCATTTCAACACAAAGGGCTACACAAATTCAAGCACTGTTTAACTTTCTTCAATGCAATCTAAACACTGGTGGGGAGAGTGGAAGTGGTTGGGGACTAATTTCACTGGAACAATCCCAGCAACTTGCAGAACCTAATGTAATGAAACATCACAAACATAGTGTTATTGAAGATAAATGTTACATTTTTTGATCGTGACCAAAAATGCACACAAATAGGAGGACTTTAAGGAATATCTCCGAGGAGGGAGGTAAGAGAAATTGCCAAAGCTTAAGTCCAGATCTTAAAGGCATAGCTGCCAATGGTGAGGCAATAAAAATACAGGGGCACATGCAACTACACTTGAATGAACACTCTATTCTCTTGGGACAATCTACAAATATACATTTTACAGATTATATACATAGAACCAAATAGTTATTAAATCTTAGCTGTGATTCAAGTGCACGATCCAGCGGAACACTCTATTCGTTCCATCCTCTGACTAACATTTAGCTCGAAGTTATCCGAAAACATTTGTGTAATCTTAATGGCGTTTCTCAGGACATACAAAAGAGACACTGTGGTTTTTTTTTCTGGTCTTAGTCTTCAAAGATGGCATATTTATTTACATTTCAGTTTAAATGTGAACTGCAGAGATCCATGCGGCACCTCGGAGATTTGGATACTTGCCTAACAAAGCGTTCTTCTGGAATTTCAGATTATTTTTGCCGATGAATGCACAGAGGCTGAAGGCCGGCACTGGCACATGAAGCACTTCTGCTGCTTTGAGTGTGAAACAGTTCTGGGCGGACAGAGATATATTATGAAGGATGGGCGCCCGTACTGTTGTGGCTGCTTCGAGAGTCTGTACGCAGAATATTGCGAAGCTTGTGGAGATCATATAGGTATTTCAGTTTTCTTCTCTCGTTTATGTACTGCTTAGCTGCAATTTAAAAACCCCACTTCTTTTAAAGTATACCTGCGCATAATTGGTTTTTGTGCAATGAATGAGATACAGCTGCTGATTTTTTTTTAACAACTGACAATCAAAAGGTTGAGATAAAATCTTAGCAACCTAGCAAGGGAGAAATATGTACATTCTTTGTACATAACCAGTCCCATCGTGGAGTCGATGGATGGTTGTTAGAAAGCAAAAGAAAAAGACCAGATGTCAAACTGTGATAGTGTCAGATCCTTAACATTGACCACAATGGTGGACTGGTATTGTCTTCAGACTCCATTTGATACATACCTTCAGCAAACCTGGGGATAGTCACTTGATTATGACCATGATGCAAAGAAGGCTTGGTTAAGGACCCCATGGAAATATTACTGGCCAGCACAGCAGTCACTGGGCCAAGGGGAACTTGCTGCAATCTGGGTGGCACGGTGGCTCAGTGGTTAGCACTGCCGCCTCACAGCACCAGGGACCCGGGTTCGATTCCAGCCTCGGGTGACTGCCTGTGTAGAGTTTGCACTTTCTCCCCGTGTCAGTGTGGGTGTGCTCCGGTTTCCTCCCAGAATCCAAAGATGTGCAGGTTCGGTGAATTGGCCATGCTAAATTGCCCATAGTGTTAGGTGCATTAGTCAGAGGGAAGTGGGTCTGGGTGGGTTACTCTTCGGAGGGTCATTGTGGACTTGTTGGGCCGAAGGGTCTGTTTCCACACTGTAGGGAATCTAATCTAATCTAATCAGCTGCCAACAGATAAGTAAGCTTTGTCTAAGCTCAACAAAACTCCATTAGCTGTCTCTTGCATTTTCTAATCCCAAGATATGGCCAAAGGCTGAGCTGACAAATGATTCAAAAGTAAATCCTTATGAACAGACAAAGTGCAGCAGATTTGTAAAATTCACACAGAAAACCCATCTCTGACCCAGAGTTCATGTAGTGTTGAATTTGCATTGGATGACAAGGCACAGCCTAACCTGTACATCAGGAACATTGACTGTAAAAGTACTTAGGGATATGCTATGTACTTTGTTTCCAGCGATTTAAAAAAAGTTCATTCACAAGTTGAGGGCATTGCTGGCTAGGCCAGCATTTATTGCCCATCTCTAATTACCCAGAGGGCAGTTGAGAGTCAACCACATTGCTGTGGGTCTGGAGTCACGGGTAGGGCAGGCCAGGTAAGGATGGCTGTTTCCTTCCCTAAAGGACGTGAGTGAACCAGGTGTGTCCTTCCAACAATGGATTCATGATCATCAGGTGATTCTTAATTCCAGATTTTATTGAATTCAAGTTCCACCATCTGACGTGGCCGGGTTCAAACCCGAGCCCCCCCCCCCAGAACATTACCTGGGTCAACAATCCAGTGATAATACCATGAGCCACCATATCCCCACTTTTCAGTATTTGGGTACAAATTCATAAGTGTAAACTTGAGCAAAAAACTAAATAATGTCAAATTGCTTATTGCTTTTGTCTAAATGAAGGTTCCTTTAACTGCAGGAGTTGATCATGCACAGATGACGTATGATGGGCAGCATTGGCATGCCACCGACAAATGCTTTTGCTGTGCCCAGTGCAGGACTTCGCTTCTGGGGTGCCCATTCCTCCCAAAGCAAGGTCAGATTTTCTGCTCGAAATCCTGCAGCATGGGCGAAGACGTCCACGCCTCGGACTCCTCGGACTCTGCGTTCCAGTCTGCGCGGTCCAGAGAGTCCAGGAGGAGTGTGCGACTGGGAAAAAGCAGCAAATCTGCGGACCAGTGCAGGCAGTCGCTGCTGCTTTCGCCAACGGTAAATTACAAATGCCCCGATCTCTCTGACAGGGGCGACGACCCTTTATCTCAACAAATGGACGCCCTCAGCCTCAGCAGCCCAGCTGAGAGTCTCAGCAACAATCATTTCTGGAAGGGCCGATTGGAGGCCGATGCAGCTGAAGAACATGAAGAATGGGCCGAGCACGATGATTACATGACCCAGCTACTGCTCAAGTTTGGCAGTCGGGGCGTCTTTCAGCAGTTCAGTGAAGACGCCAAGCACTGGATATCAGACAGTGAAGCCAAAACTAAAATGGAACTGAATGGCTGTAATGGCCAAGGCTTGGTAAGTACGAAGTATGAATCCAACATGTACTGGGCACAATCCCAAGATAACCTAGGAGACTCCGCCTATGGGAGCCACCCAGGACCTGCCAGCAGTCGCAAGATCCAAGAGCTTGACATTGACCATGGTGCAGCCGCCTACAATCATGACCAGAACCAGTGGTACGAAGATTCATTGGAATGCCTCACGAATGAGTTAAAGCCAGCTGAACAAAGTGTTCGAGATTCTGTGGACTCTCTAGCCCTGTCCAATATCACAGGTACCAAACTCTTGAACATCTTAATTACTAATATCAAAATTAATGAATATTTATCATTTTAGAAAATGAATTTTTGTATTAATTGTAAGAATTATGGTCACTTAATTACAAATATATCAGAAGAAATGTTTCTAAATTTCAGTAACTAAATAGCTGACCTGAATTTCAGATTGGTTCCATAGGTCAGCACAACATTGAGGGCAGAAGGGTCTGTATTGTGCTGTTATGTTCTATGTTCTAATTTACTTTTTAAATAAGACATCACTTTCAATCATCTTGAGTTCAACAATGAAGCAACATCAGAGCAGATATTTTAAAAATACCATTGCTTTACTCTGTGTTAAACACTTTCTTTTACCAACTATGTTGACAACAATACCTGCCACTATGTAATACCTTTTAAGATACTGAGAGTCTGCATAAGGTTATATGGTGTCAGTTCAGATTATAAGTGTTGCAATGTAGAAGAGGGAGGTAGGAAACCACAGGGAGGTTTAAGGAGGGAAGTTGGGGATGTAGGTGTAACTGCAAATGTTTTGTTTATACAAGTCAGAGATCCACAAAATGACAGAACTAGAGGAGCACAAAGATTTCAGATGTCTGCAGGATTGAACAGGAAGGAGCGAGTCCATGGACAGAATTGAACAGAAGAAGAAAACTTTAGAAATTGGGTCCTGGTACACAAATACTTCCAGAGTAGCTCAGTAAGCACAGAGGTAGGGGGTGTACAGATTGGTGCAAGTTAGGATACAGAGTCTTGGCTTGAGCTCAATTTTAGAAGAAGGCTTGTATTTAATTGTAGTGCTTTTCACAAGGACTGACACCTAAGCGTTCTGCACATAAAGAATTCCTTTGAAGTGTAAAAGTGATTTTTAAAAATCTTGTACACGAGATACCCATCACAGTCTGATAAGTAATTAAGGTGTCAACTGTACTTTACCACAAGCTAGTACTATGCCTCTGTTTGGTTCTAGACTCATGTCCCTAGCCAGGGGTTGAGCACAAAATTGAGGTCGACATTCTACCGCAGGACTGAGGGAGTACTGCGCTATAAGAAGTGTCATTTTTTAGATGAGACATTCAAATCTGTTCTATCTATCCTCCCAAATGGAAGATCCCAGTGAACTATTTTTAAAAATGTGGGAGAATTACCCAGCATCCAGGTCAACATTTACCCTCAATCAATACCAGCAAAGCAGATTATTTGATCATTATGATAGTATCATTTGACTGAGCTTGCTATGCACAAATTGACTGTCATATTTCCAATATTTCAACACTGACTACAATTTAAAAGTATTCGTTGACTGTGAAGCCTATGCCTGTGAAAGATATTGTGTAAATACAAGCTTTCAAAAAAAATTGCTCTCTCAGGGTTTTAAGACCATAAGGTATAGGAGCAGAAATTAGGCCATTCAGCCCATTCAGTCTGCTCCGCCATTCAATCATGGCTGATAAGTTTCTCAACCCTCTTCTCCCACTGTCTCCTCACAACCCATGATCCCCTTGATACTCTAGAACCTATCTATCTCAGTCTTAAACATACTTTGAACTTTGCTGCTATCTAATTAGATGCAAGTCATGCTGAAAACTAGTTTTAATTGTCACACTGAGATTCCAACAAATTTTATGCATACAATGCAATGGCAATGTTAGTAGCATTACTGAACAGTCATAATGAAGAAATGAGTGGTTTTTATGGTACTTTGGAGACACAAAAGAAGCTATAAGTCTCTAAATTAATTGAATAATTTTAAACAAATTCTTCAGTTTTGGAACATAGTAATGATATTTTCTAAATAACAATTAAAATTATTTATCCTTGCTGATCTTTGTTTTTTTGGTAGGCGCATCAGTAGATGGAGACAACCAGCAACGATCATCTGTGTTTGCTCTCCAGGATTTCCAAGAAATTGAGAATGACTGTGAGAAAATGAGTAACATGGGGACGATGAACTCCTCAATGCGCCACCGCAGCACAGAATCCCTCAAGAGTTTGACCTCCGAACTCTGTCAGGTCATGGCCCCAGAGGAGAAGCGAAAGCCACTCTGCAATCCGATGCTGAGGAGATCAAAGTCCCAGTCAAGGCCCCAGCAAGTTAAGTTTTCTGATGACGTCATTGACAACAGGAGTTACGAGGAGATCGAAATCCGGCAGCCTCCGATGAGCGAGAGAACTCGCCGGCGCGCATACAACCTTGACGGCTACGCCAATCGGCATCACCATCGTCGCCGCAAGAGCAGGAAGTCCCGTTCTGACAATGCCCTCCATCTGGTGACAGAGAGGAGAAGTCCACGAGAAAGGCCTTGTGTTTACCCTCCAGAGGATTGTGAAAAATTAACCCAAGTCAAAGTCTCGCATGAACGGCGAGCATACGTTCAAAGCCAGGAACTGTATGGGCAGTACAGTCATAACCCAGACTACGCCCTGCAGAACCAAGTTGTGGACAAATTTCTTGGCTTGTATGCTGAGGATGATGACTCCTGGTGCTCAACCTGCTCCTCTTCATCCTCCGATTCAGAAGAAGAAGGTTACTTCCTTGGGCAACCGATCCCACAGCCCAGGGCCCAACGATACCAGTATTATACGGATGATCTTGCAGGGCCGTCATCGGTGCTGGCGAGTTCTAGTATTGGGTCACGGACCACCAAATCCAAAAAGAAAAAGGGGCACAAAGGGAAAAATTGCATAATTTCCTAGAGCAGAATGAGTATGAACCAAATCTGCAAGGAGCCTTTCCCACTTACTACTCTGTGAATTCAGATGGTGTTACTAAAGCAACCTATAAGTTCATTTGAAACTACAGAACACCCAGAGACAGTTGCTGGTCAGACTGCTACTTTTCCACTTTAAAGCCAAGAGTGACTGACACGGCAATTGTGGATAAACACACTATTGTTTACACTTGTAGCGGTTCACTTGTTTCTGTATTTTCACTGACTACCTACTAATAAGCAGTGGGTTGGGTAACATCCCTGTCTCTGAGCCAGAACGTACAGGTTCAAGTCCCACTCCAGGGCTTAATGGACAAGGAAGGTGCATAATTATGTGGCAAAACAGGTTGGTTGTGAACAGTAAATTCTTCCCATGTCAATGGAGGCAGTATCAGCTGGATAGATTCCTGATGAACCATGTGATGGACAAAGAAACATTCTTATGTCACTGTCCACAGTGATACATAGATACATACAACATGCATGTAAAAGGTGATGTCGCCACAGCAAGTCAGACCCCCTGAGCAAACCCCCTCTCTTTATAGTTCTTCAATCAACCAGTACAACACGGAACTTCATACTGCTGAGTGTATACTTTCAGAAAGTTTTAACTGGTCTTAACAGCTTTTAACTTTGTAACCTGTTTTAATATGTCTTTATTGGTGCTTTCTGTATTATAATGTTAAATGTTCACTTTTATTAAGGTGTTAGCAATGAGCATGTAAAGGCAAAGCAAACGTTACTGAGTGACCAACAGGCAATAATGAAAGTCAGGCTGAGCGCAAATCTGCTTCCCAATTCTCAATATTACAGGCATAAAAGTAGCAGCGATCAAAGAAAAATGTTGGTATTTAAAATGTAGGATTTAGTAACTAAAGTTAATCATAATTTAACAGTGCAAATACTGTATATATTGTACAGTTCAGATTAAGAACTGATATTTTTATATATCCCTGAATTACAAAACAAGTCGTTTATCTCTGGTTGTAAGAAATAGATGTAATGAAGTAATTGGCAACGTTATATTTGGTTTCATAATGACTCCTTGTCAAGTAACAATTTAGCTTTTTGTTGTTAGGGTGTGTGTGTGTGTGTGTGTGTGTGTGTGTGCGCGCACGCGCGTGTTTATGCTTTTTTAGACAGCAAACGTTGCCCCCTGGTTGTTGGTTCAATTAAGTTCTTGCTGGAATCATCAGCATGCAGAGTATTAATAGTCCTGCACAGTTGCAGAACTGGGGTGTCCTTGCTGTGTTCAAGAGCTCAGTGAGAATCCGATAATGTAAAGAAATATCAAACTGATGTATAAATGTAAAAACTGGAACATGTAGATGAATAAAATTAATAAAAAATGTTATTGTAAGATAACCCAATTTGTTTCTAAATTGCACTACATTCAATAAATAGAAGAAGTGCAAAGTGAATCTGATTGATTAGAAACACAATTTTAGTAATTGGTAGATGTGATTCTCCTAACAAAACCCAGACAGATGAAAGTTTTGCAAAAATTGTGTTTATTTAAAAAAAAATACTTGTTGATAATATCTGTTTCCTGCTATTGTATTCTCATTACTTGGGCGGGGAAACAGACAGTTTGTAATTGGAACTGGAAGATGAAGGATTTCCAATTCAGTGTAGAAGTTGGTTTCAGATTACTTTTCCCTGCAGATAAGGAACAGAGATTGGGTGACACAGTTGGTTAGAATAATGTTGTTCGATCTTCTGAAATTGCAATTCAAAACAGCAAATGCCTGTTAATGTAATGCTTATTGAGTCATGTGCATTTCCAGTTGGTAAAGGTCCAAAAATAAAGGCTACTGCAAATCAGAGCTAATTGTAAAATTGAAATCAGCAGACATACAAACAGGAAATTGAACATCCTATTGCTTGAGTAGTTGATTATCATTCTGAGGGACACAACTAGAGGATGTCTGCAATAGAAGCAATTTTAATGCTGAATGAACACACCTACAGACCCATGTTATAAATGTTTGCTCATCTAAGTAAGAGAAGGTTTGGGGGAGGGGGTGGGGAGGAGAGTGTCCACTTGTGATATCAGTGCAATCCAACTGAACCAAGACAAGGGAATTTTAAGTACCTGTAACCTGCAAAAAAAGTTTCTTCTATACTGATTTCAACTTCAATAAGTGCAAATTGATTCCCACAAGACTGGCCAAGCTTCCAAGTCAAAATTTGCAAGGAAGGTGACCAACTTGTTATGAAATAAACTATGGGACGATTTGTCCTGGTGGCCAATGAGTAAGGAAAATTCCAGTGAACTGAGCCATTGTCTGTGATTAAATAAAAACTAAAAATATATAAATCACGTATTATCAAAGGCAACTGGGGGTATAGCCCGTATGCTATGAATAAGTTAAAGTATTGTGCATAGATAGGCTGCAGGATAGAAGATTCAACAAAACATAAAATAAAAGCAAAGAATGATTAAATAGTTAGTAAGGGACAAATAGAATATGAGAGAAAGCTAGCCAGAAAGATGAAAAGATAGTAAGAGTTTTTATAATTTTTTTTTAAAAACAAGAGTTAACAAGGCAAGCGTTCATCCATAGGAAGCAAATATAGAGAATAATTGAAAATAACGAGAAGAGAGATGAATTGAACACGTCTTTCATATCATTCTTCACCATAGACAAAAAAAAGTAACATCTCTGAAGCAGCTATTACTTAGGAAATAGAAATGAGGGAGGAATTCAGGAAAATCATAATCACAATGGTAGGGTCTTGGGTTGTGTTGTAGAACAAAGGGACCTAGGGGTTCAGGTATACAATTCTTTGAAGTTTGAGTCATATATAGACAGGGTGGTTAAAAAGATATTTGGCATATTTGATTTCATTGCTCAATCCTTTGAGTATAGGAGTTGGAAATTCATGTTTGGGTTGTACAGAACATTGGTGAGGCCTCTTCTGGAATACTGTGTCCCAGTTCTGGTTGCTCAGTTACAGGAAGAACATTATTAAGCCGGAGAGGGTTCAGAAAAGATTTACCAGGATGTTGTCAGATATGGATGGTTTGAGCGATAAAGAAAAGCTGGATACTCTGGGACATTTTTTTCACTGGAGCATAGGAGGTTGAGAGGTGACCTTTTAGAAGTTTATAAAATATTGAAGGGTGCAGATAGAGAATGGGAGATTTCAAGACTAGCAGGCAAACTTTTAAGATGAGAGTAGAGTGGTATAAAGAAGACAGGAAGGGCAATTCTTTTACACAGTGGGTGGTTTGCGTGTGGAATGAACTTCCTGAGGAAGTGGTGGATGTGGGTACAATTAAAATGTTTAAAAAACATTTGGATAAGTACATGAATAGGAAAGGTTTCCAGGGATATTGGCCAGGAATAGGCAGTTGGGACTACTTTCATTTGGGATTATGTTTGCCATGGACTTTTTGGACCAAAGGTCTGTTTCAGTCCTAATGACTCTATGAGCAGAGAAGTGGTTAAGGTGTATTATTAGAGCTGTGGGTTATCAGGTACCCCTATCTTGATAGACTTCAGCCTAGGGAATTGAAAACTGGCTAGTAAGATATTTGATACATAGGTTTTAATGATCCAGAACTTCTTAAATTTGGGAAGGTCCCATTGAATTGATAGCAAATGTGACTACAATATTCAAAAGCCCTTCATCTGTAGTTCTCCCTTTCTGCTAGCTTCCAGCATCTGCAGTCTCAACTTTCTCCTTGTGACTGAACTGTTTGCCTAATAAGGAAATGTTGGGCAGGCAAGGTTTGTATTTAGATTGAAACCCAGTTTCCTGTGGGTCTTGACAGGGTGTATGTGGAAAGGATGTCTCCTCTTAATGGAAGAATCTAGAACTGGGCGGTCACTTTTAAAACCATTCAATCACCCATTCAAAATGGAGGTGAGGATTTTTTTTCTTCTTTGAGGGCCATGAGTCTTTGGAATTCTCTTCCTGAAATGGCAGTGGAAGCAGACACTTTTAAGTCAGAGGTGAATTGAATATTGATGAGCAAGGGGGTGAAAGGTTATCAGGTGTAGACATCAAAGTCATACTTGACTGAGCGTGACATCAAGGAACTTTAATGAAATCAATGGGAAACTGGAGTCTATGGGAAAATGCTGGATGGAGTCATACCTGACACATAGGAGGATAGTCATGGTTGTTGGAGGTTCATCCTCTCAATTCCAGGATATTTCTGCAGGAGATCCTCACAGTAGTGTCCTTGGCCCAGTCACCTTCAGCTGCTTACAGTGAGAAGTGGGAATGATCATTGTGCAGTCATCAATGTGTAGCACCATTTGTGACTCTTTGGATACTGAAGGTCCTTGTCAAATCACAGCAAGGTCAGGACAATATCCCAATAAATGAAACAAAGACCGTCAGATGCTGGAGATCTGAAACGACCAAAAACAGGAAGTGCTGGAAAACTCGGCAAGTATGGCAGCATTGTGGAGAGAAAGCAGAGTTAATGTTTCACGTTCAGTGACCTTTCTTCAGAACTTGGGCTCACAACTAGTAAACAATATTTGTACCAAGACGTGTCAGGCAATGACCACATCCAATAAGTGAGAATCTAACTATCACCCTTTGATCTTCAATGGTGTTACTAACACTGAATCCCTAACTATCAACATCCTGGGGTTTACCATTGACCACAAATGCAACTGAACTTGCCATACAAAGACAGTGCCCACAAGGGCAGACCAGATTTAGGAATCCTGCAACAAGTAACTCACCCCTTGACTCCTCAGAGCCTGTTCTGCCATCTGAAGGGCATAAGTCAAGTGTGTGATGGAATGCTCCTCCCTTGCTTAGTTGAGTGCAGCTCTAACAGTACTCAAGAAGATTGTCACCATCCACGACAAAGCAGCCTGCTTGACTGGTATCCACAAACCATAAACATCCCCCAACAGACCCCCCAGCTCATTCCGCACCCAAGATCACTTCCATCTAGAAGGACAAGACCATTAAAAACTGGGGAACACCATCACCTGCAAGCCTCCACCCCTCTGCTCACCATCCTGACTTGGCAATACATTACTGTTATTTCAGTGTCATTAGGGAAATCTCTCCCTTGTCTACTTACAGCACACGGACTGCAATGATTCAAGAAGGCAGTTCATCACTACCTTCTCAAGAGATGGGCAATAAATGCTGACCCAGTCAATGACACACACATCCCATGAGCAATCTTTTTCAAAAGATCAGAATATTTAGGACTTCCAGAATCTGGAATATTTTGCTTTTGTGACACATGGAAAAAAATTAGCAAGAATGGCATAATGCATATTCTTTGGCATGTACGGTGAATTCACAGTAGTTTACTAATACCAAATCTACTGAAATGCACCCACAGATTACCAATGAAAGTTTATACATTCTGCACTTAGAGCTGGACCGTTGGAAAGAAAATCCAATGCTTGAATTAGTTTTAAAACAGACTCTAATTTGATATTTGTTGTATGAAACAGAAGCCCAGTTGACAACCCATCTGGTTTTGGCTGCATGTCATAGTAAACAAAGGCACAGTATTTGCTCATAGATAAGTGTCTGACATATGGTCATGTAAATGCAATGCTTATGTTCCTTGTACATCAAAACCTTTCTCCAAAAAGCCAAGCATTAAAAACAGAACAGCTCTATTTAATCCCATCAATGTGGATTTACACACTCAAACCAGGAATTAAGGGCAGTAGGATTCATTTTCATTTTCCAGATTAACTGATGTATACACTTGGGTGAAGGGGAAATAAAGAAAGTAAATGACACACATATGCAATCTTCTGCACACACTGCACAACCTTTTGTACTTCGTTGCTAATAGTTTTCAGTATAAAATAAACATTTTAGTGAAACTATTTTGATAGACTAAGCCTGTACTTGATATCTACTTTAGAATGCACTTGGAAGGTGAATAAATATGAATCAGAAAGTTGTGACTGTCCTGAAACCACACTGCCACTCGAAATACAGCAGGAAGATCCATCCCCAAAACTGTCCAGGAAAGTCCATCCAGTGGGGAGGAAGGTTGTCCCTGGGAGGAGACTGGGAGAAGCTGCTCTTCTAAGCACAGGCTGGTTCTGTCCTGCAATTGTTGCTGATGGGCTCACTATGAACATCTCGGAGTAAACTTAGGAGATAGAAGCAATCTGTGAATGATGAAGTAACAAGTAGTTAGGTGAGAGCAGTGAGAAGTCATCAGCATGTGCTTTTAACTGAAGTCAGGATCAGGACCTTCCTTTTTCAGGGGCCACCTGGACTAGAATCACATGTAGGCCAGACCAGGATTGTTTAGCAAGTCATTAATGAATTAGAAGGGACCATTAATCAACAGCAGTCATATAGTTGCTATTAGGCCAGCTGTTTGCTCCAGATTTTATTGACTTCAATTTTCAATATTTGCTAAAGTGGGTTTCAAATCCATGCCCCTTAGAACATTAGCCTGGTGTTCTGGATTACCATTTCAGTGACTTTACCGCCCAGTTATAACGACAGTAGATTAGATTAGATTCCCTACAGTGTGGAAACAGGTCCTTCGGCCCAACAAGTCCACACCGACCCTCCGAAGAATATCCCACCCAGACCCATTTCCCTCTGACTAATGCACCTAACACTATGGGCAATTTAACATGGCCAATTCACTTGGCCTGCATGTCTTTGGACTGTGGGAGGAAACCCACGCAGACACAGGGAGAATGTGCAAATGCCACACAGACAGTCACTTGAGACTGTAATCAAACCTGGGACCCTGACACTGTGAGGCAGCAGTGCTAACCACTTAGCCACCATGCCACCCTGCTCTACTGATAGTTTCTAACATTTCTCCTTGAACAGATGCTCAGCTATCTAGACTGTAGTTTCCTACTTTTGGTCTCCTTTTCTTTTGAAATGAAGGCGATATATTGGCCATCTTCAAATCTTAACAGGACCATCAGTGAAGACTAGTGCAAAGCAGTCATTTTCTTTATTTTGCATTATTAATTCTCCAGACTCACTGTCAATTGGAACAATATTTATTTAGTTTCATTCCTTTCTTTTAAAAATATTAATAGACACTCCTATTATTCTTTTATATTTCTGACTCGCTTTCTCATGAACTATTGTTTTCTCTCTATTAACACTTTAGTGAGTCTTTGCTGTTTGTTTTTTACATTGTCCAATCTTCTGTTATTCCGTCTATCATTACATAGTTAAGTACTTTCTCTTGAAGTTTAATACGATCTATAAACTTTCCAATTCATCACAGATGGGGTGTCCTTTCATTGAAATGTTCTGGCTGTTTGAATCTACCTGTTCTGCGTATCCAGAAACAGCCCTTAAATATGTACTGCTGCATTTCGATTGATCTATAGTCTCATTTCTAGCATCTTTACATTTGTAGTCAATGAATGATGAATTCAACTAACTCAGCTCCATTGAAAATAGTTGCCAAATACATCCTACATTGGCTTCTTGTGCTCAGTGCTGCAGTGCTTTTGTGATAGTGAAGCTGATGTGGAGATATTTAGCAACTTATTGAGAAATAACGAGGCAATGCTGCAGGACAGCTTTGTTTGTAATGATAACCAGAATGGAACTGAATGGCAGAGCTTAAAAACTTGAGAAGATTCCAGCAAATAAAACCAGAGGAAGAAAATTTGGTTAAAATGACAAAATCAGTTTTTAAAATCTGAATGTACACAACATTTGCAACAAGTTGGATGAGTTAGACCATAAAGCATAGAACAGTACAGCACAGTACAGGCCCTTCAACCCACCATGTTGTGCCAAGCATTCATCTTAATCTAAGATCAACCTAACCTACGCACCCCTCAATTTACTGCCATCCATGTGCTTGGCAAGCAGTTGCTTAAATGTTCCTAATGTCACTGAATCTACTACCACCGCTGGCAGTGCATTCCACGCACCCACCACTCTCCAAGTAAAGAACCTATCTTTGACATCTCCCCTATACCTTTCTCCAATCACCTTAAAATTATGATCTCTCGTGACAGCCATTTCTGCCCTGGGGAAAAGTCTCTGGCTATCTATTTATGCCTTATTACCTTAGGATAGGTGAAACAAAGACACGCACAAGAATTCTTAGAGGCATGGCATTCTAACCAGAACACATCGATTTAGATCCTATCTATCGGCCCTTGAAAAAATGAACCGGAAATGACATCACCCACCTTAACAAACCAAAACCTATAAATAGAGAGGCAGGACATACCACCAGCATTTCACCGGATGATGTTACCTAGTATGGTGACAAAGTGTTTAAAAACAAATCTTCCAGCTCAGCGAGCTAACTTACTTCTCAACTCATTACCTCGTACACCTCTATCAAGGTACCTCTTTTCCTTCTTCTCTCCAGTGTGAAAAGCCCTAGCCCACTCAACCTCTCTTCGTAAGGCAAGACCTCCCATCCAGACACTGTCCTGGTAAATCTCCTCTGTACCCTCTCTAAAGCATCTACATCCTTCCTATAATGAACTGGACACAATATTCCAAGTGTGGTCTAACCAGGGTTTTATACAGCTGCAGCTCTTAAACTCAATCCCCCTGTTAATGAAAGCCAAAACACTACACGCCTTCTTAACAACCCTATCAACTTGGGTGGCAACTTTAAGGAATCTATGTACGTGGACCCCAAGGTCCTGCTGTTCCTCTACACTGCCAAGAATTCTGTCTTTATCCCTGTATTCAGCATTCAAATTTGACCTTTCAAAATGAATCACTTCACATTTGTCCAGATTGAACTCCATCTGCTACTTCTCAGCCCAGCTCTACATCCTACCAATGTCTTGCAGCCTGCAACAGCCCTTGACACTATCTACATCACCAACCTTTGTGTCAATGGCAAACTTACTAACCCACCCTTCCACTCCTTATGAAAGTCACAAAGAGCAAAGGCCCAAGAACAGATCTCTATGAGACACCACTAATCACTGACCTCCAGGCTGAATACTTTCCATCCGCTACACTCGCTGTCTTCTTTCAGCCAGCCAATTCTGTATCCAGACAGCCAAATTCCCCTGTATCCCATACCTCCTAACTTTCTGAATGAGCCTACTATGGGGAGCCTTATCAAATGCCTTACTGAAATCCATATACACCACATTCACTGCTTGACTTTCATCACCTGTCTCATCACATCCTCAAAGAACTCAACAAGAACTTTGGGATGCATGACCTGCCCCTCACAAAGCCATGCTGATTATCTTTAATCAAACAATGTTTTTTCAGTCTTAAATCTATCTCTAAAAATCCTTTCCAGTACCTTGCTTACCACAGTTGTAAGACTGACTGGTCTGTAATTCCCAGGGATTTCCCTATTCCCTTTCTTGAACAGAGGAACAACATTCACCTCCCTCCAATCATCTAGTACTACTCCCGTGGAGAGTGAGGATGCAAAGATCATTCCCGAGGTGCAGCAATCTCATTCCTCACTTCCTGTAGTAACCTTGGATATATCTAGTCTGGCCCTTGGGACTTATCTATCTTGCTGCTTCCCAGAATGTCCCACAAATCCACCTTCTTAATATCTATCTATTCAAGCCTATTAACCTGGCCCACGATGTTCTCACTATCAACAAGATTCCTCACTCTAGTGAATACTGAAGCAAGAAAATCACTTAGGGCCTTCCCAACTCTTCAGACTCTAGTCACAGGTTCCCTCCACTATCCTTGATTGGCCCTACCCGCGCTCTGATAAGTGTAGAATTGTTGCAATACACTAATTGACTATGATCTGACAGCTATCACAGATATGTACTTGCAAATGACAAAGGCTGGGCACTGAACATTCAGGGACTCTGACATTTTGGAGATGAGGCAGAATGGAAATCAAAAAGAAGTATCTCTGTTCGTAAAAGATGGGATCAGTAGAGTATTCAGTGATGAGCTTGGAAGGTCAAGATGTAGCAATGTGTTGGTGAAGCATTGCTCATCTTTGATAAATATACCAGATAACAGTAGTTTTCAGGGATCTTTTTATACTTGAGTTCAAAACTGTGGCCAAGTTGTTAGATTTTAGTGAGGAGAGCAATGAGGCCAAAGGTCACTGTGACAGGGCCTGCCATCCACTTTAGACCACCTCATGTGAATCACGACATGATCATTCGCTCATGCACACTCTGGAGGGAGTAGTTTCACAAGGGCGTGCAGTCATCCAATGTTCCACTTAAAATCAAACTCTGCCTCACTGTTCTGATGGGAATGGGTATTTACATTGACAGGCCAACAAGGGGAGAGGCCATTCTAGACTTCGTGCTCGGAAACGAGCTGAGGCAAGTATCAGATCTTGTGGTGGGAGAGCATTTTGGTGATAGTGACCACAACTACTCACATTCTACATAGCTATGGAGAAGGAGAGGATTAGGCAAAATGGGAGGATATTTAATTGGGGAAGGGGAAACTATGATGCGATTAGACATGAGTTAGGAAGCATGGATTGGGAGCAATTGTTCCATGGTAAAGGCACTATAGACATGTGGACACTGTTTAAGGAACAGTTGTTGCAAGTGATGAATAAATATGTCCCTCTGAGACAGGCAAGAAGTGGTAAGATAAAGGAACCTTGGATGACGAGAGTCGTGGAGCTTCTTGTCAAAAGAAAAGAGGTAGCTTACATAAGGTGGAGGAAGCTAGGGTCAAGCTCAACTCTAGAGGATTACAGGCAGGCAAGGGAGGAGATCAAAAATGGTCTGAGGAGAGCCAGGAGGGGGCACGAGAAAGGCTTTGCAGAACGGATTAGGGAGAACACAAAGGCATTTTACACTTATGTGAGGAATAAGAGAATGGTCAAAGAAAGAGTAAGGCCGATCAGGGATAGCATAAGGAATTTGTGTGGAGTCTGAGGAGGTAGGGGAGCCCTAAATGAGTTTTTTGCTTCTGTCTTTATGAAAGAAACGAACTTTGTAGTGAATGAAACCTTTGAAGAGCAGGTGTGCATGCTGGAATGGATAGAGATAGAAGAAGCTGATGTGCTGAAATTTTGTCAAACATTAAGATTGACAAGTCGCCAGGCCCGGACCAGATTTGTCCTTGGCTGCTTTGGGAAACGAGAAATGCAATTGCTTCGCCACTTGCGAAGATCTTTGCATCCTCGCTCTCCACTGGAGTCATACCTGAGGACTGGAGAGAGGCAAATGTAATTCCTCTCTTCAAGCAAGGAATTAGGGAAATCCCCAGCAATTACAGACCAGTACATCTCATGTCTGTCATCTGCAAGGTATTAGAAAGGATTCTGAGGGATAGGATTTATGACCATCTGGAAGAGCATGGCTTGATTAAATGCAGTCAACACCGCTTTGTGAGGGGCAGGTCATGCCTCACAAACCTTATAGAGTTCTTTGAGGATGTGACTAGAAACGTTGACGAGGGTCGAGCTGTGGATGTGGTGTATATGGACTTCAGCAAGGCATTTGATAAGGTTCCCCTTGGTAGGCTCGTTCAGAAGGTCAGGAGGAATGGGATACAGGGGAACGTAGCTATCTGGATACAGAATTGGCTGGCCAACAGAAGACAGCGAGTGGTAGTAGAAGGAAAATATTCTGCCTGGAAGTCTGTGGTGAATAGTGTACCACAGGGCTCTGTCCTTGGGCCTCTACTGTTTGTAATTTGGATGAGGGGATTGAAGGATGGGTCAGCAAGTTTGCAGGCGACACAAAGGTTGGAGGTGTCGTTGCAGAGGGGTATGGATCGAATAACAGACAAGGTCATTTCCCTGGGGTGGGTGAGTCCAGAACTAGAGGGCATAGGTTCAGGGTGAGAGGGGAAAGATTTAAAAGGGTCCCAAGGGGTAATTTGCAGAAGGTATTGCGTGAATGGAGTGAGCTGCCTGAGGAGGTAATGGAGGCTGGTACAATTACAGCATTTAAAAGGCATCTGGATGGGTACATGAATAGGAAGGGTTTAGAGGGGGTTGTGCCAAGTACTGGCAAACGGGACTAGATTAGGTTAGGATACCTGTTTGGCATGCACGAGTTGGACCGAAGGGTCTGTTTCCGTGTTGCACATCTCTATGACTCTGTGGTGGGACTTGACCAACAAGACCAATAGAGGACCAAAGGCAGTGATCCACTGATAGCATTGGACAGGCCTTGGCTAACTTCTCGTATTACAATCAAGTAAACCTCTGACTAATGGAGGTCCCCTTGATTCAACTAAGGATTGATCCCCTTTGACTTTCACAAATGGCCACTTTGTTGAAGCAAATACATAGAAGTGGTTTATGCAGCAACTCAATGTATTTGCATGAGCCACTGGCAAAGCAGGGTGCCATACAGCAATGTATCCACCTCCCATTGTCCACTTGCTGCCAACCAAGACAAGTAGTATCTTCTTCTGTCTATACCAAGCACCAATGCAAGTCACAGATGCAACAAGTTTCCAAGTAAGTGTGAAATGAGTGAGCACTAACAAAGCAAGTTAAAAAATCAGTAAAATCCACCCTTTGCAGATGCATGTGTTGGGTGCATGCCCCTGAGTGCAAAGCAGCCCAGCAGGAGCATTGAAGTGTAAGATGTCTGTAACCTCCAAAGTGCAGAAGTGAAGTCCTGCATTTTGCATTAAAATTATGGACCAGACCAAGCCCAATAACTTGGTGTGCAAAGCGCATGTGTCCTGGATGCAATGTGATTGGTCAAACGACCAGATTTGAAGTAAAACACACTTTATTCATATACTATAGTTAAAATACAACAAAAGAAATAAGAAATTGGCATAGCAACTAAAATATTTAACAGAATAATGGATTATTTATAACTACTAAACAACCAGGAGTATAAAAAATATCAAGAGAAAGAGAGAGAGAGAGAAAAGAGAAAACTGCAACTTCCACCCAGCTTTAAGATCCAGCAACTGCTACTGAAAAACTAAAACTCAAAATCCCGATTCTGTGGGAGCTTAACCCCATCCTTTCAGGCTGCTTCCATCGTTTGCATTTGCATCTTGTTAAGAGCAAATTTTACCTCATTTCTAAGCAGCTTGCAATTTTGCTGTCTTTGCCCCAAGACCACTTGGCAACAAAAAAAAGGCCTCACAATCTGTTTACTTTAAGGGATTTTAATAGACAGCTCGACACCCCTGTCTTAAAATCTCTCTTAAAAAAAACAAAATACACCTGTTATCATGCTATCATGACAGTTTGAGATCAACCACAATAAGGTGGTGAGGCTCATGTTTCTCCAAAGCAAACTTCCATAAACAAAGGATGGCTGCAGACATTGCAGTATTCAGTGACATGTTAGTGGAAGGATCATAAAACAAATGACTGGGGGAAGCAAGTGACGAGCTACATCCACCAGGTCATTGCTCCAACTTTAGAGTCAGGAATTGTTGCCAAGTGGTCTTGGGGCAAGGACAGCAAAATTGCAAGCTGCTTAGAAATAAGGTAAAATTTGCTCATAACAAGATGCAAATGCAAAGAAATAAGGTTTTGTTTCTTATTACTAAGATTTGGAGCTCACCATTGAAAACTTAAGATGAAATTGGAAACCTTTTCTTGTCTTAGAGATTCAGATATTTTTCAATCTTGCATATTTGTGCACATTTCAACCCATTGCTCATTTATTTTACTGATGTTTAGAGATAAATATTGGCTATGACTCTAAGGAGAACCTTTCTGCTGTTTTCAAAATGTCAAAGGATAATCTTAAAGCCACTTGATAACACAGTCAAGACTTCAGTTTCACAAAGACAGCACTTTCTACAATGCAGCATTCCCTCAGTATGACCCTAGACAATGGATTGTCTCTAGATTGTAGGATACTAAAATGGGTTCTTAAAATCTCATAACTGGGGCAGGGAGCTGGATATATGAAATTACTGAAGAAATCCTTTGGCTAGGGATACTGTCTGGTGGATGAATGTTAAAATGTCACTTTTTTAAAAAAGATTTAAAAATACAGAAAATAAATATGCCTGAAATTAACCAAAATGTTTGGTTTAGAATTAAACTTGAGAAGCAAATCTTGTGGATCCAATCTTCCTATTGATAAGGAGGGGTTTTATGCCATTTGCTTTTTCCTCTTCAGTCTTTCACCTACAAGTAATATTTTATCTTCCATTACAAGAAAAACAATATTGGGTGTATACACAACTTAAGTTACAAGTCTATATAACTATTAGTTTCAAATATCACAGGATTATAATCAAAGTCATTCTTGGATTGTCAGCTTTTATAAGCAGGTGGTCAGGTTTTACCACTTTTTCAGATTGGCATGTATAAATTATACTGAGTCCTTTGTGCTTATTTGGCTTTGAGATCATATAACCAGTGTGGACAATTAGATAAGTCTTTTCCATGTAGTTACTCAAACATCACCTGTAAATGATATAGGCACATGCAAGAAAGGTTAATGAAACATTTTAAAGGAAAATTTTGGGGTCCTGATCAGCTAAACAGATTATTTGAAATCCCCCAAAAAATGCTAAGTTAATGGCTAATTCTACCAATGAGACCAGAGGTTTTCTCAGGACTGTGCTCTAGAATAACTACATTCTGAGGAATTGCTACTTGTTCAAAAATTGAAGTTTTAAGGTCGAGCAGCCAGAAGTAGTGGTGGAGGCTAGTACAATTACAATGTTTAAAATGCATCTGGATGGGTACATGAATAGGAAGGGTTTAGAGGGATATGGACCAAATGCTGGCAAAGGGGACTAGATTAATTTAGGATGTTTGGTCAGTGTCGACGAGTTGGACCGAAGGATCTTGTTTCCGTGCTGTACTCTATGGTAATCACTAGATAAAAATGTCACTTGAAATGGGAGTTTCACTCCAAGCAAAAGGTCTGTAGGCAGGTTTTAATATTGCTGTGGACCGCTAGTCCAAGCATAAAGTAATATTGACAGATAAGGAGGCTGCCCTGCAGCTGTTAGGCTACATTTGTGCCAAGTAGGTATTTTGCTTCTCAGGGGTTACCTCTGAAATGGGTGGCCTCTGGCTGGCAGCTCCAAAGAGAGTAAGTTTACAGACAACACCAAAATCGGAGGGGTAGTGGACGTGAAGGAGGTTACCGCAGAGTATAACGGGATTTTGATCAGATGGGCCAATTGGCCAAGGAATGGCAGATGGAGTTTAATTTAGATAAATGTGAGGTGCTGCATTTTGGAAAAGTAAATCAGGGCAGGACTTTTATATACACTTAATAGTAAGGTCCGAGAGAGTGTTGCTGAACAAAGAGACATTGGAGTCCAGGTTCATATTTCCTTGAAAGTAGAGTTGCTGGTAGATAGGATAGTGAAGGCAGTGTGTAGTATGCTTTCCTTTATTAGTCAGAACATTGACTATAGGAGTTGGGAGGTCATATTGCAGCCATACAGGACACTGTTTAGGCCACTTTTGGAATATTGTGTGCAATTCTGCTCTCCCTCCTATAGGAAGGATATTGTGAAATATAAAAAGGTTCAGAAAAGATTTACAAGGATGTTGCCAGAGTTGGAGGGTTTGAAATATAGGAAGAGGTTTCAGCTGTTTTTCTTGGAGCGTCACAGGATGAGGGGTGACCTTATAGAGGTTTATAAATCATGAGGGGAATGGATAGGATAAATAGACAAGGTCTTTTCCCTAGATTGGGGGAATCTAGAGCAAGAGGGTGTAGGTTTAGGGGGAAGAGGGGAAAAGATTTAAAAGGGACCCAAGGGGCAACTTGTTCATGCAAAGGGTGGTGTGTGTATGGAATGAGCTGCTAGTGGAAGTGGTGGATTACATTTAAAAGGCATCAGCATGAATATAAGAAGAGGAAAGGTTGAGGGATATGGGCCAAGTGCTGGCAAATGGGACTAAATTAATTTAGAATGTCTGGTTGGTGTGGTTGAGTTGGACCACTGTACATCTTTAGGACACCATGGTAGACGGCACTGCTGGAATTGGAAGTAATCCCACAGTGATGGCCACAACTGTTTCCTGGACCCAGGTTGGATTGTGGGCATTTACTGGGGAAAGCTTAAGCAGAAGAGCATAAGGGGTGCAGACGATTGGGTGTTAAAGTCCAACAGGAGAAAAGGATTGCGTCACCATTTAGAAAGACATCCAATATGAAAAGAGCTACCCAATGTTTCAAAATTGGCTGCCCACACTAACCATATTATGGCATTGGCAGCATAATATTTAATAAATTCAATTTATCTTTAACTAATTAAATATGATGAGAGTTGTTGATTTTGGCACCCACTCTTGTTATTACAGGATACCTTGGAGTTGGATGGGAAGGCAATGAATTGGCCATCGAACCCATTTTATGTGACACCCTGCTAAACACGCACCTTCCAGGGACATGACAAATCCAGTTCGAAGTCTCAGGTTTATCACAGCACCTCAGGAAAATTGATGCTCCTGAGTCCAAAGAAAAGGAAACTCCATGTTACAGGATTGAGGCCAGAAGCCAAAACAGACAAATGGCAACACCACAGACAGGAGGGGACACTGTTAAATGCGAGACAGTATAATGACAGAAGCTTGTTCCACATATAAAACAAATATTCATCTCACTTTGAAACTCCAAATATTGGGCTTAATTTCTTTTATTGGTGTATATAGATCCATCTGACATGACACAATTAAACATAATAAATTAACATGCTTGTCCAAGTATTGGCAAATTGGTACTTCAATTTTGTGATCCAGAATGCGATTTTTCTGCCAGTGCCATTGGGCAAAGTGGCAAGAACATGCCATGAAGCGAAAGGATAAAATACTTGTTAAAAAAAATTGCCAAGCCCCCAATATTCTTGTATAGTTCCGTGCAGTTGGTACAATTCACTGAAAAAGTCACTGAACATTTTCAAAAAGCTGGAGTATACTACAATAATAGAATAACATTAACTAATAAGTAACGAAAGCAAAATACTATAGATGCTAGAAATCTGAAACAAACAAAATGCTGGAGAAACTCAGCATGTCTGGCAGCATCTTTGTAGAAACAGTGCTAATGTTTTGACTCTGGTAGGACTTGCTAAGTTTTGTATTTTCTATGCTTGGTTTAGATTTACATATAAGTGCTCAGTGGTTTCACACTGTTATGATCTTACATAGGAAACAGATAACTTAGCTGAATTTTTTTAATGGCTAATCTGATTATCCAGCCAAAATTAAATATTTGTGTTAATGTCTTACTTTGTGATAAAATATTTGTATCCTGACATAAAGCTAACATTAATTTTAATTCTCATCTGAAAATATTGACTCTTGTTGTATTTGGATGTCACGAGTATTTGCAACCCTCTAAGGGACTGTGCTTAATCAGTCAGCCAAAAAAGTGAAGCTGTTTAATTAAAGGAAGTATCATGACTGCTGAGATCTTGTCCTAATGCTGACTTGCGCATTTCTATATCGATTGCTAGATATGCATCAGAAATGGGAACTTGAACTGACTTTTCCTCCCTCTGGTCAGAGGTAAAAAGCTCAATTATGACACCTCTACTGGGGCTCCAACTGATCAGTTAACTAATTGAGTCAACATTTCTGTTGACAAAAACAAAACATCACAACATACCAACACTTCTAATCACAAATAAAAGCCTCTTCAAAAATATAAGCACTACCGCAGTTAGGCGGTAGTGTGGGGGGTAAAAGGGAAAAAAAATATAACCAGGAGATAAACCTGCACACACACGACATGGGTGCAGGGGTAAAATAAGCACTACCGCTGTCAGGCGGTAGTGTGGGGAAGAAAAATAAAAGCCTCTTCAGTATAGAAATCCAATAGGTAACATTGATGATGAACTTAGAAAATTGGAAGTTGTTAAATTTTTACATTTCGCTACCAGGATAGTGGGCTGTTTAGTTCAGTTGTCTAAATCGCAAGTGATTCAGAATAAAAGCAACAGTGCAGCTTTGATTCTTGTTCCAGTAGAGGCATACATGAGTTCTGCCTCCTTGCACTGTTCCATGAGTGTGTAAGGTAATGGCAAAGCATCACTGACAAACAAAAAAAGTTAAGAAAATGGCTTAGAAGTATCAAACATGAACAGTCATAAACAAGTAACACAAAGAGGAAAGCTCCTTCTCCTTCAAGAATGTGTTCTCAACTCAGTCTCAGAAAAAGACAAGGAGAAAGTGAGGACTGTAGAGGCTGGAGATCAGAGCTGAAAAATGTGTTGCTGGAAAAGCGCAGCATCCAAGGAGCAGAAGCAGGAGAATTGATGTTTCGGGCATAAGCCCTTCTTCAGGAAAGAAGGGCTTATGCCCGAAACGTCGATTCTCCTGCTCCTTGAATGCTGCCTGACCTACTGCGCTTTTCCAGCAACACATTTTTCAGCTCAGAAAAAGACTGCCCGCTTCTGAGTGGTCACCTTGTGCTAAGTTATATCAGTATTATGATGTGGACACCACACAGTAAGAAGTTGCTGTGTAAATTTATTTTACAAAGGACATCTACAGATTACAAAATGGAGGACTTTCATTCCAGCAACCAAACCAGTTTATAAAATAAATTCCACTGTTGACAGAATGATTTGAACACTCCAACAACCACTTAACTTCTTGAATACATTTTGAAACAATTATGATGTTTTATACACCATAGCACATAAAAGATAGAAAAACATTATGCTGTCAGAGTGTTCTGGCTTTAACAATGACTCAAGTCTGAACACTAAAACTTTTCATGTTTCTTTATCACTATGTGCATCAAGGCTGATCTATGCTCCTACAATAATCTTACTGTCACTTCAGTCATGAAAGCAGAATCTGGTTATAAACAACTGATCATTTATACAAAATACTAATACATTTAATTACAAATAAAAGCCTCTTCAGTGTAGAAATCTAATATATAACATTGATGATGAACTTAGAAAATTGTAAGTGCAGAAAAATGGAATTTCTATTGCTATAGTTGGCCTTCTGACTTTCAGGTTGGATTTTCCAACATAGAAGAGGGTTCTTCTGTACAACAGAGTCCACATTTTGAAAGACAGATTATTTGGTATTATCTGGCTAATATTACATAAACTATTTTTTTTAATTAATGGAGTAAGCCAACACAAAATAATTAACAAATCATGAAGAATAGCATAGTTTCCAATATAAAAATAAAAAGAGTTCACTTAAGGGAATACTCTAGAATTCAGCCCTATTAATAGCCTTAACACAAGGATTTTTTTCTCTCCTTCTAAGCATTGACTAGTTTGTCTGCCTATGAACACTAACTGCTCTCATGCTTCCCACCCAAATGTCTATCCTTCATGTACAACCCTGGAGAGGAAGAGTCACAGATCATTTGGCAGTTGAAGGCATCCTCCTCAAATGTAATTTTGCTGCACTTGGCACATACACATATATTCTTTAACAGGAGTGAATATAATTAAAAATAAGAATCCTGGTTTGGCCTTCTCCAGTTCAAGTTACAAATGCCAAAAATTGTCTCTCCGTTGTTGTTCCACAACACAAAACTGGTTACTCTGTCCAACTCATAACCACAGTAGTTACAAATGACATTCAATCAATCATCAGAGGACACAAAGTCACATTTTTCTTTTCCTTTCAGTACCCAGGTACAAAAAACGTTAACCACCATATTTTCTCAAACTTTATTTTCCTAGCTGGGCTGGTGGCAAAAATCTCTCAAACAGTCAAAACAAGACACTACTGTAGATCCTAAGCATGGATATTGCCAACTTTTCTGTTGGAGATATTCTATATGGTTCTTTTACACCAAGAAGTGTTTTCAAATTCAACCTATATTGATCTCAGAAATGTACTTATAATTACAGATATCGTTATGTAAAGAATGTACTGTTGAGGTCAATATAGACTTACTTTATTGCCCATCATATATGTCAGTGTGATTTTGCAATGTCAACTTGAAGTATACATTTAAATATACTTAAACAATAAACAGAGTTGCTTCGCTTCTGTGGCTAAGTTCAGAACAAAAGACATGTTAATTAATGGTTACGATTGTTAGAAAATGGGCTTGGAAACAAATGCAATTTGTCAAAGATTCAAAATGTGGAATTACAAGTTCTTTGCATACTCTCCAGGAGTTGAATCATATTGTGCGATGAAGTTTCTCAGTTCATCAATGCAACGTTCTCCTATCTCACGCAAATTTTCTCTTAGTGAGAACTGTACTGTAGTTTCCAGTGACGGGTCTTTGTCAATGAGCATCTGAACAACCATGCCAAAGGTCTCACAGTCTTGTCTATAAACCTGTAAGTCAAAGTGAAAAGGTTTAAAATTAAGAGTAACAAGCCTGATTTTAGTTCAAAATAATTTAATTGGATAGTTTTTGGAATTGTCACAGCTTTTACAAAAAAAATTCATACAACGATGTAATTTTATATAGTACTCAAGCTAAAACACTGTATATGGTAAATGTTTACCCAAAGGGAGATGCATTTGAGTGTTCATTTCGGATTACAATGCTCCTTAAAATTCAAGGCCTTACTAGTGAAAAGCATATGAAATCTTTCATATTTCAAATCTCTTTTCATTTTTCTTACATTGCTGCATTATAAGGTCTATGAAACTAAAGTGGTTATTGTTGGTTGTACCTGAAAGACTGAAGAAAGATGGAATTTATAATTAAATTATCCAATCATGACAGGACTTTGGTATGTCTGCCATCCAAGATATTACTGGTTAGCTTTAAACTTCTTACATGAACATATTAAAATGTGTTTTTTTAAATGAAAAATTCATTATTGAAGGGAATATAATTGAAAAACAAGCAAGCAATATTTTCAGAATGCCTTTTTTGTTGCTATTCAAATTGAAAATAGTGCAATCTGAAGTCATTAGAGGAACTCAAAATCGCCAAGCAGCATACAATTATCATCAGCAAATATTTCTACATAAGGTTACTTCAGGCACATTGAGATTTTACATCCTGGTGAAATGCAGAAGTGACTTATGTTGCATATTCCAAGCATGAATAATTTTTATTAATATAACCACTTTAAATTTATAGTTTGCATTACTTCTTCAATCATCCATTTTACTGGTTAATCTCTATGACTCTATAAATCTTTTGTATTGTAGAGTCTGAACGTGAGTCTAACTTTCTGTTAAGATTATGAGAAGGCCTGTGATCTATCCAGTAAGTGTAATACAGTAACAAAGGTTCTCTTATTTTTGGACCTGCCAAAAAGCACAGAGATGCTACCTGGATAAAGGCTCATTCCAGGCAATAGGGAAAGAAGGATTGATCTTGGATATTTAGCCCAATAAGTATACCTAGATCACGCTGAAATAAATGATCCAATTTACTTAAACTCATTCAGTAGAATAAACATACAGTTTTATCACTGATATGTGCAAGTTATAATTCCACATGTAATATTACATATGAATTACTAGATAAGAAAAAAAGTTTCAGACCACACATACTGCACAAAGTTCATAAACCTCTTCACTTTTGAACAGCACTCTTAATTTCAGTATTCCCTAGAGAGGGATACAAGAATTGTTGTGTGGTCTACGTCTGTCTGCCACAGTCAAAGATAACTTCATATTTTTGTTTTAAAACTTTAAAACAGAGAATCATAATGCAATTCCAATTTGATTGGGATTTATATATATAAAAATGTGAAAATGTTAAGTGTAATGAAAGCATTAATTAGGCTTTGAAACCAATAGTATTCTCAAATTGCCGTGGTTTGAGAGTTTATTAAATTAATAAAAGTAACAAGTCTAATGTGGTTTCCATTCTCAACTCTCTTTAAAACATCTGTTATATAATCTAAACAAGGTTAAGTTGTTGTTTACTAGCTACAGTAAGTATTACTATTTACTTTGAAATCACTTTCCCTTTAGCATTCACTCTAAAATTACCTGCATATTGTTATCACTCTTGGGTTTCCAAAGGACAAAATGCATCATCACTGCTTTATGGGACCTGATTGACGTAAAATCCCCATTATTGTAGATAAATCTTTCCTTCCAATATATACATGTTTCATCAACCAGTTGGAATAATCTTTTTCTGGTACAAAATAATAGTCTATTTACTGTTATTTGTCAATCACACCATTATGTTTAATCTTAAATTAACGCAATTTCTTCTGTGGCCTACTAAGATCAACAGCTAAAATATAATTAGAACAACAAAACACAGTTTGATCTGTCATTGTAGCTGGCACTCCGCTGCGTAACATCATTTTATTTAAGGATTCTTCTGATACTGATTGGCACCTCAACAATTATTTCTAAAAAAAAAGCTATATGCTCGTCTACAAATTTAAATTACATTAGTTGAATGTGACTGGAGCTGTCAGTTGTATTTAAACAATATTAAAAAGCAGTTTGGTTGTAAATTGGATTTTTTTTTACATTTTCTAGCCATAGGGACTTACAGTACAGAAACAACCCCTTCAGTCCAACTCGTCTGCGCTGAGCAGATATCCTAAACTAATCTAGCTCCATTTGCCAGCATATAGTCCAGATCCCTCTAAACCTTTCCTATTTATGCACTCACCCAGATGCCTTTTAAATGTTGTAATTGTATCAGCTTTCAGTATCTCCCTTGGCAGCTCATTCCATATACTCCCTACCCTCTGCGTGAAAAGGTTGCCCCTTAGGTCTCTTTTAAATCTTTCCCTTCTCACTTTCAACCAATGCCCTCTTGTTCTGGACAACTCTAGTTTGTGAAACAGACCTTTGGCTATTCACTTTATCCATGCTCCTCTGATTTTGTAAAATCTGCAGAGAACAATTTTAAAATCCAAGGTATAATGTAATGTTACTGAAATGTGTGCATGGAAAATCTAGAGTACTGCTAGGATTGTAATGGTGTCTCTTGATTTATGTGCCAGCCATACACATTTGCAATATTAAGTATTACAGCCTTACTAAATAGTAGATTGCTTTATAAAAAGCTCTTATAAAATAATGTTTTATAAGCTGAGGAATGATATGCTCAGAGTTAAAATCTCATTTTATGTTCTACCTTGGAGGTCAACAAGTTCTAATATCAGTGTATCAAAGGTTGAATTTATGAGATTCAATTTCATTATGTGCTTTCCAACCTTTTTGTATAACATTATTTCAAAATGTCTCTCAAAAATCTAAATCTAACTCCATTGGTTTGCTTTTGTCCATCATGTTCTTAATTTCTTTGAAGTATCTCCAATAGATATGTGAGCTGACTCCTTCACTATTACTTTGAAGAAACTCTAAACTAAAAGCATACTGTTCGTCAATTCATTAACAATAAACGCTCAGAATGAGAACATCTGCACCATTAACAGTGGGGAACACGGAGATAGCAGAGACGTTGAATCAATACTTTGCCTCAGTTTTCATGGTGGAGGACAATAGTACCACTCCTACTGGAGCAGGCAAGTCAGAGACAATACATAATGTAGAACTTAGAACAATTAAGACTGTTAGGAATTAAGTACTACACAAACTAGAATTAAGTTCCACGGGCCTGATGGCCTACATCCTTGGTATTAAAGGAAGTGACAGCAGAGATAGTAGATCCAATGGTTACAATATTCCAAAATTCCCTAGACACAGGAAAGGTTCTAGAAGATTGGAAAATGGCTAATATAATGCCCTTATTCAAAAAGGGCGGGAAGCAAAATGTGGGAAATTATAGACCGGTTAGTTTAACATCTGTCATTGGGAAAGTTAGAATTATCAAGGAAGTGATATCAGGACATTTGAAAAGTCAGAACACTATCCATCAGAGTCAGAACAGTTTAATGAAGGGCAAATCATGTTTGACTAATTTGCTAAAGTTCTTCGAAGATGTAACAAGCAAAGTGGATAATGGGGATGCTGCAGATTTAACTTATCAGGACTTCCGGAAGGCATTTAATAAGGCGCCACCGTAAAAGGTTATTTCACAAGGTTGGACCATATGGCATTGGGGTAATTTATTAGCCTGGATGAATGACTGGCTGACGGACAGAAGACAGAGAGTTGAGATAAATGGTTTTTATTTCTGGATGACAAGATGTAACTAGTGGGGTGTCACAGGGTTCGGTCCTTGGACCCCAGCTATTTACAATCTACATTAATAACTTGGATCCAGGGATCGGCGGCTCTTTGCAGACGACATAAAAATAGACGTGATGGTAAATTTCAATGAGGAAATAAGAACCCTAAAAATGGATTATAGATAGATTAGGAAAGTAGGCCAAAATGTGGCAGATAGAATTTAATGTGGATAAGTGTGAGGTCATGCATTTTGTTCAAATAAAATGGGAAGGCAACCTATTATCTTAATGGGGAGAGACTTCAGTGAGCTCCAGTGTAGAGGCACCTGGATATACTTGTTCATGAGTCTCAGAAAATAGCATGCAGGTACAGCAAATAATAAAAAGCTCAAATGGACTGTTGGCTTTTAAAGCTAAAGGAATAGAATATAAAAGGTAAGGAAGTATTGTTGCAAATAAACAAGGTATGAGCGAGACTGTACCCGGAGTATTGGGTACAGTTTTGGTCCCCTTATTTGAGGAAAGATGTAATGGCATTGGAGGCAGTTCAAAGAAGGTTCACTAGATTGATCTCAGAGACAAGAGGTTTGTTGTATGAAGAAAGATTGAACAGTTTCGGCCAATGCTCTCTGGAATTTAGAAGAATGAGGGGAGATCAGATTGAAGTATTCAAGATGAAAAAAAGGTGTGGATAAAATAGAGGTGGAGTGGATGCTTTCTCTTGTGGGGTGTTCTAGGGCGCGAGATCATAGTCTTAGGATAAGGGGTAGCAAATTTAAAACAGTTAAGGAGAAATTACCTCTCTCAAAAGATTATTAATCTGTGGAATTTGCTACTCCAAAGTGCGGTGGCTGTTGAGGCAGTGAGGAGGAGTTAGACAGATTTTCAATTGGTAATGGGTTGAAGGGAAATGGAGAGAAGGCAAAAAAAATGGGGGTGAGGAGCATCTCAGCCATTATCAAATGGCAGAGCAGACTTAATGAGCCGACTGGCCTAATTCTGCTCCTGTATCTTGAGAACTTATTACTTCTCATGTCCCTCAAGATTTATCTTTGGCCCTGTCCTATTCCTCATCTACATACTACATACATAGTCTTCACATGTACTGAACCCTCTACCATTCACATACTGAATGAGCAAAACTTTCCCTCAATTAAATATTGTTCCTCTACACTGCCAAGAATCCTGCCTTTAACCCTGTATTTGACCTTCCAAAGTGAATCACTTCACACTTTCCAGTTTGAACGCCATCTGCCACTTGTCAACCCAGTTCTGCATCCTGTCAATGTCCCATTGCAACCAACAACAGCATACTATCCACAACTCCACCAACCTTTGTGTCATCAGCAAACTTACTAACCCACCCTTCCACTTCCTTATCCAAGTCAATTATAAAATTCACACACAGTAGATGTCCCAGAGCACCACTGGTCACTGAGATTCAGGCTGAGTACTTTCCATCGACCACTATGGGCCATCCAATTCTGTATCCAGACAGGTTTCCCTATATCCCATGCCTCCTTACTTTCTGAATGAGCCTACCAAAGAAACTTTATCATATGACGTACACCACATCCACTGCTATATCTTGATTAACGTGTTTTGTCGCATCCTCAAAGAACTCAATAAGGTTTGTGAGGCACGACCTGCCCCTTACAAAACGATGCTGAGTATCTCTAATCAAACTATGGTTTTCCAAGTAATTATAACTGTCCCAAATGTAAAAAGACTAGTAACAATTGGTTGACTTTTTGAGAGGCTGTTCAAGGACCAAAACATCAACAACTTTTGTTTACCTACAATTCCCTGATTTCACTCACCCTCTTGTCTGTTTATCTTCATTGGTATTCGGATATTATGGTCGAGACATCATGGGCAGAACTGAAAGTAGCGGATAGGGTGGGGGACATGCCAATGCAGTGGGCTTGTGTAAGATTACACCAGCTATAAATGTCGGTGTGGTAGCAAGTCATCCCTTTTACATTAGTAAGCCTGATATTTGAATATTAGTTGGTGTGATATCTAAATTTGTTAACTGACAAACAGCTAGCATGAGTTTACAGAGGTGTGTGAAATTAGATAGGAACAAGTCAAGAACATAACCAGGATTGATGGCTCTGTGGGACTGACAGGCTGGAAAATCTCTAAATAAAGACATTGTTGCTGTCTTGCCCAGGTGAGCAGCTTTCGTTCATGGACCTCGTTTCAAGAATAAGTTTCCACTGCTTTACAGGTGACCATCATCATTTCTACATTTTTCCTAAATATTTGTTTTTGGAATTTGAGCATCACTGGCTAGGCCAGCATTTATTGCTGGACTCCAATTTTTTAAAAAATTCATTCATGGAATGTGGGCGTCATTGGCCAGGCCAGCCTTTTATCATCTAACCCTAATTACCCAGAGAGCAGTGATTGCCCTCAATAAGTTGATGGTAAGCTGCTGTCTTGATCTGCTGAGGGCTTTAGCGTGTAGGTTTGTCTATAGCATGGTTAGAAAAGGAGTTTCAGAATTTTGACTCAGTGATAGTGACGGAACAGCTATATAGTTCCAAATCAGGATGTAATCATCAGAACAATTGCAGGGAACTTGCAGGTAATGGTGTGCCCTGATATTTGCTGCCATCATCCTCCTAGGTGGTACAGGTCACAGGTTTGAAATGTTCTGGAAAAGGAGGTCAGCCATCGCTGCAATGCATCTTCTGGATAAAGGGCTTTTGCCCGAAACGTCGATTTCGCTACTCCTTGGATGCTGCCTGAACTGCTGTGCTCTTCCAGCACCACTAATCCAGAATCTGGTTTCCAGCATCTGCAGTCATTGTTTTTACCATCTGTTGCCACAGTCAGTCAGTGGTGAAGGAAGTGAGTATTGAAAATGTTGGATCAGGTGCCACTCAAATGGTCTGCATTCCCTTGTACGGTATCAATCTTTTCAAACGTTGTTGGAGCTGCTCCGACCAGGTACTCCAAGAGGAAGAACATGGCACGGTCAGGATGCATGCAGTTGCTCAAATGGACTTTCTTCTGCTTATGTTACTTTACAATGGTGGTACCTCTGTGGCCTTAGCAGAGGTGGAGGAAGGCTGCTCTTCCACCCAATCTTGACATCTAAGGGAAAACACGACTGGCACTTACATGTTGTCATTTACAATCAGAAACATCGGAAAACCCTTCACAGCCAAGGATTACAGCAGTTCAACAGGCTGCTCACCAGCATCTTGTCCAGACCAGTCAGGGAAGGGCAATAAATAGTGGCCTTGCCAGTGACACCCACGTCCTACGACTGAATATTAAAAAAACATATACAAAGCATAGTCACTGTTGTGATGTAGGAAATAAAGCAGCCAACTTGTACATGGCAAACGCTCAAACAAACAGTGAATATGACCAGTCATGTGGCTTTTTTTTAACATAAGGGATAAATCCTGGCCAGGACACAGGTAACGTCCTTGTTCTTCTTTCAACTAGTGTTTTTGGAGCTTGAACTTCAAAACAAGAAGGGAGAAGACATGACCTCAGGGATACAAGAAAGCCTCACCTGAAAGTGCAGCATGGAGTGTCAACCTTGACATTTATGCTCAAATCCAGGAATGGGATAACATAAGAAGCAAGGGCGCTACCAAATACAAACAACCATGACAATTTTCTCTCAGTTTGGATTCTGTGATAGTCCCAAAGTTTGCATCATCGCATATGTTCATCGGTAAGCTTAGCTCACAAGACAGGGGGCACAATATTCGCTACCCAAGGTGAAGAATGTGTACTGACAGAGCAGAGTACTCTTTTCTGTACTTTCTCATAGTCCATCCACATCTTCCTGCTGGCAAATAGCTAGAGCGTAGACAGTACTTTCATGCACTCCAGCAAGGCACTAAACAGCTAATGAGCGACTTCCATGCATCCCATTTAAAGTGATGTCAAGCATGCACTCTGCTACTGGCTGTATGTGATTCACTCATTGGGGGTTATTCTTGGATGTAGACATTAATGTAAAAGCCTGAGATATTGTTGCATCAATGGTAATGATCTCTCTGCAAAATTGAGGTTTGGAAATGCTGAACAGAATCTCATATTTGCTGCTGCTGTTCCAGTGGCTAATACTGGAAGACCACTTCCAGTTTATGGGTACTCCTTGGGAGCTCCAAAAGGACTTCTCCTGAAAGGTTATTAGTGAGCAATGGATTGTGCAAGGGGATGAACTCACAATATTTGAGAGTATCTGTTTGAAGGATGGGAGTGAGATGTCAAGAAATGACGACGATTGTCATTGTGGCTATTTAGATGGTGTTACAACAGATGCCCATGATAGAGAGAAATGAGCAGAGCTGTAAGGTGTATATGTCTAAGAAGAACAATGCAAGAGAATGTCAAGAATTGGATGGATAGGACTACAGAGAGAGTGCGGCAAGAGGAGTTGAAATGCCCATCAGCCATGATTGAATGGTGGTGTGCACTTGATGGGCCAAATGGCCTTACTCCCACTCCTATATCTTATGTTAGCACCTGTATCATCTGTTCCTACTTATTTTTCTGTCCTAGTGAGGTCAATTAACCTCCCCAGCTATGGTACCCAGTTGTGAGGGATCACACTCATTTTCACCTCATCTCCATTTCAGTTACCCATTCTTTTGAGGCGTGCCCCTGCTTCCAATACATGGGAAATAATCATTTTCTTCAGCCACGGTTAGCTGCAGCAAAGGTTTGATCGGGAGACTGGATGGGGTCATCCTGAGTGGAGAGGACCTTAGCGTAGACTGGGGTTTAGGATGTCTAATGCATAGGGTTATAACCATACTACAAGCCCACAGGGAAGTTGTCAGTACCTCGGTGTTCTCACAACATGACACAAGCACTTCTAGTGAAGTACTCAAGGTGTTGCGAAAAGGACCTCAAATAGCAATTTGCCACCCTACACCTTGCCCAGCATTGGTAAAATTCGAGTAAAAGGTAGGTTAGTGGGTAGGCATAGTGGGCCTACCATTCCACCTCTCCACGCACCGTCTACAGCTTGTTACCAGAAGGGTTAACATTGCAGCCTTCATTAGTGCTTCTGTATTTGGATACTTTGCTGGCTCTTTCCCCCTCTTGCTGCCTGCCAGTCTTTCACAGTCCTCCGGATTCTTCTGGCTTATTTTGTGCTTCTATTAGCTGAAGAGATTGAATTAACTTTTTGTTCTCTTTTGATTGATGGTGGGAAATGATGTGTGGATGGCACAAAAACATTAAATATGTCATCTATTTCACTCTGGCCTGCAATTTACTGTGATGTGTAATCTAATAAAAGATTATGTCAACTTTGGAGGATCATTCTGAATGCAACATACTCATTTTGAATTGTATAGTTATGAAGGAAAATAAAAAAAATTAAAAATATTTATTAAAAAGGAGCCTCAAGAAAACAAAATAAAGTACGCACATCTTCATCCATTGGGATATTAAAAACACATTCAGCTCAGAAAGATGTTAGATACTCAATTAAATCATACTATTCTGATTTATTAAGCAAATATTTCCCTTTTTCATGAAATAAAAAAGACCCTTTAAAAATTCATAGACAAAGACAAATATCATAGCACAAGGTCAGTCAATGACAGTAGACTTTAAGGGATAATAACTGCCACAATTATCAGTTAATTACTACATTCAAGAACTTGGTTTCTTCTAAAAAAAATATACACAGCAGCACTGAAGTACTTTTTCACTATTCCCATTCCCACAAAAATCATCTTGCTGCCATGTGTTTCAGGAGCACTGGGACTATTATAACAGGGCGTTCAAAAGCATCAGACCACCAGTATAGTACTTATTCACGATACGCCCTATTGAACTATACTGCCCTCCTTTAAATTACATTATATCTATGAACAGGTAATTTTGCTAGTTTTAAAAATACATTTACGAGATTGAGCTTTTATTGCTCATCTCTAATTGTCCATGAGATGATGATTGTCACATGCCTCCTTGAACTACTGCAGTCGATGTGGTGTGGGTACCCCACAGTGTTGTTAGTGAGGGAGTTCTGGGATTTTTGACCCAGTGACAGTGAAGGAACAGCAATATAGCTCTGGTCAGAATGGGGTTGGCTTGCACACTTCAGTAGTTGATCACCCAAGTTCTTCTATCTACTCACTTTTCATGGTCTCTTTTAATCCTACTTTCTCTCCAAAAGCACACCTGGGACATTTCTTGTGTGCAGTGTGTGTAAGGAAATCTAAGTGCTTAAAAAACATCATTTCATAAACCAAATGTATGAAAAAAAAACCATCTCTCAATTTCAAGTTATACCTATTTACATTTAAAAGTTTTCATGCAGCAACTTTCAATTACCGTTTGATTTAAAAAAATGCAAGTTCCTCTTCATTCTGACTCACATACATAAAGCTTTTGCCTTCAATAATAAAATTGTCAAGTCATTAGTAATAAACTGCCAAAACAATTTTCATATTTTACGACAGGCCAACATTCAGAAATAGGCTATTGAAATATCTGTTTGACGAATGCACACAAATCAATATTCTTTATCTGCATTTTCTACGGTATCAACTCATTCCAGCGACACAATCTTAACCAGCCAGTGTTTTTGTGTCTTAGGTTCTTAAAACTTCCCTGCTATACAAACTTGCTGAGAGATGCATACTGAAACAAATTTCAAATGGTGCTCGAAAGCCAGCAATTTGGTAAAAGGTGCTCTTTGGTCAGAATAAAACTTGTTGATCTTCCATGTTTGAATGCCTGGGGTGTCCTAATTCCCAAGGTCCAGGAGTATGTGCAATCGAATTATTAAAACTTTGTGCAGTTGTCACAAAAGTTTGGGGGGGAATGAGGGAAAGGCCACTGTTTGGGACTCTGCTGCTATGGTACACAGAGGGTTAGAATTTTTGTAAAACCATAAGATAGATATATGTTAGAAAACATTACCCAGCAATGCAAATGTATATGCAACTGTATTGTACATGTAATCAGGCAGAGTATATTGTACTGTATTTAGCTGGTTGACTTGTGATATTGTTTATGTACTGCAACACCTGAATTATATTGTAATTTACCATGATAATTTTTTTGGAAAGCAATTCTTTCAAGATGACAAAAACAAGTAGTTTAAAAGTACAATTTATACATACAACCCATGTTACATTAACAATAAAGTCCAAAAGATAATTCTTTCATCTATAAAGTTCATTGTTAGATAAAATATGATATTTGCAAAGGATTCTAATTTGAGTAATTTATTTTAACAAAATGTGGCAGTTATTCTACCAATTTCCATTACGTTGGGTAACACCATGGTAAAGTGATTGTAGTCTTGTATTCTATCCTGGGGAACCACTTCGGTTGATGACTCTGAAGTCTCATCTCCAGCCATGCTGCACTCCATGTTTAAATTGAATTCCAGTTACTTGAATCTAAAATCTAGGCTGACACGCCAGTCTTACAGGGACTGAGTGCAGCACTGGCAGAGATCAATCCTTAGAGTGAGGAATTAAACAAAGGCCTTTTTTCATGTCTGAAGAGCAGGGGAATTCTGTCTAATTGTTAGCCTCCTGTCTAACAATTATCCGTCAACAATGAAAAAATAAATCACCTGGTGTATATATGGAATCTTGCTGTGCACAAGTTGATTTCCACTGTTCATACATTACAACAATAGCTGCTCTTTAAAAAGTATCTAATCGAATAGAAACAGTGTAGGATCTGCTGAGTTCACTGCACATCTAACTAATTGCTATTTTCCAGCTTTTCTCTCTTATTCATATGTATTTGTACACAGCTACTGTGCAAATTGACATACAAAATAAACAGGCCCCATTAGACTAATACAAGGATGAAGTATCACTAAAGTTTAGATAACTTTGAGTCAATAATTAAGGAATTAAATCAAACAGATCCCAAAGAAACTTTGTTTAAAATGTCCTACTACATGAATTAGATTTACTGCACGTTTATAACTGGTTAACATGCCTTTTCTAATAACAATTCCTGATGAAGGGCTTATTGCCGAAACATAGATTCTCCTGCTCCTTAGATGCTGCCTGATCTGCTCTGCTTTTCGAGTACCACACTCTTGACACTAATAGCGTTCTTTCCTTTGGTTCTTGTAGCTTCTCAAATCAGTTGGAAGCTTGGTGTGGATTAGTGATGCTAACATGGATTCCAAATGCAACACCCTGTAGTTTCACATCGATTCTAAACACTGTATCTTAAATTTTGTGACATTTAAAAATGTAATACTGATCAGTCCAGTGCCGATTCTTATCTGATAACAGTCACTAAGACATTTAACTATATTAAAGTTAAAACACAAATATGGATTATGACTGCTGAAACTTTTTTTATACTGGTGCGCTCCTATTAAACAGATGAGAAATTTTATGGAAGATTAGCAGATCTGGCAAATTATTTTAAAGATGTATTTCTACTAAAGTTGTACTATTTGTACTGTAATTGTATCATAGTCATTAAGATGAAAAAATAAGGAACATGCACTCCCCTGCAATACTCAAGGCCAGACCAAACAGTGTTTAATGTCTCGTGCTTTGTTATCAATCTCTGACAGTGACAATATGACAAAGTGCTGATTTGTAATACTTCTCATGCTCTTCCAGAATCTAGCAGCAATAAATGGAATCCATATTATATGATATGATGAGTATTAGCTACGCAGATAAATAATTTCTTACAAATGTACAGTATCACGCAAGAACTTTCAAAAGCTAACTGGGGGGCAGATATTCGCAGGTAAAGGGACGGCTGGAAAATAGGAAGCCTTCAGAAATGAGATAACGAGAGTCCAGAGAAGTATATTCCTGTTAGGGGGAATGGAAAGGCTGGTAGATGTAGGGTATGCTGGATGACTAAAGAAATTGAGGGTTTGGTTAAGAAAAAGAAGGAAGCATATGTCGCATGATAGATCGAGCGAATCCTTAGAAGAATATAAAGGCTGATGGAGTATAGTTAAGACGGATAGTGAAGGTAGAGTTTGGTATGCTTTCCTTTATTGGTCAAAATATTGAGTACAGGAGTTGAGAGGTCATGTTGTGGCTTTACAGGACATTGGTTAGGCCATGTTGCATCCAATTCTGGTCTCCTACCTATCAGAAAGATGTTCTGAAATTTGAAAGGGTTCAGAAAAGATTTACAAGGATTTTGCCAGCATTGGAGGGTTTGAGCTATAGGGAGAGGTTGAATAAGCTGGCTTTTCTCCCTGGAGTTTGGAGGCTGAGGGGTGACCTTATAGAGGTTTATAAAATCGTGGGGGGCATGGATAGGGTGAATAGACAAAGTCTCTTCCCTGGGATGGGGGAGTCCAGAACTAGAGGGTGATACGTGTATGGAATGAGCTGACAGAGGAAGTGGTGGAGGCTAGTACAGTCGCCACATTTAAAAGTTATATGGATGGATATATGAATAGGAAGGGTTGAGGGAAATGGGCTGGGTGCTGGCAGGTGGAACTAGATTGGATTGGGATATCTGGTCGCATGGACGAGTTGGACCGAAGGGCCTGTTTCTGTGCCGTACATCTCTATGACTTTATGGTAGATATACAAGAGCTCTGTTTCAGCCTCATAAATTGAAGGTAAAAAATAAATTCACCCCAGTATTATCAGGCCACAGGTTGCTGTGTGTGTGTGTGTGTGTGTGTGTGTGTGTGTGTGTGTGTGTGTGTGGAGAGAGAGATCACCACCAAGATATTCTTTTGGTTGACAAAAATATAGCAAATCAAATTAAATTCTATAAATTGTAACAATAATATAAATACAAATAGTTTTCAGGAAACATTATATACAATGCAACAAATGCAATTTTAAAAGAGGAAACATTTATACAGGCAGCATATATTTTGTAGGCTTATAAAAAGGTAAGATGCTAAAACAAAAATAACTGATTATCTGAGCTTTCTGAAGTCCATTACTTATATCAAGTTTATTCACAAACTGAAGGTAAAAGTTATCTGCTTATTTTAATGTGATTCTGTATAACATTTCATAACAGTCCAATAATCAAAGAAAAATGTTTCATTATTTTTAAAAAGTATGGTAAAAATTAAAAGGGTAAATGTTCAATTTAGTTCTTATCAAAATAAACTGGGTTACTCTAATCATATATAAATATGGCTGACTATTAACTGTCTCTGGGCAATTAGGGACGGACAATAAATGCTGGTCTAGGCAGTGACGCCCACATCCTATGAATGAATAAAATCACTGTGGCCCAGGGGAGAAATGAATCAGATATTGCAGAAATTGGACAGATATTGTTAGTGATTCACAGGTTTTGTGTAGGTGTCTATAGGTTCCCTTTCTTTAATTAAATAGCATGTTGTAGAGATTTTACATCTGCCCAATCGCTTAGTATTACTTATTCAAAGAGAATAGCTTTGACTGATAGGTTCCAATTCTATATTCTATACAATCAATGTTCTGTAATTACCTGATTAAGAATGATGTTTTATTACAAAATGTCAGAATTGTGCCTGAAACTTCGATGAATATACCAGGGATATATCATATTTCAGGGCTTATTTAGGGAATATATAACCAAACGAATCAATCCACATAGTAACAGTATTTTAACACCATTGCACTGGTCCTCAGAGACTACTTTGTGTGTGGCCTTGCACTAATGGCCTGTACAAAACAGATGTGCTGGAAGAAGATAATGTTACCTCATTCATTAAATCTCCAACTAAATTACAACACTGTCAAAAGGTTTGGAAGGTTAACTGAATTGGATAACTGCAACACAATTAACAGTTTTTAAAATAATTGAACGGGACATTTTAGAAACATAATAAAAATTGCTATTTAGCAATAAACTACTCAGTGCTTCATTCTCAGAGAGACTAAAATAATGTTAATTCAGATCCTTCTGTTCTATCTCTGTCACGGAAGAGTTCTTCTACCATCCATAACAGGAAGGGCACAGTTGACCTGTAGCAGATTTAGTTTGCTTAGGTTAATTCTGCAGTTACAGTATAGGCATAATCTTTTGACGGAGTGCAGAGACCACACAGGAAGGTGCCTTCACAGATATTTCTATACATAGATATTAAAAATAACCAATCTGAATCATAAATGAGGATTACAGTTACATTTAGGTGGATAGTAAGGGTTTTTAAAGATAACTTGATTCTGGACAAATCCTTAAACTGAAGCACGTGTTTATACGATAATGTACTATCACACTTGTTTAAGTTGGCATTGTTCTTGATTTATTTATGAAGTGTAACACTTTATAATCATTAATTTCTTCCAGGAGACAGCAAAGGCTGTAAGGCCTGACATCCTTGTAGTAGAACTTAAATCTTATGTAAATATCCACACCACATCCCAGCTATTCCAGCTATCCACAACACTGGCAATGTGGAAAATGCCAAATCCATCTGACTCGTAAAAAGTAGGACAAATCCAAACAACCAATTACTGTCCCATCAATCGATACTCAATTGACAAAATGATAGAAGGTGTCATAGATAGCGTAATTTCACATTAATGACCTGCTCAATGCTGCGGTTCAGTGATGCTCAGGTTGGGTTCTGCCAGGGCTACTCAGCTTTTGGCCTCATTACAGCTTTATCCAAATACAGTTACAGATGTACAGCACAGATAAAGACCCTTTGGTCCAACTTGTCCATGCCGACCAGATATCCTAAATTAATCTCGTCACATTTGCCAGATTTTGGCCCATATACCTCTAAACTCTTCCTATTCATATGCCCATCCAGATGCTTTATAATTGTTGTAATTGTACCAGCCTTCACCACCTCCTCTGGCAGCTCATTCCATACACACACCACCCTCTGCGAGAAAAAGTTGCCCTAAGGTCCCTTTTAATTCTTTTCTTTCTTACCTTACGCCGAAGCTCTCTGGTTTTGGACACTCGTACCCTAGAGGAAAGATGTTGGCTATTCACCCTGTCCATGCCTTTCGTGACTTTATAAATCTCTACAAGGTCACCCTTCAGCCCCTGACACTGCAGGGAAATAGCTCCAGCCTCTCCCTATAGCTCAAACCCTCCAACCCTGGCAACATCCTTGTAAATCTTTTCTGAACCCTTTCAAGTTTTACAAAATCTTTCCTACAGCTGGGAAACCAGAACTGAATGCAGCACTTCAAAAGCAGCCGAACCAATGTTCTGTAAAGCCACAACATGACCTCCCAATTACAATACTCAGTGCACGGATTAATAAAGCCAAGGGTACCAAATGCTTTCTTCATTTCCCGGTCTACCTCCAACTCCACTTTCAAGGAACTATGAACCTGCACTCCAAGGCCTCTTCGCTTGGCAACGTTCCTCAGTACTTACCATTAAGTGTATAAGTCTTGCCCTAACTTGCCTTATCAAAATGCAGCACCTTGAACGTAGGCAAAAATTTGAATTCAGCAAGGTGAGATTGACTGCCTTTGATATCAAGGCAGTATTTGACCAAGTGTGGCATCAAGGAATTCTAGCAAAATTAGAGTCAGATTTTTCCCACTGGTTGAAATATTTTCTAGCACAAAGGAAGATTATTATGGCATTGAAGGCAAATTATCTCAGCCCCAGTACATGAGTGCAGGGGTTTGTCAGGGTAATTGGCTAAACAATTTTCAGCTGACTTTATTTCCTGTAGAAGTGTGTGTTGTTATGGCCAAGTTTGGAGAGTTGCACAGATTCCTTTCCGGTCCCACTCCTTCATTGGTCATAACAAATTTTACATTTAATCAGAGTGGTGATCTCTCTAATTATAGAGGTTTTAGACTGTATCTGATTGAATATTAGAAATAATTCAGCCATGTTTCTTACATTGGCAAAGAATAACAATGTTTTTTTTCAAATAAGACTTTCTCAACAAATGTTATTCACCAAAAAAAAGCATCACTCATATTCAAACATCTAAACTCAACAGAAGGCAAATCTTGGTAATACATCAAAAAGTTAACAATGAACAGCAAACAGTCCACAACACACATGTAAGCGAATGTCATAGCCACTCCCAGTCTCAGGAACAGCAGAGTTTATGAACTGGAGCCCTGTCAGTCCAGGTGGGAAATTCAGCTTTAGAATTTTGTTCTGAATTTGAACTTCCCAAAGCCACTCTCTTGGTTTTTCTTGATAAATTATTTCTCATTCAAAAGAATGAGCTTTATAAAGTCAGAATTCTCAGGACATCGTCTTAACAATCTCTTTCGATAAATGTTGACTGAACTCAAGTCTAAACTTAAGTAGATATTTAAAATTGAAGAACGATAACACAATGCTCCCTGCATCTCCACCTCACCACATATCCCCCTTCTTCAACATCATGGCATAACAGGCACTTCCTGGAAACCGCCTCAAAGCAGCATTACTACTAAAATCTTGAATGTAAACATCTTGAATGTAGCCCAACGTCTTATTCTATATGCGGCTGAACTATTAATTTGCTTTTTTTAGCATGTACCATGATTTTAAAACATCAGTTGCAAACTTTGCTGACACCTTATCTGACCCATCTGTAACAACACCAGTCCAGAAGACCACTATTTTCCTGGAGCTCAAATCAAAATTAACCGTATTTGACAAGAAATCATGCTCTGGTAAACTGCTCAAGGCTAGCGGGAAGTGGAGCACTTTCTCTCGTACAATATAAACTAAAGCTTTCACAAATATTGGAAGAAATGGGCAAAGAACAAACACTGTCATGAAAAAAGAAAAGGATCTCTTCAGACTTGTCATTTTTCAAACTGGATTACAATGATTTTGATTGTATGGTAAACTCTACCTTAATTTGAGTCCTATTACAACATGTTAAATATGGACAGCTCTTCCAATGATCAACTGAGATGAGCTTCACTAACGTTTGCTCAAGGGTTACAACCCGAACAGTGACTTACTCTGGAATGACACTAGGATTTTACTAAAGAACAATAATGTACAATGCACTTCAGTTGGTCTTGTATATTGGAGTACCAGATACTAACTACCAAAATAAGTTAGTTGCGACTGAAAATTTCCTTCTCTTACCCTCCATTCCTTCATGCTTATTTTCCCATTTGTTTTTATACCAATTGTCCTTAGTCTATCCCACACAATCATGTTTGTTTCCAACTCTTCCTCTCTACTTGAACAAAGATATTTAACAAAGGAAGTGTATAAAATAACCCCATTTAATGATGATCCAGGCTTTACTACTAACAAATAAAGAAGGAACTTGGATGGAAAACAAAAGGCAACTTGTAGTCACTAACCACTAGAATAAGATGCGCTCACTATTATGTTATAGCATGCTATATTTTTACTAAAAGTTACATCAGGCATAAGATCAATAGCATGAGAAAAGTGGCTACGATGGGAAACGGAAGACTGGGCTAGACTTTGGTTTCTGCATTTCTCAAAGAATTGTACTGCTTATTTATGGAAGTAATGGCCCAGATTTGCCGAAAACTTATTCACTTGCATGAAGTTAAGACTACTCCCAATATTGTTGCTTGCAAACATGTAAGAGAATATACCGCAGTCTACGCAGAGAATAATTTCCCTTGAAATCTTTTGTCAATAGTTTTGAATCTATGGTCTCCACTCATTAACCCACTCACCAGAGGAAATATTGACTTTCCCTGTACGCGCACAACCTCTCATTTTCCTGAGAACCTCCAATGGGCCATCTTTTCATCTACTCTGTACCAAGGAGAACAATATTAAAGATGTTTGGGGATTTAACAATGGTGATTTCATCAAATGCCAAAGGAGATAGTTAGATGCTCTGATATGGGAGGCAGTAATTACCTGGCACTTTGAGTGTGCATGTCTCTTAAGGTAGCAGGAAAGGTAGAAAGTGGTTGATCTGATTGAACTGTGTAAAATCATGAGGGGTATGGACAGGGTAGACAGGAAGAAAACTTTTATCCATGATGGAGGGATCAATTTGCAGGGAGGTGGGGCTATAGATTTACAGTAAGGGCAGGAGGTTCAGAGAGAAGTTGAGACGTTTTCATCCAAAACGGTGGCAGAAATCTGGAACACACTCCTATAAAGATAGCAGAGTCAGAAATCCTCACAACATTGAGACCTATTTGGAAGCACACTTGCAATGTCAAGGCATACAAGGTTTGGACCAAGTGCAAGAAAATGTGGTTAGAATAGATAGGTGGTTGCTTTTGACTAAACATAAACGCAATGGCTGCAGGGCCTTTTCTGTGACGCTGAAGACCTCAATGGCTCTATAATTACATGGCATATCTGGTGATGATGTAACGTTTCTGATGACTTCTGAAGATTCATATTAATATGTGCTACTCAGAATCAGGTCAGTGCCTAATCCCTGTTCGCTTGGTGCATTTGGTTTTGAGCACCTTCTTCAGGCCAGATTCTGTCCATCATCTTTGTTTCTTGAACCAGTTTGTCACAAACAAATACCTCACTGCAGCCATTGATTGACAAGTTAGCAAACATTGTGGCTTTCAGCCTGAAACTAAACTCATACTTTTTTTTGCCAGAAGTACCATTTCTGTTTATTGCTTACCTTGTGCAGTCATGAGACTTTGGAAATTCAGCATGCCCACAAAAACTCTCACCAAATTTTACAAAAGGACCATAGAAAGCATTCTATCTAGGTGCATAATTGCTTGGTACGGCAACTGCTCGGCCCAGAACCAGAAGAAACTACAGGAAGTTGTGTACACAGCACAGATCACGAAAGCCAACCTCCCATCCACGGACTCCACCTACACTTGCTGTTGCTGCAGAAAGACTGCCATCATCAAAGGCCCCACCCACCTCAGTAATACTCTCTTCTAACCTCTTCCATCAGGCAGAAGATACCGATGTTTGAACACATGTGCCAACAGGTTCAAGAACAGCTTCTTCCCTGCTGTTATTAGACTGCTGAATTGACCTCTCTAACTTCAAATCTAATGCGGATTTTGTATTCCTCACTCTATCTAAACACCCTATAATCTGTATGTCTTTGTATGTTATGATGGGTCTGTACTGCTCGAAAATAAAACTTTTCACTCTACTCAGGTATACATGATAACAATAAATCATGTAGGTGCGTCTTCAACTTTTGTGCATCTTCTTCACAACAGAATTAATTTGACCTGCTTGATCCCCTGCACTGACTGACCCAATGAGCAAAACATGAATCAGAAGTGGAAAACTGAGGCCAATTTCACATGCATCTTTTGCCTTTCTTAGAAGAAGAGATCAATTTATATGTTGAGTACAGGCCTGAATAAGGGTGACTTGTAAGCTGCTATCCATCGCATTTGTTTATTTCACTTACTCCCTTCTTTGCCTTTTCTGGTATGCTTCTCTTCATCTTGCCTGCATTGCTTACATTCTGTCATAGTTAATTAACCACTCTGTATTTACATACCACTTTCAAATGAATTATTCCCTAATATAGCATCAGGATTACTCAGACAAAGAAGTGCAAGGCAAAAACAGCAAAGACCCCGTTGAAACTTTAAAGATTCTGCTAACAATAGAAGAACTTACATAGCACCTTTAATGTAGTGAAAATTAACATGTAACTGTTTTCAAAAAAGTTGGTTTATCACAATAGCCAGAATAATATATAATGTTTTTGCAGCATTTCCACATCACCTCAAATGTGTTTTAACAGTTTCTTCCTGAGTCAATGTATTTTGCACTTCAGCTGGCAGACTAAAAACACATCATGTGCAGCATTTTCCAAGAACATTTCCCCACATATCGGGATAAATAGGAATCTGCCAGGGCAGCTTTGACACTAGTTCAACACATAATTTACTTAGCAAATAAAAGAAAATTGCTGTATTATAGTTCAGACAATAAATAGTACACACTGATCTGCTTTCAGATTACTGCCATATCAGAACCATTCAGCTCATGTCCAACAAAACACTGATGTGTTTAAAATTAGTTTTCCAGTTCATTCTCTGAAGAAATAATCATCAGTCCTGTCAACACATTTGAAAATGGTTTCTGCTTGTGAACATCAAAACGTAGTCACAGCCACAGTTAACAAAACATTGAAGGATACACAAAGCACCAATAGATGCATCCAAAGTAAAAACAGATCTCATTTTTCTTAAATAAAGCCCTCTGTCAACAGTCAAGGCGTACTAACGGTGGAAAAGCATCAAAATAAGCACCACCATACACAATTAATGATTACTTAAGTAGAATCCATTATTTTTTGGGAATGAATGGAATTAACAAACATTGCTAAATTCAGTATTAACTGTTTTAACAATTTAATGCCTCTGCCTTTCGACCAAAGTCCCACCCCGTCATAACTTCACTCTGACATGAATATTACAATATGATTTGAACATAATGTCATCCTATTATAATATTGAGCAAAACATCTATTCCAAATATACAAGATGCTTGAGATTAAGTTTGATACACAGAGTCTGAAGGGATGCTGATCAGTTCACAAAGCAGCAGAGTGGCTATTTTATGTTTCTCAGAACAACTCTGTGGATATTGCAATTTGAAGAGTTGATGACAACTGATTTGAGTCAAACTAAACTTAAATCTAGTCTCCACATATAATTGTCCCAAGCTATTAATAAGAATCTCTATAGATCTCTCTATAGATGCATTTTTATAATAACCTTGAATGTCTACAAGTTAAATACCGAAAGTTCTACAAAATTGCAATGTGGCTAATTATGACAACATACTGGAGCAAAAAACAACTTAAGCTCACAGCAAATGGAGAGGCAGCTTCAGTGAATTTAAAGCTGTCAGAAGAGATGGGCAAAAGAAATTACATTTGTTTTTATAAAAGCTAGGTTTAAGACAAGATTCAAACATATGGACTGTTTCTTTCAAATTTTTTTTTATATATGAATATGGTGGAATCACCTTTCCAAGAACAATACTGATACTCTAAAATAGGTGTGATATGAAGCTATACTCTATGAAAAAAAAGACTATAAATTTACTAGTTGGAAACAAAGTAATTTGTTTTAGAAAGGCTAAAGCCACATTCCGAGGAATTGAAATTGCAGTCAAAAATGGCTACACATTTACATCACTGTACCTTCTATATTCAAGTGAAGCCCACCTGTCTGAAAAGCCTCACTAGAAACAATTGCCTTGAAGGAGTACGAATGGAAGCCATCTCCCATCCCATTATCAACGCATCCAGACAGGCAATCAACTGGGTACTCAACTGGGTAGAGTCAAAATGTCAGATAAAATTACTTGGGCAGTCTTTTGATTATGAAAGGAATATATATGGGGTAAATGCATAGCTGGAGATAACCGACTTGTCGTAAGATCCTCTAACTCTCCATGTTTTAAGTACCTGGTTTCTCTGCAGACCAGGACAAGCACTGGAGACTAATAAAGTAAGAACCTTGTGTGGGTCTCTCTATGTGTTCAGAGAGCTTGCAAGCTTCAAATTGATCATTGTTGCTGCAGATATTTCAAAAAAGAACTCAACCCTGCTTGTTGCTATCTTTAGAACAGGAGATAAATTATATCATTTCAGCCATGATGCAGGAGGATTACTGAGATCAGCATGAAGTCAGCCAAATCACCAAGCTGAAGAACAGTTTATCCTTTGACTTTAAATGATCTTTAAAGTGCTTAAATTTACCCTCCTACTCTTATCTATTTGTGTGTGAGGAGGCTGGAGCCTTTGTATTATTCTCTTAAACCAGGTAAACTGCAATAAATGCCATTCTTTTTAAAAAGTGAAGCCTGCCTACTTGTGTATTTTATAATCAAAGCACAAAAAACAGTTAAATCTTCACTGAATTAGCAAGCACATTGTTTTTCAAACAAAAGAAAGATTAAACCTGTGCTGTTAAATGAGTAGGAAAAGAGGAGAGTCATCCAACCCCTTATTCGCAACAAATTCCACAATTTAAACACATTCAGCTATTTATACTGTATGAATGTTATTGCACTGTTTTCTTTGTGTAATTTGAAAAGTTTCCGTTTTGTGTTTATTTTGTATGCCAAAAGTAACATGGCTATACAACTTCTTAAATCAATATAAGCAGTATTGATAAGTAAATACACTCCATGCATACACAGTCAGATACTGGAAGCATGGATGGTGGCCACAGTTGATCTATGAAGGCAACAAGTGATTGCGCAAGGATCCTTCTAACAAAAACGTATACGGTGCCATATAGAAATGTTTATACAGTGCCCTAGCCCTCCCAAGATACTTCATGTGTACCTTAAGAAAACGTTGGCACTAAGCTAAATAGGAAATCATTTAGGACAGATGACAAAACATTTCTGAAGTATAGAGATACTTCTCCAATACAGTTGTCTAGCACGATACTGTGTACATGATAGACAAGAACATTTTCAATGTTCCCTGCAGTAACATCTCCCACTATTGTTCACATAAGGAACTGTGCTTTGAGATATACTGAAGTTCCTAGTGTGAGGCATCATCCCCAGAACAGGAAAAAAAAAGACACAAATTGCAGGAGGAAGCAGAAGTCAATTTGATTGAAAACTCCTAAAAAGGTCCTCTTGCAAAATAAGTACCAAAAAGTCCCAAAATATCAAAATGTAAAGTTGGCATTGTACAATTCTTCGTAGTTAATTAATAGCATAATCTATTGCTGGAAGGCTTCCACGGACATTAAACAAACAACTTCTCCCCAACCATGTTAACTGCTGATGTGCTTTTTAAATCCAGATTTCTCCAGCAATTAAACACTAGAAAGTGCCTGTGATTTTGACAATGTTATTCAGTAATCATTGACTACTAAAGTAAACACTAGCATTTGAAAAAGCTTCTTTTGATTGTTCTTTGTTTAATAGGCTCTTAGCAGTACTGTTTTTGTGTTTTGGAACTCTAGCATCTGCAGTTCGTCATGTTATTTCACTTCATTGACACCCCATCAAATCCTTTCAACAATACTCCCTCCGCCATCTGAATGTATACTGGCAGTAATGTGTATCAATTATAAGAGACAATGCAGCAGCTCACCAAGGATTCTGTGCTTGTACCTTCCAAACGTGCAATTTCTACCACCTCGAATGACTAGAGAAGATGATACAAGGCAACACCATAATTTGCAAGATCCCGTTGCAAGCTAAACAGCAGCCTGATTTGGAACCACAGAATAATTTTCATGTTGTCGCTTGGTCAATATCCTGGACTTCAGTTCCTAACAGCATTATGGTATACCATAGAACACAGTGGTTCAAGAAGGCAGCTCTTCACCTTCTCAGGAGCAATTACGAATTGGCAAGAAATGCTGACTTAGCCAGTGACACCTACATCACTTGAATAGTTGAACATTTTTATTTTCATTCAATTAACTAGAATGGTTTGAGCAGTATTGCTTTGGGGACAAAGGGAAAATGGCAGCTGTATTGCACTTACGATTTCCAGAAGGCATTTGACAAGATGTCATGTCAAAGGTTATTGGGGCAAATAAAAGCTCATGGTATGGGGCATAGCATATCAGCATGAATGTAAGATTGGCTAGATAACAGGAAAAAGAGCAGAAATGGGTCATTTTCTGTTTGGCAAGATGTATCCTGAGTCAAAAAGTGTAGTACTGGAAAAGCACAGCAGGTCAGGCAGCATCCAAGGAGCAGGAAAATCAATATTTCGGGCGTCAGCCCTTCATCAGGAAGCCAATTCCTGATGAAGGGTTTATGCCCGAAACATTGATTCTGACCTCAGGCATCCTCGCAGCTCCCCAGCTGGCACCTTGCTCAGTCACCCTACTCTCTCCTCAGCTGGTACCCATCCCTACTCATCTGGCAGTCTACCCTCTTCCCAGGTGGCACCAATCTCAACTGACACCATTCTTACTGGTACCTTATTATCACAACTACCTTATGCATTGCTGCTGTCAAAGGCAAAGTACATAAGGTAAGTACGATATTAAGGTGCTGGGAGAGTAGGGTACCAGGAAGAATTGATGCCAGCTAAGATGGATACACCATCAATCACACTAAATCTCTGAAGCAGTGCCACATCTAGCTGGACATGGAACTGCTCAATTAAACAAATGTTCCACAAAAAAAAAATCACCATCCTCATTGATGACGAAAGCTTTAACGCATTGGTATAAATTGATATAAACATTTTTTTTTCAAGTCAGAAATGTCAGGTAAATGATCCATTTTGGCCTCCTCCCAAGGTCCTGAACACCACAGATTCGCATCTTCAGCCAATTCAGTTTCCTCCATGTGATATCAAGAACTAGCTGAAGGCAGTGGATACTGCAAAGGCGCTTGGTCCTGCCAGGATTCCAGCAATAGTACTGAAGACTTGTACCCAAGAACTAGTCTTCTCTCTAACCAGGCTTTTCTACTACATCTATCAGATTTGCATCTACATTTCAAAGTGACAAATTGCTCAGGGAAGTCCTGACACAAAATAGGATAAATTCAATCTGGCCAATTACCACCTCATCAGCCTTCCCTTAAGTATCAAGAAAGTGATGAAAGGTGTCATCAACAACGCATCATATGCCACTGACACAGCAATAACAGCTCACTAATGCTTTGGGTTCTGCCAGGGTCAGTTAGTTTCTGACATCATTCAGCCTAGGTCCACAAGTAATGACTGGAGGTCAGAAGAGGTGCTAAATTGTGCTTTTTAAACTATATTATCTTGTTTATTTTTTAAATGGACTCTTGCTGGATTTTAAAGTGGCTGCTTTCAAACAAGGAATGGGCAAATGGGCACCGTCTAAAATTTCCAGCTATTATCTGCATTCTCTTTGGAGTGAAATAGCTCCAACTTCTATGAACATTCCAGTCAAGCCAACATATAGGAAACCTAGACAATGTGTCTTCACATTCGATTTTTGATTTAAGAAAGCCATCAAAACCCATATTCTACAGTGATGTGCTACAAAACACAATAAATTTTGACGAGGAGACATCAAATCTTACTCAAATGGCTCAATCTGAAATCCCAGGCACATCTCTGAAACTGCTGGGTTTCAAATAGCTTTAATTATAGAACGTTGATCTACATATCAGTAATAAAATAAGAGAATACAGCATAAGCATTGGCAGGTTTAATTAATAGCTGCCCCGATCTCAATCTCTCTCAAAAGTCTGATTTCTGGAAAGAATCCTTGTTATTTTCACAGGCAAAGTAGTTTCTTGTGTATAACTGCTGCACCTTAATCTGTATCTGATCTCCTGCAAAAGGGTCTTCTGAACGCAGACAACTGAAAGGATATCCACCAAATAGTGAACAATATGGACCTGATTCATGCAAAGTAATGCCAAAATCTTTGACTTCAATTTGGAACTTCTGAGGAAGTTGAGAGATGATGTGATTGAAGTTTATAAATTAATGAGTGTGAGAGAGTTAAATGATAGTTGTCTTTTCCCTAGGACGGGGGAATACAAGACCATTTTTAATCTGAGACGAGAAAGATTTAAAAGAAAGCATAAGAGGCAAATGTTTTACACAGAGGATGGTGGTGTAAGGAATGAACTTCCTGAGGAAGGGGTGGATCTGGGTACAATTACAATGTTTAAAAGACATTTGGATAGTAGATGAATAGGAAAGGTTTGGAGGGATATGGGCCAGGAGCAGGTAGGTGGGACAAGTTTAGTTTGGGATTATGTTCAGCATGGACTGTTGGACTGAAAGGTCTGTTCCCATGCTGGACGACTCTGACTCTTTCTTCTTCAGATACTGAATGTGCAAAACATGCCCGTGTTTTGAATCCTACTTTGATTTAACCCTAAGGGATTTGCTGTAGATAATTTTTAAATTGAGTTGCATCAACTGGACATAGAGAAACACCCCACCATCTATTTCTAAAAGGAAAATAAAAATAAAATAGTTTTTAAAAATGTCTGCTACACAAAGAACAGGAGAACAGCACAAATTTAATCACTTCACTTTCGTCTGTAACAGTGCACAAAGAGCTGAATCCAAGATGGAAAATGGGAGCGACTGCCCTTGACATTAAGGTAGCATGATCTCACAAGCCCAGACAAAACTGAAGTTAATGGCAAATCAATGAAAATTGTCCACTCGTTGGAGTCATACCTAGTAAAAAGGAAGTCGGTCATGGTTGTTGGAGGCCAATAAGCTCAGAACCATGACATCATTGCAGGAGCTTCTCAGGATGGTATCCTTGGCCTAATCATCTACAGTTGCTTCACTAAAGGTGTTCATTTTATCTTCATTTGGCAAGTGGAAACCTTCAATCATGACTGAACAACATTTGGTTCTATTCATCGGGATAGAGTAGGAGTCTTTGGAGGGTTCCAACTGAGGGTTTAATAATTATCCAGGAATGTTCAGAGGATTTAATTTGCGCTAATTTCTGGGCAACTGTTAAACTGATCCCTTATCCCCACTTACCACTGACCTCCCCTAAAAATTCCCCAGGGCAGTACCATTATTATCCCTGCTTCCCCACCCTGACCCAATCCAGAAATCTTGTCACACTTGTCATACCATTCCCCCCACCCCCACCTAAAACATCTTCTGATCCTTCCACCTCAGATTACAGCCTCCTAAACCAGACCCAAATTAACCATCAAACTCAACTCCAGTTTGAGGGTCACCCAACACAAACCGTTTGGGTTCAAACTCCCCTCCCTCACTAATCCCCAACACTCCCATTCAGTGCTATCCCTGCCCTGATAGCTCAATACTCGCTCCTTTGTCAGTGGAGCACATCACCCCATTCGACCTACTTAAAGCAGTCATCTGCCACCCTGACCTCTAACTCATTGTGGTCTCTCTGTACCTTAGCATTTATCAAACAAGCAAACTCCACCCAAAAGTGGGTAACATACTGCAATAATGTATAACCTCAAATGGGTATTCCTATGAGGAGATTAATGCCAATGGTCTCACTACTAACAAATCAAATGCATATGAAGTGTTGTAACTATCACATACCTGCAGCTATAACTTATGCAAAATAATATTCAAAAATATAAAGCCAACCATTCATCTGTAGCCTAAAACCTACAAACAACTTACAAACTGTTCACTTACTGACCTCGGCATTTTCTAAAAAGAGATAGATTAAGGGTCTTTTTCACTATTTGAGGCAATACCTTTAAAAGATGAGCAGCTACATCTTACATTGCTACTTCATATCTGAATAGTCCATTATAGGAAAAAAAATGGCTTTGTCCACTGCATGCACAATCTTATCCCAACTTTAGCACCAGATTCTAGAACCAAAATGAGCATCAGAACCATGCCAGGCTGGCTGACATTTTGTTTCCATAAAATGGAAATAAATCACAACTCAATACCTAAAGTAACAACTGGAAGTAGATAAAGTGGATATCCAAGATCTCAATGGAGTTTTTTTAAACAGCCCATTCAAAAAGGAGCACTACAAAGACGATAATTGTAGTGATTGGTAATAACTTTTGAACTTTGTTTATACAGGTACAATTTTGTGCTTTCACAAGTTAAGAAATATAATACTAAAATTATTTTTGTTACGTAAAAAAGATGACAGTCACAATACTTAGAAAGGTTTTTAATTAATGACATGGCAGCATTTTATTGACTTGAACTATCTTCAACAAAGTCACTAGAGTTCTGTGTTTTTCCAAGTCCTTTAATGTACAGGACTTCTATGAATAGTAACAGCTGAATACTTAAGCAGCATTTTACTCAATTTCAAGAAATGCTTTAAATGACTGCAACCTTGGTAATCATGCATGGCAAGGCTGCTGGTTTGTAAATCCCACTGATGTAGGGATTGCAAAGATATTGCAGCACAAAGCCCAGGATGTCATTATTGAGACTCGAGGGTAAATAAAAATGATTCTTTTTACATTTGGAACAGGAAAATGATTAATAAAGAACTGATTATTTCTTAAAAAGAATAATACTTTCACTTTCAAAAGGAATATTCTTCTGACTATCCCAGTCAATTTTCTCAACTTGTTTTATTGTATAAAGTCAGTCTGCAGGCTTAATTTACATTTGTATGAACTCTTTGGGTTTTTACTTACTTAGCTGTTGCTAACCTTAAAAATGGACACATGCTAACATATTGCATGATTATAATGTCTTTAACTTTATGAAGTGGTACATTTCCTAAATTACAGTTTGTAGATCATGAGAGGGTTGAAAGTTTAACAAAAATCATACTTTAGCATGCATTTTGTGTGTCATACTTTAAGAATTGGTCTCAAATTGAAATGTAATGTTTCAATTTTAAATAAATGAAACAAAGATAATCTCCAGAGGTGGGACTTGCAGCTTCAGTGCTTTTTGCATGTTAATCTAATAGATAGTGGAATCTTCAAAGCACACACAATGATTCCGGTTTTATGGTGCAGTGGTAGTATCACAACTCATGATGCACAAGGCCATAGTGCAAGTGATAATATGCAATAACGTCTCTGAACGGGTTGATTAGAGAAAAAAAAAGGTCAGAAGAATAGCTTCTTGAAACAAGAATATGATGTAATACTTTACTTCCCTTATAAAACATAGCATCTCTAGTTTTGTGCAGCAGCGCCTCAAGATTTGAAAGTAATATATTAAAAACAGAATGGTAATACACTAGGCATCAAAGTCCGAAGCAAATTTTGGTACTGCACTTATCAACAGAGCTTGAAAATATGCTCTTTCACTAACCGTCCCGCTTAAAGCTATTTTCTAATCAGCTTGTTCAGAAATAATGACACACCTGGAATTTGAACTTGGACTTCCTGGTCTGGAGGTCAGGACACTACCACTGCACCACAAGGGCACAAAAGTCATACTCTGGTCTGCAATCTGGCATGGACTTTGTAGAACTCCCAACAATTCAAAATTAAACAAATAAATTAAAATGCTAACCTCTTCAATTTCTTTGGTTTTCTCAGCAATTGCTCTCGTCCGAACATCTGTTTGGTTTAGATCTATAAACTCAATAGCACTCCGTGTATTAATCTCTACATCATCCAATTTATCTGGATATAGCATTTGAATAGTATCCTGTGACCAAAAAAGAAACAGAACGGCTGATGGAAAAATGGAATGTGATTTTTTTTATTGTAACAATTTAATTTATTGGCACATTAGTTTGGCAAATGAACAAAGAATTTCTGCATGAGAAGTTTCAAACTATTCTGAATGATCGAACCCAGGAAGAACAGGTATTGTCCATCAGTTTCTTAACAGTACTTCATATACTTGATAAGTAATTGCCAACAGCATCCCATTAAAAGTCAGAGTGACATTCAACTGTTTCATCAGTAGATTTTTGAAGTATGAGAGTTTGTAGAGTAATTGGTTTTGGTAAAGATTTATTGTTTGTGCAGTTTTGAAACAAGTAGGATGAGCAGATATCTAAATAATTCTCTGTAACATCAGAATGGAATGTTTCAAAACATCGAAACAACAAATTCTTGAACTTACTGAGTGAGTTCAACTGAGAAAATTCAACTTAGACATAAGAATGGAAGACATAAATCAGCAATTCCAATCCACAATGGGGTTAAAAAGCAATCAAAAACGTTGTGAAGATGAGATTTAAGAAGATTTTTAAAGGCAAAGAAAAAAAACATCAGCTCTCGTCTCAATATTCCATCTTTGCATCACAATCAAATAATCTTTACGGTGAACATTTCTCTTTGTAAAATAGTCAGACAATTAGTGACTTGCATGAACCCAGTGTAAGTTGACAATTGCCCTTCTTTCCAACACTTGGTCTCACGAGCAAGATCAATTTTCAACCTTATTTCTGCAATACCCTTTATCAAATGAACATTGTCCTGAACAGAACACTTGGCCTCAATGTTCTATGGTCAAGTTTTTTTCCTCAGATGCCCCTTTTATAAATCTCCTTCAGAACATCAGATAAGTTCACCCCCATACTTATTGGTTCCACCAGTCCCAGTGTTTCAGCACCTAAGGTGCTTTTAATTACTCTTCTCACTTACCTGGCTTCACAGGCCAATATATAACATTTATTATTCTTTCCAACAAGGAATATGATAAACTCTGCTGTATTTGAATAGCGTTCCATCAGACTGAAGTGTAAAGCATAATTAAGAATGACTAACTTCAAACTTTCTGGGTCACCCAAGGATGGAAATTTGAGTGCACATTATTCTAATTTAATAATTTATTTGTGCTCAGAACCTCCTCAACTGTGGTATGTTTTAACATGATACTCAGTTGCATATAACTGACATCAGAATAGTTTGAGTTCAAAATTAGTTCAACTGAACAAACAAATGTTTTAACTGGCCTGTTTTTATCTTGAATGCAGGAATCATTTCAGGAAGACTTGGCCCTATTTTCTGGAATGCCATTAAATATTCTAAGAAAGACTGTTGTTTCAACCTCATTCTGATTTGGTCTGTTTGATATCTAATCCCATATGTAAAGGCGTCAGAGCTTGATTTGCAGTATAGGTTTAAGAGATATATTCATAGAGCTGTGACTGCCGTCACCAGTATGTGTGCTCTGCACTGCCAAACTTTATGCATGAATATCTAAACGGGTTTGGGGTCAAGTATAAAATGGGATGCACTGTGAACAGGGATGTGGAATGATTCTTTTTACACCTTCATGCCCCTCCACCCTTCCTGCAAGCTCACTAAGCCTCATTTCTTAAATTCACTCCCACCGTGCTCTCACTGCCCCAATCCTCCTGTGTCCCAAACTTCCACATCCTAACTCTCCCCATTGCGCATTCTCACTCCCTCCCCATGTCCTCACTCCCCATACCTCCTGCTAAATCCAATTTAAATATCACCTATCTCATCTACACAAAAGAAAACACACGACCAGGAAGCAGATAAAGAACTACTATACAGTGTACCGAAAGAGTGGAGTCAGAAATCCAACTACTTGGGTATCAGTAAACGTTTCAAGAATATGCAGCCATCTGATGATGGCTCAGATCATGGTACAACTTTATAAAAGAACGTGCTGCTCCTCGGAAGCTGCCTGACCTGTGCTTTTCCAGCACCACGCTTTTTGCCTACACCCTACAATTGTGCAAACTGTGTGTGTGCGTGCAAATGCATGGTGCATTATTTTCTGATTTGTTCAGACTGTAAATACATAATCAGTGCCAATTAACTTTGAATAATGTACTCTAATTGTCTGATTACCAGGTTGTAAAATTACTGTTTCACATGATTACCTACAACTTTAGATGCACCCTTCTAATATTCTACGTTCCCTAGATTAAAATTGATTTCAGATTTCCTGACACAAGGCCTTAATAAATGCCCTTTGCCCTGTATCCAGAGCATTTCAGTGCTCAATAAAATGGAGTTTAGTCTCAACCCAAGCTGGGCAAAATCATACATTACCAAAGAAAGATACTTTTAGATCTTTTCCAGAAAGCAAACTGGTTTGGACAATAACCCTCAACCATTCATAGTGAGAGTTCTTTGCAAGTACTGCCCATGCCAGCGACAATATGAGTTTACAGCTTGGTTGACCCACAAGAGCCCTTTCAATTGCAGTTAATACTAGGAGTCTGTTTTTAACACCTGAATCAGTGGCACAAACAAAAGGAAGACTGGGCCAAAAATAGTGGCTTATGTCTTTCCAACGATCAGTTGAAAGAGGTTTTTGTGAACCATTAACTGTGTCAGGTAAACAGTCTGATAATATAGTCACTGTTACAAGATTAATGGAAGTAGTAGAGAGGAAGAGCTGAGTGTTTTCATCAACATGCATATTAAAAGTTGACTGCACCGTCAACAATGAAAATGTATGGTCGTAGGATAAGAGAAGGAATGAAAGAGAAAGAATGGAAGATAACTATTTGCACAGTGTGTATATTGCCACACACAAAAAAATCATGAAAATCTTTAAATGGGTCTTTGTATCAGCTGGACAATTAATAATTTAAGTAATGAAATGAATATTTGATGAACATCTAACTTCTGCACAGTGTGCCCAAATAATGAACTGGACTGAGATTTGTAATGTCCATCAATCAAGTTGAATCTTTTGGCAGAAAAATGTGAAAAAAGTGGTTTGCAGACATGTATAAAACTTTATGGAATGAACTGCAAGCAAGAAAAGAAAATCTTCACATATTTTGTAGCAGCTACTATTAATTGATATACTTACAATATTATCACATTCATTGATTTCCAGCTCTGGAATCTGCTGCTGTTCAGAACACCATTCACTTGTACCTTCCTTATTCAGGTTCTCAGATGTTTTGATGGATTTTTCAAAGTTTGCAGCCTGATAAATCAAGAAGCATTTTAATCCTACATTTGTATGTCATGTCTCCATCTTTAAAATATTTTGAAATATTTGAATCAAAACTCTTGTATATTAATATGGCATTTGCTTCTTTTCTGATGAATGCTCTCAGAATGTACAGTAAAATGCATTAAAAAACTCAGGAGGCCAAAATGTTTTCTTCAGCGACCCTGCAGATTACAGCAATTCTTTTTAAAGCGCAGGTCTTCAACCACTGGGTTCCATGATCAGTCATTCAAAAAAGAAAATCTCGCCTTTTCTAAGGTGCCAGAATCATGTTTTTTTGAAAACTGGGTATTTCAGACTGCATGATTGGGAGTAATATATTATTCTGGGTGGTAATTGATTAGCAAACAAAAAAACCCAGTAAGAATAAACAGATTATTCTTAGGATAGAAGGTGAGTACGAGGTCTGCAGCAGCACACAACCAAATTATTAGTAAGTGAGGGCCAATATAATATTTCCAAATTTGATGTTATCGCCAAACTGGGTAGGCACGGTACATAAGTTATGAGGAACATGCAAGGAAGCTTCAGGAGATAAAGGAGAAGTCGCCATGGTCACACTGTCACATAATAATTCAACACGCAAACAGACCCTTTGGCCCAACTCGTCCATGTTGACTCGGTTTCCAAAACTGAATTAGTCCCATTTGGCCCATATCCCTCTAAACCCTTCATATTAATGTACCTGTCAAAATGTCATTTAAATGTTGTAATTGTGTTTGCCTCCATAACTTGCTCTGACAGCTCGTTCTGTATAAGCACCACCCTCTGTGTGAAAAAGCTGCCTCTCGGGTCCCTTTTAAATATTTTTCCCTCTTACCTTAAACCTATGCCCTCTAGCTTTGGAGCCCCAAGCCCTGGGTAAAAGACTTTGGCTATTCACCACATCTATGATCCTCATGATTTCATACACCTTGATAAAAGGTCACCCCTCAGCCTCCTACGCTTCAGGGAAAATGTCCCAGCCTATCCAGCCTCTCCTTACAACTCAAACCTTTCAGTCTTGGTAACATCCTTGTAAATAATTTTTGCACCCTTTCCAGTTTAATACCATCCTTCCAATACCAGGGTGACCAGAATGGTGTGCAGTTCCCAAATCTAGCCTTACCAATGCTTTGTACAGCAATAACGTGACATACTCAATGCTCTGACCAATGAAGGCAAGCAGTGCCATACGCCTACTGTCTACCTGTCACACCACTTTCAAGGAACTATGTTCCTGCACCCATAGGTCTCCCTGTTCGACCAAACTTCCTTGGGATCCACTGAACAATTCCTGCCCTGGTTTGTCTTACCAAAATGCAACACTGACCTTATTGATCAAGCTCTCATTGTACACTTAGATAACCTTCTTCACATCAGCAAACTTACTAACCATGCCTCCTGTATTCTCATGCAAATCATATATATAAATGAATATAAACGCCAGCAGATGCAACAGTAATCCTTGCAGCACACCACAGGTCACAGCCTGAACAACAACCCTCTATCATCAACCTCCATCTCTTACCGTCAAACCAATTTTGTATCCAATTGGCTAGCTTGCCGTGGATCCCATGCAATCTAACCTGTCTACCATGCGGAACCTTGTTGAAGGTCTTACTAAAGGCCATGTAGACAATGTCTACTGCTCTGCTTTCATCCATCTTCTGGGTTATCTCTTCAAAAAAAACTCAAATCAAGTTTGTGACATGATATCCTACACACAAGCCATTCTGACTATCCCTAAATCAGTCTTGCCTTTCCAAATGCATGTCGATTCTGTCTCAGAATCCCCTCCAACAACGTACCCATCTCTGATGCCAGGTTCACCAATCTATAGTTCCCTGGCTTTTCCTTGCAGCCTTAGTTACTCTCCAGTCTTCCAGTACCTTACCAGTGGCTGTTGTTAATACAAAGATCTTGGCTAGGGGCTCCACAATTTCTTCCCTATCTAGCCACCATGTCCTGGGGTATAGGTAATCAGGTCCTGAGGACTTATCTATTTTTATAGATTTAAGACCTCCAGCACCCCCCCTTCTATAATGTGGACTCTTTTCAAGACATCAATATTTATTTCCCCCACCCCGACAGAGTTCCTTAGCTTTCATTTCTTTCCCCACAGCAAGTAATGATGAGAAATATTTGTTTAGTATTTCACCCATCTCCTGTGGTTCCACACAAAGATGATCTTGTTGATATTTAGTAGAGCAACAGGTTGCAGGTTCCAGGGTTTAGATCTTTCATGAAGAACAGGCAAGGCGGAAAAAGAGGGGGAGGCGTGGCCTTGTTAGTCAAGGATAGCATAACGGTGGCTGAGAGAACTTTTGATGGGGACTCATCTACTGAAGTAGTGTGGGCTGAGGTTAGAAACAGGAGAGGAGAGGTCACACTGCTTGGAGTTTTTTTTTAATATAGGCCTCTGCAGAGTTCCAAGAAGGCGGAAGAGAGGATTAGCAAAATTATTCTGGGTAGGAGTGAAAGGAACAGGGGTGGTCATTATGAGGGAACTTTAACTTCCTCAACATTGACTGGAAATGCTATAACTCTAGTACGTTGGATGGATCAGTTTATGTCCAATGTGTACAGGAGGCTTTCGTGACACAGTATGTTGAAGGGCTGACAAGAGGGGAGGCCATATTGGATCTGGTGCTTGGTAATGAACCAGGCCAGGTGTTTGAGTTAGTTGTAGGTGAGCACTTTGGAGAGAGTGACCATAATTCTGTTACATTTAGTTTAGCGATGGAAAGGGATAGGTACATGCCACAGGTCAAGAGTTATTGATGTGGCAAGGGCAATCTTAATGCGATTAGGCAGGAATTAGGATGCATAGAATGGGGGTAGCAAAATGTAGGGGATGCAGACAATAGAAAAGTGGAGCTGGTTTAAGGAACAAATATTGCATGTCCTTGATAGGTATGTCCCTGTCAGGCAGGGAGGAAGTGATAAGGTAAGGGAACCATAGTTTACAACAGAAATTGCATCTCTTGTTACGAAGAAGGAGGAGGCTTATGTTTTGATGAGGCAAGATTGTTCTGATGAGGCAATGGAGAGTTACAGATCAGCTAGAAAGGATTTAAAGAGTGAGTTAAGAAGAGCAAAGAAAGGACTCGAGCAGTCTTTAGCAAATAGAATAAAGGAGAATCCTAAAGCTTTCTATATGTATATGAGGAATAAAAGGATGATTAGGGTAGGAATAGGGCCAAACAAAGACTGAAGTGGGAAGTTGAGTGTGGACCCTGTGGAGATTGGAGAGATGCTAAATAAACATTTGTCAGCGGTTTTCACTCAGGAAAAGGAGAATATTGTAGAGGAGAAGAATGAGGTACAAGATATTAGACTAGAAAGGATCAAGGTTAGTTACAAACAGGTGTTATCAATTCTAGAAGGAGTGAAAGTAGACAAGTCCCCTGGGCTGGCTGGGGATTTATTCGAGGATTCTCTGGGAAGCTAGGGAGGAGATAGCAAAGCCTTTGACTTTGATATTTGAGTCGTCCTCGGATGATGATGTCAGCATGTACTAGGTGGCATAACTACAAATTGAGGGGTGATAGATTTAAGCCAGATGTCAGAGGCAGGTTCTTTACGCAGAGAGTGGCATGGGCGTGGAATGCACTACCTGCTAATGTAGTCAACTCAGCCACATTAGGGAGATTTAAACAATCCTTAGATAAGCATGAGTGATTTTGGGATAGTGTAGGGGGACAAGCTGAGAATAGTTCACAGGTCAGCACAACATCAGAGGGCTGAAGGGCCTGTTCTGCACTGTATTGTTCGATGTTCCATGTTTAAGAAGCCCTATTCTCTCCAGAGAGTTACGCTTTTGCCCTTAACACACTGGAGAATCCCTTTGGATTCTCCTCAACCTTTCTGCCAAAGCTATTTCTTGTTCCTTGTTTGCCCTCTTGATTCCCCTCTTGAGTGTACTCATATACTCCCTATTCTCCTCAAGGCATTCACTTCATCCCAGCAGTCTATACCGGATATATATTTCATCATCTTTCTTGACCAGAGCCTTAATATCTCTGGTTATCCAGTGTCCTCTTCACCGCCCAGCCTTGCCCATCATACTAACCAGGAGCATGCTGGCGCTGAACTCTCATTATGCTAAATTGCCCATAGTGTTAGGTAAGGGGTAGATGTAGGGGCATGGGTGGGTTGCGCTTCGGCGGGGCGTTGTGGACTTGTTGGGCCGAAGGGCCTGTTTCTACACTAAGTAATCTAATCTAATCTAATCTTGCCTTTGAAAGTCTCCCTCTTGCCAGATCTCACTTTCCGTGCAAACAGCCTCTCCCAATCAACTTTTGAAAGTCCCTGTCGAAACCAACCTTGCCCCAATTTAGAACTTTAACTGCGGACTAAGCTTATCCTTTTCCACAACCATTTTAAAACTAATAGAATTATGGTCACTGGTTCCAAAGTGCCCCTCCACTAACACCTCAATCACTTGCCATGCCTTATTTCTCAATAGGAGGTCATGTTTAGGTTCTCTATTAAGAGTATCTGCATATTGATTGAGAAAGTATTCTTGAACATACAGGATGAGAAGGCAGGACCTTCATGGTGACTTCACCCAACACAGGAACTGTCCTGCTGGCGTCACTTTGCATTGCAAACCAACCTCTCCCTCGGACATGGCCTAAAATTTCCCAGCTCTTTTCAGTTCGAAAGAATAACCATGTTGGACTGGAAAAGTGGTTTTTCTCTCTCTACAGGTGCTGCCAGTCCTACGGCCAGACATTCTCCAGCAGTTTTTGTTTTTAATTTAGGTAAACTGTATGTTGGCTTTCATCACAAGGGAATGAGAGTACACTTGAGAAATCTCCTACAGTACTGTGAACAGTGTTGCTCCCCTTTTTTACAGAGTGATATACTTGCCAAAGAGAGAGAGTGCAACAAAGGTCTACTAGATTACTCCCTGGCATGGCAGGCTTGTTTTATGAAGAGAAATGGAGGAGAATGGGTCTGTATTCCCAAGTGTTTCAGAGAGTGAGGGGTGAACTCAGTGAAACTTGCAAAGTTACATGGCATGGCAGGGTGGAAGCAGATATAACGTTTCCCTTTGGGGCCGTGAATCTAAATAAGGTGACATAATCTCAGAGTAAGGGATAGGATGTTTAAATCTAAGATAAGGAGAAATGACTTCACTTAGAGGGTGGTCTTCTTTTAGCATTCTCTACTGTAGAAAGCTATGGAAGATCAATCACTGAGCATGTCCAAGACAGAAACTATTAGATTTCTGGAGACTTATGGCGTTAAGGAATATGGGGATAGCACAGGAAAGCCGCATAAAGGAAATGATCATCTAGGATCTAACTGAATGGTGGAGCAGGCTCAACGGGCTAAAATGGCCCACTCCTGCTGTTTATAAATAAAACACGAAAATAAAAGCAGTGTAGCAGCAGGTTTAATGGTTACATAACATACATATGCTGCTCTTACCTTTATTGTTTCATACAAGCAAACAAAAGACAGACATTCTGCCCTTCAAGTTTGCTCCACCATTCAATGAAATCACAGCTGTTCTGAATTCCACAGTCCTATCTATCTGCAATAACCTGACACCCTTGCCTAAGAAGAATCTATCTCCCCTTACCTTAAAAATATTAATTGAGCTTGTTTCGATCACATTCTCAGGCAGAACAACAAAATCTCGTAACCCTCTGAAAGGAAAATAAATCCCTCGTCTCTGCCCTCAAGGAATGATCCCATAATCTCAAAATAGCGTCCTTTAGTTGTGGACTCCATGTCGACCTTGTCAAGGTCAATCGCGATACTGAATCGCAATTTGTATCTCAGCAAATGTTTGCAACATACTAAAATTAAATCTCAAATTACAAAAGGGATTGCTTTGATGGTTTTGCTTGATACTTTAGGCTTTAATCGACAATGCTGTTATCACTGCCGTTCTATATGACATTACAATGGAGATTATCTGGGCTTTGCAGAATTTCTCCCAGTGGAGTCCCGACAGGAAATTTAAAACTCAAATGGGAAGAAAGGCGAACAAACTTCAAAATGCTGACTGAAGACATTTCAACCAGCACTGCAATCATGATCATGCACTATTAGCCCTGATGGCCTAATACTACATCTAAATAATGGCTTCTGAAGCAGATGCTCTTTTCACATCTTAAAGACGACATGTGACACCAAGATAATTTTTAAGGATACTCTGAAGGTATCATTGAGCAGGGGACAAACTGATACCAGTGGGTGAGAGGACGATACCATAAATCATGTCATGTAGTGGCACCTCAATAACAGGCTCCTATATAGTCAGACATTTCTCTGCAGGGTAGAAACTAAAACATAAAGAAAGACAACAGAATTTGCCCTCCAGAATCTCCTTTCTCAGGAGAACTTTTGTCATTTGCACCCAAAGACTTGTGGGTTCAGGATTGGCCTGTTGAGTCCGAGGACACAAAATATGAAGCCTGGCAGATCTAATCCTCATTTCAAGAGAGCGATGATGATTATTGCTACTATTTCAAGACTTAGACATTGAAATAGATTTCTTGTGAAATAGCTGTGATAGTAATTGCAAAATTAGTTTGATAAGTAACTATATGGGTGCTGGTTAGTTTGCATGGAATAAATTATCTGATGGCTCTCCCATAAACCACATTGCAACAATTAAAAGAAGACAAACATTAAAGTCTGCATACCTTTGAAGTAGCTGGTGGGACTGAACTAGATGGAGAGGCATCTCTTGAGGGGGTCAAAGAAGAAACAGAAGATCTTTCTCTATCTGTGAATAGAAAATCAACATAAGATAAATATTTAATTCCAGATTATATCTTTCAAAATAAACTTCAGATATCTTGCGTTTAAAAGTTCATTTCTCCCCCTAAAGATTGTTCATTGCCTTAACGTAGGTGTCTGCCATATGTAACTTTGATTCAATTGCCTGGATTTGTCACTGGCCAGACAATGGTTGTTTCAGTAGATAGGAAGTGCACATTGTAGCAGGTTCCAAACGAATTGCCTGGGAAACTGAATTTTCTGCTGGACAATTCCTCTATGCCTGGATCTCCCCAAAGTTCTATTTAAACTGGAGACTCTGGAGTGTTCTGAAGAAATTAAGCAAAGTAGTTACTCAGGGAAGGTTCGACTATTAAATATATGGTTGAACTGCTGAATACCTATACAACTGGCCCTTTACTTAGGTCACACATCCCTAACTACACCTCCCCAAACCTCCCAGTAGCCGAACACCACATTTACTTATAGATTGGCAGCAGCTGTCAAAGTGGCCATCAGAATCTGTACACTTCAGAAAATGGCAACTGACTATGGAAAAGGACTTGGTTTGCCTTCCTCTGACAATTGTATGCTATAAAAGAACTCAAATGCAGAATTCCCTCCTTTTTGTAAAAAAGGAGTGGCAATTTAGGTAAGATCACTAACCCTTGGAAATTCCAGCCCAATTTCTAATCGTTTGTAGATAAGGCAAAACTCATGCAGGTTATGTGAATTTAGTAGTTGTGATGGTCATTGCCAGCATTTGCTATCATAACTCTAGCCATCATAACTTTGTTAAGTGCGTACAAGAAACTTTTCTGATTCAGTATGTGGATGGACCTATTAGAGAAGGTGCAAAACTTGATCTACTCTTGGGAAGTAAGGCAGGGCAGGTGACTGAGGTGTCAGTGGGGGAGCACTTTGGGGCCAGCAACCATAATTCTATGAGTTTTAAAATCGTGATGGAAAAAGATAGACCAGATCTAAAAGTTGACGTTCTAAATTGGAGAAAGGCCGATTTTGACTGTATTAGGCAAGAATTTTCAAAAGCTGATTGGAGGCAAATGTTTGCAGGTAAAGGGAGGGCTGGAAAATGGGAAGCCTTCAGAAATGAGATAACAAGAATCCAGAGAAAGTGTATTCCTGTCAGGGTAAAAGGGAAGGCTGGTAGGTATAGGGAATGCTGGATGACTAAAGAAATTGAGGGTTTGGTTAAGAAAAAGAAGAAAGCATATGTCAGGTATAGACAGGATAGATCGAGTGAATCCTTAGAAGAGTATAAAGGCAGTAGGAATATACTTAAGGGGGAAATCAGGAGGGCAAAAAGGGGACAGGAGATAGCTTTGGCAAATAGAATTAAGGAGAATCCAAAGGGTTTTTACAAATATATTAAGGACAAAAGGGTAACTAGGGAGAAAATAGGGCCCCTCAAAGATCAGCAAGGCGGCCTTTGTGTGGAGCCACAGAAAATGGGGGAGATACTAAATGAATATTTTGCATCAGTATTTACTGTGGAAAAGGATATGGAAGATATAGACTGTAGGGAAATAGATGATGACATCTTGCAAAATGTCCATATTACAGAGGAGGAAGTGCTGGATGTCTTGAAACTGGTAAAGGTGGATAAATTCCCAGGACCTGACCAGGTGTATCCTAGAACTCTGTGGGAAGCTAGAGAAGCGATTGCTGGGCCTCTTACTGAGATATTTGCATCATCGATAGTCACAGGTGAGGTGCCGGAAGACTGGAGGTTGGCAAATGTGGTGCCACTGTTTAAGGAGGATGGTAAGGACAAGGCAGGGAACTATAGACCGGTGGGCCTGACCTCGGTGGTGGGCAAGTTGTTGGAGGGAAACCTGAGGGACAGGACGTACTTGTATTTGGAAAGGCAAGGACTGATTCAGGATAGTCAACATGGCTTTGTTTGTGGGAAATCATGTCTCACAAACTTGATTGAGTTGTTTGAAGAAGTAACAAAGAGAACTGATGAGGGCAGAGCGGTAGACGTGATCTATATGGACTTCAGTAAGGCGTTCAACAAGGTTGCCCATGGGAGACGGATTAGCAAGGTTAAATTTCATGGAATACAGGGACAACTATCCATTTGGATACAGAACTGGCTCAAAGGTAGAAGACAGAGGGTGGTGGTGGTGGAGGGTTGTTTTTCAGACTGGAGGCCTGTGACCAGTGGAGTGCCACAAGGATCGGTGCTGGGTCCTCTACTTTTTGTTATTTACGTAAATGATTTGGATGTGAGCATAAGAGGTACAGTTAGTAAGTTTGTAGTTGACACCAAAATTGGAGGTGTAGTAGACAGCGAAGAGGGTTACCTCAGATTACAAATGGATCTTGACCAGATAGGCCAATGGGCTGAGAAGTGGCAGATAGGAGTTTCATTCAAATAAATGCGAGGTGCTGCATTTTGGGAAAGCAAATGTTAGCAGGACTTATACACTTAATGGTAAGGTCCTAGGGAGTGTTGCTGAACAAAGAGAACTTGGAGTGCAGGTTCATAGTCCTTGAAAGTGGAGTCACAGGTAGATAGGATAGTGAAAGCGGCGTTTGGTATGCTTTCCTTTATGGGTCAGAGTATTGAGTACAGGAGTTGGGAGGTCATATTGCGGCTGTACAGGACATTGGTTAGGCCACTGTTGAAATCTTGCATGCAATTCTGGTCTCCTTTCCATCGGAAAGATGTTGTGCAACTTGAAAGGGTTCAGAAAAGATTTACAAGGATGTTGCCAGGGTTGGAGGATTTGAGCTATAGGGAGAGGCTGAATAGGTTGCGGCTGTCTTTCCTGGAGCATCGGAGGCTGAGGGGTGATCTTATAGAGGTTTACAAAATTATGAGAGGCATGGATAGGGTAAATAGGCAGAGTCTTTTCTCTGGGGTTGGGGAGTCCAGAACTAGAGGGCATAGGTTTAGGGTGAGAGGGGAAAGATATAAAAGAGACCCAAGGGGCAACTTTTTCACACAGAGGATGGTACGTGCATGGAATGAGCTGCCAGAGGAAGTGGCGGAGGCTGGTACAATTGAAACATTTAAGAGGCATTTGGATGGGTATATGAATAGAAAGGATTTGGAGGGATATGGGCTGGGTGCTGGCAGGTGGGACTAGAGTGAGTTGGGATATCTGGTCGCATGGACAGAAGGGTCTGATCCCATGCTGTACATCTCTATCACTCTAAGTGACAACTTTGGAAGTCTACAGAATAATAGACATCTAGAACAGCACCTGCACTGTTGTGGCTTCCACTTGCCTCACTTCATAGCCTGAATGCAATCTCAAAATTATTCGAAATTATTCTCTGATTTAACAAAATATTCCACTTTGACATTACAAGTGTCACTGTAAATACTACTAAAAACATTATAATTGGTGAATGAGGTCAATTAGATTTCATATTGTGTACTATATTCAAAACAGCGGTCAAATGGATTTGCTTTTTGGAGGCTGCTCTTGAAAAATTCTTGACTGCACCCTCTTGAATTTCAAAGGCACCTTCTTTTAAATGTCAAGAGCTTCATTTTCCTTCTCACCAACTCCTGCAGAGGTGATACATAGAGTAGCAATACGTTCTATATTTGTTCAAAGTTTGTGAGAAGATTTGTAGCTCGGGTGCTCGCTGAGCTGGGAATTTGCGTTGCAGACGTTTCGTCCCCTGTCTAGGTGACATCCTCAGTGCTTGGGAGCCTCCTGTGAAGCGCTTCTGTGTTGTTTCCTCCGGCATTTATAGTGGTTTGTCTCTGCCGCTTCTGGTTGTCAGTTCCAGCTGTCCGCTTCAGTGGCCGGTATAATGGGTCCAGGTCGGTGTGTTTGTTGATAGAATCCATGGATGAGTGCCATGCCTCTCGGAATTCCCTAGCTGTTCTCTGTTTGGCTTGTCCTATAATAGTAGTGTTGTCCCAGTCGAACTCATGTTGCCTGTCATCTGAGTGCGTGGCTACTAAGGATAGCTGGTCGTGTCGTTTTGTGGCTAGTTGGTGTTCATGGATACGGATCGTTAGCTGTCTTCCTGTTTGTCCAATGTAGTGTTTTGTGCAGTCCTTGCATGGAAGTTTGTACACTACGTTGGTTTTGCTCATGCTGGATATCAGGTCCTTTGTCCTGGTGAGTTTTTGCCTGAGAGTGGCTGTTGGTTTGTGTGCTGTTATGAGTCCTGGTGGTTGTAGTAGTCTGGCTGTCAGTTCAATTCTACAATGTATTCGCCAAAAACGGATACCCCCGCAATTTCATCAACAGATGCCCAAGGGCAAGATAGCGGAATGAGGACATGCCACAACCCAAAGGACTAGACATGTTACCATACATCAAGAACATCTTCTATATTTGTGCTGGGATATGGACTCACCATAGGAGCAGAATTAGAATAATTCATCAGAGTCTTAATAATCATCACCGTTCATTAAACTTAAAGCCACAACACACAAAGAAGCATTAATTTTCTACACACCACAGTAATTCAGTGGGCAAAAGCCAACTATCACAAGGAATAAGAGTCTTTCAGAATAACTTACTCACACTTCTACAGACAAAGAGTCATCACCCTAAATATGCTTTCTGTTTAGGTTACAACTACATAGTTGCATGCTTATCTATAAACTGCATGAATTCATGTAAAACTCCGTTATCGCACTTTTTAGATTAGAATCAATCTAAACATGGCATAGACAGAGAACATGGGGGCCAACACCTTCAACATATTGTCTTGCTAACCCGAGAATGCAACTTTTTAAAAAAAGGTTTTGTGATTTACGCATGGAAGAAGTGAAACTATCACGGTATTCTAACAGATGAAAGGCTTGACAGACAATCAATTTTTCAATGCATAATTTCAGTTACATCACACTGTAAATTTTTGCTATAAATCCTGTGTGTTAGGATTGAGCCCTCCACTACCATCTGATGAAGGAGCGACGCTCCGAAAGCTAGTGTGCTTCCAATTAAACCTGTTGGACTATAACCTGGTGTTGTGTAATTTTTAACTTTGTACACCCCAGTTCAACACCGGCATCTCCAAACCATATCTATAACCAGTTACTCAAGCCATTCTAGCAAATCATCACATGCCAGATGTTTTGAGATGCAAGTGCAAATCTTAATTAAATAAAAATGATTAATATTAACTTTGCCCCAATTGACAAAGCATTAGTTAAAGAAGAGGATCCAAGCAAAGATAGTTATTATCAAACAGAACAGACAAATTACCAGGACAGAAGATAATTTATCATTTCTCTGGAATATCATACCTCTCATTTACACAAATATTTCAGTCAAGCTAACATAAAGGAATAGTAGACAAGATGTTTAGCTCAGTCAATTCTGAACAAAGAGAACCACTGAAACACCTTATGTAGGAGATGGTGCTAATGAACTATCTACTACAAAATACAATAGATTTTAACCAGGTCATCAAAACCTCTCTCATTATTTGAGCCACTCCGTTTCCACCACAAGACTGAAACTGCTGGTTCGTTTGAATCACCTCTAATCACACAGTATTTGTCATCTTTCCCTAAACTGCTTGTGACACCAGAAAAGAACACAGAAAGGAGCCCCAGGTTTAACTCTCTGATCTCAATCTCTCTGAAAATTCTTATGCCTGGAAAGAATCCTGTATTTTCATCTGCGAGAAACCAATTCCCAGTTTAGAGCTGCTAAATCTTTTCCTGAAACTTGACAATATTGCAGCTCCTGCTAAAGGGACTTCTTTGTAGGCCAACTGAAAGGTTCTTCAATGGACATGGACTTTCTGAACTCTCTAACATACATAAACTGTTTTTTGATTTTAAGTGACTTCCCTCAACTTATTCCTTCTTCCTTGAATGCGCATCTTGTGTGTTGTGAATCAATGAATTCTATTTTGTTTTTACCTAAAGGAATTTGGATTAATTTAAAATTGAATTGCACAAACAGGTTTTAGGGAAACACACCATTGCCTTTTTTTAAAATGGTAAATGAAAATAAGAGAATAAATTAAAACCCATTTTGGTTCTATGCAGAAAGGGAAAACAGTGAAAATAATTCAGCTCCCCTTCTTCTCCATGACACAGTTAATTAGACTTAAAACTCAATACAAAGGACCATATTTTAGAAACCAGGCCTGTTTGTTACATTTTCAATAGTTCAATGAAGTAATCATCCTTGGAGTTCTGTGGTTATTTGAAATTAAGTTTCTTGGTTTGTAGGAAGATTAAGGGAAATGTGAATTATAAAAACAATAATTTTCAGAAAGCTGCAAAACGTCATAAAAGTGTCTCATCTTTTACTGCAAAAGAACAATATTGATTTTTTTAAAAAATCATCTGGTTAAAGCAATGACCAACTGAACCGTGAGGAGCTGAAAGATTAAAGATTCAGTTGTCCAGTATGACTCAGTTCACTGATCTCAGTCTTGTTAGACGAAGAACTACTACAATTGACCTTCATGCCGCTGGGAAAAGGGAACAAAACAGGCCAAAATGCTCAATGCTGAGCACTTCACTGTACCTCCATACCTGAAACATGCTCAAATGGATATGAACTTAAGACAAGACATGAATAACACTCCAAAATCAGGTAGTCTGACACAGTGAGCATTTAGTTTATGTCTTTATTGCAAAAGTTGCTCTGTGCTCCTCAGATGGAGTTGTAGAACATGGACGTGAAACAAGGGATGGAGAAAACAAAAGTACCCAAAAAGTTGTTTTTTGGAGTTTCTAATGGAAAGAAACAGTTGAAAGTATAGGGGTTTAGGAAGAAAGTTTTAATGATCAGAATCCAGATTGATAAAGGCTTTCCTGCCAGTAGTACAAAGGAGCTTGGAACCTTACAAGTTTGGAATGATCAGGGGAAGGAAAGGATAAAGAGCTGAAGGAGATTGTAAGAACGAGGTGCAAATTTCTTAATTTAAAGACAATGGTGCTTTAAACAGAAAGCTAAAGGACAAGAGCAAAGAGAGAGTATTGAACAGGGTTAAGTGTTCTGGACAGATTGGGGTTTTTGAAGCAGAGGAGGCCAGCAAAGATTGTTAGAATAATTGAGTCTAGCAATGGAGAAGACATGCATGAGTAGCAGGGGAGACTGACCAAGATAAAAAAAAAATTTATACAACTTAACAATAATCCTCAATCCTTTTTTAACATAAACAGAATTGCCCAACATGCTATGTGTACCATCTTACCCCTTTTTAACCTTAATTAAACTAGAGATGGAGAATTCGCCTGCTTGTATGATTTATAAGGCCAAATAAATACATTACCGTGAAAATAAAGTAAATCTTGTAAAATACTCTCAAAATAGGCATCTTACAATATTGGCAATGTTCCTGTTATTTTCTTTCTGAAATCAATGTTACACAGTAAATTGAGAAAAATACTCAAAAGGCAATATTTATATTTTATGACCACTGCACCAAGACAGACTTCTTACAAATTGTCTTTTAAAAACTAAATTACTATCAACCTTTCTGAAAAGTATCACTGAGGCTTTGAAGACTTTATTTGCAGCAGTTTTCACAGTAGAGGATATTAATTGCAATCTAACAATACCAAATCATGGGGCAAAAAAATGGGGGTGGGGGGGAAATAAATACAATAACTATTCCCAGAAAAATATACAAAAGGACACTACTGGGGCTAAAGACTGAGAAGTCCCCTGGACCTGATCTGTTGTATTTCAGGATGCTAAAGGAAGTACTTACAGAGATAGTGGACGTAAAGGTAGCAATCTTCCAAGATTTTTTTTAAGATTCTGGAATAGTCCCAGACAATTGGAAAACTGCCAATATAACCCTTATTCAAAAAGGGAGGGAGAGAAAGAAACGCAGGTAACTATAGTCCAGTTAGCTCAATATTGCCATTGGAAGAACGCTAGCATTTATTACAAAGGATGTAATATCACAGTATATAGAAATGCATAATATAATCAAACAAACTTAGCATAACTTCACGAAGAGGAAATCATACCTGATAAAACTTCGGAAGTGTCTGACCTGGTAACAAGTAGGATAGATAAAAGGGAAAACAATGGATGTAATACATTTGGAAGATGGTTGATTAAGGTACTACATATAAGACCACTTAATATGAGCCCATGGTATTGGAGTAGCAATATTAGCTTGGATAGAGGATTGGTTAATTAATAGAAGGCAGAGTATGGATAAAGGAGGCATTTTCAAATGGCAACCTACAATTAGTGGAGTGTCACAGGGATCAGAGTTGGGGTCATAATTAGCAACTATAGTGACTTGAATGACAGGATGACACCATCACCAAGTTTGCAGGCGTCAGACAATAGGTGACAACAACAAAAAAAATGTCTACAGGGATATAGACAGACACTTGGCAGCTGGAATATAGTGTAGAAAATGGGAGATTATGCATTTTGGCAGACAAAACAGAGAAACTGTAGCACTGAGAAATTTGCAAGTCCTTGTGCATAAATCAGAAAAAAAGTTAGCAAAGAAGCCCAGAGGATAATAAGAAAGACAACTGGAATTTTGGCCATTACTTAAGAGGGGGTAGAGTATAAAAAAATGGACTTCTAGCTGAAACTATACAAGATACTAATCAGAGCATATCTGAAGTATTGTGTCCCTGCTCTTAGGAAGGATAACAGACATTGGAGGCAGTCCAAAGAAGGTTCATTCGGTTGATCCTAGATATGGGAGGGATTTATTTATGATGAGAGGTTGAGTAGGTTGGGCCTGTACTCAGTGAAGTTTAGAAGAAAAAGGGAAGACTTTACAGAAACATAAGATTCTGAGGGATTTGACAGGGTTGGTACGAAGATGTTGTTTCCTCTTTTGGGAGGATCTAGTTCCAGAGGGGCATAATCTCAGAGAAGCGAAGGGGTCACCCATTTGAGACAACTATTTTCATGACAGTAGAGGCAGACAGCATTAAACAGATCCTTCAGGCCAACTTGCCCATACTGACCAGATGTCCCTATCTAATTTAGTCCCATTTGCCAGCATTTGGCCCATACACCTCTAAACCCTTCCTATTCATGTACCCATCCAGATGCCTTTTCGATGTTGCAATTGTATCCAGCTCCAGTAATTCCTTTGGCAGCTCATTGCATAAACGCACCAGCCTCTGCATGAAAAAGTTGCCCCTCAGGTCCTTTTTAAAAACTTTCCCCTCTCACCTTAAACCTATGCCCTCTAGTTTTGGATTCCCCCATCCTAGGAAAACAGACCTTGGCTATTCACCCTCTCAATGCCCTAAATGATCCTAGAAACCTAAACTCACCCCTTAGCTTCCAAACTCACTAAATCTATGGAATTCTTTATCATGGAGAGCTGTCAAGAGTGGGTTGTCTAGATGATTATCAGATCTCCCATGATCTTTTTGAATGATGGAGCAGATTTGATGGGTCAAATGGCCTACTTCTGCTCTTATATCTTATGGTGTTGCAAGCTTTTACAACACGGGCGGCCTGGTGGCTAGCATTGCTCCCTCACAATCCAGGCACCCGGGTTCGATTCCAGCCTCAGGCGACTGTCTGGGTGGAGTGTGCACATTCTCCTCATATCTATGTGGGTTTCTTCTGGGTGCTCAGGTTTCCTCCCACAATCCAAAGATGTGCAGGTTAGGTGAATTGGCGTAGTTAAATTGCCCATAGTGCTCAAGGATGGTGTTGGTTAGGTGCATTAGTCAGGGGTAAATATAGGATAATAGAGTAGGGGAATGGGTCTGGGTGGGTTACTCTTTGAAGGGTCAAATGGCCTGTCCCTACACTATTGGGATTCTAAGATTCTATCCTATGATCCATGTTAAAATAAAAGCATGCGCCTTCCAAAAATGATTTATATCCCCAAACACAAGGGCCGGTTTAAGGGAAAGTGAACTTTAGGACAACAGGGAAACTTTTGCAAGCAACACTTTGGAACAGTCTGCAGGGAATATTCTTTCTGCCTTTAGGGACTGAAATCTCTCATTTTATTCATTGTCCGAAACAGCATTCAGGAAGCAACACTAAAAATAAAATGTAAATATCCTACTTCAACTATTTACAGTCAGCATTAATGAAGTATGATTATTAAGTTAACAAGAACAACAAAAAAAATTCAACCAGAGCAATAAGTTTATGAAATCTCAATAGAACATAGCAGCTGCAGTGCTTTGTTGGACAGTTTTTCCTTCCCCAATACAGAAGAACCTCGATTACTGGGGAGTATTTTGCTCAGATAATCGAACGTTTGGATAACACAGTTTAGCCAAGCACTGGTACCTTGCGATCTTGACTGGATAATCTAAAATTCAGATAACCGATGTTTAAATAATCGAGGTTCCTCTGTATACAACTCAACATTACTAGGGTACCAAAATAGCCTCTTGCAGGTAAAATTTAGCTACAAGACTCTAACTCACGACCAGTCATCTGTAAGACTAGCGTGCTAACTATTGAACTATGGAGCCTGAAATCAGTGATAATTATCCTGATTGCCGATACAAACACCAACTATATATTCTAGATTTTTATGAACTGTATTTCAATCCTACTGTCTGCTATGTAATTGAGCCCATGCCACCACAGAATTAGCTGGTTCCTCGGCATTACTAGTGCAATGACATAACCACTACCCAATCAATGCCCCACTAAAATAAAACTGGAATTAAGCGTTTCTTTTGGGCAGCATGGTGACTCAGTGATTAACATTGCCACCTCACAGTGCCAGGGTCCTGGGTTTGATTTCATCCTAGGGCAACTGTCATCATGGACTTTGCACATTCTTTCAGTGTCTGCGTGGGCTTCCTTCGGTACTCTGGTTTCCTCCCTCAGTCCAAAACAAAATGTGGATATTAGGTGGATTTGTCAAGCTACATTGTCCAGGGATGTTCAGGTTAGGTGGTTTAGCCACAGGATATGTGGGATTACAGGGATAAAATAGGAGGGGGGTGGGTTCGGGTGGATCTGGATGGGGTACTCTTCTGAGGGTCGCTGTGGATTCGATGGCCCTCCTCCCACAGGTCGGGATTCTATGAAGATCAAAGTTATGAAATAAAAATCAATAAGAAACAAAATGTATGGGCCAACAGTCTAAATGTCTGTACATAATATCTGTCGTTCAATGACTATTAAATATCTTGGGGCAGGACATTCAAAAACAAGAAAGAATCATACAAGTGCTTATTTTTTGTGTGACATGAAAGGACTAGTGAACATGTACCTACATAAATACACGCACTATGCGAAAAAAGAATAAATGTTTCAGACATACAGCATCCATACTGTATTTAGTGCAAAGAAACTGTAGCATATTGATATTCTAGATGCAGATATTATAATCATGGACTGGTACATTAAAAGGAAAATGCCAATGAAATTAATTAAAACACAAAGTTACAATGCATCAGAAACAAACTTGTATAACTTGAATAGCATGATGGAGATTTATTACATTGTAAGCATTAAGAGGATCAGTTTTATTTGCCACAAACTATGAGATTTTATATATAAAAGACTCACGTGTACAGAATTTATAATAGAACTTGAAAAGTAGAAGTTTAAGAAACAATATTGGAGGCCTCCAGCACAACAGTGACAGCTGAATTCAGAGAAGGGATCCTGTTCCGCAGTTTGAATCTTAATACCGAATGACAGATTTTACTGTATCATACTTTAATTAAAACGTTTTCAATGTGCATACCATATTGACTTGAAACTTAAATGAACTATTTCTGTACCAATTCCTCAAACTAATTCACAACATTTGTCACAATCCTCCCTGCCAAAGGCTCCCCACCCTCACCATACATGCAGCTTTAAATAAAGTAGTTTTAAAAGTTTGTACAACTTTGCCTGTTAGAGATTGCATGCCAAATTATACATAACAGAAACAAAGGTGTGACTGGGTTAAACTCTGTTTCGTATTCAAGAGTTTTGTGTATTATGGTCTTAACTAAAAAGAACTACTCATTAATTCCCTCCTGGTTAAAACAAAAGCACAAATATTAAATGTACTAATAGCTTGCTCTTTTGAAAGCTTGGAGCATTCCATAAAAAAAAAGGAGAACTCTGCAGTTTTGATGCCTTCCAAGAGCTCATGGGAAGCAGAGCTTTAGACGTCGTCAGTGTCTGTGGCAGAGACAATAGAGCTGCCAATCTTCCTGCTCGAGATTGCTACCCAGTGGCATAGGAAGCAAAATGCAGCTCCATGTACATCAAGTTTTGTCAGTATTGAGAAGGGCTATGATACTTTCCAAGGTCTAATTATTTGTTTACGTTTACTGTCCAAGCTTATGTATACATATATACCGTGGTATAATTGATAAGTGTGTTATACCACCATGGGACGACATGGTGGCTCAGTGGTTAGCACTGCGGCCTCACATCACCAGGGACCAAGGTTCAATTCCAGCCTTGGGCAACTGTCCATGTGGAAAAGGCAAATTATCCCTGTGTCTGTGTGGGTTTCCTCTGGGTGCTCCGGTTTCCTCCCACAGTCCAAAAATGTGCAGGTTTGGGGAATTGGCTATATTAAATTGCCCATAGTGTCTGGGGATGTGTTGACTAGGTGCATTAGTCAGGGTAAATATAGGGAAGGGGGATGGGTCGCGGTGGGTTACTCTTTAGAGGGTCGGTATGGACTTGTTGGGCGAAAGGGCCTGTTTCCACACTGTAGGGATTCTATACAGATGGACATTTATGCATTGTACTAGAAGGATGTCAACATTTATATCTGATTCATTTGTTGTGGGATTATTTAGCCCTATTTACTGTATAATAAATTGTTCTTTCTGTGATCTCTTTTGGCAATGTTACTATATGACTCATCTATTATGTTCACAGTGTATACTCGATGAATGGGCATGAAAGAGACATGAGTTGGCATTGAGTTTATGACAGGCCTAGGGGTCTGGCTGGAGGGACATGAGTTTGTTCAGACTGTATTGAGATGATATGTGAGGATGGAAGATGAGAATGCATGAGAGGAAATGCAAGAGCAGCTCAGTCGAGACACCAAATTTTCAAAAATCGAAAATAGGACATAATGAAAGGCCTGAACATGTCGGGCAGCATAATAATGCACACTGTGGGATACCAAAAACAGGAATCTGCTGAAAGGACAGTTGAAGGTTAAAAAGTCATAGAATGTTACACCATAGTACAGGCCCTTTGGCATTGATGTTACGTCGACCTGTGAAATCAATCTGAAGCCCATCTAACCTACACTATTCCATTCTCGTCCATATGCCTATCCAATGACCATTTAAATGCCCTTAATGTTGGTGAGTCTACTACTGTTGCAGGCAGTGAGTAAAGAAACTACCTCTGACATCTGTCCTATATCTATCACCCCTCAATTTAAAGCTACTTCTCCTCTTGCTAGCCAGCGGCATCCAAGGAAAAAGACTTTCACTGTCCACCCTATGTAACCCTCATCTTGTATGTCTCAATTAAGTAGTCTCTCAACCGTCTAACGAAAACAGCCTCGAGTCCCTCAGCCTTTCCTCGTAAGACCTTTCCTCCACAACAGGCAACATCCGAGTAAATCTCCTCTGAACCCTTTCCAAAGCTTCCAGATCCTTCCTATAATACAGTGACTAGAATTGTACGCAATGCTCAGTGTGGCTGCGCCAGACTTTTGTACAGCTGCAGAATGACCTTATGATTCCAAAACTCAATATCTCTACCAATAAAAGCTAACACACTGTATGCCGCCTTAACAACCCTATCAACCTGAGTGGCAACTTTCAAGGATCTATGTAACTGGACACTGATCTCCCTGCTCATCTACACTACCAAGTATTTTACTATTCGCCCAGTAATCTGCATTCCTGTTGCTCCTTCCAAAGTGAATCTACTCATGCTTTGCTGTATTAAACTCCATTTGCCACCTCTCAGCCCAGCTCTGCAGCTTATCTATGTCCCTCTGTAACCGACATCTAGGTTGTAGGTTACTCTCCACAACTCTACCGATCGTAGTGTCATCTGCAAATTTACTAACCCATCCTTTTATGCCCTCATCCAGGTCATTTATAAAAATGACAAACAACAGTGGACCCAAAACCTTGCAGAACACCACTAGTAAGTGAACTCCAGGTGGTGAACCTCTATCATCTTTCAGCTAGCCAATTTCTGGTCCAAACTGCTAAATCACCCTCAATCCCATGCCTCTGTATTTCATGCAATAGCCTAAAGTGGGGAATCTTATCAAATGCCTTACTCAAATCCATATACACCACATCAACTTTACCCTCATCCACCTGTTTTGTCACCTTCTCAAAGAACTCAGTAAGGTTTGTGAGACAGGACCTCCCCTTCACAAAACAGTGTTGACTATCCCTAATCAATTTATTCATCTCTGGTGGATTATTAATCCTATCTCTTATAACCCTTTCCAACACTTTTCCCACAACCAAAAATAAGGCCCACGGGTCTATAATTTCGAGGGTTGCCTCTACTCCCCTTCTTGAACAAGGGAACAACATTTGCTATCCTCCAGTCTTCTGGCACTATTCCTGGAGACAATGACGACATAAACATCAAAGCCAAAGGTTCAGCAATCTTCTCCCTGGCTTCCCAGAGAATCCTAGGATAAATCCCATCTGGCTCCAGGGGACTTATCTATTTTAACACTTTTCAGAATAGCTAGCACCGCTGCCTTTGGAACCCCAATCCCATCTAGTCTAGCATCCTGTATCGCCGTATTCTCCTCGACCACATTGTCTTTTTTCTGCGTGAGTACTAACGAAAAGTATTCATTTTGTGCTTCCCCATCTCCTCTGACTCCACGCACAGCTTCCCACTACTATCCTTGATTGGCCCTAATCTTACTTTAGTCATTCTAATATTCCTGATATACCTATAGAAAGCCTTAAGATTTTTCTTGATCCTATCTGCTAATGACTTTTCATGTCCCCTCCTGGCTCTTCTTAGCTCTTTCTTTAGGTCTTTCCTGGCTAACCCATAACTCAAAACTCCTTAATTGAGCCATCACATCTCATTCTAACATAAACCTCCTTCTTCCTCTTGACAAGAGATTCAAACCACATATCCAGTGGTAGCTGATCTTTGAATAAACTCCACATTTCAATTGTGCCCGTCCCCTGCAGTTTCCTTCCCCATCCTATGCATCCTAAATCTTGAATTGTAATTGCCTTTCCCCGGCTATTACTCTTGCCATGTGGTATATACCTATCCCTTTCCATCACTAAATTAAACATAACCAATTTGTGGACACTATCTCCAAAGTGCTCATCTACCTCCAAAATCTAACACTTGGCTGGGTTCATTATAGAGTCATACAGATGTACAGCATGGAAACAGATCCTTCGGTCCAACTCCATGCTGACCAGATATCCCAACCCAATCTAGTCCCACCTGCCAGCACCTGGCCCATATTCCTCCAAACCCTTCCTATTCATATACCCAACCAAATACCTCTTAAATGTTGCAATTGTACCAACCCCCACCACATCCTCTGGCAGCTCATTCCATACACGTACCACCCTCTGCGTGAAAAAGTTGTCCCTTAGGTCTCTTTTATATCTTTCCCCTCTCACCCTAAACCTATGCCCTCTCGTTCTGGACTCCCCAACCCCAGGGAAAAGACTTTGCCTATTTATCCTATCCATGCCCCTCAATTTTGTAAACCTCTAAGGTCACCCCTCAGCCTCCGATGCTCCAGGGAAAACAACCTCAGCCTGTTCAGCCTCTCCCTGAAGCGCAGATCCTCCAACCCTGGCAACATCCTTGTAAATCTTTTCTGAACTCTTTCAAGCTTCACAACATCTTTCCGATAGGAAGGAGACCAGAATTGCACGCAATATTCCAACAGGGGCCTAACTAATGTCCTGTACAGCCGCAACATGACCTCCCAACTCCTGTACTCAGGAGGAAAGGAAAGCATACCAAACGCCTTCTTCACTATCCTATCTACCTGCGACTCCACTTTCAAGGAGCAATGAACCTGCACTCCAAGGCTATATGCGGCCTCGCTCCTTGTTGGCCTGTCTGCATACTGTGTCAGGATACCCTCCTGCTCACACTGGACAAAAACTGACCCATCTAAAGTATTTGAACTATAGTATTCCCAGTCAATATTTGGAAAGTCCCCGAGAACAACTACCCTGTCACTCTTGCTCCTATGAAGGATCATCTTTGCTATCCTATCCTCTACATCTCTGGAACTATTTGGAGGCTATAGAAAACTCCCAACAGGGTAACCTCTCCTCTCCTGTTTCTAATCTGAGCCCATATTACCTCAATAGACAAGTCTTCAAAAACATCCTTTCTGCAACCGTAATACTGTCCTTGACTAAGAGTGCCACACCATCCCTTTTTTTACCATTTTCTCTGTTCTTACTGAAACATCTAAATCCCAGAACGTACAATAACCATTCCTATCCCTGCTCGAGGAGAAAGTGAGGACTGCAGACGCTGGAGATCAGAGCGGAAAATGTTTTGCTGGAAAAGCGCAGCAGGTCAGGCAGCATCCAAGGAGCAGGAGAATCGACGTTTCGGGCATGAGCCCTTCTTCAGGAATCCCTGCTCTACCCATGTCTCTGAAATGGCCACAGCATCAAAATCCCAGGTACCAACCCATGCTGCAAGTTCACCCACCTTATTCTGGATGCTCCCGGCATTGAAGTAAACACACTTCAAACCAAATTGTTGTTTGCTGGTTCCTTCCTGCGACCTTGCAACCTTAGTTCTGACCTCACTACTCTCAACCTCCTGTATACTTGAACTGCAATTTCAGTTCCATCCCCTGCTGAATTAGTTTAAACCCACCTGAAGCGCATTAGCAATCCCAACCCCACCCCCAGGATATTGGTGGTATTCTCTGGTTCAGGTGAAGACCGTCCTGTTTGTTGAGGTCCTACCTACTCCAGAAAGATCCCCAATTATCCAGGAATCCAAACCCCCTCCTTCCTGCACCATCCCTGTAACCACGTGTTCAACTCCTCTCTCTCCACCTATTCCTCTCCTCACTAACACGTGGCACAGGCGACAAACCAGAGATGGCAACTCTGATTTAGCTCTAAGCTTCCACCCTAGCTCTCTGAATTTCTGCCTTAAACCCTTATCTCTCTTCCTACCTATGTTGGTAGTGCCTATGTGGACCACAACTTGGGGCTGCTTCCCCTCCACCACTAGGATTCCAAAAACACAGAGACGTCACGAACCCTGGCAACACACCAACTGTGAGTCTCTCCCGTTCCCAAAGAACCTCCTATCTGTCCCCCTAACAATGGAGTCCCCAGTGACTAATGCTCTGCCTCTCTTTCCCCTTTCCTTCTGAGCAATAGGGACAGACACTGTACCAGAGACCTGTGCCCCATTGCTTACCCCAGTAAGTCGTCATCCATTCCCCCCCACCCCACCCCCCCCCCCCCTTAATTCTGCTTCAGTATCCTAAACGGTATACTTGTTACTGAAGAGAACAGCCATAGGGGATCCCTGCACTGCCTGCCGGTTCCCTTTCTTCCCCTGATGGTAATCCATCTACCTTCTTCTTTCACCGGAGGTGTGACTACCTCCCTGTAACTCCTCTGAATAACCCCCTCCGCGTCCTGAATAATCCAAAGCTCATCCAGTTCCAGTTCCCTAACGTGGTATGCCAAGAGCTGGAGTTGGGTGCATTTCCCAGAGTCAACAGGGATACTAGTGGTAATCCTTACCTCCCAGAGTCTTTAGGAGGAACATTCAACTGCCCTGACCTCCATTCCCACTATTGTAAATTCCCAACAAGACTACTGAAAACTAAAAAAAAACAGAACCTAGTCACCTTACCCATCCGGTGCACAGAACCTTTTTGTTTGGTTAGAGGAGGAGGAGGACAGGTGGGATATGCTAGCCGAGTAGTGTTACGGGTAAACAACCGACCAAGTATAAAGCCTCACTTATCCAGCAGTCCTGTGTCTTCTCCTGCTCTGTGTGCACTCCGTCTATATACGAAGTAGGCTTTAATATATTTTAAATTTATCTTCCCGTCGTGCCTCTGGTCTTTGCTGTAGGTGCTCCCACTCTAACTGCCGCTGAGAAAATGAATTTAATATCTCCTGGATTGTGTTCGACTAAGATATCTGATTATTGATAGCAGCAGTTACAAATCAGACTTCTGTTTCAATTCCATTTCTGCTTCATTTGCTTTACAAAAAGAATTTTTTCCATCTTTAGCTTCTACATCCTGAACTCCAATCACTTATTATTGGTGGTCAGGCCTTCAGTTGCCTAAGTTGATAATTTCTTGTTCAGCTAGCTGTATAATTTTCACAAGTTATATTAACCCATGAGAACTCAGGTAGAGCTATAGTGCTGGTTAAACTAATTCTTTTTGCAATGTAATGCATCTTAAATCTTTAAAATTTCCTATTAAACTATGCTCTGTTACTTTACAGATTTAAAATGCATATTTTGAATACTTCAAGAGTATTAGGAGTAAAGTCCAGCTAAGCAGGTATACTTTTCTCCATAATGGTTTTATTTAACCAAGATTGACATGTTGAAGTGCATATACGTTTAATGTTGTTTTGAAGCAGGAGACATTGCTGAGACGATTTAGATTCCACTGCTGACAATTAAAAGTACTGCCTGAACCATAAGAATACAAACGATAGAACAGTGGTACTAATCCCAGCTGGTGACTTTTTAGTACATCAATTTACTAGCTTAATGTAAAGTAAAAATACTGGCACACTTTGTTAGAAAGCATCTGTTTACATCCATAAGGCATCTATTTACTGAGGAAGTTGGTTTGTTGAAACATGTTAATTATACCCAGTCTGCCTGGAATACAAAGGATACTTGATTTATATGGGTGATTTTGATGGAAGTCCTGACCTTTCTATTCAGTTCGAACAGCATGATATAAGAACCTGCAGATGTCCACAGGAAGATCAAAGTCTTAACTGTTAACTGCCTTAAAAAAGACAATGGTGATGAGATTGTATGGTATTAGCAAAAGAGTTCATGAACTTTAAAGACTATATATGTTAATTTACCTTTTTAGAGCAACTATTTACCTAGGCCAGCATATAAAGTTAGAAATTTAAAGCTCTCCAGGTAGACATTACAAAAGAATATATATTGTGTATTATTAGTGCAGTTTCTAAGACAAGACCAATTGATAATCTGTGATATGGTCAATATATCCAAAGAATCGGTGTCTGATATTTTGATACCCAACACAGGCAACCTGGATTTTGAAAAAAATAAGTGGTTGGAATGATGATATTTGCTTTTGATTATTTTATGTTACTAAATGAAGAGTTTGAATGTTTTCCATTTCAATGTGATTAGTGTATCGATAGCACAGAGCCATGTTGAATATTTACTTATTCTGTGGTAGCTAAATTTGGAAGGAAGACAATTTTTTGTACTGCTTTTTTATAGTCCAGTATTGTGAAACCATCCTAAACTATGCATACAATAAATTACTCTAAAAATAGTCACTGTTGTTATATGGATGAGACTCTGTGATTAAACTAGCATATAAAAATCACCTTTCACAAAACAAGGATGTCTTAACATGTTTTACAACCAATGAAATACTTTTGAAGTATTGTCACATTTGTCATTTAGGAAATACGTAGCCATTTTGAATGTGGCAAGCTCCCACAAACCGTAATGTTGATCAGAAAATTGTTTTATTAATAATGCTAATTTTTTAGGGATGTCTTTTCTGATGTGTAGTGACCTCAAATTGTCTCCATTGCTCTAGCTGATTTCTTTGCTTTAATACCTATTCCATTCTTTATTACCCAAGTAATCCCTGTAAAGAATTTTTTGCATGTATTTTTCATCCATTTATGGGGTGTGAACAATGCTGCATTTATTACACGTTCTTCATTGCCCATGAAAAGGTACTGCTGGGGTGCTGCTTGAACTGTGATAGTCCATGCAGTGTAAGTGGTCTAGGGAAGAGTCATCCAGGATTTTGCCTACGCAAAAAAAGGACATCAGTCCAGTTCCAAGTCGGGAAGGCACGTGGCTTGGAGGAGAACTTGTGTGATGGTTGTTCAGCTGCACATCTTCTTACAGGTAGCAACTGTGTTTCAAAGGAGCTTTAGTGAGTTGCTGCATTGTGTCTTCTGCTGCCATTGTGCATGCAAGATAAAGGAAACAAATGTTGAAGATGGTGGATGAGGTGGCTTTCAAATGGGCTGCTTTGTCCTGGATGTTGTAAAGCTTCTTGGATAGTTATTGGAGCTGCATGCACCTCGCAACTGAAGAACATTCTGTTACACTCCTGGCTTGTGCCTTGGGAAGACAGGAGATGAGTTGTCACAGAATTCCCAGCTTAGACCTGCTGTTGGAACCACACTAATTATCCGGTCCAGTTCAGTTTCTGAATAATGGTAACCCCCAGAATGTTGATCGTGGGGCTTTCAACAATGTAAATACTTTGAATAACAAGAGGCGATGGTTAGATTCACCCTTGTTTCAAATGGCCATTGTCCTACAGTTGTATGACATGAATGTTATTCGCGAGTTATATAGCTTGAAAATAGGTCCTTCAGTCCAACCTGTCCATGTAGTCCAGGTATTCTAAACTGATCAAGTCCCATCTCCCAGCATTTGGCTCATATCCCTTTAAACCCTTCCTGTTCATGTATCCACCTAGATGCCTTTTAAAACGCTGTAATTATAGCAGCTTCCTCCACTTCCTCTGACAGCTCATTCCATACACGCATCACCCTCTGTGAAAAAGTTGCCTCCCTTTTAAATCTTTCCTCTCTCACATTAAACCTATTCCCGGTAATTTGGGACTCTCCTACCCTGGATAAAGACCTGGCTATTCATCCAGTGTCCCTCTTGATTTTATAAACCTCTATAAAGGTCACCCCTAAGCCCCAGACAACTTGGCGTCTCCCTATCGCTGAAAACCTCCATTCCTGGCAACATCCTTGTAAATCTTTTTTTGAACCCTTTCAAGCTTAACAACATCTTTCCTATAGCAAGGAGATCAGAATTGAATTCAGTACTCTAAAAGTGGCCTAACCAACATCCTGTACAGCTGAAACATAACATCCCAACTCCTACACTGAAAACACTGACCAATGAGGTAATTTTCTTCACTGTCAACAACACCAGCAATCTTACTAACCATTCCTCCTATGTTCACATCCAAATCATTTACATAAATGATGAAAAGCAATGGACCAACACTGATCCTTGCGACACACCACTGGTCTCCAGTGTGAAAAGGAATCCTCTATCACCACCCTCTGTCTCCTACTTCAAGCCAATTTTATTTCCAATTGGTGGCTCCACCTGGATGCCATTGATATAACCTTGCTAACCAGTCTATCACACTGAATCTTGTTCATTGCCTTGCATGTCAGGACATCTACCACTCTGCCTTCATCAATCTTTTATCAGCCCAAACCTGTATGTTGTCCAAGTTTTGCTGCCTATGGGCATGGACTGCTTCAGTATCTGAGGAACCGTGAATCATGTTGAACAACGTGCACTCATTGTGAAAATTCACAATTGTGACCTTGATTGAGGGAAGTAATTGATGAAGCGAAGATGTTCAGCAAGGACATCTCCTCAGATACTTTTAGACTGAAATGATCAATCTCCTACAACCATAAATATGTTACTGTGTGCTAGACGTGACTCAAACCAGTACAGAGTTTGCTACTGCATCCCATGGTCTCCAGCTTTGCTCGAATCTCAATGGTATACTTAAATGCTACCTTTGTATGATGTGCAGTCACCGTCAGGCACTGCTGGTTTAAGAGTATGCCTCTCCTGTTCCTGACTCCATCCAAAATTAATTTCAACAAGCATTTATTAACTCTAGTACTGCTGCTGTTGGATTTCTATCATCCACCTTGAATGCCTTCAATTTGTGCTGTGCACTGTTCATTTAACTGTGATGAGACTGTGACCTGGAGATGTGCATCACACTTTCACCAAGTCCTGAGATTCCAAGTTCAGTTCCTGGTCAATCTTCTCAATTTATTCAATGGATGACTTGGGGATGCTATAAGAGCCCTTGGAGTACTTGAGAAGAGAAAATTCAATTCCTTCTCCAGATTATTGTCCACCGACTTTGCATGTTTGTGTGCGTATATTTAAGGACAGCAAGCTAAGAACAGGATTGCGTTTGAATGAATGCTTTTCTTGTTAATGTTCTGGACAATATTCAATGCTTAGGCTCTTGTATTAGACAGTAGATGCATAGCTCAATAGCAATCAGATTATGTGTCTATGGAGCATCTAAGGATATTTTTCTACATTACAAGGACTTTATAAATGTAAGTTGATGATATTTAAGCTAAAGTAAGATTTCAGCTGAAGTAAATGAACAATATTTGCAAATAAGAACATTTTGTCCTTTTTCGTATTTTGCAATGATTGTAATGATCCATTGTTTATTCAAACACTTTTACTCCAACAGATGCTTTGGCAGCAATTCAAATATACGTTTGCTGGGTTTATTAATAACAACAACATTTGGGAATTTTTTAAGCCATGTTTTAGTAATTCTAATAAGTTTGCATTTTGATTATTGCTGGTTGCATGAGAGCTGTGTGTCAGGAACCAGCAGTGCAAACACCACCTACAATGAGTACAAATGCAGTTTTAAATGACTTCCCACCATATCTAACTCTTAAATCAGTTACATCTTGATTTCACAAATTCCTTTTAAAGTATTCATAAGTTAGGATGGTAAATGCTTCAAACAATTTTGTTTAATCTTTAAAATGATGTGAACTAGTGTCTTGAAGTATAATTTTGTTTGTTTCTGTTTTGAAGTTTGTATGTTGCATTTTGCAGTGAGGAAACAGTGCTGAAGACTTTAACCACTGGATTGTCCTTCATTTTGCGTTTTAATTTTTTTTCATCAATGTAAAGAACATGCACAGAAGAAAATAAAGCTAAGAGTGCACAATTACTCAATTGTGTAGGAATTTTTGTGTACGCACTATTTGTCTGTAACAAAAGCGTTAAATGGTATAATTGATAAATGTGTAGATATCTCAGGCTATCAGCACCTTGTGTTATTGTTATTTTGTGATGGAGAAGTTTTCAAAAAATAAACCAGCTATTAAGGCTGGCCTTTGAAAAGGTTTTAATGTTATTCCCATTGTTAGGGTCAATGTTGAATTCAAGTAAACATGTAGATCCACCGGAAGATACTCATTTGATTATCTGTTTACAGGCTTTCTTTGCCAGTTATCATGACGTATCCAATAATAATCATGTTGCATTTTTTTACTTTATTGAGATCCAAAAGCTGTTTCTTGGGAAAATAGCAAAGAGAAAATAGCAATTTCCTTCTCCCAACCCAAAGGACTAGCCACGTTACCATACATCAAGGACATTTCTGAACTGACAGCCAGAGTACTATGGCTACTAGGACTCATAACAGCACACAAACCAACAGCCACTCTCAGACAACAACTCGCCAGGACGAAGGACCCAATACCCAGCATGAGCAAAACTAACGTAGTGTACAAAATCCCATGCAAGACTGCACAAAACACTACATAGGACAAACAGGAAGACAGCTAACGATCCATATCCATGAACACCAACCAGCCATGAAACGACACGACCAGCTATCCTTAGTAGCCACACACGCAGATGACAAGCAACATGAATTTGACTTGGACAACACTATTATTATTATAGCCAAACGGAGAACAGCCAGGGAATTCCTAGAGGCATGGCACTCATCCACAGATTCTATCAACAAACACATCGACCTGGACCCAATATACCGGCCACTGCAGCAGACAGCTGGAACTGACAACCGGAAGCGGCAGAGACAAACCACTATAAATGCCAGAGGAAAGATCACAGAAGCGCTTCACAGGAGGCTCCCAAGCACTGAGGATGTCACCTAGACAGGGGACGAAACGTCTGTAACACAAATTCCCAGCTCGGCGAACAGAACCACAACAACGAGCATCCGAGCTACAAATCTTCTCACAAACTTTTAATTTCCTTCTCCAACAATGTAGCTATCAATGCAATTGACCTAACCTGCACATAGTTGGACTGTGGGAGGAAGCCGGAGCACCTGGAGGAAACCCGTGCAGATGCTGGGAGAATATGCAAACTCAGCACAGACAGTTGCCAGAGGCTGGAATCGAACCCAAGTCCTTGGCGCTGTGAGGCAACAGTGCTAACCACTGAGCCACCGAGCCACCCTTGTTCATTGTTTGACTTTCTACCACCATTCCTAACTGGATGTAATGAAACTACAGAATTTACTTTAGGCACACAGTTTCATTTGGCATTATGTTCAGCATGGACTGATTAGACCGATGGGTTGGTTTGCATGTTGTATGACTCTATGAGGAGCGGTTGAAACTGACATTACTGATATTTTAGTAGCTTGCCTGAATGATACTTTTATAGGGTTGTAGAAACAGCAGTCTTTTCTCTTCAGAGGAAAATTTATGGGTGGATGCTTTTTCATAGTTTCTGACCAATTCTAGACATGCCGCTCTGAAGATATATTTAATTGGTTTTAAACACACTGTCGATTGGATGAATAGGCATAACAGGACTATGAACTGGCCTGGGGACAATGAGAGGACACTTCATTAGGGAGGGCATAGGGGTGAGCGTGATGTGGGCAGGCACAAGTTGGAATGGAAAAAGCATTACAGTAATGGAAGTGGCATAGGAGAAATGGCGAACCTCTTTTGAACTTATTGTTTTTAAAAAAAAAGGTTCCAGTACCCAGACCATGGTTCACCACTCCTTGAGAAGCTGGCTTGACACAACAGAAAGAATGGAGTACTGGTAGATGTCAACTCCTGCAATGCAGCTAGCCAGCTCAGGATTGCTGGAAGTGGGCTCACCACATATGCCTTATAAATAACTTATAGCATACTAATTAAAACAACTAAGAATACCTAAGTTACTGCACAGAGCATCATGCTTGAAATAACGAGAAATAGTTCTTTTTACTGTTAATCTTTTGTTTAAAAAACTGTTAACAGCAAGTAACAACTTCAATGGTTTTCTCTTTTAGCATCCATCATTTCATTAAATCAGTAGATGAAATCGGCTTTTGTAGAAAATTTCAATTTAGTCTATGCTTTCCATGGAAACAAAATTAAGTTGACATACAAAGAATAGTGATATATAATTAGCTTCACTAAAAGCTCGATCAATAACACACCAAAATGGAACCACAGCATAACTCTTAACATTCTACTTCAAACCAGAAAACTGTAATTGAGAACCACTCAATTGTCTCTCTACATTTGAAGAAATAAAAGTTCAGCAGTTAAGTGAAGCAATTTTAAAACATTTTATCTATTTCTGATGCTGATGCCATTTATTGAAAATTGTTCTGTCCAAGGAAGAATCAGTGGAGCTGTATATCAGAGAACAAATTGGCACTGGCAACTGGGGCCAAATGGAACATGTGAAAGGATTACTTAAATCCTTCAATTCAGACTTAGACAACAGTCGCTGAACTACAGGTTTGAGAGAGCTTAAGGGCGTACTATTGCGATTACTTTTCAGCATCCCAAGGAGAGGAGCCCTGTAAATACCAGCACCGGATGATGTGCTGATTTCAAAGCATCAAGCATGGTTCTGGTAACCATGAGCAGCATAGGAACTGGTGGATAGGTCGGGAATGCCATTGCTCCTCCAATTCAAACTAATTAAGATGGTTGAAAAATTAATTTGAAGTTTCTTTTTGAAGGGGTGGGTGGAACATTTAAAGGGGTGGACAGATTTTGGACATGAGAGTTTGCCCTGCCCCAAATGTGCCTTTTCTAGCTTCCCTATGACACATGCCTTTTCTTTGGTGAAGTGAGGGGCTTTGGTGCAGTTAACAGATCACTCCCTTTAAAGTAGCAACCTCAGCGATAGCTACTGAGTGGTTTCTAAATGAGTATCCATACTTCAGCCAACCCACTTTCACTTCCTGCTCAAATGGGTCCTAATGGACATGAAATGTATCTATCAAGACAACAAAAAAGGACTCATCCTGGTAAAACTCTAAACTTCAGTCAGTTTTCCTAAAAGATGGGTTTCTGACTCAAAAACAGAGTTCCTCCTATTTCCACCTTCACGGTGAAAATTCAGCTCTTGTTTTTCAGTGAAAGGCAAAAGCTTTCCTGTATGGGAGAGGAAAAAAGGTAAAATTGAAATTACCCAAGGAAGGGCAGTAAGAAATATTTGAAGAAGATGTTAGCAGATTCTACATTAGGAGTTTTGAGAAATCCTGTCTGTATAATGGAATTGGTTTACAGAAACAGAATGTAATACAATGAAAGAAATGAGTGCTGCAGGGCAGAGATGAGAATTTAGAAATTCAGTACTGGCGCATATTGATTAAGCTTTACTCAGTTTTACTGATCCTTATTTAGTAACCATTCCCCAGGATACCCTAGATACATTTTTCCAAAAACATTTCATTACTGCCAAACATCAAGATCCCAAATGGTAACTATTGTGATTTCAACTATCAAGGATACAAGTTCAATCAGGTAATATTAATTTAACTTCGCAAATGTGAGGTAAAGCACTGGGATAATGAGAAGCAATCTATTCTCTTCTCCCTCCAAGCTACGTTGGCTCTGATATGATGCAAACATTACTATTTGCTTAGCAATTATCTGCAATATTATCATAGGTCATTCCATAAAAACTTAAAATGAGCATGCTTTAAAAAGTGTATTTTTGCAAATGGAACTGCCCTGCCCATCCTCTCCTTTGACACACTTACTTTTGCTGAACTGGGATGGATGAGAAGGTGGCTGCTTGTTTTTATCTGGCGAGTAACTTCTGTTGCTGATACTTGATCCAGAACGGCTATGAGGAGATTCTCTTCTGGAGTATGGTGCTTCTCTTTTGTGAGGAGAACGCTCTCGAACATGCGGAGAGGAATAGAAATTCTTTCTTCTGAAGTTATCCCTGTGAGAATATTACCAAACATTATGTTTAAATCATTTTTTTTTACTGTTCCACACTTAGTTTAAATCTTGCAAACAAAAGCTCACCTACACAAATATCCAATAGCATCCATCATCACTCAATCTTACAAATTCTAAATGCAATGCCGTTTAACACTAGAAACATTCTTTTGTAGATGCACATCCTCTAAGTGTCACAATACCTACATATAGAAGTTTCCTCATCACAGACGATTCATTGATAACGCCCTACATTTTAGAACAGCTCACCTTTGATTCACTCCACAGAGCATTTGTCAATTAATCCAAGTATTTTTAGCATGATGAAATCCATTTCCAGCACTCTTTGAGAATGTAACCTTCCGGGTACACTCATTTCCGATGCATTTCTTATACTTGACAGTTTCAAAATGTTAGGAACATCCAATTTGACCAGCAAAGGGAGGGGTCAGTTGCAAGGTTTTCAAAAGGTCACCCAGTGCACTTCTGGGGTCATTGAAGAGGAGTTCAAAAGGAATAGGTAAGTGAGACTGTCAGTTGAGGAAACAGACAAAGACTCCATGTTATGGGATACTGCTGTTAAAACTGCTGCTTAACTATACTGGTTGGTGTGTAGTGAGGACTTGTGGAAAACCCGCTTCGACAGTTCTGTTCAGCTGGGGCTCAGGAAGTCCTAGAGTTGGTGGGAAGGAGCAGCAGCAATTAAGTTGAATACAATAGCTGAAAGTGGGGTTGAAAAGTCAACAAACAATGGCTGCTGGATGCAACTGAGCAGCATTAGAATTCAAAAAAAATGTCAAGGAGTTGAACTATGAGGGGTCTATAAGAGACCACATATTTTTTGGAACCATAATCAGAAATGGAAGTTAGGTTGCCATAATTGAAAACCCAGGAGTATTGTAAAACTTGAAAGTCAGTTGCTGCATATTGTTGAGCTGCATTAAGCAATACAATATTGCTCTCTAGAAGTAAAATAAGAGTGAGATTTCAAGACTGACGAGCACCAAAAATCTTTTGTTAGGGAATTTCTGCCTGGCAACAGCTCTAATTGCAAGTGTTTAAAAAGTTACACATGGCAAAAACAGCAGAGAATGAAAAGTCTCCAAGGGCTGCGGACAGATGGTATCCACTCTCTCTTTCCATGTTGGGTAAAAGTCAGAAAACTCAAGAAAAGTTTAAAAGAAAGAATTTGTACAAGACCTGATCAACCATTGAATCGAAGGACAAGTGTCATTGTACAGGCAACAATGTCTCATCACTGCAATGACCAAAAGATAGAAAAATAGTTTTCTACTATGTCATACAGCTATAGACCCTTTGGCCTATCAAGCCAACGTATCTACACTAAACCTACTTTCCAAAACATGGCCTTGAATGTTATCACACTTCAAGGGAGATATATTTTTTTTAAATTAACGAGAGTTTCGGTCTCGAGTACCCTCCCTGACTGTGCATTCCAAGTTCCCATCACCCTTTAGGTAAAAACCTTTTTGCTCCAATCCCTTAAAACTCTAACCCTTCACCTTAAAATTAAGCCCCTCATAAGTGATCCTCCAACTAAGAGGAACAGTTGCTTCTTATTGCATTACCTCTCAATCTTATACACTGCAGTCAGGTCCCTGCTCAGCCCTCTCTGCCCTAAAGAAAACAACCTATTCACCATTTTATCATAGCGAAAATGCTCCAACTCAGACAACATTCTGGTGAATCTCCTCCAGTGCAGTCACATCTTCCTTACAGTGAAACAATCAGAACTGCACACAGTACTCCAGCTGCCACTTAACCAGAGCTTTGACCAGCTCCAACATATCTTCCCTGCTTACACAATCTCTGTCTCAAGTGATAAAGTTAAGTGCTCCATACACCTTCTTAACCATCTTATTAACCCATCCTGCTGCTTTCAGGGATCTGTGGACAAGAATCCCAAGATCCCTCTGCTCTTCTGAGCTTCCAAGTAACCTGCCATTCAGTGAGTACTCCCTTGTCTTGTTACTTCGTCCAAAGTGCATCACCTCAATCTTTTCAGAACTAAAATCCATAGGTCACTGATCTGCCTATCTGACCAGCCCGTCAATATCTTCCTGAAACCGAAGAACTTCTTCCCCATTATTAACCACTGAGCCAATCTTCCTGTCATTAGCAAATTTGTTTTCCATTCCCCCTGCCACACATTAATCTACATGGTTTGTGATTTGTGTAAATGATCAGGGACTGAGAACTAACCAGTGTTATGCCATTGAACATCTACCTCCTGTCACACAAACAGCCTTCTACCATCACCATTTTCTGTCTCCTACCACAAACTCAATTTTGAATTGATCTTGCCAAGTTACTCTACATCCCATGTGCTTTCTCACTTTCCTGCCAAAGGTTTTGCTAAAATAAGTATATAAACTACATCAGCTGCAATACCCTAATATACATACCTGATCATCTCCTTGAAAAATATATTCAAATTTGTTTGGCATGACCTCCTTCTGACAAAGCTATGCTGACTATTCCTGATCAAACGAACCCGATTTTCTCCAATCCTTTCACAACCAATGATGAGACTTAGTGGTCTGCAAATTCCCAGTTTATTCTGATTATCCTTGTATGGTCTGGACTTTTAACATTTTAACAATTTTGGTCACCCTCTCTATAGCTTTTTTATCCCCACCAGTGTATGTGGTAAACCATTTGTCTTTTGCCTGTCTTAATTGCGATTGATCATTTATTTGGGGTATTGAAGGGGTTGAATTTAAGCTGCATAAATTAGAAATGTTTTTGTTTCATGGTCCTGGCTAAAGTTGTGTGTTGAAATAAGGAGAGCTGTTTATGACTGTTACTGAAGAAACTTGGTCTGAATAGTCCGTCTATTGGTCATTTTTGTGGTGTATTGGGGCTTCATACATTTTGCGACAACTTGTACAACTGTGTGGCATAAGAATCGACACACTTTTCCCAGTTAAGTTATGATACAGTGAAGTTTTCAAGAAAAAACAAAGTATTATAATTTCTTGTGAATTTTGATGAGATTTGATGGCCCACTTTGTCAAAACGATCTGGGGGAATTGCTGACAAATCCATGGACTCTCTTTTGATTGTGTTTGTTATTTGATATGCACGGTGGAATGTTCGATCATAGTCTATTCTCCATATTTACCATGTTAATTCATAGTTTTAGAACAAAGTTGGACATGTTGTAGATTGTAACATTGCATGTTAAGGCTTGTTGTTGTTTGTTCAAAACTGAAGAACCTTGTGGATTTATTCTCTTATTCCTAACAAAGATTTCACCCTTTGTCTACTTTCAAATAAATGTTACTGGTCCCTTGCTAGCTTGTAACCGGAATGTGGTGGTCTGGCTCAGGATCACAACAATTTACAGTCAGTCATGAGTAAAAACAAAAAAGATGCACTAAATCTAACTGGGTCTTCCATTTAGAGACACTCCTGCATTAAAACTGAAACTATTTGATTAGAAGTATTTATTCCAGGAATTTTTTTTTGCCAGCACTGATTTCTGTTCTACTACCATGTTCAGACTGAATTTCTGAGAGTTCTATAGACCCTACAACTACCCACAGACCTCACAAGTGGTTACATAAAATGTGCATATCTACACAACTGGCATTCTATTTTATCATGAAGAGTATGATTTTATTCTCACCCCAAAACTCCAGACTTTCCCAGTTTCTCAAATGGCACACTGGATAGCAATCAGGAGAAGATACCCCCGCTTATTTTTCATTTGAATAGTAGCATTAACTGTTGTCCTGAGGGGAGTTAACTTGACACACTCTGGAGTTAAAGCCCATTAACGTCTGATACTTTATGCTTCATTGGGCTGTGGAATTCCTTATTTGGAAATATGTGGCAAACGTTTCAAAGCTCATGAGGTAGATTAAAAGAAAATACAAGGAGTTACTATTTTTGAATGCTTATTTACATGTCCACAGATATTGTGGTTAGCTCCCATCAATAGAAAAATGATATTGAAACATCACTCAATATTTTCATTTTTCTACTCAATGACTGGATTCTATTTTGCCCTTTCATCCCTGTCTTGTTAAGTCTTCCAGATCCTCTTTTCTTTCTCTGCAATTTGCTTATTTTATTGCATTGGGTTTTCACTGTTTAAATCTTCTCCCACACACATACGAGCAACGTCTCATCTGATGGTTTATGCCAAACAAGGCTAAAGTCTGCTGACAATTTGAAATTCCAGGAAAAGTCTGTCCAGCTTCATCTTGGAAAAGAGAGTTTTGGCATAACCGTTGTTCCGGGAGTAGTTTTGCTGGCTTTCAAATCACATGTTTTACTGCTATTGTACTTTGCAATGGTTGAGGCCACCAAGCAATGTCATCCACTGTTGCTTTGTGGGTTATTTGTTTCCCCTTCAGTGCCTTTGTTGACACCCTCTTCAATTTTTGTGGCTTCTATTTTGACAGTTCGTCATTTCTTTCCTTCCTAATGCTAGCTGATGCAAGGTTTGTTCATTTTTTTTTAAAAAAGGAGGTCTATTGGCAACAAGCCAACTGGCTTAGAATGTTGGTGAAACTTCTAAGTCTTGCAACCAGAAGGATCTGTTCTACGATCAATGACAACACATCTTGAAATGTTGCGAGCACAGTAGCTTATATCGGCATCATGCCTTTTAACAGGCAAACTTCCAGAGATGCTCCATGGAAGGATATTTGGAATGAACACGGATGTCGATCCAAAGCAGAGTTCAGGAACAACGACATTAATCAAATGGCCCACTAGATAGCAATCAGGAGAAGAAAGCCCTGCTTATTAAGGCTACTAATCAAAGTTCTGTGACTGCATATTTTCAATCTTTAGTTAGGTAGCTTACCAATGGCAATTATGGTCAACGTTGAGGCCAGTAACACCCATTCCCTTCTCACCACTCCATAGCTTATAAAGTTTTCTTTTGGATCATGTTGAATACCGTATTTGTTGCAGTAGTGACATGGTCGTGTTTCCATCAATCTCATCTTGGCCTATCTTAGGTTCTTTCAATTGAACTCCAAATTTAAACAACAGTCCTAACTAGTGGATTCCTTCAGAAATAGATAGAAACCTGGATAAGGTAGATACATAAACTCCAAGAGATTTTGATGAGGCGTGTAAAAGATAGAACTTTTCCCAAAATCAAGGTGAGCGAAGAAACCTTTTCGATCAGTGAATGGTTAGAACTTGAAATGCTCCATTAGAATATACAGGTTGTTCTGCTAGAAAACAACAGTTGTGTTTCTCTGCAACCTCACACTATAGAAAATTGCACTATGGAAAACCACTATAGAAAAGTGCTAATATGGGAAATCGCTATCCCTGAGTAGATTAGATTATTTACAGTGTGGAAACAGGCCCTTTGGCCCAACAAGTCCACACCGACCCTCCAAAGAGCAACCCACCCAGACCCATCGCCCTACATTTACCCCTTCACCTAACACTACGGACAATTTAGCATGGCCAATTCACCTAACCTGCACATTTTTTTTTGGACTGTGGGAGAAAACCAGAGCACCCAGAGGAAACCTACGCAGACACGGGGAGAATGTGCAAACTCCACATAGATAGTTGCCTGAGGCGGGAATTGAACCTGGGTCTTTGGCACTGAGGCAGCAGTGCTAACCATTGTGCCACCTGTTCAGTAGAAAGTTTGCATTATCCAAAAAATCTACAATTCGTCAATCGCATTATAGCCAATTCACGCTGACAAGACTCGCGTTATAACAGAATGACCTGTATGTGGTGGAGGCAGGTCTGATCCAAACATTTAAGAGGAGATTGGATGGTCATTTGAAAAGTGAAAACATACAAGATTACATAGAGAAGGTGAGTTTTTACCATGGATCTTTGTGGACTGAAAAGGGCTGATGCTGGACCTGCAGATTTTTGATCACATAAGGCAAGATGTGCCAGGAGGCAATGAATCCGGAAAGCAGCATTTGCTTCCTTTGCTTTCTTGCTCTGCCACCACTCTGCCTCATAACTAAGACTTCACAATTCAAAGAACAACACATCTTGATGGGCAAGATGGCGCCATTCTGAATGAGTGGTAAAATGCTTCTACCAGTCAGCAACATCAATGCTGCCATACTCCAAGGTAAACTTGTGTCTTTGAAGCTTCTTCCTTTGTCATTCCGTGAAATGTTAGTCAATTTACCATTAGGAAAAACAGGACCTAGAGGATGAAACATTTTATCAATCATCTGCCTCAACGTCAAGCTGATCAACACTGAATTATGACAGGGCTCTGAACCCACCAATGCCCCGGCATCACATTCTATTCTAGGAGTGCAGCTACAAGACCATCATCATTGCTACTGCATTCCAAGAGAACCACACTGGACCTACCTCACCACTGCCAATGTTACCATTGCTCCTGTCCATCTGACAGGAGCACCAGCTCAGCCCTACCACTTCACCACAGCTGAAGCCCAATATCCCCGTTCCGACCACAGATGCCGCCTTCTCTGCCGACCACAGAGGCTGCCTTGCTGTCGCCTCCATCTTGAAAGCAGGTCCTGCCACCACTGCCTAGAGTCCTGCACAATTGGGCCCAGAATCACTTCACTGTGGTGACATCTCTTACTGCTGGGCCCACACTTCCTGCTGTCACAAACTCCCTCAGGGCTCACTCTCCCTGAGGAGCTACCAGTAACATACATGCCTGGAGGACACCTCACTCTCGCCCTGTTGAAGACGCTGAAAGACTTTTAAATGAGAAAAAATAAAAAGGAGCAAAAGAACAAAAGTAAAATGGACAAGAGAAAGAAAGAAGCCAAGAAAGCAGACAGACGTGGACAAACCCTAGGCCAAGAGCTCGGACACAGCGCTGCTTTTCCGCTGACAGCTTTTCTGGTTCTGTAAATTAGCTGCATAAATTAGTTAACTTTTTCTTTGTTTTAGGCTCCAATGTTTGTACTTTAGGCAGTTAAATTTGATAAGTGGTTATGTCTCGAATTCGCATTTTCCGTATAATTCCACCTGGAAATACATTAATACAAAGACTACAATTTGTCAAAGCCATGAGCAATTAACCACACTATTCTCATAAACACCTCACGCTTCTATTTCAAGGATGCCAAAACTGGCAGGGTGCAATGCTTTCCATTTTTAAAAAAGCAGATTTTGAAATCTATTTTTAACTAAGTATAACAGATCTGAACTTATCAAATTATTGTCAAAATCATAATAATATCCAGCTGACAACAAACAAGAGTTGTAAGATAATGCTGCACCATCTGAAAAGGCTAACAGTGGTAAGCACTATTTCAAGGAGATATAAGCATCTGTATAATATTCATTAATACATGAACACAATCACAAATATTTTAGGTTTCAATAACAAAGCTAGATCTTACCTAACAGTCATAGCATATCTCTTTGTCTTCAGTCCTCTATAAGAAGGAAAAAAGGATTGTTCAAATAAAAATGACCTAAAACTTACACAATAATTTCATTTTTTTCTGCTAATGCAAGTCCAGAAAATTACATTAATAAAAAAAGATGAAGACAGAAGAATTATGTTTTAAATCAATTCATAATTGATTAAGAGGAAAACATGTGATAGAGGATTTGGCACATTATTGTTCTAACTCTTGGGCCTGTGTTTACATTTAAGCCAGATTCAAGACATGCCAAATTAAAAGTCTTAAAGAATATGTTTCGGCAGTACTTAACCAATTCCTAATGGGCTCAACAATAGTCCAATAATTTTAATCTAATTCACAATCATACTAAGAGATACAAATAATTGGACAAAAAACTGGAATTGTAAGTGTGTGTTTCTGAAAAGGGTTAAATGATTTGAAGGAGCTAAATGTTGAGCGTTTCTAATGTGCATGCGACTATACACATCAGTGGTAACAAAAGATTACAAGTGATACAGAAGTGTTATACTCCCTCATTCAAATGGCACCCAGTTTAGAACTTCTATCGGTTCTGGAAACTCAATAATTCACACATCCAAATGTGGAGTTGAGAGTGTGTTGCTGGGAATGTCCAAATGTGGTTGCCATGAGTTGGCATGCAAGTGAGACCGTGGAGAGAGCCCTTAGTATACTCAACATTATTGACCGACAGAGGGGTAGAAACCATTGGAGAAATTGGTAACAAAATAAAAACTGAGTATAATGCGCATGCTGTTCTTGGTGTGAAAATTGTCCAATCATTTGTGGCAAAAGGGAGATATCAATGAATTTAACCTCTCCACATACAGCTGATTTGCATCACTGTACTGTTAGCCTTGTGAAAGTTGGAGCTCTTCGAGATTTACCAAAGAGTTCCAAAAATTGCTGCATTTGTGCCTTATAAACATAGAACAGTACAGCAAAGGAATAGGCCCCTTGGACCACCATGTCTGTGCCAACCATGATGCCATTCTAAACTAACCCATCTGCCTGCAAATGGTCCCTATCCCTTTAGTCCCTACCTGTTCATATGTCTGTCTAAATGCCTCTTAAATGATGCTATTGTATCCACTTCTACAAAATCCCCTGGGAACAATGTTCCAGGTACCTACCATCCACTGTGTAAAAGAAGCTGCCTTGCACATATTTTAAACCTACCCTCTCTTACTTGAAACCAATGATCCCTTAGAATTTAATTGTCAGTTGAACTCACCTGCCCTAGAGATGTGTCATAACATGTTTGACTAAGTTATTTAAAAATAATTTTAAAGTACTTCTTTATTTATGAGATTTAGCTTCATTGAATGCCACTTGGCTTCCTTGATTCCAAAAGGAAAACAGAGTCTCATTCCTACAGATATTACGTTGTTCTTAAAGATTTTTAAATTGTTTTTCAAAAACAATTATTTGCTGTCTGCCAGTTTTTAATCTCTCACTCTTTCCCAATTTTCCTTTCCTCTCTGTAATTTTGTATTTGTACCTGATATCCCTCTAATTCACAATATTTACTTCTCTGTTTCATTTCAATATATAAGCTCAATGGGTTAAAGAGATGGACTATTAGTTCCACCATTCACCAAAGTTCTAGATGCCTTGCTGTCCACGTACTGAGTAAGACTGTAGGATATAGGAACTGGAGTAGGCCATTCAGCCCCTCAAGCCCTGCTCAGCTATTCTATAGGATCATGGTTGATCTGATAGTTCTCACATTCACTTTCCTGCCCTTTTCCTGACTCTTGATGCCCTTACTGATTAACAATCTCTTCGCTTTAAATATATAAGGCCACATGACAAGTAGGAATGGAAACATGAAAAATGCCATAGGGCCAATTAAGGACACTCCACTGTCTTCAGCTCAGTTGCACTAAGATGTGGGACAACCAATAAATAGATGTTCTAAGTGATCGACCTGTGCAATCCTCAAGAGACGTCAGCAGCGTCAAAGCCTAACTGGATGGCCATTTAACAAAGGAGATGCATGCCACGAATGGACTTGTATATTCTGTTGATACTAACCCACTGTCTTAGGATATTTGAGCACATAGTATGTTCAAGGTTTAAGAACCCAATACTACAAATACACAATGTAAATATACTCAATTGCTTTGGTTAGATGGTTGATCCACAGACTTTGTTTCTTTCTGCCTTTGTTTTCTACCTATGAATTTCTGTACAGCAGAGTGCTTTATGAATGTGTGTGTTTAGGTTTAAAGAGGATACAGCTAAAGTTTGCATAGCAGTAATCAATAATCCATTTTGCCTCGAGTTAAAAGGATAAGCTGATCACTAACAAAAACTTTTTTTGGTTTAGTTACAACGTGAGGTTCAAATTAACCACCCTGTTGATTCAAATGGTCATTTCTACATTTGTGAAGGCTCGTGAAATAGTGACACTTGATTCCCAACACAGTCCTCCCATCGGAGCCAAGACTCTGAAAATGAAAGACAAAAGCATATCAGGTCCTGGATCTACTCTGGAAATGCTTGCACTAGTCACTGCATGGAAACTCAGCTAGGAAGAATTATGGATTGTCTTGTGTGTGTGTAACATTTTCTTTCTATTTCATCAAGAAAACATTGGGTCATGTGTTAAAGGTGTTGTATCTGCCCTTCATGATACTAAATTCTGGTATACGGAGTCCATGATGACAGCCAATCCATCCTTGGTGTCTATTTTAGTTCTATACATAGAAAGAGGGAAAGTAGGCATCATCTTGCCTCAGTTGTAAAACATACATGACACATCAAGGTGATTCTTAGGACCAAGCTGATGGTTTAAAGGGTCTGTTCTTAGGTTGTATGTTTGCAAAATATGGGTGACTTACATCTGTTAGGAATAAAAATAGCAAATAAGTACATTACGATAGTTAGACACCACAAGTGCAAGCTGCCAAGTCTGCTGGCATTAATCAAACCAAAGCCTCCAGGCTTTGGTAGATTGAGCCCATCTGCATGATGGAAATGGTCACCATACTGAAAGACCTTTTGCATAGCTTGGAACCAGGCTCAAACCAATAAAGCCCGAAAGATAGAATATCACATCTGGGAATTACTAGCTTGAAACAGAAGGAGATGGTAATACCTCTTGTGGGCTCACATGCAACACCTAAAAAGACCACTGCCTGCACCAGCTGGACAACAGGGTCCAATTCCAAAAACAGCTTTCAAAATTGTTTCACAGTTTTATGTGCAAGTCTTTGGGTAGAAATTGCCTCTGAAGGATTGATTTTCACATCCATCAACAAATGAGGACCAAGTGATGACCTCTACTTCTAAAGTCTGCTGCAAAGACACTACCTAGTGTAGATGGATAAATACAAACATAAATCAATCTTTGGGTGTGCCTATTAAATATAAGACAATCACCTTAACTGACTTTAACAGCCATTTAAAAATTCCCCGGTTACAACCAGCAAGGTTTGCCCTAATTTTGAATTCTAAAATGGCTCTTGCGGATTGAAAGGTAGCAAATGGAACCCCACTGTTTTAATAAGGAAGGGAGGGAGTAAAAAAAAAATGGAGTTAGAATTTCTTAAGGATGAAACTAGCAGAATAATAAGGGGAAACTAGTAAGTGCAGTGCATTTGAATTATCAGAAGGCTTTCATTAGGTCCAGGGATCACCAAAGTGGGTGCACAGCTGCTTTGACAGTGCAGTTAGTTACTAGGACTATCTGACATTATAATACTTCAAACAGAAATACATTTCATATTGTGGAAGAACTCCCTTATTACTCACCCCAAGTCAATGCAGCACTCAGTCATTCTTGTCTCCTAGTGCTGTACCCCTTTCAAAGTGCATGCAGGACCAGATCAACATTTAGTCTTTTTAACATCACACAGATTCCTCAGTACAGCCCCATTGATAGCACACCAGCCCTTGAGTATTCTCACTACAAGAGTACAGTACTCCCTTATTCCTCAACTTTGAGCAATGCAGTCCTGACTCACCAAATATGTTACTTCTCAGTACTACCCCATCGACTATTCTACATTAGCCATAATGAGACTTCTACATCCACATCTACAAATGGACTTCAACAATTGCAATGCTGTTGGAAAGATAGTTGTTAATTCCAGGTTCAGGCTCAAATTGTCCTGATGTTTGACACAGAATGCAACAGATTTTTAATGGGAAGTCCGATAAAATTGTACTACAGTGACTGGCTTCCCAAAATGTTACATATTTGTACACTGGACAAAAGATCTCAAATTACACATCTTATAGCACTGCAATACATATTAGATGTTAGATTAGATTATTTACAGTGTGAAAACAGGCCTTTCGGCCCAACAAGTCCACACCGACCCTCCGACAAGCAACCTACCCAGACCCATTCCCCTACATTTGCCCCTTCACCTAACACTATAGGCAATTTAGCACGGCCAATTCACCTGACCTGCACATTTTTAGACTGTGGGATGAAACCGGAGCACCCGGAGGAAACCCATGCAGACATAGGGAGAATGTGCAAACTCCACACAGGCAGTTGCATGAGGCGGGACACATCTTGCCTCTAAAGTCAGTGCAAACGCTCCCCCCAAACCTGGGAGTAGAAGAGTTAAAGTATCCAAACTATATGGTTGAAGGAGCGTTTCTGTTTCTTCTGAGGTCACTGCTACCTGCAATCACAAGTCCCTGTCAGCTCCTACTTTCACAGGCTCACAGTAGAGTTATGAGTGTCCCATACAAAACCCAGTAAAATCGGAATATTAATTTAAAATGGTGGTTTTCTGAAGCATCGGCGTAGAAAATCCACCAAATAGGGGAACTTTCTTATCCCTGAAAGTCCTATGCAGGAGGTAGCAAACAAAATCAGAGCATGTGAAATTGGGTGTAATATACTTGCATGGATGCAGAATTAGTTAACAGACAAAAAACAATGAGTTGGAATAACTGCGCTATTCTAAGCTTGGCACTGTGACTAATGGGTTACTGCTAGGATCAGTGCTTGGGGTCCAGTTAATCACAATCTATATAAATGATTTTAATGGGGGTCCCAAACATAATATTTCCAAGCCAATGATACAAAACTAGGTGGGAATGTGAGTTATGAGCAGGATGCATAGAGGCTTCAAGGGAATTTGGAGCTTGAAGATTGACAGTGAGTCAGCAGGCAAGAACATGGCAGACAAAATAATATGAAAAAATGTGATGTTATTCATTTAGGTAGGACAAACAAATGTAGACTAGGAACTGTTGATATCAAAAGCATATCTTTAAATTATTGAAAGCTAACATGTAGCTACAGCAAGAATTAGGAAGGCAAATGGTATCTGGAGAGTGGTGTCCAGTTTTGGTCTCCATCCTTTTTTTACAAAAAGGAACATAGTACAGCACAAGAACTCGCTCTTTGGCCCACCAAGAATGCACCAACATATGATGCTTTGCTAAATTAAAAAGCATTTTGTACTTGGTTGAAATGCATTTATTCTTTGCCTATTAATTTATCTGTCAAGATGCCTCTTCAACGTTGCTATTGTCCCTGCCTCCCCCACCTCCTCTGGCAAGGCATTCCATGCACTTATCACCCTCTTTGTTTAAAAATAAATTTGTCTCACAAATCTCCATCAAAGTTACCCTCTTCTACCTTAAACTTACATCCCTTAATAATTGATATTCCTATCCTGGGAAAAATAAGTCAACTCTCCATTATATCTATGCCCCTCATAATTAAACTTTTGAGTGAAACCAACCTATGTTTGATCAATCTCTCCTCATAGTTAATGCCCTCCAAACCAGGCAACATCCTGGCAAATTGTCTCTTTACCCTCTCCAAAGCCTCCACATCCTTCTGGCAGCATGGTGCCCAGACCCGTATACAATCTTAGAAGTATGGCCTAACTAAAGTTCTATAGAGCTGCAAGATGACTTGCCAACTTTTATACTTTATGCCCTGACTTGTGAAAGCAAGCTTATCATATGCCTTGAACACCCTAATCCACCTGTGGTGCCAATTTCAACGAACTATGGACCTGCATGTCTAAATCACTGTGTGTTGTTTAACACTACCAAAGGTTCTACCATTTACAGGAGTATTGCTAAAAAGCTCATTTTTCCAAATGCGAGTCAGTGCCATCCCAAGAACTTTTTTCAATAATTTTCCTACCATTGATAAGGCTTATTGGCCTGTAATTTCCCAGATTATCCTTGTTGCCTTTCTTAAACAAAGGAACAACATTGGCTATTCTCCAGTCTTCTACACCCTTTCCTGTGAGGAAAAAGGATACAAAGAATTTGTGCAAGGCCACAGCAATTTCCCCACATGCCCTCAGCATTCTGGGATAGATCCCATCAGGTTCTGGGGAGTCGTCTTCCTTAATGATTTTTAAAATATCCAGTACTCCTTTTTTATATTGACACACGCCAGAATATCAACATACCCCTCCTGAGACGCACTGTCTATCATGCCCTTCTCCTTTGTGAATACCGATGCAAGGTATTTGTTAAGGATCTCAACCACTTCCTCCTGCTCCATGCGTAAATTCTCTCCTTTCTCCTTGAGTGGACCTACCCTTTCCCTGGCTACCTCTTGCTCCCTGTATCTGTTATAAAACACCCTGGGATGTTCCTTAATCCCATTTTCCAAAGATATTTCATGGATCTTTTTAGTCCTCCTAATACTTTGTTTGAGATCATCCCTACTATATTTGTACTCTTCAAGGGCTCGGAGAGTCTTCAGTTTCCTAAACTTTGTACGTGCCTCCTCCATTTTTTTTTTGAGTTATCTCTCAATTTCTCTTGCCATTCAAAGTTTCCGAATCTTGCCATTCTTATCCTGAATTTTAACAGGTACAAACTGGCCCTGAACTTTAATCAATTGGCTTTTAAAAGGTTTCTACATATCAAATACGCATTTACTATCAAGCAGCTACTTTCATTACACAATTCCCTGTTCCTGCCTAATATCATGGTAGCTAGCCTTCCCCAGTTTAGTACTTTCACCCAGGACAACACTTATCTTTATCTATAAGTAACCCAAGAGTCAGAATTGTACGGAATGGAAACCGACCTTTCTGCCCAACTCGTCCACACCGACCATGTTTCCAAACTAAGCTAGACCCACTTGCCCCATTTAGCCCAAATCTTTCTTATGCGTGTACTTATCCAAATATCTTTTATGTTTTAACTGTAACCTGCATCCACTTCCTTTTGCAGTTCATTCCACACATGAATCACTATGTAAAAACATTATCCTCATGTCCTTTTTAAAATTTTATCCTCTCACCTTAAAAATATGCCACCTAGTTTTGAACTCCCACCCTAGGGAGGCAATTAGAATTATGGTCAATGCTCCCAAAATGCTCCTCCACTGAAATTTTTATCACCTGATCAGGTTCATTCCCCAATAAAAAGGATTAGTATGGCCCTTCCCTTGTTGGACAGTTCACATATTGTTTCAAAAAACTGTCCTGGGCTCACCAAACAAACTCCACTTTGGTACTAAGCAATTCCCAATCAATATAGGGGAAGTCAAAAATCTCCTATTACAAACTTGTTTTGACATTTTTCCATAATTTGTCCATGTATCTGTTCCTCTCTCAGCAGCTAACTGTTGGAAGGCCTACTCTACAATCCCAAAGTGACTGCATCCTTCCTATTCATAAGGTCTAGCCATATGGTCTCACTGGAAGAGCCCTCCAGTGTCCTCCCTCAGTGCAGCCGAGATATTCTCTCTAATACAACTCTTCCATCACTTTTATATCCCTCTCTATCTCACATGAAATACCTAAGTCCTTGAATGTTAAGCTGCCAGTCTTGTCGCTCTCTTAATTAAGTCTCTGTTATAGCTACAATATCATAGTTACCTGTATAAATTTAAGTTGTAAGTTCATCTGCTTTACCTCTCATACTCCTGGCATGTTTAGTCCTGCCATGTTCAACAACCCATCCCTGTCTGCTGTTTCTTAGTCTTATTGGCCTTCGTCTCGGAGTTATTTGACTTGCTGACCTACTGCTCTGGCTTGTCAGACTTCCCCATCACACTAGTTTAAATCTTCCGACTGACACTAGCAACCTCTCTGCCAGGATATTGCCCCCGCCCCAGTTTAGGTGCAAACCATTCTTCTTGTTCAGGTCCTACCTGCCCTGGAAGACATTCTAATGATCCACATATCTGAAGCACTCCTTTCTATACCAGCTCATTAGCTAAATATTTAACTGTACTATCTTCCTATTCATAGCCTCAGTGGCATGTAACAGTGAAAGTAATCTTGAGGTTACAATGCTAAAGGCCCCGCTTTTTAACTTTGTACCTAACACGCTGAACTCCCTTTGCAGGAATCCATCCCTCTCTGTGCATAGGTCATTGGTACAATGACTTCTGGCTGCTCACCCTCTTCAGAATATCTTGTGCCCACTCAGAGACATCCTTGACCCGAGCAGCAGGGAGGCAACACCATCTTGGACTCTTACTTGCGGCCACAGAAACGCCTGTGCCCCACTATATACTCTCCTATCACCACTGCTCACCGACACTTCAATCCTCCCTGCCAGTTGGGGAGCCACTGATCTGGCTGCTGTTTTCCACTAAGGAGGCAAATCCCCGCACCCCTCACCATACAGGACAGAGATGAGGTAAAATGTCTTCAAAAGGGTGTTGAATCTTTGAAATTCTCTATCCTAGAGTACTGCAGAGGGTCAGCAATTGACTACGTTTATGACTGAGCTGAACAGAGTTTAAGATATCAAACAATATGGGGACAGCAGTCCCCATACCTGTGTTTCAGTCTGCATACCTGTGTTTCATGAAGAAAATCAGACATGTTTCTGGATGTAGAGCAAAAATGAATGACTTCGTAGCCTAAATCTTTTCCTATTTTCTGTGTTTTGAACTACTTCAGTCAATTAACGCTCCCTGAATTTTTTTTTGGCAGGTTTCTTTAAGTTTGTGGCCATTTTTTGTAAGGTTCAGCACTTGCACAATAATTTAAATCAACAGAAAAAAGACCAACTTATACACTATCTGCACTGCTCTCAACTGTTTAAAAATTAAATATGACTTGGCAAGACAGCGGCAATTCTGTAGAACTGCTGTGGGCAGCTCTCCCTAACAGCCAAGGCGTACTGGTGTTTTTTGCCATTCTTGGCCAACTTATGTGGTGGAATTATTAGTTGAAAACCTCACAGAACACAATTTGTTAATACTTGGGAGTGTGAAGGATGCCAAAGGGAAAAGGAACAAGCAACCAGCAGCAGGGAGGACACTCCTCTGCAGCACCTACAACACCAGAGACTGCAGCAGCAGCAGCAGCCGCCTCTCCTGACCCTCCAGGGGACCTGATAGATTCACAGGAATTGGTTGCAGCGATGGAGAGACTTCCCTTTAAAGTTGGGGCTGCGATTGAGGAGATTCTTGCCCAGGTCCAACCTATCACATCCATGCTACAGAAGCATGAGCAGGAGATGCATGGCCTCAGGGAGAGGCTGGAGGAGGTGGAGGGTCGAACTAAGACCTTGGAAGCAGGAATGGAGTCCTCAACCAGCCGAATCCAGGTGCTGGAGCGAGAGGTGCGAGCCTTGCAAGACCATATCAACAACCTCGAAAATCGAGGTCAGAGGATAAGTCTCCGAATTGTCGGGCTCCCTGAAGGGGAGGAACGTGAGCAGCCAGTCAGCTTCTTTGAAAACAGGCTGCGGAAGTTTTTGGGCCTTCACATCGAGTCCAGTAGGCTACAGGTTGAAAGGGCTTATCGGTGTACAGTGCACAGGTCAGGGCTGGTGCAGCGCCCCCGCTCAGTACTAGTGCACTTCCATTCATATAAGGACAAGCAAAAAGTCATAGAAGCTTCCAGATCCCTGGGAAAAGATCCTCAGGCACTGCTGTACAAGGGGTCAAAAATCATGCTTTTCCAGGATTTCTCTGCAGCTGTAATTCGAAAGAGGAAGTCCTTCGATGAAGTTAAAAAGAGGCTGAGGAATTTGGGCATCCAGCACTCCATGAGATAGCGTGCAGTGCTCCATTTCAGCCATGAGGGCTCAGTTTATAAATTTGACTCAGCAGATAAAGCGAAAAACTTTGTAGACACTTTAAAATAGACGGATTGGCCTGAAGAATACGGTTAATGTTTGTTTCTCGTTTCTTTCTCCCTAATAATTTCCTTTTTGGAAAGGGGGGGAAAAAAGACCTTGGAATAAGTTGTTCCTTTTTTTTTTAAATAACTGGATTGTCTGATGGGAAATTTTGTGGATGTTCTTTGTTGTCTCTCCCCTTTCTTTTTGTTTCTTCTGTTTCTCTTTTAGTTACAAGTAGGGGTGACATGAAGCCAGGGATGGGTGGAGTGCTTATCCTGACTTGGTCTTTTTTGTATTGATTTAAGGATTTTTTTTCTGGCCGAAGGCTGGGGCACTGTCCGGGTTTGAAGGAGCTGTGAAGGAGGGGATGGGGAGGGTGAGTGCCCCCTATGGGTAGGGGGAAGAATCTTCCATTCAAGGTTTCATGGTTGGTTTTTTTTGTAATTGTTTACAGTTGTGATAGAGTAATTTTTGTATATATAGTTCTTCGACTCCATGAGTCTTTATTTACTTATGTTCGGCGCTTTGTAAGCAGGTTTCTCCCTCCCAGGGGTTCAAGGGTCTCTGAAAAGGGACATGGCTAAGTGTCTTATTAAGTGGTGCACCTGGAACATTAAGGAAAGACATTCATCTATTAGAAGGAAAGAAAAGTGCTTTCTAGCCTTAAGAGGGAAAGGGTTGATATCGCTTTGTTGCAGGAAACCCATCTTGATGATGGGGAACATCTGAACTTACAACAGGGGGGTTATGACCGGGTTTTCTTTTCAACCTTTACTACTAAAAGTAGGGGAGTGGCGGTACATATCCAGAAAAATCTTCCGCTCACATCATTGGAGCAGGTGAAAGATGAGCAGGGACGGTTTGTGATACTTAAAGCCCTGATACATGGGGAGGAATATGGCATTTCAAATGTCTACTGCCTTCCGGCGCATCCCCTCAAATTTTTGATTAGTGCTCTCTCTAAGTTGAGTGCTTTTGGAAGACAGCATATTATTATAGGGGGGGGATTTTAATTGTCTTTTGGATCAGACAGTGGACAGGATGCCCTGTGGGCCCCCACCTATTTCTTTGCAGGCCAAGCAGGTGATTGACTTATGCAAGGAGTTGGAGCTGGTGGATATTTGGAGATGTCTCCACCCTATCGGCAGAGACTTCACCTTTTTTTCAAACCCATATAAATGTCACACGAGGATTGACCTCTTTCTGGCTCCCTCGGCCCTTGTGGATTCGATTATGGGTCGTAAAATTGGGAATACAGCTATCTCTGATCATGCAGCAATGTATTTGGAGGTTAAGGCCAAGAGTGAGGGGCTAGGTTTATGGCACTGGCATTTGGACCCTTTTCTCCTTAAGGATTCCAAATTTGTGGAATACATTTTGAAGGATTTTCAGGAATTCTTCACTATCAACTCAGGCACGGCTAGTCGTCCATCTATGCCATGGGAGACTGCTAAGGCCTTTGCTAGGGGATTAGCTATTTCCTATTCAGCAAGCCGGAAACGACAGAAGGAGGAAGAGCAGCGTCTACTCGAGATGTGGTTGAAAGCCGCCGAGGCAGCACATTTTGCACGACCTTCGGTGACTGAGCTACAGAGGATCATGGCCCTCCGGGCTGCCTTGAATTCAATACTGACACAAAACGCAAAGAAAGAACTTGCTTTTGCTAGACAAAGGCTGTTCGAATATGGGGATAGGCCAGGGAAGTATTTAGCATATCTGATGAGGAAAAGGCGTGCTCCCTAATCTATTACTGCAATCAGAGAAAGCGCCGGGGTCCTTACATACGATGCTAAAAAGATTAATGAGGCTTTTCAGAGCTTTTACTCTGAATTGTATTGGTCTGAAGGTTGCGAGGACAGGAAGGCTAAAATGGAGACCTTTAAGAACCTCGGCCTCCCAGGGGTAACCTTGGTACAGGCCTCTCTCCTTAATGCCCCCTTGATAGTTCAGGAAATACAGGAGGCAGCTAGGCAACGTCAGAGTGGGAAAGCACCTGGCCTTGGTGGTCTTCTGGGTTAGTTTTATAAGGAGTTTATAGGGATTCTGTCAGGGCTGATGTTGGAGATATACAATCACTCCTTTTTGCATGAATGCCTACCACCATCTTTGAGAGCAGCTATTATTTCCCTAATTCTTAAGAAGGGGGAAGGTTCCTGAAGATTGTGCCTCATACAGGCCCATCTCTCTATTAAAATCGGATTTCAAGATTCTGTCCAATATCCTGGCGCTGAGATTGGAAGGGGTGTTGCCCCATATTATTAAAGAGGACCAGACAGGCTTTATAAGGGGCCTTAGGTCCTCTAATAATATTAGAAGGTTGCTAATATGGTCCAAGCTTGTCAGCAATGATCGCTTCAAGGGTTGGTGATTTCCTTAGATGCAGAGAAAGCATTTGAATGGGTGGAATGGCCATGTCTTTTTTATGTCTTCGAACAGTTTGGATTGGGTGGGGTCTTTACTAGGTGGGTAGAGGTTTATATCGCCATGGTGATCACCAACGGGGTGAAGTCTGGGAATTTTACGATTGGTAGGGGGTAATCGGCAAGGCTGCCCCCTCTCACCGTTGTTGTTTACGTTGGTGATATGGCCTCTGCCAGTGGGTCTTCGTCAGAATGTCCACATTTCCACTCCGTAAGTGGAATCGAGGGCACACAAGATGACACTATATGCGGATGATGTCCTTCTGTTTTTAATCGAACCCGATGACCTCCGTACCCCATTTGATACAATGTATCAATTCATTTTGGGGCGATTTCAGGATAGAAGATTAACTTTGCAAAATTGGAGGCTATGTCTTTGGGGAACCTTAAGGATGGGCGGCACGGTGGCACAGTGGTTAGCACTGCTGCCTCACAGCACCAGAGACCCGGGTTCAATTCCCGCCTCAGGCGACTGACTGTGTGGAGTTTGCACGTTCTCCCAGTGTCTGCGTGGGTTTCCTCCGGGTGCTCCGGTTTCCTCCCACAGTCCCAAGATGTGTAGGTCAGGTGAATTGGCCATGCTAAATTGCCCGTTGTGTTAGGTAAGGGGTAGATGTAGGGGTGGGTTGCGCTTCAGCGGGTCGGTGTGGACTTGTTGGGCCGAAGGGCCTGTTTCCACACTAAGTAATCTAATCTAATCTAATGTACCAGAAGTTGAAGGTGGCCCTAAGTTTCCTTTTAAGTGGTCACGGACAGGGTTCCAATACCTAGGCATTTTTATTACCCCCAAGTTTGATCTGTTATTCCGGACTAACTTTGCTCACTTGTTCGACAATATTAGGCGGGATCTCCAGAGATGGGAGGCTCTTCCAATTTCATGGTTGGGCCGAATATCTCTCATTAAGATGAATGTTCCTCCTAGTTTGCTTTATCTCATATGTATGCTCCCTATAATGTTTCCCAGGTCAACGCTGCGGAAGCTTATGTGGTGGTTTGGTTCCTTTGTCGGGCATCGTGGGCAGACCCTCATCAAACTTACTAAATTGCAGTTGCCTCCTGGAGGGGGAGGAGTTGATTTCCCAGACATCAGAAGGTATCAATTGAGTTCCCTACTGTCCTTTGTGTGTGATTGGGTAGGTAACAATCCAAACTCAATATGGCTGGATATCGAAACCTCCCAGGCAAAGTGCCCTCTTATTAACCTGTTGTTCATGGATAAGATGAGGACAGTTATGGACCATTGCAGGAACCCTATTGTCATTAGTACAGTTAAGGCATGCAGTGCGATGCGTCAGATTGAGGGTTGTTGATCCAAAACTTCGCCACTTACACCTATAGTTGGCATGCCAGGGTTCTGACCAGGGATGATGGACTCAGGGTTCAAACTATGGGCAGTGAGAGGAGTTTCTAGTTTGGGAGACTGGTTTGAGGGGGAGTTATGATGTCTTTTGAGAAACTGAGCCGCAAATACGGGTTGCCCAGCAGAGATCTTTTCTGTTTTTTTCAGGTTAGGAATTTCATCCAGAAGACGACTACGCTTCTCACTAAGCCCTATAAGACCGAGACAGAGAGGTTGTTGCTACGTTCCACAAGCACCCTTTCGGTTAGTGCCCTGTATCTCCTGCTGGGTGGCAGGGCCTGGCAGGATATTAACCGGTTATGTGAGGTCTGGGAGCCAGAGCTGGGAGTGGAGACCTCTTCTGAAACATGGGAGAATACTCGAAAGATCTCAATCTGTAATAGGACATGCGCTACACAGTTCAAAGTTCTGTACAGGGCTCATCTGGCACCAGACCGTCTGGCGAAATTTAAAAAAGGGGTATCTTCAGTGTAAATGTAAAATAAGTGTAGGTACTCTTACCATAGCTTGTGGCATGTCCAGAAGCAAAGTGTTTATTGGAGCACTGTGGCAGGAGAGATAGTGGGGGCACTGAGGACTGAAGTCAAAGTAGACCCGATATCTCTCCTCTTAGGTCTACTGAATTTACCATCTTTAGACAGACATGGGAAGAAACTATTTAATATTCTTGCATACTGTGCATGGAAGAATATTTTTTTAGATTAGATTAGATTACTTACAGTGTGGAAACAGGCCCTTCGGCCCAACAAGTCCACACCGACCCGCCGAAGCGCAACCCACCCATACCCCTACATCTACCCCTTACCTAACACTATGGGCAATTTAGCATGGCCAATTCACCTGACCTGCACATCTTTGGACTGTGGGAGGAAACCGGAGCACCCGGAGGAAACCCACACAGATACGGGGAGAACGTGCAAACTCCACACAATCAGTCGCCTGAGGCGGGAAATGAACCCGGGTCTCTGGCGCTGTGAGGCAGCAGTGCTAACCACTGTGCCACCATGCCGCCCACAAATATTCTGATGAAGGATTCTGGATAATCCAAGATGGAGGTCAGGAAAAATTTCTGGCTGTAAGAGCTGCTCATTTTTGAGGTATTTTAGGTGTTGGAGGCGTTTTCCTTGAATTCCAGGAGCAGCAATTACTGTTTTATATGCGATTGCATTGTTTGGAACTTTGGAAAAAAAAGTCAAAACAACAGCAGTTTAAAAGGGAGAAGGTCAGACAAAGGAAGCACGTGATGAGGACAGTGCAGGAGAGAGAGAGAGAGAGAGAGAGAGAGAGAGAGAGAGAGAGAGAGAGAGAGAGAGAGAGAGAGAGAGAGAGAGAGAGAGAGAGAGAGAGAAAAACCTGCACAGTTACTGCCTTTGCTGTTTGAATTCGTGTATCGCTGGACATCGGAGTGCATCTGGGAAAATTAACAAAGTGAAATTCACAACTAATCTTGCAGGAACTGTTGGGCGAAGTTCACAGCACAGAATCAGATAAGTTAATTGTTGTTTTAAGTCTGTCCAATAGAAAGGCTGCAGGAGTGAGTATAGTGGATTGTTTCTTGATTATATGTTTTTGGAGATAAGTCTCTTGATTAAACTTAAAATATAAGCCATAGCTATTAATTTAACTTGGGGCAGTGTTTGTAGAGGAATAAGACGGTGTTATTTTCTGGGTCTGTAGATTGTGAAGGAGCAAAAATGGCCTTTGCAGTCATATGTACTTCTTGTCAGATGTGGGAGTTTAAAGAGAGTTTTAGGGTTACTGCGGAATATATCTGCCATAAATGCTGTTTGGATGCAAATCTTATTAGATCAAGTGGATCGGTTGGAGAGACAAATAGAAGCGATGAGGAATTTGCAACAGCTACAGTATGTGATGGATAGCAGTTATAGAAAAGGGGGGAAAGTCTCAGATACAGTCACATAGATGGGTTAACTCCAGGAAGGGTAAGAGAGGTCGGCAGCTAGAGCAGGAGTCTTTTGTGGATATACTCATTTCAAACAGGTATGCTGTTTTGGAAAATGTAGGGGGTGATGGATTCTCAGGGGAACGTAGCACAAACAATCAAGTTTCTGGTATTGAGACTGGCTCTAATGCAACAAGGGGTACGTTGGCTTCCAAGAGATTAATTGTGTTAGGGGATTCTGTAGTCAGGGGTACAGACAGATGTTTCTGTGGCCAGCAGAGAAAAAGCAGAATGGTGTGTTGTTTCCCTGGTGCCAGGATCAAGAATGTCTCGGAGAGGGTGCAGAATGTTCTCACGGGGGAGAGGGGCCAGCAGGAGGTCATTGTCCACATTGGAACCAACGGCAATGGAAGGGAAAAGGTTGAGACTCTGAAGGGAGATTACAGAGAGTTAGGTAGAAATTTAAAAAGGAGGTCCTCAAGGGTAGTAATATCTGGATTACTCCCAGCGCTACGAGCTAGTGAGGGCAGGAATAGGAGGATAGAGCAGATGATTGAATGGCTGAGGAGCTGGTGTATGGGAGAAGGATTCACATTTCTGGATCATTGGAATCTCTTTTGGGGTAGAAGTGACCTGAACAAGAAGGACGGATTGCACCTAAATTGGAAGGGGACTAATATACTGGCAGGGAAATTTGCTAGAACTGCTTGGGAGGATTTAAACTCGTAAGGTGGGTTGGGTGGGACCCAGGGAGATAGTGAGGAAAGAGATCGATCCGAGACGGGTACAGCTGAGAACAGAAGTGAGTCAAACAGTCAGGGCAGGCAGGGACAAGGTAGGACTAATAAATTAAACTGCATTTATTTCAATGCAAGGGGCCTAACAGGGAAGGCAGAGGAACTCAGGGAATGGTTAGGAACATGGTACTGGGGTTTCATAGCAATTACAGAAACATGGCTCAGGGATGGGCAGGAATGGCAGCTGAATGTTCCAGGATACAAATGCTACAGGAAGGATAGAAAGGGAGACAAGAGAGGAGGGGGAGTGGCATTTTTGATAAGGGATAGCATTACAGCTGCTAAGGGAGATATTCCTGGAAATACATCCACGGAAGTTAGTTAATCGACAGAGGGAAATTGAGAAACAAACTTGTAAGGAGATCTCGGCTATCTGTAAGAATAATAGGGTAGCTATGGTAGGGGATTTTAAGTTTCCAAAAATCAACTGGGACTGCCATACGGTTAAAGGTTTAGATGGAGAGGAATTTGTTAAGTGTGTACAAGACAATTTTCTGATTCAATATGTGGATGCACCTACTAGACAAGGTGCAAAACCTGACCTACTCTTGGGAAGTAAGGCAGGGCAGGTGACTGAGGTGTCAGTGGGGAAGCACTTTGAGGCCAGTGACCATAATTCTATTAGTTTTAAAATCGTGATGGAAAAGGATAGACCAGATCTAAAAGTTGAAGTTCTAAATTGGAGAAAGGCCGATTTTGACGGTATGAGGCAAGAACTTTAGAAAGCTGATTGGGGCCAGATGTTCGCAGGTAAAGGGACGGTTGGAAAATGGGAAGCCTTCAGAAATGAGATAATGAGAATTCAGAGAAAGTGTATTCCTATCAGGGTGAAAGGAAAGGCTGGTAGGTATAGGGAATGCTGGATGACTAAAGAAATTGAGGGTTTGGTTTAGAAAAAGAAGGAATATATGTTAGGTATAGACAGGATAGATCGAGTGAATCCTTAGAGTATAAAGAAAGTAGGAGTATACTTAAGAGGGAAATCAGGAGGGCAAAACGGGGACATGAGATAGCTTTGGCAAATAGAATTAAGAAGAATCCAAAGGGGTTTTATAAATATATTAAGGACAAAAGGGTAACTAGGGAGAGAATAGGGCCCCTCAAAAGATCAGCAAGCTGGCCTTTGTGTGGAGCCACAGAAAATGGGGGAGATACTAAATGAATATTTTGCATTAGTATTTGCTATGGAAAAGAATATGGAAGATATAGACTGTAGGGAAATAGATGATGACATCTTGCAAAATGTCCAGATTACAGAGGAGGAAGTGCTGGATGTCTTGAAACGGTTGATGAAGTAACAAAGAAGATTGAGGGCAGAGCAGTAGATGTGATCTATATGGACTTCAGTAAGGCATTCGACGAGGTTCCCCATGGGAGACTGATTAGCAAGGTTAGATCTCACGGAATACAGGGAGAACTAGCCATTTGGATACGGAACTGGCTCAAAGGTAGAAGACAGAGGGTGGTGGTGGAGGGTTGTTTTTCAGACTGGAGGCCTGTGACCAGTGGAGTGCCACAAGGATCGCTGCTGGGCCCTCTACTTTTTGTCATTTACATAAATGATTTGGATGCGAGCATAAGAGGTACAGTTAGCAAGTTTGCAGATGACACCAAAATTGGAGGTGTAGAGGACAGCGAAGAGGGTTACCTCAGATTACAACAGGATCTTGACCAGATGGGTCAATGGGTTGAGAAGTGGCAGATGGAGTTTAATTCAGATAAATGCGAGGTGCTGCATTTTGGGAAAGCAAATCTTAGCAGACTTATACACTTAATGGTAAGGACCTAGGGAGTGTTGCTGAACAAAGAGACCTTGGACTGCAGGTTCATAGCTCCTTGAAAGTGGAGTCGCAGGTAGATGGGATAGTGAAGAAGGCGTTTGGTCAGAGTATTCCTTTATTGGTCAGGGTATTGAATACATGAGTTGGGAGGTCATATTGTGGCTGTACAGGACATTGGTTAGGCCACTGCTGAAATATCACGTGCAATTCTGGTCTCCTTCCTATCGGAAAGATGTTGTGATACTTGAAAGGGTTCAGAAAAGATTTACAAGGATTTTGCCAGGGTTGGATGATCTGAGCTACAGGGAGAGGCTGAACAGGCTGGGGCTGTTTTCCCTGGAGCGGAGGCTGCGGGGTGACCTTATAGAGGTTTACACAATTTGAGTGGCATGGATAGGATAAATAGGCAAAGTCTTTTCACTGGGGTTGGAGTCCAGAACTAGATGGTATAGGTTTAGGGTGAGAGGGGAAAGATATAAAAGAGACCTAAGGGGCAACCTTTTCACGCAGAGGGTGGTACGTGTATGGAATGAGCTGCCAGATGATGTGGTGGAGGCTGGTACAATTGCAACATTTAAGAGGCATTTGGATGGGTATATGAATAGGAAGGGTTTGGAGGGATATGGGCCGGGTGCTGGTAGGTGGGACTAGATTGGGTTGGGATATCTGGTCGGCATGGACAGGTTGGACCAAAGGGTCTGTTCCATGCTGTACATGTCAATGACTCTAATTGGGTGTCTGAGAGCCGACGAGGCTTGCTGGGATGGCAGAAATTAATTATGGAGCACATTCCCTTGGACCTGTTTACAAACATGGTGCACCACACAACAAATAATTTTTATAAGATATGGCAGCCCTACTTGAATTATTTGGATATAGATTGGTCAGTTATCTTAACTAGGGAGTTAGTTTAACCAGGACGATTAGATTTGTCAAGCCCTGGGCCCTGGAGGGGGTCTCCAGAGTTCATACCTCCAACCCTGGCAAAATCCTTGTAAATCTTTTCTGAACCCTTTCAAGTTTCACAAGTTATGCAATGCTCCCGTTCCTTTGTTTGGGAGCTTTGCGCAGAGCATAGCTGTTCTGTATTTTGTGGGGTTTTTTGTTTTTTTTTTATTTTTTATTTTTTCTTGGTTGCTTTGCACATTGTTAGTGTGTGCTTTGTATTCTCGGGTAGGTTAGTAGTTAGTAGATAGTAGTTGTATTGTAATTTGTGTTTTTTTTTCTCTTTTTATTATACTGATATTTGTGATTTTTTCAATAATTTTATGTTTGTAAAGTTAAAAAAATTTGCTAATAAATATTTTACAAAAAAAAATTAAATATGGTTCAAATTTAATAGTGATCTTACAACAGATTGCAATGGACAAACCACTGCTAACTTTAAACTTCATTTTCCTATTTATCTATTACAACACAAGCACAGATTTTCCTCTCAAATTAACAGTGGTTAACAGCTTCAATTGTTATTTATGTGCAAAACTATTCCGTTAGAGAGGGCCATATGCAGGTAATATGAAAATCTGGTTGCAGATGTAAAATTAAAAAAAAGCATCAGGCTGTCTCACTCAACATTCAAATGAACAGTTTTTGAATGCTCTTTGAAATGGACAGTTGATACACAGTAAACCCACCATAGAAAGAAAGACCTTCACCACTTCAACCTACATACTCCTCTTCACAGTGTAAGAAGGTTTAACTACTGTCAAACAACGTTTTGGCACTAAAAACTGTCTATATCCAGCTTATTTCTTCAGCTTTTCATTGTTTTGCTTTTGGAATTATAGGTTTTCGTTAAAACCTTTACATTTTCAGTGGGCTGAACCTTATGGTATATTGGCCAAGTGTCAGTTGCATTGAGGGTTTTTTCCTCCAAGGCTTTACTCACCATGTTTTGCCCTCATGAACTCTGGTGTCCCTCTTGTCCAATGCTAGTTCCTGGAACAATTCACTGCTCAGCAAGTGTCACTGAAAGACCCCAGTATGCATGGTGCCCACGCCATTTTAAGAGGCTGATGTGCACACCCAGACAAATGTTGCCAATCCATTGAGGTCCCTCACCAGCAACATAATGACACAGCAGCTACATATCGCTGGCATGGCTGATGCTCCTTCACACATACATCCCCACTCACTCACCCTGGTTGCTGTTTAACCACCAGGCCACAAAGTTTACTGAAGCAGTCTTCGGCTACACTCCGTCTCAACACCCTTTCATTGACAAAACATCAGTTGTCCAATATTCACAGAGAAGGGTAGCATGCATGGGTGAGCGAGGTGCTATTTCGCTCTAAGCGACATGAAGGCCCCTTGCAGCCAGCAGTGAGCTGAAGTCAAATGGCAACCAATCTGACTTACGCATCAAGAATTCTCAACATTAGTTGGCTCAACAAGTTTAATAAGATAGGAAACTGCATATTCATGAGGAAAGATGTGCAGTTCATAAGGTAGTTAAGCAAGCAGGAATTTCCTCAACAAATTAATATACCTGCCTATTGAGAAACCTTGTTTCAAAGCCTGGTAAATGTGTACAAAATTTAGGGAATTTCTCCTGATGTGGAGATAGGCTCACCAGACACCTCATGACTCTATCACAAGCTTTACCATAATCTAGAAGGAAATAACTACATATGCTGAAATCTGTCCGGAAAGCCAACTTCAGCAGGTCAGGCAGTATCCATGGAGAGAAAGCAAGACAACATTTCAAGCCTAAATGACTCTTCATCAACACTCACCATAGTCTACATTGTTCATGCCCCTTTAAGCTTTCACCTGTATGTCTTTCTCAATCCAATATTTATTTTGCTTTCTGAACCCAATTTTATATATAACACACTACTTTAACTTACAATGTTTGGTTTAAATGCTTCACTTTTCTCTCTTCATTTTTAAGGAGATGCTTGCCCTTCATGCTGACACTAGATGCCCTATCAAGGCATCAATTTATTTCAACCTTCTACTTACAACAACTTGCAACACAAAATCTTTTGAAAATGAAAAGGAGAACAGCAAGTCTAATGAACACTAAGAGCCATTCATTTGCCAGTTACAGGAAATTCTGGCTCACAATGCCATTAAACTGGAAAAATATTTTAAATCTGCACATTTCTAAGCATTTGGTCTAGGCTCCATAAAACACAAAACACTAAACACTAATTTACAATACCTACCAACTATAATTTCTACTTGACAACCATTTAATAAAATACAGGTGGACAGAAGAAAAAACAATTTTCAGTCACTTCAAATAAATAAAATACCATTAATGAGTCAGCAGCACTAATGAAATTATGTCTTTAGATTTCTTATATCTAATTCTGACAGGCTCATTAAAAACAGCAAAGTTTGTTATGATTTAAAATATGATGAAATTAAATAAATCCAACATCTGCTTTCACTCAATTATCAAAATGTTCCTTTCAAATGAAACTATAAACCACATTCTTTCACAGTCAGCAACAGAATTTGGAACACAAATAAAAACTCCCATCTACTGGCAACTTTCTATTCCCTGCAACTACATTGAACAGCATCCAGTTAGAGAAGAAGTTGTTTTATGAGTCAAACCAGTATATTTCCCTGCAAGAATGCCTGGTAATGAAGGGAGCCACACCACATGTACTAAATGTTACGCTCCCCTGGTACCAGCCTATCACAATACAACATATTTTTCCCTGCAAATAGTACACCAAGGGTCTATGCATCCAATAATAGAGCTTAATCAGCACTCCCCTCAGAGTGGAAATCTGTCCCATTATTTCACTAATGCTTATAAGTCAATTTTTTAAACATCAACTTTTCTCGCACAAAATCAATTCCAGCTGCCATTAAATGCTATTAAGATGGCAACAGAAGAAAGAAAATTACTGCGAAAAAAAGAGAAAATTGCAAAGCCTGATAGCAAAGAGCGAAAAATCTATAATTAATAATATTAAGAAAATAAAAGCAAATTTAAATATTTTATGTAAACATACTTAAACCCCTAAAATGAGCATTAAGTAAATAAATTGATACAAGACATTTTTATTTTTGCACTGAGTGGTTTGAACATTCATTCAGGCGCCTGGCCAGACAACTACATTCTGAGGTTACTGCAGCTAAATAAATGGAACTATTTATTGAGAGCCAGCTATTGTATCAAATCCCAAGAGCTGATTCTTTGCAATGAGAGCTTGGAAGCACTTCCTATTGCTGGATCTGACTGGGTGGTCACTAAAAGCCTTGATGGCCATATTGGTGCAATCCAGGGCTTAAACTAACAGGACACCAGCCAAATTTACTCTGAAAAGACAACAAAAGGCCAAGGAAAATCCAATTTTGAGGGCAATGAAGAAAATCATCCACTGCAAGTAAAACCAAAATAAAGAGCAGTGAGCATTTATAGGCTGATTCTCCCCTGCACTTGCTAGAAGCGTCGGAGGAAGCAGCCTGCAACTGAAGAGGCAGTGAGCAGTTAGGAAAGCAGGTGGCAGCATAAGCATGTTCCTAGGAAGCCAGAGACACAATTTTCTGGGATTGTGCTTTCTTTCAGGGGCCTCTGAGTGAGGGAGTGTTCACGAGGGGTGGAGTAGGATGCAAGGAGGAAACTGGAAGATGGTTTGGGTGGGGTGAGGGCAAGGAGTGAGAACAATGTTGCAAAATAGAGCCAGAGAAATGGGAGGCTGCAAAAGGGATTGGGGAGGGAAGGAGGATGCTACAGCAGGTTGATAGGGGAGAGGAGTCTGCAAAAACATGAGAGAGATGGCGAAAGAGGAGGCTACAACATAGAATTAATGGGCAGGAAGAAAAGGTGGGGGTTAGAAAATGTCAGATGGAGGAGGCTACAAGAGGGATTGGTAAAAGGGAGGAGGTTCAAAAAACAAAAAAAAAGAGGATGGGGAGGAGGAAGCTGCAAGAGGGGTTGGGAAAGGCAGAGGCTGCGTAGAGAGAGGGGACAGCAAGGCTTGCAAAGGAGCAAGAACAATTTTTAAACTCAAAAATACTGAGTTATTGGACAGTCAGGAAAATAAATGCGGAATCTTCAGTTTTAGGTGATAAACTTAGAATTTACTATGTGGAGATCAAAATTGTGGATCCTATTTTAATGAACACTCAATTATTTAATTTTAATCTGTGATTGAGTATTTGAAATATAATAATGGTAGTAACTGTCTTGTTGAAATGTTCCAACTGTGCATAAACGCAATGAAATGCATTAGCTGTCATCTCAGTCTGTGGAAGGTGCGTTTAGGCTAAGAGCCTTTTCTGTGTCGGAGTGCACATAAATTATTTTGAAACAAAAAAACTTGCAGTTATTAATAAACCCTGTTGTTCTCTGCCAATTTAAATATGAGGTCAAGGATGACAAAGCTTTCCTTGGTATATTGTGGCTTTCAATTTAATAAAATTTAATGTTAAGTATTGAGAACATTGATGAATTTTTCTTAATTCTCCTTCTCAATGAATCCAAACATCCCACTAGTCAGTACAAATACAGAAGGAATTTTTACAGCTGCATCACCTGATAAATGAGTTAACGACAATGAAGAGAAAGGAGCGCCTGAAAACCAAAAGGTAGCCTTGAAAGGGAAAGAATAATACTCAAGAAAATCCGAACAAAGGCAGGTTGCAATAATATTTATTGCCCTAGTGTAATTAATAATGCTCTGCATGTGATAGAATCCAGTGATGACAAAATCCCCTGGCTTGTGTGCCTGGAAGGCTCACTTGTAAACTGAAGATCCTGACCCACCTTGGCAAAGAAAACAACAGTAAACTGTACTGCCAGTTGCAAGTCACCACAAGCTGCACAACTGATTCTTTGATTAAATCATTCAATGTTTGATATGTTTGAATTGGTCTTATTGTTACAAGGGCATCCAGTGCTTTTTGTCGTTTATTAAACTATTTGGATGTGAATTTAGGAGGAACGGTTAGTAAATGACACCAAAACTGATGTGGACAGTGGTCAGCTAAGAACATTATGTGCGAGTACATCAGGACCTCGATCAGATGGGCTGATAGTTTAATTTAGATAGATGTGAGGTGTTGTGTTTTGGTAAGGCAAATCAGGGTAGGTCTTACACACTCAAATGGTACAATCCTGGATAGTGTTGCCAAAAAAAAAAAAGAGACCTTGAGGTACAGATTCATAGTTCCTGGAAGGTGGAGTCACAGGTAGACAGTAGTGAAGAAAGAGTTTGGTACACTTGCCTTTATTGGTCAATGCATTGAGTACAGGAATTGGGATGTCATGTTGTGGCTGTACAGGATATTGGCAAGGCCACTTTTGGAATAGTGTAATCAAATCTGATCTCCCTGCTATAGGAAGATGTGATTAAATTTCAAAGGGTTCAGAAAAGATTTACAATGATCTTGTCAGGGTTGGAGGGTTTAAGCTATAGGGAGAAGCTAAATAGGCTGGGGCTACTTTTCCTGGAAAATCAGAGGCTGAGGGATGACCTTAACAGAGGTTTATAAAATCAGGAGGGGCATGGTTAAGGAGAATAGACAAGGTCTTTTTCCAGCGTAGGGGAGTCCAAAACTAGAGAGCACAGGTTTAAAGTGAGAGGGAAAGGATATAAAAGGAACCTGAAAAGCCAATTTTTTTTCATGCAGAGGGTGATACATTTATAGGATGAGTTGCCAGACCAAGTGGTGGAGGCTGCTACAATTACAATATTTAAAAGGCATCTGGATAGATACACAAATTCGCAAATGTTTAAAGGGATATGGGCGAAATGCTGTCATATAGGACTAGAATATTTTAGGATATCTGATCAGCACGGACAGGTTGCACCGAAGGGTCTGTTTCCATGCTGTACAATTCTAAAACTCTGTGGCAGATTGTGCTTGATCCTTTCGAACTATTAAACAAGTCCTGTTTCATTAACCTGCTTAAACAACAAGAACAAACATGACAAATTGTATTTTATGTATTCCTTCATGAAAGTCAAAATTGTGAAATTATAACAAATTCTCAAATTGAGTTAATAATTTTTGGCTCTCAGTATTTGAGATCACTAGATTAATCAGTTCTGAGAACAGGTCATTGAACCCAAAACATTAACTCTGATTTCTCTTCACAGATGCTGCCAGACCTGCTGAGCTTTTCCAGCAATTTGTTTGCTTCTGATTTAAACAGCATCTGGAGTTCTTTTGATTTTTATTTCGGTTAGACAAGTTCAGTATTTTGCTATAAGCTTATCAATATGCAGCAAGGTTCATTAAGCTGTCAGAAATTATTTATTTCCCATACCTGCTAACATTCATAGTGTTAGGTTTCAGTCAAGGGCATATAAAGTCATACCACATGGAAACAGACCCTTCAGTCCAACAAGATCATGCTGACCAGAATCCCAAACTAAACTAGTCCCACCTGCCTGCACTTGGCCCATATCACACTAAACATTTCTTATTCATGTATTTAAGGAGAAAGTGAGAACTACAGATGCTGGAGATCAGAGCTGAAAATGTGTTGCTGGAAAAGCACAGGTCAGGCAGCATCCAAGGAACAGGAGAATCAGCCTTCTTCAGGAAGGGCTGATGCCTGAAACGTCGATTCTCCTGTTCCTTGGATGCTGCCTGACCTGCTGCGCTTTTCCAGCAACACATTTTCAGCTCTTATTCATGTATTTACCCAAACGCCTTTTAAATGTTGTAACTGTACCCACATCCACCTCTTCCTCTGGAAGTTCATTCCACACACAAACCACTCGTCATGTTAAAAAAAAAGTCATGCCTTTTAAAAAAATCTTTGTCCTCTCACCTCAAAAATATTCCCCCGGTCTTGAAATTCCACACCCTAGGGAAAAAAAAAAGAGATCTTCCCATTCACTTTATCTGTACCCCTCATGATTTTATTAATCTCTACCAGGTCACCTCTCCACCTCCGAAACTCCAGTGAAAAAGGTTCCAGCTATCCCATAGTCTTCTTATAACTAAAACCCTCCATTCCTGGCAACATACTGGTAAATCTTTTCTGAACACTCTCCACCTTAATAATGTCCTTTCTACAACAGGGAGACTAGAACTGGACACAGTACTCCAGAAGAGGTCTCACCAGCGTCCTGTACAATCTCAACATAACATGTGGAATAATGGAAAGTTTATTTTTTGCTCTGTATGGATGCTGCATGACAGATTATTATGCCTAAGAAAACAAATTGAATAAGGGGTATCCAAAGTAGAGAAGTCAAGAGCTTGTGTATACTACTGGAATATAGTAAACATTGCCTTAAGAGGTTTCCCTTGGTAATATGCCTGAATAATATTTAGCACTTAAAGTAATATTTGCTCTACTGCATTTAATATTTGTGGGGATGATTGGAATTTAATATTTCTATAAAGAAGCTAGACACTGAACATAGTTCAGGATATCAATTCAAAAAAAAAGAGAAAGTGCAACAAATATATCTTGTAATGAACTGTTAATGAGAATACCACAGAATCCGAAACTGCAGGATTCAAATCAAAACCAGTTTGGAAATATTGTAAATAAGTCTTAAAATTTTTTGTTCGTTGTATTGTGGACTAAAATAGGAAAAGAACTGTTTTAAAAGCCAAGCACTGTTGAAGGAGGATGTCTTAAAAGAGGATGTCTTAAAAGCAATTAACCTAACACGCATTATAAGTGATGTTTACATAGCTAGTTCCACAAGCAGATTATTTTTGTGGGCAGGAGTAATATGGAGTCTAGTTGCAGATGAACTGAAGCCAGGGTGTTGAGTACAAGTGGAGATTTGGCCAACAAGTAGTTGATTGGTCTGTAGACTAGTGACCAGTCATTGATATCAAAGGACCTCTGCCTCCCAACAACCATGTGACTGGCAGGAGGCTGGAAGAACACAGCAAGCCAGGCAGCATCAGGAGATGGAAAAGTCATCATTTCAGGTGTAACACTTCTTGAGGACTTTGGGGTGGGGGGGTGAGGGCAGCTGCAAATAAAGGGGGTGGCGGGGGCTGGGTGGTGAAGTGGGGATAGGTAAGGACAGGTGGATGGGACGACCTGGTTTGTCAATGGGAGAATCTAATCTGGTAGGTGGCTGGAAGGAGTGAAAGGGAATGGGAGGGGCTGGGAAAGGAAGCTATTTGAAATTGAGAATTCAACGTTGAGTCCTCCGGGCTGTAGGCTGCTCAGGCGGAAGATGAGGTGTTTTTCCTCTAATTTGCCGTTTGGTTCATTGTGGCAATGAAGGAGGCAAGGGAGTGAGTCGGGGAATTAAAATGGGCAGTGATTGGGAGTTCTGATCCGCCCCTGCAGGCCCCACTGAGATGCTCAGACTGCCTGGGGCCTTGGATAGACATGACGGGGATGGTGTACCAGCAGGTTTGGCATCTTTTCCGGTTGCAGAGGAAGGTACATGGGGGTTTGGGTGGGGGTTGGTGGGAAGAGTGGCACAAACCAAGGAGTGTTGAAAGGAACAGTATTGCGGAAGGCAGAAAGGGTTGGAGAGGGGAAGATGTTCTTGGTGGTGGGGTCTAGTTGGAGTTGGCGAAAGTGTTTAAAAAAGGACACCACCATCAAGAACATCTTTCCCTCCCCACCCCTCGCTGCCTTCTGCAAGGACCACTCCCTTCGACAGTTATTGGTATGCACCACTCTCCCCACCAATCCTGGACCTCCAGCTACCTTCCCCTACAACCGGAAAAGATGCAAAACCTGCCAGTACACCACACCTCCCTCACCTCCATCCAGGGCCCTAAACAGTCCTTCCAAGTAACACAGAGGTTCACCTGCCTCTCCTGCGACCTAGTTTCCTGCATCAGGTGTGGTCTTCTCTACATCAGGGAGACCATATGTAAAAACTTAGGGAACGGTTTGCCAAGCATCTCAGCCGGCCCGCAGATGCCAACAGGACCTCCTGGTCCCCCACTCATTTTAATTCCCCTTCCCATCCCTTTCCAACATGACCATCTTTTGCCTCCTCCATTGCCACAATGAACCAAACCGCAAATTGGAGGAATAACACTTCATCTTCCGCCTGGGCAGCTCGGCAGCCGACAGCCTGGAGGACTCAACATCGACTGAACATCCCTCCCATTCCCCGACCCCCTTCCCTGCTCCTACCCCTCTCTTCCGCTGCTCCCTGCCCTTACTAGATTCATTCCTCCCATTGACCAACCAAGTTGTACCCTCCACCTGTCTTCACCTATCCCCACTTCAACACACTGTCCCCACCATCCCCTTTATCTGCAGCTCATAACTGTTAATCTGAAATTATTATTTATTTATAATAGCAATTCTTAAGGACAGAAACCTCGTCTGTGCCAACTTGGATCTAAACGATGGGTATATTAAAGAATTGTGTACTTTTTAAAATGTTTAAGTTTTGTGACAATTTTGGAAAATAGTGGGCTTGATTTCGAGTGTGCCAGGAGAATGGGGTTTGACTTCAGTTCCAGTTGACACAGACTTGATACCTGGCTGCTCACCCTGCTGCTGATATTGGAAGGCAATGGCAAACCCCGATACAAAAGTAAATTGTTCAGGATAAAGCATCAGTGGATGGGACGGGGTGGGACAGGACCTTCAATAACCCTTCAGAATAAACAAAGTATTGTCAAAAAGAGAAAGCATAAGACGACCTGAAACGTACAGAACTTTCTTAATCAGATTGCTTCTAGCCCAATGAGGAAGAAAACTGTGCTCAATCAAGTTCCAGAGAACGAAATCAGGGAAGTTAGTGTTGTTCTTGAAAAGTATCGAAGTAATAGTACTTCTAACACAAGCATGTTGAAGTACTTACATAAAAGCATCAAAGAAAGATAAACAGTGAAAACATCCAGTTAGAAAATGGCTGACTTGACAGGTTTAAGGAAGGATCCAGTATATTGGAACCAGGAAAATTATTTGCTTGGTGTCATGAGATATAAGATTCGCATAAGATATAGGTGCAGGAGGCGGCTATTTGGCCCATCGAGCCTGCTCGGTCAGTCAGTAATAACATGACTAATCTACTTCTGACAATAGTTTTACTTTCCTGCTTGCCCCCAATATTTCTTCACCACCTTTGTAGGTGAATACTGTCAATTCAACCTTGAATATATTCCATAAACATGCACTTCGCTGCCATCCAGAATACAGAATTGCGAGCATGAATGACCTTTGGGGAGAAGAAATTCTTCTTCTTATTTTTAAAATGATGGACCCTTGTTTTCTAGGAATACCTTTGAGACCTGACAACTGCTTGATGTGGTCATTTTACCCAAGTACTTATGTCAAAGTGTCTACACCAGTGCAATGTTCCTACCACTGAGTTCGGAAATCCAGGTTTCAATCTGCCCCAGAGGTGTGAAATAACATTTCTGATCAGGTTGATTTGAAAATATCTTGAAAGATAAACTTTGTTCAATCATCTCAAACTGTGTAAACATGCTATAATACTGCAGGAACAAAGATCAACTTGAGAGTGATGCAGCTTGGAGAGATTTGTGCTACATCAAGGACAGTTCTGCTGATGCAATTTTCAGTTCCATTATGAAGGTTGTCCTATTTGTCTGATGACAAATGTTTTCATCTCCAGTTGGAAAAGACAATAAACATAGCATCTCACAGAGAAATTAAATGGATGAAGAACTTCTAAGCACCTCTGTGTCTTGGAATATTCAATGCTTGCTAAGATCGAAGTAGTAATACTCATGAAGATCAACACACTATTCAAGACAGTGCCGGCTACTTGACTAGTACCGGTCACTGGCCTCAACACCATCCCTTTCATTACCAGCTCTTTATTACCAAAGTGTACATTATCTACAAGATGCACCACACCAATTCCAAGATTACTTCAACAGCACCTCCCTCCACTGTATTTTCTACCAGTGATAAGAGCAAAAGGTCTAAAAATTTTTTGATCATCTCCACGTTATACCCCACCTTGACCTGGGTCTAGGTTTTCACTGCATGAACACCTTGAAATTCCCTTTCAAATACCATGTGTCAGCAGCGTTGCTATAAGGCTGTGCGATACCCACTGCTTGATTACAGGTGCCAGCTGAATGATAAAAGTGGCCTTGCATCATTCAGCAACATCACAGTAGAGTCCAAAATTCTGGAAACCCTTTTTTAAAAAATTGCAACTTCCTTTACAACTGGGGAACCTCCGCACATTACAGAGCAGATCAATACTTTTTAAAGCAGTGTCACTCAATCTTCTACATCCACTTGGGAGGACAGATGGAGTCTCAAGTTTATCTCAGCTGCAAATGCAGCACCTCCTCAGAACTGCAGAGGTGTCAGCCAAGATTATTCATTCAACTTTTGGCTCACACACCCTCTGGTTCATGCTTTTCTAGTAGATGATTGCTGTGTCAGCTAACAGCACTCCCTAAAGTAAGGCAACTATATCTTTGATTACAACACCATACATTTATTCAGCGAGGAGGGAATACGTACAGCCTATTTTGTTACAAATTTACGTAGCCAATATCGCTCCACACAAATGCAACCATGAGGAATTATTTTCTCACTTGCAACAGAGGACTTAGATCAACGAAACTCCAAGCAGATGTGCTAAACACAAAAACCACGCACTGAAAGAAAACAAGTGAATCTCTTCTGCTCTAAATCCATCCCAAATAAACTTGACTTGCAATTTCATTACTGGAATATCTGACAGTTTCCAGATTTACTTTCTTGGCTTAATTATGTGCAATTAGTGAAACACTAGATTCAATGTATATTTTGTGATATTAGGGAGCTGAATAGAACATTACTCTGGTGACTTAGAAAATAAGCTTGAAACTAAACACAATCATTATCTCAGCAAAGTTGTTATGGTAAATTAAGCTAAAATGTCCTGATAGCATGCTAACTCTACATGCATTTCATATGTGATAACTGCTGCCAATTTGAATGAAGAAACAGTAACACAAGTCACATCACAGGAACTTCACAAATACTAGCGAAGCTGGACACAACTTTGAGGGTTATAAGGCAAACAGATACGCAAATTATTTGTATGACAAGATATCAGCAGGGACTCTTAAATGATCATTTGAATCTTTCTTGGAAGTAGATCAATAGTAACATTGAATGAGACACATGTCATCTTACGCCTGGCCTCAGAAGGGACAAGAAAGAAAAAGACACAAGAAAGTGTGTAAGATAGGGAGTAAGAAGAAATTCTCCCCATGTCTGCATGGGTTTCCTCTGGATACTCTGGTTTCCTCCTAAAGTCCAAAGATGTACAGATCAGATGAATTGGCCATGCTAAATTGTCCATAGTGTTCGGTCCATTAGTTAGGGATAAATGTTGGGGAATGGGGTCTGGGTGGGTTACTCTTCAGAGGGTGGGTGGAGACTGGTTGGACCAAATAGCCTGTTACCACACTGTAGGGAATCTAATCAAAATCTGACTGTCACCTAGTCTCTAGAATCACAGCAATGTTGTTTGACTTTAAACTGCTCTCTGAAGTGGCCAAGCTAGCCACTCAGTTATGTGAATTGCTATGAAGTCTTAACAAAGAAATTAAATTGGACAGACCACTTGGCATCAAGGTAGACACTGGAAAAGACAGAAACAGCCCTGTCAATTGTGCAGAGTCCTCTGGTGGCTAGTGGCAAAATTAGGAGAGCTGTATTACAAACTAGTCAAGCAACAGCCTGACACAGTTATACTCAAAATCATACCAGACAGGCAGATAGACAGACAGACAAGGTTCCAGATCTCATCACCACCATCACCACCCCTGAATACGTCCAATTCCACTGGCAGGACAGAGATAGCAGAGGTGGTGGCACAATGGTAAACAGTCGGGAGGAAGTTACAGAGTTAAAGAGTCATTCAGCACAGAAACAGACCCTTTCATCCAACTTATCCATGCTGACCGCATTTCCCAAACTAAACCATTCCCACCTGCCTGTATTTGGCCCATATCCCTCTAAACTCTTCCTGTTAATGCACCTGTCCAAATGTCTTTTAAATGTTGCAACCATATCTGTATCTACCGCTTCCTCTGCCAATTCATTCTGGAGTCCTCAACATTTGACTCCAGACCCCATAAACTCTCACAGCTTCAGGTTAAACAAAGACGAGAAACCTCCTGCCAATTATCATGTACTGTCCTCCCACATCCAATGAATCGGTGATGCTCCATGCTGAAAAACACTTGGAGGAAACACGGAGGACGACAAGGGCACAAAATGTACTCTGGGTGGAGAATTTCAATGTTGAAGTGTGGTGCTCAAAAAACCCAGCAGGTCAGGCAGCATCTGAGGAGGAGAATCAACGTTTCTGGCATAAGCCCTTCATCAGGAATGAGGCTTGTGGTCCAGTGGGGGCTGAGAAATAAATGGGAGTGGGGTGGGGCTAGAGGGAAGGTAACGGAGAATGAAATAGGTAGATGAAAGCAAGGGAGAAGGTGATAGGTCAGAGAGGAGGGTGGAGTGGATAAATGGGAAAGGTGATGGAGAGGTCAGGAGGGCAGTGTCCAGATGGAGTCTTGGAACTGGGTTAATGTGGGGAGAGGGGAAGTGAGGAAACTGCTGAAATCCACATTGATCCCATGTGGTTGCAGTGTCCTAAGGTGGAATATGAGGCATTCTTCCTCCAGGCGTCATCAGGTGGAAAGGGTTTGGCAATACAGGAGGCCCAAAATCTGTATGTCCTTGGAGGAGTTGGAAGTGTTCGGCCACGGGGCAGAGGGGTTGGTTGGTGCGGGTGTCCCAGAGACACTCTCTGAAATGATCCACAAGGAGGCGTTCTGTCTCCCTGATGTAGATGAGACCACATTGGGTGCAACGGATACAGCAGATGACCTTGGTGGAGCTACAGGTAAATTTCTGTCAGAGGTGGAAGGATCCTTTGGGGCCTTGGATGGATGTGAGGGGAGTGGTGTCGGTGCAGGTTTTGCACTTCCTGAGGTGGCAGGGGAAGGTGCCAGGAGTGGGGTGGGCTGATGGTGGTGGTGGTGGTGGGTGGTCATGGACCTGACGAAGGAGTTGTGGAGGGAATGGTCTCTCTGGAACACTGATAGGGGTGGGAAGGGAAATATATCTCTGATGGAGGGGCCTGTTTGGAGGTGGAGTAAGTGGTGGAGGATGATGCGATTTATGCAGAGGTTGGTGGGGTGGATGAGGAGGATCAGGTGGTTCTGTTTTTGTTGCTTTGGGAAGGGTTGAGTTCAACGACTGTGGTGCAGGAAGTGGAGGGCATCGTTGACCATGTGGGAAGGGAAACTGCGCTGGATCTTCCAAGATCGCATCTCTTCCAATTCCTACACCTCTACCCTTGAACCCCACCTCTCCCAACGCAACAAAGTGCTGTGAGCCAATCAACAACAGCAGAATTGTACTCCAGCACAATCTGCAACATCATGGTCTGGTATATGCCCCATTCAATCATTCCATCAAGCCAGGGGATCAATCTAGAGTGTGGAGTGTCCAGGAGGGCATGCCAGGAGCAACACGAGGCATATCTGAAAATGAGCTGTTAACCTGACCAAACAAGCTACTTGTATTCCAAGCAACATGAGCAGCAAGTGACAGAACTAAAATGATCCCACATCCAACCAATCACACTAGAAGTGACAGGACTGCAGAGCTTCAATCATGAATGCTGAACCTCACTGGAGGAAGCAGCAGCTCCACCAATATCTCTATGCTCAATGACGGAAGAGCCCAACACATCAGTGCAAAAGATAAGACTGACGCATTTGCAGCAATCGTCAGCCAGGAGTGCGAAGTGAATCATCCACTGTCATTAACAGTGTTATCAAGTAGGATCTGCTCAGCAATAGCAGTCTGGGTTCTACCAGAGCCACTCAGATCTTGACCTCTTCACAGCCTTGGTTCAAACATGGACAAAAGAAATCGATAGAGTGTGGCATTAAAAAAGCCCAGCAAAACTGGAATTAAAAAGGGTATCATCGTGGTAGCTCTCCTTTAGTTGGAGTCATACCTGGTACACAAGATGATGATTACAATTGTTGGATGTCAGTCATCTCAGTTCCAGGACATCCATGGCAGGAGTACCTCAGGGTAATGTCCGAGGTCCAACCATCTTTAGATGCTTCATCTGTGACCTTTCTTCCATCGGTCAGAAGTGAGGATGCTTGTCAATGATTGCATGATATTCAGCACCATTCATGGCTGATATGGATACAGTCCATATTCAAATGCAACAAGAATCTGGGCTTGGGCTGACAAGTGGCAAAAAACATTTGTGCCACACAAATGCCAGGCAATGTGCATCTCCAACAAGGGACAATCTAATTCAGTGTTATCAATCACTGAATTCCCCCACTGTCAACAGCTTTGGAGTTTCCATTGACCAGAAATTTAACTGGACTCATCACATAAACACAGCAGCTACAATAGCAGGTCAGAGGCTAGGAACACTGCGTTAAGTAACTCGCCTTAAACTCACCAAAGCCGGTCCATCATGTACAAGGCACAAGTCAGGTATGTGATGGAATATTCCCCACTCAGCTGGATGGGTGGAGCTCCAACACCACTCAAGAAGCTTGACATTCTAATGAAGGGCTTACGCCCAAAACATCGACTCTCCTGCTCCTTGGATGCTGCCTGACTTGCTGTGCTTTTCCATTGCCACTCCAGGACAAAGCAGCCCACTTGATTGGCACCACATCTACAATCATCTTCTCCATTTACCACTGCTCAATACCAGCAATGTGTACGAACACAAGAAATACTGAAGATATTCACAAATGGTCCTTAGACAGTACATTCTAAACCCATAACTACCTCTATCTGGAAGGATAACAGCAGCAGATACAGGGAACACCACCACCTGAAGGTTTGCCAAACAACTCACCATCCTGATTTGGAAATATATAGCTGTTCCATTATTGTCACTGGGTCAAAATCCTGGATTTCACTTTGTAATGGCATTGTGGGTCAACCTGCAGTAAGTGGACTGCAGCAGTTTAAGGAATGCAGCCAGGAACGGGTAAATAATGCTCGCAGCCAGTAACGCCCACATCACACAAATGAATAAAGAAAAACACATCAACACCTGTCCCAGTAATGACAAGTGTATACAGAAACAAGATAAAGATATATAATATCTTTAAGTTAAATGATCAGTTTTAAAGAAACCTCATTCAGGGAAAACGCATTAATTTTAAGGAAGGATATGGACGTAGAAGAATTATGAATGCAGTAACCTGCCAAGAAGACTACTGGTAAGGATGAAAAGGTCAAAGACAATAAGCAGTTTGTCTATATTATTAAACTTATTACATTTCACCCTCTAAGCAGAAGATTATAAACCAAATGCTTCATTTGTTTTTATGCTTTGGGTTCAGGCCACTTAATTATCCATAAAATATAAATCCTATTTCATTTAGTGGAAGGTGATTTGGAGGTTTGGGAGGTCAGGCGCTTGAGATGATAAGATAAATAATTTGCTTGAGGAAATCAGGAGACCACAGAGGTGAAAGAATAAGCTGCATTATTAAATGCTTCAAAGTCTCTCAACATTTTATGGGAATTGTTCAAAGTTATACTGGCTCAAGTGCATCATTTGGACCTTATGAATATTATTAAGTTGGTGATTCTGTTCTGTAAAATATTTTTTATGATGATATAGTGAGATTTGAAGAAGAGTTGACTTCCACCTATTCTGAATCATATCAATGTCCTCTGAATAGCATTTTGCAGAGCGAGTCTCACACCACGATGGTAACATTGTATTTTACCTGAAAATTAAAAATTAAGATTTTTCTGGAGCAAAGGCCAGACAATTTTGAAACTGTATTATTGCATTTAATCAAAATATTAGAAGCTTTACACAATAAAAAAGTTTAAGGAGCATATAAAATCAATTTCACCAAAGTATTTTTAAATAAAGAGTATGCTGTGGCTATTAGGGTAATTTTCACAAGTTGGTTTCTGAACAAAGAAAATATATAAAAATGGGGAATAGCAAAACTGAACTACGATTCTAATATGTAAAAAAAGCAAAAATTAAAATTGATTTGTTAATATGCGGTGCCTCAAAGTTAATCACGTAGGACACAGATTCATTTTGGTAGGAACAAAAATGTGAGGCAAATCTCCACTGAAGATAAAATTATTGATTGAGAAATTATAAAAGTGTGGTCTTCCTACCCCTGAAGGTTGAAATGTGTTTATCCAATTAGAAACTGCACTACAGAGATTATAAAGACCTGCAATAAGCATAGCAGCTATAGTAAGTAGAGTAGCTATGATCTAGTTGGCATTAGTATTGTTAAGTTACAGGGGAAGAAATCCATAAGGGTTTCCACTCCTTACAAGGCCTACTAAGAAAATATGTATGGACCACCGATAAAGATCAGATCAGGCTCAAATGCAATCCCCTCCCAGTTAATAAGGCTTCTCATTTTAAAGGGTCACATAAGCAAAATACAAGAAGGTAACGAGATCCTTTGGATCTTTAAGGCATCAAGAAATTAAGGACAGGAGAAAGTGAACAAGAATAAAAAAAAATGGAGAAGTCACTTCAATGTGTTCTTCTCCATGTCTGAGAATGTAGGTATCAAGCAGCACAGGATGCAGGTCATTGCCATCAGGGAAAGGCAGGTGGCACAGAATAATAGAAGGAAGTGAAAAGAGCAAACATCACAAGTTCTTGAGTGTCTTTTTAGATTAGGTTACATTACAGTGTGGAAACAGGCCCTTCGGCCCAACAAGTCCACACCGCCCCGCCGAAGTGTAACCCACCCATACCCCTACATTTACCCCTTACCTTACACTATGGCAATTTAACATGGCCAATTCACCTGACCTGCACATCTTTGGACTGTGAGAGGAAACCGGAGCACCCGGAGGAAACCCACGCAGACACGGGGAGAATGTGCAAACTCCACACAGTCAGTCACCTGAGGCGGGAATTGAACCTGGTCTCTGGCGCTGCGAGGCAGCAGTGCTAACCACTGTGCCACCATGCCTACCACTTTTTAATTATTGGGCAAAAGCTATTAGGAAGCTCAAACAGAAAAACCAATTTAGCATACATAAATACCCAGTTTACCAAATCAAAATTTAGGTTCAAATTAAGTACAAACTATTATAGAATGAGAAACAGATGGTGAAAAGTGATGAAATAAAGTTGTTTCAAAGCATGGGACAGATTTACCCCAGCTTTGCAAGACTTTACACCGTCATCCGAATTTTATTAAGTGGTTCTCAGCGCCCTCCAATGGAAAATTCATTTACTGCATAATTTCAATTAAGTATTTTAGGAAACTAATTTCTAAAAATGTATAAGATTTGAAAAAATACTTTCAGAAATGAAGCCACACATTGTATTTCATCTATATTCCCATAGCAGTGAATGCCAAATAAATATGAAGTGTGCAGATCAAACTAAAATAATTTATCAACTCCAAGATTAAATAACTACAGTTCAGAAATAAATTTCTATTTAAGTATGACTAAGTATGAAATATAAGCATGCACACCATTTCTCATTGGACTTGTAACATTTTTATATGCTTTTTTGCATTTGAAAATGTGGAACAGATAATATTAAAACCAGTCATCTAAGCACAAATTATACTGATAAAGGCTTTTCAAACTTGATCTATTTGGAAGGGGTTTAAAGTCAAAATAAGTGAAGGTCGTGACCCTGCTTGCATTTATTTGACAGTGAAAGGAACATATGTTTGTGCTATACAGATCAACACTTCTTAAATATAAGAAGGTGCTCTCATTCTGTAGAGATAATTTTTAAAATTATATCTGTTCTGCTCTTCTTGTCAATGTGTGTACAAGAATAAAGTTGAAGTCAGTATTCTAAACAAAGTTCTTCTTTCAAATGACAAATGGGGGTTTCAACAATAGAGACATAGATCATATCTTGTAACGCGGTCTGATTGAAGACTTTTTAAAAAAAAACTTTGCAGTCACTGTGAGTCTAGGACAAAGAGATAATACCTCACACAAGATCCAGCTCATCTCTTACAAAGGATAGTGTGCCCCAAAACAGTGAGGGACAGTTGCCACCAAGGCACAGTGGAAAAAGACCATTGTCTGAGGTCTTCCAGCTGAAGCTAATTGGGGGTACATTCACCTATTGGACCTTCCTAGTGCCTCAAATGCATGTAAATAGAGCCTGGTTCAAGCAAACCTTTGGAGTTTGGCTGTATCCAAACAAACCAATGTTCGGTTGTTTCCTTCATATGCTACTGCACAGAACCGAACTGTGCTTATGACTAATTTATATATAAACACACATTATTCATAAAAAATCTTTTGTATGTATATAGGTATAATTTTGAAATAAAAAATGCACCAAAACTGTTCTGCCCGTTAGAGATGCTGTAGCCTAGCAGTTTGGAGATGACAACAAGTGCACAGGTATCGATGCCAACAATGCATTTAGGGAAATACAGGATAAAAACACCAGGAAACTCTGTGTCCCTTACCAGTGGAAAATGAAACTGATGTTTACTCACATCAGTCAGCTGTTTGATTCATTTGTGAGCATCACAGTCTATCCAGAAGTCAGAAAGGCAAAGGAAACTATGAGTTTGACTATCTCAGGTAGAGTCAGCCTCTATAGATGGAAATTACCTTCAAGCAAATTGTGAAATTGAACAAGAATGAAACAGATGGACCACTCAGTATCAACCTCAGGACTGGATACATCAACAGCAAGCACAGTTATGACTCATTGTATTTTCCTTGTTCCCACGAAGAAAAACAGAAATCAGTGTTAGACCAGAATCACATACTTGTTTATAGAAAATCCAACTATCACCCCTTGACATTCAATGGCATGACCACTACTAATTCCCCACTATGAACATCCTTGGGATGACCAGATTAGATGTTAAACACTGTGGCTACAAGAGTAAGTCAGATGATAGGAATTATGCAGCAAATGACTTAGTTCCTGATTCCCCAAAGCCTAAATACTGTCTAAAAGGTACAAGTCAGAATGTGATGAAATAATCACACACAACTGGACAGATACAGCTCCAATAACACACAAGAAGCTGGACACTATCCAGGACAAAGCATGATTAACAGCATACCAAATTCCCTCAACATTCATGCTCTCCATCATTGATGAATGCATATGACTTTTTTTTTGTTTCATTTAATAGGTACTGGATCCCCTATTTGTTGTACCTGAAACATACTCATCACATCCTTTGCAACTTTCCCCTTATTTTCATTTTACAGACTACATCCCCTCTTCCGACTGAAATTACTTTCTTTCCAATGTAAAAAGTTCTTCATTCGACTGTACCTTGCTCTTCTCCATTGTATCAAAATTTAGATTACAAAAATCACTCATACCCAAGTGTCTTCCACAGACACTTGGCCATCTCGTCCACTTCATTGCTAAGCACCAGATCTGGAAATATTTCCTTCTGAGATTGATGGAGAATCAATTGATCAAGGAGATTCTCCTGAACATATTTCAGAAGTTCTTGTTCCCACTTAGTTTTTACTCTAACATTATCCCAGTCATAATCTCTCCAGCTGTTCCCTATTACCACTGGATAGCTCTTGCACATGTGGTTTTTCTGCAGAGTTGCTCCTCTGGCTCATCACTTGGAGACCTTAGGAATATCCCAATAATTTGACTATATTTTTCTTGCTACTCAGCATAAAAAAAAGATTCTATTCTTGTCCCTCAAGGGTAGGATCTCTTTGCAACAGTAACATTATTTTCCAAATCAGTACTGCCCTGCTCCCTTGGTTTTCCCTTCCCTATTATTTTCTAACACTTTGCATCCTTGAACATTAAGCACCCAGCCCTCATTTTTAATCCACATTTCCATTATTGTTCGATCGTATATGCAATGGCTATTTCTACTTGTAGATCAGAAACTTTTTGTGCATTTAACTGCATACCTCAAACTCATTCTTGTAATCTGTGAGGAGGACAGGAAGGAGAAGCTCTGCGAATGGGCAAGAACATGGTTGATTGTTCTCCACGTTATGATCAGAGTCCTCGAGAAGCTGTAACTCTCACGGCACAAATACACAAGAAACAATTCCTTTGAGATGTGCACATGACAGATATGCAGCAATCTTGAAGGGACTGCAGTACAGCAAGATGGTCACATACATAAGGGTGTACATTGGGGAACAAATGTGAAGTGATCCATTTTGGTAGGAAAATATACAGGCAGGGCATTTTTTAAATACCAAGATCTGGCTGCCTTTGTACATCAATCACAGACAATATACAGAGGTGCCTCGATTATCCGAATACCAGTTATCCGAAAATCGGATTATCCAAAGGGGATTAGATTCTCTATAGGGTGTAAACAGGCCCTTCAGCCCACCAAGTCCACATAGACCCTCCGAAGAGTAACCCACCCAGACCCATTTCCCTCTGACTAATGCACCTAACACGATGGGCAATTTAGCATGACCAATTCACCTAACCTGCACATCTTTGGACTGCGGGAGGAAACCAGAGCACCCAGAGAAATTCGCGCAGATACTGGGAGAATGTGCAAACTCCACACAGACAGACAGTCATCAGAGGCTGGAAGCGAACCTGGGACCCTGGTGCTGTGAGGCAGCAGTGCTAACCACTGAGCCACTGAACCACTTCCCCATTCTCAAGGTCCCGATGAAAACATGACATCAAAGACATATTTCCAAAACCGATCGTGTCTTTTGTTTACAGTGATTAAACAGTCACTGTCTCCAAATGACTGACTGCTCTGTCTCCCCACACTTTCCCTGGAGTTTTAAACAAGGGTGGGGGGGGACGGTGTTGGGAACAGGGCAGTGTTTTGGGAGCGGGGGCCGGTGTTGGACAGGGTTGGGGGTGGGGGGGGGGGGGGAAAGTTGGTGGGCAGGCGGTGCTGGATGGGGTTGGGGGCAGGGCCTCGCACGCTGTTGCAGTCTCCTGAACGGGGAGCAGATTTTAAAAACTCAGAGCCCCAGAGGAAAGGCATTTAATCGATTAACCGAATAATCGATTATCCGAACAAAATAGTGCCCTCCCATCACGTTCGGAAAATTGAGGTTCCCCTGTATGGGTCTAGTTATCAGTTAGGAAAGAAAATTAGCATTTCAGAATGGATTTCAATATAATTGAATGGTGATTCAGTGGTTCGCATTACTGTCTCACAGCATCAGGGACCTGGGTTTGATTCCAGCCTTGGATGACTGTGTTTGGAGTTTGCACATTGTCCCAGTGTTTGCGTGGATTTCTTCCAGGTGGTCGTCCCACAGTCCAAGAATGTGTATGTTAGGTAGATTGGCTGTACTAAATTGTCCGTAGTGTCCAATGTAGGTTAAAGGGATTAACTGTGGTAAATACGGGGGCCGAGTAGGGATCTGGGTCTGGGTGGGATGTTTTTCAGAGGGTCAGTCCAAACCCGGTGGGCTGAAAAGCCTCTTTCCGCACTGTGGGGATTCTGTGATTCTACAAAAGTGAAGAGGTCTTATTTCACTGATTATATGACCTCCGAGAGCCCAGAATTGAAGTGCAGTGCATAGCAAATGTCTTCTTACCAAAAGGAAGAGAGAGTGCAATTAAAAGTCACTTGACTTATTTCTGGGATAAAGGGATTATCAATGAAAAGAGATTGAGTAGACTAATATTCTCTAGCATTTAGGAGAAATGATCTCATTGAAACATGTAAAATTCTTAACAGGATAGCTGCTGGGAGGATTGATTGTCTTGTAGTTTCACATACCCAGCAAGGCAGTGTTTGTAATCGAGGACGGACATAAGGGGAAATTCATCATAAAAATGTGAACCTTTGCTTCAGCTGCTTAGTCATTCAGTATTTATATGTGAGGGAACCATAAGGTATAGGAGCAGAATTAGACCATGAGGTCCATTAAGTCCGCTCCACCATACAATCATGGCTGACGTTCTTCAACCCCATTCTCCTGCCATCTACCCGTAACCCTTAATCCCCTAACCAAACAGGAACCTATCTACAGTACAACCTCTATTGTTCAACAAGATGGGTGGGGACTATTTTGTTTGGATAACTGACAGTTTGGATAACCAATCTAATCATAAACAAATGGCAATTTGAATGCCGGTTATCAAACATGCCTCAGTTATCTGGCAGTACACGCCATAATGCCGTTTGACTGAAAGCTGAGTTGCCTAATGCTGTTTTTACAGGACTTTGAGATCTTGTTCGGATAATTGATGTTCGGATAATCGAGGGTGTATTATATTTCTGTCTTCAGTACTCTCATTGACTTGGCCCACACAGCCCTTTGCAGAAATGAATTCCACAGATTATCTAACCTCTGGCTGAAGAGTTTCCTCCTCATCTCAGTTCTCAAGAGTCATCCCATCAGTTTGAGGCTGTCCCCTCGGGTCCTAATCTCTCCTACACGTGGAAACATCTTTTCCACGACAACTCTATGTAGGCCTCTCAGGAGTCTGTAAGTTTCAATCAGATCCTCCCTCATCCTTCTAGCCAAGCTACAGCCTTTCAGATAAGAAGAGAATCGAGATGTTATGGAAATAATACAAGGAGGCGTGGGTGACGTAAGCCATGACATAATTTAGTAAGGGAATATGCCAAACAGCAAATGTGCAATTTGCTGTTTTGTGCAAATCCTCCCCCACCAAACAAACACGTATGTAATTGCTGGGTTCATCCCTCTCCCCATTTTTAAAAAAAGTTGTGCGATAACATTTGCAAACCTCTTGTCCTTCCAGAGAGTGTGGTCCCATGTTAAAGAGTAACTGAAAGCTTACAGCCAGAGTCACTATATCACCACCTCTGCTTCCCTCAGAAAGTGCCTATTCATCTCATCTGCATTAGGTAATGTCTCTACTTATCTGGATTAGTAGTGCTGGAAGAGCACAGCAGTTCAGGCAGCATCTGAGGAGCAATAAAATCGACGTTTCGGGCAAAAGCCCTTCATCAGGAATAAAGGCAGAGAGCCTGAAGCGTGGAGAGATAAGCTAGAGGTGGGTGGGGGTGGGGGTGGGGAGAAAGTAGCATAGAGTACAATAGGTGAGTGGGGGAGGGGATGAAGGTGATAGGTCAGGGAGGAGAGGGTGGAGTGGATCGGTGGAAAAGGAGATAGGCAGGTAGCTCTCATCTCTATCCAAGGCCCTAAAGGAGCCTTCCACATCCAAAGTTTTACCTGCACATCCACTAATATTATTTATTGTATCCGTTGCTCCCGATGCGGTCTCCTCTACACTGGGGAGACTGGGCACCTCCTAGCAGAGCACTTTAGGGAACATCTCCAGGACACCTGCACCAATCAACCACACCGCCTCTTGGCCCAACATTTCAACTCCCTCTCTCACTCTGCCGAGGACATGGAGGTCCTGGACCTCCTTAACCGCCGCTCCCTCACCAGACGCCTGGAGGAAGAACGCCTCATTTTCCACCTCGGAACACTTCAACCCCAGGGCATCAATGTGGACTTCAACAGTTTCCTCATTTCCCCTTCCCTCACCTCACCCTAGTTCCAAACTTCCAGCTCAGCACTGTCCCCATGACTTGTCTGGACTGGTCCTACCTGCCTATCTCCTTTTCCACCTATCCACCCCACCCTCTCCTCCCTGACCTATCACCTTCATCCCCTGCCCCACTCACTATTGTAATCTATGCTACTTTCTCCCCACCCCCACCCTCCTCTAGCTTATCTCTCCACGCTTCAGGCTCTCGACCTTTATTTCTGATGAAGGGTTTTTGCCCGAAACGTCAATTTCGCTGCTCCTTGGATGCTGCCTGAATGCTGTGCTCTTCCAGCACCACTAATCCAGAATCTGGTTTCCAGCATCTGCAGTCATTGTTTTTACAATGTCTCTACTTAGACCAGTTTAAACATTTTTACTATGACCACTACTTATGTTTATCAAATCCAAATTTCTGCACAATCTCCTCCTTTACTGTGTTATCAATATCAACATTTTCTGTTGTGAAAGTCGATAACAAGTGTTCATTCAGTAAACTCAGCCATGCCCCGGCATTCATATGAAGACCACTTTTATAGTTCCAGCTGGGCACCACATACCCAGTACCTAGAGTTATAAAAGATTTGAAGGTTCTTTCAATGTCACCGACTAATTTATTAACACATTTTTTTGGCCCCTCTTAATTCTGTGTCCGATTGTCCCAAGTAGCTTCTGTGTTCAGTTTAGTTCTCAAATGTATTAGCAACGTTATATTTACAAGAGGATAACATTTTCTTTTTCATTTCCAACTCAGTACTGCCAACCACATTGTTATCATATTGATCTGGGCCAACCCTATATAAATTTGAACCCTTGGTCTTGTATTGTTATGGACTGAAATGTCACCTGATAAAATGTACTCGTCTGATAAAGTTTATGATCAGATACACAAACTTCAATATGGACAAATAAGTTAAACAGGCGCAGGTATTTAACATCTGAAATCAAAAATATGGTTTTAGCTATTAAATAAAGTTAGATTTCTCTTTACAGATGCTGTCAGACCTGCTGAGCTTTTCCAGAAACCTCTGATTTTTTTCTGATTTACAGCATCCACCGTTCTTCTGGTTTTTATTTAGATTTTGAGTGTCTGTTCAGAGTAGTAAAGCCATTGATTTAAAATAAACCGACTCACAAAAACATGTAGTACTCAAAAATCGGAATTGTTTTACTATTCAGTTAGTAGGAAGCATATCGTATTAGCATTAACATGTCCAATGCATACAAAGGGTATTCATTTTTGAAGAAAGTCTTTGTTTTCAGAAAGACAATCAAAATGATAAATAAAATTAAAAGTGCTCCACAGGAAAGCTCTACATGATTACTAGATTTCAAACAGACTTTTCAAAATACTAAATGTGATAAACGAAAACATACTAGAGGAGCACTTCAATCTGCCAAAGCAGATCTCTACTAATTCTGATTCTCAATGCATGAAGTGAAAATTCTTATTTTTATTGAGCACACCAGTTTAGTTTATTTGAAGGAATATATAAGCTCTGGACTGTTCATTAATGAAATACCCCATTGTGGCACAATCCATTTACGAGATGCAGATTGTCAGCAAAAGGGTCAATTAGAGTCGGAACAGCTGGATAAACACAGTCTCTTATTCCAGTGTGCTTAAAATGCCATTAATACGTCCAATGCAAGAATTATCCAGCAAGTACTCACTGATTCTGAGCAAATTGGTGGAGCTGCAGGCTGAGAAGTCCTCAGTCGTAAAATCTTAAGTGAAATATGCCAACGCGACAGTTATCATGCTAATTTTAACTTTTTTCCAAAAGTCCCCAAATTCAGGGAAAGTCCCATTAGATTCAAAAAGAAATGTAACACCTTCGTTCAAAAAGGGAAGGAAACAGAAAGTAAGGAACAGAGAGCAAGTGATTCAAAGGGCAGCTGAGAGTCATCACAGCAAAATTCTGGAGACATCGCCACAGTCATCACAACTGTACAGGAGACCTCCACAGGACACCCTTCCTCATTGAAACAGAGCCCAGCAAAGACGTCAGAGGAGCTAGAGTAGTTGCATGATCCTCTTGCAGGATGTGGGAAGTCAGAGTCACCACTAGTGAAAGCCACTGCAGCCAGGCCTCTGGCACAGAGTTTGTGGCTCAGAAGGGAAAGGGGGAAGAAGAGGAGATCGATAGTGATAGGGGAATTCATTGGTTAGGGGAACAGACAGGAGATTCTGTGAATGGGAATGAGACCCCTGTGTGGGTGAACAGCCAGAAGTCATGGTACACGCCAGTACCAATGACATAGCTAGGAAAAGGGATGAACTCATGAAAAGTGAATTTCAGGAATTAGGAAGGACGCTAAAAAGGAAGCCTTCAAAAGGTAGTAATCTCTGGGTGCCACATGGTAGTAAGGACAGGAATAGGAAGATATGGTAAACAAATGTGTGGTTGAAGAGTTGGTACAGGGGGGCAGGGTTTCAGATTTGTGTATCATTGAGTTCTCTTCTGGGGAAGGTATGACCTGTACAAAAGTGACGGGTTACACCATTATTCGAGGGGAACCAATATCCTTGTGGACAGGTTTGCCAGAGCTGTTGGGGAAGCTTTAATCTAGGTGGCAGGGAGGTGGGAATCAGTGCATCAGGTCAGAAGATGCATCTACGTTTACACCAACTGCTGCAACGAGCAGAGAGATGCTAAGGAAGGGTAGACTAAAACAGCAAGAGGATGGGAGTCCAGGCAGAACGAAGCAATGCAATGCAATGCAGAGACCAAAGCAAAAAAATAGAAACAAGAAAAGTAAAATTGGGCAACAGAATAATTTGCAAAAGTCAGGGAGATTGCTAGATTTTAAAAAGGGACAACTAGTGTAAGGGCACTTTATCGGAACGCCTGTAGTTTTCGAAACAACGTCGATGAACTTGCTATGCAAATCAATACAAAGCGTTATGATTTAGTTGGCATTACAGAAACATGGTTGCAGGGTGGTCATAACTGGGAATCAAATATGCAAGGGTATCAGGATAGGCAGCAATGTAAGGAAGGTGGGGTTTAAGCTCTTAAGGATGAGATTAGGGCGATAGGAAGAGATGATACAGGATCTAAGGAGCAAAATATTGAATCTATTTGGGTGGAGATCAGGAATAATAAAGGGGAAGAAGTCACTGGTATGAGTAGTCTATAGGCCAACAAATAATAATGTTACAGTGGCACAGGTAATCAAGAAATATCTGACACATGTAAGAATGGAACAGGAATAGTCATGGGTGACTAACATTCACATTGATTGGCCAAATCAGGTCAGTAGAGTCAGTCTTGAAGAGGACTACATAGGACCCATCCATGATAACTTTTTTTTGAACAGCATGTTACCGAACCTAAAAGACTGCATGCAATCTTAGATCTGGTCCCGTGTAATGAGACAGGTAAAATTAATGATCTCACAATTAAGGATCCTCTCGGAAAGAGTGACCACAGTATGATGGAATTTTGGATACAAATGGAGGGTAGAATAGTATCATGTAAAACCAGGGTGTTATGCTTAAACAAGGGAGACTATAATGGGATGAGGAAGGAGTTGGCTAAAGTAGACTGGGAACACAAGTTATACGTGGAACAGTTGAGGAACAACGGAGGACTTTCAAAAGAGATTTTTCACAGTGCTCAAGGAAAGTACATTCCAGTTAAAAACATGGATAGCAAAGTAGGAACAGCCAGCCTTGGATAACTAAGAAAAAAAGGAAGGCATCCAATTAAAAGCTCAGGCTTACAAAGTAGCCAATAGTAGTGGGAAACAGGAAGATTGGAAAAATGTGAAAAAGCAAGAAAGAACCATGTAGCAAGCAATGAAGAAAGCACAGAACATAAAAACAGGTAGGAAAAGTTTTTGTAAGACAGAAAAGGGTGGTTAAAGTAAACATAGCTCCCTTGAAGGATGAGAAAGGGGAATGAATATTGGGTAATTGTGTAATAGCTGGGGCCTTGAATAACTATTTTGTATCAGTTTTCACAGCGGAAGATGTGTCTAACATGCCAAAGAATAATGTTATGGATATGATGGGAGGTGACGACCTCAATTGAATTGCTATCACTAAAGAGGTAGTGTTGAGCAAACTTGAGGTTCTAAAAGTTAGATAAGTCCCCTGGTCGTTACAGAATGCATCCCAGGATGATGAAAGAAATGGTGGAAGTTATAGTAGATGCATTTGTGGTAATTTACCAAAATACACCAGATTCTGGGCAAGTGCCGGCAGACAGGAAGACAGCAAATGTCATGCTCCGGTTTAAAAAACAAAGTGTGTAGGCAAAAGGCAGGTAACTATAAGCTAGTTAGCTTAACATCTGTAGTCAGGAAAATACTGGAAGCTATCATTAAAGAAGAAATAGTGAGACATCTGGATGGAAAGGGTTCCGTCAGGCAGACGCAGCATGGATTCAGGAAGGGTAGATAGTGTTTGACAACCTTACTGGAGTTCTTTGAGGATGTAACAAGTGTGGTGGATGGAGGGGAACTGATGGATGTTGCATACTTGATTTCCAGAAGGTGTTTGATAAGGTATCACATGAAAGACTCATTCATAAGATAAGAATGCATGGAGTTGTGGGGAATGTACTAGCATGGATAGAAGACTGGTTAGCCAATAAAAAGCAAAGAGTTGGGATAAACGTGTGTTTCTCCGGGTGAAGATCAGTGATGAGTAGGGTGTCGCAGGGGTCGGTGTTGAGCACACAACTGTTCATGATTTGGAAGAGGAGACTGAGTGTAATGTATCGAAGTGTGCTGATGATACTAAATTGAGTGGAAAGGCAAACTGTGCAGAGGATGTGGAGAGTCTGCAGACAGATTTAGATAGGTTAAGCGATGGGGCAAAGGTCTGGCAGATGGAGCACAAATTGGTAAAAGTGAGGTTACCCACTTTGGAAGTAAAAATAGTAAGTCATAGTATTATTTAAATGGTAAAAGATTGCAGCATGCTGTAATTCAGAGGGACTTAGGAGTGCTCATCCATGAATGGCTAAAAGTTGATTTGCAGGTGCAACAGGTAATCAGGAAGGTAAATGGAATATTGGCTTTCATTGCTGGCGGGATTGAATTTATGAGTAGGGAGATTCTGCTGCAATTGTGCAAGGTGTTAATGAGACTGCACCTGGTGCGCAGTTCTGGTCTCCTTACCCGAGGAAGGATATAGTGGGTTTGGAGGCGGTTCACCAGGTTGATTCCGGAGATGAGGAGGGTTATCCTATAAAGGAGAGGTTGAGCTGCCTGGGACTGTACTCGTTAGAATTTAGAAGAATGGGGATCTTATACAAACATATAAAATTCTGAAAGGGTAGATAAGATAGAGGTAGGCAAGATGTTTCAGCTGGTGGGTGAGACTAGGACGAGGGATATGGCCTCAAGATTAGGGAGAGTAGATTTAGGACAGAGTTGAGGAGGAGTTGCTTTTCCCAGAGAGTAGTGAATCTATGGAATTCTTTGTCCAAGGAAGCAGCAAAGGCAGCTTCATTAAATATATTCAAGACACAGTTGGATGGGTTTTTGTATGGTTGGGGAATTAAAGGTTATGGAGATAATGCAGGTAGGAGGAGCTAAGATGATGTATAAATCAGCCATGATCTTCATGAGTGGCTGAGAGGCTCGATGGGCCAAATGACCTATTCCTACTTCTATTACTATAAAACTATGAAGGCAGTTAGCTTAACATCTGTCATAGGGAATACATTCAAAGCTATGAGCAAAAATGACACAGCAGAGCACTTTGGAAAATTCGTGGTAATCACAAAATAAATATGCCTTTGTGAAAGGCAATACATTTTAACCAGTTTATTTGAAGTAACATGCACATTGGATAAAGGGGAACCAATAGATGTACTGTACTTGAATTTCTAAAGGTATTTGTTAAACTGAAAAGGTTATTACTGAAAATAAAAGTTAATGGTGTGAAAGTAACATATTGGTATGGAAGGAAAACTGGCTAGGGGAACAGGAAACAGTCAGCACAAACATCATCTCCTGGTTAGAAAGATATATGAAGTAGTGTGCTACCGGGATTGATGCTATGGTTTCAGCTTTTTACAACTTATATAAATGACATGGATGAAGGGAAGCTGAAAATGTGTTGCTGGAAAAGCGCAGCAGGTCAGGCAGCATCCAAGGAACAGGAGAATCGACATTTCGGGCATCAGCCCTTCTTCAGGAATCAATTTTAAATGTGTTAATAAAAAGAAGAAACATAGAAACGGAAATTGCAAAGATAACAGTAGAAGATTACAAAGGATTACTGATTGGTTAAGTGACTGGGCAAAGATCTGGTAAGTGGAGCATAATGCACAAAAACATGAACTTGTCCAATTTGGCAAGAATGGAAAGTATGGATTTTATCTAAAAAGGTGAGACAATGAAAATTTCAGAGCTACAGAAGGAGTTGCAAAATATTCGTATGCAGGTATAGCAAGTAACGAGAAAAGCTAATAAGATGTTACATTTATTGAGAGTGAAATCGAATGCAAAAGTAGGATGGTTATACTTCAGTTTTATTGCCCAGTGGTAAGACCACATCTGGAGTACAATATACAGAATTGGTCTCCTTATTTAAAGGACGGATGTAAAGGTGTTAGAAAGCAGTTGAGAGAATGTTTATTAGGCCGATACCTGAAAGGGGTAGGTTGGATAGCTAGGCCAGTACCGGCTTGAGTTTCCTTAGGAAATTAACAGCCAACTTATTTGAAATGTTTAAATCTCCAGTAGGTTTTGACAGGTGGATATTGAAACACCGGTTCCTCTTGTGGAGGATTCTAGAACTTGGGGTCCCTAGTTCATGATATGGCGTACCCAATTTAAGACCAAAATGAGAACAATTATTTTTCGCCGAGAGTTGTGTCTCTTTGGAATTCTCTTCCGCAAAAGAGATAGGAAAATAATGATTTCTCATCTAGGTCTAGTTATAGACCTGAAAGAGGATGTTGGAAAGAATTGCTTGAGTGCTATTAGTGGCATGAAATTTCAGGTATGAGAAGAAAAAGGGAGAAGCTGGAATTGTTATCCTCACAGGAAGGAAATGTTAAGATATTTAATTGAGGTTTTCAAAATTACACAGTGTTTTGATTTCTTTTTGCAGGTGAGTTGGCACCAGAGAACACACATTTAAGATCATTCACAAAGAGATCAGTGGGACATGACAAGCTGAAAAGCTATACACAGTTAATTTTTGTGATCTGAGTACAATGCCTGGAAGGGTATTGAAGGAACATTCAAAAGGAAATTGAATATACTTGAAAATAAAAACATTGCAAAACAATTGAAAAAGAGCAGGGAAATAGCAATTTATCTGTTCTTTTATATAACCAGTATTGAAAGAATGGGTTGATTGACTTTGTTTTATGCTCTAAATCTCTATAATTCTATTCAGTAAACGTTGTGCTAATTACTAAGTTGAATTGTATTCTTGCAGTAACAGTCTTACTGACAAGATAAAGTCACAAGATGATAAAAGCATGGAATTACAACTAGCTCTGGTATGAAATTAACACACACTAAAGGAGAAAAACCCAATAGGTTCAATTTATTACGCCACTTGCACATCACTTTTATTAGCGATAATGAAGGTCTTGTATGCAGATGAGAAACAATCCAGAGATCCCAAGTTATTAGGGTCCGAATGTCAGTTCAATTATTATGTTATTAAAGAACTGACAGAGTCTTCGTAGACAATGAAAGTTTTAATTTAAATTTCTCTCAGGTTGCAAAATATGATAGTGCAAAATTGAGTTTGAAAGCTAATTCTAGCTACTCTGCAATCAGTCAAAAGCTGAAGATATACGAGTTAAGCACTGGTTTGAAAATAATCAAATTATATTAAACAGCTTACACTGACAAGAAGCCAAAACTATTTATTTAACTCAAAATGCACAGTAAACCTATTCCAGAATGATTTGAGCAATTACTGAATACAAACTGTCATTAAACCCATGATTGTTTTGGATTCAGAGACTCATTAGTGCAACAGAAATTGCATACTCAAACCTTTTAAATCTTGCACATTATACACCTTATTGAAGGAAACCAGTCAAATATCATTTAGTAATAAAAAAACTCCAATTGTTTTTTTTCCCCAAACTAGTTTTATTTATTAAATAAAAATATCACTCAGGTATGAGACATCTGGCAACACAGCATTGCTAAAAATGCAAAGAATTTATTAACTGTTCTAAATGGTTCCTTTTAAATTTAAGTGTTGTGAAGTCTGCCCAGAGACAGTGCCATGCAACGTAGTTGCTCGGTGAGGATCCATAAGAACTGAAGGGGTGAGTGAGCAGTATGAGTTGGAGATGATAATGCTATGAGAGGCAGAGGGAAAAGTCTTGCATTAATGTCAAAATTGTTTTCTATCTGGATAGGTGGAACTTGGGAAGATTTATGAACCAAATAGTCACCAGAGGGTGCCTTGCTTGTGGAAAATCAGTGGGATGAATGATGGGGCTTTGAAAAGTAAAATTTACCCTGAGGTGGCAAGGAGAATGGAGCCAGCTGAAATGCCAAAACGGAACTGGATGCTAACTATAAGGCTACAGGTCTGCACAAAAAAATAAGGTATTAACATGACATGGGGATTTCAGTTACATCAGTTTATTTATATATGTATTTTCTGTGGCTTAGTTGTCGACGACTAAGTAATGCTTGGTCAACATTGATTTTAGTCAACTCAAAATCTGAATTTTGTCATTAATTCTTTTATCAGTTGTTCAAGTATTCAGAACTCTTTAAAAGTTGGGATTGTAATTTTTGAGAAATCCAGGGTTTTGGTCCTACTGTAACAAAAGTTGTTCAAGCAAGAAACAAATTGAACCACCATTCCTATCATGTTATTTTTGTTTAGTAACATCAACTTTTAATTTGGATTGCCCTTTGCAGTGAAAGGAATAGAGCACTTTTATATACCATTTCCAAATTTTGTAAAGAAGCAAATCTATAATGATTTAATTGAAAGAAAAGATGAAGACAAGGCTTATCAAAGTCCAAAACAATATATATTTCAGATAATTAATAGTTCACATGTATAGCACGTTAAATCAATTTATTGTTCTTCTAGCATTGTTCCCAAGGACAATAAATCCACGTAAACATTACTATCTTCACCTACCTATAATCGGACGGTCTATTTTCTGAGTGATCCTCTCTGGGCCATCTGGAATTTTCATCATCCTGGGTGCATTTTATGCAAAAAAAAATTGACAAAAATTTAGAACCTCATTACCAGAACTCAAAATAAATTAAACAGAATGATATACATTGAGGGGAATTTTAGTCACAGTCAAAACAGGTTTGTGCCAAATAGGAAGTTAAAAATAATAAGATAAGAAGATTAAGTATGCTGCAAAACTGCCCACTTCCACCTTGAAAAGTGGAAGGACTGGGTGGGCAATTAATCTCTCAAACATGTGGGAATTACAGCAGTGTTTAAATCAACCCGAATAAATAAGAATGGTCTCCAGTCAGGCTCACTTGAGCTGAAGAAACAAAGTTATTCTGCACTATGGGAGAAAGAGCTAATGGAATATATTTTGCTTCACCTCAACATTTATGTCTAGTTGAAGGGAAGAAACTGCATGGTAATTCACAGGGAGGTGAGAAGTACAAGGATAGATGCTCAACAGGAATTCTCGGGCCTCTGAATTATTTGATAGGTGCATAGTGGAGAATACCTATGCTGCAGGTGAAGACAAACACTCACTCACTTGATGTTATTCGACAATGCCATGTTGTTTATAACTTTGTACAGACGAATGGAGGGGTTATCAGAGATTCTTACATTAGAGGAATAGTGTGTGACTTTTCCAGGTGTGATAGTGAGCTCAGAATGAATTGCTGTTTCCTAGCTGCTAGGGCAAGGAAAACAATTTAACCAGTGGAGACAATTCTGAAAGGAAACATTAAGTGCTGTGAAGATAGTGCCTTATTCTTCTATGGTTTTGATTGTGAACTGAAATTTTTTGAATTAGTTCCAAAAACGAAGGAATATTGGATGATTGCTGGATATTTTGAAAGCAAGTAACCTAACACTCATTGCTAGAATTGTTTACACAGCTGCTTGTTCTAGCAGTAATTGAAGTATAGCTTACAGATGAGCTGGAGCCAAAGGGTTGGGTACAAATGGAACTTGATTGCCAACAAGCAACCGATGGTTAGTCACTAGTCCACAGACCGATAACAAAGGCTTTCTGCCAACCTACACCTACAGCTGCACAACTTTGGGTTCTGAACAGGATAGGTGAGGTCTTTAAACCTCCACTATCTCAGGAGCTCTCTCTTTTCCTAGCGGTAAAAATTACTTAAAGCCCAAAGTAAAATTGGTTTAATTTTCCTTCAGCAGTTGCTACAACCTTGGCCTTTTAAACTTAAAATAGACTCTTTTATAATTATAAATGGATCCCCTTAGCCTCCTGAAAACTAGTGAAAGACTCAGAAAGAAAACAGTGAACCAGTGTTCTGACCAGCACAAGAATTAACACAGCAACCCTGTGAATTGGGACCACGGAACTACCAAGTCTTTCCTCTCCATAACACCCATTTTTGCTGTGTGTATACAAGTGCATGCATGTATGCAAGGGGTTCTAATAAAAATATTAAGAGTTTTAATAATAATGTTATGTGCTGACAGTTTCTAATTGTTTACCTTTAGCTAGAGTTTAATTACTTGTGATAAACAGCAATTTTTGTTAAGGATAGAAACTTATTCTGTGTTGTCAACTGGAGTCTGAGAGTCAGGAACATTGAAGAATCTTCACTTTATAAAAAATCTTTAGTTTTTGTAAGACTCCAGGAATAGCAGGGCTTAAATTTCCAGCATACCACGTAAGCCTTAGTTGACATAAAATACATCCATTACAAAGATTAGAATAAGTGTCTTGCAAATTCAGTTTGTGTGACACAGTAAAAAGTAGAACTTCTCAGGTAGCAATTTTAGAATTATTGCTGCATATGTACCCAGTTACGGAGAAGCAAATTAGAAGTTTTAATAGTTGACTGGCGATACAAAAGATTTCCAAATCAATGGAATTGGTCAGGGAACTCTTAAGACCAAAATAGGTTTCCTCTAAACCAATATCTTGGCAACCAATGTAAATTTAGCAAGTATGAAAAATCAAACCTGGAAAGGAACAGAAAGACAAATCCTTTCATCTTTGCAAAAAGTACTTTTGAACTTCAATCATTAACATAATGTTAAAAATAGAGGTATACACATTAGGACAGACAAATAAGAAATTAAGGAAATAGTGAAAGAGAGGCTGAAATCTGTTGCTGATTGTTCAAATAATTCAAAATAAGCAGGGTAAAAAGAAACAGTAATGTTTGTTCATCTTTTACATGACAAATACTGCAGATGCATGCTATCCAATCAAAATCACAGAAACTATAATTTCTAAACAAATTGCAGTTACTGCATAATTTAAAATTATTTGCTTTGCAAAAAACTGAGGAGGAGGAAGAAAGGTTATCCTTACCCAGGAGCCAGTTTTAAGTGAAGGACCAAACCGTCGACCATGTCCATAATCACGGTTGTCAGCAGAATACCCTCGATACTCCTCCGAATGGCTGTAATAATTATATTCACGGCCAGTGCTGCCACCTCTTCCTCCATCACCACAACGATCATAATCCTGCCTCCTTGATATCACTTGCACCGTTCTTTGAAAATCTGCAGATTCCTAGGAGAAAAAGATTCAAAATATTTGTGACAGAACACCATAGTAACATTAGAGTGCCACAGATTTTTAAAAGTAATTTTCCCAACGACAATACACAGGAGTACACATTAAATAAAGAAAATAAATTAAAGAAAACCTTACTTACTTAAAAATTCTGACTTACTGATCTAAACTTATAGAACAATAGTTAATTAACTAGCTTCGTTATTTGAGTAACCAAACATTTAATCCAAAGTGGAATGGCAGGACGCTACTTGACAGAACTGGGAAATTCAGTCCTACCCACTCACATTCCTCACAAAAGCCCCGAAACTGTCATCAGAAATTAAGGCCTCATCTTAAGGACAGGGAAACCAGGTTTTAAGTATTCTCATTGCAAGGGAAGCAGATTTAAAGGGCCTACTGGTCTACTTTTCCTCCAAGATCCTATGAAAAATTGGTTAAAAATGAGAACAGTCACAGTCACAATGTGGAATGCTTTGTGGATCAATGCTGTGCTACGTAACACATTTATAGCCCTTCTCTGGTTTCTTTAAGCAACAATTTTCAGAACAGGCAACACTGTTGTGCCAGCTAAAATCTAGCCATATAACAAAACTTTCCATTGACACCAACATAACATTTGAAGCTCGTCACAACTGAACTGCTACGTGAGTAAACGTTTTGGGTTTGTGATCTCCATTTTCCGTAGCTTATGATAACATTTAGGTCCTGTACATAGCAATCTGCTTGCACATCACTTCAATTTTCAATCCCAGTCATGGCCCAAAACCTTTGTCATATAATGATTCTGGTAAATAAGATGATGGTTTTTTTGCTACCAATAATCACACTTTAACATATATTTGGGTGACAAGTCAACCAACATTTTCAGCTATGAACCACAACTCTTACATTCATAATGAGTCTCAAATGTACAACATAGAAATGCAGGTTTTGTTTAACTTACACTTAGAAGTTGGCACATGGGATCAAGCAGGTGCCACAGGTCAAACAAAAATGTTTGGGATTTGGAAGACATGCTCAGACAGGGCAGACCACATATGACTTGGTGAGTGATGAACAAAAATGGGTTTTCCAGCAAAATTAATTAAGTACAAAGCAGCTTTCATGTTTAAAAATTGTAACATTTGCTTACAGAACAAATAACTGCAGAGCGAGGGAAAAGGAATTCACTGCTTGTGGAAAAGCTGAGAACAAGCGGAAGTGTGATCTGCACATAAACCTCAGTTTAACCAAATTAGCCAAATTTCAGTCAAACAACACAAAAGTAAAACTGTACATAGATAAGAGGGTGAGAGAAACATAAATGAGCGCGAATGGAATCTGCTGTTGCTGTATTATCTTCTCAACGAACTCAGATTTCAGCATTTACTGTTTTGAACTAAGTATGGTAAAACTTCATGCAGGAAGGACAGGAGAGAAAAAAAACGAGAACCTATTACGAATAAACATACAGCATGTTGTGTTCTTTCAGGATGTAAGCGACCCCGTTGATTTCTTTCGCCACATTGTGATCGTGACTCAGACCACATTCCCTCCTATATACGATGCTTGACTGTGAAGGAAAGACAGGGAATTAGTGAGACATATTACATGATTGCCAGCTATCCTGTTTTGCACTGAATAACAATGTTGTTTGCACGCCAGAGTGAATTTGGAAGTCTGTTGAGGACTAAAAGTGCACTTTCAAATCCCCATCTCATTTTAAACTACAAAACAAAGAATTTTTTAACTGTCCATGTGTTACTTGGAACTTCAGAATTTGTGTAATTTAACTATTAGAATAATGATTCACTTATTTAAGCAAAAAAATTGATGAATGTGAATTAAAAGGGTGACAAAAACATACAATTTGATATCTACAATATTAACACAAGGCTATAATTCATTACATAATTTACTGCACCAAACCTCATTGGATTGATTGCAACTTTAATAGAGAATGAAAATTCAAATTCAACTTGAGACATATGCAAAAGAAGAAATGCTTATTGGAATCCTGAGCAATAGCTGGGTGCACCCTTCTGAAGTGGATATCAGGAGGCATAGTTTAATCTTTTCTGTCAAACTTGTATTTTCCAGTGGTGTAATTCCAGCTGCTTCCTTATGAAGAATCTATTCTATTTCTCTTTCTGTACTTTGCATTAAATTGTAATATCATTTACAATTTTTCTATCCCCATTTTTGCATTCTTCATTTCTTCAGAAACCAAGATTGCAACAGCCAAAAAAGTTCACAATTTCCAATAAAGATGGATTGTATGTCAATCACAACTTTCACAAAAAAATTAACTATTCAGAATTTTAAAACAATTAAACAAGAAAAGCCTCATTGTTAACACTTGTTTAATTCACAAACTATGCATTTAATTCCAAGGGAAAATTCAGCATTTCTTCAATCCCCAGAAGTATATAAAGTAAGCTCCACAACATATATCTATCCTCAAAGTTCCGTCAATTAAACTGGGAACTTAAATCACCACCTCCCCAAGCAAGCTAACAGGCCTAAATTATTCATAGAAAAAGCAAAATCCCACAAATACTGGATTCGTGAAATAAAAGCAGAACATAGTGGAGAAACTCAATAGGTCTGGTCGGCATCAAGGGAGAAAGAAACACTTCAATGCTACTCTATCAGAAATATACTCAAGGGAAAATGTCATAGGTTTTATAGAAAAAGAGCAAGTAAACAAAACAAAAGGAAAGCCCAGGAAAACATTAAAAAGATTTGGGGAAATGAAGATCAATGGAACAACAGAACTGAAGTTAATGGTAACAGCTTTAATTAAGGAACAAGGCATTGATTCAGAGGAGATTAGCAGAATAAAAGGTCAGTTCTGAAAACAAAAACATGAAAACAAGGTACAGATACTGGGGGAAAAGCAAATCAAATCGAAGGACAGTTCACAGTCTGCAGTTGTTAAACTCAGTATGAAGTTGAGAAGGCTGTTAAGTGCTAAACTGTAAAATAAAATGCTAGTCTTCCAGCTTGCATTGGGCTTCACTGGAATACTGCAGCAGACCAAGGAGAGAAATGTGAGCATGAGAGCAAGATGGTGTGTCGTGCACTGAAATAGAAAGTTGAAGTCATGTCTTCGGTTTGCGGTTTGAACAGAGATGTACTGTGAAGAAGTTACCAAGTCCAGGTTCACTGTGTGATGGAGAAAGTATTGCAACAAGCAGATTCAGTATAGAGTGAAAAAAAAACATGTAAACTGCGACTTCACCAGGCAGAAGTGCCATATGATCTTGGACATTGAGAAGGGAGATGAAAGAGCAAGTGTTCACCACCTGTGATTGCACAGGAAGATGCTATGGGAGGGTGTGAAGTGCTGAAAGTGATAGAAGTAGCCCAGGGTGTTACAGGGGGTCCTTCCCTTTGGAATGCTAACTGGGGAGTGGAAGATGTAATTGGTTGTGGCATCATGCTGGAGATGGCAAGAATGGACCTTTGAATATGGAAGTTGGTGGGATGGACAGTGAAGACAAGTGGAAGCCCACTTTGGTTCTCAGAGGAAGAGGAAGGGGTGAAGACAGAGGTGTGGAATGAGTCAGATAGAGATGATCCTCCCCTTCAAACACAGTGGGGGCATCCTCAGAAAAAAAAAGATGGCATATCAGAAATACAATTGTGGAAGGTAGACCCTTTAGAAAGAACGTAAAAGAAAATGGGAGAACTGAATGGAATAATTACTGGAATCCAGCGGTGAGGAAGTGTACTTGAGGTAGTTGTGGGAACTGGTGGGCTTCCAATGAATAATAGACAGAAGTGGGTACTGCAAATGCTAGAGATTAGAGTGGTGCTGGAAAAGCACAGCAGGTCAGGCAGCATCCGAGGAGCAGGAAAATCAACGTTTCAGACAAAAGCACTTCATTAGTAGACAGGCTGTCCTTGAAAACTGAGATAGAGAAAGAAAAAAGGAAGGAAGGAGTGGGAAATGTATCAAGTAAAGGTAGGAGAAGAATAGAAATTGAAAGTAAAAGTAATTAACTTTCCAGATCTGGACAGTCATTGATCTGCTCAAGAAAGAGTTACAGGGCCTGGCCCTGAAGTAGGATTGGAATAAGGAACGATCTTAAAATCCTGAAGTTTGATGTGGTTATTTGCATCTGCAGCTCATCAACTTTATCTACCAGGCTTTGTGTTCACTGAAAAGCAGTGCAACCTAACAAGTTATTTTGGAGTCATAGAGATGAACAGCACAGAAACAGACCCTTCAGTCCAACTTGTCCATGCCAACCAGATATCGCAACTCAATCTAGTCCCACTTGCCGGCACCCGGCCCATATCCCTCCAAATCCTTCCTATTCATATGCCCATCCAAATGCCTCTTAAATGTTGCAATTATCCCACCCTCCACCACTTCCTCAGCCAACTCATTCCATACACGTACCACCCTCTACATGAAAAGGTTGCCCTTTAGCTCTCTTTTATATCATTCCTCTCTCACCGTAAACCTATGCCCTCTAGTTCTGAACACCCATGCCAGGGAAAATACCTTGTCTATTTACCCTATCCATGCCCTTCATGATTTCATAAACCTCTAAGGTCACCCCACAGCCTCCAATATTCCAGGTAAAACACCCCCAGGCTATTCAACCTCTCCCTATAGCTCAAATCCTCTAACCCTGGCAACATCCTTCTAAATCTTTTCTGAACCCTTTCAAGTTCCACAACATCCTTCCGATAGGAAGGAGACTAGAATTGCATGCAATATTCCAACTGTGGCCTAACCAATGACCTGTACATCCACAACATATCTCCTAACTCCAATATTCAGTACTCTGACCAATAAAGGAAAGCATACTAAACACCTTCTTCACTATCCTATCTACCTGCGACTCTGCTTTCAAAGAGCTATGAACTTGCACTCCTGTGTCTCTTTGTTCAGCAACATTCCCTAGGACCTTACTGTTAAGTTTTTAAGTCCTGCTAAGATTTGCTTTCCCAAATGCAACATCTCACATTCATCTAAGTTAAACTCCATCTGCCAATCCTCAGCCCATTAGCCCATCTGATCAAGATTCCATTGTAATCTGAGGTAACCTCCTTTCCTGAAGAAGGGCTTATGCCCGAAACATCGATTCTCCTGTTCCTTGGATGCTGCCTGACCTGCTGCACTTTTCCAGCAACACATTTTCAGCTCTGATCTCCAGCATCTGCAGTCCTCACTTTCTCCTTCTTCACTGTCCACTACACCTCCAATTTTGGTGTCATCTGCAAACTTAATGACTATACCTCTTATACTCACATCCAAATCATTTATATAAATGACAAAAAGTAGTGGACCCAGCACTAATCCGTGTGGCACTCCACTGGTTAAAGGCCTCCAATCAGAAAAACAACTCTCCATCACCACCCTCCGTCTTTTACCTTTTGAGCCAGTTCTGTATCGAAATGGCTAGTTCTCCCTGTATTCCATAAGATCTAACCTTGCTAACCAGTCTCCCATGAGGAACCTTGTCGAACGCCTTACTGAAGTCCATCTAGATCACATCTACTGCTCTGCCCTCAATCCTTTTTAGTACTTCTTCAAAAACTCAATCAAGTTTGTGAGACATGATTTATTTCCTCTTAACCTGTTTTCACATAATACCTAACAATTTCTTGTGCAATCTCTCTCGCCTACTCTTATGTGCACCTTGTTTCTCCTTTCTAATGTTCCCTTCTCCTTAACAACTTAAACAAGTTTAAAATTACCGCAACAGCATGAGGAAAATGCTCTGCAAGGATAATGGTTCTGATTCAGTTCATTTATATCCCATTCCATTGTTTCAGTTCCTTTAAACAGGGAATCAGCCCTAAGGATTCTCCATCTTTCCAGTCAGGCACTTATCTGTTCTACCTTCCAATTTCTATATTCATTAATACCCAAGCCTGGGATGAATATATAAGTTACTGTGGGGGAGTCCAAAACCAGAGGACATAGGTTTAAAGTGAGAGGGGCAAGAGTTAAAATAGATCCAAGGGGCAACATTTTGATGCAAAGGGTGGTGCATGCATGGAATGAGCTGCCATGTGAAGTGGTGGAGGCTGGTACAATTACAGCATTTAAAGAAGGTACTTGGATAGGTACATGAATAAGAATGGTTTACAGGGTATGGGCCAAATGCTGGCAAATGGGAGTAGATTAACTTAGGATATCTCGTCGGCATGGATGAGTAGGACCGAAGAGTCTGTTTCTACGCTGTACATCTCTATGACTCTACTATCTGTGACATCCCTGGACTCATCTCTTTTCTAGCTCCCTAAAATCTGCTTGCAGGACCTTATCTCTCTTTCCATGCATGATGTTGGTATGAATATGGACCAGAGATTTGGCTGGTCACCTTACCTCCTGAACACTCTGCAGCCTCTATCACATCATACACCCTTTAATCAATCAATGAGGCAATATATCAATGAAAAATACATGAGAAAGTGCAACACTTGACCTACTCTCAGGAAATAAGACAGAGCAGGTGACCAAGGTGTCAGTGGGGGAGCACATTGGGGTCATTGACCATAATTCTATTAGTTTTAAAATAGTGATGGAAAAGGATGCACTGAATCCAAAAGTTAATATTCTAAATTGGAGGAAGGTCAATTTTGATGGTATTAGGCAAGACCTTTCAAAAGTTAATTGCAGGTGGATGTTCGCAGGTAAAGGGATGGCTGGAAAATAGGAAGCCTTCAGAAATAAGATAACGAGAGTCCAGAGACACTATATTCCTATTAGGGTGAACGGCGAGGCTGATAGGTGTCGAGAATGAGGGATGACTACAGAAATTGAGATTTTGGTTAAAAAACAAAGGAAGCATATGCCAGGCATAGACAGCAGAGATGAAGTGAATCCTTAGAAGCGTATATAGGCAATAGGAGTACACTTAAAAGAGAAATCAGGAGGGCAAAAAGGGGACATGAGATAGCTTTGACAGATCGGGTTAAGAAGAATCTAAAAGGGACTTTTTAAAATATATTAAAAGGATAAAAGGGTAAATAGGGAGAGAATAGGGCGCCTTTAAGATCAGCAAGGTTGCCTATATGTGGAATTACAAGAGATGGGGGAGATACTAAATGAGTATTTTGCATCAGTGTTTACTGTGGAGGAGGATGTGGAAGATACAGAAAGTGGGGAAATAAATAGCGACATCTTGAAAAATGCCCATATCACAGAGGTGGTGGTGCTGGACGTCTTAAAATGTGTAAAGATGGATAAGTCACTTAGACCTGATCAAGTATACCCTAAAACCTGTGGAAAGCTAGGAAGTGATTGCTGGGCCCTTGTATTTGTAACATCAATAGCCACAAGTGAGGTGCCACAAGACTGGAGGTTGGCTAATCTGGCTCCACTATTTAAGAATGGTAGTAAGGAAAAGCCAGGGAACAATAGACTGGTGATCCTGACGTTGCTGGTGGGCAAAACGTTGGAGGAAATTGGAGGAGTTATTTGTATTTAGAAAGGCAAGGACTTATTATGGTTTGTCAACATGGCTTGGTGTGTGGAAAATCATGTCTCATTAACATGAATTAGTGTTTTGGAGGAACAAAAGAGGATCGATGAGGGCAGAGTTGTGGACGCGATCGATATGGAATTCAGGAAGACATTTGTCAAACTTCTTCGTGCTAGACTGGTTAGCAAAGTTAGATCACATGAATACAGGGAGAACTAGCCATTTGGATACAGAACTGGCTCAAAAGGTAGAGGACAGAGGGTGGTGGTGAAGGGTTGTTTTTCAGACTGGAGGCCTGTGATAAATGGTGTAATACAAGGATCAGTGCTGGGCCCACTGCTTTTTGTCATTTATACAAATGACTTCAGTGTGAACATTGAAGGTATGGCAGTAAGATTGCCCCAAAATTGGAGGTGTAGCAGAAAGTGTACAACGGGATCTTGATCAGCCAATGGGCTGAGGAGTGGCAGGTGGAGTTTAACTTCGATAAACATGAGATGCTGTATTTTGGAAAGGCAAATCAGGGCTGGACATATATACTTAAATGGTAAGGTCCTAGGGAGTGTTGCTGAACAAAGACACCTTGGAGTGCAGGTTCATAATTCCTTGAAAGTGTAGTCACACGTAGATAGGACAGTAAAAAAGGCATTGGTATGCTTTCCTTTATTGGTTAGTGCATGGAGTATAGGAATTGGGAGATTATGTTGCAGCTGTACAGGACATTGGTTAGGCCATTTTTGGAATACTGCGTGCAATTCTGGTCACCATGCTATCGGGAGGATGTTGTGAAACTTGAAAGGGTTCAGAAAAAATTTACAAAGAACGTTGCCAGAGTTAAAGGGTTTGAGCTATCGGGACAGACTGAATAGGCTGCAGCTATTTTCCCTGGAGATTGGAGGCAGAGGGGTGACCTTATCAAGGATTATAAAATCATGACGGGTACGGATAGGGTAAACAGAAAGGCACAATGGATCTGCAAACATGAATATGGTTTCCCTGACATGGGCAGCCTAAAACTAGAGGGCACAGGTTTACCTGACACAGGAAAGATTTAATAGAGACGTAAGAGGCAACTTTTTCCACACAGAGGGCGGTGTGTGTATGGAATGAGATGCCAGAGGAAAGCGGCGGAGGCTGGTACAATTACAACATTTAAAAAAAAGTATCTGGATGGGTACATGAATAAAAAGGGTTTAGTGGGACATGGGCCAAATGCTGGAAAATGGGACTAGATTAATTTATGATATCTGGTCAGCATGGACAAGTTGGACCAAAGGGTCTGTACAGCTCTTATGACTCTAGTTTGGGGAAACTGCCATTAAAAGAATTTCATACCACTATTGCTTTTCTAATATTCTGCCTGCTCCCTTTTATAGTTGAGTCAAGGTTTGCATAAAGATTTCGAGCTCAGGTGCCGGTTGTCGTAGTTTTGGATACGTTCGTCAAGTTGGGAAATGGATTTGCAGACATTTTGTCTCGTCAAGGTCACATCTTCTGTGCTTTGGAGCCTCCTGTGAAGCTCTGTTGTACTCTCTTCTGGAATTTATTTGGTTCCGTTCCTGCTATTTCCAGTTGCTCCTTGTAATAGCCAGTATATTGGGTCTAGGTCAACATGTTTAATGGAGTCTGTGGAGGAGTGCCATGTTTCTAGAAATTCTCTGGATGTCCTCCGTTTAGCTTGTCCTGAGATCGCTGTGTTGTCCCAATCGAATTTGTAGTCCTGTCATCTGTGCATGCGGCTCCCAGGAACAGCTGTCATGGCGTTTAGTGGCTAGTTGGTGCTCATGAATGCAAATTGCTAGTTGTCTGCCTGTTTATCCGACAGTGCTGCATATAGTGTTTGCAGGGAATCTTGTAAATTATGTTTGTCTTGCACATGATAGGTATAGGTTCTTTTAGAATGCACGCAACACGACAGAGGACAAACAGGCAGACAACAAGCAATCCGCATCCACAAATATCAACTCGCCACTGAATGCAATAACCAGTTGTTCCTAGCAGCAACACACACAGATGACAAGGACCACAAATTCGACTGGGACAAAACACCAATCATAGGTCAAGTGAAATAGAGGACAGCCGGAGAATTTCTAGAAGCATGGCACTCATCCACAGACTCCATCAACAAACATGTAGACCCAGACCCAATATGCTGGCTACTACAGCAACCAACCAAAACCTGCAACCAGAAGCAGCAGGAATGGAACAAATTAAATTCCAGAAGACACGGTACAGCAGTGCTTCATAAGAGGCTCCAAAGCACTGAACACGTTACCTAAACAGGGGACAAAACACCTGCAAATCAACTTCCCAGTTTAGCGACCACACCCACAACTACGATATTTGAGTCACTTTAATATTGCCTCAAGTTGCATTCTTCAAAGGAATCATCATCCTCAACAGCATTCAGACCTAAATAGTTAGAAAGTGAGATGTATGGAGGGGACTCCTGCACACTCTGGTAGTCATCAATCCCATCTCAATCTGCTCACCCTTCAGCTGGAGTGTGACCACTTCCAGAAACATGTCATTCACAAAATTCTCTGTCTTGTGGATGCATTGTATTGTCTCCAGTTACCACTCAAATTCTGAAATCCAAAGCTCAAACTTGTCCAGCTGAAGACATTTCCTGCACATGTAGTCGCATGATTGTAGTATCTTGGAGCACCCAACCAAGGTGTCAGATACCCATTTGAAAGGGCAGGGATTTCCTGCTATAATTCAATGTACTGGACCACTAAACAAATTGATCAGAATAAAAAAGTATGACATCAAAGATGAGACTTCAATCCAAATTCAACTATTCCAGCTCCTTACCTTCGATCCTTCCCTCAACATTGAACTTAGTTCCATTGAGTACTGTCTCTCCCCGCTCTCTAATCAGACTCTTGACTTCACTCCAGAATCGCTCTTTCAATTTTTGCCTGTGTTCTTCTAGCCTAGTCTGTTCCGCTGCTGTACCCATTAGCCTGAACTACAGTTACACTTCCTGATTCAAGTTTGCAGATCCATCACACCTTTCTTTCTTCCTCAGGTCTCACCCTTACGAGAACTATATCCTGGTATTGCAATATTATGAGGAGAAAGTGAGGACTGCAGATGCTGGAGATCAGAGCTGAAAATGTGTTACTGGAAAAGCACAGCAGGTCAGGCAGCATTCAAGGAGCAGGAGAATCGATGCTTTTCCAGCAACACATTTTCAGCATTGTAATATTATGATCCCAGCTGATAGTAATTCTAGTAAGTAAGACTTCATTTTTTCAATTTGCTTGATGTGGTGATCAATCACTGGACATATTCAAATATGACTTTAACAAGAGAACTAAATTTATTATGCAAATGAAAAGAAACAAAACCTATGGCTATATACAACAATTTGGAAAGAATATCTTCTTAAACAATTAAAAATTCAACCAATTTTCCCTGCAATATATTTACAGAAACTTAATCCCAGTGGTCTCATTCCTATTTTTCTCTTTAAAATTTCTTAATAAACCGACAAGGCTCCAGTGTTTTTTCAGTGCACATTCACTAGATAGGATCCTCTTCATTACTGTGTCTTCCTGAAAGACATCGACAAAGGCTAATTTGCTCAATTTTCATATTGAACCTTTAAAGAAAAAGAAATTCACATTTGTGGCCCCTCTCCACCTGCTTCTCTGAAACTTAGCAACATTTTCAAACAAAAATTACTTTGACCCACTCTGACATGTCAAGTAAACAAGTCATCTTTGTAGCACAGAAAACCAAAAATGCATTCTCCTCTACTACAGAAACAAAGTCCCCAAAAATATAAACTTTCATCTTAGTACTATACCTTCAGGTACCCAAAGCTAAGCTCTAAAATTTCCTTCCCAAACCCCTGTACCATCATGTCTCTTGCTCCCATGAGATCTGGCATTAAACTAATCAATCAGTTACCATGGTTTTGGCTAGTAACTCTCTCTCTGGCTCAGTTTTTTGTTAAAACTGATCTCTGGAGTGCTGTGGAGGAGTTTATTATCTGGATGTAGGTTTGCTTGCTGAGCTGGAAGGTTTGTTTCCAGACATTCCATCACCATACTAGATAACATCTTCTATGAGCCTCTGGATGAAGCACTGGTGGTGTAGCCCGCTTTCTATTTATATGTTTGGGTTTCCTTGGGTTGGTGATGTAATTTCCTGTTCCTTTTCGCAGGGGGTGGTAAATGGAATCCAAGTCAATGGGTTTGTTGATAGAAGCATGGCATTCTAACTGGAGCTCTAAGAGGTCTTGTGCATCTCTGTTTGACTTGTCCTAGCCAAAGTGGTGCCCTTCTTCATCCGTATGTAAGGATACTATTTAGAGTGGGTCATGTCTTTTAGTGGCTAATCGATGTTCATGTATCCTGGTGGCTAGTTTCCTGCCCGTTTGTCCAATGTACTTTTGTTACAGTTCTTGCAAGGTATTTCATAAGTTACATTAGTTTTGCTTGCGTTCTGCTTGTTTGACACTATACAGACAAAACACATCCAGAAACCCTTAGCCACACTCCACTACATCACAAGACATCTCAGAAATGACTGTCAGACTACTCAGACTCCTTGGCATCATGGTAGCCCACAAACCCACCAACACGCTAAAACAGCAGCTAATGAACTTGAAAAGACCCCATACAGACAACAAGCAAAACTAATGTCATTTACAAAATACCTTGCAAGAACTCTTAACAAATATACATTGGACAAACAGGCAGAAAACTAGCCACCAGGATACATGAACATCAACTAGCCACTAAAAGACATGATGCACTCTCACTAGTATCCTTACACATACGATGAGGAAGGACACCACTTTGGGACAACACATCCATCCTAGGACGAGTCAAACAGAGACACACGAGAATTCCTAGAAGCATGGCATTCCAACTGTAACTCTATCAACAAACACATTGACTTGGATCCCATGTACCATCCCCCCTGAGAAAAAGAACAGAAAATGACATCACCAAAGGAAATGACATCACCGCAGGAAATGCCATTACCAATCCAAGGAAAACCAAACATATAAACAGAAAGTGGGCATCGCCACAAGTGCTTCATCCAGAGGTTCACTGAAGATGTTACCTTGTATGGCGACGAAATGTCTGAAAACTCCAGCTCAGTGAGCAAACTTACATCCAGAACCTCAATCTGAGCTACAAATCTTCTCAAAACTCACTAGCGTTTATTATGCTAAGAAATTGCATATGCATTTTATTGTTGATCGTAAGCTTTAGCAAAATGCCTTCGATTCTGTGATTTTGTGACATTGCTGCTGTCGAGTAAGATTAACTAATTCTCAAATTTACAGCCTGATTTTAGAGTATTTATTTCACAGAAAAACAGAATGGCTACTGTAGAAAGAAGCCAATTGACCCACTGTATCCATGCCAGGACTCAGAATAATTCAGCTACTCTCAATAATTTTTGAAGTGAGAGGAGAAAAATTTAAAAAGGGACCCGATGGGCAACTTTTCCACATAGAACGTGATTTGTCTGTGGAATGAACTATCAGAGGAAGTGGTTGATGGAGGTACGGCTACAACATTTAAAAGACATTTGTACAGATACACGAGTAGGGAAGATTTAGAGGGATATGGGCCAAATGCAGGCAAAAGGGAACTAGTTTATTTTGGGAAACTTGGTCGGCATGGACTGAAAGATCTCTGTGTTGTAGGAGTTTCTGACTAGCATTCCTGTTGGTTCCACTGAATTAACTCCAGACAATTACCCAAAACCTCTCTGAAAGCCATGATTAATTCAGTTCAAGTTGATCAAGGTTCACAATAACATTCAGGTTTTTGAACTCTACGTCAATATTTATGAAGCCCAAGATTCCAAGTACATTACTAACCCTTCTGCATTCAATGATGTGCGCACATATAACCCCAGTTCTGGCAACATCCTGGTAAATCTCTTCTGAACACTCTCCAGCTTAATAATATCCTTCCAAGAACAGGGAGACCAGAACTGGACACATCAGAAGAGGCCTCAATGTCCTGTACACCTTCAACATGACCTCCCAACTCAAAGGACTGAGCAATGATGACAAGATTAGATTATTTTACAGAGTGGAAACAGGCCCTTCGGCGCAACAAGTCCACACCGACCCGCCAAAGCGCAACCCACCCATACCCCTACATTTACCCCTTACCTAAGACTACGGGCAATTTAGCATAGCTAATTCACCTAACCTGCACGTCTTTGGACTATGGGAGGAAACCGGATCACCTGGAGGAAACCCACACAGACGCGGGGAGAACGTGCAAACTCCACACAGTTGCCTGAGGTGGGAATTGAACCTGGGTCTCTGGCGCTGTGAGGCAGCAGTGCTAACCACTGTGCCACTGTGCCGCCCACCAAGCATGCCAGGTTTCTCTTTCACAAAACTACCCGGGCCCTACCTTTAATTGTGCAAGTCTTGCCTTTGTTTGTTTTTACCAAAATGCAATACCTCACACTTATCCAAACTAAACTCCATTTGCCACTCTTCAGCCCATTGACCCAAATGATCAAGATCTCTTTGTAATTTTAGACAACATTTTTCATTGTCCATTCTACCAATAATCTTGGTGTCATCCACAAACATACTAACCATGTTTTTTATATTTCCATCTAAACCATTTACGTAAATGACAAAAGTGGACCCAGCATCAATTCCCGTGGAATACTTTGGTCACAGGCATCCAGTACGAAAAACAACCCTCCACCATCATTCTGTCTCCTGCTGTTATGGCAATTTTGTATCCAATTGGAAGTTCACAGTGAATCCTGTGTGATCTAACTTTATTAGTTAGCCTACCATGCAGAATCTTGTCAAAGGCTTTACTAAAGTCCAAATAAACAAACAATGTCTATCATTCTGCACTCAATCCTCTTGATTTCCCTTGCACAAAACCATGCTGACTATCCCTTATCGGTCTCGGCTTCTCCAAATGCATATATCTCCTATCTTTCAGAATCACTTCCAATAACAGGGGCAGCACAGTGGCTCAGTGGTTAGCACTGCTACCTCAACAGTGCCAGGACCAGGTTCAATTCCAGCCTTGGACAACTATCTGTGTGGAGTTTTCACGTTCTCACAGTGTCTGCGTGGGTTTCTTCCAGGTGCTCCGGTTTCCTCCCACAGTCCAAAGATGTGCAGGTTAGATGTGCTAAATTGCCCATAGTTTTCATGGATATGTAGATTAAGTGCATTCGTCAGGGGTAAATATAGGGTAGGGGAATGGATCACAGTGGGTTACTCTTCGGAGGGTCGGTGTAGACTTGTTGGGCTGAAGGGCCTGTTTTCACACTTTAGGGATTCTAATTCTGAACCTCCCCACCACCAAAGTGAGACTCACAGGTCTCTAGTTCCCAGACTTCTCCTTACAACTCTTCTTAAAGAAAGGCACAACATATGCTACTCTCCAGTCATTCAGCACCTTAAGCATATTCATAGAAGACACAAATATTTCTGCAAGGGCCCCACAATTTTCTCACTAACTTCCCCACAAAGTCTTGGGATACACAAGGTCAAGTCCTGGAAATTTATCCACCTTCATATTTTCTAAGACCTCCACCATTTCCTCTTATGTCATAGGAGCTATTTTCAAAATATCAGTATTTATTTCTTTGAGTTCTCTGGCCTTCATTTATTTCTCCACATTAAAAACTGATGCAAAATATTCATTTAACTCTCCCCTTATCTCCTGATTTCAACACAATTATGACCTTATTAATCTTTAAGGGGCCCTTACTTGCTTGCGAGTTGCTGTCTTGCTCTTAATGTATATGCAGAATCTCTTTGATTATCCTTAACGTTATTTGCCAATCTAGACTCTCTCATATCCCCTTCTTTCCCTTCCCGATATCCATTTCTTAAGAATGCTCTTACACTTTATACTGTCCAACAGATTCATTTGAACCCTGTTTTCTTTATCTAATTTACAATTCTTTATTCTTGACTAGAACCTCAATATCTTGATTCCATCCATTGTTCTTTAATCCTACCAGCCTTACCTTTCAGTCTAACAGGAACATAATGACTCTGAACTCTTGTTATCACACTCTTAAAGCCTCCCACTTATCAGTCATGCCTTGACCGCAAACTTTCTACTCCAATCAACTTTGAAAATTCTTGTCTCATTCCATTAAAATTTGTCTTACTCCAATTAAAAACTTTTATTTTTAATGGAAGGCTTATACTTTTCTCTAACTATTTTAAAACCAATAGAATCCTGATCATTAAAGCCAAAGTGTTCCCTTGTTATCACTTCAGTCACTTGCCCTGTTTTATTACCCAAGAGAACATCAGGTTGCTCTATCTCTAGTAGGGACATTTACATCCTTTAGATGAAGAAAATTTTCTTGTATCATTTAATAAATTCTTCACCATCCAAACCTTTCACATTACAGTGGTCTCAATCAATGTTTGGAAAATTAAAATCATCTACAATCTTATTATTCTTACATACATGAGATCTCTCCAAATATTTGTTCATCACCTTCCCTCCGACTATTGGGAAGTCTATAGCACAATTCCATCAAGATGATCATGCCACTTTTATTTCTAATTTCAACCCATATATTTTCACTGGAAAAATTTTCAGAAACAACTTCTCTAGTCACAGCAGTAATGCTTTCCTTAATCAAAAACACCACATCCCCATCTCTTTTGCCTCTCTTTCTAACTTTCCTTTAGCATCCGGAACATTGGAGTTGCTGGTCCTGTCCATCCCTCAGCCAAGTTTCTGTAATAGCTATGATGTCCCAATCCCATATCCCCAAATATGCCCTGAAATCTTTGTATTTAATTTCACTTGCCACCTGTCTATCCATTCCATCAGCACATCTTTCTCAATTCATTATTTTCTGACTCTGAATTGGTCTTTGTTTGTGTTTCATAGCTAACCTACAATGTTTGCAGACTTAGCTTTATTTGTTCCTTTACAAATAAGTGATCAACTTGTTACCAGCACCAGATCTAGTGATCCGTCCTTCCTAAAGAATCTTCCAAAAAATTCTTCAAATACTCAATCCTTTCTTTGCCCTTTATATCCTAGGTAATATTACGATAATTAAAGTCCCCCCCATTATAAATACTCCAAACGTGGTACATGGTTACCAACTATAAAGGTACTCATCTACAAATCCTCCTTCACTTTGGTCACAACAGTTCTGTTCGCAAAGAGCCAGTGACACTTTCCAACTCATTTAAATGGTCTGGTTGTTCTGCAAGAAACAGATCTTGTCCTATCATAATCCATAATTCTTGTCTTTATCTCTCAGCTCTTTCCAATTGTATAACATAAACTGTGTCTGCTCTGTTCTCAAAGACCTGCTTAACCAGTTCTGATCAAAGACTTCCATCAGAAAACTTTTCTATTCATAGAATCTTGCTTATTTCTTCTCTACACAAACTGTCAGTATGCTTGAAACCACCAAACAGAAAATGCTGACAACCCAGCTCAACTGCAATTAGTTTTCTCACTTCCTGTTGCTTCTTAGCTGATCTGCATGGCAAACTCAGGACACATGGGCACTTCTTGGAATTTCAAAATGTCATAATCAAGAAACTAATTTTCCTAATTTAAAATACTCCCCAGTCCCTTGTGACCTTATAAGGGCATCACGCAAAAGAAAAATGAGATTTTTCTGCTTCATGTATTATCACACCTGAATAACTCGTTTCAAAGAATATTTAGTATCCAGTCTTGTCCTTTTGACACTAATCTCTCACCAGCACATCATATTGCCACATGGTCAACTGTGACTGAAGTTTAAAATTTATTGCACTCCACTCATTTATGTTCAAGTAAACACAAACATTATTCATTTTCCCTTGATTATGACCATACCAAATACATGATTATTTTAGTATCATGCCTCTGCCAATTCTTTGCGCTGTGATTAACATTTCTAATGTTACCAAGTTCCTGGCCCCATACAAAGTTGATGTAAACTCTCCAAATAGGTGTTATTTCCTTTGCAGGCCTTTCTTGGATACTTTCCTAAAAGTGCCAGCAGAACTCTTTCTAGCCATGTCACTGTTGCTGATATGAACCACGACCTTTGCCTATTCACCTTCCCTCCTCAGAGTGCTCTGCAGCCACTCAGGAACAACTCAGAAGGCAATATACTATCCTAGATTCAAATCTACAACCACAAAGACACCCAAGTGTTCCCTAACTATACAAATCCCTATCACTCTTGCTTTCTGAATAATCCCGTGTCCCTTAGCTCTGGCTGCTCTCTCCAGAGGAATTATCATTCTCAACAGTATTCAGAACTTTTTCCCCCCTCAATGAAAAGTGGTAGCAAAAAAAAAATCAAATACACAATTTTAGAAGTCTGCTCAAAATTACCATTTATTCATATAGTGAGAGGGAAATGAACACAGATCAACTGAAATTTTCAAGACTGAAATAAATGTTTGTTTAAAAAGAGCAACAATGGAAATGGATCAAAAGTTGATGTGGAGCGATGGGAGTTGTATGGAGTTGAGGTACCAAACAAAAGTGAACAGAATGACGCAACAGACTTAAGACGTTGAAATATCCATTGCAGAATTTTTGCGATGCTACAAATTGAAGGGTAACAAAATTGTACAACTGTGGTATGTGAATGGAATGAGCTGCCAGTGGATGTGGTGGAGGCTGGTACAATTGCAACATTTAAGATGCATTTGGATGGGTATATGAATAGGAAGGGTTTGGAGGGATATGGGCCAGGTGCTGGCAGGTGGGACTAGACTGGGTTAGATTATCTGGTCGGCATGGACAGGTTGGACCGAAGGGTCTGTTTCTATGCTATACGTCTCTATGACTGTATGACTAGCTGCGAGACAGAGCACAGACATGGCAATATTCGAGATTTGGGGAATTAAACAGTGCATCAACAGGTATACAGCACATAACTCCTGGTCAATTCTTCAAAAATGAAAGCATTTTGACGTCCTGATTTTGAAGTTATGCACCAAAGCAACAGTCGCTCAAAACGATCTCACTGATAAATACAAAACGCAATGCATAAATCCACACAGCAAGATAGTGCTACCCTGAGTCAAATCCAAAGTGATAAGAGATGCCTGCCTCCTGTACAAACGATCCCTCACACATCACTGGGGAATGAGAAAGGAAAGGGGTGGAGGAGGCAAGAGGTGGGGTGGAGAAGAGGGGCAAAGGGAGGCAGGGAGAAGGAAGGCAAAGGAAAAGGGGGGAATGCACTGACAGAATTAACAAGAGGCTGATGGTCGGGTTCTGGCATCAGCCGTGTGTTGAAACGCACCCGCTTGTGGCACCGATATCAACGTGACGACAACAACAGCGCGGAAGAGCCACATCGGCACTCGAAACGTTAAATCTGCGTATCTGCCTCCTCTTCACGGAATGCTACCAGTTGTGAAGAAATTCAGCACTTTCTGGTTTGATTTTTGATTATTCTAGCAGCAGATCTGTCCCTGCAATGCACCAAAGGTCGATACCAGCGGAAATAAAGGCACCGGCGAAATCCCACGGCCGTCAGTGTCAGATAATAATAATAATAACAACAAACAACGAAGGGGCCCAGCTGAACGACAGGGCAAACCACACACGAGCTCCGTGGATCTCCGCACGGCCGGTTCCAGTCAGTCCCGCCTGTTCACTACATCACCTCCCCCCCCGCGCAGCCCCATCCCATCGCCCCAGCGCTCACGGGGGCCCGCTCAGCTCGAGCCGGCGGGCGCAGCCAATGGCGCGCGGCCTGTTGCCAGGGAGACGCTCGCTTTACCTGGAGGGGGCGGTTGGGAAACGCGCGATCGGGCCCAACCTGGCTCGAGCCTTTTTCAAGTTCCCCTGACACCGGGTCGGAACCGGCCCCCGCCGGATCCGCATGAGATCCCGCGAGATGTCACTCCCACATTCCCCCCCCCCCAGTCACGCCCGCCTGAGAATTACTCACATGCTAAATCACTATTTTCAACATTCACCTTTGAACAGCACGAGATGTGAGGGAAGGAATGCAATCTCTCAGTTACTGCCTTGACGATGAACCACCAGGAACTAGTCCCTCCCCGCCCCTTTTAATTCACGCATCCTCCCTTCCTTCGCCCGCCTCATGCCCAGGAAACGTCAAACACAAAAACAATGTCTGTCTCTCGCCCCCCTCCCCTCCCCTCCCACGGCGGAATGCCGCCCGGTGCGGGTCAGCCTGTGATCGCTTCAGACGCGTGTCCATGGGAGAGGTTCAGATGTATAAGTCTTTCCGCACTTTGCGAAGCGGAGAATCTGGGATGTGTGTTTCCCCCGCTTTTTTTCCCCCGCAAGACAGCTTCAAATCTCGCGCGACGTGGAGAGGGAGGAGGGGTCGACAGCTGCAACATGGCCGCCGAGGTGTTGTGTTGTGAACAGAGTCATCTCAAAATGTGAAGGGAGCTACCTGACTGCGCTGGGGGAAACTTTAAACAAGGGGGGAAAATTTTCCAGGTAAAGAAATTGGAAGTTTACATTTTACGAGAGCCTTGCAGAAGTATCTCCAGTTCATCTTTGCATTTTAATTGAGTTAGGCATTATAGGTAATGAGTGGATAAAACAACACCATTTTTAGTGATTTCCTTCGTAGAAGTAGATCACTTGAAAGTACATGTTTTGCCCACATTGGAACCCCATGTTACAAGTAATAAAGCAAATCAAATAACTTGCCTGACATAATTAATCCATCAATTTGGTGTGGTGTTCTTGGTTGGGGAAAAAAGACTTGGGGGGGTGGGGGGAAGAATATGATTCAATGACTATCAATATATTAAACTGTTGCTTGATTAGTGTTTAGGGCAGTGCTCCCAATTTTGTGGCCAGTCTTCAGCTGTTAATGACCCACTGATGTGTGTTTGAGTCCATACAGGCCCATTAGGGAAATATCTGTTCCTGAAAGGCAAACTTCATATGATTCAATAGCTTCACAATCATCATTGCTAAGACTTATTTTATTTAAGATTTAGTTTATATTAGCATAAGTTGCTGTAATGGGATTTGAATGTGTCTGTTAATTGAAGTATCTCATATAATACTATCATATTAACATATTATCAGTTTGTTGATATCTCAGACCAAAGGGCATCAGGATTTGTTTGAGAGCTGAGGAAAGAGGTGGATATATGGTGAAGTATGAGAACCAAACTTGATGATGACTTTTATTTAACTGTTTAAAAATATGAATTTCATTAACAAATTGTCATCTTCATTTTTGAGGCTCAAAAATGCTAGGTTGTAACATCGATCCATATTTTGGGGCAATTGTGAATGGATGCATTTGCCACTTTAAATTTGATTCCTCCTTGCCATATATCATTCATAAACCTTATAATCTTCAGAAATTTGTTTAAAATTGAGTTGCTCAGGTACATCCCACATAAAATCCTATTGGTGCATGGCTCCCCTTCCCTGTTTTGTCTAGCATTACCTGCACGTTCCACAGAATTTAAAATCTATTTGAACTGAATCTGAAATTACCCTACTGTTGTTATTTTTCCTCCTTTTGGAGCTCTTATTGCTCTATTTCCTTGACTACCGTCAGCATTCACAAAATCCATCCTTTCAGGAAACTGATGCTACTATCAATCTGAAATGTTGTCTGTTTCTGTCCACAATCTGAGCTGCTAAGTATTTCCAGCTTCTCATTTTACTTTTGGTTTGCAGTATTTTGCTTTTATCTTGGAGGAAACTTTATCCCTTTTTCTTACTACTTCATACAATTCTGACCCACTTACAAAATATAATTGGACATTCTGCACTGAAGGCACTTTGTATAACTGCTGTTGCTTGTGATTGGTAGAGTTGATTTGATTATAAACATGTATGCATAAGTTCTGCTAAGAAATGTAAACTCAAATGGTTTGTTTGTTCTCTTTGGGAAAGAATTGGAAAAGATATCAAACTAATTATTTTCTACTTGTTATGAAGCACTTGTGGATGTGAAGTGAAGACCAGTTCATGTTAAGTAGCAAAATCCTTAGGTTCCTAGCTATTTCATATGATTCAATATCTAAACAATTAGGTGATTGACTTAAAAGGCAGATTTGAAAATCTGAGAAATAACAGATTAGAATGAGCAGCTAATGAAACTTAAGAAATAAAATTGCTACAATGTTGCTTTGCCAAGATGCCAGTGGATGTGCTCTTTAAGATGTGTTGGGAAATTGGAGACAAAATTGCGCCAATGGAATATGTGTGTGACTAGCTGTTAGGTTTTATTTTTGGGATAGTTTGTTCAATGTTTTCATTGGTTGAGAGTCAACTATTCATAAATATGGATGCCACACATCTCAATATCACTTTTTTTTTTCTCTGTTTTGACTATTTGTCACTGACTTTCAGGTCTTAATATTGCAGAATAACTTGAAGCACAAATGAGGCCAATTCAGCCCATTGTATCTTCATTGGCTCTCTAAGTGAACATTTCACTTTGTGCCATTCTTCGTTTTTCCCTCCTAATGCTACACTATTCCTTTTTAGTTAATACCTGAATCCACTTTCAATGTTTCAGTTGAATTTTTACTTGTTTTACCAATTCATTTAAATCCTTGCAATCCCATTTTTGATCTTTTCTAGAGTGGGAAAAGTTTCTCCCTCTCTTCTTGGTCCATACACCTCATGATTTTGAATACCTCAATTAAGTTTTCTCTAATTTGTCACTCCTCCAAAGAACAAGAGTCCCAACTTTTCACTCTTGGTTCGGAATTGAACATGCTCATCCCTGTGACCATTCTTGTGAATCTTTTCGATGAGCTTGCTGATATTTTTTCACCCTTCCTACCATGTGGCACTGCATGCAGTATTGCAGCTGAAGTCAAACTGGTCTTTGATACAGTTGGAAGTAACTGCCTTGCTGTGAATCCCTTTTAATAAAGCCTGAAATATTGTATGCTTTATGAACCACCCTTTAAATCTTTCCTGCTGCTTTCAATGATTTATGCACCTTGTTTCCTCTGCGCCTGGTCTTCCTTAAGAGTTTTTTATGTATTCGCTCCATGTTCTTCCAACTGAAATGAACCATTTCACATTTCTCTGCCAAAGGAGGAGAGACAAGTTTTTTTTGTACAGAGGATGATAAGTGCTATCAGAGGAAGTGATAGAAGCAGATACAATAGCAATATTTTAAGAGGCATCTTGACAGATGCATGAGTAGGCAGGGTAAAGGGAGATGCAGACTGTATAGAGGCAAAAGGTTTTAGTTTCGAAAAGCATTGTATATCAGTGCAGTCTTGGTCGGCTGAAGGGCCTGTCCTTGTGCTGTACTGTTATCGAGTCATAGAGATATACAGCACAGAAACAGACTCTTCGGTCCGACTCATCCATGCCGACCAGATATCCTAAATTAATCTAGCCTCATTTGCATTTGGCCCATATCCCTGTAAACCCTTCCAATTCATATACCCATCCAGATGCCTTTTAAATGTTGTAACTGTACCAGCCTCATCCTCTGACAGCTCATTCCATATATGCAGCACACTCTGCGTGAAAATGTTGCCCCTTGCATCCATTTTAAATTTTTCCCCTCTCGCCCTAAACCTATGCTCTCTAGTTCTGGACTCTTTCCCCACCAACCCAGGAAAATGACTTTGTCTATTTATCCTATCCATTCCCCTCACGATATCATAAACCTTGATACAGTCGCCCTTCAATCTCCAATTGAGGGAAAACAGGCAAAACAGCCCCAGTCTATTCAGTCTCTCCCAAGGGTCAAACCCTCCAACCCTGGCAACATCCTTGTAAATATTTTCTGAACCCTTCTTGACCAGAATTGCACAATATCCCAAAAATAGCCTAACCAGTGTCCTATGTGGCTACAACGTGACCTCCCAACTCCTATACTCAATGCTCTGACCAATAAAGGAAAGTATACCAAATGCTGCCTTCACGATCCCGTCTTCCTGAAACTCCACTTAGTATGTGTATGCCCATTCCACCAACTTAGCTTTGTACTTTTCAAAGTTCTCCACAACTTAAGATGCACCTTTTTCATGTAATGGGAAAGAGTTCCACTTTCTTCTGCCCTTAAGTGCAGTAAACAGCAGCTTGATTCTAAATCTGACATCATATTTTTGTGTATAAAAGATATACAAAGGCAAGTAGATGGAGTGAGTGCACATATGAACCAGGCATGTGTTTACTGAATGGCGGAACAGCTAGGAGTAGTTATACATCAAATTGTGTTCTTATTGTAGCACAGTTGATTACCACATAATGTTGGTTTTGCTAGAGCTGCTTTTGTAAATACTGTATGAGATTTTTACTTCGCAGTTTTCATTTTGTATTTTATGGGAAGGAGAAGCAGCAAAGAAAAATTTGTGAAATCAACTGTGACCATGAGTTGCTGTCTTGATTTAACTTTAATCGTGCATGCTTAAATGTCTAAATCCAGATGCATAAACATGACTTAACAATACTGAATGACATTTACAACATTTTTTTCTTTATAGTCCCAGAAATATAAATTAATCTGCAATCTATTAATTTGATCCAAATTCTCAATCGGTATGCACCTCATTGTGTCACACAAAATTGAGCGGTTCCATCATTGCTCCCATCTATATCAATGATAAAAATGCTAAGTAACAGTGGTTTACTGCCTGTAACCTGACCCTGCAGCAAGATACACTTCTTCCTGATGATCTGCCTGCAAAATTGAAGTAATTTGTCAGTTCAGTCACTGCTGAACAATTCCCAAAATATGTAATGGTTATTAGTAGATTTTTATATGGCACTTTGTCAAAGATATTTTGGAAATGATTTTGTCATCCAGTGGTTTGCTAATCTCCAAGAACTTGGTCAGGATTATGAGAGAGGACCTTCATTTCCTAAAGCCCTGTCTGTGTTCCATAATTCCTGAATTCTTGAAGGAATCATAAATCACATCATCTGCAACTGACATCAAATTGACTGGCTTGTAATTCCCAAAGTCCAAATTCTTCCAGTTAATTATCGGAATTGCAAGAGTTATACTGCTTTTTGTTGGTAGTACCCCAGATATCAAAAGAGTTAGGGAATATGAGCCAGTAGTGCGCATACGATATATCCATTCCTTCAATAGCCTGGGGGATTTGGAATCAGTCTGAGCCGCGTAATCATTGAATGTTTTAAATTTGACTATTAAGTAAATTTTATTGGATCTAAATCAATAACACTTGGCATCTAAGCATCATTATCCACGATTAAATACAGTTCTCATTGATTATTTCACACTTGAGCTATATCCCGAAAGTAAAATTAAACGTTAGGAGAATTAGTGGGTATTTGCAGCTGGACTTTAAAACAATATGGTACAGTATGGCAGGAGGCAAGTCATACCTTTTAATATGTCCAATGGGTTAAGGTTAAGGGAAACAAGAATAAAGTTCCTGATGTCATCAGTTCCTGAATTCTACAAAGCCGAAATGGCTTGAAATTTGGAAATTGACAATGTTAGCAGAGCAGTCAGCACCAGCCCAACATGTTCCTAGTTTTCTGATACTATACCTTGCTCCCTGTTTTGGCTTTTGCTTTGATACAGTATGATACTAGGAAGCCTAGTGATGGGAGATAAGGAAATAGCAGGAGAACTTAACAAGTACTTTGCGTCAGTTTTCACAGTGGAAGACATGAGTAATATCCCAAAAATTAAAGGGTGTCACGGGGCTGAGTTGAGTATGGTTGCCATTACGAAAGAGAGAGTGCTAGAAAAGTTAAAAAGTCTTAAAATTGATAAATCTCCTGGCCCCGATGGGATACACCCTAGAGTTCTGAGAGAGGTGGCTGAGGAAATAGCAGAGGCATTGGTTGAGATCTTTCAAGAGTCACTGGAGTCAGGAAAGGTCCCGGACGATTGGAAGATGGCTGTTGTAACCCCCTTGTTCAAGAAAGGATCAAGGCAAAAGATGGAAAGTTATAGGCCAATCAGCTTAACCTCGGTTGTTGGTAAAATTCTAGAATCCATCATTAAGGATAAGGTTTCTAAATTTTTGGAAGAGCAGAGTCTGATTAGAACAAGTCAACATGGATTTAGTAAAGGGAGGTCATGCCTGACAAACCTGTTGGAATTTTTTGAAGAGGTAGCAAGTAGGTTAGACCAGGGAAACCCAGTGGATGTGGTCTATCTAGACTTCCAAGAGGCCTTTGATAAGGTGGCACACGGGAGACTGCTGAGCAAGGTGAGGGCCCATGGTGTTCGAGGTGAGCTGCTGGGATGGATTGAGGATTGGCTGTCTGACAGAAGGCAGAGAGTTGGGATAAAAGGTTCTTTTTCAGAATGGCAGCCGGTGACGAGCGGTGTCCCGCAGGGTTCGGTGCTGGGGCCACAGCTGTTCAGATTATATATTAATGATTTGGATGAGGGAACCGGGGGCATTCTAGCAAAGTTTGCCAATGATACGAAGTTAGGTGGACAGGCAGGTAGTACTGAGGAAGTGGGGAGGCTACAGAAGGATCTAGACAGGTTGGGAGAGTGGCCCAGGAAATGGCTGATGGAATTTAACGTGAGCAAGTGCGAGGTCTTGCACTTTGGCAAAAAGAATAAAAGCATGGACTACTTTCTAAATGGTGAGAAAATTAATAAAGCCAAAGCACAAAGGGATCTGGGAGTGCTAGTCGAGGATTCTCTAAAGGTAAACGTGCAGGTTGAGCCTGTGATTAAGAAAACGAATGCAATGTTGTCTCTTATCTCAAGAGGGTTGGAATATAAAAGCAGAGATGTACTACTAAGACTTTATAAAGCTCTGGTTAGGCCCCATTTGGAGTACTGTGTCCAGTTTTGGTCCCCACACCTCAGGAAGGACATACTGGCACTGGAACGTGTCCAGCGGAGATTCACACGGATGATCCCTGGAATGACAGGTCTAGCATATGAGGAACGGCTGAGGGTATTGGGATTGTATTCGTTGGAGTTTAGAAGATTAAGGGGAGACTTAATAGAGACGTACAAAATAATACATGGCTTGGAAAAGGTGGATGCTAGGAAATTGTTTCCGTTAGACGAGGAGAGTAGGACCCGTGGACACAGCCTTAGAATTAGAGGGGGTCATTTCAGAACAGAAATGCGGAGACATTTCTTCAGCCAGAGAGTGGTGGGCCTGTGGAATTCATTGCCACGGAGTGCAGTGGAAGCCGGGACGCTAAATGTCTTCAAGGCCGAGATTGATAGATTCTTGTTGTCTAGAGGAATTAAGGGCTACGGGGAGAACGCTGGTAAGTGGAGCTGAAATGCGCATCAGCCATGATTGAATGGCGGAGTGGACTCAATGGACTTTTTTCTTTAAGTTTGGTTTTTTTTTGTCACTTATGACTTCTGTCAATACTTTAGGTGCCATGATGAGGTGACTTACAACACTTTTCATTGTATTTTTCTTGTAAACGTACATATGGCAATAAATTCTAATGACATTGTGCAAGGCCAGCCAGCGATACCCACATCCTACAAATGATTAAATATTTTTTAAAAAGCCCAAATTTGAAATTCCCAAAGTCTAAGGCCAAAATTCTGTTCGCTGTCTTAATTACCTGTTGAATCCCCATGTCACTTTTTCAAGAAGCGTAGAAAATTGGAGCAGGATTATATCCTTCAGCCCTTCGGGTCTGCTGTGCTACTCATTATGATCGTGGCTGATCATCCAACTCAACAGCCTGTTCCTGTTTTCCTCCTGTATTCTTTGATCTGTTTACTCCCAATTGCTATATTCAACTCCTCTTTGAAATTGTATGATGTTTTGGCTTTGACTATTTTCTCTAGTTGCAAATGCTACAGGTTCACCACTTACTTGGACCTTTTAAAATTAGTTATTCTGATTCTAATTTCTGCTCCATTCTTCCACTTATTTCTGTCCATTCCTGTCACAATTTGATTATTGTTCACCTCTTGACTATCCTGCACCTTTGCTGTTTTGTTTTTTAATGTCTAAACTTTCCTTCAGCTGAACACCCCTTTGCCTCTGTCCATTAATTTCAACCCTATCTACAACCTTATTTATGCAGTTCACCAGAGCACTGGTCCCAGCATGGTTCAAATTAAGCATGTTCCAACAGGATAGTATTCTCTTTCCCCTGTCAGTGCCCTATGAATTGGAACCCACTTCTCCCACACCAATCTTTGAGCCTTACGCCAATTCATTTATGACTCCGGCATTAACCCTGATATTATGATTATAGTTTTACTTTCCAATTTAGGCCCATAATGCTCATAATTTCACAGCAGAGCCTATTTCCTACCAAGAAAGTAGGACTAAGAGGGTGAGGCCAACTTTAGCAATTGTTCTTAGCTGGCTAGCTCAAGTTCTGCTCCCACTGAAAACTAGGAGGTTCAGGTAGGATCTACTTCTGGCTACCAAAGGAAGATGGCAGGAAAGAGCCTGGTTTCTAGCCGTACAGGGAGTTGTCAGCCGGACTGGGAATTTCTGGGCACCCAGCAAACTGCTGAATTAATGGTGTAAGTTCTTGCAGTTCACTGTCTTGGAGACCTCTATCACTGCCTTGGCACAGAATTGGGATTGCAATGCATTTTCACCTTTTCTGAACCAGTTTTGCTGTTATTGGTCTTGCATTTCCTTGGTGAGATTTGTTTTTCTTTTTTGAAAAAATAGTTCTCTAAGACTGGTGAATTTTGGAATGCCGAGCCCCATAAGTTTATTTCTTAAGTTTAAAGAAACAAAGTAAGTTGGACAGAATGGGGGGGAAAGTGGGGGGCATGGGAAAGAGGTGAAGGGATAAAAGTATGGGAAGGGGAAGGTGGATAGAGGATGAAGCACCAGACTGAAAGTCAACTCATGTCTGGCCCCAGCATTCATGTGATTTCAAGTAAGGTGAGCTTGCAATGTGCCCCACCAGAGATAAGACATCACCGGCATTAGTTAAATCAAACTACTTAGCATATCCTCAGTTGCCAACTCCATCCCTCCTGATCATCAATTTTGGACTTGTTCGTTTTCTGTCTCTAATCTGCTTCTTAATTAAAAAGGCTTTTTTTTTGGTTTTATTAAAGTTTTGCTGCTTAGAACTTCTTAATGTAATTAATAGAAGTGATCATTACCAATTTATTGTTTTGTAATGCTTTTGTAATCAGGTATAGTGTTGTTGTCTCTTCTTTCCACACCCCACCACCATAACTCCTCTGTGTGAAGACATTAACCACCACTGTTCAAGGTGGCACTGGTCATCGGTTTGAAACAAGCTGAATAAGGAACCTTGAGAAGGTTCCAGTGTGCTAATGCCTTGAATTGCTGTAGTTCATATTCTATAGGTAAGTCCACAATGCTGTTGGAGAAGGAATTCCAGGATTTTGGCCCAATGGTATTTAAGGAGCAGCAGTATATTTCTAATCCAAGATGGTGAGTGGCTTGGAGGGGATCTTACAGGTGGTGGTCCACATATCTTCTGCTCTTTTCATTTAGATGGTAATGGTTGTGGGTTTGGAAGGTGCTATCTAGGGACAACTTGATTGAGTTTTTTGAAGAAGTAACAAAGATGATTGATGAGGGCAGAGCAGTAGACATGATCTATATGGACTTCAGTTCAGGCATTCAACAAGGTTCCCCGTGGGAGTCTGGTTAGCAAGGTTCGATCTCGTGGAATACAGGGAAAACTAGCCATTTGGATACAGAACTGGCTCAAAGGTAGAAGACAGAGTGGTGGAGGAGGGTTGTTTTTCAGACTGTGCCCTGTGACCAGTGGAGTGCCACAAGGCTCGGTGCTGGGTCCTCTACTTTTCGTCACTTATATAAATTATTTGGATATGAGTATAAGAGGTACAGTTAGTAAGTTTGCAGATGACACCAAAATTGTAGGTGTAGTGGACAGCAAAGAGGGTTACCTCTGAGTACAACGGGATCTTGTTGAACCAACAGGCTGAGGAGTGGCAGATGGAGTTTAATTTTAGATGAATGTGAGGGGCTGCATTTTGGGAAAGCAAATTTTAGCAGGACTTACACACTTAATGGTAAGGTTCTAGGAAATGTTGCTGAACAAAGACCTTGGAGTGCAGGTTCATAACTCCTTGAAAGTGGAGTCACAGGTAGGTAGGATAGTGAAGAAGGCATTTGGTATGCTTTCCATTATTGGTCAGAGTATTGAGTACAGGAGTTGGGAGGTCATGTTGCAGCTGTACAGGACATTGGTTAGGTCACTTTGGGAATATTGCTTTCAATTCTGGTCTCCTTCCTATCAGAAGGATGTTGTGAAACTTGAAAGGGTTCAGAAGAGATTCACAAGGATTGTAGAATTTGAGCTATTGGGAGAGGTTGAATCAGCTAGGGCTGTTTTGCCTGGAGCATAAGAGGCTGAGGGGTGACCCCCATAGAGGTTTGTAAAATCATGAGGGGTATGAATAGGGTAAATAGACAAGGTCGTTCTTTTCCCTGGGGTTGGGGTATCCAGAACTAGAGGGCATAGGTTAAGGGTGGTATGGGAAAGATATAAAAGAGACCTGAGGGCCAACCTTTCCACAGAGGGTGTTGTGTGTATGGAATGAGCTGCCAGAGGAAGTGGTGGAGGCTGGTACAATCGCAACATTTAAAAGGCATCTGGATAAGTATATGCATAGGAAGGGTTTGGACTGATATGGACTGGGTGCTGGCAGGTGGGACTAGATTAGGTTAGGATATCTGGTTGGCATGGACGAGTTGGACTGAAGGGTCTGTTTCTGTACTGTACATCTCTGATCCTTGGTGTATTTTGTTTTAGGGCACTGTATAGATGGCGCACACTGTTGCTACTGTGCATCGGTAGTGAAGGGAGTACATGTTTACAGATCTGGTGCCAATCAAATGGATTGCATTGTCCTGGATGGTGTCAGGATTTTTTGAGTGTTGTTGACACTGCTCTCATTCAGGCAAGTGAAGAATATTCCACCTCACTCCTGACAAAAGATAAAACTGAAGCATTTGCAGCAGTCTTCAGCCCGAAGTGCCAAGTGGATGATCGATTTCAGCCTCCTCCAGGGGTCCGCAGCATCAGAGATGCCAGTCTTCAGCCAATTTGATTCATTCCACTTGATATCAAGAAACACCTGAAAGTACTGGATACCACAAAGCCAATGGGCCCTGATAACATTCTGGCAATTGAGTCATACAGCACAGAAGCAAATCCTTTGGTCCAAACTGCCCATGCTGGCTAAGTTTCCGAAACTGAACAGATCCCACCTGTCTGTGTTTGGTCATATCCCTCCAAACTTTTCCTATTCATGTACCTGTCCAAATGTCGTCTTTTTAAATTTAACTGTACCTGTATCTACCACTTGCTGTAGCCGGTCATTCCACATACGAATCCCCTTTGTGTGAAAAAGTTACCCTTCACATCCCTTTCTAAATCTTTCTCCTCATACTTTAAAAATATGCTGTCTAGTTTTGAAATCTCCTACCCTTGGGGAACGATCTTTGCTCTTCACCTTATTTATGTTCCACATAATTTTCTAAACCACCTGAGGTAACTCTTCAACCTCCTATGCTCCTGTGAAGAAAGTCCCAGCCCCTCCTTTTATAATTCAAGCCCTCCAATCCTGACAACATCCTGGTAAATCTTTTCCAAACCATCTCGAACTTAATCATTTCCTTCCTATAACAGGGTGACTGGAACTATACATAATACTCCAAATGTGGTCTCATCAATGTCCTGTAAAGCCTCAACATGACGTCCCAACTCCTATATTCAGTGGTCTGAGCAATGAAGGCAAACGTGCTGAATGCCGCCTTATCCACCCTATCGACCTGCAACACCAGCCAGGGCCTTAACATTAATTGTATGAGTCCTGCCCTTGTCAGTTTTACCAAAATGCAATACCTTGCATTTATTCAAATTAAACACCATCTGCCACTCCTCAGTCCATTGCCGCAATTGATCAAGATCCCTTTGTAATCTTAGATAACCTTCACTGTCCACTATACCACCAATTTTGGTGTCATCCACAAACTAACTCAACATGCATCTTAAATTCTCATCCAAATCATTTATGAACTTGCTGCCCTCCCTAGTCAAGCTGCTGCAGTACAATTACAACACTAGCATCTGCTCAACAGTGTGAAACCATTGTCCAGGTATGTCCTGTATACAAAAAAGAGGATAAAGCCATCCCAGCCAGTTTAGGTTCCACCAGGTTCACTGAGCTCCTGACCTCATTACACTCTTGGTTCAAACAGGACAAAAGAGCTGAATTCCAGAGGTGAGGCAAAAGTGACAACCCTTGACTTCAAGGCTGCATTTGACCAAGCGTGGCATCAAGAAGCCCTGGCAAAATTGTAATCAGTGAGTATAAAGGAGCAAATTCTCTGCAAATTGGAGTCATACCTGGCACAGAGAAAGGTGGTTGTGGTTGTTGGAGATGAATCATCTCACCTCCAGGACTTGTCTGCAGGAGTTCCTCTGGAAAGTGTCCTTGGCCCAACCATCTTCAGCTGCTTCATCAATGACCTTCACTTTTTCATAAAATCAGAAGTGGGGATGTTCGTCAATGGCTGCGTAATGTTCAACACCATCTCCAACTCCTCAGATAGTGAAGTAGCTCATGTTCGAATGCAACAAGATCTGGATATTATCCAGGCTTGGGCTGACAAGTAAAGTAACCCTTGTGCCATGTAAATGCCAGGCAATGACTATCTCCAATAAAAGACAATCTAATCACTGTCCCTTGACATTCAATGGTGTTATCATGACTGAATCCCCATTATCAAAATCCTTGGGGTTATAATTGACCAGAAATTCAACTGGATTCGCCGCATAAATACAGTGGCTGCAAGAGGAGGGTAGAAACTAGGAATACTGTGGCCTATCTAGCCTTAAACTTCCAAAGCCTGTCTATCGTTCGCAAGGCACAAGTCAGGAGTGTGATCAATACTCCCAACTTGCCTAGATGGGTGCAGCTCCAATAGCACTTGAAGCTTGACATCATCCAGGACAAAGCAGCCTGCATCCACTCTGTACACCACTGACATTTCAGTAGCAGCAGTGTGTCATACGTACAAGATGCCCTGCAGAAATTCACCAACTATCTTTTAGACAGCACCTCCCCAGTCCACGACCAGTTCCATCTCATAGGACAAGATTAACAGCTATCTGCGAACACTACCACCTGCAAGTTCTCCAAACCACTGAACACCTTGTCTTGGAACTATATCTCCATTCCTTCACTATCACGAGATTAAAATCCTGGAATTCTGTCACTATGGGCATTCTTGGTCAATGTATTCATGAAGACTGAACAGTTTAAGATTCATGACGATCTTCTCAAAGGCAACTACGGATGGGCAATAAATGCTGGCCAGTCAGTGATGCTCACACCCCATGAGTGAATTTTAAAAAAAACTTCTGTCTTGTTTGATAATGGACAGGTTTTGGGGACAAAAAAGGAGAATTATTCAGTACAGGATTCCTAGCCTCGGACTTACTCTTATAGCCATGGTATTTATGTGGCTATTCCAGTTCCGTTTCTTGTCAACTATAATTTTCACAGAATAGGAAGAAATGTACTTGAAAAGCCAGTGAAACTAATAAATATAGAGTACTGGAACTCAAGTTAACATAGGAAAACAAGAGAAAAAGTAATAGTATTAAAGGCTAACAGATCCCGAGGAGTTGGTTTCTGCCCCAGAACTTTAAATGAAGTGGTGAAGTTGCAGGGACCGTAGTCATAATCTTCCAAAGCTCTCTTGATTTGGAGATTCTCTTAGATTTAAATAATGTAAATATAATTATTATTTAAGAATGATGAAAAAGAAGCTGTTGACCTACTTGGGAGATTGGTAAGGTGGTGGCATGAAATTGAATTGATAGATATGTACTTGAATTGGAAAGAGTTGTCTCATGATTAATTACTTGTGTAATAGAATTGCCATGTATCTAAGTTTGCTGATGATAGAGATTGATGACCAAGTATGTAGTGTAAATGGATACATGATATTATAAAGAGAAATTGATAGCTTAATTAAGTGGAAATAGCCATGACAGGTTCACCAGAATGTTACCAAGGCTCCATAAATTATGAGGAGCTATTAGAAAAATTCGATGTTAGACTAAAGCAGATTAAGCAGAAATTTGTTTGAGGATTGTATAATTTTGAGAATAGATTGAATTGTTAATTAACCACTTTTACAATCAAGGGTGTTAGGAATGTGGAATTCTCCTACAAAAATCAATAAATAATTTGAATCTGAGAATTTTGTTAGTCATGGCTATTGAAGGAGTCAAAGCTTGCGCATGACGTTAGGATATAGATTAGCATGTATTTGCTGAATTGCAGAACTGGCTGACTGGCTGAAGAACTTACTTTTATTCTACAGCTGCTAACAATTGAATAAATTGAATCAGATATTACCAAATGTTATATATTGATAATATAGTCAATATTATATCAAAATAGTGGGTTAATTCTGCCACTTGTTAAACAATTGATGTGACTGCACATCAAATACTATACCATAATTTTGCTTGCTGCAGAACAGAAAGAACTTTGCAGCTGTTGAAGGAATATGCAAGAAGGTATTCAGAATGCTTCAGGTTATTTGGGGTGGGAAGAGAGCAGGTATTGAATTGTGAAGAGGCTATGAAATTGGGAGTAAGGCTCCTAATGAAAGAGATAATATGAACCATGATGTGCATTTCATTTTTTTACTGGAGTCATAGCACACATCAATTGTATTTAAAGGGAGATAAATTCAAAACTTCATAGACGAAACACATTTCAGTGAGCAAGTGGTAAATCTATCAGGGATTAGTGTCTTGTAAATCAACCATTTTTAATATTTGTTTCAAAATCAACTGCAAAAATGCTCTGAATGTGGTCTCATAAATGATTTAGTGAGTGTCATTAATACTGCACTCTGAGCTCAATATTAACCTTTCCTAACATATTCCAACATTTAATTTGCTTTATTCGCTGCCACAGAGCAATGTTACAATACCTTCTAAATTATCCGCTTGGGCAAGGTTTCAAAAACTCTGCTGTCAATGAGAATCAAAACCCACTCCAAAGCTATGACAAGAGTAGCAGTCAGTAAGCTGATTTTTCCAATCATTTAGGTTCTGTCTCTCATTTTGGCTGATCCATCTCATCCAGTCACAGGTCGTGCTCTCACTCTTGCTGCTGTTCCAGAAAGTAATTCTACGACTGAAGGAACTTGTGATTGAAGGAGCTGGAACAGTTTATTTGTCTGATTGGGCTACAGCCATGCAGGAATCTTTCCCCTGCATTGCCATCAATTATAGGATGTTCCCTGAGAGGCAGAGAAGAAAAATGGGAACATGAAAAAGAAGGTAACCCCGACAGTAATGAGGTACAAATAGACCTGGGGGAGCGATTACTTAGTCTTGTACCAGTTGTTGTCCACAGCTCGAGCTACTTTAAAACAAAAAGTAGATGTCTAACCTGGTCCTCCTCTTCTCTCAATTCATTAAGACACCTAGTCATAGATTCATACAACATGGAAACACCCTTCAGTCCAACTCCTCCATGCTGACCAAGATTCTCAAACTAATCTAAGCCTACTTGCCTGCGTTTTGGCCCACATCCATCTAAACCTTTTCCTTTTCATACACCTATCCAAATATATATTTTTAATTTTGTAACTGTACCTGCATTTACCACTTCCTCTGGCAGTTCATTCCACATATGAATCACCCTCTGTGAAAAAGTTGTCCCTCAGGTCCCATTTTAAATCTTTCTCCTCCCACCTTAAAATTAAATGCCCTCTAGTTTTGAACTCTCCCACCCTCGGGGAAAAGACCTTTGCTATTCACCTTATCTATGCCTCTCATTATTTTATAAACCTCTATTAGGTCATCCTTCAATCTCCCACACTCCAGTGAATAATTTTCTAGCCTCTTCACCACCCATCCCACCTCCAACTCTCTTTTAAGCCAGCATCCTTCTGCATATACCCTTGAGAGGGTGCTCCTAAGTCAATCTTACAGTCCTATATCATGGAAGTAGACCTTTCAGTCCAACTCGTCCAAGCTGACCATAATCCCAAACGAAACTAGTCCCACCTCCCTGTGCTTTTTCTCTTTATAATTAATTCAGCCACTGACAAGTGATCTGTTAACAGCGGACAGGGATGTAATCAAGGTAAGTTTTGTGTTAGTACATAAGCAGTCACAGTTTGGGTTTAGAGTCAGCTTGAGAACCGCTAGGGATGAGCTAGTCCAACCAGTGATGTCTCATGGCAAAACATTTAAATTTTTTTTCCCTTGTTTCAGTCATAAACTGTAATTTGAATAGTGAAAGCCACAAATATGGTTTTATAACTAGCTATTCTAATCTTTTAAGTGAATGCAAACTACTGGTAATGTGTTTCAAAGCATTATTGTCACATGTATGCTGGAGTAGTATGTGATTGCATTGTTTGACGCTTTTTTGTTAGGATCATAAAATCTTTTACAATCTCCAATTACTTGTTAATTTAGTTGAGAGGATAACAAAATTAGATAGTTTTATGATAAAACTCTCAGTTCTGCTCTTTGATCTGAATTGGATATATCCTGATTTGTTTCAATTCAGAGTTCAGTAAAAGTGGAAAGATGGTCCAACTTGAATAACTTATCAGTAACTATCCAGAGCTTTTTCTCATTATTGTGGAAACTGTTCCCTGTCCAATTCTATTTTCAATCCTGCAAGTGCTATTGACCCAAAAAACACTGTTGAAGGTGAATTAACCTTGCTTCCAAGTGTCTGAGTGTTATATCTGCACGGATGTGTGCACTTAAATATTTATCTTCCATCGTTGTATGGCTACTGGCATCCGATTAAAAATTGTGTACCTTTTTATTTTTCCATTCTTTTTTTCCTCCATAGTTGTCTGTGGAAAGAGGAATTTTGGATTTTAAAAAAATGAGTGGTGGATTGGCACCAAGCAAAAGCACAGTATATGTATCCAACTTACCATTTTCACTGACGAATAGTGATCTGCACAAGGTAAGCTTACTTTAACAGTCAAATAAGTTCTGGGGTATCGAAATAAATGCTTAATTTGTAAACTGTACTTTAAGTATGTGAAGCTTAAGGCTGCCTTAATTCTTTTGCAGTTCATTCCATAGCAGAAATGATCCCAGGAATGATCTTGGTTTTTGTCCCAGCTGAGATTTTTAAGAGCAATGGTTAAACAAGAACGTGTATGTTTATAGCTTTTTGTACCCTCACGATGCACTTCAGCCAATTGTATGCATACAGCATAGGTGCAGATGTGGACTATTCAGCCTCTTAAACCTGCTCCATCATTCAGTAAGATGATGGCTGATATATTTGTACTTCAAATTCCACATTTCTGTTATCCTTGATTTCCCCTCCAAGTAAGAAACTCTTTCTTCAAATTTTCCAATGACCCCAGCTTTCTCTGCCATTTGAGAAAGAAACTCCAAAGTCTCTCAACCCTTAAAGAGAGAACAGTTCTCCTGAACTCTGTTCAAAATGGGCAACTTCTTAACTTTAAAGCAGTAGCTTGTAGTTCTAGTCTGACCCACAAAAGGAAATATCCTTTCCATGTCCATTTTAGGACATTTATAGTTACTTTGCATGTGAGTATAGCAAAGAAAAGAAGATTACCTCAGAGTACAACGGGATCTTGATCAGTTGGGCCAATGGGCTGAGGAGTTTCGTTTTAGATAAATGTGAATTACTGCATTTTGGAAAGGCAAATCAGGGCTGGACTTATACCCTGAATGGTAAAGTCCTGGGGAATATTGCTGAATGAAGAGACCTTAAAATGGACGTTCACAGTTCCTTAAAAGTGGAGTCACAGGTAGATAGGATCGTGAAGAAGGCATTTGGTATGCTTTCCTTTATTGGTCAGATTATTGAGTATAGGAGTTGGGAGGTCATGTTGTGGCTGTGCAGACATTGGTTCGGCCACTTTTGGATATTGTGTGCAATTCTGGTCTCCCTGCTATAGGAAAGGGACCTAAAGGACAACTTTTTCACGCAAAAGATGGTGTGTGTATGGACTGAGATGCTAGTGGAGGCTGGTACAATTATAACATTTTGGGGATAGTGAGGACGGCAGATGCTGCAAAGTCAGGGTCCTTTATTGACCATTAACATTGAAAAGGCATCTGGATGCGTATGTGAATAGCAAGGGTTTATGGAAGGACATGGGCCAAGTGCTGGCAAATGGGACTAAATTAATTTAGGGTATCTGGCTGGCATGGAAGAGTTGGACTGAAAGGTCTGCTTCCATGCTATACATCTCTGTCACTCTGACCCAGAAAAGAAAACTAGAATAGAGAAAGGAGTATGGGGCGGCATGGTGGCTCAGTGGTTAGCACTGCTGCCTGACAGTGCCAGGCACCCAGGTTTGGTGTCTGTGTGGAGTTCGCGCATTCTCCCCATGTCTGTGTGGGTTTCCTCCCACAATCCAAAATTGTGCAGATTAAGTAGATTGGCTATGCTAAATTGCCTGTAGTATTAGGTACATTAGTCAGGGGAAATTTAGAGAAATAAGGGAATGGATCTGGGTGGGTTACTCTTCGGACGGTCAGTGTGGACTTGCTAGGGCGAAGGGCCTATTTCCACACTGTAGGGATTCTAAGTTCCAAAAATGACCAAATCGCGTATTCAGTTGTATTGGTTGAGTAAGATATGTTGGTTAGGACACCAAGAGATTCTTGTGCCATGAGAGCTAGTAGATTTGACCGTGATGCGCCTTCCAGTGAGTTGTAACCCATTGTGTAATGGTTGATGTGAATTTGGTCATTTTAAGTAAAATAATTTTCAGTGACAGGCTCCTCTGTATGGTAACTCTTTTGAAGGAATAAACCCTTCAGGAAAATAAGGAAAGGAGTGTGTGAATAATATGTGTTCTCTGCTTTTGTTCTGGATAGGGAGAAGCGTCTTGACCTTCTTCACGTTATCCAGCACATAATCCTGAAAAGAACAATTTTATTACCGTCTTACAGGACTTTAGGTATACTCCCTGAAGAACAGCAGCAATTCAAGAAGGCAGCTCACCTCGCTATCTCAAAATGATTTAAGAATGAACAGTAATGCCTATATTTCATGAACAAATAAAGTCAGTCTACTGTTAGGAACATGCCAAATTTATATCATTACTCCTCATAATTATGTCTCCTCAATCCTGCTGCTTTCTGTACCCTCACTAGCTGCAAATCCCTCTTTTGTACTGCAGTGATCAGAACTGTAAACGTATTCTCCAATTGATCTCATAAATTATTGAATACTGTCATTAATAGCTTATCTCTTTGAGCCTCATATTAACCTTTCTTAATATATGCCAACATTTAATTTGCTTCATTCAGTGCCACAGAGCAGTGTAATGATACCTTCTCATTGTTAATCAAGACGACTGGAGTTTTGTTTTACAGGGAAATAGTTTTCTTACCCTTCAGTTGATAGTTCTTCCTGGATTGTCTGTATCGACATGAGGTCTTGTACATGGAATTTCATTTGCCATCTACTTGTCCAATTCCCAAGTGTGTGCTGATTGTGCTGTAGCATATAGTTTAAAATTGATCACTTTCATTAGTTTAGTATTAGCTTCCCAATCAAAAGAGCAATGCATCATGTATGTCTTATTACCTCCAACTGTTCAGTGGAGTCATCATCATGGACATCGAAGATATACCGTTGAAACATTTGGGGTTGAATGTCAACAACTTGGGTTGTGCAGATGACACAATAACTATGGCAGAGTCAGAAGAAGCGGTACAGGAAATTAAAGTGAATATGGCAAATAGATTAACAAAGCAGATGTCTAATCCTGGTGGTGAAAGTTGAAGTAAATGGACATGTCCTGAAATGTGGCAAAAGGTTTATATACCTTGATTAGTACGGTTGATAGAACTTATGATGTGAGTGGTTAGATGAAGAGTGGAGAAAAGAGATTTTATCACACCGGAGAACGTATTAACATCAAAGAAACTGAGCTTGAATCTTGGGAAAATAATACTGAGGATCTGTTTTTTTGATATGTTTGTTGTGTACCTTCGCAGATCTGGAAACAAGCCGAGGCTGTAGGTAAGCTGAATGCATTTGAGAGGTGGACACTGAGGAGAATGTTCTGCCTGTCCAAGAAAGGCTATTGAGTTGATGTTGGAAACGATTGGAGAAAAGAGAATCCATGTAAAACATTACAAGTGAAAGACAGATATTTTGGTCATATCACGAGAGGAACATAATCCATTATTAGAAGGAAAGGTAGATAGAAAATGTAGGAGAGGGAAGTAAAGGAGAAAATGGAAAATCAGTCAACTGTTTCCAGTCTATTAAATGTGGCACAGGACACAGGTGTACATACATAGCAGTCTTCTCATAAGAAGACATTAACAAAAGCACCCAATCTTTGTATCCTTTTCAAAATTTCACTGCGCTTTGATTAATTGTACCCAAGAATGGCATGTAATGATAGGGAAGTGACTAGAATTCATTATCTAGGACAATGAGGATGTGCAAAAATTGCTGGTTCAGCCAATGACACACATCCAATGAATGAATGAATAAATGAATTAATTATTACAAAAAACAAGATCTCTCACATCCAGGCAGTTGAAACTGGCATATTCTTAGACTCAGTTAGTTGGTGGTTTGGAGATATGAAAGAGTGACAGGTCAAAGTTGGTTGATTTGAGAACTATGAATCTTGAACTTGCCGTCTTCAACATGGGCACGCTGAGTATTGGTGTTGTAAGTCAATACCTTAAAACAAATGACCCTTGACTTTTATTTTTATTTGAAAGGAAAGCACTTCTCAAATGGGCATTTCTGCACCGTTATTGTAATGATTGTCAGAGTAACAGGCCTTTCTTGGGGGAGGGGGATGAGGAAAAAATATTCAATAAATAAAACATTGTTTTCAGTCAAATATATTTTTATGCTAATATCAGTAAACAGATTAGACCATGATGTCGTCATAAACTAGGTCATTTGGTTCTTGATGGAATTGCCTGAATGATTTGTGAAATGCTTAAGTATTGACAAGTATAAATTTAAATTTATATTCCTATTATAATTTGTTTCTCTCAACACAATCTTCAAATTCACTGTGATTGTAGCATGTTGTGTCTTGGTGTTCATGAGTTACTCTTGGAGTTACTCTTTTTGTTGCAAAGTTGTGAAGTCTGGATCTCTGTTTTCGATTTTCAAGTTGTGTCTGGCAAAAGATTTAGTTTTTGAATTGAATTTATTGTCACGTGTACTGAGGCACAGTGAAAAACTTTGCCTTGCGAGCAATACAGGCAGATCAGAGTTAAGTAGCATAGATAAGTAAATAATAGGTACACAGCGGCAAGAACAAAAACACAGGTACAGGTGAATGTTCAGAGTTTGAGAGTCCATTCAGTATTCTAACACAATAGGGTAGAAACTGTTTTGAAATCTGCTGGTGCATGTGTTCAGGCATCTGTGCGTTCTCCCTGATGGAGAAAATTGTTGGAAAATGCTGGAAAACTGTACTTGTTAACTATCCTTCAATGCCCTGAGAAGGTAATGGTGTGCCAGCTTCTTAAATTCCTAAAGTCTTTCTTTCTGGTGTCCTAACACTCATTTATTCTCAAGTCGGGCATTTCATTATGGCCATTGAAGTAACAATGGAAGTATTGTGATATATTTGACCGAGTCAGGATGTGCTTGACGTGACGCAAGTATCTCGGTAAAGGTCAAGGTCTCTGCTGTTCACAGTATTGTCTCTTTTATGATTATAATAGTAAAAAAAACTGCAGATGTTGGAATCCAAGGTAGACAAGCAGGAAGCTGGAAAAACACAGCAAGCTGTATAGCACCCTGAAGAAGGATTACATCCAAAACATTGACTTCTCCACCTCCCTGATTCTGCCTGGCTTGCTGTGTTCTTCTCGCCTCCTCCTTGTCTATTTTGTATAATGGGTAAAGGCCACAGAGGAAGGAAGTGATGTCAGAGTAAACAGAGAGTTCCTGCTTTGCATGCTGCACATAGAGGTAGTATGCAATGAAGTGAGTTGAGTGAGGGGGCAAACACATTAAGTAAGCAGTTTAGTGTTGGATAATGAGTACTTTCTTGTGTTGTTGCAACAAAGTCTCTTTCCACCACATCTTGTAAATGAAGACACTTTTTTAACAACAAAGATGCATTTAGAGTTATAGAGATGTACAGAATGGAAACAGACCCTTCAGTCCAACCCGTCCATGCCGACCATATATCCCAACCCAATCTAGTTCCACCTGCCAGCAGCCAGCCCATATCCCTCCAAACCCTTCCTATTCATATACCCATCCAAATGCCCCTTTTAAATGTTGCAATTGTACCAGCCTCCACCACTTCCTTTGGCAGCTCATTCCATATACGTATCACCCTCTGCGTGAAAAAGTTGCCCCTTCGGTCTCTCTTTTATATCTGTTGTTGTGGCTCTCTTTGCAGAGCTGGGAATTTGTGTTGCAAACATTTCGTCCCCTGTCTAGGTGACATCCTCAGTGCTTGGGAGCCTTCTGTGATGTTTCCTCCGACGTTTATAGTGGCTTGTCTCTGCCGCTTCCGGTTGTTAGTTCCAGCTGTCTGCTGCAGTGGCCGGTATATTGGGTCCAGGTCGACGTGTTTGTTGATAGAACCTGTGGATGAGTGCCATGCCTCTAGGAATTCTCTCCCTATAATAGTAGTGTTGTCCCAGTCGAATTCATGTTGCTTGTCATCTGTGTGTGTGGCTACTAAGGATACCTGGTCATGTCGGTTTGTGGCTAGTTGATGTTCATGGATGCGGACCGTTAGCTGTCTTCCTTTTTGTCCTATGTAGTGTTTTGTGCAATCCTTGCATGGGATTTTGTACACGACGTAGTTTTACTCATGCTGGGTATCGGGTCCTTCGTTCTGGTGAGTTGTTGTCTGAGAGTGGCTGTTGGTTTTGTGTGCTGTTATGAGTCCTAGTGGTCGCAGTAGTCTGGCTGTCAGTTCGGAAATGCTCCTGATGTATGGTAGTGTGGCTAGTCCTTTGGGTTGCGCCATGTCCTCGTTCCATTGTCTTTCCCTTAGGCATCTGTTGATGAAATTGCGCCGCTATCCGTTTTTGGCGAATACATTGTATAGGTGTTCTTCTTTCTCTTTTTGCAGTTCTGGTGTGCTGCAGTGTGTAGTGGCCCTTTTGAATAGTGTCTTGATGCAACTTCGTTTGTGTGTGTTCGGGTGGTTGCTTTCATAGTTCAGGACTTGGTCTGTGTGTGTGCCCGAAAGAATCGAATCCTTCCACCATGTGTCAGATACAGACCACCAGTCAACAATCCACAAGCCAGGGACACAGCCAGACAGAACGGACTGTGGATGATCCAGGTAATGATTACAGATGCTCACAACAGACTTCACAAATATACACAAGAAAGTGCACGCCAAAAATCGTTAATTTCAAAAACCACCGATCAGGAACGGACCCAGACCATAGAACAGGCCGTCACCATAGGACAGAACAGGACCACACCCCGCAAAAAAACGGCACGAAAAGAAAAAATGGCCAAACTAACACAACAGAGAGGACACCACAACACACTCCTGGGTTAGAAACCTCTCCCACAGACAGCTCACGGACACGGAAAGAACAATACTGGCCAAGGGACTCAACTACAACCACAGGGACGCCGAGACAGCAGACTTCCTTGCAGCACTAGGATGCACACTCAGGAACAATGGACTGACAGAAGAGACACAACAAACAGTGAGACAAAGTATCGTACCTCTGATAACAAGGAAAGGACAAACACATAACCTCAACACCAAGGAGAGGGAAGCACTAAGAAACGATAAGAACATCATCATACTACCAGCAGACAAAGGCAGAATGACGGTCATCCTGGACAAAGCAGACTACATCCAAAAAGCACAACTACTACTTGCAGATACCAACACCTACCAAAAGAGGGAGTTTGACCCAACCCCACAGCTCACCAATGGGATAAACAAGACACTGAGGAATCGACAAAGAAACAGACAGATAACCAGGTTTGACCTACAAAGAATTAAACCTGAAAGCAACATCACCCCCAGATTCTATGGACTACTTAAAATGCACAAACCAAACATCCCACTCAGGCCCATAGTATCACTACCAGGGACACCATCACACAAACTGGCTAAAGAACTACAGCAGAAACTGAAACACCTGATCAGCGGATCAGACAATCTATACAATCAACACAGGAATTCTTGGGCATCATCAGAAATATACACATAGACAAGAAACAAACCATGGTCTCATTCGATGTAACGGCACTGTTCACCTCTATCGACAAAACCCTAGCCAGAGAAACAATAGCCAACCTGCTGGACATACAGAACAGACAACAGGACGTTGAACCCATCAACAAAGACAGCATACTTAAACTACTGGACCTGTGCCTCATAACACACTTCACATTCAACAACCAGATATACGAACAAATCAACGGAACACCCATGGGCTCACCGATCTCTGGACTCATAGCAGAAGCAGTAATGCAAAGGTTAGAACAAACAGTCTTACCGCAAATTCAACCCAAACTCTGGGTCAGATATGTAGATGACACCTTTTGGAATCATCAAAAACCCAGAAATAGAGAACACACACCAGATCATCAACGCCACACTCAAAGGAATCTGATTCACTAGAGAGGAAGAAAAGGACAACCAACTCCCATTCCTAGACGTGATGGTACAGAGAACACCGAACGGAGAATTCACCACAAAGGTATACAGGAAAGCCACACACACAGACCAAGTCCTGAAATATGAAAGCAACCACCCCAACACACACAAACGAAGTTGCATCAAGACACTATTCAAAAGGGCCACAACACACTGCAGCACACCAGAACTGCAAAAAGAGGAAGAAGACTAGAGATTTGACTAGTCATGTGTCTTATTTTTGTTCTTCATTTATCCAACTTTCATTTGACAATGTTTTTCTTTCAGATTTTTTCCAAGTATGGCACAGTGGTCAAGTAAGTAAAACATAAGAATTTCTAATGACATAAATTGTGTTGCAAATTTCTGGTATTGATGGAATGAAAATGTATTTTTTGTTTTGATTTTTAAAAAACAAATTACCGAACATTTTCAGTGTCATATGTGAGTTAAAATAGCAAAGCAAAGCTAGTTCGAGCAATATTGATGCAACCTGATTTAAATATTGTAAACTTTGTGTTGGCATTTGGAAAGCTTTAGTTGTAGGATTTCTGAAATGAAGTACATCTGGCAACCAATATTTCCTCAATAAGGTACCAGCCAAAAACTGATCCAGTATTTGAAATTGACATTTAACTGGACTCTGTTCAAGCCTTGGAGAAGAGATCACCACCAGTATCATACTCAGTATTAATTACCTCAGAAGCACTCGTGACGAAACTTTCAATTGTACTTTTTATTAACCGTGGCATTACAATGTTTAACAGTGTTAATTCAATTCTGCAGTAATACACAAGATGTTCAAGCTAAAAATCAAATCAGCTGGTTTCAACTGACAGAAAATCAAACTTTAGCTTCAAAGGTATCACTCTTCCAAGCTTTGAAATGTGACTTGCAAAAGTCTTATTATTTAAACAATAATTTGAGCCATATATTTAGCTCAAGATTGTTGTTTTGAATGTAAATTTACCTGCATTTTAAATAAAAACAGAAAGTGCTGGATATTGTTCAGGCAGCTTCATCGGATAGAAGCAGTATTAACATTTCCCGCAAATTATGATCCTTTATCGGGAATAGTGGAAAGATAAATAATATGCACTAGATTTTTAAGCAAGTGGAAAGAGGTTGTGAGATGAGGACAAAGATGTGACAGGAGGAGAGGCTAAATGGTTAAAAGTTTTTGGTAATGGGTAAGGGAATAAAAGTTGGGTCCAGATAGATTGCAAGTGCATAATGGCAATCTGAATGCCAAGTGAGCAAATAAGAAACAAGACAAAATGGAGACACAAATTATGAACTAAAGTCATGAAGAACACCCCCATTACCTCCCTTTTCTGTGGCATGTTTCCAATACCAATGCAAGAAATTACTCCCTTCCTCATCATATCAGTCCCCATTTGAGTGATTTTTAAAAATATAAACTGCTGAAAAAGCTTTGAATGACCACATCCAGCAAAGATTGTGACAAGGGTAAAATATTGAAGAATTGCGAGAAATTAATTTAATTAAGCAAGGTGATCCACTGGTCGGGATAAATAGAGTATGTTAATAATTTTCATTTTGTGACACAAAGGCAATTTTATTTGATTTTAAGTGAAGTGATTCCAAGCATATCTGCCTCTCAGTAGGTCTAGCAGCATCTGTGGAGAGCGAAAGCATTAACATTTCAAGTTATGGGTTTAAACCAGAACTGAGGGGTAAAGAAGAGATATAATAGACTTAATCAAGTTCAGGGAAAGGGGAATGAATTTACAAACATTTTAAAGAGTGCAGATATACAAGTTGCATGTAAAGGGAACGTAATAACCGGTTCTTCAGGTTATGCACTTTATAAGGTATATATCCATCTGTTTGAGGCTCAATGATCCATTAACTTCATGGATCCCAAGAAAATATCTGCACAATCAAATCTGAATCAAAGCTTTATGTTAACACATCAGTTTCTTTTTCCATTTCTAACGTTGACTAAAGCCAGTAGAATAGACATTAAAAAATGCTTTGGAGTGTGCAGCAATCCCTCAGTATTGCACAAAAGAAACAGCCAAAGTTATGTAGTCGCAGAACCCTATAGCACAGAGACAGGCCCTTTCGGCCCAAACTAATCCATGCCGACCAAAATGTCCATCCACGCTAACCCCATTTCTCTGCACCTAACCCATATCCTTCTAAATTTTTCCTATCCATATATTTGTCCAAATGCCTTTTTAATGTAGTTAATGTACTTGCCTCAACCACTACTGCTGACAGTTCCATATGCCTACCACCCTCTGCATAAAAATAAATTGCCCCTCAGGCTCCCTTTTATTCTTTTCGCTCTAACCTTAAACTGGTGCCTCTAGTCCTTGATTCCCCAACCCTGGTAAAAAGTTTGAGTGCATTCAACTTATCCATGCCTCTTATGATCTTATACACTTCTGTAAGATCCCCCCACCCCACCTCAGTCTCCTACATTCTAAAGAAGAAAGTCTTAGCCTGTCCAATCTCTCCCTGTAACTCAGATCATTGAGTCCTGGCAACATTCTTGTAAATTTCTTGTGCACTTTTTCCAGTTTAATAACATCCTTCCTGTAGCAAAGTGACCAAAACTGAACACAGTACTCCAAATGTGGCCACACCAATGTCCTGCAAACTGCAACATAATTTCACAACTTCTATACTCAGCACCCTGACTGATGAAGGCCAGTGTGTCAAAAGCTTTCTTCACTGTCCTGTCTACCCGTGACTCCACTTTCAGAGAACTGTGCACTTGAACTCCAAGATCCACGACATACCTTTTTAAGGCCCTACCATTCTCCATGAAACTCCTACCTTGATTTGTCTTTCCAAAATGCAACACCTCGCACTTAACTATATTAGACTTCCCCAGCTTATTAAGGTCCTGCTGCAATTTCTGATGACCTTTCTCACTGTCCACAATACTGCCTATTTTAGTATCATCTGCAAATTTACTAATCAAGGTCTGAACTTCACTGTATAACCGACTAAATCAGCCAAAAATATTTCCAATTGAGCCAAACTCTTCTTTGCAATGCACAGTCTAACAAATATTCTGCCAATATTTCTACTTGCACGAATATAACAGCCTGGGATTTGCAATTATTTGACTGAACTTTCACGTTTATTGTCATCGCCCCTTTTGAACCTGACTCAATTTTAACATCCTTCCAAAGGTGTACTGTCCAAAACCTGTCTATGTATTCCCAGATGTGGCCCAACTTGGACTTTTTATAACTCAAGTATAATTTCTAACCACTTGCATTTAACTTTAGAATTCCCATACAAAATGAAGACTGACTTAATAGGGTGCAGCTGGGTTTTGAATGGTGATTTGAGTAATGACTACCGTTGAGTAACCAATTTGGCCATGAAGATATTATTTTACACTTTTATGTGAATTATCTCATTGCAACCAATTGTCAGATCTTTGAAATAGCTGAACAATATATTGGTTTATTTATGATATTTCAGCTTCTACCTTTAATTCATCGTTTAATGTACAAATCTTTAATTCATTCTAATAAAAATGTGATTTTCTTTTATTCATTTATGGGATCTGAGTGATGCTGGTAAGGCTTCACTTATTCCCCATTCCTAGGGCAACCAAGAGTCAATCACGTTGCTATTGGTCTAGAGTCAAATGTAGGCCAATCCGGTTTCTTGCAGGACATTAGTAAAATCGTATGGATTTTCTTACAATCTCAATGGAGACCAATAACCTTATTTTTAAGAAAACAATAAGTTTCCCAGTCATCAATGCAAAGCATTACATGTTGAAATTTCACATTTTAAAACTTAACAAACTAGAACTAACGTTAATTAAACATTACATTCATGAGCAACTGATACACTAATCTACAGCCAAGATATTCTCCATTATCTACCAAAAATGCCACACCATGTTTAGCCATTCAGCAAAAATGCAGTGCTGTGTTGAAGGCCTCAGGCTCACAAAATATCTTTTCCCTTGCAGATTGATGTGTTTGGCTCCAGACAAATTCAGTGTCAGATTTCATAGGCTTTTCTTCAGGCAGACTTTATGGGATATCACGTTCCCCTCTCCAAACTATTCTCATTTTACCTTGAAGTAAAGGAGACTGTTTAAAACTTAACCATTTTGACAAATCCATTGCTCATAACAATTTGATGATTAGTGCTGTTAATTTCCTTGTTGGAGCATTCGCTTGATGATTTCCTTGCAGCTCAACATGGAAATCGTAGTGAATGAGCCCACTGATCATTTGCTCACTCAAAGTTGAAGTTCTCTCACAAATAAGACTAGATCACCGTGATGTGTTCTTTGAGGTCAATAGCAATTGTAAAATCCAGGCCAAAGTATATCATATTCTTTTATCTAGCCTTTGTGGAGTTGATAATTGGTTTTTAGGCTAGTAACTATAAAACTACCTCACATGTAATTGGATGGTTTTGTGAAAAATTCTAACTGTTTAAACTAGGTAGAGCATTTCAGACAGTTTGAAAAATTTAAAGATTTTATTTAACTAAGTATAAATAAAGAAAAGGATTTAAAATTGGCTGAAATTTAGTCACTACATTGAGTATCTTTATTGGTTCTGGTAATAGAGTGTAAAATGTTAGAGTGTAGAGTAAGATTGCTTACTTGCACACAACATTGCTTCCCTCGAAAATCAATTAATCACTGTGTAGCCTTCTGTGAAGACTGTTTAGTTCATTGACCTTTTATGGTTTTCATTCAAATTTGTTGAGACTGCATGTATTTGTTTACAGAGTTACGGTGTTGAGGGATAAGGATTCCAGGAAAAGTAAAGGTGTGGCATTTGTTCTGTTTCTGGATAGAGAATCAGCGTACAACTGTACGAGAGCACTTAACAACAAGCAAGTGAGCTATGTTTTGTTTCCAATTTCATTTTAATTTTGTTTTCAACTGAATAAGAATTGTATTTTACATAACATTGTGATTGTTTTCCTTGTCAATTGCAGTTATTTGGCCGAACAGTGAAAGCAAGTATTGCAGTTGACAATGGAAGAGCATCTGAATTCATAAGAAGGCGCAATTACACCGACAAATCTAGATGTTATGAATGTGGTGTGAGTACAGCACTCTTAAATGCAAAGCATGAATGCAATTATTAGGTTTTATTGCCATGACAGTATTCTACTATATTTTAAGAGAAAGCTTTAGGTTAAGTTACACACAATGTGAATTGATACATCTACGAGTATAAAATGAAATCTCAATGTGAGAAAATCCAAACTTACCATGTACAAATGTGGGAAGCATGTCATTAAACACGCAGTTCCTTGTCCGTTCTCTCAACATACACAATTTAGATCCTTCACTAAATTTACACACAACTGTAATTTGTGCGACTCAAGGTATAGTATACCATATGAATGTCACGTATGTTGATGTGTATCAATAACAACAAATTAAAGGCAGCCACAGAATTAAATCTTGGAAGTAAAGTTGATAGTCAAAACTTAGTTTGATAAGATGATACAAAGGACAGTGATTCTCATTTGCCCTTGAGTTCAGTCCTTTTGTTCATTTTTGGGCTTAGGCTGTAATGAGGTCAGGAGCTGAATGGCCTGATGAAACCCACAAGTGAACATTACTGAGCTGGTCTTTGTTGAGCAAGTACCACTTGCTAACACTGTTTACAACCCCTTCAATCGTTTTGCTGCTGATTGAGATTATACTCAATGTTGTAGTTGGCTGGGTGATATTTACTCTTTTTGTACATGTTCATAGTTGTGCAAACTTTCTATATTGATGTCTGTTACAACTGTACTGGAACAGTTTTGGTAGAGACGCAGCTAGTTGGGGAACGCCAGTCTTCAGTACTAATGCCAAAATGTTGTCAGGGCAATGTTTCTTGATATAACATAGAGTGAATTGGCTGTACTTTGGCATCTGTTACACCAGCAATCTCCGGAGGAAGCCAAGGTGGATTGTTCACTGAATATTTATGGCGAAAGATGTTTATGAATGCTTCAGCTTTGTCTTTTGTGCTGATGAACTGAACTTGAAAAAGGTAATATTTGTGGAGATGCCATCTCCAATGACTTCTTAAATTTGCAACCACCATTAACAGTTGGAAGCGACCAAATGAGAGTTTAGATCTGACTTGTTGATTGTGGGATTACTTAGCTCTGTGTATTGCTTGTTGATTGGGTTACTTGGTATGCAAGTAGACCTATGTTTTAGCTTTGCTGGTAGAAATCTCATTGTCAGTAATGCCTGCTGCTTCTATTGGTATGCTCTTCAGTGAATCAGGGTTGATCCCTTGGCTTGATGGTAATAGTAGAATAGGGATATGCTGGGCTTTGAGGTTACAGGTTGTGGTTGTATCTGATTTTTCTGCTAAATTCCACAGTGCCTCATTCATATCTAGTCTTGAGTTGTTCGATGTGTTTGAAATCTGTCCCATTCGGCATAATACCACACAGCATGATGAAGGATATCCTGAAGGTGAAGATGGATCTTTGTCTCCACAGGATTGTGTTGCAAAGGATACAATGGTGAACAGGATAATCTACGCAACATTTTTTTGATCCTGAGGAAATGCATGTTAATGTATATGCTTTCTTCAGCTTGAGCCTAAGCAGCATTTTTCTTACAAATTATCACTCTGAATACTAAATTCAAGTTTACAAATTTATTGCTTATAAGTGAGTCTTAAAGCGATACTAATTTGCTAGCAAAGTATAGTTGCACCATACTTAACCAGCATTTATCTTGAAGATTCAGTAAAGTGTTTGGCTTATCTCTCAAGCTGAGATTTTAAAATGTGTTTTGGAAAGAAGTGAAATATTGAAGTATTGAAAATGTGATCTTCATTTCTCAATGCAGGATTATGGCCATTTGAGTTATGCATGCCCAAAAAATATGCTTGGAGAGCGAGAACCTCCTAAAAAGAAAGAGAAAAAGAAAAAGAAAAAAATCAGTGAGCCAGAAGAAATGTGGGTATATTGCAAAGTTGACCTGTTAAAAATGTATTTTTAAAAAGAGGTTTGTCTTGAGGGCAAATCAAAATAAATATTTCCTGCATTTTCAGTGAGGAGGAGGAGCAGCAGGAAGAAAGTGAAGATGAAGGAGAAGACCCTGCCCTTGAAAGTTTGAGTCAAGCTATTGCATTTCAGGTAAGTGATTTGATTCAGAGAAAATAAATTGATGCATATCATTGGATCACAAACTAACTTGGATCTGACTAAAAATGATTTAGAATGAAAATTATTTAATTATTGTTGCTTTGCAAACAAACTTTGGCAGGTTTTCTTGTTTGTATTGCAATTAATTGTATTTGTAATTAATCTGTGTTGATGACATTATATTGATTGGCTTAATGCTGTAATGAAAGCTTAATTGGGGTCTTTTGCTGGATACTTATAACATACATGGTATCAACCCATAGTCATACCACTTGGCTCGTATATAATCCCATGCTGCAGTTTGTTGTTTATAAAATTGATTAATTGAGCTGTAACTGCAGATTAAATAATAATGGACTCTACCACCTGCCTTGTGCCAGAGCATTCAGAAGGCCTTTTACCTGTTCAATGTTCCCTAACTTTTCATTCCTAATGAGATGAGAAGGTGGGACGACACAAACTAGGGAGAGGAGACAGGAATGGAGGAGAGAAAGGCAAAATGTAGAGAATGAACAGTTGTTCTTAAAGGGAGGAGGTAGGAGATAGAAGTTTGATCTCTCTTTTTCCACATTCTGTCTTCTCACTTTCTTGTCTGTCACTATCACATTTGTCTAAATTAATTCTCTCCTGTCTTCCTATTTGCCCTGAAGTTACCATTACTTTCATTTAGTCCTGTGGCCTACGCTTCATCCCCTCAAAGCTGAAATGCAATATAGTAGGTCAAGTTCCTGATGTTGAGTAATTGCTTGTGGGCACATTCCAGTGTTAAATAACTGCTCCGATAGCATTGAGTCATAGAGACGTACAGTATGGAAATGGACCCTTTGGGCCGACTCATCCATGCTGACCAGATATCCGACCCCAATCTAGTCCCCCCTGCCAGCACCCTCCCATATCCCTCCAAACCCTTCCTATTCACTTGCCCATCCAGATGTCTTTTACATGTTGCAATTGTACTCGCCTCCACCACTTCCTCTGGCAGCCCATTCCACACATGTACCACTCTCTGCGTGAAATGTTGCCCCTTAGGTCTCTCTCTTTTTTTATATATATATTATCTTTCCCCTCTCACCCTACACCTATGCCCTCTAGTTCTGGATTCCCCACCCCAGGGAAAAGATCTTGTCTATTTACCCTATCCATGCCCCTCATGATTTTTCAACCTCTATAATGCCACCCCTCAGCCTCTGCTGCAGGGAAACAGCCCCAGCCTGTTCAGCCTCTCCCTACAGCTGAAATCCTCCAATCCTGGCAACATCTTTGTAAATCTTTTCTGAACCCTTTCAAATTTCAGAATATCCTTCTGAAAGGAAGGAGACCAGAATTGCACGTAATATTCCAACAGTGACCTAACCCATGTCCTGCACAGCCGCAACATGACTTCCCAACTCCTGTACTCAATACTCTGACCAGTAAAGGAAAGCATACCAAATGTTGCCTTCACTATCCTATCTACCTGTGACTCTACTTTCAGGGAATTATGAACCTGCATTCCAAGGTCTCTTTGTTCAGCAACACTCCCTAGGACCTTACCATTAAGTGTATAAGTCCTGCTTAGATTTGCTTTCCTAAAATGCAGCCCCTCTCATTTATCCAAATTGAACTCCATCTGCCACCCGTCATTGGCCCATCTCATCAAGATCCCATTGTAATCTGAGGGATCTTCACTGTCTACGACAGCTCCAATTTTGGTGTCATCTGCAAACTTACTAGCAAAAGGTATCTTGTTAAATCTGTCGGGTATTTTGATGTATGTTACATTAGTAATGTGTTAAAGTTGCTTGGAAAGTAGGAGAGATGGTCACCATGTTTGAAATCCTACTCCCTAACTGGGGCTGTAGATTTGGGCATGCTATTTAGGGAGGAGGGCAATTCAGAAATGCTGACCAGAAGAAAACATGAGAGAAAATAGAAAGGGACCAGAGATATATACACAAAGGAAGATGATGGGAATATGGTTGAAGGGAAGGAGAGGAATGTGGTATAGAGACAGTAACGTATAATTTAAACAAATTTCATAGATTGATACAGTATCAAAGAACAACACTTAGCCTATTGTGCATGATTTGGCTTTTTGACAGAGCTATCTAATTAACCTTTTTCTTACTAAGTATCCCATTTCCTTTTTGAAAGATGCTATTGAATATGTTGCAACAGCTTTTTCAGACACCACAACCCAGATCATCACAACTTGTAGTGTAAATAGGTTTCTTTCAAAAAACAAATGACAAAGTGAGAAGTTAACATTAAATTTGTGCCTTCTGTTACCAACCTGGTGATATTAGAAACAGTTTCTCCTTATTTGCACTTGACATGATCCAGCAACAATACTAATACTCAAGCTCTACTATTCCTCAGATCACCACAAAAGTTAAGGTTTAATCCAAGTATTCAATGTGCCCAATTTACCACAGTTTTGCAGAAAAAAACCGACCAGATTTCTGTATAAAACAAGGACTACTTATTACGAGTAACAAAATTCCAATCATCGGTAAAGCAGAATGTACTATCAATAATCTGCTCGTAACAACTCTGGGGGGAGAAAAAGTAAAGAACTGCAAATGCTGGAGATCTGAGACCAAAATTGCTGGAGAAACGCAGTGGGTGTGACAGCATCTGTAGGATGAAAGCAGAGTTAACATTTTGCGTCTAGTGACTCTTCAAGAACTGATAGCAGCTAAGATGTGGTATTTATGTTGAAGATGAAGTTGGGGGAGGTGAGCAGATAGGTGAAGACAGATTTCTGGGACAGAGAATTGAAAGGGGAAGGCAAACAAGGCCAAGACAAAAAAGAAGCTGAATAAGTGACCATGAGAGCTGAGAGTAGGGGACAAGGGGTAGACCATGCTGAAAGCAACCATGTCATGACTAGGTACGTGGAAGAATAGAAATAAGCTCTGAAGGTGTTGAATTCAATGTTGAGTACTAGAAGCTGCAGACTGCATAGGTTGAAAGTGAGATGTAGCACTGCTTACGCTGAGACTCACTGGAACACTGCAGCAGGCTTGTGACAGAAATGTCAGTTTGGGAACAGTGTGTGTTGAAATGGCAAGCAACTGGAGGCTTGGGGTCACTTTAGCAGGCAGAACATAGATGTTCCATGTATCTGCTGCCTTTGTCCTTTTTAGATGGTAATAGTTGTGGGTTTGTACAGTGATTTCTTTTGCAGTGCATCTTGCAGTTGGTGTGCTCTGTTGCTATTGAAAGTTGATGGTTAAGGAAGTGGATGTTTTGAGGCTCAGATGCCAATTAGCAGGTTGCTTTGTCCTGGTTCATGTCAAGTATCTTGAATGTGGTTAGAACTGTAGTCTTCCAGACAAGTGGGATGTATTCTTTCATATTCCTCACTGCTGTCTTTTTAGACAGTGGACAGGCTTTGAGGAATTGAGAGGTAAGTTGCTCGCTGCAATATCCTTATCCTCTGGCTTGGTCTTGCAGTTTGTATGGCAAATCCAGTTGCATGTCTGCTGAATGATAATCGGAGTAATTTTGATCCCCGTATTTAAGGAAAGATACTATTTCATTGGAGGTAGTTCAGGGAAGGTTCACTAGGATGATTTCTGGAATAGGATTGTCTAATGAGCAATGATTAAACAGTTGGGTCTCTACTCATTCAAGTTCAGAAGAATGAGAGGTGATATAATTGAAATATGTAAGATTCTTAAGGGGCTTGAGAGAGTAAATGCTGAGAGAATGTTATCCTTCAAGGGAGAGTTTAGGACCAGAGGGTAAAGTCTCAGAATTTAAGACTGATGAGATGAAATGTCTTCTGAGGTTTGAGAGTCTTTTAAACTCCTTGCTGTGGGAGTAGAGTCTCTGTGTATATTTAAGGTTGAGATTGATCAGTAGGGAAATCAAAGGTTACAGGAAAAGGCAAGAAAGTTGACATGAGGAATGTCAGATTAGCCCTGAATGTATTGAATGGAGAGCAGACTGTTAGGGGTCGAGCAGAATACTGCTGTTCCTATTTCTTTTCGTTACCTCTGGGATCTTGACAATTGGGGATTTTGCAATGTTAACACCATTGAATGTCAAGGAATGATGGACTCCAGGTGGAGATGGTCATTGCCTTACATTTGTGTGGTGTAAATCTTACGTGCCATTTCTCAGTCCTAGCCTGGCTATTGTCCAGGTCTTGCTATATGTGGAATGCTTTCGTACCTGAGGAGTCTCGAATGATTACGCTATGTTCGTCACTATCAGCGAACATCCCTATTTCTGACCTTTATGATGGATGGAAGATCATTGATGAAGCAGCTGAAGATGTTCAGGCTTCAGACACTACCCTGAGGAACTCCTGCAGAGATGTCTCCGAGGTAAGGGGACTGACCTCCGTTAACCACAACCATCTTCCTATGTGCCATGCATGACTCGAACCAGCAAAGAGTTGTTTTTCTCCTGATTCCCATTGACTCAAGTTTTGCTCAGTCTCTTTGCCACACTCAGTCAAATGCAGCCTCAAGGACAGCCATTCTCACTTCACCTCTGGAATTCAGCTCTTTTGTCCAAGTTTTAACTAAGGTTGCAATGAGGGCAGAAACTGAATGGCCTTGGCAGATCTCAAATTAGGTGTTCCTTCAAGACCTCTTTAAATCCTCAGATTGTAGTGATTAGCTACCAAAAATCATGTGTAAGCCTGCCCTTTTTGTCAAGTTTGAATGCAGCAACTGGAGAAACTTATATGGACTCATGCATTCAGTTCTACCATAGAGAATAAATTGTTGTCATAATGTTGAGGACAATTACTCTTAGCTCTTGCATTTCTCTTGCACTCAGGTGCTTTAGAGTCTGGTAGTCTGATAGAACTGACATGGAAATTATGGAATGTATTTGTAGATGAGTAGATGTAACTTCTTGGCACTACACTGTAAAACATCTTGTGCTTAATACTTCTGAAGTACTTGATTGACTAAAATATTTAAGTACTATAAAGTTGGAAATATTGCAGTCTGTCTGTTTTTTTTTGTTTTTATATTGAATGAGGGACAAGTACTGGTCAGGACACTGAAGAGAACTTCAATGGCTCCTCCAAACATTTTGCTAATGATTGAGAAGACGATTAGGGCAGCAGTTGGCTAGGTACATGTGCATTGTCTTTGAAGATGAAGTATTCCAATGCAATTTTCCACATTGCCTGTGAATGCCAGAGTCATCAATACTTCGGAATATTTTGCAAGTGAACAGGTTAGTTCTGGTGGATTAGGTTTTGAACTTTTTGTTTTCTTTTATCAGATGCAGGTATCACTGACAAAAGTTGGCATTTGTTGCCCATACCTAATCACCTTTTTAACTGCGTGGCTTGCACAGCCATTTCATAGGGTAATTGAGAGTCAACCACATTGACATTGGTGTGGAGTCATGTACACCAGACCAGATAAGGAGAGTAGATTTCTTTTCCAATAAGATGTTGATGAACCAGATGAGTTTTTCATTATAACAATGGTTATGTGATCGCCATTTGGTGAGCTTCTAAATTTGGATTTTATTGAATTCAAGTTTTACAACTGTCGTGGTGGGGTTCAAAACTGTGTGCCCAGAACATTAACCTGGGTCTCTGGATTACTAGTCTAGTAACATTACAACCATCTCACCATCTCTCTGGATATTGTTACCCTGATCTGCTAAGTCTTGGTTTAACATGCAGAAATTCCTGTGTTGTAGTTTCTTACAGAAGTATGCTCCTTGTATGCTTTTTGATAATCTCTATTAAACTAACTTTTTCTCCATCACTTTAATGGAGTTCTGAGAGTATTCAGGATGACACGTTTGTAGATTTCATCACATGTTTGGACTACTCGTTTTTCTACAAGTCCCCATCAAACATGGTGGTAAGTACCACTACCAAACAACTATGAAGAAGAAACCACTATATTTGTGATAGGAAAATTGGTCAGCAAAGGTTTAGTAGATTACTACTGCACAGGATCTCTCATCACCTCACATTGGTGTATTCTGGCTATTGTATTCAGGACTGGGACAATGTGGTCAGTGTTGGTAGTACTGAGTTGCTTTTGGTGTTGGAAACTGTCCTCTGAAACTTGAGGCATACTGAAAAATATTTTTGTGAGTATGAATGTGAAAATTTGTTCATGCTTTTTCTGGAACAATCAAAAATAGGGAGTGCTCGAGGAACTTAGCAAATCTGACAATATTTATGGAGAGAGAATAGCAGTCAGCGTTTCAAGTCCAGTGACTCTGTCAATGCTGTTCTGACAAACAATTATTGGTCTCAAAACATTTAACTCTGTTTCTCTGTCTACCGATGCTGTCAGACCTGCTGAATTTTTCGAGCACTCGGTTTTTGTTTGTTTCAGATCTTCAGCATCACCGGTTCTTTGCTTTGTTTTAGTGCTTTCCCTGACTTTATCTGACGCAAACCCATGATACTCCATTAGGTTTGGAACCATACTGATGATTCCAGGCCAAACCTACCACCTTAATGGTGAGACGGAACATAACTGAAAACTGGTATGAGTGATCATTCTGTGCGACTGAGGGCACACATGGGTCAGACTAAGTAGAGGTTGCGTGATCAGTTCTGAAATTAAAAGTAAACCAGTGACCATAAATCCCCTTTTCTTTTCCGCTTTTATTCCATAAAGTACCAGGTTTATTGAATTTACTGTTATAGCTTTTCACAATAGAAATTACACTTCCAAATTATCCATGGTTTGTAATAGTTAAGGTATTCAACAAATATCCATGGTTTGTAATAGTTAAGGTATTCAACAAATATCCATGGTTTGTAATAGTTAAGGTATTCAACAAATATTTTGGAAAATTTGAATTGGAAAGTGTCAATGGCTGAGAGTGTTTTATACATAAATGAATAATATCAGTGTCCTAATAATATCTTTACACTTGTTCTCAACAGCAAGCAAAAATTGAGGAGGAAGAGCTTAGACGTAAACAGACTGCTGGTGATGCAAGTGAATGTTCAACATCTGAACTGTCGAAACGTCCACGAATAAAAAAGAGTGCATATTTCAGTGATGAAGAGGAGCTGAGTGATTAATTTTTTTTGTAACAATGAGTACACATGTATTTAAATGGAGAATTGGTGTTAAAAATAAAATTCCAGATTATTTTAAATGACGGTTCGTGGCTCTTGAACTACTAAAAACATTGCAAATATGTGGACTGGATATTTTAATACTTTTTTTGTAATATGTGAGTTTTTCTTAAGTGTATTCATTATTCATTGTTATTACTGCAAACCTCCAAACTGGTTGGGGATTTTGACGATGCATGCAAGCAGTTTTGAACTGTAACTGTCCGCACAACTCTTTGTACATCAATAGTTAATGAAGAACTTTTTTTCCTCTGTTATAGCCACATTCAGCTATAGACTTGGAACTGTCGAACTCACCTGAGACAACAATCTAACAGTGGTTAGCACTGCTGCCTCACAGCACCAGTGTCCCAGCTTTGATTCCAGCCTCGGGCAACTGTCTCTGTGGAGTTTGCACATTCTCCCTGTGTCTGTGTGGGTTTCTGCGGGTGCTCCGGTTTCCTCCCACAGTCCAAAGATGTGCAAGTCAGGTGAATTGGCCATGTTAAATTGCCCATATGGTAGGTGCATTAGTCAGAGGGAAATTTGTCTGGGTAGGTTGTTCTTCAGAGGGTCGGTGTGGACTTGTTGGGCCGAGTGGCCTGTTTCCACACTGTAGGGAATCTAATCTAATCTAATCTAATCTATTGATTACAATGCTGGACAAAATTTGTTTTCATTCCCTTGGGGAAACAATTCCTTACATTCTAAGTATGCAAACAATTCCCATTGAATGTCATTAACTGCAATGGGAAAATAATCTGTGATGAATCAACTAGTGATTCTCAATTGGTATTGCAGGCATTAGGGTTGAAAAATCGTACAAAAGTAAGTCAGTTTTTGAGCTCTTCCCTTTTTTTTCGCAATATGAAAATTTCATTCTCTACTGTGAACTTAGATTAAAAGGAAATCACAATGACCTATCACAATTATAGTATCATCTTTTTAATGGAAACTCTTATCACTTTTTTATTTTGCTTTAATAAATTACAGTCCCAAATTTCTGGATTATATCTTTAAACTGTTAGTTTTGTTGGTAATTATAGCATTCCATATTACACACTTGGCTCATCTAGCCAAATGAAAGCAAAATTATAATACTTCTGAAATTAAAAACTAATTTCTGGAAGTGTGCAGCAGATTAAGCAACATCAACAGAGAAATATTTAACATTTCAGTACAATGAGTTCAGTATATAACTATTGCTTGTATCACAGTTTCAAGTGTTTTTTTTTACTTTGAAAGAATAATAGTTATTCTATGGTCTTTTATCTTGATTTTTGAATTGGAAGTAACTTTGAAACAGGAATCTCTTCTCACCAGTCATTGAATACTGACTTCAGACAGCATGTCTCGATGGACCTAGACTTGATGGACTTAACGTATTGGTGTTTAAATTACAGCACGTTGGCTATTTGCAACCTATAAGTTCTGACAGAGTGACTCTCAAACCCTGTATGTGTGTTTTTTACTTTCTGGTTATGCTGTTTTAATTTCATAGGTTTGTTAATTTGAAAAGAGATCTTGCTGCTATTGTCTCACTTGGTGAATAAATGCAAAATTAGAACACCAACAACAATTTGTATTCACTGTTTGGGATAAATAGCAATTATAATTCACCCTTCACAAGATAACTGCAAAAATCTAAATGTTATATCTCAGCAGCCTATAAAGTTAAAAAGCTTGACCCTCCAACTTCAATGAGAAGATTTGTTTCAACGTAACTCCAATCTAGCATAATACAGAGATTATATGTGTTAGTGCTTTATAATGACAGAGCATTGCATCATCTAAATTGATATGTGATGTGGAAAATTGGCTAGTACATGTAAATAAAAAATAAATTAAAAATCCGTCTTTTTGCCACTCTTATCAGTTTGATGCAATTAGATTGTTATAGCCTGTGATCATAATGTGACTGTGACTGGAGATGGTAACCCCAAATTTGCTGCTTAGCGTGAGCACAGTCCAATTAACTGCAACCTTTATTTTCTGGCGATCTGATGTTCTTAGGCCTATTTGCCAATCGGTTAGCTCAGTTGGCTGGTTTTCAATGCAAAGTGAAGCCAGCAGCATGGGTTCAATTCCCATACTGGTTGAGGTTACCATAAACTACTCCTCAACATCACACCTCACCCAAGGCATTATGATGCTTGGTTAAACCACCACCAGTCATCTCTGTCTAAAAGCAAAGTCATCTTCCTTGTTAAGATTAGCTACCTTAATACAGATCAGGAAACTTTTCTAATTATTGTAAATGCATTGATCTCTGTAAACCTAACAGAATAGCTTGTTTATCAGCTGTGTGTCAGTTTATTGGTCACAAGTTTTCATTTCAGTGCTAAAACCTCTGCTCCGATGTCTTATTTTTCCTTGAATCATCAATTATGTAGAGATGTAAACTACTAGTTGCAGTATTGTTCTCAACATGAAGCACCAATTAATCATGTTGTACAGCAGGTAAGCCATCAACCACTCCATTTCAAATTGCTCTCTGAAACTAGCATCCCTATCTCAAACCTTATGCAAATTGTTTCTCTCCTTTATCAATGTATAAATGAAAGTGTTCTTTATGCTAGTTTCAAATGTGTGAAGGCTCAAGAGCTAAGGAAATAATCTCATGCAATAGCTGCAGATCTGAAAAATTCAAGCTTTGTTTGCAAATCTCAGATTCATTCTGCATTAATTTACAGGATAGATTTAGGCATTCACTTTGATTACTTGCTTTGCTGATCAACAGCTGTTTGTTTGGTACACAGTACTTGCATCTTAAATGTTTCATTTACATTTTCTATTCATTCTTCAACTAATCTTTTAAATCCATTTTGCTTTTCTTCACTTCAAAAGGTACTGCGAGGAGATTTCACTTGCGATTCCTGTTCGAATCAACTGTTTGCATGATGTCAGCTATGGAGTCAGATTACAATGACCATTTTCTTAATATTTTTCCTAGTTGTGGAGCTGTCTTCCAGGAACTTTAATCAGCCGGGGAAATCTCCAATAAGGAATTTAATGCACAGCTGAACAAATAGTTGGTAAATTCCCTGATTTGCTTTTCTTCACCTTGGAGTGATATACAAATTTCCATGTTACTATATTATGGCAGAGCCCACAACAATACTCCTTTACTGCATTTTACCATTGTTCTCTGTTAGGAACTATACAGTTGGCCACAGTAGTCTCCTGTCTTCGCCTTCATGAGTTGTATCTCTACTGGTGAAACATTCAATGCTTTATTTTACCAAGTAGAGGTGATAATGTAGATGTATGTAATTAGTTGATACATTTGCCATAAATATGTCACGCACCACAAAAACTAGGAACATTCTCGACATTGGCCTGAAACATCAACTCTGTAATCCTTCTCGGAAGCTGCCAGCCTGCTGAATATTTTCATGATTTGTTTTTATTATAATCCAGTATTAGGTTGCTTGCTTATATCTTTTGCTTCTGTCAATCCTATTTGTAAATAAATCTAAATTAGTATTTGAACTTGAACAAACTGGCATAATGTGTGATACAGCAAACTTCTTATAAACAAGCACGTGTGGGACCAAGAATCTGTTTGGTTGATGAAATATTCTGGTTGATCAAGAGTAAAAATACACGAAGTAATAGACACACAATGCAGGGGTATGCACATCATTGTTACACTTTACAGCATAAACCAGTTGAATAATAATACAACTTTACCTTCAATAGAACTTACCGCTAGAGCATCTTCTCACTTGCATCCTCAACTGACAACTCTTGACATTGTGGAAATTGTGATAATACGTTAACTTCCAGTATATATGGTATGTCATTTTTGCCAGTTTATCGAGAGTGCTGATTCATTAGGTGCCAGGTAAAACCAAGTTTGCTGTATTTTCTGACATCCTTCAATTTCTCACATGACCAGTTTGCCACAGATAAGTTAATTAATTGGCCTGAGCTTTGCTTTACCAAACCAAATACTGTACAAAAATAAATGTAGGTTTTGGTTTGAAGGATAGTCTACTTATCAAAATGAATCCAGCCACATAACCACAAAAGGTTATGAAATAAAGAAACTTATCATGTCAATAGATTTAAGTGAATGGAATATAAGATGAGGGAAAGAATTTTGATTGAAGAAGGTTATTTTACCTTTCTAATAACTTCAGACCACACTGAAGTAATGCACATTATACTGCAATTTATTTTCTGTGGTGAGAATTGCATTTAATTTCCAATGTATACCTTTTATAGTAATTTAATTACTTTTTTAAGCATGGTCACTGTTACAATCTAGAGAAGGTTACTTTAGTTGAGTGAATTATTAAGTGAAGAAACATATAAACAATTGGAGGTTCAATATGTGTTTGGGCTGATTTAAGCAAGGGCAGTAATGTAATTAGCCTTCATCCCCCTTTTATTTGGACAGGAAGATTTGCATTTTTCAGTCCCAAGATGCTACCTAGTGATCTCTTGAAACAATCTCACTACGTTATTAGACATACTTGGGTTATCTAGTGCGCTGATGTACAATATAAGTTAGGTAAATGTGAGGTGATGCATTTTGGTAAGACGAACAAGAGCAGTACTTGTACAGTTAATGTTAGGGACCTGGGGAGTGTTGTTCAACAGAGGAACTTGTTCAGATACACAGATCTTTGGAAGTTGCATCACCGGTAAAGAGCGTGGTTAAGAAAGTGTTTGGCATGCTTGCCTTCATTGCTCAGATCATTTAATATAGAATTTGGGATGTCATTTTATTGTTGGTAAGGACAGTTTGAGTACTGTGTGCAGTTTGGGTCGCCCCACTGTAGGAACGATATTATTGGAAAGGGTGCATAAATATTTACACTGATGTTACTGATATTGGAGAGTTTTTGATTTTATAAGGAGAAGCTAGATAGGCTGGGACTTTTTTCCCTTGAACGTAGTGGTAGATAGATATATAGTTACAACATTTTTTAAAAAAAATTGGAGAGTTATATGACTTGGAAATGTTTAGAAGGCAATGAGCCAAATGCAGGCAAACAGGTCTAGTTTATTTTGGAAAACTTGGTCGGTGTACACAAAAGCTGGACAGAAGGATCCATTTACATGCTAAATGACTCTGACTCTACTTGTCTTGTTCTTTCTATGGCTTTATCTGTATGTCCAAACAATTTCAAGAGCTTTGTAATTGAACACAATAGGTACGTCTCTGTTCAGTCATATTTTTCAGTATCTTTGCATTAAGTTTCTCCTGTTTTTCTCTTGAAGCAGTCTCGCAATCGCCATATTAAACTGCCACATGTCTGTCCAAGGTTTTCATGAAGGTTCTTGGAATTCCTCTTAGGAACAGATTCAGAGGTAGGAGTTGGTCTTTTATCTAATATGCATATGAGGGTTCAGTTTATATCTGTTGCCAAATTCGTAATCTCTTGAATGCCGATCCATCTGGGGATTCAGAATGTAGGATGTGCAAAGAAAGATATCATACTCCATCTGACTCCAATGTATTAACCTAAATTTCAACTGGACATGCTTTACATAATTTATTTGTTTCTGGTGAGCTCCGAATAAAGGAAAGGCACTTGGTCAAAAAATATCGATGCTGTAAAGGAATGGACTTAATAATCATGATTGTGGGAAATTATTTCAAGACTGGTAGTACATAATGGTCTTCTGAAGTTGCAATGACTGGATGATTCTGGTATTATTTGTAATGACAGCCCTCCAGCATTGCCCAAATGGCTATTCTTTAACTAAAAACCTGGATATCAAATGTTGGCAGGCAGTGGGGAATACTGTTTCAATCCCTTCACTCAGTGTCCATACATGCAGTTCAATCAAAAGCTTTTGTTCTAATATTGAGTAATATAACTGGAGGGTGAACATCATTAACTCATTACCTGTTAGATTGTAATTCTATTCTAGTGTTTTGCAATCAACCCAGTTGGGTTTTTTGGATCTTGTTCTTTTTCTTTCAACTTTGCAATCATTACTTAGTTCTTATAGAGTCATAGAGACATATGGCACGGAAACAGTCCCTTTGGTCCAACTCATCCAGTCCCACCTGCCAGCAGCCGGCCCATATCCATATGATAGGTCTGTGGACTTCCCAAATTTTCAACTTTTGAAATGTGTTAAAGCAAAGAAGTGCAGATGCTGAAGATCTGAAACAAAATTAGAAGTTGCTAGAGAAACTCAGCAAGTCTGGCAGCATCTATAGAGAGTTGATGTTTTGAGTCTCGCGACTCTCTTCTAGAAGAAGAGTGAAGATTAGATTAGATTACTTACAGTGTGGAAACAGGCCCTTCGGCCCAACAAGTCCACACCGCCCCGCCGAAGCGCAACCCACCCATACCCCTACATTTACCCCTTACCTAACACTACGGGCAATTTAGCATAGCCAATTCACCTGACCTGCACATCTTTGGACTGTGGGAGGAAACCGGAGCACCCGGAGGAAACCCACGCAGACACGGGGAGAACGTGTAAACTCCACACAGTTAATCACCTGAGGCACTACAACACGCCCATTCACCATTATCCCTACAGTCACTGACTCTCATTGGCTCTAGGCTAGGTAATTCTTTTACGAACAAAAATATAAACCCCTCTGGGGTCTCTCCACCTCCATATCTTTGATCTGCAAAAGCCTTCCAAAATTTCTGTGCTGCAATTTTAGCCTACACATCGTCACATTTTTGTCACTCTACCATTGGTAGCCAGACTTTCAGCTGACAACGTCCTACATTTGGCAATTCCGTATTTAAACTGCACTGCCATTTTTTTCTGTGGAATGTGCCTTAAAACATACTATTTCAATCAAGCTTTTGGTCTTAGATACTAAAATTGCCATGCACAGTTCAGTGTTTTATTTGATTATGCTCCTATGAAACATCTTGGGATATTTTGCGACTTACTCAAATAACTTCCTTTTTTTTTAAGTAGACTTCAAGTCTTAAATTACCAGGAGTGATTACACACATTGAGGTTGTATTCCTGAAATTTAGACAATGGAAGAAGGATTCCATTGAAGTTTTGAAGATATTAAGGGAAGCTGATTGGGGAAATATAAATGATGACCGCTAGTTAGGGGAAATAGGGAAAAGCTATTGCTGCTGATTGCAAAACCTGGGAAAAGAGAGTGTAGTCTAAAAATTACACTATTTAGTTGAGGAACACTTCTCTACACTGTAGTAGAGATTTTAAATTGTCTTCTGCAAATAATAGTTGATGCTCGGTCAGGAGTGAGTTCTGATTGCCGGAAAAGATCTGAAATAAATTTTCTGGGTTCTTCTTTTGCCTCTTTAAGGTGATTTAATTGGCTGTGGGTTGATAAGGAGCAGTTGGTGGAGAGGGTCTCTGTTTGTGTTCCAGGTGTCATACATGGGGTAAGTTTGATGGAACAGCAGGTCTTTTCCTGCCAGTCATTTTTACCTGTTTGTCAAGTGCTTGTATCGTCTAGGTCCATTGAAAGTTGCATTTGGCATGTAAAAGTCATGATTGCTTAGTTTAACATTAATACTCAATGTGTTATAAAACTGTCTTCTCTAACTTGCTCCAAACAGTGGTAAATCAAGAAACAATGACACAAAAAATCTTCAAATCATATATGATCAGCAAAACCATTATTATAAAGTACTGGCAAATTCCCACTAACACCTTATTTAATACACATGATGCAAAGTAATAGAAATGGTGGAAATCTGAAATAAAATCCAGAAGATTGTAAGTACTCATCCAATCAGACAGTCCTTGTGCAGAGAGCCAGGTTGGATTATGATTCATATTTTAGGAGCATAAAGTTATGCATTCTTAATTGCTAACTTGCAGGATGTTCTGCCAAACCCCTCTTCTTTCATCTCATTTCCTGCACATACCAGTAGAATTTTTGGCTGTCATTTATATTGAATGTTATTATTGTTATTGAATATATATTTAATATTCACCTATTCCCTTGCCTTTTATTATTGAAGTATTTCTATATTATCCATTATCCTAATTGAATCAGCATCTCTACAGTCTTCAGTTATCTCTAACTATATGAAAAGGTAGATGTGTATTTAACAAGATACAGCTGTAACACAAATGTGTCCAAAATTTCAATGGTTCATTGTGTAAGTACACTGTATTATGGAATATGAATTGGTCTCAGCTAGTGGAGTGGTAGAAGTGGTAGTAGAACTTTTGTGGCTCTTCTGAACAATTCAAAATGTTATCAGGAATTTCACATCCAGATGTTTTCTATCCAACCTTTTCAGAGATGTTATTATTTACATCTGAAGCATGTAGAATTTGAACCTGGTCCTCTGGCTCAGAGGTCGGAACATTACTAAAATGCCACAAGAGCTCTTCCCAAGTTCCACTTCTAATGACTGTCTAGCATCATTGGCTAATAATGTCTATATATGGAACTCAACTAAAGACATTAATCAGCCTTGTCTGTCATATCCTTCATGGTCAAATGGTGCACCAGAGCTCAATGGATCCTCCCAAGACATGTCACAGAATTATAATCGGCCAAAATTAATACCTTGATTAAAGGTGGGGGGGATATCAGGATAAATCTTTCATCACTTCTTTTTATCCTTCTCCAACCTCATCCTTCTCCTCAATTTAAATAACATCTAAGCTGTAAAGATACAGTTAGAATATGCTGTGCAGGAGATACAGATGCGACAATCGAGCAGTAGTCCCTTTAAAATTGTGCAAGCATAGCAATCTCAAAAGGACCATGCAGTTCAAGAAATTAGTCGTCCATGTTGAAGTGAAATTAAAAGGTACATTGCTCCTGACTGTAACCTCTTTTGTATCTGCCTTGGAATAAATTCTTCCCACAAGTCATTACGAGGCATTTGTAAATTTTCAATGGTCAAACTCCAAATTCTCTTACATTTCTGCTCAATCTACCTTTGATGCTTTCAGCTATTCTTTCATTCTTGTTGTCCTGGAATGACTGCGACCTCTGTGCCACCAAGTCTAAGGGTTGTAGAATGTTTATGGTGTATTAATATTGCAGTGATTACTTGTATAATCTTGCAGCCATCTGCCAAAACCATTAAATCTGGACTACAAATAGAGCCTCCTATTTGATAGGCTGAATAAACTCGTTTTATCTTATGATTTCTCTTCTGCACCTCAAACCATCTCTTTAAACACACTTGCCATTCCCTTCCACCTCCAGTCATCACGAATCCCATTCTCTTGCCATTGACTAGAGGCTGACTCAAGCTGTTCGTAACAGCTGTTTGGGAGGTCATGCCTGACAAACCTGTTGGAATTCTTTGAAGAGGTGACAAGTAGGTTAGACCAGGGAAACCCAGTGGATGTGGTCTATCTAGAGTTCCAAGAGGCCTTTGATAAGGTGCCACACGGGAGGCTGCTGAGCAAGGTGAGGGCCCATGGTGTTCGAGGTGAGCTACTGGGATGGATTGAGGATTGGCTGTCTGACAGAAGGCAGAGAGATGGGATAAAAGGTTCTTTTTCAGAATGACGAGCGGTGTCCCGCAGGGTTCAGTGTTGGGGCTGCAGCTGTTCACGTTATATAATAATGATCTGGATGATTTATTATTAAGGGACTGGAGGCATTCTAGCGAAGTTTGCAGATGATACGAAGTTAAGTGGACAGGCAGGTAGTACTGAGGAAGTGGGGAGGCTGCAGAAAGATCTAGACAGTTTGGGAGAGTGGTCCAGGAAATGGCTGATGGAATTCAACATGAACAAATGCAAGGTCTTGCACTTTGGCAAAAAGAATAAAAGCACAGACTACTTTCTAAACCGTGAGAAAATTCGTAAAGCCATAGTACAAAGGGATCTGGGAGTGCTAGTCGAGGATTCTCTAAAGGTAAACATGCAGGTTGAGTCTGTGATTGATTAAGAAAGCGAATGCAATGTTGTCACTTATCTCAAGAGGATTGGAATATAAAAGCACCATTGTGCTACTGAGACTTTATAAAGCTCTGGTTAGGCCCTATTTGGAGTACTGTGTCCAGTTTTGGTCCCCACACCTCAGGAAGGACATACTGGCACTGGAACGTGTCCAGCAGAGATTCACAAGGATGATCCCTGGAATGGTAGGTCTAACATACGAGAAACGGCTGAGGATCCTGGGATTGTATTCATTGGAGTTTAGAAGATTAAGGGGAGACTTAATAGAGACGTACAAGATAATACATGGCTTGGAAAGGGTGGACGCTAGGAAATTGTCTCCGTTAGGTGAGGAGACTAGGACCCGTGGACACAGCCTTAGAATTAGAGGGGATAAATTCAGTACAGAAATGCGGAGACATTTCTTCAGCCAGAGAGTGGTGGGCCTGTGGAATTCATTGCCGCAGAGTGCAGTGGAGGCCGGGACGCTAAATGTCTTCAAGGCAGAGATTGATAGATTCTTGTTGTCTCGAAGAATTAAGGGCTACGGGGAGAATGCGGATAAGTGGAGTTGAAATGCCCATCAGCCATGATTGAATGGCGGAGTGGACTCGATGGGCCGAATGGCCTTACTTCCACTCCTATGTCTTATGGTAACTTTTTCCGACCCTGTTTACTCTCTGTCATCAAGGTTTCCAGTCCTTTCGGTCATTTGCAGCTGAAACCCTTGGCTACACCATTATCACCACTCATCTTGATAATTCTAATACTCCTTGTGGATAATCTCCCATGTGAACTAAAGGTCATTGCAAAACTCACTCACTTGTGTTCCTTGATTATTTTCTGCACTCACTAACATGCCATGGCTTTTGGCCTGGAAACATCTTAAGTTCAAAATTCTCCTCTTTTTGTTTTGAAATCTCTCTGTAGCTTAATCTCTTTCTATCTGTAACCCCACATCCCTCAGATTTTTGCACTTCACCAGTTCTGGTCACTTGCACATCCTTGATTTACATCACTCACCAGCTTGTAGCCATGCTTCTACTCTTATAACCTCAGTTTTGGAATTTCCCCGAGATTCCTCTCCATTAAGATGCTCTTTTAAAACCTATCACGTTGGCCAAAATTTGGTTATTTGAACTCTTATGACTTGGTGTCATATTTGTTTGATACTTCTGTGAAGTGCATTGGAATGACTCACTATGTTAAAGGAGCCTTACATGCACAAGTTTTTGTAGTTTGTAGCCTATTTACTGTATCAATAAGATTTAAGTGCAAGCCATACTATCCCTCAGGCTGTTTGTTTATTTACTAAAATGGGAACTGATCAACTAACTCTACATCCAATTCAGTATGTGTTGATTTTCTTTAAAAAAAACACAACTTTGAAAATATGATTAAGCAACCAAAGCGCTTTCTAGGACAAAATTCCAAAAAAAACCAAGTGAAGAGCTTTCTCACATTTAAGTCCAAAATAGCTGGTCCCTTATCCTAAGACTGTGCAGCTTATTTCTAGAATTTTTAAATAGGGGAAACTGTCTTTTAACATCTTTTTGAGAAAGCTGTCTCAATCTTATCTGTTTCAACATGATTGCTCCTGACTCTACTAAATATCCAGCAGTCTCAGCCTACTCTTCTGAATCTTTCCTTCCAGGACAAAGCTCATCCCAGGAAATGTTGTAATTGTACCTGCCTCCATCACTTCCTCTGGCAATTTGTTCCATACGTGCACCACCACCTGAGTGAAAAAGTTGCCCCTCAAATTCCTTTTAAATCTTTCACCTCGCACCTTAAACCTATGCCCTCTAGTTTTACACTCCCCTACCCTGGGTAGATCTTGGCTATTCACCCCCATGCCTCTCATGATTTTATAAACTTCTATAAGGTCACCCTTCAGCCTCCGACGATTCAGGGAAAAAAGCCCCATCCTATTTCTCAACCCTTTCAAGTTGAACAACATTTTCCTAAAAGCAGGGACAGCACAAATCAATGCAGTGTTCTAAAAGTGGCTTCACCAATGTTCTGTACAGCCACAACATGACGTCCCAACTCCTGTACTCAATGCACTGATTAATGTGCCAAATGCCTTCTTTACCACCCTGTCCACCTGGGACTCCACTTGCAAGGAATCGCACACTTGCACTTCTAAGTCTCTTTGGGAATACTCCCCAGAGCCTTAACATTAACTGTGCCAGTCCGGCCCCTGATTTACCTTCCCAAAATGCAGTACATCTTGGCTTATAGGGTTGAGGACAATCCAATCTTCCACTTGTCAGTCCATTGGCCTATCTTATATCAATCTTATATCAATTTTGTATCCAATTGGCTAGCTCCCCTGGATTCCATGTGATCTAACCTTGCACATCAGTCTACCATGCAGCAACTTGTCAAACACTGATTTTCCCCGATCAGTCATTGTTCGTTCTAAATGCATGTAAATCCTGTCCCTTAGAATCCCTTCCAGCAAATTGGGGTGTTACGCTGGCACACTGGTTAGCATTGCTGCCTCATAGTGCCAGGGACCCAGGTTTGATTCCAGCCTTGAGTAACTGTCTGTGTGGAGTTTGTACATTGTTCCTGTGTCTGTATGGGTTTCCTCCCACAGTCCAAAGATGTGCAGGTTAGGTGGGTTAGCCATGGGAAATGCAGGGTTACAGGGATGGTGTGGGTCTGGGTGTGATGCCCTGCAGCTCGGTATGGATTCAATGGGCAGAACGACTTGCTTCCACACTCTGCAGAAATTCTATGAACTTACCCACCTCTGACATCAGATCAGGCTCACCGATCTAAGTTCCCAGGCTTTTCCTGACCACTTTTCTTAAATAGTGGCACCACTTTAGCCAGTGTCCAATCTTCTGGCACCTCGCCTGTGTCTATCGATGATACAAATATCTCAACAAGGGGCCAAGCAATCTCTTCCCTAGCGTCCCACAAAGTTCTGGGATACACCTGATTAGGTCCTGGGGATTTATCCATCTTTTTTTTTCGTTTTAAGATGTCCAGCATCTCCTCTTCTGTAATGTGGAGACGTTGAGACATATATTTCCCCACATTCTTGAGTTTCTGTGTCTTTCTCCACAGTAAATACTGATGCAAAATACTCATTTAGTATCTCACCCATCTCCTGTGATTCCATACATTGTCTGTTGATCTTTAAGGAGTCCAATTCTCTCCCTAGTTACTGTTTTGGTCTTAATATATTTGTAGAATCTCTTAGGTTGGGCATATAGTGTTAAGGACAATCCAATCTCCCATCCCCTTTTTTTGCAGTTCTGATTTCCCTAGTCCTCCAGGATTCACTTGATTTCAGCTGCCTATACCTGACATATGCCTCCCTTTTTCTTGACCAGAGCCTTAACTTCTCTACTCATCCAGCATTCCCTTCATCGACCAGCATTGACTTTGGCACCAACAGGAACATACTATCTCGGAACTCTCACTGTCTCATTTCTGAAGGCTTCCAACTTTCTGACCATCCCTTTCCCTGCGAATAACCTCTCCCAATCAACTCTTGAAAATTTCTGCCTAACACGATCAAAATTGACCTTATCCCAGTTTAGGGCTTTAACTTTTAGATCAGGTCTATCCCTTTCCATCACTATTTTAAAAGTAATAGAATTATGCTCACTTGGCTCTGCCTTATTTTCCAAAAGAAGAGCACATTTTTCTCCTCCTCTAGTAGGTCCACATACTGAATAAGAAAATTTCCCTGTAAACACCTATCATATTCACCACCATCCAAGCCCTTGACAGTATGTCAGACTCCGGTCAATGTTTGGAAAGTTAAAATCCCCTAGCGTTACAACTCTATTATTCTTACAAACATCTGAGATCTCCTTACATATTTGCTTCTCAATTTCTTACTGACTATTGAAGGGCTTTTGGTACAATCCCAATAAAGTGACTATCACTTTCTTACTTCTCAGTTCCACCAATATAACTTCACTGGATGTTCTCCCAGGAATATCCTTCTAAGTTTTGCTGTGCTATGCTATTCTTAACCAAAAATGCCACTTCCCCATCTCTCTCACCCCCTGCCTCTTTCTATCCTCCCTCTAGCATCTCTACCCTGGAACATTAAACTGCCAGTCTTGCCTGTCCCTGAGCCATGTTTCATTAAGACTATGATATGCCAGTTTCTTGTTCCCAACCATGTCCTGAGTTTATCTGCCTTACGTGTCTGGCTTCTTGCATTGAAATAAATGCAACTTAATTTAGTTGGTTGACCTTGTTCACTGCTATGCTCTTGCCTGCCTTGATTATTTAACTTGTTGTTCTTCTCTACTGTACCAGCCTGCGATTTGGCTCTTTTCTCATACTCTCTTTGGGTCCCCTTGCAATTCAGGTGCAAGCCATCCTCCTTATACAAGTCACTTCTACCCCAGAAGAGATCCCAGTGATACAAAAATGTGAATCCCTGCCCCCTGCAAAGCTCCTCATCCAAGCATTCATCTGCTCTATCCTCCTATTCCTATTCTCACTGACACACGTCACCATAAGTAATTTCCTCGAGGTCTTATTTTTTTCAACCTCCTGCCTAATTCTCTATATTTCTAAATTTCGTATTCTCTCTGCAGAACCTCATACCTTCCCTACCTCTGTTGTTCGTACCAACATGTACAACAACCTTCTGGTCACTCTCCCCTTTCAGGATATTCTCCCCGCTCCAATACATCTTTGACTCTGGCAACAGGGAGGCAACACACCATTCTGATGTCTCACTGTCAGCCGCAGAAATGTATGTCTGCGCCCCTGACTAGAAAGTCTTTTTATAGTAGAGACAGCCACAGTACCAGAAACCCGGCTGTCAGTGCTACAGTATCCAAAACAGCACACTTGTTTAAGACTGGGATATAGGAGACTCCCGTGCTACATGCCTACCTCTCATAGCAGTAATCCATCTACCTGTCTGTATCTGCAGTTTTTCTACCTTGCTGAAACTGATCCATGTGATCTGATAGGATTTGCAATTTTCTAATTTTGTATGGTTATCAAAATTGATACATTTATTTTTGGTATTTGACTATAAATTATAGCACAGATCCTTGCAGCATCCTCTTAATAACTGCCTGATAAGCCAAAAATGACCTTTACACTCTGACTTTTCTCCATGTTAATACCTTCTGGTCCCACTTGGCACTTTTCTCAATGCTCTTACAAACATCCAAATACAATTTGGTCACTGTTTTCCCCTCGGCTCCCCTGCTATTTGCAGCCTTAAAAATCTCAACAGCTGTATCAAACAGGATTTTCACTTCATTGAAACACGTTGATATTCTAAGTGCCGTGTTGTCACTTTCTTAATGATGGTTCCATGTATGATAGAGCACACACAAGAAACCAACTGAGCAGTATGCTTGCTCTTGTAACGATGATCAGGAATCTTTTTTTTTAATCGCTCTTTTGAGTCTTCGCTAGGGTTACAGATGTCAGTCATGTACTTGTGAAAATCATCCTGGCTGAGGTGACCTACCACAGGTCACAGTAAATGAGCAAAAATGCGGGATTCATGCGCTGAAAGCAAACTTTAAGCTGAAGTACCCAGACGCATTGTTGTATCCTCCTAATATTGGAGAAAGACTGAAATAACAAGCCGAAGCCACGTGCGTCTGCAAACCAAAGGGCATGACCTTAATCTGTGGTATTCGAATATAATGACCAATAGATTTGCTTGCAAACAGTACAGTTCTATGTTTATTCTACCGCATTTTTAAACGGTTACAAATCACTCGATTTGCGACAACGTGATTGGATTGTTGGAGTCCACATTGTTATTCATGCGCCGTGACTCACCCGTCATGGTTAGAAAAAAAATGACCTATTTCACTCAGAAGTAAATCAAACTTCAGACTTTGCCAACCTTTTAAATGAAAGCTGCTAAACATTAGCGCCGCGTATGTGCCCCCATCTCCCACTCCGCGCTGACAGCTTTGTCCCCAGGCACAGTAAGCAATTTTGAGAATTCAGCACAAACTCCCGCGTCCACCACATCCATTCATCGCTGCCCTCGGATGTCCTGTAGTCAGGCCGCTGATGTCATTTAATTTCATCATGCACGGGCTGGGAGAGGGGGTGGGGACAGCATCAGGGCTTCCTCCTTGGGAAAAGAGAAAAGTAATTGCGAACAGAGTCAGCAAGGCATCGAACCGATGAGAGCAAAGATTTGTTTTTGTTGTGCATTCTCACCCCCCCCCCCCCGGAAACCATTGGCACTGCTGGAGTGCGAGCGAACACCAGGTCCATTGCAAACCTACCGCCTTGTGCTCCGTGCGTCTGTTTCATAAAAATCCTGGCGAGCTGGTTGGCCCCCGGCACGCCACGTGAGGCGAGTCACAGGCCAGCTGGGGGTGGTTGGGGGGTGGGGGGGTGAGGAGGAGGGGGGGTTGCGGGGGGGTGTTGGAGGAGGGAGGGGGGAAATCCAGGCGCTAGTAGAGGAGCCCTGAGCCATTCAGGCCGGTTTCAAATAATAATAACACAATAATAAATAAAAAGAGAGGATTTAAGCCGCTATGGGAGACAAGAAGAGTCCCACCAGGTAGAGTACTTTCAGACCTTCCGCTCCCCTCACCGCCCCCGAGGGAGGGAGGGGTGAAGTGGGATACCCTCCCCTCTCTTTCTTTAAATGTTTTTAAGTGTGTGTATATGTGTGTGTCTGGAAGATGGCCCGGCCGCAGAATGGGAGCGGGAGTTCGGGAAGCGAAATGTTGCGGAGCTCGATACAATGTAGCAGCCATGGCGGCCGGGTTTGTTACAGTGGAGTCAGTGCGTGCGTGCGTGGGAAATTGACACGGGGAGCTGCAGTTTCGCTCAAAGGATCTGGCTGTTTTTTCTTTTGATCGACACCGATTGCCAGGAAGGTCTTTAGGGGAGGAGGAAAGACCGAGAGAAAGCGAGGGGTGGGAAAGCAATGAGAGAAAAGAAGAGGAGTAAATTAGTTGCCAAATAAGCCGGGTGTACCTATGTATTTTTTTTATCACCTCTTTCCGTTCCTTTTGTTGTCCAAAACAGACCCAAAAGGCAGCCCAAACCTTCCACGGACGAGGGATACTGGGACTGTAGCGTTTGTACGTTCAAGAACAGCGCAGAGGCTTTCAAATGCAGTATGTGTGATGTCAGGAAGGGCACATCAACACGGTGAGTATCTCTACTTCCTTTTTAAAAAAATAATTAATCTCTTCCCTAGTCTATCTATCTACTGTAATAAATTTAATGTTGCACAAGCTGAAATAGAATCGGAGGAATGGGGGTCGTTGCGATCTATATTTCTGCAATCCTGGACACATTTGTCCTCTTACTGTTTCCAAGTAATTTGGCTACAGTATCAATGTTGAAGATCGAAAGCCCTACAGTCAGATCTATGAATGAAATTGAATTTTCAGTGCTGCTTAAGGGATGCTCTTAGATCATTGCTGCTTGGTTACATTTCTGGCTTTCAAAAACTGGTAGTTGAACAAACAAAAAGACTATGCCTCTGAATATAATTATTTCAAAAGCTTCAAGGATTCAAGCTAGTGAAATAATATCTGATTATGTTTCAAAAGCTGTGTTGTTTGCTATTTTAAAAATGCAATACTCATAGATTCAGACCAATAAATTTGTCTTAAATTGACCAGGGGGCAAAAGTGTATTCTGTTGCCTAATTTTTATTTTTCCTGCCAAGGCTCTTCACTTCATGCACTCTTCATTTAGCCTGGAGGCAAGTGAACATGTTCTTTGCAGTAGTTGCAATTGTAATAGGGTGTAATGGAATTGGGTTACATATTTATATGTGGTTATTTTCATAAAACAGGGTATCCTTTACCAAATATGTATTGGTTGGAGTAAGAATTTTCTCCCTTCAGTTTAATGGTAATAAAATGCTACTTTATAAGTAGATGATTCATTGAAATACATTGTTGAGCAAGACTGTATAAAGTAATCAGAAATTTGCATTAGTTTGAGCTGTGAAGAGGGGCTTTCCACTAGGACTTGTCCTGAGTCGGAAGTAATAATGAAGATTTAGATTAACTTGAATATTCTTACTACTTTTTTCTTCACAGATGAAGCAAGTAGGAGGGCAACCTTCCTAGGAAATTGAATCATTATTATTAGGCATAGTCATTAACTTTGGATGCTTCAGTGCTCATGTCATTTCAGCTTTGTGTTTATCAGTTTCCTTGCACCATTTGGTTCAGTAACTGCATGCCATTTCTCCCGCTGATGGCATCAGTATTTGAATGTTTTAAATAAATAGCCAAAAACCACAGGAAGACATGTATTGTTTCTAAAACTACTACAAATGAATAACTAGACACCCTTTTGTAATTTTATTTTGTTGAATGGAAATTCAAATTTAATTGCAAATGAAATCACATTTATGACTTCACTTTGATTATTGCTTTTTTTTTTGCAGAAGTAGCCCATAATTTAATCTCAAGAATTTGAACACTTTTTTGCGGTGATCACTTGATCATCAGTGCCAGATGTAAAGGATGTGTTTGTCTTGTTCACAATTGTGACATGCCTGTCCATCACAAAGCACCTCTTTACCTAGTTGAGGCAAATAATTGGAGACAATTTGATTGCAGTGATGCTATTCGACTTAGGTTGCATCCTACGCCCTCACCATTTTCTCTCCATGTATCTTAAAACAAACACTAAGAACATTGAAGAAACTCCGGTTTCACAGCATCTATGGAGAGAGAGAAATGGTTAATGTCTCAAGTCTGGTATGACTCTTCAGAAATTATCTTGAAAGAGCTGATTCATTGTTGGTTCGTATTTCTTTTTGTCTTCTGGCACCTTTCCCCAGTGACACTTATTCACATATGAGCCTTAATGCTGCGTTTCAGCAGTCTTTTTGCCTACATCATAGTAAATCCAATTTTGTCTGTATACACATCAACACAGACAAACTAAGGCAAACTTTCCTGATACTGAACAAGAGTCTTGGCTGATAGCTTCCCAAACAATTCCCAATTCAGCAAAAACAATTGCAGCATTTCGACTAACGCTGTGTAGACCTTCCTGGTCTCTGCATCTCAACTATTCATTAATCAACTTGGAGTCGACAGGGAAATTGGAAGCTATGTTCTTGACATGTCCGGAATAAAAGCGTAATCTTTCCACATAAAGAAGTTTCAAGGGTTACCATTCCAAAGTTAGAGCTAGATCATTGGTGAATGCAGTTGATAAGTATTTTTTTCATATAAAGGGTAGTGGAAAACCTGAGCTCAAAAGGCATTGATTGATGGACCGAATGAAATTTAAGACCATATGATTTAAAAATTTGTTAAGTAAGATAGAATGAGGATGATGTTGAATCTGAAAACGGCAAGTTAATTAGAAAAACAGACAACAGCAAGCCAGAGAATGAAGTAACTCTGAAGAATTAGACTGCATTTATTTATTTCTATGCAAGGGGTCTTACAGATAAGACCGATGAACTCAGGGCATGTTCGGGAACATGGGATTGGGATGTCATAGCTATGACGGAAACTTGGCTGGAGGTTGGACAGAACTGACAGTTCAATATTCCGGATTTCAAACGCTATGGGAAAGATAGAAAGAGAGGCAAAAGAGGAAGGGGAGTGGCATTTTTGATTAAGGAAACCATTACTGGTGTAACGAGAGAAGATATTTCTTAAAAAATAATTGAAATTAGAAATAAAAAGAAACAAATGGACACCTCCATGAATTATACTATACACCCCCCAATAGTCAGGGAAATTGAGGAGCAAATATGCAGAGAGTCTCAGATATATGTAAGAATGATAAGGTTCTAACAGTAGGTGATTTTAATTTTCCAAGCATTGTCTGGGACTACTATAGTGTTAAAAGTGTGGATGGTGAAGAACTTGTTAAATGTGATCAAGAAAAATTTCTTTATCAATATGTACACGTTCCTATTAGAGATGGGGAGGCGATCGCCTAGTGGCGTTATCTCTGATCTGTTAATCCAGAGAGCCAGGCCATGTTCTGGGGATCTGGGTTCGAATCCTGCCACAACAAATATTGGAATTTGAATGTAACAAAAATCTGGAATTAGGAGTTGAATGATGACCATGAATCTACTGTCAATTGTTGGAAAAACCCATCTGGTTCACTAATGTCCTTCAGGTAAGGAAACTGCCATCCTTACCTTGTCTGGCCTACATGTGACTCCAGAACCATAGTAATGTGGTTGACACACAACTGCCATCTGGGCAGTTAGGGATGGGCAGTAAATGTTGGCCTAGACAGCGAGGCCCTCGTTCCATGAATGAATAATCAAAAGACTTACCGTTCTCTTAGGCAATAAGACCAAGCAAGTGACTGAAGTGATAGCAGGGGCGCATTTTGGGTTTGGTGATCATAATTCTATCTATTTTAAAATAGTTATATAAAAGGATAAGCCTTCTATAAACATTTGTTTTAATTGGAGTAAGGCCTGTGACCAGTGGAGTGCCACAAGGATCGGTGCTGGGTCCACTATTTTTCATCTCTTATATAAATGATTTGGATATAAGCACAAGAGGTATAGTTCGTAAGTTTGCTGATGACACCAAAATTGGAGATGTAGTCGACAGCGAAGACAGTTGTCTCAGATTACAACGCGATCTTGATCAGATGGGCCAATGGGCTGAGAAATGGCAGATGGAGTTTAATTTAGATAAATAGGAGGTGCTGCATTTTGGGAAAGCAAATCTTAGCTGGACTTATACACTTAACGGTAAGGTCTGAGGGAGTGTTGCTGAACAAAGAGACCTTGGAGTGCAGGTTCATAGCTCCTTGAAAGTGGAGTTGCAGGTAGAAAGGATAGTGAAGAAGGCATTTGGTATGCTTTCCTTTATGGGTCAAGTATTGAGTACAAGAGTTGGGAGGTCATGTTGCAGCTGTACAGGACATTGATTAGGCCACAGTTGGAATATCGCATGCAGTTCTGGTCGTCTTCCTATCAGAAGGATGTTGTGAAACTTGACAGAGTTCAGAAAAGATCTACAAGGATGTTGCCAGGGTTGGAGGGTTTGAGCTATAGAGAGAGGCTGAATAGGCTAGGACTGTTTTCCCTGGAACGTTGGAGGCTGAGGGGTGATCTTATAGAGGTTTATAAAATCATGAGGGGCATGAATAGAATAAATAGGTAAGGCCTTTCCCTGGCATCAGGAAGTCCAGAACTAGAGGGCATTAGGATGAGAGGGGAAAGATATAAAAGAGACCTAAGGGGCAACTTTTTCATGCAGAGGCTGAAAAGTGTTTGGAATGAGCTGCCAGAGGAAATGATGGAGGCTAGTACAATTGCAGCATTTAAAAGTCACTTGGATGGGTATATGAATAGGAAGGGTTTGGAGGGATATGGGCCAGGTGCTGGCAGGTGGGACTAGATTGGGTTGGGATATCTAGTCGGCATGGGAGAGTTGGACTGAACGGTCTGTTTCCATGCTGTACATCTCTATGGCTCTGACTGTAAGGCAATGGAATGAGACAAGAACTTTCAAAGTTGATTGGAGTAGATGGTTTGCAATAATTGATAAGAGGGAGGCTTAAAGAGTGTGATAACAAGAGTTCAGAGTCATTATGTTCCTGTTAGACTGAAAGGTAAGGCTGGTAAGATTAGAGCACAATGTATGGAATCAAGATATTGAGGTTCTAGTCAAGAATAAAGAATTGTAAATTAGATCAAGAAAACTCTGTTCAAATTAATCTGTTGGACCTAATAAAGAGTGTAGAGACATTCTTTAAGAGATGAATATTAGGAAGGGAAAGAAGGGGATATGAGAGAGTCTTGATTGGCGTAAAATGTTAAGGATAATCAGAGATTCTGCATGTACGTTAAGAGCAAGACAGCAACTAGAGAGAAAGTAAGGGCCCCTTAAAGATTAGTAAGGTCATCATTGTGTTGAATTCTGGAGATAGGAGAGATTTAGATGAATATTTTGCATCAATTCTTAGTGTGGAGAAAGAAATGAAGGCAAGAACTCAAGGAAATAAATACTGATATTTTGAAAACCGTTCACATGACATAAGAGGAATTGGTGGTGGTCTTAGAAAATCTGAAGGTGGGTACTTTCTCCAGGACATGAGCTAGTGTATGCTAAGATGTAGTGGGAAGTTAGGGAGGCAATTGCAGGCTACTTGCAGAAATATTTGTGTTATCTGTAACTGCAGGTGAGGTGCTGGAGAGTCGCTAATCTTGTGCCTTTGTTTAAGAAGGGATGTAAGGAAAAGATTAGGAACTATAGATCTGTGAGTCTGACTTCAGTGGTGGGTAAGTTTTTTTTGGAAGTGATTCTGAAAGGCAAGATTTTTATGCATTTGGGGAGGCAAGGAATGATGAGGGTTAGCCAGCATGGTTTTGTGCAAGGGAAATCATGTCTCTCGAACTTGATTGAGTTTTTTGAGGAAGTAATCAAGAAGATTGAGTGCAGAGCGGTAGACATTGTTTACTTGGACTTTAGCAAAGCCTCTGCTGAGGTTCTGCATGGTAGACTAATTAGTAAAGGTTAGATCACATAGGATTCAGGGTGAGTTTACCAATTGCATGCAAAACTGACCTAAAGGCAGGAGACAGTTTGGTGGTGGAGGATTGTGTTTTTCAGACTGGAGATCTGTGACCAACGGGTCCATGGGGATCAGTGCTGGGTCCACTTTTGTTCATCATTTATATAAATGATTTGTATGAGGATATAGGAGGCATAGTTAATAAGTTTGCAGATCATAACTAGAGTGGGTGGTATGGTGGATGTTGAGGAAGATTAGCTAAAATTACAAAAGAGATCTTGATTAATTGGGTCAATGGGCTGTGAAGAGTGGCAGATGGAGTTTAATTTGGATAAATACAAAGTACTGAATTTTTGGGAAAACAAACAAGTGTAGGACTTGTATAATTCAACATAGGGCCTTGGGCAATGTTATCAAATGGAGAGATCTAGGGGTTCGCGTATACAATTCTTTGAAGTTTGCCTTATATATGGATAGGTAGTTAAGAAAGTGTTTAGGATGCACAGGTAAGATGTGACCTAAGTGAATGGCAGAACAGAGGGAAAGAATAAATGTCTGCCAATCTACCAATGTATCTGTGTTTAGGCTGAAAGTCGACCTTGTGATTTTGCTTTATTTTGATAACTTGTACTTGTGTAGCATACTAGATTTTTCTTGAATCAAGCTGGTTTTGAGGATGTCTTAATGGCAGAGACATCCCACATAGACTCATCCTCCAACCATATCTCGTAACCCTTCATTTATCATGGCTAACCCACCGAGCTTACACATCCTTGAATACTATGGACAATTTTAGCATGGCCAATCCATGCTACACATCTTTGAACTATGGGAAGAAACCAGAGCACCTGGAAGGAACTCCCACAGACACAGGGAGAGCGTGCAAGCCCCATGCAGACAGTTGATCGAGGCCGGAATCAAACCCAGGTCCCTGGTACTGTGCAATAACAATGCTAACCACTGAGCCACCATGCCATCGCTGTGTAGCCAAATTCAGCTCCAACTGCGTTTACAAATTTGCTAGTGATACCGTAGACAGAGTACAAAAAAAAGGTAGAGTGGATAGTGGCATGGTATGAAGACAACAATCTCTCCCTCAATTCAGCAAACCGAAGGAGCTGGTCATTGACTTTAGGAGGTGGAGTGAAAGACACACCCCTGTCTGTATCAAAGGTGCTGAGGTCGAGGTGATTGGGAGCTTCAAGTTCCTTGGACTAAATATCACCAACAATCTGTTTTGGTCCATCAATGTCAATGCTGCAGTCAAGAAAGCACACCAACGCCTCTACTTCCTCAGAATGGTAAGGAAATTTGGCATGTTCAGAATGACTCTATCAATTTTAATAGATGCACCACGGAAAGCATCTTATCTGATGCATCACAGCTTGGTCTGGTAATGGTTCTGCCCCACCGCAAGAAATTAGAGTTGTGAACACAGCACAGTCGATCACGAAAACCGGTCTTCCTTCCAATGATTCTGTCTATACTTCTGCTGTTCTCGGGAAAGCAGCCAACATAATCAAAGACCCCTCTTGCCCCGGTTTACTCTCTTCCACCCTCTTGCAGTTGCTGATCCTGGCACTGGGTGCCAAAGTGAAAGTCTTCTACTCTAATTCTGACATCTCTGAACTTAGAGTGCAAAATAAGTAAATGATTGACAGTGTTGTCAGGAATTTGAATTGAGATTTAGTAGAGGACAAGTTATGATCTACAGGTTTTCCTTTATAATTTCCTCATCTAGCTCATTGTGATTCTGTTAGATTTTGCGTGATGACGAGCTCTGAATTAAATTGTGGTAAATTTAATAATGTGTTCGGTATTAAATATGGTTTATTATGGCTGAGGCCAGTGTGTAAGTACATGAGAGTTACTGATGATGTCTGGCTGAACTGTTGAAATTTTAATGATTTCTCATAAATGTGGTGTTAGGACTTGAATGAAATGTGGTATAAATTAGGTAGTATTGCAGTCTAAGAACAAATATATGTTAGCATCAGCACTGAAGTTGGAGGTAAAATATTGAGGTTGCATTGCTGTGATGCCTTTTTAAAGATTAATTTTCAACCACTATTGGAAAGGAAAAATGCTCATAATTGTAAAAATATCAATAAACCCTTGTATTTTTCACAGTTTTGCTAATGCTTAACAATATGATTTATTGCCTTTTTATCCTCAAAATATTAGAGCAATTTTAATTTTAGCTTCTGAGTCGTTTATTGTGAAGATCTAAAGTCACCATGAGCAGATTTTAATATACCATACCTAGATATATTATAGGTTGTATAACTGCAGCATGTCACTGTTGATCTGTTAATGTGTATTTTCAGTTCAGTACATTTTTTTTTCAATGAATATTTATAAAATATTACAGATTTAAGCTGACATTTGATATTGGATGATTTTTACCCAATGACTCTTGTTTAAAAGTAGACTTGTCAAATACAGTTATTAACAACAACAACTTTTAGCCATAAAGTTGTTGCTACTGAGGCAATATCAGAAGATTGAAACTTCCAAGGCAGTGACTTGCTTTTATAATAATTGTCTACATTATAACTTCATTGGGTTGGCGCCCCATTTGAATCTGAAGGATGAAGTAGGTTGAAGGTGGCAAGGCGAGCAAAGGAATTGTTGAGAGTTTTTTTATAAGCTTGAGTATACTTGTGTTACAGCATGAATCAGTGTGTCAATGTAAAAGCTAACAGGAGAAAAGTCCTAAGACTGCTGCTTTGTTTTTGTGCTGTTTAATTTTGCACTTCGTTTTAAAACTTCTTGCTGAATAAGCTGCCAATTTGATTAAGTCTGTCTTATATAGTAATTGCTTCATTCTTATTGAAAAGTCTGTTTTAATACTTAATTCTTATGACATTAAACACTTTATTTTTACTGTCTGCAGTAATTACAGCTTTGACCTTAGATTGCACATATAGATAACTACTAAACCAATTTGAGCAGATGTGGCCAGAGGCTGTCTTTGTAAATACTACTTGGTTCTCTTTTCAAAGCTTGTGGTAAAATTTTGTGTGTTTTTCGTTTTCCATTTAATACATTAATTGAAGATCAGAAGCAAACTTTACCAGTTTTAAGAATTCCTCCAGAATAAACTCCATATAAAGACAACTGGTAGTATTGTGTTACGTAATTGCAATATAAAATCCTACCTATAAAGAAAGGAATAATTAGTAAATGGGGAATTGATTATTTTAGCTTTATTGCTTCAAGTGATATTTATTGGTTATAGCCCTGCCGTACAGAGGACTGGTCAAGTGATGAATGTGGGATTCTGATGCATTTAAACATGGTGTGTGTGTGTGTGTGAGGGGGGGGGGGGGGGGGGGGGGAGATTGTGTATGTTTTCTCTCAGCTTCTCTCTTTCTCATGGAGGTCGATGTTAAAATCCAACTGACGATGATGAGGTATAAGTGTCTTTTTTCTGGCTATAACATCCAAAGTGAATAAAGATTATCTGAACCTGAATGTTTGTGGCAATGAGTTCGTAGCACTATTGCAATTCATTACAAATTAGCAGCTAAGATCATTTAGAGAGACTTAAGTGATAGTTTATGTGGGGAATGAAAGCATTGTTTAAAACCAGGATGGTAAGGTGAGAGAGTTCATTTGTATTTGTTGCTGAAGTTCATTATTTATATCCAAATAAGGAAAAAATGCATAATATACTTTCTTCCAATGAACACATACAAGCTGGATCTATGAAACACATTTGAATATCTGAAATAAAGTTCTGTAGAAGGAAAATCTCTTCCATAAAATTGTTGAGCCTCCATTTCTGAACTGTTCAATTTTGTCCTTTTTGTTTTCCAAGGCAACACACCTTTTTACTGCTCATGGATCTAATATGCAGAAGTTGTTGACGAGATCATTTCTCTGTTAAAATTGCGCTATATACATTGAAAATTTTAATCCTTGTGTTAAAATGACTTCATTTGTCTCTGTCTCCTCTCTATTTCTGTAACATTTTCCAGTGTCGCAACCCTCCAGAAACTTATTTCCCAGTTTTGGCCTCTTTTATATAACCTTTCATTGAATTAACTTCCCGAATGACTACTGTCCTTTTAAGTTGTTTCTTAAAACCTACCCTTTTGACGAAGTTTTTGGTCTCCTGTCATAAAACCCTCTTAAGTTTCTTGGTGTCAAACTTTATTTGACAGTGACCTTGTGAAATGTTGGACGCAAGTTATTGTTGATACCTGGATTGCATGTTGTCTGAAACTGTTCTATGGAGTTCTGTGATGGGCCAAATGGCTTTCTTTTTATTCCTTTTGCCTTTTTTATTTGCTTTGAACATTAGGTATTAATGCCATATTTGGAAGAATTTTCCTTATCATAATAGAGCAACTTTTTTATTTCAATTAGGTGTCATGTCTGGCCTCTGAGATTTGATTCTAATTTATACACGTCACAGTTTTCTTACGATCAAGACATATATTTATGGATGGTCAAACTTAATGTAAAATTGAACCAAAATGCCATCTTTTTAAGCCACTTAAAATCAATATTTTCTTAACTGTTTCATATTTCTTCAATTTGGATATGAATATCAGTGCTGCTGTCTGGTCCAGATTGAGTTGGTACACTAAGTCCCAACACCCAGCCCATCTTTGCCTTTTCCTCGAGGTTGATGATGCATGATGGAAACTCAAGACTTTCTCCCCTCTCTAACATGGAATAAACAAAGGCTATTGAATAACAGATAATAGATAAACTTACCTGGTTAAGGAGAGAATGTAGTGCCCAGGGAAAGGAGGAAAAAAGGCAGAATACTTCTAAAAAGTTGTCAGTAAATTCAACACTTCAAGTACAACTTGATGGCCCTCCTGGCAACATTTGCCAGTTTGTTATCTCTTTGTTTCCCTGTAATTTGTTCTGCTTCCCATCATTTTCCAATATTTCGAAGGGCCAAGACAACTAACGATTCTGCTAACAAAAATGGTGCAGAGAAAGAAGGAGATGTAGATAAAGGCACTGGGATACGGTTCTTGTGATATCTGAATCAATTGACTATTACTCAAATGTGTCTTGATGCTAAATGCTGACAGCTGTATCTTTTATTGCAATAATGAGGAAATTATAGGCAAGTCTGTCCCTCTGTTAGTACAATTGTGTATTTTCTGATAACAATGAAGATCAGGCACATTAGCTGATCTTTTTTGTTCCTAAGTCTTAGCACAGAGGCTGTATTTCGTACATTGTCACTCCAGGTGAGAGCAGCCAACTCAGTATTAGCATGGATTGGATTTGGGACTTTGCTCGTTATTGGGACTGAGTTAAATTCGCTTAACGAGTAGAATGTTTTATTCTGTCAACCTTGACAATGTCTTTTTGAATTTTTAGTTGTTTCTCAATCTTGTGTTCTTATGCATAGCTTTGTGTACCACTTTCCAAAGACCATTATCTTTGATTTTTTTTGTTCTCCATTTGAAGACTCAAGTGCATAATTACTGTGCTATTTAGGTTAGGCCATTTATTTATAATATCAAGATAACATGCCCGTGGTAGAGAGCTTTTTAACCAGAGTACTGGTTTGTTTTCCTATAGAGTTTTATTTCCACTTATTTTATCTCCTCTTTTCTCATTGTTGAAGAACCCATTTCTACATGTTTCAGTTGCTCTTGGGTATGTAATTGAAAAGACCATAATTTGTGTGATCCTTGTCTGAACTTCAGCAAGCTATTCAATAAATGGATGGAAGATCACAGAGGAGTGTGATGCTTTTGTTAATTCATCTTTACAGTCAATTGCACATCTGGTGGAGATTGTTACCCAGGTTCCAGGAAATTGCCTGTGATCTTCTATCTCAACATGGACTGTGGATTGATAATTGAAAAAAAAGATAAAGCTGCCTCGGTCCTCACAGATCATAGGACTGCACTCCTATTAGAGAAAGATGACTGGTGATTTAACCAGAGGGCCACCGTGCCTCACGTGAGGGGAGAAGTTGAGAAAGAGTTCAGCCAATGGCGGAGTTGAACCCACGCAATTGGAATTGCAAACCAGACATCCAGCTAACTGACTCCAAAATTGACAATGGGCACTGCTTCCTTAGTTTGTGTAAGTTATGAGCTGGTTAAATGTGCTGAGCCATCAACCAGCATTTTTAATGTTTAATCACTTGTTCAGTAACTGTAATGTAGAAAAAAAATCTTATTGCATTTGACAAGAAAATGAAACAGGCATTGAACATTATATTGGCATAATGGAAGATGACTAGGAGATGCTGGAGATCAGAGTCAAAAAGTGTGGTGCTGGAAAAGCACAGCTGGTCAGGCAGCATCTGAGGAGCAGGAGAATTCAAGTTTTGAACATAAACTATGAGCAGCATGGTGGCACCATGGTTAGCACTGTTGCCTTACAGCGCAAGAGACCTGGGTTCAATTCCCGCCTCAGGCAACTGTCTGTGTGGAGTTTGCACATTCTCCCAGTGTCGTGTGGGTTTCCTCCAGGTGCTCCGGTTTCCACTCGCAGTCCAAAAATGTGCAGGTAAGGTGAATTGGCCATGCTAAATTGCCCATAATGTTAGGTGAAGGGGTAAATGCCGGGGGATGGGTCTGAGTGGGTTGCTCTTCAGAGGGTCAGTGTGGACTTGTTGGGCTGAAGGGCCTGTTTCCACATTCTAAGTAATCTAATAAACTCTTCATCAGGAACGGGAGGTGACATCAAACGTGGTCAGCAATGGAGATTTTTGAGTAACATGTTAGAAATCAGGCTCCAGATGTACCATTCAGGATTGGAAATAGGGTTTTGGATCAATTTTTTTTTTAAATCCAGTGCTGTGGCAGCCTCATCCAGGCTAGGAACCTATGCAGCCACAAATCAAAGTGAATCAGCATTGAAACCTCTTCCCTTTATTGTGACCAATCCTACTATTTTTCAGGCTTTAAACTTCACAGGGTAACTTTTGCAGCCTCTGAGAGAAATGTGGAAATATTATTTTTATAGTACAAAACTTGAGTATGGCTAAATAAAATGCATTTTGACTTGCAATCATCAGAATATTTTCCCAGAATACAAATTCTCGGAGAAAACCAGCATTTGTAATGTTTAATCCAAGCAAATTTACTCTGGTCAGGGCAATACTCTAAGAAATAAACCAGTGAATGACTTTCTTGAGTCACGTATTATTTCTGTCTGCAAAGACCAGGGCCTTGTGAACAGATCCAGCTAACACACTATTTTGACGTGAAATTGATGGAGTGCTGGAACGTGTTCATTCTGTCTGGAAAGAACAGGGCCTGGTGTTGTAATACATGTAGCTTTCAATACATGCAAATGTCTTGCTCTTTCGGGATTATCAAGCAAATATTGTCCAATTATAGAATTACATCTAACGTTAGGCACTGTTGGGAGTTTTACAAGCATGGGCTAGTAGTCTATAATCTTAACTTCCTTGTTGCAAGCAATCAAAGGAATACAATCTACCAGGCTTCAGGACATGTAGCCTTCATATCTGGCATCACACTGGCACTGAAATTCATAAACCATCTTACTCACTTGTATGATAAACAAAATGTCTTTTTGGCTCAGTGGTAGCATTCTGTTGATGGCAAAAAACGCTCATGTTGCTACATAGTAGCAGCCAATGTCTCCTTTACACTCCCAAGGTTCTGCATGTGCCAGTCAGAATGCAAATGCATTCACTTCCCTTTTCTTGGAATTTTTGCTTCACATGGACCTTGGAAGTCTGCCACCAATAAAAGTAACACAGCGTGAAACGGCTAGCTTCACTTGTTAATCAAAATTTTGAGGCTACCTTATCCTAACCTCATGGAAGGCATTAAGACGGTTACTCTTAGCCCTGAAAAAGGCCTCTGATTACCGAGGTTATTTCAATTACCCTGGATGAGTGAAGTATTGTAATAGTTTGAGCAACAGATGAGCTCTTTCACACTGCTACTATGCAAGTCCCAAAGACTGGAGAATCATATCAAACAGCATGCCGTAGGTACTGACCAAACACTACCAGACTGTGCTTGTAAAATTTCCAACGCATTGTCTAATATTAGATGTAACATAGCAATTGGGCAACATTTGCTGGATAATTCTGAATGTGTGAAGAGTTAAGCTGGCAAGCAATTTAGACTAGTCACTCAGGCTTGCAGTGTGGCACACTCGTGCCGGATGCTACATGTTTTTATGTACAAGACCCTGTTTGCAGAAAGAATACACACTGCACCTGTTTCAACTGAACAAAAGAGCCATTGCTTGTTCATATCTTAGGGCATTGTCTTGGCTACTTGTCTGGATTATAGGCTTAATGTGGTGTGCAAGTGAGAAAAGGGTGATGTGACAAAAAAAATTCTTTACACAAACAGTGATTAAGCTATAGAAGGCACTACCTAGAATTGTGGTGGAGGCAGGTTCAATTGAGGTATACAAGAAGGCAGGGATGTTTTCTGGATCATGGTGTGTAGGAACCGGAGGGAAAAGCAGGAGACTAGCACTAGATATTAGAGCCAGTGCAGACATGATGGGCCAAATGGCTTCAATCTGCATCATTTTGTTTTTGAAAATTTGACAAAGCCTAGCTGTCAAACAACATTAATGGTGGATTCTTCATGGAAATGCCTCTAAGCAGTCAGTATTTTACATTCATTAAGAGATAACTCTGTCTTTCCCCTAGAATTTGTTTTCTTGTGAAATGTCCTGATGAGTGCAAGCCAAAAGCTTCTCTAAAATCTGTCTCTTTTTTTTTTCCCCCAGCAATGCCTAAGTGTGTAAGGGAAGTGAGTGGAAATGGCATCACATAGATGAAGGAGACGGTTAAGGACACTAGTTGGGGAGCAATCGGGACAGTAGGATGTGAAGGGATACTAGGTGGATGAGAGAAGTGATCACATGTCTCTGTTGTGGATCACATTGGGGTCACTCCAGTATGGGGTCTTGACCATTACATTGGGTATGAGAGAAGACCTTTTAATAAGGTAGTTTTGGTCTGTGAGAAATAAGACGATGTTGGGTTAGAATGAAGGGGATCAAGTGCAGGGGTCTGGAATAATGGTGTCCAGCATGAAGAAGAGAGTGTCAGGCTGGGGCTGGAGAGAAGAGTCTATGATGAACAAATGGTCAGGGTGGTAGGTTTATATTCTTCTTCAGGCAGTTGCTGATATAAAATGCTGAAGACACGGTGGCACAGTGGTTAGCACTGCTGTCTCACAGCGCCTGAGACCCGGGTTCAATTCCCGCCTCAGGCGACTGACTGTGTGGAGTTTGCACATTCTCCCCGTGTCTGCGTGGGTTTCCTCCGGGTGCTCCAGTTTCCTCCCACAGTCCAAAGATGTGCAGGTCAGGTGAATTGGCCATGCTAAGTTGCCCGTAGTGTTAGGTAAGGGGTAGATGTAGGTGTAGGGGTAGGGGTATGGGTGGGTTACGCTTCGGCGGGGCGGTGTGGACTTGTTGGGCCGAAGGGCCTGTTTCCACACTGTAAATAATGTAATCTAATCTAATCAAATCCTTACAAGACAAAGTTACCAGCCAATGCTAAGTACACTGATATCTGTGATAGTGACAGGAGACATAATTTATTTCATTATTTTGGCAGGGAATATATGTTGGTAACAATGCCAGTCTGACCTTGTACCTAATAGATGGTTACTTGGCTGAAGTCTTGAAAAGTGATTGGTGTCTGTGGAACACACTCTGCAAGTATGAGTTGCTTTCTTTGAGAGAGGAAAAAACATATGAGAATGCATAATGAATAAGGTCAATGCCACATTTTGGAGGATAGAATGCATTTAACTGCAGCAGTATTGCAGTAGCATTTCATGCAATGTACCGCTGTTCTGTTGCATTGACTAAATATTTCCTCTGAATTAACTCAAGTACGTATACGTTAAGAAATGCCTTTAATTGCCATTATTTTGTCACTAATATTTTTTTAAAAAGCAAAGTATTATAGATGCTGGCAATAAAAAAAACAGAAAATGGGAAATTCTTGGCAGGTCAGGCTGCATCAGTGGAGAGAAATTTAGGATAAATATTTCTGATCTGTGGCCCTTCACCTGATTCTGATGAAGGATCACAGATCTGAAACTCTGACTGATTTACATCTACTCGAGCTGCCTGACCTGCTGAAAATTTCCTAAATTATCTGTTTTTATTTTACATTGGCCATTACTTTGTGTACAGTTTTGAAGCTGACCTCTCAGATATGGAAGGTCAGATTCTATCATCTTTCAATAAGGAAAAAAATCACTGTCATTATCAGTGGCTGACAGAATTTACTGAATTGTGTGGCCATTTTAACATAAATTTGCAAGTTACCTTGGAATTATTTTAATTTGATGGCAGTTTTGGCCATTTGGAATTATTAGTCCTGGATTTGAATCTGCAGTCTGTCTACCATTTCAATGGTGAAAAATAATTTGTATTCCAAGTATACAAGTGATAGTTTAATATATATTGCAGAAATTTGGAATCAAAAATATACACTAAATGTTCCTCACCTTCTGTGCTCTAAGAGGACATGTCTAGAACAGGGCAGTAGATGCATCAATATAGTTTGGTGTATTTTTCATTCTAACTTTGACAAAATGCATTTTGCTTGGTACCTATGATGGTTAACTGGTGATACCACTATGCTTCTTGCAACATTTAACTGGTGTACTGGGTACAATTTCTTCAGCTATCAATTCCAATTCCCACTGCTCTTGTGGAGAGCTTCATTTTTCTGTTTGTATTTTTCCTGGTGCATGCTTTTTTTCTCCTATCCTTTTCTGCTTTGACATACTGCATATATGTATTTCTTTTCTATTCTTATTTCTTTGCTGCAGACCGTGCTATGGCAGGACAGCAAAACAATCAGGATGTCATAGGTAAGTCATAGTAATGATTCTCTTTGATCCAACTTATCCCACATATCTTGGATCCTTTCTTGCCATTAACTGGCTTTATTCACATTAGTTGGTTCGTTGGACATATTTTGATTCTAAAAATGGCAATTTTTCACTTTCAAACAAGATCAATCAGATTCTTATTTAAAGTAACATAACGTTTGATAATTTTATGTGAAGGCCTGCACAGGGGCCAAAAAAATGATTTAAAGCAGAGTTGGAGAAGTCCAGAAATATTGCACAATGTGTCCAATTGACCCACAATTGCTCATGTCCTATTATACATCCCAGTTATTTAATACGAGACTTTGTTTGGAGTGCCTACATTGTGAATCAGGATTATCAACTTATCACCTTAACTGACTTGGCATAAATTCTACAGGCTTAGTTGCATTTACTAAACCAGTAAGAAACATAAATAGTGCCAGTTCAATACAGCAACAGTAATATTGTATGTCACCTATTTAAACCATTTTCACTTAAAAGTGTTTAAGATTTGTAACAGACATTCAAGCAGTTTTCAACGATTACTGCTAACATTAGTAAATTTAATTAGAAGTATTATTAATTAGGCCATATGTATTCCATGATTTGGAACAGGGAAATATCAATGACCACTACATCTTTAAGTAGATAAAAATCTATTTTTGTTGGCTATGGAACTTTCTAAAAATTTTAAATCTGCTTCAATATCTTTCTGTTTAATTCTGTTTTTCAATTCATCTTTTTCACCTTGTTACAGCCAGTATTTCTGTGAATATGGGCAGTCAGCGTGGGAGATGAATGGGGAGAAACTGTTGCTTCATTTAAGAGTTAAACTTAACTCCAAACCCATATCAGAAGTTTGGACCTCTACCATTTTGCTTCAGTTTTTTAATGCTACTGGGCTTTGGAAAATTTATTGATGGAAAGGTAATAGATCTAGACTGTAAGACATTATTTTCAGCAAAAGAGCTTTTAACCTTTCTAAATTGACCATCAAGGTCTGTCTTGGAGTTAGTGTGATCATGCAAGAAAAACTAGTACTTAATTTACAGGTTCTGCTGTGCAGTGTTCATGTTATTGGACTTGTAATGCAGAGGTGGACTAATAATTCATCAAATGTGAGCTTTTAGATTACACCATGGCAGTCTGAGAATTTGAGTTTAATTTTAAATATCTGGAAGCAAAAAGCTGTGATAGTCACCATCACTTAGGCTATCGTACTTATAATCAACAACCATTTTATCAGGCAAATTACACTGATTATTTTCCATTGCCATATGATTGAATGACAAAGGTACTGTTTATCATCTGAGGAACATTTATCTTGGCCTTTTTAATCAGTCAATATTCATTTTAAGAAGTGCTGCTAAGTTTAGAGAATGTGATGCTTCAAGCGGATTCTATCAGTTTTTCAGACATCATTATGACACGGTTTTCTCAGTGTTCAAATTCTACATGCAGCTGCTAAGACAGTCTGTTGCTAAATTAAGATTGCCTATGTTCTTCAAAAATGGGTTGACAATTTAACTTTTCCATTTTGCCATCCATGAATAGTAGACAAATTGTGTTACTTCCAACTTACTTGCTATTAAGAATGCAAGGCAGTACTAGTAAAAGTGAGCATGAAGCTATGGGATTGTTGTATAAAGCCAGTTGGATTTTTTAATGAATGGAATATGTTGTCTTATGTTTTCTGGCTGACAGTTTAGCCTCCACGTCAGTTTGGTTGACAGCTAACTGTCCTCTGATGTGGCCGAGCAAGTCATTTAGTATTGGGTGTGAGCCATAAATGTCAAACTTGACAGTGGTGTCCACAATCCAAGAATGAATTATTTTTAAATCCTTAGATTATTTACCAGAAAGTTAAATTATCAGTTCTTTTTTTTTACCAAGTTCTAGTATTGAAGTATTAGAGAAACTACAGATGGTTATAATTTACAAAGGACAAAGAATTTTGAAAATAAGACAGACTTGTTAGGAAGAAAAATCAGTCAATATTTCCTGTGCAGCCTTATACTCTGGGTATGTATTTGCATTCTGGGTGGTAATTTTTGTAGCTGTATGCATGAAACATTGAACAGTATTTTCTCTCTATAAATGGTATTGGGCCATTTATTTATTTACAACATTTTAGATGATATGAAACATGTTTAAAAATTAGTTTCCTCCCCACCTCTGGCATTCTACTCTACTAACCCCATCCAACACCACTTCCCTCTCTGGGGCGACTGGACAACAAGACTGCTGCTGCTGCTGCCTTTGTGGTGTAAATTTCCAAATAGCACATGCACGCGCACACAACTACAGCCACACACACAACTTTTTACTGCAGCATTTTGACAGGTTCCACGTTTGCCTTGTACAGGACAATGTAGGAGAGATTATCTGGGGAATGGTTTTTTTTGGGGGGGGGGGGGGAGAGAGAGAGAGAGAGAGAGAGGGAGGGCTGGAGGTCAGTCATTTAGAGACAGTGCATGTTTAATCCCTGTAAACAAAATTCTCAATCATTGTTGAACCACGTCTTTGGTGTAATGTTTCCATCAGGACCTCGAGATCTCCTTCGGATAATTGGTATTTGGATAATCGAGGTTCCTCTGTACTGTATTGACTGGGAGCAGAACACTCCATCTCAACCTCGCTTCACAAAAAAAAGACAAAATACACCTCTTAAAGGTGTATTGACACAGGACATGGTTAACATATTGTACGGTATTGAATCAGAAAGGATGTGCAGTTCAGGATCAGGTGAGAGGCAAAATAAAATAAAACTTGGAGAGGAAAAGTCATGAACAGTGGGAACGGGGTAGGAAATCCAAACTGTGTGGATAGCTTTCATAAACTGACGCAAGCTCACAATCGGTGTTATTTCCAATAGTTCCTTTGACAAATTTGTCAAACCTGTACAATGATTCTAATTCATTTTATTGTTGACTTACTCAATTATTGTGAAACTTGAAGTGTTACAGAATCATGCAATATGATTACACAGAAACAATCCACATTGTCTGTTAAGCATGCCTGCAACACCAGGCCCAGTTCCTTGTAGAAAACAAGCAAAACTGAAAAGTCATGTGAATGTGGGAATTTGGCAAGAAAAATTAAAAATGCTGGAATATTCAACATAGCTAGCAGGACCTGGATAGAGAAACAGATTTAACATTTCAGGTTGATGACCATTCATCAGAATCAAATCTGAAACATTTCCATTAATTTTAAAAATTGATTCTAAAATCGGCTGTAGCAAATGACTGGATGAGATTCTGAAGTGAAGATATAGAAAGATAGCCAGGAATTTAAAAAAGGTGCCCTCAAAGTCTGTAATATCTGGATTACTCCTGGTGCTATGAGGTAAAGAGGGAACGAAGAGGAGGATAGAACAAATGAATGCGTGCCCAAGGAGCTGATACAGGGGAAGGGTTAACGTTTATGGATCATAGGAATCTCTTCTGGGGTAGAAATCACCTGTACAAGAAGGACGGAAACACCTGAATTGGAAGGGGACTAATATGCTGGCAGGGAGATTTGCTAGAGCTGCTCGAGAGGATTTAAACTAGAATGACACCCAGGGAAACAGTGAGCAAAGAGATCAACCTGAGACTGGTACAGTTGGGAAACTTAGTGAGTCAAACAGTCAGGGCAGGCAGGAACAAAATAGAGAACAAGGTAGGGCTGATAAATTAAACTGCATTTAGTTCAATGCAAGGGGCCTAACAGGGAAGGCAGATGAACTCGGGGCATGGTGAGGAACATTGGGATATCATAGCAATTACAGAAACGTGGCTCAGGGATGGACAGGACTGGTAGCTTAATGTTCCAGGATACAAAAGCTCAAGGAAAGATAGAAAGGGGGGGGGGGGTGCAAGAGAAGAGGGGGAGTGGCATTTTCTATAAGGGATAGCATTACAGCTGTACTGAGGGAGGATATTCCTGGAATTACATCCAGGGAAGTTATTTGGATGGAACTGAGAAATAAGAAAGGGAAGATTGCCTTATTGGGATTGTATTATAGACTCCTAATAGTCTGCGGGAAATTGAGAAACAAATTTGTCAGGAGATTTCAGTTACTTGTAAAAAGAATAGGGTGGTTATGGCATGGGATTTCAACTTTCCAAACATAGGCTGGGACTGCCATAATGTTAAGGGTTTAGATGGAGAAGAATTTAAGTGTGTACAAGAAAATTTCTGATTCAGTACGTGAATGTACCTACTAGAGAAGGTGCAAAACTTGACCTACTCTTGGGGAATAAGGTATGGCAGGTGAAGTGTCGGTGGTGGGGGAGCACTTTGGGGCCAACAACCGTAATTCTATTAGTTTTAAAATAGTGATGGAAAAGGACAGACCGGATCTAAAAGTGAAATTCTAAATTAGAGGAAGGCTAATTTTGACAGTATTCAGCATGAATTTTCAAAAGCTGATTGGGGGCAAATGTTTGGAGGCAAAGAGATGGCTGGGAAATGGGAAGCCTTCAGAAATGAGATAATGAGAGTCCAGAGACAGTATCTTCCTGTGAAAGTAAAGGCTGGTAGGTATACAGAATGCTGAATGACTAGAGAAATTGAGTGAAGAAAAAGAAGGAAGCATATGGCAGGTATACAGAGGAAAGATTGAATGAATCCTTAGAGTATAAAGGCAGTAGGACTATACTTGAGGAAATCAGGAGAGCCGGGGCGGAGGAGTGGCTGGCGTGGGGTGGTGGTGTGTGAACATGATAGCCTTGGCAAATAAGATTAAGTAGAATCCAAAGGGATTTTATAAATCCATTAAGGACAAAAAGGTAACTAGGGAGAGAGTAGGGCTCCTCAAAGATCGGCAAGGCAGCCTATGTGTGGAGCCGCAGGATATTGGGAAAGGTACTAAACAAGTATTTTGCATCAGTGTTTACTGTGGAGAAGAACATGGAAGATATAGACTGTAGAGAAATAGATGGTGACATCTTGTCCAGATTATAGAGCAGGAAGTACTGGATGTCTTGAAATGGTTAAAGGTGGATAAATCCCCAGGACCTGATCAGGTGTACCCTAGAACTCTGTGGGAAGCTAGAGAAGTGATTGCTGGGCCTCTTGCTGAGATATTTGTTTAATTGATAGTCACAGGTGAGGTGCTGGAAGAGTGGAGGTTGGCAAACGTGGTGCTGCTATTTAAGAAATGCCATAAGGAACAGCCTGGGAACTATAGACCGGTGAGCCTGACATTGGTAGTGGGCAAGTTGCTGGAGGGAATCCTGAGGGACAGGATTTACATGTATATGGAAAGGCAAGGACTGATCAGGGATAGTCAGCATAGCTCTGAGGATGTAAAATCATGTCTCATAAACATGATTGAATTTTTACAAAAAAGTAACAAAGAGGATTGAGGGCAGAGCAGTAGATGTTATCTATGTGGACTTCAACAAGGTTCCCCATGGGAGACTGGTTAGCAAGGTTAGATCTCATGGAATACAGGGATAAGTAGCCATTTGGAGACAGAACTGACTCAAAAGGTAGAATACAGAGGGGGTGGTGGTGGAGAGTTGTTTTTCAGACTGTGACCAGTGGTGTGCCACAAGGATCAGTGCTGGGTCCACTGCATTTTGTTGTCTTATATAAATAATTTGGATGTGAACATATGAGGTCCAGTTATTAAGTTTGGAGATTACACCAAAATAAGTGGTGTAGTGGTCAGTGAAGAAGATTAGCTTAGAGTACAATGGGATCTTGGTCAGATGGGCCAATGGACTGAGGAGTGGCAAGTGGAGTTTAATATAGGTAAGTGCAAGGTGATATATTTTGGAAAAGCAAATCTTAGCAGGACTTATACATTTAATGGTAAGGTCCTGCTGGAGAGTGTTGCTGAACAAAGAGACCTTGGAGTGCAGGTTTGTATTTTCTTGAAAGTAGAGTTGCAGATAGATAGGATAGTGAAGAAGGAGGCACAGAGTACAGGAATTGGGAGGTCATATTGCAGCTGTACAGGACATTGGTTAGGCCACTTTTGGAATATGGCTTTCAATTCTGGTCTCCTTCCTATCGGAAGGATGTTGTGAAACTTGAAAGGGTTCAGAAAAGGTTTACAAGAATGATGCCAGAATTGGAGGGTTTGAGATATAGGGACCGGATGAATAGGCCAGGGTTGTTTTCCCTGAAATATCGGAAGTTGAGGGGTGACCTTATAAAATCTATAAATCTAAAATTTATAAAATCATGAGCATGGATAGGATAAATACACAGTCTTTTCCCTGGGGTGGAGAAGTCCAGAACTAGAGGGCATAGATTTAGGGTGAGAGGGGAACGATATAAAAGAGACCTAACGGGTAACTTTTTTCATGCAAAAGGTGGTGCGGGTATGGAATGAGCTGCGAGAGGGAGTGGTGGAGGCTGCTACAATTATAGCATTTGAAAGACATCTGGATGGGTATATGAATAGGAAGGGTTTAGAGGGATATGGGCCAGGTCCTGGCAAATGGGACTAGATCAGATTAGATATCTGCTCAGCATGGACGAGCTGGACCGAAGGGTTTGTTTCCGTGCTGTACATCTCTGTGACTCTCTATGCCTGAATTCAATTATACCATTGTTATCAAAAACATTTGATAAAGCTACAGGAAGTACATTCTTTTGTAAATGTCATTTTCGTATTAGTGACATTTCACTCACTTTGCTTGACAACATTTGAGTGAGTATCCCTGCATCTGGAAAATTAGTGGTGAAACAGGAATAACCAATTTTATGCTGCATCATTACCAGAGCATTTACGGCACAAGATTTTTTTTCAATTGCAGCAGAGATTTGCTAATAGTAATTACATTGCTTGCTGTGTTTCCCTTCAGCCTTGACTGTAATGTGACTATTTTCTTCATTCTTCAGGATACATTGTTGCATGACAGTAATCATGTCAGTACATTGTCCTTCACCGGAGCATTAAGATAGAAAAGGTGAATGTTGATAAAATTGTTCGATGGCCCAATTGAAGAGGATGGTAACTGTCAGACCAGTACCCTCCACACATCTGCAGTTGAAACATTGTATTAATTGTGTTCACATGAAGCTTTAATCAGTTCTTATTCTCAAATTAGTTACCTGGGGGGGGGGGGGGGGGGGGGGTAACGATGGCTTAGTAGTTAGCAATGCTGCCTCACAGTACCAGGGTCCTGGGTTCGTTTCCAGCCTTAGGCAACTGTCTGTGGTGCTCCAGTTTCCTCCCACAGTCCAAAGATGTGCAGTTTAGGGGAGTTGACCATGCTAAATTGTCCGTAGTGTTAGGTGCATCAGTCAGGGGTAAATAGAGGGTAGGGGAATGGGTCTGGGTGGGTCTCTCTTTAGAGGGTCGCTGTAGACCTGTTGGGCCAAAGGGCCTGTTTCCATACTGTAGGAATCTAATCTTACAAAATTCATTCAGTGAAATCATTGAACTTTGGTTTGGGAAGCGATATAACTTGCCTTTGTTTTTTCTCAACTAAAAGTAATCTGAGAAAAGACTATTTGTTTGCCTGCACACGTACTTGACGCACTCAGCTACGATGTTGAAGTAACATTTTCATGTCAGCTGCATGTATAACATAGTGCAAGGTTTTCATGCAGCAACTGCTCTAAACAAGCTCTTCAGACTTTTTGGAGCAATGGGATAAACATTTGTCACAACCAACGAGTGAGCTATGTATGATCAAGTCACTTGTAAATTGCAAACAGAACAATTGTTAAATGCTACAACTCCTCCACCTCCGCCACACCGCCCCCCCCCCCCCCCCCCCCCCCCATACCCCCAGTGCATTTGTTAACATGTATTGGATGACTCCATTTCCGCTGTCACGATTGGTTATTCTCTCATCCTTAATTTTTCAGTGCAGTGTTGCGTAATTTCTCGTGTTCAGTATGTCAGTACAACTTTGGTGGTATCATGACTATGTCTTTCAATGTATCATAACATGTGACCTGAGTGGATAAAAAACTCATACTCCATCCTAATCTGATCATCTGAAACATGGCATGTTACTGAAAGCATGCTACTCTTTTGTAAAGCGCTGGCTTAATACTAACCTAGACATGCTGTCCCTGAGGAATGTAATATTTGTGTATAATTAGCTTTCATAAATGTCTTTCGGATTCTTTAATGCCACAGTATCCATGCCCAGTTTTCCAATGTAGTAGAGCCATAGAGATGTACAACGCGGCAACAGACCCTTCAGTCCAACTCATCCATGCCAACCAGGTATCCTAACCTAATACTGTATAGTCTCATTTATCAGCACTTGGTGTATATCCCTGTAAACCCTTCCTATTCATATACCCATCCAGATGCCTTTTAAATGCTGTAATTGTACCAGCCACCACCACTTCCTCTCCCAGATCATTCCTTACAATCACAACTCTCTGAAAAAGTTGCCCCTTGGGCCCCTTTTAAATTTTTACCATCTCACCCTCAACCTATACCCCCTGGTTCTGGACTCCCCCCCCACCCCAGGGAAAAGACTTTATCTATTTATCCTATCCATGCCCCTCATGATTTTACAAACCTCTGAGGTTACCCCTCATCCTCCAATGCTCCAGGAAAAACAACCTCAGCCTAATCAGTCTCTCCTTATACCTCAAACCCTCCAAACATGGCAACATCTTAGTAAATCTTTTTTGAACCCTTTCAAGTTTCACAATATCCTTCTGATAGTAGGGAGCAAGAGTTGCACACAATATTCCAAAAGTGGCCTAACCAATATCCTGTATAGCTGCAACATGACCTCTCAACTCACACATTCGATGTTCTGACCGATAAAAGAAAGCATACCAAATGCCGCCTTCACTATCCTATCTATCTTTGACTCTGTGTTCAAGGAGCTGTGAACCTGCATTCCAGGTCTTTGTTCAGCAGCACTCCCCAGGACCTTACTATTAAGTGTATGAATCCTGCCCTGATTTGCCTTTCCAAAATGCGGGGGACCTAAGGTTTCTTTGGCAAATAGGGTTAAGGAGAATCCAAAGGGATTATTTGAATACATTCAGGACAAAAGGGCAACTAGGGAACAAATAGGGCCCCTCAAAGATTAGTAACTCAGCCCATGTGTGGAAATGCAGGAGATGCAAAACGAGTACTTTGTGTCAGTGTTTACTGTGGCTAAGGACATGAAAGATATAGAATGTCGGGAAATAGATGGTGACATCTTGAGAAAATGTTAGCGGAGATAAAATGAGCATTCCTGCATCAAGTCAAATAGCATGATGAAGGCAAAATCACGTCACAGATCATCACAATTCTTAATCATTCTTGATCTATCTGACTCCTCACTTCCCCTTCTCTCTCCACCAGCCCCTCTTGGAAATTATTTATGCACCATTATGGTCCCTCAAACATGATTGAGTAACTATTTTAGTGGCAGTGGTTATGGGATGAAATAGAAAGGACAATAGCAACATGGAGGTGAAATTCATTGATGAGCAGGAAACTTAGTCTTGACGCATGGCAGCTTTTTGGATTGGAAGATTGCTTATAATGGCCTTCCCAAAGGATTGGTGCTGGGATCCCTGCTTGCTAATAATGTAGAATTGTGGGCTGAGCACAATTATAAAATTTGTAAATGATACGAAGCTTGCAAGAATCATGACCATTGAGGATGATAGTGTTACACTTCAGAGGGACATAATGAAGCCCATTGAGTTTCTCTGCCATTTAATGAAATCTTGGCCGATCTGATAATCTTCAACTCCACTTACCTGGCTTTTTCCCCAGAATCCTTGATTCCCTCGCTGATTAAAAATTTTGGCCTTGACCCAGCTTTGACAGTCCACTGCAGTAAGGAATTCCATAGTTTTGCTACCGAGAGAAGAAATTCCTTCTCATTTCTGTCCTAAAGGTGCAACCTCTCATTCTGAGGTTATGCCCTGTGGGCCTGGAGTCTCCCACAAGGGGAAACGGTATTTATGCATCTCCCTCTATCTTCTATGTTTCAATAAGGCTGGCTCTCGTTCTTCTAAACGCCAATGAATATATGTAAATCTGTTTAATATCTCCTCACAGCAAGGGGCGGCACGCTCGTTCAGTGGTTTGCACTGCTGCCTGACAACGCCAGGTTACCCGGGTTCGATTCCATTCTCTGGTGACTGTCTGTGTGGTGTCTGCACCTTCTTCCCATGTCTGCACGGGTTTCCTCTGGTGCTCCAGTTTCCTCCCAAAATCCAGAAATATAGAGGTTAGGTGAATTGGCCATGCTAAATTGCTCATAATGTTCAGGGATGTGTCGGTTAGGTGCATTAGTGAGGGTTCAAGGTAGAGTAATGGGGAACAGGTTTGGTGGGATACCCTTCGAAGAATCAGTGTGGACTTGTTGGGCCGATATTCGTGATATTCCCTCCGTACCTGATATCAGACTAATGAACTTTCTCTGGATTGCCTCCAACATAACTATATTTTTCCATAGATAAGAGACCTAAATCTCTTCATAGTATTCCAGCTCCAGTCTGATGGATGACTTGTACAGTTTTAGCAAAACTTTCCTACTTTTATACTCCTCCAATCCCTTTGAAATAAAAACCAATGATTACAACATTTAAAAGGCATTTGGACAGATGCATGAATAAGAACGGTTTAGAGGGATATGGGCCAAACATAGGCAAATGAGACTAGTTCAGCTTAGGATATCTGGTTGGCATCGACACAGTGGACTGGTGGGTCTGTTTCCAAACTATAGGATTCTTTGACTCCATTTGCCTCCTCTATTACTTGCTGAACTTGGATCTTAGTCTTTTGTAATTCATGGACCAAGACTCCTAAATCCCTCTGTTCTGTAGCTTTCTGCAGTAATTCTTTATTTAAATAAATTTCCATTCCTTTATTGTGCCTAACAAAGTGCAAATCATCACAAGTTCCCACATTATATGCCATATGTCAATTTTTCACCCATTCACTTAACCTGTCTATGTCATGCTGCAGACTCTTTTTGTATCATCCTCACCACTTGCCTTTCCGTCCATTTTTGTCATTTGCAAACATATCTATCGTACATTGTTGTAAAAATTGCTGTTCCATTAGTGAACCCTGTGGCATTCCACTAATTACAGATTTACATCCTGAAAATGCCGCCCTTGTCTTCAATAGTTAGCCAATCCTCTATCCATGCTAATAACCACTTCCACCACCATAAGCTGTTCTTATCTTAAATAGCCCAACTTATGGTACCTTATCAAACATGTTCCGTAAGTCCAAGTAGGTTACTTCCACTGTGTCCTCATTATCTATCTTGCATGTTACCTTTAAGAATTGTAGTAAATTTATCAGGCATGATTTCTCCTTCAAGAAGCCATGCTGACTCTGATCATATTATGTATTTAAAATGTCATTCAATTATGTTCTTTTATTATAAACTGGAACATTTTCCCAATAACAGACGTTAAGCTAGCTGGCCTATAGAGATTTTTTTGTCTCCTTCCCTTTTATTTCTAAATAAAGGTGTAACATTGCCAGTTTCCCAATCTTTTCCAGAATCTTTGAGCTCCTGGAAGATTGCTTCTTTGGATGCATTCCATCAGATCGTAAAAGCATTGAGGGTAGCAGATTACTTAGTGAGTGGCTATGATGTATATTCAGGCAGCTTTAGTTGAGGCTTTCAAAACAGTCTTGGATAGTCTGAAAAAAATGTTCAGATCCAGGAAGCAAGGTCAGAGCCAAAATGAGACAGCTGAAAGAGTGAAAAAACATGGAAATGATAAGTAAAGTGATAAATATTGAGATCTGTTTTTTAAATTACTGTTTAAATATGTCAAGTCTTTTATGTTGTGGCAAGTTAGTCTGTCACAATTATGTTCCCTGACAAAAATCTTCTAAATTTAGGAAGAATTTTTTTTCCATAACTTAATTACTTCTGTGTCAAATCAAAATTGGGAATCTGGTTATTTCTGCTACTAGATATTCATCTTCATGATGCATTTATATTTCAAACCAATTTTACCTGTTGCTGTTGAGATGTGTTTCTAATGATAATTTGCCAGGAAACAAATTATCGAGGTTTTACTACTAACTGCACTACCTTTCCATAAACATAACCTGTAAGTATAAAAGTATATCCAGTTGATGGTGAGTGACACTGCAGAACATCAACCTGTGCTTTTAATTACAGTGATATCAAGGAATGCCAGAAGAGGTCCTCTGTTTAAAATCCTGTTCAATATAAACAGATTTCAGATGTTGCACACAAGAAATCATCTTCATGGTGAAATATTGATAGCATTCAAAAAAGTGGCATACATACTCTGTAAAATATCCTTTTAAAATCTTCCAATTTAAACTTTCCTCCGTTTTAAGGACTTCCCCTAAATGTACGTTTCACTTTACTTTTCTACATCTTCAAGTCACTGGTTTTAATTTGGGTCCATGTGCTTTATTTCATTAGATTTCACAATGTATTTAGGTCGTGATGAAATTCATTTCCATTATTCTGCAAGAATGGGACAATTATGGAGCAGAATTCCAAGAGGTGGAAAGTGGCGATGTTCACAACAATGGGATAGAGGGTTTTTTTTGCCAGTTTCTCAATCAGTTACTCAGAATAATTCAGCATTAACTAAAGCGAAGTTCAGAGTTTGCAGGCAGTGACTGAGAATGTGAGAGTCAGGCATGGAAGCAGATTCCATAATAAGAGTACTGTACTGTGGGGAAGGCATCTCAATAACATGTATTCTATGGAGGGGCCTTAGTGAGGAGTCAGGAGTACTTGGATAGCTCTGTGCTATTAGAGCTCATGAAACTGTTCTCAGAATTAGTAGGCAGCTAAGTGCTGGAATCAGGACTCACAATGAGATGATTATTGGCTCTGTACTGGGAGAGGCAATGAAGGACTCCCAAGAGGCCTGCAAACATTAAAGTTTCGATGCCACTGAGAAATTGATTATGTATTTCAAATTGTCATTCAATTGTGTTCTTTTATTATAAACGTGAGCACTTTTTCCGAATAACAAACGTTAAGTTAACTGGCCTATAGATCGTTTTTGTCTCCTTCCCTTTTATTTCGAAATAAAGGTGTAACATTGACAGTTTTCCAATCCTCCAGGTCTTTTCCACAATCTAGGAGCTCCCTTTGAACTTCTCTTTAGCTAGTGTTGAACTATCCTGAGTAACTGATCGAGAAACTTGCAAAAGCTTTGTTTGCATTATAGAACTATACAAGATTGGAGCTCAAAGTAAAATTCAGGGATAAGATTGCCTCTATGAAGCTCGCTGTTAGTCAAGAGCTGGAGTTAGGACACTGGAGTCCAGGGGAGTGTAGTGCTAGGAAACTAGAATGACCAAGCAGACTAGCAGCAGCTGCTGAGACAGACCATGGCAGAGAGGCTCAAGCGAGGCAGTTTCCAGGCCGGAACAACAAAAGCATTTGCATCATTTATGAAGTTTTGAGATTTGATGACCCAGTATGGGTCCCTAATGGCTAAAGGAGTTGGCTGCATGGGTGGGGATAGGGGGAAGGGGTGAGTTATTGAGAAATCCATGGGACCTGTGTTGGTCTGATTTGCTCTTGTGTTTGATGTGTGCTGCAGGACATTTGATCACCGTCTATAACCCATATTTAAGTTATCTTCACAGGTTAATTCTAGGTTTTGAAAATAAGTTGCGCCTGTATTGTCATTTGTATTACTGTTTTAATATTATATGCTAAAGTCAATTATAGTTTGTTCAAAACTGTGAAGTATTGTGACTTTATTCTCTTAATAACTACCCTGGATATCGCAGTTTGAAAAAAATAAAAGTCAATGGCCCCAACCAGACCGTATCTTCAATTTAGCCGTCTGGGTCCAGGTTCATAACAAAATTCAAAACCCATGAAGCATGTCATTTCAAACTGTAATTAGAATGCTATACAGTGGGTTTTCAGTTTAATGATGTTGAGAATTTGTTGCTCATACTCTGAGCAACGTTTCTTTTCAGTACTTTTGCCAATAACAGGTTCTGTGGTTTGCACATTCTTCCCATGTCTGCATGGGTTTCCTACAGTTGCTCCAGTTTCCTCCCACAATCCAAAGATGTGCAGGTTAGGTGAATTGGCCATGCTAAATTTCCCATAGTGTTCAGGGATGTGTAGGTTAGGTGCATTAGTCATGGGAAATGTAGAATAATAAGAGTGGGGAATTGGTCTGGGTGGGATACTCCTTGGAGGGTCAGTGTGGACTTGTTGGGCCAAATGGCCTGTTTCCACTCTGGAGGGATTCTATGGTACGGTGTCAGTGAAGATGTTGCCAACTAATTTTACAGAACTGTGGTAAAGAAAATGACTGCAGGCTACAGTCATTTTTGTTTGGGCCATCAACGTGGATGGTGGAGTTGGGGGTGAGAATGTCATACGTCCAAAGATGCATCCTCCAAATGTCGCAAGATCATAAGAAATAAGAACAGGGGTAGGTTGTTCAGCCCCTCAATCCTGCTGTGTTATTCAATTGGATCATGGCTGATCTGACTCTCCTCATGTCCACTTTTCTGTGTTTTCCCCTGCTGATCAAGAATCCATCTAATACAGCCTTCATTATACACAAGGACATTGCGCTCACAGCTCTCTGTGATGAGAGGAGTTCCATAGAGACTCAGTCCTCTCGGAGAAGAAATTCCTTCTCATCTCAGTTTTAAATTGGCACCCTTAATTCTGAGACCATGCCATCCGGTCTGAGACTGTTTCATGATGGAAAACATTCTCTCAGCATTTACTCTATCTAAGCTGTTAAGAATCCTTTATCTTGGAATGCATTCACCCCCGTTCTTCTAAATTCCAGTGAGTAGAGTGGCAATCCTTTTAACCTTTGCTCATAAGACTATTCATCCATACTCTGGATCATCTCAGTGAATATACTCTGGATTTCCTCCAGTGAAATAATATCTTTTCTTAAATAGGGGGACCAAAACTGCTCTCAGTATTTCAGATTTGGTGTCTCATGTGCAGTTACGGTAAGACCTCACTACTCTTCTACTCCAACCCCCTTAATCTTGGACCAACATTCCACAAGCCTTCCTGATTATCTGCTGCATCTGTGTACTTGCTTTCTGTCTTTCGTATACAAGTGCTCCCAGGTCCCAGTTTTTCTGCAGTTTTTCTCCATTTCCTCCATTGTGCTGTGTTGTGTATCCTCACCGAGGGGCTCTGTCACCTGTTTGTTGTGTTTGGATGGTGGATTTATGCTGAGAACCTCTCTGTAATCAAAAGTGTGGTGTTGTGTAGCTGCATCTCTGTTTCACCCATCTGAACATGTTTTGGATTTCCTAACTTGCAAGTAAGAAATGGTGCACAATAAAGATGTTTTCAGCATATCTGTATTGGGGAGTGCACTCGTCCTTGAAAACTTGATTTACAACAGAAAAATACAAAACTTCACAGAGCTCGAGCCCTGAGGAATGACTTTGAATTTAACATTCCATTAACTGTGTTAAATAGAAACATCTTTCCGAATTAGGGGGTATTAACACTTGTGACCCTCAGTGATTTCTTACACATGTCAAGTAAATTTCAGATATTGTATGATAAGTTTTTTGGCATAAAGTTCATTTAAGTTGGTCCTAGATAGGGGGTTCATGTTCTGCACTTTTGACCACCTCGGTCCATGAAGTGTTCTCCAGCAGAATGCACAAGAAAGTTTTGCTTTTATGTCACTTCTCGGTGCTTCACAACAAATGTAACGAATATTAATGTAAAGATACTACATTGTGGAAGCACAGCAGTCAATTAGCACATGTCAAAACTTTGCATAACAAAATGTGTTCATGTTCAAAAAATCTGTTTTAATCAAGGAAATTTGCAGTTCTTCTTGAATTGTGCTATAGGACAACTTATGTCTGCCTGAGAGACTAGATGATACACCATAATAGCTGAAAGATGATAAGTCAGGGAATGCAGCATGCCGCCAATAATACATACGTGGAACAGAGAATTCTGTTTTGCTTCTGATTTCCAACATCTATTTGCTTTCATATTACTGCACTGAGAGTATCTGCTTCTCGATTAGTGTTCAAGACTGGTGTGAGACTTAAGCCCACAATTATATGATTGAACCTTCAACCTCTGGATGGTAACCACTGGTAGTGTGGAGTTTTCCAGAAAAGAGAAAAGGCTGTTCAATTCACAGACTTTTCTTTCGTAAATTAAGCCCACTGATTTGTGGTTATTACCATTTACCTTACTCTCCCATGTCCCCAAAAGTTTATTTCATCTCCAAAACCTTTGATGTAACAAAATGAGTTGGTAAGGGATATGCTTTTGAAGTTATGTATGGACTTTGCGAAGGTGTTTGTTAATAGAAATGGTAAGTGAAAGTGGCAGCCGTGGAATCGTTAGGGTCATAGTGGTTTGTGTCCAGAATTGTTTGAGCCAGAAATCGGTTGAATAGTTAAATCACAAGTAACACATTGTGGGTTGAGGAGATTTGAAATAAAAACAGTAACTCCTGAAGAAAGTCTGTGAAGAGAGAAATGATGAACCTGTGATGTGATAAGTCAGTGAGGAAAATACCACTGGACATCCTGGGAGTAGAAAGGCTCGTGGAATTGCCAAATACGTGGCATTGTAATATTGAGAAGTGTTGAACGATGCATTTTTAATGAATATTGAGGATAGGCAACATAAGCTAATGACACATATTAAAAGGGTGTACAGACAAAAAAATAAAGAAATTAACATTTTTTTTAAACAAAATAATGCATCTGAGATCTTTGGTTTTATGAACTGAAACAGAGACTACTTGACAAAAGATTTAGAGGTGCCAGTGTTGGACCAGTATAAGTATACTCCACAAACACCTGATGAAGGAGTAGTGCTTCCACATAAACGTGTTGGACTTTAACCTGGTGTTGTATGATGGCGCCGGATATGGTCGACTCCTTGCGAGCTCCTGTGTGGAGGTCTAAGTTTCCTATTTCCTACAATCATTCTACACTCTTGAAACTGATTTTTAACATTGTACAAAAGCAAAGTTATGCAAAAACCTGTTGAAACACTTGTTAAGCTGCAGCTGGAATATTGTCTCCATTTGGTAAGTTAGCTCACTGAGGTGGAAGGTTTGTTTTCAGACGTTTTGTCACCATACTAGGTGACAACTTCAGTGAGAGTCTCCGGTGAAGCACTGGTGGTATGCCCCACCTCTCTCTTTATAAGTCCTGGTTTCTTAAGGTGGGTGATGTCATGTCCAGTACTTTTCAAGGGAAGGTAGATAGTATCTAAGTCAATGTGTTTATTGATAGAGGTCTGGTTAGAGTGCCAGGCCTCTAAGAATTCTCGTGCATGTCTTTGTTTGCCTGACCTAGGATGTGTGTATTGTCAACATTAATATGCATCAAATTTTCAAAAGGATACCATGGTGCTGCTGAAATGTACAATATTGAATCATTGGTATCAACTTTTGGGTGACTGGTTAGATGAGAATTTTTTTATGCAATAAATTGTAATGATCGGGATGCAATGCCTGGAAGAGTGGTGGAAGCAGATTGGATGAATACTTGAATGAGAAAATATTGCATGGCTTTGAGGAAAAGGCAAGGGGCTAATTGGACAGCTCCACCAAAGAGCTGGCAGGCACAGTCAAGAATGACCTTCTGTATCTTTATAGAATTCTATGACTTGTGTTGTCACTTGCATCAATATCCCTGACTGGTACAACATTTTACAATTTAATGACCATTTCAGTGTACATCTTGATGTTGACGCTGTAAATATAACTTGAATGAGAAGAATAATTTGGTCATTAGTGCTTGTTCCTGATTGGAATTTTTGAACAAAATGTCCTTTATTCATTTCCCATAAAACCCACATCTGACATTTAGTCCCATTGGAGTCATTTTTCCACATCTGGTCTTTTTGTATTGGTTGTTTGGGACATGCATTACTGTATATTATGTTCTTGTTCATAACATCATTTGTCTGCAGCATCTGTGTAGTTCTGTGTCCGAGTTGCTGTTTCTCTATGTTAAAAAATGTGCTTCATCTTTGGAAGGGATTGGCTCACTGAGACATGGTTTGGTGGTCATTGTCCACCTACCATTGTATTGGCCACTTGTTTCAGTGCATATTTAATTAAATGGACAGTACAGCCAAAACTATTGAGCACCAAAAGTGTTAAAAATACTCAGCAGGTCTGATGCATCTGTGGAGAGAAACAGAATTAATTTTTTGATTGATTGAGAAGGGGCGAAGAATGTTTCGCAAAAAAGACCTGGGAATAGGGCAGAGAGGTGAAATGACAAAAGTTTCATGGGACAAAAAGTCAAAAGGATTGGTAATGGCTGAAGTAAAGAAATAGCATTTTTCCAGAATGTGAATGGTAGCGTAATCAAAAGCTTTGTCGGGAAACAAGGCAAGCATATGACAATAATAGCTGAATCAGAATGGGCTCAAACTTCAATGTCTGAAATTGTTGGAACTCCATTTATTTTTATTCATTCATTGCCAATCCCTAATATACCTTAAAATTGTACTAAGTCCACTTTCTTGAACCTCTGCAGTCCATGTGGAGCATATAGACCCTCAGTGCTGTTAAGAGGGTAGTCTTTGCTTTTTGAAAATTGATACTAGTGATATAGTTTCAGGTCAGAATGATATGTCACTTGCAACAGACCTTTCAGGTAGTGATCTGATGCCCATGTCCTCCTAGGTAGTAAAGGTTGTAAGTTTTGAATGTACTGTCTGAGGAACCTTGGCACATTTTTACAGAGCATTTTGTCGTAGTTATGGGTATGTTCACTGAGCTAAGAAGTTGATTTGCAGACATTTTGTACCCTGTCTAGGTGACATCTTCAGTGCTTTGGAGCCTCCTGTGAAACACTGCTGTACTGTCTCTTCTGGAATTTACTTGGTTCCGTTTCTGTTGCTTCCGGTTGCAGGTTCCGGTTGTCGTGGGATGAAGTGTCTCAAATCAACTTCCCAGTTCGGCGAACATGCTCACAACTATTATAACCAGCACCTGAGTTATAAATCTTTATGCAAACCTTGAAGAGCATTTTGTAGACTGTGCACATTGCTGCCACTGTGCTTCAGCAAGTGAGTGTTGAAGCTAGTGAATATATGAACAAAGAAACATAGGTACAAGATTAGACATTCATCCCCTCAAGTCTGTTCTGCCATTTAATGAGATTGTGACTGATCTGCAGCTTAACTCCATATACCTGCCTTTGGCCCATATCCCTTAATATCTTTGCTTAACAAAAGTTATCTATTGCAGATTTAAAACTAACAATTGATCTAGTGTCAACTGCCATTTGTGGAAGAGTATTCCAAGCTTGTGTAGAAGTGTTTTACGTGTAGAAGTGCTTCCTAATACTGCAGCTGGATGGTCCTGCCACAAGTATCAGACTCCTCCCACAAGTTTCAGAATCTCCAGCCAGTGGGAAGAGTTTATCTACCTGTCTTTCCCTGTTAATATTTTTGAAGGTTTCGATCAGGTCACAACATAACCTTCCAAATTCTAGACAAAGCAGACCTCGCTCGTATAATGTCGTCATATAACTTAACCCCTGATATCCAGGTTGCATTCTTGCAAACCCGCATTGTACTCACAAAATACAAAACAGAAAGACTGAACAGAGGTGATATTTTGAAAAGGGCAAAAGAAGACCGCTCTTATTGGCCCCAATGTAGATTAGATTAGATTCTCTACAGTGTGGAAACAGGTCTTTCGGTCTAATAAGTCCACACCGACCCTCCTAAGAGTAAGCCACCCAGACCCATTTCCCTGTGACTGATGCACCTAACATGATGGACAATTTAGATTGGCCAGTTCGCCTGAACCTGCACATCTTTGAACTGTGGGAGGAAACCGGAGCACCCGGAGGAAGTCCACGCAGACACTGGGATAATGTTCAAACTCCACACAGACTGTCACCCCAAGGCTGGAATCGAACCTGGGACCCTGGTGCTGTGAAGCAGCAGTGCTAACCACTGACCCACTGTGCTGCCCATCTAATGAATGCACACATCACTTCTTATTGAAATGGAATTGTTGATAGAAGTAATCTTCCGACCAAGCTTCATTTCAGATGGAAATCGGGCTGGCTCCAAATCTTTAGATTACTCCAAGTAATTACTGTCAGCTTCTCAGGGTTTAAAGGTGAGTTGGAATTGGAAACTTTATCAGATTTCTGAAAAACTTCCATCTAGAGAAGGAGAGAGAGGAACTTTCAGTTTTGTTCTTTTAAAAAAAATTCTGATTACCTAGGTTTTTGAAACACAAACGTGAACCAGTAAGAGTTGCTAGGAAACTATTAGCGCAGGGCCTCATAATCTCTTCCAAAACTACGTTTTCTGACATTTCATGGCCATAAACCTAATGTAATGTAAATGCACGGCTATTTTTCCACTCAGTAATTGCCAGGTGGATTATAGACCACATTAAACTGCTGACTTTGTTTTCCAGAAGCCATTTCCCTATGTGAAAATTCTGTTGAATCCATAAAGTATTCAAGCAGTTCAATATCTTTTCGTTTTTCTCACAGTCCATGAATATAACAGAATTTTATCTGGATCATATCCTTTGCAGTATCCAGTTCCTTCAATATTTTCTTTATCGTGTGGAGTGAATCCATGATATTGAGGTTGTTGGAAGGTTAAGATGGATCACCCACTCATCACAAGTATTTGCAGATGGTAGTTGCAAATACTTCGGCCTTGTCTCTTTATGTTGAACTGCCCCAGCATTGAGAATGGACATGTTTGTGTATGGCACCTTCTCTTGTTTGCTATCTTTTAAGGGCGAGATGTGGCAGCAGAGCTTAGATCAGTTCCATTTCTTGTGAGAATCTCTGACATATGAATTAGGAATGGTTGTAGGCTATTCAGCCCCTCAAGACTATTCCGTCATTCAATAAGATCATGACTGATTTGTTTGTGTTTCAAATTCCACAATCCCATATACCTCTGATAATCTTTGAATCCCTTGACTAATAAAAATTTGACTGCCTCTGCCTTAAAAATGCTTTATGAAGCAGTCTCCACCACCTTCTGAGGCAGCATTCATAAACTGTACAATTCATGCAAAAGTTTCTTTACATTTGTCCTAAGAGGGCAAACCCTAATTTTTGAGCAGGGTTCTGATTCTGGAGTTAGCAAGAGTTTCTCCATTTACCTTGACAAGATTGCTCTTATCCAGTTCAATAATCACATGATGGCAATTCACCCATCACTTTTTTTTTCAACGCCAATGGAAACTGACATAGTCTGTCCAACCTTGCTTCATAAGAGTACCTACTCATTCCAAATATCAATTTAACAGACTTCTCTGAACTTTTTCCAGAACACTTGCATTGATCCTTAAGTAAAGAGACCAACGCTGAGCACATTGTGTTCAAGATGTGATTTCACCAATACTCTTTTTGTCTGAGGCATAACATCCTCACTTGAACATATTTATCCCGTAATAAAGAATAGTAATTCATTAGCTGCCATGTTGATGGTATATAGCAGGTGAATTCCTTGCTGAGCTGATAGCAAGAAGCTTCACGAGACCCAGAGATATTAAGGACTCTCTGGGCAACTCCATCTCAACTGTATTCAACCAGTATGCAGCTCTGTTCAATATTTGCACAATTACCTGTCCCATTGAAGCTGCACCAAAAATTATAGTACGGAATCCATAAAGCTAATATGGGGATGCATTTGTGTCATTTTGATAATACTTTGTAACTAATATTTGTTGGCTGAAGTGTATATGAGAATTTTAAGATAAAATGTAAAAAATAGAAAATATAAGAAATAATCAGACCGAGCAGCATCTGTGGAGAGCAAATATTTCTTGTCAAAAAATAGTTTGCTGTATGTCAGACACACATTCGTGTATTGACTGTCAGGATCATAAAGAATGACCCATACACTTTATTTTATACCTGTCTCATTTGACATGGGTTAATTTGCCTTCTCTTTTAATTAGAAGTGAAGTGGAAAAAACAAATCTATGAACTTAAGGAAGGAAGGATTGCAGACATGATGCTACTTTGAGGAAGAGGAGAATGTGGAACAAACTTTCCTTACTAGCATTACTAATGTGTGTGTTTTTAATTCATAGAGTCATACAGCATGGAAACGAACCCTTCAGTCCAACTAGTCCATGCTGATCATAATCCCAAACTAAACTCGTCTCATCTGGCTGCTCCTGGCCCATATCCCACCAAACCTTTCCTATTCAAATCCTATCTATCCAATTGTCTTTTAAAGTTGTAATTATACCCACATTCACCACTTTCTCAGAAAGGTCATTCCACACGCGAACCACTCTCTGTATAAAAGAATTGCCTTATGTCTTTTTTGAATATCTCTCCTCTCATCTTAAAAATGTGCCTCCTAGTCTTGAAAGCCCCCATCCTAAGGAAAAGACAACTACCATTAACTTTATCAATTGCTCTCATTATTTTATAAGCTTGTATCAGATTACCTCTCAACCTCCTTTGCTCCAGTGAAAAAGTCCCAGCCTGTCTTTATAACTCAAACCTTCCATAGCCAGCAACATCCTAGTAAATCTTTTATGAACCCTTTCCAGCTTGATAATATCCTTCCTATAACTGAGCAACCAGAACTGGACACAGTATTCTAGAAAAGGCCTCACCAATGTCCTGGGAGAAAGTGAGGACTGCAGTTGCTGGAGATCAGAGCTGAAAAATGTGTTGCTGGAAAAGCGCAGCAGGTCAGGCAGCATCCAAGGAGCAGGAGAATCGACGTTTCGGGCATAAGCCCTTCTTCATTCACCCATGTCCTGTGCAACCACAACATGATTTCCCAGCTTCTAGACTCAAGGATCAAGCGTGCCAAATGCCTTTTTAGCCATCTTGTATATATGTGACACAAACTTCAAAGAATCCGGGAAGATCACAAGCGTAATATAAAGGATCAAATCTTTGAGGGTAAACTGTCTCATGTTATGTTGGAAAATTCTTTGCAACACAGTTGGTCAGGCTGGTGAAGTGTAATAGTGAAGTATGGTGAACGTTTTGGTTCATTTGAACATCAGAAACACTGAGACACACTATTTATATATTGTTATAATTGCAAATTTAGTTCAATCCAAAAAGACCAATTTAAGTCAAGTGAGGCACTATTTGTGAAAAATGAAAAACTATTTGGTGAAAGCAGTGGCAAACTAAGAATGGCACTTGGTAAAAAGTTGCTGAGTAGTGAAACTTATTTACTTTTCTGTCAGCACATCAGTACCAATATGTTAAAGACACTTAATGATCTTGGTTAGGTGAGAAACTCCATTTAGCTTGAGACCCAAACATTTTAACTTGATTCTTGCTCAGGATTTTGGAGAAATGACACTGTGGGCATGATGTGGAATGGGGATGTCACAGTGAAGACATTATGTTGAAAAGGCAATGTGAGGGCTGGATGACCATTGGTTACACAGTTTCTTTCTCTTGAGCAATATTTTTAGTTGAATAAAGGCCAAATCGTTTTAGCTGTATTTGAAAATCCAACCCCTTCATCTCAGTAATCAGTCTAGTGAATGTTTATTGAACTGCTTCCAATAGTAGAGTCATAGAGATACACAGCACGGAAACAGACCTTCGGTCCAACTTGTACATGCTGACCAGATATCCCAACCTCATCTAGTCCCATTTGCCAGCACTTGGTCCATATCCGTCTCAACCCTTCATAGACCCGTTCTATACACACACCACCCTCTGCATGGAAAAGTTGCCCCCTTAGGCCCCTTTTAAATCTTTCCCCTCTCACCCTAAACCTATGCCCTCTAGTTCTGGACTCCCCCACTCCAGGAAAAAGGCTTGTCATGGATTTATCCTATCCATGTTCCTCATAATTTTATAAACCTCTAGGAGTCCACCCCTCAGCCTCCGACTCTCCAGGAATACAGCCCCAGTCTATTCAGCCTCTGCCTATAGCTCAAATCCTCCAAACCTGGCAATATCCTTGTAAATCTTTTCTGAACTCTTTCAACTTTCACAACATCTTTCTGATAGGAAGGAGACCAGAATTGCACGCAATATTCCAAAAGTGGCCTAACCAATGTCCTGTACAGCTGCATCATGTAGCATATCAATTTTTAAATTTGGTAGCCAAAACTGTACACTCAACGTCCAGCTGTGACCTCAACAATACCCTGGACAATTGTAACATGACTTTGCAATAAATGTAAAAATTCCATTTGTCAGCTTAATTGCTCACAGCACTTGCTTTTGTTTCATGTAAAGTAACATTCGAATCCCCCTCTGGTACACTCTGATCTCGCTCTGCCAAGTGTTTGCCCACTGACTGAACTTTGCAGTTTGCTTAGGTCCTCATTAGTGTGCCTTCCCACCTATTTTTATGTTATCAGCAATTTTGGATACCTCGTACTAAGTCCCCTTCTTCAAGTCATTAATACAGATAGTAATCAATTTGAGCCGTTCGGAATGATCCTTGTAGCACTCCACGAGCTATGTTTTTCCAAGCAAAAATAAACAATCATCCCAACTCTGTCTTCCATGTTAACCAAACCTCAATCCATGCTGATACATTAACCCTCAGTACCTTGTGCTCCCATTTTGTGCAATGTCATTTATTTGGCACCTTATAGAGTGCCTTCTGAAAATGAAAGTGCATTACATCTATGATTCTTCTGTATCAACTCGATTTGCTCTGTCCTCAAATAACTCCATCAAATTTGTCAAACATTGTTTCTTTTTCACAAAGCCATATTAACTCTATCTGATTGCATTCAGCTTTTCTAAATGACCTGCTGTTTCTTCTTTGATGATTGACAAGCATTTACCCAGTCACAGATGTGGCCTATAATTTCATGGTTTCTGTCTCCCTCTCTTCTTGAACAATGGCATCACATTCGATCTGCTGTAAACTCACTATTCCAGTGAGTTCTGGAATATTTTTGTCAATGCATCCACTGTCTCTGTAGCTACTTCCTTGAAAAGACTTGGATGCAAACTATCAAGCTCTGGTGATTTGTCTGCCTTTAGTCTCATGAGGTTGTCAAATGCTTTTTCCCATGTGATACAGAATGTAACACTATTCTTTCCCAATAGCACCTTGAAACTTTGTCATCTTTGGGAATTTTTATGGCATTCTCCACTGTGAGGCCAAATAAAATGTTGGTTTAAATTATCTTCCATTTTTCCTATTCCCCAGTTGCATCCTCCAAGGGTTGCACACTTAGGTTAGCTTCTCTCTTTTTATAAAGCCTTGAAATCTCTTGCAGTTTCTTTTTTGTTAATATTTCATGTCAAATTACTTTCATTTTCAATTTCATCATTAGCTTTTTTGTCATCTTATGTTGTTTCATAAAAGATTCCCAGTCCTCTGGCCAGCTGGTCATTTTTGCTGCATTGTATGCCTTATTATTTGGTTGCATACCAGCTTTGACTACCTTTTTTTAAAATGGGTGGTTTATCTTTATCATCAAATCCTTTTCTTTTCTGACCAGAAGGAATTTTTGCTGAGCATTACAAAATGTGTGTCATTACTCATGTATGGCTTTTCCTCTTAGTTTATTTTCTCATCCTGTTAAAGATAATTGTTTCTTCATAACTTTTTAATTGCCCTTAATAAAATGGAACAACCTGATTTGAGAATTGCATTGCTCTCCCTCGAATTGAATTTGAAATTCTACTGTGTTGTGATCACTACCCCAGAGGATCCTTAATTATGTAATCTCTTATTAACCCTATCTCATTACCCACTGGTAGATCTAAAGTAGTTTGTTTGAGTCGGTTCTGCAATGTATTGCTTTAAGAAGCGATCCTGCTTCATTCTGAAAATTCATCTCCCTTGTCCTGTGGTATGTGTATGCTAAGTACTGTACGAGGGACTGGTTGTTATCTTGTGGTCTGTGCATGGTCAGTACTGTGTGAGGAGTTGGTGACTGTCCAGTGGACTGTGAATGGTCAGTACTGTGTGAGGAAAATCGACATTTCGGACAAAAGCCCTTCATCAGGAATGAGCCCTCACCACACTAATCTTGACTCTAATCTCCAGCATCTGCAGTACCCGCCTCTGCCAAGGACTACCAGTCATTTGTTGGTGTTTACCCTGTGGACTGTGAATGGTCAGTACTGTGTGAGGGATTCATTGTTAATTTGTTGTAATGTTGAAAGATTACATTGGACTATCTCCCTGGACATTAATGTCATATTAAAGGGTTAAATTGTCTTCCTCCAGAAACTGAACATTTTGGAAGTGAGTGGGGACAACATTTGTGCAGGAATGTGGTTGACTCCCACTTCAGTTAGACAGTCATCTACTACTCCTCTTTTGCTATTAACAAATTAAACTATCATTCAACCCCTTCCGTTCATAAATGCATCCTAACCATCCCCCAAAGCTAGGTATATCACATCTACATTGTCTTGAGGAACCACTGAGTCAGGAATCGTCTGCCTAATGATTTCCCAGGATTAGCACATTTACATTTACATTATCTCAGAGGATGATCTCATCCTACCATTGTACTTGGGGTAAAGTGATTATGGTGGTGGAGGGGGGAAGTGGTAGTAGTATCTGTGAGCGTTACCAACTGACCTGTAGAAAGAGAATGTGTTTTCTTTGTTCAGGGCTTCTTTGACTCAACTTCGCATGCCTGCGAAGAGGGTCAAAAAGGGTCACATAGCTTTTACAGGCTTTAATAAACTTTACCTATTTGCAGAAGTTGGTGTGTGCGAATTGCATCCCGTGTGTGAAACCTCAGGAAAAGAACCTAATACTGTGGTCTGTTGATGGTCAGTACTATGTGAGGGGCTGGTGACTGTCCTGTGTACTGTAAATGGTCAGTACTGTGTGAGAAACAAATTTCTATCCTGTGGAATGTGTAGGGGGAGGACTGTGAGAGGTTTTCCCTGATTATTAACAATATTTTTATGGTTATAACTGTGAATCTTTCTTGATTTCAAATTTTGCCATCCACCATGGTGTGGTTTGAACCCAGGTCCCCAGAACATTAGCTGAGTTTCTGGTTTAATAGTCTAGTAATATATCACTAGGCCATTGCCTCCCCTCAAGGAGACTTTGAGGAGGGTTTAAAAGAGTTTTACCTGGATGGTGCTTGAATTATAGTGTAATCCCCATAAGGAGAGGTTGGATAACCTTGGGTTGTTTCCACAAGAGCATTGGAGGCTGAAGGGCAACCTGACTGAGGATGGTAGGTACTTGGAATGTGCTGCTGAGGAAGTAATATAAGCAGATAAGATAGTAATTTTTAACTCATGTTTAGAAGGTACGTGAATTGGCAGAGAATAGAGGGATATGGGCCATGTTCCGGTAGATGGGATTAGTTAATAGTACCATCGTGGTCAGCACAGACGTGGTGGGCTAAGGGTGTGTTCCTGTGCTTTACTGTTCTATGTTCTGTTTTGTCACTGATTTGTTCAGTCAATGTACAGATTAAAATCGCCCATGACAATTGTCGTGCTCTTCTTACACACCTCCAATATTTCCTGATTCAGACTTTGTCCTGTACTGTGGCAACTCTTTGGGGCCTGTAGACATGGCTTCTTTTTCTTGCTATTCCTTTTTTGTCCACCTGAACTGATTCCACATGATGATCTCTTGCATGTATGTTACTATTCACCACAAGCTATCACCGTTCCTTTTCCTTTTTGCCTTTTCTACTGGAGAATTTGATGCTGTTAAATATTGCATTCCCAGCCATGGTCACCTTTAACTGCATCTCTGTTATATCTATCAAGTTACATTTATTTATTTCTGGTTGTGCCATCAACTCATCTAACTTGTTAAAATGCTGTTTGCAGTCAGATAAAGAGCCTTAAACTGTGACTTTCGGCTATTGTTACTTTCTAGTTCTAATTTCTGCTATATTCTTCTATATAAAATAGGATGTATTATTTCACACATCCACCCTTTCCTGTTACACTTTGATTATTGTTCACCTATTCGCTACCCGAAACTTCTTCTCTCTAATTTCTGTTGGATTTTTAAGCTTCCCTCAGTTAAACGCACTCTGTCTGTTTCTCAGCACTGCAGCCCGCGTTCCCACCCCCGCCCACCACCACCACCATCCTATTCCCTGCCCTCTACCTTCAATACTTAACATCCTTTCTAAATAGCTAAATGATTTGTCAGGACACTAGTCCCAACATGGTTCAAGTGAAGCCTGTCCCAACAAAACAGCTGTGTCCTCAGGACTGGTGCCAGTGCCCCATTTCTCCCACACTAAGCCATACAGACGACCTTTTAATCTTATTTACCCTGCACCATGACTCAGGCAGTAATCTGGAAAATAATATCCTGTGGTTATGCTTTTTAATTTAGCCCCACGCTGTTCATAATGCCTCAGCAGAATGTCTTTCCTAGTCCTATATATATGTCCTCAGCACCTAATGTGGACCATCACAACAAGATCCTTTCCATATCATTTCAAATTCCCCTCCAGCCTAGAAGAGATGTCTTAAACATTGGCACCAGACAGCCTTTGACTATCTCCGTCTTTGCTGCAGGGAACAGTATCTGTTCCCAAAAATGAGCTATCCCCCATTATGACTGTTTTTCTCTTTCCTTCCCACGCTTGACTGACAATCTAACCATGAGTCAGTTTATCATCCATGGTGCAGTCTGTGCCCTCATCCACACGAGGAGCAAGAGGGCACTGCTGCATCTCCTCCAAAGCTAAATTCTGAATTCCTATGCAGAGAAACCTCAATTATCTGAACCAGATGGGCAGGCACTATTTCTTTCAGATGATTGATTATTCGGATAATTGATTTGATCTTAAACAAGGGAAGCCATACTGAAAATGAATTAATCTTTGCATTCTGCAAATTGCAGATTAAACTGAAAAGGACAAAACCCTTACCATCACATAAATATACAAAATCCCAGCATTAAACAAGGTCCTGAGCAGCTTCTACAATCACAAGCATTTGTCAGTTTCCCTGAACTCATTAGTGCAATAGAAAGACAGAAGTACTTTTACTTTCTCTGCCATTTTTTCATGAATGGTGCATAAAAGTGACGGGAATAAAGTACTTACTCTTGCAACTGGCTGTGTAACTAACATTGAATTTTTTTAAAAATCCAATCGCTGTTGCTTGAGGTGCTTGTGTTTCTTTGTTTTTGCCAGCGTTTTCACATGTTCAGTTAATCCAAATTCACTTATCTCTTTGACATAACGTTTTTACAGGACCTTGACAACTTCAGATAATCTGAAATTTGGATAATCGATATTCGGCTAATCGACATTTCTCTGTACCTGCCCCACTCTCCCAAGGTAAACAAATCCCTCTTGCAGGAAGTTTGTCTCTAAAACTATGATTTTAAAAATCGCCATGGCTATAGCACTGCTTATAAGTTAATCATTAAACCCCTTGTCTCACTAGTTCAAAATTCCAAAATAAATAATATTTAAATATTTATAAATTGTACACCTTGCATCAAACAAAGAAAGATGTATTTAATTTGTAAATGGCTGTGTAAGGAATTAAAATTTGTTGGTTTCCTTCTTCCCCCATCATTCTTGTCCGTGTTTTCGTCTATCGAACAAGCAAGAACACTTTTGGTAGAAAAGCAATACTATTGTTACAGCATTTTCCACTACTGTTGCAAGGAAAAGTAGCAGCCAGTATATAGTCATTGAGGTCCCAGAAACAATAGTGCAATTAATGACCAGGTAATTGCCTTTTGAAATTGGTTGAAGTATGAATGTTATCCAAGATGGGGGTGAACATGCCCACCTTTTTTTCTCAATAACACAATGGCCTGTTTTATTTCACCCGAGAAAGCAGTTAAGTGGCCCTGTTTCAATGTTTTATCAGAGAACCTGGAACAATTTTCAGTCACTCTCCTTCTGCCCTAAATTTCAGATTGGGGAATAGTCTCTCGTGACTTAATTAGTGCAACATTAAAGACTAGTAATGAACAGTTGCTCTGATGTCTGATTACATTATGTGGTGCTCCCTTGGTAATGAGTGGAAGTGTGGTTCTGGATTATGAGCTAATGTCTCTGGAGTAGTTTGAATAGTCCAAAGCTTGAACTTTACTGTTTGATTAAATGTGCCCGTTGACTATTCTCTGTGCTATCAGTGAAACCTGTGTGTGGCTACTGAGTGAAGGAAACTATATTGAACCAAGGAGCTGGTAACATGGCAATGCAGACACTTGAAAACATTGTGAATGAAGTTCCTATTTAGACAGAAAAATATGTCATCTCTGTATATGTCCCAAATGAACCACAGCGCAAATTAGAGGAACAACACCTCATCTTCCGCTTGGGCAGCCTATGATCCGGAGGACTCAACATTGACTTCTCCAATTTTAAACACCTCCCTTCCCAGTCCCTCCCCCTCCCTTCCCCTCCTCCCTGCCATCAACCGGATCCATTCCTCCCATTGACCAACCACGTCGTACCCTCTACCTGTTTTCACTTATCCTTGCCCCCCTCACCCACTTTTACTGCAGTTCTCCCCACACCCACACCCACCCCAGTACTGAAGAAGGGTTATACCTGAAACGACTTCTCCACCTCTTGATGCCTACTGGCTTGCTGTGTTCTTCCAGTCTTCTGCCTGTCCACTTTGGATTCCAGCATGTGCAGTTTTTTTGTCTCAAAACACAACACTGGCAACAAAAATGGTGAATGGTTTCACTTTACTGACACCAACTGCTTTATTTTGAGGGCTGGGATTAATGACTTCAAGATTCATGACCTTCTTGCTCACTACAGAGATGAACTGTCCAGTTGAAGTGTTGACCCATGAGAAGGTCTAATACCATCTACAAACAGCAGCCTAATGAATATTCAGGCATCTGCATTTGACATGGGACAAAAAAAAATGCAATTCCAGATGTTGGAAACCAAGGGGCACAAGCAGGCGGGTGCTGGCAGAACACATCAAGCCTGGCAGCATCAGGAGGTGAAGTCAATGTCTTGGGTGTCCTGAAGAAGGGTTACACCGAAAACATTGACTTCTCCACCTCCTGATGCTGCCTCGCTTGCTATGTTCTTCCAGACTCCTGCTTGTCTATCTGCATTTGATATGGTGATGAGGGCTCTTGAAAAATGTTTCAGACCAAAAAAAGGGACAAACAAGCAATATCAATTCTACTTGAGATGCGAGGGAAATGGTGAGATCATAAAGCAACATTTGGCAGCATTGTGGTTTATAGGTGAAAATGAGGACTGCAGATGCTGGAGACTGGAGTCAAGATTAGAGACTCTAATCTTGAGTATTGTGGTATATGGTTTCCACATGTCAATGCTTGCACTCTAGTTGGAAATTAATTTCCTAGTTAATCAGTTGAAAAGATTTCAATTCCATGAATTAAGGAGTGTCTCCTCACAGAAGATAATGCCATATCAGATAAACCCATAATTTTGACAGTCCTGCAAGTTGAACCTGCCATGGTTGATCAGATGGAAACAGGCCCTTTGGCCAAACAAGTCCACATCGACCCTCCAAAGAGCAACCCACCCGGACCCATTCCCCGATATTTACCCCTGACTAATCCACTTAACACTACAGACAATTTAGCATGGCCAATTCACCTAACCTGCACATCTTTGGACTGTGGGAGGAAACCGGAGGAAACCCATGCAGACACTGAGAGAATGTGCAAACTCCACACAGACAGTTGACTGAGGTGGGAATTGAAACGGGTCCCTGATGTTGAGGCAGCAGTGCTAACCACTGAGCCACCGTGCCAAAACATAGTTGTGGAGGTCTTTGAAACAGAGGATCTTATTGTTTGAATGTATGGAGGTGTCTTTTTCTGAGAGTGAGGGGTGCAGCATGTAAAAATCATCACAGATAATAAAACACTGTATAAAAATCAAAGACCTCTACATGTTAGAAATCAGAAGCAAAAACAGAAATTGCTGGAAAAACTCAGCAGGTCTGGCAACATCTGTCAGGTCCGGTGACCTTTGTTCAGAACTGATTGCAGTGAGGCAAAGGTTGATGTATGTACGAGAAATGGTGGGGGGTGGGGGGGGGGGGGGGGTGTGGGGGTGGTGTGGAGGAGTTGAGGAGTAAAGGAGTAAACAATAGTTGGAGATGGAGCCCAGTGACAGAAAACAACAATTGCACTGACAAAGGAATAGATAAAGGTCAGTCTGGGAGAATGAATAGCTGTAATGAGGACCATTATTGGCTGACAATGGGTTGTTAGTGGTAGCAGCCCATGTGATGACAAGGTGTGTGGGTTTGGGGTAAGGCCAAGGCAGAAGGTCATAAGGCCCTAAAATGTTTGCTATTGAGTCCAGAAGGTTATAAATTGCAAATAAAGCTCTGTGTCAGATTATGGAGTGCTTAATTAGGTCGTAGGCATTTGTGTTTCATTTCATCGACGTTAGTGTGGAAGTATCTAGAATAGGTGAGAAACTCTACCATCAGTACCTTACTGCAAATTCTTCTCATTCCTCTAACAAGCACCTTCAAGATTGCAAAGACAGTATATCTTCAGCTTTGGGAACGATCACAGGTTCAGTGTGCTATTTAAAACAAAACATCACGGCAAGCAGCTTTCCAATTTATGCAAACAAAGGCAGAATGGAAGTAAACCTTTTTGATAGACTTGGCTTCAAACTTCAAGATCCCACTGTAGCACATGATCGGTGGCACACGTTTTGCACAGCAGCATCATTCCTTATTTACCAGATTTGTAGAGATTAAGGGTTATTGTCATCTCTTTTTGCTGTGTATCAATTCTGCCAGTTATGCAGAGTTTGAAATGTTGCTCTTTGCAATCTGTGCTGAAGCAACTTGAAGCAAACAGCACATTGAGCTAATTATCATCCTCGTAGATATCAAATCTAGTCATTGGGCGATACAAGCACACTGAACGTAGTTTATACATTGAAATAAAAGCAGTAAATAAAGCTATCATTCTAGATAATTTTCCACTTGCTAGGATTCAAGAACTATCAGCATTTCATAGTGTCATAGAGATGTACAGCATGGAATCAGACCCTTTGGTCCAACCCGTCCATGCCGACCAGATATCCCAGGAGAAAGTGAGGACTGCAGGTGCGGGGGATCAGAGCTGCAAAATGTGTTGCTGGAAAAGCACAGCAGGTCAGGCAGCATCAAAGGAACAGGAGAATCGACGTTTCGGGCATAAGCCTGAAGAAGGGCTTATGCCTGAAATGTCGATTCTCCTGTTCCTTTGATGCTGCCTGACCTGCTGCACTTTTTCAGCAACACATTTTTAAGACCAGATATCCCAACCCAATCTAGTCCTACTTGCCAGCACCCGGCCCATATCCCTCCAAACCCTTCCTATTCATATACCCATCCAAATGTCTCTTAAATGTTGAAATTGTTCCAGCCTCCACCACATCCTCTGGCAGCTCATTCCATACGCGTACCACTCTCTGCGTGAAAAAGTTGCCCCTAGGTCTCTTTTATATCTTTCCCCTCTCACCCTAAACCTATGCCCTCTAGTTCTGGACTCCCCGACCCCAGGGTAAAGACTTTGTCTATTGATCCTATTCATGCCCCTCATAATTTTGTAAACCTCTATAAGGTCACCCTCAGCCTCCGACACTCCAGGGAAAACAGCCCAAGCTTGTTCAGCCTCTCCCTGTAGCTCAGATCCTCCAACCCTGGCAACATCTTTGTGAATCTTTTCTGAACCCTTTCAAGTTGCACAACATCTTTCCGATAGGAAGGAGACCAGAATTGCATGCAATTTTCCAACAGTGATCTAACCAATGTCCTGTACAGCAACATGACCTCCCAACTCCTGTACTCAATACTCTGACCAATAAAGGAAAGCATATCAAACGCCGCCTTCAGTATCCTATCTACCTGCGACTCCACTTTCAAGGAGTGATGAACCTGCACTCCAAGGTCTCTTTGTTCAGCAACGCTCCCTAGGACCTTACCATTAAGTGTATAAGTCCTGCTAAGATTTGCTTTCCCAAAATGCAACACCTCGCATTTATCTGAATTAAACTCCATCTGCCACTTCTCAGCCCATTGGCCTGTCTGGTCCAGATCCTGTTGTAATCTGAGGTCACCCTCTTCGCTGTCCACTCCACCTCCAATTGTGGTGTCATCTGCAAACTTACTAACTGTACCTCTTATGCTCGCATCCAAATCATTTATGTAAATGACAAAAAGTAGACCCCAGCACCGATCTTTGTGGCACTCCACTGGTCACAGGCTCCAGTCTGAAAAACAACCCTCCACTACCACCCTCTGTCTTCTACTTTTGAGCCAGTTCTGTATCCAAATGGCTAGTTCTCCCCGTAATCCATGAGATCTAACCTTGCTAATCAGTTTCCCAAGGGGAACCTTGTCGAAAGCCTTACTGAAGTCCATATAGATCACATCTTCTGCTCTGCCCTCATCAATCTTCTTTGTTACTTCTTCAAAAAACTCGATCAAGTTTGTGAGACATGATTTCCCACGCACAAAGTCATGTTGGCTAACCCTAATCAGTTCTTGCCTTTCCAAATACATGTAAATCTAGTCCTTCAGGATTCCCTCCAACAACTTGCCCACCACTGAGGTCAGACTCGCCGGTCTATAGTTCCCTGGCTTGTCTTTACCGCCCTTCTTAAACTGTGGCACCACGTTTGCCAACCTCCAGTTTTCCAGCACCTCACCTGTGACTATTGATGATACAAATATCTCAGCAAGAGGCCCAGCAATCACTTCTCCAGCTTTCCACAGAGTTCTTGGGTACACCTGATCAGGTCCTGGGCATTCATTCAACTTTAACCGTTTCAAGACATCCAGCACTTCCTCCTCTGTAATCTGGACATTTTGCAAGATATCACCATCTATTTCCCTACAGTCTATATCTTCTATATCCTGTTCCACAATAAATACTGATGCAAAATATTCATTTAGTATCTCCCCCATTTTCTGTGGCTCCACACAAAGGCCACTTTGCTAGTCTTTGAGGGGCCCTATTCTCTCCTGAGTTACCCTTTTGTCCTTAATGTATTTGTAAAAACCCTTTGGATTCTCCTAAATTCTATTTGCCAAAGCTATCTCATGTCCCCTTTTTGCCCTCCTGATTTTCCTCTTACGTATACTCCTTCTTCCTTTATACTCTTCTAAGGATTCACTCGATCTCTCCTGTCTATACCTGGCATATGCTTCCTTCTTTTTCTTAACCAAACCCTCAATTTCTTCAGTCATCCAGTATTCCCTATACCTACCAGCCTTCCCTTTCACCCTGGCAGGAATATACTTTCTCTGGATTCTTGTTATCTCATTTCTGAAGGCTTCCCATTTTCCAGCCGTCCCTTTACCTGCGAACATCTGCCCCCATTCAGCTTGCGAAAGTTCTTACCTAATACTATCAACACTGGCCTTTCTCCAGTTTAGAACTTCAACTTTTAGATCTGGTCTATCCTTTTTCATCACTATTTTAAAACTAATAGAATTATGGTCGTTGGCCCCAAGGTGCTCCCCCACTGACACCTCAGTCACCTGCCCTGCCTTACTTCCCAAGAATAGGTCAAGTTTTGCACCTTCTCTAGTAGGTACATCCACATACTGAATCAGAAAATCGTCTTGTACGCACTTAACAAATTCCTCTCCATCTAACCTTTAACACTATGGCAGTCCCAGTCAATGTTTGGAAAGTGAAAATCCCCTACCATAACCACCGTATTATTCTTACAGATAGCTGAAAGCTCCTTACAAGTTTGTTTCTCAATTTCCCTCTGACTATTAGGGGGTCTATAATACAATCCCAATAAGGTAATCATCCCTTTCTTATTTCTCAGTTCCACCCAAGTAACCTCCCCGAATGTATTCCCGGGAATATCCTCCCTCAGCACAGATGTAATGCTATCCCTTATCAAAAATGCCACTCCCCGTCCTCTCTTGCCTCCCTTTCTACCCTTCCTGTAGCATTTGTATCCTGGAACATTAAGCTGCCAGTCCTGCCCATCCCTGAGCCATGTTTCTGTAATTGCTATGATATCCCAGTACCATGTTCCTAACCATGCCCTGAGTTCATCTGTCTTCCCTGTTAGGCCCCTTGCATTGAAATAAATGCAGTTTAATTTATTAGTCCTACCTTGTCCCTGCCTGCCCTGACTATTTGACTCACTTCTGTTCTCAACTGTACCAGTCCCAGATTGATCTCTTTCCTCACTATCTCCCTGGGTCCCACCCACAACAACAATTAACTTATCTGATTCTGTGTTGTGAACTTCGCCCAAACCGGTTCCTCCAAGATTAGTTGTGAAATTCACTATTTTAATTTTCCCAGATGCACTCCGATGTCCAGCGTTGTTTTAAGTCCAAGAGAAAAGCTGTATTAGTGAGTAGAGTGGGTCTTTCTTGATTATATGCTTTTGGAGATAAGTCTCTTGATTATACTTAAATTAATAGCAATGGCTTATATTTTAACCTAGTGCAGTGTTTTGTCGAGGAATAAGACGGTGTTATTTTCTGGGTCTGTAGATTGTGAAGGAGCAAAAATAGCCTTTGCAGTGATATGTACTTCTTGTCAGATGTGGGAGTTTAAAGAGAGTTTAAGGATTACTGCGGATTATATCTGCCATAAATGGTGTTGGATGCGAATCTTGTCAGATCAAGCGGATTGGTTGGAGAAACAGTTAGAAGTGTTGAGGAATTTGCAACAGCAACAGTATGTGATGGATGGCAGTTATAGGAAGGAGGGAAAGTCTCAGATACAGTCACATAGATGGGTTAACTCCAGGAAGGGTAAGAGAGGTAGGCAGCTAGTGCCGGAGTCTTTTGTGGATATACTCATTTCAAACAGGTATGCTGTTTTGGAAAATGTAGGGGGTGATAGATTCTCAGGGGAACTTAGCACAAACAGCCAAGTTTCTGGTATTGAAACTGGCTTTAATGCAACAAGGGGTACGTCGGCTTCCAAGAGATCAGTTGTGTTAGGGGATTCTGTAGTCAGAGGTACAGACAGACGTTTCTGACACCATACTCTTCATGAAGTTCAGCCTGTGATGGAGCTATCCTAGGATACCACAGCTGACCAAAGCTGGTATATTAGTATTTTTGTTTCTTTCAGAGATATGTTTCTCTGCTGCAAGATGATCTGTGGTCAAAGCACTTGGCTAAATCCAGAAGATCATGTCTTAAGTCTTGTCAGAATTTGATTGGTTCACTCAACGGAGTTGACCCGAGAACTCTGTGGGAAGCTAGAGAAGTGATTGCTGGGCCTCTTGCTGAGATATTTGTATCATCAATAGTCACAGGTGAGGTGCTGGAAAACTGGAGGTTGGCAAACGTGGTGCCACAGTTTAAGAAGGGCGGTAAAGACAAGCCAGGGAACTATCGACCGGCGAGTCTGACCTCAGTGGTGGGCAAGTTGTTGGAGGGAATCCTGAAGGACTGGATTTACATGTATTTGGAAAGGCAAGAACTGATTAGGGATAGCCAACACGACTTTGTGCATGGGAAATCATGTCTTACAAACTTGATCGAGTATTTTAAGAAGTAACAAAGAAGATTAATGAGGGCAGAGCAGAAGATGTGATCTATATGGACTTCAGTAAGGCTTTCGACAAGGTTCCCCTTGGGAGACTGATTAGCAAGGTTAGATCTCATGGAATACGGGGCGAACTAGCCATTTGGATACAGAACTGGCTCAAAGGTAGAAGACAGAGGGTGGTGGTGGTGGATTGTTTTTCAGACTGGACGCCTGTGACCAGTGGAGTGCCATAAGGATCGGTGCTGGGTCCTCTACTTTTTGTCATTTACATAAATGATTTGGATGTGAGCATAAGAGGTACAGTTAGTAAGTTTGCAGATGACACCACAATTGGAGGTGTAGTGGACAGCGAAGAGGGTGACCTCAGATTACAACAGGATCTGGACCAGATAGGCCAATGGGCTGAGAAGTGGCAGATGGAGTTTAATTCAGATAAATGTGAGGCGTTGCATTTTGGGAAAGCAAATCTTAGCAGGACTTATACACTTAATGGTAAGGTCCTAGGGAGTGTTGCTGAACAACGAGACCTCGGAGTGCAGGTTCATAGCTCCTTGAAAATGGAGTCGCAGGTAGATAGGATAGTGAAGGCAGCGTTTGGTATGCTTTCCTGTATTGGTTAAAATATTGAGTACAGGAGTTGGGAGGTCATGTTGCAGCTGTACAGGACATTGGTTAGGCCACTGTTGGAATATTCCGTGCAATTCTGGTCTACATCCTATCAGAAAGATGTTGTGAAACCTGAAAGGGTTCAGAAAAGATTTACAAGGATGTTGCCAGGGTTGGAGGATTTGAACTACAGGGAGAGGCTGAACAAGCTGGGGCTGTTTTCGTCGGAGGCTGAGGGGTGACCTTATAGAGGTTTACAAAATTGAGGGGCATGGATAGAATAAATAGACAAAGTCTTTTCTCTGGGGTCGGGGAGTCCAGAACTAGAGGGCGTAGGCTTATGGTGAGAGGGGAAAGATATAAAAGAGACCTAAAGGGCAACTTTTTCATGCAGAGGGTGGTACGTGTATGGAATGAGCTGCCAGAGGATGTGTTGGAAGCTGGTACAACTGCAACATTTAAGAGACATTTGGATGGGTATATGAATAGGAAAGGTTTGGAGGAATACGGGCCGGGTGCTGGCAGGTGGGACTAGATTGGGTTGGGATATCTGGTAGGCGTGGGCAGGTTGGACTGAAGGGTCTGTTTCCGTGCTGTACGTCTCTAACTCTATGACCCCACAGCATTATCCTTGGAAGGGACAAAACTGAATATGGGCCTTAACAGCAATGCTCACTGGACTTGGACAACACCATTTGAGACTCAACAAGAATAAGTCTCAGATTGTACCCAAGAAAATCAGCTCGAATAACAAGGCAACACTAAAACTATTTGTGTGTTTCTGACCCCATCTAATGGAAAAGAGTTGACATTATTTCACCATGCCAATTTTATCACAATTTCACGCCTAAATATCTAGAGATCAGACAGCCTTTTGGAAGCTATATCGCAAAAAATGCGCAGTGCAAATGAATAATCTCTCAGTAAGCTGTATTTGATGTATTCAAGGTGAAGGTGGTATTTCTGTCAGTCAATTTAACTGTTGTAGAAATGTATGTCTCAAAAGGTGCTTCAGAAAATGTATTTGGAGCTTTTCATTGAAGGAAATTAACCAATAATTACATCCAAATCAAGTCAGTTGCCAGAAACTGTACACAAATGCTCTACTGGAGAGTGTGTGGAACTAACCTGCATCTACTCATGAAAGCAATGGCACACCTCTTTGTTCATTCTCTGCACAAATCAACAAGCATTGACTATGTTATTAGCCATGCCAGGACTTGGCTAGATAGTTGTCATCTCTTCGATAAAAACATTAGAGTGGATTATCTCATAGGTTCATGTGACTAAGGAGCTTTCCTGTTTAGCTCTATTCCTTGAGAGGACAGCATTAGCAAGTTGCTTTACTGTTGCAACATTGAAGACTATTTATGATTTTGTGATTTCACATATGACTGTAAATTTTGTTGCATGAGAGAAGTTGAAGGCAGAATTGTGATGATAGTCAGTGTATTACAGCGAGAAAGCTAATATTAAAACCAAAGTGGTCTCATGAGATACAAGAACCCATATTACAGTACTTTCTCATTGTGCGATGACAAATGTATTGCATGTACAACTCTGGCATTGATTTCAAAAGCATTGCAGGAACGTGTATTGCACCTTGCCTATTAAGAGCATCTGAGTTTTAATCAAATGGAAAAATACTTCAGTGAAGCAGTCTGGTGGCTAACAATAGATCACTGTATAAAGGATTTCATTCAAAATTGCATAGCGTATACACTCAGTGAAAAATCTGTTAAACCATGTCCTACACCTCGACAACAGAACCTGTAGCCAACAAAACCATGGCAACAACTCCAAGTCGATATATTTGGAGAAATGCAAGCAGCTGCGAGGAATTGGTGTTTTTTTTTGCTTGTTCATGATCAATGTTAAAAAAAGTCTGGAAATTGTGACGACAAATTCTGTAATCATTATTTCAAGCACTGACAACCGAGACAAGTTATTTACTGAGTGGAATTTGTCAAAAGCTGTCGCTACAGTCAAAGGACTGCAGTTTGTATCTTGTCAGATCAGCGTTCCCAGCTATGCATGGAATTCACCATTATCTAATATCATGGATAGAACCAGCAAGAGAAGCTGGTGCCAAATGATTTAACAAGGTGATGAAGGACGGTGTGAGAGTGAGTACATCTGAGGGGATGATCCTTTTTCAATCCATTCATATCTTACTTTGCACATATGGATCCATCCTATACTCCTCAGTGGGCTGGGCATTAGCTGAACTTGTGACTGCTCGTAACATCTGGATCCTGCTGAACCACCATCAATTCAGAAGTCCGAGCAAGAGCACAAACAATTGCAAAGATAACAGGGTAAAGCATCTGACAAGCTACCAGATATAAGGAAACAGCAATTTGCAGTTGGAGATTGGACTTGTGATCACGATATAGCCATTTAATACATGCTTGCATCATCTTTGTCAAGACTAAAGCAAATCAACCAACTCCTCCACTGTCTGTCTTTTGAATAACAACACAAAATGAAATGTGAGATGCTTGATAAAGGTCAGACTGAGATATTTTGAGGACAGTGATAATGAAGGTAAGTTGCTTTACTGATTAGCATTAGGAATGTTGAGCATCTCTTGGAACCACAAGTTGTCTACCTCAACAGCATCATCAATGACTTTGGTACATCAAAGCCTGTGTTGGGAGTCAAAAGTTTGGCATGACTACTTCCTGTTACAAATTATTCCATGTACCCATCATCTTGTTTAGTCTGATTTATTTCAAAAATAAGATTTATTTTTCATTTAACAATGATGAAAAGATGTAGTCAGTTATTCAATATGTAATTGTACTTCAGTTAATTGTTCTATATACTTTTAGTTAAACTATGGTGTGGTTATTCAGAAATTGAAATTGAACAGAAGCATGAGAGTGCAGAACTATTCCAAGTGCTATAAATAGTGCTCCTGTTGAGACACTGAAACTGGTGTTTACTTTCCGCATCTTGCACTGAATCAACACACTCAGCTACTACAATTGCCTTGCTCCGACAATAGACTTTGAGCATGTACTACTGCCTTGAAGAAGTCTCGGTGAATTACTTCTATACATTTTGTAGTGGGTATGCACTGTTAATTCTCGGTGCGGAGGAAGTGATTGTTATTAAGCTAATGAATGAGTGTTGTTGAAGCTGCACTCTTTCAGAGATAAGAACATTCCTGATTTGGTCGATGGACTTTGACAACTCAGGAGGTGAGTTACTTGCCTCAGATTTCCTAGCCTTTGACCTGCATTGGAAGCTGTAGTACCTATGTTTCATAGTACCTTTGAAACAGTTACTGCTTCTAGTCAGTGGTGACCTTTAGGATTTTGGTGGTAGGGATTCAGCAATGGTAATGCCAAACAATTAAACTGCCTTTTCTTTTTACAACTCTGATTTTTTTTTAAATTAAAGCATCATTTTTCTTTCTGTGAGATTAAGTAGTACCCAGAAAGTTGATCTTGCATTCCTGAGAAAGTAGGACAATTCAGGATGGTTGGTGTCCCAATTCTGGAGTGGGATCTGAACTCAAATCTTTTAACTAAGAAGTGAGTTGCAGAGCCTTGGCCTTCTCGTGATATCATGCACACTTCACAACTCTTGAGTCTGAACAGTAGGCTGTTGTCAAGTCAAGCCTTGTTCTTGCTGATTTTATTAATACCAGTATTAGGCGGGCTATCATGAGCTGTTAGTAGCAGCATAATTTGAACATCTTTTTCAGGATCTGTGATACAGTGCCAAACAATGTGTTCTGTTCATTCAATGGAACATTTTCTGACGGGCGATGCTTTAAGCTTACCCACTCATCCACTCCTTCTTTCTGATCGCATTCTGCCTTTCAACAGTCAAAACTCTTTCTTAGGGTTCACTTCCACTGATGCTGTGTATCTTCAAATGAACTTTCCTTTCTGCCTGACTGAGAAATTGACAGTAGTCAATCTAAGTTGTCATCTTAGCCAGTATTTTAACATGCAGACTCGGCAGGGTGCAACTTGGGATGGCTTAAATGGTCCCTGCTGATATGTGCTCATGATCAATCACAGGACCATATACACCCATGGCTTAGCTTATCTGCTTAAAGTAGGGAATAACTATCAGAAAAAAACTTGCTTTTTTTATTCTCAAATCTTTGTTTGAATGTTCCAGATACAAGAAGCCTTAGTCTCTTCAGTAAGCTGCAGATCTCACTCCTGGGACCTGCTGTGCTCTGCATGTCGATGACCTGCATGCTTTAGTATTCCAATTGCTGTTTTCATACCCCTCATTTCCCTTGAGAGTGAAGTCTTTATTTTTTTGGAAGAAAAATTATATTTAAGGAATTGGGGAATTAATCCATCCTCCTAACCCCAGCTGGTCCCACTTCCCTCTGGGTAAGAAAGCATGAAAAATGTGATAGTTAGCCTCTCGCATCTGTCAGTGTACTATGCACTGCCTGGGAAACTGGGTCAGACTCCAGGTGGGTGGGGATGTGCATCTGCAGTCTGTTCACATTCAAAACGGCAGCTCTGAATTACTTTTAAAAAAAGACAAACTGGTTGCAAAATTTGTGCTCGCGAATTCTACCTCTGGCTAAGCCAAATGAAAGAGACTACAGCTTTGTAGCTGAATATAAATAGCCTTGCATAAAACAAAGATCTGCGGATGCTGGAAATCTGAATCAAACACAAATTGCTGGAGAAACTCAGCTGGGTCTGGCACCATCTGTGAAGAGAAACATCTCGAGTCCAGTCACCCTCCTTGAGAAACAGTGGTGTGATAGATGTAATTTGCAGCACAGTCCCCCTCTAAAGTAATACCTTGACTTTATAATGTGTGGTGAGGTTTGGAATTTGTTGATGATGGCGGTGGTGACGTATAGTTTCTGTTGAAACACATTAGGTTACATATGAGCAACTTTTGCATCTTCCTTCTGAGGGAACTGAAGCATCTACTATCTGTAACCCCCTTTTAAAAAAATTTGATTGGATGCTGGCCTAAAGGGTGGAACAAAAGTAAATGGGGTTTTGGAGTGAAGCCAGTGTCTTTGTTCCTCATGTTGCTGTGAACTGGATTCTGGAGCACTGTGACCGAATGCGACCTGGTTCAGTGTGAAAGGGCATGGAATTCTCATGGTAAGAAAGCAGCACCATGATCCATTTACTAGACACTCCTCCCAGTTTGCTGGTTAATGGTCTGCTCTGTTTTTAGAGCCAACTTGCATGCTTGTGTGGCACACATAAGTGCTCTCATGCACACAGGAGTCTGGGCTAGAATGGATCTGGTGTGGTGAAGTGACTGAATTCACACCAGACAATTCATGATGGCACAGTACAGTATAGGCATCTTCCCATGGTCTCTGCTTCCCATTTCCGGTAAACATTTTTTCATAATTACATTTCTTAGAGCAAGATAGAGGAAAGGTGGGAAGCTATAAAAGAACAAATAAGGGGAAGAAAAATAAATAACTTTCAGGGTGTGGAATGAAGAAGCAGTAAGGGACAGAAAAATATTCAAAGCTTCTTGAGCATAGTTATCACAACCTGTAAATGTTTTCCTATCAAAGAATGTCTTTGTTTAAACCAACTTTTCCTTAAATCTGGTGTCCATGAACTGACCTCCTCGCTTTACAAGAACAAGAAATGACTTTAAAGAACAAAGAGCCCAATATAAATGCTTCTGGGTTAGGAATGGAACAAAGGAATGATACACCCATGAGTGAGGGATGGGGACAGACCAAAATCATTCAAGCAGTGAAATAATTCCCTGAACGTTCTGCAAACACTGTACATACTCCCTGCATTTATGAATTATTCCCTGTTATTTATTTTGCAGAGTGCAAACTACTCCAGGGGGTCGGGAAATTCTTTCTCCACCTCAGGGGAGTATGGAAGTCTTTTTTTTGTTCCACTAGCCTTGGAGGTCATTTGCTACAGACAATCAGTTTCATTATTGCTCACTCGAAGCTCAAGAGCAAGCGGCAGTAAAAACGGTTTTGTATCATATGGTTGTATCCTTTTTTTTGTTTTCTTTTTGCAATGGTAGTGGCTTGCCTGAGGATGTAATAAAAAATTGATTACATTTTCTGTCAACAGAGTAGTCGGGTGCTGCAGATGTGACCCTGTTTGTAACCCATGCAGAAAGATGCTACTTTAGATATACCGTAAATGCAGCCTTTTTACTCAATGATTTGCCAGCAGTTTTTACCTCCGCAAGGAATACCATTTGAAACTGAGAGTCACAAATTGCTTCATTTTGTAATAAATAGCTTCTGGTTCTGTACAATTAGTGACTGCACAAGAAAAAATTATGACACTGTTTACTGGAACTGGGGCTGTGTTGGGAGGGATTGCTCCTTTGCCTGACAATTGTTAATGGGTGACACTGATTTGGCTGATTGCAAGCATTAATGTTTGACCATGTTTGGAAATGAAATGAATCAGGTCCCTGCATGCTGTTGTTATCTTTCTATTTGATTGAATAGAGTTGACACAAAATTAAAAGGAGATACAGTTAACTGTTAGCGAGTTTTGAGAAGACAGTTAACTGCCTGCAAGTGATTTAGTGAGCTTCCGTGCTGAAATGCTGAGGCTTTTCAGTTTGCTGTTTCTTCCAATCGTTAGTGTTACAAAGTGCTTAGGCCAGTCAGTGTCTGTTTTCTGTCATTCAGTTTGATCATTTTTGAACTTTGCACCAACTTCACTTACTCACCTTCGATATGTATCTCTTTGTACTCTTCCTAAACAAAACTCAGTTGTTCTTTTTGGGCAGGGATTTCCAGATTTGTGTAGGAATGCTTCGTGTCTAGAACAGGCCAGTTCTAATTTTAAAAGAAAGAAATTTCTTTGAATCTACCCTATTATCATTTTTAAACCTCCATCTTCTAAACATTAGAGAATGCAAACTGAACTTATACCACCTTTCCTCATTCTTTAATTCCATTCATATTAGATTCTTAGTTCTCCTAAGTCACTTCTTGCTCTTGTAAAGTGGTGCACATCAGTTCATAGATACCAGACTTAGGGAAAAGTTGGTTTTAACAAAGACATTCTTTTGATAGATTCTTTAATTCCTTTTAAGGAATGGTGTTATTGTAGTGAATCTGCTCTACACCACCTCTAAATTTGATACATCCTTCCCAAGATGCAACATTTCCATACCTGATTCAGTTGGACTGTGAAAGATCATTGGTCAGTGCAAGTATTAACCTCCCACTCCTGGGTTACATGTTTGAACTGTGCATTTCCAGAATGGCAAATACAAATCTGTCTATGGTAGAGAGAGAGAATTGAATATTAGTATTGAACATCGTTAATGTATATTTGTTTGAGTGGAACAACGTGCCAACACCCCTAGCGCTCACAAATGATGTCAGAAGACCAATGTATACCAGGTTTTACGAACTCTTTGTAAACTAGTTTTGATTGAAAATCTCCTCTATTGAGTCTTTTTTTTATTTTACTCTCCAACTAAAAGGGAGTTATTCTTAAAATCTTGGATACAACAGATGTTCTTTTTGTGATATATGTTGGAACATGTCTGACAATTGGGACATCTGAGAGGTTCAATGATTCAATGTATGCCCAGTATCCCTCAAAGAGCTGTGCCTTGGGTGCTATTTCCTTGTTTTCCAACTTTGAGCTTCTTAGCTAAGAATTTTTCTTGCAGTGCACTGGTATTATTTAGCTAAGAAACAAGTTCACAGCAAAAGTATATTTTAGTTTGATGGCTCTTTCCAGTGGACTAAATTATAAGGATGTTAAAGCTTCAGTTCTTTGTCAAATTTCCTTTAACCTGCAGACACTGAACTTATGCCGTCCCTATAACCTTAATTTAACACACAATTCTGCTGCTTACTTTCTAATGCTCATCATTCTGTACATCCATCACTCACTCCCATGCTTGCTGATGTACATTGGCTGCTGGCCTGTTAATGCTTTGATTCTAGAAGGTCTCAACATTGTGTTTAAATCCCTCTATATGTCCTTGTCCTTCCTTTTTTCTTTGTGACTTTCTTCAGGCTTACAACCTTCTGAAGACTTTGTATTTCTCCAACTCTTGCTATTTGCACATCCCTGATGTCTTTCTACCTAATACTGGTCGCTGAGTTTTCAGCACTAGCCCACAAACTGCAATTTATTCTCCTCAACCCTTTCCTACTTTTTAAATATCTAACTGACCAAGATTTTAGTCACTTGCTCAATTGACTAAAGTGTCGATTTTTGGCAGGTGATGCTACTATGAAGTATTTTGGAATCATTTTGTGTTTATTGATTATAAATACAACTTGTTAGTCAGAAAATGTGAGTTGTCAATTTTAAGAAGCTCAGTCACTCCTAATGAGAATAAATGTGTCTGTACCAGGAAAAGTGGCCAGTCAGCCTTAAATTTATTTTTAGGGATTAGAGCATCATAAATATGTAGTGCATTCTCATCACAAGCCAAGGCACAAGGAACGATGACAGAGGTACAGCAGACTAGTGCAGACCCAACAAACTGTCTCTGAATGTGGACAAGTCTAAAAAGATGGCTGTTAACTTCAGAAGGGCATGGAGCGACCACTCTCCACTGGACATCGACGGCTCCCCCGTGGAGAGCACAAAATGTTTTGGTGTACACCTAATGGAGGATCTCATCTGGAGCCTCAACACCAGCTCCATAGCCAAGAAAGCCCACCAGCATCTCTACTTTCTAAGCAGGATTAGGAAAGGCCATCTGCCACCCTCCATCCTCACCACATTCTACGGAGGGTTCATGGAGAGTTGGGGAATTGGACTGTCTCTGATTATAAGACCCTCCAACAGATAGTGAGGACAGCTGAGAAGATCATTGGGGTCTCCTCCCCCCCCCAAAAAATACAGACATATACTCCACATGCAGCATCCAGAAGGCTAAGAGCATTGTGGAAGACCCCACACATCCCTCAGTCAAACTTTTCTCCCTCCTGCCATCTGGCAGAAGATACCGGAGCGTACAGTCTGTAATGGCTGGACTGTTTCTTCCCCCAAGCCCTCAGGCTCCTTAACACAGTATACTCGGACTCTTTCCCATCTGAAATTCTTTTGTACTGCTGCTGGAAAAATGTCCATTATCTATGATTCTTCTGTTACATTGTAACTTGTATGTTTTGCATTTCTTATGCACTTTATGCCATGTACAATTGTGTGGTTTGTGCTGTTCCATGTAGCACCCTCAGTTTACCTGGAGGAATGTTGTCTTGTTTTTACTGTATCAGTTGTATATGGTAGAAATAAAAGCTGCACTACTCATAATTTTGACATGTTACTCACTGGATCAACACCAGTGAGTGACAATGTACTTTCAGTTGGAGGGACTCCTGTTTAGGGCAGCAACTAAAACAAACCCGACAAGATAGGATTTAGATGAGTGTTCAACATGCTGAGATTTCTGAGGCACAATAGAGCACCATTAAAGTAAACTATAACTCAGACTGCAAATTCTTCAACTAGGGCAGGCCTCCTAGACATGTTATTGTCCTATTGCGATCAGTGGAAATAAATCCCACCATAAACAAATTAATTAAATATTAAGCCAAGGCATTGTCCTGAGGATCCAGCATTGCCTATTTGGATAGGTTTGTTATGCAGATGGGTAAATTTATGCCCACTTCCATCAAAGGCTATTGTTATCTTGGATTTTCTACATAGGATATTCAAATGATTGAGTATCTCCGAATCGAGCAGGGCCACGTACCAGATCCACAATATATTTCTTACATTACAAACACAAAAGCATAGAAAATATGAGCAGGAGAAGGCCATTCAGCCCTTCAAGCTTGCTCTGCCATTCAATATGATCATCCAACTCAATACCCTGCTCCTGTTTTCCCCCATTTCCTTTGACCATTTGGCTCAAGTGCAATATTCAACTCTGTCTTGTAATCATACAATGTTTTGGCTTCAATTGCTAGCAACTTCCATGAACTCATCACACTCTTGATGAAGAAATTTCACCTTATCTTTAATAGATTTAGCCCATAGCGTTAAACTGTGGCTCCTGATTCTGGACTCTTCTGCCTTCAGAAATATCCTTCCTGCATCTGCCTCATGGCATTTTACAGGTTTCTAAGAGACACACTCTCTCTCTCTCTCTCTCGCTCTCGCTCTCACGCTCTCTCTCTCTCTTGCGCTCTCTCTCTTGCTCTCTCTCTCGCTGTCTTGCTCTCTCGCTCTCTCTCTCCCCCCAACTACTTCACATACATCAGTCCTGCCATCCCAGGATTCCGTTTGGAAAACCTTTGCTGTCCTCCCTCCAAGGAAACCAGAACACAGTATTTCAGGTGTGGTCTCACCAAGATCTTTATATCCCTGTTCCTGTTCTCAAATTCTTTCACTGTGAAGGACATCATGCCATTTGCTGTCTTCACTACCTGTCTCTTCTGCAAACTTACATTCAGCGACTCGTGTATGAGGATACCCAGGTCACATAGCACATTCTGCTCTCTCAATTTATAGCCATTCAGATAATCCACCTTGTTTTTTTTTTGCTCCCTAAGTGAATAACCTTATATTTATACTGTATCTGTCATGCATTTGTCCATTCAATCAGTTTATCCAAATCTCACTGAAGCAACTATGCACTTCCACCCAATTTTGTCTCATTTGCAAATTTAGAGATATTACATTTAAGTTTTGCATGTAAATCATTAATATGTATTGTAAGTAGCTGGAAGTCCTAGCACTCATCCCTACAGATATGACCCCCCCCCACCCCCACTCTCTGTCACTGCCTGCCATTCAGAAAAAGACTCATTTATTCTTATTCTTTGTCTCTGATACCCAAGCAGTTTCTATTCATCTCCATACACACACCCCCAATCCCATCTGATTTCATTTTACATGCTGATCTCTGAGGTGTGACTTTGTTGAAAGCTTCTGAAAGTCCAAATAAACCACATTCACTGGTTTTCCCTCATCAGCTCTGACTTTCATCCTCAAAAAGTTCAGGTAGATTTAACAACCATGATTTCCCTTTTGTAAATCTGTGCTGACTCTATCCAACCTGATCATACATCAAGAATGCATCATTGCCTGTAATTGGAATTCCTTGAGGTTGTGAAAGGCATCTAATAAATCCAAATCTTTGTGCAATTGTTCTGTATTGACTTGGCACTGTTAATTTCTGTATTTAGGAAATAAGTGATATGAGTGGTCATGTTTAAAAAATGCTTAAAGTTACAATTTCACAATATAACATTACAATTTCAAAGCGTAAATATTCCAGAGTGAATTGCCCTTTGTATTTAGTGACACTCTGAGCCACAGGGCTGTTGGTTTCATTACAGAAATTTTAATGAAACAAAATCAAACCCAGTGTAATACTGAGGGCATGTTACATTGTTGTAGGTGCCAAAGCTTTGAAATGAGATGTTAAACTGAAACCCAAAAAATCTTGTCAAGGAAGACCTAAAAGATCCCATAGAACTATTTTGCAGAAGAGTTATAGAAGTTATCCCCAATGTTCTGGCCAATATTTACCCATCTATCAACGTCAGTAAAAGAACCATAATTTGGTTGTTTGCATAGTGCTGTATTTGAGAGCTTACTGTGTGCAAATTAGCTGTGACATTTCCTAGTCTAATGAGTAAACTGGAAAAAGTGCTTTGGGCTTGCTATAGTTGTGAAATCTAAGTTTTCTTTCTCTTTAAATATGATATTGTAGCTTGAAGTCGGCAGTGAATCTTACATTGGGATGTGTAATTGCCTTGTCAATGAACATAAATAAACATGTTCTCAAGTTTGCTTCATCATGATGGCAGCTAACACTTTAAATCCTAATTCTTTTGTCCTTTCTGTCTCAACATTTTCCATGTAACAATTTATCTCTGTTTTAAGTAGGCATTTTCCTGTTTTTCCCTCTAACTTTGTGTGGTACTGTTGCATATTTTGACAATATTTTGCATGAACCAACATTTTGTGGATCGTTCTAAAAACAATAACTGTCCCAAGTCTAAAATAGTAGTGCCTTCATCCTCGCTCCCACACTAGTTGGGACAACCATTGCTAATTTACCCTCTGTCTCTTTCAGATGAGTTCGTGAGTTCAGTCAGTTTTTGTCATTGTATTCTCATGATGCTCCCTTAAAACAAGATTGCTACTTCTGGTTCATTACTCATATATAACCAAATCAAAGTGGTCTGCTTCCACATTACTGCTGATTAATAGTTGTGGGCAACTACATTGTGAAATAAAATTTCAATATTGCGTTCAACATGTGGTCTCAGTAGCTGCCTGGAAATGCATTCATTTCTGTCAATCTATATGCAAGCTAAAATGTTACTGTAAATTTTCCTTGGCCATAAATGCCAAGCCACAAAACTTGCAAATGCTGACACAATGCTCAAAAAAGCTGACAACTCAAAATTGCCTGAATATAAGCCTTCAGGCTGAAAATTTAAGTTGTTGCACTGCCTTTTTAATTTAAGTTTTAGACAAACTCAGATCTTTTGTATTTGTATTGGAAAGGAAACAAAACCCAAATGCATAAAATTTTGCCAGAAAATTTATTTTGGATGTAACGTAATTGTAAGCACTGCTGCTCTTTTTTAACATGAAAAATTATGTTTTGATTAATTCTAAGCACATTTAAACGTTGTAATGGACAGCTTCTTAATTCTGAAAATCTAAATGCTAATTTGTTTTATGAACAGATCATCACTTTCTAAATTGAACCCGGTACTGTTCACACTATTCTTATGCATAAACTGGTAACTTTCTCTTGCTCTCTCTCACATGCGCGCTCTCTCTCTCTCTCACTCTCTCTTTCTTTCTCCCATTCTACTATTTAAATTTGCTCTCCTCGTCCTTCCCAAGACAGTTCAAAGGAGCCCTCATCTTCCATCCTGTCCTTTTTGTCCCCCATTTTATGTGAATATTGTTACCACTTTCCCATTCGTCTGCTAATGTTGACTGTCTTTTTCTTTGTGTGCCAACGTCGTCTTGGTGTGTTTTCTTCTTCACCCGATCCCTCAAAAATGATGTCGCACGACAAGTCAGCTATTATTTAACTGAAAGGTGCGATAGACTTGATCTGAAAACAAGTATTAGCACACCAATTTTAATTTAAGACTAAATGGTTACATTAGTTCTTGGTATGTTTCCACTCTCTCATCTCTTACCCCTTTCTGTGGTTACCATTCCTCAGTCTCAAAGGACCCTGAACACTGCTGCTAATGGAATGCACTGGCCTTTGTTGTAGAAGAGCATTGATAGAACAACAGAGATATTGACCACCCAACAATTTAGGAGAAAGTCAGGACTGCAGATGCTGGAGATCAGAGTCGAGAGTGTGTTGCTAGAAAAGCACAGCAGGTCAGGCAGCATCCGATATTTCGGACATAAGCCCCTCATGTCCGAAACGTCAATTCTCTTGCTCCTCGCTTGCTGCCTGACCTGTGCTTTTCCAGCACCACACTCTCGGCACCCAATAATTTAGGCTGATATTCCTACTCTAATGTGAATTTCTACATGCTGTATACAGCAACCATAATGGCTTCTATTAGCATTAAGAGAGCACTGGGATGCAGGGACTTCACCTAGAATTTTTTTTTGTTAGCAAACACTGAAAGGATTCCAAAAATACTGTCACCGTTGATGATTATTGTCTATACAGGCCCACTGCTCTGTGTGTGGAGGTGATTTGTGGGTAGTTGGGAAAGGTTTTTCTGACATGGCCAGCAGCATTTTTCATCCTTTTCCAGTTTGTTAGCTCTTCATATATTGATTGTACCTGTGTATTGCAGTCCTTTCAATTGTTTCCTTCTGCAGGTTAGCTGCTGATTAGAATTCATCAGTGTTAATTTTCTCATTCCTCATTTAAATTTGAAGTGTGTTATTTTTTTCCTCAGGACAATTCTTCCTGTCTAATCAATCATTGAATCGCTGGTCCTTTGGAACAACTTTGGAAACTGAATTCAAAACTAATTTGCTTACTCTACATCTGCAAAATTAATCTTGGCTTCTGCTCAGTAGGAAGCATTGTCCTTTTTGAATAACAAGGATTCTAGGATTTCACTTGCCTCATGCCGGAGTTTAGTTATTTGTTGGCCTATTATTTAAAACAATTTCATGGATGGTGGTCATTTAAGACATTTAAAGTGATCTGAGAATAAGGAAACATGGAGAAAATCAGCAAAATACCATGAATGTTGGAAATCTGAAACAAACACAGAAGGCAGGAGGAACTCAGCAGGCCTGGCAGCATCTGTTTCAAGAGAAACCGAGTTAACATTACAAGTCTGGTATGACTTCTCTTCAGAACTCAGGAGGATTCCTACCAAACTTGAAAAGTTAACTCTTGTTTCTCTGTTCACAGATGCTGCCAGACCTGCTGAGTTCCCCCTGCCTTCTCTGTATCTATTACCAAAACATCACCTGCATTGAGTTTAAATTCTGTGAGTATCTACTTGCATCCAGTTTGACTCCATTATATGTTTTCAGAATTACTGTTTTCTCCAAAAAAAAGTTGATTTTCCAATCTCATGGTTTTTCAGCCTCTTAGATGTGATATTACTGAAGAATTTCTCCCCTTGTTTTCCAACTGTCCACATTTTAAAATTAGAGTTTACTTTTGCACACATGAAGCATTGTGGTTCTCTGCAGGGTAGTATTTCTGTTGGTGCGGCTTGTTTCTTACGCATCGAAAACACTCCAAAATGGCAGCTGTTCATGTCTTTTTGCCATTTTATCCAGCTTCAGCTAGTACATGTTTTCTTCGTTACGGCTGCAAACTGAATCACTTTACTCAATACTTTCCATGGTGCATCTTTTCCCAGATGTTCCATTCATCTCATGATTTACATTGCTTTCTCTAAAATTAAATCTTCTCTGGCTTGTAGAAGGTCTGACAAAGCCTTGTCTTCCTCCATAAATATGACTTGGTCACAATTCACTTCTACTTTCCATATTCCATAAGCACAATTCCTTTGCCAGTTTAAAAAGAGTGTTACTGAACAAATCCATGCTTTACCCAGATGTCCATTCCTTCTATTACTCTTCACCCATTCAATACTAAACGTCAACAATCACTTGCCCATAACATTGCTTCATTTGTGCTGCATTCTCGTCAATGCCCTGTCTTGCTAACACTTATTAGCAATGGATCCTACAGTGTAAATTAATGTACCAATCTGGAACAAAAACAAATTGCTCGAGAAACTCAACAGGTCTAACAGCATCTGTCAGGAAGAAATCAGTGTTAATGTTTTGAGTCCAGTTCTGATGAAGAGTTACTGGACTCAACATTATTCTGCTTTCTACAAGGACACTCTTTTTACACTTTGATTTAAAATGTGATGAGCTTCTACTCCCTCCCAGCTCAGTCTTCCTCCTCATATAACTCTGACATCATTATGTATGCTTCTGATATGTACTGCAATGGTGAATGTGAACATCAATTGTCATAAAAACCCCAACTGGTTCATGAATGTCATTCACAGAATGAAATCTGCCATCTTACCTGGTCTGACCTATATTTGACTCGAGACTTCACAACAATGCAGTATGATTTCCTTCCCTAAAGTAAGCCAGATGTGTTTCCATGACAATTGATATTAGATTAGCTTTTTATTCCAGATTTTCTAAATCCAGTTTCACTATTTGCCATGGTGGGATTTGAACTCATTCGCCAGGATATTAACCTGTGGCTCTGGAATATTAGTACTGTGATAATACCTTAGAACTTACATAATTATGGTCACTATCACGGAACTGCTCCTCCATTGCTACTTCTACCACGTGCCCGGCTTCATTCCTTAAGATGAACACCCTCTACTCATTTTGAAAACCTCCTTGCGTTAAAATAAATGATTTCTAGCTTTGCCATAATCCTTGTGCCTTACGTTGACCCTGCAGGGATGTTGGCCCTGCTCTGGTCGAAGTGCTTCTTTGCAGGTTTCACCTTCCCCATAAATGAATCCAGGAATCTAAAGCTCACTTTCATACCCCAACTCTTCAATCACTCTCTATCTGCCTATTCCTTTCGTCGCTATTATGTGGCACTGGGAGAAATGACAACCTTTTCAGTTGTGCTTTTCAATCTGCTACATACCTCCCAAAATCCTTATTGCAGGGCCTCCTATCTCTATTGTGGTTCTGTTCGCCGAGCTGGGAATTTGTGTTGCAGATGTTTCGTCCCCTGTCTAGGTGACATCCTCAGTGCTTGGGAGCCTCCAGTGAAGCGTTTCTGTGATGTTTCCTCCGGCATTTATAGTGGTTTGTCTCTGCTGCTTCCGGTTGTCAGTTCCAGCTGTCCGCTGCAGTGGCCAGTATGTTGGGTCCAGGTCGATGTGCTTATTGATTGAGTCTGTGGATGAGTGCCATGCCTCTAGGATTCCCTGGCTGTTCTCTGTTTGGCTTGTCCTATAATATTAGTGTTGTCCCAGTCAAACTCATGTTGCTTGTCATCTGCGTGTGTGGCTGCTAAGGATAGCTGGTCATGTCGGTTCGTGGCTAGTTGGTGTTCATGGATGCGGACCGTTAGCTGTCTTCCTGTTTGTCCTATGTAGTGTTTTGTGCAGTCCTTGCATGGGATTTTGTACTCTACATTGGTTTTGCTCATGCTGGGTATTGGGTCCTTCGTCCTGGTGAGTTGTTGTCTGAGAGTGGCTGTTGGTTTGTGTGCTGTTATGAGTCCTAGTGGTCGCAGTAGTCTGGCTGTCAGTTCGGAAATGTTCTTGATGTATGGTAGTGTGGCTCGTCCTTTGGGTTGCGGCATGTCCTTATTCCGTTGTCTTTCCCTTAAGCATCTGTTGATGAAATTGCGAGGGTATCCGTTTTTGGCGAATACATTGTATAGGTGTTCTTCTTCCTCTTTTTGCAGTTCTGGTGTACTGCAGTGTGTTATGGCCCTTTTGAACAGTGTCTTGATGCAACTTCTTTTGTGTGTGTTGGGGTGGTTGCTTTCGTAGTTTAGGACTTGGTCGGTGTGTGTGGCTTTCCTGTATATCTTTGTGGTGAAATCTCCATTCGGTGTTCTCGGTACCATCACGTCTAGGAATAGGAGTTGATTGTCCTTTTCTTCCTCTCTAGTGAATTGGATTCCTGTGAGTGTGGTGTTGATGATCCGGTGTGTGTTCTCTATTTCTGTGTTTTTAATGATTACAAAGGTGTCATCTACATATCTGACCCAGAGTTTGGGTTGAATTTGCGGTAAGACTGTTTGTTCTAACCTTTGCATTACCGCTTTTGCTATGAGTCCAGAGATGGACTAACACACAACACACTCCTGGATTAGAAACCTCTCCCACAGACAGCTCACGGACACGGAAAGAACAATACTGGCCAAGGGACTCAACTACAACCACAGGGATGCCAAGACAGCAGACTTCCTAGCAGCACTAGAATGCACACTCAGGAACAATGGATTGACAAAAGAGACACAACAAACAGTGAGACAAAGTATCGTACCTCTGATAACAAGGGAAAGACAAACACATAACCTCAACACCAAGGAGAGGGAAGCACTAAGAAACGATAAGAACATAATCATACTACCAGCAGACAAAGGCAGAATGACGGTCATCCTGGACAAAGCAGACTACATCCAAAAAGCACAACAACGACTTGCAGATACGAACACCAACCAAAAGAGGGAGTTTGACCCCGCCCCACAGCTCACCAATAGGATAAACAAACTGAGGAAACTACAAAAAAATGGACAGATAACCAGGTTTAACCTACAGAGAATGAAACCTGAAAGCAACACCACCCCCAGATTCTATGGACTACCTAAAGTGTACAAACCAAACATCCCACTCAGACCCATAGTATCACTACCAGGGACACCATCACACAAACTGGCTAAAGAACTACAACAGAAACTGAAACACCTGATCAGCGGATCCAGACACTCTATGCTGTCAACACAGGAATTCTTGGACATCATCAGAAATATACACATAGACAAGGAAGAAACCATGGTCTCATTCGATGTAACGGCACTGTTCACCTCTATCGACAAAACCCGAGCCAGAGAAACAATAGCCAACCTGCTGGACATACAGAACAGACAACAGGACATTGAATCTATCAACAAAGACTGCATTCTCAAATTACTGGACCTGTGCTTCACAACACACTTTACATTCAACAACCAAATATATGAAGAAATCAACGGCATACCCATGGGCTCACCCATTCACTCATCTCTGGACTCATAGCAGAAGCGGTAATGCAAAGGTTAGAACAAACAGTCTTACCGCAAATTCAACCCAAACTCTGGGTCAGATATGTAGATGACACCTTTGTAATCATTAAAAACACAGAAATAGAGAACACACACCGGATCATCAACACCACACTCACAGGAATCCAATTCACTAGAGAGGAAGAAAAGGACAATCAACTCCTATTCCTAGACGTGATGGTACCGAGAACACCGAATGGAGATTTCACCACAAAGATATACAGGAAAGCCACACACACCGACCAAGTCCTAAACTACGAAAGCAACCACCCCAACACACACAAAAGAAGTTGCATCAAGACACTGTTCAAAAGGGCCATAACACACTGCAGTACACCAGAACTGCAAAAAGAGGAAGAAGAACACCTCTACAATGTATGAGCCAAAAATGGATACCAGCGCAATTTCATCAACAGATGCCTAAGGGAAAGACAACGGAATGAGGACATGCCACAATTCAAAGGACTAGCCACACTACCATACATCAAAAACATTTTTGAACTGACAGCCAGACGACTGCGACCACTAGGACTCATAACAGCACACAAACCAACAGCCACTCTCAGACAACAACTCACCAGAACGAAGGACCCAATACCCAGCATGAGCAAAACCAATGTTGTGTACAAAATCCCATGCAAGGACTGCACAAAACACTACATCGGACAAACAGGAAGACAGTTAACGATCCGCATCCATGGACATCAACTAGCCACAAAACGACACGACCAGCTATCCTCAGTAGCCCCACACGCAGATGACAAGCAACATGAATTCGACTGGGACAACATTACTATTATAGGACAAGCCAAACTGAGAACAGCCAGGGAATTCCTAGAGGCATGGCACTCATCCACAGATTCAATCAATAAGCACATCAACCTGGACCCAATATACCGGCCACTGCAGCGGACAGCTGGAACTGACAACTGGAAGTGGCAGGTAGAAATCACTATCAATGCCAGAGGAAACATCACAGAAGCGCTTCACAGGAGGCTCCCAAGCACGGAGGATGTCACCTAGACAGGGGACGAAACGTCTTCAACACAAATTCCCAGCTCGGCGAACAGAACCACAACAACGAGCACCCGAGCTACAAATCTTCTCCCAAACTCTGAACTCTCTCTCTCTCTCTCTCTCTCTCTCGTCTGGCATAAATTCAATAGGAAATCCATATACGTGCTTTAGCCAAAAAGTGAGCAGAATGTGGAACTTCACACCGCAAAGTGAAGTTCAGGATGTTAGTGTTGGTGTATTGAATAGGAAATTCAAAAAACACATGGTGCAAGAAATAGAATGGTTATAGATTACAGAAGGGAAAAGGACATTTGTGTAGAGTATAAGCAATAGTACTTTGGCTGAATGGCCATAAGCAACAGCACTTCAGCTGCATGGCCTGTTTCTGTCCTATAGACTCTTCGTAACCTAGCAAGTGGTTATCTTGTAGGCCAGTGGTTCCTTTCTATATAGTGTTTGTTTTGGACTAATGTGGCATTAATTTTTTTCCCTAAACAGCTATAATGCTTTTGCTAATTCTTTTATTCCAACTGGAGACTCTAATTTTGCCTGATGGTGACATGCTTTGTCTACTGTGTTATTCTTTTGTTATCTCTTTAACTGTGTGTGTATGATGTTTCATCATATTTCCACATAGTTTTTATGTCAATTTGTCTAAATCTCTAGAAAATGCTTCATACGTTTGCACACCATTTCTCTTCGTGCAGCATGATTTAAAAAAAACTGCAGCTGAACATCTACAAAATTCTTCCATGCCCACTAGGAAAACCAAAAACTGCATGTTATTAATTAAACATTAGTCTATGAATTATTCAGTGTTAACCAATTGCAGATGAGATTCCCACGAGCTGAGCTCAAGGTTCCATTGAATTTTTGATAGTCATTTAACTATCAACTCTTGTTAATATAAATATTCACCCAGGTCTATTTCAAAGGACGTAATTAATGCAGTTTACTTGCAGATATCTGCTGTTCTTTGAAGGGCCAGGCAATGAAGGAACTTTTTATGTTTTGTCCTGCCCATGGCTTTCTAATTCTGCTCCTCTTCTTTATAGATTAAACTCTAAAGTAAATAAGCAGTGTGTTCCTGTATTATCTTAAAATTTCAAAGACATGGATCAAGTTACCATGTAATCACCTTCGTGATACTGTGGAAGCTATTTATAGGTCTGTCAAGCTATTGTGACTTTTTAATATTTGTGGGCCTGATTTCAGGAGAGTTAAATCACACTGCTTTTTCAACCAGCCCTGCTCAGTAAGGAAATTAAGTACAAATAGAGCTGAGTTGACTGGGTTCATCAATTGGATTTGGCATGATTTACTGGCTGGAAATGGCCATGGTCAGTTGTTTGGACATTTCTGTACCTTATATGGGGTGGGAAAAGGACTTATTTGTCTCAATTTTGAACCTAAGTGGTATCCCTACTGTTGTGGGTATTGTACTGGAATGTTGCAAACAAAAGTGTAAAACATAGTTCAACAGGGCACTGAAGATTCGAGACAACGTCTGAAGCTATAAGAGGGAAGTCTTTTTTTTGTTCAACGTCGCAATGTGTTATGTTTTGAGGAAAAAACAAATACTCCCAGCAATGTTGATAATAAGTGCACTAATGCACAGTAGAAATTGTGTTCTATCTCTGAACGAACAGACCCTGTGAACACATGGCTTCTTCAACACAATCAAAAATGCTCTCTCACAGAATGAACACCACTATATGTAGTTGCAAATTATTGGTGTTTAGGTTATCTCTGTGTCTTTGTTCCTGTCCACCTGCATATTTATTTCATACTCAGTTATTTTTCTTCCACAAATGTGCCTTATTTCAGCTGGCACTTCTGAATCCATTGTAATGATTCATTAATAATTGCAACCTAAATGGAGATTTAAAAGATGAATAGAGAAAAGTTGTATCAATTTCCGCTCCAGTTTCTTTCACATAGTACCAATGCCCATTGGACATCACTTACACAAACCTGACAATTAACAGCTTGATTTGTACCAAAATGTTGAGTGGGGCTAGTATTGAGTCAGAATGTTCTATAGAAGGGCAAGAGTAAGATTTAATTTATAATTATAAGAAATTGCAATTGTGGTGATCTGGGATGATATATCACAAAGTGAATGAACATAAATCTCTAATTGAAATGTACTGTAATGGGCAGTTCATGCACAATAATGTAAAAACTTAAAACTTTTCTTTAGTTTTGCAGAAATCATAATTACCAGATGGATGGAACTGGAAAAGATATTTAATGAAAGTTTATAGCATAAAAAGCAGTCAAATATAATTTTATCAGCTCAAACATTGAGGAAATACATAGCACCTCCAACATGGTAATACTCCTATCTTTCAGATGACATTTTAAGATGCTCTCTTGGGTGGATGTAAAATATTATATGACATTGTTCCAAAGAGTTCTAGCACATGCCTTGGTCAATAGTTAGTTATTCTTTATTCATATGGTAAAATGAAACTTGAGTATTGCTGGAGTTTTTTTTAATGCTTCCATTCTATGTGCAAGTCCAACATTATTGGCCATTCCTAATTGCCTTTCAGAAAACGTTGAATGTCTTTCTTGAATTGCTGAAATCCATTCTGTAGCAGCTATTGTCTTGCACACGTTAGAAGAGACACAAGAGTGCCAAATTTCAAATTGAGAAACAACTTGTATTTGTTCTGATCCCAGCCAATGGCAATACTGACCAACCCAAATCTCAGGATGAAACCTAGCTTGATTAACTATTCCTTAACTTTTGCTTTTATTCATTTACGGTGATTACTCACTGATCTGCCAATGTTCTTGAACTACATAACGCCAGTTTATTGCGCAAAGAAATAAAATATTTATAAACTATAACATGGTTGACATGAGCAAAACCAAGTTTCAGCCTGTTTCTCGGCAGAGTCCTTTTCCAGATACTCAATCTCCAAGTGTCTTTCCTATCTAAATTCTTTAATTCCTTACTTAACTGTTTCCAGTTTGATGGTCTGACTACTGCTATTTTTTTCAGTTCTACACAAATTTTCTCCACTTGGAGACTTCCCAAAATCAACCTGACCTTCTACTGGGTCAAACTGTTCTTGTGAACTGAAACCTACCACTAGCACTTGGTGTGTTCTATGATCACAAGAGTCCCTTATAGTCAGCACTTCGTCAATTGACAGCACAGGTATCCTGCATTTAATTTCCAAGCAGGTGTGCAATTAAAATTGTTTCTTTAGATCACTGTTTCAAATAACCTTCTGACCTATTTTCTAAAAAAAATTCACTGAGAAAAAGATTGGGGAATGATTGTTTGGGCAAATCAGCTCTGTTTGGGGTTTAAAATGTTGCCATAGAGAACTGTTACATTATTTGCATTTATTTAGTTCAAAAACAGCTCAATGTCTATGAATTTTTCTTTTTTCTCAAGAAGAACAGGTCACTGCATATATACATTTAAGTAGCTCTGTGTGCATAAATGAGCCAAATTATAAGCTTGACTGGTAACCTAAATAGGTTGCTGCTGTAATTCTTCAGTCATTCAGGACTCTTCAGGAAGTGGTATCTATCATAGATTCACATCTAACATTAGGAATTATTATCTGACTTTTGCAACAATGCGCTTAAATATGGAGGGAATTCCATCTGTTATGATCAGCAATGTGAAATTGCTATTTGATTTATTCCTTAACCACAATTACTATTTGAAGAGTAGGGTAGCTTATCTAGTCATTATCTCACAGCTGATTGCTGTGTACAAATTAACTTGCATGTTTTCACCCAATTACAGTTCAAATGTACTTTATTGGCTTTGAAACACTTTAGATCGTTATGAGGCCATGAAAAGCACAGTGGAAACTACATAGAATACTGACTATTTTCAAGTGAATTCAGACTTTTGGCCCCAAAATTCTTCATTTTTCATGTTGCAGGAGGCTGGAAGAACACAGCAAGCCAGGGCTGCATCAGGGGATGGAAAAGTCAATATTTTGGGGGTAACCCTTCTTCAGGACTTGGGGGGCAGGAGCCTGGAAGAACACAGCAAGCTAGGCAGCATTCATCAACTGCCAAGACTGCTCTGGTCAGCGGTTCATCACTTCCCAAAAATCCATGTATATTTCAATCCCTTGAAAGTATTACTTGTATAAAAGCAATCTGCTACACTTTATTTGACAAATATTCCTGTCTAAATAAGTACAGTAGAATAGAATATGCAGCTCATAAATAGGCCTTTCAGTCCAGCTAGACTTTGTTGTTTTTCCATCAATTCCATTTTCCTCCTTCTCTCTTTTGGGCATCCTTTTCTACAGCCTCAAATCTATCTTTCCAAAAAGCAGACCTTTTCTCTCCAGCATTGATCCTGGAACAGTGAATGTGTAGGAATGTTTGAGCTGATTGCAGAGGACAGATTCAGTTGGACCAGTCCACACACAGGACCTGAGTCCACTTCATTGCTTTCAGATCTGCCTACTTCCTGGCCTTCCCTGTTCCCCAGACACACCGATGACTGACTGTTTCACTGGCAGGAATACCCCAGTTGCAACATTTCTGAACGTTTTCAGAATTCAGCCACCTATCTCTGTCCCCATTTTTACGGTTTAGGCAAATGCACTCTTTCCTTTAAGAACCACTTCACTAAGATTTTTTAAAAACCTGCCTAATCTAGCTTTTATGTACAAGTTCCTTGTCCGAAGTGGTTAGGAGGAGTTGCAGCATTCAAGCGTTCCCTGTGACCTAGTTATTTTTATGACATTCATGATCAGTACAGAATGTGCTGCCGAGACCGCTATGCAAAGGAGTGGATTACAAAACTCAGGAAAAGCCAAAACCAGGCACAGTTTCTGTACGAAAGTTGCTGGATTTTGGGTGCTAACGATATGGAGTTTCCTGTGATATTCTTGTCTCTTTTTGAAAGCATCTAACTTCTTTGCCTTAGCCACTTAAAACAATGTAAAACCGAGAAAATGTTTCCCAGTGGTGGCACAGTGGTTAGCACTGCTGCCTCACAGCGCCAGAGACCCGAGTTCAATTCCCGCCTCAGGCGACTGACCGTGTGGAGTTTGCACATTCTCCCCGTGTCTGCGTGGGTTTCCTCCGGATGGTCAGGTTTCCTCCCACAATCCAAAACTCTGCAGGTTAGGTGAATTGGTCATGCTAAATTGCCCATAGTGTTAGGTGAAGTGGTAGTTGTAGGGGAATAAGTCTGGGTGGGTTGTGCTTCGGGGGGTCGGTGTGGACTTGTTGGGTCGAAGAGCCTGTTTCCACACTGTAAGTAATCTAATCTAATCTAATGTAGGAAAGAATATAACTAGGGGTTGTCAATACAAGATAGTCGATGGGAAGTCCAATAGAAGACTTCTTTACTCAAAAGAATGTGAACATGCTGCCAAATGGTGTACTTGATGTGAATAGTATAGGTGCCGTTTAGGAGAAACTAAACAAATAAAGGAGGGAAAAGGCTATAATAGGGTAGATACGGGTGAGGAAAGATGGGGGGAGGCTGAAGGGAAGAATCAGCATGGATGAGTTGCAGAAAATGACCTGTTTTTGTGCCTTGTAACCAATGTTATTCCATTTATTTAATTAAAAATGTCAAACGTTTTGAAAAACAGATACATACTATTTACTGCATTATCCTATTTATTCTTTGTATCATCTTTTTTAAAAATTCAGTTTGATTAAGAATGATTTTGTCTTATGCATAGTATTGTATGATACTTTCTGTTCCTCCATTTTTTTTCACTGCTAATATGGATTTCTATATCATTCCTGATGTTAAGCCGTTAAACTAATAATTTACACTTGATGTTGCTTCTCCATTTTTGTATAGAGGAACTACATTACCTGTGCACAAGCCCTCTGATACTATCCCATCTTCAAAGTAATTTTGCCTCTGCTGTACCCGACCCAGTCATGAGTTTGTTATGAGCTGAACCTGGAATTTTGACTGATTCTAGTTTTATAGCCTTTCAATTACTTTCTCCCATTCTATCCCAATTGTAGTTACCTTTTTAAACTCATTTTTCCATTACCATCTTCAATAAAAACTGAGGCAAAGTAGGTATCCAACTTGTTGTTTTGAAGACTGCATCAACATTTTAAATTATTTACTTTTTTAAAAAATGGATATTAATTAATTTATCTTTATGCTCTCTGACTTTATTTGACCACTGGACCTTTTTGTTATCCCTGTTCTTTTTTTAAGTGTTAAAAGCAATTTTCCATTCTCACATCATGGTAAAACTAATTGTAAATCTGAATTTGAGTCATTGTTTCCAGTAGTTTTGTTTCAGTCAAGATAAAGCGCAGTGCTATTATGATTTGGTTGTTGAATGGTGTTGAAGTTGTTTCTGTACAGTTTAGGGCCTTGAATATGAACATCTGTACCTTCTGCCAAATGCAAGTGAGAGGTGTTGTTAGTGAGGGCTGCAGCTTCATGGCCCATTCTGCATACAACACTTGACCAATCAGAGTTAACTTGCCTATCAGTTCCCTTTTCTCATGAAGTATAAATTGTTGGCCCATTTGAATTTTCTTGCATCTGTCTTGATTAGCACAAAATGAAAAGCTTCAAAAGCATACCGTTTATTCACCAGTTTGTTTTATTTCATGAATTGAAACTTAATTCTATTCTAATGCTAATTAGACACGCAAAGCTTGCATCGATTCTATTATATATTGAATTTATAATCATTTACTTTTACCCAAATATACTTAGACAGTACTGAAAACAGCAAATGCTGGAGATCACAGCAGGTCAAACATCATCCACGGAGAGACAGCAAGCTAACTTTTCGTGCCTAGATGAACTGAACTGTGCTATAATTTGGGGAGGTTGTAGTGGCTGTAGGGTGCTGGTGGAGAAGAGATGTTGATAGTTCAGATTAAGTGATCAGAATGTGGGAATGGCAGAACGATGGTGTGCCTCCTGCCAAATTTGAAAGGACAGACAGTCCCACTGGGATGGAGGGAGGGGAGAGAGGACATGATAATAGAAAGGAATAAGCTAAACAAAAGGGAAAAAAATGGGGAGTTGCTTCACAATGTGAAGGTGTTGAACTCAATTCTGGAAGGCTGTAAAGTGCCTAATCTGAAGGTGAGATGTTATTCCTCCATTTTACACCGTGATTCACTGGACTATTGCCGCATGCCCAGGACAGACAAGTGGGCATGCGAGCAGGACGTTATGTTAAAATGACCAGCTGGGGGAAAGTCAGAGTCATACTTGTGCACAGACGGAGGATTTCCCCAAAGCAGTCACTCAGTCGGTGTTTGGTTTCTCCAATGTAGAGTAGGTTGCATTGTGTCCAGTGGATACAATACACAAGATTGGAGGAGGTACAGATGAAATGCTGCTTCATCTGAAAAGACTGTTTAGGCTCTTGAATGTTGAGCAGGGAGGAAGTGAAGGGGCAGGTGTTGCACATCCTGCAGTTATGTGAGAAAGTACTGTAGGGAGGGTGGATGGTGTTTGTGCTTATAAAATGGAATAGGGTGTCCCAGAGGGACCCATCCCTGCGAAATGCTTACACTGTGACCATGTATGCTTCAGTGTGCACCAGAACTTGCATTTTTATTGGGTATTTAATGTGACATAATGTCCCAAAGAGCTGCAAGGAGAGTAACGAGATAAGAGTTGACACAATCAAAGAATGAGATGTTAGTGCAGGTGACAAGATGCTCGATCGTATAGGCAGTATCTTAAACAAGAAGTGAGACTAGATGCCACAATGGGTTTTGGAAGGGAATTCTTGAGTTTAGAGCTTTACAAGTGATACAAGAGGCCAGAGCGGAGTGTGACAGAGCTTGAAAGACTGTTGGGCTGGAGGAGGATAGATTCAGAGAAAGGTGAAAACATATGGATTAGAATATATTCCAACAATTAGTTCACACCCAATTAACCCTTAATTAACATATCCATCACTTGTTCCCTCATTTGATTTGTTCCAGCATTTCTTCAGACCATATTAGATGATAGCAGGTGCTCTCTGGATACCATGGATGAAGGAATGGGATGTGTTGCTTTGGATTTCCATGTGGTCAGAGCAATGAAGTGCAAGTAAACTTGTCATATTCACCAGTTTGTAGTGTATACTGTTCATAGTTTGACAAAAAGGTTCACGTTGAACAATTTATTTCACTCTGACTCTAATAATGATTGTGTGAGAAGCAAACACGTTTGCCATCATATGACAGATTATGCTCTTTTTGAAGTTTAGAGTGGGAGAGTTTGTCAGAACAGAATAGAGACAACATTTAACAATACCTAATTTTGTTGTACTTTATTGCTGAGCAGTAGAAGTTGTTGAGGTGTTGTTCCTAACCACTGACTTTTTTTGACTTTTAATGAGTGCTTTTCAAAAGAAGAGTCACTGAATATGTAGCAAGACTTGATGTTTTCTCCAATGATCATTTAAATGTAAATAGATTTTGGCAGTTGATGAAAACAAGATTAAAATGAAGGAGGCCAATTACACTTGTAAAGTGGAACTTCAGTTCGTGCATTATTGATGGAGATGGCTCAGCTGCAAAAGAACAAATACACTGGGGTGCCTCTTATTGTATATAAATGACTTTTTTGTCTGTACAAAAAATGTTTTATTAAAACGCTCCCCTAAATATTTATATAGAAAAGATCAGAGTGCTTACTTCATAAAGGACTGCAAGAGCAATGTTTTAATCTTCACAGCTAAACTGGTTTAATGTTTGCACTGGTTTGTATAAAGACAACAGAGGAGGAGGTATAATGGTAAAGGTATGACCATTAAATATTGAAGAGCTTTAAAATGAAATTTTTGTACAGTTGCGACTATGGTGATGCTATTGACATGAACAGATATGGGAGGCCGATGGGTTGCACACCTTTGGTTGTGTGAAGAATAAATATCATGGATGAGTTTGAGTCTGATTTCACTTTGTGATTTTCATGTAATACTATGGATGGTATAGATATAAAATTGTCAATATTTGCTGATCTGAAAATGCTTCTGGAAGTGATTGTGAACAGGATTCATGCATTGTTGTATCATCCAATTTCTCCTTTGGCCTGGATTGAAAGTTCCAATTGTCTTATGTTGTCATTATCAAACATTGGTGGCTTGTAGTTGACATAGTGACGTTGCCAGTTTTCCTTTCTGTAATGAGTCCGTGCTTATCTAATCAATAGTAATAGAGGAGAAATCACTCGTAAATCTGAATTAGCAGAGGAATCTTTCTTACACACAGTTTCTTGCCTGATAGCAATAGATATTATTTACATTGTGGGTGTAAGTTTGCTTGCAGAGCTGGAAGGTTCATTTTCAGATGTTTTGTCACCATACTAGGTAACATCTTCAATGAGCCTCCAGACGAAGCACTGCTGATGTTTCCTGCTTTCTATTTATATGTTTGAGTTTCCTTGGGTTGGTGATGTCATTTCCTGTGGTGATGTCATTTCCTATGGCAATGTCATTACCTGTCTTTTTCTCAGGAGGTGGTAACCAACCCAAGGAAACCCAAACATATGAATAGAAAGCAGGAAACATCTGCAGCGCTTCGTCCGGAAGCTCACTGAAAATGTTACCTAGTATGGTGACGAAACATCTGAAAATGAACCTTCCAGCTCAGCGAACAAACCTACATCCAGAACCTCAACCTGAGCTACAAATCTTCTCAAAACTCACTATTTACATTGCCTAACTATTATTAAGACTAGCAGGAGCCAGAGACTAGCATGTCTCCATCAGGTTCTCCTGCCTCTTCTCCAGTGGAGCTTAAAGCAGCTTTAACATTTACCTGGTTGCGAACCATTACCCATGCAACATCAATGCCACCAAATCATTATAGCACAGAAGGGGGCCATTTGGCTAGCTGTGCTTGCACTGGCTCTTCAAATGAAAATCATTACCTAGTGCCAATCTTCTCCATTCCCACCACACTCTTGCGCAATATTTCTATCAAAGTAATCACCCATTGCCCTCTTAAATGCCTCCGTTGAACCCGCCTCCACCACACTTCCATACAGTACACTCCTTGCTCTAACTACTCGTGAGAAAAAGTTTTTCTCACATTACCCTTGCTGCTTTTGGACATCACTTTAAAACTGTGCCCTCTGGTTCTTGCTTCTTTTATGAGTGGAAACAGCTTCTCTCTATCCAGCCTAATGCTGATTTTGAAAATGTCTATCAAATCTCTCTTCAGCCACCATCTCTCTCAGGAGAACAATGGCAATTTCTTCAATCTATCCTCATAATTAAAGGTACTTATTCCTGGTACCTTTCTTGTGAATTGCTTCTGCATTGTCTCCAGTGCATTCGCATCTTCCTATAATGTGGTGCCACAACTGCACGAGGTCTAACAAGTGTCTTATACAAGTTCAACATCATGGCAGCATGGTAGCTCAGTGATTAGCACTCTGCCTCACAGCTCCAGGGACCCAGGCTCAATTCTAGCCTTGGTCGACTGTCTGTGTAGAGTTTGCACATTCTCCCCATGGTCTGTGTGTGTTTCTTCCAGGTGCTCCCGCATACTCCCACAGTCCAGAGGTGTATGTGTTATATAGTTTAGCCATGCTAAATTGTCAATCGTGTCCATGGATATGCAGGCTAGATGGGTTAGCTATAGGAAATGCAGGGTTACGGGGATAAGGTAGGGGGCAAGGTTGAGTGGGCTGCTCTTTGGAGGGCCGCTGTGGACTCGATGGGCCAAATGGCCTACTTCTACATGATAGGGATTCTAAGATCACCACTTGCTCTTATACTCTGCACCCCTATTCGTAAAATCAAGAACACTGTATGCTTTATTAATATCTCCCCACCTGTATATGTACACCCAGGTCCTCCTAAGCATGTACCCCCTTTAGAATTGTACCTCCTATTTTGTTTTGTCTTTAAGTATTGTTCCTACCATGTGTGCCACTTCATAGTCTCTACATACTACCTATCTGTCCACTCCAACCTGTCAGAGTCTTTTTGGACTTCCACGTTATCTTCCACACAGTTTATAATTCTATTCAAGGTTCACGTCATCTGCAATTTTTGAAATTGTCCCCTGCACACTGAGATCAAGATTATTAATGTAATACATATCAGGAAAGACAAGGGTTCCAGTGTGGACCACTGAGGAACTCAACTAAATATTGGTCTCTAATCAACTCTACTCCTTTAACTTTTTTTTAGATGCCAACAGAAGATTTTGGGATTTCCCTTTACCGGATTTGCTAGTCCTTTCTTAATGTGAGTCAGTGTGGGAACAGTGAAGAGCAGGAGAGTGCTAGTATCTGGAACAGGGTGTTATGCTATTGGTAACCTAGTTGACTACAAAGTGCCTTCCCCACAACAACGCCAAATCAAGGCCTACAATCTCTATGCATGCGTATTCAAACTTTTATCAGTGGAAAGCTATGATTGGGAATCACTGTCTTGTTATCCCTTTGTGCTTTATCCCTGCAGCTCTGTATCATCAGAGGTAAGCCATTCAGTCCCTAAAGCCTAATATGTCATTTAATTAGATCTTGTTTGAACTGTCTCTTGTTTTTATTGACTGACTTTGGTTCATTCCTGGGACCATTCTTGTAAATCACTTCTCACCTTGGCTCCATATCCTTGAACGTACTTGCCTAATGAAAAACTACCAATCGCAGTTTTGAAATGTTCAATTCCTAGGCACACCAGCTTTTTCAAAGAGGAAATACTCCTTCAAACTTTCAATGAAAAAGTGCTATCTGATTTCACCTCTAAACAACTGACTAATGTCAAATTCATGACGTGCTGTTCTGGGGTTTGCCCCCAGAAAAATTCAGAAAGGAAATACCTTTCCTTATTAAATTAGATTACTTTACAGTGTGGAAACAGGCCCTTCGGCCCAACAAGTCCACACTGACCCACTGAAGCGCAACCCACCCATACCCCTACATTTACCCCTTACCTAACACTACGAACAATTTAGCATGGCCAATTCACCTGACCTGCACATCTTTGGACTGTGGGAGGAAACCGGAGCACCCGGAGGAAACCCACGCAGACACGGGGAGAACGGGCAAACTCCATACAGTCAATCACCTGAGGCGGGAATTGAACCCGGGTCTCTGGCGCTGTGAGGCAGCAGTGCTAACCACTTTACCACTGTGCCGCCCATTGCCACCGTGCTGCCCATATCTCTTTCCTCTATCTCTTTTTTTAATTCTTCAATTCCTGAACACCTCACATAGATCATTCCATGTATATTCCAGAAAATGCAAGCCTACAAATTCTTACAGATTAGCCATTCATCTTCTGTATAATTATGATCAATCCATGCTGCTACTTTTCTAATGCCCAAAATGTCTTTCCTGAGGTACAGTCCCCACAACTGAAGACCAATTGTAGCACCCAGAATGCCCCACTAGAATCAGTGATCTCGGTGTCACAGATGGGGTCTGGCTGGCCCAGTTACTATCATTCCTTTTGCTATATTTAGGCACTAAGCTGAAGAATCATTTGCATTGATGTATATACGTCCATTACTGCTTCCATTCTGAGAATTAAGTTTTTTAAAATATCAAAACTTTGCATTTAATTGTACTTGGTTCATACATTTATTTGTAATATCTGTTTTGGAATTTTGTATGCTTGCATGCAACATTAGTTTGAAAGTCCTGTCAGGATTTACTTTGAATTATTTGTGTTCCTTCGATTGAATCATAAGATTCACTAACAGTTTAAAATGACTCTAGACCGTCAGTGGTAATATAGTGCGGTGAACAACTGAACAGAAATTTTATAGTAAGTGCATTCAACACAGAAAGAGAACCTGTTCATTTTCCATTCAACTTTTGTAAGCATTCTGGTGCAGCACTTTTGCACATTAAAAGACATTTATAAATTGAATGCTTATTGAATCCCTTTATTCAATCACTGTAGCCATGGAAACATACCCAAGTTGCAACACATCAGTTTTCAGGCATGATCCGTCATGTTCCCAGTAAGGTTTTTATTTTATTCTTTGCATGTTGAATTTTGATGAGTGGCTCCACAATTCTGGCAGAAGTCAGTCATGGGCCAGCAAATGCAGTAAAGCTATCAAATACTTCTCTCTGCCTCATTACTTACACCCTTTCCCCATTAGCCCGTCCCAAGGAAAGCCACCGGTCAGCATCACCACTTCGAAAAGCCACCCAGGACGACCTACAAGATCCAACCCAAGCAGCATGTGAGTATTTGACAAACCACAACAGTGCAGTGCAGTGGAAGGGCTCATGCCATTCCTATCGTAGCATGTCCAAACCAGTTTCTGTAAGCCAATTCAGCTTTATTGCTTGCTTATTTTCTCTGTTTAACTGCTTCTATAGTTAAGTGAGTTCATTAATTAAGAGATTTTAATAGAAGATGCAAGTTATTTCTGTAGCTAATGAGCTGCAGCAGAAAGCACTTAAGGCTTGTTATTTTTCTTAATTGTGGAAATGCTTTTAAATCACATTTTAAAATTGCGCATGCACATCAAACTTTGACTGCGGTGAAATAGAAAGATTCACCACCACCAAATTTCCGTGTTATGTGATGTGTAATAACGTGAAACTGGCTTAAAAATACAGAAAATTGCCAAGTGTAAATTCCACCAATGATATTGAATCTTGTATATCTCTGTATTGGTCACACATTTATGGTGGACCATATTACCTCCTCTCGATGAGTGGAGCATCATTTCCTAACTTCCGAAAATGCCGGTAAAGCTCAATGGGGTCTGGTAGCGTTTGTATGGAGACAAAATAGTCGACTTGAACCCTGTCGTCACGGCTGAAAAACACCAGATATGAACAAACTTACAGAGATTAGAGCTGCACACTGTGGAATAACTTACACTCCTTGTGAATGTATAGTTGTTTTCATACTTGTCCCTTTATCACCTCCTGTTGCCTTATACAATGACCATCCCAGTTGTCATGGAACCAGACCTACTCTCCATGTTCCATGTAAATCTCTGTTTTGTTCTTTGCTGTCCTCCCCTTTTTCTTTTCCCGACTCCATTATTAGTTAAAAGCTGTCTATCTCTAGTGTTTTCCAGTTCTATTGATAGGTCATCATGAAGTTGGTTTTTCTCTCTCTATCAGATTCTGCCTATTTTTAGCATTTTCTGGTTTTATTCCTTCAGATTGCCAACATATGTAATATTTGCCTTTGTCTTTCCGAATTAGTTGTGGAGGCAGATGTTACCAGTTTAATTGATTTATCATTTACTCTATTCTAGAAGCTTCATCATTATCACATTTTATTCATATGCATTCACAGGATGTGGGCATTGCTGGCTAGGCCAGCATTCGTTGCCCATGCCTAATTGCCAAGAAGGCAATTAAAAGTCCTCTACATTACTGTGGATCTGGAGTCACATGTAGGCCGCACCAGGTGAGGATGGCAGATTTCCTTCCCTGAAGATTAGGCTACCAAATTCTGTGCACGTTTTTGATTTTGAACCAAATTCACCACATGGCAGTGACTCTTCAGTACCTGGTATCTCTGCAATGTGTTGCTAACTGGTGTTCTGAAATGTAAGATTGCTGCACTTTGAGATTTTCACTGCTTTTCTCCAGAAAGCTGCAGCAGCTGTGGCTGTTGGAGTTGATGTTGAGGAGAGTTCCCGCCTCAGGCGACTGTGTGGAGTTTGCACGTTCTCCCCATGTCTGCGTGGGTTTCCTCCGGGTGCTCCGGTTTCCTCCCACAGTCCAAAGATGTGCAGTTCAGGTGAATTGGCCATGCTAAATTGCCCGTAGTGTTAGGTAAGGGGTAAATGTAGGGGTATGGGTGGGTTGCACTTCGGCGGGTTGGTGTGGACTTGTTGGGCCGAAGGGCCTGTTTCCACACTGTAAGTAATCTAATGTAAGTAATCTAATCTAGAGAAGGATTAGGTGGGACAACTTCAAACATACACAGAGGTGAAGGCAGCCTCACTATATGGAGAGTCTTCATCTTTAAAATTGACATGAGGCCTGTGGGATGTTGCTTTGGGGAGGGTTGCAGCAGCAGAGAGCATAAGGCAGTTACATATTCCTTCCATGTTTGCAAAATGCCAGCTAATAAGTCTTGAGATATGTAGGCAGATGGTAAAGTAATGAGGAAACCATATCAAGTGTTTGAACAAAGAGATGATGACTGCCTCTAAATTGTCACTGTGCCCTTAAGTTCAAGCTTATTAACAAGACCATGTTTTTTTCTTTACAGCTGACAGTAAAGTTTGATACACATTATTTACTAATAATGGCACAGAAAGATACACAAAATTCCTGTGTTATGTGATGTGTAACAAAGGGATGCTGACTTCAAAATATAATACAGTTGCCAATTGAAAATATTCTACCAAAAATGATGAATCTCAAATGCCTGTGTATTGTTCGCAAATTTATGACAGACCACATTACTTCAGTTGGACAAATAAACCAAATGTTTTTCCTAACTTCAGAAAATGCTGAAAACACTCAATGGGGTCTGGTCCTGTTTCCTCATGTTACTTGTCTGATGTAATGGGTTAAGGGATAGCCAGGAATTGAATGACATTCACAGACGTCTAAGTGTACCTACTTCACTATCGATAACTTGAGACTTTATTCATAGAATACTGAAAGAGTGTAATTGTTACACTATCAAAGCTAACCTATTAATTGTGCAGACTGAGTTCCATAAATAAGCCACTGCTTTCATTGTTTGATTAATGAATGAACTTGTTCTAGTCCATCAATTGCTGCCTTCCTCTTCACCCTTTCTTTAAAACTCTTTTCACAAACCAACGAAGTCTGACGTGATTGCTCTGTTGTAATTTGATTTGAGTTGTGTTTCACTCCTGTGTATACTTTAGATGTAATTATAAAATAAACAACAGAAATGTTTGCTCTCAAAATTGGGAAGGGGTGAGGTGGGCTTTCTGCAAGTACACAATGTTCAGCAGTAATCGGTGTGCATAGATTTTTTTTTATTTGTTGGAGAAAAGGTAAAGCAGATGAAACATTGCTACATTTTATGATTTTTATGTACCTCATCATAGTTAGTGACGGTGAAATAGAGGTTGATATGTTTTTCTGTGATTGTCATAAAATTATGATGTGGAGGTGCTGGTGTTTGTTTGGGGTGGACAAAGTTAAAAATCACACAATGCCAGGTTATAGTCCAACAGGTTTATTTAGACGCACTAGCTTTGGAGTGCTGCTCCTTCAGGTATCTGTGGAGCAGGATCATGCGACACAGAATTTATAGCAAAAGACCACAGTGTCACGCAACTGAAATGATATATTGAACAAACCTTGACTGCTGTTAAGTCTTTCATCTTTTAGAATGGGTTGCAGATATCAATTCATTAATATATAAATCTCAGAGCTTCTTTCAAGTCACATTCTCGAGATAACTTCATGTTTTATAACAAAAGTGACATCTCAGCTCAGTCAATGCATTAAAAGTGTGAGGTTAGAGTCTGTCTGTATCCCAATCTTTAGTCAGACTAATTCTGTTTCCAAAGTATAAATTTATAAAATGTTAGATGGATTGATTGTCTGCAGATTGTATGCTTTTTGATCAAAATGGAGTGTATCTGCAATTATCAATTTTGCAAATGCGAATTCACCCCATAGACTTATATATGTGAGTGCATGTATAAGAAGGAGACAGTGTGCGTGTGAGAGTGTATGTTTGCATGTGTGCATGCTTGGTAGAGTGTGTGTATGAGTGTGATGGAGTATAAGCCTGTCAGAGGGTGTGTGCATAGGTGTGAGTGTGGGATATGTAAGTGTGTGCGTATGAGAGAGGGTCTGCATGAGCATGTAAGTGTGTGTACAGTGTAGTGGGGTCACCTGTAGTGCATAAGCGTGCACGTGTGTGTGTATATATACACACACACACACTCACACTCACTCTCTCACTCTCTCACTCTCTCACTCTCTCACTCACTCACTCACTCTCTCACTCTCTCACTCTCTCACTCTCTCACTCTCACACTCACACACTCACACACTCACACACTCACTCTCACACACACTCTCTCACACACACACACACACACACACACACACACACACACACACTCACACACTCACTCACTCACTCACTCACTCACTCACTCACTCACTCACACACTCACTCACTCACTCACTCACTCACTCACTCACTCACTCACTCACTCACACACTCACTCACACTCACTCACTCACTCACACACTCACTCACTCACTCACTCACTCACTCACACACACACTCACACACACACTCACTCACTCACTCACACACACTCACTCACTCACTCACTCACTCACACACTCACTCACTCACACACTCACTCACACACTCACTCACACACACACTCACACACACACTCACTCACTCACTCACACACACTCACTCACTCACACTCACTCACTCACTCACTCACTCACTCACTCACTCACTCACTCACTCACTCACTCACACACACACTTCCAAAAGCTAGTACTTTCAAATAAACCTGTTGGACTGTAACGTGGTCTTGTGTGAGTCATAATATTAGTTTGATGGTAGGTGGTGTGTAAAAGAGAGGGGAGACAAAGATATAAAAGCCAAACACTTGGCTGGTGCTTGTCCATTTTCAAGGGGATATTTATTTTTTGTAAATCCAAAGCTGTGTAGTGTACTAATACAGAGCATTGTTAAGTTCCCTCTTGCTCATTCAGTCAGAAACATCTTAACTGTTAAGGAATTGTCCAGTAGGGTTGGAAAGAATCCTAAATCCTCAATGACAAATCTGTATTTCCAGGTTCCATTTGTGAACCAGGCTGTATGTCAACAATAATCTGGGACACCTCAAAGCTGTCTGATTTATCTGTCAGATTACCAAGTGTGCCATCTGGGAGTTCACCTAGTTCCAAACTTGCATCAGCGAGTATATCACTTTGAAGCTCTGACTTGAGGACTTATTTAACTGTTTCCTCCCACATCCCCCCAGGAAAATAGCCTTCAACTCACAAGCAGATGAGATTTAATACTAGGTGAAACCCAGCACACTATCATGTTGGAATGTCAAACCACAAAAGTGCAATATATCAGCATGATGTTTCCATTTCCCAAGCCAGCGTCCTGTGACCTCCATGAGGTTGCTAATTTGTTCCTAGAAACTTTGATACAGCCCACATTCATTTTCCGAAGGCTCCTGGCCACTAGAGATTTTTCCCAACTGTGCAGAAGGCACATGCTTACCTGCTGTGCAACCCAGTCATCCTGCGTCTGCTTTTTAAGGGCATATTTAACCTGTTGGTTTATATTTCATGTTACATATCATGAATAATTGAAGTAGTCACTGGGCATTATGCTCTGAGACCTCAGCTGTGCAGACCTACAGCATTCAACCAAAGTTCAAGGAAGCAGCCTTGAGTGGTTTCCTTTTGAATGAAATAATATTAAGTCAGTGTTGTACTATTCAATTGTTCTGTGTTCGATTATAAGAGTTTGTTTACTATTGACATTCACTGTGTTGATTGTTTAGCCTGGATGTCCAGGCTATATAGAAAGAGCCAAAAGCCAGTACTGAAGCATAGAGTGGATTTTTTAAACGCTGTGAATCACACTTATCCCCCCCACACACACAAACTAGTCTCATCACTGCATACCTCTGAGATGTAAAATATATGAGATGTTGAACAGCTCATAAAGTTCCTGAAGTTGAAGATTAGGTGGTTTCAGGTTATTGGATTACAGTCCCACTACTCCACGTTACTGTGTCCCAGTTCTGAACTTGCATATATTCTTGGGAGATCTGCAAATTCAATTTTGCTAACCAATCACTTCAAAAAATATAAACTCTGGTTCAACTGGTTGTTGCCTAGTGCAAAAGGACTTCCATAGGGCGAGAGATATGACAGAAGGTGATGTCGATCTCAGGCATCTATTGCATGCTGTCTCCCACTATAGCTTCTAGTTTTTTGTTATCCATTTCTTATTTTTCATCCATGCAGCAGTTTATTTTAACACTTACTCATGGCTATATACAGCTTCGGCCAATAGAAAACTGCATGCGGCAGAACTGAAAGAACATTTGATCAAAAACCACCCAGCTAGACCTTCCTTTTGAGGGCTTGAGTCATTACTTTAAATCTGTTAGTCCCAGCAATCAGGACAGTAAACAGTATATTCATGTTGAATGCCATTTAATCGTTCATCACATTGTTAATGGATTGAGTGAGGTTTCTCTTTTTAAGATAAAGGATACCAGTTTCTGCAATTTATCATCGGTAACTTACTGGTGCAAGTGGACTCATTCACCCAGATATTTCAAGCCTTCTCAGATCACCACTTTGAAAACTGACCTGTCTCATGAGGGCTTATTTTTGTTTTGTCCTCTGGACTATTTCCAGCCTTAGAAAGTCAAGTGGCAGAAGTTTCTCACCAGCTCAATTTTGAACATTCCTTTGTCACTAGCTGGGTTGGAATAGTTCCATATTTTTTAAAAATGCAAATGTTTGCAAAATACAAGATGTGATTGAAAATGTAGATTCAAGGGTGATTAGTTTCTTACAAGATGGAAGGACTGACAAGTTCAAAACTTTATCTTTACACATTGATGGAAGTCCGGTGATAAAAGTAAAAATGTATTGCTGCCTCTGAGAACCACTAAAGGAGCTGGGTCTCAGGTTCACCTTCAGAGATGTTTCTAGCTTGTTGAATTCTTCTACAGTGGTTTAGAATTGATGTGGTGACGAGAATAAGGTTGCATGAATTCACTTGACTTTTGGGTACTCTGACAGTACAGTCAGCCCCACAAACAGGTTGATCCCCCATCACGAGCATATGACAAAACCTAGCTGACTACTTTGTATACTTAAAGGCATTAACATATTCTAATTGCCATATGCGTTTAATTGAGGTATTTCAGATTCCTCAGAAGGCTCCCATCCTTGTGTTCTTTGCATTAGTTGGTTTTGATTTTAGCCTACAATTTAAATTCGATAACCCACATTCAATCCTTTTATCATCCAAAGGATAGCACGGTGGTTAGCACTGCTGCCTCACAGCACCAGGGACTTGGGTTCGATTCCAGCTTTGGGTGACTGTCTGTGTGTGGAGTTTGCACATTCTCCCATTATCTGTGTGATAAATGTGTGATCCAGTTTCCTACCGCAGCACAAACTATAAGAGCTCATGCCCGAACCGTCGATTCTCCTGCTCCTTGGATGCTGCCTGACCTGCTGCGCTTTTCCAGCAACACATTTTCAGCTCTGATCTCCAGCATCTGCAGTCCTCACTTTCTCCTAGAAAATTTTAACCGACTGCGAATCCTCTTGCAAGGGTGCCTTCCTTGAAGAAGCTCTCTTCCTCCCTCTACAAGGATTTCAGTGAGTCCCTCTCTCACTGCACACCCCAGGTCATCTCCTCTGCCCAGAAGCTCTTCAGCCACGTTCTCAAACAGACTCGCTACCACAGCCACATCTCCTTCCTCAGCAAAAAGGGCTCATGCCCGAAACTTTGATTCTTCTGCTCCCTGGATGCTGCCTGACCTGCTGCACTTTTCCAACACATTTTCAGCTCTGATCTCCAGCATCTGCAGTCCTCACTTTCTCCAACCCACATTCAACAGCAGCACATGCACCTCCAAGCCAGATTGTGGGTACAAACTGTACTTTGGCACGGAACATATATCATTTAGACTGACAACCCAGTTCTACATTGAATGTACCGTTTATTTCCATGGAACCTCAGACTAATTTGAGCTCTGATGAAGAGTCATCTAGACTCTAGCCTGCTTTCTCTCCATGGATGCTGCCTGTTCCACTGTGATCTCCAGCATGTTTTGATTTGAGTACAGATTCCAGCATCTGCAGTAACTTGCTCTTGTATCTCCTATCTTCTGTGAATGGAAAATATTTCATGATCCTATTTAAACAAATGTATAGAGAGTTTCCTAGCTGTTCTAGGCCAAAACCACAAGAATAGATTACCAGTTTATTTATTTTGTTGCTGTTTGAGGGACTATGCTCTGTGTGCAATTTGTAATGACTTTTCTTTGTTACAGTAGTAACTATACTTTTTGAAATGCTTTGAGATATCCTAAGATGGCAAAAGGTCCTACAAAAATGCAAGTTCCTCCTTGTTGCTTGTGAGACCTTGCTGTATATAAATAGATTGCTATATTCTGCAAAGCAATTCAATGTGAATTGATGTAGATTTTCTGAAGCCTTCAAGTGTCATGTGATGTGAATTCTTTCTTTACAGAAAATGAAAGGTTGAAGATTAACATATTCTATCTACTCTTTACAGTCATCATCTATTGTGCCATTAGCCTCTTATCATCAAATGTCGTAAAGCTCACTTGCTGCTCCATGGCTGGATTTTCTTTTCATCCACTTATCAAATTGACAATCCCATTGGCTCATTTTCAGGATCACCAAGGCAGCATATATAATACACTGTCCTGTTCTCCATGTTATTACCAGGATTCCAGTGGAGCGTAATCGTGGGCTGATGAAATCTTTGTGTGTGTCAACTTGGAACTGTAGAGCAATACCAAGCCATACAGTTGTGAATTTGTCCTTTTCAGAATTGGCTGGTTGAAGGAAGAGCATTTTAACTCCTCTGCAAGTGAATCAAGTATTGCTTCTTGTGACAGCATCAGTTTAAGTGTGTTATGGGTTGAGTATGTTGACTTGTGTACTTCTGGTATCAATGCACGCATAAATCTTGTAATGTTGCTTCTGCTTTTTATCACTTGGAATTTACATTCTAAGTACTTATTCAGAACACCAATAAGTGTTTGTTGTGCTCCTCTTTAGCCACATACTGCTTCACCCTTTATGATATCAGGTCACATTTGGCATTGAAATAAAAACCTTAAAATGTTTTTTTAATCAATCAATTATTTTGAAAAATTACTTCAGCTACAAACATTGATCGGACTTCCTGCTGAAGCCTGAAACACTGGTAGCTCTTCTGACCTGATCTTCAACTGGTGATTCTGTTGTTCTGCTGCATAATCTTTATTCCATTTGAAACAGCAAATGGCCAAAACTAGTAACATTTTTTTATGCAACATCTGTCTCTGCAGCATAACAGCATGAGGTTTTGGCTCATTGAGTCTTTTTTTCTTGTAGATTAGGGTTATGAATGGTTTCAAAATTTGGAAATTGTGTTGATGTTCCAATTTGTCTGTTGCTTTGATCATTGTTTTGCAGTTCTAGCAATTTTAATTACACATTCTCAGATTTTTGTGAAGCAATGGCTTAAAAAGCTTTGTGCAAGCTAACCTCAGGCAATGATTGCCTTTTTTTTCCCAAGTTTTCTCTTCTGAGTGTTCACTTCACCATGAGGGAGGCTGACCAAAATACAGTTTCTCAGATATTTCCTGCCAACCTGCCCAGGTCTGTTTTGTGAGACCGAAAACTGAACTTCAGCTAATGGAAGGAACTAAATGACATGACTAGATTCTGGGAAATAGTCTCTTCCAAACGTTCTACCATATTTGTCAGCACACTGTGGTTATTTTGACATGTCCTGTACCAAGGTTTGAAGGCATCTTTAGACTGGCTGCTAATATGCTAAATGAAGTTGTCTGTCATGTCATCAGTTGCCCTCAAGTGTCTACTCAGGGTACCAGGTTTCTGCCATGAGTTGTCTCTTGTGACTGAGTAGGCCAAGCCTTAATCTGCAAAACTTTGGGCGCATTGTGTCATTCTCTGCTGCCGATCTGCATCATCAGTAAGGCAAAAACAATGACTGCAGATACTGGAAACCAGATTCTGGATTAGAGTGCTACCTGTATTCCTGATGAAGGGCTTTTGCCCGAAACGTTGATTTTCCTGCTCCTCGGATGCGGCCTGAACTACTGTGCTTTTCCAGCACCATTCTAATCCATCATCAGTAAGGCATTTGAACCTGAGGAATGATACAACTCGATGGACAATTTGTTGCCATTTTGAAAGCTTGGTAGCAAACTCCTCCCAGTCATTAATTTTCATGTTATGGTACATGAATGGCTTCAGAATGTCATTGAAATGTATTTGTTTGTCCTCCCCCAGAATAGTGGCTTGGCAGGTGAGACCATTCTCAATGATCCAGGCACATTGTCCAGTCCATCATATTTGGTTTTGTAGAAGTTTGCGTGAATGCCTATTGAAGGACGTATAGTTTGTTCATCTGTCCTCTCGTCCAATCGAGAGAATGTGGTAGAGGCACTATTGATGAATATCTCTCATACTCTTTTGTGTTGCTGAGTCCAGGCCTCAATACAGTACAAGACTGTGGAGACAGCTACCACACTGTGCACTTTTATTGACTTGTGGGAATCTTTGTAGTCAAACTCTTGCTGCTGTAGTTTGTAAAAGGCTGAGTTGGCATAGCTGATCCATTCTTTGCCTTCATTGACCAGACTCAGTGAATCACTAGAGATTTGGATGGCCATGAAATTTCTTCACAATCCTGCATCTGCTTCGTGATAGTAGTACTGCAACTGTTTTAAATAGAAGATCTGAAACAATCCCTATCCAAAAGTTAGAATGATGTCAAGCAACGCAAAGTGGTAGCCCCCCATTATATTTACAGTCTAACAAAGTAGTTATTCACCACCTCAAAGCACCATTTGGTGTGAGCCTTAAATCTGGATGTAAAATTCTTTAACTTCAATCCCTTACATGCAAAGAATAAGCTAACCACCATGGATATATATGATCTATGGTTTTTAGATCACTGCAGTTTTGTTGCACACTCTGCACCAGATCTGAAAGCCACTTTCCAATTCTGAGCACAAGAGACTTGATCTGTCCTTGAATTTTACCAGAACAAAATTGACATTAAAGTAGACCCAATTAACCAAATACTGCACCCCTCCTATCTGCTGAAGGAGAGATTCTGGAACATATTGAACACTTTTCATATCCTAGCAGTCAAGAGGCCATCATTGAGGAAATCTAATGCTGGACTTGTCTGTAGTTTAAAAAATGTGTCGCTGGAAAAGTGAAGCAGGTCAGGCAGCATCAAAGGAGCAGGAGAATCGACATTTCGGGCATAAGCCCTTCTTCAAGAATCTCATTTTTCAGCTCTGATCTCCAGCATCTGCAGTCCTCACTTTCTCCTTGTCTATAGTTTACCTTGAATGGGGTCCGCTTGCCTTTCAAACCTCTTTAGGAGGCAAGAGGTTATTACAGTTAAAGCAAGGACTCTTGCAAGGCAGGCAAGCCCATGCAGCACATCAGCTTTTAATCCTGTGTGTTTCAGACCTTGGTACAGTCAGCGTATCACTGGATAGAAGACATATATATAAATGTACAAATTCAGAGCAAGGCTATTTGATAACAACAGAGTTGATCTGATTATGTCCTCTACTTTCCTGGTACCCAATTTCAAAAAGCATAAGTTGTCAATGTATTTCTCCCTTGGTGTTGGTGACTGATAGAAACAGAACATTCCACTCCCCGGTTCTACAAGTAACCTCCTTGGATGCTTGAGATTCTGTAATAAGCGTGCAGTATGATCAGAGGAGACTATGTCTTTCTATGAGAGTAAAAAGGGATTGAAAATCCTCAAGTCCCTTTGTGTCTTTATATGTATAATGGGTTATGATGATGTGTAATATTTAAATCAAAGTCGAAGAGTTTTTTTATTTAACTGTTGTAATTACCATCTTTGAACAACATGGCTGATTCAGCATCAATGTTTAGATCTCATGACAGGTTAGGGAAGAGAACTAGTGAACTAAGTTCAAAAGTACAATGTGACATTAAAAATGTTGTAAGTTTTTTTTAAGCAGTTGAGATTGTTAAATATAACAGGGTTTTTCACCAACTTGTTTACTGTGAAACCAATGCAGATATTTCTGATAGCCTAACCAAAGGCAAATGTTTTCCAGTACCTCCCCTTTTGTCCTGATGTTTAACAAGTTGCTTTGCTCATAATATTTTCAGTTGTAAATGTCACATGTATTAATTATGTCAAATTACGAGTGCACAGGAATACAGGTATGTTAAATTTATAACACAGAAGCAGGATCTGCAACCCAGTAGGTCTATGTTGCACACGGGTCTCTTTCTGCACTATTTGCTTTTCCTCAGCATATCTCTATGTCCTTCTATTCCTTTCCCACTCATATTCATCTAGTTCTCTCAAATGTGTCAAATATAATTTTAAAAATTTCAAAGTTTTAAAGGTACAGTTGTTAACTTGAGCAGTTTCCAAGCTTAGTAATTAAAAGCAGTTGTCTTGCCAGTTCTGAGGAAGGGTCATTGGATCTGAAACATTAACTCTGATTTCTCTCCATAAACACTGCCAGACCTGCTGAGCTTTTCCAGCAATTTCTGTTTTTAGTCTTGCCAGTGCAGTTTGACTCCCAATGTAAATATATTAGTAACAACAGTTGATCGCAGCTTTTTGGAAACAATAGGTGCAGCTTAATAATTCACAGTTTTATACATCATTTTCTGGTACCTTGTGGATTTCAGTTTAGATTTCCATTATGAAAGGTAATGGAGATCAGTGTGACTACATAGGAAATTGAAGATGTGCATTTTAGAGAGTTAAGATGTTGGCCAACTCTAACAACACAGACATATTCTTTACAATAGGCTGGAGGAAATGTTTGCCTTGAGCTTTACAGCATTTCAAAATTGCAAGCATGGACATCATGGAAAACACTTTCAAAGGCTCTTTGCCTCTCCTCCCACTAATTCATCTCTTTCTGATTTTCCATGCCTCCAAGTCAGAATCAGCTTAATTTTTTTTCCTTCAGTGCACTTTCATTTGATCATTAATCATAAAACGCTACAATTTTTGCACTAGCTTAATACTTAAGGCCAATATTAATGTTAAAAGGTTTTTGAAACACTTTAGTATGAAAAACGGGGCAATTTCACACAAGTATAATCAAGCAAAGATTATCACTGAGTCAAAGAGGAGGGACGGGGGAGAGCCTGAGGACAGGAATTCCATAGTTTATGGCCTAGAAAGGTGTAGGCTGAGCTGGTAATAGTATCGCAAAAGAAGTGGGTGATCTACGAAAGGCCAGAGTTTGAGGAATGCAGAGTTCTTGAATGGTTTTCATTGGAGGGGGTTGCAGGTTTAGGGTGTTTTGTGGCACTCTGATTTCAACACAAGGATGTCAATTTTAAATTTGAATCATTAGTGGCAGAGAATTAGTTTAAGTTTGGCAGCATCTTTGGAGAGGAACAGTTCAGATTTTGAGTCCGATATGATTCCTCTTCAGAACTGTTCTAACAAAAAGTCATAGCTCAGTAGAAATGTAAACCTTTTCTTTCAACACAGGTACTGCCAAACCTGCTGGATCTCTCGAGCATACTCTGTTGTTATTTCAGATTTTCAGCATCCACAGTATTTTGATTGGAATTAATCAGCTTAGAGTTGAAAAGTGTGGTGCCTGAAAAACACAGCAGGCCAGGCAGCATCCGAGGAGCAGGAGAATTGATGTTTCGGGCACAAGCCCTTCTTCAGTAATCAACTTCGGTCAATAAGAATTGGGGTCAGGTTGGCTGAAAGGGTGGTGGGGAATGAATGGAGTGTTTGGGGATGACATTTTCTCACCTTAAGTATTGAATCGCAGAATTTGTACAGCCCTGAAGGAGGCCATTTGGAAACTGAAGAAATATGAAATTAATGTCATCTGGAAAAACAAGAACAGTTTACCATTCCAGTTTGATGTAATTCTTGTAATAATGCTTAAGCCTATTTTTGAAAAAGGGATAACAAAGTCTAGTTTACTATAGCATGGCTTCATTCATTAAGCTAATGCCATGTGCAGCAATTCAGGTTCAAAACCTATGTCTTGTTTATATACTGCAGCAGTCTAATTTTTCATAACTAGCCACGGGTGTTTAAATAATTCCTTGTTCATGCCTGTTGTAGCTGCTGCTCCAGGGCCACCAATTGCCTTCCGGAAAGACATTCTTGTGGTACTTGTCAGAAATCGAGCAATCTCGTCTCCAGCTTCCAGCAGAGCTCTCTATTCCAGGGCCACAGCAGTTTCAGGAAAGAGCCAGGAGCTTGCCAAGGTAATTTAAGGACAGAAATGAGATCGCCAGTTTGAATTGGAGCAGGAAGGGAGAAGAGTATTCACTTTAACATGCTGGAATTAGGAAAGGAATTTCATGTCAATTTAAATTGAGAGGTGGGAGATGGGTGCCAGTGCCAATTAAGGAAAATGGGAGGGAAGAGTGGCAGGTGGAATTGAGAGGAGAAAAAAATGTCTGTGTACAGAGGAGTTTGAATGACAACGAAGGTTGCAGGCTGTTAAATGTTGGAGGAAAAGGGGAAGGAAATTCTTTTATCACAGCAGGATCAACAGTTTGACAAAAATTTACAATTAGGCTCCACATACATCTCAAAAGTTTACATTTAGGCTTGACAAAAGTCATCAATATATATCTCTGTCTCTCTGCAAGTTCTCTCAAAGTAAGAAGGAAGCAGCTGCATGTGTTCAGGTAAACCTGAAACCGGTCTGTGCTCTAGGTATTCCGAAAAATATCACAAAGCAATTCGAAGAGCAGGGCAGTTACCCCAGTGTTATAATCAAAATATGTTTCTCAACCAATGTTAATGGAATAGATGATTTCAATGTTGTAAAACTGCTGTTTTGTGGAACCTGGCTATGAGCAAACTGGTTGCCTTTTCTCCCCCTCTGAAAATATCATTCCAAAACTACTTCACGAGCTGCCAAATGTTTTGGGACTTCCTGAGGTGATGAAATAAGGTCTATTAATAGACGTTCCTTTTCCTCAGCAGTTCTTATCACCTGATTTGCAATTAATTTTGCCATTTCCTGTAGTTGAGCTGAGGCACACCATCACTTCATTAGAAAGGTAGTGGCTAATAATATTCTAAATATTTTGGGATCAGACAGACGGAGCTAGCAAGATATTCAGCTGTTGAGGACATCACAACATAATCCAACACTCAGTGCTCGTTGTCTGTGGGTATATTTTCCATCAGAGATTACTTGATTGTGACCAGAATAAACAAATCTTTGATGTGTTATTCTGCTTTTTAACTCCGAAATCTTGGCATATCCAGAGTTCCACAAAGGCTAGTCAGGCTAAGACTTGCTGACTCGCCAAAGGTGGTGAAACTCCTGCTCATTAAAATCCATACAAACTTAAAATGCTGCATCAGAGATTATCATATAACCATTTCCGTCTTTATTTTGATTAAATGAAAATTACTGATGTATTGAAAATTCCCATACATAAATAACCTGATGTAAATGCTCTTACATTCATCGCATGCGTTTTCCTTGATTGAACTTGACTCCTTAATTAATCTGTTAGTGTTTACTTAAATGTATTAATGGCACTGGTGATAGATGATATGTTTCTTAATGTCAGTTCATCTTGCCATTTAAGATGACCTTGCACTTTTTGTCCTGTACTCCATGCATCAAACATTTCCTTTCACAATGCTCAATTACCTAGTAAGAATTGCAAAGTGTGATAACATTTTTTATTGAAGGATTTGCTTTTCCTTTTTCATAATCTATTTTCTTTAATCCCCTTTCTTCACTTATTTCCTGAATCACTTGGTTCCTGCTAAAGAATGAGCCTTGACAGTAGAATGGGCAACAGTAGTTCGAGGAGAAAGTGAGGACTGCAGATGCTGGAGATCAAAGCTGAAAATGTGTTGCTGGAAAAGCGCAGCAGGTCAGGCAGCATCCAACGAGCAGGAGAATCAACGTTTCGGGCATGAGCCTGAAGAAAGGCTCATGTCCGAAACGTCGATTCTCTGGCTCCTTGGACGCTGCCTGACCTGCTGCGCTTTTCCAGCAACACATTTTCAACAGTAGTTCTAACCAGTTCAGTGCTTTTCCACACCTAAAGTCTGGGCAGAACACTTCCAACAGTGTGCCAACATGTATATTCTCAACAGGTGCACTGATGACAAATGTTGCCTCCCAGCTGTAGTGGGCAATTCAGCACCAAATGAGAACGGATTTCAACACCTTCCTGATCTGTACTCACCAGGTTAAAGTTAATCCTGGTTCTGCATTCTGTTTGGTTGGTTTGTCTATGCGGTGTATTGTCAAGTTTGTTTTAAGTTTTATTGTGCTCAAGGGTCTGTGCTTGTTTTCCCCCTTGACTCTGGAGCAAAGACAAGATTCAGTTTTTATAAAAGCATGATGTTCTGATCTGTTTCTCTTTTTAAATATAGACTGATTATCAGTATAATCCTGTGTATTTAGGCCCAGTCACTGTGATGAATTTGCCATTTCAAATGTGCACACAAGGGTTGCCAAGTCTGCTTGGATGTATTTCTGCTGCTTTTGTCACATGACCTCCTGTCTAAAACTGTCCCAGCCTTTGTCTGATCTCTGCTATTTTTATAAGTTAGAAAGAAAAGTATTCAAAAAATCACTTGACAAATGTCTTTAATTCTATCATGATCCCTCTGACATTTTGCTGCTAACAAAGTTCATGGGGTTGATCTTCATTTCCAGTAGACCCTAGTACGAACCTGGACAGTTGCCAGACCTGTCTCGCGTTCAAATTTTCTTTGCAATGCTGCATGACTCACCAACATTGCTAATTCGCACAATGTACATTATCTGCTGTTGTGGTACCAGCTGATACTTAAAACACGCATTGTGCTCATGTCATAGGGAGGTATACAAAAGAAGATGCTTCTGCTGATTTTAAAGTTCTCATTCCTGGGACTGTTTTCTGGAAAAACATGGAGTGGGAAGCAGAAGACTGTGTTGTCCAGACATCTTGCATTCCACCGAAGTGACGTCCTCTTTATACTTGTGCCTGACCCCACTCATCACAACCCACAGCCAAATAAATGACCATTTGGTCATCCTGCCTGATTAGATTCTCTCCCCTGCATTTTTGCCATGTCCTTGCAAATTCTCCTTTTCAGATTCGTATCTATTCCTTTTTGAAAACCTGTTAAATCTCCTTTCGCTTCCCTTTCATTCCAAGAAATAGGAGGTCAATTAATCTTCAACACGAGCCAGAATACTTTTATGCCTTTACCATTCACATTATAGTGTGTAACAGCTTGCTGAATAAATATCAGCTCCGTAAAATATATATGAAGGACACTTAAGCATTAATTCAATGGACACTGTTAGTCATGAAGTGAGTGTTTCGCCTAAATTGGTGAGATGGTACAATCATCTCAGCAATAGCATTTGTAAGTTTTGTTGCACTTTTGAAATAGTAGCAACTTTGTCTTATAACCAAATGCTGTCCCTGCATTTAAGGCAAAACAAAATGCTTTTCACTGCCTGTTGCATATGACCTAAGACCAGTTACAATGTGCTTTCTACCCCTGAAATTGTTTACATTTCTCCCAAAGGCATTGATAAGTTGTGGGTGTTTATTTTTGAATCTCCGTTTGCTTTCCAAAATACTTTGCAGTGGGATATAATAATGAGACAGCTGACTGTCAAAAGAGATCTACGAATCGTACAAATTAGATGCATGTCAGTAGCAAGACCTTGTCACTCTAATTACCCTCCTGCCAAAAGAAGTTGACAGAAAAAAATGCAAATCAAAGCCTGTGTTGAGTGAGTTGGACAGAAATTGCATGCAGATACCTGTTTTTAAAAAGATATAAGTAATCAATGAATGTCTGACGAAAAATATTTAACTGCTTTTGTGTCACATTGTTATTCAGGTATACACACATGCATGTATGTCTACCAAGATCAAGAAATATATTAGGACAGCTCAGATGCATAATTTTGACCAAAGTGGGATTAAAAATGCACAAATGCAAGAGGGAATTCACTGAGTTAGTAATGCTTGCTTTTTATCACAAGTTATCTCTAGCCAAAGAGTGAGACACAGTTGTTTTATGTAAAATACTTTCAATTATTTTTCCTGGTGCTCTGCTCCACTCCAGTGGTATGTATTTTGAAATTTATGTATTTGGTTGGCAAAAGACATGTTTTTGTACAGTCTGCTAGTTCCTGAGTTTTTCCTGGGCCTTCACCAGCTCATCCTCCTACCTGCCTTCCTCTGTCGTCAGGAACATGCAGCTCTTGATGACATGTAGGGAACATGGTTAGCCAAAGAGAACTCCTACACTTTCCAGTTCCCAATTTACTTCTGTGGGTATTATGACGTGGCAAGGAACATATAACTACATTCATTCTGTAATCGTTACTGATTAACATGGATACTTCTGAGCAGAAAAAATATGTTCATCACTAGGGTTCATCAGTGGCTGTTTCTAAAAGTAAAGTACTACATGAATAATGTGAATCCATGTTGTAAAGCAGAAATGAATCAATATTTCTCCAATGGATAAATTAGTTCTCATGTTTTGTCATAGGTATCTGCACTGTGATCTCTTGTGAGTAAGAACGATTTAAAAAAAAAACTCGTGTCCACGTACTGACCTCCAGGCATCCCAAAGCCAAATAAGTACGTACATGTTTTAAGGTAGGAAACCACGTCAACCACTTGGTGCACAGAAAGCTCCCACCAATCATAAAAAAGTGAGGTAGTGTTGTTGCAGGATAAATATTAACCAGCTCAGTGGTGACGACATCAAAACCGCCATGGATTCCTTTTTGCCCATCTGACAGTGAGAGAAAGGTTCAGTTTAATGAGTCATCTGAAAGACTCTTTTTAAGGACAACAATCCTAACTTCTCCAGTCTCTCAGTGTAGCCACAATTCTCCAACTCTGGCAATATTCTAGTAAATATTCACTGCAATCTCTCCAGAGTAAATGTCTTTCCTGTAATATGGTGACCAGAACTGCACACAATACTCCAGTTGTGGCCTCATCAGTTTCAATTTTATATCCTGAATTTTGTATTCTATACCTCTGCCAATAAAAGAGAGCATTGCCTATGCCTTCTACACAACCTTCTCTACCAGTACTTCTGCACTTAAGGATTTTGAACTTGCACACCAAGATCTCTTACTTCATCAACCCCTCTCAGTTTATCCCCATTTATTGTGTGTTCACTTTCACTGTTTGGCCTCCCTAAATACATTACCTCAGACTTAACAGAGTTGAACTCCATCTGCTATTTTCCTACCCACTCCACCAACCCATCTGTATAATTTTGGAGCTTACATCTATCCTTTATACTATCCAGTACATGGGCCAATTTTTATGTCAACTGCAAATTTCCCAAATGTGGCCCCCATGGTCAAGTTAAGAATTATATAATCTAAACTGATAGAAAAGCTGAATACTATTTAACTTCTAAATTCAAGAAGAAAACTGAAAGCACTTGGCTGTTTTTCATCAACAGTTCTATATGCAACACCTTCTTGTGTACTGACCAAGATAACTATGAATTGAGAAACTGTATTTTGTCTCAAAGCACTTCATATATTCAGATAAGGAAATGAATTGTTGTGGCAGTTTGCAAATGTAAGCATAGTTTCATTATAACTGGAATTAAAAAGCTGGTATAGTAAAAATGACCATGACTTCCAATTGCAGGTAATTCATTATATTCCTTCAGGGATGGAAACCTGCAGTCTTACTGCCTTTAATGAGACAGTTGCTGTGTTCCCAATCATTCTGATTTTCTCTCTGAAATGTATTAAAATACAATAAAGAATATCACATTGGTGGATGTGGGTACAGTTACAACGTTTAAAAGATAACATGAATAGGAAAGGTTTAGAGGGATATGGGCCAGGAGCAGACAGGTGGGACTAGTTTAGTTTGGGATTATGTTTGGCTTGGACTGAAGGGTCTGTTTCGGTGCCGTATGACTCTATGACTGTCTGACTCCATTATACAGCACTTCCTTGGCAGTGCACTAGAGTGCTAGCATAGATAATATGCTCAAGACCTTTAAGGCTGGGGTTTGCTTGACCTCAAATGTCTGACTCAGATGAATAAGTGCTACCAACTAGACCAAGGATGGTTCTCAAAATACTTTGTTTTAACCAGCACGTTATGAACCAGCACTCTTGATAAACCAGCTAAAATTATAGACTTCCAATACTAGAAATTTACTGTATTATTATGATCTCCACAATATGAATAGTTAGTTGAGGGTGCAAGTGAGAAGGCTCTCTGCCAGTAAGTTTTATTTAAGGTAAAGTTGCATTATTACTTAAGTGATGGTAAATAAAGTATAACAATTATGTGTGTACTCCCTGCGTTGTGTTCCTAATACTTAATGTGTAATTTTACATTGATTATGTGGACCTGCATATTTGTCAACTGGCACAATCCTGGTCCCATAGGTGCTGGTTAATAAAATGTTTGCTATATATGTATACAAAGTTGAAGGGGAGATTGTTTCTAAATTTGCCAAAGACAACAAAATGTTGGAGTCAGATTTATAATAAGAACATTTTGGTGTAATAAATGTGGTATATCAGCATGGGTCTTTTGGGAAGCGGCAATCAAGATTGGAAAGCTTCTTTATTCATACTTTTCAGCACCTGAGGCTGATCCAGATTTTGGATCAGGACTTCTGAGGCCAGTATTTTCAGGAATGCAGAGCTTGTAGTCCTACAAAGAGTTGAAGTGTCCTGAACACACACACACACACACACACCCCACACACATCTTCTCCCCCCCCCACACACACACACCACACACACACCACACACACACACATACATACACACACCCCACACACATACACACACACACCCCATACACACACACACACACACCCCCCCCACACACACACACACACCTTTTATGGCACTAGCTGCAGTAAGTTCAAATGTCAAGTGTGAATGACAGCCAGTAACAGTTGTGAATGGATAAATGACCACACGGGCAGGTGGGTAGGGAGGCAGAGACATGGTGTGGCTGGTGGGTGAGTAGCTGAGTCGGGACATAGATCAGAGGTGGTGTTTGAATTGGATGGAGTGTGTAGTAAGTCTGCTCAGGGATAGGATTGTCTTGAGGATGAGTCAAGTTGAGTTGGGAGGTTAAAGGGGCTAGACATTTGTGACAGGAGACCAGTCAGATGCTGGAGGCTGGTCAAGTCATGGGGAGTGTCAGTTCAGATTGAGGAAGTGGATGTGTCGTGAAGGCCTAGACAGGTTGGAGGGCTATTCGCAGAGGTTGAAGGAGAAATTGGGGATCTTTATCTCTGATATCTCCTGGGTATCTACCCAGGGAATTATGTTGGAACTGTCCAAAATTTGTTACTCTAATCTGGGATCAGAGGCTGTCTCAAGGAGTCCCAGGAAACAGGAAAATCCCCGTTGAACATTCAAATGTGTGGGTGGTCCAATGTGACTCTTGGATCAAATGTCTGTTTGATCTGAAGACTAGAAAATCTGGGTTGCAATGTTTTGGAACTAGTGACAGTTTTGCTGTTTAGGTTATATTCTGGAAAAAAGCAAAATTTGAGGGAGAGAATCACAAGAAGGCCTCAGATATATAAAGCATCTTAGACAGATGAAGAACAAATCACCGAGTTCCGATTCCCATTTATATGTAAATTAGGAGCAACAAAACGTCAAGTTCTGGACAACAAAGTCATGAAAGACGAGGTGTCAGTAAATGCGAAGGCAAATGAGATTTTTTTTGGTGATATCGATTGGGATAAAATGTTGAACATGATTCAAGAAGGGCACCCTGTTTTGAATAGGGCTATGGAATGTTTTGCATCAACCTGTGCAGAAAGATTTGGCATCAACATCTCACACAAAAGATAGTAATGGCCCTTTAGCATTGCAGAAATTCTTGGCCTTGATTAATCTCTGGGATTGGTCTTGAATCTCTTCCTCCAAAGAAAGTAAAACCCAAAGGGTACCCACTGAACTAAACTTGACAATCCTTCAGTGCCTTGTGGTTGTGAATATGCTTTTGAGGCAGGCGAATGTCATTGATCTAATATAAATCATGTTGGAAGTTTTAAAAACATTTTTCTCCTCCTCCGTTCTCGGGATGTGTTGCTGGCAAGACCAGTTTTTCTGAGCTTCCCAGATTGCTTTTCAGTAGGTAGTGTTGGTGAGCGATGGATTTAAATTGCTGACCACCTGGTCAAGAAACTCTCAGAATACTGTTGGGTAGTGAGTTGCAGGATTTTGACTATGCGGTGAAGAAAAAGCAGTGAGGTACTTCCAAGACTGTATGGTGTATGACTTGGAGGTGATATCCTGATGTGCCTGCTATCTTCAAAGGCATGTGAGAGGGAGGAAAGGAACCAGAGTGAACTGCTGATCTGTTTGTGAATGGAAATAGCTTTAGGTTCTTCCATCTCGCTTCCATTTATCACTTTGGCTTCTCCACATCCCACCCCACCCCACAGAGATGTGGTCTCTTCAATCAGCTCACTCAAGCGATTGCTGTCTAAAAGCAAGCCTGGACAATATGTTGTCTACTCTGTTCTGTGTGCCAAAGTGGGAGACCAGAGAGCGATTTGGAGCAGGAACCATTGTTTCTGCTTCCTACTGTTCATTGTTCAGGCTGGACCTGGCTTTCCTGGCTGAGCCTCAAAGCTTCACTTAACTGCTGCAGTGGCCAATGGATAAAGGTCATTTGTTTTTGAAGGTGACCTGTTACTTGCGAGTAGATTTTTAGAAAGGGATGCTGCAGCTTGGAGAGCTTTTGCAGTTTAAAATAAAAGTGCTAAATTTAGCCCTGCTTCAGCTGGAGTCATATTTTTCTCTCCTGAGGAAAATGTAGCAATTTTTAAAAAAACTCAATGTCAGTGTTAGCCTGACCAAATAGGGCTCCAGTGTAAATCGGTGAGAACCTGTCTCCCACTCAAATAATCATTGCTAGGTTTAAGTTAGGTCATCATGCTGTTTGTTGTATTGTACTGCTGGAGTCCGTAATGATATACCCCTATAATGAGATTTTGATGATAGAAATCAGTGAACTCTGATTTCTCTTTCAACAATCACTGGAATAACTGACCACTGTGTTACTTTCTGGGTTTTGTTGCATTCTGTGCTTTTGAGTTTCAGACTTAAAGACTTCTAATCACGTCTGCAGCTCAGATGGTGTCCCCAACACCCAATAGTTTTGGGAGGGGATTGAGAAAATGATGTAGAGCTGAGAGTTTTGTGATGGCTCTGCAATAGGCTTGTGCCCATTTATTTAATCCCAACTGGCAAATAGGACAGTGTCGAGTCTGTACAAATAAGTGCCCTGAGGAGTCCATCACATGGTGGGGGAGGGGTGCGGTGGTGTACCGAAAGTCAGGATTGGGTGTGGAAGCGGGGTTAAGGACAAGGTTTTGCTTCGGACAAGTTAAACCAGTTGTGCCCAGAAGAAGCAGAGTTTACTCTAATGAGCTTCGATCAGGGTCAAGAAGAGGAACAGCCCATAATTAACCCTTCGAGGACTGTGTTTTCTCACTGGATACAAAATGTTGCTCTGTCAGCTATAGTTAAACGTAGCCTAGAAATGCTGCACTAATCTAATCCTAAGGGTTTGCACATAAACTACAGCTCATTACAGAATGCTGCAAGTACACAAAAACAAAATGGGTTTATTTTATAGTATCTTGAACAAGGAGCATTTACCTGTACTTTTATTCTACAAATTTAAAGTTAGTATTTTAAGTATAGTCGAGGGGATTAAAGTTGTTTTTAATTTGAAGGTTATTAAGCATAGAGACTGAAGTTGTCAGTCAAAATGTTCAAAGTAAAATTGGATAAACCCTTGAAGAGGTATGTTGGCAAGATCTAAGTAAAGAGCAAGAGAGGAGGATTAAAGTAACTAACTGATCAGGAGCTAGACCAACCAACGTACAAAGGATGGAATTCCCCAGGGTATTAAAATAGGCCATTGGGCCTCATCTGCTGCTTTGTTAACTACAGCAATTCTGTCTCAAATTAATTGCTGTTCTTCCCTTATATATTAATCCACTTACTTCCCATTAGTAACTACTCTCCTTTTAATTTATTTTGTATTTGTCTCCATTCTGTATCTGAAATGTCCTCTGTGTAAAACCTTATTCTTCTGGAACTGGAACAGATACAGAAATTGCTGGAAATGCTCAGCAGGTCTGGCAGCATCGGTGGTGAGAAATCCGGGTTAACATTTCAAGGCAAGTGACCCTTCCTCAGAAGGGTTCTGAGGAAGGGTCACTTGACCAGAAACATTAACTGTGATTTCTTTTCACAAATGCTGTCAAACCTGCTGAGCTTTTCCAGCAACTTGTGTTTTTGTTTCTGGTTTAAGCAGCCGTAATTCTTTCAGTTTTTATTTCTTATTTTTCTGGGGTTTTTTTTCAACAGCTCTGAGCTGATTTAGAAGTATATCCTTTCCTTCTGTGACAAAGTTCTTGTGGTATCGTTATCTGCCAGTTCAGATAATTACCATTGAAACTTCTGAAAATCTTAGGAGCAATATGCCATTTCAAAAGTTGGATGATGCTGGTAGCTTTCTTTTCAATTGTTGTAACTCCCATTTGTAAGCCACATTGAAGGCTTCAGGCAAACTTAGTGGATCTGTTTGACCGATCTGAACTCGTCTTAACTGTTTGTAGGAACGAGGGGAGTTTGAGTCCTGCCAATAAAGGAAAATGACCCAGGGCGAGAGATGACATGGAAACTCAGCAAAGCCAGAATACCACATGTCACCATGTGAAAAGTGGAAAACAATTAACAGCTTATTTTTGACAGGGAAATTGGTATGATGAAAATATACTTGTTACAGCAAATTATTTTTATCAGACTGAGTGAATTGATGAACAGAATGCAATTATGCTAAATCTGTCTTAAAATATTTTTGAAATAGAGGAATAATTTGCACAAAATTGTTTCAATTCCACATATTATCTGAGTGCTTAATCTTGGCACTTTCCAAAAGTAAATCCCTGTTTTATTATTAATTCCTGCTTTATTTTACTTCCTTCTTCTTTAAACCGAGAACAAGGAATGTGCTATCGAACTTCCTGAGATTACTGAATATTTGGTGCCCAGTTCCAAATAGCAGACCTGATAAAGACAGGAAGGAATTGGGTTTTCTGATTTTAAATAACAATTTTAACTGAGTCAAAAATAGTGGGTTCAAGTCCTACTCTAAGGCACACAATCTTGGGTTATATTAGGGAGCGGTATCAAAAGATTATTGTGATTTTGGAAGTTTCTTCTCGAGTTGAGTTGAAAGTGAAACACTTTTCCTTATTTTAGCTTTACCGTTCTGTGTCAAAGAACACATTGGCAGAATTTGAAGAGGAGGGAGTTTTTCTCATCTTCCATTAACATCACCCAAAAAAAAGTCAGTCACCTATTTCATTGCTGTTACTTAATTCTTGCTGTGTGCAAAGTGATTGCCAGGTTCAGCTATTTAAGTTGTTGCACTTCAAAGGTAATTTGCTGTGCGGGAAGCATTCATGTGATGTTTCTAGAAAATGTGATAAATTACTCAGTTGATGCAAGTCTGCATTCATTACAAGTTGTGTTTCTTTTTCTCTGACTTGTATTCCCTTTGTAAGAAGTCTAATTGATTTTTGTTGTTACTTTTTAAACTTGTACGACTGTCTGTCCTTGTATAACGAGCACATGGTTCTTTGCTTACAGCTGAAACAACTGTGTTGTGAATTGATGGTGCAAACGCAAACTCGAAGCCTTTTCACAGGAGAAAATTGTCGAACAAATTAGCAACTTGTCTTCTGTTTGCCGCTTAACCAGGGTAAACTGAGAAATTTTGCTTTTGTATAAGTGCAACACATTTTGTTAGTGAATCATATTCATCCTCAGTGAACTTGTATGTGTGTGCCAAACTAATAATGCTCCGTACAATTTGTAAAAGTTTGGGTGGTTGACAGAATTCTCTGGCCACCAGCTGTTTGCTATCATCCAATGCTATTTCCTTCTGTTTGCTAATAGTATTAGGTAACGCACCTGATTGACTTGTCAAAGATGAGACTTGTAAGGGGATATTGCCAGGCAATTTGTTTGGAGAAGGTGGAATCTTACCTTCACCCTATGTCCACATGCACCTCCCAAAAGAGATCATTGGTGAATGGATCTTTTATCTGAGTTAATTTTCCCCTCTTTTCAAAAGTACAAAGAGGGAACTGTCTTCCCAGTATTCTGTTAAATCAGTAGCTACACTACACAGGCAAGGAAGACTCCAGTCAGTATTGTTTGCTAGCCTTGCTACTACACCTGGTTGTAGTGACATTGGAACTGGGAGGTATTTCCGCCCTCACTTGTTGTCCTGAAACCTCTGCCGAAGTGCTGTTATGGCTGGTGGGTTGAGAAGAGGATGAGACTACCTGTGATGCCTTCTGAAATAAGCATCACAATGCACCATGTTCTCTCACATTAGCATGATTGTCTCTACTGCCAACTGGAGCTGAGGTTGTCTATAGAACCAGCATGAGGGCAGACCTGCAGGAGAGGAGGAGGAGGAAATACTGAGAGAAGGAGTCATTGTTCTTGAGATGTTTGGAAAATCAAGCTCTAATGTAAATAACAGAATGGAATTTAGTAGATCAGAGTTTTACCCTTTAAGTAATGTGAATGTTGTTCGAATTGTTTCTGGGTTTTTTGTGTGTTTATAGAGTCAAAACTGCAGTTAAAACAGGAGTGAATTAAAGTTGAATTGCATTGCAGTAAAACTGTTCGCATGTTTACCTAGTCATTGCAAGGAGAAATTATTTAAGTTTCAACAAATCTTTGGGCTCAGTCTTTACATTGTCCTTATCATAACTCCTATCGGTGACTCTGATAGTGTTTAGTAAGGTTTTGGGTGTATGTGCAAGACAAACTGACACAGTCATTTGAAAGCCATAAGGATTCTGCTCTTTATAAACAGCAACACAGAGAGTACAAAAGCAAAGTTAGGCCTCAATAGAGTTTTGTGACCATTTCTGACACCACAATTTAAGAAGGACATTAAGGTCTTCGAAAAAGTACAAAATGGATGTAATAGAATGGTACCAGGGATGAGGAACTTCAGTTATGTAAAGACACAAGAGAATCTAGGATTGAAAGTTTGGGAGAAGATTTGTAGCTCGGGTGCTCGTTGTTGTGGTTCTGTTCACCGAGCTGGGAATTTGTGTTGCAAACGTTTCGTCCCCTGTCTAGGTGACATCCTCAGTGCTTGGGAGCCTCTTGTGAAGGCTTTTCAAGAGGCTCCCAAGCACTGAGGATGTCACCTAGACAGGGGACAAAACGTTTGCAACACAAATTCCCAGCTCGGCGAACAGAACCACAACAATCTAGGATTGATCTCAAAAGAGCAGAGAAGGCGAAAGGAAATACAAATCCTTAATCAAGAAACAAAAAAAATCTGCAGATGCTGGTAATCAAAAACAAAAACATAAATTGCTGGAAAATCTCAGTAGGTCTGGCAGCAGCTGTGAGAGAAGGCAGAGGTTTGGGTCTAATGATCCCTCTTCAGAACTGACGCGCTGTTCTGAATAAAAGGTTCACTAACCCCAAAATGGTAACTTTGCAATCTCCCCACAGATGTCACCAGGCCTGCTGACTTTTTCCAGCAATTTCTGTTTTTGTTCCTTATAGAGTCATAGAGATGTACAGCATGGAAACAGACCCTTCGGTCCAACCTATCCATGCTGACCAGATATCCCAACTCAATCTAGGCCCACCTGCCAGCACCTGGCCCATATCCCTCCAAATCCTTCCTTTTCATTTACCCATCCAAATGCCTCTTAACTGATGCAATTGTACCAGCCTCCACCACTTCCTCTGGCAGCTCATTCCATACACACACATACCACCCTCTGCATGAAAAGTTGCCCTTGGGTCTCTTTTATATCTTTCCCCTCTCACCATAAACCTATGCCCTACAGTTCTGGACTCCCCGACCCTAGGGAAAAGACTTTGTCTATTTACCATATCCATGCCCCTTATAATTTTGTAAACCTCTATATGGTCACCCCTCATCCTCCGATGCTCCAGGGAAAATAACTCCAGCCTGTTCAGCCTCTCCCTATAACTCAAATCCTCCAACCCTGGCAACATCCTTGTGAATCTTTTCTGAACTCTTTAAAGTTTCACAACATCTTTCCGATAGGAAGGAGACCAGAATTGCATGCAATATTCCAACAGTGGCCTAACCGATGTCCTGTACAACTGCAACATGACCTCCCAACTCCTGTACTCAATGCTCTGACCAATAAAGGAAAGCATACCAATCGCCTTCTTCACTGTCCTATCTAACTGTGACTCCACTTTCAAGGAGCTATGAACTTGCACTCCGAGGTCTCGTTGTTCAGCAACACTCCCTAGGACCTTACCATTAAGTGTATAAGTCCTGCTAAGATTTGCTTTCCCAAAATGCAGCACCTCGCATTTATCTGAATTAAACTCCATCTGCCACTTCTCAGCCCATTGGTCCATCTGGTCAAGGTCCTGTTGTAATCTGAGGTAATCCTCTTTGCTGTCCACTACACCTCCAATTTTGGTGTCATCTGCAAACTTACTAACTGTACCTCTTATGCTCACATCCAAATCATTTATATAAATGACAAAAAGTAGAGGGCCCAGCACCAATCCTTGTGGCACTCCACTGGTTACAGGCCTCCAGTCTGAAAAACAACCCTCCACCACCATCCTCTGTCTTCTACCTTTGAGCCAGTTCTATACCCAAATGGCTAGTTCTCGCTGTATTCCGTGAGGTTTAACCTTGCTATCCAGTTTCCCAAGAAGTCCGTATAGATCACATCTACTGCTCTGCCCTCATCAATCCTCTTTATTACTTTCTCAAAAAACTCAATCAAGTTTGTGAGACATGACTCCCCCCACACAAAGCCATATTGACTATCCCTAATCAGTCCTTGCCTTTGCAAATATATGTACATCCTGTCCCTCAGGATTCCCTCCAACAGCTTGCCCACCGCCAAGGTCAGGCTCACCAGTCTAGTTCCCTGGTTTGTCTTTACCGCCCTTCTTAAACAGTGGCACCACGTCTGCCAACCTCCAGTCTTCGAGCACCTCACCTGTGACTATCAATGATACAAATATCTCAGCAAGAGGCCCAGCAATCACTTTTCTAGCTTCCCACAGAGTTCTCAGGTACACCTGATCTGGTCCTGGGGATTTATCCACCTTTATGCGTTTCAAGACATCCAGCACTTCCCCCTCTGTAATATGGACATTTTTCAAGATATCACCATCTATTTCCCTACAGTCTATAACTTCCATATCCTTTTCCACAGTAAATACTGATGCAAAATACTCACCCATTTTCTGCGGCTCCACACAAAGGACACCTTGCTGATCTTTGAGGGGCCCTATTCTCTCCCTAGTTATCCTTTTGTCCTGAATGTATTTGTAAAAACACTTTGGATTCTCCTTAACTCTATTTGCCAAAGGTCTCTCATGCCCCCTTTTTGCCCTCCTGATTTCCCTCTTAAGTATACTCCTACAGCCTTTATACTCTTCGAAGGATTCACTCAATCTATCCTGTCTATACCTTATATATGCTTTCTTCTTTTTCTTAACCAAACCCTCAATTTCTTTAGTCATCCAGCATTTCCTATACATACCAGCCTTCCCTTTCACCCTGACAGGAATATACTTTTCCTGGATTCTCATTATCTCATTTCTGAAGGCTTACCATTTTCCAGCCGTCCCTTTACTTGCGAATATCTGCCTCCAATCAGCTTTCGAAAGTTCTTGCCTAATACCATCAAAATCGGCCTTTCTCCAATTTAGAACTTCAACTTTTAGATCTGGTCTATCCTTTTCCATCACGATTTTAAAACGAATAGAATTATGGTCACTGGCCCCAAAGTGCTCCCCCACTGACACCTCAGTCACCTATCCTGCCTTATTTCCCAAGAGTAGGTCAAGTTTTGCATCTTCTCTCGTAGGTACATCCACATACTGAATCAGAAAGTTTTCTTGTACACACTTAACAAATTCCTCTCCATCTAAACCCTTAATACTATGGCAGTCCCAGTCTATGTTTGGAAAGTTAAAATCCCCTATCATAACCTCCCTATTATTTTTGCAGATAGCTGAGATCTCCTTACAAGTTTGTTTCTCAATTTCCTTCAGACTATTGGGGGGTCTATAATACAATCCCAATAAGGTGATCATCCCTTTCTTATTTCTCAGTTCCACTCAAATAACTTCCCTGGATGTATTTCCAGGAATATCCTCCCTCAGCACAGCTGTAATGCTATCCCTTATCAAAAATGCCACTCCCCCTCCTCTCTTCCCTCCCTTTCTATCCTTCCTGTAGCATTTGTATCCTGGAACATTTAAGCTGCCAGTCCTGCCCATCCCTGAGCCATGTTTCTGTAATTGCTATGATATCCCAGTCCCATGTTCCTAACCATGCCCTGACTTCCTCTGCCTTCCCTGTTAGGCCCCTTGCATTGAAATAAATGCAGTTTAATTTATTAGTCCTACCTTGTTCCTACCTGCCGTGACTGTTTGACTCGCTTCTGTTCTCAGCTGTACCCATCTCAGATCGATCTCTTTCCTCACTATCTCCCTGGGTCCCACCCCTCCCCCCCTCCTTACTAGTTTAAATCCTCCCGAGCAGGTCTAGCAAATTTCCCTGCCAGTATATTAGTCTCCTTCTAATTTAGGTGCTATCTGTCCTTCTTGTACAGGTCACATCTACCCCAAAAGAGATTCCAATGGCCCAAAAATGTGAATTCTTCTCCCACACACCAGTTCCTCAGCCATGCATTCATCTGCTCTATCCTCTTATTCCTGCCCTCACTAGCTCGTAGCACTGGGAATAATCCAGATATTACTACCCTTGAGGACCTCTTTAAATTTCTACCTAACTCTCTGTAATCTCCCTTCAGAATCTCAACCTTTTCCCTTCCTATATCGTTGGTTCCAATGTGGACAATGCCCTCTTGCTGGCCCCTCTCCCCCGTGAGAACATTCTGCACCCTCTCTGAGACATCCTTGATCCTGGCACCAGGGAAGCAATACACCATTCTGATTTTTCTCTGCTGCCATAGAAACGTCTGTACCCTCTGACTACAGAATCCCCTAACACAATTGATCTCTTGGAAGCCAACGTACCCCTCATTGCATTAGAGCCAGTCTCAATACCAGAAACTTGGCTGTTTGTGCTACATTCCCTGAGAATCCATCACCCCTTAAATTTTCCAAATCAGCATACCTGTTTGAAATGGGTATATCCACAAAAGACTCCTGCCCTAGGTGCCTACCTCTCTTACCTTTCCTGGAGTTAACCCATCTATGTGACTATATCTGAGACTTCCCGCCCCCCTTCCTGTAACTACCGTCCATTACATACTGTTGCTGTTGCAAATTCCTCATCACTTCTAACTGTCTCTCCAACCGATCCATTCGATCTAATAAGGTTCGCATCCAACAGCATTTATGGCAGATATAATCCGCAGTAACCCTTAAACTCCCTTTAAACTCCCACATCTGACAAGAAGTACATATCACTCTACTAAAGGCCATTTTTGCTCCTGCACAATCTACAGACTCAGAAAATAACACCGTTTTATTCCTCTACAAAATACTGTCCCAGGTTAAATGAATAGTTATGGTTTATATTTTAAGTTTAATCAAGGGACATATCTCCAAAAACACATAATCAAGAAAAAACCCACTCTACTCACTACTGCAGCCTTTCTATTGGACACACTTAAAACAACGATTAACTTATCTGATTCTGTGTTGTTAACTTTGCCCAAACTGGTTCCTCCAAGGTTAGTTGTGAAACTCACCGTTTGTTAATGTTTCCAGATGTACTCCGATGTCCAACGATGCATGAATTCAAAACAGCAAAGGCAGTAACTGTGCAGGTTCTCTCTCTCTCTCTCTGTCCTGCACTGTCCTCACCATGTGCTTCCTTTGTCTGCAGTTGTCCCTTTTAAAACTGCTGTTGTTTTGACTTTTTTTTCCAAAGTTCCAAAACCATGCAACAGCATATAAAACAGTAATTGCTGTTCCTGGAATTCGAGGAAATCACCTCCAACACCTAAAATACCTTTGTTTCAAAAAAAAAAGGAGCAGCTGTTACAGCCAGAAATTTTTCCTGTCCTCCATTTTGGGTAATCATGAAGTCTTTTGATTGGTTAAACTAGGAGTAACGGTTTATTTTATTTTTTTTTTTAATTTCTTTTTTTTTTCTTAATTTTACCGCGTGCTCCTTCTCCAAGGACACCCGAGAGTAACGGTTTCTAGCCGCAGAAAGGTCATTTATCAGAGGATTTAAGGTCATTAGTAAATAGACCAGCGGTGACATATGAAAAAGCATTCTTAAAGAACAAGTCATGATTATCTGGATTACAGTGTCTGAAAAGGTAAAAGCAGAATGTTATAACCTTCAAAAGAAAACCATAAATACTAGGAAGAGACAAGTTAGCAGTGTTATTGGGATAGAGTCGGGGAGTGAAACTAATCAATAGTTTTCCAAAGCATAGGCACAATGGGTCTTGTGGCCTTCTGCTGTCTGTCACTCTGAGATCTAATGAGATACTGACAGTCTTCTACCTCCTATTGATCAGTGTACTGGTGATTTGGAAGAGTTGCTTTTTGTTCTTGCTCAGCGTTAACGTGCATGTGTGATATTATTTTGGGCCACTTCGCTGCTGTCAGTCTTGTGTAATCAAAATAGAATTGTCAACAATCAGACTGTGATTGTGGTATTTGAGTTGTTGCTTTTCAGTCATTAGTCTCATCCATTATGTGAAAGGCCAGCATCAGGAGCCAGGTTTAGAACTTAATTTCTAAAATATACACTGCGTCCGAACGTTATAAATCTGTAGCTGACAATAAGGATAGGGATCCCCCACTGTCACTTTTGCTCTAAGCTTTCATAAAATGCTATTCTGTCATGGACGTGGTGTCTCAAGACGAGCATTTGTTGGCAATCCCAAATTACCCTTATAATAGTAAAATACTGCAGCTGAGCTAAATCTGAAATAAAAGCAGCAAGTACGAGAGAATCTCAATATGGAGACAGAAACACAGTTAACAATTCGAGTCCAGCATGACTTTTCTTTGGAACCATGTGTCATTTGAACCTGAAATATTAACTTTCTCCCTCCTGCAGATGTTGACAGACCCGATGATTTTCTCCAGCTTTTTCTTTTTCATCCTAATTACCCTCGAACTGGGTGACTTGTTAGGCCATTTCAGAAGGTGGTTAGGAGTCAACAATATTCTTATATTGATCTGTAGTCACATGCAGGCCAGACTGGGTAAGGATGGCAGATTTCCCTCCCTAAAGATTTAACTTTCAAGTTTAATTGGATTTAACTTTCACAAGTTGCCATGGTGGGATTTGAATTCATTCTCCCACAGCATTATTGAACCTCTGGATTATTGGGCCACTGACATGACCCTAAGATCGTCATCTTCCCCCCTTCACCATGATACTGGTCGTCCAACTCTTGTGGAAGAATAAACCTTGGTCAGACTTATTTCTGCTTCTGGCAATGGACTTCAAATAAACATGGTCCATTCCCTCTCCTTCATAATCGTAAGTCCAAAAGATCACTTCATCGAGAGGGTGTAGGTTTAGGGTGAGAGGGGAAAGATATAAAAGAGACCTAAGGGGTAACTTTTTCGCTCAGAGGGTGGTGCATGTATGGAATGTGCTGCCAGAGGAAGAGGTGGAGGCAAGTACAATTACAGTATTTAAAAGGCATCTGGATGGGTATATGAATATGAAGGGTTTCAAGAGATGTGGGCCAAGTGCTGGCAAATGGGACTAGATTAAATTAGGATGTCCAGTCGGCATGGGCGAGTTGGACCAAAGGATCTGTTTCCATGTTGGTCATCTTTATGACCCTCTGACTCTATCTCCTTTATTTTGTTACATAATGTTCAGTAGTGAATTGGCCAGGAATGAGTTGAGTATTTGCTGATGAATGGGTGAACATTTTGGCATATATTTTGGTTTTATTTATTGTTACTTCACCTTGTCTCGATTGAAATCAGATGTGATGGTTTCATTCTGAGGTTGTCAGTAGAAGTGACAGAGTAGTAGTTTTCAAAACTGAACCCTTTGAGCTCACAAGATGCCTTATGAAGAAAGGTTGAGGAAGCTCAGGCTTTTCTCATTGGAGCGAAAAAGAACGAGGTGACTTGATAGAGGTGTACAAGATGATGAGGCATAAATAGTGTGGATAGCTGGAGAGTTCTTCCCAGGATGGAAATGTATATCACAAGGGGGCATAATCTTAAGGTGATTGGTGGAAGGTTTATGGGAGATGTCAGAGGTAGGTTCTTTCCACAGAGAGTGGTAGTTGAGTCAGATACATTAGGGACATTTAAGTAACTCTTGGATAGGCACATGGAATATCGTCTAGGAGAAAGTGAGGACTGCAGATGCTGGAGAAAATGTGTTGCTGGAAAAGTGCAGCAGGTCAGGCAGCATCCAAGGAGCAGGAGAATCGATGTTTCGGGCATGAGCCCTTCTTCAGGAATGAGGAGAGTGTGCCAAGCAGGCTAAGATAAAAGGTAGGGAGGAGGGACTTGGGGGAGGGGCGTTGGAAATGTGATAGGTGGAAGGAGGTTAAGGTGACGGTCATAGGCCGGAGTGGGGGTGGGGGCGGAGAGGTCAGGAAGAAGATTGCAGGTTAGGAAGGCGGTGCTGAGTTCGAGGGTTGGGACTGAGACAAGGTCAGTGGAGGGGAAATGAGAAAACTGGAGAAATCTGCGTTCATCCCTTGTGGTTGGAGGGTTCCTAGGCGGAAGATGAGGCGCTCTTCCTCCAGCCGTCGTGTTACTATGGTCTGGCGATGGAGGAGTCCAAGGACTTGCATGTCCTTGGTGGAGTGGGAGGGGGAGTTGAAGTGTTGAGCCACGGGGTGGTTGGGTTGGTTGGTCCCGGGTATCCCCAGAGGGGTTCTCTGAAACGTTCCGCAAGTAGGCAGCCTGTCTCCCCAATATAGAGGAAGCCACATCGGGTGCAGCGGATGCAGTAAATGATGTGTGTGGAGGTGCAGGTGAATTTGTGGCGGATATGGAAGGATCCCTTGGGGCCTTGGAGGGAAGTAAAGGGGGAGGTGTGGGCGCAAGTTTTGCATTTCTTGCGGTTGCAGAGAAAGGTGCTGGGAGTGGAGGTTGGGTTGGTGGGGGGGGGTGTGGACCTGACGAGGGAGTCACGGAAGGAGTGGTCTTTTCAGAACGCTGATAGGGGAGGGGAGGGAAATATACCCCTGGTGGTGGGGTCCGTTTGGAGGTGGTCGGAAATGACGACGGATGATATGATGTATATGAAGGTTGGTGGGGTGTTCGGTGAGGACCAATGGGGTTCTGTCCTGGTGGCAATTGGAGGGGCGGGGCTCAAGGGCAGAGGAGTGGGAAGAGGAGGAGATGCGGTGGAGAGCATCGTCGATAACGTCTGGGGGGAATTTGCAGTCTTTGAAGAAGGAGGCCATCTGGGTTGTTCAGTATTGGAACTGATCCTCCTGGGAGCAGATGCGGCGGAGACTAAGGAATTGGGAATATGGGTTGGCATTTTTACAGGGGGCAGGGTGGGAGGAGGTGTAGTCTAGGTAGCTGTGGGAGTCGGTCGGTTTATAGTAAATGTCCGTGTTGATTCGGTCGCCCGAGATAGAAATGGAGAGGTCTAGGAAGGGGAGGGAGGAGTCTGAGACGGTCCAGATAAATTTGAGGTCAGGGTGGAAGGTGTTGGTAAAGTGGATGAACTGTTCAACCTCCTCGTGGGAGCACGAGGCAGCGCCGATACAGTTATCGATGTAGCGGAGGAAAAGGTGGGGGGTGGTCCCCTCCAGCCACCTTGTCTCAGTCCCAACCCTCGAACTCAGCATCAACTTCCTAACCTGCAATCTTCTTCCTGACCTCTCCACCCCAGCCCCCATTCCGGCCTATCACCCTCACCTTAACCTCCTTCTACCTATCACATTTCCAACGTCCCTCCCCCAAGTCCCTCCTCCCTACCTTTTATCTTAACCTGCTGGACACACTCTCCTCATTCCTGAAGAAGGGCTCATGCCCGAAACATCGATTCTCCTGCTCCTTGGATGCGCTTTTCCAGCGACACATTTTCAACATGGAAGATAGTACAATGCAGGTTAGTTTGACCTTAGAGTTGAGTAAAAATTTGACACAGCATCTAATCTATGTTTATGAATACAGTAACATTGCTCTTGTACCCCCCCCCCCCCCCCCCCCCACCCATTACCATACTTCAAAATGAAGCTGCTATTGTGGACAGTTCAGGGAAATTAATTACCATGTCATTGCAAGGGAGAAAAGAACCGAAACCCTCAGTGTAGTTTCGAGGTCCAGTCAGTTGCAGGTTTCTCTCTGTAGCTGTTGAGCTGAGATGACACCTGACCATTTTCAAACCTGTTTTGTCGGCCTTAATTATTTACTATTTTTGGTCCAGATTAGCCATGGAACAATTCACTAAACAAGCAGTCACATCTAAACCTATACAGAAGCACCACTTTGCATTGTTTTCCCTCAAAACAACTCCTGCAATGTGGCTGTAGTTTGCGAGTTCATGGCTTTAAACACAGAAAGGGCTTGCAAGTGACCCTTCTGCCTGTAGATGTGCGAGTACCCTCCTCTCTGTTTTTCTGGTGGCCAAGGAGTAACTGGATGGAAGCTTTTTTCTTTCCTGGGCAAATTGGTCTCTCATTCTGAGGAGCTTGAACTGTTTGGCAAGGTTCATGTGAATCTGCTTTCTGCACAATAACAGCTGAACATGACAGGAAAGCAGATGCATCCAATTCACTGGTATCTATGATTTGTTTGGGAGGAATTTCAAACATCTCCTTGTTCAAGGTCTTGTTTTCTTCTTGGGTGCTGGGAAACTTTTAAGGTTGTTTCCGCTTTCCCCAAAATATATCGACTGAACATCCAAGTTGTAATCTGAATTTTTTCCAGAAAAGGCCGCAGTTGCCGATGAGTGATGTGGGAACTGTTTGTTAAATGTTGACAAAGGAACAGTTTGCTTCCCTAGTTATATTGTGTAAATTCTTGAGTGCTTGGTTAAAAGAGAGGCAAATTTTAATCATGGTTCATTTTTCAATGACATCTCATGGCTGGAGTCAATTTCAATGCCCTATTGCCACCCCAGGGGCTGTATTCTCACTAACTCGTTTATCATCAGAGTAATTTTTAAAATAAAACACTTTGATTCAGAAATCACTTTGCTCTATGCCCCTCCTCTTCCACCTTCTCTCCTTTTATCCCTTCAAAATAAATCAGCCAAGTAGCAACAATATACTCTGTAATTGTGTTGACATATGGGGGTAATTAGACTTTCAGAGAAGCAGCATAAGAATAATTTAATTATGTTTTTAATTGTCAAATCTCCAATAAACTTAAAGCCATAACACTTTGAAAACACACTTCCTGGACACAACTGTGTTTATATTGATACAAAGCAATAGGCACTAGTTAAAATGTTTTTTTTTTCAAAACACATACTTCTGCATTCAAAGAGCCATCGCCCTAAACTCACCTTCCACAGACTGGTGGGGTCACAGATTACTATTACACCTGCACAAAGCTGGAAGATTTTAACTAGGCAATTCTGATCTTATTTGAATCCAGGCCTCCTGGTAGGGACACTACCACTGCACCTCAGGAGCCCCTAGAAGCTATATAGTAAGTGAGGTTTAGTTAATCCCAGATTCTGCCTTGTTAGAGCACTGTTTCCTAAAGAAGCAGGAGGAGAAAGTGAGGACTGCAGATGCTGGAGATCAGAGCTGAAAATGTGTTGCTGGAAAAGCGCAGCAGGTCAGGCAGCATCCAAGGAACAGGAGAATCGACGTTTCGGGCATCAGCCCTCTGAAGAAGGGCTGATGCCCGAAACGTCGATTCTCCTGTTCCTTGGATGCTGCCTGACCTGCTGCGCTTTTCCTAAAGAAGCAGTCAAGTCTTGCTCTTAAAGAATCAGACATATAGACCATTGTTGCATTTTAACAGCAAGCCATCATTACTGTGCATCCATTCACCCTTTTTGGATGACGTCCCTTATGTAAGTAAGTACTTAGAGTTATAGAGATGTACAGCATGGAAACAGACCCTTCAGTCCAACTCATCCATGCCAACCAGATATCCTAACCTGATCTAGTCCAATTTGCCAGCACTTGGCCCATATCCCTCTAAACCCTTCCTATTCAGATACCCATCCGAATGTTGTAATTGTACCAGCCTCTACCACTTCCCTGGCTACTCATTCCATGGACACACCACCCTCTGCATGATAAAGTTACCCGTTAGGTCCCTTGTAAATTTTTCCCCTCTCACCCTATGCCCTCTTGTTCTGGACTCCCCCACCCCAGGGAAAAGAATAAAAGCTGCTAATGATGAATGGGCAATAAATCGTGGTGTGAATCATTTTTCAACTTTAATAGATATTGTTCTTACCATCCAAATTAAATAGTTCATATTCCAACAGTAGGAAGGTTGAGTATATAATCAAGGCTGATACTTCAGTGTTGTTGCAAGGTGACTTTAGCTCAAGGCTTTGTCTACTTGCTGTGAAAAAATGTATAAGATCAAACAACACTATTTGAAGAGCAGAGCTCTGCTGACATCCTGGTCAGCATTCTTCCTTCAACCATTGCTGCAAAAAATAACAAACTACCCACATATTCAGTTATTGTTTGAGCTTAAATTGGCCATTGCCTTTCTCTATGTGACCATGGCATCCTGAACTTGTGACTAAGGCTGTCAGTATTCAGAGTAATCTGTGCTGGTAAATTCTGCATTTTTATCTAATTATATTCCAACAGTTCCTCTAAATTTAACTCTGCCAGACTGGCTGAATATCTCAGGACTTTGCTCATTGGTCTCCCTGTAATGGGAAAGTGTGGGTATCATTCAAAGTCCATATGTAGGTTTCTCAATAGCTGGATTGACAGACTTTGAAATGGAGTCATAGAGTTGTACAGAACAGGAACAGACCCTTCGATCCAACTTGTCTGTGCTGTCCAGGTATCCAAAACTGATCTCGTCCCATTTGCCAGCATTTGGTCCATATCCCTCTAAACATTTCCAATTCACGTTTAAATGTTGTAATTGTGCCAGCCTCCACCACGTCCACACATGCACGACCCTCTGCGCAAATAAGTTGCCCCTCAGATCCCTTTTAAATCTTTTCCCTTTCAGCTTAGACCTGTGCCCTCTAATTTTGGACTTTGCTATGCTAGGAGAAAAAGACCTTGGCTATTCACCCTATCTATTTTCTGGTGAGGGTCTTTAACATAAGATATTGAGCTGATCTGAAAAGCTCGTATCAAATTAGGGAACGTGTGATATATGTAAGTGCAATGGTGAAAAGGCCTAGTATTAATTTTATTGTCATACTTTCTGATTCAAATGTCTCTCAGCACCTTTTGACTTTGTTTAAATCAGTTTTAGATTTTTTAATTTGGGGGAGGAAACTTTCGGATGAGGCTTCTCTCATGACTAACCTTGTACAACATATTTTACAGAGCAATGGACAAATTTATTTTAGTTGTTTCAAGCTTAATGCAGATTCCCACATGGCAGGGACACAGAAATCAACTTTGGCCTTGGATTTCTTGGATGGGGAGCAAGAAAGTAGCCATAGATTTCACATCTGATTGATTGATTGCTTTAAAATAGTCTCTGTTGGACTCTGGGTAAAAAATTAGGTTGTGCTCCCTACACGATGTACCCAAATTCTCCTCTGACGCCTGAAACCCCACCCACTAAATTTCATTGGTAATGATCATGTATTTGTAAAGTACTGGTGGAAGCCTGGGAAAAACAGATAATCATTCTTTACAGAAATTGCTATCAATTACAATGTACTACTTCAGATATTGGAACTGTTTACAAGAAAGGTATTCCTGTAGGTTGGAGATGGATTCATAGACAGTTACAACACAGAAAAAGGGTCTTCACACTATCATCTGAGCTGACTCTTTGGAACATCAGTTATGCTTAGACTCGCATCCCCAATTTTTCTTTGTTACCCTGTCAGATTGGCAAGTTGTTCAAAAGCTTTGAAAAAGTTTGTTCAATTTTATCTGCTCTGCGTTTCAACTGCATGATACTGGTAGGATGAGCTTTTTCATGATGTCGAGGGGCTGGTGTTGGACTGCGATGGGCAAAGTTAAAAATCACGCAACACCAGGTTATAGTCCAACAGGTTTATTTGGAAGTATAAGCTTTCTGAGCACTGCTCCTTCACCAGGTAGCTGTGGAGCAGGATCATAAGTTCTGTGTCTTAGGATCCTGCTCCACAGCTATGTGATAAACGAGCAGTACTCCAAAAGCTAGTGCTTCCTAATAAACCTGTTGGATTATAACCTGGTGTTGTGTGATTTTGATCTTTTTCATGTGGAGGATGATTGCAACATTCAATCATAATGAAAATTAATGATCATATATTGAGACTGAGTTGGTATCTTAGATACTGCCCTTTCTCTTTGTAACTTGGGTCCAAATATAACCCAGGAAAAGAACTCTTCTTTCTGTTGGTTTAATGGTTCTACATCATTGAGTTCACCCAGCTTTTGCACAGTTCTCTGTCCTTATGGCTAACACAGAACGGGCATTGAATATACTTGGAGAAGTTCTGCGATGGCAGGTTGGGACTCATAGAGAAGTGGCCCATTAATCTAGTGAAGAGAGTAGGTGGGACTTCACTCTTCTTCCAAACATTTTCACTTCCTCTGCAAAATACAAGGCTGCTGGGCTGCAGGCACAGATAGTCACATGGGAATAGATAGAAAACATGGAAAATAGGAGCTGGAGTAGGCTATTCGACCCTTCGAGCCTGTGGTGATAGTGGTCAGAATAAGTGAGATTGGGCACTAAAGTTTTCTCATCACAAAGTGTTTAGGGAAGAGAGGGAAGGAGAAAAGGGGGTTGAAGTCGCATTATTGATTAGGAGGATATTACAGTCTAAGAGAGAACATATGTTATATGGGGTCAAAGACAACCTATTTAATTAGAATTAAGAACCAATAAATGTGTCATTACTGGACTGGGGGCATTTTATAGCCAATCAACTAGCAGAAAGATAAGGGGAGCAAATTAAAAAGACCTGCAAAAACTAGAGAGAAGTACCAATAGCATTTTAATTATCTTAATATGTATTGACCATAATACTATAAGAAACAGGAGTTGAACCTGGCCGTTTGGCTCATCGAGACTGCTTTGTCTTTCATTTGTGGCTAATGTTTCTCACTCCCAATATCCTGCTTTCTTCCTGTACCTTTTGATCCCCTTCCTGATCAAGAACCTGTCTATGCTTGTCTTAAATCACTCAATGACTTTGTCACAGAAGCTGTGGAGGCCATGTGTTTCACAGATCCCTCCTCATCTCAGTTGTAAAGAGTCATCCTTCACTCAGAGGTGTGCCCTTGGGTCTGAGTCTGTCCTCCAAGTGGAAATATCTTCTCCACATGCACTCTATGCAGGCCTTTCAGTGTTCTGCAAGTTTTAATAAGCCTCTCATCATTCTAAACACTCGGAATTTAGACCTAGCATTTTCAACTGCTCTTCATGTGGCAAGCCCTTCATTCCCAGGATCATTCTTGTGAATGCCCTCTGGACCCTCTCCAAGGCCAGCACATCCTTCCTTTGTTACAGGAGCCAAAGCTGCTCATGATATTCCAAATACTGGGTTAGTAAAAGTGTAGAGGGCAAAGGGGGGAAAGAGTTCCGCAAGTATGGGTTCAGGAGAATTTCCTTGATCAGAAAGTTTCTGGTTCAATGAGCAAAGAACAATTTACAGCAGCAATACTTAATTAAGGAAGAGTCAACCTCAGTGAGTTTAGGAATGACCTGTTCTAGATAAATTGGCATCAGAGATGGGCAGACAAAGCCAGAATTAAACAATGGAATATCTTTGGACCAAAGGGCTTGTACTGTGCTGTCATGTTCTGTGCTCTTTTAAAGAGGAGGTGGTACACCTGTGGCTGAGGTACATTCTTGAGGATCAGGAATGTTAGAGCAATCATTGACAGAACTTTGGATAATGAAAGAAGCAGAGAGTAATTGTGAGGTAAAAATATGATACATATGACACATGTAAAGTTGCTAACACAAGTAAAAATAAGATTGGATATAAGAAGCTCCAAGGGGAATGAAAGGTGAATATGCATCAAGTGCTCAGAATCTGGAATTCATTCCCTGAGAGTGCTGGGGAGGCTGAGTTAAATTTTACTTTCAAAAGGAAATTAGATTAGCACCTATAAAGAAAACAATTTGCAGTGCCATTGGGAAAGAAGAGGTAGGAGGCCTTGAGAGCTGGCAAAGACATGACAGGCCCAGTGACTTCCCCCTGTCCTGTAACCAAACTCTGATTTGTGGTCACAAAAGGCGTGTTTGGTCTGAACAGGAATCTGTCTCTGTTCCAGAGAGATCCAAATCCAGATGATGCAATGTTGATCATAAAATTTTGATTTGCAGCTTGCAAAATGTCATACTGCCATCGCTTTTGCAGTTAATCTTGCAAGTATTTCCTCTTGCAGAAGGCAAGCATTCTCCTTCAGTTTTATTTACCCTGTCTGTTGAGAAATTGAATTTCAAGAATGTGATTGGCTTTTTTCGCACGTAATACTGAGCGGACACATTGGAATAGTCAAGGACATCAGCAATTTCTGTGTCTTTTTGCCTACCCATGTGTTACCTTTGTTTCAGTGTGATCATTTTGCGCTGCACTGGTTCAGCAAAAAGTGTTCCTTGTAAATTGGCCTCAGTGCACCATTTAGTTGCTTAATATGGGCTTCTTCTGAAAAGTTGGTAGATAGGATGGGGACAATGAGATCTGAAAATCTTGCTCACGAATCAAAGAAGCAATCACTTATACTGAACTCGAAGCAGCATCTCCTAACATAATACACTTTAATTGGAGTTTGCCACATCCACCTCCCCAGGGGAGTTTTCTCCTGAGTAGTTCATGCAATCGACAGACCTGCTGACAAATACAAGACTTTTCACAAGTGAATTATTTCCCCTCACCCCACACTTCAGATTAAGATGGCCATTGTTGATTTAAGTTGTTTGTAATATTCAGTAAATAATGTTTGTTCTTGTTTGAAACATGGAGATTTTGCCAATTTTGTTTTGCCATTTGTGGGGAGTTTGTACAGTACATTTTACCACAATTGTACTTGGTGGCTGGAAATCAAAGATGAGTACAGTTAGTTCAGCTATAACGCAGTAGTTCCTTTCGCATGCAATGCCATGTTATAAGAAAATCACGTAATAGCAGCACCATTTGTACTAATGGGGCCGGAATAGATTTCTAACCAATAGTGTCATACAGATGTACAGCATGGAAACAGACGCTGTGAGACTATCAACAAACACATCGACCTGGACCCAATATACCAGCCACTACAGCGGACAGCTCGAACTGACAACTGGAAGCGGCAGAGACGGGCCACTATAAATGCCGGAGGAAACAGCACAGAAGCGCTTCACAGGAGGCTCCCAAGCACTGAGGATGTCACCTAGACAGGGGACGAAACGTTTGCAAGTCAAATTCCCAGCTCGGCGAACAGAACCACAACAATGAGCACCCGAGCTACAAATCTTCCCTCAAATTTTGAAGCTCATTCCATATACGTACCACCCTCTGTGTGAAAACGTTGCCCCTTAGGTCTCTTTTATATCTTTCCCCTCTCACCCTAAACCTATGCCCTCTAGTTCTGGACTCCCGACTCCAGGGAAAAGACTTTGTCTATTTACCCTGTCCGTGCCCCTCATAATACATGCTTTAAAATTTAGCGTTTCAGAAAAAGTGTCCCCAATTAGTCAATTGTGTTATAGCAAATCTGTGTTAATGAAATGCCCATTATAGCAGAACGCCAATAAAGATATAAAGAATTTAAGAAGAAAAGTTTTGTTTTATTTTGTTACAGTTCACTGGATAAAAGCAGTAATCCCTTTCCTACAGTGTTGGCTGACTGATTTATTACTTTAGGTTGATTCAGATTTTAAAGATACAAGGCAAAATTAAGTTACTGCTTTAAAAACATGTTTGAAATATGTAAAGAAAGCTCACACCATCAGGTTCAACATCAATCTTCAACAGCAAACTGTTGGGAAAGTTTGTGAAAGCCAACAAATCACAAAGTCTGCGATTTGCTTCCTACTCTGCACTTAACTAGTTGATCTCAGTTTGTGTGACTGTGGGGATCTGTAGCTCAGCTCAGTTACTCATGGTTTACGAATATTCATCTCTGGGCCTCTCTTCTCCAGATAGTGTCACTATTTTACTGATCCTTGCTGGAAACTGTCAGGTAAGGACAATCTTTAAGCCTGATCATGGTGCTATCTGTAGTCAAACACCTTTCTGGCTCTACCAGTCTAGACTGGATTTATGGCATTGGTTAAGGGACCGAAACACAAATGGCTTCAGTACCCATTCTCTTTGCCCTGTTAAACCGAACCCCAGCAGACATCAGTGCTTTGGGGCTGAGAGAAAACTGGGGGAGGAAAGCAATCAATTAGCATTTAAATTTTATGCATTGGGTTTTTCTGATGAAATTAGATCTTAGTTTAGTTTCTTGTGGAAAAGATAAGTGAAAAAAGCACTCTCTTTTAATGTAATGTTTGATTCAGATTAACCCCATCATTATGTATAGTCACCTCCAAATAAATCTCTGGAGGAGCAAACACACATAAAGCCTTGAAATTAATGTACTCTACTGATACATATCACAATGACCTGAGTTCACAGAGGAGACTGGCAAAGCCCACATTTGGGATCCTATCCCTGTCATCACCATTCTGCTCTACCCCCACCACACATCCCACCCCAACTGTGTGCACATGGCTACTGTTGGTGCTTAACAAGTCATACCTGCAGACACATCCCAAAGTTATTGGCAGCCACTGAATAACTTGTCACGTGTAGTCACTGTTGTAATGTATGAAACATCACAGCCCCAACTTGTTGACAGCAAAGTCTCAAAAACAGCAATAAAATGAATGACCAGATCCCTTGGGAGATGTTGTGAGAGCTATAATACTGGGGAGAGGTGCCAAGAGAATTGCCTTGCCTTTGTCTCCCATCACAGGATTAAATATAATTGAATACAACAATTGTAACTTGGTCGCATTTGTAGTCCTCTGTTCAAGCCATTCTAAATAAATAGAAATTCTTGCTCAGCAAAAGCAAACAAGGAACTGTAGAATGCTTGAAATCTGAAACAAAAACAAAAATTGCTGGAAAAGATCTGCAGGTCCAGCAGCATCTGTGGAGAGAAAGCCAATCCAGTGCTATCAGAGCTGCGGAATTTGTTTCAGAAGTCCTTGTGTTTGTGGGAAAAGTCTGGTAGGTTTCCGGATTAGAAATTGCACTTGCCATCTCTAGCACTCTTTCCCATTCTGTGTTAAAACAGTCTTGTGCAGTTAATGTGAGCAGATAAGTGAGTTTGTCTTCAGTTTTGCAGCACTTACATTTATACATAATGAGCTGAGTACAGTAGCACTAAAACAAATGTTAATTTACATCGACATAACTTTAAATACAAAAAAGCAAATTTTAATTCCGTGTAGACAGCCTCTTTTTCTCGTATCAATATCAAAGATCATGGTCTCGCTCTTGCCTTGATTTACCTTGACACCCAAGGCCAGTTGGAACTGATCACAGATGTTCATGAGGCTGTGCACTGACAGCAGATGCGAGAAGTCAATGGCGACATCGTCCATGTGCAGGGAGCTTTGACCTGCAGACCTCCGCTGTCTGGAATAGTTACCCCTCTGAGGCTCACATCCTTTCTGATGGCCATTGACTTAAGAGTCAACCATATTGTTGTGGGTCTAGAGTCTGGTAGGCTACACCACTTAAGGACAGCAGATTCCTTTCTCCAAGGGACATTAGTGAACTCAATGTTCAATGATATGGTCACTGTTACTGAGACTAGCTTTGTATCCCCGATTTATTAGTTGAATTTAAATGCCACTAACTGTGATGGTGTGCTTTCAGCCTAATTCCCCAGAATATTAACCAAGGCTTCTGGATTACGAGTGCAATGACGTCACCATTACATCACCATCTCGGAGTAGTGAGCAAACAACAGAATTGAGATTTGACTGTAATGTAGATTTGACATTTCAGAAACTGGAACAGTGGAGATGATGAAGGTTCAGATGAGAACTGTCTACTTGCCAGTGATTTACATGCATTTGGCTTTTGAAGTGACACAGGGGGAAGAACATACATAACTGGTATCACAGAAAAGTGCTGCTGTTTGGACAGATTTATGCCTCAAGACAAGTCTGTTTTTCCCCATTAAAAACAGGATATTTATTATACACAACAGATGTGATAATTTAGGGTGTAGTAACAGGGATGGGTGATTGGATCCAGGTCTGGGTGGGATACTCCTCAGAAGGTCATTGTGGACTCAATGGGCCAAATGGCCTCTTTCCACACTGTAGGGATTCTATAATTCCAGTATCTTGTGTTAATATCCAGAGGAGGAATTCCTTTATGGGTACCTTGTTGCTGCTGTCCTGGCCTCTGCTCATTTCAACTTGACAACAATATAATCAATGATTTAAATTGTTAGCCCTGTAATCTTTAAGGGCTGCACAGATCCTGAAACAGCACTGGTGCTTTTCAGTAATAGCAGCTTTGCCATGAACAGCATAGTGAAATAAATGAGGCATCCCTGTTGCTGAGAGACGCCAGGCAGGAGATCCCAGCTCTGTGTATGCACTCTGCTGCTTGGTAGTATGTGGGAGGTGAAAAGCAAACTCACTCACCTCAAACTTGGTAAGGATTTTTTCTTGCTTGGTTCTTGTTCCTAATTTGACATCCATTGAGCCCCTTTGTAAAGTACACAGATATATGATGTGTATATAAAAATGCATTCAAAACCTCTATGATGAATACTTGATTCTGGTTCTCTCTGCAGTTTGCAGGCATTCACCTGACAAGTGAATACTGGTCAAGGAATTTGAGAATGGGCAAGGCTCAGTCAATTATTTCCCAATGAGATTTTGTTTTTTTTAATAGGATGTGCTTTGGATGATAGAAACGCACTTGCTTTGTGTGCTTTGTTGTGGGAAGAGAAGTCCTGTGCAATTCTGTTTATTAGGTTAAGGGTACAGAGTGTATAATTGAATCCAGTACAATTGAGCTGGTGAAGAATGATCTCATCAGATTCTAAAGTAAATTTGAAAATGAATATCGGACAAAATCTAGTTATCCTACTATAAGTACTCGCAACTCACCTCCGTACTGAGCACTTATTGAGCTTTAATCCTTAATGTAATTTACTTAGACATGTGAGCATATTTGCAATGACCTTGGACATCATGCAACTTTAGATGCTTTATGCAGTGCCAATCATGCTAACGTTCTTTTCTCCTGGAGAATGGTGTGAATGGTGGCACACTGGCTCAGTGGTTAGCACTGCTGCCTCACAGCAGGAGGGACCTGAGTTCGATTCCCGCCTCGGGCGACTGTCTGTGTGGAGTTTGCACATCCTTAATCAGTCCTTGTTTGAACATGGAGTTTGCACATTCTCCTTGTGTCTGCGTTGGTTTCTTCTGGGTGCTCTGGTTTCCTCCCACAATCACAAAGATGTGCAGGTCAGGTGAATTGTTCATGCTAAATAACCCATAGTGTTTGGTGCATTAGTCAGGGTAAATATAGGGTCGGGGAATGGGTCTGGGTGGGTTACTGTTCAGAGGGTCGGTGTGGACTTATTAGGCCGAAGGGCCTGTTTCCGTACTGTAGGGAATCTAACCTAAAAAAAGTTGAGAAAGATTCACAAACTGAGTAACAGACTGACACCAGGATATGACCACATCTTCCAAACATGTAACTATTTTTGTACCAGTTGATAGGGTTGCTATGTAATAAAATGGATATATTTTATGATCTTCGGCAAACCACATGATAGCATGGATACTGAGGGAGAGCATCCACAACTGGTTGTGGGCAATGTTTCCTCCAAACTGTGCAGTTGTGCGACTACAGAAAAAATCCATCCACATCAGCCAACACATTAGCTTCTGCTTCCAGAATTTGCTACACACGTAGACCTTGGAGGTCAGTGCAGTGGGATAAAGAGAAAATATTGAATGTGGGTATTCCACTAGGATCACGGGTGTATGGAGCATGATTGGAACTCTGAACTGTCGCAGTCTGAGGCAGGAATACCTGTACTAATTTTTAAGTTCAGTGTGTGAGAAAGGGAATTTATGAAAATCTAAGTTCATGTAAGGAGTGGGGCTTGTAGATCAGTAGAGCTGCTGCCTGAAGTCATAATTTAGAATGAAACAAAGACCTCAATTTACATAACACCTCATGACAGCTTTCAGAAACATTCCTAAAGCAGGTCACATTCGATGCATTAATTTGAGGTTTAATGATTTATATTTAGACAAATGTGATTTGGAGGAGCCGGTGTTGGACTGGGGTGGACAAAGTTGAAAATCACACAATACCAGGTTGGACTATAACCTGGTATTGTGTGATGTTTAACTTAGACAAATATGGCAGCTGTGTTGAACACAGCAAAGTTCCAAAAACAGCACTGGGATGATTCACCACTTAATCTGTTTGTGGTGAGACATTGGTTGAAAGAGGAATGTTAGGCAGGATATCAGGGAAAATATTCAATCTCTGGTGTCTAATTGCACATTTTCAAAATGTGTTTATTTAACTGCAGCTGCTGAAAGCTATCTCAGGATTCCAAAAAAAAATGAAAACGAAAGCACATTTGGATCTAAGCTAAACATTTTTTGCTTTTCTGCTTCTTCTCAGCCATTTTTGGCTTTTCTCCTTCTTTCTTGACAGTCTTGTTCCTATTGTGCTCTAGTCCTAGTCACACCTCCATCCAAATGGTCATTCTTTAGCGTGCCTGTTTCTGCTGTCAGTTGATGAGCATTTTCAGTTTGGGCGTTGGGGATTGGCTGCTGAATTCCCTGCTGTTATCCCTCAGTCACTAAGCACATTAAGCCTGTTCAAAATCTCTTCCATTATCTTGTTCTTTTGAAGCTGATAATGGAGTGAAGATGATGTCCGTTTCTTTAGTATTCATGTATAGTACTTTACACTGTCCAGATTAAGTTTTGTCCACAATTGAACCAACTAAATAGATCCCTTATCCAAGTACTTTTTATAGCTGGTGGACTTCTCAAACTCACTCGACCCTTTTAGTTTTGCAATGCCTCCAATATGTATCTTGCTGTGAATCCAAGATGTCATAACCATATACAATACAGAGGAACCTTGATTATCCAAACAACACAAGTGGGGAGTACTTTGTTTGGGTAATCAAATACTTGGATAATCGAATGCGGACAGCAGTTTAACCAGGCATTGGGACCTTGCGATCTTGTTCAGACAATCTCAAATTTGGGTAATCGACGTTCGGATAATCGAGGTTCCTCTGTCGTTATGATATTGCAGATTTTAAAGAGAAAATACTTGAGATTTCTGCTTTAAAATTGGTAATTTTAAGAAAATTCTTCAGTTCAAAAGCTCTTTCAATGTGGATGTCATTGTAAATCTCCATCTATTCCATTGATGAGATTGAAAATCGATTGATGCTGCGATAGACACAGTTCAATCACACAAGGAGACATTTAAAATGCAGCTAATCCTGAGACGCATAATGATTCCATCCAAAAATGATCATTTGTTTTTCCTCTTTATTCTTTAATGGGTGTGGACATTGTTGGCAAGGCTGACAGTTGCTGCAGAGATAGTGGATGTATTGGTTGTAATTTTTCTGAATTCCTTAGATTCTGGAGAAGCATCAGGGGATTGAAAAACTGCAAGTGTAACATTCCTGTTCAAAAACAGGCAGGCAGGCAACAAGAGCAGGTAACTATGCAGGTTGATCAGCCGCACATCTATTGTTGGAAATGTATTGGAATCAATTAGAAAGCAAGTAATAGAACATTTGGAAAATCATAACCTAATCAAGCATAGTCAGCATGGCTTCATGAAAGGGAAATCATGTCTGCCTAATTTATTAGAGATTTTTGAGCAAGTCTGAGTGAATAGAAGGAAGCTGGTAAATGTGTTGTATTTGGATTCCAAGAAGGTGTTTGACAAGGTACTTCACAGAAGGCTAAGTCATAATATAAAAGCCCACCGTGCTGGAGGTAATATACTGGCATAAATAAAGAATTGGCTATTGGACAGGAAATAGCGAGTGGAGATTATGATTTTTTTTCAGTGGGCGATCTGTGACCAGCGGGGCTCCACAGGGATCAGTGCTGAAACTGCAACAGTTCACAATATATATTAATGATTTGAAGGAAGGAAGAGACTATACTGCAGCCAAATTTGCAAATGACCCAAAAATAGGTGGACATGCAAGTTGTGAGAGGGGCACAGTCTACAGAGTGATATTGATAAGTTAAAGAAATGGAGAAAAAGTTGGTATGCGGAGTATAATATGGAAAAATGTGAAATTGTTCATTTTGGAAAGGAGGACAGGACCGAAGGGTCTGTTTCCCTGCTGTACATCTCTATGACTCTATGACACTAATAGTATAATTTAAACAAAAAAATGCAGAAAGCTGCAACAAAAAGGCAGTACTTGTACATGAAACACAGAAGGCTGGCACAAGGATTCAGCATGTAATCAGGAAGGCAAATGCCCTTACTTCAAGGGAGTTGGAGTACAAGAGTAGAGAAGTCCGACTGCAACTGTACAAGGTGCTGGTGAGACTGGAGTACCATGAGCAGTTTTCATCCCCTTATTAAAGAAAGATTTAACTGGAGTCAACTTAGGTAAGGTTCACTGGAATGAACCCTGATACGAAGGGATTGTCCTGTGAGCAAGGGTTAATCAGGTTGGGGCTTTACTCATTGGAATTTAGAAGAATGAAAGGTGATCTCATTGAAATAATTTGGAATCTTAAGGGGTTTAACAGGGTAAATGCTGAGAGGATGTTTTCCAGTCAGGGGAGAGTCTCCGACCAGAGGAAATAGCCTCAGAATAAAGGGACACTAATTTAAGACTGAGCAGGAATTTTGTCTTTCAGAGGGTTTGGAATTCCTTGCCACAGAGAACTGAGGGGTTAGAGGTGTGTGTATATTTAAGGCTGAGATAGATTCTTGATCTGCAAGGAGAATCAAGTGTTATGGAAAAATGCAGGAAAGTGAATGTGAGGAATGTCAAATCAGCTATGATCCTATTGAATAGCAGAGTGGATCTAAGGGACCAAACAGCCTATTTTGGTCCCTTAAAGAATCATAGAATCCCTACAGTGTAGAAAGAAGCCCTTTGGCTCATCGAATCTATACCAACCCTCCGAACAGCATCCCACCCAGACACATACGCTGTCCCCTGTAACCCTACTAATGCACCATACATCAAAGACATTTCTGAAATGACTACCAAACTACTCTGACCCCTTGGCATCACAGAGGCCCACAAACCCACCAACACACTTGCACATCGCTGGACACTTTGGGTCAATTTACCTAACCTGTATACCTTTTGACTGTATAGAGGAAACTGAAGCACCCAGCAGACACTCATGCAGATATAGGGAGAATGTGCAAATAACACAGACAGCCACCCAAGGCTGAAATCGAATCTTGGTCCCTGGCGCTGCGAGGCAGCAGTGCTAACCACTGAGCCACTGTGTTACCATGGTAGGCCTTCACTTTTTGCCCATACCTAAAGCCCTTGAACTGCATATCTACTGGATGATTTCAGAGGGTAGTTCAGTCAATCGTATTGCTGGAGGCCTTGAGTCACATGCAGGGAAATTGGGTAAACTCAGTAGACATTCTTTTATAAAGACAACAATGAACCAGTTTGGTCTGTTTGACAGTTTGCAATTTTTGAGATTTGTAGCTCCGGTTGAGGTTCAGGTTATAAGTTTGCTTGCTGAGCTGGAAGGTTTGTTTTCGGACGATTCATCACTATACTAGGGTAACATCAGTGAGCCGCTGGTGAAGTGCTGGTGTTAAGTCCTATTTTCTATTTACGTGTCTTGGTCTCTTAAAGTGGGTCATTTCTGGTTCTTTTTCTCAGATGTTGGTAAATTGGGTCCAAAACGATGTGTTTATTGATGGAGTTCCAGTTAGAATGCCCGGCCTCCAGGAATTCCTATGTGTGTGTCTGTTTAGCCTGTCTAGGATTTCCCAGTTGAAGTGGTGTCCTTCTTCGTCTGTGTAAGGATACTAGTGATAGCTGGTCAGGTCATTTGGCGGCTACTTAGTGTTCGTGTATCCTGGTGGCTAGTTTTCTGCCTGTCTGTCCGATGTAGTGCTTGTTACAGTCCTTGCATGGTATTTTGTAAACGACATGGGTTTTGGTGGTTGCCAGTAGACGATCCTTTAGATTCATCAGCCACTGTTTTAAGTGTGTTGGTGGGTTTGTGGGCTACCGTGATGCCAAGGGGTCGGAGTAGTTTGGTAGTCATTTTAGAGATGTCTTTGATGTATGGTAATGTGGCTAGTTGTATGTATCAACTGTATGAAGTTGATGATAGTCTCAACATGGTGACCATGAAACTGACTCTCAATTGTAGATTTTGTTTAAAACGTTAAATTTAACTATTACCAGCTGGCATATGGGATTTAAATCAATGTCCTCAGAGCATTAACCTCGTTAATTTGAGTCTCTGGTCTAATGGCCTGGTAACGTTATCACACTGCCAACCATCTCTCCCCATATTCAAAGCTTCTGGGAGAATGGGTATCACAGCAAATTCCAGTGTAACCAACTGCTTTACCCGCTGGACCAATGGCTAATTTGAAATTAATGTAAATGGAAAAGTCCTGGGGAAAATTGATGTACTGGGAGGTCTGGTTCAGGTCCATTGTACCCTGAAGGTGGTAATGCAGGTCAACAGAGTGATCAAGAAGGCTGACGGCATGCTTCCTTCAACAGATGAGGTATTGAATACATGAGTTGGTAGGCCATGTTACAGTTGTTTAGGACTTTGATTCAGCCACATTTGGAGTACTGCGTATAGTTCTGGTTGCTACATTACCAAAAGGATGTGAATGCTTTGGCAATGGTATCGAGGAGGTTCACCAGGATGTTGTCTGGTATGGTGGGCGCTAGCAATGAAGAGGGGTTGTCTAGATTAGGATTATTTTCATGAAAAAGATGGCAGTTGAGGGGGGACCTGATTGAGGTCTAAAAAATCATGAGAGGTATAGACAGGGTGGATAGCAAGAAACTTTTTCCCAGAGTGGGGGACTCAATTACTAGGGGTCATGAGTTCAAGGTGATAGGGGAGAAGTTTAAAGGAAATATGTGTGGGATGTTCTTTACGTAGGGGGTGGTGGGTGCCTGGAACATATTGCTAGCGGAGGTGGTAGAGGCAGGTACGATAGTGTCATTTAAGATGTATCTAGACAGATACATGAATGGGCAGGGAGGAGAGGGATACAGATCCTTAGGGAATAGGCGACAGATTTAGATAGAGGCTCAGGATCAGCGCAGGCTTGGAGGGCTGAAGGGCCTGTTCATGTGCTGTAATTTTCTTTGTTCCCATTTTGATTTGGCTCTGTTAAGAAGGTTGTGAGCTAATATTTTGAGAGAACTACAAAACAACTCCTGAGAGGTACTGTCATAGAGAAATGGCTCTTGGAGAGGTGGAGGAACGCAAACCAGCCGAAAGGGCTACTATTCTGAACCAGTCCACTGATGACCAGAAAAACTAAATGTAAGAGCCACTGTTCCTTCCTGGAATCTGTTTTGCTAAGTCCATCTGTGGAAGCAACCTTCACTTATTGACTACAGAAGCCATCGTAGTTGCTGAGTTTTGTGTACAGGCCTGAAACTACTTTACCTCAAATTCAGAAATCTTTCAGCAAGTAAGATCGACAGTGGTAACAGATTGATCTTACTTCCACCTTATATATGTATCCTGTGTCTGTGCCTGCTCTTAGTATTTATTTGTACTTCAGCTTTTTTTGTTCAATATCTTTCAGCAATAGCTGTATAATAATCTAACATTTATATCCTGATTTGAAGAATACAACTGTGGTCTAGCTATTTTTACTTGATTTATTTTCTCATTTTATTTGGTGTCACTTATGGTCTTAGTTTGAACGCTTATCCTGTATGGTCAACATGAGGCGTTGTCAACTACTGAAATGTCTTTTGAGCAAATCTTCCCAGTGAATCAGCTTCCACTCTCTCAATTTTGTTTTCAGTCTTTTTTTTACAACTGACTATTGTATGCTCCTGACTATTAGTCCTCAGTATTATAATCCTGAACCATGTTGAATTTAATCATCCTATAGTCATTATCTCTAAGGGAGACCTGGCATCCATTTCCTGTGTATTACTTGGGTCATTTACAATTACCCGTTAAGATGTGCACCGCCTCTCATGGTGTTCTTCATGCATTTGGTTGAAATTTGTTCGTACATTTTGTTGTATCCTAGGTATTTGCCTTCTGTATGACAAATGATTCTGTGTCAGCCTGGCTGACAATGGTTGTAAGGATATTTTCACTTGTCACATGGTAACAAAAACATATTTTTCTAAATTATTCAGCACCAAAAACATACTCTGTTTATTTGGCAGCACAGGTCTCAACATCAGACCATAGATTAGACTAAGATAATTAATTCATGCAGTAATTATGCTCCACTGCTTCTATTATTTTGTAGTTAACCTTTATGTATAAAGTATTTTTTTCAAGTGGCCTTGCTAATGTGAAGAGGTAAGTTGCATGACACCAGGTTATTGCCCAATGGGTTTACTTGAAATCGCAAGCTTTCGGAGCACTACCCTTGGTCAGGTGAAGTGAGGAGAGGTAGACAGGCACAGAATTTGTAATCCGAGAGATCAAAAGATCATACAAATGGAGTGAGTGGAGTGTCGAGGCTGAGTACTAGGTCTCTGCAGGTGATTGAGTGTCAGACAGTGTCAGTAAAGTGTCAACGGCTGAATCACAAGTGAACGAATGACCTGTGATCCACTTAATTTAGGCAGAGAAATAATGACGAAAAATCAAAACTATGGTGGTGCTGGAGACCAACCAAGTGACTGGAATAACATGATAGGTGTAAGAGTCACGTGCCAAGAGTCTAACCAAAGTAACAAGCAATCCAAAACTGTACAAACTAATTAAAGTCAAGGGACCATAAGTTATCAAGCTGGTGATGTCAAAATAGGACAGTAAGGAAGATTATAAGATACAGAACATGAAGATGGCTTCAACCATGATCTTGGGTTTGTGTTGCGCTACATGTGCCCCCACCATACTATTCTGTATCTGTAAAATCTGACCACCTGTCCTGTTTTGACACCACCACTTTGATAACTTATGATCTCTCTATCTTAATTAGCTTGCAAAATATTGCCCATCCCTAATTGTTAAAAGTCAACCACATTGCTGTGGGTCTGGTCTTATATATAGGGCAGAGCAGGTAAGGATGCCAGTTTACTTCCCTAAAGGGCATCAGTGAACCAGGTGGGTTTTTCTGACAATTGATAATGGATTCATGGTCATCGTTAGACTCTTCATTCCAGATTTTTATTAAATTCAAATTCCACCATCTTCTGTGGTTGGTTTCAAACCCAGGTTCCCAGAACGTTACCAGTCGATGTTACCTTCTCCCACAGACGGCAAGTGAACCAGCAGCACAATGAATACAAATTCAACAGAGGGACTGGGACTACCATAGTGTTAAGGGTTTAGATGGAGAGGAATTTGTTAAGTGTGTACAAGAAAATTTCTCATTCAGCATGTGGATGTACCTACTAGAGAAGGTGCAAAACTTGACCTACTTTTGGGAAATAAGGCAGGACAGGTGACTGAGGTGTCAGTGGAAGAGCACTTTGGGTCAAGTGACCATAATTCTATTCGTTTTAAAATAGTGATGGAAAAAGATAGACTAGATCTAATAGTTGAAGTCTTAAATTGGAGAAAGGCCAATTTTGATGGTTTTAGGCAAGAACTTTCGAAAGCTGATTGGGGGCAGATGTTCACAGGTAAAGGGACGGCTGGAAAATGGGAAGCCTTCAGAAATGAGATAATGAGAATTCAGAGAAAGTATATTCCTGTCAGGGTGAAAGGAAAGGCTGGTAGGAATAGGGAATGCTGGATGACTAAAGAAATTGAGGGTTTGGTTAAGAAAAAGAAGGAAGCATACGTAAGGTGTAGACTGGATAGATCGAATAAATCCTTAGAAGAGTATAAAGGCAGTATACTGACCTTCCGAACAGCAACCCGCCCAGACCCATTCCTCTACATTTACCCCTTCACCTAACACTACGGGCAATTTAGCATGGCCAATTCCTCTAACCTGCACATTTTTAGACTGTGGGATGAAACCGGAGCACCCGGAGGAAACCCACGCAGGCATGGGGAGAGAGTGCAAATTCCACACATACAGTTGCCTGAGGCAGGAATTGAAGCCAGGTCTCTGGCGCTGTGAGGCAGCAGTGCTAACCACTGTGCCGCCCACTAGGAGCATACTTAAGAGGGAAATCAGGAGGGCAAAAAGGGGACATGAGATAGCTTTGGCAAATAGAGTTAAGGAGAATCCAAAGGGTTTTTACAAATACATTAAGGACAAAAGGGTAACTAGGGAGAGAATAGGGCCCCTCAAAGATCAGCAAGGCGGTCTTTGTGTGGAACTGCAGAAAATGGGGGAGATACTAAATGAATATTTTGCATCAGTATTTACAGTGGAAAAGGACATGGAAGATATAGACTGCAGGGAAATAGATGGTGACATCTTGCAAAATGTCCATGTTACAGAGAAGGAAGCTCTGGATGTCTTGAAGTGCATAAAGGTGGATAAATCCCCAGGACCTGATCATGTGTACCCTGGAACTCTGTGGGAAGCGAGAGAAGTGATTGCTGGGCCTCTTGCTGAGATATTTGTATCATCGATAGTCACAGGTGAGGTGCCGGAAGACTGAAGGTTGGCTAACGTGGCGCCACTGTTTAAGAAGTGTGGTAAAGACAAGCCAGGGAACTATAGACCAGTGAGCCTGACGTCAGTGGTGGGCAAGTTGTTGTAGGGAATCCTGGGGGACAGATTACATGTATTTGGAAAGGCAGGGACTGATTAGGGATAGTCAACATGGCTTTGTGCATGGGAAATCATGCCTCACAAACTTGATTGAGTTTTTTGAAGAAGAAACAAAGAGGATTGATGAGGGCAGCACGGTAGATGTGATCTATATATAGACTTCAGTAAGGCATGTGACAAGGTTCCCCATGGGAGACTGATTTGCAAGGTTAGATCTCATCGAATACAGGGAGAACTAGCCATTTGGATACAGAACTGACTCAAAGGTAGAAGACAGAGGGTGGTGGTGGAGGGTTGTTTTTCAGACTGGAGGCCTGTGACCAGTGGAGTGCCTCAAGGATCGGTGCTGGGTCCTCTACTTTTTGTAATTTACTTAAATGATTTGGATGTGAGCATAAGAGGTACAGTTAGCAAGTTTGCAGATGACACCAAAATTGGAGGTGTAGTGGACAGCGAAGAGGATTACCTCAGATTACAACGGAATCTTGACCAGATGGACCAATGGGCTGAGAAGTGGCAGATGGAGTTTAATTCAGATAAATGCGAGGTGCTGCATTTTGGGAAAACAAATCTTAGCAGGACTTGTACACTTAATGGGTAAGGTTCTCAGGAGTGTTGCTGAACAAAGAGACCTTGGAGTGCAGGTTCATAGCTCCTTGAAAGTGGAGTCGTGGGTAGATAGGATAGTGAAGAAAGCGTTTGGTATGCTTTCTTTTATTGGTCAGAGTATTGAGTACAGGAGTTGAAAGGTTATGTTGCGGCTGTACAGGACATTGGTTAGGCCACTGTTGGAATATTGCATGCAATTCTGGTCTCCTTCCTATTGGAAAGATGTTGTGAAACTTGAAAGGGTTCAGAAAAGATTTACAAGGATGTTGCCAGGGTTGGAGGATTTGAGCTATAGGGAGAGGCTGAACAGACTGGGGATGTTTTCCCTGGAGCGTCAGAGGCTGAGGGGTGACCTTAGAGGTTTACAAAATTATGAGGGGCATGGATAGGATAAATAGACAAAGTCTTTTCCCTGGGGTTGGGGATTCTAGAACCAGAGGGCATATGTTTAGGGTGAGAGGGGAAAGATATAAAAGAGACCTTAAGGGCAACAGTTTCTCACAGAGGGTGGTACGTGTACAGAATGAGCTGCCAGAGTAAGTGGCAGAGGCTAGTACATTTGCAACATTTAAGAGGCATTTGGATGGGTATATGAATAGGAACGGTTTGGAGGAATATGGGCCGGGTGCTGGCAGATGAGACTGGATTGAGTTGGGATATCTGGTTGGCATGGATGGGTTGGACCGAAGGATCTGTTTCCATGCTGTACATCTCTATGACTCTAATTGATGAGGGTAGAGCGGTGGACATGATCGATTTGGACTTCAGTAAGGTGTTTGACAAGGTACCTAATACTGGACTGGTTAGCAAGATTAGGTCACATGAATACAGGGAGAACTAGCCATTTCGATACAGAACTGGCTTGAAGAGAGAAGACAGATGATGGTGGTGGAGAGTTGCTTTTCAGACCGGAGGCCTGTGACCAGAGGTGTGCTGCAAGGATCAGTGCTGGGCCCACTGTTTTTTCTTATTTCTCTAAATGATTTGGATGTGAACATCGGTGGTATAGTTAGTAAGTTTGCAAATGTCACCAAAATTGGAGGTGTAATGGATAGTGAAGAAGGTTACCTCAAAGTACAAAGGGATCTTGATCAGATGGGCCAAGGAGTGGTAAAGGAGTTTAATTTAGATAAATGTGAGGTGCTGCATTTTGGAAAGGCAAATCATGGCAGGACTTATGCACTTAATGCTTAAAAATGTGTTGCTGGAAAAGCGCAGCAGGTCAGGCAGCATCAAAGGAACAGGAGAATCAATGTTTTGGGCATAAGCCTTTCTTCAACCGAAAAGTCGATTCTCCTGTTCCTTTGATGCTGCCTGACCTGCTGCGCTTTTCCAGCAACAATTTTTTAAGCTCTAATCTCCAGCATCTTCAGTCCTCACCATTAAGTGCATAAGGAAAAAGTAAGGTCCTAAGGGGTGTTGGTAAACAGAGACTTTTGAATGCAGGTTCATGGTTCCTTGAAAGTGGAGTCGCAGGTAGATAGGATAGTGCAGAAGGCATTTGGTATGCTTGCCTTTGTTGGTCAGTGCATTAAATATATGAGTTTGGAGGTCATGCTCTGTCTGTACAGGACATTGGTTAGGTCACGTTTGGAATACTGCATGCAATTCTGCTCCCTCTGCTATAGGAAGGATGTTGTGCAACTTGAAAGGGTCAGAATGGATTTACAAGGATGTTGGTGAGGTTGGAGGGTTTGAGCTATAGTGAGGGGCTGAATAGTCTGCGGCTATTTCTCTGGACTGTCGGAGGCTGAAGGGTGACCTTGTGGCGGGTTATAAAATCATGAGGGGCATGTATAGGGTAAATAGACCAGGTCTTTTCCCAGGGATGAGTGAGTCCAACACAAAAGGGCATAGGTGAGAGGGAAAAGATTTAAAAGGAACCAAGGGGCAACTTTTTCACACAGAGGGTGGCGCGTGTATAGAATGAGCTGCCAGAGGAAGTAATGGAGGCTGGTACAATTGCAACATTTTTAGATTAGATTAGATTATTACAGTGTGGAAACAGGCCTTTCGGCCCAACAAGTCCACACCGACCCACTGAAGTGCAACCCACCCAGACCCATTCCCCTACATTTACCCCTTCGCCTAACACTATGGGCAATTTAGCATGGCCAATTCACCTAACCTGCTCATTTTTGGACTGTGGGAGGAAACCAGAGCACCCAGAGGAAACCCACACAGACATAGGGAGAATGTGCAAACTCCACACAGTCAGTCGCCTGAGGTGGGAATTGAACTCTGGTCTCTGGCGCTGTGACGCAGCAGTGCTAACCACTGTGCCACCGTGCCGCCCAAGGCATCTGGATGGGTATATTAATAGGAAGGGTTTAGAGGGATATGGGCCGGGTGCTGGCAAATGGGACTAGATTTATTTAAGATATCTGGTCGGCGTAGATGAGTTGGACTGAAGGGTCTGATTCTGTGCTGTCCATCTCTCTGAATCTATAACTGCTGTATAAAACTTGACTGGTTCAGAGACTTGGAGAACCTGAGAGAAACTGGAAAGCTGAGACTTCTGAGATACAAATACCTCTGTGCCAAATTTGGAAAGTTGAATCATTGCTCACTGTAGCTGTTGTGTCCTCTGTCTTGGTATCTTTGCTATCCATTTAAATTTTAAATCTATATGGCAGCGGAAAATGTTGATGAGAGTAATGCAGTTGAGTATGTGGACTTATCAAAGGCATTTTACAGAGGATAACTTAATAAACTTGTTAGGAAAATTAAAGCCCCTAGAATTAAATTATTAAGGCAGAGAACAGTGGTGTTGTTTTTTTAGATTGGAGCCGATCCTGAGGTTTCCCAGGATTGGCATTTAGACCACTGCAATTTGGACAAATATTAATGACCTGGATTGTACATTTAGGGAATCATTCCACAGCTTGTGGATGATACAAAGCTCAGATGTGGTAAGCATTGAAAAATAGAATAGCAAAACTTAAGGAAAACATAGATTGGGGAAGTGGGTGGAGACATGACAAAATAATCCATTGTCCTGTTTTCCAAAATTCTATTCCCATCTCTTTTTGCCCTCATGTTAGCCAATATTGTAAAGGTTCCCTCCTTGAAATCTGTCACCTTTGCTTCTCAAAACAAACCCTTCACCTCCTCTCCACCAAACTATCTTTGAGAATTACTATCCTATTTGAAAATCCTATTTTCTCTCCAAAATCCTTGATTGCATTGTAACCTTCCAATTTTGACCCTATCTTCTCCAGAACTCCAAGGTTTATGCTGAGGTGAACCGGCTGTGATCTCTCTCCTCGTAGGGCATACTGTACCAAATGAATCCCCCACCAGCTAAAATGGCCACCCACTCTAAAGGCCTGCCTCCCTCTGGTAGTAGGAGGAGAAAGTGAGGACTGCAGATGCTGGAGATCAGAGCTGAAAATGTGTTGCTGGAAAAGCGCAGCAGGTCAGGCAGCATCCAAGGAGCAGGAGAATCGACGTTTTGGGCATCAGCCTTTCTACCCCTCTGATTGAATACAGCCTCTGCCTCTGCCACAGAATCTCATTAATGGGCATCCTTAATAGCCCCTCATTGGGAGCATATGTACGTGCCAGCAGAGCACATCAGTTACTGGTGATGCAGTTTCTGGTTGAGCATTCTTGGAGGCAGAAGATCCTCACGCACAGCCAGAAACCATGACCTCAGGCAGCGTAACAGTAAAGTGCAATCATGCCTTCCCAGGAATCCATAGACTTGTTCCCCCAATTTCTCAACACATCTTGGAGTCCCCATCCCAGCCCCTGTTTGACCCCCTCTGATCAGATTTTCAACCCTGCCATAGTTCTGAGGCAGCTTTTAGCAAAGCCATCCTCAGTGACTGTGACAAAGATAATATTCTAGACTTGTCCATTGCCTTCTCTAAGGCCTCAGCAAGGTTCATCCTTGGCTGGGTGGGTCTGCTCTTGTTTTAGTCCATTCTTAGTTGTCAAACCTTTGCTACAGAATCACCTTCCAATGGTTTCTATTCAAGATCCCACATTGTTGCGCCTCATGTCCTCTGAAGACTATTGTTCAGGTACATGCCACCCCAAGGACATCATGGGAAGGCACAACGTTAGTTTTCTCAAGTCGGATGACAACATCAGCTGAACCTCTGTTAACTAACATGGCAAGTAAACAGGAAACTACTGAATGGAACATAATTAAGATTTTCAAAAAGCATTTCTAAAAATACCTCTCGAGAGCTTACTGCATAAAGTTAGGGCTCCTGAGTTTGGGAATAGCTCATTAGCATGGACTGCTCACAAAGAGGGTGGCTAATGTTGTACCTCTTATTTAAGAAAGGTGTAAGGTAAAGCCTGGGAACTGTAGACCTGTGAACTGGCTGAGATCTCTCTCCTCGTAGGGCATACTGTACCACATGAATCCCCCACCAGCTTGGCATCGGTGGTGGGTAAGTTTTTGGAGGTAATTCTGAAAGATGGGATTTGTGTGCATTTAGAGAAGAAAGAAATGATTAGGGATAGTCAGCATGGTTTTGTGCAAGGGAAATAGTGTCTCCCAAACTTGATTGAGTTGTTTTCAGGAAGTAAGCAAAAAGATTGAGGGCAGAGCAGTTGAGGTTATTTGCATGGACTTTAGTAAAGCCTTTGACAAGGCACTCATGGTAGACTAATTAGTAAAGTTAGATCAGAGTGAGCTTGCCATTTGGATACAAAATTAGTGTTCCAGTAGGTGACAGAGGGTGGTGGTGGACAGTTGTTTTTCAGACTGGAGACCTGTGACCAGTAATGTTCCACACGGACCAGTATTAGATTTATTCCGGTTTGCCATTTATATAAATGATTTGGATGAGAATTTTGGAGGCATGGTTAGTTAGTTTGTGGATGGCACCACAATTGGCGGTATAGTGGACAATAAAGAAGATTATCGAAATCACAAAGAGATTTTGATCAGTTGGGTCAATGGGCTGAAGTGTGGCAAATGGAGTTAAATTTGGATAAATGTAAGATATTGCATTTTGGTAAAACAAACAGGGGCAGGAATTGTACAATTAATGGTAGGACCCTGGTTAGCATTGTAGAACAGAAAGACCTAGGAGTTCAAGTACATAATCCTTTGAAATGTGCATTATAGGTAGACAGGGTGGTTAAGAAGGTGTTAGCATGCTTGCCTTCTTTGCTCAGACCTTTGAATATGGGAATTGGGAAGTTATGTTGAGGTTGTAAAGGATGTCGGTGAGGCCTCTTCTGGAGTACAGTGCGTGGTTTTGGTTGCCCTGCATAGGAGGGATATTACTAAATAGGAGACTGTTCAGAAAAGATTTACCAGGATGTTGCCAGGCATGAAGGGTTTGAGTCATAAATATAGTTTGGATAGGCAGGGACTTTTTCCACTGGAGATTAGGAGGTTGAGGGATGATCTTCTAAAAATAAAATCATGAGCAACATAGAAAAGATGAATCGCAAGGGTCTTTCCCCAAGGTTGGGGGGAGTTCAAAACTAGGGGGCATATTTTTAAGGTGAGAGGAAAATGTAAAAAAGTTGCCCCTCGTGTCCTTTTTAAAACTGAGTGATTTGTGCGTGGAATGAACTATCAGAGGAAGCGGTAGATACAGTTACATTTGGATAAGTACATGGATAGGAGACGTTTGCAGAGATATGGAGCAAACAGGCAAGTGGGACAAGTTTACTTTGGAAACATGATCGGTGTGAATGAGTTAGACCGAAGAGTCTGTTTCCATACTGTATAACTCTTGACCCTTTTCAGAAAGAATCTAGTCAGGGCTTCTCGAGACATCATTGGCAATCTTCTCTGCAAAGATTCAACTATCGAATGAAGCCACCATCATTGCAAAGCAGTAAGAGTAAATAGGTATTTTTTGGATCAATGGACTGTAACTAAGAGGATACAGCAAGGATAAATGATTAGGCCTGAGATATTCACAATCTATCTGTGACTTAGATGAAGGGTCAAATGTAATGTGTCAATGTTCACTAACAATACAAAGTTCTGTGGTAAGTTAAGTAGTAAGGAGGGAACAAAGTGATTTAGAAAAATGAAGTGAGTTGGCAAGAACACAGCAGATGGAATACAATGTGGTGAGGTCTGAAGTCATACACTTTGGAAGGAAAATAGTAAAGATAAACATTTTTTAATTGGTGAGAGACTGGAAATTCAGTGTGTTTTCCATAAAAGTTGTCTTTATTGCTATATTCAACTATTTCAGAACAGGATTGACAGATCTCTGATTCCATTCTCCGTAAGTTTGGGGTAACCGCAAACACTGCTGCCTGTGTCAAAACTTGCAGCAAGTTCCAATTAATTGCTACATTGAAGGCCACACCTCCAGTTACCTGCACCCTTCCCTTCACCTCTGCCTCCCTACCTTGCTGTCTTTTTTTCTAAGGCACTCCTTTAAAACCTACCACTTTGACTAAGCTTTTGGCCACCTGTTCCACTATTTCCTTGCGTGACTCAGAGTCCTATTTTGTTTAATTATGCTTCTTTGAAGTATGTTAGAACACTTCGTTACTTTAAAGTTGCTTTACATGTGCAATTTGTTGTTGTTATACATTTTTGGCAAGAATGACGGGAGGAAATAGGAGATAAAGTGTACAATTTTTAAGTAGGTAAAGCCAGAGATATTTGCAGGTGTATGTACACAAATCCTCAGGGCTGCTTGAAAAGCATGTGATTTTTGGCTTTATTAATGGAAGCATAGCCTCAAGTGGAGGAGTTCACTTTTGGAGTTAAGCTTTAAGGAGAATGGTTAGGTCTTAAAAGCAAGAGAGATTTGTTAAAATGGTACCCAGTGATAAAGGATTTCAAATCTGTGGAGAGACAGGAAAAGCTGTACTTGTTCTCCTTATATTGAAAAAGGTAACAAGATGCTGTGATAGAAATTAACAGTTTTGTTTGACGAAATAAGGTGCACTGTTTTCAGTGACGGAAAAGTCAGGAGGACACAGCATCAGTGAGAGATTTTTACATGATGAGCTGTTGTGCTCCGGAATGCTTTGCCTCTTAGGGAAATTGATGCAGATTCAGCAGTAACTTTCAGATGGGAAATTAATAAATATTTGGGCTAATTGAATAACACCACCAAAAATGGTACAGGCATGATGGGCTGAGGGTCCACTTTTGTGTCGTCTTTAGTTCTACTTAATGGGAGACTTCTCTCTTATCTTGATGCAGAACTGGCTCCAAGTTAGAAGACAGAGGGTGGTGATGGAGGGTTGTTTTTCAGACTGCAGGCCTGTGACCACCAAAATTATAGATATAGTGGACAGTGAAGAAGGTTACCTGTGATTACAACGGGATCTTGATCAGATGGGTCAATGGGTGAAAAGTGGCAGATGGAGTTTAATTCAGATAAATGCGAGGTGCTGTATTTTGGGAAAGCTAATCTTAGCAGGCCTTATACACTTAATGGTAAGGTCCGAGGGAGTGTTGCTGACCAAAGAGACCTTGGAATGCAGGTTCACAGCTCCTTGAAAGTAAAGTCGTAGGTAGATAGGAGAGTGCAAAAGACGTTTTGTACGCTTTCCTTTATTGGTCAGAGCATTGAGTACAGGAGTTGGGAGGTCATGTTGCGGCTGTACAGAATGTTGGTTAGGCCACTTTTGGAATATTGCGTGCAATTCTGGTCTCCTTTCTATCGAAGAATGTTGTGAAACTTGAAAGGGTTCAGAAAAGATTTATAAGGATGTTGCCAGGGTTTGAGGGTTTGAGCTACAGGGAGAGGCTGAACAGGCTGGGGCTGTTTGCCCTGGAGCGTCAAAGGCTGAGGGATGACCTCATAGAGGTTTATAAAATCATGAGGGGCATGGATAGGATAAATAGACAAAGTATTTTCCCTGGGGTCGGAGAGTCCAAAACTAGAGGGAATAGGTTTAGAGTGAGAGGGAAAAGATATAAAAGAGACCTACAGGGCAACTTTTTCACGCAGAGGGTGGTACGTGTACGGAATGAGCTACCAGAGGAAGTGGTGGAGACTGATACAATTGCGACATTTAAGAGGCATTTGGATGGGTATATGAATAGGAAGGGTTTGGAGGGATATGGGCCGGCGCTGGCAAGTGGGACTAGATTGGGTTGGGATATCTGGTCGGCATGGACAGGTTGGACTGAAGGGCCTATTTCCATGCTGTACATCTCTGACTCTATGTAAAAGGGACCTAAGGGGCAACGTTTTCACGCAGAGGATGGTGCATGGAATGAGCTGCCAGAGGAAGTGGTGGAGACTGGTACAATTTCAACATTTAAAAGGGATCTGGATGCTTACATAAATAGGAAGAGTTCAGAGGGATATGGGCCAAGTGCTGGCAAATAGGACAAGATTAGGTTGGGATATCTGATCAGCATGAACGAGTTGGACTGAAGGGGAGCACTTAAAACTCAGAAGACAGGTTCATGCCTTTGTTTGTCTGTCTCATGGAACTATCTTCCACCACACAGGCAGCATAAAGATGCACCTTATAGATGTGAAACCGAGTTCAGTTTTCCGAGGATCGAGGCTTAAATGGAAATTGGTCCAATTATTATAAAATAACTTCAAAATGACATCAGTTCACCCATCCACTCGTCACCATTTCCCAATGCATGCATTAAAAGTCGCAGGAATGTAATGAGAGGAAATTGCTGGGATTCCTTGGAAATTCTCAGGGACAAAAGTGCCTAGAAGATAAATCTAATTTGCACAAACGTAAAGATATAAGTACCCTGTAGGCTGTTTGCGCATTTGATGAATTCCCAATCTTAGCCTAGCTGTTGAGTCAGGAAATGAGAGGATAACTTTCAGGTTGGAGTGTGGGGGAAATAAGCTGAGTGTCCCCATGTTGCTTTTGCTCAACTGCAGGGAGCAAGTACAGGGCAACCTCAGCTGCAGAAAATAATAACCTGCAATAAAAGCTAACCAAACCACAAAATGAGATTTGTACCGCATCACTATTTCACATAATCTTGTCGACCAACTTCCTTCAGCAGACTTGAAAGGATGTTTAAATAATTTCAACACTGTCTCTCCTTTATTACAGTATTATTTTACTCAAGCATAATGCTCATTCTTCTGCTTTATTTTTGTGGTTCACAAACCACTTTATTATTGCTGTTGTATTTTTGGCACTCAGATGTTAAACTAATCCATAACAGCATAAAAAACAATTACCTGGCTGAATAAAATGCAGAACTGTCATTATGAACATGGAGCTCCTTTTGAAAAAAAGACTTTGAAAATGCTGTGTAGATTGACAGTCCAGAACATGAAGAACTGGTATTACTTGAAGCTGGCTCTTGCCTCAAGGCAGCACTGACATCTCTTGCAATCAGTGGGAGTGTCATAAAGAGAGCAGTCTCCCTTCCTTTTGGACTTCTGTTCAAAGGGACAAATAAGCACTTTTTTAAAATGTATTTTCCAATCTCACTGTGTCCTGAAATTTCAAGCACTCAACAAATTACTTTTGATGTGTGGTCAATATTGCAATATAGGGAAACTGGCAACCAATGTTGAATTAACAACCACTGTTAAACAAACCTTACTGTCATCCGAAAGACCTTTTCTCTAGGGACACAGCACTTCCCCAGTATTACACTGAGGTGTCACGATGTGCCCTCAAATCCCATTTCATGAGACTTGCGCATGGCTTAGCTAGGAGTATGCACACTTCTGAATCACAAGGTTTCAAGTCAGGACTGAGTCCAGGCCTGGAGCACAAAATTCAAGACTGATATTCCAGTGCACGACAGAAAGAGTGCTGCCTTTGGAAGGAGATGTTAAACCAGGGGTTTGTCCCAATGCACTAGACTGGATTGGTTAATTTTGAGGAATGCCTTGCACACCCCTTGTAATCATGGTTTTATATATGACTGTATAAAAGACATGGTTATTGAGATTATGGGGAGAATCTGAACTTTAAGTCTTACTCCTTCGATCTCCTAAGCTGTTAGTCACACAGGTTTAAAGAAGAGTAAGGAGTCAACCTTGGAATCCTGGCCAACATTTCTCTCTCAATCAAACTACCAACATGCACCGAGTGGTTTGGATCTTATTTTTGATTGTGGGAGCTTGCATTGCTCATATTGCATGCTGTTTGGTCCGTTTTACTTTATAAGCTGTAAAGTGCTTGAGACATCCAGTGGCCATGAAAGGTGCTTCATAAAGACAAGTCTACCCATAATCTACTGATTGAAAAGATACGTCTGCTGCTACTGAGTCAGTGCTAACACTTGTGTTAACATCCTTGCAACTAATACATACTAGTAGAGATTGACAAGAGAAGGTGAAATTAATGGAAGGAAGATTAATAAGAAAGAAATCAAAGATGTGTGAATATCGTAGTAACGTGACAAGAACTTGTTAGTCCTTTCTTCACCCATTAGGGCTTCTTGCTGCTTCACCTATGACAGTAGAGTTATAGATGTCGAGTACACAGACTTATTTTTCAGTCAACTGTTTTACAAACGGTGCTTTTGCTATTGAGCGATGAAATAATCCCTTACAAATCGCAGGGTGATACAATTTTTTTGTCACCAATTATGAAACATTATGCCATTATGCATCATCATATAGGGCAGTATGAAATGATGCAACACAAAAGATACTGGTCAGATATGTTGAATAAAACTGCCCAGGGGCTGCTTTGAATCAAGTTGCACATTATTCACAGTGAATGTCTTCAGCTAAATATGTGTGACTGCATCGTTTGTCACTGGATTGCATCATTCTGCAACAGTGATACTGGTCACCTTACATAGTAATTTAATCTTTGGACAATGAAATTGGATCATTAATTCTCATTCTTGCTAGCGCATCTTAATCTTTGTGGAAACTAGTCAACTATTAACTTAGCCTGTGTGACTCACCTGTGGTTTTTATGTAATGGTAACTTTGGGAAGGGTGACAAAGGACACTTTATACTGCTACACTTTTAACCATATGTATGCACTAGTAGGTTTCACCATCAATTGAAGATTTTCTTTAAAAGTATTGGGGTGGCATGTTGGCTCAGCTGTTAGCACTACTTCCTCAGAGTGCCAGGGAGCCAGGCTTGATTCCAGCTTCTGGCAACGGCCTGTGTTAAGTTTTCATGTTCTCCCATTGCCTGCATAGGTTTCCTCCAGTTTCCTCCCACAGTCCAAAAATGTGCTAGTTAGGTAGCTTGGTCATGCTAAATTGTCCATTGTGTCCAGGGATGTGCAGGCAAGAGTGGATTGGCCATGGGAAATGCAGGGTTACAGGGATGGAGTGGGGGGATGAGATACTCTTTGGAGGGGCAGTGTGTACTCAATTGACCGAATGCCCTGCTTCCACACTTGGGATTCCATGATTCTATGGCTATGAAGGGTGGTGCCTGTATGGAATGAGCTGCCAGAGGAAGTGATGGAGGCTGGTACAATTACAACATTTAAAAGGAATCTGGATGGGTAGATGAATAGGAAGGGTTTAGAGGGATATGGGTCAAGTGCTGGTGAATTGGACTAGATTAGGTTAGGATATCTGGTCAGCATGGACGAGTTAGAGCGAAGGGTCTATTTCCCTGCTGTACATCCCTATGACTCTATTTGACAATTTTCATAACCACATGACTGACTTAAGCATTTTATGAAATAATTTTGAAGTGTAATTGCTGATGTAATGAACCAGCAATTCTGTTTGAATGCTAGTTGAACAATAACTGTTGATCTGAGCATTGTAAGATAAAACCTACCACAGCTCATCACGGTGTAAGATCCACCGAGTAGATTTGCCGTTGTTTGCTGGTCAGGACACAATGAGTCTGCCTAGTCTAGTATGGGAGAGGAAAGCCACCTGATGGTCTACCAAAGAGAGGGACTTGTCTTAAGCAAGACATACTTTATTGCATGATAGCAACGAGGGACAAGTTACATTTATGTGGTAGACATTGTTACTGAGGCCATCAGGATGACCTCAATGTTAGGTCTTACTCTTTTGAGATCCAAAGCTGTGCCCCTGCCAAACTTCATATGATCATATTGGAATGGTGTTTTATGCAATCCTCAGCATTAATATTTTCACACCTTTATGGAACACCTCATCCTGAATGTTTTTGTTCCCATTATTAACATTTATCCATTGGTGTGTATAATTACATTTACCACTAATGCAAGATACCAAGTCTCTGAATTCAAAAAGGGAGAAAGTGAGGTCTGCAGATGCTGGAAACCAGAGTCGAGAGTGTGTTGCTGGTAAAGCACAACAGGTCAGGCAGCATCCGAGGAGCAGGGAAATCAACGTTCCTGCTGGTTCCTGATGAAGGGCTCCAGTCTGAAACATTGATTCTTCTGCTCCTCAGATGCTGCCTGACCTGCTGTGCTTTTCCAGCAACACACTCTGAATTCACAAACTCAGGTGATCTGGGGGTTTCACCATTCACCCAGAATGCGTTCTCTGTGGACTTCGAGAGTTGAAGATTATCAACTTTGATTCTGTTCTTGACAGTGTGACATCTGTGAGTCCCTTCAAAATGGAAGAATTCTTTATTTTATGGGCTTTTTCACTCTTTAAAAAGGCAATTACTCTGTTGCAATATCTACAGGATCTTTAGATTTCCTACAGTATGGAAACAGGCCCTACAGTCCAACAGGTCCACACCGATCCTCCGAAAAGCAATCCAACCAGACCCATTCCCCTACCCTATATTTACCCCGACTTAGGTACCTATCACTGTGGGCAATTTAGCTTGGCCAATTCACCTGGCCTGTACATCTTTGGATTGTGTGAGGAAACCCGCGCAGACACGGGGAGAATGTGCAAACTCCACACAGACAGTGACCCGAGGCAGGAATCGAACCCAGGTCCCTGGCACAGTGAGGCAGCACTGCTAATCAGTGAGCCACCGTGCCAACCTAAATTTCATGGATTTCCTCTGCCAAGATGGCTATACTTTGAACACCTACTTCCTCTTTTGCAATATGCTTGATCCCAGGACCAGGCATTTTTTTTTTCTTCTTTTGGTAATATACTGAAACTCCAGACCAGGCAGTGTCTTCATGACAGTATTCTAAAGATCTGAGACAGGGGATATTTTTCTACCATATCCTGAATCCATGGACAGTGGTCATCTCATCTCAGTGGTTGCTTCCATGGAGCTGTATGCACCCCATCTGTGTGGTAAAAACAATGACTGCAGATGCTGAAAATCAAATACTGGATTAGTGGTGCTAGAAGAGCACAGCAGTTCAGGCAGCATCCAACGAGCAGCGAAATCAACGTTTCGGGCAAAAGCCCTTCATCAGGAATATGTTGAAGTTTGTGGATTTTTTACTTCATCTTGTTACTTAGTGTCTAATTTGGAGGTAATTCTGTATCTTGTGTTGTCTCCCAGCAGCAGGAATATTAGGGGGAATGTAGATTGCAAGTAAAATAAATGCTTCCTGCCATTTTCACTGCTCCTGTTGATCAATCAAACTAATTGCAGCCTGTGTAAATGATTCCTGTTTCCTTTATTGATTTATCAAATGAATTCTATTGCCTGCCATTTTACTAAAGGAATCCCATTTTCTTTTTGGCTTTGCCACCTGAATCAGACTCATCAAGCTCTTTAAGATGACTCTTGTTAGGGGCCATTGTGTGGCATAGTTGTAATGCCCCTATCCCGAGAGTGGGAGGCTCAGGTTCAAGTCCCACCTGCTCCAGAAATGTGTGACAACATTCTAGAGTCTGCTTGTGGCACAGTGGTAATGTCTTTACCTCAGGCCAGGAGGCCCAGGTTCAGGTCCCACCTGCTCTGAAGATGTGTAATAATATCTCTAAACAGGTTGATCACAAAAATAGGTCTTTTTTTAAAGAAAAAGGTGGAAAAAACATGAATCTTGTTAGGGTCTGTCTTGTGGCGTAGTGGTCATGTCCCTATCCCTTGACCAGAAGGACTGGGTCCAAGTCCTACCTGCTTCAGTGGTATGTAAAAACATCCTTGAACACGATGCTTTGAAAAGTAGGTTAATAACAACAATTATCAGATGAATTTTGTTCCTTTAATGATTTTTCTGGATGGTGCCTGCTATTTGCACACCTACTAATAATCCCCATTACTTCACAATCTTTTTTTTTCCTGAATGAGTCCCCCTGTATGTGATTTTTAAATCAGTGTTGCCGACTTCTGCTGTAGTTTAATTAGTGGATTCACCACCATGTCCGTGTGACAACAACATAGAGGGGTCCTCATCATTAACCGTTTCAGACATTCATATTGTTATACAACTGGGGGTGAACTCTGACTGGGAGAAAGTGAGGACTGTCGATGCTGGAGATCAGAGCTGAAAATGTGTTGCTGGGAAAGTGCAGCAGGTCAGGCAGCATCCAAGGAGCAGGAGAATCGACGTTTCAGGCATAAGCCCTTCTTCCCCTGACTCTGACTCCCCATTTTCTTCTAAAAGTGCTTTGGCATCTTTTACATCCGTGGCTCAGTTAAACATCTCATGAAAAAAGATTGTACCTCTGACACTGCAGTACTGCAGAGGAGTGCCAGCCTACACACGGTCTTGAAACCACAACCTTCTGACTCTGAGGCAGGTTTGCAGATACAGAGTGACAGCTGACACCCATGAAACAAATTGATTTCTTATTACTGGAAGGAACTTGGAAAATGATTCACCTTCAATTGCTTCACTCAAACTCTGAGGTCTAATTCTCAACAATCTTTGTGTTATCTGTCTGATGAGGCATTTTGTTCCATTTTTTACAATATGATATATTTTACACTTAAGTATTATGTTTCTCTGTAAGTTGATTTTTTTTAGTGATTTAGGAACAATATACTTGTGGAACCCTGTAATCATCTAATGAAATCTTTGTTTTTACTGGTTTTTATTGTCTTGAAATGTGCATGTGTATATTACACTTAAATGCATCGATTTCAATTACCTTGACATTGAGCTTTTCAAAGTCACTATTTACAGTTTGGAGAGAAGCAAATTCTTAACCTGGGATAAAACGTTTTGGAGCAATGTGGTGTGCAATTTGTTAGGTGTTGATTTGCTTTAAGTGGAAAAGTGCACAGGGTAGTGAAGCATTAACAAATGTATTGAGGTGGAAGCATTGCCTATATCTTGCATCTGGTATAGAACATGGATTTTTACTTTCCTCTGATGGACTGAAGACACTCTTCAAAATTGATATTCCCAGTGACCCTCTCTAAGTACTGACATTACTGCAAATATCTTGACACGCTTTTCAAGGACTCCCTGCAAATACTGATGCATTCTTGTGGATCTAGTCTATAGTCATAGGCACACTGTGAATCAGCCAAAGGAAGAAGCATTTATTAAATGATGAAAACATCAGTGCCAAATTCCCAAGACCTGGTATGCTCTCAGCCCACAGTAGAGACAATTCCAGGAGTCACTTTCACTTCCATGTGCTTATTGTTTATTTTTCATAATATGTTTGAACTCATTTCCCCTGTTTTTTTTTTATTCGACAAAAGAAATCTAGGAAAAAAATGTGATCGATACTTTGCAATGTCATATTGACCTGTATAATTTAACAACTATTCCACAAATTCTTCCTGCACTGAGACTTGTGGTTGCTAAGCCACAGAAGTGCCATATGTCTGGTAAAGAGTTTGTCACTTATTTTCACATCTTTTCTTCATGCCCCACTTATTTTTATATGATTTGTCCAGAAAAGGTGACCTAACACTTTTATCTGTCCTGAGTTCAATGTACAGTATTACCTGAGGATAGTAAACAAGGCACAAGCCATTTCTTTGCCACTCCTTATTTTGTTTCAGCCTTGCTTTTTCTTGTCCAGTATTTCACTGCACTGTTCGTGAAAATGAGGGCTAGCTGTCCTCATAGCTTCTAGCTGTCAACGTGCTTTCACATTTGTTTGTGGGGATGGGGTAGCATAGTGGTAGTGCTACTAGGCTAGCATTTTGGGGACACCAGAATGGAAAATGAAACTTGAATTCAATAAAAAAAAAAGCAACCATGAAACTACTGTTGGTTGTTTCAAGAAAAAAATCTGCTTCACTAATGTCCTTCAGAGAAGAAAATCTGTCCTTAACTAGTCTGACCCACCCTACAGGTGACTCCAGACCTATAACCATGTGGTTGATGCTTAGCTGCAGTTGGGGGAGTAAATGTTGACCTAGCCAGTGACATGCACATCCTATGAACAAATACTTTAAAGCTTGTGCCATCGATTCTGAACATCCAGGCTCGCTGTCAACAATAGCAATTCCAAAAGAAATTTGGCCAGATTTACAAATGGTAACCTCCCAGAAGACCCAGTTGTAGAAAACCAAACCAGATTTTATTAGATATTGCCTTTAAAAAATTGGACAAACTTACTTTTGGAGTTGACTACTCTAGGAGCCAGCGAGGATACTTAAACGGAGAGCTTGAAACTTCTCCCAAACTCTTTACCATCTCGAGATGGTGGGGGGGGAAGTTTCAGATACAGTGACATAGATGGGTTAACTCCAGGAAAGATAAGAGAGGTAGGCAGCTAGTGCAGGAGCCATCTGTGGCTATACCTATTTCAAACAGGTATGCTGTTTTGAAAAATGTAGGGCATGATGGATTCTCAGGGAAATGTAGCACGAACAACCAAGTTACTGGTATTGAGACTGGCTCTAATGCAATGAGGGGTACATCGGGTTCCAAGAGATCAGTTGTGTTAGGGGACTCTATAGTCTAAGGTACAGACAGACATTTCTGTGGCCAGCAGCGAGAAATCACAATGGTGTGTTGCTTCCCTGGTGCCACGATCAAGGATGTCTCGGAGAGGGTGCAGAATGTTCTCAAGGGGCAGAGGGGCCAGCAGGAGGTCATTGGAACCAACAATATAGGAAGGGAAAAGGTTGAAATTCTAAAGAGAGATTACTGAGTGTTAGGCAGGAATTTAAAAAGGAGGTCCTTGAGAGTAGTAATATCTGGATTAGCCCCGGTGCTACGAGCTAGTGAGGGCAGGATTAGGAGGCTAGAGCAGATGAATGCATGGCTGAGGAGCTGGTGTATGGGAGAAGGATTCACATTTTTGGACCATTGGAATCTCTTTTGGGGTAGAAGTGACCTGTACAAGAAGGACAGATTGCACCTAAATTGGAAGGGGACTAATATACTGGCAGGGAGATTTGCTAGAGCTGCATGGGAGGATTTAAACTAGTAAAGTGGGGCGGGTGGGACCCAGGGAGATAGTGAGGAAAAAAATCAATATGAAACAAACATATAAGGAGATCTCAGCTATCTGTAAGAATAATACGGTGGTTATGGTAGGGGATTTTAACTTTCCGAACATAGACTGGGACTGCCATAGTGTTAAGGGTGTAGATGGAGAGGAATTTAAGTGTGTACAAGAAAATTTTCTGATTCAGTATGTGGATGTACCTACTAGAGAAGGTGCAAAACTTGACCTACTCTTGGGAAATAAGGCAGAGCATGTGACTGAGGTGTCAGTGGGGGAGCACTTTGGGCCCAGCAACCATAATTCTATTAGATTTAAAATAGTGATGGAATAGGATAGACCAGATCTAAAAATTGAAGTTCTAAATTGGAGAAAGGCCAATTTCAATGGTATTAGGCAAGAACTTTCAAAAGCTGATCGGGGCCAGATGTTCGCAGATAAAGGGACGGTTGGAAAATGGGAAGCCTTCAGAAATGAGATAATGAGAATTCAGAGAAAGTATATTCCTGTCAGGGTGAAAGGAAAAGCTGGTAGGTATAGGGAATGCTGGATGACTAAAGAAATTGAGGGTTTGGTTAAGAAAAAGAAGGAAGCATATGTTAGGTATAGACAGGATAGATTGAGTGAATCCTTAGAAGAGTATAAAGGAAGTAGGAGTATACTTACAAGGGAAACCAGGAGGGCAAAAAGGGAACATGAAATAGCTTTGGTAAATAGAGTTAAGGAGAATCCAAAGGGTTTTTACAAATACATTAAGGATAAAAGGGGAACTCAGGAGAGAATAGGGACCCTCAAAGATCAGCAAAGTGGCCTTTGTGTGGGGCCACAGAAAATGGGGGAGATACTAAACGAGTATTTTGCATCAATATTTACTGTGGAAAAGGATAGCGAAATAGATGGTGACATCTTGCAAAATGTCCATATTACAGCGGAGGAAGTGCTGGATGTCTTGAAATGCATAAAGGTGGATAAATCCCCAGGACCTGATCAGGTGTACCCAAGAACTCTGTGGGAAGCTAGAGAAGTGATTGCTGGGCCTCTTGCTGAGATATTTGTATCATCGATAGTCACAGGTGAGGTGCCCGAAGACTGGAGGTTGGCTAACGTGGTGCCACTCTTTAAGAAGGGTAGTAAGGACAAGCCAGGGAACTATACACCAGTGAGTCTGACATCTGTAGTTGGCAAGTTGTTGAAGGGAATCCTGAGGGACAGGATATACATGACTGATTAGGGATAGTCAACATGGCTTTGTGCATGGCAAATCATATCTCAGAAACTTGATTGAGTTTTTTGAAGAAGTAACAAAGAGGATTGATAAGGGCAGAACTGTGGACGTGATCTATATGGACTTCAGTAAGGCATTCGACAAGGTTCCACATGGGAGACTGGTTAGCAAGGGTAGATCTCATGGAATAAAGGGAGAACTAGCCTTTTGGAGACAGAATTTGCTCAAAGGTAGAAGACAGGGGGTGGTGGTGGAGGGTTGTTTTTCAGACTGGAGGCCTGTCACCAGTGGAGTGCCACAAGGATCGGTGCTGGGTCCTCTACTTTTTGTCATTTACCTAAACAATTTGGATGCGAGCATAAGAGGTACAGCTAGTAAGTCTGCAGATAACACCAAAATTGGAAGTGTACTGGACAGCAAAAAAAGGTTACCTTAGATTACAACAGGATCTTGATCAGATGGACCAATGGGCTGAGAAGTGGCAGATGGAGTTTAATTTGGATAAATGCGAGGTGCTGCATTTTGGGAAAGCAAATCTTAGCAGGACATATGCACTTAATGGTAAGGTCCTAGAGAGTGTTGCTGAACAGAGACCTTAAAATTCAGGTTCATAGCTCCTTGAAAGTGGAGTGAAGAAGGCGTTTGGTATGCTTTCCTTTATTGGTCAGAATATTGAGTACAGGAGTTGGGAGGTCATGTTGTGGCTGTACAGGACATTGGTTAGGCCAATGTTGGAATATTGCGTGCAATTCTCGTCCCCTTCCTGTCAGAAAAATGTTGTGAAACTTGAATGGGTTCAGAAAAGATTTACAAGGATGTTGCCAAGGTTGGAGGATTTGAGCTACAGGGAGAGGCTGAACAGGCTGGGGCTGTTTTCCCTGGAGCATCGGAGGCTGAGGGGTGACCTTAAAGAGGTTGACAAAACTGAGGGGCATGGATAGGTTACATAGACGAAGTCTTTTTCCTGGGGTCGGGGAGTCCAGAACCAGAGGGCATAGGTTTAGGGTGCGAGGGAAAGATATAAAAAGGATCTAAGGGGCAACTTTTTCACACAGAGGATGGTACGTGTATGAAATGAGCTGCCGGAGGACGTGGTGGAGGCTGGTACAATTGCAACATTTAAAAGGCATTTGGATGGGTATATGAACAGGAAGGGTTTGGAGGGATATGGGCCAGGTGCTGGCAGGTGGGACTAGATTGGGTTGGGATATCTGGTTGGCATGGACAGTTTGGACCGAAGGGTCTGTTTCCATGCTCTACATCTCTATGACTCTTATGACTCTAAATGCTGGAAATGCTTAGTAGTCAGTTGATATTTCAAATATTCTGATGAAAGGTTGAAACTGCACAGAACATCTGAAACCTTAACACTTTCTCTCTCTACATTTGCTCCCTGACCTGCTGAGTATTCCCAGCATCTCCAACATTTTACTATTGATATTGGCCAAAGCTTTGAGATGGAATCCACCGACTTAGTATTCATCCTGTCTACTGGCACCTTCTGGTATCTGCCACCTCTACCAGTATGTAGCTTGGGTAAAGCTAATTTGAAGTAGCTTACTGCCACAAATCCTGCCTTGTCTGTACTGTGTCCAGGATCTATCACATCAGAGGATAGATGCATTGATGAGGCAAAAAGAAGAGAAACAAGATGAGTTATTGCGTGATAACAAAAGGTACAATGGTCAGGCATAATTACTCTGGGCTCTCCAGAATACATTTGCTCCTTGCATAGACTACCTTCTACAACACTGGCTTTCCTTGAAACCTTGTCAGGGAATCTTTCTCTTTCTCCCTCTCAATTATACAACATTAAGATAAACAATGTATTATGTAGCTTTCATGATAGATTAGCACAATTTCATTAAGCTGCGTTGCAGTGGTTTTGAGATTAATATAGAACCAATGGATTATTAATATAGTATTACAGCAACATTGTGCTTCATGCAGTAAGGCACCATCAATGTAGTATGTAGCCCAAAGATGTAACATTGACTGGTTTCAATGAGACTGAAAATTTATCTCCAAAAACCTGGTCAGTCATGGAATTTTAACAGATCATTTTGTTCTAAAATCTCATCAAGTTTGTATTTAGGATTTAACTTAGCCACAAATTGTAGTTATAGATTTAGTCAGTGATAAACAAGCTAACTGCTGAGAAACAGCTGCAGTTGCAGTTGGTTAATTTGGTATCGGTTCCTAACCAGCAATGCCTATCTCAGGTCAGTGGAATTTCACCTAGTATAACTATAGGTAGCTTTGAAGACCCACACACAGGAAGTTGCACAAAGATGCTTCTTTGACTGTATGCAGCAAGACCTTAACTCTGAGAATTTGCTAAATGAGAAAATCTTGTATATTGGAGGAGGTGGTGCAGTTCTGGTCTGTCTTCTGAGAGCGCGAGATCGACAAACAGCAAGACCGAAAGCTGGAGCCGTTAATAAGGGGCACATGTAGGTAATATAGTGAGTCTTTAAAAAAAGTTTTCTCTCACTATAAACTGGGCCAATTATTTAAACTGGTACAGAGGACATACAACTATGGTAATACTTTTAAGCTGGACAGTACAAATTTATCAATGGTTAATCATAGAGTAATAGTTCTTATTAATTAAATAAAACAAGTAAAGATGGCAGGGCTAGTGATGCATTGGAGCTCTCATATGTGGAACTGTTAGACTCCTATGTGATCCATCTAAGACACTCCAGCTCATATTTAATGTGCTTTGTAGACTGTAGTGTATCAAGGAGGGGGAAAGTTACCTGGACACTGTTTCGTGAGCCAGTCACACCCTGTAAGATTTGGTACAAACCATGGCAGAGCCTCAGCCCTTGCAAACGCAGGTTTAATGTCCTTGCAACTTATGTGGATGAGAACAGGAACTGTCAGGAAGATGAAGAAAATGGTCCACAATTCTGTGATGTAGAATGCTGTTCAAGTGAGTGGATAAAAAGGAATATAGTTGTAGTAAAGGGTGTTATATTTAAGGGGATGAATACCATTCTTTGAGACTGTGAATCCCAAAGGCTGTGTTGCAGGGTTAAGGACATTTCGTCAGGGCTGGAAAAGAAAGGAATTAGTTGTTCATGTTAATCCCAGTGACATAGCTAGGACTAAGAAAGAGGTTCTGCTGAGGGAATAGGATTGGGAGGAAAATACAAACCAGGACCACAAATGTAATGGTCTATGAATTACCACTTGAAACGTAAGCAAATTGGACAAATTAAATAATATCAGAGAATTGAAGGTGGGGCTCAAAGGTTGCTGTGGCAGAATTGGATTTCAATCAATGGGTACGAGAGAGCTATCCTGTTGGGGTAGCCTTCACCTGAACCTCTTGATCTAATGACCTGGCAGATCATACAACTTGGACTGAAGCAAGGGCTTTGAACTGAACAGTCAGAAGGAGGTTTTGTGAGAGGGAGACTGGTACATTTAAAGAAAAAGGACTCAATAGAGTCAATATAGGTCAGGTTCAAGTTGAGGAATTGCCCTAGAAGGCCCCCACTTAGCTTCTTGCCTCTCCAGTTCTGTACAGGAAGCATGTGCCAAATAAATGCAAAAGCATCGGCTGATCATGTGACCTCTCTACAATTGCCAGTAATTCAAGCATAATTATATTTTCCAATTCTAACTCTATTACCTCATACCTGATGAGCAACCTTTACTCAGACCCCAATGTCCTAGCCATTTAATGGTATATTTCCAACAATGGAAATGCCGAATATCAATGTAATGATTATCATAGGTACAAACTCAATTTCACATTTCCAGCCAACGGATTAAAAACGACTGCTTGGTATAAAGCATCTGTTCATGACGAGAATAAAGGAAAAGGGCCTGGGGTAAGGGTGAGATCAGTACAGTAAGTGAGAAATGGTCTTGGTTTGAAGAATCAGATTAGGTGGAGATGACAAATAAGAGAAAGATCATTTTTTTTAGAGCAGCTTATGGCATCCTGGCAGTATCTACATGAAAAGACAAGGCACAAGTCAGGGAGTTCTAAACAAAAAAAACTACTTCAATAATTATCCGAAAGTTTAATCTGTATGTGAACTGGATGGATCAGGTTGTCTAAAGTAGCCTGGGTGATAAGTTTATTAAGTGGCTTCAGGCTTTTTTTTCTTAGAACAATGGGCTTTTCCCATTAAAATTAACAAGTTCACATTCATTCACATTTTACTCCATCTGCCAATTCTTGAGCTATCTATGTCACTATTCGGATTCCTCATATTCTGTTCACACCTTACTTTCCTACTATATCATCAGCAACTTTAGCTATCATTTATATTGTCCTTTCATACAAGTCACTGAGAGAAACTGGAAATAGGCCCTTGCACTGATCCTGACAACATGCCACTCATCACGTCTTGCCAACCTGAAAATCACCTATTTTTGCTTCTTTTCCAATTCCTGTTAGCTAATCAGTCTCATGCTCATACTTGTATGATAACAGCTGCACCATGAGCTTTCATTTTGTGCAGTAACTTTTCATGTGGTACATTGCTTAAATGTTTTCTGGAAATCTAAGCACAGCACATTCATAGTTTCCTTTTTATCCCCATCGTTAGCTACTTTCTCAGAGAACTCTAATCAGCTTGTCAAAAATGATTTCCCTTTCAAAAAGCCATTTTGGCTCTGCCTGATTGCACTCGCATTTTCTGCTATAACTTCATTCATAATAGATTCCAGCATCATCCCTATAGCATATTACGCTAACTGACACACAGTTTCCTACTTTCTTTCTCCTTTCTCGAAGAGGTGTCCCATTCACAAGTCTGATGCGATCTTTCCAGAACCTAGTGAAATTTGGAAAATTGAAACTGATGGTTGTCTAACTCAGCAGATTTTTAAAAAAACTCTCTCCAATGAAAACCTTCAGGATTTAGGCACATGTCAGTTTTTGGTTCTAATAATTTTCTCACTCCCCTTACGTAGTGATTGTTATGGTTTTAAGTTTCACCCTCCATTGCATTCACTGATTTACAATTATTTCTAGCATGTTACTGAATCCTCTATCGAGAAGACAGATGAGAAATATCTGGTCAGTTTATTTATCATTTCTCGATTTTCCATTATTTTCTCAGAGTCTTTCCTTAGAGGACTAACGCCTCACTTTGCTTTATTTCTTTTTAAATACCTGTAGAGAATCTTACTACTTACTTTTATACTTCGAACTAGCTTTCTCCATTCTTATTATTCTTTTCGTTAATTTTTTTTGTTTCTTTATAGGTTGTCCAATCTTCTGACCTGCCATTTAGTCTTGCAGAATTATTTGCTTTTTCTTCCAACATAATGCTATCTTTAATATTCTTAGTTAGCCATGAACGTGTACTTACCTTAGAAACTTGCTTACATTCTGAAATTTATCTTTTCTGAGTGTTCTGAAATAGTTTCGCAATATCTGACACTGCACCTTCCCTGAAGTTTCCTTAATTTCCCAGTTTGCTTTCACCAGCTCTGTCATCAGCTCGCATATTGTCTAAAATTAAATTTGGAACACCAGTCGTCAATCCATGCTCAATGCTGAGATAATTTTCCCTCAAGTGAGTCTAGAACTATGAGGACAAAGTTGACAAATACAGATACATCAACTTCAGATAAGGATAACTAAATTTCTTCTCTCGGGCTTATGAGGCTTTGGAATTCTCCTGCATAGAAAGCAGTAGAGGTTGGATAATTGGATATATTCAAAGCTGAGGTAAATGTAGTTTTAGTCTACAAAGAAATTGAGGGTTATGGATGGCAAACAGATGAATAGAGTTAAGGCAACAATCAGATTTATCATGATTTTATTGAATTGCAAAACAGGCTTAATGAGCTGATAACATACTCCCCTTAATCGTTATGAACAATGAGTTTTATTGTATAATAAAGAGGAACAACTGGGATTAATACAGCAATGCAGCATCATTAGAATTGACAATATACTCAGCAGTAATATTAGGATTAATATATTAATGATGTCTCACTTGCTGCATGAATGTACTTTCTCTGTAGCAGTGTATATACTTTCTCTTCGAACCAAAGATCAAGATAATGGTTTGTTCTAATCCATTGTATCATTTCTGTTTTTTTTCTACAGATATCTGAGAGTGCTATTGAAATTATAGAAAGCAAAAAATAAACTGTTTTAAGTTAATTGAATAGACTTTTGAATAGCAGAGGTTGCAGGTCTGTGACGTGAAAGGCTGACAGAGATGCAGTCATGAAAATAAATCTACCTTTCAATGTTTCCATCTGCTGGTGCCCAGCTGTTATAGCAAACTCCTCTGATAAGGTTTAATTCTTGCTTATTGCTTGCAGAGCTTGCACTCAACTTGATTGATTGTCACTCAGCAAATTATGAATCAACTGTTCCGAATCTTACCACTTGCTCAGTTTTCCATGGAGTGTGTTTGAAAATTATATTTGGTGAGAATTTGGCAAAAGCATCAATAGTTTTAAAATAAACTAATAAAACAAAATGCAATGGGACTTTAATCCAACTCCAATTCTCGATATCTTTATTTCAGTTATGCCAACTTTTAACTCAAGTAATATACTCAACAGCCTCATAACCTCATTGTGGAAAAGAAAATCTTATTCTGTGCCCTAAATTTGTATTCAATTTTGATTTCCTGTTTAGACCTTCAGTCACAGAAAACAGTCTGTTTCTTTTTGCTGTGTCCTTTCCTCTCACACACTTAAGCACCTATATCAAATCATTCTTCAATCAATGCTGTTCTAACAAAGTTTCACACAACTGCCTCTATGCCTTGAGTCCCAAAATGGTGCACTTACAAAGGTTTAATATCAACCCTTCAATGCAGCTCAATTTTTACGTAAAGGAGAGAGAATGTGACAACTATGTGGTAAATTCAACCTGTTAAGTTCTAGGGCAAAGTGTAAATTTCTGTCCTGACAGATATGTTATCACAACTACAATAAAATGCTTTAAGTTGTATCTCTCAACGTTGAGCCTGATGTATAAGTAAAATATTGAGCCAGATATTGTTTTTATATTTCAAAATTTGTACATTGCTGTCAAAAGTTTGCAAATATAAGATATGGAATGAAGTAATCTCCTATAAGCAGCAATGTAAAAATACTGGCAAATTGTGCTCCAGGATGGGATGGCACCCTAAAGGAAGGATCAGCAATGCTTTTTATACAGCCCTCAGCAATTAACATCACCCATTCAGTTATCGGATCCTCCCAGTGCCTTACATGCAGGTAAATATAGTCTTGTTGAAGTAAGAGATGTCTTTTGGTTTGTTAACTAGAGCCAAACTCCAGTGTTTGTTTATTTCCACGATATGCTATTGTACAGAATTGAACTGGTGCATAAAAAGATGTTTTTATGAATTTATTTTTGAAATTAAAAATAAGTCACCTCACTAAGGAGAAACAGCAACAGTGGATAGAAATATTCTGCTTGAAATAAGAAAGAAGTGGCAAAATATTTCACTTCGTATTTAACATTTGACATGCTGACATCATGGCGCGAATCTTGTTGGACCGAAGTAATCAATCACAAGAATCATGGGTTTCTTTGTGTGAATCTTTGGGGCTTTGTTTTAAACTTCTCTTTTATGTAATCGTGTATGATATTGAAATGAGACAGAGAACAATTCAAGTATATTAGCTGAAATAGGGAGAGATTGATATTAAATCAACTTTGTAACTGCATGCCTGAAGATGCAGACCAAAATGTAATACAGCAATATTGTTTTGTGTCTCAGGAAGCCACGCCCAGTGTCTCAGTTGGTGGCACAGCAAGTAACCCAACAATTTGCATCACCCACACAACCAAAGAAAGAGAAAAAAGACAAGGGAGAGAAGGAAAAAAATGAGAAAGAAACTGTCAGTAAAAAGAACAGTCACAAGAAAACAAGGTAATGCTTTGACAGACATGTTTCTTCAAAAGCAAACAATATGTTTCACCTTAAAGCTCAGATATATAGTGTCCGTTTTTCATTGGTCTGTCAACAACTTGATCTATATTTGCTAATTCTTGTGGAGGGAGCTTCAAACATGTTGATCACATGCTTGTGCTGGAGCTGTGTAATGACCAAAGCTCTGGTGCAGTATCCAAGGGTTAGCTTTTGCAGTGCACAAAACAACTGCTTTGTCACTTGATCCTCATGTTGATCAAAACAAGCTGTCTGCTTAAACCTCTGCTAAGTTGATCTTGCATAGCTTTTGCTTTCATCAAGTCTGTTTAAGAACTGATTGGTTATACGCCATTACCTAGCCGAGTGAGAACAAAATTGTCAGACTCCTCTTTTGTGTCAGGGAAATTTTTTTGTATATTTGTTCATGGGATGGGTGCGCTTATTGTCTTTCCCTAATTATTCTTTATGAATGATTCGGAGATGCCGGTGTTGGACTGGGGTGTACAAAGTTAAAAATCACACAACACCAGGTTATAGTCCAACAGGTTTAATTGGAAGCACGCTAGCTTTCGGAGTGACGCTCCTTCATCAGGTGGTTGTCCACAATCACCTGATGAAGGACCGTCGCTCCGAAAGCTAGTGTGCTTCCAATTAAACCTGTTGGACTATAACCTGGTGTTGTGTGATTTTAAATTCTTTATGAAGGTGGTGGTAAGCTATCTATGTGATAAAGTGTTACCGGGAAGATATATTAATGAATCAAGATAATCTGTAATTCGGACATGCTGGCCTTCATATGTGCCTGGTGCCCTCCTCCTCGGTGACAGAGTTTGCAGATTTTGCACTGTCAAAGGAATTGCTGTTACAGCTAGTTGCTGGAATGCATTCTCATAATTGGTACACACTGCTGCCGCTGTGAGCCAGCAGTGAAGGGAGTGAATTTTTAAGGGGGTTGTTCAGGTGCTGATCAAGTGGATGCTGTTTCGTCCCAATGGCATTGAGCTTCTTTGATGTTATTGTAGCAAGTGTGTATTTTTTCGTCAAATTTTGGATGTACCTTGTAGATGCTGGAATGGCCAAGAGGGAGCAGTATGTGAGATGCGTTGCAGCATATGTCTTATGAAGTGCTTATTACTCTTAATATCTTTCCTACATTAATTATGTTAAAATAATAAATTTTGAGGCAGTTGTCTTAGTTTTCCACTTTGTATAGTTTTGAATGGATGCCATGGATTAAAATTGGATCTTATTAACATCTGTCAGTCTCTTTGGTCAGATATTCTAACAAGTTGAAGTCTCCTGACATTCTGTGTTCATTGCTTGCAAGAAGATGAATATGAAGCCAAAACAAATCATCACATTGTCAGACCATCTTTTTGTACATTCTTAAATGAAAGCAGGTCTCTGAAGTGAACTTTTATTCATTCGTTGTTTTTAACCTTTGCCCCATTTTCCTAGGCCGAGGTTAAAAAATGTGGATCGAAGCAGTGCACAGCATTTGGAAGTGACTGTGGGTGACCTGACAGTCATTATTACAGACTTTAAGGAGAAAGCACGGTCAGCCCCAGCAGCCACTGCTACCTCGAGTACCACTGCTGACCAGCACAGCCTGAGCAGCTCCAGCTCTGACAACACAGAAAAAGGTTTGTCTCAATCATCGTCACCCAGAGGGGAAGGATCAGTAAATGGTGAATCCCACTAAAGTACCAGCTGACCTACTTCCTTTTACTCACTCCTTGCTCAATGGACAACATCTCAACAACTTCAGTCCTCGGCATTCGGTGTTAACACTGGCAAATTGGGCTGCCTTCTTCAGTTTTGGTTTCAATGCTTTCTAATACTTGCGTACCAACCTGGAACTCCTGCACCGTGGCATGTTTTTGAGTGTAATTTTCTATAACTTAGATTGGACTGCCTAAGTAATGTGTTCGAGAACTGAATTGTGAAGCAGCTGGCTTTAATATTCAGTGCTATCTTCGGTCAATTTTCAATCGACTGCTGCCGTAACAAAACAATTTCTGAAAATTGTTTGCCTAGTTAAGTGCACCTGCTGGTACTTGGTGTGGTTAAATAGGAAAAGCATTCTCAAGCATTTGTATAAATTCTTGCCAACGTTTTTTCAACACTTGTTATTTGGATGGGAAGAAAACACTTAGCCATTAAAATTGTGGCATTACCAATGTCCACTGTCATTCATTTCAGTAAGTTACAGTTTTAATATGTAGTTTTGGGCTAATTGACCAGGTTTGACTGAGGATACAGTCCATGCTACTTAACTGCAGCCACTCGGGTAAAGGAATTGAGTTGCTGTAATATATATAAAAAGGAGGGTCTTTTTGTACCCTTGTCTAATTGGGTAGGGAACGCAGAAGAGTTGCTTGCGTGACTTTGTAGTTCATGCATGTCCTCTCAGCTGAGCACTCCCTGCAAGAAAGGAGGAAACGCTAATAATTAGATACTTAGTATTGTCTAAAAGTAGTTTTAATGGTATGTGTGGGAATAGTTTATGATGTTGCCAGTTCTGGAAACTTCAATTAAGGTGTTTTGCTGATGTTTTGAATTTGCGACAGTATTTATACGTATTGTTGTAATAAATAAGTTATGCAAGAACACATTCTATCTTTGAAGTTCTCTTACTTCTCTACCCTGGTTTTTAAATAGCCTTCTGTTTGTGTTGTCACTGGCAAAAATAATTTTTTTTGTGCTGAATCGCTGCAAAGGCGGTTGGCAGGTGAACAAAAGCATTTGTTGAAATGTGTGGTCTGACATTGAATTGGTACTAGATATGTTTCTGTCCCCCCCTTTTTTTTTCTCCATCTCATGTTTTCCAAGCAATACAAGAAAAATACCTCACAGGAATGAAATAAATTTTTAGAGAAAAAATGTTACAACTAAAAAATAAATAGAAACTTAAACAGATCGGAAGTTATTTATTACCAGCAGGCAAAACACCTTTTTTTAGAAAAATATAAAGTAAATGGTAACAAAATTAGTGGGTGATATAGGGAGGGCCTAGCAACTGTGTATGGTGTCAGATAATGTTCCAATGTAACATGCAATAAGTGGCATAGACTGTATTTTCAGATGTAGGTATTTGATACTAATACCTGTATTCAGTGATTATAGATTGTTTTACATGAGATTTTTATATCCTTTAAAGAAAACTCTTGGTGTTCATGCTGATTTGTGTAGTGTTTGGTATATATTTGATTTCTATCAGAAAAAAAAACAACTCACAATTAAAAGTTATTTGAATTATAAAGGCCAGTATCCATTTTTAAAAGGGGAGGCTCTGGGATTGAAAGGGAACAATTGCAATAATTGAATTGAAATTTTCAAATAAAAAGTACTTGCTACTTGACAGTAAGTCGGATCACATCAGATGGTTAAGCACGTTACTCCGGGGGTGAAGATCAACACAAGTAAGTGACAATAGTTGTGCATTTTCCTGCTTTTATACTTCAACCTCCTCTCTAGCCCAGTTCTTTTGCTGTTGTTCCATGCTGCATCTGAAGGTGTGATTTTTTTTTAATAAGGATTAGCCAATAAGAGTCAATAAGTATGATGCTGGAAAAGCACAGCCAGTAAAGGCAGCATCCAAGGAGCAGGAGACTCGACATTTCGAGCATAAGCTCTTCATTCCTGAAGAGCTTATGCTTGAAACGTTGACTCTCCTGCTCCTTAGATTGCTGCCTTTACTGGCTGTGCTTTTCCAGCATCACACTTTTTGACTCTGATCTCCAGCATCTGCAGTGCTCACTTTCTCCTCGTTGATTAGCCAATAAGACTCTAGGCTGTCAATTAACCACTACTGAAACTTAATAGTAGACTGTTTCATTGCAAAAGGCACTGCAGCCAGCTGTCCATTCCTTATCCATCACTGATGTTTTAAGGACACTGATGAATGTGTTACTTTGAGTGTCTTAAGATATTAAATGTTTCTTATTGCTTAAGTTGCCATTAAAGGACTCACTGTTTCTTTCTCTGGGAGCTGATAGCCATTGGTTTTCAGGTTTCTTGTAGAAGAAGAAAATCAGCTGATTGCATCACTTTGTATCGGTTTAGGCTTACATTCTCCCAACGAAGAAACATAACAACGCTTTTTATTTATTACAAACTATTGAGTCTTGTAAAGTAATTCTCCCATCTGATACCATGCTGGTTGATTGACTTGCTCCTGTACCTATTTCTCCATGTTGCAGGACTATCACTTTATTGAAGAAATTTATAGTGCTTTTGTGGTTTATGTTTATAAATTAGTCAGGGCCATGCATAAATCACATCCATTTCTTTGTCAGGGTGATTCTGCGATTTTGTTTTTCAATGTGGGAACCAAATCTTGGAATTCCGTGAGCCTTTGAGGAAACCACAACCTCCAACCATCAAAATAGTGGTTTATTTGATCAATAATCTTAATCCAATTAAAACTCATTACAACAAATTCAAAGATACACAGGAAGTCAATTATCTCACTGGATTGGAGCAATCATGTTGATAACAAGCATAGGGTTGAATGTATCCATATCCACCTGTCTTGTGATTCTGCATATGAATGCCTCCATTCAGAAGTTCATGTATTGAGTTTGTCCATGTGTGTGGTTGGTGTGAATAAACAACAACATTCCCTTGCATTTATTAAAGTGCACAAGAAGGTAATCTAACTGAAAGTATAAAATATCCACCACAACTTTTGTTGCATTTATCATATGTATATACACTAATGTTTACTAAATTAGAGAGTGGTCTTAATGATCTTTGTGGTCTTTGATTAGGAAAGAAATTGGACTTTGCTGTGATGCTCTCCATTTTGCGTCCCTTTACGGTTTACTCTCTTTTTTTCATGCAAGAATAGCTATTAAAATTGGGTTTGAGAGATGCCTGAGAAGAGATGGATTTTGAGAATATGGGCAGGGCAATCCCAAGGTGAAAAAGTTTCAACAGTTTGCTTAAAGTGCCAGTCATGTATGGGAGGGAATAGAAAGCTACAAAGTGGATAGAGTAAGGGCACAAGGTATGTTACAGATAATGAGGATTTCAAATGTCAGATACTGGGAAACAACAAGAGCATCACTGAGGATGAGGAATGATGCAAGATAGTTTGGACAATTTGGAGTTTTTTGAGGGTAGAAGATTGAAGGCAGACTTGGAAGAAATTGTATACAGATAACGCGCTTGAATTTGGGATTAAGTGACAATGAAGCTAAAGTAAAACTGAAGCAAAAAGTTTTATGGAGGTAGATTATTATAACTGTTGGATTGGATTTAGTATCTGAAACCTGGCTGCGGGCAGAACTAAATGTAGGATTTACCATGCCACAATGAAACACTAAGTAAAAGAAACCTAAGGGGCAATTTTTTCACACAGACGGTGGTACATGTATGGAATGGGCTGCCAGAGGAATTGGTGGAGGCCAGAACAATTGTAACATTTTAAAAGATATCTGATGGGTATATGAATAGGAAGGGTTTGGAGGGATATGGGCCAGGTGCTGGCAGGTGGGACTAGATTGGGTTGAGATATCTGGTCGGCATGGATGAGTTGGACTGAAGGGTCTGTTTCCGTGCTGTACATCTCTATGACTCTAAATCGCTATGAAGAACAGTGGAATTGATGATAAGGGAGTCAATTTTATGTTTGGAGCTGAAGACAAATTTTTTTGTCTAGTCTTAAATTGGAGAAAATATTGATTTGAGTCACAGCAATATGAGAAATATGGTCAATGCAACAGATGATAAAAATGGTGTGAGGTAGAGTTTGGTGGTTTAAGCATAAAAATGGTCACACTGTGCCTCAGGTAATGTGACTGTGGGGGAATGTTTTGAGAAAGACATTTTGGATAGATTCTTGGCAATTCTAGAGATAGAGCTGAAAATGTGTTGCTGGAAAAGCGCAGCAGGTCAGGCAGCATCCAAGGAGCAGGAGAATCGACGTTTCGGACATGAGCCCTTCTTCAGGAATCTATCGACGTTTCGGGCATGAGCCCTTCTTCAGGAACTCTAGAGATAGCCCAGGACTACTGTAAATGGAATTATCTAATGTTGGAGTTGGGTTTTTCAAGAGGGAAATTAGGAGACAATTCAGCATCCAAAAGTTAGTAGAAGTTTGTTATTCTGCTCTCAAAATGTCTACTCCTGTTCCTATAAGGCCAATAAAATTAAATTGTGGTGCACTGAAGGGTGACTATGCAAGAATCGAAAGAGATTATAAGTGATCTTTATGTTAATCATCCCGTTGTATAAGTTTCATACTGTCCAAGCAAACAATCTGTGAAAATTGTAAAACATTCATACATTCATGGAACATACAATTCCAAGACTGGGGACGACAAGAGCATCACTGAGGATGAGGAATGATGCAAGATAGTTTATGGTTTGTTCCAAAATATTGGTTACATTTTATATTGTGTAGGAACAAGGACAGGATTTGTTTACAATGGTCACTCAGAGCAATTCAAGGGCTTTATAACAGTCAATTTAGTTAGTGGAAAGAGGTTGTAAGAAGTTTGCTACTTTTGTGTTCCTAATCAAATAGATACTTAGGAATATAGAAAAGGTGCTGCTAAAGCAGGCTGAGAGCCGTTGGGATCTGGGAAAGTCTAATGTGAGGAGGTGCACATGTGCATTGGGCTTTCGGCTCAGGAATTTTGGGCTTTGGGAGGTGTCAGGGCTCTGAGGAAGCCATATGCCATTGATATTCGTCAAAGCTGGAAGCAAAGAATTAGAAATCCCATAAACCGAATTAGTCATGCAGCTTGGCAGGATTAGAGCTCAGTAACACCAAGCTGTACTAACTTAGTGAAACTAGCTATCTGTGAAAAATTAAAATTGTGCCTAAGAGTTTGTGCTAGAGCACAGTTTCTAAAATCCAGGTAGGTATAATCCTGATTGAGGGAGTGAACTGCCAGTATGTGACCAGCCATTGAGGCGGTCTGTGACAGAGTGTTGTTTGAGGAATTTCTGCTGCTAGGTCTACACTTGAAGAATTGGAATCCCTCACAAAGTTTCAAGAAATTCGGTGACGTACTGTCACTGATCTCTTGGGGAAGGGGCTGGGTTCTGAGAAATCCACGGCATCTAGACTGCACTTTCTAATATATGTGCTCTGTAGGGTGTTTGACCAGGAGGCTATCACCCATATTTACCTCAGGTTAAAACTAATTGGCTGTTGGAATATGTTGTAGATTGTCTTTCTGTCATATCTTTATATACTAAAGTTTGTCTGTTCAAAACCATGGAAATTTATGGTTTTATTCCTAAAAGTACATGGGTTCTTTAAGTTTGTCTACTTCTTAAAATAAAACGTTGCTGATTCCAAGCCAGATTCCAGCAGTCTGGTCGAGGATCATATAGAATTTGAGATCTGAAATCCATTGACAAGCACAAGTGTACAGTTGTAGATTAAAGTTGATTAAAATGTTCAGTAAATTTTGCTGTATGTTCAAAAATCAACTTGGCTTTGCCAGTTGCTTTTCTGGAGAGATAAAATCTATTCCAAAGTGATTTGAAACATTGAGCAAGGCTAGGCCAATAGCATTAGCAGGAATGTTGGTGTTAAAATAAAATGTATTTATAAAACATCTTGAATATGAGCAAAAGTCTCTCATCCACGTGAAGTACAATTTGAGGCGTCTAGTATTGAGTTCCAGCTGAAGCAGCTGAAATGGAAAAATGAAAAAAACAAATTAGAAAACTTGAACCTGAAAGTGGTAGTCAAATGTTTGAACTTGAACTCCAAAGAGAGTGTTTGACAAGGTGGAGGGGGAAAGGGGAAAGAAGAGATCAGGGAAGAAATGTGAATGCTTGAACTGGCTGAAGTAAAGCTTAGGTTATATGCTTAAAGGGAAATTGGTCCAGTCAGTAGAAATAATAGTACAGAGAATGAACATGTTGTCAGAAGACCAGTTTTGTATTCATCACCATGAGAAAGTCAGGTAAAGTAAATTCTTGGAAGTGAAATGGTAAATCAATGGGTGTAATAGGAACACTTCAACAGTCTTCAGAAAGGCAGTAAGGGAATGGGTTTTAAACAGTGATACCATGCACATGAAATGTGTTCCCTCAGAATCAACTAGAATGGGGAATATGGCTCAGGGTAATCAACAGAATGCTTCCTTAAAAACTGCCATACATAGTTTGGTTACTGGAGTTTGTAGAGGTTTTTCGCCCAAGGAGGAATGTTCCCTTACTCATTCAAAAACACAAGAAAGCAATATAAGTGTTTTGAGATTTATAGGGACAGATCAGTCATTAATAGTAGCTGATGATGTGATTGTTCGATGAAAGAGAAGAGATATTAATAAGGTATCTTTTTGGAATTTATAAACCTGCTAACTTGTACAAAATGAGTTTACCAAATGATTTAGCAGATGCAATTGTTTATGTGGAAATTGTTCCCTGTTTACTGATGGAAGGGGTAAATTTTCATATTAGGATGAAATTCTTGGCATCTCTAACAGTTTCAAGCGAGCCAATTGAGATGACAGAAATTGAAATTTTGCAGAGGAACATCACTTGCTTGTGCAGTAGGCAGAACCCAAGCTTCTAAGATAGGATCAAGCATAAAAAGAACCACAACAAGTTAGTATCAGAATATCAAAGGCAGCAAACTAACCTCTACTCAAGAAAAACTGATCAGTGTAGGGAATCAACTTTCACATTAAAAGATTAGTTTGAAAAATGCAAAGTAATGATGACATCTCAGCATTATTTCCAGAGAACAAAACACTTGAATGAGTTTTTATACATAATAAACTTGGAAGCAAATTCAACCCATATAGATCTTCAATTCAAACTTAATGAGTCTTCAACTAACAATCTCTATGAAGTGCTGTGAAAAACACTTTGAATAAGAGAAGCAATTGCTGATGAATCACAAGAATGGGTTGGATGTAGATTTGAACTAAACACTCTGATTAACAATTGGAACTTCATCTCGAAACATGCAAGAATGTTTTGTATTCTGATACAAACTGAAGAACAAGAAAGATGAGATGTGCAGAAAAGAACAGCAGATCCAGATTCTAAAAGCAGTTACAGAAAATGTTAAGGAACTGATGTGTAACCTGAAAGTCTAAGAGGGAGTTAGTAACTATGGAGGAAAATTTCCAAAGTGAACAGAATGCCCATATGAAGTAGTCAAACTTCTGTAAGGGATCTATGTAGACTCTGAGCCAAAATCAACTGAAGACTGAAGCAGTTGCTAAGCAGAATGAAAATATCAATTAATTGTAAAATATAGGAGTAAACAAATGTTTGCAGGAAATGGTGAAAGATATTTAAATGAAGTCTCCACTTTTGAAGAATCAGTGGGAAGAAAATGAATGTATGCAGAAGGCTGTGGCACATCACTGACAAACAGGAAATAGGCATGGGTGATGACAGCAAAACTCCCTAGGTATAGATTTATTCACCTATTGTTGTGGAGAATATAATTGAGGAAGATGATTTTGAAGTTGGTTGTGAATTAGAAATACATACTTTCTATAGCAAACTGAATGGAACCAGTGAAAGTGTATTTCTAACCAACAGAGGAGAAAAATAAGAACCCCAAGTTCTTCTGCATTCAAGTTGAGGAAGTGATGCAAAATTCACTTGCATCACAGATCATGATTAATATGCATCCATGTACAAAGAGGAATAGACCACAACAGTGTTGTTTTTAGTTACACCAGAAAGGTTGAAAACCCATGCTACAAAGTATAAGTTGTTCAAGCTTGTTTTTAAAAAAATTGATTTATTTTCACTGCATTTGGTTGATAATAAGATTATAGAAAAAAATGTAACTCTTGAAGTCCTGCCCAGAGTTTGAAGAAGTTAAACATTGATGCTGAGTTATAATCATGCAATGGTTAAACTCTTGTTAATCCCGCTTGTTACATGTTCTTGCTTTTGTTTAAGCTTTTATAGCTATGTTATAATGAAGTCCAAGCAAATAAGTCATTTGTACAGTCTGTATCGAGCAACCTGTTAGATATTTATGATAAGAACTTGATATTTTCAATATTTTCAAAACCATTGTAAAAGAAGCCTTCACTATCGTGAAGGTTTCTTCCAAGGAGAAGGCGTGATGAAATCCTATATTTGTAATCCATTTTGTACTGTACAAGCCAGCAATCTATGAATATTGTAACATTCAGGGAACAGACCATTTCAAGTTCCTACATTTGATTGTTCCAAAATATTGCCTACATTTAATACTATCCAGGAACAAAGGTGGTCAGTTGCAAAGTTTTTTTAATAGGTTACTCAAAAATTTAAGAGTTATGAAAATTTAGTTTTGTTGGTTGTATGGAAACAGACAGAGGAAAAGCTTGCTACATTTGAGGTCCTAGTCAGTCAGGGACTTAAGAGCAAGGAAAAGAGGTTTTGAGCTATCAAGACTCAGGAGATGTCTGGGGAGCCAGGATGTGCAGCTAAATGTTGAGTTTAGGGATCAGGAAAAGCGCTGGCAATTATATGGGCTTGAAAGAAAACATATACTATTTTTAATTCAGTCTAGCTAAGCGTAAAGCTGTAGGAAGTCCACAAGCAGTACAGCTGAGCAAAATTAGAATTCAGAGGAACACAAAAACAGTACCAGTACTGTGAAGATAGCTGTCTGTGAAAGCTAAAGTTGTGCCTGTGAGTAGGCACTGGAATCTAGGACAGCATAGTTTGGATTTGGAGAGTGAACTCCAGAATGTGAGTGGTTATTGAATCAGTCCACAACAAAGTGAGTTTTAAGGAAATCCTGGAACCAGTTGAAGAATAAGAATCCCTTGTAAAGTTTCAGACCATAAAATATAAGAGTAAAAGTAGGCTATTTTCCCATCAAGTCTGCTCAGCCATTTAATGTGATCATGGCTGTTCTGATAATCCTCAACTCCACTTTCATTTCAATGAGATTGGGAAACCCATAGCGTCACTAAGGTCTTCAGGAAGAGGGGGTGGTTTCTGAGAAATCTGTGGTTCAGTCTTGATTTGCATTTGCTACTTGATGTGCTCTGTAGGGTGTTTGACACAGTGTGTCTGTTACCCATATTTGCCTCAGGTTAATTCTAATTGGATGTTAGAATATATATGTTGTATATGTATGTATACATATTGTAGATTGTATTACTGTTCTAACTTTGTACAGTAAAGTTTATTGTGTTTGTTCAAAACCCTACAACCTTGTGGCTTTATTCTCTTGGTAGGTACCTGGGATCTCACATTTTGTCTACTGCTTTAAAGAAAGTTACTGGCTCCTAGCCAAATTGTAACACTAATTTGGTGGTCTCATCTGGGATCATAATATATTTAATCGTTTCTCAGTAATGGGATAATTGTTTTTCTTTTCCATCATTGGGGTTTTCCTTCTTAATAATGAAAGTTGATTATTTGTTTCTAATTGATGTGTTCAGTTACTTCATTGTGCTCTTGTAATTAGCAAATTCTGCACATGACATTCTGTCAACTACATGGTGCTGCTTCAGGTTTTCTGTTGTTTTAATAGTACTAATTTTCATAAGTTAGAGGTGTTTTTCTGATGGGAATGCATTACCTTGCTGGAAGCCATACAGGGACACTTCTGAATTCAATTCTTTCTAGAAAATCATTTGAAAGAAATTGCAATCACCTATGAATTTATGTAAGATTAGAAGTATAACTCTGAGAAACAAGTTCAATTGAAAACATCTATTGTCTGCTATCTAGGACGGACTTAATATTGAAAACAGCAAGAAGAGATTAGGTTAAGCAGAAAGTAAGTTACTATAATGCTGCCCATATCCTCAGTATATTACAAAACAACTTGCTCAATCATTCCAGTCAAAAATGAGGACTCTACGAGAAGCATGAACAACCTGCAATTAACAAAAATAGTGAAGGAGGATATTTAATTCAAAACAAGGTAGACAAAATTATGAAAACTAGTTGTAGCCCAGAAGGTTAGGAAGTATTTTAGGAACCAGCAGCGAATGACTAAAATGCTAAGAAAGAGGAAGAAATTAATTTATGAAAGTAAATTGGCAAGTAATATAAAAACAAACTAAGTGTTCCTGCAGGTATTGTAAAGACCATTTTTTTTTGCTGTCTTTTGAGAAATTAAATGAGAAAAGGATTACTGTGCATTTTAAAAGCAAGTGTCACTTATTATAACTTTGTACAGCTTTTGGTTCAAGCAGTGGGAAAATCCTGATTACAGATGAGCTGGGTCAAAGGACATGTATGAAAAGAAATTTCTCTCCCAACAAGTAGCTGATTTATCTGTGAACTTGTGACCAGTTACCAATGACAAAGGCCTCCTGCTTGCCAACAAAAATATGATAAGCACCGAGGTACCTGAACAACTTGGAGGTTTGAATGTCCAGGTCAGAAGCCTTTGGACCTCTGAAGCAAAGGAGCTATTTTTCTTCTGCAGTAAAAAGCATTTCAAGCCTAAAGATAACCAGCTTATTTCTCATCAGTTGCTGTAAGCTGTAACTTTTAATTAGTACGTCTTTATAAATGTGAACCAGTCTTTCTATGCCTCTTGCAAACAAGTGAAAGGACTGGAGAAGGGAAATTAGGAAGCAGTGTTCTAATCAGCAACTGGATAATCTCAGAAAACTCTGTGGACAGAAACATTCCCAGACTTTTCTGCCCACCCATAATTCACATTTTTTGTCTGTCTGAATAGGTGTGTGTCAAGGGGGAGTTTTTAAAGTGGATTAGAGTTTTAATGAATATAATTGGATGTTGACAGTAATAAATATTAACTTTTATTAAGTACAGAAACCTCATCTATACTGTCAACTTGGGTCTAAAATGACAGGTAAATTGGGGAATTCTTTTGAAACCCATAAATTTTATGACAACTCCAGGAACAGTGGGATTTGATTTCCAGCATGTTTCCACCCCTGTCAGGCAAAATAGTTTTTGTAAAGAAAAAGAGTGGTAAGTGTAAGTGAGTGAGCTTTTTGAAAGCACTGGAGAATTAATAATTGGGAACAACGAATCAGCAGATAATTTAAACCAATATTTTGTACCAATCTTCAAGGTAGAGGACACTATAACTATCTCAAAGATATCAAATAAACAGGATACTAATGGGAGGAAATATTTTGTAACAGTTTCTGTCACAATGGACAAAATATTTGACAAACTAATGGAACTAAAGACAGGCAAGTCACCAGGACCTGATGGCCTGCACCGAATAGTTTTAAAGAAAATAGCTGCAGAGGTAACAGAGGCATTGGTCAAAATATTCCAGAAATCTCTGGATTCTGGGACTATTCCAGCAGATTAGTGGTTTTACAATGTGCTGCCTCGGTTCAAGAAGGGATAGAGATAGAAGATGGCCTTACAAAAGTCATTGGGAAAATGTTAAAGTGCATTATTAAAGAAAACACTTAGAAAAAAGAACAGAGTCAATATGGTTTTATGAAAGAGACATCATGTTTGATAAACTTGCTAAAACTTTACAAGAATATAATAAACCGAGTTGATAAAGGGGAACTGGTGTCGTGTACTTGGCTTTCCAGAAGGCATCCCATAAGTTGCCACACAAAAAAAATTATATATGACAAGAAATCATGGTATTGGAGTAAATATATTAGGATAAAATGAGGACTGCAGATACTGGAGATCAGAGTCAAGAGTGTGGTGCCAGGAAAGCACAGCCGGTCAGGCAGCATCCAAGGAGAAGGAGAATCGACATTTCAGGCATACGCCCTTAGTACGGATTGAGGATTGGTTAATACAAAAATGAGTCAGGAAGAATGGTCTTTTTCATGTTTGAGGGATGTAATTAGTGGGGTGCTAATTAGTAAATAGACTCTACCTACAGGTAAATAGTTATAAACTGTTGGCATATAGATCCCCTTATAAATTTCTCCCCACACACACACGGTTAAATGGATTATGGACAGAGGGGAAAACTGGAAAGGCAGCTCACTAGCCTTTATTCCCAGGTGCTATTGTTGAAGTGATCTTTATCACTCCTCTGCTGGTCAGCATGTTAATTAAGTTATTGTTTGCCAGTTACTAGCCACCTTGGCCAGAGACACAAGGTGGCTATTTTCCTTATAAAAAAGCCTTTGTCTTATCCGTTAAAGGTTACAGCATGCAGGACCTGTTCCAGGAAAGAAGCTGATTTTATTCAATGAGTTTTGACTGCTGAGAATGGGGACACTGCTCCTGATCTGAGAAGAACTTAATAATTCTTTCTTTCTCTGTGGGCGGCGTGGTGGTTCAGTGGCTAGCACTGTTGCCTCACAGCGCCAGAGACCCGGGTTCAATTCCCGCCTCAGGCTGTGTGGAGTTTGCATCTTCTCCCGTGTCTGTGTGGGTTTCCTCCGGGTGCTCCGGTTTCCTCCCACAGTCCAAAAAATGTGCAAGTTATGTGAATTGACCATGCTAAATTGCTCGTAGTGTTAGGTGAAGGGGTAAATGTAGGGGAATGGGTCTGGGTGGGTTGCTCTTTGGAGGGTCGGTGTGGACTTGTTGAGCCGAAGGGCCTGTTTCCACACTGTTAATAATCTAATCTAATCTCTAATTTGTTCTCAGTTCCGAGCTGTTTAGTTACCTGAGACTCAATCTTTCAGTTGTTGGCAGAACTAAAGGCCTCTCTCATGACTAACTGGTCACTAGTTCATTGAAAATTCAAATTCTTGTTCCTATCAAAAGCTGCATCTGAACACCATCTCCAATCCCAATCACCTGCAACTCAAAATACAATTACTGCTTGTTCAAACAATGCCTGTTATTGCAATTAGATCAGTTTTTTTTCAAAACTGCAGCTACTCTTTCAACGCCTGCTTTCTTTTGTAACCTTCTAATTCTAGTTTTTAAATCAAAATTCACACTCCTTACAAAGTGAATCAGCCACCCCCTGCTTCTTGCAAAGCAGTGGCAACTTTCATAAAATGAAAGCAGAAAAGAACCCTTCTGAGCAGGAAGCAATTCAACAGATCCTATGCACAAAGATCAGTGAACAGCTTTTCCAGTTTTTTCCCCCTCTGTCCATGTGATTTTTTTCCCCTGTTTTTATGTGTAAAGGTGAGTTTATAAGAGGATTAGAGTTTTAATTGGTAGTGTTATATGCTGATGGTTAGTAACTGTTTATGTGGAGCTACAGTCTTGTAATAAATAGCAATTCTTGTCAAATACAGAAATGTGATTTGTGCTCTCCATCAGGCTGGGCCTAAAAATCCGGTAAATTGGGAAAGTTTTGCTTACTTTTAAAAGTTCTTTAATTTTGTGATGTTTCTGAAAATAATGGGGCTTAATTTTCAGTGCTTTACCCCAGTGAGTTGTGACAACTGAAAGCGCAAGTAGATAGATTGTTGAAATATTGGGTAGTTAAGGGTTATGAGGAGCTGCTCCTAAAGAGAAGTTGACGTCTACGGCAGATCAGCCATGATCCTGTAGAATGGCAGGGGAGGTGGGTGGGGGTTGGGAAATGGCCTACTCCTGCTTCTATTTCTTATGAACTTGTTTAACAGCCAGTGAACACGACTAAGTATAGTCACTACCACTATATTAGGAAATGCAGCATGCAGTTTGAACATAAATATCCCACAAACAGTAAAATTCTATTTTAGCAGGGTCAGTTGAGGGATAACTATTGCAATCTGTATAGCACAATGGGATCTTTTATGTTCATGTGCAAGAGTAGATGGAGTCTTGCTTTGACATTTCATCTGAAAATTTGCTCAAATGCAGGATTCAGTTTGTATTGCACTGTGATCATGTTTCTGTAAACAAGCCTGAACCCACAGAACTCCAACTGAAAGGTTGAAGGAAGTCGCAATGAAGTTGACTTCAATTGTGGATTTTGAAAGCCTGAATACAGAAATATATTTAAAAATCACAAAATTGTGATCGGCACAACCAATCCAATCAACCTTTAACCCCAAATTAGCAAATAGTTTGAATTATACCCCCTTCTAAATTCCTTCAAAAAGAAACAATAAGACAACCTTGACAATGCCACCCTCCATCCAAGTACAGGAGAAAGTTATTGAAATACAAAGGAAGATGAAGTTGGCACATCAGAAGGGCTTCTCCTCCCTTAATGTCTATTTAGTGATCGTGCATGCCTTACCAAATATCCAAAAGCTGGCCTGATTCATTACTTTGCTAATTACATCTGTTATAAATGTTCTCTCCTCCATATAGTTTCAGCAGTTGGTTCCTCAGATAGCAGGGTTAGTCACTGAAGACCTGGATTCCAAATCCTGGAGAACCTTACCAGTGACCCACTGGAGACATGTAACAGGAGCCATATAAAGATCAGGACAACAACAGAGCCAAGAAAATGGATAGCCCAAGATGAAATGCAGGTGCCTGAATAGAATGGCAGGTGCCCTCAAAGTTCCCAGGGTTAATGCAGTCTGCTATGCCCTCCAAGCTACCCAACTGCTGAGATTTGAGCTGCAGGAGGAGAAAGGTAAAGAATAGCCAGATCATCAAAGGGAGAAGGTGTGGTGTCTGGAGCTGCAAACCTGGTTTCCTGAGAAGCCTGTCATGAAATCATTATTGCATGCTACATTTACTACATGTGTGTTTGATGGTCCTGAGCAGCACAACTGTTTGCTGTCCCCAGTCTAAGTCAATCCTGTCAGTGCTATCATTGTGCCAGAGAATCAGTGCAACTGTTTTTTTAAATGCTTTTAAATCACTAATTAATGTCCAAATTGGTGTTCACAAGTATTCTAGTGAGAATTTTGTATCAATGCTACATCAATTGTATTCACGTTATACAGAAATTTGAGAAAATGTTGCAAATGGATTACCTTAAAAAATGGAAAAGTACTCCTCCAAAGATTATTGGTGACATAATGTCAGTGATATATGATTAAACAGAATGCAGTAATCTGTAACTAGTTGAGTTACTGTCAATTTTCTTAGACTTTACCTTGGAGCTTTTTACAGAGGATTAGTCTGCAAAATTGGTGTTGCAGCTACAACAGGCCATGTGCAGAATGGCAGCTCCTCATGCTGTTTGAGGCAGTGGCGGCAGCAGTAACATCCTCCCGGCGTTCAATGCTGGCAATGGGGGCAAAGCTCAGACTGTTCAAGATGACGTTGCTAGCATCTCTTGTGAAGGGCTGCAGCTGGAGTTGGCCTCGTGTCGAGACTGCAGTCTAGTCTGGCAGCAGACCCAGGGACTCCTGGTTGTAGAGGGCTCAGAGCAAGGACTCCTGGTATTGGCAAGACAGTGACAGCAGCCTGGTATGCCCAGAACCAGGACTTGAGGTGACAGTGAGCTTTGCTAATCACATCAGTCATCTGGTTGCACAGCAAGAGTGGGTTCAGCACAGGACTCGACATTGGAGGTGTTGAGGTGGGCCCAGAGGTGAAGAGATGGCACCTAAAGAGTGGCAACTCCTACATTTGAGTCAAACACAGGTAGTAGCAAGGAAGTAGAGGGATGGTGGCAGCGCAGGTGTCATTGGTGTGCAGCTCAGGATTTTCTTTCAGTTATATCTTTTATCCTTTTTATTCTTAAACTATTCAAAATGGTGCCGGATTGTTGAAGGTTTTCACTGAATTTTACTGCATTATTCACTGTAAAATGCAAGTGACAATAAAAAACTCATTCAATTACTTAGACTAATGTTTTCTTATTCATTTTTGGGACGTGAGCATCACTGGCTGGCCAGTATTCATTGCCATCCCTAGTTGCCCTTGAGAAGGCAGTGGTCAGCTGCATTCCATGTGCTATAGGTTGACCACCAATGCTCTTACAAAGGGAATTCCAGGATTTTGACCAAGGAACAGGATGGTGAGTAGCTTTGAGGGGCTCTTGCAGGAGGTGCTGTACCTGTGTGTTTGTTGCCCTTGCCCTTCTAGTTGGAAATGGCCTTGGGTTTGGAAGGTGCTGTCTAAGGATCTTTTGTACTATCTTGTAGATGGTACGCACTGCTGCTACTGAACATCGGTAGTGAGTGAATGGATGTGATGCTGATTTAAGCAGGCTGGTTTGGCCTGGATAGTGTCAAACATTCTGAGTGTTGTGGAGCTTCATCCATTCAGGCAAAGTGGGGAATATTTCATCACACTCCTGACTTGTGCATTACATATGTTGGGCAGGCTTTAGAAAGCCAGGAGGTGAGTTATTAGCCATTGTACTCCAAGCCTCTGACCTGCTCTTATAACCACTATATATATATATATGGTAAGCCCAGTTGAGCTTCTTGTCAATGGTAACCCCAGAATATTATTCGTGGGGGAGGGTTCAATGATGGTAACAACATTAAACCTCAAGAAACAATGGCTAGATTAGATTAGATTATTTACAGTGTGGAAACAGGCCCTTCAGCCCAACAAGTCCACACCGACCCGCCGAAGGGCAACCCATCCAGACCCATTCCCCTACGTTTACCCCTTCACCTAACACTATGGGCAATTTAGCACGACCAATCCACCTAACCTGCACATTTTTGGATTGTGGGAGGAAACCAGAGCACCCGGAGGAAACCCACACAGTCATGGGGAGAATATGCAAACTCCACACAGAGAGTCACCTGAGGTGAGAATTGAACCCGGGTATCTGGCGCTGTGAGGCAGCAGTGCTAACCACTGTGCCGCACAGATTCTCTCTGAGTGGAGATGGTCATAGCTTGGCATTTGTGTGGCAAGAATGTTACTAGCCAGTTGTCAGCCCAAGCCTGGATATTGTCTAGATCTTGTTATATTTGAATATGGACTGCTGTAGAGTCACGAATGGTGCTGAACATTGTGCAATCATTGGTGAACAACCCCAGTTCTGATTTTATGATGGACTGAAAGTTATTGAGGCAGCTGAAAATGGTGGGGCCTAGGACGTTACGATAAGGAACTCCTGCAGATGACTTGAGACGACTGCCGCTCCTCTTCCACCGCCAAATCAATGCCGACCGCCAGCTGGAGGAAGAATGTCTCATCTTCCCCCTCAGGATCCTACAACCACATGGCATCAACACTGACTTCACCAGATCGAACTTTCCAACTTGGCACTGCTCTCTTGACCTGTCCTACTTGTCCACCTTCCTGCCCACCGGTCTGCTCCACCCTCCCCACTGACCTATCACTATTACTATCACCTACATCCACTGTCCCCCCAGCTCCATTCCCTATTTACGTCTCAGCCTCCTGCTCCCTCCACATTCCTGATGAAAGGCTAATGCCCGAAACATCAGCTCCTGACCACATTACAGCCTTGGTTCAAACATGGACAAAAGAGTGGAATTCCAGAAGCAAGGTGAGAGTGACAGTTCTTCATGTCAAGGCCTCATTTGACTGAGTTTGGCATCAAGGAACCCTAGCAAAACTGGAATCAATTGGTATCAGGGGCAACCTCTCCCTTGATTGGAGTCATACCTGGCACATAGGAAGATGGAGTCAAAAAGTGAGGTGCTGGAAAAGTACAGAAGGTCAGGCAGCATCAGAGGAGCAGGAGACCCTGGTGGAACCCAAACTGGGAGTTGCTGAGCTGGTTATTGCTGAGCAGGTGCTGTTGATGATACCTTCTATCACTTAACCGATGATCGAGCGTGGACTGATGGGGTGGTAATTGCCTGGGTTGGATTTGTCCTGTCTTTTATATACAGGACATACCTGGGCAATTTGCCATGTCAGGTAGATGTTGAAACAGTTTGGCTAGGAGAGCAACAAGTTTTGGATCACGAGTCTTCAGTACTATTGCCAAGTGGTGTCACGGCCTATAGCCTTCGCAGTATCCAACCGTTTCTTGATATCATGTGGAGTGAATTGACTGAAGACTGGTATCTATGATGCTGGGAGGGCAGTTGAGAGTCAACCACATTGCTGTGGTTCGAGAGCCACATATAGGTCAGACCTGGTAAGGATGTCAGATTTTCTTCCCTGGAGGGCATTAGTGATTGGTTCCATGGTCACTTGTTGGAAACATCAATCTGGCTCACTGATGCCCTTCAGGGAAGAAAATCTGACATAGTTTCATGGTCACCAGTACATTCTTGATTATATATTTTTTTAAAAGTATTTTTTAGATTAGATTACATTACAGTGTGGAAACAGGCCCTTCGGCCCAACAAGTCCACACCGACCCGCCGAAGCACAACCCACCCAGACCCCGACATTTACCCCTTACCTAACACTACGGGCAATTTAGCATGGCAATTCACCTGACCTGCACATCTTTGGACTATGGGAGGAAACCGGAGCACCCGGAGGAAACCCACGCAGACAAGGGGAGAACGTGCAAACTCCACACAGTCGGTCACCTGAGGTGGGAATTGAACCCGGGTCTCTGGCGCTGTGAGGCAGCAGTGCTAACCACTGTGCCACCATGCCACCCACAAAGTATTGAATTCAAATTCCACCATCTGCCATAGCAGAAATTGAACCCAGGTCTTCGGATCATTAGCTGAGTTTCTGGATTAATAGTCTAGCAATAATACTACAAGGCCATTGCCTGCCCTGCTCAGAGAATTATCTGAAGGAACAAACACTTCGGTCCAACACATTCATACCAACCAGATATCCTAAATTAATCTACTCCCATTTGCTAGCACTAGGCCCATATCCCTCTAAACCTAATCCCTCTATTCCTATAGTGGTCTAGATGCCTTTTAAATGCTGCAATTGTAATAGCCTCCACCATTTCCTCTGGCAGCTCATTCCATGCAAGCACCACTCTTTGTGTGAAAAAGTTGCCTGAAGTCCCTTTTATATCTTTCCCCTCTCACCCTAAACCTATGCCCTCTAGTCTTGGACTCTCCCACTCCAGAGAAAAGACCTCGTCTATTTATCCGATCCATGTCCCTCATGATTTTATAAACCTCTATAAGGCCACCTCAGTCTCAAATGCTCCAGGGAAAACAGCCCCAGCCTATTCAGCTTCTTTCCTACAACTTGAACCCTCAAACCTGGCAACATTCTTGTAAATCTTTTCTGAACCTGGGGAAAAAATTGTGGCTGAGGTATTGGAACGGATTTCCTCGAATTCTAGGTGCAATAATTACTGTTTTATAAGCTGTTACATTGTTGTGGAACTTTGGTGGAAAAAAGATCAAAACAAGGACACTTCAAAAAGGAGGAAGAGAGACAAAGGCTAAGAGCATATGCTCAGTGAATCAAATGGGAAATGGGGAGAGACTTCGGGGTGCTTTGGTGCTGAGAGATCTAAATGCCTTCGTTCATGAGTCACAGAAAACTGGCATGCAGGTACAGCAGATAATAAAGAAAGCAAATAGAATGTTGGCTTTTACAGCTAAAGGAATAGAACATAAAGGTAAGGAAGTATTGTTGCAACTATACAAGACTTTAGTGAGACTGCACCTTTAGCGTTGCACACTGTTTTGGTCCCCTTATTTAGGGAATGATGTAGTGGCGTTCGAGGCAGTTCAGAGGAGGATCACGAGATTGTTGCCAGAAATGAGGGATTCGTCATATGAAGAAAGATTGAACAATTTAGGTATATACTCTCTGGAATTTAGAAGAACGAGGAGAGACCAAATTGAGGTATTCAAGGTGTGGATAAAATAGACATGGAGCAGATGCTAGCTGTTGTGGGGCATTCTAAGATGAGAGGTCTTAGGATAAGAGCGAGTAAATTTAAAACAGAGTTGAGGAAAATCTAATTCTTCCAAAGCATTGTTAATCTGTGGAATTTGCTACTCCAAAATGTGTTGGATACTGGGACAGTGACTAAATTTAAGGAGGAGTTGGACAGATTTTTAATCGATAATGGGTTGAACAGTTATGGGAAGAAAGCAGGAAAATGGGGATGAGGAGCATGTCAGCCATGATTGAATGGCCAAATGGACTAATTCTACTCCTTTATCTGATGAACTTATGAGCCGTCATCTGCAAACTGAACATCATTTAAACATATATCTACAATTAGTTTCAGAGGTTACCAAAGTTGTGTTTTCAACTAAACAGTATCTAATACTGATACCAGTTAGCAGTTGAACTTTGCTAAGATAAATGGCCACCATCAGATTGATAATGAATCCTGTGGAGGTATTACACAGCCTTACTTGACACCAGTCTGGATGTTGAAAACGACTGTTTCAGATCACTCATTCAAGACAGCTGCAGTGCAGGATTATGATGAAATTTCTTGGACATCATCGAAGAAACAAATGAGTGAAGGTTTTTGAAAGAGGATAGAGGAGATTTGGATGGAGTTGTTTCAGTTAGAAGGTTCGGGTGCAAATGCTGGGGTTGTTTTCCTTAGAGCACAGATTTGTTAGAAAAGATTATGGTCGGCTCAGATGAGATAGGCAAAGCACAACTCTCCCATTATCTCATTGTATTACATGTAGAGGCTACAGATTTAAGATTCTGAGTCAAAAGCATATGAGGAATGTAAGGAAGAACCTTTTGATCTAACGAATGTTAGTAACTTGGAACTGGACGTCCACAAGGTCTGTGAGATTGGAACCAATAATTTAAGTTGAGAAGGAAAGTGATGGAGACAAACAAACATACAGAGCTAAAGGGGTCAAGTGGAGGAATGAGACTAAGTGGATCATTGTGTCGGCATTCAATGGGCATTTCAGATGAAGGGCTTTTGCCCGAAATGTTGATTTTCCTGCTCCTCGGTAGCTGCCTGACCTGCTGTACTTTTCCAATACCACTCTAATCCTGAGTTCTGAGGAAGGGTAATTCGACCCAAAACATTAACTCTGGTTTCTCTTTGCAGCTGGGCAGCTTGGTGGCTCGGTAGTTAGCATCGCCAGAGATCCAAGTTCAATTCCACTATTGGGCGATTGGCTGTGTGGAGTTTGCACACTCACTGTGTGTCGATGTGGGTTTCCTCCCACCATCCAAAATATGCTGAGTAGGTGGATTGGCGATGGTAAATTGTGTACTGTGTCCAGGGAGGCGCGGATGGGATAGGATGGAGCAGGAGAGAGGGTTGCTCTTCAGAGGGTTGGTGTGGACTTGATGGGCGGAATGGCCTCCTTCCACACTGGAGGGATTTCTATGCTGCAGACCAGCAATTTCTATTTTTGATTCAATGAGCTAAGTGGCCTCCTTCTGAATCACATAATTCGACGAGTCAATAATTTCGAGATTCCGGCTGTGGCTGGACAATTTTCTTCGCTTCGTCTAGCAATAAGGACAATTCCAAAACGACATTAACAATACGTGGCTTGGCATCGCCTCCAGGCGGCAACAGCGCGCGGAAGAGGGTGCATTGCGCAGGCGCAACACCTGCCAGCCATGTCCCGTTGTCGCTGTTGGATGTTCCGGACGCGTTACGCGATTGACGGACTGCGAGTACCCAATGGGCAATAAGCGGGGCGGGACCTCCGCTTAACCCATTCATGAGTTTTGAGAAACCGTAAGGGACTCGAGAGGCAGTTGGAAGGGGCGGGGACATCAAATTTAAATAACCGCCAGCGGCAGCGCGCGCTCTTCCCCCTTGTATTCGCGGAGGCCTTGAGGGCTGCGATGCGGCGATATTTGCGGGTGGTGTTGCTGTGTTCGGCTCTGGCCTTCTTCGTCATCCTCTATGTCTTCAACGAGATCGCCAAGGCCGAGGACGGAGTTCGAGACCCACCCACTCCGGATGGCAGAGGCCCAGCTCGAGGACGGTCACGGGCCGGGGGCCTGCCGCCGAGCAGGTAAAAGTGAAGGAGGCCTTCCCTCATCGGGGAGGCGCCCTGGCACCGTTCGGATGGCAGTATCGTTCAAATGGAGCGTCCCCGGTAATCGGCCGTAAGAGCGTCCCCTACAGGCTCGGCGGGTAAAGTCACTCCCTCCGCCGAAGGTGCAGCGGGAAATGTGCTCTTGCCCCTAGGGTGCGGGAGCAATTCTCCCCACACACCCCTCTTTCAACTCTTGCCCTATGCCCCTCCCCCGTCCCGGGCCATGCAACTCCTGTACTGTACTCCCAAGAGTGCGCGGTAAATGTGCAGTTCGCCTCCGAGGATGCGGGGAATAAATGTGCAACCCTCCCACCGAGGGTGCGAGGCGGGTAAAAGTGCAACTCCCCGAGGGTGCATGGGGGTAAATGTGTTTTCTCTTCCCCTCCCAGGATGCTGGGGGTAAATGTGCAACCCCTGTCCCCACTCCCCAAAGGATGCAGGAGATAAATGTGCAATTCCACCTTCCCTCCCTTTGAAACAGCAGAGTATAGGTTTGATTAATGTGGTAGTGACTAAATATTGAGGCTGATTGAATTTACATGATTTTCTCTTAAGCTGTCAGTTTAGCTTTATTGTAGAATTCAAGTTGTTGAGTCAGTGTTGTGTTCCCAGTCTCATGCGGAAACTTAAATGTACAATTTTGTCTATGCCTGGAGTGCTTACTCTGAGATGCCAGCTTTCAGACAAGATGTTAAAAGCTAGGGAGCTATAGACCGGTGAGCTTGATGTCCGTGATGGGCAAGTTGTTGGAAGAAATCCTGAGAGACAGGATTGACATGTAATTGGAAAGGCAAGGACTGATTATGGATGGTCAGCATGGCTTTGTGTGTGGGAAATCATGTCTCATGAACTTGATTGAGCTTTTTGAAGAAGTAAGAAAGGGAATTGATGGCCAAGCAGTAGATATGATCTATATGGACTTCAGTAAGGTGTTTGACCAGGTTCCTCATGAGAGTCTGGTTAGCAAGTTTTTTTTTATTTCAAAAATATACTTTATTCATAAAATACTTTGATCTGTACAACTGGACAGGCCATACATATGTAAACATTCCATTTGTTTGCATACTGAAAACAGAGTAATCATTCCTATTTACAGGTCTGTACGATTACATTTTTAGCTGAGGCTTCAGCAGAGCCGAAATGACTGTGCGGGCCCCCTGTTCTTCTTTAGGTAGGCAGATGTTACACGGTGGTCTTTCCCCACCGCGCCTTGGCGGCAGCTGCCCCAAGCTTCAGCGTGTCCCTCAACACGTAGTCCTGGACCTTGGAATGTGCCAGTCTGCAACAGTCAGTTGGGGTCAACTCCTTCAGCTGGAAGATCAACAGGTTTCGGACTGCCCAGAGAGCGTCCTTCACCGAGTTGATGATCCTCCAGGCACAGTTTATGATTGTCTCGGTGTGCGCCCCGGGGAACAGGCCGTAGAGCACGGAGTCCCGCGTCATGGCGCTGCTCGGGACGAACCTCGACAAATGCCACTGCATTCCTCTCCAGACTTCTTGTGCGTAGGCACATTCCAGAAGGAGGTGTGTGACAGTCTCCTCCCCCCCCCCCCCCCCCCTCTCGAGGGCAGCGTGCGGTGCAGCTGAGAGTCCAGGCATGCATAAACGATCTCACAGGCAGAGCCCTTCTCACCACCAGCTAAGCCATGTCTTGGTGCTTGTTGGAAAGTTCTGGCGATGAGGCATTCTGCCAAATGGCTTTGACAGTCTGCTCAGGGAACCACTCGATAGGATCCGCCCTCTCCTTTTCCCGAAGGGTCTCAAGGACAGTACGTGCTGACCACTTCCTGATGGACTTGTGGTCAAAGGTGTTTTTCTTCATAAACTTCTCCATGAAGGACAGGTGATACGGAACGGTCCAACTACTCTGAGTGTACCGCGGCAGCGAGACCAGGCCCATCCTTTGCAACACCGGGGACAGGTAGAACCTCGGTACGTAGTGACACTTCGTGTATGTGTAGCGGGGATCCAAGCACAGCTTGATGCAGCCACACGCAAAGGTGGCCATCAGGGTGAGGGTGGCATTGGGTGTATTTTTTCCCTCGTTGCCCAGGTCTTTGTACAGCAAGTCCCTTCGGACCCAGTCCATCTTTGACCTCCATATAAACTGGAAGATGGCCCGGGTGACTGCAGCGGCACAGGTTCTGGGAATAGGCCACGTATCATTAGCAATGACAGTGCCTCACACCTGATGACCAGGTTTTTTCCCGCGATGGAGAGCGACCATAGCTTCCATCTGCCCAGTTTCTGCCTCACTTTGATGATATGCTCCTCCCAAGACTTGGCGCACGCCCCAGCCCCCCCGAACCAAATACCCAGCACCTTCAGGTGGTCGGTCCTGACGGTGAAGGGGATCGAGGATTGGTCGGCCCAGGTCCCGAAGAGCATGGCCTCGCTCTTGCCTCGGTTTACCTTGGCCCCCGAGGCCTGTTCAAACTGGTCACATATGCACATGAGTCTGTGCACGGACAGTGGATCCGAGCAGAAAACGGCGACGTCTCCCATATACAGGGAGGCCTTAACCTGCATTTCCACCTAGCCTGCACATCCCTGGATATCATGGCCAATCCACTGAACCGGAACATATTTTGATTGTGGGAGAAAATTGGAGCACCTGGAGGAAACCCACGAAGATGAGGGAGAATGTACAAACACCATACACAGTTGCCCAAGGGTGGGATGGAACCCGGGTCCCTGGTGCTGTGAGGCAGCAGTTCTAACCACTTAACCCACTGTGTTGCCCGATGCTCTGGCTAGTAGTGATCCTTCCAAAACAGATTATCCAGTCACTGAATACATTGCTAGAACCGTCCTGTGGGAAAATTGGCTATCACATTTACTGCATTGCAACAATGTCTATCCTTCAAAATCATTCATTGCTTTTGAGGTTATGAAAGGTTCTCGAAATGCAATTAATGAATTTGATTATCAATTAAAAAAAACAATTGTTGAATTCAGTGTCAGAATGCATAGTAAAAATCCCAGTGTAGAAGAGTAGAATTTACTTTTGTTTTGAGAGGCACATGGTGCTTTTCTTAAATTTGTTGCAGGGATGTGGGGCTGCTTGCTGGACCACCGTTTATTGCCCATCCTTAGCATGACTATGGAACATAGAATAAGAGTAAGTGAGGACTGCATATGCTGGAGATTAGAGCTGAAAATGTGTTGCTGGAAAAGTGCCGCAGGTCAGGCAGCATCCAAGGAGCAGGAGAATTGACGTTTCAGGCATGAGCTGTTCTTCAGGAATAAGTGTAAGGGATACTGTATGTACAACTACAGGAACCGTGAGGGACACTCTGATTGATGACCCGATGATATATTATGCTTTTGGTGATGTATTGTTTTTTTAATATAGGAAAAGCTATGTCTTCTAATGCCTTGATCATTGCCATTGAAGAATTACTATAAAACAGATATTTATAACATTCTAAGATAATTTCAGAATGAAAAAATTAACCCCTGGCTGGTTTTCTTCTAAACTTTCTCACTAACCTCTTCCAACCTTGTTCCCAACGATGTGTGAGGAACATATAGATTGCTTTGTCACTCTGATTAAGATAGACTGGCTAATGCAATACTTTTTCCCTGCCTCTCCCTGCTCTAATTCCAAGCTTTCATCTTTCTTTAATTTCTTTTCCGAGCTCCCCTTGTATCCAGTTGGAATGTGCAGAAAGGCAGTTTTTTCCCCACTGAGACAGCAAAAGAAAGTCCTGTGATTCAAGACAGCACAGAAGTTAGCAAGAGTATGAGTGATGTACACCAGTATGCAGTGATTTGTGATGTCACACCTAGGTTTTCAAATATTGAAGATCACAGGAGAAAAGAACAACTTAACAGATATGGTATTTATCAATTTGAATTCCTGCAGAAAAACAGAAGTTGAAGTGTACAATGCAGAATCAAGATTTCAACATAGCAAAGTCACTTCATGTGGCATATTTTTAAGATAAAGCATCCTAGTATATTGTACAGATGCACCAAGTGATGCCTGATTATTTTGAGCTTGGGAGGAATAAAACACAAGGTTCATTGATCCATTAGTCATTGTAGAAAAGAAATGAAACTGCTGTGGTAAAGATTGAAACTTAAGGTTTGAAATAAGAACTGTTCGCTGTGGTGGATAAAATTCACTACTTGGTTGGCTTACATTTTTATGACAGATATGAGAGATGTTGGCATCAGTGACTCTGAAGTATAGTGAAAAAGTGCTCCCAATCTGGATTACTCCTTGAACCTCTTGCTCACGAGATTCCAGTGATTCATTTTAATTATTTCCAACAATACTGCAGTGTTTGAGGCCTATGGAAGTATATTGTGGCAAACACAGTAACTTTAGTGTACCATGCAGAAATTATATCCTTGCAAAGTGAGCAGTGTGTAACTCTCACTGTGGGACACTATCAATAAGTGGAGGAAAAAAAAGCAGTTACTTTTGCTTTTGTAATATCAATGGAAAATTCAAGAAATGTGTAAGTTTGGCAGCATCTGAAGATATGGATTTCAGGTCTATGACTGGGAAGTGTTTTTGGTACTTACTTTTGTGAAATTGAGAATCTTGTTATGCAAAGTGGATGACATTAACTCTTAAAAATGATTCGGAGATGCTGGTGTTGGACTGGTGTGTGCAAAGTTAAAAATCACACAACACAATGTGGGCGGCACAGTGGATGGCACTGCTGCCTCACAGCGCCTGAGACCCGGGTTCCATTCCCGCCTCAGGCGACTGACTGTGTGGAGTTTGCACGTTCTCCCCGTGTCTGCGTGGGTTTCCTCCGGGTGCTCCGGTTTCCTCCCACAGTCCAAAGATGTGCAGGCCAGGTGAATTGGCCATGCTAAATTGCCCATAGTGTTAGGTAAGGGGTAAATGTAGATGTAGGGGTATGGGTGGGTTACGCTTCGGCGGGGCGGTGTGGACTTGTTGGGCCGAAGGGCCTGTTTCCACACTGTAAGTAATCTAATCTAAAAAAAAACCAGGTTATTGTCCAACAGGTTTAATTGGAAGCACACTAGCTTTCGGAGCGCCGTTCCGAAATCACCTGATGAAGGAATTGCGCTCCGAAAGCTAGTGTGTTTCCAATTAAACCTGTTGGACTATAACCTGGTGTTGTGTGATTTTTAATATCGAAAATGAAGTTTTTGTTGCAGTATTTTGTCCAGCATTAATGGTGATGGGACACTGGAGGTTATTTGATCCGTTGTGCCTGTCCAGCTGTTTAGTTGATCTGTACAACTAGTTCTCTTTCCTCCTCCTTCCCTCACCCCAAAACAAACTGTCTGGAAGGACAAGAGTAGTAGGTGCATCGAACGCTACCACTTGCAAGCTCCTGTCCAACTCTCACAGTCCTTGTCCAGAACTATGTCATCGTTACTTCACAATCACAAAGTCAAAATCTTGCGTTTTGCTTCCTAATAGTAATGTGTCCCTATTCCCAAGGACTACCGCAATTCAGGACTGCAGCTTGCCACTACCTTTACCAGGTCGATTAAGGATTAGCAATACATGCTGACCAAGCCAGCAGCACTACATCCAATGAACAAAAAGAACACAATCCTGGAGAAACCCAGCAAGTCTGGCAGCATCTGTGGGGAGAGAAACAGTTAATTTTTTTTGTCTGGTTTAATCTTCATACCTCCTCTGAAGAAAAGTCCTACTGGACTCAAAACATTAATCCTATTTATATTGTTGATTCAGATCAGTTTCTGGCCAGTGGTAACCCCAGCATGTTGATCATGGGAACTCTGATGGGAATGCCATTTAATGTCAAAGAGCCATGGTTAGCTTACCTTTTGTTGGAGGTAGTCTTTGCTTGGCACTTCGCTAAAATAAGTGTTTCTTGCCACTTGTCATCCCAAATCTAGATGCTGTCCTGCTGCCTATGGGCATGATCTACTTCGGTACCTGGAATGCTAGAAGTAATGTTGAAAATTGTGCAGTCACCAACAAACATTGTTATTTCTGACTTTATGAAGACCATTAAAGCAGCAGAGATGATTGGTGTAGGATACTTCCACGAGACACTCCTTGAATGATAAGTGGGGCTGCGATGATTGACCCTCAAAAGCCACAACCATTTTCCTTTGTGCTAGGTGAGATTCCAAACAGCAGAGAGTTTCCCCCAATTCCCATTGACTCCAGTTTTTTCAGGGCTTCTTGACACCATATTCCATAAATGCTATCTTGATTTCATGAACAGTCACTTTCCTCACTTCTGGAGTTCAGCTGTTTTGTCCAGTGTTTGGGCAAAGCTGTAATGAAGTCAGAAAATCTGGGTGTCCCTGGTGGAACCCAACTGGAGTGTCACTGAGCACCTTATTCTTTTGCAAGTGCTGCTTGGTTTCACAGTTATCAACCTCTTCGATTTGTTCTGCTTTTTATGAACAGGCAATATCTGGCCAATTTTCCATGTTGCTGGGAAGATAGTGTTAGAGAAAATAGTTAGGTTAGGGACATGCGGTTTGTTCTGGAGAACCAGTCCTGAATACAACTGCTGGAATACTGGGGCTCATGATCTTTGTAGTATCCAGGCCCTTCCGCCATTTTTTGATATCACATGGAATCAATTGAAATGGTTAAAGACCATCTGTGATGTTGAGGGGGGGGAGCCTCAGGAGGAAGTGAATTATCCACTCTGCGTGCCTTGTTGAAGATAGTGGCAAATATTTTAGCCTTCCCTTTTGAACTGATGTGCCGTGCTCCCGCATTGTTAAGGACGAGGATATTTGTGCAGCCTCTGCCTTCTGTTAGTTGTTTGATCACACACACCATTCATAACTGGAAACTGTAAGCCTGCAGACCTTAGATCTGATCCACTGGCTGTGCAATCACTTAGTCCTGTCTATTGCATGCTGCTTCTGTTCTCCGTCATGGCAATAGTCCTACATTGTAGTCTCACCAGGTTGATACAAATTTTAGATGTGCCTGATACTGCTCTAGAAATGCTCTTCTGCCTAAATAGAAGAGGTAAGGGATTTCAAAAAGATTTTTCATTCTCGGGATGTGGGTGTTGCTGGCTACGCCAACTTATTGTCCATTCCTAGTTGCCTTTGAAAAGATGGGCAGCCTCTTGCAATGCTACAGTCCACGTGTTGCATGTAGATCCACAATCTCATAAGGAAAAGAGTTGCAAGATTTTGACCTGGTGACACTGGAGGAATGGTGATATATTTCCAAGTCAGGATGGTGAGTGGTTTGAAGAGAGACGTGGAGGTGTTCTCGTGGATCTGGTGCCCATAATCCTCTGCTACCCTATATTAGGCTGTGGTCTTGCAGATTGTGGCTGAATATAATTATGCTGCTGATGGCCCATAGTGTGTCATTAATGCCCAGTATTGAGTTGCTAAATGTGATTTAGTTCTGTTTCATTTCGAAAAGTAGTAGTGCTACATCACACAATGGAGGGTATTGCAATGTAAAGACAGGATTTCATCACCCCAAAAACTGACCTACCAAGATTGTCATAGATAGATATATCTATGGTATGGATTAGTGAGGACAAGGTCAAATGGATTTTCCCCTCTTTTCAATTCCCTCACTACTTGCCATGGAGAATTGATTCATTAGCTGAGAAGGAAGGGTGGTAGTGCATTTTATGATAAGTTACAAGTTTTCTTGTCTGTGTTTCACCTCATTACCTTTGAGATTTCATTTGTCATGAGTCCTATTTGAGGATTCCCTTGTGGCTCAGTGGTTAGTAGTGTAGCCTGAGTGTCAAGGGACACCAGGTTTGATTGAAACCTTGGAATGAGTGGAATTTGCATGTTCTGTATCTGTAGGTTTCCTCTGGGTGCTCTGGTTTCCTCCTACAGTACAAAGATGCACAGGTATAATTCTATTGGGCTGTTGCTTGACTGGACAGTGGGACAACATCTCCTAATTTTGACACAAGGTCTAAGATTTTATTAAGCAGGACTTGAGAACAAGTGTAAAGGAATGCAACTGATGGTCACCTTTTGTCCTGTCTTAAAGCATGCTTTCATGGTGAACTTGCATTGCAATATATATTACATAAGATCTAATTCCATGCCTTTCATAAGCTGTTGAAAATAATAAAGAGCTTCAAAAATGCTTATATTTAGTTAATTATTTTACATGCTTAACAAATCTCTAATGATTCTATTTTGAAATCTTTGCTAGGAAATTTAATTCTCGGTAAAACTCAATAAATAAGTTTTACACTCTTGAGCCAAAACAAAGAGAGAATTTTGATGATCCCTGTGAGAAACTGCTAATATTTTTTAGGGATCGACGCATGCAAGCTTAATCAATTCTAGTGTCATCCAACGATGTGAGATAAGACAAATAAGTGCAATGCTGATTTGAAGCTACCAATTTCCTATTCTCAACAACTTTAATTTCGCACAGTTATCTGTTCCAAAAAAGGAATGTGGATTATTCATAGGCTAGCTGCAGGTGCAATTTCTGTATTTTCTGAAGTTTTCTATGTTGACTGAAGATTGAATGCAAAACTGGCCTCACTGAAGTATGAATGAAGTATGATTTTGAAGTATGCTTCTGTCATACAAATTACTGCTGGAAGAAGAGGAAAGTGGAGGAGAACAGGGAGAAATACTCTCAGCATGAGACTGTCTCTATCGAGAGACTTCAGAAGCAGTTCTCTAATCTCCATGTGAGCATCACTAGATGGGATGTCTTTGCTTTACAGGAAAGATTGTGAAATGACTTCCAGACTACTCAGACCCCTTGGCATTGTGGTAGCTCACAAACTTACCAATGCACTTAAACAGCGACTAATGAACCTAAAGGATGCATTCGATACCACCAGCAAAGCTAACATCATTTACAAGATACCATGCAAGAACTGTAAAAAAGCACTGCATTGGATAAACTAGCAGAAAATGTGCCACCAGTATACATGAACACCAACTGGCTACCGAAAGACACGACCCACCGTCACTGGTTTCTACGCATACCGACAAAGGACACCACTTTGACTGGGACAACACATATCCAAGGACAGGTGAAACAAAGACACACACATGAATTCTTAGAGGCATGACATTCTAACCAGAACTTCCATCAATAAACGTATCGATTTAAACCCTATCTACCTTTCCTTGAAAAAACAAACTGAAAATGACATTACCCACCTTTTAAGAAACCAAGACATGTAAATAGAGAGGCAGGACATACCACCAGTGCTTCACTAGACACTCTCACTGATTATGTTACCAAGTATGGTGACAAAACGTCTGAAAACCAACCTTCAAGCTAGCTTATATACTTAACATCAACCTGAGCTACAAATCTTCTCAAAATTACTCATTGTGAAATATGCTAACCACTGCACTTGCAAATGCAAACTCAAAGCAAGATAGGACAGCACTTCCTATGATTATTACAGTAACTGTGGCTTGGCTTGTTTAATGGAGCAAGAAACAGATGAAAGATGAAGTAAATTTAAAATCAAATGTTTTTTTGGTAGTACATGTACTTTGGGAACTGGGTCAAAGTTTTTTTTAAATAATCCCCTCACCATGAGGTCCCATTTGGAAGATGTTTGATATGTTTGGAGGGGCTGTGGCATGTCAAACTTGGGAAGAGGGTATTGTCAAGGCGAGGCAGAATCTGGACAGAAGGGAGCACCATTCCTTCTCCATTGCAGGTAAGATCCTGGTGATCGCGTATGAAGTACTCTATGTAGCTGTATGTGGTGCAGATATGGCCTATTCCCCAAGCCTGCACCACCAGAGCCCCTTGAGCCATCTTCCACTTCGTTGGATGGTTCCCTGAGCAGACTATCAGTCATTTGGCAGAATGCCTCGTCACCAGAAATTTCCAACAAAAATAAGATGTAATTTGGCTGTTTGTGAGAACCTGTGAGCTCTTCTTATATGCCAGGGCGCGCTCTGTCACTGCATACTGCCCTTGAAGCAGTTGTCTGGGGGGTGCTTAGAGACCATCACACGTCTCCTTCTGGAATGTGCTTATGCAAAGGAGGTCTGGAGAGAGGTGCACTGGTTTTTGAGGTTCACGTTGAGCAGGTCTGTGATGCAGGAATCTGTGCTCTACACTCTGTTCCCCAGGATGTGTACTATGATGAAATCAACTGTGCCTGGAGGACTATCACTTTGAAAGATGCTGTTTGGTCTGCCTGAAACTTGTTGATCTTTCAGTGCATAGAATTGACCTCAACCAAGATTTTCAGTCTGGCACACTCCAAGAGCAGCACTATGCGCTGAGCAATGTATTAAAGTTTGGGGCAGCTGCCAAGGCGCAGTGGGGAAAAATCAGTCTAAGGTTTTTCTGCTGAAATACAAGATGAGTCCATTTCGTTACCAGATCCTCCCTTTGCCTCAAAATGTATGGAAATTGTGTCCTGCATGAATAGGAAATGCCTTTAGTTTTTGCAACTGCAGGAAATGTCAAATTCCAGTGTTTGGTTTCTCTTTTTTTGTATGCGAAGACTGTGCAGAACTGCTTTGGCATCTGTATGTACATAAGAATTTTTAGGAATAAAATATAATTTAGCAATACAAAAATAATTGCGGAATAAATGTATGTTTTGTTGAAGCTTTTCACTTTGGTATTCTTGCGAACAGCCTGATGAAGACAAGGTGAAAGGAATATCATTTCATGCTGAGAGGAGAGTGCTGACTGGATGGCCAGCGGACTCTGACAGAGGTGTTACCATTGGATTGACTCATCTGTACTGAGCTGAGCAGGTTCTGCAGATGTGTTGCACTTGTGATGACTGTGCCTATGGGACTTGAGTTGACTGGGTGCTGCTGGTTGGGGTTCACACTCGTTCCTAGAAGGAGAGGAATTGATTTTAACAGCGATCATGAAAAACTGAGTAGACTGCTTAACCGCTAAGATCTGTCTTGGTTGTATCTGTCATTTGAGCACCATCCACCTGTTCATTCATGTTTGACTCTGGAATATAGGACAGATGGTATTTAATGCTTGCTTTATTGACTGTTGAACAACAATAGTTCCTCTGGTTGGAGCCATGGAATCTTGTGGCATTGTTCTTCTTCTGTAAATAACAGGAGTTTAATATCTCTTCTATTTTAAAAGTGTGCAATTCTGGTCTCCCTCCTATAGAAAGAATGTTGTGGAACTTGAAAGGGTTCAGAAAAGATTTATAGGCATGTTGCCAGGGTTGGAGGGTTTGAGCTATAGGGTGAGGCTGAATAGGCTGGGGCTGTTTTCCTTGGAGCATCGGAGGCTGAAGGGTGACTTTATAGAGGTTTATAAAATCATGAGGGGCATGGATAGGGTAAATAGACGGTCTTTTCCCTGGGTTGGGAGAGTCTAGAACCAGAGGGTGTAGGTTTAGGATGAGAAGGGAAAGATTTAAAAAGGACACATTTTCATGCAAAGGGTGGTACGTGTATGGAATGAGCTGCCAGAGGAAGTGGTGGAGGCTAATTAAATGAATTATACCATTTGAAAGGCATCTAGATGGGTATACTATTAGGAAGGGTTTAGAGGGATGTGGGCCAAATGCTTTCAAATGGCACTAGATTAAGTCAGGATATCTAGTCAGCATGGATGAGTTTGACCGAAGGGTCTGTATCTGTGCTGTACATCTCTGACAGTATCAATGAACTCATAAGATGAGTTCATAACCCAGTTCAGGATCTAATCATTATAGAGCTACAATTGTAGAGGAACAATTTTCGGGTTTAAAATAAATGTTACAACCAATTTTTTCTTTCCAGTACCAATGTTGATAGAGATGATAAAACCTGACTGAAATGGTAAATTATTTTAATTTTTGTTACTCCTTGCTCCACTTATTTAAGCCTATTAAATAATACTAAGAGTAAGTTGGAAAGTTGGCCATGGTATTTGTTGCTCCTTTAAGAGTTGGTGAACAGTGCTGGGCAAGTTTTGCCACAAAGACAGAATCTGCTTGATTATACTACAGCTGAGTACCTGTGGACTGTGCATCTCTCCTTTTAGTGTAATTATTATTGGAAGAGGTATAATATCCCAAGAAGAAATTGACAACGAACAACTTATAATTAATGATTTAAAGTAATAATAATTGGAACAATTTTCTCTGGGATAGGATTGGACCTCTCTTAACTGTTTTCAGTATCTGATTTAAAGTTGAGTTATGCAAAGGTTCCGCACAGATGTGCATCCACTTCACAAGAGAATTCCAAGTATGTGTAGATTGACTTTCAAGTGAACAAATTAATCAATTAGAATTCTTAGTAATTTTAGAGAAAAAGGATCTCTCTTTAGCACCCATTTGCAGCATTGCTCTTCTTTTGGTTCTAACCATTTATGAATTTAATTCGCCTCAGGTTTGATTCCAGCCTTGGGTGACTGTCTGTCTGTGTGGAGTTTCCACATTCTCACTGTGTCCACATGGGTTTCCTCCGGGTGCTCCGGTTTCCTCCCACTGTCCAAAGAAGTGCAGATTAGGTGAATTGGCCATGCTAAATTGCCCGTAGTGTTTGGTGCATTAATCAGGGGTAAATGTAGGGGAATGTTTCTGGGTGCGTTGCTCTTTGGAGGGTCGGTGTGGACTGGTTGGGCCGAAGGGCTTGTTTCTACACTGGGGGGAATCTAATCTAATTTATTTGAAGTTTCAGGTCAAGGAATTGGGTTGGCAAAGTTTGAGTTTACTAGGAATATAGTTATGCCATAATCGGCCAAAATTAACTGTCTGCTTAGTTAGGATCCTCTTACCCATCGGGATATTGGAATCCAGTAGTGTTTAGAGTCAGTCCCACTCTCCATTAACTTCTCAACTTACTCTATCATAGTATGAGGGAGAGAATGTAGTGGTAATGTCACTGAGTAAGTAAGCCAGAACCCCAGTCTACTATTCTGGAACCAGCTAAATAAATAGTGACCATTGGCAATTGTTGTAAAAGCACATCTGTATTTGAGAGAAAGTAATCTGCCAGCATGACCTGGTTTGGCCTAGATGTGATTCTGGATTGATAGCTGTCCGTTGGGCAATTAGAGTGGGCACTAAATGCTGGCCTAGCCAGTGATACCTCCATCCCATGAGTGAAGAAAAAACAAAACTCCCCATACTTCACATCTCCTTCTAAGTGTAATTTTCAAAAAATATTTAACTACTTACATTCTCATCATAACTGCCCTGAAATCTTAATTTAAGAGGTTGTCTCTCTCATTTTACTGCTCTTCCTGAACTTGTTCTTGGTACTGCTAGCCTAGAAAGATCATTTCTGTTGATGTCTTTGAGCAATTTCAGGTGATGTATTTCAAGCTGCCAATTTCGATAGTACTCCTACTGATTACGCCTTTTGCATTCAAGTCATGTAAGAGCGTTCTCTCTCTCTCTCTCTCTCTCTCTCTCTCTCTCTCTCTCTCTCTCTCTCTCTCTCTCTCTCTCTCTCTCTCTTCTTCTAAAATTCCAATTGTGGTTTTAACGAATTGTAATCATGGTCCTTCCATTGTTTGGTAATTCTACATCCAGCTTGTCAGAAACTTGTCTACACTTTCTGCCCTAATAGGGTTTTTGCTTAATGTCTCTGGGAAAATCCCTTTGCTTACTGGTTTTTCTTTTCTTCCAATTTTACATGAGCATGATTTTCCACCATTCAATTAGGTCTGAACCACTTCTTTACAAAATAAAGTTCATTCCACACGCGAACTACTGTGTATATTTTTTTAAATGCCCCAGTGTCTTTTTTTTAAACATTTCTCATTGCACCTTTAAAAAGTGCCCCCTTGTCTTGAAATTCCCCCATCTTGATTGGGGGTGGGGGTGGGAAGGGGAAAACAACTAACATTAACTCTATCTATACCCCTCATTATTCTATAAACTTCAATAAGGTCACCTATCCACCTGCCACCTACCAGTGCAAACTTAATTATTTACGGCACAAGTATGGCGTTCTGCAGTAAGATATTCTATGGCTGCTGAGGTCACATGCCGGTATACTAATGATTATGTTCTTGCTCAGCATTTTTGGTGTTGAGATGACCTTCGTGGATTCTTGGAAGACGCTGTCTTTCTTAGATCTCAGGATCACAAATCTCTTACTAAACTTACAGGTCATCCACTATTGTTCAGTGTTTCTGCTGCTCATAATATTTTCTTAACATTTTAGTGACTGGAAGGTGTTCAAGTTAGCTGGCTTGACAGTATGTTCTGACTTGCTTGCAGTCACTATCATTCAATTGTTCTATCAGATATCTAACTAATCTCTGCGAGGTTGGTAAAATATTAACTAACGTTGGTGAATAAGCTTCCACCTCGAAACCAAGTGAGACATTTTGCAGTGTGACTTCATCTTCCTACAGAAGATCCAACTAATCACCTTTTTCTACTGAAGAAAGGCGTTTACTCATTGTGTAATGTTGTGTTTCAATAATTCTTATATTTACAACAAAAAGTGTGGTGATGTAAATGCCCTTCCAGGTGTGTCCTTCCTTGAACTTGTAATGTAATATTGGGCAACACAATAGATAGCACTGCTGCCTGTCAGTGCCAGGGATTCAGTTTCTGCCAGGTGTTCTAGTTTCCTCCCACAATCCAAAGATGTGCAAGTTAGTTGGATTGACCATGCTAAACTGCTCCATAGTATAAAGGAATATGCAGGGTAGGTGGATTAGCCATGTTAAAGGCAGGATTATGGGGGTACATGGGGTGAGAGTGGGTCTGAGTGGGATGCTCTTCGGAGGGTCGGTGTCTTGTGGGAATGCTGTGATTCTAAGATTGGTTTGCTGAATTTAAATTCTTGTGATGCCATTTTAAATAATCCACTAAAACAAACTGTTGCTGTCATATCTAGCTTAAATATTGTTTTGAAGCCTTTTGCCTCTTATGTCATGGACTAGGACTTCTTGTCAGGGTCCTTAATTTTTCCTAGAAAATCTGCTAATTAGCTTTTTTTAAAAAATCTCAAATCTTAGAATTAATGTGTTATCAGATTTTTTTTTGTCATCTTGTTTTAGAGTAGTTCCAAACTTGTAATATTTATTAAAATTGCCTGCTTTATTTTTCCCAGAGGGACAACATTTTGCTTTCCCTGATGGACATTCTTCCTTATGATATACTTAGAATTATTAACTAATTGATTAAATCTTTCAAAGAAGTATATTCAAATTTGACACATTATCTCCATTTCTTTCTCCATAGACACTGCTAAACCTGCAGCACTTTGTTTTCATTTTATTTTGGAGCTCCCAACAGTCGTGGTATTTTGCTTTTGTCGTTTATGGAAGTGCTGGCAGATTCAGCAGTTTCTCACTTTTCTGGTTAAACCATGCATGCCCTTTTCTATTAGGAAAATTTTCTTGGGATTGAAGTAAATGTCAAATACTTTTACCACCACCTCAAAAGTTTTTGCTGATTCTTCAACAGTTTTCGTTGCTAGTTTGTCAACCACTGTTGCATTAACAAAAATTGTTCTAACCTGGTGCATTTGCCTGCTAATCCTAAGACGTTGGAGGTCACATTTGTCTTTGCTGTGAACCCCTTGTTTGAGAGTAATTGGGTAGTGATGGTGGTTACTCTATGGACATGGATATCTTGTATGTTGTTCTGCTTCCAAAGATCTTTCTCTTTGCTTTGAAGTTTACTTGGTTAGAAAATCTTTATCCCTGAAGTCTTTGCTGTTCTTGGCCACATTTGTCTTTAAAATAGATAACTTTTTCTTTCGTGCATACTTGCAAATCACCACTTATGTTTTTTTTCCTAATCCCAGACACTAGTTGCTTCTAATGGCTACCTGCTGATGTGCCAGGGATTGGATTGACCATTGAGTGGTGATCTTAAACAGATCTGGTCTGTCCTTACTCCAAGGCTCAAGATATTTCTGTTCCTCTAATGTTGACCTAAACTGGTCACTTGCCCCTGTTTGTTTTGCTATACTAGTAATTTTCTTTTTGCATAAGATATATACCTTTTCTTTAATTAACACGATTTATTAACATAATCTGAGGCAATAGTGAATAAATCAGACCTCACGGAAACCTAGTTTGACAAACCATATGTCTTATTTTTGCACAAAGAAAAATTAGACCCCTTTCCCAGCAACATTCTTTACAGACACTCAAGTGAAGCATCATTTTCTTCTTCACTAAAAATCTTACTCGACTGGCAAGGAATAGAGTACTTTCGTTGTGTACATTCACCGCATCTCTCTCAGAGACAGACTGATACAGACTAACTTAATGATTTTTATCACTGATTTTGTTTTTTAAAAGGTCACCTTCACGGAATTAAATCCAAACACCTAATTTTCCTCTGCTTTAGAATGAAAGTTCCCAAATAATAGCATGAATTTTGATGAAGGCTTGTGATATGTTACTTGAGTCTGATACGCAGTGCTGCTTTTTCACAAGTCCCTATCACATTGTCATATTTACATCGTTGATTGATTTTATGTGAACCCCTTAGTACATGCGAGTGTGTGACTTGCAGCCAACTCAATCCGAAAAGTTAGGACGCACCAACGTTGTGCAAGACAAATCACTTGACCCTAATGAAATTCAAAGGGACTTTTATCTTATACATGAAACTTAAATACTTCTTATATCGGCAATTGTCCGTTGAAGTTTTTTTAGAAACAATAAATCACATCCTTCAAGGCAGATATAAATGTCCTTCCCAAAGTAATCCTCTCCAATTGCTTAATAGTAACATCATTAAACCCACATTCCGTGAATAGAGTTGTGAAGTCAAGTCTTAACAAATAGAAACAGTAAAAATTGCCTCCAGTGTGAATGCCTTGCTGAAAATTCTTTTCAGAAGGGTAATTTGGAGACAGCAAAATGAATACCTCAACTGTCACTCAAAAAGTAGTCAATGAAGGCAAAAGATCAAACAATTCCTTGCACCCCAGCACCTCAGTTATTAAATGTTTAACTCAACTTGTGGTATCCAGGCAGACTGTAACATGAATAAGGTTGTTACACTACACCATGGAACTTGACTGTTCTGTGTGATATCAGATGTTACAAGGCACCAGTAAAGTGAAACAGTGTGACATTTATATTTTTGATGGGTTCTCCCAACTGTACGCTGTACTGAAAAAAGTTAAAGAAAAATTGCTCACCATTAAGCACTTGCAGTATGAGGAGTTCTGTACTTGTGATGAATTAGCAAATTCATGTACATGCAGAGTGCTTCCACAGTTAAAACTAATTGAACAGATCATTTTAAGTTGTTATAAATTTCATTATGGTTTTTATTTTTTCCTTTTGAAAATAGATACATACCATGAGTTAGAAACTTGTATTGAAATGTGTAGATTTACTTATTAGCATGATTTTGTATCCTCCAGACCATACCATATGGTTTATAAGAAATGTTATTCTTGTGAATCACAGTATACATGGGTTAACAAAAACATAATTTCCTATTTGATTCAAATTGAAAACATTTTAAATGTCTGTTAATATAAATATTAATTTAAAATTTACTTTAGAATGCAATATCCTTTAAGTTATCATCTTTATGCTGGGGTAGGGGAGTGGGCAGGATATAAAATCTGACACATCTGTTTCTTCTCTGAATGAAGACCCTGACTTTAACTCAAAATGAATTGATTTGGAGCAAGTTAAAATCACACTAAGGTTTTCAGTGATTTATGAAGCAGGTGTTTGGCTTCAAGTGGAAACCAAAAGAGTTGTTTCATGAATGACATTTTGAATTTGATCTCCAGAAATTCTGAGCTAAGAAAAGGGTTGATTGTTGCTAGCAAATGATACATCTAGGTTTTTAAACTGCACCATAAGAAAGTCAAATATCAAAGGCAATCAAAAGTATTAAATGGATTGTAGACCACTCAACATTTCATCTAGAATATAGAATAGAATAACATCAGAACTGAATGTTGAGACAAATATTTATGATCATCAAATGTATATGTATTAACATCTGAATAGGGAAAGCTGATGCCCCAATAGGCTCAAGGACAGAATCTATTTGACTTGTGCTAAAGAAGAAAATAGCTATAATATCTTTGAGCAGTAATTATTTGGATTGATGCAGGGAAACAAGTTTGACAAGGAAATTGGAGGCACAAAAATTATCAAGGAGTTATAATGGGGGATCATCTTAATCCAAATATAAATTGCCCTTTATACTACAACTCCAGTTTATGATAATTATGTATGAAAAGAGGCTGGCAGCCAACATCTGGGGAGACGTTTGTGGAAATGTATAAATAATAAAAAGAAGTGATAAAAGGAGGCTGATTAGGGACCAAAAAGAGAATTTTCACGCACAGGCAAAGCTAAGGTTTTAAATTTTTTTGCATTTGTCTTTACCAAGGTGTGAGATGCTACCCAGGTCATGTTGAAAGAGAATGTAATTCAGATATTAGAAATCTTGATGGTAAGAAGTACTGGATAGGTTGTCCACAGTTGAAGTTCATAAAGTACCAGAACTCTACCTGATAGATCCAAAGATATTGAGGGAGCCAAAAGTGATAATTTTAGACAACTGCTTAGACTCTGGGTAGTTGTGGTGCCAGGGGACTGCAGAACTACACACATTACATCTTGAAGCAAAATTGGCGTAAGGATGAGTTGAAAAGTGTGGCACTGGAAACGTACAGCAGGTCAGGCAGCATCCGAGGAGCAGGAGAGTCGCAGTTTCGGGCATAATCCCTTTGAGCCAATACAGGTTGGTCAGTTTAACTTTAGTGAAACTTTGGCTAGAAACGATAACTTAACACAAATTTTAATAGACAGGTACAAATGCAAGTTAGTTAGCCAGCATGGGGTTATTGAAGAAAAATCATGTTTAGCTAACATGAATCAATAATAGAGGGTTGACGAAGGTAATGCTGTTGATATGATGTACGTGAAATTTGAAAATTCATTTGATTTGCCATGGATTATGGAATAAAATAAACAGTTGCAATATGGGTGCAGAATTGGCTAAATGATGAGAAACAATATGGTGCTGTTTGTGGGTGCTTCTCAGATGGGGTGAGGGTGTGCACAGAGGTCTGTATTACAGTTTACTTGCAATATAGGGAGGATAGTGTAAAAATTTAAAAGCTCAAAGACACATTGTTTGAATGGGCAGGTACTTGACAGTTGAAGTTCGGCAACTACAGTCAGTTAAACCTGAAATGTTTAGAAATAATAATTGGGACAAAATTGAAGCCAGGTGGACCATCGTGGATTTGTGAGGGGAGAATCATGTTTAACATAAATTGTTTGAGATAACAGTTTGAAAATAATGCTGTTGGCATGAGGTGTCTGATACAGTGCCACTCAACAGCCTTAACAAAAGTACAAAGTTAAAAATGTCACAACACCAGGTTACAGTCCAACAGGTTTATTTGGAAGCACCAGCTTTCGTTGCGCTGCTCCTTCACCAGGTGGTTGTGGAGAATAAGGTTGTAAGACACTGAATTGATAGCAAAAGTTTACAGTGTGATGTAACTGAAATTATATGTTGAAAATGACCTGATTTGTTTCAGTCTCTCATCTTTTAGAAGGAACATATTGGTTTCAGTTCTTTCATTTTGTAAATCCCAGAACTTTTTTTAAAATTACTTTCTCAAGTGAAGCTAAACAAAAGTAGAGCTTTTAGATTAAAAGGAATGTGGAAACATAGAATAAAGGAGAAGTAGGCCATTCAGCCTTTCAAGCCTGCTCTGCCATTCAATATGATTGTGGCTGATCAACCAACTCAGTAGCCTGTTTCTCCCTTCTCCCCATATATTTGATCCCTTTATCACTAAGAACCACATTTAACTCCTGGAAAACTTTTAATGTATTGGCCTCAACCTATTTCTGTGGCAGAGAATCCCACAAGCTCACTACTCTTTTTGTGTGAAAAAGTTTTCTTCATCTCAGTTCTAAATAGCCTATCCTGTACTTTTAGACATGGACTGGGAAATCCAGAACCACGGGTCATTGGGGACATCCTTCCTGCGTTTGCCCCATCTAGTCCTGAAGAATTTTGAGATTCTCCATCATTCTTCTAAGCTCCAGTGAATACAATTCTAACCAACTCAATCTATCCTCATATGGCAGTCTTGCAAACCCAGGAATAAATTTGGCAAACCTTCACTGCACTTCCTCTGTAGTAAGGCCAATAAGGAGACCCAAACTGTGCACACAGTCCCAGCTGTGGCCTTATCAGGACTGTGTACAATTTCAGCAAGATATCCCTGCTCCTGTACTTGACTCCTTTTTGGCATTAAAACTAACATACTATTTGCCTACTGAACACCTACTTGATATCAGCGACTGGTGTAGAAAGACACAAAGATCTTTTCATTTCCCTCTTTCCTAATCTATCACCATTTGAGATAATTTGTCTTTCTGTTTTTGTGATCAAAATGGTAACCTCACTATTAATTCACATTATACTTCATCTGCTATGCATTTGCCCACATACTCAATTTGTCCAAATCATAATGAAGCATTTCTGCGTCCTCCTCATAGCTCACCCTCTCATCCAGCTGTGTGTCATCTGCAAGCCTGGAGATATTATATTATATTTAGTTCTGTCATCTAAGTCATTAATTATTAATATGAGCAATATGGATTTCGGAATGGTTGAATGGCAGATAAGAGTATTTGTCAATGGATATTCTCCACAATGGGGCAAGGTTTATTTGCAATTCTGGTAAAGTTGGTGATGTGATCCTTTCTCTCCTTGATTTTATAGATTTAATGTCGTGGACCTTGGTCACAGGACAGACTTTCAAAATGTGTGAATGATACAAACTTGGAACCGTGTGAACTTGAGGATATTAAAAATTCAGATGCTCATTTTAAAATAAAAAGGAATGAGTGAACAGGTGACAGATAAAGTTCAGTGTGGAAAAATACAAAGTGATTCAGTTTGACAGGAGCAACAGATAATATCAAAGGCACATAACTTAACGAGGTGCTCGAGTTGAGGGGTCTGGGTGTACATGTCTGTGAGTTGTTAAAGGAGGCAAGAAAGATTGGAAGAACAGTTTTTTAGCATTTCAGAACTGTGGTGGCATAATGGCAGTGTTACCACCTCTTAACCAGAAGGCCAAGGTTCAAGTCCCACAGGCTCCAGAAATATGTAATAACATATCTGAACAGGTTGATCAGAAAATAACCATTTACAACTATTTCAGAGTAGACAAGAGAATATAGTCAGCATCCTAAGTTGTCCCAAAGCATGCTTTCTTGATTATGATTACCTATAAATGCACATCAGGTCATAAAATCTTTCTTCATCAGAATTGTTTTTCTGTGAATGTTAGTTCGAGTTATTTGGAGTAAACCTGAACTAAGAGAAAGTGAGGACTGCAGATGCTGGAGATCAGAGTTGAAGAGTGTTGTGCAGGAAAAGCTCATTCCTGATGAAGAGCTTATGACTGAAATGTCGACTCACCTCATCGGATGCTGCCTGACCGGCTGTGCTTTTCCAACATCATACTCTTCAACATGGAAACCTGAACTGTTAGTGGTGTTGTTTGCAGTGATTAAAACAGGTCATGCTGTAGCCAATATGCAGTAAGAAAACACTGAAACATTGTGATGCAATGACATGACGTGACTTATGCATGTTAACTTTGCTAATTTAAAATATCCTGTCTGTAGTTTTGTGGTTTCATCAGGTCGGGAAAAAGAGCTGGTTTATAAATTATGTCTACAACCAATTTTCCTGTTACTCCTTTTCAGCATTAGGATTGGCTTTCATTTTTGAGGGATATATTGAAAAAACCTATGGATCTGTTCGCCGAGCTGGGAATTTGTGTTGCAGACATTTCGTCCCCTGTCTAGGTGACATCCTCAGTGCTAGGGAGCCTCCTGTGAAGCGCTTCTGTGCTGTTTTCTCCGGCATTTGTAGTGGCTTGTCTCTGCCGCTTCCGGTTGTCAGTTCCAGCTGTCTGCTGCAGTGGTCAGTATATTGGGTCCAGGTCGATGTGCTTATTGATTGAATCTGTGGATGAGTGCCATGCCTCTAGGAATTCCCTGGCGGTTCTCAGTTTGGCTTGTCCTATAATACTAGTGTTGCCAGTCAAATAATACCAGTCGAATTCATGTTGCTTGTCATCTGCATGTGTGGCTACTAAGGATAGCTGGTAGTGTCGTTTTGTGGCGAGTTGGTGTTCATGGATGGGATTTTGTACACTACATTGGTTTTGCTCATGTTGGGTATTAGGTCCTTCGTTCTGGTGAGTTGTTGTCTGAGAGTGGCTGTTGGTTTGTGTGCTGTTATGAGTCCTAGTGGTCGCAGTAGTCTGGCTGTCAGTTCAGAAATGCTCTTGATGTATGGTAGTGTGGCTCGTCTTTTGGGTTGCAGCATGTCCTCATTCCGTTGTCTTTCCCTTGGGCACCTGTTGATGAAATTGCGCGGGTATCTGTTTTTGGCGAATACATTGTATAGGTGTTCTTCTTCCTCTTTTTGCAGTTCTGGTTTACTGCAGTATGTTGTGGCCCTTTTGAACAGTGTCTTGATGCAACTTCTTTTGTGTGTGTGTGTTGGGGTGGTTGCTTTCGTAGTTTAGGACTTGGTCGGTGTGTGTGGCTTTCCTGTATACCTTTGTGGTGAATTCTCCGTTCGGTGTTCTCTGTACCATCACGTCTAGGAATGGGAGTTGGTTGTCCTTTTCTTCCCCTCTAGTGAATCGGATTCCTGTGAGTGTGGCATTGATGATCCGGTGTCTGTTCTTTATTTCTGTGTTTTTAATGATTACAAAGGTGTCATCTACATATCTGACCCAGAGTTTGGGGTGAATTTGCGGTAAGACTGTTTGTTCTAATTTTTGCATTACCGCTTCTGCTATGAGTCCAGAGATGGGTGAGCCCATGGGTATGCCATTGATTTGTTCATATATTTGGTGGTGGAATGTGAAGTGTGTTGAGAGACACAGGTCCAGTAATTTGAGTATGCAGTCTTTGTTGATAGATTCAATGTCCTGTTGTCTGTTCTGTATGTCCAGCAGGTTGGCTATTGTTTCTCTGGCTCGGGTTTTGTCGATAGAGGTGAACAGTGCCGTTACATCGAATGAGACCATGGTTTCTTCCTTGTCTATGTGTATATTTCTGATGATGTCCAAGAATTCCTGTGTTGACTGTATAGTGTGTCTGGATCCGCTGATCAGGTGTTTCAGTTTCTGCTGTAGTTCTTTAGCCAGTTTGTGTGATGGTGTCCCTGGTAGTGATACTATGGGTCTGAGTAGGATGTTTGGTTTGTGCACTTTAGGTAGTCCATAGAATCTGGGGTGGTGGTGCTTTAAGGTTTCATTCTTTGCAGATAAAAACTTGGTTATCTGTCTGTCTTTTTGTTGGTTCCTCAGTGTGTTGTTTATCCTATTGGTGAGCTATAGGGTGGGGTCAAACTCCCTCTTTTGGTAGGTGTTGGTATCTGCAAGTAGTTGTTGCGCTTTTTGGATGTAGTCTGCTTTATCCAGGATGAACGTCATTCTGCCTTTGTCTGCTGGTAGTATGATGATGATCTTATACTTTCTTAGTGATTTTTAGTGCTTCCCTCTCCTTGGTGTTGAGGTTGTGTGTTTGACTTTTCCTTGTTATCAGAGGTACGATACTTTGTCTCACTGTTTGTTGTGTCTCTTCTGTCAGTCCATTGTTCCTGCGTGTGCATTCTAGTGCTGCTAGGAAGTCTGCTGTCTTGGCATCCCTGTGGTTGTAGTTGAGTCCCTTGGCCAGTATTGTTCTTTCCGTGTCTGTGGGAGAGGTTTCGAACCCAGGTGTGTGTTGTGGTGTCCTCTCTGTTGTGTGTTAGTTTGGCCATTTTTTCTTTTAGTGCTGTTTTTTTGCAGTGTGTGGTCCTATTCTGTCCTATGGTGATAGCCTGTTCTATGGTCCAGGTCCATTCCTGATTGGTGCTTTTTGAAATTAACGATTTTTGCATGCAATTTTTTGTCTGTATTTGTGAAGTCTGTTGTGAGCGTTTGTAGTCATTACCTGGATCATCCTGAATCCGTTCTGTCTGGCTGTGTCCCTGGCTTGTGGGTTGTTGACTGGTGGTCTGTATCTGACACATGGTGGAAGGATTTGATTCTTTCGACATTCATGTAAGAACTGGAGTTGTTCGTATGTGGCGCTTAGGCGGTTGGCACAGGATTCCCATTTCCTAGCTTGTCTTAGCGTCCCTCGCCCGTAAGTGTTCAAAGTTTGGGAGAAGATTTGTAGCTCAGGTGCTACCATCATACAAACTGGCGAAAGAACTACAGCAGAAACTGAAACATCTGATCAGTGGATCCAGACACTCTATGCTGTCATCACAGGAATTGTTGGACATCATCAGAAATATACACATAGACAAGGAAGAAACCATGGTCTCATTCGATGTAACGGCACTGTTCACCTCTATCGCCAAAACCCTAGCCAGAGAAACAATAGCCAACCTGCTGGACATACAAAACAGACAGCAGGACATTGAACCCATCAACAAAGACTGCATACTCAAACTACTGGACCTGTGTCTCACAACACAATTCACAGTCAACAACCAAATATATGAACAAATCAATGGCACACCCATCTCTGGACTCATAGCAGAAGCGGTAATGCAAAGGTTAGAACAAACAGTCTTACCGCAAATTCACCCCAAACTCTGGGTCAGATATGTAGATGACACCTTTGTAATCATTGAAAACACAGAAATAGAGAACACACACCGGATCATCAATGCCACACTCACAGGAATCCGATTCACTAGAGAGGAAGAAAAGGACAACCAACTCCCATTCCTAGACGTGATGGTACAGAGAACACCTAATGGAGAATTCACCACAAAGATATACAGGAAAGACACACACACAGACCAAGTCCTAAACTACGAAAGCAACCACCCCAACACACACAAAAGAAGTTGTAACAAGACACTATTCAAAAGGGCCACAACACACTGCAGTACACCAGAACTGCAAAAAGAGGAAGAAGAACACCTATACAATGTATTCACCAAAAACAGATACCCGCACAATTTCATCAACAGATGCCTAAGGGAAAGACAACGGAATGAGGACATGCCGCAACCCTAAGGACTAGCCACACTACCATACATCAAGAGCATTTCCGAACTGACAGCTAGACTATGGTGATACTAGGACTCATAACAGCACACAAACCGACAGCCACTCTCAGACAACAACTCACCAGAACAAAGGACCCAATACCCAACATGAGCAAAACCAATGTTGTGTACAAAATCCCATGCAAGGACTGCCCAAAACACTACATAGGACAAACAGGAAGACAGCTAACGATCCGCATCCATGAACACCAACTAGCCACGAACAACACGACCAGCTATCCTTAGTAGCCACACACTCCGATGACAAGCAACATGAATTCGACTGGGACAACACTAGTATTATAGGGCAAGCCAAACAGAGAACAGCCAGGGAATTCCTAGAGGCATGGCACTCATCCACAGATTCAATCAATAAGCACATCGACCTGAACCCAGGATACCGACCACTGCAGCAGACAGCTGGAACTGACAACCGGAAGCGGCAGATTCAAACCGCTACAAATACCAGAGGAAAGATCACAGAAGCGCTTCACAGGAGGCCCCCAAGCACTGAGAATGTCACATAGACAGGGGACGAAACATCTGCAACACAAATTCCCAGCTCGGCGAACAGAACCACAACAACAAGCACCCGAGCTACAAATCTTCTCTCAAACTTTGATAACATATGGAGCTTTAAGTTATGTTATTTTTTAAAAAAAAAACAATTTTGTTAGACGCAGGAATTGCAACAGCGGCATCTGTGAAATTTGGCAGCCAATTTTTAAAAATCATTAATTGTTTCAGTTTTCTTGGCCCCCATGATAGTTATATGAGTGACATGAATGAGGCTAGACATCAGACGACTGGATCTAAATTTTTTTTAGAGCCAAGTATGATTCTACCGTCGTTAATTCTTGGTCTCATACTCCTCACGTTTCCAAATGCATTATTCAGTGGGAGTGCGAGACTTGATTTTTGATTTATTAACAGCAATTAAGCTTTTCCCTGTTCAAGTTAGAAGATCTGAAGCTTTTAATTTTCACCTTTCGTTCTTCTACGTGTTCAATATCTGGCCTACACTAACCTAATAACGTGGTGTGCCTGTGTGGTCAGTTATCCCAATCCTTTTTGGTGTATCTATTTTTAAAGAAATTCCTATTAAGTATTCTTCAGTAGGTCATGATGCATAAAAGATGCCCATAATCTCATGTCCCACAGCTCCAGCATGTTCTATTTTCAGTCTCAGCATCTTTTGTGAATTGAATTTGTTACTTATCTTTTTCACTTTTTAAAAATATATGTGCTCCTCTCAGGAGATGGTTCAAAGAGCCTGCTATGCTTGTAACTAAATACCGCGTTTAGAAGGAAAATAAGAATTGTAAACATTCAAAATGCTTCACAAATGGCAGAAATTTCAGATATTCAGCAAAGAAATCAGAATTTTAAAAAAAAGATCCTTTTTGCATTTATTTCAGCTTCAGAATTTGTTTTTGTATAGAATTATTTTAGATCATTTTTCTTAGCAAACATAAATTGAATTTGGTCAGGCTTTTAATGTTTCCTTTATGCTTGGAAATTTTTTTGCACATTGCTGTATAAAAAGAGAAGCTGTTTTCACACATGGCCTGCTTTCTTTTTATTCAATCAGGTGTAAGGATGTGTCTGTTTCTTTCTGGAATCCATATTGGATGCTGCCCACTGGTGTTTGTGCAGTGAACTGCTTTTGGGAATCTGCATTTCGGTAGGCTTCCTTGTAATTTGTATACAGAATAGTGTAATATACATACTGGTTTTCATGGGATTAGTGTTTATAGTGTTGTGGAGAAAAAAATAAATGCCTGAATTTGGAACCTAAACAATAAATAGTTCTTATTTGTAAGACACATGACAGTGCATCCTTATTCACATCAATGCAAATAAATCTTGTATGTGGTGAGGCATTGTTACTGAAATTTAGGCTAATTGACCTTTGTAGTGTAGGTAACACATAGCATCTTTCAAATGCTTAGTTGTTGAGCAACATGATTGCAGCCATACTGCCTCTTAAATATGTTATTCCAGCAAATTTAAGTTCAAAGTCTTTTGCTAAATGTACCTGTGCAGAGCACAGAATAAATAATTTCAGTTTAAGAATTGCATGCTAAAGAGATCAGAGATATAATTGTAAAACAGGGACAAAATGCTGGTGTCAGTCCCAACTTGTGCTGCCTCACAGCGCCAGAGACCCGGATTCAATTCCTGCCTCAGGCGACTGACTGTGTGGAGTTTGCACATTCTCCCCGTGTCTGCGTGGGTTTCTTCCGGGTGCTCCGGTTTCCTCCCACAGTCCAAAGATGTGCAGGTCAGGTGAATTGGCCATGCTAAATTGCCCGTAGTATTAGGTAAGGGGTAGGGGTAGGGTGGGTTGCGCTTCGGCGGGTCAGTGTGGACTTGTTGGGCCGAAGGGCCTGTTTCCACACTGTAATGTAACCTAATCTAATCTAATCTACAAATAGCTGTTTTACCTCCTTATGAACTTATGCTGTTATGAATATTTTAGTGTTTTGAGCTCCAAAAGACCAAAATATCCATATTCTGAGCCCTAACATTGCCTGTTAGGTAAATTCTAAGTGAATTGACTTGTAATATTCCACGATTTTGTTTGGCTCTGGTACTCCAGGGTTATTTTGCCACTTAACTATTCTTAACTTAATAACTGTTAATTGTCGTCATGACCATTGGGTAAGGTCCTTCAAATGAATTAATGAATAGGTCAGTTGAGTGTCAGAGCCAGCAGGGGATGACCTGAGATCAGTGTTTGACAAATAATTATCCAAAGTGACCTCATTTAGCATTTAGAAATGAATATGACTCCAGAAGCCAACAAAAAAACTCGCAAATAAAACAGCATGTTAATATATACTAATAAGTAACTGCGTTTGAAGTAGTTTATTATTTATGCACTTGCATAGATTTCTGCCAAGCTCTCCATATTCTCTCGTGTCAGCTATGAAGCATACTTAAGTGCTGTAATCATCCCTTCTCTTCTACATCCTCCACCTCAGACGTACAAGTCACCCTGCAGGGCAATATGAAAGTTCTGACAGCCTGAGGCATTATGTGGCTGACCAGCTTTATGCTGCTTTTGTGTTGACCGGATATTGACTATTGATAATATTTTCTGAACTTTACATAAACATTAAATTTTAATTTAAAAATTCACCACCACTGCCTCCGCTGAAGTAAACTGATGTTTGAAACAGAACGATGTAGTTGATGTTGTCTCCTTTCACAATGGATTGTGTAATAATTAGGAAAGTTAGTCCAATCCCACTCAGCATCCTGTCCTAACCACCCATACATTCACAAATGTAAGAATGACTCTCATCAGGCCCCAGGTATATTTATAGCATCAATTGATTTGCACATTAAACTTTCTTTGACTCTTCACCCTGGATAAGGTTTCTTGGAGGGTTTCCTGACAGTATGTAGACAGGCCAACAAGGGGTGAGGCCATGTTAGATTTGGTTCTGGGTAATGAACCAGGACAGGTGTTCGATTTGGAAGTAGGTGCGCGCTTAGGTGATAGTGACCACAATTCTGTTATGTTTACTTTAGTGATGGAAAGGGACAGGTATATACCGCACGGTAAGAGTTATAGCTGGGGGAAAGGCAATTACGATGCAATTAAACAAGATTTAGGATGCATAGGATGGGGAACGAATTTGCAGGGGATGGGCACAATTGAAATGTGGAGCTTATTCAAGGACCAGCTACTGCAAGTCCATGGTAAGTAAGTATGTACTTGTCAGGCAGGGAGGAAGTTGTCGAGCGCAGGAGTCATGGTTTATTAAGAAAGTTGAATCTCTTGTCAAGAGGAAGGAGGATTATGTTAAGATGAGATGTGATGGCTCAGTTAAGGCACTTGAGATTTACAGGTTAGCCAGGAAAGACCGAAAGAGAGAGCTAAGAGGTGCCAGGAGGGGACATGAGAAGTTGTTGGCGTATAAGATCAAGGAAAACCCGAAGGCTTTCTCTAGGTATATTGGGAACAAGTGACTGGAGTAAGATTCTGGCCAATCAAGCATAATCGTGGGAAGTTGTGCGTGGAATCAGGAGATAGGGAGAGCACTAAATGAAAACTTTGTCTTTTTATAGTATGAATACTGACAATGTGGTCAAGGAGAATACTGAATTGCAGGCTACTAGACTAGATGGGATTGAGGTGCATAAGGAGAATGGGTTAGCAATTCTGGAAAGTGTAAAAATAGATACGTCCCTGGAGCCAGATGGGATTTATTTTAGGATTCTCTGGGAAGCCAAGGAAGAGATTGCTGAACCTTTGGCTTTGATCTTTATGTCATCATTGTCTCCAGGAATAGTGCCAGAAGACTGGAGGATAGCAAATGTTGTTCCCTTGTTCAACAAGAAGGGGAATAGAGACAACCCTGGAAATTATAGACCTATGAGCCTTACTTTGGTTGTGGGAAAAGTGTTGGAAAGGGTTTTAAGCGATAGGATTAATAATCCTCTAGAGATGAATAGGTTGATTAGGGATAGTCAATAGTGTTTTGTGAATGGTAGGTCATGTCTCAAAAACCTTTACTGAGTTCTTTGAGAAGGTGACTAGACAGCTGGATGAAGGTAAAGCGGTTGATGTGGATTTCAGTAAGGTATTTTGATAAGGTTCCTTACAGTAGGCTATTGCACAAAATACAGGGGCATGGGATTGAGGGTGATTTAGCGTTTTGGATCAGAAATTGGCTAGCTGAAAGAAGACAGAGGGTGGTGGTTAATGGGGAATAGTCATCGTGGAGTTCAGTTACTAGTGGTGTCCTGCAAGGATCTGTTTTGGGTTCACTGTTGTTTGCCATTTACAGAAATCCTCTGGATGAAGGCATAGAAGGATGGATTAGTAAATTTGCGGATGACACTAAGGTCGGTAGAGTTGTGGATAGTGCTGAAGCATGTTGTATGTTACAGAAATACATAGATAAACTGCAAAGCTGGGCTGAGAGGTGGCAAATGGAGTTTAATGTGGGCAAGTGTGAGGTGATTCACTTTGGATGGAGTAACGGGAATGCAGAGTTCTGGGCAAATGTAAGATTCTTGATCGTGTCGATGAGCAGAGAGATCTCAGTGTTCTAGTATAGATTCTTGAAAGTTGACACCCAGGTTGACAGGGTTATTAAGAAGGCATACGATGTGTTAGCTTTTATTGGTAGAAGTATTGAGTTTCTGAGCCATTAGATCATGTTGCAGCTGTACAAAACTCTGCTGCAGCCACATTTGGAGTATTGTGTACAGTTCTGGTCACCGCATCATAGGAAGGATATAGAAGCTGTCAGAGGAGATTTACGAGGATGTTGCCTGGTATGGAGGGAAGGCCTTAAGAAAAAAGGCTGAGGGACTGGAGTCTATTTTTGTTAGAAGGTTGAGAGGCTACTTAATTGAGACATACAAGATAATCAGAGGGTTAAAAAGGGGGGACAGTGAGCCTTTTTCCCTCATATGGTGATGGCTAGCATGAGGGACCATAGCTTTAAATTGAGGCATCATAAATATCGAGCAGATGTCAGAGTCTCTTTACTCAGAGTAGTAGGGGCATGGAACGCACTGCCTGCAACAACAGTTGACTCGCCAACTTTAAGGGTATTTAAATGGTCATTGGATAGGCATGTGGGTAAGAATGGAATAGTCTAGGTTAGATGGGCTTCAGATCGGTTCCACAGGTTGGTGCAACATCGAGGGCCGAAGGGACTCTACGGCACTGTAATGTTTTATGTTCTAAGACTCTTCAGCAACTTTGAGGCTGAGGCATAAGAATAGCAAGGAAAAGATCATGGAGCATATGCAAGGCAGTCTTGGAGGAGGTTGAGCTTAGGACCCCATTAGGGGTTGTGGCACATAATTTGAGGAACCAGGACATCCGTAATGTGAGATTATTGAACTCAACCATGTTTCAGCATTTGAACATAGCTTGTCTCAGGTTCTCAAGGAAAAAGAAATCATTTCTCAAAAACATTGACATAACTCCAGAGGCTAGTATCTGATCACCAAGTCATTCTTTGTTTACAAATGGAGAGTTTGTGATACTGATCCAGTTCCATTACAGCCAGCTCTGAATAAACAGGATGTCTGACATGCTTGTCCTTACCTGTCAGCCAGGGTTGTCTAATTAGAACAAGGTAAAAGCCAAATTTTCTCTCATTCTATGAGGTCTACCTGGCTGACCTTGTCATAATCACTACAATCCTCCCCTCTGAGTCTGAGGATATAGGCGGGTTTTTTTTAAAGCTCCTCCTGGGGCGTTTTAGCACTGGGTCAGGTTGCTGTAACTCTGCTTCAGGCCGCAAAGATAATGAGGTGGTGACATCCGCCATGTCCATCTCAGATTCTGAGGTATAGTTGCTTGACAGAGAAGGAGAATCCACAAGTTCTGGAAACGTTGTAAAGGCTGTTGAAGAGCCAGGCACATGTTGCTCCTGCACCATTTGTGTGTATACAGCTTTTATGTGGTCCACATGCTTGGTCAGGACTGTCACATCTCTAGAACTTTATACATCACTGAACCTGAGCTCATGTTGATCATGCCTTATACCTTTGCAGGACCATTCCCATGGTTCCTACACCAAACTTCATCCCCTAAAATAAACTGTCTCTCGCTTATCAGAGTGTTGTTTCCAGCACTGGTGTTCTTGATGTTGTTCCCCCCCCCCCCCACCGACCTCCCCAGATCTGGAAAGATCAAATTTGACCTGGTGCAGAGACTTCACCCCATTAGCAACTCTGCTGGCGTTATCCCTGTCGTCCTATAGTCAATAGGCACTGGGACAATTTGATATCTAGTGAAGCTGTAGGCTGTTCTTTTTAGCCTACCTTCAAAGTATGGACTGTTCCTTCTGCCAGACGATTAAAAGATGGATGATATGGAGCTGTCCTTAAATGTCGAATGCCATTCAACTTTAGGAAATGCTCAAGTTCCCCACTGGTAAGTGATGGACTGTTATGTGACCAGTGCTTATGAGAGTTATGTATCTTGGCATTCTGGGCACTGCCCTAACAACAAGGCTATATCTGCATCCAGTGCTGGTCACCAGATCTAAATCCTCGCTAACACCTTCATTTTAGAAACCCCCAGATGACCTCAGTGGACTTCCACCAGAATTTGGTGGCGATGTTCAATCAATCTTGCTCCCATCATAATATTCTGGTGATCTGGTCCAAAAAGGTTTCAATTCTGGTTGTAATGACCCTTTGGGTTCCCCCACCATCACCAACTATTTCTATTTTGCCAGGACTGAATTTTTCTGCATCCAAAGTTGGATATTGTCAGCTGTATCTAGAAATGTATCCAGCCTTTATGGACTCTTACACTAGCGGTGGCACCGCCACTGGATCTGCCAGCAAGAGGCAGCTGAATGTATTTGCATTTGCTGCTTAGCCTTCCAGAAAATGTTATAAGTTATAATTATATGCATTTAGGATGAGAGTCCAACACTGAATTTGGCCTGAAGCTATGGGTGGTGTACTGCCTTTTCTCTTGTAAGTAGACCTAGCAGGGATTTGTAATATTATTACAAATTTATATCTGTAAAGGTATGGGTGGATTTTCCAGATTGTGCGCTCTCCTGGATACTGGCCTATGAGTCTCTTACTCAACTTATGTCTAGTCGGGTTCCTTTGCTGTCTCAAGCCTGCATTCTGGCAGCAATAACAATGGCTTGCTTGGCCTACCTCCTGAAAATTTTAACCATTTGGCCGTGCATTGTTTTGGGGTTTGCTGCTAATTGACCTAGAGTCACTCTGTTCAGGACATGTCCTCACTGAGGCTATGCATTTGCCTTCACTCAAGTGGGGTTCCCCCAGCTCAGTTGGACTGACGAGGGTCAAGAGTGTGATGCTGGAAAAGCACAGCAGGTCAGGCAGCATCCAAAGAGCAGGAGAATTGAAGTTTCGGGCAAAAGCCCTTCATCAGGAATAAGGCTGGGAGCCTCTGGGATGGAAAGATAAATAGGAGGGTGGTGGGGCTGGGGGGACAGTAGCTGAGAGTGCGATAGTTGGATGGAGGTGTGGGTAATGGTGATAGGTCGGAGGAGTGGGTAGAGCAGATAGGTAGGAAGCAAAATGGACTGGTAGGACAGGTCATGAGGATGGTGCTGAGCTGGAAGGTTGGAACTAGGATAAGGTGAGGGGAGGAAAAACTGGTGAAATCCACATTGATGCCATGGGATTGCAGGGTCCCGAGGCGGAAGTTGAGGCATTATTCCTCTGTGGTTGGGGAGTGGTGATGGAGGAGGCCAGGACCTGCATGTCTTTGGTGGAGTGGGAGGGGTAGTTGAAATGTTGAGCCATTGGGTGGTGGGGTTGATTGATGTGGGTGTCCTGGAGATGTTCTCTGACACGCCGTGTGAGTAAGCATCCTGTCTCTCCAATGTAGCGAGACTGCTTCAGGAGAAACTGATAGAGTAAATGACATGTGGAAGTGCAGGTGAAACTTTGGATGTGGAAGCCTCGTTTAGGGCCTTGGACAGAGGTAAGGGGAGAGGTGTGGGTGCAGGTTTGCAATTCCTGCAGTAGCAGAGGAAGGTGCAGGGAAGAGAGGGTGGGATGTGATGGAGCATGGACTTAACAAGACAGTTGCGGAAAGAACAGTCTTTACGGAAAGCGGATTGGGTGGGGAGAAAATATATCTCTGGTAGGGTCTGTTTATAGGTGGTGGAAATGGCGGAGGATGATGCAATGTATACAACTGATGAGGGTGTCCAATTCCATAGAAATACCGTGCTGTTCATATGCTCCACTTGCCAATTTTCCAATGATAAAACTAGTTGTATTGCCTGTTTGAAGTCCTGGTGGGCTTCAGCTCGTAGTTGCTTTTGCATGGTTACATCATTAATACCAAATGGGGTCTCAACATCTCGTTAAGGGTTAAGCCAAAGTATCTCACTTCTGTCAATCATATTTACCTTGTCAAAAATACCAATACAGATTCCCCTGCTTCTCGAATTGCTGAGTAAAATCCAATAGTGTTTCAGGATTAGAGGAGACTTGGAGGTTGTGATATTCCTTAACTAAATCCATCTTGAAAGGGTTTAATAACTGGTGCCTCAGGGAAAGTTAAACTCCTAATAACTGAAAAAGCTGTAGGTCCGCAAGCTGTCAGGAGGATGATTTGTTTTCCATCTGCTCCAAAGTCATTTGCCCAGAAAAAAATAACTCCAATCTTTCCACATACTGAGCCCAGTCTTCGACAGCAGGATTGAAAGAGGCAAGTTTCCCAAATAACAGCATGATGCCAGAAATGCATATCCCAACTCAAGATGCCTATTGTGAGCAAATTTCATCAGGGCTTTTCTCTTATCACCACTGAAATAACTCCACAAAGGCCAGTTTCCTGTCACCAAATCACGTTTATTTACATGTGGAAAGTCCTTGACACTGATCCAGCTCCCTCCAAGTGAACTGGGTGTTTGACACATCACTTCTTATGTCGAATGGAGCTCTGATTGGACCAGATTTATTGGTCCAGTCAAGGAACCCATACTTGAGATCAACCTGGCTGATCGCTTTACAATCAATACAAACAGCTTAATCAGATTTTAATCCTTTTCCGACCCTTTTCACTGCAATGTTCAAGCGCAGAAATAGTGTTATTGAGAGAGAAAGTGATGTGGTAGTCATGTTTTAGATGTGAATACAATTTTTACATCAAAAGCTGTCAGAGACACGTATCATTGAGGGGTTACTGCAGTTTTATAGGTTTCCCTGTCAAAAATTAAGGAAAGGCCTTGGCTGGTTCTTCAGATTCTGCCACAGTACTTTCCCGTAGCAACACAATGTCTTTCAGTGTCTTGGCCAACATTTATCCATTTGTTTTAAGATTCCTCCTCTTCGTTAACTTTTAATGTAAAAAAAAATATTGATTTGGTCATTTTTCTCTCTAAATTAGGGAATTAAAAATAGTCAGTCAACTTATTGGGTATGCATTCAAACATGAATCACTATATGGCAAGAATGAAAGGCTGAAATACTTTTATACAGACCATTCCGCTGAACATGAGACAAAGAAAAGAGCGGCAGCTATCTATAAGCCCTAGAAGTGGGTGGTAAAACAGATGGAAAATTGGCATGTCTCTTCTGCCTAAACCCTGAAATGTAACACTAACCGTAACCCATGATAGTGCAGCATCTCAAATGATGTTAAAGCTTTTGCTATTTTTTAAAAAACTGTCTATTGTTGTTTCCAGTGCCCTGGTTGATACTTGTTGGTCTGTTCGTATTTTTCTCCTTTCTTCGGCTTTGCAAGCCGCTTAGTTGAATCCAACCATTACAAAGCCATTTCAGAGGGCAATTAAGTCAGAAACATATTGCTTTGGGTTCAGAGCAATGTGTAGGTTAGACTAGGTAATACTGCTGGGATCTTTTCCCTAAATGGCCTTAGTAAAAACACATTTGGTTGACTACATACATAAAAACCCAAAGAACTGAGGATGCTAGAAATCAGAAACAAAAACAGAAATCACTGGTAAAGCTCAGTAGGTCTGGCAGCATCTCTGTAGAAATGTTAGAGTTAACATTTCGGGTCTGATGTGCTTTCCTCAGATTTACGTGGATGCCATTAGGCTTTTAATTCCTTTTTTTAAAATCAAATTCAAGTTTTATGGTGGAATTTGAACTCAACCATCGCAACCAGAGTAGGTTTTTCAGCCATTGAGCCTACTCTGCCATTTAATGCAAACGTAGCTGGTTGAAAACATCAATGCCTTTTACCCACACTTTTCCCATAACCCTTTATGACAATGATAATCGAACATTTGTCAACCTCATCTTCAAATATACTTGGAGCGTGAACTTTCTTAGCTGTCTGAGGCAGGTAATTCCAAAGATTCACTACCCACTGAGTAAAATAGAATTTCTCCTCATAGGTCCTAAATGGGAAGCCCCTTATTTTTAAATTGTGTACCCTGGTTCAATACTCCTCCACCAGGGGAAACCTCAACTACCTGTCTATCCCTTCAAGTATGCTTTAGGTATCAGTGAAGACCTACGGACATACAGGCTATTTTCCCAGTCTCTGTTCAGAGGTCAGTCTCGCCATCCCAGCAACAATACTGTCCTTACTAAGATAAAGAGACCAAAACTGCGCAATCTACTCCAGGTGTTGTATAACCTAGCTACTTTACAATTATTGTATTTTATACTCCTTTCCTTCACATAATAAGCTTCTGTTCATTTCCCAGTTCCCTACAAATGCAACTGAATGATCAAAGAAGAATATCATGTTGGAAACCTGAATCATTCTCCATCATCACTTAGTTACTTAATAAAAATGCCAAAAGTCTAGTCACTAATTCTCACAGCACATCCTAAAACAGCAAGAGCACCATGGGGTTAATCACCAGTCACTGAGTTCAGAGCCTAGGTTTACAAACAAATATTGAAGTGCAACATCACAGAGAAGCAGGTTGATGGTTGGTTGGTAAATCAGTAACATGAATAAAGGGGGTCCTGTAGCTCAGTGCACAGTGTTAAATGCCTTTTAGTATATTGCACAAACAAGCTTATGGTTTCATTGGGTGTATATAATATTATTATTGATGGATAATTGATTGATTGATTACTGGCAAATTATGAATATCGAAGTACCCCAAGGATCTCTGCTGGACCCTTAACTACTTAAAGATACACAATTAAGCTGAATGGAAGAACTGACTATATATAGTTGCTAGGTCTGCTCTTGATACAGTGGGTGGGAAAAAAGTAGTGTAAAATGGAAAAATATGAACTCATCCACTTTGGAGGAAGAGGAAAGCACTATCTTTTTTTAAACTAAAAAAATCAAGACCGTAGTGATTATATTTTGGACCATGAATTACAAACACAGTATGCAGTCAAAGTAAGTTATTCAGAAGCGAAAGTGCCTTAGTTGCAAGCAGAAAGGAATTTAAAAGGAAAGGTTTGCTTTAGTTGTAGAGAGACCACAGCTGGAGTACTGTGTACCATTTTGGTTATCCTCGAGAACTCCTCAGAAAAAGTTCAGAGAACGTCTAGTTAATTATCTAGAATAGTGGGAGTTATAAGGAAATGTTGAGCAGAATGGGCCTGTCTTCACTGGTGTTTAGAAGAATATGAGATGATCTCCATAAAGCATGTCAGATTTTGAGGACAATTGATAGAGTGGATGCCGCAAGGATGTTTTTCGCTTGTGGGGGAAGTCTGTGAAACAATTTAAAATAAAGAGATCTCCCCTGTAAGACTAAGATGAGAATATCTTTTCTCTTGGTCTTTTGACTGTGAACCTATCTTCCAAAGAGAGCAGTGGAGGCAGGAATCATTGAATATTTTTGAGGCTCGATTAGATTTTTGATTGGCAAGGAAGTCAAAAGTTGTTTGAAGTCACATTCCAGACAACTGTGACTTTATCAAATGGTGGACCTGGCTCAAGGGATGTCCTTTCACTCGTAATTTGCAAGCTTGTATGATTCTTTCAGGGCACCATAAATAACTAATTAAAATCCTTTGCTATCAATTGTCTCGCTGGAGCCAAATTTCAGTCTACAGCAATGAATTACAACAATTGCTTATGATACTTAGAGCATTTTTTTATTTGACAATTTTACTCAAAGCTTTCTAGAATCCAGGTAGACAATGAAAATTGTTTGCCATCTATCAAATTGTTAACTCTCATTCATGTCACAACTCAGTGAGGTAGCAGGCTTGACATCATGCCCCTGAAGTTGTCACAAATGTTAAAACTTTGAAAAGAAATATGCAAAATCACCAAACCGCCTGTTTTTCAGAGGAATGCACCAGGTTTCTGTACTCAGTAAGAAATCCCTTTTTTAAACATTTCGTGAGCATGTAACTAGAGGTGAACAATTAAACTAAATTTAAGGGAACTATACAAATTAAAACTCTACACCTTTCATAAACTGCCCGGTGTACTTAGAGACAAGCATGAACAGGGAAAGAAAAATGTATGAGCAGAAGGAATACTGGAAAAAGTAGTCCCATTGTTTTTGCAGAAAAAAGATCTTTTAGCTTCTCCTTAACAGACTTTTTCCTTATGCTTACATTTCTTTTCAAGAGTCACTGGGTAGCTGTGTCTCTTATGAAAGGTCTCTGATCTTTATTCAATTCAAAATTATACTTACATTATCTACTGAAGGAAAAGATCAGCTGGCTTTCTTCAGGCTAAAGTGATTTACTGTAGAGAACTGAGTGTTTGTTTAAATGTTTGTTTTTTGGCTATTGCAATTCTGCTGGTTTCTCATCTGGTCTGACAAACTTGTCTCTAACAGTCCAAGCTGTTAGCTAACTGACAGCCAATCACGAGGTTGGTAGACAGAAGTCCTTTGTCATTGGTTTGCGGACAAGGGTCCAATTATCATTCAACTTCACATTGGTGAAATCAACAACTACACAAACAGGTTTCACAAAAGGTATCAAATCCTTTATTTTCAAAACCTGCAGCCAAATCTTGTAAATCAGGTTGCAAGTTTGCTCGCTGAGCTGGTAGATTTGTTCTCAGTCGTTTCGTCACCACGCTAGGTCACACAATCAGTGAGCCTTCAGTGAAGTGTTGGTGTTCTGTCCCGCTTGTTATTGTAGGTGATATCACTTCCAGTTCTTTTTCTGAGAGGTTGGTAAATGCGTCCAAATTGATACGTTTCTTGATGGAATTCTGGTTTGAATGCCAGGCCTCTAGGAATTCCTGTGCTTGTCTTTGGTCCCAGTATTGGTATCTCTCTTCATCTGTGTGTATGGATACTAGTGATAGTTGCTCATGCCTTTTGGTGGCTAGTTGGTGCTCAGGTATCTTGATGGCTAGCAAGTCAAAACAACAGCAGTTTAAAAGGGAGAAGAGCAGACAAAGGAAGCACATGGTGAGGACAGTGCAGGAGAGAGAGAGAGAGAGCTTGCACAGTTACTGCCTTTGCTTTTTGAATTCGTGTATCGCTGGATATCGGAGTGCATCTGAGAAAATTAACAAACGGTGAAATTCACAACTAATCTTAGAGGAATTATTGGACGAAGTTCACAGCACAGAATCAGATAAGTTAATTGTTTTAAGTCTGTCCAAGAGAGAGGCTGCAGTAGTGAGTATAGTGGATTCTTTTCTTGATTATATGTTTTTGGAGATAAGTCTCTTGATTAAACTTAAGAGGAGGATCTGAGCTGCAGGGAGCGGCTGAATCGGCTGGGGCTGTTTTCCCTGGAGCGTCAGAGGCTGAGGGGTGACCTTATAGAGGTTTATAAAATTGAGTGACATGGATAGAATAACTAGACAAAGTCTTTTTCCTCGGGTCAGGGAGTCCTAAACTAGAGGGCATAGGTTTAGGGTGAGAGGGGAAAGATATAAAAGAAACCTAAGGGGCAGAGGGTGGTACGTGTATGGAATGAGCTGCCAGAGGATGTGGTGGAAGCTGGTACAATTGCACTATTTAAGAGGCATTTGGATGGGTATATGAATAAGAAGGGTTTGGAGGGATATGGGCCAGGTGCTGGCAGGTGGGACTAGATTGGGTTGGGATATCTGGTCGGCATGGACAGTTTGGACCGAAGGGTCTGTTTCCATGATGTACATCTCTATGACTGTATAATGTTTGTTGCAGACCTTGCAGGGTATTTTGTAGTTGATGTTCATTCTGCTGGTTGTTGAAAAAGGGTCCTTTACATTCATCCGGAGCTGTTTCTGTGGTGATAACTTTGTCTGCAGTAGTCTCGTCGTCATCTCCGAAACGTCTTTGATATATGGTAGATTGGCTAAAGTCTTTGGGCATGTTGTCTTCTTGTTTTGTTTAGGTCTGTTGTGTCAGAATCGTAGGACTGCGCTTGTTGGGTACCCGTTGTTCCTGAAAACATTGTGCATGTTTTTTTCCTTAGCTTGTCTTAGTTTCTGGGTGTTGCAGTGTGTCGTGGCTCATTTAAATAATGTCCTGACGCAGCTCTGTTTGTGGGTATTGAGGATGATTACTCCTTTAGTTGAGTATCTGGTCAGTGTATTTGGCTTTCCTGTAAACACTGGTCTGCAGTCTCTATTGACTTTGCATTCTACCGTGACGTCTAGGAAGGGAAGTCTGTTATTGTTTTCTTCCTTTTCAGTGAACTTTATATCGGTATGGATGTTGTTTGTGCATTGCTTCTAATTTGGTGCATTTCGTGATGACAAAGGTATCCATCCATATAGTGGACCCAGAGTTTGAGCTGAATCATGGGAAAGGTTCATTCTAACCTCGGCATAACTGCTTCTGCAAAGCGTCCTGATATTGATGATCTGGTAGGTGTCCCATTGATTTGGTTGTAGGTCTTGTCATTAAAGGTGAGATGGGTTTTGAGGCGCAGGTCTACTAGTTTGAGAATGTTGTCCTTGTGGATGGAGTTGGTGCTGTCAGGTGTTTGTGTCCTTGGTTCGTCCAGCAGTGAGGCTAGTATTTCTTGGGCCAGGATGATGGTTATTGATGTGATTAGGGCCGTCACGTCTAAGGAAACAATGACCTCGTCGTCCTCTACCTTGGTGTCTTTGATATTTAAGAATTCCTGGATGGAGTGGCTAGAGTCTTTTACTAGGTGTTCCAGTTTGCGTTGCGTTTGCTCGTCTGTATGTTGCTGTACTGGAAAGTGAGACTGTGTCTGGGGGTGATGGTGGGGGCGCCTTGTGTTTATGTACCTTTTTTTTGGAAATCCATTGAAATAGGGTGTGTTGGATCCTTCAGGTTTCATTCTTTGGAGGTCTGTCTTATTAATTTCACCTGTCGTGTGAAGTTTCCTCAGGGATTTGTAATACAGTTTTTTAGCTGTGGAGTCAGGTCAATTGCCACTTGTTGGTAGGTATCAATATCTGCAAGTAGTGTTTGATTTTTCAATGTATTGCATTCTGTTCAGGATGACGGCCATGCATCCTTTGCCTGCCAGTAGAATTGCAATATTTCCGTCTTTTGAGTCCTCCCAGGGCTTTCCTTTCCAGTGTGTTGAGGGTGTTCCCTTCTTTCTTTGTGCCTTAGGTTGATGCTACTGTCTGTCCGACCCCTGCTGGATGTTTTCCATAAGTCCATTGTCTTTCAGGGTGGATTCCAGCGCTGCTAGGAAGTCCTTTTTGTCCACGTTGCCATAGTTGAAGTTCATCCTTATTATTGGACGGCTTTCTCGGTGTCTGAGTGTGGTCGGTTGGTCCCACAGTTTCTTTAACTAAGTTGTCTCTGAATTGTCTGTATTATTGCTGTGGGTCAGCTTGGCCAGTTTTTCTTGTAGGGCTAGTCTTTTCTTTATATTGGTTTGCTGTTGTTTAGTGTAGATGGTATGTTCTAGTGTACTTGTCCATTCATGGTCAGTCACGATAGTCTACTATGTCTTTGGCATGAAATTTCTCATTCGTATTTGTGGAGTCGGTTGTGGGCACCATTCATCATTTCTCGTAGCTACCTTTGGTCGATCTGTTTTTCTAGCTTGTGTGTTGTTGAGAGGTGGTTTATATTTGACACATTTTGGTAATACTTGTTTCCTGAGGCATTTGCGAAGGAATTACAGTTGTTGGTGGGTGGTGCTCAGTCCGATGGCATTGGCTTCCCATCTTTAGGCTAACTTAAGCCCATCAGTGTTAGCGGTTTTGGAGGTTCTGGATCCAGTTGTAAGCTTGCTCATTCAGCTGGTAGATTTGCTCTCGGACGTTTCGTCACCATGCTAGGTAGCATCATCATGCAAGTAGTGTTTGATTTTTCAATGTATTGCATTCTGTTCAGGATGAAGCACTGATGTTCTGTCCAACTTGCTATTTATCTGTCTTGGTCTGTTGTGGTTGGTGATATCATTTTCAGTTTTTTTTACCAACCTCTCAGGAAAATCAGGTCCAAGTCACTGTGTTCATTAATGGAGTTCTGGTTTGAATGTCAGACCTCTAGGAATTCCCATGTGTGTCTTTCTTTAGCCTGTCCCAGAATGGATGTATTCTCCCAGTTGAACTTTGTCTGTGTGTATGGATACTAATGGTCATGTCTTTGGGTGGCTAGTTTCTTGCCTGTCTTTCCAATGAAATGTTTGTTGCAGTCCTTGCAGAGTTTTTTGTATTTGACGTTAGTTCTGCTGGTTGCTGGTGCGGGGTCCTTTTAAATTTATCCAGGAGTTGTTTGAGTGTGGTGGTAGGTTTCTGGGCTACCATGATGCCTAGAGGCTGGAGTCGTCTGGTCATCATCTCTGAGATGCCTTTAATGTATGGCAGGGTGGCTACAGTTTCTGGGCATGTTGTGCCTTCTTGTTTAGGTTGTCCCACCACATTGAAACAGCGAATGATGAATTTAATGGATCCCTTACCAACAACGAGCAGAAAAAACGTCCCATACAAAATACCCTGCAAGAACATAGAACATTGCAGTGCAGTACAGGCCCTTCAGCCCTCAATGTTGGACTGACCTGTGAAACCAATCTGAAGCCCATCTAACTTACATGACTCCATTGTCATCAATGTTTATCCAATGACCATTTAAATGCCCTTAAAGTTGGCGAATCTACTACTGTTGCAGGCAGGGCGTTTTGTGCCCTTACTATTGAGTAAAGAACCTTCCACTGACATTTGTCCTATATCTATCACCCCTCAATGTAAAGCTATGTCCCCTCCTGCTAGCCATCACAGTCCAAGGAAAAAGGCTCTCACTGTTCCCTCTATCTAATCCTCTGATCATCTTGTATGCCTCTATTAAGTCACCTTTTAACCTTCTCTCTAATGAAAACAGCCTCAAGTCCCTCAGCCTTTCCTTATAAGATGTTCCCTCCATACCAGGTAACATCCTGGTAAATCTCCTCTGCATCATTTCCAGTGCTTCCACATCCTTCCTGTAATGCAACGATCATAACTGTATGCAATACTGCAAGTGTGACCGCACCAGAATTTTGTACAGCTGCAACACGACCGCGTTGCTCTGAAACTCAATCCCTCTAAAAAGAAAAGCTAACACAACATACACCTTAACCCTATCAACCTGGGTGGCAACTTTCAAGGATTTATGCACATGGACACATCTCTCTGCTCATCCACATTACCAAGAGTCTTACCATTAGCCCAGCGCTCTGTATTCCTGTTACTCCTTCCAAAGTGAATCAGCTCACAATTTTCCGCATTAAACTCCATTTCCCACCTCTCAGCCCAGCTCTGCAGCATATCTATGTTCCTCTGTAACTTAAACAGCCTTGGGCTCAATCCACAACTGCACTGACCTTAGTGTCGTCTGCAAATTTATCAATCCATCCTTCTATGCCCTATTTGATCATTTATAAAAATGACAAACAGTGGTGGACTCAAACAGATCCTTGCAGTACACCAGTAGTAACTAAACTCCAGGATGAACATTTCCCAACAACCCCCCACCCTCTGTCTTCTTTCAGCTAGCCACTTTCTGATCCAAACCACTAAATCACCCTCAATCCCATGTCACTGTATTTTCTGTGATAGCCTACCATTGGGACCCTTACTAAATGCTTTACTGAAATCCATATACATCGACTGCTTAACCCTCATCCACCTGTTTGGTTACCTTCTCAAAGAACTCAATAAGGTTTGTGAGGCACAGCCTCCCCATCACAAAATGATATCACTCACCGCAACAGACCAAGACAGATAAATAGCAAGCTGGACATAACGCTAGCACTTCATTGGAGGCGCACTGATGATATTATCTAGCATGGTGACGAAATGTCGAAGAATAAATCTACCAGATCCGCAAGCAAACTTACAACCTGAACTACAAATCTTCTTCAAGATCTCGTTCTTGTAAATCCTTGGCTTTCAAAACCAGTTTTCTCATTTCTGCTCAGAATGTTTTTTAAAGCACAAAAATAAATGATGGTCTTTATAATTGGTAAGGGGCTACCTTTTCCAGAAGTCATGCTGGGTGTCCCTGATATAGACTTCTTTGTCCGAGTAATTACATATTGCACCTTGCATAAGTCCTTGATCAATTTATCTGTCTGCTAATGCAAGTTAATAGACCTAAAGTTATTCCCCTTAAAAAAATGAAATCATTCACTTCCAGTCTAGGGAAGTGGCACCTATCTTGGTCTTTGATAAAGTTAAAGAGGTTTGAAGAATACCTCTTTAGTCTTTATTTGGAGATGCTGGTGTTGGACTGGGGTGTACAAAGTTAAAAATTGCACAACACCAGGTTATAGTCCGACAGGTTTAATTGGAAGCACTAGCTTTAGAACGTTGCTCCTGAATGAGCAGCCCTCTGAAAGCTTCCAATTAAACCTGGGACTATAACCTGGTGTTGTGTGATCTTTAGTCTTTCAGAGTTTGAGTTACTGATAAACAAAATCCTTGGTGCACTATATTCTATAATTTTGCCTTTGCAAATTTATGGCTGTTTTAATCAAAAATTTAACTGTAGAATTTAAATCATAGTTACTGTCTTTAATGTCAGCTCGTTTAGCATAGGCTATTTTAGGCATATAGTGCCCTCTGCTGTAGTATTAACACATTTCAATTGCTATTTTTTAAAGGATGCCATTTTTTCACAAAGATATAAAAGAACACAGTTATAAAAATATTTAGTGCTGAAGAATTTCAATTTGAGATTTTGGTCATTGCAGGCTATTCATTATTTTCAATGTGAATGTACAACAATTGGTGGAGAGTATTTCTTGAATTCACTTTGTTTGTAAAGTAATTGTGACTAAATCCTAAATACAAAACAAACGCAGAATGCCAGAGAGACTGAACATTTCTGTTCAGACTTCTGACAAAAGGTGTACCAGACTCGATGTTAACTCTGTTTCTCCCTCCACAAATGCTGCTGATCTGTTGAATATTTTGAGCATTCTGTGCTCAAAATTTAGACTTAACTCTTTTGGTCTCTGGACTGTTGGAGACCAAGGTATCACTAAATTTATTTATCTGCTAGAGGGAGACTGGGGATATAATAGCTAGTGCCACAGAAAGGAACATGGATTATCTGTTTGGATTTCTTTGGTATTTACTGCATTTGAATCAGACCCAAAGGATCCTCCAATAAGAAATCACCTGGGAAAAATCAGGGTAAGGTAAGCATCTGTGTATTTTTTTCGCTTTTTTTGACTCTAGAATAAGGTTTCCAATTCTAATCAGAAATCTAGGCAATGATTAAAATTATTTTCTTTGTGATTCCGTGCAGCTGGTCTGCTTTTAATGGAGTCCATAAACTGTGTTGTCAGATATTTTGGCTATATGTCTGTTAACTATTTTATATCCAGTTAATATTGGCATACTTTTTGAGTCAAGATTAGAGTGGTGCTGGAAAAGCACAGCAGGTCAGGCAGCATCTGAAGAGCAGGAAAATCGACAATTCAGGCAGATCAGTTACTCAAAATTCAAAACATGTTTACTAGATTTAGAATCACACAACACAGAAACAGACCCCTTGGTCCAACTTGTCCACACCAACAAGATATCCTCATGTGACCTTGTCCATTTGCCAGTATTTAGCCCATTTACCCATCCAGATGCCTTTTTAAATGTGTAATTGTATCACCCCCACCATTCCTCCTGGCAGCTCATACCTTGTACTCACCACCCTCTGTGTGAAAAAGATGCCCATCAAGTCCTTTCCAAATCTTTCCCCTCTCACCTTTAAACCTATACTCTTTTAATTTTGGACTCTGTTATCCTAGGAAAAACACTTTAATATTCATCCAATCCATACCCCTCATGATTTTATAAATGTCTATAATGTCACCCCTCAGGCTGTGACTCTCCAAGGGGAAAAAAGCCACAGCCTTTTCAGCCTCTTCCTTTTAACTCAAATCCTCTCATCCTGGCAATATCCGTTCTGCACCCCCTCAAGCTTAACAACATCTTTTTTATAGAAGGGTGCCCGGAATTGTATGAAGTATTCTAAAAGTGGCCTCACCACCATCCTGTACAGCTGTGAATCTGAAGACCAATGAAGGCAAGCATGCATGCATACACCTAAAATGTCTTCCTGCGACTCCACTTTGAAGGAACAATGCACCTGCACCCCTAGGTCTCTGTTCACCCCAGGCCCCTACCATTAAGTGTATAAGTACTGCCCTGGTTTGCCTTAGCAAAATGCCACCTCTCGCATTTATCTGAATTAAACTCCATCTGCCACTCCTTGGCCCACTGACCCATTTGATCAAGTTCCAGTTGTACTCTGAGATAATCTTCTTCGTTGTCGACTACACCACCTATTTTCATGTCATCTGCAAGCTTACTTACTATACCTCAGCAAACCAATCCTAATGCTACAGTGCAATATGGTTTGTAGCAGCTTCCTCTCAAGCATACCATTGTTAAAGTTTGTGCCAAATTTTAATTCATTTTGACATGTTCATTTAAGGTAAAAGAACTTAGGGACAGTATTAGATCCAAAGAAGAAACATACAAAATTGCCAGAGAAAACAGTAAGCCTGAGGATTGGGAGCATTTTAGAATTCAACAAAGAGAATAAAACATTTCAAGAGGCTGATAGAGTACAAATACAAAATTGCAGGGAACACTAAAAACTAACTGTAAAAACTTGTGTAAGTATGTGATGAGAAAAAAATAGTGAAGACAAATATGTTCCTTACAGTCAGAAAGCTGGGAAAATTATAATGGGGATCAAAGAAATGACAGAGCATTGAACAGATACCTAGGTTCTGCCTTCGGAAAAGAGGGCCTGAAAAAAAAACTCAAGTTGCAGAATAAGGGTCTAGTTGAAGGAAATCCATGTTAGTAAGAAAACAGTGCTGGGAAATTGATGTGGTTAAAGGCTGACAAATCACAAGGGCATAATAATCTACATGCCATCTAGAAGAATTGGCCCTGAAAACATTGGATGTATTGGTGATTACCTCTCAAAATTTTATAGATTTTGAAGGAGCTCCTACAGATTGGAGGGTGGTAAAGGTGCTCCACGATTTAAAAGGGAGGGAGAGGATTACAGACTAGTTAGCCTAAAATCAGTAGTGGGAAAAATGCTAGAGTCTATTATATAAGATATTTTACAAATATTTCTGTATCATATTAATGGATTGAACAAAGCCAGCATGGGTATATGAAAGGCAAGTCATGTTGAACAAATCTACAGTTGATTTTTGAGCATTTATCTGGTGAAGTAGATAAGGGAGGATCAGTAGATATGATGTATTTGGATTTTTTGGAAGGCTTTTGATCAGGTGCCTTGAGAGAATGGTGAGTGACAAAAAAAAACTATAGATGCTGGAATCCAAAATAGACATGTAGGAAGCTGGAAGAACACAGCAAGCCACAAAGGCCATTACCCACATTGACACTTCCTCTAGCACCAGCCCTCTCCAGTCCAAAGCTACGTCCAAGTCGGACGCTGCTTCCATTTTGGGTCAGTACCTGTGCCACCACAACCATCTATCGGGACCGCCCCCCCCCCCCCCCCCCCCCCCGTACTCACCCGTAACTTCCATCTCCACTCCAAAAGCCTCTTGCAACGCTGCCTTGTATTCTGTCAACAACAGCACTTGGGCTGGCCTTGACTTGCTTCCAGCTTTCGACTCCACCACTCCACCTCTGGCTTTGCCCACTCTGCAAGCAAGTCACGGACTACGTCTCCCAGGGTCCATGAGACCATAAGAAATAGGAGTGGAAGTAAGGGCATTCAGACCATCCAGTTCACTCCGCCATTCAATCATGGGTAATGAGCATTTCAATGCCACTTACCCACACTCTCCCCAGATCCCCAATTCCTTGATTACGAGTCTATCAATCTCTGCCTTGAAATTTAACGTCCCGGCCTCCGCTGCGCTCTGTGGCAGTGAATTCCATAGGCCCACCACACTCTGGCTGAAGAAATGTCTCCTCATTTCCATTCTAAATTGACCCCCTCTAATTCTAAAGCTGTGCCCACACGTCCTCGTATCCCCGCCTGACGGAAACAATTTCCCAGTGTCCACCCTTTCTCAGTCATGCATTATCTTGTAAGTTTTTATTAGATCTCCCCTCAACCTTCTGAACTCTAACAAATACAATCCCCTATCACTGTTATCAGTTACAATCAGTTCTGAGGAAGGGTCACTGGACCTGAAACATTAAATCTGCTTTCTCTCCAAACCGGAGTATCTCCAGCAATTTGTTTTTGTTAAAGAATTAGAGGATTTCTTCACGTTTTGAATACCAGCAGTCAGATTCCAGATTACTCCAGCATGCATGCTTACAGACATTTGCAATAAAGTAGTTGGCAGTGCAATACTGCCACCTGGTGCCAGCACTATTCAGAAAATCAGGCGTAACAAAGTTATCTCAAGCTACTGAGACATCCAAAGATATAATCTGGTCAAATGATGTACAGTGAGCACTCTATGCATAAACATTTTTTAAAAATTCATTCATGGAATGTGGGCTTGGCAAGCATTTATTGCCTATTCGTGCCCTCTAGATGATTAGGAAGAGTCAACTGCATTGCTGAGACTCTGGAGTCACATCTAAGCCAGACCAGATGCAATTTTCCTTATTCAAGGACGTTAGCGAACCAGATGAGCTTTGCCAACAATTATCATTATCAGACTCAAGTCCAGATTTTTACTGAATTTAAATAACACCATCTGCCATGACAGAAATCGAACCCAGGTCCCAGAACATGATCTGGATCTCTGGGTTAACCATCTAACAATAATACGACTAGGCCATTGCCTTTATCTCATTGCAAAGGATGGGTCCTGACAGCACCTTGCAAAATCTGGTTCTGGCTCATAACTGGCATAGCTCAGTCACAAACTATAATCTTATTTGACCACTATTTGTCATAAAAGCAGAATCATAATACTTGGAATGCAACCTACAAAATGCATCCATATCTATATCAGAATTCAGACTGCGAAGGAAGCCTGGACAATAACAGAAGTGATGAATCTGCACAAATTCCTTTAGCACTGACAGCTACACATTTTCATCTCCAAGTTAGAGTTATAAAACACAATAGGGATTATATAACATTCTAAGATTACAAAATTTAATTTCTTGTACATCAGCAGAGTCATATACTTTACCTTGAATCGTGAAAAAAATCTGGAGAATTCCTGATACCACTTGTTAAGTGTGGAGGCAGGAGAGATGATTAGAAATGGACCCCAAATATTCCTCCCTCAGCCAAATGTGCCACTCTGGGTCCTACTGCAGACCTGCAGCCAGCTAGCACACCAGCTCTCCCTCCTCACCCATCCATCCGCACCCCTCCACCTTACCCCTCCACCTCTCCCTCTTCACCTTATCCCCTCTGCACCCTTTCCCAGACCCTTATCCTACTCCCCAACCCACCCCCCCATCTCCTTTTTCTCCAACACCCACTCGCACCCCACCACACCACATCCAACCCTCACCTGCCACATGCCATCACCCTTCTCCCCCACCCCTCAAATTAGCCACTCCAGGACCCCCCACAAAGCCTCACCTTGCCACATACTCATTATTCCATTCAACCTTGAACTCTTTTGAGGCCGAACAGTCCGCCGTCCGTAAAGGGCTCATGTTCGTACCCCTTTGCCTCCACCTCAACAAATTCAAGATCCGCCACGACGTGGAGCTCTTCTTCCGATGCCTCATTCTTTGACAAAAACTCCCAACCTCCCTCCGACAACCCCTTCTCCCACCTCCAACCTTCCTCCTCCACTTGGTCGCCACCTGAAGGCCTTGTACCCACCCTAGACCTCTTCATTGCAGACTGCAAACTTGACCTTGGCTGTCTCAGTTTCTCCAACCACTGCCTCCCGACCCTTCCAACCTCATTCCCTCTGAACGTGCAGCACTCCACTCACTCCACGGCAACCCCCAGGCCACCTGTTGCCAAAGGTAGTAGTCTGGAGAACGGACCTCCTATATCACGGAAGCTGACCGTCAACTCTCCAACACCACATACTAACCTCCCCCCACCCTTTGCGCATGACCCCCACTGCCACCCATCGGGCCAAAACCGAAATCACTATCTGTGCCCTCATTGCCTCTGGTGATCTCCCCTCCACTGCCTCCAAATTCATAGTCCCTCGGCCCTGTACAACTCTGTTCCATCTGCCCACCAAGTTCCACGAGCTCCACTATCCTGGCCGCCGTATTGTCACAGCATGCTCCTGCCACATCCAACTCATCATGTCCTATCTCAACTCCATCCTCTTCCCCCTTAGTTCAGGCATTTCCCACCAACTGCCACAACACTAACCATGCCCATCATTTCTTCAGCAGCTTCCATTCCCCCGGCCCCAGCGCTTTAACTTCATTATGGATGTGCAGTCCTTATACAGGTCTGTACCACATAAGGATGGCTCCAGGCCCTCCGCTTCTTCGTCTCCAATAGACCCATGCAGTTTCCCTCCAATAATACCCTCATCACCCTCAATAACTTTTCCTTTAACTCCTCCCATTTTCTCCAAATCAAGGGGGTGACATGGGCTCCTGGATGGGCCCAAGCTCTGCCTGCCTCTTTGTTGGCTATATCGAACAGTCCCTCTTCAGTACCTCCACAGGCACTGTGGCCCAACTCTTCTGCCGTTGCATCGGTGCAGCGTCCTGCACCCAGGCTGAACTGGAGCAGTTCATCAACTTCGCCCACAACTTCCACCCTGCCCTGAAATTCACTTGGTCCATCTTGGACACCTCCCTCCCCTTTATTGACCTCACGATTTCCATCTCCAGTGACCAGTCTCCAGACAGATGTTTACTACAAACCTACAGACTCCCATAACTCCCTGGACTGCACCTCCTCCCACCCGGTATCATGGAAGCACTCCATCCCATTTTCCCACTTCCTCCACCTCATCTGCTCAGACAAGGAGACATTCCACTCTATATATCCCATATGTTCACCTATTTTGAACAATGTGCTTTTCCTCTCCCTGTCATCCAGACAGCCCCCCCCGGGGCCGGACCAACCAGTCCATTTCACCGCCCATTTCAATTCCCCCCAACCACTCCTTTTCTGACATGACCATCCTTGTCCTTCTCCATTACCAAAACAAACCATAGTAATTATTGGAGGAAAAACACCTCATCAGCCACCTGGCGAGCCTGCAGCACAGAGGACTCAACATCCCCAACGTCCTTCCCAGCTCCCACTAGTCCCTGCCACCAACCGGATTCATTCCTCCCATTGATCAACCAGGTCATACCTTCTACTTGCCTTTACCTATCCCCACTTCACCACCCTTCCTTGCCATTCCCTTTATCTGCAGTTCTCTCCACACCCCAGTCCTGAAGAAAGGTTAGACCTAAAACTTCTCCACCTCCTGATGCTGCCTGACTTGCTGTGTTTTTCCAGCCTCCTGCCTGTCTATTGAGAGATTGGTGAGCACAATTAAATGGGATAAGGAGTTATATTGGCATGGTGCAAGAATCTATTCACAATCAGGAAGACAGTGTAAGAATAAATGTCTTTTTCCAACTAGTAGGCAGTGATTAATGGAGGACTGCAAAGGTCTATGCAGGGGCCCCAGATATTCACTGTGTATAATAAAATATATGTGATCTTGATAAGGGAACTAAATGCAACATTTCTAAGTTTGCTGATGGATATATAAAACTGGGATTGGGTTGTCTGGTATGTTTGTCTTGGGCTACTGTGAGAGTGGATTAGTGTGCCATGAAGGTTACAGTTTAATGAACTAGTTAGGTACACATTGCACACACTCTTAAGTGCAAGAACCCCAGGCGTGCCACTGTTTAAAAATGAAATGATTCAGATGTCTGTCAGTAAAATGGCTCAGGCATGGGCAGGACTGGCAGCTGAATGTTCCAGGATACAAATGCTACAGGACGGATAGAAAGGGAGGCAAAAGAGGAGAGGAGTGGCATTTTTGATAAAGGATAGCATTACAGCTGTGCTGAGGGAGGATATTCCCGGAAATGCATCCAGGGAAGTTATTTGGGTGGAACTGAGAAATAAGAAAGGGATGATCACCTTATTGGGATTGTATTATAGACCCCCCCCCAATAGTCTGAGGGAAATTGAGAAACAAACTTGTAAGGAGATCTCCGCTATCTGTAAGAATAATAGGGTGGCTATGGTAGGGGATTTTAACTTTCCAAACATCAACTGGGACTACCATAGTGTTAAAAGTTTAGATGGAGAGGAATTTGTTAAGTGTGTACAAGACAATTTTCTGATTCAGTATGTGGATGTACCTAGTAGAGAAGGTGCAAAACTTGACCTACTCTTGGGAAATAAGGCAGACCATGTGACTGAGGTGTCAGTGGGGGAGCACTTTGGGGCCAGTGACCATAATTCTATTCGTTTTAAAATAGTGATGGAAAAAGATAGACCAGATCTAAAAGTTGAAGTTCTATATTGGAGAAAGGCCGATTTTGACGGTATTAGGCAAGAACTTTCAAAAGCTGATTGGGGCCAGATGTTCGCAGGTAAAGGGACGGCAGGAAAATGGGAACCCTTCAGAAATGAGATAACAAAGAATCCAGAGAAAGTATATTCCTGCCAGGGTGAAAGGGAAGGCTGGTAGGTATAGGGAATGCTGGATGACTGAAGAAATTGAGGGTTTGGTTAAGAAAAAGAAGGAAGTATATGTCAGGTACAGACAGGATAGATCGAGTGAATCCTTAGAGTATAAAGAAAGTAGGAGTATACTTAAGAGGGAAATCAGGAGGGCAAAAAGGGAACATGAGATAGCTTTGGCAAATAGAATTAAGGAGAATCCAAAGGGGTTTTACAAATATATTAAGGACAAAAGGGTAACTAGGGAGAGAATAGGGCCCCTCAAAGATCAGCAAGGCGGCCTTTGTGTGGAGCCACAGAAAATGGGGGAGATACTAAATAAAAGTTTGCATCAGTATTTACTGTGGAAAAGGATATGAAAGATATAGACTGTAGGGAAATAGATGATGACATCTTGCAAAATGTCCAGATTACAGAAGAGGAAGTGCTGGATGTCTTGAAACGCATAAAGGTGGATAGATCTCCAGGACCTGATCAGGAGTACCCTTCTGTGGGAAGCTAGAGAAGTGATTGCTGGGCTTCTTGTGCTGAGATATTTGTATCATCGATAATCACAGGTGAAGTGCCAGAAGACTGGAGGTTGTCAAACGTGGTGCCACTGTTTAAGAAGGGCAGTAAAGACAGGCCAGGGAACTATAGACCAGTGAGCCTGACCTCGGTGGTGGGCAAGTTGTTGGAGGGAATCCTGGGGGACAGGATGTACATGTATTTGCAAAGGCAAGGACTGATTCGGGATAGTTAACATGGCTTTGTGCATGGGAAATCACGTCTCACAAACTTGATTGAGTTTTTTGAAGAAGTAACAAAGAAGATTGATGAGGGCAGAGCAGTAGATGTGATCTATAAGGACTTCAGTAAGGCGTTCAACAAGGTTCCCCGTGGGAGACTGATTAGCAAGGTTAGATCTCATGGAATACGGGGAGAACTAGCCATTTGGATAAAGAACTGGCTCAAAGGTAGAAGACAGAGGGTGGTGGTGGAGGGTTGTGTTTCAGACTGGACGCCTGTGGCTCCTTTTAGAATAAAGTGGAGTGCCACAAGGATCGGTGATGGGTCCTGTACTTTTTGTCATTTACATAAATGATTTAGATGCGAGCATAAGAGGTACAGTTAGTAAGTTTGCAGATGACACCAAAATTGGACGTGTAGTGGACAGCGAAGAGGGTTACCTCAGATTACAGCAGGATCTTGACCAGATAGGCCAATGGGCTGAGAAGTGGCAGATGGCGTTTAATTCAGATAAATGCGAGGTGCTGCATTTTGGGAAAGCAAATTTTAACAGGACTTATACACTTAATGGTAAGGTCCTAGGGAGTGTTGCTGAACAAAGAGACCTTGGAGTGCAGGTTCATAGCTCCTTGAAAGTGGAGTCGCAGGTAGATAGGATAGTGAAGAAGGTGTTTGGTATGCTTTCCTTTATTGGTCAGAGTATTGAGTACAGGAGTTGGGAGGTCATGTTGTGGCTGTACAGGACATTGGTTAGGCCACTGTTAGAATATTGCGTGCAATTCTGGTCTCCTTCCTATCGGAAAGATGTTGTGAAACTTGAACGGGTTCAGAAAAGATTTACAAGGATGTTGCCAGGTTGGAGGATCTGAGCTACAGGGAGAGGCTGAACAGGCTGGGGCTGTTTTCCCTGGAGCTCAGGGGTGACCTTATAGAGGTTTACAAAATTGAGGGGCATGGATAGGATAAATAGACAAATCTTTTCCCTGGGGTTGGGGAGTCCAGAACTAGAGGGCTTGGGTTTAGTGTGAGAGGGGAAAGATATAAAAGAGACCTAAGGGGCAACTTTTTCACGCAGAGGGTGGTACGTGTATGGAATGACCTGCCAGAGGAAGTGGTGGAGGCTGGTACAATTGCAACATTTAAGAGACATTTGGATGGGTATATGAATGGGAAGGGTTTGGAGGGATATGGGCCGGGTGCTGGCGGTTGGGACATCTGGTCAGCATGGACGGGTCAGACCGAAGAGTCTGTTTCCATGCTCTACATCTCTATGACTTGCAGAGCAACTTTTTCGATCAGTTGCTTTGCTGCCAATGTCAGCATTGGTGATATCAATCTAATTTAATGTCAACTCCCAACATTCCTTATGTGTGTGTCATGTTTTGTTTGTGATTACAGTAATAGTTTATAAACCCTCTTTTTTGAATTTGAGAGTCTAGTTAATTTGGCACCTTTTAGAATAAAGATGCTTTGGAAAAGGTATCAAGAGGAAGTGATGCTTTTTAAAGTAATCTTGGAGTCATAGAGGTGTACAGCATGGAAACAGACCCTTCAGTCCAACCTATCCATGCTGACCAGATATCCCAACCCAATCTAGTCCCACCTGCCAGCACCCGGTCCATACCCTTCCAAATCTTGTCTATTCATATACCCATCCAAATGCCTTTTAAATGTTGCAATTGTACCAGCCTCCACAACTTCTTCTGGCAGCTCATTCCATACACATACCACTGTCTGTGTGAAAAAGCTGCCCCTTAGGTCTCTTTTATACCTTTCTCCTCTCACCCTAAACCTATGCCCTCTAGTTCTGGACTAGATTTTGCCTATTTATTCTATCCATGCCCCTCATAATTTTGTAAACCTCTATCAGGTCACCCCTCAGCCTCCCATGGTCCAGCGAAAACAACTCCAGCCTGTTCAGCCTCTCCCTCTAGCTCAAATCCTCCAACCCTGGCAACATCCTTGTAAATCTTTTCTGAACCCTTTCAAGTTTCACAACATCTTTCTGATAGGAAGGAGACCAGAATTGCGCACAATATTCCAACAGTGGCCTAACCAATGTCCTGTGCAGCCGCAACATGACCCCCCAACTCCTGTACTCAATACTCAATCTTGTTGCTACCAATCAAGGGAGTGGTTGAATTAAGAAGGGGAGCCACTTCATTCCCCCCCCCCCAACCTGGAAACACAACAGTTTATTTGGAATTGTAACAAGTTGATTAATATTACCTGGCATCTAATTGTAACATTTTACACTTGGCATTGTTGAGGTTTAAAGGATAGTTGGCTGATCCATTGACCTATTTAGTTGGAAAGCACCTGAGATTGTCCCAGGTTCACAGCACAGCTCTATTTGAATTGTGCATGAAAACCTAGGTGAAACAGGACACAGATTTTCATGCCACAGCTAAACCAATTTGGTTACTGTTATGCATGGTGCGTGGGCAATTTTAAATTAATTGTTCACGTGCATGTGGATGTCACTACTGTAGAATGCAACATTTGTACTCCTTCACTGAGTTAGTAACTGGACTTGTGCTGATCTCAATAGAGTGGCAGTACTGTTATCGCACTGTGGCTAAATGAAAATTGAAGGAATTTGTGCTGAGTCCACTGTTGTTTGTCATTTATTAAAGCAATTTGGGTGAGAATTTAGGATGCATGCATAGTAAGTTTGCAGACGGCATCAAGGTTTGTGGTATAGTCGATGGTGAAGAAGGTTGTTTAATTTATGAAGGGATCTTGATCAATTGGGCCAATGCGCTGAAGAGTGGCAGATGGAGTTTAATTTGGATGAATGTGAAATGAGCCTGGGCAGGATTCAGTTAATGGTAGGACCCTGGGTGGTGATGCTGAACAGCAACACCTAAAGGTTCAGGTAGATAGTTCTTTGAAAGTGGCACCACAGGTAGACAGGATGGTTAAGAAGGTATTTAGCACTTTTGGACTACTGGCTACAGTTCTAGGTCATCCTGCTATAGGAAGGATACTGTTAAATTGACAAGGGTTCAGAAAAGATTTATCAGGATGTTACTAGGAATGGAAGGTTTGAGTTATAAGGAGAGGCTAGATAGGCTAGGACATTTTTCACTGGAGTATAGGAGTTTGAGGGGTGAATTTTATACAGGTTTATAAAATCATGAGGCGTATAGAAAACTTGAATAGCCAAGGTCTTTTACTTAGGATGGGGGATTTCAAAACCAGGGGTATATTTTTAAGGTGAGAGGAGGAAGGTTTAAAAGGGACCTGAGGGGTGATTTTTTTCCCTCAGAGGGTGGTTCATATGTCAAATGAACTGCTGGAGGAAGTGTGGATAAAGGTACAGTTACAACATTTAAAAGACATTTCCACAGTTACGTGAATAGGAACGTGAATAGAGGGGTATGGACAAAGCACAGGCTAGTGGGGCCAACTTAGCTTGGGAACCTTGGTCGGTGTGGATGTGTTGGATCAAAGGGTCTGTTTCCATGCTGTCTGACTCTGAATATCCTATTTACTAGACTTCCTAAACATTGTCCCACATACTCTTCTGGAATGCATAAATGTCTGGACACAGGACACAGTCAGATCTGGCAGCGTTCTATCTGCATTTTACCAGAACTGACTGTTTTGGCATGTAAAGAATAGCTACCTGATGATGATATAAGGAGTGCAACCATTATCTGTAGAAATGTACCCAAATATAATTAGCATTTTACAGGAAGTGCATCTCTTTGTGTAACTAAACTATTTTTCATTTCTTGCATTAGTCTTTTTGAATGAGGTAGAAATTTAACAATTGCCCAATGATGGACATCTGTATATTATCAGTAACATGCACATTAACAATTGCACCATAAATCTCTCCAATTCTAGTTTAAAATTTGAGGAAGTATTTCCATGAGATGTGTAACTTGCAGTAGGGAGATAAAATGATCAAGAGTAATTATTAAAGAAAAAAATGTTCAGTCTATCTTAAGTTATGAGTGTGCAGTTAAAATAATTTTAATGAAACTGAGAAAAATTGACTGTACCTTTCTCCCTAAATTTGGAGAAGGGTTTGTAACATTGTAGAGAAGGCTTACACATATGGTAAAGTAAAAGTGAAATGGGGTATTGATTTATGTAGAACACAGGCATGCGGATTCTGGAGAGGTGTGCTGATTGAAGCTTCGTTTCTTAAAATATGAAATAGTCAGAAAATTGAGAGGTGATTTTCACTACCAACTGGGCGGTAAATCTGGGGGGAGAAAAAAACCTCTGAATTCCATTTTGTTAGAATCCATTGAAGTAAAGCTGGATAAGTTTTATAATGGGTGGAAGATGCCTCCACAAGTTTACTGTGCAGTATTGCAGATTAAAACACCCGCTTGTTACTAAGAAATCAATTTTGCATCAATTCACAGAGCAAAAACATCACTTCTGACAGCATATCTCAGTGTCTGATTTTTTTGCAGTATGGAGTACCTTGATTTGTGATCTATTTTTAACAAAATGTTAATTTGACAGGTATGAAGCAAAAACTTGGAACCCTGTAAACTCATCAAAAAAGCTTTCTTCAGGGATGCATCTGGCCGTGGTAACGTGTGGACAAAGATTGGAAGAAACTTTAACAATGCTGAAGTCTGCCATTTTATTTAGTCAGAAGCCACTTCATTTTCACATATTTGCAGAAGATGAGCTCCATACCAAATTCAACAGTACAGTATGTATCTGGTTAGCTCACACTTATTGTTTAAACAAGTTTTACAAAGAAATAAAAAATGCCTGTGTGTATGTTGAGCCAGATTGTTTTAAAGCAAGTTTTAGAAATGTTTTTATCTAATTTAGTTACTGCACCATTTCTCTGTCTTCTCACCTTGCCTATATAAATATCTTCTTCATGGAAGATGCCCCCTATTTGGTATCTTCTACTATTTAGGTACTTGGAAGATAAGTGACCCTATTAATACCACTGAGTTATTTGAATTAGAATCTCTACGGTGTGGAAACAGGCACTTCGGCCCAACAAGTCCACACTGACACTCCAAATTTGCTTACCCACAACAGAGTAAAAACCCAACTAAATGCCACTTGATTGATTTTTCAATAAGAGAGTACCATTTGGGGCAAATTCTACTACCTTTCCAGTGACTATTTGTTTTATTTTGAAGGAGTTTTTTTTTGGCTTTGAATTTAAATGGAATAACCTATCAGTAATATATCTCCTTTTGGCCAACAGCTGGAAATCTGGAAGGCCGCTTTTCATCAGAGGTTTAATCACACTATCTACCCAATAACATTTCCAGCTGAAACTGCAGCGATATGGAAGAAGTTGTTCAAGCCCTGTGCTTCCCAACGACTCTTTCTACCTGTAAGATTTATTTTTCTTTTACATTGGCATTGCAGTTATGTCATTTTATTATGTTACAGCTTGTCTGTAAACAAATTGATCAGAATGCTTTGTGGTACAGCAGTAATGTCCCTACCTCTTGATCAGAAGGTATCTTTTAAATTCTACCTGCCCTGAAGGCGTATTGTATGTAATATCTTTGAACAGATTGATTTTAAAAAGTAATTTGAGGCTATAATGTTTATTTGTTTGAAAGGTGTGTTAGTGTGGAACCTTTTCCTGAAATTGTCTAGTCAAAAATAATTATGTATATGTTAAGGTAAGTTTTCAACTTAACACATAAACATCTTCAATTTGTCTTGAACTCTTGAAGTTGGGCTATTTGGTTAGGTATGGCGGCAGTTCGGCTTTCCATTCAAATAACCAGGTCAACAGGAATCTGTTTGGGTATAAGTTATGTTTATAAAAATAATTCCAGCTGGCTCCTGATTCTTAATTAAACGATTGTGATATTCAAGATAGGGAGGTGCTGGTCAGCAGTTTCGTACTTCTATTGTTTAGGTTGTTAGAAGATAAGTGACCCTTTGTTAATACCACTGAGTTTTTTGAATTAGAAGTAGAATCCCCACAGTGTGGAAACCGTAGTTATCTGTTTATACTCCTTGCCAAAACAAATTGTTGACAAAAAGCTCCTTGGTTTAACACTAATCCTATTGCTGCTAAAGCTACATTAGTGTCGAGTTAGTGGACATTTATTCATTGTTTACCTTCAATATCTTCCATACAGTACTGAAGTTGAAATGACAGATTAACTGCAAATTACGTAGCAGACCTTGTGTATGTTTGCAAATAGAGTACATTATTTTGGGTTGCATGAATATCTCTGATATCATACCATTCCCATACCCTGAAAGAAGGTGCCAATATGGAAAAAAAAGAGTTCTTTGAGCAGATTTTCTCTTGCTATCGCTCTCAGTTGGATTTCTTCGCATTAGACTTAGCTTAAAGAAAATCCATCAACCAGATGTATTAATGAATGCTATTTTACTGCTTTGAATAACTTATGTTTTATCATCAACTCAGATGAAAAGTTAGTGGGCACTTTGCATTTATGCTTGCATATGTTACACACAACAGTAATAGGGATAAAAAAAACGGATTTTTCTCTCAACTGGGATTTAATTTTGGGGAAGGATAAGGGACTTTTGGTCAACAATTAGTTATTGGAGAAAAAAAATGACAAGGTGTGAAATGTTCAGAGCTTTAAATCTGGCATTATGGCACACAAAGACTGCTCACAAGACCAATGCCTGCAGTGCTGGAGCCTTAGCAGATGCAGGTTGCTCAGAAAACAGTATTGAGAAGTCTTGGAGTAACTGTTCAGGAGGACCAATGGGTTTCACATTGGGCCCACAGTTAGCTTGTTGCAGGAAGACCGGTGAGCTGAGTAGCCTGTTATTTAGCTGGCTTTTCCCCAACTGAAAGTTGAACAGTTTCCAAGCAAACCCAGCCCCCTCCAAGTCATAAAGTCATTCGTGTGTTTTCTTAGAAGTGATTCCAAGTACTTAGATGAAATCATCTGATTTCCAAGAAATCTCTTTCATTAAAAATAGTTCCAATGTCCAAAGTGGTCATGAGGGAACCATTTTTGAATAAAAGGTATTTCCACAGATTGTGAAATAATTATTTTTGTTGCAATTCTTCAAAACTTAATTCTCAAAATATTAAAATATGAAGCCATCATAATACAATGGTTATTAAATAGAGAAATTTTAGCTTTTTTATTTAAGCATTCTACAGTCCAATATTATAATAATTATGGCCAATTGACGGTAGCTGTTTTTAAAAAAAAAAAGTCAAATTCCTGACCATCATCTTAATTACTGCCTATAGTCTCAAGCAACTCTACCTGTTAACTCATGGTAATTTGTATCTGCTCTGTATTTAGAATATAAAATTATATCCAAGGGCTATATGGAACTAGAATATTGACTGTTCTGTATATTCTAGATTGAAAGGGTTTTAAGGGAACTTGTGGTTTCCGGGAATTGTCTTTTAATTGGTTTTCTGGCATTGTTTGGAATAGATGGAACCTTATGTTCTGGAGGCTACCTACCAACCACCTCTGAACTGGAGTTACTATTTTTCAGTACACACCTAGGTGTGTGATCCATTTGTTGCTCGTGTCTGTCTGTCAGAAAAGAGGAAACCTACCCTACTCCATAGATCTCTATCAGCAACATTTATACTGGGAACCTGAGAATGTTCCAGAAATCTGTATTTTTATCTTCCACTAACACTTAAAATCTTAACTTCTAATTGACTCTCATCTGAACTGAAGTATGATTTTGAAAATCTCATCAATTCTGCAACTGACTGCATTGCAATCTCAACAGCAAAATGACTGGACTGAGATGTCTCGTTTTATTTTTTATTCAGACTGTATTTTTTCTGTATGCTTTTCCAAAAAAAGTCACGTTTACAGCGTTGCATCGACTTCTCTATCAGATGTGTGTTTAAGACGTTAAGAATAGTTTATTTACTGACTGCTTTTAGCATTTTTTATGACCAAACTTATCTTTTGAAGTTATTTTTGAGTTTATTTAAGAAAGCTAGTATAAGTCTCTCATTTGGTCTGATTAACAGTAATTGAGAAATCAAAATTGACCATTTTTGTGATTAAATAATACATAGCTTTGATACATCTCGTGGTGTATTGGGGTTCAATTACCAGCACATTCCTGCCCTCAGTTGTTTCACTTCTCTCCATTCCACCATCAGTAGTTGAGTTTTCAATGTCTTGATCCTACTTTCTTGAATTCCTTCTCTAAAAACCGCAAGCTTTCTATTGAAATTCTATTTCTTCAAATCAATTATTCCTTTAATCATCCTTAGTATTTTTTATGAAGTGTGGTGATGCATTTTTGACAAAAGGTTCTACATCAATCTGTGAATAATCTGGAGCTACTGTTGGCCAAAACCTGAGTGAACTACCCATATAAGTACAGTGCCTAGAGACCAGGTCAGAGGTTAAGAATTCTGCAATGATTTACTCTCCTCCTGATTTGTCAAAACCTGTCCACTGTCTGCATGGCAAAGTCGGGAGTGTAGTGAAATACTCTTGACTTATCTAGATTGTTTCTCGAGCTGCAACCTTCAAGATGCTCGACAAAGCAATTCACCTAGTGAGTACCCCATGCACTAACTGCACTGTCTTCAACCTCAGTCCTTAGTGGCAGCAGTCCATGCCATCTACAAGATGTACTGCAGCAACTTGCCCATTTTTCCTTCAACAGCACCTTCCAAACCCACAAACCATATGTTTGCCTGGACAGGAGCACCCAGATTCTGTGTAAAAATGTTTTAGTGGTGCTTGTTGCTTTCTTATTTCCCTCATTCACTAATTATCTGTCATGGTTTGGGTTTGCAAAAACTTAAAAATAAAAAATCGTCCTCCAGTATGCAAAGACCTCTCAAAGGGTCAGGCAAAGTTAACTGAGGGCTATGATGGATGTCTGTTTTCCAAAGACAACAGCTGGAGCCTTGTAGAGGCTTTCTGACCCCACACAGCACCCATCTTGTCCTCTTCCCAATTGGCCATGTTCTCTTTCCCTTCTCATCCCCAATCCAAAAATAAAGACAAATATTAGTAGGCAGAGAAAGTCTGCCAGTGCTATTTGTTTTCCATATTTAACTTGCATTCTTCCCCACTTGTCTGGGACTTGTAAAATTCTAAATTCTGCAGCAAATTAAATAAAGCAGACTCAAATTTGTTGACTAATGAAACAAACAGTCAGTGGCACTTCTGCATCAGTCAATGCTGAGCATTATTTGAACTCAGTAAGGTAAAACATGTATCATGGACTTGTCCTGTCATGCTTAGGGAGCCAGTTTAGCATTAATCAATTTCTAGTAAAAGCCACAGAATGTTGCCGAATTGATGTATCACTGAAGTCAAAGATATTCCAGTAGTATTCCATTCTAAATAGGTTGAGTCAAACTGCTTGACATTACTTAGTGACACTTAGTTGGATAAGAGACTTCCCAAATAGTGCTGCTAAAAGCTGTGAAGCCTGTTCTACCTGCTGACAACTGAGCGGTGTTTGCAAGTCTGGCCAACCCCATCGACATGACTTTCATTGTATTGAGTAGCGTCATTTATATATGAAGAGCTGCGCTCCCCCCACCCCCCGGCAGGTTTTGTCACTGGAGAACGTCTGATTGTGCCAGCCAAAGCTGATAGCTTCAGGATATTTGAAAATATGCTAAATATTTGTCAATTTGTTAAGATTATAAGTAATGTTGGATACCTTCACAAAAGATCATCCTAACCCATAATGTATTGTTTAGTCGGCACTGAAATTGTCTGCTGGCATTGATGCACATGTTCCCAAATAATCAAAAAGTTTCCAGTGGAAGATATCTACACAAAAATGTCTTTGTCGGCCTCAGACCACCAACTTAAAATGGTCTAAAAGAACAAATGGAAGACTGAAGGGCATGACAAAATATATTTTGGGTTATGCTAATTGGGAAACTACAGTGATTTTACACCAATTAATTGAAAGGGTGTGGTTTTGTTCCAGAGCTCAGCCTTGATTGGTTTGTTAGCAAGACTAATAAACTGAGATCCTCATCTGGTGGACACACTGAAAAACAATGAGTGCCCGAGGATGAAAATCTTCTTAAAATTTAAGGTCGTTCCAAAACAATGCACTTGCCAATGAAACTGGCTTTTAGTCCTAATGTTCATCTGTCAAGGGACTATTATTGTTGTAAAGTAAATTAATTTTTTACCTCTATATTGAGCATTTTGAAGTTGAAAACCCTGACTTGCAGAATTGTGATCAGTGCTGAATGGAAGTGCTAGCAAATAGAGGTATTTTGAACGGTCTGTATTCAGCACATATCTGCACTAAGCTGCTTGAACAGAATGTAATTTCATTTCTTCTTGATGCTTGTCCTTTCATTTTAGCTGATCCTCAAAGAAGTGGATTCTTTGCTCTACGTAGACACTGACATTCTTTTTTTGCGTCCGATGGATGATATTTGGGCATTTCTTGAAGATTTTAATCATACTCAGATTGCTGGAATGGCTCCAGAACATGAGGAGCCACGAATTGGCTGGTACAACCGTTTTGCCAGACATCCATACTATGGAAAGACTGGAATCAATTCTGGCGTTATGTTGATGAACATGACCCGTATCCGAAAAAAATACTTTAAGGTAAGTGTGATCTGGAAGTTTTATGCTCGTGTATTGAACTGCGGTAATATTTTACATACCTTATGGTTTGTGTGATCTTTTGCAATGCACTCTGAACACTCTGAAGAGATAGGATGTGAATTAACAAGGAAGTTCTTCAGTTAATTATAGAACAGTAATTTCCATGTAGACCCTTTTTACTGTTACAATTATTCCACTATTGAATAAAATTGTTTTTAATTTAGTTAATAAATGTTTAATTGTATGGTATCATACTGTATTTAATTTATAGAATAAAATACCAAGCCAATTTCCAGACCAAGTGTAACTGAATATTTGCTTCCAATCTTACTATTTTAGTATTTACTTTAAAATAATTTCAGTTCCTTTTTCTGAAGCTGCAATTTAATATTATACACTTTCATGGTCTAAGTGTCCCTTGTGTTGATGAAGGAATTTTTAACGAAAAAGATAAATGAATGTGCTGGAGTGTTGACAGTGGAGGAGAGATTTATTTAACTGTCCAAACACAATGGTCCTGTTACTGTGCACATTTGCATGTTTCTTAACTGCAATCACAGGATAATGATCCAAATGAGGAACCCAAACTGATATTCTCCCTGCCATTTCCTGTTTTATTCTATTGCATTCAAATCAACTGTGTCATCATTTTGATCCTTAAACAACAGACTTGTTAAACAAGCAAAACTTAATGCCAATAATTTAGAGCAGAATAATCAGAAATTTAATGATAAGATTAGAGAATCTTATTATAGTAGACATTTAGAAATGAAACATAATGACAGAAATCTCTAATTATGATTTATTTACAAAGGTCTCTTAAGTCTAAACAGTATTCTGAAGGGTTGAATATTAGTAGTTACTTTGACCAGCTGATGGCGCTATTAGACTGTCTTTGGCATCACTAAAACATTTTGGGAGATGGAAAATTTAAATATGGAACAAAACTCACTTACTGAGTGGTGTCTCAGATGTCCAGTACTTGCATTGTTTCAACTTTTTGTTTTTCAACTAAAATGAAGATAACTTGGTAGCTTATGAAGATGGTGAAACCAGCTTTTATATTGTGCTAGTTATCTTCTATTGAGTTGTTAATATTGTTCCAATAATAATAAATTTAGCTAATTAGTAATCTTGCATAGGAAGTGCTCCTACCTGCTGTGGAAAGTAGAGGTACTGCCCACAAAACAATTGTGACAGATGCTTTTCTAAGTTGGGGGTAAAGAAACCAAAAATGAGATTTGCTGTATATTAAACTGGAATATTTGATATGAAGGTGTCTGCAATGGATTGTATACCATACCTGGCATTTTCTTTCATTCCATTACAGACATTCCTGTTTATCCACATGTGCTCTTGCTTTCATTCATACATATTAGCTCAAACTGAAGGCCTACTTATTAGCATGATTTTAGCTTTTCGGCCTTTTTTAAGCCTTCATTGGATTTTATTTTGTATTCCTTGGTGTTTTTTCAACAGATGTGTCTCCTGAATCATTAAAAAAACACTTTCAAGCTTCCAGCTGCTTTGCCTTTGTGACAGATCATGATCTGTTAAAGAATTCAATCATCTACATTGGTCACTGTTTGAAGCGTCTGCATTGAGATTATCCATGGGCTGATCTCGTGTCAATTAGTAACCCTTTCTCTGCTATCCCATAATCCACCCTTTGTAAACTTCAACTCAATTAAAAACTCCCATCCTGTTCTGACCTCCATAAGGTCCTACTCTTCTATCATCCGTGTGTTCACTGACCTACGTTTGCTTCCATTCTATGCCAGAGGCAGTTGGTGAAGGATAGAGCTTGGAGACTAGTCTGAATGTACTTTATAAGCTTTGATTTGCGCACACAATTGCATATATTAAGTTAATTCTCTGTTAATACCCATCACCTGAATCAAGTCATAACAATATACGGGTATGGGTTTTGTCTTTCAGTCTGCTTTGATCACATTTGTCCAATGAAATTTTGCACTTTCAGCAATGTCATGTGGCTGCAAGTACTTGTAACATTTTACTGAAATAATTAAGGTTATATGTACATTTTCCCAACTCCAGTAGATAGAAAGCGTTTCAACTTCTGAACGTATGAGGAGCATGGCTCAATGCTATGTCTGTCCAAGTGCTGTTTTGAGACTTTACCTTGCCTCTCCCCATTCAAATAAAAGTTGTATATTTCTGAGATTTGTTTACTGGTTGCTGCTTTTGAGCCTTAACTGCTCTATGTTGGTGAATGGAAGACATGAGACAAGTGGGCTGACAATGACTGCTGCTGGACTATGGAGGTGGTGTTGGAGAAAAAGGACAGTCGGTGATAAAGAGAGTTCAATAAAGTTAACATGGTTGTAAGGATTGTGGAGTGATGAATTCAGAGCCTCAAGGGAGGAAGGAATGAGATAGGATAGATTATAAGGGATAACTAGCGCAGTCTGATTATTTGGCCCAATTATTCTGCCAGTGCTAACTACCCGAGCCTCCTGTCATCATAGAATCACAACAGTGCAAAAGCAGGTTGTTCAGCCCATTGAGCTGCACCGACCCTCTGAAAAGCATCCCACCCAGACCTATTACCCTAACCTTATTCCCTGGAATCCTGCACTTCCCATTACTAATCCACCCAAACTACAAACCCCTGGGTACTACGGCCAATTTAGCATGGCTAGCCCACCTAACTTGTACATTTTTGGACTGTGGGAAGAGACTGGAGCACCCAGAGGAAACCCACACAGACGCTGAGAACACATGTAAACACACAGACAAGGGTGAAATCGAATTCAAGGGTGGCACTGTGAGGCAGCAGTGCAGCCCTCTCTTCTTCCCCTGCTAACACTATCATCGTAATTGTGAATACCCTTCAATTTTGAATGGCTGGATTATGCAACAAGAGTTTGCATAGACCTGATAAGCCAAGTGGCATCCTTCCATTCAGTAAACTCACACTTCCTCTAAAACTGCTTCAATCGCTGGTAGAGAGTTTCACATTCTTAACATTCTTCAGGTAAAAACACTATTTGATTTTTTGGTGACATCTTGTAAGGGTGGCCTCTAGTTGTTTTGCTCACAAGAGGAAATGTTTTCCGCGCAAGAGGAAATGTTTTCCTTTATATCCATTCTTTTTACAGAACATTAATTTTAAAGACAGACTTTTCCAAGATAAAAGTGACCTAAACTTCAATTCCTTTCTGACAGAAATCCATAGGACGTATGTTATCATTCTTGTAAATTATCTTTGCATGCTATACAGTGCCTCTATATACTTTTCAAAATATATCAGCCAGAACTGCATTGTATTTTTAAGTAGAACAAAGCTTCTATAGTGGGCGGCACGGTGGCACAGTGGTTAGCACTGCTGCCTCACAGCGCCAGAGACCCGGGTTCAATTCCTGCCTCAGGCGACTGACTGTGTGGAGTTTGCACGTTCTCCCCGTGTCTGCATGGGTTTTCTCCGGGTGCTCCGGTTTCCTCCCACAGTCCAAAAATGTGCAGGTCAGGTGAATTGGCCATCCTAAATTGTATGTAGTGTAGGCAAGGGGTAGACGTAGGGGTATGGGTGGGTTGCGCTTCGGCGGGGCGGTGTGGACTTGTTGGGCCAAAGGGCCTGTTTCCACACTGTAAGTAATCTAAACCTGTTTAACATAGAGTGCCTTTTTCAAATTCCATTTCTTTAGATACAAAGCATAGTGCTTGGTTTCATTTTTATTATAAATAGTTATATGCCATGGCTAATTTATGCACCTTTCAATACTTGGTGTATCGATACTTTGAGGCCACTTTGAGTCATAGAGTCATACAGCATGGAAACAGACCTTTTGGTCCAACCAGTCCATGCCAACCATAATCCCAAACTAAACTATTCCCACCTGCCTGCGCTTGGCCCATATTCCTCCAGGGTAAAAATAAGGACTGCAGATGCTGGAAACCAGACTCTAGATTAGAGTGGTGTTGGAAAAGCACAGCAGTTCAAGCAGCATTCGAGGAGCAGGAAAATCGACGTTTCAGGCAAAAGCCCTTCTATCAGGAATAGAGGCAGAGTGTCTGCAGGGTGGAAAGATAAATGAGAGGAGGATGGAGGTGGGGAGAAAGTAGCATAGAGTACAATGGGTGAATGGGTGAGGATGGAGATGATAAGTCAGGGAGGAGGGTGAAGTGGATAGGTGGAAAGGAAGATAGGCAGGTAGGGCAAGTCATGGGGACAGTGCTGAGCTGGAAGTTTGGAACTGGGGTGTGAGGTGGGGGAAGGGGAAATGAGGAAACTGGTGAACGTAGAACATTACAGCGCAGTACAGGCCCTTCAGCCCTCGATGTTGCGCTACCCTGTCATACCAATCTGAAGCCCATCCCACCTACACTATTCCATGTACATCCATTTGTCTGTCCAATAATGACTTCAAGTTTAAGTGCATTTAAGTCCACATTGATGCCCTGGGGTTGAAGTGTTCCGAGGCGGAAGATGAGGCGTCCTTCCTCCAGGCGTCGGGTGGTGAGGGAGCGGCGGTGAAGGAGGCCCAGGACTTCCATGTCCTCGGCTGTGTGGGAGGGGGAGTTGAAATGTTGGGCCACAGAGCGGTGTGGTTGATTGGTCAAGGTGCCCCAGAGATGTTCCCTAAAGTGCTCTGCAAGGAGGCGTCCCCAATGTAGAGGAGTCCGCATCAGGAGCAACGGATACGATAAATAATATTGGTGGATGTGGCCATATTCCTCCAAACATTTCTTATTAATGTCGTTATCCAAATCTCTTGCAAATGTTGAACTAGACCTGCTTTCCCTGGAAATTCATTCCACACATAAACCGTTGTGCCTTTTTTTAAAAAAAAAGCCCCTCGTCTCTTCTTAAATTCCTCTCCTCTCACCTTAAAAATATGTCCCCTAATTCTGAAATTCCCAACCCGAGGGTAAAGACCCATTTTATAAACTTCTGTTAAGATTAACCCTAAACAACCTACATTCCAGTGGAAAAAAATTCCAGCCTCTCCTTGTAACCCAAACCCTCCATTCCCAGTGTCATCCTGGTAAATCTTTTCTGAACCCCCTCCAGCTTAATAATATCCTTCCTGTAACAAAACAACCGAACTGCACACTACTCCAGAAGAGGTTTCATCAATATCCCTTCATAACTTCAACATGACATCCCCAACTCCTGTAGTCCAAAGGTCAGAGCAGTGAAGGCAGGTGTGCTAAACACCTTCTTAACCACCCTGTCAACATGTGACTCAAACTTCAAAGAATCATGTACATGAACCCCCAGGTCTCTGTTCTGCAGCATTACCCAAAGCCTTACTTTTAATTGAATAAGTCCTAACCCTGTTTGTTTTACCAAAAATGCAATATCACTAATTTATCCAAATTAAATTCTATTTGCCACTCCTCAGCCTCTTGACCTAATTGATCAAGATCTCTCTGTACTCTTAGGTAACCTCCTTCAATGTCCACTATACCACCAATTTTGGTTTGTTCCTCTTCCCCACCTGAATAATCACCTGCCAAGTAATAAGTGACCCTTCCCTCCCCAGTTTGTATCTAAATGTACCACATCGCATTTATCTGTTGAACCTTATTTGTAAATTATTTACCTAGCTGCATCTTGATCAGGTGGGCCAAAGGGCTGAGGAATGGCAAATGGAGTTTAATTTAGATATGTGTGAGGTCCTGCATTTTTGGAAAGGCAAATCCGGGTAGGATTATACACTTAATGGTAAGGTCCTGAGGAATATTGCTGAACAAAGAAATCTTGTTCATAGTTCCTTGAAAGTGGAGTTGCAGGTCGATAGGATAGTGAAGAAGGCATTTAGTATGCTTTCTTTTATTGGTCAGAACAATGAGTGCAGGAGTAAGGAGGTCATGCTGCAGCTCTACAGGACATTGGTTAGGTAGAATATTGTGTACAATTCAGGTCTCCCTCCTATGGAAGGATGTTGTGAAATGTGAAAGGGTTCAGGAAAAAAATTACAGGGACTTTACCAGGATTGGAGGGTTTGAGCTATAGGGAGAGGGAATAAGCTGGAGCTGTTTATCCTTGAACATCAGAGGCTGAAGGGTGACCTTAGGGGTTTATAAAATCATGAGGCATGGATAGGGTAAATTGATACAGTTTTTTTTCCCCTGGAATGGGGAGTCCAGAACTAAAGGTTTAGGGTGAGAGAGGAAAGATATAAAAGGGACCTAAGGGGCAACTTTTTCACGCAGAGGGTGGTGCATGTATGGAATGAGAAGTGGTGGAGGCTGGTACAGTTGCAACATGTAAAAGGCACCTGAATGGTTATGTTGAATAGAAAGGATTTACATGGATATGGGCCAACTGCTGGCAAATAGGACTAGATTAATTTAGGATATCTAGTCAGCGTGGACAAGTTGGACCAAAGAGTCTGTTTCCATGCTGTACATCTGTGACTGTATAATGAGCGAGCGTATTAATGTGTCCCTCCACCATCTCTGCCCCAGCTACAAATCTAGTATCATTGACAAATTTGGATAGTTGCAAGCGGAACTGGAAAACTTGCTTCCAATTCTGATTAAGGACAAAAATCAGCTTTGTCATTGATTTTCCTAGCCAATGTGGTTCTTTTACAAAGCTGCGGAAGCTAATCCAGGAATTCCCGGAGCCAGCAACTGAGAGAATTGGCATGGAAGTGACGTACATTCCTCTCCTCTTCAGCAGTAAGTGCTGTGTGTTGAGGTTTAAATGTTGTGAAGCCACGTTGAAAACTATTGAGCTGAGGTAAATGGGAGAAGGGGACAGAGTGGCAAATAAATGGTGGGTTGGGGGTCAGGGTAAAAACTGGGTAAGGGGCCTAGTTCAGCAGTGACAGATTTGTGTCGTTAGAAAAAGATGAGAAATGTGGGATTGGTCCAGCAAGGTTTGTAAGTAATGAGGAGGTTGGTGTAGTTGGCTGAGGGTCAGTGTGAGTTGGGGGTTCAGTTCCTTACTCTATCCAAGGGTTAGATCAGATTCTAATTCTCTATTACTGTTCCTGATTAACGGTCGAGCTCAGTGACTCTCAACTTTCAGAAATCTCTCTTTCCACACACACAACCCCACCCCCCCCAAGAGTTCAGGACTCCTAGAGTTCCAGACAATTCCAGCAGCTAATTGTCCCAAAGAAATTTGAAATTACCAGGCATTTCCCATGGAGTCAGCTACATGGAGACTTCCAACAATCCAAATGCACAATTGAAATCTGCACTGGTTAAACACCTATCTCTTCCTTTGGAATTTCTAGGCAAATCTCTTTTTGATTTCAGAGTCAAAATTGTGAACAATAGTCCCAATACTGATCCTTGTGGGTCCCACTTTCTGCCTATCTGAATAATTATTTTATACTCATGATATCTGCACTCATTCTGTCAGCCAGCTTGTAGTCCCTTCTGGCACTTGTTCCTGGTACCATATTCTCTGACCTGTTATCCATAGTTTGATTTTAGTGCACCTAATAGAAGAAGTTGTAAATCAGATAAACAACTTCTGCATAAATATTTTTTTAAAAAGACTTCATTTGCTGAAAACTCATGAAAGCTTCAAAGTGTGTAGTCTGCTCACTTGTTTTTATTTTAAATGCATTTGTTTATTTCTGAACTCCATTTGCCAATTCTATTTCTTTAGCAAAAAAATCTGCCATTGCATAGCTTTTATCAGTGGTGTTATGTCTGTCCATTAGGAGGCCTATTCTTACCTGATCTGGCCTGTTTATTGATGTGTTTGTAAAATATTTGACTTTTGTTTTGTGTTCATTGGTTGGAACAGTAGAAGTGGCTAGCAGAGGTCTAATGATAAATTAGTATACAAAGAGGAAGACAAAATCCATAAATCCCAGCAATGATGCAATTGTTTACTCTCCAAATATATATATATTTTTTAAACAAACTTGTTCATTTAACACAGGCAGTTGTCTGGGATATTGCTGTCAGTGGTGTCACTGGCCCTGATCCAGCTGGGCATGTTTCTCGAGTGTGAAAGAATAATTAAACACCACCATGCAAGTAATGCATGGCTTTGCCATAACCCTCCAATTGTTTCCTTATTCATTCATGGAGTCTCAGTAATGCATTGCCTACCAAAGTATTTATCAATGTGACTCCATTTTATGACCCTTACACTTGAGCATAATGTGACCCCCAGATGCAGCAAAAACAAAAGAGCAATACAGCAGTGTGGTAATGTTCAATGTCCTGTTTAAACTCTATATTTAATATGTGTTCATTAATTCTGTTTATATAAATGTGAATCAATTGAATATGTAAATCAGTTTATAAAGTACTTTGTACACACAGAAACTCCATTCACTTTATTCCCTTTGCCTATCTCTTCTCGTCAATTTATATTCGTGTACTTGAGATTCCTGTATGTTGTTTTTACAACTACACCCAGAAGTGTCTTTTATTGTCTTTTATTTCTTTCCACATGCAGGTTATTCTTGTCTTTTGTGTATGCCTGTTTTTCTATGGCTATTATCCTATCCTGCCTCATAAATATGGTTACCATATCTCCTTTTTTGCAATTTCTAATTCCAGTCCTTTTGGTCTTCCCTCTACGTATGTTTTTAATCTCTCTTGACGGTTGTTTTCTCTCAACATATGATTTGCTTCATCTCCTGTTTGACTGTGCACATTGTGCAATGCTGTACAGACATTCTGACTCATCTTTAGTAGAATGAGACAAGAAATTCTCGCTTAAAATTGTCTTGTATTTCTAAAAATCAAAACTTTTTAAGCTACCTTCAGTGAAGCATTGACTCCTCTAGCCATCAATGTTAACACTGAAGTTAGGTCTTGCAGGGCCTTCTTCAGCAGAATAACAATGATTTATTCATTATATCTGTACCTTCTAAGTTGTAATGCAGTATTTTGGTCAAATTCCTACTTTTTTTTTAGTTCTTCCATCTATCAGTTTATATTAGATTTAACTTTGTACTTACAGGATCCATTATAGGAGGAACTTTAAGAGTGGAACCGAGGACATCTTGCTAGGGTCTGTGTCCGAAAGTATTTGCTTATCTGTCTCTGGGCTGTGAGCTGAGGCTGTCGATTGCTGCCGGCCAAGTCATGGCCACTGCCTGGTGGCATTATTTTAGGAAAGCTGACCTCAATGGGGTTGCTCTTGTTGGCTGGCTGTAGGATCTTGCTGTTCATTACTACCCAGGCTTTGGAGAACAGCAGAACCACTGTGTAATCTGGGACCTGCTGGGTAGGAACTCCCTGCTGCAGACCTCAGACAGTGATGTAGCATTGGGAATGATTGTGCCAAGAAAGTGCCATTCAGGTCAGGTACGGTAATCCATGTTAAAACTAATCTGCAGTATTCAGTGAAGTTTCAGTTCCAATAAATGAACTGATGTTAAAATCTAACAGTGCTGAATGAGGATTTCCTGGGTTGCCATTTTTGTGAATGGCCTGCTCTCTACTTGATTATGAAATGTGTTTCAACTATTGACAACAAAACATAGTGAGATCTGATGATAACTAAAGCCTGCAACTTCTGCCCAAATGAATCAATAGTTGCAAGTAAATCTCCAGTTCAGATATCTTCATTTCACAAATTGACAACTGTTGAGTCATGTTTGGAATTGGATATTTTGTGTGAATTGTTTTGTTAAGAGTCGGGCCATTTTGTTTTTTTAAAAAAAACTCAGTTTTGATGTGCAACAGGTAATAAAAACTATCAATAGACCTCTGTCAATTGCCCATACGTTAAATTACTGAATCAAAGTGAGCTTTATCTTCATAATTTTTGAATCCTACAGAATGATATGACAAGTGTCCGGCTGAAATGGGAAGATTTACTTTTGCCTCTCTTCAAGAAATACAAGCTCAACATTACTTGGGGAGACCAAGATTTACTCAATATTATTTTCCACCAAAACCCAGGTACTATCTTTTATTGTTTGTTGTTTTCATTTGCTCTTTTGCCAATTTGCTGATCACTCTCTTCCTTTCTTTTGTTTCTTTCTTCTCCTGGCTGCCTCAATTAATCACTCTTGGATTGGTGGCAACCCCCACCTCACTTCTGTGCACATGGTATCACTTCTCCCCCCCACTCTCGCACCCATGGCGTTGTCATCCCCATGTGCACGTCATCCTGCCTCAGTCTGTGATATTGTTGTACTCCATTCTTTGCCCCCCCCCCCAGTGTGACATTGTTGTGTCCCCACTTCCCTTTTCTCTCTTTCCCTTGCTCCTCACTTACCTTGAGCGATAATTATTTAAAAGCTCCTCATGTCTTTTTTTCATTTTAAAATCCCACTTATTGGATATTTGACACTGGCTGCTTGTATAATGCAAGAATCCATTTTGAATTTCTGCATCCACTACAATTCTTTGTATTCATTTTCTTCTGTGGAGTTATTTACTTGCTTCCTTGGGCTGATAAATGCAAATCAATGACATGTTAGGCTGAAAGTATGTTGTGGCAACACCAAATTAGAAAGAAGACTCCGCTTCTGGCTTTTCAACACATTTGATTATCTGCAAGGCAAGAACATGATTAACTACTTTTAACTGCCTGGATGATTGTAGCTCCAATAATCGAGAAGCTTGACAATATCCAGACCAAAAGCCTAATTTATGAGCAACTACTCCCTGCCTCAACTTGAGCATTAATTCCATCTACCTTGTCTGCAACATGTACCATCTATAAAATGTATCACAGCAAGCTGCCTCCCACATTCAGGATCTCTGCCACCAAGATGGGCAAAGGAAGCAGTGTGTGGGAACACTACTGCATCCAAGTTCCCCTCAAAGTTACACATATCCTTGAATGCACTGACATTATTCTATTCAGTTAGTTAATATCAGAGATCTCTCTGTGGGAGTAGCTTTATTGAGAACAGAAGATTTCTTGTTTAAGAAATAGATTTCTTAACTGAGAAATTGTCATGGATTTTAAGGTTTTGTAGATTTTAAAGATCCATTTATGTTGAATTTAAAATTAAAGTCTAGTCTAGGAAATTATCATTAGTACTGCACTTTGTTTTATATATTTTATATATATATATAATACTTCTCTTATAGAAAGCCTGTTTATTTTTCCATGTCAGTGGAATTATCGACCTGACCACTGTATGTATGGCAGCAACTGCAAAGCAGCAGAGGATGAAGGAATCTTTGTTCTTCATGGAAATCGTGGCGTCTACCATGATGGAAAGCAGCCAGCTTTCAGGGCTGTGTATGAAGCAATAAAAAGTGTAAGTACTTCAGCCCCAGGAATAAAGCTGAAAAATAATGTACCATGAAGAAAAACAATCTATTATTTTTGAGAAAAATTATGTTTTTGAAATCTATGCAACAATCTGCCTCTGGGCCTGGTGTTACTTTGTTTATGCATAGTTCTGTTCGCAGGAGTTATTTACTTGGCTGCTGTCGCATCTTTTTTTAAGACAGCGATTTTCAAGTAATTTCCAATGTTGAAATATGGGGGAGCAAGACTTATTTTTCACTAAAAGTCAATAATAATGGCTCTTGTAATTAGTCTAATGTGTGTAGGAGTGTTTTTTTCTGGATTCTATAGCGAAGTTGCATCAATTAAGAACAGGACTCCAGCAGTTAATGAGCTCTGGTGTATTTAGGCTGTTCCTCCCCCACCCTATTCACATGAGCTGCGCTAGTAAGTTTCTTGTATGCACAATGTCCTTGATAGATCATAAGGCACTTGCTGCTATAAATTGTTGAGGTGCCAATCATCAGTGTTTTTCTTGTATGCTAATGCATATGAAGACATTTCAATTTTAAATGAAGTCCGATTCTGTTTTCTTTTTACTACCATGAGCATTCTCCCTTCCCCAACACCTCCCCTCCTGCCCCCCCCCCCCCCCCCCCCCAAGATTTCTGTAAGGAATAGAAACACTTTTTTCTAAAAAAATCACCTCAGGTAGCGCATCTCCTATATAGGAAGAAAATCAAACTGTTTTTGAATCTATCTTTGGATGCTATCGTTATTTAATAACAAAAGGCTCAGATTGCCAGATTAGTTTGTTTGAAAATGGTCAACCTCCGGGTTATCTTCTCTCTAATTGGGCTAAACCACAGGTGAGGATATATAACAGCAAGATTTTCTAATCAATGAATATGATAAAAAATAATAGTTTTGCTATTTTTTGACATACATAATTCTTGACTGAAAGGTTACATGACCCTAAACTCCTGCTAATATTGGCATTCATTTTGGGCAGGGTTTTCCACCATGGGAATTGGGATTCAAGTAAGTTTGCAAGTTAAATTTTAGAATCCTGAGACAGTAATACCTGCTCCAACTAACTTGTAACGTTATGTTTCTGCTTTCACAAGTCCCTGCTATGTTAGGTTATCCTCTGTCCTGGAGCATGCACATGTGCGCACGCGCGCATGCATGCATGGACTGAAATCGCATCACAGTTGGAAATGGTTTGGGTGCATCAGTCCAGGGCACACAGTAATAACTAGCTGTACAGTAATGCTGCAAATCTTTTTTTTTACCTGGTTGGTCTTCACTGCCCATGAAAATATAACTAAGATTCCTAGAGCTATTTCATGGTGGCACATGTAGGTAATTTAGTGAATCATAGTTTCCATTACCAAAGTTAGCTGCTTTGAAACGGGTTTTCATAATTTCTTTCCTGTTTTAAAATTCCTAATTCAGTAAGGTCTGAGAATGAGAGCACATGATATAGGGTCACTGACCAAAAAAGATAATTATACGTTTCCAAAGTCATTGGGATAAATGCGTGAAGAGAAATTTTGCTCCACAGGGACAGGTGGTGGAATGGAACTGGCTGAACTGATCTTGCAGAGAGCTCACATGGCTGTGATGGGCCAAGAATCCTCATCCTGTGCTGTAATCTTTCTATGATTCCAAATACGGAAGATAATCATACAACAGTTATGCCAAATTATGGTCGCCTTTTAATTACTTTGTGGTCAAAATTAATTTTGATTTATTTTCACTCTACATGCTCAGCTCCACTGTTTCCACACTTATCACCCAGCCAAAACCAAGAGAGACCTTCACATTCAGAAATATATAAACACTGTTCTTCAGCAGATTTGTACTCATACCAAGATATCCTTCTTGAAGAGTTTCTGTTGCTGCACTTGTATCATTTTATTTGCTTTTTTTTTGTTACAAAAGAAACCTTGAATTCCTGATTTTTTTTTCTCTCTCCTTTTTTGGTATAAATGTATTTTTCATTGCTTCTGGAAGCACCCCTCATCACATTATGAAACTAATTCAATCGACAATTCCATTCTTTAAATGTTATAACTCACATTTTCAAGAACCAAATGTAGTTTCTAATTTAATTGCAGTTTAAGGCTGTAGCATTTATACCCACTTGTTACAGTGACGTTGGGCAACATTTTGAAAATTCATAGCTAAATTTTTATGCACATAAGATGTTAGCTCATTACTTTTCCTTTGGGCCATGATGCTTATTGCTTTGACATCCTTTCCAGAATAATGGGTTTGTGTAACTTTTTTTTAAAAAAAATGCCTCCATAAACATATCAATATTGTGCTAGATTACTTTTTGATTCTAACCATGTATTCTATGTATTTATTCTCTGTATTAAGTTGATTTCAGTGCAACAGGCTCATTCTCTGTAAAAGCAGAAGTGAACATAAGCTTGTGGCTGTGATTTGGCATGTGCAGGTAGACAACCCTTTATCCGAAATCCGAAAAGGTCCAAAATCCAGAGGTTATTTTGTGAAATTTTTTTCTCATGAACAAGGATGTTTGGCGTGCAAACAGTTAACCCCACTCCACACCACTCGCTGCATGTCACTCAGATGTGACATGGGGGTGTTGTAGCCCAGCACTGGCAGGCCTCAATTCTATCTCAGGGCCCATTACTCTGAGTCTGCTGTTCGGTAAGCTGGTAAGCTTTTTTAAAATTTCACCAGTAAACTGTCACTTATTCTGAAATTCAAAAAATTCCAAATTCCAAATTCCGAAAACCAGCTGGTCCCAAGCGTTTTGGATAAAGGATTGTGCACCTCTAATACATTTGTGCAACTCGTTAACCTATCCTCAAATGGATAAAAGCAGTTAAAAAAAAATGGGATAATGTTCAGGATGGCAGGGTGCAATTAATGAGCTGTTATAAATTGATAAAGTGGTAGGTGGAGCAAAATGCAGGTAAGTGTGAAAATTATCCACTTTGGTAGGAAGAATACTTCTGAAAACAGGAGTAAATGTTGGAACATACAGGAATTTAGGGTATCCTTGTATATAAATCATTTTGTTAACAACAGGTAGAGCAACCCATTATGTTTTGTTCACCTTTTTTTGCAAGAAGGTTAAAGCACAAATTAGAGAGCTCATAATTTGATGCTTGTTTTAGTGGGGGTTGTGATGCATCATGCTTGTACTTGTATCGTTGAAGGTGGGTAGCACAAGTTTGGTGCTCCAGTTTATTGCCATGATTACAGCATAAGGCCAGACATCTTCCTAGCAGTTGGGTTACACTCAGTTCAGAGTATGTGATGTTGCTTTCTAATTTTCTTATTTTTGGAGTTAAAGATAACTGTGTAAACAAGTGTGGGAATTAATTACTTAATTGTATTAAAATGTGGTGTCGTGGTAGTGTCGCTTCTTCTGAGCCATGAGATTCGGGTTAAAGTCCCACCTGTTCCAGATGTGTCATAATGTCTTTACAGCTTGATTAAAATATCTAGACATTTCTTTTTTTTTCCAAAAATGTATAAAGGGGTCTTTTTGGTGCAGTGGTAGTGTTTCAGGTTGGTTCACGTCCCACTTGCTCCAGAGGTGTGACATAACAGGTAAACGTGATGAAAAAATATTTGTTGAAATGTATATAATTAAGGTGATTATCAATAAAAGCCAGTCGGGAGAAGAGAGGTATTTTGAATAAAATAGCAAGTACTGTATTAAGAAATCGGAAACTCTTATAAAGTGTGTTGGTTTCTGTTTTACACTTCACAAAAAAAACTCCAGGAATCTCTCGCACGTGATGCAGCCAGGCTATAATCTTGAAGGCAGATAGTCCCTCTACAAGGGACAGAGTGATGTTACTGCAATGTAAAACATGGAACTGGAGCACCAGAACAGTCATTTCCAGGGTGCAAACATGAATGATGAAGGTGGACAGGAGGAGATAGTTAATAGAACATCCTCAACTAGCTAGGAAGATCAGCTCTTGGGAGTTTGGACCCGACAACTTGGCAAAAAAGTTAAAAGATATCAATAAATGTTTTGAGGTTCTATGCCAGCATACCCTAAGTCATCGCCACATGACATCCCACCATAGCACCAATTTTCCGCACTGTTTAATAGACCACAGCCATATTACTCACATCTAATATTCAGATACTCTATCTTCATGCTCAGTTCCTTCATGTTGTCATCTATCCACCTCTTTACCACCACAAAGCACAGCTATTTTACTGCAGCATACACATTACCCAACCACAGCATTCCACACTGAGATTCTGACATCTGTCTTGCAGGGCAAAGCAGCACATAACTAGAGGAAACAGTGCAGAATTGGTGGATGACCAGGATGCTTGCCTCTTCTGAGCCCTATAAATGAAAATGCTCTCTGCATCCTTGTACTGGCTGTAATAGAACTTGTGGCATCCAATGTGACCAAGAACATTGATTATGACAGTTCCTGCCTTGCACTCTTTCTAACATCCTAGAACACAGACACCGATGAATAGACTGCTTGCGCGTGACTACAGAACATTTGTTTTCCTTACACCAACTTTCCACTCCTAATTTCCTATTAACCAATCAGGGAGAGGGAGACTGAAAAAGAGCAACAGGTATTGAAGTAGCCCAATGACTTGGGAATGCAAGTTACTTGGAGATCAGCATAAAGTAGGTATTAAAACACAGTAAGTCACCCTGGCAAAAATGAGCTGCAACCAGTCTAAGATCCGAATGTTTGATTTGCAAGTTCGATGTTCTGAATTCGGGCGAGGATATTGTCCAGGGCTTGCTTTCTTTTTAGCAGCCCAGCTGTCGCAACCTTGTGATGGGTTTGTCACCTATTCCTCAGTTCTTGCAGACATTTTGCAGTTGTTGACCTTTTAATAATTATCTGTAGTTTGAGTGGCCTATTTCTGCAAAGCAAATGCAAGGACTATTTTGCATTTCAGTGCTTGCTATTTGCAATGTGGCTTGTAAGTTGTCACACCTATGTGTTCCAAATTAGATATCCTGACACAGCGTCAGCCAATTTGGGTTGTTGAATACTAAACTGGTGTCCAATGTAGGCTTCCTGCACCCAGGGCACAATGTGTCCTGATAAAATGCCAGATTGCCATAGCACTGTTGGAGTTTGTGTTGAAAATGTGCAGAGCTTTGAGATAACACAATATGTACACTTTTGGATTCTTAGCCTAAAGAAGGATATACTTATCAAGATGCAAAGGATTCCTGGGATAAAAAGCAATTTCATTATGATGTGTAAAATTCTTAGACTTGACAGGATAGTTACTGAGAGGTTATCTCCTGTGGTTAGACAGTGTAAGAGTCATAGCCTGCATTTAACTGTGAACTTGGTGTACCAATGTTGCGACCAAATTAACACACAAGCCCACAATTGTCGATGCGAAAAACCAGTTGATATTACTTGTGACTCTTTAGGTGGTGAGCAGGCTCCTAATGGTGCTGAAGTCATCAAAGAGTTGGCAACCCTAAAGCATCCTCAGTTCCCCTGCAAGAAGTGGAGATTGTTGTTCGAAATGCAATAATAAATAAAACATTTGAACTGAGGACAAGCATCCAGGCTCTCCTGAAAGGAGAGCTGCTCTAAATTCCTTTTGAGGCTATGGGGCTGCCTTCGCACCCTGAGCTGTCCTCAGTAGGAATTATAGCCTTCAGCTCAGATTTTCACTCTTGGGCTGACACAGGGAGGTCACCGCCATGAAACTGATGGACTTCAATGTGGCAGCAAGCTACTCCGCCATTCTCAAAATTTCAAAAGCTCTGAGAAGTTACCTGTAATTGAGACTTTGATTTATGTAAGTCAGCTGTTCACCTCCAAACACTGATCACCATTCTAACTCCAAGGCACTGCTGAGAAATATCCCCCTTGTGCGACTGCAACGAGAGTTGGTAAAATTCAGCCAACAGTCTCAGGATAAAGGAGTTGCCACTTAAGATTGACAAGAAATTTCTTCACTGAGAATTGTGAATTCTTGGGAAAATCCATACCACAAAGTTGCTAGCACTTCGTGATGGAGTGTATTCTAGTCAAATTTTCTGGTACTAAGGGACTTGGACAGCAAAATTGAGTTAATCTGGAAGATTTCAACAAATGATAGATACAGGGGCTTCATTCCTTAATCCTGTTCCTATTTCTCTTGCTGCTGGTAGTGCTGCCTTTTGGACAAACTCTATGTCCCAAGAAGGAAGCTTTTGAAGTACCCTGTAGCCACCAGTATTATCTATGTGACTGGTATTCATGATCGTGTTAAGCTTTCATTTTAATTACACCACTAGGTTCAGAATTTTTTGTTGTGCAAATAAAAATTTCACGTGTTTGAGCTACACACAGATGAGCAGACATGTTGCTCCTGTTAGACTTTGTTTTGATAATTAGAAGAAAGTGAGGACTACAGATGCTTAGAGAATCAGAGTCGAAAAGGGTGGAGTTGGAAAAGCACAGCAGGTCAGGCAGCATCTGAATGGCAGGAGAGTTGATGTTTCGGGCTTGAGCCTTTCATCAGGAATGTTCTGAAGGGCTTGTGCTCAAAACATCGACTCTCCTGCTCCTTGAATGCTGCATTATCTGCTGTGTTTTTCCAGCTCCACTCTTTTCGACTTTATTTTGATAATGCTGAGTAAGCATCTATTATCATTTTTATTGAATGTGTGGCCTTGCTTGCAGTTTTTTCAGATGGACAGTCATTGTGTTGTGGAATTTTGAGTAGGGGAAGCCTAAAGCTCAGTTTAAAAATTATATTTGCAAAATCAAAATTAAAAAGTTAGACTTTCATCCTGAAATTGAAATACATGCTGTTTAAGCGTTGAGACAGTATTGATCACAACGGAAGTGTATTGCTATAAAATTTCGATTGCAGGCTATGTCCTGTGAGTATAATAAAATCAGTATATGCAAAGTGCTTTTATTGCTCAGTGCAATTTCCTTGATGGTCTTGTTTTGTATTCTGTGAATGTTATTATTAAGGTCAATACTCTAGAAACATAAAAGCCTTTTATTCTTAAAGAGCTTGAAAATGTTCTTTTGTAAAGGCTGTCGTGGCTTTCACACTACAAGACTAAATAAGCTTCTCACACAATCCGAAGAGACCACAGTGGATTTTATTGTCTAAGTTATATGTTAACAAAATATAACTTACTGTAAAATACAAACCATTAATGATTACATTCACTCGTGCTATTTTAGAGAGACAGGAATACAACACCATATAAAATGCTATAAATTGTTCTGTTGCACAAGTGTGGAGTGTGTCCCTTTTTAAGATTCTAAAATGTAATTGACAAAAAAGGCTGGTTGGTATTATCCAAAGAAGAATTTGAATTGAGAGCATTAATTCTAGGTTTGTTTGTGTTAAGGGGTAATATTTGGTCTGGATCGAATTTTTTCACCTGTTTGTAAAATTCTAGTCCTGCCTTTCTTCTTAATACTTGAGTATGGTATACAAATTCATACTAAATTGTGGAAGATTTTGGAGGGTAATGGACAAAAGTGTGAAGCTGTGATAAGTTTTTCATGTATTAGATCGAATGCTATTCAAATATTTGCAGAACGTTTTTGATTCAGAAATTTTTTGTGAACTATTTTGAAGGGTATACTAACATGTTCAAAGTAAATACAGACCTCGTTTTCAAAACGCATGTTTGTATGTCCTCCGTGTGTAAGCTAATACTTGTATGATCTAATTTCATGGTCTTTGTTTAATCAAATATACAAGAAATAGAATCATAGAATCCCTACAGTGTGGAAAGAGGCCATTTGGCCCAATAAGTCCACACCAACCCTCTGAAGAGCAACCCACCCAGACCCATTCCCCTACCCTATTACTCTACATTTCCACTGACTAACCCACCCAGCCTGCACATCCCTGAACACGATGGGCAATTTAACCTGGCCAGTTCACCTAATCTGCACATTTCTGAACTGTGGGAGGAAGCCAGAGCACCTGGAAGAAACCCAGGCAGACACAAGGAGAATGTGCAAACTCCACACAGACAGTTGCCTGAGGCTGGAATCAAACCCAGGTCCCTGGTGCTGTGAGGCAGCAGTGCTAACCACTGGGCCAGAAAAATGTATGATATAGCTATTATAAACTTGCAGGAATTGCATTGAAGTTATCAATCGTTCCACTTTTATTGTTCAACTTATTGAGGTCATAATTGACACAGAATTTAAACACTTCAACTCCCCTTCCCACTCCGCCAAAAACATGCAAGTCCTGGGCTGCCTCCGCCACTAGATTTTAGCCACCTGATCCTTGGAGGAAGACCACCTAATCATGTGGTTGGGGCCAAGATGAGAGTGGTGCTGGAAAAGCACAGCAGAGCAGGCAGCATCCAAGGAGCAGCAAAAGCCTTTCATCAGGAATGAGGCTGTCCGCCTCAGGAGTGGAGACCTAAATGGGAGGTGGGAGGGCTGGGAAGAAGGTAGCAGAGAGTGCAATAGGTGGATAGAAATGGGCGTAAAGGTGATGGGTCGGAGCGGTTAGTGGAAAGGAAGATGGACAGGTCATGAGGACAATGCTGAGCTGGAAGGTTGGAATAGGATAAGGTGAGGGGAGGGGAAATGAGGAAACTGATGAAGTCCACATTGTCCCCTGGTTGAAGGCTCACAGCCTCGTTCCTGATGAAGGGCTTTTGCCCGAAATGCCAATTTTTCTGCACCTCGGATGCTGCCTGACCTGCTCTGCTTTTCTAGCATCACTCTAATGTCCAGCATCTGCAGTACCCACTTCTGCCTATGTGTTTAGCCCTCCATCTTAGCACTGCCCTCTTGAAATATCCTACTTGTCCATCTTCATTCCCACCCATCCGCTCCATCCTCTGCTCGGACCTATTGCCATCGCCATCGCCATCACCCCCACCCTCATCTACCTATCGTGTTCCCAGCCACCAGCATCCCCGCACCCCACCGTCGACTCTTCTGCTCCTTTGATGCTTCCTGACTGGCTGTGCTTTTCCAGCACCACACTTTTGACTTTGATCTCCAGCACCTGCAGTCCTCACTTTCTTCAAAGAAATTAAAAAACAAAGGTAAACAGAGTTTATCACAGAAGTAAGATTTGATCATGTTTCAAATTAAAAATTGGCAGTGAAGCCCAAGAAATTATATAATTCTGTTAGCTTGTAATTTGTTGAAATGATGTCATAGTCACACAGCAAGGAAACAGACTCTGCAGTCCAACACGCCCAAGCTAAACTAGTCCCATTTGCCTGCATTTAGCCCATATCCCTCTAAACCTTTCCTTTTAATGTACTTGTCCAAAACACACTCAAATGTTGTAACTATCACATCTACCACTTCCTCTGGCAGTTCAGTCACATATGAACAACCCTCTGTGAAAAAGTTGCCCCTCTGGTCCCTTTTTAAATCTTTCTCCTCTCACCTTAAAAATATGACCCCTTGTTTTGGACTCCCCCACCCTAGGGAAAAGAACCTTTGCTATTCACCTTATCTGTGCCCTCATGATTTTATAAACCTCTATGAAGTCACCCCTCCTACACTCCAATGACAAAAAAATCTCAGCCTGCTCTTATAACTCAAACCCTCCATTCCCACCAACATCCTGGTAAATATTTTCAGTACTCTTTCCAATTTAATAATGATCTTCCTATAGTAGGGCATCCATCTGCTGCTACTCAGCCCATTGACCCAATTGTAGTTTCTAATCTTCCTCAGGTGTGAAGCTGCTACATTTTTTTTGATATGCCATTACCCATAAATGCAAAGCAGTGCTACAAAGTTTAATGAAGGAAGCTTTTTCAAGGTTTTCATTTGTATTTTGCTGTATTGAATAATTATACTGCTATCAATTCTAGCATGAAACCCTTGAACTGTTTCTATTTAAAGTTAAGCTTTCTGTACATTTTAATGTGTAATCCACTGTCAAAAATCTGAAGGAGAATCCTTGTTGCTGGAGTATGATTCCATGGGTGTCAGTCATCCAGCAACTCATTCTTGATGTTTTTAAGTTGTTCATGGGATTTATGTATTGCTAGCAAAGTCATCATTTATTTCCTATTGCTCATTGCTCTGGAGAAGATGGTGAGTTCCCTTCATTAACTAGTACAGTCCTCTGGTTGTAAGGATACTCACAGTTCTGTTTTGAAAGGACTTCCAGTATATTTGTCCACTGACGGTGAAGGATTGAGGATACTGCAATAACTAACTGACCTTAATATTTCAGAACAGAATGTTTGTGAGAGCAAAGTAGGTTGAGATGGAAAGACCAAAGTTCATGGCCATGCACACTGCCCTTTTCACTTCACAGATAACAGGATAGGGGTTGACTGGGGATGTGAGAAGGAAATAGGACAGGAACATACCACTATCCAAATGGTCTTAGTGGCACTGAATGCAATGGTTTCTGAAAGTAAGCGTAAGTGTTCAAGCATGTGTTGCCCCTCTGGTTTTCCTCTGCTCCCTGTGGTTATGATCAATAGAGAGAAACGTATTATTGCATGTTCAGTGTGTTTTGGTGATCAGCTTGCCACAACTGAGTAAGGGAGGATGGTGAAAGCATTGAGACTGGCATCAGTTGGTGTGGGAAAGCATCTTAATGTGAAGGCTGAATCCTGACTGCTAGAGACTAAACATGGGTGAGTGCCACAGGTATGGTGCATTGAAATGTGTGAGGGGGTGGCAGGTGGCACATGGAAAGGCATTTCTGATTTTGACTACCCGTACATGTAATTTAACCTCTTGTGCACTGAGAATTAGCGACCATAGTTTCCTGTGCTTTTCTAAAGGTGTTTTTTGAAAACCCCTTGGTCTCCTATGGAACTATGGCTTCTACCATCTGATGATCTCATGGAGTAAGACCTGGGAGCCCTATCTCTCTCTTCCTAGTTGCCCTTTTAAGGTGCTTCCCTTTTACAGCTAATTTCTTTACTGAGAGTCAGCAACAGTTTTCTTTATAATCAGTGGAAGCAGTGTCTATTATTTGCAAGGTTCACTCCATTAACTCACCTGTGATCCTTCAACAGCACTTTCCAAGCTCTTAACCTCTACCATCGAGAAGAACAACTATGGATTATTTAGTGGAAGTTGGCACAGATTTGTCAAAACTAAAGTGTTTGACAAGCTTGAATGAGTTTTCTGACAAGGTTAAAAAAATGGGTTGATGAGGTTAATGCAGTTGATGTGGTGTACATGAGCTTTACACAGATCTTTTACTATACTGTACTCTTGTCAGTGAAGACCATATTCTCTCTTTGTACAACAATTCAACTTCTAGAAAGAATGATGTGGATGGAGCCGAGACCAGTATTTTGTACTAGCTCATTACCACGTTTTATGAAATAATGTACCATTTGTCAAACAAGACAATGTTGGGAGAAAATAAACTCCAAATGGTGATTTAAAGGTTCTCCTTTTTCTGGTCCAGTTGGTACCCATGTTCTAATCCCTGAAAATCTGAGATACTGAAAGGTAGGTCATCCATCAATTAATGTTCAAAACTGATATTTGAAGACAGAATTAAGTTTGAACTTTCAAAAAAAAAATTAATGTCTGTTTTTATTTCAAATGTAAGAAATTCATTTGTCTTTTGTATATTGTTTTGCAATCTCTGCAGTATCCTTTTGGGGAAAATCCCATCCGATCACTCCTGCAACCGCTTCAAAATGAATTGCAGAAAACTACAAATACATATTGTGGAAGGATCCACCAGGTCTTCACAATGCAGCTGCTCAAAAGTCTAAGAACTTTACAGGATAAAATTTCAAGAACGTGAGATTGGTAAATGACTGAAGACTTTATTTTGTTCCAGTGTTATTTATATAGCGGCAGGGACCGGAGTTTTCACAAGACCTAAATAAATGACTGGTGGGTCTTAAAATATTGAAGTGAGGTAAGTGAAAGAGCTCAAAGCAAGTACTGTTTGTATTGAAACCTCAAGAATGACTTATGAATGTAATCATCATCTCATACCTGAGCACTAATTAACCTAAATTGAAGAATTTATTTAGTGGGAAACATTGTTTACAGAGAAAAGAATGTTATTCCATCATGTGAAGATTTGCTAGAGTTGTTGACAATCTTTATGACGTGCTTTTCATTGTGAAGTTATGGCAATTAATCTCTTATGTATTGCAAAGTAAATGCAGAAATGTCTTGCATGTTTATGACAATCAGGTTTTGAAGAGTGCACTGCATTAGGTGCTTTTTGGCTCCAATATAAGGATCAGTTAGGCTCAATTTCGACACTGTAATAAAGTGCAAAATCAGTGTTCTGAATAGATTGCTTGTCCATGATTGGTAGACACTGAGCAACTGAAAATAGTTAACTTCAATTCCAATCTTTCCAGTAATAAAAACATATTAGTCAACATACCCTATTTATTCTTTCATTTATCCTTTTTCATATTTGCATAAGTGGAATCAAATTACTTTTTGCATTGGTGAATTGAAGTGTGGACAGTTTACATAGATGAGCTTGCACTTGAAATATGAAGATGCAAAACTCAATAAATAACTTCACATCCAATTTAATACAAGTCAGTTGAAATTTGTTTTGTAGCTGATATAACAGGTAAAGAAGCCACCTTGAATGCACCTCCCAACTAGCTGCTTGACAGTTAATTAATAGATGTGGCTGAGTTTAGCAGGAGTCAGTCTTGCCACCAGCCCAATATTGTTTGAAATCTTTCTGGGAATTCTGTTTTTGAAGACTAAATATTTTGACTAATGGCATAAAATTGGAATAGAAGTAATTTAGAATTGTGAATACATATTTAAGATTTAACTTGTTTACATCACATTGCAATGTCAGATTCACATACTAATGTACAATCAGTAAATTTTGACAGGCAAGGCAGAAACAGTTCTGCATGAAATATTTACTTAAATTTCAGTGGAAATTCTAGAAGTAATTCATTTTTTTAGTATTGTAGGCATAACAAATGAGTGATAATGTGAAAACAACTGGATTTGTTCAATAGTTTGCTATGCTGAATCTTACTTTGGTTTCTTTACAAAGATTTGTCCATTAATTAGTTAGATTATTTCTTCCCTTTCAACTTCCCCTAAACTGATTGTGTGCACACTTTTTGCAAACCTGCTTTTGTCACAGCATTGTAGTGCTTATTGCCCTGGTAGATGTTACCAATGTTAGAACAGCAGGCTTGAAAATTGTCACAGTTGTAGGATTCTAACTCTGAAATCAACTTTATTCAAATTAGCTGAGTTGGGTTGTAAAAGAACAGAACACTGTTTACATCTGGCTTCGTTCTCTGGAATTCAGCTAACTTTAGTGTTTTTGTATTTAGAAATACTTGTTTGACATGATTAGTTTTGTAGTCTCTGAATATGTTGATAACTGGAAATGTGCTTAACTTTACCGCGTAAAGAAATCCTATGCTAATATTGCCCGGCATGGCAGTCTCTTAAAAGTGATTTTTGGAGAGCATTTGAATTATACGAAGTGTCTTGCTAATCACAAGTTGAATATCAGCTGTTAAATGCACTTCTTAAAACCAAAATAAGTTGGATAAATGCTTTTCAGTTTCTTTCTTAATACTTGGATATTTGCCTCATGTTTGGTGGTAAATTAAGAATTTTGAACCACTTCCGTTAGTGTTTATAATTTTAGTGCTTTCAAATTGAAATTTCTGGTGTAACATAGTTTTACAAATTAGATCAAGCTATTTGTAAACAGTTTTTTTTACATCTAGGTTATTTTTAATAATGAATTATATATGTCTAAACAATTGTAATGTTAAACATTAATATACAATTTTGTTCTTTTTTTACTGAAATAAAGTTGAATATGAAATCTAAAGTGAACCATTATTGCTCTGAGACGAAGTTGAGTGTTCACATCATTACTATTTTGCTGTATTGGAGGATGAAATAACAAGTTGCAATACAGTTCAAATCGCACAGATTTTTATTTTCAAAGGTATTCTGTCACTTTTTTTTCCACGACCACGCAAAGCAATATGAAAGCGTTGAGACTTGCACCATTTGGGATCAAGGACCCAAAGCTCTGTCCCCCAGGAATGAATACCCAAAGATTAAATGCAGGCAAGAACGTGCTCCTTTGAAATTGAGCACTGCTTTCCTGGAATCTGACCAACAGTGTAAAAATAACTATAATGAGCAGTACTAGTGATTCCTGGAAGAAACTTAGGAAACATCATGTGAACCTTCTCCAAAATATTACTTACTTTTTTTAGTATCACAATCCGTGGCAAAACTTCTGGAAATCTTAACAGTATTCGATCTGTACAGGACTGTTGTAATAGTGACCTTGAAGACTGGTAAAGTAGTTAGTGGCTGAATATTTTAACCAACGCTAGAGAAAAACAGCAAAATACAGTACGTGGATATCGTGGAAAATGGTTGGTTAAACTTGAAGGAAGACAGTTATATCATCGCTCCCCACCCTTTTCAGAGCAGAAGCTGAGTATCACAGATGATAAGTTTGTCAGCATTACAGCAGGCAGACAGCCAGCCTGCTTGTATGTCTTGAGTCAAAAGTAAGGGGACGCACATAGTTATTTTAATAAGTATGATAGTTTGACTTGCATTTGAGCTGATCCAATACAGCTGTTTAAAATAGTAAAAGGCATTCACATGGTAATAACTCCCCCCCACTGCTCAACAAATTACAGACAAGGGGATATAATGAAATTCTAGCTGCTCTAGGGGAAAAGCTTTAACCTTAGGCATGACATGGGGACTCTTCACCTTTCAAAGTATTTAGAACATTTTGCATCCATCTGCAAAGGTAGAAGGGCCTTGACTTAACTTCTCATTTATTCAACTCGCTCTTAATATGACACAGTCTAAGGAGGGTGGTTCGCATGTGAGATGAACTTTCTGCGGAAGTGGTGGATGCAGATACAATAACAATGGTTAAAAGAGATTTGGAAAAATACAGGAATAGGTAAGGTTTGGAGGGATATGGACCAGGAGCAGGTAAGTGGGGCTATTTCAGTTTGGGATTATGTTCGGCATGGACTCATTGGACCAAAGCATCAGTTTCTGTGCTTGTGTGACACTGACTCTGACTGCACTAATGTATCATGCTACATTTTGTACAAGTTGCTGAAGTGGTACTGGGGTCTTCAAGCTGTCTCATCTAACAATAACTTGGATTTAATGGCATTGTAAAGCCATTCATGCTTTGCAGGAGCATTATAAAATAAAATGAGATGTGTGGGCAGAGAGAGAGATGATGGGAGAGCTAATCCCCTTTCTCCTCGCATTTTTGTTATCTGCAACCAGATATTTTAGAGAATGATTTCAACCATTCAAATGTGACTTTCAGTGATAAAGCCAAAACAGGTTTTCAGATAAGTTTTAAACAGAAGATGTTACTTCACACAACACCCTGAAGTGAAACATGTTTACAAATAAAGATGAATTTTAGAGACAAGCCAAGCATTTAGATTATTTCAGAATTACAAGTAGTAAGTCATGTGTCCAACTTGTAATCTTTTTTAAGATGTAAGCATTGCAGACCTGGATGGGTGTTCTCTTTTGGTACTTTGAGTGAATAGAAGGTTAAAGTTTCTGGATGTTATTAGATTAGATTCCCTCAGTATGGATACAGGCCCAACAAATGCACACTGACCCTCCGAAGAGCAACCCACCCAGACCCTCACCCCATATTTACCCCTGACTAAGCCACCCAACGCTATGGGCAATTTAGCATAGCCAATTCACCTGACCTGCACACCTTTTGGATTGTGGGAGGAAATCCAAACAGTCCACACAGTCACCTGAGGCAAGAATTGAACCCGGGTCCCTGGCCCTGTGAGACAGCAGTGCTAACCATTGTGTTACTGTGCTGCCCAATGCTATGGTCAAGTACTTATTGTTCATTGGTGAAGACAAATCCGTTTCTTGCATTCTCTCTTTCTCTTTCCTGCACTCTGGCCTCCAGTTAATTGGATGTTTAGGCAGTGGTACGTTGTCCTTGATAAAGGTATGAACCCCTTTGTCCTCCTGATTGCCAGGCTGACTTGTTAGCTTCCCTTGTTGACTATTATGAGCTCAACTACCTTCCAGCTACTCTGACTTTTCTGATGGCAAGCTTTAGTGCGTGCCATTGTCAATAAAATGGTTTAGACCTGGGGTGGTGGTTAATCCATCAATATACCAGTTATGATTAGCTTACTGAAGGATGTGATTTGACATTGTTTTCCAGGATGTGACATGTCTAGCAGCCATTTCATTGTGTTGAGAATGATGATGATGATGATTACCTGAAAAACCTACCTGCATTTTAAGTAGCCACCCAGATATGTTGTGACCCCATCCAGAAACCAGGAATGAAATTCACCTGATCTTTTGGCAAACATTTTGAGAGTTGTCAAGTCATATATAACACAGAAACAGACCCTTTGGTCTAATTTGTCCGCCACATTTAAAAATCACGCAACACCAGGTTAGAATCCAGCAGGTTTATTTGGATGCACTAGCTTTCGGAGCATCTAAGGCCTCTTTAACAGGTTGCATGAGACTTCCAGGGAATTGACAGATGAGCTAACCTTCCTTCTGTTCTGGCTACAGTCAACCTATGCCTGGTGACTCAAGATGGGTGCAATTCTGTTACCGTCTAAAATGCACCACTGGTGTTTGAGCTGGAGTATGTGAATGTGTGGGTCTCTAGTAACTCTTGCACTTCTTGTGAGTAACCACTGACTGACCAGGTGGTTCTTGGTATCTCAAAGCAGAAGGCTGATGAGAGCAAAGTGAGGCTGTTTGTTTGGAAAGACTAAAGTTCACGACCATGCAATCTGCATCTTTCAACTCTCAGAAAACAGGTTGAGATGGGATGAGAGAAGGACTAAGACAGAAACATACCATAATCTAAATGGTTTCAGTGTTACTGAATGCAATTTAGTAAAAACTTGTACCCCAACTTTGAGACAGAATGGGTTGGTTGGAACTCAGACAGTTTTTAACCCAGGATGTTATCACACAATTAAACTATTCATTCCCTGTAATATTTAATAATCCTTCCAGGCAAATAAGCATCTTGTAAGTTATTATTTGAAGTCCTGTAAATTTCAAGTGAAAGCTAACAGTGGTACAGAGAATTTTTCCACTGCCCCTTTAATGATGACTTGCATTCATTGTCCATCATAAGTAGAAGGCATGAAGAGAAATCCTAAGGAAACCTGTATTCTATTCCTTATTTCCAAGTTAAACTTTGGAACCCAGCAACAAGAGTAAGCCATTCAGCCCTTCAACTCTGTTCTTCAATCTAATACAATCATGACTATTCAACACTTCAATGCCTTTTATCCACACTATCCTTAGTCCTTTACACTATTGGTAATAAGAAATCAGTTAATCTGTATCTTTAAACATACTCAAAGTCTGGTGAACCTTGGTTGCCCACTCTCCGGCAATAATATCCGACCTCAGATAAGGAGACCAAAACTCCACATATTACTCCAGGTGTAGTCTAACCAAATTTATATCTTAATTTGAAACAAAAGTGCACTATCCCTGTACTGAAATCCTCTTGCACTCCAGGCAAACATTGCCATTAGCCTTCCAAGTAGCTTGCTGGACTTGCATGTTAGCCTTCAGTGACCATTTGGCTAAAACACCTCGTTTATTTTGTTTATCTATGCTTTTCAACGTCTTGCCATTTAAGAAAAACTAGGCACATTTGTTCCTCTTACCAAAGTGGATAACCTAGTATTGTATTTCATCTGCTATGTTCTGTCCTCTCATTAAGCCTCTCCAAAGCCTTCTGAAGTTGCTTTTATGTTTTCCTCACAACACACATTCCTATTTAGCTCTTACCATCTGCAAATGTGTAAATATTAGAATTGGACAATTGGATAGTCAATTCTTAATTTAAGAGCAGTCATTCTGTCAGAGACCTAACAAAAACAAGTCCATGCTGACTATAGACAAACGGATCATTTTTATCCAAGTGTCTATTTGTCACTTTCAGAATGAAATCTATCATTTTCCCTTCAAATAATGTAAGCATAAGAGGTCTTGTGGTATCTAGTTTTCTCTCTCCCTCAAATAGAGGTGTGATGTTTGCTAGCTTCCAAACTGCAGATGTTATTCCAGACTCTTTAGAATATTTGAAGATAGTTTATGCATTAATCATGTGTATAACTGACTTGTTAATGTCTGCAGCACAACCTTCTTACTAATTCTATTTATTTTTCAATTTGTGACGATACTATTGGCTTTAAAATGTGTGTTTTGTCCTTTTTTTGTTGAAGAGATGTTTTAAGACAGAGATGCAGAGCTATCCTTTCAAAGTCAATAAAGTTAACAGCTTGTGAGGCCTTGGGTTTTTATTTAAATTACAACAATAGGAGCAGCATGAATGGACGGAGTCAGGCTTCCACAGAAGCAGGATTTTTACTTTAGCTTTCAATAGTTGTTTTCTCTCTCTCTCCTTCCCCTACAACTAAAGACTAAAAAGCTAAAACTTCTCTGCCCCAATTTTCTCTTGGTGTTTATTCCTCCTGGACTGGAGAAATACCACATGTGAAACAATTTATTTTACTGAATTTGCCTTTGCCAAGTGTGTGTGGGATGTTACTATATTGGACCAGTTGCTCTAAGTAGTTAAATTATTGATTATTTTGTTAAGATTTTCAATCAAGTTAAAGTTCTACCAATTCCTCTTATGTTTGTACTTTAACTGTAGGGCAAGAATGAAGTGTGTTTTGCTTAAAACTGAGTAGTGTAACCAATCGAATTACATCTGGAACATAGCACCTTACACTCGCCTTTAAATAAGATATTTGAACGGGGTTTGGTCTGGTCCATAATAAATTGAGGGAAAAGGAAAACTTAACATAATAATATATTAACGGCCAAACAACATCTGTTCCCATATAGTAATATTCCATAAACGCATCCTCGATAAAGGCAAATTCAGTAAAATAGATTGTTTCATATGTGGTATTTCTGCAGTCCAAGAGGAATGAACACCAAGAGAAAATTGTGACAGAGAGGGAGCCTAAGCTTTTAGCTGGAGCAGGGAGGGAGGAACAGCTTCCACAACCAACTTCAAAACCCCAACAAGTACTGAAAGCCAAAATAAAACTGTGGTTGTGTGGGAGCCTGACTCCACCCACTCATGCTGCTTTTATTGTTCCAACTTTTTTTAGAAAGCCGCAAGGTGCCTCAAGCTGTTTATTGACTTTAAAAGGACTGTTTGGCACATCTAGGAGAAAGTGAAGACTGCAGATGCTGGAGATCAGAGTCTAGATGTGTGGTGCTCAAAAAGCACAGCAGGTGCCAAGCACAGCCTCCGAGGAGCAGGAGAATCGACTATTTGGGCATAAGCCCTTCATCAGGAATCTGTCATAAAATCTCTCCAAGCAAAAATCAGGATAAAATACACCACTTAAAGCCATGGTATCATCACAAACTCCTCATTCTCCCTAATCAATTGGCTCTGATTCTAGCAGACTTTTTATATCTTGCTCAATGAAAACAGACACATGGTAATCATGTACATTCTGTGCCTTTCCTCTAATCCCCATTGTAAATTCTCATGTGTCTGCTTTTATGAGGTCATGTTTATCTTAACAAAAGGTTTCTTTTTTACATTGTTTTACAAGCTTTTGCAGCCCATTTGTTTGACGCTTATTTTTGCTGGATTGTGCACCCGTTCTATTTTTATTAGTTTATTCTTAAATATTACATTTGCAATTTCTGGCAACTTTGCACCTTTTATAAGATCCTTAATTTCCTTTGTCAGTCAGAGTTGACCAATGGTTTGATTTGGGTTTTCACACTGGAGAAATATGTAGTTGCTGTAAGCAATGTAATGGTTCTTTAAAGACTGACCATTACTTCTATATGGTCTTGTTTCTTAATGCGTTTTCCTAAACCACCTCAGCCAACTTGTGCCTCATTTTTTTTAATGTTTTCCCATATTCAAGTCTAACACCCTTGGTTTAGATTGAACTACAGTTTGTTTTGTAAGTGTAGTTCTTCTAACCTGGTAATATTAATTGAATCTACCTTAACTACTTCCACAGAATACAGTAGTCAACACTTTCAACTTGCAGACAAACTAAGACTTCCAGAATACCCCCCCCCCCCCCCCCCGCCCCGCTTCCATATTATATTCTTCTAGAAAATTAAGTATATTTTTACTTGAACCATTATCCTTAAGAAGCTTTGAGTTGACACCAATATCCCACTTCTTTCACTATTTGGGGTTTTTCTGTTATCAATATAATTCCTCTCCCTAATATTACATTTTGTTTTATCCACCCATCCAGCTAATTCATCTCTGCCCTCCTGCGATTTTGAAGAACTGACTTTATGTTTGCCACTACCCAGAGTTCTGACACAAGTTTGGGTGGCACAGGGGCACAGTGGTTAGCACTGCTGCCTCACAGCGCCACACACCCGTGTTCAGTTCCCGCCTCAGGCAACTGTCTGTGTGGAGTTTGCACATTTTCCCCATGTCTGCGTGGGTATCCTCCGGGTGTTCCGGTTTACACACTCAGTCCAAACATGTGCAGGCTAGGTGAATTGGCCATGCTAAATGGCCCGTAATGTTAGGTGAAGGGGTAAATGTAGGGGAATGGGTCTGTGTGGGTTGCTCTTCGGAGGGTCGGTGTGGACTTGTTGGGCCGAGGAGCCTGTTTCTACACTGTAAATAATCTAATCTAATGTAAAAGGTTTCCTTCCAGAGTTTTCAAAATTATCATAAGCACCTCTAATTTATTTTACTTTCATTTATCTTTGAATTTGAGCGACAAGGTCCTTCTGTGTGGTGAACTCTTGAATGCTGTTTCACTTTAAATAGTATACCACCACTAATCATTAAATAGCCATTTGTGTTTGTTCCAAAATCCAAATAACTATCTCCGCAGTGAAAACTACTGATCACTGTAGAGCCTCGTTGTTGTGGTTCTGTTCGCCGAGCTGGGAATTTGTGTTGCAAACGTTTTGTCCCCTGTCTAGGTGACATCCTCAGTGCTTGGGAGCCTCCTGTGAAGCGCTTCTGTGATGTTTCCTCCGGCATTTGTAGTGGTTTGTCTCTGCCGCTTCCAGTTGTCAGTTCCAGCTGTCCGCTGCAGTGGCCGGTATATTGGGTCCAGGTCGATGTGTTTGTTGATAGAATCTGTGGATGAGTGCCATGCCTCTAGAAATTCCCTGGCTGTTCTGTTTGGCCTGCCCTATAATAGTAGTGTTGTCCCAGTCGAATTCATGTTGCTTGTCATCTGCGTGTGTGGCTACTAAGGATAGCTGGTCGTGTTGTTTTGTGGCTAGTTGGTGTTCATGGATGCGGATCATTAGCTGTCTTCCTGTTTGTCCTATGTAGTGTTTTGTGCAGTCCTTGCATGGGATTTTGTACACTACATTGGTTTTGCTCATGCTGGGTATCGGGCCCTTCGTTCTAGTGAGTTGTTGTCTGAGAGTGGCTGTTGGTTTTGTGTGCTGTTATGAGTCCGAGTGGTCGCAGTAGTCTGGCTGTCAGTTCGGAAATGCTCCTGATGTATGGTAGTGTGGCTAGTCCTTTGGGTTGCGGCATGTCCTCGTTCCGTTGTCTTTCCCTTAGGCATCTGTTGATGAAATTGCGCGGGTATCTGTTTTTGGCGAATACATTGTATAGGTGTTCTTTTTCCTCTTTTTGCAGTTCTGGTGTACTGCAGTGTGTTGTGGCCCTTTTGAACATTGTCTTGATGCAACTTCGTTTGTGTGTGTTGGGGTGGTTGCTTTCATAGCTCAGGACTTGGTCTATAACTATGTATACAATGTATTCGCCAAAAACGGATACCTGCACAATTTCATCAACAGATGCCTAAGGGAAAGACAACGGAATGAGGACATGCCGCAACCCAAAGGACTGGCCACACTACCATACATCAGGAGCATTTCCGAACTGACAGCCAGACTACTGCGACCACTCTGACTCATAACAGCACACAAACCAACAGCCACTTTCAGACAACAACTCACCAGAACGAAGGGCCCGAAACTCAGCATGAGCAAAACCAATGTAATGTACAAAATCCCATGCAAGGACTGCACAAAACACTACATAGGACAAACCGGAAGACAGCTAACGATCCGCATCCACGAACACCAACTAGCCACGAAACGACACGACCAGTTATCCTTAGTAGCCACACACGCAGATGACAAGCAACATGAATTTGACTTGGACAACACTACTATTATAGGACAAGCCAAACAGAGAACAGCCAGGGAATTCCTAGAGGCATGGCACTCATCCACAGATTCTATCAACAAACACATCGACCTGGACCCAATATACCGGCCACTGCAGCGGACAGCTGGAACTGACAACTGGAAGCGGCAGAGACAAACCACTACAAATGCCGGAGGAAAGATCACAGAAGTGCTTCACAGGAGGCTCCCAAGCACTGAGGATGTCACCTAGGCGGGACGAAACATCTGCAACACAAATTCCCAGCTCGGCGAACAGAACCACAACAATGAGCACCCGAGCTACGAATCTTCTCACAAACTTTGAACTATCGAGCCTCCAAACACACATGTGCCTGTCTCAGTGAATGGAAGGAGTATTGAATCTGACAAGAACTGATATATTACGTAGCTAGTTTTGTATAGAAGCCTGTTTTATGATGGTGAAACAAAAACAAAGGTAGACAAAACTAAGTCCTGACTGCATTTTAAAAGCTCTTTATTTTACAACTGCATAAAAGAAAAGTTAAACCTATATTTAAAATAATAAAAGGCCAAAGAGATATTTCACATTGAATAAGGTTAAGCGAAATCTGAAGCAATTATCTGCACAATAACTTCAAACTCCATTTAAGACTGCTAGCTCAACAGGAACTGATTCTTGAATTTCAGGATATAGTTAATAGATGCAATTATCTGTTATAAGCATGTGTATAATAAGTGAAACTAGCTACAACTAAATCTTCATTTATAGTGCCTCTTTATAACATTTCCAATTCAGGTTCATGATATCCAGCATGAATAAAAGAAAATCTGTATAGACAATATAGTCTGCTGTTTTAAGATGTTATATTGTACAGAATAAAAATAGTTAACAGCAACAAAATTTGGCCAAACTTTATTGATTTATAACATGATCTTGGGGCCCAATTAGAGTTTATTTTTTAAATTGCTATTTAATATTAGAACAGTAATCTCACTAAGCCTTGAAGTCTTTGCCCTCTATTTAATGTTGCAGTAGTGTACAAAAATAACACTTTGTGAATTGCTTTGGCACTTGATTTCAAAACTATAATTTTTTTACTGGTTCACTCATGCTTTATTATTTATACAGTTTTATTGTGTTAATCGTTTACTTTTTCCACAAAAAGTATGGGATGCTGTAGATGGAGGGTTTTTACATTTTAAATATTAATAGTAAGATGTTCAGAGTAGCTCAGTGACCATAAGCCTGTTTTGAATAATTGATCTTGTTTTACAGTCAGTGATAAATTTGAACAAAACCTGTTGTCTCCCAGTTCATATATTGTCTGGCTATTTACAAATGATGCGTCAAATAAATTTACAACTGGTGGTTAAACTGTGTAATGGAGGTCATAATACCCTTTTACAATGCATATCCCAAATCCACATAGCTGCGACTTGTTCAAGCAGTCAAATACTTCATGACCAACCTGCATTTCAGTCTGTCTTCTGTTTTGCAGGTGATGTCCTAGACATGTTGTGAACATACACAATTTGTTCCTTCGACTTGGTTTGGTTCCATTTGAACTCTCAACGCATCTGTAGCAGCATTTTTTTTTTTGGACCCTTGATTGTCTAGTCTGTAGTTTGTATAAAACCTCTTGAAAACAGGCCCACACTGTGTCTTACATAAGAATGAAATTCAAATATATTTTGGGAAATTGGTTTAGAATTTTAAAAAAACTGTCAGGCAATTGCTGTAACCTGGCATGAATCAATATGAGGTTTCAGAGAGGTCCATGGTCAAATGTTATAAAAACTGCCATGGATTATGATGGCCCTTTAGCTTAATCTTTTTATTTTCCATTCTCTGAATACAAACGTTGCTCAGAAGGCCAGCATTTATTGTTTGTACCAAGTTCCCTTGAGATGGTGTTGGATTAATTTTCCAGCAATTTGATACAAGTGAATGGCTTGCCAGAGCTCTTCAGAGGGCAATTAAGAGTCAATCATGTTAGCGTGGCTGCAAGGTGTTTCCTTTGACTCATGCAATTGCAGTATTTTTTTAAAACAAGTTTTCACAAATTTAATGACCGTGAGCTGTTTTGCGAGAAGCAATAGATAAAAATTTAATAAGAGCTCCCCTGAATATCTTGCTTGAATTTCAGTTGCTCACTTTTATTTACTGAAGAGAACAAATACTCTTGTGTGGTACTTGATGCGGTGCAAATGCCTACTTTGTAATATTAGAAAGTGATATCAAACTAGTTGCCAGACTGTATAGCTGTTGTACAACCAACTTGGATTGCATTCCATTTATATTGTCAGTCAGAGGATGGAACAGGCTCCACGTCTGCAACCATCAAGTTCACACTATAAAATTAATGTAAACTTGACAAATTTGTACAGTGGTGCCTTCCTGGCACAAATGAGGCCTACCCCTCGGGACCAATTTGAAAACCGAACTGTGTAAACTGTCAGTGGATCCAATGCTGGATTAACCATTGAAAAATGTGCATGACCCGGAGCCAGCTGGAGAAACAGATTAGAATGAAAAATGGCCTAATCAGGGAATTGGGCTCACCCTGGGGACAAAAAACTCACGCTGCTTACTTTGTTTAGAATAAAAGGTGAAAATCTCCAACTTCATTATGTTGACAACAAGCTTCACTTTTTATTTACTTGGGTTAAAACGACTTCAATGTTCGTAATGTCACAGTGAAAAATAAATTGTAATTTCTGCAAGCCGTTGGAAACAGCTTGTCGACTCTTACTACATATGCTGTTGTGAGGAACTGACTCATGTTAATGTTTCTGAATGATGTGCTCATTAATACAAAACATGATTAGAAAAGAAAGCTCACTTTGCATTTATAAGGTTCCTAACTATGAATCCACAAAACCAATCCTATTGTAGCATGCAGAAACTCAGTCTCAAAGTATTAAGTAAGCAAGCAATGAAAATGGAGTTAAAAATCACACAACACCAGGTTATAGTCCAACAGGTTTAATTGGAAGCACACTAGCTTTCGGAGCGACGCTCCTTCTCCGAAGGCTAGTGTGCTGTTGGACTAAAACCTGGTGTTGTGTGATTTTTAACTTTGTACGCCCCAGTCCAACACCGGCATCTCCGAATAATGAAAATGGAGTGCCAGTTAATCGGGAAACTTTGCTGAATTCAACATTAAGCCCCCCTGAGTATGTTTAAAATGCAGCACCTTGCATTTATCTGAATTAAACTCCATCTGCCACTTCTCAGCCCATTGGTCCATCTGGTCCAGATCCTGTTGTAATCTGAGGTAATCCTCTTTGCTGTCCACTCCACCTCCAATTTTGGTGTTATCTGCAAACTTACTAACTGTACCTCTTATACTCGCATACAAATCATTTATGTAAATGACAAAAAGTAGAGGACCCAGCACCAATCCTTGTGACACTCCACTGGTCACAGGCCTCCAGTCTGAAAAACAACCCTCCACCACCACCCTCTATCTTCTACCTTTGAGCCAATTCTATATTCAAATGGCTAGTTCTCCCTGTATTCCATGAGCTCTAACCTTGCTAATCAGTCTCCCATGGGGAACCTTGTCGAACGCCTTACTGAAGTCCATATAGATCACATCTTCTGCTCTGTCCTCATCAATCATCTTTGTTACTTCTTCAAAAAACTCAATCAAGTTTGTGAGACATGATTTCCCATGCACAAAGCCATGTTGACTATCCCTGATCAGTCCTTGCTTTTCCAAATGCATGTACATCCTGTCCCTCAGGATTCCCTCCAACAACTTGCCCACCACTGAGGTCAGGCGCACTGGCTTATAGTTCTCTGGCTTGTCTTTACCGCCCTTCTTAAACAGTGGCATCACGTTTGCCAACCTTGGGTCTTCTGGCACCTCACCTGTGACTATCGATGATACAAATATCTCAGAGAGAGGCCTAGCAATCACTTCTCTAGCTTCCCACAGAGTTCTCGGGTACACCTGATCAGGTCCTGGGGATTATACACCTTTATGCATTTCAAGACATCCAGCACTTCCTCTTCTGTAATCTGGACATTTTGCAAGGTGTCGCCATCTATTTCCCTACAGTCTATATCTTCCATATCCTTTTCCACAGTAAATACTGATGCAAAATATTCATTTAATATCTCCCCCATTTTCTGTGGCTCCACACAAAGGCCAGCTTGCTGATCTTTGAGGGGCCCTATTCTCTCCCTAGTTACCCTTTTGTCCTTAATATATTTGTAAAACCCCTTTGGATTCTCCTTAATTCTATTTGCCAAAGCTATCTCATGTCCCCTTTTTGCCCTCCTGATTTCCCTCTTAAGTATACTCCTACTTCCTTTATGCTCTTCTAAGCATTCACATGATCTATCCTGTCTATACATATGCTTCCTTTTTCTTAACCAAACCCTCAATTTCTTTAGTCATCCAGCATTCCCTATACCTACCAGCCTTTCCTTTCACTCTGACAGAAATATACTTTCTCTGGATTCTTGTTATCTCATTTCTTAAGGCTTCCCATTTTCCAGCCGTCCCTTTACCTGCGAACATCATCCTCCAATCATCTTTCTAAAGTTCTTGCATAATACCGTCAAAATTGGCCTTTCTTCAATTTAGAACTTCAACTTTTAGATCTGGTCTATCCTTTTCCATTACTGTTTTAAAACTCATAGAATTTTGGTCGCTGGCCCCAAAGTGCTCCCCCACTGACACCTCGGTCTCCTGTCCTTCCTTATTTCTGAAGAGTAGGTCAGGTTTTGCACGTTCTCTAGTAGGTACATCCACATACTGAGTCAGAAAATTGTCTTGTGCACAATTAACAAATTCCTCTCCATCTAAACCTTTAACACTATGGCAGTCTCTGTCGATGTTCGGAAAGTTAAAATCCCCTACTGTAACCACCCTATTATTCTTACACATAGTTGAGATCTCCTTACAAGTTTGTTTCTCAATTTCCTTCAGACTATTGGGGGGTCTATAATACAATCCCAATAAGGTGATCATTCCTTATTTCTCAGTTCCACCCAAATAACTTCCCTGGATGTATTTCCAAGAATATCCTCCCTCAGCACAGCTGGAATGCTATCCCTTATCAAAAAAGCCACTTCCCCCTCCTCTCTTGCCTCCCTTTCTAGCCTTCCTGTAGCATTTGTATCCTGGAACATTTAAGCTGCCAGTCCTGCCCATCCCTGATCCATGTTTCTGCAATTGCTATGATATCCCAGTCCCATGTTCCTAACCATGCCCTGAGTTCATCTACCTTCCCTGTTAGGCCCCTTGCATTGAAATAAATGCAATTTAATTTATTAGTCCTACCTTATCCCTGCCTGCCCTGACTGTTTGTTTGACTTGCTTCTGTTCTCAACTGTACCAGTCTCAGATTGATCTCTTTCCTCACTATCTCCCTGGGTGTCCCCCACCCAATCTTCCTACTTTAAATCCTCCCAAACAGTTCTAGCAAATTTCCCTGCCAGTATATTAGTCCCCTTCCAATTTAGGTGCAATCTGTCCTTCTTGTACAGGTCACTTCTACCCCAAAAGAGATTTCAATGATCCAAAAATGTGAATCCTTCTCCTATACACCAGCTCCTCAGCCATGCATTCATCTGCTCTATCCTCCTATTCCTGCCCTCACTAGCTCATAGCACTGGGAGTAATCCAGGTATTACTACTGCTTAGCAATTTACCTGTTTATTACTGTTTACCTTTTTAAATTTCTGCCTAATTCTCTGTATTTTCCCTTCAGAATCTCAACCTTTTGCCCACATTGGCACCAACAATATAGGAAGGGGAATGACCTCTTGCTGGCCCCTCTTCCCCCATGAGAACATTCTGCACCTTCTTTGAGACATCCTTGATCCTAGCACCAGGGAAACAACACACCATTCTGGTTTTTTCTTTGTTGGCTACAGAAACGTCTGTCTGTACCTCGAATTACAGAATCCCGTACCACAATTGATCTCCTGAAAGCCAACATACCCCCTGTTGCATTAGAGCCAGTCTCAATACCAGAAACTTGGCTGTTTGTGCTACGTTCCCCTGAGAATCCATCATCACCTTCCCCCCCCCCCCCCCCCCCCCCCCCCACTACATTTTCTGAAACCGCTTGAGTGCTTTCTCTCCAGTTTACCTCTCCCCATTCCATCATGCATTTGATGTTGTTCCATTCATGGCCTGGTTTGTGTGGTATGCATGATTAGTCTACTATTGAAAGTTCTGCATATTTTCAGTCTAGTTAACAATACAGGAAATAGAGATGATCTTTTAAATGCTGAATACAAGAAGCACACACCCAGTTTGTTTCTTGGTGGTACCACTAATTTTCGCATTAGAAGGTGATGTGTAATGTTGGCATATATTACCATCCCCAGTTACTACGGAGCAGATTGATGCAACTGTGTTGTTTGCTCGGCCACTTGAGCAGCAACCACGTTTGTGCAGTGTTGGATTGGGTAAGGGCAGCAAGTTTCCTTCTCTAAAGAATGTTGGTGAGTCAATTGGTTTTCTATGACAAAACATCAGCATCATGGTGACATTTTGCCAGGCGATTTTCTTTTTTGAGATTGCCTTCTTTTTAACCAAATCATAAGGCAGACGCATACAAGAAAACATGACCATAAAGAGAAGAAAAAGCTGCAAGCTATGAAGAATTGAAGAGCTATGCAACTGAAAGGAACCAGAGAAACAGCTCTGGGAAGCTGAAGAGTTTGTTGTCCTCAGAACATACATTATATTCTGATAAACATGCAATTTTTCAAACATACATGGGGTGTGATTATTTCTGATGAGCATTCCCTAATTGCTATAGAGAAGTTGGTAGTGAGCTGCTTTACTGAACCAATGCAACATATGTGGTATGTGTTTACACTAACAGTGCTGTTAGGAGCAGAGTTACAGGAGTTTGACTGTGTCAGCAGAGTAAACACAATACGTTTCAGAATGGTGTGTGATATGGAGAATTTTTACATTGTTTAACCCTAACTCTATTGGACTTTTTTTTTTTCTCTCCCCTGGTGTTGTACTTCTTGAGTGAACTACACTTATTGACACAAGGGCAACAATGCCACCATACCCCTGACATGTGCCTAGTAGACTGTCCTTCCATTCTAGACCTATCCCAAGCCAGGGAAACATCTTTCCTGCACCTACTCTGTTGAACTTGGTCTTGCTTAGTCAAATGCCACTTCAATAAGGTGAAGGACCTTATTGAAATTTGTCTAAATTTGCAATGAGGCTATAATGAGGTCAGGAGCTGAGTGTTCTGGCAGAATACAAACTGAGGATCAATGATTATTGCTGAATAAATTCCACTTAAAAGTACTCGGCATGCCTTTCATCACTCTGAGTCATAAGAGTCACAGCACAAAAAAAAGGCCCATTGACCAGTTGAGTCTGCAAGAGCACATCAAAAACTTCTTAAATGTTATGAAGGTTTCTGACTCTACCACTTCATGGACAGAGAGTTCCAAAATACTGCCACACTCTGAAAATTTCTTTCCTCACATCTCCTCTAAACTTCCTGCCCCTTACCTTAAATCTATGTGTCTGATCATTGATACCTCCACCAAGGGGAAAGATATCTTCCTGTTTACCCTACCTATGCCCCTCCTAATTTTATACATTTCAAACATCCCATATCAGTCTCCTCTGCTCCAAGAAAAACAACTCCGCATATTTCTCTTCATAATTAAAACTCTCCAACCCAGACAACATCCTGGCAAATCTCCTCTGGACAGTCTCCAGTGCAATCGCATCCTTCCTATAATATAGATTCTAGAGCTATGCACAATTTTCCAGCAGTGGCTTAACACGCATCATATACAGAGGAACCTGAATTATCCGGCATTCGGCTATCTGAACATTGGCGAATCCAGCAAGATCGCAAGGTCCCAATGCTCGGCTAAACTATTTATCCGGCATTCGATTATCCGGAATTTCATTAACCGAGCGAAATACTCCTTGCACTTGTCCTTCAGCTAATCGAGGTTCCTCTGTACAATACCTCTGTTTTTAAATGTTACATTTCAGCTGATAAAGGCAGATATCCCTATCCATTTTACCTCCCTGTCCTGCTACCTTAAAGTACTGATGGACACGGACTCCAAGATCCCTCTAATCCTTGGTGCTTCCTAGGATCCAACCATTCAATATGTATTCCATTGTCCAAAAAGTGTGGTGCTGGAAAAGCACAGCAGGTCAGGCAGCATCCAAGGAGCAGGGGAGCAATTTTTTGCGTATAAGCCCTTCGTCAGGAATATTGGGGGTGGGGGTTGGTGGCGGTATGAAGGGGATGAGAGATAAATAGGGAGGTGGGGTGGTTGGTAGCTGGGAAGATGATAGATGGATGCAGGTGGGTGGGTGATGGTGGTAGGTAGGTAGGGAGGGTGGAACGGATAGGTGGGAAGGAAGATGAATAGGTAGGACATTTCATTTTATATTTCAAAGTTGGAGTCTTGGATCTGAGATGAGGTGGGGGGGAGAGAAGATTTGGAAACTAGTGAAATCGATGTTGATGCTGTGTGGGTGAAGGGTCCCAACTACATCAGTTTCCAAATCTCCCTTCTCCCCCACCTCATCCCAGATTCAACCCTCCAATTCGACATTGCCCTCTTGACCTGTCCTACCTGTCCATCTTCCTTCCCACCTATCAGCTCCACCCTCCCCTCCAACCTGTCACGATTCACCCCACCTGGATCCACCTATCGCCTTCCCGGCTACCTTATCCCCCAAGCTACCCCACCCACTTTCCTTATGAAGAGCTTATACCCAAAATGTCAACTCTCCTGCTCCTCAGATGCTGCCTGACCTGCTGTGCTTTTCCAGCATCACACTTTTTTCGACTCTGACTCCAGCCCCTGCACTTTTTCCTCATATATCACATTGTCTTGTTTGTCCTGCCCAAGTGCATCACCTCATAGTTATCTGGATTGATTTCTATTTGTCAAGTCTTGTCCGGATTTGGTTGTCTCCAGGATCCTGCAGACTCCTCGACCCATATGTTCGTAATTAATATACCCAAAGGATGACACAGCATGAACCAGCAATGACTCAGGTTGCAACTTTTTTCAAAAATAGCTTAGGTAAGAACTAAGCTTACACAGTTTGAACTTTAACAACTTTATTAGTAAGTATCGATCCTAACTTGAATACTTCCCAGATACTCATAGCTTTCACTGGTTTGTTGAATTGTTTGGTGTGCTCCTTTCCTGACCCCACTCTCTGGTCAAAATGTGTGCTGCTCTGATCTCTGCTGTGTCCAGACTTCATTTTATATTTCAACAGCAATGTAAGTTATTCATTAAAAATCTTTATATACATATGTAGTCACTAAAGCAGTTCAGTTCCATACAGCCTTAGCATATGGAGAACAAACAAACAAACATTGGAGTTTTACTTTCCTAACAGTTCCAACAAGCCCAAAGGCATTTCTTACTTATGGAAAGTACTATTTATGCATGATTGGAACACCAGGAGGGTCCAATAACTGAATGGATTCCCAGTGTATTTTGGCTGATAGACCTCTTATGGTGGTCTTTGGTAGCTTTGCTTTTGTAGCAGCTGCCCCAAGCTTTAGTGCATCCCTCAGCATGTTGTCTTGAACTGTGGAATGTGCTAGTCTGCAGCACTTGGTCAGTGTCAACTCCTTGCTCTGGAAGAGTTGAGTATGGTGCTGGAAAAGCACAGCAGGTCAGGCAGCATCCGAGGGGCAAGAGAGTCGACATTTCGGGCATAAGCCCTTCATCTAGCATCTGCAGTTCTCACTTTCTTCTTGCTCTGGAAGACTAGGAAATATTTCTGGCTGTAACAGCTGCTGGTAATTTTGGGTGTTGGAGGTGATTTCCTCGAATTCCAGGAGCAGCAATTACTGTTTTATATGCTGCTGCATTGTTTTGGAACTTTGGAAAAAAATGTCAAAACAACAGCACTTTTAAAAAGGAGAAGAACAGACAAAGGAGGCACATGGTGAGGTCAGTGCAGGAGGGAGAGAGAAAGAAACTGACAGACCAGTGAAACCTGCATAGTTACTGCCTTTGTTGTTTGAATTCATGTATCACTGGACATTGGAGTGCATCTGGGAAATTAACAACAGTGAAATTCACAACTGATCTTGGAGGAACTGTTTGGGCAAAGTTCACAGCATAGAAGCAGATAAGTGTATTGTTTTTGTGTGACCTACAGAGGGTCTGCAGTAGTGAGTAGAGTGGGTTCTTTCTTGATTATATGTTTTTGAGATATGTCTCTTGATTAAACTTAAAATATAAGCCATAACTATTCATTTAATCTGAGGCAGTGTTTTGTAGAGGAATAAGATGGTGTTATCTTCTGGATCTGTAGATCGTGTAAGAGCAAAAATGGCCTTTAGTAGAGTGAAATGCGCTTCTTGTCAAATGTGGGAGTTTAAACAGAATTTAGGGGTTACTGCGTATTATATCTACAATAAATGCTGTCGGTTGCGAATCTTATCAGATCAAATGGATCGGTTGGAGAGACAGTTAGAAGCATTGAGGAATTTGCTACAGCAACAATATATGATAGATGGCAGTTATAGGAAGGGGGGAAAGTCTCAGATACAGTCACATAGATGGGTTAACTCCAGGAAAGGTAAGAGAGGTAGGCAGCTAGTGCAAGAGCCTTCTGTGGCTACACCCATTTCAAACAAGTATGCTGTTTTGGATAATGTAGGGGATGATGGACTCTCAGGGGAACATAGCACAAACAGTCAAGTTACTGGTATTGAGACTGGCTCTAATGCAATGAGGGGTACATCAGGTTCCAAGCGATCAATTGTGTTAGGGGAATCTCTAGTCTGAGGTACTGACAGACGTTTCTGTGGTCAGCAGCGAAAAATCAGAATGGTGTGTTGCTTCCCTGGTGCCAGGAACAAGGATGTCTCAGAGAGGGTGCAGAATGTTCTCAAGGGGGAGAGGGGTCAGCAAGAGATCATTGTCCATATTAGAACCAACAACATAGAAAAGGTTGAGATTCTGAAGGGAGTTTGCAGAGAGTTGGGCAGGAATTTAAAAAGGAGGTCCTCGAGATAGTAATATCTGGATTACTCCAGTGATACGAGCTAGTGAGAGCAGGAACAGGAGGATAGAGCAGATGAATGCATGGCTGAGGAACTGGTGTATGGGAGAAGGATTCACATTTTTGGAATCTGTTTTGGGGTAGAAGTGACCTGTACAAGAAGGATGGTTTGCACCTAAATTGGAAGGGGACTAATATATTGGCAGGGTAATTTGCTAGAGCTGCTTGGAGGATTTAAATTAGTAAGGTGAGGTGGTGGGACCCAGGGAGATAGTGTGGAAAGAGATCAATCTGAGACTGGTACAGTTGAGAACAGAAGCGACTCAAACAGTCAGGGTAGGCAGGGATAAGGTAGGACTAATAAATTAAGCTGCATTTATTTCAATATGAATGGCCTAACAGGGAAGGCAGATGAACTCAGGGCATGGTTAGGAACATGGGACTGGGATATCATAGCAATTGCAGAAACATGGCTCAGAGATGGGCAGGACTGGCAGCTTAATGTTCCAGGATGCAAATGCTACAGGAAGGATAGAAAGGGAGGCAAGAGAGGAGGGGGGAGTGGCGTTTTTGTTAAGGGATAGCATTACAGCTGTGCTGAGGGAGGATATTCCTGGAAATACATCCAGGGAAGTTATTTGGGTGGAACTGAGAAATAAAAAAGGGATGATCACCTTATTGGAATTGTATTATAGACCTCCTAATAGTCAGAGAAACAAACTTGTAAGGAGATCTCAGCTATCTCTAAGAATAATAGGGTGGTTATAGTAGGGGATTTTTAACTTTCCGAACATAGACTGGGACTGCCATAGTGTTAAAGATTTAGATGGAGAGGAATTTATTAAGTGTGCACAAGAAAATTTTCTGATTCAGTATGTGGATGTACCTACTAGAGAAGGTGAAAAACTTGACCTACTCTTGGGAAATAAGGCAGGGCAGGTGACCGAGGTGTCAGTGGGGGAGCACTTTGGGGCCAGAGACCATAATTCTATTAGATTTAAAATAATGACGGAAAAGGATAAACCAGAATAGAAGTTCTAAATTGGTGAAAGGCCAATTTTGACGGTATTAGGCAAGAACTTTCAAAAGCTGATTGGGGCCAGATGTTCGCAGGTAAAGGGTCGGCTGGAAAGTGGGAAGCCTTCAGAAATGAGATAACGAGAATCCAGAGAAAGTATATTCCTGTCAGGGTGAAAGGAAAGGCTAGTAGGAATAGGAAATGCTGGATGACTAAAGAAATTGAGGGTTTGGTTAAGAAAAAGAAGAAAACATATGTAAGGTATAGACAGGATAAATCGAGTGAATCCTTAGAAGAGTATAAAGGCAGTAAGAGTATACTTAAGAGGGATATCAGGAGGGCAAAAAGGGGACTGAAATAGCTTTGGCAAATAGAATTAAAGAGAATCCAAAGGGATTTTTCAAATACATAAAAGACATAAGGATCAGCAAGGCGGCCTTTGTGTGTAGCTGCAGATAATGGGGGAGATACTAAATGAGTATTTTGTGTCAGTGTTTACTGTGGAAAAGGATATGGAAGATATAGAAAGTAGCAAAATAGATGATGACACCTTGCAAAATGTCCAGATTACAGAGGAGGAAGTGCTGGATGTCTTGAAATGCATAAAGGTGGATAAATCTTCAGGACCTGATCAAGTGTATCCGAGAACTCTGTGGAAAGCTAGAGAAATGATTGCTGGGCCTCTTGCTGAGATATTTGTATCATCGATAGTCACAGGTGAGGTGCCAGAAGACTGGAGGTTGGCAAATGTGGTGCCACTGTTTAAGAAGGGTAATAAGGACAAGGCAGGGAACTATAGACCAGTGAGTCTGACTTCAGTGGTGGGCGTTGTTGGAGGGAATCCTGAGGGACAGGATGTACATGTATTTGGAAAGGCAAGGACTGATTAGGGATAGTCAACATGGCTTTGTGCATGGGAAATCATGTATCACAAACTTGATTGAGTTTTTTGAAGAAGTAACAAAGAAGATTGATGAGGGCAGAGCAGTAGATGTGATCTATATGGACTTCAGTAAGGTGTTCAACAAGGTTCCCCATGGGAGACTGATTAGCAAGGTTAGATCTCATGGAATACAGGGAGAACTAGCCATTTGGATAAAGAACTGGCTCAAAGATAGAAGACAGAGGGTGGTGGTGGAGGGTTGTGTTACAGACTGGAGGCCTGTGACCAATGGAGTGCCACAAGGATCGGTGCTGCGTCCAGTACGTTTTGTCATTTACATAAATGATTTGGATGTGAGCATAAGAGGTACAGTTATTGAGTTTGCAGATGACACCAAAATTGGGGGTGAAATGGACAGCGAAGAAGGTTACCTCAGATTACAACAGGTTCTGGACCAGATGGACCAATAGGCATTTTGGGAAAGCAAATCTTAGCAGAACTTATACACTTAATGGTATGGTTCTAGGGAGTGTTGCTGAACAAAGAGACTTCGCTGCTCCTTCAAAGTGGAGTCGCAGGTAGATAGGATAGTGAAGAAGGCGTTTGGTATGCTTTCCTCCATTGGTCAGAATATTGAGTACAGGAGTTGGGAGGTCATGTTGCGGCTGTACAGCACGTTGATTAGGTCACTGTTGGAATATTGCATGCAATTCTGATTTCCTTCCTATCGGAAAGATGTTGTGAAACTTGAAAGAGTTCAGAAAAGATTTGCAAGGATGTTGCCAAGGTTGGAGGATTTGAGCGATAAGGAGAGGCTGGGGCTATTTTCCCTGGAGCATCGGAGGCTGAGGAGTGACATTATAGAGGTTTACAAAATTATGAGGGGCATGGATAGGATAAATAGGCAAAATCTTTCCCCTGGGGTGGGGGAGTCCAGGACTAGAGGACTTAGGATGAGAGGGGAAAGATATAAAAGGGACCTAAGGGGCAACTTTTTCATGTACATGTGTGGAATGAGCTGCCAGAGGAAGTGGTGGAGGCTGGTACAATTGCAACATTTAAGAGTCATTTGGATGTAGGAAAGGTTTGGAGGGTTATAGGCTGGGTGCTGGCAGGTGGGAGTAGATTGGGTTGGGATATCTGGTCAGTATGGATGGGTTGGACCAAAAGGTCTGCTTCCGTGCTGCACATCCGTATGACTCTATGACTAGAACATATTTCTGGGTCGACTAGAGAGTGGGTGTTTCCCTGAGCCTTGCCAGGACTCTGATTCTTATACCTTCCTGGCAACCTTCTTGAATTTTCCAAGGACTTGACCATTCAAGGGTATCAAGTTAATTAGTTTTATCATCTTGAAATGCAATCGACGGGTTGCTAAAAGTTAACCCTTTGCGGCGGAGTTGAGGATTGGAAGTCTGGTTTTTGGCCCAGATTTAATGCCTGGTCTTTTGTTTTACTGATGCACATCTGCCCCATGTATCTAGTATTGTTTTGTTTGTCAGGCAATGTTGAACTGCCCTTTCACATATACTAATGTGTTCAGGTGCCTCTTTGATTTTCAGTTGTCCAGCTTTGCCTCTTGCAAGGACCTGTCTCTAAGCAGAATTGTCTCTGTGGGGTTTGTGTATGTTGGCTGAGGTATTCCCAACATACTTTTCTGTTTGTGCTCTGTTTATTTCAATTGCTGTGCTGGCATTTCTGGCTTTTAATGATTTTATATTAGTGAACTGCTAGACAATGATCATCTCAGATGACCAGCCTGACTATATCCTTTTGTAATCTGAGGCTATCTTCTTCACTCTTTACCACCACGCCAGTTTTCATATCAGCCGCAAACTTGCTGATCAACCTTCCCAATTTCACAGCGTCTAAGCCTTTACTGCTTGTGACCAGACTGATGGGATCTTCATTGACTGGATTATATATTCTCCATGTTTTTGTGAAAATAACATACTTAGGTTCTTACAACAAACTATTAATCTGAAACATTAATTGTTCCTGCCCTTACAGATTCTGCCAGGCTGACTATTGCCAGCATTTTCTGTTCCTCCTTCAGATTGAGTATCTGTAGTATTTTTGCATTTGTTGCCTTGGCAAGTGTTAGGAGTGTGCAATAATACTCATTTGAGTGAGTCCTGGCTCAAATGGTAACTCCAGTGAGCTCAAAGATTTAAGTCCAAGTGAAACTCAAACCATTAGGTCAATTAATCACTGCAGCGCTGAAGAAGTGCTACATTTTCCATGGTGCATTTTCTCAGGTGAGATGTTAACCTGTGGCATCATCTGCTCTGTTAGATGGTTCAAAGGACCTATAGCATTATTGAAGAGCGAGCATAATAATTGGTGCCTGAACCACCATCAGTATAACAGCATTTCTGATAATTGACACAGCTCCGATGTGGGAATTTTTGCTCTGTTGAAATTGGCTGCCAAGTTTTTTATATTACAGCGATGACTACGTTTCAAACTACTTCATTGCTGAAAGCATTTTGATACTTCCTGAGGTAATGATAGGAGCCAATATAAATGCACCTCTTTCTTTCAATGCAAAATAAAAATTGTGCACGTATTTACAGTGAGCAAAATCTATAAGTGAATCTGTGAGCTGCTAGCAAACCGCGCAGGAAGCTCATTAAATTCCTGAATTTTAAGGGTTTTAGAAACCTCCTATAAATGTCTGAAATAGCCAGAGTGCCCAAGCAACAATTCAAAGGCTGAGCATCTACTTCCAAATAGATCCTTCAGGGAGGCTTACTTCGTAAAGTGAGCCAAAGCAATCGATGTGTTTCTGCAAGCTCAAGATCAGTCTGAGTGCCTTGTTTACTCTCTGTGAACTCTATATTTTATGACCAACTAAAACAGTAAAAGGATTGTGCTTTGTTCTTCATAAAAGGTTATCACTTATTTATCCAGCGCTGTTTTAGATGTGGCTTGCTCCTTAAATAACAACACTGGCACAGCTTTTAAAACAAAAATTGAAATGGACACAAGGATCATGATGTGCAATTAACCTTCTCCCATTGCTTCTGATGTAGGCAGCATTGAAACTTCAAACTGCCTTTCAATTTGAATAATGTCCCTTGTATCCAGCACTAAGCACAATGCTAGGTGACTGTGTGCCTGAACTAGGGGTAAGGAATTGGGACAGTGTCGTATGCATTCAAGCTAGCCTACACTGTTTAAAGCGGAGGTACATTTTGGTTAGCTTTGGTGCTAGAAGTCTTTCTGAAAGTGATTTTGATGTGAGCAAAATAAATATAGCGCAACATGATAAATGGTAGCCTCTACTGTTGCGATGTGCCTCACAGTCAGCATACCTTGAGCTGTACTCCTGATATCATCACTGTATCACAGCATGTGAGATGGTCATATAAATTTCTCAAATTTCATCTTTATTAGGGTCTCTTGAAGCATGACATGCTAATTGAAATGTTCTGCCATTTATGATTGAGTAACTTTGTGTTAGCCCAGACCCTGAAGTGCCTGTGATTGTATTATATGTATATCCTAAGAGCTGTAATAAATATCGAACTAATATTTCAGTACTATGTTGCCCATGTCTATATCTTATATTACAGGAGATGACTTAAGTGTTGCCTCATCAGGTATTAATACTGCTGACAAAAGCCCAGGTCACAGTGTTATGGACCAGACCAAACCCCTTCAAAATATATTAAGAAGATAGCCTAGATCCTGGAGTGCAGGTTCATTGTTCCTTGTAAGTGGAGTTGCAGGTAGATAGGATAGTGAAAGCCTTTGGTGTGCTTTCCTTTACTGGTTAGAGCATTGAGTATAAGAGTTACCAGTTTATGTTTAGGCAATACAGGACATTGTTTGGGCCATTACTGGAATATTGTGTGCAATTCTGCTCCCCCTCCTATAGGAAGGATGTTGTGAAACTTGAAAGGGTTCAGAAAAGATTTACAAGTTATAGGAAGAAGCTGAAAAGGCTGGGGCTGTTTTCCTTGGAGCATCGGAGGCCGAGGGGTAACTTTATAGAGATTTATAATATTATGAAGGGGCATGGATAGGATAAATGGACAAGGTCTTTTCCCTGGGATGGGGTAGTCCAGAACCACAGGGCACAAGATTAGAGTGAGAGAGGAAAGATTTAAAAGGGACCTAAGTGGCAATCTTTTCATGCAGAAGGTGGTGCGTGTATGGGATGAGCTGCCAGAGGAAGTGGTGAAGGCTGGTACAATTGCAACATGTAAAAGGCAACTGGATGGGTATATGAATAGGAAGGGTTTGGAGGGATATAGGCCAAATGCTGGTAAATGGGACTAGATTAATTTAGGATATCTGGTCAACATAGACAAGTTGGACAAAGGGTCTGTTTCCATGCTGTACATCTCTATGACTCGATGATTCGATGACTTGATTGTTTCCTTATTTTAAAAGCAAGTGCCAGGTGTGTTCCGGATGCAATTGTCATCGCAGGAAGAGAACCCACAGCTTTTAGCTGCAATAGAGAGAGGAAACACAGCTTACACACTCAGCTTCAAGGCTCCAGGACCAACTGCTACTGAAAAACTAAAACTAAAAGTTCTGGTTCTGTGGGAATTTGACACCACCCATTCAGGCTGCTTCTATTGTTTCAACATTAAAACAAAACCCCAAGGCCTCATGTGCTGCTTACTTTGTGGGCTTTGAAGCAGGCTGCTCAATGCCTCTGTCTCAATGTTTCTTCATTTAAAAAAAACAGACAAAATAAACTTAAAGCCGTAGTATTTTCACAATGGTGAGAAGTCATCTATGATGTTCCAATGCTTACTTAATGCAGGATCAGGAGGAGAGATCTATCTCCAAAAGGCCATCCAGGCCAAAAAGATAGTTAATACCAAAGGGAAGGCAAGATCTGGGTTGTCAGTGAATGGCTGTGAAAGTGATCACGGCCATGATTGTTTTGCCCCCACCTCATTCCAGGCTGAAGCAAACAATGTTTTTGCAACAGTTCCCAGTTTTGTATTACCTGTAGCCTAAGGGAATTCAATGAAGCTCTGTATTACAGTCTAGTGGGTTGATCATGGAAAAATAACTGAAAGGGGTTGTGATGGCTCCTCCTCATTCCCCTTTACCCTGCTTCTCAACTGGTCAAGGTATAGCTATAGTGAGGGCTGTTCCTACATGATGGTGAGAATGCACAGCGTGTAGCTAACTGATCACTGCAAATCGTGTCAGGCATTCTGCTGCAGGGTCCCTCCAGAGTGGTGCAAGCAATGGAAGACATGACTTAAGCACCCTAGTGCTCTCCCATGTCACATTTCACTTAACACTTCTTATTGGTACATTGGCCGCATGTGTATGGATTGTACACTCGAAACAAGAAAGTCATGAATGGCCATTGTCACTAGTAGCCAGCCTGTAGTTTGTCATGATGATTCACATGGTAGACTGCTGCAGAATAAAGCATTACGATTGCTGCTAGGATACTGTGCCTTGGCTTACGTATTAAACTGTATATGATCACCAGCTAAATGTTGAGGGAGGGAGTCGAATCCTTTCTGATTGTGAACAGCTCAGAGTTGGCTGTGACACCGATAAAGCTACATCCATGTAGTCAATGGCACCCTCCACCATAAGGAGAAGTTGGCAATCCTCACATGCTCACATCGCTACCTTTCCCTCGGATGAGAGAGAATGAAACATAATCCACTCATTTATAATACAGAGCTTCATTGAACTCCCTTCGACTTCAATGAATGTAAAATTGGAGAATGTTGCAGACATCACCTGCTGCTCCAGCCTGGAATAAACCAGGTGCAAAACATCCATGGCCATAGTCACCTTTGTCGCTGTTATTGATGCAGTTCTCATGCACTTGATTAGATTTGATCTCTGAGGTTGCAGCCCTTGGCAGATTGAGATGGGGTGATGACCTTAGGTGAAGTGAAGATGTCTCACATGTTCCTCTCTAAGGTTCAGTTAGAAGAATTGATCCCTGAACATCATGGGTGGATATGGCCTCCTGCTGAGCCCTCCTCCTTTCTGTTCAAGCAGCTCCTTCATTCTGTGTGACCTCTAACCACTGTCATGCTGCCGGCCAAAAGGGATATGGACTGCTGCATCTGAAAGTAGTTGATGTATTTCAACAGCACCAGTCATGGTCCTGCTGTTGAATGTCTGTTCAGCTGTGTATATGTCACAGGCAAATAGACCATTGAACTCAAAATTAATCATACTTGTGTCAAATCTGTGTTCCATGTTAATTGATATCACAATCTGAACATTCTGTATTCTTCTGTTGGATGCTCCTTGTGTGTTTGTCAATGTACTGGTCAGCTAGCAATAGGAGTTTGTATACATGCCACAGACTGCAGTTGGAAAGCAGTCTTGCAGAATTTGTAGCAGTGAACAACTGAGCACTAGAGAGCTGAATATCTAAGCTGATATCCTGTAGCACTAAGATTTAAATTTTATGTTTCTCTTAATCAAAATTGCCCTTGAAGATGGTTTACTTTTTGTCAATGTACATGAATTTATTAAATTAGTCTGTTTCAGTTTTGCCCTTTTGCATTATATTGGATTTTATTAATCATTCAGTTCTTGTGATGAATCAGTATCTAACAGAATAGCAGCGCTTGCAGAAGGAAACCATGAATGTTTATTTGCATTCGAAAAATCACATCCTGCAGAGCAATAATAAAACTGTCTTTCTATTGTGCTTATGGCTTGTTGGTTTACAGTTTGCTGGCTGTTTGGATTTTTTTAAAACTTTACTAAATCTATTACCATCCAACCTTTTATGTCAGTTGTGATACCGAACAGAAACTGATGCTATAAATTATGGTATTGTTGGTACTTAACAATAGCTTTCATTTATTTAATGCCAGTCCTGTTGTTATTTCTCAAGAGTGTAACTGGACAAAGAATAATCAAGGAGGTGAAAAACAGCCTTAAAACATAAGCTGTACCTTGAAAGAGAAGGGAGAGGTTTTGGGAAGGAATTTCAGACTTTAGAGCCTATATCAAACATGACCAGGCTATGTGTGTGGAGTGGCCTCGTTACTCAAGAAGTTAAATATTTGACTCCAAAAAATGCCAGCTCGATGTTGAAAACCCCTCATTTCTCTCACATTTTATAATAGTAAAAATGAATATCAAGGTAGTATAGTAAAATTGTATATTGACACAATAAATAGAAAAAAAGTTAATTCTGGCATATTTGAGATTAAACTTGCCTGTCATTGACTTGACTCACATGGTTGAGTTTCACAAATCACCCCTCTGACTCTTAACACAAACTGTGGAAAAGAAAGACATTTTGGGTAGGTTTTGAATCAATGATTGACACTTGTCACTTTATTAGGTAGCTACTGGGATTCTGCTTATCAACATTGCACACCTGGTTGTTTTAATTTTGCTTTGCTGTCAGAGAGACATCAGAGAATTGATCCGGCTCTTACTGGACTATTTATCAAAGGACGTGGTAATTTCCACAGATACTCCAAATACAATTGACATTGATCGGAAAATACCGGTGAGAGAAATCATCAAATATGGCTTTTGATTAACTTAATGCTTTGATTAACTTAACGTTTTCAGATATTGTGCTCGGACTAGTAGAATTAATTTTAGATACAACATGAAAAGTTTGGAGAGTATTTCAAAAGGTAACCAGCACTTGAGATTAGTTTGAACCCATTTCATTGTATTATGAGTTTCTATTTTTTTTCTGGTTTAATTTGATAACAGTACCAAAAACACATTTGCAAAATTGCCTGAAGTGAAGTATTTTAATTGTAGGATTGGCTGCACAAGCAATGAGTAAGGCTATGACTTCACGTTAAGGTTTTTTAAAATAGTGTTTGTTTAATTTGGCCCATGACACTGGAGCATAAACTGCCTGTATTTTCACTAATAAAATCAGCATCATTTTTCCAATATAAGGCAGAACTACAGAAGCACTAAGTGCAAAATTACCTTTAAGCATGCAGCACCAAGTGTGTGCTGGTGGGACCAGGTCAAAAATATCCAATCCGTGATCTCCCAACCCAAGGTGTCCTGAAAAGTAAGGTTTCTAGGTACTGCATTGAAATGACAATGTTTAATGCAAATTGCAACAATAACCACCATTTAAATAGCCAAAGAAAACCAATTCATATTTTTCCTTATTATATTCCATCTGTCAGATTTTTGGCCCACTCATAATCTATCTATATGGGTCTCCAAACTTGCTATGTCATTGCTACAACATACAATCCTACCTACTGTTGTGTTATCTGCAATTTTAAACACCATGCGTTTGAACCCCTCATCAAAGAAATTGATGTAATTTGCAAAGCATTGAAGCCCAAGTATATGTCCCTGTGGCACCACATTTGTCATACCCTGACAATCTGAGGAAGGCCCATTTATGTGGACTGTTTTCTGCAAGCTAGCCAATCTTTTATCCATGTTAGTACGTTACCTATTACACCATGAGCTCCTACTTTATGCAGCAATTTTTCATGCTTTAGTATACCACTAGGCTCCCCTTTTATTCATAGATTATCATTTGAAGAATTCAATACATTGGGTAAACATGATATTTGCTGAAAATGTGTGCTGGAAAAGCGCAGCAGGTCAGGCAACATCCAAGGAGAAGGAGAATCGACGTTTCGGGCATGAGCCCTTCTTCAGCCCTTCTCCAGCATCTGCAGTCCTCACTTTCTCCTAAACATGATATTTCCCTTTTAAGAAAAAACCTACGTTGCCTTTTCCCGATTGTCTTGCGATTTTCCAACTTCCCAGCTAGATTCTGACCAATTCTAACACCTTCCCCATGACGGATGTCAAACTAGCCTATAGTTTCATTTGTGTTCTGCCTCCACTCCTTCTTGCATAGAGGGATTGTATGAGCTATTTCCATTCTGATGGAAGCTTTCCACAGTTTAATGACTTTTGGGAAAATTAACACCAATGTATCTACTTCCTCACTAATCACCTCTTTTAAGACCCCAAGATGAAATACATTATGATCTCGAGACTTGTCAGCCTGCAGCTCCCTCAGTTGGCTCAGTACCACTTCCCTAGCGATTGTAATTTCAAGTTTTACTCTTCTCCTGTTTTACAGTGTTATCACTAGAATGTGTTTGTATCCTCGATAGTGAAGATAGAAACAAAATATTTGTTCATTACACCCTGCATTTCTTTGTTGTCTAACATGAGTTCCCCTTTTACACCCCTAGAGGGCTAACACTTACTGTGTTTGTTCTTTTCCTTTTTAGTTTCCTACAGAAACTCTTGCTGACTGTTTTTATATTGGGGCGTTGCTGGCAAAATCTGCATTTAATACCCATCTATAATGGCTCAGAGGGCAATTAAAAGTCATCACATTGCTGTGGGTCTGCAGTTACATGTGGGCCAAGCCAGGTAAAGGTAATGTATTACCTTTCCTCAAGGAAATTCATTAGCCAGATTGGATTTTACAAAAATTAATTTGGTCACCATTAGACTGAATTCAAGTTTCATCATTTACCATGGTGGGTTTTGAACTAATGTCCCAAAATTATTCGCCTGATGTGCTGGATTGCTAGTCCATGACATTACCACTGGACTATGGCATCCAAAGTATATGGATGATTTATACTGTTCAATATTCAGAACCCAATTCTCTGTCATCCTGCAGCCATGTCTTCGTAACGACTCAAAGTTTCCTATCTGGATCATCGTGATTATTCTTGGCGCCTTCTGCTATGATTGGTATCTAGCCGACTCATGAATATACATGGTTTTGAGCTACATATGTGTCAGAAGTCCTGCTTTTGCTCGTTCATTTGAATTAACAGGTAAAATACTTCAATACAGAATTGCCATTCCTGCATTTCATCAACATTGTATCAATGGAAGGAACAGGTGACCCACCGCATGAAGTCAAATTTACTCTCATTGGTTGCATCATTGAGTTGCAAAGGTCAAGGTACCATTTTTTCTGGTAGATTGTTTGCCTTAGCCTCCATTTAGCATAGAATAGAAATTTATTGTCATGTGTACTTTTACATAAAATAAAATGAAAAGTCTCATAAGTCACCACAGCATAGCACCTACGTCAATGACAGAAGTCAAACATAATTAAAAAGAAGTAAACTTAGGACAAAGTTCACCACAGCTCAGTTACTGGCTCCTGGGCTCAGAGAAAGCTGATTAAGGAATGTTGGAATGCCCTGAAAATGCAGCCGGGACAGCACCACTATTCTGGGTCAAGACCATCACCTCTCCTCCTTCAAGTGCCTGGGCCTAGCCTTTGAGTCCAGGTTGAAGGAGTCAATTCAGGACCTGCTCCTTGCTCACTGGGAGATCCCAGGCTGGGGTAGAGCTGCAACCGCTTTCAGCTGGGCTTGGAGAGTGTCTCTGCTAATCTTTTTCAGGACCTTCGGGCAAAAGCCTTGCCCGAAACGTCGATTTCGAAGCTACTTGGATGCTGCCTGAACTGCTGTGCTCTTCCAGCACCACTAATCAGAATCTGGTTTCCACCATCTGCAGTCATTGTTTTTACCTTTTTCAGGACCTATTGTATTAATAGTGATAAAAGTTTCTGACCTTTTTGACTTGGTCCACGCAATGTGTCACAATCACAAGGTGGAAAACCTGTCGGCCTTCTTCCAAGCTGAATCTTCACCATGATCTTTCTTACTGCTAACCTTAGGTATGTAATTGCACATACCCAGGTCTCCGATCCACTCCTGATTGTTACTGGGAGCAAGCTATGTAGGTTTCTTGTTTGGTTTCATTCTTTTTGTAGATCCTTACAAAGGTGAGCCTATGTCCTTTTATTTTGTATGACTCATAAAGATCTTGGATTGCAGAACAACTTTGCAAAAACACCGCACTTCTCACACAACTTGTTGGCTCTGCCTCCTGACTGGCACACCTGTCCTGGTAACTGCAACCAATGCTTGCAAATGTTCTGGTCTGGCTATAGCATCTTCCTTTTGTTTTTGTCATCTTTTAACATTGAGTTGGTGATGTGACCTTTTTCTTCTTCTCCATGACTTATTTTATAAAACTTTGATAAGTTATAACCAGCTCCATTATTCACTCCGAGCAGCTCAGCCTCTGAAAATCCGCAGTCCTGCCCTTGTCATGGCAATGACAAATGAACTAGTGCATTAATTCTTGCTCGTAAAATACCAGCTCCAAGTGGTCTACACTAAAGTTCACATCCCGCCAAGTTGATGTCCAGCATGTGCCATTATTTAGGAAGGTCCTCTTCAACGCATTTCCTCATTTCCATTGTCCAACTTTATTTTCATGATTTTCTTATCTGGTTTTACAATGATTAAATCTTTAAAAGAAATTGCTCCATCCTGTGTTTAAAGAGCCAATACTTGGATAAGGTATCTGTGGCCTCCCAATTCATGCTAGGGATTTCATGATGTTCTCTATCTTTTCCAAAATGCACTTGATAATGTAGAGGATTTATATCCTTCTCATTTTGGTGCAAGTCAGCAATGCACAGGCTATGCTTTTCTCTTTGTTCTTTTTCTGTTTTCCCTGTGGCTATTCATAGCCACAGCTCAAGCTTTTTCGTTTTTGCACATTTTTCCTTTTGCACGAGTATGGCACATGAATGCATCTCTATGTAAGCTGTTATGCATGGAAAATATGGTCTGTGTCACAAAAACAGATTGCAAAACCAACTGCAAACAGAGTAAAAGAAGAAATGTGAGAAAGTAATTATTCAGTTCGTTCACACTTTGCAATAGCCTGACTTGACTGAAAGCCAGAGCCTTACTTTGAAATCTCAGGAGCTTACCTCTGGAAAAGCTCTGGAACTTTTTGTTGTTCAGTGTACTCCCTTGGGATGAATGCAATACAGCCCACCATATCATGTCAAACATGGTTTAGCATTTCTGCAGTGCAAAATCCTGGACCACCTCTGTGGACTTTGCAAATTGATTTAATAGCACTGTTGATTACACCTTCCAGCACTTCACTGATGATCAAGAGGAAATTGATGGGGCGATAATTGGCTGGGTTGGATTTGTCCTGCTTTTTGTGCACATTGTGAACAATTTTTCACTTTATCAGGTAGATGCCAGTGTTGTTGCTGCGTGGAACAGGTTAGCTAGGGGCATAGCATGTTCTGGAGCCAAGTCTTGAGTATTATTGCTGGAAAGTTGTCAGAGCCAATATTTCTGTCAGCCAAGCCTTTGCACCAATGTTCTATGTTCCCCACTGAAGAATAGTGATAATTGGAGCATCTTCCTCCAGTGAATTGTTTACTTGTCTGTAGCCATTCACAACTGGATGTGGCAGGACTGCAGAGTTTAAATCTGATCCATTGGTTGTGGGATTGCTTAGCTCTGAAAATGTGTTGCTGGAAAAGCGCAGCAGGTCAGGCAGCATCCAAGGAACAGGAGAATCGACGTTTCGGGCATAAGCCCTAATGAGAAAAGTGTGTCCAGCAGGCTAAGATAAAAGGTAGGGAGGAGAGACTTGGGGGAGGGGCGTTGGAAATGCGATAGGTGGAAGGAGGTCAAGGTGAGGGTGATAGGCTGGAGTGGGGTGGGGGCGGAGAGGTCAGGAAGAAGATTGCAGGTTAGGAAGGCGATGCTGAGTTCGAGGGATTTGACTGAGACAAGGTGGGGGGAGGGGAAATGAGGAAACTGGAGAAATCTGAGTTCATCTCTTGTGGTTGGAGGGTTCCTAGGCAGAAGATGAGGCGCTTTTCCTCCAACTGTCGTGTTGCTATGGTCTGGCGATGGAGGAGTCCAAGGACCTGCATGTCCTCGGTGGAGTGGGAGGGGGAGTTGAAGTGTTGAGCTATGGGGTGGTTGGTTTGGTTGATCCGGGTGTCCCAGAGGTGTTCACTGAAACGTTCCGCATGTAGGCGGCCTGTCTCCCCAATTTAGAGGAGGCCACATCGGGTGCAGCAGATGCAATAGATGATGTGTGTGGAGGTGCAGGTGAATTTGTGGCGGATATGGAAGTATCCCTTGGGGCCTTGGAAGGAAGTAAGTGGGGAGGTGTGGGCGCAAGTTTTGCATTTCTTGCGGTTGCAGGGGAAGGTGCCGGGAGTGGAGGTTGGGTTGGTGGGGGTTGTGGACCTGACGAGGGAGTCACGGAGGGAGTGGTCTTTTCGGAATGCTGATAGGGGAGGGTCTTTTTGGAACGCTGATAGGGGATTGCTTAGCTCTGTCTGTCACTTGCTGCTTATGCTGTTTAGCTGGCAAGTAGTCCTAATTGGTGACTTCGCCAGGTTGACACATTTTTTAGGTATGCCTGATGCTTCCTGGCATCCCCGCCTGCACTCTCTATTGAACAAGGGTTGGTTCCCTAGCTTGATGGTAATGGGAGAGTGAGGATATATGTTGTCATGAGTTGCAGACTGTCTACAATTCTACAGCTGCTAATGGTCCACAGCCTCTCAGGGATGCCCAATTTTAAGTTGCTAGACCTGCTCTATCCCATTTAGCATGGTGATAGTGCCACATGAAACATTATGAAGGTGGGACTTTGTCTCCACAAGGACTGTGAGGTATTTGCTCTTACTGTCATGGAAGACAGCAGCAGACAGATTGGTAAGGATGAGGTCCACCGACGTTTTACCCTCTTGTCGGTTCCCTCACCACTTGCTACAGATCTAGTCTATGTCTTCTAGAACTCCATTCGCTCAGTCACTAAAAAAGACCTGTCATGTCTAACTGTGACAGCATGTTGAAAACTAGGCCCCAGCTATTCCTGAAGTTGTCACATTAGTTCAAGATTTTAAGACTCCCCAACTTACATGAATTCCTGTCCCATGGACCAGGATCATCGAAACAAAACAGCCAAGCATTGGGATCCAGTTCTGCTGATAGAGATGGTGTTCCCTTTACAAGAATTCCATTGAAACTTTGACTTAGAAAAAATGGAAATAGTTGCCAAAGAAGGAAGACAATTAAACCAGGTAAGCGCATCATTGTCCAAGAAAACTATCAGAATATTATCTCGAACTACTCATTGGACTTTAGAAGAAATCTTATGGACACATATAAGATTATGAAGGGAATAGTTAAAATAGAAGCAGGGAGGTTGTTTCCACTGGCGGTTGAAACGAGGGGGCATAGCCTCAAAATAAGGGGGAGCAGATTTAGGACTGAGTTAAGGAGGAAGTTCTCCATCTAGAGGGTTGTGAATCTGTGAAATTCCCTGTCCAGTGAAGCAGTTGAGGCTACCTCATTGAATGTTTTTAAGGCAAAAGTAGAATTTCGAACAGTAAAGAAACTAAGAGTTATGGTGAGCAGGCGCGTCAGTGGAGCTGACTCCACGAAAAGATCAGCCATAACCTTATTGAATGGTGGAGCAGGCTTGATGGGCCAAATGGCCTACTCCTGCTCCTATTTCTTATGTTCATAAAGCCTCGGTGAAGGCCGGAAAGAAAGGCACAAATATTGACAATCGTCAGAATATATGATATAGTTTCAGAATCCGTGTCTGTGGAAAAGAAAGGTTAACAAGCATGAAAATTTGTCTGATCTGTAACGTTGAAGATTTGCTGAAACTGACAGAAATTTCTTGGTGTTTAATGCTTGAGAGCTTCTCTCACATCTTTATTATGTGAATGATCAATTGAAGCACTAATGTGGATTTATAAAGTCACTTGTTTTCACAAATACAGTATCCTATTGCATCAGTGAGTATTCTAACACCATTGCTTCTCAAATAACATTCAACAACATCACTTAATTACTAATAGTCATGGTTGTCTGCTATCTGTGAAATTCTGTTGGCGAGAAATAAACTCTAATTGTAAATGACCAAATAGATGTGAAAAATTGGAGATAGCTCCATTATGCTGTATTGAAATCTTATCTCAGCCCCTTTGCAAGATCACAACTGAATGGGTAAGGTCATTCTGCATCTCTATGATCATTGAGCTAAAAACACCCACCATTTCCTCTAATAATGTTTTCTTAAGTGGTTGTAAAGTTTACCTGCATTGCTAAATCCACTTATCCAACCTCAAGATAACTTTTTAAAATTAATTCACAGGATGAGGGCATCGCTGGCCAGGCCTGCATTTATTGCGCATTCCCAATTGCCTAGAGGGCAGTTAAGTGCTAACCACATTGCTGTGGGTCTGGAGTCACATGTAGGCCAGACCAGGTGTCGATAGCAGTTTCCTTCCCTAAAGTCGTGTGCCACGTGCTCGCAAGAGCATGTTTTCAGATATTGGCTCTAAATTTACATCATGCTTCTCCGATCTTAGGCCATTTTGCCTTGTTTTTATGGATTAGCTTGAAACAATAATGTGGTATTCCAGACTTACTTTTGCTAATGCTTTTGCCTTTTTAGTCAACTCCATCATAATCCCCTTTGTTTGTTCAAATAGTTCAAATCCACCAACACTTCTCCTATGATTCAGTTCTCCAATGTCGGGAATCAACCTTCATACGTTGACCCCAAGTCATCCATGCCAAATTGAATGTAGGAAGTCCGGATATGCTATTGATTGGACTCATTAACCCCGATAACTTCTGTGCCTCTGTAGCACAGTATTTATATGTGAACATTTCTGTCCTCTCTGCATTAAGTGACCATTTCCAGTTACACGTTTTAAGCCTCACATCTGTCCTAATCCAAGTATTTATAGTTTATCATGATCAAGCCATGAGTTTGCACCACTACGTTAGATGTAAAAGGAAATGACCTTTGATTCTGTGGAATTTATTTATTCACAGATCCGCAGTTGTAAGTGTATTGCTTTAACGTGTCATATGTCATCAGAGGGTGTGCTTGACATGATTGTTCATGTAATGTAATGAAAGGTGTGATTTGAAGTGACTGTGTTACTTCAGTAATGGGCCAAAACCATTTGACATTCCACAATTGGGAATCAAATGTCTCAAATCAATGCTTTCCTTTGAAAGGATTTAAAAAACACATACGCTTTAACGTTATTTTTCTTGGGCCATGTTCTATGTATCCAAAATCAATTGGAGTAACAATATAAATTGCTTTGCAGTCAGGCTGGGCACATGGGACTATTCATTGGAAACAAGAAGAAATTAAATTCCTCTCTAAATTGTTTCAGATAGGTATGCCATTATATCTGTCCTTTGAAATATTCGTAGTCTTTAAATTTACACAGTGTTAGATTTTTTTCACCAGTGGTTTCACTGACGTCTATCTAGTAGCTAGGGATAGGAATTTGCTGGATTTTTGTTTTGCTTTAAAATGAAATTACTCAGGAGAAAGATCCAATTTTAAAGAATATTGTGACCCATTGATTTTTAGGTAAGTTGCTAAAACAGTTTGGGGTCCTATTTTCATCGTGCCTGCCATTTAAAGTGCAATTTGTGGTGAGTCCAACTATAATTTCAGTTGATTCACATTAATTATGGATATTAGAGTTTAAGATTGACTAACAGTATTGACTGTTTTTGTTGTTCTTTTGAATTGTAACATGTTCTACGTTTGTGTTGCAACCAAGGACACACGCTGGCTCTATTATCTTAGTATGAAAGTGGGATTTCAAATTTTGTCAATTTTAACAAAAAAAACATTATTTTCTAACTGAACTGTGGTAAAGTTTCACCAGTACAGTGGAAAAAAAACAAAATGAGGAACTGCTCTAGGATTGTAACTGAGGGCACATGCTGACAACGAAAGCGAGACCTTTTTCAATCTGATTTTGTTAAAAGAGTCACTATCTTCTTAGCCTTTGGTGTCACTCTGTTCCCATGAGTTGGTTTGCAGGTGGAAAACCTGACCAAATGAGGTCGGGATGGATTTTTTCTGTCCTCGTGAAGTGACAAATATTGAAGGTTGGACAAAATGCATACAGACATTCTCTATTATATCTATATGTGTTTGATTTTTATCTCAGAAATCTGCGACACTCGCTATCTAGTCCAGGGAATAGGGCAGCAGAGACGTAGCAACTTCACCATCTACAAGTTTCTTTCCAAGCTACATACCATCCTGACTTGAAAATATTTGATGAAGGGCTTTTGCCCAAAACATCGATTTCGAAGCTCCTTGGATGTTGCCTGAACTGCTGTGCTCTTCCAGCACCACTCATCCAGAATCTGGTTTCCAGCATCTGCAGTCATTGTTTTTACCTCGTTGAAAATATTTTGCCACTGTTGCTGGGTCAAAATCTTGGAAAACTATTTGTTAATTATAGTGGGTATACCTCCACTACACAGATTGCAGCTGTTCAAGATCTTAGCACACCACCACCTTCTCAAGGAGAATGGGCCTCAGTAGCAACATGCATGAACAAATAAAAATAAAAGGATACACTGTATCTGCAAGATGCAAATTAGAGTTGAGATGAATGCTCACTCCTTGTTTGAATGAGTATTGGTACAATAACATTCGGGAAGCTTAACTTGATCCCAAGCTGGGCAATCTACTTGACCGTTCCCTTCCAACATCAGTGTATGGTGGTTATTGCATTTGTGATCCAAGTTTACTTTGTTGGATCTCACAGATCCCATGACTGCTTCTGCCAAGAAGGGTAAGGGGGAATGGTATTACCTCCAAGCTCCCCCAAATTAAGCACCATTCTGATTTGGATCTGTATCATTGTCAATGCATGATGACCAGAAGAGCTACAGAGTTGCAAGGGAAAGTCGTCATCACCTTCTCAAGGTAACTAGTGATGGACAGCAGATTTAGCCTTGTAGTGTCAGCCATTCACTGACAACAAACTAAATCAGTTCAATTTGTGCCAACCAGCAGAATTGCTTTGTATTGGGTTATGATGTACCTTCCTGGCATTTATGCACATTTCTGGTACTAGTCAACATTTTAGAGAAAGTGTTCACAAATGAAAAGGGGACGTTCACCAGAAATATACAGATTAGGCACAAAGTGGCATCAATTTGAGTATAACACTGATTTATCACCAGCATTGCCACTTTGGAACTTTACACTTAGCATTCCCTTGTAATCTCACACAGGAGAACACACAGCAGAGTGACTGTTCTTGACATTGTGCCACATTAACACCTCATCTTCCACCTTGAGACCCTCTAACCACACAGAATCAATGTTGATTTCACCAGTTTCCTCATCTCCCCTCCCCTCACCTTATTGCAGATCCAACCCTCCAACTTGGCACCGCCCTCTTGAACTGTCCTATCTGTCCATCTTCCTTCCTACCTATCCACTCCACCCTCCACTCCGACCTATCACCATCACCCCGACCTCTATCTCCCAGCTACCTTCCCACTAGCCCCATCTCCCCCTTCCATTTATGCCTCAGCCCCCTTGCCCCCACCCTCCTGTAATCTGGGGATAATTCTCTGCTGTTTGAACATGTACCTGGCGCGTAGGAAGATAGTTATGGTTGTTAGAGATCATTCATCTCAGTTCCAGGACATCTCTACAGGAGTTCCTCAGGGTAGTGTCCTAGACCCAACCTTTTTCAGCTGCTTCATTAATGACCTTCTCTCCATCATAGGCTAAGAAGTGGGGATGATCATTCATGATTGTGCAATGTTCAAAACTATTCCTGACTCCTCAGATACTGAGCAGTCTATGTCCAAATGCAGCAAGGTGTGCACAATATCCAGGCGTGAGCTAACAAATGGCAAGTGACATTCAGGCCTCACAAGTTCCTGCAATAACCAGCAAGAGAGCAAATCTAAACCTCACCCCTTGACTTTCAATGAAGTTACTGTCATGGCACACCTTGGGGGCTACCAATGATCAGAGACTGAATTGGATTCACCATATAAATATGGTCAGAGACTAGAATTCCTGCAGTGAGTAACTCCTCTCCTGACCCCTCAAAGCCTGTCTACCATCTATAAGACACAAGTCAGGAGTGTGATAGAATACTCACTACTTTCCTGGATGGGTGCAGCTCCAATAACACTCAAGAAGATGATGCCATCTAGGACAAAGCAGCCCATTTAATTGGCACCACACAAACATTCAGTCCCTTTACCACTGATGCTCTGTTGTAGCAGTGTGCAACCATCTACAAGATGCAGTCACTAAGGTCTCCAAGACCTTTGAATCCTACAATCACAATCTTCTGAAGGACAAGGGTGGCAGATACATGGGAACACCACCACATACAAGTTCCCCTCAAAGTCACTCACCACCCTGACTTGAAAATAAATACAGCCCTCTTCAACATTTGCTGAGAGTAGAAGTTTAAGCTTTTTATCTTGCACTCTGCATTGACTGTCTCATGATAATACCACTAGGCCATCACTTCTCTTCTGCAGCTCCTTGTGGTTTTGCTTCTTAAGTGAAAGGACAAGAAAGGTTTTATAGTTGCATAGGATAGGCTGAAGGGCTCAAATTATTGATGCTACACCACAGCTGCATGACCTTGAATGAGTCCTGTGAACATTCCTGTATGTGCCGAAGATGGCTAACTTTTTGTATTTGCTTTTCTGTGCTGGCTATTTGTTACACTGTATAAGAGAGAGTTTTGTTCCAAGTCTCTGGACTTCATCTTGGACCGGAATCGTGAACGGTGCCAGGAACAAATCTGAGCCTCCAGACCTGCCGTCAATCGAGGGAGGGCGTGAAGCTCATTGCTTTATTTTCCTTCCTTCTTCATCTTCATTTTTTAACTTTATAAATGTTCATAGTTCAGTCTTTTCCATCTTTTATTGTTACTCAATAAATGTTCATATTTAAGCAAATTGCTGTTATTTTCTTAACCACATTGAATCAAATCTGAAAAAAAAACTGCTTGGGATGGGACTTGGGGAAAATACGTGAGAGAAGAGAAAAGCAAGCTGATGCTCCAGAGACCTTCCCTATTCCGCGGTGGAATGCGACAGATGCTGGATTTGGGCTTGTAGCCTATATGTAAGCATAATTAGGACCCCCAAAAGGATGGGGGATGATTATAACCGGAAAAAGAGAGAACTGGAGGCCAGGTTTCTGCATTATCCTAATGCATTGAATCTTGTACAAATGCTAACTCATTGTGGTCTGGTGTGGATGCACCTTTATCAGTGGGTAAATGTCGTCATGTACTATTTGTATGTTTTTGTTCTCTGGAGCTTGAGATCTGGAGATACTTTGAAGTTAGTTTGCATTTGGGAACGTGTGTTGATTTGAAAGTGTGCCTGTATCAGTTTAGGACATGAATGGTTAATGTAAGAAAGCATCATTGGGCAAAAATCTGCAAAATGCCCATTCAAAAATATGGTTTGTGAAGTTTGGTAAACATTTACCTTTTGGAATTGGCTGTATGTTGTGTTTGGACTTGGGTAAATTTTAATTCCAGAAATTACCACATTTGGAATGTCATTTTCTGGCCTGAGTGAACCTCCAAATATTGTTTTAACAAGAGTGAATCTTTAATTCCAGATGATAAGATTGACTCAATATCCAAGTGATAGGGACATTGGAATGTTGAAAATGCACCTCCCTGTGTGCGAGGAGTTTAGGAAAAGACAAATTTAACAATGGGGTGGGCTTTTCCTTCTTTGGAGGAGGAGGAGAGATGGATGATATCATTGTATGCAGGTGTTTCTGCCCCAGCCCGTTATTCTAATCTTTCATCGATTAATACTAATTAACCCATTCTACTTGACGTGGAATGGATGGAGTTTGTTTTCTTTTAGAAATTGGAAACATTGAAGGCTGAACCCTTTTGCAGCCATTCAAAATCACAACCTGGTGATGGATGAGGCATCCTCAACTCATCAAGCCATTCATCAACAATGCATTTTAGTAACGGGGAAGTAACTGTGGAATTATTCATTGTAGTTACGAGTGTCAGGAATCTCGAAACCACTGAGCCTGGGTACACTGAAGTATATTATGACAAAAACTATATTAAGACTCACACACCCTGGTATTCCATAACATTTAAATGCAATATTTACCTGAAAATTTAAAGGGATTCTGGGAAATGATAGAGTGCATGTGCACAGTCTCAGTGGTCTCAAGGTACAAAAACAATTAGTGACTTTGAAGGAGTAAACACAATATTGAACTTGGACATACTCACATAGAGATACATCTAGAATGAGTTATCAAGTAACTTAAAAAAATGTGGGTCATCTTAGAAAAAGAACAAACAAAGTATGTTGCACCTGAATCAAATAGAAATGTTGTGGTTCTGTTTGCCGAGCTGGAAATTTGTGTTGTAGACGTTTCGTCCCCTGTCTAGGTGACATCCTCAGTGCTTGGGAGCCTCCTGTGAAGCGCTTCTGTGATCTTTCCTCTGGCATTTATAGTGATTTCTACCTGCCACTTCCAGTTGTCAGTTCCAGCTGTCCGCTGCAGTGGCCGGTATATTGGGTCCAGGTCGATGTGCTTATTGATTGAATCTGTGGATGAGTGCCATGCCTCTCGGAATTCCCTGGCTGTTCTCTGTTTGGCTTGTCCTATAATAGTAGTGTTGTCCCAGTCGAATTCATGTTGCTTGTCATCTGCGTGTGTGGCTACTAAGGATAGCTGGTCGTGTTGTTTTGTGGCTAGTTGGTGTTCATGGATGTGGATCGTTAGCTGTCTTCCTGTTTGTCCAATGTAGTCCTTGCATGGGATTTTGTACACTACATTGATTTTGCTCATGCTGGGTATTGGATCCTTCGTTCTGGTGAGTTGTTGTCTGAGAGTGGCTGTTGGTTTGTGTGCTGTTATGAGTCCGAGTGGTCGCAGTAGTCTGACTGTCAGTTCGGAAATGCTCTTGATGTATGGTAATGTGGCTAGTCCTTTGGGTTGCGGCATGTCCTCATTCCGTTGTCTTTCCCTTAGGCATCTGTTGATGAAATTGCGCGGGTATCTGTTTTTGGCAAATACATTGTATAGGTGTTCTTCTTCCTCTTTTTGCAGTTCTGGTGTACTGCAGTGTGTTGTGGCCCTTTTGAACAGTGTCTTGATGCAACTTCTTTTGTGTGTGTTCGGTTGGTTGCTTTCGTAGTTTAGGACTTGGTCTGTGTGTGTCGCTTTCCTGTAAACCTTTGTGGTGAAATCTCCATTCGGTGTTCTCGGTACCATCACGTCTAGGAATGGGAGTTGGTTGTCCTTTTCTTCCTCTCTCGTGAATCGGATTCCTGTGAGCGTGGCGTTGATGATCCGGTGTTTGTTCTCTATTTCTGTGTTTTTAATGATTACAAAGGTGTCATCTACATATCTGACCCAGAGTTTGGGTTGAGGTTGCGGTAAGACTGTTTGTTCTAATTTTTGCATTACCGCTTCTGCTATGAGTCCAGAGATGGGTGTGCCATTGATTTGTTCATATATTTGGTTGTTGAATGTAAAGTGTGTTGTGAGGCACAGGTCCAGTAGTTTGAGTATGCAGTCTTTGTTGATAGGTTCAATGTCCTGTTGTCTGTTTTGTATGTCCAGCAGGTTGGCTATTGTTTCTCTGGCTCGGGTTTTGTCGATAGAGGTGAACAGTGCCGTTACATCGAATGAGACCATAGTTTCTTCCTTGTTTATGTGTATATTTCTGATGATGTCCAAGAATTCCTGTGTTGACTGTATAGAGTGTCTGGATCCGCTGATCAGGTGTTTCAGTTTCTGCTGTAGTTCTTTAGCCAGTTTGTGTGATGGTGTCCCTGGTAGTGATACTATGGGTCTGAGTGGGATGTTTGGTTTGTACACTTTAGGTAGTCCATAGAATCTGGGGGTGATGTTGCTTTCAGGTTTCATTCTCTGTAGGTCAAACCTGGTTATCTGTCTGTTTTTTTGTCGGTTCCTCAGTGTGTTGTTTATCCAATTGGTGAGCTGTAGGATGGGGTCAAACTCCCTCTTTTGGTAGGTGTTGGTATCTGCAAGTAGTTGTTGTGCTTTTTGGATGTAGTCTGCTTTGTCCAGGATGACCGTCATTCTGCCTTTGTCTGCTGGTAGTATGATTATGTTCTTATCGTTTCTTAGTGATTTTAGTTCTTCCCTCTCCTTTGTGTTGAGGTTATGTGTTTGTCTTTTCCTTGTTATCAGAGGTACGATACTTTGTCTCACTGTTTGTTGTGTCTCTTTTGTCAGTCCATTGTTCCTGAGTGTGCATTCTAGTGCTGCTAGGAAGTCTGCTGTCTTGGCGTCCCTGTGGTTGTAGTTGAGTCCCTTGGCCAGTATTGTTCTTTCCGTGTCTGTGAGCTGCCTGTGGGAGAGGTTTCTAACCCAGGTGTGTGTTATGGTGTCCTCTCTGTTGTGTGTTAGTTTGGCCATTTTTTCTTTTAGTGCCATTTTTTTGCGGTGTGTGGTCCTGTTCTGTCCTATGTTGATGGCCTGTTCTATGGTCCGGGTCCATTCCTGATTGGTGGTTTTTGAAATTAACGATTTTGGCGTGCACTTTCTTGTCTGTATTTGTGAAGTCTGTTGTGAGCATCTGTAATCATTACCTGGATCATCCTGAGTCCATTCTGTCTGGCTGTGTCCCTGGCTTGTGGATTGTTGACTGGTGGTCTGTACCTGACACATGGTGGGAGGAATCGATTCTTTCGGCATTCATGCAAGGACTGCACAAAACACTACAAAGGGCAAACAGGAAGACAGCTAACGATCCACATCCATGAACACCAACTAGCCACGAAACGACACGACCAGCTATCCTTAGTAGCCACACACGCAGATGACAAGCAACATGAATTCGACTGGGACAACACTACTATTATAGGACAAGCCAAACAGAGGACAGCCAGGGAATTCCTAGAGGCATGGCACTCATCCACAGATTCAGTCAATAAGCACATCGACCTGGACCCAATATACTGACCACTGCAGCAGACAGCTGGAACTGACAACCGGAAGCAGCAGATTCAAACCACTACAAATGCTGGAGGAAAGATCACAGAAATGCTTCACAGGAGGCTCCCAAGCACTGAGGATGTCACCTAGACAGGGGACGAAACGTCTGCAACACAGATTCCCAGCTCAGTGAACAGAAACACAACAACGAGCGTCCGAGCTGCAAATCTTCTCTCAAACATCAAACAGAAATGTTTGACTTCTGTTTTAAAATATTATAAAGATTATGTTCCATGGACTACAAATCCCAACAGATCTCTGGAATTAGATATGGCGGTATTAGTTAAGTTGCAAAATTGGATGAGACGAAGTAATTGGGTGGAGATTGGTGGTAGAAGACAAAAACATTAGAATCATGGTTTGAAATGGCAACTGAGGTTATGATGTATTTTAGTGAAAAGGAAGTTTAGATGAGAGCACTAAACTGATAGCTTTCTCTTGGTGATGTTTGTATCCTTGTCTTTATTTTTAAGGAAGATTGAATAGGTGTTCAAGCCACTACACAAGGCATCGGGACCATACATGGAGAGATACGTAAAACCTCATAAATCATTTGATAAGATCACGTGGGAGTCAAGAATGCATGACATTGTCTTGGGACACTGATGTAAGTGTGCAAAAATGAATGTTACCTTGGAGGTTACAAACATGAGACAGTACAAAAACATGCACCGAAGAACAGGTCTCAGACACATGCACCTACTTGACAAAAGGATCAGTGTGGCTTGGGAGAACACAAAGTATAGTTTAAATGATAAGACACTGATGCAAAATCCATAGAAAAACTGACTTTAAAACAATGAAAGTAGTATTGGTGAAAGGAATGCTAGAAGAATTGCAACCAAAATAAGAAGTGTGATTGGCTATTATGTCAAATGTTACAGAAATGAAAGAATATGGATTCTGGCAGGAGTAATAATGGACTGAGTGAAAGGGCCCATTGGATGACATACAGATACCCCATATTGAGCATTTGTATGACTAAACCAGTAGGTGGAATTGTAATATGTTAGGACAGTTGGTGTATGTAAAAGAAGGCTGAGCTAAGACTCAGGTAGTGTAGGAGGCTGTGGTAGGGGCACCCTGGGAACCATAAAAGGTGAGAAGCACAAGTTGAAGGTAAAGCCTGATGACCATTAGAGCTGTATTGTTTATTGCCATGTATATTGTAGCTCAAAGGGATATGGAGGTAGTTACCACTCAATGATATGATCATTTATGCAATTGGCAAGGAAGGAAACATAGTGAAGAAATATCCTCAAGACAGATACGGATGAAGAGAACTGGAGAAATTTTGGGTCAAGTATGATGCTATTTCACTGTTATGGGGTGAAGTGATCTGTGGATATGGAACTGGAGGATAAAGAAGAAATGCAAATTAAGGAACCTGAATTTGGAATATGCTGCATTTTGGAGCGAATTATGTAAATAGATTAACTGAAAAAATGTAAAATCAACTAACAACCAGCTCGTCTTGCAGACACTCGTTTTTTTTCCACTCACTCTCGCAGGTTTTGAGGGCTGACAGCAGGAACAAGATCCTCAATCCCAGGACGGGAGCCGGACTAGATGAAGTTGTGTGACATGGTTGCGCGGTGACTCTAATTAAGGATATTACTGCCATTAGCTAAAAATCACACAACACCAGGTTATAGTCCAACAGGTTTAATTGGAAGCACTAGCTTTCGAAGCGACGCTCCTTTTAGCGTGTGCATGAAAACGCTAATCCTCTGTGAACTCCTCTCAATCTTGGTCCCATTTGGAGGCAGACAGACACATGACAGGACTTGCTGATCCCATCACGGCCTTGGCCGTTGTTATTTTCATTGTAGTTTTAATCTTGGTGTAGGTTATACACTCCCATTATACATTCCCATGCAGCTGTCGCTGATGAGCGTCAGCATCTGCGATTGTAAATCCGCGCTGTCAAGAACTGTCAGGGTGGAATGTGTAGGATGGGCTGAAGGGCTAACATTGATGCTATTCAACAGCTGCATGGCCTTGAATGAGTCCTGTGAACGTTCCTGTATGTGTCAAAGATAGCTTGCTTGTTTTCTGTATTTGCTTTTCTGTGCTGGCTGTTTGTTACACTGTATAAGAGAGAGAGTTTCATTTCAAGTCGCTGGGTTCCACCTTGGACCAGGATCCGGTGAACGGTGTCATGAACAAGCCTGAGCCTCCAGACCAGCCACCGATTGAGGGGTCCTTGACGCACAGGAGGGTGTGAGGCTTATTGCTTTCTTCTCCTTCCTTTCTCACCTTCACTTATCCCTTTAAAAATGTTCTTGGTTCAGTCTTTTATTTTTACTTTCTTTTCCCTCTTATTATTATTCAATAAATGTTCATATTTAAGCAAACTGCTGTTGTTGAATCTTTTCTTAATCATGTTTAACCGAATCTAAAAAGAACCCCTGGGGGTCCACGACAGTAGTTCACTTTGCTGCTCGGACCCTGCATCAATGGTCCTTGTCATTACTTACTGACGTCTGGAAGTACATCCACTGACTTGAAGACTGATATGGAATCCCTCATCTTCATGCTGCATACAGTCCAGGTTCACAGTATTAGGCCTGTGCCATGACCTAACTGGTACCATATTTCTGGGAGGGGCTTCTTGTCCTCTGTGGCATCTCTTCTGCTGCACAATATCTTGGAGCCTTCTCTTCCCCATTGGAGGATTGCATCTTTTCCAGGTCATAATGAGTTGTGAAATGATCCCCAGTACCTGTTCCAGCTAAAATGTCACCCCAGTCCACCGTAAGAGGTGTCAGCTGGTTTCGAATGCTAGTTTGAACTCTCCCTCAGTTTTGCATCACAACTTGACCAGTCAGCCACACAACAGCATTGAGCACAACATTCGAATGTAGTCTGTATCAGAAGAGATGAACACACAGTAATCAAGTGTCTTGATACCAGAGCTCCCTTTTTTGAGGGGCCTGCAGATTTCATAGAATCCCTACAGTGTGAAAAAAGGCCACTTGACCACAGCAACCCTCCAAAGAGTAACCCAACCAGATTCATTCCCCTACCCTATTGCACTACATTTACCCCTGACTATTGCACCTAACCTACACATCCCTGAACACTATGTGCAATTTAGCATAATTCACTTAACCTGAACATCTTTGGATTCTGGCAGGAAACCAGAACACCCGGAGGGAATCCGCACATACAGACACTGAGACTGGAATTGAACCCAGGTCCCTGCTGCTGTGAAGCAGCACTGCTAACCACTGAGCCACAGGCACCCATGGGGTGCTTGTGAATTTCATAGCCAATCAGGAGTGGTAAAGTTGCAGAGGCAGCAAGGAACATGGGACCCTTCATTTGACTCTGTGTGGTGCTTGTCAGGTGTACTACATGAGGAGATGGAACTGGTAGATGGATAAAAGTGAGGAGGAAGCAATGTAAAAGGTTGGATGGAGAGCAAAAATCAGCATCAACAGAGTGTTTGATGAGGGAGAGCATGACAGTCAAAACAGGATGGAGAGCTTGTTGATAATGAAAAACACCCAAACAATTTACAAACTAACATTTCAAAGGAGCCCAATTTTTAAAATAGTTGATCAGTGAGTTAAAATCTTCATAACCAAAATTAGTTGCCAGAATTCTTCACCCCATTAAAAGTTCTGAAAGTGGTGCTGCAATAAAACTTGCGTCACATTCCAATCTCATTAGGAACAGACATTCTGAACCATAACACTGACGATCTAGGAGCAGAATCATACCATTCAGTCCATCAGTTGTGCTCTGCTATTCAATTGTGATGATAAGATTCTCAACTTCACTCTTCTACCTTCTCTGCATATCCTTTGATTCCATAACTAATCAAGAACTTATGTATCTCTGTCTTAAAGGCACTCAATGACTTGACCTCCCCAGCCTTCTGCAGAAATGGGTTCGACAGATTTACCATCCTTTGGCTGAAGAAATTCCTCCTCATCTCAGTTCTAAAGGGTCATCCCTTGACTCTGAGGCTGTGCCCTTGGGTCCTAGTCTCTCCTACAAATGGAAACATCTTCTCCATATCCACTCTACCCAGGCCCCTCACTATTCTGTCAGTTTCAATGAGATTCACATTATAGGTTTTTGTCATGTTTGTAATGGAAATGTTGCTGCAGTTGTGTGTAAGTAACATTATTATAGGGCATTTATGACTTTGATTAAACTTGAAACATACTTTATATTTTCTCATGCATGCTGTTCCCTCTATTTTATGCTTGGATACAGATTTTCTGGAGACAGTTATTTTCTGATGTCTTGACTGCATGGGTATTGTTTACATGCGCATTCGGAGAAATGAATCTATTAGGCCTTGTTTGATCCAGTCTCTAGTCCAGCACTTTTCAACAGAGTCACTGCTTAATGTTCAGGGGCAGCAACCTCTCAACTTTTCACCTCCCAATCCCAGAACTAGCAAAGCCAAATTACAGCACCCATGCTGAAATCTGCTAGATCAGGATGTGATAGTGTCATTAGACATTCGTTTTGTAAACCTGCAGGAGAAAGTATGCAATTATTCTTATTGAAACAAAATACAGGATGTTCCTTTTCTGTTTAGTTATGAGAGTAGCTCCATGTGTGACGCTACTTAAAATTGAGTTGTGTGTTTCCCAAACTCCACTTGCTGATGTACTATTTATAAGTTGTATTTAGCGAGCATATTTGAAGTCCATAATAGTTCATTACATAGATGAGCTGTTTTATAACCATGTGAACCTGCATCAACCCAACACACAGCTTGTCAAAGAATGTGGCACGCAGTAGAGTTATGTAGTGTAACGTGTATTACTGATATAAAACATGTGCAATTCTATCATTTTCCAGCACAGTGACACAATGAGTTCTGGTAATAGGGGAACCCAATTAGCTGCAAGTGAATAGATCTGGAAACTGTGCTCATTTTTATTTTAGCTGATGGCTATGCTGACATCATCCTAATGCATTGAGCAAATCTTAATTCTGGCTGCTGCAAGCAGGGAGCCTGTTGAATCTTTTTTAAGTAAGCAACTCTGTTGAGACTGACATTTATTACCTATCTTTAATTGAATCATAGAATCTCTACAGTGCAGAAAGAAGCCATTCTTATCCCCATAACCACACATTTCCCATGGCTAATTCACCTAGCTTATACATACCTGGACACTACGGGGCAATTTCCCATGGCCAATCCACTTAATCTGCAAAGCTTTGGTTTGAGGGAGGAAACCCACACAGACACAGGGAGAATGTACAGATTCCACACAGATAGTCACCTGAGGCTGGAATTGAACCTGGGTCCCTAGTGCTGTGAGGCAGTAGTGCTAACCATTGTGCCTGAAGAGGGCAATGGTTTGTGATAGTTGTCCTTCCTGAACCACTGTGCTGCCCTCTCCTGGTAGTTGCTAGTCAAAGAAAAGCAGGCAACTGACCCAGCTGATATATGTCCAAGTTAGGACTGGAGTTTCTGTAATTAGGATAAGTTTCTTCTGACAAACCACATCTGTCAAATGGCAAGCGGGGACCTCCGCAGTGAGAGTTGCTAAACAGGTTCAGGACAAGCCAAGGCCTCTGTTGGAATCCCAAATGCACTTGTGAAAAGACACAAACAATGCTGCTCATCACTGACGATGTTCACTGTACAGATTAAATGGCAGACTGATCACCTTAAAGTCAGCAGATGAGGAGTCTATCACTTCGCTCCAGGGATTTGCATTTGTAAAGTAATGAAAATAAGAGTAAACTGCAAATTTAGTTTTACATATGCAATGAGCTATCAGACTTCGTAAGGCCATAAGCCATAGGAGCAGAAATTGGGCCATTCAGCCCATCTGGTCTGCTCTGCCAATCAGTCATGACTGATAAGTTTCTCAACCTCAGTCTTACGTATACTCAATGACCTGACCTCCGCAGCCCTCTGGGGCAGTGAATTCACTCATGACAAGGTGTCATTCCATTACGTTTAACTGGCTGTGGTAATTTTTACCATCATGATAACAAAGTTGTGTGGGTGATTAGATGGATTCCAAAGGGCAGGAGTAAATAAATTATAAAAATATGTTTGAAAGTCAAGGTGAAAATAGCTTTCCAGTTGTGCACTCACATCGCCTTGTCATACCTTTGGATGAGATTCTCTGATCAGTTGCACCTAACTAATGTGTATAAAATGATAAGTAATAAATGACTAGTGAAACAGAAGGCAATTGGTTCGTTTCTCCCATCTTTTACGTTTTTAGGGAAGGGTGGCAGATAGAGAAATAAATCTCAAAACTTAAATCAGGAAAATTGGAAAATCCAAATGATTCACAACTGGTCTTAAGGAAGGGAAATCTGCCATCTTTACTGAGTCTGCTTACATTCTCACAAAATGTGCCTGTGATTTAGTTGGCTTTTGAACTGACCGAGTAAATCTCTCAGTTGCATAAAACCAATGCCAGTGCTTCAAGCAAGTGGACGATCTGCATTTCTTCAATCCAGCTAGAAATGTGTCACTGCTTTACCAGTATGGGCCGCATCCAGAGAATTATATTTCAAAAGCTTTCTTTATTCATTCACAGCATGAGGGCATTGCTGGCTAGGCAGCATTTATTGCTCATCCCCAATTACCCAGAGGGCAGATAAGAGTCAACCACATCATTGTGGGTCTGGAGTCACATGTAGGCCAGACCAGGTAAGGATGACAGTTTCCTTTCCTAAAAGACATTAGTGAATCAAATGGGTTTTCCCGCCAATCAGCAATGGATTCATGGTCATCATTAGATTCTTAATTCCAGAAGCTTCCTTAATTCAAATTCCATCACCTGCCGTGATGGGATTCTGACCCAGGTCCCCAGAATGTTATCTGGGTCTCTGTATTAACAGTCTAGTGATAATTCCACTCGACCATTGCATCCCCACAAACTATTGAGCAAGAATCATTGCTTTATTTATTGCGTAGTTGTATCGTTCTTTCAGTCACTTCATGGTACAGAATATTGCTGAAATGAAAGACATGTTGCTGAAATGTTTCATCTTCCACTTGTCAGGACAAATGCGGGAATGCCATATTTCAAAAGATCACAGCAATTTATACTGAAGGAGAGAAGAACACTGTTTGTTTTCTCCATGCGAGACCTTACCAGTCACAGTCAACTTTCCAAACAATGAGGAACAGGGAGCTCAAGTTCCCAGAAATTGAGAAAATTCAGAAAAGGGTGCACACATTCCTCTTGTTTGTCATGACTGGGCCAGGTGGTTCATTGAATCCCTACAGTGTGGATACAGGCCCTTTGGCTCAACAAGTCCACACCAATCCTCCAAAGAGTAATTCACCAAGACACATTCCCCCACATTTACTCTTGACAAATGCACTGAACCTGCACATCCCTTAACATTATGGGCAATTTAGCATGGCCAAGCTACCTAACCTGCACATTCTTGGACTGTAGGAGAAGACCAGAGCACCCAGAGGAAACCCACACAGACACAGGGAGAATGCACAAGCTCCACACAGGCAGTCACCCTAAGCTGGAATTGACCCCAGGTCCCTAGCACTGTGAGGTAGCAGTGTTTACCACTGTACTATTGATGAGCTCAATTGGCTGGATGGCTTGTTTGCAATGCAGAATGGTGCCAATAGGGTGGGTTTGATTCCCACACCAGATGAAGTTACCATGAAGATCTCTCCTTCTTAAACTTTGCCCTTGCCTGAGGTGTGGTAACCTTCAGTTTAAACCACCACCAGTGTGGGACATTTGGGACTATGGCATGAGAACAGGTCCCTATGTAGCGATGTATAATCCTTCTGTGAATCATAGTTGCGATAGGTCTATATTATATGTGATTCTGTAACCGGGCAGCTCTTGTTGAATAATCCTGAGTGTGATAATAGCTGCACTAACAAATGTGATTATGATAATTATTCAGGCTTCACACTTGCTGGAACCAGGGTATATTTGTACACAGGAATCCAATCTCTATTAGCAAAGGACACATGTTTCAAGTCTCCTGCTGTTTTTGAATTACATTGGAGCTTGCGAACCTATAGTTCCCTGTTGCTTCATGGTAACTTAAGCCATCAGAATCAGCTTGTAAATCATTCACAATCGTTTTCTCCTGTACATTTCCAATATAAACTGTAATCATTTGAAATGTAGCATTCTTGCATTGTCCTGATGGCTGCAAGATAAAAAGCTTTGACAACATGCCTCTCTTTTCAGCAATATACAGTACAGCTGATAGACATCCTATCTGACATACATTTATGCTATTATCTGTGAACCTAGCTGAGCTGCTAAGAAAGCACCATTAAAATGAGACATTGGCACTAGAAATTGTAATATATTGTGATAAGGACATGGGACTCCCTTATTTAATTACTGCTAAAACCATTTATATCAGATTTCAGCTTGTGTGGATCCTTTAGGCAAACAATGTTAACAATCAATATATGGATTAATTATTTCAATGACTCTGCTGGGATTATGGATTGCACAATTCCAAGGCTGAAGTGTTAATGTTGCATGAACTGATCATTTAGTTAGTGCTAGCATTATGAGTATGTGAACATTTGAAGAGTAAGGATCACAGTAAACCAAGCCAAACCACTGTTAGGATTTAATTTACCAAGTCCACTTCTATCAATCTTCACCTTGCACTGAGAAGTTATATGTTTAAATTCTGACATAGATGGTGGAAGTAAAGAGCACAGTCATTGAAAATTTAAAAAGGCATCCCTATTTATTCAAAACAGTTTTCAATTCAGTTTGTTGAATGATGTCACTGGTTTGCTGTATACCTTTCAACTTTTAGTCAGGTGTTTCTTTATTAGCCAGAGTATAATGACATGTGAGTGGTCCAAGGCAGTAGCCACTGATTTGCAGTGTCCAGTAATCTATACTTGTATTCATAGAACATAGAACAGTCCAGCACAAAAAGAGGCCCTTCGGCCCATCATGTCATGATGATCATGACGCTAAATTATACTAATCCCTTCTGCCTGTCCTTGGTCCATATGTCTCAATTGTTTGCATATTCATGTGCTGCTTATCTCAAAGTCCTTTAAACATCCTGATTGTATCTGTTTCCTCCATTACCCCTAGCAGTGTGTTCCAGACTCCTAACACTCTCTGTGTAAAAAAAATTGTACCTTCACATCTCTTTTTAACTTTCTCCTTCCCACCTTACATGCATGCCCCCTGGCATTAGATATTTCAACTCTGGGAAAAAGATTCTTACCGTCAACCCTACCTATGCATCTCATAATTTTATTGACTTTTATCAAGTCTCCCCTTAGCCTCTGCCACTCCAGAGAAAACAATAAGAGTTTTTCTAGCCTCTCCTTATAGTTCATGCCTCTAGTCCAGTTAGCATCCTGGCAAACCTCTTCTCTGCACCCTCTCCAAAGCCTCTACATCTTGCCTATAATGTGATGACCAGAAATGAATGCAAAATCTCAATTCAGGATCTTTTCTGGCTCCAGCACATCTGTGGTGTTTTGTATTAACAATGCAGCAGTTGAATACAAATCTCATACCAGGGCAAGAATAACAGTTTATTAAAAGCAGTATGGTGGATGCTGGAGATTGGACATTAATGCAGGAATTGCTAGAGAAATTCCTCTTGTCTGGTAGCATCTGCAGAGAGCAAGATAGAGTTCATTTTTCAAGTCCAATGAGACTTTGCTTGGGAACTAAAGAGGGCTGAACAGATTTGAAGGTGTCGAGGGTAAAAAAAATGGAATCCTTATCATATTCAGAAAGATATAAGAAAGGTGTTAATGGTACGTGTAAAAAGCAGAAAATAGGGCAGGTCTCCTGAGAGCAAACACATGCAAGCAAAAAATTGGGATGGGTGAAGGAGGGAGTTTAATAAAAATGGAGGACAGTATTCATGTCCCTTGAAATTTAATGGCATTAACATCACTGACCACTCCACTATCAACATTCAGGGTTTAACAATGAACAGAAGCTAAATTGGCCTAGCCAAGTAAATACTATGGCTACAAGAGCAGGTCAGAGGCTAAGGAATCCTGAAGCGAGTAATTCATTTCCCAACTTTTTAAGTCATGTGTGTTATCTACGATGTACAAGTCAGGAATGTGATGGAATACTCCCCACTTGCCTGGACGAGTACAGCTCCAGCAACTCTCAAGAAGCTCAAAATTATCCAGGACAAAGCAGCCTACTTGATTGTCACCATGTCCACAACCATTCAGTCATTCCACACTGGCGCTCTTTAGCAACAGTGTGTACAAGATATACTGCAGAATTTCATGAAAGCTTCTTAGACAGCACTTTCCAAACCCACAACCACTTCAACCGAGAAAGAACATCACCATGCAAATTCCCCTTCAAGCCACTCACTGTTCTGATTTGGAAATATATTGCTGTTCTTTCCATACTGTTGGGTCAAAATCCCAGAATGCCCTCCTGAGTGTCATTGTAGATCTACCTACAGCAAGTGAATTCAAGAAGGCAGCTCGCCACTACCTTATCAAATGCAAATAGATATGCATAGTAAACGTTCATCCAAGCTACGGCATCTATACCTATAAGGGTGGCACTGTGGCTCAGTGGTTAGCACTGCTGCCTCTCAGCAGAAGGGACCTGGGTTTGATTCCCACCTTGGGCAACTGTCTGTCTGAAGTTTGCACATTCTCCCTGTGTTTACATGTGTTTCCTTTGGGTGCCCTGGTTTCCTCTTTCAATCTAAAGATGTGCAGGTCAAGTGAATTAGCCATGCTAAGTTGCCCATAGTGTTAGGTGCACTAGTCAGGGGTAAATGTTGGGGAATGGATCTGGGTGGTTTACTCTTCGGAGGGTTGGTGTGGACTTATTGGGCCGTAGGGCCTGTTTTCATCCGGTAGAGAATCTAATTTAATCCCATAAATGAATTTTTAAAAATGGTCTGAAGTTGTTAAAGTCAATGCTCAAGTGACAGGATGATCATGGGTTAGTCTCATGGACAGAATGGTCATATTTTCATATGATCTATTATGTAGCGTTTATCCACAATCATCATTGTTCTTTTAGACCTGTTATGTTCTGGTTGAGCACAAGATGGCGATATCATTCAATCCCCATTACCTCGGTGGATTTGGCACTGTTTCACGTATTTTTCATTTCTCTTTTTCCTTGGAGTCTTGATATTTTCTGATTTTCCTTTAGGTTACCTACAGGTGACTGTTGTTGACAACAATAAGGTTATCTTGAACACAGCTTGAAGGAGGGAAACTCCAGAAGGTATAATAAGTGTAGAGAATGGTTGTGGTCTTAAAGTTTATTACAACAATATAAAATTGCATAGAGGATTCTTAGTCAAAATGCCTATATTAGACTGTTTCCTGAATGTTTTTCATTCTTGTTTTAATATATAAAATGTGAACCTCGAGTTGGACAAAGGATATTGGTGTTTTTAGATTGCCAGAATTGAAGCCATGTCGAAAGATGTGATAGGTTCCAGAGTAGGATATTACATTTGGGATATATTGCCATTATTGTGGATATCTGGGCTTATTAAACATATTTCCTATAAATAACCAAAACAATAGCACACTTCTGTGTACGCTTTTGAGGAAAACATGCTAAATTTTAAGGCTTGATTTAGCCCTAAGCCAACAGGAAAAATCTGTGAGGTTTGTTAACTCAATTGCATCTCCTCCATTTCCTACCTCCATCCTCAAACTCCACCTCCCTCCAAATGCAACAAGTATAGAATTTGCCCGGCCCTCACATTCTACCTCACCAATCTCCAAATCCAGCATATTATCCTCACCATTTTCGCCATCTACAGTCAGACCCCACCACTGAAAATATATCTCCCTCCTCCCCATCTGTATTCCATATGGATTGTTCTCTCTGTGACTCCCTCGTTAAGTGCACACTCCCCACCAACCCGCTCTCCACACCCGAGACCTTCCCTTGACACCATAAGAGGCACAAAACCTGCGCCCACATCTCCCCCTCCCCCCACACCAACTAAGGCCCCAAAGGATCATTCCAAATTTAGCAGAGATTTACTTGCACATCTTTGAACCTCATTTACTACATCCATTGCTCTCGATGTGGTCCTCTACATTGGAGAGAGTGAGTGCAAACTCACAGAACAGTTTGGGGAACATCTCTGGATGTATGCACCAACCAACCCTACCTCCCTGTAGCCATCTATTTCAACTCCCTCTCCTACTCCCCCCATGACATGTCCATTCTGGGCCTTCCCCACCACCTGAACAAGGCCACCCCCTCACCTTCCACCTCGGGAGCCTGCAACCACATGGCCTCAACATTGAGTTCACCAGTTTCCAAATCTCCCCACACCTCACCCCGTCCCAGATTCAACCGTCCGATTCAGCTCCAGCCTCTTGATCTGACCTGTCTGTCCATCTTCCTTTCCACCTATCCGCTCCATACTTCCCAACGACCTATCATAATCACCTCCTACCTCTGCCTACCTTTCGCCATCCTAATTACCATTCCTCAACACCCCTGTTTATTTCTCAGCTCCCTTCCCCCTCCCCAGACCCCTTATCCCTCCCCAGTCCTGATGAAGGGTTAAGCCCGAAACATTGCTCCTCAGATGCTGCCTGACCTGCTGTGCTCTGTCCAGTGTCACACCTCATCAACTCTGACTTTTTCAGTATCTGCAGTCCTCACTATCTCCTAACTCTTTGTCTATAATGGTCAGATACTGCACTACCACTGTTCTGTTGTTCTAGTTTATCATCTCAGATTTAACTGCACAAGCCATATCATGAACGTATCAATGTTATCAAAATGTATTTCAGAATAATCCTGATTTCCAGATAGAGCAACTGATTGAAGTTAAACTGAAAATCAAATGTATGGGGTGGAGTTTTGTATGTGACATGACAGTGGAACAGAAAGTTAGTGTCAATTCTATTTGGTCTTCACTGCTTCTGGGTGACAAAGGAGGAAAATATTAATCACCCGAAATGAAGACACCTGAAGAAACAGTGATCATATCAAAATCCAAACATTGAAAATAGGTGGCGATGTCAAAGTCAAATTTTGGTGGTAACCAGATGGGCAGTGGGGGGGCATATATAAGTTAATTTGTTGACAACAATTGGGACAGAGTTAGAAGCTACCATCTCATCTACAATTTTGACTCAGAGGCTGCATTATTGTAGTGAGAATTTGAAATGATTGTGGAGATTGATGGTGTAATGGTAATTTCACAAGCCTAAGACTCAGGCTTAATTCCCTGGGCAGTTGGTTCAAAGGCAGTCTCAGTGATGGCGAACATGAAACTATCACCAAATGTCTTAAAAATACATTTGTTTTATGAATGGGAAGGAAATCTGTTGATGTTATCTGGTCGGGTCCACATCCATGTGGTTGATTTTTAAATGCCCTCTGAAATGTTCTAGCAAATTACTCAGTTCAAGGGCAACTAAGGATTGGCAGCAAATGTTGGCCTTACCAGTAGCATTTACATTCCATAAAATAATTTTTAAAAGCCCATTTAAACCCAAGTAATATATTTATTCTTCATTGGAAAAGTAACAATTGTTAAAGTGTACACGGGCGCATGGAAGAGAGTAGGATTAGCCTGGAAAGAATTTTACCAGAAACTTTCCATCATAGGGTTACACAGCACGGTAACAGACCCTTCGGTCCAACCAGTCCATGCTGTCCATAATCCCAGACTAAACTAGTTCCCCACCTGTGTGCCTTGTACATATCCCTTCAAACTTTTCTTATTCATGAAAAATCTTACTGAAATGTAATAACCAAATCTATTAATTTAGGGATACTTGTCAAACCAATGTACTCTGGTTGCACAACTGGAGAACTTGGAGTTAAACCTAGCTCAAGCCCGGAATATTTGTTCTTGATGCAAAGAGATTGTTTTGTATTGATCAACTCTTGTACAAAAGACATATTTCTCCAGCTGTAGAAATTTCTGCATTGTCATAACGGTTGCTTGTGGAAAGAATAACCAACAAGACCTAAGACACTGTGACTGAAATCCTTCTGCATTGAACAAATTGTAATGGAAAGGTTTGTCCTATATTCATCAATAAATCAGTCACTCAACCAATGAGGCTGCAGCCCATTACCTTTGCTAATTCTCATCTATATAGGTGAAGCTGACACAAAAAAAAGAAAAGGCATTCTTTCATGTTACAGCTTCTGGCAGGTGCCCATTCCCGATTCTTTCCAAATGCATTTGTAAATGTTGCTTCACTAATAATAGAAGTAAAAGAAGATAGAACAAAAGGCTGCAAGTGGAAACTCCAAAACACATCAAAGCGTTCTGTTTAGCTTTATGTTGAACATGCTCAATTCGTACTTCTCCCCTTCCTAATACATAATTTCAGCCATGGAGCAGTGATAACATGCTTACATTTAAATCAGAAAGCTATGGGATTGAGTCCCACTCTTGAAATTCGCATAGGTTTCTGAGGAAGCCTTAGACAGTTGGAATTGTTGATGATTTGTTAGGCTGAAGTCCCTAATGACATTTCAGGTTTTGGGGAATTTTATTTACATGCATTTTGAATAGTCTAAAAGTTTGCAGTGTTACTGGTGTTAAGAAGAACATATAACTTTGTTTAATTTGGAGTTTGTGTGTTAAGAAGAGAAGATATGGAACACTACTTTTAAAGTGTCAATTTTTATAGTTTGTAGTTTTGAAATTTGGGGGCTTTGGTACCAAAATGTGCTGAGACTTGTTTTATGTATTTGAATGCGGTTTTACAAACTCGAGGTAGAGCTGCAGATTAACGGTTCACTGCATTGAAAAAAGGACAGAGGGAAGAAACAGTGCTTTTGCCTAATGACATGAGTCCAGTGATACAGAGACAGAACAATCCAGAAAATCAATCAGTGTGGTGTGTGCCAGAGAATGAGAGACTGCTAGAAATGTGGCTTATGAATTGTGTGTTTACAATTAATTTATAGAAGTAGTGAGTTTTGTTTGTGGTTTGAATTAGGTGCCTCAAGGAAAGGTTAGCATTGGAGCTTTCTGAGTAATTGAAAATGAAAAGCATCTAGTGAAATCTCACAGAGAGAAATGGAAAAAAAAAGTGAATAAAAAGAAAGAGTGAATCAAAAATATTGGAGAGATATGAGAGTAAATCAGAAATTGAAAATTCTGAAGTTAACCATTCAAAAATCAGATTGGACACCGGGGAGGGGCTTAAAACATTAAAGGTACATATCTTTCAGAAAAATATCAATGGGATTTATGAAAGCTATTACAGACACATAAATCAAGAGCAATAATGTGGAGGTTCAGAATAAACAATTTGTGGCTTTAGCTTATCATCCATAATTGCACATAACATGAGAAAGATAGCATCAAATCTTGAAAAGTACAATTGGAACCTTTTGTCAGTAACGTCCTAATGTTCAGGATAAGTTAATTCCCTTGTTGCAGTTTTTCATGCATTTCAGTCTTTTGAGAAGATCATTTAAAAGAGAAAGGAAAAATTTATAACCAAGGCAAGAGTCTATATTTCTGAAATGTGTGTGCAAGTTTTGGGAAAAGTTAGCTGAAACATTTGGCCTTCTCTCAACGAACAGTAACAGTTAGAGAAGATAAAAGGTTTTGGAAAAAGCTTGTCGCTAGCGTCAAGCCGTTAGTACCATTATCTAGTGAAGTATTAAGAGGGAGTTCATTAGACCTTATAAAATCAGAGAAAGTTCAATTTGTATGAACAATGCAGTGTTTCAGACAGAACAAAAAAAAAATCAGCAAGTGTATTATGCAAATATATTAAAGTCAGAGAGGATAGTCAGAAAATGAATATGTTCACACTGGTAAAAGAAGTAAGAAGTGAAGTATAAATACCAGGAGGATTTGTGAAAGAATCAGAACTTGAAAATACTAAAGTTCAATTTCTTATAATCAGATTATATAACACAGAGGTATTTAGAAAGTTAGATTATCTCCACAATACTATTGGAGCACTTATTAAAACTGTAAAGCAATTTGATGGAAAAAGGTCAGGAAAAATATCTTAGTTCATAGATAAGGTCAATGCAGGGGATAGGTCACCCATATAGTAACATCCTTATAGACACAATGCTGAGAAGTTAATTCAGGTGAAGGAAGAGATCAAATTTGTGATGAAAAGTGACATTATTTAACTGAGTCACAGCAGTAGGAGCTCAATTCTTGTTCTTGGTACTGAAATCAGATAGACCACAAGTGTTATGCATATCAAAAAGTCACTACAGTAATCAAGGCAGATTCACATCCAATTCCACAATTGGAGGAATGTATTGGGAGGATTGGGAAAGCATGCTTTGTTACAAAAAATGGTTTATAAAAAGTTATTAACAAGGTTTTAACTGATACGGCCAAATATACTTCATCCTTCATAACCCTGGATGGATTATATCTACATAAAGTCATATTGTTTGGAATTAACATTGCACTTTTCTAAGTTTAACCAACAAGGTAATTGAAGGTCATATGCAACTGAGTTGCATGTCTTAATGATTTGGTTATGGTCAGCCAAAGCTGGGAGGAGTATTTACAACACTTGACAATGTTGTTTGATCACTTACAAAGAGCCACTATGGTAAGACAATTACCACAAATGTCTTTGCCAAAGCCCTGTAAATTGAAAGTGCTGAATACTACAGAGGCAATAAGGTTCTGACAACATTCCGGCAATAGTACTGAAAGTTTGTGCTTCAGAACTTGCCACTCCCCGAGCCAAGTTGTTCCAGTAAAGTTAATGGCATCTACCAAGCAATGTGGAAAATTGCCCAGTTATGTCCTGAACACAAAAAGCAAGACAAATCCAATTCAGCCAATAAGCACTCAATTAATCTACTTTTGATCATCGATAAAGTGATGGAAGATGTCATCAACAGTGCTATCAAGCAACACCTGCTCAACCATAACCTGCTCAACCATATCCTGCTCAGCGACTCCCAGTTTGGATTTCATCAGAGCCACTCAGCTCCTCATGTCATTACAGTCTTGGTTCAAACATGGACAAAAGAGCTGAGTTCCAGAGCTGAGGTGAGAGTGACATCGAGGCTACATTTGACAGAGTGTGGCATCAAGGAGCCCTAGCAAAACTGGAGTCAATGGGTATTGGGGGCAAATTCCTTGCTGGATGGAGTCATACCTGACACATAGGAAGATGGTTATGGCTGTTGGAGGTCAGTCCTCTCAGCTCCAGGATATCTCTGCAGGAGATCCTCAGTGTAGGGTCCTAGGCCCAATCATCTTCAGCTGTTTCATCAATGACATTCCCTCCATCATAAGGTCAGAAGTGGGGATGTTCGACGATGATTGTTCGATGTTCACCACCATTCATGACTTCTCAAATACTGAAGCAGTCCATGTTCAAATGCCACGAGATCTGGACAATATCCAGACTTGGACTGACAAGTAGCAAGTAACATTCATGCTGCACAAATGCCAGGATATGACTATTACCATTCTGGAATCTGAGTTTCAAACTCTGCAGCACATCCAGCAGGAGGAGAGTTACAGGAACACTTTGTTTCAGGAGCAGTCACACCCGGTAGATTTAAGTAATTCAAATTCAGTCAGTGTTCAGGGACAACAGGGTCTGACTGAATGTGAAACAGGTAGGGGGATTCTGAGTTGAGAAGTGCAGGAGCCTCAGCCCTTGACCTTGTCCAACAGGTATGAGATTCTTGTTCCCTGTATGGATGAGAGAAAGGGTTGCGGAGAGGATGAGCCAGTTGACCACAACACCATGGTGCAGAAGATCATTCAAGAGGTAGGGGGAGCAAAAAGACAAGTAGTTGTTATAGGGAATTCTATAATTAGGAGGACAGATAGTATCCTTTGCAAGCTGGATCAGGAGTCCCACATGGTGTATTGCCTACCTGGTGCCAGGGTGCAGGACATCTCCAAGGATATTGGAGCGGGAGGGGGAGGATCTGGTTGTTGTGGTCCACATTGGGACTAACAACATAGGTAAAGCTAGGATGGAGGAACTGTCTGGGAATTATCAAGCACTCTAAAGGAAATTGAAGTACAGGTCCTCAAGGGTCATAATCTCCAAATTACTGCCCGAGCCATGTGCCATTTGGCACAGGAATAAGAACGTTAGGGAAGTAAGCACATAGCTAAGGGATTGGTGTGGGAAAGAGGGATTCCATTTCAGTGGTATTGGCATCAGTTTTGGAAAAATTCTAGAATCCATCATTAAGGATGAGGTTTCTAAATTCTTGGAAGAGCAGAGTCTGATTAGAACAAGTCAACATGGATTTAGTAAAGGGAGGTCATGCCTGACAAACCTGTTGGAATTTTTTGAAGAGGTAACAAGTAGGTTAGACCAGGGGAACCCAGTGGATGTGGTCTATCTGGACTTTCAAAAGGCCTTTGATAAGGTGCCACACGGGAGACTGCTGAGCAAGGTGAGGGCCCATGGTGTTCGAGGTGAGCTGCTGGGATGGATTGAGGATTGGCTATCTAACAGAAGGCAGAGAGTTGGGATAAAAGGTTCTTTTTCAGAATGGCAGCCGGTGACGAGCGGTGTCCCGCAGGGTTCGGTGCTGGGGCCACAGCTGTTCGCATTATATATTAATGATTTGGATGAGGGAACCGGGGGCATTCTAGCGAAGTTTGCCGATGATACAAAGTTAGGTAGACAGGCAGGTAGTACTGAGGAAGTGGGGAGGCTACAGAAGGATCTAGACAGGTTGGGAGAGTGGTCCAGGAAATGGCTGATGGAATTTAACGTGAGCAAGTGCGAGGTCTTGCACTTTGGCAAAAAGAATATAGGAATGGACTACTTTCTAAATGGTGAGAAACTTAATAAAGCCAAAGCACAAAGGGATCTGGGAGTGCTAGTCGAGGATTCTCTAAAGGTAAACATGCAGGTTGAGTCTGTGATTAAGAAAGCGAATGCAATGTTGTCTCTTATCTCAAGAGGGTTGGAATATAAAAGCAGAGATGTACTACTAAGACTTTATAAAGCTCTGGTTAGGCCCCATTTGGAGTACTGTGTCCAGTTTTGGTCCCCACACCTCAGGAAGGACATACTGGCACTGGAACGTGTCCAGCGGAGATTCACACGGATGATCCCTGGAATGACAGGTCTAGCATATGAGGAACGGCTGAGGATACTGGGGTTGTATTCGTTGGAGTTTAGAAGATTAAGGGGAGATCTAATAGAGACGTACAAAATAATACATGGCTTTGAAAAGGTGGATGCTAGAAAATTGTTTCTGTTAGGCGAGGAGACTAGGACCCGTGGACACAGCCTTAGAATTAGAGGGGGTCATTTCAGAACAGAAATGCGGAGACATTTCTTCAGCCAGAGAGTGGTGGGCCTGTGGAATTCATTGCCACGGAGTGCAGTGGAAGCCGGGACGCTAAATGTCTTCAAGGCCGAGATTGATAGATTCTTGTTGTCTAGAGGAATTAAGGGCTACGGGGAGAACGCTGGCAAGTGGTGCTGAAATGCGCATCAGCCATGATTGAATGGCGGAGTGGACTCGATGGGCCGAATGGCCTTACTTCCACTCCTATGTCTTATGGTCTTATGGTCTTATGGAACCAGGGAGATCTGTACCGTTGGGACAGTCTCCACCTGAACTGATCTGGATCCAGTGTTCTAGTGAAAAGGATAAATAGGATGGTTAATAGGACTTTAAACTTCTGAGTCGGGGGGGTGGGGGGGGGCGGGAAGGTAACGCAAAAGCGACAGGGAGTATGGAGTTAAATGGAAAGATAAGCAGCAGGTTAGCATGTGTGCAGGTGGGTTTCAGCTCGATGCAGACAAGGAATGCAGCAAAAAGGAAGAATAACTTCGGACATCTTATGATTTCCAGTATCTCTAAAGTTAGCATTAAGGCACTTTACCTGAATGCTCGTAGTATTCGGAACAAAGTAGATGAATTAACGGCACAAATCATCATGAATGATTATGATGTGGTAGGTGTCACAGAGACGTGGTTGCAGGGGGTTCAGGACTGGCAGGTAAACATCCAAGAATTTACCACTTATTGAAAAGTCAGGGAGGTGGGCAGAGGGGGTGGGATTGTCTTGTTAGTTAAGAATTAATTTAAGTCTATGGCACTGAATGACATAGGGTCAGATGATGTGGAGTCTGTGTGGATGGAGTTGAGGAACCACAAAGGCATAAAAAGTCATAATGGGAGTTATGTACAGACCTCCTAACAGTGGTCAGGACCAGGGACACAAGATGTACCAGGAAATAGATAGGGTATGTCAGAAAGGCAAGGTCATGGTTATCATGGGGGACTTCTATGCGCAGGTTCACTGGGTGAATAATGTTGCCGGTGGACTTAAAGGAAGGGAATTCATGGAGTGTTTACAGGATGGCATTTTGGAACAGCTTGTGCTGGAGCCCACAAGGGGGCAGGCTATTCTGGACTTAGTGCTATGTAATGAGCCAGACTTTATAAAAGATCTTAATAAGGGAACACTTAGGAGGCAGCGATCACAATATGGTAGAGTCCAGTCTGCAGCTTGAAAGAGAGAAGGCAAAATTAGATGTAACAGTGTTACAGTTAAATAAAGGTAATTATAGGGGCATGAGAGAGGAACTGATGAAAATTGACTGGAAGCAGAGCCTAGTGGGGAAGACAGTAGAGCAACAATGGCAGGAGTTTCTAGGTGTAATTGAGGACACAGTACAGTGGTTCATCTCAAAGAAAAGAAAGATTATTGGGATGAGGTAGGGTGTTGGGGGGTGGGGGGAGGGGGGTGGTAATGTGGATTAGACAGCCATGGCTGACAGAGGAAGTTAGGAAAAAGAGTGAGCCTATAAAGTGGCCAAGAGCACTGGGAAAACAGAAGATTGAGAAGGCTACAACAACAAACAGAGGATAACAAAGAGAGAAATAAGGAAGGACGAGATCAAATATGAAGGTAGGCTAGCTACCAATATTAGAAATGATAGTAAAAGTTTCTTTCAATACATAAGAAACATCCAAGAGGAAAAAGTAGACATTGAGCTGCTCCAAATTGATGCTGGAAGGCTAGTGATGGGAGATAAGGAAATAGCTGAAGAACTTAATAAGTACTTTGCATCAGTCTTCACAATGGAAGATATGAGTAATATCCCAACAATTAAGGAGAGTCAGGGGACAGAGTTGAGTATGGTAGCTATTACAAAAGAGAAAGTGCTAGAAAAACTAAAAGGTCTAAAAATTGATAAATCTCCTGACCCCGATGGGCTACGTCCTAGATTTCTGAGGAAGGTGGCTGAGGAAATAGCAGGGACATTGATTGTGATCATTCAAAAATCACTGGAGTCAGGGAAAATCCCAGATGGTTGGAAAATTGCTGTTATTCAAGAAAGGGTCAAGACAAAAGATGGAAAATTATTCACCTGAGATTAGGATTAGCCTAACCTCGGTTGTTGGTAAAATTCTGAAATCCATTGTTAAGGATGAAATTTCTAAAGTCATGGAAGTACAGGGTCGAATTAGAACAAGTCAACATGTATTTAGTAAGGGGAGGTCATGTCTGACAAACCTGTTAGAATTCTTTCAAGAGGTAACAAGTACATTAGACCGAGGAAACCCAGTGGATGTTATCTATCTAGACTTCCAAAAAGCCTTTGATAAAGTGCCTCACGGGAGGCTGCTTGAGTAAGGTGAGGGCCCATGGTGTTTGAGGTGAGCTACTGGCATGGATTGAGGATTGGCTGTCTGACAGAAGGCAGAGAGTTGGGATAAAAGGTTCTTTTTTGGAATGGCAGCTGGTGACAAGTGGTGTCCCGCAGGGTTCAGTGTTGGGGCCACAGCTGTAAATTTTATATATCAATGATCCGGATAAAGAGACTGGGGCATTCTGGCGAAATTTGCTGATGATACGAAGTTAGGTGGACAGGCAGGTAGTACTGAGGAGGCGGGGAGGCTACAGAAAGATTTAGACAGTTTAGGAGAGTGGTCCAAGAAATAGCTGATGAAATTCAATGTGAGCAAATGCGAGGTCTTGCACTTTGGAAAAAAGAATACAGGCATAGACTATTTTCTAAATGGTGAGAAAATTCATAAAGCCAAAGTACAAAGGGATCTGGGAGTACTCATCCAGGATTCTCTAAAGGTTAACTTGCAGGTTGAGCCCATGATTAAGAAAGTGAATGTAATGTTGTCATTTATCTCAAGCGATTGGGAATATAAAGTAGTGATGTGATTCTGAAACTTTGTAAAGCTCTAGTTAGGCCCCATTTAGAATGCTGTGTCCGGTTTTGGGCCCTACACCTCAGGAAGGACATACTGGTACGAGATTCACCCGGTTGATCCCTGGAATGGAAAGCCTAACGTACGATAAATGGCTGAGGATCCTGGGATTGTATTGATTAGAGTTTAGACGGTTGAATGGAGATCTTATAGAAACTTAGAAGATAATGCATAAAGTTAAAAATCACACAACACCAGGTTATAGTCCAACAGGTTTAATTGGAAGCACACTAGCTTTCGGAGTGACGCTCCTTCATCAGGTGATTGTCTGATCACCTGATCACAATCACCTGATGAAGGAGCGTCGTTCCGAAAGCTAGTGTGCATGGCTTGCTGCCATGCCCCTCCCCCATGAATAATCCCTGTAGTGTGGAAACAGGCCATTTGACCCAACAAGTCCATACCGACCCTCCAAAGATTAACTCACCCAGACCCATTTCCTCCGACTCATGCACCTAACACTTTGGACAATTTAGCAGGGTCAATTCACCTGACCTGCACATCTTAAGATTATGGGAGGAAACCGGAGCACCTGGCAGAAACCCACGCAGACACGGGGAGAATGTGCAAACTCCACACAGACAGTCGCCCGAGGCTGGAATCAAACGTTGTGATGCAGTAGTGCCGCCACTTTGATGGTGCACTGAGCCACCATGCCGCCCCTTTGTTAGCCAAGAAGCTGTATTGACCACTGCACTGATTTTGGCAGCTCCAAACTATACTAAACTATTTAAACTGACTGTTGATGCCAGAGATGTCAGTGTTGTTACTGGAGGACATCATGGGAACTGAATGACCAGTCAATTATTTTTCTCAAAAGCTCAGTTCTAGTTGGCAGAATTGTTCAGCTGTGGGAAACACAAACTGTTTGATGTTGGCTTTACAACATTTTTACATTCATTATAGTCAATGTAAATCTATGCACCCAACATATTTCATTTATTTGTTGGGCTGTGGCTAAATGGGAATGTGAATTGTGTACAATATTGCTTTATCCTAAAACATTGAGAGGAAAAGGAGACAAAATGGAAGCAATGACCTCTGAACTAGGGGATAACTGCTTGACAATAATGTTTTGTTTGGCCTCTGACTTGTGTGGGTCCTCTGGAGCAGAAAGATCTAGCCTGAGAAGAGAAAACAGCAAAAATGTCTGTCACTCTCTCCTTGATTGATTGTTTTATTTATTGTCATGTGTACCTAAGTACAGTGAAAAGGTTGGTTTATGAGCAGCAGATAGGAAGCAAGGATGTACAGATCAAAGAGACTTAGAGAGAGACATACAGATTACATTGCACAGGACGTGCGCCAGGTGAGATCAATGTTAGCAAGATCAGCATTATATGAAGTTAGAGAGTCCATTCATCAGTCTAATAATGGCTGGGAAGAGCTGTTCCTGAGCCTGCCTGGTGCATTGGTTCAAACTTCTGTATCTTCCGTCTGACAGAAGGTGTTGTTGGAGGGCCTTACTGGGGTGGGAAGAGTCTTTGATGAGGTTGGCAGTCTTTCTGTGGCAGCAAGCCATGCAGATGGTGTCCATGGATGGGAGGATGGCTTCAATGATAGTCTGGGCTGTGCACACCACCTTCTTTAATTCCTTACAGTTGTCGGCAGAGCAGTTGCCTTACCAGGCTGTTATGCACCTGAACCATGTACTTTCAATGGTGCATTTGCAGAGGTTGGTGAAGGTCCTTATGGACATGCCAAATTTCCTGAGGAAGATGGCTGAGGAAGACGAAGCGTTGTTGTGCCTTCTTGACCATCACATCTATGTGTGAAGTCCAGGACAGGTTGTCGGTTATCGTCACTCCAACAAACTTGATACTCTCCACCTGTACATAGAGATGTATCGCAAAGTGTTTAGTAACAGCAAGTTGGTTTACTCTTTTTTCTACAAAGGCCCAGTTGAAGGGGAACTAAGGCCCCTTCAGAGATGTTGAATGGATGAATTCTCAACCAGGGAATGAAAAACTGAACATTAGTATGGAATCATTTCATGTCATCACCAAAAAAAATCAAAAGGAAATAAAAGAAAACAATCCATCAAATCCTGTGGTCTGGATTAGGGCTATCACCCTGTGTTTTCCCAATCTTTTTACTTTATTATTTTTTAATATTAATCTAATATGTTTGCCTGTATGTGAAAGGACATGGAAGAACTCAAGAAGGCTTAGAGCTTACGTTATAGAGTTATAAGCTAACAATTCATCTTTTTATTTGCCAATGGTTAAGAGCTATTTGTTCGGAATAAGTAGTTTTTTTCTTGTTAAGTACACAATCCTCATGGGAATTTCTTTTCACCTAACCTAGACATTTGGGTAGAATGGGGCAATTTGTTGGTTTAGTTGAAATTTTCATATTTGGGCCAACTCTGGGAATAGTGGAGCTTGAGTTCCCGTGCATTATCCCATTGAGTTTACAGCTTTGTCATCGACATCAGCAACTCAGCAGACAACTGTAATTTATGTCAAACGTAATCCTCCAACAATCCTAGCAAAATATCACACCAAGAAATTGAGAGAATTTTGTTGGATTTTAATGTTGTAACCATATAATTTGAAAATCATTCATGTTGTAGGAAGAGACAGTATTACAGTAGATGCTTTATTAGGAGAAATTGTGAAGGAAATCTCAAGGGTTATCATTAAAGTGAACTTGCATAGATCATAAATGGCCAATGGAAAACAAATTTTAGTGGCTTTTTAATTTTATTTTTTATGGTAAGTCCTTGCGTATTTGATGTGTACGCATTGGTACCGCTAGAGTAAATTTTATATTAATATATTAAACATAGCAAGAAGAGGAATCTGTAATAGAAAAATCATAATGCCTCTTATAAGTACTGTTTCAATTTATCTTCTGCTGGGAATGTTAAGAACAATGTATAACTTTAAGTTTATTTTATATTTTGTGTGTTAAGAAGGAGAAAGTATATTTAATCATTATTATAGTTTCATTTTGGCTGTTTATTTTATGCTTTTTGCTTTTTCATCTCCAGTTTAAAGTAAATAGTCTTAACATAGAATTCCTACAGTGTGAAAACAAACCCTTCAAGTCCACACCGACCCATTCCCCTACATTTACCCCTGACTAATGCAACTAACTTACACTTCCCTGAACACTATGGACAATTTAGGATGGCCAATTCACCTACATTTACACCTGACCCGCACATCTTTGGATTGTGAAAGGAAACCGGAGCATCCGGAGGAAACGCACGCAAGCAATGTGCAAACTCCACCCAGACAGTTGCCCAAGGCTCGAATTGAACCCGGGTCCTTGGTGCTGTAAGGCAGCAGTGCTAACTACTGAATTTTACAGCAGGAAGGTAGTTTGGTTTCGCTGAGTGAATGCCCATCGTTTGCAATGTAGGGATTCACGGATGCTTCATGTGGATTAGAAGACAAGATGACCAGGAAATTTCTGCTAGCAGAAAAAAAAACTTGAGGTTTTGAAATTTGATCGGGGCACTGTGGTGCATTCTTGAAAATGACAACAACATGGACCATTTAACAATTTATACCAGGCAGGCAGAGAGGGATTGAGTGACCATTAGGTAGTTTAGAAAGACCATGCAGAAAGTGCCCTAAGTCTATTACGATTGCTAAACTCTTTTCCATTTTTGGATACTGGTGGAGGGCAATGTTTCATCAGAGGAATGTAATGAGAGCCAGGTCAATGGCATCACCAGTGGCACAGCTGCAGAAGTGGGGCGGGATAAAGAATCGAAGGATAGTAGTAGGCAAGTTGATAGTTAAGGAGGCAGACATGTGTTTTTGTGGCTATGGATGTAACTGCAAGATGAGAGGCTGCCTTACTGGTGTCAGAATCAATGTCACAGAGGATTTGTATATCGTTATTTTGAAGGAGTGTGAAAAGCTAGATCTTGTGGTTCATATTGACAACAAGGCTATAGGTGCAAGGAGGAACATGGTCCTAAAATTAAAATTTAGAGCACCAGGCAAGAGACCAAAAAGTATGACCTGCAAGGCAAGGATTACTCCCAATACTATACTCTTGAGGATAGAGACAGGAAAATTGAATGAATGACAAAATGCTTGGAAACACGGTGCAGAAAGGAGGGCTTTAAACATCTGAGTAGTAAGAACAGGTTGTGGTGCAGAAGGACAGTTTACACCTTAACAATATTGGGACTAATATCTTTGTGGGAGATTTGTTAGTCCTATTGTGAAGAGCATAACTTGACTTGCAAGGCAGATGGGAACCTGAACAAGAATTTAAACGGGATTAAAAAGAATTTCCATTAAGGGGTGTAGAAAGGCTGTAAATGAAAGTGGAAAGCAGCAGAGACAAGTCCTCGAGTCAGCCAGGGAGAACTTAGAGAATGGAGTCTAAAAAGCAGAATTAAAAGCGTTCTATCTGAATGAACACAGTATTCCAAACAAAGACAGGTAAGTAGATGACACTAGTAGAAGTGAAAGAGTATGATTTATTTGCTAATACAGACATATGACTGCAGGGTGATCAAGACTGGGAATATTGAAGAATATTTGACTTTGAGGAGGGTTAGGCCAAAAACGAAAAGGAGGTAGTGTAGCACTTGTAGTATGAGAATCAATTTGGGTCATAGAGTCATAGAGATGAATAGCACGGAAACAGACCCTTCGGTTCAACTCATCCATGCCGACCAGCTATCCCAAGACAATCTAGTCCCACCTACCAGCAACTGGCCCATATCCCTCCAAACCCTTCCTATCCATACACCCATCCAGCCTCCACCACTTCCTCTGGCAGCTCATTCCATACATGTACTACCCTTCTGCATGAAAAAGCTGCCCCTTAGGTCTCTTTTATATCTTTCCCCTCTCACCCTAAGCCTATGCTCTCTAGTTCTGGACTCCCCACCTCAGGGGAAGACTTTGCCTATTTATCCTATCCATGCCCCTCATGATTTTATAAACCTCTCTAAGGTCACCCCTCAGCTTCCTACGCTCCAGTGAGAAAAGCCCCAGCCTATTCAACCTCTCTCTATAGCTCAATTCCTCCAACCCTGGCAACATCCTTGTAAATCTTTTCTGAACCCGTTCAAGTTTCACAACATCTTTCAGATAGGAAGGAAACCAGAATTGGACGTAATATTCCAAAAGTGGCTTAACCAATGTCCTGTACATCCGCAACATGACCTCCCAACTCCTGTACTCAATACTCTGACCCATAAAGGAAAGCATGCCAAACACCTTCTTCACTATCATATCTACCTGCGACTCCACTTTCAAGGAGCTATGAACCTGCACTCCAAGGTCTCTTTGTTCAGCAACACTCCCTAGGACCTTACCATTAAGTGTATAAGTTCTGCTGAGATTTGCTTTCCCAAAACGCAGCACCCCGCATTTATCTAAAGTAAACTCCATCTGCCACGTCTCAGCCCATTGGCCCATCTGGTCAAGATCCCATTGTAATCTGAGGTAACCATCTTCGCTGTCCACTATACCTCAAATTTTGGTGTCATCTGCAAACTTACTAACTACAGAGGAACCTCGATTATCCAAATATCGGATTATCTGAAGGAGATCTCGAGGTCCCAATAGAAACATTACATCAAAGATGTGTTTCCAACACTGATCATGTATTTTGTCTATAGTGATTAAAAGTGAACTCCCCTTCCTAAAATGCTGCTGAGAACAGTCCTGGACATCGATGGGAGTCCAGGCACTGTCTCCAAAATGACTGACCTCCCTCTCTCTCTCTCTCTCTCTCGTTCTCTCTCTCTCTCTCTCTCTCTCTCTCCCCACACTTTCCCTGGAGTTCTACACAGGAGTGTAACCCTAACACCTCCTGCTCTCCAGATAATCTCTCCAATATTGTCCTGTACAGGGCAAAGGTGGAACCTGTCAAAACGTTGCAGTAAAAAGTTGTGCGTGGATGTGTGTGTGTGTCTGCTATTTGGAGACTTACTCCCAAAAAGGCAGTAGCAGCAGTGTTGTTGTTGGTATCCAGTCCGGCTGTCCAGGAGAGGGGGCGGGGAGCATGGGGGGTGGGTGGGGGTGGCGGAAGGTCGGTGTTGGGGACAGGCCGGGGGTGGGAGGAAAGGGGGACAGTGATGGAAGGGGTTTGGGGGTGGGGGTTGCAGTGTTGGCCAGGGTTGGAGGGCAGAAGGGGCGGTGTTGGATGGGGTTGGGGCCAAGCAGTGTTGGACAATGTTGGGGGGGTGGGCATAGTTGAATGGAGTTGAGGGGTCGGGCGGGGGGGCAGTGTTGGACGGGGTTGGGGACGTGGAGAGGGGCTGGTGTTTGACGGGGGTGAATAGAGGTGCGGGGGCTCGCGTGCGGATTGCTCTGCCTCATCTCCTGAATGGCAAGCGGGCTTTCCTCTGAGCTCAAGAGGAAAGGCATTTAATCGATTAACCGAATAATCAGTTATCTGAACGAAGTAGTGACCGCCCATCTCGTTTGGATAACCGAGGTTCCTCTGTATACCCTTGGCTCACATCCAAATCATTTATATAAATGACGAAAAGTAGAGGACCCAGCACTGATCCTTGTGGCACTCCACTGGTCACAGGCCTCCAGTCTGAAAAACAACCCTTCACCATCACCCTCTATCTTTTACCTTTGGAGCCAGTTCTGTATCCAAATGGCTAGTTCTCCCTGTATTCCATGAGCTCTAACCCTGCTAACCAGTCTCCCATGGGGACCCTTGTCGAACACCTGACTGAAGTCCAAAAAGATCAAGTCTACCGATCTTCCCTCAACAATCCTCTTTGTTATTTCCTCAAAAAACTCAATCAAGTTTGTGAGACATGATCTCCCGCCATGTTGACTATCCCTAATTAGTCCCTGCCTTTCCAAATACAGGTACACCCTGTCCCTCAAGATTCCCTCCAACAACTTGCCCACCACCATCGTCAGGCTCACTGGTCTATAATTCCCTGGCTTGTCCTTAACTCTTTTCTTAATTAGTGGCACAATATTAGCCAACCTCCAGTCTTCCGGCACCTCATCTGTGACTATCGATGACACAAATATCTCAGCAAGGGTCCGAGTAATCACTTCCCTAGCTTCCCACAGAGTTCTAGGGTATACCTGATCAGGTCCTGGGGATTTATCCACTTTTATACACATTTTTGCATGAATCAAACCACTCTGGCAAACAAATTGAACACACCTAAGATGGTGCTTAAATCTTTCAGCAGTTGGAATAGAGGTGCAGTTTTTGGTTGATTAATATGCAAATCCCAGCAGTCCTTTCAAGTCACTGACCCAAGTCACCTTAAGATGTTAGCAATACAAAGGAGGTGACACCTCTGGTCAGACAATGTATTTTAGGCGTGAGGTCTTGTTTGAAGTCTGACTGAGTCTTCATCTGGAGTCAGACTGGTTTTATTTCCAAAGTAGGAGTTTGTAAAATGCCACAGTGACTGACTGTCTACAAATCGTGTGCTGTTTGAACAAAATAGAGTCTATCTGCAAAACAAATGTGCAAATACAAATTCACCCCACAGATTTTTATGTGTGCGTGTCCGTGCATGTCAAAAAGAGGAGTGTGCGTGTGTCAGAGAGAGAGAGAGAGAGAGTGTGTGAATGGGAGAGAGAGCGAAAGTGTGTGTGAGAGAGAGTGTGTGCAAGTGCAAGGGAGTCTATGCATCTGAGAGCGTGCGGTTTTGTATGTGTGAGATATTGTGTGTGCGTGTGTTTGATAGAGAGTGTGCAAGTGTGATGACATATATGCATCAGAGAATGTGTGTCTGTGCGTGTGATTGTGAGTGTGAGTGTGAGAGAGGGTGTGTGTGTGTGAGAAAGAGTATGTGTGAGTGTGCATGTGTGTGTGAGTGCGTGTGTGTGCATGTGTGTGTGTGCGTGTGTGTGTGTGTGTGCTTGTGTGTGAGAGCATGTAGTGTAGTGGGGCCACCTGAAGTGCGGCATGAACCCAAGGTCCTGGTTGAGGCCATTCTCATGGATACATAATTTGGCTATCAGCCACTACTCGGTCACTCTGCATTGTTGTATATCCCAATGTCCACTTTGAAGAATGGTCACATGAATGTCCCTGACCGCTGAAGTGTTCTCTGACTGGGAGGAAACATTGCTGTCTGGCGATTGTTGCGTGGTGTCCATTCATTTGTCATAATGTCTGCTTAGTCTCCCCTATGTACCATGCCTCAGGGCATCCTTGCCTGTAGTGTATAAGATAGACAATGTTGGCTGAGTCACATGAGTGTTGGCTGAGTCATATGAGTACCTGCTGCGTACATGGTGGGTGATGTTCCCACGTATAATGGTGGCATCATGTTGACATGTCTTGCAGTGGTTGCCATGACAGGGTTGTATGGTGTTGTGATCGATGTTGTCTAGAAGGCTGGGCAGTTTGCTGCGAACAATGATCTGTTTAAGGTTTGGTGGTTTTTCAAAGGTGAGAAGTGGAGGCATAGGGAAAGTCTTGGTGAGGTGCTCCTCCTCAACGATTATGTGTTGCAGGCTGTGAAGAACATGGCGTAGTTTCTCTGCTCCCGGGAAGTACTGGACAACAAAGGGTACCCTATCAGTCATATCCCGTATCTGTCTTCTGAGGAGGTCATTACAGTTTCTCGCTGTCGGAATTGGAGATCAATGGCATCGTATCCTGTTCTTATGACAGTGTCCTTCAGTACCTTCAGGTGTCCATCACGATACTCCTCTGAACAGATCCTGTATATGCATAGGGCTTGTCTGTAGGAACAGCTGTTTTCATAAGGTTAGGGTGGAAGCTTGAGAAGTGCAGCATCGTAAGGTTATCCGTCGGCTTGCGATAGAGTGAGGTATGAAGGTGTCCGTCCTTGATGGAGATGCATGTGTCCAAGAATGAGACTGATTCCAAAGAACAGTCCATGATAAGTCTGGTGGTGTATTGAAATTTGTTGGTATTGCTATGGAATTGTTTCAGTGATACCTCACCATGGTTCCAAAGGAAGAAAATGTTATCAATATACCTGGTGTTCTGCATTGGCTGGAGGTCCTGTGCAGCAAAGAAGTCTTGTTCGAATCTGTGCTTAAAAACGTTGGCATATTGGGGTGCTAATTTGGTCTCCATGGCTGTTCCATGTGTCTAGATGAAGAATTGGTTGTCAAAGATGAAAACGTTGTAGTCGAGGATGAAGCCGATGAGTTGTAGGATGGTACTTGGAGATTGGCAGTTGTTGGTATTGAATACTGAGGCTGTTGTAGTGATGCTGTCATCAGAGTGCTGAAACATCTCTTGTGATGAGGAATGTTCCTAGTTGAACTAGTATGTAGGTGCTGAGTTTCTGTAAGAAATCGTAGTGTTGTGACAGAAGCTGGGGCTCCCTGGTACAATGGGTTTCAAGATGCCTTCGACATAACCAGAGATGTTCTCACACAGGGTTCTATTGCCTGGCACAATGGGATGTCCAGGTGTGTTGGCTTTGTATATGTTCAGAAGGCAGTAGAAGTCCCCAAGTGAGAAAGTATGCGGGATGATTTAAGAGCCATCTTAAGTGTGTGCTCAATTCATTCGTATGTGTTGTATGACCCTTTGATCTTTTCCTTATAAATTCTGTGTCTAAGGCCTTCTCTCACTAGCACCCGATAAGGGAGCAGCACTCCAAAAGCTAGTGTTTTCAAATAAACCTGTTGGACTATAACCTGATGTCATGTGATTTTTGACCTTGTCCATCCTAATCCAACATTAGCACCTCCACATCCTAAATGTACTCTGACAGCCTCTTTTGAATATGCTCAATTTTGTAGATGTACACCAAGTAGATGCAGAAATGATGTATCCTGGCTGTTTGGTGGAGAATCAAAGGACACAGTCTCAGAATAAAGTGCAAGCCATTTAGGGCTGATTTAGAAAGCAACTTCTTCATTTGAGGTAAATGAATCTTTGGAATTCATTTTTCCAAATGGCTGCAGAATTGCACTTATCAATTAAGTTGCAGAGAGAGTTAGACAGAATTCTTGTTACTAATGGCATCAAGGGATATGGTGTTAGAAAGTTATATGGCCCTGAGGTAAATGATTTGCCATGGTCTAAAATGGTGGAGGAGGCTTGAACAGATAAATGGCCTCCTACTAGGAGAAAGTGAGGACTGCAGATGCCGGAGATCAGAGTCGAGAGTGTGTTGCTGGAAAAGCACAGCAGGTCAGGCAGCATCCGAGGAGCAGGAGAATCAACATTTCGGAAAGGAATCACCCTTTCCAGATGAAGGGCTCTGGTCCGATACATCAATTCTCCTGCTCCTCAGATGCTGCTTGATCTGCTGTGCTTTTCCAGCAACACACTTGTGATGAATGGCCTAAGACTGCCAATTTCTATGTATGTAGATGTTTTGTGAACTTGGGGCCTTGGTGCCAAAGAATTAGGAAGTTTGTTAAGTTTGCATGAATCTTAATGAGGTTTTACAACTTTGAAGCAGAAATTAGAGTTAACAGTTTAGTGAATTATAAAGAGCAGAGGAGAATGAAACTGCAGCGATACAGAGAGAATGAAAAATCTACAAAGTCAATCTGTCAGTGTTGTGTGAGCCAGAGAATGAGGGGCAGCTAGAAACTGAGTTTAGGGGTCATGTGTGTGCTCTACATTTAAAGTTAATGATGTGTTTAGTTTGCAATTTGATTTGGGTGTCTCGGTGAGGTACCAGTAGAAAAAGAAAACATCGAGTGAAAGCCCAAAACCTTACTGAAAGTGAACTGGTTGCAACTGGATCAGCAGTGAGCAAGAAACTTTAATACAGTGGTGACTATTCACAGAGATTTGGGTGTTTGTAAGGATATTACTGAGATAAAAGGAATGGTGCAAAGTCAAATCTTTTTCAAGTGTTTGTAATGAAAGTTTTCCACCCTTTTTCGTCTAGTGTATGTGTAAGTTCGTGTATTTTTTCTTAATTAATAAACATTTTATTCTCTGTGTTAAAAGTACGCTGGCAGTCACTTCTGAATGTGTTCAATAACTGACCTGCATGGTTTAAAGAAGAAGCAAAGTTAGTGATTAACAAGCCAGGTTTCACACTGGGATTAGGCTTGTTCCATTTATCTCTCCACCCCTGAGGCTACCAGCCTCATTTCTTATGGAGGGCTTTTGCCTGGAACGTCGATTTGCCTGCTCCTCAGATGCTGCCTGACCTGCTGTGCTTTTCCAGCACCACACTCTCAACTCTAATCTCCAGCATTTGCAGTACTCACTTTCGCTTTGTCCTATACTAACTTCAGCTGGGATCACAACATGAAATAAGAAGTTAGGGTAGAAAAGTTGTTCACAGCAGAAGGGGAAGGGATGAGTCAAGAAGTTAGTAATCAGATCTTGCACTACTGCAACCATGAGTAACGTCTTTATGAGAAATTATGAAAGCCTCCAGAATGTTTTTTCACCATCCTGGGCCTCCTCAGCACCTCTCAAAACCTCCTGTTTCTGTCAGAAGAACAAGGGTAAAAGATGCATGCAAACACCGTCAGCTCTTACTTCCTGGGTTAAGTTCCATTATGACAGCATCTGGAAACACCGTTGTCACATTGACTATAACGTTTCATAGAGTAGGCCATCACTATCTTGACAGCAGCAAAGGATAGCTGATAAATATCAACCTTGTTGACAATGTCCATTTCCCAAGAGTCAATTTTTAAACCATCTTAAACCGTGTTCTAATGGCACTGCACATGGACAAGCCACTTATAATGTTTGCAAAGTAGGGTATTATATAGTTGGTAAATTGAGAGTCTGGAATTCAAAGGTAATGATATAAAGGAATATGTGCTTTGGAGTAAACAGGATCCTCTATTATCTGTCTGAAACATCCACATGGTGTGACAGAGCAGACTTCTTAGTGCAGATGCTGAGGGTTTCATACATTGTAATAATGCTAAATATTTGCCTTAATAACCCTGTGCTAGTTTAGACCAAGCAGGAGACCAGGAGGTAGCAGAGTAAGAGGGACTCGATTGCAAAAAAAAAAGATCCTGAAGGTCTTGACACCATAGATGTGGAAATAATCTTTCCTCCTGTGAAAAAATCAAGAACTAGGGATGTCACTGTTTAAAAATAAGCATGGACCATTTAAGACATGCTGAGACGCATTTCTCAGAGTTGCGAATCTTTGGAATACACTTCCTCAAACATGATTGAAGCAGAGTTTTTGAATATTTTTGAGACAGACATAGAAAGATTATTGATAAGCAAAGGGGTGAAAGGCTATTGGAGATTGGTGGGAATGTAGAGTAATCGAAGCAGTTATTTTCTTTTTGAATGTAAGGTAGTCTGGAGGAGCCTACTCCTGACTCTAATTCATATAGAGTCATAGAGATGTACAGCATGGAAACAAACCTTCAATCCAACCCATCCACGGCGACCAGATGTCCCAACCCAATCTAGTCCCACCTGCCAGCACCCGGCCCATATCCCTTCAAACCCTTCCTATTTATATAACAATCCAAATGCCTCTTAAATGTTGCAATTGTACCAGCCTCCACCACTTCCTCTGGCAGCTCATTCCATACACATACCACCCTCTGCGGGAAAAAGTTGCCCTGTAGGTCTCTTTTATATCTATCCCCTCTCACTCAAAACCTATGCCTCTAGTTCTGGACTCCCCAACCCCAGGGAAAAGACTATGCCTATTTCCCCTATCCATGCCCCTCATAATTTGTAAACCTCTGTAAGGTCACCCCTCAGCCTCCGACGCTCCAGGGAAAACAGCCCCAACCTATTCAGCCTCTCCCTCCAATCCTCCAACCCTGGCAACATCCTTGTAAATCACTTCTGAACCCTTTCAAGTTTCACAACACCTTTCCGATAGGAAGGAGACCAGAATTGCACGCAATATTCCAACAGTGGCCTAACCAATATCCTATACATCCGCAACATGACCTCCCAACCCCTGTACTCAATACTCTGACCCATAAAGGAAAGCATACCAAATGCCTTCTTCACTATCCTATCTACCTGCAACTACACTTTCAAGGAGCTATGAACCTGTACTCCAAGTTCTCTTTGTTCAGCAACACTCCCTAGGACCTTACCATTAAGTGTATATGTCCTGCTAAGATTTGTTTTCCCAAAATGCAACACCTCACATTTATCTGAGTTAAACTCCATCTGCTACGTCTCAGCCTATTGGCCCATTTGGACAAGATCCTGTTGTAATCTGGAGTAACTCTCTTCACTGTCCGCTACACCTCCAATTTTGGTGTCAACTGCAAACTTACTAACTGTACCTCTTATGCTCGCATCCAAATCATTTACGTAAATGACAAAAAGAAGAGGGCCCAGCACCGATCCTTGTGGCACTCCACTGGTCACAGGCCTCCAATCTGAAAAACAACCCTGCACTACCACCCTCTGTCTTCTACCTTTGACCCAGTTCTGTATCCAAATGGCTAGTTCTTCCTGTATTCCATGAGATCTAACCTTGCTAATCAGTCTCCCATGGGGAACCTTGTCGAATACCTTACTGAAGTCCATATGGATCACATCTACCGCTCTGCCCTCATCAATCCCGTTTTGTTACTTCCTTAAAAAACTCAATCAAGTTTGTGAGACATGATTTCTCACACACAAATTCATGTTGACTATCCCTAATCAGTCCTTGCCTTTCCAAATACATGTACATCCTGTCCCTCAGGATTCCCTCTAACAACTTGCTCACCACCGACATCAGGCTCACTGTTCTATAGTTCCCTGGCTTGTCCTTACCACCCTTCTTAAACAGTGGCAGCATGTTTGCCAACCTTCAGTCTTCTGGCACCTCACCTGTGACTATCGATGATACAAATATCTCAGCAAGAGGCCCAGCAATCACTGCTTTAGCTAGGGTACACCTGATCTGGTCCTGGAGATCTATCCCCTTTTATGCGTTTCAAGATATCCAGCACTTCCCCCTCTGTAATCTGGACACTTTGCAAGATGTCACCATCTATTTCCCTCCATTCTATAACTACCATATTCTTTTCCACAGTAAATACTGATGCAAAATACTCATTTAGTATCTCACCCATTTTCTGCGGCTCCACACAAAGGCCGCCTTTGAGGGGCCCTATTCTCTCCCTAGTTACCCTTTTGTCCTTAATGTATTTGTAAAAACTCTTTGGATTCTCCTTAATTCTATTTGCCAAAGCTATCTCCTGTCCCCGTTTTGCCCTCCTGATTTCCCTCTTATGTATACTCCTACTTCCTTTAGTCATCCAGCATTCCCTATACCTACCAGCCTTTCCTTTCACCTTAACAGGAATATGCATTCTCTGATCGTTATCTCATTTCTGAAGGCTTCCCATTTTCCAGCCGTCCCTTTACCTGCAAACATCTGCCCCCTATTAGCTTTCGAAAGTTTTTGCCTAATACCGTCAAAATTGGCCTTTCTCCAAATTAGAACTACAACTTTTAGATCTGGTCTATCCTTTTCCATTACTATTTTAAATCTAATAGAATTATGGTCGCTGGCCCCAAAGTGCCTGAAAGTGTTCCCCCACTGACACCTCAGTCACCTGCCCTGCCTTATTTCCCAAGATTAGGTCAAGTTTTGCACCTTCTCTAGTAGGTACATCCACATACTGAATCAGGAAATTGTCTTGTACACACTTAACAATGTCCACATGTATTTATGACTCCTCAGTAGATGTAGTCTTCCTTGTGCAGTCTCAGTGTTTCATAGAACTTCGGGCATATAGATCCGTACAGCAAATGAACAGACCCGTCAGCCTATCTTATCTGTGCTGATCACGATGCTATTCTAAACTAATCCCATTTTCCTGCACATGGACCATATCTCTCTATTCCCTGCCTTTTCATGTGTCTGTCTAAATGTTTCTTAAATGTTAAATTAAAAATAGAATCTCTACAGTGTGGAAAAAGGCCCTTCAGCCCAACACATCCACACCAGCCCTCCGGAGAGTAACTCACCCCCAAACCCTATACTTACCCCTGACTAATGCACCTAAACTACACCTCCCTGACCACCAGGGGCAATTTAGCATGACTGTTTCACCTAACGCAATCAAACCCAGGTCCCTGGCACTGTGAGGCAGCAGCACTAACCACTCAGCCAACATGCCACTCCATTGTTACCATATCTGCTTCTACCACCTCACACTACATTGCATTCCAGGAACCAACCACCCTTTGTACACAGAACTTTCTTCTCCTTTAAACTTTCCCTCTCTCACCTTAAACCTATTCCCCTAGTATTTGACATTTCCACTCTGGGAAAGAGATTCTGACTATCTACCCTCTCCAGGTCTGACATAATTTTATACAATTCTACGACATTGCCCCACAGCTTTTGTGAAAACAATCCAAATTTATCCAACCTCTCTTTATAGATAATTCACACCAATTCAGGCAACATAGAAGGCATAATTAGTAAGTTTACAGATGACACCAAGATTGGTGGTATAGTGGACTATGAAGAAGGTTATCTAAGGTTACAAAGAGACCTTAATCAATTGGGTCAATGGACAGAGGAATGGCAGATGGAGTTTAATTTGGTTAAATGCGAGGTATTGCATTTTGGTGAAACAAACAACAGCAGGACTTATGCAATTAAAAGTAAGGCCTTGGGTAGTGTTGTAGAATGGAGGGACCAAGGGGTTCAGGTACATAATTCTTTGAAGTTTGTGTCACATGTAGACCGGGTGGTTAAAAAGGCATTTAGCATGTTTGCCTTCATTGCTCAGTCCTTTGAGTATAGGAGTCGTAACATTGTGTTGCAGTTATGCAAGGGGTCTCTTCTGGAGTACTGTGCCCAGTTCTGGTCACTGTTTTATAGGAAGGATATTATTAAGCTGGGAGAGACTTACCAGGATGTTGCCAGGAATGGAAGGTTTGAGTTATAAGAAGAGACTAGATATGTTGGGACTTTTGTCACTGGAGCATAGGAGGTTGAAGGGTGACCTTATAGAGGTTTTTAAAATCAGGAGAGGTATAGATAATATAAATGGTAGGTGTCTTTTCCCTAAGGTGGGAGAGTTCAAGAGTAGGGGGCATATTTTTAAGGTGAGAAGAGAAAGATTTAAAAAGGACGTGACTTTTTTACAGAGTGTTGGTCAAGTGCAGAATGAATTTCCAGAGGAAGAGACGGATGTGGGTGCAGTTTAAAAGACATTTGGATAAGTACATGAACAAGAAATGTTGGGAGAAATATGGGCTAAGCAGACAGGTGGGACCAGTTTAATTTGGGATTATAATTGGCATGGACTGGCTGGACTAATGGTTCTGTTTCCATGCAGCATGACTCTATCACTCTGCAATATCCTGGTAAGTCTCTTTTAGTACCATCCCCAAAGACTCCACACCCTTCCTACAGTGTGGCAACTAGAAATGCGCACAATAACAAGGCAAAACAAAAGGTTTCTCACAAAACGCAAGACAGAATTTCTCATCTTTTATTCCATTACTGAGTGGTGCATACAAACCATTCACTCGATTTATATTTGCTTTGACAGTACAACCTGTCATGTGCTGTCAGTGGAACCCAGTTAGAGATTACTGTAATTTGAAAGTTCACTGAGAACACAAAGGGGAAGTGAACCAATTCACAGTCTGTGCTGGAGGCGAAAATTCATATTTTTCATGTGTACACCAGGTTGTTAGAGAATTCATCACACTGGTATGCAGTTCTTGTGAACTGTGACTGAGTTTCTTTTTTAAACCAAGTATTTTATGCTAATAATCAATTTGATTACAAGTTAGAAAGATTACAAAAATGAATAAATGGAACTTGTTTAACCAGATCTTGTAGCTTTGGATAAACAGCAGGTTTTAATTATTTGGGACAAACAAGACATTCATAAGGTAACATTTTAAAGTGGATACATCTACTCATTGCTTCCCATAGAGTTGATCAAATAATTTATTGAATAAGTGATACAGCAAAAGATCTTCTCACTTAATGCTGGGCTTAAAGGGTACCTTTGGTCCATCAGTCTGACCCACACTATTACAATGCTTTGTGCATGACAATATGAGCACTGCTGACCTCTCTCAAAACTCTTAACACAGAAAGGTGTAGAGCAGATTTAAATTTTAATCAAGTTTGTTTCAGTGGCTCTCAAGGCTCCAATCTGACTGACTATGTTCTCTGTTCATCTCTCTCTGACTATGTACTGAATATTTACAATAACTCGAGCTTTTTACCTTATGAAAGGTAGACTATGAGGCCGTGCTCAGGGTTACAAATCCACTGTGTCTGAACAAAGGTAATGAGACTGCTTACAACTTGGAACCAAACTGTTATCACCTTATGCACTGCCAATCTCACAAGGTCCTTTCGCCAAGAAGCTCAATAGGAATTCAGAAAAAGCTTCCTTTGCTGAGAAGCTGGTGAGAATGTAGTGCCCGTTGCCATGGGAAATCACTGAAGTCATAGTATAGATGTATTAAAGGGGAAATTTGACAAGTGTATGAGGGAGAATGGAATGGAGAGTTAAGATGATGGATTTAGATTAAGAAAGCAGTTTGAGTAGATGAGGAACACCACCATAGCTGAATTGCCTGTTTCTGTGCTATATATCCTCTCCATTTTACATAAACTTCAGGTCACACAGAACTCAGCTTCTATCCAATACAAAATCACCACTACTATTACCCCTTTTGTCCAAAGTTTTCGATGCTGCACTTGGAAGAGCAAAGAAGCAAAGAGGTTTACAGATTCGAGTGCTGATATCACTAAGAGTTAATGGGTAGATAATAGGCTGACAAAAGGAAACTTTAAAGTTCTACAAGACTGAGACTGGCAGAAGAAGAAAGTCTTAAAATCCTTCTGTCATAAGATTGAGAGATGTATAATTTAAACTGTGGATGTGGCAGGAAGATTTGGTAAGGCTGCAGCTGCAGAGGTTTATTTGCAAACTGGGAAAGGACATGTATTGTGTAATAAGGCTGGGATGTAACTGATGGGGTAAGTTTCTATTTGTCCTGCTAAGAAGTGAAAAATGTTTTTTCCCCGATGCAGAGGGCAGAAAAACCTTCATTTTGCTTGCTGGAGGCAGGTAACCAGCATTTTGATTGCAAAGGAGATGAGATAACCCCAATCAATCAAGCAGTTCAGAGATACAATATTGCTATGTTGCAGAATTTACAGTTTACTGGAAGAAAATAATACAGTACAGTAGTGCCTCGACTTACAAACTTAATCCGTTCCGGGACCCGGTTCGCAAACCGAAAAGTTCGCGAACTGAATCATTTTTTCCCATTGTTTGGAATGCTTGGACGTAGCAACGAACGCTGTTCACAGTGCACGCGCCCAAGAGCTTTTGCATTCAACAAGTGTGTAGCAAAGCAGAACAATGAAACCACGTGGTCGCACACGGGCTTTTTGCGTTCGTACCTTCGTTCGTACCTTGAATTTTGTACGTACGTTGAAGCAAAATTTTACGTACAATCCTGTTCATAAACCAATTTGTTCGTGAACGGGGTCATTCGTATGTCGAGGTGCCACTGTATTGCTATAATACTGAGAAAATAATACTCTCTCAAAGTCTTAATGTCAGAGAAGGGCTAAGAAGATTTCAGGATTGGAAATTTTTTAAATAAGTCTTAAAAGACGGAATTGCTTCAAATTTAAATACTAAATATCAAGTGGAACAAATAAATGCACTATTGTATTCAATAGGACTACAAATGACCATGTTAAAAATTTCTCAAAGTATAAAAGAAGACAAGGATACCTTCAAGAAAATACTAATAGCTATTGATAATTGCTTTATTTTGAGAACAAGCATGATTTGACATTTAAGGCAAGCTTCAATTTTTATCAGTAAGCCCAAGACTTCTTGTTGTTCACTGATGGGGCATGGGTATTACTGGTTGGCCAGCATTTACTGCCTGTCCCTAGTTGCCCTTGAGAGGGTAGTGGTGAGCTATCACCTTGAACTATTGAAACCCATGTGCTGTAGGTAGAACCAAAATGCCCTCAGGGAGGGAATTCCAGGCTTTTGTCCCAGCAACACTGAAGGAATGGTGACATACTTCCAAGTCAGGATGCTGAGTGGCTTACAGGAGAACTTGCAAGCAGTACTTTTCCCATGAACTCCCAGTACTTACACACCTCTGCCACTCTCACTGAGCATCGATGGTTGAGGGAATGGATGTTTGTGGATGTGGTGCCAGTCTGGAATGTGTCAAGTTTCTTGAGTTGGAGCTACACCCATACAGCAAAGTGGGGAATATTCCATCATACTCCTGACTTGTGGCTTATAGATGGTGGACAGGCGCTGGGGAGTCAGGAGGTGAGTCATGTACTGAGTGTCTGACCTGGTCTTGCAACCGCTGTATTTCCGTGGTGAGTGCAGTTGATTTTATGATCAGTGGTAAACCCCAGGATGTTGACAGTGGGGGATTCAGTGACGGTAACACCATTGAATGTCAAGGGGCTGCAGTTAGATTGTCTACTATTGGAGGTGGTCTTTGCCTCGCATTTGTGTGGTGTGAATGTTACTTGCCATTTGTCAACCCAAGCTTGGACATTGTTTAGATTTTGTTGCTAGTTGCTAGTTTTGTTGCGGTCTTTCTCCACATGACCATGCCACTTAATTCACGGTGACCTGCGAATTCTGAAATTATATAGTTGAAAAGTGTGGCACTGGTAAAGCACAGCCGGTCAGGCAGCATCCAGGAGCAGGAGAGTCAACGTTTCGAGCATAAGCTCTTCTGATTCTCCTGCTTCTCGGATGCTGCCTGACCTGCTGTACTTTTCCAGTGCCACACTTTTTGACTCTGTCTCTCCAGCATCTGCAGTCCTCACTTTCTCCTAAGGAGCAGTAGTCCCAAGACTGAACTGTACAGAACATAATTTCCCACCTTTCTCCAGTCTGAGTGAATATTTTAAATATTTTGTTGTCCCTGTGATCTGCCTTGGGATGCTTCATTATGTTAGAAATGGTATATAATTTTTTCTTGTTTATTTGTTTTGTAGTCAGCTTGCTATTCTTTTTACTACTTTTTCCCTGAATTCACGTGTTTTGATCTTAGACAAATGCTGCCTACTCTGTCCAAAGAAAATCTAGAAGTTCTTACACCCGGTAAATTATTATTGTTGACACCTTCCGTTAGTCATAGGGTTATAGAGCATGGAAACAGACCCTTCGGTCCAACCAGTCCATACTGAACATAATCCCTAACTAAACTATTCCCACCCGCCTGCTCCTGGCCCATATCCCTCCAAACCTTTCTTATTGATATACTTATCCAAATGTCTTTTAAATTGTAATTGTGCCCACATCCACCACTTCCTCAGCAGGTTCGTTCCACACGTGAACCACCCTCTGTGTAAACACTTTGCCCCCATGTCTTTTTTAACTCTTCCTCATCTCACCTTAACAATGTGCCCCGAGTCTTGAAATCCCATATCCTAGAGAAAAGACAGCTACAATTAACTCCTCACGATTTTATAAACTTCTACAAAGTCGCCTCTCAATCACCTATGCTCCAGTGAAAAAAATCCCCCATACTATTCAGCATTTTTTTGTAATTCAAATCTTTCAAAGATTTCAATAAGCTTAGTCGACTGACCTCCTTTCCTTTCGAAATCTGCACTGCCTGTTTCAGCTTTTTTAAAAAATGTTTCCCCTTTCCTTGAATATATTTCCAACCACCACTGAATTTTTTGGGACTGTTTTATTTTCGTTTTATTAAAACAAATGAAATAGTATTAGCTGTCTCTGCTACTAAACTATTTTCTAAGTTTTCCAATTTTTAAAACATATAATGCTGCCATGACTGTCACTTCTCCAGCTTCTTTGTGTATAAACAGATGTAAGGCTTTATTCCCTCTATAATCAGTTTAACAATGATCACCCTTAACCAATATTACTGAGACCTTCTGAGATGAGGTAGCTTGCTGGCTAAACTTTGAAGCAATTAATTACTGCAGATGCTAGAATCTGTACTGAAAACAAAGAATGTGTTGGAGGTCAACGGGTTAGTCAGCTTCCATGGAGAGAAAGCAAACTAACGTTTCAGTTTTCGTTGACTCTTCACTTAGACTCAAAACATTAGCTTGCTTTCTCTCTACCGATGCTGCCTGACCCACTACGATCGCCAGTATTTTTTTTTTGTTTTCAGGCTAAACATTGAGTTACTCATGAGTTATCTATTGTAATATATAGCTCCAGGGCTTCTGCAAGGTGTCCCTGGCCTCAAGGAGTCCCTGCACTTCAGGCCTACCACAGCCAGGGGTCCCTGCTCTGCACACCATCTTTGCTGCAGCTGACAACCTACTGGGTGGCACAATGGCTCAGCGGTTAGCCCTACTGCCTCACAGCACCAGGGACCCAGGTTGGATTCCAGCCTCAGGTGATTGTCTGTGTGGAGTTTACACATTCTCCCTGTGTCTGCGTGGGATCCCTCTGGGTGCTCCAGCTTCCTCCCATGGTCCAAAGCTGTGCAGGTTAGGTTGGTTGGCCATGCTAAATTGTCCAGGGGTGTCCAGGTTAAGTGGGTTAGCAACAGGAAGAGCGGGGTTACAAGGATGGGGTGAGATTTTTCTTTAGAGGGTCGGTGTGAACTCAATGGACCAAATGGCATGCTTGCACAGTGTAGGGAGTCTATAAGCACCGCCACCGACAAAGGCCCACTGAGTCTACATGTTAGGCCTACCGGCAGGAATCCTCAGACTAGGCACTGCCACTGCTGCAGCCAAAGACCCACTGAGTTTGTGCTCCAGGCCTAATGTAGCCACGTTCTTGCTCCCTTCTCAACTGCCGCCACAGCAGTTGACTTGCAGAGCACTGCTCTGGCATCCCCATGACATCAGGAAGTGAAGAGAAAGAGGAGGATGCAGCTGGCTTGGAACAAACAGGCTCAGGAGCCCAAACGCTACCTACTGTGCCAGCGCCGCCATCTTGGAGTACCTTGCTCATGCCCTGAGTAGTGCCAGATGACCACAAGAACATTAGAACAAGAGGAAACCATTCAACAGGATCATGACTCATCCAATACTCCTCACATCCACTTGCTGTCCCTTTCCTCATAACCCTTGATTCCCCTACTGATCAGGAATCTATCTCAGCCTTAAATATACATAGAGACTCTGTCCCCACAGCTCTCTGTGGCAAAGAGTTCCAAAGACTCACAACTCTCTGAGAGAAGAATTTCCTCCTCATCTCAGTCTTAAATCAGTGCCCCTTGATTCTGAGGCTATGCTCTCCGGTCTGAGATTATCCCATGAGGGGAAACATCCTCCCAGCATTTGCCCCTGTCAAAACCTTTAAGAATGCTGTATGTTTCAATGAGATCACTTCCTGTTGTTCTAAACCCCATTGACTAGAATCCCAGCCAGTTTAATATTTGCTCATAAAACAATTCGTCCATACCGGTGATCATCCCAGTGAATGTACCCTGAACTGGCTCCTATGAAATAATGTCTTGTTTTAAATAAGGGAACCAAAACTCAGGACCCCAGATATGATCTTGCCAGCACTTTGTACAGTTGCAGTAAGGCTTCACTACTCTTATACTCGCATCCCTTTGAAATAAGAGCCAACATTCCATTTGCCTTCCTGATTACCCATTGTATCTGTGTGCTAGCTTTCTGTGTTTTGTGCCTAGTCCACCTATATTGAGGCTTACTGCAGTTCTTTAGTTGAAACAATAGTTCTTTTGTTCTTCCTTCCATAATAAACAACTTTGCAATTTCCCATGTTATACTTCATTTCGCAACTTTATGCCGATTACCCTATTAAGACCTCTCTGCAAACTGTTAGTGTCCCTCCCGCAACTTGCCTTTCCACCTATTTTTGCGTCATCTGCAAATTGGACCAGTCATACTAATGATCAAAAGGGAAGGCCGCTGTTTAAGCAGAATTCCGAGAATGGAGGAGGAAGCCAGAAGTGGATGAAATTTTCCAATCATGTCTCATAAGTGAATAGATGATGAAAGGCAACTGTGTGAAGCATGGAGTGGCTGTGTTGTTCAGGAGGCAGGATGGTTTACAACTGATTCCACAAGCTATTTGTTCAGTGTTTCTGTTTATCTCAGACAGGCTACTTAACTGATGTACTCACCACTGGTTGTTGCTTGTCTTTGTCCAATTTAAATTATGCATGGAAACCAGAATAGGCAGCGGAGGATTGATAGCATGTTGTTTCAAATGCTTGCTTTTGACAGCCATGGGCAGAAGCGACAGAGAGAGTCTGCCTTTCATGGAAGAAGATTATAAATAATATTAGGTTCAGTAATATGGAGCAGCCATTGTTTTTCTTTTAACAAGAATCCACTGGTGAAGCTGATAAGAAGCCCATTCTATTAATTTCCTTATCGAATCGAGAAAAAGAACAAGATCCCCCTCCCAAATTAACAACCTTGATTTATGTTGTCATTTGGGATGGGGGCTTTGGGGGGGGAGGTGGGGGTGAGTGTGTGGGGAAGGGAGGGAGGAGTCTGCGGCAATTGTGGTCCAAATAAAACCAGTGCCATATCGTGTGGCCAGCTTTTAATTCAATCTGGCAATTTGATTCACAAAAGTAGGGGTCAGTCCAGTTTTTGTGCGATGTGGTGGCCTTTTTTATCTCGAAGCGAAACAACTGAAAACAAAACGCAGCTTCACAGTGGAGCTCAGGAACATTGTTGTTTTGATTTTTATTAACCCTTTTAGGTCTGCAAACGTAAATCATTTCTTTTCCTGCAGAACGAGATGCTCTATTTTCAGGAAGTTATATGAGTATGGAACAACAAACATGAACAGGGTTAAATCCTGACCGTGACTTCAAATTAAGTTGTGAGGTTCGGTAACAGTCCACTCTAGCAAGAAACCTTCAGAGAATTCTTCACACAGAATACTCAATGGATTAGCAAAAGAACCAGAGGGGAAATAAAGAACTTTTCTTTTTTACACTGTGGGGGACTTCTGATTTGAAACGCTGTGCCTGAAAGAATGGTAGGATTTTAAAAAGAAAATTGCATGTATACTTAAAGAGAAAACATTTTGCAGGACTGCAGGGGAAGGGTGATGGGAGTGGGACCGATTTGATGGCCTCCTTCTTTGTGATCTCTGTGAAGCCAAAAAACACTGGAATTATTTACAATGTAGTATACCCAAGGGAAGGGAGGTGTCACAGCTTTAGAAGGTATTAGAGGTGAGGGGAGGAGTGCACAAATGGTGATCTAGAATTAGCCAGATTGTTTTTTGTTTCAACTTTAGTCAACAGTGCAATGACTCTGACAAAAACCAGAAGTTGCTGGAAAAGCTCAGCAGGTCTGGCAGCATCTATGCAGAGAAATCGGAGTTGACGTTTTGAGGTCCGGTGACCTTTGCTCAGGACCACAGGTAGTTAGAAAGGATGGCGAATACCCGACAGGAGTTGGGGTTGGGGGAGGGGATGGAGTCAGAGGGAAGGGGAGGGGGAGGAAGGATCCAGTAGACCATGGGTATCCCCGAGTTATTGCAGCTTGTAGGCCTTGATGCCTGAAAGGAAAAGAAAAACATTTCTTGTTAGCACAACGACTGAGCCGGAGGATGAAGTGGAACTGTGGAGTGGTGCAGCCCTGAGTTAGTGAGGTGGATGCTGTTGAAGAGAGAGGTCGAGAGTGTGGATGCGATGAGGCATGGCACTGAGTGAGGATCTCAGGATATGGCGAGAGCAGCTGTCTGTGGAACGCTGAACATCAGGGATCCAAAGCCCGAAGGATGAAACTTCAGTTGGAATCCATGTGGGGTGCGTCTGAGCAGAAATTAAGGAATGTGATGTGGTTTTAGCAAATGCCTGGTCAAACATGAGGAGTGACAGTGAAATTCACATCAGTGGGCAAGAGAAAAGATTGGAATGGAAATCCCATCAGAGAGAGCAGCAGAATGTCTTCCAGGTGGGCAGTTCTGAGGAAAGGTCACCAGACCCGAAATGTTAACTTTGATTTCTGTTCACAGATGCTGCCAGATCTGCTGCAATTTTTCCAGAAACCTTGGTTTTTTTGTTTCTGATTTACAGTGGTTCCTTCAGTTTTTATTTAATGTGATGGTTCTCCTTATTTCCCTTGTGAAAATGCATAACTGATTCTCTGCCTTTGTGGGAAGTTCCTAATCTCGACAGCCATAATCTCAGGTAGGGATCCACATTAGGAATTGCAGACATGATGCAGAGTGTTAGAGAATTCCTGGAATAACTGAGGCAGTTAAGAGCTAGCTGCTGTGCTAACAAATCATGGATTTGGTTCTCATTTGTGGGCTCATCAGTTAATATTCGCAGGCTGTGTTTTTGCTTCTCAATTCATCAAAGTCAACGATATGAGATGTCCAAGCCTACAAGACAGGAAACGTATGCAGCTGTCTCGCCTCAATGACCCACACTCCATCTGTTTTCTTCCAGATTCGGTCCTATGCTGATTCCCCTATCTTTGGAATCCTAATTCCCACCTAAGTAGATTATTAAGCTCTTTAAAGTATTAAACGGCTTTGATGATATGGCTATCAGCAGCTACAAAGGAGTATCAAAGCACCAAACCATCAAGTACCAGAAGAGATTGGGTATTAGGGGAAAAATATATTCTATGAAGCCCTGTGTAACATGTACAATACACCCACTAGCATAACAAAGTCATTTTAAAAGGAAACTTGAAGGAAATATAGGCAACAATTTGATTGAAATTTTAAATGTAGATTATTAGATATGCTATGGGCGTTACGTTTTCAAGCCTGTTGAGATCAAGTGAAGATTAGTTTTTTTTTAAGGAAGTTAGACAGGGCTGAATAATGGAATCTCTAATGTTACATTCCATCCCCAGAGTTCTTGCTCAATTGCATTTAAGACTGGGGGACTGTTGGAGTTTTGATATCCTGACCTTATAATCTTTAAAGTTTTATCTGTCCCTTTCCAGCAGCTTCAGGAGATTAAACCATATGGATATATGTCATGATTCACCATTCAAGTTGCACACAGTGTGTGAGAAGGAGCAGAGAAAAGCATCAGTGGAATCTTCTCATCCCTTACCTTGTGTTGTAAATAGATTAAAATGTCTCCAAAATATCGAAAGTTGGGAGTCTGACATGTGAATTACTTGTAAAAACAAGCCTGCAATATATCCCTAATTCGTCCTCCAACTGAATGCTATCCTTGAGTTTCCTGTTACGTTACTGCAGCTGTCACTTTGATTCCTTTCTGCAGTAACCATTTTTCTCTCCCTTATTTAAAGCTTAATTAATGACACTTTATCCATTTGCAGCAAGTGTCCACCTTCCCTCCACACATTGACATGAAATGAAGAGGAAACCTCTGGAGTTTACTCCCACCAGCCACCTCCTTGGGAAGTGTAGACTGCTCTGTTTTCCATCTCTCTGCATATGTTGAAATGATCGAGGCAATGTAACAAAGATTAGGGATTGATTCTGGCACTTTACTGATCAAAAGTGTCAGTAGCCTCACATATGATGTATATGCAGTGAGCTAGTGGGCATTGGCAAGTGCTTGCATCTTTTTGTTTTAAAAATTGTCATTATGAAAGAACATGTGGAAGATGCAATCAAGGATTCTGATTATAAGATCTTGCTAAATTGTCTTGAAAGCATACACTTAAATTGTCCTTGCGCACACTACTGTTAAACTATTAGCTTTCTCTAATGTGAACCCACTGCCGTAACTGTTTGTCTCTGTGTTGACACAGCTTTAACATTGAGTCAATTATAGGCAAAGGATTCTCTCAGGACATATGAGGGATCAAGAACCAGAGCTGAAACAATGAAGCTAACGTCTTCAGCTAATGTAATGACAAAGCATTGAAAGTAGCTGGTTATTGACATGTAGTAATCTAATGTTGCAGTTCACATAATGGGATTGTACACCTTTGAATCTGAACTGATTGTCCGTGATGATAATGTTGACTGTCATTTTCATCCTAGAAAAGTGCTGAAAGGTGTGGAGTATTATGATTTGAAGGGACTTAAGTTTGGATTGGTGATACCATACAAATCAATGTTTAGACACACTTCAACTACAAATGTAGCTGCAATAACTGAAACGCAATGAATGAGTGAACAAGCAATTTACAAAGCTTTGAGATACTTTTTGTCAAAAGTCTTGTGGGGGGTTACAATGTGTTTTACAGCATCCAGTAAAATCAGTGAATACCCGTAGATTAATGCTAGTTTGGCGATGATAGATTTCGTATTTCTTTTGCTTATCCTACAAGAAACACAAGCTTCATCCTAATCTTTTGGCGTGGTGAATTATCTCGCAAAATGTTCCTTGGAATGTCAAACTCTATTAAATGTCATGAAATCCATTTAATGTCCACTTCTACACTGAATCACTTTTAGTACTCTGAATCATTTTCTGATAACATTCCTCATTAAAACCATCCGTCACAATAAAATTAAAATGGTTTATTTCAGAAATTATTACTCGTAAAGAAATAATGCTCTAAGCAGGGACATTTGTTTTGTGAAGTATTTTACAATCTTCTGAAGGTTAGTTGGTCCTTCAACTACTCTCTGTAGACCACAAAGCAGTCAGAAGCAACTATTCCTCATGAAGTAGGTGCTGTGAGAGTGAGAGGTTAGGAGGAAGAGAGAGTGCAGCACAACTGAGAAACTATGTTTAACCAACCAAGCTGCTTTCTCAAACATTGCTTTAAATGTAATGCATTGTCAGCTATGATTTTTGGTCTAACAGTTCTTTTTTCTTGTACTTTGAGGAGAGTTTTAGAATGAAGCTGAGAAGTACAAATACCCTGCTTGTGCTAGGTAGTTTTGTGAGTATCAGAGGAAAAGATGAAACATTGAAATTATATTTGCTTTTTTAAAATTATATTCATTGGTTATGTTCTCTTTTTCTGGGCATTGTACCTGAAATTGTAAATACATTCAGGTCATTAGTCCTGATTAGCTGACATGAGGTATATTATGACTGGTTAGCACTGCTGCCTCACAGCGCCAGGGATCCAGGTTCGATTCCACTCTCAGGTGACTGTCTGTGTGGAGTTTGCCCATTCTCCCTGTGTCTGTGTGGGTTTCCTTTGGGTGCTCCAGTTTCCTCCCACAATCCAAAGATGTGCAGTTTAGGTGGATTGGCCATGCTAAATTACCCATAGTGTTCAGGGACATGCAGGCTAGATGGATTAAGGGTGGCACGTGCAGGGTTGCAGGGTATAGAATGGGTCAGGGTGGGATCCTCTTCTGAGGTTCGGTATGGATTTGATGGCCCGAGTGGCCTGTTTCCACACTGTAGGGATTCTATATAGGGATTTATGGCTGATTTTAATATTTTGACCCATCTAGAGAAGTGAAGACTAAAATCGGGTCATGACACCAGATGTTTGAACAGTGGGTTTCTTCGTGACTTTTGAAACTGAGCCGTAATATTGACATTCCACTTGCTGGTGTCCTGGCTCATTATTGGTCTCCATAGCTGCATAATCTGGCACTTCCATTCTGGCATGTGCTGGCTGTCTTTTAAAAGTGAGTCTCCAGCAATCAGCTTTGGGTAGACATCACCACAAAGACACTCAAATATGTGGTTTCCTGACCAATTTGATTGGCAGGGTTTGATGTCCACCCAGAGGTTATTCTGGAGCAGCTTGTGGTAGAGCCCACTCAGAGAGAGACAACTCTGGATTTGGTGGATGTGCAATGAGGTAGATTTGATGAGGGAGCTTAAGGTGAAGGAATCCCCTCTGGGACAATGGCCATAATATGATTGAGTTCACCCAGCAGTTTGTGCGGGAGAAGCTGGAATCAGATGTAGCGGTTTTACAATTGAATAAAGGCACCTACAAGGACATGAGGGAGGAGCTGGCCAATGTTAATTGGAAAGGCAGTCTACCAGGGAAGATGGTGGATCAGAAATGGAAGGAGTTTCTGGGGGTAATTCTGGAGGCACAGCAGAAATTCATCCCAAGGAATTGAAACACACCAAAGGGAGGATGAGGCACTGTTGGAGTACAGGGCAATCGAAGGCAGTTCTAAGCTTTTGACTAAGAGGCGCTGAAGGAATGTTGATCCAAATCATGATGGTATATGGCTTGGAAGGGAAATTCCAGATGGTTATGTTCCTGTGCATCTTCTGCCCATGTCTTTCTAGGTTGTACAGGTCACAGATTTGGAAACTGTGTTTACGGAGCTTTGATGAGTTACTGCAGTGCATCCTGTAGATGGTACGTCCTGCTGCTGCTCAGTATCACTGCTGAAGGGAGTGAAAACTGAAGTTGCTAGATGTGGTGCCATTTAAGTAATGGGTGAAATTCAGCAAGGGCACACAATGTACTCTGTCGGGTGTCTTTGATGTTCAACCATTAAATTTTCTTGATAACACTATTGAGCTAGCTGAGTCCTAAAGGACATCACTGCAAGTCAGGGTCTGACAGCAGGTGGTGAGGGAACATGAGGGAATGTTCCCAAATATGTGGGAAAAGCCTACTTTATGTCATCTTCACCAATCTACCTGGTGCAAGTGTATTTGCCCATAAGAGTATCAGTAAGGGTAACAACCACAAATCATTGTGTAAATAAAGTGCGTCTACACAGTGAAGGTACCCACCATCATGTTATATGGTATTACTAACATGCTAAGTGAGACAGATTTAACAAAACCAAAATGATCATCCATGAGACTTTGTGCACCATCAGCAGGAGCAGATTTGTGTTCCACCATAATCTATATCCAAACAGCCCAGCATATCCCCCAATCTACCATTACCATCAAGTCAGGAGAACACTGCTGGTTCAACAAAGAGTGCATGTGGGCCTGCCAGGAGCAGCACCAGGCATACATGAAAACGAGGTGTCAACCTGGTGAAACAACAACACTGCATGCCAAGCAAAAGAAGTGGCAGAGGATAGGTAAGCGTTAAGATGCTGGACCAGATGCCAAATTCATGTTACAACCCAGCTGGGAACCAGTAACGTCTTTTTCAATAGCCAAAGTGTAAGAGCCAGGGGACTTACTGTGAGAATAAAGCCACAGGATTCCACAGTTTAAAACAATCAGCAAGAGGTTATGTTGCATAACGTTAGAACAGTGATACAACCTACAATATGCAAACAGCCTATGTTCTAATACCTGGAATTAACATATTGTAAATATGGTAATAAACAGCGATGAAATGTCCCATAGCCCACAAAGAGTAAATGTGTTCAAGGTGGATTTCATGGATTTCTCAGCAAAAATTAAGAAATAATATTGAAAACAACAAATGCTGGAGATCACAGCAGATCAGACAGCATCCATGGAGGAAGGGATTACTTTCGTCAAACTGGCCTTGAAACTTTTTCTCAAGAGCCAGTCTGTCTGAATGACATTCATTCTCCCAAGGGGGACTGCACACTACTGGTTCTAGAAATTGCATTTCAGCACTGCAGTATTTATTTTACAGACAGCTAGTTTTGACAAACTGGCACTGCCTCTTAATTTTTCCAAGCCCATCTGCACAATGCGGATATTGCATGTGGGCTTCCTGCGGCCTTTCTCTCAGTATCACTGAAATCTGAATAGCATGCGGTTTCTTCAGAGACTCCAGAACTCCCAAGGTTTTTGCTGAGCCCTAACCCTCATACTTAGCTTCTCCTAGATCCTTGGACATCTCTTGAATCCTAACAGCTTCAGCCTGCCAGAGTAGCACTTGCTCAGGTTGGACTCCCTCCTTTTTACTCATATGTAGCTGACTGGCCCCTTAAGGATCACTGGACTCAAAACATTAACTCTGCTTTCTCCCAGCAGATGCTACCAGACCTGCTGAGCTTCTCCAGCAATTTCTGTTTTTGCCTAAAATTGACTGTTCAGTTACCCTTGAACTGCCCCAAAATTGAAAACCTTGCAACAACTTTGTACTAAACAGCACTGGAGGTGAACAGCACTGTTCACCTCTAACAACATCAACCTGGCAAAGGAAACACTTACCACACTTTTAGAAGAGACCATATCACACACACCAGAACCACACACCAGTGGGCGGCACGGTGGCACAGTGGTTAGCACTGCTGCCTCACAGCGCCAGAGACCCGGGTTCAATTCCCGCCTCAGGCGACTGACTGTGTGGAGTTTGCACGTTCTCCCTGTGTCTGCGTGGGTTTCCTCCGGGTGCTCCAGTTTCCTCCCACAGTCCACAGATGTGCAGGTCAGGCGAATTGGCCATGCTAAATTGCCCGTAGTGTTGGGTAAGGGGTAGATGTAGATGTAGATGTAGGTGTATGGGTGGGTTACGCTTCGGCGGGGCGGTGTGGACTTGTTGGGCCGAAGGGCCTGTTTCCACACTGTAAGTAATCTAATCTAAAAAAAAAACCACCATCAATCACATTACCAACGAAAACATCATGAAGTTAGTGGACCTGTGCCTCACCACCCACTTCACCTTCAAAAACATCGTCTACAAACAAACCAACGGCACACCCATGGGATCTCTGCTATCAGGACTCATAGCAGAAGCGGTAATGCAAAGACTAAAACAAACAGCCCTACCAACCATCAAACCAAAAATCTGGGTCCACTACGTAGATGACACCTTTGTCATCACAAAATGAAACAAGATAGAAGAGACATTCAACATCATCAACAACACCCTCACAGGCATAAAGTTCACCAAAGAGGAAGAAACCGACAACAAACTCGCATTCCTGGACGTCACAGTCGAAAGAAAGGACAACGGAGAACTACAAACCTGCGTATACAGAAAACCGACAAACACTGACCAAATACTTAACTACCCCAACCACCCCAACACACACAAATGAAGCTGTATCAGAACACTATTCCAATGAGCCACCACACACTGCAGCACAGATGAACTTTGGAAAACAGAGGAGAACCACCTATTCAACGTATTCAAGAAGAATGGATACTCAAAAAATACAGACCGCAGATTCCTCAAGAACAAACCACGACAAGCAGACCAAACACAACCAGAAACCCTAACCACCTTACCATACATCAAAGAAGTTTCAGAAATGACAGCCAGACTACTAAGACCCCTTGGAATCCTAGTAGCACACAAACCCACCAACACTTTCAAACAAAAACTAACAAACTTAAAAGACCCAGTACAACCCATGGAAAAAATCAACGTCATCTACAAAATTCCATGCAAGGACTGCCACAAACACTCCGTAGGACAAACAGGAAGATAGTTAGCCACCAGGATACACGAACACCAGCTAGCCACAAAAAGACACGACCCTCTCTCCCTCGTAGCCCTACACACGGATGAAGAAAAACTCACCATTTCGACTGGGACAACACATCTATCCTGGGACAGGCTAAGCAAAGACATGCCAGAGAATTCCTAGTGGCCTGGCACTCCAACCACAACGCCATAAACAAACACATAGATCTAGATACCATCTATCAACCCCTCAGAAAACGAACAGGAAATGACATCACCAAAAACCCCAGGAACCCCATCCAGGACAAACATATAAATAGAAAGCAGGAGACAACAGCTTCGCTTCACTTGGAGGTCACCACTGATGATGTTACCTAGCCAGGTAATGAAACATCTGGATATCAAACCTACAGCTCAGCGAGCAAACCTACACCCTTTGCACTAAACACTCGGCAATTATGCAACTAGTATTTTGGAATAGTCAAATGTGGAAATCCCTTAGAACTACATTGTCTCCAAATGCTACAATTTTCACTGATTCTTCACAGTTCTTGTGAGTCTTTTGAAGACATGAATGCCTATTCTGCAGTCTTTCCAATAATTCACTCATCTCCTCAATCTAAACTTGAGAATACCATACAAGAATCTCAACATGTCATTGTCCCTGTAATACAGTTAAATGATGATTCCTAACAGCTCTTTCTTGACAGTATCACTTCAGCATTGGGCTGTTTTTCACTGTGAGATTTTGCCTTCACCGGAATGAACCATGAAAGAGATAAAATTAATCAGTGTCCAGCCAAGTGGAAGTGATACTGCCTTGATGAGCATCAACCTGTCTTCATCTTGATACAGCAGACTACTGGGCATCTCCTTTCAGTACTATGATCATTGGGATAATGATTTCAAATGGCCAGTGAATGATTCACAGCCAGCCTTCCTGCCAATTTCCTCCGAAACCATTTCAAATGACTGGCTCGGTGATGTTTCCATTGCATTGGATTTTATGAGCAGTTGGTGGGAATGTTAAGGAAGTCTTACTGCAACTGGCCAAAGTGTTGGTGAGACCACATCTGGATTCCTGTGAATAGTTTTGGCCCCTTTATTGAAGGAAAGATATAATGTCACTGGAGGAGGCTCAGAGAAGGTTTTCTAGGATGCTCCCTGGTCTGGAAGGATTGTTGAATGAACAAAGGTTAAACAGGTTGGGACTCTACTCACTGGAGTTTAGAAGAATGAGAGGAGATCTGATTGAAAATTATAGGATTCTTAAGGAGCTTGGTGGGGTAAATGCTGAGAGGATGGTTCCCTTCTTGGGAGAGTCTAGGACCAGAAGGCACAATCTCAGAATTAAGGGTGCCAATTTAAGACTGAGATGAGGAGGAGTTTCTTCTCTCAGAAGTTTGGCCATCTTTGGAACTCCTTGCCACAGAGAACTGTGGAGACAGGGTCTTTATTTAAGGCTGGGATAAATAGAATCTTCATTAATAGGGGAATGAAGGATCGTGGGGAAAATGCAGGAAAGTGGAAATGATGAATGTCACATCAACCATGATCATATTGAGTGTTGGAGTAGTCATGAGGGGCCAATTCTCCTCTTCTTCTTCCTATTTCATTACTTTCAGTTCACAATGTTGTCACTTGGCAAATTATTCAAGGGAGGCATGGAGAGAGGTGTACCCTGGGATAATCTGTAATGTTTCCATTACTCCAGCCAACAGTCACCACCCATTCCCCCTCCCAATCCCCCTCCAACATATCCATCCTTGGCCTCCTCCATTGGCCGCAGTGAATCAGACTGCAAGGTGGAAGAATAACACCTTATTTTCCGCCTGGGAAGCCTACAGCCTAGAGGACTTAACATTGAGTTCTCCAATTTCAAACAACCTTCCCACTCAACCCCCAGCTCCCTTTCTAGCCCCACTTCCTCCCTTGCATTCCACCTCCTGCCTCACTATCTTCATTATCTCCATACCCCCAACCTCATTCCATGCCCAGCCCTTACTCTCCTCCCCGCCTCCTTGATCTGACCTTACATGTCTCTCTTCCTTCCCACCTATCCACTCCACCCTTCCCACTGACCTATACAAAATCCCTATCCACCTATCTCACCTATCTTTCCCACAGCCCACCCCCTTCCCTCTATTTATTTCTGAGCTCTGTTCCCCCTCCCCAAACCTGCGGAGGGTCTCAACCTGAAATGTCAACATCTCCACCTCCTAATGCTGCCTGGCTTGCTGCATTCTTCCAGCCCCCTTGTTTGTCTTGTTTGGATTCCAGCATCTACGGTTTTCTTTGTCTCTAATCAAGTTGTAGTGTTCTGCTAAGAGGTTTAATCTGCATGCAATGTGATGCTCTGTAGCCTTACCATCATGTATCTGTATAGTGTAATAGCAAACACTGTTTAACAGTTGCTATATTTGACCTGAGCTTGTGTCAACATCTGAAGAACCCACACTAGAATATGAGCAAACATGTGACCCAAAAAGAACTGTGCGGTCCCAATTCTAGGTGGATTTCACTTGCTTTAAAAAATCCAAAATGGTTGCTCAGTATGTTACAGAGATGTAACCATTAATCCATTGAATTATGGCTTAATTCAGTGTGAGTGAGTTTAAGGGGTATTACTAGACGTCACAATTCTTTTATTGTAGGCATTGCAGACTTACAACTAAATAGGGTTTTAGATTTGCTTCCACATTGCTATTCCACACAAATATTATTATTCTGTACACCTTCTGTATGACCTAGTGCCTTAATCTTAGAGAAATTTAAACAGGAGTTTTGTTTTGTCATGTATCAAATAATATTGTTGCTTTGTTCATGGCTGGGTGACATAGATATTGTTTTTTTTCTCTTCTCTTTTACTCAATTTTCTACTTAGATTCAGCATCATCAATCACTCCTTTAAGTGACCTCATGTGGCCTATGGTTTGAAGTATGCCTTTAACCACCCAATATCTAGATGGATGAGACTGAGATGCAAGAACTGAGCACAGAACTCTTGCTACTATACTCAAGCTTATTCGAATGTACCATCTGCAGTTTTATAGCTTTACCTTCCTAAGTAGGTATAAAAATACACTCAGCTGAAGATTCAGTCTATAGAACAGAATATATATTTAACATGAGACATGAAAAAGACAGTGCCCAATGCATAACAATTTATATTGATGTATAGTCTTGGTTATCTTTCACAGGATACCTCAACACACAAAAAAACCTATTCTTCTGACTTATCTGCCAACATTCTTGAATCCCTCAAAGCTGTAAAACATTACTGCAGATTGAAGTAAGATTAAAAGTTCTGCAGATTGACTGTGTGGGCTCAGCTAACTCAAGTCATAGTCACAATTAGAAGACTAGGACAGGAAGATGTCCATCTTAAGACATTACCAGTCACCAGCCTTGCTCCTTTTTCCGGTCTGTAACATAGTCGATCCAAAATGCCCATTCCTGGGTGAATTGGTTATTTGATCTGAAATATGTCAAGAAGTCATGAGGGAATCAGTTGTCCTACCCCCATTTAAGCCAGCATTTGAACAATGGGGAATTTTATGTTCAAAGTTAAGATTGTTGCTGATGGAAAATGTAACATTCTTCCATATTGTGGGCATCAAGCATTCTCAGAGAAAGCATTAATTAAATACAGTGCAGCAGCACACCAGGGGCAAACAGAAGTATTCCCAGGCCCTGGAATGGAAGTACCTTGGGATATCCTTTTGGTCAAGCGTCACACCAAAACTCAATCTCCAATAATCCGTTGAAGTCGGGTCATTCCTCATCAATATGTGTAATTATTGATTAATCTTCATTGTCTGTCATTAATCTGTTGAAATAGGGTGAATTCCTCATTAATAGGTGTGGGGCATTTTGATGTACAAATTGGCTGCTGCGTTTCTCCACATTACAGTACAAAATCTCAACTCTATGCCAGACTTGAGACCACCTCAGCAGTCAGCAACAAATGCCAGAGTAAACTGAAGTAAAAATTGCTCACAAAGTGGTTATGCCGCTATGATAGATTGGTGCAGTAGTCAAGCGTACTGTACCAGTCAGGAATGGTGCACAACAGTGGAAAAATGACATCCCAAAACTAATGAGCAGTCACAGAATTTGATGTTAAACATTAATAAACAGTAAATCTTTTACCCAGAGAGAACCATCAACACTGAATTTGAGCTGGCAGCTGATTTTAAGGGGAGAGGTCTCAAACATTGCTCCAATATACTAGATTGAAAATGGCTACTCTTGCATTATTGACCAAGTACTTTAGGTGGCAAGGTACTTTGTACTTACCAAAAATTGAATGCCTTCTTTTTCAACTGGAGATGTGTCATAGGTTGTTTCGAGCTACTATGGTGGCAGTGTACTTTTCCTCGCATGTAGACAGGTAGTTAAGAAGGAGTTTGGTACACGTTCCTTTATTGGTCAGTGCATTGCAGTTGGGAAGTCATGTTGCGGCTGTATAGGACATCGGTGAGGCCACTCTTAGAATACTGTGTTCAGCTCTGGTCTCCCTGCTATAGGAAAGATATTGTTAAACTTGAAAGGTTTCAGAAAAGATTTAACAAGCATGTTGCCAGGGTTGGAGGGCTTGAGCTAAAGGGAGAGGCGGAATAGACTGGGGCTGTTTTCCCTGGAGCATCGGAGGATGAGGAGCGAGAAGTTTATAAAATCATGAGAGGCATGGATAGGAAAGTCCAAAACTAGAGGGCATAGGTTTGGGGTGAGGGGGGAAAGATTTAAAAGTGACCTAAGGAGCAACCTTTTCACACAGAGGGTGGTGCGTGTATGGAATGAGTTGCCAGAGGAAGTGGTGGAGGCTGGTACAATTACAACATTTAAAAGGAATCTGGATGGGTATATGAATAGGAAGGGTTTAAAGGGATATGGGCCAAATGCTGGCAAATGGAAATAGATTAGGTTAGGACATCTGGATGGCATAGATGAGTTTGCACGAAGGGTCTGCTTCCATGCTGTACAGTTCTTTTATTCTATGTCAATGAAAAGATATTCTGCTTCAAAGGTGATGACATAGAACTCAAGGATGGTGGGGTAGTTAAAGTAGATAGCAATGAAATTAGTGGAAAAGTGTCCGCATAGATGAGCTTAAGAACATGGGCATGTGGCAGAATGGTGCGAAGAGGTAGTTAGATTTGGAGAGGCATAGAACAGTTGGATCAATGGCTCAATTCCAGTGCCATAGGCTCTACGTAATCCCAAAACTGCACCGCATTGAAGTTCTAAATTGGGTCAAGGTGAATTTTGATGGAATAAGGCAGGAACTTGCAAGGGTTCTTTGGAGTAGTGTGTTTGCAGGCTAAGGGAAGGACAGGACTGGCAGTTTAATGTGCTAGCGTACAGAGGTGGTGAAAAGAGGGGAGGGGGAGTTGCATTTTTGATTAAGGCGAGTATCACATCAGTAATCCGAGATGAAATAACTGGGGGATCATCCAGTGAGGCTTTGTGGGTGGAGCTAAGAAATAAGAAGGGATGAATGCATTATTGGGATTGTACTGTAGGCCCCCAAATAGTCAATGGGTATTAGAGGAACAGATATACGGGGATTTTAATTTTACTAACATAGACTGGGACTGCCAAAGCGTTAAGGGCTGAGATGGGGTAGAATTTGTTGAGTGCATTCAGGAAAGTTTCTTGAAGCAGTATATAGAGAGTCCTACTCAGGAAGGGGCAAAACCCAACCTACTCTTGGGAAATCGGGCAGGACAGGTGACGGAGATGACAGTGGGGGAGCACTTTGGGACCAGTGACCATAGTTCTATTAATTTTAAAATAGCTACGGAGAGGGAGAAAACTGGTCCACAGGTTCGAGTTCTAAATTGAGTCAACATGAATTTTGATGGAATTAGGCAGGAACTTGCAGGGGCTGATTGGAGTAGTATGTTTGCAGGTAAAGGGACCTCTGGTAAGTGAGAGGCCTTTAAAAGCAAGATAGCTAGAGTTCAAGGTCTATATGTTCCTGTGAGGGTGAAAGACAAGGTTGACAGGAATAGGGCACCCTGGATGACAAGAGATGTTGAGGTTTTGACCAGAAAAAAGAAAGGTATGGCTCAGGTACAGGCAGCTGGAATCAAGGGAATTCCTGAAGGTATATAGGGAATACAGGAGTTTACTGAAGAAGGAAACCAGGAGGGGGAAAAGGGGGCACAAGACAGCCTTGGCTGAGGTTAGGGTGAATCCAAAGATGTTCTTTAAATATATTAAAGGAAAAAGAATAACCAGAGAGAGAATACGACCCCTCAAGGACCATAGTGGACATAAATCTGATTCCTCACTATTCATTCACATCAGCCAAGATCTTATTGCATGTTGGAGCTGATTCGATGGGCAAATGGCCTAATTCTACTCCGACATCTTATGGTCTTAAAACAGTACCTGTTTGAAGTTGAGCACTTTAGTGAGACGAGGCCTCCCCTATTCCTCCCCTATCCAGAAGGCATCAGTTGATGGCACCAGTTGTCCTACCTTAAACAAGTAATTGCTAAACATGTTTGGGCAGCAGGAAGTGACACCTATTTTAAGAGCAGAAGTAGACTAAAGGCATCTCAAGCCTATTCCAAGGTTATAGCTGATTTTGTGTCTTATCTCTCCAAATCCCCCAATGCCTCAAGAGCCAAAATTCAATCTATCTCTGCCTTAAATATACTTAGCCCTGGAGAATCCATAGGCTTCTGAGTTAGAGAATTCCAAAGGTTCCCAACCCTCTGAATGGAAAAAAAACCTTCTCAGTTGTAAATCATCAGCCCCTTACCCTGAAACTCTGCCCAGTGTTTTTGACTCGCTAACCATTTGACATATTTTCTCACTGTTCTGTCAAGCCCCTTCAAAATATCCTATTTTAATGAAGTTACCTCATTGTTCTAAACTCCACAGATTGGAGAATGAATTTTCCTGATCATAGGATTACCCCTTTGGGAACCTATCAAGTCAGAAAAGATTTACAAGGATGTTGCCAGGGTTGGAAGATTTGTGCTATAGGGAGAGGTTGAATAGGCTGGACTGTTTTCCCCAGAACGTTGGAGGCTGAGGGGTGACCATATAGAGGTTTAAAAAATCACGAGGGGCGTGGATAGGGTAAATAGACAAGATCTTTTCCCTGGGATGGGAGAGTGCAGAACGAGAGGGCATAAGTTTAAGGTGAGAGGGGAAAAATATGAAAGAGACCTAAGGGGCAACTCTTTCATGCAGAGGGTGGTATGTGTATGGACTAAGCTGCCAGAGGAAGTGGTGGAGGCTGGTACAATTGCAACATTTAAAAGGCATCTGGATGGGTATATGAATAGGAAGGGTGTGGAGGGATATGAGCTGGGTGCTGGTAGCTGGGAATAGATTGGATTGGGATATCTGGTCGGCCTGGACGAGTTGGACCAAAGGGTCTGTTTCTGTGCTGTACATCTCTATGATTCTATGACTCTTAGTGTAGAACTGCAAAAGATGAGCAAGGTCCTCAATGAATATTTCTTCTCCGTGTTTACCGTGCATAAAGACATGAAGGCTTGGGAACTTTGTGAAGTTAGTGGTAATATCTTGGGGACAGTCCATATCACAGTAGAGGAGGTGTTGGATGTATTAGAGTGCATGAAGGTGGGTAAATCTCCTTGTCCTGACCAGATATATCCAAGAACACTGCAAGAGGTTAGGGGAGAAATTGTGAGAACCCTGGCTGATATATTTGCATCATTGTTAGCTACGGGCGAGGTCCCGGAAGACTGGAGGGTAGCGAATGTTGAGCCCTTCTACAAAAAGGGCTGCAAAGAAAAACCTGGGAATTATAGACCAGTAAGCTTAATATCTGTGGTAGGTAAGTTACTTGAGAAGATTCTGAGGGATAAGATATACCTACATTTAAAAAGACAGTGTTTGATTAGGAATAGTCAACATGGTTTTGTGCTTGGGAAGATCATGCCTCACAAATTTGTTAGAGTTGATGAAATGACCAGGAAAGTTGATGAGGACAGGGCCATAGATGTAGTCTATATGGATTTCAGTAAGGCCTTTGATAAGGCTCCACATGGTTTGTTGCTCTGGAAGGCTAGATCAAATGGAATCCAGGGAAGATGGCAAATCGGATACACAATTGGCTTGATGGTAGGAAGCAGAGGATAACAGTGGAAGGATGCTTTTGGGATTGGAGGCCTATGACTAGTGGAGTGCCTCAAGGGTCGGTGCTGGGCTGGTTACTGTTTGTTATCTATATCAATGATTTGGATGAGAATGTACAAGGCATGATTAGTAAGTTCACAGATGTCAATAAAATAGGTGATATTGTGGAGTGAGGAAGGTTGTCAGAAATTGTAGCAGGACCTTGATCAGGTAGGGAAGTGGGTCGAGAAATGGCAAGTGAAGTTTAATGTAGATAAATGTGTGTGTTGCCTTTTGGAAAGTCAAACCAAGGTAGGAGTTTTATGGTGAATGGTAGGTCCTTAAGGAGTGTAGTGAAACAGAGGGACTTTGGAGTTCATGTGCATGGTTTTCGGAAAGTGGAGTCACAGGTAGACACGGCAGTGAAGAAGGCTTTTATCACACTGGCCTTCATTGGTCAGGGCATTGAGTATAGACATTGGGAACTTATGTCGCAGTTGTACAGGACGTTGGTGAGGCCTCACTTGGAGTATTGTGTTCAGTTTGGTCACCTTGCTATAGGAAGGCTGTTATTAAACTGGAAAGAGTGTAGAAGAAATTTACAAGGATGTTGCCAAGATGTTGCCAATGGTCTGAGTTATAGGCAGAGGTTGGACAAGCTAGGACATTTTTTTGAGAGAGTAGGAGACTGAGGGGGGTCTTATAAAAGTGTGTAAGATCATGAGAGGCATGGATAGGGCAAACACACTCAAGTCTTTTTCCCAGAATTGGGGAATTGAGGACTAAAGGGCATCACTTTAAGGTTAAAAGGGAATGAATAAAAGGGAACCTGAACTTTTTTACACAGAGGTTGGTATGCATGAGGAATGAGCTGCCAGTGTAAGTAGTTGAGGTAGGTATGTTAACAACATTTAAAAGGCATTTGGACAAACATATGGATAGGATAGGATTAGAATAATATGGGATTAGTGGTGCTGGAAGAGCACAGCAGTTCAAGCAGCATCCAATGAGCAGCGAAATTCATTGTTTTTACCTCATTGATTTAGAACAATATGGGCCAAGTGCAGAGAAATGCAGTCAGCGTTGATGGACATTTTGATCGGCATGGACCAGTTTGTGTCAAAGGGCCTGTCTCCATGCTGTAGGACTCTATGACTCTACGACCTCTGACTGGCTGGGTCAATTCATTGGGTAGGCAGCTTTCAAAGAGACTATTTGACAGAACATCACCAATTAGTCCAAAAGAAGAAAAATGCTATTTCATAAAATAAAAATATCTCTTTTGAGAAATGAGTGTCTTGTAGAAATGAATTCTTTTGTCTTCTAGTATTGTTGATTTACTTTAATCCCTTAGATTAGCCAAATAGATTATTTGATTATAATCTTATTACTATTCGTTGGGCATTTTGATGTACAAATTGGATGCTGTGTTTCTCCACATTACAATTATATTTCTGCTTGATTAGGACATGAGCCTTTGGCAATTATGTGGTTGTGAACAGTGCTATACAAAAGCAGTTTTAAAGACATTTCTTACCCAACTTGCTGAAACCTATTCATGTGAAAGACTTTAATGAGCGATTATCTCTCTTATATAGATGGAAGGCAAAGTAGAGTCAACCTCTCTTGGAAAGAAACACTGTCAGTAAACACTTTCTCTATATGCTTAGAGTGCTCCTTGCATCCTTGCTGTTTATTTTACGGTGTATTCACATTGTAGGTTTGGCACTGCAGCAAAGCCAAACTGCAGATATCATGAGCTTACATCCTTAGGTTATTACATATACTCCACACTAATATTTGCGCTGCCGCAAATGAATTGCAAATAATTTTAATAAGTCTTCTTTGTCTGTCTGCATTTAATCATACACAGATTCTCGTAAACAACTTGCCATCAACTGGGATAATTAATGCAACCGATGTTGTGTTATCTCTGCAATTTGGAAAGAGATGTGGATGTAAAATTATTGAATTAACATAACTGTGGTTGGGACATTAGAATGAGAAATGGTCTTTGAAGAGTAACACTTAGTCTGTATTATTTTCGACTCGTGCATTTTTCATAAACATTATCTATTTTTCTTTATTTGAAAGGCTTCCCGCAGTTATGGAAACAGAATTGGTTGAGCTGTTCATTTATTCTTACTGTAACTTGTCAACAGATAGAGAGGCTGTGCAAATGTGAGGACTGCAGATGCTGGAGATTAGAGTCGAGAGTGTGGTGCTGGAAAAGCACAGCATTGTCAGGATGCTGCCTGACCTGCCGAGATATAAAGGCTGTGTCAGTCGAACAATATGTACATTTGAGTGCCTTTGACCATGGAGAGTACTGTGAATATAGGAAAGGAGGTATATCTCTGGCAAGCAACATCACAATATGTTGAGGAATAAAGCAAAGCACAATTATTTTCGTTACATTACATTGACAGATAAACAATGTTACCAAGTGGTGGGACAAGAGCTTGTTCTTGCATCATATTTTTAATGCAGAAAAATATCCTAAGATCTTGCCAGAGTAAAAGGAATAGACGCCAAAATGTCTGTGAGAGAGTGAGAAATGTTTGCTGAAATTATGAGGTTTATTGGTAGTGAGCGAATTAGTTTTGAGAGAATGGGCTTGGGGGTGATTGAAAGATTTATTAATAGCAGCACAACAAAGAAAAGGAAATTCTTCAACTTGCCAGAGAGAAATAGGTTGGTTGGAAGAGAAGGAAAAAGTATACTAGAACAAGGTTGTCTAAAAGTTGAAAGGTATGATGAAGATTTTTAAATTACTGGTTTCGTGAGAGAACAAGGGCTTATGTTCCATTCTAGTCAGTATCCAATCACAACAATATTGAGTAGAGCCTGGGCACTCCCTGCATATATCCTGATGACATTTCAAAAATGACTTTGATATTGATCCGGAGTGCATTGTCCTAAATGACCTGTGAACACTGACACAAGACAAAGTTCAGACTTTTCAAATGTTTCCCTTGAATGGAACTTCCAAACTTGTATCTGAACTTGGGCATTCTTTCTTCAAGATAAAGTATCTGCTCAGGCCACACAAATTTACTATTGCCAGACAGAAGATGTAACCAAAAAGAAAATTAAAGGCAAACCTGTCGTTTCCTGCAGTTAGACACCATGGGAAGGGAACCCATTAAACTGTGTGAGAAATTACAAGAGTGTAATCTGATTAAAAAATGTACTACCATTAGTAACTTGCTACAGAGCCATAGAGATGTATAGCATGGAAACAGACCCTTCAGTCCAACCCGTCCATGCCAACCAGATATCCCAACCCAATCTAGTCCCACCTGCCAGCACCCGGTCCATATCCCTCCAAACCCTTCCTATTCATATACCCATCCAAATGCCTTCTAAATGTTGCAATTGTACCAGCCTCCACCACTTCCTTTGGCAGCTCATTCCATACAGGTACCACCCTCTGTGTGAAAATGTTGCCCCTTAGATCTCTTTTATATCTTTCCCCTCTCACCCTAAACCTATGCCCTCTAGTTATGGACTTTCTGACCCCAGGGAAAAGACTTTGTCTATTTATCCTATCCATGCCCCTCATAATTTTGTAAACCTCTATAAGGTCACCCCTCAGCCTCCAACGCTCCAGGGAAAACAGCTCCAGCCTGTTCAGCCTCTCCCTATGTTGTAAAAGGTGATGAGAAAAGGAAAGGAAAACAGAGCAGGAGAAGGATGGTAAGTGAGACAGAGATAAGCGAAAGACATGGGAACAAGATGAATAGATGGATGGAGGGAAAGAAAGCAGCGTAGGCCATGAGATGGGGGACTGTGGGGGGCGCGGTGAAAGAGAGGGCAGATACAAAGGTAGAGAGAATAGAGCATGGATTGGTACTTGGGACTACGATGTTGTGGCCATCACGGAAACGTGGATAGAAGAGGGACAGGAATGGTTGTTGGAGGTTCCTGGTTACAGATGTTTCAGTAAGATTAGGGGGGGTGGTAAAAAAGGAGGGAGGGTGGCGTTGCTAATTAGAAATGGTATAACGGCTGCAGAAAGGCAGTTCGAGGGGGCTCTGCCTTTGGAGGTAGTATGGGCTGAAGTCAGAAATAGGAAAGGAGCAGTCACCTTGTTGGGTGTTTATTATAGGCCCCCCAATAGCAGCAGAGATGGGGAGAAACAGATTGGGAAACAGATTTTGGAAAGGTGCAGAAGCCACAGGGTAGTAGTCATGGGTGATTTCAACTTCCCAAATTTTGATTGGAAACTCTTTAGATCAAGTACATTGGACGGGGCGGTGTTTGTGCTGTGTGTCCAGGAAGCTTTTCTAACTCAGTATGTAGATTGTCTGACCAGAGGGGAGGCCATATTGGATTTGGTACTTGGTAACGAACCGGGACATGTGATGGGCTTGTTAGTGGGTGAGCATTTTGGTGATGGTGACCACAATTCTGTGACTTTCACCTTGGTTATGGAGAGAGATAGGCGCGTGCAACAGGGCAGGTTTTACAATTGGGAGAAGGGTAAATACGATGCTGCAAGACTGGATCTGAGGAGCATAATTTGGGAGCACAAGCTGTCAGGAAAGGATGTCATTGAAATGTGGAACTTTGTCAAGGAACAGATATGACGTGTCCTTGATATGTATGTACCTGTCAGGCAGGAAAGAGATGGTCGTGTGAGGGAACCTTGGTTGACGAGGGAGGTTGAATGTCTTGTAAGGAGGAAGAAGGAGGCTTACATAAGGTTGAGGAAACAAGGTTCAGACAGAGTGTTGGAGGGATACAGGATAGCCAGGAGGGAGCTGAAGAAAGGGATTAGGAGAGCTAAGAGAGGGCATGAAAAATCTTTGGCGGGTAGGATCAAGGATAACCCCAAGGCCTTTTATGCATATGTGAGAAACCTGAGAATGACGAGAACGAGGGTAGGTCCGATCAAGGACAGTAGTGGGAGACTATGTATTGAGTCGGAAGAGATAAGAGAGGTCTTGAATGAGTACTTTTCTTCAGTATTTACAAATGAGAGGGACCGTATTGTTGAAGAGGAGAGTATGAAACGGACTGGTAAGCTAGAGGAGATACTTGTTAGGAAGGAAGATGTGTTGGGCATTTTGAAAAACTTGAGGATAGACAAGTACCCTGGGCCTGACGGGATATATCCTAGGATTATGTGGGAAGCAAGAGAGGAAATTGCAGAACCGTTGGCAATGATCTTTTCGCCTTCACCGTCAATAGGGGTGGTGCCAGGGGACTGGAGAGTGGCGAATGTTGTGCCCCTGTTCAAAAAAGGGAATAGGGATAACCCCGGGAATTACAGGCCAGTTAGTCTTACTTCGGTGGTAGGCAAAGTAATGGAAAGGGTACTGAGGGATAGGATTTATGAGTATCTGGAAAGACACTGCTTGATTAGGGACAGCCAGCACGGATTTGTGAGGGGTAGGTCTTGCCTTACAAGTCTTATTGAATTCTTTGAGGAGGTGACCAAGCATGTGGATGAGGGTGGACCTGTGGATGTAGTGTACATGGATTTTAGTAAGGCATTTGATAAGGTTCCCCATGGTAGGCTTATGCAGAAAGTCAGGAGGCATGGGATAGTGGGAAGTTTGGCCAATTGGATAGAGAACTGGCTAACCGGTCGAAGTCAGAGAGTGGTGGTAGATGGTAAATATTCAGCCTGGAGCCCAGTTACAAGTGGAGTTCCGCAGGGATCAGTTCTGGGTCTTCTGCTGTTTGTAATTTTTATTAATGACTTGGAAGAGGGAGTTGAAATGTGGGTCAGTAAATTTGCAGACGATATGAAGATTGGTGGAGTTGTGGATAGTGAGGAGAGGTGTTGTCGGCTGCAAAGGGACTTAGATATGATGCCGAGCTGGGCTGAGGAGTGGCAGATGGAGTTCAACCCTGCCAAGTGTGAGGTTGTCCATTTTGGAAGGACAAATAAGAATGCAGAATACAGGGTTAATGGTAGGGTGGAGGAGCAGAGGGAACTTGGGGTCTATGTTCATAGATCTTTGAAAGTTGCCACTCAGGTGGATAGAGCTTGTAAGAAGGCCTATGGCGTATTAGTGTTCATTAGCAGAGGGATTAAATTCAAGAGTCATGAGGTGATGTTGCAGCTGTATAGGACCTTGGTAAGGCCACATCTGGAGTACTGTGTGCAGTTCTGGTCGCCTCATTTTAGGAAAGATGTGGAAGCTTTGGAGAGGGTGCAGAGAAGATTTACCAGGATGTTGCCTGGAATGGAGAATAGGTCATATGAGGATAGGTTGAGAGTTCTCGGCCTTTTCTCATTGGAATAGCGAAGGATGAGGGGTGACTTGATAGAGGTATATAAGATGATCAGGGGAATAGATAGAGTAGACAGTCAGAGACTTTTTCCCCGGGTACAACAGAGTGTTACAAGGGGACATAAATTTAAGGTGAAGGGTGGAAGGTATAGGGGGGATGTCAGGGGTAGATTCTTTACCCAGAGAGTGGTGGGGCATGGAATGCGCTGCTTGTGGGAGTGGCAGAGTCAGAATCATTGGTGACCTTTAAGCAGCAATTGGATAGGTACATGGATAGGTGCTTAAGCTAGGACAAATGTTCGGCACAACATCGTGGGCCGAAGGGCCTGTTCTGTGCTGTATTGTTCTATGTTCTATGTTCTATTGTTCTATAAAGAAAGTCCAGAGCTTGAGTGCATCATGGTTGGCTGTATCATTACAAAATGGTGGGCAGACAGTGAAACCAAGGTCATCAAAGGATAGGCAGAAGGTGAACTCTTATTTTACCAATGAATCTGAAACAGGAGAGGACATAATTGAAGTTTATAGGTCACTGAGGATTATAGAATATGTATTGACTCATCTTAAAATGGAAAAACCTCCCAGCCCCCTTTCCCTTACCAGGAGAAACAGCCACATGAGGATGGAGAGAAAAATTAGCATAGAGAGGGATCTTTGTGGATTAGTTAAAAGGAAAATAAAAAAATGAATTAGCATTTAACTTGCACATTTCACAGTCTAAAGCTCTTCTATAATCATTGGAGTCCTTTGGAAAAGTTTTCATGTTCGAAAAACAATAGCCCATTTGCACGCAGCTAGATTCCATGAATAACAATGTGATCATTGGATGGAGTATCTATCTGAGGAGTTGGTTTATCATTATAAACAAGGCAAATCTACAAAACAGCATTTAGAAAGTAAATACTTCCTGTCTCCGCATTGCTGGCCATATAAAAAAAATCTGTGGTTGACTATTTCAATAAAGTAGTGAATCATTCAGTAGCGAAGGCATTCAGGGTAACTCCATCAGTCTCACTTCCCAGCACATGGTATGTTCAGAATATAGGAGATACATGCAATTCCTGACCAGAACTGGAACCCTATGCACATACTCTTCAGTTGAGTCAGTTGACATTCTCTGCTACATCAGCCATGTGCAGACACCAGCGATGAAAATTCTAACACTCATACCTGTTCTCAGGCGTCAACTTCTGAAAGAATTAAAGGAATAACTGCCGAAGGAAAGAGAGCAGGGATCAACGTGAAGCCTTCAACTCAGATACTTCAAAGAAATCTTGCTTTTTGAAAAAATTGCTATTGAAAATAATCCTGCAACTAAAATATATTGCAGATAGGATGTCTTTAGTTTACATGAAGACACGTCCATGAATAGTTGAATGGTCAAAACCAGAAGAGCTAGGCAGTATGGATTTATAGAGATAGGAAGGGCTAATTGATGCCATGGACATTTTAAAATCTACAGACTCAGGATTTTCTCATTCGAATTGGGAAACAGGAATCATTGGATTTTATGAGATAGGGGACTACCCTTCCTCAGCCTACATCCCACCCAGGGGGAATGTCAACTGACACAATCAGAAGAAAACCGCTTCACAGCCATAATGTGCTTTGGACAGTCCTAGATGTGGAGAGAATGGGAATTCTAACCTTCAGTTAAGTGGAAATGCTCCCTTCATGAGCTGCCAAAGAACTCCAGCAATAATGGGTGCTGCTGGGCTTGCAAGATGTCTCCAGAGAAGAAAAGAGAGAAAGCAGAGCCAGGTAAATCCCAAACCTTGAGAACAGATGGGAACCTGAGCGACTGAGGAAGGGGAAAGGGGCTTGGGTTTGTTTCGGAGGGTAGGTGGTATAGAACAAAGTGGGCAGATACATCTTTGGGAGGATACCCCTGCCACTAGAATGACCATGTTTTCAAACACTGCAACTATGGCACTTGGAAAAGAGAATGTGTCTGACCAATGGCTGGAGATTGGGTGAGACACAGTTGACATTGGGAGGTTATACAATGACATTTCTCAGAATGTATCCTGCCTGAATTTGCAACACAACTTCATCAATCAAGGCATCGTCAGCAGGTGGAGTGGTCGATATCAAAAATGACATGAAGAGTCCCATGGAGATGTCCAAGAGATGGTTCCCTGTCATCTTCTGGGATATCATCACCTCTGCCCGTAGATCCTAAGCACCAGCAAGTGTCTTCTACTGTTCTGTCTTGCCCCTCTGCTCTTCCTGAGCACCCTGCTGCTTCTCACATGCAGTGGCTTTGATTTCTGAGGGGCTGCTCCCTACTTCTAGCTGCAGTCTGTGTAATGCTTAGCTGGATAACAAACAGCTTTACCCACTGTCCTGATGTCCTCACAATGCCATGTGAAGAGAATTAATGATCAACCCGCACCTCCCGCACCCCCCCCCCCCCTCTATCACCCCCTCAGACCAGTACAGCTCTTAATCCTAGCTCCTCCCTCAACTTATAATGGAAATTTAATTCCAAAGCAAAAGTCTTTTAAATTTTAAAGATCATTTTTGATGATGTCTTCCTACCTCCCTGATAAGTCCTCATCTTCATGCAGTTGACCTGACACTGTTGCTGGACCCCAACTGATTTGCTAAAAACTTTGAACAACTGCTATGATCCCAGTCAATGTTATTTCCAGACAAGTAAGATTCGGGGTTGAAATCTGCCTTTGATAGATGCTTTTTTTAAAAATTTAAAGAGACGGTCTTTTACTGAAACACAAGCTGAAGATCTGGTTTTAACAATAAAACAGATGTTCATTAGAGAAAAGATATATTAGAAAAATAAAGCTATTTATATATAACAAAATTTAAATAATTTCATTACACAATGTAAATTACAATACTGTCTACTCTCACACTATCATTTAACATTATTCAAAAACAGAGAGAACTCCCCTCTCACATCGACAGCTTTGCTTTTACTGTTCCTTTCAATTTGTGATCTTGAGAGTTTGATAGTCACTTCCTTCATTATTCACACTACTGAACTTAGATTTTATCAACTTTGAATAACCTCGTAACTTTGCTAACCAAACATTTCTGGTCTGGAGCTGACAAATTATTGCCATTGCACTGAAGTAACTTGTTTTCTAACTCTTCAGAATCATCTCCTTTCTTCAGGAGGAACTCTGCTTTTACATGTAACTCCAGCTGGGACTTCTTCCAACTGAAAACAATAGCTTCCCAAACCATAAGCTTTTCTCTTTAAGCAAAAAACAAATCCTGATTCTTCTAATTGGGCAGCACAGTAGCACAGCGGTTAGCACCAGTTCAATTCCAGCCTTGGGCAACTGTCTGTGTGGAGTTTACATGTTCTCCCATGTCTGTATGGGTTTGCATCACATGCTGTGGTTTCTCCCACAGTCCAAAGATGGGCAGGTTAAGTGGATTGGTAAATGCGGGGTTATGGGGAAAGGGTAGGATGCTGTCGAAAGGTCAGTGCTGACTCAATGGACTGAAGGCCTCTATCTGCACGGTAGGGATTCAATGATTCCAACCGAACTTGAATAGCTTCAAACTAATGAAGAGCTTATGCTCTAAATGTCAATTCTCCTGCTCCTTGGATGCTGCCTGACTGGCTGTGCTTTTCCAGCACCACACTCTTTGACTATGATCTCCGACATCTGCAGTCCTCACTTTCTCCTTCACTCAATCTAGTCCACTACATTCACTGTTCACAATGTAGTCTCCTCTATATTGGAGAGATGAAGCCCAGACTGCTTTGCAGAACACCAATGTTTTGTCTGAAAATGTGACCCTGAGCTTCCAGTTGCCTGCCACCTTTGCACCCCACTGTGTTTCCAGGCCAACAATAATGTCTCCAGCTTGCTGCAGTGCTCCAGTGAAGCTTAGTGCAAGCTGGAAGAACAGCACCTCATTTACTTCTTGCGGATCCTGCAGCCTTCAGGCCCTAAAATTGAATAAATTTTAGGGCCTGAGCACTTCCTTTCATGTCCTTCCCACAACCCTCACACACCAGGCCATATCATTGCATGGGCTGCTACCACATCCATCCCATTGTCAGTCATTAATATAAAACAACAAAATGTGGATGCTGGAGATCTGAAACAAAAACAGTTCTGATGAAGAGTCACTGGGCTTGAAATGTTAACTCTACTTTCTCCCTACAGATGCTGCCAGACCTGCTGCATTTCTACAGCAATTTCTGTTTCTGTGTCAGCTATGAATGGTCTCCATTAACAGCTATTGATTCTCCTAGGCTGAGCATTACCTCTTCCTTTGTCTGCTCAATTGTTGTTTTCTCTCTCTCTCCTTCTCTCTTTCTCTCTTCCCCCTCCCTTCTCCCCACCTATCTCTCTCTCTCACTCCCCTCCTCCCTTCCCCCCATCTCTCTCTCTCTCTCCCCCCTCCCCCTCTCTATCTCTCTCTCTCTTTCCCCTCTCTTCCCCCACTTCTCTCTCTCTCTCTTCCCTCCCCTCTCTTTATCTCTCTCTTTCTCTTCCCCCTCCCTTCCCCCCCATCTCTCTCTCTCCCTCCCTCCCCCCTCTCTGTGGGCTCCATTTCCACCTATTGTTTACTCTTTCTGCTCTCCCTTACCCCATCCTCAGTTACTGAGCTATAACCAGTTCTGAAGAAGGGTCATTGGACCTAAAACGTTAAGTCTGTTTTCTTTCCACACATGCTGCCAGACGTGCTGAGTTTCTGCAACAATTTCTGTTTTTGTTTTGAATTACCACAGCATCCCATGGTTCTTCAGTTCTTTTTGTGAGGCCGGAAAGAAGAATGAGAATTTCAATCTTTGTCTTCCTTTTCCAGATGCTTTGATTTTCTTTTTGTCCTGGAGTCTTTCCTGTGAACCAGCCTTTCCTTGACTGGTCATCGCTGTGACTGCCTTTGAGTCTTCAAATGCATCACAACTCAAGGATCAGCCATTGTCAGAAGCTGTCAACCCATTTCACCAATGTGATGGCTCTCAAGGTAATGGCATAAGCACACATACAGCATGCACATCTACATTAGAGAATAAAAAGCTTCTGGAGACTAGATCCTCAAGGGCAAGAGATTTGTGTAGGCGGTGGTATGAGGGTTGGGTGTTGGGAAGTGGAGATAAAGTGTTAAATGTCCATGGCAAGAAGGGTTACCAAAACAATCATGAGAAGATATGTAATGTAAAGGGAATTTCGCCTTAACTCTGAGTATTGCCACTATGCACGGCTGAAAGGAAGTCATGGTGACATAGTCCCTTGGGTGACATGTCCATCCTGGGCCTCCTCCAAAATGAGGCCACAAACAGACTGGAGGAATAACACCTCATCTTCCCCCTTGGGAGCTTACAGCCCAATGGCCTTAACATAGAGTTCACCAGCTTCAAAATCTCCCCAGCCCTAACCTCATCCCATGTCCAGTTTTCCCTCTCCTCTCCACCTCCTTAACCAGACATAACCTGTTCATCCTAACCTGTTTATCTTCCTTTTCATCTATCCATTCCCCCCTTCCTACTGACCAATCACAATAACCCACTGCCTGCATCCACCAATCACAATAACTCCGCACCTACATTCACCTATCACAATAACCCCTCCACCTGCATCCACCTATCACCATCTTACCTACCTTTCCTCCAGCCCCACCCCCTCCCTCTATTTATTTTTCAGCTCCCTTCCCCTTCTCCGGTCCTGATGAAGGGTCCAGATCTGAAAACCTCAACTTGCCTGCTACTGTGCCTTTCCAGCTCCACTGAGGTCAGAATGATGTCAGATCACATGGAATTGGAACCTGAGTCTGTCGAGCACCAGACAATAAGTCCTCTTTTAAAAGCTTCTGTATGTATTTATGTTCAATAAAGCCTAATTTATGTATTAAGAAGTCAGTATGAAAAACTTGATTTCAGATCAAAACAGTCTTAGCTTGAATAAAACGGCTCTGCATTCAACCCACTTGTGGAGATTAAATAAATGTGTAACTTAGCTTGGCATTGTTATTGGATTGTTGGTGGTCAATGAGACTTTCCGGTCTATTCCTCAGGACGTGCACCACGACAGACATCAACTGCTCCTGGAGCCCCATCAACCAGTGAAAGATGCTCTTTGGTCTGTCCGAAACTTGTTAGTCTGCCAGAGCAAGGAGTTCACCCTGATTGAGTGTTGCAGACCAGCACATTCCGAAGTGCAGGACTATGTGCTGAGGGACACAGTAAAGCTTGGGCTAGCTGCCGCCAAAGTACAGTAGGAAAAGACTACCATCTAAGGTTTCTCAGCCAAAATAAAATAGAGATCCATTTAGTTGTGAGACCCTCCCCCATCCCTCAAATATACGTAAAAATAATCTTGCACAAGTGAGAAATGTCTTGGTTAGAGTCAAATTCCAGCACTTGTTTTTTCTTCATGTGCTACTGTACAGAACCGAATAGCTTCAGTGACTATCTATGGATGTATGTAAAGATATTTTTATAAATAAAGTATAATTTTGAAATAAAGAGAAATCAATGAAAACATCTTTTAAGGAAGTTGCTGAATCAATAATCTGGCTGCTTGCTCAAGTTAACATAAAGTTCCAATTGGAGAAATCAAAGAGCAAGAAATTCTCTTGATGTCTTAGTCAACATTCTTCCCTCAAGCAACAGAATTAGGAACATTGTTTATCCAACCTAAACTGGTATCTTGATATGCACAAATAGTAACTGGATAAGTAACTATTGTAAAAATAATACTTTGAATGCAAAGTGTCTAAAAATGACTAAGGATCTGATGATGCCCTCAGCAAATGCAAATCCTTTCATTTCTCCTGTGACTTCAGTCATAATGTTTTTCTCAAGTAAGACTTTGTTTAAAGTAGGGTTCTGAATTTGTTATTTATTGTCTCACACAAGTAACTGCAGGCTCCATGGTAACATTAATAGCTTCATAGGAGAGATGTTCGTCTTCTGGAGAGAGATTGAACAGTATAGGTCTTTACTGTCTGGCGTATATGAGAACGAGAGGAGACCTAATTGTGGCATATAAGATGCCAAAGGGGTTTGACAAAGTAGATGTAGAAAGGACGTTTCCTCATATGGGACAATCTAGAATGAGAGGTCATAGTTTTAGAATAAGGGATAGAAGATTTAAACAGAGATAAAGAGAAATTACTTTACTCAACAAGTCATGCTTCTGTAGAATTCACTGCCCTGGAATAAATTTAAGGAGATGGACAGATTTTCCATTAGTAAAGAGTTATGGATAACGAGCAGGAAAGTGGAGTTGATGTCAAGATGAGATGGTCGTAGGCTTGAGGGGCTGAATGGCCTATTCCTGCTCCTCGTTCTTATGTTATTAAATTCTTACATAAAGCATTCATTTTTGTAATAGTAATTTACATCAAAATCAAAACCTTTATGAGAGGTATATCACTGTGCTGGTTGTGAGACTACTGCAATAAATTGGAAACTGCTTGCTTAACTGAAATATAATTTGAAATTGGGCTTCCTGCTGGAGTGTAATTAAAGTAATTTACACATTGTACGGAGTGAAGAATGTGTAATGTGGTAAACAACTATTTATTCGAGTTAAGTGTCTGTATTATCAGCAATTACTGAGTGTTAGCTGGCAAGACTTAAACATAATTTTGCTTTGCAAACTAGCATTAATTACTATTTTCCAGAAACAATGAGCTAAGTTGATTTATAGCAGAAAATACAGAAAAAAAATACAAAAAGCAATAATGTAAGAGAAACAGGGTCCCAAATAAATGGGAAAATTTCTTATCTACTCTTCAAAGACTTGAAGCTGATGTTGGGATAACCTGCTTGATTCCCTCAAAGGTTGGAAATCTGTATTAATCAATGTACTGATTCACTGACAAATCCAAATCTTACATAAATTATAAAAACAAAATGCTGCGAATGCTGGAGATTGGAAATAAAAATAAAATGCTGGAAAAACTCAGAAGGTCTGGCAGCATCCATGGAGAGTTGATGTTTAGAATAAGATTTGACTCTTCTTCAGAACCCTGGAACCCTGTTCTCTCTCCACAGTTACTGCCAGACCTGTTGAGTTTTTCCAGCTCTTGCTGCTTTTATCACATAAATTATTCTTGGCTGAAATCCTGATGCACAAACCACAGATTTTCCCTTAGTAAAGAGTTATGAATAACAGGCAGGAAAATGGAACTGAGGTCAAGATGAGATCAGCTATGATCAGATCAAATAGCAAGGCAGGCTTGAGGGGCTGAATGGCCTATATTGTTGAGATTCTGTCCTTGTAGGCTTGGTCTTATGATAATTAGGAAGGTGGTTCTGCATGCTTTCACGATAATGATTATTATGGGTTATTGAGGCAGTTCAAATTATTGTGGAAGTTCTCTCTTCCAAAGAGTGCATGGTCATCATATCATTACTGTTTATGTCTGCTGTCCTCAATCTGTACTGTCGTTTTGCAGGAAAAGAATGCATTGGTGCTTTTGCTAAGGCCAGTCACTTTATGCTGTTGTGGAATGTAGTCAATAGGGTGGAATAGATTTTATTTAAAATTTGACCTTCACAACTGTTGGAGTGGAAGTGGATCTACATGTCCTCTTTGTCTTAAGAGGTTCTGATGAAAAGTCATTGACCTGAAACGCGTATTCTATTTCTTTCCACAGATGCTGGCTGACATTTTTTTTGTCTGTATTTCAGCATCCAAATATTTTGCTTTTGTATTGGTCCTAAATATCTCGTCGGGCTTGGGAGCAATGTTTGCAGAGGCCATTCCCCATTAATTCCTTGTGAGCTTTGTAGAATTTACCACATTTACACTGATTTCAACTTTGAGCTTACAAATAATTCCACCAGGCAAAAATATTTGGATGGTATAACAAGTGTGTACAAAAGAAAAAAGTTGCCGACTGGATAGGCAGCAACGTAACATTTTCTAAATCGAAAACAAAAGAAACCTCAAAAGCTATAATTTTAAAGCAAGGCACCTATGGAAAATTACCTCAACATCAAAATACTGCAGGTGCTGGAATGTGGAATAAGCATAGGCACAAATAGAAATATTCAGTAGGTCCTGCAGCAACTCAAAGAGAGAAATAGAGGGAGGTGGTGATCTTTCATCAAACTGTGAAGAGTTAGGAGTATAATAGCTTTTAATGAAGAGGGGATGCTGGACGAAGAACAGAAGGAAAGACCTGCACCAGGGAGGATGACAGGAGTTTGTGTATGGCAAAAGAATAGGTGGGGCAAGGGCCAGAGTGTGTGATATTGGGAGAAACAAAGAAAGAAAAGATTCATCTAGAGTTAGTGTGGATGGCAGGAATGGTCAGAATCTTTCGTCAGAAAACAGAAAAACAAGAGAAACAAAATAAAGGCCGACATAGAAAAAACGAAAGGAAACAAAATGTGGGAAGGGAGATTACAGTCAGAAATCGTGGAGCTCCGTATTGAGTCCAAAAGCCCATAATGTGTGCACAGATTATGGATAAAAAGTTTTTTTTGAAGAAAGCACTTGGGCAGAAATGTTGCCTGTTCTTTGCTGACGGGTTATAACACACGAGAAACACGACCTAGTGAACCATGCACTCCATCTTAGTTATGTAGTACATGTTTACTCTTGTCAGCCATCAGCCACACATGGAATCAATGCACTTCGATTTCTGCTGCTACGAGAAACAGATGCCTATTCTGTGGAACTTTAAAAATCAGAAGTCATCAATCCCTGTCTTTATTCATTCCAAGTGCATAACCAATGTATTCATTAATGTCACCTTTGTTACATTTCTATCGGTTTTACAATGAAATACACTCCAGTTCTCTGTTGCCGGTGATATAATGATACAACGGCAAGGTGTGATTCATTCTCATGCAGCACCTGAAACAAAAGAAAAGCAATGCAGATGTTGGAAATTGGAAATAACAGCACAAAATGCTGAAAATATACAGCAGCTCAATTTAAGGGACTAGCATTTCATCTTTGAATTAGGCACTTTATAACTTCCTGGACTCAACACTGGGTTCAATAATTTTAGATCATAATACATCGCCCAATCAGTAGCTGTAAGGTGATGATTCTGCCAGTCTGATTTATACCTCTTTTAGACTCTTCTGTTTCTTTAGATGTCATATTACCTGTCTCCTTTTGTCAAATCTCTGTTCAGAACACAAGATCATTAAAATTAGGGGCAGGAATAGTCAAGTCAGTCCCTCAAGTCAGCTCTGACCTTGAACATTTCTTCCGCCGCCTCCACCTCCAGGTCCACTTTTTCTATCAAGACTCCCACCCACCCTCTGAGGACCCCTACTCCCTCATCCAACACACCCCATCCACTTGGACACCCCGTGCTGGTCTGTTACCTGCCCTTGATCTCTTCATTTCCAACTGCAGTCCTCACTTTCTATCGGACCAATCTGCCTTTGAGCTAATAATTCCAACTGTATGGCTACTCCTTCAACTAGCTTTGTTATTTTAACAAAAAAAATGTTTTGTATAACTTCAGCGAATGACTGACAACACGTTTCATAAATAAAAACACATCAAGTTAAAAATTAGGATTGGATGGTCATAAGCTGCTTCAACAATTCTCTCATGATCCCTATATCATAATAGAATTATTCCTTAAAATCTATTACTCTGTTATCAGACTGCAGCTTCATGACACCTGCTCTAACGCTATGGCTTTGTGGCATCAGGGGATACTGACAAGGTAAGATTTGACAGGCCATGTATATTGATACATATTTTTGCAATGCTTAATGGCATGCTTCAGACAAAGGAAAAGCAGAGATTCTGCATATCAAAGTGATTCGTTCTGTGAGAATTGCACAGTTGTGTTTTGATGTGATATAGGACTGCATACCATCTCCAAGATTACAGTGTTGAACAATGGGTAGTAGTTGCTATTGTTTTAAGTGAAAGTAGCTACATTTCTCAGGGGATGCAGCAATTTCTAGGAAATATTACTTGAGAGGGATATGAATGGAGAGGTACTGGTAAATCAGTTTTTTATCAAAATGGTTTTCTTCCATGAAGTCTCTCCCAGTAGGGCTTGTCATCCAGATCTTTTCAACTTGACTGCAAAGAACAGAAGGTGAAGGGTTAATTGATGATTATCAAATGTGACAGCATAATTACATTATAGAGGCAGGCTAGTAGGCCTCTAGATCCATGCCAGTTGCAGTGGTCTATATAATCTTCCTTCCTTACTTCATTTAACCCTTAATTTTCTATTCCTTTCTCTTCCATGCTCTTATCTAGCTTCTCTTAAATGCATCAATGCTATTTATCTTAGTTACCTTTTTTTTATTCATTTGATAAGCATGTTATTGGCTGTACCACATTTATTGCCTATTTTTCGTTGCACCTTTCAGAAGGTGATATTCCCATGTACTTTCTGCCCTGGTGCTTCTACGTGGTAGGGTTTGTAAGATTGGAAGATGCTTTGTAAGGAGCCTTGATGAATTTCTACAGTGCATCTTGAAGATAGTTCACACTGCTGCTACTGAGTGTCATTGGTGGAAGGAGTGGACGTTTGTGGTTTTAATCAAGCAGGTTGTTTTGTCCAGGATGGTGGTCAAGCTTCTTGAATGTTGTTGGAATTGCATACATCCAGGCAAATGGGGAGTGCTCCATCACACTCCTGACTTGGGGCTTTGTGGAAAAGAGCACCATATTCAAATGACTATCAAAGCAAAGAGGTTTATCCTGATTTCCTTAGTGGATTTATTAATGACACTTTTATATCAATAACTCTTACTCTTGTTTTCCCTACAAATGGAAACATTTTCCCATGCACCTACTCTATCAATCTCTTTCTTAATCTTAGAGACCACTATTAGGTTACTCTTAAATCTTCTTTAGAGAAATGATTCCCAACGTTCAGTCTTTTCACATATAATTCTAGTTAAATCCCTTGATTACTTTTGTTGTCCTTATATCCTTTTTATAACATGGAGACCAGAACAATTCATAACACCCCATATATGGTCCAACTAAGGTTTAAGTTACGTACTTTTTGATTTTATCCTCTGGAAATAGAACCTACAGCGTGACCAACTTTGCTATTACCTTTGTAATACACTAACCTCAATATTTACAAGGGTGTTGCAGGGTTGGAGGATTTGAGCTATAGGGAGAGGCTGAATAGGCTAGGGATATTTTTCCTGGAGCGTTGGAGGCTGAGGGGTGACATTATAGAGGTTTGGAAAATCACAGGGGGCATGGATAGGATAAATAGACAAAGTCTCTTCTCTGGGGTCAGGGAGTCCAGAACTAGAGAGCATAGGTTTAGGGTGAGAGGGGAAAGATATAAAAGAGACCTAAGGGGGAATTTTTTCACATAGACGGTGGTATGTGTATGGAATGAGCTGCCAGAGAAAGTGGTGGAGGCTGGTACAATTGCAACATTTAAGAGGCATTTGGATGGGTATATGAATAGGAAGGGTTTAGAGGGATATGGACCGGGTGTTGGCAGGTGGGACTAGATTGGGTTGGGATATCTGGTCAGCATGGACGAGTTGGTCCGAAGGCGTCTGTTTCCAATGCTGTACATCTCTATGACTCTATGACTCTATTTAAAAATTGTACATCACAACCCTGAGATTCCCTCAGGAATGGACATATATATGCGTACAGTTGTTGCTCATACTCAGTCTCGTGCAAACAATGGAAATTTGGATGATGCACATTTTAACTTTGCAATTCAGTATTTCAATCAGAGTCCTACTCAAGGTGGTGAGGCAAGAAGCAGACTATCAGCAATTGAAAGTAAAACTCCCCCTCATAACCAGCCCATTGTGTCTTAACTGAGAACAGCAGAACAACATGTAAACGGAGTCATGCCATGGAGTCAGTATGACACTGAAAGAGGCTATTTGGTCCATCGAATCCATGTCAGCTTTCATCAGGGCAATCCAATCAGCTCCATTCTCCCTCTGAAGCCTGCACATTTATTTCCCTCAAGACTCTAGCCAATTTCCTTTGGAAATCATTGATCATCTTAACTTTTATCACCCTTGCAGGCACTGAATTCCGGGTCATTATCACTTGCTGATTAAAATATTTGTTCCTTTATCTACAGTATTTAAATTTGGAACAATTTGCTTGTCGGTTACTAAACAGAAAAATGATGAGCAACTTTTAAAAACACTAAAGATTAAAAAACCATCAAGAGATATAAAAACAGAAGGCAAATGTTAACTTGGAAGACAGAAAAGTGAAATCTTGAATAGACAATAGACAATAGGTGCAGGAATAAGCCATTCAGCCCTTCAAGCCAGCACTACCATTCATTATGATCATGGCTGATCATCCACAATCAGTGTGCTGTTCCTGTCTTATCCCCATAACCTATATAAACTCTTAGTTCCTTGAGTAAGCAGTAACTTCACTCTTATTTTTGCCTTTGAAAGAGAATTACTAAATCTATTTAGGTGGTATGCTTTAAATTAAAGTTTTCTTTTCTGGATTGTTTTGCTGGCACAGCCAACATTTATTGTCCATTTCTAGTTGCCATTGAGAAGATGGCAGTGGGCTGAATATATAATAATTTGGGCCAATGGCTTCTAGGGGCCAAAGTTAAGCTGGATTCTACTTTTCACTGCATGGGATCCTTACATTTTTATGAGGCTCACAATCCACAGTACCACACACAGATGAGATACCTTGATCATAAGCATACCAAGGGAGCATTAAACAAGTATATAAAATGTAGAAAGAATGAAACTGTTTCTTGTTCCGTGTTTTCAATGTCAAAATCTCTCTGTTTCAAAAATAAATTTACACTTTAATGTCCAGAATTTGTGTTTAAAATGAAAATTCCGCTAATGCTTTGGAATAGATTGCACTGGACGGAGGATTAGTATTTCAATGACTTTTACTTAACTATGAAGGAGGGGGTATTAATGAGCTTAGAGGAGTGCTTGTGGGCAATATAAGATTGGTGAATATACCTATTAATGTGAGTTAATGCTGATTATTTATAGTAGGATTGCAAAGTAATTCTTTCCACATATGTAGAATTTCATAAAAAGCAGTTTGACCAAACTTTCCCACAGTACAGTCACAGGACTTAGTTTCTGAAAAAACAGCTCACCTTTGTGTAGTAGAAACAAGAAGTGCTGGAGAAAGTCAGCAGGTGTGGTAGCATCTCTGGAGAGAGAAACAGTTAATGTTCCAAGTAAGAACCATTGGGCTCAAAGTGTTAACTCGGCTTTTCCCTCCACAGACACTACCAAATCTGCTGAGTTTCTCCAGCACTTTGTGTTTTAATTCAGATCTCAAGCATCAACGATATTTTGTTTTCATCTTTGTTTATGACTTTTCACGTCTGGGGATATTGCAAATTGGCTGTTACTGAGAAAACAGAGGACATTGACCTCGAGTAAGAACCACTGAAATTATGATTGAAAGATGCTCTTTTGGAAGATTATGAGGAAACTGGAACTTGGGAGAGAGTCCCAAAAATCAAGCTGATAAAGAGGGAGAAGTCACAGTAGAGTATAGGGAAGCAAAAAGTGAGTCAGTATCATTGAACTTTGTAGTATATGCTGCTACAAATTGCTCCAAGCGGTATCATCAATACAAATAGACAAGAGCTGGAAACAGGAAGACTTGTAATTGGGTAGAGACAGAACAAATAGGCTTGTGCAATCTGATGAATCAATACACTTGAGTTTCGAAGTTTTGGATTCATGGCATTTGTGAGCAGTGTAAAATGGAAAACCTTTGAGGAAGGAATTGTAACTTCAATTCTTAAACTAATGAAGGAGAAGATTCATGATTTCACGCAATGGAAAAAGAGATACGAGGTAGGAATTTAGAGATGAACGAAGATAAGAAAAAGCAGTATTAGAAAGTAACTGATCAGGGATTTGAAAGTCAAGTTGACTCAGATTTTTTTGTGGAAGTAATCAAGAAGATTGATGAGGACAGAGCAGTAGACATTGTTAACTTGGACTTTATTAAAGCCTTTGAAAAGGTTCCACATGGTAGATTAATTCGTAAAGTTAGATCACATGGGATTCAGGGTGAGTTTACCAATTGGATATAAAATTGGCTTAATGGTAGGAGACGGAGTGTTGGTGGAGGATTGTTTTCTGACTGGAGGCCTGTGACCAGCAGTGTTCCATGTGGATTGGTACCGGGTCCATTTTTGTTTGTCATTACGTAAATGATTTAAATGAGAAGGTAAAAGTCATGGTTCGCAAGTTTGCAGATGACGATGGGGTGGCATGGTGATTAGCACTGTTACCACACAGCACCAGGGACCCAGGTTTGATTCCAGCCTTGGGCAACTGTCTGTGTGGAATTTGCACATTCTCCCCATGTCTGTGTGGTATTCCTCTGGGTACTCCAGTTTCCTTCCACAGTCCAAAGATGTATAGGCTAGGTGAATTGGCCATGCTAAGTTGCCCATAGTGTTCAGGATATGTAGATTAACTGCATTAGTCAGGGGTAAATATAGGGTAGGGGGAATGGGTCTGCGTGGGTTACTCTTCGAAGGGTCACTGTGGACTTATTGGGCCAAAGAGCCTCTGTCCACACTGTAGGGATTCTATGAAATGACACCAAAATTGGTGGTATAGTGGACATAAAGAAGGTTATCTAAGATTACAAAGAGATCTTTGGGTCAATGTGCCGAGGAGTGGCTGATGGAGTTTGATTTGGATAAATACAAGGTATTGCATTTGGTAAAACAAACAAAGGACATGACTTATCAATTAATGCGAGAGTCTTTAGATTCTTTAGCAGTGTTGTAGGACAAAGACACTAGGAGTTCAAGTTCACAACTTTTTGAAGTTTGCATCCCAAAGTGATTAAGATGGCATTTAGTGCACTTGTCTTCATTGCTCAGACCTTTAAGTACAGGAGTTGGGACGGCATGTTGAGATTGTACAGGATGTTGGTGAAGCCTCTTCTGGCTTATTGAATCCAGTTCTGGTTGCCCTGTTACAGGAAGGATATTATCAAGCTGGGAAGAGTTAAAAAAAATTACCAGGATGGTGCTAGGAATTGAGGATTTGAGTAATAACGACAGGTTGTATAGATTGGGACATTTTTCACTGGAGTGTAGGACGTTGAGGGGTGACCTTATAGAGATTTTTAAAATCATGGAGGGTACAGATAAGGTGAAAGACAGAAGTCTTTTCCCTAGGGTGTGAGCTTTCCAGATTAGGATGCATATTTTTAAGTTGAGAGGAGAAAGTTTAAAAAAGACATGAGGGGTGAATGTTTTACACAGAGTGGTTCGTGTGTTGAATGAACTTCCAGAGGACGTGGTGGATACGGGTACAATTACAACATTGAAAAGACACTTAGTTAAGTACATGAATAAGAAATGTTTGGATATGAGCCAACCAAAGGCAGGTGAGACTAGTTTTGGGAATATGATTGGTATGCACTGATTGGATCAAAAGGTCTGTTTCCATGTTTTATGACTCTATAACTCTATAACTGCTTGATTCAGGTGTTGCAAACCATGGAATTTGGTTCGGAAGAGCAATTGGGAAGTTTGATGGAAGCAACATCAAAAAATAAGGTTTTATAGGAGTTGCTATTTTGCTTTTAGCAACATGAGTCAGATTGTTCGAAGTACTTGCATTTCTTTAATGCCTTTCTCAACCTCAAAGTTAAGTATTTCTGAAGTGCGGTTACTATAATGGATGAAGCATTTCCACTAGTTGCATTCAATAAACTCTCACAAATGACATTGAAATAATTACCTCCTTTAATGGTGCTGAGATATAAATATTGACTGGAACATGGTATTAACAAAAAGTACTGTGTTCACCTTTGCAATGTGTTGTGTGATCTTCATATCCGTCTGAGTGGACAGTTTGGCCTCAATTTAATGTCTTGCCTGAAAGGAGCAAATCTCATAATGTTAGAGTAGCTTGTGTACCCAAGTCTGGACTGAGGAAAAATCCTATAATCTTTTGATTCAGTGGCAAGGTTATCACTAAATTATACCTGGTGCCTGACAATGAGATTGTAGATGGAGACCTGGTTTTGAGAAGTAGCCATTTTGTTTGTCAAAGGGGCAAATGGATGTATGGTTATTAGGCTGAGGCTATTTCTAAGGATGAAGAGAAGTGAATGCAAATCAGGTGAGGATACACTGAACCCTGAGAGGTATGGCAAATAGCTTGAATATCAGATAGGGCAATAAAGCAATGTTGAGGTGACTAAGTGCTGTGGGAATGACAGAAGATACCCACATCAATGCATTTAGACACTTTTCAGTGGAAGGAGTATGAAAGTGCAGTAAGGAAGGGCTTGGAAGGATTGGGAGTAAGATCGGAGTCAGGGGGAGGATGCGTGATTTAATATAAAAGGCATATGGAATAAAAAGATTAGGAGATCGGGTGTGAAAGCAAAATAAAGGTTTTTTTTGTGAATCAGTGGCCTTTAATAGTGTAATGCTGCATATTACTGCAGTAAGCAAAATAATTCCGGATGCATGATCCCCTGTACTTAGATTTGGGTTATTTTGAGAAGGTATTACTGGTATTTGTAAAGAGTTTTTTTTGCCCTGGATTGTAAATGAAGGCAATACTCTTCATCCTTCAATATATGTGCCACACCGTTTGTAGGCAATGCTACCTACAAATAGTTCTGGAGAAACTCAACAGGCCTGACAGCATCTATGGAGAGAGATGATTTGGAGGTGCCATTGTTGGACTGGGGTGGACAAAGTTAAAAATCACACAACACCAGGTTATAGTCCAACAGGTTTATTTGGAAGCACTAGCGTTTGAAGCACTGCTCCTTCGCCAGGTGGTTGTGGAGTATAACAGTGAGAAATAGAGTTAATGTTTGGAGTCTGGTATGTTTTCTATTGGGTTTTCAACTCACAAACATTGCTGGCAGCGATTTCAGAGAAAGAGAGAGAGAAAAAGAATGTTCCCCAGTAGCAGTCTCTTTCTGCGTGTATGTAAAACCAATGTCTGTTTCCATCCACCTGGGCCACGTCCCCTCTCTCTGAAAGTGTTCCAGACTCTGTGTGTTCATTCAAGCAATTTCTATCCATGAAACATTGTTGCTGATGTAACCCATGTAGTTTGCTTTGAAAAGAGTTCTTTCCAAAAGTGTTGAAGTATACATTTTATATATATGGTGCAAATCTATACTTTTGAAATCACATCATCAGAGCAACTGGGAGTCCACCCAAATGTAATGACCATGATTCTTTCAGATGTCCATGGATGATAGCCTTATTGAGTTACACCTCACCTTTGAAAACATGCATATCTGATATAACTTTGTGCATGTTTTCCCAGCCTGTGACCTTTTTAAAAGCAATAGCACTGCATCCCATTATTTTAACAGATGGAAGTTCTTCACCTCTAAGCTGACTCTAAACACTAGGATATCTATGATCAACTGGAAATTTGCAGAGGGGGGTGCACTGTCTCCAAACTGCTATCTTTGGTTTGATAATTTCTGGTTTGAAATATCTTCAGACATGATGGGACTGCTATTTGCAGGTTTAAAAATTTTTCCAGATATAAAAATCCTCCATTGTGTGACACAGGAATCCTGAAAGAAATTCTTGGTTTTGGCTGACAGGTTTGCAAATGTCACTGAATAATCAGATAGTGCCAGATGGAAGCTAGGGGGAGATGAAACAGTTCGACGTGAACAGTTGACAGTTCTGGGGGAAGAGACCTATTGGCACCTCCAGCTGACTGCTATTTGACTATTTTCTTTTCAAGATTGTTAAACTTCTCTGACACATCACAGCATCCTCTTAATTCTAGAAATAATATCCTGCCTTCTGCTTCGTCCTGAGCTTCTCCCTGTATCCCTGGGTGCGAGGGGAAACAGACAGTGGCAGAATCTGCACATTCCTCTCTCATCGTCGACCACAGCCAAACACAAATCTTTTGTTTTGCTTATCATTTCACCCTGGTGTCTGCACACTTAGTTATCTTGTAAATCTGTTTCTTCCTGCGCAATTATTTTCTATCATTCTTGCATCCAAGGCCCTTCCAATCCCATGGCCAGGGAATCATTTCATAAGGAAAACTATTTTTAATAAAGCGATTTCCCCTGGGTCTTACACTTGCACTTTCTGCAGTTTCTGATCAAAAAATGATTCTTATTTTCTTTGCAAGTGCTCAAAGGATGTCACTGCCTTTATACAAGATCATTCGTGGAAACAGTTGGCAAACATGCAATTTCCATTCAGGTCATATTTGAACATATCAAACACTATTTGAACATATCAAAACATGACTTTCAAATCGGAAAGAGTCTGAGATTACATTACAGCAACATTAACGAGCCGCCGTAGACATCACAGCAGCTTCAATGTATTACTGATGCACTTATGGGAGATTTGCAATGTACTGTAACTCAATGTTGTATTATTCCCCAATATAACAGCCCACTAAAAACTAAAGTGAAAGTGAATTGAGTCAAAATCAGATAACCTGATAGTGAAGTTGTCAGCCATTCATGCCAACAGAATAGGCGATTTAGTAATAAAAAGGCCTGTGGTATGTTAAATGTCTAGACTGGTAACTCTGTAGTCACTGAACTTGAGCATATCTGTCATGTGACCATAATCAAAGCAGAGTTAAGCCACAATAGAGTGCGAAATCACAGACACGTCATCATTCAACATCGAGACCACAGTGAAAACCTGCAACACCTGTGAGAAAAGGCCCTGTAGATTGTAGATGAAGTGAAGTCAATGCAGCAATTAGGAAACCATTCTATAAAGCACGAATAGAATTGGATAAGGAGTGGGAGATTGCGTAACTGAGCCTGACAACCACTCGGAAGTGTAAGGCAAAAACGTTGGAACAGGTTGACCGTGGGCATTCTCTCCAACAAGAAAGAGGATGAGAATGACTGCCTACCCCTGTGCGGAGGTTGCTCTGATAACATGATTCAAAAGTCAGCTTAAGCTGAGAACTCTTCTATCTCCAGTTCAATTCTGCAGGACTGGGGAGGTCCCTGTTGAAGAGATTGGACCATGAAGAGTCCATCAGCAGTGAGGACAATTGAGCTGATACAAGATAAGGTAAAGCGCCTTCTGCTAATGCAGTAAGTGATGAGAATGGGACAGACACAGCAGCGACAATAGGCAATTGACTCCAAAATGGGCTTGACCATGTCTCTGAGCTAGTACACATCTGGAGACTTTTTTATCCAGATGAAACCAGACTGTTTCTTTGTCATTTGCCAGACGGCCTTTTGATGTTTAAACTTGAGATGTGTAATGGCAGAAAGTGGGGCAAGTGTTACTGTTGTGGACTGTGCCAACCTGGATGGCACTGAAAAGCTGCCACTTCTTGTGACTGGGAAGTTCACAAAGCTTCGCTACATTGTAAATGTCCAGACACTACTCATGCAGTATGAAGCTAACAAAACTAAATGGATGACCTCCAGTATTTCTCTGGACCAGGAATGAGGACAAAATTGGTCAATGGAAAAAAAAGTTAACATTCACAACACCAGATTATAGTCCAACAGGTTTATCTGGAAGCACTAGCTTTCGGAGTACTGCTCCTTCATGAGGTAGCTATGGAGCAGGACCATAAGACACAGAATTTATACAAAAGATTACAGTGTCATGCAACTGAAATGATATGATTAGATTACCTACAGTTTGGAACAGGCCCTTCGGCCCAACAAGTCCATACCGAACCCTCCGAAGAGTAACCCACCCACAGCCATTCCCCTACCCTGTATTTTCCCCTGACTAATGTACCTAACACTAGATTAGACTAGGTTATTTACAGTGTGGAAACAGGCCCTTCGGCACAACAGGTCCACACCAACCCTCCGAAGAGCAGCCCACCCAGACCCATTCCCCTACATTTACCCCTTCACCTAACATTATGGGCAATTCAGCACGGGCAATTCACCTGACCTGCACATCTTTGGACTGTGGGAGGAAACCGGAGCACCCGGAGGAAACCCACGCAGACACAGGGAGAATGTGCAATCTCCATCTGCGGCAGGAATTGAACCCAGTTGCCTGGTGCTGTGAGGCAGCAGTGTTAACTACTCAGCCACCGTGCCGCCCAGAACAATATATTGAACAAACCTGGATTGCTGTTAAGACTATCGTCTTTTAGAATGGGTTGCAAGTTCTGGTTCATTAATATATAAATCCCAAAACTTCTTTTAAGTCACATTGATGGACACCAGGTGTCCATCACGTTCCTCATCATCTGAACAGATCCTGTGTTTGCATAGGGCTTGTCCGGAGGACATGGCTGTTTTAATATACTTAGGGTGGAATCTAGAGATGTGTAGCATTGTGAGATTATCCGTGGGTTTGCAGGATAACTTAAGATTTTATTAAAAAAAGGTGACATCTCAGCTCAGACAATGCATTAAAGGTGTGAGATTAGAGTCTGTCTGGATCCCAATCTTGAGTCAGACTGGTTCTATTTCCAAAGTGGAATTTATAAAATAATATATGGATTGACTGCCTGCAGATTGTGTGTTTTTTGAGCAAAATAAAATGAATCTGGAAATATAATTCTGCAAATGCAAATTCCCCCATAGACTTAAATGTGTGTGTGTGTGCATCCATGAGAGCGAGAGCAAGAGTGAGTGCGAGTGTGAGTGTGCATGAGAGAGCGTGTGTTTGCATATGTGCATGTTTGGTAAAGTGTGAGTGTGAAGTATACGCCTGTGAGAGGATGTGCACGTGGGTGAGAGTGTGGGGAGTGTATGTGTGTATGTATGAGAGAGATCGTGTGTATAAGAAAGGGTCTGCATGCATGTGTGAGTATATAAATGTGTGTGCGTTTGCATGCATACGCCTTTGTGCACGTGTGTGTGCATGCCTAGTGTAGTTGGGTCACCTTTAATGTGACATGAACCCAAATTCCTGGTTGAGACCATCCTCATGGGTACTGAACATGGCTATCAGCCTCTGCTCGGCCACTCTGTGTTGCGTATCCCGAAGTCGACCTTGGAGGATGGTCACCTGAAAGTCCGAGTCTGAATGTCCCTGACCGCTGAAGTGTTCCCTGACTAGAAGGGAACCCCCCTGTCTGGCGATTGTTGTGTGGTGTCCATTCATCCATTGTCGTAGCGTCTGCTTTGTCTCACCAATGTACCATACCTTAGGGCATCTTTGCCTGCAGCGTATGAGATAGACAGCATTGGCCAAGTCACATGAGAACCTGTTGCATATATGTTGTGTGGTGTCCCCACGTGTAATGGTTTTATCCATGCCGACACTCTGACACATCTTGCACTGGTTGCCATGACAAGGTTGTACGGTGTTCTGGTCGATGTTGCCCTGAAGACCGGGCAGTTCATTATAAACAATAATCTGTTTAAGGTTTTGTGGTTGTTTAAAGGTAAGAAGTGGAGGCATAGGGAAGGTCATGGCGAGGTGCTCATTCTCATCCATAATGTGTTGCAGGCTGCGAAGGACATGGCGTAGTTTTTCTGCTCCTGGGAAGTACTGGACAACGAAGGATACCCTATTGGTTGCATCCCATGTCTGTCTCCTGGGGAGGTCATTATGGTTTCTCGTTGTGGTACGTCAGAACTGCCGATCGATGAGTTGAGCATCATACCCTGTTCATATTAGGACATCCTTGAGCACCTTCAGGTATCCATCACGTTCCTCCTTATCTGAACAGATCCTGTGTTTGCATAGCGCTTGTCCGGAGGGGATGGCTGTTTTAATATACTTAGGGTGGAATCTAGAGATGTGTAGCATTGTGAGATTATCTGTGGGTTTGCGGTAGAGTGAGGTACTGAGGTGCCCCTCCTTGATGGCGATACATGTGTCCAAGAATGAGACAGATACTAAAGAGTGGTTCATGGTAGGTCTGATGGTGGGATGAAACTTGTTGCTATCACTGTGTAGTTGTTTCAGTGACTTCTCACCATGGGTCCAGAGGAAGAAAAATGTCATCAATGTACCAGGTGTACTGCTTTCGCTGGAGGTTCTGTGCAGCAAAGAAGTCTTGTTTGAACCCGTGCATGAAAATGTTGGCATATTGGGGTACAAATTTGGTCCCCATGGCAGTTCCTATGTCTGGATGAAGAACTGATTGTCAAAGATGAAGACGTTGTGGTCGAGAATGAAGTGGATGAATTGTAGAATGGTGCTCGGAGATTGACAGTTGTTGGTATTTATACTGAGGCTGTTGCCCTGTTACCATCATTGTGGGGGGATGCTGGTGTCGAGTGCTGACACATCCATTGTGACGCGGAATGTCCCTGGTTCGACTGGTCCGTGGGTGCTGACCTTCTGTACTATGTTGTAGTGTCACGACAGAAGCTGGAGGTCCCCTGTACAATGGGTTTCAAGAAGTCTCCAATATAGCCAGAGAGGTACTCAGAAGGGTCCCATTGCCTGTTATGATGGGATGTCCAAGTGTGTTGGCTTTGTGTATCTTTGAAAGGCAATAGAAGTCCCCAATGCAAGAAGTACGTGGGATGAGAATGCATAGGGAATTGCGAAGGATTAGATCAAAAGTCTTGATCAATCTGTTTTGTTCACAGATATGTTCTTTGGTCGTGTTGGCAACTATACAGTTTCATTCCACCATCGGACGTACCACGGATTACTCTTTAGTATCTGTTTCATTCTTGGGCACAAGCATCTCCATCAAGGACAGGCGCCTCATACATCACTCTACCGCAAACCCACGGATAATCTCACAATGCTACACATCTCTAGATTCCACCCTAAGTATATTAAAACAGCCATCCCCTCCGGACAAGCCCTATGCAAACAAAGGATCTGTTCAGATGAGGAGGAATGCGACGGACACCTGAAGGTGCTCAAGGATGCCCTAATATGAACAGGGTCTGATGCTCAACTCCTCGATCGCCAGTTCTGATGTGCCACAGCGAGAAACCATAATGATCTCCCCAGGAGACAGACCTGGGATGCAACCAATAGGGTATCCTTCGTTGTCCAGTACTTCCCAGGAGCAGAGAAACTATGCCATGTCCTTCGCAGCCTGCAACACATTATCAATGAGAATGAGCACCTCGTCAAAACCTTCCCTACATCTCCACTTCTTACCTTTAAACAACCGCCAAACATTAAACAGTTCATTGTTTGTAACGAACTGCCCGGCCTTCGGGACAACATTGACCACAACACCGTACAACCCTGTCGTGACAACCACTGTAAGACGTGTCAGAGTGTTGACATGGATGCCACCATTACACGTGGGATGCCACACACCATGTAGACGGCAGGTACTCATGTGACCCTGCCAACATTGTCTATCTCATACGCTGCAGGCCAGGATGCCCTGAGGCACGGTACATTGACGAGACAAAGCAGATATTATGACAATGGATGAATGGACACTGTGCAACAAGTCACTAGACAGGGGTGTTCCCTCCAAGTCGAGGAACACTTCAGTGGTCAGGGACATTTGGGCTCAGATCTTCAGGTGACCAGCCTCCAACTTCTGACTTTGGGATACGCAACAACAGAGTGGCCAAGCAGAGGCTGATAGCCAAGTTCTGTTCCCATGAGTTTGGCCTCAACCAGGACCTTGGGTTCATGTCACACTACAGGTGACCCAACTACACTATACACTCTCTCACACACAAGCACACATAGACACATGCTCTTATATATATATTTTATATATATATATATATATATATACACACACACACACCACACTCACATCTACATGCACACCCTCTCACAGGTTTATAATCCGTCACATTCACTCTTTACCAATCATACACACACACACACACACACACATACACGTCTATGGTGTGAATTTGCATACACAGAGTTATATTTGTAGATACATTCTATTGTGTGCACTTTGAGCCAAATCTGCAGGCAGTCAATGCAGGCAGTCAATCCATATAATGTTTTATAAATTCTACTTAGGAAATAGAACCAGTCTGACTCAAGATTAGGATCCAGACAGACTCTAACCTCACAACCTTTAATGAATTGTCTGAGCTGAGATGTCACCTTTTTTTATAAAACCATTAATGCATCTCAAGAATGTGACTTAAAAGAAGTTCTGGGATTTGCATATTAATGAACCGAAACCCGCAACCCATTCTAAAAGACGAAAGACTTCACAATCCAGGTCGGTTTAATATATCACTGTATGATACTGTAATCTTTTGCTATAAATTCTGTGTCTTATGATCTTATACTCCACAATCACCTGATGAAGTAGCAGCACTCCAAAAGCTAATGCTTCCAAATAAGCCTGTTGGACTATAAGCCTGTTGAAGCTGGTGCTGCATGATTTTTAACTTTGTCCACTCCAACACCAGCTCCTCCACATAATAGAAGAAAGGAAAGATTAACATCATTATAGATAGCTGACTCACACACCCCAATGCGACCAACCCCAAGCATTAAGCTGAAATTCTTCTGTCCAGAACCACAACCAAATACCAGCCAAAGGGTCAGGAGGCGATTAGGAAGCACAATTTCTGTGGATAGCTGATCTCTCAGGCCATCATTAAGTAGCAGAGCTACAACACAACTGTTCTAACAGCTATGATGGAGGCCACAGATGCCAACTGGGTTCAGGACAGGTTACCACTGCACAAGATTCTGAAAACGAGGAGGATGAGGGTAAGGCCAAACAGGCAAATGACCAGATTCTTTGCACGGGCCTGGGGGAAGTCAGGAAGAAAATTCCAGCTGAGGTAACCTAGAAACTGACACTAAGGTGAACAATCCTATATGTCACCTGTGACAGAACTGACAGCTGATGCACTTATTGATGCCGTACATTCTTCAACTGAGGTAAGTGGGGAGGCTAATGACCCTAAAGAATTCAACAAATGCCCATCTGCTGTCATGCCTGTTTCCCTAGCTGAATCCACAAAGACCATAGAGATGCTCTGGGATCTTGCTCTGTGGTTTGAAAGCATTACAAAGACATTGGGCTGTATTGACAACACAGCAGACAGCCTGGCTCTTGTCCTCAGATGCGAAGCAGAGAAACGTTCCTGAGCTTTTCCAGAACCAACTCCCAACATTCTTCAGTACCTTTTTACTGTATATGGGCACTCCAAGAAGGTGTGAACAAATTGAAAATGAATATACTTTTCAAATGCTTACTGCGCTGCTGCGCTTTTGTGTGGTCTTATGGGCAAAACGACATTGGAGTCTCCTCAGCTATCTCAAAATTTTGCTTAACCCACACTTGTGGGTGAGTCCCCTGCAATTGGATTCAGTAGAATTTTACTGTCACTTGCTTATTGCTGCTTTTCTAATAAGGAAACCTCCTCCTCTGCTTTCTTCAAAGCAGGAATCAGTATAACCAGGATTTTTTTTTTTGTTCACAGATGGAGTCTGAGGAAACACATTCATTATCTGTGAAATGCTTTTTGTTAGCACCATTATTTTATTAAAACATGTTACCTTGTGAGGCACAGTTCCTTTAATTTTGAATGACAGACAGATGTCTACAAAAAACTGAGGCACCAATATCTTCTGGCAAATGTTTGCTGCATTCCCTAATGCTCTGATGACTTATAATACCTGATAAGGAAAACAGATAGGTTACTGCTTTGCAAATATAACATTTCTGAAATTATATTAAACATCAGTGTTGAAATGTGATAAGATCATTGATTCTGAACTCTCATTTTCAGGAGAAATTTATTTCAGTTGATCTTTTTCAAAAGATAGGTCTCTAAAGTGCTAGAGATCTTGGTTGCTGTGTCCTATCTCCTGTATATTGCATTATTTTAAAGCTGCCTGAGTAAAAGGATAAATTCTATTTTAACAGGTCTTGCTAAGCTTTGTGCTGAAGCTTTGAAGACCAGGAATTGGCACAAATTGAATTATCTCTGAGCACGGTTTTTCCTTTTAAAATTCACACATTTCGAACCAGAGCCAGAGATCATCAAATGCTAACACAAAGTTTAAGCCAAATTTCACAGAGCAGGTTTGCTGCTTGCAAGAGATTCCTCATGTTACCAGGGAGTAATAGGACGCATGGCCCCTGTTCAATGCTCTCACACGTTCAACTTCCGATCTGTCGATTTTGAGCTCGTGTGGTGAGACTTAAGATCAAGTTGTCTGCTTACACTCTTTGTCATGGGAAACAACCAATATTGTAAGGGAGAAAATATGCTACTTAGAGATGGTGGGGTTGGAAATGGGCAATGTTGGGGATGGGAAAACAAATGATGTGACATTGGCACAGAAGCACAGAGGTTTTACGGCAGAGAAGGAAGCTACTTGGTTCATTGTGCCTACATTGGCTCTTCAAGTGAGCGTCAATACCTAATGCCTATTTCCTGCTTTATCCCCATACCATTGCATACTACTTTTATCCAGATAATTGTCCAGTGCCTTCCTGAATGCATCATTTGAACCTGCATTCCACACCCTAACTAATCTTTGAGGGAAGAAGTTATTGTCTCATATCTCCCTTGCTTCTTTTGCAAATCAATTTAAATCTATGCCCTCTCATTCTTGTTCCTTTTACCAGCAGAAACAGTTTTTCCCTATCTACTCTGTCCCAGTCTGCTCATAATTCTGAAAAGCTCAATAAAATCTCCTCTTAGCCTTCTTCCCTCCAAGGAGAACAATCCCAAGGAGAACTTCTCCAACCTATCCTCAATTGAAGTTTCTTGTCTCTGGGACATTATCGGACAGGAGGGCCTGCAGTTGTTAGGGGCGGCAAACAGGACTAACACTGTAGCAAGGACTCTTTGGCAAGCTCAATTACATTCACTGCAAAACAGTCCTGCACTCTATATTCTATGCTGCACAAGGGGATACTAAGGCCTGCCTTTGCAAGAAATCTGGCTCAAAAGATACAGCCAGAGATTACAACAGACAAAGAGAATCAAACAGTAGACAATGTAAGCTGATAACACAAAGTTGTCACAAGATAAGACAAACCCAAAGTGGATGAATAGACTTTTCCCAGGGTCAATGCAACACATTGTGTGGATAAGTCAACCAACTGGAAGGTTTTACCACAATTAACACCATTTGCCCACAGAAAACTGGCAAGCACTCACTCAGAACCCAAACTCACAAATAACCAGTGGAAATATCCTATCATTCCAAATTCTGAAGAACATGCACCAGGAAGTACACTGACTCAGAGGTTAGCACTGCTGCCTCACAGCACCAGGGTCCCAGGTTTAATTCCAGCCTTGGATGACTGTCTGTGTGGAGGTTGCACATTCTCCCTGTGTATGCATGGGTTTCCTCCCACGGTCACAAAGATGTGCTGGCCAGGTGAATTGGCCATGGTAAATTGCCTGTAGTGTTTGGTGCATTAGTCAGAGGGAAATGGATCTGGGTGGGTTACTCTTTGGAGGGTCAGTGTGGACTTGTTGGGCCAAAGGGCCTGTTTCCACACTATAGAGAATGGAATTGAATCTAATCTCCAATGAAAGAATTATTCCTGACGATGGGCTATCTTTTCAGGGACATGGGTATCAAATGGGGTGTCAACTATGTGTTGCCTTCGTCGCATTACACCAAATTAAAAAGATCTGATCAAACAAATCATTTATCTTGTTCAATCACTCAGTGCAGGACAATGAAAGAACATTTTTATGTTGCCTTGTTACCCCTTAAGTATGGATATTGGGTTACCATCACCAGCAGAGGTCATTTTCAGAAGGCAAGTGAGACACTGATCTTGTCAAGTTATCATCTATCCAAAGTCCTTCAAGTTGCAGGATGCACTTCTCAATAAGAAAGGAAGAAGAGAGGATGAAGACAGTGCTTGCTGTGAGGAGTGGAACTACCCAAACTACAATAGGTCAGAGTTGCACATTCTGCAATGGGAACATGGTTAACCATAGAGATTTCCAAAGTGTCCAGTGAAATCTTATGAAATCACAACATCTAATGATGCAACACTGAAGAGGAACAGATGCCATCTAGGGGAAGTATAAAAAGTACCAATTGTGTACAAAGAACATGAAAAAACACAATCAGATAACAGTGTGATGGAACACATAGCTATCAATACAATGATAGCTGCAGGTCAATAAAAGCTGAAGGCACAATCCACACTTTCAAAATGACTACATAGTAAAAATAAAATTAGAAATTTGTCTGTCAAACCACCAAAAGTTTATATGGACTCCCAGACTTCTATACTTATAAAGTTTACAATCCATATCTCTTTGTAACCAATTTTACTGTTGCTCAATATCTATGTGTTTTCATAAGGGCTATCTTTAGTTAGAAAGCAGATTTAAGTTAGGATTCAAACTCACAAATGTTATCTGATGACAGTAGAGCATAGTCATTTTGCAATGGAGCACTCAAGTCATAGGCTGTGTCTGGAGCCTACTCTATACTGTATGTGTTTGCTTGGCTGTAAGTTAATCCATCAAAGATCTTCAAGTTAACAGAATCCATGTATACCATTACATTTAGATAACAGAAGAACATTTGTGCACATTTGACCAGGTATCTCATTCTCCTAGTTCAACTACTAGAAAAAGTCTGCTTCTAACTGCCCTGACATGCACAGTGGTTAGCACTGCTGCCTCACAGACCCTCCGAAGAGCAACCCACCCATACCCATTCCCCTACATTTACCCCTTCACCTAACACAATGGGGCAATTTAGCATGGCCAATTCACCTGACCTGCTCATCTTTGGAGTGTGGGAGGAAATCGGAGCACCCAGAGGAAACCCACGCAGACACGGGGAGAATGTACAAACTCCACAAAGACAGTCACCTAAGGCTGGAATCGAACCTGGGACCCTGGTGCTGTAAGGCAGCAGTGCTAACCACTGAGCCTCCTTGCCACCCCAAGTACAGGAGACTTCTCTCCCTGACCCACCGTACAGGAGACTCCTCTCTCTGACCCAGAGTGCAGGAATCCCCTCTCCCTGATCAACAGTACAGGAGACCCCTCTCCCTGATCCACAGTACAGGAGACCCCTCTCTCTAACCTACAGAGCAGGAAACCCTCCTTCCTGACCCACAGGCCATCCTTAACCATCCAAATCCTAAACAAAAAATCTAAATTGTATAATCTCTCCTCATTGTTTAATTATTGAAGCCCAGGTCTCACTTTTGTAGATCTACTTTGTACTCACTCCAAGGCCAATGTATCCATCTGACAATATAGTACCCAGATCTGCTTCCAGTACTCCAAGTGGTCTCTAACCAGGGTTTTGTATAACTGCAGCATAACCTTTGCATCCTAGTCCTCCAGTCCTCTCAACAAAAAGACCAGTAGTCCGTTAGTTTTCTTGATTATTTTCTGTACCTGTTTGTGGCATTTTTAAAGATCTATATTCCTGAATCTCAAGTATCTTTGGACATGCACTTCTTACCATCTAGAAACTATCCTGATCAATCCCTTTTCTGTCCAAAATGTAACCTCACATTTGTTTACATTGAACTCCATCTATTATCGGTTTGCCCATTCACTTAGTCTGTCAATATCTCTGCAATTTTATGTTATTGTCTGCACTGTCTACAATGCTGCCTAACCTGGTATTATTGTAGAATAACATTAGGAGCTACACTGGCCAACCCCCAGCACAAATCCACATTCAGTGCAGCCCAAAAATTTATCGCAGAATTTTCCTGAATAGCTGATGATGGAGGGACCTGGAAATTTGAGAATGACATGTGAGGATAGATCCCCAAATGTATTCATACCATGAGGGAAGCTTCTTAGGACAGGCCAGAACCTGAGTGGGTGCCCTCTCCTCAGAGTCAGAGAGCCAAGTTAAGTCACTAAGACCTCAAATAGGGTCACATTTTGGGGTTCATCAGCACTTTGCTGAGAGTGGAACTGCACTGATTCAAATCAAGAAACCATGAGCTCCACGCAGTATTGTCTCTGTGTCAAGTTCAGAGATTTTGAGCTCAAACAGTGTACATTGGCTCATATTCTTCACTTCCCACAGACGTGTTTGCTTGAGTTAGCACTTAGTGGGGGTTGAATTGAAATGAGTCTGGTTATAACCGCTGATCTAGTCATTCTGCTTTTTGCATAACAAAGCAGCTTAATAATTCGTATCCGGTCTTGCTCACCAAATGTTTGCTCAGTTTGTCCTCAGAGAAAATTAAGAAGCGTATATGCAAAAGATGTGAATATACATTTCAAATTACAAAGGTGCTGCCTTGCAACAGCCCCCTGTTTTGCAATGGTACATGTCGATAGCGGTCTCTGTGAATCATTGCCCATCAAAACTCAAACTGTTTGCACTACATCTTACGCCACTCAATCTAAAAAATGTTTAACCAGGGTCTCATTTGTTTCTTAGATCATCATCATCTGAGTCCACTGCAGCAGACATCATGAACAACTTTACCCTGCAGTGAGCTGCCTCCTGCATTCTCCTTCCACCCTGCCCTGTCTGCAAGCTATTTATGTTTGGTTTCTCACTATATGCAGACTATGCTATCTTCTAGGCTACCAACATTGGTGGCTGCAAGTTCAAAGTCGATTGATAGCTGATTTCATCATTGCTGTCTTCTTGATTTCTTCCATAGCTTGACTGTATTGTTCTCCTTGTCTCTGAAAGGAGAAATATAGACCAGCTTGGGCAAGGACAAATTCACAAGGCACATGATCATAGCATCTGCAGCTTGTGGTTCAGAGGAGAATAGGTGATGAGTGCTAAGAAGTATAAAACAAGGAAGGAGGGGTACAAGGATATATTATTACCTTGGAGAAAGTGAGGACTGCAGGTACTGGAGATCAGAGCTGAAAATGTGTTGCTGGAAAAGCGCAACAGGTCAGGCAGCATCCAAGGAGCAGGAGAATCGACGTTTCGGGCATCAGATTCCTGAAGAAGGGCTGATGCCCGAAATGTCAATTCTCCTGCTCCTTTGATGCTGCCTGCCCTGCTGCGCTTTTCCAGCAACACATTTTCAGCTCTATATTATTACCTTCGATGCTTTCATCTTTGCTCTTAGCCAGAGCTTCAAGAATGGAGAACCCGATAATAGCTAGCATGATCTTCTCTAGGAGCTTCGCACATGCAGATATGACTGACTCCCATTCCACTGTCTCTGGCTGAGCAACAACGTATCCTACATCAATGTGTTGGTATGCTTTTTGCTTGGGTTTCATGACTAGCAGCGTGGGAGTCTGGGTATGAAGCTTGCTGCACAGCTGTGTGTGTGGGGGTGAGGTGGAGGGTATGAATTCAAGGCACAAGTGTTGTTTGAGAGAAATTCTTGATAGTTAAGGATGTGTGGATGGTGAATTGAACAGGTTCTGAGGCTAATGCTTCAGATAACAGGATAGGGCATTTCAAGATCTGATCACTGACCTTAACCATTCATGCCAGGTCATTGAATGTCCCACGGCACTGGATGACACAAGTCTTCAGGACTTGAAATTCTGTCATCGGATCATCAGGTCCTCCTGGTCATCTGACTGTGTAGCTGGAGGTTTCCTAACCTAATTTGGATGCAGTACATGTCAGCAGTTCCACATCTTTAAGGCCTCCAGTTGAGCATCTGAAAACCTCGGTGTTTGCTGCTTTCCTCACTGTTTCCCAGGTTGAAGCCACATTATGCATGACTCCCAGCTCAGGTCACAATGCACTTGACCTTTTGAGTAACTTTAAGGAGAGCAGGCTGGCTTTAGTGGTGCTGGACATCCTCAGTATGGCCTCTGCTGAGAGAGAGAGATGATAGAGAAAAAAGTGAGGTTTGCAGATGCTGGAGATTAATTCCTGAGGAAGGGCTTATGCTCGAAACGTCGACTCTTCTGCTCCTTGGACGCAGCCGGACCTGTTGTGCTTTTCCAGCAGCACACTTTTCACCTCGGCTGATACCCTCGAGCTGAGCAATTGTGTGGTTTGTACTATGGGGACACTGGAAACATTGCAATGAACAAGCTGCATGAAATTGGCAGGCTGCCTGGCATTTCAACAATGGGTGAGTGATAACCATGCATTGAGGACCTCACATTCGCTTTCAGGTGCTATCGAATTTGGCCCCCTGCCTGTTTAATATATATGTTAATTTGGCAGTTTTTTTTTAATAATGGGAATGTATTATTAGGTATTCTACTGCTAACAAGTCCTGCCTGAGGCACACAGTTGCTTCAGGTTAGGATTCTTTCAATTAATTTCTTCTTATTTTGTTTTTTTTTCCTTTTAACCAAGAAGGCTTCAACAGTAAAACTAACAACTGAAAAAATATTAAATCAAAAAAAAGACAATCTTTGGGCTTTTTGTGAAAGCCATTTCAATGTGAGCAAAGAAGAATGCAGAAGCCTGAAGAATTTCTTCGGAGAGGACGGGTTAAAAAAAATCACTATAAAAATAATTTAGCGCTGTGACTGCTGCTGGCGGTTTTATGGTTCTTTTGTCAGATTTCTTGCTGTCCCACCAGAGCTTTACAGTGTAGGTAGTTGTCTCTCATGCTGCAGATCACAGCAGGGACCCATTATCGGCAGCTATATTACAAATTGTAACGACCCCTCACTAATCCAAATAACAGTAACAAAGGAAAGCCATAAAAATGCCAATGCTACCGGTGAGGCAGCCGCACGGTATGGGCTGTTTCTCATGAGGAGGACGTGACTTGCCGCTCCTGTTCCACGGACGACAGCCTGATACCCCCAGTCCTTCGAAGGTGCTGCATACTTCACTGGTACGTGTTGCTCCGCTGGTTAGAACAGTCCATCTTCTTGTTTCACATGAGTGGCGTTCACAAAGCCTTGTGCCAGTGGGACAGTCTTTCGACTTGGAGACCGTTGATCCTCCAAAAGCATTATGACATTGTCTGAAAAATGACGAGAACTTGCTTGGCCCATGAAATGATACCGAGTAGCCACGCAACAATTGCACCTTTATATTAATTGTGCTGGCAAGCTTATTTTTTCTTATGCAACCTATTTTTCTGATTTCTGGGGCAGGTGGGACTTGAATCCAGACCTCCTTATTCAGTGGTAGGGACACTACCACTGTACCCCAACAGGGCTTTATAATGAAACATGCCGTCCATTCCTGATGAAGAGCTTATGCTCGATATGTTGATTTTCCTGCTCTTTGGATGCTGCCTGACCGGCTGTGCTTTTCCAGCATCACACTCTTCAACAATGTTGTTTAGTGAGCCTTGTTAAATGTCTGGTATCTGTAACAGTATTTGCATCCACATTGGCTGCATTTCTTATACAACTAAATTATGATCTATAAAGACTATAACTGTAAATTTGTCAGCAATTCCATAAAAAAGTTTCAATTAAAGTGATTTAATTTTCAAAGTTTGTGCAAAGATCTGTGGCTCGGACTCATAACAGCACACAAACCGACAGCCACTCTCAGACAACAACTCACCAGGACAAAGGACCCAATATCCAGCATGAGCAAAACCAACGTAGTGTACAAAATTCCATGCAAGGACTGCACAAAACACTACATAGGACAAACAGGAAGACAGCTAACGATCGCATCCATGAACACCAACTAGCCACGAACCGACATGACCAGCTATCCTTAGTAGCCACACACGCAGATGACAAGCAACATGAATTCGACTGGGACAACACTACTATTATAGGACAAGCCAAACAGAGAACAGCCAGGGAATTCCTAGAGGCATGGCACTCATCCACGGATTCAATCAACAAGCACATCGATCTGGACCCAATATACCGACCACTGCAGGAGACAGCTGGAACTGACAACTGGAAGTGGCAGATTCAAACCACTATAAATGCTGGAGAAAAGATCACAGAAGCGCTTCACAGGAGGCTCCCAAGCACTGAGGATGTCACCTAGACAGGGGACGAAACGTCTGCAACACAAATTCCCAGCTCAGTGAACAGAACCACAACAAAGTGATTTAATTTTGCATGTTTCAGATTTATCAAAACTACACTGTCATTTATTTTGTTTCTAACCCAGCTGGGACCCTTGTTCTTTTCACATATATTTATGACCCCGACCTTGTTGTATTGGGCAAAATTTGAAAACCTGTGTAAGACACAAAAATGAAAAGCTTTGTGAACTGTGAGAAGGGTAGTGCAGACTGCAAAGGACATAAACATGTCAATAGAATGGACAGACAGGTTGCAGATGAAGTTCAATGCAGTGAAATGTGAGGTGGTGCCTGTTGGTATGAAGGACATGGAGGTAAAATCTGTATTTAAGGGCTCAAACCAAGAGGGTGCAGGCGCAAAAGGACATGGGTATCAGGGAGAACCGTCACTAAGTTGGACAAATTGAGGTGACAATCCTCGGCCCTACATTTTGGGCGTGTCCCATGCTGGGGACCATGGGCAGCAAGGAGGAACTAGAAGCTGCGATGATGGGGAAGGGGGGTCACACAATGTGATCCACCTCAGAGCAAGGGGGACCCTGACAGAGTGATTTATCCCAGCTACTGCATCCCCCTTGGGTGGCAGGATATGTTGAGATTGTGGCTAAGAAAGCATACAGTATCTTGGGCTTAATTTGGTAGGGGCATAGATTAAAAGATCAAGGAGGTGATGTTGAACTTAGGTAAGGCTCGTGTTTGGCCTCAGCTGGGGTTTTCTGACCAATTCTAAGTGCCACACTTTACCAAAGAGATGAAAAACATTGGAGAGAGTCCAGAAAATATTCATGAGAATTTTTCCAGTGAGGCGGTTGCTTAGCTTATGAAAATATATTAGGGACATCAGGAAGTTTTTTCTTGGAGAAAAGATGGCTGAAAGGAGATGTGAGTGACGTATTTGAAATCATGGAGGGTCTGGATAGAGTAAATAGGGTGAAACCATTCCCACTTGTGAAAGGACACAGATTTAAAATAATTAGCTAAAGAAGCAAAAGTGAGATGAGGGAAAAAAACATTTTCACAAAGGACAAGGTCTGAAAGGCATACTAAGGGTGTATTGGAATCTGGCTTAATTGAAGTACTTAAAATGAACTCAGACTGCTACTTGGAAAGGAGCAGGGAGAACGGCTATGGGGAAAACATAGGGAATGGCGCAGAGTGCTCATTTGGTGAGCTAGTTCTGACATGACTGGCTGAATGGCCTTTCCCAGCACAGTAACAATTTTGTGATCTGTGATTCGGAGGTAAATGAAAACAAAAGGTTTTCCAAGCACAGAAGTGCAGTGGATGAGAAGGATAATTAATTTTTCAATGAACCTTGGGCTGGAAGACATTGACTTAGAGCTGTCGATATCTGCTGGCAGGCACATTATCCAGCTTCTGCGTTACACCATGTCCTACCTTTCTGCAGGAATTGCTGCGCAGATAACCTGCTTTGTCTGATTACTAACAGAAAATCTGAACTGATCTTCTAGTCCATTGTCAGTATGTTGATTTGAAACATGACCCGTGTCATACATCACAAGGACTTATTGATAGTTAGAGGGTGTGTGTATGCATGCTGATAGAGTTTTGACTGTATATTACCTGCTGTGTTTTCCCATAGTTGAAGCAGGGACACAGATGTGCATCCTTCCTGCATGGCACGTGGATTAATTTACCACAGGGAGCAGAGTAAATGAATCGTGATGCAATTAAGCATTCCTTTCATTCAAACTCTAACAGTGCCAACACAATGCTGCTGTGTCCTGGAGTAAAGAGGCTGGGCAGGTGCAGCTGTTTGTATGCAAGGGGAAACACATGTTGTCTAAAAGAAAGGAGGCTTGTGTACACTATAGTAAAAAAAACCCTTTTACAACTGAAATATAATCTTGAGATGTAGCAGCTGATAGAACCAATTTTAAAGGTTGTTAAAGAGTTTATACTACATTAAATACACTCCCAGGGGTCTAATTTCTCATGGTGATACAGCCCTAACCTTTCCTTTATGGAAAGGTTAATAGGCATCTATATGGAGTTTGGTAAATCACTTGCTGCTGTGCACCGTTTCAGCACTGCGAGTCAAGCCATAAAACAGAAATTAGGGGTTATCACATATGCACTACTGCATATTAAGCATACAGCTCCTCCTTTATCATTTTGTTGTGTTCTAAGAACAGTGCATGAACATTTGACAAATGGAGCATCGATTTACCCTTCAAGACCTCTCTTTAAAAATCTTTGAAAATGAAGGTCAAGTTTCCTAAACCCCTCATGTTCACTGTATGAATAAATCTGGTGCCTTTTCTTGATCTTTCCTTTCAGGTAGGTAGGGACCGTGCAAGAAGAGGTAGCTTGAACAATAATTACCAGTTCACTTTCATTTCCATTAAACTATTCTTTGGCACAATTCACATGGCACTTAAGATTTTATGGTTTGCATTTCTCATTGGTGCTATGTGTTCATAACCCTGAGGAATTTAACCATATCTGGAAGATAACAAGCTATAAAGAACCCTGTCACTATATGTTAATCATGATTCCTTGCCATCATTGACAAACTTGACAAACTTTCAACCATAGAAAGAAAGAATTTGCATTTATAAAACTCTTTTTATGACTTTAGTAGGCTCCAGAGTACATTATCTCACATAACTGTATGACTTCTTCTAAGCCACTTTGGAAGGCAGTTACCAGTCATAGGCAGTGACTATTCTAGTTGCGTATAGATCAGGTTTACTGACTGGGTTCCTTCCCCAGTAGCCCAGTTGGAGTTTTACACTATTTAACAGTTTTAAGGCCACTTTTATTGATGCTGAGGATTATCAGCCAAAGCCTTTCCTTTTTCCAATCGCAAAACTTTTCACCACTTATTCAACTCCTGCTTTGGAAATGGATATGAATGGCCTTCCATCTGAACAGCTCCTTTCATGCGTTCAGGATCAACCTGAAGTGTGGTCACAGTTATAATGTGATGAGATGCAGCAGTCAGCTTGTTTGTAACAAGGTTAGAGACAAAAATACTGCAGATGCTGGAATACAAAGCCAACAAGAAGGAGGCTGGAAGAACACAGCAAACCAGGCAGCATCAGAAGGTGGAGAAGTCAACATTTCGGGTGTGACCCTTCTTCAGGACCCTTCTTCAAGACGTTGACTTCTCCATCTCTTGATACTGTCTGGCTTGCTGCGTTCTTCCAGCCTCTTGCTTGTCTACCCTACTTATAACAAGGTCCCAGAAACATCAGTAAGATAATTAGTTAGGTAATATGTTTTTGGTGTTATTGGTTGAGGTGTAAAGGTCAGACAGGTTACCGAGGAGTATGTCTTTGTTCTTCCTGAAGATAGTACTCAAGGAATTTAATGGTAATCTGACAGAGCAAGCTTCGCAAGCATTTAATACCTCATTCAACAGATAGCATCTTTGACAGTGCTATCTGAGGGTAAGCCTAGAAAATGTATTAATGCCTCAAAAGAAATTTCAAACTAAATCCTCTGACTCAGAATTCAGAGAAGTACAAAACAGCTAAGGGTGACATGTAAAAATATTTCACATAATTACACGAAGCAAATGACTTGAAATATGTTTTAGCACAAATGAAGCCTGCATACAATGTGACAAATTGTGACAGTGCTGCTCCTTTGATAAAGTTATTCTGTACTTAGATTTTTTTTGAGGGTGTCATAAATGCAGAGGTTCCAATATGTCTGGTTTGGATGGGGTTTTTAGGGCCAATTTGATTATAGCTGACAGATGTTGCCTCAGACAAAAAGCTTTCATGTTTAAAAAAAAGTGTGCAATTAAAAGGAAGTGACTACTTCTCCCAGCTCAGCTTTTCTCTGGTTTGTTTTGGTTTTAGCAGTCTGTAGCTGCTGGTAACATTTTAGCTGGACACCCAGAGAACCTGCTGGACCCAAAGAAACAGTTCCATGCTGATCCTCTCTCTCTCTGACATGTCTCCTGTAAGACCCTGTGTTTGATTTTATCTTCTGTGCCAAGGGGTGTTTATGGGGATTGTTGCAAGCATTTGGAAGAGCATCATTAAGTTGCGATAGTGTCGATTGGGTTTTCAGAGAAGTTATGTCATTCTATATTATGTTCTCTTTTGTTCGTGTGTAAATAAATTTGGTTCTGTTAAAAACCGAGTGGTTGGGCCAGCTGCAGGACTCCTGGTATATACACTTTTCACCTGCTTGAAACAACGAGAAAAGTTAGGGTCTGGGCTACCTTCTTGATATATTTTGAGGGGGTTTGGCCTGGTCCATAACAAAATTAACAAGCTCAAATATTAATGAATATTACCTGGATCTTTTAATTACATCAGGGTGATTTGAAATATTCAAATGCATTAGTATTTCTCATTTATATGCATAATTACTCTTGTTATAACAAAGTGATAATTGGTTTATTTCCATGATTGTGATCCTTAGATAAACTATCAGAAACAAGTACACAGGATTACAGTGAAGGGATACAGTGAAAGCATAATATTTTCTGTAATATGACATTAAAATGTAAGCATACTTTTAAAAATACCTGAGCCAAAATCCCAGGCATTTTGTTTAGTTGAACACATTTATTTTAATTCATTCATGGGCTGGGGGTACCACTAGTTGGGTCTGCATTTCCTGCCCATCCCTAGTTTCTCTTGAGAAAGTGACTGCATTCAATCTGGTGTTACAAAATGCTGTTACAGAGTGCCAGAATGTTGCCGAGTGACACTGAAAGGACAGTGATAAACTTCCATTCAGGAATGATGAGTGGATTGGAGGGGAATGGTGGTGTTTTCAAGTATCTGCTGCAGTTGACCTCCTAGATGGTCATGATTGTGGGTTTTGAAGGTGCTGGCTTCAGAAGCTTGGAGAATTTCTGTAGTGCATCTTGTAAATGGTTACACACTGCGGCTACTGAGAGTCAATGGTAAAGGGACTGAATTTTTGTGGATCTGGTACCAAACAAGTGGTCTGCTTTGTCCTGGATGGTGTCACCTTCTTGAATGTTGTTTGAGCTGCACTCATCCAGGGCAAGTGGGGCGTATTCCGCCGCACTCCTGACTTCGGCCTTGCAGACGATGGACAGTCTTTGGGGAGTCAGGAGGTGAGTTACTGCCTGCAGGATTACCAGACTCCTATATACTCTTGTAGCCACTGTATTTACATCACTGGTCCAGTTAAATGATGAAACAGAAGCTGAAATTGGTGGTGAAACTCAGCAGGTCCAGCAGCATCTGCCGGGAGAAAGCAGAGTTAAAGTTTAGAATCTGGTGCCCATCATTAGAACACACTTTGTTTTGTCCATTGATAGCAGTGTGGGCTGAAATCCTCACCCTCAAAATGGTAACCCTTCCCGCCTACAGTGGTGGGCAGGTAAAAATCAGTGATATAACTCATTAGCTGATGCCTTGGATGGATAATGCTGTTTTCAATTTTGACCAGTTATTCTGAGCAGGCAGAATAGAACAATTGCTTGAAGTCAATGGGATCCTTTTTGTGTCATGGGCAGAATTGATCTATTTTACTGTCCATTGTCAGGAAATTGCGATTGGAAAACGAATTGTCTTTTCTCATCTTTGCAGAACATATCCCAATGAAATAATTCAGCAGAAAGCTTTTGTGATTTTTGAATGAAGAAAGTTGTTTATTCTCACGCACTTGCCCAGAACTAATTGCAAAACACTTGGGGTCAGACATTCACCTCCACACACACAAGGGCTGGATACAAATAAGATTGATGCTGTTTTAAGGTTCCAATTTCCTGAATTACAATCTCTGGTCTCCCATATGTCAGGGTTTTGAAATGAGGTAGAGTTAAAGTGAGGGCTTGTAAAGAAAAGGACTCAGAGTAGGTTGTTAGGTTTCTTGAAAGCATTATGATTCTTGAGTGAATTTTTAAAATTGGAACAGATTACCTACTGTGGCTAACTGACAGCTTGCATTTTGTTTCAACATCAGATTAACAAGCAGGCTGAACTGATACTTCTGATGGCCTGGGTGGAGACATAGAAAAATAGGAAGAGGAGACCATTCTGTCAGATCATAGAATTTGGCTCAGACTGCAATTCCAAAGGAGTCATGAGTGAGGAAGCAGTAAGAGTAGGCTTGCTTCTCCATAAAGGAAGTCTGGTCTGCTCCTGACCTGGGCTTTCCCTCACCTCCACCCTTTCTCTTCCATTGGGGACCTTGCCGAAATTCTGTTGTTGTGACAAAGCTCATGCTGATAATGTCAATCCAGTGTACTCGGTTAAAACCATGCCACAGTCTAGCTCACCTCTTCTGTCAACCTGTAACCAAGTAACAAGGCCCTGAAGTTCTCATCACCTCTACATCAGCCTGCTGGGATCAGTATTCACCCTGGCCCCATTCTCACCAATGCTACCCTAGTTAAAATTAAAGTCCTCACCTGAACTGAGTTCCAATGGATAGCAATAGAATGTTACTTACACATATTTAGTTCTGAATAGCCTATATTTTTATACCAGATTTAAAATTAAACAGCAAGTCATCAGGTATCCAGAGTGGATGACCTGTTCCAGTTTAAAAGCATGAAATCATATCTTGAATGTTTTTCATGAAAGGTAGGTATTTTGAAAATTGTGAACTATTCTTTTGTGGAAATTGATATAAAATAATCAATGTGTTGATTTGAAGTTGTGCCTCACCTCAGTTGTAATTTTCAGGTCATCTACTGTAAACATTTCCCAAACAATGATTTTCATTTGACTAAATCTCAAACAGTAGAATGTATACTCTGGATCATAGTATATATGAGACCCTCTTAAATTCATAACTGGTGAATATGAACTTGAAACATTCACTAACAAAAAAAAGAGTTTAATATATCTGACATTTTCTGTTCCCCTGTCTTCTTGCTCCTCACTTTCTGACATCCAGACTTTGTTGAATGCTCTTCAGTGCCCTTCTAAATGTGAGGACCACCTTCTAAATGTAAGTAATGCGAGGGAGTAGACTTGCTCTCTTTGCAGTATTGATGTTGCAAGCTCTTGCTTTTAGTAACTATGCAGTGAAAAGACAGAATGTGTATTTGAAAGCTATGAGAGTCAAGGCTCAATGAGCCTTAGGCAAAAGGTCTTTAATTAATTCATATTTTAGCACCTTTGTTAAATTATATCTTCAGTGAGAATTAGCCACATTTTCTATTCTATCTCATCAGCAATCATAACAAGCAATGGCAACACTTTGCATGGAAGATATATCAATGCATAAAATTTGCAAGAGCGTATGACTTAATAAAGTTGTCACTCAAGCACTCTCTTTTTCTATTCTGCTCTGAAGAATTGAATGAGATATTGAATTAATGATGCATATTGTCTCCTCATGATGAGGTCTCCCTGAGATCTTTGTTCTGTCAGCTTTAATGCACTCTCCACAGAGCTGGTTATTATCTGATTCTACCTGATTTTATGAAAAAAAGATGAAATATTAACAACGCTGTCAGACCTTCAATGTGAAACAGAATCTAATTTGCCTCTTAAAATTTTTTTTATGAAATGTTGGAGGAGATCAACATTTCTCAATATCAAAGCTTCATTGCTCCAGCTGTTTGAGGGCCAATGGAAAAATCAATTCAGGTGAAAGTTGTTTCTTTATGGCTGAATAAAGCAGCAGGTCCTTCTCATGGTTGCTGTCCTTGGAGCTCATGTGACTGTTCCGTTTGCCTCTTAACCTTAGTCAGGCACAGTTGGACTGCTTTCACCTAAATACATCTCAGGATCTAGAAAAATCTAAGATAACAAATACTTCATTAGCAAAGTAGCATACTGTTTGTAAACAATACACCCACATATTCCATTCGTTGGAGTGTTCATTTGGATTATCCAGGGATCTGATTTGCACAAAGCTGAATCCTTCAGAACAGAATGGTCATAGCCCCTGCATAGTTTGTGTGGATCAACTAGAGAAAAGGAATACTCATTAAAATCTCATATGGTTGCCATAAATATTAAATTTGCTCTCTTTGAAAACCTTTTTGGCTGAATCTAACTGAAATAATTCCACGGGGGCTGGTATTTCGTCACCCAGTCACCCTTAATTTATGCGTGGAGAGCCAGCTCTGAGTGAATGGAATCCCTGATACCCCTGTTATATCTATCAGCCAGGTCTCTCTGATTAAACCATATTAACAGCCCCAGTCAGGGAATCCATATTCTATGGGGTCCACCTGGTTGAACTTGCTATAATTATTACACTGACCATATTTTGGCACGGTGTCATTTTCATCGACTTTCATGAAGCGTTTCTCTTCCATGAGACCTAGCGAGTTTTTCTTCCAAATTGCTTTGTTAACTGCCTACCTCACTGCTATGGTGCCCTTCTCACCTGATGTTAGCCCGATTCTCCCACACACTGCAGGTGCATGTATTCATCACTGCCGGAATATATCAGGTGCCGGCAGCATTTCTAAATGGCCTTTTGGAAAACTGCTGTCGGTCTGGAGCTGCCCTGCATAGTGCATGAAATTCACCCTGGCCCTGGCAGAGAAGGGGAAATTAGGCCCCCCTTTGCCGACAGAGAGACTGAGTTCTATTGCATGGGGTTTGCGGTGGAGGAACATCATCTTCCATTAACCGAGGAGGCCATGGCAGCAGACCTTGTCAGTCTAGTATGTGGTTGCCCTCTGGGACAATGCAGTCTCTGAAAGCTAGAGGAATGCGCTGTAGGAATATGCACAGCAACCTTATCTATTCTACCAGAGTATGTACTGCCATTTTTTCTCAGTGCTACCTCACGTTCAACATATCTCTGCGGATGACATCTCTTAGCAATCACATTTGCCTGCGATATCTCCCCTCAATCGCTCTTTCCCTCCCAATTCTCCCACACCACTAACCTGACATGCCCTTCTCTGTTGACCACTCACTGACTCACTCACTCTGGATGTCTCACCATCTTTCCCCGAACACTAACAGCGGTGTCATCCAGTTTCATCCTCCCTGATCCCTCCCTTTCTCTCATTCTGGGAGAAATTGGCCCAGGCTAATAAGATAAATGGTGGAGGGCCCCCAAAATTCAGCTGACCACCCTGAGCAGCTGAATGGACGTGTCCAAGGGTGATATCGGAAGCTGCCTTTGACTTACTGTGCTGCGACCTCCTGACTGAAGGGTATCTTCCTTGGCTTGACTGAGGACACTCCTTAGACTTTGAGAAGTGGCCATTTGTTTGAAGAGCATTCACTGTGTTTGCCGAGTAAGCTGTTGGCACATGATGTAGGTGTGAGACAGACATGGCACATAGGTGTGGTACGGTAACATGTTCACCCCCTTGACTGATCACTGCTGAGAACTATGACAAGCTTTGTGTCTGTGCTCAAAGGCAAATATAAAACTGAAAGACTGTGCACTTACTAGCTCTAGCTGAGTGGGCAAATTCCCTCCATAACAGTATTGAGGGTGTATCTACATCACACAAACTGCAGCAGTTTACGAATGCAGCTCACCACCATGTTCGCAAGGGCAGCTAGGGGCTGGCAATAAATGCTGACGCAGCCAATGATGCCCACATCCCCAAGAGTGAATAAAGAAGTGCCAAAAAGTAAGGCAAAGCAGAGGTGCTTTGAGTGTCGAGGTGTGCTTGCAAGGTGTCCTTGCAGCAGCATTTCAGTGATGCCACATCCAAAAAACAGCATGGCCGTGCAGAAGGGTCCTGTATTTGGAACAGAGATGTGCCATGATGGCGTAGAGAGGCTGGCATGTATCAGATGCCAATGTCTGTGGGTGTTGCATGCATGCAACCTCTGCCATGGAGCATTCTCTGAGATGTTGATCAGGAAAGAGGGAGGAGGAGAACTTCTTCAAGGTGAGCATTCATGGAAGAGGCTTCTCGCTAAGGTTATAATCAACTAGGAGAAAGTGAGGACTGCAGATGCTGGAGATCAGAGTCAAAACATGTGGCGCTGGAAAAGCACAGCCAGTAAAGGCAGCATCCAAGTAGCAGGAGAGTTGACATTCCAAACATTCCTGATGAAGAACTTACTCTCGAAATGTCGATTCTCCTGCTCCTTGGATGCTGCCTAACCAGCTGTGTTTTCCCAGCACTACACTTTTCCACTCTGATCTCCAGAATCTGCAATCTTCACTTTCTCCTGAGATGTTGATGCCTTGTGTCCATCGTGAAGGTCCGGAGGAGCAAGCCGTGAGCTGGAATAGCTGTGGGCCTGCTTAAACTTTCATACTGGAAATTCTCAGCATCTCGTTTCTATTTGGCGGATGGTAGAATAGGAGAATGCATTTCATCAGATGAGTTTATGTAATAATGATGGTGATAATGAGCGACAATCAATGAGTGATAGGCCCCTAATGACTCACTGGTGAGAATATCTCCTCTTTGAAAAATGTGACTTGTTGCTCCTGACATTGAAAAAGGCCTTGCTTGACTTCTCATGCAATTCCTCCCAATCTTTCACCATAGTCGTGTCGCTCTGTGGCTGGGAATATTTTACTCAATTATCTTAGTTCTCACATGCTCAGAGCATTTTCCCTTGATCCTAATTTTGTGACCCCTGAAAGTATACGCCCCATATTTCAACAGTACAACACCAGGGGAAAGTAATGCCTTTAGCTCTGAAGCACACTAGGGAATCCAGAGATAATGATTATTTATAATGACACATTATTTCCTTCCTTCCTTGCCTGAAATAAATAAGGTGTTTAAGAAATTTTTCTTTATCAGTGTGTGGATGTTCCTACTAGAGAAGGAGCAAAAGTAGATCTTCGTTTGGGAAAAAGGCAAGGAAGGTGACTGAAGTAAAAGTGGGAGAACACTTTGGGTCAAGCGATTATAATTCAGTTAGTTTCAAAATGGCTATGGAAAACGATACGTCTTCCCTAAATGTTAAAGTTTTTAATTTCAGTAGGGCAAATGTTAATAGAATGTGTGATTTGGAGGTGCCAGAGTTGGACAACAAAAAAAATCACAGAACATCAGGTTATAGTCCAAAGGGTTTATTTGGAAGCACTAGCTTTCGGAGCACTGCTCCACAACCACCTGATGAAGGAGCAGCTCTCCAAAAGCTAGTGCTTCCAAATAAACCTGTTGGACACTAACCTGGTGTTGTGTGATTTTTAACTTTAATGGAATGAGACAAGAGCTTTCAAAAGTTGATTGGAGTCGACTGTTCACAGATAAAAGGACGTCTGACAAGGGAGAGGCGTTAAAGAGTGTGATAATAAGAGTTATAGAGGCATTTTGTTCCTATTAGAGTGAAGAGTAAGGCTGATAAGATTAAGGAACAATGGGTGAATAAAGATATTGAGGTTCTAGTCAAGAATAAAAGAGAATCCTATTTTAGATTATAGATGACTTGATTCAATTGAATCTCTTCAACAATATGCAGAGTATAGGGGCATTCTTAAGAGAGAAATCAGGAAAGCAAAGAGGGGATATGAGATAACATGTACTGATAAGGTTAAAGATAATCCAATGAGATTCTACAAATATTATGAACAAGAAGGAACTAGAGACATGGTAAGGCCTGTTAAAGATCAAGGAGGTCGTCTTTGTGTAGAACCCCAGGAAATGGGAGTGAGAATAACTGAATATTGTATCCAAAACATTGTAGGATGGGAGGAAATTACAAAACCCCTTGCAGAAATATTTGCATTATCTATAACTACAGTTGAGGTGCTTGCTAACTGGAGAGTGGTTAATGTTGTGACTTTACTTAAGAAAGGTTGTAAGGAGAAACTGGGGAACTATAGAGCTATGAATCTGACTTCAGCTGTGGGTAAGTTGTTGGAGGTGATTATAAAAGGTAGTATTTTTGGACATCTAGAGAGGCAAAATCGATTAGAGATAGTCAGCATTGTTATTGTATAAGAAAAATTATGTCTAAAAAATGTGATTGAGTTTTTTGAGGTAGTTACCAAAAAGATTGATGCTGGCAGAGCAGTAGACGATGTTTGTTTGGATTTTAGTAAAGCCTTTGACAAGATTCCACATGGTAAGTTTATAAAGTTGGGTCACATGGGATTCAGGGCAAGCTTGCCAATTCGATAGGTAAGTTGCTTAATGGCAGGAGTCATAGAGTCATAGAGATATACAGCACAGAAACAAACCCTTCGGTCCAACCCATCCATGCCGACCAGATATCCCACCCAATCTAGTCCCACCTGCCAGTACCTGGCCCATATTCCTCCAAACGCTTCCTATTTATGTACCCAACCAGGCGCCTTTTAAATGTTGCAATTGTACCAGCCTCCACCACTCCTTCTGGCAGCTCATTCCATACACGTACCAGTCTCCACGTGAAAAGGTGGCTCCTTAGGTCTCTTTTATATCATTCCCCTCTCACCCTAAACCTACGCCTTCTAGTTCTGGACTCCCCACCCCAGGGAAATGACCTTAACTATTTATCCTATCCATGCGCCTCATGATTTTATAAAGCTCTATAAGGTCACCCCTCAGCCTCCAACGCTCCAGGGAAAACTGCCCCAGCCTATTCAACCTCTCCCTATAGCTCAAATCCTCCAACCTTGGCAGCATCCTTGTAAACCTTTTCTGAACCCTTTCAAATTTCACAACATCCTTCCAATAGGAAGGAAACACAATAGTCCAAAAAGTGGCCTAACCAATGTCCTGTACAGCCGCAACATGACCTCCCAACTCCTGTACTCAATACTCTGACCAATAAAGGAAAGCATACCAAACACCTTCTTCACTATCCTATCTACCTGCAACTCCACTTTCAAGGAGCTATGAACCTACACTCCAAGATCTCTTTGTTCAGCAACACTCCTGAGGACCTTACCATTAAGTGTATAAGTCCTGCTAAGATTTGCTTTCCCAAAATGCAGCACCTCATATTTATCTAAATTAAACTCCATCTGCCACTTCTCGTCCATTGGCCCAACTGATCAAGATCCCGTTGTAATCTGAAGTAACCTTCTTCACTGTCCACTACACCTCCTAATTTTGGTGTCATCAGCAAACTTACTAACTGTACCTCTTATGCTCACATCCAAATCATTTATGTAAATGACAAAAAGTAGTGGACCCAGCACCGATCCTTGTGGCACTCCACTGGTCACAGGCCTCCAGTCTGAAAAACAATCCTCCACCACCACCCTCTGTCTTCTACCTTTGAGCCAATTCTATACCCAAACGACTAGTTCTCCCTGTATTCCATGAGATCTAACCTTGCTAACCAGGAAACAGAAAGTAATGTGAGGGGTTGCTTTTCGGACTGGAGGACTGTCATCAGACGTGTTCCAAAGTGATTGGTTCTGGGTCCTCTTTTGTTTATCGTTTATATAAATGATTTTGATGAGAATATAGAAGGCGTGGTTAGTAAGTTTGTGGACAACACCAATATTGATGGCATAGTAGAGAGTGAAGAAGGTTTTCTAAGACTACAAAGGGATATTGATCAAATGGGTCAATGGGCTGAAAAATAGCAGATGGAGTTCAATCTGCATAAACGCAAGGTGTTGCATTTTGGTACAACAAACAAGGATAGGGCTTATACAATTAATGCTAGGGCCTTGGGTAGTGTTGTAGAACAGAGAGACCTTGGGGTACAGTACATAATTCTTTAAAGTTTGCAACACACGTAGACAGAGTGGTTAAAAAGGCGTTTTGTATGCTTGCCTTCATTGTTCAGTCCTTTGAGTTTAGGAATTGGGACTTTACATTCAGCTTGTACAGGACCTCTTCTGGAATACTGTGTCCAGTTCTGGATGCCCAGTTATAGGAAAGATATTATTAAGCTGGAGAGGATTCAAAAGAGATTTACCAGGATGTCACTGGATATGTAAGGTATAAGTTATAAAGAAAGGCTGGATAGGCTGGGAGTGTAGGAGGTTGAGAGGCAACTTGCCAGGTGCTTATAAAATCATGAGAGATATAGATAAAGTTGTCTTTTCCCGAAGATGGGAATTTCAATACAGGGGGCACATTTTTATGATGAGAGGAGAGAGATTTTAAAAAGATATAAGAGGCAAATTTTTTACATGCAGGGTGGTTCGTGTGTGGAATGAACCTCCGCAGGAAGTGGTGGATGCAGGTAGAGTTACAATGTTTAAAAGGTATTTGGATAGAAACATGAATAGGAAAGGATTGGAGGCGTGTGGTCCAGGAGCAGGCATGTGGGACTAGTTGAGTTTGGGATAATGTTTGGCATGGACTGGTTGGACCGAAGAGTCTGTTTCTGTGCTGTATAACTCTATGAGTAAATGTTTTCAGTTCCTCAGTCGTCAAATAATGTTGGTAATTTTCCATCATTGATACAGCACCGGTGCAGACAGATTTCCTTTATAGCAATAAAGGATTGATTTAATTCAGTCACTACCAACAGATAAGCACCTGTGCTTTGTTTAAGACTGTCCATGGTTGCTATTTGATAACTTGTTAAATACTTCAGTTGATGACAGTCAATGCTTGTTAAACCAATCTCCTATGCACTTGGAAGTCAGCCAACATGGTTTTGGAGGACAGCCAACATTTTGCTCCATGGAGCCTCTCTCTATTTCTACCTCCGTATTCCACCTGCAGTTCCTGGCCCAGCTGTCTCCAGCTCAGTACTTTGCTGCCAAATCAGTCAAATCATGTCTTTGGAACTCTGACTCTGACCACATGCCTATCCATTCCAATTGGAAACCCTTAGCTCCATCTCTGACTGAAACCGAATCACAACTTGCATGTTTTGGATGCTTTTGGCTCATTCTAGGTTTTCTGACAACATTTCCACCATCAAGGGTGTCAGTATCTTCCTTCAGGTGCTCATCTGCATAAGATTGTTGATATTTTCTGATAATGGGCTGTACTTAGCAACTGCCCAACACTACTGTCAACCTGGCAAAAGTGGCATTGTCTACTAGCATCTGTCCTGGCAAAAATTCTTCTATTTAACAACTGGAGAAAACACTGCCTGTAATGGCACCAATGACACAACAATATGTGCCAGTAGCTTACACAGCATGAGCTAATTGCCTCAGAAAGGTAGCTAACATCATCAAAGATCCCTCCTCCCCCCCCCCCCCCCCCCCCCCCCGACTCTTCCAACCTCTTCCTTCAGGCAGAAGGTATAGAAACTTAAACACACGCACCAACAGGTTCAAGCACAGCTTCTTTTCCGCTGTTATCAGGCTGCTGAATGGACCCCACTAACATCAAAATGAGGAGCATGCTAACGCTGATCTTGCATGTACACTTCCTGTGCAACCATAACCTAATCCACCTCACTCTGTCAAAGGACCCTGTGATCTGCATGTCCTTGATTTCTATGATCCGCCTAAACTGCTCACAAGTGAGTTACACCCAAAACGTCAACTTCTCCACCTCTTGATGCTGCCTGCCTTGCTGTGTTCTTGATTCCTCATTCCAAATGAAGGACTTTTGCCCAAAACATCAATGTTCCTGCTCCTCAGATGCTGCCTAGCCTGCTGTGCTTTTCCAGCAACACACTCTCGACCGTGTTCTTCCAACTTCCTGCCTGTCTATTTTGGATTCCAGCATCTGCAGTTTCTTTGTCTCTGCTCATAAACAAAGCTTTTCACTGTATGTAGGTACATGTGACTACAATTAAATCAAATCAAATCAAATCAACTGTACTGCATGTGACTGAAGCAAGTAGCCATGTCTGAAAGTCAGAGGGCCTGTGCTTACAATCTTATACTCCACAACCACCCGATGAAGGAGCAGCGCTCCGAAAGCTAGTGCTTCCAATTAAACCTGTTAGACTATAACCTGGTGTTGTGTGATTTTTAACTTTGTACACCCCTGTCCAACACTGGCATCTCCAAATCATGTGCTTAGGGGAGTGATGTACCTACGATCAGTCAGGAGGCATTGTTTTACTCAGTCAAAGGTTTATCTGAGCTCAGTAAAGGAGTTGATTTCAGTCAATCAGGTGGTTGGTTTGGCTGGAGTCCTTGGGGATTCATGTACTTACATGTCCAGGGATTGGGTCATGGGAAGTCCTGAAAATAGACCAGGGATCAAAGGTACATCAGTTAGGGTGTCAAAGCACTTAATTAGTGAGCTGAACAGTAAATGAGTGTGTGAGAAAAGTCTACATAGGCCATGGTAGACTGGTCGCAATGGTAACACTTTGCCAATAAAATTGGAAAATGCATCCTAAAGGGACTGTTATTTTTCAGGATTCATTGATGGGATGTGTTTTATAAATGCATAAAGGTCTGAAAGGGTTAATACTGAGGAATGTCATAAGTACCACTCACTATGATTAAGTTATATGGATTTATGTGCAGAACAGTTCAGGATATTGGGAAGTGAGACCCAACATCTGGTTCTCCTCACATGCTCTCGAGCAACATTTATCATATCAATGTCACCTGTAACTCGCTGTCAACATGCAAGAAACTATTTCTTGTCCATGAATGTTGCTGAAAGAGCTCACCAGGATTTTCACACTGATATAACTTCATGGGGAAAGCCAACATTTATTCTGTGGGAGAGGATAGCGATAATTGGTTGCCAAGTGAATTTTAATTGCGAGAGGCATTACCATAGAGAATACACCCATCAATGCTGATTGGAAGTGAGCCAGTAAATGGTTGTCACCTATTTTGTTGAGTTTAAACAGGCACATTGTGCATGCATGTTATTTACATCAATGAAGAAAGAGGTCAATTTCACAAACACTATAAGTCTAACTAACAGTCCTAAATTGAGTGATAACATAGTTTTTTGCATTGTCCAGGAATATCCAGCAATCATTGTTCTTATTTCAGAGGCACATCTAATATTGCAAATTAGTTTGAAGCCATTGTACAGCATGAGGACTACTCTGACCAAATAATTTCTCTTTTACAGTGAAATTATGGAGAGAGACTCCGGAATGTTCAGGTGACAAGCTCACAATTCAGTTTTGTTGGTTGTCTTTTTGGTATTTTCAGTAAGCATGTTGTGCATTCAAGTGCCATTCCAAAAAATTATAACAAAGTAAAGGCAGGAACTATACTGTTCTGCTAATAAAGATCTGCACTGTCAGGCACACCATATTTTAAAATAGGTGTAGTGCTGAGATCTGCCTTCACAAATGGATGTAAAACCTGGTACTACAGCTACAACTTGCAATAATAATGCAACAATGACACAGTAAAACATCTCAGGCAACTTCATGTAGAAGTTGTACTAGTTGCATCAGTACAGGAGATCTTACTTTTCTGATTAGACAAATGGCCTGGATTCAAAGCTCCAAAACACGTTAGTCATGTTTGCCGATGTTATTAAATTAAGGTGGAAATGGATTTTGAAGTGTGGTGTTGAGTCTTATGAAATAGCTAAGGAACTGTATAAGAACCTGGATAAGACTTTCAACTGGACAATATTTTTCAATAATTTGTATTGAACTGGCTAGGGAAATCTGAAAGTGATCTAGTCAAATTAGTAGATTCAACACTGATCATTTATTTGATTTAACTTGATTTGATCAAGTCTACAGGATTCTTAAGGGGAAGGAAGAGCAGCTAGAAGTCGTGGTAAACATCGGTACCAATGACGTAGGTAGTGAAAGGGAGGAGGACCTGAAAAGAGAATATAGGGAGTTAGGTTGGAAGCTAGAAGGCAGGATGAGCAGAGTAGTAATCAGGATTGCTACTTGTGCCACGAGCTAGTGAGGCTAGGAACAGAGAACGAGTGCAGATGAACACGTGGCTGTAGGGCTGGTGTAGGAGGAAGGACTTCAGGCATGTGGATCATTGGGATACCTTTTGGGGAAGGTGGAACCTGTACAAGAAAGACTGGTTGCACCTGATCTGGAGGGACACCAATATCCTGGGCGGGAGGTTTGCTAGAGCTCTTCAGGTAGGTTTAGATTAGTTTGGCAGAGGTATGGGAACAGCGATATGGATCAGCCAATGGCGTAGGTAGTGAACAACCAGGTACAGCATGCTGAGAGTCTGTGGGAGGGATACGTGCTTGATAGGGCAAAGGTGCAGTCGCTGTGATGGCTTGAAGTGTATCTATTTTCATGCAAGAAGTATCAGGAATAAGGGTGACAAACTCAGAGCATGGATCAGTACTTGGAACTATGATGTTGTGGGTAATACGGAGACTTAGATATCACAGGGTAGGAACGGTTGTTAGATGTTCCAAGGTTTAGATGTTCCAAAAGGAATAGGGGAAGGAGGTAAAAGAGGTGGGGGAGTGACATTGCTAATCAAGGATACTAACACAGTTATAGAAAGAGAGATGGTCAAGAAGAGTCAGTATGGATGAAAGTCAGAAACAGGAAAGGGACAGTCACTTTATTGGGAGTTTTTTACAGACCCCCAATAGCAACAGAGACACAAGAAGCAGGTTGGGAAGTAGGTTTTGGAAAGAGCAGAAGTAATAGGGTTGCTGACATGTCATACATGAACACCGACTAGCCACAAAAAAGACATGACCCTCTCTCACTAGTATCCTCACATAGCTTTAGTGAGTATGATTAAGGAAAACCCCAAGGCATTTTACATTTATGTGAGGAACAAGAAGATGGCCAGATTGAGGGTAGGGCCAATCAGGGATAGTGGAGGGAACTTGTGCCTGGAGTCGGAGGAATAAGGGATATCCTTAATGAATACTTTGTTTCAGTATTCACTACTGAGAGGGAATGTGATGCTTCTGAGGACAACATGATATGCTTGAACAGGTTGATGTTAAGACAGAGGATGTGCTGAAAATGTTGAAAAACATAAGGATAGATAAATCGCTGGGCCAACTGGGATATACCCAAGGTTACTATGGCAAGTGAGGGAAGAGATTGCTGCCCTTTTGATGATCTTTGCATCCACACTGTCCACTGGAGTAGGACCAAATGATTGGAGCTTGGCAAATGTTACTCCCTTGTTCAAGAAAAGGAATAGAGATAATCCTAGGAATTACAGACCAGACAGTCTTACATCTGTGGTGGGCAAAGTATTGAAGAGGATTCTGAGAGACAGGATTATTGATTACTTGGAAAATCATAGTTTGATTAGAGCTAGTCGGCATAGCTTTGTGAGGGGCGGGTCATACCTCACAAACCTTATTGAATTATTTGAGGATGTGACAAAACACATTGATGATGGTAGAGCTGTGGATGAGGTGTACATGGATTTTAGCAAGGTGTTTGGTAAGGTTCCCCATGGTCGGCTCATTCAAAAAGTAAGGAGGCATGAGATACAGGGTAATCTGGCTGTCTGGATTCAGGATTGGCTGGCCCATAGGAGACAAAGGATGGTGGTAGGTGGAAAGTATTCAGCCTGGAGCTTGGTGACCAGCAGTGTTCTGCAGGGATCAGTTCTGGAATCTCTGCTCTTCATGATTTTTATAAATGACTTAGATGCGGAAGTGGAAGGATGGGTTAGTAAGCTGGCCAATGATATGTAGGTTGGTAGAGTTGTGGATAGTGTGATAGGCTGCTGTAGGTTGCAACAGGACATTGACAGGATGCAGAATTGGGTTGATAAGTGGCAGATGGAGTTCAACCTAGAAAAGTGTGAAGTGATTCACTTTAGAAGGCCGAAGTTGAATGCAGAATACAGGGTTAAAGGCAGGATTCTTTGCAGTGTAGCGAAACAGAGGGATCTTGGGATCCATGTCCATAGATTCCTCAAAGTTGCCACCCATGTTGATAAGGTTGTTAAGAAGGTGTATGGTGTGTTGGCTTTCATTAGCAGGGGGTTGAGTTTAAGAGCCACAAAGTTATGCTGCAGTTCTATAGAGCCCTGGTTAGACTACACTTGGAATATTGTGTTCGGTTCTGGTCACCTCATTATAGGAAAGATGTGGAAGCTTCATAGAGGGTGCAGAGGAGACTTACCAGGATACTGCCTGCATTGCAGGGCATGTCTTATGAAGAAAGGTTGAGGGAGCTGGGACTTTTCTCATTGGAGTGAAGAAGGGTGAGAGGTGACTTGATAGAAGTGTACAAGATGATGTGTGGCATAGATAAAGTGGACAGCTAGAGACGCTTACCCATGGTGGAAATGTCTACCATGAGAGGGCATAATTTTAAGGTGAATGGAGGAAGGTTTAGGGAAGATGTCAGAGATAGGTTCTTTACACAGAGTGTGGTGTGAGTGTGGGATGCCCTGACAGCAGTGATAATAGAGTCAGATACATTAGGGACATTTAAGCGACTCTTGGCTAGGCACATGGAAGATAGTACAATGAAGGGTATGTAGGTTAGTCTGATCTTAGAGTAGGATAAAAAATCGGCACAACATCGAGGGCTGAAGGGCCTGTACTATGCTGTACTCTTCTATGTTCTATGTTCTACGTGCTATGTTACCATGACTGTCGCATGGTCTAGGGTACAGTGAAAGATGTTGTATTATGAGTTTTACAGGCAGATTGTACTGTACAAGTGCATCAAGGTAACAGAGCAGAGTGCAGAATGCAGCATGACAGCTACTGAGAAGGTGCAGAGGGAACGATCAACACCAACATTTAAGAGGTCCATTCAAAAGTCTGATAACAGCGAGGAAGAAACTGTTCTTGAACATATTCGCATGTGACTTCAAACTTTTATAATTTTTGCCCGATAGAGGAGGGTGGAAGAGAATATAACCTTGATTATGTTGGTCACTTTCCTGAAGTCAATGGAAGGAAGGTTGGATTGCATGGTGGACTGGGCTGTGTTCACAACTCTCAATAGTTTCTTGCAGTCCTGGACAGAGTAGTTTCCATAACATACTGTGAGGCATCCAGATAAAATGCTTTCCGTGGTGCATCTATAACAGTTTGCAAGAGCCTTTATGGACATGCTGAATTTCCTCAGACTTCTGAGAAAGTAGAGGTGTAATTGTGCTTTCTTGACCATAGTGTCAATATGGATGGACCAGGACAGATTGTTGTGATTGTCACTCCCAGGAACTTGACACTGTCAATCATCTCCACCTCAGTACCACTGATGCAGCCAGGTACGTGCCCTCCACTCCCCTTCCTGAAGCCAATGAACAGCTCCTACATTTTGTTGACATTGATGGAGAGTTGTTGTCTTTACACCATGCCACTCTGTCTCCTTCCTGTACTCCATCTCATCATTGTATGAGATCTGATCTGATCCACAATGATGATGCCATCAGCAAATTTGTAAATGGAGTTGGTGCAGAACTTGACTGCACCGTTGTGTATATAAGGAGTATAGTTGGGATTTGAATACTCAGCCTTACCAGGCACCAGTGTTGAGGATTATTGTGGAGGATGTTTTGTCATATCACTCCTTCTGAAGTAGCGATTGACTTCGCAAATTGAATGTACGATACAAATTCAGTACATTGTGTTATGAGAGATCATAGTTAATAACTTTTGTCGTCTTGAGTTTTAAGGATTGTGGATACCTACATTTTAGTTTGAAAGATCAATGATAGGCATTAGAACTTTTTTTGTAAACAAGGCATTTCTTGGTAGTCACATGTCTTGTGATGGTTGCTTGTTTACCAATCATCTCCTGTCAGGTTTCAAACTCTACTTTGGGTGTTATGTAAGAGAAAGTGAGGAGTGCAGATGCTGGAGATGAGAGTTGAGAATGTGGTGCTGGAAAAACACAGCAGGTCAGGCACCATCTGAGGAGCAGGAGAATCGACATTTCAGGCATAAGTCCTTCATCAGCAAACCATTCCTGATGGAAGGCCTTATGCCTGAAACATCGATTCTCCTGCTCCTCGGATCCTGCCTGACCTGCTGTGCTTTTTCAACACCACGCTCTCAACTTTGGGTATTATGTAGAGCAGTTGGGAAGAAGCTGACAGAAAGAAAAATGCTCAGCTTTCCCGTTTCTGGAAAATAAGGCATCATGTTCCAGTGCAGTAAATGGGACTGCAGTTCAACTGCTGGTGCTTGGGAAGCCATTGGCAGAGTTCGTCAAAATTTCCTGAATGATTGCGTCTGTAAAGATCTGCAGCAGTGATCGCACATGTACAGCAACATCCACCTGTGTATGCCAGAACATCAGACTGACAGCCATTTGAATAGCCAAAACCTTATTCATTTGCCTGCAATAATTAGGAATTATTGGCCAAAAGTGTTTTTTTCTTCCTTAAGTGAATCTCTTCAGAGAGAAAACTGAATTTTTATTTTCCTTTGCCTGGTATGTGAGTGTTTGCATAAGCTAGGGGAGAGAACACATATTTTTATACTATAAAATTATCTGTTAACCAATTTTGCATCATCAGTAAATAAGTTTTGTCTCATGATAAACCAATCATTTTGTGTGTTTAAAAGAAGCACAAGAATTGGTTGTTTTTATTCCAAGTCAAATATACAAATACACATAATTGGCCATATAGGGAACTGGGTAAAATAATTACATTTATGTTGTTCCCTGTGGAGTAATTGGACAAGAGAAAGTCCGTGCACCTCTCCCATCTTGGTAGGAAGTTAAAACCTAAGATTGTAGTAGGATGGCCATTTCTGACAATAAATAATTGGTCATGCATTAATAGTCATTGGATAAGGGTAAAAATCGTAGAATCCCTATAATGCGGAAGCAGGCCATTCAGCCCATCGAGTCCACAGCGACCCTCAAAGGAGCAGCCCATATCTAATCCACGCCCCTCCCCCCATCTCTGTAACTCCACATTTCCCATGACCAATCTACCTGACCTGCACATCTTTGGACTGTGGGAGGAAACAGGAGCACCTGGAGGAGACACGGAGAGAATGTGCAAACTCCCCGAGGTTAGAATTGAATCTGGGCTCTTGATGTTGTGAGGCAGCAGTGCTAATCACTGAGTCACTGTGCCGATAAAATGAAAAACACCAAGTTTCTTGCACCTTATTAGACCAGAGTGCCTTTGACAGTTGCTAAGACTTTTCTGCAAATGAAAGTGTCCCTGAATGCTTTAGGAAAGGTAACAAAGGCCAGACTATTAGAACTGGTGACAAGTTGAAGTGAGAATTAAAAACATACGCTTGGAATTGGAACACAATTAGTGCAAAAACTGGAAGACAGGCAAAGCGAACTGGTCATGATTCATTTGAATTAGTGAGAATTCAGTTGTAGATGAAGCTGCATGAACAAGAAAATTAAATGAATACTTTGTGTACTATTTACTATATATACACAGTGCTATTAAATTAAGTTGAACTTTAAGTTGAACACAAAAGAGAATTAGGAATGAAAAGGTTTGAACCTCAAAGAGATGAAGAAGAACTTCCGACAGAGCTGAAGGAAAGGGCAAAGCATTTCATAGAGTCAGCGAGACCTATAGCACAGAAAAAGGTCTTCAGCCCATCACATATGCACCAGACAAAAAACAATGACCAAACTATTGTAATTCCATTTTCCAGCACTTGGCCAATAGCATTGTGTCCCTTGGCATCAAAAATGCACATCTGAATTGTTCTTAAATGTTATATGGGTCTCTGCCTTGACTATCCTTACAGACAATGAGCTCCAGATTCCCATCACCCTTTGGGTAAAGAATTTTTCCTCACAACTGCTCTATCCCTTACCTTAAATCTATGCCCCAGATCATGGATCCCTTCATCAAAGGAAAAAGGCTTTTTCTGTCAATCCTATCTATGCCCACTGGCATGTTATAAAACTCAATCAGCCTCCTCTGCTCCAAGGGTATCAGCCCCAGTCTATCCAATCTCTCTTCATAACTAACTTCCCATTCCTGATAAAGGGTGTATGCCTGAAACCTCGATCCTCCTGCTCCTTGAATGCTGCCTGACCAGCTGTGCTTTTCCAGCACCACACATTTTGACTCTTTTCATAACTAAAGCTGTCTGACCTAGGCAACATCCTGTAAACCTCCACTGCCCCGTCTCCAGTGCAATCACATCCACCCTACAATGTGGATTCCAGAACTACACATTTCAAATCAGGGAAATGTAAGGAAAATGGGTGGAAAGGGAACGTAAAAGGGAATTCCAGTTTAAATGATTGGAGCTGTAAAAATGACGTCTTCTTTTGAGGAACAATTCGAACCCAGTGCAAGACTTAGAAGTGAGCCATTTAAATTTGTGCAACTTCTTCCAAAAAATGCTGAAAAGTTTGGACAGGTTGTTCTGCTATAACGCGCATTTTGTGGACGTAAATTCACAATATCGCAATTGACGAGCACTGTTTCTAAAGCACAAACTTTTATAATGTGCATTAGCTGTAATGCAATTACTTCGCCAACACTTTAAGCGATGATTTTAAAGCATAATTTTTCTATAACACGGGGTTGCACTAGAACACAAACATCGCGTTATAGAAGAGCTACCTGTAGAAGCATGATTTATTTCTTTAGAAAAAAAACTGACAGATGAGGTGGCCATAGGAAATCAGGCAGAGAGCAGGCTGATTGGCAGAAGTTTATGCCTTTCTTTGTGAGGAGGCTTCTATAGATTATGAGGTGGTATTAAAAGGCAATCCTCAGTCCGTGTGAGTTGGGGCTTACAGGCAGAAATGTTATAATATTCAGAACAAGCCTGGATAGACAAGTCAAATCTGAGCTTGTGAAACAAATACTTGCTCAATGCTGGTATTAAAGATGGAGGTTGCCTATGGAGCACTGAGGGTGCTAAGGGTGGAAGTGATGTATGAAGGCCTAAGTATTTCCATTCCCTTAAGTGGGTCAGTTTTGTTCAGATTGCTGGAAGTTTAATTAAATCCATTGCAAGGTCAATCCAAGAATAAAGGATATCGGAGAGTGCATCAGACAAAATTGTAGCTCAGATTGCAGCTATTAGGCCAAGTAAAATCTTCTGCGAGTGAATGGGGGATAATGAAAATATGTGAGAATTATGGGGAATTTTTTTTGTCACTCAAATGAGGCAAGTTAAACTCTCGCCATACCTTGGTAAACACACAATCCCTTTGGCTGGAGGAAGACTTGACTTTTTCACAAGAGAATCACATTCATGTAAAGGGATTAGTGAATAGTATTGACAGGGAGTAGATAAGGTTATATACTTTGCATTGGTTAAGCCTGGAGTATGGCCTGGGACAGTAGCTGTAGGGGTCTACAGTTTAGATGGAGTGGAATTGACCTACTCCTGGAGAATGATTTGGCTAGAGTGAAAGAGTGTTTTGGCTAGAGTGTTTTCACAAATACATCAAGAACAAAAGGGTAACTAGGGAGAGAATGGGGCCCCTCAAAGATCAGCAAGGCAGCCTTTGTGTGGAGCTGCAGGAGATGGGGGAAATACTAAACAATCATTTTGCATCAGTATTTACTGTGGGGAAATAGGTGGTGACATCTTAAAAAATGTCCATATTACGAGGAGGAAGTGCTAGATATCTTGAAACACATAAAAGTGGATAAATCCCCAGGACCTGATCAGGTGTACCTGAGAACTCTGTGGGAAGCTAGAGAAGTGATTGCTGGGCGTCTTGCTGAGATATTTGTATCATCAATTGTCACAGGTGAGGTGCTGGAAGACTGGAGGTTGGATAACGTGGTGCCACTGTTTAAGAAAGGTGGTAAGGACAAGCCAGGGAACTATAGAAAAGTGAGCCTGACATCGGTGGTGGGGCAAGTTGTTGGAGGGAATCCTGAGGGACAGGATGTATATGTATTTGGAAAGGCAAGGACTGATCAGGGATAGTCAACAGGGCTTTGTGCATGAGAAATGATGTCGCACAAACCTGATTGAGTTTTTTGAAGAAGTAACAAAGAGGATTGATGAGGGCAGAGCAGTAGATGTGATCTATATGGACTTCAGTAAGGCGTTCGACAATGTTCCCCATGGGAGACTGATTAGCAAGGTTAGATCTCATGGAATACAGAGAGAACTCAGCATATGGATATAGAACTGGCTCAAAGGTAGAAGACAGAGGGTGGTGGTGGAGGGTTGTTTTCAGACTGGAGGCCTGTGACCAGTGGATTGCCATAAAGATCGGTGCTGTGTCCACTACTTTTCATCATTTATATAAATGATTTGGATGTGAGCATAAAAGGTATAGTTAGTAAGTTTGCAGATGACACCAAAATTGGAGGTGTAGTGGACAGTGAAGAAGGTTACCTCAGATTACAACCTGATCTTGATTAGATGGGCCAATGGGCTGAGAAGTGATAGATCGAATTTAATCTAGATAAATGCGTGGTGCTGCATTTTAGGAAAGTAAATCTTAGCAGGACTTATACACTTAATGGTAAGGTCCTCAAGAGTGTTGCTGAACAAAGTGACCTTGGAATGCAGGTTCATAGCTCCTTGAAAGTGGAGTCGCAAGTAGATAGGATAGTGAAGAAGGCGTTTGGTATGCTTTCCTTTATTGGTCAGATTATTGAGTACAGGAGTTGGGAGGTCATGTTGCGGCTGTACGGGACATTGGTTAAGCCACTGTTGGAATATTGTGTGCAATTCTGGTCTCCTTCCTATCAGAAAAATGTTGTTAAACTTGAAAGGGTTCAGAAAAGATTTACAAGGATGTTGCCAGGGTTGGAGGATTTGAGCTCGGGACGCTAGGGCTGTTTTCCCCGGAGCATTTGAGGCTGAGGGGTGACCTTATATAGGTTTATAAAAGCATGTGGCATGGATAGAACAAATAGACAAAGTCTTTTCCCTGGGGTGGGGAGTCGAGAACTAGAGGGCATAGGTTTAGATTGAGAGGGGAAAGATTTCACGAAGAGGGTGGTCCGTGTATGGAATGAGCTGCCAGAGTAAGTGGTGGAGGCTGGTACAATTGCAATATTTAAAAGGCATTTGGATGGGTATATGAATAGGAAAGGTTTGGAGGGATATGGGCCGGGTGCTGGCAGGTGGGACTAGATTGGATTGGGATACCTGGTCGGCATGAACGGGTTGGACCGAAGGCCCTATTTCCATGCTGTACATCTCTATAGCTGTCTGACTCTACGAAATGGTCTGGGTGGCATGGTGGCTCAGTGCAGTCTCACAGCGCCAGAGACACTGGGTTTGATTCCAGCCTTGGGTGACTGTGTGGAGTTTGCACATTCACCCCGTGTCTGCATGGGTTTCCTTTGGATGCTCTGGTTTCCTCCCACAGCCCCAAGATGTGCATGGCCATGCTAAATTACCCATAGTGTTCAAAGATGTGTAGGTTAGGTGCATTAGTCAGGGTAATTGTAGAGTAGTAGGGTAGGGGAATGGATCAGGGTGGGATACATTTTGGAGGTTTGGTTTGGACATTTTGGGCCAAATGGCCTGTTTCCACACTGTAGGGATTCTATGAAAGTCATAGCTTCTCCAGCAGTGTTCCATTTCACTGGGCTAATGCACTGGAGATCAAACCCTGTGATTCCTGGAATTGTTCCAAACATTAAAAATGTTTCAAAGTACACGCCATTCCCCAATTTACTTGGCTTTTACAGAATTACCACTTATTCAAAATAAATAGGTTTTAACGACCTATAACTCTAGTGGTTACAACTCTAACCTCCTTATGGGCTCCCCCTTGTCCACGCACATGCAGAGAGATGCAAAAGAAAATGGGTGTTACAGTGGGAGGAAAGTCTAGGAAGGCAGTTCAGTGGACCCTGTCCACAGGATTTACCAAGATGGTTCTTTTGTCGATCAGCAGACTACTTCTCCAGGTACTTTCTCTTATTTGCTGGAGGCATGGGATGACTGGTTCACTTTTAAATAAGTCTCTGACTTATTAGTTGGAAGTCTCAATTTACAGCAGCTGATGAGTGGAAATAAACTTCGGACTTGCAAAGCTTTATAACCGATGAGCATGACCAGAGGTTGATGGCTTCTCCCTCAAATATTCACACCCCTAAGCTGTGCGGCTACTTGGGAGCCAATTGGATAACTGTTGGCAGATGCAAGGACTTTGTCCTCGATTAATGGTCACTAATCCACAGCTACTTGTTGAGGTCAAAACTCAGGTTTTGCGCACCACATATCTTCAGCTCATTTGTAACTAAATCTTTCCTCACTACTTGCACAAACAGCTGTGTAAACAGTACTTGCAATGAGTACTAAGCAACTTGCTTTTAAAAAGTGCATTAAAACTCAAAGAATGCTTGGTTTTTAAAGCAGTTCTTTCCCATTTCAGTTCACAATCAAAAATGCAGAAATATAGCAGGATACAAGGCCAAGGAGACATACCAGTCACAGAAAAGGTTCCAGAACTCTGTTCTTTATGTCTAGAAATATGAGCAATGACAAAACAAGTTCCTTGGCACTACAAATAGTTAATTGGTTCGCTGAAATTTCCTCTGGAGATTTGGATAATCCAGAAATGTTCAATAAGTCTCCTCTAATTGAGGCTCAGCACATCAGATCCAGAAATAAGCAAAGTGTTCCAATTGGCTCAAAATTAAACAGAAGCAAAGGGCTTTCTGCGACTCTACTATATTAAAAATGGGATTTAGTTGAGAAAGGGGAGACTCCCTCACAGATCTGTGGGCAGAGAATGACATTGGTTCAACAGATAGTGGTGCTGCCCAAATATTACCAAGGAATATTAACGATAACCTGTGAAATTTCATGGGACCCCTAGGACAGGTGAAACAAAGACACGCATGAGAATTCATAGAGCATAGCATTCTAACCAGAACTCCACCATCGATCTAGACCCAATCTACTTTCCCTTGAAAAAAACAGAAATGACATCAGCATCTTAGGAAACCCAGACCTATAAATAGAGTGGTGGGACACACCACCAGCGCTTCACCGGAAACTCTCACTGATGATGTTACCTAGTCATGCTGACGAAACGTCTGAAAGCAAACCTTCCAGCTCAGCGAGCTAACTTACATACTTATCATCAACCTGAGCTACAAATCTGCTCAAATATCACTAACATGTAAGGATCCATAGAAACATAGAATATAGGAACAGGAGTAGGCACTTTGCTGTTTGAGCCTGCTGCACCTTCCAACACCATCATGGCTGATCATCTAAGTTAGTCCCCTGTTCCTGCTTTAACCCCATACCTTTGGATCTTTTTGGGTCTTAGCACAATATCTAACTCTCTCTTGAAAACAATAATTTGTCTTCAACTGCTTTCTGTGGCAGAGAATTCCACAGGTTCACCACTCTCAGGATGAAGAAATTTCTCCTCATCTCAGTCCTAAATGGCCTACCCCATATTCGTAAACTCTGATCCTTGGTTCTGGATTCTGAAGACTCAAGCACATTACAGTTAAACCTTCACTGATACTTGGGGCAGTTTTGTTAAACATGTCATACATGCCAATCATACTAACACCTATCATTTGGAGAAAGTGAGGACTACAGATGTCAGAGATCAGAGTCAAGAAGTGTGGCGCTGGAAAAGCACAGCAGATTAAGCAGCATCCGAGGTGCAGGAGAACCAACGTTTTGGGCATAAGTCCTTTATCAGCAATGTCGAGGGGAAAGAGGGCTGAGAAAGAAATAGGAGGCTGGGGGATGAGATAGCTAGGAAGGTGATAGGTAGATGCAGGTGGGGGTGATAGTGATAGGTTGGTGGGAAGGGCAGAGCAAGTAAGTGGGAAAGAAGATGGACAGGTAGATCAAAAGGGTGGTATTGAGTTGGAGGGTTGGATTTGGGATGAGGTTGGGGAAGGGGAGATGTGGAAACTGGTGAAGTCAACATTGGTGCATGTGGTTGGAGGGTCCCAAGGTGAAAGGTGAGGCATTCTTCCTCCTGGTATTGGGTGACTTCGATTTGGCAGTGAAGAAGGCCTGGACTTGCATGTCCTTGACATGCTCCCGGAAGAAGCAATTCCACTCCAAAACATCCAGATGGCCTCCTATTTCAAGGACCGCACATTCCCCTCAACAATGCCCTCCAGCGCATCTCCTCCACATCCCTCACCTCCGACTTTGAACCCCACCCACTCCAATCGCAACAAGGACAGAACCTTCCTGGTCTGCAACTTCCACCCCATCAACCTCCGGATATATCGCATCATCCTCTGCTACTTCCGCCACTTACAAACAGACCCCACCACCAGAGATATATTTCCCTCCTCACCCCATTAGCATTCCACAGAGACCATTCCCTCCACAACAATCTCGTTAGGTCCATGCCCCCCACCAACCTACAGTCCATCCCTGGCACCGTCCCTCGCTGCTGCAATATCTGCACCCACATCTACCCTCTCACCTCCATCCAAGGCCCCACAGTATCCTTCCACATCTGGCAGAGATTCTCCTGCATATCAAAACATCTCATCTATGTTCTTTGCTCTCAATGTAGTCTCCTCCACATCAGAGAGACAGGATGCCAACTCGCTGAATGTTTTAGGGATCATCTCTGGGACACGTGCAGGAAATAACCCCACCACCCTGCGGCAAACAACTTCAACTCCCCCCCCCCCCCCGCCCCTCCTCCAAGGACATGCAAGTCCTGGTCCTCCTCCACTGCCAAATCCAAGCCACCTGCCAACTGGAGGAAGAACACCTCATCTTCCACCTTGGGATTCTCCAACCACATGGCATCAACATTGACTTCACTAGTTTTCTTATCTCCTCTCCCCCATCTCATCCCAGATCCAATCTTCCAATGCGGTACCAACCTCTTGAACTGTCCTACCTGTCCCTCTTCCCTCCCACCTAAGTGCTCCACCTTCCCCACCAACCTATTACCATCAACCCCACCTGTATCTACCTATTGCCATCCCAGCTACCTCACCCCCACCCTCCTATTTATCTCTCAACCGTCTTCACCAACCCCCTCCCCCTGACCCGCCACATTCCTGATGAAGCACTTATGCCCGAAACGTCAATTCTACTGCTCCTCAGATGCTGCCTGACCTGCTGTGCTTTTCCAGCGCCATACTTCTTGACTCTGACACCTATAATTCCCATACCGGTGTTTAAGGAACCACTTAGTAGGGTGTGTGTCGGCTGTGTGGAATCCTTATCAAAAATAAAAATGTGACTCCAGTGTTTCCTTGCTATTATGGATATTGTGATTCAGTTCTCAGAGGTTATACTTTGTCGAGCAAATGCTGAATGGTAGAGATATTAATCCAGTTCATCACGGAAGATAAATTATACCTCTTGGTTCGAGGTTCTAATTTCATTTCTCAACTTTTTTGAGAGGTTATGCGTGGTCTATGTGTAACCCAATTAATGTCATCAGCATGTCGCTCACAGCCACAGAAGCTTTAGAAGTGTGCCATCTAACAGTCCCGAGTCATGTTAGTGCCCAAGTCTGATGACTCAATCTAATTCTGCATTGACTAAAGAAAGATCAATCCTGTATCAGAGACAGTTCCCTACCCAATTCCTCACTTGGAAGATTGAATTGATGGATTTGGTAGTACCAAACCTCTTGCCATAATGGCTTAGTTAAGACGATACTGACAGGTTCCTTTAATGCACCAAGCTAAGGACATTGTTGTCTTTGTCAGACCAGATGGTCCTTTGGGCTTAAGCACAAATGTCCCAGCTATTTTTCAAAGAAAAGTGAATCAAGTATACCTGAATATTGATGCATTGATATATTTGATATTTGGAACAATGCTTGGACCAATTATTATCTTTATTTGAACAATTATAACCAGCTGATTTGGTTATTGAACTCACCAAATACACAAAAAGGTGAGCATAGATGGGCCACATAATAGGGTATTAACAAGAGCTGCCAAAACTGCAGAAATATAGGCTTTGGTGGAGTCCCTTGCCTCTAACACTAAATAAGAATTTATGACATTTGTGCTTTCCAATTCTAGTTTGTGCCAAACTTTGGCTACTCCACCGACAGGTTTCCTACAAAAGAGAGAATCAGGCAGTCGGCAGAGTGCCAAGCAGCTTTTGAAAGGCTGGAAGCCATTTTGATCAATGAACCAGTATTGGATACCTCTAATTTCACCAAACCCTTTAAGGTCACTATGATGCTACTGACTTGAGGGTCGGTGCAGTCATATGATCAAAAGAAGTGATGTTGTGGAAGGATTTTGTGAAACTTGAATGGGTTCAGAAAAGATTTGCAAGGATGTTGCCAGGGTTGGAGGGTTTGAGCTATAGGGAGAGGCTGAATAATCTGGGACTGTTTTCCCTGGAGCTTTGGAGGCTGAGGGGTGACCTTGTAGAGGTTTATGAATTCATGAGGGACATGGATAGGGTAAATAAACAAGATATTTTCCCTGAGTTGGGGGAGTCCAGAACTAGAGGGCATAGGTTTAGGGTGCAAAGGGGAAAGATTAAAAGGGATTTAAGGGGCAATTTTTTTCATGCAGAGGGTGATGTGTGAATGGGATGAGCTGCCAGAGGTAGTGGTGGAAGCTGGTAAAATTACACTTAAGAGGCATCTGAATGAGTATATGAATGGGAAGGGTTTAGAGGGATACGGGCCAAGTGCTCGCAAATGGGACTGGACTAGATTAGATTAGGATATCTGGGCAGCATGGATGAGCAAGACACTACAGCTCTTTGACATTGAGAAGCCAGTGGGATACTTCTGCAGAAAATCAAATCAACACCAAAAGAGACATTTTAGTGTGGAAAAAGAAACTTTAGGATTGCTGCTAGCTCTTAAATTTCCTGCAATACATGTCCACATTTTTGCAGGATGTTGATGAAGACAAATAGGAGAGGGACAAGGATAGACATTTAGGAGGATAATAGATAATTTAGAAGAGGCAAGATAAGAAATTTCGCAGATTTACTGGCTGCGAGTTGTTTGATGAGAGTGGTGCAATCCATCCAACTGGACTTTACCAGTCGAAGGGAGACGATGCGATCATAGGTTTCAAATGGATCAAGAAGAATGAGAGGTTATATGTTAACTTTGTCACTGTTACAAAGGATATCAATTGTGATTTTCTTATGACCTGCTTTGATGCTGTGATAGGAGTGGAAAGCTGATTAGACAGCTTAAAGCATGGGCTACCAAGAAAAGGATATATGGATTTGGGGGACAATATCAAATTTAAGGGCTTTAGAGAGGGAACATCAGTTTGGGATGGTGCATCAGCTTGTAAGGATGATATAGTTAAGGATTGGTTTTGGGAGGTGTGATGACGGCAGTTCTAAAGGACAGCGAGATAACACCTGAAGAGAAAGAACCGTTAACAATACTAACTACCATGGGGATCGGGGGGTAATTTGGATGGTGAGCAGTTGAGTGAGAATAGAGTTGAGAGTGCAGTCGTTTCAACAAATGCAGCAGGATTCAGATCGGCTTAATAGTTCATGGCTACTAATGGAGCAAACTCAATGAACCCAATAATTTTTAGTTGTCTGCTTTCCTATCTTGTGGAAGGCAAACAGAATTTAATATCAGAAAATTGTAGTTACTAGCCTCCAAAGGTATCCCAGGTTAAAAAAAGCCCCCTAATGGGTTACCAAAGACTTGAACCTTAAATGAGAAAAAGCCTTGTGAGGATAAGCAGAAATCATTTGGCCAGCCTTTGCATGTTTCCATTAAGAGGTTTAAATGCAGGCAGTAGAGTTGCCTTAATGTGGAGTCTGACACTCCTCATAAAAAATACTGAAAGTGCTGGCATTGTGGACACATTATTACTCAATCTCAGGGTCACTCTAGGCTTCGTGAAAGGGGAAGTCTTGTTTATTATTAGAATTAAGCAGACAGATTATTCCATCAACTTCGAGCATCCATGCACCACCACACACAGAATCGAGAAAGAAACTAGTTACAATATATCAATTCTTTGGCTGTCCGGATCAGTCTTGCATTTGTACAATAAGTCAGTTGATGCCGAAGATTTCAAGGCCGGCTGTTGTTGTGACAATCCCTCTCTGTTTCATCTTAACAGCAAGTGGCTATGGCCTGCTTCATTCCAGTCAGTCAATATTCCGTGAAAGTATTGAAAATTTGAATTTCACAAACCTCCAAAAGCAAACTACAGCACCCGACTTGTTTAATATACACCCTATGCCATGCACAGTTCTCTTTGAACTTTTTGCTGAAAGGATCGCAGGCTCTCAGAAATGCTAGTTTTCCTGCTGACAAACTACAGACTAAAAATGCCATGTTGCTATTTGTTTTGACAGAGATAACCATACAAGCAAAAGATCTGAATGGCTACATCTAACACGCATGCAAAATTGCAATTTCCACACAGAGAACCTGCTACTCAATGGCACCATGATTAATGGACTAATTAATTTTTCTGTCAATTAACATTTTAACTGGTTACTTCAAGTACTGTAGAATTAATAAATAGTCAAAGCCCTATTTCTAGCTATACTCCTTCCATTAACCTGTCTTTCAAAAGATCAATGTTGAAGGAGTTACAGTGCATTATTCATTGATGACCCTCTGGGGGGTTGTAGCAGCAGCAATGGAGCTGCTTCTCGCTCTGTTTTCTTTTCGGAGCGTACGAGTCGAAAAGAAATGCTATCAGAATTATTTCCCGTTCACAACGCTATTGATCGAAAACACTTTGCATTATTTCTTAATGGAGCATTCAGTTAACAAACTGGTCCTCAGCATTCTCACTTCTCCAGGGGAAGTGTTTGTATGTGCATTGGATAAGATGAGCAGTTTGGGAAACTGATATAATGTGTATGCGGACAATCAGGAATTACTTTTGTGGGAAGAAGATATAGAAATCAGGCAATTGACTTTAATTTGTCTCCATATACATTGCAGATTCAAAATTAAAGCCCATCAGTCCAACAAGTTTAATTTATCCCAAATTCTCCAAATGTAGCGTTACTACAGTGTTATTTGATTCCACAATTGTAAGCACATATTTTACAGTAGCAGATCTTTTTTTCCAAATACATATTCTATTCTTTTACACCCACAGCTCCATCCCATTACAAGTTTACTTCCATGGAGGTAATCTTTAAATAAAAGGAATCTTATTAAAATGAACAGCTCACTGACCTAAAGTAGCTATAGGCCAGAACAGTAATTGCATTTATAAAGGAGAATTAACCAGATGTTGAATCTTTCGCCTGCTCACCCCCGCAACACCACCCCCCCCCCTCACCCCCCCCCCCCCCCCCCCCCCCCCACCAAATCTGAAATCATTGGCACTTTCTAAATTGCACCTAAATTTAGAACTTTTGGGATTTGGCCAAATTGTGTAATTCTTGAGGAATTGTTTGTTAGGGGTTTTGGAGGTGGCTACAGGATGACTGTTCAATGAAAAAAAATGTTGGTCTTCAAGAAAGCAACAACATAGAGGAGTTTTTGATGGATGAAAGAATGGGTCTAGGACAACAGGCTGCCATTGCCCTTGGGTAGCCTAAGCTGGCTACTCGAGAGAAGTATGCTACTGTGCAGATCTGTCACTGTTCCAATGCAAAGATCATTTCCATATTTTAATTGAATTTCCATGGATCGGGGAAAACATCCTCGTGATGCATCTCGACTCTCTGATGGATGCTCCAATCTTCATGCAATGAGCCTTCCAGTTTGCCTGATGGATGACAGCTGTAGCTCACACACTGGACAGATGCTCAGGGGTCCCATGAAGGATTCCCCTATTAGGTCGCCTGCCCAGTGGAGCGTACAGGTTTCCAGCCTGATTCATTTCAACCAGTGAGGAACTGGTGGCTGAAGCAAGTTGTTGCTACGACTGCCTCAGGAAATATCACAGAAATATCACGGAAATTATTCACCAAAAAAAATGTAATTTGGTAATGTTTTATTTAACGTGTCACAAGTCATCCGCTTCAATTTCTTTTCCTTCCACACTTTTATTTCATTGCCACTGTTTGCAGTGCTTCTTAAGTGGGAGAGAATACAGAGAGAGAGAGAAAGAGAGAGAAAGAGAGACAGGCCTCAGACTTTTGAAGTTGTTGGATATTGTTGTCCCTTAAAAACTGAATTATCCCCATATTTACTGCACGACATGAGATTTCATTTTACAGTTATTACAGCAGTAATTAACTTTCAGCACATAGCGAGCATATTGAGTCATTCATCTTGAAACACTCTTTTATAAATTTAAAAGAAAAAACAGCAACTGTTGTATCATCTTCAAAATATACCCAAGGCACTCCTTGTATAGTATTTAAAAACCCATTCATAAAGCATTCACATTGGAGTCCCTGTTTCTAACACCTTCTTAGACTTTAAGTCATTAGTGTCTTTAAATTATTCACTGGAGCTTCTTCCTCGAGTTATTGTACCTGTGAACTTAGGTGTACTCTGCTTTAAGTAAGCTCTTCAGGGTTTTATCTGAACACATCTGGTCTGGGACTAATACTAATACTTCAGTCTGAGGTCATGATGTGAAGATGCCAGTGTTGGGCTGGGGTGGGCAAAATCAGAAGTGGCATAACACCAGGTTAGAGTCCAATAGGTTTATTTAATATCACTAGCTTTCGGAGCGCTACTCCTTTACAAGTGAAGGCGTCTGCTTGCCATGGGTTGTTTATTAGTTCTCATAGTAAAATCTTTCTGTTTTGCTTTCTCCCTAATCTTTGATTCACCACATCTTCTCAAATTTAATCCCTTGCATCCACAATTTAGTTTAAAATCCAACATTGCCAAAATGCTCAATAAGAGGGCAAATGGCCATTAACTTTGGCTCAATTGGTTCAACTGAAGCTTGGTGGGTAATGGAACTACCAAGTTTCCTGCCATTGATTACAGAACAAATTAAAGATGTCAGGCTCTCCTCCCTCACTGTCCCCTACCATTTTGTCACACCTCTCGCCTCCCAGCCCATGACCAACTGGATGGAAAAATTCAGTTCCTAGTTTCTCCTAATCAATCTAAACTATTGAGGATTTTAAATCTCTCTTTAATCTGCACTGCTCTAAGGAGAATAGCCCTGACTCTCTTGTCTTTCATATTAGTGAAGTCTTTCATTCCTAATCTAAGCTGTTAAATCTACTGTGAACTCTCCCGACAACCTTGACAACCTCTTACATCTCTAGTAAGATGCAACGTGATGAGCCAAAAGGCTCATCAAAGGTCGAACTGGAGTTGCTTGGATAACAATCAGATATAGGTTTTTATTGCAGGGATACTGAGACCAATTGCAGTGCTTCTGTCCTTGGACTCAGAAAAGATCACAGCTCAAAAGTGGGATTTTCGTAATCAGCTTGGCTCAGCTGTTCTGCTAAGCCATTAGGCAAGAGAACAATTAAAACTAAATTTGGAGGGGAGCAGGCTGTTTGCAGAGGCATACAGCAGATGTCAGGCTGATTTTGAAGACTGCTGTCTTCAATGTTATTAAATTGGCTCCAACTGCTTCATAAGTAGTAATGGTCTGTGACAATATTATGATTTGTAAGCCAGAACATCCTGATGGCTCACAATCTTTAAAGCTGCTTTTCCCCTTTCCCAGCCAATCGCCCAGTAAATTTGCAGTCAAATTCACATACTCCGTCTGCTCACTTGGTTATGTTTCAAATGGGATTGACAGGATCATCTCAGGATAACTTCAACAAGTACCAAAATGAAAAATTATTGAGATGTGATAATTATCAAAGAAATCTAAACAAGGCTGAATCAGTTTATATTCGTTTTATGATGTCAAGGTTGATTCACTAAAAGGTCCGAGAAACTGAGGCATCTAATCATCATTCCTTCTTAAAATTGATGATGTCTTCCTGATTACCAATAAAAGAAAGTTTACAGCGGTAGGTTTTGTCACATACAACAGAGGACAAATCTCTGAACTTAATATAAACCATTTCCAATTGAGAGGGAGATTTCTTGATCCTGATTCCTCAAATAATTTTGGGTTAGCCATCTAAGAGCATTGAGGAGCTTCCTTCTCCTAATTTAGCCTCTGGTTCTATTTGGAAAGATGTTTGTGGTATTTTTACACACAAGCTGTGCACTCGAATCATTCAATGTGCAGTTCCACACGGACATCAGACTATGTCCATGTGGTGATGCATTTACCCTCAATTGTGGGTAACTAAAAGGTACTGCAGGGAGAGAAGAAGCTTGCACATTCCAAAAGGCTTTGCAGTTTGATATGTGGTCACTGTTCTAATGTAAGCAGCCAAGTGAGTACAGTAAGGCCCCAGAAATAGCAATAGGCTGAATAATTACCCCGTAATCTATTTTAGTGTTGTTAGTTGAGGGATAAATGTTCTGGAGACCTGAGTTTGAATCCTGCCACGGCAGATAGTGGCAATGGAATTCCATCAATAAAAGTTTGGAACTAACAGTCTAATGATGATCAAGAAACTATTTTCAGTTGTTGGAAAAACTCGTCTGGCTTAATAATGTCCTTCAGGGAAGGAAATCTGCCATCCTCACCTGGTCTGGCCTGTAAACCCCTCCGAGCTCACAGCAAAGCAGTTGATTCTCAACAGCTCTGTGAAGTAGCCTAGCAAACCACTCAGTTGTATCAACTGCTGGGAATTCTCAACAAAAAAAAAACCAGACAGACCACCTGGCATTGAGCTAGGCGCCAGAAATAGCAATGGCAGAAATAGCCCTCTCAATCCTGAAAAGTCCTCCTTACTAACATCTAAGGGCTGGTGTCAGAATTGAGAGAGCTGTCTCACAGACTTGTCAAGCAATATAGTCTACTCATGGAATCATACCTGGCAGACAATGTCCCAGATACCACTATCACCTCCCTGGCTATGTCCTCTCCTACTGGCAGGACATATCTAGCAGAGGTGATGGCACCGTGATATACAGTCAGAAGGCTGTGAGTCCTCAACATTGGCTGTAGACCTCATAACATTTATGATATCAGGTTACACATGGGCAAGAATATCTTCAGGTTACCACATGCCATCCTCCCTCAGCTGATGATTCAGTACTCCTCCATGTTAACCAACACTTGGAGGAAGCATTGATGGTGGCAAAGATATAGAATATACTGTGGATGGGGATTTCAATGTCCACTGTCTCAGCAGCACTAGTGATCGAGCTGGTCAGGTCTTAAAGGGTACAGCTGCTAGACTGAGTCTGCAGCAGGTGGTGGGGGAACCAAGGAGAAGGAAAAACATTCTTGACCTCATCCTTACAATCTGCCAGCTGCAGATGCTTCTGTCCATAACAGTACCGCTAAGACAGACTATGCACAGGCCTTGTGGAGACAAAGTCCCGCCTTCTCATTGAGAATAATCTCCACCATTTATGTGACATTATCTCTGTGCTAAATGGGACAGACTTCGAACAGATCTGGCAACTCAGGACTGGGAATCCATGAGACACTGTATGCCATCAACAGCAGCAGAACTGTACTCTAACACAATTTACAAACTCATGGCCTGGCCTGTCCCTTGCTAAGCCATTACCATGAAGCCAGGGATCAACCCTGGTTCAATGGCAAGTGCAGGAAGACATGTCAGGAGCAGCACCAGAGGTAAAAACAATGACTGCAGATGCTGGAAACCAGATTCTGGATTAGTGGTGCTGGAAGAGCACAGCAGTTCAGGCAGCATCCAACCAGAAAAGATTTCTTTCGTGTCAAACAGCATAAGCAGCAAGTGAGAGCCTGAGCTAAGCGATCCCACAACCAACGGATCAGATCTAAGCTCTGCAGTCCTGCCGCATCCAGCCATGAATGGCGATAGACAATTAAATAACTCACTGAAGGAGGAGGAGTGTCCACAAATATCCCCATCTTTAATGATGGGACAGCCCAACACATTCGTGCAAAAGATAAGGTGGAATCATTCATAACCATGTTCAGCCAGTAGTGTTGAGTGAATGATCCATCTTGGCATCCTCCAGTATTTCCCAGCATCACAGATGCTTCAGAAAATTAAGTTCACTCCACTGATATCAAGTAATGGTTGGAGGCCCAGGATACTGCAAAGGCTATGGGCCCTGATGTCTTGTGCTCCAGAACTTGTTGCAGCCCTACCCAAGCTGTTCCAGAACAGTTACCCCACTGGCATCTATCTGAAAATTTAGAAAACTGCCCAGGTACACCCTGTACACAAAAAGCCGGACCAATCCAGCCTGACCAATTACCGCCTACTCTCGATCATCAGTGAACTGATTAAAGATGTCATCAACAATGCTATCCAATATTACCTACTCAGCGACACCCAGTTTTGATTCCACCAGGACCAATCAGCTCCTGACCTCAATATAGCCTTGGTTTGATCATGCTCACAAGTGTTGAATTCTAGAGGTGAGAGTGACTGGCCTTGACAACAGGGCTGCTTTTGACCAAGTGTGGCATCAAGGAGCCCTGGCAAAACTGGAATCTATGGATGTGGGGGGGGGGGGAGGCAAACTCTCTGCTGGATGGAGTCATACCTGGGACATAGGAAGATGATGTTGTTGACAGAGATCAGTCATCTCAGTCATCCCTGGAGGAGTTCTTCAGATACTGTCTTATGCCCAACCATCTTCAGTTGTCAATGACCTTCCCTCCATCATAAAGTCAGAAGTGGGGATGCTTGCTTTTGTTTGCACAGTCTTCAGCACCATTCGCAACTCCTCTGATGCTGAAATAATCCATGTTCAAATGCAACAAGATCTGGACAATATCCATACTTTGGCTGACAAATGGCACACTAAAATGCCAGACAATGAGCATTTCTAATAAGAGACAATCTAACCATTGACCCTTGACATTCAATAGCATTACTGAATCCCCCTATTATCAATATCCAAGGAACTCAACTGGACTCACCACATAAATACAAGAGCAGGTCAGAGTCTAAGAAGACTGCAGTGAGTAACTCACTTTCTGACTCCCCAAAACCTGTCCACTACCTTCAAGGCACAAGTCAGGAGTGTGATGGAATACTCCTGATGTACCTGGGTGGATGCAGCTCCAACAATACTCAAGATGCTTGACACCATCTTGACACCCGCTTGATAGGCACCACATCCACAAGCATCCACTCCCTCCACCACCGACGCTCAGTAGCAGTAATGTGCACTATCTACAAGATGCATTCCAGAAATTTGCCCCGGATCCAGAGGCAGCACACTCCAAACCCACACCGACTTCCATCTAGAAAGACAAGAACAGAAGATACATGGGACCACCACCAACTGCAAGTTCCCCTCCAAATCGCACACTGTGCTGACTGGGAAATATATTGCTGTTCTTTCAGCGTCATTAGGTCAGAATCTTGGAATTACCTCCCTCATGGCATTGTGGGTCTACCTACAATATGTGGACTACAGTGGTTCAAGAAGGCAGCTCACCACCACCTTCTTGAGGCCCAGCCTGTGATGCCCATGTCCATGAGAGAATAAAAAATATGTTAGCCAAGATACTGGTGAGGAATCCAATTCTTCAAGCAAATGCTGTTGGATCCTTAAAGTCCACCTGAGCAAGCTGGCAGGGTTTTTATTCAATGCCTTCGACTAAAGGCAGCACTTCTCACAATGCAGAGTTCCCTCCGTACTGAAACATCAGACTCAAATATAATTGGCCGGCAACTCTTAGAAGTAAGGACTTTCTTAATCAAGATCTTAATGCGGGTCAAAAGCAGAAACCAAGTACCACTGAGGTCCCTGCCAGGTTCCCAGAGCCTAATAGGGCTTGTGCTCTCCCCCACCACCCCCACCACCCCACCCCCGCTAATGTCTTTCCTTGTAAAGGAATTATTTTGAATTATGGACTGAAATGAGAAAAGAACTTTTACACAAGCACAGAGAATGCCAGAGGATTTCTGCATGGTTTGAAATCCGCTGTGGTGTCGCAGCAATGGTTGAGGTGTAATTTGTAGACAAACTGGAGTGAAAGAGTTGCATATGCATGGAGGTTTGATTGGCACAAGTGGTCTACGGTCTAGTGACCCATTATCTGTGACAAATGTCTTCTGCCTGCCAACAACTATTTGACTGGTTCTCAGGTAGCTGAATTGTCCAGGCTATGAGCAAGATACAGAGAAGTTTTCAAAGCTCCACCAGATCAGGAACTCTCTTTCTCTCTCTTGCTCTCTCTCTATTTTATATATATTATATATATATTCTCTGCAGTAAAAGCAACTGTAAGCCTGAAGAAAATTGATTTATTTTCCCTCCAGCAGTTTATGTAATATGTAACTAATAATTATAACTCAGGGACAACTTATGAGTGTGTACCAGCCCCTGTGTCTCCTGAAAGCAAGTAAAAACATTCGGAGATGGAAAACCATGAAGTAGCATTCTGAACAAGAAGAAATACCACTTCAGCAGATCCTGTAAACAAAGACCACTGAAATGCTTTCACAGTTTTCCCACCATCTATAACTCCCGTTTTTTTTCATGCGTGTGTGTGTGTGTGTGAAGGGAATTTGAATTTTAATTAGTTGTGTTATATGCCGAAGATTTGGATTGGTTTGCCTGCAGTTAAAATCAAACTAATTACAGAACAACCTTGGTTATCCGAACATCAATTATCCAAATCTCGGATTATCCAAACACGATCTCAATGTCCTGTAAAAATGGCATTAGGCAACTCTGCATTCAGTTATCAGTTAAACAGCATTATGGCGTGTTCAGATAACCGGCACTCATAAATTACCACTTGTTTACAATCAGATCTGTTATCTGAACAAAATATTCCATGCCTGTCTCATTGGGATAATCAAGGCTCTACTGTACTTGTAATGTATACCATATATATTTGAGTAATAATTGAATTTTTCTGAAGACTTTTTAAGGTTAAATTTATGGGTTGACTATTACAGGGATACTACATTTGAGGGGCTAAAATTCATGCCCATCAAAATTCATACTGTATCGTTAGCAGAAACCCAAATGATGTGTAAATGAATTTTTAAAAAACACAAGAATTACAGTAATTCTGAAAACCTGGAATGGATCATAATGGCCGGTGGACTGGAAGACGTGGAATGGAGCAGTACAGCTAGCATACCGGAAATCCAGAGCGGAGTGCAACAGGCAGGCACACTGACTCATAAATGTTGATCTGATATCTGTGAAGAACTAAGTTCAAATTTTACAAGAGATATATGGAAAATTCCAGATTTTGTGACCAAAAATAGGGAGTTGACTTTGACATGAAATCAACTATTACTTGAGTATATGTGGTCGTAAATTCTGTTAAGAGCAGAAAACTTGTCAATGCTTTCTATCAGTCTGGGTCTAGAAGACTTGCAAATTGGAGAATTCTGCATAGTTTTAAGGATCTTTAACATTTTGCGATGATTCTAGGAATAGTGGGCCTTGATTTCCAGTGTGCTGCCCTGGTGGGCGTGACAAATGTATAGATACACAAATGGCTTATACAGTGATCTCAGCATCACAACATCGAGAGGAGATGCTGTATTTGGATCTTGTTCTGTATTGTTTGTAATATAAATGCAATTGTAAAATACTCACGTCAAGCTACCCACCGATTTCACTGGGTGTAGGTAAATGGCTCAGCCAAACAAGTTTGTAAACATACATTCAATCTGGGTGGGCATTGTGAAGTTTACCACCCTATCCAAAACATGCTTTATAACTAATGGTCCAAGGAAACTGATCGTATTTCTACTTAGAAAGACAGAATGATAGCAATGACTTGTGTTGAGCATGTAATACTGTAATAAATATCTGATGCTTGATCAAGGACAACACAGATTCACAAGGTGTAATAGAAGTGATAGGACACTAAGCTGGTAGGTCAACTGCATGTGATTTCAAAGCTTTTTATGTTTACTGTACACTTCTTCCACTTATAGGAATCTCCATGCATGTAGGTATAAGCTATTTGTTGTGCATAAATGCATAATGTTACAACGCTGTAACAGGTTCAACCAATATATGTTACATTTAATCTGCAGGTAAGCAAGTACCATATGATCACATTCATCTGGTTAAACACTGTTTTCAGATATCTAACCAATCCAGTCTCAACAAGGTGGCTGCCCCACTTACTAACTTGGAACTGAATACTATAATATCACAATAATAACAACTTGCATTTAGATAGCACCTTTAGCATAGTAAACCATCCCAAGGTACTTCAGAGGAGCATTAATATACAACATTGCACTCAGTCATGACGTATTAGGGCAGCTAACCAAAAGCTTGGTTAAAGAGATAAGTTTTATGGACCATATTAAAGGAGGAAAGAGGTAAAGGGGCAAAGAGGTTTAGGGGGTGAATTCTAGAATGTAGGATTTTGGAAGAATCATTGATGCATCCAGTACAGAAGAAGCTATTCAGCCCATCAACTGAACTATTCTATATCTACACAAGTCCCACTATGTGTAGATATAGAATAGTTCATGACACTTGGCCATGACACTTGTTATGACATTTCAAGTGCTCATTCAAGAACCTTTTAAAGTTTATGAGGTTTCCAGCTTCAATTACCATCCCAGGCAGTGCATTCCAAATTCTCACTCACCACTGGGTGAAAAGGCTTTTTACTAAGTCCCATACAAACCTCCTTTCACCTTAAAATTATGCCTCTCAATTTTCTATAGAGTACCACGTGGAGGCCAACTTGCAGTACACTGGAATAATAAAGACTCGAGGTAGAGAAAGTGTGCATGCAAGTTTCAGGGACAACTGAGCAGAGGAAGGAGTGAAATTTGACAGATCATGGAAGTAGAAATAGGCTGTCTTGGTGGTGCCATGAAAATTTGGCTAGAAGCTCAGTTCAGGGTCAAGTGTGACACCAAGGTTGCAACCTGGTTCAGTGTCATGGAGTTTCCAAGTAGATTGATGGAGTCTGTGGCTAAGGGGTGGAATTTGTGGTAGGAGCTGAAAACAATAGCTTGTGTCTTGCCAATGCCTAATTGGAGGAAATTTCTGCTCATCCAATACCCGAGATGGTACGAGTAGCTGGATATTTTGGAGACCGTGAACAGGTTGAGTAAAGTGATGATGTAATAGAGTTGCATGTGATTGTTACCACATTTGTAGAAGTTGCCTTTCTGTTCCTGGATGATGTTATTGAGGGATATCATGTAGATGAGAAAAAGAAGAAAAGAAATGATCAATCTTTAAGGATACCAAAAGTAAAGGTTTGGGAAGAGAAGCCATTGCAAATGTTTTTTTCTGGCTTTCACTGTATATAAAGCAGTTTCTTCTATTATAAACCTTTATCATTTGATCTTATATAAGGTTGATCGAATATTGGATTCTATGATTTCAAGTAAACCTGTTGGACTATAACCTGGTGTTGTGTGACTTCTGACTTAGTCTACCCCATCAGTTCTTGATCCAATATTGCTTCTTCTTTCCTAAGTTATAAGCACTGGTATTGAATCGGATTTTCAAGAATAGGTAGTGTCAGAAGGACACACACTCTTAGCTCTATGAAAATCAGAGTCAAAGGGTGTGGTGCTAGAAAAGCACAGCCGGTTAGGCAGCATCCGAAGAGCAAGTGAATCGACATTTCAAGCATAAGCCCTCATTCGTGATGAAGAGCTTATGCTCAAAACATCGACTCTCCCGCTCCTCGGATGCTGCCTGACCAGCTGTGCTTTTTCAGTATCACACTCATCAACTCTGATCTCCAGCGCCTGCAGTGCTCACTTTCTCCAATGTCAAAATCAGACAGCAAATTGTAGTATGCAAGTTTCTTTTTTATGAATTGCCACGTTATTGGTTGATTTGCACAACACTGCTATCAACATCACAAAAAAGGCATCTAAACTGTCTTATGATTTTCATGAAGTTGATGCATTTGTGTTAGTTGACCATTAGACTCATCACAAAAAGTTAAATCTGACATTTAACAGATTAAGTAGTGACAAAACATTTATTAATAATTACGAGGCAATCTTCTTTGACCAAAAGTGAATAATAATAATGTGTAGTCTCAGTCCTTCAGGCTCAGGATTACTAACATTTTTTTTAAAAATGTCAAGTATAAAACCTTTTTTAGATTTTCACTGTTTGTTGCTTTTGGCAGTTATAACATTATTTGGTTTACAGAGTATTCGAGAAGATTTGTAATTCAGGTTATGGATGAAGTTGCTGACTTGCTCACTGAGTTGATAAGTTTGTTCGCAGACATTTTGTCACCAGGCTAGGTAGCATCATCAGTGTGCCTCCGGTGAAGTGGTGGTGTTCTGTCTTGCTTACTATATATGTATCTGGGTCTGCTGGGGTTGATGGTGTTATTTTCAATTTTGTTGCTAGTTCTGTTTCTTAGTGGTTGGTATATGGGGTCTAAATTTATGAGGTAAAAACAATGACTGCAGATGCTGGAAACAAGATTCTGGATGAGTGGTGCTGGAAGAGCACAGCAGTTCAGGCAGCATCCAAGTAGCTTTGAAATCGACGTTTCGGGCAAAAGCCCTTCATCAGGAATAAAGGCAGTGAGCCTGAAGCGTGGAGAGATAAGCTAGAGGAGGGTGGGGGTGGGGAGAAAGTAGCATAGAGTACAATGGGTGAGTGGGGGAGGGGATGAAGGTGATAGGTCAAGGAGGAGAGGGTGGAATGGATAGGTGGAAAAGAAGATAGGCAGGTAGGACAAGTCTGGGCAAGTCATGGGGACAGTTACTGAGCTGGAAGTTTAGAACTAGGGTGAGGTGGGGTAAGGGGAAATGAGGAAACTGTTGAAGTCCACATTGATGCCCTGGGGTTGAAGTATTCCGAGGCAGAAGATGAGGCGTTCTTCCTCCAGGCGTCTGGTGGTGAGGGAGCGGTGGTGAAGGAGGCCCAGGACCTCCATGTCCTCGGCAGAGTGGGAGGGGGAGTTGAAATGTTGGGCCACGGGGCGGTTTGGTTGATTGGTGTGGGTGTCCCGGAGATGTTCCCTAAAGCGCTCTGCTAGGAGGCGCCCAGTCTCCCCAATGTAGAGGAGACCGCATCGGGAACAAGGGATACAATAAATGATATTAGTGGATGTGCAAGTAAAACTCTTGATGGATGTGGAAGGCTCCTTTAGGGCCTTGGATAGAGGTGAGGGAGGAGGTGTGGGCGCAGGTTTTACAGTTCCTGCGGTGGCAGGGGAAAGTGCCAGGATTGGAGGGTGGGTTGTTTGAGGGCGTGGACCTGACCAGGTAGTCGCGGAGAGAACGGTCTTTGCGGAAGGCGGGAAGGGGTGGGGAGGGAAATATATCCCTGGTAGTGGGGTCTGTTTGGAGGTGGCGGAAATGTCGGCGGATGATTTGGTTTATGCGAAGGTTGGTAGGGTGGAAGGTGAGCACCAGGGGCGTTCTGTCCTTGTTACGGTTGGAGGGGTGGGGTCTGAGGGCGGAGGTGCGGGATGTGGACGAGATGCATTGGAGGGCAACTTTAACCACGTGGGAAGGGAATTTATGGTCTCTAAAGATGGAGGCCAGTTGGTGTGTTCTGTGGTGGAACTGGTCCTCCTGGGAGCAGATCCGGCGGAGGCGGAGGAATTGGGAATACGGGATGGCATTTTTGCAAGAGGTAGGGTGGGAAGAGGTGTAATCCAGGCAGCTGTGGGAGTCAGGGGGTTTGTAAAAAATGTCAGTGTCAAGTCGGTCGTCATTAATGGAGATGGAGAGGTCCAGGAAGGGGAGGGAGGTGTCAGAGATGGTCCAGGTAAATTTAAGGTCAGGGTGGAATGTGTTGGTGAAGTTGATGAATTGCTCAACCTCCTCACGGGAGCACGAGGTGGCGCCAATGCAGTCATCAATGTAGCGGAGGAAGAGGTGGGGAGTGGTGCCGGTGTAATTACAGAAGATCAACTGCTCTACATAGCCAACAAAGAGACAGGCAAAGCTGGGGCCCATATGTGTGCCCATGGCTACCCCTTTGGTCTGGAGGAAGTGGGAGGATTCAAAGGAGAAATTGTTAAGGGTGAGGACCAGTTCAGCCAAACGAATGAGAGTGTCGGTGGAAGGGTACTGTTGGGGACGTCTGGAGAGGAAAAAACGGAGGGCTTGATGGCCCTGTTCATGGCGGATGGAGGTGTAGAGGGATTGGATATCCATGGTGAAGATGAGGCGTTGGGGGCCAGTGAAACGGAAGTCTTGGAGGAGGTGGAGGGCATGGGTGGTGTCTCGAACGTATGTGGGGAGTTCCTGGACTAGGGGGGATAGGACAGTGTCGAGGTAGGTAGAGATGAGTTCAGTGGGGCAGGAGCATGCTGAGACAATGGGTCGGCCAGGGTGGTCAGGCTTGTGGATTTTGGGAAGGTGGTAGAACCGGGCAGTGCGGGGTTCCCGGACTATGAGGTTGGAAGCTGTGGGTGGGAGATCTCCTGAGGTGATGAGGTTCTGTATGGTCTGGGAGATTATGGTTTGGTGATGGGGGGGTGGGGTCATGGTCGAGGGGGCAGTAGGAAGAGGTGTCCTCGAGTTGACGTTTGGCTTCAGCGGTGTAGAGGTCAGTGCGCCAGACTACCACTGCGCCCCCTTTACCCGCTGGCTTGATGGTGAGGTTGGGATTGGAGCAGAGGGATTGGAGGGCTGCGCGTTGTGAGGGTGAGAGGTTGGAATGGGGGAGGGAGGTAGACAGGTTGAGGCGGTTAATGTCCCGGCGGCAGTTGGAAATGACGAGGTCGAGGGCAGGTAATAGGCCAGCGCGGGGTGTCCAGGTGGATGCAGTGTGTTGGAGGTGGGCGAAGGGGTCCTCGGAAGGTGGGCGGGAGTCCTGTTTGTGAAAGTAAGCTCGGAGGCGGAGTCGACGGAAGAATTGTTCGACATCACGGCGTGTATTAAATTCATTGATGCGTGGACGGAGGGGGATGAAGGTGAGTCCTTTGCTGAGGACTGATCGTTCGTCCTCAGTGAGGGGGAGGTCTGGGGGGCTGGTGAAAACCCGGCAGGGCTGGGAGCTGGGATCTGGTGTGGGTGTAGAGCTGGGAGTGGGGGTGGAACCTGTAATTGGAGTAGGTGTGATGGTGGGGGGAATGGGGGTGGAGTCATGAGCAGGGGTAATGTTCCCTTTGGGGTTCTGGGGGGTGGGGATAGTGACAGTGGGGTCTGTGGGGGGGGCGTGTCAGCAGGATGCAGGTGAGTGGCGCTGGTGGGGGCGGAAGTGGTGGTGCCCACGGCAGTAGGGGTGGCGGAAGTCACTGAGCATATGGCATCAGCGATGATGTGAAGTGCAGAAGTGGTGTCAGGTGTGATGCATGAGGAATTGTGAGGGGTGGTGTACTACATCCTCAGGAGAATTCATACTCTCAACAAACAGTATTTCAAATTCATCTTAAACATAAAAAACTGTAAGTACAACAAACTTTTATCCACCCACCTCCTTAACCAGCGCTCCTCAAACATTCCAGAAGATTCCCCTGGCCTCGGAACCTATTCCACCATTAGCCATGCGGCTGATGCAGCTACCACCCCCACGCTGATTGATGATGTCATTTCTGCCCCCATCATGGCCACTCCCACAACCACTTCCACCCCTCACAATTCCTCATGCATCACACCTGACACCACTTCTGCACTTCACATCATCGCTGATGCCCTCCAATGCATCTCGTCCACATCCTGCACCTCCGCCCTCAGACCCCATCCCTCCAACCGTAACAAGGACAGAATGCCCCTGGTGCTCACCTTCCACCCTACCAACCTTCGCATAAACCAAATCATCCGCCGACATTTCTGCCACCTCCAAACAGACCCCACCACCAGGGATATATTTCCCTCCCCACCCCTTTCCGCCTTCCGCAAAGACCGTTCCCTCCGCGACTACCTGGTCAGGTCCACGCCCCCAAACAACCCACCCTCCAATCCTGGCACATTCCCCTGCCACTGCAGGAACTGTAAAACCTGCGCCCACACCTCCTCCCTCACCTCTATCCAAGGCCCTAAAGGAGCCTTCCACATCCATCAAAGTTTTACTTGCACATCCACTAATATCATTTATTGTATCCATTGCTCCTGATGCGGTCTCCTCTACATTGGGTAAACTGGGCGCCTCCTAGCAGAGCGCTTTAGGGAATATCTCTGGGACACCCGCACCAATCAAACACACCGCCCCGTGGCCCAACATTTCAACTCCCCCTCCCACTCTGCCGAGGACATGGAGGTCCTGGGCCTCCTTCACCACCGCTCCCTCACCACCAGACGCCTGGAGGAAGAACGCCTCATCTTCTGCCTCGGAACACTTCAACCCCAGGGCATCAATGTGGACTTCAACAGTTTCCTCATTTCCCCTTACCCCACCTCACCCTAGTTCTAAACTTCCAGCTCAGTAACTGTCCCCTTGACTTGCCCGGACTTGTCGTACCTGCCTGTCTTCTTTTCCACCTATCCATTCCACCCTCTCCTCCTTGACCTATTACCTTCATCCCCTCCCCCACTCACCCATTGTACTCTATGCTACTTTCTCCCCACCCCCACCCTCCTCTAGCTTATCTCTCCACGCTTCAGGCTCACTGCCTTTATTCCTGATGATGGGCTTTTGCCCGAAACGTCGATTTCGAAGCTACTTGGATGCTGCCTGAACTGCTGTGCTCTTCCAGCACCACTAATCCAGAATCTAACTCTATGTGTTTGTTAATCAAGTTCCAGGTTGAGTGCCAGGTTTCCAGGAATTCTTGTGAAAGTCTCTGTTTGGCTTGTCCTAGGTTGTATACATTGTCCCAGTCGAATTGGTGTCCTTCATTGTCCATGTATGTGGATACAGGTGATAGCTGGCCATGCCTCTAGGTGGCTAGTGGGTGTTTGCGTACTCTGGTGGCTAATTTCCTTCCTAATTACCCTATGAAGTGCTTTTGATAGTCTTTACATGGTATTTTGTGTATAACGCTGATCCTGTTGGTTGTGGGCAAGGGATCTTTTATATTTGTTAGTAGCTGTCACAATGTGGTGATTGGTTTGTGAGATACCATGATATCCAGGTGTTGGAGTCGTCTGGTTGTCATTTCTGATATGTTCTTAATGTATGGTCAGTATGTCTGGGCATGTTGAGTCTTCCTGTTGTGGTCTACCATGTAGGTATTGGCGGACTACACTTTTTGGCTACCCACTGTTTCTGAAGGTGTTGTGTAAGTGTCCTTCTACTGCTTTGTGCAGCTCGCTCGAACAATGAGCATTGTGAAACATCTGCAAACAAACTTACCAGCTCAGCGAGCAAGTCAACAACCTCATTATTTGATTTTCCAAGGAAGCTACTTGGTGCTTAAAGTGGACAAAATGAATCAGACAAAATGTATCCCTGGAAGTCACAGGATTACACTTGTAGATTCAGCCAGTATTGAGACTATAAAGTACATGTCCCAAGCAGAAATTGCAAACAAACTTTTGAAATCCAATGAACATATCATAGAATCCCTACATTTGGAGTCCACACCAACCCTCCAAAGAGCATACTATACTATAATCCTGCTTTTCCATTGGCTAATCTAGCTAGCCTGCACATCTCTGGATGGGGACACTATGGGGATTTCAACATGGCCAATCTACCTAACCTGCACGTCTTTGGATTGTGGAGGAAACTTGAACACCCGAAGGAAACCTACACAGACTCAGGGAGAATGTGCAAACTCCACACAGACAATTGCCTGAGAGTGGAATTGAACCTACGCCCCTGGTGCTATGAGATAGCAATGCTAACTACTGAGCACCATCTGCCCAAGGATAAACAGAAACTCCTTGACAATAGTTGCTTTGGAGTTGTCACAAGCTCTTATCTCAATAAATTCCTGAGAGGATGACAGCCAGCTAAGCTAATGGCTGTGACAGTAAAACAAAAGGTAAATGACCTCAACTACAAGACAATGAATGTGCCTGTACCCCAAGCTGAAGTTAACCAAAACCTAATGTGGAAACATGGTTTGGGAACAGTAGTCATTTTAAGCTTTGATCTGTATTCAGTTCTGGCTGTGAGCAGCCATTTTGTGTGGCAACGATAAGAGAAACAGTTTGAAGCAGTCACTGCTCCTCAATAGGGCAATAAGAGGAGGATATCCAAGACAGTTCTTTTGAACGAGGCAACTAACAGCCTGCAAAGCAGCAAAAAGTGTCAAAAAAGCCTCCAGGACCTCGCTCCCAAACACTTATTCTGTTCATTCCAATTGTGGGAGCAACCTCCAATTAGTCAGCTGCAGAAATCACCATAGTTTTGAATCTGGAAGCAATGATAATAGACACTGATCTCATCTTCATCAACAGCTTTTATCCTTACTCAACTTCAAGTCTATGAATCTATATTTTAGCCAATACCTTTATCACATTTTTACTTCACTAATTCCCAGCAATAGTTATGAAATAAACTAGTTTGGGTTAGTAAAGTTATAGATTATCAGATCAGCCATCATGTCATTGACTTGAGGGGCTGAATGGCCTACTTCTGTTCCTTCATCACATGGTCTTATGCTCTTTGTAATCTTTTATCCTGTCAACAGCTTAAAGCCATTCTGTGGGTAATTAATACATTGACATGTTTGAAAACTAAATGGGTTTAGACAGATTTGTATGCAAACACAAAGCTTGCACTATCTTTGTTGAATTTTATTCAGCTTTTAATACCACACATCCACTTAAGCTTATTAGAAAATCTTGATGTTAATCCTGTTGTACCATTCAGGAAAAGTAATTTCCATCACAATGGCATCTAACGAATGTTAAGTTTGGGGATTTACACAGAGTTTATTTAAATGGACAAAGGTTATCCTCGGCTGTGTATTGCCATCTTTTCACTCTCTTTGTGAATGATTATCAACCTGAGTGTGATGACATATTAATCTTAAAATATGTTGCTGCTATGGTATTTGATGAACTGACCTCTCTTGATGAAACCTACTCTCAAAGTATTGTGCCAAAAGACTCTTTTGAGGAAGGGTCACGCGACCCGAAACGTTAACTCTGATTTCTCTCCACTGATGCTGCTGGACCTGCTGAGCTTTTCCAGCAATTTTTTTATTGAGCCAAAAGTAAAGTGTACCATGAGCAATAAGGATCACACCCTTGTTTCATTGTTACTGCTGGATGCCTTCAGGGAAGAGGCTAGAAATGCTGCTGGAGCCTCCACCCTATTCCTCCCTGTCAAACCATTCCACCCCACTCCCACCGGCCCTGAGGATCTCACTCCCCACCCCTCCCTCTCCAGAACACCACACAGTAACCCCCCACATGGAAGTCAACAGACCCTCATCAGATCCTCGTGGATATCTCCTGCCCATCCAAACAAATCCTAAACACTGCTCCCCACCACCCCCCCCCCCCCCCCCCACTTTCTCACCTTGTGCCCTGGTATTCTACATACTTGGCATCCTACTTATCAGAGCTGAAAAATATGTTGCTGGAAAAGCGCAGCAGGTCAGGCAGCATCCAAGGAGCAGGAGAATCAACCTTTCGGGCATCAGCCCTTCTTCAGACCATCGCCGACTGATTTTATCCTACTTATCAGACCCTTTACCTACCTGGCACCCCACCTAATTGTCACTTTGTCCTCTATTTTTTTGGCACCCTATTCACCTGGTATATGACCTATCTGGCACCCTTGCCCCCCAATGCACCAACTAACAACACCCGGCGAAAGTGAGTACTGCAGATCAGAGTCGAGATTAAAGTGGTGCTGGAAAAGCACAGCAGGTCAGGCAGCATCCGAGGAGCACCTATTGGGTGTATAGTCCACATTTCCGAAAGAACTCTGATGGGAATCTCCTGTCAGAAATGTGGAGCTCTCAATGGAAAAAGGAAAGAGCAGAATGGAAATCTGAGTGCGATTGCCACTCTTCAGAATGAATTATATTGAATTCAAAATTTTAGCTATGTTTCTCTCTCCACCTCCAGCATTTTTTGCTTTTATCTGATATCTTCAGCATCTGTAGTAATTTGTTCTGCTTGGAGCATTTGGGATTGTTAGCTTTGTGTACATTCTACAGAGGATTCATAGAGAGTGCCCTGAGCTGCTGCGTTACTGCTTGGTTTGGGAATTGCACCGTCTCAGATCATAAGACCGTACAACCGCTAGTGAGGACAGCTGAGAAGATCATCGGGGTCTCTCTTCCCTCCATTACAGACATTTACTCCTCACACTGTATACAAAAGGCTAAGAGCATTATGGAAGACCCCACCCACCCCTCACTCACTCAAACTCTTCTCCCTCCTGCCACCTGGTTAGAAGATACTGGAGCATTCGGTCTCTCACGGCCAGACTGTGCAACTGTTTCTTTCCCCAAGCCATCAGGCTCCTTAACACTGTATGATTGGACTCTTTGCCATCTGAAATTCTTTGCACGACTTTGAATTGCTGCTATTGAACAAGGTCTATTGTTTATCATTCTTCTATTATATTGTAACTTGCGTGTTTTGCATGTCGTGTCGTTATAGATTAGATAGATAGATTCCCTACAGTGTGGAAACAGGCCCTTTGGCCCAAGAAGTCCACACCGACTTTCCAAAGAGTAACCCACCCAGACCCATCCTCCTCTGGCTAATGCACCTTACACTATGGGCAATTTAGCACGGCCAATTCACCTGACCTACACATTTTGGATTGTGGGAGGAAACTGGAGCACCCGCAGGAAAGCCACGCAGACATGGGGAGAATGTGCAAACTCCACACAGACAGTCACCCGAGGCTGGAATCGAACCTGGGATCCTGGTGCTGTGAGGCTGCAGTGCTAACCACTGAGCCACTGTGCTGTTATGATCATGTAGTTTGTGTTGTCCATGTAGTACACTCAGTATTGGAGGAACGCTGTCTCATATTTACTGTATCAGTTGTATATGGAAGAAATGACAAATAAAAAAAAGCCTCTCTCTCTCTCTCTTTCTGTCTCAGTGAGGTCTCTGAACCAGAACACTCTGGTTTAAATCTCACTCCCACTGACTGTGACTTCACTGACATCTGATACTGATTCATAATCACTTTGTTCATTTTGAACTGAATACCTTTGTAAGTAAAGTTAGTAAGTTTGCTGATGACACAAAGGTTGGTGAAGTTGTGGATTGTGGGGAGGGCTGTTGTAGGTTGCAACAAGACATTGTCAGGGTGCAGGGCTGGGCTGAGAAGTGGCAGATGGAGTTCAACCTGGAAAAGTGTGAAGTGATTCATTCTGGAAGGTTGAATTTGAGTGCAGATTATAGGGTTAAAGGCAGGATTCTTGGCAGTGTGGAGGAGTAGAGATACCTTGGGGTCCATGTTCTTAGATCCCTCAAAGTTGCCACCTAAGTTGATAGGGTTGTTAAGAAGGCGTATGGTACATTGGCTTTCATTAGTGGGGGTGGGGGTTCAGTTTAAGAGCCACAAGATAATGCTGCAGCTCTATAGAGCCCTGGTTAGACCATACTTGAAATGTTGTATTCAGTTCTGGTCAGTTATAGGAAGGATGTGGAAGCTTTAGAGAGGGTGTAGAGGAGATTTACCAGGATGCTGCCTGGACTGGAGGGCAGGTCTTATGAAGAAACGTTGAGCGAGCTGGGGTTTTTCCTCATTGGAGTGAAGAAGGATGAGAGGTGACTTGATAGAGGTGTACAGGATGATGAGTGGCATAGATAGAGTGGATAGCCAGAGACTTTTTCCTAGGGTAGAAATGGCTATCACGAGGGGGCATAATTTTAAGGTGATTGGAGGAAGGTTTAGGGGTGATGTCAGAGGTAGGTTCTTTACACAGAGTGTGTTGGGTGTGTGGAATGCACTGCCAGTGATGGTAGTACCATGAGATACATTCAGGACATTTAAATGACTCTTGGATAGGCACATGGTTGATAGTAAAATGAAGGGTACGTAGGTAGTTTGATCTTAGAGCAGGATATAAGGTTGGCACAACACGGAGGTCCGAAGAGCCTGTACTGTGCTGCACTGCTCTATGTTCCATGTTCTAAAGTTAGGTTCCCATTTGCTAGCTCACAGCACTTTCCACCTATAAACCTGCTTTGAAGGGTCCCTGTAACCTTAGATCTTTGTACTACTGGCATTGAAAACCAATTTAAGATTGACATATGGGTCCACAGTTTTGACAAACCCATTGGATGAATGATAGACCGTAAGTGTAAAAACTTGCCATATTTCTATGGGTAAACACAAACAAAATTAATGGATGGTCTTCTTTCCTCTATACAACTAAAAGGGAGCCATTTGTCAAGATCTAGTCAACAGTCCAGCACTCCAATACAATAACAGGGATAGCTTTGTTCCATTTTATCTAGAGTGGGGATTAAGGACTTTGAAGAGTTTTGGTTTGCAATGATCAAGCTAAGGACTGTTATGTCACAGTAGTTGTCCTCTTAGACAAACTATAGTGCTAGGGACAATGCAAGTGTGTAAGTTTAATATTGCTGGAAAGAAATTGATTATGTTTCAATACTGATCTCTTATTTAGTTCCCTTACAACATTCTTCAAAATTAACTTTTCTTTGATGAACCTGTCTCTTCAGAACCACATCTAACTGTAAATCATTATTAAATTTCTTTATTCTCTCCATGTCTTCCATTATCCTATGCTAACTTTTCCAATAAGGAATCTGGAAAAGCAGATTTGAAAACATGCTACACTTCTTGTTACATGCGTTACCACACATTTATGTTTGGTCTTTTATTGTAGATGAGGACAGCACTCATTTATTATTTTGCAGAACACTGCTGTTTGTATTTGGATTAAGTTTGTCAGGTAATGCATTTTGAGAAAACAGGGTTTTTTTAATGATCATAATACCTAATTAAAACAAATGGAGCAGATACAAATATTAGAATGAAAAATGACATGTCACTGTTGACTTGCACCTCTTTTACTGATTAAATGATGGTAATATTTTATGTATATCAACACTTGCTTATTTGACCCTGTCCCTTAAAATATGGGTGCAGAGGGACTGCTGTTTCATACTTAGTAATAACAATGAAAATTCTCCAGTCCAACTAACTGGTTAGTTTGATTCACAGTGAACCCAATTTCTATTTGTACCAGTGCTGTGGAAATTCAACATTTAAAGGAAGCCATGCAAACCCTGAGCATCTCCCAACAATCTCTTTTTCTTTTTGTCCTTGCTTCAAGAAAGTGGCCTCTATCCATCATGTTCTGTGTTACAAGGCAGTCTGCACAGCCGGGTTGGGCTCTTCAGTGTGTAACAGAGACTCAAAGAGCAGAAAATGAGATTGGCTCCCCAAACCTAAACCCCATAATCCCACATTTATGGCTGTGCACAGTGTCGTCTGTCTCTATAACACAAATTAAAGACGATGGTTGATCTTCCTGAAACCACATAAATGAAACCACATATTGAAGCCTCAGGAGCAACATATACATCTATTTCTATGTCAAGATTTTGATTCTTGATGAACGTTTGGTTCCAAATTTCAGACCCGTCCATCAATATTGTGTGGAAGCAGTGGCAGAATGGTAATGACACTGAAAGCAACAAATGCTGGCAATCACAGCAGGTCAGACATCATCTTGGGCAGAGAGTAAGCTCATGTTTCGAGTCTAGATGACCTATCATCAAGCTGAGCTGAAGTGTGGAGGAGACAGCATTTATGCTATAGTGAGTAAGGGATTGAAGGGGGTAGGTGGGTGTGTGTTGGGTAGTGGGTGCAGGATGCTTATTGCACAGACTGGAGGTATTCTGCAAAGCGCTCACCCAGTCTGCCCTTTGCAGAGCACCTCCAGTCTTTGTGCAACATGACCGTAGCCTTCCTGTAGCTGGTCCTTTTGACACAGCATCCTGCTCACATGCCCACGCGTCTGTCCCCAGCATGCTTCAGTCTTCCAGCGAATCAGAGAGCAAACTGGAGGAACCTCTCATCTTCAAACTAGGCACTTTACAACCTTCTAGGCTTAATACTGAGTTCAACACCTTCAAATTGTGAACCATTTCTTCCCTTTCGTTTTAGCTTGTTACCATATCCTCCCCTCCCCTCCATTCTACTTACTGTCCTTTCAAATCTGGCAGGAGACATACCATTGTTCTGCCACTTTTACATTCCCATCACTTAATCTGAACTAGAAACATTTTTTTCTCCACCGGCACCCTACACTCATTACTCTAACACCCGTGCATCCCAAATTATAGAGTAAATGCTGTCCCCTCCACCCTTCACTTCAGCTCTGATAAAGAGTCATCTACACTTGAAACGTTAGCTTGCTCTCTCTCCATGGATGCTATCTGACCTGCTGCGATCTCCAGCATTTGTTGTTTTCAGTACAGATTCCAACATCTGCAGTAATTTGCTCCGACAGAGTGGTAATAGTACCTGATGAGTAATCCAGAAGCATCAGTAGCACCACTACTGATGGAGCTGACTGGCCAAATCCTCCCACATCAGGTGAGGAGGGAACCATAGAGAGAGAAACCTACTAGACCTCATCCTCACCAAACCCTCTGTCACCAAGAGTACAGCCAGGAGTGATCATTGCCAGGCCTTCACACTAAATATACCTTCATCATTATGTGTGGCATTACCACTGTGCTAAATAGAAGACATTCAGAATCAATCCAACAGATCAAAGGTATGCATCTGTGAGGCATCAGCAACTACAGAATTGTATTAAACCATGGCCCAGCATAGCACTAAACTGTTACCATCAAATTAGAGGATAACCTTGGGGCCATGAATAATAGAGGAGTGAATTGCAGGAACAGCACAAGGCACAACTAAGACTGAAGTGAGGAAGCTACAACACTTGCATGAGAAATAGCAGAAAGATCTGCTCTATTGACACATCCAGCCATGAATGGTGGTAGAGAATTCAACTAACAGGATGAGGAGACTTCATTAATATCCCCATCTTGCCTGATGGGGAGAAGCCCCGCACAGCAGTCCAATTGACAAGGCCGAAATATTTACAAGTGTCTTCAGCTAGAAGTGCTGATTGGGTAATCCATCTTAGCCTCTCCCTGATGTCTACAGTATCGTAAATGCCATTCTTCAGCTGACTGAATTCATTTCAATCCTGTGTTACTTACACAGCTTTTTCAGCTCTGCTTGAGCCACTTGGCTCCTTAACCCATTACGGTCTCGATCCAAAGGTAGACAAAAGTGTTAGTGAAAGTTAAAGTGAGTGTCCTTGACATCAAGACAGAACTTGACCAAATGTGGCATCAAAGAGTCCTGGCAAAACTGGTCAGTGGGAATAGGGGGATATTGTCCACTGGATGGAATCATACTAAGCTTAAAGGAACACGGTGCTAATTTTTAGACGTCAATCATCTTAGCTCCAGAACAATGCAGGGGTTGCTCAGAGTATTGTTTGTGGTCATACCACCTGCTTCATCAATGATCTTCCCTCCATCATAAGGCCAGAGACAGTTTTCTATATTCATTTGAGGGATGTGGGCATTGCTGGCTTGCCAGCATTTCTTTTCTGTCCCTACTTGCACTTGAGAAAGTGGTCATGAGCTACTTTCTTGAAATGCTGCAGTAGATTGGCCCACAATGCCCTTAGGGAGGAAATTCCAGGATTTTGACACAGTGATACTGAAGGAACAGCAAGTCGCAATGGTGAGGAGCTTGGAGGGGAACTTGTGGTCGGTAATGTTTCCATGTATCTGCTGCCCTTTCACTTCGAGATGGAAGTGGCTGAAAGTTTGGCAGGTGCCTTCTAAGGATTTTTGGTGAATTTCTGCAGTGCACCTTGTAGATAGTTTGCACTGCTGGTACTGAGCATCGGCGGTGGAGGAAATAAATGCTTGTGGATGTGGTGTCAATCAAGTGGACTGCTGTGTCCTGGATGGTGTCAAGCTTCTTGAGTGTTGTTGGATCTGCACCCATCCAGGCAAATGGGGAGTATTCTATCACCTTGAAGATGGTGGACAAACTTTGGGGAGTCAGGAGGTGAGTTATTTGCTACGGTATTCCTAGCTTCTGACTTGCTTTCGTAAGCATTATATTTATGTGGCATGTCCAGTTGGGTTTCTTGTCAATGGTAACACCAGGAGGAGATAGTGGGGGATTCAGAGATTGTCTCTGATTGGAGATGGTCATTGCCTGGCATTTGTGTACCAGGAATGTTACTTGCCACTTGTCAGCCCAAACTTGCATATTGGCCGATCTTATTGAATTTCAACATGGACTGTTTCAGTATCTGAGGAGTCATGAATGAACATAGAACATAGAACGTAGAACAATACAGTACAGTACAGGCCCTTCAGACCTTGATGTTGTGCCGACCTTTTAGCCTACTCTATGATCAAACTAATCTACTTCCCCATTGTTTTAGTATCATCCATGTACCTACCCAAGAGTCGCTTAAATGTCCCTAATGTATTTGACTCTACTACGACTGCTGGTTGTGTATTCCATGCACCCAGACTCTCTGTGTAAAGAACCTACCTCTGACATCTCCCCTAAACCATCCTCCAATCACCATAAAATTATGTCCTCTCATGACAGGCATTTCCACCATGGGAAAAAGTCTCTGGCGATCCACTCTATCTATGCCGCTCATTATCTTGTACACCTCTATCAAGTCACCTCTCATCCTTCTTCGCTCCAATGAGTAAGACCCTACCTCCCTCAGCCTTTCTTCATAAGACATGCCCTCCAGTCCAGGCAGCATCCTGGTAAATCTCCTCTGCACCTTCTTTAAAGCTTCCATAACCTTCCAGCGACCAGAACTGAATGCAATATTCCAAGTGTGGTCTAACCAGGGTGTTATAGAGCTGCAGCATGACCTCACAGCTCTTAAACTCAGTCCCCCTGTTAATGTAAGCCAACACACCATATGCCTTCTTAACAACCCTATCAACTTGGGTGGCAACTTTGAGACATCTATGGACGTGGTTCCCAAGCTCTCTCGGTTCCTCCACACAGCCAAGAATCCTGCCTTTAGAGGCTGCATTCAAATTTGACCTTCCAAAATGAATCACTTCACACTTTTCCAGGTTGAAAGCTATTTGCCATGCTCAGCCCAGCTCCACGTTCTGATAATGGCCCACTGCAACCTACAGTATACTATAACCACAACTTCACCAACCTTTGTGTCATCGGCAAACTTACTAACCCACCCTTCCACTTCCTTATCCAAGTAATGTATAAAAATCACAAAGGGCAGAGGTCCCAGAACAGCTCCAAGTCACTGAGCTACGGTTGAATACTTTCCATCAATTACCACCCTCTGTCTTCTGTGGGCCATCAAATTCTGTCTCCAAACAGCCAGATTTCCCCATATTACATGCCTCCTTACTTTCTGAAGGGGCCTACCATCTGATTAGATTAGATTAGATTAGATTACTTACAGTGTGGAAACAGGCCCTTCGGCCCAACAAGTCCACACCGCCCCGCCGAAGCGTAACCCACCCATACCCCTACATGTACATCTACATCTACCCCTTACCTAACACTACGGGAAATTTAGCATGGCCAATTCACCTGACCTGCACATCTTTGGAGTGTGGGAGGAAACCGGAGCACCCGGAGGAAACCCACGCAGACACGGGGAGAACGTGCAAACTCCACACAGTCAGTCGCCTGAGGCGGGAATTGAACCCGGGTCTCAGGCGCTGTGAGGCAGCAGTGCTAACCACTGTGCCACCGTGCCGCCCACTGCCACCGTGCCGCCCACGGTGCTGAATGTTGTGAATCATCAGCAAACATCCCACTTCTGTTCTTATGATGGAGGGAAAGTTATTGATGAATCAGTTGTAAATGGTTGGGCCTAGACCACTACCCTGAGACACCCGTGCAGTGACGTCCTGGAGCTGAGATGACTCACCTTCAACACCCACAACTACCTTCTTATGTGCCAAGTATGATTCCTACCTGTGGAGAGTTTGCCCCCTGATACCACTTTCGCTTCAACTCCTTGATGCCACACTTGGGTCAAACTCGACTTTGATTGCAAGGGCTGTCACCTTCACCTCCCCTCTGGAATTCAGCTCCTTTGTCCATGATTGAACCAATCACACAATGAGGTCAGGAGCTGAGCAGAATCCCAACTGGGCATCACTGAGCAGGTTATTGCTGAACAGCTTCTGCTTGATGGCACTGTTGATAAAACCTTCCATTACTTTACTGATGATCAAGAATACACTGATGGGGTGTCAGGTGGCTGGGTTGGATTTGTCATGCCTTTTGTATAGAGGACATACTTGGGCAATTTTCCACATTTTCGGGTAAATGCCAGTGAACTGAGAGTGTGGTACTGGAAAAGCACAGCAGGTCAGGTAGTATCTGAGGAGCAGGAAAATCGATGTTTCTGGTAAACAACCTTCATCAGGAAAGAGGCTGGGAGCCTCGGGGGTGGTAGATAAATGGGAGGGGGGTGGGGGAGGGTGCTGAAGGGGAAGGTAGCTGAGCGTGAAATAGGTGGATGGAGCTGGGGGTAAAAGTGATAGGTCGGAGGGGAGCGTGGAGCAGATAGGTGGGAAAGAAGCTAGACAGATGGGACAGGTCGTGAAGGTGGTGCTGAGCTGGAAGGGTGGAACTGGGATCAGGAGTGGAGGGGAGGGGAAATGAGGAAACTGGTCAAGTCCACATTGATGCCCTGGGGTTGGAGGGTTCCAAGGGGGAAGATGAGGCATTCTTCTTCCAGGCATCGGGTGGTTAAGGAATGGTGATGTGCGGCATAGGGGGGTGTTGATGTATTCGGCCACGGGACGGTGGGGGTTGGTTGATATGGGTATCCCGGAGATGATCTCTGAAGCACTCTGCAAATAGGCGGCCTGGCTCCCCAATGTAGAGGAGACCGCATCAGGAGCAATGGATGCAGTAAATGATGTGTTGAAATGCAGATGAAACTTTGATGGATATGGAAGGCTCCTTTGGGACCTTGGACAGAGGTGAGGGGGGTGGGGGGGAGGTGGAGGAGGCATGGGCACAGGTTTTGCAATTCCTGCGGTGGCAGGGCAAGGTGCTGGGAGGGGAGGGGAGGTTGTTGGGGGGCATGGACCTGACGAGGTAGTCGCAGAGGGAATGGTCTTTACGGAAGGCGGATGGGGTGTGGAGAGAAATATATCTTGGTGGGGTGAGGTCCATTAGTAGGTGGCAGAAACGGTGGAGGATGATGCGGATTATGTGGATGGTGGGGTGGAAGGTGAGGACCAGGGTTTCTGTCCTTGTTGCAGTTGGAGGAGTGGGGATCAAGGACGGAGGTGCAGGAAGTGGATGAGATGCACTGGAGGGCATCATCAATCACGTGGGAGGGGAAATTACGGTCTTTAAAGAAGGAGGCCATCTGGTGTGTTCTGTGTGGAACTGGTCCTCCTGGGAGGGGATGCAATGGAGGCGGAGGAATTGGAAATAAGGGAAATAAGGAATTGGAAATGCAGGAGGCAGGGTGTGAGGAGGTGTAATCTAGGTAGCTGTGGGAGTCGGTGGGTTTGTAGAAAATGTCAGTGTTGAGTCGGTCACTGTTGATGGAGATGGAGGGGTCCAGAAAGGGGAGGAAGATGACAGAGATGGTCCTGGAGAATTTAATGTTTGGGTGGAATGCGTTGGTGAAGTTGATGAACTGTTTAACTTCCTCATCGGAGCACGAGGTGGCGCCAATGCCGTCATCACTGTAGCGGAGGAAAAGGTGGGGAGTGGTGCCGGTGTAACTCCAGAAGATGGACTGTTCTATGTAGCCGGCAAAGAGACAGGCATAGTTGGGGCCCATACGGGTGCACATGGCTACCCCTTTGATCTGGAGGAAGTGGGAGGATTTGAAGGAGAAGTTGTTGAGGGTGAGGACCAGTTCAGCCAAACGAATTACTGTGTCAGTGGAGGGGTACTGGTGGGGACATCAGAGAGGAAGAAACGGAGAGCTTGGAGGCCCTGATCATGGCAAAAGGATGTCCATGGTGAAGATGAGGCATTGGGTGCCAGGGAAACTGAAGTCTTAGAGGAGATGGAGGGTGTGAGAAGTGTCCCGAATATATGTGGGGTGTTTCTGGACCAGGTGGAATAGGACAGTATCGAAGTAGGTGGAGATGAATTCGGTGGGGCAGGACCAGATTGAGATGATAGGTCAGCCGGGATAGTCAGGCTTGTGGGCCTTGGGTAGGAGGTAGATTCGGGCAGTGCATGGTTCCTGAACTGTGAGGTTGGAAGCTGTGGATGGGAGATCTCCAGAGGTGATGAGGTTGTGCACAGTCTTGGAGATGATGGTTTGGTGATGGGCGGTAAGTTTGTGGCCGAGAGGGTGGTAGGAGGAGGTGTCTCCAAGTTGCCGCCTGGCTTCAGCGGTGTAGAGGTCAGTGTGCCAAACTACTACTGCACCTCACCCCTCCTCCCCCTGCCTTGTCTGCTGGTTTGATGGTGAGGTTGGGGTTGGAGCAGAGGGAATGGAGGGACGCTCGTTGTGAGGGTGAGAGGTTGGAGTGCATGACAGGGGTGGACAGGTTGAGGAGGTCAATGTCCCAGTGGCAGTTGGGAATCAAGAGGCTGAGGGTGGGTAACATACCGACACGGGGCTGGAGGTGGGTGAAGGAGTCCTTGGAAGGTGGGCGGGTGTCTTGACAGAAAAAGTAAGCTCAGAGGTGGAGGAAGAAGTGCTCGATGTCACAATGTGTGTTGAATTCGTTGATCTGGGAGCAGAGGGGGATGAAGGTAAGGCAAGGACTGATTGTTCATCCTCAGTGAGGGGGAGGTCTGGCCGGGGGGGGGGGGGGGGTGCAGGGGGCAAGTGGTGAAAACTCAGCAGGACTGGGAGTTAGGACCTGGTATACGGCTGGACTGAACTGGACAACTTGGCTAGGGGAGCAGCAAATTCTGGAGCACAAGTCTTCAGTACTATTGCTGCAAATATTGTTTGGAGACATAACCTTTGTGGAATCCAATGCATCCAGCCATTTCCTGATATCATGTAGAGTGAATCGAGTTGGCTGAAAACTGGTATCAATGTTGCTGGGGACCAATGGAAGAGGCTGAGATGAATCATTCACTCAGAACATCTGGCTGAAGATTGTTAAAAATGCTTCAGCCTTATCTTTTGCACTGATGTATTGGTCTCTTCCACAACTGAAGGATATTTGCAAAGCCTCCTCCTCCAATAATTGTCCGCCACTATTCATGACTAGATGCGGCAGGACTGCCGAGTTTATATCTGATTCATTGATTGTGTCTATCACTTGCTGCTTATGCTGGCATGAAGGTATTCCTATTTGGTGGCTTCGCCAGGTTGCCACTTCAATTTTAACTATGCCTGATGCTCTCCCACACTCTCCACTGAACAAAGATCGATTCCTTGGTTGATGGTAATGGAAGAGTTCTAGACCATGAGGTTACAGCTTGTGCTGGATTACAAATCTACTGTTGATGGTCCACAGTGCCTCATGGATGTCTAGTCTTCAGTTGTTAGATCTATTCGAAGTCTATCCTGTTTAGCATGGTGATAGTGCCACATCACACGATGGCAACTATTCTCAATAGTTCTCAGTAGTTCATCTCCACAAGGACTGTGTGATGGTTGCTCTTACTATCGTGGACAGATGCATCTGCAGCTGGCAGAATGGTAAGGATGAGGTCAGCAATGTCTTTCTGTCTTGTTGGCTCCCCCACCACCTGTTGCAGACCCAGTCTGGCATCAATGTCCTTTAACATTCAACCAGCTTGATCAGTATTGTTGCTGCCAAGCTACTATGATGGTGGATGTTGAAATCCCTCACCCAGAGTGCATTCTGCATCCTTGCCATCCTCACTGCTTCCTGCAAATGCTGTTCAACGTCGGAGTGTTCACAGATAACTGCAGAGTGTTCAGCACCATTCACGACTCATCAGATACTGAAGTGATCTGCGCCAGCATTCAGGCTGGGGATGATAAATAGAAAGTAGCATTCAGGCCACACACGTGCTATCACCGACAAGAGTGAATCTAATTGTCATTGCTTGTTATTCAATGGCATTACTATCACTGAATTCCCCCACTATCAAAATTGCGAGAGTTGCCATTCACCAGAAACTGAACAGAACTAGCCATATCAATATTGTGGCCATGTCATTCCTAACATAATGGGAATTCTGTGACAATCCTGACTCCTCAAAACGATCTAACACCTACAAAATATAAGCCAGGACGTGATGGAATATTCTCCACTTGCCTGGTAGAATGCACCTTCAACAACAGTCAAGAAGCTTGACAGCATCCAGGACACAATAACGTACTTGGCTGGACCTATACCCACAACATTCGATCTTCACTTCTCCACTATTGGTGCACAGTGGCAACAGTATGTACTACATATAAGAAGCACTGCAATAACTCAGCAAGGGTCCTTTGACAGCAGGTTCCAAACCCTTAAAGAACACTTTCCCCTCAGTAAGATAACATTGCCATAGTTCCAGAGGGCCACAGGTCTACTCTCTCTCTCATCAGAGATGCACGACTTGTGATGAGTTTAACCTCATGGCTCAGTGAGAGGTGAGGTTGAGAAGGAAGGTGACCTCAGCCAGCATGTGAATTGACCCTACAATGTTGGTGGCACTCTCCATCGCAAACCAACTGTCCAGGCAACTGAGCTAACTAATTCCCTTCCACGACCTCTACCATCTCGCAGATCAAGAACAGTAGGCACACACCCACATACATGTTCCCCTTCAAATCTGGCATCAGTGTGATTTGGAACTAGGTTGATGTCTTTCACTCTCACAAGGTTGAAATCCTGGAACTACCATCCTGACAGCACTCTGGGTGTACCCACCACACACTCTTCAGTTTACAGCAACCCTCTAAGTGCAGTTAAGGATCAGCAACAAATTCTAGCCTGGCCAGACAACTAAAACATTAAAAAGCCCCATCAAAACTTGCTGATCCACGTTCATAAATAACCAGATGCTGCACTTTAGAAGTATAAAAAACAGATTGTGAATACTTTGAGAGGCAGGCCATCTCTTTTGTTTCAATCTGAAAGTTAGCTCTTCAGGAGAAAGTGTTATCACAATATATATATCGATGTGAAATATAAGGAAGGCTGGGGGCTATTTGCAACTCATTACTTGACAATGTTGCAGTTCAGGAAATTGTTATGGAGACTGTCAGGGAATAGGAAAGTTGGGACAGTTTCCAGAACTGGCATCCAAACTGCTATGATAGCTTTGTGTTCTGATGGTATGTTGAAATTGCTGCCAATTTGTCCAGAACAAAAAAAGAAATCACTGGCAGTAAAAATGAAACAGGTACAAAATGCATTAGTAGGGCAGAGTTTCACTGTAAGCTTCTTTCACAAATGACAGTGCAACGCTTAAACCAAGATGGACAAAAGCCTCGGTGCTCCATGTTTGATCAATACAAGCATTTGCTTCAACTCACAAAGCCTTGTACTGTTCACAGAATGGCTTCCTTCCACAATAGTATCACTGCACATGAGTAAATCACCAGGGGTGCAACTCTAATCAGCATTCCATGTATTTAAGTCGGTGTGTCTCATTAAAACTTGCGCAGCATGAGGTGATTTAATTCCCAATCCATTTCAACTTGCATCTCATACACTTACATGAAAAATTGTCTTCTGATGGTGCAGTGGGATCTAAAAGCATGGAGCACAATACTAATGACTCCATGTTTAATCCATTCCTCTCCTTTCACCACCTTAATGTCATGATTAATGTAATCTGTGTAGCTTTCTCGCTTTTCCCTTTGTTCTTCTTAAATCCTTCTCTTCATCTTCACACTTTATCTTTCTCTTTGTTTTCCGCCATGGAAATCCTGACATCACATCCAAGTCATCATGGAACTGGTCAAGAGGCTGTGCTTGTGTTTGTCTTGTCTTTGTGGTGGCTAGCCTTTGACCCTACACTGTGATTGCCATGTCCAGCCAATTAAGTTACATGCTGAAGATATGCAGTTCATGAAGCTGCACAATTGCTTATTGTTTCCTCATTCTACTTCAGGGGGCCTCCAAAACGAAGTAAATAATCTCCTTTAAACCTGTTCTTCCTTGAATACTTTGTGTTCTGTTGCATCATCATTTGGTCAGTACAATTGAATCTTTAATCCATCACCAGGTGTTCAAAGCATTATATAAGGTAATCATAGTCAAATTTATTTGAATCACATCATTCGCAAATCACATTACATTCAGTCTTTGAAAATCCCAGTGAGATCTTTGTCCTCCAGTCCTCTCTGTGCCTATGGACATGGCAAGGAGAACTCCTAATCTTTTAAAGTGACAACAGAAGTCATTCTGTGCTCTGATTGGAGAATAGAGGGTCTCCCTAAACGAGAGGTTAGTGGCAGCAAATAATGTTATGTGCCGTGTGTCAGCACTGCTTCGCAAATCCTCCTCAGAAATCGACATCCTTGCTCCAACACTCACTTACAAGGGACAGAATCAGAACGAAAAGTAGGTGTTAAAAGAATCCCATGAATTAAAAGCGCAATCAAACAGGAAGTAGGTATCATGTTACAGGACAAATATTAATGGCTACCAAAATGGTACTAAATGTTGCTTTGTGAAATTGCTGTTGCATTCTACAACCTACTGTTTCCTGTGGTTGAGTTTGGTAAATTAGCCAGAAGATTGCAAATGATCATCCAATTCTAAGTAGAGATTAATCCAAAATCAAGTTTTGTGATCTTGAGCATGGTCTGAGAAACACTGGACTGGATGGTAGTTCCCACAAATGAAACTGGTCATACTCTCAGATCGAGATAACAAGAATGTCGAAGTTTCATTCATTTCTCTCATTTGTGATCTTTTGCACTAGATGTTCAAACTCAGTATAGGAGATAACAGATACATTTTAAAAATGTATAACTATTCAAAAATATTCCCTCCCTTAAGCCGCAGTGCATACCAATGAAATCAAGCTTTCAGAGATTTATAATCAAGTTGCCCACCAGCAGAGAACTAGACACCTTGTTAAAGTTATTCCCTTTGTTAAATACATTGTTCACTATATTATTAAAATCATGATTTGGAGATGCCGGTGTTGGACTGGGGTGTACAAAGTTAAAAATCACACAACACCAGGTTATAGTCCAACAGGTTTAATTGAAAGCTAGTGTGCTTCCAATTAAACCTGTTGGACTATAACCTGGTGTTGTGTGATTTTTAACTTTTTAAAATCACACCTTGTTACAAGTTCTTCATATATTAAGGAATATTTTATAATACAAGGGAAATAGAACACAAACTGACAAATTGTTCTGATCCATCGATAACTAGAATCTGCAGGGAGCACTTATAGAGTCATAGAGTCATAGAGATGTACAGCACAGAAACAAATCCTTTGGTCCAACTCATCCATGCCGACCAGATATCCCAACCCAATCTAGTCCCACCTGCCAGCACCCGGCCCATATCCTTCCAAACCTTACTATTCATACATCCATCCAGGTGCCTTTTAAATGTTGCAATTGTACCAGCCTCCACCACTTCCTCCAGCAGCTCATTCCATATAGGTGCCATCTTCTGAATGAAACAAAGTTGTCCCTTAGGTCTCTTTTATATCTTTCCCCTCTCATCTTAAACCTATGCCCTCTGGTTCTGGACACCCTCACCCCAGGGAAAAGACTTTGTCTATTTACCCTATCCATGCCTCTCATGATTTTATAAACCTCTCTGAGGTCACCCTCTCAGCCTCCGACACTCCAGGGAAAACAGCCCTAGCCTGTTCAACCTCTCCACATAGCTCAAACCCTGGCAACATCCTTGCAAATCTTTTCGAACCCTTTCAAGTTTCACAACATCCTTCCAATGGGGAGGAACCAGAATTGCTCGCAATATTCCAACAGTGGCCTAACCAATGTCCTGTACAGCCGCAACATGACCTCCCAACTCCTGTACTCAATACTCTGACCAATAAAGCAAAGCATACCAAACACCTTCTTCACTATCCTATCTACCTGCGACTCTACTTTCAAGGAGCTATGAACCTACACTCCAAGATCTCTTTGTTCAGCAACACTCCCTAGGACCTTACCATTAAGTGTATAAATCCTGCTAAGATTTACTTTCTCAAAATGCATCACCTCACATTTATCTGAATTAAACTTCATCTGCCACTTCTCAGCCCATTGGCCCATCTGATCAAGATCCTGTTGTAATCTGAGGTAATCTTCTTCACTGTCCACTACACCTCCAATTTTGGTGCCATCAGCAAACTTACTAACTGTACCTCTTATGCTCTTATACATCTTATGATTCACATAGGGTCATAGAGCTTGGAAACGGACCCTTCGGTCCAACCCGTCCATCCAGACCAGAGATGTACAGCACAGAAACAAACCCTTTGGTCCAACACATCCATGCTGACCAGATATTCCAACTCAATCTAGTCCCACCTGCCAGCACCCAGCCCATATCCCTCCAAACCCTTCCTATTCATCTACCCATCCAGATACCTTTTAAATGTTACAATTGTACCAGCCTCCACCACTTCCTCTGGCAGCTCATTCCATACAAGTACCACCCTCTGTGTGAAAAAGTTGCCCATTAAGTCTCTTCTATATCTTTCCCGTCTTACCCTAAACCGATGCACCCTAATTCAATAAAAGAAAACAAAAATAGAAATTGCTGGAAAAGCTCAGCAGGTGTGGTGGCATCTTTGAAGGGAAATCAGACGTAAGTTTTTGAGTTGAGTGAACCTTCCTCAGAACAGCATCCACAGTTCTTTTGTTTTTTATTTATTAAGAAAGAAATCCTTTGTCTTCTCTCACAGGTTTAACTTTGGCTGTCTTTGATTATTTTCTGTTTGAAGAACTTTACATTTCCAAAGACGATGATGAAAGTATCAAGCCTTTCCTCCAAGCATAAATCTTTTTTGAAGATTATGCCTACTTTCTGCAGAGAAGACAGCATTTTATGTTGCAGACAGCATTTTAACTCCCATCTGAGCCGATGTCAACCACACATAAGCTCAGATGTACTAGGCAGGAATGCTTTTACAGATACGTTTCATCTTTGCATTTGTGACAGATATGGTTTTGACCGTACCCAATCTACCATTTTTTGATGTTGATTGCTTTCCAACATTGGCAAAAAAATGGCTTCCAAGTTCCAAAGCTGTGATGGCAGGTTTTGCAGTCACAGATGATAAAGGACAAAGGCTTATTTCACAAAGATGACAGTGAAGAATTGGAAGAATTTTTTGTGTCATTTATGCCTGAGCAAACTGACTATGATTCCTTTACAAATGCACCAATGTTTCATTTGCCCAAGAAACTATAATATACGAAAGTTATTTTCAGACTCACTAAGCAAGAAGCAAATGAGTTTACCAACATTGCATGCATTTGAGGCACCTAACAAGCAAATGTATCTTTGGTGATGCTGTTCTTGTTGAATGGGAAGTCAACGCATTGGAAGGTGCCTCTCCAGTTAACTCTGTCATAAAGCATTCCAGAGAGATGGTGTTAAACCTGTTGGAGTCAATACTATTGATTTCAGAGTCCAGAGCAACTGACTTTGAGACTGCTACAGGTAGCAACTACACTCCACCTTCAAATCCAGTAACGTTGCTAATGTGCCGGGAAATTACTTGCAGCGCAACTGCTGCATTCTCACAAATGGAGTTGCAACTTGGTTAAACAATGTTTCCAATGCTTACCCACTGTGTCCTGCTTCTAGCAAACATTGCAAAGTTTGTGGAAAACCCAACCACTTTCCTCATGTTTGTCTTTCTTCCGCAATGTTCATAACTAAGACTAACAGGTTAGACATTGTTGCCAATGCAGAGGCAGATGGCCCGAAATATATCCTTGCGCACCCTTTTGGAAAAAGTAACTAGCTACATAGTGACTATTGGTTGCCTAAACATAGATGCTCTCTTAAATGCAGGAGCATTTGTCAATGTCATAGGGGACAATGTATTCAAAAGACTTCAGGAATTTTCCATTCTGTAAATTAGGCAATCTAAAAATGTTCTCTTACAGCATAGACTCATAGAGTACAGCACAGAAACAGACCTTTCGAGATGATTGAAAATTTTAGGGACATTTGAAATGCCAATCTAAATCAAAGACACCAGACTCCATTTACATCATGTCTGGAGCATGAGGCATGCTTTAACAGTTTTCAGACATCAACAGATTTCCCCCTGGTTCCACACCAGCAGCATTCTTTGCAACAGTCTTCAGTGCTGACTGACTCACTGATATTGGGAAACTGGATGGAAGGTGTTCCATGCAAGTTGCATGTAGACACCAATATGTTCCAAGTCATATATCAATGGTGGTAAATGCCATTCCATGCCAGGGAACACACTGAGAAGGAACGTCAGCATCTATTTGACCCTGACGTTATTGAAAATGTTGGGAATGAGCTTACCTTTGGATCTCACCCATAAGCATCATAAATAGCCACACTACTCCACAGGTCACAAAACAGAAAGGAACAGAAAACCAAAAAGAAAGCTGGCTTATTAATAACTATTAAGTTACAGTAAGTGATTGAGTATACAGCCAATCATTTGAAGTATAAATGGTTATCCCTCTAAGTAGCTCCATAATGCAGACAAGTGTACACACATACACATTCTTCAGGAAAAGAGGAAAAAAACTGTGGGTTGTGGAGTCTGTAAAAAACACTTTCGTCAATAGGTTATTCTTGAAGGTAAAAGGATAAAGTGTAAAGTGTCCTAGAGTCTGTAACTCACATTCTAGCACGTGTAGTCAAATCACTAATCATCAAGATTTACAGACACCTTGCTCAAGAAAAGCAGTCTTGAACTTTTCTTTCAATCACTCTTTCAAAAGAATGGATAGATTTCACGTAAACTGATGTGAGATTTTTCTTTTCGGAGATCAGCTGCGCAGCTGCTTCACAGCAAGCTACCCTTCAGCTCTGTTTGTTCATGGGCAGAACACTCTCCAATTCAGCTTGATCAGAACACATTTACCTGTGACTGTTGAAAACAGCACCAACAAGGTCTTCGGCAAAGTCGGTTGTTTTATTATTAGAATGGGAGTACTAAGAAGCATTGTTCAAACAAAAAGTGCCTCCATTGTTCACAGTGAACTTTCAAAGGTCTATTTTAAAGGAATTATTCCACAATACTTGAAATCAATTCCTTTCTCCACAATCCTTTAAAATTTAAACCATCCTAGCAATCGTAAATATAAAGCGTCTTTGTTATCGTAGATAAAGTAAGTGGTGCTAAACACATTGTTAAACCTGGCATTGTTGCAGGATTCCATCAAACTGAGCTTGCAGAAGAACTGAAAGGTCTTATAATATCCTCTGGATGTTTTCAATACAAGCGGTTCATCTTTACAGTCAGTTTTCAATGGGGGAGGCATTTCAGTGCGTGATAATGTCTGCATGTTGGAACTTAAAGATAGACTGACTACCAGAGATGGCATCCTCATCTATTGTCCACTGAAAGTGAAGTTAAGACATGTCTAGATTTAAGCTCTGAATACCCTAAAGAATGTAACCTCACCTTGAGCCAAGACAAGCATTTGTTCAGTGAAAGCACAATCAAATTATTTGGTCGTGTTCATGGTGAGGAAGCATCACCTCAGAATGGTGATGGCATTACAAATGCTATGGATCCTACAAACATCCAGGATGCCTGGAGTCTGCTTGAAGTCACCATTTGTTGTAGCTGCTTCATTCCTGACCTCACTATGTTATTTGTACCTCTGTGTGACCGAACAAAGGAGACCACCATGATTGAGTGGGTTGCATCACATAAACAGGATATACACCACATTAAACAATGGCTGTTAGCAAGTTTGCCATCATTACATCCTAAATCACTAGTATGCTTGTTAAACAGTCTGCAGAGCATCCATTGGAATTGAGTGTTGGGTACTATATCTACAACATTACAAATTCCATGCTAAACATCAGCCAGCCAAATTGACCCAGCAACTACCTCTCATGACATCCACTGTCAATACTAAGCCCACAAGTTATAGAGAAAAGATTGATGAACAAAGTCTTAACTGTGCAAAGTTAGAAAGTTACCAACACTGGCTGACATCATTGTGGAAACAAAAGGGACATTTGAGACAATAGCAAAACATTGTGGGTGCTGGAGATCTGAAACCAGCACATGAAATGAAATAACTGCTCTGGCTTCAGCCATGGAGAACCAAATGGAATGAATGTTTTGAGTCTTCTTCAGAACTCTGTGTGTTCAAATGAGAATTGAGTAGGTTAGATTTGTCCTGCTATTTGTGCACAGCACATGCCTGGGCAATTTTCCACATTGCTGGAGAGATGCCAACGTTGGGGTGTTATGGAATAGCTTGGTTTGGGGTGCAGCTAGTTCTGAAGGAGATGTCTTTAGTGCGTTAGCCAGAATGTTGGTAGACCCAGAGCTTTTGCTGTTTTGTGACATCACCTGAAGTGAATTTACATGGATGAAGACTGGCATCTGTGATGCTGTAGTTCGCAGGCGTAGGTGGAGATGGATCATCTACTTGGCATTTCTGGCGAAAAATACCTGAAAACACTTCACTCTTTTCCTTCACTGATGTGCTGGGCTCCCCCATTGGTGGGGATGGGGCTATTTATGGAACATCTTCCTGCAGTGAGTTGTTTGAGCTGCACCACAATTCACAATTGGATGTGGTAGGAGTGCAGTGCTCAGATTTTGGGATTGCTCAGCTCTCTGTCACGTTCTGCTTATGCTATTGGCATGCATGTACTCCTGTTTAATAGCTTCACCGGATTAACACCTCATTACCAATAAGCTTGGTGCTACTCCTCGCATTCCGTCCTGGACTATGCACCATTCATTGAACCAGGGTTGAATGCCTGTCTTGATGGTAATGAGAGAGTGCCAGGCCATGAGGCTGCAGATTCCATACAATTCTGCTGCTGCTGATGCTGATAGACCACAGCGCCTCGTGGATGTCCAGTCTTGAGTTGTTAGATCGGTTCGAAGTCTGTGCAACTTTGCATGGTTATAGTGCCATCCAACACAATGGAGGGTGTTCTCAGTGTGAAGCCATGACTTTGTTTCCACAAAGACTGTGCAATGTTCACTCTTTCCAATGCTGTCATGGACTGATTAATCTTCGACAGGCAGATTGATTAGGACAATGTCATGTAGATTCTTCCCTCTTGTGAGTTCTGTGAACATCTGCTACAGACCCAGTCTAGCAGCAATGTCCTTTAGGGCTCAGCATGTTTGGTCTGCATTGGTGCTATCAAGCCATTGTTTGTGATGGGCATTGAGCTCCCCTGCCCAGGGTATTCTGCATCCCTACCACCCTCAATGTCTCCTCCAGCTGGTGTTCAACATGGAGCAATACTGATTTACCATTGGGTTTTCTTACCAATATCTAATTTAGTGCCATGAAAATTCATGGGGTCCAGAATCAACGTGATATTAGCTGTAAGGTCTAGATTCTATGAGAAGGATTGTCAGGTCATTGCTTTCCCAAATTTGACACAACCCCCAGATATTAGTGAGGAGGACTTTGCAACGTCTATGCCTGCCATTGTTATTTAGGATGACTCAATTGCTGCAGGGTTTGCAGGTGTGCTTTAGTTTCTTTTATTGGACCTTGCAGTGGTTACATACAGAAGAGTGACTTTCAAGGCAATTTCAGAGGGCAGTTAAGAGTCAACCACATTACTGTGGGTCTGGAGTCACATGGAGGCCAAACCAGGTCAGGTGGGCAGATTTTCTTTCTCTAGAAGAAATCAGTGAAACATCACTGGTCACCATTCAACTAGCTTTTAACCCTAGTTAAAATGTGAGTTCAAATTCACACCATGATGGGGTGTAAGCCCAGTGCATAGGACTCTACTTTACTAATCCAGTGATAACTTTATGGGGGGCATGGTGGCTCAGTGGTTAGCACTGTTGCCTCACAGCACCAAGGAACCAGGTTGAATTCCAGCCTTGGGCAACTGTCTGTGTGGAGTTTGCATGCTCTCCCGCAGAAATCTTGCGGGTTTCTGCCTGATGCCCCGGTTTCCTCCCATAGCCCAACAATGTGGATGTTAGTTGGGTTGGCCATGCTACATTTTCCTGTAGTCTAGGGGTGTGTAGGCTAGATGGATTAGCTGCAATTAATTTGTGGTTATGGGGATAGGGTTGAGGGTTGGGACTGGGTGGGTCGCTCCTTGGAGAATCGGTGCAAACTCAATGGGCTTGAATGGCTTCTTTAGGTACTGTAGGGATTCTATGACCACACCCCAACTTGTCTTACCGCCTTTGACTTGCACCATGATCCCTTCAGTCATGAAACCTCACCTGTCTTCCCCACTCTCACCTGCCTCCTTCTTTCAATCCCTCCTCTTCTCTCCCTTTCAAAATGTTTTGCATAGTAGCACTTCATACGTAGACAGTCTGTGAACAGCCTTCTGGGCTGCTGAGAGCATGCACAGCTTGCATTGCCCAACTGACTGTTCAGATCTGGGTGTTGTTTTAGTCAGGGGCTGCTTGATGAGCTGTCTGGAATTGTGAAACAAGCCAGTTCCAATCTGCTGGCATGGCACACCTTAGAGTGTTTATTCATCTCTCACTGCACTCAGCCTTCCCAACTTGCAACCTCCACCTTAGCCAGGATTTTTATTCAACTGTTTGATACCAGAGCTAATTGACATCGTGTAACAGCTGGTGAATGCTAAAGAGTACAAGAATTGAAGTTCTTTGTTTGTGAAGAACCTGGAGCTAAGCCTCTGGGAACTGGAACAAATGGGTTTGTTGAGGAGATGAGTAATAGCCCATTTAGTGATGAAGCGATGCCAGATGATAATGTGTTAAATAGCTTATTAACAAAATGTAGGACAATGCGGAAGTCCTACAAAACACAGTGGAGCTACAAACTAATTAGAGATTTATTCTTGGAAGCACTCTTTTGTCTGAAAGTGTGCACAATGCTGGTTTTTGACAACATGTGTTTATTTATTGCTTGATTACAGCAAACGGAGAGGGAAAGACCTTGGCAAGGAATCGCCAGAGAACATTTCAAATAAAAACTGATAATGATAGAAATATGCAGCAGATCAAAGTGCATCTTTGGAGAGAGAAACAGAGCTAATGTTTCGGGTTGAACGCCTATCATTGCAACTGCTTTAGATTAGATTAGATTATTTACAGTGTGGAAACAGGCCCTTCGGCCCAACAAGTCCACACCGCCCCACCGAAGCGCAACCCACCATACCCCTACATTTACCCCTTACCTAACACTACGGGCAATTTAGCATGGCCAATTCACCTGACCTGCACATCTTTGGACTGTCGGAGGAAACCGGAGCACCCGGAGGAAACCCACGCAGACACGGGGAGAACGTGCAAACTCCACACAGTTAGTCGCCTGAGGCGGGAATTGAACCCGGATCTCTGGCGCTGTGAGGCAACAGTGCTAACCACTGTGCCACCGTGCCGCCCACGGTGGCACAGTGGTTAGCACTGACACTAATAGGATAGTGCTTTGACACTAATAGGATTGTGGTCAAGCTATAACTTAACTGTAATTAAGTTGGTCAATGTTTCTTGCTCACCCATGCATCAACGCATCTTGACAGGCAATTTGGTGTTGTAATGTCCTTGAAAGCAGAGGAGAGAAGCATTTGCATTTATATAGTGACTTTTACTACCTCAGAATGGTCCAACAAACTTTACAGCCAATGAAGCACTTTCGAAAGATAATCATTCATCAATCCTAGAAAATATCACAATCCATTTGCACTCAGCAAGCTCCTCTAAACAGCAGTATGATAATGACAAGATAATATTGTTTTGTAACGTTGATTGTGTGGTAAATATTGGCCCAGCAAAACTCCCCTGCTCTTCTTAGAAACAGCATCATGGAAACTTTTACATTTACTTGACAGAGCAGATAAGATTTTGGTTTAATATCTTTTTTTTATTTACTCACGGGATGTGGGCATCTCTGGCTAAACCAGAGGGCAGTTGAGAGGCAACTACATTGCTGTTTGTCTAGAGTCACATGTCGGCCAGACCAGGTAAGGCCTACCGCTTCACCTCCATACAGAGCCCCAAACAGTCCTTCCAGGTGAGACAGAGGTTCACCTGCCTCTCCCCCAACCTAGTTTACTGCATCAGGCGCTCCTCGTATGGTCTTCTCTACATCAGGGAGACTGAGCGTAAACTTAGGGAACAACTCACCGAGCTTCACAGCCAGTTCCACAGGTTGCACCCTCCACCTGTCTTCACCCATCCCCACTTCACCACCCTGCCGCCACCACCCCTTTTATCTGCAGATCCCCCCCACAGTCACCTCAAGTCCTGAAGAAGGGTTACACCTAAAATGTTGACTTCTCCACCTCTTGATGTTGCCTGGCTTGCTATGTTTTGGATTCCAGCATCTGCAGTGTTTCTGTCTCTGACCAGGTAAAGACGACAGATTTCCTTCCCTGAAGTTCATAAACTTAGTGATTCAGATGGGTCTTTCCAATCATTGACATCAGTTTCATGGTCATCATTATGACCCTTTATTCCAGAATTTTTATTGAATTCAGATTCCACAATCTGCTAAGGCAGGATTTGAACCTGGGTTCCTAGAACATTAGTAGAGTCTCTGAATTAATAGTCTAGTGATAACGCTACCAAGCCAACACCTCCTCATCCAAAAACAACAGCTCCAAGAAAGCAACAGTTCTACTGGGGTCTGGTGTGGTGTTCTTCCTGAGGTTTTATCTCAGCCTAATTGAGTTATATCCATTGTATTTTGATGCAGATGTAAACACTCGTCACTGAGTTAAAAATCAGACAACACCAGGTTATAGTCCAACAGGTTTATTTGGAAGCATTAGCTTTCGGAGTGCTGCTCCTTCATCAAGTGGTTGTGGAGTATAAGATCATAAGACACAGAATTTATTTATTGAATATGTAATTTCAGTTGCATCACACTGGAAACTTTAGCTATAAATTCTGTCTCTTTACCATCATATACTCCACAACCAGCTGATGAAGTATCAGCACTCTGAAGGCTAGTGCTTCCAAATAAACCTGTTGGACTGTAACCTGGTGTTGTGTGATTTTTAACTTTGTACACCCCAGACCATCACCTGCACCTCCAAATCATGACTAGTCACTGAGTCACACATTTATAGATGTGCCGTGGTTCTAATCAGCATTTCAAATCATGGGAAAACAAATGTCACAGCGGATGCCTCCATATTTGATATCAGAGCTCTGCACAAGGTTAAGGAAAGTGTTCATTTACATCAATAGCTGGGATAAGTATATAAAAATGGGAGGCTGTTGTGGTGCAGTGGTAATGTCCTTACCTCTGAGCCAGCTGGCCTGGTTTCAAATTCCACCAGCTCCGGGGTTATGTAATAACATCGCCCAACAGGTAGATTAGAATACATGTATAAAAATGGGTTCACCATGGAGTGTGCTGTGTGGCCTCACACAATGGAACTTAGAAGATACAAAGCTATTCCAGCACACACATGTCTGCTCTTTCACAGACAACTAACTTCACTGAGCAGGCACTGCTCTTGGGTTTCTCAAGCTCCAGTGTTTCTCTCAGCTGCACCAAACAAGTAACGCTGTGGGCTTCCTTCATCACCAATCTCAGTTGCACTGAATTATCAGCAGCTCCCCAAGGCTTCTTCTGAGTTATAACATTCTTCAGCACAAAACCAGCAACCATCCACCTCCTTCCTAGCTCCTCAGGACTTCTGAGACCTTATACTATAGAGCTATCAAATAGCTCCTGTGATTTCTTTCTGAATCACCTATACCAGCAAGTTGCAATCATCATCTCAGCAGCACAATTAACAGCAATGCACCTGTGTGAAGTCTCTTTCACTGCAACCTTTTTCCTAATTCATCAACAACCTGAAAGTAGCAACCTTCTGCTTTGATTGCCGCTGATCAGCTAATTGGTCCTGTGGCCTGCCCTATGCATGCCTTGAAGAAGCTTTCCTCCTTTCTCTACAAGAATCTCTGGAAGTCCCTCTCCCACTGCAACTCCCAGGTCATTTCCTACTCTATGCTACTTTCTCCCCACCCCCACCCTCCTCTCATTTATCTCTCCACCCTTCAGGCTCTCTGCCTGTATTCCTGATGAAGGGCTTTTGCCCCGAAATGTCGATTTTCCTGCTCCTCAGATGCTGCCTGACCTGCTGTGCTTTTCCAGCACCACCCTAATCTAAACTCTGGTTTCCAGCATCTGCAGTCATTGTTTTTACCTCGTTGATTTTAACCCTACTGCGAATCCTCTTGCAAGGATGTCTGCCTTGAAGAAGCTTTCCTACTCTCTCTACAAGAATCTCAGGGAGTCCCTCTCCCACTGCAATTCCCAGGTCATTTCCTACTCTATGCTACTTTCTCCCCACCCCCACCCTCCTCTCATTTATCTCTCCACCCTTCAGGCTCTCTGCCTGTATTCCTGATAAAGGGCTTTTGCCCGAAACGTCGATTTTACTGGTCCTCAGATGCTGCCCGACCTGCTGTGCTTTTTCAGCACCACCCTAATCTAAACTATGGCGCCCTCTCTGATCCTGCGGTCTCCTTTTTGTCCCGGTCTCCACAACATAACTGCTTTGAGAAGAAATAAGAAAATTAGGTCCAGCCTGTCATGCTCTGAACATTCAAAGGAACACCAAACGCTTGTGCAATTTGGAGTTGTCAGCTGCCAAGACAGCACTTGTGCCAGAAATCCCAAACCAATGCGGGCCATATTTGTAATGCTATATAAATACATGTTTTTGTTGCATTTAAATTTGGAGATACTATTGATTTTGGTTGGTTAGTTTTGAGAAGATTTGAAGCTCAGGTTGAGATTCTGGATGTAGGTTTGCTCGCTGAGGTGGAAGGTTCATTTTCAGACGTTTCGTCACCATACTAGATAACATCTTCAGTGACCTCCAGATGAAGCTTCATCCAGAGGTCACTGAAGATGCTACCTAGTATGGTGACAAAGCATCTGAAAATGAACCTTCCAGCTCAGTGAGCAAACCTATATCCAGTTTTTGGTTGGTTTCTTTGTTGGTTGCACCTGACAGTGTTGAACTGGTCCCGGTTGTCCCTGGTCTTATTGGTGTTTTTACATTTGAATATAGAAATGGATTTGTACGCAACATGTAATCTTGAGTATCTCATTAACCAGTATTAATGTAATTTTCACTCAAGCTTAGAGACAAAATTGAAATTATGACCATTGGACCCTGAAGTCAATAATTTTGGCAGTCCACGCTAATTTCCATTTTCTCAAATCTCTCTGGTAGAGTTGACAAATGTTCTTGGAAGTCAATGTTTTACAGCATGGACCACCAACAGAGTTGACAAATTAAACCATACCTGCTTTTGTAATACAGTTTAATACAGTGAAGGAGCTCAGGTACACACAGGTACATAGGTGGTCCCTTCATAATTTTGCAGATCAAACTTGATGTTACTGACTAATTACATGCATTAACCTTTAACTAAGGGCCTTGCAGTGGTCACCTTGAATTATTTGGTATGTACCAGAATCTTTAAGATTTTTGCTTGAAAATTGATGGATCATAAGGCTCGCTTACAAAATGAATTGAATTTCACTGAAATAGAGGTAATTTTATTCCCAAGTTTTCCATATCTTGAAATGGCAACTTTCTGAGCCCTGTCTGCATCTTTACTTTTCGCTCTAAACACATTTCTGCTTAAGCTCTTCGCTCTCATACTCTTCTTTAACCACACAATTACTCATTGCTCACTCAGTTTCCAGGCTTTTAAAAGCCACGTTTTCCATCAATTAATCATGATTTTTTTTCCTGCAGAGATTCAACAAGCTGGGTAACCTTTTGGCATCTGCACGTTCATGTCATCTGATCCTACTCCACTCTCATTCCCTGAATTTTATAATCCTTGCTTCTTTGCATTTAACGCTCTGCTAAATATTAATATTTGAGTGGATATGAATTTCCATTGTTTTATTGCACCTTCCCACATACCCTTCCAACCCATTTCCTCCCAAAGACTTCCAGTATTCTTTCCATATTTTCTAGTTCGATGCTTTGTCCACTGTTGTTTGTCATTTATATAAATGAGTTGGATGAGAATTTAAGAGGTGAAATAACTGCACAGAAACTGGTATCCTGTCACCAAGTCACACTTTATTTACATGTGCACAGTACATTGATTCTGACCAGCCAGCTCAGATTTAGTCCCTAGTGTGAGGAGACTCTGAATCTCCTGGTTTTTTTTAATTGCCCCCACGCTACTGCCCAACTGCAGGTAGTGCTTATTTTTTCCCCAGCACCCATGTTGAATCTCCTGTTTATATCTGTCAGCCAGGGCTCCCTGATTGGCAAAAGCTAACAATCCCAATCAGAGATCTTATGGTTAAAGAGATCTACCTGGCTCATGTTCCAATCACCACAGGAGGCATGGTTAGTAAGTTTGCAGATGACACCAAAGTTGTGGTAAAGTGGATAGTGAAGAAGATTATCTAAGATTACAAAGGGATTGTGATCATTTGAGCCAATGGGCTAAGGAGTGGCAGATGGAGTTTAATTCAGATAAATGTAAGGCATCGCATTTTGGTAAGATAAACACATAAGAAAAGGTTTTGGCCAAGCGCAGGCAAGTGGGACTAGTTTAGATTGGGTAACTTGGTCGATGTGAATGGGTTGGACTGAAGGATCTGTTTGCAAGCTGTACGACTCGACAACTCATCTGTAAATTTAGCTTATACTTTCTCCTGATCTCATAGAAGCAATTTAATGAAATTCACGATAAAGTATTAAAATTTCTATCATAGGGTCTGTTTCCAAGCTAGACATGGTTTGTCAATTGAGAAGCTTCCATTCAGTTCTACTTGACTTAATAACCTCCAGCTATCCATACTGCCACATTACCTGAAATATCATCAATCTTAATCCTCATCTCCTTACATGGAACTTCATAAAGTTCTTTTTTAATGTCCGGATATATCCCAATTGTTGCATTCCCTTTGTCTAGGTGCTTGTAAATTTCAAGAAAAAGTTAAATTAGTTAAATTTTAAATTTAAGTTAAATTTTAACTATATCTTTCATTAGTATTCCAGGATAGGTTAAGTTTTTTGGTATTTTGTTTTCTTTTATTGGTGTTTCATTCGGTAATCTTGATTTTTTTAAAGTTTTTTTTAGTTTTTTTTAAAACTAAATAGGTTGACAAGTTGATTCTCTCCTGGAATAACAATAAACAGGAGCTATTTATGAGCCACCAACTCATTTTTGCTATTGGCTGTTTGAACTTTATCTCCTCAATTATGCCAAGTTAGATTCCCTTCTCTTTATGGTTGGGGCAGCATGGTTAAAGAATTATCAATCAACTCAAATTTCAGATTATACACCCTCAAGGCATCTTCCAGTCTCTTAGCACTTAGTACTTTCTCTGTCCTGGTATCCAGACTGGAGCTTCTGTTTTCATAATGGTGTCTGCACCTTCAATGCACATCTATCATATTCATTAATGGTTTTTCTTTTCTTAATCTCCGTAAATTCCCTTCCTGTTAACAAGGACTAACCAACCTATGGGTAGCTGGTCATTTCCCATTTTAGAATCAGGGCCTTAACACTCACACCTTTCCAGTCCTTTGATGCAAGCTCTACTTTAAAATCCTTTACTTTCTAATTTACCTTGTCTTCTCCTGTCATGTAATTTTGAGCATTTTGATCATGATTGTGTTTTCTCATCTTGAACTTGCAAGCTGCTTCAAAATTCAACGTTGGGAGGGATGCAAGTATTTGAGACGCAAGAGAACATTAAGTTTCTTTTTGGCATCTATATAAACTTCCAGTGGAATACACTTCTGAATAGATATCAGAGTGGTGCTGGAAAAGCACAGCAGGTCAGACAGCATCCAAGGAGCAGGAAAATCGATGTTTTGGGCAAAAGTCCTTCATCAGGAATCACTTCTGAATAGCTCTAGTTAGTGCACATTTAATACATCTGTTATTTGGATTTGAGAGGGTGGTGCTGAAAAGCACAGCAGGTCAGGCAGCATCTGAGGAGCAGAAGAATTGTTGTTTCAAGCATAAGCTGTTCATTAGGAATGTGGGTCACATTCCTGACAAAGAGCTTATGCCCGAAACATCGATCCTCCTGCTCCTCAGATGGCTGCCTGACCTGCTGTGCTTTTCCAGCAGTGCACTCTCGACTCTGATCTCCAGCATCTGCAGTCCTCACTTTCTCCTGTTATTTGGATTTCTCTACTGATCATCATAAGGCATGATTTTCCCTTCAGTGAGGTGGCAAGAATCATGGCAGAAGTCAAAAAACCAGATTCTTGTGATTGAGAAAACCTCACACAATTAAGTTTGCCCTTCTTAGACAGAGAGTTCCAATTCCCACCATCAGGTAACAAGACACTTATTACCTTAGACTTGCATCTTATTAATTACACAATACACCCTAGTAACTTTTGCTTCAATTCTTCCAAATTGAGAAACTCAATACGTTGTCAACTTGAAGTTACAAACTGAATGCATATTTGTCAAGTTGCCTCCTCAGTGTTGAGTCCTGGTAAACTCATAGCTGTCAGTCATTGTTTCTTCTTAACTTTAAATAGAAACCACTTCAACTGCAGGAATGCCTCCATGGTCAATGGCAATGGTCTCCGCGCACTTCTCGTTCATGGAACTGGGCAATGGCAATGAATCATCCCCAGATCATCAGGTTGCATCTCATCGGGCAGGCTCAGGTATCATTTTTTGGCTTAGAGATAGTATCAGCAAACATAGGCAACCAGGCATCATCTGGTATACTGCAATTAAGGGAAGGTGATGGCTTAGAGGTGTTATCACGAGGGGCTGTTAATCCAGTAACCCAGATAATGCCCTGAGGGCCTGGGTTCGAATCCAGCCATTGCGGATGGTGGAATTTGAATTCAATAAAAATCTGCAATTAAGAGTCTAATGATAACCATGAATCCGTTATCAGGAAAACCCCATCTGGTTCACTAATGTCCCTTTTGAGAAGGAACTTGCCATTCTCACCTGGTCTAGCCTACATGTAACTCCAGGCCCACAGCAATGTGGCTAATTCTTAAATACCCTGTGGGCAATTAGGGATGGGCAATAAATGCTGATGTAGGCAGTGATGCCCTCATCCTGTGAACGAATAAGTAACAAGTTAAAAAAAGATTTTAGCACAGATTGAGAGCCAGGAATGTGAACGTCCTAAAGGACATGTCGATATAGAGCACAAAGACTCAACATGAACCAGCAGCCAACATAACAAACACACAGCATGTGCTCAAAGAGTATGGCAATGCTTGGAAGTCAAACAACAGTATCATTTTGTGGAGCAAGGGTGGACTCCTGTCAGTCAGAGGGTACTGCAGTAGTCAGTCCAGGTTTTGGGTCATTTCTAGTCTGGGGAAGGGACTAGCCACAGTCAGTAACTCAGTTGATTAATTCAAGTCTGGGAATTCGCACCAAAGCATTCTGTGGATCGGGTCACAGGCCATCCTGGATGTCATGCAAATGCTTTCAATCTGTAGGTGTGCTGTTGCAGTCTGGAGATGGGCTGTTCTCACAGGTCGGTTGAGGGGAATGGGCCATGGCTAGTCAGGGAAGTGGCTTGTACCTAATCTGGGGGCTTTGAAGTGGTCACTCCACGGAGTCACCAAGGCTAGTGGTTGGATTTAATGCATTTGATCAGTGAGAGAATACTACAATTCCAGAGGGCACTCCCATAGTAATGTTAAGGCACTCAACAAAACAGGGGGAGGTGGGAAGTGAGGTGGGAAAGGTACTACAGGGATGGCAACGGAAATGAGGAATATGAAAAATGGGAAGTAATTTGTTGCACGCAGGTGGAGATTGCAATTTACTGAAACAAATGCAATGTTGGTGGGTATTGATCCAAAACCAACCACAAAATAAGATGCGATATTGAACAGTGAGAGGTGTAAGTATTTATTTTCATAGAGGGGACAGAGTAAAGCACTAGAATAATTGAGCAACCAAGGGGCCACTATACCATCATTATTTAAGTAATTAACGATGCTAGCCTTCAATTCACCTTAATTCAGAAGTGAATATTCTTCAAATAACCCAATTCAGACATGAAGGACTCATGAGGATCACATTGTGCCCTTTGATTGTAACCTTGCAATCTGTGCGCTCAACAATATTCTGTGTAACAAGGCACTTGCCACCGCAACATCATGTTCTCAATTGAACAAGGCAAACACCTCTAAACATGTGAAGTCTCTGAATTTTAGCTGCTAAATCCTAACAGCCAGCTTGCAATTAATTTAATGATGAAGTGCTATTAGAGAGTGTTTGTGTGAGGCATTTGAAAGGGATCTTTCTGGAACTTGGCTTTTGCTAAAGGCAATTGGAGAAATTACTAACCATGAGTAGAGGATGCAACACTCCAAGTTATCTATAATCGTAGGATAGTAGTTTTGCTATGGAGGCTCAACACAATCCCTTTGTGAATTCACAACATCCAACATCGTCACAAAGGATGTCAGAGCTCAGGCATCCCTTTAATGACCCTCTTTATTCTGTCCGATTTCTCTTCCTGGCCTGCACCTACCAAGTGCAGAATGGCCGAGGCTAAACCTGCTATTCTCTGGGAACATTGCTTCCCAGACGGGAGCAGAGCCAAGATGGATAGGGTTAGAGTTGGACAGCAGAAAGAAGAGAGCTAGGGTTAAGGTCAGACAGAGAAGGGAGAGGGCAGGCTCAGGAAGAATAGCAGCCCATCATTGGCTGACACACAGCCTCCTGAGGGGCAAGGAATAAGTCATCGGTCCCCATGGGGATGTACAGTGCGGGCACAGAACCACATCTACAGACTTTATAGCAGCTCCCAGCAAACGACAGAGATATTAAAGATTTCATGTCACAGAATACCAGCTGCTGTCAAAGACCTGTACTCACAAGGACTGGTTGGCAATTCCTTCACAGCAGCATTTAATTTATTTGTCAGCGATTTGTTTGATGATGTTCTTGGCACTTCTGTGATATCTTTACAATTGCTCACTCACAAAATGCATCTGGGATCCAACTGATGCAATGGGTGCCAGAGCTCACTCCTTTATTCTATTCCCCCTTGATGCAGCTAGGCAGACTGGCAGAGGCAATAAAACCTGAGAATACTGGAGAAACTCAGTAAAGTGTGGCAGCATCTGTGGAGAGAGAAACAAGAGTTAATGTTTCAAGACTGGCATGGGTCTTCTTCAGAGCTGAAGGAGACTGGGATATGATGGGTGTTTACTGAAGATATATAAGCCAACCAACTGCATCAAACCTCTTTAAAGAACAGAAAGTCTGACTTTACGTTAATGAGGAGACAAAAGTCAAGGTTTATGGATGTCAAAAGCCAAGGAAAATGCCATCAGTAAGCTAAAGAGCATTCAAGAGATGTGGGTTTCCATTCTACATAATTTTGAAATCTAATACCTTCAGCAAAGCATTATTTTTAGTGAAGGGGGATGAAGAAAATTTAGTTCAGAAATTTATAATTTTAATTAATTTCTTCTATTTAAAATTGTTGAAAGATACAGCTCTGAAATTAAAGATTGATAATTTTTTTACTGAAACTCAATGATTTGGCAAGAACCTCACTAAGTGGATTAATGAAAGAAAACCCAGATAGCATTGAAATAAAAGTGTAATGAACCCCAAAGAAATGTATTCAAGCATTGCTGTAATATATGGTTTTAATAATTTTACTGCTTGGAGAATTGACATGGAGAGGTCCAGGGAATAAAGGAGCCACATTATGAAAACAGCACAGAAAGCTTTCTATTCCAATTAAGTTTTTTTCACTAAAAATTGAACTGAAATCAAAGCCTAAGGACACGGATTATTGAAATTTCATTTGTAAACATATTTTTATTATTTTCCATAAAGGTGCAAAGCTGCAAGAATGTTAACGGACTAGCTGTTTTATCGACTGCTGAGGTTCATTGAATAACATTTCTTTGTCAAAAAAAAATAGCAAGGGTAATGCTTCAGCAACTGGGAAGACAAATAGTTCCAGACGGCAGACACTTATAATGAAGGGAAGCATATTCACAAATGTGGAATAAAGCATACCGTAATAAATATTTAATTTATAACATTTGTCATAGCATTGTTAATAGTCTGTGGTACAGTCCTCATAAATATAATGTTAATTAGATCTTTATGTATCGACCTGCGTGTGCGTTACCACATTTGACAATGATTTCTAATTTTAAGCACTGCAGTCCCTGCCTGTGTGGTGGGGGTTGAAGTGGGAGGGAGCTGGACAGATCTCTTTGCAACTTCTTGTTTTTGTTGTAAATTTTAACGTGAGAAAGTAATAAATAGCAACTGGAAAGAAAGCAGGAAACAGAGAAAACCTATGACTGAGAATATAAAGCAAGAATATAAATGGTGTAAAAGTACAATTTAAAATATAACCCAATAACCCTCTTGTGGTCGGTTTTTAATATCAGTTCAGTAATATAATAACTGTGTGTCTCTGAAGTCGATGAAAACCTGCAGAGGGACCAAGAAGAAAGACATAAAATCAAATTTCTTCATTGCAAACAAAGTATATTCTGCTAATTTTTATATGCACGTAGAATATTGAGGGTTAGCATATATTCCTTTTAAAAACGAAATTGCATCAGTGAAAGGCCTTCTGAAGAAAGATTTGCTTTCCTGTTCTTCTTTTTGTGGTCAATCCCTGAAAAGAATGATAATTGGATTCCATTTTTTTGGTTATTATTTTATGTATTACTTCTGCTCAATTTGACCTCTGCTCCCTGTGGGAGAAAGTTTGATCGCAGTGATTCTTTCAAGTTCAAAAGCTGGGAGCTTTTCACTGTAGTTCCTAGAAACATGCTTCATTCTTTGTATGTGAATAACTTTTATACTTACAGTTCTGAAAACTAGTAAATGCTCTGTTGGAATGCAATATCAGTGAAGGATGAAGGAACAGAATTCAGTCAAGTTTGCTGAAATTACAAAAATAGGGATGGGCAGCTACATCCTGTGAATGGATAGTTTTAAAAGGTGCCAAATTTCCAGCCCCTGGATTGTCTCCCAGTGCTGCCCAGGACCTTCCACAAATGTCTCTAACATTACTTTAGAGATTTTGGAGAGCCCCCATGTACTTACTGAATAGTCACCTCAGAAGTTTTAGCTGGAAAGATCCAGATCAAACACTTGGGTAACGTCAAAACCAACTCCTCTAACTCATACAGACTTTGACCCAGATATCATAAACCTCCTACTGCCCACCCGACCACTTGACTACGTCAATGAATACACCCCTGACTCGACCCAATAAACTGGCCACCTGAAACTCCCCAAACTGGCCTTGACCACCTAACCTCTCAGTTATCTCTTTGACCACCCCTCCCCCGACTATCCTCTTTGCCACCCAACTCGTCCCCTCTTCCCACCCCTTGCCCCAACTTCCTGAATAGCTCTCCACCATCTGACTACATCCCCGACCCAAGAAATGGAAAGAAGACCTCTTACGCTTAAAACTAGATTTCTAAATGGTGAACAGAGTAGTGGCTCCCCTTCTGTGTCTATTTCTTTCCTTTTTTTTCTATTTTCTTGGGGTTTTCTTTCTTTCTACTTACCTCTCATCCTCAGACGGTATCGCTGGTGGTGAGTTGAGCACCAGCGCGGATTCAAGTTGATGCCAGTCAAGATAGCGGTGATGTAGCAGTGAGAGGGCTCCACCCACTTTTACCTTTCTTCCTTTCCCTGCCTTTTTGTGATTTTAACCGTACTCACCTTCTGTGGGAGAGCGCAGACAGCATTGAGGTTTTCCGATGCATTGGCGGCAGAGGGAGGCGGGTTTGGGCCCAGTGCCCCATCCAGGACCCTGCTGCTGCACTGCCCCAGCGCAGACTCATGGCGGCGGCTGAGACAAGACGGCGCTGAAGAATGGCGACATGGTTCTGTGGCAATGGTGTGGCAAAGGAATCTGGGGCGGGCCGACTGCTTTCATGCTGGTGATGGTCTCAGCATCAGGGTGGAAGAGCCCAGAGTCATTGCTAAGGCATTTAAGAAGGGCTGTAATCTTTAATTTTTTTTACTTTATATCTTTAGATTTCTTTAAATCTAGGTACCTTTGTACCTAAGATGTCACTGGAAAATGGCAACTCTGTACGCTTTTCACTATACTCCTGTACCCCTGCACTTGAGTACACATGACAATCAAACCTAATTCTAATTCTACACTGTCTACTGTATTCTAGTCTCCTCTGAAAGAGGAAACCTGCTCCTGACATTCTCCTATCTTCTCAGGGTCTTTTTATGTAATATGCAGCAGCAAAGTGAGATTCCACGATACTGTAGTTTCATGAAGAGATTTAGAGTGGGTGACATATCTGACACAAATTGGACCATGTCCCAGCAGTAAGCTGTAGATTGTGTATTTCTCTGTTGGTTAGTTTAATTTGACATGGAAGTAACAGAGGTGAAATACCTTTCCATTTATATGATAACTGTTACAGACACCAGAGGACAGTTTAATTTTCATGGGACGAATAGATTGTAAATTGGATGAGGGCTATCATAAGCCCTTGTTGATTCCGATCTGGGTTTTGAAGAGTCTGTTTCAGATCTCCTGCAGAAGGCAGTTACTGTCATATTGTCATGAAGCAAAGACGTGATCATGATGAAGATTCTTAGATTTCCAAATCGTTGGACTTCCTGATTCAGTGATGAGCCCGATGGTAAGAAACAAATTGGATTCAGCCATGATGCCCCCCTCAGTTAACTGACCCATGTTATTTAATGTCCAGCTTTGTACATGAAAAGTGACCAGGAGAATTGTGATAACACTTCAAAAGCACTTCACTGGTTATCAAACACTTTTGCAATATCCTGAGTTCATGAAAGGTGTTGTATACACACACGGGCTTTCTTTTTCTGTTTGTTCCCTTGAAATAATCCATTGCTACGATATAAAAAGAGGGCATTACTGATGATTCTTTTCAATTCTCTCTTTCTTTCATCCATCATTCCATCTCTGACTGATCTCCAGAAACATATGCCACTATCAAGAGAAGATGGAAGAGATTTGAAAAAACACACACTGAATAATGCTGTTTCAACATTTGAAACTGAGTTTAGCTGGTTAACTACAGCATTAGAACAAGGAACCCCATCTCCATTTCTGTCACACAAAGAAAGCAGTGGGTTATAAGTCATGCAGCTTTATCCTGAGTCTCAGTGATAGGCATTTTTCATATCTATTGCTATAGATCAAATAAGAGCAGTAAGGTAATAAAACAACTGATGTTGGTGCTCCAACAGGCAGTATTCATTGTCTGCAAAATTAATTTAACTTGCTGCGTAAAGGAAATTATTCATGACTGTAGGGACTTTCTTCTGTAACTCCAGTGATGTTTTCTCATTGAAATGCAGGTATTGCATGAAATGATTAAGGTACCATGCAGGACAAGGCTACGTTATATAGACAAAGTCCTGATCTCCAAAGTCTCTCCAAATCAGCACGTTACATGGAGGATAGTCAAATAGTGAGGTGCTACACTGGACTGGTCAGAGGAGCCTCCAGAACATTGTTACAGAAAGATATCAGGCACTAGTCTTTCACCTCTACAACATGGCTAAAGAAGACCTGGTGAAGTAGACTTAAAAAAGGGTCTTCTGAAGGCTGGAGAGAAAGAAAGAGATTACAGCGGAGACAGGATGGTGATGGAGTCTTATTGCTCCATTGTCCTCACAGAACTGGAGGAAAAAGGTTATAACGGTCGTGATTGGAGGGCGATGGAAATCTGTGATGTATTCTTTTTTTACTCCTGGTTGCCCATCCAGCAACTACTGCCAAAGCATCTATGACAGTAGATAAGGCTGGGGATAGGGTTGACAGCTGATATCATGAACTAGATTGGCAACGTTCACCAGTTTAAGACATGGTCACGCTGTATTAGAGCATGGTATAAGCTCACACAAGTACTTTGTTGCTGCTTATTGTGCACAGATCACATACCTAAAAATGCCATTGACTGTATGAAAGCAATTATTTAAAAGTAGAATGTTTCTGGGCATTTTCTGCCGTAGTTTTTGATGCAAAGCTAAATGGCCTGTTTGACCATCTCAAAGTCAACTGCCTTCCTTTGACATGGAGCTAAATGTGGACCAAATGACAACTGACTTCCTTCCTTAAAGAACAGTAATGAATGGGCCAGATATGAGGTGGACTGGTCAGAGGTGCCTGCAGGTCATTGTGACAGGGAACTGACAGGACAGGTATTTCACTTTTGGGACATGCAGTCTGCAAGAGTGTTTTAGAGTGGGCAGGACCAGCTGGCTAAAGAAGACCTGGTGAAGTAGACTTAAAAAGAGTCTTACAAAGGCTGGAGATATGTTTGTTTGTGATAATCCAATAATTGCATAGTTATTATTACTGAGACAAGTTCCTAATTCCGAATATTTCATGAATTCCAACCATTGCTGTAGGGGGCTTTGAACTCTCAGCTTCAGGCCAGCAATTTAACTGCTGCAGCACCAATCCCTCTGGAAGCCACAGCAATGCAGAAGGTGGTCAAGAAGTGGAAAAATCTTTCCTTTTTTTAATCACAACTTGATTTAACACCTTCAGTGGGAGGAAGAAAACTGAAATGGGGGGAATGGAAGGCAAGAAAAAATGAGTAGCTAATGTCTAAGCAGAAAAAAAGAACAACAAAAGCAAAAATTTATGTCTTCATAGAAATTGTAAACTCCTTCCTTTAAAGGGCACTCAAACATGAAAGGTAAAGCACCCATTAGTAAAAGGATAATTGGCCCATTTTTTATTTCAGTAATGTTACTAATAACCGGTGCTGTTGATTGAAAATATTGGGGTCCTTTGAATTTGGTTTCAACTTGTGGATTAAACCAATTGCAAAATTGTTTTTGTTAGTCTGTGCTCAGCTTCAGAGTCAGCAAAGAAAAGGTCAATTCATCAACATTCATTCCTGCATTTTCAAAAGAATTAGGCTGCAGGGAGAAATGTTAGTGAAGTGCCTGCAGGAAAGTAAAAAAAAGGAATATACAAAGACAGAGGGAGAATAAATGAAACATGTTGAGGTTTCTTTTATCGCTAAGGCATTGTGCATCGAATCCACAGAGATGATGATTTCATTTGAACACTAGAATAACAAAATTTTATAAAAGATACTTGGCTATTTATCGGCATATACTGGACTAATTCAGAACAGGCCATAATTTTTTAACACACAATTGTACATGGCACTGAGATAATTATTTCTGAAAAGTTCAAATGATAATGTATTTCTGCTAACATCAGAGCGGGTTTACTAACCCCAATTGTAATGTAATCTGAAATCAATGGTCACCAATTCACAGATGCCAAAACCACCAGTAAGTATGTTTCTGACAAACTGTATCTTCAGCATTAAAGAAGCATGATGTAGTCAGAGGTATAGTATAATAGCAGAGTGTTTTCTCTATTGAAATGCATCTTGTCAGGATGTCTATTGTTGGAAGATGCTTCGTGGTAAAGTTCCTCTTTACAATTTATCCTCCAGTGCATAGCACCACTGCAGCCAAACTCCACCCAAAAGGGCCACATTCTTCACAAAGTGCCTTAAATAGGGAATATCTCGGAGAGGGCATTGTGAGAATAGAGGAACAGAATCAATCACAGAGCTGGCAAAAAAAATCGTTGGTCTGAAATGTTAACACCATTCCTCTCTCATAAGATATTACCAGACCTTCAGAGTATTTCCAGAATTTTCAGTCATCGTTTCAGATTCCCAGCATCTCCAGAATTTTGTAAGACCTCACAGGTTTATTATCCACTGAGAGAAGAAATTCCTCCTCATCTCTGTCTTAAATTAATGACCTTTCACTCATGCCCTCTGATCTTAGAATGTCCCCGTCAAGCTCACTAAGAATCTTACACATTTCAATAAGGACCCCATTCATTTTCTTGAACCCCAATGAGTACAGGCCCTACTTACTCAACCTCTCCTCATAAGATAGTCTCTCCATACCTAGGATCACCCTAGTGTACCTTCTCTGGACGACCTCCAACGCCTGTAAATATTTCCTTAGATAAAGGGATATAGGGACCAAAACTCCTCTGACTAGTTTTGGAAAAGCCTTCTTATATTTATGCTCTGTTCCCTTTGAAATAAAGGCCAAGATTCCATGTGCCTTCCCTCTTAAACGCTGAACTTGATGCTAGCTTTCTGTGTTTTATGTACCTAAGACCTCCAAATCTCTCAGTGCTGTGTGACATAGTGGAAGGTAAGATATTGGCTCACAGCCTGCGTCCTGTATGGTTGATTCCAAATTCTGCTGCGGGCTGTGGGCACTCAGCCACTATGTCTGCGTTTGAAAGGATATGGGAGCGAAGCTCTCTCCCAGCTTGGTACTGGACTCCTCCATGCTCCTTGACAGGTTCTCTAGCTCACAATGTATATGCGCACATACCCCATCAACCTTCATCTGTAGCTTGGCCCTGCAAAGCCATCTGCTGAACCCGCCATAGCTGAAATATTGTGTAACTTCACCTGAGTTGGTAATGTGCTATCCTTTCCCATTGCCTGACTCCAGCCTGGTGCCGTACCGTGTGGATTTCCCACCTCGATATCACCATTTAAATTTGATATTGTGTTCCTATCGGATCTGCCTTTGTGACACAGTGTGGTGGTACATCTCTCTTTGTTCCTCCTTTGCCGGGGTCGGTCGCAGTTCATGGATATTTTTAATAGGAAAAAGGGACAGAAACTGATTGTGGGGAGGGGAGAAGTGAAAGTAAAAATAGTGCATTTGCACCATCAAGTCAAAAGAGGTTTCAGGAAGTGAAAGAAAAAGGATGCAGTCACTTCAGCCCCAATTGGTGACCAAGGTTTTAACAATGGTCCTTCTCATAATAGGCAGCACACACTCCTTCATCTGAATTGGAACCTTTCCTGACCTTGCCCAATAGTATTGAGCTGTTGAACCTTTCAATGCTTTTGAAGTTTTCTTTGCCCTCTGTGACTGACTTCCTTCTGACCAGGAGCCTGGACACTTTCGTGGCCTTTTGAGGACATGAAACATCTCCTCTTAACTCCATCTCAGTCACAAATAACTCAAGGTATTATCTAAGGCTCTTTGCTCGCTGCCATTCTCAACCATCTTTCTTTCCCAAATCAAAGTCACTTATACAATGACTCCCAGCACTCACTGCACTGATTCGAGTTCAGAAACACGAGACAGGCCCTTATTAGACCAAATAAGATTATTAGCAAGTTTGACAGGGACAATCTAGCATCAGAGTGCTAGAGTGAAGGGTTTATGGAGTTAATAAAGTATTACACTTAAAGTAGCAACTGTATCTGGTGTTTATTTTGCACCATCGCTCTATAGGTTATGTGGTAAGAGCCTTAGAGACCCTGTTTAAAGGATTTACAAACAATAGGTGATTGTCATCTTGCTACTTGCCTTTATTTTTGTTTTTTGACAGTTCAGTAATATATATATTTGGGAAAATGCACTTACACACTCTATTAAATAAATTCACTCAATGGTCCAACAAAATTTGGATCTCAGTTCTGTGCTGAATTAAATAATAACCAATTGCAAAGTTTTGGGATGCCACAATTGACTTATAGTTGTTTCAATCAACATATTCGGACTTACCTCCAAGATACGTGGGACTCAAACCAGGATCTTCTGGCTTAGAGGAAGGGACACCACAAGACTTTCCCGCCAATATTTTGGGAGGGGAACAACTGACATTGACCAAGGGAACAATCACTTGATCTTGCTTTTATTCAGGAACAACTATTGAAAGTATAGATGTTTTGTGACATCCACAAGATGAAGTACCAATAGGTACATCCTGTATGTGTAACATGTCTATTCAATGGAGATATAAAGGTGGCTGTGATATTGGGCTCTAAAAAAGAGTCAAAGCTTTCAATAAAGGTGAGAATTGGCAGATAGAAATCATTGTGGAGAAATAAATTGCTAATCTGTCCCAAAAAAAAGATATTACATGGTCCAGGTCACGAAATAAATTCATGATGCCTTGACTTTATCTTCACGAATTGTAATCATTCAACTTTACAAAGTGGTGGCAGAAGCATAAATGATATTCTAATAGAATTTCTCTTTGACTTATGTGCATCTTTGTTCGAGGGGTGTCACGGTGGCTCAGTGGTTAGCACTGCTGCCTCACAGCACCACGGTCCCAGGTTCAATTCCAGCCTCGGGCAACTGTCTGTGTGAAGTTTACATGTTCGCCCGGTGTCTGCGTGGGTTTCCTCCGGATGCTCCGGTTTCCTCCACAATCCAAAGATGTGCAGGTTAGGTGAATTGGCCATGCTAAATTGCCCATAGTGTTCAGGGATGTGGAGGTTGTGGGAAATGTAAAGTAATAGGATAGGGGAATGGGTCTGGGTGGGATACTCTTCGGAGGGCGGGTGTGGACTTGTTGGGCCAAAGGGCCTACTTCCACATTGTAGGGATTCTATGAAGAAACGGAGGACTGAAGATCAGAATCAAGAGTGTGGTGCTGCACAGCAGGTCAGGCAGCATCTGAGGAGCAGGAGAGTTGATGTTTTGGGCATAAGTCCCCATTCCTGATAAAGGGCTTGTGCCTGAAACATTGATTCTCCTGCTCCTCAGATGCTGCCTGACATGCTCTGCTTTTCCAGCACCACACTCTCGACTGTAGGGATTCTATGACTAGTTTGCTTGATGTAAAATGCTCACAATTATGACTACTTTCCAATTAATAATATGATTTCTGCATATCCTGCAATTTAAAGACACCTTTGAAGACATTTTGTGAGTCACGGGGTAAGTGAGCTGGTAAAGTTAAAACTACCTCCAGCATACAGGGAATGGATGAGTTACTGTTTGGGAACCAAATTGCATGACAAAGTAAATGTAGAGATTTGTCAGGAGATAATGTGCCTTGCCCTCACTCATCCCTCTGATGGTATTAACGCTTTTCTCAAAATATACATGGCAATTGCGAACAAAAAATATTTTGAAAGCTTAACAATACATTGTGCTTTTGAATAAATTTTCAATTCTCCAGTCCAGAGAATAATATCATTCATGGTTTCATGAGCAACATGCTTATTGCTGCTTTAAAACCATTATGAAAGGCAAGGAGAAAACCTTGAAAATAAATGTCTGAAATGTAATGAAATCTGATGGCTCTGGAGGCTGTACATTAACTTTCATAATGTGAGTGTTCAGTAGAGTGAGTAATTTCACTTGCCTGAATGTATCTCTCAATTGCATTAAGAATTTGACAAAGATGTAACATAAGACTAACAATTGCCTGTGTTTCACACCAAACAAGCTCAAGGCAAATAAAGCTTTGTTTCTGTTCTAAATATGGTTTGTTTCTGGACATAAAGGATTGAGAGTTCACACTCAGTTTGAACAAAGTGGCAACAATCATCACCCAATCATAATGCTTGATTTTTGCAAGGTCTAAGAATTGGTTTGGACTATTTATTAAAACCTGTCGAGTACTCACATTATCGAGTGTTTTTGAAACACCATTTCAAAAACAGCAGATTATTTGGCTATTATCATTTTAATGTCTATGGGATCTTGCTGTGCATGTATTGACTATACAAAGCTACAACATGGCGAAAGGCCACTTAGCTTGTCAAGTCTGTGCTAGATTTCTGCAAGAGCACTCCTGCTCCTCGATTCTTTCACGGTAGAATATTTCTTCTCCTGAGGCAACTTATCTTATTCCTTTTTTGAAGACCACAATTGCATTTGCCTTCCCTCCCCTTTCAGTCAATACATTCCAGAGCAGTTGCCACCTTTCCTACATTACGACGCTTAAAATGTAGGTGCAAAATTGTTGTGGTTGCGAGTGTTGGTACGTAAATGGTCTTTTTAAAAATCTTCTCATCTATCTTTCTTTTCTAAGGAGGGGATTTGCATTTCCACAGGGGCTATCATGACCTTGGATCATCCCAAAGTGATTCACAACCAAGGTCATGCTTTTGAACTGTTTGTAAAGTGGGAAATAGCTAATTGATGCAGAGCAAGCTCCCACAATGAAGTTAAAGTCTTGAGAATGTTTTAGGGATGTGGACTGAAGGATAAATAATGCAAAGCAATCTTCTGCGTCCAACTGGGAGAAAACATACAGGGTCTGCTTTCTTATTTCATCTGCATTTCACTATGCTTTCAGTCACACAAGTTCAGTGATTAAAATTGACTTGGCTCTGGCTTTGAAATGTATATAGAATAGCACCTATCCAGTAGCATAATGGAGATTATTGAACTTGCAAGAGGAATTTTAATAGGGATTCCTTAATGACTTTTTGCTGCCTATACGTAATGAAACATCACAATGGTTAAATTGAAAAGATAGTTTTTGCATTAATCCAGAAACTAGGAAAGCTGGAGTTGCATGATTTCTCCTCAGTAATAGCTGCTTCATTGCCTTCCTCATAAATCACATTCCTTTGATTAGATTAATGCTGTACTACCATAGACCTCAGAGCTCTCTCATTCTGCAGACAGAACTCCTCTGAATGCTTCTAATAAAGATTTTTGTGTGTTTGTTAATTGACATTCTCTTTTTCTATTTCATGAATAAACAATTATAATTATATAATTGTAATTGGAAATACCAGCTTTCCAAATGCTCCATTTCAAATTTAATCAATACATATTTAAACAGTCTATATAACTATAAACATGTTAATTGTACTATGGTTACAGTAGGCATGTGAAAATTGTTTGGAATATTGATATCATATTTAATCATTTCTGAATATTTCTACATACCTGTGACAACAGAAGTCATGCAAACCATCCTTGATGTCTCGAACACAATGCCAATGGCAGCTTTGTGTACTTGCTAGTCCACCTGTTGGTTATGGTCATTTGAGCTGACCCTTTAAGGCAGGTGGGACTTGAACTCAGATCTTCTGGCCCAGGGTTAGGGTACCATACTGTCACAAGACCATCCTTGAAAGGCAGCAACAATGGTGTCCCACTGGCTTTCCATTCAAAGGATGCAAGAACAAATATTCGGCAAACTACATTGTTCACAGAGAAATATGAACTGAATCATTCCGGTAGGAAAAATAAACCAAAAGGTAAAATTTTAAAACAGGAGCCAGAGTGGGAAGATCTAGAGTGTGCAGACACACAACGCTTTGAAAGTTGCAGGACAAGCTGTGAAGAAAATTTATTGGATCCTCGGTTCGTTATATTCATGTCGGGAGTATGAAACCATGGAAGCTATGCTGAAACTTTCAAACGCTCTGTGCATTTCTGGTCCAGGCAGATTTAATAGGTATTCAAAATCATCAAGGAATTTGACAGAGTAAGTCAGGATAACCTATTTCCAATTGCAAAGAAATTGGAATTCAGAGCACACAGATTTAAAATGATAGTCAGCATACCAGTGTCATGGGGGGGAAAAAAGCTGTTACTCAATGAGTTATAATAATGCAGTGATTGAAGGAATAGTGGGAGCAGATTGCAATAATAGCTTTTGAAAGAGAAGTGGATAACTATTTGTCAATGCTATAGGGAGAAAGCAGGGCAGTGATCCTAATTGGATAGCTCTTTGAAAGAGCTAGTGCAGGGATGATAGGCTGAATGATCTCCGCCTGCAATGTATCATACCTGCTCGATCAGCACTCCTTCCACCACTTTCAAAATTAATCCCCTCCAGCACCAGCACACAACAGCAACAGTGCCTTCTACCCATAAGTTGTGCAAGACCTGTGGAATGGTGAGGAAGGGGTCAAGTAGGAATTGTTTTTGTTCACTCACCAACTTCGTCAAGCCCAGTCTGGCACTTAGGTACTTTCTCAGTTGGCCAGTTGGGTCACTAGTGGTGCCATTACTAATAATTAACACTGAAGTCCCCCACCCTGTGTATCTTTTATATCTATCCTGTCATCAGCACTCCATTTGAGTTCAACATGGAGAAGCAATGATTTATCTTACAAGGGAGTTTTGTAGGTGAAAATCCGAAAGAGGTTTCCTTTCCCATTGTGCAATGATACTCTCCTCTTTCTACGTTTAGGTCTCCCAGGGCCACTCCTCCCCACCTGTTCACCACAATACCACAGCTCTGTGGGTCTGTCCTCCGAGTGGAGAGGCTTTCATCAGGTTGTAACTTTACATATTTCTGGGACACCGCGCCCTAATCTGGCAACAGCCCTTAGAGAGGAGGACTTTACAGGGTCAATAAGCAAGACTCTGCCTTTGCTGTGTCCTATACCTTGATTCATAATCATTGAATCCCCACAGTGCAGCTTAGAGGCCATTTGGCCCATCAAGTCTGCAACAATTGATGCCTGGTGACTTGTCTGGTTTCATTGTTTCTTGGTCTATTGGTGTTTGGTAGACTGTTTCTGATGTTAGTTAAGAGCCATTCACATTGCAAAAGGTCTAGAATCAGCTGGAGGCCCCTAAAGGTCATTAACGAACCAACTGGTTTTAACATAAATCCACTAGTTTCAGGCTATTATCACTCACACGTGATTTTATTCCAGTTTATTGAAACGACCAAACGGCTGGAATTTGAACTCAAGTATTAGTCCAAATTTCTGGATGATTTGTCCAGTAACATCACCCCTACACTACCATTCCTGGGTTTTTCCAAGTGGGAGCAAAGACCTGATAAGAATTTCAGCTTCCTCTCCCTCAGCCTTTCCATTGCTGGCTGTTCCTTTCGCCTTCCTGACCCGACATACATTCAGCAATTATTTAAACTTCTCTGCCTCCCAGCCTCCACCCAAAGTATTTTGTCAACCCTCCTAATGTCACTTTATGCAAACTGGTTTACATTCCTTTGATTGAATGAAGTCCTATGAAGGATCTTTGTAAATTTCATAGTATCCCCACAGTGTGGAAGCAGGCCATTCAGCCCATTGAGTCCAAACCAACTTTCCGAAGAGCATCCTATCCAGACCGACCTTCCTATTATATGTTTGCATTTCCCAAGGCCAATCCACAGAGCCTGCACGTCCCTTTACACTCTGGGCAACATAGCATGGCCAATTCACCTAACCTGCACATTTTTGGACTGTGGGAGGAAACCGGAGAACCCGGAGGAAACCCACGTAGACACGGGGAGAATGTGCAAACTCCACACAGACAGTCGCCAGAGAGTAGAATCAAACTCAAGTCCCTGGCGCTGTGAGGCAGCAGTGCTAACCACTGAACCACTATGTAGCCCTTAATTTGGCTGTCCTAAAAGTGCTACATAAAGGTAATTTGTTTTGACAAGATCTAGTTAGTTGGAATCAAGCATCAGTATGAAACCTTTAAAGGTTTGAAGAGGAATGAAGCTTGAGAGAACAAGCTAGAGTGTGAAATGGGAAGGAGAAAGTGAGGACCGCAGACCTGGAGATCAGAGTCGACAGTGTGTGGTGCTGGAAAAGCACAGCGGGTCAGGTAACACCTTCCATTCCTGAGGAAGGGCTTAAGCCTGAAACGTCGACTCTCCTGCTCCTCGGATGTTGCCTGACCTGCTGTGCTTTTCCAGCACCACACGCTCGACTGTGTATTGGGAAGGAGTTGCACAACGGCACATCTGTAAATTCAAAGGCCGCTGTTAAGAGACAACACTGTATGTTAAAATGGAGAGATCAGCATGGAAATAATTGGGGGGGAATGTCCACTCAGAAATGAGAGTGACAAACTGGCTAAATGGTTTGGTTCTATTATCTTCTGCCTTGCTTGACAATGCAATGGGATACTTTATGAGCACAGACAATGAAAAAAAAAGTGTCTTCATTTTAAAATCTAAAGAAATTCATTTTGTGATACCCAAGAGAAGTGGAAGCAGATTTCATCACTTTAAGTGAAATTGTCAGTGTCTTTGATATACTGGAAACCTTTTGGCGTCGAGGACAGTTTGTAGCATTTGATTTTTTTTTCCCATCCTGTCAAATGGAAGGATAAATTGCGCTGTCAAGGGTCGCCATCATCAATCCCTTTGTGTTAGATGGGGTGTTGGAGTGCCAGTAAAGTATCATGACTGGGGCCAAGTCAGGGCCAGCTGGCAATGAATCAAAAGGGAGAGCCGGCAGGGTAGTGTACAAAGCCTGCAATGGAGTGAGTTAATTCGGGAAGCCTGAGCTTGCTGAGACTCAACTTCAACAAGGAATTTTCAACATTCCTCCTTCAGCTCTGTGACTGGCAAGGACTGAGCCCGGACTCCCACTTCTCTGCTGCTGCTGGTTGTCTGTGCTCTGTGGAGAGCTCACCGGGTCAGCCAGCTCCTGCTGAGTGCTCCATATGTTCGTCTCGTTCAGTCGAGGTCTCATACTTTCGCTTTCTGTCTGCCAAAGACCAGGGGTATTCCGATCAGCGCGGGCGCTGGATTAGTTTGGTTGCTGAGCCAAGTTTTTAAAGCATTCTGACCCAGTCTGAATGCAGCTCCCTCACTTTGTAATATTGCATGTTTTAATAAATTGCCCCGTCTGATTGCACAATATCCCGACGGAAGTGCATTCCATGAGGGATTGTCCAAATCGTGGATATTGTTAGTCCCCGCCCTTTTATAATTACCAGCGCTGTATTCAACACCTAGCATGAGGCAGTCCCAGCGGTGCACGTTGTCTTCCTTGATGTCTTTTAAAAGAGAAACATCTGCACTTTTATAACCTTTTTCATAACCGCTGGACATCTCAAAGCACTAAACACTTGTTGAAGTGTACCCACTGTTACAAATGAAGAAAGGCAGTAGTTCACATTAAGGCAAACAGCCCGCTGACATGTCATTAACATGCCATGTTGTGTTGTTGCTTCAGGGAAAAAGCATTGGTCAGGGCACCGCGGCTAACACCCAGAACTTTTTCGATGTGAAACCTTTTGCAAGAAGGCAGCTGGACCTTCAATTTCACATCTCAGCAGGAGAGCAAGCAGCTCCCGAAGTGCAGCATTGAGGTGCCTGCACGGATTGCTGTACTCAAAGGTTACTGGATCGAATTTTTCCCCCCATTCCATGGATGACATTGTCCGCTACTTTCTGTTAATTCCTTTGACAAGGTTTGAATGCAACCGAGAGATTTTACAAGTGAGAGGATAAAGGTACCAAACAGAATGTGTCAGACACCATGCAAAGCCCAAACTCCGAGAACAATCCCTCATCACAACCTTCCTGCGTTCTTACACGCACGGTCTCCTTTCGAATACATACGTCTCTTCTGGAACTTAATTGGTATTCCCTCCCCCCACCCCTCCCCAGCGACCTTTCGATCATGCTGTCCAAGGAATTCCCACATTCCACCCCTCGGTTATGTAATTCACTGCTTTAACAATTCAGGAGAAAGTGAGGACTGCAGACGCTGAAGATCAGAGTCGAGAGTGTGTGGTGCTGGAAAAGCACAGCAGGTCAGGCAGCATCCGAGGAGCAGGAGAGTCGATGTCTTGGACAGATGACCTTCATCAGGAATTTGCCAATTTAGTCAGGACTCTGAGATTAGTAACCCCACCCCCACCACCACCAATTGTGAGTCAAATGGCTATGTCTGGTATGCTTCCTCCTGACAGACAAAGGTTGGTATTCCACTCAAGTGCTGAAAAAGAGCTGGATTATCAGCTGAGGGGCCACTCTTCAATTGAGGTATGAAACCGAGGCCCTGTCTGTCTGCTCAAATATTCTATTTCAGGGAAAAAGATGTTCTCTTCAATAGCTTGGGCAGTTCTGACAAGTGGCCATCAACTTTAAATGTTAACTTTGCTGTCTTTCCACAGAAGGCCTCCAGAATGCTGCCTTTTGTCATTTCAAAATTCACTTGAATTGGCTGTCCTTTTGGGGAGGTCATGAGACGCTCCCCCAACTTTACTTTTTCAACACCTCAAAATAACCCATTTCTACAGTTTGTGAAGAGAGAGCGTGACTGACATTCCCTTACAACATATCCTTTTCGTGAATCCCACTGATTGTGTCAATTTAAAAATCAAATTATTCTTCCAATGCAAATGTTGGTTATATTTTCCTGAAATTGTTTGATGTATTTATTGAGGTCAAAAGTGAAAGGAGTTAAATCAGCAGCAAATGAGCCTTTGTCCCACAGTGAAAGATGTATCCAGGCTGTGTGCTCACCGACTCTGTTTCCTTACATTGTCAAGTTCTGAAAATTCCCTGAGTCAGTTTCCATGGCAATGGCCTCAGCACTTGTCTCTTAAACCAAAAAAAAATGGATAAGTGGGAGAATTGTAAGAATCCTCTCTGTTACTCATGGCCAGTGTTAAAATTCATCGACCGCAAAGAATTCTGATTGCAAGATCCGCAAGGATTTTGTGAGAACATAAAAGGAATTCTGTTGATGATTTCCACCACATCAGAAACAAAAGAACACAAAAAAGTAAAATTAATGAAACATAACAGTGTGTTTTCCAATATAAAACTATTGTATCATTTTGGTATCAGCCACAGATTGTAAATATTAATGTGACAGTATATCATGAAATTATAATGCTCTCAATTTCTTCCCAGTATATTAAGACACATAGAGTCATACAGCACAGAAACAGACCCCCTGGTCCAATCAGTCCATGCTGCAGGTAATTTCAAACTAAACTAGTCCTAGCTGCCTGCACCTGGCCACATCCTTTCAAACATTTTCTATTCATGTAAATTTGTTTTAAATGTTGTAATTGTGCCTGCATCCACTAAGTCCTAAGGAAGGTAATTCTACACACAAACCATCCTCTGCACATAAAAATTTGGCCCTCATATCTTTATTAAATCTCTCACGTTAAGAGTACACCCCCTTCATTTGAAATCCCGCGTATGGAAGTTGCAAGATATTTAAGTAAAAAGCTGCTTTATTTCTATGATACGGTCTTCAAACCCTCATGCAAGGTAATTTTCTGCCAACATTGAAACCATCCCCATACTGATTTCGAACTGAGTCAAGTTTGTTCCGTCCAGGACTGACAGTCAGATGTGTAGATTCTCGAGGTCTTGTGTTTCCACCTTAGTGCAGGCTGCATGCTAGTGCTTTATCAAGGGCTGTTACAGGAATATGTGATGCAGTGGTAGTGTCCCAACCCCTGAGTCAGGAGAGTTGGTTCAAATCCCTACTGCTCGAGAGGTGTTCAACAACATCTCTGAACAGGTTGACTAGATAATACTTAAAGGCCACTGGACACAGCTCTCAATTAATCAGAGGTCCTGCTTCTCAGGGAACTACTTATACACCAGTGTCATGTTGTTCAACTATGAAGGGGTAAAAACTGTCAACACTGGACATTTAAAATAAAATCAGAAAAAGGTGATATTTTACAACATGGAAGAAATGATATTTCTGGGTGAGGACAGGTCCCCAGAGCCTAATCTCAGGTGTAATTTTTGTGAAACTTCATTCTCCATATATATATTCCTTTGTTAACACAGTCCAGCTTAGACCTCTACATGAAGTGGAAGAGGGCTCAGATGACTGAAGCAGTGCATCTTTGGGGGATGGGTCAGACCTACACCACAAGCAACAGAGAGAGAACCTCACCTGTCGACCAGGTTTTTTCCCGCATTAGAGAGGGAGCGGTGGTCCCAAAAGATCAGCTTCTGCTTCACTTTGGCAATCTGCTACTCCGAACCGTATTCCCAGAACCTTCCGGTATTTCTATCCTGACAGCGGAGGGGATAAAGGATTGGTTGGCCCAGTCACAAAGATGTACAGCACGGAAACAGACCTTTCAGTCCAACTTGTCCATGCCGACCAGATATCCCAACCTAATCTAGTCCCATTTGCCAGCACTTGGTCCATATCCCTCTAAACCCTTCCTATTCATTTACCCATCCGGATGCCTTTTAAATGCTGTAATTGTACCAGCCTCCACCACTTTCTCTGGCAGCTCATTCCATACAGTCACCACCCTCTGCATGAAAAAGTTGCCCCTCAGGTCCCTTTTAAATTTTTCATCTTAAACCTATGCCCTCTAATTTTGGACAACTCCACCCCAGGGGAAAGTCCTTGTCTATTTACCCTATTCATGTCTCTCATGATTTTATAAACCTTCATAAGGTCACCCCTCAGCTTCCAACGCTCCAGGGAAAACAGCCCCAGCCTAATCAGCCTCTCCCTATAGCTCAAATCCTCCAACCCTGGCAACATCCTTGTATGTCTTTTCTGAACCATTTCAAGTTTCACAACATCTCTCCGATAGGAAGGAGACCAGAATTGCACGCAATATTCCAAAAGTAGTCGAACCAATGTCCTGTCCAGCCGCAACATGACCTCCCAACTCCTATACCCAATGCTCTGACCAATAAAAGAAAGCATACCAAACACCGTCTTCACTATCCAATCTATCTGCGACTCCACTTTCAAGGAGCTATGAACCTGCACTCCAAGGTCTCTTTGTCAGCAACACTCCACAGGACTCTACCCGTAAGTGTATAAGTCCTGCCCTGATTTGCCTTTCCAAAAGACAACACCTCACATTTGTCCAAATTAAACTCCATCTGCCACTCCTCTTCCCATTGGCACATCTGATCAAGATCCTCTGAAGTAACCTTCTTCACTGTCCACTACACCTCCAATTTTGGTGTCATCTGCAAACTTCCTAACTTGGCCCCTATGTTCACATCCAAATCATTTATATAAATGCGATAAGCAGTGGACCCCGCACTGATCCTTGTGGCACAGGCCTCCAGTCTGAATGGCAATCCTCCACCACCACCCTCTGTCTCTATCCAAATAGCAAGTTTCCTCTGTATTCCATGTCATATAACCTTGCTAACCAGTCTCCCAAGGGGAACCTTGTCGAATGCCTTACTGAAGTCCATATAGATCACTTCCACCACTCTGTCCTCATCAATCCTCTTCATTACATCTTCAAAAACTCAATCAAGTTTGTGAGACGTGAGTTCCCATGCACAAAGCCATGTTGACTATCCCTAATCAGTCCTTGTCTTTCCAAATACATGAACATCCTATCCCTCAGGATTCCCTCCAACAACTTGCCCACCACCGATGTCAGGCTCGCTGGTCTATAGTTCCCTGGCTTGTCCTTACCATCCTTTTTAAACAGTGGCACCACGTTAGCTCACCTTCCGGCACCTCATCTGTGATTATCGATGATACAAATATCTCAGCAAGGGGTCCAGCAATCACTTCCCTCGCTGTGGGTAGGTCTAGGGTACATCAGATCAGGTCCTGGGGATTTATCCACTTTTATGCATTTCAAGACATTCAGCACTTCCTCCTCTGTAATATGGACATTTTTCAAGATGTCACCATCCAATTCCCTACAGTCTATATCTTCCATATCCTTTTCCACAGTAAACACTAATGCAAAATACTCATTTAGTATCTCCCCCATTTTCTGTGGCTCCACACAAAGGCTGCCTTGCTGATCTTTGAGGGGCCCTATTCTCCCCCCAGTTACAATTTTGTCCTTAATGTACTTGTAAAGACTCTTTGGATTCTCCTTAACTCTTTTTGCCAAAGGTATCTCTTGTCCGCTTTTTGACCTCCAGATTTCATTCTTAAGTATACTCCTACTGCCTTTATACACTTCGAAGTATTCACTTGATCTATCCTGTCTATACCTGACATATGCTTCCTTCTTTTTCTTAACCAAAACCTCAATTTCTCTCATCATCCAGAATACCCTACCAGCCTTGCCTTTCACCCAAGAGGAATGTGCTGTCTCTGGACTCTTGTCATCTCATTTCTGAAGGCTTCCCATTTTCCAGCCATCCCTTTACCTGCCAACATCTGCTCCCAATCAACTTTTGAAAGTTCTTGTCTGATATCATCAAAATTGGCCTTCCTCCAATTTAGAACTTCAACTTTTAGATCTGGTCTATTTTAAAACAAAGGATTCCCTACCAGATGGAAACAGGCCCTTCAACCCAACAAAAAGCAACCTACCCAGGCCCATTCCCCTACATTTACCCTATCTTGGAAATTTAGCATGGCCAATTCACCTGACCTGCACATCTTTGGATTGTGGGAGGAAACTCACGCAGACACAGGAAGAATGTACAAACTCCACACAGACAGTTGCCCGAGGCAGGAATCGAACTTGGGTCCATGGTGCTGTGAGGCAGCAGTGCTAACCACTGAGCCACCATGCCACCCTAATAGAACTATAGTCGCTGATCCCAAAGTGCTCCCCCACTGACACCTCAGTCATCTGCCCTGACTTATTTCCCAAGAGTATGTCAAGTTTTGCACCCTCTCTCGTAGGTACACTGCATGCTGAACCAGAAAATTTTCTTGTACATATTTAACAAATTCCTCTCCATCTACACCCTTAACACTACGGCAGTCCCAGTCTATGTTTGGAAAGTTCAAATCCCCTACCATAATCACCCAATTATTCTTACAGTTAACTGAGATCGCCTTAAAAATTTGTTTCTCAATTTCCCACTGACTACAGCATTGGTGGGGTGTATAGTACAATCCTAATAATGTGATCATTCCTTTCTATTTCTCAGTTCCACCTAAATAACTTCTCTGGATGTATTCCCAGGAATATCCTCCCGAAGTACAGCTGTAATATTATCCCTTATTAAAAACGCCACTCCCCCTCCTCTCTTGCCTCCCTTTCTATCCTTCCTGTAGCATTTGTATCTTAGTCCTGTCCATCGCTGAGCCATGTCTATGTAATTGCTGTGATATCCCAGCCCTGAGTTCATCTGCCTTCCCTGTTTCCAAAGAACATGGCCTCGCTCTTGCCTTGATTTGCCTTGGTTCCCGAGGCCAGTTTGAATTGGTTACAGATGCTCATGTATCTGCGTGCTGACAGTGGATTCAAGCAGAAAACCAGGAACGTCATCCGTGTACAGGGAGGCTTTGACCTTCGGCCTCTGCTGCCAGGAATAGTCAGCCCTCTCAGGCTCACATCTTTCCTGATAGACTCAGCAAAAGGATCTATACAACACATCTACAAGGCAGGAGAGAGTGGGCAGCCCTGCCTGACTCCGGATCTGATCGGGAAGCTTTCTGATTCCTACCCATTGATTGAAACGGTACTAATGATGTTGGTGTAGAGCAGTTGGATCCAATTACAGATTCCTCCCCAAAGCCCATTTTGGAGAGCACGTCCTGCTTGGCTGATGGCGAGAGGGGTACTATGTGTGAGATCCTTTACCTACACTTAGTCAGTCTGTTCCCACCACACGTTGCTTTCGCAGCAGCCGTGAAGGGTAGAGACTGTCACATACCTCCTGCTCGAATGTGCCTTTGAAAAGGAAGACTGGAGAAAGATGCAGTGTTTTTTATCAAGGTTCATCCCAAGTGAAGTGGGACTCTGTGCTCTACAGGCTGTTCCCTGGACCTATAGCTGGAGGACCATCAATGCATTGGAAGATGCTCTTTGGTCTGCCCAAAACTTGTTGGTCTTCCAGAGAAAGGAGTTGATCCTGATCGAGTGTTGCATATTCCAAGGTCCAGGACCACATGCTGAGGGACGCATTAAAACCTGGGGCAGCTACCACAAGGCACAGTGGGGAAAGACCACCATCTGAGGTCTTCCTGCTGAAGGTAAAAGGGGGTTCGTTCAGTTATCGGAGCCTCCTAGTGCACCAAAGAAAGTAAATACAATCTTGTATGTGTAAAGGAAGTCTTTGGTTTGTTGGGATAGGATCAACCTCAAGTGTTTGTTTGTTTACTTGACATGATATTGTACAGAACCGAACTGTATTTCTGACAATACAGAGATCATTCATGAATAAAGACTATGTTTGAAATTTTAAAAAATCCTTTGTTACATTATCTCCAAAAGACAGAGCTGGCAAATTCAGACCTGTTGGGTAAAGGGCAGCGTCTGGTGAAGGAGGGTGGCTGGGAAGAAGTATGGGGAAATTAAATGGGATGCAAGGGGGTTGGATGAGGTAAAGGATCAGCACTGGTTTCCCAGGATTGAGAGCTGCATTGTCAGGGCTCCAGCACAAATCACCATTATTAATAAAATGTGTTTGTGTGCTTTTTGCTGAATTCTGCCTACAGCTTTGACATTAAACCAACTGAAAACTGCCCAATTCATTTTGAAGCATTAGAGCAGTCACTTCCAGTTTCAGGCCGGCAAATTCCTTGCTGTGGGTTAAATTAGCTGTTCAATCACCCGCCACTTTAAATGAGCAAACTAATGACCGGTGTTGAAATTGTCTTCTCCTCAGCTCGGTGGTAAATATGGGATAATTACCCGCACCTACTAGCCGAGTGATAATGTAAGACTCAGCAAGATTTTTCACCTCGTAATTCCTGCTGCCCCGTTGAAAGGTCCAGCGTAACATGAGGTGGGCCCAAGCACTTTAATCAGCTTTTACATCTGCTAATGACTTCTGCTAATGATCCTGACTATTTCAATGCAAGGGGCCTAACAGGGAAGGCAGACGAACTCAGGGCATGGTTAGGAACATGGGACTGGGATATCATAGCAATTACGGAAACATGGCTCAGGGATGGGCAGGATTGGCAGCTTAGTGTTCCAGGATACAAATGCTACGGGAAGGATAGAAAGGGAGGCAAGAGAGGAGGGGGAGTGGCATTTTTGATAAGGAATAGCATTACAGCTGTGGTAAGGGATGATATTCCCGGAAATACATCCAGGGAAGTTATTTGGGTGGAACTGAGAACTAAGAAGGGATGATCACCTTATTGGGATTATATTATAGACCCCCCAATAGTCAGAAGGAAATTGAGAAACAAACTTGTAAGGAGATCTCAGCTACCTATAAGAATATTAGGGTAGTTATGGTAGAGGATTTTAACTTTCCAAACATCGACTTGGAATGCCATAGTGTTAAAGGTTTAGATGGAGAGGAATTTCTTAAGTGCATACAAGACAATTTTCTGATTCAATATGTGGATGTACCTACTAGAGAAGGTGCAAAACTTGACCTACTCTTGGGAAATAAGGCAGGACAGGTGACTAAGGTGTCAGTGGGGGAGCACTTTGGGGCCAGCGACCATAATTCTATTTGTTTTAAAATCGTGATGGAAAAGGATAGACCAGATCTAGAAGTTGAAGTCCTAGATTTGAGAAAGGCCAATTTTGACGGCAATAGGCAAGAACTTTCAAAAGCTGATTGGAGGCAGATGTTCGCAGGTAAAGGGCCGGCTGGAAAATGGGAAACCTTCAGAAAAAGATAACAAGAGTCCAGAGAAAGTATATTCCTGCCAGGGTGAAAGGGAAAAAGTGAGGACTGCAGATGCTGGGGATCAGAGCTTAAAAATGTGTTGCTGGAAAAGCGCAGCAGGTCAGGCAGCATCAAATGAGAAGGAGAATTGACGTTTCGGGCATAAGTCCGATTCCTGAAGAAGGGTGTGTTGCTGAACAAAGAGACCTTGGAGTGCAGGTTCATAGCTCCTTGAAAGTGGAGTTGTAGGTAAATATGATAGTGAAGAAGGCGTTTGGTATGCTTTCCTTTTTAGGTCAGAGTATTGAGTACAGGAGTTGGGAGGTCATGTTGCGGCTGTACAGGACATTGGTGAGGCCACTGTTGGAATATTGCGTGCAATTCTGGTCTCCTTCCTATCGGAAAGATGTTGTGAAACATGAAAGGTTTCAGAAAAGATTTACAAGGATGTTGCCAGGGTTGGAGGATCTGAGCTATAGGGATAGGCTGAACAGGCTAGGGCTGTTTTCCCTGGAGTGTCGGAGGCTGAGGGGTGACCTTATAGAGGTTTACAAAATCATGAGAGGCATGGATAGGATAAATAGTCAAAGTCTTTTCCCTGGGGTGTGGAGTTCAGAACTAGAGGTTTAGGGTGAGAGGGGAAGGATATACAAGAGACCTAAGGGGCAACTTTTTCTCGCAGAGGGTGGTACGTGTATGGAATGAGCTGCCAGAGGATGTGGTGGAGGCTGGTACAATTGCAGCATTTAAGAGGCATTTGGATGGGTATATGAATAGGAGGGATATGGGCCTGGTGCTGGCAGGTGGGACTAGATTAGGTTGGGATATCTGGTCAGCATGGATAGATTGGATCGAAAGGTCTGCTTCCATGCTTGTACATCTCTATGACTCTATGACTCTATACTCCACCAGCAGTAGCAAAACGATGTGCGAAGAGCAAGAAAATGGCAAGTATAAAGTTCCTAGTTCAGAGCAGGACATTAAGGGAAGGAATTTGTTGGAGACGCTCAACAGGTCTGGCAACACCGGCCGAGAGAAAGCAGAGTTAATGGCTCAAGTCCAGTGACACTTCGTCAGAACTCGTTTTGACAGTGACTGGCCATCAAAATATCTGGATTAAAGTTCAGGTCGGAACTATTCCAAACTAAAGAGTTAATTTCCAGGTTCAAGTAATACAAGTGAGAATCCTAGTGTAAATATTACATCAACTTCTCTATTTGGTCAACCAGTTGGTCAGAAATGCTAGTTTGGGATTATTTATTGACATTAGCAACATTAGCATACAATACTTTGGGAGCAGAAACATGAAAGATGCAATTATATGGTAAGAAAAGCAATTAAGTAAGTGAGTATCAGTTTAAATGGCCTTGTTTCCTGTAACTATGACATCCCGTTTCTCCTGCTAGGCAGTCAGCACATTTCTGCACTTTGTTTCCACTGGATTTGAAGCATCGGGGAGAAAAATGGCTGCTGTGATTGCAGTACTTTTGGAGGGGATTTTTGTTTCAGGTTGTTTTGTGGTTTCATCCTTCCATACTCCCTTGGCTTCTGGTGTGGGACCCCACCCACCCCCGATATAAGATTGCCTCAAACCGTACCACTTTCTTAAAAATCTTTTGACTATTTGAAAAGAATTGACAATTTTCGCATCCATCCCACTGATAGCTAGCTTTGCTTTTTCATATCAGTTCATTCCTTAGATTGACATATACTAATCAATAGAAGTTGTTGATTTGAGTAAAGTCTGCCTGGATGCTGAATCAAAGATCTTTTCTCTTTCTGCTTGTGTCAAATTATTGCTATGGTCTTTCACCACTGTATCCATTCCTCATGTACAAGCTGCTGTTGGATTCGTTTCTATAAGCCTTCAGTCCTAACCCTTTGCTGCTCTGTCTTTTATGTTCTGATCAGTGTGATGCAGGAGCATCACTGTCAAGTGACAGTGCAGCACATTTTAACAGCAACCTTTTTATTTACAGACTGACATATATCCAGTTGTGTATCTACGCAAGCTCAGTGTAACCCTGTTTACGCGCTGCAGTTCTTGGTCATGTGATTCAACAGCCTTACATCATGGCCGTTTAGTTAATGCTCGACATGAAATAGACAAATGAATGTTTTTTGAACTGCCTCCAAAGGAAGTATGTCCTCCCTTCAGTAAGGAGACCAAAACTGTACATAGTACTGTTGGTGTGGTCTCACCAAATCACTGTCGAAAAGTGTGGCACTGGAACAGCACAGCAGGTCATGCAGCATCCGAGGAGCAAGAGAGTTGACGTTTCTGGCATAAGCCCTTCATCATCTGTAGTCCTCACTTTCTCCTCAACAAATCACTGTTTATCTGTAAAAGGTCTTCTCTACTTTTGTACTCCATACCCTGGCAATAAAAGTCAACATTCCATCTGCTGCCTTAACCACTTGCCGTAATTGCATGCTACTGCATCGTGATTCATGTACAGAATAACTCCTCCAGCCTTCATTGCCTTTTCAAGACAGTGGATACTTTTCATGACATTGATCACCTGTCAGCCAAGAGAAGAATTCAAAGTCTGGCTGCAGATTCTGGAACTTGGAAAGTGAGGTTTAACACGGGTAAATATGAGGAGCTGTAAGTCAGCAGGACTTATGCAATTAATGGGAGGGTCCGAGGGAGTGTAGCCAAACAAAAAGATCTTGGAGTGTGGATTCATAGTTCCTTGAAAGTGGAGTCGCAGGTAGACAGGGTAGACTGGAGGAGGTGTTTGGTACACTTGCATTGGTCAATGCATTGAGTTATAGGGATTAGGGATTAGGCTGTTGTATTGCAGCTTTACAGGACATTAGTTAGGCTGCTTTTGCAATACAACATTCAATTCTGTTCTCACTGCAATAGGAAGGATGTCGTGGAACTTGAAGGGGCTCAGGAAAGATTTACAAGGATGTTGCCAGGTTGAGAGGCTGAATGGGCTGGAGCTGGAGTGTCAGAGGTTGAGAGGTGACTTTATAGAGGTTTATAAAATCATTGAGGAGAATGGATAGGGTGAATAGCCAAGGATTTTTTCCCAGTGTAGGGGAATCCAAAACTAGTGGGCATAGATGAAAGGGGACCTGAGGGGCAACATTTTCATGCAGAGGGTGATGTGTGTATGGAATGAGCTGCCAGAGGAGGTGGTGGTGGCTGGTACAATTTCAGCACTTAAAATGCATCAGAATGGGTACATGAATAGAAAGAGTTTAGAGAGATATAGGCCAAATGCTGGCAAATGGGACTAGATTAATGTAGGACATCTAATCAGACTAGGCAAGTTGGGCAAAAAGTAAAAACAATGATTGCAGATGCTGGAAACCAGATTCTGGATGAGTGGTGCTGGAAGAGCACAGCAGTTCAGGCAGCATCCAATTAGCTTCGAAATCGACGTTTCAGGCAAAAGCCCTTCATCAGGAATAAAGAGCTTTATTCCTGATTAAGGGCTTTTGCCCGAAACGTCGATTTCGAAGCTACTTGGATGCTGCCTGAACTGCTGTGCTCTTCCAGCACCACTAATCCAGAAGTTGGGCAAAAGGCAAAAGTTCTTCGCTATATATCTCTGACTCTAAATGCCTGCTTTAGAATATAGCACTCTGAGGCCATTTGTACTACAGCATTCTCTAATCTGTTCCCACTTAAATAATCTTTTCTACTCTTTCTGTCAAAGTGATCACCCTTATATTTTTCCCATGTTGCACGCCATGTTGCATACCCTTTTCAGCTTGTTAGTTTGTATCCTCCTCCTAACTTGCTTTCCTATCTTCATGTTGCTGCATATTTAGTGATGGGGAATTCAGTGCCTTCATCTCAGTCTTAATATGGAATGGAAATAGTTGAGGTGTTGACATGGATTTCTGGTGTAATTCAGTAGTTATAGCTTGCCAACTTGAACATGACAAACTAAGTCTGTTTCCTGTTAGTCAGCCAATCCTTCATCTATGCTAATGTGTCACCCCAGCACCATAAGTTCTTATTTTAGTAACCATTTTAAGTTATGTGGCTCCTAATCAAAGATGTGATTCATGGGTTCGGGTCAATTGTTTTGCCAAAGTCGTTCTTACAATACAACCCAACAATATAATTATAGAGTCATAGAGTCATAGAGATGTACAGCACGGAAACAGACCCTTCGGTCCAACCTGTCCATGCTGACCAGATATCCCAACCCAATCTAGTCCAGTTGAATAGGTTTTTTTTCCCATGTGGTAAAAACAATGACTGCAGATGCTGGAAACCAGATTCTGGATTAGTGGTGCTGGAAGAGCACAGCAGTTCAGGCAGCATCCAAGTGGCTTCGAAATCGACGTTTCGGGCAAAAGCCCTTCATCAGGAATAATAAGGGCTTTTGCCCGAAACGTCGCTTTCTAAGCCACTTGGATGCTGCCTGAACTGCTGTGCTCTTCCAGCACCATTAATCCAGAATTTTTTTCCCATGTGCCATGGAGGACAAAAACGTTGTAATGTTATTGAATTACAGCAGGCAGGATTCAAGGCTCTCACTCTGATTTGGTTGGAAGACCTGATTGGCCTGAGGACCTTGAGAAGTTTGGGACACTGTTTGGAATCAAGGGTCTTGACTTGCGGCTCTGACTGAATTGTGCTTTCTGCTGTCACATGGTGTGTGGTGCTGATAGACTCGCTACATTACACCTATAATGGGCATCAATATTATAACACAAAATTCTGGACCACATGTTGAGGATCTTGCGGCATTAGCTATAGCAAGCTGTAATCTGCTGGTGACAGGTTGAATTCTTCACAGAGGAGCTGAGTATGATAGCTGATCAACTAACTAACAAAGCTACACCACACCCTCGGCCCTTTAGAGTCAGCAATCCTGTCGCCCTGTGTTGGGTCAATAGGGTAGAAAGGGAGGAGGTAGAGAAAATAATACAGAAAATAAGAACCTCAGTAGGCATTGTCATTTTTAAGCCATTGTCCTTTTTCTACCATTCAATACGATCATGGTTGATCATCCAACTCAGTACCCTGTTCCCACTTATCCCCTATTTCCTTTTTAATCCCTTTAGCCTAAGAACTAGCAAACTCCTTGGAAACATTCAGTGCTTTGGCCTTCATTGCTACAAGCTCATAACATTCTCTGGGTGAAGATATTTCTCCTCATCTCAGTCTTAAATGGCCTACCCTGAATCCTCAGACCGTGACCCCCTGGTTCAGGACTCCCCAGTCATTAAAACATCCTTCCTGCATTTATCCTGTCAAGTCTTGTTGGAATTTTCTAGGTTCCTAAGAGATCCCCCTCATTCTTTTAATCTCTAATAAATGTAGTTCTGACCAACCCAATCTCTCTTCATATGTCAGTCTTGCCATATCAGGAATCACTCTGATATTATTCGACGGATTGAGTTTTATATACAGGGTGGATCAAGACACCCTACTTTAATATCCTAAGATCATTTAAAATGAAGCAACCGATTCCTTACTGACAAGGAAGTCTGTCAGAAGTGGCAATATCCCAACATCTTCATAACCTGAAAAGCTTTTGATTCATGAATGACAAGAATTAATCACACAATAAACAAAGCATATGTACAATCATCAATGTTTAAAAGATTCAATCTGCACACACTATTTCACTATTATGAAATCATTTGGCTTTTTCTCAACAGTGTATTGTCTGATTTGTTCTGCGTTGGCCATGGATCTGACGTAGGTCGGGAGCCATATGACCACCAGTTCCATGCTTAGTGCAACACAGTGAACTTGTGGTATTTGCCTACTTTAAGCTGAAGCTGAAGATATTTTAATTGACCTGTTCAGACATGTTAGCTCTTCAGAAGAGTTGTGCGATGAATCCCACTTCCCTGTCTTGTTCCTCCAACTTTGCGAATGTCTCTTCTTCAAGTATTTGCCCAGTTTCTTCCTTTTTTTTGAATCTGCTTCCATTGGCTTTTCCAGTAAACGATTCAGATAGCCGCTCCATAATTTCTCCTCACCTTCTCTGAAAGTTCCAATTACCTTAAATTTGCGTACTGTGTATATTGACCCTCAGGACAGTGGAATTACTTTCTGATAATTGATTCAATTGTATTGTCCACTACTTTGGGGATTCTTGTGGAGTGGTAGTGACCCTATCTCTAGACCAGAAAGTTCTGGTTCAAGTCCCGTCAGCTATCCAAGTGTCATAACCCGTCCGAACAGAGTGATTTTAAAGTCAGAGTCGACTGTTTTCTCCCAATCTCACTGATCCTTGGCAGAAAGCTCTGTTGGATTAGTTATTTAAATAGAATATGCATTCGTGAGCATTTCAGCAGTGCTTCCTCATTAAAATGGGTTTTAATTTGCTCTGAACACCATTAGAGTTTAATGCTAGAATTTACCATGAGAATTTCACATGAGGTTTATCCCTGCTATTCCAATGCTTATTTAATAGCTCCATTGCCTCTCAATCACTCTAGTAAGAGCCATTATGCCTGGTAGAGTAGAATTGGCTGAGAGGGGAAATTCCAAATGAGAAATAAGTAAATCACGCATGGCTGGTGTTAAACATGCAGGCTCAGTGCTTCAATCTGATGAGTAGCAGAATGACTTTGGGGAGTCAGAGTTCCTCACCACAGAATACCTTGATGTGCTCTCGCACTCAGTTCCAATGCACTTGTTCATGTCAGCACTTTATGTTGACTAAAAAATACTGGACTAGAGTAATACGTTTCTTCAAAACAAAAACAAGCAAATTGCTTTGTCACAACAGAAATTTTCTGGCTGTTTCCATTATGAAAGAATGTCGGGTACAAAATGCAACACATCAGCATTACTGAGGCTGAGCAGAGAGGACAATTTGGTCCATTAGGCCTATGCAAGAGCAACTCACCTTTTCCTGCTTTCCACCTTTTCCTCACAGTCCTTCATTTGACATGACTACCCATCTGGAAGGGATTATTGTTGTGCAGTGCTAGTGTCCCTGTCTCTGGACTAGGAGGCCTGTATTAAAGTGCCATCTACTCCAGAGATGTGGACGAACAGGTTGATTAAAGGAGCTATAATTCTGTTTTCGTTACCTCAGTTGTACTACCCCCAACAGTTTCAGGAAGTACATTCCAGCTCGTAACCACTCATTGCGTGGTAAAAGATTTTATTGTTTATCTCCTTAAGCCAGTGTCTTCTGGTTTTGGATGGTTCATCAAGGGTGACAGTTTCACCCTATATACTGTTCAGAATACTCTTGCTTTCGAACAGAAAATCTCTTTCTCTTGAGATTAACTGCCCCAAATTATCCACCGTGACCACAAAGCCGATGTTCTTCATCCTTTGAACTCTTTCCTGTACTGTTCGTGCTTAAATCTTGGTGTGTGCCAAAGAAGTCGGACACAAGCTGGTCTAACTAATGTGCTGTAGACTTTTATCTCCACTTCCTGAATTTTGTATGAGAGTCATAAAGATGTACAGCACGGAAACAGACCCTTTGGTCCAACCCGTCCATGCCAACCAGATATCCCAACCCAATCTAGTCCCACCTGCCAGCACCCGGCCCATATCCCTCCAAACCCTTCCTATTCATATACCCATCCAAATGCCTCTTAAATGTTGCAATTGTACCAGCCTCCACCACTTCCTCTGGCAGCTCATTCCATACACGTACCACCCTCTGTGTGAAAAAGTTGCCCCTTAGGTCTCTTTTATATCTTTCCCCTCTCATCCTTTGAGAGAGTGAGGCCTGCAGATGCTGGAAATCAGAGTCAAAGAGTGTGGTGCTGGAAAAGCACAGCCGGTCAGGCAGCATCCAAGGAGCCGGAAAGTCTCCGTCAGGAATGTTCCTGATGAAGAGCTTACACTTGAAACATCAACTCTCCTGCTCCTCGGATGCAGCCTGACCGCTACGCTTTTCCAGCACCACACGTTTTGACCTTGTGTTCTTTGGCCCTATTTGGGAATCACAAGAGGCTTTTGTGTTATTAATAACTCATCTCACAATCTATCTTGACACTTATTTTTATTAGGTAGTGCACATATACCCCCAATCCCTATGGATTTCACAGCAAGGCCGGAGGAATAGGGTGGCATAAGTATGGGTTGGCAATGACAGTAAGTGTGCAAGGAGATGGATCATTTTCACTCTGTTACTGAAAGTTTGAGAGCATTCCATACTGCAGTTCAAGTCATTTTGAAGCCAGACTCCTTCATGTTTCTTGACTGTGATAGCAGTCTGTCCAGCAGATCAGTCAATACATTTGGTCTCTGTGTGCCTGCTCATCAGCCACCTTACTAAAGTCCGAATGAGTCGTATGACACAGCCTCTTTGCAAACTTTGCCCTCCGGTGAGCTGGCAAACAATTACCTGGCCATGGGGAATTGCATAGTTGATCAACTCACCCAGCTGGTCTTGCCAACTCTGTAGAGGGATGTTGTCACACCAGCATCCGACTTGTTGACTGAGTCAGACATTGTTGCTCTCCCTGCCTCTTTGCCTGCTGTGCCTAGGCACTGAATCGTTCTGCAGCGTATGGAAGCCAGGAGCTCAAACAAGAAAGTTGGTGTGAGTGGAGGACAAGTGGATGGGGAAGCGAAAGGTGCACAGTGACACTATCAGCATTTGGTTATCATGTTCGATAATGGGATGAGGATGACGTGGGAGTTGAGGAAGAGCATGAAGCATGAAGATGCCATCATCATTAATGTTTCCACTGACATTGGGTAGTACACATTGCCTTACAGCTACTTCCAAGCTACAGAGAACAAGTTCCTCTTGCAGGGCTCAGGAGACGGTGAGGGATCAATGTTACAATACACCGTTGTTGAAAGAACCCTATTTCTTGTATGTTTCATTGTGATGATAAAGCTCCCTCTACCTAATCTTCCATGTCTTGCTGAACCTTGTGCTGTGAGCAATGATAGCAAGGTTTGACTATATTATTTTGAAACAACTGTTATCTTACTGAATAACCTTGAGATTGTAAAACACAAACAATATGTCAAGGTCCAGGATGTTTCTCATTCCTCAAAGGCTCAGACTGTGCAGTAAACAGGCTCCCTCAGCTTGTAGACACAGTGCAGCATGTGTGTTGGCTCTGATCCAAGCTAGGTTCTGCAAAAACTCTCACAAGCTGGTGTGAGCTACCTGGATTAGCCCAGGGGCCAAATCACTTTCTCAAGCTATTTATCACTTTGTACTTTATTCAAATGAAATGGAAACTAGAAGAATACCCCATTCTCATGTGACAGTTGATCTATTAGTTGTTTTTTTTTGCAAATAGTCCCACTTAATATTATTCAAGTTGCACTTATTACTGCAGATTATATCTCTCTTACAAGGTATAAAAGTACATTTTCTCTGTCAGTGAACACTTGAGAGCTACTGCAGAGGTAGATTTATTCTGATGTTGTACACATTGCAAATTAATTAATGTAAACCAGTCAAATTGTGATCATGTTAGTATAGCATGCTCACTAGGACTAAAAATGATTCTTTGGAAGTTTTTCATGTGGGATTAATAGCTGCATTCTCACCAACATCGAGATTAAATTCATCTTGTAAAAATTCAATCTACTGTCCAATTTCCTGTTGTCCAGTGGATGGTTTGATTTCACATAAACAGACTCATAATTCCAGCAAATAAATGTTAATTCTCTGTAAGTAAAGCCACTCCACGCCCACAGATGTGCCTCAGATATACTACAATGGTCTTTCACGATGCCTGTATCTCAGGTATACAAAACCTTCAAAAATCCACAGTTTCCACCAGTAAATGCCTGCCTCTATTTTGCTGGTAAACTAATATTGACTGAGCTAGAGAGGAGAGAAATTGCTAGTGTTTTTAAGTAATTGACACCATGGGCCAGAAGCTACTGAATAGTGCTGACTCGTTAGTATGTCATGAAATACGTTCAGATATTGACAGGGATGATAGGGGGAAAGTGTTTACAGTTGTTAAAGAAATAGGGAGTGACATAAAATCATCTGGATGAATCAGAAAATTAAAAGATCAAATGTTGATCCTCCGGCAATCTGGTTAATATAGAGACAAGTATAAGGCCAGACAGCATAATGTTTTATCTTCCAAAAAACTCTTGAAGTGAATTACAGAAGATTTTACAAACTTGTAATTCAACCTGTGTGTTGCAGACATGAAAAACACCATGCTGTTCATGATATTAATCAATGGATATGTTATCTTGAAAACAATATCCTTACAGATTCAATTCAGTAATTAGCTCAAGTGACAAGATTAAGTTAATGATGGACAATGAAGTTACTGAGCTTAATCCCATCTTTGGTGTCAGAACCAGACTGGTTATAAAATTTCTATATTTATAAAGTCAGCATGGTAATGAAGGCAAAATTGTATTCTATTCAAAGTTTGAGGATCTCCTTAAAAGATTCATCATCAAAATTGACTCATTACAAGTGTATTGGTGCAATCCACAGATTCAGAAATATCAATGGTTGCAAGACTGGAGAGATTTTATCAATTCAAGTTATGCTATTTGGAATGAAAAAATGATTAGCCATTTAAATAATTAAACATTATAAAACTGTACAGCTCATATCAATGACTTGGTTGCATTCAGCTAAACCTGAGAAGAATGATTACACCACTCAACTGAACTGTCACTGTTCTATATCTCAATAGCTTGATTTGTTCTGTTGGCAAAGAAATTCTGCAGCCTCGTGTTTCAGTGAATGACCACTACCTTAAAGCAAAAATGATCTATCAAGCTGGATTTTATTCAGCGGTTTGATCTGATCAATAGCTCCATCAGCTAGGATCATAATACATCTCAACTTTGAATCAAACTGTGAAAAAAGTCTTGAACTGAAAGGCCCAGAGGAAAGTCTAATGAATGATGTTAGTGTATATGCGTTTCAGCATGTTCTGGCCCCAGATCTAAACAGTAATGAATGTTTTACAGGCAATGTGTGGCAGCTTGTAATGAGATTATTTAACAGGTTGTACTTAACACAGATGGATTATATCAACAGCATTGTTACATGTTATATCTGTAATATGGTGATTTATTGTGGGGGTGAGATGCAAGCGATATAGCTTCAGGTGAACTGAAGTTTATGGCAGGAGGCAAGCACAATAATAGAGTACTGAGCTGAAACAACTTGAGGGTTTAAGTGACAAATCAGCTAAAATTGAACATTGTGCCAAGTTCTCTAATGTTTTCCTGAGAATGCCTTGACAGAATTCATCATATGCAATAATGGAAATAGAATCAGTGTTTCAAAGAAACATGGATAAATGAATGAGAACGTAAAATCACAAAGGACTTTTGGAAAGGGTAGCATGTGATTTTGTGTGTGTGTCCCGCTATAAAATGTTCAGGTTTAGTTCATAGGAGTGAGTGTGTAGTCAAACCATTTTATCTTTATAAGCAAGTGACAGAATCATTTGAAAGTTTTTTTCAATCATAAAAATTGTGCTATGTATTTCAACAACTTCACACCAACGCCAGAACCTACAGTTACGTAAGCCTTTGGATATACAGAACTTCCCACTTGCCTGATGAGTACAGCTCCAACAACACTCAAGAAGCTTGACACCATCCAGGACAAAGCAGCCCGCTTGATGGACACCACATCCAGAAGCATCTACTCTGCCACAATATTTTGTCGCAGCAGTGTGTGCTACCTACAAGATGCACTGCAGAAATTTGCCTAAGATCCTTAAGCAGCACTTTCCAAACCCAATATCCCTTCCATCTGGAAGGACAAGGATAACAGATACATGACAACACCACCCTTTGTGAGTTCCCCTCCAAGCCACTCACCATCCTGACTTGGAAATATATCACCATTTTTACAGTGCTGTTGGGGTGGAAATGCAGGAATGCCCTTCCCAACAGCATTGTGGTCTACCTTAGTATAGCAATGGTAAAGGCAGCCCACCACTGTTTTCACAGCGCAATATGAAGTGACTCGGACAGTTGAAAATGAATGTTGATAATAGTGAGACAGTGTAGCATCAATCACTACATCTAAAGGTCACCATTCCTTAAATTTTGTGAAAATGCTCAGAAGTTCAGGAGTTTTTAGGGATGTAAACATGTAAAGGATACTCTAAATATAAGAAATGGAGCTGGAATAAATTAATCGTTCAATCTAGCATCACCATGAGGAGAGGTTGCACAAAGGAGAAAAGATGCTGAGTAGAATTTCATTATCTTAAAATTAGTTGTGTACAATATCTAAACGGAACAATGGTTCAGTACACTTGGATTACCAAATCAGGATTGCATGAAATATTAGTCGAAGGCAAAGAAACATGTGGGACGTGGCCATCTATCCAAGGGGCCAAGTCAAATCAAGCATTTTCAGATACTTTCAATGGTCAGTTGTTTACTGATACTATTAATAAGACAATAGGATTTCCCTTTTCAAACATACAATCTGTTACCTGCACTTATTAGAAATGGCATAACCAGCCTTAGTTTGGGTTGCTGCTTCAGTTTGACATGAACATTGAATCAGCAGTCTTCACCCTGAGAATTTCTCACAACGTGAATGTTCCTAAAGAAAACAAAATCCCTCTTTCATTCCATTTCTGTCTGTTTGTGGGTATCTTTATTAAATAGAAACTTCTCTCTTCTTGAAAGGTTTCTGAAAAAATTCCATTGAACCTTGGCTGCAACCTGGGTTGACTGATCTGATTCAAATTGAGGAAGCTCTTTCCTATTGGCCTTTTTAATGCAACAAAGCTTGGGAGCATGCTCTTAAAAAAGTAGCTGTGATGTATCCCTGGTTAGAAAAGGATGTGAAATTAATTGTTTGCCCTTTTAAAGATGGTGCGGCATAAAGCTGGGGTAACAAATGAAATGTCACTACTTTTGTTTTTAGTGTTTGAATCCGACAAAATACTGTGAGCAAGCAAAGGTTGCTTATTTGATTTTTTTTAGCTGCTTATGTGGATTTTAAGAAACTAAATATTTCTTTTAACTTGATGGTCCAAATTCTCCAGTCTCTGGAACACAGGAGACGGGATGGTTTTACATAATCATTCACATATTAGGTACTTATTACCCTCTGGCCAAATAAGGATGGGTAGTTAAGAGCAGTTAAGAGTCAACTATAATGTTGTCAGTTTGGAGTCACGTGTTGGCCAGTCATGGGTAAGGACGTAGTTTTACTGTTTAAATGACACTAGTGGACCAGATGGGATTTTCCTGACAATTAGCAATGGTTTCACTGGTTATTATTCCACTCTTAACTACAAGCTTTCATTGAATTCAGATTCCATGACCTGCCTTGTGGGATTTGGGCCCAATTCCCCAGGAAATTAATTTGTTCTCCTGATTAATAGTTGAGCAAAACCCACAGTTTGAATTCTGAGTTGGAGATCATTCTGACTTGTCCCAGGCAATTATCGGAAATCCTAGTAACTGTAAAACTGATCCATATTCACTCTCACTGACCCCCTGACTAATCTCCCATCACCATTGGCTATACTCTGACTCCCTGACTAGTTCTCTGACCACCCTTTCTGACTAACCCTGTAACTGTCTGACCAAACTCCTGACTTCTGACTACACCCTGGCACTTTGACAATACCCCACGCACCCCTTTGACTATACCACAACTCAAACCCCTGCCCTGACTATGTCTCCCAATCACCCAACTAACTGGGCTGTAACACTGACACCACCCTGACCCTCTGACCGAACCCCTAATTCAGTATTCACTGCAACCACCGAATCTAAGTCTGGCTTGATTCCTCCTGACTACTCCCCAAACACTTAACTAGCATTTCTGTCTTTTCCCCAATACAACTTTAGTACCCCTCTTGACCTGATTACTTCCCCATTCCCCACGCCCACCTGCGCCATCTACACTCACCCACCTACTCACTCACCCAACCAAGCCGTGTCCCTGTACCTGTTGTATCACCCACTCTTTAAGTTACCTATTCTGGAATGAAAGGCTGGTCTAATGGTAACCATGTCACTCAATCATTGTTGAAAGACCCATCTGGATCACCAATGTCTTTTTTTTAGGGACAGAATTCTGTCATTACCTGGTATGGCCACATGTGACTCCAGACCCACAGCAACATTGCTGAGTCTTAACTGCTCACTGGCAGTGTAGGGATGAGCAATATGTGCTATAGTCAGCAATACCCACATCCCATGAATAAGTTTAAAACAAAATTCACTTGCAAACCCATGATATCTACCATATCCATGGAAGGGCAAGGAATGGAAACCCCAGTACCTGCAAGTTCCCCTCTAAGCCATGCACCTCTTGACTTGGAAATATCTTGTCATTTCCTCACTGTTGGGTCAAGACAATGGGACTGGCAATAAAATGCTGGCCAGTCAGGGACGCCCCCCATCCCACAAATAAATGATCAAAAAAATCCTGCAACTCCCTTCCTTTCTTACCCATTGAGTGTACCCAGGCCATGTGGACTGCAGCAGCTCAAGAATGAGATGTTGTGGAGCCGGGATTGGGACTGGGGTGGACAAAGTTAAACATCGCACAACACCAGGTTATAGTTTGGAAGCACTAGCTTTCAGACCATTGTTCCTTCATCAGGTAGCTGTGAAGCAGGACCATAAGACACAGAATTTATAGCAAAAGAATACAATGCCATGCAACTGAAATCCTATATTGAACAAATCTCGATTGCTAATAACTCTTTCATCTTTTAGAATGGGTGGCAGGTTTCAGTTTATTAATATGTAAATCCCAAGAAAGCAGCTCAAAACTACCTTCTCAAGGACAGTGAGGGTCAGGCAAATGCTGTCCTAACCAGTAATGCACACATTCCATGAATTAATTGGGGAAAAAAAAACTTGTTGCATCTATCCTGTCTTCCCATGGACCCACACAGCCATTCTGCTATTTTCTCATTCACACTGGATGTTTTAGGCATATCATACTGTAAAAGGAGGAGCGTTGTGTCTTCCCTTGATTCTACAATGCCGATCTGGAGTGTCCCAGGCTGTTTCGGTGCATGTATCAAAAGGTGTGGTGCTGGAAAAGCACAGCAGGTCAGGCAGCATCCACGGCAGCAGGAGAGTCAATGTTTCGAGCATAAGCCCTTCATCAGGAATGTGGAAGGGGGATGAGAGATAAATAGGGTGGTAGTGGTGGGACTGTAAGGAAGGTAGGTGGGAAGGCGATAGGTGTATGCAGGTAAGGGGGGTAATTGTGATAGGTCAGTGGGGAGCGCGGACCGGATAGCTGGGAAGGAAGATGGACAGGTACAACTGCTCAAGAGGGAGGCGCCAAGTTGCAATGTTGGATTTGGGATGAAGTGGGGGAGGGGAGATTTGGAAACTGGTGAAGTTGATGTTGATGCTGTGTGGTTGAAGGGTCCCAAGGTGGAAGATGAGGTGTTCTTCCTCCAGTTGGCGGGTGGATTTGATTTGGCAGTGGAGGAGGCCCAGGACTTGCATGTCCTTGGGGAGTGGGAGGGGGAAATTGAAGAGGTCGGCCACAGGACGATGGGGTTGTTTGGTACATGTGTCCCAGAGATGTTCCCTAAAATGATCCATAAGGAGACCACAATGAGAGCAACAGACACAATAGGTGAGGTGTTTGGATGTGCAGGAAAATCTCTGCTGAACGTGATAAGATCTTTTGAGGCTTGGACAGAGGTGAGGGGGGAGGTGTGGGTGCAGGTTTTATACCTGCTGTGATGACAAGAGAGGGTGCTGGTATGGAGAATGGGTTGATGGGGGGCATGGACCTAACAAGGGAGTCACAGTGGGAATGGTCTCTGCAGAACGCACATGGGGTGGGGAGGGAAATATATCTATGGTGGTGGGGTGTGACTGTACATGGCAGAAATGGCTCTGTATCTCGAGATAAGTGGGGTGGAAGGTGAGGGTCGGGGGAGGTTCTATCCTTGTTGCAGTGGGGTTTGATGGCAGAGGATTGGGTTGTTAAGGAAACGGGCTGGAGGGCATTGTTGACCACGTGGGAGGAGTAATTGAGGTTCCTGAAATAGGAGGACAAATGGGACGTCCTGCATTGGAATTGGTCCTCCTGGGAGCAGATATGGTGGAGACAGAAGAATTGGGAGTAAGGGGAGTGTGCTTCAGGATTTCTCTGGGGTTCTGATATGCATCTCCAATGATCAATGCATCTCCAATCAAACTTCATCTCTGACCTTAATCCTGGAAGATTTGGGCCACAAGTTTCTGACTCAGGGAAAAGAGTGGGTAGCATGCTGGCTCAGTGGTTAGCATGGCTGCTTCACAGCACCAGGCACCTGGGTTTGCTTCCAGAGTTGACACTTTCTCACCCTGTGTGATTTTCTGCTGGGTGCTCTGGTTTCCTCCCGCAGTACAAAGGTGAGCAGATTGGGTAAATACTGTTTTGAGATACAGGGTGAAGGGCTGAATCTGCATGGGGAGGGTTGACACAGACCCAGTGGGCCAAAATGGTGTCTTTCAGTGCTGTAGGGATTCTCTACTGCAAGTGGTCCAGGAAATGGCTGATGGAATTCAACGTGAACAAATGTGAGGTCTTGCACTTTGGCAAAAAGAATAAAAGCACAGACTACTTTCTAAACGGCAAGAAAATTCGTAAAGCCAAAGTACAAAGGGATCTGGGAGTGCTAGTCGAGGATTCTCTAAAGGTCAACATGCAGGTTGAGTCTGTGATTAAGAAAGCGAATGCGATGTTGTCACTTATCTCAAAAGGGTTGGAATATAAAAACACCAATGTGCTACTGAGACTTTATAAAGCTCTGGTTAGGCCCCATTTGGAGTACTGTGTCCAGTTTTGGTCCCCACACCTCAGGAAGGACATACTGGCACTGGAACGTGTCCAGCGGATATTCACACGGATGATCCCTGGAATGGTAGGCCTAACATATGAGGAACGGCTGAGGATCTTGGGATTGTATTCATTGGAGTTTAGAAGATTAAGGGGAGACTTAATAGAGATGTACAAGATAATACATGGCTTGGAAAGGGTGGATGCTAGGAAATTGTTTCTGTTAGGTGAGGAGACTAGGACCCATGGACACAGCCTTAGAATTAGAGGGGGTAAATTCAGAACAGAAATGCGGAGACATTTCTTCAGGCAGAGAGTGGTGGGCCTGTGGAATTCATTGCCGCAGAGTGCAGTGGAGGCCGGGACGCTAAATGTCTTCAAGGCAGAGATTGATAGATTCTTGTTGTCTCGGGGAATTAAGGGCTACGGGGAGAATGCGGGTAAGTGGAGTTGAAGTGCCCAGCAACCATGATCGAATGGCGGAGTGGACTCGATGGGCCGAATGGCCTTACTTCCACTCCTATGTCTTATGGTCTTATGGTCTTAAGTGCTCCCATCGAGTTGCAGTTAAAAACAGTGCATGCACAATGTGATAATGTTTGCACCATAATTTTGTTTTCTGGCTCAACTAAACTAGAATGTGCTTATGAAAATTCATGGTTACAAAAGAGAAACCAAAAGAAGCCAGCCCTGAAAAGAGATTATTTCTGTCATTTTGAACAGAAATTGAAAATGGAGGAAACAGCAACAAAGAAAGCCAAGAGAACGATATAGCATAATGTCTTACAAACAGTAAGTATGCAAGAATTCTAGAAAGTGAAACAGTACAAGATTGGTCAGGCTGGACATGGCATTCCCTCTGACATCTGTCAAAGGTGGCCTTTGATGACAAATGGACTGGAATTGTGCATGCGTTCAGTTTGCATTAATACTTCCCTTCCTCCCCTTCAGACGGGCTGAGTTAAGGCAAAGCAAATTATCAACGTGGCCCGTTGACTTGCAGGATTAATGTATTAACCCTTTGGAATGGTTCATTTCATCTCATTCAAATTTCTTTGAACAAAAGGACAAGAATTTGAAATCAAGACGATGGGACAAAGTTAATTTGATTTCACTGAGTACACTGGAATTCAGTTGAACTGCGCTATTCCATTGTGAAAAGATAGTAATTTCACATCAGATCAGGATTAGGCTGACAGCTAATTAGGATCTTTCATTTCTATTCAATTTCAATGTTTTTTTCTGAAAAACAAACAAATAAATCACCGTTTTGTTTGAAAGCTGGCTCTTGTTTAAATACAAGCACATATTTATGACTCTTTGGTGAAGTGCACACATCACATATTTTATGAATTTGGCTGAGTTGAGAGAAGCTTCCATTTTCACTTGCAAATATGGACAGATTTTTCTAGCATTAGTCAATCAACATCAGAATCTTTTGCAATGAAGAAATATTCCATCATTATTTGGAAAAGTCCTGGTTTTTCCCACACGGTTTGAAATTTGCAATGTTTTAACCACCTTTTTCCCAGCTGAAAAATCCATTTTGCAATCAAAATAAGAATGAATGAAGTGAGTCAGATAATGTCAGTTCTTGTTTCCTCTGCCTCTATGCATCCTCGAACAGACCCCTTGCAATTATGCTGTACTCTGGCTAAGAAGGCACTGCTGTAGAAATAAATTCAACTGATAAAGTGACATTGTGATTTGACACCCAAGCTGAAAGGCTTATATTAAAATTATCAATGAGTTCAGCTCAGTTTGGGTTCACTCCAGTATTATTTCTTTTGCCAGCAGGGGACAATCTTTCAAAATTAGCTGAACTTCAGGGAAACTGCCAACAAATAGGATTGTTCTTGAACACCAGTTGCTGACTGCAGGGAAACCCTATTAATGCTGCAAGGCACAGTAAAATTAGATTAAGGTCATTGATAGATAGTAATCCACACTTGAATAAGGGAGCATCAGCAATGTCTATTGTCAATTATTGAACCTGTTCAGTTATTATTACACATCTCTGGAGCCGGGGAAACTTGAATTTTGGGCATCCCTTCTGAGTTAGAACACTTGCACATGAACCCTGAATTAGCAAACTATTGAATGTGACACAAAAACACAGGAGGGTAAGAGAAGGCATTTTAGGCACCCAATACATCGATGATGGTTCCATCTGATCTCTCATCATTTTCAGAACATCATTGACAGTGTATGAATTAGCATAATGCATTGTTACTTATAATAATTGACCACATGGATCTCATACACAGGTTTGCAATCATTTATTCAAAAATACACAAGGAGGAGCTCCACTTCAGACTAGCCAAAATACAAACTCTGCTCAATAAAAGAAAGTTCATCAATTTTTTTGCCTTTTACTGATCTCCACAAATTCCAACTCTATCCACGCTGCCCTACGTATATATTGTCATTTGCCCAGGCAGGGATTGCTTAATCTCATTGTAACCCATTACTATTTGCTTTGGTTCCTACCTGTTTATTCTATTCCCCTTTTTGTACCCTAACCAGTTAATCCTTTGATTCGGAAGGTACCTGCTGTTCTCAGCCTTTTATGGTGAAGTCTGCACTTTTAATCTTAATGGAAACACAGAAGCCCCAAGTTAACCTTGTACTCTAATTAACTCCTACAATATGTATGATTCCCATCATACTATATTTCTCCCCCCGCAAGAATTTTATTCCGTCATATATGCCAATTAACACTTAAGCATTAATATTTAACCAATGTAACATCTCTGTGAAGAAACTAATGTTATATTCCGTTTCTTGTTCTTACAAGTTAAAAGTGTGTAATGTGCAGAATTGAAGTAACTATTTGATGCAAAATGGACCATCTCTCCATCTTAATGTCTAAAGCACCTTAGTGAATAAGGAATACTCTGAGGGGAATACCCTAACACATTTTATGCCCACGTCTTGAAAAGAAATGATAAATTTGAAACTGTTGCTTGGTGGCACTGATGTTGAAAATTACTGAGATGTGATATGCTGTCATAACTTTTTTTTTGCCTTGCACTCAAGTGTTAGACACAAGAATGGCACATTTCAAAGTTACAAATTACACTACACCAGGATTATAGTCCAACAGGCTAATTTGATAGCATTAACTTTCAGAGTGTTGCTCCTTTTAATCCAACACTGGCACCTCTACAACATTTCCAAGGGAGCAATGATATAGACTGCATGAGGAAAGGGTGGTGTTGGGTTAGCCTTTCAACACTGGATTGAGGCAATGCCATAGACAATGCACCAGGGAAATATTACTTCCTGTGCTTTTATTTAATTAGAAAAGGTACCACTGCTTGGACATGATTTTTGTGCACTTTGAGAGAACAGGAATATATATATATTATATATATCTTCTAGCAAACATTATGAGCCTGACTGACAACAATTTAAAATCATAGAATCCCTAAATGTGGAAACAGGCCCTTCGATCCAACAGGTCCACACCGACCATCCAAAGAGTAACCCACCCAGACCAATTCCCCTACTCTATTATCCTCCATTTACCCTGTCAAATGCACCTAACCTACACACCCCTGAACACAATGGGCAATTTAGCATGACTAATTCATCTAACCTGCGAAATGATTCTGGCATGGGACTGGAGTCACATGCCAAATTGCCGAAGAAATGTAGGGTTTCTTTTCATCTAACAGACAACAGTTCACCAGTTGGTCATGGGCTGAACACAATTGGAACATGTAGCATGTAGGCTGGAATTATACAATTAACTGACAGATTTGAAGTCAGACTCAACAATTTGCAAGTGAACAATTGGAATCACTGTTTCTTTTGGATTGTGGGAGGAAACTGGAGCACCCAGAGGAAACTCACACAGATACGGGGAGAATGAGCAAACTCCACTCAGACAGTTGTCCGAGGCTGGAATCAAACCCAGATCCCTGGAACGGTGAGGCAACATTGGTAACCATTGAGCCATCGATATTTAATTCTTAGCTGACTTGGACCTGTGTAGTAAATGCCACCCAATCTTGTCTAAAATTAAACCATTTGTTCCGAGCAGTATGTATGTGGCTGACTAGGGTCAGTATTGATGGTACGCTACCTAGCCCTTTGAATTTGTTCTGCCAGTTCTGGTTCTGATCCAGTTAGTGATGAGTAGCTGGAGGAATGTCAACCACAGTACAGTTGTAAGTATAAAATGTAGTCATCGGTTGTTGGAGCACGCTTAAAGCAATAGAAAATGACTTGCTCATTAGCAGCCTAATTCAAATTCTCAAGTTATTTTTGCCCTTTCAGCAATTTGTTCGACATTTGTCCTAATTCAGTCTCCCTCATCTGTGATTATACCATCTAATTTAAGATAGAGTAAAGCCAATTTAGCTGCTATGTGATAGCTCTGTGCATAGAACCAGAACTGACTTCTGGCGAAGTGATTGACTGCCAGTAAAGCAATGTCTTGGCCTCTCCTCTGTCTTGAATTGTCTAATCCCCCTTATTCACCTCCCCATGGAGATTAACTAAATTAGGATAACACAAAATAGCACACATTGTGCAGTCTGTTGGAAGAAGAATGCAGTGAATTATATGGTTTTATTTGTTTCGTAATCTATTTTAATTTTAAATCCTTGATTAGAAATTTTTCAGACACTGATTACAAAAGAGGTTGCTTTTAGTGCTTTCTGAATATTTAAAATCCATTCTGATAATTTAGGTGATGCTGGCAAGGCTGACATTTATTGCCCACTCTTTGCCTCCTCAAAAGGAAACTATGTATTTTTGATGCATTTCTTGCAGCTTGTTCAGTAGCTTTAGTGTTAATAGCTAACCAGTTGGCATGGGACTGGAGTCACATGCCAAATTGCCTAAGAAATGTGGGGTTTCTTTTCATCTAACAGACAACAGTTCACCAGTTGGTCATGGGCTGAACACAATTGGAACATGTAGCATGTAGGCTGGAATTATACAATAAACTGACAGATTTGAAGTCACACTTAACAATTTGCAAGTGAACAATTGAAAGAGGAATAACAGTTGTGCAGCATGATTCTGAATTATTCCCCCTCCCTAATGAAAATCGGGGGACAAGAAAACCAAGATATACACAAGTTGAGAGTGTAGTGCTAGAAAAGCATGGCAGGTCAGGCAGCATCTGAGGAGCAGGAGAATCGGCGTTTTGGGCATATGCACGAAACGTCGATTCTCCTGCTCCTCGGATACTGTCTGACCTGGTGTGCTTTTCCAGCATTACACTCTTGACTCTAATCTCCAGCATCTGCAGTCCTCACTTTCTCCAAGATCTACGCAAGTGTGTTTGTAGCCACCTTCAATGCCAGACCGTTTCAAAAACTGTTTTGGAGAGCATAGTTATCCCAGACTAAAATAAAGTGAATACCATTTTATAAAAGCCAGAGACACATCCCCTGAATTAGGAGATCTCTTTTCAGGATTTCCACAATTTCCTTTGTCTGAATTTGGAGCTAGTGTTTCAATAGGAATACACCAGTATCTGGATGGTCTAATTAAAGCAACTTTTTTCAAGTAGTAGAAAATGCAAAACTCCAGGTGCTGGAGATCTGAAACAAAAACAGAACTTGTTGAAAAAACTCAACAGGTCTGGCAGTAGCTGTGACGAGAAAACAGAGCTAATATTTAGAGTCCAGTAACGTAGAAGAGTTTAGGATTCCAGCTGATGTTACTCTTAGACAAGTCAGATCCCAGACTGAAATCACTGTTTCTTTTGCCTCTTGGTTTGAACAAGGTGGTGTTTCACTAACACAGAGGCAATGCCACAGATTTGGGGAAAAAAATAAAGAAAAATCTACATCTACCTATTGCACTGTCAGCTATCTTCCCCCAGCCCCACCTCACTCCATCCCATTTATCTCTCTACCTCCCTTGACTCACAAGCCTCATTCCTGATGAAGGGCTTATGCCTGAAATGTCGATTCTCCTGCTCCTCGGATGCTGTCTGACCTGCTGTGCTTTTCCAGCACCACACTCTCGACTAACTTCATATCATACAAGTTTAAAGATTTCAAATCGCACTGCAAAATCCAATCCAATGAACCCCAAAAACGTTCCTTTTTACATACTCAGACCAGTGGTCATGTTATATTCTTCCTGCCGTTCTACTGATGTCAATCTCTGAATGGAAACAAAGAAATTCAGCTGTAGTTATTGGGTGGAGCAGATGCTAATTCCCTAGAGTCCTAATAGTAATTGTGGCTGACTAGGGCTGTTTGTAATTATTGCCATTGAGCAATAAACCTTAGTGAGGGCATTGTTGATTGGGTCAGCATACGTTATCCACCCTCAACTGCCCTTGAGAAGGTGCTAGTGAGCTGCTGTCTTGAATCACTGAGGATCACGGAGTGTGCCTGCAGTGCTGCAAGCAAGGAAGCTCCAGGGTTTTGACCCATTTTAAACATTTTTTTTAAGTTTAAGAGGATCGATGAAATGGCAGGTTTTACCTAGATTTCAAGAGTGACATCTGAAGATGTAGTCACTAATGGGGGTGTTTGAAGGAGTGTTTTAAAGGCTAAAGTCAGATATTATTGAGCGGTAGAGGCCTGGAGGTTATGGCTATGTCACAGTTACCTCTCATTCTGCCCTTGCAAACTTGGCAAAGTAACAGGATATAGGCATCAGTGTGTTTAGAGGTGGAGGGTTGATGTATGCCAAGGAAGTAAATATTGGGGCAGGGTGGTGACACAGGCGTGACAATGGTTTTTGGTAATGAAAGGCAGAATTTTGTGGGGTAGAATATTCCAGCCTTGGTATTGGGTGAATTTGAATCACAACTCAGTCTCAAATGGCTCGACATGATTTGAATTAGTGAGCAAGTCCCTGAGGAGAGGGAATGAAGCTCATGGTAAAAGATGAAATAAATGATGGCAGGGGGTGAAAATGATGGCTTCAGTCTGATTGATAGTCAAAGGAAATGATTTGTTCAAAATTTGACTTTGTACTTGCAATCTGGCACTACAGCAATAATTGTACATTTGGCACCGCATTTGAGCTGGGAATCCTATATGCATGAGGGAGTTGATTAAATTGCATCCTCAAACTTCAAATTGTGGTCTTCACAATAGGAGCAGTTAATATTGGGTACAAAAAAATTTCTTTGTAACAATGGTAACAATAAGTTGCCAACATAAGTGGTGAGAACACTTTTATCACTTGCTAAAATATCACAGGCAATGTACAACCCAATCAATGTATTGAATGTTTCCTACCCTGCCAGTGGTTGTCTGCCTGTCCATCCAGTCTTTTTTTTTGTGTGTATTGTGGGATGGAGTGAAGGAGATGCTGCTTAGATGGATGAAGAAACCTTGAGGTGAGGCGGGGAGTAAATGGGAAAAGATAAGGTTAATTTTGTCCACATTAATGTGGCTACATGAGACTTGATCTTGTTCGAACCGTTTCTCATCAACATGTCATAACTCTTGGGACTTGAATTAACCAGTGTGTCAATGCTCCACAGAGTACTAGTATTTAATGATGTAAATGAATATTGTAATTCAACATGTCCCATCAAGTACTCCACTAATAACAGTGGAGCCGTACCTCATTGATACGAAAGTCAATATAATGTAGAATCAACTGTGAGCCAAATGGATTAGACAAGGGGGTGGAATTTAATAAGTGGCACATTGTTTCTGATGGCAGAACAGGGATGGTAATATTTCCACTTTATTAGATACAGGGCTTGGCACTGATTCAATCCATCTTAAAGTTTAAAGAGTGAGCAGAGGGTATGAGAAATATATGCAGTAGTGTGTAGGAAGGGGCAGTTTTCTGGTTTAGGATACCGGCCTTCAAATCATGGTTCGGTAGAATTTCCTGAGTTCTTCTATGCATCCCATCTCACCCCTCCTTTCAAACTCACTCCTCTTCCTTATTGATCTTAATTGTTCTGGGACATCCTCTCACGATCAAGCCCATAACACATCACTTGGGAGATGTGTAAAAGGATTCAACTGGATCCATAATTCAGCAATACACCCTTGTAGATCTTTCTCTCAGCAGTCAGGAGATGCTCATCCTAAGCAATAGCAAGAGAAAGCCCCCTGGTTGACCAAGGTAGACTGGATAGAGAGCTCTGAGAATGTTAGTGATCATGAGGTCCACCTAAGATGCCAGGAAAAGATGAATGACCTCCTTTGAAGGACCAGAGTAAGTGGCATCAATGCATGAGATTGTCTCATGTGGGCACTAGGGCTTGTACTTGAGTGTTCAGCTGAATATGTTTTCACTATTTTTCCATGAGTGCATGACATTCCATCCTTTGAGACAGGATTTGTCAGATACCTAAGTACAGCTGCATGCCTCATGGTTGGCTCTCATTTGGATGTGAGGACTGTTAGACATTGTGTGAGACTGCTGTGTTTTGTGACCAATCTTTATGTAATATTCATGTTTCTACCTTTGGATGGTGAGGAATTTGATTCTTTAAGCTCCTCTCAACTGATCACAGTTTGTTTTCTTTTTCTGGCTATCACACTTCAATTAAAGTTTAGTTAAGTCGCTCAAAGTGAGGGAGCCAATTCTAAACTTGATTTGTTACAACTGGGATTGGAGAACTGATCTGGTAATTTAAGCCCCACAACCTCATAAATCACACAATTCATTTCATGCTCTCCAGAACAAGAGACTTCACCAGTATCTTTAGCTAGCTCCAGAATAGTTTGTTCATCTTAAAAATAAACATAGTTTTTAAGAACAAGTGGCAAAACTGATTAACATCTATGTGCTTATCCACAATTAGAGCCAATATCCTTTTTTGATCCTGAAATACAACAGCAACATAACATAGATGATTTTAAAGGGGCAAAAGGAAAACACCCTTATTAGTCAATGACCTGACTTCTTTGAGTCCACTGGGCTTCTTGTTAACAATCAAACTGCTAACAAGTATTAACTAATGGAAGATCTTCGAGAAAAGCTTCAGTTTGGATGGAAACTAAGCTCACTTTAAGTCTTTGAATAGTGGTCACCGTATCTTGACTATTTTCTAAATCTCAAGAAACCTGAGATGTGGGCAGTTTCAGGTCCTTGAGTATTTCAACCACGAGAAGGATAGACAGACTTGCAGCTTTCATTATACTTGAGGTTTTCTTCCTTCTGATTCACTGGTTTTGTTTTTGAAAGAGGAACCAAGTTCACTGTCAACAGAGTCCTACAGTCTCTTCCAAATCTCTTTTCTAGCAGTCAAGTATAATAAACCGCATTGCTCATCCTCCTAAAATCTCTGGCTCAAAGTAACTTGAGTTTTTATAATCAACAGATTAAAGTGTAGGCCTAATTTTCATGAAACTTGTTCCCTTCTCCCTTCATTTTAGCTGTTCGGTGCAGAAAGTGTCTACATATTCCAATGCCTTCCATTTAACGGCCCAACTGAATGGGAGGGTGGGTGGGGTAAAAAAAAATGTAATTACTGACAAACCCTGGGAAAAAGAACAATAAAGCATGAACCACACAGGTATTTAGTTTGAGAAGTGAGATGAGGGTGCCTACTACAATCAAAATCATACAAGTAAATATGGTTTAAAACCCTTTTTAGAATCCTTGAGCTGAATGAAACCTGAGTCCTGTTGTTTCCTCAGCAGCAGTGACATTTATAGAATCCTGAGTTCTCAAAGAATAGCTGTTTTCTCAAGTTGCTTTCTCACAAGTCACTTATTCCAAGTGACAGTGAGATACAGGGAGAGAGAGAGAGAGAACAACCCTTGCAGATTCTGTTGGTAAGACTCCATTTTTCCTTCTCTCTCTGTTCTTCCAAACTGGCTGCTGAATTATAGCTAATCTGTATATTCCCAAGTCCAGCTCCATTTTCCTTTTCCAAGCCAAATGCTCTGCTTTTCATCTTCAATGTGAATGTATCGTGCAAAAGTGAATGAAACAACAGGAGATGTCAATGTCAAGAAATTCATTTTGTTGCCTGGTTTCACTGAGTTTGAATGGAATTATAACTTTTTTTGTGCAGTACAAGCCCTTCGGCCCTGGATTTTGTGCCAACCTGTGGTGGAACCAATCTGAAGTCCATCTAACATGTATTCCATTTTCATCCATATGTTTACCCAATGACCATTTAAATGAGCTTAAAGTTGGCAAGTCTATTACTGTTACAGGCAGTGCATTCCATACCCCTACTACCCTTTGAGTAAAGAAACCTACCTCTGACATCTGTCCTAAATCTATGACACCTCAATTTAAAGCTATGTTCCCTCATGCTAGCCATCACCCTCTGAGGAGAAAGGGAGAACCTATCTTAACCCTCTGACTACATTGTGTGTCTCAATTAAGTCATCTCTCAACCTTCTCTCTAATGAAAACAGCCTCAAGCCCCTCAGCCTTTCCTCATAAGACCTTCCTCCATACCAGGCAACATCCTAGTAAATCTCATCTGAACCCTTTCCAAAGCTTCCACATCCTTCCTATAATGTGGTGACCAGAACTGTATGCAATACTCCAAGTACGGTTGCACCAGAACTTTGTACAGCTGCAGCATGACCTCATGGCTCCAAAACTCAATTCCTCTACCAATAAAAGCTAACACACCTTCTTAACAACCCTATCAAGCTGGGTGACAACTTTCAAGGATCTATGTATATGCACACTGGGATCTTTCTGCTCATCTACACTACCAAGAATCTTATCATTAGCCCAGTACTCTGCATTCCTGTTGCTCTTTCCAAAGTGAATCACCTCATTTTTTTCACATTAAGTTCCATTTGCCACCTCTCAGTCTAGCTCTGCAGCTTATCTATGTCCCTCTATAACCTACAACATCATTCAGCAGCATCCACCAATCTTAGTGTCATCCGCATATTTACGAACCAATCCTTCTTTGTCGTCATATAGGTCATTTATAAAAATGACAAACAGCAGTGGACCCAGAACAGATCCTTGCGGTACACCACTGGTAACTGAACTCCAGGATGAACATTTCCCAGCAACCACCACTCTGTCTTCTTTCTGCTAGCCAACTTCTGAGCCAAATCACTAAATCACTCTCAATCCCATACCTCTGTATTTTGTGCAGTAGCCTACTGTGGGGAACCTTATCTAATGCCTTACTGAAATCCACATACACCACATCAACCACTACCCTCATCCACCTGTTTGGTCACCATCTCAAAGAACTTAGTAAGGTTTGTGAGGCAAAACCTACCCTTCACAAAACCATGTTGACTATCCCTAATCAACTTATTCCTCTCTAGATGATTATGAATCCTATCTCTTATAACCTTTTTCAAAACTTTACACACAACTGAACAAGGGGACAACATTTGCTATCCTCCAATCTTCTGGCACTATTCCTATAGATAATGACAAGATAAAGATCAAAGCCAAAGGCTCTACCATCTCCTCCCTGGCTTCCCAGAGAATCATAAGAGAAATCCCATCTGGCCCAGGGACTTAGCTATTTTCACACTTCCCAGATTGCTAACACCACCTCCTTGCAAAATCAATCCTGTCTAGTTTAGTAGGCTGTATCTTAGTACTCTCCTCAACAACATCGTCTTTTTCAGTGTGAGTATTGACAAAATGATGGAATTGTATAATAATGATTTTCAAATGTATATGCACATTTTAGATATTTGCCAGTCTGAGACAGAAGAACTTGCAAGCTCTGTGGAATCTCCATTTGTATGTCGAATCAAGGAAATAGAGATTTTGTCCAATAGAGCCAATTGATCTTCCGTACTAGAAGTCATATACTTATATTATTTGAGCAGCTTCTGTGATCTCAGCAATGGAATGAAGTACATATGTTCGGGTTAGTTCTCTAGGGTAACAGTCTTCAATCCTGAGTGTGTGGGACAGATGTTAACTCTCCGGCTATTCTAGATGGCAGGGAACACAGAGTTAGCTATTTAGGGATAGGGGCTGGTAAAAACTCCCTTGGCAGACAGATCTTATTTGAGGGAAAAATGGTTGTGTTTGCTCTTGAGTCTTGGGGGCATTTTGTACGTAAAATGGATTGTCTTTTGTCTCTTTTGGCATGTCTCTCAATGGTCCTTTTATCCATTAGAAGCTGATGTACTTTCATGTCCTCTTGCTGAGGCTTATCCCATTGAGTATTGCTCATGCAAGGGCATTGCATGGCCATTGCGTAAAGCACACAGTAAACCACAAATATGCACAAATTCCCATAAGATGTATATTGATCGCTCTTTTAGACTTGTCAGTCATACAGCACAGATACAAACCCTTCAGTCCAAACAATCCATGATGAATATAATCCCAAACCAGTACAACTGGCCTGCTCCGGAGAAGCATATTTTCAACACACCTATAATTTGTTTGGATCTGGTGGAAGTGTGGTCTTCTGTCTTCTGAAGATGTCTCACAGGTGTCAGAACCAGGTTCAGAGGGATTATCCCGTCAGCCAGGTCCCATTGGTCAACTTGGACAGGGGCCTTGCAAAACTCAGGAAATCGCAACTTTTGAAAAATGCTCAAGTCATAATGTGACACTTGAGCTTTCTGGAAAGTGAAGGCTTAGGGGTTCAAGCCTAATCCAGGGACTGGAGCAGCACGTAATGCAGCAAAATTTTCCAATATTGGAAGCATCAAGCCTGTCCATCGTCTCAGGTGAACATCAGATCACGTGGCACATTTAAGAGCAGGGGAGATGTTATGGTGTCCTGGATAATTGTCCATGAACCAACAAGACTAAAATCTGGTCATTGATCTAATTGCAAATTGGGATATCTTACAAATTCACTCATGCTTTTAGCATCACTACAACAATGGCTTCACTCTCAAAAGTTGTTGCATAAGACATTTGAGCACTTGTCGTGGGTTTTTGAAAAGTGCTTTATAATTGTAATTGTTTGCTCATATCCGATGTTGCTTTATAGCTGAAAGCATTTCCCCGTGCTGTTGAAAGTAATTGGGAGTGGGTGGGACGGTGAACGAATAAAGAACACTCAGCCACCATCGCAGGAAAAGGGAAAGCCAATCAATCATCTTTCCTTCATGTTCCACAATTCAGAAGGCTACAAAGTGAAGGTCTTTGCCAAGATTATGAAATTGAATATTTAGTGTTTGCTTTTTAGGAGAATTCCGAAAGGTTATCGCCTGGCACTTATCTGATAAGTGCTGCTTGCTTAAGCTCACACATATTTGAAAGATTGGGACTAGTATCAGTTTGACATTTCTGTCAGGACTGGGATTTTAACACCACATGAATCTGACAAATGCCACTGCTGTCATCTGCTCGGTTTTAATTATACCTGATCGAGTCTCCCAACAGCTGCAAGCAGGCGACTTAATTAGCTGGTGTTAAGGCTGATACCTAAAACCTTCGTCAAGCTGCATAATCCCTAAAAGCTTGATAGCATTTAATTGACATTTCCACCCGGGCTATAGACCAGTTATGAGAATTAACTGATGAATTTCTGGGGATCTACATGTCAGGTCAACGTTTATCTGCCATGTCTCACAGAGGCATTTAGACACTAAAGCTCTTTATTTGAAGGGGGGAGAAACACTTCCCGAAATGAAAGATGAACAGCAGCAATGTAGATATTTAGAAGTTATTTCTGAATGAAATGTGAATGTGAATCACAAATCACAGTGTAGTCAGAATTGATGTAAATATCATTATCTGTAAAGTTTTAACATCACATCAGATTGCCTACTCTATACTTCTGCACAGCAAATTGCCCAATTACTCAAGACTAGTCATGATTCCAAATGAAACTGCTGCTAGATTATACATCAGCAAGCCTTACAAAGGTTTACCTACAAGCTGTTAACAGTATTTTCAGCTCTGAAGTATTCACGAAATTCAATAGTATGCTTCCAATGTCAATTATCTTCCCTCTAAGAAATCACTGATTCCTTGCTTGAGCTTGCACAAGTGGCTGTTCTTCATGTCTGACTATCTTCAAGCTATCCCAGATAACAGGTCTGACAAGATCAGACACTGCCTTCATCTGATAGGCACTTCTATTGTGTCCAGACCAGGCCCAGGTTCTTTCCTAATCAAAGGCATCAACTATCCACTGACACACCACACCAAGACATACAATGGGATGGCATATGATGCTCATCTACTTATTGAAAACCAAAGTTTTCTTGAAATGACATATTTCACTGTCAACGTAAGTAAAATTTTATTTTTTGCATGAAATTAAGTCCATCTGCATAATGAATTAGTACATAAACTGCTGATTGGATTACATGTGGAATCTTATTAGTCTATATTCGACGCATGCATAGGATGGAGTCAGCGGGTAACCTTTCGAACAGTATATGCATTCTGATTTATCAAACTGCCTTTGGAGCTCAGTCTTCAATTTCTCTTCTCACCATCTGACTCGATTTGTGCATTTCACCTCTGCTTTCTGCCCCCACCACTCCAAACATCACGCCCCATTCAGACAGCAATTATAGAAAAGATAAATGATGAGCTCCCTTTAATTTTAAATTGCCAAGTTCATATTAACTTCATATGGATCAAGTAACGGATTATGATATTATGAATTAATCATTATGTAATCAAATTAGGAATATATTAAGTGCAAAACAAAGTCTCCTTGCTTAATCTGAGAATGTGCAAGGCTGAGTTTTGTCCAGTTGAAAGCTTCAATTTCAAAACTTTGAGCTTTATGATATTTGTCAATGCTTAACAATCAGAAATGGTGTATCAATTTAAATTTAAATCTTGATTTGTCTCTTCAAATCTCCCAGATTCTAAGACTTAAAAGATAGCTTTTATTGACGGAAAAGGTAATGTAAAAGACAGTGTAAGAATACATCAATGCTTTGATCAATACAGCATGATATTTAATGCAATTTCTATATTGAAGAATAAATAAATAGAGCTCTTAGACAATGTGCCAATGTTAAATTTCTGACAAGACAAGATCCAGTTGTTTGACATAATTGACAAGCTTTTCTTTCAATTCAATTTTCAATGTAAGAGCAAACTTTTCACTTCATCTATTATCAAATGGCAATTTGGGCATCTTGGGATTTAGACAGCTTCTGATTCACTTAGAACTCACGTGTATAGCCCCAAAATGTAAAACATGACATCCACTTGCACAAAGTCAGTAAGTGGCAGTCTCCTGGGAGCTTTGGTTAAACTGTTCAGTAAATTGATTGTGATAATGAAGCAGTCTAATTCTTTTATTAACATGTAGTTAAAGACAGTAAGAGTTTATCAGATTGCAATCCTCTGAAGAAGTTTTAAAGGCATTTTTATACTGACTGACTGTTACTGGCAGCAGACACATGAGAGTCACAAACAGCAAGGAATTCCCCTTTTCCGTATCTGCAAGCTGTATTCCAGATTCCCAAGTTTAGCTTCAGTGCAAAGAGCCTTCAGATGTATTAGTCTTTGCGTTGGTGTATTAGTCTTGCATAGCATAAAGTAGATGTGAAGAACTGAAAAGATTCTTGAAGCAAAACTGCCTCTATCATCTTGGACTTGAAATGGGTCTGCATTTACATTGAAATTTGTAGTATCAATGCAGTTAGTGTGAATGCACATCGGAGTAAACCGCATACCATAATTCTAGGAATGTTGATTTGAGTTGATGGTAAGTTGGTATCTCGCTGGTTCTGTTCGTCTTCCAGTAGTGCAGAAAACTTGAAGAAAGGGGACAGTGATATTTAAACATTGTTGGCTTCCATGTGAAGGATCCTTTCCGAGAAACTAAACACCAAAGTATAAATGTCTTTGCAGTTGCATTTGGTTTGAACTGACACGTCTGTCTAACCTAGGTTGAAATGTCTATTTTTGAGTATATTCTGTTGAGTATACTGATTATGACTATTCACTGTCACATTTTGCAATTCTAGAGTCACAGAATTAGTATCATTGAACTGTAATAAAATTTTCACTGATTTCAATGGTCATTGTTTGAAGTAGTCATTCAGAAAGCTCTTGTCCTCTTAAAATTGATAGTTCTAATATATTTGCTTATGCCACAGCTAGATTCTACCCTTGCCCCCTCCCCCATCTCATAACATTCTCTGGAGTCATAAATCATTTTGAAGGTAAGGAATTAACAAGCATTTCCTGTGCAATACTCAGACAATGCTTTCCTCTTTTTTAAAGAGGAATCACCAGCCTGATGCCACTGATACAAATTCTTTATTTGCATTTACGTATGGTTGAGATAAGAACTAAATATTGTTGGATGAACCCAACAAAACTCAGTTTGCTGCAGCCTAATTTGAGAATTGAACCTGGGGCTTTAAGATAACTTTGGTCAGCATTGAGCATGTTTTCAAATCTTTATTATACCTATGGATCTGATAAAACTCTTACTTTGTTCTTTTTTCCTTTGCTCCCTGCTGTGACTGTAATCTAGGATGCACAGCAAGTCCTTGACCTCATCCTTCATGTGTGCCTAGATATCGAACATCAATAGGCTATTCTACAGTGAAGATCGGTCAAGTACAATCCTAGTCTCATTTTAGACGAAATATAGTTTCAAAGCAAGAATTGTTGGCAGATGGTAAGTTTGAGCTTGGGGATGTAAGGGCAATTTGTGTCTCCTATCTGCTCATCCTATCATACTTTTTCAATGGAAAACTAATTTATATCTCATGTGGGTTTAATGATGTTCAATGCACCGATTTAGTTATTTACATTAAGCAGAATGGACCATAGGCTTACCTCAAATCATTTTCAAACATAGAAATTAAATTTTTTTGGAAAACAAGAACTGGCAATACTGGGATGTAGCCTTCTGGATCAGTCTTTCATGTGGTACCTTGTCAAATGCCTTCTGGAATGCTAGACACAACAATTCAAAGGATCTCCATTGTCTACCTTGCTGGTTAGATCCTCAGTACAGCAAGTTTATCAAGCCTTTTGTGAAACCGTGCTGACACTGGTGAACGGAGACAGAACACTGGCTTAGTGTCTCTGCCATTTGAGTCTCCCATTATTACCTCACCATTTGTCCTCGAAAGGGCCAAAATTTACTTTGACTATTCTCTTCCTAATTGAGCCGGGTTGGATAACTCTATCCGAGAGCCTGCACATTGATTCTGCTCTTCCTATGGAGGACCCCAAAATTAGCCAAATGAATGCCACAGGATTTTCACTCATGAAATGCTCTCAACTCAAACCAGCGTTTAGAACAACCCATGTTGTGTGCCCCTAAGACAGCTGCTCAAACTGTGTATTCGCAGAAATGCAATTTGCTTGGATCCACGTCTAAATTCTGAGCCAGCGTGCCACCACAGATGCTAAAAAGGTTGCTTGAATTGCAGATCATTGCCTGCACTCTTCTGCTCCTGCCAGCAACCGCTTGGCTTGAAATTAGATTTACATAGTTTGTCTCAGAGCGCACTCAGTCCGAGCACTTGACCTTAGGATGGGTGGCTTGCTACCATCTGAGTTCAGAATAATAGTTTGTTTTCTTTCTCTATTTCAAAGATTTGTTATCCACAATGGCCTCATTCCAATGGCAAAGATGATGCATATGTGAGTCTGATTGGTGATTAAAACCCACTACACGGATTAACAAAAAAGCATGTCGCCTCTGGAAAATTCAATGCTTAAAATGTAGTAGAGCCACTATTGATTGCAGACAGTAGTCTTTAAAATAATAGTTCTCCTGAGGCCAGTTAAGCTGTTCAATGTCAACAGGAAGATATTTGGTGATGCGAGCAGGAAAAAGATTTTGCAATAATGTTTACTCTGCAGTCTGTTTCTTCAAATATAAGCAATAATTTATTTTTTCATCTTCACAATAACCACATTTACCTGACTACAGCATCGATTCCGCTAGAGTACGAGTCACTCATCCACCTACACTTTACTTGGACAATACACTTTTTTTAATTTACAGTCTCATTGTACAATACATGGCTGAACAAATGTGAAAGTTAAAAGCTTGGATGTTAATAGTTTATGCTCCACTTGGCAGCAGAGAAAGTAAAGTTATGCAAAATGCTAGCACCGCAATGCATGTGGACAAGTATGCAAAGCTATTGGAATTTGGTATTATAATTATAGTTTTAATAACACAAACATACATTACAAAAGAAACCTGGATAATGATTAATGGACTTGTAAGAAAGTCAGACTCTTAACTTACATGGGCATAATATCATATGAAATATGGCTCTTTGTTTTACAAATAACAGGACTGAAGATCATGGGGAAGATGACAGGAAGTTGCAACCTACAGACAAAGGTACCACAAATCGTAATACATTTTGTAAAAGTGATTGGTAACTGCTCGTAAAAACCGTAATCAGATTAGAAGCAGTTCTGAGATAGGAAAAAAAGTGACATGCCACATTTAACGAGGCAATTGTATTCTACCACAAATCGGTAGTGTCCTTTATTATTTTGTTTTTAAAAAAAAGTCCCTTTCACACAGTAGTAACTGACAGGAAGGAATTGTAGATTCTCGTGCCATCTGGGGACTTGGCACCATGTGTCATGAGTTCTTGGATTGTCATCCAGTTGTCAAAGATTTTCTTGTTGCGCTTCCTCATCATTTTTCTGTGGCTCAGTTCGATAATGTTGACCTCCTTTTTGCCCTCACCGCCACTCTGGGGGTTCTCCCTGAGGCACTCCAGGCGGCTGCGCATCATGAACTCTCTGCGCCGCCGCTGCTCCTTGGCCCGCACGACGTGTTGCTTGCGCTCCTCCTTGCTCCAGTAGCGGCCCGTCTTCATCTCGCTCACGGCGTCATCATCTGTGGTCATGCCGCAGCGCTCCTCCTTGATCTTCATGGCACGCTCCTTGAGCAGGCGGTCACGCACTGGGCGCTTGGTGATGTAGCGAGTGCCATCACTGCGGATCTTGACCTTCCACTCGGCCTTGGAGTCCGCTGTGGCCTTGTGGGCATCCTTGCACATGCTCACCAGGCTCAGCTGGCTGTTGGCGTACTCGACCGCTGACTTTTGCTGGATGAGCTGCATGTAGCTTTGGTAGTGCCGCGCGTGCGCAGGGATGTTGACGTGTCGGTAGGGTGAGCTGTGATAGGCTGACAGGTAGGGCACGTGCTCACCACCCTCGCCGGATTTGCTCCCCTCTGTCACATGCTCCGTGTCGTCACCAGGCACGGCTGTTTCCGGTGTCTCTGAGGAGCTGCTGACGGTGGGGCTGGCCTCCGCACTGATGCGCCTGGGTGACGACGATGATGGCGAGGCCATGGCAGCAGCCTGGACAGCTTCGATGGAGCTCCTCAGGTTCTTTTTGTTGGTGATGCTGACAATTCGCTGCAGTGAGCCGTCAGGCGAGCGGTCCACAGTCAGGGGGGTGCTGCGGCAGCTCTCAGCTGTGTTGTAGGCACTGGAGCTGTCCTTGTCTGACTTCTCCGGGTGCTCCATGATGTCGGCGAGTTTCTTCCCCCTGGGCGAGTCGATGCTAGTGTTGTAGTTCCCGAATCCACTGCCGTGGATCGACCACACATCGCCGTATTCCTCCCTCACCGTCTGCAGCTGGTGGGCCTGCATGATGTTCTGGCACTCCAACTCGATATTCCTTAGCTCCTCGTTGAGCATCTCCAGCTCGCGGTCCACCACCTCTTGCTGCCTCCTGCCACACTGGATTGTGCTGGTGGAGTAGTAGAGGTCAAACTGGCTTCGATTGCTCATCTTGCACTTGAGCTCCAGGAGCTCCTTGAACCGCTCGCATTCTTCATCCTGGGTGCCCACAAAGTCAGAGTCATTATATTCCCCCGAGATGAAGCTCTCGTTGCACTGGATCTCACTGCTGCCCAGGGTATCCTGGCTGTAGCCCAGGTCCCCCTGACTTTGCAGCGAGGTGCTGTTCTGCTCCTCTCCAAGGATCTCCTGTTCCGAACTCTCATCATTCCTCACACTGTCATCTGTGCGGCCGAGCCCGCTGTCCTTCTCGTGGTTATTCGAAGAGGTAGTTGCGGTATCGGTCGTCCCACCATCTTCTTCATGTTTTTTCTGTGTTGATTGAAAATAAGTTAGTTCAGATGCAGAATGGCCTGGATAATAAGGTTATATAACATTTTAAATCAAAATCATACTCTCAAAATCCCAAACAAATTAGCATATGGTGTGATCAACAGTGTAGAACAATGGTTGTCAACTATTTACAATCTATATCAATGAATTTGATGCTGGGATAGAGAGCACTCTAGGTAGATTTACATCTGTCACTAAAATAGGTGGGAAATTAAAATGTAACCGGAAAGATTAGGTGAATGAGTCAAATTTGGCAGATGAAGTTGAAGTAGGTAAGTGTGAGATTATCCATTTAGGTTGTAAGAATACAAAGGCACTGTATTATCTTAATGCACAGAAATTTCAGGGTGTTTTGGATGAGAAGGATCTGGGTATCTTGTGCATGAATCACAAACTAGTGAGCAGGTAATAAAGACAAATTCAAGTTTGGCATTTATTGCTCATGGAAATAGAGAACAGTCACTGTAACTGTACAAGACACTGGTCACACTCAACCTGGAATATTGTGTACACTTTTGGTCCATTTACTTGAGGAGGAATGTTGTAATGTTGGAGGTAGTTCAGTGGAGGCTGACTAGATTGGTCTCATGAGGAGGGGTTTGTCTTGTGAAGAAATTCAGTAGTTTAGGCCTATACTCTCTCGAGTTGAGAAGAATGACATCAAATGGAGGTTTTCCAAAAAAATTAAGCTAAAGGATAATCGTAAAGTAGACCAAGGCTATTCCCTTGGGGCAAAGATCAGTTTTAGGATAAGGAGCAGCAAATTTAAAACAGATAAGGAGAAATCACTTCTCTCAAAGGATCCAAGAATCTGCAAAATTCACTAATCAGAATTAATGGATGCTGGGTCATTGAGAAAAATGAGGAGAGAGACACACAGATCGTTAATAAACAATGAGTTGAAGGATTATGGAGAGTGGGCAAAAAAAAGTGGGGTCGAGTCTGAGAAGAGATCAGCAATGGTTGTATCAAATGCAGGCTTGAGTGGCTGGAATGCCTTCTCTGGCTCCAAGTTATTCTTAGTTCTTATTGAAAACTGAAATTGTTAGAGGGCTTAGCATGGTTAATGCAGACAGGGCGGTCCCTTGTGGGTGAGTTTGTGAGCAGAGGGAATAATATCAGAGCAAAGAGTCACCCACTTAAAACAAAAGAGGAATTCTTTGCCTCAAGAGAGTGCAGAATTCTTCACTGCAGAGGGCTTTCAATGCTGAATAATTTCTTTGTTTGAAAGTTGAGTGACAGATTCCTACTCGGGAAGAAATCAAGTGTTATGGGGATGAGGCAGGAAAGAGAACTCGAAGATCGTCAGACGTGCCAAGATCTTATTGAATAGCAATGAAGACTTGATGGGCAAAATGCCTACTTTTGCTCCAAAGCCTGTTCAAGTGCTTGCTAAATGGAGCAGATGTTGATAACTTGGGAGCATTAAGCATCTGCCTTGTACACCATATTTCCTTGAAGCAGCAACCTCAAGAGTATTTACATTAATGCAGTGGTTCATCACACATCAAAGAACCCTAATGCCATTCACAGTTAATGCTGAACCTGCCCATTCCTCTGTCTGAACATAAATCCTTTCAATGTTTGGACGTCTGTCCCCTGGTAACAGAATCTTCTGCAACTGCAAACATTTCAGCAGAAAGTTTTCATGTTCTCAATTACATTTGTGGCCCGAGAATGGTATGCATCTTTATCTACTAGCTGTGACAGCCAAAGTTTTTGGATGAATTTTAACAACGAGGAAGACTTGAACCGGGTAAAGGTGGACAAGTGAACGAGGCAACTATTTGGGAGATGGAATTTTTCCAATGGAAGTAAGAAGGATGCAGAATAAATGAAAGAAACAAGTAAACCTTTAAAGGAAACAGTAAATTTTTAAAAAGGTGCAGCAGAGAGGAATCTTGTTTCTGGATTAGTGGTGCTGGAAGAGCACAGCGGTTCAGGCAGCATCCAAGGAGCAGGAAAATCGACGTTTTGGGCAAAAGCCCTTCATCAGACTTTATTCCTGATGAAGGGCTTTTGCCCAAAATGTCGATTTTACTGCTCCTTGGATGCTGCCTGAACTGCTGTGCTCTTCCAGCACCACTAATTCAGAATCTGGTTTCCAGCATCTGCAGTCATTGTTTTTACCTAGAGAGAAATCTTGTGCTGTCTGTGCATAACTCTTAACAGCAAACGGAAGAATAGGTAAGACCGTAATGTAATCTCAGGATAATTGATTTCATCAATGCAAATATGAAGCAACAATGAATCATTAATATCATTCAGTTATTCCAGGCCTACTCTGAGAAGATATTAATATAGGTGCAGGGATTTACTGGAAAGGTACTTGTACTAGTGATGAGGGGCTTCGGTTAAGTGAAGACAGCAGGAAAGTTGGCAACAGAAACAGAAATTGCTGGAAAGACTGAGCCGGTCTGGCAGCATCTGTGGAGAGAAACCAGAGTTAATGTTTTGGGTCCACTGACCCTTCATCAGAACAAAAAGTTGGGATGGTTTTCCTTAAATCAGGGAAAATTAGTGGGAAATTTAGTGGAGGCGAAACAGCTGTGGAAGATCAAATGATGATCAGAGAAGTGAAGTGGTTTTAGCTGACTGAAGAGCTTTACTAATGCTCAGGTCAAATAGGGATCACTGCCAGTTAGAAAAATCCAGTGCCAGTTAGAAGTGAGACCATTGGGATGTGTGGAATATGAGAACAATTGTGGACATCAGATTACTGGCTTTCTGGTTTATTCTCAATATGGTCAAGTTTGGCACCAATCCGAACAACATAATGACAAGCAATGGATGAACTGATTCCATTTGATAATCCAGTGTATGGCAACTATTAGCTAATGGCAGTGGGTAATCTATTCCTTGCTTGAGCACCCTTGTCTATTAGAGGTTGAAAAGCTTAAATCAAAGTCTTGCTGCTGATATATTAGGAAATTGGGGAAAATTTTATGGCAGTATGGTAGTAAGGTCTTAACAAATTCAGTGTGGCAGTCTCAAGCTGGATATTAAGAACTGGACTCCTGACATTCACCTCTAACACAGACACAAATTCAGAGTCCAAAAGGGGCTGGGCAGTAAATACAAACGCCACACTGAAGTGTGGACGACTCCCGAGTTATGGATTGAAGAATACAGAATGGGGTGACTCTAGTTAGTATGGGTAAAGGGTGGGAGCATTGAGACTGTATTTGTTCCTTTCCCAGAATGGACAATAGGCTGAAAGGCTTGTATCTGTACTGTAACTCTTCCATGGTTCCACAAATCAGTGCAGAAACAAAATACATTCCAGATGAGGTAAACAAATTTGACAACGAACAAAAAAGGTTAGAGATTTCTTAATGAAAAAGCACAAGTATGGCAGGACTGTACTGAATGATTTTCTTTATTTCTAACAGTTTTGTGTCAACTAGCTGCTTTTTAATAAAGTGGTTTTGAAGGGCAAAATATGCGAATGTCACTTAGTGCAGTGTAAACATTTTCCATTAGCAAGTATCAGATGAGAATCTGTTAAGCTGTCATGAATTTTACCTGCTCGAGTGTGGTAGCTGTGAACTGCATTGCCTGGTTGTGTTGCTGTTCCAACATATCCATATGAAGCTCATCAAGAAATTCATTCCGGTCATCATCAAGCCATCCTTCATCCAACTGGCAGAAACGGGGAAGAAACAGGGTGTTACAAAAAAGGGCATGAGGGCACGCTCCAGTCACATAATACTGACTCTCTACCATGAAACAATCTTACATTGCTGTCCCGTACACTGTAACAAGTTCCATAAATGCATTGCATGATGAAACCTGCAGATTCAACTGTTCCTCTGGTGTATTCTCGCTGCCACCAAAACATTGACAAAACACCCCCCCCCCCCCCACACTTTCTAAACCTCGAGATTTGCACTTATATCGCTTTCCGTAACTCTCGACATTGCACAAGCAATGTGCAGATATTGCAAAATGAAAGGATGCACTAAGTGCAGTTTAACATTCTAGCTCATCTTTGCAAATCCCAACGGAACCCAACATTGTACTTCATTCTAAGTACCAATTCAGGTGGATAATGGACTCATTTAGGGCCACGGGATCCTCATATTTAAAAAGAAATCCTGCAAAGGATACAGGTGGAGACATAAAATACACCAAGAATCATAGAATCCCTACAGTGTGGAAACAGGCCCTTCGGTCTAACAAATCCATACCGACCCCCCAAAGAGTAACCCACTCAGACCCATTCACTTATCCTATTATCCTATATTTACCCCTGACTAATGCACCTAATCTGTACATCACTCAACACTATGGGCAATTTGGCATGGTCAATCCACCTAACCCTGCACATCTTTGGATTGTGGGAGGAAACGGAGGACCTGGCGGAAACTCACACAGACAGAGAGAATGTGGAAACTCCACACAGACAGTCGGAATTGAACCCGGGTCCTGGCACTGTGAGGCAGCAGTGCTGGCCATTGAGCCACCGAACTTTCACTCCAAACCTCATTGAAGCCAATGGTGATGTATTCTCTCACTTTCATTCTGACATAACAATATAATTTGGCAATCGCTGCAAATTTCACTGCTGGTCTTGATGGTGCTTCTACCACCTTTCAAACTACTCGCAGACTCATCACATTGACGAAACTTTGACAGACGCCTATCCTCGACCACATGGAGGAGTATCAACACGACACTTCTCGTGTCACCTTGATTCCAACTGTCCACACTGGCTATGGACAGCAAGAGAGAACAACCAATCTAATAAAAACCTGGGTTCATGCATTAGTACCACTTCAATCTCTGCGGCACACTGTCCGGTTGTAATCCAAGTGGACATGTAGAAATGTAGTGCTGAATGTTAACGCCTCCACAATGCCTAACCTGTAGCCGATACTCGGCTGAAAAACATGTCATCGAGCCCAGTTAACAGAAGGGTCCTTTCTGATATCTCATGGCGTCACAATGACCTGCTATGGCCACTTCGATGCCAAATGTGAAAGATGTCTCTTGTCGGGAAACTCTCCACGACCACTCCAACATGTGAAAGACTCATCCACATAGCAAGCTAATTTGTTCTCAATGCGATACTTGCCTGAATCTCTGGTCTGGCAACCAGCAACAGAATGTTCCTGCTTTCCTCGCTGGACAGTAAGGCCACGGCCTCCTCCCGATCTTGAACGTCCTTCCCATTTATCTGCAAGAAACAAACAAATTGTCAAGACAAAAAGGCAGCTGTTGTTCTCACACTGTTGACGGTTGACATTGGACAATGCAAATGACAACTCATTTCGGTTAAGAATTCACATAGCTTTCCACATTGTGACCAAAGCAACTGACACCAATCGATTAGGAACTCTCTGCACAGCATTGCTATCAATAGACAAAGGAATCCTGACGTAAAAAGAAGCCTTAATGTTCATCAATGCCTAACATGTGCTCCATCGACCAACAGATACCCACCAACTCCAATCACTGACACATGACATGTGCCGTTCACCTCCCTTCCCTTTAGAGATAATGGATGCGTCTGTCGCAGATTACACTACTGCAATTGGCATCAGCCGACTCCCACTTGGATGGGGAAGGAGGCTGTGAAGAAATGTAACGCTGCCTGGTCTCACGACAGCAGCTGCATCGCTAACAGACTCCCGACTACTTTCCACTGTTGACACCGAATCACAACGTCGTTGCTTGGGTTAAAACACAAACGTTGTTTGGACAAAGGCTCACTCACAATGCACCTTTTCATTACGCAGGAAGAAACAACTTGTTAAGTAAAATTTGAAACACAAACGTTTTCAAAACAGTTCCCAAAAGGTAATTCACGCAAAAACTGAGGAGGTTATCTTGTTAATACTTACATATCAGTACTTCTAAATGTCAGTAGTGACAAAAATGGTGAAGCTTCTTCAATGTACCAGACCCACCAGAACACTGAATGGACCGTCTTCCTATGCTCCTGCTTACCAAAACAAGATATGTCCCCATATACTCCTGCAATTTCATTAACAGCAGGTCAAAGTATTATCAAATTGAGCCCAGATTCAATTAGAAAGCTTGCTCCGCATTAAAGCAGCCCTTGAATCTCCAATACACCTGACTGGATGCCATACAGTTGTCACTGATTTAATGTCTTTATGCTCTGCTGAATTGACTCAAACAACTGCCTGACATGTGGGACTGCCTTAAAACGAGTCACTCCCATGTTACTAGCAAGACATGACTGCTTCTACTAGGCGTACACAAAATGGTCTTGACAGGAAACCTAACCTCTTTATTTCTCACCTGAATCAGATAGTGTGCACATGTATACCCTTTAACTTTTCCAAATTGTAAACAAATAAAGATAATCCTTCACTAACACTACAATTGTATACTTTTGTTCACAGTTTGCACTACTCTCCCCAATAAACCCACTCCACCCACCCCCCCAAACCCCTGGTATCTTCCCCTGCAACCTAATAGATGCAAAGCCTGCTGGCATACTACCTCCATCACCTCCATCCAAGGCCCCAAACAGTCCTTCCAGGTGAGACAGAGGTACACCTGCCTCTCCTCCAACCTAACTTACTGTATCCGGTGCTCCCAATGAGGTCTTCTCTACATCAGGGAGACCAAATGTAAACTCAGGGCACGTTTCCCGAAGCATTTTAGCCAGGCCTGCAGGGGCCAACCTGACCTCCCAGTCACTGCCCATTTTAATTCCTCTTCCCATTCCCTCTCTGACAAGACCATCCGCAGCCTCCTCCATTGCCGCAGCGAATCAGACCGCAAATTGGAGTAACGACACCTCACCTTCCACCTGGACAGCCTACAGACTGAAGGAGTCAACATCGAGATCTCCAATTTCAAGTAACCTCCCTTCCCATCCCCTGACTCCCTTTCCAGCTCCTCTCCTTCCTTCCATTCCTCTGATGGATCCTTCCTTCCAGCTACCAAGCTGATTCATTCCTCCCATCGACCAACCAGATTGAACCCTCTGCCTGCGTTCATCTATCCCTACCTCACTACCCCTCCGTCCCAATCCCCCCCCCCAACCACCACCTCCCCCCCGCCTTAATCTGCAGCTCCCCTTACATCCACCCCCAGTCCTGAAGAAGGGCTATACTGGAAACGTTGATTTCTCCACCTCCAGATGCTGCCTGGCTTGCTACTGCTTGTCTACTTTGGATTCCACCATCTGTAGTTTCTTTGTCTCTAACTGAGTTATGAAATGAAGACAATATTTGCATCACCCCAGCTCGAGTACACAAACAACACAAACCAAAAGCTACGATGATACCAACTCTCCTGTAACGCTGAAGCTCAAGTGTGACCACAACTGTACCAACATGTTGTTTGAAAAACTGATCCACCTGCCAAATGCAATTCTCCTATGCCATCTAATCGTAAATAAATCACGCAATCAGCCAAGAAAATGACTATATACTTTCAGTTCAGGCTGAAATAAAACTGTGGGCTGTATTTCATGTGACTCAAACAAACACACAAGGATTTCAACCAAATCCATTAAAAAATCCCTTTCTCCGTTTTAAAATACTACTGCGACTAATTTCGCAGTTCCAAGGAGTCTGTCCGCGATCGTCACTTCAAATATTGCACACTCACTTCACTTGATACAATTATAAACTTCTGCTGATGTAGTCACTATTACTGAACCAATTGGGAGGAAGGCTCTCAAATAAAATATCACACCCAATGGCAGGAAGAGACATTAGACCAACTGCCGACTTCATTAGAGAGATGCACACATTAACAATCTTTTTTTAAAAATGACATACGTTTACAAAGGGAATTTCACAGACTGAGGCCTCGATGAGCAGATGAAGAATGGACCACGTATTGCTCTCTGATGTCATGCAAGAATGAACAGAGGTTTGATTTGAAGAAACGTTGCAGATCTGAGTATTTTGGCTGAACAACATTTTACACATTGTGATACAAGATGTTATCTCCTTGAATTTGCCCATATCTCTCTTTGTATCACTGACATTCCCACCAGCACTGCTATTCCACCCCCAAACACCAGACAGACATTGTTGGTGACTTTTTAACTGCTCATTTATTCCAGTAAATGAGCAACTTCAAAGTCCAGACTCAAATGATCTGCATTATTGAGAAGTCAATACACATTTCCCTAGTAAAACTGGAGAACATTACTGACAATAAACAACTCGTCGCTTTCGGTTTCATTTCTACATCCACACCTTTTGCCTTTGCAGTTGTAGTGCGAGTTCTTCAACTCCACTGTTATATACGTGGGAAAGCATTTCCCTATTCCTGAAAGTCTAAAACCTAATTTGAAGTTTGCTCCACTCCACTCGGAATTCCCCCACCATGGGAAACAACACGTCTCTGCATCTACTCTATCAAAACTATTTTGCCCTTCACATACCTTGGCTGCATCATTTCAAGGTCTTCACCCATTCAGATGCACCACCACAGTGCACACAATTTACAACAGTAGACTTACACAGTGCCTTGCCTCTTTGAAACACTTACTGCTCTTTTGCACTTCTTACTGAACTACAAGTTTTTAAAATTTCAACTATACATGCACAACCTTTTTCTAAATGGAATATCTGTCTGGGCTGAATTGGAATTCTGAAAGCGAGCACACATGCTTCAAGGTATTGCGTCCCACATTAGAAAATTCCACTGGTCCTTTTGCCAGTTAGCATAACCTTTAGTCTGCGATGTTCACAGAGACTTTGTAGTTACTGTACCAATTACTCTGTGCCTCCAGCAAAGAAATCAAAGAACCAAAAGAAAGTGACTGAAGAACAGTGAAATTGACAACAGGTCTTGGAGGAACTGTCTGGGAGTGGTCACAGCACAGAAACAGATAAGTGGATTTTAAGCGTGGGCTTAAAATACGTCTGCAGTAGTGAGTAGAGTGGGTTCTATGTTTTATTAAGCTATGTCCCTTGATTAAACTTAAAATATAAGCTGTATGTGTTAGTTTAACCGGGAGCAGTGTTTTGTAGGGCAATAAGACAGTGCTATTTTCTGGGTCTGTAGATTGAAAGAAGCAAATATGGCCTTTAGTAGAGTGGTATGCTCTTCTTCTCAGATATGGGAATTTAGGGAGACTTTATGGGTTACTAAGGATTATATCTGCAATAAATGCCTTTGGTTGCAGATCCTATCAGATCAAATGGATCGGTTGGAGAGGCAGTGAGAGGCAATCAGGAATTTACAAGAGCAAGGGGATGCGATGGATGGCAGGAAGGGGGGCAAGTCTCAGATACAGTCACATAGATATGTTAACTCCAGGAAAGGTAAGAGAGGTAGGCAGGTAGTGCAGGAGTCTTCCTGACCATTCCTATTTCAAACAAGTACGCTGTTTTGGAAAATGTAAGGGGTGATGGATTCTCAGGGGAAAGTAGCATGAACAGCCAAGTTTCTGGTATTGAGACTGGCTCTAATGTAATGAGAGGTATGCCGGGTTCCAAGTGTTAGGGGACTCTCTAGTCCGAGGTACAGACAGATGTTTGCGTGGCCAGCAGAGAAAAATCAGAATGGTGTGTTGCTTCCCTGGTGCCAGGATCAAGGATGTTTCAGAGAGGGTGCAGAATGTTCTCAAAGGGGAGAGGGGCCAGCAGGAGGTTATTGTCCATATTGGAACCAACGATATAGGAAGGGAAAAGGTTGAGATTCTGATGGGAAATTACTGAGAGTTCGGCAAGAAATTAAAAAGGAGGGTCTTGAGAGTAGTAATCTCTGGATTACTCCCGGTGCTAAGCTAGTGAGGGCAGGAATAGGAAGACAGAGCAGTTGAATGCATGGCTGAGGAGCTGGTGTACGGGAGAAGGATTCACATTCTTGGATCATTGGAATCTCTTTTGGGGTAGAAGTGACCTGTACAAGAAGGACGGATTGCACCTAAATTGGAAGGGGACTAATATACTGGCAGGGAGATTTGCTAGAGTTGCTCTACAGCATTTAAACTAGTAAAGTTGGGGGGGGGGGGGAGAAGAGAGAACCCAGGGAGATAGTGAGGAAAGTTTCATTCTGAGACTGGTACAGTTGAGAACAAAGGTGAGTCAAACAGTCAGGGACAAAGCAGAGAACAAGGTAGGTCTGATAAACTAAACTATTTCAATGCAAGGGGCCTAACAGGAAAGGCAGATGAACTCAGGGCATGGTTAGGAACATGGGACTGGGATATCATAGCAATTACAGAAACATGGCTCAGGGATGGGCAGGACTGGCAGCTTAATGCTCCAGGGTACAAATGCTACAAGGAGGACAGAAAGGGAGGCAAGACAGGAGGGGGAGTGGCATTTTTGACAAGGGATAGCATTACGGCTGTACTGAGGGAGGATATTCCCGGAAATACATTCAGGGAAGTTACTTGGGTGCAACTGAGAAAGAAGAAAGGGATGACACCTTATTGGGATTGTATTATAGACCCCCTAATAGTCAGAGGGAAATTGCAAAACAAATTAAGAAGGAGATCCCAGCTATCTGTAAGAATAATGGGTTGGTTATAGTAGGAGCTTTTAACTTTCCAAACATAGACTGGGACTGCCATAGTGTTAAGGGTTTAGATGGAGAGGAATTTGTTAAGTGTGTACAAGAAAATTTTCTGATTCAGTATGTGGATGTACCAACTACAGAAGGTGCAAAACTCTTGGGAAATAAGGTAGGGCAGGCGACTAAGGTGTCAGTGGGGCCAGCGACCCTAATTCTATTAATTTTAAAATAGTGATGGAAAAGGATGGACCAGATCTAAAAGTTGAAGTTCTAAATTGGAAAAAGGCCAATTTTGACGGTATGAGGCAAGAACTTTCAAAAGCTGATTGCGGAAAGATGTTCGCAGGTAAAGGGACGGCTGGAAAATGGGAAGCCTTCAGAAATGAGATAACGAGAATCCAGAGAAAGTATATTCCTGTTAGGGTGAAAGGAAAGGCTGGTAGGTATAGGGAATGCTGGATGACTAAAGAAATTGAGGATTTGGTTAAGAAAAAGGAGGAAGCATATGTCAGGTATTGACAGGATAGATCGAGTGAATCCTCAGAAGAGTATAAAGGCAGTAGAAATATGCTTAAGAAAGAAATCAGGCGGGCAAAAAGGGGACACAAGATAGCTTTGGCAAATAGAGTTAAGGAGAATCCAAAGGGTTTTACAAATACATTAAGGACAAAAGGGTAACGAGGGAGAGAATAGGGCCCTCAAAGATCAGCAAGGCGGCCTTCGTGTGGAGCTGCAGGAGATGGGGCAGATACTAAATGAGGATTTGGTATCAGTATTTACTATGGAAAGGGACATGGCAGATATAGAATGTAGGGAATTGGATGGTGACATCTTGAAAAATATCCATATTGCAGAGGAGGAAGTGCTGGATGCCTTGAAATGCATAATAATGGATATATCCAGAGGACCTGATCAGGTGTACCCTAGAACTCTGTGGGAAGCTAGGGAAGTGATTGCTGGGTCTCTTACTGAGATATGTGTATCATCGATACTCACAAGTGAAGTGACAGAAGACTGGAGGTTGGCTAACGTAGTGCCACTGTTTAAGATGGGTGGTAAGAACAAGCCAGGGAACTATAGACGAGATCGTTGGTGAACAAGTTGTTGGAGGGAATCCTGAGGGACAGGATGTAAATGTATTTGGAAAGGCAAGGACTGATTAGGGATAATCAACATGGCTTTATGCATGGGAAATCATGTCTCACAAACTTGATTGAATTTTTTGAAGAAGTAACAAAGAGGATTGACGAGGGCAGAGTGGTAGATGTGATCTATATGGACTTCAGTAAGGCGTTCGACAAAGTTCCCCATGGGAGGCTGATGAGCAAGGTTAGATCTCATGGAATACAGGAAGAAGTAGCCATTTGGATACAGAACTGGCTCAAAGGTAGAAGACAGAGGGTGGGGTGGAGGGTTGTTTTTCAGACTGGAGGCCTGTGACCAGTGGAGTGCCACAAGGATCGGTGCTGGGTCCACTATTTTTAATCATTTATATAAATGATTTGGATGTGAGCATAAGAGGTATAGTTAGTAAGTTTGCAGATGACACCAAAATTGGAACTGTAGTGGACAGCGAAGGAAGTTCCCTCAGCTTACAATGGGATCTTTGTGGGCGGCACGGTGGCACAGTGGTTAGCACTGCTGCCTCACAGTGCCAGAGACCCAGGTTCAATTCCCGCCTCAGGCGACTGACTGTGTGGAGTTTGCATGTTCTCCCCATGTTTGCGTGGGTTTCCTCCGGGTGCTCCGGTTTCCTCCCACAGTCCAAAGATGTGCAGGTCAGGTGAATTGGCCATGCTAAATTGCCCGTAGTGTTAGGTAAGGGGTAGATTTAGATGTAGATGTAGGGGTATGGGTGGGTTACGTTTCGGCGGGGTGGTGTGGACCTGTTGGGCCGAAGGGCCTGTTTCCACACTGTAAGTAATCTAATCTTAATCAGATGGGCCAGTGGGCTGAGCAGGTGGAGGTTAATTTAGATAAATGTGAGGTTCTGCATTTTGGGAAAGCAAATCTCAGCAGGACCTATACACTTAATGGTAAGGTTCACAGGAGTGTTGCTGAACAAAGAGACCTTGGAGTGCAGGTTCATAGCTCCTTGAAAGTGGAGTTGCAGGTCGAAAGGATAGTGAAGAAGGCGTTTGGTATGCTTTCCTTTATGGGTCAGAGTATTGAGTACAGGAGTTGGGAGGTCATGTTGTGGCTATACAGGACATTGGTTAGGCCACTGTTGGAATATTGCGTGCAATTCTGGTCTCCTTCCTATCAGAAAGATGTTGTGAAACTTGAAAGGGTTCAGAAAAGATTTACAAGGATGTTGCCAGGGTTAGAGAATTTGAGCTATAGGGGGAGGTTGAATAGGGTAGGGCTGTTTTCCCTGGAGTGTCGGACGCTGAGGGGTGACTTTACAGAGGTTTATAAAATCATGAGAGGCACGGATAGGATAAATAGACAAAGACTTTTCCCTGGGGTCAGGAGATCCAGAACTAGAGGGCATAGGTTTAGGGTGAGAGGGGAAAGATATAAATGAGACCTACAGGGAAACTGTTTCACACAGAGGGTGGTACATGTATGGAATGAGCTGCCAGAGGAACTGGTGGAGGCTGGTACAATTGCAACATTTAAAAGGCATCTGGATGGGTATATGAACAGGAAGGGTTTGAAGGGATAAGGGCCGGGTGCTGGCAGGTGGGACTGGATTGGGTTGGGATACCTGGTCGGCATGGACGAGTTGGACTGAAGGGTCTGTTTCCGTGCTGTACATCTCTATGACTCTGATAGAAACTCCTGGCAAGCTAAAGGAACGTCTCAATGAATTCTGTGGATTGCACGTTTTGAATGTGTTTTGTAACTTTATTTCTTACTGTTTGCAAAAATACATTTCTGTTTCATAAAATGGGATTAAACTTGTAACAGGTAAAGCCATGAGCCGATAGTTAATTGCTCTTTACGTGTAATTAAAATGTACTTATTTCTGATAATCCCCCCCCAGCTTCAGAGGTGTGGAATCATGTGAGCAATTTCTGTAGACGTGATTCCATCACACAGGTGATTCAGGAATGCTATGGGATCACGTTCTTACCTTTTGCTGTGATCCCAAAGTAGCAGGGCGCGGTGATCACTTCACTTTCCCAACTATGTTGTGACATCTCTAATGACAATACTCAGTGTCTTTGCTGAACAAAAATCTCTCATCCCCCCATGTCACATCAGTATAAGTGCTCAGCATCTTCCAAGATCTTTGCATCCTTTGCTGATGCCTAGCCAGCACAGATGTTGGTATAACCTCTTAGCACCTGTACACTTACACCGTGTTAGAGAACACTCAGGAGGCCAAATATTTTCTTGACACTTTCATCAACTGCTTCTACCTACTTTACACTCTGCGCTGCATGAGATCCAGATTCTCCTTAACGTCACTCCACTTTGTAAACCCAACTATCGTTATTCCAACATACAGTACTTCAAAATACAGTGACAACTTTCTTCTACCACACGCCACTTCGTCAGCCTTGTGCTATGCTTCTCAATTGCAACTGCTCTCCTCGCTCCTTGTTACATTTTCATATTTTGTTACCACCAGGTTCAATGGCATAGGATACACTGTGCTCTGGTCCTGACATGGTCTTCATCAGCAGTAGACAGTGGGGATAAAGTACCTCATTCCAGGTACACCTTGTCAAGTTCTGAAACCAGTTGCATGCATAAAATTGACCAAATGGTCAGGACACATTAGGAAATACACATTTTCAGGTTTGAAAGGATAGATATACATAACTGGCAATCTTACACAATGTTGTGAGTAAAAAGGTTCATAAAAGAATGAACACCCAATGATTCCCACTCCAATAAAGCAGCTATTATGTGACAACTGTTTCTAGTTATTTTGAACATTTCATTTTGGTACAGGTCCAAGTTATTTAGGAGGATCCAATCTGATGGTTGCTATAGTGATTACAGCCTGAGCTACTCGCCTCGACATTGTAAAGCACCAGCTGTGGGGTTGTATTTAATGCACAAAACTAGGAGACATCCCGATGGAATTAAAGCGACCCTAGGCTTATCGCTCACGTGCAGCATTGCATTCAGTTGTATATGTCAGGAATGACCCTCAAAGTTAGTCACTTGCTCTCTGATCTCTCTCTCCTTTAGGGTCACTCATGTTATGGTCAGCCTTTCTTCCTCAGTCTCACCCACTTGGGCTGTGTGATTTCCCTCACACCAATGTTTCCACCTAGACTTACTTGAACGATCCGATCGCCCTCTCTGATACGCCCATCTTTCGCCGCGATGCTGTTTGGGTCGACCTGGAGAAATCAAAGGAATGATTAAGGTTAAGCGAATGAGCAGAGAATTTGACAAACGATTAAAAGCAGCCATCTAAAGCAAGCAATCAAAGTTGAATGCAGTTAGATTAGATTCCCTACAGTATGGAAATAGGCCCTTCGGCCCAACAAGTCCACACCAACCCTCCGAAGAGTAACTCACCCAAATCCACTCCCCTACCCTATGTTTACTCCTGGCTAATGCACCTAACACGATGGGCAATTTAGCATGGCCAATTCACCTGACCTACACATCTTTGGATTGTGGGAGGAAACCGGAACACCCAGAGGAAACCCGCACAGACACCGGGAGAATGTGCAAATTCCACACAGACAGTGGCCCAGGATGGGAATCAAACCTGGGTCCCTGGCACTGTGAGGCAGCAGTGCTAACCACTGAGCCACCGTGCCACCCAGTTATTGAATCTGATTTGACGGCAGAATAGGTTCAGGGGACCAAACGATGAATTTGTGTGCTGACAGTCAATAAACCTATACGCTTCAGTGCCATTTCTGCAAAACTCAAGTTCGACCTAGTATCTCTCAGTTGCAATCGCAGTCCCCTCAGAAACTAAACTGTAAATGCGTGTACCCCAAATTCAAATCCATGTTTCCTAAATCAGGAAAGAAACATCCAAAGTACTTGGACATGCCAATAGAATAGGGACTCTAATTTGACTGATGCAAAGACTGACTTAAAGGAAGGTTGGATATGAAGCACAAGTCAATGGTGTTGGAAAATACAGCAAAACATTCCAGACCATGAGGGAAACAGTAAATGCACAGTGATAACAGAGGGCAAGAAGCTCTCAGCCAGTCACATTGCATAGCGATTACTAGATACTGATTTCAGGTATGCACAATTACAATATAGTTTCTGAGGGGACTGCGATTGCAACTGAGAAATACTAGGTTGAACTTGAGTTTTGCAGAAATGGTACTGAAATGTATTACAAAGCTGCAACATCACTCTTATGCTCAGTTCCGCGACCAATAAAGGCAAGCATGCCGAATGCCTTCTTCATCACCCTATCTTTTTGTTGATTGTCAGCACACAAATTCATCGTTTGATGCTTCTTCTCAAACTGGCATTAAGACCCACAAGCCAGAAACATTTTTCACATAATGGGACCCATATCAAAAGGATCAAGATCAGCAAGTGGTTTTATCGAGATCCATTCGAGAAGGGAGGGAGTGTGGTCCGAGAGTACACTTCAATGGAATTTTCCATTGTTCCCAGAATAAACCAGGTGAGAAACTCTGATGTTTGCCTTGACACAGCTGAAGAGGTCTCGCTGCTGGTAGGTCTCAGAGCAGAATGCTTAAACGTCCGGTACCATGCGGCTGACCAAAGTGCGTAACAGTCTGAGATATAAAATGGAGGAGAGGATCTGAGACAAAAGAGGAAAATGGCAGAGACTTTTGACAAGGTACAAGGATTCGTTGTGGAGTGTGCCAGAACACAGATCATAGAACTGTGCAGCACAGAAACGGGCTCTTCCGTCAACGTTGTTGTGCTGAACATGATGCCAAATTAGACTAATCCCTTCTGCCTGCCCTTCATTCATATCCCTCCATTCCTTGTATGTACATGCATTTATCCAGAAGTCCCTTAAACGCCCCTATTGTATCTACCTTCACCACCACTCCTGGCAGAGCATTCCAGACTCTTACTACTCTCTGCGCAAAAAACAAATTTGCCTCTCACATCTCCCTTTGAACTTACCCCCTCGCATCTTAAATGCATGACTTAGTTTTAGACATTTCAACTCTTGGAAACAAATTCTGACTGTCAACCCAATTTATGCATCTCATCATTTTAGAGACTCCTATCAAGTCTCCCCATAGCCTCTGCTGCTCCAGAGTAAACGACCTGAATTTTTCTAGCGTTTCCTTTAATCCAGACAGCATCCTGATAAACTTCTTCTGAGCCCTCTTCAAACCCTCCATGCCTGGCCTGTAATGTGGCAACCAGAATTGAACATAAAATTGTAAGTATGGCCTAACCAAAGCTTTACAAAGCTGCAACATTACTTTTATGCTCAGTTCCTCGACTAATAAAGGCAAGCATGCCGAATGCCTTCTTCATCACCCTATCTTTTTCTGTGGCTACTTTCAGGGAGTTATGGATTTAGACTCCAAAATCCTTCAGTATATTAATGTTGTTCAGGGTCCTGCCATTAACTGTATACTTTTCCTTAACATTTCATCTCCCAAAGTGCAGCATGTCACACTTAGCTGGATTAAACTGTATCTGTCACTTCTCTTCTAGTATCTGCAACTGATCCCTGCTGTATCCTTTGGCAATCTTGTACACTATCCACAACTCAATCGACCTTTGTCTCATCTGCAAACTTACTGACCCAACTGTGTATATTTGCATCCAAGTCATTTATATACAGCTATATCGCAAACAGCAGACATTCCAGTACAGACCTTTGGGACACTGCTAGTCACAGACCTCTGACCAGACTTACCTACATTAGTGCTCTTCAAGAGATCCAACACCACTTCTTTCTTGATCTCAAAGTACCCTAGCGCATTACTGTGTTCCACACTAATCTCACTATCCTGGGTGAACACTGATACAATGTAACTTACTTCGGATTCCACTCATATCCTCTCTTTTATCTTTGAGTGGAGTGTCCTACCTTCTCCCTAATTATCTTCTTGTTTTTGATGTATGTATAGAATGCTTTGGGATCCTCTCTAAGCCTACTAGCCAAGGTCAATTCATGGGTCCTTCTTGCTCTCCTAAATCCCTGCTTGAGCTCTTTGCTGCTTTCTTTATATTCCTCACAGGCTCTGATTTATGTTTGCTTCTTTTTTCCTTTTGACTAAATTTGCAATCTCCCTTGTTGTCCAAGGGTGCTTCGCCTTGCCATCCTTGGCCTTCTTCCTTACCGGAATGTGCCAGCCCTGAACTCTGTTCAGAATTTTAAATGATTCCCAAGTGTCAAATAACAGCTCGTCCCAATTAACTCTCCCTACCTCTTACCTAATACGGACGTAATTTACACTCCCCTAAGGTTCCGACGGACCCTTATTCGTAGCCATCTTAAAAATTAAGGCGTTGTGATCACTGTTTCCAAAATGCTCTCCCAATGAAAGGTCAGTCACCGGGTGAGGCTCATTATCCAATACAAAGGTCTAGTAGAGTACTGTTGCCAATAATTCAATAGAATTTGGGCCCATTTGAAATAATATTTTCTTACATCTGGTGAATGTTTTGTGTGCGTGGTTTTAGGTATGGGCTGGACTACGTCATGACTCATGTGCAAGCCGAGCAAAATCTCAACAGTCATCAGCAACCTTCATCACCATGTCTTGACTGAATGTCATTTTGACTGACTTTTCTTGGACAATTATTTCGAGTGCAAACGTTGTGTATACATTGGATTTGTACACAGGGAAACCTTGCTTCACAATCTACAGCATGTGCAGCTCATCAAGTGTCACTTACTGGTGCAATGTTCAGCTCCAGACGATCCATTGGAAACTGCTATCCAAAAGACACTAAAAGCAAAGTTCATATTTTCCAGTCTGATAAATGATCGATGGCCTGACCTTGGTCTTGGCTGTCAAAGATAGGCAGAGAATGGACAAGACTCCAAACGTATAATTGTAACTCCTAACTAAATTATCAGGATGTAATGTTGATCTCCGGGATAGGGATCGATGACATGTCTGTTCTCTAAAAGGCCTGAACCTTAAATCGCAACATTCCCACTTCACGCGCTATCTACTTAGTCTTCTGTTAACGCTGATCAGGGACGGAAAGCTATCCAGTTCTTCCACTACTGTTCCATGCAAAATGTAACCGGGCAAAAATTCAACACAGTTCAGTGGAGAACTACACGTTTTATATGCCTTTGTTCTCGGTCAATTGCACTCAGTAGAAGCAGCGCTTAAGGAATTATAAGAAAGGGTCCCAGCATTTACGTGATCGAATGAAGCTGTGGAAATCACGGTTGCTCCGGTCTGACACTAGTTCTGGTTAGTGTGCGTTGCACAGTTTGGTATCCTCGATCAAAGTCACCTTGGTGCAGAGTTGAGTGATAAGCCTGCCACTCCTATCTATCACCCTCGGCACTACCTTCGCCTATTCGTTTCTCTCGCTCGACTTTGGATTCCTGTTTCAACAAATTAGGTCTCCGAAATGTTCCCCTTTTGTTTCTCAGTTGTGATGGGCTTTTTTACGTATTGTTGCCAAACGGTCTCAGCAATTTTGTGGTGTAATGATTGCGATGTTGAATCAGTTTCGCTACATTCTAGATCTTCAGGACGTCTAATCTGGTCAGAGGCAGTTGGCTTTGAGTTGGCACACTCTCGGTGAAATAAATCCTGTTTCGTAAGTTTGACAATGAGAACCACTTGAAGTGTGGCTTAATGGCTCCTTGATCACTTCAAAAATAAAAGATCAAGAATATGATTCTGCTGTGTTTTACTTCTGCATGTCTCAGTGTTTCGTGAGACACTGCCTGTGGCTTATTTTGGTCTACGTTTTATAATAATCCACCTCCCAGACTAGAAATTCTCAGTTAAAAATCACACAACACCAGGTTATAGTCCAACAGGTTTATTTGGAAGCACTGGCTTGCGGAGTGGCGCTCCGAAATAAACCCATTGGACTATAACCTGGTGTTGTATGATTTTAAATTTTGTCCAACCCAGCCCCTCCACATCATAGGAATTCTCAGGTAATTTTCAACAAGATGCAGTGGTCGGTGATGTGGCGATACATCACTACACAAAAGTCATGTCTTGTCAGGAACACCGCTCCTTCTGCCAGGAACAACCCTTTGGACTGTACCCCAGGGTGGGCCCCGGGCAGGAGGACTTCCCTTCCGTACTTGTCGGTGCCTCCGCCTGAAGCGCCCTTCCCTTTGATCTGTCAAGGTAGACCCCATCTTGCTGGATACCAGTTCCCTGCTTGTAGCTCTCTCTTGCTTTCTCACGTTCCTCTTCTAGTGAGCCGGGGGGAGGGAGGGCGGGGTGGTGGGGGTGAAAGCCCTTTCATTTATTTTGGCTTTTCCCCAAAGGAACCAAATACGAGATTTGAAAATCGCTTGCTGACCCAGTGACCATTAAGGTTTGGAATGCACTGCCCGGAACTGTTGGGTAGTCAAGTTCAATCGAAGCGCTCAAGAGGACATTCGATAGAAACAACATAGAAGGTAATGGGCAAACTGGGAATATGGTTGGAATGCAGAGCCAACGGAGCAAATGGCTTTCTATTGTGTTACAGGTATAGTAATTCTGTGCTATGGTGACTTCGATGATCCTTTGCTTTTGGAATGGATGGACTGACACGATTAGCTCCCATTGAAAAATGAATGCGTTTGCCAAACTAGTCGATCCAATGTTGCCCTTGAAATCTAATAGAGTTATAATAACTTTGTCCATCAGCAGCAATACACTGTTCCTTCAGTTAACCAAACAGTTAACAGCACGGCACTACACCAACTTGAGAAGTGCAAACATTGCCTTGTGGAAATGACAATTCGGTACCAGACATTTGCCCGAGATAGCTCTCCAATTGTATTCAAGTGTCCTACACCTTTTGTATCCCTTTATACCCAAGCTTCCCACATTAATTCCATTTTAGGTACCTTAATCACTACCGAAAATCATACAAATCTTGGCACGGATGTTCGACTGTAGAAAATTACAGATGCATAGCAACAAGCCCAACTGAATAGTTTTGATTTCAACTGTCCAGTGCTGCTGACGCTCCTATATCAGAGCTGAAGGAACGAATTGTTGAAACTTCCGGTGCAGCAGGCATAATTTCAACTGCACATCTCAACAGTTTCCTGACAACGGAGAAACCGAACAGGTAACCCTTCCTAAAATGTGTCTGCACTGAAAATGGCAGAGCGCTTCGCAGACAGAGAGAGAACGGCCCACCTCAAAGTATACACTGCAATTATCTGATGAACTTGGCAGTGAACCTCTCGCTGCGCTGACTATAACATTTCCTTGATGAACACAATGCCTTCACTCTTCCCCACACCCCTGCAAGCAATCTTTCAATTAAGAAGCCATAGCTCTGACTGATGAAAGCATTGGTGTAAAGAGACGGCATGTGTGGAAAGTACGTGTGATTTCTGTCATTTAATTTTCCTTCGCTCTGACAATGTTCAGTAATTAAGATCTACCATTAAAACATTTGCTTAAAATAAACAGGCTGTAATAATCATATTATCCGGGCGATGCGATTTACCACAGCAATTACAAGTGACAACGCTTGGCGCACTGCCAAGCCTAGACAGTCAATTTCATGATAGGCTAGCGCTTCCTTCCACAGGAGCTTACCTCGCTCACGTAGATGCCACTGTCGTCCTCGTCGTCGTCAGTTCGGTAGCAGACAGTAAGGCCTAGCTTCTCCTGGCTGCTGATGCGGCACAGCTCAACCTCCTGAAAGAACACACACAGTACTGGCCGTTAGTTACCTGTTCTGTTTCTCTCACCCCCTACTGCCTTACACTGTGCCTTGAGCCATTTGGCCTGTTTCCAAAACACCAAGAATTTCACTCTCCTGAGACACTTGCCTCCCATTCAGCTGGCCTGACCAGTGTGTAAACACATCATGTGTGCTGGTCATTGAAAATATTTTCTCACAAAATCCTGTCTTGTGTAAAGAACGCTTGCAATGACTGGAGCTAACCAGTTCCCGTCATGTACTTTTGAGACAGTGACTGACAAAATATGTGTTCAGTTCCAAGGGGAAGTCCTGATTTAGCACACAACTGTTTGTGACAGCAATGTCTTCGAACTGGAGAAGTTTAATTCAGAGGTGGTACCCAGTCTAGTCATCATAGAAGGCGACATTGAGACAAAGGCAGGTTTGTCCTCCCCACGTCGGTTTCTCCCTTAACTATACGCCATTAGCTCGAAAGCAAAAGAGGAGATCCACAATGGACAGTAAAAAATAAATTACACCACTGAATACGAAGATGCCAGACAGGGAGGAAGCAGCACCTTATATGGCTTAAACTGAAGGACAGCAAGAGGGGAGTGGAGACACAATGTCTAGATCTACAAGGTATGGGAGCACGTTCATACCAAAGACTAGCAGCTCCAAGACAATGACCATCAGGAACTCCTCTGTGCTATTTCCAGGAGTGCCAAATGCAAATGGAGCCTGTCACTGGGCCATAATAGGAAGTAGTCAACCGTCCATTTCAGGGACATCCAGACTGCACTGCAGCTAGGTTCTCCAGCTCAGGAAGCAAACTGGGACAAAGGAGATAAACAAATGCTGCTTGTCGATCTTTTCTCACATTGTTTCCTGGCAGGCATGGAGCTGCACTTCTTTTGCCATGACAATGAGCGTTGGCACACTGGCTCATCAATAAAACCGTAGCATCTGAACCCAACGCTGCATTTACCCTGAGGAGGGATCACTGCCAATTAAGTACAGGAATCCTGATTAATTTCATCTCCCTTGCCCAGTACAACCTCATCACTACCTCTATTATAGGGCATGCCCAGAAATACATTCTGGAGAAACTATAAGTGGATGGTCCCAACACTGTCCAGTACGATTATTTCTGCAACTCTATCACCCTGTTCAGCTCTGTATGACAACAGTTCACATCGCTAAAAAGTGGAGGGGTGGGGGCTGAGTAAAGAGTCAAGAAAGCTGAATTGAAGAGCTGTCGAGAAGGAGAAAAATCAGTGGCAGTTATGAAGAAAGGAATAAAGAGAACAAAATAAGCGAGAGATGAAACACAGAAATAGATACATCGACATTCTCTATTACTCAATCAAAAATTTCCTTTCGACATGCCAAATGACATACACTGGCCAACCCTCACAAAATGGAATCCAACTTGGTTAGAGAATCTACTACATGATACTATGACCTTTGAAATTGGATATTGTTTTTTTAAACAACCAGGAAATCTCTTTTCCCCCATCTGTGATGTGCACAACCATTGTGCAATAGCCAAACTGTCGCGAGTTACTATTCCTCACTTTCCAGCGAAGGAATTCGACCAAGTGAATGACTACATTTCCACAAACTCTCAATCTTTCTTATATAATGCAAACACAAGACCTATAGTCTTCAATGACGCCGTCAGCAACGGAAACCCCAACTGATCAGCAGAGACCATGAGAGATGGTAGTTGAGCTGAGCCCAAGGCATCAAATGTGCGCGAGATAACTGATAGTTCCTGTCAGCAGACACACTATTATTGTCCAGGTATTTGCCAATCTATACAATACCACAGTGAGTTCCTGTTTAATGGAGACTTTATGAGTAGTGGCATATGCAATCCTTTTTGGTCTACACTGTCTCAATTCAAAATTCTTTTATTTATATTAACAATGGCAATCTATCAGAGAATTAAAAAAATTAAGCTTCATCGCAGGGGAAGTTTGGCTAAATTATTTTGGACATTCATATCTTAGCCACTCTGCCACTTTGTGACTAGTCACACGCAGGTTCCATTTACTCAAATTTGACCGTGAGAATAGCTGGACAGAAAGATGTCATTTGGCTTCTTGAGCCTGCAGCGCCATTTGACTAAATCAAGATTGAACTGAAGTTCAACTCCATGTAACTTTTATTAACTATGTTTATGACGCTGGCTGTTTTTGCAATAGCATTTGTTTTCCAGAAGAGTAAACAGTGTGCCAGGGCAGGCTAGTTAGAGACAAAACAAACCGCAGATGCTGGAATCCAAGGTGGACAAGCAGGAGGCTAGAAGAACACAGCAACCCAGTCATCATCAGGAGGTGGAGAAGTCAACCTGAGTCCTAAAGAAGGGTCACAACGGAAACATTGACTTCTTCACCTCCTGATGCTGGCTGGCTTGCTGAGTTCTTCCAGCCTCCTGCTTGTCTACCATGGTAGGCTAGTTGGCCACAAGACTATCACAGCCAAGCTGCATCCTATCCTCGGCTGACAGAACCCCACAAAAGTTGTCTTTCAAAGCAGGGATGACAAGTTGTGCTTTTGCTTCCAAAGCCCAGGATGCATTGAATGCAAAGTGTTTAATGTTGCCTCTCACCGCAGACTTTGTGTTTCAGTATTCGCTTCCAGATCATTTAATGTGGAGTACTTCACATAAACTATTGTCGTTTTATGCAGTGACTCAGGAATTGAAAAGAAAACCAAACAGAAAAGATGAAATTTATGCACAGAATCATAGAACCACAACATCACAGGAGGCCATTTCGTAAATTGTGTCTGTCCTGTCTCTTTATGGGTGACTCAGTAAACCCGACCCTGCTTCCACCTTTTCCACAGAGCCCTTCAAATGTCCTCTCTTCACGCATTTATGAAGTTTTCTTTTGAAAGTCATGATCGATTCTGCCTCCACCACACTGTCAGAACGTGAATTTCAGATCTTAACCCCACATTTTTTTTTACAATTTTTAAAAAAAAAATAGAACCTCTCCTTGTCCTGAGAAGTTCACCATCCCTACACCTCCTCCACAGGCAGAGATGTTGGAACTTTGGCTCTTAAATCAAGTGCACTTTCTATTGCAAAGTGTGGTGCTTAACCAGAGTCCTCGCTCCCAGTATGTACTGAAGTAGTTCACATGAGCCTAAATGAAAATGGAGCTTTGAGTGGGGGAAAGGAGGGGTGGGTGAATCAGCATGTAGGACAGCGGCATCTGAGACAATATTACAACTGCTCTCAGAGTTCTTCCCCTGTGGGGAGGTGATGATTCCGACTTGTTAATTCAGTGACCTCTGCTGGACGGAAATGCTTGAAGACAGTGAAAGAACATTCCAGATGTGCTTTCTGTTACATGCTGCGATCAATACTTCATCTCCTTGTGCAATCATGGTGAGTCATATCAAAACATGTTATGGACCAGACCCTTCAAAATATTTGAAAAAGATAGCTTAGCCCCTTTTGTCTTCTTACATAAAGGTTGACGTGAAGTGGCGCTTTCCAGACGTGAGTGAATGGCCAAACAGCTCAACATTAAGAAAAACACAATTTGTTTGAACATTGTAGGTAAACTACAAACAGAAGAAAGAGACATTTAGAATAACTTAACTTGAAAATTTAACTAATAAACAGATACACTAACTATTATTAATCAACTATTCCAATAGCTTAATCCAATCTTTTAAACATACCCCTTGGCAAAAAAAGTAAATTCAGACACAGGTTTGGAGGGATATGGGCCAGATGCTGGCAGGTGGAACTAGATTGGGTTGGGATAACTGGTCGGCATGGACAAGATGGACCGAACAGTCCATTTCCATGCTCTACATCTCTACGATTCTCTGACTCTATGACATTCCCACATGCAGGGGGAATTGAAGAGTGTGGTGCTGGAAAAGCACAGCTAGTAAGGCAGCATCTGAGGAGCAGGAGAGTCAACGTTTCGGGCATAAGCTCTTCATCGGGAATGAGGCTTGTGGGCCAAGGGGTCTAAGAGATAAATGAGAGGGGGTTGGGGTTGGGGCTTGGTGGGGGGGTGGAGGAAGGTAGCTAGGAATGCGATAGGTAGATGAAGGTGGGAAAAACAATGACTGCAGATGCTGGAAACCAGATTCTGGATTAGTGGTGCTGGAAGAGCACAGCAGTTCAGGCAGCATCCAAGGAGCTTCGAAATCGACGTTTCGGGCAAAAGCCCTTCATCAGGAGTGATGGTGATAGGTTGGAGTGGAGGGTGGAGCAAATAGGTGGGAAGGAAGATGGACAGGTACACCATTCAAGACAGCGGTGCTGAGTTGGGAGGTTGGGACTGGGATAAGGTGGTAGGAGGGGAAATCCAGAAACTGGTTAAAATCCACATTGATCCTGTGTGGTTGAAGTGTTCCCAGATGGAAGATGAGGCATTCTTTCTCCAGGCGTGCAGTTCTCCAATCCAGGAGGGAAAAATTAGCAAGAGAAAATCCAGAGAGTGTAGCATCCACTGAAGCTCTGACTGTTGAGACTCCAACAGCTTCTGATGCTACTTGAAAAAAACACCCAGAAATCTGGATCTAAGAGAGTTGGCTACACCCATTCAGGCTATTTAAAAAAGGCCTCACAAGTCGTTTACACAAGTTGCCTGCAATAGCCAGTGTGGTGCCTCTGCCTCACAATTGCTCTTCAAAAAAAAAGGACAAAATAACCTTTTAAACGGACAGTATCGTCACAATAGGCACCAAACTCCTTTCCTATCCAAAAAGCCCTATCTTCAGATATTAGGCTCAGTTATGCATTTGCTGTGTTTGAACATGGGCATTAACTAAGCATATGATCAGATTCAGACATGATGCTGCTTTGGGTGGATTGTCAAAAGATACAAAATCAGAAATTGCTGGAAAAACTAATTGGATCTGGCAGCATTGGGGGAAAGAAAGCACAGTTAGCGTTTCAAGTTCAGTGACTCTTCTTCAGATTTCTGATTTTGTGTCTGACTTCCACGATCCCACACTTCTTAGCCTAAAGATACATACTGCCAACTCACCCAAGAGAACAGCTAACAAGTCTGCATTTATAAAGCCTCTTTAATGTCCTAGAAGATCTTAAGGATTTTACAGACAACTGAATACTTTATAACCTTCATCACTAGTGCAAAGTAGGTGAACAACAATATCTTCTTGTGGAGGTGTCATGTTTCTGTGGAACTACTGTATATGGACTTTGCATACATCTTTAAGACTGAAGGAATTGGGAAAAATTTGCAATGATTTAAAAATTTGTTTTGCAAACTAGTTTGCAAAGCTATGTGACCATTTTTTCCAGTGTTTTGAGGGTGCTTCTTTTTAGGTAAATCTCTTCTAGATACATTTTTAATTTGAATCAATCTAAGAAAGTGTATCTAACCTGCCAGCCATAACTGTATTAGAGTCTCCACACATTCTCTGCCTGTTGATGGTTGTTCAAGGAGATTATGATTCTAGGCAGTTCTTTTCATCATACAAGCTGCCCCACATCACAGTACTCTGGTCCTTCAGCCAATGATGGATGCGTCTAGAATTGTAATTAAAGTTGGGCTTTCCCTTCCTATTAGGCAGGGTGGGAAACGACAGAAAACTTATCTGGAAATCACCAAGTCATTACAATCCCGACTCTATCCATGGAGCGAGAAAACAAATTTGAATATAAATCAGCTGTAAGCAGAGGTATCCATTTAATTTGACATGTTGAAGATTGTGTTGACATGCAGAAAAGCAAACAGAGAATGAATGCGCAGCATTGCTGAATTGATCCAGCCAAGGACAGACAGACAAGGTAGAAGGGAAAGCTCCTCTTCACAATGTCATGGTGCATGATGCAGGGAACATCATTCCCTGTAATTAGTAGAGGGCAAATGGAAGCAAATGGAGGGGCTAAGGACAAAGGACAGAGACTTAAAGGAAATGAAATGAAAGAGGGAGCGTAGTAGGGATGGAAATTAAATACAAGGCAAGGACAAACAGCACAGGAGATGGGAAGGGGAATTAATTAAGAAAGATAAAATTTTTAAAAATGAGAAATGTAAAGAGAGTAAGGAAGTGAAAAGAGAGAGAAGTGAGATAGAAGAAAAAGGGAACAGGGAGAGAAAAGATAAGCAGAAGCGGAATAAAGTGATGAAAGAGAAAGGAGATGAGAAAGGAAGAATAAAAGAGATAAGATAAGAAAGGAAAAAGAGAAAATGACTACACGTTGACCAATATCTTGAAACAACACAATACATCACATTGTCAGTAAGGCACAGAGTCTGAGGATAACGGAATGCTGTTGTAAACTCAAACAGGCCCGAGTTTTAATTTTCTCAAGGCACTAAGCCAAAGTGAAACACAAAAGAAATCCTGAGGGCCCTTCCAACAATCTCATTCCATCCTCATTCCCTGGTACATAGCTGAAACATGCTGGGCATTTCTGACTCTTAAATCTTTCCTTAACAAGTGCTGAAAAGAAATAAATTTGAAGCGCCCTGATATATTGCCTGTCACTTGCATCCTTTTTCTCCCCCCCCCTTCTCCACCATACCATGCTGGTGATACATTCTTTGAAGGCTGTTGTTTGGCGGGGCGGGTGGGGGGGTGGGAGAGGAGAGAGGGTCTAGAGTGCTGAGAAACACAGACTTAAATTGGAAAATTCATTACCAGTGACAACTATGGATGACAACCATCACAGGTGCATTGAATGTCAGCATTTTGCACAGAGCCATTGTAAACACAGGCATCATTTACAGAGCACCAACATTTCAGCTACACAATGCAGATCTTTTTTAGCTGCTTTGCGCTGGAGGGTGCGTTTTTCAGCTCAGCTTTGCAGAGACAGTAAATTTATGTTTTTTGTTTTAATTTTCTCCTTTTATTTGTGCCAAATATATCACTGACTATTAATTTGTCTGCTTCCTCTAATCTCCACATAGCACCGGGGTACCCTGATAATGATCGGACACTATTCATTAGGAAGCTGGTTTAGCTTCATGTGTAATCAAACACCAAGGCCTGAAGACTAAATGAAAACAATTTATTTAAAAATCCCATTTCAGCTTTTACTTCAAGGAATTCAGAACAGACCATTTGTCACTGATGAAACATTTCAGATTCATTCTAAAAAACATGCCAATATGTGCCGTTGCTCTGGGGTAGAAACAGGAACTTGCATTATCATTTGAAAGTGAATAAACTGCAGTTGTGCAATGTTAGGGTTCTGTGAGCTTTAGGAGCTGAACAGCTTGTGGTCATCTACCAATTTGTCAGTGAAGTGTAAAGACATTGTGCATTTTGTAAATGACAGTCTATGAATGAGGGAAAGGTTTGGTCTTACCTTTTCATCAAGGGGCTTAGATAAAATGCCCTCATAATGTTACACCCCACCAGCACTGAGAAGAACAGAGGTAAATTAGGAAGTAGCAGACAGATGCCATCCAGGTTGGATTTTGAAAGTTTGGAGACTGAGCAAGGAAAGAAGCAAAGGAGTTTGGAGCATGATTAAGAGACATGGTTTTGGCATAGCGAAGAAAGAAATGTACTTGGGAAGGTGTACATTTCACTTCAGTCTTTGCCTTTCTAACGTATCAATCTCTGTCACCCAAAACTGCAGCCACCCTCTTACACACTTCTCCTCTTTCTTCGCTATGCCAAAACCATGTCTCTTAATCATGCTCCAAACTCCTTTGCTTCTTTCCTTGCTCAGTCTCCAAACTTTCAAAATCCAACCTGGATGGCATCTGTCTGCTACTTCCTAATTTACCTCTGTTCTTCTCGGTGCTGGTGGGGTGTGACATTATGAGGGCATTATATCTAAGCCCCTTGATGAAAAGGTAAGACCAAACCTTTCCCTCATTCATAGACTGTCATTTACAAAATGCACAATGTCTTTACACTTCACTGACAAATAGGTAGATGACCACAAGCTGTTCAGCTCCTAAAGCTCACAGAACCCTAACATTGCACAACTGCAGTTTATTCACTTTCAAATGATAATGATCTGAGTGACCATGGCTGAACTTTTACAGAAAAATGTACCACAAAACTGTAAATGTCACTGATTATTTTCCTTAAACCCTCACCCCATCCTTTTCAGGGGCATTGCAGCTACCTGTTTGCTATAAAATGGTGGAACCAAATGATGTGATATGAGTCGGTCAATACCTTTCTACAATCCATCTTATCTTCCCATCTTTCCCAAAGATGGCAACTTAATGCAGTGTTGCAGACTTCAGGAGAATGGCACAGTCAGGGTACATTGCTGCAGGCTGCATGAGAACAAATCAGCCTCTATATATGTTATAGATACCAGAACACTCAGCCAGGGTACAATGCTACAGACACCAGAAGAATACAGTGATACCCCACACAACAAGAGGATCACTTTGTATCTTAGCCCAAGCTTCTGCAGTGAGCATAGCTGAACTAATACCCATCTTGGTAATGTATCTACACAAACATTACAAAGTAACTGGATGGTGATTAGGAACACAGACCTAGTTGATATTTGGTTTCTCATCAGACACCCCCACCGTAATCCTGGGTGACAGCAAGCTGACTCAGCACATCACAGTGGCTGAACCTGGGGACTGTAAGTGAGGAAGCCACATTGCATGACATCCAATCACACGACTGTGAAACAACAATTATGGTCTTCATTCACATTTACTGGAAAAATAATGGGGAATATTTTTAAAAGGTAAGGAACTTTTTATTGAGATGATCTGCCAACTTTATAACGTAAAACAAATCGTTGTTGAGAACATCTTTCAATATCCTCCCCTTGACTCGTCCAACCCATGCACCACTGAGGGATGTCAGGAACAAGAAGGCTTCTTGAAAGCAATGCTGTCTAATGTCCAGAAGCCACAAAGCGGAACACTCTCAGGCTCAGCTTGTAGCATTATTGCCAGGACTGAAGACTTCACTAAATTCAATTCAAAACTTCTTTCCCTCACTGCATTCTTAACAGTGACTCTTTAACTACTTCCCCATCAGTGACATCAAGACAAGGAGCAAGTACATCAGACTCATGGTATTCCCGACTGTCTGACCATGTCTTAAAAGGTTCAAAACCGTTTTGGATTCAGTTAGCTTCTTCTTGATTATTTTTGACCAAAAATAATTCCTCTAAAATGATAAAACCTGCAAGTAAATAACCTTCATGTGTACTCAACAATAAACTTTCAAAAAGGCTCTGGATGTACGTTTAAAAAATGATAAATGTCAGGACTGTGGAATAAGAATGGGGAATGGGATTAATCCAGTAGCTCTTCCTAAAATCGAACAAGTGCAATGCCTTCCTTCTGTGATACATGTTGCTATTTTGTTTTAAACTACATCCTTAATTTTACGTCACCTATCATTTTGCTTCAGTCAGTCCTAACCTGCTTGGTAGCACTTGCAACCTGATATTTGGTTTGCCTGATAATTCAACTAGTGCTCACACCATAAAGATTTCATGCAAGGAGGGAGGAGCAGAAATATTTGATGCCTGGCAGCAGTTTGGAGTGGCCTTTTAAAAGGGTTACTTACTATGTTAGTAAGCATTTATCATCCCTTGTAAAAATGAGTACCTTGTTCTATCATCATGTCTCGTCAATATATTGCAAGGTTGGAAAGTATAATAGTCCTTATCTGGGGCCTGCACTACAAAGTAAACAGTAATACTTGACTCGGCTAGCGACTGTGTCTTGTTCTTCTTCAATGTTTACTGGATTCTGACAAGTCAAGTCGTTATACTAAGCAAATCACTTCTGTTCCAGCTTATGCTGCTGTGTGGTTCACAATTGTTACTACAAAGAACTAGATGGATGGAAAAGAGCTACACAACACAAAGCAAGATTTACTGGTGGCGACTAGAGTTCCCATCTCACTGCCTTTGGTTAAAAACAAACAGTAAGCAGGTCTCTCTCTCACCCTCAGTGCAGTGGTTATATCTGCTAGAAACGCTGTGAAGTAGATTCAGTGCTTATCTCATCAGGAAGGTTATTTGGTCTTGAAAGGTTGGAGGTGGAAGCATGTGAATCGATGGGCAGAACATGCATCAACTGCTTCGTCCAAAGAGCTCAGATGGTGACAGAACTTCTGCCTACACACTGCTAACTGACCACAAAATCAAAGCTTCTTAAAGATTTACAACTTTTTCGCCACTAGCAGAACACCTCTTCTAAAGTCGCTAAAACAAACGAGCTCTATTCTTAAATCTCAAGAATGCAAATGGATTTAAGTTTTGACACTAGACCCTTTAACCTTTAATAAGGCTGTGAAAGAAACAGCACCTTCAGCAGGTTAAAAAAAGGGGAAAATGAAATCTATATGGGGATGCTTTCCCTGGAGCATTGGACGCTGAGGGGTGACCTCATAGAGGTTTATAAAATCATGAGAGGCACAAATAGGGTAAATAGACAAGGCTTTTTTCCCTGGGGCGGGGGAGTCCAGAACTAGAGGGCATAAGGTTTATGGTGAGAAGGGAAAGATTTAAAATGGACCTAAGTGGCAACTTTTTCATGCAGACAGTGGTGCATGAATGGAATGAGCTGCCAGAGGAAGAGACTGGTACAATTACAATATTTAAAAGGCATCTGGATGGGTACATGAATAGGAAGGGTTTAGAGGGATATGGGCTAAGTGCTGGCTATTGGGACTAGATTGGTTTCAGATATCTGGTTGGGATGGAAGATTTGGACTGAAGGGTCTGTTTCTGTGCTGTACATCTTTACGACTCTATGGCTGAATGTACAAATGTTAGGCTAGAGGAACAAAAACTGATGTTAAACATTTTTAAACATCTCAGTACAATTTAAAAACTTCAACTCAAAACTCCCCCGATCTGATCACCACCCCAGTTGGCTATTGTAGTTGATGTAAGAATGGTTGGCCTTCAAAACTATTGACTAAAATGGTGACAAATGTTCAGCACCAACTGTTGAAATTTGGAAATGAAATTCAGTTGGATAGAATGGGACAGAAGTGACAACTGTTCTCAGGATCCCCGTACAGAACGATAACTCTTAAAAGGAAATTTGTACTTCCAGTTAATAGCTGAGCAAATATCACATTAAACTTTCACGCTTTAAGACATTTAATGGAACAACAGTCTACAAACATTTGACAAAGCATTATTATGTAGACAGATTCCAGCCTCAGGTGACTGTCTCTGTGGAGTTTGCTCATTCCCCTAGTGTCTGCGTAGGTTTTCTCCGGGTGCTCCAATTTCCTCCCACAGTCCATAGATGTGCAGATTAGGTGAATTGGCCATGCTAAATTGCCCATAGTGTTCAGGGATGTGTAGGCTAAGTGCATTAGTTAGGATAATTGTAAAGAAATAGGATAGGGGAATATGTCTGGGTGGGATAGTCTTCAGAGGGTCAGTGTGGATTTGTTGGACCAAATGCTGTTTCCACACTATAGAGATTCTATGAAATATTCCAGAGAGCTTAACTCTCTATCATCAAGAAACTAAAGGAACAGTTCAAAGCATTCTCAGCACTTTTCTGGAAAGTTCCCACTCTTCCCTGTTAAAGCACAGGCTGCTGCCCTTGTCTCAGAGTGTAAATATTTTGTACCTTCTTCCCAGTAAAACAATGAGTCTTTGTTTGATTTCAAACAATGGAACCACCGAGGCTGCTATCACGCCAACTTCAAAACACCACTCCTTACCTCCCTTCGGTTTACTGCAAATTGAAAGACACGGTGCCAAAACGTTCAGAGTTTACGAACCTCTTCGTTGGAACACTAGTCAGCCATCTATTTGAAATATATGCCCAGGTGGGTCACGCAAAGAAAAACTGCTCTTTCTAATTTATCACACAGCACCCTGTCATCGTTCCTGCAAAATGTTCAATGCAGATATTACATTTCTTGAGCAGTCATGTGCGACTGCACTCTCACAAAACATGTTGAAGTGCCATGGTAGGCTTTTCCATCTTCCACAACTGCACAGCTATCCATCTTGCTCACCTTTCTGCCTGTTGGGAATATTGCTTTTCTGCATGCTCAACATCTTTGAGATTGAGGGCAAAAGACGAGCAGATGAATTAACAGTTGGCAATGGAATGCACCCTATTTTGGCAAGCATTTCTGGCAAACAAATTTGCTTACTGACAATCATTAATTATATGAATGCCCCAGAAATAATGTCAATGCAGTATTTTCTTTCCCATGTATCGCTGAATGAAAGATGACCGACATTAGTAAGAGTTGAACCTCTGTAAATGAACTGGAGATAAGTCTGTCTTTATTTACCAAAAAAACACAATTTCCAAGTTGTCACATTGAAAAAGGACAACAATAAATCTGCTCTCTTGTAATTTGTTGTGAGAACACAATAATTTCATTTCATTTTTCTGTCGGTTTAAGGCTTTTGTTGTGCGATCAACTATTGTATAATGTTTTATTCCCTTATTTGAAGAGCTACTGTCTGAAAAAGGACATTTTTCTATTTAAGTCTCATGTCAAACACTCTTTATTCTAGTCAGGAGGTTTTGCCTTGGGCTGCAAAATCACAGCCGATATTAAATTAATGACTGTGATGGTGTGATTAGTGGAGATTACAAGCTATTGAATAGAAGTCAAAGCGACATTCAGTTCTCCTTTAATACCCGGGCTTTTCATTATTAGCAACTAATAAGATGACTGGCTTGTCATGTGAAAGTCTACTTTAACGTGCGATCTGATAACTTCTTTCAGATTTCAAAATTTCTCACAGCTTGTATTAAAAATATTCCCTAGCAAACACAGGTGGCAGGAAAGCTTGTCAAATTGCACTTTGCTACTCTCACAGACTGGTAACGACACAACTACAAGAATTAAAACTGGTGGGTTTTGCAAGTTGGTGTTTTCTTGTAATTTCTTTTCTGCGTGTAGAGTGGATTTTATAGAGGCAGTCCAAACAATCAATTTGGCTCATTTCATAATGATTTACATTTTCCTGATAGAGCATCCCATTTGGTTCAGAGAGCAAGACTGCAGAAAGATGTCGCAAACACTGTTTGAGCCTCATTAAAAGTAGTTAAAAAGCACTTAGAGACAGAGCCAACAATCCTGTCAGTTTCGTTTCTCTATCCAAACGGATTGCTGCCTTACCTCATACTCCAGCTCGTCGGCTCGATCCCCATCATGTGCTAAGTTGGGAAGGTAATCGCTGGCTTCATAGTAGTCGTGGGCCATGGGATGGAGAGAGTGACAGCTGTGAGGGAAGATACAAAAACTCAAATGAGAGCCTGAAGTGGCTAAAATCACCTTCTTCCTAAAATCATTCCACTCCTGACAGACAGTGTGCAGAGTTCTGCTCCCTTCTGAAACTTACACTAAAGGAATCATGGAGCACAAAAGACACCCACTTGGCCCATCGTACCTGTGTTGGCTTTTCAAAAAGAGCAACCAATAAGTCCCACTTTCCCAATTCTTTTCTTTATGGTCCTGCATAACATGCTTGCTCAGGAATGATACATTGAAAAATAGAAACTGAAGTGCAGTCATCAGAACAAGTGTCAGCTAACATCATACCTCTATATCTCATGGCACTGGAGTGTGGTGTGCCAAAATAATTCCAATCACATCCTTGCATGACTGCTACCAAGAATAAAGGACTTGCACCTTTTACATCCCAAAAGAGCTTCTCAACCCATCAAGTGGTTTGGAAGAGAAGTTGCTCCTGCTGTGCACAGAAACAGTGCTGGCCATCTGTGCACAGCAAGATCCCACAAACAGAAGTCGAACAGATGACCAAATAATCTTTCTTTTCTTTTTGACGATTTCCCCGGACACTTGTTTGTCAGGATGCTGCAAGGATTTCTCTTCGTACAGTACTGAGTGCTTGGGCATCCATCTGACAGGTCCTTGACTCCAAGTCTCTCCAATAATTGGCTCTGCTAATAGGGTAACACTCCTTCGGGACTGAACTGAAGTATCAATAATGTGTTCAAGTTCCTAAGTGGAGATTGAAACCTTGACTTTCTGACTCGAGGGGTGAAGAATGGTATTCGCCAGGACTTCCTTTAGAACTGTGACACCAGAAGCATTGTCACTTTCACGAAATGACAGGATGTGACATTCCTGCAGCATGTGCGGGTGGAACAACTTTTACCCCAAGCTTGGAAACATGGGCAGAGAAGGAACGGATTAAATCAGCGAGATCTCCGATCACTCCAGTGCAGCAAATGTAAGCGCATTAATTTTTACAGAACCATTCATCACTGTTAATGTTGAAAAATTGAATTTATGTACAAAATCCACTTGCAAAAATAAGATTGCAAATGCTTTGCATTTAAATGAACAGCTTACATTTTGAAGAATGTACAGGATTATTTCCACTCAAACATATTTGAGCAATTTAAATCGACAACAGCACCTTCTGCGATAGTTTGAAGTGCATGAATGGCTGACCCATCTGCGTTTACAACTCAGCCGTCAATTGTGTCTCCAGTTCATTCATTACAAATCCAGTGACGTGGAAAAGGGGAAGCAAGAAATGGACAACAATTTAAAAAAATACACTGCTACATAAAAGCAGTCCCAAGTAATCTCCATCTCAGAGTCTGGGTGCTCAACTTTTGTTCAGGTCCTCCTCTCCCTCAGCACCATTTTTCCTGATCCTTTCCCCAATTTGATTCTACAGTCTCTCCATTACAGAGCCTCAATCGCATAAACACTGCATTCACCTAGCTGGAGGAATTACTGTGATTCCACGTCAGGATTATTTTTCCTGGTATATTGAAGAGTGGGCTTGTCAAGCTATTTGGCGTTTTATCCTCCCTTCCCATTATATCCTTTTTGGCTTCCGACACACAAACAGAAACAAAACATCACAATTGCTAGAATTCACGCATATGACGGAAACACTCAGCAGGTCAGACACAGCATCTATAAAAGGGACACAGGGTTCAATTTGGGGCAATACCTAACCCCCGAAAATGAGGTCTATTTGGGATGGGTGAGTCAAAAGGTCCAAAATCCTCGACCAATCCGCATGAACAGAGGTTAAGGTGGCAAGAACAGCGGGCATTCAACCAGCTCACAAGACTCGTGCCACTAATCAGCAGCTTTAAACAGAGGCTGGCCCTTCACTTTTATGGAGCTTTTATTCATAACTCATGCTGGTTCAGTTTCAAGCGCCACAGAAACCAGGCAGGTAAAAGGATAGTGAGTGAAGCTGTCCATGGGCTGACTCTCTCCCAAAAGTCTTCAATGTCCTCTCCCACAAGTGGATCCTCTCTTCCCTTTGAGCTCCCACTACTCCCCTGTCCAAATCAGTTGGGAAACTTGTAGAAAAGGAAAATGGAGACCCACTCTTTTGGATTGGCCATTCCCAATTCCACCCCTCAGTTTGTGCCTGCTGATCTAAGTCAGACCATTCAATAATGTGAGTCCCTTCTCCTGTTATTGAGGTTTCTAAGCTCCCTCTTCTTGTGGTGCCAGGCTTTTGACTGTAGCTCAACCTGAGCCAAGAAGATGGGGAGCAAGGAGAGCTCACTTTCAAACCATGAGGAACTACTGCTGCAATGTTAGCTTGATCACTCAGGAATATCATTATGCAAATCAGTGCCAGCACTTCAGAGATGTCACTGAACAATTGTCCCTACTCATTAACTAAGGGAAGGACATACTGAGGCAGAGCACACACATATTTGGACAGTGGTGGGGGATGACAGGACCTGCCCAATTCTATTAGTGTGAGAGGCAAATTACTTCCGAGCTCTGGCCTCAGGTACATGAAGGTGGTGAGCAGTTCGTCGAGCTCTGATGCTTGGCTCGTTCATCCAAGAGGACACAGATGGAGAAACTGGGATGAGGATAAAGCCACAGAAAAACATATTTTATTTGGACGGAAAGGAAAAAGTTGTAAATTGGAGAGCACGCCTTCTGGACTCAGTGAGTGTCTGGTTATGGGATGTTTGCAAGGCCAGGAGAACACATATAAAACAACTTTTAGTGGCCCTGGTGTGAGTTTACTCCACTGGGTGGGGGTTAAACAACTCAAGAATTCTCAACAGGGAGAATGCATATTTCCAACCCTGTTTCAGATATAAACAATAGACAATAAACAACCAATACAACTTTGAAAACATCTCCTAAAAATTGCTTAGCTTAGGGCTAAACAGTCTGAAGGGATTCCTGAAGAAGGGCTCATGCCCGAAACGTCGATTCTTCTGCTCCTTGGATGCTGCCTGACCTGCTGCGCTTTTCCAGCAACACATTTTCAGCTCTGATCTCCATCATTTGCAGTCCTCACTTTCTCCTAAACCGTCTGAAGACCATGTAGGAATGTGGTTCAAATATGGTAACAGCAGACACACTAACTGAAATGCAGGGATGAAGTACTGTCGTGTTTAAAGGAATTTTGGTTCTGGAGGCAAAATCAGGAGCCAAAATATGACAGGCATCGGCAAAGAGACAAGGATGAAGTGTTGACTATTTGCTTAAAGTCATGATAATGGTCATTTTGGAGTCCAGAAGTTCAGTAAGGAGAAAAATACTGTGGAAGATTTTTCACTTTAGCACATCAGGACAATTGGCAACAATACTAATGTCAAGAGAAAACACCATTAACACGTGTAAAGGTAATGTGCAGATTGCTAGAGAGGTTGTTATGGAGAATACACCAATTAGATGATAACTGATCCTTAACTTCAATCCTTTGTTCATTGTTTAGTCTGATTGATCAAGGCACTGCACTGAGAAATGAAACAGAGATTGGCTGTCACATATTTTGTTGGGTTGAACAGGGACAGTGTTTGTGAAATCAATTCTGGCTGCAAAGAATCATAGAGTTATAGAGATGTACAGCATGGAAACAGACTCTTCGGTCCAACCCGTCCATGCCGACCAGATATCCCAACCCAATCTAGTCCCACCTGCCAGCACCCGGCCCATATCCCTCCAAACCCTTCTTATTCATATACACATTCAAATGCCTCTTAAATGTTGCAATTGTACCAGCCTCCACCACTTCCTCTGGCAGCTCATTCCATACACCTATCACCCTCTGCATGAAAAAGTTGCCCCGTGGGGCTCTTTTATATCCTTCCCCTCTCACCCTAAACCTATGCCCTCTAATTCTGGACTCCCCGACCCCAGGGAAAAGACTTTGTCTATTTATCCTATCCATGACCCTCACAATTTTGTAAACCTCTATAAGGTCACTCCTAGGCCTCTGACGCTCCAGGGAAAACAGCCCCAGCCTGTTCAGCCTCTCCCTATAGCTCAAATCCTCCAACCCTGGCAGCATCCTTGTAAATCTTTTCTGAACCCTTTCAAGTTTCACAACATCTTTCTGATAGGAATGAGACCAGAATTGCATGCAATATTCCAACAGTGGCCTAACCAATGTCCTTTACAGTCTCAACATGACCTCCCAACTCCTGTACTCAATACTCTGACCAATAAGGAAAAGCATACCAAATGCCTTCTTCACTATCCTATCTACCTGCGACTCCACTTTCAAGGAGCTATGAACCTGCATTCCAAGGTCTCTTAGTTCAGCAACACACCCTAGGACGTTACCATTAAGTGCATAAGTCCTGCTAAGATTTGCTTTCCCAAAATACAGCACCTCGCATTTATCTGAATTAAACTCCATTTGACACTTCTCAGCCCATTGGCCCATCTGATCCAGATCCTGTTGTAATTTGAGGTAACCTTCTTTGCTGTCCACTACACCTCCAATTTTGGTGTCATCTCCAAACTTACTAACTGTACCTCTTATGCTCACATCCAAATCATTTATATAAATGACAAAAAGTAGTGGACCCAGCATCGATCCTTGTGGCATTCCACTGGTCAGAGGCCTCCAGTTTGAAAAACAATCCTCCACCACCACCCTCTGTCTTCAACCTTTAAGCTAGTTCTGTATCCAAAAGCTAGTTCTGCCTGTACTCTGAGAGATCTAACCTTGCTAATCAGTATCCCATGGGGAACCTTGTCGAATGCCTTACTGAAGTCCATATAGATCACATCTACCGCTCCGCCCTCATCAATCCTCTTTGTTACTTCCTCAAAAAACTCAATCAATCAAAGATTAAGACCCTGTATATTAAAATATTTAGGGATGCCAAACCATGAGCCTGGCATTTCCAGTGTACCACATTTGCACATTCTTATAGATACATCTATTAATAGATAGGGTCCTGTTCTTTGCAGACAGAAAGACCACGTGCAAGCAAGCCATCTGGTTCAGCTGAAGAAAACAGGTGACAGTCATCTCTGGTTCATCTCTCAGGTGAATTCCTTTACCAGGGTGAATCTTTCTTGTTTAAAATTTAAATGAAGATTGGCAATTGAGTGCCTGTTGCAACTGAACTGGAGCATTCTCTGTGGTGATGCCTCAAATGGAATCTACTTGCCAACCAATCAGCACTCTCCTCTTGGACAGTATTAACATTGTTTCCTCATTGGCATACTTGCAAATTGTCCTGTTCAGTGTGAGCTGAGAAGCTCCAATAAAAGTTTATTTCTGTGGAGAATATAACATCAAAAAGAAAAAAGTTGCTTTCTAAATGGTGGTAGTAAAATAGAATCTGTTGCCTATAATTCAGATGCAGTTACAAATTAATTATATTGGGAACAAATTATAAATATCTTTAATCAACTTGCTCAGATATGTTAGGGCACATCTGTGCAGCCTTGGGACTTGAACAGGAAACTCCTGGCTCAGATGGAGATACTTTACCATTGGGTTACAATAGCCCATGTGAAACCATGTTCACAAAGGTAAATACACAGAGTTACCCAAATTTCTTAAGACATTTGATAAGGTGCAACAAATAAGTAACGAAAATGAAGACACATATATTAATAGGATGCTCAGAGATGACCCGGGAATAGAAAGCAAACAGCAAGAGTAAACTGCTGCTTTTCACATCAGTACAAACTGAGTGGTGACACTGCCCACAGATCCATACTAGGGCATCCCTGGCTTCCTTTTTTCTTATAATAAAGGTTTTCGTAGAATCCCTACAGTGTGGAAAAAGGTCATTTGGCCCAACAAGTCCACACTGACCCTCCAAAGAGTAACCAACCCAGACCCATTCCCCTATCCTATCACTCTACATTTACCCCTGACTAATACACCTAACTCACTCTATGGGCAATTTAGCATGACCAATTCATCTAATCTGCACATATTTGGTTTGTGGGAGGAAACCTGGGGAGAATGTGCAAACTCCACACAGACAGTTGCTCGAGCTGGAATCGAACCCAAGTCCCTGACGCTGTGAGGCAGTTTTGTTAATCCTGAGCCACCGTGCTGCCCCGGAACAGACAGCTAGGTCCAAGATTGAAGTTTGCTAATGGCATTAAATTAGAGGGCATGACTGACTGAGAGGAAGAGTGGGGCAGGGATTGCAAGAAGAGGTGGACAAGTAAAAGGTGGACCGATCAGGTAACAGCAACAAATGGATGAGTGCTTGAAGAAAAAGAGAATTACATGGCAGAGTGAGGGGGGTGGTGGTGGAGACTGAGAAGTAAAACACTACAAATGGAATGAGTATTCCTTGAAATTCCAAGCGTTTAACTGATTGAAATTAGAAAGCTGAAATGCAGATAATATTTAAGACCATAAGACACAGGAGCAGAAATTAGGCCATTCAGCCCATACACTCTGCTCTGCCATTTAATCATGACTGATAAGTTTCTCAAAACCCAATTCTCCCACTTTCTCCCCATAATCCTTGATCCCCATCTATTTCCGTCTTAAATACACTCAATGACATGACCTCAACAATATCCTGTGGCAGTGAATTCCATAGATTCACCAGACTCTGGCTGAAGAAGTTTCTCCTCATCTCTATTCTTTACTACCTTTACTCTAAGGCTGTGACCTCCAGCCCTAGACTCTCTTTCCAATAGAAACATCTCCCAACATCCACTCTGCCAGGCCATTCAGTATTCTGTAAGCTTCAATTTGACACCCCCCAATCCTTCTAAACTCCATCGAATAGAGACCCAGAATCCTCAAACTTTCCTCATGTGTTAAGGAACCTACAAACAATACTGAAAATGTGGTCTGACTAGAGCCTTATAGAACCTCAGTAGTACATTCCTACATTTACATTCATGCTCTCTCAAAATAAACACCATCACTGCATTCGCCTTCCTAACTACTGACTCAGCCTACAAATTTACCTTGAGAGAATCCTGGATTAGAACTCCCAAGTCTCTTTACACTTCAGACTTCTGAATTTTCTCCCCTGTTAGAAAATAGTCCATGCTTCTATTCTTCCTATCAAAGTGCATGATCTCTCACATTCTCAAGTTGTATTGCAACTGCCACTTCTTTGGCCACTCTCCTAACTTGTCCAAATCCTTCTGCAGCCTCCCCACCTCTTCAATGCTACCTGTTCCCTTATGATCTTTGTATCATCTGCAAACTTAGCCAGAATGCCCTCAGTTCCTTCTCTGAGATTGTTAATGTACAAAGTGAAAAGCTGTGGTCCCAACACTGACCCTTGCGGAACACCACTTGTTTCCTGAGAAAAAGCCTTTTAACCCCACTGTCTGCTTTCTTTCGACAGCCAAGCTTCTATCCATGCTAGCACCTTGCCTCTAACACTAAGGGCCCTCATTTTACTCAGCAGCCTTCTGTGAGGCACCTTGTTAAAGGCCTTCTTGAAGTCCAGGTAGATTACATCCATTGTCTCTCCTTGGTCTAACCTACTTGTTACTATCTCCAAAAATTCCAGCAGATTTGTCAGGCATGACCTCCCCTTGATGAAACCATGTTGACTTTGCCCTATTTTATCATACACTTCCAAGTATTCAGAAATCTCATCCTTCACAATGGACTTCACCATAACCGAGGTTAGGCTAATTGGCCTGTAACTTTCCGTCTTTTGCCTTACTCCCTTTTTAAACAGGGGTATCACATTAATGACTGAAAGAAATAATAGGTCCAAGGAAGGGCAAATGGGACCATGTCTTCAGGGACAATGGGATTAAAAACAACTGAAATTATATTTGTATCTGAATTAGCTAGGTTCAATGTCAGATGTGTGTTTGGGTACTCTGTAAAAAGATGCCATTGAAAAGGTGATTTGGCAATGGCGACTAAGTATCAGAGATCATAGTTATGATGAAATGGGTGACAAGTCAAACCATGGCAAAAATCAAGTTTAAAGTTAATCCAATTGAGCTTTTGAAAGTCTGAAGGTTTGTGACGAGGGACATAGTGAAAGCCTCAGGACAGGTAGGTTAGGTGCTTCAGCCATGGAAAATGCAGGGTTACAAGAATAAGGTCAAGGGATGGGTCTGCATGGGATTTCTTCAGAGGGTTGGTGTGGACTTGTTGGACAAAATGGCTTGTTTCCACACTGTGAGGATTCTATATAAAAAAATTGATAATTGCTGATGAGTCAGTAATAGGAGAGACAGATTGAAAATTATCAGAGGACATAGGGGGTGTTGAAAGTAAAGGTTTTCACACAAATGGACATGGAACAGTTTACAACAAGGAACTATTGGAGCACAAACTAAGTTTAACAGAACTGACAGATGAACAGGTCTGGATAACTAAATGAAAAATACATCTGAACAGTGGGCAGGAAATGGAATTAGAGTGGGCAGCTCCAGTAGGGAGTCCAACATTGGCAATGGATGAATGGTTACCTTCAATGATGTAATTGTCAGACCACATAAGACCAAACAGAACTTTCATCCTTGAAACACTAGTTAAAGTAAACAAATATAATGATTGCAACAATCAAGAGAGTGAGAAAGGTTGTGTTCTACCTGTCTGATAACAGATACGGGCAGATGTCAGGTACTGGAGGTGAAGACGACCTCAACTTGGAGAGAGCCATGATGTGCTCAAAAGTAATTTCTGTCTGTGTGCCAGCATCCACAAGTGGAACTTCCTGGGAACTGCCATGATTCTTTGTGATGGGGGCCCGACGCAGAACCTGCACGACAATTGGGTCCTTGGCATTTCGGAAAGCTTCCACAGCCTCCTCGTGAGTGGCTTTTGAGAGATCCTTCCCATTGACCTGCAAAAGCAGAATGCACCGTGAGATCATCCTCTCCAGGAACATGCGAGGTGCTCACACACTGCGTAGACTATGACAAGTCCTTTCACTTTGTTTAGAACAGAACCAGTGCACAAAGTCTACAATATAAATGGGAAGTCTATTCAGAACTTCGGTACTGAGACAATGGGATGGGATGGGTGGGAAGGCAGAGAGAGGGGGGTGGGGGAGAGAGGGCAGAGAGAGAGAGACGGGGGGGTGGAGGGCAGAGAAAGAGAGAGAGAGAGAAAGAAGTGGGGGGGGGGGGGGGGTGGAGGTTAGAGAGTGTGACAGGGTGAGAGGGAAAGGGGACGGAGAAAATGTATTTTACCACCCAATGAGAGATAGGAAAGTGTGTTTAAAAAATCTCAGTTTATCACACCCATGATAGTCTCCTCCAACTATTTTTATGGCAGCAAGTTGCAGCGCTGACTACATTTAAGTTTTGAAATATACCACGCTCACTCCATAACGTCAGATTCTGATTTTGACAGGTGCCATCTGGGAGAAGAGTTTGGGCAATGTAGCAGCAAAAGGGAAGAGGGAGTTGGCAGCTCAACAAGTCTCTTTGACAACCTTTCTTGTGAGCTCAGAGAAGCAACTTTAAAAGGTTTTACATGTGGAAGAGAGAGACTAGCACTTTGAAAAGCTGGACTGAGTAACAGATTAGACAAACTCACTTAAGAAGTATGCAATATGGCTGAAGTACATTGCAAACATTGGGAATCTTGATCTTTAAATGGGTGAGCTAAAATGTATTGTTTGAATGTTAAGATCAAAGCAGCAGGATAATTATAGGATAGCAAGTAGGTGGCAGCAGGTTTGTTACACATGTTTAATCTCATTACATTTCTCTGCCACAGAATATGCTTACAGTTTTTTTCTCTCTTCTTTCAAACATGTTGAAATAGACTTCTACTTCTGTGCCCTCATTGACTGGCCACTCTCTGAGGTCAAATCTACAGCTAGTATTGATTAGCTATTTAAATCATAGTCCTCCACATTGTTACCCCTCCAAAACTTTCTTCAGCCCGACAATCCACAGAGAACTCTGCACTCTGTCAACTCTCATCTTCTGCGCATCCTCCCAAATCTTTCGGTATTAGCAGATGTGGCTAGCTACCTTGACCCAAAGTGACTCCACTGACCGTTTCACCGGTCTTTAAAGTTGAACATTCGTACTGTGCATTTATGTCAAATTTTATCTGATGATGCTCTGGTGAAATTACTTGGGATACTTCTCTACTTGAAAGGCACTATATAAATGCAAGTTGCTTTTGCTTTAGTAGAAAGCATCCTTGTCAGATCCAATCCTATCTTGATCCATCAGCCATGAGTCAGAAGGAAACAATGGATGACAAACAAACTGAGGATTGATGACAGGGTCCCACCTTTATTGGCCAGGCATCCCAATAATACCTTGGGTAAGATCAGCGAACTCAACAGAAAATGTGGATGCATCCTGGGGCTTTGCAGGTATTCATGGACTCAAGCCAGTCTCACCAGAGCACCTCACTACCAGCTCATTGCAGCATTTTGAAGTTGCGCCTTTAAACACAATTCCTGCCTAGATTCTGCTTATCTGAGCAGTGCTGTGGCTTGTATTCCAGGAACTAAATGACAGTGAATTACACTTCACTACAGCAATAAGAAAAAATACTGCTACACTTACGTTCTTATGTCAAGATATATCCCACTGCGATTTGCAGGTAATGAGGTGCTTTTTTGAAGTACTCATTATGGTAATAACATGCAGCAAGATCCTACAAACAGTACAGGGAGAATCACAATATTGTTTTTCAAGGTGTCATTTCAGGGATAAGGGTTGGTTAGGAAGAACTCTTCTGAATAGGACAGAGATTCTTTTATATCCATACGAGGAAGAAAAGGCCTCTTGGTTTAATGTCTCATCTGAAAATCAGCATTTTGTATTTCACGCATTCATTCATGGGATGAGGGCATCGTTGGCTAGGCCAGCATTTACTGCTCATCCCCAATTACCCAGATCGACTACTTTGCTGTGGGTCTGGAGTCACATGTAGTCAAGACCAGGTAAGGATGGTAGATTTGTTCCCTCAAGGACATCAGAGTAATGCGGGGGTTTCTCTGACAATGGATTCGAGGTCATCATTACACTCTTAATGTCAGATATTTTATTCATTTCAAATTCCATCATCTGCTGTTGTCCGGGTTCCGAGAACATCACCTCGGTCTTTGGATTAACAGTCCAGTGATAACACCTGCAACAGTGCTAGACTCCCTCAGTCCTAGTAAACTGAAGTACCATCTTGGATTGTGTAGTCATTTTATGGAGGGGGGAATGGAAACATAAACAACTTCTGACTGTGGTCAGAGCTCCTGACGAACCTCTGAACATGGCTCCTGCAAACTCTGCCGTTCTTCCAATCGTATCAAACGGTCAAGCGGCTGACAAGAAAACTCCCACAAGAAACAGGAACCACACTCTATTAGACTGATAACAGGATGTTAGGATAATTGTAGTGTGCCAGATGGGTTGATGAATCTACACACATGCCATGAATAATAAAACCTATAGGTTTACAGATGTACACCGTATTACTTCCATCCTTGATGTATCTTCTATGTAATGGCTCTTTCTCCTTTTTTGATTTCCTGGTAAATATGTGCCAGATGTTGGGAACTGAGCTCCCATCTGAAGTGTAACTAGCTGAAACGTATTTTTTGGAATTGAGCCACATCAGTATTAAATACAAATGAGGAAGATATTGCCATTCCCCATTCACCGGGTGATTTGCGCAGAGAAATTGTAGTTGGGAAAATAGACCATCTGAGGGAGGACATTAACCGTTTGGAAGCTGCGTGGGCAAATTGCAATTTGGAAATAATAGACTGCAAACTGGCTGCTTTCCACCACAATCAGCATTATAGGCTCAGTCTTGTGTCTTGTCAAAATAATTTTATTATGCATGCCAAGATACAAAGCAGACAACTATTATATAGAAGAAGCACAAAAGCACATTGTATCAAGCACAGAGTGAATAACACAAAGTGCTGATTATGTGATTGTAAAATAGGTTATTTTCCCTTGGGCTTTACTTTTCCTGACTATCAGAAACAGACTCACCAATGGGTCTGCATGAGGCACTGAACATATCCCAGACTTTCCTCTACGACAGTTATGCATGGCATAGATTTCACAAATTAGAGTCATACAGCACTGAAACAAACCCTTTGGTCCAACTTGTCAGCACCAACCACACATCACAATCTGACCTAACCCATGTGCCAGCATTTGGCCCATATCTCTCTAAACCCTTTCCTGTCTTGCAACCACCTTTTAAGTGCTGTAATTGTACCCAACTCCACCACTTCCCCGAGCAACTCAACATACACACCAGCCTCTGTGTGAAAAAGTTACCCCCTCAGGCCCTTTTTAAGTCTTCCTGTCCCAACTTAAACGCTCTCCAGTTTTGGACTTCCCCACCCTAGGAAAAAGATATTGGCTATTAACCCTATCTATGCTCCTCATGATTTTATACATCTCTGTAAGATCACTCCTCTGCCTCCGGTGCTCCAGGGAAAATACTCCCAGCATATTCAGCCTCTCCCTATAGCTCAAACCCTCCAATCCCAGCAACATTCTTGTAAATCTTTATTGCATCCTCTCAAGTTTAACAATATCCTTTCTATAGACGGGTGCCAAGAATTGTATGCAGTTTTCTAAATGTGACCTCATCAATATCCACTACATCGGCAACAACGTCCAAACTCAATGTTCTGACTAATGAACACAAGCACGCCAAACGCCTTCTTCACCACCCTGTCTACCAGCGAGTCCACTTTTTCGGAACTAGGCTACTGCACCCCGAGGTCTCTATATTTGGCAACACTCCACAGGGCTGTACCATTTACTGTATAAGTCCTGGCTTGGTTAGATTCAGCAAAATGTAACACCTCACATTTTACTAAATTAAACTCCATCTGCCATTTCTCGGCCCATTGGCCCATTTGATTAAGGCCCAGTTGTATTCTGAGGTGAACTTCTTCACTGTCCACAACATCACCTATTTTGGTGCTACCTGCAAGCTTACTAACCATGCCTCCTATATTCATATCCAAATAATTTATATTTATGGCAAAGACAGTGGATCCAGCACTGATCCTTGAGGCATACCACTGATCGTAGGCCGTCAGTCTGAAAAGGAACCCTCTGCCACCAGGCTCTATCTTCTGCCTCTTCCAAGTCAATTTTGCATTTGATTGGCAAGCCCTTCCACAATCGCATGTAATCTAACCTTAAGAACCAGTCCACTGAGCAGAACCTTGTTGAACACTTTGCTGAAGTCCATATAGATAACATCTACCACGCTTGCCTTCATCAATCTTTTTTGTGACCTCTTCAAAAAAATGCAGGCATGTTACTGAGACATAATTTCCCACGCACAAAGTCATGTTGACTATCTCTAATCAGATGGTGTCTTTCCAAATACATGTAAGTTCTGCACCTCAGAATCCCTTCCAACTACTTACCCATTGCTGACGCAAGGCTCATTCATTATAGTTTCCTGGCTTTTCCTTCCAGCCTTTTTAAAATAATGGCACAGAATTAGCCATCCTCCATTGTTCCAGTATCTCACCCATGGCTGTTGATGATGTAAGTATCTCAGCAAGGGGCCCAGCGATTGTTTCCCTAGCTTCCCCCAAAGTTCTGGGAAAACACCTGATCAGCCACCACCTCCTCTTTAGTAATATGACCTCCTTTCATGACATCTCTATTTATTTCCCCAAGTTCCCTAGCCTCTATGTCCTTCTCCACAGTAAATACAGATGCAAAATTTTCATTCATATCTCACCCATCTCCTGTGTTTCTACATACTGGCCACCACTTGATCTTTAAGAAGCCTTATTTTCTCCCTAGTTATTCTTTTGCCCTTAATGTACTTATAAAATCTAATTGGAATTCACCCATGTCCCCTTTTTGCCCACCTGATTTCCCTCCTACTCCCTTTATACTATTCTGGGGATTCACTCAATCCCAGCTGACATATGCCTTATTTTTCTTGACCAGAGCCTCAATTCCTCTGGTGATCCAGCATTCCCGACCTCTGCCAGGCTTGGCCTTTGCATTTACAGGAATATATTGTCTCTGAACTTTCGTTATCCCAACTGTCCCTTGACCTACAAATAACCTCCCCCAATCAACATGGGAAAGTTTCCTGTCTGACATTGTCAAATTGGCCTGACTCCAATTTAGAATTTTAACTTTTTTGATCAATTCTATCCTTTTCATAACTGTCTTATGATTTATGATCACTTGCCCCAAAGTGCTCCCCCTACTGACACCTGTCATTTGCCTTGCTTTATTTCCCAACAGAAGATTAAGTATTGCTCAATCTCTTGTAGATACATCTTGAATAAGAAAGTTTTCTTGTACAGACTTAGCAATGTACAATACAATGCTTTTGATTCAGTTCCTTCAAATAGCATGTTCTGCAGCTGGCCTGAAATCAGATTACATTGGACCTGGTATTGAGCTTGATAGCGTCATTTAAGATGTACCTATGCAGATACACGAATGGCAGGGTGCAGAGGGATGCAGACCCTTAGAAAATAAGCAGCAGGTTTAGATAGAGGATCTGGAGGGCTGAAGAACCTGTTCCTGTTCTGTAATTTTCTTTGTTCTTTGACCAACAAGACACAATTAATTGATAATCTGTTAGTGAAGGGACGTGTAAATATCAGCAGTCATAACATAATTGAATTTTATATTAAGTTTAAGAGAGAGGACTGTGGTTCTATGGCTCTTCTTTCAAGTTGAAATAAGGGGAAACAACAGGAATGAAGAGAGCCTAAAAGCAGAGCTGGCTGAAGTGAACATGCAAATTACGTTAAAGGAGTGGTTAATAGAGAAAGAATGGCAGACAGTTAAGGGGATATTTCAGAATTTACAGAATAGGCTTCCCAATGATTAAGAAAAATGTCAAAGGATGGACCCAGATGCAGGTACAGGAAAGAATTAGGAAGGACCACATGGAGTACGTTGCACAATAAATACACTGGACGTTTTTCAGAGAAGGTTTAATAGTCTAATACGTGGAATGGGGAAATTATAAGGACAGGTGACACTTTCAACTGGTGGAATTTGTAAGATTAAGAGGTAGATCTCTTGTGGAGCATTGACAGTCTCCCTACCTCTGAGCCAGGAGACCGGAATTCAAGTCCACCTGCTTCAGATGTGTGTAATAACATCTTTAAACAGGTTGATTAGAAAATATGAGGAGAGCAAGAGGTGACTTGATTATAACATAAGATCTTAAGGGGTCTTCTCTTGGTAGATGTGAAGAGGATATTTCCTCTTATAGGAGAATCTTGGACTAGGGGTTACTTTTTTGAGATTGGGGGTGCCTAACGAAAGTAGATGAGGTGATTTTTTTTTATGAGCATCATGAGTCTTGGCAAACTTCTTCCTCAAAAGATTGTGGAAGCAGAGACCTTGAATAATTTAAAGCAAGTGATAGAAAATAAGAGGACAGGCAGGCATGAGGATTTGGGTCCCAATCAGATCAACCAGAAATCTTGTGAAATGATGGAGTAGGCTAAATGGGTTGAATGAACTACTCCTACTCCTAATTCATATAGAGTCTTGAGAAGATTTGTAGCTCAAGTTGAGGTTCTGGATGTAGGTTTGCCCACTGAGCTGGAAGGTACATTTTCAGATGTTTTGTCACCATACAAGGTAACCTCTTCAGTGAGCCTCCAGATGAAGCACTGCTGAGATTCCTGCTTTCTATTTATATGTCTGAATATTTATTTGACTCAAAGAAACCCAAACGTATAAATAGAAAGCAGGAATCAGCAGCAGTGTTTCGTTCGGATGGTCACTGAAGATGTTACCTAGTATGGTGACGAAATGTCTGAAAATGAACTTTCCAGCTCCGCGAGCAAACTTACATCCAGATCCTAATTCATATGTTTGTACACCTCACCATCAATGAAGAACCTTTAAAAAGACAAAAATCAGCAAAGTTTAGCAGAATAAAGTAAACACTAACTTGAAGAATAGTCGTACAATCTACTTGAGCTCATTGTAGATCACAGCTGAACACGTTAAAACAGCCAGATTGATCCAGGTGACTGGATTGATACAGCAGATATGTTGCCAGATGCCAGAAGTTAACATAATCAAGAGCCCAATTTCAATGTCAGATCCTTTTGTCCTTCATAGGAGAATTATTAGTTCACGTGACAAAGATAATGTTAAGAAAGATGGAAACTTCCAATACAATGAGGATTTGAACACATCTAGTTCACTAGGATGACATTATCTTCCCCCCCTCCCCCACAAGTAAGATGAAGTTAAAACTTGACATACTTCAATACAGGTGTACCAGCAGGTCGAGAGTAAAGATTTGCTTAAAAAAAAAGAGATGAGCCAAATGTCGTTCCATGGGAGAGAGACTAACACCCACAGATCGCAGACAGGGCCAAATAAAAGAATTTACCTGGCCTGAGAAGTCAAGATACTGCCAAGAAGAAAACATCAAGGTACCAGAGCAGCCAGCTTCCACAATGGACATTCAGGAGATTAGAATTTCCACCCCCAACACTGTGGGGTAACTATACAATTAGGAGGAAAGAGTTCCACTGCAGAGGAGATGTTGGAGATTTAAGGATAATATAATGAACAAACTAGTGAGCTTAGCAGGAATGAAAATGAAAGTTCCTCCTCTGATTTACAGACAACTGAATCAAAAGCAATAATCCTTAAGCAAAAGACCAATCTTCCAAATCTGAAGAAAATTAGTCCTGGAAGAACCTGAATTTGTGAAGCCTGAGACTTCTGGAGTAGTGATCAATGTAGAAGTTGCTATGTAGTCTAATATATAAATGTTGACAATGCTGGAAAATAAAAATTGGTGGGAAATGTCATACAAATTAATCGACATGAAAGGATTAATATTGGAGCCTACATTCAACTCCATCCATCATAGAGTCTTGGATAGGGAAAAGAGCCGTCTAGCTTGAGACCCCAATGAGGTTCACAGATGACAGCCCTGGTGCCTGATAGCATTAGTGATTATGCCTAACTAGCCAACGTAAAGAGTACTGCATGCTCTTGTCCAACAAATTGCATCTTCTCATTTAGACAAGTGCATCTTCTCATTTAGACAAGTGCATCTTCTTACTAAGACTCGCCAATGCCTCAACACCTACCTCTCCACACCAGCTCTTAAAGGGAGTAGAGTTAGTGGTTAGTGCACTACTTTAACTATCTCTTGATAAACAGTTGGTTCTGCAGCACGAATGATATGGTCTTTTTTAAAATTGACACTCCACTACTTTATGGTCACTTTTAGAAAAAGATTTCTGGAATGGGAAAACAAAGGGGTCAGTGTCTCCAATAAATTTCACAGCAGAATATCTTGTAGAAAGTAGCAAATCATGTTCTAGTGGAGAATAAAAGCATGATGTAAAATAATCTAAATATTCAAGATACATCCATGTTGGTATTATAGTGGGCATGAATTACCATACATTGGACAAAAACATGTCCAGGAAAGAACTACAACACTTTTCTTTGTAAGCCTTTTGATTGGCGTTTTGTATTTTCCTTCAAAGTGTGATATTTTAAAATATTTCACCTGCCACTGGCCCAGATTCTAATTGATTCTATTCTGCTCTTCATATTTGTTTGACTCACTTGGTTACGCTCTTGCTTTGGATTTGGAGAGTTTGAGGTTGAAATCTCTCCGAAACATGAACATGTAATTGATGTTGACAGGTTTGCGCAATATTGAGGTGGTGTCGTATTTGACATGTTCTGGATGAGGTTTTAAAGTACCTGCTCAGATACTTTAAGATCCCAATGCAATATTGAAGTGAGGAGAGGGGGTTCACCCAGGTCTTGGTCAAAATGTAATCTTTTAACTGATGCCAGGAAATGAGTTCTTCATCTTACTTACACAATTGTTGCATTTTGTGTTGAAAAGGCTATAGCTGTAAATTTCAGAATTTGAACTGTGACAGGCACAGTATAAATCCAAATGACATATTGTTAATCTTTGATGAGATTTTACACCTTAGGGAATCACACTGTATTTTTCACGAAATTATTCCTGAACTTTGCTATGAAACAATAGATTCTGATCATTTGTTTTCAAAACTGTTTGATGAAACCAGTTTGTCTTTCTCTATTCTCTCAGGATATGGACATTTCTGGCAAGGTTGCTGTCACTGCCATTATTACCTGACCCATATGCCTGAAGTAGATGATAATGGGCCATTTCTTTGAACCATATCACCTTCTGGAATGATGGTTCTCCCATTATAATAGTAGGTAGGGAATATGACAATAAAAGGGGGGTTCGAGCTACACCGCACAAAACGATTCGCGCAAGTTTGTATCATTGGAAAAAACGCCAGGAAATTATTGACACAACTGACTGCCAAGTGAGCCATATAAATATTACAGATTATCTAGCGTCAAAGGCCCAGGAACGACAAGCCTACAATTGGATTTCCTCATTTTGTCCTGACCTGTTAGACCAACAGTGGCATGATGGAAAGGTGTTACACTGAGCCACACAGAACAGAAAGACCCTTCGCTACTCAGCATGCATTGATTTAAGTTTGGTTTACTACCCCTTGGATGAAGAAACAAAAATCAACCAACGGTCCAAGTTTTATTCCTGCTTGGTCACTTGCACGGTATTACATCAGATTACTGCAGCACAGAAACTGACCTCAGGCCTGCTGATCTACATCAATGGTTATGGTCCACATTCCTAGGTTAATTAGATTACTTAGTGTGGAAACAGGCCCTAGAGCCCAACAAGTCCACACCGACCCTCCGAAGAGCAACCCACACAGACCCATTCCCCTACATTTACCACTTCACCTAATACTACGAGCAATTTAGCATGGCCAGTTCACCTAACCTGCACATTTTTGGACTGTGGGAGGAAACCGGGGCACCCGGAGAAAACCCATGCAGACACGGGCCGTGAGACTGAGAGTATTCTCTGAGTTAAGACATCATAGGGACTTTTCCAAGTTAGAACTTGGTAAAATGGCAGGGCTTGTGACAGATTGGGAATCCAATTGTTACTGGCTTTTTAACAGAGCCACTGTTATCAACGTCTCACTTTTCGGTTTCCTGACCAATCAGAAAGGGAGGGGACATTGCACAACACACTGACTCATTCAAAACAAAAGATTTCTAACAACAGGGATTCATTGTTATCAAAACTTCTCAGACCTGAGGGTGCAGACATTTCAGGAACTCAGGTGGAAGGCTAAGGGATTGCAGTGAGCTGATCTTGTCCAAGGTAAGGAAGAACATGATGAGCAGAGCTGGATGAGAAAGGTCAAAGAATACAGGAGGAGTATCGCTTCTCCTAACAGCACAGAGAGTGCATGAGGAGAATGCAGGACCTCAGGAGTTTAAGAATGGGAAGTGATATCAGGTGCTGATACACAGAACTCCTCGGAGCAGCAGTAATCAGCCATCTTTCCAGACAGCTCCTCACATCCTCTTCTGAACAACTAACATTGACACTCATCCTGTCCCCACTAAAGACACATCCCAAAAAACCTTCCATAAATGATGTACTTCCCACCTTTCCTCATGAGTCACTTTTGTAGCTCATAAGTCTCCACATCAAGATGCTTCAAATACAACATATCACTTGGAAGAGTAACAAATGCAAAAGATAATTTGCACACAGCAAGATCCCACAATCAGCAAGGCAGCCAACCAGATTTTTGGATCAATGCTGGCAAGGAGGAGTAGAAGGATCCTTTTTCAAATTAGAATGTGGGATCTCCACCGTCCACTTTAAAATTTCTGTAATCAGAATTTGTGACTGACTTAGTGACCTGGCCAAAGGCTGCCGCTTGCTACAAGTGCTGCATTCCCTCATTTGTCACCCCTTAGTCCAGTACCAAAATGCTTCCTGAGATTAGGCACACAAGTCCCAATCTTCTTACTCAAAAGTCAAATTCACCACCGATGGTGAAAAGTCAGATCCTCTCATTTCCTGGGCTTGATTCCGCACTGAGCAGTTCCTGCACTAATGGATACACTGCACAAATTTGTAAAAGCTCAATTTAATTCTTCCTCTGTGTCTCATGTTCTAGCAGTTTTATCACTGATACTCCCTCACTCATTCGCATTTTCAGGTTTACCACATCTTGGTTAATAATCTTTGTAATTTGCTGCATTCATTTCTCCCACAGTAAATTACCTGGCAATAAGGAATAGAACAAGTAGGCCCCCAAGGCAGCAATCAACAGAATGGCAATAGCTGTTGCAATTCTTATGCGTTCAAAGTCTACAGTGATTTCAAAAAGCACTGCCCTACCAAATTTGTGTGCTAATGTTGATATTGTTCATCTCCTTCAAAAACACACATTAAATAAAAAGCAAAATATAACTGGTGCTCAATTTCACTTCCTCACGGCTTCCTCTTGTGAAATGTTATGAACCTTCATCCATCACTCCATACATCCTTGAAATCTCTTCCTTGACTCATGGTCCTTGTTGCAGCTTTCACACCTTTGAAAGTTCTCAAACCCACCTCGATCTCCTATTGACCTCCCCTTCAATACTCACTCTCATTATGTCTGATCCTTAAATACCTCAGCATGCTGCACTGCACCAAACCCACAACAAGACAAGCCATATTGAAAGTTAGGTCATGCTCTCCTTCTCACTGGTTCCCCACATGCTTTAACTTATTTGCACTCTCAAATCCATGGTACTCGTCCTTAACATAACGTTCAGTTTTAATGGTGGAGGTGTGGACATGATGGATAAGACAAACCCTTCTGCCAGCGACAAGACCATCTCTTTCTTCCATAAATATTACACATCAGCATACTTGAAGTTGGATACCCACACCTTTTTTTTGCCCTCCTTCTAATGTTTCTATGCCCTTCTTATAATGTGGAGACCGAAACTCCTCAATTATCCAAGTATTGTCTGCTCATGATACTAAACAAGTTCAGCCAGACCCTTTTGGATTCCAATTACATAATTCTGGACACTATGTTCTTGTCAACCTGCGTTGTTATTTGAAATGATTTGTGAATCTGTACACTACACCACTTTACAGTTCTGCAAAAGATCTCTGAGTGGAGATGAAGCAAACGATTGGGAAGCACTTTCTGAATGGGTGGGAGAATCAGATTCAACACTGGCTTTCAGAAGGAATTGTATAAATACGGTTTTAAAAAAAGCAGGGCTGAGAGGATACTATTCACAGTTGCCCAGCAGTGTTTCTCAAGGTTGGGGAAACTTTGCAACTTCAGGGATGCAACTTCTTGTGGGCCATGCAGAACACAAGTGCTCTACCTAGCCATTGGCCCTCATCCCTTGGGCCATCTATTCATGGTCTTTCACTCAATCCTGCTGGGCTCAATGACTTTCAAAATCTAGCCCTAACTCTAGTTCCTTCTCTTACTGTCATGTTTCTCTTTCCCATCTCAGCACACAACTGCAACCTGCAACAAGCACCAATTTCAGACTCTATACCATTAACTGGCTGCTGCTCCTGTAGATCGAAAAGTGGAAGAGCACAATTATGACACCCTACCATTAAAACTGGCAGGATGCCTGTGCTGCCAGCCTTCCCTCCTTGGGAGGTAAGTGTGTGAGCTAAGTAGCAGCAGACCACAGGTACATTTCATGCAAGGAGGATGAAAAATTCTCTGATTCAGCTCAACTTGCCGATTTAAGCCCAAACTCGTTCTAACCTTTTTCTGATGATGAATAGGTCTTTGTCTTTTACAGATGCAATTGAAGACAATAAAAATTAATTTTATTGCACTACTGATAAAGACAGTTCAACACTTGTTGAAACAATACACTAAAAGGATATTAAGAAGCAGCATTTCTTTTAATTTCTCAACCAAATTTTGTCAAATGGTACAAGGGTTTCCATTACAGCTAACAAGGCTGTTCAATATATATTAATCTGTCCCTGCGTAGTGCTTGGAGCACCAGTGTTGAAACTGAATTGCTTAGCTTATTTGCTCTGCACACAGAAACAGATATAAAATTGGTTAGTATTACACTCTTCGAAGAGATTCCACAGCACATCAAGATTCTGCTTTTCACATTAGGCTTGTCTGATCTCTTTCTTTTTACTAATAAAATGTTAAAATGACCGACATTGCATGGATAGAAGGATGGTTTTAAAATACCTGGCGTGAGAAACTATCAGAACAGAATCTGTGGAACGAGGATTACAGCAACATGTGCATCATGGGGTGCATGCACTACAAACGTCAACCCAGAAAATTGCAATTGCTTCAAACAAAGTGATGGTGACTGCTCAAAACAGCCCTGTATCGAGTCAATGATCAGAATCACAGATTTTGGGTTTTATAACAGGGCTGTTTCACGATTTCTAACCTGTGATTCAGCTTCTGAGATACAGCCCTGCTTTTTGTTAAACAAACTAAATACCATGGCTTCAACTATCACATTTGGCAGCAAACAAAACAGAGTGCAAAGGGACATCCAAATATAGCACGGTCATTTTGAAACGTCTTTCTGACTTTGGCCACATTTTGAAGCTTGTCATGATCCCCTGGTGTGTAGGGAGGGGAGGAGAAGTTCTCCTATGAGAGCAATAGAGGTGGGGGATGAGCCATGGCTGTTGCAGAATCGTGACTTTTCACTTGGGGTTCTCAGTTCTCATCTGCTAGACAGGGGTGAAACAAAAGTAGCACAAGTTTGACAAAGTTAGATTCTAAGAAGGGAGGTGAACACTTAAGAGACACAACAAAAAGACACACAACCCCAGCAAATTACAACGGATGTACTCAGTGCTAATCAACGGCATTTCTGAATTTACCTAGTAACAAAGAGGAGGAGGTCTACTGTTTAAAGAATGATTACCAGAGTGCACAAGGTCACAACTTTTGACAATGCTAACAGCAAGCAATTAACTTAGCAGAAGCTTTTACACTGCATTTATCATATCTCAGTGAAGCATCGTGCTGTAAATCAGGCTGCTCTATTCCTGGAGTAGTCACAAATATTATAGCTTTTATAAAACTACACAAAATTCCACAACTTACCTTTTAGATCCACACTGACAGAAAGCATGGACCAGGTTTCTGTCTTGAACAGGAATTACTATTTATTTGTAATAAATGGATTCTAGCTGCAGGTAGACAATTATGTACTGTTGACATATAACCCTACAAGTTAAAGCTCTAACCTCCTTCTAAATCTCCACCTATACACACATACAGACATAAAAACAAAACATGGATGCTATGGATGGAGAGAAAGACTGATAAGGCAGTTCAATTGTCCTTGTTCATTGACATGATTCTTTTGGCTTGTCAGGTACTCAATTTTCCTTCTCCAATTACTTTCACTTGCTTGCAGGAGTAACTGGTTCATTCTTCTAAAGTCTCTGATTGGCTAAAGGTCACAGCTTACAACTATGGATCAGGGAAAATACAATGGCGTGCTTCAGGTTTGAGGGTTTTGAAATAAACTTTACAGGAAAGGACAGCTCCCTCCCTTTTGAATGTCTGATTGCTTCTGATCCAAATATTACACCACCAACCTGTTCAGCTAGATGGGAACCAATCACATTGTTGTTGACAGGTAGAAGCACTTGCCATTGACAAGTGGTCACCATTCACCAGACCAATCAGCTACTTGTCACTAGCTGAATCTCTCTCTCTCTCTCGCACACACACACACACCCCTTAACTCATCTGTTCCCCCCCCCCCCGTTTGAACAGTTGTATAAACATTTATAATGAGCCAGTCTTTTAAACAGTGCATTAATCTTTTTCACAATTCTTGATTTTTAAAAACAATCTTTCTACCCATTTCAAATCACAAGCAAAATACAGAAAAATCAAAAATATCTTTACATGTTAAACTTTGACTGGACTGATTCCTTTAGTTACATTTAATCATTTTATTGTCAGTCGACAACCAGACACAAACACAAGCCAAGGTGCAGAGCTTCTATCTTTGATCAGAAACTCTGTGCAACCAACCATGTGGGGTATTCCAGGGTGATTGATAGTGGGGCCAGAAGCAGTAGTTCGTATTTTGACGAAGTGCAGAGAGAACTCAGTCAATGTGAAAAGCTGGTTGGCTAATGCACCATTTTCACAATTCCCAACTGATCTTTATTGCTCCTTTCAACCTTCTGATAGCTTACAATCTTCTTGCCACTGAAATCTGAATTACTTTGGAGAGTAAGTATTTGTTTCCATTCTCAATGAAGTCATGACATTTTTGAATAATTAACTGTCCAGGTGTTTGATTTCAACACATTTCTGAAATGCCTTGACACAAGCTGGATTTCTCATAACAAAGTTAAAAAAAACTCTATTTTCTCTTCATCACTATTCCAGTTTTTCAGAGAACACTTTTTTTTGGTTATCTTCTGGTGTGGAATTTCTTAGCTTTTCATGTACTCTCTGTCTCAGCCTCTGTATGGACTTGCTGACTATTTAACATCAGAGGAGAAAGTGAGGACTGCAGATACTGCAGTATTTAACATCAGATCCCACTAATTATTAGGTTGATTCTAAAAGTATTGCACTGGATGAAAAAGAAAAAGTTGAATGAGCAGTATCTTTCATCCATTCATATCCATTCATGGCACTTGACAGCAAACAGACAAAATGTGACACTCAAGGAGATATTAAGAGATGGAGCCAACTGCTTGGTTAAAGAATGATATTTTAAGCAGAGACTTACAAGAGAGCGTGGAAAGGTAGTGGGTTTTAGGAAGGACTCAGACAACTGAAGGCATGGCCAACAACAGAGGGACAAAAGACAACAGGGATCCACAAGTATGGGGAGAAAGCAGTGTTTTCAAATGATTTCATCTGGAGATGTTTACAAGGGAAATGCAAGGCCATGAACACATTTTAAATTGGAGTTTCTTTTTGGACCAGGAGCCCAGTTTGATACGTGAACATAGTGTCACAGTGAGTGGGACTTAAAACATATGGTAGGTGGATGATGGAAATTTGGCTCACAGAGTTGGAGATAACAATAATAGGAAGAAGAGCAAAAGCACAATTTCTGGGTGCACTTTTATTTTAATAGCGTGACCTTTTTCTTAAAAAAAAATCCAAACTTTAAATTGCTTGGTGATTGAACATTTAGAGGCACAATTTCAAAATCCTTTTCATGCAGCACCGCAAACAATATCAGACTGCTCAAAATCAACCTGAGCACCCAGTTAACTTCAGGCAATATCAGGTAGGGCTGTTCAATTGGGAAAGAAGGGGAAGGTGCAATATTCATAAAAGATGCAAATGCAACATCAGAAAAGGTGGTTTTCAGTGACAATGAAGGAGAACAGAATGAGTACGAACTGCAGAGGTCATAAAGATCTAATAAGAACTGCTACTGTGTTCATTTTAATAATGTTTGGATAGGCACAACAATTGATTACACGAAAGCACAAAATGAAAATGAAATGGTTATAATGGGGGATTTTATCTGATTCTTTCATAGGGTGTGGGAGTCACTGGTTAGGGCATCATTTATTGCCCATCTCTCATTACCTTGAAAAAGGTGCTGATGAGCTGCCTTCTTGAACTATTGCAATCCTTGGAGTTCAGAGACACTCACAGTGCGGTTTGAAAGGATTTTGAATGGGACATTGAAGGAACAGTAATATAGTTCAGAGTTGGGATGGCATGTGATTTGAAGGGAAACTGGTAGGTGATGGTACTCCCACGCAGATACTGGCCTTGGTGGTAATGGTCATGTGTTTGGAAAGTGCTTCCTAAGGAGCCTTAGTGAATTGTTGCAGTGCATCTTGTAGATGGTACACGCTACCACTCTGTATTGTGTGGAGCTTCTAGAGTGTAGTTGAAGCTGTATTTATTCAGGCGTGTAAAGTGTTCCATCACACTTCTGATATGTGCCTTGTAGATGGTGCTCTAACATGCGATCTTTACACAGGCACAAGCAGATCATCTCAACTGGTAAAGGCAATGATTTTTGACAGCAGGTTCATAAAAGTTTGCAAAAGGAACAAAGGTACAATCCTAAACTCAGGGTTGTAGAATGATTTAAGAATCTTATAAAGGAGCAAATTATGATCATAATACAACTGAGGTAGATATTGAGGACGAGAAAGGACATCACAACATGAGGATCTGAATTTGAAATTCTAAACAAGTTGGCTAGAGACAACTGGACTGCCCAATAAGCTTTGTGAGAAATATTTAGAAAAAATAACATCTCTACTTGTGCAGTTAAAACAGCAATGGCCAACAAATGAGATCAGATAAAGTAACAGTCTTGTTGCTATCATTTTGGTGGTTATGGCTGATAGCTGGGATCGAGTTTCTCCCATTGCGCCAGCGGTATCATTAATTAAATTTTCAAGGGCAGCCGCCAGTTTCTGTATTTCCACCCCTGCCCTTGTAGTGCTGTAGTTTGGGAATAGTGTCCACAGCAGATGGTCTTCTTCGGGGACTTCTCAGGTCTTACATCTTATTCCCCCATTTCCCCCCCCCCCCCCCATGCTGCCCCCTCCTTTCTTAGGTTGGGTTCACGTTTTTCTATTCGGAGGTGAGGGACTATATAAGTAAGGTAACAGCAACCACTCTTGCCTTTCTTGTTTTTAAGGCAATGCTTCATCAATTTCAAGCAGAAATTCAGTGACAGTGGAAGTTATAAAAATCAGCAAGCAGATACAAAGTAGTGTGATGTAAGAAGTTAGAAATAATTTGTGTGGGATGTTAAATTAACAAAAGTGTATGTAAATGTATTAAAAGTAAAACAATCCAGGACAATACTGCCCATTAAAGAGAGTTCCAGGATGATAATAATGGGAGGAAATAACCTGAAGTTGTTTAAATTGATTACTTCATATCTGTTTTCACAGTGAGACAAGAGAACAAAGTTCAGATCGTCCTTTGGTGTCCGATTCAGCCTGATCCAACTCCCTGATGCCTCAGCCCAATACCAGTATTGGGCAATTCCAGTTCCCCAAATTAATATCAGTGCCCAATACAACATCAACATTTTCTCAACATTGTTAAAAAGCAGATACAAAATTAAGAGCTTTTTTTGTCTTATGCACATCGCAATTCATGCAGAATGAAAGCTTCACTTTCATTTCTCCCATTACCAATGCTGAAGTGCTGTACTACCAAGCAAATGTGGACTGCAATCCCGTTCACAGCAGAACCATACCAAGGGTACAGCCAAAAATGACACCAAGTGGCCTATCAAGTACTCAATGGCTCTTCTGAAGAGCAATCCAACTAGTCCAACCTCCTGTCCTTCACAACAATATTCTTCCTTCAAGAATTTAATCGAATTACCTTCTGAAGTCTGCAACTGAATCTCTTTCCCCACTCTGCCAGGCAGTACAATCTAAATCCCAGCCACTCAATATGTAAAATAAAATTTCCTGAAGTGACTCTGGATCTTGGCCAATCATCCTTATTTTGCATTCTCCAGTTATCCCGTTTAGCTGTTAGAAACCATCTCTTTTCACTATTACTGCTCTATCCGAATTCTTCCCGATTTTACATGGCAAGTTGCTAAACCTTCCCTGCTCTCAGCAGAACAACCCCAAATTCTCCCATTAATGCAAAGGACAGTCATCACTCAGACCAGGAAACATGCTGGCAACATCTCCTGCACACCCAGTGGAATCTTGATATCCTCCCTGAAGTTCTCTGCACTGAGTCACCCATAATGATCACTAGTGATTTTTCACATTGGTTCAACATAACTTCATGACTTTTGTGCTCTGTTCCTCAATTTGCACAATTTCAGGATTCAGCATGCCTAATTAATTGCATGATTAATTTATTCTGTCAACTTCAAAAGGTTTGTACACAAATTCCAGAGCTTGTGCTGCACCTCATTTAGAATTATCCTCTTTATCCTCATTCTTCTTGGTAACATATCACCTCATTTCCTTACATGGAATGTCAACTGTGACATTACTGCCCAATGCCCGGTCATCCCTTATTCTCTTGAAGCCTCTTATTGCCTTTCCTACAATTTACCACAAATCCAAAGTTTGTATCCTCTCCAAGTTTCAAAACTTGTGCCCTGTGAAACCAAACAAGGGAAGTATGTCAAAAATAGCAGCATACTGGATACCGAGCCCAGGGGGAAATGCACTGTATACTTCCCTCCAGTCAGAAAAGCTGACATTTTCCTCAACCAGGCTAACCTTTTTCAAAACCCCCAAGCCAATTCTTTGTCCAAGCTACAACTGCCCTTTTATTTCATAGGCTTCCATTTTGCTTGCAAATCTAGAAGCAGTAATCCCAAAATGTCCCATTCCAATACCAATATATTCAAATTTTATTCCATTCATGCAACATCCCACATTTAACACTAGGTTTTAATGCTATACCAGACCTAGCTTTTACTTCATTCAAAGTGATTATGTTTCAATGAAAACTGCAGCGGGTGATGAACTGGCATAGATTACTTCTGATTTGCAACAAGATTCCAGATATTATGAGATGGGAAGAACTTCTATTGTTGCAATGAATGGGGCATTGGTACAAACCTGGCTAATTCTTAACTGTGCTCTGCTTCATCCCTCTCACACCAGCGGCTCAATACCACAAACCGCAGTTTTGATGCCTGAAAAACCTGTGTTCAATTTGCAATGTCAATTTCAAAATCTGACCTGATGATCTCCACCTCAACAAAGGATATATAGTCTAAATCACTGTTGACAATCAAATAAATTCTTTGAATTGACTCTGCTAGTGACATGGAACTGGAGATTAGAGATCAAACAGCCAGAGGAATTAGGCACTCTTCCAAATCTCAAGTGTGCCAACTGGTACTGTGACTTTAACTGCTCATTTGCCAGTTATGATGTCTGTGCTGCTCTCTGTGTCCTTTTAGCGACTGACGAGAGTTACAACAGTTTCTCAGCTTCCTCGACTCTTTTATTTCTGTTGCAATATTCAACCTGTGACACAACTTTCAAATAACTATGTACCTGAAACCCTTAGGTCTCTGGACTCCCCAATACTCTATGTTTGCAAGTGCTTTTCTCCCACAGGAAGTGAACACTACATTGACAAAACTATTCAGAAGCTAGCGAAAGCAGTTTTTGTGTCAGGCAGCATGCTGACAGTATAACTGGTTCTGCAACTCTGCGTCTGTTCGCACATGGCACCAATAATAAAAACTGGGCTGTGTGGTAACATTGTGCTCCCAGACAAATTCCCTTTCATTTTTGTGCTGGCTGGGCAATCAGTTAACACTGGAACCCTGACCTTGGGCAACCCCTGAAAGCCACAGCATGAGATGCAATCTCAGGATAGCTCAAAGTAAAGACTGGCGAAACAAATGGGATTCAATAACAATTCCTTAATTTAGAAAAAAAAATTGGAACAATAACCATGAAATAATAATCTCAGGAGAAATTTAAAAATGGGCCTGCCAGGAAATGGAATGGGGGTCCAACGAAAGGGCGCTGAGGTGAAGCACTAAGTACAAGAGGTCAACAAAGGGTTTCAACATGGAATGACACATTCTATCAGTCAATGTTAACCTCGGACACCTTTCAGATTAAATTCTACGAGCCCCCAGTTTATGAAGTTTAAAAAAATGGCATTTCACACCATAAATAGCCACTTCCATGAATCATTGGCACAGGGTTGGGGGTGGGGATGGATATAAAATAATTTCACATAAAGGAGCCAATTTTAAATAGATCCAATAACTCTTAAAACACTACAGCCATCTGTCATCATGCCATTGACGACATCCAGAATTAACCTCTGCCTTGCCAAGCAAGGCCAAATAAAGTACACCTGCGCTTACCACTCAGTGTAAGTGAGAAAGATTCTGTTACTGAATGTGTGATTTAAATCAAGTTGCTTTTGGCAGCAGGAGACTATTTGAGCTCAATGTCATGTTTCACACATTGCCCCAGATCAGTGCAGTAGTGCATGCACAATATCAAGTTGTTATGGATTCAGAGGATCAGAGGCAGTGGAACAGAACATCAGAAATCAATGTGATACTGAGAGACAAAACAGATCTCTTCAGGTCACAGTGATGACACACACACACGCACATGCACGCGCCTGTCAGATCCACATGGTAATGCCGAATGCAACAAGCAACTTAAGATCAATGAAATGACAGCAAGCATCACAGTCCAAACAATGTGTTTATGTCCAACACGTTAAATTTGCTTGTCACTAGAAAAGATGAGACATGCAGAACATAAAATGATCTCTACTATTTTCACTCAGAAGAAAACATTTTCCAGAGAGTTTTACCAACTCAACTTGGGTCTCCATACAGTGAGCTGAAATTGATAGTGCTTGGAGCAGTGGACAATGAGTTTTGAAAAAGCATCACACTTGCCTACACTTATGTTAAGAGGGTAAAGGGGGAACGACATATGGAGAGATTAAAAGGAGGAGCAAGGTCAGCCTGGAAACACACATAGTAGGTACCATTCTATTCTCACAAATTCATTCAGTCATGTTACCTTTATATCTGTGCAGGTGCATAGGATATTTTGGACTACCAAGATGCTGACTTACAATAATTCATTAATATTCTAAATAATGATTAGCCTGTCATCAAGTCGGAAGACCATATGATAGAGGAGAATTAGGCCATTCTGCCCATCAGGTCTGCTCTGCCATTCAACGAGATCATGAGATCCGAGAATTCTTAACTCTGCTTCCTGCCTTTTCTTGATAACCCTGGATCACTTATAGAGTCATAGAGATGTACAGCAGGGAAACAGACCCTTCGGTCCAACTTGTCCATGCTGACCAGATATCACAACCCAATCTAGTCCCACCTGCCAGCACCTGATCCATATCCCTCCAGACCCTTCCTATTCATATACCCATCCAGATGCCTTTTAAATGCTGCAATTGTACCAGTCTCCTCCACTTCCTCTGGCAGCTCATTCCATACACTTAGCATGCTCTGCGTGAAAAGGTTGCCCCTTAGATCTCTTTTATGTCATTTCCCTCTCACCCTAAACCTATGCCCTCTAGTTCTGGACTCCCCCACCCCAGGGAAAATACTTTGTTTATTTATCCTATCCATGCCCCTCATGATTTTATAAACCTGCATAAGGTCACCCCTCAGCCTCCGATGCTCCAGGGAAAACAATTCAACTTCTCCCTAAAGCTCAAATCCGCCAAACCTGGCAACATTCTTGTAAATCTTTTCTGAACCATTTGCTGATAAAAAAAATGTCTCAGCACAAGGACTCCTAAATCCCTTTGCTGTAGTTTTCTACAGCCTTTCTCCATTTAAATATTATTCAGCTACTTTATGATGTGCCTGCCAAAGCTCATAACCTTTCATTTGTCCACTTGTATTCCATCTTCCAAGTTTTTCCCAACTCACTAAGCTGTCTACATTCCTCTGCAGATTTTGAGTCATCCTCACCACTTGCCTTCCCATCTGTTTTTGTATCATCCATAAACTTGGCAATAGTATACTCATTTTCCTCATCCAAGTTATTAATATATATTACAAATAATTGTGGTGCCAGCACTAATCCACTATTTACAAGTGCCATCTTGAAAATGTCTCCCTTACGCCAACTTCTCAGACTTTGGTGTTGGTGGTACCATATTAGCATGGATAGAGGATTTACTAATTAATAAAAGATATTTACCTTATCAAGCAGTCTAAAGTGTGGTTCCTTATCAAATGCTTTCTGGAAATCCAAATATATTACATCCACTGGCTCCCCTCTATCTATCTATCACGCTACCTCCTCAAAGAACACTCACTGATTTGTCAGGCATATTTACCCTTCATAAAGCCAAATTGACTATGATTATATTATGTATAAAATGCTCTAACATCCTTTCTAATAAACAAAAACATTTTCCAAATAACAGACATTAAGGTAACAGGCCTACACTCACCTGTTTTCTTATTATTCATCTTTCATTTTCGAATAAAGTTGCTACACTGGCAATTCTCCAATCCTCTGACATTTTCCGGAATCTAAGCATTCTTTGAAAATTACTACCAGTGCACCCACCATCACTTGTTACTTCTTATAATATCCTAGGATGCATCTAATTATGTCAAGGGGACCTATCTGTCTTTAGGCCTATTACTTTCCTGAGTACTTATTCTCCAATGATAGTTACTGTATTTATTTCCTCTTCTCTTGTACGTAAAATATAAAATTACTTTGGAATGCTGTTCATGTCTTCTACTCTGAAGACAGATCAAATCCTTTGCCATTTCGTGGTTCTTCAATATTATTTTTCTCACCTCATTCTCTAAATGGCCTGGGTTCACTTTGGACTTTGTCTTCCTTTTCATGTATTCAAAAAGCTCTGTCCACCTTGACATTATTTGCAAGTGTAGCCTAAAAGTTTATTTTCTCTTTTTTTAATTCATCTTTTGATAGTTTTAAAAGCTTTCCCAAACCTCTAGTTTACAACTAATCTTTGCTGTATTGTACATTGCTTCTTTCAATTTGATGTTTCGTTAACTTCCTTGACGAACCATGGTTGGCTTATACACTTCCTAAAACCTTGCTCTCTCATTGGATACATATCTCTTTTTTTAGATTCTCTTTGCTTTTTTTATGCCAGTGTTGGACTGGGGTGGACAAAGTTAAAAATCACACAACACCAGGTTATTGCCTGACAGGTTTATTTGGAAGCACTAGCTTTTGGAGCACTGCTCCTCATCAACCACATCAGGTGGTTGTGAAGAATAAGATCATGCTGACAAATTTATAGCCAAAGGAGTCCAGTGTCATGGAGATGTGATACAGTAAACAATCTTAGAACAAAACTTTCATCTTTTATGATGGATACGCTAGGTCCTGTTCTGTGATATGATTGAGAGTCATAGAGATGTACAGCATGGAAACAGACCCTTCGGTCCAACCTGTCCATGCCGACCAGATATCCCAACCCAATCTAGTCCCACCTGCCAGCACCCGGCCCATATCCCTCCAAACCCTTCCTATTCATATACCCATCCAAATGCCTCTCAGATGTTGCAACTGTACCAACCTCCACCACATCCTCTGGCAGCTCATTCCATACACGTACCACCCCCTGCGTGAAAAAAATTGCCCCTTAGGTCTCTTTTATATCTTTCCCCTCTCACCCTAAACCTATGCCCTCTAGTTTTGGACTCCCTGAACCCAGGAAAAAGACTTTGTCTATTGATCCTATCCATGCCTCTCATAATTTTGTAAACCTCTATAAGGTCACCCCTCAGCCTCCAACGCTCCAGGGAAAACAGCCCCAGCCTGATCAGCCTGACCCTGTAGCTCAAATATTCCAACCCTGGCAACATCCTTGTAAATCCTTTCTGAACCCTTTCAAGTTTCACAACATCTTTGCAGAATTACATTTTATTTTGCTCAAAACTGCATGAATCCATGTAAAACTATACAGAGGATTTGTCAATCTTACATAGCATTGGGACACAGACAGACTTCACACCTATAGTTTAAATACCTGAGATATCTTGAGAATATAATTTAAAACAAGCTCTGAGATTTATGTATCAAAGAACAGAAATCAACATATCCCATTATAAAATATGAAAGTTTTAATCTAATATTGTTTACTATATCGTATCTTCATGACACTGGACTCCTTTGGCTATAAATTCTGTGAGCATGATCTTATTCTCCGCAACTACCTGATGAAGGAGCATTGCTCCGAAAGCTAGTGCTTCCAAATAGGCCTGTTGGACTATAACCTGGTGTAATTTTTTTAACTTTGTTTTTTTCTTAAATTCACTCTCGGGATGTGGGCCCCTCAAATTTCCCAAATGGCAGTCAAGAGTTCACCACATTGCTGTAGATCTGGATTCACATGTAGGCCAAACCAGATAAGCAGGCTAAGATTTCCTTCCCTAAAGGACATTAGTGAACAGTTAGTTGGGTGTCATCAACTATTTTCTTAAATGTCTGCATTGTTCCTCAACCAGCTTTACCACTAATCTCTTTTCCTTGTCCACTCCAGCTCACTCTACCTTCATTCTTTTGTTGTTCCCCTACGTAAGTTTCTGATCCAAAACTCCATCTCTCAAACTGAATGCTACATTCCATCATGTTATGGTTACTGTTCCCTAGGGGACCTTTTACTCTGAGATAAAGTCACTCATGATTAACATATTGCCTTATTTACATGTCCTTGTTATCAAATTTATTCTCTTTCCTTGATTGTAGCTCATACTGAATCTATCAGCAGCTAGCATGGGAGAGCACCAGTCTGTGACTGAAGAAGCAGCTTTTCACCATCGCCTTCCATTCTACCTTTAGGGACAACATTTCTCCGATTGGTCACTTCCGCGAGTGAGGTTTCACCCATGTTTTTGGTGTGGATTTTCCGACAGTCCAATGCATTTTCAGCGCTCATTTAATCTTAAGAAACCATGCTTAGAATTAAAATAAAACCAAATGCTGTAGATCTGGCAGCATCTATGTAGAGAGCGAGAGAGAGAGATAGAGTTAATGTTCAGAGTCTGAAATGAATTCTGTTTTCATTTCAGCATTCTTGCATCTGCAGTATTTTGTTTTTATTTTTGTATTTAGTTTGCTTCATTGCATAGCTTTGTTAAGTTGTAGTAACACTTTTAGTGATGGATGTATCTCTAGCCAAAGGCTCTTTTGTTCATCAACATTATTTTGGCTTGCTTATTATTACTATACTTTCCAAGTAATAACTTCATGTTGTTCCTAACTAAATTTACGATGCCTTCTGCTTTATTTATTCATTCTACAAACTAAAGATCCTCCTGTAATTTATTTCAGAATTCTGCAGGATTGACTATCCACCCAATTTGGTGTCACCACAAATTTAGATGTGATATTTTTGATTCCCAAGTCATTTTTTATTTAGTGATCTTGAGGTAGGGATATGAATTGCCTTGAATCGCTGCAGTCCACTGTGGTACAGGGACACCCAAAGGCCTGTTCAGAAATGATTTCCAGGAGTTTAACCCCACAACAGTGGAGGAATGGCAATATGGTCCCAAGTCACTAAGGGGTGTGGATTGGAGAGGATCTTCAAAATTGTGAACACAGGTCAGCTCAGCACTGATCTTCATGGAATACCACTTTTCACCTTCTGCCATTCTGAAAAATAAAAAAATCCTTCATTCCCACTCTTCATGCTGTCTCTTGAAGCCAAACAGCAATTAATTCTGTCTCTTGTCCCTTGACTCTGGATTTCTGTGTGTTAATCATTAAACTATTACAGAGCACCTACTGCCCTGTTTGGAATGTTGGTTATCAAAGGAATCTCAAAAAAAAATCACATGCAGGCCATTTATTGCCTGTGTTCACAAGTTCTCACGTGTTATATCTGCCTGTATCACAAAGTGACTGCACTTCTACAGCAATTGTTGGCTAACACACCATTTGGAACATCTTGAGAATGGTCTCAGGCCCAAGATAAAGGTAAATTCTTTGTTGAACTGATGCACAAGTCTGACTGTTGTCACTAGATTTTGTCCATGTTTTCTAGCAATGAGAAAATAACAGCCTTAGCCAACAGTATCAATCCAACATGTTAAAATTTTCTGGCACTCATTCCTGAGAGTTCTTCCCCATTAGTAAAGTGAGGAACTGATGCAGAAAAGAAACTCAACAACTGTTGTTTTTTCTGAAGATTTTCATTCATAGTAACAATACTATGTAAATCCTCCAGGTATCAATACTACTCTCTCTATATAAAATACAAAAATAAAACTACTGAATTTCAGCAAACTGTTCATGGTTCCTGATGGTATTCCAACTTCCTCAAATGGAGGTTACATCGAGGGCAAGCGAGACCAGTTTCCAGTTGGTCTTAGCAGTCTGTTCATCCAGTTGCTCGTGTACCAGAGGCCAACTTCTGTTTGTGGAACATCACCTCAGCAGCAAATCAGTGGTATGTAACGTAATGAAATCGAAGAGATTGCTGCGGATTATCAGGCTTTACCTCCTGTTTTCTCTTCTAATGTTGTGCAGGTATATCTCCCCAACTTGAGATATGCAATGGTAGACAACATTGAGCTGAACAATGAAATGAATGACACGAGTTTGCAAGGCTGTTATCGAAGATCTTCAGACTGTTAACCTATATTCAACACGTTCCTGGCAGTGAATCCCTACCAACAAGGTCAAAGTGTCACATAGCATCCATGGTCAATATTTCAGGAAAGAAGTGAAGATAGGATGGCAAGACTTGATGAGTACAGGAGCTGTATTCCACCAGGTAGGATGCGGACTGGTCAACTCTTGGATAGGTGGCTGCCTCAAGGAAGTGGGAGGGCTCAGGACAGAGCCAAGAGAAACTCTGGAAAGAAGGTGAAAGGCCTGAAAACATGGGGAAGACAAAGATCAACAATGATACAAAGCTGATAGATACCATACGATGATGTCCACAGACCTCCAGATAACAATGGATATTTGATGTGTCAGTAAGTTACTGATGTATAACTCCATGTGGAAGGTGAACGTAGAGACAAAATTGATGGTATAGAGTAATATATAAATTTACACAAGACCCAGCGAATATTATTGTGCCTCGATGCAAGCGTTAGGGATATTATTGCACACCGGAGGCCAATTCTGTGACCCAAGGGCAAATATTTTATCATCAACAACCAGAAAACAGAGATAAACAAACTGCTGGCTCAAAGCGCAGAATTCCAATGAACCGATTCAGCTTTCAGTCAGTCTCCTAAAACAGAATTTCTAATGCAAGGCGCATCATTTAAATGTATAATCCCGATTTCAAAACATTTCCTAATTATTACCAGTTTCAAAGCTCACTGCGCTGAGCACTGCCAATTCAGCCCAAGGGCAGTAGGCCGTGTCCCAGATCCTAATCCTTTGCACATTGGTGCTTTCACATAAAATAAAATTCTAACCCTTGTATGTTTCACAGTAAGAGTCAGAGTTGCTTCTATTTAAATTCACTGACAGGATGACTGATTTGCTGAGGATAAAATGGGCTGTTGGTCAGGGTGGGGGTGAGGCTGTGGGGGAAGGGGGAAAATGAGAATACTTTTCATCCTGTGTAGAGATGCGTGGCTTCTGAATGGCAGTGCGTGTAATATGGTTTCAATCCCCATGATGAAACTGACTCTGTAACCGACCAGCAACAAAGTTTATATTGAAACAGCTCTGAGTGGAAGCAAAGACTATATTACACGGATGACTACTGCTAAATGTCCTATTTATAATCCGCATGCTACATTCTGCAAAAATATGTTGATGGACGGATTTTTTTGTTGTTATTTGCTGGACTCTAAGACTGTGCACAGAAAGGCCTGAGGAACTCACATCAGAACTTTGAAAGCTTTCATGTTTCTTTTAAAAATCCATTTTCACAGTTCCACAACCACAACAATATTACAATTCCTGGAACAAGTATATCATTTCCCCCCCCCCACAAACTGTTAATCATAATTCAACTCTTTTGCAACAGACACTTGCTAGTACTTGAACATGGATTATCTTCAACCTTCCCCAGAATTCTACTAACGGAAATCTTTTTTGTCAAGTACCATAACATTCTGTCTGAAAGCCAGATTCTGATGTTTTCCTTATTGTTTAAAGCAGTGAATAATGCAAGTAGTCGTTGTTCATCTACAGTGGTCTTAATAAGCAAATATTCAATTGTAATCGATTATATGATACTGTTCTTAATATGAGTCTCAGCAGGCTACGTACAAAAGAGAAAGATGGGTTAATGATAAATTTTCAACAATCGTTTGTACACAGCATCTTCATCTGAAGTCCAAAGGTGCTTCTAATAGGAACGTAATTGAATTATAGTTGACACCAAGCCAAGGGAGGAAAAATTGCCATAGTTAACAATGACCAAAGGTTGGTAGAAGATAATTTTCTAAAGGACTTCCAAGGAAGATGGATAGATAGAGATAGTGAGGGGGAAGATTAATGATGCTTTAGGGATGTGGCCCTAAATAGATGAAGGCATAATCCCCAATGATGGAGGAAGTGAAGCAAGGCGGAGAGTGGGAGGGTGGGGAAGTTGTATTGGGATGCATTACAGACCAGGGCTAGAGAAATTGAGAATTCTCAAAGTAGGAGGTGGTAATCAAGATTATTGATGCAGGATAGTGGGTGGTTCAGTGAAGATGTGAAAAGGATGAGAATTTTGAAATTCAAGAGTTTGGGGAATCAGGAAAAAAACATTTCACTGAGCAAGTGCAGGAATGTTGAGTGACTGGAACTTGGTGCAAGTCTTGTTATGAGACGAGGTTGATGGGCACAAACAAGATTTTGAACAGCGTGTGGGTTACAACGGGAGTGCACTTGGGCCATATGTCAAGTGGTGGAAAGAGACAGTCTTTACAAAGGACAGCAGCATCAGAATTGAGAATTCGAGTCGCACTTAAAAATGAATGTCTCTTTCTGATTTGCCTTTCAGTTTTGCCAAAATTAAAGCTGTTGAAGGTACTTGTGTTTTCTTCCCAGAACGAACACACCAAAGCAGATCATTCAAAATACCTGTCACAATTCCCATTTTACAAATGACTTCACTTCCAAAGAACTTAATTTGTTTGTGAACTATTCGGGATGCCCAGACATCAAGGAGGGCATTACTTTGCACAGAACTGCAGCAAGATAATCAGTCACACTACTTCAAGTAATTGCACGCAAAATATTTTGGAATAGCACTATATAAATGAAAACACTACTTCATACTCTCTCTCATTTGCTTCCTCAAAAAAGCCTCCAGAATTAAATTATAGCTTGGACATCTGGTGTAATTAAGAACTACTTCTGTGCTGATAAAGATAATTTATTTCACATTAGAAAAATAACCACAAAAATATGACAGCCAAGCATCAGGCAGATTTGCTTGAAGTCTTCAATTAGAAACATTTTTTCCGAGCCTACTTAATTGCTAAAACTTAATTAGATGCAACATGAAAATCAATGAAACACTCGAGAGCTTTGTTTATTTTAAGTGCATATCCTGGTAACGGTAGAGCTTTTGAGGCTGTTTAATTGACACTACAAAATTTGCTCAGCTACATATATGGTCAGTAGTGGAAGAGCTTAACACGTTTAATGGGAATTTTATCCAGACAGTGTTCTGGGCGATAGTAAAAAAAAATGACATTGAAAACAATCTCCACCAGTTCTCGGTTCATTTGGAATGTTTCTGCCCACAGTCCCCCAACTTGAGAGGAGGCCAGTTCACAGAAAAGACAGGTTTCATATTTATACAGTGGGATGACATGAAGTCATGGAAGACAAAAGTGCTCTACCATCAATGGAGTTACTTGTAAGGTCAGAAACATAGCAACCAATTTGCACACAGCATAGTTTAAGGAATGGAGGATGTTTTAATAATTTGACACTGCAAAGAAAATAATCAGAATGTTTTCACGTTCCACGTAGTTATCTCGTTAGTGACCAACCCCAGGTCCTGATATTAACCTTCTCTTTGGAGCAGATGAACGTGTTGACTGCAGGAAGATTGCAGTTTTTCAGCGTTAGCCCTTCTTCCATTGGGTTAGTGCAGCCTATTAATCTTAATTTCAGGCCTGTATGGAACATCCCTTGAGAAAATGAGACTGGGCACGAAGTCTGCTATGTCTCAAAAGGTGGATACCCATTACTATCCACTGTCAGCCTTGATTATGGTTCTTGCAGGTACATGACCCACTTTGTTCTAGGCATCTCTGATGCTCCCTGAAATCACACTTTTGTTATGGTTTAGCATGAATAAGTGGTCACTCAAATAAGCGAGAGCACGACTGAGCAATAAGACAATATCAGGTGCAAAGGAAGGATCTTTATTGCTAAGAAATTGTTTAGTTTTTTCTAAAATATCAAAATTCTCAACTTTGTTACTTTGGCCATGAAGTAACAAATGCTCCAAGAGTCGCAGAAGCAATGCAAACAGTGTTCCAGTTAGCAGACAGTACCAAATGCCTGCCACTTGCAGTTGATGTTCTTACTGCAAGACACTCTCAACGTGATCAAATGTTGCTTGTCAACATCTGTCAGTTGTACAACAGTAGGATAAAGAGTATTGGAAATAAAGGTAAAGAAATAAACAAACTGAATACTGTTAGTCTTGAGGATAGGTGGACAGTTGGCAAGTGCAACAGTGACGCTGCTCTAAGTAGACTTCAATGACTGATAAGAACGAACTACAAATTCCCAGAACTGGAGCACGCCATTTAAGGAACACAAAGAGAATGAGATGAGAAAAACCTCAGATAGTTTGTCATTTTTTCAAATCACTACTCATTTTGTTTCCTCTCTATCCTTACTTATTCTAGTCAGAAACGCGGAGACATACAAGTGTCAACACATCCATTTCGATTCTAAAATACATTGTGACAACTGATGCTGGCTAAAGCCCTTCGTACTGACAGCTCAACACGTAAACAGGTAACCATAGTAGACCACTTGGCCTTTCGAGCCTGCTCTATCATTTAATAGGTTCATGAGCTCAGCAAAAGTAGATAACAGTTCAAACCCTTGTACAAATCTCATAAGAACACCAAAGGGCGAAAGTGCAATTTTGCCCTCCTGCCGATTACTTTAAGTAGTATCCTGAAACATCCCTCCTTTGTACATCTAATGTATCATCTTGGTTCAGTTGATCAATATTCTTGGCCCAAAATACAATAAAGTCCCAAAAAACAACAATGCTTGTAAATGACCAGACAATCTCTTTGAGCAGTATTGGTTGAGGGACAGGTGTGAGCCAGCAATCATGGAAAGACATATCTTCTCTCCTTGATGCTGTGCCATGGATGCCAACCCAAGTAGGCTGATGGGGCCTCAGTTTATCATCTCCTTGTAAAGATGGAACTTCTGACAGTGTAGCACTCCCTTGTTACTGCACTGGGTGCAATGGATGGAACTATGGATCTTAAACCCTTGGCCTTTGAACTCAGAAGTGAGAATGATACCAGCTAAGACAAGATTGATATTTTGTGGTGTTGCATTGGCCCCCTTTCCTAGTGCCTTCATTTAAGTGCCTCAGTGAGTACAATGGATTCTTTAACCAAAATTCTTGAAAAGCAAACCATGACTGCATAGCATGTGTTGCTGTGCTTAAGACAATATCTTATTTATGTCCTCATTGCTGTTCTAACATCTTTCTTCCTCTTTCTCAAGACAGTGACGCTTTGATGCCGGAGTATCGGTCAGTTTCTTGCGCTCATTGTTTGACTGTCGATCCTGGCAGTGAGTGGTGTTAACCATTTAACGATTGGGGCATGATGCTGCATTTGACCCCATGGCTAACCATTACCCATACTTTTAAACTCTGACTAGCTGTGGTTGGATAACAAGCAGGGGCTGGAGTCTGGAATAATCTTCCATTCCTTATTTCGGATGTTCTGGGTTTAGATGCAGCATCTGGTCTGATCTGACAGCAAACCTAGAGTAACAGCAGCTTTCGTACACAGCAACTGAACTGGTAACTCAGACACTGAGGGGGAAAGCTGACTGTGTAGGCCAGGGGAGACATAATGCCAGTGTTAGGTGGGTGCACTCATCAGCAATTTAAGTAGTTTTGCAAAATAGTTGCCCTTTCTTCTTTCGTGACTGTGGTAAGAATTTATTGCTCATTCCCTTTGAACCAAGTGTTTTGCTTAGGTCATGTCAGAGGGCAGTTCAGAGCCAAACACATTGATGTGGGTTAGGAGTCACGTGGTTGGACTATGTAAGGCTGACAGATTCAAACACAGAGAATGCTGGATAAACTGCACAGGGCTGGCAGCATCTGTGAAGGCAGAAACAGGGTTAACATTTCAAGTCTGGTATGACTCCTTCAAAACTGGTGGATGAAGCTGGAGTGATTTCCTGCCTCAAAGAGAAATAGTGAATCAGACTTATTTAAAAAAAAAATCAACAATCAATAATAGCTTCATGGTCACCATTACTGAAACTAGCTTTAGATTCCAGATTTATATTCAGAAGTAAATTGAATTTAAATTCCACCAGCTGTTGCGGATGGTTTTTGGATCTGTAAAAGGCAGAATTGTTGCTTGTACTCTGCCTGAGGGGACAGCTCAATGAGTTAAATGATTGATTGCTATGCTTCACGTGGAAGTCTGGGTGTCCACCCCCACCCTAGATTGAGATGAAGAGCTAAATGGCTTGCATTCTCATAAGCTGGAGTGCTGTTGGGAAAATCTGACAAGCTGGGCTGCTGCCACACTATGTTAAGCCATACAAATAGACAACCATGCCCAAATGTACTGCATTAAGACCCTGAAGGAGTGAGGGTGTGTTTGGCATTGTGGATAGAACATACAATCAATTTTAAAAAAAGACTTCCAAACATTTTGCGATGCTGCATTCCCAAATATAGACTTCCATTTCCTTTGGTTGGCTCACTCTGAACAAAGCATCAAATTCTTCTACAAATTCATCTGGTTGGAATATCTTTACTATTGCAGAGAAAGCCAACAGTGCAATGCTGAAAACAAAACTCTCTTGCAGGAATGTATAGAGCTAGAGTAAATGATGACAGGATATTTCCCCTTCTGGAAAAGTCTAAGACCAGGGCTCATAGTCTCAGAATGAAGAGATGCCGATTTAAGACGGAGATGTGAACAGCCTAATCCTAAACCTATTTCTTATGAACTCAGTCTAAAGTGCACGTCAAACTCTGAACCTGCATTTCTGTCTCTCCTTGTTCTTGATTGTCCTGTAAATGCACTATACAACAAGGCTGGGATGGTCCTCTGAACTCACCCCAAGCTCTATGTTTCTATCTCAATAGGAATCTAGTGTCTCCTCATCTCTTTCAATTTTCCACCCAAAAACAGCATCCAACTTCTTTGTTAAAGTTCCTTTCCTGTCTTGGCCACCCTGCAATTGGGCCATGGGCAATCAGACACTTCAAAGGGTTAAACACTGTTGGAATAGTGAAAGAAAAACTTTACAATCAAACAAATTTTGCTCAAGAGTACAGTAACTTATTTACAAGTAGGTTTTACATTAGTTGCCAAGGCTCGAAAATTGAACACAGTCCTGGAATAAGGATGATGGCAGGCCTCATGAATCTATGAAGCCAGAAGACAAAATCCCCTGTGAGACTGAGATTCTTAAGTGGCTTCGCTTTAAGTATTTTACACCGAGTCAATGTGAATTCAATCTCATCTTGGGTATTCCTTCCTCAAAGGGAAGAATCAATCCAGAGCAATAATCGCTCTACGTAGGCACTTCAGTATCTCTAAATCTCCTCTTACTTTTTAGTATCGCATTCACACATAAAAAGTTACATTCATTGTGACAGATGAATATGTCTTGTTGTTGATGTCTCCCCAAGTCCAGCACGATAGTGTAAATATCAAGCTGTGGGTCGCTACATTGATTCAAGAGGCCTTGAAGTTCAAAAAGGCGAACGACAATGAACAATAGTCTATCGAGCAACAACATACAATTCGCAACAAAGAACTGCTTAACTTCATACTGATAACCTCCCTTCTTCTTCCTGTCCTCTTCTGACTGTACATTTAATCTCATTTTGCAAGGCGACAATATTTAGCCTTGCTTGTATTGAATGTTGCTTCCTCGCTGATGAATGAAAACGGCATGAGCAGGAAGTCAGAGGCTGGCTGTTTCCCTGGCAGCAATTCTTTGCATGTTTCCTCACTGGGATCTGCTTTGCACGCATTGGTGATTGAGCCTGTCTATTTTTGGATGCTGTCCATGGCAGAAAGAAAACGCACAACTTTCAAAAGAAAGCAACTATTTGATAAGAGTTGCTGAATTCTTGTCATTTGTGTTTCATCTTCTGTGAAATACAAAACAAGGACAGGAGAAAATGAACACACTGGGAGCTGTGGTAGCCCTGACTTAATATTTCCATATAGCCAAATGGAAGTGGATTTTAAACAGATAATTTTAAATGATCAGAGGATGAATGATGTTCAACTCTATGTCAGGACTATTCAATGACTGAGGTGTGTTGATCACTCTGGCTTGCTGGTGTCTGGACGTAGTCACAGCAGTTCACCAGCTGCAGGATGAGAATTTGGAGGAAGCAAATGTGCATTTCCACAGCATGCAGTCGAAAAAAAGATGTGCCAAAACCACCTCCTGATGCCTTGTTGCAGTGGAAGTTATACTGTGGTCAAAGGGTTCAAATAGCAGAAGCCAACCAATTTAAAACCCAGGGGGAAACATTAAGAGGGAACTAATTAGTGCAGCTGACTTAGTGAGAAAAACTGTCTTAACACATAACTAAGTTGAAGAGGCAAATCTATCTTCTCTGAAAGGAAAGACTGGAATGATTGTTGAGCTGATGGCTCGGTGGGATTGATTTCATACTGACAGTTTTCCCTGAGCTGAGAGCCTGTGAAAATGATGACTTTACACTGACCTTTCTTCATGCAGGCTTGCATGGAACGTGCACAGCAGGTACTACTGAATGCAACATTCGTCAGGCGTTAGATATTACTGGGTAAGCTATGAGTGATGTGATTGATAAATATTAGAACCATGACCATACCGATTGGCTCATAGATCCAAGAGAACCTCAAGACAATATTTATAACTAAGCCTTGCTTATTCCAAATGTTGTTTATTTTACACTTCCAAATGTTAATTCATTCCCATCTTCTGCTGAACAGTATTATTCCAGCCTCTCTCATCCATCATCACTCCCAATTACTCGATGACAGGGAAGAGTAAAATCAGAAAATTATGCCACAAGTGCTGGAAAGTCTGTTAGATGGTGAAAAACCCAACCAGTAATATAATAGGACCCTGCCGTGGTTGTACTCCTACTGTTGGATTGGGAGGCCCAAGTTTAATCCCACCTGTTCCAGCTATGTATAATAACATCTCTGAACAGGTTGATGAGAAAAGTAGGTATAAGATCTGATTGTACATTAATCACAGGTTGAAGAGGTGCCATCTGAGGCTGGGGAGGTATTTTGCCATGTTATAGGTTGACCAGATTGCCAGGAGCTGATGGCACCAATCTAAACAAGGAGGGAAACTGTTTTCATTTAATCACATCATGGGGCCTGGGCAGAGGGAACTGAGGAAAGGGGACAGTTTTCAGACATCGTCCCACCACTATGCCTCTGACTGCTCGAGATTGGAGCAATTGAAGACAGTGACTAATGTTGAACATAAACTAACTGGGAGAGAAAATATTGGTCAGTATTCAGTACTGAATACCTGAATTCAGTACTTTGCACGTTGTGGGGGTGGGGGTGGGGGGGGGGGGGGTGGTGGGTGGTGGCGGGGGGAGAGCTGTGGGAAAGAGTCTTCAGCAGCAATGAACCATACCCATTGGACAGGTGGAGAAGTTCAGAGGATCAAGCATCAATCAGATAGTTCAATACTTCACTGTAGGCTGTCCGTGTTATCCAGAGCCCTGCCACTCAACACCCACTGAGTTGCAGAACTTTGCTGAAGGCTATACAGCCCATAGGAGCTGCACTGGTGAAAAGGTGAGTGCTTTTGTTTTTGGTTGGGTGGGGGGCTGCCAGCATGAGGAAGGGATGGCGGTGTGTTCAGAGGGTGGGGAAGCAAAGGCAGGTGGGGTGGGCTTTCTGCTCCTTACCCGTGGCCCCAAACTACTCTCAGTGTGACAACTCGGCATGTAGGCCGCACTGGTTTCTCTGCTGGAAAGCTGGCACTTTTCATACCTACTGGGAAGGCAGGTAATGAGCAGATGATAGGGCTCTGATGAAGTCCCTTAAAAAAACATCAACTGATTACTTGAGGGTCTGTATTAGTGTTAGGTCGGGAAATTTACCCAGGGATTTCCTGCCCAGCATTTGAGTGCAGGGCCGGCAGGAAAGGGGAAGAATATTACGTCAGTGCCAGTCTACTCAGTTATTTGCCCATTCCATTGGGAAGGAAGGGACAATATCAGCCCACAAGTCTTAGTTTCAAATCAAATATACAGACATTTTAAAACTGGGCATTGGTCTTCTTTATTTGCTGATCAAGGAATAATTATCTCCAGTACTGATCCTGGTAGATCACATTGAGAAGAATCCAGACTCATCACTCTTCCTCACCTGACCCCGTAGTTCTTAAGTGAGGTGCCCTCAGGACATAGGTAGGTGCTGCATTTTGGAATGCAAATTTGGCCCCTATTATGTAACAGAGGCCAGAGAGTGTATTAACTTAGGTCTGAATGGGGAAGCTAGCAGGACTTAACCATCAGTTGACTTAAAAACGCAGAAGCAACAAAATGAACAGCATTTGATTAAGGGGCAAGGATGAGCAGGAGCACAATAATTTGGGGCCTCCCTCGTCCTGGATTCCCCGTCTTCTTCCGACACCCTCTTGCCATCCATGTGCTGATGGCAAGCCTTCATTCAGTGCCAGTAAGTAAGCTTGTGTATCTTCAGCTGGCCACAGCTGACTTGCTTTCTCAATTCCAGCTTCATACCCACTTCATACCCACTCTCCTTGACTGCCACAGAGAGATCAACACTTTACCAATCTTAATCATGTGTGTGTTCAGTGATGGAGCATTCACAACTCTGTGAGGTATGCCAAAGGTTCACAATCTTTTGAATGAAGAACTTTGCCCTCATCTCATTGTGGAATGATTAGACCCTTATTCTGAGGCTATGCCTCAGCATTGTTGATTTCCCAGCCAGTGGAAACAAGCTCTCACTGTCAACCCCACCTGTTGCTCAGTGGAGACAAGATAGGAAATCAGTCCTGACTGTGAGAAATGAAGCAGCAGCCTGGGCGGCATGGTGGCTCAGTGTTAGTAATGTTGCCTCAGAGCACCAGGGACCAAGGTTCTATTCCAGTCTCAGGCTATGTGAAGTTTGTGTATTCTCCCCATGTCTTTGTGGATTTCCTCCAGGTGCTCCAGTTTCCTCCCACAGTCCAAAGATGTGCAGGTCAGGTGGACTGGCCATTGGAAATGCCGAGTTACAGGATAGGGGGTTGGGTCTGGGTGGAATGCTGTTCGGAGGGTTGGTGTGAACTCAACAGGCCAAATGGCCTGCTTCCACACTGTGGGGATTCTATGACTCGGCAGGGTATGTTATCTACTCCACTTTCTCTCTACATTCTCACACTTATCTCTTATTTTCTCTCTACTCTTCCAAGATGCTGGCTGCATCACTGACAGTTATATCCGTCCATCTTTTTAGAATTGCATTGTGAGATCACCTCTCATTTTTCTAAACTCTGGAACGCAGAGGCCTAATTTATTTAGCCCTCATCCCAAAGACCAGCCTCATGAAGAGTCACTTGCTTTCTGTAATGCAAGTAAATCCTCTTTTAGACATGGAGATCAAAATCGCAAACAATACCGTTTGATTTAAAACTTTAAAATTCACCCTTGTAAAATCATAAATAACTGACACTTCAGCTAGCATTTTGTATTGCAATGTAATGACTATTGGCAGATTGAAGACAACAGACAATTTGATAAAAGAGCAAAACTATTATCTAAAGATGCTGTGATCGCAACACAATGCTGAAGGTTACTCATACTTTTATTAATAAGGTCAGACAAAACATTCTCCCTTTGGCAGGGACACAGCCTGTAGATAAGCTGGTAACTGTTACTCTTCGATTGTGACAGCACTTCAATATGAAAAGGATCTATACGGTGACCACTGGCCCATCTTTTAGTCACTCAGAGGGTATTAAGTGTTTCATACTGAAGACTCACTGAAGGCAATGTGATGCCATGGAATTGGTCATCCAAGAGATCTGTACGATAGGAGGCTTGTTTAGGAGACAGAATAGAGCTTTATCAGATGCTTTATTCTGCCACCATTATATATATATTTTATATATACACACACACACACACACACACACACACACACACACAAACACAAACACACACAGTAACAATGAAGTTAAAAACCACACAACACCAGTTTATAATCCAACATGTTTATATGGAAATCCTAGCATTTAGAGCTCTACTCCTTCATCAGGTAACTAGCTAGTATTGTTGGACTATAACGTAGTGTTGCCTGATTTTTAACTTTGTCTTCCCAGCCCAACACCGGCACTTCCACATCATGACATTAAGAATGACCTTGTATATACAACTTGCCTACTCCTTATACATAGTCTCAATTTTAAACATTTAAGTGCAAATTATCAGCAACTACAACATGACATTTAATAACTGAGGTAGCGGCCTGAATATTCCACACAACCATCAACAGATTGCCACTAAACTTGAATTTTCGTGACATGACCCTGCTTGAGTTGGGAGAGGACAAGATCCATTGCCCCTTTTCCAACACTAGCTGCTGTACAGGGAGTTTCAAGGTCCAGCTCGAATGTTAGTGAATGGATGGGCGGATAAGTATATGGCGGATGAGCTGAGGTAGACAAGGTGCAAAAATGAGTGAGCATGACATGGGCAAGTGGATGATCTTCGAACCCAATGCTCAGTTATTTCATTTGACAAGCATTATAAGTCATTGACCAAAATATATTTGGCCAGGTCAGGTTGAACAGGTAGTCTGATCAGGAATGTGTCACAGCAATCATAGCATCCCAATAGTGTGGAAGCAGGCCATTCAGCCCATTGAGTTCACACCAAACCTCGGAAGAGCAACACACGCGGACCCAACCTCTACTACCCGATCCCCATAACCCTGCATTTCGTATGGCTAATCCACCTAACCCAAGACATTCCGATACACAACAAAATTTTGCATGGCCAATACAGCTAACCTGCACATTTTGGGCTGTGGTAAGAAACCGGAGCAACCCCACTTTCCAGCTTTCTCCCCATAACCTTTGATCCACTTGGCAATTAAGAACTTATCTGTTTTAAATTTACTCAATGACCTCGCCTCCTTCTGTGACAATTAATTCCACAGATTCACCACACTCTAGTTGAAGAAGTTTCTTCTTATCTGCATTCTAATGGGTCTTCCCTTTACTCAAGGCTGTGCATCTCTCCTGCCAATGGAAACATCTTCCCAACGTCCACTCTGTCCAAGCTGCTCAATATTCTCTAAGTTTCAATTATATCCCCCGTCATTTTTCCAAACTCCACCAAGTATAGTCCCAGAGACCACAAATATTCCTCATACGTTAAGCCTATAGGTCCCATTATACCAAGGTTGGGGGGGGCCTGGGCCAGTATCAGTACCCAGGTCTTTGATTTCTGTCCCTGCCCTTAGTCCCAACATACATGCGTGTAGTTTCTGACAATCTACAGACGAGCAGATTTGGCCCACAACATTACATTTGGCATTAACTTGCAACCACCAGTATAAAATACAGTGTTTATGTTTCAATGAAATTCTTTTTGATACTTTGTCCAATCCCTTTATAATTAAACTTATACAATGTGCACGTAAGAGAAAAAACTTTACTTAGTCCCTCTCACAACTACAGGATGTCAATGTTTTATAACCAATTAATTGCAACTGTTAAAATCTCAGAAACATGGCAGTCAATTTGTGCATAGATTGGGTAATGTATTGAATGAAGCCTGCATGATAATCCAGGGAATATAACTCCTTGACAATTATACCTGAGTTAACAAAGAATGAAAACTGAGATCAAAAAACAGAGCATTCTAAGAGTCTAATTGGCTCACTACAGTCTTTTAGGGATGGAAATTTGCCATCCTCACCTAATCTGACCTCCATGTGACTACAGTCCAAGAGCAATTTGATTAACTCTGAACAGGCAGCAGTCTTCAAGATAATTAGTGACTGGTAATTAACATTGTCGGTGTTGATGGATAAAGCAGTCAGAAAATGAAAAGAAAATAAACAATGAAAACAAAATTGGCACTCTTCTATTTCAACAATCTGTATTCTCCCCATCTCTGATTCAAGAACACAATTTGACATTATGACTGTTCACGTTAAAAAAAAAATCACAAGGTACTTAGAGTCACACAACGTGCCGACCACACATCCCAACATGATATGTCTCATTTACCAGCATTTGGTTCATACCCCTCTAAACCCCTCTGACTCATGTGCCCATCCAGATGCATTTTAAATGTTGTAATTGCACCAACCTCCACCACTTCCTCTGGCAGCTCATTCTATAGACGCACCACCCTTTGCATGAAAACGTAACTCCACAGGTCCTTTTTAATTTTTTTCCCTCTCACCTTAAACCTATGCTCTCTAGTTGTGGACTCAACCACCCAAGGAAGTCAACCTTGGCCATTCACCCTATCTCTGCCCCTCATGATTTTATAAACCTCCATAAAGTCACCCCTCAGCATCTGACACTTCATAGAGATGTTCAGCCAAAATGGGATATCAATATAAGAACAATTTAGGATTGTTGTCAATATCCACCGCTTTGCTTCCTGGCCCAAAGCAGAGTACGATCCTGGACGATGCCATATGCGAATAGGCCATTCAGACAAGACCCCCCATTCCTTGAGATCATGGCCAATCTACAAGTGAGCCCCATATGAGGGACATGGGCCTTTGCCCCATATTTACCTTTGTTCACTTGCAATGAGGTCCTCCTTCACATATGCATGATGTCATCACAATCCCGCATGCAATTTTAATATGACGCCTGAGTGAAGAAACTCAACCAAGGCAAAGGTTAAGCATGCCCACCAGAAGTTGAAAAGCTTAAATGCTTTCCTTATGTGGCCGGGATCAAGAGGAGCATTTATCCAGGCCCTATTGTAAGCCTACGTTTCCTTGGGCCCATTCGCAAATCAGAATCCTCAGAAACACGCAAGGGTTCATGCAGTTTTCTGCAATTCAGTTTGGGTTAGAAATAGATCTGCAGACCACGAACACGATAGAGGCTGTTATAACCTGTGAGGAGGGGGACTTTTAAACCCCTTCGACCAGATGCAACAAATTAAGTTTTTCTTAGCCTCTATTTGCACTTAATTTACATTGTCACTAGATCAGAATGAAGGAGCCAACTGCAAGGTTTCCTCAAAATGGAAAAAAAAAAGGAATTCTATTGCCTACTAACCAAGAAAAACAGAGAAATGCACCATCAAACCCAGCTATAATGCTCAGGAAGTAAAGAGTGGCTGGTCAGAAAACCAATACCAAGATTGGCAATTTAAGAAGTTCTTAAAGTCCTCAACTCGTTATAGTTGAACCTGAGACCACAGTTGTTTAGTCGATGCCTTGCTCCCCAAGTAGCTGAGACAATCTAGAAACCTTGAGCTCTCAGTGAATGGATGCTTCTCTGACTTGTCTTCTCACCTGTGTTGGTTGAGATGTTCAGAAGGAAAGAGAGAGAGAACCTTCCAGTACTTGCCGTTACCAATCCATTTTCCTTCTCTCACACTCTGCTAATCTGGCAAGCATCTACTGAAATATGGTTCATTTGTATATTCCCACATCCAGCTCCATTACCTTTCCAAGCTTGATACCACAGGCAAATATTTTATGAACAGTTTGTACAATTTTTCACACAAGTGTAAACTAAAAGAGGTGACAGGGGTTTCTTGATGCACGATGGTTCGAGTGTCTTTATATAAAATGGTAAGTTCAGGTCAAACAATTTTGCTTTTTCCCCCAGACTGAGACAAGGTCAGAAAATAAATCTGCAGTCAGGTATTTACTGCAGTAATTTAAGTTCTTGTTTCTCTTGCTTTTATAACCACAGTCCACATAGTTCTCAGGTATTAAAAACAAGTGATGGAAGTTAAAAATTGATTATCTATATTTTACCACTATTGTGACAACTTAGATTAGATTCCCTACAGTGAGGAAACAGGCCCTTTGGCCCAACAAGTCCACATCGACCCTCCGAAGAGTACCCACCCTGTTCTCTGACTAATGCACCTAAAACTACAGGCAATTTCTCAGGCCAATTCACCTGACCTGCAGGTCTTTGGACTGTGGGAGGAAACCGGAGCACCTGGAGGAAACCCATGCAGACGCAGGGAGAACGTGCAAACTCCACACAGACAGTCACCCAAGGCTGGAATTGAACCTGGGACCTTGGTGCTGTGAGGCAGCAGTGCTGACCACTGAGCCACCGTGCCACCCTGCTAACCACTGAGCTAGCGTGTGAAATCGGTCCAGATCTGATTACTTCAGCGAGAGATTCAAACTCACCTCACTCACCTTATAGAGATTGCCTAGAATTCAAATTGGAACCTTTGTCCCTTTCATTTTCCATTTTGTTGCAGCTTATCTCTGCTCTGCCAGCTCTCCTGTCCTGAAATTACTCCCACCCTAGCAATTGGCAGGCATTTAATAATATGCCCAATTTCTGCCCCTTCCTTTAACAGTCATTGTAAATATGTCAGATAATATTGTTAAGTATTCCTTATCTTTTTCATGTGCCAACCATCTGTGTTTGGGCACCAGTCTGCAAGTCTCTGTTTGAGAATTAAAAACAGCACATATGGGGCTCCTCCTGTTGCCAGCATCACTCTGACTGCAAATCCCAACCTGCAAGTAACTCTGGGTAAAGAGACATCCTCAGGAGTGCAGGAATTTTTCTTCCTGGTACAAAATGGAATGTAGGAATTAATTACACGAGTAGGTGCTGCGCTAGAACTGGAAGCAGAGGTCAAGGATGGGATAAGATTGACAGTCACTTTGACTAAATTGAGTGGTCAAGTCAGCAATTTCGAGGGAAACAAAAGACCAAGAGGGAAGGTATTGTGTTGCAGAGGGAGGAAGGCATTCTCACGCTCTGGAGGGTATTAAAAGGGAAGTAAGTGTGGAATGCTCAAATGGATTAGGAGTAGAGAGATGGTAGAAGGAAGTGCCACTTGAACTGGTCAAAGGGTGTGGGGGGTTTTGATAAAAATACCATTGAGAGTCAACAATATTGAGGGAGGAGAGCAAGAAACTTCTCTGTAATAGTGAGGAGCAGCAGGACAGATAGAAGTTGAGCCTGAACCAGTGACAGGCAGTTAGGGGCTGTAAGAAAATAAAACTCAAATTTCCTTTTGTTTTTTTCCCTTCTATCAACCACCCCTAGATATCCTCTCCATTGTTTAAGGTAGTTAATCAGTGCGCATTGTCAATATAAAAATTTTGTATCCAGTCCAATGAGGAGTAAGCTAACACTTATACCTGATGGATAGTGGCCCTGACTGACCTCGTACTCAGTAGAACTAGCTTCAATTTGCTATTTTACTTTTAGAAAGAACTTGAATTTTTATAGTAACTTTCATAACCATACGGTTAACAAAATAATTTTGCTGTGAATTTGAAGCGTAGTCACTCCTTGTTGGAAATTTTCATGAAATACTCGCAAATGCCAGTGAAGGGAGGTCTGTAGTAGGATAAATAATGATCAGGGTATCAGGGATAACTCACGTGCTCTTCTGTGAATAGTACCCCAGATTGTTTATCAGACAGCTGTACAGACCAACAGGGCCTTACTTTAAGATGTCATCGAAAAGACAACACCTCCAACAAGACTCCCTCTGTACCACACTAGCACAAAGTCTAGAATATCAAACTGGATTGAGTGCCAAAATCCTGCAGTGGGACTTGAACCTGTCTGTTTCTGACAAACAGCTACTGCTGACCCAATGCTGGCACTAATTTTGGCTATCCAAAAGATCCTGACTGACAAATGGAGTTGAATTTGCATGTATAACTGTCATGGAAAATAAGCAGCATTCTTGAAACAAATTTGGCTGGGTGGCTAGGCTTATGAAACGATTTGAGTTTTCTCTGTTGCCTCTGGGTCAAATCGAGATCGTAGTGGTGTAGGACTATTCTATGCTTTTTCATTTCAAAAAGGAGGCTCCGTGAAGGAACAAAAGTTTGACCCACATTAATTTGGATGAGTAAAATTGCTAGGCTCCCCTTACAATAACTCGTAGAATGGTCAGTGTTACTAGGCTTTGAAAAGTAAGCACTGTCCCAGAGCACAAATGGATGGCCTTCGGATACCACTGAGCCATCTTACTGGGTCAGAGTACACGGTGCTTTCTGTTCCACCCAATATTGTGCATGCCTGATGTAGCTTTTTATCATGATTGGTAAACAGCTTGCCTAAATTTTAAAAATTAACAATTAGACCAGGAACTAATAACAAAAGAAAGCAAGTTGCTTTATACAACACCTCATCAAATATTGGACATAGCAAAGTGATGAGAGAACCATCAGCTCCAAACCTATGATAATAAAACTCTAAGTCAATTTATAGGACAAAAGAAAACTGAAAACGTACAATAAAGGGTTTGCACTGAACTGAGATGTATGGCATTTTCATCTTCAACATACAGCATATGGAGGGGAAGACTATCATTACATCACTGATTCCATACTCAAGGAACAAAAACATGAGCCTACACAAGTCCTCATTTCTTATTGCATTCTTGGGTTAAGAAATTAACTTGAGGGAAATAAAATCAGGGTCAGTCTCCCTCCTTCTTGCAACAGCACCACCCCCACTTCCCCACCTCCAGCTGAACATTACAGCAGTTATTAATTTGCTTTGAGATGTGCAGAGTTCATGAAGGCTGCTACACAAGCCCAATTCCCATTTTCTTCATATTTGCACTGCATCATAACTCGGTCACTTGGCATTCCTCAGCCTCAAATGGCAGCTGACTGAAGGAATGAATCCTGGAGCAATTCACGGATCTTTCACTTCCATCAATAGCAGAAACTCACTGGGCACTGAGAAAAGATCTTGACAGAATGATTGTAAATGAAGCTGTTACGTTCGAGTGGTCAATGTGAAGGCCAAGACTATCTGGCAGTTTGGGGGGTGCAGCATCAGTTTATAATGGTCTAATATTTCTCAATGTAACGGAATGTCTTCTTTACTCTCACATGTAACATATGCGCTTCTGCAGTTCTGTAGGTGACTCGAAATCATTGTTTTCCTCCATGTGGATATTGCAATGACTTAATGAGGTGTGACTGTCCACAAAACTAATGATCCTACTCCTTGCAACCAAAGTATTTCATTGGATGTACATAGGGACAAATAATTACTTCCCTCAGTCGAAGGTTCAGTTCATGAGCCTTTAATGTAACTACTAACATGCACATGCACCTTTTGCAAAACTAGGTATCAACAATAATTTCTGCATTGGGAGGCACAGATGATTAAAAAGTGAGTTTTTGTTCAGCAGTTAACATGAGAATCCAGTGTGAAAACAGTTAAGATAAAAATAACAGTCCTTTCCTCCCCATAGCAGACTTGGAACATGTGCACCTTGCCATATATTAAAGACTCAGGCATGCAGCTGATGTGTAATATTCCTACACAGGACAAAATCAGACCCAAGACACATTATTGCAATACATTTCTAGAATGTTTACGGATTAATTGAAGAGAAAAATCAGAAAACAATTCTCAACCATACAGTTACAGCTTTGCACATTGCTAAATTATTTTTTGAGCAATCCAGTCTTCAAAATATCATTTGATTGCTGGATTCAACAAATAGAATCACCTTTCAAGTAACACAATGTCAGAAAGAATGGTATGGTTCTCTGACCTAGTCCTCTCCCATTGCAGCCTTACATTTTTAATGCAACTGACTGACTTTGGGAGTTCCCCTGCTTCCGCTATTTATTGACAGCAAATGATCTGGTATTCAGGCCCTCACTTGCATGAATACCCATGTTTTTGACATCATATCATACACCAACATCTGTTGGTTTCCCCGTCTCAAGGAACGGATTATAATTCTTGTCCTCAGGTTTTGTTATGACGACGATTTCCATCTGACACTATACCTTTTGACATGTACCAAAACTGATCAGCATTTTGTTTTCCAAGCCCATCCTTTACTGTGGAAAGCTACCCTTATGTAAACGGATACACCTTATTAATTTGCTCCTTCAGGATCTCTGCTTTGTGGCTTTGTCACATGCCACAAAAATGCAAAAGACAAACTGCCTTGGCTGCATTCTTGTACTTGCCTCCCTTCCAAACTAAGCTGCTTCTTTCCTGACACTTGGCCACTGTCCCTTGCCCAGCTGCTATCCATCCCAATTTAAAGTGCTCTGAGATCTCTCTTGGGACAAAGGCAGCTATGGAAATAGTTCTTGAATTACTGATCACAGGGAGATGATTTACTGTGCTTACTGGATGAAGGCTTACAGGCATGAAGACTTGGGAAATGGGGCAAGTTAGTGGTGATATCTTGGGGACAATCCATATCACAGTAGAGGAGATATTGGATGCAGTGGAATGTACAAAGGTGGATAAGTCTCCTGGTCCTGATCAGATATATCCAGGAACACTGCAAGAGGCTCGAGAAGAAATTGTGGAGCCCTTGGCTGATATGTTTGCGTCATGGTGAGGTCCCGGAAGACTGCAGGGTAGTGAATGCTGTGCCCTTATTCAAGAAGGGATGCAAAGAGAAACCTGGGAAATATAGACCAATAAGCCGAACATCTGTGGGAGATAAACTACTTGAGAAGATTCTGAGAGATAAGATATACATGCATTTGGAAAGACAGGGTTTGATTAGGAATAATCAGCATGGCTTTGTGTGTGTGAGATCATGCCTCACAAATTTGTTAGAGTTCTTTGGTGAAGTGGCCAGGAAGGTTGATGAGGGCAGGATAGTAGACACGGTGTATATTTGAATTGCAATAAGACCTTTGATAAGGTTCCACATGGTAGGCTGCTCTGGAAGGTTAGATCTAGGGGGAGCTGGCAATTTCGATACATAATTGGCTTGATGGTAGGAAGCAGAGGGTAATAGTGGAAGGCTGCTAGTCAGGCTGGAGGCCTGTGACTAGTGGAGTGCCTCAGGGGTTGGTTCTGGGCCCATTGCTGTTTGTTATCTATATCAACGATTTAGGGCAGTGACTCAGTGGTCAGCAATGCAGTCTCACAGCGCCATGGATCCTGGTTTGTTTTCAGCCTCAGACGACTGTCTGTGTGGAGTTTGCACATTCTCCAAGTGTCTGCGCGGATTTCCTCCAGGTGCTCCACTTTCCTCCCACAATCCAAAGGTGTGTAGGCTAGGTGCATTAGTCAGGGGTAAATGTAGAATAATAGGGTCGGGAAATGGGTCTGGGTGGGTGACTCTTTGGAGGGTTGGCATGGACTTGTTGGACCAAATGTCCTGTTTCCACACTTAAGGGATTCTATGATGATGATGAGATGAGAATGTACAATGTATGATTAGTGAGTTGTAGATGACACTAAAATAGGAGGTATCGTGGATAGTGAGGAAGGTTATCAGAAATTGCAGCAGGACCTTGATCAGCCGAGGAAGTGGGCCTAGAAACGGCAAATGAAGTTTAATATAGATAAGTGTGAGTGTTGCATTTTGGAAAGTCAAATCAAGGTAAACATCACACAACACCAGGTTATTAGTCCAATAGGTTTAATTGGAAGCACTGGTTTTTGGAGCGATGCTCCTTCAGCAGAGCAGTGCTCCGAAAGTGAGTGTTTCCAATTAAACCTGTTGGACTATAACCTGATGTTGTGTGATTTTTAACTTTGTACACTCCAGTCCAACACTGGCATCTCCAAATCAAAGAGTGTCATGGTGAATGGTAAGGCCTTAAGGAGTGTAGTGGAACACAGAGACCTTGGGGTTTAGGTGCACAGTCCTCTGAAAGTGGAGTCACAAGTAGCTGGGCAGTAAAGAAGGCTTTTGGCACACTGGCCTTCAACAGTGAGTGTAATAGTCAGGAAGTTATGTTGCAATTGTATAGGATGTTGGTGAGGCTGCAATCCTTGGAAGTATCATGTTCAGTTTTGGTCACCTTGCAACAGGAAGGATATTATTCAACTGGAAACAGTGCATAAGAAATTTACAGGGAATTTTGCTAGGACTCAATGGTCTGAGTTACAGGGAAAGGTTAGACAAACTAGGACTTTTTTCTTCACAGCGTAGGAGACTGAGGAAGGCATCCTATAGAAATGTATAAGATCATAAGAGGCATGGATAGGGTGAATGCACTCAGTCTTTTCCCCACAGTTGGGGATTCAAGGACTAGAGGGCATCGGTTTAAGGTTACAGGGAAACCTGAGAGGCAACGTTTTTACACTGAGGGTGATACGCATATGGAATGAGCTGCCAGTGGAAGTGGTTGAGGCAGGTACATTAACAACATTTAAAAGGCATTTGGGCAAATACATGGATAAAAAAGGTATAGAAGGATATGAGCCAAGTGTAGGGAAATGGGGTTAGCGGTGATGGACATTTTGGTTGGCATGGACCAGTTTGGGCCAACTGGCTTGTCTCCATACTGAAGGACTCTATTTACCCTAAGTCATTTCTTATAAAATACTGTCCTGTGTGTTAAGAGCCTCAGGTAACTCTTGGTCCCATTACCGTATCCAAAGAATGTCCTCTGAACAGACGATTGAACAATTTATCGGATTCTTTTAAAACAGTTACTTTAGTTATACAGTTGTTTGGCTATATTGCGTGTTTCATTCGCTATAACCAATTGACGAATTGGGAGACACTGTTTCTATAGCACAAACTTTTGAAGAGGGTATTAGTTATAACGTGATTCCGGCCCCATAAGTTTAAATGGTGCTGCTATTACACAATTTTCTTATATTGCACAATTGCACAAGAACAGAACTACTGTGGAACTGACTGTGCAACATATGCAATTGTAAAGGTCCTTCACAAGAGCACAACCAAACAAAAATTGACACAACAGCAAATAGGACATAGCAACATTAGGACAGGCAATCAAAGATTTGGGTAAAGACATGGGTTTGAAGGGTGTCAAAGGAGGAGCTTTTGTTGGGGAGTCACAGATATTCAGAACTGAGGCAGCTCGAGAAAGAGCTGCCCATGTTGGAGGTTGAAAGACTGAGCAAAAAGCCAGAGACAGAGGGACACTGAGATCTCCATGTCGTATAGGGCCAGGTGACATCCATGAATGACGTAGACATGAGGAGGAGAATTTTAAAACCAAGATGTTGTGTGGGACTGAGGACCAACATAGATCAGTGAGCAAAGGACTGATGGGTGAATGAGAAGTTTTCCATGGCAATAATTTAGTTTGGAATCAGTGTCCACGGGCCTATTCTGTCCTTCACACTGATAAAAGCAATCTGATTCGAATGGCAGAATCAGTAAGCTGGAAAGATGAACATTTGTTACTCTGCAGTATGGATCTCAGATGTAATGTAGGTGCTCTGTCATTGAGTTACTGAAATCCTATTTGGCAGAGGGAGGATTAGGCTGGAATGCTCCATTTGCTGAAATCCCAATGACAATACATGGTGCTGTGGCAATCAGCAGTGCAGATACAGTTCGAAATACAAGAACAATGAGAATAAACAGCTACTTACTCTGAGAGACCACTGACACTACCAGTACCAGCAAGCAACTGAGTAAAAGTTCTTACCTGAAAGGGAAAATAAAACTCATGAGTATGAGCTTGTTCAACAAAAGTAACTTAAAACATCAGGAAAGTGAAAACAAGAGCTATCAGAAGAGAGATTGCATGTTGTTAAAAGGCTTTTAACCTCAAGGTACAAACCACTGCTGAGTTGCCTACATTTAAGCCAAAAACATTCATAGTGTGTCATCTTCAGGCAGTCAACATCAAAATTATACTTACACAGGATTGGCATGTGAACAAACTTTAAGTCCTTTCTTACCCAAACAATAACCATATGCAGAGTGGAAGTACATTTTGGTTTCACTGCTTACATTGCTAACCCTTCAGCATTGAAGCAGCTTTCCACTAAAACCAGTCTATGTCTTTTCACAGCTACACCTGAGGTCAGTCACCTGCTGGATGACAGTGAATTTGCCAATTGGTTTTAAACAGATAAGTCCTACTATATGATACAAAACTCTGAAAATGGAGCTGATTTAGCAGCTGCTGTCAACAATCATATACTCCATAGTAAAAGTGAACCTAGTTAGATTTTGGATTACAGCGAATCCTACAAGCGCAAATGAAGAAAGCTAATGCGCTATGATCAGATTATCACTGAACCTGTGTTACAGTCCTTCTGAGATGAGAGAGGACAGTGCGTGACACACAACAGGAAAGATCCAACAATTGTTTGATATTAACTTTACAGCAGGTAGCTTGTTCCCATTACATTGGGAAATGCAGCACCTAATTGGTTCACAGCAAAGTTACACAACAATGTGATAGTTTGACTTAGTGATGGTAAACATTAACCAGGATGCTGGGGGATTAGATTACTTACAGTGTGGAAACAGGCCCTTCGGCCCAACAAGTCCACACCGACCCGCCGAAACGTATACCATCCAGACCCATACTCCTACATTTACCCCTTCACCCAACACTATGGGCAATTTAGCATGGCCAATTCACCTAACCTGCACATTTTTGGATTGTGGGAGGAAACCGGAGCACCCGGAGGAAACCCATGCAGACACGGGGAGAATGTGCAAACTCCACACAGAGAGTCGCCTCTGGCGCTGTGAGGCAGCAGTGCTCACCACTGTGCCAGCGTGCCGCCCACAATGTTACGTACCAAACTAGATCCCCTCAAAATATTTGAAGAAGGTAGCCCAGACCCTAGCCTTTTCTTATTTTAAAGGCAAACATAAAGTGCTGTGTTCCAGATGCAATTCGACCAGTCAAATTACTTAATGTTAAGCAAAACATAATTTATTGAAATACTATTGTTAAAATACAACCAAAGAATAAAGGAACTTAGAATATCTTAACTCTACTGGAAAACTTAACATTAACTGTTCCAGTATAGTAACATCCCACAAACAAACTTCTTGGCAAAAAGGCAAAGTCAGGAATCAGATTTTCTCTTACACAATACAGCAGCAGAGAGAGAAAGAAAACATATCAAGCAAAAACAGTCAGGAGCAGCCAGGAGACATTTTCTGCAGCTTCCAACCCTGTTAAGATTCCAGCAGCAACTGCTGCTGAATCTCAAAACTAAAACAATATAAAAAAACCAGAAATCCTGGTCTTAGAGAGCTGGCCGCACCCAGCCAGGCTGCTTCTATTGTTCCAACTTTAAACAAAACCCCAAGGCTTCCCAAGCTATTTACTTTATGGGCCTTCACTAGCCAGCTCATCACAACTGCCTTAAAGCCTCTCTTCTAAAAACAAACCAGGACAAACTACACCCCTTAAAGCCACTGCATCGTCACAAGGGATCTTCACTCCTGTTCTTCAACTAGTGTGACATGTTATTTTCTTTCCAATCAAAAGTATGCACAGCTGTGGTATTACTGTGACATCTCATCAGGAAGCCAGCATCTCTGACTGTGCAGCACTTCCTCAGTATTGTACTTTAGTGTAAATCTAGATTTTGTACTCAGGAACCACAAGAAAGTCTCTATTCTAACCATCCAACCATTTTCCTCTGTAGAAGCAAAATATAAATTACAGACACCACTTGAAGTCAACAAAGGTCTTCTAAACTTCTCTATTTACGTCTGAAATAGAGAGAAATATTAAAATAGTTGCTAAATAAAGGAAACCATCACAGCGTGGAACTAAAATGCAAAAATCTTACATTCTTAACCATACCACAGAGTGCCAGATGACTCAAAACATCAAAATCAGAGAGGCTATAGGCTAACTCAGCTCTTACATAGCCAGCTATTCATTATTTACACATCTGACAGACCATATTTTTTCCACTCTGGTGGTCATATTTCACCAGTCCACCTCATATTTTGCATCGGCCTGCTTAGAGGTCCCATTTTCTTCAATTATTTCTAATATCTCCTTTTCAGCTTATCAATCTCCAACAAATGGGGGAATCTGAGCCAAGAAAGATTGGACAAAAAAAAGGCTATTTTTCCCCTCTCATGCCAGTCAATCTATCACAACACAAATCTTCCTCCCATCTGTAAGATTCCAGATTACTGACCCAGTGACATATTGTGGAATGAAAACGGATATAATCCGCTGCGCTTTGAATGGGCATCAAACAATGCACACACCATGAACAGTTTTAACAGTGCTACTATTGAATGCACATGGGCATGATCCAACTCTCTGCATCTCTCAAAGTCAGATGCATGCATCAGCTCCAGCAAGATCCCAAATTCTTCCTTAGCAAAGTTTTTCTTATGTCCTATCCTAGCTATCAGGAAACCAGAAGTATCTGGATTTCATAGAGACTTTCATCACCTAGGACATCTTCAAGTGCTTCATGGAAGATAAATTAAATTTTGAAGTGAAGTCACTGTGGTTGGAAGCCCAGCAGCCATTACTAATTTGTGGATAGTATCTGGTCTTTACTGCACTGTGCACACGACCAATCTGTTTTTAGCAATGTTAGCAGGGAGATAAATATTTGCCTGTCACCAGGGAATTTCTGCTGCTCTTCTTTGAAGCAGTGGCACAGAGCCTTTTATATGAGAAGGCAAATGGTGCAGTTATGAGTAAAGAGCATGACTGAGAAAATTTGACATTCCAGAGCATTGAACTTCCGACTGTCTGTTCATTCAACACCCCTAACCAGTGCTCTGGTTATTTTCAAATACAAATACACAGTGCCACGTGTGATGCAGTGGTGTCACTCTTTGCCCACTGCTGCCAGACTTCAGTTGTGTCAGGGTTATTGAATATGATATTAGTTCCCCAAGAGCAAGGAGTAAGCAAGTGTTTGATGTAGCTGGAGCGAGAGAGGATGGCAAGTTTGCATTGCTCAGGGAATGGTGCATTGCCCCTTGGTTACAGTATTAAAGTAGCAGGATTGCAAAAGCACCTGGTCACTGCCTCCAAGTGACTCCCTTCCTTCGTCTCAAAGTTGCGAATTTTGTTCAGCTTGCACCTAATTGCTGCCCAGTATGGATTATACCACCTCAATGTCAACAGTTACTTCTTAGTAACCTATTAGCTACTTTACTAATATGCTGCTCTGGTGTGCACTGGATTTTATCATTACACAAAAGCGAACAGGAGAAACCTACTTAGAGCCTCAAACCAGACTTGTGCCCTTCAGTGGGATCATGGCTAATCTGTAACCCAAGTCCATATTGACCCCTCTTTGCTTCATATCATTTAATAATTTGGTGAATCGTGCTCCACTGATCTCAGATTTAAAATGAACCTAACATTCACGGTCATTTGCAGAAGAGAATTCAAAACTTCAACCGCTCCTTAAAGAACATATAGGACCGTTGACTAAGAGTTGGATAAGTCAGCAGACCCAAATGGACTCACTACCCTCTTTCAAGTTTGAAGTTTCTGGCACTAATTTTAAGACCACCCTCCCAGGTACAAAAGTCCCCAACTAGTGGAAACAGTGGCCAAGATTTAATGCTCTCTGCATAATGTGTGGGGAAACAGGCATTTTCAGCATTGACTGAGCCTTGCCTGTACCAGCAAGACAGCCCACTGGATCAAGTACAAATCAGGCCTTCCTGAGCTGTCCAGCAGGCGCCTCAGCCTATCAGCCTTACTACTGCAAATCCCACCAGGAACTGGAGTGTGTAACCGAGGCCAATATTGTACAGCCACAACGAACTGCATCAACAGGAAAGTGAGTACGTTCTTTTGAGGTATCACACTAATACATGATGTTATACGCCCTATACACTACTTATCAGTTGTATGTACCAAATATAGGTGACATGTGTTTAGGGTGGGATACTGCCACCAAACCTTTTTACTCCTCTTTGTAACGGCTTTAGTAGTTGAGACAGTCTGTGGAGGGAGCCTAACAAAACAATTACAAAGTCAACAAAACAATTATAGAGGAATATAGAACCTAAGACTCTATCAAATTGGCAGAGGGAGCGGAAAAAACACTAATCAAGTCTTAACAAGGAGGAGGCACTTGGCTCAGCACAATGCAGTTTATTGCAAGCTAGCAACAGAGGCCATTTACATTGTCCAGTTGGTCTTTTTAATTATGTCCATCAGAAGCCAGAGATGACATGCCTATCTCCATCAGGTCTTCCTGCTCAACTCCCTCCTCTTCATATAAAGACTGTGACACATTATCGGATTGGGTGGAGCTTCAACTCATTCAGACTATATTACCTTATCCAATATTAGGTAGCCCAGGACTTACTTTGTGGATGTGGGACCAACTGCACAGTTGCATGCAGGGGAAGCGTAGCCACAGAATTTAAAACAATTTCCTGCACAGAAATGGACTGTGAGGTCAAAGTGGGCACTTGTGTTCCACTTGAACCTCTTCCCATCAAGTCAACACATCCTTCTATTTCTTCTTTCACGTCATTGTGTTATTCACGTCAATCACTCGTATGCGGTGAGAAGTTGCACTCTAAATCTCTCTCGGGATAAGGACGCTTTCCCTTTGTTATGATTTGGAGATGCCGGTGTTGGACTGGGGTGTACAAAGTTAAAAATCACACAACACCACATTATAGTCCAACAGGTTTAATTGGAAGCACACTAGCTTTCGGAGCGAAAGCTAGTGTGCTTCCAATTAAACCTGTTGGACTATAACCTGGTGTTGTGTGATTTTTAACTTTCCCTTTGTTGTTTATTTCACAATACAATTGACCGATGTAAATAAATAAAACAAGTAAAAATCAGCAAGAAAAGATGCTGACAGGGTTAAAAAAAACTGAAGTGCAGTGTAAATCCCACATAACAGCTTTATGAACAGACTCGCATTGTACCATCTGACAAAGACAACATTACCTTTCATCTTACTGAGGGCCTGCTGCACTAATGACCATAATGAAACATTTCTTGGTACGAAAGCCTATTCATTTATTTTCATTCCTGGTGAGTGTCTTCCGAGACTAGCCCTGCAATCATGGCTATTTACTATTTAAGTTCCAGCCAAATTTATGGCCCCAGTGAAAAATTGATGTGACCCGAGAAGCAGAACCCTATTGTCTGTCACACCCTAACTGACTCATTACATGTACATCAATCTTTAATCAGCAATTAAACAATCAGTTATATGTAAAAGATAGCTGCAAATACTGCACTTGAATGCAGCCCAGGCAATATATCTTGATAAAGAGAAAAAGGGATCAATTAGATGTGCATGTATCCTACAGCCTGGTTCAGCTAAAGGTTACGAAAGGAAATAAATAAAAAGTTTGAAATGAGTTCAGATTATGCTTGTGAGAGTGTTTTTCTTCTCCACCTGGTGTGAAGGTTAATGCAATGGGAAAGCTGCAAAATGGATGGCCGACATACAAGCTTCAGCTGATGAAGCAGGCATCCAGAGTGAGTGTAACATGCTGCAAAGCTGCTTTTTCTCCAATTAGAGCCTTCTGCCACCAGCCCCCTACAGGTACTTTAATTGGCAAGTGGAGCAGGCAGGCAGGCACCAGCTCTGCAATCATTAACAGGTAGTTTGTTGTCATTTAAGGTGTTTCGTCTCGTCGATTATCTCTGAGCCAGTCCTATCATGCACGAAGTATCGGCTCTTTCCCGAAGGGGATTCACTGGATTAGGGATGCCAGAAAGGAGGATGATTGGATTTCACTTTAGTCCCATGTACATGCAAGGAAAAGAGAGAAAGAAAGAGAAAAAGTTAAGAAAAGAAAGAATTTTATTAACATAGCATCTTCCAAACCATTAGATTACCCAAAGTGTTTTAAAGCCAGTGGATGACTGAAAGCGTTGTCAACGATGGATGTTATGTCATAAAGCTGCAGCAATCGGCTGAAGATACAGGTCTCCCTGTCATTGTAGTCAGGTTTGGAGAGACTGAATCAGTTGTCAGGATAAGAAGCTGGATCTTTCGATTCAGAATCAGTGCTGTGCAAGTGCTTTCTGTGAATTCTGTAGAAATATCAGCCAATACATTAACAGGTGACAGGACCTCAAATCCAGAATATACACACGAGAACATTCACTCGGAAAAAGGTCTGAGAAGACACTGCAGCCAGTCTGGGAAATACATATTCCCTCAAATATCAAAACAATCCCACATTAAATTTGTTGACAATCTGCTTCTTGTCCTGGTCTACGTGCTTTTCCGATTATCCTACCCAATTACCTTCATTGTAATTTTACTGTAATCTGTGGGTCATTTGACTCCTGCTCAGTTCCAATGTGAAAGGTGCATGAATATTCTTTACGAGACTTAGAATAAGCTGTTCAAATGTAAAGGGGTTTTATTCAGAAGAAAACCACCAACAGAAATTTATTTCCTTTGTGATAATTCTTGAACAAACACATTGTTTTTCTTGAACAAACAAATCATCTCTTCAAGAGGAGCTAAACCAAATTCTTCAACTTTAAACTATGTGGAGCACAATGACTAAGCAATCATCATCACAATATTTCCGAACAATACAGGCACTGGCTGCACAGAGACAGGAAAGATGATGTAAACGACACCAAGAAAAACTGTGACTAACTATCTAAAGTGCATTACAGTTCATCGAACACTGGCCTTGTCCTGAGTTCACCAAATTGTCAGATTAATGCAGACAGTTTGCTACATAGGCAGCTCTAATAAGCTTTGATTGCTGATGTGTTTGTAACATTAGAGCCTGACCAAATGGTCACAACAATTGACTGGCAGGTGGACGCTTGTGTTCTTTGAGACAACCCGTACTCTATAATGAGATTAGGAAATACTGATGAGCCTGCAGCGTCTGCTCACATGACAACTTGCTGTTATCACAATGCAGGTAATAATCTTAGGCAGCTCATGAGACCATTGCTGCCACTCCATAATAATAAGAGTAAAACAAAACTGCAACACTTGATTCATGGCACACACTACAGAAGAGGAGGCTTCAACGGCACACTAAAAACTTGTTCATAAAACCAGTGACAACAAAGGCATTTACACATAAAATTAACTTTAAACACATGTACACCTTTCTCAGGCTGTGTCCCCTATCTGCATTATAGTACAAATTAACACTGTGGAACATACTGATGATCATCATCTGTACACCAGTATCACAGTTAATACATTACCAGCTTGCCAACCAGGTGCAACAATGGTCTTAAAATTCTTATGTGCCGAACACTAAAGCTGCAGTGGGAAGTCATTATAAATGTAGCTGTTTGACACTTGGTTAATGAGAACTCCAGAGCTCCGACTCAGTAAACGGTTCTCTGCAGGGAACCTTAAGAAAAAAGGGATGGAACATGGAAGATTATAATGACAATACTGTTACCATAGCAACAATGACTGTGCAACGCAAATTGTGATCAAACAAGTTGAGTATTAGTCTAAATTCAATTAAGGCAAGGGATAAATGGTCTTCCGGGCTAGTTTCTAATCATCATGGTAGACCCTTGACCAAGATTGTTCCTCAATTCGAGACCTCAGGTGGGTACAGTACCATTCGCCATCAGAGACTCCCTGGTGGCACCGCTGACTACAGAAGAGTTGGTGCCCTCTGACTGGTCAGCAGCTCTCAACAGGCAGGATGTCCACTCCTCAATCCTGTGATGTGGCACGAAATGTGGCATATGTACCCACAGAAGTGCGATGCAGGGTCTTGCTGGTAGATGAGAACCTTATACAAGATTCTGCTTAGTGACTTTGGTCTCTTGTCTCTCCTCATGCTTCCCTGCCAACACCAATATTTCCACATACATTCGGGACATCACCCACATCCTCCACCTCCTTCAAGACTTCAATTTCTCTGGGCCCCAACGCCTCATCTTCACCATGGACATCCAGTCCCTATACACCTCCATCCACCATGACTAGGGCCTCCAAGCCCTCCGTTTCTTCCTCGCCTGACGTCCCCACCAGTACCCTTCCACTGACACTGTAATTCATTTGGCTGAACTGGTCCTCACCCTCAACAATTTCTCCTTCGAATCCTCCCACTTCCTTCAGACGAAAGGGGGAGCCATGGACACCTGCATGGGCCCCAGCTATGCCGGTCTCTTTGTCGGCTACGTGGAACAATCTATCTCCCGCAGTTACATTGGCATCACTCACCACCTTTTCCTCTGCTACATTGATGACTGCATTGGTGGCACTTCATGCTCCCACAAGGAGGTAGCACAGTTCATCAACTTAACCAACATACTCCACCCCGACCTTAAATTCATCTGGACCATCTCTGCCACCTCTCCCCTCTTCCTGGAACTCTCCATCTTCATCAACCATGACTGACTCAACACTGACATTTTCTACAAATCCACGGACTCTCACAGCTACCTGGATTACACCTCCTCCCATCCTGCCACCTGCAAAAATGCTATCCCGTAATCCCAATTCCTTCACCTCTGCCGTATCTGCTCCCAGGAGGACCAGTTTCACCACAGAACACACCAGATGGCTTCCTTCTCTAAAGACCACAGATTCCCCTCCCACGTAGTTGATGATGCCCTCCAGCACATCTCATCCACTTCCCGCACTTCTGCCCTCAAACCCACCCTCCAATTGCAACAAGGACAGAACCCCCCCCACACCCCCCCCCACCTCACCAACCTCCATATACATTGCATCATCCTCCGCCATTTCCATCACCTACAAATGGACCCCACCTCTAGAGAAATATTTCCCTCCCCACCCCTATCCGCTTTCTGTAAAGATCATTCCCTCCGCGACTACCTCATCAGGTCCATGACCCCAAATACCCACCCTCCCTTCCCGGCACCTTGCCCTTCCATCCCAGGAATTGCAAAACCTGTGCCCACATTTCTGCCCCTCACCTCCGTCCAACGGCCCCAAAGGAGTCTTCCACATTCAAAGTTTCACCTGCACTTCCACACGTCATTTATTGTATCCATTGCTTCCGATGCAGTCTCCGCTACATTGGGGACACAGGATACCTACTCGCAGAGCGCTTCAGAGAACATCCCTGGGACACCTGCACCAACCAACCCCACCACCCCGTGGCCGAACACTTCAACTCCCCCTCCCACTCTGCCAAGGATATGCAGGTCCCGGGCTTCCTCCATTGCCACTCCCTTACCACCCAATGCCTGGAGAAGAACGCCTCATTTTCCACCTGGGGACTCTCCAGGCATCAATATGGATTTCATCACTTCCCTCATTTCCCCCCCCCACCTTACCCCAGTTCCAACCTTCCAGCTCAGCAGCGTCCTCATGACCTGTCTCATCTGTCCATCTTCCTTCCCACCTATCTGCACCACCCTCCCCGTGACCTTTATCTTCACCTTCATCCACCTATTGCACTCTCAGCTACCTTCCCCGCTCCCCAGCCCCACCCCTCTCCCACCCCTTAGGCTCCCAGCCTCATTCCTGATGAAGAGCCTTTGCCCCGAAATGTTGATTTTCTCGCTCCTCAGATGCCGCCAGATCTGCTATGCGTTTCCAGCACCACACTCTTCACACCAGTATCCACCCTGTCAACCAAAGGATGACCATGTCCCTGCTCAAGATGGTTACAATTGGAGAGCTGATTGCGCAGAAGAGGTGAAAAAGTTTCTCAGTTGAATTAACGAGAAAAACGGTACAGAATCTCGAGTAAACGCTGTAAGCATTACATATTCGACTTTGGAATTATCCCCATCCTTGGACAGGGTGAAAATAGCCTGAAATTATTTTTTTCTTGAAACTCATCTGGACACAGGGGGATCAAAATTGAAAGACTTTTCATCTCATATCTCAGTCCTACAAAAGCAATTATAATCATACCATTACAGTACCTTGCAGTATAGGAGCAGTGTTCCAAAAACCTAGACTGATTCACCCAAAGACTAAAACTGACAGACAATTTGTCACTTTTGTCAGAAAAGATTGATTCACGCCTGCCTTGAAGAGCATGACATCCCTCCAGATCTCTTTGGACCTGGAACGCAAAATATCAACGATGAAACTTTAGATGGAAGTACTAACCCTCGGCCATTTTGCAGGAAAAAGATGTTTGGTGTCAGGGTGTGAATTCAAATCCCAGTTCAGACATTCAAACACAGATATCAGGTGACACTCCAGAGCAGCACTGAGGAAGTGTTAAAAGTGCAAGCTTTTAGGTGTGACATCCACCTTCTCAAGTGGGCATGGCAGATCACATCAGATTATTTGAAGAAGACGGGATTCATCCCCAGTGGGCCATTTATCCCATAACCACCAACAGTACAAATAGAGTTTGTGAGCTGTTGCCACATTTCCAACATGTCAATAGTGACGATACTTCAATAGTACTTAACTGGTTGTAAAGTGCTTTGGAAAATCCTGCAAAAAAAAAGCGACATATAATTTTCCATTGAGAACAGGTACCAATTCTAAACGTAACAATTGGACCACATAATTAATTCATCCATGAGAGAGAATATTTAAACATTTCACTTATGAAGCTCTCCTGTTCTTGTGCTTGGTCCAATCGGTTCCTCTCAGAACCGATTCTTGGGTTTGCCATTACAGTGGTAGAAATCTACCTCTTTTTGAAGATGAAGCAAACTAAATTTACACTAACTTGTGTAACGTACCCACCCATGCACAGAGATCCCAGTCTTGACTATATGATGTATAAAATATGAACTCTGCATCTCAACGACATAAGTTCTCTATAACTGGCATTATCTCAAGCATGTCTCTCAAATCCTCTCAAACTGTTGCTGCGAACTGAACTGTGGACCACAGAGATGCATTTTGCCAAATTACTGCAAAACGTTTGATCAAAGTCTGACAAACAATGAAAAGAAGTAAGTGTCATTATAATAGACCACCAACACAACACATTTCAATGACAGGCACTAATTAGAATTAGAATTCTGACAAAATTAGAATTCCTAGAGTGTGGAAGTAGGTCCTTCGGCAACAAGTCCATACTGACCCTCCAAAGAGCAACCCACCCAAACCCATTCCGCATTACTCTACACTTACTCCCTGACTAATGCACCTAAGCTGCACATCCTTGAATACTATGGGCCATTTAGCATGGCCAATTCACTTAATCTGCACATCTTTGAACTGTGGGAGGAAACCAGAGCACCATGCAGACACGGGGAGAACGTGCAAGCTCCACATATTCAGTCGTCCAGGGTCGGAATTGAACCTGGAACTCTTGTGCTGTGAGGCAGCAGTGCTAATCACTGAGCAACTGTGCCACCCTGTGTGAAAAAGTTACCCTTTAGGTCTCTTTTGTATCTTTCCCCTCTCACCCTAATCTTATGCCCTCTAGGTCTGGACTCCCCCACCCCAGGGAAAAAACTTTGTCTATTTATTCTATCCATGCCCCTCATGATATTATACACCTCTACAAGGTCACCCCTCAGCCTCCGATGCTTCTGGGAAAACAGCCCTAGCTTATTCAACCTCTCCCTACAGCTCAAATCCTCCAACCCTGGCAACATCCTTGTATATCTTTTCTGAACCCTTTCAATTTTCACAACATCTTTCTGATAGGAAGGAGACCAGAATTGCATGCAATATTCCAACAGTGACCTAACCAATTTCCTGTACAGCCGCAACATGACCTCCCAACTCCTGTACTCAATACTCTGACCAATAAAGGAAAGCATACCAAACGCCTTCTTCACTATCCTATTTACCTGCGACTCCACTTTCAAGGAGTTATGAACTTGCACTCCAAGATCTCATTGTTCAGCAACACACCCTAGGACTTTGCCATTAAGTGTACAAGTCCTGCTAAGATTTGCTTTCCCAAAATGCAGAACCACACATTTATCTAAATTAAAACTCCATCTGCCACTTCTCAGCCCATTGGCCCATCTGATCAAGATCCTGTTGTAATCTGAGGTAACCTTCTTCGCTGTTCACTACAGCTCCAATTTTGGTGTCATCTGCAAACTTACTAACTCGATTTTTTATGCTCACATCCAAATCATTTATATAAATGTGATGGAATAGTAGTGGACACAGCACCGATCCTTTTGGCATCCACTGGTCACAGGCCTCCAATCTGAAAAACAACCCTCCACCACCACCCTCTGTCTTCTAACTTTGAGCAGTTCTGTATCCAAATGGCTAGTTCTCCCTGTATTCCATGAGATCTAACCTTGCTCACCAGTCTCCCATTGGGAACCTTGTTGAACGCCTTACTGAAGTCCATATAGTTCAGCCAGGATCATATTGAATGGTGGTACAGGCTCGAAGGGCAGAATGGCCTACTCCTGCACCTATTGTCTATTATCTACCACTCTGCCCTCATCAATCCTCTTTGTTACTTCTTCAAAAAACTCAATCAAGTTTGTGAGACATGATTTCCCATGCACAAAGCCATGTTGACTATCCTTAATCAGTCCTTGCCTTTCCAAATTTATATACATCCTGTCCCTCAGGATTCCCTCCAACAATTTGCCCACCACTGACATCAGGCTGATTGGTCTGTAGTTCCTTGTCCTTACCACTTTTCTTAAACAGCAGCACCACGTTAGCCAACCTCCAGTCTTCTGGCACCTCACTTGTGACTATCAATGATACAAATATCTCAGCAAGAGGCCCAGCTTCTCACAGAGTTCTAGGGTACACCTGATCAGGTCCTCTGGATATATCCACTATTATGCGTTTCAAGACATCCAGCACTTCCTCCTCTGCAATATGGACATTTTGCAAGATATCACCATCTATTTCCCTACATTCTATATCTTCCATGTCCTTTTCCACAGTAAATACTGATGCAAAATACTTCTTTATTATCTGCTCCATTTCCTGTGACTCCACACAAAGACCGCCTTACTGATCTTTGAGGGGCCCTATTCTCTCCCTAGTTACCCTTTTGTCCTTAATATATTTGTAAAAACGCTTTGGATTCTCCTTATTTCTATTTGCCAAAGCTCTCTCATGTCCCCTTTTTGCCCTCCTGATTTCCCTCTTAAGTATATTCCTACTGCCTTTATACTCTTCTAGGATTCACTCATTCGATCCTGTCTACACCTGACATATGCTTCCTTCTTTTCCTTAACCAAACCCTCAATTTCTGTCATCCAGTATTCTCTATACTTACCAGCCTTCCCTTTCCCCCTAACAGGAATATACTTTCTCTGGACTCTCATTATCTCATTTCTGAAGGCTTCCCATTTTCCAACCGTCCCTTTACCTGTGAACATCTGCCCCCAATCAGCTTTTGAAAGTTCTTACCTAATACCGTCAAAATTGGCCTTCTTCCAATTTAGAACTTCAACTCTTAGATCTGGTCTATCCTTTTCCATCACTATTTTAAAACTAATAGAATTAGGGTCTCTGGCCTCGAAGTGCTCCCCCACTGACACCTCAGTCACGTGCCCTGCCTTATTTCCCAAGAGTAGGTCAAGTTTTGCACCTTCTCTAGTAGGTACATCCACATACTGAATCAGGCAATTTTCTTGTTAGCTCCAATCCAAATTGCTCCAGAGATCTCCTTTATATTACTGAACTTTCCTGGCCATTCATTCCTACATAAGCAATAATAACCACAACTTTTCCTTGCAGTATAGAAGCAATGATCCAAGAGACTAGACTGATTCACCCAGAGACTAAAAATGATCATCAAATTGTCAGGTTTGTCAGAAAAGATTGATTCACTCCTGTCTTTGAGACAGCTTGAGAGAAGGAGGGCATCCTTAAGACTCCAGTACAACGCGACATGGTTATTCCTCAATATCAAAGTGATCCTACACACATTATGCCAAATTGTTTATGTATTTCACCTTCTTAGGACAACTAGGAATGATTGGCTGTGTGCATCATTGTGTCTTGCCAATCAGTGAATTCAAAGATACGTAGAGGTCATGCTTGGTTACTATTATGAGCTTTGAGCATCACAGTTGCATTATTGCAGTGATCCCCATGGTTCTTCCTCCTCTCAGTTCCCACCAAACACAAAGATACCAACTGATTGCAGATATTAAAGTGATTTCGAACTATCAAAGAGCCTCTGTTGGATTCAGAAACTTTATAGAGCCATATAGATTGAAAAGATTGTTTATCCTGTTCATACCAAATTAAATAGAAGACATGAAGACCTGGATTAAGCAAGGATGCAATAATAAGAAAGCTATTTCTCTTGGCAATCCTCGGCAAGGGCAGATCCAGCTTCATCGTGGTGCATTTCACACTCAAATATCCTTTCAACGTAGAGAGTCCTGGCTCATATCAACTCAGACATTGTTCCAGAGTGCACTCATCAACTGTATTCCACAAAAGAAGTCAACTCTTTTAACAGAGAAAAACAAAGGACATTTTTTTAAAAAAACGAAAAAGCCTGTAAACAGCACGTATTCCCTGTCATTTTTCCGATGGACCCAGGACTAGCCAGACTTCTTTGCGAACTGCCTAACACAGAATCTGTAGAAGTCTGTTTATCTCAGTACATTGTTTGTGATGTTTCAGCTAAATGCAATACCAAGCAATGCATTCTGGTTCCTGCTTATCTCACTACCAGTAAAAGGTCTCTCGTCAGCTCTCAATGGCAGGCGAACATTTCCAAAATAGGTGTGCAGTCAACACCACAGGGAGAAGGGCTTTCTTGTGGTGTAATGCAAATGTCTGCATTTATCGAGCCAGCATTGTTGGTGAATTCATTGTGTTCCTTATCATCTGTTTCCAAAAACCCACTGCCTCTGCGGCAAGCTCAGGAGGTGTGTCGATAGCAGCATTAGCCACTGTCAAATGTGTCCTTATCAGCCAGAGCAGAGTGCACTGGGAATGACCTATGGAGTCATGTGTATCCTCCACTGTCATCCAAGCTTATTGTACACACTCGGCTCTATGTTCCAATTCATGGTCAGTCCCTGGCAGCAAATGCCCTTCGCTGGTGGGTATTCTCCCACGGACAGATCGGGAGTTGCAGCTGATGAGGCAAAGCGTTCTCGTGGGCTTTACGACCTTTCCATTCCATCGTTCCACAGCCTGTCACAAACCATTCCATATCAGGAAGCCTCAAAATGTCAACACGGATATTAAAAGCCGACATCTAAATGAGCTAGGATGACTAATGATGGGAAACAAGAGAGTTGGATGATGGAAAGAAGAGTAAAACAGAATTTAAAGTTGCAGGGGAGACCTCACTGCTGTCTGAACGCCAGTCAGTGATGACTGTGTGGCTATGCAGATCAGCACTAATTAAATTAATCAAAGAGCACATTTCCTTTAATTCTTCCTCTCGCATCAAAGGTCATATTAATTAGAGGGTAGTTAAAATCTACCCTATCCCAGGAAAACAAAGGACTCATTACCACAGTTAATTGGGAAGGAATAGTGTGAACTGCTCTAATGTGCAAGCTACAGAGCTCTCCTGTACAAGGTGAAAAGGTTATTCATTCATTCTGCAGGCTGGAGCTGTCGATGGGTCTAGGTTGATGTCATTAGATGCCACAAAGTGGCTTTGTTGTTTTCTTTGCGTCTGCAATCCACTGATTTAGAACATACCTGCACTTTGAAAGAATAGCTGGCTGAACCAGTTCCAGCAGCGGAAAATTACAGAGGGAAAAAGGTAATAACTGCAGCCAGACACAGCAAAAATGGAAATTGTACTGTGGTACACACAGGTGATTTCAGGCAGCCCGGAATGTGACAGGGGCAGAAATTCATTGACGTGCTCATGAAACACGCCACAAGGTTGTTTCACTAAAATGAGAAGCCAGTTTAATCTGTTTGAAAATGTTATCGTTGCTGTCTCCCGGTGAAATTTTGAAGAATGCATTGTGAGAATTGTCATGAATGACCAAACAACTTCCAATTCCACTCACAGCTCACACACAAAGGACACCCTGTCAATAGCAGCACAACTTGTATGTGCCCCCTCTCTACACCAGCACTGTCTTACATTCTCTTCATTTCACTTTCTGCAAACAGCTCTGTTGAAATGAAACTGCGGTAGGTGGCTCAAACTACTAACAGTGCCCCTCCAGTTAAAAGACATGCACAGCATTATACCTTACACCAGACATTTTTGACTCAATAGCTGAAATTAATTTGAAGTTTAAATTGAAATTAGCAAAAAGTGTTGAGGAGGATAGATGGTCGCATGGTTAGTGGAAAAATTTCTGAAAAAGCTTTCTGAAAAAAAAATCGACTCCACTGAAAGGCGCAGTGATTAGTGACCTTTGAATGTTAATCACTTTGATGTGGATGCAAAAACCCTTTTGAAGCAGAATTTATCACTCCACTAAGATGTAATGAAGTGGAACTAAGATCACGATCACACACACACACACACACACAGACATACACACTCACACAGACACACACACACACACACACACCTGATCTAGAAGATAGACGTTAGCTGATTGTGAAAATTGCACTCAAGCAGTTGCGAAAAAAAAGGATTGCTTTCCCCAGACAGTCTTTAATTGGTCATGGAGCTTTCTTCAAATAATGTCAACTTAACGAGCTGTCTGCTTTCTCCAGAGAAAGACTGAAGTTTGCTGATAGACTGATATTGCATTCACAGCTAAACGAAGTTCAAATGCAGTTTTGTAGTTTCGCTCTGCTGTCTGGTAGTAACCAATGCCATTAATTCAAGAGCAGAGTTTTAAAGTCAGCTTAGGCTAGGCTGTCCAGTTCATGCATTGGTCATTTGCTGTATTTCATCTACTGGGCTCTCACCAGCTTGGGGGAGGCAAATGGCTCAACACGACACAGCCTCCTTCAGTGCACAAAATTAAAAATCACACACCACCAGGTTATAGTAAAGCAGGTTTATTTGAAAGTACCTGTACTAGCTTTCAGAATGCTGCTCCTTCATCAGGTAACTTTGAAAGCTAGTACTTCCAAATAAACGTGTTGGACTATTACCTGGTATTATGCGATTTTTAACTTTGCCCAACCTCGTTCGATACCGGCAGCTCCTTCAGTGGGGTTCAGCATGACCTTTAATGAACTTGCAACTCTAGACCTATTCCAATTTCACATAATCTCCCACCTGCAGCCACCCTTTCTCCAACATCCTGTCCCTGACCACTCACCGTGTCTATCTTCATTTTTTGTGCTCCCATTGACGAGGCAAAAGAGACAGACAGCAAGTTGGCAGGACCATAACAGATTTTGTCAAACAACCTGTTCTCCCACCTCCATTTTTCGCACATCAAGTTCAAATTGGGAAAGTAACACTTTACAAACAAATCCCCTCAGGTTTTGATAACTGAATTGTTTGTAGAAGTATGGAGAAGATTAACATTTTACTTCTGAGAGATCCAAAGGCAATCTGGGACTACACAGAACAAACAAACATAAAGTAGTATCACAGTGCAAGGTCCTGCAGGTCAAGAGCCTCTGAGCATTACTCTGACCCATTTGAATTGCTCTTGTATGCAGATCCCCAAGCAACCAGTGGGTGCAAATGATCATAAGTGGTTTCCTGGCTGGTGACTCAACCTTCAATCAATGGAAGAATCACAAACCAAGTGGATACCATTATGTAGCAGTTATGTTTCTAGACTCAGAAGAAAAAAAAGTAAAAGCACTACAATGTTTAAAAAGTGATCAAAATCTGCATACAAAGCAGCTTATACACTGTTATAAAATTCAAGAGATTCGCAAATGTATTTTAGAGAAGGAAATGAGAGTATAGGATTTTGACAGAATAGTTTGACAATTATTTCAGTGTGCACCATAGATCCACATTGACTTACTGACAGACAAAATCAGAACTGGAATAATGGAATTCATAAAGAGAGATGTATACCTCTCACCCACCGCATTACACACACAAGAAAGTGTCTTACTCTCACCCATCCCCAATTAGAGCATCAACAGTTAAATTCACGGCAAATTTTACAATCACATTTCTCTCAGTTACTGAACACAAATTCATTGTCTTTTAGGGAGATGTATCAAGTTGGGTGAAAAATAACCATTGTGGCTGCATCAGATTTTTGTTTTTGGTGACTGGGAAGAAATCTGTTAGCAGGAGCTTAGGGAGCATGACTTTTTCTTAAACCTTCATTCTTTCAGTAATTGAGAAACAAAACAATTAATCAAAGCAGAAAACAAATTGCAAGATGTTCAGTGCAACCATAAAGCTGCTATTCTGCACATGCAGTCATTTAGAAGTACAGGTCACACAACATGGGCTAAGATTGCTTGCTTCCTCAAGTACACTGGGAATTCTAAAACCAATGTGTGCTTACATTTGCCCTGTGGTAGGCATGCCTAGTTCATGAAAGAAATACAGACCTAACAAAAACAGCATCCTTAGGGCACACTTCACAATCTCCCACCTTCTAGATCGGTAAGTCTCAACAGTGACCACTGATAGAAAGCATGAGAATGCTGTATGTGGACAGGTCTGTTTAAATAAATGACAGGCCCTTACATCTAACAGAGAAATTGAACTGTGGCTATGAATGGCATGATAACATTTCTGCTATCATTTCCATTTACCTTCACAACATTATGTCAAACATACCACAGTAGGATAAAAAGGATCCAATAAATGAAGGCAGATAAAGACATAACGAGTGTGGATAAATATCGCTTGGCTATCTATTGTGGCCCAGGAAGAAAGTACAATTTGTACTGTGTAATCTAGTCTTTCTTTGGTGTGAGCTGGTGCCTTTGGTTAAAATAACAGTCTTGCTTTCAAGACTAGTTTTACTGATGTATGTATTGTCAGGGTTTAGCTTTGAACAGACTTAAGACAAAGGAAGACAGATGAAATATTGAGAGGTCTGGGTTCCTTCTCTAAAGAAAGATACACTCGCACAGGAGTGAGAAGGCTCACTAGGCTGCTACTAGATGCAGAGGGTCTGTCTTATAGAGAAGTTGAGTAGGTTGGCTCTGGACCGATTGGAATTTAAAAGAATGAGAGGCTTAAACAGAACAGTACTCTTAAAGTGTTCATAAGCAATGTGGTACAGATAAATTAGTCAATCAAATTGGCATATATGAAAGTGTGCCCTCCTACTATATGATTGTTAACACTTGGAAATATGTGTCAAACAGTGTCTGATTAAATAACACCTTTTAACTGGAACCATTTCACATCATTTGCACCAAGAAATGCCCATTTCTTATTGGCCTGTCAATGAGCTCTGAGAATTTTGATCATCGTAATGGAATAACCAAAGGTCAGTGGTTCCATAAAGTATAGTCTGAGCTCCCTGCAACAGCATCAACACAGGAAATTTACAAAATGTGTTCAAACATTTTTGAGAATGAATTACTTTGTTACTACGTAGACTGCATTCTGACACGGATATCTGCTTAAGGGGACTGAGTCATCATATTGGCAAAGGGCCATTATTGCCATAAATTAACTGCCAAATTGTACAGACACAGAATCATACAGAATGGAAACAGATCTTTTGGTCCAACCAGTCCATGCTGACCATAATCCCAAACTAAACTAGTTCCACCTGTCTGCCCTTGGCCCACATCCCTCCAAACATTGCTTATTCATGTACTTATCCAAATGCCTTTTAAACCTAACAGTACCACATCCACCATTTTCTGTGGAAGTTCATTCTACACACAAACCTGTAAAAAAAATTCCCTTTTTAAAAGATTTTTCTCCTCTCACCTTAAAAATATGCCCTCAGTCTTGAAATCCCCCACCCTAGAAAAAGGTACCTGCAATTCACCTCAACTAGATCCCTCATGATTTTATAAACTTCTATAAGGTGACCCCTCAACCTCCTACGGTCCAGTGTAAAAAGTCCCAGCCTACTTCTCCAAGAATTGCCTGGTCTGTATCTCAGCAGATTTGGTGAACAGATTTTCCATATTTTTAATCTTAGCATTGTTAAAGTAAAGTAAATGTGTGTATTGCGGGAGGTTTTCAATGATTGATAACCAGGTTTTCAGTAATACGTACTTTGCTGTGCAGTCATAGTAAAACCATCTGCTGGACACTAACCACACTGTCAGTTGTGTTAATCTGCCTTTTACAATCTTAACTAAAATCAATTGCTCAGATTTTGATCTTGTTTCAGTGCAGGATGGATCGGGGAATTCGCCACAACATAATCCCAGATGCACAGTTTCGCATTTACCAATCATAGAATCCCTACAGTGTGGAAATAGGGCCTCTGGCCCAACAAGTCCACACCAACCCTCCAAACAGTATCCCACCCAAACCCATTCCACATTATTCTACATTTACTTCCTGACTAATGCACCTAACCAACACATCCCTGAACATTATGGGTAATTTAGCATGGCCAATTCACCTAACCTGCATATCTTTCGACTGTTGGAGGAAATCAGAGCACCCGGAGGAAGCCCACGCAGACACAGGGAGAATGTGCAAACTCCACACAGTCACACAAAGCTGGAATTGAACCCTGGTCCCTGGTGCTATGAGGCAGCAGTGCTAACCACTGAGCTACCGTGTTCAGCATTCAGGCTTGGCATTCGAGGACTCCAGGGGTGCACTCCAAAGCTTACACTTCTATCTCTAGCAGTTCACAATTGCAAGACTTTCATTTACACTATTCAGTCAATTACTTTTCATTTAATACATGTACACAGTCAAAAGGCAAAACTTCCCTGAATTTGGTTCACAATCCTGACACGGGTCCAATTATTAGAACAGAATATACTACCTCAATTTTTGCCCAGGCTGACCCTAACAGGGACCTAGTTTCTTTCCCTCCAGCATTTATTAAAGGCGTGACTACTTTGATTAGGACAAAGCACCAAATACTTCTGAGAGTATCTGACCAGCATTTTCCAACTTTCCCTTGTTGAAGAGATTCCCTGAGGCATACATCAACCTGAATCGTTTCAAAAAAGGCACACAGTTCCATCTTTATTTCGGCTATGTTTGGAGCAAATGACGAGAGAGAAAAAGAAAAGCCAGCAACTTTCTAGGACCTACAGAAATGAGCGAATACTGGGAATAACTTGGGGAAAATGGCAGGTATACACAGAAAACCAATCAGGATATTAAAATAACACATGGATTAAATGCCATTTGCTCGGATTGCAGTCTTCCATAATTTTCCATTTTTAGTTTGGATTTCTGCCAGTTTTTCTTCTGTCCAAATCCACGTCCATGCGGCTGGGCAGTGTGCCAACTTAGCCAACAACACACCCTCATCAGCCTTCCTTGGCGGGGTTGGGGGGGGGGGGGGGGGGGGCGGAGGGGGGGGGTCAGCATTCTCCATTAAATGATTGTATAAAGATAGCTCTTTGCACTGTGAAATAGGATGTTTAGACTATTAACACAATCTGTGGTCCATACATTAGCTGAAATCCCATTCAGAACTACATTCATCATGAATGTCACTGTCTAATTGACATATTGAAAAGGAGAAAACAAATCTTGGTCCTAACAAAGATTGATGGAACAATAATTAAAAGATGATGTTTCACAAATAAAGCAAATGACAGGGTTAAATCTGAAAGCAATTTAAAAATCAAAATGTGTGTGCATATTCTTCAAGTTCTTAGCTTCAATATTATCTTGAAACAAACATATAATCATTCAAAAGTAAAATACTGCAGATTTTGGACTTCTGAACTAAGAACAGGATTCTGCAAATACTGGACAGGTCTGGCAGCATTGGTGGAGAAAGGAACAGAGTTAACAGAATTTCATGTCAATAATCTTCCATCAGAGCTCATTGACATTCTGATTAAAAAAGATCATTGACCTGAAACGTTAGCTTGGTTTCGGTTTCCAGCTGCATAATCTGAAATTACAGTCGGGTATATTTCATCCCAGATTCTTTTGAAATACAACCAAAGTTTAGGAACAAATTTACTGACTTCTAATTTAAGCTTCATTTCCAAAGTACACTTTCACAGCATTTTGCCAAAATACATTGTGGCCAAAATTGACATTATATAAAATATAACACTATCCCCCAAAACCACATTAACATTTGCAAGATTCTCTAGGAGGCAAACCATCAGATGGATTTTGTTAAGTTTCCAGTCCTTTAGCATATTATGGCTAAAAGATTTTAGATGGTGGCCTTTTCCCATAGTGCCTTAGTGATGGCTGCCCTGAGTTTTGGTCCTTTAGCATGCAATCCTGCACTTTGCAACATGCTAGTCTGTAACACTGGCACCGAAAGGACACCAATCCAAGCAAAGCAAAGAGTCTTTTATTGACAGCCTTCCAGTTGCAGTTGAAGTTTACTTCTGTGCACCCCTGGGAACAGCTTGAAACCCACAGTCCTCTGTCACAGAACAGCTCGGGATGAACAGCAACAAAAACTATTTCTCTTTGCAAGCTTTCTTTGGAAACCTTCAACCCAGGAAGAGGGGAATAGTTTCAGCTGTACCATAATCCCCTCAAGGGTAATAGGCACATGGGGTGAGGCAACACAGGAATGATCTAATGGGAGAGCCTCTTTGAGCACCAAAGGCCACATCTTGGTGCTTGCTCAAACTTACCTCTAAATTGCCAGCAATGGTAAATGCATGGATTTCCTTAAAGTTGAGACCTTAGAAAGGGACAGCTTCAGGTTAATTGCTGAATATCACACGATATTATCCAGAACAATGCCTCAAGAGACTTAAATGGGCAGTGAGAATGCTCTTAAAATGATTAAAAATAGATGTGAACGTGGAACAAACAAAAGCCAACTGATCAGGCTGACGATGGAAGAATCTTGCTATCCCATCGCTACAACTAATTTGGCTGTTTTTGGTGAATAATCACAGACTTTAAGGCAGTTTATTCCCTTGGAGTGAGAGAAGACGTGAGCATTTAGCTGGCTCAATATCAAATTGAAAGAAAAAAGACTGAAATTACTTTCCTTGACATCGTGAAGCAGCACTGGCAGAGACTGGAATGAGATGCCCATTCAGTCAGAGGAGAAAAACAGATATAAGGGCATCAAGAAGCTGGTGACATGTGAAGGATAAAGATGTGAAAGTGAAATACACACACACACACACACACACACACATATTTTTGACCACTCTCACTGGCGATTTCAGAGAGTTTAACTGCACAGAACATGCTTGTGAATTAATACTTTTGAGACGGTTAGTTGACGTTTCACAGACAAATCACAGACTTGGAATTTTACAAACTAAATGCTAAATTATTCATAGGCCAATCATTGTGAATGTAACTTTTTATAGACCAATCAGTGCAGATTTTACATTAAAGAGACATAAATCCAATATTTTATAGAGCTAGTTTTAATCTTTCACAGACCAATCATTGTAAGTTTAATCTTTTATGGACCAGTCTGCACATTAAACTCTTTTCAGGCAGACCAGAGTCCTGTAAATCTTAAATGTTATTTTGATTGTAAAGCGAACGCGCAGCATCATCATCTATTCCCAGCTGTTTGAAACGTGAAGCACCTCTTTCAAACAAAATAGAATCAGACAGGTAGATGGATGGGTACAGTCAGTGTGTGTAGTCCAAAGTAACAAAACATTCCCCATGGCACAGATGGAAAATAGTCAAGTCATGCAACTGCCACCAATGTTTCAGCCAAGTATAGGCTGTTCAGGAGGTCATTCAATCAGTTTGTCTGCTGTGTCCCTGTTTATTTTAATTTTTTTTCTGTTGTCTAGCTTTGCTGGATTTACATTGTTTCTTTCTCACATAAATAGCAGTATTTTTGTTTCAGAATTGCATCAGTTACCTCAGGCAAACTATCATGTTCTCAAGATCATGGATGGATAAGGGAGGTCACATCACCGCATGATACATGTAGTTCATAAATCATGGCAGCAGCTGGGGAGAATGGAGAGTGCGAGAGAGAAAGGCATGATTAGCCTTTTCATTTACTGATTGGGAGCCGGCAACATTTTGATTGGCAGGTCAGTTTAAACGACTCAGCTCAGTGTTTCTGCACAATAGCCACTTTGGTTATTCAAAGCAGACAAGGTGTTATTTCTCACTAGTGACATGAGAAGGATAAAGACGTGAAAGTGAAATATACACACACACACACACACATATCTTTGACCACTCTCACTCGTGATTTCAGAGAGTTTAACTGCACAGAACATGCGTGTGTTCTGGAGCTACTTTAAGAAGCAAAAGAAATCTCCTCACCTGTATATTCTATATGTCCTAAGCTCATCCATTGAACCTCAAGCAGACAAAACAAAAATTTGCGCACTACCACATCTCTACACCCTTGAGAGTTTGCCTCAAACAAGGTGCTTTACATGATGTGACAAGGTTTATGTTAATCACCAGTAACACAAGACAACAGTAAGTGTGTAGATGACTGCATACCCAAGAAGTTAATCTAAACATTCCCCAACTGGAAACCATGGATGAACCGGGAAATCCACTCCTGACTGAACTCCAGGTCTGAGGCGTTCAAGTTGGGCGACACTGACCTGTAAAGGAAATCCTTCATAATGCCATCAGGGATGCCGAGAAGCAATAATAAACTAAACTCAAGACCCAGACTAACCATTTGTGGCAAGGCTCACACGACATAACAGACTACAAAACAAAAGAGAATTGCAAGGAACAGTACATCCCGACCCAATGAGTCTTCTATGCTCACTTTGAACAGAAGGTCAGTAAAACAATATCACCTGACCCATCAGCTTCAGTCATTGCTGCATGCGTTATGTCATTTAAGGGTGAATCCACGCAAAGCAACTGGCCCAGATGGAGTCTCGGGATGGGCACTCAGCTCCTGTGCAGACCAGCTGATGGGAGTATTTGAAGACATCTTCAACCTCTCCTTATGACAAACTGAAGTCTCCCCCTGCTTCAAGATGACCACCGTGATCCCAGTTCCAAAGAAAAATCATGCAGCGTGCCTCAATGACTACCACCAGTGGCTATGACATCCATAATAATGAAATCCTTCAAGAAGGTGGTCATGACTCACATCAACTCCAACCTCCTTTAGCTTTATCCTTTGCAATTCATTGACTGGTGCGACTGGTCCACAGCAGACACTATCTCCCTGGCCCTACGCTCAGCCCTGGACATCAAAGATACCGACGGGGCGGAAGCGGGTACTGCAGATGCTGGAGATTGGAATCAAGATTAGAGTGGTGCTGGAAAAGCCCAGCAGGTCAGGCAGCATTCGAGGAGCAGGAAGATCGACGTTTCAGGCAAAAGCCTCGATACCTACGTCAGGCTCCTATTTACTGACTACAGCCACCCCACCCCCCACACCATAATTCCAAAGAAACTTATCTCCAAACTCTGGGATCAAAGTCTCTGCTCCCTTCGTGGCCAACAGATCACAGTCGATAAGGAAAGGCAACAACCCCTCCTCCATGATAATCCTCAACCATGATTCCCCGTAAGTCAGTATACTTAGCCCCCTACTATACACCTTATACATATGATTTCGATACACTGGTGTTGGACTGGGTTGTACAAAGTTAAAAATCACACAACACAGGTTATAGTCCAATAGGTTTATTTGGAAGCACTTGCTTTTGGAGCACTGCTCCTTCATCCACCTGATGAAGCGTGATTCACACTCTGAAAGCTAGTGCTTCCAAATACACCTGTTGGACTATAACCTGGTGTTGTGTGATTTTTAACCTTACACATACATGATAGTGTGGCCTAATTCCACACCAACTTCATTTACAAGTTTGCTGACGACACCACTGTTGAAGTTTGGATCTCAAACAATAACTAAACGGAGTACAGGAAGGAGATAGGGTGGTTAGCAGAATGGTGTAAAGACAACAATCTCTCCATCAAATGTCAACAAAACAAAGGAGCTGGTCAGTGACTTCATGAAGCGGAATGGAGGGCACACCCATCTGGATCATTAGTAGATGGTCAAGAGCTTCAAATTCCTTGGAAGGATGATCACCATCAATCTGTCCTGGTCCACCCACATCAGCGCGATGGTCAAGAAAGCACAACAATGTTTATACTTCCTCAGCAGGCTAAGGAAATTCAACATGTCCGTAAAAACTCTTTTTTTTTAGATGCACCATAGAAAGCACCCTTTCTGGATGCATCACAGTGTTGTATGGAAACTACTCTTCCCAAAACCAAATGAAAGCACAGAGTTGTGAACACAACCCAGTCCATCACTCAAACCAGCCTCCCATCCACTGACTGCATTTATACTTCCCGCTTCTGGATTAGTGGTGCTGGAAGAGCACAGCAGTTCAGGCAGTATCCAAGTAGCTTCGAAATCGACGTTTCGGGCAAAAGCCCTTCATCAGGAATAAAGGCAGTGAGCCTGAAGCGTGGAGAGATAAGCTAGAGGAGGGTGGGGGTGGGGAGAAAATAGCATAGAGTACAATGGGTGAGTGGGGGAGGGGATGAAGGTGATAGGTCAAGGAGGAGAGGGTGGAGTGGATAGGTGGAAAAGAAGATAGGCAGGGAGGACAAGTCCGGACAAGTCATGGGGTCAGTTACTGAGCTGGAAGTTTAGAACCAGGGTGAGGTTCGGAGAAGGGGAAATGAGGAAACTGTTGAAGTCAACATTGATGCCCTGGGGTTGAAGTGTTCCGAGGCAGAAGATGAGGCGTTCTTCCTCCAGGCGTCTGGGGGTGAGGGAGCGGCGGTGAAGGAGGCCCAGGACCTCCATGTCCTCAGCAGAGTGGGAGGGGAAGTTGAAATGTTGGGCCACGGGGCGGTGTGGTTGATTGGTGCGGGTGTCCCGGAGATGTTCCCTAAAGCGCTCTGCTAGGAGGCGCCCAGTCTCCCCAATGTAAAGGAGACCGCATCGGGAGCAACGGATACAATAAATGATATTAGTGGATGTGCAAGTAAAACTTTGATGGATGTGGAAGGCTCCTTTAGGGCCTTGGATAGAGGTGAAGGAGGAGGTGTGGGCGCAGGTTTTACAGTTCCTGCGGTGGCAGGGGAAAGTGCCAGGATTGGAGGGTGGGTTGTTTGGGGGCGTGGACCTGACCAGGTAGTCGCAGAGGGAACAGTCTTTGCGGAAGGCGGAAAGGGGTGGGGAGGGAAATATATCCCTGGTAGTGGGGTCTGTTTGGAGATGGCGGAAATGTCGGCGGATGATTAGGTTGGTAGGGTGGAAGATGAGCACCAGGGGCGTTCTGTCCTTGTTATGGTTGGAGGGGTGGGGTCTGAGGGCGGAGGTGTGGGATGTGGACGAGATGCGTTGGAGGGCATCTTTAACCATGTGGGAAGGGAAATTGCGGTCTCTAAAGAAGGAGGCCATCTGGTGTGTTCTGTGGTGGAACTGGTCCTCCTGGGAGCAGATCCAGCGGAGGCGGAGGAATTCTCCCCACCCCCACCCTCCTCTAGCTTATCTCTCCACACTTCAGGCTCACTGCCTTTATTCCTGATGAAGGGCTTTTGCCGAAAACGTCGATTTCGAAGCTACTTGGATGCTGCCTGAACTGCTGTGCTCTTCCAGCACCACTAATCCAGAATCTGGTTTCCAGCATCTGCAGTTATTGTTTTTACCTCGTTTTATACTTCCCGCTGCCTCAGGAAAGCAACCAACATAATCAAAGACCCCGCCCACCCGTTTTTACTCTCTCCTACACTTTTCCATCAGGCAGAGGATATAAAGGTTTGTATAATATACAAACAGATTCAAGAACAGCTTCTTCCCCTGTGTTATTAGACTTTTGAATGGACTCTTTAATCTTAATGTTGATCACTCTCTGCACGTTCTCAGCAGCTGTAACACAGTATCTTGCACTCTGCTCTATTACCCAAATGCAATTTGTAAAGCATGTAAGACAATACTTTTCACTGTACATCAGTACATATGATAGTAATAACACAAATCAAATCAAACAGGGCATGGCTGTCATCGTGTTGAAGAATTGATGATTATTGTGTACAGACATTACATCGCTCTGGTACAAGCTTCCAGTGGAGTGCCATGCTTCAAGTGATCTCAGATAAGATGAAGTACGAGATCTTTGTGCTCTTAGTTCACATGTTATGATACAGCAATGATACCATGTGTAGGTTTCTTGAAAGCATACTGTGTGTGAACCATAACATGACACATAGGTAGTAGGCCATATGTAAAGTGTAAATGAACATTCCCACCAATTTGCACTGATCACAAGCAGTTGGCGTGAACTGATCTTAATTTTCTGATACAGTTTATGCCACATGCCAATGGTACAAAGAACAACCCCTTCTAAACGAGAAGACCATCTAAATTTTAACAAGACAAAAGCAAGAAATAAAACAGTCACGCTCAATTCATGAGTTGGATTCCAAAGAATGACGTGCTGCAAATAGAGCTTTCACCACAGGCTTAAAAGCAAAGTCTTTAAATATAAATCCTTTAGCATATTCTCTGCATAATTGCTGAAGAAGACTATTCATCACGGATGATTCTTAGTTGCCCTCAAGATGGTCATAGAGTCACACAGTCGGAGATGTACAGCATGGAACCAGATCCTTCAGTCCAACTTGTCCATGCCAACCAGATATCCCAACCCAATCTAGTCCCATCTGCCAGTACCTGGCCCACATCCAAACCCTTCCTATTCATATACCCATCCAGATGCCTCTTAAATGTTGCAATTGTACCAGCCTCCACCACTTCCTCTGGCAGCCCATTCCATACACGTACCACCCTCTGTGTGAAAAAGTTGCCCCTTAGGTCTCTTTTATATCTTTCCCCTCTTACCCTAAACCTATGCCCTCTAGTTCTGGACTCCCCCACCCCAGGGAAAAAGACATTGTCTATTTACCCTATGCATGCCCCTCATGACTTTATAAACCTTTATAAGGTCACCCCTCCACCTCCGACGCTCCAGGGAAAACAGCCCTAGCTTATTCAACCTCTCCCTTTCGCTCAAATCCTCCAACCCTGGCAACATCCTTGTAAATCCTTTCTGAACCCTTTCAAGTTTCACAACATCTTTCCGATAGGAAGGAGACCAAAACTGCATGTAGTATTCCAACAGTGGCCTAACCAATGTCCTGTACAGCCGGAACATGACCTCCCAACTCCTGTACTCAATACTCTGACCAATAAAGGAAAGCATACAAATGCCTTCTTCACTATCCTATCTACCTGCGACTCCACTTTTAAGGAGCTATGAACCTGCACTCCAAGGTCTCTTTGTTCAGCAACGCTCCCTAGGACCTTACATTAAGTGTATAAGTCCTGCTAAGATTTGCTTTCCTAAAATGCAGCACCACGCATTTATCTGAATTAAACTCCATCTGCCACTTCTCAGCCCATTGGCCCATCTGATCGAGATCCTGTTGTAATCGGAGGTAATCCTTTTTGCTGTCTACTATGCCTCTAAATTTGGTGTCATCTGCAAACTTACTAACTGTACCTCTTATGCTTGCATCCAAATCATTTATATAAATGATGAAAAGTAGTGGACCCAGCACCGATCCTTGTAGCACTCCACTGGGCACAGGCCTCCAGTCTGAAAAACATCCCTCCACCACCACCACCCTCTGTCTTCTACCTTTGAGCCAGTTCTGTATCTAAATAGCTACTTCTCCCTGTATTCCATGAGATCTAACCTTGCTAATCAGTCTCCCATGGGGAACCTTGTTGAACGCCTTAATGAAGTCCATATAGATCACATCTACCGCTCTGCCCTCATTAATCCTCTTTTTACTTCTTCAAAAAACTTCTTCAGCAAGCTTCATTTAAGGCAGGTTGTCTGATCATTATCACCTTTACAGTGTCTAAGGTCATGAAAGATGCAATACTAATGCATGTCTTATCATACTTAAAGTTGGTAAACTAATTTGCCAGGGATCAGTCACGAGAATGCAATCTTAGGAGGGAGAAAGCCTCTGGTACTCTGAGGACTAGGACAGAGAAATGGTACTTGAGTGAGAATCTTTAAAACATTCAAGAGATTAGACAGGACAAACATGGATGCATAAGTGCACACAGTGGAGTAAATAAGGTTGGCGAATTGGGCAATATGACAAAGTCAGTGACATTTCAGTACAAAATCGGTTTAAAAAAGCAGGAAAGCAGTAGTAATTGTCATGCTTAATTTTCACACTGTACAGAAGCATTCAGTGGTATTCTCTAGGATCTGATATCAGAATTATTGCTTTCATTTGATTTGTATACTAAACAACATAAACTTGGGGATACAGGACTTAATGTCAAGGTCTGCATATAACATTTCCAAGTGTAAACAGTGTACAGACTTCAGAAAGACAACAATACTAAGGAAATGTACAACCATCTGGCAGATGAAATTTAAAGCAGCAAAGTCTGACATTTTGGTTGGTGGAATGCAGAGAGGCAATACAAAAATCAACAGGATAAACCTAATGGGGGCTACAGGAACAAAGTCAGCCAAGAGTACCTACAAATCACTTAAAGTGGCAGGGGAATTTGAGGAAACTTTAAAACAGCATTTTGGACCACTGACTTCATTAATAGAGGTGTATTTTTCCAAAAGAAAGTTAGGTTCAGTTTGTATAAAAAAAACACTGGTTAGGTTTTAGTTGGAACATTGTTCATTTTTGTGAACTACCTTTTTAGAAGAATACCAGTCAGGCTTGCAGTGTGGCTCTTTTGCATGTGCTGGTAGCTGCAATATTAACACACAGGGCTCTGCTCTTTGTGGGCAGAAAGGATACATACATGTCCTGTGCATGTTTCAACTCAAATAAGTGATAGCCATGGGCTGGCTCATTTTTCAGGGCAATGCATTCACCACAGTCAAGCTGCCTGGTTTAAATATCTAAACAGAGTTTGGCAGTTAAGGATCAGACATCATCAAACTAGAGCATTCTCCACGGAAATGTCTCAAACAATCCGGGTTCACGTGACAACCAATTAACACTCTCAAAATATCGATAATATTTTCCATTTGGTATTTCATGAATTATTCTGATGAGAAAGAACTTGACAAAATGAGCCTTTTCCCGAGGATACAAAAGTTAAGCAATTTGGTTGGAGGAGTGGGTGGAAATGGAATTTGCCGGATTCTGACAAAGAATTCCTTTCAGGAAGTTAAAATGTTTAATATCTGTGCAGAATGAAAATCTATCCTCCAAATCATATTTCAATCCATTCAACCTCAGATGATTTAAAAACTCTACAAGGTAGCTAGTCACAGGATCACATTTGCAAATTCCTTTATGATGAGATTTTTACCGCAACCCAAAGATACACTGGCCACTTTGAGGCTGTCAACCACCCCTCGGATATCATCTTTTAGCAGATTATAGAACAGAGCATTTGGACAATACTACATGTAGTCATTGCCTATTCTGCCTGTGCAGCTCTTTCAGAGAACCATCCAGTAATCCCACATGCCTACTTTTTATGCAATAACCCTACAAATATTACCTTGTGATGTGTTTTGAATTCCTTTTTTGAAAGGTGCAATCTAATTTGTCTCCATTATGCTTATGAGAACATAATGGAATGAAAAATCCTTGCTGGCCCATTTGCCAAATAACTTAAATCCATGTCCTCTATAAAATATCATCCATTGCTTTGAATGTCTCCATTAAATCTTCCTTGATCCTTCTGTGCCCCAAAGATAACAATTTCAATGTCTCTCCACACAGGGTCTCACCGTTGGTACCATTTTAGCCGTTGAACACCACCATCACCTCAATATCCTTTCTGAAGTGCTTTGTCTTGGGTAAAATGCTCCAACTGAAGCTGAACTGATTTAGAAAGGTTTAGAATAGCTTCCTTGCTTCAATGTGAATGACAGTGCTTGCAGCTCACTCAAAGAGCGTGTCAACTTGACGATGGCGCTGCGCTGCAGAAAGAGGAAAATCAAAACTAATTTGCCTCACAAACCCTGCTTCAGTTCCTTCCAACAGAAGCAATGCATTTGCCTGTTTGCAAACACAAGTGTCAATCAGACTGACATCTGGACCCATAACATCAGGCTCAAACAGCCATTCATTCATTCATCTACATCATAGGCACACAATCTCAGAGGTTTGAATGATTGACAGTTTGTCTTTTACTGACAATTCTCCAGGTCTTAATCAGAGTTTCTCTCATATAATTAATAACAGAAAGCACATTTTGACAGAGGGGAACCAGCACAATTGACTTCAGCCCTGATGACAGTGTTTGAAAGATCTGAAATAAAACCTTGCAGCAGCTAACTCCATGAATGCCAAAGTTTATTTTTCCCCGGTTAGTGAGCAGTATTGTAGGATTACAGGCAATAAAAAGGGGAATTGTGGTGAAGAAAGAGTGAAAAGGAGATGAGTTATCAGGACATGACCACACAAAGAGATTTCTTTTAACAAGTGGCACACATCAGTATGGGTTTTTTTAAAAAAGGGAATCATTTGTGATTGGATGGATAGTTTGCGTTCTCCAGTTGCCAAGGAGACAACTTCCAGAAGTCCACATCTTCTTTCCTTCTTTGCACAAACCCCATCTGCCCACAGCCTCTACCCTTTTTCAAGCTCCTCTCACTTATTTTCCAGTGCGTCAATTGCACAGAATTCCATCCTACTTGTCAAAACCATTGAAGACCTTTTTCTCCCCATCTTAACTGAAAAGTGTTCTCCATTCATGCAGAGGGTTGTGCGTGTATGGAATGAGCTGCCAGAGGAAGTCGCGGAGGCTTGAATAGCTGCAACAGAACTGACCAAGGCCCTCGAGTCCTTCGAAAAGAATAAAACTCCTGGAAGCGACGGCTTACCGGTCGAGGTTTATTCCGCTCTTTGGGACTTGATTGGCCAGGACCTGCTGGAGGTGTATGTCAGTATGCTCCGGGCAGGTACCATGAGTGAATCCATGAGGAAAGGCATCATCACCCTCGTCTACAAACGGAAGGGGGAGAGGGAGGAAATTAGAAATTGGAGACCGATCTCACTGTTAAATGCAGACTACAAAATCCTGTCAAAGGTCATCGCCAACCGGGTCAGGTCTGCTCTGGGATCGGTGATCCACCCGGACCAAACCTGTGCTGTACCGGGCAGGAAGATCTCTGAGAGTCTCGCACTCCTCAGGGATACGATCGCCTACGTGCAGGACAGGGGGGTGGACACCTGCCTCATCAGCCTTGACCAGGAGAAAGCCTTTGACAGGATATCGCATACATATATGAGGGATGTCCTCTCCAAAATGGGCTTTGGGGAGGGAATCGGAAATTGGATCAGACTGCTCTACACCAACATTGTCAGTGCAGTCTCAATCAATGGGTGGGAATCAGATAGCTTCCCTGTAAGATCTGGAGTCAGGCAGGGATGCCCCCTCTCACCCGCCTTGTTTGTGTGTTGCATAGAGCCATTTGCCGAATCCATCAGGAAGGATGCGAGCCTGAGAGGGGTGACTATTCCTGGCAGCGGGGGCCTGCAGGTTAAGGCCTCCCTGTACATGGATGACGTCGCTGTTTTCTGCTCGGATCCGCTGTCCGTGCACAGACTCGTGTGCATCTGCGACCAGTTCGAACGGGCCTCGGGGGCCAAGGTAAACCGAGGCAAGAGCGAGGCCATGCTCTTCGGGAACTGGGCCGACCAATCCTCTATCCCCTTCACCGTCAGGACTGACCACCTGAAGGTGCTGGGTATTTGGTTCGGGGGGGCTGGGGCGTGCGCCAAGACCTGGGAGGAGCGGATCAGGAAGATGAGACAGAAACTAGGCAGATGGGGGCAACGGTCGCTCTCCATCGCGGGAAAAAACCTGGTCATCAAGTGTGAGGTACTCTCAGTATTGCTATATGTGGCACAGGTCTGGCCTATCCCCAGGACCTGTGCCGCCGCAGTCACCCGGGCCATCTTCCAATTCATTTGGAGATCAAAGATGGACCGGGTCCGAAGAGACTCTATGTACAAAGACCGGTGCAATGGGGGAAAAAACACGCCCAATGCCACCCTCACCCTGATGGCCACCTTTGTGTGTGGCTGCATCAAGCTGTGCGTGGATCCCCGGTACGCAAACACCAAGTGTCACTACGTACTGAGGTTCTACCTGTCCCCGGTGTTGCGAAGGATGGGCCTGGCCTCGCTGCCGCGGAACGCTCCGAGTAGTTGGACCGTTCCGTATCACCTGTCCTTCGTGGAGAAATTTATGAGGAAAAACACCTTTGACCACAAGTCCATCAGGAAGTGGTCAGCACGTAGCGTCCTTGAGACCCTTCGGGAAAAGGAGAGGGCGGATCCTGTCGAGCGGTTCCCTGAGCAGACTGTCAAAGCCATTTGGCAGAATGCCTCATCGCCAGAACTTTCCAACAAGCACCAAGACGTGGCTTGGCTGGTGGTGAGAAGGGCTCTGCCTGTGAGATCCTTTATGCACGCCCGGACTCTCTGCCGCACCGCACGCTGCCCTCGAAGTGGCTGCGGGGGGGACGAGACTGTCACACACCTCCTTCTGGAATGTGCCTATGCAGAGGAAGTCTGGAGAGGAATGCAGTGGTGCTTGTCGAGGTTCGTCCCGAGCAGCGCTGTGACGCGGGACTCCGTGCTCTACGGCCTGTTCCCCGGGACTCACACCGAGACGAACATTAACTGCGCCTGGAGGATCATCAACTCGGTGAAGGACGCTCTCTGGGCGGTCCGAAACCTGTTGATCTTCCAGCTGAAGGAGTTGACCCCGACCGAGTGTTGCAGACTGGCACATTCCAAGGTCCAAGACTACGTGTTGAGGGACGCGCTGAAGCTTGGGGCAGCTGCCGCCAAGGCGCGGTGGGGAAAGACCACTGTGTAAGATCGGCCTGCCGAAAGAAGAACAGGGGGCCCATACAGACGTTTTTTTGGGCTCTGCTGATGCCTCAGCCAAATATATGTATATATACAAGATTGAAAAAATGCACAGGATTGTAAAGGACAAGAATAAAGTCGAATCTGTGTTTGTAAATATGGACATATGTATGGCATGATCCAATGTACAGACCATCAAATCATTTATGAATAAAGTATATTTTGAAATAAAAAAAAAATTTAAAAGGCATCTGGATGGGTGTTATGAATAGGAAGGCTTTCGAGGGATATGAGCCAAGTACTGGCAAATGGGACTAGATTATTTTAGGATATCTGGTCAGCATGCACAAGTTGGACCAAAGAGTCTGTTTCCATGCTGTACATCTCTATGACTTTATGAACCCCTGGTCTCAATGACTGCATTGATTCTTCAACCCAGGATCACTGTCCTTCCACATCGACGATCAACTTTTCAGCCAAAGTGTTCAGAGCCTTGCTGCTTCTTTATTACCACCAATCCCCATCTTTCATGAGGCCAGAATTGGTGGAATGTTTGAATTCTAAAACGATTGCATGGCTGAAGCAGGCTACACAGTTAGTTTGGGGCAATGACACAGTGCAATTACAACTCAAGGATGAGACGATCAGATTTGAGGTTGTATTTGACCTAGATTCAACATAGCACACCAGTAAAAAGGTAAGAGATGTTTTGAAAGTTAGGATATGGATAGCAGGTTTTCAAGAAGACGACAGCCATAATTCTTTGGGCTAAAAGGATCAAATAAAATGGGGGGAAAGCAGAAATAAATAGGATACTGAGTTGGGTGACCTGTCCTGATCAGACTGAATGGGCTACTTTTGTTCCTCATTTCTCTGTTTAGCAGTTTTTCAGATAAACTGAAGCCTATGGAGAGTTTCACACTTTGAATATTTTTTATAAATATAAACACACCCACAAAGTGTTTGCAACTTTGAACGTGGGCAAGGGGCGTGCTTTGCAACTTATGCAACCACAATAACTTCACACATCTTTAATGGACATTCTTGTAATCACAATGCCTGGTTCATTCTTCGGAGTCAGAAGGTTGTGGGCTCAGGTCCTATTCTCCAGAGATATGAACACCCCAATGCAGTACTGAGGAAGTGCACTCTTTAGATGAGTGGTCTGCCCTTCCAAATGGTAGAAAGGATTCCTTGGTAATATTAAGAGAGAAGTGAGAGATCCTTCCCGGTGTCTGGGACAATTTTTATTTGCAACACCACAAATATCACAAAAAAATCTGCTTTAATTAAAATATTTTTCTTTCTGAAACATGGCCTTACACAAATCTACTGCCGGTGTGTATTCCTAAATTACAACAATGTACAACTGCACTTCAAATGTACTGAGTTGGCTATGGAAAGTTGTGTGGCAATGAAAAGTGTTATATAAATGCTAGCCTTTCTTTCTCTTTTGCTGTTTAAGATTGGACAAAATCTGGCAGGCTCAGCCACATTTCAGCAGGCAAAACAAGAAAAAAAGGGGCCAAATCAAACAGGCGTCATTTTCACCTCACTGACAAGGTAAATACTGGCACAAGCATATTTTTACCAAAGGGATAGAGTGTGGACTGGAAGAAACAAGGCAAGAGAGAGGCAAGGGGGTCACATTCAAAAATAGGGCATTCAACAAAAAGGATCAATGATTTAAATTCGAAGTCCCAGTCTCACAAAGAATCAATGCCTCTAGTAAAGTGAAAGAAAAAATGTTGCAGAAAGTTAACAGGCTAAATAAAAAGACGACTTTTAACAGGATGAGTTGCAAACACTTGCAGTTTAAGTGGACATGTTAATCACTGTGACTGAATGGGAGACAAGCAGTACCCTCTTCTGCTTCCTCCAGTTTTTCAATCAATGGCCATGTGGAGGACAGAAACAGGAAAATACCCAAACAGAAAGGGAGTTGGCTACTCTTAAATCTAGATCTTTGAGACAGTTCTTTGCCTGAATACACTGACAGGGGAAAACAAACACTGAAGTGCAGACTAGTTTAATAAGTTCCAATTTTCCCCTTACATGAATTTCCAAGGTCACGTGAAGTGGCCATGCTAAAGTGTCCATAGTGTTAGGTGCACTAGTCAGGGAAATGGGTCTGCATGTGTTACACTTTAGAGGGTCGGTGTGGACTTGTTGGGCCAAATGGCCTGTTTCCACACTGTAGGGAATCCAACCTAATCTTCTGGTATCACTCGGTATGGTTCAACTTGCCTCGAGTGCAGAGTGGTCCCCACCCCACCCAACCCCTGGCTGCTCACAAATGCCACGATGGAAGCTGGCACCAGACCACTGGATTCAACATATGGTTATGGCAGGCTGACCAGATAACATGCAATGAAGGCTGGCATTCAGGGCAGCTTATGGGTCACTTTGTCCACATGCTGCAGATAGACTCTCAAAGCCGTTAGGAAAGGAATTCCAGGATTTTGACCTCGCGATGTAAAGGAACAGCAATATATTTCCAAGTCGGGAGGTAAGTGGATTGGAGAACTTGCAGAAGGTGGTGTTCCTTTGTATTTGGTGCCCTTGTCCTTCCAGATGGAAGTGGTTGAGAGTTTGGAAGGTAAAGCATAAGGAAGTTTGTGAATTTCTGCAATGCATCTTGTAGTTTTTTAAAATTCATTTGTGGGACTTGGTTGTTGCTGGCTGGCCAGCATTGATAGCCCATCCCTATTTGCCCTTGAGAAGGTGGTGGGGAGCTGCCTTCTTTAGGCCATTTCCGAGGGCAGTTGAGAGTCAACCAGATTGCTGTGGCGCTGGAGTCACATGTAGGCCAGACCAGGTAAGGAGGGCAGATTTCCTTCCCTAAAGGACATTAATGAACCAGGTGGGTTTTTCCAACAATTGACAATGTTTCATGGTTATCTATCGCTCTTAATTCCAGATTTTTTAAAAAACTGAATTCAAATTCCGTCATCTGCCGATAAGAGACAATCTAACCACTGCCCCCTTGACATTCAGTGGTGGTACCATCAAGGAAACCACCCCCCACTTTCAACATCCCTGGGGTTACCATTGACTAGAAGCTCAATGGTGGGATTCGAACCCAGGTCCTCAGAATATTATTCTAGGTTTCTGGATTAATAGTTGAACGATAATACCATGATGGTACGCACTGCTATTACTCAGTGTCATTGGTGGAAGGAGTGGATGCTTATGGATGTGGTGCCAATCAAGTGGGTTGCTTTGTCCTGGATGATGTCAAGCTTCTTCAGTGTTATTGGAACTGCATCTATCCAGGCAAGTGGAAAGTATTCTGTCATACTCCAGATTTGTCTTGTAAATGGTGGACAGGCTTTGGGGAGTCAGATGGTGAGTTACTCAGCACAGTACTGTACCTCCTTGCCTCTGACCTGCCCCTGTAACCACTGTGTTTATGTGGTGAGTCCAGTTGAGTTTTGAGTCAATGGTAACCCCAGGGATATTGAAAGTGTTTCATTGATGGTACCACTGAATGTCAAGGGGGCAGTGGTTAGATTGTCTCTTATCGGAGATAAGCATTTGTATGTGCAAATGTTACTTGCCACTTGCTAGCACAAACCTGGATATTACCCAGATCTTGTTGCATTTGAACATGGACTTGCTTCAGTATTGGATAAGTCATAAATGAAGTTGAACATTGTGTGATCATTGGGATATATCTCCACTTCTGACCTTATGATACAGGGATTGATTGATGAAGCAGCTGAAGGTGGTTGGCAAGGACAGTACCCTGATGAACTCCTGCAGAGCTGTCCTTGACCTGAGATGATTGACCTCCATCAACCACCATCTTTCTATGAGCCAAGTAGGACTCCAATCAGTAGAGACTTTGCTCCCTAATACTCATTGATTCTAGTTTTAAGAGGGCTCCTTGATGCTACACTCGGTCAAATGTGGCCTTGATGTCAAGATCTGTCACACTCACCTTCCCTCTGGAATACAGCTCTTTTGTCCATGTTTGAACCAAGGCTTTAATGAGGTCAGGAGTTTAGTGGCTGTGGCGGAACCCAAACTGGGTTAAATTACTGTGTTGCCTCAATATCACATCTGGCTCTTTCTTACACTATTTGAGAGCCCAGGGGGAGAAAGTTGATAGAGAGGGAGGTGGCAGTCAAACTGCAGTGTGGATTACAGAGAGAGGAGTCTCAGCAGCTACCATGAGCACCAATAATCCAGAATCTGGTTTCCAGCATCTGCAGTCACTGTTTTTACCTCAGCAGCTACCAAAACCATCGAAAGGATTTCATCTCTTCATGTGACATTGGTGCCTGATGACTGCCGGGAACGTTCAATTCAAAAACATGAGGCTGGAGCCATTAACTCTTACTTCTCTCTGCTAGGACGCTGTCTGGCCGCCTAAATGGCTCCAGAATTTTGTTTTAAAATCAATATTTTGGCTTGGACCCTTCCGCTCTGTGCTATCACTGAGTGGTTGTACCTCACGCGGTTCTTACTGGGTGGAATAAACAACATATGCATCGTGCAGGATATACAAACATCAGGCGCAAGAAAAGCTTTCTCCTTAGCAACGCAAGGAGAAGACCTGAGAAAATCAGCACGCCTCGTTAATTTGTACTTCAGACTTTTTTTTTGCAATATTTCCTTTGCAATAGCTTCTCTTACACAGATTCATCTCCTCCTGAGTCCTTTTATGGTGATTAAAGAGAGAGTTTCCTCGCATTAAAAATAAAACATTAATACACAGAATCATTGTTTATAAAACGTCTAAATGAGGTTCTGCTCACTACACGTTCACGACGAGGGGAGAGGCAAGTCCCAGACAGCACTCAGGAACTGGGCAGTACAAACAGCAGCTGCCAGCCGCCCTTTCTAACTGCTGCACGCCAACACGCAGACAAGTTCACACCTTGGACAACATCGAGCGCCTGTTTCCTGCACCAGCTCACACGAAACAAACCCTATTTTCTTCAGTGTTGCACAGAAACTGTCATGAGCTGGCGCGCCTCAAGTGAAATGCAACAGGAATATACAAATGTTACTATTTGCACAGGATCCACTGGAATAATATACCGCCGGATCAATACAATCCTGTCTCTTTGGTAAAGAGTCTCACTCCAAGTGTCGCCCCCTTTGGAATTATACACGATATTCAGTGGGGTTCCATAGAAAGTGATGAATGAAACTTAAAGACGTCCATTCTATACTTTATTTGTTTGCACTGGGACTAATTTCACTCAAAAGAAACACACCAGTCTCTCTTTAAACCTCACTGTCAGTTTACATCTTCAGCATCGAGTGTGCAGACGATCGAAGGCATTCCCACTGGGAAGAAGCCCACGGTGTAAAGAAGGGATCTCAGCCTCTATTACCACACCGAATGGACGCTTTTACTCCTTAATGTTTGCCTTTTGGGCCATTTTCTCCACCCCTTCCAAAAAAAAAGGAAACTTCAGCAACTTTTCAGGACTGATCCAGTGACCAGTATTTGTGGGAGGCAGTCACGCTCCCTATGGGTTAGATTTCAACACAGTATTTTACCTGAAGGAATGCATCGCCCCCACTAGCGGAAAGAGACGGGGTTTCGTGTCACGGGTGAGGGGGGGGGGGGGTTGGGGCGCTGTGGTAGTGCCCCTATCTCTGGGACTGGGGTCCGGGTTCAACTTCTCCAGACAGGGTCTGGCTGAGAGCAACCTGTTCCTCAGATGCGGGATTCAGGGAAGTTTCTGAAACCAAGTCCCTTTCCTGGACCCGCTCAGCAGCTCAGGGCCCCCTTCACTCCAACAACAACAAATTGGATTCCTTACAGAGCGTCTTGGGTTCAAAGTGTACACGGGCGCGACAGAACATGCGGACGGAATTTTCCCTTTACATCTCCCGCACTAATTCATATATCAGGATGTATGAATTTTTTTAAAAAGTTGCCTTTAAATGACCATCGCCTGCTTCATATTGATTCTGAAGTTTAAACAAAACGGTTCAGAGCTGGCCTGGTGTTAACACAGAGGTATCAAGACAGACAACTTTATGACCTTTTATTCCTGATGAAGGGCTTTTGCCCGAAACGTCGATTTCGAAGCTACTTGGGTGCTGCCTGAACTGCTGTGCTCTTCCAGCACCACTAATCCAGAATCTGCAGTCATTGTTTTTACCAACTTTATAACATCCCCACGCTTTACTCTTACCCACTTTCTCTCCCCCTCTCCATCAACATGTCATTCTCTCATGATACAACTGGTACTGGGCACAGACACTCTCAGTAAGGGACATCAAGCACACACTCACACTCTCTCATCAACTGATGGGAAGTTTGGAAGCTCTCATCTTTCTGGTTCTAGGCTTTCCTTCACAGGGCTACATTTTCTCGCTAACTACTCCTGTGAATCCCCTTTCACTGTTTTCAACTTTCTCCCTCTCCCCAACGTTAAGACCCAGCTGGTCATCCACCTGTCACAATTCCAGAGTGCCCAACCACACAGAATTAAAGAAGAAAAAAAAGTCGATTCAAACTTGCCCGAAGCAGAGCTCGGAGAGCTTGTGGGTGTGTCAACAAGAAACAACGCTCGATCCGAACTCTGCAAGAATTCCTCCGTCAGCCAGAGATGGGTTTGAAAAACAAGCTGCACGAGTGTGAGAGCGTTCCTCTTCCGCACAGTGTGTCGACTCTGGGTGACAGAATTAGATGCACCGAATCCACATGTTTCAAAAGTCGAAGGAAGTGTTCAAAAGGAGGGACCGAGCATCTCAGGGAGACCCGCTGCCTTAGTTCAGCCCGAGCTCTCTACAGGGCTGCTAACTCACCTGAGAAACTTCATACAGGAGTCTGTAGTGTTCGTCTCTCTTCTGCAAAGTGCACAAACTGCAGCCCATTCTGAGTCAGCGGCGACCACGTTGCCCAAAGCTGAGGGAGGGGAGAGGGGAAATTCTAGACCCTGTCTGTTGTCTCTCATCAGTCACAAGAAACAGGCATTAGGCTGGGGAGTGTGTGTGTGTGTGTGTCTGTGTGTGGGAAGAGGTTGGGAGAGGAGAGGGAGAAGGAATGAGCATGAAGGATTCGTCCTCGTTTCCTTCTCAGTATCTCTCTCAACAGTTTTTGATTCAGTTCAAAGCAACACACACACTCCCCCTGCCTCTGCCTCGGTGCACATGACTACACAGATTCCAGCTCATGCATATGGATGAGGGCTTCATTGATTATTTATAACACGTCCTGATCGTGGGGAAAGAGAACCTTTCAGCTCAATGACAGATGAAGATTCGCTAATTGGGAAGCAAATATATTGGTGTACAAATTCAAGCCGCAGCATCCACGCCGCCTCCCCCACAAGCATCAGTTTTGGCCGCTCCAACTGTATTATGAAATGCTGCTCAAACGAAAAAAAAAATCGTGAAACTAAGCAAGGCACGTTTTCAAAAGTGAGCCAAGTCTATTCTAAGAATTTACACACGTTAAAATGCACGCAAAGTCCCACATGTCACAACCCGCGGGTTAAGTCAGTTTTGGGAATTCCTGCCAGGAATTGGGTCACAGTAAAAGCTGTATTTTTTTAAAAGCATGTCTACAAAAATTTCACTGGTTGTGAGCATCAAAAAGCCCAGCGAAGAAGGGATGGGTAAAATGTGCGGGCACCGTTTTTCTCTCCTGGTGTCCATGCAAAGGTTTTTTTTTAATGTTAAAAGTGACTCCCTGATGTTTTCTTAATTACATCCAAATTGGTTTCACGTCTAGTGACACCTACCCACCGCAAAATACCAAAAGAGGCAAGTATATCCAGGATCATCTGTTGCCCTCACCCTGGGATATAATTATCTTGTTTCCTGGGTCTCCCCTTCATCTCTCTGAACTGTCTTGAAGCGAGCCGAAAGATGATTTACGTGGAAACATAATCATTTGACATGTCCTGTGACGAGCCGAGTCTTGCCGGCTCTCTGCCAATGACACTGTCCCCAGTGAAGTTTTACTAATTGCAGATGATACGGATTAAAGTTGATCCACTTGGCAGCCTCTGCCAGTGTGCCATTTACACTCCAGGCCAGTGTTGTTCAGACTGCCTCTCTTCTGCAGGGTCGTGGCCAGTGTTCTTGGCTGTTATAGCTTTCTGTGAGCTCAGCCAGTACAAAGCATGAAGTACCCTCCCCACTGACGTGAGGGTGGGCAAATCATGGGTGAAAGGGGAGCAGGATAAGTACAAATGTCTCCTCATGGGTAAGAAACACACAACGGTGGGATCGGGGTGTGGGATTCAATGAAGGGCAAACTACAGCATTGCACGCATTGGAGAAATGCAGGGTGAAGTGCACAGTAACATTGGAAGACCAAGTGGGAATGTCACATGTGGATTGGGCAGAAAGGAGGAATATGCCCAGTGAAACAGGGATGCATGCCCACTGGAGGCCAAGGAAGAATCCAGTATTGTGCCACTGGGAGAAGTTGTCCCACTTGGAAGTGGGAGGGCCTGTGACAGGGTGGTCCCTGGAGGAGAAAGTGAAGTGACTGATTTGAGAAGGGACAGTTCAGTTAGAATGCAATTTGAGTGAACGTTAGGTATATCTACTGCTTCAGGGACACATTGTGCATCTACATCACACCTGGTACTTTTTGAGTTGTCAGGTTTTTGGGAAATAAGCCATTTTTAAAAAAAATGAATCGAATGGTCTGTTGTTGATTTTTGTTGGATGAAAAGAACAAATGCTCTGACTAATGTGACCATGATAAAACGATAATAGTAGTCTATTACTGCAAGTCTTCCACCAATATACCGTAGATAATTCACCAAGATATCCTAATGTCTTTTACAACAAATTAGGCACTTTTGAAGTAAATAATTATTTTAATGTTGGAAAGAGGACACTTAACTCATGGGAGAAAGTGAGGACTGCAGATGCTGGAGAGTCAGATTCAAAAAGTGTAGTGCTGGAAAAACACAGCCAGTCAGGCAGCATCCGAGAAGAAGGAGAATCGATATTTCAAGCATTAGCGCTTCTCATGTACATTAAGGTTCACAATAAGCAATGTGGGAATCACCAGGAAATCTGGAACAGGATAAATTTTGGCAAGAACACCTTGCTCCTCTTTTACATACATCTGACAGGGAACTCAAGGCTTCAGGTACATCATTGCATGAAAATCAGCACCTCAGTGTGCAGCACTCCCTCAGATTTCATTTACTCGTGGGATGTGGGTGTGGCTAACTGGCCAGCGTTTATTGCCCATGTCGGGTTGCCCTTGAGAAGGTGGTGGTGAGCTGCCTTCTTGAACAGCTGCAGTCCGCATGCCGTAGATTGACCAACAATGCCCGTAGGGAGGAAATTCCAGGATTTTGACATTGGAGGAATAACAAGTGAGAGTGATAAATGGCTCTAAGGGGTACTTGCAATAAGTTGGAATATCAGCATAAATCTTGTGCCCACAGTGGGATTTGAACCCACAAGATTTCAGTTTGTAGCATTTTGATAATTATATTTAAAGAACAAATAGCACACAAATATTTTAAATCCAAATAGTGGATGACAAATTACTGTTTCCCAACCTCGGCCCTTTTGTGCTTTGTAACCTTGGTTACATTGGAGTTGATGGTATGGATCTGGTGGAATTATACATCAAATATGAAAGTGCTCCGATCAGTCAAGACAATAATGTGTGCAAGCCAATCTAAACGTTGGCAATTTGGTAACTTTTAACAAGTACTTCAAACTACTGATAACGTTCCACAATCTTTCCTCTTAATTCAGATAACAATGGGTGCAGGAAGCTTTATACATGTACTAATATGCAGTGACAGGAAGTCAATGAGCTTCAAACTGTAGATTTTGAAGTCAATTGTAGATATGGAAAGTCCCCAGCACCTGCAGACATTTACACAGCAGATGTCAATTCACTTTACCACCACATAAGAAGCTGCTTTTATTTTCCTCCTTTATCCTTAGGCTGCTTGCCTCTTCACCCCATTTCAATTCACTTTGTACTTGAGACTTTCTTTGGCTGTTATGTGATTTTGGAAGGCTGTTTCCTGGCAATGGAGGTGGTTCATTAAAAAGTGACCGAAAACTTTGCTCCCAGGTTCTGAAACTGTGAAATGTGTGAATTGAATGTGAGTTGCACCTTTTCTGACAGATCAAATGTATAATTGCCCCCCTGTGCCATCAGGGGACTGCATCATGGAAGGACCTATTGGAGCCCTCTGTCCCATTTAACATTGTTGGCAGCCATATGGCCCGGGATGCACCAAGTTTATTTCATGGTACATGGGAAGACACCTGTGGAAGTAGCTGAAACAAACATTTGTGCTCCCAAGTTGATGGAGTGGGGAGGTGGGATCAAGCAGTATCCCACTCGTAATTACTCTCCAGCCACTCTATGGATTTTGGGACTCCACATGAAAACCACAGGCCTGGACATTATAACAGGATCACAACACTCCCTGGATGGTGTGAAACTTTCAGACAGCTACCAAGGAAGAAGGAACTGAGGATCTATTAAAGAGAGCTTGTTTGGAGCAGGAGTTAATCTGTGCTGGAATATAGGCATTACCTTAGTCTGATCTAGCTCCCCTCAATCTCATTCTTTTATCCTCCACATCTGTTTAACATCTGCCAGGCACCAGGTAAGCAGCTGCTGTCATCTGGAGATGCCCGATGCCAACCTCACCTTTAGTCCAATTAGGGAAGTTGGATTGTAAACTAATATCTCCAGAGCACTTGGTCGCGACACAGGCTCGTGACCTGGAACTTATCCCAGTGTCAGGTTCCTGAACCTACTTTGGAAATCTGGCCCTGGCCAGCCAGATGTTGGATGGGGATAGGAATGGCCTCATTTCTCCTTATCCCCCCATGGTTAAATAGAGAGTATTCATATGCTTCACAAACAGGGGAGCTAACTGAAAAACACTTGGAACTGTTATAACTGAATATAGATTTGGCATCTGAGGAAAATACAGAGAATTCTAACTTCTCCCTGCAGATTGATTTTTACAGACAGTATTTCTGGAGATGTGTTTCCTTCTAAATAAAGCAAAAATCCCCAAATTCCACCTATGGGATCACACTTTGTGATTTATAAACACAACTACTTGTTTCTTTTTTTAGTCTCTCCGTACAATTTGCTATGATTGCTGCTGCACCCCTTCTCTCTCCAGCACTCTACTTCCTCCTAAACGGAGACTGAATAGAATTAGATGGTCTGCCCTAATGAAATTCAATGGTGCTCTATTTCAGATAGAAGATAACCAGTGTTCTCCTCGCCCTCTTCCCTTGGGGTTCAGTGAGTTTATCGCATGGGTAATTGACCATTCAAAGTTGAAAGACCCCAAGCCTGACCTTTTCGGAGTTATACAATCCCAGTCAACGGTGGGGGAGGGAGAGATCTTCAATGTACCCGAGTTGGAGAAAGGGGAGAAAAAAACTATGTTATATGGAATTCTTACTTGTGATTGCTACACAGCCTTTGCTCAGTTTCACCTCAGAGTCACATGGTCAGCAATGTCAAATCCTATTTCAGAGACCTGAATGTATGATCTCAGTTGACAGTGCACTGCAGTATTGAAAGAATGCTGCGCGGTCAGAACTGCCATTTTTCAATATGTGAGGTTAAATTGAGACCCCCATCTTTCTTCAAAATTTGAAGAGAATGAGTCTGCTTGAAAATGATCAGGGGAGTTATCCGTGGTAGCATGGGCAATATTTATCCCTCAAATCACATCAAAAAATGGGTAGTCATGTTGTTGTTTGGTGTGGAAATATTCATTATCACAGAAGCCTTCCAGTGCAGAAAGAGAGTACTCATCATGTCTACACCAACCCTTCAAATGAGCATCATTACTTAAAGCCATTGTTTCTTCTCCAATTCCTTGCACATTATTTTTATATAATACCCTCCTGATTGCCTCAAATGATCCTGCCTCCACTACTCTTACACGTAGAGCATTCCATATCCTAACTACTCAGAATGAAAACATTTTTTTTCCCTCACATCACTCTTGCTTCCTTTGAAAATTGCTTCAAATCTGTGCCCTCTTGTTCCTTTTACAAATGGAAACAGCTTCTCCCTAACTACTCTATCCGGCACCCCCTCCCCTCCTCCAGGATTCTGGAAACAGCTTAGATTGCCTCTTGGCCTTCTCTTCGAGGAAGACAGTCCTAACTTCTTCTATCTATCCTTATAATTGTAATATCTCATCCCTGGAATTGGTTTCTTTCCAACAGTGACACTGTTTCTAAAGTACTTATGTGGCTGTAAGATGATTTTTGGGATATTCTTAGATTCTCTTCCATTTAGTATTGCCACCTGAGGTTTAAGCCAACAGTTAGTGAAGATGTAACATTGATATTAATAGGTCATCGGCTTAATTGCAGACTGTGGGTTGCTGTTGCAAAACGGCTGAACCGAATTTACTTGTCATCAAAGTACAGCAGCCTAGCTGAACATCCTGTCCCCAGCTGTAGAACATGCTATAGATGTTGTAAGCTTGTCAGCTTTCATCTTGTTCAATGATACCACAATAACGTAAGTGACAGAAAATACTGAAATAGTGCATGTTAATTCTGATTCCAATCATTTCATGAAAGCTCATCATAAACAGGACTGACAGTTTTCACCATCACTTCAGGTTGAGTCCATTCATGTCTAAAATGCGCAATCTATCACCGTTGGTGGCTAATTTCTACAAATGTCATACTTTATGAGATCTGCTCTGGTAAGTTTAAGGTTGGCATCAAATAATTCTTCCTCAGTGACTGGGTATCACCAAGTGTGCAAACTTGCAAGATGAAGGTTCAACTATCAGCCCTCCATTGCCACAAGTAAACGTTTCGACCTGGACAGATGAGAGTGCGTTGCACCAGGAAGAAAATGGAAATGTTTAGCTAAAATATGCTATGAGGTAAGTTACCACATCAGAGCAGGAACAACATGGACTGTCCCATCAGAGAAACTGGCATTCATTAACAGTGAAGAATTTGAATCTCTTCTGTAGTTTTCATGAGATTGTGTGCCACTGTTGTTGGGGGTGTCAGGAGGAGGATCGCTGAGAAATCCATGGGATCAACTTTTGTTGCTCTAACCTATTACAGCCAAGTTTATTGCTTGTTCAAAATTTTGAAAACTTGCAGCTTTATTTATGTACCTGAGATTTCCCACTGCGCAAACATTTAAAAACAATAGTCGCTATCTTAACTTTGGTGGTCTGGTCCAGGATAATATCAGTTGTTAAGAGTGCTTATTTGAAATTTGACAAATTATTGCATTTGTCCTGATGAACACAAGACAAAAAGATTTGGCAACTTGTCTGTTTTTACTCCAAAAATGTTCAAGCTCTGTACTCGGGATAAACTGATTCAGCGAGTAGGAATACATTCCACAATCAACTTCTAGATTTCAAAATATAGTCGGTTCTGCTATAACGTATGTTTCTTCAACGCAAAGAATTTAAACCATTATTTGTAGAAAATGAACTTTCCTTACCTGTATTGGCTATAATGCGATTCTGGCCACATGAGTTTAATTAGCGCAGCTATTGCACGATTTTCTTACAACTCAAGATCACATGAGAATGGAACTATCGCGTTATACCAGAACCGATTGTATGTATATTTACAACAATTCATCTTGAAAAGGACAGGGCAATTGTAGTACCGATGCCCTGTAAAAAACAGCATGTTTTCTGACTCACTTTGAGGAACATTGGTAGACAAGGTGTGAAAACAGGTTCCAATGAGACGCCTCAATGTCTGTATAATGGCACTACGTGTAGTAGCGAGGGTTACTGTCCCCCAACCAAGTTTTGGTTTAGAACTGGGCATTTCAGCTTACAAATTACAACGTCTGTCCTTTGAATATCACTGTTGTGAAAACTGCAAAGTGCATGCATCTTGCTAACGGTAATTGCCAGTGGTAGGTTATAGTACCACATCCCACTTCAGAGACTGAAGCATTTATAATAGGCTGCCACTCCACTTCAGTGCTGAGGGAATGCTGCACTGGAAGAGATGCTATCTTTTTAATAACGTGCAAAACCAAGCCTCATTTCTTTGAGGTGAGCTTGGATTATCCCAAAAAGCAAAATTTTGAGGAATAGGCATATTCTTCCCAGTGTTCCTGGTCTCTCTCAAATACCACTGTTTGATGTTGCGTGAAGTGATAGCCTAGTGGTATTACCACTGGATTATTAACTCAGAGGCCCAGTTAATGTTTGAAACTAGAATTAGGGGAATAGCCTCAAAGTAAGTGTGAGAGGATTTAGGACTGAGTTGATGAGACACCTCTTCACCCAAAGCTATGGTGCAATAGCTGCGCCATTCTCTGCCCAGTAAAGCAGCTGAGGCTACCTCACTGAATGCTTTTAAGGCAAAGGTAGATAATTTTTTCAACAGTAATTAAGAGTTATGGTGAACGTTCAGGTAAGTGGAGCTGAGTCCACAAAAACATCAGCCATGGTCTAATTGAAAGGTCCAGCAGGGTCCAGAGGCCAGATGGTCTTCTTCTGCTCCTATTTCTTATTTTGCAAGAAGGTGAAATGTAATTTGGCAGTGACTATACTTCATAAGTATATAATTGGTTGTGGCACACTTTGGAAAATCCTTAAGAATGAACACTGCTAGATATATGCAAGTCTTTCTCTCAAGTGACAGACACTGCACTTGTAAATCAGCAGAACTTGCCTCTCTCCTCACTGAAAACTATTTGTGGTCTGCACAACGAGATGTCAGCATCGAGTCACTTGGATTTTCCTGCTGGTGAAAGGGATTCTGAAGTCAAGCCACTGGCCTCCTGCTATGTTACCGAGCAAATGATAATGTCAAACGCTGCTGCACCTGCTTTCAAACAGACTGTCAGGTTAAAAAAAAACTATCATGTGCCCTGACTGGCCCGGTCTTTGGTTACCTTACCTTCTGTGCAGTATTAAAAATCGTGTTATTGGATCTGACTCTTCCTCACGACAGGCTGCTATCACATTGCTGAGCCAGCTGTCTGAGGGACACACAGGTCTGGATGATTTTGACCCCACCCATTGTTCTGGGAAAGACCAAGTCCCAACACACTGCACTGTCAGGGGGAGAGGAGTCAGCGCCAGCTGTTACATCATTGTACAGGTACTTTAAAGATTACAACACAATACTGCATTGGGTTGGCACTGAGAATTCTGGACTCTAAACGCTGTCTCATAACAATACTCACACAGGCCTATTGCAAACCACAGGAGACAGCAATTCGATTCTGCAGTCTAAATGAAATTAATCTTATGTCACCAATGAAACTGCCATTAACTAGACTTTTGATTGAAATGAACTGTGATATTGTTCAGACGTACTGTGAGAAACAGCCTGGTGGGTTCAACTCTATTTCATTACTTCCTGCTCCATTGATTCTTATTTGGTTCTGTTTTTCAAGATCTCAAAATGAAAATCAGGCACAACTGGTGAGCCTGTTTCTCAGAGAGAGTTGCATATTGGTCTCCTCGCCATTTCTTTCTGCACTGGTCCTGTTTTCTTTCACATTGATAGCTGGGATGACTTCCTTCCCAGCTGCTAAGATTCCACTCTGTGGCTGGAAAGCATTTCTGGCTCTTCAAGCCCATCACATTCAGAGTCAAGCTTCTTACACCTTTCCCCTTCACTGCCCCATCCTCCCCAGCCATCAGCCATTTACTCATTTGCTCAGGTGATATACACATGGTTGTGCCAACGCAGAAATGTCAACAAAGGAAATGAAACAGAGGAACATTATTCTGACAGGAAGGTCGAAGTCTGTTAACCCAATGACAACCAAATTGGTGAGGTGATCCCAGTTTCAACTAGTAGCATTGGCACAGTACTGAATTTTGTGACACAACATTATTTTTGTTCTTTCAGAGCTGACAAGATTTGAAGGACAAAATGGCCTCCTTTTAAGTTGGATCATTCTAGTCTACTGATTCTATCACTGTCACAACATATTGCTGCAGACATTATGGCCGCTGATGCCAATCTCTGAATTTGGTTTTGGTCAGCCAATTATCTGATGCTCGCTGTAGTTGCGTGAATCCTAATGAACCTACAATTTCACTTTGCTCAATGGGCTACTTTAATCCAGAGAGATTGAGTCTAGGTTCTTGATAGAGCCAAGACTAAGAATGCTTCAAGTGAGTAAAGGATATCTGCAGTTTAAATAGCTAAAACAATACAGCCTGCCAGCTAGGTAGTTATTCTACTGCCAATTCATTCCATTCAGGAAGAATTTTAGTGTCAGTTCCCACCCTCCTCTTCCCCATTCCATGGCTGAGTCCAACTGGCCAATGTTGCCTCGGTTTACTGTTCAGGTTGATGATACCTGTGCTCTCTTGCTCCCATTGTCACAGCAGCTGGGAGTCGTCTACAGGTCAAATACAACTGAGCCAGGATTCCTGCATTTAGTGACCCTGATTGGTTGCATCAGCCTAGTTATTGTGATGAGCTTCACAACAACAGCAGCCATACTTGCCAGGATTATGAATTGGAAAATGAAGGTTACAATGAATGGCAATTTGGGTGAAATGTCAGAGCTAATGGTACTGGTGGAAGCCAGTCCCTTTCATAAGATGCCAGAGGGTACATGGACTCTATTCTTGATTCACTGACACCTACAGTCATAAGGAGAAAGTGAGGATGCTGGGGACCAGAGTTGAGAAGTGTGGTACTGGAAAAACACAGCAGGCCAGGCAGTATCCGAGGAGCAGGATATTCAGCAATTCCTCATCAAGTGAGGACAAGGGCAGCTTTGGTAATTAGCTATGTTAATCCACAGTTGTATCGCCTAAGAGGGATAGAGGTGTCAGTTTGGAAAGGCCTGTTTCCATACTGTAGGGAATCATAAAAATAATAAATAATAAAGAAATAGAAGGTGGCTACAGAACCAAACACCATTGGGAAATACAAATCAAACAAAGAAAAAATTTAAAAATGGGAAAATTAGAAATAAAAACAGGTGATACTCGGGGATATGGAAGAGACCAGTTAGAGAAGAGGAAAAATAAAGCTGAATATTTGGCTCTTAGATGTTCTCACTCCCATAAGGTGTTTATCCCCAAGCTCTTATATTTCAGTTTCTAATGGGCTTTTCCATGCATTTTCTGCTTCACTGCAAACCTAATTCAATGAGAGACTTGCAGGACGTGCAACTTCCAATCCGGTTCTAGCCTGAAGCAAGCAGAGATTTTTTTTGTAAACTCAAGACAGACCACCAACATATGCAATAGATGAAGACTTTCCCACACAAACTAATTCAATAGGCATATGCCAAAAATGGAAACATCAACTGCTTTATAACATATTCAGTTTATCAGACAGGAAAATTTGTTGCTTACTCTGGTAAGAAAGCAAAGTCAATCTTTATTACTGTGATATCACGATGACATTTTTTTTATTTCCTTGGTTCTACCTTTGACAGAATTTGTCAACAAAATACAGTCATGAATATACCTTGCAACATAGTAATATTCGGAATAGCAGTGAACCATTCAGCCCACAAGACTGCTCTGCCCTTCAATTAGACTATGGCAGAAACATACCAAACTCAATTTTATGCTAATGTTTCATTTTCCTTAGAAATCCTATTGTGTGGAAGCAGACCATTCAGCCCATCAAGTTCACACCAGCCTTCTGAACAGAATCACATCCAGGCCCACCCCACTACCCAATCCCTGCAACCCTGCGTTTCCCATGGCTAATCCACCGAGCTTGCACATCCCTGAAAACAAGACGCAATTTAGGATTGCCAATTGCATATCTTTGGACTCTGGGAGAACACCCATACAGACACGGGGAGAATGTGCAAAGTCAACCAAGGCTGAAATCGAACCTGGCTCCCTGGTTCTGTGAGGCAGCAGTGTCTTGATCTCTTATCAGCAAAAAAAAATCAATCTTAATCTTGGATGTTCCAAACTGAACGCCTTATCAGTGCTGGTCTGGTGGAACATTCTGGGACTGCAGCCTTATCAGTGCTAGTCTGGTGGAACATTCTGGGACCCTGAGTGAGATGTAACTATGACAAAATATGATCCTAATTAAATGCCAGTATAGATTTAACAGATCCATTTCTATTCAGGTTGAGAGGTAACTTAATAGAGACATACAAGATGATCAGAGGGTTAGATAGGGTGGACAGTTTTTCCTTGGATGGTGATGGCTAGCATGAGGGGACGTAGCTGTAAATTGAGGGGTGATAGATATAGGACAGATGTCAGAGGTAGATTCTTCAGTCAGACAGTAGTAGGGGCGTGGAATGCCCTGCCTGCAACAGTACTAGACCCGTCAACTTTAAGGGCATTTAAATAATCATTGGATAAACATAAACATGATAATTGAATAGTGTAGGTGAGATGGGCTTCAGTTTGGTTTAACAGGTCAGCACAACATCAAAGGCCAAAGGGCCTATACTGCGTTGTAATGTTCTATATTGTGAAGAAATTTAACCCAAAAGGTTTTATTTTAAGTTGTAATATCTTATCCTGTTATAAGGTGGGACAACTGGATGTATAGAAGACACTTCTAGAGAATGAGGGACCTCATGTTCCGATTTCATGAACCTGTAGATGCTTGGCAGCTTTTAAACCATGAGGTGAACTTTCTCTGACCTCAGCATCCTTTAGGATGGAGATACTTAATGTCAGAAATCAGAGCCACATTCTGTGGTTAACATGAGGGTTGGAGCTGAAAATTGTTAACTTGATTGATTGGCACCACATCCAGAAACATCATCTCCCTCCGCCACCGATGCTCAGTAGCAAGTGTGCACCAATCTTGTAGAAATTCACCATGTTCCACAGACAGCATTTTCCAAATACATGCCCACTTCCATCTAGAAGGACTAGGGCATAGATACATGGGGACACCACCACCTGCAGGTTCCCCTCCAAGCCATTCACCATTCTGATGTGGAAATACATAGCCATTCCTTTAGTTTCGCTGGGTCTAAGTCATGGAATTCCCTCCCTAATGGCATTGGTGACCAACCTGCAGCAAATAGACTGCAGTGGTTCAAGAAGGCAGCTCACCACGAACTTCTCATGGGTAACTAGGGAAGCGTCAATAGAATGATGGTGCAACCAGCGACGCCAACAACTCACAAATGAATAATAAACAAATAAATTACTTCTGTACTCAAATTCTGAAATCTTGAGCATTTTACTCATCCTACCATTCGCACTGGCTGTTGCACATTTACCCATACAGGCCATAGCCTCTGGAATTCCTTCACTAAATCTTTCACATTTCTTTGCTCCTTTAAGGCATTTCTTAAAACCTGCCTCTTATAAAATGTTTAGTCACTAGACTGAACACCTGCTTCTGTGGCTTAATGTCGAATTTTATTTGTGAAACACCTTAAAACAGTCTACTATGTTGAATGGACAGTCTACTATGTTGAATGTGCAATATAATTGCAGGTTATTATTAAAAGGTTTGACAAATTAAATCAAATTTGAGTTTAGGTCGTGACCATACCCTTATGGGAAATGCACACTACCAAAAAGGAGTTACACTATCTTGTTCATGCCATGCCCCAAATAGAGGTCATTGTGTAGAATATAGGTGCAGAATCCTCCATGCATCCATTACGGAAAAGTGAATGGAAGACAATCTAGGAACATAGGAAGAGAAGTAGACCATCCAGTCCCTGATCTATCCTGTGGCTGATTTATTCAGCTTATTCCACCTTAAAAGGTGATCTCACATTGCTTGTAACTGTTGCAAAACCAAATTAATGAGAATTACCTTCTTGTTGTGGTTCTATATTGAACATCCTCCACAACACTGCCAAAAATATTGCTCCAAATGTTCAACATCATTTGTTTGATATCTGCCATAAATTGGTCATTCACCAGATTCCGACCATGTTATCTTGCAAGAGAAGCCAATAAACAGACTTGGAGACAAGAAAACTGTAGATGCTGTAATCCAAAGTAGACAAACAGGAGGCTGGAAGAGCCAGGCAACATCAGGAGGTGGACAAGTCAACGTTCTCCCTCTCGAAACCCTTCATCAGGATTAGAGAAGGGAAGGCAGCTCAGAAATAAATAGACGGATTGGGTGGGGCTGGGGGCAAGGTAGGTAGGATAGCAATAGGTGGATGCAGGTCGGGAATTATTGTGATAGGTCAGTGGGAAGGATGGAGTGGATAGATGGGAAGGAAGATGGACAGGTAAGGTCAGATTGGGGTGGGGGGGGGGAGAAGGAGAGTAAGGGCTGGACATGGAATGAGGTTGGGTGTGGGGAGATAGTGAAGCTAGTGAGGCAGGAGATGGATTTGGAAAGAAGAGGCGGGGGTGGAGATGGGTGGAAAGCTTATTTGAAATTAACTCAATATTAAGTCCTCCAGGCTGTAGGCTGCCCAGCCAGAAGATGAGGTATTGTTCCTCCAATTTGCGGTCTGATTCACTATGGCAATGGAGAAGGCTAAGGATGGATATGTCGGAGGGGGAGTCAGAGGGGAATTGAAAGGGGTGGTGACCGGGAGATCAGGCTGACCGTTCAGGGCCTGGTGACAATGCTCGGTGAAACAGTCATCGATCCTATACTTGCTCACACTGATGTAGAAAGGTCCAGATTGGGATCACCAGATGCAGTAGACTTGGTTGGAGGAGATGCAGGTGACCCTCTGTCTCACCTGGAAGGACTGTTTGATGCCCGGAATGGAGGTGAAGGAGATGTACGGTCAGATGTTGCACCTTTTTTGGTTACATGGGAAGGTGCCGTGGTGGATTGGAGGGGTTGGTGGGGAGTGTGGTGCGAACCAAGGAGTAGCAAAGGGAACGGTTCTTGCGGAAGGCACAACCTACCATGGCCCACAAAACCACCATCTCCCACATCATCCATGACCTCATGGCCTCTGGTGATCTCCCCCCTCCACTGCCTTCATCCTTATAGTTCCCCAGCCCCACACTCCCCGATTCTACCTGCTACATAAGATCCACAAGCTCAACTACCCTGGCCAACCCATAGTCTCTGCATGCTCCTACCCCACTGAACTCATTTAATTCTCCCTTGACTCCATCCTCTCCCCTTTGGTCCAGGCACTTCCCACCTACATCCGGGACACAAACAATGTACTTCATCTCCTCAGAAACTTCCAGTTCCCTGACCTTCAGCACTTCATTTTCATTATGGACATGCAGTTCTTATACACATCCAAACCCCACAATGACAGCCTCCAGGCCCTCAGCTTTTCCCTCTCCAACAAATCCATCCAGTCCCACATCCCCACCAATACCCTCCTCCACCTCGCCGAATTACTCCTCACCCTCAATAACTTGTCCTTCAAGTCTTCCCACTTTTTCCAAATCTAGGGGTTAGGTATGGGCACTCACATGTGCCCTAGCTACACCTGTCTCTTTGTTGGTCATGTCAAACAGTCCCTCTTCAGTCCATACACTGGTATTGTGCCCCAACTCTTCCGCTGTTACATTGATGATTGCATCGGTGCTGCATCCTGCACCCAGGCTAAACTGAACCAGTTCATTGACTTTGCTAACAATTTGCGCCCTGCCTTTAAATTCACTTGGTCCACCTCAGACACCTCTCTCCCCTTTCCACCTCCGGTGACAGTTTATGGACTGACAGTTACGATAAACCCACAGACTTCCATAGCCATCTGGTCTACACCTCCTCCCATCCTCTCTCCTGCAAAATCTCCATCCCATTTTTTCAATTCCTCTGTCTCTGTCGCATATGATCTTACGAGGAGATGTTTCACTCCCTCGCATGCAAGATGCCCTCCCATTTACAACATTCTTCCGCTGCAATACCACTCTGACCATCCTGACAACCCTCCATTGCTCTAAACGTCCCCTCACCAAACCTAAGATAGGGTCTCCCTTGTCCTCACTTTCCACCTCACCAGTCTCCGCATCCAAATGTATCATCCTCAAACACCTATGCCAACATCCAATTAGAGCCTACCACCCAGAACATCTTTCCCCTCCCCACCCCTCTTTGTCTTCTGCAAAAACTGTTCATTTTGCCACTCCTTGGTTTGTGCCACCACCTCCCCCCCCCACTCCCCACTAACCCCTCCAGCACCTTCCCATGTAACCAAAAAATATGCAACACCAGCCTGTGCAACACCTCCCTTACCTCCACCCAGGGTACCAGTCCTTCCAGGTGAGAAAGAGAATCACCTGCATCTCCTCCAACCTTGTCAAGAGCATCTGGTGCTCCCAATCCGGTCTTTTCTACGTTGGTGAGACCAAACGTAGACTAGATGACCATTTCACCGAGCTTTGTTGCTGGGCCCTAAGTGGCCAGCCTGATCTCCCAGACACCACCCATTTTAATTCACCCTCGCACTCCTCCTCCGATATGTCCATCCTCAGTCTCTTCCACAGCTGCAGTGAATCAGACCGCAAATGGGAGGAACAACACCTTATCTTCCCCTGGGCAGCTTATAGGCCTGAGGACTTAACAGTGAGTTCTCCAATTTCAAATAACCTTTCCACCGATCTCCTGGCTCCCTTTCCATCCCACCTCACTATCTCCCTACCCCCCACTCATCCCATGTGCAGCCCTGACTCTCCTCCCCACCTCCTTGACCTGATCTTATCTGTCCACCTTCCTTTCTAGCTATCCGCTCCACCCTTCCCACTGACCTATCACAATAATCACCGACCTGCATCCACCTATTGCTATCGTACCTACCTTTCCCCAGCCCACCCTTCCCTCTATTTATTTCTGAGCTCCTTTGCCCGTCCTCAATCCTGATGAAAGGTCTCGTTCCGAAACGTTGCCTTCTCCACCTCCTTGATGCTGCCTGGCTTGCTGTGTTCTCCCAGCCTCCTGTTTGTCTACCAACTTGAGCCTGTTTATTGTAATGTGGACAGACGTCAAGAGTAACTTCACTGGGAAGAGTTACTGAAAGTTTGAACACTACTCCAAAATGGACAGAAGAGAAAATGTTAGGTTAAGTCAGGAAAACAACACACAATATTGGGATTTTACAAGATTGTTTTCTCTTTTGTATTCAGGGTTCATTTAAATTGGAGCACCTCACTTGAATCCACTTTCCAATCTCCAAATTCTAAGTGAAATCAGTTCAACTGCTGCAATCCATTTTTGGTTTTGTTTTGGTCTCATAGATTTTAGTCACAGAGTCACAGAGGCCTACAACATGGCCCAACCCGACCACGTCGACCAAAATGTTCATCAACACTAACCCAATTTTGCCTATATCCTTCTAACCTTTCCTATCCATGTATTTGTCCAAATGTCTTTTAAATGTTGTTGATGTACCCTCTACTAACCACTTCCGCTAGGAGCTCATTCCACATGAGTACCACCTGTGTAAGGATCCTTTTTATTCTCTCCCAGTTTAACCTTAAACTGGTGCCCTCTCGTCCTCAATTCCCCAACCCTGGAAAAACGACTGAGTGCAGTCACCCTATCCAACCCTATCATGATCTTATCCACTTCTATAAGACCCTGCCCTCAGTCTCCTATGCTCTAATGAGAAAAGTTCTAGCTTGTCCAACCTGTCCTTATATCTAAGAACATGGAGTCCTGGCAAAATCCTTGTAAATTTCTTCTGCACGCTTTCCAGTTTAATAACATCCTTCCTATATCAAGGTGACCAAAATTGAACACAATATTCCAATTGCAGACTCACCAGTGTCCTATACAACTGCAACATAGCTTTCCAACTTCTATACTTCCACCAGTGTGCCAAAAGCCTTCTTTACTGCCCTGTCTACCTGTGTCTCCACTTTCAGAGAAGTGTGCATGAACTCCCAGGTTTCTCTGTTCCACTACACTCCCTAAGGCCCTACCATTTTCCATGAAACTCCTACCTTGATTTACTTTCCAAAATGCAAGACCTCACACTTGGCGTTCGCCATTTCTTGGCCCACCAGCTGATCACAGTCCTGCTGCAATTTCTGATAACCTTTCTCACTGTCCATGATACCACATTTTAGTGTCAGCTGTAAATTTACTAATCATGCTTTGTACACTCTCATCCAAATAATTGATATAGATGACAAGCAGCAATGGGTCCTGCATCGACCCGAGGCACTCCACTAATCACAGGCCTCCAGTCCGACAAGCATCCTTCCACTACTACCCTCTGCTTCCTACCATCAAGCCAACTGTGTATTCAATTTGCCAGTTCCGCCGGATACCATGTGATCTAACCTTCCAGAGCAGCCTATAATGTGGAACCTTACCAAAAGGCCTTACGAAATCCATACAGATTGCGTTTACTGACTGCCCTCGTCAACCTTCCTGGTCATTTCATCAAAGAACTCTATCAAATTTGTGAGGTATGATCTCCCACAAACAAAGCAATGCTGACTATTCCTAATTCTGTCTTTTCATCTCCCATTACACTTTTTCTTTTTCCTTCCTTCCCTACACTACTGCATATGGCAGTAGTGCTTATATTCCCAGCACTCATTTGTATGTGCAAGACAGTGAAAACACCAAGTGTAAAGAACTTTCTTGATATTCCACCACCAGGAAAAACAGTGATTTTTGTTTAATTTGTTTTGCTTCAATTGCAGGAATTATGTTGGAAATATTCCAATAACAATCAATAATTCTTCAACTTGGAATGAGAAGTTTAATTATTTGTATTTGTAATTAGATAGAGGATGGCTTGAGGAACAACTTTCGGTGCCCAAGGTCTGGTATTAAAATGCAGCAACTTTGAAGGATGCTCATCAGATATCATCCTCACAGAATGCCATCATCTCATTCCAATATCTACTTGTTTCTGACAGGAGTCTTGTCCTGGTCTCTGGCAATCTCCCTTGGTAACATGTTCAGGCTAATGAATGTCCATAATGAACAAAATAAGGATGCATTTGCAAACCAAGGATATCCCCAACATATATTGTTTACTTAATTATTTAATATTTCTACACGAGCTAAAGCAAGCCTTGGAAGTCTTATGAATTATCAGGCTAACCCAAACATATTTAAATTCTTCTCTACCTTGAACCTTACCAATCTTTTTCGTGTTTTAAGTTTTCCACTGCACTGTGTTGAAATATATTCATCTTATGCTTCAATGAAACACAGCCCAGTGTCTATGCAAAATCTGTATGTGTGGACATGGTGTGCTTGAAGAATTCCCTTGCAGAGGATCCATTGCACCATGACGAGTTATGATCGCTTTGTGCCTGAATGGAAGTGTGTTACTGATGTGCTATTAGTCGTATCATATTGCATTTATTTCAGGACCAGTCATTTTTCATGTTTTAAACATATTCTGGAATGAGCTTGGTGTGTGATTATCCACTCCTCTTCTTGATATTTATAATCTTATTGTCTTAAATGGACACATTGCCATTGGGACAACATACACATTTTGAAAGTTGCTTCGGTCTGTTCACAAATACTAATTTTCACATGAATTTATCACCTCCAGTTTGGACGTTAAAGAGATAGCTGCGGGAATCTGCGGGAGACAGATTTTGCAAATCTGCATGTGATCATATAGCTGGAATCACAGGCGTTCAAGAAGAGGCTCAATTCTTGGAAAAGGTTATTTTATAGTACAATTCAGACATACCGTATCGCTGGGAGAAAATGGTGAGGGATAGGGTCAATGAACAGGTCACAATTACTCCTAGTGCAAAGACCAGTTTTCAACCTTCCGCACCTCTCCAAGCACGACCTTTGACTTACTGCAGTCCCCTCTTGTTCCAGCCATCTCTCTCCCACTCAGACAAAATTCGACCCAATTGTTACTGGAATTACCATGGGGGTAATCTCTCCCCAACAAAAAGTATTTAAAACAAAATGTGTAAAGCTTGTCAACTTTTCTCAGCATAGCATCCTGTCCATACAATACTGCGTAGCTACACAATAGACAACATCCAAACATTTGATCAGGCCTTCACTATCTAAAGACATATCCCAGACTGGTATTTGGAAGGGAAGGGAAGGGAAGTGAAGGAGAGAGAGCGAGAATGAGAGCGAGAGAGATAGATAGAGGGCAGAGGAAGAAAGGGACGCAGCCATGGGGAGAGAGGTTGTTGCTGGAAAAACAGAGGGAGGGTGGGGGAGTAGTGGGAGAGACATGGTGTGAGCAGGAAGAGATTTGAGGGAGGGGGAGGGAAAGAGAGAGAGGGTGGAAGAGACAGGGTGGAGAGAAGGGAGTCGGGGGGGAGGGAGAGAGCAGGAGAGAAAGAAAGGAGGAAAACAGGAAAGAGGGAGAGTGAAAGAAGAGGCAGGGGGGACAGAAAAAGAGAAAGGAAAGAAAGAAGAAAAGGGGGGAAGGGAAGACACGGGGAAGAGAGACAGGGCAGAGTGTCGGAGGGAAGAGTGAGAGTGAGAGTGAAAGAGAGAGTGTGAGAGAATGAGAGTGAGAGAGAGAGAGAGAGAGAGAGAGAGAAGGCAAAGTAAAAAGCTTGGAAAAAGAGGCAGAGAAATATGGAAAAGCAATCTATGTAGGCTGTTCCAGAATGTAGGACTGAAAATGTTGCCAGAAATAAAGGTGCAAAAGAGATGTAGGAATGGTGGGGAGGCTGAATAGCTCTCAGAGGAACCGAAAGTTCAAGTGAGTCATAGAGTCTCACAGTTTTTCATGTGCATGGCAGATCAAAGGTGTGAAGGATTGAGACACATTTTAAATTAGTGAAGATCGAGGTGATGCGCTGTAATTTGGGGATGGTTGCTTTTTTTGAAATAAGTGTTACATGCTGTCGTGACAAAACACCCTCCATTTTCTAAGTAGAGCTGATGATGCTTATCTTTTGTTTTGTCATAAGTACAACACAGCAAAAGGTAGATCCTAACCAAATGGTAAAACATCCTTTTTTTTTTCCTTTTTCTTACAAGTGTAAAAAAGATACTATGTAACAACTTATCCATTTTTAAATGTATGTCAAATCCCATTCTTCCTTGAATAACAGGGTTATATCACCCTTATATTCACAAATAAATTCCTCATATAAACTGAAAATACCAAACTGGTTTTAATGTTGAATGCTTTGCACGTTAGCATGATAATTATGCAGGGTAATTTTCAGGCTCAGGAGAACTGCATTAATCCACACAGTATACAACACAGCATTCAAAAGATTAAGACAACCATCTTAAAAACAAAGGCAGCAACTCTTCTATCATTCAATTATTAATTGGGTCTCACAGATATCACTGTTCAAATGGGAGTCTCACTGATTTGCATTCGGAGGACTCTTGTCATTCCATCAGATTCTACTCCAAAACCTAACTGTTGAATGCACTTTGTTTTCATGTACTTGTGATGAAAGACAGCTGCTGACCTGAAATAACAAGTGAATCATTTTAATGAAGTGATCTACCTCCCACTATCTGGGACAAATCTGTCAATTTTCAGAATTGTCAAAATGAATGAAATTGTGAACAGTACCTGACATGTGCAATCTACTTTTTTTTTTGCATGGTAAATCAGCATGTCACTAAATTGATAGACATATTGGGACTCGACATTGCCGTTGCTGTTGCCATGGTACGCAACTTCTCAAATGTGGCTCCTTAGAAAACCCACGTTTTAAAAACAATTCAGCTCATTCCCAACACAATGAAATTTCAGGTGTATCAGGATGCTCGATATAATGGACCTACATCCAAGATCCCCTGACAGACATTTGTTTCTCAACTTAATTAGTTGTTAGTGGCGGTGATGCCATTCGACAGCAACCTGTCACTCAGCAGTCAGCCCAGGATTGCCGAGATTGTATGCAACATTCCTGGGGTGGCAATTTAGCAACTTTTGAGTTTCAACAAGAAAGCACATTCTGGACTCAAAGGGCATCTCTTAACTTTGCAATACAATTTTAGATGACTTGGACTCAAATCGCACTGCTAATAATCAATGAAAAAAAGACTTTGGCAGCTGGGCCGATGAGTTATGCTCCCACCCACTAACAAAGCAGTTTTCACAAGCTCAAAGACATCATGCCTATGTACATTGAAATAATTATATCAATGTAGAATTAGGATTCATTTCAATTTATATTGGAATACACAGCAACCGAAACATATAAATGCTGTGCCAATTTCCAAATGAGATTCCATTGTTGTTATGTGCTCATCTCCAAACCAAAGGATGCCAGTCCCACAGAATGGAATGCATGTTTCACTTTAAACATCAGTTGGGGGTGTTGTGGGAGTGTCCCTTCAGACTGATCCAATTGTCATAGAACCAATATTGGCCTGAGATGGAGGCCAGTGGAATCACAACCTCCTCAAGAACGGCCAGGAACTCTATCAGCACTACTGATGAGGAATAGTCACACCATCAACAGGAACCAAACAGCCATAGGCAACAACTAGAACTGCCAACATCTGTGAGACCAACAGCATAATCTCACATAGCAACGGTCAGTGTGCTCAATCTAGATATTTTTAAATCTATATTATTACACATCTCTGAGCAGATGGGACTTGAACCTGGGCCTCCTGGATCAGAGGTAGCAGCACTACCACTGCATCATAAGAGCTTTCAAGTGTGCTCAATCTAAACCATCCTGTTAAATGTGCATTTTATTAACAGGTCCAGGTTAAAATTGCTTCGGTTAAAGCCCTCTGAAAGCAGCAAAGTTAAAATGTTATAGTAGATTCATGATAATTTACATGTTGGAATTTCTGGCTTGTGTGTGGTTTTATTAAAGAAAACAAAGCTTGATAGTCAAGTCCCTGACAAGAAAGTCTTTGCACTGCACAGCATGGCTTGGCTAAACAGATCATATTGACTGAAATGTCCAGTGTATGTCTGCCATTGTTGTAGTGTTGTACAGTTAACTTCAGCACAAGCCAATTGTGTCTCTGCCTGTTGCACTGGTCAATTCACTAGGCAGCACTCTCATCCATGTCAGAGGTTGAGATTGAATTGTAGAACTGCTGAGTGGTACATTGGCAGAGGTGCCTCTGACCTTTCTGGTGTATAGAAACCGTTTACTGAACATGTGACTATTCTGCACGTGGGCACAGGACTGAAGAAGACCAGCATGCCCCAGCTGCTTGGCCTCAGACTCCAAAATGTCTGTTACCAAGGCCCCTCTTCATTAACTTGAATGTGCTGATACAGTCACTGGTTCCCTTGCCCCTTCATTCCATACATTTGGAATCATTCAGCCCATCATGGATGTCCTGTCTCACTAAATGAGCATCGTTACCTTTGTGTAATGTAATTAATTTTTTCATTTTCCCATTTTTTTTCAGACTGCACTCTGGCTGTAGAATCTATGTCTATTAAACACTTGTCACTTTCTGCTGATCTCAATAAAAGTGTTCCAAGAAGGTTTCTGTTCCTTATTCAAACTGTGAACATTTCCAATTTCTTCAGCATCTCCGGGTAACTCAGGCACCTCAATCCAGCCGGAAATTTAATTGGTCCACGCTGCCTCTTCTCCAGTACCTAGATGTTATTCACATATTAGTTATTTTAATCAATATGCTCTGGCATATTATGAAATGCATCAAGGACAGGTGGGACTTGTACCCAACCTTCTTAATCCAGAGAGAGGGACACTACTGCTGTGCCATAAGAGTCCTCATTCACATAATTTGGGATTCTGGTTGCTGTGTTAAGTGGGATTGGAACTCAATTGCTTCCTAAACACTCTTATTCTCACTATCTGGTGTTAATTGTAAAGTGGATAGTCATTGAAAATTCACTTGTGTTGCTATAATTAGGAACAGAGTGAAGCTGTGGTTGTTGAGTTCGAAGCTACATACTTGCAATGTGTAATACTGTAAAAATAAGTTATAAAACTGTGAAAAGATGGTTCTGGCTCAATCCTTCACCACCTGGCTACGGAGAGCAAAACCTTCACCTTGTACTGATGAGGTGAGAGACTTGTTCAGAACTGTTGGCAGAAATCAGTCAATCTCAAATGAACGCTTAGGTCACTTGCGTCATTCAGAAATGGGAATTCAGATCACCTTAACTTCCAATTGCTAGCTCCTCCCTAACTTGCATTAATGCTTGGGGAAGGAGGTGGAATACAACTTTGGGACCTTTTGATGTCCCAGAGTTAGTTAGACAAAATCAAAATCAATATATGTTCAGCATTCTATTATTTTCTGTTATTGATAGAATGCAGTCATCAAAATCCAAAGCACACTGTAGCACATGACGGGAAGGTGTTGTTGAAATTATTCAGCTACCCAAAGAGATGAAATTGGAGCTTGGAAAGTGGGATGTGAAATGTGTAACTTAAGGGAGGTGAGCGAGTGAGTCATAGAATCCCTACAGTGTGGAAGAAAGCCATTTGGCCCAGTGACTCTATTCCAACCCTCCAAAATGCATCCTACTCATATCTACGCTATCCCTGTAACCCTGCATTTTCCCATGCCTAATCCACCTAGCCTGCACATCCCTGAATGCTTTGGGCGATTTAGCATGGTCAATCTACCTAATCTGTACATCTTTGGACGGTGGGAGGAAACCGGATCACCCAGAGGAAGCCCACGCATACAAGGGGAGAATGTCTGTGTGGAATTTACACAGTTATCGGAGACTGGAATCAAATCCGGGTCCCTGGGTCTGTGAGGCAGCAGTGTTAACCATTGAGTTACTGTGAATGGTGAGTGTTAAAATTCAGAACAAACAATAAATTGACAGCATTAACACACATTAAGCAAAGCAAGCAAAAATACTTTCTTCAATAATGATTCCACCTCATCTCCAACTGCCACCATTTCCAGTCTTACTCAAGAGTACCAAGTTCTATACTTGCAAGCAACTGTGGAGAAAATGTCACTCCTCACCTTATCTTTAATAATTTGAGACATATTGCAACAGCAGGCAGTTAATTGACATGGTATGTTGAAAAAAAAATTACCTCATTTATCTGAACATTGTCAATAAGTAAATTCCATCAATATTGCTTTAAGGTGAGTTTGACCAACAATCTTTCTCATTAAGATCACACCTAGATGCTGAAAGTAGCTGCTTTAAACATAATCACCACTTAAGGGAGCAAAGTGAAAAACATTTCCAAAAGCTCATTTGCAATAATGCAGGGTTTTACTTTCCCTTCCCCCTTAGCACTTGAAGTTCCAGAAGCCAGCTATTCAGTCCGCACTGCAGAAATCAATCAGTTCCATCTCCTATCAGATTGTTGGCTGTCATGAATTGCACAGCCAACACAAAGTGGGAGATAAACTGTGAACAGCACAGTAGAAGCTCACCAAAAAACAGCTTTAGAAATCTCTTCTATGTCACAACGTTTCTTTTTTTGTTTCCCTCCTCTGTCTGTTAGCTGTGAGTCAAGGTTTCCTCCCACAGTCCAAAAACATGCAGGTCAGGTGAATTGGCCATGCTAAATTGCCCAAAGTGTCTAGTGCATTTGTCAGAGAGAAATGGGTCTGGGTGAGTTACTCTTTGGACCTCTTGGACCGAAGGGACTGTTTCCACACTGTAGGGAATGTAATCTAATCAAAAATGAATTGTCTCACAGACAATTCTCCATTTCAGGGAATACTGTTAACTCTGATTTCTCTTTGCACATGATGCCAGAACTGCTCAGCTTTTCCAGCAACTTCTATTTTTCATATAAACTCTACAGCATGGAAACAGATCACTAGGCCCAATAAGTCCACACAACCCTCCGAAGAGAAACCCACCCTGACCATAAATTCAAGTATTAGAAATGTGAAGTACAGAATCTAAGCTGATACAGCATAGTACAGTGCTGCATTGTAAGAGATGGTCTTACATGTTAAGCAAAGGCCCTGTCTACCCAATCTGATGATTGTTATACGTTCCAACGTACTACTTAAAGAGCAGGCAAGTGCCCCCAGTGTCCTAGCCAATATAAATTCATCACATATTATAGCCAATCAATATCGTTTGTGGAATCTTGCTCTGTAAAATTGGCTACCACATTTCCTACAGTGTTGTGAATGCGTCAACAAATTTTAAAAGGCCGTAAAACATTTGGGACATCTTGAGTTTGTCAAAGGTGCTATATAAATGTAAGACTTAACACAAGGTCAGAGTCGCTGATCTTCTGAAGTTGCAATCATCAGTGGTCTTGTTAATGGCAGTGGTTTATCAATCTGAGGGCTCATACACATTATCAATTTTTGTGCTCAGTGTGCTGAGGCAGCAGCAGGTGAGCCAATAGACCTCTCAGCTTTGAGAGGGTGGGAGAGAACCAAGTTTAAGCCAGGGTTGACATGAATGGCAATTTATTAATGTTTGATGAAATGAGACTGGGCTCCACCGTGACACCACCTCCTTTTACTAATCACAGTCACTACCAAAGCCCACACATGAAGAATGCGCAAAGTCCCCAGTGAAATTAAAAGCTCAAGTGTTAGTACTTTCAGGACAGGAGAGGAGAAAAGGAACAGTGGGCAAACAAGCCAAACCCAAAAGTGACAAATGGTACGGACGATGAAATGAAACATGGCAATTAACAATCATGTAACAAAATTATTGAGGGAAATATAAATTATATTTGTTAAGACACTGCTAAGTAATGCTGGTGAGACCAGAAATTGTGTTTAAGGAAGGAAGGAGCTCCTTGCACTAGCGTGAACTATTGAAACAATGTTACTCACTTGAGAATGAGCGTTCGGGCCATGATCCCTGAAGAACTTCAGTTTGACCTCAGGTTTAAGGGCAACAAAGGTCAAATAGCCATCTCATTTCATTTGCTAATCTTCCCTATTCTCGCAATACTCACAACTAAACACACAAGGAAAACGTCAGTTTCCCATTCAGGGAAAAAATAAAGATCCAGTTTACGTCGGAAGCAATGAGCGGTAACAGAATCTTGATTTAATGTGTCATTTCATTTAGTGTTCAAGGAGACATCTGCCGTGAATGGAGGTTATACAAACAACGTTGGATAGTGACTGAGAAGCAGGAAGAGAAAATGCACATCAGGCAAAGGATGGAAACCTGGAAATACAAACTAAATTAACTGCACTCCATCAGTGCAGCAAGTCCTTGTTCCTGACATTTCCATATACTTTTTGCTTTTTGAATCAAGCAGACAGAATGAAGGGGCACTGCAATACATCAAAACCTCATTCAGTAGTGCAACCTTGTCACATCATATAACCGAGGATTCGTTTTTATGGAAACAAGGCATATTTCTTTGGAACACCAATGTGTCCTAATTCGCTCAGGTCTGCTTCATAACACAAGGTGTTTGGTTCCTGCACAGAAGTACAAAAGCCAGTGTACTCAGTCCTGGCAGCAGTTTCCCTGACTTCTCTACAAGTTGTCTCCATGGAAATATATTGATTTCCTAGTTATTATGAACACAAAATTATTTCATGACAAACGATAGAGAGTTAGATTCTTCAAGTATTTTCCCAAATGGGCTCACTAGCCCCTCTGTGATTGCCATAGCAATTTGACAGATCCCATGACAAAGAACTCTTTTCAATGTTTCGCACACGATAAAAGAACACTTCCTTGTCAGTAGTAAATTTAACATAAGGGTTAATTCTATGAGGCGGGAAGCAGAATGTCCCTAGTTCAAATTGCTTGGCGCTAAATTCACTTAGGAAGCCTCATAGCAGTCAAAGAACAGGGTCATAACCAGAGTCTCCATTTTGTAATTAAAACGCAAACGTGCTTCTGCGCTTCTCTGGACACTATACTGTTAAGTGAGGCTGTGTTAAGCTACAGTAGATACATTAATAGACTCAATATTACATTGCCCCTTGGGAATGAGAGGCTCTGCATCACAACGCACAACTGATTAAATGACCGAGGACAATGTGCGCAGCTATCAGTCCAAACAGTACATAGCTCAAAGGTTACAGCAGCAGCACACACTCACCAGAACCATCAACACACTCTGGACTTCATAATGTGTCAGCCATAACTCAAGTCTCCCACCACCCCACCTCAGATTCAATTAATTCTGCCTACAGAAGGCAAAACCCAAGCTGAGGCTCAACCGCAGCAGTGAGGGAGTGCAGCGTGGCTGGAGGTGATATTGTCCCGTGAAGATGTTCAATTAACACACTGTTAACCCTTTCAACTGTGAGATCTACATTCATACTACAAATAAAAGTAAAAGGTATTCTCTCCTGGAGTCTTGGCCAAAAGTCAAACTTCACCAGTATCTTCAGAACAGACTGTGATCTTTCGCTCAGTTCTGCTGGGGGAAGCTTGCTGCACGCAAATGGGCTAGCAATTCCTACATACAACATTTCTAAAATACTTAATTGGCTGTAATGTGATTTAAAACATCCTGCACTCGCGAAAGATGCTCCACAGAATTGTATATTTTTAATTTTTCTTCCCATATTGGCAGATTTGCTCTAATAACAAGCCTTCACACTCTGTAAACTCAATAGGTATTTTTTTTAAACAAAACTTACTCCATTTCTCCCCATTCTTTCAGGAAGGTCTCCGCCCACCCTGTTTGTGACATTGCTCTCAGGATGGCAGGCACCAACACACTGAAGCTGAACCTGCCTCTATTTGACAGAAAATCTCGGCACAAAGCAAATGCTCAGGCTGCTCCAAAACATGTGCACTGAAAGAAAGACTATAATTTTAAATTTGCATGAATATCTTGCCAAAACTAAGGTCCTAATCTGCAAATGTCAAAACAAAACGTGAATAGCACACAAAAGTCAATTTAATAAACTGTGCCACTCTTCAGGAGCTGAAGTGAGACACTGTTTACAAAGTCATCTGGGATCATGTGCCCTGGTTGAACAATAGACTAATTTCTCAACTACACAACATGCATGATTTCCACTTCCAATCAGCATCACTATAGATTAATATCAGCCACATCAAATTCTTTAGTAACAGATTCAACTATCAAACCTTTTCACACAAATTTTAAAAAGCCCATTATAAAGCAAGTTGCCAATCCTTGCAATAGGACAGTGCTAAATCAGTTTGTGAAAGGGTTAAACATGTAAACCGATTAGGCAAAAGTGAGGATTGCAGATGCTGGGAACCAGAGTTTAGATCAGAGTGGCGCTGGAAAAGCATAGCAGGTCAAGCAGCATCCGAGGAACAGGAAAATCAACGTTTCGGGCAAAAGCCCTGATGATTCCTGATGAAGGGCTTTTGCCCGAAACAACGATTTTCCTGCTCCTTGGATGCTGCTTGACCTGCTGTGCTTTTCCAGCACCACTCTGATGTAAACCGATTAGGCAAGTTTGATTAATTGTCTCCTTTTATTAAAAAAAATTTCTAAAACTGATGAATGCATGTTTCTTGCATCTATTGTTTGTTCTGCTTCTGTTGCAGGGAGGTCAGTATTATAGCTAATTGTTATAGTAAATGAGAAACACACAGGTTAGACTGTGTAGTAGGGACTTTAATAATGGACATTAGCCTCCGCATTCAAGACAGAAAAGTAGACCAATGGCTACCTGTGTTTGACAATCACTCGCTGTGTTCAGGTGATGTTGATCAGATTAGGCCATTGACCTAAAGCCCAGAGAAGTATGTTAATGGCTTTTAACTGAAGTCAGGCGTACTTGCTCATTGCTTAACCAGATGTCTATGCATGTATGTTAAGAACAGAAACCTTTTCTTAGGATAATTGAAGATGAGAAATGCAGCACTGACAGAAAACTCAAAACTACAACAAATAAGGGATTAGAATTCCTGCTTGGCAAAATGGCCATGTTAACTTGTGCTGGAGGTGTTCTGGGATCTTCTTCCACTCCCTGAATAGAGCTTTGCTGTATGCACATCTTTACATGCGTACAGGTCATTCTGCTATAACGCGCATTTCGTTAACACAAATTCGTTATAACTCAATTGACGAATTGGGGATGCTGTTGTTATACAGTGAAAGTTTAAAGCGTGTACTGGTTAAAACCTGATGTCCAGCCCCAATTAGTTTAAATGGTGCTGCTATTACACGACTTTCTCATAACACAAGATTGTACAAGAATGGAACTATCGCATTATAGCAGAACTGACTGTATTAACAATTAATGTATTCATTTTTAAATGGTTTAACACTTACAAGCAAAGGAACACTGCATTAAGTATTGGCACAGAAACTTTCCCAATTGAAGTGCCATTCTAGTATCTGTAAAAAATGAAACAAGATTGATTTCTCCCACAGGGACATTAAAAGGACCATAAGCTCCTCATTTTCAATGCTTTTGCAAAGGTTTTCCCTGTTCTTCCTTCCTTATGACACCTACTCTAGTTGGACTGGACAGCTTTTTCCAGTCTTTTCACATCTCACCCAAGTGCTGACTTATGAAACCAATGAAAAATCTGAGGAGGAGGATTAGTAACCAAGCTCTACTTTTGCATTACGTACTTATTGTGTGTCTGACTGAATTGTGAGCAAAAGCAAGAACCCTGACTGAATAAAGCCCTTATTGGTCCCAGGTGGACAAAGAGAATTACACTGCTTCTAACCCACTTGGTTTACTATCAAACCAAAAATTCACTTCTGCCCAGAAGAAACACTGACATGTTTTTTTTCTCTCTCCACAGATGCTGCTAGACCTACTGAGTTTCTCCAGCACTTTTTTGTGAGATTTCCAGCATCCACAGTTCTTTGTTTTATATTGCAACAATTAACTTGATTATTTAGTTGTTCCGATAGCTTTGATAATCATTATTACACATAAAATGGAACTAAGAATGAGTTTGGTGTAGGTGAGGCGGGGGATTATTAATTAGAGAGAGGTAAACGTCTAAGCATGAAATTAGAAGCAGGAGTTTCTTCTCTCTGGAATATTTAATGGGTAATGTATTCAGGATAAATAAAAAGTGAAAGCAAACTAGTGATTAACACAAAAATAGACTAAAAACATCTATATGTGATAAGCAAAGGATTAGAAAAAGCAAACAGAGACAAAGGAATTTTTATTGCGTATAAGGGAATGGTAAAGAAATTAAATAAATGCTTTGTATCTGTTTTTATGGAAGAAAATTTTAAAATAATTTACAGATGTATGAGAACTAATGGTCTAGCAAAAAATATAGTGTCAGTGAAATTAATACGATTGAGTAGTCCTATTTAGGATTTCAAACTAAGGAATACAGCTTCAGAATAAGAGAGCGCTCATTCACAGAGATGCAAAAGAATATACTCTTCCAGCAGGTACTGAATATCTGGAATTCTCCAATCCAGAGAGCTGTGGAGGCTAATCGCTGAAAGTATTTAAAGAGGATGTAGATAGACTTTTTTGAAATCTTGGAGTTGATGGCTATGCTGTGTTGGCATGAAAAAGGATTTGAGCCCTGTGGTAAATCAGCCATAATGGCGGAGCATGCTTGAGAGGTTGAAGAACCTACTCCAGTTCCTATTTCTTGGGTCCGAATGACATATAAAATGCGCTTGCTCAGGAGTCACGGAAAGTGTGCGCACAACTAGAGAGGCAAATTGGTCGATACTGAAAGAGAATTTGAGTACAGGTGTAAGTAAGTCTTCTAATTATGCAAACCTTTGGCGAGACCACACCAAGAGTATTGTGGACAGCTCTTGTTTCTTTATCCTTGGAAGGATATATTTTCCATTGGGGGGGCTGAAGGTTTATCAGACTGATATTGTGCTATTCTACTGGATTGGTATTCTCTAGCATTTACAAGGATGAGGGTTGATTTCATAGGGGTATAAAAAATATTGACAATGTTGATCGGGATAGATGCAGGAAGGTGGTTTCCCCTAGCTGGAACCTAGCACCTGGAATCAAGAGATTAGCAACAAGCCAGTTAGGATTGAGACAAGGGGGAATTTCTTCACTCAAAGGGCAGGGAATATTTGGAACTCTCCTTCAGAAGGTTGTGAAGGTGCAGTCTTTGCATATATTCAATATGGATGGATAATATCAAAACTTTGAAGAGGTGAAGGAATATAGAGGCAATGTGAAAAAATAGCAGAGGTAGAAGATTAGCTACAATCTAGTTTAACAGGGCAGCAGGCTCAGTTGTCAAAAAGATCTATTCTTGTGCTTGTTTCCTATGTTCCAATGTTCAATATTAAGGCTGAAACAGCAAATGATATTGGTGGGAAGTTGCAGTTAACTGTATATTAAAATGGGCTTTTGAATGGAATGGGTCAGTTTAAAAACTGATATAGATTTAAAAGAACCCACAGAGATATTTCTTTACTGATGACAGGCTGCAGTCATCACTCTTGTAACTAAGGCAACCATCTCAGCCATGGTAGGAAGATATAAACATAGGAATGATAATAAGCCATTGAGCCTGCCCCACCATTCTAGATTATGGCCACTCATTTCTACAATGTCACCTTCCCAGAAACCTTTTGATTTTGATAATAAACCTGTTCAACAATTGAGCCTCCACAGCCTTATGGGATAAATTTCCAGAGACTCAATAACCTCTGAACTGGGTCTGCTGAAGATGGCTAAGTAGACAAAGAACAGTGTTGGAATGTGGCATTACCTTTATAAGAACTGTTAAGAATTACAAATGGGGAAGTAACGTTGCAATGTAAAAACAAATGGATGGGCATATCTGCACTGGGCAGATGGCCCTAGTTGTGCTAGTTGCAATGTGACCCTGACTACTGTCCCATTGGGCATCCACACTTCGTAGACACAAGCCTTCACTGTGAGCCTAATTATCCATGATTATCAAGATAAACTGTGTGCCAAATGTATATTCTGAAAGTGGTTCCACACACGGAGACGTCAATGCTCAGATTATCTGTATCTTGTGTTTTTCTTTAAAACAGCTATGTAAGGGAATTCATTACAAAATATTTCACATCAGTTCTACTATCCAAATGCTTTTGCAATTATACAGCTTATAACACATTCAGGTCTAAACTACACAAGCATACCACTGATCTTAATAAGCTGAGTCTCCATTCCAGCTGTGCTGTGCACTTGATTGATCCTTACACTCAAATTACACCATTAAAAAAAATCCCAATTATATTTTAATGAGGATGCGCACAATCACTTGTATATTTGTGAACAGGAGGAAGTGAGAGTAGGAGCATGTAAAGGTTAAGTGTCATTCCTCCTGGCATTCTCCGAACTTAAATAAAATAAATGCAGGCATTATCTAGACTCTAATCCCCATGGTGACTGAAGTCCATACGGTAAAACAAAATGAAAATTTTAAAGGAAAGTAACAGCTTTGTCAGCAGATTAAAGCCTCTTTTATTCCGTCTCATTGTCCTACAGAATTGATTGCTTCCAGAGCTCAGAATGGAAGGAGCTGCAGAACAGAATTATGTGGTTGTGTACCATAGCTGGATTTGTCCCATATTTATTATGCCTAAAATAACAATAGATTTCATTTGTACAGCACCTTTAATGTGGCAAACAATCTCAATGGAGTCCTGTCTTGTGGGCTCACAAACGTCTGTGGATCTGAATACTGATAGCATATGGACCTAAAATCGGTTAAGCTCATTACAAAAAGGTCCAAATAACCCATTTAACTGTCTGAACATGGTCGCGGTATTATCTCCCTATCCTTAAGCCTCCCACATAAAAATTAACCAGAATAAGACAAGATTGGCAGTGTTCTGCTTTAATTCTCCTTGGTAAGATGCTCTCAGACTGACTTGTCATGTTCTAACAGTAATGTAGCACATGTACAGTTGGATGAGGTGAAATAATCACCATGTTTCCCCCATTTTCTTCTCCTGAAGGCACTGACTCCCTGCTGGAAGTGTTTCCATTGTTTACGTAATGTACCATGGGGTCATTACAGCCTGGCCTTGTACTTCCAGCAGAGAATGCTAGACAGCAACGAGTATACCTACCATGATTTGCGTCTTTCAAGCCCGTTATGTGCAGAGATCACAAAAAGCTAGCATCTAAATTCAGCAGGCAACAAGGAAGGCAAAAAGAATTATTTCAAAGGCAATGGAGTATAAAATTGCTAAACCAATACAAGATATTACTTAATCACATTCAGAATACTGTAAACAGTTTTGGTCCCCTTAACTAAGGAGATGTACTGGCTTTGGAGTCAGTTCAGAGAAGGTTCGTTAGGATGATTCTGGGTATGGAGGGATATCTGCCTCTCATTCAAAATCACTAAGAAGAGATGATCAAGTCATGATCAAATTGATATTTGTTGGGGTTTCTCGTAAGCAACATAGCTGTGTTTTTTCAGCATTGACGGACACAGTAATTCACTGGCTACATTAAATGTTATGAAATGCATTTCGAAATGCAAGTTTTAAAAAGCATGGTCATCTCTGTGCCAATGACATCGGGATCTACATGCAAGTTTGGTGAGATGTAGGAATCTATGTCATGAAACAGAGACAGACTCAAGTTAGATGTATTCAAGGAAATGCCAGAAAAAAGCAAAGGTGTAAGGAGTGAATGCACTACTGAGGTCAAACAGCCTATTCTGGTTTCTGTGCTGTACATTCTAATAGACCATAACGGCAGAACACCGTTTTACAATTCACAATGACTTAGATGAGGGGAGCAAAGGCACCGATAGCTGAATTCACAGACAGAAGATGACAGAAGGAATTTGCAAATGGATACAGACAAATTAATTGGGCAAAAATCTGGCAAATGGAATATAATGTTGGAAAACGTGAAGTTGCTCATTTTGGCAGGAAGAATTAAAAGGAGAGTATCAAATAAACAGAGACAAGTGCAGTCTTCCAAGTTGCAGAGGGACTTAGGTATTCTGGTGTATGAACTACATAAGGTTAGTATTGTGTACAGAAACAGCAAGTCATCAAGGAGGTTAACGGGATGCTTTCCTTTATTATGATTGGAATCGAGAGAAAATGTTAGGATGTCATGCTTCAGTTAAACAGGGCATTGAGTACAACATATTTCAAATTCCATGTGCAGATTTGGCCTCTTTATTTTATCAAGTATGCAAATATACTCGGGGTGGGTTTACGAGATTGATACCTGGAACATGAGAGTTGATTTAAGAGGCTAAGTTATAGAGGCTGAACCTTTTAATCACAGAAGTTTAGAAAAGTTAGAGGTGACTTAGTTTAAAATTATAAGATCCTGCATGGTCTTGACAAGGTGGATGTGGAAAGGATGCTTCGTCTTGAGAGTCAATCCAGAAAAAATGTGTGCAGCTTCAAAATTAGGGGTCATCCTTCAGGACAGAGATGAGAAAAACTTTTCTTTCCTCTGAGGATTTTGGAACTTAGGAGTGAAGGCAGGATCACTGAATGTTTTGAAGATAGAGGTGAATGGATTCTCATTTGGCAGAGGAATTAAGGGGATAGGAGAGACAGAAGAGAAAGTGGAATTAGAAACAAACAGATTAGCTGTGATCTAATTGAATTGTGGAGCACAATCGTTAGTCCAAAGTTCCACTTTTGTTTCTGTTTTACAAATCATATTTCTAAGCTTAGGCTGGTTTAAAGGATTCACCTGTCGTATAACGTTTTGAAGGGGTTAATATCAGTGATGTGTTGGCTCCACCCATTCTATTGGTGTCACACAGTGTGTGTGGAGACAAAGGAATTCTGCTTGAGCTTTTACAAGGAGATGCATCTGTACCAACTCCCTAAAGCCCAAGTAATAACGCCTGACAAAATGTAGTTATATCTACTGCTATTATGCAATGAACCTCCTTGCTATCTTAGAACAACACCTCTTCTATAGGTACTCCATAGCAATTTATCCTCTACCAGTAAAATGACCCAAGACAAAGGATGATTAGTAGTGGCAAATGTCCTCAAATTACTCTTATATATTATCACCTAGTGTTGAAGATGGAATAGCACAAGGTAAGAGGAGCAGTCATCTGGAAAGAGCTCACCACCATTGAACGTTGCATGATTAGCCAGCCAACACAGGGAATGGACGTCAGACTATGGCCCAGCAAGGGTCAGAGGACTAACAGAATGGCTACTGTTCTTGCTGAGATTGAGCTGCAAAAAAAACTCTGGCTCGCAATTTCATATCAGTCAGACAGTCTGACGACAGCACAGGGACAGCTATTCATTAAGAAAAGCTCCAGCTCTATAATGACGATGGCTGACCTCTACTACGAGACACCAGGTCTCTCAGGCCATGGGCTATTGTTCTCCAAAGTGACAGGCCGTGCGGGGCTCCACTCGGGTGCTGTTCCCTCTTGAAAAAACAGTAAATCACCGCCGTGTGGGATTCAGCTATTGCTGTAAAACTGCTTCTTTCAATGAAAAAGTCATTAGCTGAAGTTCAAAAAGCAAGTACAGCACATAGCAGAATTTTAACCTGGGCAGTTAGATTTAATTTGGCACTGCCTGCTTGGCTTTGATTAAAATCACTGTCGGCAAGAAGAACAGTGAGAGCTAGGTTCATCAGCTTTAAAACACTGTTCAGACCGCACATTTAACCACAACCATGGTGTGAATAGCTACATTAAACGGTTCACCTTTTTACCACAAGCAGGGCTATTTAGTCTAGGAGGTGAAGACTAAGTTAACTAAGTTTGCTTGCAAACAAAGAAATAAAATTTTGTTTATCAAATGGTTTCTGCTTGCATCACAGTGAACATCCATTCGATTACCTCTTGTAAATCAAGGAGCCTTCTTGATTATCTACTCTACATGCACTTTTTTTTTGCGACAGAACATAAAAATCCCTCTCATCCTCAGAATTCTGTGGTCCCTCTCAATTCCAGTCATACTCTGGTGACTGGGCATTATGATTCATGGACATGAACAATATCGAAGTCACCTTTGAGGCTGTCATGTCTGCCTTTAAAAACAGATCCATACCGCCGTCGAAAACTTGTCATTGCTTAAATTTTCACCAATATTTTTGTTGTCCTCGCTTAATCCAACCTCCTGCGCTTTGGCTTGAGGAACCCAGCTTAAATTAACCCCAACTCATTCAGAACTTTTGAGTATTCAATCCTGTTTATTACCAAACCCCCAGTTTGACTGTTATTTCAATGACTGCTGGCTGTCAGTGAGCTGATTGCAAAATCAAAACTGTAATCTTCAATTTCCCCTAAAGTCTTGCTCCTGGCTGCCATCTTGCACATGTTCCCTAATAATCATCACCCACACCTCCAGTGTTGGCAAACTCTGAAGTGCACACTGCTTTCTTCTGTTTTCTTGCGCAAGAGACTTTACTATTTTGCCAATGCATCTTAACCTTTAGCTGGGCCTTAAAACCTAATCCTTTGAATTGTGCCTCTGCTCATCTCTCCTGGTCAAAGACAAATCACAGTTGGAAGATTATTGGATTTTCTCTGCAGACATCATCTGTTACAACTTTATAAAACTGAGACGAAGGGAACTTGTGTTTCAGAAACTACTTTCCTATCTTGGAGAATCCCTCCTTACGATTTAATTTAGTGGAAGCACTTAAGTCTTCAGATTTAAAAATTCATGTGTTGAAGTCCAACTAGAGAGATTTGAGTGTATTATCAAAAGGAAGATTAAGTGCAGTCCTGTGTGAAGGCAACACTGTCAAAGGTGCCTCCTTTTTGGATGAGATATTAAACCAAGGCCGGGCTGCACAGTCACAAAGGGCTCAGTGCCTGAGCTAGACAAGAGCAGTAGTGTTCTCCCCGATGTTCCGTCATTTTTTATCCTTTAACACATCACCAAAACAAAACAGATTATTGGTTTGTTGCTCGAGAAGGCGTTTCCTACACCACCACAGTGAATACACTTCATTGGCTGTAAAGCACTTTGGGATATGCTGAAATTGTGAAGGCCACCTTAAAATCACTCACTTCCTCTTTGTTGGTGAACTGTAGGGTTATATCCTGGCTGTGTGTCTTTAAGGGTCAGGAGAGAGTTCTATTGCTGTGGAAAAGTTGGAAGTGGAGAGAAATGATTCCAAAATTCTTGGGCAGGTGATTTGACTCAGGGAAGGAGGAAATACATGTTATTGTTTCTGGGACAGTGCTGAAACTCGACCTGCACATCAACCTGCACATCGTGCAGTATTCTCTTGACATTTCGTACATGCTCCTTTACATAAGTACTCAGCATTTTGTCAACTCAGCAGTGGCACCACCCTGGGAATAGGGAGAGAATTTCAATGTTTGCATGACTGAAATCAAACAGTTCCCCTGTGGGCTTCAGAAACTTGTGTTCCCAGCACAGATCATACAACTGCATTATTCTGAGACTGGACATGATACAAAACAGAATTCTAGGGTATTCCCTAGCATTGCAAGGCCCCTGCAACCAATAAGTGACCTGCTGTCTAATTCTGCAAAGATATCAATGTGAGAACTTCAATGGGATTTCAATGTCTCAATCTACGGATGTGAGAATATGTTATACCCTCATAATGCTTGCACCTCCTCTGGGCGGGGAATGGATTGATGGAAAGAACCCCAGATGGCTCCAGGTTTTGTCATCTCCCTGTGTCCTTAGCCACTGCCCTGCCACACCAAACAGGCATTGTGCCATACATAAACCTCTGCAACAGTCTGGGTCCAAACATCAAAATATGCATCTAAGGCTGAGCTGACTGAGAACAAACTCAGTTTACACTGGAAAGTTTCCATATACAACTCAGATCCACTGATCTACACCAGTTTTAATCTCTGGTGTGTGCAGTACATCTGGGTTTAGCTCTTGACAGGCAGGGAGTATCAGGTTTAAATCTAACACTTGCTCTGGTGCCCTTCACAATTTCAGCATATCCCAAAGTGCTTTACAGCCAATGAAGTGTATTCACTGTGGTGGTGTAGGAAACGCCTTCTCGAGCAACAAACCAATAATCTGTTTTGTTTTGGTGATGTGTTAAATTTAATTAAATTTAAATCTAATTTAAAGCTGGCTGCTTTGGAGTTTGAGCTGAGGAAAAGCATTGACATTTGGGCGCATCCACTTTAGTCTGACCAGGGATGCTTCACTTAAGAAGTGACAGCTGTCTACCCAACAGATATAAAGTGGCAGCTGTGGTGCAAATGTGACTTGATGTGTCATACTTAGGACTAAGTGATTCTTCTAAAGTGAACAGTTGTGTCGGGCTGACCAGAACAGATCAGCCCCTTTGCAAAGTGAACAGCAGCTCCTCAATTCTGACCACTGCCTGCTTTTGATGGTATCTATCATTTAGCCATTTGGATGCAATCCTGTATACACATAGTGGTGTGCACACATCCATGTTGTGTGTACATATATACGCTGGTATATAGAAGTGTGCACATGCATGTAAACGCAGACACCAGAAAGGAGGTATGTGCAGATTATACATATGTATAGACGCTTGAAAAATCCACGCACTAGAGCATATAAGCACATACATGCACATGTGTGGGCAGACATTGGCATGTGCGCACACCTTTACCTCTGCATTCCAGTGTGCAGGTGCATGCATGTGTATCCCAGGGTTTTGGTGTGCTCCAGTGTGTGCGTGTGCACGCACTCGGGTGTGTTTATATATTTGCTCTACGTCTGCGCGTGTGCATGTATGGTGAAGTGGTACTGTCACTGGACTGGAAATCGAGAACAGCAGGCTGACTTTGAGGGCACAGTTTTGAATACCATCATGGCAGATGGTGAAATTTGAGTCTTATAAATAACCTGAAATAAAGAAATCACCAAACAGTGACCATGTAACCTCTGAATTCTCACAAAAAGATTTGTGCATGTGCGCATGCACATGTATGCTGTATAAGTGTCTGGCGTTTGTTTCTGTGTATGTATCTCTCAATGGCTGTCCAATCACAGCAGCGTAAAAGATTTGTTGTGTTATGTGCCTGCGTTGAGTGGGCAGTGAAGTATATGCAGGCCAATGGCCTATTAACTCTCACTGCCGCACTCAGTAATGCAGGGCACTGGGGCGCAGTTCAGAAGGATGCCCGATAGTCAAACAATTGGAACCAGCAGGAATTTGAGTGCTTTGAGAGCAGATAGAGAGGGACAACAAACATTCCTGCATATGGACAACCCATATGCAGCAACTAGAGTTAAAAATCCAGATTATAGCTATACACTTTCTCTTAATCACTGCGGAACACAATGTATTAACAGCCACTGCAAAAACTGATGTTAGAATATTACTGCTGGTCACTTTAGCACGCTATGTTAGTAAAATACCACTGTAGTTTGCACTGATCAATTGGATTGTCTTTTATTTTCCGACAGCCAGACAAAGAAAATATTTCACTCTACTTTGTGGAACAGAAAGCAAATGTCTTTCGCCTTGGAACAGAAAGCAATTGTCTTTCGCCTGAGAACTGTTTGCCTCAGTGATGGAATAATCCGTTAGAACTGCTTGCATTATTAATAGGCATGTTGAATAGCTAGTTGTGGTACTGAATTGTCTACAGTGTCACTGCTTCAGTCCCTGGTCTGTGCTGAATTAGTTACAATTCAACTAGTTCTTCTTGCTTACAAAGGTGAAGGAAATATAAAGTGTGACAAAATTTTCACCTGTCACTCCATGGAGGACAGTACTCTTAAATATTGGACTGTACTGGACTCAGCTTTAATACTTTCCAAGGGGTGAAGTACTTAATATCAGGGACCATGTTTGAAGAGGTAACTGAGGGTGGGCAGTGGAAATGGGTCCTGGCAAAAATCAGTATGATAAAAGATAGGTATAGTGGAATGTGTCTGGGTGGGATACTCTTCAGAGGGTCGGTGTGGGCTTGTTGGGCCAAATGGCCTGTTTCCACACTGTATGGAATCTAATTCTAAAAATAAAAGGGAGAAAATTGTTGGAGGGAGAAAAATGGAAACAAGCTTCCAAAACAATTCCAGTTGTTTCAAACACATACTATACAATCATCATCCGTGCCTCTAGATTTCAGTTTTCCAACACATCATTGGCTGACTCCTCCACCCTACTTCAGTACAATTGAAATCATCCAAGATGCTGCTGCCTGTATCTTAACTTGCACCAATCCCCATTCCCTATCAATCCTGTGCTCAATAGCCCACAGTGACACACTGTCAAGCATTTTCTTGATCTTACAATTCTGTCTTGTTTGCAAATCCCTCCATGGCCTTGTCCCATCCCTATCTCCGCAAGCTACTAGAGTACCGCAGATCTCAAAATACCTATACCCCTCCAATTCTGGCCTCTTGTACTCTCATGATTTTGATCTCTCTTACATCTTCAGTTGCCAAGGCCCTAAGCTCTGGCATTCTCTACCCACACTTCTCTGGCCCACTTTCTTCCTTTCAAACATTCCTCCAAACCTCTGCATCTGATCAAGCTATAGGTTATCTGACCTAATATCCTCGTGTGGTTTGTTGCCATGCTTTGTTTTACCATGCTCCTGTTAAGTGCCTGGGGAGGGTATTATTATCTTAAATGTGCTATGTAAACATATATTGCCGCTTGCTTACGCAGAGGCTATTAACATCTGTAACAAGTTGTAATGGCTTGTACCAGAGCGGACAACAGCTAAGTTTATAATGGCTGCCGAGGACATGTGTAAGTTTGTCATTGGCAACGAATAATTAAAACTCCAAACACGTGAAAAATACACAGTTTCACTTATATGCCAAGCTATTCAATGATAAAAAACATCTAACAACACTTTTTGCTTTCATTCTCATACATTCAGCAAGTGTGCAGTCTACTCTTTACAAACTCAACGGTGAGAAGGAGGAATGTTGCAGTCAGAACAAAAGACATTTCCGCATGTGTCACAAGTGGGACTAGTAGCTAGGCACTTGAAGTAATTTTATAACTTACAACTTTGATTATGGTTTCCAGTACCAGTACTACAAGTAAAATTGGTGTCCTTACTTGGAGTGCATTCCACACTGGCTTTGACGTTTTGTGTGTATATGTGTCAACGGGGGAATGTGAAACGTATGCAAATGTGAAAATGTGTGAATGTGAGACTGCACATGTTGACAAGACCTTGACAATGCAATAATCTCTTTCTACATAGTAACAGGCAACTCTAGGTTTCAATAAACGCAAAATACTGCAGATGCTCGGGTTCTCAAACACAAACAGAAAGTGCTGGAGAAACTTGAGTCGAGCAGTATCTATAGATAGAGGAACAGAATTAACACTACATTTCAACAAGTTTGTGAGGTGCATCACTGTGCAGTTTTTACCTGGCCTAATACTTAATTGTTAAAAATGATCTGCTCCCATACAAATCAACATTTTAGCCAATTGTATTCAATAGAGCCACAAAGCACAGGGATATAGAACATCAGTCACTTTCGTGAGCTATCTATTTTCTCCACTCACACGCTGGCTAAGAAACACTAAAGGAATCCTCCACTGCTGCTGCTGCTGCAAGACATACCTTTATGTAGGCCAGTAAAGAACAAAGGAACATAATTTTTTCTCCTCAGCTTTTGTCTGCGTTCATCTCATCTATTCAAGCTCACAACTTCTAAGATCTGCCTGCAGCAGACACAAAGTATATATGAGCACACAAGGTGACCTTGCTCATTAAATGGAGAGACAATTTTAGTTACAAACTTGGCTTCAGGATTGAGCTAATAGTTTCCTGAGGTATGCAGAGTTTTGGAAATGAGTCTGAATTAAATCAAAAGATACCTCATCCACACGTGGTTGTTAATGCAAGGCCATGTCCAGTTGGGCAATTGGAGAAATCTCAGTCCAACCCAATGACGTTAAGGGAGTCAATATTCACTGTCAACCAAAGTGCCACCCAAGAGCCAGCAGTGGGACCTGTTGGTTTACTTCCTGCCTCTGGTGTCATGAAGTGGTGATGAGGCAAGACCTAATGCCCTGCTAGAGAGAGTCTCACCGTTATATTAACCTGCTTTCTTGATAATAACCACCAGAATCTCACACTCACTCCCAGTTTGCTGGAAAATGGCTCCAGGTGGAAATTTACAAAACAAAGTTGGACCTTGCATTTTGGAATGACTCAGCATAGTAGAAAACCAGATATCTAGATTTGCTATGGCAAGAGGTTTAATGACATTATAAGCAATGTAGATGGGAACTCAAACCTGCAAAGAAACATCATTACATTAAGTGAGTGGAAAAACTGTGAAAGGTCGATTACAACTGAGTTAACAGCGAGATTCTTCATTTTGAATTGAAAAAGGGAAGATCCAATCATCTTTAAGCAGTATTATTGGAAATTGCTTTGGGGATGAGATGGACTATGTGAATTCACTGTCAGAAGGGGAATATTTAGGGCACAGTGATCATAGTATCATAAGGTTCAGGTTAGCTCTGAAATAAGACAAAGAACATTTCACATTGAGAATAATTAACTGGGGGAAAGCCAACTTCAATAAGATGGCAATTGATCTGGCTGGGTAAATTGGAGCCCAAGCTGTGCAGGGAGAACATTAACTCAAAAGTGGGCTGCCTTTAAGAAAGATAAGATTCAAGTACAATCAACGCCCATTCCCACGCAGGGGAAATGGAGGGCAAATAAACCCAGGATTTCCGGGATGATGAAACAGACTGAAATGAAGGCGATGATGATAAAGTGGGTTTATGACAGATGGCAGGTTGAAAATTCCATTGAGAACCAGCTGGATAAAGAAGGTTGAGAGAAAATTAAAATAAAGCAAATAAGAAAGCAAAGGGAAATCACCAGGAGAGATAGGCAGCTAATATAAAAGAGAATTGAAAATTCTTCAATAGGCATATAAACAATGGGAGTGTGGAAGCCCTATAAACAGTTCGAGTGGGGCTGATTAGGGACCAAAAACAGCGACTTATGCAAGGAAATAGGACACATAGCTAAGGTATTAAAATAATTATTTGCTTCTTTCTTGACTATAAAGTGAAGCCATTAGTACTTAAAAGTGGTAAGGCATCAAGACTGAAAGAGATACGTCCGAGGTTAGAAAAGGAAGTATGATAAAAATTGCAAAGGTATGGGCCATAATTTTTGTTCTTCTTTAGCTTGTCGTGGTGCCAAATGAATGTAGAGTGAAGCATGTGCAATGCTCTAAAAAACAAAGGTGAAAAGATAAGCCCAGATACTGCATGACAGTCAGTTTCACCTTAGTTGTAGGGAAGCTTTCGAAACAATAATTTTAATAGTCACTTGGGCAAATACAAGTTAATGAAGGAATGTGAGTCTGGATTTGTTATGGGAATTGCTACAGATTTTTGATGTGGTCGCATTTGGAAAGGGTATTGCTGTTAATATGGTGTGCAGGGAATTACAGAAGACATTTGATACAAAGCTGCACAAAAGACTTGAGAACAAAATTATAGTTTATGGAATAAAAAGACCATTAACAACATCAATATAGATTTAACTGAGTGACAAATTGCAAAGAGTTATCACAAAGAGTTTTTTTGAATGCACGTTTAAGGAATTCTGAAAGGCTTGGTATGAGGAACACTGCTCTTCCTGATAAAAATAATGACTTAGTGTACAGGGCAAAACTTAGATGTCATGTGAACTATGAGGAAGACAGTGCAGAATTTCGAAAGGACATAGGCAACGCACCTGGGGTGCAGTGTACAATTTCCCATGAGGAGGGATATAGTTGCACTGTTCAGAGAAGATTCAAAGCATTGACTTTAGAGATGAGGAGTGGGTCTTATCAGGAGAAATTGAGCAGTTTTGATCCCGTCTCTCTGGAGTTTAGAAGAATGAGAGGAGGTCTAATCAAAGTACTGACAAAGTAGTAGCAGAAAGGATGTTTCCTCAAGGGGGACAATCCAGAACAAGAAATTATAGCTTTAAGATAATGGGTAGGAGATTTAAAACAGAGACGAAAAGAAATTACTTCTCTCAAGCGTGGTGAATCTAGAATTCACAACTCCCCCCGGGACATTGAGTAAAGTTGAGGAGTTAGACAGATTTTTAGTTAGTAATGGGTTCAAGGGTTGTGGATTATGGGCAGGAAGGTAGAATTGGGCCCGAGGTGAGACCAGCCATGATTGTATCAAGTGGGAGAACTGGCTTGAGGGGGCTGAATAGTAGATGGGCTCTTGCTCCTAGTTCTTTTGTAAGTAGTTTGAACAATCAAGGAGCAGGTGAAATTCAATTGACAGCAGAGTGAAGATTCATTTTGGTGGGTGAACATGGAGAGTCAATAAAAAAAAGTACATTTCTGAAGAGGGTACAGGAACAGAGACACCTGGGTGTATATGTGAGTAAACTGAAATTTAAAAGACAAGTTGAGGGAGCAGTTAATAAAGCATTAAGTATCCTTTCAGAAAAAATGGCATAGAGTACAAACTCACACTAAATCTATTAAGCACACTAGTTCAGATTAAACTGGAGTACTGCACCTACTTCTGGATACTGCACTTTAGGAAGGACGTGAGTGTGTGCAGAAAGGATTCACAAGAATAGTCTAGACTTGAGAAACCGGAGATATGTAGTCAGAGAGGTTTCACCCTTGGATAACTGTCTGTGTGGAGTTTGCACGTTCTTCCTGTGTCTGCACAGGTTTCCTCTGGGTGCTCCAATTTCCTCCCATAGTCCAAAGATACACAGGTTAGGTGGATTGTCCATAGTGTCCAGGAATGAGTAGGTTAGGTGGATTATCAATGGGAAATCCAGGGTTACAGGGATAGGGTAGAGGGGTGTGTCTGGGTGGGATACTCTTTGGAGGGTTGGAATGGACTTGATTGGCCAACTGGTCTGCTTTCTCAATGTAGGGATTCTATGATTCTAAGTTGGCACTATTTTTCTTTGATAAGCAAAGACTGAAAGGAGATTTGATAGAGGAATTCAAAATCATGAATGGTGTGGAGAGAGCGGAGAAGAAAAATGCTGTGGAGGAGAGACAAAGGACCAGAAGGCACAGAATTGCAATACTTCACAGCAGCGTTATGGTACAGGGAGGAGGCCTTTCAGCCCATACTTGCACGGATTCTCCAATTGAGTATTATGACTCAGTGCTCATCTCCAGCCTTTTCCCTATACTCCTCTCATGAATTAACCTTTGTCCTCCTCAAAGCTTCAAGTGAGCCTGCCTCCACCATATTTCCTGCTCTGCATTCCAGACCCAAATCATTCAACGCAAGATTTAAAAAAAAAACTTGTTTGCATCTTGCATTTGCTTCTTTTACAAATCCCTATCTTGATCCTTTTATAAGCAGCAACAGTCTCTCTCTATCCGGTCTATCCAGCAACCTTCTAATGATTTTGAAACCTTGATCATATCTCCTCTGAAACCTCTTCTCTTCAAGAACAAGTGTCCAGAACTCTCCAACCTAGCCTCATAACTAAGTAATAAGTGGAAGTAGCAGCAATGATGACCTAGTGGTATTATTGTTAGACTGTTAATCCAGAGATCCAGACGATGTTCTAGGGACCTGGATTCGAAGCCTGCCACGGCAGATGGTAGAACTTGAATTCAATTTAAAAAGTCAGCAATTATGAGTCTAATGATGACCATGAATCCAGTGTCGATGGTCAGAAAAACCCATCTGGTTCACTCATATCCTTTAGGGAAGGAAACTGCCACCCTTACCTGGTCTAGCATACATGTGACTCCAGACCCACAGCAATTGGGTTGACTCTTACCTAACCTCTAGGCAATTAAGGGTGGGCAATAAATACTGCCTAGCCAGCGATGCCCTCATCCCATGAATGAATAATTTTTAAAAAGGCGGCATGAGGAAATGTTTTTTCACATAGCAAGTGGTTATGCTCAGGAATGCTCTGTCTGAGACTGTGGGGGAGGCAGGTTCAATTGAGGCTTTTGGGAATGAACCAGACTCTAGGAAAAGGAAACATGCACAGGGCTACTGGAAAAAGGGCTGAAGAATAGCAATAAATTAATAATACCTTCCGAGTAATGGGCTGTGACCAGCTAAGATCATTTCAGAGTCAATAGAGTTTGGGATCCTCACATACATAGGATATACAGCACAGAAACAGGCCATTTAATCAAAGCAGTCTATGTCAGAGCTTATTCTCCACTTGAGTCTTCTCAAAGATTTCTCAACAAAACGAGAGATTTCTTCACCTGGTATTCTAGAAATGTGGACCTCTTTACCACATAAAACAGTGGATGTTCCCCAATTAACAATTTTTAATCTGATATTGACACATTTCTGTAGACAACTGTTTACAGGGGTATGGTATCAAGGCTGATGAATGTAGTTAAGATGCAGATCAACCATGATCTTGCTGAATCATAAAAGAGGTTCACAGGGCTGAATGGCTTAGTCTTGTCCCTTTGTTCCTATCTATACTATCTTTCACAGCCACAGGATGTTCCAAAGTGCTTTATTGTGAAGTGCTCTTGAAGTGCAGAAACTGCGGCAATGTAGGAAATGTGGCAGACAACCTGTGCACCCGCAATCAACAATGCAAAAACAAGCAGAAACTGTGTTCTGGTTGAGCGCTAAGCTCTGTGCACTGCGCCAGGAAGATCTCCCTGTTGTCCTTAGAATAGGGCTGCGGGATCTGTTCCTTGTTCATTTGCATATCTTCACTCTGACTTGCTTTAAACGTTAACACCTTTGACAATACACCACTACCTCAATGCTGCAGTGGGGTTGTCACCCTACATCTAGGGTGTAGGGATCAAACCAGCAACAGACTATCTCAAGGTGACAGTGCTAGCACTGGGCCATTGCAAACAACAAACGGGAGGAGGAATAAGAACTCTCAGGGAATCTTTATACTGTACTTCAAAGCCATTGTCTAATATGAAAGATGGGTGGGTATTAAGATTCATCTAACCAGATGCTACTGTTCTCAACTGACTCCAGCTCTTTTGAAGTCAGCTTCAATTTAATTACAACCAATTTACCAGCCACATTAAATACCTGCAGGCAGTAGGGAAGGTGACAGGCAGGATTGTGGGGGTAGGGCTTGTGTGTGGCTGATAAAAACAAATCACTCTATTGACCAATATTGCAAGGTAGGTACAATTGCTCACCTGGGGTTTCCCAGAATGACTGGGTGAGTTTTAGGAACATAAGGAGAAAGCAAAGCACATCAAAGTGCGATTGCAGATAATTTGCAAATTCCAACACTAGTTGATGCATGTCACAAGAGGAAGCAATTTGAGCAAAGAAATTTCATTTTTATCCATTGAACTGCAGATAATAGGTTTAATACCCAAATCAGTGGGGGAAGAATAGGAAAGGAACATTAAAACTGGGTAGGCAAACGTAGCTACAGCATTGTCAATTTATTTAATCTAATTAGAGGGGCTGCAATTACTCACAAGTATCGCAGTGTCAATGGCAAAGACTGCCAACAGTGTCTTCATGTCAGTGCTTTAGAGAGAAGATGTAGGAAGACACAGAATCTACTCAAACCGTGAGACACAGACTGAGAAGGAGACATGTTAGAACTGTCAAGTAAAAAAAGCTGTACTCCCAGAGGACCGTAAGGCAGCTCTCTAATTAAAAAGAGAGAGACGACTGGTGGTGGTTCAATCGGAGAGTCATCATGCTACAAGCAAGGGTGATACTGAGAAGATGGTAGCCTCAGCTGGGGTGGACATCAAACCTGTGTTGTTGGTGTCACCCTGCATCACAATCACTGTGAGGTATCAGTTGCAAAGTTATGATGAGGGACACCACTTTTTTGGCTGTGATTCAGATGTTTCTTGGGCAGAATCTCCATTTAAATGATAGTCACAGCTTTTGAGCTGAGAGTTAAACATGTCATCTAAATGACACTTGACTGCACTTCAGAAGGGGTACTGCACTGTCAAAAGAACCAACTTTAAGAGGATTAATTAAACTTAAATGCAATTACTCATTCAGGTGGATATTCTGGTCACTGCATTATGGAAGGATGTGGAAGCAATGCAAAGGGTGTACAGGAGATTTATGAGGATGTTGCCTGGTATGGAGGGAAGGTCTTAAGAGGAAAGGCTGAGGGACTTGAGGCTGTTTTTGTTACAGAAAAGAAGGTTGAGGGGTGACTTAATTGAGACATACAAGATAATCAGAGGGTTATCTGGCTGCTCAGTGAGAGCCTTTTTCCTCAGATGGTGATGGCTAGCATGAGGGAACATAGCTATAAATTAAGGGTGATAGACATAGGACAGATGTCAGAGGTAGTTTCTTTACTTACAGAGTAGTAGGGGCGTGGAACGCCCTGCCTGGAACAGTAGTAGCCTCACCAACTTTAAGGGCATTTAAATGGTCATTGGATAAACATATGGATGAAAATGGAATATACGTTAGATGGGCTTCAGATTGGTTTCACGTCGGCACAACAAAGGCTGAAGAGCATGCACTGTGCTGCAATTTTTTATGTTCAAAGAGAAAGTCTATGCGGAAAGGCAGGGAACTATAGGCTGGTGAGCCTTACATCAGTTGTGAGCAAATTGTTGGATGGGATTCTGAGCAACATACATGCATTTGGAAAGGGAGCACCTGATTAGTGATAGTCAACATTGCTTTGTTCATGAGAAATAGTATCTCATAACTAACTTGATTCAGCTTTTGAAGAGGTGACAAAGAAGATTGATGAAGGCAGAGCAGTAGATCTTGTCTACATGGACTTCAGCAAAGTGTTGACAAGGTCCCGCAAGGTAAACTGGTTAGTATGGTTAGATCACATGTGATCTGGGGAGCTTGTCAATTAGATGCAAAATTGGCTTGAAGGTAGGAGACAGAGAGTGGTAACACAGGGTTGCATTTCAAACTGAAGACCTGCGACCAGTGCTGTGCTGCAGGTATTGGTGCTGGGTTCACTGAGTTTAATCATTTCTATAAATTTCTTGGATATGAAATAAGAGGTATGGTCTGTAAATTTTTGGGTAACACCAACATTGGTGGTGTAGGGGACAGTGAAGAAGGTTATCTGAGTATAACAGGACCTTGATCAGATGGGCCAATGGGCTGAGGAGTGGTATATAAAATATAATTTAGATCAATATGAAGTGTTACATTTTGGTCAGGCAAACCAGGGCAGGACTTATCTCCTTAATGGTAAGGCATTGGGAAGTGTTGCCAAACAAAGAGACTTAGGGGTGCTAGTCTATAATTCCTTGAAATTGCAGGTAGATGGGATGGTGAAGAAGGCATTTGCCACGCTTGCTTTCATTGGATAGAACACTGAACACTGGAGTTGAAATGTCCTGTTGCAGCTGTACAGAATATTGGTGAGGCTAGTTTTTGGAAACTGTGTACAATTCTATTCACCCTTCTACAAGAAGGATGTTGCTAAACTTGAGAGGTTGTAGAAAAGATTTACAAGGGTGTTAACTGAGACTGGAGGGTTTGAGTTATAGGGAGAGGCTGAACAAGGCTGGGGCTTTTTTTCCCCTGGAGTTTTGGAGGCTGAAGGGTGATCTTATAAAATCGTGAGGGGCATGGATAGGCTGAATAATCAACATCTTTTCCCCTGGGTAGGGGAGTCCAAAACTGGAGGGTACAGGTTTAAGGTGAAAGGGGAACGATTTAATACAAGACCAGAGGGGTAACTTTTTCACGCAGAGGGAGATGAGCTGTCTGAAGAAGTGGCAGAGGTGGGTATAATTATGACATTTAAAAAGCATCTGAATGGGTCTATGAACCAGTAGGATTGAGAGGGACATAGGCCAAATGCTGGCAAATGGGAGTACATTAGTTTAGGATATCTGATTCACTTGGAAGAGTGGGACCGAAGCGTCTGTTTCTGTTCTGTATGACTCTACGACTCTCAAAGATCCTGTGAGACTATTTGAATAAAATGGAGTCACGGGTTGGTTCGCTATGTTCACTGGATGGATAGTTTGTGATGCAGAGGTGTGCCAACAGCGTGGGTTTAATTCCTGCACTGGCTGAGGTTACCATGAAGGATTCTCCCTCTCAAACTCTTGCCTTGTCTGAAACCTGCTGACCCTTGGGTTAAACAACCACCAGTCTCTCTGTAATGATTCAGCAACCGATATGGTCTGGTAAGACTATGGTAGCTTTACCTATACCAGTTTAAGCCACTGCTTATCTATCAAAAAAACCCACTGGTCACTTACTTGAATGCTGCCTGCAGCACTGTCTGTACAAATTTGTCGTTGTTTGCCTCCATGACAATAAGTGCCCTAACTCTAAATTATCTTGTTGGCTCTGAAGAGTTTTAGAATACCAAGGCTTGAGAAGGATGTATATTAATGTAAATTCTTGCTTTCTTTCAAATAGTTGCTCTCCGATCTGAAAGGCATATTTTGTCTCAAAAAACTAATTCACAAGTGACAAATAGGTATCTTTACTGGAGACATGCAGCCATGATGTGCCTTCTGTGAAAAAGAAAACAACTAGTGAATTGTATCCTTACAGTTGGCTTGGAAACATATATTCCCACCAATTAAAGCTGTGGCAAAAGCTCAACTAACTAGATATTATACATTTATCGAGTGCACCAGGTGGAGTTTGACACCAGAGGATAGTATTTGAAACACAGTGAGCTTTTTTTTTATTATTACATTTTAAATCTTTCGTCAAAAAGAAGTCAATGCTGCAGATTCATTTAATCTCAATGCTGTATATGAGCAGTGAGATGAATCCATATCATTCAGGATTATGAGAAAATTCCAGTCCACACAGACCCACAGAATAGATAACAGTCAAGGGGAACCAACATGTTTTATGCTTTTAGGTTTTAAAAAAAGCTAGCACCAAATGAAAGGACATTCAACTTATTTCAATTCAAGACTCCAGTGATACACAGGCATTAAGTTTCATTGTTATTTTTCCAAAAGGTATTTGACTCCTCATGTCATCGCAGCATGAATTTAAGACCTTCCAATTTCCTGGGTCAATATGTATGGAAAGAGGTATTAAAATTCAAAGTGAATTCACTGGAATCTGAGACCTTACTCCAGCAGGTTAGCTGTATGCGGGCAACATAAAATGGTGACCAGTTATTATTGATTCGCTGATATTTCTTAGCATGTCTTTTAATATTTGTGCACACAATCTATACACAAGTTTATATGCAAATACATCAAGAGCCAGCCTGGATCACTCTTCTCGCCTGGTGATTTTGACTGCCGTCTAACATAGAGCATGAGGACCATACAGGAATATCATACTTCTGACAAAGGATCATTTGACTTGAAACGTTAAGTCTATTTTTCTCTCCAGATATGCTGCCAGGCCTGTTGAGTTTCTCCAGCAATTTTTGTTTCTGTTTGTTTCCAATCTCCAGCATCTGCCGTTCTTTGCCTACCGACTAAACATCAGGGGTTACTTGATCGGATTTTTGATTGAAGGTTCCTCAGAGTGTTGACTGCACTGTTCATCACTGACTTGATAAATGCTGATGAATCACAGACTAGGCTTTGAATGTGGGACATGTTAGGCAGTGTGGTGCTGTTACTTTATTAATATTCTGTGATTGACTTTTGTGGAAACAACGTAAAGAAAAGAAGGGCTTTTGCTCGAAACGTCGATTTCGAAGCTACTTGGATGCTGCCTGAACTGCTGTGCTCTTCCAGCACCACTAATCCAGAATCTGGTTTCCAGCATCTGCAGTCATTGTTTTGACCACTGAGTCATCATGCTGCCCTCACAGTTGCGTCACAGTAAACAACTAAGCCACTTGTTCAAAATTATCTGCAAACCGATAGCTTTTGTTCTCCAACAAGATATTAGAATATCTGCATAAGAATAAAGAGCGTTGCTGAACAAAGAGATCTTGGAGTGCAGGTTCATAGTTCCTTGAAAGTAGAGTTGCAGGTAGAGAGGATAGTGAAGAAGGCATTTGGTATGCTTTCCTTTATTGGTCAGCATTTTGAGTATAGTAGTTGGGAGGTTGCGGCTATACAGGACATTGGTTAGGCTACTTCTGGAATATTGCATGCAATTCTGCTCTCCTTCCTATTCAAAGGATGTTGTGAAACATGAAAGGGTTCAGAAAAGATTTACATGGGTGTTGTCAGGTATAGAGGATTTGAGCTATAGGGAGAGGCTGAATAGGCTGGGGCTGTTTTCCCTGGAGCGTCGGAGGCTGAGAGGTAACCTTATATACACTTATAAGATCAGGAGGGGCATGGATACGATAAATAGACAAGATCTTTTCCCTGTGGTCGGGGAGTCCAGAACCAGAGGGGCAGAGGCTTAGGGTGAGAGGGGAAAGATATAAAAGGGACCTAAGGGACAACTTTTTCACACAAAAGGTTGTACATATATGGAATGAGTTGCCAGACGAAGTAGTGGAGGCTGGTCTAAATGCAGTATTTAAAAGGCATCTGGATGGGTATATGGGAAGCGTTTAGAAGGATATAGGCCAAGTGGTGGCAAATGGGACTAGATTATGTTAGGGTACCTGGTTGGGTGTGGATGAATTGGACCGAAGGGTCTATAGCTGTACTGTACATGCCTGTAGGACCCACTTAACATTCTTACCATTGGCATTTGTCCGAAAGTGGGATTTTTTTTCCTCATGAGACAATTTTGGTTTTGGGGGCAGGGGTGAAAGGTTTGTGGGAATTGTTCTTCATGATTTGTGTAGAGAGCACTTGTGACTTGTTGAATTGTAACTGTGCCATGTCCTTGACCTGTCATTATGTCTGTGACTGAGGCAGACTGATGACTGCAATATCTCACCTGCTAACCAGCCCAGAGTCGGGGTGGCAGGCAGCGGCAATCCCACAGCCACTCCAACTTCAAGTGCCAGTTTGCAGATGGACCATGCTGGGTAATGGGGTCCTGGAGAGAAGAGGTGACCCAAGACAGGGGCAGTCACTGCAATGGACAGAGGGTATTTTGTTGGGGGGGGGTGGATGGATGGGGAGGTGTGATGCAAGATAAAAGAATGAAAGTGGAATAAAAATTGACAGTTGGGGGGTGGGGGGTGGGGAGCGCCCAGGCTGGGAAAAAGGTATAACAGTGATACGACAACATTGGGGGGAAGGGAGAGAATGATCCCAGGTGACTGTAAAGCCACTTTTAGTGTAAACAGCAAACTTGACATGACCAACTGTTGATATTAATGCATTTCTTTTTATTTATCGAACCTAAGTTAGCACATATTAATTCTGATTCCCAGACGTAGTGAACTGACTTTTTCCTTGTCATTATGGGATTTGAATTCTCATCCTTTTGAACACACGTGGACCCTTTGATAACCTGATAAATTTTTGTTCCATCAATCAGTCTCGTTTCTGAAATGTTTAACCCACTCCCATGACCCTCAGCAGCTTCCTGAGGGAACGTGTTCTCCATATTTACTTTATAGTGAATTGTTTCGTGACTACCTCTGAATGGCCAAGCCTCAAATTATAATGCTTCTGGAGGAAGAAATTCCTCTTGAGCTAAAGCTATCAACTCAGAAACAAAGCAACAGAAAACAGAAGTAAGCCATTCAGCCCTTAGAGCCTGCTTCACCATTCTATATAATCAAGGCTGATCATAAGCTTCTTAAATCATGTTTACCATCCAAGTTAAATCACCTCCTTATTCATTCCCACTGACAGAAGAATGCAGCATAATAGTGATGACACTACATTGGCAAATCCAGAGTCCCAGACTAATATGCTGGGGACATCAGTTCAAATTCCACAACGGCAGACGGTGAAGGTTATTCCAGATTTTTATGGAATTTAAAGAGCTGGTCTAATGGTGAGCATGTAACAACTGTTGCTTGTTGTAAAAATCCATCTAGTTCACTGTTCCTTACCCAGTCTGGCCTACAGACTCAGTGACTCCAGACCCATAGCAATGAGATTGATTCCTGACTACCCTCTGAAATGAGCAGCAAGCCACTTAGTTCAAGGACAGTAATGGACAGGTAATTCTCAATCTCTCTCACACACACACACACACACACGCACACACAAAAATAACCCAACTCTAAGCAAACAACCCTAGCCTATGTAACCTATTGTCAAGATTTGAGTTGGCATTATTCTGATAAATCTTGACCATCATCCCTGATGCTGATAACTTAAAGCAACAAGTTTAGGATTATTGTAATTACTTGTGTTTGTACAGTAGAACAGAGTTAGATAAAGATTCTTTGAGAAAAAAAAACAGACTGCATTTCAATTTCAGCAACCATTTAGGATTCCAGCAACTTTTCTCACTCAAAACTGCTGGGATTAATTAATGCCCAATATAAAGCAATCTTGCGATTGTGAAAAACTAGACAAGTTAGGTTACAATCTTGTGAAATGAAGTAGCAAGAAATTAATCAGCAGCATCAGAGAGCAACAGCCAGCAATTAGTTCAAACCAATCTCACCCTCTGTAACTGTGTTCAAAATGAGAAAGTTGAGTTGCAAAGTGGCAGCTGTGAAATAATCTGTTGCTTACTCTGTGGCGTACTGCAATCAGCTGCTAAACTTAGATCGTCTAGTGCCACTTCACTGTGGCCACCACCCGCAGCTCATACCCTACCATCTTAACTCTGACTCACACCCTCTGACTCTTCTCTCTGTCTCCTGTTTACATCTGCTCTTCACCAACATATCTCCCTGTGGCTCGACTCCTCTCTTCCTTATCAAAGAGTCATACAGCATGGAAATAGGCTCTTCAGCCCAACTCGTCCATGCACACCAGGTTTCCCCAAACTAAACTAGTTCCATTTGCCTGTGTTTGGCCTAGAACTCTCTACACTTTCCCTATTCGGGCACCTGTCCAAATGTCTTTTAAATGTTATAACTGTCCCTGCATCCACCATTTCCTTTGGCAGTTCATCCCACACACAAACCACCCTCTGTGTGAAAAAGTTTCCCCTCAGGTCTCGTTTAAACCTTTCTCCTCTCACTTTAAACCTATGCCCTCGAGTTTTGGACTCCCCTACCCTGAGGAAAAGACCTTTGCTATTCACCTTACCTTTGCCCCTTATGATTATGTAGACCCATAGAACATCACCCTCAATCCTCCTCCACCCCTGATCCATTGCTGTGGGTATAGAGTCACATCTAGACCAGACAACAGTTTTCTTCCTTAGTTAGCGAATGAGGTGGGTAATTTTTATCTGTGACAATGGTCCCATTATTAAACTTAATTCCAGATTTTTATTCAATTCAAATTCTACCATCTGCCATGGTGGAGTTCAAATGTGGGTCCTCAGAATATTACCTGGGTGTCTGGATTAATAACACGAATAAGCCATTGCCTCCTCCTCTGATTAAGCGAGGTTTTATTCAGCTTTTTAATCGAACCTGAAAACAGGAATTGTAGATGAACTTCGACACAAATTTACAGAAAAAATACACAGTAATCCAGCTCCTTTACCTAATGCCTAATGTATTTACTGAAGGAATGCATGTTTGCTGTGGGGGAGTAAAAAAACTCTACTTTGGAGAGCCAATATTAATGTCAAGTGCTACAAGGTGAGCTTTGATAGATAGATAGAGTAAAAGGTTTAGTTATTATGTCCCAACCATGTGACTCTGCTTGAAGTGTATTGAAGGAACACAGCCAGCCGGAGACCCCAGCCTCCAAACCCCAACTTGTCACCTCCGCCAATGTTTCACAGCCATTTGTTGCAGTGCCTCGCATTAATATCCATGATTAACTCTTCTAAAATAGGTGGAATTCAATTTCCTCAATTCTTCCATTTCACATCTTATACTTACTGTCAGTACAATTACAGTGGTTAAGTGTCCTTTACAAACTAGTTACTTTCTTATAAGAGAAGATAGAAGTTCTGCCAAACCACCCTGCTTGTTGATCAGAGAGCTGGTATATAGACCTGCAGCCCTCTGAGAGGTATCGACATAGTCAAAGGAATGCACACAATTCAGTCAAGGTCGTGTGATATTGCTCAACGACCTGGACAGCATTTGGAATCTGAGGAGTGACAGCACGTTGCACTAAGATCCCTTGGTAATGTATTTCAAACCCCAGTAAACTTTAGAGTGTCTGATTTTTCTTCACCATGCTCTGTTTGCACACATCTATACTTTAGGTATATTAAAAGGCAAATAAACTGCAGCTTACACAGCCTTTAAATGGATGAATATGTGTGTTCAAACATCAGTTGGTCATTGCATTCTTTGACATGTTTTGCTTACTGTTTTAGAGACATTAACTGCAGCAGATTAAGTAAACCTAAAGACTTCTAATAAATGAACAATTAGATGCTATTTCAAGAAGAAACTAACATTACATATTTCCAATATTTTATTAACTGTAATTACATTTTCTTTCACAGTTCATTTGCAAGCAATAATAAAAATTAAACATACTTACTGAAATTATGTGGCATATTTTAGTCAAAAGAGTATGATAAGATGTATCCTGCTGTTCAGACAAGTTAGCCACTAATGGAGCTCCCCAAAAGTAGGAATCGCTGCAAGGTTTCAGCCAAATTAATCACTGGAAGACAGACATGATGCTGGACTAGCTGTGAAGCTCTGAGATTGGAAAAGGGGAATGACTGGTTCTTCCAGCTCCCACCTACTGTTTATTGGTCCTTCCTCAAGAAATGAGACAAGATTGACTGCAGCAATTACACAGGGGGATTCCTGCTGTTCATCACAGTGAAGGTCATTGCAAGTGCCCTCCTCAAATGTCTCCCCAAGTGGCTGCTCTCAGAGTGGATTCAGCCCATCAACTGGACATGATCCTCACAGCAAGACAAACCCAAGTGCAGGGAGCAACAGTAATCTATGTGCACAACCATCTTTGGTCCCACAAAGGTTTCTGACCCTCAATTATCCTCCTCTAATGAGGTTGCTTTAAATTACTGTCCTCCACCTTCTGCTACATGATGACATACAAACCAATGATTCCAAGACCCACCCAATGTGCCATTGGACAATAGGGATCAAACCTTAAAACTTGGGAGCCTCCTTTCAGCAAAAACAGACTCTGACAATCAAACTGAACATGGCCCCCATTGTGCCTGTGCAGCCTTCAGCCATCTGATGAACAAGAGTATTTCAGGACAAAGACCTCAAACTCGATATCCACCTCATGATCTACTGGGCAGCAATGTTAGTAGCCTCCTGTGTGCCCCAATGATAGAGCAGGTCCCTCAAATTGCTTAAGAAATGTCATCGATGATGCCTTCTGCAAATCCTCTGGCAGAATAGGTACTACAATATCAGTATCCTCTCTCAGGCCAACATCCCCAGCATCAAGGAGCTGGTGACAATCAGTCAGTTGAGTTGGATGGACCACATTATCCAAGTGCCTGACGTAAGACTCCTAAGACAAGCTCTCTTGTCTGAGCTTCATCACAGCAAACAGTTATCAGGTGCAAAGGAAACACTTCAGGTTGTTATCAAAGCCTTCCTGACAAAATGCAACATCCTCACTGGAAATCTCTTACCGAAAACCACCCAAATTGGAGAAGCAGCATCCACAAAGGTACCAGCTTTTTTCAGTGTCTCTCACAGGCCCAGGAGAGGCCAAGAGCGAACAGAGAAGAAGCATACACAAACCCAAGCATCCCACCCATCCTACACATTCACCCTCAACTGCCCACATTCCATTATCCCCTGTGGATCCAGCATTGCATTATTTAACCACCTCAGAACCCACAACACCAGAGTGGGAGAAGGTCATTCTCAGTCTATAGGCTCTGCATAAGAAGGAGGAACAGCTGTTGACAGTGCATGATGATGCTGGATAAAAAGCCAAAGTTAAAACTTGCATTTTTATAGCACTTTTCAGAAGTGCTATAAACGACACGACCAGCTATCCTTAGTAGCCACACACACAGATGACAAGCAACATGAATTCGACTGGGACAACACTACCATTATAGGGCAAGCCAAACAGAGAACAGCCAGGGAATTCCTAGAGGCATGGCACTCATCCACAGATTCAATCAATAAGCACATCGACCTGGACCCAATATACCGGCCACTGCAGCAGACAACTGGAACTGACAACCGGAAGCGGCAGAGACAGGCCACTATAAATGCCGGAGGAAACAGCACAGAAGCGCTTCACAGGAGGCTCCCAAGCACTGAGGATGTCACCTAGACAGGGGACGAAACGTTTGCAAGACAAATTCCCAGCTCGGCGAACAGAACCACAACAACTCTTCAGAAGCTCTAGGAATTCTACAGTGCTCCTTAGCCAAACTTTGAAGTGTAGGTGTTGTTTTAATGTAAAAACACAGGCAGTCCATTGACCTGCATCAAGCTTCCACAAACAATACAATAATGAACAGCTCATGTGCTTTCAATACTGATGCTATCTAGGGGCTTAACATAGTTAGGAATCTACTGACTGCTTCCACAGGGTCATTGGACCTTTTCTATCCAACTGGTAAGCAGGCAGGACATTGGTTAAAAGTCTCAACCACATGAGGACAGGATTCAGCTCTGATGTGCCATGAGATGCTGGTGCTCGCGAAAGACACTATATAAAATGCAAGCCTAACTGACCCTTTGTCAAAGCTTTAACAAAGGGTCAGCTAGACTCGAAAATTCAGCTCTTTTCTCTCCTTACAGATGCTGCCAGACCTGCTGAGATTTTCCAGCATTTTCTCTTTTGGTTTCAGATTCCAGCATCCGCAGTAATTTGCTTTTATTTTTGTCAGATGATTCTTCAGTTTAGCATCTTAGAATTTTTTTCATTATGGTAAAGCCACTACAAAACTGTTGAGCTACTTAAACTTTATATAAGAAAAAGTGACTCTCAGATTCCAAACCGATTGCACCCATTCAGTGAAAGATTATTCAAATATATGACAATGTTGGATTTTTCCTAAAGTTCAATTTCGAGCAAACTCTTAACAAGATTATTCTGACAACAATTAAGAGACATTAATTATGATCGATTTGAACATTTCCACAGCCACCTAGGAAACTCTGAATTGCTTGCATACAAATTTCCCACTGACACACAGCTTTTGAATATAATTAATGGGGACAAAAAAAGCAAGGAAGAATAAGCAATGCATCTTAAATATCATTGCTTACACTCTTGGAAAAAAACCTCCTGTATTTTCACTGATTCACCGCACTGATTCCTTTCTGTTCTGAAGTGGAAATCATTTGTTTACCATTCAGTTCATTCTTGTTACAATTTATTAACTCTGCTGGTCCCTTCTAATCCAGCTGACAATCACCAGGGTCTTATAAAATAGGATCAATTAAGCAGAAAAGTAACATTACATTAAACAGTGATAAAATCGTGGAAATCTGATGTAAGAATGATTTTGCTTATTACAGGCACAAAATATAATTTGTTCACTGCCCAGCATAGATTTGATTACTTCCAAAATGCACAAAAATCAGTCTCCTGTGTCCACCCAGTGCTTAATATTTATATTCTGTCATATATTACTGCTGATAATGTGATGTCTGTGAATAGATTGGAATTTTTCAGCTTTCTTTATCAAGATGAATTGATCTGTCGATAGCAAATGGCTCACAGGCATTAATACGCTCCTTCTGTATAGGAGTGCAGAATTTTCTTTGAGTCTTCAATTGGAATAAAAGTTGTGCTCACGGATAATAACAGAAGACTGCAGGGTGGCTATTCCAGTTGCCCATTAGCAGGCTCTTAAACGCTTGCTTTACTTCCAGAAATTAGTCAGCATGCTACAATGGCCACATGGATCATAAACTTTCAGTCAATACAAGTCAGGAGACTTGCAGCCTAAAGGGGGAGAGAAAAAAAATACCTTACTGCCAGCTCTCAGTTGTCCAATGACAGTATCTGATAACCTAGGGAGCAGCTGTTTGAAGCAGAACTTTATCTTGGCTTCTTTCCATCTACAGTCGCACAGTGTCCCACAGTAGCAATTTGCTCATTGGCCTATTACTTTCAATAGCTATTCCAGTAATTGGCTATTTCACACTTGTAAGGGTTGAACTGGCAGAGAGCAAAGGCCATGCAACCAGCCTGTCAGAGCCCGACAATTTGGTCGTTCATCAAATTATCAACTTTCAGCGAGACCGAGTGAATCCCGGGCATGGCTCGTTTGTCAAATTTTATTACATTTCTTGTGTGCTTTATCAAAACTCATCCAAAAAAGCAACAACAACAAAAAGAGCATCCCGAGGAACACCTCAGAATTTTGCATGTAACATCCAACCAGCCTGGGTTTCTTTTTAAGCTGTTGTTAAAATTATGCAGACACCAACTGTCATTCAGTCATCTTTGCCAACAATACCCAGCCCTCCACTTAGAACGGTGTCCCATGGAATGGAACTAATCATGTTTTTTTTGAAGACAAACAGGTAGTTGTTATACGCTTCCTTTGATAATTTACTAAAAATATGTTCTTTTTGTTTCTGACATGCTTGTGGACTACCAAGCCAATATAAATCAACTACTGATTGTGTACCTTATGGCATTTTTAATGCCCAAGATGTTGCCTTCAAGACTGATGTGTCTATGTAACACTGAATCAGGGTTTGAAAATTTCTCAAACAGAACCTTTGTTCTGATTCTGACTCAATTTCTATAAAAAATAACAACTTCAAACCAAGTTTGACAGAGATTTAACTGCTCCTTGTTTGTAAAATGAAGTGCTTTTGACTGCCAAGTGAAGGTGGCAGTATAACTTAAGTCTAAATTAAGGCCAAGCAGTGGGAGGTGAGTTGGATTGTCCAATCAGTTCCAATACCTTTGGCAATTTGTAATGCTGGTTCTTTAAATGACATAAGGAAATAGGACAGTCCTGCTGTTGCAGTATCAGGGCTTTATGCATGTGATGAAGTCAACATCCAAAGAATAATGGACAAGATAAGAGGTCTGGCCTGCAAAGAAACTTGGGTTGTCACTGGGGAAGCTTTGCTTCACTGTGCTATCTGGATGTTTTATTCTGGAGCCCATCACACGAGGAAACAAAAAGACTTCCCATTTCAGTTATCCAATGTGTGCACTGAATGCTCACGGATCAAGTCAAACTTCATTAATGTACAGTTGCATCAGGCTCGAACCATTAAGCGTGTTCCTCACTCCAGCACCTTCTGTTTTTATTACAGATCTTCAGCAGCCACAGTAGTCTGCTTTTATTTGAGGGTTAAGGTCAAGTCCCCATATAATTGAGCCTCACCCCTACTTTTCAAAGTAGCTACACCACAACAATTAGGCACCAATGTGACATACTTCCCGGGCAATGATATCTGTAGTGTTGGACACAAGAATGAGACGCAGGTTTGCGTTGGTTTCACAAGCTCAAAAACATCCGGCCATCAAACATTTTAAGGTCGACAATCACTTGATTTGAGGTAGCTCAATCTCTCTTCTTCAGTCTGCAGATTCAGCCTGTAAGTGGACTAACTCTCAAGGCCAGAAGGTGCATGCTGATGGACTTTTGGACAGGCTAGGAGAGTGTCCAATGAAATACAATGTGAGGAAATATGAGATTATGTACTTTGGTAGGAAGAATAGAGGCGTAGACGATTTTCGAAATGGGAAAGTCTTCGGAAATCTGAAGCACAAACAGGCCTAGTCCAGGATTTCTTTAAGGTTAGCATGCAGGTTCAGTTGGAATGTTGGGAAGATAAATGCAATGTTCACTTTCATTTTAAGAGGGCTGAAATACAACAGCAGAGGTGTACTCCTGAGGCTGCTAAGGCTCTGATTAGACCTCATTTGGAATATTGTGAACAGTTTTGAGCCCAGTATCTAAGGATGGAAGTGCTGGCATTGAAGGGGCTGAGAGGTGGTTTGCGAGAATAATGCTGGGGATGAAGGGCTTGTCATATGAACAGCAGTTGAGGACTCTGGGTCTGTATTTGATAGAGTTTAGAAGGATGATGGGGGAGGGATCTGATTGAAACTTACAGAATACTGAGAGGCCTGGATAGAGTGGACATGGAGAAGATGTTTGCATTAGTGGTAGTGACTAGGACCAGGGGCATAGCTTCAGAGTGAAGGGAATACTCTTTACAAATGAAATGAGGAGGAATTTCTTCAGCTAGAGGGTGGTTCATTTGTGGAACTCATTGCTGCAGAAAGACTGTGGCGACCAAGTCACTGAGTATCTTTAAGTCCGAGAAAGATAGGCTCTTGATTAGTAAGGGGGTCAAGGGATAAGGGAGAACACATGAGAATGAGAAACACATGAGCCATGATTGAATGGAAGAGCAAACTTGATGGGCTGAATGGCTTAAATCTGCTCCTATATCTTAGTGCCTCCAATTCACCCATTTACAAATACATCAAATTCTGAGTTGCAAGCTGGTGTAGGCCATTCAGCCCATTGTGCCTGCTCTGCCATTCACTAAGATCATGACCAATTTGATTTCAAGCTCATCTCCATATTCCAACCTCTAATCCCTTTGCTTACCAAGAATCTATCTATCTATGTCCTCTGCCCGCATTCTGCCTCTATCACCTCTTGAGGAAAATTATTCTGAAAATTCTCAACCCTCCAAAAAATTAAATTCCTTATTTGTGTCTTAAATGAATGGCCCCTAATGTTTCTACAGTGAACCCTTGTTCTGAATTCCTGGAGTCCAAGGAAACATCCTTTCCATAGCTATCCTGTCAAATCCCCTCAGGATCTTGCATGAATTAAGCCATCTCTCAATGATGCTAAACTGAAGTGTCCGTCAGCTTTTCCTTATCAGGCGATCTGCCTATTCCAGGTATTAGTCTATTAAACTTTCTCTTGACAGCATGTAATGCATTTGGAAATACCTTGGCTCCGCCTCTTCATCCTTGAGACAGTCTGAATACAATTTGGCAATTAGTGCTACGTTAAATGTAGATTTATGCTTCAGCCCACTGTTCATAAGATACAGGAACAGAAATAGGCCAATCGGCCCATCAAGTCTGCTTTGCCATTTGATAATGGCTGAGATGCTCCTCAGCCCCATTTTCCTGTCTTCTCTCCATATCCCTTCAACCCATTGCCAATTAAAAATCTTTCTAACTCCTTCTTAAATCTACTCACTGTTCCAGCATCCACCACACTTTGAGGTAGTTAATTCCACAGATTCATAACCCTTTGGGAGAAGTAATTTCTCCTCACCTCTTATTTAAATTTACTACCCCTGATCCTAAGATTATGACCTCTCATCCTAGAATGCGCCACAAGAGGAAGCATCTGCTCCATGGGATTTTTTTATCCACACCTTTTTCTCATCTTGAATACCTCAATTTGATCTTCTCTCATTCTTCTAAATTCAAGATAGTATAGGCCTAAACTGTTCAATCTCTCTTCATATGACAAACCCCTCATCACTGGGATAAATCTAGTAAACCTCCTCTGAACAGCCTCCAATGCCATGACAGCTTTCCTCAAATAAGGAGATCAAAACTGTGCACAATACTCCAGGTGCATTCTCACCAATACCTTATATAGTTGGAACAGTACTTCCTTAATTTTGTATCCTATTCCTTTAGCTATGAAAGCCAACATTCCATTTGCTTTCATTATTACCTGCTGTACCTGCATGCTAGCTTTCTGTGACTTATGAACAAGTACACCCAGATCCCTCTGCACCAGAGCACTCTGAAGTCTCTCCCCATTAAGATAATACATCACCTTCCCATTTTTTTGACCCAAATGCATGACCCGTACTTATCCACGTTAATCTCCATCTGCTACATTTTGGCCCACTCTCCTAACCTATCTACATTGCAATTTAATGCCCCGCCCATTTTAGTGTTGTCCACAAATTTGGCTATTGAGCCTTCTATCCCTGTATCCAAGCCGTTAATATAGATTGTAAATATCTGGAGTCCAAGGACCAAACCCTGTGGCACCTCACTAGTCTCATCTTGCCAGAGAAAAAAAATTCTCCCGATTCAGAATGTTAAAATAGCATGGGATATAAGATCCCATAAGTTGGAGACACTGTAGTTCTCCCTCTCTCAGCTGCAATCATTTTTGAGATCTGTTCGCTTTACCGTTCAGGAAAAGTCAATGTACCACTTCGCCATTTCACTGAGAGATATCTTAAAATACACCACAGACTTTAAATTAATGTGTATTGACTGCGCCGATTTAGATCGCAACAGGAGCTATGTTGCAAGAGCTCACTAATAAGAGCAGCAGTTCCTATGTGTTTGAAGGCACCGATGAAGAAAGAAATATCGGTTGAGCTGGCAAGAGAACACCTGGCTATTTGTTTGTATGTACCAGGGGATCCTGAGTAACTATTAGAGACAGTAGGGAACAGCCGGAGAACCTTTCATCCTAAGGAGGTGATACATTCATTTCACATGCAGCCTTTGCTAATCATGAGCAGACAGGACTTGGATTATCTTCAATCTCTTCTTCTTGTGCCTCATGTGGTTTTTGTCAGAACATTAAGTTGTAGGTTTTTAAACCATCTATTTTGTGCTTCATTTCAAAGCCATTTTGGCTCCAGTGTGAGCAGCAACAGCTGGGTGCAGCTCGGTTTGGGAAACTGTGCCCTTGAAGAAAAGCTCAAGGTGGAGGCTTCTATTTGAAGTTCCTGCCAAAAAAAAGAGGCAATTTTGTCCGCATTCTCCTATCGTCACCGATGAGGCCAAAATTCACTTATTTCTTCATGTTGGCCTATTTGGCTTCGTTGACAAGTTAAGCAGTGTGGTAATTTATCATTTGGTAACTGGCCTCAGGGCATGGGAGCACCGTGCCAGCTGTTTTGCCTCGGAAAAGTAGAGAACTAGTCTACCCTTGAGTGTTGTGGGCGGGGGATGTCTGCCAAGGTACAGTCCCAGAGGAACAACATCCAGGAGGAGACACAAAACAATCAAACAACAATGACTCTTCACGAAACTGTCCCACTTGTGAGAAACTCAAGAGAAATTCATTCACTAGTTGAATAAATTAAGTGCCACTGGAACATATCAAATTGTAATACATCACTGAGTAATCTGTCAAGCCCAAAGCATTAAAGCCCTGTCTGCTGCCTTCATCCATTATTTATAGACTGCCCTCATTGGCAATAGATTGTAATTAAGTTGGAGTGAGTGAGTAAATTGACAAACCTCAGTCGTTCTTGCTATTACACGCTTGGCCATATTTACCAACTTAAACGTGACACCTCTTTCAAAGCAGTAACCATTGCCGAGGATACCACAGGCATGAAACAACATTTTCCATTTTCTTCCTGACATAACTGGACAGAAATAATTTGCAGGGGGGGGGGGGGGCTACAGTCCCTGGGCAGAGTCACATCCAGTAGATTAATAAGCAACTGGACTAATGGACCCAACATAACATATCTATTCTGAAACTGTCGGAAGAGTGTGAAGGGCAATCAGAAGGTTTGACTTTAGTATTGCATGCATTAATGATCCAGCAAGCCGTGGTTCAGCTGCTGCCAGAAAGAAGCCAATCTCTTTCCATTAATGCTTTATGACTATTGCTTTACACAGCTTTTTGAATGGGACTCTTTTCAGAAAGAAATAAGAGACAGAGAATAGGAGCCATTAAGCTTGAAGTTCCATTTACTCCAAAAAATATCAACAGGGCTCTATTAACAAGGTGAAACATACCACATTGCAATGAAATATTCAAAATAATACTGTGAATGAAAACTTAAATGTAATTATGGAGTATAAACTAGAACAAAACATAATTGCACATTAATGTCAGCTTAATTCTAAGTATAGTTAAGGAAGTACCAGCTCTTGATCTGTGCAGTAAGTGGTACTTGAGTATAATGAGATGACCTTTATTCAGGATTATAACTGGGATTTTTCTGGCTTGCTTCCTGAGGCAAATAGACTGCCCGTTTGGCACTCTGCAATGTGGAGGCAGGCTGTGCTTATGCAATAAAGCTGTTGATTAAAGAGTTCAGCCAGTGGTCTTCTCAGCCGAGAGTGTCTCTGTGAACAAAGGCTATGTCACTTAAGTGCTTTGTGAGCAGAAAGACGTGGATGGTGGAACAGAACAAGCAAACATCAAACAGCTGCATTTATATAGCACCTCTCAATCTCAGAATACCCCCAAAAAAACTTAAAACTGATGAACTCCTTTATAAGTGCAGTCACTATTGTACAGTTATTGGCTTTTAATATAGAAGGATCTGAGTATTGGTGTATGGTGAGACCACACTTTGCCACAATGAGACTACACGTGGAATACTGCACATAGCTTTGGTTTCCTTGCTTACGGAAAGGTACACTTGCCATAAAGGTAGTGCATCAAACATTCATCAACTTAGCTGCCCTACAAAGAAAGATTAAATAGACCAAGCCTATATTCTCTGGAGTGAATGACAGATCCCATTCAAATGCTAAATATTTACAGGGCTTATCAAGAAATATGTTCCCCCTATCTGGGAGGGTGTGGAACCAAGGAACATGATCTCAAAATAAGGGGCAGGTTATTTAGCACTGAGATCGGAAGGAATTTCTTTACTCATAGGATGGTGATTCTTTGGAATTTCCTGTCGAAAGGGTTGTGGAGGCTCATTTATTGAGAATGTTCAAGACTGAGATCAGTAGGTTTCTACACATCAAAAACATAAACAGAAAGGGAGGTTAGCAAAAGAAAATGATGGTGAAGCATAAGATCAGTCATGATGTCACTCAGAGGGAATTAGATTAGATTAGATTAGATTACTTACAGTGTGGAAACAGGCCCTTCGGCCCAACAAGTCCACACCACCCCGCCGAAGCGCAACCCACCCATACCCCTATATCTACCCCTTACCTAACACTATGGGCAATTTAGTATGGCCAATTCACCTAACCTGCACATCTTTGGATTGTGGGAGGAAACCGGAGCACCCGGAGGAAACCCACACAGACACGGGGAGAACGTGAAAACTCCACACAGTCAGTCGCCTGAAGCGGGAACTGAACCCGGGTCTCTGGCGCTGTGAGGCAGCAGTGCTAACCACTGTGCTACCGTGCCACCCACAAATACAGCAGCCACGGAACAGGCCCAGACATAGCACTGAGATAATAACCAGCTGAACCTTTTTTGTTAAAATGATTTGTTTAAGGGTTAATATTGACCAGGAATCTGAAAGAATTTCCTTGTTCTTCTTTGAAACATTTTGGTGCAATATTACAACTGAGGGGACAGCGAGGGCCTCACTTTACTTCTTCATCTGAAGGTGCTACCTTTAAGATTGCAGTACTCACTTAATAGTGTTGGCTTAGTACACTGTTGGCTCGATCTTACAGTCAGGTCTGAAGTGAGTCATGAATCCACAATGTTGTGACTCAGAGGGAGAGTGCTATCACTGAGCCACGTTCGACACGAGAAAGTGGTCATCCTCTTACAGTTGGTGACAGATCACAATCTCCTGCAGTGAAATCATGGTCACAGTCTTTTCAGGACATTTCCAGCGATCTCTGGAATTTCTCTTGATGCAACAAGGCACAAGGAGAAAAAGACTATCCAAACATTTGCAACAGTGAAGCTATTTGCATGTTGGCACTCCCCTTGTAAGTTTGCTGCAAGATCACTGGAGCCGCCAGGGAATTAGGGCAACAGATCTGCCCAGTCGCTCACTGCATTTAGTGGGGAAACTGGGAGGATCCCCAAGCAATTTCAGAGCCATAATGTCGACAAATTAAATACACGGTTCACATCAGCACTGTGGAATGATCAAATGTGCTCTATCGCCGGTAAGAAAGAGAAATGTTGACATTTCCCACCAGACATTTTGACCAGCTCTGAAGTAGCAACAGGACATATTAAAACAGAGAAAAGGAAATCAATGTAAATGGTGGGAACAAAGAAAGATCAGCTGAAAGGCAAGTGAAGGATATTCATGCCACTTGGGGATTATCTGCAGCTAACAGTACTGACGTAGCTTGCCTCAGAACTATGTTATTTTTTGACATGAGACAGAAGGTTTGCCAAATTTAAAGAAAAACTATGATTGATCCAATGTCAATCACAGTTCTGGTCATCAATACTGGTAACAGTACAGGCTGCTCTGAACAGTTGTCACCGTCATTCCCACCCCAAGAAAATCTGAAACTCTTCAAATACTCTGCTCTTTTTCCACGTGTTTCAATTGGACCCCAGGACAGCTTCCCAATTTACAATCGTTCCAGAGAGGATAGCTCATTCAGTTCAGTTTGCACAGGAGGAGGGGTGAATTAGCTCCTCTTGGTTATTTGTCCACTCCTTGGTTAGCTTGAAAAGATAATCACCCCTGCATTTTCTTTTGGTTACATTTCTCTCTCTCTATTTAAATTTTGCCTGACACTCTACAGTTAGGACATTCCACGTGTCTCACACAGGACTTTGTCAGATAGTCACTGAATTTATATTTGCAGTTATTTCTCGGGTGGAGCAGACCTCTTTGGAGTTAAAAGTTAACAAAACGTTAACGTCAGGTTTCTGATCCGTCATCATGATACGTGCCAGAGATAAGTGTTAGGAATCCAGAAAAGAATCCAACATTGATGTACTAATATAAAAAGTTGAGAAATGATTCATTGGTTGAAAAGTTCTCAGAAAAAGACCCACAGACACAGTAAGTACAGAAAATTTAAGTTAGACATCACAGTCAAACTTATCAGATATGCAGGAGAATACCTGAATTTGTGGTTTATTGGTTTGAAGTATCAGCTATCATTTATGCACACTGTCATGCCGAATAACCAATACAAAAGATCCAATCCCTCGGCATTTATAGCGACGCACAATAATGTCTAAACTGATCGGGCCAAAATGAAGGAAGATTCTATCAAACTGGCCCTCTATTTCCAGTCAAGCTTGTAATACTATTCATGTATGCTCACGAGAAGTGGCATAATTTAAACAAGCAAAAATGTTCTCTGCAAACAAGAGGAATACATTCAAGCTTTGCACCTTACTTGAATTTCTAGTATCTTCGGCAGCCAATAGTTCACTGTTATGGTTTCCATGGCAACATCATAGTCAGTTAGAATTGATCAGCCAACACTTTAATCCTGTTGTATAAATTGTTGAGATGATTTGAATTTTAGAATTCTTGCATTTTTTTTGGATGAAAGTAAGATAAGACTTAACATGTTCTTCTTTTGAGCAATTATATCCTTTCATATCCTTTAGGTGGGATTAAAGGCAAAAACGGATTTGAATCATCATATGATTTACAAAGACATAACAATCTAAATCTTTTACTTTACAAATATTTATAAATTCTTTCTGCAAATAATTTAAAAAGGATTACTTCTCCAGAGGTCTCTTCCAACCCAAGAGGAGAAATTCAAGTGATGTAACATGCATGAGGACATTATGGTTTCCTTTAACCAAATCTTGACGTCACACAGCATGCAATGTTCATCCTCTGCTGATATTGTCAATTGCACAAAGCAGAGTCATCTTTTTGAGCTAAGTACTTCTTTCACATCTCTCCATTCATACAATCCCACAATTTCATCTTGCAGAGACGGCAGTTTGAAGAATCTGGGAGGTAGCTCCAAATCCAATCCCCAAACACAGTGCATGAAATAAAGTCATAGAGTTATATAGCATATAAACAGACCCATTTGTTCAACAAGTCCATGCTGACAATAATCCCAAATTAAACTAGCCCCACCTGCTTGTGCTGAGCCCATATCCCTCCACACCTTTCTTATTCAAGTATTTATCTAACTGTCTTTTAAATGTTGTAACTGTCCCCACATCCACCACTTGATCTGGCAGTTCATTACACACGCAAACTACACTCTGCATAAAAAAAAGCCCCTCGCGTCTTTGTTAAATCTTTCTCCTCTCACCTTAAAAATATGACCCCTTGTCTTGAAATGCCCAACCCTGGGGAAAAGATACCTGCCATTCACCTTATATATACCTGTCATGACTGTATTAACTCCTATAAGGTCAGCTATCTGTAAGAATAATACGGTGGTTATAGTAAGGGATTTTAACTTGCCAAACATAGACTGGGACTGCCATAGTGTTAAAGGTTTAGATGGAGAGGAATTTCTAAAGTGTGTACAAGACAATTTTCTGATTTAGTATGTGGATGTACCTACTAGAGAACGTGCAAAACTTGACCTACTCTTCAGAAATAAGACAGGGCAGGTGACTGAGGTGTCGGTGGGGGAGCACTTTGGAGCAAGCGACCATAATTCTATTAGATTTAAAATAATGATGGAAAAGGATAGACCAGATCTAAAAGTTGAATTTCTAAACTGGAGAAAGGCCAGTGTTGATGGTATTAGGCAAGAACTTTCAAAAGCTGATTGGGGGCAGATGTTGGCAGGTAAAGGGACGGCTGGAAAATGGGAAGCCTCCAGAAATGAGATAACTAGAATCCAGAGAAAGTATATTCCTGTTAGGGTGAAAGGAAAGCCTGGTAGGAATAGGGAATGCTGGATGACTAAAGAAATTGCGGGTTTGGTTAAGAAAAAGAAGGAAGCATATGTCAGGTATAGACAGGATAGATCGAGTGAATCCTTAGAAGAGTATAAAAGCAGTAGGAGTATACTTACGAGGGAAATCAGGAGGGCAAAAAGGGGACACGAGATAGCTTTGGCAAATAGAATTAAGGAGAATCCAAAGAGTTTTTACAAATACATTAAGGACAAAAGAGTAACTAGGGAGTGAATAGGGGCCCTCAAAGATCAGAGTTAAAAAATGTTGAATTAAGCTCTTCTTTCCTGAAGAAGGGGTTATGCCCGAAACGTCGATTCTCCTGCTCCTCGGATCTGCCTGGCCCGCTGTGTTTATCCAGCACCACATTTTTCAACTCAGGGACTCCAGCATCTGCAGTCCTCACTTTTCCCCCTCAAAGATCAGCAAGGCTGCCTTTGTGTGGAGCCACAGAAAGTGGGGGAGATACTAAATGAGTATTTTGCATCAGTATTTAATGTGGAAAAGGATATGGAAGATATAGACTGTAGGGAAATAGATGGTGACATCTTGCAAAATGCCCACATTACAGAGGAGGAAGTGCTAGATATCTTGAAACGGGTAAAGGTGGATAAATCCCCAGGACCTGATCAGGTGTACCTGAGAACTCTGTGGGAAGCTAGAGAAGTGATTGCTGGGCCTCTTGCTGAGACATTTGTATTATCGATAGTCACAGGTGAGGTGCCGAAAGACTGCAGGTTGGCTAACGTGGTGCCACTGTTTAAAAAAGGTGGTAAGGACAAGCCAGGGAACTATAGACCAGTGAGCCTGACATTGGTGGTGGGCAAGTTGTTGGAGGGAATCCTGAGGGACAGGATATACATGTATTTGGAAAGGCAAGGTCTGATTAGAGATAGTCAACATGGCTTTGTGCGTGGGAAATCATGTCTCACAAACTTGATTGAGTTTTTTGAGGAAGTAACAAAGAGGATTGATGAGGTCAGAGCTGTAGATGCGATCTATATGGACTTCAGTAAGGTGTTCGACAAGGTTCCCCATGGGAGACTGATTAGTAAGTTTAGATATCACGGAATACAGGGAGAACTAGCCATTTGGATACAGAAGTGTCTCAAAGGTAGGAGACAGAGGGTGGTGGTGGAGGGTTGTTTTTCAGACTGGAGGCCTGTGACCAGTGGAGTGCCACAAGGATCGGTGCTAGGACCTCTTACTTTTTGTCATTTACATAAATGATTTGGATGTGAGCATAAGAGGTACAGTTAGTGAGTCTGCAGGTGACGCCAAAATTGGAGGTGTAGCGGACAGCGAAGAGGATTACCTCAGATTACAACAGGATCTTGAACAGATGGGCCAATGGGCTGAGAAGTGGCAGATGGAGTTTAATTCAGATAAATGCGAGGTGCTGCATTTTGGGAAAGCAAATCTTAGCAGGACTTATACACTTAATGGTAAGGTCCTAGGGAGTGTTGCTGAACTAAGCGACCTTGGTTCAAAGCTCCTTGAAAGTAGAGTCACATGTAGATAGGATAATGAAAAAGGCGTTTGGTATGCTTTCCTTTCTTGATCAGAGTATTGAGAACAGGAGTTGGGAGGTCATGTTGCGGCTGTACAGGACATTGGTTAGGCCACTGTTGGAATATTGCGTGCAATTCTGGTCTCCTTCCTATCGGAAAGATGTTGTGCAACTTGAAAGGGTTCAGTAAAGATTTACAAGGATGTTGCAAGGGTTGGAGGATTTGAGCTATAGGGAGAGGCTGAACAGGCTGGGGCTGTTTTCCCTGGAGCGTCGGAGGCTGAGACTTATAAAATTATGAGGGGCAGGGATAGGTTAAATAGGCAAAGTCTTTTCCCTGGGGTTGTGGAGTTCAGAACTAGAGGGCATAGGTTTAGGGTAAGCGGGGAAAGATATAAAAGAGACCCACGAGGCAAATTTTTCACACAGAGGGTGGTTCGTGTATGAAATGAGCTGCCTGAGGAAGTGGTGAAGGCTGGTACAATTACAACATTTAAGAGGCATTTGGATGGGTATATGAATAGGAAGGGTTTGGAGGGATACGAGCCGCGTGCTGGCAGGTGGGACTAGATTGGATTAGGATACCTGGTCGGCATGGACGGGTGGGACCGAAAGGTCTGTTTACATGCTGTACATCTCTTTGAGTCAAAGGTCACCCTACAACTTGCTAATGATAGACTAGCACCTTATTACTATTGAGCCAGGTCAAATGTGTCAGTTGTGAAGTTGGCTTCATTACTTTACACCTCTGAGAACATGAATGATGATGTTAGTTCGCACTCACTTTGAAAACACTGCAGCATTTCTAAAGTAAAGATGGAGGATTTGCATAACAGTGTCAAGGATAGAGAAGCAATCTGGACTACTGTTGCTGAAAGGGGCTGGGGAAGGATGTCCCAGGTTCAATTCTGTCAAATTTTCTGGATTCTTATCTGGCTCTTAACCTCTTTCAGGAGATCATATGGTTAGAGGTGGATATTGCAGTCCATCTTTTACATTATACAAGTCATTTAAGCAGTCACAATTATGTGGGTCTCTGCATGTCTGTTAGTCTGTATTATTCCATATCTTCACATCTGGAACTTTCTCCGATGACCCCATTATGTTTAAATCATTAAATTCAATTTACTGCTGACATACTACATAAAAAAGCACCAAACCCACTTCAAGTACCATGTTATACAGGGCTCTAGCTGGTAGTTTTATTTTAAATCTCTTTTTGGTGCCCATTTTAACCAAAATACAATTTTACAGGCACACATTTGGAGTTTATTGTCGTCTTCAGATTTTTTTATTGCAGTGTGCTGAGCAGGCCTGTAAGTTTTATCAGTTAAAACCCCAAACCAGAAGCCCCTGATTATCTATATGAAAGGATAATAATCTAAGCAGTCTCACAGGCACTCCACGAACCTTTTCAAAATCTTAAGTGGATGTCAACTACCCATCTTCTGGGTTTTATTTTCAAGAGTTTCAACATTCAAAAGCCTGTTTTATGATCAAATTATTTGCCAAATGTGTCAGCTGTCTGTGATCCTTTCACAATTAGAGGATTAAGCCAGAGATATAATGCCGACTGTAGCTGCAGCCAGGCTCACAGCTGGTAGTAGGGCCAACAAATGGCTTCATCTATCTTATGTCACGCCGTGTAGCTGGTGCAATGAGAATCGGGTCTCAGTACAATTAAAATCTACATCATTTGTGATCAAGGTGATGAAAGGTTCTGACACTCTCACTGTGCTGGTCTCACTTACTTTTTTATGCAACAAGAAAAACATGCCATCCTTTTAACCTCATCATGCTGCTAATGTACTTTCTAAAAACTACCATATACATTAAAGGCTGTAAATCAAAGACAACAACTCGATAAAGACTATATCCTTCCCTTCATCTGATGCATTTTCCACATGAGCACAGTGTTAAGTGTTCTGAATTTGTCGCAGGTAAAAACTATTTTTGATCTTTTTCAAACAGTCTTATCTAACTAATATTAAAAATCACACAACACCAGGTTATAGTCCAACAGGTTTATTTGGAAGTACTAGCTTTCAGAGCACTCAAAAAGCATACAATTTGCAGGCAGTCAATCTAAGTAACATTTTATGAATTCCTACTTTGGAAATAGAACCGGTCTGACTCATGATTGGGGTACAGACTCCAACCTCGTACCTTTAATGCACTGTAAAACCTTAAGTTATCTCAAGAATGTGACTTAAGAGTAGTTCTGGATACATATTAATGAATCAAAACCTGCAACTCATTCTAAAAGATGAAAGACTTAACTGCAATCTAGGTTTGTTCAATATATCGTTTCAGTTACACTGTAATCTTTTGCTATAAATTCTGTGTCTTATGGGCCTGCTCCACAGCTACCCGATGAAGGAGTAGCGCTCAGAAAGCTAGTACTTCCAAATAAACATGGTGCTGTGAGATTTTAAACTTTGTCCACCCCAGTTCAACACCAGCACCTCCACAGCATGGTTAACTAATCTTAACAATCAGAGCAGGAAATAGACTTTTGCCCAAGTTGTAAAGGATAGAAAGCAATTTGTATTTTTAAATAGTTTCATTAATCTGAATTCATACCAACATCTGTGTTGTTGCTACCAAACGTTCCCTGAGTGTTCCTGGTTCCTGGTTCCTAAGGGCATGTAATGACTTATCTTCAGTTTTATATCCCATTCTCAGTTTGAATTCTCTTTACTCCAAATACAAAATCACATTGTCCATCTGATTTAGAAGGTGGGATTGTACATTTAAAAACTGTTGATACCTCTATAAATTACGGAGTTCATGAGCCAAGAGGATGCTATCCAACATGTTCCTTGATATATGCCTGAAGTGCCGTGACCCACAAGGCTACAGACCATGAGTTGGAAAGTGGGGTTAGGCTTGGTAGCTCCGTTATAATCAGTTTGGACAAAATGGCCTGAATGGCCTCCCATTGCGTCATACATTTTCCATTCTGCTTTAATACCATGAGCTAGGTATATACAAATCTCATTGAAAGCACTCCCATTCCATGAAAGATTGAGCCGAGAAAAGATCAGCTTGGGATATTCTCTACAAAACTGTTGCATTGCAGTGTTTTGGTCTGAGATTGATTTCCTTCAAAATTATGTTAACTGGGAATAAAATAGGCATTCTTTCAGCAACATGCACTACTTTGCTCTCTCAATGTGACCCAGTTACTCACCAGCCAGAAATCTATAATGCTCACACCACAAATCAACAGTGTCTACAGACGGCCATTAAATATTCCATTTTCAGAACTAACATAAGATCAAGTTCTTTTTTTCTTTCAAAGCAAGTCAAAATGTTTTAGCTCTAAAATCAGTAACATCAATTAAACTGCTGCACATATACACCTTTCTCCTTAGTTAATCCCTTGAGTTGAAGAATGTCTTGCTTCCACTTTAGTTTGATGGTCTCTCACGTGGCTGATAAGTCAAATAAATAATCAGCAGGCTCTGCCACACATGGGTTAGGATGATGCTTGAAGGGTTATATCAATGGAGGTTTGTGCACTACCCTCAATGCCTCAACTTTACTTCTGCACACTCCCAGTGAAACCGCTCCATGTGTTCAGTGCCTCGATTGTGATCAGTCACAAACTATAAACTCCCAGAGTTCAGCAGTGGTGTTCAGTTTCTTCAGGGATGTTTTGAATTTATCCCTCAAAAGGGGGTCCTTCTAAGAACTCCTGGCATGAATGATTTTCAGTTCCTCAAGGAACTTGCCAACAGACTAAGTCCTACCCAGTGGAGCTGGCTTTAAGTAACGAGTGAGGACTAGTGTGAGGCTAAGCTCATGGTTTACTGTGCTGCAGTGTACCTTATGCTCTCGTATAATCAGGAGATCGGGATAACCTACAGTGGGTGCCTCAAAAATCCAAAGTAGCAGCATCAGTGGCACCTTCTCAAGATCCATCAAATCAAAGCAAGTTAGTTAAATAGCAGCATTCTTTCCCAAACATACATATTTATGGTAATGATACTGACAGCCTCATTAATTCCACTCCTTTTCCCGACCTAAACTTTGAAAGTGATAACTAATGGCAATTGGTTCATCCTGTAACAGCCACATTGACACATTTCATGGTGTCTCTCAACAGGAAGAACAACAAGACAGTAGGTAGCATAAAAACCAACCAAGCCACTCCATGAGTCAGATGGTCCGATGCAGCCCTGTTGTAGAAAGGCCCAGAAAGATACTGGGATTGGGTTGGAGAGTCTCAGATGTCCTGCCAGTAACAATGCTTTCACCCAATCTGAACATGGTCGAAAGCATAACAAAGAGGGAGGGAACTCCCTGTGCCATGCATGCCTAATCTTCCATTTATCACAGTCAGCTGGCAAGAATAGGAATTGGGATCTGCCAACTAGCAAGGATGCCACTGAACTAACAAAGTTCATAAACATCAATGCTGGGATGGTTTTCACAAGTAAATATACCCGCCCCATCCTCCCTATTTTCTGAAAGCTTCTCCAATTCTACAGGCCTCCAGCACAATGGTGCTTCTCTAATTCTGCCTCCTCTGTATTAGGATGTTAATCTCATCATGTTTGGCAGCTTTGCTTTCAGTTGCTTACGCCCAAGACCTGAAATTTTTCCATGCATCTCTCCATATCATTCCCTCTCGCGCCTTGAAGTTTGCCTCTTAGAGGAAACTTTTGGTTACCTTTCTTAATACCTCATGTGGGTTGGACCAAATGCTGCTTTTGTTTTATCTAATCATCCTTGAGAAGCACTTAGAATGTTGTACTGTCGAAAGGTGCTGTAGAAATACAACACAATATTGTTATTGTGTACTTAGATACCTTTAATATAATGCCCATGAAACGTATCGTTTCAAGAAGTGACCACATTCCTACAAAATTAACCTGATGCTCGCAAAGTAAAAGACTATTCACGAGGTAACAGTAAAAATTCATAATGACACCGTCCACCCATTTCAAACAGATTAACTTTATAGATATAGATTCTGCAGCATGTCTTACTTGCATGCAGCGTGACTTCTACTTGCAAAGATTTCTATGGGTACAACAGGTTGTCAATCGTCATCAAGGTTGTAAAGAGATGTTTTTCTTTCAAACAAAAAATCAAGCGCAATCCAAACCAAAGGACTTGAGCCATGGTCATAGTTTGTGGTATGTCCTTGTCTTTTCTCACACTAATCTTAAGTTTGAAATGGGAGCTGTTAGACAGAAGTACTTTTCAAGTTCCTCCCATTTTACCGAAGATAGGGAACCTTGGCCCTACAAGAGCCTTAACTAACAGGTACCAGTGTTGTTAGAGATCTATGTCAGAACTTAATGAGCAGAAAATATGGCCTGATTGTATAAATTTTGTACTAATATATAATTGTATTAATTTTCAATGTTTTGTGTCACCACTTATGTTGAAGCATCAGTTTATGTAAAATTAATTGGCTTCGGCTGCCCTCAAATAAGCCTCACCACAAGTTTTATTTAGTTTAGAACATGCTAAAACTTGGCAGTTAAATGGAAGCCATCCAAGAACACAAATTATATGAGAGGGATTTTAATTACAGCTAAGCATCTGCTTGAATGAGAAAATTGCAGGATATTAAGGAGTGCAATATCCCCTAACCTCCTTTCCCCCTACTCCCCCCATCATTTGTGGAAAGAGATTTAAACTCAATTTGTCAGACTGAAATTAAATATGAATTAGGTCAATCCCAATTACAACACAGTAAAGTCACACCCAGTAGAGAGCCAAAGGACTGCTGAAAGCCATCAGTATAGTTCCCGACTGAGAAAACATCATAAACTTTACTTGTACTGTACACAATCTTCAAAACCCAGATGAATGCAATTATTACTCCCATCTAGCAGAACTGGGACAGTTAGTTAAAATAACTGCCACTGCTAAATATCTTCAGGCTATTTTCATTTGCATTGGCAGCACACACTTGCAGCTTATTTGCATTTCCTTTTCTTTTTGGGTTAATCCTTCAGGACGCACAATATATTTTTAAAAATGCTGTCAATATTAAAAGACAATATAATTGCTTCTGTAAGCTGAACTCAGCCGAACGTGTAAAATCATCCTTGATACGGGAAAATCACTGGTTCTTCAGGTGGGGGGAGAGGATAGAAATCTTCTGCAATAACCAAGGTCTTCAGAAATCCATCTGTCTCACAGTTATTATGGGCATGAATTTGGCATTAGGAATGTTTGCCTTCAGGCTCAAGTTTCTTTCGTTTTACAGTAGCGCCTCGACATATGAACGACCCCGTTCACAAACAAATCGTTTTACGAACAAGATTGTACCTAAACGTTTGCTTCAAGGTACGATTGAAGGTGCGAACGCAAAAAGTCCGTCTGCGACCACGTGGTTTCATTGTTCTGCTTTGCTACGCGCTTGTTGAACGCAAAAGCTCTCGGGCCCCGCGTGATCTCATTCAGTTCGTCTTTGGCGTGTGCGCTGTGAACAGCGTTCGTTGCTACGTCCAAGCATTCTTACGCTATTCTGAACAATGGGAAAAATTGATTCAGTTCGCGAACTTTTCGGTTCGCGAACCGGGTCCCGGAACGGATTAAGCTCGTAAGTCAAGGCGCCACTGTATTTATTTATAGAAGGAAGGGTGAGAAAGGAAACCTACTTGAGGAAATCAATATAAAATCATACGTGTGGACGGCGAGAAGGGGATGTAGGGTTGGGTTGACCATTGAGATAAATATAGTCACTTCTCGCCACATCAGCAATTAAGTGCTACACATGAGGGTACTTTCCCAACTTGCCAACAATTAATTTCCTTAAGTGGTCAATTATTGGCCACTTAAGGGCCTCAACTCATCACCTCCTCTGCAGGTGGGAGAAGGGGATAATTACCTGTTCATAAAACTATATGGCCTGCCCAACCAAACTGAGGCACTGGAAGACACTGATAGTGGGCAAGAACATGATCTTTGAAAGCCGTTCCTGTGTCCTTGCCTCTGATTGCTTCCCGATCCCTCTCCTTCCACAAGCCTCAGCCTGCAAGGGGAGAGGAAAAACCTAGCTACTTGCGGCTATATCCCTCAAGCAGTGTGCCTTCTCTGGTGGACTTGAGGATCCAGAGACCAACAACTTCTGAATGGCCAGCAGGTTCCAGCAGCCCAGGTAGCCAGTGCTGAAGTCTGCGAGGCATTCACCCTTATCCTCTTGGCAATGCTTAATTAATTCATCGATAGACAATTGGGTGAGTGATCTCGCTGGTGAGGGTGGCACGTTAGTTGCCACCTGAAACACTTGCCCCACACTTAGACAAAAATATACGGACACAGTCCACCCAATGTTCTTAACATTCTTCGAGATGTGCCAAAGTATGTTCTTGCCATTCAAAGCTTTTCACTTCTTTTTTGAAAATCTTCTCATATGCCCTGGTCAATCTTCTCTCTAAATGGGCTATTATTCCATTGTGTTTGGCCACCCAGCATCCACCGGGCCCTTATCCAACTAGCCAGTTGTTGAGCTAATTCTGAGAATGCCAGAAAACTCTCAATGACAGATATCACAATCTGTCTCTGGTTTTCAGTAGGGATGGTAATACAAAATTAACCCATGCCACTTCCAAATGTAGGAATACTGTGCTCTAGCTTAAATGCAAGGGATTTGCTGATCAATATTAGGCTCAATGCTAAGCAGTTGCATGCCACAAAACACATCCACGTTCACAATAAGGCTAGACATTTGCAAGATTCCCTCGTGTGCTGACAGCCAGTGAACACCCTTTAGAGGCAATGTGAATTTTGGCTGCAGCAGGCAGTGTAATCATTTTAAGAAATGCCTTTGAACAGCTCAGGGAAGAGATGTCTCCATCCAGCGAGGAAGGAGAGGTGAGGTGCTACTCTCTCTAAGTGCCAGGAGGTCCCTTGGACAGACAACGAAAAGACAGGCTAGGTAAATCGCCATTAGGATCAATGAAACAACCTAGCCCCAAGGACCTGGTTACTGGGCCAGCAAAATATTTGTCCATGGTCAAGGTGATTATGCCCCATTTTGTTAGAAGTAAACCACAAGCTTCACAAACAGTTCCATTCACCAGCTCTCTGTTTGTTGGTGAAAAAAAAGTCTCTTTCAAGCATCACTCATGCCTGAAACGAAAAGCGTCACTTCACCCTCCCATACTGAGCACTGCTGGCAACCCCTCATTTGTGGTGCTGGAGTCCGATGCCAAAGTGAAAAACAAAATAGTGATAATAGGGTAGTGCAGGGCCATGGGACACGGGTATATAAAAAACTGAAGGGATGTGTGAAATGAACTGAAAGCTCTTTCTTTAATCAAGGGCTCTGTTCTGTGAAAGAGATCCCTCAGTTTCTGACTGACATCAGCATTACTTGGTGCTCACACCAGCTCCAAATCTGGTGCTGTAAATCAATGAACAATCAGTGTCGCAGGATTGAAGAGATAATGGTCTCAGACTTGACCTCAAATTCTATGAGTATGTACAAAAGCTGTGTGTGATAAACCCACAGGCAGTGATAATTTCTGATTCAGTGCCTTTTCTCTCCACACCCTTCATCTGAATTGCATCAGGGTACGAGTAAATGATGCACCTTTCACCTCTGTTATTTACTCCAGCTATTAGAGATTCCAGTGTCAACTATTAAACAACTGGTCTCAAATCAATTTAGTCACTTTCAAGGGGGATGTGGGCAAAACAGCGTGCGCTTAAATTTCCAGCTGTCAATTAATTCAATACATTCTGATTCATCAAACATTCACCACCATTCCCAGGATATCTATTGTATTGAGAACTGTGAATGAAGCCTTCTTGAAATTATGATCAAAACCTACTTATGTGCTGCTGCTAAAGTGCATTGAAGGTTGGAAGCCAATTTTTTCCACATTCTGGTTTAGTATGTTTGAAGTTAGGATCTGTGGATACATTAGTGATAAACGCCCAGCAGAGTTACAATTGCCAAAAAAGCAGAAAGCAGGAATTTCTGAATGCCAGTCATGCTCGCTGCAATGGCGGCAGTAAGGTCTTCAGAACGTGAGAGAACTCAATACAGCTTTGGCCAGCATGCACAGAAGTATCTGCTTTCAAGAGATCTCATGGTGGATTTCAGCACCACGACACATTGGGATAAATTGTCAGCAGTTTGCTTTCAAAAAGTAGTTGCATGTCTCATGTGCAGAATTATTGACAGCTTGGGCTCAGGGACCAACGCTTCCATTTGGTCACTTACGTGGTTGCAAAGTGATGCAGATTTCTATACACAGATGTTCATCCCTGTTCAAAGCAAGGGATGAAAGGACAATCTCGGGATGAGGTGAAGTCGGAGACTTGTGAAGAGCACTGACAAGATGGGTTGAATGACGTATTTCTGTGCTGTTATTTCCAGGTAATTCTACACACTTTTATTATCTCATTTAAGAAGTCATACTCAATGTACTCAAATCAGCTCATTTCTGTGAAACAGATCCAAGCCAGATGGCAAAATGGGAAACAAGATACATTTTCCTGGGTTGTCGGTCTACCCACAGGATGCAGTCTAATGGATCTTGGCCTCCTTATTATGATTCCAGCAGTCCCCTTTTCACACTCTTTTGCGCAGTAACCTGACTCAAAAACAGTTTGTGAATCAATATTTATTAACCCTAGCTGTATAATTGTCATGACATTAACAATTTCTCTCATGCTGACATTTCTGTCTCTCGAGAAACAAGCAGTAGTTGGGTTAATTCCAAGGTTTGATAGACATGTGGTTGAATTCCTCAAATCCAATGGTGGGCTAAGGTTACACGACAGTGAAACAGTGCCTGTGGGCCTGTTCCCCAGCAGGCATATGTGCCTTTAAGAAAGGGGTTTGGTCGAAAAAGATGGAAACAATAGAAAGTGGCTTTGAGTCACTCCTTAAATTGGATTGCTTTTTTCCCTGAAGTTTTTGCTGCAGTATACTAATTCCTACTGTCACAGCCCACCAATTTAAGCATCTACATTGGTGCACTATGGTAGCATGTACTATAGAAACTCACCAAGATTTCTTCAGGACCGCTTCCTGAACCATCCAGAAAGTCAAGATCAACAAATGTAACCAGTCCTTCATTACCAGTGGATCAAACCACCAGCCAGCTACAGTTAAGGAACACACCTGTGCTGTGAAGAACAGGAAAATGTTTCTGGTATACCCAAACTCCAGACTGATGCTCTGCTGTCTATATCCCTTGAGACGAGAAACTTAGAGTCAATTAATAAAAGCTAGAATCGAAAGTTAGTCTCAGCGACCGCAAAACTATCAGTGATCTGCAAGTCTCATCTGGTTCATTAATGCTCTCTACGGAAAGAAACCTGCTGTTTTGATTTGGTCTGGTCTATATGAAAACGCCAAGCTACAACAATGTGGTTGATTCTTAAATGTCCTTTGAAACAGTTATGCTGGAGGATCAGTTCAAAAACAATTAGGATGGGCAGTGACACCCATTTCCTATCAAAGAACAAAGAGATGCAATAATTAGTCAGCAATGGGAACAAAGCAGTGTTAGAGACAGCTGTGTCACATTAAAGCTGACAGTAGTTTAATATTATTGGACCCTGTTCTATCATTTTATGTTATCATGAAGCAATTGCTTAGCTCAGGTACACAGAGAAGATTTCTCTTTGTTTCATGCAACACAACATGCTGTCACATTTATTGATGTAGCTACTTGCTGGCCTTCTGAGATGATCATTGAAAAACGAACCAAGGTTCAGACTATCCTCAATCACTACAGTCTCAGAATAGTATGTTGTCCTATCAATCACCTCTTCATTATAAATCATTTCCCTGTAGGGATATTGCATTCTCCAAATGGATCAGGCAAATCAGGAATTTGAGGTTGGAAGTGGAAAGTGACGTTATCAGCTGGAACTAGACTTTGATATTAAAATGGTATAACCTTCAACGTTAACTCTGGTTTCTCTCCACAGATGCTGCCAGATCTGCTGAGCTTTTCCAGCAACCTCTGTTTTTGGTATTAATCAGATGAAGGAATCCTGTGGCATTAACTTACAGTCTCTGCAGAAATCTCATGAACAGGAGCTCAGGTTACAAAAATGGCATCTTCTAAGCAAAACAACCTACCATCATGATCAAACTCTAAATATCTGTCAGCTCGCAAAACAAGGGTGCTGGACGCACAAGTTTTAGGTAACTGCATTTTATTCTCAGAGAATATGTCAAACATAGATATTATTTAAAATATCACTTTGACCTCTCTGAGCAGTTGTGCACCAGTCAGAATCTAAACATCATAAATCAAATCTAGGAGAAAGTAAAGACTTAATGAAAGCTTAATAAGGGATGCATCTCTTCACAATACCCCAGCTGTTTTTATGCTTTTCACTGATCTGGGCTGCTATTTCTAAACATGTGAATAATGGACCAGCCATTGTGCCTATCCTAGTTTGTCACACTGCATTATATTCTTGCATCTTTGGAAGGACACAGCAAGAAGCTCCAATTTCATTTTCCCCGAGCCTCATAAAGGTGAGGGATAGCGGCATAGGAGAGCACATCATGCTCACAAGAGGAACAACAGTGCAGCAAAGGACGGCGCTTTCACAGAGCCCCTCCTGACAACACCAAGCACTCCCACGTTAAGAGGGTGGCACAGGTCAGTGCAAGGCTGGGCATCCCCTGCAATGCTCTGAAATAGAGCATGACCCCAACCTCCAAAAAAAGCAGCCCCCCTGCTGCGCCAGTGTGACATTCCCATTCTCTATGGTCTCTCCTCTGTGACTAAATCAATGGTACATTTGCAGAGCCTCTACAATGCCTTGAATGTATTGAAATATTTGTATTACTTATTCAGCAAAGGCATCATACCAGGACCTGAAAGCTCTTAAAAACATAGGAGCACTAATTTTGCTTTCAATTGATTTGCTTTTGCTCTGTTTTGCTTAAATGAACTCCATCATTACCACTTGATCACAAATTTTTGGTGATTAAGGAAGGTATCTTATTTCATCCCATTCTAATGTTCCTTCAGTGATAGGTACATTCTCTGCATTCGCCACTTTAAAATTTAATAGATATCCCCAACTCGCAGGGGTTTAACCTGGTCAAGTACACACACTCTGATTAGAGTGTCCCTGAATTTCTTAAACTAGTTGTCCTGAAAGCTTGCAGTGTTGTAAGAGGTGTGTTTCCCCTTATTTTTCTCTTTATGCCTCAAACTGCTACATCAATCATGGGTTCAGTTTCATAGGCTGCTCTCTGCTACCTCAGCCATGACACTGCTCTTGAAATTGAACTTTGACCTGTGAGCAGTCACATGCTATTCAACAACTGGATCTGGATTTGTTTGCACTTTAAACTGATGGCCGCACACAGTGATACACGCTTATCTTCCAAAAGATGTCACCAGTTTGGCCAGCAGGAGGCAATGGAGACCTCAGCTGAGTTTCCCTTCTCTAATCCAGGGACAGTGAGGCCAGTTGTAAATATTTAGTGACCTGCAGCTCAGATTACCATCTTAGATTAAGTTTCAATTTTGTTTTTAAGAAGCTCCCGTGAAGCACCTTGGATGTTTCCTCCATTAAAGGCACTACATAAAGGCAAGTTATGTAACGCTTCTAGCACTACCCCATCCAAGATCAATTTAGCAGCACATACTAAGCATTGAGATTGTGGTTGATAAGAATCTGGGTGGCACAGCGGTTAGCACTGCTGCCTCACAGCGCCAGAGACCTGGGTTCAGTTCCCACCTCAGGTGACTGACTGTGTGGAGTTTGCACATTCTCCCGTGTCTGCGTGGGTTTCCTCCGGGTGCTCCAGTTGCCTCCCACAGTCCAAAAATGTGCAGGTTAGGTGAACTGGCCGTGCTAAGTTGCCCGTAGTGTTAGGTGTAGGGGAATGGGTCTGGGTGGGTTTGCTTTGGCAGGTTGGTGTGGACTTGTTGGGCCGAAGGGCCTGTTTCCGCACTGTAAGTAATCTAATTAGTATGAAACATTCATTCTTTATTTAGCTAAAGTTTCCCAAATCAAAACTACAACACTATATGGGTCTTTCTCAAAACAGGGAGAGAAACATCTGAGCATGGTAACTTCATTTATCCCAAATTACCCACAAGGACTGAATCCAGGTGTGCCAGGTGATAAAGCAGGAGTCTGGCACATCTCTGATGGTGTGCTCTGTGAAAATGGATGGTATATTTGCCTCAGGTGTGACTTGCATGATGTGTCAAAAAGTGTGGTGCTGGAAAAGCATAGCCAGTCAGGCAGCTGTGAAAGGATCCAAGGAGCAGGAGAGTCAATGTTACGAGCTCATCAGGAATGGGAGGGGTAGGGCCCAAGACAGCTAAGAGATAAACCAGAGGTGGGTGGGGCTGGGAGGAAGGTAGCTGGGAATGTGATAGGTAGGTGAAGATGGGAGTGAAAACGATAGATCACAGAGGAGGGTAAAGTGGATAGGTGGGAAGGAAGATGGACAGGTAGGACAGTTCAAGAGGACGGTGCTGAGTTGGAGGGTTGGATCTGGGAATAAGGTGGGGGGAGGGGAAATGAGGAAACTAGTAAAATCAACATTGATCCGTGTGGTTGGAGGGTCCCAAGGCAGATGAGGCCCAGGACTTGCATGTCCTTGGCAGAGGGGGAGTTAAAATGTTTGGCCACATGGTGGTGGGATTATATAGTGCATTTGTGCTAGAGATGTTCTCTGAAGCATTCTGCAAGTTGGCGGCGTGTTTCCCCAATGTAGAGGAGACCACATCGAGAGCAACAGACACAGTAGATGAGGTGTGTGGAAGTACAGGCAAATCTCTGTTGGATGTGAAAGGATCATTTGGGACCTTGGATGGAGGTGTGGCACAGGTTTTGCATCTCTTGTGGCAAGGGAGGGTGCCGGGAGGGAGGGTGGATTGGTGGGAGGCATGGACCTAACAAGGGAGAGGGGGAGGAAATGGTCTCTCTTGAATGCAGAGGGGAGGGCAATATATCTCTGGAGATGCAGTCTATTTGTAGGTTGTGGAAATGGCGGAAGATGATGCATTGTCTCCGGAGGTTGGTGGGTGAAAGGTGAGGACTGGGGTCGTTCTGTCCTTGTTGAGGCTGGTGGGGTGGGGTTCCAGGGCAGGATCACCGCCTCCGTGATCGCCGCTAGAAACACTGCTGCCAAAATCACTGCAAAGACTACTTGGCACGTCACTTCTGCCACTGTAGTTGTCCCCACCTCATCCACTTCCACTCCAACCAACATCACTCTCTGGAACACCACCGATGACCATGTAGCTGCTGCCAAAGACATCGCGAACATCACTTCCACCCCCTGCAGATGCCACCAAATGCATCCCATGGTGTGTGTCACTTCCATTGGTGACATCACCCTTGATACGATGACCACACCCATTCTGCACCCACTCCCAGCTCCAGCTGTACACCAGGTCCTAGCTCCCAGCCCTGCCATGTTTTTACAATCTCCCCAGACCTCCCCCTCACTGAGGATGAACGATCAGTCCTCAGCAAAGGCCTCACCTTCATCCCACTATGCTCCCGGATAAACAAATCCAACTTTTCCTTTGCTGCCTCTGCAGTTTTTTCCATCAGGACTCCTACCCACCCTCCCACCTACCCACCTCTCCTGCCTCAAACCTACTCCATCCACTTGGACACCCCATGCTGGTCTGTTATCTGCCCTCGATCTCTTAAACTCCAACTGTCGCTGTGATATTGACCGCCTCAAGCTGTCCACCCCTCTTACCCTTGCAACGCACAGCCCTCCACTCCAACCCCAACCTCACCACCAAACCAGTTGTCGGTGGGGGGGAGGTGCAGTGGTAGTTTGGCGCACCGACCTCTACGCTGCTGAATCCAGATGCCAACTCATGGACAGCTCCTCCTACTGCCCACTCGATCACAACCTCACCTCCCATCACCAAACTCATCTCCCTTGACCATCCACAACCTCATCACCTCAGGGGATCTCCCATCCACAGTCTCCAACCTCAGAGTTCAGGAATCCCACAACGGCCGGTTCTACCTCCTACCCAAAATTCACAAACTAACTGCCCCGGTCAACTCATCATCTCCGCTTGCTCTTGCCCCACCGAAGTTACCTCTGCAAACCTTGATGCCATCCTGTCCTCCATAGTCCAGGATCTCCCGACATACATTCGAGACACCATCCATACCCTCCACCTCCTCCATGACCTTCGGTTACCCGGCCCCCAATGCCTCATCTTCACCATGGACATCCAGTCCCTATCCACATCCATATCCCATGACAAAGGCCTCCAAGCCCTCCACTTCTTCCTTTCCTGCCGACCCAATCAGTACCCTTCAATCGACACACTCATTCAATTGACTAAACTGGTCCTCACCCTCAAATATTTCTCCTTCATATCCTCCCACTTTCTCCAGACCAAAAGGGGTAGCCATGGGTACCTGCAATGGGCCCGAGCTCTGCCTGCCTCTTCGTCGAGTTTGTGGAATAGTCCATGTTCCACAGCTACACCAGCACAATTTCCCACATTTTCCTCTGCTACATCAATGACTGCATTGGTGCCACCTCATGCTCCCATGAGAATGTTAAACAGTTCATCAACTTCATGAACATCTTCTACCCTGACCTCAAGTTTATCTGGACCATCTCGGACACCTCCCTCCCCTTCCTGGACCTCTCCATCTCCATTTCCAGCGACCAACTCAAATCAAACATCTATTTTAAACCCACTGACTCCCACAGCTACCTGGACTACACCTCTTCCCACGCCCCCCTCCTGTAAATTCACTATTGCTTACTTCCAATTCCTCCGCATTTGCTCCCAGGAGGACCAATTCCACCACAGAACATCACAGATGGCCTCCTTCTTCAAGGATCGTAATATCCTACCCCCCACCCCAATGTGGTCAACGACGCTCTCCAGCACATCTTCTCCACTACCTGCACCTCCGCTCTTGAACTCTACCCCTCCAATTGTAACAAGGACAGAACCACCCTAGTCGTCCCCTTCCACCCCACCAACTTCCAGATACATTGCATCATCCACTTCCATTTCTGCCACCTACAAACAGACCCAACCACCAGGGATATATTTCCCTCCCCACCCCTAGCTGCATTCTGCGACTCCCTTGTTAGGTCCATGCACCCCCGCCAATTCACCCTCCACTCCCGGCACCTTCTCTTGCTACCGCAAGTGGTGTAAAACCTGCGCCCACACTTCCACCCCCTCACCTCTGTCCAAGGCCCCAAAGGATGTTCCCACATCCGACAGAGATTTTCCTGCACCTCCACAAGTAATCAAATGTGTCCGCTGCCCTCGATGTGGTCTCCTCTACATTGGGGACGCAGGACGCCAACTTGCAGAACGCTTCAGAGAACATCTCTGGGACATACGCACTAAACAACCTCACCGCCTTGTGGCCGAACCCTTCAACTCCCCCTCCAAATCTGCCAAGGACATGCAAGTCTTTAGCCTCCTTCACCACCAAATTCTAACCACTTGACGCGTGGAGGAAGAATGTCTCATCTTCCGCCTTGGGACACTCCAACCACATGGGATCAATGTCAATGACCTGACCAGGTGATATGTAATTGGTATTTGCCTCCTTACCACTGATGGATGGCAGAAATGCCCTGTATTTGAGTGAGAAATGCTTACTTCAAACTGAGGGGATATCGCAGGATTGGTCTTTGGGAGCAAAGCCGCTGGCAACCCAGGGAGGTCCAATGCAATAATGTCAAGATGCTCCACTGAACCATGGTCTCCTTGGTAAATAAATTATTACATTAATGTTGCCAGGGTTGGACAATTTGAGCTATCAGGAGAGGTTGAATAGGCTAGGGAGTGTCAGAGGCTGAGGGGTGACCTTATAGAGGTTTATAAAATCATGAGGGGCATGGATAGGATAAATAGACAAAGTTTTTTCTCTGGGGTCGGGGAGTCCAGAACTAGAGGGCATAGGTTTAGGGTGAGAAGGGAAAGATATAAAGGAGACCTAAGGGCAACATTTTCACACAGAGGGTGGTATGTGTATGGAGTAAGCTGCCAGAGGAAGCGGTGGAGGTTAGTACAATTGCAACATTTAAAAGGCATTTGGATGGGTCTATGAATAGGAAGGGTTTGGAGGGATATGGGTCGGGTGCTGGCAGGTGGGACTAGATTGAGTTGGGATACCTGGTCAGTGTGGACAGGTTGGACTGAAGGGTCTGTTTCCATGATGTACATCTCTATGACTCTATAAATACGAATGTTAGCAGCAGGGATAGAGTCAGCAAAGCTAAACTGCTATGTTCGTATAAATGCACAGAGAGAAATGAAAATGTATCAGTAAATAATTTGATCTTTGTTGAATTGAGTGGGGCTTGCACTCTCATTCTGGTGAAAAGAACACTGACAAAGCCAAGCCCTGACTCCAGACAAAACGCCTGAGTAAACAGCGTTACTTTATTAAAGAACTAGCAATTCTGAATAATAGTGCCTGACAATTGCACTCTCCTCTTTACATTACAGAAGCAGGGAGTATTGTGTCAACATTGAGACAACCATATGCACTGCAACTACGCACAACAACAGATTTGTCAAAACATAACTCTGCATCAGGTTGGGAGACACAAACTGGAATGCAACAGGGCATCTCAAATGACAGGTGACAGTGAAACATGTGGCACCCCACATTATCAGGCCCTTCATCATTCACAGTTAGGACAGCATTTTTCTCCCCCTCTTTCTTGCCATTGGAATGTCAAGCACTCTGCTGTTTCATACCCCCGTGCTATTCTGACATGTGACAGCTTAGAACGAACTCTAGCCTTGGAGTTTGTGGTGGGTGTAGGGTCGGACGAGGTTGGAGTGGGGTAGAGTTGAGGTTGGCATGGAGTGGGGTGCTGTTGGAGGAGAGGCAGGGGGCTGGCAGGAGATATAAGAACAAAACTCGAGCTCACTCCCCATCTTGTGAGGCATCCAGAACGGGATACAGTTGTCCGGCACATCAGTGACGAGCTGAGATCTGCAGCTTCCTCAACTCTGCTGAGACACAGGGCAAGGGTTCTCACTGCAGCCTCAATTGAGATCAGCCAACAGGGCACAAACGAGGAGGTATCAGGCCAGGCAGCTCCTGACCTGTACATACTCAGATATGGGGCAAGTCACACAGGGGTCACTGCTCTGGCTGCCAGCTCAATTTCAAAGAAGGAGCCCTCATCTCCTGTCACTCCGAATCAGACATTCGGCTTCCTCTTCATGAGACTTTTTATTACAATTCATCCGCCAAAACCAGGCAGAGAAGTTTCTTAACAAGCCACCACACATCTAAATTCTCCAATCAGCAATTATCAGAACAAAACAATCAGATGGTGCTGCAAACTTCTTCCCTATTCTTGCTGCAAATGCAGAGCTCAGCTTACAGAATCTGTCCCACACAGCTGACTGGGGTCAACACAAGTGTGTGAGCTCTCCCTGTGGACAGGCAACTGTGTTGCATATGCAAGGTACAGCAAAAAGACAGCAAACTTCAGGTAAGCTAGGCAAGCAGGACCACATAGTATGATATATGGGAAGGCACAGTGGATAGACATGTCTGCCTTGCAGTAACACCAAAATAAACCCAACAAATTAATATCCTTCAGGACAAATACTTGAGCTATTACATCTGGGTGATGCCAGGTTGTTGCTGTTCTTATTCTTTAGGTCAGGCCAGATGCCAACTGTAACAAAATTATCTCTGCTGTATTTAATTAGGTTGCGGTAGATGGAATGGAAGTCAACAGATTTGGAGTGTAACAGTAGCAAGAGGTAGGTGGGCAAAATCGCCTATTTCTGTGCCATACTTTACGTAACTTGACATAATACAAAACAATTCTTTGGGGGCTCTGGTGGCACAGTGACAGTGCACCTACCTCAGAGCCAGGAGGCCTGGGTTCAAGTCCCACCTGCTCCTGAAGAGAGTAATAAAAAGAGTGACAGGTTGATTGGAAACATCAACAAAATACTCTTCATATGTAGCAATAAGCAACAAATCACTCCAGGCAGAAGGGGATGCCACAACATGATTGAAATTTGTACAGGACTTCATTTACAATTTTTAAAAGCCTATCCTTTTGTGGAATGGAGCAACTGCAGACTATATAGAAGGACTGTAATGTTTATTTTTTAAACTAAATTTCTTTATTTTCCAAATTTATACAATGCAGGAATTTAATGTAGAATTTTTAGCTTTTTTCTTTATTTCTCTATTTTTGTACATAATTTATTTTAGTCCCTAAGATTTGTAACTAGGTTCTTTGTACCTAAGATGGCACTATGTGCAACACTGTGCACGTTTCATTATACTCCTGTACTTTTGTACTTAAGTACATGTGATAATAAACATAATTCTAATTTTGGGAGAACTTGTTCAAGGGTACATTTTATGATGATCACTCCACATACCAGGAAATGCACATTGAAAATTTCCCTGCCTTGGAAATTTGATGGATAGGAAATCTTGCCGGATCGTGTGTAGACCTCCTGCACCGAAGTTCCCATCTTGGGATCCCAGATCCGTGGCTCCCGGCCAACTGTGTGTCATCTGTCGCTCACAAGCCACAGTATAAAATGATTTCCCTGCAGATTGCATTTTCTAATAGCAAAGGGGCAAGTATAATTGGGAAGATAAATGAAGTCAGATGAAGTGCCCACTGAGAAAATTAGTTTGGTGGGGTGCGGGAGGAGGCAGTGAGGTGGAAGGGGGGAGGTTGGATGATGAAAAGACTGTTTGTCACGGTAAAGCTGGATGTTCAATAGAAAATGGCTGCTGCCCAGGTGATAAATGGTTATGCCCTTTGATTGGAGCTTCTGCCCAGCCCCTTCCCTTAACAACCTTCATTCCTCTCCAAATCAACTTCAAATGAAGGTTATTAGTTATATTAACCAGCCGAGGTAGCACACAGTTTCACACAGGGGTCAAGGGGTGTTGGGTAAGGGAGGTGGGACAAGAATTTGTCAAGACTAATTTGTCTAATGTGGGGTAACAAAGGGAGTGGGCTTGCGCTGTGAATTAATCAATCACAGACTAACTGTCCTGATGTCTGAGATGAGCACAGGTCTGATACAGCCCTCTAGTCCGCACAGCCAGCTTATCTTCCACAAGTAGGAATAGCTTGCATCTCTCTACCATATTATACCAGTTATACTGAGATATCTTAAAGAACCCAGCCAATGTGGTCAGAAGGAGCTTTTGTAGAGCCTTGTAACATAAATACAAGGATCAGCTGTCACAGTTTATTCAAACAATATCATCCATGAAGAATTTATATCTGTTATATAGGCAATGCCTTCAATTTTTATGTCACATATTGACAATTTAGTTTGCAATAACACAAAATCATTGCTGCCTTACACAAAGATTATAATCAGCTCTCAATATTTAATATCGAGAAGCAAAAACACATTGCAAGATTGTTGCAAATAAAAATAAAATTTCAATGATTCTATTGCTTCCAACATCTGCTTAGTGAACCTGTACTGCTTGCATAAAGGAGGAATATTTCTGTTAAATTATTTAATCTCGCTTGGTAAGTCTACATAAAGAGTGTAATATCAGAACTGTGCAGATCCGTTCAACTTTGAAAAAAGAAAGACATGCAGGAATACTCATGCACAATTTTTTAGTATTTAACTCAAGTGGTCAATATTAATGTTTTTGTTAAGCTATGTTTTGAACAGACCCTTCTGGCTGGACCAGTCATGGCTAATATCAGTTGCAATGATAATGACTGAACGTAACATACATAATGTTTTGGAAAAACACTCACCCAGGCTCAAATCTGCATGCAGAAGCTGGTCATGAAAATCACAAACACACACAACTACCAGTACGCATAGCTCAATACCAAGCCTAACCTGGTCTGGCACCTTTTTACAAATGGACCACTGAGTGAAAGCTCCAATTCTAAATCAGTACTAAGACCTGCACATAACCTAAGCTGAAACCTCATTGTAGTACTGAAGCAGTGCTGCACTGTCAAAGATGCCATCTTGCAGATCAGACATTAAATCAAGGCCCTAGTTGCCCTATTGGGTGAAGATAAACTTCCCATAGCAGTAGAAGGTATTAGGTAGATACATTTATATTTAACAATGCTTGGAGGATTAAACTTTGAAAGCTTGTGGGAATTGGATTTGTTTTGAGATTTATGGAAATACCTGGGTAGCTTCTTTAAAATGTGACAAATGAAAGTTAATTGTGGACATTGGAGATTTTCTTTAAACATGGTTTCCTGTAAATCACATGACTGGTGATAACTGCATGTTTTGCTTTCGAACCCTGCTGTTTTGAAAAGTGACCGAAGATGGAGGAAAACCAGCTCAGGACAAGCTGCACTGAAGGGAAACCTGCTCAGAAGAATCCAAATTAGAGGAAAGCTTGCTAAGTACAAGCTGCTTAGCTGATCTTTATACGTTTTCAAAGAAAGACATTCTTGTTGAGCTAACGTTTAGCCTATATTATCTTTGAAAGAATGACTAAAAGGCATCTCAAGATCGTATATCCTGAACGAGCTGTGTCTACATGACTTCAAAGACAACAGGGTGGGATGAGTGACTTGATCATTCACTCTAACCAGAACATGACAGTAACAGAAAGCTGACCACTCTACCATTTATCAGTTGGCCCTCAATTTTGACAATTGAAAATTGAAATTATTTTTCTCCAGCAATATAATTTCTGCCGAAAATATTTTTTTTCCCGCTTCCATGAAGAGAGAGAGACAATTTGTGTTTCAGCACTATTTAGTCTTAAGCTTATTTTTATGATGATGATTTTATTTTTATTGAATAAGTTTTGTTTTGATGATAAATCCATAATTGCACTTGTTCAGGAATCTGACTGATTAAATCTTGTTGTATAAAACTTGACACGGACAAGGTATTTATCTGGTCATTTTGATAACTGGAAAAGGTACTTATATTTTACATTGAGACGTATGGAGTCCTGGGATTTGAGCAATTTATCTTAACTTGATCTTACTGTATGCAAAGAAGGGAAGAGAATCATAGCTAATAATCCTTGCACAACCAACATTACTAAGTATATGATCTAAACAATTGTTGTCAATGACTATTTCAAAGATATTTTACTAGCTGTAAAATGCATTGAAGCATCCTAAAATTGGGAAGGGTGATATACAAATCAATGCTATGTATTTCCTTAATAGAGCAGAACCCATTTGATCTGAATGGTTTGGCATTATCTACCTTCACCACATAAGTTATCAACAAATCTTTGTCCTTTCCTTGTTAAATTGTGCTTTATGCTTCAGATAAAACTGAGTCGAAGGCAGTTTTTTTGAGCTGTACTTTAGACAGTTAAGTCATATTTCTTTGCAACAGCCTACTTATAGCAGTGTAGAATTTGAATAGCTGACCCATAAAATGCAAAAGCTTCAGCCTTTTCAGTTTGTTCTCAAAAGGTATTTTCATTGGAGCAGACAGATCAGGTACTACGATTGGCCTCAATTCTCTTGCTAGAGATAAGCAAACGACAATCTACCTGATTGCTACCTGACCATGATGTGTGTTGTGGTTGAATAGCCTGCAGGCACTCACTACCAAGACTCAAACACAAGCTTTACTATTTTGAACGATTAGAGGTGCCAGTATTGGACTGGGGTGGACAAAGTTAAAAATCACACACCAGGTTTGTAATCCAACAAGTTTATTTGGAAGCCAGTGCTTTCAAATAAACCCATTCGACTATAACTTGGTGTTGTGGGATTTTTAATTTGAATGAGGAATTGGATTGCAGTATTCTGGAGAAACTGGATTGCAGCCTTGGTCAGGACCTTGAGCAGAGGAAAATGTAGATTAACAAAGATAAAATATATTAAAGCTTCTGAGGAGATGACAACTGATTTCTCCATTTTTTCACTCTTCTTTGACCAAATAGATTTAAAGTGACATGACCTTCACAGAGTCAGGAAAGTGATGTTGAAGTAGAATTATCAGTAAATAAACTCAACAAGGCTCATCGGAGTTTCACTCAGAACACAAATAATTACTTATTTTAATACCATTCTCAGTTTTGATTCCCTTTCTAATACATTACCAGCAATGTACCATTCACATATTGGTACACAAGTACTATGGATTTATGCTGATATTTGAGATGCTTTTCTTTCTGCCACTAATATTGACACAGGGTCCAGACTTTCACTCAACAGATCTTTGCATGTTGAAAAGGTCAGGTTTCTTGACTTTCAACAACTCAGCTTTGATGAGATTTTCGGTGCCAAAATCCTTTTAAATTATATCCTCAGCAATGTGCTTCTCTCCACAGAACAGAGATGGCAGACAGAAGCATTAGCTGCAGCTCAGATGGAAGGGTTCTTTCACCTCTGTGTCAGAACTTGATGGGCTCAAACCTCACTCCAAAAAAAAAGTGCATAATTCAGGCTGGCACAGCGCACAGTATGAGGAAAATGGGCACAGTCAAAGGTACAATCCTTCGGGTAAGAATAACAGACAGAAGCCCTGTTATAATTGTTTAACTAATGCACTATTTATTTAAGATGAACAAATTCTGCCACTGCCCTGAGTTATATCCCTCAACTCACTCCACCCAAACAAATTGTGTGATCATCTATTTCCATGTGGTTTGTGGGATCTTGCTGTGTATTTCTTGGCTAGGAAATAAGCCACAACCATTCTCTGGCTTATTTCTCAGGGCAATACCTTTATCAATCATAGACAACTTGCCTTATTTAAGATTTAAATAAGTCTGGGTAGTTAACTGTCAATTATCATTAACTGGTGAATTCTTTGTGGTGATGTCCCTACCAAACAGTATGCACCTCCTAAAGTGTATTGCTTCTAATGCTCTTTTTTTTTCCAGAATCAAGATTCCCCTCTGTGAAATCTGCCTGAGGGTTTCAGAAGTTTAAAATCACACAACACCAGGTTATAGTCCAACAGGTTTATTTGGAAGTACAAGCTTTCTGAGCGCTGCTCCTTCGTCAGCTGGCTAGTGGAACAAAATCATAGAACACAGAAATTAGAGCAAAAGATCATAGTGTCATACAACTGATGCGATATATTGAACAAACTTAGATTGCTGTTAGAATGGGTTGCAGGTTTCGATTCATTAATATGTAAATCCCAGATCTTCTTTCGAGTCACATTCCCGAGATAACTTAAGGTTTTATGAAAAAAAAAGTGGCACCTCAGCTCAGACAATGCATTAAAGGTGTGAGGTTAGAGTCTGTATTTATTCCAATTTTGAGTCAGACTAGTTTTATTTCCAAAGTAGGAATTTATAAAACGTCACATAGATTAAAAAAAATCAACTGCCCACAGATTGTGAGCTTTACGAACAAACTCAAATGTATCTGCAAATACAATTCTGAAAAGGCAAATTCATCCCCTAGACTTACATATGTGCATGTGGGAGAGTGGGAGATAGAGAGCTTGCATTTTGGAGGGAGGGACAAAGTGTGATTGTGTGTGCATGCATGTGAGAGTTTACGTGGGCGTGCTTGGTAGTGTGTGTGCATGAGTGTGATGGAGTATATGCCTGTGAGAGGGTGTGCTTATAGCTGTGAGTGTGGGGAGTGTGTGTGTGTACCTGACAGCACATGTGCATGAGAGAGGGTCTGCGTAAGTATGTAAGAGTGTGTGTGCGTGTGTGTGTGTGTGTGTGTGTGTGTGTCCGTATGAGCAAGGGTCTGCATAAGTGTGTGAGTATGTAAGAGTGTGTGTGTAAGTGTGTCTGTGAGAGAGTGTATAGTGTGGTGGGGTCACCTGTAGTGTGACTTGAACCCAAGATCCCGGTTGAGGCCATCCTCATGGGTACTGAACTTGGCCATCAGCCTCTGTTAGTCACTCTACGTTGTCGCGTATCCCCAAGTCCACCTTTGAGGACAGTCACCCAAAGATCCGAGGCCAAATGTCCCTGACCATTTTCAGAAGTGTTCAATGTCTTGGCCTCATCAGCCACGCTTTCCTCATTCAATCGTAAGGTGTCTTAAAGCTAGGAATCACCTACTAATTGGCAGATGTAGGGGTATGGGTGGGTTGCGCTTCGGCGGGGCGGTGTGGACTTGTTGGGCCGAAGGGCCTGTTTCCACACTGTACGTAATCTAATCTAATCTAATTAGCTCCTGCTCCAGTTTCATTGTGTTTTAGTCATTGTCAGCTTTGTGAGCACTCCTGCTGCTTAGGAGTGGCCTTTGCACTTTGGCTTTTTAAAAAGATAAATATTCAGGGAAGGTTGAAAATTAATATAAAACCTTTGTTCCATTGTGTGCATATGTCAGTGGGACAGAGCTATCACCCTGTAACGAGAGTAAGATCACTGGCCTTATCTTTAAAAGTTTTTTTTGTTTCCAAACAATGTGTAGACGCATGTAGACAGTAACAGAGGTTCTGAGAGTTATCAGCATGCTGCACAGCTGAACACTATTCATTAAGCATAGAGTGAGGGATTGGTTGAGTGGCAGATTTTGCCAGCTAGATTGGTGATAAGGAACAGGCTTGTGGGCGAAACATCCTCCTCTTGAGCGATGTGTATTGTTCCATCCTTCAGCTGTGGCAGCAGGAGAGAAGGCTGATTTACTGATAACCAGTCCAACTGAGCAGTGTTTCTAAACAAGCAGATATCTGACCCGAGCCACTATCAGTTCATCAGTATTTAGTCGGATGCAAATCAATGGGCCTCTGTCATTTTTACAACTATTGAATAATTGGCACTAACACTTCAGCCGCTGCTGCAAATATTCAATGTTCAATATGGGGTTTTACAAGGCTTAATTAAAAGCAATAAAAAAAAATCACTGCGATAAGATTACAGTATTAAAACCTTGGCATTATAATTCAGGGATGAAAGGAGTTATGTGCTGTAATCATATTAAACCACATAAAATCAAACTCTCGTCTCCATTGAAGTCGTTTTAAAAAATAATAACGAGAAGGGGAGAAACCCACAATAGAAACACAGTTGCGGGAGTTCTTATTTTAACTCATTAGCAGCCCCAAGTCAAGGCATAATTTGGACAGCTGGCAGAGAGCCAATTAGGAATCCAATTGTCAGCAACGAGAAAGGGACAGGTACAGGGAAAGGGATCATGACTTTGGGTTCCAATCTTCAAGACCGAGTGAAGGCAATTAAAGCAGCACAGTTTCAAATTCAAATGTCAGCAACTTCGATGTTCTTGAGGCAAGGCCAATGGCGACACTGTTTCTCCACACAGAATTGGAAGTCTGCCTTCAAGCTCTGAAAAACTGACATGTCTGCACTTACCCCACAGAAAAGAAGTTTGCAACACCACGACCACATGATTGCACAGAACACAATTTTCCCGGGCCTGGCTTCACAGGGGAAGAACACAAGAAGAATAAGAGATAGGAGATGGGTGGACCATCCAGCTGGGTTTACACCCCGGTCAGACACAATCTCACACACACACACACCCCACAAGAAACAAGACTCGTTGCTTCGTTCTGCAAACTAAAACTCAAAAAAATGTTCATATCACCAAATTGGTCCAAGCACCATCTATTAAACTCAAACATGAAGCCATAAAGGGGGTAGGGAGGGGGGCGCACACAGTGGCTCAGTGGTTAGCACTGCTGCCTCACAGCGCCAGGGACCTGGGTTCAATTCCTGCCTCGGACAACTACCTGTATGGAATTTGCACATTCCCCCCGTGTCTGTGTGCGTTTCCTTTGGGTGCTCTGGTTTCCTCCCACAGTCCAAAGATATGCAGGTTAGGTGAATTGGCCATGCTAAATTGCCCGTAGTGTTAGGTGCATTAGTCAGGGGTGAATGTAAGAGAATGGGTCTGGGTAGGTTGCTCTTCGGAAGATCGGTGTGGACTTGATGGGCCAAAGGGCCTGTTTCCACACTGTAGGGAATCTAATCAAGAAAAAAGTAGGCCATTCAGCTCCTCAGATCTGCTTAGCCACTCAGTTGGATCATGACAACTGAACGCAATGCAAACTACGTGCATAACCGCAATCGCAACTTCTTTATTTCATGAACTGATTCGATGACTCCTTGACGTCTAGTCCTCAGTCAAACTAGCAGAGTCACCCCCTCCACCGTTGCCCCAGGCACAGTCTCCAACTCCTCTCCCTCCACTGCTCCCCCAGGCAGATTTTCCTCCCCCTCCAGCATTCTTCCAGGTAGAGTCTCCACCCCTCCACACTCCCCCACCCAGTCTCCCCTCTCTACTGCTCCCCCAGTTAGTGCCTCCACCTTTAAGTCTCTGGTATGCTAAGTGAACTCCATAACTTGCCAGACCAGCCACCCATGAAGATTATGGTTTTGTAAGATTTAAAGTTGAAGCTACATTAAACTCCACTCAATCTAATGATTTCACGTAGTCTATGGGTGGAGAGTGGACTGTCCAGTAAAAAAACCCAATGGGGACAGATATATCATCTCTGGCTACTTACGCTTCTTGTAATTGCACTTAATTAGTTATTGTTAACCATTCAATAAGAACTGCTATCAGGCACTACATGATATCCTGTTGTGTAATGCTGCTTGTAACCTCTTTCCTGTGCTCACAACGTAACACACTTCAAGCCAATGAATTCATGTTGAATTCCAGCTACGAATGTTTGTGCACTGGTTGCTGCAAGTAGTAATATTTAAGTGAGCATTAACACCTACAGAACAACATCAACACAAGCAATGACATTTTCCCATCCTTCTCTCAAGGTTACACACACTCACATGGACAGGAGCAGGCATGCCTACATTTTCTGAGCCTGACAGAACAGATGTACTTTGCACATTGTGACACAACCTACAGCCTCCAGTACCACAGTGAATAATAAGGATCACAGCAGGTGTCTGCAATGCCCCTTTCTCAACTGCCAAGTTCACCCTCACAGGTCAGTGAGCTCCCCACAACAGCCATACCTGCTATCAAGCAGCTATTGTCGTCATATCTGTGAATCCCAGTCTTCAAAGACAGTTCCACAGCAGTCCAGCAATTCGTAGTGCAGCAGATTACTTGAAAAGCTGCCACACCATGCGAAATGAGCTTTCTGTCCTGTCTCAGGATGACAGTATCCATTCCCACCCCATGACTGCCCTTGTGGTTGCATCTGAGCTATGACCCAGAACCTGCCGCCCATGCCAAGATGTTGCATTCCAAAGTCAGACCTTTACTACTTGGAGCTTATCCAGGACGTCATGCAAAACCATCTGCAGTCTCCCCGAGTAAGAGTCAGTAGTCGTCCGTAGGCATGCTGCAGCCACTGAAATAGCACTGCATAGCAGCAGCAAAGCAGGGAAAGACATCTGCAAGGTATCACAATGAGGAGTGTTCAGGAGGCCGGGGGAGAAGTGTTTGTTTTTGGCACAAAGATGCTGTGGCAAAGTGGTTTTCATTACAGGATTGTGGCCAAGAGGAAGCTGTGATGGCTATGGAGCCCAGTTTTGGGGTCAACAAATTAAATTGCTCTTGTTGCAGTTGAAAACAAAGGTGAGAAAGAAGCTGCAGGTGTGGAAGAGTACAGTTCCAGCTCAGTACCATTAATTAGTGAAGAGATTGCGATGCAACTAAGGATCCAGCTGGCAACTCGTATAACGCCTCAAACACTGGCAAGCAGGCCAGGGGGAGATTTCAGATATGGATTAACACAATCTGAAGAACATGACAGTAAGGTGTGACATTTTCAGCATCAACTAAGTAGTAACAACTTAGCTTTCAAAGCAACACGGATTTTGGAAACTATGTCCAATTAACTTGCAAAACTGAAAATTAACTGAGATTTCTTTCTAGCTCCCCAAACCAAAAAATGTTAGAAAGCATCATCAATTGCACACTGAATTCTTATAATGGGCTCAAAACTCATTTAGAGAGCATGCATGGAAGATATTCATAGTATAATCTTTCTACTTTGAAAAACAATGTAACAGAAGTAGATTATATAACCCCTGAGACTCTCCACACTTTGATTAAGTTAAAAATCACACAATACCAGGTTATAGTCTAACAGGTTTATTTGGAAGCACTAGTTTTCAGAGCACTGCTCCTTCATCAGGTAGCTGTGGAACAGGATCAGAAGACACAATTTACAGCAAAAGATTATAGAGTCATGCAAGTAAAATGATATATTGAACAAACCTAAATTGCTGTTAAGTCTTTCATCTTTTAGAATGAGTTGCAGGTTTTGGTTCATTAATATGTAAATATATCATTCCACAGGGCTGTTGGAATTGCTGGCTTTCAGATAAGAAGTTAAACCAAGATTTCTGGGTCTGTAGATTGTGAAGGAACAAAGATGGCCTTTAATAGAGTGATATGTACTTCTTGTCAGATGTGGGAGTTTAAAGAGAGTTTAAGGGTTTCTGCAGATTATATCTGCCATAAATGCTGTTGGCTGCAAATCTTATCAGATCGAATGGATCGGTTGGAGATATAGTGAGAAGCAATGAAGAATTTGCAACAGCAACAGTACGTGATGGATGGCAGTTATAGGAAGGGGGGAAAGTCTCAGATACAGTCACATAGGTCTCTTACCCTCCAGGACGGGTAAGAGAGGTAGGCAGCTAGTGCAGGAGTCTTTTGTGGATATACCCATTTCAAACAGGTATGCTGTTTTGGAAAATTTAGGGGGTGATGGATTCTCTGGGGAACGAGCACGAACATCCAAGTTTCTGGTATCGAGACTGGCTCTAAGGCAGCAAAGGGTATGTCAGGTTCCAAGTGATCAATTGTGTTTAAGGATTCTCTTGTCCGAGGTATAGACTGATGTTTCTGTGGCCTGCAGCAAAAAGCAGAATGGTGTGTTGCTTCCCTGGTGCCAGGATCAAGGATGTCTCAGAGAGGGTGCAGAATGTTCTCGCGGGGGAGTGGGGCCAGCAAGAGGTCATTGTCCACATTGGAACCAACGACAGAGAAGGGAAAAAGGTTGAGATTCTGATGGGAAATTACTGAGAGTTAGGCAAGCGGTGGCATTTTTGATAAGGGATAGCATTACAGCTGAGTTGAGGGAGGATATTCCTGGAAATACATCCAGGGAAGTTATTTGCGTGGAATTGAGAAATAAGAAAAGGATGATCACCTTATTGGGATTGTATTATAGACCCCCTAATAGTCAGAGGGAAATTGAGAAACAAACTTGTAAAGAGATCTTAGCTATCTGTAAGAATAATAGGGTGGTTATGGTTGGGGATTTTAACTTTCCAAACATCGACTGGGACTGCCATAGTGTTAAAGGTTTAGATGGAGAGGAATTTGTTAAGTGCGTACAAGAAAATTTTCTGATTCAGTATGTGGATGTACCTACTAGAGAAGGTGCAAAACTTTACCTACTCTTGGGAAATAAGGCAGAGCAGGTGACTGAGGTGTCAGTGGGGAAGCATTTTGGGGCCAGCAACCATAATTCTATTAGATTTAAAACAACAATGGAAAAAAACAGACCAGATCTAAAAGTTGAAGTTCTAAATTGGAGGAGGCCAATTTTGACGGTATGAGGCAAGAACTTTCGAAAGCTGACTGGGAGCAGATGTTCGCAGGTAAAGGAATGGCTGGAAAATGGGAAGCCTTCAGAAATGAGATGACGAGAATCCAGAGAAAGTATATTCCTGTCAGGGTGAAAGGGAAGGCTGGTAGGTATAGGGAATGCTGGATGACGAAAGAAATTGAGGGTTTGGTTAAGAAAAAGAAGGAAGCATATGTATAGACAGGATAGATCGAGTGAATCCTTAGAAGAGCATAAAGAACGTAGGAGTAAACTTAAGAGGGAAATCAGGAGGGCAAAACGGGGACATGAGATAGCTTTGGCAAATAAAATTAAGGAGAATCCAAAGAGCTTTTATAAATACATTAAGGACAAAAGGGTAACTAGGGAGAGAATAGGGCCCCTCTAAGATCAGCAAGGCGGCCTTTGTGTGGAGCCACAGAAAATGGGGGAGATACTAAATGAATATTTTGCATCAGTATTTACTGTGGAAAAGGATATGGAAGATATAGACTGTAGGGAAATAGATGGTGAAACCTTGCAAAATGTCCATATTACAGAGGAGGAAGTGCTGGATGTCTTGAAACGCACAAAGGTGGATAAATCCCCAGGACCTGATCAGGTGTACCCTAGAACTCTGTGGGAAGCTAGAGAAAAGTGATTGCTGGGCCTCTTGCCGAGATATTTGTATCATCGATAGTCACAGGTGAGGTGCCGGAAGACTGGAGGTTGGCTAACGTGGTGCCACTGTTTAAGAAGGGTAGTAAGGACAAGCCAGGGAACTATAGACCAGTGAGTCTGACATCGGTGGTCTGCAAAGGTTAAATTGGCTGGAGGGGTAGATTGGCTTACTCCTGTAATTATGCCCAGATCAAAGTGACTTCAATTTTCTTACATGAAATCAGCTCAGAGTATCTGTTTTTACAATTAATTGTACTGTAAGATTGGCCTTAAGCATTCTTCAATACAAAAGGAGTGCAAGGTGGGAATCTATAACAGATCAAGCACTGCAGGGTGACTCAACACTCGAATGAGAGTGCTCCCCCTCACAATGAGAATCAACACATCACTGTTAAAGTCTGCTGTGAACCAGGGAGCTATTAGGGGCAGCATTAGAGTTGATTGCTGAGTTATCAGTGAGCTTGTAATTGCCCAACATATTATATTTCAAATGGACTTCTACACACCAGCACAATTAAGGTCCTGCTGGAAATTCACAAGCCAACTCCCTGCTGCAAAAAACACCAACTCCCCAACTATTGAGTATTGCTAAACATGCAGCAGTTTTATTGTGCCTGCAGCTCCAGTTAAGCGGAGAAAAATACTTGGAATTTGCAGAGAAACAAATTTTCCCCACTTGTGAAAAACATATTGTATTTTACCCTCTTCTCCATTCCTTTAGTTGTGACCTTTGTCTGGCATTATGTTATACAGCAATCTTTTCCAAAGACTTGTAAATCACTAACTTAGTGGCCAATTTGCTTGCTGTAGCACGTTTTCCCAATGGATTTACATTCAAAACATTTTTTTTCCTTCCTTTCTCATAGAATGGACCAGTGATTGTACTTTCAGACCTCAGTCAGAAGGTTGAGCACTTGGGCCCTGCTCAAGGAATTGAGCTACCTCAGGAAAATAACACTGAAAGTGCCTGAAGAGAAGTTAGTCCGTCTATTCAAAAAATAATACTGAATGAAGAGTACAGTCCTCTTGCATTTAGGGTCAATGTTCCTTCTTCAACCAATAACTCTAATTGATGCTCATGGGATCTTGCACACAAAATGACAGCTGCATATGCCTATGTAACAGTTAATGCCAAAGCATTAATTACATAACAAGCATTTTTGAAAGCCTTAGGATATATGGAAATGGATTATGCAAGTTAAATTTCTTTTCATTTTCTATTGAAGATGTTGACTCTGTGATGGACTATTATTCAACAGGTACCATAGAGGTTATCCATTATTGTGCCCTCAGCCTCAATTGCAACAGTGGCGACATTCAACAGTACCTCACTGCCTGGGAGGTACATTGAGACTTCCCAATAGTCTGAAAGACCACAAATGCAAATCCATTCTTTCTTTAGTCATACCGTTCTCTACATCCAAGCTCTCTGAAGGATCTCAAGCCACTGTTCATTTGCCACAATTATTAGCAGAGACAACAGACATAGAAGCAGAAGATACAGAAGCTTGAACACATGCACCAACAGGTTCAAGAACAGCTTCTTCCATGTTGTTATTAGACTTGTAAATTGACCTCTCCAACTTCAAATAATGTTGATCTTACTTGTGCACCTCCTGTGCACTGTGATCTTGTATACCTCACTCTGTCTAAGCCCGCTATGATCTGTATGCCCTTGTTTGCTGTGATATGCTTGTACTGCTCGCAAAAGAAAACTTTTCACTGTACTTAGGTGCACACAACTACAATAAATCAAATCAATGAGAAACCTTGCATGTTTGAAAACTCAATTGGTTAGGAAGCAGTTATGTTTTACTTCCATGATGCATAAACGATGCAAGACAGGGAGCCATATTCAACATTAAGAAATAATCCATTTGAAGACATGCAAGTGGGGTTTTAGCATTAAGCTCACAACAAGTCCAGTGATAAGGAGTAGAACAGCAGCCACTGGGAATTTATGAACATAATTAGATTAAGATAAAGTACAACTCTAACTCAAATCTGGTTATATTCACATTTCACCTAATCCAGTTCACTGTTTGCATTCTAACTTACAGATGATGATTGACATCAAATGGTTGTTCAAAATTATAAGGGCAGAGGGATTGCTGAGAGCAAGTAATCTTCCGTTAACGAAGCCATAAGCAATACATTTATTATGGAGGAGAACTGATGCTGATCGGCTGGTCACCTAACAGCTGACTTCACTTCCCACAGAAGTCAACAGGTTGTCAATCGGGCTGCGAGCAGCAGCCATCAGTGTTCTACTCAACGAGTGAGGTTAATATTACCAAAGGCAATTTTGTCTAAGCCTCCGTTATGAAAAAAAAAACACAGCAAAACTGGGTCAGCAGAATTGTCAAGTCTAACATGATAACTAGCATCACACAGGAAAGCAAATGGCTACTCATGATCACAGTTTGACATTTCTTTGTCCCATTCAACATATACACATAAGCTGCTGTTTGCTTCAAAATGAAGCAAATTTGTTGTGTTTGCCCTAGTTTCATTTCTATTTCTTCATTCTGAAGTTAACTTGCTTTGTCTCTCACTTTTTAATGGGTTGCCTCAGCTTGTAGGTTAACACCGACCAGTTCTTAAATATAACAAGAACTCAGCGCCACCTTCCTAATCTGCAATCTTCTTCCTGACCTCTCTGCCCCCACCCTCACTTCGGCCTATCACCCTCACCTTAACCTCCTTCGACCTTTTCCAACACCCCTCCCCCAAGTCCCTCCTCCCTACCTTTTATCTTAGCCTGCTTGGCACACTTTCCTCATTTCTGAAGAAGGGCTCATGCCCGAAACGTCGATTCAACTGCTCTTTGGATGCTGCCTGACCTGCTGCGCTTTTCCAGCAACACATTTTCAGCTCATTTATAGATTTACAGACCAGGTATCACTTGTCACCTGTTGGTTAAACAAGTTGCAGAGACCAAATGTAGGTTAGAATAATCCCATCAAAAGACAATGCAGTGATCACACAAACTTACCATTTATTCCAATCAGATGCTGGTGATGAAAGCTCAAGACTGTCTTAACGTGAGTTTTCACAGTTTCAAGCATATAGTACAGAAGAGGCCCTTTGGCCAATTAAATCTGTACAACCAATAATACACTACTGCCTAAATTAGTCCCACTTTCCAGCACTTGATCCATGGGCTTGAATGTTATGACACTTCGAGTTCTCACCAAATATTCTTTTAAAGGTTATTAGGTTTCCCATCTCAACTAGCTTCCCAGACAATGTGTTCCGGACCTCCACTATTCTCCAGGTGAGAAAAGCTTTTCCTCAATCCTCTCTGAACCTCCTGCCTTTCACTTTATCATTATACCCTTCTGTTGTGGTACCTTCTCAATGATGTGTGCATTCAGCAAAATATGAGGGAATACTCTGCTTTATCAGAAACTCAAATCTTTATATGAAAACACAAATGCAAATGGGTCACATAGCCTCACTGCTTAAAACTCCTGCCTAAGTCAAGATGACCCACAAATGCAGTCACAAATGTATTCAAGACAGCATGATGAGTCTTTCACAGAACAGAATGCTTACAGTGTGGAAAGAGGCCATTTGGCCCATTGAGTCCACATCAATCTTCCAAAGAGCATCCCACGCAGACCCAGTGCCCCTACCCTATTTTCATAACCCCACATTTCCCATGGTTAATCCACCGAGCCTGCACACCCTGGACACTATAGGCCATTCACCATGGCCAATTCACCCAACCTGCACATTGTTGAACGGTAGTGAGGAAACCAGAGCATCTGGCGGAAACTCACGCAGACACAGGGAGAATGTGCAAACTCCACACAGACAATCGCCTGAGATTGGAATCAAATCTAGATCCCTGGCATTGAGGCAGCAGTGCTAACCACTGAGCCACCATGCCACGCTTACCTCTTTTTAGGGGAAAGTGCAATCGTGCTATGTTTGAGAGTTGCTGGAATTGCATCCTGATCTATAAATCTGCTAACTCTCATTCTAATTTGGTGCATCATCATATGCCTGAAACCACCAAGGAAGTTAGTACTCTTGGTGTTGGGGAGGGAGTGACATATTAAAACGTGATAGACGATTGGCTGGTTAGCTGGCAGACCACAGTACGCTCGGATGAAAAGTCACTGGATTTAAAATGTTAACTCTGTTCTTCTCTCCACAGATGTTGCCAGATCTACTGAGCTTCTCCAGAATTTCCTGTTTTCCTTTCAGACCTTTAGTTCTATGTTTTATTTTCATGCACAGACAGACTTTTACCTGATTGGTAGGATGTGATAAATAAGGATCTTCAAGGGTCTGTAAGAGGCAGTATGATTGTCGAGGACCACTCACGTGCAAATAAAGGGTGACTTGGTGATGGGATACTGACCTCTGATGAACTATTTCAAGTGGAGTGGAGGCGTATTGGCTAGCACTTAAGATGACAAAATAACTGGGAAAAAAATATATTTTGACAAGCCAATAATGTGGATGCAAGTTGAAATTGGTTGTTTGAGTGAGTGAGCAAAATCTGGTAGTGCATAATGTGGGAAAATGTGAACTTGTTCACTTTGACAGGAAGAATTTATATAAAAGCAAGATTATTTAAAAGGAGAATGACTGCAAAATTCTGAGGTGTAGAGGATCGAAATGTTCCAGTGAATGAATCACAAAAGATTCATATGCAGGTATTGCAAGTCATTAAGATGATGAATGGAATGTTCTGCTTTATTATAAGTGGAATGGAACTGAAAAGAAACCATGTTACGCTTCTGTTGTACAGCGCATCTCAATATAATTTCTGTCTCGCTGTTTAAAGAAGAATGTTAAAACACTGGAGATGGTTCAGGGGAGCTGTTTACCAGATTGATATCTGGAGTGAGTGGGTTGTCTTAGAAGAGTGAGGGGTAACTTGATTCAAGTGCATAAGATCCTGAACAGGAAATACAAGATGGAGGATTAGAACTCGGGGACATTATATAAAAGAGTTAGTGATCATTCTGTTGGACAGAGATGAGGAGGAGGACCATTTTTTTAACCTCGCAGAGGGTTCAGAAGCTTTGGAACACTGCTTCAGAAAACAGTGAAGGTGGGGGTAATTGAAGTTTTTTTATGAGAATGTCATGAAATTCTTCAGTGGACAAGTATCATAAACTTTGAACTAGGTAATGTTGTGATGACGGCCCGGTATAATAGCAACAGTGGGGAGATTAAGTGTCGCTTGCTGGGTCCACCATTGCAATTGCTGGATAGAGTAGTGTAAATGGCAAACTAAACTGATTCTGTTTTACTGATACATCTGATGTCAAAGACTGATGTTCAAAGATATAATGGCACTTTGTTCCACTGTGCCCACAGGCTGTGAAGTATTTGCCCTGACCAGAAAATATTATTCCAACACCATTGCAGATTAATTGCATATTCAGCCATGTATAAGATCAGCCTGTCTCTCTGCCTCTTCACTGACTTATCAAGAATTACAAGGGTTTAATTTCCCACCTGGTTGCTTTTAGCAGACTTTCTCACTTCATGGGTTTTCTTCTTCAATATTTCACCCAGATATTAAAATACCTGTCAGCAAAATGGTAATATGCCTTTTCTCCTTTGAAATAGGTCAGAAATCACACAACACAAGATTATAGTCCGACAGGTTTATTTGAAATCACAAGCTTTCAGAGCACTGCTCCTTCTTCACTTGACGAAGAGCAGCACGCTGAAAGCTTGTGATTTCAAATAGACCGATTCGACTATAAGCTGATATCGTGTGACTTCTGACCTTGTCTGCCCCCGTTCAAGACTGGCACCTCCACATCCTTTGAAATAAGTGAACATTATCAAGTGCAGTACAGTGTGGTAAAACAGCTCCAGCATCTCACTCATTTGCCACATATACATTTAAAAAACCCATATGGTTTTCAATTAGCTATATGCTCTATCTACATTGGAAGGCCCAATGCAGGCCAGCCCATCCCTTATGGAGCAGATTGGCTTTTGAAAGCCTCAAGTCACATGCAGCCCTGCAGGAGAACTCATGTAATTGTTGATGAACAAGCAGATTCAGCTGCGAGAATTCCAGATGGAATTTGCTGTTGCCTTGAGGGAACTTTTCTGCATTAGCCAAACCCTGGTACTTGTACATACAGAAACAGTGCAACAGATTCAAGTATTAACTTTCACTATTGATTCTGTAAATCAAGAGCGCAATTGTTTCCCACATGCACTTACGATTCTAATGTTTATAGCATCTGCAATTAAGCATCACAATAACAGGGATACTGCAGTAAATTATCGTCATGACGCCACATCGGACATACCCAGGGTAACAAATGTAACAGAAACCTATGTCACGTGGTAAAATGCTTCACAAACACAAAATTCAATTCTACCAAACAAACAGAACTGATGTGAATAATCCTTGGCATAGGTAAGCCTTCATAGCTGGGGTCATCCCAAATGAAATGCCTGCCCAAAGAACCAATACTACAAATATGTCACCTTAAGCTCTTGAAACTTACTCCTGTGGTTTGAGAGGCACTGGCAAGACTGTATTCATTTCCCAATTACCTATCCTTCAGTGGTGCTACAGGTAAGCCCAATCATCTGGGACTGGATCACACGTGGAACAGATAGGATTAGGATGAAGTTGAGTTCCCATCTTGGATTGGTATAATTGAACCAACTGCAATAATGCATAGCTATCGTGGCCTTTTGCTCCTCATATACACACAGCCATATTGAATTGGATTTCACAATGTGTCAGATTGGTATTTTGAGCTCAGCATCTCTAGTTTGTTAGCTGAGTCACAGAGCCTTAGCAGCTATCACCAATTTCACCATCTGGAAAACCAACATTCCACACTCTCAAATCAATTTCCTTGTCTGAAGCACTTGTTGAACTTCATTCTTAACACGTGGGGACACTGGCAGGACAATATATTCTACTTGTTTCTCAGTACCTGGGGCAGTTCAACGTTTCTTCTCTTTTTAGAATAGCTCTTAGATATGAGGGCTGCTGGCCAGGCTGACTAATAGATAGCACAGAGCTTAATTCTTGAACAGCTGCCATGTTGAAAGCAGTTCAATAGTACCATTAGGAAGAGGGCAGATGAAGATCTACAAAACGTTATCATTTATCTCCTGGTGCTCACAAATAATTACAGAGTCATAGAACTGTATAGCATGGAAACAGACCTTTCGGTCCAGCTCGTCCATGCCAACCAAGTTTCCCAAATTACGTCCCATTTGCCTGCATTTGGCCCATAGCCCTCTAAACCTTTCCTACTCATGTATCTGTCCAAATGCCTTTTAAATCTTGTAACTGTACCTGCACCTATCATTCCACATGCATCCCACCCTGTGTGGAAAAAGTTTAGGTCCCTTTCTCCTCTCACCTTAAACCCATGCCCTCTAATTTTGAACTCCTCTATTGAGGGAAAAGACTTTTACTATTCACCTTTTCTATGCCCTTCATGATTTTATAAACCTCTATAAAGGTCATCTCTGAACCTCCTACGCGCCACTGAAAAAAGTCCCAACTAAACCAACGTCTCCTTGTATATCAAACCCTCCATTCCAGGCCTCTTATCACTAGACAACCTAGTGGTTTTGCTCAACCACAATTTGCAGAGAGGGTCCGGTTGATCCTAACCCAGCAGAAGATAATGGTGACAAATCTACCTTAAAGTGACTAGAAGTCTCGCTAGATTAACCACATGACACCATCAAGGTGTCAATTCATGAAAGATTTGCAGCACAAGAGATAATTAATCAGATGGAAGGATGGTTGTAATATCTGTGGTGGGAAAGTCCATGTTTGATCTTCCCACATTCCACCATTAACATCTATTGAACGGCCTAATCATGCTGCTTCGAGTTCCATCTCGGGTGTATCGAATTTGGTTGCCAAACTTGGTGGTAGTTGAACAAAGAAGGCCCAGAATGCCAATCCAGTACCATCATCAACAGCATGTTGTATCTAAGAGTTGACTACACTCAAATTAGCAGGTTTGAAACAGCATCGCAGCTAGACATAAATGCTTCAAGAATTAATTTTGGAGTCAGAGGGTTAGGACCAAACTATGTTTTCTTCTAGTGCCAGAAAGCAAAGTTTCCACCTAAATCTGAAGTGGTAACATATATCAGAGCACAATGCCAGTAACAGTATGTGTCCTAAGGGTATTTTGACAAGATTCATATAGTGCAGAAAAGGCCCTTCAGCCCATCAAGTCTGCACCAAGGTGAAAAGAAAGGATTAGGTTGGTCCTTGGAGATGCCGAAGTGGAGTTGCTGAGCATATAAGTGTTTTGATGCTTGGCATACACCATTTCCTCAAGATATCGTGGTTATTTCTTTCCAGATAAATAGGTAATCTGATGTATACTTGACATTTGACGTCGAGTTTTCTAGTGATGTGTCTTGTGATGGCCCTATACACTGTCAAGGAGCCAAATTTCCCTCTGCACAAAATCATCAATTTCTCTCAAGAACCCACAGACCATAAATTTCTGAGCGATCAACTTCACTGCTAAGTCGATAAAAGTATTCTTTTCTCCTATTCTTATTACAAAACTGGAATGCCACTCACTAAACTTTCTTCATTTGCTGACTTAGGGATCCAACTGTCAACAACGAAAAGTCCAGTTCTTGACAAAAAAGACATGCTTGAGAAACTATCAGACCAGTTAGTCAAACTCACTGGCACCTCTGCAGAAAAATCATAAACTTGGCATTTGCTGTGTTTTTTTAAATTAGAAATACCATTCAGAGGAAATTGTTAACACCTTTATAATGTCATGTGAGTAGAGGGACTACTGTTGATAGTGAAAACACTGCAAAGATGATTCAATCATTTCAATTTGCTCCAAGTTGCTTAGTGGACAAGTGACCCTCTCCCATAATATCTTACTTAAGGATAACGTGCAATTAGGATAATTAGAAAATATCATTTTGATCATACAGCTCATTCCGCTATAATGCGCATTTCGTTAATGCGAATTTGCTATAACATGACTGATGAATTGAGGACACTGTTTCTAAAGCACAAACTTTTAAAGCATGTACTGGTTATAACATAATTCCAGCTCCAATAGTTTAAATGGTGCTGCTATTCCGCGATTTTCTTATAACATGGAGTTGCACGAGAACAGAACTATCGCATTAGAGCAGAGATGATTGTAATTAGCAGAGAGGAACACTTGGAATGAGAACCTAGCCATCATCATTCTAGGAATGCTCTACCTGCTTAAGCATATTGTGTGAATAGTTGATAACGATTCTTATTCATCAATATAAATACTCCCTAGTCTCTTTATCTACAACCTCAGGAGGAGCTTAGTAGAAAGCAGAGAAGAAAGTTTTTTGTCTGACAGTGTAATTTCATCTTGCACTCCCTGGCAACCACCTGTTACAAATGAATAAATGCAACATTGTTCAAGAGTAGTCTAACTTGTAACAGAGAAATAAAAATTCAGAAAAGCTTCACTGTGGGAAATGAGGCTTTCATCTAGGATTGGCAGCAACCATTGGCAGTAGGCCTTTCAGCCCCTTGAGCCTGTTCCACCATTTGTGGTTGATCTGTACCGATCATTGATCACCTGTAAGGCAGAGTTGGAGTGTAATTCTCAATCTACCTCACCCTTAACAGTCTGAAGCTCAGCTTTATCCTGGTGTCAGGTAGGTACCTGTGAAGCTGCATAGTTTCTTACTGTCTCATCCACCGGCTGGGGAGAAAAACAAACAAGAGAACATGGCCCAATCTCTTCCAAATATCAATCTTCAACTGCCCTTTGCTTTTTTTTGAGTAATTGTTCCAAATGTCTGCCTGCATTGACAGTAAGGGATAGCATAGGAAACCCCCTACTACCAAGTGTCATGCCTCATCTGCATTTCAAATGTCTAGACAACTGAAGGTAGCAAGTATTAACAAAACAATAAGCTCACTTGGTTTCTTGAATATGTCATTTCTCTGTGTAACTAGTTCATGGACCCAATACAATTCCAATGCAGCAATTTCGATGAGCAACAGTAGAAAACTATTTCGAATACCTTTCACTGCTGTTCATTTTGATTTCTCAAAGTAATGAGAGTTTGAGAGACTACACTTTAAAAGGTGGGAAAGAGAATTAGGGTTGAGCAGCAGAGGGAAAAGAGGAGACAGAGAGCACAGTACGGGAGTGGCAAGGGAAGGAGAGGTGAGAAAGAGAGGGATGAGAGAGAAAGAGAGAGATAAACAGAAGGGGAGAGTGGGAAAGAGAAGGGGAGAGTGGGAAAGAGAAGGGGAGGGACGATGGGGAAGGTGTTATGGACCAGAACAGATCCCTCAAAGGATTTTAAGGTAACCTTTTTCTTATTTTAAAGGCAAATGTTAAGTGCCTTGGCCAGGTACAATGCAACTGGTCAAACTACTCAACATTAAGCAAAGCACAATTTATTCAAACACTATAGCTAAAATACAACTAAAGAAAGAGGAATTTAGAATAAATTAACTCTACTGGAAAACTTAACAGAACAATAGATACAGTAACTATTGCTAGGTAACTGTCCCAATATAGTAACATCCCATAAACACATACCATGGCAAAAAGGCAAATTCAGAAAATAAATTTGTCTCACAGGTAACCCAGCAGCAGAGAGAAAGCCCAGCTTCTAGCTATAACCAAGAGACAGAAAAGATAGCTTCTACTTCCTCAAAATTCCAACAGCTTCTGCTGAATCTGAAAGCCAGAAACCCTGATCTGTAACAGCTATCCACACCCATTCAGACTGCTTCTACCCCTCAAAGTTAAAAAAAAAACAAAAGCCTCACAAGCTGTTTATTTTACTGGCTTTCCAATTAGACAGTTCAGTATCTCTGTCTTAAAACCTCTCTCTAAAGAAAAGCAAGGACAAAGTAACCTCAAAGTCACAGCATCATCGCAAGAGAGACACAGTGTGTGTGCAAGTGCAGTGAGTGAGCAAGTGAGAGAGAGGAAGAGAGAACGAGAGACAGAGTGAGATAAACAAATCTCAATGCAAATTGCATCATTTATTTGGAAAAATGGAACAGAGTCATTTCAGACATCACAGGTGTTGGTCACCCCTGCCCTTCTATAATTTGTACAAAGTCCAAGGTAAGGATTCCAGGATCAAGGTTAGGAACCATCACCAATGCTGTAACCAGCAAATTTCCAATGCTACTGGTGACAGAGGTGGAACTGAAGGTCATGGCTGCTCCAGACAGAGGATCCATCGGGAAGAGGATCCTTACAAATGAAGGCCACTCAGACTGACCTTGTGAATTCTTTTCCTCGGTCATATTGCTGATTTAAATCAAAAGTGGATGGTTACTGCAAGCAGCTGGAGAGGAAAGCGCAAGGTTGTGAGGTGTAGAAAAATGAACAGGGAGATCATGACCACATCAGGAACAAGAGGCAGGTCAGAAAGGTGGCCCTTGATGCTATCAGAGGAATGAAGCACGGAAAAAAGGACAGATGAATCGTGGACTTCCCTGACCACAAGAGAGGAGAGGGAAGGGGTATCAAATAAATTGATATGAATGAGAAAGTGAAATGGAAAATCTGGACAATTAGTTTAAGTTGAGAGAGTCAGATGTAGGATGCAGATTCAATCATGAAAATCTAGCTTGGATACCAGTTAAGTTTCTATGTCACATTCGGAGTGATCAACGTATTGAATGGTCTCCCAGACAATACACCACATGCAAAAGCCATGGAATAATTTCAGAATATTTCTGCTGGTATGAAAGGTCTCAAGGATATTGCTGAAAGGACAAACAAAAAAGGGCAAATGGCTGTCCTCATCTGTAATTAGCTTATCATTTCGTGTCATCTCCTGGCATTGTCTGCCCATCTGTTCGTAGAGGTATAATCTTGTCTCACTTTGGTTCTCACATGACCTCAATAATTGCAATAAAAAGGCTATAAAACTAACAGGGAGAAAGTGCTATGCCAGTAACCTCCAGCCTGATAACCACCACAAAAATCATCTTGTGTGGGATTTTCAACATCAAAATGTACCCAAATGCTCTTTGCAGACACATATTCAGACAGAAGCTGACAGAGAATTGAAGGCAAATGTTAAGTGCCTTGTTCCAGGTGCAATGTAACTGGTCAAACTACTCAATATTAAGCAAAGCAAAGACTGGTGTGCATTTCAATACTTGGGATAGTATATTTTGCCAATTTTCTTGGTTCTGCCAAAACTGCCAGAAACGTTTTGACTCCTGAAGGGTCACTTTCCCCTGAAGCCAGCAGTCTATCATGCTAAAATATATACATCCTCCATGAAGCCCAGTGATGCTAAGGTTGATCAGAGCACTCCAACTCCTATGATAACTCGGATCGAAAGTGAGTCCTTTGTAACTGCATAGTTCAGGACTGAACTAGGAACTGCATTCGCATTTCTTGTTGCTTTACTAAGAAGCTCAAGAGTGGAAGTCTTGGCTCTCACAAACTGCCTAAGTTTCTGTGAATTTCCAGTACGTCCCCCAACAAGAAATGACACTGAGCCAGACTAATAGTCATTATCTCTGGAAAATAAGTTATAAGTTATCTTGAGAGTTTATTCTGGCTTCCCTCTTGACTCACTTGCTCAAACAAGGTTAGATCGTTTAGTAAAGTCCTGTTCAGCTGAGTCTAATTATTTGCTGACTTGGCTGGTTAAAGGTTGAAAGGATCCTATTTGACATCACTGCTTACGCAGCCACTGCTAAAATCTGTACATAGAAGTATCTGTATGAGAGATCTTAACTGGACTGAAAGAGCAACATACACACTTAAACCTCTTTATTTGAATTATTCAACTCATCTCCCTATTTAGACAGGGATATAGATGCATTGACATTGCTAATCTCCCTATTTGCACAGGGATACACACATTCTTTCTTTACTAATCCTGCTTTCAAAATAGGCACTTTGAAATGACTTGTGAAATGACAGTGTAATTTCACTGAGTTAAATTTGGACCACCTGAATCTCCCATTCTGATGCAGCTTGTCAGTCCTTCCTCTTGGCATAATGGGAAATCTAACATTGAAGGATACCCACAAAAAGCCAACATTTCAGACTGGTGACTCCAAGTCAGCTGAACCAGTGCACATTGGTCATATAACCAGAGCAGAGTTTGGGCGTGCTCCAGTGTGAAATCACAAGCCATCAGTTGACATGGAGATCTCTCAAACCTGTGAGTATGGCTAAACCTGCTATCGACTGGAGACTCAGTGATGCAGATACAGCAAGTGGAAAACTGTGGCTGAAAGTGGACATTGGAAAGGAAACTCTACTATCGAGTTTGTCAACTGTTCTGAAGCACAGATTCACAAACTGGCATTCTCTCCAGCAAGTAAATGAATGAGAGCTACTGGCTATTCCAACGAAGAATCTCTGCTAACACGGTTCAAGGCAGTTCAAGGGGAGAACCTTTGACTTATCACAATTTTTCAGTCTCAATAGCAGAAAACACACATACTGACATGAAATTGGGATTGTCAGTGCCTTTTTCTTGGACGCTGATCAACTTTTAAATGCTACAAAGGTCATGGAATGATGGTATTGTTGCTGGACGGCTAATGCACAGACCAGGTTTGGCCGATGCTCAAGTCTGAAAGCAATAAATATTTGGAAATAAAGATTTAACAGTGATCATGAAGTCATTGTCATGTGTTATCAAAACCCATCTGGTTCACTAATTTCTTTTCAGAAAGTAAACAGCTGTCTGAGTGAAATCAGCCTATTCCAGACCCACTGCAATGTGGTTGACTCTCAACTGCCCTTTGAAATAGCCTGATAAGCCACTCAGTCGTATCAATTGTTAGAACACGATAGGAATTAAACCAGTGGATTACCTGGCATTAACCAAGGCAAACATAACATTAACAACCCAGCAAAGTCTTCCTTTCTCAAAATTGAGAGAGCTCTCTCACAGACTGGTCAAGCAACAGTCTTCCACAGTCAAACTCACAGAATGACACCTTACAAATCACATCCCAGATACCACCTTCACTATTATTATCTGGCTATGTCCTGTTCCATTGGCACGACAAATCCAGCAGAAGTGGCAGCACAACAGTATACAGTCAGGAAGGAATTGTCCTGTGAGTTTGCAACATTTACTCCAGACCCCATGAGTCTCAAGGTCTCAAAAACAGGCAAGGAAACCTCCAGCTGATTAGCACGAATAGTCCTGTCTTTGCTCCCAGCCCACTCGTCAGCTGACAATTCTGTATTCCTTGATGTTGAAGATCAGTTGGAGGAAGCACTGAGGGTGGAAAGGCTGTAGAATCGACACCGAATGGAAGACTTCAATGTCTACCAACAAGTGTATCTTGGCAGCAGCACTGGTGACAGAACTGGCCAAGTCCTAAAGGAGATTGCTGCTAGACTCAGTCTGTGACAAGTAGTGAAGGAACCAACAAGAGTGAAAAACAAACTGACCTCATCCTGCCTGCTGCAGATGCATCTGTCCTTGACAGTATTGTTAAAGGTGACTACCGCAGCTGCACTGTCCTTGTGGAGACCATGTCCTGTCCTCAGGTGGAAGATAAGCTTCATTATATGATGTAGCATTATCACCGTGCTAAATGTGATCCACTTAGAGTAGTTTAATAACTCAACGCTGGACATCCATGAAGCACTGTGGACAACTTAGCAGCAACAAAACCACACTCCAACAAGCTATAACAACATGGCAGAGCCACCAATGGCACCATGGACCTGGCTCCCATCATTACTCTCTGAGAAGTCAACTCCCCAAGCAGTATGCAAAATGGTTGCCTGTCAGAGAATGAGGCTGCCACAAGCATCTACTCTATGATCCCCCTTTCTTTACCCTGCCTGTCAGTCACTCATTCTATTCTTGCTTGCAAAATGAGGTATCAACCTGGTGAAGCTATCAAACAGGACTACTTCCATGCCAAACAGCATTAGCAGCAAGTGACAGATGGAGCCAAGTGATTCCACAACCAACAGCTCTGCAGTCCTCCCATATCTGGTCATGAATGGTGATGGGTAATTAAACAACTCATTAAAGGAGGCAGCTCCACAAGTATTGCCACCCTCAATGATATGGCAACACAGAACATCAGTGCAAAAGATAAGGCTAGAGCATTTATAGCAATCCTTAGCCAGAAGTGTCAAGTGGATGATCCATCTCAGCCTCCTCCAGCAGTCCGCAGCACCACCGATGCTAGTCTTCAGCCAATTTGACTCTCTCTATATGATATCAAGCATTGTTTGGAGGCACTGGATACTGTAAAAGCGATGGTCTGTGACAACATTCCGACATTAGTACTGAAGATTTGTGTTCCAGAACTTGCTGCTCCCCTAGTCAAGCTGTTCTATCTACTCAACAATATGGAGAATTGCCCAGATATATCCTGTGCACAAAAAGCAAGGCAGATCTACCAGAGCCATTTACTATCCCATTAGTCTACTATAAATTAGCAGTCGAGTGATGGAAGGTGCCATCAACAGTGCTATCAAGCAACATTTGCTCAGCAAGAGCCTGCTCACTGATGCCCAGTTTGGGTTCTGCCAAAGCAGACTCACTTTATTGTGGCGTTTGCTACTAACATTGGCCCCCTCTGATGCATTCAGCGCAAAATCAAATCAAATCAATTAGCTAATTATCATACAAATCAACAGGCAGCAGAGAGTTGGCGTACCATCCAAATCGCAATCATTGGGTATGGAACAATCACACGTCGTGGTTGTGTGTCAGGCTAACTAACTTAGTCCCCATTGACTTTACTTATCTCCTTATTCGCAGAAATGTACACAAATTGACTTATTCATCTTCCTGTTTACACAGGAATATGCAGCATTGGAATTACTCATCACCCTATTTACACAGTGACAGACACACACATTGACTTTACTCATCTCCTTGTTTACATGGCTATAATTAGATTTATTCTTAATTATTACACACTGACTAAACAGAATGAATTGAAGATCAGATATTACCAATCTTTGTTTCAAATTCGATCCAAACCTATTTGACTCCAAAGGTGCCCTTAACTACAAGTGACGCTGCTTGACCTAGTTTCTCACAAGGGCAGCACTTTGGCTTAGTGGCTAGCACTGCTGCCTCACAACACCAGGGACACAGGTTTGATTCCACAATCGGGCAATTATCTGTGTGAAGCTTGCATATTCTCCCTGTGACTGTTTGGGTTTCCTCCAGTTTCCTCCCACAGTCCAAAGGTGTGCCAGTAGGTGGACTGGCCATGCTAAACTGCCCAGAGTGTCCACGAATGTGTAGCATGTGGGAAATGTAGTGATACAGAGGTGGGATGCTCTTCGGACTTGATGGGCTGAATGGCCTGCTTCCATACTGTAGGGATTCTAAGTTCAATACGAGTGCTCTAAAGTCTTTCATTATTGTGGCAGTCTTCTTTTCTGCCACCAACCCTTCTAGTAACACACAGACCTTACATGTATTAATCACATTACATTTTTGCCAGAAGGGGCACGTACGAACTTGAGCAACAAGAACATCAGATGAGGAGTAGACCATTCAGCCCATTGAACCTCCTGCACCATTTAATTAATCATGGCTGATCAAAGACACCAATGCCTTTTATTTATCCTCACCCCATAACCCTGCACTCTACTGGCAATCAGAACTCTATCAATCTCTCCTTTAAATGTGCTCAATGACTGAACTTCCACAGGCCTCTGCGGTCCAAAGATTCACAACCCTCAGAGTAAAATTAAGTGGTATTCTTCTTATTTATAATTGTGCTGCCTTACCCTAGACTCCAAATCTCAGGAAAACACCCTACCCACATCCACCCTGTCTATCCCTTCAAGTGTAGGGTTCAATGAGATCATACCACATTCTTTGAAACTCTAGTGAAACAGGTGCAGTCTGTCCAAAGTTGCACAGAGGTTAGCTGCACCATCCTGGGAACAAGTCTGGTGAATCTTTGTTGCATTCCCTCTGTGGCAACATTTTCACTGTGATAAGGAAACCAAAACTGCACACAATACTCCAGATGCTGTCTGAACAAGCTCCACAATCTCCAGTACAATTGAAGTAAGATTTCACAACTCCTGTTCTCAAATCCTTTTGCATGAAAAAGTAACATTCCATCAGCCTTCCTAATAGCTCGCCATACCTACATGACAGCCTTCAATAACTTATGGACAAGAAGATGAAGGTCTGTTTGTACATCAACACTTTCTAACTTCTTACCATTTAAGAAATACTCTGAACATCTATTTCTCCTACCAAAAGGTGAAGAATTTCATGCTTTTCCACATTATATTCCATCTGCCCCTTCGTGCCGCCTAACCAAATCCTTCTGAAGCTGCTTTACATCTTTCTCCAAAACATATGCACTCAGCTTTGTATCATCTGCAATTTTGGAAAGTTTATATTTGCACCCCACCCCAAATCATTGATAAATGTTGTGAGGGGCTGGTGCACAGGCACTGCTCTTTGCAGTATCTCACTAGTTACAATCTGCCAATCAGAAAAAGACACACTTACTCCTACACCATAAAGGTTACATTAACTGCATTAACTCTAGGTGAGAGACTATTTCTCAAATCTCCAAATAGATAATAACTATCTCTATGCTGCATGGCTGTAGAACTGACTAACAACAACAATGACCAACATGCAAATGACGTGCTCCTCCCGGAGCCAGTCATATAACCATCAGTGGGTACAGCAATTCCAAAATTTCGGAGTTAACCTTTTTAGGTTTAATACGTCTCCATAAAATGTGTAATGGAAAACAATGGGGGTGGCACAGCGGCTCAGTGGTTAGCACTGCTGCCTCACAGCACCAGGGACCAGGTTCGTTTCCAGCCTTGGGCGATTATGTGGAGTTTGCACATTCTCCCAAAGTCTGCATAGGTTTCCGCAGGGCGCTCGGTTTCCCTCCCACAATCCAAAAATGTGTAGGTTAGGTGAATTGGCCATGCTAAATTGCCCATGGTGTTCAGGGATATGGTAGGTTAGGTGCATTACACAGGGGTAAATATAGAGTAATAGGGTAGGGAAATGGGTTCGGGTCAGATACTCTTTGGAGGGTCGGTGTGGACTTGTTGGGCCAAATGGCCTGTTTATCACACTGTAGGGATTCTATGATTCGATGAATTGAGGTGCTAAAAATAATCATTTTTTGATTTTGTACAGAAACCTTGTGAGTCATAAGGAGTGGTGAAGCGAGGGCTGCCAGGAAAGGTGAGTTTTCCTGCATTAAAAGGGACTTACCTCGGGAGTCAGGCCTCCATTTGCTGAGAGGTGTGAGGGAGGAGCGAAGGACTTCTGGGAAGTCAAATATTTGTGTGGTTGTGTTACCCAAAACACTTGGGTAACACAAGTGTTACTACTTGGGTAGTGTCTCCCACCCATTCTCCTCCTCTAACCAAAAAAAACGTTCTGTGTGCCAGATTGGTAAAGTAGCGAGTTTATTTTTTATTCCTTATTTTTTCAACAGTCTCTTTGGGAATTTAGAATCGTGGGAATGGCGGTGAGGGCAGTTGAATGTTCCTCCTGCAGAATGTGGGAGGTAAGGGTCACCACTAGTGTCCCTGCTGACTACATCTGCGGGAAGTGCACTCAACTCCAGCTCCTCGAGAACCGTGCTGGGAACTGCAGCTGGAGCTGGATGAACTTCGGATCATTCGGAAGGCAGAGGGGGTTATTGAGAGGAGTTACAGGGAGGTAATCATTCCTCAGGTACAATAAAAAGGCAGATGGGTTACAGTCAGGGGACGGAAAGGGAAACGGCAGGCAGTGCAGGAATCCCCTGTGGCCATTCCCCTCAACAATAAGTATACCGTTTTGGATACTGTTGGGAGGGCTGATGTACCAGGGGAAAGCAGTGGGGCACAGGGCTCTGGTACAGAGTCTGTCCCTGCTGCTCAGAAGGGAAGGGGGAAGAGGAGCAGAGCAGTAGTCATTGGGGACTCCATAGTTAGCGGGACAGGTAGGAGGTTCTGTGGGGACGAGAGAGACTCACGGGTTGGTGTGTTGCCGCCCAGGTGCCAGGTTCGTGATGTCTCTGATCATGTTTTTGGGATCCTTAAGGGGGAGGGGGAGCAGCCCCAAATCGTGGTCCACGTAGGCACCATCAACATAGGTAGGAAAAGAGATGGGGATTTAAGGCAGAAATTCAGGGAGCTAGGATGGAAGCTTAGAGCTAGGACGAACAGAGTTGTTGTCTCTGGTTTGTTGCCCGTACCACATGCTAGTGAGGTGAGGAATAGGGAGAGAGAGGAGTTGAACACATGGCTTCAGGGATGGTGCAGGAAGGAGGGTTTTGGATTCTTGGATAATTGGGGCTGGGGTGGGGGGGGGGGGGGGGGGGGGGGCGGCGGAATTCGCTAAGGCTATTGGGGTGGGTTTAAACTAATCCAGCAGGGGGATGGGAACCAAAATTGTAGTTCGAGTATAGAAAAGGTTGAGAGTAGGGAGGTCCAAAATCAAGTTTCAGGGACGCAAGATGGCACTGGCAAGCAAGAAGTTGGTTTGAAGTGTGTCTACTTCAATGCCAGGAGCATCCGGAATAAGGTGGATGGACTTGCAGCATGGGTTGGTACCTGGGACTTCGATGTTGTGGCCATTTTGGAGACATGGATAGAGCAGGTTGTGGCAGGTTCCAGCATTTAGATGTTTCGGTAAGAACAGAGAAGATGGTAAAAGAGGGGGAGGTGTGGCATTGTAGATCAAGGACAGTACTGCAGTTGCAGAAAGGATGTTAGGGGACTCGTCAACTGAGGTAGTATGGGCTGAGGTTAGAAACAGAAAAGGAGAGGTCACCCTGTTGGGAGTTTTCTATAGTCCTTCGAATAGTTCCAGAGATGTAGAGGAAAGGATAGCAAAGATGATTCTCGATAGGAGTGAGAGAGACAGGGTAGTTGTCATGGGGGACTTCAACTTTCCAAATATTGACTGAGAACACTATAGTATGAGTACTATAGATGGGTCAGTTTCTGTCCAATGTGTGCAGGAGGGCTTCCTGACACAGTATGTAGACAGGCCAACAAGGGGCGAAGCCACATTAGATTTGGTACTGGGTAATGAGCCCGGCCAGGTGTTAGACTTGGAAGTAGGTGAGCACTTTGGTGACAGCGATCACAATTCTGTTATGTTTACTTTAGTAATAGAAAGGGATAGGTGTATACCACTGGGCAAGAGTTACAGCTGGGAGAAAGGCAATTACGATGCGATTAGGCAAGATGTAGAAAGCACAGGATGGGGAAGGAAACTGCAGGGGATGGGCATATTAGAAATGTGGAGCTTATTCAAGGAAAAGCTCCCGAGTGTCCTAGATAAGTATGTACCTGTCAGGCAGGGAGGAAGCTGTAGAGCACGGGAGCCGTGGTTTACGAAGGAAGTGGAATCTCTGGTCAAGAGGAAGAAGGTGGCTTATGTTAGGATGAGATGTGAAGGCTCAGTTAGGGTGCTTGAGGATTACAAGGTAGCCAGGAAAGACCTAAAGAGAGGGCTCAGAAGAGCCAGGAGGAGACATGAGAAGTTGTTGGTGGATAGGATCAGGATAAACCCTAAGGCTTTCTATAGGTATTTCAGAAATAAAAGAATGACGAGAGTAAGATTAGGGCCAATCAAGGATAGTAGTGGGAAGTTGTGTGTGGAGTCAGAGTAGATACGGGAAGCACTAAATGAGTATTTTTCGACAGTATTCACTCTAGAAAACAACAATGTTGTCCAGGAGAATACTGAGATACAGGCTACTAGACTAGGTGGGATTGAGGTTCACAAGGAAGAGGTATTAGAAATCCTGCAGAGTGTGAAAATAGATAAGTCCCCTGGGTTGGATGTGATTTATCCTAGAATCCTCTGGGAAGCCAGGGTAAAGATGGCCGAGCCTTTGACATTGATCTTTAAATCATCATTGTCTATAGGAATAGCGCCAGAAGACTGGAGGATGGCAAATGTGGTTCCCCTGTTCAAGAAGGGGAGGAGAGACAACCCTGATAATTATAGACCAGTGAGCCTTACTTCAGTTGTTGGTAAAGTGTTGAAAAAAGTAATCTGAGATAGGATTTATAATCATCTAGAAAAGAATAATTTGATTAGGGATAGTCAGCACGGTTTTGTGAAGGGTAGGTTGTGCCTCACAAACCTTATTGAGTTCTTTGAAAAGGTGATCAAACAGGTAGATGAGAGTAAACCGGTTGATGTGGTGTATATGGATTTCAGCAAAGCATTTGATAAGGTTCCCCACAGTAAGCTATTGTACAAAATGCAGAGGAATAGGATTGTGGGAGATATAGCAGTCTGGATCAGTAATTGGCTTGCTGAAAGAAGACAGAGGGTGGTGGTTGATGGGAAATGTTCATCCTGGAGTCCAGTTACTAGTGGTGTACCGCAAGGGTCAGTGTTGGGTCCACTGCTGTTCGTCATTTTTATAAATGACCTGGATAAGGGCGGAGAAGGTTGGGTTAGTAAATTCGCAGACGACACTAAGGTCGGAGGAGTTATGAATAGTGATGAAGGATATTGTAGGTTACAGAGAGACATAGAGAAGCTGCAGAGCTGGGTTGAGAGGTGGCAAATGGAGTTTAATGCGGACAAGTGTGAGGTGATTCACTTTGGCCGGATTAACTGGAATGCAAAGTATTGGGCTAATGGTAAGATTCTTGGTAGTGTAGATGCGCAGAGAGATCTTGGTGTCCAGCTACACAGATCCTTGAAAGTTGCCACCCTGGTTGACAGGGTTGTTAAGAGGGCATACAGCAATTAACTTTTATTAATAGAGGAATCAAGTTCCGGAACCATGAGGTTATGCTACAGCTGTACAAAACTCTGGTGCGGCCGCACTTGGAGTATTGTGTACAGTTCTGGTCACCACATTATAAGAAGGATGTGGAAGCTTCGGAAAGGGTGCAGAGGAGATTTACTAAGATGTTGCCTGGTATGGAGGGAAGGTCTTACGAGGAAAGGCTGAGGGACTTCAGGCTGTTTTCGTTAGGGAGAAGGAAGTTGAGAGGAGACATAATAGAGACATTTAAGATAATCAGAGGGTTAGATAGGGTGGACAGGGAGAGCCTTTTTCCAAGTATGGTGATGGCGAGCACGAGGGGGCATAGCTTTAAATTGAGGGGTGATAGATATAGGACAGATGTCAGAGGTAGTTTCTTTACTCAGAGAGTAGTAAGGGTATGGAATGCTTTGCCTGCAACGGTAGTAGATTCGCCAACCTTAAGTACATTTAAGTCGTCATTGGACAAGTATATGGATGTACATGGAATAGTGTAGGTTCGATGGGCTTCAGATTGGTATGACTGGTCAGCGCAACAGCGAGGGCCAAAGGGCCTGTACTGTGCTGTAATGTTCTATGTACTAAAGAGAGGCTCACTAAAGCAGTTTGTAACCACATCTTTCATCTTCCCTGGCACTTTCAATAATTTCTGCACAGATATCCTAATGCCCCCTGCTCCCTCAGGAGCCAAGGCACTGAGAGTAATCCAGAGCTTACAATCATTGAGGTCATGTTTGGCAGTCTCCTACCTAGCTCCTAAAACCTTTCCAGCAGGACCTCATGCTTCTTCCGACTTATGCCATCCTCAGCGATGTGGATCTTTATTCTTGTTGTTCATCCTGTGCTGTTTCTAGTAACTCAGTGACATTCTGAACTCTGGTACTAGGGAGGCAACATACCAACCTGGAACCAGGGCAAAGAATCATCTGTCTGTTCACAATCTACAGAATGCCCATTATTCTTCCTGCCTTTGTACAGTTGAGCCACCCACAAGGCTGTGGATTTGGCGCCAGCTCAACTCCCAGGAGGAGCTATCACCCTCACCAATATTGAGTACTGAATCCTGTTTGGAGAGCAAGTTGGACTCAATTGATCCCTGTACTGTTGCCTCATCCTCCCACACACTCATAAGCTGCAGCATGACCCATCCAGAAAGATGCTGGCACAAAACGCAAAGTTTACCAACGCATCACTGTCTCACTTAAAGTTCAAAACCTGGATCTTTTGTTTCTCCAGCCAATGACACTTGCTGCATATGAAGCTGCTCTAGACAAGTGTCCTGGAATTTCTATGTGAAACTTACACTGGCATTCTGCAGCAAATAGAGAATGCCAGTTCTGCATTTATCCCTTTTAAAATTATTAACTCCTTCAATAAGTTAAAACTTTTAAAATAAAATGTCCCACCAGCCATTCAACAATAAGTTACTCATCTGAGGCTGATGATTTCAACTGTTTTTATTATCTCTTGTCTGAAGACTTGTGCTCTTCAACTCTGGGCTCTTTGACTCAATTCAGTTTATTTTCAGTTCTTAACCTACCTTCGAAATGCGAACCTACAAACTCAGCTTCCCTGGGTCAGAATTGTACCCCATGGCTTTAGTCCTGTACTGAGGGAATACTCTATGAATGCTCAGAGCGGATGTTAAACCTGACCTCCGTCTGCCCTTCAGGTGGGTAGAAGATCCTGTGGCTCTACTTTAAGAAAAATATAGTGTTAATGCTATTAATTAAATGCTTAATTGTATTCAGGCAGTGGGCATTAACTGGAGATTCACTAGTGCTCCTCCGAAAGGAGACTTTGAAATTGTGGCTGTTCAGTTCAGAGCAGCGTGCTTGTTACTCTATAAATAGAAGATAATAGGAAGTACGTAAGGTTTAAGCTTCAGTTCGCTATGTTGTAATCTAAGATAGAACAAAGGGGAGTGCTTGCCAGTTTTTATTACTGAACAAACACCACTGAAACATGTTTTTTGACCACTTGTTTCATTGCTGGTACAAGAGTAACGACACTTTTAAAATGTTTCATTAGCTCAGAAGGGCTTAAGGACTTGAGGGCACTTTATAAATCCAAGCTTTTCCTTTAATACAGTATTTTTGAGCCTGTTTTGAGCTATTTCCATTGCTGGGAAAGGTCCATAACAGTAAATCATTACATGTAGTTGTCAGAATAACACTATCCCCTCCTGACTGTCACTTTAGTTGTTCTTATACTACCTTGAGGTTGTGTTGACACATTTGACACTAAAAATAATTATTTATCATTGAAGCCAATAGGCCCATCTCGCTATAATCCATAGTCAACCCTTCTGTACGTCATCCACTGAGGGATATGCAGTTCAGGAAAGAATTCAGCATTAATTCACACTTGATGAGGACATCATAATCTGCAACCCCCAATCTCACTCATGGTGATCTGAAGGCATCATTACAGCTTTGGAGGAATTGAGCACGACACCATTTTGTGGCAATTCCAGAGTGCCCACCACATTACATGTCCCTATGCCCGGCATTACTTATTCATTGTTGATGAATGTTCGGTAAATGCAATGGAAGAAACAAGTTTCTGCAATTTAATGCACATTGTCTAAACCAAGCAGTACCCTGATATAAACGAAGGGACAGATCAAGGGGTTCTGCACTAACTCCAGACACAACAATCAGTGCTAATGCTCCACTGCATTGTTGGCAATGCTGTCACCTTGAGGAGTGGCCAAAGTCATGCTCCAGCATCCAAAGTTCCCTCATCGCTATTGTGGGAGGAATAGGGGAGTTCACCCCCAATGTCTTGGAAAATAATTACTCCTCACTAAATGATTATTTGGTTCTTACCTTATCACCATTAGCGGGAGATTGCTATGCATAGATTGGTTGCCAAGTTTCTGTCATGAGAACGACGATCTCACCGTGAAATACAAGACTATATTTCAAACATGGTCTCCCAAACCAGCTTTGAAGTTTTACTGTATTAGTATTGACGTGTGTCTGCAAAGTGGTGGCTTTTTAAAATTTTGTTTTGCGCAGATCGTTTTCAGACCAGTGACTGACCAGAAATATCGAACCATCACCACCACCACCACCCAGATTCTGTAATTTGGGTGGTGATTGTGCCATGATGGGTGCACCTGTTAGTGTGGAAGATAGCGGTGATTGGTGGTTGGCTGGGCTCGCGATGCAGCGTGGCCACACACAGGTCCCGCAGCGACACACGCTTCCCGCTCAGACTACCAAAGGTCAGAGTGCAGCCCTGTTGCACAAACTCTGCCCCGCACCTGGGATAAACACTATCTACCGTCAGGCCCAATTATTTCATATTAACTCGGAATGCTTTGACGAGTTTACTGGAATGGGGCAAGTCGGGGTCGTTTTGCTTTGCCCCGATTGCTAGCTTTGTTTCTGTAGTGAAATATCGTTCATGGTCTTAAATAAGTGCTGGAGAAGTTCAGGTCTGGCAGTTTTGGTGGAGGGAGAAAATGGTTAACGTTTTGAGTCTACTGACTCTTCAAAAGACAATGAGTAGAATCTTGCTCATTTTAATTCAGCTTTTATTCCCCAATAGAAAATGTATCCTCCTGTCACTGTTTAGACTAGAATCTGTACAGTTTGGAAACAGGCCATTTGGCCCAACAAGTCCACAACAACCCTCCGAAGAGTAACCCACCCAGTCCCATTCCTCTACCCTATTACTCTATATTTACCCCTGACTAATGCACCTAACCTACACATCCCTGAACACTATGGGCAATTTAGCCAATTCACCTAACCTGCACATCTTTGGACTGTGGGAGGAAAGCGGAGCACCTGGCCGAAACCCACGCAGACACGGGGAGAATGTGCAAACTCCACACAGTGGCTGAGCGGTTAGCACTGCTGCCTCACAGCGCCAGGGACCCAGGTTCGATCCCAGCTTCGGGCGACTGTATGGAATTTGCACATTCTCCCCGTGTCTGCGAGGGCTTCCTCTGGGCGCTCTGGCTTCCTACCACAATCCAAATATGTGCAGGTCAGGGGTAAATGGTGGACTTGTTGGCCGAAGGGCCTGTTTCCATACTGTAGGGAATCTAAACTAATCCACACAGACAATCGCCTAAGGCTGAAATCAAACCGTGCCCGTCTCTGTTGCTTCTCCACCCTTCCTCTGTGACTTCAGTTTTGCCGTAATGATGAATATTTTACAAACATGTGCAGAGGTTTATTAACATAATGCTGGAAATACTCAGCAAATTTGCAATCATGTAGTGGAGAGAGAAATAGTAAACCGATGAGCTTTGATGGTGACATCAATATTGTCTTTTGTCCTGCATAGTGAGCTAGAAAACTTCTTTTGGGGATAAGGGTTGGAATTTGCTGGCACAGTAGCACTGTTACTGCGTTCAGTTCTGGTCTCCTTGCTATAAGAAGGATGTTGTGAAACTTGAAAGGGTTCAGAAAAGATGTACAAGTATGTTGCCAGGGCTGGAGGTTTTGAGCTATAGAGAGAGGCTGAATAGGCTGGGGCTATTTTCGGAGTGTCGGAGAATGATTGCGACCTTATAGGTTTATACAATGAGAGGCACAGACAGAGTGAATAGCCAAGATCTTTTCCCCAGGGTAGGGGAGTGCAAAACTAGAATGCATAGGCTTAAGGTGAGAGTGGTAAGATTGAAAAAAGGATCTTTTTCATACAGAGAGTGGTGCGTGTGTGGGATGAGCTGCCAGAGAAAGTGGTGGAGGCTGGTACAATGACATCATTTAAAAGGCAACTGGATGGATATATGATTTGAAAGGGTTGAGAGGGGTATAGTCTAAACGCTGATAAATGGAACTAGATTAATTTAAGATGTCTTTTGACATGGACGAGTTGCACCGAAGGGTCTGTTTCCATGCTGTATTGCTCTATGACTCTAATTTAACACTCAAAATGGCACATTCAGTTTTGAACTGATTCATCCATAATTTATTAGCTTACAAAATGAAACTGTTAATAAGATGTTCGGCTGCTGTTATCTCACAGACATGACATTTCTTTACATGGGTCCAACTTGCTCAGAACTCAAGACACTGCAGTCAGCTTATATCCTTATGCTTGTCTTCAGCTGACAGAACCCCTATGTTAGCGAGTCTGGCTCTGTGGGGTTTCCAACAACTGTAAGCCCGGATGTAACAGATCAGAGATACAACATGTATCTGAAGTCTGTGTCAGCCCTCAAACTGGCAGTGCTGTGAAGTATTCACTGGCGCCGTCTGTTACATAGCTTCAATAGCTTTTCATTCAACATTCAAAGCAACAACCAAGGGAGCAATCACCAGTAGTAAATCTTCTCCCAAAGCACTGATCAGACCATTTAGCGTATTTAGCCCCTTACAATGCATCTAACTAGTTTGATTTTTGCGAGGCAAGCACTATCAAACCTCAGAGGTATAAAAATGCCTTTGTACCTGAGTAAAGACTGAAATGGATTCTTAATAACCAATTCTGCTCCATGTATTAATGCACACAGTGATTAAGAATTTCAAACTTATAGTCACAATATCTCACTGGCTTACTGAACTGGATATAAACAATCACAAGTTCGCACACACTCAGATCTCTTGTGGAGGAATTTAGCAATTCCTTCTTTACATTGAAGTGATTGTTTGAGGACTTGAATTCAGAGATTTGGAGTGCTGTAGTTGGATTAAAATGGCTTTGATCTCCAAGTGAATCTCTTTCAGCTAAAAGTGAACTGGGAACTTCCACTGCAGCAGGTTTCGCTTCACCATATTGCCCAGGAACACAGTTTCAACTGACTGACAAGGGACATACAATTAACAACCTTTTTAAGAGTGCACCCGAGATAATTTGGAGGGAGTATAACATCGGTTTACAAGAACAATACCTGAACTTGATGCATTGTGAAGAGAGATGATACAAATGAGGCCTGCCTTCTCTGGAATTTACAAGGTGAAGGGGTGATTTGGTTGAAGGCTTCAAGGTAATAACAGGAAAAGGTTAGATAAAAGTAAACTATTTCCACTGGTTGGGTTTTGACAACTAGGGAACATAATCTAAAAATTATGGCCAGATCATTCAGCGGAGATGTTAGGAAGCACTTTAGGCACAAAGTGTTGTGGAGGTCTGAAACTCTTTTCCACCCATAGCAACTGATGCTGGATCAGTTGTTAATTTTAAATTGGCAACAGATTAATTTTTGTTAAGCAGAAGTATTGGACTTAAACCACAGATCAGCCATGATCTCACTGAATGGTGGAACAGGCTCGAGGGGCTGAATCTGCTCCTATGTGAACAGTGTTGGCCCCTTGCCTACAGAAGACCATAAAATTCAAATACAGAGGGCAGCAGAGGTTCACCAGGATGGAAGGATTATCTGATGAGAGATTCAGGGAACTGGACTAAAATAAATTAGGTCATCACGTTGAAATGTGGAAATCTCAAAGCACTTGAGAAGGCAGGTGCACAAAGTCTGCCTCTTGTGGCTCTGAGGTCTAGAAACAGAAGATACAGTCTCCAAATAAAAGGCACGTCATTTAGCACTGGGTTGATGAGGACTTTCTTCACTCAAAAGGTGGTGAATCTTTGGAATTTTCTGGTTGAAAAGCATGTGGAAGCTCAGTCACATGGTCAAGATGGAGTAGAAGATGACCTATAATAGCAGAGCTGTTTGACTTATCCTGCCCTTGTTCCTACGCCAGCAAGTTATGAAACTTCACATCTCCTTTATTGCTGAGTAATAAGGACACTCGCTAACCCTGGCAGGAATATCATCAAGGTGCCATCTACTGGCCAGCCTATTTGATAACTTCCATGGAGTATGAATCCAGATCTAAATAAGCTATTTAACTCTGTCTAGTATACTTGCTCATCTCAGTGCTCTGGCAGAACATCTGCTCTCTTTGCGACACCATCCCTTCTAATTATTTGATCAATCTATTTCTGCAGCAGCCATTCAAGCACGAACACCTCCAAGAGTAGCAGTGAGCCACTGCAGGAAAGTGGGGGGGGGGGGATTTTGAAGAAATGGAACAAAGAAATTGGGCACTGGAGCAAGCAAAAGCCACAACTGCAATTCATTTGTACCAACAGCCCCTCGCGCCATTGAGAGGCCCTGTTTTCTAGTTCTCCCCTTCACACGATTCAAAATTTGATCCGGAATCCACAGCCATTTGACGGGTTACAGAATTATTTTATTCCCTGCCCCTTTCCAGATCTTATCTCCTGATCTTCCTATTTCTCTCAAACAGCTTCTCATTCTGAAACGGCTGATTATAGAACATTGCCACAATCTCAGACTATAATACCTTTGTGTTAAGTCAGAGCGAGGTAGGCACAATCTTTCTCATTTATTACTATGATTTTGTACTTTTGAAGCTCTGTAAATATTTCTTTATTTTTCTAATTCTTTTTTCCCCCTAAGAATTTGTACTCAAGAATCTGTACCTAGGTTTGTTTGCAATCAAGTTGGTGCCCCAAGAGACAACTTGTAAACTTTTCACTGTACTCATGTGAGTGTTTGCAACAATAAGGCCAATGCAATTCAATGAGGCTGACTGCCAGACATATGCCAGGCTACCATAACGATACCAATAACATCAATCTCCAGACAATGTTGATCATGAGGATATTAAATGAACCAGGTACCATAAACATTAAAGCTCACAGAGAGAAATGAGCCTGAGCTCTCAATCCTGCTCTCTATCCCATACTCTTGTGACACTGGATAGGTAGATATGGGCATCTGCTTAGCTAACTGGCTGAAAAGTCAATTAACAGCTCAATGCTGATTAGAGAAAAGTGACCAAAAGCTAAAACCAAGTCAGAAATATAAAGAAACATCAATAGTTGAGAAACATGGGTACCTTCCTTCAGATAACATAAAATTCTCCGAGATAACAATGGCAGACAACACGTTTAGCATCCTGAGTTAGGCCTGTAGCCGACAAGCAATATATTGACCTTTCACCAAAGTAATGCCAGAAGCAGAAAGTACATCAGTGTATTTGATATGAAAGCTTTGTTTGCTCAGAGAGCTGCTGTCTGTAGAAATCAGTTGTGACTGTCAGCCTTGGGCCTGTGAGGATTTCTATAGTATTTATACTGGTTGGAGACACTCTATGCCGTCTGTTTGAAGAACTGTAGGGAACTTGAAGAACATAAATCACCAGATAATTCAATTTTTGATAGTTTCAATTTACAAATACCTCACATCCTTATGGTGACAGTATCTCATTTTGTTCTCTCTGCAGCAATAAAAAAAAGCGATGATACTGCCACTTGAAAATCAAAGTTTGCATAAAATGTACTTGAACAGGATGACTACAAATCCCGCTCCTGACTCATACAGAGCACCATGTACTTGGAGGATATATGAAGCAGTCAGTCAATACATACTGCAATTACCATGCACGGACATGCATTAGATCATCTGTGGCACTGTAATTATCGCTGTGATATCAGTTTTCAAAGTTCAGATATGGGTCATGACTAAGGTTTAAACAATATATAGATTAGTCACTAATCAATTAACAGCTATATGGTCAATAACTGACCTCTCCACTGCATCATCCTTCACAAGTGATCCTACCAAGCGGCATTGTTACTGGTAACACAAAATGCTTATATTGCAGTTTGACTGCCGACAGATCTTTAGAAACATGGTGAAATTGGTTCAGACAAACAGTATTTGGGGGTGGAAAAATAGTAGCTTACTGTCCTCCTACCTCAAGCTCAGAACTTAAACCCAACTCATACTGGTGACACTCAACTCTTAAGCAGCTGACTCTTATCACTAGTGCCTTCTTCCAAGTCAAACGTGTGAGATTCAGGAGGGTAGAAAGGTGAGCAATACTCAGCAACCAAAACGGGGATAAAGGAAGCTCATATGCACAGTTTACCATGTTTAAAGATCGAAATCCATGCACAAACAAGAGCAACTAATGATGGTGGAAAATGCTGGCCTTGGCATCTTCCTTGGTTGAGGTCAGTCAGTGATAAGAGCGAAAGATTGCTGACAAGTCAGCTTAACAGCATGCTTTTTATAGATGACCATTCTGTCCGTTCCATCACGTACCGTCCTGTCCAAGGATGAGAGGATGAAGCCAGAATTGACCTGCCATCCACTGACAGACCAGAGCTCACCAATTTAAATCAAAGTGCTTTGACAAGAATTGCGTCTGCAAGGCGCAATGGTGAGTGGGAGGTGAAAATTAAACCAAGACTTGTTACATCAGACAGCTGACAGATCCAGAGATAATACCCTTGGAGGACTTCTACTTGTAGATCATTTCTAACAGGCCTGTGTTTGAAGGACTTGCATTACTCTCAGCTAAACAACTTGTTAGGTTGCCTTACTGGAATTTATTTGCCTGTTTCCTCTGAGAAACTGGGATCATTGGTGAGTCAGAGAACTGAGGGCAAGCTGTTTGCATGGACTAGTTCTCCCTTTCCACAATCATATTTCCTGCTGGGAGTATAGCATGCTGGAATCAGTCTATAATAATTCCATCATTATGTACTCTGTTTGCTAATTTAGTTATGGCTGTAAGCTGGAGGATCAGTTTTGGCAAAGGGGACCAAGAGCCTCACCATACTCCATGTGGGCAAGTCCGCTCTGGCAATCCACGTCCAAACCACAGATGGAGGCAGAAAAATGAGGTTTTAGCAAAGGGAACAATCATAGATTATAAAGCAATGACGTTTTACCGTGGATAAGGGTGACAGCCCCGATCGACAGCTGCGCAAGTATCATGATGTATGACGTGTCGAGGACAAGACAGTTGGCAGTTTGAAAGTGCAGTTGAGTGATAAATGCAGGATAAAGGGCAGAGCAGGGAGGACAGAGGCCAAGGGTCAGATGCATCACTTGACAACTGCTGCAACTGAGAACACTTTTTAGAAAAAAGCACATATGCTTCCACACCATGAAGCACAGAACCAGGCACTACTATTACCGCTCATAGATTTGACAATCTGCTAACTCAGCATTGCACACAGACACTAAACTTCCTCAAAAACAATGCATGCTCTTCACTTTACAAAAGTGTAAACATTCCGGTCAACAGTACACGCAGCCTGATCAAAATGCACAACAAACAACCAGGTTTAAAAACCCAGCACAAGAACCAATGGAATGCTGGGATTTCTTGTCATTGGTAAGCTCCATGTGCAGGATAAGCAGGTCAGTGAACTGGTCTAGGGTGCGACAGTCTTCCATCCAATATTGCTCAATGAGTTGCATTGTCACGTCCAAGTCTGGAGATCACGGGTTCCTATCCCAATCCAAAGTAATCCAGAGTGAAACTCGAGTGCGCTCCTGAAGGACTGATTTGGAAATGCCGGTGTTGTACTGGGGTGTACAAAGTTAAAAATCACACAACACCAGGTTATAGTCCAACAGGTTTAATTGGAAGCACACTAGCTTTCCATAAGACCATAAGACATAGGAGCAGAAGTAACGCCATTCGGCCCATCGAGTCCACTCTGCCATTCAATCATGGCTGATGGGCATTTCAACTCCACTTACCCGCATTCTCCCCATAGCCCTTAATTCCTTATGACATCAAGAATTTATCCATTTCTGCCTTGAAGACATTTAGCGTCCCAGCCTCCACTGCACTCTGTGGCAATGAATTCCACAGGCCCACCCCTCTCTGGCTGAAGAAATGTCTCCACATTTCTGTTCTGAATTTACCTCCTCTAATTCTAAGGCTGTGTCCACGGGTCCTAGTCTCCTCGCCTAACGGAAACAATTTCCTAGCGTCCACCCTCTCCAAGCCATGTATTATCTTGTAAGTTTCTGTTAGATCTCCCCTTAATCTTCTAAACTCCAATGAATACAATCCCAGGATCCTCAGCTGTTCCTCATATGTTAGACCTTTCGGGGCACCATTCCTTCATCAGGTGGTTGTGGGGGGCACAACTGTAAGACACAGAATTTAAAGCAAAAGTTTACAGTGTGATGTAACTGGAATGATACATTGAAAAATACCTTGATTGACTGTTGAGTCTTTCATCTGTTCGAATCCCATGATAGTTTCACTTCTTTCATGTGTAAATCACAAAACCTTTTTTTTTTAAAAGTTGCATTCTCAGGTTAACTATAACAACTGGTGTTAGCTAGACAATATGTTGAAGGTGGCTAACAGTTAACCTGAGAATGCAACTTTTAAATAAAAAAGTTTTCTGATTTACACATGAAAGAAGTGAAACTATCATGGGATTCGAACAGATGAAAGACTCCACAAACAATCAAGGTATTTTTCAATGTATAATTTCAGTTATATCGCACTGTAAACTTGTGCTATAAATTCTGTGTCTTACAATTGTGCCCTCCACAACCACCTGATGAAAGAGCAGTGCTCCGAAAGCTAGTGCTTCCAATTAAGCCTGTTGGACTATAACCTGGCATTGTGTGACTTTTAATCCTGAAAGAGTGTTGCAGTGTTACTGGTGCTGTCTTACTTAGAATCATAGAATCTCTATAGTATGGAAACAGGACATTTGGCCCATCAATCCACCCTAACCCTAACCAGACACACAATCCTTTCCTATCCCCGTAACCTTGCAATCCTTGTGGCTAACCTACCGAGCCTGCACATCCTTGGACACTATGAGCAATATAGCACGTGCAGTCCACCTATTGTGCACAGCTTTGGACTGTGTGAGGAAACCAGAGCACCTAGAGGAAGCCCACACAGACACGGGGAGAAAGTACAAATTTCTCACAGTTTCCTGAGGTTGGAATCGAGCCCAGTGCTAACTACTGAGCCACTGTGCTGTTGTCTTCCAGATGAAATGTTAAACTGAGTCTTCCTAATGCTGTTTCTGGGAGCTTGCTGTGCATAAACTGGCACTGCGTTTCCCACATTGTAACAGTGACAGCATTTGAAATGACCTGAATTCATGGAAGGCAGCCCCTTCTCAAGGGCAAATTAGAAGGAATAGGAGCAGCAGTAAGCTCTTTGGCCCATCAAGGCTAATCTGCATTTGGTGAGAGTCAGGAGTGTTGACCTTGCCAACAATACTCACATCCCACAAATGGATATCAAAAATATACAAGCATTTTATTTCTTTTCACAGTTAATCTGTCAGCAGCACAACATTACAACATCTTGCCCATCCTGCAGCTGCTTCTCAACCTTCAGTCATCATAGAAGTAATCATACCTGGACATATTAGAAAAAGCTTTCAAAAGGTTTCTAATTTTAAGCTTCGAAGGCCAGGGAAAAGTGGATGAGTTGCTGTAAATAACCAAGTTATGGTGCCAGGGACAAGAGTTAATCAATGTCAGCAGTGAAATTCTCTTGGTTCTGAACTGGTGAACATATAAAGACTTTTATTTTTCTCTATTACTGTGCTTTACTATATGACGTTCTGCCTATCCAATTCATTTTGTACCCATTTGATCAAATGGTTTTGAAGCAGAATGGGCACTACAGTCTTTGGTCTCTTTTTACACATCACAGGGACCTCTTCCAGCTGGCTAAAAGCTTCCTGACCTCTGTGACAAAACTGACCCTCCTTTCTTGTGGGAGTCTCCCAATCCCCAAAATACCATCTGTTCACTTTCCATCACAGATCTGCCTTCATCTGCCAACCGTGATCTTTTAATTTGTTTCTAAGCTTATGATCAGGCCTGTTGAACGTTCCCTGCTTGCTTTTTCAAATTCTTTCTATTCTTTGATTTAGTTTACAATTGCAATTTTGTACTTTGCTATTCTAATAAAAAAATGTGTGTGTGTGGGTCACACTCACTGTAAACATGTGTACACACACACAACAAAATTAAAGATGTGAACTTCGTTAACATACTCAATATACTCATGTTCTCATTCGATGACGGCATGTATGTTGGACAATGAGTAAAAATACACAGTTATATAATCATAACAACTGTAATTCATTAGCAGTTGCTTTTTTTAACCTTGATTTTATGTCTGGGATTTTCCTTACCTTTCTGTTCTGCCTTTTCCATCAATTCTCCCCCCAGCTGTTTGTAATATATTCATTTTACTTCCATTTTTAACTCCCCCCCCCCCCCCCCCAATTCCAAGAAGAATCCTGCATGCATATTATCAAAGGTGAGGGCAGTGGCAACATGGGAGGTGATGGGAGAGTGGAAAGTATAAGTGTCTTCACAGTCCTGTCCTTATCTGGAATCCACTTACCCAAGTGGTTGGGTCAGCTTAGCCCTACCTCACCACAGAGGGCAACACCATTGCTTTGGCCAAGATCAGCCAAGTGACGGAGTACATTTCAGAGGTACGGGGATAAAGGGATAGGATGGACCTTGAAGTCATTAATGATTGAATGCATTGTCAATCAGACAGACAGCCAACAAAATCTATACGGCTGAGAGAACAAATTCAACTGAGCCCTACTCTGGTGGGTTGTTAGAAATGTATGGACAGATGACGTGCAATGTCCAACATAAGGGCAAATCCCTTAGTGCCCACTGTTGCAGTGAGACATGTCAACAAACCAACAGTAAAGAGCAAGGAACATAAATAGATTTTGCTGAAAAATCTCAGCAGGTCTAGCAGAGAAATCAATAAGGAGTAAGGATTGGCTTTGCAAACTGTGGTTGGAGCGTGTTTTCCAAAGGCGACCAAGAAGCTTAATCAGCAATTGCATAGATTCAATATTTCTTAAGAGTTATGAAGACAATCAGTAGAGAAGCATTTGGTAGGATCAGGCCTCATAAAACCGTATATTGTAAGGCTCGTTTAATTCCACATGTTCTCAAACTCTGAGACGAACAGCAGCTGAAGAAGCCACAGAGAAACTCAACAAAATTAATCATAGCGATTGGGTAACCCCAATTATTTAGATTTAAGTTGGGAAAAAAACATAACTATGTGGTTACTACAAAGTTACAGTCAACCCAGCTAGGGATGATGAGCAGTATCCTTCACTGAGCTTCCAAGAAATCTATGTGGTGTTAGCAGAAGCCAAGATTTTCACAACAGTGGGCTTTACCTTACACTTAGGCAAATAATTGCCAAGTCAATAGTATCTCAATATAAACACAAGAGGTTTAACCCTTCACAAAGCTGACCTAAACATTCTTTAAAAACCTTCCATATTTGAATGGATAAGATTCAAGGAATGCCCATTGCTTGTACAATCAGGATATGTTGATCATGATCAATAGAGGAAGAGAACCTTCAAGTGTTGGTTGAAGTGATAAAGCTCAATAGTCACCGTGTGAAGTTGAAAATGAACCAAACGTGTAATCTAAGGCCTGAAAGTCAATGGGAAGGGGCTATTACAACTGAACAACTATAGTTAATGACCCAAAAACAAAAGATGTATCTGAGCCCAGATGCTTTCCAGGCATGGGTCAATCTAATCAATATCCTGTCTGAGCTTTCACAGTGTTAGCTCCACCACGTGGTGTTGAAGAAAGGTATGAGTAGGAATTATGTAGAGCACAATGATGCTGATGATACATGGAAGAGAAGTTTGACCAGTAGTGCACAACACAAATCTTAATCTGAAGCTAGCATGTGATGCTTCAAAATATATTGTTGAAGTAGTGATTAGACATGTCACTGATAACAGTCAAGAGAAGCCATAACATTTGTGTCATACACATTCACTTAACTTTGTGCAGGTAAAAAGGCAAACACTTGGAATAATCTTCAGAATGAATGAAAAAGTGTCACCAGCTCTTTTTGTGTAACAAATCCTCGCTCATGTCAGGTCATTAAACCCCCAGAAGTTAATTTAGGACAAGCTCTGCAATACCACTGACATCAACATCAAGGGTGCAGTAGTGGCTGTATTTCTCTCACAGTAAAAGTAAAAATTTGCCATTGTCTGACTGGACCACACTGGAGCTTTCTCATTGGTGAGATGACTGGTGCTGATTTAATCTGAGCCTCACCACACCTCAGGAGAGGGGAGGAACTGAAGAGGAAAGGCCTTCATGGTAACCTCAGCCAGTGCAGGAATTGAACCCACGCAGTTAGTATTATTCTACATTGTAAACTACCTATCCAGCCAACTCAGCTAACTGAAAGTACACTGCAGCAATAACATTGAAAGCTTCAATTTTAAAGAGAACAAAATCGCTGGGTCACTGACGCATTTGTTGCATGAGGACTCAGACACAGGCTGTGGTGGTGCAGTCTTCAGAATAGGGGTGGTAGATGACAAATCACTGCAAATCAAATCACAGCGAAACCCAGAGGTTCAGTCAAAAAGCCTATGTGGACTGACATTGAATAGGTAGACTGAATTGACCAGTATGTCAATGAGGGAGTGAAACCATTCTACAATCATCACAATGAACTGCCACGCCAGCAGGACTGCATCAAGGGAGGTCATAAAGTGGTGGCACTGAATGTTTGAGAGAGATGATTCTTGAAAACTCCATCCTGACTCAATCTGTATGTTCAGTTTGTCATGTACTGCAAGAGGGTGCATTAGTTGACCCAGTCTAGACAGCGATCTATCAAAACTATAGAAATAAGTCACACAAAAAAAACCCTTTACAGGTATGGACTTGACAAAAGCAAAGAGATCATTTGGCTTCAATGAAAGAGAAAATAATCTGTCCTTGGTACTCCTTGATAGGCACTCAAAGTGGATTAAAGGAAAATCCAAGCATCAAAACAATTGGCACATAATGGTCTACTTTTGCAGCCAGTTTTTACCTGAAAAGCCTGTCCCAAAACTGGCCCTGAATTTGCTACAACTCCATTCCAATTTGTTAGGAAGTAATGAAAATGGTCTCAGTCCTCCTGACTTTCCGGCAACAAATGGAGTGGCCGGAAGTTCTCTTAGGGTTAAGTACAACTCCAAAGCCATGTTTCACACAGGTGGTAAAGACTATATGAAACAGTGGTGGGCTGATTTCCTATTCAAGTACAGAAATGCTCATACTTCAAGACAGTGCATAAACCTACAGAGTTTTGATAAGGAGAGAGTTGATTTTTTTTAAAAAAGGGTCACATGTGAATCAGGATTTACAATCATAGAGTCATACAGCACAAAACAGATCTTTCAGTCCAACCAGTCCATGCCTGCGTTTGGCCCATATCCCAGCAAACATTTCTTATTTATGTACTTGTCCCAATGTTAGCATGTTTTTAAATGTTGTAACTGGTCCTGTATCCACCAATTCCTCAGGACGTTCATTCCACACACGAGTCACGCTGTATTAAAAAAAATTCCCCCATGTCCTTTTTAAACCTTTCTCCTCTCACTTTACAAAATGCATTCTACTCTTGAAATCCCCAACCTAATGGAAAAACCCTACAATGCACCAAATCTATGCCCCTCATGCTTTAATATACTTGTATAAGATCAACCCTCAACCTCCTACCCTCCAGGAGAAAGAACCCCAACCTACCCAGCATCTCCTTATGACTCAAATCCACCAGTTCCAGCAACATGCCGGTAAAACTTTTCTGAACCCTTTCCAGCTTGGTAATATCCTTCCTAGAACAGTTTATCAAAATATAGTATGACACAAACAAACATGAGGGAACACAGCTTTAGACAAGTTGCTGCTCCAATCTCCCCTCATAAGTCACACAAGTGAGAAGTGGGAATAGCACCCGAAATGTGTAGAACAAAAAATTACTTGACTGAAAGATGTGCAACGTTCATGTCCATCACTGATCTTGGAAAGAATTAATCCAAAAATGAGCATAATCCACTTGCTCACAAACTCAAGCCAGAGTTCAAACCAGTTTAGATTTCAATGTCCGATGAACCAAGTACTGAGAACACTGGCCTGAAACTAAACAGAACAAAATATGACTCCACACGAAAATCTGTTGGGGGCTCAGAAGGCCTAGTGAACAAATAATTAAACTTGATTTGTGGTCACAGTTCAAACAAAAAGTGCCACTTGCAGTTATTTTAAATCAACCTGTATTAGACATGCAGTGACACACCTCAGGGGCAGGAGGACCTGAACCTGGATTTTCAACCTCACCTCTAACGTACCTCTACAAGACCCCTGCTATACACCACTTGCCAATTACGCATGTTCATAGAGATTTTCTTTTACTAGCACTTCATAAATAATGAAAATAGAAACAAGGTTATTGAAGACAAACAAAAATACTTACAAAAGGAAGAAGCAGTGTAACGTGTTCAGATACTAAATGCTCATAATATCATCTGTGGATTGGCCATAATTGATGTTGGGTTTCTTTCTTGAAAGAACCTTATATGTAACGATCCTCAGCTAATAATTCAAAGAACTAGAGTTCAGAGTTTCAAATCAGTTTGAAGTGAAAGTTTCCATCGTGAAAGTGACCATTAAACTGAAGGGTTATCCGTCTGGAGGGTGACCAGAAAACGATTCACTCCATACTGATGTGATATTTAGGAAGGACACAGTCCTGTGACTACACACACAAAATTGGGCTCTGCTGCCTAATCCACAAGGGACTGACCCAGGACCATCATAAAGGATTTACTGAACTAACCCTCAGATCCGTGTCCAACATGCTGAGCAATGCCCAGTCCCTAAGCTCCACTTAGTTCAAAAGCAAAACTGCATATCATTTGGAACGAAGTGATCAATCATTTTCTGGATAATGTGACACTTGAACAGTTAACTCAGGTTGCAACTGCTTAAAAAAAGGACAGAAAGCTAGATTAATGTTAAGTTTTGAATAGCTTTTTCCTGAACATCTCGTTACACTGCAGAACTCGATCATTTTTAGTGTCTTCAACTTAGCACTAGAAACGACACTTTCCTGTCACTGCTTCAATTTCATTTCTACTGACAGAGCATTTACAAGGGAATAACATTTGTATAAAAACGTAATAAGTCGTGACAACATTTCTATAACATTGGCTACATGCATGAAAATCACAAGCATTATGCAAATAGTCTGTAGTTATCTGCACGTAAAACCCTAATCCCATTAGTTTAAAATCCAGACACATTAATTCATATTCAATAGGCCCACCATTTTTGGAAAAAAGTTTAATTTTGCCTCAGGGAACTTTTTAAGTTTGCATTTCTTTCATCTTATTTCTTCCTTGCATCTTTCTCAGCTGACTCACAACCAGGGTCAAAGCAAGATAGATATACCTCATCCAGCTCTGTCCTTGGAATACTCAGCAGCAGGTAAACAGGAAGGTTCTGATCAGGACACTTTTGGTTTTGAAACCTTGAATGAACCAGAGTTGGTTTATAACGCACTCAGCTGAGAATTGCACTGTCTTAAAAGATGGCAGAAACAAGTTTAATACTGTTAAAAAAAGGGTACTGAATATATACTTCAAAAGGAATAATTTGCGAGGCAGTGGGGCTGTTAGATTTGTTGAATTGTTGAAAGCCAGCATGGGGACAAAGGAGCACAGCAAAGTCCAAAATGCTGTTATACCGCGGAGGAGAATGTAATGGTTAGGAGAGAGGATGAGGCTGAGAAGCAGTGCTTTCTGTGAGGAAATTTGGAACTGATGCCAAGAACTTCTTCATACAAAGACTTAATATGGGGAATGGTCTTCTGGTTAGAGTCACAAAGGCAGTAATTTCTCTCCACTTTAGAAATGTTTACATGTTGCATTTGGGGCAACTGCTGGATCTCTGATTGCCTGAATTGGGATAGGCTGAATCACTTTCCACATTGACGCATACATTGTGAGAGGGGTTTGTGCTGAAATTCAGTGATGCTTCTAGCTGTTCCTATCACAACTTAGGATAGGAGGGATTTGTCACCATACTCTGAAACAAAGCCAGAAGCTGATACCATACAGTCCTTAGGGCATTAGTACATCCATCCTATCCCAGCACCCTGTACAGCAATCCAGCCAGTTCCATTCCTCTCTTCCTCTTCCAACCCACCTCTCACGTACAGCCAGGACTGCGCTGAGGAATACACTAAAGCTTGGGGCAGCTGCAGCCAAGGTGCATTGGGGAATATCCACTGTCTGAGTTCTTCCTGCTGAAGTTAAATGAGGTCCGTTAAGTTATCAGACCCTCCTAGTGCCTCAATGCGTATAAATATATCAGTGTGTGAGTAAGAGATGCCTTTGGTTTGTTGTTGGGATGTAGTCAAACTCAAATGTTTGTTTACTTTCTTGATATGCCATTGTACAGAATCAAATTGCATTTGCGACAATGTATATATACAAATAAATTTTCAGAATAAAGTATATTTTTGAAATAAAAGAAATTCCATCTCTCATGTTCATATTATATCAACAGGTGGGGATTAAATAAAGAACGAACAATGCTAGGTTCTGACCTTCTTGCAGAGTTTCCTTCCGGAGCACCAGGTGTAACCATCATCAGGAGGTCAGGCTCAGATTCCCTACATTCGGAGTTCCCATGCTTCATATCTCCCTGCTCAAAATTGATGGACTAGATCAAAAACATGCACCTCCTGAGGAACCATCAACTATAAAGCCCAGTAATCTTACCAACTATGACTACTTTTGAACATTTGAGGCAAAAAAACAATTTGGGATGAAGAAGGGGATGGAACGTGGGAAGGAGGGAAGAGCAGAGGCTACAATATGTGGATGTAAGTTTGCTCGCTGAGCTGGAAAGTTTGTTTTCAAATGTTTCGTCACCATACTGGGTAGCATCTTCAGTGAGCCTCTGAATGAAGCACTGGTGGTGCAGCCCACTTTCTATTTATGTTTGAGTTTCCCAGGGTTGGTGATGCCATTTCCTGTGGTGACATCATTTCCAAGGTGATGTCATTTTCAGTTCTTTTTCTCAGGGGGTGGTAAATGGGATCCAAGTCAATCTGTTTGTTGATACAGTTCTGGTTGGATAAAGTTCGATAAGGTGCCATACAAAGGATTATTGCTTACAGAAGAGGTCACAATGTTGAGGGTCTTATATGAACATGGATAGAGGATTGGGAAACCAAAAACAAAACAGAATGAATGAATTACTTTCAAGTTGACAAACTCTAACTAAAGAAATTCCAGGGATTAGTGCTGGGTCCTCAACTATTTGCAATCTATATTAATTACTCGCTGCCGGGACTGACTGTATGGGAACCAAATTTGCAGCCGATACAGAGATACATAGAAAAGTCAGTTTTGAGAAGGGACTGCAAAGGATAGCAATATGTTTGCTGACTTAATTAATCTTTGGAAGATGGAGAATACATGGGAAATTGTGAGAAGGATTGTCCACTTTGGTAGGAAGAACTGAAAAGGGGAACATCATTTAACTGGACAGAGGATGCAGAATGAAGCAATATAGAGTGAACAGAATGTCCTTGTACATGAGTAACAAAAAGCTAACATACAGGTACAGCAAGTGATTAGGAAGGCAAAATAGAATGTTAGCCTTTATTGCAAGAGGGATGGAACAATAAATAGCAAAGTCTGTCACAACTGTACAGGGCATTAGTAAGGTCTCTTCTAGTGCACTGTGTGCAGTTTTGGTCTCTTTACTTAAGGATATACCCACAATACGAGCAGGTCAAAGAACATTTACAAGTCAGAGTACTGATTCCATAGATGAAGGGACTGTCTTATGACAGAAAGTTGAACAGGATTGAACTTATATTCAGAGTTCATCAAAGTGAGAGATAATCTTATTGAAACACAAAAGGTTTGAGGGGAGCTTGACAAGGGAGGTGAAGAAATCAAGGTTAATTTCTTGAGAGACTCTGTAATTTGAGGCAGTGTTTAACAGTAAAAGGTCTCCCAGTTAAGACTAAAATCGCAAAGAATGTATTCCCTGTAATTAGTGCTTTAAATTCTCTTCACAGATCAATAGGCTGAATGGCCTACTTTCCTTTCTTTTGATCTTATGAGGGGTTTGGTACCTTGGGTGTGAATATTTCAGCTGGCTGCACTCATTATCACATCTGCAGTCCCTTCCAATTCGACAATCTCTGAGCTTACTGCACTCTCCAACTGACCTCTTCTATATTCTCAGGTTTCTTAAACCTGCCAACATTTCACACCTGGTAAAACCTGTAGACCTCCAGTTTCTGAATACTCACCTAAAACCATCTTGTCTTTGTGTCCTTCTTTCTTCCTTTAAGATGTTACTTAAAAATAGCTACCTCTGACCATGTCTTTAATATCCTATTCCAAACTCTCTTAAGTCTTAGTGCTCAATTTTGGCTGATCATGTTCCTGTGACTCTTCAAAAGATTCTGTGTTGATGCAAATGGCTGTTTTTGATCCATTAAACTCATAACAATTACACTGAGTTTTGCGAGGGGGGGGGGGGGGTTGTCAGGAATTGCTGGTATATATAAATTCAAGTTATATCAAAGAAAGTAAAAACCATTTTGCACAAATGTCAGATACTGAAAACTAAAGTTAAGAAAATTTCCTGTTTGCCCATCAGTGTTCAGAGTAATTGGGAAAGCGTAGTCCATGGGATTGTTCTGGGAACAGGATGGCATCAATTTAAACATGAGCATGACTTTGCAAAGTGAAAATAACTTAATGGAGGCTCCCTCCATGTTACTGTGTAGTCAGCGATCAGAAAAGACTCTCAATGTGGAAAAGCACATCACCACATACTGAATAAACCAAACGAGTCATACATGGTCATATTTACAAAACTCCTCACTAGGTGGCTTTTTATGTCTCCGCCCAATAAATGTTGCCTCCAACACGGACAGTAACATGGAAGGAACAACCTGAACCAAACAAAATTTGCAGGATTACTACTTGCAACATGGTTATTCATTTGCAGACCACTTCTTGCTCAGATTGCTCACTGCTGAATAATAAAGAGTGAATAGAGGAAGAAATACCAAAGAAAACTTGATAAGGCAGGTGAAATATCCCAAGATTATTTGGGCTGACAAAACATTGAAAAATGAAAAGTGGAACATTTTGTTTGATATTGTATGATCAGTAGATATTAAAAAAAATTCTTCTCTAATTCACTCAAGGGAAGCTCGTTTTCAGCTCCTTCATTTTGAGCGAGATGCTACATTGTTAATTGACATGCACAGAAACAATGTTGCAAATGACTGAGGGGCTTAGTAAGAATGGTTCCAATTTTCCCTGATCAACTGCTTGGATTAAGAAATAGAACAGATTCTTTCAAATGGTGCCAGGGATATTGGACTCCAAGTATGCGGAGAAGCTGGAGTTGTACTCCCAGAGAAGTTTAAGGGGAGACTTAACAGAAAGGCAGCTGCACATTGCACCAAATATGATGAATATATGTTCAGCTGCAGGTCGCCACTATTGAAGTAGTTTTATTTACACCTCACCATTAGGGAGGGCAGCAGGGAGACAGTATAGCGAAATGCTTAGATCTCACTATATGCCATATTCTCTAAACACAATGCAAGTGAACAAACGTTCATAATATCTGAAATTTAACAGATTGGCTTCTAAGTACGTAACACAAGTAAAACATGCAGAACTAATGATGATGTCAGAATAACGTGCATGTAAAACATTTTTTCCTCAACTCTAATATGTTTTAACAAAAATATCGTTTATCACTCAAAATAATGGAAGGAACCACTTTATTCTTCCTTCCAACGTACTCTCAATTAACCCGTCGGGCATATTTCTGTTTCTATCTGGATATCTCTTTCCATTTCCATTACTGTACTCTCAACATCACTGACTGTGTCAAATCTGAACTTTGACTTTGGCTACAAATTCAATTTAATGGAACTGTGACAATGATTGATTTGACTGACTCAAAGACCTTGGCTCACAAGACTCGTCTGGCAGATTCTATAATAACAACAAACTTTTGTTTCTTTGGCGACTTGCACTTTCTTTCTGCTTACTCCTTGGGTTGTTCGGAGAATTTGGATTGTAGGTCTCTCTTTTGCTCTCCAACATTTCTTCCTTTAAACAAACATTCAACCGACTCATCAATCCTCAATGGAAATGCAAAAACTCTTCATCTCTTTGCAACAACTCTCAACACATAGTTCTCTTCATCACCATGACCTTCTGACTAACTTTTAGTTTCATGGTTCATATGTCCAGCTAATCTTCATTTTGTCTTGGCTTTACTCTTACATTGCAATTGGCGTCAGGCCAGAAGAATGTCAGAACCCTAACTCATAAGGTTAGTGATTTCTTTACCTTGTGTCAGAGAGAATCATGGTTTGTATAATCAAGTTGTCACAAAGAAAATACTTGTACAAAAGCAAAAATCAGCTGGAAAGTTGGATGGAGAAATGGCAAATGGAGTTTAATCCAGACGAGTGCGAGGTTATGCATTTTAGGAGGTCAAATGCAAGAGGAACGTATACTGTAAAATGTTTGGAGCATTGATATGCAGAGACATATTGGAGTCCAAGTCCAGAGCTCTTTACAATTGGCAACTCAAGTGGATAAGGAAAAAGAGGCTTATGGCATGGTTGCCTTCATCAGTCGGGGCACTGAGTTCAAGAGTTAGCAAGTCATGCTGCAACTGAATAAGACTTTGGTCAGGCCACATTTGGAGAATTGTGCACAGTTCTGGTAGTTGCACTACAGGAAGGATGTGGAGGCTTTGAAGAGGGTGTAGAAGAGATTTACCAGAATATCACCTGGATGGAGTGTAGCAGCCGAAACGAGACATTGGATAAACCTGGATAGTCTTCACTAGAGTGTTGGAGGTTGAAGGGCGACCCGATAAAAATGTATAAAATTATGAGAGGCATGGATAGGGTAGATAATCGGAGTCTCCTCCCAGGATGGAAATGTCAAATACAAGGGGGCATTGGTTTAAGGTGAGAGGGGCAAAGTTTTGTTTTACTCAGAGGGTAGTGGGTGCCTATAACATGCTGCCAGGGAGGTGGTAGGAGCAGATGGGATAGCAAAGTTTAAGAGGTATTTAGAAATATACATGTCCAGGCAAATGGGATTAGATTAGAATTGCATTATGGTTGGCACAGGCATGGTGGTAGGCTGAAGGGCTCGTTCCTGTGCTGTACTGTTGTATGCACTAAAAGATCGGTTCACAATCTGTGCAACTCTTTCTGCACCACCATTTGATACTGAACGATGTCATGGTGTTAGAGTATTACACAGCAATCTATCAACTATTGGACACAGACCATAGATGATTATCTGACACCAACACCCAGGGAACCCAACTCCTCAAAACCTGCATAGGTTTGGCACTCGCAATATTGGGCACAGACTCAACACATATCCACTTGCTTTAGCTATTGGCCAAAATAAAGGGCTCTTTCCTTCCTACTTCAAAGGAATCAACAGACATTAATTGCTGGGTTTTTTTTCTGTGTTTGGAATTGAAATCAAAGAAACCACGGTTGGATCATTTCTCATTCTGGAAAAAAACTTCACAATATTAAACCAACACTTCAACATCTCCAACTCTCTTTGGATACCAAAAATAGTTTCTTGTTACTGCTTTTGCAGACTATCCCTGTGTGCTCTTGATGAAGTCCTTCCTACAATCTCTCTCCAAATCTTGGTGGAATAAAGACTGTTCAACCTCAGAGGTGACAGCTTTGATCTATATTCAATTCATTTGTGTGGGTGAAATACTCCTGGAATTTCTCATCATCACACACTTTATGTCACCCATTCATAACTGAGCACCTGGCCCCATAATCATGTGAATTGTCCCCAGATTTCTTTAGCAGACACTGAAATGTCATTCACGTATGCAGAGTCATTCACAGGTAGCGCAATAGTTAGAAATGAATTAGTCTTCATGGGAAATCTTGAAAGAAGATCTGCACTTGTATGATCTGCTGACGAATGACATTTAATCTCATACTGATGGACCATCAAAATCAACATCCCATCTCTGATGCTGCTGCTAGGAATACCACTCCCTTCTTGGAGCCGACTTTGGTTACAAAGGCTTCGTGGTCAGTTACCTAAGGGAACTTCCGACCATCTATGTACTGAACTCAGTAACACAATACATGATTGGTAATGCTCCTTTCTCAACCTGCTAATGATTTTGCATTGACACTGCTTTAAGATGCTAAGCTCCAGGCTTCTTCACACCACTTCTATTCTTTGGAATCACAATACACCTAACCCTTGTGACAAGGAGTCTTACATAAAGATAATTTTTCTCTGAGATCATAGTGGGTCAAAACAGCATCACTACCTGTTCAGGAACAAATTACTGCAGATGCTGGAATCTGTAATGAAAACAACAAATAATGGAGTTCACAGTGGGTCAGGCAGCGTCCATGGAGAGGGAGCAAGTTAACATTTCGCGACTGTTCATCAGAGCTGGAAACATGGCTGTGAAAGCGAGATTTGGCAAACACCTTGTCAAGCACCAGCGGTGAAATTGGAGATTAACGAAGATGTACACGGTGAAAGAGTCAACTGGAATTCCTGTTGTAGGGAAGAACCAAAACTTCTTCAGGGTAGGCGTTCCTCAAGGGGACATGACAGTCGATTAAACAAAATGTAGGAATAAGTTATTGCAGATGTGGGAACCTGTACTGAAAACAACAAATGCTAGAGATCACAGCAGGTCAGACAGCATCCATGTATAGAGAAAGCTAATGTTTTGAGTCTAGATGACTCTTCATCAGAACTAGCTCTTCATCATGTATTAGTTAAGTTGGAGATGAAATTCAAGTAAGAGAACTTTCATAGGAATTGTTGTATATGTTCTTCCTTATTCTTTGGCCTCTGCTTTCAAAATTCTCTCAACATTCTCCTGCATGGGTGAATTACATCACCATCTATTTGATGACTCAGGTATAGTACACATGACCAACAAAGTGACTTGAGCTTTTTATCTTTGATCTCTTCCTTTTGACATCATCTAAAACTTCCCTCAATCTTTCTAATTAGCAGTAAAATACGAAGAGCTTGAAGGTCATCTAAGCAGCAAACATCGTTCATCCCTGAGGCACTCTTGCTCTTGTCAGTCAACTCTAAATGAAAATACCAAACCTTGCTTATTGAATGCTATTACATTGGTTATGTGAGAGAATAAATCTGTGCTTGTAGGCAGTGTCTAAGTAGTTTGACTTTGGTCTTTTGAAGCCTGATTTTATCATTTGATCCTCCTTGCTCAAAGAAGTTCTCTTAGCATTTGCTCAATGTCAGACATACCTCTTATTAATCCTTGTTGTAACTAACGCAACCTAGTTTAACTGCATCCTCTAAAGTCAATCCCTTCTCCTCAGGGAGACTTCCAACTGTCCTGGGTCGGCTAGTAGCTAGTCATAGCATTAGGGTGGTTGGGATAATCTATTCCAATATGACCTAACATTGCAATACTGTGAGTGGAAATAACTACGCAGCTTCACACTGTTATTATACACAGGAATGGGATCCAAAACTTTCTTGTCCTGTCTGTTCAAGACAGCAGCCGCTTTTGCAGCTATATCAAGAATGAAAAATGTCATCAGTTCAAAGTTTGTGCGAAGATTTGTAGCTCGGGTGCTCGTTGTTGTGGTTCTGTTCACTGAGCTGGGAATTTGTGTTGCAGACGTTTCGTCCCCTGTTTAGCTGACATCCTCAGTGCTTAGGCACCCAAGTATTGAGGATATCACCTAGACAGGGGATGAAATGTCTGCAACACAAATTCCCAGCTCAGCGAACAGAACCACAACAATGTCATCAGTCTCTGAATTTCATTTTTACTGTTGGCAATGGAATCAAGCCGTAAGCACCTTTACTCTCAACTTCAGTGTACTATTTTCCTTGCTCTCTGACTGTGGAAAATTGTCTTCCTGCTCAATATCAAAGGTTCCCTTTCCTACATCTATCATACAGGAGTTTGAGGATTTCCAGACTCCTAAACTAGCTTTACATCTACTGCAACATCATTGATGTGACTGTGATCTGGACCTTTACCACGAACTGCAGCATTGCTGGTCTGCACTCCTCCTTCATGCCATCTAGCTACTACTGCAAGATATTTCTGCAGCTGGTACTTCATTCTATTATGAGATGTTGCCAATAATCCTTCTTGTAATTCTAGTCAATGGGACTTAGTAATATTAGTGGTGAAGGATTAACTGCAGCAAAAGAGGCATGACCTTAAGCAACAAGCAGGCATACAAGATAACAGGTTACATTTGCTCAGACTATGGAATACACTCTATCGTAGATTCTGATATTGTTGGGATTACATAAATATATTTATTGACTGTGAAAAGCTGGAAGATATTGAATGACTTGGGCATGTTCTGGCTTGAACAGGATTTTATTTTAAAATAGAGTGAAAAAGAAATTATGGCTTCTTGAAAATGAGGTCAACAATATAATGTGGGCTGTGGTCTACCTGCTAATTGCAGAGAATGATGTAACTTTGTAAAAACAGCCATGCAAAGCTCTTTGGGAGATAAGAAATTGAGCTTATTGCTCGAAATTGCTAGAAAACCTGGCATGGAAGACACAAAGGGACCTACATGTTAACAGTTATCTAGCAATTACCTCTGATATTTATGTTTTATAAAACCTACAAAGTTAGAAGGAAGAATGCTTCCAAAGCTTGTAGTAAAGCTACAAGTCTCTCTCTGTCTCTCCCTGTCTTGGTTGAAGTAATTGGAAACTTGATAATGTTTCCAAGTCCCAGTATTGTGACTATCTGTAAACGCCGAGAAGCTGAACCATGACCACTTTCTAAACTCTTCGAAATGCTTGGATTTCCATCCAATCCAAAGCTTGCTTGGAAAATCTTTCATCTATCTTTGGCTGTCAGCAAATTCAATTGAGTCAACACGAAATCAGTAGACTATGACAATTCATCAAATTCCATCTTTTTCTTTCAGATCATTGACCAATAATGACAATAACTGAGTGTTTGTCAGTTCTAAAACATTAACTGCACTAAGTCTTTGCTATCTTTTGCATTGTAAGGGTATGCATATGTTGGAATTTAAAGGACATTGTTTGAAATTTGGATTATAGGTCAGAAGTTAACCAGTTTTGTCACTTGCTTTTAGAAAAGAGTCTTGTTTTGCAATAAGTGGATTATTTTGGAACTAAATTCCCCTGGCTTCTGGAACTGCTCGGACGCCATTAGCAATGCGGCTGGTGCAGCTGCCACCCCCACGCTAATTCAAGAAACCTTGAGCAAGTCTACTTCATTCGGGATAGCCTTACACAAGTGAAATAACTGTACATTTCAGTGATGGAAACAAATATTTATACTAACGATGCAACATGTGATAGACCTTGATTATCACTGCATTCCTCCCATCAATGTCAAAACCATATCCAGGCTAACTGAAGTTCACGGCATTAGCATGAGAGGTAAGAACACAAGACTGAAACAAGTACAACAGAAAACTAGAAATGACAAACTCCTCCCAGAGACCAACACATATATGACATATGAGTGCAGGTTCATAGCTCCTTAAAAGTAGAGTCAGAGGTAGATGGGATAGTGAAGAAACCTTTGGTATGCCTTCCCTTATTGGTCAGAATATTGAGTACAGGAGCTGGGAGGTCATGTTGTGGCTGTACAGGACATTGGTTAGGCCACTGTTGGAATATTGCATACAATTCTGATCTCCTTCCTATCAGAAAGATGTTGTGAAACTTGAAAGGGTTCAGAAAAGATTTACAAGGATGTTGCAGGGTAGGAGGATTTGAGCTATAGGGAGAGGCTGAACAGGCTGGGGCTGTTTTCGCTGGAGCGTCGGTGGCTGAGGGGTGACCTTATAAAGGTTCACAAAATTATGAGGGGCATGAATAGGATAAATAGACAAAGTCTTTTCCCTGGGGTGGGGGAATCCAGAACTAGAGGGCATAGGTTTATGGTGAGAGGGGAAAGATATAAAAGAGACCTAAGAGGCAACTTTTTCACGCAGAGGGAGGTATGTGTATGGAATGAGCTGCCAGAGGAAATGGTGGAGGCTGGTACAATTGCAACATTTAAGAAGCATTTAGATGGGTATATGAATAGGAAGGGTTTGGAGGGATATGGGCCGGGTGTTGGCTGGTGGGACTAGATTGGGTTGGGATATCTGGTCGGCATGGACGGGTTGGACCGAAGGGTCTGTTTCCGTGCTGTACATCTCTATGACTCTATATGATCGACCTCCCAACACTTTGACTGGGAATGGGAGCATTTATATAGTTGGTGGCTTCCATGACAATGGTAGTGTCTACATTTCCAACTCTGCCATTGTGAGCTGTGCATGGTAAAATAGGGCTGAGTCAGCATGGCTTCATCGAGGGAAAGTTATGCCTGACAAATCCGTTGGAATAGTGTGAGGAGTTAACAAGCTAGCTAGACAAAGAGATCCAGTCGAAGTGATCAGTTTTGAATACAGTAGGCAGTTTGGGACCCCTAAGGAAGTCTATGCTGATCTTGGAGGGCATTCAGAGGAGGTTTACCACAATGATTTTTTTGGGATGAAGAGTCTGTCACATGAGCAGCGGTTGAGAACTCTGCGTCTGTACTCTACGGGGTTTAGAAGGATCTCACTTAAAATTACAGATTACAGAGTGGCCTGGAGCAAGTCAATGTGGAGAAGATGTTTCCCTAATAGGGGAGACTAGAACTCAAAGGATCACATTCCTGTATATAATAACAGTGTGAAGCAGCATAGTTATTTCTACCATCAGTATTGCAATGCTGGGTCATATTAGAATAGATTGTCCTGAAGAAATAATAATAACTAATAATAACAACAACAACATAACTTAATAACATTCTTCATATTTTTTAAACAAGACCTTTTTCAAAACCAAAATCAAAGAGTTTCAATCCTTTCCAATATTTTAATTTCTCAAATGAAATGCAAAAGAATATTCTACCCCATACTTGTCACCACCTTTCTGTTGTAGACTGTACAAAGCCAAGCCAACACAGGTAGATAGCTCTCAGTTAACCAACTTTACTTCGATCTCCAAAGCAGAGAGGGGGCAGCAGAGGTAGTCGAACAAAATGCTCAGATCTTACAATGTGCGACAAGTATTGAAAATCATGAAGGGTTTTAGTAGAGCAAATCAGGAGGAACAGTTTTTAGTGACAGAAGGGCTGACTCCCAGAGGACACAAATATAAGGTAATTAGCTAGAAAGCCCAAGGGAGAAATGAGGAGTTTTTAAAATTATGGAGAGAATTTCAAAAGGTCTGGAGTGCACTCCAAAAAGACTAGGAGAAACAGATATTGCAGTAACTTTGAAAGGGGATTGGATCCATATTTGAAGGGGACATATATTTTGGGTAGAGTTGAACTACCTGGATAAAGCTTTATCTCAAAGCCAGTTCAGGCACAAAGGATCAAAAGGTCTCATGCTGCTCTGTATCAAATTACGGAGGCAAGAAAGGAAATAAAGCATTTACATTTGTACAATTCTTTTTGAGGCATCAGCTAATGATTGAAGTGTGGACCCTTTTGTTTGCCTGACTTTGGAGAAAGGATGGTGGCATAGGTTGTTGGTGTCATGTGGGGTTAGCGGAGAGCTTCTTAAAATTGCTACGCTCTAAAAATAGCTCTCAAGTCTGGCCAAGAAAGCACTACTACTACAGATCAAACACTAAGCATTCCCAGGTTGTATGCTGGTGAAATTGGTGAATTTTACACCGTTCCTTACTTAAAATGAAGAAAAACATATTCAGCTTGAGGCTGAAGTGTTGAGTGCCAGACAATGTGTCAATAAAGGTGTTTGGAAGGTCTGATGTATTGCCAGAATGTGAGCTGTGCATCACAAACCCAGTAATGGGGATAGCAAAGGGAGAAAAATGGATTCTGTGTTAAAGATCTACAATAGACTGTATGAGGGCCAAATAAAAAGAGGTTTATTATCTACTTATATTGTCCTTACAGCTTCTTTAGAGCAATTTGGAACGAAGAATTCAGAGACATAACCACGGGAAACCAAAAACAGACTGGAAACTGAAACAGAAAGCAAACGCGGACACTGCCATCTCCTGGTGACAGATGACACAAAAACATCCACACAAGTCACAGTCTCCACGTCAACTCAAGGTGAACAGTCCTAAAATAAACAGCCAACAGAACTTGTCGATCCTGGCAAATCAGTTTTCAGCAGATGAGGGTTATTTCTGGATCGACATTCAAGAACTTGTATCTTTCCTCCAAGCAGTATGCACTTGTGAGAGCTGCTTTGCTGAGAGAATTATTTTCTGCCTTTAAGTGATACTAAAAGCTAAGCGATCGGATGTTTCTGTCAGGAGAGATAAAGAGCTTTTTACTCAGCTCATTACTGGCTTGTAGGGGCTTCATAACTCTTGAACAGAAACATACAAGCACGGCTGCACTTGCAATTAGAATTAGGTTTACCAACCCCAGGCATTTAAAAATATGAAAATAGGGTGACGAGATATCTGAGAATTATTACCACTGGTCATCTGACTAGCAGACTGCCTTCATACATCACCCTGGAAATCCCAAATTACTGGAAGTACTTTGGACATTATCCAGGATCTTATGGCATCAGCCGACTCAAGACCTCAGGAGAAAAAAAGTAGTCAGGAGACACCAACAAACTACTATGATTTATTACACAGCAGAAGTAATGCATTCTGCTTTACAAGTCTCCTGGCAGTCAAGGGGAGCAACTGCATCTATTAGCAACATGCTGCCCCATGTAAATCTCTGTATTATTCATAAGGCGACCATTTGACCACTGCAGTGTTAATAAATTATGAAAACTGCATATTCCATTCTCATTTAAAACATGCAACTCGACATGCGGTCATACATCATGGGTGTGCACAGCAATTACGGGACAAGGAATGGTGTCACTTCCACAGAAAGCCATTTGTTTGGATATGACACCGATGCTTCTGATTAACAAAACAAAATGGACCAAGTGATAGCAAGGCATCAAAATAAAGAAAAAAGGAACACATTGCTTTCTGATATCCTACTTTGCTAAAGTGTAGGAACATAAGAAGAGAAGCCTCCTGGTCTCCTTTATAACCAAAACGTGAGATTCAGATCCAATAAACACAATGACTGATCACTCATTTCATGTCATAGAGTCAGAGTTTTTACAGCATGGGAAGAGACCCTTTGGCCCATCATTTCATGCTAGTCATCAAACATATATCTATTCTGAATTGCCTTTAACTGACATTCGGACAGCAGCTTTTTGAAATAACATCCTGACAATCCATCTCTGTGACCAAGCTTGTATCTAAGTGACTTAGAAGGCTCAGTGTCTGCCTTTGTTTTGTAATGCTCCTGTGAAACCAGGTGTGATACTCTATATGATTCAAGATGCAATAAAAACATAGGTTTTTGTCGTTGTATGCAACTTTGCAACATTTGGCCTGTTGCTTTGGATGTTGTGGCATTTCAAGCGTTCACTGAAATGTCTTGAGGGTTCCTTTGTTTACCATCCTTTTGGAAATTAAGTTGCACATACCTACAGAAAAGTTTCTCCCTATCTACCTTGTCTTCATGTACCTCAGTCAAGACCCCCTTCAGCCTTCTCTGCTCTAAGGGAAAAAATACTTAGATTAACTTGTTTCTCCCCATAGCTGAATCATTCTAACCCAGACACCCTCTTGAGTGCAATCACAACATTCCTATAGAACTTGCACAGTGTGGAGCTTCTAATTCTGCTCTGCTTTTGTAATCATTCTCAACAGTCAATCAAATATGTACAGAGCTACTCGATTTCACAAGAAAATGTCAAATATTCTTTTGCTTTAACTGTCTTATTTTTAGGAAAAGCACCAGTTCAAGCTTCAAACACAAAACTTCAGTTGTTCATTGTCACTTAATGAATATGGCGCTTAGCCATAGAGTCATATAGCAGGGAAACAGACCCTCCAGTCCAACCAGTTCATGTCGACCATAATCTCAAATTGAATTTATCCCATCTGCCTGTGCTTGATTCATATGTCTCCAGACATTTCTTATTCATGTACTTATCCAAATGTCTTTTAAGTGTTGTAACTGTACCCGTTTCCACCAATTCCTGTAGTTTATTCCACATACAAACCACTCTCTGTATAAAAATGTTGCCCCTCATGCCTTTTTTAAAATCTTTCTCCTCACACCTCAAACCTTTGCCCTCTAGTGTTGAATTCCCCTACCCTGGGGAAAATACCTTGACTATTCACCTTATCTATGCCACTCATGATTTCATAAAACTCTATAAGGTCACCACTCAACGTCCTATGCTCCAGTGAAAAAAAGTGCCAGCCTATTCAGCATCTCCTTATGACTCAAACTTCTGCACCTAACAATAAAACGTTATGTTTATATAGCACCTATAGTAAAATAAAATGTTGCAAGGCATTTCACAGAAGTATTACAAAACAAAGGCAGACACCGAGCATTATAGGTCATTTGGATAAAAACTTAGTTACACAGTTGAATTCTCAGGATGTCACTTCAAGAAGAATAGCAAGCTGTTTTCCGATTGTCAGTTAAAGGCAGTTTAGTTTAGGACTTGAAGGAGAATGAGGGAGAGCACAGAGACTGGTGGTCCCTCCCTTGCAATACACAAAGCACAAAAAGTTCCCAAAATATTTTTCTAGCCTGAAGTGTGAAATTTGAATGATGTTAGGTTTGCTCTCTTTAATAAATGCAATAACTCATTTTATAAACCAGCAATGTTAAGTTTGGAACCAAATAAATCAAGTATTTAAATTAGGATTTTTTTTGAAGGAAAGTTAGATTAGTTTTTACTGTGTTACTGTAGGGGTTTACTTGAAATTACTACTGACTCTTGCTAGTGGTCTCAATACAATGCTGAAGCAACTTTAAAGTGCTAGGTCCTGAATCAAGGAGCTTCTGCCATCTGCTGGTAAAACTGGAGCATCAAACTGAATTCAGCCTTCTTCAAATAGCCTTTTCCTGATAACATGTTGCCAGTAATGAGTGGATCATTCAAAGTCATGCTTTTCTTTCATGTGCTTTCTTGCTTTTTAATTAAAAGTGAAGTCAAAATAAACTAGCTGTGTGACTAGACAGACATATGTATGTTGGATCCTTCCACTCAAAGATCCATTGGTGTGGTCTACCAGTTTCCAATATTCTTCCTATGAATACCATGATGCTGACTGAAAGTTTCTTTCACACCAGGGAACGGAATTTCACAGAATTCATTTGCAAACATGGATGTGGAAGTGGCAATATTGCTCACTGAAGTCAACAACTCACAACGGACAGTGCCAACATGACCTTGCACCTGATGTTAATGCAATTCACGATTCATTAAATCCAGTAATTTATTGGTAGCATCTAGCACACCGGACTTAATTGTAGATCGATTGATTTTGCTCCATTTGCTTGCACTTAACTGATTCATTGATTTTGTACTGTTGTTTTAATGTAGCTGTTTTACTCGAATAGGAGAACAGACTCACTTTAGGTAGTTCAGCTCTTCAGCAAGATGGGAGTCAATTGTCGCGACTGTATCTTTTCAAAACTAATTATCTTCCTGACTTAATTGTGTTGTTATTAGACATAGGTTTCCAGTGCCTGACCCTACAAATCATTAGAAGCAGGACTGTGAACCAGGAATTACTTAGAAAAGAAGGTTGGCTTTAACCACCACAGCTGGCCAGAGTAACTAGACTGTCCATGATGGGAGCTTGGCTTCACCAAGGTCTTGACACAGAGTGAGTGGAAAAGGCTGAAGATAAAAGTAAAGCTCAAGAAGGCAGTCACCACCTCATCTATCATGCACTGACCAACACACTGCGGGTCTTGGATTTTTATGTTAAAATGCAGTTTCTGCCTTATACTGTTAATGGTTCACAAAGGAGAATCAGTCCATCATTTCCAGGGGTTCATGAAGGAGGTGAGTACACAAATGAGAGGAAGCTGTTGCAGGTGGGTGCTGGTCTGGAGCAGTGTGCAGTACAATGTGGGCTGGCTGACTCTCAGTGAGGTGCACTGAGAAGAGCACAGAGTTTGTCAGGTCGATCTACAATTACTAAAGGCCAATGATGGGGAGAGTAGCTGGGCTCATCCTGCTCAGCAAAGAGAGGAAAATTTTGTTTGAAAAAGTACTTGCAAGTGTATTAAATAGTGTTTTCAATTGACAATAACAGTCATGGATGGCTGGGGTGTTATCACATGATTATTAAGCCATCCAAAAAATGATGCTTTAAACACTGCTTTCGGAGCCAATCCACCAGGGAAGGATTCTTGCTGTCCATACCCAGACTCATTCATATGTGACATACCAACTTAGCTGTCTCTTAACTGCCCTCCAAAGGTTAAGCCTGTTACCAGGAATACAAGAAACTATCTGTGCAAGGGGAATATATGCCAACTTTTTACTTAACGTCTGCACTCTAAGAACTTTTCTTTTAAATGTTGAAGTGAAAGCAACCAGACTGTCAGCTGTTTGATCGTAGAATACATTATTATCCAACCCCATATTGCTGTTGGTCACTTCTTTACAGCTGAGACTTGTATGTCAACTATTACAAAAATTAATGTTTAGACACAGCACCTAGTTATTGAGTCACACAGCTCGGAAACAGCCCTTTTGGCCCATGTTGACCAGGTTTCCCAAACTGAACTAGTCTCATTTGCCTCCATTTGGTACATAGGCCTCTAAACCTTTCCTATTTATGTACCTGTGCATAAGTCTTTCAAATCTTGTATTTGTACCTGTCTCTACCATTTCCTCTGGCAGGTCATTCCATATACACACCACCCTCTGCATGAAAAAGTTGCCCCTTGGGTCCCTTTTAAATCTTTCCTCTCACCTGTGAGTGGCACATTGGCTCAGTGGTTAGCACAGCACCGGGGATGCAAGTTTGATTCCACCCATGGAAGACTGTGTGGTGTTTACACATTCTCCCTGTGTCTGCGTGGGTTTTCTCCAGGTGTTCCAGTTTCCTCCAAAGATGTGCAGGTTTGGTGGATTGGCCATGCTAAATTGCTCAAGGGTGTGCAGACTAGGTGGGTTAGCCATGGAAAATGACGGGTTAGAGAGATTGGATTGGGGGATGGTGCTGGATGGAGTGCCCTTCTGAGGGTCAGTGTGGACTTGATAGGCCAAATGGCCTGCTTCCACAAATCTTAATTGGTGAAAGGTTATGGGGGTAAGGCAGGAAAATGAGAGTGATTAACATATCAGCCATAATCAAGTGGTGAAGCAGACTCAATGGGTCGAATGGCCTAATTCTGCTCCTATATCTTATGAATTTGATTTAATATTGGCACATGTACTGTGATGCAGTGAAAAGTATTGTTCTGTGTGCTAACCAGACAAATCATACCACACATGCGTACATCAGAATAAAAGGACAGAATGCAGAATATAATGTTACAGCCACAGGGAAGGTGCAGAGAAAGTTCAATCATAATATATGGTATGTCCGTTCACAGGTCTGATAAAGGCAGGAAAGGAGCTGTTCTTAAATATGTTGGTATTTGTTTTCAAAGTTTTGTATCTACTGCCCAATGGAAGAGGGTGGAAGAGAGTATAATCAGGCTGGGAGGGGTCTTTGAGATGTTGGCTGCTTTCCCGCGACAGCAGGAAGTGGAGACAATGAATGGAAGGTTGGTTTTCATGACGGACTGGGCTACATTCACAACTCTAATTTCTTGCAGTCTTGGGCAGAGCAGTTACCATATCAAACTGTGATATATCTGGATAGGATGCTTTCTACAGTGCATCAATAAAAATTAATAAGGGTCATTATGGACAGCCAAATTTCCTTAGCCTTCTGAGGAAGTAGAAGCATTAGTTCTTGACTGTAGCATAAATGTGGATGGACCAGGATGGATTGTTAGTGATATTTACTCCTAGGAACTTGAAGCTCTTGACCACCTCCACCTCCACACCATCGAAACAGATAGGGGCATGCCCTCCACTCTAAAGTCAATGACCAGCTCCTTCAATTTGCTTACATTGAGGAAGAGATTGTTGTGTTTACACTAAGCTTTTTGCAAGGTTTGTGAAGGTTTGTAGCTCAGGTTGAGGTTTAGGGTGTAGGTTTGCTCGCTGAGCTGTAGGTTTGATATCCAGACGTTTCATTACTTGGCTAGGTAACATCATCAGTGGCGACCTCCAAGTGAAGCAAAGCTGTTGTCTCCTGCTTTCTATTTATATCTTTCTCCTGGATGGGGTTCCTGGGGTTTGTGGTGATGTCATTTCCTGTTCATTTTCTGAGGGGTTGATAGATGGTATCTAGATCTATGTGTTTGTTTATGGCGTTGTGGTTGGAGTGCCAGGCCTCTAGGAAATCTCTGGCATGTCTTTGCTTAGCCAGTCCCAGGATAGATGTGTTGTTCCCAGTCGAAATGGTGGTTTTTTTCATCCGTGTGTAGGGCTACGAGGGAGAGAGGGTCGTGTCTTTTTGTGGCTAGCTGGTGTTCGTGTATCCTGGTGGCTAACTATCTTCCTGTTTGTCCTCTGGATTCAAATCCTATCAAATTGGGAAAAATGCCACAACTTGAGACACAACAGCCTTCTTTCTCTCCTGCTATTATCACCCAGCGGGCAAGACATATTTGTGGAGCTGTGGCTCTTTTTTATTCGGGCAGCATTACGTGGGGAAGGAATGAAATTAATCCCATCATATACACATGCCATGATTTTCCTCAATGAGATAGGTGACCTGGAATCCCAAATCAGAATGCAATAGCTTGATTTGTGTGTTTGGGAAGACTGTGTAAGTTTCTCTGTTTGATGTGTGCAGGGTAGATTGTCATCTGCAGCTGCTTGCTGAAAGCTGGACCAGATATGTGTACAGAACATGCTTGGCTTCCATCCTGTATGACATCCTTACCTCAACATGAGGGCAGGGATTGATCCCAACATGCTTGAAGCACAACATCCAAGAAAGTTCTTCAAACTAACATGTTAAACACAGACGAGGGCTCGCAGTTAATTGGAAAGCTGCATAAGTGTAGCAATATGTATAATCAGTGGCTCAGTTCAGGTACTATGCATATACACATACATAGAGCTGTGCTCTGAATGGATTCCCCATCTGGTGACATCTTCTAAAAAGATATTGCCATTCTATGCCTGTAGTTAGATCTGAAGTACTATGCATACTATGCCCTGATCCAGTCTCCACCTGACACTTTCCCATTCCTTCTCAGCTTCCTGTTAAATCCTCCACATGAACAAAAGCCTTCTCAAACTCATGGTCAGATGATGACTGGTGCCCCACCCCATTTCAACATTGTGTTTGTCGAGTTCTGTGAGTTCATGCATTCTTGCATACAGTTTATTAGCTGTATTCTGGGATTTTATTCTTCTAAAATGCTGGATCCGGAAATCTGAAGGGTCACGGTGTCTATACTGACTCTTTGAAAAAACCAGTCCAATCTGGTCTTTCCCTGCAGCTCTGTACTTTATTATTCCCCTCCGAAAACCTTTCAGGTCCACTAAAAGATATTCCTCAAGTCTGGATTATGCTCCTGCCTCCAAGCAGCGGGTGCGGAGATCTTCATCCACTTTTTGATGACCTCTATTCAAAAGAACTCCTGGCCACTGGATAGCCTGCCACATTCTAACTCCTTTTACTTCAGTTCTCTGTTACCCATTGACAGTGAGTTCTGTTCACCCATCATTTCCCCTTCTCGTTGACCTCATGACCAAGCCAAATCTTTATCTTAAAAGTCTCTGACGTGTTTTCAAGCTCATTTATGGTCTCATCATACACTGTTTCTGTGATCTCGTAGTCTCTCAGCCTTTTGAAAAATCTGTGTTCCTCCAATACTAGTTTCTTGAGCATCATCAATTATAACTGTTCCACGGGTGATCAGTTCTCTTGCTCTGGGATTGCCTCCCTAAATCCTTCCATCTCTTTCCTCTTGTCTTATGTTTCTCCGTGCTTACCTCTTTGGCAATTGTTCATCCACTGTCCCCAGTACAGCTTTACACAGCTTGGTTTTAAAAGTTTTGCTTTATAAAACAAGTGTGAACTGTGGATCTGAAGGAGGGTCACTGGACTCAATCATAGAATCATAGATTTGTAAAGCATAGAAACAAGCCCTTCGCTCCAATTCACCCACGCCCATCAGATATCCTAAATTAATCTAGTCCCATTTGCCAGCATTTGACCCATATCCCTCTGAACCCCTCCTATTCATATACACAGCCAGATAGCTTTTGAATGTTGTAATTGTACCAGCCTCCACCTCTTCCTGTGGTTGCTCATTCCACCACCCTCCGCATGAAGAAGTTGCCCCTCAGGTTCCTTATATACCTTTCCCCTCTCACATTAAGCTATGCTCTGTAGTTTTAGACTTCTCTACCCTGGAAAAAGAGCTTGGCTATTCACCTTTTGCATGCACTTTTTAATTGTATAAACCTCTATTAGGTCACCTCACAAGTCTCCGATGCTCTAGGGAAAATAGCCCCAGTCTATTCAGCCTCTCGCTATAGCTCAAACCCTCCAATCCTGGCAACATCCTTGTAAATCTTTTCTGAACTCTTTCAAGTTTAACAACATCTTTCCTGTAGTGAACACAGTGCTCTAATAGTGGCTTAACCTTAAAATATTAACTCTGTTTCTCTCTCTCCACAGATGCTGCCAGAACTGCTGAGTATCTGTTTTTGTTTGTGAAATACTTGGGTTGCTTTCTTATGTTCAAGTTGCTACGTAAACACAAGTTGTTGCTGGTGCTGTATGGGACAAACTTTACGGACATGAAAACCAGAGCGGAACCAACAATTTTTTTTTACGGCCAATGTAATATATATTTGTGCCAAGGCACTAATTCCCAAGGTGAAACTTTATCTTCTGGCAGAAGCTTGTATCTAGTGTGGATATTTGATTCATTGCTGCTATCAGTCACCCCATATGGACGAAGGAAGACCAGTTAAAGCTGATAAATGTTTCGTCTCCAGTATTGGTGACAACAGAAGGGTAGATTTTCTGATAGGGAGATTAGCAGGCACACTACCTTTTTATCAACTGCTATGTAAAGAAAACGCAAAACAATTTGTTTATAAATGTTGACAATAAAAAAATCGAGACCAATCACCAATCCAGTTAAAATTCCAGAGATCAAAACGTCAACAGGGACCAATCGTTTCAAAGCAGATGAACTGGGATTAGAAGAGAGAAATGTAAAATAATGTTTCAAATGGAGTCCCTTTCTTCAAATTGAAATTGGATGACAGACAAGGCTCATGTTAAATATTTGGGCTTCGAAATTCCAGAGTGCTTTATTCATCTCTTCCCACAACTTTGTCAGGTCCGTTAAAGGAACAGATTTGTCTTGTGCTGCCAAGAAGTGGCAGGCTGCTGTTCAAATGCGAGCACATTACAGTTCTTGCCAGTTGGAGTCTCCACCTAAATAGCAGGAAGATGATTCAGGGTCAAGGGCCAAATAGCAGTGCTCTCTAGCATTAAAATAGGCAGAGGTCATTTTGTTTAAGGTGACCTCAAAGACACTTGGAATGGTCAATAAATGCCAGCCTGACCAGTGGTTACAATTCTGTTAAGGACTATTACCATTTAAAAAGAAATCCGGATACCTCATTTTAACCACTGGAATAATGTTATGTTGTCTAACATTTCTAAAAGAATAAAAGAAAATCGCCACTATTAACTTGATAATATGGATTTTAATGATGTAGATTACACAATCTGGTTCATTTCCTAGGTCCTCCAAGAATTTTCTTCATTAATCTGCAAGTTATTTCCTTCTATAGGGTCATCTATAAGGATGCCACAACCCTCTGGAGAATTCACTTCAACGCTGCTATTCTCAGAAGTACCCTCCCAAGAGATGCCTCAATCTCTTGTTCTGGTTACTTTTCTAACACTTTAAAACATGTCTGCTGATTGCTTTCTTCTGCAACGAGACAGTATGCAGGTTCTCGAACAATCTTCAAATGTGGTAGTGTTCCAACTTCTGGTCAAACTTGAGATTAAGCCTCACCCACTCTCCATGCAATCAATAATGAAGTTAATGTTTTACTCTGTTTACAATGCAGGTCTGTCTAATCGTCATTCATTTTGGCTATTATTTCTGTGAACAGAAAACCACGTGGTCCAAACTGCAACTTAAAATCTCTCATAGCAAACAAAGGGCTTCCCACCAATCTCCACTATGGCATAGCCTACACTTGGCTTGGCTTCTAAGTGAATTAGCCATCAGTTACAATTTCTCTAACTCCGTAAGCCCACTTTGCTGTTTTACAGCTGACTCGAGTAGGCAATCAAATGGGTAACTTTATGAACTGCAGTTTCTTTAGTTGTTCTGGCAATAACTAAAAAGGTACCTTTCCTGCACAACAGAACTAAACATTACTTCTAACAGTAACATGAACGAGATATTCACAATACAGTGACATCATATCCTGACAACGAATCACAAGTTTGCACAATAGCTAAAAATATACACTTCCTTCGACAAATAGACTAGGAAAACGTAGATTTCCTTACATATTGTCTAAATATGACCCCAAAGAAGTTTGACCTAGTGTCAGAACTTGGCTTTGTCAGAGTTGTCTGTCAGACATGTCCAGTCGTGTAACACATTTCACTCACCAATGTAGCATGTCCTCCAACCAAACTTGCACAAAATCATGAATGTTATCACATTCTGGCATCTCTGAACTGTCTGGGACAAGCTGTGGTCAAGTTTTTCTTTCCCCCCCCAAGGATGTTCCATGTCTGCAGCTGTGTGCAGCTAGAGAAGGGAAGAAATCTTTCTGGGTGATGAGAATCTTAGATTTTGGTCTGCTCAGGCCGACAAACAAACCCTGTCACTGCGGACCAGACATCAAGGGTAGAATCTTTCCTGAGTCTTTCTTTAAATATTTAAAACCAAATGTTGCAAAATTCAGTTATCCTTTTCTCGCTCATTTCAAGATGATGACGAAACAATGATCATGAAATATCATTCAGGGAGGGCTGACTGTTTCAGAAGCACGGGGAGGCCTGGCATTAATGAGTTACTGCACATTTCACAGCATACATGTTCAATAACAAAGAGAAAGAAAATAAACTTGGGCATTCATACAGCATCTTTCATAACAACAGGAAATCTCAATGTGCTTTACAATCAGTTAAGTGCTTTGAAGGATTGTCACTGCTTTACTAAGAAACACAGCAGCCAATCAGCAGGTACCAAGCTCCCAACCCAGCATTGACAACTGGATTAGATTACAGTGTGGAAACAGGCCCTTCGGCCCAACAAGTTCACACCAACCTGCCGAAGCGCAACCCACCCATACCCCTACATTTACCCCTTACCTAACACTATGGGCAATTTAGCATGGCCAATTCACCTGACCTGCACATCTTTGGACGGTGGGAGGAAACCCACACAGACACGGGGAGAACGTGCAAACTCCACACAGTCAGTCGCCTGAGGCGGGAATTGAACCTGGGTCTCAGGCGCTGTGAGGCAGCAATGCTAACCACTGTGCCACCATGCCGCCCACGGCACGGATGGGAGGGCGAGCTGCGAGGAGGACACAGAAACACTTCAGTCTGATTTGGAAAGTTGAGTGAGTGATCAAATACATGGCAGATGAAGCATAATGTGGATAAATGTGAGGTTATTCATTTTGTTAGCAAAAATAGGGAGGCAGACTGTTACTATGGAAGATTTGAGTTATAAACAGAGGCTGCAAAGGCCGAGACATTTGTCACTAGAGCGTAGGAGGTCGACAGGCGACCTACAGAAGTTTATAAAATCATGTGAGGTATACTTAGGGTGAATGGTATGTTTTTTTTCCTAGGGTGGGGGGTGTCAAGACTGGGGGAGCACATTTTTAAGGGGAGAGGAGAGATTTAAAACAACACGTGAGGCAATTATTTTTTACACATGAGGGTGTTCGCATGTGGAATGAACTTCCTAAGGAAGTGGTGGATATGGGCACAGTTACAACATTTAAAAGACATTTGGATAAGTAGATGAATAGGAAAGGTTTGGAGGGATATGGAGCAGGACCAAGCAGATGGGACTAATTTAGGTTGGGATTATGTTTGGCATTGACTGGTTGGGCCAAATGGTCAGTTTCTATGCTGTGTGAATCTATGACTGATTGATTGGGAAAGGCAGAGGTATACCAGTTGCTGAACACAATCATGCAAATACAATAGGCGGTGAAGCAAATGTGTATGTTGGCCTTCATAGCGAGCTGGTTCAAGTACAGGATTGGGGATGTCTTACTGGAATTGTGCAGGAGAAAGTGAGGACTTCAGGTGCTGGAGATCAGAGTTGAAAATTGTGTTGCTGGAAAAGCACAACAAGTCAGGCAGCATCCGAGGAGCAGGAGAGTCAACTTTTTGGGCATATGCCCTTCAACATTCATAACTAAGGGCATATGCCGAAACATTGACTTGCCTGCTCCTCAGATGCTGACTAACCTGCTGTGCTTTCCTAGTGCCACACTTTTCGATGACTGAAATTGTAGTGCATCGATGTGAACACATTCGGAGTATAGTGTGCAGTTGTTGGTCTCCCTATCTGAGGAAAGATTTTCTGTCTACAGATGGAGTGCAATGAAGGTTGACCAGCTTGATTCATTGGATGGCAGGGCTGATGTACGAAGAAAGACTGAATCAATTAGGCTACATTCACAGGCATTTAGAAGAATGAAGGGGAATCTCTTAGAAACTTTAAAGAAATTTGTATTGGAGGTGGGGGGCATTGGGATAATCTTTAAAGAGTTGGAGCAGACTTGATGGGCCAAATTTCCTCTTTCTGCACTGTAGGAATTCTATGATAAGATGTGAACAGACCGACCTGATCCCAGACTGTGATCATGGAGACAGAAGGAATTGGGAAATGGGGAATGGAGTTTGTGGCAGGGACCAAAAGTTATGACTTCACTCTTCCCAATAACCAATGGATGGAAATTTCTATTCATTGCTCATTGAAAGTAAGGTAAAGAGTCTGATAATTTCGCAACAGAAAGAGACTGGGAGTTGAGGAAGGGTCAGGTGACATCAGGGTTTTTACAAATGCAGTGCAGCCTAGAGGTAGCATGTAGATGAAAAACAGAACAGGGTGACAGCAGGGATAGATCCTTGGGAGACAGATGTGATAGTGCGGAAGCCATTGCAAGTGATTCCCTGGTTATGATTAGCGAGATCAGAATGAAAGCAGCAATTCAGTAAATAAATAAATCTAAGGCTTTGATTTGACGGATAACTGTTGGCCAGAATGCCAGAGAACGATCCCAATTGCTTTCAAACAGTTCTATGAGATTATATCTGCTTACTCAAGGGGCAAATGCAGCATAAAACTTTCATCTGAAAGATGATCTGTCAGACAGTGCAGCATCCCTGCAAAACTGCAGAGGAAGCCTCCCCCAAACTGTGTCATCAAATCCCCAGAGTGGACTTGAACCTGTAGTCTTCTGACATGAAGCAAGAGTTTTATGCACTGAACCAAATGATGACCTCCTCCTGTGTGTTAAGTGCTACCATTGTTCAACTTCCACAGACAATTATTAAACAAGGATGGGTGGTGATGGAACGCGAAGGCTGGAGAATTACTATCAGCTCACAAAAGACATAGGTCAGGGACCAGTGGGCAAGCAGGGAGCCAGGGGGACCAAAGGTTGTGCTAAGTTTTATGGGGGTGTGGGGACTGAGGTAGACAGATGACTGGTTTATCTTCAAACTTGGGTCTATAAGATCGCCGAGGTAAAAACAATGACTGCAGATGCTGGGAAGCAAATACTGGATTAGTGGTGCTGGAAGAGCAGTACTGGTGCCAGCAGTTCAGGCAGCATCCAACGAGCAGCGAAATCAACGTTTCGGGCAAAAGCCCTTCATAAGGAATAAAGGCAGTGAGCCTGATCGCCGGTTCATCACAGAATATCCAGAGTTCAAGAACAAGACAAAAGGCTTTTTGTGAAGATGATGCCAGAATTCAACAATTTTGAGGGCCAGAGTTCAGAGGGATTCCTGACCCGACGTCTACATTCCACAAGACAGCCAAACAGCAAAAAGGAGCAAGAGTACTGAAGCGTAAATGAAGTCGTGCACCCAGGAACCTCCCTGTCCCTGCGACATAAACTGATAGTTTTTAAAGAAAAAAGCACTTTGAAGTCTCTCAAGTTGAAAATGTGAATCGCTTTATTAACTTTTATGAATTTCAGTCATGACCGGGATTATTGATGTTAATTCCAAAGGCGTGCTGCTGAGGTGATTTCCATGCTTGATCTTGCAGTTGTCACTATGGAAACAAACCCAGGACCTCGACCCAGTGAAAACAAATTAATTTGTAATTTTCAATGTGCACTTTTACTATTTCTTCCCCTCTGATCACCTCCTCCTTTTCCTCCTAACCAAATGCAACAACCCCTGGAGGCCTGTGACTAAATGTACAATGGATCCAGTCAGTCTTGAGCCCCACAGGCAAGTGTACTTGTAATTATGCCAAGAGGTACCAGGCAAAGAGTCAACATTGCATTGGGCAAGGGAAACACGCTGGTAAAATAGTGACTGACACCGCCTATAAAGGAGGCTTTCAGCGTCACTTTGCTGAGAAGGGCCTCATTAATCTTACAGTGAGCCAGTTGACAGCTGAGTGACAGGGACAAATTTTCTGCCGAAAGATGTTGTGCACGAGCAGAAACCTGGCTCAGGGCCATGGAGTCACAACTGGCCAGCCAAGCCCACGACGCATTAAAAAGCATTTCATCAGTCGAGCTGTGGCACTCACATGAGTGAGCAGGAGACTGTTGCTGGAGGGCCAATGTGGAGATCAGCCTGCACAACAGAGGCAATGGTGCTGAGGTTTTCCTCTGCTCAAGATTAGGAACATGAGGGAGTTTGGGTTTCTGCTGTCCGTTCTTTTTAAATAAGCAAGGCTTTAAACTACTCCTTACCCACCGTATTTATTAGTCAATGCGGATGCCAGTGATGCCATTTCATGTTATTGCAACAAATTATTTTGTTTCATCATCAAGTCGACAATAAATTGCGCATGCTTTCTTTTTGCATGATGCAGCACTCAATACCAAAGGAGCTCCCACTGACAAATACACGACGTATACAGAGGAACTTCAATTATCCAAATTTTGGATCATCTGAACAAGATCGCAAAGTTCCGAAAAACTGTGTTATTCGATTAGCTGAACAAAATACTCCCTGCCAGCGTCGTTCGGATAATCGAGGTTCCTCTGTACAAGAGTGGCCACATGAAAATGGTCAAGTGTCAAAAGGTCAGCGAGAGGTCACGGGCAAACACCAGTCCAATTAGGAGTCAGACATTCGATATGGAGCCTTCATTTACTTTCAGGATGTAAATGCAATCTATTTCCAGATGCTTAAGTAGATCCCAAAAAGGCTTTTACAACGAGAAGCTGGGGTGGATCATGCCTCAGCCCATTGGGAATTACAAATGGCCAAGACATGAGGGAACGAGATGAGCAGCTCTTGCAGTTTTCTGTGCGTCAGGAAACAATGGAACCAGAATAACTGCTTCATTTTCATGCATTCTCTTGGATAAACATAATCCAGGTTATTGATTCCTTACTGTAAAATACGATTGTTGCTCCTGGTCATTCGATATTTTTGTTTTGCAGAACTTTTTGTCACAACCCACTGTCATTGCAAGATAGGCCAAATTGACCATTCAACAGCCTAACCTCTGCAAGACTACAGCAACTTCCATTAGACCTGAGGACAGCTATAGAGTCATAGAGATGTACAGCATGGAAACATACCCTTCGATCCAACTCATCCATGCCGACCAGATAGCCTCAATAAATCTAGTTCCATTTGCCAGCATTTGGCCCATATTCCTCTAAACCCTTCCTATTCATATACCCATCCAGATGCCTTTTAAATGTTGTAATTGTACCAGTGTCTGCCACTTTCTCTTGCAGCTCATTCTACACATGTACCACCCTCTACAGGAAAAAGCTGCCCCTAGATCCCTTTTAAATCTTTCCCCTCTCACTTTAAACCTATGCCCTCTAGTTTTAAACTCACCCATCCCAGGGAAAAGACCTTGTCTTTTTGCCTATTTACCCTATCCATGCCCCTCGTGGTTTTATAAACCTCTATAAACTCACCCCTCAGCCTCTGACGCTCCAGGGAAAATAGTTCCAGCCTATTCAACCTCACCCTATAGCTCAAACCTTTCAATCCCGGCAACATGCTTGTCAATCTTTCCTGAACTTTTCAAGTTTCACAACATCTTTCCTATAGCAGGGAGACCAGAAAATACATGCAGTATTCCAATAGTGACCTAACCAATGCCCTGAACAGCCACAACGTGACCTCCCAACTCATATACTCAATGTACTGACCAATAAAGACAAGCATTCCAAATGCCTTCTTCACTATCCTATCTACCTGTGACTCCACTTTCAAGGAACAATGAACCTTCATGCCAATGTCTCTTTGTTCAGTAACACTCCCTAGGACCTTACCATTAAATGGTTAAATCCTGCCTTTTCAAAATGCAGCATGTCACATTTATCTAAATTGAACTCCATCTGCCATTCCTCAGCCCATTGGCCCAACTGATCAAGTTCTCCCTGTACTCTGAGGTTACCTTCTTCGCTGTCCATACATCTCCAATTTTGGTGTAATCTCCAAACTTGCTTTCCATACCTCCTATGTTCACATCCAAATTATTTATACAAGCGACGAAAAACAGCGGATCCACCACAGACTTGTGGCACACTATTGGTAACAGGCCTCCAGTCTGAAAATCAACCCTCCACCACCACCCTCTGTCTTCTACCTTCGTGCCAGTTCTGTATCCAAATAGATAGTCCTTCCTGTATTCCACATGATCTAACTTTACTAACCAATCTACCATCAGGAACCGAGTTGAAGATCTCACTGAGGTCCATACAGATCATGTCCACCGCTATGCCCTCATCAATCCTCTTCATTACTTCTTCAAAAAAAACTCAATTAAGTTAGTGTAACATGATTTCCAATGTACTAAGCCATGTTGACTATCCTTAATCAGTTCTTGCTTTTCCAAATACATATAAATCCTGTCCTCTCAGGATTCCCTCCAACAACTTGCCCACCAATGATGTTAAACTCACCGGTCTATAGTTCCCTGGCTTTTCAATAGACAATAGGTACAGGAGTGGGCCATTCTGCCCTTCGAGCCTGCACCACTATTCAATATGATCATGGCTGATCATCCTTAATCAGTATCCTGTTCCTGCCTTATCTCCATAACCCTCGATTCCACTATCCTTGAGAGCTCTATCCAACTCTTTCTTAAATGAATCCAGAGACTGGGCCTCCACTGCCATCTGGGGCAGAGCATTCCACACAGCCACCACTCTCTGGGTGAAGAACTTTCTCCTCATCTTCTGTCCTAAATGGTCTACCCCATATATTTAAGCAGTGTCGACTGGTTCAGCACTCACCCATCAGCGGAAACATGTTTCCTGCCTCCAGTTTCCTTACCAGTGGCACTTCAACCCTAAAATCCAACAGCAGGGTACAGTACAAATGAGAGAACCTCCAACTTAGAACATGGAACATAGAACATAGAAAAATACAGCGCAGTACAGGCCCTTTGGCCCTCGATGCTGCGCCGATCCAAGCCCACCCAACCTACACTAGCCCACTATCCTCCATATGTCTATCCAATGCCCGTTTAAATGCCCATAAAGAGGGAGAGTCCACCACTGCTACTGGCAGGGCATTCCATGAACTCACGACTTGCTGAGTAAAGAATCTACCCCTAACATCTGTCCTATACCTACCACCCCTTAATTTAAAGCTATGCCCCCTAGTAACAGCTGACTCCATATGTGGAAAAAGGTTCTCATGGTCAACCCTATCTAAACCCCTAATCATCTTGTACACCTCTATCAAGTCACCCCTAAACCTTATTTTCTCCAATGAAAACAGCCCCAAGTGCCTCAGCCTTTCCTCATACGATCTTCCTACCATACCAGGCAACATCCTGGTAAACCTCTTCTGCACCCGTTCCAGTGCCTCCAGATCCTTCCTATAGTATGGCGACCAAAACTGCACACAATACTCCAGATGCAGCTGCACCAGAGTCCTATACAACTGCAACATGACCTCAGGACTCCGGAACTCAATTCCTCTACCAATAAAAGCCAGTATGCCATATGCCTTCCTCACCGCACTATTTACCTGGGTGGCAACTTTCAGAGATGTGTGTACACGGACACCAAGATCCCTCTGCTCATTCACACTACCAAGTATCCGACCATTAGCCGAGTACCCCATCTTTTTGTTACTCATACCAAAGTGAATCACCTCACACTTAGCTACATTGAACTCCGTTTGCCACCCTTCTGCCCAGCTCTGCAGCTTATCTATATCCCGCTGTAACCTGCCACATCCTTCCTCACTGTCAACAACTCCACCGACTTTCGTATCATCCGCAAACTTGCTCACCCAACCTTCTAGCCCCTCCTCCAGGTCATTTATAAAAATGACAAACAGCAATGGTCCCAAAACAGATCCTTGCGGAACACCGCTCGTAACTGCACTCCAAGATGAATCTTTACCATCAACTACTACCCTCTGTCTTCTTCCAGCCAGCCAATTCCTAATCCAAACCTCCAACTCACCCTCAATGCCATACCTCCGTACTTTTTGCAATAACCTACCATGTGGAATCTTATCAAATGCCTTACTAAAATCCATATACACCACATCTACCGCTTTACCCTCGTCCACCTCCTTAGTCACCTTCTCGAAGAATTCAATAAGGTTTGTGAGGCACGATCTGCCCTTTACAAAACCATGCTGACTATCCTTGATCACATTATTCCTATCCAGATGTTCATAAATCCTATCCCTTACAATTCTCTCTAAGACTTTGCCCACAGCAGAAGTGAGGCTCACCGGCCTATAGTTACTAGGACTATCCCTACTCTCCTTCTTGAACAAGGGAACCACATTTGCTATCCTCCAGTCTTCTGCCACTATTCCTGTAGACAATGAGGACATAAAAATCAAGGCCAATGGCTCTGCAATCTCCTCCCTTGCTTCCCAGAGAATCCTAGGATAAATGCCATCAGGCCCAGGGGACTTATCTATTTTCACCCTTTCCAGAATTTCCAACAGCTCTTCCCTACATACCTCAAAACCGTCCATTCTAATTAATTGTGACTCAGTATTCACATCGGCAACAATGTCCTGTTCCTGAGTGAATACTGACGAAAAGTATTCATTCAGTGCCTCCCCAATCTCTTCAGCCTCCACACGCAACTTCCCACTACTATCCTTGACTGGACCTATTCCTACCCTAGTCATTCTTTTATTCCTGACATACCTATAGAAAGCCTTTGGGTTTTCCCTAACGCTACCAACTAAGGACTTTTCACGTCCCCTCCTTGCTGCTCTTAGCTCTCTCTTCAGATCCTTCCCAGCTACCTTACAACTCTCAATCGCCCCAATTGAACCTTCACACCTCATCTTCACATAGGCCGCCCTCTTCCCTTTAACAAGGGATTCCAATTCCTTATTAAACCACGGCTCTCTCACACAACCCTTTCCTCCCTGCCTGACAGGTACATACTTATCAAGGACACTCAATAGTTGCTCCTGGAACAAGCTCCACTGCTTCTCTTGAAGAGTTTGAACCTGCCATGAGTTTTCGAAAGCTGTAAACTGCAGCAGTGACCATGCATGCAGCCTATCACTCCTGCTGCCACTAAAACATTTTGTTAGACAAGTGTGGTATCTCACTTACACATGCAGATAAATACCTAAAGTGTGTCCAGAGACGTTGGTCATAAACACTGAACAAAATCTTGCATCGTTAGTTCAGGACTAACCGACTGACATGGTTTTTACAGAGTTCCGATTGATCCTTCTTCTCCTCCCACTCCTTCCTCATGTTATGACTTTTATCCCTGACGGAACAAAGTTTCTGCTCAGAATCCTACCAACAAAGAACATCCCAATCATACCCGACATCCCCACCCTCATCTATACAATTACAGTTGCTGGTCGCTGGTTAATGTTAACGATCAACACTTCCGAAACTGGGATGCTCTTTTTCCTACCCTGCCATCAGTATTCTCTCAGAACCGGGGAATGCAGATAAGGTTCAAACCTCATCACGATTCCTCACTGGACAAGCTTCCCTGCAAGTTTAGGTAGTGGGGGGAGCTGTGGCTTCATGAGAAACTTGTGAACATATTACTCACATTCTGATGGAGATTAAAGTTTTTTTTTAATCAGAAGCCTAGATCTAGTTGACAGATTTTTCGCTAACAAGTTAAAAATGTTTGATTTTTAAACAGAGAAAAAACTGGAAAGACTGCTCCCTTTCTGCTTATTTGGGTCAAATTTAATTGACACAAAAACAACACTTCTGCCTGCAGGCTATGTCTGCCCTCTCCTGGCACTTTGAAGCCATCACAATGAAGCTGCAGCTGGAGGACATATGTGCACGCAAACAAACTGCATCAAGAATGTAATTAATACAACTCGAATTCCTGTAATATACAAACACAAACAAATCGGTGGTACATCACACGTCTGATCTTTTGGAAAGTTAAAAAGCCAACAGCAGCAAATCACACAGGACAGAACCACACAACCAGCAAGTCTCTGAACGCCTCTCAATCTGTGTGAAGGTTTCCCATCTCAGTCATGGTTCTAAGACACCAGATATCTAGTGGGTGGCATGGTGGCACAGTGGTTAGCACTACTGCCTCATATAGCCAGGGACCTGGGTTCGATTCCAGCCTTGAGTGAGTGTCTGTGTGGAGTCTGCATGTTCTCCCATGGGTTTCCCACAGTTCAAGGATGTAGAAGCAAGGTGAATTGGCCATGCTAAATTGGGTAAAAACAATGACTGCAGATGCTGAAAATCAAATACTGGATTAGTGGTGCTGGAAGAGCACAGCAGTTCAGGCAGCATCCAACGATGCTAAATTGCCCCATAGTGTTCAGGGATGTGCAGGCTAGGTGGATTAGCCATCGGAAATGCAGGGTTGCGGGGATGGGGTGAGTCTGGGTGGGATGCTGTGTGGGCCGAGTGGCCTGCTTCCATGAATTCTATGATCTACAGTTTTGTTCATTTCTGTTGAAACACACTAGTCCTGGCAGTAGGCGAGGGTGCTGGGAAGGCCTGGATGCCATTCACAGTCAAGTTCCCCACCGAGATCCACTGCCTGGATTCACACGCCCAGACATTTTGAAAGCTTGAGACATAGCAAAGCCCTGGCATCTGAGCCTACTGGAAGTTAACCACTCTTCACAAGATGAATGGAATAAAGTGGAGGAAAAGAAACTATTTTGGTCTTGCAGTCCTGAAGCTGTGCACTGATCAGCATAACTTGAGACTGATGGTATTTTGTTTAAAAAAAAGCTGACAAGAAAGAGATCATCATCAGTCATTTGTAAGCCATGTTAGACAGTATAATTCAATCTTGCATAGCAGTTTACAAACTAAAGTTCTCCTTTGCTGTACTATGGATACTTTTATCAATATCAGGGGCCAATGTTTGTCAATCACAGAATGAGGTGTGTTTAAAACAAATCTTTGCCTTCCACTACTTATAAAGAATGAGACTTACCCCCTGAAAGGAAGCATCTTCATAGAATACCAAATTGCATTTCTGTAGCGCATTTTTAGATTACACAGTAGTGTTATCAGATAAACCTTGATGCTGTATCCTATAAAGGAGCTATTAAGACGGTGTCAGAGATTCAGGCCTTGGCACAGCCAGAAATGGAGGTGAAAAAAATCGAAGATGTGAAAAGACCAGAATTGCTGAATTCTCCCAGGGATGTCGATGGTTAGACAGATTGTGAGGGTCAGACAGCAATGTGGTGGGGCGGGAGGGGGGTGGGGGGAGGGGGGGGGGGTGGGGGGGGGGGGGGCGGGGGGGTGGGAGAGCTGAATTATACTTGTCCATGTTCCATTGTCTGCTCTCACTGGATACAAAAGAGAAGACCCTTACAATTGGCCTCAGTTCCCTGTGTTAAGGGCTGTACATTTAGGTAGGGCTCCCAACAAAGTCAATATCGAATGAGTCACACATATTGGAAGTAACAGTTTAAATGGCTGGCAACAATACAAATTGGCTTCACAGTGATGCCCTGGCTAATGAAGAGCCTGGCATAGGAGAGTTACCTGGCAAATAGCCTCAATAAGAAATTGAAATTGTCCATGAAATCAGAAAATCTCCACATTATTAAATGTAAAAGGAAAAGTTTTCTTGTGCTGGTGTTGTTGCAGAGGAAGGTAGAGAGTAAAACATGGGATTGAGACATTTTAGACATGAAGGTTATTGAAAGCGGTGCTGCATATATAAAAGACATGACTCAGCCTGTCGTGCTTGAGCCAATTCTCCAAATGAGCATCCCTTGTCACTGCCCCAGACATGTCTAGTTTTCTATTTTAAATTCAAATTCCTTGATCAAAACTATTCTGGGTTCTGCCTTGACCAGCTGGTCATTCCACGTCCAAATCGGTCTCTGTATAAAAATGAATTGCAAACTCTCTTTCTTGCTCTTAGCTGTCCGAAGTCAGGTCAAACATTGAGTTTTCAGATGTGAAAGCTTCCCTGATTGGTGGTTTCAGTTCAGGTCAATGTTGACATTCCCTGTGAATATCCCTTGTGTCAGCCCTTCAGGAAAAACTGGCTTCATGCAATTCCCTGGGTCATGGACTGCTGTGTCCAGGAAGCCTCCCCCAGGGCATTTAGTGACAATAACCACAGAATCTCAATCGTTTATAATGCAGCCTGAACACTTTGCAGCTGAGTTCCTCTATCCCTCTGGGGTAAGATGCTTCTCGGTTGACAGTGTCCCTTGGGGGGACATAATCCCAAAATTCATTCAGCCACCTGGATGGTGCACTGCTCAGGTTACAAAGAAATACATGACCAAGTGCACAAAGCCATTTCCCAGAGTTCATTTTTAAAATATTTTCGTACATAAATATAGCTGCACATTCGCTTATACATAATATGCATGTTACACACATCAAAAAGGAGAGGCCAAAAACTGGGATAAAGGAGAAGTAGCTATTCGGCTTTAGAAGGTCCAATATAGTGCTTCAAGAATGTGTAATTCATCATCGCCCAACCTTTTCACACCAGGGGGCCACACACAATTTTATTCTTACTCAAGATCTACAAAATGTTTGGAAGAGTAAGATTTGGTATACTATTAAACATGAATTTCACAATAAAAATTGAGGTAAGAAGAATGAACAAAAAAAATCAAAGCAGCTAAATTGATAATTTGTTAAAAAGTGTAATAAAGATGACAATTAAAAAACGTGCCAAGCAGTTTTTCACTTAAGAGGCAGAGCTATAGTGAGGCATTTGAGGCTCCAAGTCCTGATCACAAAATCATAGAATCCCTACAGTGTGGAAACAGACCATTCAGCCCACATCAACCTTCTGAATAGCATCCCATCTAGACCCATGCCCCCTCCAACCCTGGAACATTGCACTTCCCATGGCCAATCCTCCAAACCTGCACATCTTTGGACTGTGGGAGGAAACCTGTGTAGACATAGGGAGAATGTGCAGATTCCACATAGACAGTCGCCTGAAGCTGGAATTGAACCTAGATTCCTTATGCTGTCAGGCAGCAGTGCTAACCACTGAGCCACTGTGCCCACATCCATGGCAGATGAAAAACGACCATGGCCAAACTAAGCAGTAAAGGTTATTAATTAATTTGATTTGATTTTTACATGTCCTCAAGTGCAAAAGTTTATAATGTCACCTGTAACTGTTCTTTGCATCCACCTCTGCACTTCAAGAATACGGAATGGAAACAGGTTGCTTTTCAGATTGGGATTTCCAGCCAGGTGTGTGAATGGGGTTTGTGGAGAGTGGCAGAATGCCTGTGTTCAGCTCAGTCCTAGTTTTGAGAGTTCAGAAACACTCCCTCACACTATCATTTCTCATGCACAACCCCTGGGAGCTCCACTCTATCATCTTGACTGCACTCCCTTCGGTGCCAGTGCGTGCCTGGGAGGGCGCTTACCCAGCAGCATAGAGTCTCTCCCCAACACCCTCCGAGAAAGAATGTGGCCTCTCCCCTTCCCCCATAGACGACTCACTCCTCCTCTGGTGTCAGGACTCAGGCTGAACTAAGCCATTCATTTTTTCCAATCAGAGCGTTTCTCTCTCACCTTGCTGCTGATAGGTTCATATTGAGTGATCAACAGCAAATATGGGACAGAAACGGCCTGAGATTGGATAAGCAGCTCCTCACAGATCTCTCTCTTCTACTTGTCTATACTGGTACTTTGGGCGGTCTGTCGAAGCTGGGTCGAAATCAATTTTAAGTGATGCTTAATTAAAATCAATTTATGCTAAAGTACACTTTCTACAATCCTTCTCCAATGCCCAGAGAATTCCAAGCTGTAACCCTTCATATTCTGAGATGTTACACAAGTCACCAATAGCACAATCTCCTGACTTCAAAAATGACCCACAAAAGGGTCAAAAAGGCCTTGACTGCAACTTTCTCTTCTACAGAGAAGGCTGAGTTTGAGAGGAGAAAGTCACTCACTCCTAGAGGCTCTACATTTCCATGAGTGGCCCTCAATTACCATCGTTCAAAGAAATGGGAGGACTCATTGAACTAAGAAATGAGCACTCATACTTTTGGATCACAGTGCAAGGTCAGAAAAGAAGGTAAATTCTTGATTGCACAATGTGTTGAGTACACATCATGATTTGCATGACTGCTTAGATCCCAAACATTAGGCAACACAGCCTTTTATTACCAAATAAGTATTTGGTTGGACGCAGCACTGACCATATTAGTAACAGCACACGTTGCTCCATGCTCACACTGACAGGAAGAATCACAGCTTGCTTTCATTAGTTAACCATTTAAGGTTGAAAGCAGGAATATCTAATGTACCACAGAAAAGAAGTTCAGAGACAACATATTCTGAATTTACTTGCAAGGAGCAGGGATAACAGTCTCTCACAGCAACTGGCTCAATTTTCAAATGTGCACACACTTAACTCCTCCTAATAGTGACAACTCTTGCTGCAATCCACTTCCTTGAGTTGCTGCCAATCTTCCATTTCGCTAGTCTGTGCGCGAAAACCTAGATTTAAAAAAAAGATCATTTCCATCCTGTCCTCAATAGGCATGCATCCCAGCAGAGCTGAATGGATAGCAATCAGCAGATACCCGAAAGGTCTTAGCCCTCCCTCACTCAACATTGAAGCCAGAGGCAATATTGCAACTGATCAGATCAAAACATGCAGTGAATTCTGTATTTCTCTACTGGGAGGTCCAATGGAATTTGTCTAAAATTGTTGGTTGGGCAAGGAAGCCTGAACTCCATCTTGATTCTTATTTACAATCTCCTATAGCTGTCTCCAGTTATCCCACTTCTTATCTCCCCAACAACTGTTAGCCCTGTAAAGCACATATCCATCCAAGACTAAATATTAATATTCAATCTCAAGGAAACTTATCCAACATCTCTTTCAGATATGGTACAAGAAACCGTTCTATGAATTCCTTTGCCTTTCAACTTCAATTTGTGCCATCTCTCTTTTTCCATTGTCAATTTCTTCCTTTTTTTAAAAGAATAGCACTTGATTGGTTTTGTAGCACTGGAACGTTCCGAGTTAGTGAAAGATGCAAAGACTACAATCACTTCTCCCCTGTACACTGCTCTTTTCTTTCCACTTTGCCATAATAGCAGTACTCTGTGTTCTTCATCTGCATTCTCACTAAATTGAATTTGTTCCCAGGACACTCCAAACAACAGAACTCTTTGCCTTGCTTGGTCAGTCTGCCTTCCTGCAACCCGCAGACTTTGAAACTCCAAGTTTGGATATTGTCAGAACAAGAAAATGTAATTTACCTGATAATCTTAGATGTTTGGCAACATTACCATGCTCCAAGTTTGAACTCCAACTTAATATTTCACTTGAAAAAGAAAACGGCTCAAAGATAATCTAATTTTGCGTTTTTCCAAATTGACCAGTCTTTCAAGTACCAGTGAAATTTTCAAGAGCTTTTGAGGTCACGTGCTCTAAGGAAGCAATGGACATCATGGAGTTCCAATCAAGTTCCAACAGCTGGGCACCCTCTTTATAGGAGCCCTGCATACATTGACCCCACCTCCATCTTCCATTTACTTATTGAGGGGCTACAACACCTTCCAAGTTGCAAAATGTGATTGGATTGGGAGCAAGTTTGGAAAGCACTATGTTAGAATTTGAAACATGCTCTCTGAGAAAGCTTCAAATGTTGGGTTCAAAGAGGATTGGGATAAATATTTAAAAGGGGAAGCAATTGCAAGGACATGGGCAAACAGCAGGCAACTGGATTGCTCTTCTGAAAACCAAACACGGATTTGAAGGGCCAAGTGACCTCTTTCTGTACAGTATCATTTAATGTTTATATGACATGTTGATGGGTCTTCTGGCTTTTATTTTCTCCGAACATTTTCTGATTTTTTTCAACCAGACAGCCAAATTTAAATCTCAGAACTTCTGCTGACAATTGTAAGCCATGTGAACATTTGTCCAATAGTTTTTAATTGAAAATGTTTGTTCAATTATTGACTAACCACTGATATCCACTCTCCTCTGGCACTCACTGAACATTTGAATGATTTAAAAGTTCCAAACATTGTTCATCCGTAGCTCTTCAACATATCGTAAAACAGAATGATTTAGCATGGGTTCTGCCATGTCCTTAACAGCCATGTCACTGGATGGGAATAATGACCTTACATTCTTGATAGGGGTCATCTGGCCAGACTGACAACAGCAGGAGACTGACAGAATAATGTGTCTAAAGGCAGGATGGCCACTGAGCTTAGCTTGAGTTTGCGCAATGATTCAGTGTCCAAGCAGCCATCATGTTAAATTACCCAGAGGTTTGAGGGCTTCATACTAATTGTCTATTTGGCAAATTGATTTGAATGTCATAAATTGTCCTGGGTTTTAAAAATAATATATAAAATGTGGAGCTGCTGGCAAGGCCAGCGATTACAGTCCACTGCTATCTCGCCCAAGTGACTTCTTTAGCTATTTCAGGAGGGTTAAGATCAATCACAGAATAGAACACTGAGATCAGGATGGGTGAGGACAGCTCGTATTTGTGTCGTGGCCATTGCAGAGACTTGGTTGAGAGAGGGACAGGACTGGCCGTTCAATGTTCCAGGGTTTTGTTGTTTTAGATAATATATAGAGGAAGGTAAAAGAAGTGGAGGAGTTGCATAACTAATCAGGGAGAATATTACATCTGCACTCTGAGAAGACATACTGGAGAGCTCTTCCACTGAGGCAATATGGGTAGAGCTCAAAAATAAGATGGGTGCAGTCCCTCTGATTGGGTTATACTATAGGCCCCCTAACAGCCATCAAAAGATTGAGGAGCAAATATGTAGGCAGATTATGGAAAGATGCAATAAAAACAGAGTTGTCACAATGGGTGACTTTAACTTCCACATTATTGACTGGGACTCCCTTACAGCAAGAGACTTAGATGGGGCAGAATTTGTTAGTTGCCATCCAAGAAGGTTTCTTGAAACAGTATGTAGACGGTCCAACTACAGGAGGGTCCATACTGGACCTTGTATGTGCTAAAAAGCCTGGCCTTTCAGTAGGAGAGTATTTTGGAAACAATGATCACAACTCAAGTCTTAAGATAGCTATGAACAAGGATAAGTCAGGACCTTGCGGAAAGGTACTGAACTGGGGGGGTGGGTGCAAATTATGTCAGTATTAGGAAGGAACTACAGACTATTAATTGGGAGGAGCTGTTATCAGGCAAGTCCATTTTGACATGTGAGAATCGTTGAATGACCTAGTGAGAGTTCAGGACCATCATGTTCCAGTAAGGAGGAAGGACAAGGATGGCAAGGTAAGGGACCCTTGGATAATGAGGGAGATTGTGAATTCAGTCAAAAGGAGAAAAGCAGCATATGTAAGGTTTAGGAAGCTAAAAGCTGACAGGGTTGGTAAGGAATATAAGGAAAGTACACAAGCAGAGAATTAGAAGAACAAGAAGGGGCCATGAAATGACCTTGGCAAGTTGGGTTAAGGAAAATCCCAACATACATTCAATATAAGCGGACAGCTAGGGAGAAGGTAGGACCACTGAAGGATAAAGGACGGAAGCTTTGCTTGAAGGCAGAGGATGTGGGTAAGATCCTAAATGAGTACTTTGTATTGGTATTCACCCAGGAGAAGGATATGGGGGATAGTGAGATTTTGTGTGGAGCAAGCTAATATGTTAGGGCATTTTGAGATCAAGAAAGAAATGGTATTGGATCTCTTGAAAAGCATTCAGGTGGTTAGGTCCCTAGGGCCTGTGGTACTTACCCCAGGTTACCGACAGATGTGAGAGAAGAGATTGCTGGGGTCCTTATTGAGATCTTTGTATCCTCCCCAGCCACTGGAGGCATCCCAGAGGACCGACGACTTGCTAATGTTGAATGGAAATCCAGGAAACTATAGACTATTGAGTTTCACATCAGTGATTGGGAAAGTATCGGAGAGAATTCTTAGAGACAGGACTTATGCACATTTGGAAAAACATGGCCTAATTAGGGACAGTGAGCATGGCATTGTGCAGGGGAGGTCATGTCTTACTATGTTGATTGGATTTTTCAAGGTACTGACAAAGGTGAATAATGAGGGTAGAGCAGTGGATGTTGTTTACATAGGTTTTCGTAATGTTTTCAAAACGTTCCCTCATGGTGGTGTCATCCAGAAGATTAAGATGCATGGGATCCTGGCTGCGTGAATTCAGAACTGAATTGCCCACAGAAGATAGAGTGTACTGGTGGAAGGGTGGAGATCCGGGACTGGTGGTGTTCCAAAGGGATCTATACTGGGACCGCTGTTGTTTGCGATATATATTAATGACCTAGTTGAAAACGTAGATGGTTGGGTTAGTAAGTTTGTAGACAATCTGAAGATTCGTGGAGTTGTGGATAGTGTACAAGATTGTCAAAGGATACACTGGGATATAGATCACTTGCAGATATTGGCAGACAAATGGTAGATGGAGCTTCATCTGGGTAGGTGTGAGGTCCTGCACTTTGGGAGATCAAATGTAAAGGATAAGTACACAGTTAATGGCAGGACCCTGAATAGCGTTGATGTACAGGAGGATCTTGTGGTTTAAGTCCACAGCTCCCTGAAAATGGCCACACAAGTAGATAGGGTGGTAAAGAAGGTATATGGCATGCTTGCCTTTATTGGTCGGGGAACCATATGGGTAAATTAGGACAAAGTCAATATGATTTATCAAGGAGAGCTCATGCCTGATAAACCTGCTAGAATTCTTTGAGGAATAAATGAGCAGATTAGACCAAAGAGAGCCGATGGATGTTATCTACCTGGACTTCAAGAATGCAGTTAACAAGGTGCCGCACAGGAGGCTACTGAGTAAGATAAGGGCCCATGGTGTCAGAGGCAAGATGCTAGCAAGGATAGAAGCTTGGCTGTCTGGCAGAAAGTAGAGAGTGGGGATAAATGGGTCCTTCTCAATATGGCAATGATTGACAACTGGTATTCCACAAGACTCAGTGTTGGGACCACAGCTTTTCACTTTATCCATTAACGATCTAGATGAAGGAACTGAGAGCATTCTGGCTAATAGTTGCAGATGATACAAAGATAGGTAGAAGGAAAGGTAGCATTGAGGCGGCAGGGTTGCTGCAGAAGGATTTGGAAAGGTTAGGAGAGTGGGCAAAGAAGTGGCAGATAGAGTACAATGTGGGAAAGTGTGAGGTCATGCACTTTGGTAGAAAAATAGAAGACTAATTTCTAATTGGGAGGAAACTCAGAAGTCTGAAGTGCAAAGTGACTTGGGAGTTCTAGTCCAGGATTCTCTCAAGATAAACTTGGAGGTTGAGTCAGTAGTTAGGAAGGCAAAAGGACTTGAATATAAAAGCAGGGATGTACTTCTGAGGCTCTAGAAGGCTCTGGTCAGACCATATTTGAAGTACTGTGCACAGTTTGAGCCCTATATCTCAGGAAAGATGTACTGGCCCTGGAGCATGGTCAGAGGAGGTTCACGAGAATAGCCCCAGGAGTGAATAGCTTAACATATGAGGAGTCTGGGTCTATACTTGATGGAGTTTAGAAGAGTGAGGAGGAGGGTGGGGGGGTGGATCTAATTGAAACTTACAGAATACTGAATGGCTTGGACAGAGTAGATATTGGGAAGATGTTTCCATTGGTAGGAGAGACTAGGACCTGAGATCACAGCCTTAGAACGGAGATAAAGAGAAGCGTCTTCAGCCACAGAGTGGTGAATCTGTGGAATTCATTGTCACGGAAGGCTGTGGAGGCCAAGTCATTGAGTTATTTAAGATGGAGATGTATAGGTTCTTGAGTGTCAATGGATCTAGGGTTGCAGGGAGAAAGCAGGAGAACGGGGATGAGAAACTTATCAGCAATGATTGAATGGTGGTGCAGATTCGATGGGCTGAATGGCCTAATTTCAGCTCCTATGTTTTATGGTCTTATATGATAGGGGCAGCTAAGAGACGTTTAGATAAGCACATGAATTTGTAAGGAAGAGAGTGATATGGACCATCGAGCCAGAGAGGGGACCATGGGCAGGAAGAAGGGATAAGTTTCATTTGGCTTCATGTTCAGCACAACATCCTGGGCCGAAGGGCCCGTTCCTGTGCTGTGTTCTATTTTCTTTCCTCCAGGAAGTCAGTGAGAGAGTATGCTCTCATGAAGTGCACTCGTTGTCATGGTGGAAGACATCAGAAGGTGGGTATCTGTTAATCCTTAACATTTGTGTCCTTTCCTACTTGTTATCCAAAATGGCACAGGCATGGTAGAGAGAGTTCCGGCTTATTGGATCATGCCTGGTCCAGGTCAGTGACGTCAGTTTCTCCAAGTACATTTTGTCTTTTTTTCTTTTCTTTTTCACTGGAGCAGTGTCAGCAGGGTGGTGATTGCAGCATCAGTGGTATGGATCAGGACTGCTGATAGCAGTAGACCCAGGACCTGGATTCCTGGCAGGGGTGGGCCCAGAGCTGGAATTCCTGACGACAGGGGTGCCCAGAGCAGGGACCACTGGTGGCGGAGGTGCCCAGAGCAGGGACCCCTGGCAGTGGGGGTGCCCAGAGCAGGGACCCCTGGCAGTGGGGGTGCCCAGAGCAGGGACCCCTGGCAGCAGTGGTGCCCAGAGCCTGGGCCCGTAATGACAACAGTGCCAGGAGCAGGGATTCCAATCCTATGCCATTCCTCATCTTTCCCGCTTTAAATGCAACCATCCTAGTCTCTTCTGCCTCTCTATATGAATGTGAAATCCATCAATTCCCACCACTCCCTAAGCAAAGCTATTTCTAGTTGTGTTGATTGCTGACTGTTTTGTGTTCATGAACCCAGCACCAGACTACCACAAACCAGGCATCTTGCCACCACCCCTTCCAATACAAGTGGAAACCTCCATTCTGAAGTCTCACTGATTAGACATTTTCACTAAGATGTTGCTGGTGAGGCCATCATTTGCAAATGACATTGTCCTGCAAAGATTGTCACAAAGGCCCAATATGTAGAAGTAGGATACGTGAGGGGGGATATTGGGAATGGTTCTCTTCAGCAATGTGAAAGGCTAACAAAATTTAATTTATTAAGAACTAGAACAAGTGCAAAACTATCAAGCACATTTGGCACCCAGGTTACCATGCTCACCTTCAAGGCTATTGTCCGAAAAGACTGCTCACCACTGTGTTTACATAAAAACACAACCCTAGTGAGACTTTTGTGCGTTCAGAGTGCCCAATCAATCAGTTTGCAACAGATTTCAAACAACCTCCTACACTGGAAGACCACTGTTTCCTTTTATTCTCAGGAAAATCTGTGACAACAGTGAGGTAAAGACACCAGAGGTCAGCTTCAGAAGAGAGTAGAGAGAGATTAGCTGTTATTTTTCATTTCTACTATATACAATTGATACAGTAAAAAAAAAGTCAGCGTTCCTCCAGGACCAAGGTGCTACATGGACAGCACAAACTACACTATCATACACAGGGTGGCATAAAGTGCATAAGAAGTGCAAAACACGCAGTGTAATAAAGGAACGATGATTAAGTGACATTGTTCTACCAGCAATTCAAAGTCATGCAAAGAATTTCAGATGGGAAAGAGTCCAATCATACTGTGTTAAGGAGCCTGATGGCCTGGGGGAAGAAACTGTTGCACAGGCTGGCCATGAGAGACCAAACGCTCTGGTACCTTTGGCAAGATGGCCGGAGGGAGAAGAGTTTGATTGAGGGACGTGTGGGGTCTTCCACAATGCTTTCAGAATCAGCGTATGATGTAAGTGTCTGTAATGGAGGGAAAAGAAACCCCGATGATCCTCTCAGCTATCCTCACTATCCGTTGTAGGGTCTTATGATCCTGATCCAAAAGACTGATGCTCAGGGGCCCTGGAATGCAAGAGGGTAGTCCACTGCCTAAAGCAATGGTATAGAATACAAGTCCAGCAAATAATCCAAGCATATCAAAAGGTTAGAATGTACAGAACAATTTCAAGTGACAGATGAGAAGGCCAAGGTGCAACAGAGAGTCATCACGCTGTTATTTTATATGGACGATTTCAAAATCCCACATAGCCTACAAGCATTTTGAACAGCAATTGTTTCTGTAGGAGGGCCTAACCTCATGTCAAAAGTCAATTTACAGAATACTTACATCATTCAGTGAGAGTTCTGATGCCAGATCCAACTGTAGCTCGTCACTACACATCAAAACAAGCTCTAGAATTGTCAGCAGGGAGAGGAGGGGTTAAGATTATATTTAAGTTGGAGCGGGGCCCAAATCTGTATGTGGTTTTAATTTTGTTCCTTCTCACTGTATTTTCTTTTATTAAAACTGGCCAGTATTGTTTGGTCTAACTTCACATTTATCATTAGAAATTACAAAAATGAAGCAAGAGATTTATTTTTAGGTTAATCCCCTTCATCCATGATTTGATATACCTTTGGTAGTTAATACAATATAAAACAAAGAAAAGTCCATTGTTGGGACAGATAGTTGGCATAAAATCATTGATATAGCAATATACCAAAGCCTAGAGTGATAAGCTGTAGGCCTGCAGTCACCATTTGCCTTGCTGTCAATTCCCAAACTCAGTAAAGCAATCAGTAGAAAGCTGAAATGCAAACTATCAGTCCTGCTGTAGGGGTGGGTGATTGAAAACAGTTAGCTCTGCTATGTCTGCTGGTACTCAAGTCATAGAGCTGCATTTGGAAAGGAGTTGATTGCCTGCCTATCATCAGGCACTGAGTGATGCAAGTGTCAGCTTAGTTGCGCAGTGGCACTCTTAACTCAGTTAGCAGGTTCGAGGCCAACACTGGAGACTTCATCATTCAACATGAGTAACTGGTCTAACACCAACAGTACTGAAATGGGCAGTGGCAAGTCAGAAGCCCAATTTACAATTCACCCAACATACTTTCCTTCTTGGCATAAATTTCTTTCACGTCCATCATCTAGATTGATGCTTGATGGGATATTGAGGGACAGCTGCATTATCAGAGGGGTCAGCTTGTGAATGGGATGTCACATCTGTCTGTTCAGGAGGCTATAAAAGATCCTCTGGCAATACTTAAATTGGTCAAAGTTTCTCCCTCAAATCCACAAATATCAGTCAACTGGAAAAGCAGCTCGCCACAGACTAGGAGCTTACTCCAAAGAAATGGATTTGCTGACAACAAGTGACTGCATTACCTAACTACAGAGGAACTTCAATTATCCGAATATCGATTATCTGAATTTCGGATTATACAAAGAAGATTTCAAAAAACATTACATCAAAGAAGAAAGTGTATTCGATTTACCTGTACTGAAGAACATGTGAAAACACTCGCAAAAACAAAGAAACGCAAGCAGCTCAAGCACCAGTGACTGGATATTTTTTAGGTAAGGGTTAGTTACATAGCCCTTTGCAAAAGTAAGTGTTTTACAGTATTCCCATCACTTTACCAGATTGTTCATGAAAGAAAAATGACCAAGAATGTAAACACACGTGCAAGGCAGTGCTTCTGTCTTGAAACCACGACACTGAGTTCCCAGAAACCGGCAGCTGCTCTTGCAATCGTAGAAGCTGTTCAGGACCTTGTTTAATGCTGGGATTTCATATACAGTAATGATGTGATGGTAAGGGTTAAGTCCTTCGCATATTACCTGTAATTTTTAGAATGCAATGACTAGTTTATTTAAATAGCAGACTCATTAAAATTATAGATTTAAACAAATTCTCCAGTAGAGTACAGCATTAGATCAGTATGGCTTTCCTTGTTTCAGGTAAAATCGATTATCCGAATAATCAATTATCTGAATGAAAAAGTGCCCACCATCTTGTTCGGATAATAGAGGTTCCTCTGTAATCAATTGGCTGTAAAGGAGTTTGGCACATTGATGTTTGTTGGTGGGTATGAAAAACTGCATGAACCCCAGGGTAGTCAGGGGGACAAACTGAAGATGCTTGGAGAATAAGAATTCATGCTAATATCAGGTTGATACCCAGTAAAGTGCAAGATAGTAACCTAGCGATGACTTATCTGAGAGGGGTCTAGGTTAACATTCCAATGAAGGAATGTTGTGCTGTCAAAGATGCCATCGGTTCGGTGAGATGTTAAACCTTAGCCTCACCTGTCCTCTCTCAGTGGTTCTTAAAAAGCATTCTTATGCATTCTTTCAAAGAACTGGAGAATTTTCCCTCAGATTCCAGCTGATTATCATTCCTGAAGCAACACAATTTAAAGCAGCTTGATTGAAGTATACACGATCCTGAACAAACTTGACAAGGTTAATATGAAAAGGATGTTTCCTCTTGTTGGTTCGTTCTGAACCAGGGAGAGGAAAACACTTTAAAAATTAAGCATCACCCTTTTGTGGCACAAAGGAGGAGAACATGCTTTCTCCCAGAGAGTTGTTTGACTTTGGAACTCCATGCCTCAGAAGGCAGGGACATTAAAAAAACTTTGTAGATTACCCTCTTGCTTCTCAACAATCTAAGGTTTTTATTCGGCGGTGGGAAATAGGGATGTAGAATCCAAAATGCAAACAGATCATATTGAAGGGTGAAGCAGCCTTGAAGGGCTGAATGGTCTACTCCTGTATCATAGCATTTTTTCTGAGATGTTCATATGCACAGGCTGGCTGCTGAGTTTCTGACATTGTAACCACTTCAGCACTTCAAAATGCTTCATTGGATGCAAAGCTTTTCAGAATGTCCTGTGGTCACGAAAGGACTAAATGCATGCCAAGTTCTTTCAGCTTTTAAACATGAAAAATTCCAATCGCGCTGACTTCAGAGGTATATATAAATCATTAAGCGAGAACATTTGAAAATTATTCATATTAAAAAGATCTAGTAGAGTCATAACCTGTCATTATTTAAACATGAAAGCTACCTTACGGTGTTAAACAATCTTTGTGAGATATACACGATTCTTTCAATTATTTGACAATGACAGTAGCCATGATTTCTTTTTGTGCATGTGTGTAAGTCTACTTCATAAAATCTTGATATATTCTGGCCCTTAGGGAAGGCACTTGGGAACTGCCAACATTGTACACCTCTGTTAGTTCCAGCACTAAGTCCACTCTGGATCTGCAGTGTGCTGGTCGCTTCAAATCAGTGTCTCCTAATGTCTCAGTGAAAGTGGAGCTGTGCTGAAAAAGTGATTTGAAACAAATGTGTGGAAGCAGCTGTATCGTTGCAGTTTCATTCAACATATGTTTCATATCAATTTGTAACCCTGACATCTCAGCATCACTTCCTGCCCTGTTTATCTGCTGGATATGTTAACTCCAAGTGCAGAGTTGGAAGGCTGCGCAATGGGACTTGGTTCAAGTGCTTCATTTTCACATTTTCCATCAAGCACTGTTGTAAGCCAAGTGCGTGTTTAATAGTGCCAGCTCAGTCTTATTAATTTTCTATTCCATGAGCTATAGAGTCATAGAGATGTACAGCATGGAAACAGACCCTTCAGTCCAACCCATCCATGCTGACCGGATATCCCAACCCAATCTAGTCCCACCTGCGAGCACCCGGCCCATATCCCTCCAAACCCTTCCTATTCATATACCCATCCAAATGCCTCTTAAATGTTGCAATTCTACCAGTCTCCACCACTTCCTCGGGTAGCTCATTCCATGCATGCACCTCTGTGTGAAAAAGTTGTCCCTTAGCTCTCTTTTATATCCTTGCCCTCTCATCTTTAGCCTATGCCCTCTAGTTCCGGACTTCCCCACCCTAGGGAAAAGACTTTGTCTATTTATCCTATCCATGCCCCTCATGATTTTGTAAATCTCTATAAGGTCATCCCTCAGCCTCTGACACTGCAGGGAAAACAGCCCCAGCCTGTTCAGCCTCTCCCTGTAGCTCAAATCCTCCAACCCTGGCAACATCCTTGTAAACCTTTTCTGAACCCTTTCAAGTTTCACAACTCACAAAACACCAGCTAGTTTGTGACATGGTAAGAAAAAGCCTCAAACATCTAAGAAACCTTGACAAAATCAAATTTTTCAAATCACAAGACGACAGAGGTCTTGATAATGTACAGTACTTCCATGAACTTTGGAGAAGAATTTGCATCTCATCACACCTGGCATGTTTTTTGGGGAATAAACTCCATTGTTTGGGTGGGCTAGACAAATTAAGGATCACAATCTCTAACATGAAGGGAAAGTACTGTGGATGCTGGAAATCTACAAGAACAGGAAAGACTGGAAAAACTCAACAGGTCTGGCAACATCTGTGGAGAAAGAAACTGAGTTAAATGTTTCAAATCCAATATGACTCTTCTTCAGAAGAAAGAGTTAAAACATAGAATCATAGAATCCCCTACGGTGTGGAAACAGGCTCTTTGGCCCAACAAGTCCACACCAACCCTCTGAAGAGTATCCCACCCAAACCTGTTCCTCCATTACTCTACATTTACCCCTGATTAATGCACCTAACCTACACATCCCTGAACAAAATTGCCTAACCTGCACATCTTTGGATTGTGGGAGGAAACCGGAGCACCCGGAGAAAACCCACGCAGACACGGGGAGAACGTGCAAACTCCACACAGACAGTTGCCTGAGGCTAGAATCAACATTAACTCAGTTTCTCTCCGTACAGATGCTGCCGGGTGAGTGGACTTTCTCCAGCATTATTGTGTGTTTGTGTTTATGATCTCTCATGTCCAATTGTCCCAAAATTCCACTTTCTGGTCACCCTGTTATCAGAAGAATATTATTAAGCTAGAGAAGGTTCAGAAGAGATTTACCGGAATGTTGGCAGGTATGGAAGGTTTGAGTTATAAAGAAAGGCTGGATAAGCTGGGACTGTTCTCCACTGGAGCATTAGGAGGTTGAGATGTGACTTTATTGAGGTTTATAAAATCATGAGGGGTGTAGATAGGGTTAATGGTGGGTGTCTTCCCTAGGATGGGGGATTTCTGGACAAGGGGGCATATTTTTTGAGGTGAGAGGAGAGAGGTTTTAAAAAGACATGAGGGACAATTTTTTTTTACACAGAGTAGGGCTTGCGTGTGGAATGAACTTACTGATGAATTGATGGATGTGGGCATAGTTGCAACGTTTAAAAGAAACTTAGGTAAGTACATGAATAGAAAAAGTTTGGAGAGATATGGGCCTGGAGCAGGCAAGTGGAACTAATTTAGTTTGAGATAATGTTCAGCATGGTCTGGTTGGTCCGAAGGGTCCATTTCCACGCTGTACGACTCTATGGTTGCTAAATTAGAAGTTCAAGGATCCACCCAAAGTAGGCAGTGGATGCCTTCCTTATACATATGAGGTTCCTCACTCCTGTCTCAAGCTCAGTTTGCACCCCATTCACTGTGTTACTGGGTTGCATGTGGCTACGGCTGTGGACACTGAAGTAAAGTCCACTTTAGAACAGTTTTGTGCATTGGGGAGCCAGCGTTACTGAGGAATGTTGCAGGCCAGGGTTAGGGTCAGTCAAGGTCGACTTTGCCTGCTGTCTGACAGGAAGAAATGTAAAGAAAAATACAACCACTGCAGTAACATGGTGATCTTGGGCAGGGATCCTGTTGGGAAGTGGTGAAACCCAATCATGAAAATTGGGAGTAGAATCAATAGGAAACCTGTCACAGGGACATCACGACTAACAGACTTGAACAGCTGACGTGAAAATGATTCAGAAGCAAAATCACCAGTTGTTTTTTTTTGAACACCAGAGTAATATGACACTGGTTGCAAGACCAACTACCCACTGAGGTAAATGAACTTTTGGAACAGCTTTTCTCAAATCTGAGCTGCGCCCAAAAATTTTCCCACTGGAGTTGGCTTCAACATTTATTACCTGAATCACTTCATCAGAAATCGGGACCGTAAAATCTCATATTATTGCTTTGATGGAAAAGGTGATGTGAGCTTGGCTTCTCAGTTCCCGTCACGAAAACCCTTGATCTCTGCCAGAGGGAACAGAACTAACCAATCCTCCAACTCCTCATAGACGCGAGGGGAATTGGCGAGAGAAAGAGATTGAGTGGTGTGGGGAGCACAAGCCAATGGGTGCAGTTGGTGGGGTGAAGCTGAGAAGGAAGCTGTTGCTGATGACTCCTTTATCATGTCACCAGAGACCTGTTCTGTACATTGAAACCATGAGCCTACTGATGTGTGCTGAGAAAATGTAAGTTGGAAATCAGCCTATTGGAAGACAGTGAGATGGAGAAAGGGCCTTGGCCAATTGACTTGGCCAATTTAAGTGCCCATCCATCCAGTTTTCACCAGTTAAAGGGATAACATCTACAAGAATGGTTAGTGCTAACATGAGTGTGGGAGAGAAATACAGGTACATTCAATATTCATCTCAATACAAGACAAACTTCCATAATATCAACAATGTCAAACTACTGTAGAAAAATAGGACAGATCAGAATCTCCTGGCACTGCTCACTTCCTAAAAAGCTGCAAGCCATCTTTGCAAGATCCATTCTGGTCTCCTTCCTATTGGAAAGATGTTGTGAAACTTGAAAGGGTTCAGAAAAGATTTACAAGGATGTTGCCAGGGTTGAAGGATTTGAGCTATAAGGAGAGGCTGAATAGGTTAGGGCTGTTTTCCTTGGAGTGTCAGAGGCTGAGGGATGATGTTATAGAGGTTTATAAAGTCATAAGGGGCATAGATAGGATAAATAGACAAAGTCTTTTCCCTCGGGTGGGGGAGTCCAGAACAAGAGGGCATAGGTTTAGGGTGAGAGGGAAAAGATATAAAAGAGACCTAAGGGACAACTTTTTCACGTAGAGGGTGGTATGTGTATGGAATGAGCTGCCAGAGGAAGTTGTGAAGACTAGTACAATTGTAACATTTAAAAGGCATCTGGATAGGTATTTGAAGAGGAAGGGTTTGGAGGGATATGGTCCAGGTGCTGGCAGGTGGGATTGGATTGGATTGGGATATCAGGGCGGCATAGACAGGTTGGATCTAAGGGTCTGTTTCTGTGCTGTACATCTCTATGACTCTATGATTCTATGTGCTCAACTTCCAGCTGCTAGTGTGTTGGCTGATTATTCCATGCCTCGTCCTACCAAGCTGTAAATTAGCTATCAAAGAACCTGCCCAGCATTAACTGACATGAAAAAGACCCCAAGCCATAACCTTCTCGTAATGTCTATTCAACAAATTGACCCCTACTACTTGCAGTCCCAGTTTGCAGCAAGAGGATTAAGCTTCAAATTGCTACTCATGTAATATTTAGTCACTATGTGGAACAGCAGACTTAAATCAGCAGTTATATTTACTGCCTGGGGAGAATGGCCTCAATGTACAAATATGGGTGAAATGCTAATTTCGATTTGCTGATTATTTTCAGTCCCTAATGCTCTGCAGTGCTGCCAAGTATACAAGAAAATCCTATGGATATCTTCCATGGGAAGAATATGTTAACCCAGAAAAATAACAAGGTGACACAATGATACTACAAAATGTACAGAGAGTGGTTCATGTGTGGAATGAACTTCCTGAAGTGGTGAATACAATATTTTAAAGACATCTGAATAAGTACATGAATAGGAAAGGTTTGGAGGGATATGGGCCAGGAGCAGGTGGGTGGGACTAGTTTAGTTTGGGATTATGTTCGGCATGGACGGGTTGCACCGAAATCTCGGTTTCCGTGCTATATGAGTCTATGATAATGTCAGAGAAATTCTTCACCCTGCGATTTGTCAAAGTGGAACGACTGATGGAAACTCTGGTATGAACGTGCTTCCAGCAAGGGGATTTACCTGATGTGGTAATGCTTACGTTACCTCTCATTGTACGAGAAACTGGACATGGACATCATGGTATTAAAGAATCCAGTAGACATTTATTACAGCTAACTGTAATGTGCAAATATTACATTCCTTGGGCACACAAATGTCTGAGCTAATATTGACGACAATAGTGTGTCGTGCTTCAGATGATCTGCGATAAGGTGGAGTATGAGATCTTTCAACCCTTAAATCATGTACAATGATGAGATTATAAGGAGGTTGGTTAAAGGTAGACAGCAAACTGACCATGAGACATAACACAGGTCCAGTGGATTTATGAAATGACAAGGGCCAGTGGAAGATAGGGAGAGATTATACATTTATTAACAACCTTTCATAACCTCTCAGTTCTGAAGTGAACTGTTGCCATTTGGAAAAATGCAGCAGCCATGCTGTGCACAGTGCAATTCCACAAAAGGCAATGAAATGCATGAGCAAGTCAATCGGTTGTTGTGATGTTAGTTGAGGGATCAATATTAAATAGGAATCCAGGTGAAATGTCCTGCACTTCCTGAAATAATACCATGGGTGTTTTTAGGTCCAGGAGATAGGACAGCTGAAGTCTTAACTTCAAGTGTCAAGAATGCCATCAAGAGGTATTCCTTAAACCTGGCTCATTGCTTAACTTTGTTTGACATTGTAATATCTAAGCTTATTTACATTCACCCCGACTCCATCCGTTCCAATAAAAAAATAAACATTACAAGTTACAAACCCACCCCCCCTAACCAGAAACCCGACTGCTTGTGTCTCGATCATTATTCACAAAAATTGCACATTTTCTCAACCTGGTGTCAAGATGCCATGCAGAACATTACAAAATAGCTTGCACACCCTCTAGCGTATGCCAAGGTTTGGTTGCTGTCACATTCCAAAGAAATGTTTACACATAATTAGAATCTCAATTACCAGGTTGAAGTTTATGCTAAATTACCGTAATTGCTCTATTACAAGACCTGATGAGCAGATAATTATTATTTATCTCAGAAAAGAATCCAATTTACTGTGTGCACTTGTTTTTCTAACCTCAAAGACAATTTACAAATTCTTACAGTTGATAGCATTGTACTCTGCCCATCCATTCAATTAACATAGAAAGGTTTTGTTTTGTAAAGCAATGTCACATTGAAGTAACAGCTCAAAGATTTTTCTGTTCTCATACTGATTCTACAGGACAATGCAAAACTGATAACAAATAAAGAAGTGGAGGTCTACAGCACAACAACAGGCCCTTCAACCCATCAAGTCTGTGTTGGCCAAGAACAAGTACCTTAGTATTCTAATATATGTCTTGGCGTGGCTAGTGCCCATCTAAATACTCCTTTAATATTACGAAGGTTTCTGTCTCTACCATCCTTCCAGATAATAGATTCCATAGTCCCAGCACCCTCTGGATAAAACATGGTTTCCTCTCATCCCATCTGTACTTCCTGCCCATTATCTTAAATCTATGCCCCCCAGTCATTAATCCCTCCACCAAAGAGGAACAAGTTTCTTCCAGTGTACTATGTCTGTTCCTCTCAATTTTATGCCTCACAAGCATGTCCCACCTCAGTCTCTTGTGCTCCAAGAAAAACAACCAGGGTCTATCCAATTCTTCTTCAAAACTAAAAATCTCCAGCCCAGGAAACATTTTAGTAAATCTCCTCTACACGATGGTTTAGGGGATTTCAGGGTGACTGACTATATTGAGGTGAAACATGCATTTGGAGAGGCAACAACTGATTAGGGATAGTTATTGTATGAGGGGAATTGTATTGTGTGAGGGAAATTGTGTCTCACAAACTTGATCGAGTTTTTTGAAGATGTGACCAGAAAGATTGATGAGGGCAGAGGAGGAGATGTTGTTTACATGGACTTCAGTAAAGCCTTTTACATGGTTACCAATCAGGCTATCATGCAGAAAGTTAGGTCACATAGGATTCACAGTAAGCTTGACAATTGAATTCAAAATTGGCCTGACAATAGGAGACAGGGTAGGGGGGTGCGGTTTCAGCATGGAGGTCTGTAACCAGTGGCATTCCGCACAGATTGGTACTGGGTCCACTTTTGTTAGTCATTTATATGAACAAATTGGATAATAATATAGAAGGCATGCTTAATAGGGTTTGTTCATGACACAAAATTGGTGGTATACTGGACAGTGAAGGTTATCTAAAATTATGAAGAGATTTTGATAATGTGGGTCAATGGGCTAAAGAGCGGCAGATGGAGTATAATTTGGATAAATGCGTGGTATTGCATTTTGGGAAAACAAACAAGGGCAGGACCTATACTAGATAAAAACAATGACAGCAGATGCTTGGATTAGAGTGGTACTGGAAAAGCACAGCAGTTCAGGCAGCATCTGAGGAGCAGGAAAATCGACGTTTTGGGCAAAAGCCCTTTATCAGGAAACGCTTTTACCCGAAACGTCGATTTTCCTGCACCTCAGCTGCTATACTATTAATGGTAGGGCTCTGGGTGGTATTGAAGAACACAGACCCCTACCCGTTCCAATACATAATTCTTTGAAATGTGCATCACAGGTAGACAGGGTGGTTAAGAATCTCGGATGCTGCCTGAACTGCTGTGCTTTTCCAGGAGCACTCTAATCTAGACTCTGGTTTCCAGCATCTGCAGTCATTGTTTTTACCTGGGTGGTTAAGTAGCCTTTTAGCATGCTTGCCTTTACTGCTCTGACCTTTGAGTATAGGAGTTGAGTTGAGTTTGTAAAGGATGAGGCCACTTCAAGAGTACTGTGTACATTTGCGGTCGCCAGAATATAGACAGGATATTATTAAACTGGAGAGGGTTCAGAAAAAAATTACCAGGACGTTGCCAGAAATTGAAGTTTTTCACTGGAGAGTAGGAGGTTGAGGAGTGACCTTATGAAGATTTATAAGATCATGAGGGGACAAGGATCTTTTCCCTAGGATGGGGGTGTTCAAAACTAGGAGGACATTTTTTAAGGTGAAAGGAGGAAGTTTTTAAAAAGGGGCTACTCTTTTTTACACAAAGTGTGGTTCGTCTGTGGAATAAACTTCCAGAGGAATTGGTAGATGTAGATACAGTTACAACATTTAAAAGACATTTGTATAACAGAAAAGGTTTGCAGGGATATGGGCCAAACACAGGCAGGTGGGATTAGTTTAGTTTGGGATTACGGTCGGCATGGACTGGTCGAACTGGAGGGTCTGTTTCCATGTTGTATGACTTGAAGACTTGTGTCAAAGTTGAAGTTTTTGTCTTTTTCAGAAAGCAAACCTGGAAACCACAATGCACAATCTTACCAGTAGCCTCTTTGTATGTGATGAGGAGACATGGTAAAAGGTGGAAGCCATTATCATAGTACACGGTTCAAAAACAGCAGAACCTCTTGCCTATGTGCTATCTTCATTCCTCTCCTCAACCACAGCTGTTTGTTATCTCAACGCAACAGAATAGCATGCCAAGATATTTGCGGATAGGATACATTCCACACAACAGTTGTGAACTGGACAAGCAGCTGAGGATCATCTCTCTTGGGCTCTTGTGACAGGTAGCCACAAGTCAGCAGCACTCTTCTCTCAGAGTTACTGCAAGGACAGATTCTTATTCCAGTTAGTTTTGATGATCAAATGTACAATATAAAATGCAGCATTATCACGACCATATTTTCAAAAGAAACTCTAGGACTTGAAAACCAAGTTGTGTAATGTAATAGTGAGTGCTATGTGCAAATAATTAAGAAAGCCACTGGAATATCAGACTTTATTATTAAAATGATTGAATATTTAAGTGGGCATGCACAGCATTGATGAAATCACATCTGGAATATCTTATCTTGCTTTGGTCCCCATATTGAGGGAATGATGTAAATGTATTGCAGCCAGTGTATAGGAGGTTTCTGAGATTAATATTAAGAATGAACAGGTTCTCTTATTAGGAAAGGCTGGACAGGCTAGGCTCACTTTCACTGGAGTGAAGAGTGAGCAACGACTTGATCGAATTGTTTAAGATCCTGAATGATTTTGACTCAGTATTTTGAAGTCAATTAATTGCTGTAACATGAGCATAGGACACAGCAGCAGAACTAGGCCATTAAACCCATTGAGTCTGTTCTGTCATTTCTGAGATCACAGTTGATCGGACACTGTTCAGTGTTCCAGCTGTGGTCTGACAAGTACCTTGCTGAGTTTGAACAATATCACCTTCTTTTTATTCTCCATTCCCTTTGAAGTAAAAAGTTAAAAATCACACAACACCAGGTAATAGTCCAACAGGGTTTAATTGGAAGCACACTAGCTTTCGTAGCGACGCTCCTTCATCAGGTGATAGTGGAGGGCCCGATTGTGCGTTCCTCACTCAATTTAGGTACTTGTTTTTCTTGATTCATGAATGAGTCTCCCAAACCCTTCTGTGCTGCAATGTTATGCAGTCTTCCGTCATTTAAACATTCAACTCTCTAACCTTCTTGCAAAATGCATAACTCACATTTTCTGACATTATATTCCATCTACTATTTTTTTTTGCCCACTTGCTTAACCAGTCTACAACCGTGTGAAGATTCTTTGTGCATTCTGAGGTCTCTGAACATATTCATGGCAGTCATAAGATTTTGTTTAAATTCAAACTTCCAGCAGCCAAAATGCCAGCACAACTCACGTCCTGTGAAAACTGCCACATAGTTACCTCAGATCAGCAAGACTCATGAAGGAATTACAGGTCTGCTGTAATGCTTGTACTGAATCTGTGCTTTTAGACAAGGTGCCTCTGAAACAGTTGAAACAACTACACTTCTACCATTTTTACAATGGGATAAAAGCAGCCCACAGTGCATCCTAAGACAACAAAACTGACAACAACCTACAGAGAAGCTGCAAAGACAGGTGACCCAAGTTTGCCTCAGGAGGGAGATTATAAGGAGTTCCTTAAAGGTGGAGGGAGGCAAGGAGTTTCAGAGGGAATCCCAGAGGTCAAGACCCAGACAGCTGAAGGCATGGCCAGCAACACTGCTGAGAAGAAAATGGCAGATGCACAAGTCTAGAATTGCAGGAATGCAAGTTTTCCATTAATGGAGCTAAATATGACATCAAACTGAGCAGAGGTGGAGCCTAATATCTGCTTCAAGCTTTCTATTATATTGCAATGCATCAGCAGATTACAGAAAGTTTCACCGTGTTCATTATGAAGCCTACAGCTTCCATTTATTTTATTTTGTTAAGACTTTACTTTCCCTTGAACCGCTCTGCAGACATGAGATATGCTAATTTTCTTTAAATATCTAGGCACTATCAAGCGAACTAAAATTAGTTCAAAGAAAGAATGTGCCTGGTATGTGGAAGCGCCGGTGTTGGACTGGGGTGGACAAAGTCAAAAGTCACACAACACCAGGTTATAGTCCAACAGGTTTCAAATAAACCTGTTGGACTATAACCCTGTCGTGTCATTTTTGTCCCTGGCCTTTTAAACAGAATTCAAACTGGCTACCCCTATAATTGCCTTTGCTGCCCCCAAGCACCACCTTGGCTAGTTAGAGAATTGCTTCTCCCCTTAGAAAGTCACACATTTAACAGGTTCAAGTATGGCTCAGTAGGTAGCACTCTGGCCTCTCAGTCAGAGGGTTGTGGGATTAAGCCCCAGGTGATCTTAGAGTCAGATAAAAGGTCAACACAGCATCAAGGGCCTGTATTGTGCTGTATTCTTCTATGTGAGAGAGTTGATTGCAAAAAATGAAGCAACGCTCCCAGAAAAATTCTGAAACATACCGCACTACCTTCTTGGGAATCAAAAACATCCCATGTCCCATGGAACTTTTTCAAGTCCTGGCAACATGATTAGATTAGATTAGATTACTTACAGTGTGGAAACAGGCCCTTCGGCCCAATAAGTCCACACCAACCCACCGAAGCACAATCCACCCAGACCCATTCCCCTACACCTAACACTACGGGCAATTTAGCATGGCCAATTCACCTAACCCGCACATTTTTGGACTGTGGGAGGAAACCGGAGCACCCAGAGGAAACCCATGCAGACACGGGGAGAACGTGCAAACTCCACACAGTCAGTCCCCTGAGGCGGGAATTGAACCCAGGTCTCTGGCGCTGTGAGGCAGCTGTGCTAACCACTGTGCCACCGTTTCTCTAAAACACTTTTGGGATTTCTACGCATCAATTAACTCCTTTGCTCCTGGCATTGCAACAGTGACTAAATGAAAAAAGTGCCCCAGCGGTTCAAAGATCCTGAGGTCTTAGAATGCCTTACGTCAAAGTCCACCTTTCTTTATTTTCTGATGCACATGGTGCATCACAGAATAAAAGGAGCACATGAGAGAATCTCATCAAATCAATACTTGCCTGCACCAGAGGGTCAGCCTTGGCCAGTCCTTTTGCATTATCACTGGTGATTGGTGCAGCACCAGATGTCACCCTCCTTGGTTGCCTGTTTGGGAGCAGTCTCAGTGGGGACCTGCTCACAGAGAAAATGGATAGATTTCAAAGAGCTGTGCCTTTGAAGAAATTTTGGCTCCTTTATCAGTGGCCAGCCGTCTTTCATAACTGTCCAACTACATCTGGGACAGTTTCCCTAAGATCATTGGACATTTGCAGCTGTCAGACATCCAACAGCAACAGAGAACTTCCTCCTCAACTCGTCAACATGTTTAAGATGACATTTCCTTCTAATTCAGTACAAAATAAACACTTGCTAAGCTCATTGGGCTAATACTTTCCGTCTTCCAGTAATAGCTTCCATTATATGGCTCATGTCCTTCTTTCACATAAGCAGGTTTCTTCCAACGAGAGAAAATGCATTAAATTCCAACAGATAAGAATCTAATATTCATCTCACACAATTACATTTTAGCAATTCAGAGCAAACTCAAAATTCAATACACTCCTATTGAGAATCTCTAAATCTGATTGCATCCCATTTAAGATTGACGTACTCTAACAAAGTGACCCTTGGGATGGTCTGATACAGGAGCTTGGAAGATAAGACTGGGTCAAAGCACCAGGATGAATACATTCGATATGAAGGAAAACGTATAGCTGTCTTTTTCGGACACTTCCAAACATTTGCCAAAATAATGATAGCTTCAAGGTTTGGTTTCACTAAGAGGACAGTTACTGCTGACTGAATGGACAATTATTGAAAAGGTCTAATTGAGGTGAGACCTGACAGATAGTCACTGCACATGCAGCACTTGTGGCAGAACCTACTTCCCATGGATTCGTCCCCTCTGTCACCAACAAAAGTACACAATACAAAGCTAACCTAAGCATTTGATCACTGCAGGTCCATCAACTGAAGCAAATGGAAGGATGATAAGGATGAAGCTAGTTTTAAAAATAAACAGTAGGATCTGTTGCAGTGATCTAAGTCACTTTTGTAATTTGCTCTGCTTTATGATTTTTGTTGGATATTCCAAGTTGTCCCAATGTCCCAATGGTCTTTCCTCTGTTCATGTCCTGGAGACAATTAGACAGGCCACCAAGAACCTTCTGGTATCAAACCCAAACTGGCCATTTTCTATACACTTACTGAGTTATTGGTTGGCTAAGTAGCAACCCTCTCCTAACAATATTAGATTTTCTCCAGGTTCTCCAATTTCCTCCCACTGTCCAAACATGTGCAGGTTGGGTAGATTGGCCATGTTGAATTGTCCCATAGTATTCAGGGATGTGTAGGCTAGGTGGATTAGCCTGGTAAATGTGGGCTTACGGGGATAGGATAGGGGGCTGGGTCTGGGTCTGGTTGGGATTCCTTCAGAGGGTTGATGCTGACTCGATAGGCCAAATGGCCTCTTTTTGCACTGTAGAGATTCTATGATTCTATTGCATTGTCACACAGTCTTCAGTAAATACTCACCACAGCTTCAAGCTGGGATTACTGTCCTAACAAGGAACGAGCAGTCTTATTGTTCTCGTTTTCTTCAGCTTGCCTTATGAAAGCCGAATTGCAGTACATTGCACACCAAGTGCAAGAAAAGCCCCAGACTTAATAGTACCAGTTCCTCCTCAGTCAGAAAGTTCTGGGTTCAAGTCCCACTGCAGCAGTTATGCACGTGGTTTACATTGGTACTGCAGTACTGAGGGAGTGTTGCATTGTTGATGCTGTCAGTTTTAGCTAAACTTAAATTAAATCTGCTCTCTCCAGAGGGTGTACAAGGTCTATTAAAATTGGAAATTATTGCTTGATCTTTCACCCTTTTCCAGGGGAACAGGGCCCACGAGCAGCATTGGCTGAAATCAGCAAAGCCAGCTCATGTCGTCAGAGGATCTGTGACTTGGGTCTTATAGAGTCATAGATTTACACTGCACGCAAACCTTCAGCCCAACTTGTCCATGTCAATCAGATATCCTAAACTGACCTAGTCCCATATCTCTCTAAACTCTTCCTACTCACATACCCAACCAGACGTCTTTTAAATGTTGTAATTGTACCCGCCTCCACCAATTCCTCTGCCAGCTCATTCCATGCATGCACCTCTGTCTGCGTGAAAAAGTTACCCCGCAGACCCTCTGAAATCTTACCCCCTTGACTTAAACCTATGCCCTCTAGTTTTGGACTGTCCCACCCCAGGGAAAAAAGGCCTTGGCTCTTATCCCTATAAGTGCCCTTCATGATTTAATAAACTTCTATAAAGTCATCCCTCAGCCTCCAACGGGGAGAAAAGCCCCAGCCAATTCAGCCTCTCCCCAAAGCTCAAATGTATGAGAGTCAAAACCACACTGGGCAGTGACTTCACCCACTATGTCACCAAAGAAACAGGATAATATTGGAAACAGAAATCTGATGTAATTTTAGGTTTTGTTACCACTAAAAATGCCAACCAACAAAGAAAACTTGGTTTCACGAGCCCAAGTGGAATGAAAAATGTAGCGACAGCAATTTTTTTGTGCTTAAAAAGTGGAATCTAGACCAATTGCGACACTGATCAACCTGAGGCTCAAATTGTCCATCCTCTTGGGAATGTGTTAATTTATCACATGAAAACTGAATCATCAACGTCTTTACAGCCATATAGAGTCATACAGCACTGAAACAGACCCTTCAGTCCAATTCGTCCACGCTGACCAGTTTCCCAAACTAAACTCGCCTCATTTGCTTGAATTTGGCAAATAAATGCCTCTAAACCCTTCCTTTGCATATCCTTGTCCAAATGTTTTTTTTTAAATGTTGCAACTGTACTTTTTGTTTCAGTATTATTTTGATACACAACATTCAAGGTGTAGATATCTGTCCGCAGAATAGTCACCGTACTTCAACCAGTTACTGAAGCTCCTTTGAAATTTTGCCAAATTACAAATTGTTATTACACATTAACGATCTGTGGTGAGAATAAGGCAGAATTGGTGAAAGCCTTCAGAACAAACCAACACCCCCTTGATGATGAGCAATGTTGCAAAATGGTAAGTGGCTTATGATCCAGGTTTCTTAAAGCGTGAGTTTCTCAACGCTGTAAGCACTGAGCTCAGGAATCGGTCATAATGTATGAGGGCATATAAATGAGATGTAGTTGTAGTTGTAGTTGTAAATATAAAAATGACATTTAGAATCATAGAATCCCTACAGTGTGGAAGCAGGCCATTTGGCCTATTGAGTCACACAGACCCTCCAAACAGCATTCTACCCAGACCAATCCCCAACCCTATTCCGGTAACCCTGCATTTCCCATGACTATACCACCTAGCCTGCACATCCCTGGACATAACGGGCAACTTAGCATGGCCCAATCCACCTAACCTCACTGCTTTGGACTGTGGTATGAAACCAGAGCAACCAGAGGAAAACCACACAGACAGAGAGAGAATGTGTAAACTCCACACAGACAGTCGCCTAGTGATGGAATTGAACCTGGTGCTACGATGAAGCAGTGCTAGCCTCTTTGGGGGCTTAATGTGAGGATGAATTATATCCAGTTCATAACAATATCCATATCCAACATCAGCACATTCATGACCTGACATTCTAAGTCCTATCTAGTTTAATGTTGCCATATGGTGCATTCAGTTAAACTTCAGTATTTTACACACAAGTACATTTTTAATAAAAGGCAGTCTGTTGGCAGATTAATACCACAACTTCTGTGTAGAATAGATGGACTGTTCAACATGGGAAGGAGTGCCTGTGTGAAGAAGATTAAGGTAAAAGAGCAATGGTAAGGAAATACAAGTTTAATTTTAGATCAAAGAATGACAGCTGTGCACTAAGATGGCGGCTTGTTTTCGTCTTGCCCACACTGCACTCCACAAGCTTCGTCTCTCCTCTACTTGTTGGGATTTTCTCAAAATCTCAGTCATACTTCATTCAAAAGCACACAAATGTAAAGAAACCAATCACCATAACCTGGGTCTAGCTCTTCACAACATTATGTCTGATTTGATACCTACTTTGCAGATAGTTTTCTGCTTTTTGTCCCCCTCCCTTTTGTTTTAAGGAGTCACATTTACCATCTTCCAGTCCTATGGGACTTTCCCAGAATTAAGGGAAAATTGAAATGTACGAATGATTTTACCTGAAGATGAAGCCCATCAGGACCCTGGCAGTTGGCAGCCTGCAGCAATTTACTCAGTCCCAATTCTCTGGTGATTGTAATTTTCCTGAGTTACTCCCTACTCTCCATGTCTTGATTTTTTTAACTGTCTCTACAATCTTACTGGTACCCTCTAATAATGGAGACCACTGCAAAACACCTGTTCAATTCACCCACCATCTCCTTATCTTCCATTATTAATTATCCAAAATCACTTTCTTTATGATTAACACTCACAGCATTATCCTTTGTAAAAATTATTTAGAGAAACTCACTTTTTTTACTTATCTGGTTAAGTTTCTCTCGTACTCTAATTTTTCCATTGTTTCCTTACAAAAATCATTCTTTGCTTGCTTTTTTAAACATTCTTACATGCCACGAGTCTTTGGACACATATACTTTATATTTTAGTTTGATATTCTCTTGAACCATTCTACATAATCAAAGAAGGTAGGTCCAACCCTTACTCATTGGAATATCTTCTCCTTCAAACATTTTCTTCAACTGTCCCCTCAGTTTACCCCTCTACAGAATTACTTCCTTCTTCCAGAACACACATCCTTTTTCTAAAATTCAACAACAGTGGTTTTTTTTTAAAAAAAATGCTTCACCACAGATCTCATGTCAGAGATGTTGGCACAAATTCTAAGAGCTGACTCTTCAGTGCATATTGATGAGCTGCTACAATATTAAAGATATCAGAAGTCAAACATGATGTCAGATAGAGAATTGATCGGCTTCCTTAGGTAGTCTAAACTATACCATGAAGCTGCTGAGAACCAAATAGAAGACTGATCCTCAAATTCTGATCAAGGTTTATGACGCACAACAGGTAACCTGGTCTTTATTAGCTTGCTGGTAGCGGGTCCCAATTGTCTTACTTTTACTCTTAGTGAAGCAAGATGCTACAGGTCCTAGAAGTTAGAAATTAAAACAGAAAATGCTGCAATACTCAGGAGGTTTAAGTATTGATCTGAAACATTAACTGGGTCTTCCTCTCTCAACTGGTGCTGACTGAACTGTTGTCTATTTTCAGTGTATTTTTCTTTAGCTCTCCAAAGGACCTCCTGAACTGTTGAGTGGTGTAGGATGTCATGAAAAATGCTGTATAAACGCAAGTTCTGCCCCTCTATCTTTCTCTCTAATTTGGTGCTGTCCTCTCTTCCTGTTAATGACAAGACATTCCGTGTGCATCCCTCGTCATCATTTTGCAAGGAATTATATGTTCTGTCACTCTGATGGCCCTTCATCTAGTTTCAGGTCAGAGAAACCCCCTCAGCAAACAAAAATATAAAAATGACAATTTTGAAGATCTTTTCACTTGTAGGGCATTCCACTCCTTAATCTGTGGTCTGCCATGGTTCAGGCACTGACACAGTCATCTCCAGGTTACAAAGTTTTTGGTTCACGTCTCACTCCGAAGCTTTGATCAAAGACTCAAAGCAGCCCCTCTAGTGTAGCACCGAAAGAGAAGTCTCACCTCAGCTGGTTGGAGAAGATGTCACAGCACTATTTAGAATTAGAATCCCTACAGTGTGGAAACAGGCCCTGCTGCCCAACAAGTCCATACTGACCTCCGAAGAGTAATCCACCCAGACCCATTCCCCAAACCTATTACTCTACATTTACCCCTGACTAATGCACCTAACCTACACACCCCTGAACATAATGGGCATTTTAGCATGGCCAGTTCACATAACCTGCACATCTTTGGGTTGTGGGAGAGAACCGGCACCCAGAGGAAACCACACAGACACAGGGAAAATATGCAAACTCCACAGAGTCGCCTGAGACTGGAATTGAACCCAGGTCCCTGGCGCTGTGTGGCAGCAGTGCTAATCACTGAGCCACTGTGCTGCTATTCTGAAGACATTATCCCCAGTGATCTGCCCTGGCCAATGAGCTATGTTACGAGGAAAAACAGATTATCTGGGCATTATCACAGTGCCTTTTATGTGTGAGTCTGCCATACTGCCCATTAACACCTCGACACCAAAATACAACAAAACCTTGTTTTAACCAGCACCTTAATAACTTACACTCTTGATAAACTTGTAAAAAATACATAGCACAAAAGGATATTATTAAATTGAAGGAGGTTGAAAAAAGATTTACCAGAATATTGCCGGAAATGGAGGATTTGCAATATAAAAATAGACTAGAACGATTGTGATTTTTTCACTGGAGCATAGGAGGTTGCGCTTATTGAGCTTTATAAAATCATGACGGGGAATAGATGAGGTGAATGACAAAAGTCTTTTCCCTACGGTGGGAGAGTTCAAAACCAGGGGGCATATTTTGAAGGTGAGAGGTGAAAGATTCAAAAAGGACATGAGGGGCACCTTTTGTTTTACACTGAGAGTGGTTTATGCATGGAATGAGCTTCCAGAGGAAGTGGTGAATGCAGGTACAGTTACAATGTTTAAAAAGACATTTGGATAAGTTCATGAATAGGAAAGTGTTTAGAGGGATATGGGCCAAGCACAGGCAGGTGGGTCTAGTTTAGTTTGGGAACATAATCAACGTGGACTAGTTGGACAAAGGTTCTGTTTCTATGCTGTATGACTCTAAGACTCTACTGTGATGTGCGAGTATTTATGCTGGAAACTAAGTATAATAGTGATGTGTGTACAACCTTGCATTACATTTATATTACTTACTGTGTATTTTTACATTGCTTTTTTGAAGGATCTTGTGTCTCAAAGCTTCACTTGGTCATGCTTTACTGTGATAACGCATATCTCTTGATTGTCTGGAATATTTGCTCAACTGGCACACTCCTGGTCCCATAGGTGCTTCTTCAATAAAACAAAATTACTGTACTTACTTGAATGTAAAGTTTTTCATTTTCATTCACAAGATTTTGGGCATCACTGGTTAGGTCAGCATTAATTTCCCATTCATATTTGCCCACAGGGCAGTTAAGAGTCGACTTCATTATTTTGGTCTGGAGGTACATGTCGGCCAGACTATCTAAGGATGGCAGTTTCTCCCCTAGAGATTATTAGTGAACCAGGTGAAGTTGTCCAAACATTAGCCATGGTTTCATTCCAGATTTTGATGCTTGGTTTCAAAATTCCACTGTCTGTCATGGCAGGATTTGAACCCAAGTTTCCAGAACATGACCTACACCCCTGGATTAATCGCCCAGTAGCAATACTATTAAGCAATCACTCCCCTTGTGTGCTTTGAGATTTCAATTAAACCCAAGAAGCACTTGACAAATGCAAGCCTCAGTATTATTCTGAACATGTTTCTCATGATTTTGGAACTCCAGCTAAGCATATTGCGTTGGCGAACGCATTTCATTGGCACTGCCCTGATGAGCATGAGCTGCCTCAAGATCTCAAACCCCTTCCTCATATCCTCAGCATTGTCTCACGAGCTATAGAATCACAAATAAAAATTGTCCCTTTGATGGCTAGTATTGTAGAGTCTTGACTCCATGTTATCATGTTTACAAGAAAAACAATATAATTTCTTCAATGAAGCATTCTCCTATTCTGGGCAGAGTCTTAAAGATCGGCGAACTCAGTTGGCTGGTTTGCAACACAGAGTGACACCAACTGTGAGTTCAATTCCTGCATTGGCTAATGTTACCATGAAGGATGCTCCTTCTAAACCCTCCCGTTGCCAGAAGCATGGTGACCCTCAGGTTAAGCTACCATCAATTGGCTCTCTCTAATGAGAGAGCAGCCCCTATGGCAACTGTACCTCTTACTTTACAAAACCTTCAGCATCATGTCAGCCTTGGCTTATTCAAAAGTATCTCAGAATCAAAAGGTTAAAGGTTTAAGTCTCACTCAAAAGCACATCACGTAAACTCACATTCACTGCAGCGCTGAAGTATTGTACTGTCAAACATTTGGAATATGCCCTCTCAAGGTGAAGTGAAAGATGCCAATATTCCAAAGAATAGGCTCTACCCCTGGTGCCTAGCAGATAATTAGTCATCAACGAAACATGACAGAGAGATTATTTGATCATTATCACATTGCTGAGCTTGTTGTCATGTTTCCTACATGAAAACAACAATTACACTTCAAAGATATTCCATTCAGACGTCCTGTGAAAACTACAGGAAATGGCCATTCAACCCATCATGTCTGCACTAGCTCACAGAATGTGCAATGCACCTAACTGCCATTCTCTAGCCTTCTCCACAATATCTTGCATATAATTTATCTTCAGACAATGACTATTAAGTGCACATAGCAAAATGCATTTTAATTCAAATGTATCAAGATACTACTGGAGAAGAATAGAGAGATGGTCAAGATGAAAGCAGAGAAGACTGAATTCCAATCCACTTTGTCTCAAATATTTTGTTCAGAAAAGCATACTAGCGACAATGAACTCCTCTGAAATGGATCCGATCCTTCCTTTCCGAATTTGTAGATCTCTCCAAACCATAGCAGTCAGACAAAAATAAAACTGATCATAGCAGAAAAGCAACTTAACAGTGAGCGCCCATCAATTAACAGAGTTGGGTGAGGGGAATAAATCAATTTTGCAAAGCAAACATACACTCTGATTTCTGAATGACAACTGCCTGTGACTCCAGAAACATTCGGACTAATAGGAAACAAAAGTTAATCACTACCGCAACTGAACAATTCAGCATCAAATGTCTGCCAGCTACAAAGAACCATATTTCAATTATGTTTGTCTAACCTGCTGTCCTCACTCAGAATAGGCCCCAGAGTTCAATGTATAAAGTGGTCTGAACTTTAAAGTTGATCTGCAACTAGTGACAAGCTTGCATCATCTTCTCTCCCTGCATATCCACTCCAATTACATTCATATTTACTGACTCTGCCAGCCACAGAGATTTCATATTGCTGTCTTTAATGAAAGCAGCAGCCTGGCTCCATCTGTTATGGGGTTAAGTGACCTTCTGTTATTTCAGTAGATTCAATGATCTAGAAAATCTAACCTCCCCCAGCTACGCTTTTTGGATCATAATCCGGGCACACCCAATGCAAGAAATAAGCCAACTCATTTTAGAGCAAACGGAGTTGAAGGTTGTCATTTTTCTCAGCTTCGTTGGCATTAACTGAGCAAGCTGACCTTAAGCCGATACTTCCGACCAGAGTATTGATCATTCTATTTCAGAGCTCCCTCTGGATGCCAACTTGAATAGGAACATAGGAATGCACAAATTGAGGTAGGACATTCAGCCCAGCCCATGCCTGCCCCTCCTTCAATCTGGTCATGGCAGATCGTGCTTGACAACAGTACAGTTTATCTTTGATAGATTTATAGGACAACACTTCCTCACTTAAAACTGATTATATAAAGTTCAGCACTAAATCAATGATATTAGATATTAAAGGCATAAGGGATATGGGGGACAGTGAAAGAAAATAACCCTGAGGTAGAATATTAGTCATAATCTAATAAAATGATGGAACAGGCTTGATGGTTCAAATAGCTAAGTCCTGCTCATATTTTGTGCAGTATTATATTCCCAGGATACCCTTCGACTCCAACAAAATGGTGTGGAAATCTCTCACGATCTTCACGAGCAACCTCATGATCGTTTCCTTCCCACCTGGAGGAAACCTATGGCTAACTTTCTCCTTTCATTGTTGCACAACATAACACAAAATAGCCAGGAATTCCCCAAGTGATGTGCAATTAAGTGAGACTTGGAGAATACCTTTCATCTATTCGATGCTGACGAAAGAAAAGTCTCAACTTTTCATCCACGGGCCCCAAACACAAAGGCCCAGTGAGTGAGTCAACCACAGTCTGCCAAACTGCTGAATGGGTCTGAGCCTGGGCAAAGTAGTCAACATCAAAGTATCTTTGTGGTTCCCTTCCTCTGCCCAGAGAAACATCTCTACTGCCGAGCAGTGATTTGATATGAAAGGCTGATTTAGGGGATGTCCAGTTCAAATGCAGTAATTGACACAAGACATCCAGCTGTAAATGAGTGCCCTTTTACTTTGTTGTCAGCTAGTCAGATAAATTGAATGGAGGAACACAAAAAAGCATCAGGAAAACCTCAAAGGATTTCCCATGCAATGAGATAATTGATTATGGAGTCTGTCTTTGAGATGACGTCCAGTAGGACACTCCAGAACACTCCAGTATTCCTCAGCATGCAACCTCATCTTTTACAATCCAAACAAGCCACTGAAATAAGCCAATGGGGTTTGAGTCACCTTACCACCTAAAAACCACATAATTATCGTGAAACCTGCAATTTGTATTGTACTGGTGGCTTAGCTTTTACAGAGCACGATGTCAAATTGCAGACCCAAGTTTCAACAGAATTGGATAGGGGAGAGATCACGGTGGGAGTGGGGCGAGGATGATTAAGGTTTCTCTCTAATTGTCAGGCTCAGTAAACACAGACATCTCCTTATCAGTGTAATCAAACTAAGTAGCAAGAAAACCTTTTGTAGTTTTGTAGATGCCTGTCTTCTTCGGGAAAATACACGTCCAGCATTACATCTTTTTTGAATTACCCACAACTATGATGCACAATAGTTCCCCGGTTCATTCTCCATGGTTACACCTCGACTAATCAGAGGAGACTTTCCTACCAATTACCATTCTTCTTTCATACAGGATAAATTCTTGCTCCCTTTGAAATGTGGCACTCTTGCATCTCTTCTGATGAGTATAACATGAAGAGTTTTGACTGCATGACTTTTGTTCCCTTCCAAAAATAATTAAGTTCTGTAATACCAGGCGACTATCATAATGTAAATCTGTTTGAGAATATGATTGACACAGGCAGCGTTGCATTTTCTTACCCATCTCTAGTATTGAGGTCATTAGAAAGCAACAACAATGTAGGACTGGAATTGCATACACGTTAGACTGAACAAGGCCAGCAGGTCCCATTCCAAGATTATTAATGAGCTTGTTTGGTTTTACAACAGCTCAGGGTTTTCATACTGTGATGAAAGGTGTGTGATATATATAACAATTCAGAGTTTTGATTTCAAAGTAGGATATGGGTGATGGATTTTATGAAAAAATTGTTTTACTCAAAAATACATAAATCCTTCAGAAACACTGACGTAATCCAGAATGCTTCAAAAGGCAGGTGAATACAAACCCTTGGAGTGTTACTGGAAAATTGTTGCTCCTGTGATTGATTATGAGAGGTGGAGTAAATGCGGAAGGTTTTCTTTGTATCTAAGGGGGCGCTGTAAAACTGCAACTGTAAAATTTTCACTGTATTCATTTGTGTACTTGTAACAATAAAGCTGATTCAATTCAGTTCATTCAGGCTACTTACTTGCTTTCAATTCAGAATAACCAAGGATTGATTTTAGTTTAGGAAACCCAGGGATTAAAGGCTGGTGGAGCAGACTTGACAAAGGTTAGAGCCAATGTATCATTAGATCTCCTCGGAAAGGGCTTTTCAGTGTCGTTCAGTGAATAAATTACCACATAAGAAGTCCAGTTTATGCAACTTCCAGACCAGTGGGGTTCGGTTAGAAATCACTGGATTATCAGAAGCTGAGAAAGTCTAACCACTTAGCTTTGTGGGTACTCATGCAAGAAGACCATACAATTCATGGGAAAGAAATTAGCATGAATTAGTAGAACTTAAAAAATTTAATGAGGCAGTGCAATTTCTCTGGACTTGAATTACTGTAATGTGATGATATTGGGAAATAAGCTGAAACTTTTGTTTTGCTGTGTAAAGACTTCTCTAAACTATCTTCTATATCTAGCTAGCCTGATGTTTGCCTCATAATCAAACTCTATTTGATTTTAAAGAGAGTTGACAGCCTTGTGTGACTATTTCTCAGTGACTGATCACTACTTTAGCTAAAATAAAGCTTAAGCTTTCATTTAACAAGTCAGGTTTCATATGGGATTCGCAATAGCCCAGAAGTACCATCAGCTGGGATCAGAATAATATGCAGTGTTTTAAATTATCAAATCAGTTTTACAACATTCTGCAGTGGCATATGAACTTCCAAGCTGTCTAACACTATCAGATTACTGTACCCTAAGGCTACACATGATGTAGGTCAACTGAACAAGTGTCTTTTAGCTGTTGCCAGTAGGGTAAGAATGTGAATTTCATAAGCATTTATGGACAGGTCGGTTTTTCAAAATCATTCAGCCACAAGTTTAATGAAAAGGAATTGGGAGAAGCTTGAAAGTGGTATCATAGGTAGACAGGATGGTGAAGGCAAACATAGCCTTCATCAGTCATGGAATTGAGTACGGGAGTGGGGCACCATGTTACCGCCATACAAAACATTGGTAAGGCCACATTTGCAGTACCGTGTACAATTCTGGTCAGCCTGCTATAGGAAGGATGTTATTAAACTGGAAAGGATGCAAAAAAGATTTACAAGGATGTTGACTGTGACTGAAGGCTTGAAGTAACTTAAGGGGAGGCTGGATAAGTTGAGACTTTTTCCCTTGGAGTGTGGGATGCTGATGGGTGACCTTATGGAGGTTTATAAAATCATGAGGAGCATGAACTAGGTGAATCACCAAGGTCTTTTCCTCAGGGTAAGGGAGTCCTAGACTAGAGGGCACAGGTTGAGATGAGAGAGGAAAGATTTAAAAGGGACCGAAGTGGCAATTTTTTCTCACAGTGTGAGATGCATATATGGAACAAGCTTCCATAGGAAGTTGGAGAGGCAGGTATAATTACAGCTGTGAAAAGGCATTTTGACAGGTACAATAATATAGGAAAGGTTTAGAGGGATGTGGGCATAATGCAGGCAAAAGGGACTAATTAAGTTTAGGAAAGCTGGTTTTCCTGGATGCATTGGGCCGAAGGGCCTGTTTCTGTACTGTATGACTCTATAATTCTGTAACCCAGAGGTACACCTTAGTGTCACTGGTGTCATTGTGCTACATTGCCATGATATAATGTATACAGCTCAACATGCATTCAAACTGCCTAAGAGTAATGACAACACTAACATATATCCTTTGCCAACATTTGATTTTAATAGTAGAAAAGCAAGTGTAGATTCTAAAATTTCTAGTTTACTAATCAGCCACCAGATACATGGATTAAGGTCAATCTCCCACCGACACCCTTGTGACTTAAAGCTGCTAGCTCACCTCGAAAAGCGTCTCCCCCACCCACCTCTGCCAGTGCTCCATTCACAGCCTCTGTCATTGACCCTGCCTCAGGCTATGCAATGCTCATGATTCACACCTGCATTGCTCTCTTCATTTCACAGAGCTGCACTGTTTAGTAAACTTCCAAACTGCAACTGAGGCATTTGACCCAGCGAGCATCACATCCCCACTTTCTCACGAACCCTTTACCTTCAAGTTTGAAATAAAAACAATTGCCTTCATGTGTCAGAGACCGCTGACCCCGTTCTGCCATCCATTTTGATCACAGTCAGCACCGCGACAAAGGAGGAGGATCAGGACTAAACAGTTCCTCAGCAGTCACTGTGATTCATAATGACCAACTAGTTGGATGTATACTTCAGTCTGGTGACATAGTGCCAGGGCTCATGCTACCCCTCAGCAACAAATTACATTGATGAAGCATTTTCATCACTGCAGGATATCCTGGGGGGTGCAATACATGTCCCTTCACTTCCTTCCTGCTGACTATCCAAGGGCCTGAACAGTCTTTCCAAGTGAAGCAGTGTTTCACCTGTACCATCTCCAGTCTTGCATATTGTATTCGCTGCACCCAATGTGGCCTACTCTACATTGGAGAAACCAGATGCGTACTGGGTGACCACTTTACAGAACATCTCAGGTCCATTTGCAAGCATGACCCCAGCTTTCCCTTAGCCAGTCATTTTAACAGTGCCCTGCCCACATGTCCACTGTCTGTCCTCGACATGCTGCAGTGTTCCAGTAACTCACAGCGCTAACTGGAAGAGCAACATCCCATCTCCCTTCCCACCTATCCACTTCACCCATCCCACTGAGCTATCACAATAACCCCCTATCTGCATCCACCTATCGCTATCCCACCTGCCTTTCCCCAGCCCGCTCCCAACCCCCCCCATATTTATTTCTGAGCTCCCTTTCCCCTCGCCAGTCCTGATGAAGGGTCTTGACCCAAAACGTCAACTTCGCCACCTCCTGATGCTGCCTGACTTGCTGCGTTCTTCCAGCCTCCTCTTGTCTACTTTGGGTTCCAGCATCTGCAGGTTTTTTTTGTTTCTAACCGTCTTCAAACTAGGCAGTTTACAACCTTCTGGGCTCAATATTGAGTTCAGTACCTTCAAACTGTGAACCCATTCCTTCCCTTTATTTCAGCTTTGGTTGTTACATTCTCTGTCTCACTCTCTACCCTCCCCCATCCCAAAAGGATCGTCTGTTCTGTCCAGTCTGGCTGTTAGACACACTATTGTTCTGTCATCCTCACATTCTGATTACTTAATCTGAATTGGAGTAGTTTTTTTCACTATTTCAATTCTATAACAACACTTAACGTATCTGTACCTAGTTACCCTGTACCTATATATATGTGTATGTGTGTGCGTGTGCGTGTGCGCGTGTGTGCGTGTGTGCGTGCGCGCGTGCCTGTCTGGACATTACAAACTTTTCAGTGCACTCATTCTATAGCTATTCTATTCTTTCTCTGCCAGCACGCAAACCTCTCCCCCAACTATTGCGCAAATGTTGCCCCCTCCACAGTTTACGTCAGCTCTGAAGAAGAGTCATCTAGACTCAAAACATTAGCTTGCTCTCTCTCCATGGATGGTGCCTGACCTGCTGTGATCGCCAGCATTGGTTGTTTTCAGTACAGATTCCAGCATCTGCAGTAATGTGCTCCTACCCTGAGGCTTTTCAGCAGATCGACTTTACACCAAGCTGCAGCTTAAGTTATTAGGACAAGCGAGCTAAGATTTAATCAAATATTTGGAGTTCAATTGAGTATTTCAGAGGAAAGACGAGTGGGAGAGGAATGTACAGGATGATTAAGAGAAGAGAATTGAAGTTCTCAGAGGCAGTAGGAAAACAGGCACAAACTCGTGGGACTAGACAGAATGACCAATTCAAGTTTCTCAGTTCTAAAGAGGGTCACTAGACTCGAAGCGTTAGCCGTGTTTCTCTCTGCAGCCAGACCTGCTAAGCTTCTCCAGAAATTTCTGGGTTTTTTTCCAAGTTTAATTGCTCGTCGGTGTTAAAAGATTCACAAGTCCAAAATACCAACACTCTCTCATTGTGCACCAAAGCTAAAAGTTTACTCTGGGTTCTAATTATTCTAAAAGGAGGGATTTAAACTGCTCTCTACCCCACTGTTCAATTTCACAGCCCCAACAACGATAAGACCAGAAACTTCTAGGACCTCCTGGAGCCAGGCTCAAGGTCACTGCACCAAAAATTGACAGATGGGCACAAACAGCCAAATGACTGACTGAGGCCTTGCAAATTGCGCTGAGGTTGGCAGTAAAATTAGTTGACACCTGAGACTGGTTAGTAGAATAGGTTTGTCAGCTGAGGGCGAATGCAAGACACAATTTCATTTGTGTTCAGAGATTTCCTGCACAAATGTTTCCCACTTTCATGTTATCATAAACCTTTCTATTAGGTAACAGACATATCAACACAAAGACAACAGACATGAGTTTATGTCGCACTTTTCACATCCACCAGACATCTTAAAGTGCTTTGCAGGTTAGGAAGCAGTTTTGAAGTGTAGTCAGTGTTGTACTTTGGAGAAAATCATAATCTATTTATGAACAGCAAGCTCTCACAAACAAGGATTGATATCGACAAAATAATTTTGTCATGGTGACAGTGGGGCTAATTGTTGGCGTTTGAAACAGTGTGAACTCTCCTTCTCCACTCCTAAGTAGTGCCAGAGAGCCAATGGTGTTGAGTGTTAAATTCTTATACAAAAGGAGCCCTCAGGAGAAAGTGAGGACTGCAGATGCTGGAGATCAGAGTCAAGAGTGTGATGCTGGAAAAGCACAGCAGGTCAGGCAGCATCCGAGGAACTGGAGAATCAACGTTCCGGGCAAAAGCCCTTCATCAGGAATGAAGGAGCATTCAATCTACTGAAGGGTCAGTCTCGACTGACAGTCATGTAGATGTCCTAGGGCAGCACTGCAACACGAATAAATTTGGCATTTGGCAGAATAAAAACTTGGGTTTAAAAAAGCGAACATTCGTGCCACACAAATGCCAGGCAACGACCATCTCTGACAGTGTATACAGTCTAGAAGATTCACTGCAGATTTTCACCGAAGATCCTCAGATAGCATCTTCCAAACCCATAACCACTTCCAACTAGAAGGACAAGGTGGCAGCAGATATATGGGAAGACCACCACCTGCAAGCTACCCTCCAAGCCCTTCACCATTCCTGTTTCTTCAGTGTCGCTGGGTCAAAATACTGGAATTTCCTCCCTTAGGGGATTGTGGGTCAACCTACAGTACGTGGACTGCAGCAGTTCAAGAAGACAGCTCAACACCACCTTCTCAAGGTAACTAGAGACAGGCAATAAATGCTGGCCCAGCTAGCAATGCCGTTGTCCCAAAAGTGAATAAAGAAAAGAATGAGTTTAAATTCCAATGGAGCTGAGCACAGAGTTCCTTTGTATCTGGGTAAGAATACTAGAGAAAGCCAGGAGTGAAACTAAGGTCACATTGGCTGGACAGCCTGATCAGGGTTCATCTTATTGCTGGCTTCTCATGGCTAGCAGTGACACAGAGCTGTGTTCTCAGAACCTACTGCCCGGTCAAGCTGAAACATGGAAGCAGACTGTGGGGGAAGTTAAATTAATCAATGACTACCCTCATTTACCGGGGAAAAAAAACAGAACCGTCTGAAATATCAGATTCTCAAACAAAAGTTCAGTGGTGCGTGGAAACTTAAGCAAATGTTCCAGGATTCTCTCATCTTTTATTTTGAATGCTTTTTTTGTGATGAGTTGCTCTGTGGTTAAATGCCAGATGCTCTAATTTCACTGGTGTACTCTCTTTCGGTTTTGGCATTTGTTGACACAATAAACGACGCTCCAAATGGTTCAGTTTATGCACCACACGAACATGTCCCAGGGTTAGTTGGGTTTGGCAGCTCCCGACATTTGTTGCTGTTTACTTTGCCCTGGACAGGAGAGATGCACCAAGAGGTATGTTCATCTCCCACAAGCTTGCAAACTGTGCAATGTAGCAAGAGCTAAATCAGGTATGTCTCCAGCTACATGCATACTCCAGGGAGGGCACAAAAAACCTACTCCTTCAAAACGATGAGGATTAACAGTTCACTAGCACAAAAACCTCGCGTTACAGCACCAAGAGAGGCAACAGAGCATCCAGCAAGTTCTGCTGCAAGACAGAAAAGTAGCAAAGGCAAACATTCACTGTGAAATGAGGCAATGTAGCAAAATAAGACGATGTTTTGAGGCCACCAGAAGCAGTTCCATGATATAAATTTGGACATTATTGAACTCAATCTGGTTATACTTCTCAGAGATATATCTTGACATTGGCACAGTGCCCACAGAACATTCCTTCAGATCCCAATGACTCGCCGACTCTCAGCAATCACTTGATACTCCACATGACTTGGCTCCCAGTCCTATACTTAAAAAAAAAACTTAGCTTTTTAGTATATGTATTTACTGTTGAGACCACTTTTACACAAGTTCAAGAGTGCATGTTCTGTCAGTAGTTGCTGTGAGTGCAGATGAAAGATTTTGCATAGGTGCAGCATTGAGACCAGAACAAAAAGTGCCTCAGAGTTTTTCACACGATGAATTATGTTTGGCGCGCAATAATATTGACATCGCAGTACAGCCAAGGTACGCAATGGACTGTGAGCTGCTAGCTCAGGTATAGGTATTTCTTGTTATCATATCACATTGAAATGAATTGATATGGACATCAATTCCAAGTCCAACTACTTCAACGCGAGTTCTGTCCAAGTTTGTCAATTTGCCACACCCAACATCACAACGTTTCTTGCGGAGCTTTCAGTATCAGAAACAAATGCTCCAGCTGCCATGCTACTTCCTTCAAGGCCAGTCATCAGAAGCATATGTTTTCCAGCCAAAAACCATATGGAAATAGCTGACATGAAACAATGTTCAGCACTCGCTGGGTCCACTGCTTTTCATCATTTTATATAAATGATTGGATGTGAACATAGGAAGTAGTTAGTATGCTTGCAGATGACACCAAAATTGGAGGTGTAGTGGACAGCAAAGAGGGTTACCTCAGATTACAACGGGATCTTGGTCAGATGGGCCAATGGGTGGAGAAGTGGCAGATGCAGCTCAAATTTGATAAATGTGAGGTACCACATTTTGGAAAGGCAAATCAAGGCAGAACTTATACACTTAATGGTAAGGTCTTGGGGAGTGTTGCTGAACAAAGAGACCTTGGAGTGCAGGTTCACAGATCCTTGAAAGTAGAGTCGCAGGTAGATAGGAGAGTGAAGGCAGCGTTAGATATGCTATCCTTTATTGGTCAGAACATTGAGTATAGGGGTTGGGAGGTCATTTTACGATTGTATAGGATATTGGTTAGGCCACTTTTGGAATATTGTGCGCAATTCTGGTCTCCTTCCTTTTAGAAGGATGTTGTGAAACTTGAAAGGGTTTAGGAAAGATTTACAAAGATGTTGCCAAGGTTGGAGCATTTGAGCTATCGGGCAGTGACTGAGTAGGCTGGGGTTGTCTTCCCTGGAGTCTTGGAGGCTGAAGGGTGACCTTACAGAGGTTTATAAGATCATGAGGGGCCTTGATAAGGTAAATAGACAAGGTCTTTTCCCTGGGGTGGGGGAGTCCAGAACAAGAGGGCATAGGTTTAGGGTGAGAGGGGAAAGATATAAAAGGGATTTAAGGGGTAACCTTTTCACACAGTGGGCGGTGCATGTATGGAATGAGCTGCCAGAGGAAGTTGTGCAGGCTGGTACAATTACAACATTTAACATGATACGGTGGCTCAGTGGTTAGCACTGCCGCCTCACAGCGCCAGGGACCCGGGTTCGACCCCAGCCTTGGGTGACTGCCCACGTGGAGTTTGCACATTCTCCCCATGTCGGATGCTCCGGCTTCCTCCCACAATCCAAAGATGTGCGGGTTAGGTGAATCGGCCATGCTAAATTGTCCATAGTGTACAAGGATGTATAGGTTAGGTGCATTATTCAGGGGTAAATATAGAGTAATATCTTTGGGTAGGAGATTCTTCGAAGGGTTGATGTGGACTTGTTGGGCTGAAGGACCTGTTTTCACACTGTAGGGATTCTAACATTCTAAGAACACTTTGCATCTGGATGGGTATATGAATAGGAAGTGTTTAGAGGGATGTGGGCCAAGTGCTGGCAAATGGGACTAGATTCGGTTAGAATATCTGGTCAGCATGGATGAGTTGGACCGAAGGGTCTGTTTCCATCCTGTACATCTCTATGACAATTCCAGTCATCACTCCAGTGTTGAATTCTGTCAAGGAGATATGGTGACAACGGGGCAAGCAGCTGGCACGGCACCAGCACCATTTCTGAACAGCTAAATTTGATACCTTGTGGATCTACCCATGCCCACCCCTCTGGGTGCTGCAGAGAGTCAGTACGAACCACAATACAGTAAGTGGAGCCTGCCTGCAATTGGAATTATCAGGGTGGGCACAATGCCAAGACATACCAGCAGTGAGCATTTGGATCGGTTCCCCTGGCAGTTTATAGGGCGAGATGGGAGGTTCACAAAAAGCAGGCAAGCGTATCAAGTGAATGGTGCACTGAACAACCAGCCTCTGCATCCCTGGGACAGAGAAGGGTCAAAAGGTTTCACAGCCATTGGCAATTATTAGAACGTGGCTCAAAAAACAACTTTAAATAGTCACGTGGAAGGGCTTGGGGATCGAGGGTAAATAGGCTGGTGCTTTTTCTTTTAACCCCCTGGAGTATCGCAGGCTGAGGGGTGACCTTTTCGAGGTTTATAAAATCATGAGGAGCATGGATAGGGTAAATGAATTTGGTATTTTCCCCAGAGTAGGGGAGTGCAAAGAGGACATAGGTTTAGGGTGAGAGGGGAAAGATTAAAAAGGGACCTTGGGGGCAACCTTTTCACACAGAGGGTGGTATGCGTATGGCATGAACTGCCAGAGGAAAGGTGAAGGTGGGTACACTTACAATTAAAAGGCATCTGGATGGGTATATGAATAGGAAGGGTTGAGGGGGATATGGGTCAAATGCTGGCATTAAGACAAGTTGGACTGAAGGGCCTGTTTCCATGCTGTATAAATCTGATTTCATGGTACCTCTGGTTCCACACTGACAGAAGCCAGCTTGCAAGATGCACCAGGCAATAGGGCAAGAAAAACACAGTCACAGGGCTGAGGTAGGTTATTAAAAAAAAGCAGTCCACCAGCCAAATCCCCTTTTCACCTGACACAGCCATAAATTTCAGATCTGATTCAAATTAATGAGCTCAGCGTAAATAGGCCTGTTATGTCATCACTAGAGTAATGCAAGTGAGCGATAAGAGTCAGCAGCTATTTATTCACATCATTTGCAGATCACAAAAGATACCCAGTGCTGACAAGGTATTTCAAGCATCTATTCAAGACAGAAGCAATGATGCAGAGAGCTGGCCAGGTCAGCAGTAGATATGGTTTGACACATAACCCCTACACTCTTTTTTTTCATACCACATGTTTTTTTCACAGCATCAGGAACCTCACAGATCAACGTGGCAGAAATGGTTTGTTGTTAACCTTTGATTTTCCACAAGACCTTTATCTTCAAGCAGAATTACCTGACATACCAACTTTCCTCTCATTGACTGCCGTTTACATGTTAAAGCTGAAAAATGTGCTGCTGGAAAAGTGCAGCAGGTCAGGCAGCATCCAAGGAACAGGAGAATCGACGTTTCGGGCATGAGCCCTTCTTCAGGAATGAGGAAAGTGTACCAAGCAGGCTGAGATAAAAGGTAGGGGGGAGGGAATTTGGGGGCGGGGCGCTGGGAATATGATAGGTGGAAGGAGGTTAAAGTGAGGGTGATCGGCCGGAGAGGTTGGGAAGAAGATTGCAGGCCAAGAATGTGGTGCTGAGTCAGAGGGTTGGGACTGAGATAAGGTGGGGGGAGGGGAAATGAGGAAACTGGAAAAATCTACATTCATCCCTTGTGGTTGGAGGGTTACTAGGCAGAAGATGAGGCGCTCTTCCTCCAGGCACCGTGTTGCCATGCTCTGGCGATGGAAGAGGCCAAGGACCTGCATGTCCTTGGCTGATTGGGAGGGGGAATTAAAGTGTTCAGCCACGGGGTGGTTGGGTTGGTTGGTGCTGGTGTCCCAGAGATGTTCTCTGAAACATTCCGCAAGTAGGTGGCCTGTCTCCCCAACGTAGAGGAGGCCACATCGGGTGCAGCGGATGCAGTAAATGATGTGTGTGGAGGTGCAGGTGAATTTGTGACGGATATGGAAGGATCCCTTGGGGCCTTGGAGGGAAGTGAGGGGGGAGGTGTGGGAGCAAGTTTTGCATTTCTTGCAGTTACAGGGGAAGGTGCCGGGAGTAGAGGTTGGGTTGGTGGGGGGTGTGGACCTGATGAGGGAGTCGCGGAGGGAGTGGTCTTTCTGGAATGCTGATAGGGGAGGGGAAGGAAATATATACTTGGTGTTGGGGTCTGTTTGGAGGTGGCAGAAATGACGAAGGATGATATGATGTATCTGGAGGTTGGTGGGGTGGCAGGTGAGGACCAGTGGGGTTCTGTCCTGGTGGCGATTGGAGGGGCTGGGTTCAAGGGCGGAGGAGCAGGAAGTGGAGGAGATGCGGTGGAGAGCATCGTCGATCATGTCTGGGGGGAAATTGCGGTCTTTGAAGAAGGGGGCCATCTGGCTTATTCGGTATTGGAATTGGTCCTCCTGGGAGCAGATGCGGCGGAGGCGAAGGAATTGGGAATATGGGATAGTGTTTTTACAGGGGGCAGGGTGGGAGGAGGTGTAATCTAGGTTGCTGTGAGAGTCGGTCGGTTTATAGCAAATGTCCATGTTGAGTCGGTCGCCCGAGATAGAAATGGAGAGGTCTCGGAAGGTGAGGGAGGAGTCTGAGACGGTCCAAGTAAATTTGAGGTCGGGGTGGAAGGTGTTGGTAAAGTGGATGAACTGTTCAACCTCCTCGTGGGAGCACGAGGCAGCGTCGTTACAGTCATCGATGTAGCAGAGGAAAATGTGGGGGGTGATGCTAGTGTAGCTGCGGAAGATGGACTGTTCCACATATCCTACAAAGAGGCAGGCATAGCTGGGGCCCATGCGGGTGCCCATGGTTACCCCTTTGGTTTGGAGGAAGTGGGAGGATTGGAAAGAGAAGTTGTTCAGAGTGAGGACCAATTCAGTCAGTAGAAGGAGGGTGTCAGTCGAAGGGTACTGGTTGGGTCGGCGCGAAAGGAAGAAGCGGAGGGCTTTGAGGCCTTCGTGATGGGGGATGGAGGTGTATAGGGACTGGGTGTCCATGGTGACCTTCGTGATGGGGGATGGAAGTGTACAGGGACTGGATGTCCATGGTGAAGATAAGGCGTTGGGGGCCGGGGAAGCGAAAATCATGGAGGAGGTGGAGGGCGTGGGTGGTGTCCCGAACGTAGGTGGGGAGTTCTTGGACTAAGGGGGACAGGACTGTGTCAAGGTATGCAGAGATGAGTTCGGTGGGGCAGGAGCAGGCTGAGACAATGGGATGACCGGGGCAGTCAGGTTTGTGGATTTTGGGCAGGAGGTAGAAACGGGCGGTGTGGGGTTGTGGGACTATGAGGTTGGAGGCGGTGGATGGGAGATCCCCTGAGGTGATGAGGTTATGGATGGTCTGGGAGATGATGGTTTGGTGGTGGGAGGCGGGTTCATAGTCAAGGGGGCAGTAGGAGGAGGTGTCCACGAGCTAGTGTTTAGCCTCAGCAATGTAAAGATCGGTGCGCCAAACTACCACTGCGTCTCCCTTGTCTGCCGGTTTGATAGTGAGGTTGGGTTGGAGCGGAGGGAGTGGGAGGGCTGCACGTTGCGAGGGTGAGAGGTTGGAGTGGGTGAGAGGGGTGGACAGGTTGAGGCAGTTAATGTCAAGGTGGCAGTTGGCTATGAAGAGTTCGAGGGCGGGTAAGAGGCCAGCACGGGGTGTCCAGGTGGATGGGGTGTGTTGGAGGCGGGAGAAGGGGTCGTCAGAGGGTGGGCGAGAACATTAAACACTGGCTGCACTGATATTTCACTAAATTTGCCACCACACGGAGAGGTAAAATGGACCCGTCCCACTATGCAGAGGAAGCTCCAAAGGTGCTTTCTACTTTTGGATGTGACATGTGGATGGATGAGGGGTGAGCTTAGAGCTATGTTACTGCTCCGGAGAATGGAGACAAGTCTTCTAATCAGACTGCTTCCTCTATTCTTGAAATAACTGCACAGAGGCTGGTATCCTATCACCAAGTCACCATTTATTTACCTGGGCACAGTACACTGACTGTGACCAGCCAGCTCGGAGTCAGTTTGCTCAACTGAGAAGATTCTAAATCCCCCCTTTTTAAATTTTTTTTTATTTCGAATCTCGTGTTATATATATTTCCTCTAATAAACCCCCACACTACTGTCAAACAGTGGTAGCGCTTATTTTGCCCAGCCTATTTCACCACGTCGTAGAGATTTACAGCACAGAAACAGACGCTTCGGTCCAATTCGTCCATACCAACCAATCTAGTCCCACCTACCAGCACCCGGCCCATATCCCTCCAAACCTTTCCTATTCATATACCCATCCAAATGCTTTTTAAATGTTGCAATCGTACCAGCCTCCACCACTTCCTCTGGCAGCTCATTCCATACTCGTACCACCCTCAGTGAAAATGTTGCCCCTTAGGTATCTTTTATTTCTTTCCCCTCTCATCCTAAACCTATGCCCTCTAGTTCTGGACTCCCCCACCCCAGGGAAAAGACTTTGTCTATTTATCCTATCCATGCCCCTCATAATTTTATAAACCTCTATAAGGTCACCCCTCAGCCTCCGATGCTCCAGGGAAAACAGCCCCAGCCTGTTCAGCCTCTCCCTGTAGCTCAAATCCTCCAACCCTGGCAACATCCTTGAAAGTGTTCAGAAAAGATTTACAAGCTTCACAACATCTTTCCGATAGGAAGGAGACCAGAATTGCACGCAATATTCCAACAGTGGCCTAACCAATGTCCTGTACAGCCGCAACATGACCTCCAAACTCCTGGACTCAATACTCTGACCAATAAAGGAAAGCATACCAAACACCTTCTTCTATATCCTATCTAGCTGCGACTCCACTTTCAAGGAGCTATGAACCTGCACTCCAAGGTCTCTTTGTTCAGCAACATTCCCGAGGACCTTACCATTAAGTGTATAAGTCCTGCTAAGATTTGATTTCCTAAAATGCACCATCTTACATTTATCTAAATTAAACTCCATCTGCCACTTCTCAGCCCATTGGCCCATCTGATCAAGATCCTATTGTAATCTGAGGTAACCTTCTTCGCTGTCCACTTTACCTCCAATTTCGGTGTCATCTGCAAACTTACTAACTGTACCTCTTATGCTCACATCCAAATCATTTATGTAAATGATGAAAAGTAGTGGACCCAGCACCGATCCTTGTGGCACTCCACTGGACACAGGTCTCCAGTCTTAAAAAACAACTCCCTCACCTCCACTCTCTGTCTTCTACCTTTGAGCCAGTTCTGTATCCAAAGGGTGAGTTCTTCCTGTATTCCATGAGATCTAACTTTGCTCAGCAGCCTCCCCGGGGAACCTTCTCAAAAGGTCTTACTGAAGTCCATACAAATCACAACTACAGCTCTGCCCTCATCAATCCTCTTTGTTACTGTTTCAAAAAACTCAATCAAGTTTGTGAGACATGATTTCCCACGCATAAAGCCACGTTGACTAACCCTAATTAGTCCTTGCCTTTCCTATTACATGTACATCCTGTCCCTCAGGATTCCCTCCAACAACTTTCCCACCACTGAGGTCAGGCTCACTGGTCTATAGTTCCCTGGCTTATCCTTACCATTTTACTTAAATAATGGTACAACACTAGCTAACCTTCAGCCTTCTGGCACCTCACCTGTGACTACTGTTGATACAAATGTCTCAGCAAGAGGCCCAGCAATCACTTCTCTAGCTTCCCACAGAGTTCTCACGTACACCTGACCAGGTCCTGGGGATTTATCCACTTTTATTCGTTTCAAAACACCCAACACTTCCTCATCTGTAATATGGACATTTTTCAAGATGTCACCATCTATTTCCCCACATTCTATATCTTCCATGTCCTTTTCCACAGTAAATACTGATGCAAAATGCTCGTTTAGTATCTCCCCCATCTCCTGCGGCTCCACACAAAGTGCTGATCTTTGAGGGGCCCTATTCTTTCCCTAGTTACCCTTTTTGTCCTTAATGTATTTGTAAAAGCCCTTTGGATTCTCCTTAAATCTATTTGCCAAAGCTATCTCATGTCCCCTTTTTGCCCTCCTTCCTAATTTTTCTCTTAAGTATGCTCCTACTGCCTTTATACTCTTCTAAGGATCTATCCTGTCTATACCTGACATGTGCTTCCTCCTTTTTCTTAACCAAATCCTCAATTTCTTTAGTCATCCAGCATTCCCTGTACCTACCAGCCTTTCCTTTCACCCGAACAGGAATATATTTCTCTGGACTCTCGTTATCTCATTTCTGAAGGATTCCCATTTTCTAGCTCTCCCTTTACCTGCGATCATCTGCACCCAATCAGCTTTTGAAAGTTCTTGCCCAATACCGTCAAAATTGACCTTCCTCCAATTTAGAACTTCAACTTTTAGATCTGGTCTATCCTTTTCCATCACTATTTTAAATAATAGAATTATGTTTGCTGGCCCCAATCGCGTGTGTGCAGGTATAGGATACAGTGAAGAAACAACGAGTGCAGAAAACATTATGCATATTGCACCAGCAGGAACAAAGGAAACACCCAGATAGGCAGTGACAAGCAGAGCCCTTCTTGACAAAGGGGAGGGCAGGGATTAAATCAAAATGGAATTGCAGGGGGAAATAAAACACTTCACACCCCGCGGTGATCCCCAGTTTTTTTTTGTTTTTGTTTGGTTGCGGCAGTTCTGCGGGGTTCTTAGCTGATGTATTTTTTGAATCAGAGATGTTCATGCATACCACTGGAGCAGGTGGGACTTGAACACAGGCCTCTCAGTCCAGGGCAGGGACATTATCACTGTGCCACAAGAGCGCCGTTAATCCTCTGGTTATTTTTTTTCTTTTTTTCATCTTTTTTTATTCTCCCAGTGTTATATTTTTCGGCCGGGACTTCCTGATTGGCCTAGGTTAACAACCCCAGTCAAGGATCCCATAGTCAACTAAGTCCACCTGGTTCTAATCACTACTGTCATCCCACACTGAATTGTTGTTCACAAGATATAATCCCCTCCATGGCCATTTGACTCAAACAAAAATATTGCACAAATGGTGTGCGGGGGAGGACTGAAGTCTCAGAGGTTTGGAATGAGGCTGACTCATGTTTTCAGAGCGGGAGACAAAAGTTGTATATTTATGTTATACATGTACCCAGCATGGATTGGAATGTTAGTGGAATCTCTTCAGGAGTATGCATTAAATGAATTGTAAATGATGTTGTTCCCAATGTTGTAACAGTGTCTGGATTAGAATTGCACTCTGTCTAATGAGAAAGGGAAAGGCAAGCTTCATGTCTTCACTTAACCTCTACCAGAAGGGCCCACCCTCCTCTAGCCTATCTCTCCACGCTTGAGGCTCACTGCCTTTATTCCTGATGAAGGGCTTTTGCCCGAAACGTCGATTTCGCTGCTCGTTGGATGCTGCCTGAACTGCTGTGCTCTTCCAGCCCCACTAATCCAGTATTTGGTTTTCAGCATCTGCAGTCATTGTTTTTGCCTCGTTGATTTTAACCCTACTGCGAATCCTCTTGCAAGGATGCCTGCCTTGAAGAAGTTTTCCTCCTCTCTCTACAAAAATCTCAGGGAGTCCCTCTCCCACTGCCAGGTCATTTCCTCTGCTCTGAAGCTCTTCAACCATGTTGTGAAACAAACTCGGTACCACAGAAACATTTACTTCCTCAGTGCATGCCTCAGTAACCAACTCATCCCACACGGACTCCGGACCACCTTTAAACCAGCAGAGTTCAGACCCGAACAGGACAAACAGTACAGACTACAGATTCAAAAACACCAGCAACAGTTCTCCTTCAAGATCCTCCGCTCCACACTTGCAGCAATGCGTCGTCACCTAACCTCTCTCCAGTCAGCCCTGCCTCAGCTGAGGGCCACACTCTCTCAGAATTGCAAAGGACCCACTCTGTACTACATCCTCAGGAGAATTCGTACTCTCAACGAACAGTATTTCAATTCCATCTCAAACATCAAAAATTGTAAGTACAACAAACTTTTATCCACCCACCTCCATAACCAGCGCTCCTCAAACATTCCAGAAGCTTCCCCTGGCCTCGGAAAAGCCATTAGCCTTGCGGCTGATGCAGCTACCACCCCCATGCTGAGTGATGATGTCACTTCCGCCCACATCATGGCCACTCCCACAGCCACTTCCAGCCCTCACATCATCGCTGATGCCACACGCTCAGTGACTTCCCCTACTGCCGTAATCACCACCACTTCCGCCACCACCAGCGCCACTCACCTGCATTCTGCTGACACGCCCCCCCCCACAGACCCCACTGTCACTATCCCCACACCCCCGAGGGCAACATTACCCCAGCTCATGTTCTCACCCCCATTCCCCCCACCATCACACCCACTCCAGGTACTGGCTCCGACCCCACTCCCAGCTCCACACCCACACCAGATCCCAGCTCCCGGTCCTGCCGAGTTTTCACCATCCCTCCAGACCTCCCACTCACTGAGGACGAACGATCAGTCCTCAGCAAAGGACTCACCTTCATCCCCCTCTGTCCACGCATCAATGAATTTAATACACAACGTGACATCGAACAATTCTTCCATCGCCTCCGCCTCCGAGCTTACTTTCACAATCAGGATTCCCGCCCACCTTCCGAGGACCCCTTCGCCCACCTCCAACACACTGCATCCACCTGGACACCTCATGCTGGCCTATTACCTGCCCTTGACCTCTTCATTTCCAACTGCCGCCGGGACATTAACCGCCTCAACCTGTCGACCCCCCTCCCCCACTCCAACCTCTCACATTCATAATGCGCAGCCCTCCAATCCCTCTGCTCCAATCCCAACCTCACCATCAAGCCAGCGGATAAAGGGGGCGCAGTGGTAGTCTGGCGCACTGACCTCTACACCGCTGAAGCCAAACGCCAACTCGAGGACACCTCTTCCTACTGCTCCCTCGACCATGACCCCACCCCCCACACCAAACCATCATCTCCCAGACCATACAGAACCTCATCACCTCAGGAGATCTCCCACCCACAGCTTCCAACCTCATAGTCCGGGAACCCCGCACTGCCCGGTTCTACCTCCTTCCCAAGATCCACAAGCCTGACCACCCTGGCCGACCCATTGTCTCAGCATGCTCCTGCCCCACTGAACTCATCTCTACCTACCTCGACACTGTCCTATCACCCCTAGTCCAGGAACTCCCCACATAAGTTCGAGACACCACCCATGCCCTCCACCTCCTCCAAGACTTCCGTTTCCCCGGCCCCCAACGCCTCATCTTCACCATGGATATCCAATCCCTCTACACCTCCATCCTCCATGACCAGGGCCTCCAAGCCCTCCGTTTTTTCCTCTCCAGACGTCCCCAACAGTACCCTTCCACTGACACTCTCATTCGTTTGGCCGAACTGGTCCTCACCCTTAACAATTTCTCCTTTGAATCCTCCCACTTCCTCCAGACCAAAGGCGTAGCCATGGGCACGCGTATGGGCCCCAGCTATGCCTGTCTCTTTGTCGGTTATGTAGAACAGTTGATCTTCCGTAATTACACTGGCACCACTCCCCACCTCTTCCTCCGCTACATTGATGACTGCATTGGCGCCACCTTGTGCTCCCGCAAGGAGGTAGAGCAATTCATCAACTTCACCAACACATTCCACCCTGACCTTAAATTTACCTGGACCATGTCTGACACCTTGCTCCCCTTCCTGGACCTCTCCATCTCCATTAGTGACGACCGACTTGACACTGACATTTTTTACAAACCCACCGACTCCCATAGCTACCTGGATTACACCTCTTCCCACCCTATCTCTTGCAAAAATGCCATCCCGTATTCCCAATTTCTCCGCCTCCGCCGTATCCGCTCCCAGGAGGACCAGTTCCACCACAGAACACACCAGATGGCCTCCTTCTTTAGAGACCGCAATTTCCCTTCCCACGTGGTTAAAGATGCCCTCCAACGCATCTCGTCCACATCCCGCACCTCCGCCCTCAGACCCCACCCCTCCAACCGTAACAAGGACAGAACGCCCCTAGTGCTCACCTTCCACCGTACAAACCTTCGCATCAACCAAATCATCCACCGACATTTCCGCCACCTCCAAACAGACCCCACCACCAGGGATATATTTCCCTCCCCACCCCTTTCCGCCTTCCGCAAAGACCGTTCCCTCCGTGACTACCTGGTCAGGTCCACACACCCCTACGACCCACCCTCCCATTCTGGCACTTTCCCCTGCCACCGCAGGAACTGTAAAACCTGTGCCCACACCTCCTCCCTCACCTCTATCCAAGGCCCTAAAGAAGCCTTCCACATCCATCAAAGTTTCACCTGCACATCCACTAATATCATTTATTGTATCCGTTGCTCCCGATGTGGTCTCCTCTACACTGGGGAAACTGGGCGCCTCCTAGCAGAGCGCTTTAGGGAACATCTCCGGGACACCCGCACCAATCAACCAAACCACCCCGTGGCCCAACATTTCAACTCCCCCTCCCACTCTGCCGAGGACATGGAGGTCCTGGGCCTCCTTCACCGCTGCTCCCTCAGCACCAGACGCCTGGAGGAAGAACGCCTCATCTTCCGCCTCGGAACACTTCAACCCCAGGGCATCAATGTGGACTTCAACAGCTTCCTCATTTCCCCTTCCCCACCTCATCCTAGTTTCAAACTTCCAGCTCAGCACTATCTCCTTGACTTGTCCGGACTTGTCCAACCTGCCTATCTTCTTTTCCACCTATCCACTCCACCCTCTCCTCCTTGACCTATCACCTTCATCCCCTCCCCCACTCACCCATTGTACTCTATGCTACTTTCTCCCCACCCCCACCCTCCTCTAGCTTATCTCTCCACGCTTGAGGCTCACTGCCTTTATTCCTGATGAAGGGCTTTTGCCCGAAACGTCGATTTCGCTGCTCGTTGGATGCTGCCTGAACTGCTATGCTCTTCCAGCACCACTAATCAAGTATTTGGTTTTCAGCATCTGCAGTCATTGTTTTTACCTACAATATAGGTGAGCTGTGTGGGCTATGGTCAGGCAGGAGGATGTCCTTTTCTAATTCACTGTGCCCACTTTAAATCTCACATCCTCTGCTGCCTCTCACCCCAATTGTCCCAGGATCAGACTCTTCCCCTACTCTGCCCTCTTCCTTCTCTAGCCCTCTGAGCCGACACCCCATTAGGGAACATTAGGACTTGCCAGCCTGACCCCAGTGAAATCCTCTTACACTGATTTCAATGTCCAGCTCCAGCAATGAGGTCTAATGTGGATCATCTGCAGTTCCAGTAGTGACCACTGCTCCCACCTGGCGCTGCTGGGACTACTGATTCCTGACGAAGAGCTTTTGCCCGAAACATCGATTTTCCAGCTCCTCGGATGCTGCCTGACTTGCTGTGCTTTTCCAGTACCAATCTAATTTAGACTCTGTTCTGAAATTCAGTCAATACATTGTCTGTTTGACATGGGACTTCCTGCCTGTGGAATCTCTTGGTGGTAAAACAATAACTGTACTTCCTATGGATGAGCTCCCCACTGATTCTGCAGCTATTTTGTCCTGTAAAGAACAGCAGATGCTTCTTGCCTACAAAACCTGACTGCCTACATTCCTGTCTCTCTATTTATGATATGGAACTCCCTGTGTTAACAAAACTTGTCACATCACAATTGCCCATTCTCCCCCCCCTGAGAAGATACTACAGAACCATAACAGGAGAGAAGATATAGAAAGAGGGTGATGAGCTTGCTTTGGCAGTTTCCATATGGTTATCAACATTAGAGTTATTAATGGAGATGCAAAACTAAGGGCAGAGTGCAGAGCATCAGGATGGGGACTCATCTGCTTTTGACACCCCAGTTTGAAATTCAGCTTCACTAGTTCTTGACTTGAAATGAAATAATGCACCTTCTTTGTTTTAAATTTGTTGTCACATTTATTCTTGTGTGTGTGTGTGTGTGTGTGTGTGTGTGTGTGGGGGGGGGGGGGGGGTGGGGGGGGCAAGGTCTCCTGTAGTGGTAGTGTCACTGCCTTTGAGTCAGGAGACCCAGATTCAGGTCCCACCTACTCCAGTGCTGTGCAACAATATCTCTAAACAAGTGGATAGAAAGTATGTTTATTCGTGTAATTTAGCTGCGTGGTGCCATCGTAGGAAATAATCTTGCTGGAGCTGAAAATGTATTGGTGTTATCAAAACCAAGTGACAGACTTCTATGGAACTAACTCCAGGTTTATATTATCACTTCGTGCCAAGACAGAAAGCGCCAGGGTTGCAGAATTTGAAAGCATCCATTCCCAGAGTTTACAAGAGGGCTTCCTCCAGGCAGACAGTCCAGCAATAAACTGTGACTGACAAGACACTGGAATTTTTGTTCCCATAGAAACCCAACTAATCAACTTTGATCTTTCCTACTCTCAAAACCTTTTGGAGAGTTCATTATTTTTCATGGAAAGAAGCCAGTTTATTTCTCATGTAAACTGTAGGGAAGGACCTACGCTAGATACAACAGTTGCTGACCCCATCACTTTATTTTGCTTACCAACGAGGTGCCCTTGACAAATCATATTACGTACTCAAGCAGGTATGTCTGTAATGATCCATGAACTACTTCACCTTTAGAATGAAGCCATGCTACAGTAGGCAGAACTAGACAATGCATAAAAGTAGTTAGACAGAAGGCAACCCTCCTCCATCACAAACACTTCCGACCTGTAAGCCTGAAACCTTTGCTGTCACATTTTTGACACACTTCTGTCAATGTTTTCACTTCACACATTCTTATGTTCATAGATGGAAATTTATATTAAGTTTCCACACAACAGTTATACCCATTGACTGGAGTGGCGGGCTTCCCAGCTTGCATTTCCATCCAACCCAAGCTTTGACCAACACTTCCTCCAAAATCTTAGCTGTTCCATTATACATAATACAAAACCAAACTATTAGGTGAAAAAAAGCTTCAGTTTTACCAGAGAAATGTCAGGCAATGTTTTGCAAAATGCAAAGTTAAAGAAAAGTCACCAAGTTTAGTGGAAGACTTTGAAGAACAAACCAAAAGCTTGGTCTCAGAGGCAACTTTCATAAGATTAGGGACAAATTCATGATTTGTGTATCTTGGAATGAATCAAGCCAGTGAAACCTGGTATAATGTTTGCTTGATCTCTCTCCTTGTTTCATGCGAAGGTTACACTGAATCTGAACTTCCCACATACAATTTTACCCCAGGTTAGTTTTACAGATTCAAACAGGCTGTGTCAAGATTTGCAAAGGTTTCCTCATAAAGTTAAGATTTAAAACTGCAGTGGTCCAGTGTCAACAATGAAACAGTATGTCATGCTGACACAATCACTCTTTTCCTGATTTGTTTAGGGGGTTGATAATTTTAGAAAAATCCAATCCAGTCGAACTGGAACAATGTATAGATAAATTCTATGAAAAACATGTCACAGTAATCCAATCACAGATTCTAGCTCAAAAAGGAACATGCAGTGTTTCAAAGTCATTTCAAAGAGTTTGTTGATTATAGGCAGATTAGATGATGAGAATGGTTAATAAGCTCCTATTTTGAACTCTGTCATTGGATTCAGTCTGGCTGGCTCCTTAATCTATTACTGCTGCTGTCTAGCCTATTGTCTGTTCTAAGGACACTCAGTTCTGACAGTTCCACATAACTGTCACAGACATATTATGTTTGTGTAGCTTGACATCACGACTGCAATTAACATTCCAGAAACTCCACTCAAAACTGTGCGTCATTTTGTTTGAAAAAGAAAGTGTTCAAATCACATGGCAGTCCATCTTGAAACCTTTGATCTTGTTACCTTCTTTCAGAATTCTGTAAACTGCTAAAAGAAAATTATTCTCATCTGTCTCAGGTTGAGAGATACAGTGGCGATGTTTCCATCTTCTAATTACCTTACACGTTTAGTATAGCATGTCTGAGTTTTTGGATTAAGTTTGGAATCAAAATAGAATGAATATTGAAAAGCTCTGAACTCGAATTTAAAATTCAGATGACTGACCTCAATCAGGATTTCCTGAGGAATCCCCACTAATATTGAGGGATTATATATAAAAATACATGTATAGATGGTAATTATCTAACTAAACTAAGGACAACTGGATTCGCCTCCCTTTCCTTCCCCAACCATACGAACCTTACAATAGAGACAGACAGCATGCAGTAAATCACACCTTGAGGCAATTCTATGTTGACAGTTTGTGCATCTGAAAGTCAGATAAGAGTAGACAGTCAAAACACAATTGATGCAATGTATAAACCCCAGGCCAAATATGTCAGACGATTAACAGTAGTGGGGATCCATACATCTGTGAATTGGGGATTTGCACAACAGTTCCCTTCCACATTTCTTGTTGCTAAACCCCAAAGACTGGAGACTACTAGTTGAAAGCAATAAATTGGTATTTGCCTGATAAAAAGCTCACTGTTAACAAGGTTAAACAAAGGTGTATCCCTAATATCATAAAACCTTCAAGTTCTCAATTAACACTAAAGTTAAGTTACTTAAGCCTTATGCACACGCTCACTTTAAAACAGCTATTATTGGGACATACATAAAATAAACTGCCCTGTGTGTTACTTATAAAACATGACGAGATTTCCTCCCTGTAACTACTGAAATGGCCTAGTATTTATATCACAGCTGATGACTGTAACTTGGCTTGACACAAAGGTCAGCCATGTGATAATTACTTTGCAATCTATCAGCTAATATTTTTAAAGCATAACCATTTACAAATTAGTAAAGGATGATCTGTATACAAGATAAATAATTGCTTCTGTCCGGCCATTGAATAGATCTTACTACTTGGCTACTTCAAGATGTGTTGACCCATCCATTTTTGAAAACAGTTGACAAAGACAGCATGTCAACCCCCTCACATCGGCCTAAAACCCCATAATGTTTCATGTACCTAGAGTAAACTTCAACCCTAATTTTTTCAGAGATCAAAGCCCAACAATTTCAGAACTAAATATTATCTGGGAGAGGTATTAATGATGTAATATAATTGCAGACCAAAAGAAAATGAATATTTTTCAATAGATGCTTCAAACACTCATATGTTACTTAGTGTGGGTGAAATGCATACTGTTGTAACATTATAGGCAAGGTTTTCTAATTAGTGTGAATTCTCAGTGCTGTTGGCTTTTTTTACTTCATTCTACTGAGCTGATCTTATTCTGAATTTTACTTTGACAGCTGAAACACATAGCACAACCTTCTTGAAAATATTACCTGTGCAAAATTCAGCACTGTGGATTTTAGCTTAAAACATTAATATAAAAATTCACCAAACATATGTGGACATACAGTAGGTCTCCTGATCAAAAACAGCAATCTTTAGAGACACGTTGTTCAAAATAGACAGCTGGCAGCACATTTATGGTTATTACTTTAATCTCAGGGTTTCTGTGTTATTCATAAACCACTCAATTTGAGTTGTAATTACTCCTGGCATCAATGCCACTCTAATGAACCATGATTTGTCATGATCTGTCCATGTAATTTGTATTAACTTCTGTTAAGTCTTGTTCAGATTTTATTGATCTTCCTTCCTAAAGGCTTGTGCATGGGTCATAGATGTTAACAACTAACAGCCCCCTCTCACTATAATGCAGCAACTGTCGCTGAGAGTCCAGTCAGTATTGGTAGCTGTATGCATACACAATCCATCAACGGGCTGTGAAACTGAAGCTCAATCTGGCTCTTGGGTGGATGCATGATATTCTGAACTGCTACTCTGAAGAGGAGCACAAGAGTGGACTGGTCAATATGACCTGCTCACCACGAGAACAGATTAACTGATCAGTAACATGCTGCTGACTGTGGTGCAAATATCTGCCTCATTCTTAGTACTACAACAATCGATCACATTTTCAAATTCACCTCATTGGTTCGAATGTGTGTTGGACGGTTCCTCTATACAACATGTTGAATGAACTATGACACAGATGTCCCAGAATACTAAAACAGTCATAGAATCCCTACAGTGTAGAAGCAGGCCATTCAACCTATCAAGTCAATACTGCCCCTTAAAACAGTATCCCACCCTGACACACCCCACTATCCTTTCCCTGTAACCCTGCATTTCCCATGACTAATCCACCTAGTCTGCACATCCCTGGACACTATGGGCAATTTAGCATGGGCAGTCCACTTAACCTGCACATCATTGGACTGTGGGAGGAAATTGGAGCACCCAGAGGAAACCGTTACAGACACTGGGAGAATGTGCAATCTCCACACAGACAGTCACCCAAGGGTAGAATTGAACCTGGGTCCTTGGTGCTACGAAGCAGCAGTGCTAACCACTGAGCCACCACACTGCCAAATCCAGGATCAAACTCATGGGCTGCACCAATAAGGTTTATGGAGAACACAAAGCATTTCAGATGTACAAATAGCACCACCTTGACAAAGAGTGGCCTTGGTCTTACTGCAACTGGAGTGTGAGAGAATAGTTTTTATCCAGCATTACAGAGAGTAGGATCCTGCATAAGATCTCTTCTCCATTTGAAATGCCAGCTGACTCACACTGGGCAATCCAATGGAAGCTTCTTAAAGACCAGTACCCCAAGTATCTAATCTGATAAACTGAGCATCCAGGAGGCATTCTTGGACTGGGCTAAACATGAGGGCTCTACAGTATTTCAACTGCATTAAAGGCACAGGTACCACTCTGGAAAGGTGCCAGAGGATTCTGCAAGACACAACATCTAGTGGCTGGAGAAATAGTTGTTATTTAGATCACACTGGAACAGTGCAGATTTGATGAGTCCAGGAATCAAGGAATGGCGCAGGCTGGTCATATGTTGCTTCACCGCTCACTCATACATTGTAATTTATCAGATGTAACCGCATTAAGTTAATTATCCCAATGATCCAGGCTGAAGGTATCTGGGGTGGTGTTTGCGACTGATAAAGTGAATGATTCTGTGCGCTTTGAGGTGCAGGGTTTGTTGGAACCACAGTCACGTCCAGGACTCTCCAGAAATAAACAATGCTTAAAAATACTAGAAAGAGTGCAGAAGAAATTTACAAAAATGTTGCCTGGACTCAACAATCTGAGTTATAGGGAGAGATTGGACAAGTTAGGACTTTTTTTCTTTAGAGCTTAAGAGACTGACGGGGTAGGACCTTGTAGAGGTACATAAGATCACGAGAGGCATGGATAGGGTGAATGCACTCAGTTTTTTTCCCAGGGTTGGGAAATCGAGGACTGGAGGGAATCAGTTTAAGGTTAGAGGGGCAAGAATAAAAGGGAAGCTGAGGGGCAACTTTTTTTACACAGAGGGTGGTACGCATATGGAATAAGCTGGCAATGGAAATGATTGAGGTGGGTACATTGACAGCATTTGAAAAACATTTGGACAAATACGTGGATAGGAAAGGATTAGAAGGACATGGGCCAAGTGCAGGAAATGAGGTTAGCATGGATAGACATTTTGGTCAGCACGGACCAGTTTGGGACAAAGGGCCTGTCTCTGTGCTGGAGGACTCTATTACTCTTTTTTTTTGGTGGGGGGGGGCGGGGGGAGACACATCGGAAAGGCTAGCCTTGAACTCTTGGGATTCCTCCAGCTCACCACGGCCCATGCCCCAACCTGTTCAGCAGTGCATGCTCATTTTGATTGACAGCTATAAAATGGGGGGGAGCTTTTCCAATTGTGTCTCTTTCCCATCTTGTAAATAAGCAACATGGACACATGGGCAAGTGGCAGCCAGCTTCCTTCCTAAACTTGTGCTACCAAAGATCTGCATCGTGCAGGCTTAGTGTGCGTTGGAAACTTTTTCAAACTGTTATGGGACAAAGGTTCCAGTCCGAAGCAATGCTAACAAAATATGCCCTAACATATATGTATGCATACGCAACAGAGTTAAAAATAAGGTGCATCCATTGAAAACAGAGACGGGGCAAAATTTCTTCTCATGTGTCTTTGAACACACTCCCTGAAAACGTTAAACATCACACAACAACAGGTTATAGCTGAACAGGTTTATTTGAAAGTAAAAGCTTTCGGAACGCTGCTCCTTCATCAGGTGGCTCCACATCATGTCTTCCTGAAAATGCAGCAGAAGCAGAGACACTGATTACTTTTATGGCAGAGATGGACAGATGATTGGTAAACAAGAGGGTGAAAGGTGATTGAGGTTTAGTGGGAATGTGGATTTGACGTTACAGTCTGGTCAGCCGTAAACTTTATTAAGAACGGGAGCAGGCTCCTGGGGCTGAATGACCTATATTTGTATCTGAGAGAGGAAGTTAGAAGCAGCCTGCATCCTTTTCCCAGTCACTTTACATTTAGCAGTGTTGGCTCACTGCCCCTTGGCAGATTCCCTAAGGCTATTAACATTTCTCTCCCTTCCTCACCTTAATCCCCAGCATTTTCTGGATGCATACATCCTGTCCTTTACTGATATCGGCTCCTAAATCCACATCGAGCCACTATCTGGCAATGAGCAGTTAAGTGCTGCACAATATCCAGTGGGAATGATTCAGCATGACATCTCAAGTTGCAAGTTCACTGTTCCACGCTCTCAATGCCCATTCCCAACAATTTATCCTTATGCTCACGTCATTCGTCACAGGAGCACAACTCAATGCTGTTATATGAAACTAAAAGTACCTTCAACTGCAGTAACCCGCCCACTAGGCTAGACAGCTCACCAGCAAGTCAAATCATCTTCAGCAGAAAATCCCAAAGCAACAGAACCAGAAAGAGTTAATTGAATGGAGTTCATTTCAGAACTAAATATCACTGATCATTATCTGCAGCAATGTGAGATCTGTACTCTTGCAATTAAATTGTAAAAGATGTTACTGCACATAACGTTTTCTAGAAAATGGTGAGCGAGGACATCTTACTTGGAGCCCTGTAGACCTAGGCTCCAGTTCCATGTGACCTGACCTCATCCCTTTTCTACATTCTAGACAGTAAAGATACAAATCTCCTCACTCTACATATGCTAAAGTCAGTACTTCCTCCAAATGTGTCTTCTAGCGTGTTTTCGCCATTTCATAAAGTGTGTGACATGCAGTTTAACAGGTAAGCCAACACAGATCTAAGGTTATGGGCTGGATTGTGTGCAAATTTCTCAGACCCCAACAATCTTTGGGGTTTTCTTGTTGTTATGGCAAGTTGCATAAGGTCCCATGAGTCCAGGATTGGATTTAGGAGAGGCCCTGCACTGCTAGAAGACAAGAGCTTATAAGGGTTACAATCCACTGAAGAATGCAAGGCATGCATTTTGGTTGCCACTGTGTCTTATTGATTTGCCCCAGAGCTGCAAACAACTGCAAACACTGACCAACGGTTTGGTTGGAATCCATGTTACAAGGCTTAGCAGCTCAGTTCAGCAGCCAAATTACAAGGCAGCTTTGCAAGGGAGTGGTAATAAAATGATAGTCCCTGTGGGACTTATATCATTCAGTGATACTAAGCTAAATGCTTGCACTGTTAGTGCACTGTCTGGTTTAATTCATAATTTGCCAGTGATTACGTTTGCAAACTTTAAAGTCAAGTTTTGAAGAATTATTCCTTCTTCCTATATTTTATGGGAGATTTTAAGGTCCAGATGATTAACTATTCTGTTCTAAGAGTTAACTATTACTGTGCAAAATAGCATTTTAATCTTTTTTTGTTAGACACATCAAAATTGACTGCATTTATAAAAGTTTCTCGGAAACGCTTTCCAGTGCTTTGTACACAACTAATTATTTTAAAGCACTCTTGTCTGTCTTTACAAGAGGAAAACCTAGTGGAAATACTGCACATAGCAAGATCCTTGCACCCGCAGTAAGGGCACAGAATTACAGCTCAACACCATGTACCACAACCTTGGTGTGGGAGGACACGAGTTACGACAGCAATTTGAAGGTGCAACCAAGTGCAAGGTTATGGACCAAGCTGGACAGAATTATTTTATGGACTTTTTATAGACTAAAGTGCCTATTGATGAGTTAATATATTTCATAATTCCTTTTTGGCAAAGTTTGCATACAATCCCCACTGCATTGCATGTTACGTGATCAATTGCTTGTCCAAAGCTAACAGTGCATTGAAACACCCCATAATCGAGCATTGAAAGTAGTGAAGGCATTTCATCAATATTTGCATTCAAACATGAACATATTTCTCCGCACAGCTCCCCTCTTTCCCGAAGACACAAGAACATTATGTGATCCACAGGTACTAACAGTCATCCAGTACCTTTCCCAAATGCTGAAGCTTGATACATGCCTAGACAAAATACCAGCATGATTATCCTACCATGGGGAGCATCACACTCCCACACCCCCTTGACTACATGTGCCTTGTTTCTCCTGGGCATGACTGAATAATTATCAGGAATGACAACACAGACAGGTTTTTCCTTTTCTTATCCAAGGACTGGACTCCGACCAACAAACTCTGTGAAGACTGGGGATTGAACCTGGCAGGATCTGAGTGAATTGGTGCAAGACAAGGGTAGCTCAATCACAAACCGCACAATGATCATTTGAAAACATTTTAAAAATTACTTTATGGTTTAAGCAGTTAAGCAGGACTGCAAGTGGATGCCTCCTTGGAAGATGCCAATCCCATCCATTACACATGGTTCACATGCTCTAAAAGACTTTCTCAAGCTTGTGGGTGAATGCTTGCTCATCTTCACTTTCCTCACATCACCACTCCCTCAGTCAAAATCTGCTGAGTAAAAATAGAAGCTCCTGACAGCTTGTCTTCAGATAAAGGTCAGGAAGCTTATTAAGCCATTGTAAAGGCGAGAAAAGAAGCCAAATATAAAACTGTACAAGTCACAGGTTTTATAAAAGCTTAAGTAACCTAATAAATCCTTGCATGCAGCACAGTATCATTGCCAAGTTGCTCTAAAAAACATATTTCATCGACTTATTTCTCTTTGTCATTTATGGATCTGAACCACATGTAATTGGCATCACTTGGAAATCTTTCAGTACTTGTCTAAGAATAGCTTTGCTGATATAAGAGCAGGTGAGAAGCAGAAAGATTTACAGCAGAAATGTCAGTCTGTCAAGAGCCATACATTAATTGAGCCATCCATTGAAAGAACTGTCAGCCAGTGGAAGTTGCAAGCATAGTGTAGCAGAGTTCTGACAATGGTGTTCCCAAGAAATGAATTCATTACTTCAGAGAGGCTTTCAAGTATGGGTGCTTTATTTTCCTTTTTTTTTATTGCCCTTCAGGCTGTTCCTTTTTCCTTTTGCTCTGAAGTGATTCCTTGCTGTGGTAGAATTCTCTTTTCTGCCAAGTGCTGTCACCCATGTGCATTGGGAGTGTTTCAACTACAATTTCAGCCACAAACCTTAGGGGCACATGTGGACTGGGCATGTAGCTGTTGGAGGCATCATAGTCGAGTGTCAAGTGACTGCTCACAAGCCAAGGGTCAATGGATAATGATCAGCCATGGGAACATGCACTCCATTGGCTCAGCTACTCGAAGGGCACCAAACCCACGACAACATAATTGTCTTTCAGCCCAAGAACTGGGCAACTTCTTCATGTTTTAACTGAAAACAGTTCAGTTATCCCAGAATCCTTCATTTTAGTTTGATTGCAAAGGTAGGGACATAAAAGGCAACAGCTTGGATTTTTCAAAATAACCCCAGTGTTATTTTTCACACTTATGTTAAAAAGGCAAATTAGACTGTATGACTTGTGTCTCTATGCTGGATTTACTTGGAAAATTTTGAAATGCTTTGTGTGGGCATTTGCTAATAAGGTTTGAAAATCATTGAGACAACAATTATTGTGAACATTATAATGACACAGATTAGCCACTCAAGATCTGAGCACATAACCAAGACCAGTATTTCTGTATAGTATACAGTGAAAAAACTGTTTTTTGGGCAATCTCCAAATGGTCCATTAAATGAGTGCAAATTCCAAGACACTAGTTTGAAGAGGAGGTCTCCTGGACAACATTCATCCCACAGCGAACGCTTCTACAAGCAAATTAAGGGAACAATCATTCTGTTGCTGTTTGAGGGGCCTGACTGGGAGAAAACTGCTGCTGCTCACTTACAAAACATAGCTAACATGGCAGAATTGATGCACATCCTGTGAACTACTTTGGGACACATTGGAGGTGCAAAAGACACTATGCAAACGCTTGTCCTTTATTCTTTTTGTTCTCCATCTTGTGGGTTTGAGCTGACAATTTATTTGTACGCATATTCTATGGAATGTCACCAAATTAAAATACGGCTGCTTGAGGTCAGAATTGGCAGTGACCTGTTGACCTAGGGGTGCATATCAAGCACCCAAAGCAAGAACTCAGACGAGAGCAAATACTGGAAGTTTAGGTATCGGGAGCTTCCCCTTGAAACTGTGGCTGGCAGGTTCTGTCCGTTCCACACTGTGCAGACTGCAGGTCATGTTCTTTGCATCGGTTCTGGTCACACATGCCGTCAGAACTCGTAGAATAGAATCCCTACAGTGAGGAAACAGGCCCTTTGGCCCAACAAGTCCACACCAATTCTCCAAACAGTAACCCACCCAGACCCATTCCCCTCCCCTATTACTCTACATTTACCCCTAACTAATGCATCTAACCTACACATCGCTGAATACTATCGGCAATTTAGCATGGCCAATCCACCTAACCTGCACATCTTTGGATTGTGGGAGAAATCTGGAGCACCTGGAGGAAACCCATTGCAGACACGGGGAGAATGTGCAAACTCCACACAGACAGTCGCCTGAGGCTAGGAATGAACCCGGGTCTCTGGTGCTGTGAGGCAACAGTGCTAGCCACTGAGCCACCATGCTGCCCATATCAACAGAGCCTTTTCAACAAAGCATCCTCTACTAAAAAGAGGGGGAATTCTGCCTGGACCCTTTCTGACATATTTTTCTCGTGCAGGTGATCCTCTACCCTAAGCCCACCTCTGTTGTCTTTAAATTTCCATTTACATGATATGTTTGTTGAAATTCTTAAGCCAGTTATGGAGATATGACTCTGAAACCCAGGTCTGGCTCAGAAGGGGATACTTTAGATGACGCTATTAACAAACTAACTCAGTAAAATTGCTGAACTTTCTCCATCAGAAACTGAAGGCAACGAATTTGACAGTTGGTAAACTATTTACAAGCATTTCAAGGTATGCTAGTAAGGTTAATTTATTCAATGTGTTAATTGTAAAAGAAATTGCGGGGGCTCTATCAAAATTTTAACTCCTTTTTGGCTATGGAGAAACACGCCAGAAGACTGAAGGACAGCTAACATGGCTCCACTTTTTAAGAGGTGTGGTAGAGATGAAGCAGGAAATTAGAGACCGGGTGAATCTCATGTCAGTGCTGGGGAAAGTATTGGAGAAAATTCAGAATGAGCAATTAATACCCACTTGGGAAGGCATGAGGTAATTAGGGATAGTCAGCATGGCTTTGTCAGAGGGAGATCATGCCTAAAAAATTTGTTCGAAGTTTTTGAAAACGTGATCAAGTGTGTGGATGGGGGAGTTTAGTTAATGTAGCTTATGTGGATTTTAGTGAAGCTTTTAATCAGGTCCCACACAAAAAAAAACTGATTGAGAAGGTTAAAGCACTTGGAAGTGAGGGAAACTTGGCAAGATGGATCAGAAACTGCCTTTGTAATCGAACACAAAGGGTAGTGGTAGATGGCTGTTGGAGTGACTGGAGGCTGCTGTCCCGCCATGTACCACAAGGATCAGTAATGGGACCCTTAGTGTTTATTATGTACATAAAGTGTGTGCGTGCGTGCGTGTGTAGCAAGGGTTAATACCAAAGAAGATAGTTGTCGGTTACAGGAAAATATAGACGGGTTGGTCAGATGGGCAGACCAGTAGCAGATGGTATTTAACCCTGATAAGTACAAGGAGATGCACTTTGCGAGAAGAAACAAAATGAGGAAGTATTTAATGAATGGCAAGACTGAGTAGCTTAGTGGAATATGGGGATCTTGGGGTAATTACTCACAAATCCCTGAAGTCAGCAGAACACGTGAATAGTTAAGAAGGCAAATGAGACACTTGCTTTCCTCACTCATGGCAGACAGTATAAGAGCAAGGAGGACATATTGGAATTGTACAGAGCATTGGTCAAGCCACAACTGGAGTACTGTCTGCAGTTCTAGTCACCTCACTACAGGAAGGATATGATAGCCCTTGAGGGGATACAGAGTAGGTTCACCTGGATATTGCCTGGGATGGAGAAATTGAGCTACAAGGAGAGAGGCTTGGATTGTTTTCTTTGAAGAAGACTGAGGGGGAACATGATTGAGGTGTATAAGATAATGAGGCGTATAGACAGGTTGAATAGAGAGCAACTACCCCCCCCTTGGTTGAGGGGCTAATCACGAGAGGGCATTGTTTTAGGGGAGGGGCAGGAGATTCAGAAGGAATTTGTGAAAACTAACATTTTCACTCAGCAGGAGATGGGAATCTGGAATGCGCTTCCTGGAGAGGTAGCGGAGAGTGGAAACCTTACAGCCTTTAAAAAAAATTTGCGTTAGGACACTTTTAGTGGTAGTTATGTCAGTGCAAACTCATTCGGCCAAGGGCTTCTCCTGCACTATTTGAATCCATAACTACAACCATGAATCAGACTCACTACGTGGTTCAAATGTGACTCATGGAAATATTGTGCATTCACACACAAGGCCCTGTCTTTTGTGCACAGAACATGTATACAGATTTCACCTCTTAAGGTCAACATAGGTTTGAAGGTCAGCCATTTCCCACTGCATTGCCTGCCTGTCCCGATCAGTTCACCTGCCTTACAACACCCCTGTCTCTTGTGGTACAAAATGCTGAACCTTTTGTGATTTGGTATTTGTTCATCGGGATTCAGTCCCGATGAACACACAATGAAAAGCCATGGTAGCGTGTCTCTTTGAACAGCAAGACCCAATACTAGCCATGGCAGCAAGGTGAATGCTCTTCTCTGAATAACACCATGAGTTCTTTTACCTCCATTCAAACAGACATGCAACCTAACAACAGCATCAACATCAGTATACAATAGGAGGGGAAGTAGTAAATTAAATTGCCACTGCTTACATTCAGCGCTGCCAGAAATGCCATCTTGTTTGATTTCTCAGAATGCATCATTCGTGGAGATTAGAAACATGTTTATGACAGTTTTCTACAGTTTTGAATTAGAAGAAAGGAACTACTAATTTGGTTACGAGAAAACGTTCACTCTTTTGGCCTGAGGGAGCTGGTAACAATTTTGCTTGCATGGTTTGACCCAATCTCGCTGGATGACTAAATGGCAGCAAGGTCAAGCTTCCCCCACTCCTAAGTAGTTTATTGCTAAAGGGTTCGAGAATTGCAGATGTGGCATTCTCCATTACTCAAATTGGGAGTGTGCTGGCAGAGCCTGAAAGCTGTAGCTCTTCAGCGCTGGCTTCTTAGCCTCTGGATGCTTTTGTCAATCGAAAATCTAGGAGGCAGGCAACAGCCAGAAGCTAACTCAGCAACTTATCCACTGCAATAACCTCCTTGCAGCAAAAGGAAAGAATTCAATGCAGGCTTCCAAAACAAAGCCCCACTGAGCCTCGAAAGTAGACCGACAAGCTGAATGCATTATTTAGGGAACTGGCCAAGATAAATATTCAGTGATATTCCCACTTGGAGGAAAACTTGGGGATTTATTCATGAAAAGTAACAGTTTTAATATGTGATGGTAACGAATTGGAGTATTTAGTCAGTGAGTGAATTGAGATAATTTTGCTTACAAAATCAATTTTCAGCAACTACAATTAGGCTATTTATTTTGCTGAGTTTAGTGCAATGGAATGCTTCTGTTCCAAAAAGTTATATTGGCTCAAATGAAGGGAGGAGAGAGATGGAATGGAAGAGGAAGAAAGGTAGAAATTGAACTGAGCACAGCACTGTCGCACAACCTTATAGTTTGTCATGGTGTAATGTAACCAGCACTTTGTACAATCCCACCAAAATGTTATAATTTATTTCACAATAGTTGGAGGTGGTGAGTCTCTCATTTAAATTGTATGCATGTCAGAGAAAAAAAAACTTGAAATCAAGAGCAGACAAAGGGGCAGCCAATTCCCAGAAGGACTGCAATCATGATTTGGATAAGGAGAGTTCTGAACACAACATCATGCATTTACATCTGGTACATTAACATGCGGCTTTTTGGGGAGAAAGAGTTTGCCAGACAAGGAATTGACAATGTTTTCATGTTTGCGAGTTTTGCTACCCACCATAAAAGCCCAACTCCTAAGCTTTTTGAAACGGTCTGCTATCCAATAACTGTAGATTTTTTCAAAACATTTCTTATTCTGAAACTGCTGTTCTATCATAAAAAGCGTCAAAGATGTGCAGATTAATATACTCGGTCTGTGTGGTCATTCAAGAAGGATTGCTCAATGAACAAAAGCCTGCACTTGTACAGCACGTGGCATCTGAGTGAGGCAGTGCTTCGCAAGTGGGCACAGCAATAGCTGTAATTCATTGAAGTTCAGTCACAACATTATGTTTAGGATGGAGATTACCTTCAAGGCTGATACTTCTCCAGCAAGGAAGTCCCCACAATTCACACATTATCCAGGCTGCCGTTTCAGTGGGGTACGGCTTGAAAACAACCTTTCGATGGGAGAACGCTCCACTTCGCAATAGAACCAAGACTGACGTGAGATTATTTCAGGCCTGTGTCCTCCTTGCTGAAGAAATGCGTGCCTTTAAAGTAATCTCCATCATAAATATAGTATTCCGACTGAACTTCAGTGAATTATCGCTCTGGCAAATAAATGCAACTTCATTGAAAAGTCCTCCTGTCCAATTTTGACAGTGTGGAGAGAGTATAGGACAGAAACGAAAATCGTGCATTCAAGCGAATAAGACAAATTCAAAGTTACAGGAAAATTAATGAGCTAAATAAAATCACAAAATAGGATATTTATGAAAATTGATCAGAATAGGAATAGTAATTTCAAATTTTTTCAACCTTAAAGATTAGAAATTGGATTCATTATTGGAATTGCCAGAATTTTCTTTACAGTCACTTGTGGGATGAAGGCATCTCTGGCATGCTTTGTAGCCCAGCCCTAGTAGCCCTGAGGTTGGTCGTGGCGAGCTGCCTCCTTGAACCACTACAGTGCACATTATACAAACTAATTTCATTTTCAACGGTCTGTGTCAGCACGGGAAACGTTTCAAGTTACCTATCAGCCCTGAAATACATTTTGCCCTTTAGATATATAAAGGGCAAAAGAGAGGCAAACGTGGACATTGGGTCGCTAGAAAATGACACAGGAGAGAGTAATGGGGAACAAAGAAATGGCTGAGAAACTGAATAATTACTTTATGTCAGTCTTCACGGTGCAAGACACGAGTAATATCCCAAAAATACATGGAAGTAAGAAGGCAGAGTTGAGTATGGTGGCCATCACCAAGGAGAAGGTGTTAGAAAAACTGAATGGCCTGAAGGTGGATAAATCACCTGGACCAGATGGACTGCACCCCAGACTTCTAAGGAAGATGGCTGAAGAGACAGCGGAGGCGTTTGTGGTGATCGTTCAGGAATCATTAGAATCAGGGAGGGTCCCAGAGGACTGAAAAATCACTAACGTGACACCCCTGTTTAAAAAGGGAGTAAGGCAGAAGTCAGAAAATTACAGACCAATTAGCTCGGTCGAGTGTAAGATCCTGGAATCCATGGTGAAGGTTGAGATTTCGGAATATTTGGAAGTGTATGGTAAGAGTTAGCATGGTTTCATCAAGGGGAGGTCATACCTGACAAATCTGCTAGAATTCTTTGAGGAAGTAACAAATTATACCAAGGAAACTCAATGAATGCTATCTACGTGGACTTCAAGAAAGCCTCTGACAAAGTGCTGCACAAGAGGCTACTGAGTAAGATAAGGGCCCATGGTTTTAGAAGCAAGGTGCTAGTATGGATAGAAACTTGGGTGTCTGGCAGAAAGCAGAGAGTGGGGATAAAAGGATCTTTCTCAGGGTGGAAGCCAGTAACAAATGGTGCTCCACAAGGGTAAGTGTTGGGACCATAACTTTTCACTTTATACCTTAAGATCTAGATGAAGGAACTGAGGGCATTCTGGCTAAATTTGCACATGATACAAAGAAAGGGAGAGGAATAGATAGCATTGAGGAGGTGGAGATGCTGCAGGAGGATTTGGAGAGGTTAGGAGAGTTAGCAGAAGAAGTGGCAGATGGAGTACAACGTGGGAAAGTGTGAGGTCTTTGGTAGGAAAAGTAGGGGCATGGACTATTTTCTAAATGGGGAGAAAATTCAGAAGTCTGAAGTACAAAGAGACTTGTGAGTTCTAGTCCAGGATTCCCTCAAGGTAAACTTGCAGGTTGAGTCAGTAGTTAGGAAGGCAAATGCAATGATAGCATTTATTTCAAGAGGACTTGAATATAAAAGCAGGGATGTACTTCTGAGGCTCTAGAAAGCTCTGGTCAGACCACATTTGGAATATTATGCAGCTTTTTGGGCCTCATATCTTAGGAAGGATGTACTGGCCCTAGACCGTGTTCAAAGGAAGTTCATGAGAATGGTCCCAGGAAAGAAAAGCTTAACATATGAGGAATGTTTGAGGACTCTGGATCTCTATTTGATGAAGTTTAGAAGGATGAGGGGGATCTAATTGAAAAATACAGAATACTAAATGGCCTGGACAGAGAAGATGTTGGGAAGATGTTTCCATTGGTAGGAGAGACTAGGACCCAAGGGCACAGCCTTAGACTAAAGGGAAGAAACTTCTTCAGCCAGAGAGTGGTGAATTTGTGGAATTCATTTCCACAGAAGGCTGTGGAGGAGAAGTCATTGAGTATATTTAAGACTGCAATAGAATGGTTCTTGAGTATCAAGGGGATCAAGGGTTGCGGGGTAAAAGTGGGAGAATGGGATTGAGAAATGGATCAGTTATGATTGAACAGTGGATCAAGCCTGATGGGCTGAATGGCCTAATTTCTGCTCCTATGTCTTATGGTCTTAAACACTTCAACAATCTTCCAATTGATGCTACTTCATCAAAAACATGAGGAAAAAAACTTAATTCTTGGAAACACTTTTGGGGAACTAACCTCGTGGGTTGAACCCAAAACAAATGGCAAAAAGCATGAGCCGACATTTTAAAACAAAACCTCCAACCTCACATCAGAAGCAGATTAGAGTCTGGATTTCTATTTCAATTTGTTTGAATTTGAACTGAGGTTATCTCTGAAGTTTCTACCATAACACCGTAACTGTCTATTGACTGTTAACATGGATGAAATCGAAACACATGATTTACATTTTGCCGATTTACATTTTGCCAATTTACTCTGACCTAAATCACCTCTATTTTCATAGAAGACGGCCGAGGTGTTTAAAACTGATGAACAAAGAGACATGTTGGCATCAAACTGGCTAGTTGGGGCACGACAGCACCACAGATAGATATCAATGCATCTATCTGATTCAGTTTCACAAAAGGACAGCTGATGCTATCACCTTAACAAGACAGGCATTTGTCTGCATTTTTACTTCTCGATAAGCGAGGCAAGTAACACCAAGTTGCTGAAGAAGCGGTCAGCCAGAGGAGGTTCTTCAATGATCCACTGACATGCATCGACAAGGAACGGCTGAGAGCATGTGCCCAGCAAGAGCAAATAGAGGTAGATTCAGAGATCGTTCAGCTTGATGACAATCACAGGGGCTGCTGCAGTCTTCACAATTCAAACACAGGGAAAAGCTGCATTCCAAAGTGCTGCATTCAAATTCTTCAAAGAGAAATGGAATTCGGAAGAGAGCATGAGAGAGGGAGTGAGAGAGAATGTGTGTGTGTGTGTGTGTGTGTGTGTGTGTGTGTGTGTGTGTGTGTGTGTGTGTGTGTGTGTGTGTGTGTGTGAGAGAGAGAGAGAGAGAGAGAGAGAGAGAGAGAGAGAGAGAGAGAGAGAGAGAGAGAGAGAAAGTGAGTAATCTTAATCAGTGCCAACAGAATGGATGCCCTTCCCTCAGCCTCTTCCCTTTTGGAACAACTGCTGTTTCTTGCAAGCCATATACTGAACACCACTGAAGCACATGTTAACATATGGACAATAAGATAGAGGAGCAGAAGTAGGCCATTCAGCCCATCAAGTCTACTCTGTCATTCAATGAGATATTGACTAATCTAAAGTTAAAAATCACACAACACCAGGTTATAGTCCAACAGGTTTAACTGGAAGCACTACCTTTCGGAGTACTGCTCCTTCATCAGGTGAAGGTGCGGCACTCCAAAAGCTAGCGCTTCCAATTAAACCTGTTGGACTATAACCCGGTGTTGTGTGATTTTTAACTTTGTACATCCCAGTCCAACACCAGCATCTCCAAATCTTGGCTAATCTAATAAGCCTCAACTCCACTTTCCTGCCTTTTCCCCATGACCCTTGATTCCCTTTCTGATCAAAAATCTGTCTCTCTCAGCATTGGATACACTTCTTGGCACAGTCCCGACAGCACTGTGTGGTGAAGAATTCCACAGTTTCACAACTGCCTGAGGAAAAAACAAATCTCATCTGTGTTTAAGATGCAACCTTTTCCCAAAGAGCCGGCCAGTTTATAGTGTTTGAAAAGTTCAGGTTTAATTCTGGTGACTTGCATCCCATGATCCTGTCCTCTACCATTGTGTCATAGAGATGTACAGCATGGAAACAGTCCCTTCGGTCCAACCCATCCATGCTGACCAGATATCCCAACCTATCTTCTTCAGGACTTGAGGACATAAAACCATGTTGGCACTCCAGCAGGCAGCAGGCACAGTCAGAGGTGCCATCTTTCCTATTGTCTGAAGCTGGGATCATGAAAGCGGCTTTGTAAGATGATGTTACTTTACTCACTTTATTTTCCAACCCTCCTCCTTTCTTCCAGTGAACTGCTTCGCTCATCATGTTGGCTTTTCCTCAAGAGGAGCCATGAGGTAAAACCCTTCAGGGTTTCTGCGCTCTTAACCCACCGAGTGGTTCTGTACCAACACCGCAGCTGAGTGGTTCTGTACCAATACTGCAACTGAGTTGTTCCATATAAATGTTGCAGCTGAGTGGTTGAGTGGTTCTGTACCAATACCGCAGCTGAGTGGTTCTATACCAATGTTGCAGCTGAGTCAGGTAGTCGTAAGCCTGCACAAAATTGGAGATCTGCTTAAAGTCAATGCCCCAGAGAGAATATGTCAACCTCAAGGACATATGCATTACAAAACAATCTTTTTATACAGCTCTTCACCCGGTGCAAAGTGAAATGTGGTAAATATTTGATTGCTTTGCAAGAGATGTCACTGCATCCGGTGTACACACCAGCGAGAGAAAAGCATTTTCTCCTTTGCTTTAATGCTGCTATCTGAACGCTTCTGGGTCCTGTGCTAACAGAGCACCTCAAACAGAATTATGCATCAGGATAGAGACTGTGTTGCAAAACGTGTGCACAAAGTAACTAACCTCAGAGGAGGCGGTAAAAGTGAAACGTGGTCTTTATTTGCAAAGCCACCAATGTCTCACGATGTCCAAGCATGATTCCACCAGTCATCACAGTAGAGTCAGTCCTAGCTCAGTGGGAGCACTTGATGCCAGTGACGAATAGACCTTTGCAGAGGGAGAGCTGCACTGTCAGCAATGGCACTTTTCAGTTGAGACATTAAACCACATTTCATCTGCCCTCTCAGCTGGATGCAACAGACCTCATGGCACTCTGGCAGTGTGACTTCTCGCTTATGTAGTGGCCAGTTGTTAAGCCCTCAAGCAACAACACTAACACTGACTATCTGATTATCACATTGCTGTTTGTGGGGAGCTTGCTGTGCACAGATTGGCAGCTGCACTTCCAATGTGAAACCATTGATTGCATTAAGTATGTCAGCAAGTGCGAACACTATGTGAAACTTCACTGACAGAATTTTATTTATCTTACTGAATTTGCCACAATCACTTTCAAGTGACTCTCCCTGAGGATTTCTTCATTGTCCCACAGTTTCAGCCTCCCACTGCGTCAGGAATTTGATTGAAAATAATTACAGGCTATCAATAGAATACAATTTTGTTTCCCAGTTGCATGAGAGATTTCCCAGTTGTTGGGGGAAGATGAGAATGGTAAACACTGGTTTGTGTCAGTGGACTGCACTATAAACTGAGAGAACAAGCTAGCCTGCAACCTGCAGATAGCAGCACCATTTCTATTGGTGCAGTACCGAACCTTCCAAAAGCACCAGCTCAACCACCTCTTCAAAAAGCACAGGCAACATCACCACAAGAGCCAGAACCAGGGAATTCCTGGCAATGGCAGGACCACTGTGCTGACCACTTAAGTCAGCATCCTGTGCTCAAAGATCTGTATTGGTTTTCAGCCCGCCAAGACCTCAACTTTACAATTCACATCCTCATCTCCAAATTCCTCCATGATCCTACATAACTCCATTATGGCAACCACCTCCAGCATTAAACCCTCCAAAAAGGCTGTGTTTCTCTAATTCTCATCCATTTCCTTCACTGCACCACTGGTGTCCATTTCTTCATGTGCCTCAGATTAACCTTATGAATTCCATCTGAACCCTCTTCAAGACCTTGTAAGATCTTGCCCTTTGAGCAGCTTTCACAATATTTCCTCCTTGACTTTGCGTTGTGTGGGATTACGCTCCTGGAAGCAGCTGAGGCCATCTTACTACGTTACTCTTGGCTCAGTTCCTGACTTTCTCCACAAAGTCACAAGATTGCAAATTCAGATCCCGTGCCAGGACTTGAATAAGACCATCAAGGTCGATGCTTTAGCACGATATTGAAGGGGTGCTATGCTATCAAAGGTGCTGTCTTCCAAATCAGATAGTAAATCAAGATCCCATCCTCATGCTTCACGATCCACTTTCAAAGAGCCCTCAATGTCCTATCAGAAATGTATCCATCTATTTATCAACAACTTACAAGAGCAGATTATTCAATCGTTATTGCTCTTCGTAAGAACTTGCTGTGTGCAAATTGGTTGTTGCATTACATAAGTAATGTGACTGAATTTCAAAAGTACACAATTGGCTTCAACTACAGAGCTGTTGCAAGTGGTCATGGAAAACACGAGACAAAGCTAAGTGTTTCTAATTTTCGTACAGGCCACAATATACAGGGCAATAATTGCCTCCCGTAATTATGAGCATTTTAGTTTTCAACTGAAGAAATCTTGTCCTGAGCATCTGGAAGATTTTCTTCTTGCACAAACCAGTCTACGTTTATCCACAACAGGAATTGATGTGCTCCAAGTGAATTTCATTGGATCTTTTCAAAGTTCAAGCAGAGACCGCTCCCCCCACCAACTCCTTATTCAGTATAATCAGAAAGGCCAGTCAATCGGTCGGGCTGCTCCACAACAAACACTTATCACTTTCATGAAAGTGTTGTAGCCTGTTACATTAAACAAAGTACCACACGCTAAAGTCTGTTCACAACTACTAGGTCACGACCCTCATAAAAGATGCTGCGAGCTATTGAGAACTCTCCTGTTAATTGATTCACTGTTAGTTCTGGCTAAATTGCCCATTTAACCCCATGTCCCCTCAGAATGAAAAGGTAATCACTGAACCAAGAACAATCATTTCACCTTTTTCCCAGTTGCAAGACCTTGCTCTTTAATTAACTTAATTAGTGTCAGGACAAACACCTCTCCTCCTTCTACAGTTTCTCAACCCTTTTCATTTGCCCAGTAATTAATTAACTCATGCCGGCATTTGGTAATTGCACCCTAATTACAAAATTATTTTGCGTACACACACACACACACACACACACAAATACTCTCAATGGTTCTCAGCAAATATTAAGATTGACTTATTGCTTTTCCTCATCTGGCAAAAAAAATGCTGATGAAGCCTAGTTCACTTTCCAATGTGTGGTTAAAGAAAGCCACTGATGGAAGACATGTCACAAGGCTCTTGCTTATAACAGGCCAAATACTGCATAGTTTTGATTCAACCTCACCTGACTGGTGGGAGAATAACTTTTTTTTTGCTTGTGGGGTTTTTCTTGGATCATGCCATTAAACAAACGGTCCACTCAGAACACCAAGAATCAGCAGATGCTGCAAGTCCCAGAAAGCAAGCATTGTGCACAAAATTCCTCACCATGCCCCACAGACAAATGACAGGGGGGGGTGAAATGAGGACAGGGGTCGCACTGCTAAATGGAAGAGCTGGTCAAAGCGCGGAAAGAGAAATTCGCTCAAACATATAAACACAATCCTAAGTGCGGTTATTCTTTTGTGCTTGATGTGAGGTACACCTCTAAGTTGAACCCAGAGTACTTCTGCTTGGTCGTCTCAAAAAGGGAATTAAATTCATCAGACATTTCTCCTGTGGAGACTGCTGTTTCCGAAGAGGGCAAATGAATTCACCAGGAGCCAGATCGTAACATTTTGGCCGACACAATGTCCTGTCAGGAACCCATCAAAAATATTGCTCTTCCTGACAGACATAGCACAGATGGCAGCAATTCAGTTTAACCAGTCCACACAGTCTTTATGCCTCATTTGCATCCCACCATGCTCCCTCATCTATCAGTTTTAACTCTCTATTTCCTTCTCACGAACATCTCCCCATAAATCTAAAATGGCTGAACTGCTCACCTTAATTATTGTGTGCAATTCAGCACAATTCTCACCACTCCGAAGATTTCAGTAAATGTCTTCCAAATTCCATCTTTCGTCGTTTAATGGCCATCTTGTATCAGCAGCCTTTCTCTCATCTTGATATCCACATGGAAATATTCGTGAATAAATATCAAAATATTCATTATTTTGTGCATCTCTGTTTGATGACTCGTCAAGCTGCTCTCTTCAAGAGAAAAAAAATAACCAAGTCTGTTCATTTTTTTCCTGACAAGGGCCATCACGCATTCCTGGTATCATGCGCATCAATTCATTTCACATCCTCTCCAGAGCGTCTGTAGCTTTTCAACAATATGATACAGCAAAGACCTAGTTCTCCATTTTTTTTTGAAATTGTGGACTGAAATGAAAAAGAATGCTTTTGAAGATCAGGGATTTACAACAATGGCTGAATGTCTTGAAAGGAAGGAGTCTGACATCAACAGTGGGTAAACTGTTGGAAGGGATTCTGACAGACAGGGATTATGTGCATTTGGAAAGGCAAGGACTGATTAGGGATAGTCAACATGGCTTTGTGCATGGAAAATCATGCCTCACAAACTTGATTCGAGTTTTCCAAGTTTGTGAGAAGATTTGTAGCTCAGGTGCTCGTTGTTGTGGTTCTGTTCGCCGAGCTGGGGAATTTTTTGTTTGAGTTTTTTGAAGAGGTGACCAAGAAGATAGATGAAGGCAGACATTGTCTACATGGACTTTAACAAGGCCTTAGACAAGGATCGGTATGGTAGACTGACTACTAAGGCTAGATCATATGGGATCCAGGGATGGATAGCCAATTGGACACAAAATTGGCTTGATGGCAGAAGACAGAGGATGGTGGTAAAGGATTGTTATTTGGACTAAATGCCTGTGAACAGTGGTGTGCCGTAAGGATCAGTTCTGGATCCACTGTTGCTTGTCATTTATATAAACTATTTGATTATGAATACAGGAGACACAATTAGTAAGCTTGCAGAGTCTGAGGGGTGGCAACATAACATCCCAACTCCTATACTCAATGCACTGACCAGTTAAGGCAAGCATCCAAAAACGTTCTTCACCACCCTGTCTACCTGCAAGTCCACTTTCAAGGAACTATGCACATGCACTCCTCGATCTCTTGGTTCAGGAACACTCCCCAGGACCCTACCATTACATGTGCACATCTTGCCCTGATTTGTCATTTCAAAATGCAGCAGCTCGCATTTACCTAAATTAAACTCTATCTGCTGCTCCTCGACCCATCCACCCATCTGATCAAGGTCCTGTTGAACTCTGAGGTCACCTTTTTCACTGCCCACTACACCATCAATTTTGGTGTCATCTGTAAACTTATTAAACATGCCTCCTATATTGACATCCAAATCATTAATACAAATGACAAAAAGCAGTGGATCCAACACCAATCCCATCCCAACAGATTCTGAGAACAAAGACTATTTGGGAACACACTCTCTCTCCCCAGTTTATTGGCTGTGAGACAAAGGGGAACTTTGTAAGGTGTTTACAGTGTCAATTTGTAAAGTACAAATTAGTTAATTTAGTTGTTTACCTGTAGCTGGAGCCTAATGACCCATAACAAACAGTGATTTCTTGATAAGTACAGAAACCTGGTCCATGCTTTCTGTGGACCTGGTCTGAAAAATCAGGTAGTCTGGGGATTTTGCTCATTCCTTTTAAAAAAATATTAACCTTTGTGACGACTCCAGAAATAGTGGGGTTTGATTTCCAGCGCACTACCCCAGTGACCAGAACTGTACACCGTCCTTCAAGTGTGGTCTAACCTCGGTTCAATGCAAGTTTAGCAAAACGTCTCAACTTTTAACTTTCCTCCCTCTGAAAATAAACTTCAGTGTTTAGTTTGCTTTGGTTGTGGCCTGACTGACCTTGGTTGCTACTTCTAGTGATTTGTGTACTTGTCCTCCCAGATCCCTGTGCTCCTCCACCCTATTTAGATTTTTATTTTCCAAGTTCTGGAACTGCCTTGTTTTGCTTAACGAAACGCAGCACCTCAATATCTATTACTGCGTCCATTTGTATGAACATTCTGCAAGTTGATTCGAATAAAACAGCATTTGTTGCGGTCCTGAGTATTGGCTATCGCCAGCAATTTGATGCTATCTACAGTTTTTGGATTTCACTGTCTAAAACATCAATATAAATTGTGTTCGAGATTGTTCTCAGCACTGAATGTTTATAGGACCCAACGTTCCATGTTCTGCCACACTAAATAGCGACTGACTTTCAGTTTGCTACCATGCAACTAGCTCGAACTGTCCATTCTGCTCCTTGTCATCTGATTCCAAGTGAACTGAGAATATTCAGTTGTGTATCATGTGACAACTCTCTATAAATGACCCTTTTTGTTGTTTTCTGTTTTTCATATAATTCAGCATATGCCAATAGCTTTGTCCAATTTATTTTCCCCAAAATTTCTGCTCTGAACTCTGCAAAATGAGTTTTACTTTTATCTGTTACCCTGACTTTTGTTATGCTGATGAACTTTCTCAATTATAACCGGAGGCGTATTGGAACAGATCATCTAATCTTATGACAGTAAACGCTGAGACATTCAGCACGATGGAGGGCCATGACAGCGATGGCTGCTGGTTTATACTCAAACCAGAACATGCAGGATGCTGGATGTGGCTCTTTAGGAGCCCTCGCTAAAGGTCCCTATTGGCACGGGCTGTTGGCCCTGTACTCAGACTGGTTACTTCTTATCTGTAGTATACACTATATAGTTGGTTTTGATGGAGTAAAGACTACTGAGGAGTGCATTTGAAAGTGCAGGGTTGTACTGCTGAAGCACAGCAGTCCATAGAATCAAAGAAGATAGAAGCAGCAGTGGGCCATTCAGCCCTTTGAGACTGCTTCGCCACCATTATACTCATTACTGCTCATCAAACTAATACCCAGATCCCACTTTACTCCCATATCCCTTTAGCCACAACAGTTATACTTGAAAACACTGTTCTAACCACTTCCTGTAGCAAATTCCACAGACTCTGGGTGAAGAAATTTCTCACCTCAGTCCTGAAAGCTCTACCCATTATGCTTAAACTTTGACCCCTGGTTCTGGACATGCCCCACCATTGGGAACATCCACCATGCATCTAATTTGTCTAATCTGGTGAGAATGTTCTGGTTTCTGTGAGATCCTCCCCCACCCCAATTCTTCTAAACTCCAGTGAACGTAATCCTAACCAACCTCCATCTCTTCTCATACTTCAATCCTGGTTTGGTAAACTTTCACTGCACTCCCTCTACAGCAAGAACATCCTGCCTCACCTATTTTCTGTGACAGGTGAACAAGGATACCCATGTCTTGTTCGACACTCCCTTCTCAATTTAAAGCCACTCAAATAATCATCCTTACAAATGTGGCCTTAAAATAAGCAACCTCACCCATGCCACCCTCGACACTGCATATTCACTCTGTCACTCCTGAGGGTGCTCACCACCCAGGATTCACAATGCTGCTTACTCGCTGCATCACTGCTCCCCATCAGCCTCCAAACATGGTGGGCGCTGCTCAACAGACTCTGCACCAACAACGCTGCTCACCCATTCTCCTTCAGACCTAGCCATCTTGCTCCTACTCTGGAAGGCCTCAGTCAGGCTGCTTTTCAGATGCAGTCAGGAATTTGGGGATTGGGGTTTGGGGAAGCTAACAAAGACAGAGTCCGCCTAAACACTGACGCCAGATTATGAGGGGCACATCTTCCATTCGTGCCCAAGGAGGGAGTGCGGCTTTACTGCTTTACCCCAGCTCACCACAGGGATGAAACCAGAACAGGGACAGAAAGTTCCCAAATACCACTGCATAAAAAGGCAAGGGTGCGGTTTTAAGCAGAGGCAGCAGCGCGGACTTTAACAATGCCACTAACTGGAACTCACCATAATACTGCTGCCTAGACATTGCCTTGCTGTACAATCTGTTACCTGCTTGCTCCTTGTTGCTAAATGCAACAGCCTATTCTCCCTTACCAATGAGGTGAGAAAGCTTATGGTCGTGGTTAGCCCGTGGTTATGCTTGCCATTGCTTTCAGGTGACAGCTGACAAGGAATCTGTGCCACTCTTACTGCCTCCTATTGGTGCATGTTGGAATGGTTCACACATTGTTACCTGATCTGCTTTGTCATACGACAGACACACCTTCCATTGCTACCAAGAGCTGGAGAGAGACTCGAACCTGGACATTCACCAGAAAACGTCCTAATCTCGATCAACAAGCTTTTCCAAATGTTTGGTGCTTAATTCCTACTCCTAATTTTTGTGTCCCCACGGTTCAGGAACGCCTACTATGAATTTGAATTAGTTTTGTTGTCACATCTACTCAAATGAGTACCGTGTAAAGTTCACAAGTCTCCACTTACTGCGCCATCTTAGGGACCAAGATATCTAGATACAGATTCTGAAGTACAAATTCTTAAGGAAAATATTAGAAAAATAAAGAAATAAGAAGTCCAGCAATAAATAAGAAAAATCAAGCAATAAGAGTTCAGAATAACCGTCCTTCCAACCCAGACTGCACTGGGCATCACTCAAGGCCTGGAGTCAAGTCCACGCTGAGGCCGTGAGTTTGACTATGACTCACTCTTCACAAAATAATGCTGCCTCCAATTCCTCAACTTTAGAATGGTCATTGTACACATCAATACAGAGGCAGTTTAACTCATTTTCCTTAGAAATTCTTCTCTCTCTATTTTTAAACCCTTTTTTTTGTCATTCCTGTCTTATAATATCATGTTTCCCTAACCACTTATAGCCTCGCCTAGTTTCCTCTGCCTTATAGTTTCCTTTGATTTTTTTTGTCATATTTGAGGAGGTTTTATTTTTGTACACTTTGACTGTAACTTATCCTGAACACCTCAATGGGCGAGGGAGCTGATCTAGCAAATAATTAAAACACGGAGTCAGAGAAGTCCCAAAATCGTCTATGAGCCGATACTGATACTGTAAAAACGTACAAATTTATCGGTCTCACTCTGGATTTGAGAGGAAATGTCGACAGAGACTTAACTTCCACATGTAAATCAGTTACCCTCACTGTGCGCGCAATGGAGTGAGACAGACGTTATTCAATTGTGACACACTGTTTGGCTGCAAACGAATAGTGGGCATTGTGATGTCCTACTCTAAGCATTTGTAATCCACAAGGATGAATACTTTTGGAAAGGGTTCAGAGGAAAAAACAACACAGGAACTCAATTATAGAGGTCTTCCTAGTCACTCTGCCCAGACTGATCACAGGTTGATAACTAAGGGACGAGACTCGTTGCTTTTACGTACGTACGCTCACTTTATTACACACCAAACAGCAAAAATATGTTTCTTATTTTGCATTCTAGGCTGGATAAGGAACTTAAACAAAACATTCTCCAACTGAGCTGTCAATACTCAGTTAGGGTCTTGGACAAATGAAGAATATTAATAAGCAGGAATCAGAGATTCAAGGGCATGAATGAATGTGGACTCAAAGGATAGTACTGTACTATGCCAAGGACAGGCAGCAGCAAATCATTACGTGTCACAGCACTTTTTTATTCATCTGTCCCAGATGCAGTGCTCAAGCTCCACTTAATCTTCAAAATGTGCAGAGAGAGCTCTTCATCAGGCCAAATATTATCTGATCAAGAAACACATCCTTGCAAAACTCTGAGAATTTGTTGCCGTTTAAAAGCAGAGAGAGCAGGGAGTGAACACTGCATGCGAGACGGTTTCAAGTGCTCTGGAATCTTTATTCCACCTGGCACCACATCCTGTAGCACATCGCAGTAAGAGAAATGACTTGAATAGTCTCTCAACCGTTCCAACAATGAAGTATCAGAGAAGCTCACAGGCACGCGGAGGCATAGATCAACAGAAGAACTGGGGAAGGTGATGCTGCAAGATTTTAGTGGATCTCCCGTGGAGCCTGCAAGCTGTGGAAGAGGTGTTCAATGGTTCCCCGCCATGGGCTTCATTGGGATGGCATTAAATGCCACCGAACTGCCACTAAACCCGCCGTAGTGGAAGGGCACCTGACGCAGTCCAACATGTGCAAATAATAGGGCGGCACGGTGGCACAATGGTTAGCACTGCTGCCTCACAGCACCAGAGACCCAGGTTCAATTCCCGCCTCAGGCGACTGACTGTGTGGAGTTTGCACATTCTCCCCGTGTCTGCGTGGGTTTCCTCCGGGTGCTCCAGTTTCCTCCCACAGTCCAAAGATGTGCAGGTCAGGTGAATTGGCCATGCTAAATTGCCTGTAGTGTTAGGTAAGGGGGTAAATGTAGGGGTATGGGTGGGTTGCGCTTCGGCGGGGCGGTGTGGACTTGTTGGGCCGAAGGGCCTGTTTCCACACTGTAAGTAATCTAATCTAATACCCTGCGGAGTTTGTGGAATGGTAGGCTGTGTATGCTGCAGCACAAATTTAGGAATGGGAATCAAATTGTCTTACAACCTGCACAGCCTACAATTCAAAGGCCCCAGTAATCCAAAGAGGAATACATAGAGTTAACTCAATCAAGATTAAGACTGGAATATAAGGTGCTTTCACTGCCGTTGTTTTCAGACTGTTCCAACCCCCTGCAGTGTGCTCGGTTATTTGGGTTCATACAGTCACAGAGATGTACAGCACAGAAACAGACCTTTGGTCCAACCCGTCCATGCCGACCAGATATCCCAACCCAATCTAGTCCCACCTGCCAGCACCTGGCCCGTATCCCTCCAAATCCTTCCTATTCATATACCCATCCAAATACCTTTTAAATGTAAAGCGGGGGTTCACGTGCTCAGTTTTGGCGATTGAATAAGTCTCTTTCACCTGAGGCCAAGCGTAATGCTTTCCTTTCCCAGCAAGAGTGCTTTGGCAGCGAGCGACAAGATGAGAACGGGATGGTATCTGGTCAACAGAAACACGACCAATCTGATCATTTCAAAGCAAGCTGGCCCTAAATAAAGTAGTGGGAAGTGGAGGACAAAAATCACAGATGGGGGCCGTTCACAGAGACTAAAATCTATCAGTGGATGAGACCAAGGAAACTCGGTGCAAGGGGCAAACTGGATAAATCAATCAATAATTTCTAAGGCCCTTCTCTAAAATCAACACAAAAAGTGCAATTATTCTAAAACTTTAGTGACTTGAAGACCTCCTAAGCATTCCTCAACAGTCTGTCCCAATAAAATGAGCTGAAAAGATGAAAGACTATGAAAGCATTCCCTCAGTGAACATAACATGACCAATAGTTAAAAATCACACAACACCAGGTTACAGTCCAACAGGTTTACTTGGAAGCACTAGCTTTCGGAGCGCTGCTCCTTTATCTGGTGCCTTCTGGGATCTCAGGAGATGACAAAATGTTTGTTAACTGCAAGCATTGTTGCACTGCAAGCAGGGGGATGCAACAGGCAATTGGACACAGCACAATTCCACAAGCAGCGGTGAGTTAACAATATGTGTTTGATTTTTGTTTGTCCTATTGGTAGGAGTTCCTGATGAAGGGCTTATGCCTGAAACATCAATTCTCCTGCTCCTCGGATGCTGCCTGACCTGCTGTGCTTTTCCAGCACCACACTCTCGACTACTGATGGGAGTGGTACTGGTTAGGACACTGGAGGGCAAAATTAAACACTCCAATCTTTTCCCATCACCCAACCCATTCAGTACCTTCACCCATTACACCACAGCGTCAGCCAGAATTTTCTGCTCCTACGGCTTGAACATGCAGCCTTCAGGTTTACAGTGGCACAACTGAGCTATGGGTTAGCCCAACTTGCACTGATGTCACTGTAGCCCCACATGTCAGGGATAGCTTGGAAGAAAACTCCAGCATGGCATTTTTCCAGGTATCTGCAGCAAAGGTGCTCATCGGATGATTTCACAGGAAAACCAGAGGGGCTGGGAATTATATTTAGTCCAAGTTTATGGAGATTGAATTTAACGTTTTAAAAACCAATCTTCCCAGTATATTGTTTACCCACAGCTGAGACACCAAAATCATATGGGCAAACAAAAGAATTCACTCTCCTTCTTTATAGAGCACTGAATTCCCTGGATGCATACATAATGTGCATGAATGCTTCACAAAGGGGGAGATGGGGCGCAGCTTGCCCAGAGACACATTTGCAATGTATGAATGTTAAACATGTCCCAGAGCAACTCTGCACTGCCTCAGCACCTGACTGTAATCACAAGATCTCACTCCATTCTATTTCTCCATTGTTGTGTCACACTGTGCTTCAATTTCTGGTGTTTTAAGATTTCTGGACTGTGGCTGAAGCCGGATTTCCTAAAGCAATGCACAGCAATGATTTGTAGCAGAAAAATAATCATCACGATTGCATTTCATTAACATTACATTCAAGCATTTCACAATCACCTGTACATCCACAGTCAAGAAGCAGTATTTGCATTTTGCTTTCCACTTTAAGTGTAGGTGCATTTCAGAGTTGCATGTCGACAAAAAAAAGCGATGGAAGATAACCAAGGAACAAGACAAAGGGATGGACCAGAAAATATCTGCGCTGCTTCCTATATGTGACAGGATTGGTTAACTCAGTTCGTTGGTCTGTGATGCAGCGTGATGCCAACAGTGTGGGTTCAATTCCTGCACTGGCTGACGTTACCATAAAAGAACACCCTTTCTCAACCTCTCCCCTCATCTGAGGGATGGTGGCCCTCAGGTTAAACCACCACCAGTCATTTCTCTAATGAGAGAGCAGCTCTGTCGTCTGGTAAGTCTACTGTGACTGTAGCCTCACATATAGCAACTTCTGGTTGGTATTCATTGTGGCTCAGTGTTTGCATTCTGTCTGAAATCAGAGGTCATGAGTTTTAATTATACCTATCAAATCCAGGTTGACATTCCACTGCATTATTGAGCTTGGTGCTGCACTGTTTGAGATGCAGTGTTTTGGATGAGAGATGAAACCTGTTCACTCAGAAAAGATCCCATGGTGTTATTAAGATTAGCAGAGGAGCTTGCTCAGTTGTCTAATCGGTATATATCTCTCTTAATCACAAGAATAGATTTTGTATTCATTTTTATAGAATCTCTATAGTGTTGAAACAGGCCACTTGATCCAACAAGTCCACACCGACCCTCCAAACAGTAATCCACCCAGACCCATTCCTCTACCCTATTACTATACATTTACCCCTGACTAATGCACCTTACCTACACATCCCTGAACACTATGGGCAATTTAGCATGGCCAATTCACCTAACCTGCACATCTTTGGATTGTGGGAGAAAACCAGACCAACTAGAGGAAACTCACACAGACATGAGGTGAATGTGCAAACTCCACACAGACAGTCGCCAGAGGCTGGAATCGAACCCAGGTCCCTGATGCTGTGAGGCAGGAGTGCTAACCACTGAGCCATCTTGCCACTCTGGGCATTATCACATTTTACCCATGCTGTATCTTATCTGACACTACAACAAACACAGTGGCTCAGTGTTTACCACAGCTGCCTCATGATGCCAGGAACTCAGGCTCGATTCCAGCCTTGGATATCTGTCTATGCGTAGTTGGCATGTTCTCCCCATCTCTATGTGGGTTTCCACCCACAGTCCAAAGATGTACAGATTAAGTGGATTGGATGTGCTAAGTTTCCCATTGTCTCCAGGGATGTACAGGCTAGGTGGATTAGTTATGGGGAACACAGGGTTACAGGGATGGGGGTGGGGGGGTCTGGATGGGATGCTGTTCAGAGGTGTGAACATGATGAGTCGAATGGCCTGATTCCACACTATAGGGATTCTATGATACAACTTGTTGCAAAGTTATCCTGAAGTCAGCAAAAGCATCCTAAGTGCAAGCCTTTCGTAGATGTGAAGATTTATTTTCCCAAATGAGTGCTTGCCTCTTGCAAAAGGCACTGCTTTGCTAGAATAGTGGCTCCTGTGAACTGGAGTAGGTGGGGCATAAATGATTCATGTTGGAGATGGCAGGCGATCAGACAGCAATTGTGGGCATGAGGAGGCCCAGCAGAAATGTGGCAATTGTGGTCACTGGAAGATTAACCAGGCTGGTGGCGAGGAGATCATACTGTCTGTTGACTGAACAGAGTTGTGGTATTTGTGGGAAGGAGCAAAAGGGCAGGATGGTGACGCCAGTGGGGAAGAGGCGACCACATGCACACAAATGACTTGAGCTTTTGTCGTGTAGTTAGCTCTGTCACCACAAATTATCCCTTGCAGAAAGCAATTTCAAAATATTTCTTTTCTCCGCCAACCTCCTTAAGAAGCAGAACCGAACAGAGGGGACAGGGAGACAAGACAGATTACAGGAGACTTCTCTTCCTCCTTTTCCCTGTCTCATACGTCGAATGAATGCCTCTTGCAATAGTATTTGGGAATAATAATGTGCAAATGTATGTATCACACAACCAAATTGCCATTACACATTACAACTTGTTAATGGCTGTGATTCTCATTTTGTTTGTTGCCCATTTGCACAGAATTATCACGGTATTTTGAGATACTTATAGCATTCGTTCCATAGAATCACACATTTTGGCTTTTCCTTAACTGGCTGAGTTTTGACCGTCTCAAATATTGTTTGATAGCCTTCCTTCCCAGCAGGTTCCTTCTCTTACCATGAAGGCCACTTCAAACAGAGGATCAGAAGTGAGTTGCTTTATCTGGAGCTGCAGTGGGACCAACTTGGCTGCTCAAACTGGACTCCCATTTCCTTCAGCAGTTATCGTATCTGGTGGTGAAGCTGTTTGGGTATGCTTGCCTTTATTGGTCAGTACATTGAGTATAGGAGTGAGGAGGACAAGTTGCAGCTGCACAGGACAATGATTAGGCCACTTCTGGAATCCTGTGTTCAATTCTGGTCTCTCTGCTATTGGAAAGATGTTGTTAAACTTGAAAGGGTTCAGAAAAGATTTACAAGGATGTTGCCAGGGTTGGAGGATTTCAGCCAGAGACTGGGGTTGTTTTCCCTGGAGTGTCAGAAGCTGAGGGGTGACCTAATGGAAGTTTATAAAACCTTGAGGGGCATGGATAGAGTGAATAGACAAGGTCTTTTCCCCAGGGTAGGGGTGTCCAAAACTAGAGGACATAGGTTAAAGGTGAGAGGGGTAAGATTTTAAAAGGGCCTAAGGGGAAACATTTTCATGCAGAGGATGGTGTGCGTGTGCAATGAGCTGCCAGAGGAAGTGGTGGAGGCTGCTAAAACTACAGCATTTAAAAGGTATCTGGATGGGTATATGAATAGGAAGGATTTACAGGGATATGGGCCAACTGCTGGCCAACGGGACGAGATTAGATTAGGATATCTGGTCAGCATGGACAAGTTGGATCGAAGGGTCTGATTCCATGCTATACATTTCCATAACTTTATCATACATGCTTGACAACATGCAACTAAATCATGCTCACAGCCAAAGGAGTTCTCCAATTGTCTTCTCAATACCCCTCTTCTTGCAACCAGGTCACAAGGTCCAAGTCGGCTGAAAGGCCGACACTTGTATCACATGTCCCAGTGAGAATGAAAGAATGAAAAGGGCATTTCAACCTGGCAAAGATAGGTTCTAAAGAAGATCTTATTGAGTTGAAGAAAACATTTATGCCCATCACAACCGCATTCTCAAGGGCACTTAGGAACGGGCAACAAACATTGGCAAAACTGGCAAACCAAGTCGTATCAGCGCATTAGAAGAATGACCATGACTCTGTAACTGCTATTGAAAACTCAAATCCAGAATATTATCTTAACCTAACTTGTGAAAAGTGCAACAGGTTTGAAATAATAGAGGAGAAGATTAGTCCTGTTACTGATGGCAAAGGAATGTTCATGTCAGTTAGGGAAAGCAGTAACCCTGCAAACATTAATAAACAAATTAAAATGCCAGAATAGAGACACATTTGCAGACCTGGTTGGATGACCTGAATGATTTTGCAGCTTTTCACTCTTATTGTTACATGTTCGCTTAAAATAGATTTTATTTTCTCAGTCACAAGACGAGATATTGTAGAGTCAACTGGGGTGACCTATCAGGTAGCTGGAAGTTTTCACTTTGTGAATTACAGGCTTACTGCTGAAGTATAAGTCACTGTAGGTAGGAAAATGTCCCAGAATGCAGCACTCAGGAGACAGAACGTATGCAAGTATTCCAATCTTATTTTAACTTCTTATTCAGTATTAACATTGATCGACATTTCTATTTTGCAATGTTGTTTGCTTAGACACAAAATTCGTCTTGATCAAACTGGAGAGAAAACAAACGCACACTTAACAGTCTCAACCACCACAATACTTCTTTTCCACAATCAGAATCAAAAAGAGGTGGTTGTCTCTTTCTAAATAAGCGACCTGCCAAGCCAGCATTAAAACAACCGAGAAACAAGTGACAACACAGATCTGGAAACTAAATACTGGTCGTAGGAAATCCATCAGAGTTCTTGTGGTTGAGGCTCAAATGATAGAGATCTCAAGAGATACCAACTAGAGAGGACGAGGATCAGCACTGAGGCTTCAGATATCAGTTCGAGCTGTAGTAGGATGTCAGAAGGAGATGACCTCAAGATGCAGAATCACAAGGCTTGAGGATATTCTGAGATGATACTGAACTTCTGTGGGAACACAAGCCGCAGAGGGCACAGCCAGAAACACCATGAGCTAGACTGGAAAGGAAAGACAAGATGAACGATGAAGGAGTTGAGAATGACAGAGGGAAGGAGCAGGTGAGAGAGAGAGAGAGAGAGAGAGAGAGAGACAAACAGAGAGAGAGAGAGGCGAAGGGAGTGAGGGACAAGTGATAAAAGCTGAAAACTGACAATGTTATAACAAGGTGCACATTTTCTTGTAATTAAAAAAATTAGGAACTAAAGCACAACAGCCTTTCAACAAACACACTGAGCTACAGGACAGCTTATCGCCTTAAATTACAAATCTTCACTTCAAACAATTTGCCTGAAATTCAAGCGCAGTTTGACCAAATTGAACTTGCCTAGTTATGGTTGACTTCTCAAACTCTGATTAACTGCATTTTTAGTTTACTGAGCAAGATCTTGCTCAAAAACATCTTATCCCCAGAGTGTTACCTATGGCTTGTACAAGCAGACAGCAAAAGAAAAAAAACAGAGTTGAATTGTCTGGGAGCGTTTCTCCCTGATTGCAAATTTCTGTTGGTGGAGGTGACCTACCCTTTCGGCCTCTCTCGAGCAAAACCAATTCCTCACTGTGCAGCCTGTTTACAGCAGAGGGATCACAGAGTCAAATGCAGCCAAGTGTTGCAGGAGCAGGAAGATGAGAAGCTGGGCAAACACAATTCATGCGCTTTATGAATCGCATTTTGCGCTCTGTTTCTCATAGGTTTATGAGTTTGAATGCTTGAAAGAGACGACCCAGTGACTTTGGTGCCTGCAGAGAAATTTTCAAGGTAGGTCACCTGAACAAACCGTAAATAATGGTGTGAACCACAGACAGCTGGTTATCTACACGTGAAAGGGTTTATCGCCGTCTTACATGAATGGGTCTCAATAAGACCAGCATGGCAATATTTACAGCACTGAATGAAAGGGTCTGACTCACAAACCTGCCCATCCACCATGCAAAGGATAGATTACCTTCTGTTCATTCATTCTCACACACCTGCCTTCCCATTTTCTTCCTCTTGGCAAATATCTCCCTTTCTTTCCTTCCAACCCTGCATCCCCCCTTCCTCCAGAGTCCCCGCCCCACACCGCGCCCTTCAAGAACCAACATCACTCCACAACAGGACTGTTCTTTGACTCAAAATAACTTTCAAGGCACTGGCAGAATTAAGGCAAGTGACATTGCAGAAAATAAGACTGTTTCAGACAGAGAAGACAAACTAGGGACCTTAGCAGGTTACTGCCATGTCACACTGAGTTTAAAGGTGTGATTAATGTACTTCCTCGTGGGGTTGCGTATTTCTTACCCTGGGCTGACTAAGCCAATATTAAATGATCCAGCAGCCAGCCTTTTGTTCTCGTTTATTTGTACTGCTACCAATACATGTTCTAGTTTATTTTCACATGCTGAATCAGAGGTTGTTACAGAAGCAGGGTCACTGATTTCTACGCACAGGTTAATTTGTGATGAGGTCAAAACAACACCTAAAAAAAAGGCAATCAAGTTCAGCGTCAATGTTACATTCTAACTGAAGTATTTCCATGTCAAAATGTTGCACAGTCTGAGGTGAAGACTTGAAATTGCAGGAGTGTGAGAGAGTGTGTGTGTGTGTGTGTGTGTGCGCGCGCGCGTGTGAGAGAGAGAGAGAGAGAGAGAAAGGTGGGGGCGGGAGTAGAGAGAGAGGGAGAGGGAGAGTGAGAGAGAGGGGTAGAGGGAGAGGGTGAGGGAGCGAGAGAGAGACAGAGGGAGGGAGAGAAGGTGGGTGGGAGAGAGAGGAAGTGGGAGAGAGAGAAGGAGAGGGTGTGTATGAGAGAGAGAGGGAGGGGGAGAGACTGAGAGGGTGAGAGAGTATGTGGGAAAACGTGAGGGAGAGTGTGAGGGAGAGCACGGGATAGTATGTGTGAGAGACTGTGAGTGAGTGAAAGAAAGAAAGATGAGTGAGAGAGAGAGGGAGAGAGAACATGCAAGAGAGAGAAAGAGAGATGTTTCTGATATTTGGTTTTACCCTGCCTTGTGTATTGTTTATTCAAAGTTGACCACTGTCCCAGGCAGGGGAAAAGACAAAGTTAGAGATAAACAGTAATGCTTGGACTGGTCAGACATTTTTAAAAAGCGGACAAAGTGAGTGGGACTCGGACGTGTCATTTGACACGTTTAGTGGCTTTTCCCTGTGTCATGTGACCTGGCCAACTGTCAAATCACTTTCCAAACAGTACGTAGGAACCCAGATTACACGTCTGAAGTCCAGACGTGACTCCAGTTCAGTTCTTTGTTGTTTTGAATTTGGGGCCATCCTTGACAACACCAGCTATGAAATTCCACAGGACTGGATGCTCGACATTTGTAATCCACTTGCAGCCTTTCAGAAGCTTGACAAACATTGCAATTGTAAAAGGTCAAGTGACCCTCTGAGACCATTTTGAGCTCAGCTCAAGGTTCAGAAATGTAATTCTTTATAACAGCTTTCAAAAAGTAATGATGTTATGACTGCCTGGACTAAAATGTTCCGGGCTATCTCTGCTGCTCCCCACAACTGTAATGCTTTGCTTATTACAATAGATACCAGAGGACCCAAAAGATGAAAAAATATTAAAAACACAAGCCAATTCAAGAAAAAAGAAACCTTACAAGTTCCTCTCCAATTCACCAGGTGATTTGACATAGTCCAGCAGATCATTCTGTCCCTGATTAGTACATCAACATCTTATAGCACCTACCTTTTCTGCAAAATAACATTGACTGATTCAAAAGACTTCAAGCTATTGATAAGTTGAACTGAGAGAAATTGTTCACTGTAACATTGGGTATAGCAATAAGGGGACCTGGGTTGAGGCTAAAAGGTGACAAGTTGGAAAAGAAGCAACTGATATGGCTTTTTCCACAGCACCTTCCAATGCTGCAAAGCCTACCACCTGTAAGTCCTCATCCAAACTCCACGCCACATTGACTTAGAACTGTATGGGGATTCCTTTTTTAGCACAAGATTAAAATTCTGAGACTCCCTCCTTAACATCGTGGGTGTACCTACACCATAAAGACAGCAACAGAATCACACCACCTTCTCAAGGATAATAAATACTGGCTTTGCCAGTGTCATTTGGATCCTCGGAACAAACACACACACACACACACACACACACACACACACACACAGAAACAGACTTCACGATTTCATACACTGGACGGCATATATTTAGATTACCCTGCACAAGAAGGTGATTAAGTCTAATAATATCTGCTTGAGTGATAGAAACAGTAAGATGGGAGCAGAATTCCTCTTCCAAGTTCTGTAATTAGCCTGCATAATTGTGTTTGTGATCAGCAGATGCCCTATTGAGACATATGGTCATTATTCATGTGTGCACCTTGACAGTGGGACTATCTGACAGGGATATTGTAGCACATGCTCTTCAGTCCTCACAGATGCACACTTTCAGTTTCTGTAGCTGAATAGTATACAGAAGTGGGAACAATGGCTAATTTTCTCTTCCATAACCCAAGAGGCCTGTACTCAATTATAGTGGCCCCAGCTGAGATCAGTTATTGTAATAACCTTTCCGGTCACTGTGGCAGGATGATTATTTTGCTGTCGAATAGAAAGCTGTATGCTTTAGATACAGTACGACCCTGGTGCCATAAGCACAAAAGGAGGATATTTATCTCAACGGAAAGTCAATGCATAGATACAAGGGCTTGAGGAGGAAGAGTTGAAAGGAAAGATAAATGAACCATCTGCAATACAAGTGGGCACGGTGCAACATTAGTTGTTAATGTATACTGTCCAGGGCCAAATCCTTACCCAGCAACTCCACGTAACATCACCTTGGGGAAGGGTCAAAGCCAATGTCACAAAAGTTGCAAACAGTGGAAAAGATAAAAGGCAGCAAAGGAGGAGCAAGTACTTTTCCTGATAGAAACAATTCATAACAAAATATAGAGTGAAACACTTTGGAGGTAAAAGCAAGGGAAACACAATAAATCTTCAATGGCAGACTTCTTCAATCAAGTTGAGCAGCTGATCAAACAGAAGCTTTGGCTCTGGATTTAGACGGGCAGAACAAGTGCAAAGGAGCAAAAGTTGAACTTTCACAAGATCTCTGTATGCGCAGGGTGTGCCGTTTTGGGCATTGTATTGGAAAAGGAGGTAAAAGTGATGCAAATGAATGAAAATGCATAAAGATGTTACCAATAGCGAGAGGTCACAGTTGTATATACAGATGTGAAAAATCAGACTTTTTCAACAATTGGTAATTAGTTAAAGGGTGACTAAATGGTCAATTCTGGTTCATTGTTTTTACAGTTGCTTGGCTTGACGCAAAAAAATGGGGAGATTGCAAAATCTTTAATTACAGAAAATGGATGCAGATTCTAAAGGGAAGTAAAGGGTGATGGATGTGCTCCTAAATAAAATAATCTGAATACAGGACATCAGCTGAGGTGTCACCAAGCATCTTCCCTTCAAATTAGATTTGATTTGCAAACTGAAAGGTGGTGTCTTTATTAAAACAAGAACAGGTACGTTATTGAGGGAAATAAAATAGAGCTGTGTCAATTCACAGTACTGAAATAAAAATTCTAATTTAAGAGGGTAATATTTTTCTCATTTTGCTTCTTAAAGTTAAGGTTTAGAAAGATGAAGATAATTTTAAAATATCAATTGATGTCCGCCTGAAAAGGTCCCTCTTTCGTTGGATTAGATGGGAAGTGACAGGCACTTTGACTGCACTGTGACAAGGCATTTGAAATGGAACAATTATTAAAAAGTCAGAATCCACTTCAGGACAAACCTACTGGCATTTGCCCCTCTTGTAAATGTCAACCTAATTACTGTGCAATTTGAAAATCCCAATCTAAATACTGAAAACAATATGGGAAATGATTTTGTTCAAAGTGTTCACATGATTCTGTGTTCACATGGCCAGAGTACAAGATTATTGAGCAGTGGCTTTGTATCATGTCTGTGGCCTACTCAGGAGCTCTGCAGGAGATTTTAAGACCATTGTCCTGTGGCCTGGGGAACACATGGTTGGTTGTTCTAAGTAGGTATCAGGAACTAGTGGATTCCTCAATCTCTCGGCTTCCTCCAGCAGCCATTATGTTGGCCCTTCACTGAGAAGCCTCCTCCATCTAACCATAAACTATCATAGTTCACAGGATTTAATTAATAAAATGTATTAGCTACTAAAGGTCATCTAAATTGATTTGAGCGATACCACACCTAGTCCAAGCTCAAGCCAATGCAATGTGGTTACTGGAGTAGGGCTACATGTAATAGCCCTAACATGCTCAGTAGTTTCCAAATTGTACTGTCATTTCAAAATCCTAATCTGCAAAAGGGAGGTCAATGGCCTGGTGGTATTATCACTGGACTGTTAACGTAGAGACCCAGATAGTGTTGTGGGGACCTGGGTTCAAATCCTGCCATGGTATATGGTGGAATTTGAATTCAATAGGTAAAAAAAAAAAAACCTGACATTTAAGAGTCTATTGATGATCAGGAATGCATTGTCGGAAAAACCCATCTGGTTTAAGGAATCTGCCATCCTTACCAGGTCTGGCCTACATGTGACTCCACACCCATTGTACTCTTAACTGCCTGATAAGCAATAGATGCCGGCCTAGCCAGTGACACCCACTTCCCATGAATGAATACTACAAAACCTCAAAGTCAACCACTGTTAAAGCAACTATACACAGGAGAAGGGTAATTCTCTAAATTCTTTTTGCCAATGGGAAGTCTCAGCTCTCATCTATACATTGCTAGTGCTTGGTTTTGTATCGATGAACATTAACAGAAGTAATTACGGGGAGATGAGCCTGAGATTTCCTGTAGGGACGATGAGAAGGGATCCGCACTAAATTGGGAGTTTTGTTTGGGGGGGGGGGGCGCATTGCAAAAATTGCATACTTTACTGTTTACAGAGCCGCAAATGACTGTTGAGAGAAGGTCCAGGCTTGTGTAGGCGAGGTGGGTTAGCCATGGGAAGTGCAGGGGTACAGGGAGAGGTTAGGGGTGTGGGTGGGGATGGGATGCTGTTTGGAGGGTGTGGCCTGCTTCCACACTGTCGGGACTCTAGGATTCTCAGACCTTACATCAGTTGAATTGTTAATGTGATGGAGGGGTCGCAGTTCCAATCTTCTAACTGATGCTCAGTTTCTCCAAAGGGTTTTAACTGTTGGATGATGGGGTTCACTCATCTTCTTACCAGCATTAGTTTCCAGATTTTCAGGTTGAAAAAATTAGTTTAATGGGAAAGTCACTTGAAAGTTGCTGATTTTAACCTTTCTGACGTCCAGGGAAAATGTTCTCCTAAAAGAGCACCATTGGCTAACAAAGCACTCCCACCGTCATAAGATCCCAAAGATAAGACCCACACATCCATCTGATATCCCCTATTGCTTACTGGAACACACCACACTCTACAAACTGACCACAGTGCAGCTCCCATTGGTGGGATAATGGACAGAGAAGGTTAACCAAGAGTACAATGGGATCTTGATCAGCTGGGTAAACAGGCAGAGGTGTGGTGGTGGATGAAGTTCAATTTAGATGAATGTGGGTGTTTCATTTTGGCAAGACAGACAAGGCTGGGACTGACACACAGTTAATGGTAAGGCCCTAAGGTGTTTTGTCAAACAGAGCACATAGATCCTTCAAAGTGGCGTCACAGGGTGGTGAAAGTGGCTCTTGGTCGGTACACTTAGCTACATCGGTCAGATGAGTATAGGAGTTGGGACGTCATGCTGCAGGTTTACAGGAGATTGGCAAGGCTTTACTGTATACAGTTCTGGTCGCCCAGCTATGGAAACATATTAGTAAATTGGAAAGTGTGCAGAAAAGATTTACAGGGATGTCACCAGCACTGCAAGGTTTGAGATTTTAGGAGATGCTGGAATAGGCTGGGGCTTTTTTTCTCCTGGAGTGTAGGAGGTTGAGGGGTGACCTTTTAGAGGTTTATAAAATCATGAGGGGCACAGATGAGCTGAACTGCAAAGGCCTTTCCCCACCCAGGGTAGGGAAGTTCAAAACTAGAGGGCATATCTTTAAGTTGAGGGGGAAAGATTTAAAGGGGACCTGAGGGGTAATGTTTTCCACACATAGGGTGGTTCATGTGTGAAATGAACTGTTAGAGAAAATGGTAGATGCAGGTATGAATACAACATTTAAAAGACACTTGGACAGTCACAAAAATGGAAAGGGCCAAACGCAGACAAATGGGACTGGTTTAGTTTGGGAAACCTGGTTGGCATGGACGAGTTGGACTCAACAGTTGTTTCCGTGCTATATGACTCTAAGGCCACCCCCCCCCATCAGCTTGGCATAATCAGTTGCAGTCCAGTAACTAATCCAAGCAAAGTTCCACGTTGCCACCCATCCATGGGAAATCTGGATAACCCTCAACGGCCAGCGAAGACTTCTTCCATGGGTGGAAATGAGCAACAGTGCCCATGGGGACTGTTTCCATCCATGTCACACCATGGCCCACACACTGAACCTCTCACTGAGATTGTCGGACTTGCATCATAACCATTCACCACATCAGCTCGAGCTACTGAAAATGTTGTTAACCTTCACAAACTATAACAGCTTCCCCATGCATTAAAATAAATACTTGAATAATTCCTGAAGAATCTGATCCACTGAATAGCAGGAAATTTGAGGCTGTTGTCTCTCGGGGTCTGAAGAAAAAAAATCATGTGACAGTCTCTGTTCTTAAATTGCTCTGTGGTTCTGATTGGAAAAGTGGAAGGAGACAGAAAGTCAGACAGAGTGACAAAATCTTTCCTCATTGAGTTACTTTTTAATTTTCTTCTGTAATAAAAGACAATTACTTTGAAAGTTCAACTTAATGTCTTCTCCGAAAGGCAGCTCTTACAACAGTGGAGCATTCCTTCGGTCCTGCATTCGATTGTCAGCTGAAATTTTATGGTTCGGTGTCTGCGGCGGGGCTGAAATTCACAAACTCATGACCCCAAAGTGCGAGTTTATCTCTTAGCTTTGGCTAATTCCCAGAAGCTGTACAGAAGGTTCTACACCCAAGACAAGCACTCCAAGGCACATTACAATAACTTTTACAGTTACAGGAATTATGACTGTCCCACCTCTGCCACATTTCAAGTGTTATACTGAAATAATGGCAAAAGAATCAATAGACAACAGACAGTTGGTGCAGGAGTAGGCCATTCGGCCCTTTGAGCCAGCACCACCAATCATTATGATCATGGGCTGATCATCCGCAATCAGTATCCTGTTCCTGCCTTATCACCTTAACCCTTGATTCCATTATCTTTAAGAGCTCTATCTATCTCTTTCTTGAAAGTATCCAGAGACTTGGCCTCCCCTGCCTTCTGGGGCACAGCATTCCATATATCCACCACCCTCAAAAATATAAAATAAATGAATACCCTCTTCAGAACAGAGTACTAAATGCAGGATATCTGCACTTTTTTAGTTGACATTTTATGAACTTGATTCAGAGTTTATTAACAGTCCCAGCTTCCTGCCCAGCATCTGCATGAACTCACACAGTATTTAATTAGCAGCATTTCAGACAGTGTAGTCTGAAAGGAATATGCATCCACACTTGAACCAGAAAACAACCATGCGTTACACAGTATAGTGGTCAAGTATTGCATCCTCTGACTCGCTCTAAACCATTCAGGATGTACTGGGCTTTCCGTGCTCTTCATGCTCGCCTACAGAAAAAGTGGGGGGAAAAAAAGAGATAAAGGAACGAGGCCAACTACTGAGGAGTCCAAGGTATCAGAGCCAAAATGGCTCCATCCTCTTCTTTCACATCCAAATCATTGAACAGCTGGAGCCTTTTTATATAATTCCCACATGAATCTAAGCTTTATTAATAGCAACTGGATTTTGTACCTTAAAAAAATGATATATCTACTCTTTATAGTGCCCAGTGCAACAATACTGATGTTGCAGATCATTTGCACTATGCATGTGGAACTTGTCATTTGTTTAAACAATCCCACTCAATTTTCAGAATCCTGTGAGGCTCCTGACTGAGAGCATTGGCCGATTCTGCATTTGGGAGACCATTCTATTCGTGGTCAACAATTCAGTCAGGAGCTTTAGACAACTGCACAATGAACTTCATAACTCAGTCTCTTCATCACAGCGGATCCTCGAAGCTTCGAGCTACACCAGCAGCCATGCAGCAGTCAACTTGAAGCAGAGATCAGGAGTGGGTCAACAACTTGATGGGAGAGGTTAGCAATTTAAAAAGCATAGGAATAGTGTTTGCATTGAATTAATAAGAGGAGACAAAATTTTCACTTTGTTTAAGAATACCATTTACACTCTGCGTTGCCGTTACCTTGATTAATATTATTAGTATCTTTAGAGGATTTGAGTACAGGTGTGGTGAAATCTTGCTTCAGTCGTATAGAGCTTGGTGAGATCGCATTTAGAGTCTGTGTGTGCAGTTTTGATCTCGATTTCAAGAAAGGTATTATTGCCACAACAGGAGTGCAATGGAGTTTCATCATACTTGTTCACGAGATTGAAGGGCTCTCTATGAAGATAACTTGGGCAAACTGGGCCTCCATTCTTCAGAGTTTCAAAGAAAATGAGGTGATCTCATTAAAACTTACAAACTACTTATGAAGCATAGACAGGGTAAATGCTGGTAGGTTGTTCCCCCAAGTTGGAGTCCAGCAAAGGAACAGATCCTCCTGTTCAACTCGTCCATGCTGACCAGTTTTCCCACACTGTACGATGCCCATTTACCAGTGTTTGCCCAAATCCCTCGAAACCTTTCCTATTCATGCACCTGTCCAGATATCTTTTACACATTGTAACAGTACCTGTGTCCATCACTTCCTCTGGCAGTTCATTCCACACACGAACCACCCTCTGTGTGAAAAAGTTGTTTCTCAGGTTCCTTTTAAATCTTTCCCCTCTCACCTTAAACCTGATTTTGAACTCCCTCACTGTCCAGAAAAAACCTTAACAATTCATTGTATTTATGCCCCTCATGATTTCATAAACCTCTGTAATTCCTAACTAATCTCCTAACTCTAAATCTTAGCTTCTCCTTATTACTCAAACCCACCAGTTCCGGTAACATCCTTCTGAATCTTTTCTGCACTCTTTCCAATTTAATGGCATCCTTCCTATCAAAGGATGACCAGAACTGTGCTCCAAAAGAGGCCTCACCAATCTCCTGTACAGCTGCAACATGACATCCCAACTCAACGTTCTGACCAAAGAAGACAAGCTTGTCAAACTCCTTCTTCACCATCTGTGACACCACTTTCAAGGAACTATGTACCTGAACCCCTAGGTCTCTCTGTTCGACTACACTCCCCAGGGCCCTACCATTAAGTTTATAAGTCCTGCCCTGGTTTATCTTCTCAAAATGCAACACCTTGCATTTATCCAAATTAAACTCCATCTGCCACCCCTCGGCCCATTGGTGCAGATAATAAGGTCCTGTTGTACTCTTAGGTAACCTTCACTGTCCACTGTCCATTGCCCCTCCAATTTTGGTGTCATCCGCTACCTTACTAACCATGCCTCCTATATTCTCATCCAAATTGTTTACATAAATAACAAACAAAAGTGGACCCAGTTGTGAAGGCTCAGTGTTTGCATATCTTGAAGTTAGAGATTAACTGATCACCAGAGGTTTCTGATCATCAGTGACCAACAGGATTACAGGGATCGGGTTGGTAAGTGCTCGATCAGCCACAAACATAATGAATGTTGGGGCAAACTCGATGGACTGAGTGGACTTCTCCTGTCATAACTTGTTCTTATATCAGTAAACACATTTTTTAGTTTATAAAGTGGGCTTTGGCATGAACAAGTGCAATTTTTTCCACTTACTGAAATCAAGGAGATCATGTGGCAGTGATAATAGCCCAGTATATTAGAAACATAAGAACAAAGCAAATAGGTGCAGGAGTAGGCCATTTGGCCCTTCAATCCTGCACCACCATTCGATACAATCATGGCTCACCATCCAATCTCAGTGTCCCATTCCCTCCCCTGCCCCATACCCCTTGATCCCTTTAGCTGCAATTGAAGATAAGGAACCTATATCCCTCCAATGCATCGACAAACAGTTACCCAGAACTTGTCCAGGCTAACACTGCTGTATGGGGGGGGGGAATAGAAGATCTATTCACAAAATGTGTGCAAACATCACCGCAAGTTGCAACTTCCCAACTGGATTCAATCTGTGGCAGTTTTCACCATGCACCTAGGTTTATGTTATCTTTCTCCTGTGGTGGATTATCAGGTGGGAGAGCAGTCTTCAGTCTAAACCCCCAAGCACTGCATTGATCCAGGCATGTGTGCTGACGATGGGATAAACAGGGTGTTCTCAGAACAATCGGCAAACATTTGACAAAACCAAAATCCATTTTTCCTATGACGCTGTTCCACAAATGATGAATCAAACCAGTGTAATCAAATAGACCCAAGCTAATCCAAATGCAATCACCCTACAGCAAAAAGTCTGCTTCAACATGAGCTCTCAGCATTAAGAGAGAGTTAAAAGTCAACGTGATGTTTAAAGAGAGGCCTCTTGGCAATCTTCGCTGAAATTATATTTAATCCTGTTGTGAAATGACATTCAAGATCATGATCAATTGTCAAGTCAACAGTACTTCTCATCAGCCACTTGACCTGACTGAAATCAGTGGTCGTTGTATTTCCCCATGTGATTGCAAAAAGTCACGCAAGCGATTTGAGGAGATAAGTGACTTTTACACTGCTCGTTCTGACTGGATCAGAGGACAACTGTTTCTGAGAGTCAGCTCCGACATGTATCTGCTATCCTGATAGACCCTTGTGCCCAGGGACAGCAGGGTCCATCAGAAGGACAAAGGACCCAGTCTTAATATGCAAAAGCAGGCCTACGTAGACCCACATGCACACATCAAGAGCACAGAAAAACATAGATAGAAATTTGGCAAAAATTCTAATGATTAGCCAAACATTCAAATCCAAATACTGAAAGAGTCAGAGTGAAGCAGCAACAGCTGTACATTGGGGTGAGCATGCACCTACAGCTCAATGCTGTACACCATGTCACAGATCCAACAACAACTCACTTTTATGTAGCACCTTTAATGTTGGAATATTCCAAGGCACCTGGTAGGAACATAATCAGACCAAAAATGACACCAAGCTAAAAACAGACACATTAAGAGAGAGCACAGTCAATGAGTAACACTTAAAGCGGGGATTGATGAGAAAAGGTGGAGAGGTTGAAGGAGGAGATTCCAGACTTTAGGAGTTAGATGGCTAAAGTATGACTGCCAATGTTGGGCAAAGGTTTCAGGTGATGTACAAGCGACTAGAATTCAAAGGAATGCAGAGTCCTCCAATGTTTGTAAGGCCCTAAGGCTGAAGGAGCTTACAAATCAGAGATAGTGAGGGGCGAGGCCACAGGTGAATTGGAAGACAAGGATGAGAACTTTTGAATTGATTTTCCAAGTAAAACGAACAGCTGAAGGGAGTAGAATTATAGCTAGAGAGAGATAGAGAGAGAGAGAGAGAGAGAGAGAGACACACAGACAGTCAGACTTTACAAAAGGCTTTTGAAGCTATAGAGGGATGAAGTCAAACAAAGGTAATACCAGGAGGGCAGGCAGACCAGAAGAAGGCTTTAGTGACAAATGATGAGGTGAGGGAGAGTGAAGGCTCACGTCAGACCCAAACAGTGTCAGTTTAATTAAAAGTCAGGCCAAGTATGGCCATGGACTGATATAGAATTGGAATGCAGAGTATCAAACTGAAAAATGCATCGCATAATTGGGTCTCAAATGATCAACGAACAGGAAAGAAGACAATATAAAACGCATCAAATAAATCAGAGAGACCTCCTTTGGATTGAATTAGATTCGTGTTGTTTGGTCAAATTCTCCTCTCATCCCTAACTACACTGCACAATTTATTCCAGGACAATTGCAGAATGGATTAAGTCAAAGAGTGACTCGAAAGTTTTCGTGATTCCCTCACACTGGAGTTAACGCAATTAACGAGCTCACTTCCCAACCAGAGGGTAAGTTATTAGACATACGTTGGCCTTTAATATATCAGTTCGCATCTAATGTAAATCTATAATGCACTCAGGGATCTATTGTCAGATTCACCTTGTTTAAAAAGGATACAACCAAATTAAGAAGGAACGTCTTCACCCAGAGAGTTATGAATCAGTGGAATTCTCTGCCCAGTGAAGTAGCTGAGGCTTCCTCACTGAATGGGTTTAAAGCTAAGATAGATCATTTTTTGAACAGTAATGGAATTAAGGGCTAAGGTGAGCAAGCGAGTAGGTGGAGCTGACTCCATGAAAAGATCAGCCGTGATCTTATTGAATGGTGGGGCAGGCTCGAAGGGTGAGATAGTCCACTTCTGCTCCTAGCTCTTATGTTCTTATAATCCTCCTCTTCATGTAGTAGTGATGCAAGGGTAGGGGACTTTACCTAACATTATGGTCACTCTCAGCTTACATTTTTAAACAATAGGCTCACAGGCAGTCTCTCTAATTTATTTAAAATAAAACAAAACAACTGTGGATGTTGGGAGATCTAAACCAAACAAATTGCTGGAGAAACCCAGCAAGTCTGGCAGCATCAGAAAACAGAATCTTTGCTTTGAGTTCACTGACTTTTCTTCAGAGCTGGAGTTCTGCTGCCGGACCCCTCCTAAGTTCCTCCAGCAATTTCTGTTCCTGTTAGTCTCTGATTTACTCACTGTGTGCAATCAGTTTGTTTCAGTGCACGGTCCCTGACAGACTACAGTGTGGCAATGTGCATGTATCGTCAACAGAAAGTTGCTTGTTCGAGGCCTGTTTGCTCCCTGCTCAGCACACTTTTAATTGTAGCCGGGAGAGAAAACATTGCCCATGAGTCAGCTCCTTTCAGTCAATGAATGGGAAAGGCAATAAAGCATGCTTCGAGAATTAGTGGCTGATTACAAACTAAACATGGCTTTGGCGCTTTACACTATAGTACACCACCTGTATTCCATAGTCATTTAACACAATTGGCATTATCTTGGCACTATAAGGATGCCACACTTAAGGAAGCATGAATGGTATGTAAAGCAGGAACACTGTGCGTCTAACAAGTCAGGGAGAATGTGGGTTTGAATCAGTCTGGAAACTAATGAAGCCCCACTTGCATGAATGGAAGTCAGACAGGCCTCTCTCATGAAGGTTCACATGATTTATAACTTGGTTTAGTGTTTTTTAAATACTGTACAGTGACAACTGCTGTACTGAGGAACAGTGACCCTAATGTGCCAGTAAATTTACAGTGTACACACAATGCCTGTGTCTTGCTGCATTCATCGTCTGAGAGTAAGGAGTTTACATCAACCAGATAATTTGAAGAGAATTAGCTGATTAAGGAAAGCCATTATGGAGACCAAAAGCGCCCAGGGCAGATTGTCTTTGCATTGCACCAGCTAATTGAGGTGGTTGGGAAGGCAAGAACAACTTTCTCACAACACATGTCTGCTGTCTCTTCTGTCTTTGTAAAGTTGTGTTCTTCCTCTGGTAAACTATACCATTCCTCAGAGTACCAATGAATACACTATTCATTACTTCTTTAGTGCGTTAAAACACTGGAATCGAGGCATGTGTTCCACAGAGCCAAAATCTTTCTTAATTCCTTTTGAGCTGTTCAGTGTAATGTGCTCAGTCTACTGTTAAGCTAAGCCTCACAAGAGCCATTCACAGCTGGGTTTACTGTTAATCATTCAAACCAGTTTCTGTCAGCGTGCACTTCAAAGAGCCAGTCTAAATGCACCAGCCAGACTACCTTCTTGAAGGGTTTAAATTTGTCTATTCACTATACACATTACAAACTTAGCAACCTCTGCTTGACATCTCCTTTTATCTTTTGCTGTATGTTTTCCAATGTCTTTTGAAGTTTTAACACTTGCACCAGTTCTCTTTCCCGCGTGTGGTAATGCCACACACAACCCCCGTAAGATCATTGGATCCTAGCTATTAATGATAGGAGCGCTGGAGAGGCGCTTAATTCCATTTTAGCAGTTCCAGATCACTTTTGCCTGCTTCATGTGCATATTCTGAAAGAGAGCACGAACACTAATCTCCTCTTTCTGACCACGGCGACCACATGGGATCGCAAAGACCCAGGAAAATAGCACCATCTTTCAAACACTGCTCCATTGTCAGATTATATTCACATCGGGTGGAGATGTCAGGAAGAGTAGGAGGCTGCTGGGGCCCTCAGGTTAGCAACGCCATTCAACTGAAGCATAGCTGATTGACATCTCAAGCCTACCTTAGCTGCATACAACAACTTACATTTATACAAAGCTTTCATTATAATAATATGCCCCAAAGCAGTGCACAGAAGCATATAAGACAAAATGTGACACCTAATTTCGACTAGTGAGGGAATTGTGAACTCAGGGACCCTCAATTAAAACTAACGTGAAGGAATTTCTTCTCCCAGACGGTCGTGAATGTGTGGAATTCTCTACCAAGGAATCATGGAGGTGACATCACACAGCATTTAAAGAGGAGATCGACAGATTGGTGAAAGAGTGGGGGAGTTGAAGGCTATGAGGAGTTCAGGCCAGGGGTCTACAATCTGTTTTGAACAGCAAGGCAGCCTTGCGGGGCCAAATCATAGAATCCCAACAGTGTGGAAGCCATTTGGCCCATCGAGACCACACCAACCTCCGAAGAGCACCCCATCCAACCCAGCCCTCTATCCTGTAACCCTCCATTGCTCATGGCTAATCCACCTGGCCTGCACATCCCTGGACACTATGGGCAATTCAGAATGGCCAATCCATCTAGCCTGCACATCTTTGGAATGCTCCTCCTCTGAATTGTTATGTCCTGATGCTCTTAAGCTATACAATATGATATTGAGAGAGCCAAAAGATGAGTCTAAGAGACAAGTGTAGTGTCTTGAAGGAGAACAATGTAGAGAGGCACAAAGTTCAGGATGGGAATTTCAGCTTCTCAGGCTTTGGTACCAGAGTAACCGATTGAATATAGGAGTTGGGAGGTCATGCTGTGGCTGTACAGGACATTGGTTCAGCCACTTTTGGAGAATTACATGCAATTCTAGTCTCTCTCCTATAGGAAGGATGCTGTAAAATTAGAAAGAGTTCAAAAAAGCTTTATGAGGATGGTACCAGAGTTGGAGGGTTTAAACTACAGGGAGAGGCTGAATAGGCTAAGGCTGTTTTCCCTGAAGCTGAGGGGTGACCTTACAGCGGTTTATAAAATTGAGAGGGGCATGGATAGAGTAAATAGATATGGTCTATTCCTCAGGTTACGAGAGTTCAAGACTAGAGGGCAGAGGTTTAAGGTGAGAGGGGAAAGATATAAAAGGGACCTAAGGGGCAACTTTTTCACATAGAGGATGGTATAGGTATGGAATGAACTGCCAGAGGAAGTGATGGAGGCTGGTATGATTACAATATTTAAAGGCATCTGGATGAGTTTAGAGGGATATGGGTCAAATGCTGGCAAATGGGACTAGATTTATATAGGATATCTAATTGGCATGGACGAATTGGACCGAAGGATCTGCTTCTATGACGACGCTACGATGCTGGAGTGATATTGGGGATAGTGAGAGGCCAAACTTAGAGATGCATAGCTATCAGTGAAACGCAAGACGACTAAAGCGGGAGGGAATGGTTTGGCATTGCAGAGATACTGAAGTGAGGATGAGAACTGTAAAATCTAGGCATTGTTTGAATTGAGAGCCAACATAAATCAGTGACCTCGGGTGAGATAGGTAATGCAATTTAATTTACAAACCATGGAATTTCAATGGCCTCATACTTCTGCAGGGTAGAACCTGGGGGAGCAGCCAAGAGCTACAATAGTCAATATTAGAGACAGAGAGGCATGACTGAGGTTCCACCAGCAGAAGACACACACCAGCTTCTTGTAAATAGAGTCCAGCTTTGTATGGAGCTAGGACTACCATGTGTGTAATCAGCCTCTCCTTTCTTCAATAGCTGATTGAGAACTGATTGATTATTGATACAAATCATGCCACAGATCAAGACGTTGATGAGGAAGTGATCCACGCCTCGGAGTTTGACTATTAATTAACAGGGCAAAGGCTACACTGTGAAGGGGGGAGGAGCTGGTCTTAAGTGACGATATGATCAAGCACTCAGAAATTCAACTCAAAGTCACCAAAGATTACCAAGGGACTGATCTGGTCTCAGCCTGGTGTCAGTGAAAAGGATGGGGGCCAAACAAAGTTTGGAGCATGGGATGAAACTAAATCTTCAGTCTTCCAAATATTTAACTGCAGGACATTCCTGCTCTTCTAGTATCGAATGTCAGATAAACAGCCTGATAAATGAGTTACACTGGAAGAGTCAATAGAGGGGTGATGGCAGGGTAAAGCTGGATGCCATGAGCATTTATGTGCACCATATGGGCAGCGTGCAGATAAAAAATAGGAGGGTTCAACAGTTTGATCACAGAGTGAGGGGGGGGGCAGCAGAGGCAACAGTGCGGAAGCTGGAAGGGGAACCTTTGCAAGTGGCTACAATTAGATAAACAAAAATGGAGTGATTCCAGCTCCACACAACAGTGTCAGAGTCTGCAAACAAACGGGGATAAGGACACACAGTTTCCCTTTGTCACACAGCCTTTGTGATTTGGATACTCGGCGCAGCGGTAAAGCAGCATCCTCACTGGAGGACTTCAAACGTGAGCTTCTGGCAAAGATGGGCATGGATTTAGGAGATAGCATTACTTGAGGATTGACAGGCGGCACGGTGGCTCAGTGGTTAGCGCTGCTGCCTCAGAGCGCGAGGGACCCGGATTCAATTCCAGCCTCGGGCGACTGTCTGCGTGGAGTTTGCACATTCGCCACGGATGCTCCGGTTTCCTCCCACAGTCCAAAGATGTGCTGGTTAGGGAGGATTAGCCATGCTAAACTGCCCATAGTGTCCAGGGCCGTGCAGGCTCGGTGCATGGGAAATGCACTGCTTCAGGAGTAGAGTAGGATGCTTTTCAGATGGTCGGTGTGGACGTGATGGGCCAAATGGCCTGCTTCCTCACTGTAGGGATTCTATGATTCTGAGAGAAAAGGGAAGTTGAGATTGGGTTGGCGATCTTCAATGACAGTGGGATCGACAGTTTGTGCTTTGGAGATGGCGTAGATGATGAAAGCTTTCAAAAGGAGAATGGGGAAGCAGCTGAAAGGTTGTGTTCTGAAGAAGATTCATACCAGGCTCAAAACATAAACTAAATTTCTCCCTCCACAGATGGTGCCAGACTGGCTGAGTTTCTCTTGCACTTCTCTCACATTTCCAGCACCCACAGTATTTTGCTTTTACCTGAAGGGAGAGAATTGTTAACAATATTGGTTGACAGGGGAGTAGGAGGGAAGCATGGGTAATCAACCATTTACTGCAAGTAATTGTGAGCAAGTAGGGGGTGGGAGTCATTTACAAGGTGAATGAGGGGAGATAGGAGAGAAACTAGTGAGCTCAAGACAAGGATAGGGGGAAACTTGACAGCAGGATTGGCCTGGTGGACTGATGGAAGCCTGGGAAACTGTAGAGGTAACCGATTAATTATCTCAGTCTGAAATAAGAAAATTGATGAGCTCTTTGCAATTATTGCTGGAGATGAGGCAGAAGAGTCAGATTTTAAGAAGCACTTTACAGTAGGTGAAAGAAGCTGGGAGTTTTCTTTATATAACAAGATGATCCCTTAATAAACATAGCAAACAAAACACCACTAATCTCAGTCGTAAAGACTCCAACCATCATCCGGAACCATGGCCTTGTAGAGGAAAATGTGGCCAGTCAGCAGTGAGGCTCATGATGCTTTATGTCAAGAGCCAGACTTCCAAACACTCACGTGTCCTCGGTCAAGCACGTGTTACACACCAACTCAATTCTTTTTAACCTTTTCTCACCATCCCAACTTCTCCATCCCTCCTTCTGAATCCTGCCTATAGTAACATCGCGGAGCGACAACTGAAGAGTCGGTATCCAGGGACTTGTAAATAAACAGTTCTGTTAAGGGCCACAGGTTAATAGGAAGCTGAGTTGCAATCAGGACAAAAATTGTCTAAAATCAATCAACTTAGTGTTTGGTTTAACCTTGAGGTACAGAAGTGATATAGAAGCAAGGGGAATATGTTTCTGAAACAGTATTATCCATTCTCCTGAACCGAGTTGCCAATGCGAGCTCAACCTCTTAAGGAATTAAAGACCAACCCCTTGTGATTTAGGACAGTCAGTCCCTTGTCAACATATAGTTTGCCAGAATAAAACTTGTGTGACTCCTGAATGAAATATTACTGAAATGAAATGGAATAATTACACAACTTGCAAAAAGGGGACAATGCCCTATTTATGCTGTCAAAGTTTTCATACTGACTGCCTCGTCAAATTTCACTGACTTCAAGCACATTTTCAATGGGCCTCTTTTTAAAAAGAAATGCCTGAGAACAGGACAATCTTGGAGCTGACTGAGTTTCCAGCAGTATAACTGAGAAAGCCAGAAAGCCATTGCTCAAGCTATTAAAACGAGGATCTCTCTACTCCTGCCAAACGTTGGTTTCGGATTCACACTGGCACAGGCGGCACGGTGGCACAGTGGTTAGCACTGCTGCCTCACAGCGCCAGAAACCCGGGTTCAATTCCCGCCTCAGGCGACTGACTGTGTGGAGTTTGCACGTTCTCCCCGTGTCTGCGTGGGTTTCCTCCGGGTACTCCGGTTTCCTCCCACAGTCCAAAGATGTGCAGGTCAGGTGAATTGGTCATGCTAAATTGCCCGTAGTGTTAGGTAAGGTGTAGATGTAGATGTAGGGGTATGGGTGGGTTACGCTTCGGCAGGGCGGTGTGGACTTGTTGGGCCGAAGGGCCTGTTTCCACACTGTAAGTAATCTAATCTAAAAGCAGCTGTACAACCTTCGAGTCGGGTTGGAGAGCAGAGGCCCTGAAAGAAGGAAAGCAGGAATCCAACCTTCAGGGGGTACTGGAGATCCATGTACACTTCAGCAAGACAAAACAGAACCACAGTGCATTGCAAAATTCTCTGAAGTTTGTTATGGACCAGGCCGGGTCCCCTCAAACATTTCAAGGAAGTAGCCCAGACTCTAATTTGGCTAGTTGTTTTAAGCAGGTACAGTACGGATATTCCAGGAGAGATGCAGTTGAATCAAAACAGAATTTATTTACAAGATTACCAAATGAAACACAAACAAAAGAGAACAGAACACAGAATAACTTAGTCTATCCAAAAAACCCCAACAGATCATCCCTACTTAATGATGCTGATCCAAACACTTGCAACAATCCCCATTAACACTTCTTGGCACAGAAGGTAAAATCAAACTCAGGGTCTTACAGGAGAGATGTCAGAGAGCTCATCATGGACTTGCTCCTTTGGGGTCCAGCAGCTTTTTCCAACTATACTGCAAAAAAACAAACCAAACCAGACAAAAGCTGAGCTGGGAGAACTGGCCAATCCCCTTTCATTGCACAAATGTTTCTTTTTCAAAACCTTGAAAGCCTGTTTCCTGAGGCAGGATCCGTTAGTTATAATCAAACCAGCCCAAAAACCCTTCAACCCCAGACTTTTCAGAATCTGTGCCTTTTACAACCTCTCTGATAAAAAAGAACAAGGACAACATCACCTTGTAAAAGGAGCAGCATCGTCACAAGTTTCATTGGAAATTTTTCGAGTTTGTGAAGAAACTTCCTCAGCTGCACCAACATTTAATCGATTGAGAATATGGTGAGGGACAATCTTCCAACTGGCCTTCAATTCTTCCATTACTGGCAGCAGTGTAATTTACAGCAGACAGTTTAACTCTGTCCTGGCAGGTACCGGCATGCTCTAGAAATGCTTTGGAGGAGACTGGTTCCCCTACATAACCACAGCACAAGAACAAGAGGACAGAGAAAGGAATGACTTGGTTTTGCAACAGGCATTACAGAACACAAGAGCTGACTGCAGTTACAGAGTCCTCCTCATGGTAAGTCTAAAATTGGGAAGGCAATCAGGCTCTGGGCAATAACATCTCTGAAATAAAATCCAGGTGGATGGGCGAAAGATGTATGTGCAGATTCGATTTAAATCAGGAGAAAGCCTTCAAACCTTCCAAATTCCATTCTTGGAAAATTATTGAGCAACAAGCTCATATTCTTCAGTTCAAAAGGGAATTCCAGTCACAAGCTACAAAGCAGCTATGTCTCAACTTAACCCACTGTCCATTTGTTTCTCTTAACCATTCACCTTCCTTTTACGGAATGCCCAATTTGAAATTAATTATTCCCGTATCCATAAGGGACCAAGAGAATTTCAAATATTATATTTTTACTATCAATATTACTCAGTACAGCTTCCAGTCAGTGCCACAACAGATAGTCTGAAGAGTTTGAAGAAGGGTTCCAGCATCCACAACTCTTTCAGTTCTTTTCCTTAAAGAGTAAGTTTTGTCAAAGTCGGATCCATTTTAAACCAGAATGAGTGCTCCCTTCAAATGAGTCAAGCATGTTAGAACTGTGGCCAGCAGAGTAGTGGTTAGCACTGCTGCCTCACAGCACCAGGGACCCGGGTTCAATTCCAGCCTTGGGTAACTGTCTGTGTGGAGTTTGCACATTCTCCCTGTGTCTGTGTGGGTTTCCTCCCACAGTCCAAAGACGTGCAGGTGAGGTGGATTGGCCATGATGAATTGCCCACTGTCCAGGGATGTACAGATTAGATGGTTTAGCCATGGGAAATGCAGGGTTACAGGGATGGGGGGGTGGGGGATGGAATGGGACTGGGTGGGATGGTCTTCGGAGGATCGGTGTGGAGCGCATGGGCCACACTGTAGGAATGACCAAACCCCTTCAAATAAATGAGTTGGTTACCTGACCCTGCAGGGTCCCAGCCCCTTTGAATGTGGAAGTGGGTAAGTATGGTTCCTGTTTGTGCAGTTTCATCTTTGACCCAACCCTAAATTCAGCTCTTGCAAAAAAAGTCGGAGTTCAACAGTCCACCATCAGTTAACGCCAATGACAAGAATGAATTCATCAAATTGGCCAATACAGTATTCAACGATACAGAATTAAACTCTATCCCTTGCCAATGTCTACCCCCTCAAAATGTATTTTTGAAATTGTAAAATGAAGCCCTAATCTCAAAGTGGCGGGTTGCTAAACTATGTCAGGAAGGCCATCTCAAAAAAGATTAACTTAAACAAAACAAGCTCAAGCTCAGTCCAACAACCTTGTTTTATGTTTCACAGTGAGTACTCTCTGTCTTTTCTCATGGTAAATCCAAGTCCCAAAGTTATACAAGCCTTACACTCACTCACTCGCTGACTGCAGTCAGACAGGAGACTGCTGGCAAACTACTACAGCCAAAACTCAACAAGGAAACTCATTGAAATACAGCCAGGCTGTAAATAATGTGGTCTTTAAAATGTTCAGCTAGAAGCAGCTTGGTGAATATCGTGAAGACAATACTCAAGGGTGGGAAGGGGTGAATCAGATACTTGACAAAGAAATGACAGCTCTTAATAACATGAATGGGAGATTTATTTTACAATCATGCATTTTTCCGAGTTTGAGAGTAGTGCTCCTTAATTCCAGGCACCCCTGGATTCCCACTCCATTAAGGACAGTGGGCAGGCTGTAACAGCTAGACGGTCAAGGGTAGGCCCTCCAGGAAGCAGCAGCCTGCCACAGTTGTTGAATTGAACACTTTATTTTGAAAGCTTTCAAAAGAAATAAAAAATACAATCAGCCCTCAGGTTAGCATTGTTGGGAGTCGGCTGGAAGGTTTTCCTCTCCTAGACAATTTTTGGTTGAACCCCAATTCAGTCAGGGAGGGAGGCCTTGTAGGCCTGCCTATTTCAAACCCTGCAACTCTGTGCCTGCCTCGAGGGAATTAAACCCCCTCCCATCAGGAAACTGGAGGCCACCCAAATCAGCTGCCTTAGACCGCCCTTAGCAGGAGTGTTTTAATGAGTCTGAGTGACTAACTACACCAACAGGATGGCCTCCGCAAAAATGGATGGGAGTCAGGAAGCAGGGGTGGGTGGTGGGAACTGCTCTGACATCAAAAAGATTAGAGTCCCCTTTCAAGGCAACTTTCTGATCTGGTTTTCAACCCTTTGGCATTTTCTTCCCTCAGTTATTCAGGGATGAAGAGTTTCTTTAGACTAAGATAATCAACCAAGAATCTTACGAGATGGGCAGATGCTGTAAGTTCTGATTCTTACACTGTGGATTGGCAGCTATCATTCTGGAATTATCCTCAGGTGTTCTAATATATCTGGTAATAGGCTGGTTTTTAATATTGATTTAAACTGTACCTGTTTATCAACAATATTGCACTCCCAAATCTAGACTGACTTGTCCATTTTGCCTGTTGATCATCTATCTCATCTACAATCTTGTCCTCCCTCATTTCTTTCTGATTTGAATCACGCCTTCCAGCTCCATTTCTTTCTCCACGAGAGAACACCTCACACTTGCTGCAGAAAATCTCTTCAAAGCAGCTCCATCTTTAGCAATCCTTTCAATGTTTCACTCTCCCTCATCACCGCATTCGTACATTAGAAAAGAAAGGGGTGCCAAAGCAGAGTGAAAGATGTTTGAGAGATTCTGGCCCAAAATTAAAGGCGGTGTAATGGTACACGGCAAATGATGTTATTTCAGATGCTCGAACGCAGTGCAGGGTCAGTCTCAAGTGGAGAGCTGCTCAAACTCCCAGCACACTGAGATCCAACAGTCTGGAAGCTGTTTTTGCAGAATGCAAGTTTGGCTTTCTCTTGGCAGCACTGGAAGCACAGCTGTGCTGACATACTGCCTCCCACAAACACACCACGGAACTGAAGTGAATAAAAATCCATCTTCCTTGATCCATCATGATTCTTCTGGTGGCAGAATCTCGAACGTGGGGCTAAGCATTTAAAAATAACATGTTGCCCGTTATGTAAGACAGAGATGAGGAGGGCTTTTTACCTCACAAAGGGCTGTAGCCATTTGGAATGCTCTTTCACAAAAGGTAGATGAAGCAGAGTCCTTGAATCCTGGTAGTGACAGGAGTAGATAAACCCTTGCTAGGAACAGAGTGGAAGGTTACTCAGGAATAAGCACAAATGTGGAGTAATCAAATCATCCCTGGTCTAACTAAATAACAAGTAGGCTTTGGCAACATTGAAAAACATAGAAAATAGATGCAGGAGTAAACTATTCGGCCCCTCGAGCCTGAACCACCACTATTAATAGGAATCGTTGCTGATCACGCAGTCTCAATATCCCATTCCAGTGTTCTCTCCATATCCCTTGATCCCTTTAGCCGGAAGGGCCACGCCCAACTCCCTCTTGAACTGCTCCCAACAGCTTCCTGTGGGAGAGAGTTCCACAGCTTCACAACTCTGAGTGAAGTAGTTCTTCCTGATCTCAGTCCTGAATGGCTTACCCTTTATTCTTAGACTGCGACCGCTAGGTCTGGACTTCCTCAACATCAGGAACACTCTTCCCACATTTGGCCTGATCAGTCTCATCAGGATTTTATATGTTTCTATGAGATCCTCCCCTCATTCTTGTAAATTCCAGCAAGTACAAGCCCAGTATTTCTTCATATGTCAGTCCTGCCATACCGGGAATCAGTCTGATGATTCACTGGCCTCCCTTAATGGGAAGAATGTCCATGTCCTTCCTCAGGGTAGGACACTAAAACTGCACACACACTCAAGTTGTGATCTCACTAACTGTTGTTAGACATCCCTACCGTGATGCCATTAGCTTTTCTCCCCTTTTCCTAAATTACTACCATTTAAATAATTATCTGCCTTCCTGGTTTTGCCACTGAAGTGATTAATCTCACACTTATCTACATTATATTGAATTTGCCAAGTATTTGCCCACTCAGCCAGTCTGTCCAAGTCACCCTGCAGTCTCTTAGAATCTTCCTCACAGCCCACACTGCCACCCAACTTAGTGTCATCTGCAAATGTTGCATTCAACTCCTTTGTCCAAACCATTAATGATCTACATCTGCTCATATTTTGTGTGTAAGCTTGTTATATAAAGCTAGAAGGGAAAGTAATTTTCAAGGGGAGGACCCAGTGTGCAAATGGATACGGTTGTAATAAATCAGCAGGCAAGGTGGAACACAACAGGGTGAAATGCAAGGCATTCACTTTGGTAGAAGGAATGGAAAAAAACAGAACAGTAATTTCTCAACAATACTGAACTAATGTGGATGTTCAGAGGGATTCGGATGACCTTGCATAAGAAACAGAAAATTACTTAGCAAGCAATTAGGAAAGCAAATGGAAGGTTAGCCTTTATTGGCAAAGAGATTGCACATCAATAAAGGAAGCCTTGTTGCAATCAGGCAGAATCCAGAGAGACCACGTCCATTGTACAACGTACAGAGTTGGTCTCTTTGCCCGAGGAAGGTTCACAAGACTGATTCCTGGGACAAACGGCTATCTTCCCAAGACAGCTCAAGAAAAACAGGCCAAGGTTCTCAAAGGGTTTGAAGAACAAGAAGCAATCGCATTGAAACAGAGATTTGAGAGAGGTGACAAGGCCGATGCTGTCAAGCTTTTCCTGGTCAGAATGAATAGAACAAGGGGATCGATAGAATCAGGGTAAGAGGATAGCTATTGCAGACCTAGAAATTTCTTCATTCAGACTGCTCCGAAATTTGAGAATTCTCAACCCCACAAGCTGTGAATGTTCAGTGAGTGAATATAATCAAGGCTGAGAGAGATTTTCTTTCACTTAAAGGAATCAAAAGATATTGGGATCACGACAAAAATTAAGTTGAAATTGATGATTAGCTGTGATTGTATGAATTGTGGAGCAAGCTGGAAGGAACCTGTTCTCTACTCCAGCTCTTGTTACTTTGGTGCAGTTGATGGCTGAGTTTTCAGCTAATGGTGTGACTGAGAATGTCCCTCTCTCTAGTTTCTTGCAACGACTCTCAAAGTTTCTTAACATTAACCAAGCATCTGGTTATATCTCTTGAACTTTGCACAATGCTTAGCATATGTTTTGTAATTTCCTTTATAAAGCACCTTTGAATGTTTTCTCCATTAGTGGCCATTAGTTGTTGTTGCTATGTCCTCCATTATTGCATTTGGCAGCGTAATATTCCACATGAGTGAAATTGTTAATGGGTGTAGGGGTCTTACCTCTGATCTATTAGTTAATGCTGAAAATCTCCCCAGGCATTAGCTCGGCTTATTAGTGTAATAAGGATTGGTGCAAACATTTGAAGCTGTCTTTAACAAAAAAAAAGTGCCAGAGTGCTGACTGAAATACAGCTGCTGTTGGGAAAGTGGATTTGGAGTGCTACAGAACACAGTGATGCAGGAAGCCCTCAAAATTCCAATGGAAATATGGTATCACACATCTCTTTTACATCAGGGATTACTCAAGATTGGCATCGAACTCAGTGGGCTGGAAATCATACCATCGTCCACCCAAAATCAGGGGGATCATGGCTAAAGCCAAGACAGTGCCACTCACCACCACTTGAGTGCCTCAAGGTGGCTGCCAGTCACATGATCGCTGCCCACTTAATGCAAATGAGAAGTGAGCTCTCACCTGACATCACTTCTTGATGCTGTCGATGTCTCTGTTAATCTTGGAGGGAAACTGTAAGGGGTGGAAAAGGACATGGTGGGCCTGAGGGCATTGATGACATGCCTCCTGCAGTTAATTTGGTGGAGTGTGCAGAGTAATTATCTGTCCAGCAAATATGGATCCTCAATGTCAAGTGAAGGAAACATCACCTTTGGTCTTTCTTCATTGCCTCTGACTAGTAAATGGCTTCTACACCCAGTTGCAGCCTTGCTACAACTTCCTCTGCTTCATCCTCGTGGGAATCCAGGGGAAACCCCGCCAGAAACCAAGATAAAAGTGCTGAGCTTGCAATGGGAGGATGTTCTGATCCACCATAAGGTCCCCGTGATGCGCCGAATACAGCCTCCTCTCCCTGGATGGCACCTTTCTTCCTCCACCAAACCACTCATCGAGCACACCCACTAACATCACCGTGGGAAGGGAAGAAGTAGCAGTTTGAATTCAATTGTGGGCAGCAGTCTGGTTTAAAACCAAGATTGTAGATGGGGGTGCTTTCAAATAGAACAGCAGGCGTTGCAAGGCCATAGTCCGGGCGATACAACAGATTGGGTTGGCAAATTCAGTGCTCTGACAGATTACATCCTAATTCAAAACAGCTGAGAATAAATCACAAAGTTGCAGCTGCAGCAACAAAAGAGATCAAGTTACTGTAATTCCAAATGAGCCATTGGACTAACGGGATATAATGTGTCATCTGTTATGACAAACCCTAGGAATTGATGAGATCAGTTTGATTCAGGGGGAATTTGTAAAGCCAACTCATTTAAGAACATACTCCAGGGCCCTCCTATCGCGCAGTGGTAGTGAACCCACCCCTGGACCTAGAGGATTAGGTTCGAGTCATACCTGGTCCAGAGGTGTGTAATAACATCTCTGAACAGGCGGATTAGAAAATAGATTAAATTATAAAAGCAGTACAAAAAAAAACTAAAAACACATTAAAGGGCCTTTTTCTACAGTCAAACAGCATGGAAATAAACCCTCCAGTCCAACCAGTCCATGTCAACCATGTTCCCAAACTGAAATAGTCCCACTTGCCTGCACTTGGCCCATATTCCTCCAAATCAGTCCAGTTCATGAATTTATCCAAACGTTGTAACCGTACCTGCAAACAGCACTTTCTCTGTGGCAACATGGTGGCAGCCTGGGTTCAATTCCCACCTGCTCCATACCAACTCTGATCAGGTCGATACAAATACTTAGGAACACACACTTTTCACATTGCATGGCACCCCACCAAACACCCCACTTTCCCCTTCACTGATAGCCACTGACTCAGGCCCTGAAACTGTGGAGTGTTCATCGAGGGACAAGATGCCAATCCTTGGGACTCAGGGCTGAGTCACAATTTCAGGGCTCCTGTGTTCCCTGCTGGATTCGATCCCCTAAATCAGAGGAGGGGGAGATCAGCTGGTTAACAGATTGCTCCTGGGGGATACACTGCATTATCAAGAGAGTGTGGGGAGATTGGCGGCATTCAAAAAAAGGGAGATCTGACTAAATCAGAAAGGTCAATAGACAGGCAAGTCAAAGATATGAAAGAAATGCAGACTAGAGTATCAGGCTATCTGGACTGATGTGCTAAGATCAAAGACTGTAATGTGAATTCCAAGATTTTGCATCTTCATTTTTGTAGAAATTCGAAGAGATTTATGGATAATGTCAAAGACATCGGATCCCTGAAAAAAATGCGAGGTGATAATTGTTTGGCACTGCAAATTGTGAAAAAAATTAGGCTAAACTTTCACTTTGCAAAATCGATAAATCTCACTAAGAACTGAAATTTACATAGGTTGGAATCTATTTTGCACAAGCTTAATTAAATGCATTGTAAATAACTTTGGATAGAACTAATATTATTACAATTCTCTTCCAGTCGCATTGCCTACACAAGACTTCGGCCATTACATGCAGAGACAACATTAACTTAAAAGCACCACACAGAACTGGTAAGGCACGCCTTCAGGATGTTGGGACAAAGACACAATTGAGTCTGGCAAGATCTATATTTCACCTTGTAATGTATGCCCTGCCAGAGTGGGAGCTGAACAGACAACACCAGATCCAAAAAGATGATGGGATTAGCCAAAGAAGACCTGTCATAGTACACTTAGAGGATGATCAACAAGAGCTAGTCTACAGCAGAAGAGATTCTGATTGACAGAGACTGGTCTTACTACCCATTGTCCCATTAGGAACCCAAGTCTAAGCCCTCCAAAGCCCAGCCTCATTGAGTTCAAGATTGCTTTGAAAGGACTATTGAACTTTCATTCTCACTTAACAGAAATTTGGGACACAATTGTTTGTTTTTTTTTCCTCAAAGAATCCTACTCAACTTCTTTGGATCAGGAAAAGTGACAATTACCCCCTCCAAGCATGACACAGTCAATCTTCCAAACGACAAGTCCAATACTAATTCAATTCAAACTCGAAATTAGTCTGAACACATCACGGCTAATCATCAATTTCAAATTAATTTTTGTGCACAATATGACTGGAGATCTGAGCAGACCCTAACAATGCACCTCAAAAGAACACAAAAAGTTTCAAATCACTTTCATTTCTACAGACCCAGAAAACAAAAACAAAAAGTTGTAAATAGAAAACAAATTAAAAAAAGAGTCATAAGTGGTCCATCGCTGCATGGTTGCATCAACGAAACTGAGGTAAGATTTTTGGTGATGGTTCAGATTTTCTTGTTTGCTACATTGCTTTGTTACTCAATATGGAGCAAGTATTTAGATATCCGAGCATAACTGTTAGTGGATATTCAAAGCTTGACCTCCATTGGCTAAATGCTATGTCATACGAACACATTCCCATCCATCATGACACACATTTAGTTCAAAAGCTGCACATTAACCCAAGTAAAAGAAGTGATCATCATTGTACATTTATAGAGCGCCTTTTGACAAATAATATGTCCCTATTTATTGCAGCATTAATAATTTTGTTCTTCACTGATCCACATAATGAATATTAGCTGGCTAACGATTTAGTCAGAGGTAGGTATTTGGGAATGTCTTAAAGGAGGAGCAAGAGATTTAATGAGGGAATTCCAAGTTAAGGCTGAGGTACACACCTGTCAATGGTGGGACAAAGAATATCTGGAATGTACAAATCACAGTCAGCAGATGAACTTATTTAGTTGAATGCTACTACTCAGAAGTAAGCAACTCCAAAATGGCCCCTCATCGATGTTTAAGAATTCTGAACAAGCCACCTTCAGATACACTATACTGCCGTGCCAACTTCCCAAATGACTCTCATTGCAAGGCCTCATCCAGTAATCTTCACCTGCTCGTCAGTTTGAAGGATGACCCTCCATATGCAGCAATCCCAACATTTGCTGGAGACAGAGGGTCACCCCCCACATTTATCACAAGATTTATGCAGAGTTAATCTCTGTTCCTTTGAGTGGTGCAGAATGGTCAAGGGGAAGAACAAACAGTGAAGAAATTATTTGATGGCGTTTTTCAAGTCCTGGATTCCATCTGGAAGCTCACAAGATAGAAGCTCAGTGTCAACAGGCAAAGTGAAGCCTGGTCTCAGTAGATCTCAGATATGACAGCATAGCACTCCATAATCTCTGGCAACAAGAGCTGAGAAAGAGTACAGACAGACAGAAGAATTCACCCTGCACCTCCTGTTATCTGCTTGGAGTCCTAGACTGACACAACTGATTAGCTGTAGAGCAATACAGAAGGCAGGAGAGATGAGAAGACAAATAAATGCAAATCATCAACATGCCTTATACAAAAGACACTTAAAGAGCTTACAAAAAGGGATTAACAAAAGAAAATCACTGAAGTGGCCATGGAATTCAGCAGTTGGGTGGAGTGAGAAACCCAAATTCAATGCAAATGCAGCAACATGTCTCAGCAAAATTATTCAGATTATATGATACAAGTTTAAAAAGGAGAAGCAGTGCAGGTTGGTTTATTCAGTAATAACTGCCTGTTCCAAGTAGCTCTATTCCTGATGAAGGGCTTTTGCCTGAAATGTCGATTTTCCTGCTCCTCAGATGCTGTCTGACCTGCTGTGCTTTTCCAGCACCACCGTAATCTAGACTCTGCTGTCCTTGTTTTTACCCTGTTCCAAGTAGTCAGCTGAGCTCAGAGCCATGGATGCTTCTGTAATGCAGATTCCGGAATACTACATGTTGCATGATGCACAATACCACTCAGAGAACAGCAGGTTTGATTTATTGATAAAGTAAGTGCAATGACATACGAGTGGTTTGACATTTAATGGTTACTTGGCTGTGGTCAATATGGTATTAAGCAACTGGGGACTGGTATTTAACAAAACAGGACTGGTGGAATGAGCCAACATCAGCTAAGGCTGTTGAAGACGCCTAATTCTGTTCATATCATGTAGCAGTATCTTCTCATCTGTCCAGCTTATGACGATGCTAGGACTAGATTTCATGTCTGATGTGAAATTCAGTCAACGTACAGCATTCCCATTTCTGAAGCCTCAGCCCTAGCAACTATCAGCTACTCCCGAAACTGTGCAAGAACATCTGGTATCAGGAATCTAACTAGTTTCACATGCTTTCTGAGAAATGCATGGATCTTTGAAGTGTGATACATGGCATGTGAATTTTTTTTTCCCCAGCCAATAATTCCAACAGTAAAATTCCATCAACTATAAATCACCTCAGTGTCTTCTCAGCTCGAAACCTTCTTTCTCTGGGGAATATTATGCCTCAGGGTTTCTCAGCAGAAAACAAACTATGTTCATTCGACAAACCATTTGCACCTTCCTCTTTCTGTTCCAAGTGAATTTGGCAAAACAATGTCCCTTGCTCATGGTCAATGGGAACCAATACTGGATGGATAACCTACCATATGGACCGCAGTGATTCAAGGTGATGACCCACCACCACTTTCTACAGGGCAATTAGGCAATAAATGGAAGTAAGTGCTGGATTAACCAGCATCACCCACATTCCACGATAAGAGTTTTTGTTTGAAAACTGGTACCGGGGTCCTCACTAACATAAACTAAGACTGAAGCAGAATGATCCACGTTGGATTCATGGCTGTTTGGCAATAACTTGGCATGGATATCCTTCATTGAAGTAACATCAGGGTAGTGTTTATGTTACTGGACCAGTAAACCAGGAAACACGGCTTCAAATCCCATGACAGCAGTTTGGGTTTTAAACCAAAAATAATTTTTAAAAATTGTTGGTGCACTACAAATCATCATGAAGCCATCAATTATTTTGTGAAAACGAAGTGGACCTCCATTGGAGAAAATGTGTCATTTTATGTCATCTAGATCACATGTCGTTGACTTTTATTTCGGTTCTTGACGCGGCCAGGTGAATAAAGTCTGGACAATGAGGTGGACACTGCTGTTGATGACCACATCCCAAATGAATCTCTGTTTTCAAACTTCCTGATCATTCAGAATTGAAAAACGATTGCACTGTACACTGCTGCCAGGCCTTGACCACAACAAATGACTCAAACTGTCCCGTTCGCCTTAGAGTCTAAACATGTTCATCTGAAAAATGTTTCTTGGCAGAAGGACATGAGATTCCTTTGGCTGCTCTCTCTGCAGAGACACTAAATCATCGAGACAAATGGGTTTACAGCCGGACAAAAGGAGGGGCCAAGGAATGTCATACAGAGGTGCTAAGTGGTTGTCCGCTGATAGCGGCGACAGTAGCTGCTGTCATTCGGTATTATGGAAAGTTAAAGCAGTAACCCTGCAGCAGCTACACAAGATAAGGGAGAATGCAAATGAAAGGTAAACACAAGAAAACTGGATTCGGGGAAGTGGGTGTGGGGAACTCACTTAATGGAATTTAGAGTTTAAATGTTAGTCAAACAATATAAGAAAGTATTGTTGCTGGTCATAGAATTGATGTTAAGCTTTACCATTTTTACTCAAATCAAAACAGGCACTCAGATTGCTCAAACAGAGCCGATCATATGCACTTTTATCTGCTCAAAATAGAGTGCAGTCAACAGATGTGGACAACTTCAGAGCGAAGACAAAATGTTTTTCACTCTGCACTTCTTTGGCAAGCCTTCCAACTCCGTACATAGTTTCCAGACTCTACACTCTTTTGACTTTGGCATCTGGGGTGCAGTAATTATTTACATGCACTTGGTCAAGGAACAAAATCTGAAGGGCCTCAAGCAGAGTGTGTGTGATATAGCAGCCATGACACTCAGTACAGTAACTAACAGGCCTTCAGATAACGAGCTATTAGAGTCAAATCCAGGTCAGGTCACATTTAACTTGTTTACAAAGAGACATTGACACAACCCTAGCATCCATTTTATCACTTCAATAAAGAAAATAACCTGCATTACTGCCCAGCACCTGGCTACTGATGTAATGTTTCTTGAACTGTAGCACAGATGGTGTCAAGCAACCATGTTACCTAGGGATTACACTGTGCAATCACAGAACACACTTTTATGCGGCTCTGTTGTCCTCAGTTTTAATGGATGCATTAACTCATTTCGTTGAAGAGGGTTAAAGCCTCCAGTAAAATAGCAGGCAAATATACCAGGCCTTCAAGCACTGATACCGGTTCAGGATAATTTTAAAGACACTGGTTACGTGGTCACATATCACACCACAGCGATGCTGTGAGAATATCTGAAATAGCTGAAAACCTATAAAGAAACAGCAATGCTTGTCAAAAAAATATTTAAGAGCCAGAGGAAGTGGTGGAGGCTGATACAATTGTAACATTTAAAAGACATTTGGATGGGTATTTGAATAGGAAGGATATGGAGGGATATGGACCGGGTGCTGGCAGATGGAACTAGATTGGGTTGGGATATCTGGTCGGCATGGACAGGTTGGACACACACACACACACACGAATAAAATACTTATTCATCTCCAGTGGTATTGTTTGTGAGAAATGAAAGCTCTTCAATATGAAGTGAATCTCCTTTTGGCAAGAACATTGGATGTTCAAGACAAGACAGTTGATATGTAAGAATTGACCTGTCCAATCTCCTTCCTTCAACCTCACTATTGGTTGGCACACTTCAAAATCCCTCATCAAACCCCTCCCACTCATCCTTCAAGAATCTCCTTGAAACCTATTTGGGACTCAAATCGTCATTAGTTCGATACATTTTCACTTCAGAGCCCCACGGACATATTTCTATGTTAGAGACTCTGTACAGAATTATGGAATCTCTGTTGTGTTGGAAGTTGGCAATTTGACCCACTGGGTCCACACTGCCCCTCCAAAGAGCATCCCACCCAGACCCACGCCCTACCCTATCCCTGTAACCCTGCATTTCCCATAGTTAATCTACCTAACCTGCACACCCCTGGACACTATGGGCAATTTAGCAGGGCTGATCCAACCAACTTGCACATCTTTGGACTATGGGAGGAAACTGGGGCACCCAGAGGACTCCCATGCAGGCATGGGGAGAATGTACAAACTTCACACAGACAGCCAGTCACAGCTGGAATTGAATCCAGGTCCCTGGCGCTGAGAGGCAACATTGTTAACCATTGAGCCACTATGCTGCCCGTGGTACGTGTGTTTTATTTCTACATTACAGGGAGAAAGTGAGGACTGCAGATGCTGGAGATCAGAGTCAAGAGTGTGGTGCTGAAAAAGCACAGCTGGTCAGGCAGCATCTGAGGAGCAGAAGAATTGACGTTGAGCATAAGCCCTTCATCAGGAGATTGAGTGGCTGTACTTTTCCAGCACTACACTCTTCGACATATATACGTTACACACCAGCACAAAACAGAGTGACAGGAGCATCAGGAATTTTGTCAAGTGGTCAGTCATTTGATAGGATTAATAGTGAAAATTTGGAGAGTGCAGAATATTTGGAGAAGAGGCAACAGTACTGAAGGGTCAATAAGTGTGATAGTGGAATGAAGGGTTAGGTATGTTCATGGATTTGAGATCAAGAGTATTTTAGAATGGGGCGGTGAGCATTTGTTTGGGGACCGAGGCAAGTCCTCATTTGGAACTTGAGAGCATACTTACAAAGAGGAGCGAGTTAAATACAATCAAGGTAGGAGGGTAAGCAGCAGTGCAGGGGAATGGGAACAATTGGCACAGGAAAATAACAGGTCAAAACACTTTTGATCAAAAAAACTTCCTTTCAAATTGGAGCACAGCAACAATACAGGTATGATTACTTGATTTCTTTTACACTCATCACTAACAAAACACAAATGGCATCCCACACTGGAGAAACTTTTAAAAATTCAGTTTGTTCATTTTGCAAAATGAAGAATTGCTTAACGACAAGAAGCTGCTCCGCCTGGCTACTTTTCCGAGTTAATGCTGTCAATCCAAACTACAACATTCTCCACTGTTCAATGTGAGTATTTGCCGAACAGTTCACTCTGGGACTTGACTTCACCTGGGTACAGCTCCAAAGAAAACTCAAAATTCTTTCCATATCACAACCACTATCCGATATATTCTCCCAGTTCGCAGGCAACCCACTTCCACGCTGCTGAACAATTGGAAATTTTCACAGCTTATACCATTTCTCCGAAATCAACGGAGTGCAGGGTGCCGGGTCAAAAACACCAGATTTAAATCCTGGCTTTTGATATAAATTAAGTTCTTCATAGATTCAACATTAAAAAGAATGACCCAAATATGTGTAAGTAAAATTTATAACAGTTAAGGCTAATTACTCTATCTTTTAAAAAAAAACTTATTTTACTCCGTACTCTCCATGCTATGAGCATAAAAAGAGCGGAAAGAATAAAATATTTGAAACACATGTTAAGCTCTTAGTTTGGCTATTTTTTGTGGAATTACTGATTGATTCTCCAGACCTTGAGTGAGGATTGATTGCTTTTACAAGTCTTTGGCAGTTATGCATTTGTCAGCTTCTGTTACTCGGCCGGTTTTTTATTCTTTAAATTGCAGTAGGAAGGGTATGCAAATCTTTGCCGTGTTAGGAACATGACATTTCAACCTCTGCAGAAGTATTACTCCCAGATTTTCAGACAATGTTTGTCATATCTGACAAGAAATGCACATCATCAGACAACTTTAATACGAGACGGACAGACAGGCAGAGAGAGATCGAGACACACAGAGACCAAGAGGTGGAGAAAGACTGTGTGTGTGTGTGTGTGTGTGTGTGTGTGTGTGTGTGTGTGTGTGTGTGTGTGTGTGTAAGAGAGGAGAGAGACTCAGACAAAGAAAGAGAGAGACAGAGAGAGATTTGATAATAATATTTTTCTCATGTCCATCAGTAGCTGTTTAACCAGTAGTCAATTTACTTTTTAACATCAGTAAATACAAAAATGATTTGAACATCCTTTTCCCTGCAACCTCCAGAAGCATCAATGCCTTGTTGAGACACAGTTCAAGGCTTATGCCCAAATGGTGCAAACCAGGCGTGAACCTGGGGACCATTAACGAGCCATTTCACTATGAAAGCATCCCATCCGTACCTAAACATAGCCTTGCCTGACATCACAACTCACACAGCATAGCACAAATGTCTGAACAATTAGCAGGATTAGTGGGTCCGACAGAGTTTCAACTCGCATACCAGGAGCCCCTTTTTCCAACTATTCCTGGCTCGGACTGAGGACTGACTCAGTCTTGTTCAGGCTGTCACTGGATAAGCTGGTGACGAGCCATGCTGGTGAGGTTATGGACATGGGGAACCGGTTTGGTGTATTGATATCAACCCCACCAGCCCATCTTGGCAAAAGCTCCCACAACTCCTGAAAACTAGTGGTGACATTCCAACCATAAATTATGTTGCGAGATTCCTCCAATTTCTTACACTGACGGAGTAATGCCTGCCTTGGAATCAGAACAATCAGAATTCAGTTCAGATCACTCCCAGTCGTCAGAGATTCTCAAATACATATACACCGGTTCAATTTCATTGGAGCTGAGGATTTTCCAATACAGTGTAATTCATAATGCAACTCACATCTGGGGTTAACCAGACTCTTCAAGGAAAATTATAATTAGAATCAAATAAGGAATATGTGGACAGTGTTTTCTATATTAGACAGATGACAGCATTTTCCCACAAATTCAAATTTATCTCCCGTACAATGCTTACAAAGAAAAGACTATTTCTTGTTGAAATACCAACAAGTCTATTATTCTTGTTGATACATTCTGTGTCTCTGGCATCAGGTGTGACAGAATGGGATGAAAATGAAATCCTATAACTTTAGAATGTGTTGAGCAAATATGTTGATTTGAATGGTCAGTTCCTGTTCTATAAATTCTGTACAGTAACTATTGAAGTAATTCAGCTTCATGTATGTCATGTGGTGCCAATTATAGCTCTGTCCCGCTTTTAATGTTCAGTACTTAACCCTCCCTCTGACTACACAAAAGTACAAAATAGCAGTCCTTCAAGCCTGTCAATATTCTCATGGCTGATGTAGACCCTAACTCAACTCTTTATCTCTTAACTCATTCAGGATGCAAAAATATCTCATACCTTCAATATCCATTCACCTCTGCAGAAAGGAAAATGAGTGGAGGGATGACAGCATAGTGGGTAAAAGTCATTGGAAATGTTTGTTCTGCTCCCCTCTCTGAGCCACTATTGGCATAGACTAACTGGGCTGAAATAGCTTGTTTCCTTGAGCCAATCTCCATGTAACTCTTGGGCAAAAAGATGGATAATCCATTCCCAGAGGCATTGACAGGTGAAGCTGGCCACAATGGTAGTGGAATTGGTGATGAAGATCAAGATTACAGTGGTGCTGCCTGACATGCTGTGCTTTTCCAGCACCACTCTAACCTTGACTCTGATCTCCAGCATCTGCAGTCCTCACTTTAGCTGTATTGGTGATGAAACCCGCTCATCCTTGCCCACACTTGCTTGGTGGTGCCCTCTTGTGGCTCACCACAGTTGAGAAGACTCAAAACCTCGCTGTGACATTGTGGAACTCAGCGGAGTCACATCAACGAAAACAGCTCACTACCAAAGCGAGATTAGTCTGCTCCCTTGTCTTCTCCTGAAGGTATAGGCATGCCCCAAGTGAAGTTACCACATGAAAGTCTGGCAAATGCTCATAATGCTGAGAATTAGACTCAATCATGTTTTTACTCTACACATTACTTGTGGCTCAGTATTGCACCCTGTAGGGTCATTAACCACAGGGCCATTAGAAAGGTAGTGACTCATTTTACACCCAACAGCTCTGAGCCCAACAGAACCAAAGGCTTGACATCAACTATCTGATTAGATTACTTACAGTGTGGAAACAGGCCCTTCGGCCCAACAAGTCCGCACCGCCCCGCCGAAGCGCAATCCACCCAGACCCAATCCCCTACATTAACCTCTTCACCTAACACTACGGGCAATTTAGCATGGCCAATTCACCTAACCTGCACATTTTTGGATTGTGGGAGGAAACCAGAGCACCCGGAGGAAACCCACGCAGACACGGGGAGAATGTGCAAACTCCACACAGAGAGTCGCCAGAGGTGGGAATTGAACCCGGGTCTCTGGCGCTGTGAGGCAGCAGTGCTAACCACTGTGCCACCGTGCCGCCCACATTCTGGTGCTAAACAATCAGCCTGCTCCATAGATACAACCAACAGAAGCTGCATGTATGAGCAATGATGGGGTAAAGTCGAAGGGGATTGAAATTAATAGTAGCTCAACTCTTTGCAGCCGGCATTAGGGGTCACAGCTGGCCAGCAGCTGCAAGACTGAAAATTCCACTAACAAAACACAACAAGATAGACCCTTCACCATCTCCAAGGGGGAATTCCTTCTGGGAATACAGCTGAGCTCCTGCTTCCTGCCAGCATAAGAACACAACATCTCCTTAATACATTGCGGAGCACTGATTCTGTCAAGTATTTGTACAGTTATGTTGGAATTTTTTCCACCCATAACTTCCGAGTACCATTTCTCATTAGCTGCCTCTGTGCCTCAAGCAGACTTCTGCAGGAAGACGGCAATGAGTTTAAAAGAAGCTGCTGTTGGATCAACAGTGGATCAGTGTACAGGTGACAATCAGAGTAAAATGGAATTCAGATAGTTTTCAGTTCATACTTCATTGTTGGAAGTCCATAATCTAGGCAGAAAGTCCTGTTTAATCAAGGTTGTTCCACACTACAAACTCCAGAAGCTCACTGAAATAGGGAATAAACAGAGTTCTGACTCAGTATCTTAATTTGAAGGAATTATTTCTGTTCTTTAGCTTCAAGCCTCACCTCATGTTATTTTTAATGTGCGTTATTACACTGGTGTCCAAGACCAACATTGGCAGAAACACATAGCTATATTGATAGTTTGAGTAAATGGACAGCAACAATGTGGGAGCCAACTCTGTTCTAATGTATGTGCAATTCTGATGAAGGCTTTCGTTAATCTGCCAATGCCAAAACCAGAAAGGAATATTCTCCTACTCGCCTCACATTCTAACAAGTCAAACTTCAGAAAGAAAATAATGGCAACAGCCTCTCCCCACCTCAGCACTTCCACTTATTCTGACATGCAGTATATTTATCACAGGGGTTAACATCCAGAACTAATCCAAGCAGAGCAGCCTTTCATTTCAGTAGCCTAGCAACATGAGATGGATGGTTTATGATGACATCATTAGTTTAGCAGTGGTGAATGGCCAATGGTGACATCACATCTATTAATCACAAGAATTATGAATCATGGCAAATTCAAAAAAGGCAGCCATTCAAATCAATGGCTGAGTGACTTGGAATGGCTTCTTAGGGTAGTGTCAGCTAAGCAAGAAGTCTCATCATGGTCTGCTGCTTGCCCACCCAGTGAATTCCCCCATCATGCACCCCTTCCCCACATCGTCCATCTTCCTGTAGATCTCCCAGTCAGGAAAATTACATCTTTATCAAAACAATTCAACGTACCGTATCAGCAGGTTTATAAAGGACCCAATATACATATATTAGCTAATGCCGAAGTTTAAAAGAAAGAGAAACATGTACATAATTCTCCTTCAAACTAAGTTTATTTTTGTCTCTAAGGGGCAAGGTCTATACAGTACAAGGGGAGAGAGGAACTATACCCAACAAATGAAAATATTCGGGAATTTCTTCACCCGACTTCAAGCGTGGATATTTTCTTCCAGACACATATCCACAAAGGCTGCACTTGCTGACATCAAGCAGCATGGTGGTATCTTAGAAATACTGTTACAAATCCCAATAACAATACTATGTTAATGAGACATATCTCAACGTAACAGAAATAAACTGTCCAATTAAGTATAATTTGAATTTGGAATTTACAGAATCAGCTTAATATTGGGCACATTCAAAATAATCAACAGGACATCAGTCACAAAAAACCATTTTGATGCATACTGAATAAACGGGTATGTTGGTATGTTGTGATAACAGGAATGACACGGACAAAGTAAGAAGCAAAGCACAACTTTTCACAGTTAATAACAACCTGAATATTGTGTTCATACAAGCACTGCAAGGGTGGCAAACAGATCCTTACATTAAAAGAAAACGTGCGATGTAAATCCTCTCAAACAGAGTTCTGCACGATACATGTCATCATAAGTCATTATTGTAAGTAATCTGATGAGACAAAGTAAGCCGACCAACTCTGGCATGTGCAACACAAGATGTCCCCCCACAAAATATAGTGACAGTGAGCTTCACTCAGGACCAAAGCTACACCATCCCCAGGTAATTCAAAGCTGCTCGAGGTCTCTACAGAAGCAGCAAAGAGAGGGGAAAAAACAATCTTTCACACACATTTGGTAAAATGCATACCAATTCAACGCAAGCATGTCCTTTAGCAAATGGAGTAGTAATGGTTAAGAAGAGTCAAGTGAGGATGATGCAAACCACATACAGAGCAAGATGATGTCCTGGGAGCGCAATTTGACAAAAAGGTCCCAGCGGCAATCAAAATGCTTTTGAGGAATAACAAATTGCCTACTGCAACAAAACACTGTGAAATGGCTGTTCAAATAAAAATAAATTGCTTTGGACTGGTCTACCTCAGCGCCACAACAGTCACAGTCCAAACAAGAGAACTGCTATCCCAACCTTACTGAAGCCTGGCTCTCACCTGGCATTCACAAGCAGTGTTATGCAATGGCAATTGGCAATGTGAAAAAGCAATTCAATTCTGATGTTGCCACAGCCGCTGCACAGCCTCCCCTTTTCCCCAACCACAGGGGGCATTGATGCCAATGGCAGAAATCCTGCTTGAAATCAGGGAACTGGGCAGAGGGCAGGCAACAAAGCTGCAGTCTCTCCTGGTCTGCATAACCATTACCCGCTGGAATCGCTGCCAATTATACAAAATCTCAACCGAACAAATCTTTACTACGGCTTCACTCAAATACTAAAGTGTTGTGTACGGCCAGCTCAAGAGAGATGACATGGAAGCACACTGTCTCCTTTAGAGGAAAAATGGAATGCATTCAGCCATGAAAGGGGAAGAGCAGGCATTGAGTCATGTCGCCACACCTCCTCCTGCCTTACCTCAATGATCCTGTCATGAACTTCCAGTCCATCTGCTCTGTCAGCAGGCCCTTTCTCCATAACTTTGGAAACATAAATTCCTTCACTTGGAGAATCTTCCTCACTTTCCTATAAAGCAAGACAGAAAGAAATTCAGCGTGGGTTTGGGAAAAAGGCAACTCCCAAGCAGAATAAATTACATTATTGCCTTGGTATCTGGGTTAGAAAGGGAAGTGGGGAGGTGGCTCAGTTAAAACTTTAGAATTCCAGGGTACCATTAAAGCTTGCTCTGCAGGATTCAGTCACTAATTTTAACATGAAAATTCCCTTATTGGGTTATTTTAGATGGGTGGCCGCAGTTCAGCAGTAGTCACACCCAGAGCCACAGGTCAGGAGATCAACATTTGTGGGATATTGCAGTGTGCACAATGATTACCACATTTTCTATAATTGAGAGAGAGAGAGAGAGAGAGGCAAGAGAGAGAGAGAAAAAGGCAGCATAGACACAGAGAGAGAGAGAGAGAGAGAGAGGCAACAGAGAGAGACAGGGAGAGAAAAAGGCAACAGAGAGCAAGACAGAGAGAGACAGACAGATAGAGAGGGAGGGAGGGAGGGAGGGAGGGAGAGGAGAGAGAGAGAGAGAGAGAGAGAGAGAGAGAGAGAGAGAGAGAGAGAGAGAGAGAGAGAGAGAGAGAGAGAGAGAGAGAGAGAGAGAGAGAGAGAGAGGCAACACAGCGAGAGAGAGTGAGACAGTTGGGGGGGAGCAAGGGAAAGAGAAAGAAAAAGGCAACACAGTAGGAGAGAGAGATTAAGGCAAGAAAAAGAGAGCGAGATCAAGGTAACAGAGAGAGAGGTGTGTGAGAGAGAGAGAGAGAAAAAGAGACAGAGTGAGTAAGGAGATGGAGAGAATGTAATTCAATGTTGTGGTTCTGTTCGCCGAGCTGGGAATTTGTGTTGCAGACGTTTTGTCCCCTGTCTAGGTGACATCCTCAGTGCTTGGGAGCCTCCTGTGAAGCGCTTCTGTGATCTTTCCTCCGGCATTTGTAGTGGTTTGAATCTGCCGCTTCCGGTTGTCAGTTCCAGCTGTCCGCTGCAGTGACCGGTATATTGGGTCCAGGTCGATGTACTTATTGATTGAGTCTGTGGATGAGTGCCATGCCTCTAGGAATTCAATTGCTAAGAGGAGCTTTGGGATATCCTGAGATTGTGAAAAGTGTTTCCTAAATAGCTTTTCTATTTCTAGACACCTGGATTTCTAAACTTCTAAACACCTGGATAATAAAGAACTTGAGAATAGATATGGAATGTCAGCCATGGCTTCACAGGTTCAAGACACTTGGCAGCAGAAATCGAAGTTGGTACTGCAATTCAGGACGTCAGTTACTTCCCCTCCCCATATCCTGACCAATACTATTCCTCAAATAATAATCACACAATACAGATTAGTTGGTTATATTGTCATATCACGGTTGGTGGGAGAAAGTTGCTGTGCATCCTACATCACAACAATTGCCACGTTACAAAAGGGCTTAATTGGCTATGTGATTGGGGGCAGCGTGTTGTTACTCTAGGTACTGTATCAATGAGAGTCTTTCGTTTTTGTCTTCAGATTGTCAAAATCCGCAAAATTATTGTTGAAAATGTATGAATAATTTTTAAGGCTCTATTAAGCCTCTGGCATAATCAACCAGTAAAATGAATTTGCTAACAGTATTTGCTTGTTCCTCACAAGAATAATTACTAATATGTGGTAGCTAGGTCAGGACATTAGAGCCCAATTAATGTGCAGTAATTATTTTTCAGACCTTTTTTTGTGTAGTGCATCCAAGCTGTGCCTAAACTGCAACACATCACATACGAGAACAAAGATGGAAAAGCAGCAGTTTAAAATAGCAAGCTTCTGAAACACACACCCAGCAACTAAAAATAGAGTAAGACATGCCTTCCTTTTCAGTCATGTAGCATTCTAGACCATGGCCCAACAAGTCCCCATCAACCCTCTGAATTCATTGCCACGGAGTGCAGTGGAAGCCGGGACGCTAAATGTCTTCAAGGCCGAGATTGATAGGTTCTTGTTGTCTAGAGGAATTAAGGGCTACGGGGAGAACGCTGGCAAGTGGAGCTGAAATGCGCATCAGCCATGATTGAATGGCGGAGTGGACTCGATGGGCCGAATGGCCTTACTTCCACTCCTATGTCTTATGGTCTTATGAAGAGTAACCCACCCAGACCCATTAACCTACCCCTGACTAATGCACCTAACTTACACATCCCTGAATACTATGGGCAATTTAGCATGGCCAATTCACCTAACCTGCATATTTTTGGATTGTGGGAGGAAACCGGAGCACCCAGAGGAAACCCACACAGACACGGGGAGAATGTGCAAACTCCACACAAACAAACAGTCACCAGAGGCTGCAATTAAACCCAGGTCCCTGGCGCTGTGAGGCAGCAGTGCTAACCACTGAGCCACCACACCACCCTTCTCAGATTGCTGCTTTCCAATAGAAGTGGAAAGGCAGGTCCATTCCATAACCCAGATCACGAATAAAACAAATTCCAATCGTAGAGAATTAAATTCTTCACAGTTCACCTTACCAATAGATGAAAACTTAACACAATCAGATTAAATCTAAACATAATCAACTCTTCTGATGACACTGAGGAAACTGAGCAAGATGCTCACTCTGGGTCCCATGTCCTCGATTTGCCCTCAGTAATAAAGATTTAGTCCAGGGGTGGGGAACCTGCAGCCTTAAGGTCACATGTGGCCTTCTAGGCCATTGTGTGTGGCCTTTTGAATGAATCCAAATTTTTGATTGAGCTCTCAGAAGATGACATTTTAAAGTCTTTATTTGATGCTAATAAAGATCCACTTGAAATAGAATACTCATGCCTTCGACAACATGCACGAAAAATGCTTTCTTGCTTTTCAGCCACTTATTGCTGCGAATCTACATTCTCCAACTTAACCAAAATCAAGACCCCCTTAAGGTCACAAATGACGGATACCCATCTAGAGGATCAGCTAAAACTGCAGACCTCCATGCTGCAACCAAATATTCAAATGCTTTCCTACAAAAGGCAGTCACAACAAAATCATAAAAAGATTTGTTAACTTTAAAATTAACAGTTTTTTTCTTTTTTTTAGTTAGTTAGTACATAGTAGTTAGATTTTTATAAAATAATGTAAATTTTGAAGAATATATAATTGAAGTTTCTTGGATGCGGCCTTATTAGATTACAACTAACGTAATGCGGCCTTCCAACATGAAAAGGTTCCCCACCTTTGATTTAGTATATTGCCCAAGTTTAATTCCCCATGTAGCCGAGACACAGCTCAGGGTGAAGATGTTTGAGGGTAATGCTTTCAGGTAGCGGTCAATAATTTTTCGAATTGACCCACTTCTAAACTGGTTGTTCATTTGAACTTCCACTTGAGTATTTCTGAACTTTCAGTAATTCGTACCTTAACTCCCATCCCCTTTGGCTATTTTTGTGGGGAGCTTGTGTCATTGGGGAAAGCTTTGCCAAGGCTGCCTGGGCTGCATCCCCTTCTCAGGTGCCCATGACCAAGTCTAAACTGTAGAACAGGAGCCTTAATGCACCCTGTGGAGATTTTATCTTTCTTAATATACCATAGCAACGATCCTCATTCTAGGGACAATGGCTTCTTCTGTCTTCAGTTGGGAGTGGGTTTTGGATCGTGCTCCTCATCATTTACTTGGCCCAGGGCAAATGTATTTATTGATCTATCCATTCACTTGATGAGACGATCACAGTTAAGACCAACATTTCTTGGCCATCCCTCATACCCTTGAGAAAAAGGGAAGGTGAGTTGCCATGAAACCCATGAGCAAAGCGCACACCCATAATGCTGTTGACAGTAAACTTGCAGGGAACATTAAAAATATGTGAAGAGAAAAGGATTAGTAAAGGCAAATGCAGGGTCCTTACAGTCACAGAATACCAAATGTGGAAGCAGGCCATTCGGTCCATCAAGTCCACACCAACACTCCAAAAGAACAGCCCACCCAGGTCAATCCCCCTTAGCCTATCCCATAACCCCACATTTCCCATGGCTAATCCACCTAGTTTGCACATGGCCGGACATTATGGGCAACTTAGCATGGCCAATCCAACTAACCTGCTCACCTTTGGGCTGTGGGAAGAAACCATAGCCCGCGGAGGAAACCCACGCAGACACGAGGAGAATGTACACAGTCACTGGGGCTAGAATTGAACCCAGGTCTCTCGCGCAGCTAGGCGCAAAGAATTTGATACTGTCTTCACAGAAGAGGACAGAAAAATACACTCCCAGAAATAGGAGGGAACCAAGCGTCTCATGAGAGGGTGAAATTAAAGGGAATAATTAGTAAGAAAATGGCGCTTGGGAAATTAATGAGGTTACAGGCTAACAAATCACCAGGCCCTAATAATCTACACTGCAAAGTACAAAAGGAAGTTGCCCTGAAAATACCAGATGTATTTCCAGACTTGCACAGCCTCTAGAGTACATTCTACAGATTGGAGAGAGACAAATGTACTCTACCATTTCAACAGGGAGGGAAGGAGAAAAGGAGAGAATTGCAGACTGGTTAGCTTAACATCAGTAGTAAGGAAAAATGCTCATCTATTATAAAAGATGTGACATCAGAACATTTGGAAAAAACTAAACAGTATTAGACAAAGCTACCATGAGTTTATGAAAGACAAATCATGCTTAACAAATCTCCTGGAGATTTTTGAGGATGTAACTTGTAGAATAGTTAAGGGAAACTCAGTGGATGTGGTTTTGCAGAAGGCTTTTGATAAGGTTGATCTTCGGAGATTAGTGGGCAAAGTTAAAGCACATGGGTAATATTCATTGAGAATTGGTTTGACAGACAAGGTATTTCAATAAATGGGTATTTGAAGTTCCACCTTTAGGCATGACAAGCAGAAAGGAGATTATTTAACCAAGATATATTAGGAAGGGTGAATGTTGGAGATACCTGGGCGTGCTTGTACTGTCGATAAAAATAGACAGGTAGGTGCATCAAGCAATTAGGAAGGCAAGTGGTACATTGGCCTTCATTGCAAGAGAACTAGAGCACAGAAGGAGAGATATCTTACTTTAGTTATACAGGACTGTGATGAGACCACACCTGGTGTTTCACATGCAGTTTCATCTTCGCATCCAAGAGAGAATATACTTGCCATTGAGAGAGTGCAGCAGAAGTTCATTACCTGATGACAAAACTGTCTGGGAGGAGAGACTGGCTTAGTTGGGTGCATATTCACCAGGATTTAGAACAATGAGATTCAGATTTCAATCTGATTGAAACAAATAGAATTCTAAGAGTTGGATAGACTAGATACAGGGAAGAGGTTCTACCTGATTGGCAAGTTTAGAACCAGGGAACACTGTTTCAGGTTACGGGGTATACAATTTAGGACTGAGAGGAGGAAATATTTCTTCACTCAAAAGGTAATGAATCTCAGGAATTCTCCACCACAGAGGCTATGGAGGCCAAATCACTGATAACATTCAGGAAAGATGGAGAGATTTTTAGATATTAAAAACATCAAGGGGTTATAGGGAGAAAGCAGAAATATGGCATTGAGATAGGGGACCAGTCAATATGAATCACAGAGCAAGTTCAATAAGGTCAAATGGCCTCTTCCTGTGTCCAGTTTTTCTGTCAGGAAAGGAGCTCCAGTTTTTTGAGATGATAATGGTTAAGGAATATTGATAGAATTCCAAGGCAGGATGGTGCGGGGCTCAGCAGGACACTCACAAATAGCGAGGTTCCCAATTTCTTACTCCCCTTAACCTTGTAGCCAGCAGAAGTCACAATTTCAGTCAGTACTATCAAAGTCGCAATGGCGTCACTGTGTGCCAATGGTGGAGGAAGTGAATGTTTATGGCTGTGTATCCAGTGCCAATCAAGCAGCTGCTTTGATCTGTACAGTATTGAATTCCAAGAGTTGTTGGAGCTACTCACATCCAAGAAAGAAGAGAATTCCATCACACTCCTGACTTGCACCTCAAAAAGACTCTTGGGCATGCCTTTTAGACTTGGTGTGAATAGGGCCAGTATTCTACTTCCAGACATTACACAAATTATCCATGGCCTTTGGGAAGCTCCAGGCAGGAGATGTATTTTGGGTTGTTTATTTAATTTGATCTCTTTTTTTCTCCTGTAGCAAACATTGCTAACAAAGATGAGCCTGTGACAATCTCCAACCCAAATATTCATGCTGCAGCCAACTGTAAACTGGAGCAGTACAAGGTCTGGACACCCAGTCTAGGCATCTACTTGATACCAACCCAGAGTAGCAGATTACCATATTATACCCAAACATTATCTATAGACATGGGCTCAATTTCTGTAATTATAACGATGACACCCAGCTTTACCAGTCCGTTTTCAACCTTTCTTTGACCTTCTCCAATTGACCACGCTGCCTAGCAGACTCTTCGGTCCAACTGGTCCATGCCGACCAGATATCCTAATTTAACTTAGTCGCACTTGCCCACATTTGGCCCATATCCCTCTAAACCTTTCCAATTCATATACCCATCCAGATGCCTTTCAAATGTTATAATTGTACCAGCCTCCACCATTTCCTCTGGCAGCTTATTCCATACACGTACCACCCTCTGTGTGAAAATGTTGCCCCTCAGGTCCCTTTGAATTCTATCCACTCTCACCTTAAACCTATGCTTTCAAGTTTTGGATTCCTCCACTCTAGGGAAAAGACTTTGGTTATTTCTCCACTTGGAAGAAATCAATCCATTGCATTCTGTTGGTCCACTGTAATTTTCACGCTTAATTTCATCCTCTCTCTGGCAGCTCACTTGGATAAAACCAAAAATAAAAACATAAAGCCAAGTTTTCATTGTCGAGTTGTCACTGAGCCCACCCTCCCCTGTATACCAGCACACCGGCCCTCACCTCAGAGGAAATCAGGCCTAGAAGCAGGACAAAGCCAGATAGTGGGCATAGTGGCTCAGTGGTTAGCACCGCTGCCTCAAAGCACTAGGGACCCAGGTTCAATTCCAGCCTCGGGTGACTGTCTGTGTCGAGTTTGCACATTCTCCCTGTGTCTGCGTGGGTTTCCTCTGGGTGCTCCAGTTTGCTCCCACAATCCAAAGATAGGCAGGTTAGTTGAATTGGCCATGCTAAATTGCCCATAGTGTTTAGGGATAGGTTCATTAGTCAGGGAAATGGTAGGATACACTTCAAAGGGTTGGTGTAGACTTGTTGGGCCGAAGGGCCTGTTTCCACACAGTAGGGATTCTAACTCTAAAATCTTTCGACACTTCGTGCCATTCATAGCCATTCTAGCGAAAGTCTCAACTTCACATTCTTGTCGGACCCATCCATAACCTTTGACTCCACTGTCAAAATCTCACTCAGTCTCATATTTTAGCAACTCAACTGGGCCATCATTGTCCCCGTCAGATCCCCCAAATCCCACCTATACAAACTCTGACCCTTGTTAAGAACTGCTCACTGATCATTTCAGTCCTCTGCAACTTTCCTCTACTCTGATGGTTCCCACTCCGTCTTCTAATGTACTGACCCGCAGATTTTTCTCACTCCCAATGCATTTGAACAGAAAAATGCATAGTGATTTTATGTGCAAGCTACCTTATTTCTAACTGTAGTTAATACATTCTTACAGTACTAGGTCATGTCCAGGAACCTGGATAAGAGATACATTTTTGACCGATGTATTAATTTAACAACATATATGGCTACACTGATTTACTTAGGGCTATTTGATTTGATCAAGCTATTTCTGAGAAGGAGAGAGAGATCTTGCTATGGTAAGAAAATTGGGGTCAAGACTCCACTTAAAGCTGTGCTATATCTCTTCCAAGCAAATCTATTTGTAAAGTTAAACTCAATTACCCTTTTACCCTGTAATCACAGAATCAGCAAACTGCTGTAATCTCAGTCTGTCTGAGCCGTTTTAGGAGCTTTCACTGCATTTATTATTATTGCCGTCACCTCAAAGTGAATTTTGCGTTTTAGAAAAGGCGGCAGGCTGAACTTCGACGGCGTGCCTGTGTCTTTGTGAAAACGGCAGAATCACGAACAAGTTGGCGCAGAATGAGGCCACACTGCCCAATTGTGTCTGTACCAGCTTTCGAAATGAACATCACTGTCTTTTCCTCATGTCCATACACCTTGTTTCTTCTTAAATAGCATCTAACAAGCTTTAAAATACATCAACACAACCTGGCTCCATTACATTTCCAATGTTAAAAATCACACAACACCAGGTTATAGTCCAACAGGTTTATTTGGAAGTACTAGCTTGTGGAGCACTGCTCCTTTATCAGGTAACTAGTAGAGCAGAATCATAAGACAGAATTTATAGCAAAAGATCACAGTATCATGCAATTAAAACGGTATATTGAACAAACCTAGATTGCGGTTACGCCTTGACTATATTTCGAGGCAGTACCTTCTGGACCCAAAACACTCGTCATGTCAAAAAGACTTTTCTCACCTTGCACTTACTGGTTTTGTAAACCAGTTGAAACTTGTGCCCTCCGAAGCTTGAACGTCATCGAGAAACTCCTGCAAGTTCGTTAAACATGACTGCCCTTGTAGAAATCTAGAAACCGTCTTTCCCTAATCAACCCAGTTACTTCCATGCGATTCCTAAATCTATCCCAAAGTTGTTTCTATAAGTTTCCCTGCCGCTCAAGTAAAACTAACCCGGCCTGTAATTTCCAGGATTATCTTTCTGACCTTTACTTTGAATTTGGGTTTGATGTTTACAATTGTTCGGTTTTCTGGAATCTGCCCAGAGTCCAGGAAAGAATGAAAGGTTATGGCCAGTCTTCTGCAAATTCCTTCAATATCGGATCTCAGTGCCTTGTCAACTTCAAGTAGCCACATCCTGTCCAACAGTCCTTCCCTGTCAATTCTGAACCCTTCCCATAATACAGTCTCCTCTTCCATCACATGGGTGTAGGTGGCATCTACCTCAACAGTAAGACAGATGCAAAATACTTGTTTAGTTTTTGGCTGTGCCGTGTCTCGAGATGCAAATATAGAAATATTGCAACACAGTACAGTAGAGGTTTATACCCTCACATATTAACTTTGAGATTGGTCCATTAGGCAGAAGTGAGATTTGGAAATGTGGAAATGTCGAAAGATGAGCCACTGGACATGAAACATTAACGCTGTTTTCTCTCCACAGATGCAGCCAGACCAGCTGAGTTTTTCCAGCAATGTGTTTTTTTGCTTGGTTTTGAAATGGATTCCAATCAATAGACACAGATTCCCAAAACAAAAATCTTTTTTTAACTATTTAATCATTCCTTTAATTTATAAAAAAGATCATGCAGACAGAAGATACATCGTGTGGAGGTGCCAGTGTTGGACTGGAGTGGAAAAAGTTAAAAATCACATGACGCTGTGTTATGGTCCAACAGGTTTATCTGAAACAGCAAGCTTTCGGAGTGCCCACTCCTTCCTCAGGCAGCTAGTGAGAGAGAATACATCTGACACAGAATTTGTAGCAAAAGATCAAAGGGTTGTACAATTTATGCGAATGTATTGAACAAACCCAGAAGGCTATTAAGTCTTTAATTAGTTGGAACGGAGTTGCAGGTTTCGATTGATTAATGTGTAAATCCCTGCACCAAGACATCTTCAGGTTTTATCAAAATAAAGGCGGCACCTTAAGTGTTCTCAATTCCACATTAGACCTTTCTTGGATGGCACATCAAGTTGTCCTGGTTTGTAGTAATGTAGAAGAACAAGTGAGTGGCCTCCAAATAGGGCTGCATCAGGAAACAGTAATCACAACATAACTCAGCTCACCACAAGGAAAGGAAAAAAAAGAATAAAAGTCAAGACAAAAGCCACTTGGAATAGCCAATTTTAGCTCGACTTAAAAAATTAACTGTCTGGACTAAACTCAGAAAAAGTAGCCAACAGAATTGTAGATCTCCTTCTAAGATGAACACCAAAGCCTGCAGGTGAGCTGATTTATCCCAATTTGTCAACTGGCTAAATGCAATGCATAACAGCAAAGTTTATGGATACCAAGAACATCCAAGGTATAGCCTTGGAGACGTATGCTTTAAAATGAACTGCACCTCCCGCAAATTATTCCATTTGTAGCAAACTACCCAGCAATGGAGAGAATTATCCATATTATGTCCTTGGTCTCTAAGTCACAGGACAGAATGAATCCAATTAAATATTACTTCATCAGTCTGCTCTTAATCAACACGAGTCCTCAACAGTGCTGTCAAGCAGCAGTTATTCACCAATATTTTGCTCACTGATGCTAGTTTGGATAACGTCAGAACTCAGTAAAACTGTTTCCCAATACAGGGGTGGGGGGGAGGTTAAGGAGGGAAAGAGAGCTGAATTTGAGATTTGAGAGACTGCCCTTGACAGCAGCATTTGACAAATATGGCATCAAACCGTCTCAGCAGAATGTAGCAGGAAGACTCTTCAGTGAATACAGTCACACGGGGTTTGAAGACTGGCCTTCACTAAATATTTTAAGCTCAGAACACTGCTGCAGGCGCTCCTCAGGGAGAGTTGGCACACCATCGATCTTCGTTTTTCATCAACGATTCTTTGTCCATTGTCGGGCACAGAGAGACGATGGGATCATGTTCAACTCCATTTGCAAATCTTCAGATAATGAGGTCATGCGTGCCTACCTGCAGCAAAACCTGAACAACCTCCAGGCTTGGGCTGAAAAATGTCAAGTAATTGCCCCAGTCCTTCAAGATGTCAGTTTTTCCTGACAAATTTCCTACAAATAGAACATTCTAAACTTCCAAATCTTTGTGTGACAAGCTTCTGCATTCTCAATTCCTTCAAAGGGTTCAAAGTATACACCTGCACAATTATGGGATCTCCATTAAGAAAATTGCTGTCACTAGAAACTTTTCATAATTATAACAAGAGAAAATAGGACTGAACAAATAGCTGCACTAAAAAATTAAAATGAAGTGTTTTACTAATAAATGAGTGCTACTGTCGGAGGATTGTCATGATGGAGTTATGGCCAACAGCAGAAAGGGAGGAAGGAAGTGGAGTAGACAAAGGTACAGCAGGTAATCAGGAAGGCAAATGGAATGGTGGCCCTTACTTCAAGGGGTTTGGCGTATAAGAGTAGAGGAGTCTTCCTGCAACTGGACACGATGCTGGCAATACCACACAAGAGTAGTGTGATCACTTTTGGCCCCCTGGTTTAGAAAGGTCATAATTTCCTTCGAGGCTGTTCAGAGAAGGCTCACTAGGATGACCCCTGGAATGGAGGGACTCTCTTAGGAACAAGGTTTAGCTGCCACTCATTGGAATTTCAAAGAATGAGAGGTGATCAGATTGAAATCTATGGAGTTCCTTCAGGGGCTTGAGAGGGTAAATATTGAGAGGATGCTTCTCCTCATGGGACAGTCTAGAACCAGAGGGTTGAGTCCCTTTGGAACCCCTTGCCACAGAGAGTCGTGGGGGCAGATTTCTTGTCAATTGGGGAAGCAAGGGAAAGGGCATGCTAGAAATGCCAGATCAGCCATAAGCCTATTGAATGATGGAGGAGCCAGATGACCTACTCCTGTTTCTATTCCTTATGGCCTTATAATGTAAAAATTAGCATTTGAATTCATTGATTAGCATTATGGGATACAAAATGAAGAACAGCGACATAACAAAGACACACCCCTCCCTGACACGCTCAACACTTCCTATGCTCGGTTTGAGCAGAATGCCAGTGGCACAGTGCCACCTGCTCTGACAGCCCCGGACACGCCTGTGCCCACTGTCTTCCTGGCAGTCAACCCAAAGAAAGCGATGGGCCTGGATGGTATCTCCAGCCAAGCACTCTGGTCCTGTGCAGATCAGCTGGCGGAGGTATTCACTGACATCTTCAACTTCTCGCTCCTCCAATCCAAAATCCCCACCTGCTTCAAGAAGACCACCATCATCCCCGCACCTAAGAAAGCACGTGCAACGTGCCTTAATGACTACCGCCCAGTGGCTCGGATCTCCATAATCATGAAGTGTTTCGAAAGGCTGGTCATGGCCCACATCAACTCGGCTCCCGGCCTGCCATATCCCTACCCTGCACTCATCCCTGGAACAACTGAACAACAAGGACACCTACACCAGACTTCTACTCATCGACTACAGCTCCACCTTCAACACCAGTATCCCCTCCAGACTGATCTCAAAACTCCCAGATCCAGGTCTTGGCTCCGCTCTCTATAACTGGATGCTCAGCTTTCTGACCCACAGACCACCATCAGTGACGACTGATTGCTGAAGGGGCTTCTGAATAGCATCCAAAATACAGTAGCTTCAGATTTCGAAATGACGACTGCACATCCTCCACAATATCACTCAATATTGGAGCTTCCCAAAGGATGCTTTTGAAGCCTCCTACTGTACTCCCCGTAACCCCACAACTGTGCACCCAAATTCCAAATGAACACCATCTACAAGTTTGCTGTGGGTAGGATGGATATCAAACAATGAAGAGTCAGAATACAGAAAGGAGATAGAGGGCTTGGTGGCATGGTGCAATGGTAATAACCTCTCTGTCAATGTTGACAAAATTAAAGAACTGATCATTGACTTCAGAGAGAGAGGAGGGGAACACGTCCCCATCTACATTAATGAAGCGGAGGTTGAGAGGGTTGACAGCATCAAGTTCCTAAGAGTGATGATATCCAACAACCTGTCCTGGACTTCTCACGTAGATGCAACGGTCAAGAAGGCACAACAATGCCTCTTTTTCCTCAGGCAGCTCAGGAAATTCAGCATGTCCACAAGGACCCTCGGCAAATTCTACAGATGCACCATAGAAAGCACACTGTCCAGGCGCATAATGTCCTGGCACAGCAACTGCTCTGCCCAGGCTGGTAAGAAACTGCAGAAGGTAATGCACACAGCCTAGACTATCATGGAAGCCAACCTCCCATTCATGGACTCCATCTACATGGCTCATTGCAGCAGAAAGGCTGGCAACATCATCAATGACCCATCACACCTGGGTCATGCTTTCCAACAACCCCTTCCATCAGGCAGAAGATACAGAAGCGTCAGCGCATGCAGCAACAGGTTCAGGAGCAGTTTCTTCCCTGCTGTTTTTAGGCTGATGAATGGACTCTCTAACTTCAGAGAATGCTGATCTTGCTAATGTTGATCTTACATGTGCAATGTAATCTGTATGCCTCTGTCCAAGTTTTCTTCTCACCCTTTGATGTATATGTATTTGCTTACTATGATCTGCCTGTACTGCTCATAAACGAAGCTTTCCACTATACTTAGGTACGCGTGACAATAAATCAAATCAAATCTTTATAAAAGCACAGTTAGTAAGGTCCTAGTCAGGCTGAAGTTTTTGCAGAGGTCAGTTTGCACAAAACAGATCTCAAAGGTTTGGCCTCGGAGATTTGAACAGATAATCCAGGCTGAGATCCCAAAGCAGCACAGACTGTGAACCTCTGATTCTGGATTAGTGGTGCTGGAAGAGCACAGCAGTTCAGGCAGCATCCCCCCCCCCCCCGCCACCAACAAGGGGAATTGGATACGGACTTGAACAATAGAAGAATTGCAGGGCTATTTGGAGACTAAAGCAAAATACCGTAAACGTTGGAAACCCAAAAAGAAACTGAAAATGCTCAACAGGACAAGCAACAACTATGGAGGGAGAAACAGGATCAACATTTTAGGTTGATGACCCATTGGTTAGAGCCTCCAAGCAGCCAGTATAGAAATGCCAGACCAAATGGCCTCCATCTGTGCTGTATGACTCTAACTGATAATAATTCCCAATCTAAGATAGTCATGAGGAAATTTGCAAAAGATACACCAGATGTTTGGGCTGAAATATTTCAAAACTCCGATAATAAGGTCAGGGTGTTGAAAATTGGTAAGTACGAACCATGTTTCTCAAAATGGAAAACCAGATTATTTGGGAAATATCTGGCCAATAATCCTTTTTTCAATCACTGAGATGCAAGTAGCAACTATCACACAAGGTGAAATTATCAAAAACAGGTAGAAGAATAAATTAATCATGGTCCTTTAACACATGTTGGAGTCCTCAAAGGGGTAAGAAGGCACATGTCTTAGTGTCTTTCTTCCTGGGCATCACTGTATTCTAATATGACTGAAAATATACTCCTAGTTCATGTCAAAGGCCACAATCCTCAAACAGTGCTCAAAAGCACCTCAGGATTATTGTCTCCAAATTTTGCCCTCTTTTTCAGTTGGCTTTGCTCAGTAGCTTCCAAGATGTCCCTGACCCTTGGGAACAATGGTGCTCTTCTGTTACCCAGTGAGGGAGGCCAATTGAAAACATGGATTGCAGGGTCAACATTTAAGTATTATTTTGAAACACACATTCGATGATCTAAATACTTAGTGATTTTATTTTCTAAATGATTAAATACAATCAATCATTCTCATCAGTTGAATATTGCAACAACCAGGACAAGGAATTAAACTAGTTATCAGATTATCATTCATAGCTTCTTGACATTATATAGAAACAGCAACTTGGATCTATTCAGTCTAAATTTCACTCTTTTGACAGTACAAAGATGAAAAGGGTTTTAAGTCACTAATTTGAAAAACAAATGACATGCATTAAAAAGAAACATTGTGAACAATGTAAGATTCAACATCGCCGCGAGGTTAAAATCATAATTGCGGTGAGCAGGCAATTCACCCATAAACTTCCATCATAACTATACTCACTATAAGATTTAAGTGGGTGAGTCAAATGGCGGAATTCTGACATCAGTTTACCATGTTAGATGCAATCACTGCGGTCGATCTGTGTACTGTCGATCTTCCCCAGGGCTGCTCTGTGTTCTTTTGTGTCTAATTTACGAGCCAATAATCTGTTGAATTGTGAATGACAACAAAATTTGGCCACACTGATGTCATTCTAACCACACTGTACCACAAGAAAGAAAAAATGTAGTGCTGACACACAAAGATTAATTTCTGTTTTGCTGCTGATTTCAGGCTCCCGTCCTCTTGCCTGTCCTCTGTATCGTGACACAACTGACCGATGCTTTTGTATGAATATAGACATTGAAGGTAACTCAAGTACTTGGGACATCTCATCCAAGCTCCAGCCCATATAGTGTGGAAGCAGGCCATTCACCCATCAAGTCCACACCAAGCCTCCAAAGAACATCTCACCTAGACTCATTTTCCCCCCCCAACCTTATTCTCTGTAACCTTACATTTCCCTTGTCTAATCCGTCTAAGCTACACATATCCCTAGGCACTATGGGCAATTTCTCATGGCCAATCAAGGAAATCCATGCAGACACAAGGAGAAAGTACAAACTCCACACAGACTGTCGCCCGAGGATGGAATCGAACCTGGATCCCTGGTGCCGTGAGGCAGCAGTGCTAACCACTGAGCCACCCTGCCGCCTCACATCCACAATGATCAAAAGCATAAACCATGACCAGCTCCTCCCTTCACAGTTCAAGGTCACAGATAACTACTGAAACCACTGTGTACTGTCAATGCACCAAACCCATTAAGCTAAATTTCTTGGACAAAACAGGTATGGCAAAATTTGCAAAACATTCAGCAGAGGTGAAGACAATTTCAACAATGCAACATCAGTCCAGTAATCTTTGATAAGGAGAATGGGGATGCTTGAGGTTCTGCATGCAACACTTCGTTTGATGAAACCTTTAGGCCTGAGTTTGACAAACAAAACACTTGACCTTTTTATAAAACCTAAGCTTTCTCCAATATTGAGTGATATGAACTACTAAAACTATTTACTGAGGGCTTATTCTGTGTTTGCCTCGATTTCATGCATAGCATGGAGAATGATCTATTCTATATATAAATACACACTTATTATAATGTACCTTTTGGAAGGCAGCCAAATAGCATAACAATGAAGAGAGTGGTAGAGACATAAGTAAGAGTGCTTTTAAATTTAGATATCGTAACCTTCTACACTGAAATCCATGCCAGAGTTATAGATAGTGACTTTCTCCAAATATGATAGACATTAAAAATGACAGTCACAATGGGATATTGAGGAACAACACTGGTCTAAATGGCTTTTAGAGCAAGAAGTCATTTTGATGTTAAAGTGTGAACTACAAACTGACATCTATAGGATCATTAAGGATCCAAACTTTCGACTAGTGAGCATTGAAGAGGCACCACAATGTTTTGGTGTCTAGTGCTTCAGCTAATGTCTCGACATAAAAATGACCAGTTGTTCAGGCATAAGTAAGTTATTGCTTGAGGTGTTTGGATACTATTTCAAGGCACACACAGCGTAAACTGTTGACTAGCTGCTAAGAGTTTTAAAGACAACCTTTGAGGCACTTTGGGAGACTTTTCAGGCAGTTTGTCAAGACTGCACAAAAATTACCAACACGTTCACGAGAAATTCACTGAAAACTGCAGCTACTCCACCTTACTGGTCAGTACTCAATTGTAGCAATCTTTCTAGGGGGTTCACTTCCAATGAGGAATGGGAAGGTGAAATAGGGCAAGGGTGAGCAGCACGTGCAGAGAAGGAGAGGAAAGATGGGAGAACAAGATGGACTCCTAGCTCCTTCCCATCCCTCAGTCCCTCTGGATTGCCACCATCAGGTCACCCGGTGCGATTTCGAAGCAAATGTGCACCCACTTCCACTGCCCATGTGCCATTCTGAACCATGGGTCAGTCAGTATATTTCATTCCTTCCAGTGCACAAGAATACATGCACGGAGGCTATGTACATCTGTCCACAAGAATTACTAAAGATCAGCACTTAACAGCTGAACCTGCACATGTCATGTTTTCGTACCTCCAAGCCACATTTGTACTGGTAAGCAACAATTAAACTCAAATGGTCTGCTAAAATCACACTTATTAAACACAGAATTGACTGATCACTTGCTTCATCCCTCTTCAAAGATCAGAAAATTTCTTAATTTTGTTCATGTTTCAAATAAACTGCTGCAGAGGACCTAAATCCTCACAGGAAACAAAGTAATTTAAGACTCTGCTCTTTGAATATGCATTGGCAAATTAATTCTAGATAACTTAAATAATTCAAATTTAGAGGTCTTTGTTTTCAAACTTTGGCTGATCTGATCTGGTGATAGATCTCCTCATCGATGGGTGACTTGTCAAGAAATTGCAGCCAGCATATGGCAAGTGCTCAACATATACCAAAGATGGAAGAATGCTTTGACCCCTATTACCTCCATACCACAATTAAAGTGGCGACTGCAACAGGCATGACCTGGCATATAGGACATCTGCAATGTTGTTGCTTACTGCATATGATTAGCAAGCCACTCTCAGTGTGGTCAATTCTTCAGACCTGAGACTCAGCCTGTCCTTAAATATTACCAAAGCCCACGTCAACCTAAACCTGGTCAGGATAAAAATCCCACATCTCATCAACATTGGAGGAGAAACTCTGAATCATGTTAAGTGGTGAAGAATAGTAATAGAGGAAACATAGCAACTGATTTGGACAAAGCAAGGTCCCACAAACAGCAATGTGACAATAACCAGTTAAATTATTGTAGTTATCTTGGTTAAGGGATAAATACTTTCCATCACATCAACATTGATTCCTTCCACTTACATCAAAGCAGCATCGTGGAACCTTTACCTCCACATTGATTAACATCTCAACTGTACAATTTTCTAACTCAGAGATAAACTGCTGCCAACAGAGACATAGCTGATGTTGGCACAAGCTCTCACATTAGGAGAGATTTTAAGATGTGGTAAACCACAATTATGAAAAAATAACTTAAAGGCATTTGATCAATTTAATTATTACTACTAACACAAATCATATTCTTTCCCCTTTCACCCAGTTAATTAAACAGATTTCCTACAGTGTTATTGATGGTTAGTCATGCATTAACACAAAATAGCAGGCAGTAACAGGACAAGCACTAATCTGCTTCAAGCTGTGTTTAATATGGGCTAGCTTCTGAAATGAGTTAGACTTGGGCATATATCTTGCAAACCAAACTGAGCAGCTGCAGACAGATTCCAGCAACTCAAATCTTTGGGGTGAGACAATTAACTATTGCGTTGTCTGCCTGTGGAATTATTCTGAAGGCAAAGGAGTTAACCTCGGTCTCCTGACATTATACCCCTCAGCTAACATAGAAATTCAGCTCACGGCCCATTGTGGGAGCTTGCTGTGCACATGCACGCACTGTTTCCAGCATTCCATTTTGAAAGTACTTCATTGGTTGTAACACAACTTAGGATAGCTTAAGGTCACCAAAGGTGCTGTGAAAGTTCAAAGCCTTTTTATCCATGTATCGTGCAATATTCAGGTGCAAAAGAGTAGAAACCTTGTTTCTAGATATCTTCTAAGTAAACATTACTCTGCCTCAAACAGACCAGAAGCACTGGACTCCTGTTTGTGTTCAACAAGACAAAAAAAAAGGTGCGACTTACTGATTTTTTTTTCTAAAGCTCCAAAAATACTTAGCAGTAAAAGAAACCAGCAAAACAAAAAATAGCCCTCTTTGTCACTGGCCTTTTGCTTTAATCTGATCATCTGAGAAAAAAAAATGTTATTTATATAGCACTTTTCATGATGACCAGATATCTCGTAGCACATGAAGCTCTACTTGAAGGTCAAAATGTAGGATTTTTATATTGCCTTCCGCAATCTCAACACAGCCTAAAGCAAGCCAAATCAAACATGCACCACATTGCCCAAATTACAATGACTGGATAATGTATTTTAATCATGTTGTTTGAGGGACAGAGCACCATTTCTACTTTGAATTCTGGTGAAGAATCTGTCCCAGCCACCTGAGACAGCAGACAAAGCCTCAGTTTAATGTCTTATCGACAAGACAGCATGCCTAAGAGCACAGTACTCCCCCTGTACGCTGCTGGAGTGAGGAGTTAGATTTTACAGTCAAGCTCAAAGATCGCACTGGTAAATGGAACAGCTCAGCCAACGCTCAGAGATTGCTCACATCCCATTTACAGTTCTTGAATACAAGGACAATTAGTAAATGGCTGATGAAGCCAGATCGGACATCAGAAAAGGTTATAGATATTTTTAATCTACAGTCCAGACACACATCTGAAGCAGATGGGACTTGAACTCAGAGGTAGGGACATTACTAATGTGCCACAGAGCCCCAAGGTTATATAAATCGGCTTTCACTTCTCAGTAATATTCACTGGGTATTAATCCTGGACGATAATGAACAAGTGTCAAGTTATATACAAAAAAGGGAGCTTTAACGTTTCCAGTAAACTTTAAAGCAACAAGTCACCTTCAAAACCATTCTATCTGCAGTTCATTAGGTTTGGCACCAAGACTTTTAGCTGGCAGTGTATGACACTACCAGACTTGGACCATTTTCCTACAGAAAACAATAACCAAAGTCCCAACCAGCGAATAAATATAATGATATTTTCTAGAAGATTTGTAGCTCAGGTTAAAGTTCTGGATGTAGGTTTGCTAACTGAGCTGGAAGGTTAGTTGAAAACCAACCTTCCGGCTTAGCTAGCAAACCTACATCCATATAATGATTTTTACCAAAGGTAACTGAAACAATGGGGACTTAAAAATAAACATAAAACGGGAACTGGTCAAGGTAGCAACTCTGAGAGAAACAGAGTTCACATTTCAGATCCAGCAAGAGAGAAAGAGTTGACATTTTCAGATCTATGGCATCTGAAGGCCACGGCCCAGAAATTAGATTAGATTAGATTACTTAGAGCGTGGAAACAGGCCCTTCGGCCCAACAAGTCCACACCGACCCTCCGAAGCGCACCCACCCACACCCATTCCCCTACATTTACCCTGCACCTAACACTACGGGCAATTTAGCATGGCCAATTCACCTAACCTGCACATTTTTGGACTGTGGGAGGAAACCGGAGCACCCGGAGGAAACCCACACAGACACGGGGAGAATGTGCAAACTCCACACAGTCAGTCACCTGAGGCGGGAATTGAACCCGGGTCTCTGGCACTGTGAGGCAACAGTGCTAACCACTGTGCCACCGTGCTGCCCACAAATGTTAACTCAGCTTTCCTCCTCTCACCATCGTCGCCTCACCTGTTGATTATTTCCAGCATTTGTTGTTTTTATTCCAGATTTCTAGCATCCATGACATTTTGCTTTAATAACAGGGGAACAGTTGGGTGCTCACAAGAGGTTTTGGTGCTGGGCAAGGCAGTCTCAAACCAGGATCTCAGAAATGCCTCCCTACCTTCTGAGAGAACCCCGGGACGAAGCAGCTGAAGCAAACACAGCATTGTAGGAATGTAGATGCATTCACATGTCCTGACAGTCTGCACTGCGTAGGAATCTCCCTCCAGTCTATTTATTCTACACACACTAACTTGAAAAGCTTGCGCTTTCCTACTGGTGGTTTCCCTTCCAGGATGCATTTGATTTTCTCAATTTAAAAACTAAATAATTTCTACAGCGAGACCAAATAATAATTAGAGTGTTCAGAGCTTAAAGCATTTCACTCTGTCACTGAAGGGCAAGTTAAAAAGCATTTGAATTAGGAAGCACTCCAATGCTTCACCCACTAGTGACACAGACAAGTCTAAGGGTGAAGTAAATATGTGTTCACTCTCTGCATTAGACCATTAGATCATTCCTGATCCAACATTATATTTGGCTTACTATCACATCTAATGACCCATCTGAAAAGGCAGATTTGAGAAAAGTACAGTTTGCCCATTGCAATGCCTGGTACATGAACAGTACTTACATGACATGTAATCTTATTCAACTAACCCCAACTTTTCTCCCTTTACAACCAGTGTTAGGTGAATTAGTTGAAATTATTAATTTAACCCACACCCAATATCTATTCCACATGGACTTCCTCAACCATTTTTTTATTGTTTATTGTGAATGCCTTCTAATGTGCAGAAATCATTTGGAAACCAGTGTTAACAGGCCTTGGTTATCCCTGCCTCTCCAAATTGATGGACTCGATACCTCGCCTGTCCTTTACTGCTGAAGGACAAAGCAATCTAACTGTGAACTCAAACCCATAATCCAGCTTCTTGAAATTGCCAAGTCCCAAGTAAGGTTAAACTGAAGTAACTCTTCTCCCCCTCCAGCTCATAAGTCATTGTGGCCAGGAAGCTAATAAAACTCCATTTTCTCTTCTTCAAGCACTACACTGGAATCTTTTATGATTATCCAAGATGACAGGTGATATTAACTGTAAATGAATTGTTTAGCTGTATGTAGATGGTGGCCATTAATTGGGGATTTGCCCGCGGCCCTATCTATTAAAAGGTTCAGAATAAAAATGCGGTAGATGGATTAAGAGCCAAAGCCTGTAGTGCCTAATGCTGGAAATAAATACAGAAGAGGTAAATGCTGGCTCCAGCATGATCCATCACCAACTACTACTTGAGGAGGTGGAAGCACAGCAAGATAGAGTTAAGGTGAGAACTAGTTCAGGCATGAATGGCAGAGCAAGCTACGTCGATTGGATGCCCTGTTCCTGTTTCTCATGATCGTGGCACATGGTAGAAGAGAACGAATGCCTGAAAGATGAAAATTGGAAGTTCAGAAATGAATTTTTTTCGATTGGAAACTCATATCTGAGCAGTAATTGTGAAAAATGACAGGAAGCAGGTATGAACTGTTGAGAGGAATGATTACAGTCCACTGCTCCCAGAGTTGCAACCATATGGTCGATGGAAGAATGAAGGGGACATTTGGACAGGAGTTACAAAAAAAGTAACAGGTTGTGCCTTGCTCTTTCCCACAAGCAATGGGGTCAAAAAAGAAAGTAGTTTGTGAGCTCAATTCCTGTCAGTTGGACAGTGAAGAAGGAAATTTGCCAGCCATGCAGAGTTTTTGTGTAAAATTTACAAAAAGGATGTCCAAGAGGCACCTAAGAGGCACGAAGAGACTCTCACCTTAATTGTTATTTTTCAGAAAGTGTACAAATATATCCAGTTCAGCAAAGTGGAAAAAGAAAGGTCCATTGCAATGGCGAAAATTCTAGATAGCAGAAGGAGATGATGTTTTCACAAGGTGAGACTGGCTTCCTGAATTGCCCATAATATTCAAGGCTATAATTATGGTTTAAGTAGTACAATTATAATTGTCTCTATGGTACTGACAAATAGTTGCAATGTAGGGATTCTATGAATGGTCCCAGTGGAAAGAACTGACAAGGGAGGCTGGTGGTGGCATCCTACTGGAGGAGGCGACATGGTGGCTAATGATCCTCTGGATGTGGATGCTGGTGGGATGGGAGATGAGGACAAGGGAGACGCTACTCCTATTGCAGGAGGGAAAAGGGAAGAAGGCTGAAATGCAGGAGAAGGGTCGGACATAACTGAGGACCCTGTCAACCACAGTGCTGGCGAATCCTCGGTTGAGGAAGGTGAACATTTCGGAGGCCCCCTGGTCAAAGTTGGCATCATTGGAACAAATGCGACAGAGATGGAAGAACTGGGAGAATGGAATAGAGTCTTTATCGGAAGCAGGGTGTCAGGACATATGGTCAAGGTACCGTGGGAGTTGGGAGTCATTATCATAAACTTCACCAAGAGCTCAACCCAAAGAACAAAGTAGAAGTAACTGCAACCATCTTCAGCCAGAAACACTGAGTGGACCATCCATCTACACCTCTTCCTCAAGGAGACCTCAAGCATTAGCATTCTGCATCTTCACCCAATCTGATTCATCGCACGTGATATCAAAAAATGGCTGAACACAATGCATGCAGTAAAGGTGTAGCCCCGACAACATTACGGAAATATTACTGAAGAGGTCATATTGCAGCTGTACAGGACATTGGTTAGGCCACTGTTGGAACATTGCGTGCAATTCTGGTCTCCTTCCTATCGGAAAAATGTTGTGAAACTTGAAAGAGTTCAGAAAAAATTTACAAGGATGCTGCCAGGGTTAGAGGATTTGAGCTACAGGGAGAGGCTGAACAGGCTGGGGCTGTTTTCCCTGGAGCATCGGAGGCTGAGAGGTGACCTTATAGAGGTTTACAAAATCATGAGGGGCATGGATAGGGTAAATAGGCAAAGCCTTTTCCTTGGGGTCAGGGAGTCCAGAACTAGAGGGCATAGGTTTAGGGTGAGAGGGGAAAGATATAAAAGAGACCTAAAGGGCAACTTTTTCGTGCAGAGGGTGGAACGTATATGGAATGAGCTGCCAGAGGAAGTGGCGGAGGATGGTACAATTGCAACATTGAAGAGGCATTTGGATGGGTATATGAATAGAAAGGATTTGGAGGGATATGGGCCGGGTGCTGGCAGATGGGACAACATTGGGTTGGGATATCTGGTGGGCATGGACGGGTCAGACCGAAGGGTCTGTTTCCATGCTGTACATCTCTATGACTCTATGTGTACTCCGGAACTAGCTACACCCTGAGCCAAGATGCCCCACTGAAGCGGATAAACTGACACCTACCCGACAATGTGGAAAATCACCCAGCTATGTCCCTGTTGATAAAAAAAAAGGACAAATTCCATTGAGTCAGCTACTGTCCTATCAACCTACATTCAATCAGCAAAATGACAGAAGCGGCTCTCAACAATGCTGTTATGTAGCACAACGCTGCAATAATCAGCTCACTGATATTCAGTTTGGCTTCCACCAGGAATCCTCATTTCCAGATTTCATTACAGCCTTGGTCAAAACATGGGCAAAAGGTTTGAATTCCAGAGGTGAGGAGAGAATGACTGCTCTTAATGCCAAGGCAGAATTTGCCAGAGCATGGCATCAAGGAGTCCCAGGAGAACTGTGGTCTTTGGGAACTGGTGGGGACAAATCTCCATGGTTGGAGTTACGCTCAGCACAAACTCCACTACTGTACACTTTCTCTTCATGTCTATTGCAAACAGATAATCTTTGAAAGACTTGAACTGTGGTGCATTTTCCCAACTGCAGTCTACCATCGGCAACGTCCAAACTAAATTATAATAAAATCTAATTGATAATTGAGACTTTTGACATGTAATGAACATTATAAATATTGACCAATTTTAAATAAAGGGAGTAATATACAGTATTGGATGGAGTACAAAGTACTTCAATAAACAGTACAAATAAATTGTTGAAAGCAAAATGTCTGTTACATCAATTCTACACAAGTTGCTAGATATGGCCAGCTGCAAGTGAGGTCAGTGCAAATATGGAGAACTCTGTAATAGGTCTGCCATTAGATATTTACAATTTAAGACTCCAGGCATGTTAAACTCCTAAAGGATCGGCCATCATCTGTTATATCGACAGTACAACATTACAGCAAACATCTGAGACATTCCTTATGATTCATCTGAAATGTACACGGTGCCAGATAGTTTCTCAGAAATCTTCACATTGTGCAGAAATAATAAACGATGGATGAAAAGATCAAAGTTAGAAACAAGAAATACTGAAATCCCTTCAAACACTTACCGGATTGGGTCTTCCGCCAATAATGTTAAATCCAAGTGTGTCATTTTCTCGATGCAAGACTATAGTTAACGATTTTGTTTCGCCATTTTCCTTTTTGGAAGGAAAACAGGAAATTAGAAGCATTGAAAAAACGCAAACTGTAAATATCTCAGACTGGACTAAAGCACCACAACAGCATAAAGTACAGTTGAGAGTGTTAAATCAGGCTGCCTGTCTCATTTCTCCACATTTGCCAGTAACTGACAAAAATGTTTTGCCCTCATTACCTTACCAGTAAGCCTTGGTTCAGGGAAAGGTGTCTCACCTCTAAGTCGGAATCTTGCAAATTCAAATCCCACTCTTAAGAATTTAACATAAAATCCAGACTGTCAGTATCGCTTTGCAATGTCAGAATGTACCATTATCAGGAGTGACATTCTTTAGTTGAGACATGAAACAGCTATTTTTAAGGATGGAGAAGTTTACACCTGTGAGCCAGTCTCTGTCCAACATTACTAAAACTGAACCCATCTTAATTATTTATTTAATTGCTGTCTGCATGAATCATCTGCTGAAGTTCCTAAAGTACAACAGTGACTACACTTGTGAACAACTTCGAGCTCGGCCTCCAGTTTGAAAAAACAACCCTCCACCACCACCCTCTGTCTTCAACCTTCGAGCCAGTTCTGTATCCCATTTATCTCATTTATCTCTCCACCCTTCAGGCTCTTTGCCTGTATTCCTGATGAAGGGCTTTTGCCCAAAACGTCAATTTTACAGCTCCTCGGATGCTGCCTGAACTGCTGTGCTTTTCCAGCACCACTCTAATCTAGACTCTGGCTTCCAGCATCTGCAGTCATTGTTTTTACCCAGTTCTGTATCCAAATGGCTAATTCTCCCTGCATTCCATGAGATCTAACCTTACTAACCAGTCTCCCATGGGGAATCTTGTTGAACGCCTTACTGAAGTCTATATAGATCATGTCCACAGCTCTGCCCTTATCAATCCTCTTTGTTACTTCTTCAAAAAACTCAATCAACTTTGTGAGACATGATTTCCCATGCACAAAGCCATGTTGATTATCCCTAATCAGTCCTTGCCTTTCCAAATACATGTACATCCTGTCCCTCAGGATGCCTCCAACAACTTGCCCACCACCCATGTCGGGCTCACTGGTCTATAGTTCCCTGGCTTGTCCTTACCACCTTCTTAAGCAGTGGCACCACGTTTGCCAACCTCCAATCTTCTGGCACCTCACCTGTGACTATCGATGATACAAATATCTCAGCAAGGGGCCCGACAACCACTTCCGTAGCTTCCCACAGAGTTCTGGGGTACACTCGATCAGGTCCTGGGGATTTAATTGGCTGTAAAGTCCTTTGCCATGTCCTGAAGTCACAGAAGGTGCTACATAAATGCAGTTTGTTTCTTGTAGACTGAAGAGTTTCCTAGCATTCCAAAATTAGCATTTACCACCTATACCCATGAATAGCAGCTTAATTTAAAATAGTTACTGCAATGATTTTAGGGGCGACACACCACAAAAGGTTAATGCTTCTGATAGCTCTTTGTAACCAGAGTCAGCAGCCTAAAGTAATGTTGGCCTCCCAAAAACATGCCTTGCTTTTGTCTCAACTCTGTGGTACACTGAACACTGGATGGTCTGTTCAGCATAGTTACATCAGGCAAAATTGGAAAACTTGGAACCACAACACTTAACCCAGAACCAGCACCCACAGCCTTTGGGGAAGAGCGATTTCTGATTTCAACACCCTCTTTTCCTTTGGATTTCGGGACACAGTATTGTGGCGCAGCGAAGATGCAGACAAGTGGAAATGGATCTGGAGCATTGACCAAACCCACCTGGCCCTGTCTGACTGCTGCAAGGAAAGTGTTAAAACCAAATGAACTCAGTGTTTGGGTACAAGTTTCATTAGGAGAAAGTGAGGACTGCAGATGCTGGGGATCAGAGCTTAAAAATGTGTTGCTGGAAAAGCGCAGCAGGTCAGGCAGCATCAAAGGAGAAGGAAAATCGACTTTTCGGGCATATTCCTGAAGAAGGGCTTATGCCCGAAACTACGATTCTCCTTCTCCTTTGATGCTGCCTGACCTTCTGCGCTTTTCCAGCAACACATTTTTAAGTCCAAGTTTCATTATTTCATTTTACTCAACTTAATGCCAAAGGCAGGTATGAATTCAATGGAAAGTACAGCTCAATGCTGTGATAAGAGTTCAACGCCTGTTAAACCCTGCCATTGTACTTCCAGTGCAACTCATTCAAAAATATCGTTTAGCTAACAATCTGAAGACAGCGTCAGTAGTTAAGAGAACACCGTCTGAAAGAAAGAACACAGTTCTTGCTGTTTTCCCACCCAACCCTGATCAGGGGAGCATTGTTAGCTTGACAAGTGGTTCCAATGGGGAAGATATTGTAGTCAAATCCTGCAGAAGTTCACAAATTTCCCACAACACTAGGTTATAGTCCAACAAGGTTATTTGGAAGCACTAATATTCTGAGCGCTGCTCCTTTATCAGGTGGTTGTCGAGTATAAGATCATAAAACCACAGAAATTATAGGCTATAAATTCAGTGTCTTATGATCTTATACTCTAGAACCATCTGATGAAGTAGCAGTGCTTTGAAAGCTAGTACTTCCTAATACAGAGGAACCTCTATTATCTGAATTTCGGATTATCCGGCAAAATCACCAAGATGCTCAGCTAAACTATACTATCCGGGATTCGATTATGCGGAATTCGATTAACCGAGCGAAATACTCCCCACCCAGGTCCTCTGGATAATTGAGGTTCCGCTGTTCAACCTGTTGAACCTGGTGTTGTGTGATCTTTAACTTAGTCCACCCCAGTCCAACACAGGCGACCCCACATCACAAATTTCCCTGCTGCTTCGCTATCCTTATACCTATTTTAACTTTGCTCGAACTGAGCTGATGACCACCTTCAAGATTTTTCCTTATCGTCAGTCGCTGTTAATTGTCATCCAACAGCCTGTGAGCAGAATTGACATTCTCGAAGACTGAAGAAGTTAGCAGGCTGTTTACAACCAGCTCAAAGACAGAACGATGAGGGGACAGTTACAGCAAGACTCCTTATAACAAAAGCACAAGGAATCCAAACTCTACACCTCAGCACACATTTGTTTTCATCTGTCCTTCTGTGAAACACTATACTTTTTTTATGCAATTTTGAGCCTGAAGGGTAAGTAAATCAGAAAACATCCCAACCAAATTTGTACTTTTATAAAATACACAACTGTAAATACAACTCAAACAAATGATAGCTCAAACACTGCAAACTGCAGCCCAGGGCAGAACTCTCAGCACTAAATGAAAGGTTTGGCAACAACACAATAGATAGTTGAAGGGTGGCCTTGTAATCCCCGATTCTAAATCTTAAATCACTGCAGGGTTCCCGCAAGCAGCTGTATTTAGAAGTGGAGTTAAACACGAGGGCACCCCGTTCCTTCACACACCACAAATAAGGTCTGCCTGAGTGAAGAGGAATTTCAAAGATCAGGTGATGGGATTACAGGATATTTTCAACTCGTCAACCAACTGGGCTTTGCATCTTCTTTGAAAATTCTCAATGTATTCCAATCGGCTCTAATCGGAATTAGTGGAAATGTGACACACACAGAGTTGGAGACAGATATTTGTTGCACTTTAAATGTTAATCAACATTTTTAAGATCACAATTTATATTTTCTAATGGACCCCCAGTATTGCTTTCCTTTCAATTTCAAAAAGAAATGCATCTTCAAACTAAAATTCACAGGCTTTAAATCATTAGTTTTCCCTTCCTTTTGAGCATTAGCTGAAGACAAAACCAGTCAAATCTGAGACTAACTTTAGTTTTAATAATGAATTACACGTACATGCAATCACCCTCGCCCTCCTTCCTGCTTATTGGACTTTCCACAGTTAATTCATTCCCATCATTTTGATTCCCCCCATTGTATTCCCAGTGGAATCTGACAAGCATTGCTTTAACCAACACATCGGTGACTAAATGACTGACCAGGTTATTGACTGCAAATATTAGCTGAAGACAGTAGTGAAATTAATATGCAAAAGGTAGTTACTCTGTAAACATTTGCAAGAACACAAAAGACAGTAGCTACCAACTTAACTCCTCCTCAATCATGGAACAATTTTCTCCTCATCACCTTCTCTCTCCTCACTCCCCAATCATCTTATCTCCTTGTTCCCATTCTCGGTCCTATATTCATGATCTCCGCTACCCGCCACATTACTTGGCACATCCTTTCCATTCATCATCTTTCCCCCCTCAACCCCTCACCCTCCATCATCAACTGCCCCTCCACTCAGCAGTCTATGCCCTGTCAACTCCCCTCCCTGTAACATCTCTCCCCTTTACTCCACATGTTGCTTCAACCCTCCCCTACCCTTTCCCCACCCCCCCACCTCCTCCCATTTCCAGCTTACTCCCCATGTCCTTCTAACCCTACCTTTCACCACTTCCCCTCTCTGGCTGCACCTCTCTGAATCCTCATTTCCCCCATGCTACCCACTCCAACCTCAACCTCTCCTGACTAAACACCTCTGCTCCCTCCAAAACTTCCTTCATGTCTACCTTTCCCTCCAAGTTGTTCCTTTCAAATTCCACATCACCCTCCCTTCTCGCCTCCTCTCCAAATCCTCCTCTCCCTTACATGTCTATACTCACCAACATAAACTCGCTCATTCTACCCACACCCTTACTTACCTCTCCTCTCCCCAGTCCTACCTCCCTTCTAAATGCCCCATTTCCCCACTTTGCCCAACCCCATTTCTTTCCTCAATTTCTCCCCTTTCCAACTCTGATTTCTCCCCATTTCCCCCTCCATGCTTACTCTTCCTATTTCCCCCTACTCCTTCCAATTTCCCCTTCCCCTCCACACACTCATTGCCCCTAGCCCCTGCTCTCTTCAACTGTGCCCTCCCCTCCCATGTCCCCTCACTCGCCCATTATCTTCCTTCCAAACCTTATCCTGCCAATCTCAGCCTCCTGTCTATTCCCGCTCCTCTCCGGCTCCCTTTTCACCTTCCCATTGCTTTTCACTCATCCCCTCCCATTACCCCCACCAATACCCTCCAACTTACTCCCCAATGCCCCCACAATGGCTCCTCAGTTACCCCTCCCATTGGCCTATCCGCCTCCATGCACCTTCAAGTGCTCACCATGTTTCTTCTTCAGTTAGTGCCCCATGTCCCTTCCTTATTCTCCACCGTGCCCCCTCCTCAAATACTACCCCATGTCCATCATTCTCCACAATGCTCCTCCTCAGATTCTCCCCATGTCCCCTAAGTTGCCCTTCCTCAGTTTCTTCCTGCCTCCTCAGTTCCTCACCAAGTCCCTTCAGTTACCCTCTCCTCAGTTTCTGCCCCATGTCCCTTCAGTTGCCGCCTCCTCAGTTACTGCTCCATAACCTCTCAGTTGCCCCCAGTTACTGCCCTGTACCCTCTCAGTTGCCCCCAGTTACTGTTCCATACCCTCTCAGTTGCCCCCCCAGTTACTGCTCCATACCCTCTCAGTTGCCCCCTCAGATTCTCCCATAATCTCTCAATTGCCCCTCCTCAGTTCCTCCACATCCCCTTCATTTGGCCCTCCTCAGTTGCCCCCAGCCCTTGCCCAGTTGCCCTCTACCCCCTCAGTTGCCCCCAGCCCTTGCCCAGTTGTCCTCTATCCCCCTCAGTTACCCAGTTGCCCTCTGTCCACCTCAGTTGCCCCCAGCCTTTGCCCAGTTGCCCTCTATCCCCCTCAGTTACCCAGTTGTCCTCTATCCCCCTCAGTTACCCAGTTGCCCTCTGTCCACCTCAGTTGCCCCCAGCCTTTGCCCAGTTGTCCTCTATCCCCCTCAGTTACCCAGTTGCCCTCTATCCCCCTCAGTTACCCAGTTGCCCTCTATCCCCCTCAGTTGCCCCTGTCCTTGCCTAGTTGCCCCCAGCCCTTGCCCAGTTGCCCTGACCGGCTGGAGGTCTCACCCTGCAGCAGGCGGCGATGTTCCTGCTGATGCTGCTGATGTGCACCATGTACTGGTTGAACTTCTTCTGGTAGCGGAGGGCGGTGAGCTGCACCTCGCTCTGCAGCGCCGAGACCTGGGCGAGCAGCGCCTGCTCCCGGTGGCCGGCGCGGACCGCCTGCTTCTTGAGCTCCCGGGCCAGGCCGGCCGCCCTCCGCTGCAGCGAGCCCACCCGGGAGCGGAGAGCCGCCACGCAGCAGTGGGTGAGGCCGGCGGCGGCGGCGGCTGGGCTCAGCTCCCGGTGCAGCAGCACCAGCCCGCAGCCCTGCTCGCAGATGCCCACCGGGCGGCACTCGCAGCTCTCCCGCATGTGGTGGTCCATGTCCTTCAGGTTGAGCACCTCCTGGCAGCCTGCGTGCCGGCACCTCGCCGGGCTGTAGTCACACATCTCCACATGCTCGGCCAGCTTCTGCAAGCTCACCACCTTCCCGCAGCCCCGGGACCTGTAGTCGCACTTGATGTCCAGCTTGGAGATGAGGTTTCGCAGAGCCAGGACGTGGTTGAGCTCCTTGGTGGACATCCTCCGGCACTGGACAGGGCACACACCTTTCTGCACCACCCAGGGCAGCACACAACTCGCGCAGAAGACATGACCGCACGGTGTGGTCAAGGGGTCCTCCAACACCTTGTTGCACAAGTTACACTTTAGATCAGGGTCAACCTCCTCGTTGAAACGATCCAGCTCAAACCCCATCTCCGTGTGTGTGTGCCTCTCTCAACTCAAGTCTAAAGGACAGTGAAGTTGTCTCATTGGCAGCCAGTGAGCTCTGGGAAGAAGGGGGGGGGGTGGAAAATAAAAGTGACTGCGAACTCCAGACTGGAGTCTCCCAGTCCGGCTGGACTGTATGTATGTATGTGTGTGTTTGTGCGCGCTGCCAGTATCAGCAAGAACAGCTGTAATCCACAAGCCCTCCCGCCGTATTCCATCTAAAACTGCCCTCCCCTGAAATCAGGACCGGCTCCGGAATCTGAGAGACAGGGGAGAAAGAGAGAGAGAGAAAAAGATCGATTACTCAAATGTTTCGTTGTGTACAACAATCACACTTACAGCCGCCATTAACAGCTTTAAAAAGAACGACACCCACACAGTTATCACCCCCATCCCAAACTTCATACCCCCCCCCTCCACTCCCTTCCAATTCCAGTATCACCCTTTCCCCAGCCTCATACATTTCTGACCTCTCCCTTCCTCCACCCCCCTGCAAATTCCAAACATTGTAAAATGTTTGCCTCTCTCTCCTCTTTCCTTCCCTGTTCTGTATTTTTGACTTTTTATTCAAAATACCCAGCACCCGACTGGGCATCAGATGACCAAAGGAAGATCACAGGGTTCCCCGACAGCAAACTGAGCTGATCCCTGCCCTAATCAAACAAGATTTAATGCCCACTCAATGCCAGATTAGTCAGTCTAAATCATGTCAGTGTCCGGACGCTCAAGAAAGGCTCTAGATTCCCATCTAATTCTCCTTTTGGAAGTGCCTTTGTGAACTGGTTAGGTGCAACCACAGATGAGTGATGCCACCAGTAGTTGAACAGGTGGCCAGTCTCACTGGCAGCTCAGACACAGAGAATGGTTTATTTGGCAATGTGTCAGTGAAAGAGTCGAAAAATACGGCACTGGAGGCCGAGCAGCATCCAAGGAGCAGGAAAGTCAGCGTTTCCGGCATAAGCCCTTCATCAGGAATGTAGAGAGGGAAAGGGGGCTGAGAGATAAATCGAGGGATGGGAGTGGGGCTGGTTGGAAGGTAGGTGGGAAGGTGGATGTGGGTGGGTGGGGTGGGTAGGTTAATGAGGAGGGTGGAGTGGATACATGGGAAGGAAGGTGGACAGGTAGGCATGTATGGAGTGAGCTGCCAGAGGAAGTGGTGGAGGCTGGTACAATTACAACATTTAAAAGGCATCTGGATGGGTACATGAATAGGAAGGGTTGAGAGGGATGTGGGCCAAATGCTGGCAAATGGGACTGGGTTAGGTTACCATATCTGGTCGGCATGGACGAGTTGGACCGAAGGATCTGCCTCCGTGCTGTACATCTCTATGACTCTCTCCTGATGATAGGTGAACATTCAATGCTGCAGAATTACACTCCAACAAGGAGAAAGCCAAGCACTCCTGCAGTCAAAGGGAATCACCCTGGGGGAGGTGGGGACCAGTACTGGATACTAACAAATTAAAAAAAGTTAAATCAGAAATAGCTGTAACCCACTACAATGGAGCTTCAGGAGTGAGTTCAAAAGAAAGTTCAATATAAAATCAACAAAAAGCAAAGTGTTGTTCGGTGACTCGCCAATGAGCTCCTTCCAGCCAGTTCCATGCAACTTAAGTCTTTCGTAATTCTTGAGCTAGTTTTTGTCAGACACTTGTTAGACATCAACTGGAGTATTGTCCATAGTATGCACCACAAGAATGTGAGTGCATTGGAGTGAGTGCAGGAGCAATTTACAAGATGGCTGAGAGGAGAACTGATAGAGGTTTTCAAATTCATGTGCAGACTGGATACAGTAGGTCAGGAGAAAGTCTTCCCACTCATACGAGGAACAAGATCAAGAAGGCATAGATTTAAAACGATCTGCACAAGAAGCGAGGAGAATGAGAGGAGAGCCCTTATCACTCAGCGAGCTGTTAGCATATGGAATGCAGTGTCAGAAAGTGTGGTGGAGGCAGGTTCATTTGAGAACATTGGATGATCATTCGGATCAAAAATACTGTGCAAGGTTATGGGCAAAAGCAGGAGACTGGTTCAAGGGAAATCATTCCCCTTTTAAGAGCAATGCAGGTCCAATGGGGTGAGTAGCTTCTTTTCACAGTAGCAAATCTGTGATTCTGTCAGGTATAGTCAGTCTAACAAGCTGTGGCATCAGAATCCCATAAATGCACACCCTATTCTGTTTGGAAACTCCAGGCCCCTTTCTGCTGGAGAAACACGAACATTGAATTTCAGGATGATCAGCGTTCTCGGGGTTCCCATTGAGCAGAAACTGAACTGGACTGGACTAGGCACATTAATATATTGTGGCAAAAAGAACAAAAAGCAAAGAAGTGGGAATTCCATCATGAATAATTCACTTCTGGACTCCCCAGAGCCCATCCACCATCTGTAATGTACAGATCAGGAGTTTGATGAAATACTTCCCACTTGCCTGGGTGGATGCGGCTGCAGGAACACTCAGGAAGCTTGACACCATCCAGGACTTGCTTGATTAGCACTCTCTCCCACAGCTTTAATATTCACTGACAACAACAAATGCTGGAGATCTCAGCAGGTCAGGCAGCATCCATGAAAAGACAGCAAGCTAAAATGTTTTGAGTCCAGATGACTCTGATGAAGAATCATCTAGATTTTAAACATTTTAGCTTGCTGTCCATCTTTGGATGCTGCCTGACCCACTGTGATCTCCAGCATTCATTGTTTCAGTAGAGATTCCAGTATCTGTATTAATTCGCTCCTACCTTTAATATTTACTCCATCCACCACTAAACGCACAGTAGCAGCTGGGTGTAACATCTACATGATGCACTGCAGTAACACATCACAACTCCCTTGAAAGCACCTTTTAAAATTACAATATCCATCACTGACAAAGTCAAACGTAGCAGAGACATGGGAACTCCACTATCATTATAAATTCCCTTCTAAGCCATTTACACTCCTGACAGGGAATTATACCACCATTCCTTCACTTAATCACTGAATCAATGTCCTGGAACTACCTCCCAAAGAGCATTGGAAAGGTAAAGTCTACACCACAAAGTTAGCAGCAGTGCAAGAATGTGTCTCAGGAATGGGGTGTGGGATGGCGGGATGGCAGGATGGCTCAATGTGGGGGGGGGGGGGGGAGGGCGCGCTTGCAGGGTGTGACATGGTAGCTCAGTGATTAGCACTGCTGCCTCACAGCGCCAGGGACTCAGGTTCGACTTCAGCCTCGGATGACTGTCTGTGTGGAGTTTGCACATTCTCACTGTGTCTGCTTGGGTTTCCTCTGGGTGCTCTGGTTTCCTCCCACAGTCCAAAGACGTGCAGGGCAGGTGAATTGGCCAGAGCTAAATTACCCATAGTGTTAGGTGCATTAGTCAGAGGGAAATGGGCCTGGGTAGGTTACACTTCAGAGGGTCGGTGTGGATTTGTTGGGCCGAAGGGCCTGTTTCCACACTGTAGGGTATCTACTCTAATCTAATTACCTTAAGAACGACAAAATTTGGGCAATAAATGTTGATCTACCTGCCATCACGGAAATTAAAAACAAAAGCACCACACAAAATCCTAGAGTGACAAATTATCGATCACAAAATGATCTGAGTGACTGGAAACAGGGAGTAATGGTCAATGGATGTTTTTCCCGTTGAAGGAAGGTTTGTTATGGAGTTGCCCAAAGGTCAGTATTGGGACCCTTTCTGGGTTTGAGATAAAACAGATGACCCGGATCTGAGTTTAGAGAACACAATTTCACATTTTGCGGATAATGCAAAAATTGAAAGAATTGAAACTTCAAGAATGATAGTGCAGAACTTCAAAATGACAAACAGGATAGTGCAATGGACAACAGATGAAACAGAATAGAAAGAAGCATGAAGTAATCCCATGAAGAGCATGGGAAGACAGTATAAAATAAAGGGTTCAGCTCGAAAGAGAATGCAAAACGGAGGTTCCTGGGTATGTTTTTGCATAATTAAGCTGAGTTAGCAGGTTTCAGGAAGAGACATCAACAAAAGAAAATAGCTTTGCATAAATGTAGAAATTTGCCAAAAAGAAGCTGAACAAGGAGCTTTAATGGACAAATGGAGGATAACCCTTTACTAAAGGGTAAAGGTCAGTAGGGTTTTTGTTGGAGTAAAAGGTTTGAATCTCTTGTTTGTAGTAAGACCATTTCAAATAGCTCTTGTACAGTTTCTGCATAACACACCATTAAATTCTGTTCTTGTTTGTACATTGGCAAGTCGATTCTGAATATTCTGAGTGACTGACCACCTTATTAAACAAAAAGCAAAAATAAAACATAAGGTTTATCAAATTAGGCTTCACTCTAGGGTCTGACTTGTCCAGTATTACTTATCAGTTGGGCTTATAACAAGAGGCAAATGAATTGTTATCTGAAAAGGAACAATCAGCAGTGTTATATGGTGAGGGTGTGCGAATGACATTAGAATTGCTCATTTGCAGAGTTGGTACAAACATGATGGGCAGAAAGGCCTCCTTCTATTCTGCAACAATTCAACACACACGGTCCTGAGCTTTACAAATGGGAGCAAAGAGTGCAGAGCAAGGAAGTGATAATAAATCTGCATTAATACTGAAACAAACCAGAATGTTGGAGAAACTCAGCAGGTCAGGGAGCATCTAGAGTGAAACAGAGTTTACGTTTTGAGTCCAAATATGACTCTTCTCCAGATATAAAGTATTATTTGGCCTCAACTGGAGTATTGTGCTCTGTTCTGGACACCACAGAGTGGTAGGAAGTGTATAATGGTTTTTGACAGGGAGTGGAAAAGGTTTCAAAACTGATTCCAGGTTGAGGAACTTCAGTTAACTGGATAGATTTGAGAAGCTGAGGCTGATATTCAAGAAGAGAAGATGGAGTATAAGTATGATAGAAACAGAAGAGGTCTCGAAAGGGAGACTTTAAAAATGTTTATTTCCCAAATTACTTCAAGTGGTTTAAGATTTGTAATGTGTGTATGCTTGGTGAGGCAGCAATAACAGAAACTTGACTTAGCTTGGCGTCTTTTAAGAACTCGTCTGTGCAAAAAACAAAGCAGATCTTCACACACATCTGTAAGGCAGTGATTGATGCCATTAAGAACTGTTTTCTTTTTCTTTAACTTTTCTAATGCCAACAAAGCAGTCCTCGCTGGTATAACAACTGAGCTGTGATGAGCTATGATAGTTAGGAGAGTGCTTGATAATGAAACTCGATGGATATACAGGACCACATCGACTTGAAGGCAGTCAGAGTCTAACATCAGCTGTAAAAACACTGCATGAAAATAATCTGGACTTTCCAAACACAGGGCACATATGGAGATATAGATATTAAAATTATGAGGAGATAAAATATTTTGTATATGCTGTAACTGAGTTACTGAGGGTAAAGTGCTGCTTCTACAGTTCACCATGGTCACAGCTGTAATTCTAACTGAAGCACCTTTTTAAACACAAGACTCTGGAATGTCAATAGACTCGAGTAAACGAGTTTGCAGCCCCCAAAAATCATTCTGCATTACGGTCTATTATAGAGAGCCACAGAATGTGAAAAATCTGCGTAAGCACTTCATGTGTATATTTTAAACATCTCAAAGAAACCATTTATCAAAACACGCTCACTTTGACATTGACACAGTGTACAATAAAGACACAGGCAGCAGAATCCGGGACAAAGCAATGGTTCCACTCTGATGTGAAGTGATATCTGTGCACTGGGGCGGAAGAGGAAACTTTGTGGCTGAAGTTCTGATCTACTTACAAACCCACCCTGGGATTTGTGTCTGTAGTAATTAGGGGATTATGGAAAAACTCTATTGCATTGTTAACACAATAACCTATAATGCACAGCTAATTATTGTCAAGGGACTGAAAATCTCCTCGTCCTGTCCTTTTGGAAACAAAATGGGACAGTTACGTCCATACTTAGCTTTAACTGCTGCAGCTCCATTTATTTATTTTTGAAATTTGGCACTCACTGCCTGCTATATTCCTTCCACTTCCCTGGATTCGTGCCTGTGCAAGTCTGGCAGACGGATCTTTGGAAAGGTTTTAATGATTAAATAAATGAGTTATCAGCAGAAAAAGTTCCAATGAAAATCTTATGCAGACATTTTAACTTAGGATTCGGTCGTACAGGACATTTTGCTGTATCTCAGACAATTTTTATACATTATTCAAAATATGAATTTTCAAAACTGTCACGATGCCAGAAATTGTAAATGAGAACAACAGTCACTTGAATAATTTCTGGACTTAAAATCATTATTGACAAAGTTGTTTGTATATACTGAATCAAATAGACCAAGAAGAATGAGTATGTGTTCTTACTTTATGTGCTCTTACATGTGCTACAGTAACCTCAGTGTAGTTTGATGAAGGAAGATAGTGCAAGCAGAACATCATCCAGGCTCTCCTCTCATTGTAGCTAAGTAATGCCTGCTGGGAAGTGTTGGTACAGTAATGCGGAGATGGAACTTGCCCTAACAGCCTCCACACTCATATGGCCTGCCAAACTCCCAGAGGCTTACACTAAAATTCTCATGTGGTGCAGGACAACTGACAGCACCCATCTATCCCATCATTTTCAAGAGAGAAGGTGAGGGGAGAAGTTTATGCAAGTCATAAACTGATTACGTGTGTCAACCTTGGCTGAATTGGAAGTGGCTCTCTTGCCCCAGACATCCTCAGGGGAAGCATTCAGTGCTGTTTCAGAGGTATGTTGCTGCAGAGGTATATTACACATTCAAAACTGAAGCTCAGCTGATCTATTTTCTTGCCATTTGAGGGATATATATGGCTCTCACTACATAACAACAGAGATCAAGTTTCAAAAGAAGCATGTTATCTAAATGGTGAGAGATTGCAGAGTTCTGGGATTCAGATAGATCTGGGTGACCACGTGCATGAATCACAAAAGAATAGTCTGCAGGCAGAGCAAGTAATTAGGAAAGCTAATAAGGCAATCATCACAGGGGACCTGAACACTAAGTGGTGTTAGGTATCGGAGAGAAAATGGTAGTACTTGCGCAGGTGGACTGGAGAAAATAATGGACCCTCTTCCTGCAGCACTGGGCATTCCAGGTGGCTGAGACTGCACTGACCTGGGAAGCAAGTTCAAACAAGCCTGGTTTCCTGGCTCTTCCACTGCTCCTTGGGCATGAGGATGTCTCTCCTCTGCACTGCACAGTCCACCAGGAACTCCAGATCTCTACCTGCAAAGTGGAATGCCAAATTTTCCCTGTCTGTAATGTCCAAAGCAAATGTCTAGAGCTGTGCAGGGCAACAGTGGACTGATTGTGCCCATCAAAGGTGGCACCAGTGCCAGGGATGCCAAGTAATCCCAGGATGGCTCAGCACTGGTCAGTTTTTCTGGTTACAGTGATCGTTAGGATGGGATTGACATTGAACAGGAGTCACTGGGCAGTGTAGGCAGTTTATAAGACAGTGAGAAACTTCACTCAGCTCATGGTGCAAAACTCCAAAATATCTCACCAAGGTGGCAGTCAGCCAGGCAAACGAAAGATTCAGCCCAATATTCCTTGAGTATTACTATTAATAAATACAGTTTGTCTGTTATATTATTGAAAAGCACTGTTTGTGTCAAAATATAGTACTTTCCTTCCCTTACACTTTGTAGTTTTGGATTAATTCTTTGTGATAAAGAATGGGAAAACAAACTCTGCCATAAATTCAAGGTGTTGAGTTTTTCATAGAAATACTGAAATTTACAGTGAAACTGGCCATCTAAGCTTTGTGGTGTGTATACTTCACATAAACCTCTCATCCTTCTTTATCTAATCCAATTAGTCCCATTTCTTCCCTTGTGTTTATATCTAATTTCTCCTTAAATTCATCCCTGATATTTGTCTTTTCACACACACAGACCCAGTGGCTCTCATACATGAATGCTGAATCTTTGATTCTTTTAAGAGAAGATTATGCCAGAAAAATGATATTGCTGACTTTAAAAGTGCATTTATATGGAACACTTTGTGAACTCTAAACAGCTGACACTCATTTAAGTACTTGTCAAGTGAAGTGGCTACGATAACCTTGGAAATTCAGCAGCAATTTTACCAACAAGATCCCAATAAAGAGTAATATGATATTGGCTAGACAACCTGTTTATGCGGAGTTAGTTGGTCGAGGGATACCCATTGGCCATGACACAGAGAGAACTGCCGATGGTCCAAAAAGAAATAATGTCTCAAGTTCTTGACAGGCAGTCAGAGCCCATGCCTTAACATCTCATCTGAAAGAAATCACTACCAATAGTGACCCAACCCCCTCAGTAAGGCGCTGAAATATCAGTGATGGTTATACATTGACTTGTACAACCTTGTTTCTCAGAGGTTGAAATCTTGCCACTGAGTCGCAATTGACAAGAGGATATTTGCGCTAATCATTTTGAATGGTTTACTTTGTAGTATGATTTTGATTAAAGGCATAATTGGTATATACCTTTCAGAAGGTTTGCATTGATGATACTTTTTTTGTTCTCAGCAATGTTCTCTTTTCCCTTTTTCCAGGGAAATGATTTCATGCAATGGTTGTTTTAATAATGGTCATTACTTCTAATATGGGGAAAAAAGCAGGTGAAAGCAACTCACGGCATAGGAGACATGGTTATGGCTGGTCACAAGTATTGCAAGACACTCAGACAGCTGCTGAGTGACTGGTAGTATCTTGTTGATGTAGCCTTCTCATACATACTTACAGAAACATTCACTGAATAATGATTAAGTGAATCCTCACTCAAAAATGACCTGCGGTATATAACAAGTTTAGCAGAGTAAAATAATCCAAGATGCTTCAGTTAGAGACTATCCTGCTTTTAAAATGTTCATCCTTACTTTCAAACTCTTGTGAGGACTCACCAATCCCACCTCTCCCCCGCCCACCCCCTAAAATCTCTCATGCCCGACAACCATCCGAGATATCAGTATCATCAAAAGCTGGTCTCTTAAACATCCCAGATTTAATCACTTCAACATTCGAGACTGTTCTACAGCAGAATGGTTTCTCAGCTTTGGAACTGCCTCCCAAAACTTCTCTGCATTTCTGAATCTCTCATGATATTTGTTAAGACCACCTCTTTGAACAGACCGTTGGGCATCACCCTGACAACCCCCATTCTGTGGCTTGGCTTCTAATTTTGCTTCAGAGTGCTCCTGTGAGGCACCTTTACATTAAAGACTCTATAAAATATAAACTGCCATCAAAGTTATTTAACATTGGAAATGCCATCAAATTTATTTAACATTGGAATAGTAAAATTTGGAATATTTGGAATTGGAATTTTACCTCCCAGATTGATCAATGAAGAACTAATGGTTTGCATTAAAAGATGAGAGCAACGACGGATCAAAACCTGATGAACTTTACCACAGACGCAGCAGCCAAAAAGCTGTAGGTATAAACTAGGGAAGTCTTGATTCATATAGTGAAGCTAAAAAAACAGAAGAGACCCTGTAACGAAAACAAGCCACTTGGCCCACCTATACTATACCTTCCACAAACAATGGAGTCCATTCCACACAATCCATCTCCCAAGCATTGTAAAGCAAATTCCAGGGTTTATCTTTGGTTAGGAACAAACCTTTAATCCACAGCCAAGCTATAAACAAAACAAGCTGTTTTAAATACCTCAAATATTACAAAACCACTGATGTTATCACGTTTGATTTAATCATCATCATCATCAGGGAAATCATTCAGATAAAGGAAATGAGGGAGGAGGTGTCACCACAAAAAGGTGTGTGTCTGTAAATAGACCACTCATGATGCAGGTTGGAGCATGTCAAACCTATTCGAGGTTACTGGTATACTCACTGGCAAAAGAAACTGCGGGACAGTTGAGTTGGAACAATCTGAATCAATACTAGCTACTCACCATATCAGACATCCAAATTCAGGCCTAATTCATTGCCCGGGAGGAAACCCCAGTAAAATTTGTCCACGTCAGTTTAATCCTACTTGTTCTGTGTGCCTCAGAACAATGTTCATCCCCAAGTTTTGCTAATTCCTTTCTACTGGATTTCCTCTCTGTGAAGTGAGGAATACAGAGGAACCTCGATTATCTGAGCGACACAGGCAGGAGTATTTTGCTGGGATAATCGAATGCTGGATAACACAGTTTAGCCAAGCATCAGGACCTTGCGACCTTGTCCAGATAATCTGAAATTCAGATAATCGTATGCTGGATAATTGAGGTTCCTCTGTATGTATCAGACATGGTCACAGAATTTGTAATGTCAAAATTCACTTGCACAGAACGTGGATGTACACTGTAAACTCTTTGCTTTTAATCTTTTTAGACAGAGCAATTGTCTTAGATCATTGTGCATCCTTGGTTACCACATGGTGGTAGATGCTATTTTCAGTATATAGAGTCATAGAGATGTACAGCATGGAAACAGACCCTTGGGTCCAACCTGTCCATGCCGACCAGATATCCCAACCCAATCTAGTCCCACCTGCCAGCACTCAGCCCATACCCCTCCAAACCCTTCCTATTCACATACCCATCTAGATGCCTTTTGAATGTTGTAATTGTACTGGCCTCCACCACTTCCTCTGGCAGCTCATTCCATACACATAACACACACTGTGTGAAAAAGTTGCCCCTTAGGTCTCTTTTATATCTCTCCCTCTCACCCTTACCCTATGCCCTCTAGTCTGGACTCCCCCACCCAAGGAAAAGATTTTGTCTATTTATCCTATCATTGCCTCTCATGATTTTGTAAACCTCTATAAGATCATCCCTCAGTCTCCGACGCTCCTGGGAAAACAGCCCCAGCCTGTTCAGCCTCTCCCTACAGCTTAAATCCTCCAACCCTGGCAACATCCTCGTAAATGTTTTCTGAACCCTGTCAAGTTTCACCACATCTTTCCGATAGGAAGGAGACCAGACTTGCGCGCAATATTCCAACAGTGGCCTAACCAATGTTCTGTACAACTGCAACATGACCTCCCAACTCCTGAACTCAATACTCTGACCAATAAAGGAAAACATACCAAATGCCTTCTTCACTATCCTATCTACCTGTGACTCCACTTTCAAGGAGCTATGAACCTGCACTCCAAGGTCTCTTTGATCAGCAACACTCCCTAGGAACTTACCATTAAGTGTATAAGTCCTGCTAAGATTTGCTTTCCCAAAATGCAGCACCTCGCATTTATCTGAATTAAACTCCATCTGCCACTTCTCAGCCCATTGGCCCATTGATCAAGATCCAGTTGTAATCTGAGGTAACCTTCTTCGCTATCCACTACTCCTCCAATTTTGGTGTCATGTTTGAGATATATTCACCTGCATTAAGTGTGAAATTAGATGGGTGCATTTGCTACTGTAGTTAGTAAATCAGAATATACCAGTGTTGCTGGATCTTTGCATATGATCTGACAACGAGTTTACTTGGAAAAGACTGGGTTAAAAGTGGTTGCTCACATAACCTGGCTCTTGGTGCCATTAAACAGGCCAGCTTCCCCTCCCCATTGACCAAGAGCAGATCTGTCACAACACCATGCCTCTGGTGACCCTTGGAGTGTTAACAGAGCAGGATTCCAGTATTTTTCTGTGCTTCTGCTCAGCAGCACAACAAGACCTGTCCTCTCAATTGTAGAGTCATTTCACCTCATAAACCAAGTTAAAACACAACATCTATTTGTCTTAAAGCTTGTTTTTCTGTGCCTGGGGTGAAGTGCTTGACCTCTACTTGGCCCAGCACTTTGGAATTCTCTCCCTCCTTGCCTGTGTTTTGTTATATTCCTCCCCACGTTAAACAGCCTCCTCAAAACTTGACTGTGTTTGAACAGGCCTCAAGTCACTGCCACAGTTTTAGGGTCTCGACACTGGATATTTACTCAGGCTCAGCATTACCCATCACAGATTTACTTCAGTGAAATTCTGAAACATATCCCCTTCATCCCGATATCTAGGTAAACTATAGTGTGGCACAAGCTTTGTGACTGGGAATCCTTATTCTGTACATTGGGTAGGGAATATTACCTCATAAATTCACAGACTCTCCATAGTATAGAAGCAGGCCATTTAGCCCATCTAGTCCACACTGACTCTCCCAATAGCATCTCACCCAGACCTATTCCTGTAACCCTGCATTTCCCATGGCTAAGCTAACTAACCAGAAGAACTATGGGCAATTTACCAGAGCCAATTCACCTGACCTGCACATCTTTGGACTGTGGGAGGAAACTGGAGCACCCGAAGGAAACCCACACAGACACAGGAAGAATGTGCAAACTCCACACAGACAGTCACATGAGGCTGGAATCGAGCCTGGGTCCCTGGCTCTGTGAGGCAGCAGTGCTAACTACTGAGCCACTTATGTCACCATATAAATTAACCCCTCTCCCTAAAAGGCAAATTGTATAAAGCACTGTATCATATAAGGCAGAACTTTAGATTATCATTCAATTAAATTACATTTTTTTCAACTGAATAAATGCACTTCTTTTCTCAGTAAGAACAATTAATTTCCCAACAATACTCGATTGTAGAAGATAATAGGCACCTTAGGAACTATAAACATGACCTTATCTTCTCCAAGTGAGTTTCTGAGCTTAGTTGCTTCAAACCTAAATATAGGTAGCTACTTTACGAGTCTGTAAGTGTGAGTGAATGAGAGAAGAGAGACAGAGCATGAGTGACAGACAGACAGAGCATGAGATACAGAATGTCAGACAGAGGCATAACGGTAGATAGTTGACAGGCAACACAAGCAAAATTCAACTTTTCCACAGACACCATCTCTCCTGCCCCTCCACACCCTCAGTCCCCATTTGGTGCATGATCAGCCCCTCTCTGAAGCACCCTGAGAGTTTCCCAAGCTCCAAAAACTTTGCTGCTTTGTCTTTGTGCTTGGTGTTATTAATTGCTCGCAGTCGTAAAGATTGAAATCAGGAGCAGTCTGTGTGCGGTATGGAACTGAAGGCCTGATTTCATCAGTCTGCGGTACAGTGTTCTTCAGAATGACCCTCAAGCAAGATGTTGGTTTGAAATGTGGCCCTCAATTAAAAAAAACAAAGTTAGCAGCATTGAGTTAAAATAATACAGACAGCATTCATTGAAAAATACATTCCTGTAATATAAATAAAAAAACAACTGTGTTTCTTACTGTCTTTATAACATTTGCTGCAGTGTGTATCTTGGTATGAAATGCTTTGAGCACATAGGTAGGTGAAGATAAACTGCAATAATAGTTTCTAAGCACGAGATACTTGAGAGACTCAGGTTTCATCCCCTCCGTCTCCCAACTCTTAGGATGAGCAATGCAAAGCTGCTTTGAACAAATTGTAAATAAAACTGGCTGAATAAACAATCCTATGAGTACTCTTCAATATAATCCAATTTGATCTGATTTTCATTTTGAAAGGTTCTCCAGAAAAGAAATTTAGATTCTTCGCCTCCCAAGGACAGCATCAGAGCATTAAAATCCTCTTCAAGCCTCTGTGAACAAAGGCACCAACACAGACAGTGCAGACAGCATGGAGGTGACTTCAGAAACTGGGAGATGACTCATCTCCAATGGTCAATCAAGTTTATCCAGCAAAATTGTTCAGAAGTCTTTGTATTAACCATGGCACTTTGATGCATTTCTGAAATGCATCAAAGCTCAAATACTTTGCAGTTAAAAAGTCGATGTACTCTTACCAGACCAAAGGGCTATTCTCTCACGAGAGAGACATTGAGTCATAGAGATGTACAGCATGGAAACAGACCCTTCGGTCCAACCCGTCCATGGCTGGTGGCAGTTTAACCTGAGGGTTTCGCTCTGCATTGCACACCAGCCACTCAGCCAACTGAGCTAACCGACCCCATATTGCAGTGCACTTGCTGTTGTTGCACAAGGAAATACGGTGATCATTTTAGACACAGTGTGATCCCACAAGCAGCAGGATTAATGACAAGATAAATTTCTCTTTTTGTAGAGACAGGAATGACGCCGAGAATAGCAGGATCACAGCTCTGTTGTACTTCACGTCAGCTTTCAAAGTGGAGAAGATCTCATTGTAAGGATGGCAGCTCCATAATTCAATGCTCCCAAGGCACTGGGTGGAATTTGAGTAACCAACCATACAATCAGAACTCAAAGCTGCAATTTGGTTCTATAATTTTAAAACATTATGTTTAGGAAAGCTTAATAAAAGAAAGGAGCTTGGAAATGTTCTCATGTACATTTTGGTTAACCATATAAGTGCAGACATTTTAGTAAAGAATTTGGGAGGGGACCATATCCTGCTTGTACATGCACATCAACATAACTGCTAAATGACCAATGCAATCCAAAGCTTTCTCTGTTGTTACCCAGTCACATATTTTAACTGTATTACAAGTGGGTTTTACCCTCTGACATGATATCCAAGGATTAGCCTTTGTGATGTACATACCATTATGATATGTGACCACATTAAAAATTGAAATCCTGCTTCTGTTGATTGTCATGAATATCAAAATACTGGCACTAAAAAAAACTGGATGATTCATCCAACATGTGTAGGACTTATTCATACCAAAACCCTGTTCCCAAAATTCAAAGAGGGCCAATCGGAGAATAGGAGATACAAATTATATTTAATGTAGAAAACTCTGTCAAAGAAGAAGCAATTTCAGTGTTCCAGTGAAGTATTAAAAATGATGATGCCAAGCCAAAAAGGTAAGGAAAAATGTAATTAAAGGAGGGGATTTAAAAGAGATTCTTAAAGAGGAAAGGAGAGGAATTTGAGGAGGAACAGTTCAGAGAGAGTATTCCAGAATATGGGAGTCCAAATAGCTGCCAATGGTAGGACAAAGGGAGGTGGAATACACCAGAATCCATAGCCAAATTAAAAATGAATTTATTAGTTTTGGGATGTTTCAGAGTTGACTGATATGAACAAGAAAAGATTTAAGGTGTGAGAATTTTAAATTTGAAACATTACCAGAATGAGAGTCAGCAAGGACAAGTTCGCAAGTGAGTGACATCTTGGATAGGCTGTGGACAACACAAATTTAGGTCAGCTGAACTTTGACAGAGGTTGAAGTTGTGAATCCCTGTGGAAGACACTGGAGTAATCGAAGCTGACAAAGACGAGAGTGAGAGTTTCGTCAGCAGATGGGCCTAACGTTACGAGTGAGCAGTGTTCGTATGATAAGGAGGGAACTTTGAGATGAACAGTACATTGATTTATTTACAGGTTCTGCTGAAGGCTGCACAGGAGAAAATTAAATTGAAGTTGTGACCAGTCTGATTCAGACTGAATCAACCACAGAAGGAGAAGTTTGGTCACTGGCAATAGTGTGGAGTTTGAGATGGGTGGCAATTATGACAGTCTTAATCTTACCAATGATCAGCTGAGGAAAGACTGTATGCTAGACAAGCAGAAATGAATAAGTCAAAGAAGTGGTGGAGATACTGTGGTATAGAATAGGACTGAACTTCACAAGGCAGGCTGCCAGGTCTCAAGGGGACCATTTGCAAGCATTTAGCTTTTGTGAACCAGCTATCAATATGACCTCAGAGCAAGGTTATGTGCATGTTCAAGTCTCATTAATCTCTAGGCTCAAACTCCATGAACCGAGCTCACCAAGGGTTTCTGACCTGAGAAAGAGTAAATTTTAAGTCTGTCAATCTGCTTTCCATCCAAACTTACATCCTCAAAGTGTGAAAGGTTAGTCTGTCTACATTTGGGGTCACAGGGTTATCAGAAAACACAGACCTTCAAGTTTTTGGAATACACTGACGTAAGTGATTATTTCTGACCTCCCCACCTCCATTATATCCTACTTACCCCTCCATTTCCCTGTCCATTCTTCACCACCACCACCACCCCACCTCCCACCCCCACCAACATGACCTCCATGTTTTCAAGCTGTCAGCCAGTTGTATGATTTATCTGAATAATACACCAGTTTGCACACTGCGCTTGTGGTCATTCACAGAATCGTAAAATCCCTAGGATGGGGAAAGAGGCCATTCAGCCCATTGAGTCTGCACTGACCCTCCAAAGAGCACCCACCCAGACTCAGTCCCCTACTCTATCCCCTTAACCTGCACACCTTTGGACTGCTGGAGGAAACCAGAGCACCCAGAGGAAACCTTGCAGACACGGGGGAATGCCTGTATGGAGTTGCACAGTCATCCAAGGCTGGAATCGAACCCAGGTCCATGGCGTGGTGAGGCAACAGTGATAACCACTGAGCTACCGTCCCAGCCATCATTTGGTTCACTGCAATCCTTAAAATGTAAAAAACAGACAAAGGCAGCAATTATAATCTGTTAATTATTGGAATAAAGCAAGTCAATTCTTTTTTCTGATGTAATGGGTTACTATAGTGTGAGTCTGTTATTGAGGAGAGAGAGAAGGCTGGGTGATTGCAGGGTTAACTATATTCTGTCTTGTACGTGACTACCATTTTCTGGATGGCTTGAAGTGAGGGGACTCAATTCTGTCTCCACATGAATACCAACTGAAGCAAAGGAACTTTACTGAACAAAACCAACTGCTTGCAATGTGAAAAAGATGCAGAGTTGAAGGCACATTGACCTTCAACAGAGACTAAGGCCCCTTCTTTTTTATGGCAGGGCAGATCTATTGCAACAGTTGGATGTACAAAGACAGACTTCCAGGATCACAGGGACTGGGGGAGAAAGATATAACAATGTTCATAACATTGGACAGAATCTTGTTGAGGGGTCAAGTGTCTCAAAATGCCAGCTAAAGAACCAGCGAGACACCCACGCTGCTTTTTCTGGGACCAACCTGCTGAACCACAGGCCAACCAGCAGGTGGCGAGGTCTCTGGCCTCCCCTTGGAATCGAAACTCCCTCCCACAAGCCCTGGCCAATCAGAGGCAGCAGCTCTTTCCCTCAGCAGCACCACTGAGGTAACCATAGCTGCTGACAGTTTTGCATCCCTCCTGAGCCCCAGGATGATGGTAAGTGATGGTGGGGTGTGGGAGTGGGGTGCTCCGAATCAAGGTGAGAAGAATAGCTTCCAGTGGACACCTCCAGATTTGATGTCTGGCTCCTTGATTTCCTTGATGTGGATTTCCTTTGATTGAGGAGCAAACCCCGACCCCATTGTGATAAATTGCTCACAAAATTGGACTTGATTGTGTCAATTTAGTGAGATGTGTCGATAACGGGTGAAATTGGTTTTGAGCACGCATACAATGGGCACAGCTGGAATATTGGCAGTGATCACTAAGGAAATCCTGTAAGATTACATCCATGTGAATGAATGGCATTTGCCAAGGAAAAGCTCTGAACGATGGTTCCTAATACACCGTCAGAGTTAACCTGTAGCTGGGCTAATCTAGTGATGGCAAAGTGAAACTCTTTGTGTTAAAGGCCCCAAATGAGAGTGGGGCAGGATAGTGATCATGGGGTTTCCTCCTCACAGCTGGTGATAGTGCAACCACCCCATCCAATAAATGCCCATCCTGGTGCCCATTTTGCCAGCTCTGGCAGAATATTCGACCCATCAGGTTAATTGTGGTACCGCAGCCATCTCTCCCACCAGAAGTAAATAACTGAATGAAGATTACCGTATATACTCGACTAATAGCCGGGCTCATGTAAAAGTCAATCCCTTATTTTTGGCCAAAGAATCTAGAATTTTCCATATGTCACAAGTAAAGGTCGACGCTAGTCCTTCACAGATAACAGATCAACATTTGTGAATCAAGGTGTTATCCTGTAAATAAATGTTGCAATGAGGAAATATGTTTTTTTAGTTAGTTTGTGAGTATGAAAAAATAAAACAACAATAGATGAAAGAAAATGGAGGAAAATTGAAGAATTTGGTGCAAAAAGTTTAAGACACATCAGGTCAAAGTCAGGTGACAACCACCTTTTGTGGGTTTTTCTTTGTTTATTTAGAGATCAATTGGGCATCTGTTAATGATATGGTATTTTGCACTGTAGCACAAATTTCAGCCCCTCAAAAATAGTATCCATGTAATAGTTGACGCCATTGTTTTAATTTTAAAAATAGTCCAAAGTATTCGATGTTACACGAGTAGCAACAGGACATCGTTATTTTCAAATATAATGACCTTTCTATAAAATGGAAGACTGCAGAGACACCGACTTTCCAACTGATCTTTTAAACTGGGGCATCTCATCATTGAACCGTGCTCATGTCACGGAGAAGCAACGTACAGATTTTATTGAGTGAGTAACCATATTCAATTAACAATCACACAGAAACCAAACATTGGCTTGGGTCCAAAAGCAACTGGCTTGCAATGACTGTCAGAGTCGGTCTATGATTATTTCCTGACCTCATAATTTCCAAAGCTGTTATGTACTTTTCCTACCAGAACTGCACATTATCTGCTTTAGATAGGTGCCCCTACAGAGTCGAGTGTGGTGCTGCAAAAGCACAGCAGGTCAGTCAGCATCCGAGGAGCAGGGGAATTGATGTTTTGGGCATTAGCCCCTTCAGAAAATGACTTGGTGGGGGCAGGGGGCGGTAGAATGAGAGAGGAACTCACTGAGATCTTTGTAGAGAGAGGGGGAGAACATCTTCAAGGTATGATTTGGATACCCATAACCACCTGATGAAGGAGCAGTGCTCCTAAAGCTAGTGCTTCCAATTAAATCTGTTGGACTATAACTTGGTGTTGTGTGATTGTTTTACCTTCTTCAAGGTAGACATCCTTGGAAGAAGCTTCGCAGTGAGGTTAAAATCAACTAGGAGAAAGTGAGGATTGCAGATGCTGGAGATCAGATTCGAGAGTGTGGTGCTGGGGAAAGCACAGCAGGTCTGGCAGCATCCGAGGCACAGGAGATTCGGTGTTTTAGACATAAGCCTTTTGACAGCCCCTCCAGAGATTATGCTGATACTTAAGTATAGGTTTCCTCCCTGTCCATTGACTGTAGAATTAAGCCTTGTACAACACTCATCTACTGAGAAACCAAGTGTGCTCCCTCTTCTCTTCATTTATCTTTATCAGTGAAATTCCCATACTTAAAATTGTGTTAAGCTGAAATATGCATACCTGCCTCTAAAAGCCCAGTCCCTCTGATAGCTTTACCCCTCCATGGAAATTTGTCATTAATTGCTGAAATAAAATCCACCTACTTGACTGGTAATTCAAACTGTTTGTCCCTGGTGCTCAGTAGCGACAATGTATACCATCTACAAGGTGCACTGCAGAAATTCGCCAAGGCTCCTTGGCCAATACCTTCCGAACTCATGACTGCTACCATCCAGATTGACAAGGGCAGCAGATATACGGGAACACCACCTCCTGTAAGTTCCCCTCCAAGCCACTCACCATCCTGACTTGGAAATATTGCCATTCCTTTAGTGTCGCTGGGTCAAAATCCTGGAACTCCCTTCCAAATGGACAGCAGTAGTGCAGAAGGAAACTGACCACCACCTTCTCAAGGGCAGCTAGGAATGGACAATAAAATGCTGGCTCAGCCAATGACATCCACATTCCCTGAAGTTCTTGTAGGAAAAATACATAACAGCTTTGGAAATTGTGAGGTCAAGAAATAATCATAGACTGACTCTGACAGTCATTGTAAACCAATTGTTTTTTGGATCCAAGCCAATGTTTGGTTTCTGTGTGATTGCTAATTGAATATGGTGCCTTTTTTTGGAAAATGGTAATAAACAATCTATTCAAAATTAAATTAAAACATGGCGTCACATTGTTACACCTCACTGGATCTTTAATGCATGCAGTATGCAAAGAAATATTGATTTAGACAGTTAAATGGGCACTGTTTTTATGGGTATTTGAGAGAACGCATTCCAAGTCATCGGCTCTTGAGTTTCTTGATAAAAGTTCTCCAAGATCTTCTTCATGTGGTCAAAATGCAGTGCCCCTTTAATATTGAAGATTGGATTGCTACAGTAACAGGTAGAAATATCTGAAATTATCAGACTGGAGCTAATTGAATGACTGCACATACCATGGGTAATAAATTTTGGAGTTAATAATTACAAAGTGCATACCTAAACTTTAATGTACAAACCTGCAGATTTTATTCAATAATATATTTTACTTTTCTATAGCCTTGTCATATTATATAATAATATAAATATACCTCAGTAGTAACCATTTTTAAGTGTCGTGGAGTCAAAATCCTGGTACTTGCTTTCTAACAGCATTTCAGGTAAATCTACAGCACACGGACTGCAGTGGTTCAAGAAGGCAGCTCATCATCACCTTCTCAAGGGCAAGTCGGAGAGGGGAATAAATGATGGTCTGCCTTGTAATGCCCACTTCCCCTGAATGAATTAAATTTAGGAGTTGGTTTGACAATGTTTCTCCATTGCAGAGCTCCAATGTAGCTTGCTCTTAAAGAAAATGTTTAACCCAAGACAGAATTCGCTGTGCTGGCTGTTAAAGTTATGGATTTAAAATGTTTGCTATCTTTCCTGACTACTGATTACTTTGTGATTCCAGCTAAAATCACTGAAACCAAAGTTGACTGTTTGTTCAGCTCAGCATCACTTGTGGAATCTTGATCTGTGGAAACTAGGCTCCTGCATCTGCCAACATGACACTCAGGTAATTCATCGACACAAGTTGTTATGATCTGGAGGACTTCACAGTTTTATGCTAACAACTGGGTTTAAGATTGATATGCTACAGTTGCACATACTGGAAAGTATGTACATAGATGAATACATAGAGCTCTGTTCTTTGTAGACAGAAAGAATATAAACCTTCCAACTTGACAAAATGGGCGTAATCCATTCCTCAAGGCAACATCTTGACCAGTCAATCTGTTTGTTTAAATCTAAAGCCTAGCAGTTAAATGTCAGTCATCATCTAACTGCTGCATTCTTCATGGCAATACTTCTACTAATCAGAGTCCATTTTCAACCAACAATGTAGGTCTTCTTGTGCAATATTAAATGATGTTACCCTTCATATTAATGTCTTTGCAAATATCCTGTTGAGTGCAAGATGAAAATCCTCAACAAAATATGTCAATTTTTCTTAAAGCAATACTCAGATTGTGCACTACCAAAAAAGCTCAGTGATAAATGGTCGTCCACTGGATCCTTTTCAGTCAATGTTTGAGGTGGTATCATCTCATTATGTCCCACCATCCTTTGGAAGGACATTATCTTCTGCTCATCTTACAAAATCATGGGAACCATCTTGTTTTACCATATACTTTAATTGAGGATTAACAAAAGTCACTTCTGCATTTAAGCTGAATAAACTTGAAATGGAACAACATTGAAAATGTCTTCTTAGAAGCAGTTGTGACTTGCCCAAAATGTTTGAATTAAATAGTGCAAGACCAGGTGAGATGTGAGAGTTTTGGGGAAAATGAACCAATCACTTTAAATGTCACTTTAGTCTTTAGACCACTGGATTTATTGTGGAGGTTACATCTGTCGAATATTGCTCCCTTGGGAAATTTCTATACAGGACACAACATGAATAACAAGAGTCTGACAAGCAATCCTTCTCTGGATTGCCCTTCATAATCCTCGCTGCAACTTTTCTTGACTATTTCACTTCATTTAAGGTCAGTATTCCTCTGAACTTTCTTCCTTTGTTCCTTTCAGCTTTCAAACATGATGGGTTCCATCCAGTCTCTGTTGAAGACTCCTAGTCTAACTTATTGTTCTCAAAAGCTTCCAACTTTTTTCACATCCTATGGTCTTCTGTTATTCTGAGACAGACTTTAGATTTTCCTAACTCAACTCAAACTGAAAAGTACAATTGACGTCTTCTTGTTAGCATTTTGTTTGACCTTGTTTTTTTTCTTAAAAGGAAACAAAATCACAGTATCAAAAATTAGCAAAACAGGTTTAAAACCTCAATGTCAATTCCAGGTCCAAAAGGAAAGTCTGAGTTTGAAGTGCTGCTCAAATCTACATATGAAGAGTAGTGTTTACAGAGTGGAACAGTAATCGTGATTGTAATCATATTGTCTCAAATAAAACACATGTACATTCCTCAGTTATAACGCTGAGGATAGAAAACCACAAGATGCCTCATGCCGCTAATTAACAATATGCTCCTAGCATGTTTGAATTAGCAGCTAATTTTCAGGCAACATTCCTAACAGCTGCCGGTTAAAGGCCAGTAAGCTTGAAGGCTGGTACTCTGACATCTGACTTTGGCAGATTCCAGACTGCAGGAAGAAATGTAGAAGGGCGAGGAGTTGTTGAAGTGATCCTGTTTCGAAAAGGGAAGATGTGCAGTGGCTTGGAGAGCTGTCAAAAGCAACAGGGCACAGATAAACGAGACCCAGGAATCAGCTAAATAACTGGTGGTCACTTTCAACGAAGATCAGCTAGGTTTTAGAGCTGCAAAACCAAGACGTAGGCTGAAGGACTGCAAAGCTGTCTCGGAAGAATTAAACTGAACTGTAGGGGAAAGCAATATTTGGACGTAAATTTGAAAGGAAGCATTTTGTTTACAGAAGAGGAAAGAGAAACTAAATGTGATGTGGCCAGACATGTTTCCAGATTGTACCTAGAATTAGCACCACAGTCTATTCAATGATTGCTTTGGTACCCTCCCTTAACCACTTGATTCTATTAATTATGGGAATTTACTCACCAGTTATTGCAATTATTAGATATATTTATGATTGTGGGAAATAATGGAGAAAATATTCCTCCATTGAAGCCTTCCACAGATATTTTAAATTTTGTAAAGAAAGTAATGGCTGAACAAAATTTGTATTAAAAGGCTGTAAATGTTTACATAAGAACTGGACAGTTAGTGTTGGATAGCTACATGAATCATGGATAGGATAAATAGACAACGTCTTTTCCCTGGAGTGGGGGAGTCCAGAACTAGATGGAAGAGGTTTAGGGTAAGAGGGGAAAGATATAAAAGGGATCTAATAGGCAACCTTTTCGCACAGAGCGTGGTAAGTGTATGCAATGAGCTGCCAGAGGAAGTGGTGGAGGCTGGTACAATTACAGCATTTAAAAGGCATTTGGATGGGTATATGAATAGGAAGGGTTTGGAGGGATATGGGCCAGGTGCTGGCAGGTGGGTCTAGATTGGGTTGGGATATCTGGTTGGCATGGATGGGTTGGATCGAAGGGTTTGATGCTGTACATCTCTATGACACAATGACTCGGCACAGTGACTCAGTAAAGACACATTGTACAAAAAACTTAGTTCAATATTTCCACGGCCAGAAATAATTAAGCTTTTATTTAAACTCCCTCATTTGGTATCTTGTTTATATTCTAATACTTCTAAGTTATCCTGATGACCAGATTCACTGGTGTGCTTCCCTACTTCTCTCTCCTGAAGCCTTTGATACCACAAGATCAGATGCTCTGCTGTTATTGAGATTTTGCTTCACATGAAAGTCTTAACAGAGTATGAGAGTAAGTGAGGCTGAGTTTAATCTGTCTTCATAATGCTTCAGGTAAGCAACAACAATTTACATTGTATCTTTAATGTAATTAAGCAGAGAGATCCCGATGTCCATGTGCACACATCCCTGAAAGTTGCCACCGAGGTTGATAGGATTGTTAAGAAGGCATACAGTGTGTTAGCTTTTATTGGTAGAGGGATTGAATCTTGGAGCCATGAAGCCATGCTGCAGCTGTACAAAACTCTGGTGCAGCCGCACTTGGAGTATTGCATACAGTTCTGTCGCTGCATAATAGGAAGGATGTGGAAGCTTTGGAAAGGGTGCAGAGCAGATTTACCAGGATGTTGCCTGGTATGAAGGGAAGGTCTTACGAGGAAAGGCTGAGGGACTTGGGGCTGTTTTCGTTAGAGAGAAAAAGGTTGGGAGTTGACTTAATAGAGACAAACAAGATGATCAGAGGATTAAGATAGGGTGGACAGTGAGAGCCTTTTTCCTCAGATAGTGATGGCTGCCGTGAGGAGACATTGCTTTAAATTGAGAGATGATAGATATAGGACATGACCCTCTCTCACTAGTATCCTTACATACAGATAAGGAAGGATACCACTTTGACTGGGACAACACATCCATCCTAGGACAAGCCAAACAGAGACATGCACGAGAATTCCTGGAAGCATGGCATTCCAGCTGGAACTCTATCAACAAACACTTTGACTTGGATCCCATTTACTACCCGTTGAGAAAAAGAACAGGAAATGACATCACCAACCTAAGGAAACCCAAACATATAAATAGAAAGCAGGAAACACCAGAAGTGCTTTATCTGGAGGCTCACTGATGATGTTACCTAGTAGGGTGACGAAACATTTGAAACCTTCCAGCTCAGCGATCAAACCTACATCCAGAACCTCAACCTGAGCTACAAATCTTTTCAAAACTCGCTAAGATGTCAAAGGTAGGTTCTTTACTCAGAGAATAGGTAAGGGCTTGGAATGCAACAGTTGTAGACTCGCCAACATTAGGAGCATTTAAATAGTCATTGGATGAACATATGGATGATAATGGAATAGTGATGGTCATTGGATAAACATATGGATGATAATGGAATAGTGTGGGCTTCTCAAGGAGCAGAGAAAATCTGGCATGATGGCGAATACCCTTGTCAACTTTATAGGTGTGCCATTGAGAGCATTCTGTCTGGATGTATCAGTGGTATGACAACTGCACCATTCAAGATCGGAGATGGTTACAGAGAGTAGTGAATTTGGCCCGGACAATCACAAAGGCCAACCTCCCATCTATAGAATCCGTGTACCAGGCCCGCTGTCAAGGAAAGGCCGCCAGCATTCTCAAAGATCCATCCCACCCTAACAATGCTTTTCGACAACCTAGACCATCGGGGAGAAGGTACAGAAGCCTGAACACACGTACCAGTCGGTTTCGAAATAGTTTCTACCTTACTGTTGTTAGAATACTGAATGGACTCACAAACTCTTAGCGTTCGCCTGTAACTGTGTTTTGGTTTTGCCACTGATTACTTATTATTTACTTATCTATGCTATTTACCTATATGATCTGCCTGTATTGTTCGCAAGACAAAGCTTTTCACTGTGCCCCAGTACATGTGATAATAAATTCAATTCAATTCAGATTGGTTTCACAGGTTGGTGCAACATCGAGGGCTGAAGGGCCTGTACTGCGCTGTAATGCTCCATGTTCTCTGTAATTAAATGTCCCAATTTGATCATTTCAGTGGCACTTCACTGACATCAGCCCTTTCTTCCCAGATTTTCAATCATGCATCAATATTTTCAAGCTGCAGTGGTGGAACTTGAACACCTATTCTCTGGGTTATTAGTCTAGTATGATATTAATTACACTTGCAATAATTTGGTAGACCTGCATTAATAGAAAGTCATCCACAGCCTTTTAAGCCTTAGCAATATAGATGTAAGCAGCCAGCATAAGGCAAAGAAAAAACAGAGTGGAGGAGTTGAGAGGTAGTTAGTAGTTGGTCTGGGGGGTTCTCAAAAAAACATAATTTTAGTGTATCTTATTTTGGAACAGTGGAGTCATAGAATCATAGAGATGCACAGCACAGAAACAGACCAGTTGGTCCAACTCATCCATGCCGACCAGATATCCCAATGTGATCTAGTCCCATTTGCCAGCACCTGGCCCATATCCCTCTAAACCCTTCCTATTCATATACCCATCCAGATGCCTTTTAAATGTTGTAATTGTACCAGCCTCCACCACTTCCTCTGGCAGCTCATTCCATACACACACCACCCTCTGTGTGAAAAGGTTGCCCGTTAGATCCCTTTTTAATTTTCCTCCTGTCATCCTAAATCTATGCCCTCTAGTCTGGATTCCAACCCCTCCACCCACCCCCATCCCCCGGAGAAAACCTCTATAAGAACACCTCTCAGCCTCCGACGCTGCAGGGAAAACAGCCCCAGCCTACTCACTCTCTCCCTATCGTTCAAATCCTCCAACCCTGGCAACATCCTTGTAAATGTTTTCTGAACTTTTTCAAGTTTCACAACATCCTTACAATTGGAGGGAGACCAGAATTGCGCACAAAGCCTCCACAAGTAAACTCCAGTACATGACAAGGAGTTGTACTGCCTCAGTAATCCAGAATGACTAAACTGGAGGGGCTTGCCTTTCACTGGCTTATTTTGCCCATGGAGTGCAGGCTGACAGAGGGACGCCAACACGTTCAGAGTCAGCTGCACTTCTATTGTGTAACAGCAGCCTGAGACACACATCTCCCCAGCCTTTTGCTGTAACAAAGCCAACTCGCCGTCCACAATGAACGGCTGCACTTTATAGAGTTGCCAACTTTGTTAAAATGTGTTCCGCGATCCACACCGCTTCTCAAACAGAAGCAAGCCTTTGCGAGCGCTTCAGCAAATCTATTCCAATGAAGATAACCATGTTTTTAAAACAAAGAGCAGCAAATGAATTGGGGGATGACATGGCTGGATGAAAACAAGCTGATAATTCTCTTGTCTGATTAGCACCAGCATCTCTCTACGCTTGGGTGGTAAGAAAATCAGCTAAGGCATGTAAATATTGGCCCTATCTCCAAACAAGGCAGGAGAAAGAAACTGTTCAAAGCTGGAATGTGAAATTGAATAAACTTAAATGCAATGAGAGCAAGGAATAATTATTTCATTTTTCACAGCCTTAAAGGGGAGCATCTAAAAGGAAACAAGCTGCAAACACCAGTCATTGTCATACAATTCAATCGGGTAAGTAAGGATGTTCCTGTGCATAGTTTACAAGATATTGTGAGGTTAATTTAGTGATCTGCTGACTGAATATGTGATTCAGAGAAAAGAACTCCTACAGTGTGGAAGCCGGCTATTCGGCCCATCGTGCCCACACTACCCCTCTGTACAGTATCCCGCTCAGACCTACCCCTATCCCTGTAACTCTGCATTTCCTGTGGCCAATCCACCAAACCTGTGTACACTAGACTGTGGGAGAAAACCATAGCACACTCACGCAGAGAATGTGTAAGCTCCATACAGACAGTCATCCAAGGATGGAATTGAACCCAGGTCCCTGGAGCTGTGAGACAGCAGTGCTAACCACTGAGCCACCATGCCACCCCAATCTGTTTCTGGGTGCTCAGCTCAACGTCATTGATCACAGCGCAAGCTGGAGGGGATCTGATTCTCCTCTGGTTGTACATCAAAGATAAAATTGATTGTGCAGCCATTTAAAGAGCAGGACTAACTTTAGATGGCACTACAGAACACTTATCTCACTAGAGAAAGGCAGATCGAGACTCCCAACGCAACTCTGACACAGCTAGCTCAGTGAAAGCCAGGGCTACTGAATCCTTCCTGAACACTCTACACTTAAAACTCCAGTACACACTGAGCACAAAGCTAGTGTAAAACTGATCTGTAAACGGTTTGTGGGCAATGAAACCTACTCTGCCCTCTCTCTGACTCCAACCCCACAGTAATGTAGTTTCTGTTTTTATTGGGGCATGTCTATTGCCCATCCCTAACTGCCCAGTTGAGAGTCAGCCACATTCTTATGGGTCTGGAGTCACATGTAGGTCAGACTGGGTAAGGATGGCAGATTTCCTTCCTTATAGGACATTAGTAAACCAGCTGGGCTTGCAGGGCTTATGCCCGAAACATCAATTCTCTTGCTCCTCAGATGCTGCCTGACCAGCTGTACCTTTCCAGCACCACACTTTTTGACTCTGATCTCCAGCATCTGCAATGCTCACTTTCTCCCAAATGGGCTTTTTCTGACAATTGGCAATGGCACCATGATCATCATTATACTCTAATTTTCATTGAAATTAGATTTCACCATCTGCTACAACAGGATTCGAACCTCGGTCCTCAAGGCATTACATTGGTCTCTGGATCAATAGGTGAGTGATAATACCACTAGGCCATCACATTACCCCCCAACTACTGTAAACTACTTTTATAACTGGCTCAGGGAGTCACTCAATTAGCATCAGAAGGCCCAGCGTCACTTTTCGGCAATTCAGGATAGACAAAAAGTGCTGAGCCCATTGGTGGTGCCCTCAGCCCATAATAAATCTGAAAATGGCCTCAAGGAAACCATGTTCGACAAGTATTTAAATATTTCTATGATACTGTTACTTAAAAGTGGATGGCAGAGAGGGAAGAGGAGAACAAGTCACTTGATGGTGTAACCTTTTCTGGGAGTGTTTACAACATTAGTTATTACTCATCTCTAATGTGAGCTATTGGAGATTGTGGTCAGTGTATAAGTGCCCACGAAGAATTGAGTGGTCTGGGTTTGCATTGAGCATGCTGTGCCACAGTTATGTTGGAAGTCTCAATCAGGACTTGCTCATGCCCTTACAGGTGGTCTGTGGGAAGAGGAGTTGTGAGGGGTGCGTGCTCCTTGTGAAGTACCAATAAGCTTCTCTGGGTTTCTATTTCAGCCAGGATTAGACAATTTTAATACTTCAGCAAACAGTTTACACCAATCAGTTTGATTCATTTTCACTGAGGCCAAAAATGCCCAGAACAAAATCTGAGTAGAAGTGCACCTAATATAATAACATCAACATATCCTAAATTGAACAACAGTTTATACAGGTTAAATGAGGAGGCAGTGTTGGTGTCACGATCTCTCAGCCAGAGGTTTAGGTCCCACCTCAGGATTAGATAGTCATGAAGGGTTACATTCATAACATGGTCAAGCAGGTTGATTATCAACTTCTCCAATGCACTTAATGTAAGGTTGGGAATTTCTTGGTCAGACATACTACAGAAACAATGGAAACCACTATAGTACTTGATCAAGCAGAAACATGGACCAATTCAATGGCAGTCCATGATCAACAATGGCTTCTTAGAGCAAGGTATCTCAACAGAGAGAAAGGTGATGTCAATAATCCTCAAAATAATCTGAGTTAAAGGAGCTTCATGTCTGTATTCAATTTAATAACAGAAATGGACTCTTTTTAAACATGACCAAATGTACTTTGCATACAACCTATTAACAGAAGCTATTGGAGCAAGATGTTTCATTTTATGATTTATTAAAGTAAAAACAAATGACAACAAACCAATCTGCTATGCCAATATTCAATCTGGGTCTACCATTGCCGACATATTTGGGGATGAGTCATTGAACTGAATTCAGAAATTAAACCTGTCAAATAAAATCAGAAAGCCAAAAGTTAGTATCAAAGTGATCATGAAGTTGTTCCGTTGTTGATTAATCCCACTGGCTCATAATTGCCCTTTTTAAGGAAGGGATCTCACTGCACTTACCCAGATGGACTGATATAAATCTCCAGTCACACAAACTATTTGACTGTCAAAATCTCACTCGGCAGGTTTGAGTTGATTCACTGGACAGTGAGCAAGTGATATTTAAATAGTGGGTCACTCGTTAATAACATATTTCCAGAGAAGATCAACAGACATCCATGAAAAATGCACAAATTGCTCTTATTGTCCAGGGCTTCTGTACTTCTAACTAATTTTGTGAACTCTCTCAAAAGTTCTAGATATTTTTCATTCAAGTATCAGTATACTCTGTGTTATAAACAATTTGATAAAAAATGGGTCCTATCAATAGTGATCAGGAATCAAACATCCTGCCTTAACTGTGGCTTCCTGCCTTTATTTGCTGAAATGAAAAGTTAATCATAAGTGAGAATTTCTCACTGTTCAGGTTCACAATAATCTATCAAGCCTTAAACACAACTTCCAAAGCTTCCATTCCTTACCTTAGCAAGTGAACTTTTCACGCCAAAACTACAGTTTGTAATTCAACATGGATAGGAAACTTTAAATATTTTACACTGAATTAAAATTAGTTTGAAAGATATTCTTGAGTTTCTAAATGTATTTGTTTCGTTTAAAATCTTCATCAGTCTTAAAAGTCTATCTTTGGTTATTACAATTTTCCTGCCTCATATGGTTTTCATGGAAAACAAAAATGATTATTCTTTGCTGGCAAATAATTGAAATTTGAAAATAATCATTGTTAATAGAACAAGTATCAACCTCACTGAGGCTTTTCTCGCATGTTGTGAAATTTTCTCCGAACTCTCTCATTTCCACAAGAATAATTTTACAAAAACATAAGTTAATGATGGGAAACTTTGCTTTATTTATACTTTCAAATCAAGAATGCACTTACTACTCAAGCTGTACCAGTAATTTATTTATCCAGCCGCGGTGGGCAAGGCACATTATGTGAAACAAATTTTGGAAGCTCATTTAAGCAAATACTTTTCAGATAAGCAAAATGTACTGTTTGAAACTGGAGGTCTGGTCTGAACTAGCTGAACAGACGTACCTAGTTTAAAACATTGACTCTGAATGCATTGCTGTAAAGTCAGGATATACATAACACTTAAAGTAATTCAGGGCCATAAGACCATAAGAACTATAAATAGGAGCAGGCTATTCAGCCCCTCAAGCCTGTTCTGCCATTCAATAGGATCATGGCTGATGTGACATTCTTCATATCTATTTTCCTGTATTTTCCCTGCAACCCTTGATTCTTCGACTGATCAAGAATTTATATATCTCAGTCTCAACACAAAGACTCTGCCTTCACAACTTTGTGACAAGGAGTTTCAAAGACTCTCAAATATCAGAGAGGAAATTCTTCCCTCAGAGAAGAAATTCCATCCTCATCTCAGTCTTAAATGGATGTCCCTTGTGATAAAGGTGTGACTGTAAGAGGTTATTCTGTCCTAGTTTTTTTTTACGAGAGGGATTGAACGAGAGGTACCGAGCTGACTAATGAAGACCACTTGAGTAAACACCTTTGGAGGCCTTGGGTTTTTTTTACAACAGTCTGAATGGATGTGGCCAGCTCTCACAGATCAGGATTTCTGGGTTTTGGTTTGTCAATAACACCAGAAAGCTGGTGGGGTCTCAACAGAGCAGGAAGCTTCAGTAAATGTCTCCTAGCTGTCATTCTCTCTGAATCTTCTCTTGATGCTTTTTTCCTCCTGGATTGGAGAATTCATGTGAGAATCTGTGTCTGAATTTGCCTTTTTGCCAAGGGGTGTGTTTATGGGATGTTACTGTATTGGTACAGTTAATTAGTAATGGTTACTGATATATTATTCGGTTAATTTTCCGCCAGAGTTAAGTTATTCTAAATTCCTCTTTTTTTGGGTGTATTTCAACTATAGAGTTTAAATAAATTGTGTTTGGCTTAACGTCAAGTATTTTGACCAGTCGTATTGCATCTGGAACACAGCACATTACATTTATGTTAAAAATAAGAAAATATTAAAGTCTAGGCTACCTTCTTAAAATATCTTCTCACAGGGTCTGGTCCATAACAGCTTTAATTCGGAGACTATGCTGTCTGGTCCTAGACTCTTCCATGAGAGGAAACATTCTCAGAATTTCCCCTGTCAAGCCCCTTCAGAATCCTCTATAGTCCAATAGATCACCTCTCATTCTTCTAAAATCTGCAATGAGTAGCGTGTCAATCTATCGACCCCTTGCTCAAAAGACCATCTCTCCATACCATGTATCATCCTGGTGAACCTTGTCTGAACTGTCTCCAATGAAATTAAATTTTTGCTTCAATGATGAGACCAAAATTGCTCACAGTACTCCAAACGTGGTCTCACGATCACCTTGTACAGTTGCAGGGAGATTTCCCTATTCATATGTTCCATCCCCTTTGAATTAAGGGCCAATATTCCATTAGCATTCTGTATTGTCTGCTGCACCTGGGTGCTAGCTTTCTGTGTCCCGTACACAAGTACCACCATGTCCCTTTATCTTGCAGCTTTCTGCAGTTCCTTTATTTAAATAATATTCCACTTATTTTTACTTCTCTCCCAAAATGAATATCTTCACATTTTCCCTCATTATATTGCACTGGCCACTTACATAATCTATCAAAATCTCTCTGGAGAAAAGAACCAGTTTTACAATGTTGCATATATTGAGAAAGCTCTCTCCCCTTCCCTTCCTCTGACATTTATTGAACATCCACTGGAGAGATTGGGTTTAATGAATATACAAACAAGCCTCTGAGGTAAGATGTGATCTACCTGTGGTCTAGGGAAAGATGTTGTGAAACTTGAAAGGGTTCAGAAAAGATTTACAAGGATGTTGCCAGGGTTGGAGGATTTGAGCTATAGGGAGAGGCTGAACAGGTTGGGGCTGTTTTCCCTGGAGCGTCGGAGGCTGAGGGGTGACAGTATAAAGGTTTACAAAATTATGAGGGGCATGGATAGGGTAAATAGGCAAAGTCTTTTCCCTGGGGTCGGGGAGTCCAGAACTAGAAGGCATAGGTTTAGGGTGAGAGGGGAAAGATATAAAAGTGACCTAAGGGGCAACTTTTTCACGCAGAGGGTGGTGTGTGTATGGAATGAGCTGCCAGAGGAAGTGGTGGAAGATGGTACAACTGCAACAGTTAAGAGGCATTAGGATGGGTATATGAATAGGAAGGGTTTGGAGGGATATGGGCCGGGTGCTGGCAGGTGGGATTAGATTGGGTTGGGATATCTGGTCGGCATGGACGGGTTGGACCGAAGGGTCTGTTTCCATGCTGTACATCTCTATGACTCTACGACTCTTTGTCAAATTCCACAATAATTTGCTTTTTTACACTTGGGCATGGAATGTCGACATTGTAGGCAATAAATGTTTATTGTACAGCAATGTTTATCATGATCATGAATATTGTTTAAAACTGGAGGACTGGTCTGACCAACCTGAAGAGACAAACTCACTTTAAAACATTTACTCTATCCTGGTGTAGATTATCAAATATTGACCACTATGCTAGAATTTTAAAAGATCAGGAATAAAATTGAGTACAGATGTAAAGGAGGATATTCGAATTACCATGTTTAATTCAAGTCATAAGAGATGTGGTCTCTTTTCAGAATAAAACCAAATTACAATAAAACCAAGCATATAAACTATATGTTGTTGTGATGCTGATGTCCAGTATTTATAGAAACAATAAGATTGCAAATTTGGCATGGTGGCTCAGTGGTTAGCACTGCTGCCTCACAGCACCAGGGACCCTGGTTCAATTCCGGTCTGTGTGGAGTTTGCACATTCTCCCCATATCTGCATGGGTTCCCTCTGGGTGCTCTGGTTTCCTCCCATGGTCCAAAAATGTGCAGGTTAGGTGAATTGGCCATGCTAATTTGCCCGTAGAATTAGGTGCATTAGTCAGGGGTAAATATGGGGAATAGGGTTGGGTTGGGCTGAAGGGCCTGTTTCCACATTGTATGGAATCTAATCTATTCATTTCAAATGAACTATTTGAAGGTCTATAGGTATGTATCATTTTTGGGATTTAAAAATACGAGCAGATGGAGGTTGATTACTTATGTGAAGGATTTTCTTCTTAAAATGTGTGAGTCCTTCTCAAAGAGAGATTACATCCAGCATTTGTCATAAAGCTGGTGATGGCAGACCTCTGTGGTGTCAATGGAAAGATGTTTACGTTGTTGGATTGACAAAGGGTAGGCTAAACAGCTAAGGCTTTTTGTTAGAATCTAGAATGAGCAGGTTTTTTTTAATATATTTCGGTCAGAAGGTACCAGTGTTGAGTTTAGAAGTAAGTTCAGTTTCTCCCCTAGAAGGATTCATGGCAGTTCCAGGAACTAGTCACATCTTAAGAAGGGCTTAGTTCGTGAAACTTACAAACCAACAGAGTTTGGTTAAAAATCTGCATGTTGTTAAAACTGAGAAAGTTTTAGATTTGTGCAATACTTACTTCAGCTGATCTGAAAAGACTCATCAAGTTGTCTCTATAGTCTGTGACAAAGAAACTGACAGGATTTAGTTGAGTAGGACACTAAACAGTTGTGATGAGGATGTAATTTCTCAGGACCTGAGTTTATGCAAAGGATTTGTTTTGCTGTATGATTTAAGATCATTTTAACTACCGTCACTCTTCAGAGGAAACTAGTTTGTCATTCCTTCTTCCGTGTACTATTCCCTTGATCTGTTGTTGAAGAAAATCTGAAGCCTTGTGTGAATATGTTTGTGACTAAATATGACATTAATGCATTAAACAGAAAGAAAATATGTAAACTTATTAAGCCAGATTTAATTCTGGGAATATGATTTATCCAATAGTCCCATTAGCTGTAGTGATAACAATTGAAATATTATGTGCACAATCCTTTAGTCAAAATGCTCAGGACCAGCTGGCTTTTGGAATTCAGAATTGTTCGAATTTCAGAACTAGTGACAGTTTGATGGTGACCTTTTAAAAAATCTTACCGGGGGAGACTGAGCAAAACGGGGCTTTGAGACAGAATTGATGCCTGTCAATGCTAGGCCACGCTCCCCCACATCACATCTGAGTGACATGCAGCGAGTGGGTATGGAGTTGGGTAAACTGCACGCCAAACAACCTTGTTAATCAGAAAAAAAACTTCACAAAAACACCTTCAGACTTTGGAGCTTTTCAGATTTTGGGATTTCAGATACTGTCTACTTGTACAGTCAAAACTGAACTTGAAATAATTACCCATTTGTGTTCCTGATAATAAATATACATTACAAAGTTTCACACCCTTCATGTATCACCAAATTCACTGGACACACCAATACAGGAATTCCACAAACGTTCTCTTCATCACAAGTCATGCACTTGTCTTCTGCAAATGATATGTAACACTTGGGTCTGATTGGGTGACACTTAATGTTCATTTAGGATGGGGTGGTATATGTAAACTCCAACTAGTGTTGGTCTTAGTTACGCTCATAACACAACATATTCCTTTACTAAATAAAACGTTCCAAATGTAGGCCTCACCTCTCATCCCATCTAGACCTGATTGTAATGTGAATAAAATCAAAACATCATTTCATATTCTTTGGTTTCTGATTCAGTGGTTTTCAACTCGTGTTCCTCCACAAGGTGAAAAGTTTGCAAAATGTTCGGGAAGCAGTGCCACTTTACCTGTGTGTCAAAGCTGCACCTATGCTCCACATCTCCTCTGGACTTGGGGTGTTTATTAGTGAAGATGGTGTCTGCTGACACCAGGCTCTCCTATTGATCGCACATGCTCGAAGCTCCAGAGCTGTAGACTTTCGATATCTTGCTTGTGGTGTAAAGAATGTGTATGCCATGGAATTGTTTGTCTCACTGAAGTGTACCTTGATACTGAAAAGATTGCTGTGTTATAGTCAGTCGTTCATTCATTAGAAGTTCCTTGCAGATGGGGATGACTTTCTTCAACACGCAAGGTGAGTTCGTAGGTGGCTGTATAGACCAATGTGTCTACTATAAGGCTCTGTTAAACTTGGACAGAAGGTGGTCGTGAGAAGTCCGTAGGTCTCTTTTCGCTGTTTTGGTCTGCCTTCTGTTTTTTCCTGATGGCAAGTCTCAAGGTGCTCGGTGCTTTGCAGGATGGTCCTCCTCCACTTTGGATGGTCTGTGGGAATGCCGCACTTTGCCAATGAGGCTTTGAGGGTATCCCTGTCCACCTGGGGCTCGCCTGCTTTTTTGGAGCTGGGAATACAGCACCTGCTCGGGGAGACTTGTGTCAGTTATGCAGATGATGTGCCCAGCCCCATTGCAGCCAATCAAGGGGGGATCAGTGCCTCGATGCTGGGGATGTTGGCCTGGTTGAGTAACCCGGTGTTGGTGCGGCTTTCTTCCCAGCGCATTCGCAGGGTCTTGTGCAGGCAGCGTTGGTAGTACTGCTACAGTGCCTTGAGGTCCCTGCTGTAGATACTCCACGTCTCAGAGCCATACAGGAGGGCAGGAACCACCACACCTCTGTAAACCATGAGCTTGGTGTTGAAGTTTATATTGTTGTTCTCGAACACCCTTTTCCTCGGGCAGCTGAAGGCTGCATTAGCACACTGGGGACAATGCTGGATCTCTTCACCAAGGGCTGCTTTGGCTGACAGGACACTTCAGAGGTATTGGAAGTGGTCAACGTTCTCTAAGGCCTCCCCATGGACTTTGATGATCGGAGGTTCAGTCCCCAATGCCAGGCCAGGTTGGTGGAAGATTTTCGTCTTGCAAATGCTCTCATTTGTCTCTGTAAAGGCATTGCAAGGAGTACATCCTCTGAGATTAAACGATTCAAACTCCGCTGTCTTCAAGTCAAAACCAAACTTATCCGAACCAAAATCATCGAGGCATATGATGCTTGTGTATCTGCAATCTCACAGGATGCAACGGAATGCAGAATTACTCTTTGATGCCCTCTCTGTTCGAGAAGTGTAAATGGCGATAGCTCAATAATGGCTGCCTGTAGCTGGGCATATGTTTGTGCATTATACAACAGACCGATGGCAAAAGTGAGTCTAAGGTGGAGTTTCTGTTCATATTTGATTTGAGAAATTAACAATTAAACATTTCTGGAACTCCTAAAAGTTGTTTTGAGGTAAGTTTTTGCCATTTGAAGATTGCACTTAGTGCATACCACATTCACGTAGTCAGCATAATTATATAAAACGGTCTGAAGGAATTCTTGTGGAAGAGTAGTAGTTTCCTGACTCTTAAGCCAGAAACTTGAGTTCAAGACCCACACCTACTTTAGAGGTGTGTCAGAACGCATTGAATTACGTTGATTCAAATTATCTATAAAATGGTATTAAGATGTATTTGATGACAATGGGGAATTCAACCATTGACAGGGCTAGCAAATAATGAATGTGCCGCATGCAGTTGAAAACAAGTAAGATAGGAGTGGAACATGAAATAAATATTTTCCTCACAGTGATGATGCCCAATGTTTTCAATGCACTGTTGCCTGTGAGTCGCCAGTGTAATGGACTCTTACGAAACTAATCAGATACTAGACTCATACTATGGCACAACTAAGATTGAGAGTGTACTGGAAGCCACGTTCTATGAAAGCATATAAAATTGCCCAAGGCAACTGTTGCAGATCATATTCACGAATGAAAAAAGAAACTCATCACTGTGGGCATGGTGCAATTTCAGAAACCAAACTTAGGGACATGTTCATAGATTGCCTAGACATTAACAGAGTCCAGGCCAGATTTTTGAGTAAAGGCAATAAGCTGACAGGCTACTGACGAGTTCAGGCCCATGGAAATGGGGGAAAAAGATCACTGCAGATTGAAAGGGAGTCATTTCTTGAGCTGGCAAGGGCAATTATTTAGAAATTTCAGTGCTGCTCTTGCCATCAGTAGCATCAGGATGAAATAAATTCTCCCTGAGGGGAACGGATTGGCTTAAGAAGATTTAGTTAAACTAGGCTGAGTTATTTGCAGTAGGGACCAGAATAGTTATGTCTGACATTGACAATGTACTCGAACAAAGTGGTCTTCGATAGATGATAATTAGATATTAGCATGATATTGAGCACTGTATATTGAAAAATCATGTAAACTTCACATGTTCTGTGAAGCCTTGTTCATTTCTAGACTCTGAGTTACCTGTACATTCACAAAAGACATGCCTGAGTCTGTGAGAGAAGTTACAGAAGAAATGTGCTACAATTAAAGCTCAGTAAAGTGTTTAACAATGTAAAAACTAGCTAGGTTTAAGAGTGTAGTGCAGTATTATGTCACATATAAAACTGAACAGTGTTCAAATCAAGGCTGTGTCCTATGGGGTTTAAGAGTGATTATTCCATGAATGTTTAGAGAATCATTATTAGAGGAATTTCCTTAAGAGTATGCAGAAAGAATCAATATGATGATTGGTTAAATGAGGACTGCAATGGGGCATGCCAGGATCAGCACCAGGCAGTGCCAAAAGTGAGGCAGCGAGCCAGTGAATGTACAATGGCAAAGAAAAATTCAACAGCTCAGTGGAGGAGGCCAAAAAGCATACCCAGCCTCAGTGATGGGTGAGACCAGCACATCAGGGTAAAGTATAAGGCTGAAGCATCAATCTTCAGCTAGATGTGATATGTGGACAATCCATCTCAACCTTCTGAGATCCTCAGCATTGGATATGCCAGGGTCCAGCCAATTCAATTCACTGCACATGATATCGAGAAACAGCACTGGATATGAGTCGTTCTGCTACAAAGCACGTTTCATTAACACAAATTCACTATAATGCGATTGATCATTTGAGAACACTGTTTCTATAGTGCAAACTTTTAAAGCATGTGTTGGCTATAATGCGATTCTGGCCCCAGTAGCTTAACTGGTGCTGCTATTATGCGAATTTCTTATAACACAGGATTGCATGAGAACAGAACTATCGCAATACAGCAAAACTGACTGTATTGCAAAGTACCCTGACAACACTCTGGTGCTAGTACTGATGAAGTAGCTCAAGAATTAGCAGCCAAGATGTTGCAATGCAATTACAACACTGGCATCTACATTGCAATTTGCAAAATTTCCCAGGAACGTCCCATACACAATAAACAGGACAAATCCAATGTGGCCTTTTACAACTACATTAGCCTCCTGTCAATCATCAGTATGTCACAGAAAGTGTTGCTGACAGAGTTATCAAGAAATAGTCTGCGCTGTGATTGTCAGATAGGTCCTAGAGGAATCCACTCACCAAGGATCTCACCACAGCCTTAGTCTAAACATGGAAAAAAGATCCAAAGTCATTGGGAGAAATGAGAGGAACTGCCCTTGACACCAAGATAGGATGATCACACAGTGTTCAGCACCATCCACAACTCCACCTCAGACTAATGTAGTCTGTGTTCAAATCCAGCAAGAGCTGGACAATACTCAGGCTTGGGTTCAGATTGGACAAGTACTATTCATGCCGCATAATTGCCACAAATGACCACCTTCAATTAGAGAATCTAACCATTGCCCCTTTATATTTAATAGCAAAACCAGCAGCAAATCCTTCACTGTCAACAGTCCAGACCAGAATATATACTATGATGGCTATAAGCAAAAAAACAGAAATTGCTGGAAAAGCTCAGCAGGTCTGGCAGCATCTGTGGAGAGAAATCAGAGTTAATGTTTCAGGTCCAGTGACCCTTCCTCAGAACACATGGTTTTTGATGATGGCTCGAAGAATGGTTCAGAGGCTAGGAATCCTTCAATGAAGAACTCCGTAATGTCTTTCCACCAGCTACAAGAAACAAATTAGGAATATGATGGAATACTCTTATCTGGACCAGTGCAGCTCCCACAAAACAAAAAGCTTGACACTGTCCAGGATAAGGCAGCCCATGTGACTGGCACCCCATCCAACATGTAGTGCTTCTAACACCAACACACAGTGGCAGTCAGTATGTAATCTCCACAGGAGTACCTCTGCAGAAATTCACAAAAGCACTTTGTAAAGACATGGCCTCTACCAACCTCGGAGAGTAAAGGGCAGCAGGCACATGGGAGTATCCCCACCAGCAAGTTCCACTCTAAGACAAACACCATTCAGATTTAAAGCTGTTATGGCCATTCCCTCACTGTTGCTGTGTGAACATCCCTACACTGTTAGTGATTTTTAAGAAGATTTGTAGCTCAGGTTGATGAAGGTTTGTTTGCAGACATTTCATCACCATGACTAGGTAACTAGCGGAAGAATTCCTAGAGGCCTGGCATTCTAACTGGAACTCCATCAATAAACACATTGATTTAGTCCAATCTATCTTCCCTTGAAAAAAAGAACCTGAAATGACATCACCCACCTTAAGAAACCAAGACCTAATAAATAGAGAGGCAGGACATACCGACCAGTGCTTCACCGGAGACTCACTGATGATGTTACCTAGTCATGGTGACGAAACATCTGAAAACAAATCTTCCAGCTCAGTGAGCTAACTTACATACGTCCTTACACTGTCTCACCAATAACACTGTGGATGTACCAAGCCGACAGGAATTACAGTGGTTTAAGAAGCCAGTACACCACCATATTCAAGAGCTACTGGCTAATAAATGTTTCCCTGCATCATATGTGGATAACTTTTTAAAAAAATGAAAGCAGTGGCATAAATCTATTTTGGGTATGGAAGGAGAGAGACACATTGTGAAGAGCTTGTGAAAATTTGTGAAGTGTGTATCAGAATGAGAAATGATGCAGCCAAGGTTCCTTTCAATTCATGGTCAAGCATAAGAAAAGTGGAAACAAGTTCGTGCTAAATTCTTTGAAATGGAAGGAAAGAATACCCTTGTCTATAGATATTGGAAATGCTTGAATGTTGAACAATACCCCAAATGACAAACCATTGAGGTTATGAGAAGTTGTTTTGCAAATGACAACTTGCTAAAGGTGTTAGTGTCAGATTTATGTCCACAGTTTATGTCAGAAGAGTTCATGTGACAATCGAGTCAAACTCACTCTGGGGCCACCATATTGCTCAGCACTGTATAATGCTGCTGATAGCAGTGTACAGATCCTGAACAGGTCTTGGAAGAGATATTCGCTTGATGGTGATTTCTCTGGTCCAGACCAGAAATCATATAAATGTCAATTTTGGCAAATTTCATGGGGGGTTTCTCTCCATGAGCCCTAATAGGATTTTGCAAGCTACTCTCTACAACTTTTAACTTCATCTGTGATTATTTCTGCTTCACAGAGATGACAATCTTCAATCTACAATGATCAGTGCAATGTTGATGATAGCCTGTGACTGGGTTTTGTATCCCACAGACGTGGGCAGGACAATGCTTTTCACATGCAGAGAGCTATTTTTACAGTAGACTTTAATCTGCACTGTGAAAGTACCTGATAGATACGATTTCCCCTTGTTAGACACAATTGCCCACATCAATCACAAGCAGAGCACATGTGCTCAGACACAGTATATTTAAAATGGAGATAAAGAGGGCCCTTGAGTATCAAGGAGATCAATGGTTACGGGCAGAAAGCGGGAGAACGGGATTGAGAAACGTATCGGTCTTGACTGAATGGTGGAGCAGACTCGATGGGCTGAATGGCCTAATTTCTGCTCCTATCTCTTATGGTCTTACAGTTTAACTTGGAGATGCCTACTCCTTATGGGGTCACAGCCACTTTCCATTTCGAGTGTACATTTAGGACTCACGTGAGTATAGAAGGTAACACTTGCACAGTGAGTTGTAGGCTCAGCCTGTTAATAAGGCCTCTCTGTCATCTTCTGTGTTGGGGAATGTGAATAAAATTAGTTCAAGAATGAATGCTTGTTGTGAAAGACATGGAGAGATTTTGACATGGAGAGATTTTCCTCAATGCACTATTCAACATCTACCTTGCAAATTCCAATTTCCTTCCTGCTTCACAGGTAGAATTTTCCAAATGCCCTTTGTATGAAAAATGATTCTTGATTTTCACTGCTGAATGACTGAGCTCTAATTTTGGGATCATTTCCCCTCATTCTTGATATTGCCAGAGGAAATTTGTGTCTATCAAATCCTTTTACCGTGACAAGCATTGATCAGATTATCCCTCAATCTCCTCCACAGAGGAAAGCAAGATATGTTAACACAAGCTTTATCTTTGTAGGTTAATCTCCCAAGCCCCAGCATCATAGAGTACTTCTGCACTTGTCAGCTCTCCATGGTCAATACTTCCTCCTGGAAAATAAGTGTTCAGAATCATATGCAATGCTCCATATAAGATGGAACAGAATTCTCATCCAAATTCTGGTCTATTGAGAGTCAGGGCTGCATTCAATGACTTCTTATCCATCTTTTCTGTCTTTCAATGGATTTGTTTATTAGAATCTTACATCTCCTTGCTCGTCCATGGTCTCTAGTTTCTCACCATTAAGGAAACACTTGGATTTATCTTCCTAATGTTCAAACTGGATTCTCCTAACTTCCCTGTGTTGAATGGTTTCCAACTTCTCAAAACAGAAGTGGGGAAATTTACAAGAAAACATATTTCTTTGACTTCAGTGTACAAAAGATACAGCCTAAACATTCAGATAAGAATGAAAACAAGCTAGTTCTACATATTATATAGTCCTGAATACATCTCCTGCCCCACCAGGGACCCAAACATCTTTGACCATTGCCACAGAACCAAAGATGCCCACTGGTCCATCTGCATTTCGGTAAATCAGACCATAAGGCCTTGCTTCTTCTTAAGCGTGAGGTACAGAAGGGTGTACAGTGCTGGTCTGAGGTATTGGATGGGCTCCTATGTGACCGCTAGGTGGACTGATCCATATTGAAGAACTCAGTGGCCAACATAAATTCTCTGAAAGTGGTGTCACCAGGTAGACAGTGCAGTGAGGAAGGTTTTGGCACACTGGCTTTCATCAGTCAGAGCACTGTGTATAGAAGTTATATTTTGGTTATACAGGATGTTGGTGAGGCCCAACTTGGGAGTACACTATTGTGTTCAGTTATGGTCAGCTTGCGATAGGATGTTATTAAACTGGAAAGAATGCAGAAAGAATTTACAAGGATGTTGCCAGGACTCAATGGTCTGAGTTATAGGGGAAGGTTGGACATGCTAGGATATTTTTCTTTAGCGTGTAGGAGACTGAATGGGGGTTTTTAGAAACATATATAAGATCATGAGAGGCATGGATAGGGTGAATGAACTGTCTTTGTCCCAGGGTTGGGGAACTGAGGACTAGAGGGCATCAGTTTAAGGTTAGAGGTGAAAGAATAAAAGGGAACCCGAGGGGCAACTTTTGTACACAGTGGATGGTACGATATGGAATGAGCTGCCAACGGAAGTGGTTAAGGCGGGTACATTAACAATATTTAAAAGGCATTTGGACAATTATGCGAATAGGAAAGGGTTAGAAGGATATAGAACAAGTGCAGGGAAATGGGGTTAGTGTGGACGGACATTTTGGTCGGCATGGACCAGTTTGGGCCAAAGGGCCTGTCTCTGTGCTATAGGACTCTACAGTCTATGACACTAAATGAGTATAGGTGAAAGTGAGGATTGCAGATGCTGGAAATCAGAGTCAAGTTTGGAGTGGTGGTGAAAAGCACAGCAGGTCAGGCAGCAACCAAGGAGCAGGAAAATCAACGCTTCGGGCAGGAGCCCTTCATCAGGAATGAGTGTGCCAGTTCAATCACAGAATTCATCAGTTAAGTGTGTGGAGGACTGTGTGCCAAAGAAGTTAATCCAAGTGTTCCCCAACCAGAAACCTTGGATGAACCAGAAAACTTACCCTCCACTGACGTTCAGGTCAATATGTGCAAGTCAGGTGACTCTTACCTGTACATGAAATCTAGGTATGATCCTTGCAAAATCATCAGGGATGCTAAGAGACAATACCAGGCTAAACTAAAATCCTAGACCAACTAGAAGAGCACACATCGACTGTAGTAAGGCTTACACAATATAAACAGTATACAAAACAAAGTTGAGGAGAATCATTGACAACAATACATCCCTTCCCAAGGAGTTCAATGCATTCTTTGCTTAATTCAAACAAACGCTCAGTGAAATGATGTCACCTGCACTGACTGCCTCGGGCTGTACCCACAGTCATTGTCACAGATGTCAGATTAGCCTTCTTGAGAGTGAGCCCATGGATGGAATTGCTGGCTGTACACTCAGATCCTGTACGTACCAGCTGGTGGGAGTATTTGCAGGCATCTTTAACCTCTCTGATGTGAGGTTCCCATCTGCTTCAAGAAGACTATGATCATTCCAGTGCCAAAGAAAAATCAGGCAATGTGCCTTAGTGACTACAGGTCGGTGGCTCTGACATCCATCATTAGGAAGTGCTTTGAGGAGTTAGTAATGACACACATCAACTCTAGCCTCCAAGATTGCCTTGATCCACTACAATGGGCCTACAACCTCAATACCTGCAGATACCACCTCCCTGGCCCAAGACCCATCCCTGGGGCATCTGGATAACAAGGATACTTACGTCAGATTTGTATTTATTGACTTTAGTTCCACCTTCAACACCGTAATTCTAAACAAGCTTATCTCCAAACTCTGAGGCCTAGGATTCTGCTCTCCCTTCTGCAACTGAATCCTCAACTTCCTGACACACCGACAGCCATCATTAAGGATAGGTGACAACACTTCTCCAGGATAATCCTAAACCTCGATACCCCACAAGGCTGCATACTCAGCCCCTTACTATATTCCTTGTACAACCATGACTGTGTGGCCAAATTCGGCTCTAACTCCATTTACAAGTTTGCTCACGATACTATCATGGCAGGTGCAGTCTTAAACAATGATGAGACAGAATACAGGCAAGAGCTTGGTGGTATGGGGTAAGGTCAACAATCTCTCCCTCAATGTCAGCAAAATGAGGGAGCTGGTCATGGACTTCAGGAAGTGGAGTGGAAGACATAGCCATGTATGCATCAGTGGTGCTGAGGTGGAGGTGTTCGATAGCTTCAAGCTCCTAGGAGTAAATATCACTAATAATCTGCCCTGGTCCATCCACGGCAATGCTACAGTCAAGAAAGCACACCAACATCTCTACTTCATCAGAGGGCTAAAGAAATTCGGCATGTCCCAAATAATTGCTGCCAAGTTTTATAGATGCACCCTAGAAAGCATCCTATCCAGAAGCTTGGTATGGCAACTGGTCTGCCCAGGACCACAAGAAATTACAGAGAATTTTGAACACAGCCCAGTTGATCACGGAAACCAACCTACCTTTCATTGACTGCGTCTATACTTCCTCCTGCCTTGGGGAAGCAGCCAATATAATCAAAGACCCGTCCCAACCTGATTGTATTCTCTTCCATTGGATAGAAGATACAAAAGTTTGAAAGCACACATCAACAGATTTTACCCCTGTGACTTTTGACCAGACATAACGCTTGCTCTTTCTCTGTAGCTGCACTCTGTTGTATGACCCTTATGTACTTATGCAAGGTATGATTTCCTGGATAGCATGCAAAACTGTACTTTTTATTGCATCTCAGTACATGTGACAATAAATCAAATCAAATATGCAGAGATTTATATATGCGTGTGTGTAAGTATGGAACAATTATTATTTACTTGGATTCCTTTTTTACTCCAGCAATCACTGTCCTGGAAGATCAGTGTTTAAATAACATCTCCCTTTGCAACAGTGCTCAATGCAGGCATTGCCAATGGCAATCTTCTAGCATTCCAAATTGACCATTAAGCTAATGGTGTCTTTGCACTTGACCTAATTTTGAACTGACAGTAAATTACTGCAATCAGCTGGTTAGCAGATATTGAATTGCTCCGACAATTCCTTTTCAGTCAGGATACAATGAACTTTTTATTTTGAAACACACTTCTGTATAAGATTATTGACCGTCATGGGAAATAACAGCTTTCTTCCTGTGGACCTTTCCAGGACATCTCAGAATCACATGCTCTCCATGTGCCATCTTGACCCACTTTAAAATATTGATCAGATCAATACAATAGTGTGCATTTTAAAAATAAGGCTTGATACTTAGAAATAAAATGTTACTCAATGTTTTTCAAGGGCATTTGTAAAAAGATGAATTTCCCATTGCTGTGCGTTTATCTACAGCTGTGGTACTTCAAGTCGCCATTGCAGCAAATTGATCAATACATCTGCAGCTGTCAACATCTGGAAAACGTTTTCTGCACCATATTATGATATACTTTCGGATCAAGTTTAAAGAATGAAATTTTATTTCACAGCAATTCAAACTAAAATGGAATTTGGAGCAATTTTGCTGATTGTTAAAAAGAGGTGATTTCTCTTTCTCTAGCCCTTATCCCACCTCATCTCAAACTCTATTTCAAATATAAGAACTGAAATTAATCCTGTCTGACTGCACTGAAAGAGTTCTAATATGGCCATCTTTTCTCTAAGGAATAGGAACAAAATTACAACTCATTTATTGTCAAACGTTTTTAAGGACAATGTGTTCCCATCATGTTCAAACTGTGTCATCACCTTTTCTCCGAGTGCAAGGACTCAGAGATCTTTCATGTATAATTTTATACTCGCATCCATGAGTTTGGTTTTAAGGCAGACTGTTTGAGGAAGGTAATGTCATCAGTCTTCAAACTTGCATTTCTTTGTAACACTACTTACTACTTCTTAAGACTAACTGCTACATGGCATTCAGACATGGACTGGGCTCTAATCTCACTATTACATTACTGCAAGGCTCCTCCATAAACCTGACTGCTTAATATTACTCAGTCTACACGCTCTGATGAACATGTTCCTAACATCACATGGTTTGACTTCAAACTTTTGCCGAGTTCTGTGTGTTTCTCTCCCATCTTAATTCCGCCCAAACTGTGCTATTTAGTCACAGTGAGGAACAGCTCTGTTGCATTCACAGGATTGCACCAGGGTAATAAAGCACATATACAACCTAAACTACTACCAAAATTGTTCTGAGACTTCTCTTACCATATATTAGCTTGTATTCCTGTCCTGTGTGTCTGCACACATATCCTCCATTCTTCTGACAATTCTTTAACCCTCATTTCCTCCAATGTTGGACACTGATTCAATCACTGTGCTTGTGCTCTCCACAACTTCATTCCTGAGATCCATCCAGTTAGTTCTCTCCCACTCTCATTCAAATTCCTTTCTATTCAGCTCTGTTTGACATAGCCTCCTGCTTTAATTCGCATTTTTTTTCACTTCCTCATTCCGACACAGAATCTGTTATTTTGCCCTCTAAATTCTTCCGGATATCTGAGATTTCAAACAGTTACACCTTTGGACCTAAATGCTTAGGCTTCATCAAATGTATATCTCAAAATGCACCACTTACTGCAGACTGATCTATGGTTTGATACTTTTGCTGTGACATTATGGATACTTAAGTATCCATGCACATAAATTTAGAGTTCTTACATTGATTCAGAATAGCGTGTGATACAATATTCTCCCGATGCATTACGTTTAAAACTCTTCCTGGATGTGGGTAACATTCTTGATTTCCAAAATATTTTCAGGATTCATTATTTAAAAAGTAAAAGAATGATCTGGCAGGAAGGACATTGTATGGGGAGGCAATGGCCTGTGGTATTATCACTGAACCGTTAATCCAAAAATCCAGGTAATCATAGAATCTGGATGTTGGTTTGCTCACTGAGGTAGAAGCCTCTGGATGAAGCCCTGGTGGTGTAACCCGCTTTCTATTTAGGTGTTTGGGTTTCCTTTGGATGGTGATGTCATTCTATGTTGTGATGTCATTTCCTGTTCTTTTTCTCAGGGGCTGGGAAATGGGATCCAAGTCAATGTGTTTATTGATAGAGTTTCAGTTGGAATGCCATGCTTCTAGGAATTTTCATGCGTGTATCTGTTTGGCTTGTCCTAGGATGGATGTGTTGTCCCAGTCGAAGTGATGTCCTTCCTCATCCCTATGTAAGGACAGTAGTGAGAATGGCTCATGTCTTTTTGTGGCTAGTTTTGGATGTTCATGTATCCTAGTGGCTAGTTTTCTGCCTGTTCATCCAATGTAGCGTTTGTTTCAGTTCTTGCAAGGAATTTTATAAATTACATTAGTTTTGCTTGTTGTCTGTATAGGGTCTTTCAAGTTCATTAGCTGCTGTTTTAGTGTGTTGGTGGGTTTGTGGGCTTCCATGATGCCAAGGGGTCTGAGTAGTCTGGCAGTCATTTCTGCGATGTCTTTGATGTAGGAGAGAATGGCTAGGGTTTCTGGACGTGTTTTGTCTGCTTGTTTGGATGTGTTGCTGAGAAGTCAGCAGACTGTGTTTATTGGGTACTCGTTCTTTTTTAAAGCATGATATGGATGATTTTCCTCTGCTCTTCATAGTTCCTCTGTGCTGCAGTGTGTGATGGCTCAAGACACAGAGAGTCACCTGAGGTTGGAATCAAAACTGTGTCCCTGGCGCTGTGAGGCAGCAGTGCTAACCACTGAGCTACCATGCCATCCATAAATGTTCCGGCAACCTGGGTTCAAATCCTGCTACGACAAATGGTGGAATTTGAATTCAATAAAAAAATCACAAATCCATTGTCGATTGTCATAAAAAAACTCATTTGGTTCCCTAATGTCATTTAAGAAGGGAAACTGGCCATCCTTACCTGGTCTGGCCTACACGTGACCCCCAATCCACTGCAGTATGGTTGACTCTTAACTGCCCTCTGGGCAATTAGGGATGGGCAATAAATATCCTGTGTATGAATAAAAAAACTCATTTATTCTTAGGTAGCTTCTTAGGTTTGAGGGTGACTTCCTTCTGGTGTTGTAGTCTGGAAGTGACTAAACAGCTCAGTGCAGGATCTGTGCAGCCTGCTACAGGCAGAAAAGGGGGTTTGGGCAGGATGCCAAGTTTTTGAATAATCCTTCCTGTTTGCCTTCGGCCTCTGCCTGCACCTGTTGAAGATGCCCAAAATGTTTGGCACCATTGCAGAGTCTTGGGGAAGAGATTCCCATTGGGTTGGATATTGTACTTTTCTCAGAGTGCCTTCAAGGATGTCTGTAGAGCACTTTCTCTGCCCTCCTGGTAACCTCTTGTTGTGGTGAAGCTCGGAGTAGGGATTTTATTTTGGAAGTCTTGTGTCAGGATTGCAGATGACACACCATGTTGGCCATGTTGGTCTAAGTGAGGATACTCATACTGGAGGACCCAACCTGTTAATGAAATTGCAGGATTTGGCAGAGGCATCGCTGATGATATTTCTCCAGGGATATTATATATGTCTGCTATATATTGTCTATGTCAATGATACACACAGGAGAGCTGTTAGCATTGCTGCCTTATAAACCATGAGTGTGCTGTCACATTTGAGGTCTTTATCACCAAACACTCTGTTCCTCATCAGCCAAAGGATGCTCTCGCTACCAGACATGATGAATTTAGTTGTTGACGTTTACCCTCACTTTGCCAAGTTTTGCAAAATTGATCCACCATTGTCCAGTGTCCTTGGTAGTTGGTTGGGGAGGCGATTGTGGCATGGTACAGTGGGAGCAGCCAGATAGAGAACCTTTGCCTTTTCGATGTTTAACTTAAAATCCTTCCTTCCAAATCATTATGGACCAGAACAGACCCCTTCAAAATATTTTAAGAAGGTAGCTCAGATACTAACTTTTTCTTATTTTAAAGGCAAATGTGTAACGTTGTGTTCCAGATGCAATGTGACTCATCAAGTTACACGACAATAAGCAAAGCACCTTCATTTAAACACTGTAGTTAAAATACAACCAAAGAAAGAGGAATTTAGAATAACCTAACCTTTTTGGAAAAGTTGATAGAACAATAGATTCAGTAACAATTACCAATTAACTCTTCCAATATAATAACATCCCATAAACACACCCCTTGGCAATAAAGGAAAATTCAGGCATAGACTGTCACATGTAGTTCTCCAAACCAGGAGGAAAAAAATGCTAAGGGAAAATTCAGAGACAGTAGCAGCCAGGAGACACTTGGTGAAGCATCCAAATCTGTTCAGAACCCAGTAGCTTCTGATGATACTGAAAGAAAAACCAAAACACAAAAATCTTAATTTGTGAGAGCCCGAAGTGACAGCACCATCACAATATGGCTCTGTGAGTGCACGCACAGTAAAAGGACAAGTTCCACTTGTACGTGTGTGCACACAAGTATTGCTCAATGACAGAGGTTGGTTGCTCGCGGTTCCAGATTGGAGGCGGTGCAGGTCAAACAGTTTCCTGTTCATTCTGGAGAAGCCCCATCCTAGTGAGATGTTTCACAGATATGGAATAGACTGTTGCAGTAGAGAAGATAGAGAAATGCGTTGGTGTGATGCCAGAACCTTGTATCCCAGTTCAATAATCACTGCAGTTACTTTCTCTGACCACTTAGTAACAGCTCCACAAGCAATCAATTTACATGGAGTTATCCAAAGCCAACCTAATAGAATTTTATTGAACTCACCTGAAATAACAAAGCAGACCATTGGAAAGAATTTTCAAAGAGTAATTTATTTGTTTAATACATCATTAAACAGAAAAGCCAGGGTAGTTAACTAGTTCAACTTTGAAGATGGAGAAATCTAGGTCAAGGAACACTCAAACAACATTCTATGAGCTTGTATTTCTGCTGCTACATCAGTGTTGTGAGGCAGTGTTGTATTTGTTCTAGTATAAAAGTTAAGAGAGTGTAACTTGGGAGTTCTGACTGCACTCAGAAGCTGTCTCTTTTTGGTTTCTATCCCAAAACCATTGCCGTTGTGCTTTACTTTGGAAATGTACCATTTCAACTCTATGCTGAATATTCCTTTGTCACTGATAGCAAACAGTTCTCTACAGGACTGCAGATGCTGGAAACCAGAGTCTAGATTAAAGTAGTGCTGGAAAAGCACAGCAGTTCAGGCAGCATTCGAGGAGCAGGAAAATCAACGTTTCGGGCAAAAGCCCTTCATCAGGAATAGAGGCAGAGTGCCTGCAGAGTGGACAGATAAATGAGAGGAGGATGGGGGTGGGGAGAAAGTAGCATAGAGTACAATAGGTGAGTTGCAGTGGGAGAGGGACTCCCTGAGATTCTTGTAGAGAGCGGAAGAAAACTTCTTCAAGGCAGGCATCCTTGCAAGAGGATTCGCAGTAGGGTTAAAATCAACGAGGTAAAAACAAGGACTGCAGATGCTGGAAACTCAGCTGGTTGCTTGTTACACACCTTAACTAGAAGTCAAACCTTTGTTAAAGAATACTGCAGTCCTGCAAGACCTGTGTTATGACTGGAAATCTCCACATTTCCAGTACTGTGTCTTGGTGTAGCATTTTGGAATTTGTGAGAGAAGAGTTAAGAAACCGAACAAAGCAACATTCCAAGAGATCAACACCACAGTTCCTGGCAGGATTGTTCAAAGATAGGGCATAACCAAAATGTGGGCTTGTCAATCATTCCTAACATGATCACACAGCAGTTATGACAATACTTTTCAACTGCATTAAATATGAACCGTTTAGCTCTTGATTAAAACGAGTTTAACTCTGTGTTGCCCATTCTCGTTAGTGCCACCCAGCAAGCACATCATCTTTTTAAATGGTAAATCTGATGGAGGCATTTCGGTCGTGATCCAGGAGTTAAATTTTAGCATATCCATGCGTCAAAACAAAATATGTGGGCCTGTTGTAGTTTAGATAGATCCAATAGGAAGAATAAAAAAGTTTTGTTAATGTTCTAACTTACACACATTGCTGTTCAACTACTCGCAGACCTAAGCTGGCTCCCAGCCAGGCAACATCTTGATTGTAAAATGTTCATGTTTTGAAGTCCTCCACCATGGCCCCTTCCCTCCCTCTTTCAGCAATTTCTTTTAGCTCCACAACCTTTCAAAAATAACTGCATTTACCTACTACACCCTCTGAGGTGTTGTGCTTTAGGACATTAGGCGTGATGATATCATTCGGCATAAGGAGAGATTGTGGGGTGTAGTGAAGGGTGGTGGGAGAGGGGAGGTCTGGGGTGCTAAGTTAAGAAGGCAGTGGGAGAAACACATAGAAAACTAGGCAGAAGCTGGAGTCTACCTCTGTGTGTGTTAGAACGCATGCAGAGGAACAGGTGGAGTAGTTGACTTGCATTGGGGGTAGAATTCATGTAAGTCTTGCATAAATTTAACAGTAAGGTATATCTTTGAATACCATGTATTATTGTATTTAGTCTGCTTATGTAATAAACAGCTTTAGAATGAAATCCAAGTCCGAAGACAGTTCTTGATCATACCTTCTCCTCAACCAGTGTTCAACTCAAACTCTTGCATATGGGCACAAACCCACACAAAGGACTACGCGTCCCAGTTGTAATCAATCCACTAAAATAAAACAAAGAGATGTGAATGCTGGGGGTCTGGTTCTTTTTCCAGACATGAGTATAACTCTGGGATAGGCCGATGGTCCAAACTGTGGGTGTTACTTGTTGAGCTTCCTCAAGTGAGAGCTGGACTCATTTCCTGGTTGGAGTGGAGATCACCTCTGATATAAGGTCGATGGTACAGAGAACTCAGGGTCCGAGAATATTCTCCTAGAATGGATCGGATTGAATAGATGGATCATAGAGGAATTTCCCAGACTTGTTTCTTTCACTAAATTGGGCTTTTGGCGTCTCCTGGCAGACCCTGGGGTGAAGAATATTGTGCTACACAAGGAATTTCAATTACGGGTGATGAGATTATAAACTTTACCAATATGTATTATTTGTATAGCTTGAGTCATAACTGAGACATGGCTTTAAGTGGACAGGGCCTGGGAAATGAATATTCAAGGCTATACGTGCTATCATAAGGACAGACTGACGGGCAGAGGGGGTGGGGTGGCCCTGTTGGTAAGGGATGATATTCAGTCCCTTGCGCAGGGAGACCTAGAATCAGGGGATGTAGAGTCAGTATGGATAGAGCTGAGAAATTCTAAGGGTAGAAAGACCCTCTTGGGAGTTATCTACAGGCCCCCAAACGGTAGTATGGATGTAGGGTGTAAGTTGCCTAAGGAGCTGAAATTGGCCTGTCGCAAAGATGTTACTACAGTTGTTATGGGGGATTTCAACATGCAGGTAGACTGGGAGAATCAGGATGGTATTGGACCTCAAGAAAGAGACTTTGTGGAGTGCCTCCGAGATGGATTCTTAGAACAGCTGGTGCTGGAGCCTACCAGGGAGAAGGCAATTCTGGATCTGGTGTTGTGTAATGAACCAGAATTGGTCAGGGACCTCGAAGTGAAGGAGCCATTAGGAGGTAGTGACCATCATACAATAAGCTTCAGTCTGCAATTTGAAAGGGAGAGGGTACAATCGGTAGTGACAATATTTCAGATGAATAAAGGGAACTATGGAGCTATGAAGGAGGACCTGACCAAAGTTCAATGGTGCAATACCTTAGCAGGGATGAGAATGGAGGAACAATGGCAGATATTTCTGGATATAATGCAGAAGATGCAGGATCAGTTCATTCCAAAAAGGAAGAAAGATCCAATGAGGAGGCAGGGGTGGCCGTGGCTGACGAGGGAAGTTAAGAAACATAAAGTTAAAAAAGAAGAAGTATAACATAGCAAAGATAAGTGGGAAAATGGAAGACTGGGAAGCTTTGAAAGAACAACAGAGGATTACTAAGAAGGAAATAAGCAGAGAAAAAATGAGATATGAAGGTAAACTGTCCAAAAATATAAAGGAGGATAGTAAAAGCTTTTTTAGGTATGTGAAAGGGAAAAAAATGGTTAAGACTAAACTTGGGCCCTTGAAGAAAGAAACAGGGGAATATACTATGGGGAACAAAGAAATGGCAGAAGAGTTGAATTGATACTTCAGATCTGTGTTCACTGGGGAAGACACAAGCAATCTCCCAGAGGTAACAGTGGTTGAAGGACATGAACTGAAGGGAATTTATATTTGCCAGGAATTGGTGTTGGAGAGACTGTTAGGTCTGAAGGTCTGATGGTCTACATCCCAGGGTACTGAAGGAGGTGGCTCTAGGAATTGTGGATGGTTGGTGATTATTTTCCAGAGTTCGATAGATTCAGGATCAGTTCCTGCGGATTGGAGGGTGGCTAATGTTGTACCACTTTTTAAGAAAGGAGCGAGAGAGAAAACAAGAAATTATCGACCAGTTAGTCTGACCTCAGTAGTGGGAAAGATGCTGGAGTCAATTATAAAGGATGAAATTACGACACATCTGGATAGCAGTAACAGGATAGATCACAGTTAGCATGGATTTATGAAGGGGAAATCATGCTTGACTAATCTGGAATTTTTTGAGGATGTAACTCTGAAGATGGACAAGGGAGATCCAGTAGGTGTAGTGTACCTGGACTTTCAGAAAGCCTTTGATAAAGTCCCACATAGGAGGTTAGTGAGCAAAATTAGGGCGCATGGTATTGGGGGCAAAGTGCTGACTTGGATTGAAAATTGGTTGGCTGACAGGAAACAAAGAGTAGTGATAAACGGCTCCATTTCGGAATGGCAGGCAGTGACCAGTGGGGTACCGCAGCGATCAGTGCCGGGACTGCAGCTTTTTACAATATATAAATGATATAGAAGATGGTATTAATAGTAGCATTAGCAAATTTGCTGATGATACAAAGCTGGGTGGCAGGGTGAAATGTGAGGAGGATGTTAGGCGATTACAGGGTGACCTGGACAGATTAGGTGAGTGGACAGATACATGGCAGATGCAGTTTAATGTGGATAAATGTATGGTTATCCACTTTGGTGGCAAGAACAGGAAGGCAGATTACTAACTAAATGGAGTCAAGTTAGGTAAAGGGGCAGTACAAAGAGATCTGGGTGTTCTTGTACACCAGTCAATGAAGGCAAACATGCAGGTACAGCAGGTAGTGAAGAAAGCTAATAGCATGCTGGCCTTCATAACAAGAGGGATTGAGTATGGAAGCAAAGAGATTCTTCTGCAGCTGTACAGGGCCCTGGTGAGACCGCACCTGGAATATTGTGTGCAGTTCTGGTCTCCAAATTTGAGGAAAGGCATTCTGGCTATTGAGGGAGTTCAGCTTAGGATCACGAGGTCAATTCCTGGAATAGCGGGACTATCTTATGTTGAAAGACTGGAGCAACTGGGCTTGTATACCCTTGAGTTTAGAAGACTGAGAGAGGATCTGATTGAGATGTATAAGATTATTAAAGGATTGGACACTCTGGAGGCAGGAAACATGTTGTCCCGAACCAGAGGACACAACTTAAAAATAAGGGGTAGGCCATTTAGGACAGAGGTGAGGAGAAACGTCTTCACCCAGAGAGTGGCGGGTATGTGGAATGCTCTGCCCCAAAGGGCAGTGGAGGCCCAGTCTCTGGATTCATTTAAGAGAGAGTTGGATAGAGCTCTCAAGGATATTGGGATCAAGGGTTATGGAGATAAGGCAGGAACAGGTCACTGATTGAGGATGGTCAGCCATGATCATAATGAATGGTGGTGCAGGCTCGAAGGGCAGAATGGCCTACTCCTGCACCTACTGTCTATTGATACCCAACAATGCAGTCTGTTGAATTCTACAATTGTGCAGGGTGAGTGGAAGGATATGTGAAAGGACGTATTTCTGGAACATTTTTCATACACCAAAACATGACATTCTTTCAAGCACTTAAAAAATAATGTGAATGTTCAGCCATAGATGTAGCACCATTCAGGCTAGCTCCTCACAGTCAGCTATAACACTCATCCAAGCTTATCAATCTTACACAAAGACTGGTCAATGGATGGAAGTTATATTTATTTGAGTATTTGGTGCAGGATGGTTCAGAAACTATTGTCACGTGATACTATCATGTACACTTCTTCCACTACAGACTGAGAACAGGGGATCATCACATGTTCTACATCCTGGTACTTGCTCAGTGTTCTGACACAAAGATAGACAGCCAAATCAAATCAGCCTCCCTACCTGTGTATTCACAACAGAGTAAAACTCACACCCTCAAAGACTCTCAAAATTCACCCCAATGGTTCCCAAACAGACTATTTTGAATGATTGATCCCAGATTCTGCATCAATTCTTGTCACCAGTATGCAGCTTAAATGAAGGATTTAGCAATTCATGAATAAAATGGTAATGTTGGCAAAGCAAAATTAGACAACAATGTAATCTAGTTTACGTTTATGTTCAAATCCAGTAAGTTTTGTTTTCAACCCCATTCACACAAAAGACAGACAGACAAATAAAGTTAAAGGAGAAATAATAAAAAATAACAAAACTGGCCAGATTACACAAGGTTTTTTGTAATGTGTTGTTCCACAAGCATAAATCATAGTTTCACGTCACATCACAGTTTCTTGGTTGATTTTCATTAGGGTTGACGAAAATCAGATGTTGATCAGGGTTACCTTTAAACACTTACAAGGATTTTGCCGGGGTTTGAGGGTTTGAGCTAAAGGGAGAGGCTGAACAGGCTGGGGCTGTTTTCCCTGGAGCGTCGGAGGCTGAGGGGTGATCTTATTGAGGTTTATAAAACCATGAAGGACATGGATAGGATAAATAGACAAAGTCTTTTCCCCAGGGTGGGGGAGTCCAGAACTAGAGGGCATAGGTTTAGGGTGGGAGGGGAAAACTTTAAAAGGGGCAACTTTTTCACACAGAGCGTGGTGCCCGAATGGAATGAGCTGCCAGAGGAAGTAGTAGATGCTGGTATAATTGTGACATTTAAAAGGCATTTGGATGGGTATATGAGTAGGAAAGGGTGAGGGAGATATGGGCCAAGTGCTGGCAAATGGAACTAGATTAATTGAGAAAATCTGGTTGGCATGGACGAGTTGGACCTAAGGGTCTGTTTCTGTGCTGTACATCTTTATGACTCTGACTCAGACTGGGGGGTGGCATGGTGGCTCAGCGGTTAGCACCTTTGTCTCACAGCACCAGGGACCCGGGTTCAATTTCAGCCTTGGGAGACTGTCTGTGTGGAGTTTGCACATTCTGCCCGTGTCTGTGTGGGTTTGCTCTGGTTGCTTCCCACAGTCCAAAGATGTGCAGGTTAGGTGAATTGGCCATACTAAATTTCCCATAGTGTTCAGGGATGTGTAAGTTAGGTGCATTACACAGGGGTAAATTTCGAGTAATAGGGTGGAGGAATGGGTCTGGGTGGGTTATTCTTCAGAGGGGTAGTGTGGATTTGTTGGGCCGAAGAACCTGTTTCCACGCTGTGGGGATTCTATTTTTTAAAATGCTTAATGTTTCTGTTACAGTGGGCGGCACGGTGGCACAGTGGTTAGCACTGCTGCCTCACAGCGCCAGAGACCCGGGTTCAATTCCCGCCTCAGGCGACTGACTGTGTGGAGTTTGCACGTTCTCCCTGTGTCTGTGTGGGTTTCCTCTGGGTGCTCCGGTTTCCTCCCACAATTCAAAGATGTGCAGGTCAGGTAAATTGGCTACGCTAAATTGCCCGTAGTGTTAGGTAAGGGGTAAATGTAGGGGTATGGGTGGGTTGTGCTTCGGCGGGTCGGTGTGGACTTGTTGGGCCAAACGGCCTGTTTCCACACTGTAATGTAATGTAATCTAATCTAATCTAAAAAAGCCAGTAACACTTCGTGATGAATTTCTATTCTCTGAACTTTCAATAGCTGATAATGAGAGGTTAGGTCAGGAACTTTCAAATCTTCATACTGTAGCCAAACGCCTTTGCACAGCCCTGTCAGACTGACTGTCTCCTCCATGAGGTCTCTGTTACCATTCAACATCACTATATGCTGGACCATATGGTCTTTCTCAGACTTGCTTGGACCAACTCCCAGGTACAGACCTCATTAATGGCCAATATCTGCTGTCTGTTTAAACATACAGCTTGACCCCCAGTGTCAAAGTGTCTGCAGAGCCTTTTTGCTCGAGATTCAACCTGCAATTAAGTTCTAGGCCTGGCTTCACAAACAAACAATAGCTTGTCTGTTCTCTCTTCTTTCTTTGTTAACACACGCTACTGTCCAAAGGTCATTTTCAGCTCACAGTTTTCAGTTCAGAGCTCCAACCAAAACTGATAAAAGAATAAAATTGAAAAATGGAAAATCAGTGAGGGTTTTACATAAGATGCAAATTCTTCTTAAAGTGATATGATAATAATGTAAAATTGTACAGCAAATATCACAAATGTAATATAGCAACTTGCATTATGTGATCTTAGTTAAACTAACTGAAGCAAACTGTGCAGTTCCCTAATTCAAATGTTTTTACACCTACTTTAAGTATCACAGTTTCATCTATTTCTCTAAATTAAAATTTAGTGAAAAATGCAACTATTTTTTCCAACAGAGCTGAACTACAATAATAACTACTTGGACCATCTTCTATGTTTATACATCAAAAAAAATCAATAGGAAGAGATTAATCTTTCTGCAACAATTATTTCTGAAACAGTACTTAGCTTAATAAAAGGTTCAGTTTTACCCGGGGAGGAGGGGCGGGGGTCCAGATACTTAATCAGAACCTCCATCTCAACTTGAAAAATCACACTGGTTCTCCAGGATTTGCTAATCTTTTAGTTACTTTTATAAAGAGCTTTTAATTGTCATCGCCTTTTCACTGATGGAAAGCAGGAGGGAAGAGAAAGGCAAGGAAAACAGCAAGGTCTGACCTGCTCCTCAGTATCAGGTACTGTTGACAACTATTCAAATGAAATCTGGGTTTTGCCAATGTATGTTTGGCAAGCACTGGAGCGTTAAAAATACTACATATCTACTGAAATACTTTCTGAATACTTTATACCATAAGTAATTTACACACTGCAAATAGCGATGTGATAATGACCAATCATTAGGAGCAGGTAGAAATGGGGGGGAGCCTGAATGACAAACAGATCAGTCATAATCTTATTGAAAGGAGATGTAGGCTTTAGGGGCCTACTTATGCTCCTAATTTCTGATCTTTTCTGTAATGCTGTTTGAGGAATAATTATTGGCAGGACACTGGAAAAAAAGCTTCACTGTTCTTCTTCAGAATAGTGTTACGGAATCTTTTTCTTACAACTGATGGGGAAACAAAGCATCAGAGCACTTAACATCACATCCAAATAGTAGCAATGTGGTCCTGAGGGAGTGCTAACCTTCATTTTTGTGTTCGAGTATTGGAAGGGGATGAGAATCCAAAACTTATGATTTCAGAAGCGCACTTCCAGTTGGACCACATTTGATCATTATACCATGCAGTGTGAAGGGTTAACTATACCGACAGCTTTAATGATAATGACTGAGCATGTACATAGGACCTTTGCTTTAATGGTGTCAGATTACATGGACCTGGGATTTGAGTGTGTCTGCTCCCACATAGGTCTTTACCTCCCACATAGGTCTCTACCTCCCACATAGGTCTTGAACGTAACAGTCACTGATGTTCATTGGTCTGGTTTCAGACCACTTTCTGTCAACAATTCAAACATGATCATGCACTGTGGTGACCAGACCCACAGAACTGAAGGCCATCTCTGCAATCCAACCACAGGGCAAGGGCAGAGGGGGGAAAGCCTGAAGGGAACTCCAGCAGTCAGTGGAGTCAGTCGATTTCAAGGCTAACCCAGCCACTGGACTGGTTCCAGCAACTGACACAGTAGGAGAAAGGGATTTAGAGAGCATTGAATTCAATCCTAACTGACCCTAGAGGTTCCTGGACTGCTAAGGGGCCCCAGACAAGATGAGCTAAGGATGGAACCAACCGCGAGAATGTAGAATCAAAGCATGCCAACGCAGCAACGGTAAGGTGCGTGGCACAGCTGCCAACCAGGATCTCATAAACTGCCAGTGAAAATGCTCAAACTGTCTCACACACCCTGCTGAAAATTATTAATGCAGCAATGGTTCTTGCTTTCCATTAGTTACAAAATTACAAATTCCTGTTAACCACAGTGAAGACAGTCCAACATAACCAGATATTTCTGTTGGGGTAATGGAAGACAATGATTGTCAATGCCGGACTGCTAAAAGATAAAGTAGTTACAGTCTCCGAGGACTCACAGGGCTGATGTCTTATTAGAGAGAGACGACTGGTGGTGGATTTAACCTGAGGATGACCTCATACTGACCTTAGTATGCTGAGTTTTGCAATGACATTACATTGCATTGCAAAACCAGCTGTCCAGGCTACTGAACTAAATGAACCCCTCAGCACAGTCAATGGGCATCACACACATTTCACATTGAACACAGAATGGTGACTGCCAGATGGCCTTCAGTGGCTAGGAAAGATTTAACCTGCAGCCTACATCTTTCAGTATTCTGCGTCCAGATGGAACTAACCCCAAGGTTAATGGCCAGTTTTAGGTCACATTAAGGCACAAAGAAAAAAAAGTGAAAACACTACTATTCATAATAAGCCATGTTCGTTGCTAGTTCAGAAAAGCAAGAGGCAGCAGTCCTGAAGGAACTGACAGTGGAGTTTAAACAATAAATTCCGAAACTCCCCAAAAGACCTGGAGAAAGTAAACACTGTGTCCAACTTCAAACTGAAAATAGATGCCAAACCCACCTTGCCTGTTCATACTGAGGGACGTCTCCTGCCCATTTCAAACAAGGGCACAAACAGACAGGGCATTGTATGAACTGATGCCAGCTTTTAAACTGAATGGATACATTATAAGTTTCATTGACTGACTTAAGTTTGAACAAGGCAGGGCAATGACAGATACTTTAAATGGCATCTTTAGATAAGAGTTTTGATAAACCTGCAAGCAGAACCACCTCCATTAAGCTGGATGCAGACAGGCTTTTGGCAACTTCCTCTAGATAAGGAGTTCCAATTACTAACCACTTTCATATCATTCTGCTGGACACGATTGTTTTAATTGGCGATGACACACTAGTCTGGTTGGTCATGTATAGTTCAGAATGGACCTCCAGTGTTCCCAGCACATTCATTTCCAAGTATTAATGGATTTCATTCTCACTGGGATGCCATTTGAATGATATTCTTATCCATTAGCACGAAATTCCCAACATATTGATAGGGTATGCTGAGTTTTGAACATTTCCAGGATACTTGGTTGAAACTCAATGATAAGGGTGAAGTGTCAATGCCAAGGGGAAAAAAAACCTTTGGGTCACGTTGTCCAGGCAACAGTGATCTTGGCCAACCCACTGAAACACATGCCACAGGGCAGCACAGTGGCTCAGTGGTTAGCACTGCTGCCTCACAGTGCCAGGGACAAGGGGTTTGATTCCAGCCTCAGGTGACTACGTGCATGGAGTTTGCACATTTTCACTGTGTCTGCTTGGGTTTCCTCTGGGTGCTCCAATTTCCTCCCAAACTTCAAAGATGTGCAAGTTAGGTGAATTGGCCATGCTAAATTGCTCATTGTATTCAGGGATGTGAGGTGCATTAGGGGAAATAGGGTAGGGGAATGGGTCTGGGTGGGATACTCTTCGGAGGGTCAGTGGGGACTTGTTGGGCCAAATGGCCTGTTTCCACACTGTGAGGATTCTATGAAGATAAATTTTCACCAACCAGCAATATTATAGAAATTCAACTGTTTCTGAAAATGATGAAGCTGGTGCAAAAATTCTAACCTTGGGTCATCAAACTAAACTTTATAGGAAGACTGTGAAAGCATTGGAGAGCGTGTAGAAGCGATTTACAAAAATACTTCCAGGGATGATGGATTTCAGTTATGAAGATAGATCAAGAGAAGTTGGGACTGTTCTCCTTGGAGAAAAGGCAGCTAAGAGGAAACCTGTCAGAGGTTTTCAAAATCATGAGTGGGCTGAATCTTGGAGGAACTGTTGGGCGAGGTTCACAGCACAGAATCAGATAAGTTAATCGTTGTTTTAAGTCTGTCCAAGAGAAAGGCTGCACTAGTGAGTATAGTGGATTCCTTCTTGATTATATGTTTGTGGAGGTAAGTCTCTTGATTAAACTTAAAACATAAGCCATAGCTATTAATTTAGCCTGGGGCAGTGTTTGTAGAGGAATAAGACGGTGTTATTTTCTGGGTCTGTAGATTGTGAAGGAGCAAAAATGGCCTTTGCAGTCATATGTAGGTGAGAAACGATGCTCACTCACTTCAATAATTTCAGTCCGAGACAAGATCTGTAGCAATCAGTATGTTTATTATATGTTTGCAAGCGTAGTGCCTGAAGTAAGGCACCCAGAGTTTAGCAAGTACATATCTTATATAGGATTCACTACTCCCAACCCGGTGCCCATTACTATAGTTTATCTCTTGCCATATCCGGCCTTATGCATAACAAAGTACAAGTTTTACTTGGCCATTTCACACATCCTGCTGTGATCCATTGTTGGGTATATCCTCCTTCACTACTATCTACTTCCCCCACTTGTGACATTTCCTCCCTTTCCCCAACCATATTGATCCTTATGACCTTTTAATTGGGGTTTGTTTTTTTGTTTTTGCAGAAGTGCTTATAACTACTGTTGTACAAGCATATCTGGTTTAACCTACATCCTCACAGCACCTTATCTATTTGTCTGTAACATCTACCATTGTTTGCAGGCACGTTTCATTCTTGTCTGCACATTTTAGCTAATACAAAAACAATTATATATTTCCTTCACATAGTTTTCATTCTTGTTGACTCAGCTCTTGATTGAAACAATTATACACTGGTGTGAGTGCATTTACCTTGCATAAGTAATTATGATTGCAGAAGTAACACTACTTTACCTATATCCCACATGTACTTCTTGTCAGATGTGGGAGTTTAAAGAGAGTTTAAGGGTTACTGCGGATTATATCTGCCATAAATGCTGTTGGATGCGAATCTTATCAGATCGAGTGGATCGGTTGGAGAGACAGTTAGAAGTGATGAGGAATTTGCAACAGCAACAGTATGTGATGGATGGCAGTTATAGGAAGGGGGGAAAGTCACAGATACAGTCACATAGATGGGTTAACTCCAGGAAAGGTAACAGAGGTAGGCAGCTAGAGCAGGAGTCTTTTGTGGATATACCCATTTCAAACAGGTATGCTGTTTTGGAAAATTTGGGGGGTGATGGATTCTCAGGGGAATGTAGCACGAACAGCCAAGTTTCTGGTATTGAGACTGGCTCTAATGCAACAAGGGGTACGTTGGCTTCCAAGAGATCAATTGTGTTAGGGGATTCTGTAGTCAGAGGTACAGACAGACGTTTCTGTGGCCAGCAGAGAAAACACAGAATGGTGTGTTGTTTCCCTGGTGCCAGGATCAAAGATGTCTCAGAGAGGGTGCAGAATGTTCTCACAGGGGAGAGGGGCCAGCAAGAGGTCATTGTCCACATTGGAACCAACGATATAGGAAGGGAAAAGGTTGAGATTCTGAAGGGAGATTACAGAGAGTTAAGCAGAAATTTAAAAAGGAGGTCCTCAAGGGTAGTAATATCTGGATTACTCCCAGTGCTATGAGCTAGTGAGGGCAGGAATAAGAGGATAGAGCAGATGAATGAATGGCTGAGGAGCTGGTGTATGGGAGAAGGATTCACATTTTTGGATCATTGGAATCTCTTTTGGGGTAGAAATGACCTGTACAAGAAGGACGGATTGCACCTAAATTGGAAGGGGACTAATATACTGGCAGGGAAATTTGCTAGAGCTGCTTGGGAGGATTTAAACGGGCAAGGTGGGGGTGGGGGACCCAGGGAGATCGATCTGAGACAGGTACAGCTGAGAACAGAAGTCAGTCAAACAGTCAGGGCAGGCAAGGACAAAGTAGGACTAATGAATTAAACTGCATTTATTTCAATGCAAGGGGCCGAACAGGGAAGGCAGATGAACTCAGGGCATGGTTAGGAACATGGGACTGGGATATCATAGCAATTACAGAAACATGGCTCAGGGATGGGAAGGACTGGCAGCTTAATGTTCCAGGATACAAATGCTACAGGAAGGCTAGAAAGGGAGGCAAGAGAGGAGGGGGAAGTGTCTTTTTTGATAAGGGATAGCATTACAGCTGTGCTGAGGGAAGATATTCCCGGAAATACATCCAGGGAAGTTATTTGGGTGGAACTGAGAAATAAGAAAGGGATGATCACCTTATTGGGATTGTATTATAGACCCCCCCAATAGTCAGAGGGAAATTGAGAAATAAACTTGTAAGGAGATCTCAGCTATCTGTAAGAATAATATGATGGTTATGGTAGGGGATTTTAACTTTCCAAACATCGACTGGGACTGCCATAGTGTTAAAGGTTTAGATGGAGAGGAATTTGTTAAGTGTGTACAAGACAATTTTCTGATTCAGTATGTGGATGTACCTACTAGAGAAGGTGGAAAACTTGACCTACTCTTGGGAAATAAGGCAGGGCAGGTGACTAAGGTGTCAGTGGGGGAGCACTTTGGGGCCAGCGACCATAATTCTATTAGTTTTAAAATAGTGATGAAAAAGGATAGACCAGATCTAAAAGTTGAAGTTCTAAATTGGAGAAAGGCCAATTTTGACGGTATTAGGCAAGAACTTTCGAAAGCTGATTGGAGGTAGATGTTCGCAGGTAAAGGGATGGGTGGAAAATGGGAAGCCTTCAGAAATGAGATAACAAGAATCCAGAGACAGTATATTCCTGCCAGGGTGAAAGGGAAGGCTGGTAGGTATAGGGAATGCTGGATGACTAAAGAAATTGAGGGTTTGGTTAAGAAAAAGAAGGAAGCATATGTCAGGTACAGACAGGATAGATTGAGTGAATCCTTAGAGTATAAAGAAAGTAGGAGTATACTTAAGAGGCAAATCAGGAGGGCAAAACGGGGACATGAGATAGCTTTGGCAAATAGAATTAAGGAGAATCCAAAGGGTTTTTACAAATATATCAAGGACAAAAGGGTAACTAAGGAGAGAATAGGGCTCGTGCTCCCGTGAGGAGGTTGAGCAATTCATTAACTTTACCAACACATTCCACCCTGACCTTAAATTTACCTGGACCATCTCTGACACCTCCCTCCCCTTCCTGGACTCTCCATCTCCATTAATGATGACCGACTTGACACTGACATTTTTTACAAACCCACTGACTCCCACAGCTACCTGGATTACACCTCTTCCCACCCTACCTCCTGCAAAAATGCCATCCCATATTCTCAATTCCTCTGCCTCTGCCATATCTGCTCCCAGGAGGACCAGTTCCACCACAGAACACACCAGATGGCCTCCTTCTTTAGAGACCGCAATTTCCCTTCCCACGTGGTTAAAGATGCCATCCAATTCATCTCATCCACATCCCGCACCTCCGCCCTCAGACCCCACCCCTCCAACCGTAACAAGGACAGAACGCCCCTGGTGCTCACCTTCCACCCTACAAACCTTCGCATAAACCAAATCATCCGCCGACATTTCCGCCACCTCCAAAAATACCCCACCACCAGGGATATATTTCCCTCCCCACCCCTTTCCGCCTTCCGTAAAGACCGTTCCCTCCATGACTACCTGGTCAGGTCCTCGGCCCCAAACAACCCACCCTCCCATCCTGGCACCTTCCCCTGCCACCGCAGGAATTGCAAAACCTGCGCCCACACCTTCTCTCTCACCTCTATCCAAGGCCCTAAAGGAGCCTTCCACATCCATCAAAGTTTTATCTGCACATCCACCAATATCATTTATTGTATCCATTGCTCCCAATGCAGTCTCCTCTACACTGGGGAGACTGGGCGCCTCCTAGCAGAGCGCTTTAGGGAACATCTCCGGGACACCTTCACAAATTAACCATACCGCCCCGTGACCCAACATTTCAACTCCCCTTCCCACTCTACCGAGGACATGGAAGTCCTGGGCCTCCTTCACCGCCGCTCCCTCACCACCAGAGACCTGGAGGAAGAACGCCTCATCTTCCGCCTCGGAACACTTCAACCCCAGGGCATCAATGTGGACTTCAACAGTTTCCTCATTTCCCCTTCCCCCACTTCACCCCAGTTCCAAACTTCCAGCTCAGCACTGTCCCCATGACTTGTCCTACCTGCCTATCTTCCTTTCCACCTTTCCACTCCACCCTCCCCCCACCCCGGACCTATCACCTTCATCCCCTTCCCCACTCACCTATTGTACTCTATGCTACTTTGTCCCTGTCCCCATCCTCCTCTCCTTTATCTCTCCACCCTTCAGGCTCTCTGCCTCTATTCCTGATGAAGGGCTTTTGCCCGAAATGTCGATTTACCTGCTCCTCAGATGCTGCTGAACTGCTGTGCTTTTCCAGCACCACTCTAATCTAGACTCTGGTTTCCAGCATCTGCAGTCATTATTTTTACCTAGAGAATAGGGCCCCTCAAAGATTAGCAAGGCAGCCTTTGTGTGGAGCCTTTGTGGGAGAGATACTAAATGAATATTTTGCATCAGTATTTACTGTGAAAAAGGATATGGAAGATATAGACTGTAGGGAAATAGATGATGACATCTAGCAAAATGTCCTGATTACAGAGGAAGAAGTGCTGGATGTCTTGAAACAGTTAAAGGTGGATAAATCCCCAGGACCTGATCAGGTGTACCCGGGAACTCTGTGGGAAGCTAGAGAAGTGATTGCTGGGCCTTTTGCTGAGATATTTGTATCATCGATAGTCACAGGTGAGGTGCCGGAAGACTGGAGGTTGGCAAATGTGGTGCCATTGTTCAAGAAGGGCGGTAAAGACAAGCCAGGGAACTATAGACCGGTGAGCCTGACATCGGTGGTGGGCAAGTTGTTGGAGGGAATCCTGAGGGACAGGATGTACATGTATTTGGAAAGGCAAGGACTGATTAGGGATAATCAACATGGCTTTGTGCATGGGAAATCATGTCTCACAAACTTGATTGAGTTTTTTGAAGAAATAACAAAGAGGATTGATGAGGGCAGAGCAGTAGATGTGAACTATGTGGATTTCAGTAAGGCGTTCGACAAGGTTCCCATGGGAGACTGATTAGCAAGGTTAGATCTCATAGAATACAGGGAGAACTAGCCATTTGGATACAGAACTGGCTCAAAGGTAGAAGACAAAGGGTGGTGGTGGAGGGTTGTTTTTCAGACTGGAGGCCTGTGACCAGTGGAGTGCCACAAGGATCGGTGCTGGGCCCTCTTCTTTTTGTCATTTACATAAATGATTTGGATGCAAGCATAAGAGGTACAGTTAGTAAGTTTGCAGATGACACCAAAATTGGAGGTGTAGTGGACAACAAAGAGGGTTACCTCAGATTACAACAGGATCTGGACCAGATAGGCCAATGGGCTGAGAAGTGGCAGATGGGGTTTAATTCAGATAAATGTGAGGTGCTGCATTTTGGGAAAGCAAATCTTAGCAGGACTTATACACTTAATGGTAAGGTCCTCGGGAGCGTTGCTGAACAAAGAGATCTTGGAGTGCAAGTTCATAGCTCCTTGAAAGTGGAGTTGCAGGTAGATAGGATAGTGAAGAAGGCATTTGGTATGCTTTCCTTTATTGGTCAGAGTATTGAGTACAGGAGTTGGGAGGTCATGTTGTGGCTGTACAGGATAATGGTTAGGCAACTGTTGGAATATTGCATGCAATTCTGGTCTCCTTCCTATCAGAAAGATGTTGCGAAACTTGAAAGGGTTCAGGAAAGATGAATAAGGATGTTGCCAGGGTTGGAGGATCTGAGCTACAGGCAGAGGATGAACAGGCTGGGGCTGTTTTCCCTGGAGTGTCGGAGGCTGAGGGGTGACCTTGTAGAGGTTTATAAAATTATGAGGGGCGTGGATAGGATAAATAGGCAAAGTCTATTCCCTGGTGTCGGGGAGTCCAGAACTAGAGGGCATAGGTTTAGGGTGAGAGGGGAAAGATATAAAAGAGACCTAAGGGACAACTTTTTCACGCAGAGGGTAGTACGTGTATGGAATGAGCTGCCAGAGGATGTGGTGGAGGCTGGTACAATTGCAACATTTAAGAGGCATTTAGATGGGTATATGAATAGGAAGGGTTTAGAGGGATATGGGCCGGGTGCTGGCAGGTGGGACTAGATTGGGTTGGGATATCTGGTCGGCATAATGGGTTAGGCCAAAGGGTCTGTTTCCATGCTGTACATCTCTATGACCCTATGAATCAAGTACAGTAGCGCCTCGACATACGAACGACCCGTTCACGAACAAATCGGTTTACGAACAGGACTGTACATAAAAGTTTTCAACGTACGTACGAAATTCAAGGTACGAACGCAAAAAGCCTATGTGCGACCACGTGGTTTCATTGTTCTGCTTTGCTATGCGCTTGTTGAACGCAAAAGCTCTCAGGCCCTGCGTGATCTCATTCAGTTCGTCTTTGGTGCATGCACTGTGAACAGCCGTCCAAGCATTCTTACGCTATCCGAACAATGGGAAAAATTGATTCAGTTCACGAACTTTTCGGTTCGCGAACCGGGTCCCGGAACGGATTAAGTTCGTAAGTCGAGGCATTACTGTAAATAGTGAGAAACGGTCGCTTCTGGGAAAAAGGAACAAGAGTGCATAGACTTAAAGCGATCTGCAAAGTAGCCAAATGAAGTAAGGACAAATATTTTCACCTGGCAAGTAGCTAGAGTCTGGAATAGATTACCTGGAAGTGTGAAGGAGGCATATTCAATGGAGGTATTCAAGAGGGTATTGGATGGTTATTTGGATAAATTAATGTACAAGGGTATGGGGCAAAAGCAGGAGAATGGCACAGGCTAATGGAACAAATTACTTCCCTCTCCACCATGACAATTCTGTGATTCTGTCAAATGACCCTCTGAGGGTAACTGTTGAAGCAATCTCTGATATGGTGTTGGACTGAGCATCAACAGTACTCCTTTCACTGACTCAAACACCACTTAATTTCGTTTGAAGACCTGACAAATTATCTTACTGACCAACCCAACAATAAGAGTGGCACAGTCACTCGGGTGTTTCCTTTCTTCTTGGTGGTGGAAATTGAATAAAGATTTGTGCACCTTGTGTCTTACACTGTGTCTCACACCTGCACACACACAAAATGGTGCTGGGGAAAATATAAGCACTACTGCAGTTAGGTGGTAGTGCAGGGGTAATAGAGTAGAACAGGAAGATTCTGTGGTTTTGTGGAGACTGTGGACCATGTATATTGGGTGTGGGCACTAACACTACCTTTTTGATTTTCTTAAAAACCTTCTTCTTCAAAAAAAGAGTGGCACAGTAGCTCAATGGTTAGCACTGTTGCCTCTCAATGGAGGGAACCAAGGTTTGACCTTAACCTCAGGTGACTGTCTGTGTGGAGTTTGCACATTCTCCCTGTGTCTGCGTGGGTTTCTCCCAGGTGCTCTGGTTTCCTCTCACAGTCCAAAGTTGTGCAGGTTAGGTGGATTGGCTGTGCTAAGTTGCCCATTGTGTCTATGGATACATGGGTTAGATCGATTAGCTATGGGAAATGCAGGGTTAGAGTAGGAGCATGGGTTTGGGAGGGATGGCCTTCAGAGGGTCGGTACAGGCTTGATGGGCTGAATAGCCTGCTTCTGCAGTGGATGATTTGTCCACAGGTCTGGAAGTGGTCTTATTTAGAGTCAACACTATGAGGTCGGGCTCCGACTAATACAGGACAAATACTGGCCATGCTGAAAAAGGTAGGCTTGACTCATCTTGGCCATGCAAGAAATTCTCCAACTACGCCTTCGGCCTTTTGGTTAAAGTTGAAACTGACCACAGGCGATTAGTGACCTGATTGAGGTGCAAGGATCGTAAAAAGGTACTGCCTCAGAATTGAAATGTTTTGATTGTAACTGAAGCATTATGACAGAGTTATAGACTATGTACAAGGGAAACATCAGACAGCTGCTGACACTCCATCCAAGCACACAACGACCACCCAAAGAAGTCAAATGAGAAACCTGTTCATGATATTGAATAATTTGCAGGCTTTACCACTCAGTATTCATCAGCCACAGTAAAGAAGGGCAGGAATTTCATAAGGTTGAATTACTTGGGGAGAAGTGTCTGGAAATTTGCCCATTGTGTTTTGGTGACTGTCCAGGAGTGTGCCCAGTAACCTATCCAGCAGCCCTACTCCAGTGATGTCAAGTTGGTCTTATTCAATTTTTGGTCTATTGTCAGACGCTAGTGTGTCTCTCTCTGGACACTGGGGACAGCTGGAGATTTCCAAGTGTTGAGCCAGGGCTAGTCCTGGGGCCAGGGATCTCGTGTTCCCTTGAGGATACGATCTCCAACACAGTCACAGCTGCCCAATGTTCCCTTAGCTGTGTAATTGCACCTCAAAAGCTTTTTGAAGACAATATTTTTTGCCAATGGAGTGAAAGATGTAGTTAGCTCTGACAATGAGGAATGGTTTGCTATTAAATGCTTCACAATCCTTTGTATCCTTATGTGGACTTGTCCACATGACAAGCTTGCCAAAGTACCCATAATTCAGTGAAGCTGAAAGCAGAGTTAAATGCCAAAAAATGCTAGAGATACGATGAATATCTTTATTTTAGCCCAATCTGAAGATTGCTTCACTGCATTGCAGACTGCCTTCACCCTAAGCCAGCAAACTGACCTCCTTCCCATTCATCTCCACTACTGCTAAATGTCACAACACAGGGCTATGAACAAGCACAAGAGGAAGAAGGATGTTATAGTCCAATAGAGACATAGGGTTCATGAACTGCCCTTATTGAAAGAAGGAACCCAGGTGTGGCTCAGGGTTTAGCAGGCAATGTACTTTGAGGCTCCAACCACTGAGATCATACCTTGTCCAAACACCAAATGGCACTGTATGAAGAAAAAGGAATACCCTGATTTCATTCATACAGCCAGTGCATCCTCAGAACAAAACCGTGAATCTGAAGTCACTAATAGTAAAAACAGAGGATGGAGACCACGAGAGAATGAATTTGTAATGTGCAGACCCTTCACAATCTCAAGAGAAACAGAACTTTGTAGTCATTCTGGGAGATCAGTGAAACCACGACGTAGACTTTCACTGGAAAACAGAAACTTTGGTGCAGGGCAGGGAGTAAAGAGGAGGGGATACAGAGAAGTGGAAAGTGTGGGAATGATGTGTAAATAAAAAGTGCAGATCATGACTTGGGGGAGGGGGGGGGGAGTTCGCGGTGGAGGTGTGCAGGGGAAGATGAAGAATAAAGGGTTAACCTCATCTATTACTCTACTAACAGTTCCTTACCTGCATGCTCAAGATCCACATCGTGCTGTTAGATCATGTGAAACTTGGGACCCAAATCTGTATGATGCCTGAGATGTCCTCTCTTGCCCCATAGTTATAGCTAATGCTCACTGATAAGGGTATGAACACGCTTCTGTCTGAAGTAATTTTAAAGCATCACAGACACCTAAACTCACCTTTCTGTGTTTCTAAGAAGGAAACAGCAGTTTTAGGATGCTTTGGGATGAAATGGGGAAACAGCAGTTGTTTTGATTTGTTGCTTTTGCAGACGCTAAAAACCTCATGGAAGAGTAATTTATACCACCAGAGGCCATTCAACCAATAGAGTCCATACTGTTTCTCTGTATATTCAGTCCCACTCCCCACCTTGATCCCCATAGCCCTACAGATTTATATCCTTCAAGTGCTTATACAATACATTGTTTCTGCTTTCATTGCTTGCTGCATTAAAAACCTTCCTTGTCCACTCCAAATCATTGGATTGATTCTGGTAAGACTCCTCTGCATCCTCTAAAGGATCTGACTTCCTTCCTAAAGTGTGACAACCAAAACCAGGCACAATACTCTCATTGTGGAACTTGATAAACATTGAGCATAACTTCTGTACGTGCATAGTTATGTTCATTCATCATCCAAATTATGACATTCTGGGTGCTTTGCTGGGGCAACAAAAACAAACTAGTGTGGAAACATTCAGGGAATATTTGCAAGTGTGGAATGATTTGGATAACAATTCAAGAAAGCAGCAATAGTGTTGTGACATGCAAGCAATATCACCCTGTGTTGAACAGGTCACATGGCCTGTCAATATGGTTGATGAATGGAGGATGAACAATGGAGGTTTGAACAATGGAGGGTGAATTGGCGGTCCAGTCATATTGCTGGCATTCAGCAACAAGGGAGAAAACGCAACCGTTGAAATCCTAGAAAACCAAAACGCAACAACGAGTATTTGTTATTTAAAGTCCAAAGTCTGGAATCTGAAGATAATTTTCTACTAATTAAAACATAACTGGCAACAAATGAAAGAGAAATGGGGCATTATTAAAAGGCAGAATGTGCTGAATTTTAATCCAAGTGTAAGAGCAGCCAAGAATGCAAATATTTCTTATTTCTGGGAGGTGGGTTTGGGATAAAAGGTCATCAATAAACATAGAACACAGCTGCTGATGAGCACAACATTTTAATCCAAATGTTGTAACATATCAAGAAAATAGTTCTGTCAGTTGCTTCTAAGAGCAGGTCCGAGACAGTGTTTGATATGGACCCCCATTTGGAGTGCCTTATCCCATTTACAGAATCCCTTAATTGCCACTACTGTGGGAAATGTATTTTGAACTATAACCAAATACTCTTTCCTTCAACTGAACATAACACGTATATTTCAATCACTTCAATATAGCATTAACTAAAAACAGGTTTCCCCATTTCATCCCATTGAAAGCAGGAATGGTATCACGCTGAATTATTATTGCAGGAACAGCCTCTTTGAACATCAAAATCTGTAGGTTATTAAAAATCTGTGCGTGGCAAGCTTCCTGTCTATGTTCCTGTCAACAACTTATATAAATGACTTGGATGAAGGGACAGAAGGCTAAATTTGCTGGTAACACAAAGTTAGGTAGGAAAGCAAGTATGAAGATGACAGAAAGGAGATGGCAGAGGAATATAGCTAAGCAAGTTAGCAAAGACAGGATAATGTGTGAAAATGTGAAATGATCCATTTTGGCAGGAAGAATAAAACAGAAGCAGATTAGCTAAATTGTGAGGGATTTCAGAGCTCTGGGTGTCCTGGAGTATGAATTACAAAAGGTTAGTATTATGAAAGTATTAGTATTAGAATGTTGTTGTTTATTGTGAGGGGGGGATTGAATACCAAAATTGGGGGGTGATACAATATCATTGAGACAACATCTGGAGTACTGTCACCTTCTTTAAGAAAGGGTGCAAATAAGTTGGAAACATTTCAGACAAGGTTTAGGACTAATACCTGGAACGGGCAGGTTGTCTGCTGACAAAAGGTTTGACAGGCTCAGCTTGAGTACGCTGGAGTTTAACAGATGAACAGATGACCTGACTGAAATGTAAATCTTCAGAAGTCTTGACACATTTGCTGTGGAAAGGATAGGTTCCTGATTGTTAGGTGAATTTCTGCTCTTTGTTTTAGATTCTTCGCACTCCTCCGACAGCGTCTTCCAAACTACAACCACTTCCATCTCAGAGGACAAGGGCAGCAGATGCAGTGAGAACACCACCAGCTGCAAGTTCCCCTTCAAGCCACTCACTATTCTGACTTGGAAATATATCACCATTCCTTCAGTATCACTGGGTCAAAATCCTGGAATTCCCTCTCTAACAGCATCATGAGTCCATCCATAGCACACGGACAGTCGTAGTTCAAGTCAAGGACAACTAGAGATGGGCAATAAATGCTGGCCCAGACAGCGATGCCCACATTTCATAAGTGAATATGTTAAAAAATAATACGATACTTATCTATTTAAGACATTAGGTGAGCTTTTCTTTTACCTCACAGAGTCATGTAATTTTGGAACTCTCACTCAAGAGTCAGTGGAAGCAGTATCTTTGAACAATTTTAAGGAAGAAGTGATACATTTTTGATAAGCAAAGGGGTGAAAGGTTTTGGGAATGTGGTGGTAATCAGGTCAGTCTATGTTATTGAATGGTACAGCAGGCTCAAGAGTTTGATTGGCCAACTTTTGTTTCTATTTCATTTGTAATTTTTAGCCTTGCTTCAATATTGAAACTGTCAATCTCAACAGGAATGATGTACATGCTTGTTTTAGTCAGTATGAAGTGCTGTTAAGTGCATTTCTAATGTGAAGTGCCAGGAAAAGTGAACATTAGCAAACAATGTTCTATTTCTTGATATGTATAGGTTTGGAGTGATATGGGTTGAAAATGTGTTGCTGGAAATGCGCAGCAGATCAGGCAGCATCCATGAAGCAGGAGAATCGACGTTTCGGGCATGAGTCCTTCTTCAGGAATGAGGAAAGTGTACCAAGCAGGCTAAGATAAAAGGTAGGGAGGAGGGACTTGGGGGAGGGACGTTGGAAATGCGATAGGTGGAAGGAGATTAAGGTGAGGGTGATAGGCCGGAGTGGGGGTGGGGGCGGAGAGGTCAGGAAGAAGATTGCAAGTTAGGAAGGTGGTGCTGAGTTCGAGGGTTGGGACTGGGATAAGGTGGGGGGAGGGGAAATGAGGAAACTGGAGAAATCTGAGTTCATCCCTTGTGGTTGGAGGGTTCCTAGGCAGAAGATGACGCGCTCTTCCTCCAACCGTTGTGTTGCTATGGTCTGGCAATGGAGGAGTCCAAGGACCTGCATGTCCTTGGTGGAGTGGGAGGAGGAGTTCAAGTATTGAGCCATGGGGTGGTTGGGTTGGTTGGTCCGGGTGTCCCAGAGGTGTTCTCTGAAATGTTCTGCAAGTAGGCAGCCTGTCTCCCCAATATAGAGGAGGCCACTACAACTCCCCCTCCCATTCCACCAAGGACATGCAGGTCCTTGGACTCCTCCATCGCCAGACCATAGCAACACGACGGCTGGAGGAAGAGCACCTCATCTTCCGCCTAGGAACCCTCCAACCACAAGGGATGAACTCAGATTTCTCCAGTTTCCTCATTTCCCCTCCCCCCACTTGTCCCAGTCCCAACCCTCGAAGTCAGCACCACCTTCCTAACCTGCAATCTTCTTCCTGACCTCTCCGCCCCCACCCCCACTCTGGCCTATCACCCTCACCTTAATCTCCTTCCACCTATCGCATTTCCAACACCCCTCCCCCAAGTCCCTCCTCCCCACCTTTTATCTTAGCCTGGAGGATCGGTGAGGACTTGTTGGGCTGAAAGGCACTGTAGGGAATCTAATCAAAGTAAACTGTTTCTCTTGCTTGGCACTGACATTCCTGATGCTGTTTTACCATCACCCCAAGTACACGTAGCTCATTTCCAGCTTGGTGAAGGACAGATCCTCTGCCAGCTTTGTGTATAAATGCTCTTAACATCCCCACAAAGGCAAACTGACCTGTCAGGCTTTACAATTAGTGCCACTGGAGCTGTCCCTTTGACTAAACTGGTTTGATAATTCCAACATTTTCCAGCCTTCAGATTTCTGCTTTGACTTTTTGCCTGTAGGGCAAGTATCACTGACTGTGCCTTGTCGATTCATGGAATTGTTTCCTGGTCAACACGCAAGGTGGCCTTGGCTCCTCTAGTAGTCCTGAGACCTTCCTGGAAGTCTTCTGGGTATTTAATTAGGACTTCACTCAGGCAACCACTTTCTAATCAAAAAATGTCGAGTCGATCTGGGTGAATTTCTCCCCATTAAGCTTGCATTTAGGGCCTTTCATAAAGAGATTAGAACCAAAATTATACTCTTAGTCTGTAAAGGTTTATGATCTGTCTAGTCGATGTCTTGAGCAAACTTAAGGGTGGACTCCAGAGTGAATTTTGGTAAAGATTGGTTCTGTGATCACCAAAATAGCTGTGCCAGATTCAACCTCCATTAGAACTGGGTGACCATTTAACCAGATGTTTATTTTGATTCGTTCTGATTTGGATGATGCTCAGCAATTTAACTGTTCCAAACCAGATGTAGGTGGACCTTCCAGGGTGTGCACTCTCCTGGATACCGGCCCCCGGGTTCTCTTACTCAATTTAGATCTAGATGGACTCCTTTGCTGTCTCAAGTCAACTACAATGGTTTGTGGGCCTGGATCTTGAAGATAATGTTCGCCATTTGGCCGAGGCTTGGCTTTGTTTCAGGATTTTGCTGTGGGCTCACCTAGAGTCCTTCACTCAAGTGGTGTTCCCCAAACTCAGTCAGATTGGTGAGGGTGTCCATTTTCATTGCATTACCCAGCAACTCATCTTCTTCACTTGCTGCATTTTCCAACAATAAAGCCAGTTGTACTGCCTGTTTGAAGCCCAGTTGCGCTTCAGCCAGTTGGCACTTGTGCATAGCTACATCATTAATCCCACATAACAAATAATCTCTCAGCAACTCATTAAGTGATAATTCAAATTCTCATGCCTCTGTCAGTCATCTTAACTGGGTCAAAAATCCTGATACGGATTCCCTGGTTCTCAAATTGTCGAGTCAAAGCCAATAGTGCTTCAGGATTAGAGAAGACTTGAGGTTGCGATATTCCTTAACTAAATCCATCAACTCTTGAAAGTTTTAGTGTCTGGTGTCTCAGGAAAAGTTAGGCTCCTAATAACCAAAAACGCTGTGGGTCCACAAGCTGTCAGGAGAATTACTCATTGCTTTTCAATTGCTCCAATGTCATTTGCCCTGAACAAATTAACAACATTCTTTTCACATGCTGGGCCCAGATTTTGATGGCAAGCTGGAATAAATCAAGATTCTCATAATTCCCAAATTCCCCAATTCAAAGATGATTGTTGCAAGCAGGTTTCTTCAGGAACGTAACTTAAAAATGTGTTGCTGGAAAAGCACAGCAGGTCAGACAGCATCGAAGGAGAAGGAGAATCAATGTTTCGGGCATAAGCCCTTCTTCAGGGCTTATGCCCGAAACGTCAATTCTCCTTCTCCTTTGATGCTGCCTGACTTGCTGCGCTTTTCCAGCAACACATTTTTAAACTCTGATCCCCAGCATCTGCAGTCCTCACTTTGTCCTTCTTCAGGAACGTGCTTTACGCTCGTTGTCATTGAAAAAGCCCCACAGAAGCCGGTATCCCGTCACCAAGTCACTCTTTATTTACACATGCAAAGTCTTTGACACTGCTCCAACTCCCTCAGAGCCAGCTCTCAGAGTGTAAGAATGTCTGACCCTTCCCTTTTTATCTGTCAGCCAGGGCTCCCTAATATAGTCCAGTCATGGCACTCATATTTGATGAGGCCCACCTGGCTGACTCTGTTACAATCATTACCTCAGGACATTGATGTCACCAGCAATCCACCAAATGCACTTGAGGATAGAAATGTTGAGTCTCTGTGAAATTTGCAGTTTGTGTGGTGTGGTGTTATGTTGGCAGTTCCAGGATTTTGACAGTAGCTGCATGGTTGGCCCAGTTAAGTTTGCAAAGAGGAAAATTCCAGAAGCAGAAAGCTGTGAAAATCATGAGTTTAAGGAACCTGTGTTAAGTAAAAAGTGAGCTGTGTTGTCGTTTGGTTAAGGGTTTCAGGAGTAGATATTAACAAAATAGAATAGCATCGAGTGGAACCAGAAATTTGTCAAGAAGAAACTGATTACAGATATGCCAAAAGGATAATGAGGTTTTGTATAGAAGCAAGATAATATTTCATGCAAGGTTCAGTGCCTGTAAAGTTGTTTTTGAGGATAAAGTATTGAATCATTCTGTTACTTGTAATAGGACATTTTTCAAACAATTCTGCTTCGGTGTAATGAAGGTAGTCTTTTTCCTTTTCTGTGATGGGTTTTTATATTGTTTCACTAAAGCCACCTCTTGTCAATATGTTGTGACATTTGTTTGATTTGTGTATGGGAGGGGGAGCATCACTGCCTATGACAGCATTTATTGCCCATCCCTAATTGCCCAAAGGGCAGATAAAGGTCAACCACATTCCAGGGAGTCTGGAGTCATATACACAGACTAGGACAGATTTGACATTAGTGAACCAGATGGGTATTTTAAAACAGCACATGGTCTTCATTAAACTTCACTAATATCCCAGATTTTATTGAAATTGCATTTCACCATCTGCTGCTGTGTGATTTGAATCTCTGGAACAGTACTCTAGGTTCTGAATTACTACCACAGTGACATTACCACTACACCACCACTTTCCTGTAAACTGACAACACAAAATGAATTGCATGGTCTATCAAGCCAGGTTTCACTCTGGGATCTGACATGATTTGCATTACAGTCAGTTGGGATTACAACAAGCATTAACTAGAATCCTTTAAATGAGACATTATGAATAGGCAAATACTAATTTCATTGTTCAAACTATACATCAGAAAGGACCACCCTATGATGTCAACCTTGACTATAAATCTGGCACCACAAGTGGCTGATCGTTAGAAAATGCATCCTTAGAGCACAGCACAATGTTCAAGCCGTAAAACCAAATTCAAACAGTTCGTCTGTGACTTAGCTTGGGATTTGGAAGGAGAAAGTGCATTTCAGTTTGGTTTTAATTATACAAAAATATTTTCTTAATTTAAGTCTACGTAGCTTGTAGAGAGTGCTTTGGTGTTTATTTCATCGGAATGTTTCTAATCACCTCAAAGCTGGGTCTCTCTCATTCTCCCCCTGCCAACATCCACAACGCCTTTGCTTGTGCCTTTACCCACAACTAGGACTGTATCCTTCTCATTTCTGCCCTTGCCAAGTTCCACTGGGTTCCAAAGTTCCTGTTTGAAGATGCATGTCTTCATATCTGAATCTCTCCATTTCTCACCCCCTATTATTTACATGATTACTCCCAGGCAAGTGACCTTAGCGTGTAATGGAATGTGGCAGTGCAGTAAGAAGCCATTTGGCCAATTGGATCTGTACCAGTCATCAACCACCTATTTGTCCTAATCCCATTTCCTAGCTCTTCCCAATCCTTGTAAATGTACTAACCTATTTAGCTCAGAGCGTCCCATTCCACAATCAATATGTACTCCTTCAGATACAGTATCCCTTTCCCCTCTAGAACTCATCCCTTGGGATTACAGGAGGTTACTAAGGCCACTTTCAAAGCACTGTGCGTAGTTCTGGTTGCCCTGCTATGGGAAGGACATGGCTAAATTGGAGAGAGCCTAGAAAAGGTATTTATGAAGATGCTGCTGGAATTGGAGGGTTGACTTATAAGGAGAGGCTGGATAGACTGGAACATTTCTCCCTGGAGTGTAGGAGGCTGAGGAGCGACCTTAAAGAGGTTTATAAAATCATGAGAGATATAGATAAGACGACTAGCAAAGGTGTTTTGCCCAGGGTAGTGGAGTACAAAATTAGAGGACACAATTTTAAGCTGAGAGGAGAAAGATTTGAAAGGGACCTGAGTGGCAACCTTTTCATACAGAGGGTGGTTCATGTGTGAAATGAACTACCCGAGGAATTGGTAGATGCAGGTATAGTTACAACATTTAAGAAACTTTTGGACAGGTACATGAACAGGAAAGGTTGAGAGATATGGGTCAAATGCAAGCAGATGGAAATTTGGTCAGCATGGATGAGTTGGACTGAAGGATCTATTTCCATGCTATATGACTCTACCAATTTCCTCAGTCCTATTTGCACTGTCAGTATATGCTTAGGAGACATGCCCATGTTGTGATCACTGTATAGATGGCATACAATGCCAGGGAATGAAAAATGCCTTACCCACCTTACATGAATCACATGAAGCATGACAGGAAGTAGGTTCCTTTGTTATGATTTATTGGTCTAAGGAATGCACTTCTGTGTCTAAGGAATGCACTGTTTGTACATAGCAGTTAGTTATAATAGGTATCTACTTGATTCTTCAATAGCAATGATATCTATGCCCAATTTCTTATATACACGTTAGGTAAATATTTGTGTTGGAGGCAAATTCACACCAAGTAATAGCAATGGTTGTCTAGAAAAGACTCCAGTTTCTTTGGAGATATCCCAACCAAATCTAGTTCCACCTGCCAGCACCTGGCCCATAGACCTCCAAACCCTTCCTATTCATATACCCATCTAGATGCCTTTTGAATGTTGCAACTGTACTAGCTTCCACCACATCCTCTGGCAGCTCATTCCATACATGTACCACCCTCTGAGTGAAAATGCTGCCCCTTAGGTCTCTTTTATATCTTTTCCCTCTCACCCTAAACCCATGCCCTCTAGTTCTGGACTCCCCCACCCCAGGGAAAATACTTTGTCTATTTATCCTATCCATGCCCCTCATAATTTTGTAAACCTCTATAAGATCACCCCTCAGCCTCCGAAGCTCCAGGGAAAACAGCCCCAGCCTGTTCAGCCTCTCTCTGTAGCTCAAATCCTCCAACCCTGGCAACATCCTTGTAAATCTTTTCTGAACCCTTTCAAGTTTCACAACATCCTTCCTATAGGAAGGAGACTAGAATTGCACACAGTATTCCAACAGAACAGCTGTCACAAAATATATGTTCTTAAAAAGAAGCAGCTTGAAAATCCAAACTGATGTGAAATCAAGGGAAGATGGTTTTAAAGTAGTGAGTCGAACAATTTTTAGGCAGCATCGTGGAAACCAGAAACTTCATTATGAAGTGGCCATCCAATGATATATTTACTGAATTACAACTGTTCAAATCTACATGTGCAGCTCTTTTTGGCAAATTAAGCAATTGATAATTCTGAGAAGAGAGGTGTGAGGATCTTGCTTGTTATTGGCAAGAAGATGCTTCATGAAATAAATAGGCCTGTACATTCTGTGGATAATCAGAAAGATCTGGGGAAGATCTGGAAGGTTCACAAAGACAAGTTCAAGGGAAACTTTAACTTTTAGAATAACAGACCTATAACTTATGTCATACAGACAGCAATCCCACAGGTCTGCTAACCAGTTTATATAACTTTTATTTGAAGAAGGGGAACTGTCAATAAGATTCCTTTAGATAGCCATTGCCTGTAGACTAATTAAAACATTTAGGAAGGCTCTTTTGGGCAAGAAAAACAGCAACTCCACTGATAAGTGTTTCATAGAGTACAAATAGGAAGCCATAGTGGCAGGGCAACAACAATTCGATGGTTGAGATGTAGCACTGCAATTAGAAAATTTCACCAAACTAACAAAATCTGTAGCAGACAGTTTGTTATCTTCCCCAAAAGTTTCCAAGCTTTTCTCAATGTTTCTAAAGCATCAGGTACCAAGGAACATTGGGCATGGACATCTGGTTCTAAGACCAAGGCAGATCCCGGAACAAAACAAAAGTAACCAACAAGATGGCACAATGCAACACTGGCAGCAAGGAAAGTTCCAAGAAGGTGTACAAATGCAAACACATCACGATTCAGTGTCAACCAAATCGATGGCATGTTTCAAAAGATGATGGAACTTTCCATGTTATTAGCCTCACACCATGTCAATGCTGAAAAGACAGGGGAACACATACTAAAAGTTAAAGTCAACACTGGAGCTGGTGGTAACATATATGCCCTGAAATTCATGAACATAAACTACAGGAAATTGTGTAACAGTCTGTACACTGTCACAAGCCCACCACAGTGCCAATATACAGCTTCTTCATCTTCCTCAGATAGCAGGAGCAACACTACCAGTGTGCACAGATCTCATTCTAGTCACAATTCATGGGATTCAAACCAAGTCAACTGTGGTGGCAAAGTCCACATATCATGCAATTGTATCTGTCAACCATCTCAAACCCAATGGATTTGATGTGATTAGCAATTTTAAGTCTGGTACAGTACTATATCTGAAGGATGATACAGCTCTGTCCAATGGCTAACGAAGGAAATTTAACAAATCAGAAGAAACATCAAGCAGAACTTAATAAGATGGAGCAAATAGTACAATTTGGAAAATCAACCATTGCACAGATTGATGTTGACCCATCACATGCATCCTAAAAAAAGGCGTAATTGTATGTCAAGATCCAATACTTCAACATTTTATTTACAATATCTTCACATATAACGCCAACACTAAAAGAAGTGAATCCTAAATTCTAATGGAGCAAGATTCTTTTCCAAAGTAGGTATGAGCGTAGATACTGGTTTGTCCATTTTGCATAAAATTCCCAAAAGCTCACAATATTTAGGTAACCATTTGGATAGTACAGTACATGTTTCCAACGATTATACCATTTGGGCTTTCAGTTGGCCACGACCTACTCCAACAGCACAAGGATAGGATTATTGCCAATGTACTTGGCTGTGTTTGTCGAGCTGACAATACTGGGGTCATTGGCAAGACAGCGGCATAACATGACCTGAATCTTCACCTTCTGATGACAGCAATAACACGAGAAGGAGAGACTTTAAAAGCAGGAAGTGCTGGGTCAATTTTGTCCCAATATTTTCCTGACGATTACATTGAGGAAAAGTGAATATACTGTTTATTCCATTGGTGGCTCTACTCAACCTATTTAACCAATTAGAAGACTAATAAAACCATAATTAGAATCTTGAACACATCACCTAAAGTCATTAACATGACTCCAGGATACAAAAATATCCTGGGGAGGTGGCAGGGGAATCTTGGTAATGCCCCTACCTCTGGACCAGGTGGTTCAAATCCTCACTACTCCAGAGGTATATCATAACATGGCTGAATAGGTCAATGAAAAATGTTTAGAAAACTACCTTTGATTCAGTGGTGGAAAAACACAAGTTCTGATCACTTGCCTCAGATTATAGTACAGTAGTGCACTGCCCAGAGTCAGACAATCACTTTGAGTAAGTGCACGTCAAGAAGATTAGGCAACAACACAGTTCCTGAACTGCATTAACTTGTGAAACAGGTCATGGAATGCAACCAGTCGGGAATGAATAATGCAGGATTCTACATTTAGATACTCACCAGCTGTGTGTGATTCATTTTAATGGGAGTGGAGAGAATTTGCCTCAGGGAATAAGTGGGCTTGTTAAAATCCATGTTGAAGCACATTGAACCAAAAGGCCAAAATGGCTTTTCCGTAAGTTTTTCCATCTTTTCTTATTTAAATATACAATAAAATGAGTTGCATTTATGCACACTCCTCCAAAACATTCCAATATGTCTCCCATACAATGACCAAAAGTCCAAATAAAAGGCAGACAGAATCTTGGTTTAGCCTCCTCACTTTAGAGAAACCAAAACTAACAATAGGAAATGCTGAAAGATCCTCAGACTGTATGGCAGCATCAATGGAGAGACAAACAGAGCTAACATTTCAGGTCAGTGAACTTGCATAAAAAAAACCTGATTCCCACAACACTGAGTTGAAGTCTTAGCCTAGAATTACCTGCTAGGTTCAGGGCCGATGCCATGACTTTCGCTGTCTTGTGGGTCAGCGTACTATTGTGAACTTACCCCCAAATTTCTTGGACCTAATTAAATACACGGCACAACCAACAGCTACTGGTTAAGTCCAGGAGAGAATGTATCAGAATTTGGTGAAAAACCTTTGTTCAATGCAAATGAAGGTGGTTTTTTTTTCTAAAATTCACTTGTGGGACATGGGCATTGTTTGTTGGCCAGCATTTATTGCCTGTCCTCATCCGTCCTTGAGAAGGTCGTGGTGAGCTGCCTTTTTGAACTGCTGCTGTAAATAGACCCACAGTGTCCTTGGGGAGGGAATTCCAGGATTTTTACCCAGCGACTGAGAAGGAATGACGATATATTTCCAAGTCAGAATGGTGAATGGCTTGAAAGTGTACTTGCAGGTGGTGGCATTTCCACGTATCTGTTGCTCTTATCCTTCCAAAGAAAAGTAGTTGTGGGTTTTGGAAGCTGCTGTCGAAGGGTCTTTTCCGCCATGCATCCATCAAATTGGGATTGCAAGTGGATAGCATTATAAGTAGATTGCATTACAAGTGGTAGTTAGAATGCATGAAACCTATAGCAAACCAGCAGAACACCTGAGAAATCAGATAAATACATAACGAGCAAAACAATAAGAGAGATTTCTTGATCAGGTGAGATAATGTCAGATGGGAACATCTGTTGGTTTAAAAAAAAACACACTTTTAAATTTAAGACATTTTCATGGGATAATAGTAAAACAAAAATTAAGCAAAAAGGTCTCATTGTAATCACTGTCAAGGTGATTCTGTAACACGTCCTGCACAGACCTCTTCAATATTTCTGACAAAAATCAGCATCACTCAATTGTTTCAGTACAAATTTTACAGAGAATCTGATCCGATTCGTGTTTAGTACAAATATGTTAATCCTCCTTGGAATATTTTGCTGTTCTGTATTTCACTTATTCATTGAATCTGGTGCTTCTGAATACTCTCAGTTTTACTTACACTAGTCACTTGGCAAGATAACTTGGGCTACGAGTCAACTTTGTATTATTACCAGAAATAGTCTCTTGCAAATTGTTTACAGATAGTCTTAGGGAACACAGTTCGGAATCCAGCCAAATCTCCATGCATCGCTGTTAATATAATTGCTTTCTCAGAGTTCCAGATAACTGCCAGGACCTGATGGCCTTAAAGGCCATTTTAATGCACTGACTTCATCCAATAATTTCCTCCATTACCACTGTTAGATTAACTCATGTTTAATTGATTATTTTTCACCCATTTCTTGCATAAGGAGAGGACAACGTTCTCCACACTCTGGGTAGAGTTTCAATAATAATGATGCTCTGCAAATTATTAACTGAAGACCTGCCATATTGCGTTCCTCCCTTCGTGAGGACACTACATCATTTTGGTCAGGGACCGTAGATATTTAATTATTGGAGTTCCTTCATTACAGATGTTTTACAAACTTATCTATGCACTGTAGATCCCCGGGGCACAATAGATTTGGTCATTGTTGAAGAAGTCATGGAAAATATCAGCTATCTTCAGATCACTCCCATAAATTCTAAAGAATTCTTTCTTGTTTGCTAAAAAGGAAACACACACATTTCATATCAGAGTTCCAACAGTTGGTCCATTTCTAATAGAGTTAAAAATGTGTTCTTTGGCCCCTCACTGTGATTGGAATGTTTACTAATTAAAGTTATGCTTGGCTGACTCAAGTCTGACTCCCCCCAGTCTTCATTACTTGGTGCTTCATCTGACATTGTATGAATGATACAAATTGGTCTTATCAGCCCCATTTAGTCCTTTTGCTTTTAAAGAACCTAGCCCCTGAAACCTGGCAACTGAGCTCACATAATTTCCCAATTACTTATTTTCTCAGATTGAATTTTATCAATCTTATGGTTTAAAGGGCTGTTTTTATCACTGATTTAACTATCTAAGGATGCGACATCTCTCAGCAACTGCAACTTGATGTCGATCCAAATCAATGGGAAAACAGAAGTAAAATTTATATATAGACTCTCAAGGCGCCAAGACTCATATCTTTAGGAAGCCAAAGCCAGTCTTTTATTTTGAGCCAGCTTCTTTGGATGTGTAATTTGTGTGGGCTCTGACTTCCTCTTCTAATGATCCCACTGAGTAGAGATGAGACCTTCAGCTGAGATTCACCAATGGCATTCAGCTAAGGTAATATGGATTAAGAAGTGGGGGTGGCTTTAAGAATGCAACAAAATCATTTAAATATAGCTTGCAGACTTCAAGCATTATCCCTCCATTAGCTTACTGCACAAACATGTCAAACTTACTACCAAGGGCCATTTGTTAAACTCAATAATTTGCACCATTTCATCTCATGCTGGATGATCCCCAAGTGCCACTTTAAGAAAACAGCATCTGCTAATCCCATCCTTTCACTTCTTCATCTGACTCTTTTTTTCATGGAAGTTTCATTATCCAGTCCTGTTGTACTGCACGCCTGGCAGCAATAACACACTATGAACCTGGCACTAATCATGCTACGTAGTAATGTTTGGCACCAATTCCATTTCTTACCTCCAAAGAAAATGATTTTGTGACTTTCTCACTCTGGCATTTGTCTTGTGAAGCCCATCTTTCCTTTAAGGTTTGACAGTTGATTTTTCCATCCATTTGAAAGAGCTGGCTGTCTCGAAATCTGTTCCATCAGTTCTTCCTGCACAGTACTGCATACTTTAACCAGGGACGTCTAAGAAAATTAGTTTCTGCAAATACATTTGAGAGTACTTCTATGAAGCATGGCACATGAATCCTTAACACAGTAGTCAGATTTATCCCTTTCACCCTTCTAACCAGAATGCCATCAATAAACACATCGATTTAGATATCATCTTTTGAAACAAAAAACAGAAATGACATCACCCACCTTAAATAACTAAGACCTATAAATAGAGAGCTGGGAAATACCACCTGCGCTTCACCAGAGACTCTCACTGATGATGTTACCTTGTCATGGTAACGAAACGTCTGAAAACAAACCTTCCAGCTCAGAGAGCTAACTTATACTTATTGCACACTTCATTATGAAATGTCACACCCATTTCTCTTATAATTTTTACTATTGGTCTATGTCCTCACGAAACATTATACTATCTACCTGGATTAACCCATGCAAGGGCTTCACTTTGTGAAAACTTGAAAATTATTTCAGATCAGTAATGCGTATTTTATGACTTCAATTGTGTGAACAAATTTTATTATGTGGTCCTTTGTCTAACACATTTTGAAAGCCCATACAAACCTTGCCAACTTTCTGTCACTTCAAAGAGAAACCTTAGGCAGCAAATACATAGTTCCTTGAAAGTGGCATCACCGATAGACAGGGTGGCATGGCATCCTTGTTCAGAGCACTGAATACAGGAGTTGGAAGGTCATGTTACAGCTGTACAAGACATTGATAAGGCCACATTTGGAATGTCCTAAGTACAATTCTGATTGCCCTGCTAATGGAAGAATGTTATTTCACTGGAATATGTGCAAAAAGGATTTACAGGAATGTTACTGAGACTTGAAAGTTTGAGTTATAAGGAGATGCTTGATAGGCTGGAGATGATTTTTCCTCCTGGTGTGTAGGAAGTTGAGGAGTGACCATATAGATGTTTATAAAAGCACAACAGTGATAGATAAGCTGAATAGCCAAGGCTTTTTTTCCCCAGTGTAGGGGAGTCCAAAACCAGAGGTCATGGGTTTAAGCTGAGCAGGGAAATGTCTAAAAGGGAACAGAAGGACAACCTCTTTACACAGAGGGTGGTGTGTAATAGAATCATAGAGATGTACAGGAGAAAGTGAGGACTGCAGATGCTGGAGATCAGAGCTGAAAATGTGTTGCTGGAAAAGCGCAGCAGGTCAGGCAGCATCCAAGGAACAGGAGAATCGACGTTTCGGGCATAAGCCCTTCTTCCTGAAGCCCTGCCTGAAGAAGGGCTTATGCCCGAAACGTCGATTCTCCTGTTCCTTGGATGCTGCCTGACCTGCTGCACTTTTCCAGCAACACATTTTCAGCTCATAGAGATGTACAGCATGGAAACAGACCCTTTGGTCCAGAGCTGCCAGAGGAAGTGGTTGAAGCAAGTAAAGTTACAACATTTAGAAGTGCATGGGTGCACAGATAAGAAAGGTCTATAGGGATATGGGCCAAAGGCAGGCAAATGGGACTAGTTCAGTTTAGGAAACCTCATCAGTACTGATGACTCTATAATTTAATCTAGTTAGTCAAGCACACTCCCTTCACCAAATCCATTCTAGTTTTCATTGATTTGCTCATACTTTTCCAAGTGATGCAGATTATTGTCTCTGAAGTGTTCCCTAACAGACACAATGACTTCTATTTTTTTGCATTTATTCATCTTGTTTAAAATTAAGGGAGTAATAAAGTGAAAGGTAGAGGTGCGATAGTCCCAGAAGATCATGGGGCTTGATCTCGCATTTGAGTGAGATGATTGGTTTAACCCAAGGGTCATCAGGCCTCAGGGGAGGGACATGGTTGAGAAGGCAGCACCTGCATGGTAACCTCAGCCTGTGTGGGAATTGAACACTCTGCATTGCAAACGAACCACCCAGCCCACGAAACTAAATGATCCCCTATGTTTTGTTTTTGCTTCAGTCTCAGGATGTGGGCATCACTGACTAGTCCAGCATTTATTGCCTATCCCTAGTTGCCCTCAAATGTGCCTGCTGCTACTTCTGACATATTCTCCTGCACTCTCCACTGAACCAGGGGTGATGTCCTGGCTTGATAGTCAAAGTAGAAAGGACTTATCCTTTCCCACAATTGACCTGATGACAAGAGATTTCATGCAGTCCAGAGTCAGTGTCACTCCAAAGACAGCTCCATCATGCAAGTATAACAATGTCCCCTACCTATCATCTATCCACCAGTGGGTGTATTTGCTGCCATCCATTGTTCTGGCAATTCTCCCATTAATACTGAGAGATAATGGTGAAAATCTTTACAATTCCCACCTTTAGATCTCTCAGTAACCTCAGATCCCAATGCAATCTTTTAAGTTTTGTTTATTTTGAGGACTGCCAAATTCTTTCTACTTCTTCATTTGTACTTTACCAACAAACATCATTTCCTCCTCTTTCACCCCTGCATTTAATCTATCTTCGCAAGAGAAGATGCTGCCAAGTTATTCAATACCACCACAATGATGCCTACTGCCAACTGGATACCCATTTCATGATCCACAATTTGCCCTACCCTCACTTTGTCTACCTCCTTTTATAAATCATACAAAGGCACTCACGGGTACGTCCCTGTGAGGAAAATCTGGATGATTAATAAATGTGGAAATGCTTGTGAAGAAGCATATTAAAGTTGAAACAAAATGAGAGAGAGAGTCTCAAACCCATTTCCAACAGTTTTTGAGCCATTACTTTTTAATATCACAAGAATGACGTCAAAACATCTTTGATCCAATTATTTGCTCAAACATTCTGGAACTCATCCTGCGTTATGGTGTCTCCTTGTGCACCTACATATTTTTAATGCTTCAAATCTGTATTTACTCTTGTTTAAATGCAATGGCTTCAACTACTCAAAAATTATTATCAAAAATGGTAAGGTCTTACAGACTGTTGCTGAACAAAGAGACCTTGGAGTGCAGGTTCATAGCTCCTTGAAAGTGGAGTCACAGGTATATAGGATAGTGAAGAAGGCGTTTGGTATGCTTTCTTTTATTGGTCAGAGTATTGAGTACAGGAGTTGGGAGGTCATGTTGCGGCTGTACAGGACATTGGTTAGGCCACTGTTGGAATATTGCATGCAATTCTGGTCTCCTTCCTATCGGAAAAATGTTGTGAAACTTGAAAGGGTTCAGAAAAAATTTACAAGGATGCTGCCAGGATTAGAGGATTTGAGCTACACGGAGAGGCTGAACAGGCCTGTTTTCCCTGGAGCGTGGAAGCTGAGGGGTGACCTTATAGAGGTTTACAAAATTATGAGGGGCATGGATAGGGTAAATAGGCAAAGTCTTTTCCCTGGGCTGAGGGAGTCCAGTACTAGAGGGCATAGGTTTAGGGTGAGGGGGCAAGATATAAATGAGACCTAAGGGGCAACCTTTTCACACAGAGGGTGATACGTGTGTGGAATTAGCTACCAGAGGAAGTGGTGGAGGCTGGTACAATTGCAACACTTAAAAGGCATCCAGATGGGTATATGAATAGGAAGGGTTTGGAGGGATATGGGCTGGATGCTGGCAGGTGGGACTAGATTGGGTTGGGATATCTGGTCGGAATGGATGATTTCGATTGAAGAGTCTGTTTCGATGCTCTACATCTCTATGACTCTATGAGTCTATTATTCATATGACATGAATATGAGGCAAGAGCCTTCATGAATCATATCTTTAATGGGCATCAGCTCCATCTGCAGCAATATGCTGGGGTCAGTGTTGCCCAGAAATTTAATTGGACTAGCCTTGTGCTCCATGAGCGAGGCAAGGGCTGGCTACTCTAATGAATGTTTCCCATCCTGGTCACTCAGGTTCTCCACCATGGACAACGGTCAAGCCTGAAGGAAGAATACTCTCACCTCTTCTAGAAATGGTGAGACTGTATATTCTGAAGAACTTTTAAACTTTGTTTAATTCATGCCCCTAACACTGGACTCATTCATCCAATTTAACACTACATCCAATTTAAGATCACTACATGAACACAGCTATCTACTTTGACAGAATCTTTTCGTCCTGTGGTCTCTATCACCAGAGGAAAACCAAAAGGAACATCACTAACTCCAAATTCCTCTTGTATCTCACATAATTCTGACTTGGACATGAAGTAACCTTATCAGCCAATGCTGACATTCCTTTATTTTTGCTCTCAACGTAAAGTTTAATCTGGAAAGCTAAGGTAGTGTGTCTTCTATTGGACTGCCCATATTGTCGAGCTGCATCTTCCTGAAAATCTTTTTTAAAATTCATTCATGGGATGTGGGTATCACTGGTTGGTCCAGCATTTATTATCCATCACCGGATATCTTTGGGAAGGTGGTGATAAGCTGTTCTCATGAACCGTTGCAGTCCATTTTGCCTTGGCACTTCCTCTTGAGCTTGAATAAAAGAATTTACATCGTGTTGGATTCCCCCAAATTAAAGCCCAGATTTTAAACTAATTCACCAGCAGGTCAGGGTGGAATGATTGGTTTGCAATGCTCCTGAGCAGAGCACAAAACAAATGACTGGATCAGCCATTGCCTCAGTCACACAAGGTTAGAGTTAAAATTGGTACTCAATGATTCCAAACTTCATGAAACTCTTTCTTTTCCAAAATCAGATGAATAACCCAACTGAGTTTGATTGTTGAACAGAACATCTCGCACATCAAAAGCTTACAAGTAATTTTGTTTAGCAAGAATTAAGTTGCATTGAAAAACAAAGCTGAATCTCACCAGTGTCATTTCTCTCAGTGTGGTCTAGCGAGTTGTTTTGCATCACTCACCTCATTAACCACGCCCTGACTGTGCCGCACTTTTCCTATTCTCACACTCAACCCCACAAACGTTTTGGCTATTACTTAGACCTCTCATTATTCTTGGTGCCATGCTATTTTCAAAAATTCAACCATGCACCCAGTCAAACATGGTAGTCTGAAGCCACCCTCCATGGTTAAACTTATTTGCCCTGGACTTGTTGACCAGAGGGTAATTAGCATTCTACTTTGTCAGTGGAGGTATAGAGGCCCTGTCAGAGGATGAGTATGTGTTGTCGCTATCCATGGAACATGCCCTGAGATGTTAGTGACTGATGGAAAGATAGAGAATCAAACAGTGAACTGGAGTCACCAAGTTCCTGCTCGAAATTTCCTGTTGGAACTGTTAAGGTTTTGCTTCTTCTAGTGTGGGAGTGGGTGGGGGCCATGGTGGGTGGAGAATGTGTATCGGCATTTCAATGGGGGTGAGATCACGTAATAACAAGATGTTAACGCACACTCGTGTATGCAAATAGACATCTTGCTGCTCACTAGTGAGAACTTTGTCTCAGTTGCCTGGAAAATTGGACTTGTTGCTCTCAGTGTAGGAAGGTCAGGATCCCAAGTTCAATTCCAGCCTCAGGTGACTGTCTGTGTGGAGTTTGCACATTCCCCCCATGTCATAGAGTCATAGAGATGTAGAGCATGGAAACAGACCCTTCGGTCCAACCTGTCCAGAATATTTATTTGATCTTCAATAGCCTGCTTCTGGGGCGAATACTATTCTCGTGTCTGTATTTAACTCAAAGAACTCACATAATATTCTTCGTTCTTGTTCCTGTGTCTTCGCTCGCCTCAAATTACATTTTATCAACAATTTAATTTGTTTTCTTTTCAACTCTTGGATGTGACTGTGAACATCACTTCACAGCCAGATAAACAAATGTGAACTTTTCCATCTTTCTCTAATTCAACTACAAGGCGCAGGAAGAGCCCACCACTTAGAAGGTGTGGCAGTGACGATTTCTGAAAGAAGAGAGACAACTTCCAAAACAAGTGGTTTGATCTACATCAGTTCTAAACTTGGTGAATATTCAAAGTCCAGCACAGATTTCGTGTCTGGTGGCAGATTAGTTGCATTCTTCAATGCTATGACACAACAGCATAAGTGCTTGACTACTATGTGAACTGGAACAAAGAATAAAAGGTAACACGATACAAATGGAAGTCATCCAAGAACCAATACTCCGAAAATCTTTTCCATACATTTGATACACTGTGATATGCAAGTGTGTGCTGATAATGTAGCATGACACATTGGGCTCTTTCATTCAGTAGGGAATCAGCTTTCAGTCTTGTTACACATACTGTAGCATCAGGCTTTGAAGTCTGGTGACATACTGGAGTATCTGGAAAGTATCTTAACAAGTGACTGGGAATTTGATTACTTTGTCATTTGCTCCAGAGGAAATATTCCTTTAATCACTGTTGAAAAAATTACTTTGTTTTGAAGGAGGCCTGATGAGGGCAGTCTACACAGGAGCCACATTGGGATCAAGGCAGAAATGGGAGTCCAAGACTTATTCACATAGTTACCATTAACAGCTTAATGGTACAAAATTTCATTGCCCAGTTTTATCAAACAGTAAGAAAATAATGATAAAAGCAAATTACTGCGGATGCTTTGACAAAGGGTCAGTTAGACTCGAAAGGTCAGTTCTTTTCTCTCCTTACAGATGCTGCCAGACCTGCTGAGATTTTCCAGCATCTTCTCTTTTGGTGGAAGAAAATAATGATTTTAAGCTATGTCAGGAATCAGAGGTTTTTCAACTAACTTGCACTTAAAATGTTCTGATGAGATACTTCATTGGTTTCAAATTGTTACATTGGTCCAGTTTGGCATTAGATAGCTGATGGTCTATACAGCACAGAAACCATCCCTTTCTGCCCAACCAGTCCATACTGGCATTTGTGCTTGACATGAGCCTCCTCCCACTGTTGTAAAGTGAAAGGGTGGGTATGTGTATCTGATTGACCTTGGCCAGTTGGCAATAACCCTTTTAAAACCAAGCACATTATGCGGTGAGATGGGCAAAAGGGGTCAAGAGCAAAGAGAAGGTCCAATGCGATGTTATTGAACACTTGATCAAAGAAGAACAATATTTACTGGACTCTACTATTGTACCTCAGTTAAACTCTACCAAATTCAATCAATCTGTTCTCAGGACTCTTCAGTAAACAGTCTTAAATCTACACTTGCAATCAACTTCTGAGGATTCACAGCACCCTTTCCACAGATCCCTCCCACTATATTTAATTGTTTGTCTGAAAGGACTGCTGATATCCATTCAATGAGTATTAGGCTGTTTCTTTAGTCTTTGAGGGTTGGCTGATGTTTCAGGGTCTGCCGTTGGGGCTTCCCCTCTCCTCTAGGGCTGGTCCTGGTCTTCAGGTCATCTCATTGAGGTGGTCTCTCTGAAGATACTATTGAAAGTGCCGAAAGCAGAGTGAGCGGGGAGTCTAGATAAGAGTCTTATCCCTTTCTTTGCTGCCTTCTCCAAGATTCTGTCACCTTTGATATACATGAGCTTTGTGGGGTGGGGGTGAAGAGGAAGATCCAATGAGGTAACTACTTTCCACATTTGGAGAACATGGTTTTGAACTTTCAACTGGCAAGTGCTGTCCTTGTCACGCTATGCCCTTGTCTCCTAATGAGCTGGGTGCCACCTCAGTCTTTGTAGCCATTCTTCTAACAAAGGAGGCACAAACAATGCTTCCTTCTGAAATGATGCAGTTGTCAGTACTGGCCAGGGAGTTCCAGACCTGTGTGGTTTCAATGGGAAGTCTTTTGTCCAAGGCTTGGCTGGACGAACACTGTTTGTTCCAGCTCTGCACATTGCAAATTGCACAGTCCGACCGGGTTTAAACTTGGCTTCCACTTCCAGATTTTACCCATGTTCATGACGAAAAAATCGTCAATCTTTGTGAGACATGGGTCACCTGACCATACCATCCTTCCTCATCTATGTCCGTCATAATCCTCTATTCCCTACATCACTACATGCTTTGCTTTTTTCTGACTAAATGCATCAATACTGTGTGTATCAACCAGTAACAGCAAAGGCAAAAGTAACTTTCAGCAGGGAAATGGGGTTAGCGTGAACGGACATTTTGGTCGGCATGGACCAGTTTGGGCCAAAGGGCCTGTCTCCATGCTGTAGGACTCTCTGACTCTATGACTCAATGTTCTTACCACTTTTGGGTCAGAAATTTTCTCCTGAATTTTATTAGCTTCTGTGCAACTTACTTACATCAATAGTCTCTAGTTTATGTTCTTCCTCACAAGTGGAAACATTCTTTCTGTATTTACTTTACCAAACTCTTAAGCAATTATCCAGCTGGAACCTCTAACTTAAACACTCTGCAGCTGCAGAATCTGTTCCACTGACAATTTAGCCTTCATGACTTCAAAAAAAGAAGCAGAAATTCCAAATACTGCAATATAGCACAACATGTACAGAAGGAAAAGAAACACGTTGATACTCCACAAATTTCTCTGCTTCATGTTCAGCACTGGAGCAGATCTTTGACATGATGTTCATATCTCGACCCTTGAATCAGCAAATTCAAGGCTTGAACCTCTCTATAGAATATTATGACGATTGAAGACTGGTGTTCTGGCTCTGAAATGGGACAATTGTATCCAGTTGTTTTAGACAGAGCTCCCTCATCACATGGCATTTTGGAGCCTGTTAAATCCTCCTGCTGTACAACACTAACTATCCCATCATTGATATAAAAAACATTTATGTCCATGAAAGGAGCATTCTCATCACAGTCTGTCAGGCTGTTTATCAGTCTGAGAATCCTTCCTCTAGAATAGAATAGAATAGAATGGAATATCCTTTATTGTCGCATGTACTATCTTTATCAAGGGAAGTTTGTGAAGATATAAAAGCAACAATTGCTAAGAGGGTGTTGCAGGAGAACTGCAAAGCAGTGATAAAGTTATTTTTGGATGATCACAATTCACTCCACAAATGACAGGATATCCCAAATTTAGTGAGAGATACACAGAATCAACAATTTTAACCTTTAAGATTTCAGGAGAGATCTAGAGGTCAAGATCTAGTGATTTTCGTGATTGCCTGTGGCTCTTTGAGAGTGAAAGACAGCACGTTGTTCAAATATTCTGGGAGTAGACTCCAGTGATCACCATTTGAGTACTTCAACAAACTTACCATCAAAGAATATCATGGACATGTGTTACTTTGCTTTGTGCAAAACTGGTTAACTCTGTTGGCCTATCAAACCAGCCTAGTCAAAAGGATTCGCTTTAAGACTGGCACCTACCCCTGGCATCATCCTTAAAGCTCTGAGACCTGATTCCTGACCCTGTTCATTTAACATTGGACTTTCTCAATCTACCAATTGCATTGAACAACTGCTTGTCAATATCTAACCAAAGCAGAGGATTGAAAAAACCTTACATCAGGAAACATACAGAATTAACTCTCTTGGCTGAACCTTATGAAATAAAACTCGATTGGACATGTCCCAGTAGGGGCGGCACGGTGGTTCAGTGGTTAGCACTGCTACTTCACAGTGCCAGGTACCCAGGTTCAATTCCAGTCATGGGTGACTGTCTGTGTGGAGTTTGCACATTCTCCCCATATCTCTGTGAGTTTCCTCCGGGTGCTCTGGTTTCCTCCCACAGTGTAAAGATGTGCAGGTCAGGTGAATTGGCCATGCTAAATTACCCATAATGTTAGGTGCATTAGTCAGAAGGAAATGGGTCTGGGTGAGTTACTCTTCGGAGGGTCTGTGTGGACTTGGTGGGCCGAAGGGCCTGTTTCCACATTGTAGAGAATCTAATCTACTTAAAGTGCCAAATGAAGTTTAGCAGATATTCAAATGCAATGTATCGACACAGACACAGGAGATAAACATGCTTGCTTGTGGGCAGAATTTGCCAGAAAAGGGAAGACAGCCAAAAATATTAGCTGATCGATCAAACACCTCATCCGTATGTGGGTAGCAATCAACAGGATGCAAACCAAGTTAATGTCATGGACCTCACAGAAACAGCTTATTCAGCCATTCAATTAGATCATGACTAATCTGCCCCTTCATATTATATGACTGTTCATCAACTACCTCACCCTCAACAAAATTGTTAGTCCCGACTTTGAAAATTTCAATTGATCCATTATCCATGGGAGTGTTACAGATTTTCATTCCCCTTTTCTAACTGTGGAAAACTGCTTCTCATTTTAATCTCAAACAGTCCAGCCCATTTATCAGAATAGGATCCCTTGTCCAAGATTCCACCAGCAGAGAAAAAGAGTCTCATGTGAAAACTACGTGCAAGCTGTACAGTGGTCTGGCCAACAAGGACAACTTGCATTTGTGTAGTGCCTTTAAAGCAGTTAATAAAAAGTCACAGGGTGCTTCAAGTTTCACACAAAGTCCTACTGATAATTTTGGGGAATTAGATGGAGCTTGTGATGTGTTCTGTGTGTACAATGACCCGCAGTGATTGAAACAATTTTCAGATCAATATACAGAATAGCCTGCTACATCCATCTTAATGCTGATCCCCACAGATAGCTACATCAAGTGGAAACAGCATTCTTGAGTTTTCCCAATGTTAACAGCACGTGAAAGTGCTATTTACATGAGGCAGCAGAATATCCCTTTCAGATTCTTTGTTCTGCCTGTTCATCCCTTCAGCAGTGCTCTGCAGGATGTCTCTCTCTCTCTCTCTCTCTCTTTCTCTCATGATCCATGTAACCAACCCTGTGTTTTAAGTGACCCATGACCCAAGTTTGAAAATGCCACAGGAGCCAAGTACCCCAGCTTTCTTTCTCTTAGCCTAATAGTGAAACTGTAAGAAGATTTAATCTGTGCTGCAATGACTCTTTGTACAGCTTTAATTCCACACAAACCTATTTATATGCTTCACTTCCATTTAGGTTCAGCAAAAAACCCAAGGCAGAAATCTAAATGCCTGGGAGTATTTCTTTCCCGAAATGATTGCAGCTTATAAAGTGTGGAGAAACTACTGAGCCTGAGCCAGCTCGAAGACAGAGTTTCCTTCCTCAAGTATGACATTTGACATTTCTGGCATATCCCAGTGGGAGAATTGTTACTTCCTCTTTTGCAGACAAAAATCCCAAGCAAAGTTCAATGTGGCTCTTCATATCTTTATCATTATTCATACATTCCCCCCTGCCTCCCCCTCATTGGTGTTTGTCCCTCACAGTCTCACAGCCAACCTCTGGAAATTTGCTTCATTAAACCGAATGCCTTCCTGCATCCTTTTATCATTAACCCAGTCCTTAAATATACCCCTTTAGAGTCATAGAGTCATAGAGATGTACAGCATGGAAACAGACCCTTCGGTCTAACACGTCCCTGCCGAGCAGATATCCCAACCCAATCTAGTCCCACCTGCCAGCACCCGGCCCATATCCCTCCAAACCCTTCCTATTCATATACCCATCCAAATGCCTCTTAAATGTTGCAATTGGACCAGTCTCCGCCACTTCCTCTGGTAGCTCATTCCATGCTCATACCACCCTCTGCTTGAAAAAGTTGCCCCTTAGGTCTCTTTTATGTCTTTCCTCTCTCACCCTAAACCTATGCCCTCTGGTTCTGGACTCCCCAACCCCAGGGTTTGAACACCGGTCGGTCCTTGTGTCGGCCCGTGTTTATTCTTGTCCGAGTACTTTCCTGTTATGCACAGTTTAACTACAATGGACACTGGAGTTGAGGATTATTTGATCAGCCATGATTGCACCGAAAGAACGAGCCGACCCGATGGGGCTGAATGGCCTAATTTTGCTCCTCCATCTTATTAGAGACAAAAGGCAAATGAAAAACTGTTGGTTAACGTGAAGACCTTTCTGACGGATAAATAAATTTTGGCAAAGCTCACTTGAGTGGCCAATTAAATCTTGAAACAATGCAGATAAACACCAGTGTTGTGACTGTAAATATAGTTGGAGAAAATGCTGAGGGACATCAAATGTATACATGAGTGACATGCATTTAATGGATTATGCTATAAAACAGTAAGAGTGTAATTGAGCTGCCAAATCCTCAAATGTCAGGTTCATTGCTGAAAATGGTTAACTGTATTGTCAACTTCACTTTGATGTGTTCCTGTCGGTTTGGCCACCTTCATGCTGTTAGTGCACCCTCTTAAGAGGCCAGCTCTACTATTAAGAAAAAAAATGAAATGACTCATGTGAAAAATAAGCAAGAGTTTAAACTTGAGCAAATCGCAGCCAGATGTTTTTTTTTCCCAGGTAGCCACCTTGTTTGCACGCACACAGCATATCAGTTTTGCTGAGGTCGGCCAAGCCCATTTGTATGTCACTTGAAACAATTCACTTCAAAATCTTAAAGTTGTACTTAGTGCATCTCACAATCCATGGCCATTCAAATCACTCCACAGCCAATGAAGCATCGGCCAATTGGATTAGATTAGATAAAATAGATTACTTACAGTGTGGAAACAGGCCCTTTGGCCCAACAAGTCCACACCAACCCGCCAAAGCGCAGCCCACCCATACCCCTACATTTACCCCTTACCTAACACTACGGGCAATTTAGCATGGCCAATTCACCTGACCTGCACATCTTTGGACTGTGGGAGGAAACCGGAGCACCCAGAGGAAACCCACGCAGACACGGGGAGAACGTGCAAACTCCTCACAGTCAGTCGCCTGAGGCGGGAATTGAACCCGGGTCTCTGGCTCAATGAGGCAGCAGTGTTAACCACTGTGCCACCGTGCCGCCCATGGGGGGCACAGCAAACCTGTGAGGTAAGAATGATATATATTAATAATAATCACATTTACTTTACACTGGTTTAGGGATAAATGTAAGCAAGAATACTGAGAAACCTCATCTACTCTTCTGTTTTTTTGTACATCCTTCCAGTTGCAAACATGGCCACAGATCAACATCCCATCTCATAGATGGATCCTCAGTGCAGTGCCTCCTCTGGAATGCACTAAAGGAAGTGTCATTCTAGATTCATTCTGGGATCTTGAGCCATCTGACTCAGAGGTGAGAGAGTGCTATCATTCAACCAAGGCTGACATCTGTATTCATCAACATTCATACACTACCCTTGATGATCGAAGCCATGTCATGCTTTTACCAAGCTGTAAGACAAGATGTCCACAATCCCACTGATTTGTAACTTATAACAGTTAGCCTCTGTTGAGAAGAACAAGTTCAATTTTCATGAGTGAACAACATGATCAACCACCACAAACATGCATTTATTGCCAAGTACCGACTGCCTAAGATTCCAGAATTAGATGGACCTCTTAACAAAGGGTAATGAAACTTCTAACACAATGATGCTCCCCCACACTCTAAAACCAATTTTATATCTGATACCTCTCCAAGCTGGAACTACTTAAAATTCACCACAGTTTAGCCGAGCTGTAGAGATGTATGACAATACAGGAATTGTAACAGTTTGAAGTGAAAGAAAGCTCTCTTCCATCAGAAGAGGCAAACATCATAAGCAAGTGGAAGAAAACTACTATTTAATTATGTTTGCAAGCCTGCTCAAACAGCTTCTTCTAACTTGCAATAAATATTACAGACAACCAATGACCTGAATATAATAACAAGAGACATTCTTTAGACTGATATTATCTTGCTAGAGAAGAGACCTGAGTAATTAGATCACCAGTAGCCTTGAAATTATGATTCCTTTCTCAGACTGATCTTATTTCATGATTAATATTTACAATACAAACAAGAGTTGTCCAAAGCTGATATTCAAGTTCATCGCTCAAATTCTAAGGTTATCTTACAAGGGCTGCACAAAAACAGCTTTCAGATATAGGAAAGTTGAAACCGCTTGCACATTCATAGTAGTCCTAAACTGGTGTGATGAGAAGATTATCCTTGCAATTGGAATGGAAAAGTATGGCACTGGGAAATGCACAGCAGGTCAGCTAGCGTCCGAGGAGCGGGAGAGTTGATGTTTTGGGCGTGCAGGTTTTTTTGTACATCCTTCAAGATGCAAACAGGGCTTATGTCCGAAATATCGACTTTCTCGCTCTTCGGACGCTGCCTGACCTGCTCTGTTTTTTCCAACACCACATTTTTCGACTCTGACTCTCCAGCGTCTGCAGGCCTCACTTTCTCCAACTTGCAGTTGAAATGACCTATTGACATGTTGACTGGCGTGAGGGTGGAATTTTATGCCTCACCATAGTACACGCTTGGTGGCAAGGAGCCACTTAATCAAGCAGGTGGGGATTTATCACTTCCCACCTCCACTTTGATGAAGTTCGTGGTCAGGTGGCCCATGGAGGGTCTTGCACACCAGCACCATTTTGTTTTTCTTATTTCATGGGATGTGTGTACTGCTGGCAAGGCCAATATTTGCTGTTCATCCCCAAATCCCTTTGAACTGAATAGTTTGCGAAGTCATTTCAGAGGGCAGTTCGAATGGCACCATGCTGTGGGTCTGAATCACATTTAGGCTAGGCTGGGCAAGGATAGCAAATTTCCCTCCTTTCTTCCTTATAAGGATTTTAGTGAACGAGATGAGTTTTAACAACAATTGATTATAGTTTCATGATCACCATTACTGAGACAAGTTTTATATCCCAAAGTTGGTAATTGAATTTAAATTCCACAAGAGCAGTGTCAGGATTTGAACTCAGCTCATCTGTGCATTTTGAGGGTTTGATCAAGAGTTCTAGCATCAGGAAGAGTGTTGCTGGGACACTCACCCTCACAATGACTCTGCCTCATTAACCCCCTCCCACCATCAGCCCTCTGGAACTGGGTCTCCCTCAGTCCAAGGCCTCATGTGGATGCAGTACAGAAGGTGGCCATCACCCTCTGAGTAGTGCTGCTGAGTACAGAAGAACTACCAGCCGCTGAACGGCCAGAGCCCTCCGCAGATGAGACTTCTAGCCATGGGGTTCTTGATCTTGGGGAAACACTCACCGTTGGCTTGTTAACTGATGGAATGGCATAAGATATGGTGGATCACAAAAAGAGGTGAAATGAGGATTTCACCAACTGTTGCCAAACCACATGTAACTGCCTCATGTCTTTAATAGTGGATAACTTGGTGTATTTAACAGTGACATAATTTTCTTTTTTATTCATGGAATGCGGGCAGTTGTTGCCTGGACCAACATTTATTGTCCACACTAACTGCACTTGAGAAGATTGTGGTGGGCTGCCTTCTGGAATTGCTGCAGTTTATTTCAATTAGACAGTTTTCATGTGGAGATAAACAGAAATGGGATCAGTTAAGGTTTGCTGGCCCCAGATGCAGATCATGGGCAGCCATAACTGGGATTTTAGTCCAGTCACTCTGTTAAATAAGAGGCCCTTTAACCCTCGCCCTAGCACCACTCCCCATGTTCTGCCATGACAATTCATGTCTCCATGCACCCTCAATATCACCTCATATTCTTTACACCAACTCAATACTAACTCATGCACCCAATGTTTTGCCTTTACATTCCTGACGAAGGGCTTTTGCCTGAAACATTGACTCTCCTGCTCCTTGGATGCTGCCTGACCGACTGTGCTTTACCAGTGCCACACTCTTCAACTCTGATCTCCAGCATCTGCAGTCCTCACTTTCTCTCTTTATACTATGCCAACTCAGATGTTCTCTACTATGGGCAAGCTTCAGAAGCCATGTTGAAATGAAATGAAGAAATTCTAACTACCTATTACACTATTTACTGTACTAAAAAAAGACACTCCCTGTCATGCAAGACCATTCAAAACAGTTAAATCCCAAGTACTAATCCTTTATAAAAGCAAATAACTGCAGTCATAACCCCATGCCAAAATCAGTTAATCCTTTGACAACTCAAAAAGGTTATAAATCGAATGTGACCTAACTACCAACACTCAGATAACCATTGGTTCAGGAAAGCAGCCAAGCATTCATCAGGACAAAAGATAAAGCTTTGATAAACAGCTACTGCAAATGCAAGAGCAGATTTTATTAAACTCTTACTGGTAGAGATAAACTGCATTTACGTTTTTTTAAAAGGTCTAGGATTTCAATCCATTTTTGTAACTCCCACTTTATGGATGAAGGCTCTCACTAAAATAAAATTGTGGCCTCAGTTTAAATAGGTCTGATGAATTTGGGTTTCAGTCACATGAACATTAGGTCCCATTCCCTTTTCTCCTTCTGATGAAAATGGGATTTTCAGAACATAGCATAAGTCAAGGTTGTGTCCCACCTACCCCATGCACTTTGCACAACACTGAAACATGAATCCATATTGGAATTTTTTATTAAAAGAAGTCCACAGACCATACAGTTCAGAAATTGTTCCTCCCCTTGCTAATTGGAAATCATCAAAATTAGAATTAAGTCAATTAAGTACATGTTCGGAAGCATTGAAAAGCATTTCTTGTTAATTTATTACTTTATGTTCTAGCAGCAGCAGTTATCTGGTTCAAAAGTAAATCCAGGAAACAAAAGGTTTCACACAAAAACATGAATTGCAAACACGTGGGGTGCACTGCCTTATTTTTAAAAAGGAAAATATCAATACTTGGAAGATACGTGAAGAGGGGGATATATTGCTACATGAAGTAAAAGGTCAACCAGGCCTTCTGTTATATGTTCTTCCTGTCTATGATGTCGGAAGAGCAGCATACGCACAAGTCCAGTGAATAACAGCATTCCCGAATGTACTTCCACACCTGTTTATCTTTGGCCTACAGCCATTTGGTTGGGAGATCTTCATTGCTTCACAGACAAAGGGCCACCATGGCTTAGTATTTAACTGCAACACGATAGGTGTCTTTACATCTAGGAGAAAGTGAGGACTGCTGATGCTGGAGAATAAGGTTCAAACAACATGGCGCTAGAAAAACACAGCAGGTCAGGCACCATCTGAGGAGCAGGAGAGTTAACGTTTCAGGCAAAAATCCTTCATTGCATTCCTGATGCTTTACATCTAGCCAAAAGACCTGAAGTTGCTGTATTATCATGTGCTTAATTCAGTAATCAACACAGTGAAGGAGATCAATTTATGATAGACCCTACTATCACTGGAGGCTGGAACTTTTGAAAATCGACAGGATATGTGAAAAACAAGGAGAATCAAAATGAATGAAGGAGATGGTGAATTAAGAAAAACTATACACAGGAAATGACATTTTTCAAAGATGGCAGCTTGGAAAGGCTACAACAAAATCCTTATACTGAGCATGAACAGGTTACATTGGATACGTCCTGTGATGATGCTGCTCCTTTAACAAGGTTTGTTGTGCGTGCATTTTTTTCAGGTGGTCATAAATACAGTGATTCTGAAAAGTCTGGCTTGGATGGGTTTTAGGGACAACTTGATTATATGTAACAGATGCTGCCTCAAGCAAAAGGCTTTCAAGTTTAAAAAGAAATCATTTATACAATGAAAGGGGAGTGGCCAGGTCTCCTAGCTCAGCTTTTCTCTGGTTTGATTTAGTTTTTGGTAGTAAAACAGTCAGTCAGTTGTGAAGCTGCTGAACCCAAGAGAAGCAGGTCCATGCTGACCCTCTCTCTCTGACTTCTCTCTTGTAAGACCCTGTGATTTTTTTCAAGTATTAGGAACAGTATCATTAAATTGGGATAGTCTGTTTGGTTTTCAGATAGCTAAAGCTATTCTGTGTCCTGTTCCTTTTTGTTTGTGTTCCATTTAGTAATCTTGCAAATAAATTCTGTTTTGTTTAAAACTAAGTGGTTTGACAAGCTGCCTCCGTCCTGGAAAATGCGCGTTAAACCAGCTTTAAAACAATTAGCGAAGTTAGGGTCTGGGCTACTTTCTTGAAATATTTTGATGGGGCCTGGTCTGGTCCATAATAGTCCCAAGCAATAGCCATTTGAATTTTACAAAAACGTTTTGAAGCCAGTGATCCATTTGTGAAGCCGAATAAAATTCCAGTTCTGTACTTCCTCTTTACAGGACGCTGGAAATTCAGAAGTCTTTTGGGAATCTTTATTTTGGTACACTGCTACTTTGCAGTGTTATAGGCACTGCTTTGACTGTGTTATAGAGTCCAACTCACAGGAGTTTTAAATTGTAGCAAACAAATTCCAAAGCTGCAGAATGTTTCCAAATATCAAATAAGTAAACATGGTTCATGCTAATTCTTTTTTTCATGGACAATAGCTTGTCATTGTGCTTCCTTGTTTGTGAACAAGGTACCATCTTGCTGATGATCAAGTGGAAAATTGTTGGAGTTCTCCCTGCTTAGGGATCTCCAGTTTGTACTCTCCAATAGCATCACCCCCACCCCCCTTCCCGCACACACACACACACACACACACACACACACAAAATACTGATATCAGGATTCCATCATTAGGATTGTCCCATTACTGGTACAATTGCTCGAACACTGAACTTGAATGTAGAATGTAACTAAACTACCAAAACTAAACTGCAATCTGATTAAACTCATATTGATTTTTCTTTGAAGGGATGTGGGGCTCTTTGACTAAGGCCAGTATTTGCTGGCCATCCCTAATTTCACTTGAACTAACTGATCAACCACATTATCGTGGAGTTGGAGTCATGAGTAGGCCAGATCAAGGAAGGATGGCAGGTTTCGTTCCCTAAAAATAAAATTAGAGAACAGTATGGGGATTTGAGTAGCTTCTTGGCACCACTACTGGGATTTTCAATTCCAGATGGGTTTGTCAATTAAATTCCACCAGCTGCCATGGTGGGAATTGAACCAGTGTCCTCATAGCATTTGCATGGGAATTCTGCACTACTTCTACCACCTTCTCCCACTCTGTCCCCATCTCCATAAACTCGCCCTGGCTGCAGTTTGGAGCCTGAATCTGTAACATGACAAAATTTTATAACTTTGATCATACATTTGTCAACCTCACTGCGTGATGTGTTCCACTGGTTCAGTAAAGGCAATACATATTTCTTTTCCAGATAGTGCAGAGATGGCCTCGGGTTACATGGCTCACTCTTGGCAATTCTTTAAGCAAGGTAAACATGACATGCATAACGAGGTGATTTACATCAAAAAAGATGTCTGTGAAACATGAACATCATGTCATGTTAATGGTTTGATTCATGTTCTCGCTTTGATGTTATAGAAGGCTTGTATGATATCAGCCATATGCAAGACTCATTCACTATTAAGTATAGGAAATCCAAGTCCATCACAATAACTTAACAACAAAATGTGCAAGAAAAATCCTTCCGCTGCACTTAGCATGAATGCTAAAACCAAAGGCTCAAGTCAATTTTTCTTGACATCTCTGCGTCTTGACTGGTAATGCAATATGGTTCTTTAAGTGAGCAATGGTGCATCAATAATTGTATTGGAGTGATAACTCACGTGAACAGGCACACTTTCCTTGCTGACACGGAAGTTGCAATCAAGACATTTGAGTTCTGCAACAAGGTCTGCATTTCAAAAGTAAACTGGCCAACAAGCACTTTGCAAGATGCTGCTGTTAAGAGAAAGGTGCTGCAAAACGAGTTTGTACAGTTGCTCTTTCTGAATGCACATTCCACAGTGGCTGAAATCTATGGAATCTCACGTCACATGCAGACACCCAGTTGTATCTGAAGGGAACGAGTGCACCCATGTCACAAGTGTGACTTTATTCTCAGAGACCTGCCAAAACTGTAAGTGTGAAAAAAAACTTGCAGTTAACCAACATTAAATTAAATTTAGTCACAAATTTCAAGGAACATCATTATTTATGAAAATTAGACATGTTTTTCAATTGGAAAGTATTAAGAGGGAGAAAACTTACAGTATCTTGCAGAATATTCAAGAGATGGGGGAAAATTAAGCACTTTTCTCCTGTTTTGAAATAATCCCTGAGCTGTTAGTGTGTAGAGTTTGGGTTTTGGTTTCTGAGTATGTAATTTCTGGATTTTCTGTGTGCCTGAAGCTAATGATTAATTCAGTAGCCACGTTGATTTCTTTTTAAACAGTTTTTGAGGCTTTCCTTTTGAGTGAATGTGTTTTTTGTTCAACATTCACGGATTTTGGTTTATGTTGGATTGTTCTGTGACCCACAAAGTAAATGGCAGGTCCTCAAGGTTTATCGGAGACATCTGGAACTTGTTTTGTTATTCAGCTTAATGAAAACACCCATTGCTTAGAGACAGAAAATTTTAGTTTTCAACTTACTGAGTGGGGTAGTCCAATCCAGTCTTGGATGAGGATGGTTACGTGGACCAGTACTCCTGAGATGGACAGAACATAGAGTGAATTAGTTTGTCTTCAAGTTGAAGAGTTAGTTCTAAGTAATTCCAACGAGGTTACTTAAAGTGAAGTGTGAAATTGCTGAGAAAGTGTGAATTGTGAGAAATTGCTGCAGTTCCATCCTATAAGTGACTGAAACTTACTGATGTGTTAGATATTGAGGTTCTTGTGTGAATAGTTGTACAAATGGTGTTTTCTGGACTGTAATTTGACTCACTTACAAAAACTCCCCTGTGTACACATACAGAAACAAACAGAAAAAGGGTGTTATAGATGGAAGGAAAGACCTGGTAAAGCAGATCGATTGTCCTTGTTCACTGGATTCACTGATATAATCCTTTTGGCTTGTCAGATCCTTGATTTTCCTTCTCCAGGTACTTTCACTTGCTTGTAAGAGGCACAGGGTGACTGGTTCATACTTCTAAAGTCTCTGATCGACTAAAGGCCAAGCTTACAAAAACTGATCAGGGAAAATACATTGGCTTGCTTCAGGTTTGAGGTGTTTTTGCTTCAGAGGGAGGGACAGCTTCTTTCTTTTTGGATGTCCAATTGCTTCTCCCTCAAGGTTACATCATCAAGCTGTTCAGCTAGCTAGGAGCCAATCACATTGTTGTTAGCAGGTAGAAGACCTTTGTTATTGACAAGTGTTCACCATTCCCCAGACCAATTAGAAACTTGTTGTCAGCCAAATCTCCAACCACACCCATACCTCTTGGCTTATCCACAAATAAACTCCCCCCACTGCTTGAATAAACAGCTGTGTAAATCGTCTTTACAATGAGTGTCAGGTAACTGGTTTTTAAACAGTGCATTCATCATTTCTAAAATCTTTTGGTCTTTAAAACAATTTTTTCCCATTTTGTAATCAGCAATCAAAAATACTGAAAAATAAAATATGGTCTCCACACAATGGCAAGGATGATGGTATTGGCTGTGGATAAACTGAGGGAAAGGCAAACTAGAGGAATGTTACAAAGATGAAAATAGGCCATCTTAGAAATGGCATGAAGATGAGTTTGAAGATTTCTCTCATAGTCACGTGACACCAAAGCTGTGAACAGACTATCAGAAGCTCAGACTGCTGATAAGGAGAGGGATGGAGTTGGGAGCTAAGGAATGGAGCAGGGGCCAACGACAATGGCTTCAGTCTTGCCAATAAGTCAGACTTCCCAGTCCGAAGATGTGCTGGTCGGATGGATTGGCTTTGCTAAATTGCCCGTAGAGTCTCAGGATGTGTGGGCTAGTTGGATTAGCCATGGGAAATGCAGGGTTATAGGGATCGGGTATGGGTGGGAGGTGGGGGTGTGGTCTGGATTGGATGCTCTGTGGAGGGTTGGACTCGATGGGCCGAATGGCCTGCGTCAACACTGTAGGAATTCTATGATTTCTACAAGTATTTAATTGGAGGACATTTCTGTTCATCCAGTACCGCAGTCAGACTAGCAGTCTGATAATTTAGCAACTGTAGGGGAGAAATATGGAAGTGTGATAGAGCTGTGTGTATTGACAGGTGAAAATTAATGCTTCGTTTTCAAATGATATCACCAACAGCCAGCATGTAGACAGGAAATAGAAGACAATCAAAAATAGTGGGGGAGGCCACAAGGAACAGAAAGAGAAACCATTTCAAGTGATTCTCTGTTGAGGATAAACTGGAATAGAATGGAACCACATGAAATCAGTCTCATCAGCTCGACAACAGGAACAAAACACGAAGGGAGGATGGTGTGATCCAGCATATTAAAGGCCGAAAACGGGTTCAAAAGGATGAGAAGACAGAGTTTCCCTTTGGCACAGTGACCTAGGTTATCATTTGTGACTTTGTTCAAATCTGCTTCAGTACAGTGGCAGGGAAAGAAACTAGAGACTGGGTATGTTTCAAACATGGGGCTACAGAAAAGATGGGAATAGATTATGGAGAACGTAATATGAGAGGAATGAATTTTGGAGATGTGACCGTAGCTTGCAAGGATGGAGAAGTGTTATGAAGATGTGAGTGTACTGTACCTTTAAGAGAGTTAAAAGCTAGCAGAATTAACTGACACAGCACCAAGTGTTCTGAAAAAGATAAAATGTAACATTCTTAGAGTCATAGAGATGTACAGCATGGAAACAGACCCTTCGGTACACGCCAACCAGATATCCCAATCCAATCTATCCCCACCTGTCAGCACCCGGCCCATATCCCTCCAAACCCTTCCTATTCATATACCCATCCAAATGCCTCTTAAATGTTGCAATTGTACCAGTCTCCACCACTTCCTCTGGGATCTCATTCCATACACGTACCACCCTCTGTGTGAAAAGGTCTTGGTTATATCTTTCCCCTCTCACCCTAAACCTATATCTTCTAGTTCTGAACTTCCCAACACCAGGGAAAAGACTTGTCTATTTACCCTATCCATGCCCATCATATTTTTGAAAAGGTCACTCCTCAGCCTCCAAAACTCCAGGGAAAACAGCCCCAGCCTGTTCAGCCTATCCCTATAGCTCAAATCCTCCAACCCTGGCAACATCCTTGGAAACTTTCTCTGAACCCTTTCGAGTTTCTCAACATCTTTCTGATAGGAAGGCGACCAGAATTGCACACAATATTCCAACAGTGGACTGACCAATGTCCTGTACAGCTGCAACATGACCTCCCAATTCCTGCACTCAATACTCTGACCAATAAAGGAAAGCATACCAAATGCCTGCTTCACTACCTATCTACCTGCAATTCCACTTTCAAGGACTATGAACCTGCACTCCAAGGCCTCTTAGTTCAGCAACACTCCCTAGGACCTTACCATTAAATGTATAAGTCCTGCTAAGATTTGCTTTCCCAAAATGCAGCACCTCGCACTTAACTGAATTAAACTCCATCTGCCACTTCTCAGCCCATTGGCCCACCTAGTCAAGATCCTGTTGTAATCTGAGGTAACCCTCTTCGCTGTCCACTACACCTCCAATTTTGGTGCCATCTGCAAACTTACTAACTGTACCTCTTATGCTCACATCCAAATCATTTATGTAAATGACAAAAGGTAGAGGACCCAGTACCGATCCTTGATGTACTCCACTGGTCACAGGCCCTCAGTCTGAAAAACAACCCTCCACCACCACCCTCTGTCTTCTACCATTGAGCCAGTTCTGTATCCAAATGGCTAGTTCTCTCTGTATTCTGTGAGACCTAACCTTGCTAATCAGTCTCCCATGGGGAACCTTGTCGAACGCCTTACTGAAGTCCATATAGATCACATCTACTGCTCTGCCCTCATCAATCCTCTTTGTTACTTCTTCAAAAACTCAATCAAGTTTGTGAGACATGATTTCCCACGCACAAAGCCATGTTGACTATCCCTAATCAGTCCTTGCCTTTCCAAATACATGTACATCTTGTCCCTCAGGATTCCCTCCAACAACTTGCCCACCACCGACGCCAGGCTCACTGGTCTATAGTTCCCTGGCTTGTCCTTACCACCCTTCTTAAACAATGGCACAACATTTACCAATCTCCAGTCTTCCAGCACCTCACCTGTGACTATTGATGATACAAATATCTCAGCAAGAGGCCCAGCAATCACTTCCCTAGCTTCCCACAGAGTTCTAGGGTACACTTGATCAGGTCCTGGGGATTTATCCACCTTTATGCATTATCCAGCACTTCCTCCTCTGCAATCAGGACATTTTGCAAGGTTTCACCATCTATTTCCCTACAGTCTATATCTTCCATATCCTTTTCCACAGTAAATACTGATGCAAAATACTCGTTTAGTATCTCCCCCATTTTCTGCGGCTCCACATAAAGGCTGCCTTGCTTATCTTTGAGGGGCCCGATTCTCTCCCTAGTTACCCTTTTGTCTTTAATGTACTTGTAAAGATACTTTGGATTCTCCTTAATTCTATTTGCCAAAGCTATCTCATGTCCCCATTTTGCCCTCCTGTTTTCCCTCTTAAGTACTCTCCTACTTCCTTTAAAGTACTTCTAAAGATTCACCTGATCTATCCTGTCTATACCTTATATCTGCTTTCTTCTTTTTCTTAACCAAACCCTCAATTTCTTTAGTCATCCAGCATTTCCTATACCTACCAGCCTTTCCTTTCAGATAAAAACAATGACTGCAGATGCTGGAAAGCAAATACTGGATTAGTGGTGCTGAAAGAGCACCGCAGTTCAGGCAGCATCCAATGAGCAGCGAAATCGAGGTTTCGGGCAAAAGCCCTTCATCAGGAATAAAGGCAGTGAGCCTGAAGCATGGATAGATAAGCTAGAGGAGGGTGGAGGTGGGGAGAGAGTAGCATAGAGTACAATGGGTGAGTGGGGGAGGAGATGAAGGTGATAGGTCAAGGAGGAGAGGGTGGAGTGGATAGGTGGAAAAGGAGCTAGGCAGGTCGGACAAGTCCGGACAAGTCAAGGAGACAGTGCTGAGCTGGAAGTTTGAAACTAAGATGAGGTGAGGGAAGGGGAAATGAGGAAGCTGTTGAAGTCCACATTGATGCCCTGGGGTTGAAGTGTTCCGAGGCGGAAGATGAGGCGTTCTTCCTCCAGGCGTCTGGTGGTGAGGGAGCAGCGGTGAAGGAGGCCCAGGACCTCCATGTCCTCGGCAGAGTGGGAGGGGGAGTTGAAATGTTGGGCCACGGGGCGGTTTAGTTGATTGGTGCGGGTGTCTCGGAGATGTTCCCTAAAGGGCTCTGCTAGGAGGCACCCAGTCTCCCCAATGTAGAGGAGACCACATTGGGAGCAACGGATACAATAAATGATATTAGTGGATATGCAGGTAAAACTTTGATGGATGTGGAAGGCTCCTTTAGGGCCTTGGATAGAGGTGAGGGAGGAGGTGTGGGCACAGGTTTTACAGTTCCTGCGGTGGCAGGGGAAAGTGCCAGGATGGGAGGGTGGGTCGTAGGGGGGTGTGGACCTGACCAGGTAGTCGCGGAGGGAATAGTCTTTGCGGAAGGCGAAAAGGGGTGGGGAGGGAAATATATCCCTGATGGTGGGGTCTTTTTGGAGGTGGCGGAAATGTTGGCGGATGATTTGGTTTATGTGAAGGTTTGTAGGGTGGAAGGTGAGCACCAGGGGCGTTCTGTCCTTGTTACGGTTGGAGGGGTGGGGTTTGAGGGCAGAGGTGCGGGATGTGGACGAGATGCATTGGAGGGCATCTTTAACCACGTGGGAAGGGAAATTGCGGTCTCTAAAGTAGGAGGCCATCTGGTGTGTTCTATGGTGGAACTGGTCCTCCTGGGAGCAGATATGGCGGAGGCGGAGAAATTGGGAATACGGGATGGCATTTTTGTAAGAGATAGGGTGGGAAGAGGTGTAATCCTGGTAGCTGTGGGAGTTGGTGGGTTTGTAAAAAATGTCAGTGTCACGTCGGTCGTCACTAATGGAGATGGAGTGGTCCAGGAAGGGGAGCGGTCCTTTCATCCTAACAGGCATATACTTTCTCTGGATTCTCATTATTCGGTCCAACAACTCAATTATCTGGTTGCCTGGAAACAACAAACAAATTCGACTTAGGCCAATCATTTAAATTACACCCAAAAAGAGTACCAAACTCCAATCAAGTTTGAATTGAGTGTATTGACAATCTTAAAAGCCAATGACACAATTCGATGCTTTGTGGGTATAAGTCCAGGGAAAATTGAATAGTCTGGAGGAGAACTCCCAAGCCAATAACATCTGCAAATTGTCTGGAGAAAAGCTCTCTGAAAGGCTCTTTATCGATTTGTGACCTGTGAAGCATAATCCCTAAGAAGAAGAAACAAAGACACAGGAAGATCCAAATAGAAGATTCAACAGCTGGCTGGTTTGAAAACTTGCATTTTTGATAAATCCTGATGGGGGTGGATTTTATCAGACTAGTATTATAGAAAGGAAGGTAAAAGATAGATTAAAGGAAGGAGTTGTAAATAGTTGTTGGTTAATTATTCTCTGTTATACTTTAAGAAATAAAGTGGTTAATGTTTACTTTAAATAGTTCTTGTCCTCTGAAAGTTTCAAAGATTACTGCATGGGATAAATCTTTTCTGTATTGGTGGCTTAACTTAAGCAGGAGGGTTTATTCTGTGTCATAACAGAGGGCAAGATTTAGTTCTTTAGAGGGAACAGGTTGGCAGATTTAATGGAAAGAGTAACGATAGCTGAAGAGAGATTGCCATTTCCAATACTGGCTGACAAGTAAACAAGAATTCTGTAAATTCAAAAACAAATTCCCCGTGTCTGCGTGGGTTTCGTCCGGGTGTTCTGGTTTCCTCCCACAGTCCAAAGATGTGCAGGTCAGGTGAATTGGCCATGCTAAATTGCCCGTAGTGTTAGGTAAGGGGTAGATGTAGATGTAGGGGTATGGGTGGGTTGCGCTTCGGCGGGGCGGTGTGGACTTGTTGGGCTGAAGGGCCTGTTTCCACACTGTAAGTAATCTAATCTAATCTAAAAAAAAGCTATTTACTCACCTTGTAAAGCTGATGCGGAACTAGGACACATTAGAAGTTATCCTGCAGAACAGTGGCTCCTGGTCGGACAATGTCAGATCAAACTTACTCATTGTCTTAGAGGCACCATGTTTATGCAAGGCTAGCAAAAATTACCCTGGAAAGGCAAAGCATCTAAATACATTTTGAACAGCAAGTCAACCCCACTGTTTCACACTGTTAACAAATAGTGGTGATGCAAATGGTACTGTCCACTAACAGGATGTTGCCATCATTCCAAAAAGATGGTCTGCCCACTACCCAATTCATTAATGACAGATACAAATTTCAGAGCTGATGGAATGGAAATTACATAGAATGTATGTCCAGTGATTGGCTGATCAACTGAAACAGTATGTTCTTCTTGATATACGCAAGTACTACACTCAATCAGGGTTGCAAAACCCAAAACAAAATGCCCACTTTTTGATGTGGTTTCATAATTAGGCAACACTTGCTAAATAATTCTGAGTGTGCTAATAGCTACAGTATGAACCAACTTAACATAATCAGTTAAACTCTTAAGGTAGCTTCTTTACACTTGCCAGACGTGGCATACATAACACACAGGGATTGGTTTGTCTCAAAAAAAAGGAATATGTCCACCTTTTCGAATCTTATGGAAACATGGGGAGCCTACAGTTTCCTATTACCTTCTCCAACAGTCGGTTGACAAGTCAGGTCTGATTAATCTGCACCTTTTTCATTTGCGGTGTAAACTGTGTTCATTTAAAATTTGATATTCTTGCTTTGCCATGGTTGAACAGCATAAAATGCTTCAACAACATTTAAGATCAGCACCAACAAGCAAAAATTTACTTTTCTAGGAAAGATCAAAACTAGAGGCAAAACGAAAATCTAAAAAAATGCAGGAGAAACTGCTTTACCTTGAAGAAAACAGTTTGTTGCTTTTGTTATGGACCACAGCCCAGACCCCCTCAGAACTTTATTTTTAAATTTTAGAGCTAAGTGTAATGTGCTAGGTTCCAGAAACAATTCAATTGGCCAAATTACTCAATGTTAAGCAAAGCACAATTTATCCATGCACTATAGTTGAAGCACAGTAAAAGAAAAATAAAAAGAAAAGAATTGCCTTGGCTGTAACTCTATTGGTAAATTTAACAGAATAATAGATTAGTTAGCTACTGAATAGTAACTGTTCCAATATCGTAACTTCCCATAAACACACCCTTAGCAAAAGGCAAATTCAGAAAACAGATTGTCTCACATGCAACCCCAGCAGCAGGAAGAGATTCCACAGCTTTTAGTTGTAACTGATACATGGAAAAAAATAGCTTTTACTTCTTCAAGACGTGAAAAGCTAAGAAGCTAAAAATCCTGGTTCTGCCAGAGCTTGACTACATCTTTTCAAGCTGTTTGTATTGTCTCAACTTAAAAAAAAACAAGGCCTCACAAGCTGTTTACTTTAAAAGTTTTCAATAGACATCTCAGCACCTCCGTCTTAAAACCTTCCTTCAAAAATTAACAGGACAAATTAACCTCTTAAATCCATAGCATTGTCACACCCCCATAGATCAGTTGTGACAAATAGCATAGAAGCCATTAAAGAAGACATTTGATAATGACTTAAGCAGAAAAGAGAGCAGAAGATTTTGCTCACAGATTATTTGAAGTGAGGTTGGAGGTGCTCATGTAGAAACATGTTTCTATGTTGTAGATTCAATTTAATTCTAGAAATTATAATTAAAATACAAATGGAAGTGTTACTTTCACAGGGAGCACACAGGGCAAGATATACAAAATCAGTGCTGTACAGTCCAATTTTGGTTGGAAGTCAATGTTTTTGTGTCTGCAAACTGGCAGAAGGTGCAATTTTCTAAGTACATTGGTGTCATCTGAGAAAAGGAGACCTATACAAATATTTTTTAAAAACATATAAACTCAAATCTTACTGAAGATGAACTTTCCTGTACACACATCTAAGACTAACTTTAGTAGGGCTTTCTTCAGGAAATCATGTCTGAAGTTCACTGTGACTTCTGAAATGGAACAGACTTTATGATTCAATGCAATGGTTTTGGTCATAAACATTACTAACAATCATGTTTATAGCTTTTTTGCATTTAACTTACTTTTCTGATCAACCTTTCAGAGATGTTGGAACTTGAACCTGATCCTCCTTGTCCATGGACAGGATCACTGAGCTACAAGAGGGCCCCTTGAAAAAAAAATTGATATTGATGTGTTTACCTGCAAATTAGTGCAGCTTCACCTCTGTGCTGCTTCACAAATGAGGAACTTAAGTCAGTGCTACCATTAAGATTTCTCTCTCTCTTCTACACATACACTGTCACTGTCTTTCACTGTAGCTCTGATAATTAGTGACATGGATTTATCTGACAGTAAATCCCTCTTTATTTTAAAAAAATGACACAAATTCTACATAAGTTCCAAAAAAGAGAAAAATGATTTGAAAAAAATAGAATAAACTACATCTCCATGAACACAAGAATGTTAAGTTACAAGGGTACAACATTGTCATGTATACATCCAGAACCCACTCCCAGCATTACACCATCCCAACCATGACCCCTTTTGTAACTTTCAAGCTTTTGCTTAAAATGCTGATAAACAACACATGCAACCAGTCAATTTAGAAATATTCCAAGGTTTTGACGAACACCATGGCATAGCAGCTTATAAAGATCTATTCCTCAAGTCAGGTACAAACTATGACAGGGCAATATAATGGAGCAGAAAATTAGTTGAGAAAGTTTCTAAATATACATGGTGTAAGGGTAATCATAGTTTGTAAAAATGCAAGGTTCTCAGCCTTATCCAAGAGATTCCTTTAATTGTACCTCTTCCCTACACACAATATTAAGTTGTTTTTCTACATTGTTATTTAATTAATTTGGTGACTGGGTTTCTGATCCAAATTAAAACCTAGTTTAGCTTCTGGCCATTCCAAATCCAATCTGTACAAAACCAATTAACCAGCACACTGGCAGGAGTCCAAACTGAATTGTCTGTATAAAAAGCCTCTTGAGGGTTCAAGATGAGGCCTCACTGGTCTATCATAGAATATAACCACACCACCATTGATGATCAAATTTGAGTCCCTACTCTGAATCCCTTAAAGCCACATTAGGAGATTTTTCTTGAGAATGCTCAACAGGATTAATTTACGCAACAGTAAAATGTTTTTGATTATTAGGTGAAAGAATACATAATACACACACGCGCATTCCTATGGTTGTGATGGGAAAGGTAGGGATTCCTCTGCCTTTTCTTGTAATGCCACACCAAACTGCCTTTCTTAGTGAAACCAATTTTAGGATTGTCAGTGCTCGAGCGAGGGCCTAGTTAGACAGGCAGGCAGAGTTCCTCTGTCAAATTTTGCAAACTTAAACTGCGCACTTTGCAGAAACCATTTTCCACGTCAATTAAATGATGAAAAGGGAAGTGCCACTGATTCTGAATAGATTTTGGCCTCCTTACTCTCTTTGAACTGGATGGTCCTGTTCTGACAATGTCACTTCAGCCAGCAGCCCACATCTTCATTCTTGAATGTGTGTGAAGATGAAACTGTTGGGAACTACAGAGTGATTAAAGGAGGGCCGGGACGATCCTGGAGACTTTAATTATTTATCAATAGGGATGTTTTCCCAGCCTAGAGCATTAAAGCTCCACACTTCTGCACAACATGGGTGACACAGTGGCAGAGTGGTTAGCACTGCTGCCTCGCAGCGCCAGACACCCGGGTTCAATTCCCACCTCAGGCAACTGTTTGTGGGGAGTTTGCGCATTCTCCCCGTGTCTGTGTGGGTTTCCTCCCACAGTCCAAAAATGTGCAGGTTAGGTGAATTGGCCATGCTGAATTACACCGTAGTGTTAGCGTAAATGTAGAGGGGTGCGTTGCGGGTCGGTGTGGACTTGTTGGGCCGAAGGGCCTGTTTCCAAACTGTAAGTAATCTACTATCTTATATAACAGTGAACTAAGACCATTTCTCATGCAAATTCAAACTCTGATTTTTGTGAACAAATCCGCCTTGCTTTTTGCCATGGTTAACCTGTCAAATGGCTTTCTAATAAAGTAACTTTCCAGAAGACAAGAGACAAAGTGCTCAGAATGTGGGGACAAGGAGACTGGCCAATAGTGAGGATAGCGCAATCTCATGACTTTCTCACCTATGTTCCATGCCAATAGCATGGCCATTGGGACCAAAACAGAGGGAGGAAACCAACTTTTTCATATATCCCAACACTAAGTCATAAATATGCTCCGGTTAAAGAAACAAAGAGAATCAGGAATAAACCATCCAGCCCACTGAGGTGACCTTCAATCTTAACTCCATCTTTGTGCATGATGCTAAAATCTATTGATTTTGTCCTAAGCAGATTCAATGTCAACGCTCTGGAGTGGGATATTCATAATGACTTCAGGAAACAGAGTGGAGGGCATGTTCCTGTCTGCAGCAATGGGTGCTGAGCTGGAGATGATCGAGAGCATCAAGTTCCTGGGAGTGTTGATCAGCAACAGTTTGTCCTGGTCCACCCATGTTGACGCACAGGTCAAGAAACCACAACAACGCCTCTACTCCCTCAGGAGGCGAAGGAATTTCGCCATGTCCACAATGACTCTTACATATTTTTACTTATGCACCATAGAATGCATCCTGTCTGGATGCATCAGAGAGTAGTTTGGCAACTGCTCTGCCCAAGACTGCAAGAAACTGCAGAGCGACGTGAATACAGCCCAGTCCACCACGGAAACTGACCTTCCATCCACTGAGAGAAAGTGAGGACTGCAGATGCTGGAGTACCAGAGTTGAAAAATGTGGTGCTGGAAAAACACAGCAGGCCAGGCAGCATCCGAGGAGCAGGAGAAATGACGTTTCGGGCATAAGCTCTTCTTCAGGAATGAAGAAGGGCTTATATCCGAATCGTCGATTCTCCTGCTCCTCGGATGTTGCCTGGCCTGCTGTGTTTTTCCAGCACCACATTTTTCAACTTCCATCCACTGATTCCATCAACACTTCCTGCTGCCTCAGGAAAGCAAAGGACATAATCAAAGACTCCTCCCAACCCGGTTAGACTCTGTTCCCCCTCTTCCAACGGGCAGAAGATTTGCATACACAAATTTAAGAACAGCTTCTTCCCCCCGTTATTACACTTCTGAATGGACCTCTCAAATTTTAAATTTCACGGTCAATCTTGCTCTCTACAGCCATAACATTATTTTTATTCCCCTCTGTTCCAATATCCTAATGCACTTTATATGGTATGATCTGCCTGTGCTGCATTCAAAACAAAATTTGTACTGTACCTAGGTAAATGTGGCAATAATAAATCAAATCAAATCAATGCCTCAAGGGAACAGGTTTCTCTTCATCTTAGTCCAAAAATGATCAAATTCTCCTTCCAAGATCGTGCTCTCTAATTCTATATTCCCCAGGTGGAGGAAAACATCCTTCCAACATCAATCCTAGCTAATCAATTAAGAATGTTAATGTGTTTCAATCACCCTCAAATTTCTCAACTCCAGGCAAATCTAATCTACTCAATCTCTCCTCATTGGTTCCATCATACCAGGATTAATCTGGTGAACTTCTATCCGAAGATTGGTACCATCCTACCTCGGGTAAGGAGACCAAAACTGTGCATGCACCCCATATATTGTTGCAAGACTTTTTCATTTTTATATGTTTGTAATAAAGGTAAACACCACTTGCTTTCCTCATTGCATTCAAAACCTCCATGCTGTAGTTTGTATACAAGGACTCCAAAATCCTTCAACATTTCCTACTCTTTCACCTCTTAGGTAATCTGTACTTCCAGTTTTCTGGCAAAAGTGAATAACTTCAAATTTCCCCCACATTATATTCCCACTGACATGTTCTGGCCAACTCACTTCACCATAAATATCCTTTTGCACCTTCGTTGTATCCTCTTCATTGTTAACTTTCCTACCTAACTCTGAATCTGCCGTGGAGTTGAGGCTGAAAAGCAGACTCAAGGGGCTGAACTGCCTACTGCTGCTCTTAGGATTTAGGCGTCATCAGAAATCCAGGATAGAAGAGGGACTGACTGTAATGCAAGTTATGACACAGGATTGTAAATAGCTGAGAACCAAGCACTGGTCCTTGTGTTAATTTGCTCGTTATCATCTCTCAGCCTGAAATACGCTAATTCCTATTTTGATTTCTGCTTCTCTATTTCCCCAATCCTTGAACCACAAACGTGTCCATTTCCCCAATCGCCATGAACAATATTTCAAGTTATCACTAGCTCATTACCTTATCAAATGTTTTATGAAACTTCAAATATATATTACAGCCACTGGGTGACCCTTCCACCCCCAACCTCCCCTTCCCCTCAACCCACGCACAAATACTCCAAAACATGCCACTTTGTCAAATAAGATCTTTTTAACTAAATCATGTCGACTCTATCTAATCATGTTATGGTTTTCCAATTACCCTGTTGTGACTACACCTGATAACAACTTTCATCATTTTCCTGATTGATGTCAAGCTAACTAGACTTTAATTCTAATGTATTTTCCCTTCCACATTCCTTGAATTGTTATTGTTATTCCTTGAATTGAATTGTTAACTTCCAATCCATGGAGATTGTTCTTGAATTTAATCATTTTTCTTACACAAATGATATCTTTCAATTCTCATTTCCACCGGATGCTTAAACCTCCCGCCAATTTTGGTTCTCTCCTGTCATGAAAATATTATTTCGTTCCTGAATGTGTTAGTAAGTGCTGTGGTCTCTCAGATTTTTTTTAATTAACCTGTTTAGAGATGTTATGACACATCTCTGAAACCCTGTCTTGAGAATCAATACAAAAACACTCTGACTGTCAAGAATTGAAGTAAAGGCAGGCTTGTTTAGATCAATGATTGTTTCCCGGTGAGTCGCTGCCATGAAGTGAAGGATTGATGCCCAACTGTGAGCAGATAGCTTGCCCAATCTTAGGAGATGCAATAGGATGGAGCTATACTTCAAAATTGAAGGTTTAAAAAAAGGGCTCTTGTTTACTTCTGTCTCATCTCATTATGTTGACTGAACAAAACCAGTTTGAAAAAGGCGAATGGAAACAACATGTATAGGTGCCTGGTGGAAACGAAGAACTGAGAAGCATTATCTATTTTAACGAAAGTGATTAGGACTTTAAAACAATAAATATGCTAGGCCTGATGGCCAGAACATAAGATCATTGAAGAATTAGTTTTAATGTTAAAGAATACCTAGATTTGAGGAAAATCTCCAGTAGGCATTTTGAGACAATTCTGTGGTGACCATACCTTGACATGTTGCAGCTAAACCTTGGATTGTGTTTCTGTGAAAGACTCTCACCTGATGGCTATCCCTTCATGGATTCAAAACTCCTTTGGCTTTCGAGAGAGTTTGCTGTCTAAACTTGCACTCTTGCTGCTCTGTGTTATACAATATATTGAATACAGCTCACCGATACTGTGAATGAAGATGTTTTGCAGACCAGAAAGGAATGGTATTAAGACTTGAAAAGGAATAAAAGAGAAACACTGTACAATATTAGAGAGCTGATCCTTGTTTACATCTCAATGTACTTTCTAAGCAACAAATTTCTCGCAGCTTAACTTCTCTGGCTAGGAATGTACTCAGTACTTCACTGGAAAAGGATTCCACCTCCTCAATAGGATTAAGTCTTCCTTCTCAGCCTGATCCATCATTGCTCAGCATAATGTATCAGCTGTAATCTGCATTTTGCCTGGAATGTATGCTGTCAAGTAATCATACCTCCTTAACCTGAACATGATCCTCTCTATTTTCAATGGCATTATTACAATATCTTTTGATCTCAGCGATGTAACTAATGGTTTGTGATCTGTTTATACCTACACTGAATCCTTGAATCAGCTGGAGACATTTTCACAACCTCAATTGTAGCACATCTCTCCTCCGTTTATGTCAATGCTCTTGATGCAAACCATACAGGTTATCTGCTTCCATCTTTGGGAACTTGAGTGAAGATGCACCTGTTGCTACATTATAGTGTCAGTAACCCTGGGGTGTAGTGGGCTAACATGTCAGAGGATAGCAGCTGTTTCTTATCTTCCTAAATGCTGGAGTCTATTCTTGACTCCAAAACCATTGTTGGCCTTTCGTTAGGATCACTCTGATTGGCCTTTCGTTAAGATCACTCTGATTGGTTGTCCAGGAGTAGCTTGGTTATGAAATACTTCCCCACTTAGTTAACCATTCCAAAGCAGCATTGAACATCGTTGATGCATTTCACTTGTGGAAACATATTATGGCTGTTGTCTTTCTGTACTCTGCTGCTATTTCCTTGCTCCTGTACTGTATTGCCCCTAGCATGGCTTTTATCTTTGAGAACTGACGATTGTCTGAGTGTAATGTCTTTGCTTTGTAATGCTTTGAAGACTTCTGACTCTGAATATATTTTGTTTTTAAATCAGACTGTATATGAGTATATTGTCTTAGTGTCAAATAACAACTTGCTTGCTTTCGAGGATCTGTGATGTGACACTCTGGAAAACTTCTGGTACTTATCAAATTCACAATGATAGACAATTGATCAGAATCACACAAATGGCATGATGGAAGTGCTATTACTATTACCTCAGTGCAGGGTAGTGCCAAAAATCCACTGTTCACATCCTATTTGGTAAACAATCTGCTTCGAACTCAATTGGTCAAACTGTCACTGACTGGTGCAGTTGGATAAATTGTTCTGTTGGGTGCGATTCCCCACACAATATTGGTTCTCCATTAGGATTAGTAGCTGTTACCAATCTTGTGTATCATTGCATTGGTTCTGTCAGTGATGATATAACACAGCTTCTTCACATGCTGTCTAACAGTGCAATCAATATGGATGAGTAGGGCACTTCAGACGAGACTGCAGACTTGCGAATACTGCATCGCCTCAAAAAAAAAGTCCCATCAAAGGGAAATAAAGTTCCTGACAAAGTGAAAACATGTAGAAAAGGGAAAATTCAAGAGATTAAAAGATGAAGAACAGCAAAGTCAGGCAATGATTTTGGGTGAAGCTTAAGAGGGCTTAAGAGTTTCTGGGCTGCATGTTTCTAAGGAAAGGGGTCAATTCAGAATTTAAACTGGATATGGGGTCAGCGATTTCAATATTGGCTGACAGCTTGTTGTGGCTAAAATCAGTTGGTGTTCTGCCTAAAAACACTAAACTGCAAAGTCCACAGAATACAGCTCCAACGATACGAAGTCATTTCACCACCCTGCTCGATTTAACTTATTTATTGTCATGTGTATTTTGTTACAAAATACAGTGACAAGTATTGTATAGTGTTGCTACTCTCTGGCGCCAACTTAAAACACAGAAAAGCAAACCAAAATATTGAATATAAAGACAAAAAAAATGAAGAAATAAAGAAAAAGTGTTCAACTTTACAGCTGTTCTGATTCAGCTACGAGTGAGAGATCAACAAGATTCTACATTTCATGATCCAAAACGCATTGTTGTCAATCACAAATGCATGCACAGAACATAGAACATGGAATAGTACAGCACAGTACAGGCCCTTCAGCCCTCAATGTTGTGCTGACCTTTTATCCTACTCTAAGATCAAACTAACCTACATACCCTTCATTTCGCTATCATCCATGTGCCTATCCAAGAGTCATTTCAATGTCCCTAAAGTATCTGACTCCACTATCACGGGTAGCAAGACATTCAACGCAATCACCACTCTCTGTGTAAAGAACCTACCTCTGACATTTCCCTTAAACCTTCCTCCAATCACCTTAAAATTATGCCCCTTTGCAATAGCCATTACTGCCCTGGGGAAAACTCTCTGGCTATCCACTCTATCTATGCTTCTCATAATCTTGTACACCTCTATCAAGTCACCTCTCAACCTTCTTTGTTCCAATGAGAAAAGCCCTAGCTCCCTCAACCTTTCCTCATAAGACATGCCTTCCAGTCCAGGCAGCATCCTGGTAAATCTCCTTTGCACCCTCTCTAAAACTTCCACATTTTTCCTGTAATGGGGCGACCAGGTCTGGACACAATATTCCTAATGTGGTCTAACCGGGGATTTATAGAGCTACAGCATAACCTCACAGCTCTTAAACTCAACCTCCTGCTAATGAGAGCCAACACACCATAAGCCACTTTAACAATGCTATCAACTTGGATGGCAGCTCTATGGACATGGACTCCAAGATCCCTCTGTTCCTCCATACTGTCAAGAATCCTGCCTTTAACCCTATAACCTGTATTCAAATTTGACCTTCCAAAATGAATCACTTCACACTTTTCCGGGTTGAATTCTATCTGCCATTTCTCAGCCCAGTTCTGCATCCTGTCAATCTCCGGTTGCAACTTACAACAGCCCTCCACACTATCCACAACTCCACCAACCTTCATGTCATCAACAAACTTACTAACACACCCTTCCACTTCCTCCTCCAAGTCATTTATAAAAATCACAAAGAGCAGAGGTCCCAGAACAGATCCCTGTGGAGTACCACTGGTCACTGAGCTCCAGGCTGAATACTTTCCATTAACCACCACCCTCTGTCTCTATGGGCCAACCAATTATGTACCCAGACAGCCACATTTTCCTGTATCCTATGCCTCCTTAATTTCTGAATGAGCCTACCGTGGAGAACCTTATCAAATGCCTTAATAAAATCCAGATACACCACATCCACTGCTCTACCTTCATCAATGTGTTTTGTCACATCCTCAAAGAATTCAGTAAGGATTGTGAGGCATGACCTGCCCCTCACAAAGCCACGCTGACTATCTCTATTCAAACAATGGTTTTCCAAGTAATCATAAATCCTGTCTCTCAGAATCCTCTTCAATAATTTGCCCACCACTGACGTATGACTGACTGGTCTGCAATTCCCAGGGTTATCCCTATTCCCTTTCTTGATCAAGGTAATAATAATTGCCACCCTCCAAGTATCTGATACTACTCCAGTGGACAGTGAGGATGCAATCTCTTCTCTCACTTCCTGTGGTAACCTTGGGTATATTCGCTCTGGCCCGGGGATTTATCTGTCCTCATGTTTTTCAAACTTTTCTGCACATCCTCCTTCTTAATATCAACCTGTTTGAGTATATCCGTCTGTTTCATGCTGTCCTCATTATCGAAAAGGTCCCTCTTAGTAATGAATACTGGAGCAAAGTATTCATTACAGACCTCCCCTACCTCTTCCAACTCCAGGCACAAATTCCCTCCACTATTCCTGTTTGGCCCTACTCTCACTCTGGCCATCCTCTTGTTCCTCACGTAAGTGTAGAATGCTTTGGGGTTCTCCTTAATCCTACCCACCAAAGGTTATTCATGCCCCCTTCTAGCTCTCCTATGCCCAATTCTTCAGTTCATTCCTGGCTACCTAGTAATTCTCTAAACCCCTGTCTGATCCTTGCTTCCTCAACCTTAAATAAGCTTCCTTCTTCCTCTTGACTAGACGTTCCACATCTCTTGTCATTCAAGGTTCCTATACCCCACCATCCCTTCCGTGCCTCGGTGGGACAAACCTATCCAGCACTGTCAGCAAGTGTTCCCTCTAAATCTCCACATTTCTGTTGTGCATTTCCCTGAGAATAACTGTTCCCAATGTATGCTCCACAGTTCCTGCCTAATAGCATTGAAATTCCCCCTCCCCCAATTAAATATTTCACATACCGTCTGCCCCTGTCCCTCTCCATGACTATAATGAAGATCAAGGAGTTATGATCACTATCACCAAAATGCTCTCCCACCAAGAGATCTGACACCTGACCTGGTTTGTTGCCAAACACCAAATCCAATATGACCTCCTCTCTAGTCAATCTATCTATATATTAAGTCAGGAATCCTTCCTGGACAAACTGTTCCATCCAAACTATTTGTACTGAGAAGGTTCCAATCAACGTTAGGGAAGTTGAGGTCACCCATGACAACAAACCTGTTACTTCTGCACCTTTCCAAAATCTGCCTCCCAATCTTCTGCTCTGTATCTATGTTGCTATTGGCGGGGGGGGGGGGAGGTTTGCCTTGGAAACCTCCCAATAAAGTGATTGCTCCTTTTCTGTGACTGACTTCCACCCATAATGGCTCAGTAGACAAACCCTCCTTGATGACCTCCCTTCCTGCAGCTGTGATACTATCCCTGATGCACAATGCCACTCCCCCATCTCTTTTATCTCCCTCTCTATTTCTTTTGAAAAATCGAAACCCCGCGACTTGCAATAACCATGCCTGCCCCTGTGATATCCAAATCTCCGTAATGGCCACAACACCGTAGCTCCAAGTACTGATCCATCCATTCCTTCAACTAGGTCTCTTTGGGACACTAGACAAGAGGAAAATGGCAAAGAACTTTGCCAGGAATTCCAGAGGCTTTTCAGAGGCTTAGGAAAGCTCAAACAATCATTTCACATGACACTGCACAAAAAATGTTTGCATACTCCTGGAAAATCTCCTCAGCCACAAAGAGAAACAGTGAGGGCACAGCTATACTGCATAGACACACAAAGGCTCTTCCACCATTTTGGCGGACTTCAGGTGACGATGCGACCTGTGTCCCTATGGTCTGACTGCATCAGAGGATCTTTGGTATTGCCTCTGATGGTCTGCTGGTTCTGGGCCTTAATTTCGGAATACGTGACATTTTGAATCACTTGCTATACCACAAGCTCTTCTTTTGACTAAGAAAATTAGACAACGTTTCATTCTAGATGCCAGCAATAACCCAATCTCTTGTAAGTTTATCCTTGAGCATTCTATATTCATAACACCCCAATAATTTGTATAAATTGGGAGAAAAATATTCTGTCAATTCCCACTGTCATTGGAATCTTCAGTTGAATCTTATTGGTCGCATCACAAGATTTTTCTTTGGACCAAAATATGCAAACTTCTTGACTAAAGATTTGACGTCAGTGATATTTTTTGCCATTGATTATTAGCCCACTAACAATCAGCAAGGGATTGATTAGCTTCACAGCATTGTTTATTTCAGGGAAACATCCTTTCAGCATCCACCCTGTCAATCCCCTTCAATAGCTGAAAAATGTGTTGCTGGAAAAGCGCAGCAGGTCAGGCAGCATCCAAGGAGCAGAAGAACCGACATTTATGCCCGAAACGTCGATTCTCCTGCTCCTTGGAAGCTGCCTGACCTGCTGCACTTTTCCAGCAACACAGTTTTCAGCTCTGATCTCCAGCATCTGCAGTCCTCACTAACTCCCCTCAATATCCTATATATTGCAATGAGGTCACCTCGCATTCTTAAACTCTAATAGACATAGACCAAACCTGGATTTATCCACCCACCTCCATAACCAGCGCTCCTCAAACATTCCAGAAGATTCCCCTGGCCTCGGAAATGCCATTAGCCATGCGGCTGACGCAGCTACCACCCCCACGCTGAGTGATGATGTCACTTCCGCCCACATCATGGCCACTCCCACAGCCACTTCTGGCCCTCACATCATCGCTGATGCCACACGCTCAGTGACTTCCCCTACTGCCATGATCACCACCACTTCCACCCCCACCAGCGCCACTCACCTGCATTCTGCTGACACGCCCCCCACAGACCCCACTGTCACTATCCCCACCCCCCAGAACCCTGAGGGCAACATTACCCCAGCTCATGCATCCACCCCCATTCCCCCCACCATCACACCCACTCCAGGTACTGGCTCCGACCCCACTTCCAGCTCCACACCCGCACCAGATCCCAGCTCCCAGCCCTGCCGAGTTTTCACCATCCCTCCAGACCTCCCACTCACTGAGGATGAACGATTAGTCCTCAGCAAAGGACTCACCTTCATCCCCCTCCGTCCACGCATCAATGAATTTAATACACGCTGTGACGTTGAACAATTCTTCCATCGCCTCCGCCTCCGAGCTTAATTTCACAATCAGGACTCCCGCCCACCTTCCGAGGACCCCTTCGCCCACCTCCAACACACTGCATCCACCTGGACACCCCGCGCTGGCCTATTACCTGCCCTCGACCTCTTCATTTCCAACTGCCGCCGGGACATTAACCGCCTCAACCTGTCTACCTCCCTCCCCCACTCCAACCTCTCACCCTCACAACGCACAGCCCTCCAATCCCTCTGCTCCAATCCCAACCTCACCATCAAGCCAGCGGATAAAGGGGGCGCAGTGGTAGTCTGGCGCACTAACCTCTACACCGCTGAAGCCAAACGCCAACTCGAGGACACCTCTTCCTACTGCTCCCTCGACCATGACCCCACCCCCCATCACCAAACCATCATCTCCCAGACCATACAGAACCTCATCACCTCAGCAGATCTCCCACCCACAGCTTCCAACCTCATAGTACGGGAACCCCGCAATGCCCGGTTCTACCTCCTTCCCAAGATCCACAAGCCTGACCACCCTGGCCGACCCATTGTCTCAGCATGCTCCTGCCCCACTGAACTCATCTCTACCTACCTTGACACTGTCCTATCCTCCCTAGTGCAGGAACTCCCCACATACGTTCGAGACACCACCCACGCCTTCCACCTCCTCCAAGACTTCCGTTTCCCCGGCCCCCAACGCCTTATCTTCACCATGGATATCCAATCCCTCTACACCTCCATTCGCCACGACCAGGGCCTCAAAGCCCTCCGTTTTTTCCTCTCCAGACGTCCCCAACAGTACCCTTCCACTGACACTCTCATTCGTTTGGCCGAACTGGTCCTCACCCTTAACAATTTCTCCTTTGAATCCTCCCACTTCCTCCAGACCAAAGGAGTAGCCATGGGCACACGTATGGGCCCCAGCTATGCCTGTCTCTTTGTTGGCTATGTAGAACAGTTGATCTTCCGTAATTACACCGGCACCACTCCCCACCTCTTCCTCCACTACATTGATGACTGCATTGGCGCCACCTCGTGCTCCCGCGAGGAGGTTGAGCAATTCATCAACTTCACCAACACATTCCACCCAGACCTTAAATTTACCTGGACTATCTCTCACACCTCGCTCCCCTTCCTGGACCTCTCCATCTCCATTAGTGACGACCGACTTGACACTGACATTTTTTACAAACCCACCTACTCCCATAGCTACCTGGATTACACCTCTTCCCACCCTATCTCTTGCAAAAATGCCATCCCGTATTCCCAATTTCTCCGCCTCCGCCGTATCTGCTCCCAGGAGGACCAGTTCCACCATAGGACACACCAGATGGCCTCCTTCTTTAGAGACCGCAATTTCCCTTCCCACGTGGTTAAAGATGCCCTCCAACGCATCTCGTCCACATCCCGCACCTCCGCCCTCAGACCCCACCCCTCCAACCGTAACAAGGACAGAACGCCCCTGGTGCTCACCTTCCACCCTACAAACCTTCGCATCAACCAAATCATCCACCGACATTTCCGCCACCTCCAAAAAGACCCCATCACCAGGGATATATTTCCCTCCCCACCCCTTTCCGCCTTCCGCAAAGACCGTTCCCTCCGTGACTACCTGGTCAGGTCCACACCCCCCTACGACCCACCCTCCCATTCTGGCACTTTCCCCTGCCACCGCAGGAACTGTAAAACCTGTGCCCACACCTCCTCCCTCACCTCTATCCAAGGCCCTAAAGGAGCCTTCCACATCCATCAAAGTTTCACCTGCACATCCACCAATATCATTTATTGTATCTGTTGCTCCCGATGTGGTCTCCTCTACATTGGGGAGACTGGGCGCCTCCTAGCAGAGCGCTTTAGGGAACATCTCCGAGACACCCGCACCAATCAACCAAACCGCCCCGTGGCCCAACATTTCAACTTCCCCTCCCACTCTGCCGAGGACATGGAGGTCCTGGGCCTCCTTCACCGCCGCTCCCTCACCACCAGACGCCTGGAGGAAGAATGCCTCATCTTCCGCCTCGGAACACTTCAACCCCAGGACATCAATGTGGACTTCAACAGCTTCCTCATTTCCCCTTCCCCCACCTCATCCTAGTTTCAAGCTTCCAGCTCAGTTACTGTCTCCTTGACTTGTCCGACCTGCCTATCTTCTTTTCCACCTATCCACTCCACCCTCTCCTCCTTGACCTATCACCTTCATCTCCTCCCCCACTCACCCATTGTACTCTATGCTCCTCTCTCCCCACCCCCACCCTCCTCTAGCTTATCTATCCATGCTTCAGGCTCACTGCCTTTATTCCTGATGAAGGGCTTTTGCCCGAAACCTCGATTTTGCTGCTCGTTGGATGCTGCCTGAACTGCTGTGCTCTTCCAGCACCACTAATCCAGTATTTGGTTTTCAGCATCTGCAGTCATTGTTTTTACCTCATAGACCAAACCTGTCCAAGCTTTCTGAATACATTAACACTCTCATTACTCAATTCATTTGATTAAACCTTGCCTGAACTGCTTCCATTGCAATTATCCATTTTCTTAAATAAGGTGACCAAAACTGCAGACGGCATTGTTAATGTGGTCTCACCAGTGCCCTTCACAAGTGAAGCAAGGCCTTCTTACTCGTAAATTCCATTCCCCTTGCAATAAACAGCAACCTTCTGCCTTCCTAATTACTTGCCTTACCTGCATACTGATGTTTTGTGATTCATGTCACAGTGGCTCAGTGGTTAGCACTGCTGCCTCACAGGGAGCAGTGATTGGGTCCTGTTGGGTTCAGGGAGCGAAGGACCTGGGTTCGATCCCAGACTTGGGCATCTTCTGTGTGTAGTTTGCATATTCTCCCTGTTTCGGAGCGAGTTCCCTCCGGGAGCACCCGGACGTGCAGGTTAGGTAACTTGGCCGTGCTAAATTGCCCATAGTGTTCAGGGATGTGTAGGTTAGATGCATTAGTCAGGGGTAAACGTAGAGTAATAGGGAGGGGAATGGGTCTGGGTGGGTTACTCTTCTGATGGTCGATATGGACTGTTGGGCCAAATGTCATGTTTCAGCATTGTATGGATTCTATGATTCATGTAGCAGGCCAACCAAGTCTTTCTGTACCAATGTTCCATACTCTGTCTTTATTTCAATCCTTTACACCAAAGTGGACAAGTTCACTTTTTCACCACACTATGTTGCATCAAACTAATTTTTCCCCAACTTACTGATTCCAAGTGCATTCCGTTGCAGACTCATGGGCTGAATTGTTTATTTTTTCTTTGGCTAAGTGCAAATTGCACCCAGTTTTTGGGAGGGATTCACGCCACAAACTTACCCCATTAATCTGCGTCCCTATGTTGCCCCTGACATCCAATTCTATCCCCATCTAACCTCTCACCATTCCCAGAACAACTTGCCACTCAATGGATCTCCATCCAAAGAGTGGCATCTCTTGTGCCCGTGCCGTGCTGTGCACCCAGATGAACACTGGTATTCCAAATCTACTCTGCTTGGTCTAGGACAGAGGCTGAAGATGTTGGAGAAGGGGAGGATGGCACTGCAATTCTCATGATCAAGGGGTGGTGCAAATGCAAGGAGTTCTATTCATAGAGTACATGCTGCTGTTGCGTGCCAAGCTCATCAAAGAATCCCTACAGTGCAGCAAGAGGCCATTTGGCCCATCGAGTTCACATCAACCCACTGAAGAGTATTTTTCCCAAACCCAACACCCCATCCTATCCCTGTAATTCCACATTTACCTATGGCGAATCCACCTCAAATGCATATTCCTGATCACTACAGACAGTTTAAAATCATTCTCCCTCAAATCTGCGCACAAACTTTGTGAGAAGATCAGCCCTTATGAATGGATTATGATCTTTCTGTGCATCTGACCTGATTGTAATGGCCTTTTAAGTCTCAGCTTCTAAACATCTTAGGTCAAAACGGATAACTTCTAATCCCAGTGGAAGAATTTGATCAGCCTTGTATCATTGTGTATCTGGTTGTAACCCTTGCCCTGTGGGAAATTCCTATCAAATTTGCCTGCTTTATAATCCCCAACTGATTAAAGTCAACCACTGTTTCCGATCTTAATCTGTCTGCTGTTTTGTTTTATACACGGAGGCTTCCAATTGAACAGACAGCAGTCTCAACTATATTACAAAGACAAAAGTAATTGAAAGTTAGATCAAGACCAGGTGACCACCAAACTTCTAACTGCAGATTTCACTTAGATCCACTCAAATGATTTGCTAAAAATGGAGGGGCACAGCAATTATTTTAACAATCCCTTGTTTACTTTGCAAGAAGAGTCAGTGAAAAGATGAAAAGTATTGTCACACATTTTAGAAGCAATACACCCTACTGCCAGCTGGAATTGAATCTCAGCCTAAAGTCACATGCAGAGCATATCTTTTCGCAATCAGAAGGTGCTACCTAAGGATCTTTGGCGAATTTCTGTGTGCACCTTGCAGAAAGTATGCTCGGCTGCTACTGAGCCCCTTTGGTGTAGGGAATGGATGCTTGTGGGTGTGGTGCTAATCAAGCAGACTGCTTTATCCTGGATGGTGTCAAACTTTTTGAGTGTTGTTGGGGCTGCACTCATCCAGGCAAGTAGGGAGTATTTCATCACACTCCTGACTTGTGCCTTGTAGATGGTGAACAGGGTGTCAGGAGGTGAGTTACTTGTTGCAATATTACTCACGTCCAACCTGCTTTTGTTGTCACTGTGTTGAAAAGGCAAGTGCAGTTGGGTTTCTGGTCAATGGTAACTCCCAGGATGTTGATTTAATGGGGGATTCAGTGATGGTAACAGCACTGAATGTCAAGAGGTGGTAGTTAGATTATCTCAGTGCCTGACATTTGAGTGGCATGAATGTTACTTGCCACTTGTCAGCCCAAGCCCACATATTGCCCAAATCTTGTTTCATTTGGACATGGACTGCTTCAGAATCTGTGGATTCATGAATGGTGCTGAACATTGTGCAATCATCAGCGAACAGCCCGCTTCTGACCTAATGATAAATGGAAGGTCATTGATGAAGCAGCTGAACATGGTTGGCCCAAGGACACTGTAAAAGTGTTGTGGCATTGGTATTATTTGGATTGCTTTTGGAATGGATCACTTAGAAGAGAAAATAGTTTAAAATAAATCAAAGTCTGGAATGCCAAGAAATATTACAGCAGGAAGTCTTCCATTGGCAGACCTTATTATAGAGGTTTATAAAATCATGAGGGACATGGATAAGGTAAATAGACAAGGTTATTTTCCTGGAGTGGGGGACTCTAGAACTAGATTAGATTACTTACAGTGTGGAAACAGGCCCTTCGGCCCAACAAGTCCACACCGCCCCGCCGAAGCGTAACCCACCCATACCCCTACATCTACATCTACCCCTTACCTAACATTACGGGCAATTTAGCATGACCAATTCACCTGACCTGCACATCTTTTGGACTGTGGGAGGAAACCGGAGCACCCGGAGGAAACCCACGCAGACAAGGGGAGAACGTGCAAACTCCACACAGTCAGTCGCCTGAGGCGGGAATTGAACCCGGGTCTCTGGCGCTGTAAGGCAGCAGTGCTAACCACTGTGCCACCGTGCCGCCCCTATCATTTACTTATCTATGCTACTTAACTATGTGATCTGCCTGTATTGCTTGCAAGACAAAGCTTTTCACTGTGCCTCGGTAACCGTGACAATAAACTAGAGGGCATAGGCTTAGGGTGAGAGGGGAAAAATATAAAAAGTACCTAAGGGGTAACTTTTTCACATAGAGGGTGGTGCGTGTATGGAACGAGCTGTCAGAGGAAGTGGTGGAGGCTGGTACAATTGCAGCATTTAAAAGGCATCTGGATGGGTAGATGAATAGGAAGGGTTTAGAGGGATATGAGCCAAGTACTGGCAAATGGGACTAGGTTAATTTAGGATATCTGGTTGGCTTGGACGAGTTGGACGAAAGGGTCTGTTTCTCTGTTGTACATTTCCATGAGTCTATGAGATGTTTGCCCCTTGAGAAATGAAACTTCCGCCCAGATCAATGAGATCATTGGAGAGACAGCCAATGACCCAGACAGCAGTGAGACATCCATTGGTGAGAAGGAGAATGGGAATGAGAAAGATGATGATGTAATTCATTGCATTGTGGGCTGTACAAGGGTGAGAGGTTGATGATTCAGTGTGAGAAGAGCATGGTGAGACATTATCCTGAGGGAATTCAAGTTCCACATATTTGTCTCTGTCAGATCTCTGTCTCTTTGACCTATGGTGTGGAGAGGCCGGTGTGGGACTGGGGTGGACAGGCTCAGGGGTTGCAGTCTGGCAGGTTTGTTTGGGGTTGCAGGCGTTCGGAGCACTGCTCTTTCATCAGGTAATGGGTGGACGGCGCTCTGAGGGCTTCTGGTTTCAGGTGAACCTGTTGGTCATGTCACTTCTGACTTTGTTCTATGGGGCAGAGATTCAGAGGACCTGGCAGAGGCCTTAAAATGTTTGATTTTAAGCATTTATTTAACATCACAGCCTCGGGATGTCCCAAAGCGCAGCACATTTTGATTTCCATTCTGCTCCGAAGTCAGGAGGTCTCCGGTGCCTGGTCCATCTGGAACGCTTGACAGAAATTTGGGCAGAGACCTCAGACACAATCTTATTTTGGTGATGCTGATTGACGGGTGATTATTGGCCAAGATACAGAGAAAATGTGCAAGTGCATAGATGAGCATGTGAGATATCTTAACCAGGAGAAAGTGAGGACTGCAGACGCTGGAGATCAGAGCTGAAAACGTGTTGCTGGAAAAGCTCAGCAGGTCAGGCAGCATCCAAGAGCTGAAGAAGGGCTTATGCCCGAAATGTTGATTCTCCTGCTCCTTGGATGCTGCCTGACCTGCTGCGCTTTTCCAGCAGCACACATTTTCAGCTCAGATATCTTAACCATTCAAGGCTATGGAAAAGTAAGCTTAGTGTAGAAAGGTTGGTGCAGACTCATGGGCCGAAAGGCCTATTCTGAGCCTAATCACTCTGTGGCAATGACTCAGTAAACCCTACACCCTTGCAAGCCACTGCTCTGCTGAGGAGTATAATCTGGACTGATCAAGGAGCTCTTTCCTGTTCTGTGTGGATAAACAGCAAATGTTCTGCTGATTAATTCTGCAGGGTTCATGCGCAGGCTTTAAAGGTCCCTTGTTCACCTCACAAACTATGCTTGAGCACTAAACGCGTCAATTAGTGACTCTGTGGAGATTGGGGATTTGGGACTGAGAATTAAACAAGCAGAAGTTGTGCAGTTATCATTAAGCACTAAGTTAGCCTGGAGCAGTGTTTTTCGAGCTCTAAGACTGCGCTGTTTTCCTTGAAGTGTCAGAGGCTGAGGGGTGACCTTATAGAGGTTTACAAAATTATGAGGGACATGGATAGGGTAAAAGGGAAGGTCTTTTTCCCAGGGTGGGGGAGTCCAAGACTAGAGGGCATAAGTTTAGTGTGAGAAGGGAAAGATTAAAAAGGGACCTAAGGGACAAAGTTTTTCACGTCGAGGGTGGTGCATGTATGGAATGAGCTGCCAGAGGAAGTGGTAAAGGCTGGTACAATTACAACATTTAGAAGGCATCTGTTTCAGTATATGAATAAGAAGGGTTTAGAAGGATATGGGCCACATACTGGCAAATGGGACTAGATTTATTTGGGATCTCTTATCAGCATGGACGAGTTGGATCGAAGGTCTGTTTCCGTGCTCTCCACCTCTCTGACCCTATGAAGCATTGAAAACCCAATGCTGACAAAAACTTGATTGGCAAGTTCAGGTGGACTCTGCGTTCTTGTGTTTTCACCAGAGATTGAAGCCAGCAGAGGGAGTGACAGTGACGGTTAACTACCAAAATAACAAGGAGCAATTCATAATTACACCAAGGATTCTGGGCTGAGAAAGATGTTGCAGTTCAATTTGCAATTTCACATTACCTCTCTGGGATTGATCTGGCAATCTTCCTCCCTTAAAGAAATACACTCTGTTTCTGTAATCACAGAACATTGCAATTTCTCAGTATCATGAAACATAATTTCATAATTATTTAACTTTTTGCTGAAGGCTCTTTAGATGAATCCTAGTAGAAACAACACAGAGGATACAATTCAGGACTCATGGCTTATAGTTCTTTTAGTACAAAGATTGAGGGATTAAAAAAAACACTCGATAATATTGATTCAAGATGATAATTGATGTTTTCTATCCAACCTGTTCAGACATTTTATTACCAACCTCTAGAGCAGGTGACCCTTGAACCCTGGCCTCCTGACTCAGAGAGTCCTTTCGCTCGGGTATAAAGAATGTGGAAAGGTATTCTTAAAATTAGAATGAGGTCATTTAACAGTGAATCTGGACTCATTCTTTCACACAGAGGGAAGTGGGAATATGAAATCTCTCCCCCATGTTTGTGGGTGCCATGACAGTTAGAGCTCTCAAGATGAGCTGACTAAATTTTTGTTAGGCAAGGATATCACAAGGGAAGGGGAAACTGAGGTGGTTAAAAGATGTTGAGTTGCAGATTCCCAAGATCTATTTGAATTGAGCAGTGGTCGCGAGGTGTTTTCCTGTTCCCAATATCCGTTGGCTTTGAAACTTCCCTCACATTAAACAAAAGCAATGTGTTGTATCTTCTGGTTATATGATTTATTTTGGTTTCCATTCTCAATTTCTGGGAAATCCAGAGAGGAATGTTGTCGAACAGAGAGCCTTATGGGTTCAGGTGCATAGTTTCTTGAAAGTGGTGTCAGTGGAGGTTGGTGGGAAAAGAAACATTGCATTATCCTCTGCCTTTTCTGCCACCTACAAAAGGATCTCACCACCAGAGATATATTGCCCTCCCCACCCCTATCCACTTTCCGTAAAGACTGTTCCCTCTGCGACTACCTCGTCAGGTCCATGACCTCTGACAACACACCCCCCACTCCCGGCACCTTCCCTTGCCACCACAGGAATTGCAAAATCTTGCACCCACACCTCTGCCCTCACCTCCGTCCAAGGCCCCAGAGGAGCCTTCCACATCCATCAAAGTTTCACCTGCACTTCCACAAATGTCATTTATTGCATCCGTTGCCCCTGATGCAGTTTCCTTTACATTGGGGAGACAGGATGCTTACTTGCAGAGCGCTCCAGAGAATATCTCCAGGACACCCCACTGAATCCCACTGACCGGTGGCCAAACACTTTAACTCCCCCTCCCACTCTGCCGAGGAAATGCAGGTCTTGGGCCTCCTCCATTGTCACTCCCTTACCACCCGATGCCTGGAGGAAGAACACTTCATCTTCCACCTCGGGACCCTCCAACCCCATGGTAATGTGGATTTCACCAGTTCCTCATTTCCCCTCCCCCTACCTTACCCCAGTTCCAACCTTCCAGCCCAGCACCATCTTCATGACCCATCCCATCTGTCCATCTTCCTTCTCACTATCTGCTCCACCCTCCCCTCTTACCTATCACCTTTACTCCCAGTTCCATCCACCTATTGCACCTTCCCCCCAGCCCCTTCCTATTTATCTCTCCACCCCTGAGGCTCCTAGTCTCATTCCTGATGAAGGGCTTTTGCCCAAAACATTGATTTTCCTGCTCCTCAGATACTTGTCTGACCTGCTATGCTTTTCCAATCCACCCTCTTGACTCTAATCTCCAGCATCTGCAGTCCTCACTTTCGCCTAGTGAAGGTGTTTGACATGCTTGCCTTCGTTGGTCAGAGCATTGAGCATTGGAGTTCCGATGTCATGTTGCGGTTGTGCAGGACCTTGGTGAAGCTACATTTGGAGTTCTGCTTTCAATTGTGGTTGCACTGCTACAGGAAGGATGTTGTTAGGGTGCAGAAAAGATGTGATTGGGACTGGAGGGTTTGAGCCGAGGGAGAGGCTGGATAGACTGTGACATTTTCCACTGGAACATTGGAGGTTGAGGGGTGACCTTATAGAGGCTTATAAGATCATGAGAGACATCAATAAGGTGAATGGCTAATGTCGTTCCCTAGGGTAGGGGAGATCAAATCAAGAGAGCATAGGTTTCAGGTGAGAGGGGAAAGATTTAAAAAGGGACCTGAGGGGCAACGTTTTCACACTGAGGGTGGTGCGTGTGTGGAATGAGCTGCCAGATGAAGTGGTAGAGGCTGGTACAATTACAATGTTGAAAATGCATTTGGACAGGTATGTGAATAGGAAAGGTTTAGAGGGATATTGGCCATTTGCAGGCAAATGGAATTAGTTTAGTTTGGGAAACTCAGTCATTATGGACATGTTGGGGTGGAGTGCCTGTTTCCATACTGTGTGATTCAGTTAAAAAAAGAGGGAGGAGTGGGAATTCCTAACTTTCTTACTAGAAAAAGGGACTTGGTCCAGAGCAGATAAAGGTTTGGTTATGCACAATCCTGCAGTATTCAGTCTGCTTTAGCATCCTCATTTAAACTGGGCAACATTAGCCTTGTGATCCAAGAGAGCACCAGGTCACTAAAATTAAAGGAGTGCTAATTAGATGAATACCTGGTAATTAAATTTCTGAAGGAATAGCAAGAGAGATCTTTAAATTAAACCTCAGAGAGTACTTGATATTATATTAAACCCAGTTGCCTGTAGCCCTTTTTTCCTGGTCCCTGTGGGCGGCACGGTGGCACAGTGGTTAGCACTGCTGCCTCACAGTGCCAGAGACCCAGATTCAATTCCCGCTTCGGGTGACTGTTTGTGTGGAGTTTGCACATTCTCCCCGTGTCTGCATGGGTTTCCTTCGGGTGCTCCGGTTTCCTCCCAGAGTCCAAAAAATGTGCAGGTTAGGTGAATTGGCCATGCTAAATTGCCTGTAGTGTTAGGTGAAGGGGTAAATAGACAATAGATGCAGGAGTAGGCCATTCTGCACTACGAGCCTGCACCACCATTCAATATGATCATGGCTGATCATCCTTAATCAGTATCATGTTCCTGCCTTATCTCTATAACCCTTGATTCCACTATCCTTGAGAGCTCTATTCAACTCTTTGTTAAATGAATCCAGAGACTGGGCCTCCACTGCCCTCTGGGGCAGAGCATTCCACACAGCCACCACTCTCTGGGTGAAGAGGTTTCTCCTAATCTCTGTCCTAAATGGTCTACTCCGTATTTTTAAGCTGGGTCCCCTGGTTCGGCACTCACCCATCAGCGGAAACATGTTTCCTGCCTCCAGAGTGTCCAATCCTTTAATAGTCTTACATGTCTCAATCAGATCCCCTCTCAGTTGGGGAATGGGTCTGGGTGGGTTGCACTTCGGTGGGTCATTGTGGATTTGTTGGGCTGAAGGGTCTGTATCCACACTGTAAGTAATCTAATCTACCCTCAAAGTTAAACGTATTTCTGTGGCCCCAAACGAGACTCTAGGATGGTATGTTGCCTCCCTGGTACTAGGGTCAAAGATGTCTTGGAGTGGGTACAGGACATTCTGGAGGGGGAGGGGGAGGGTGAACAGCCAATGGTTGTTGTAAACATTGGTACAAACGATATAGGTTAAAAAAGAAGGATAAGGTCCTAAACGCAGAATACAGAGATTGAGGAAAAAAGTTAAGAAATCAGGCCTCAAAGGTAGCGATTTCGGGATTATTACCAGTGCCACATGCGAGTCAGAGTAGAAATGGCAGGATATATCGGATGAATGTGTAGCTGAAAAGATGGCACTGGGGGAAGGGTTTCAGATTCCTTGGGCATTTGGACCTGTACACATATACCAGGACTGATGTCTGAGGGGTGAGTGTTTGCTCGAACAGTTGCGGGAAGTTTAAACTAATAAACCAGGGAGATGGGAACCGATTTAAGGATTCAGAGAAGGAGGGAGCAAGGCCAAAAACAAAAGTTAGAAAATGGAATAAAACAGTGATACGTATAGAAACCATGAACAAAATTCAAACAGGGCTACTGAGAAAACTGTTGGAAGCGAGACAAACAATGTTAAAAACACAAGCTTAAAGGCTTCGTGCCTTAAAGTGCAGAGCATTTGCAATAAAGTGGATGAACTAATCGTGCAGATAGATGTGAATGGGTAAGATATAATTTGGATTGCAGGGCAACCAGGGATGGGAACTGAATGTCCCAGGGTATTCAGTATTTAGGAAGGACAGGCAAAAAGGAACAGCATTGTAGGTTAAAGAGAAAATTAGTGAGAAAGGATATTTAGCTCTGACAATGTGTGGGTAGAGTTGAGGATTACCAAGGAGCAAAAAACATTAGTGGGCATCATATATAGACACCCAAACTGCAGTGATGATGTTGGGAATGGGACTAAACGGGAAATTAGAGATGCACGTGATAAGGGAATATCAGTGATTTTAAAGTACATGTAGATTGTGCAACTCAAATTAGCCACAATGCCATAGAGGAGGAATTTCTGGAGTGAACATAGGATGGTTTTCTTGAGCAATATGTGGAGGAACCAACTAGCGAGCAGGCCATCTTAGAGTGGGTACTGTGTACTGAGAAGGGAATCATTGCCAATCTAGCTGAGTTATATCCCTTGGGGATGAGAGACCATAATATGATAGAATTTTTTATCAAGATTAAAAGTGAGGGAGTTCATTCAGAAACTAAGGTGCTGAATCTTAATAAAGAAACTATGAAGATATGAGGTGTGAGTTGGCCTTGATTGATTTGGGAGAGTTACTTAAAGGAATGACAGTGGAGAGACAATGGCTTCAAGGAATACATGGGGGAACAACTGTTTACTTCTGTCCGGCACAAAAGCAAAATAGGTAAGAGGACCAATCCACGGCTTACAAAGGAAATTAGAGATAGTATCCGATCCAAGGAAGAAGCATACAGATTGGCCAAGGAAAATAATAGGTCTGAGGATAGGGAGCAGTTTAGAACTCAGCAAAGAAGGACTAGGGGATTGATTAAGAAGGGGAAATTACAGTATGAAAGTAAGCTTGCAGGGAACATAAAGACTGACACTAAGAGTTTCCATAGGTATGTGAAAAGAAAGAGATTAGTGAAGACAAATGTAGGTCCCCTACGGACAGAAACAGGGGAATGTATAATAGGGGACAAAGAAATGGCTGAGCAACTGAATACATAATTTGGTTCTGTCTTCACAAAAGAGGACACAAATTAGATATCAGAAATGTTGGAGAATGTGAGAAGAAGAACTAAGAGAGATCAATATTAGTAGAGAAATTGTGTTGGGAACATTAACGGGATTAAAGGCAGATAAATCTCCAGTGCATGATAATATACATTCCAGAATACTTAAGGAATTGGCTCTAGAAATGGCATTGGTGGTCATCTGCCAGGATTTTATAGGTTCTAGAAGAGTCCCTGCAGGTTGGAGGGTAGCTGATGCCACTCCAATATTCAAAAAGGGAAATAGAGAAAAACCAGGGAATTATAGACCAGAGAATTATAGGCCTATCATCAGTAGTGGGGAAAGCTCTCAAATCCATTATCGAGGACTTGAGAGTGGAGCATTTATAAAGCAGTGGCAGAATCGGACAGAGTAAGCATGGATTTGGAAAGGGAAAATCATGATTGACAAATCTGTTGGAATTCTCTGAAGATGTAACTAGTAGAGTTGACAAGGGGGAGCCAGTCGATGTGGCATATTTGGACTTTCAGAAAGCATAAGACACTATTGTGCAATATTAAAGCGCACAGGATTGGGGGAAGTGTGTTGAGATGGATAGAAAACTGATCGGCAGAGAGGAAACAAAGAGTAGGAGGTAATGGGTCCATTTCAAATTGGCAGGCAGTAACTCGTGAGGTACCAAAAGAATCGGGGCTGGGACTCCAGCACTTCACTATATATATTATGTATGATTTGGATGAGAGAACAAAATGTAACATCTCAAAGTTTGTAGATGATAGCAAGTTGGGTGGCAGGGTGAACTGTGACGAGGATGTAGAGATCCTTCAGCATAATCTGGACAAGTTGGGTGCAAATCAATGGCAGAGACAGTATAATTTGGATAAATGTGAGGTTATTCACTTTGGAAGCAAAAACAAGAAAGCAGATTACTACCTGAATGGCTGTAAATTGGGAGAGAGGAGTGTACAGTGGGATCTGGGTGCCCTTGTGCACCAGTTGCAGATGGTAGGCATGCAGGTGCAACAGGTGATAAAGAAAACAAATGGGATGTTGGCCTTCTTCGTGAGAGGTTTCGAGTACAAGAGCCAGGATGTGTTGTTGCAATTACACAGGGCCTTGGTGAGGCCACACCTGGAATATTGCGTGCAGTTTTGGTCTCCCTTTCTGAGGAAGGACACTCTTGCTCACAAGGGAGTGCAGCAAAGGTTTACCAGGCTGATTCCGGAGATGGCAGGACGGAAATATGAGGAGAGCTTGACTAGGTTAGGATTGTTTTAGCTGGAGTTTGGATGGGAATTCATTGCCACAGAAGGCTGCAGAGGCCAGCTCAGCGAGTATATTTAAGACTGAGAAAGATAGGTTCTTGATTGTCAAGGGTTACGGGGAGAAAGCAGGACAATGGGGTTGAGAAACTTATCAGCCATGACTGAATGGCGGAGCTGACTCGATGGGCTGAATGGCCTAACCTCTGCTCGTATATCTTATGGTCTTCTGGAATGGTGGGGAGGGGAAATCACATTCAGACTAATAAAAATTCTAACAGGACTAAAGAGGGTAGATGCAAGGAGGATGTTCCCAAAGGTGGATGTCTCCAGAACCAGGGATCTCAGTCTGAGGATTTGGGGTAGACCATTTAGGACAGAGATAAAGAGACATTTCTTCACCCAAAGAGTGATGAGCCTGTGGAATTCATTGCCACAGGAAGTAGCTGATGCCAAAACATTGAATGTATTCAAGAGGTGACTAGATATAGTATTTGGGGTGAATGGGATCAAAGGGTATGGGGAGAGAGCAGGATTCGTCTGTTGAGTTGGATGTTCAACATTGATAACGATGAATGGTGGAGCAGGTTCTAAAGGCCAAATGGCCTTCTCCTGTTCCTATCTTCTATATTTCTATAGGGTGGAATCCTTGTGCTTTGAACAGATCATGTGACAGCTTTCAGAAAGATGGCCCAAATTCTGGTGACGTTTCTTTTTCCTTCAACAAAATCCGTACTTTAAGTCCCCGACTTCAGAAATGATTTCCCTAACATACTGCTATAATGGTGTTACCATCTGGCCCGTTTTAAACCAGTTTAACTTTAGAACGCAAGATTTAAAATTTAAAATCTGACTTTAAATAGTTTTTGGAGGAAGTGAGGATTGCAGATGCTGGAGAGTTAGAGTCAGCAAGTGTGCAGCTGGAAAACACACAGCAGGTCAGGCAGTGTCCGAGGAGCAGGAGAGTCGACATTTCAGGCATAAGCCCTTCATCAGGAATGTCAACTCTCATGTTCCTAAGATGCTGCCTGACCTGCTGTGCTTTTTCCAGTGCCACACTTTTCAACTCTTCAATAGTTTTACTCAACATTTTTTCTGCGTTTTAATACAAGGTAGCATGTTTTTTTTTCAAATGAACTTCCATGATCAGAGCAAGTTGTAGCCCCATCTCCTGCCAAGATATGAAACTTATTTGTGGAAGTGAAATTAACTTATCAAGTGAGCTGAACTCTAATTCAGTTTTAAACTCCTGTCTATCTTTAACACTTAACAGGCTTCCTACTGTCAAGTTTACGTTAGAATTAGAATTTATTGTCATGTGCACTTTTACAAGAAATATACAATGGAAAGTATTATAAGTCACTCCACCATGGCACATACATTAATGATAGAAGCCTCAAGTAAATTCATAAGTGACAAAAAAAACTAAATTTAAAGACAAAAGTTCATCAAACACCACCTAAAGGCTTCTGTTCTTGAAGAAAGTTGATCAAGAGATGTTGTACACATCCAGAATGAGACTACTAATCGAAGAAGAGAATGCCGTGCCGGGATGAAACCAAAATACTGGAACGCCAGAAAAACTGGGCAGAAAGCCTCTGAATTAAACCACCGCCAAGACTGCCACTTAAAACACCGGGCTGTCAGATCACTGGGCCGGAAACATCCACCAAAGAAAACGCAGCCACCAGTGGAAGAAAACGCCACACTGGGCCAATGGAACACTGAGCTGGAAACATTCGCCAAAGATTAAGCTGGAACATCGACGAGATCTCATATCAGGACAAACTGCTCTGTCAGGACACCACTCCACAGGGCCGAGAGACCACCACACTGGGTAAGACCACCACTCAGCACTGCCAGAAGCCACCGTGTCGCACAGGAGGAGCTCTCAGATGAAGGCAAGATGAATTTTGATATTAACTATACTAATTAGAAACATTAAAAGCAGAGAAAGAGAAAGAAAAGCTCATAGAAGACAAAAGAGTAGATAAACTATGGGCTCCCTTAGGCTGAGGATTCACATCAGTTCTGGATTTACTTAAGGTCAGACTAAAATAGAAAGCAATTATTTAAAACAGGATTGTCAAGAATGTTATGTAAGATATGCTGTGTACAGAGTTTCTCGGTGTCATTTGCATGAAAAGGAAACACTAAATAAACCATTCTATGATAAAGATTGGCAAAGCTTACTCACATAGAGTTGCTTTCTTATTCCAAGTTTCCAAGTGTTTGAATTTAATTGATAAATTATAACCGACCCTTCCAAAAACTCCCTGCAGAGACAACTGTAGCAACTCAAATCCAAACCAATCAGTTGCCATGGCAATATCTCAAATTCCTTGAACAGACTTTCATGTGGTAGTGTAAATGTCAAAGGCCTGCCACTGGACATGGTACAGAAATAGACTTTGTTCACTTCATCATTACTTACCACCTTAAGAGCTTTCATGCAGTCCTGTTGATAAATAGGAATCCGAAGAGTTCAGTCAAGGGAGATTGATCCTTTAGATTGGGTTGAGACTCTTTAGCAAACAAACTTATTTGTCAATTGTTGATTCTTTTAGCTTCAGGTTTAACACACCCATTCTTAAGACACTGGCAGGAAAGAATATACATGGTTTATATATCACCTTTGATATCCTCAAAATGTCCCAAGATGCTTCAAATTGATGAATTACTTCTGAAGTCCACCAATAGTTATATTGGAGAATGATTCGGGAGAAAATCTGTGTAGAGATTGAAATGATGAACAATCAATTGATATGTTTTTAATGCCATTGGATGAAAACTCGGTCTTGAGATCAACCAGACTCTTGACTTGTCTCTACACAATGCCACGGGATCTTCCATCTTTATTTGAATTAGTTTAATGTCCCATCTGTAACAAGACTTCTCTGACATTGCAGCATTGCTGTGACCTGAGCCTGTCCATTCAACAGTCACCACAGCCTTATATCCTTTTCCACTTCTTAACTCTACTCATGAATTCTCCAAGATAAATACTTTCCTCTCATTATATCCACTCATATCCCAAACCTGCTGGCTCTGTCCTATGGAAGGTTTGGTATTTTTTTTGTGAAGGATGAGTGGCAAAAATAGACCTCAGCAAGAATGGGAGCCTACTCATAATTTAATTCGGAAAATAAAACAAAGAACTACAAATAATGGAAATCAGAAACAAAACCAGAAATTACTGGGTAAACTCAGCAGGTTGTGGCAGCATCTGTGGCAAGAAAGCGGAGTTCCTCAGAACCAGCCAGAACTGAAGAAGGGTTACTGGACCCTAAATATTAACTCTGCTTTCTCTCCAAAGATGCTGCCAGATCTGCTGAGTTTTCCCAGCAATTTCCGTTTTTGATCATAATATAACTGGTGTGTGAAGCTGACTAGGTGGACTCCCAGAACATGCATATCTGGATTCTTTCCAACAGTTTTTATTACCGTGGATATGTGGTGTCAAAGATTTTGGGAACAAAGCAGGGTTAGGCTATTGAGTTGGATGTCAAGATCAGAGTGGTGCTGGAAAAGCACAGCAGGTCAGGCAGCGTCCGAGGAGCAGGAGAATCGACGTTTTGGGCACCAGGAATGAAGTTGGACGACCAGCCATGATTGTGATGAATGGTGGAGCAGGGCTGAATAACCTCCTTCTATCTTTGCTCTTATAGAACATAGAACATAGAACATAGAACAATACAGCACAGAACAGGCCCTTCGGCCCACGATGTTGTGCCGAACTTCTATCCTAGATTAAGCACCCATCCATGTACCTATCCAAATGCCGCTTAAAGGTCGCCAATGAATCTGACTCTACCACTCCCTCGGGCAGCGCATTCCATGCCCCCACCACTCTCTGGGTAAAGAACCCACCCCTGACATCTCCCCTATACCTTCCACCCTTCACCTTAAATTTATGTCCCCTTGTAACACTCTGTTGTACCCGGGGAAAAAGTTTCTGACTGTCTACTCTATCTATTCCGCTGATCATCTTATAAACCTCTATCAAGTCACCCCTCATCCTTCGCCGTTCCAACGAGAAAAGGCCGAGAACTCTCAACCTATCCTCGTACGACCTACTCTCCATTCCAGGCAACATCCTGGTAAATCTTCTCTGCACCCTCTCCAAAGCTTCCACATCTTTCCTAAAGTGAGGCGACCAGAACTGCACACAGTACTCCAAATGTGGCCTAACCAAAGTCCTGTACAGCTGCAACATCACCTCACGACTCTTGAATTCAATCCCTCTGCTAATGAACGATAATACTCCATAGGCCTTCTTACAAACTCTATCCACCTGAGTGGCAACCTTCAAAGATCTATGTACATAGACCCCAAGATCCCTCTGCTCCTCCACCTGACCAAGAACCCTACCATTAACCCTGTATTCCGCATTCTTATTTGTTCTTCCAAAATGGACAACCTCACACTTGGCAGGGTTGAACTCCATCTGCCACTCCTCAGCCCAGCTCTGCATCCTATCTAAGTCCCTCTGCAGCCGACAACAGCCCTCCTCACTGTCCACAACTCCACCTATCTTTGTATCATCTGCAAATTTACTGACCCACCCTTCGACTCCCTCCTCTAAGTCATTAATAAAAATTACAAACAGCAGAGGACCCAGAACTGATCCCTGCGGAACTCCACTTGTAACTGGACTCCATGCTGAATATTTACCATCTACCACCACTCTCTGACTTCTACCGGTTAGCCAGTTTTCTATCCAATTGGCCAAATTTCCCTCTATCCCATGCCTCCTGACTTTCCGCATAAGCCTACCATGGGGAACCTTATCAAATGCCTTACTAAAATCCATGTACACTACATCCACTGCTCTACCCTCATCCACATGCTTGGTCACCTCCTCGAAGAATTCAATAAGACTTGTAAGGCAAGACCTACCCTTCACAAATCCGTGCTGGCTGTCCCTAATCAAGCAGTGTCTTTCCAGATACTCGTAAATCCTATCCCTCAGTACCCTTTCCATTACTTTGCCTGCCACAGAAGTAAGACTAACTGGCCTGTAATTCCCGGGGTTATCCCTATTCCCTTTTTTGAACAGGGGCACAACATTCGCTACTCTCCAGTCCCCTGGTACCACCCCAGTTGCCAGTGAAGACGAGAAGATCATTGCCAACGGTACTGCAATTTCCTCTCTTGCTTCCCACATAATCCTAGGATATATCCCGTCAGGCCCGGGGGACTTGTCTATCCTCAAGTTGTTCAAAATGTCCAACACATCTTCCTTCCTAACAGGTATCTCTTCTAGCTTATCAGTCCGTTTCACACTCTCCTCTTCAACAATACGGTCCCTCTCGTTCGTAAATACTGAAGAGAAGTACTTGTTCAAGACCTCTCCTATCTCTTCCGACTCAATACACAGTCTCCCACCACTGTCCTTGATCGGACCTACCCTCGTTCTCGTCATTCTCAGGTTTCTCACATACGCATAGAATGCCTTGGGGTTATCCTTGATCCTATCCGCCAGGGATTTTTCATGCCCTCTCTTAGCTCTCCTAATCCCTTTCTTCAGGTCCCTTCTGGCTATCCTGTATCCCTCCACTGCTCTGTCTGAACCTTGTTTCCTCAACCTTATGTAAGCCTCCTTCTTCCTCTTTACTAGACATTCAACCTCCCTCGTCAACCAAGGCTCCCTCACACGACCATTTCTTTCCTGCCTGATCGGTACATACATATCAAGGACACGTCGTATCTGCTCCTTGAAAAAGTCCCACATTTCCACCACATCCTTCCCTAACAGCCTATGCTCCCAACGTATGCTCCTCAAATCCTGTCTTACAGCATCGTAATTTCCCTTCCCCCAATTGTAAAATCTACCTTGTTGTGCGCACCTATCTCTCTCCATAACCAAGGTGAAAGTCACAGAATTGTGGTCGCCATCACCAAAATGTTCACCCACCAACAAGCCCACCACTTGTCCCGGTTCGTTACCGAGTACCAAATCCAATATGGCCTCCCCTCTGGTTGGACAATCTACATACTGCTTACCGAGTACCAAATCCAATATGGCCTCCCCTCTGGTTGGAAAATCTACATACTGCTTATATTCTATGTTTCCATGTAATGGTGGAACCCTTATGTGTTTTACAAATCATGTGACAGCTTTCAAACTCTGGCGACATTTCTTTCTCCTTCAACAAAAACTCTGCTTTAAGTCCCCTACTTCAGAAATGATTTCCCTAATGTACTGCCATAATGGTGTTACCATCTGGCCCCTTTTATTCCAGGTTAACTTTAGAATGCAAGATTAAAATTGAAAATCTCACTTTAAATAGATTTTGGAGGAAGTGAGGATTGCAGATGCTGGAGAGTCAGAATCAAAAAGTGTGGATTCATCAGACATCGACTCTCCTGTTCCTCGGATGCTGCCTGATATGCTGAGCCACACTTTTCAACTCTTAAAAGCTTTAGTCAGCCTTTTTTCTACACCTTAATACTAGGTAGTATGATTTCTTTTTAAGTGAACTTACATGATCAGAGCAGTTTGTGTTCCCATCTCCTGCCAAGATATGAAACATATTTGTGGGAGTGATATTAACTTACATCAAGTTGAGCTGAACTCTAAGTCAGTTTTAAACTCCTGTCCATCTTTAAAAAAGGTTTCCTACTGTCAAGTTTAAATCAGAATTTGAATTTAGAATTGATTGTCATGTGTACTTCTACAAGAAAAATACAATGGAAAGTGTTATAAGTCACCCCACCATGGCACCATATTAATGATAGAAGCCATAAGTAAATTCATAAGTGACAAAAAAAAATTTAAAGACAAAAGTTCATCGACCTCAACTGAAAGGCTCCTGTTCTTGAAGAAAGCTAATCAAGAGACGTTATGCACATCCAGAATGAGACTATTAATCTAAGAAGAGAATGCCATGCTGGGATGAAATCCAAAACGCTGAAAAACCTGGACAGAAAGCCTCTGAAGTAAACCACCGCCAAGAGCGCCATAAACACTGGATCGTCAGATCACTGGGCTGGAAGCATCCACCGAAGAAAAGGCCACATGGACATGACCACCACCTGTGGAAGGGTATCCAGCAGAGGGCGATCAAGGGGGAGAGGCATCACTTTGGCACATACATTAGAGCCTGGAAGCAGTCGCCTGCACCCAGGAACGGTGGGCCTGGTATCAAGGAATGCTTAAGGCTGAAACACTACATCCTAATAGTGTTTCCCTCCTTCCCTCTTCCACTAACCAAAGCAAAATGGCGGCGTAGAGAGACATGCTACTGCAAAGTTTATTGGGAGCAGAGTAAGTAGTTCAAGGCTGAAGCTGAGTAGGAGCGAACAGAAAGCAGCCTGGGAAGTTAAAGGATGAAAAAAATTAACTTGTGGATTTGGGACCTTCACCTCAGGATGGGTGCTGAGCGGGAGTAAGAGGAGAGCAGCTTGGGAAGGTAAGAGATTTCTGATTCGAAACTGTTTGACTGTGCAGAAACTGAAAAGTGCCGCCTCAGGATTTGATTGGCTAATAAGGTGTCAGCTAAATTTTAATCTGTGTTAAATTGAATTTTGTTAATTTATTGGTTACAACTTGCATAAGCAGAGATACAAAAACAGTTAAGTATTTAACAAACCAAAGTTAATTAAATAAGGATGGAGGGTCAGGTGATGTGTTGTTTCTGCATGCTGTGGGAGCCGGTGGAACCCATTGTGGTTCCTAGTGACCAAGTCTGTGGTAAATGTTGGTTTTTGGAAGAACTCTGGCTCAACGCTTCAAACACATCAGGGAGGAGGAGAGTTACCTGGATGCAGTGTTTCAGGAGAAAGTCACACCCCTTCGACTAACTAACTCAAATTTAGCCAGTTGTCAGGGACAGGAGGGTGTGGCTGTGAGTGAGGCAGGTAGAGGGATCCAGGAGATAGAGTTGCAGGAGTCTTAACAGTGGAAGACACGAGTAAAAGTTCAAGAGTGAGGGGGTGGAGCTGAGTATGGTGGCCATTGTCAAAGATGCTAGAAAAACTGAACGGCCTGAAGGTGGATAACTCACTTGGACCAGATGGACAACATGCCAGATCTTTAAGTGAGATAGTGGAAGAGATAGCGGAGGTGTTAGTGGGGATCTTTCAGGAATCAGGGAGGGTCCCAGAGGACTGGAAAATCGCTAACATGACATCCCTGTTTAGAAAGGGAGGAGGCAAACGATGGAAAAGTACAGACCGATTAGCCTAGTTCATTGTAAGATCCTGGAATCTGTTCAGAAGGATGAGACTTCTGAATACTTGGAAGTGTATAGTAAAATAGGGTAAAGTCAACATGGCTTTCATTAAGGGGAGGTCATGCCTGACAAATCTGCTAGAATTCTTTGAGGAAGTAACAAGCAGGTTAGACCAAGGAGAGCCAATGGATGTTATCTACCTGGACTTTGAGAATGCCTTTGTCAAGGTGTTGCATAGGAGGCTACTGAGTAAGATAAGGGCCCATGGTGTCTGAGGCAAGGTGCAAGCATGGATAGAAGCTTGACTGTCTGGCAGAGAGCAGAGAATGGGGATAAAAAGGTCCTTCTCAGGATGGCAGCTGGTACAAGTGGTGCTCCGCAAGGCTCAGTGTTGGGACTGCAACTTTTCACTTCATACATTAACGATCTAGATGAAGGAACTGAGGGCATTCTGGCTAATAATAGCGTTTGATCCAAAGAAAAGTAGAAGAACAGGTAGCATTGAGGAGGTGGGAAGGCTGCAGAAGGATTTGGAGAGGTTAGGATAGTGGGCAAAGAAGTGGCAGATGGAATACAATGTGGGAATGTGTGAAATCATGTACCTTGGTAGGAAAAATAGAGGCATGGACTATTTCCTACATGAGGAGAAAATTCTGAAGTCTGAAGTGCAAAGAGACTTGGGAGTTCTAGCCCAGGATTCTCTCAGGTTGAGTCAGTGGTTAGGAAGGCAAATGCAATGATGGCATTTATTTCAAGAGGACTTGAATATAAAACCAGGAATGTACTTCTGAGGCTCTAGAAGGATCTGGTCAGACCACATTTGGAGAATTGTGTGCAGTTTTGAGCCCAAACCTCAGGAAGGATTTACTGGCTGTATAGCGTGTTCAGAGGAGGTTCATGAGAATAGACCCAAGAATGAACAGTTTAACATATGAGGAAAATTTGAAGACTCTAAGTTTATACTCGATGGAGTTTAGAAGGATGAAGGGAGAATCTAATTGAAATTTACAGAATACCGACTGGCCTGGACAGAGTAGATATTGGAGAAAGTGAGGACTGTAGATGCTGGAGAACAGCCGGACAGACAGCATCCGAGGAGCAGGAGAATCGACATTCAACCATAAGCTCTTCATCATGAATGGGGGGTAGCCTAAAGGGGTTGAGAGATAAATGGGAGGGGGTTGGGGCTGGAGGGAAGGTAGATAGGAATGCGATAGGTAGATGAAGGTAGGGGTGAAGGCGAAGGTCAGAGAGGAGGGTAGAGCGGATAGGTAGGACAGTTCAAGAGGGTGGTGCCGAATTGGAAGGTTGGATCCAGGATATGGTTGGGGAAGATGAAATGAGGAAACTGGTGAAATCTGCATTGATCCCGTGTGGTTTGGAGGGTCCCAAAGTGGAAGATGAGGTGTTCCTCCTCCAGGCATCGGGTGACTAAAGTTTGCTGGTGGAGGAGACCCTGGACCTGCCTGTCCTTGGCAGAGTGGGAAGGGGAGTTAAAGTGTTTGTCCACAGGACGGTGAGGTTATTTAATGCGTGTGTCCCAGAGGTGTTCCCTGAAATGTTCTGCAAGTTGGCGTCCTGTGTCTCTGATGTAGAGGAGACCACATCGAGAGCAACGGACACAGCAGATGATGTGTGTGGAAGTACAGGTAAATCTATGTCAGATGTGGAAGGATCCTTCAGGGCCTTGGAAGGTGGTGAGGGGGTAGATGTGGGCGCAGGTTATACACCTCTTGTGGTTGCAGAGAATGTTGGGAAGATGTTTCCATAGGTAGGAGAGACTAGGACTCAGGGCACAGCCTTAGAGTAAAGGGAAGACAGAGATAAGAAGAAACTTCTTCAGCCAGAGAGTGGTGAATCTGTGGAATTCATTGCCACAGAAGGCTATGGAAGCCAGATCATTGAGTGTATTTAAGACTGAGATAGATAGGTTCTTGAGTATCAAGGGGATCAAGAGTTCCAGGGGGTGAATGGGATTAAGAAACTTATCGGCCATGATTGAATGGCAAAGCAGACTTGGGCTGAATGGTCTAATAGTCTTATGAAATTCCATGATGAGAGGAACCGATGTTTGAAGGCCAATAAAATGGAGGTTTATGCTTTTGGTTATTTCTGATGGTCATTGTTAAATTCCGTCAAGATTTCAAGAACAACTGAAGACATCGATTCCAGATGACCATTAGGGATCTGTGTTCATTCCGTTTGTAATCTTGATAGTGCAGTGCACAAGTATCAAAGTGCCACTGTTTGACAGCTGAACTCCCCCAAGAAAGGTGGCTAATTAAAAATTGTAAGGTTGTCACAAAGAAAAGTTAGCCAAATGGGCTGCATTGTTCACAAAAACAATAGCCAGAGTTTTCTGTCTATATAAACTTTAATTGAGAATAGCGGTTACACACCAGTACTAGTAGTTAGATTAATACCAGAACAGGTATGAGAAATCAGCAGAGAGCTAACAATACCTTGATCTACAATACCTGTAGGAAATAATGATCCCAAAAAAACTGTACATTAGTTGGTAACAAAAAGGCAGTCTGTGCTTCCAGGTTATCAGAAGAACTGTAGCACTCAGCTGAATAAAAGACGGTGTCAAATGAACGTATTTTCTGCATTGCAGTTTAATCCCATGCACAATGTCACACCTCTATTTTGGTCTGAATACCTTTGATTTTAACAATTACAGGACATTTGTGCATTTTGGGAGCTCCATCATGTGTCATGAAAAGATTTTGGAGAGGAAATCTCAACAGAGCTAAAAGGAACAATAGCATTCAAATTAGACTGTGGGCTAATTTTGCCTCAACACTGGACTGGTTAACTGCCTTACATGCTAATTTTGCAAAGGCATAAATCTGTGAGATAACAACTGAATGATGTTCATCTACAACTCCCATGTGGAGTAATTTTACATGGCATTAGGACAACAGGGCACGTAACATAATAGGTTCATAATTTGAAAAGGTTAGCATTATCCGCTAAATCTATTGACAAAATATCTCAGATGAATGCACCATATTAATATCCGACAGTTAACTGGAAGGCATGTTACATTGTGAGCTTGACCAATTTAATCACAAGAAAAGGGGAAAGAAAAGCAGCAGGTCAATAAGTTGGATTGTGAGGATGGGGCACAATCACAATCAACTATCAAAACTGACCAGGAAACCAAGAGGGAAAGATGTGACTTTGACGAAACCCTTTCGATCTATTTGTATGTCCAGAGATCAGTCGTAACAAATGAATTCAATTTAAAAAAAACACTTAGAGCAAAGTTGCACAAATACCCAATCTGATGAACATGTTTTCAGAAAGTAAGTCAAGGTAGACAGGTCTATGGAGTAACTGAAATCAGAATAACTCATTTAATTTATATTAAAAATGACAATGCAAAAAATCCATAGATAATAAAACTATTGAAATCACATATAACAGATCACAGTTGCCAGTTCTGCACCCTTTATTACTAACAAAGCTTGGAGACAGCATGAAATCTAAGAGAGAATTCTAACCCTATCGAGCAAGATTGTGCTAAGTTTCATTCAAAAGCTATTACTTTGTTTTAAAGCATGACATTGCACTAATATTTTAACCCGCTGATTCAACACCATTTGCATTATCTGTAACAGTCACACATTCAATCTTAATTGACAAGTGAATCATAAATGGACTTCATATTCCTCACACAGCACCAACATGTAACACTATAGACAGTCAAAACAAAAGCGTTAGCTATTTTCAGGCATTTTGGCAGCTGCTGCAGCACTTTCTACACCACTTGTATGTCGTGTCTGACTATCGGTGCTTGACATAACTGCAGTTGTGTGGCATTTAAAATACGTTATGAACTGCAAAGCTTAGTTCAGAACATGCTGGTATTCCTACTGCACTCTCTGCAATTCTCAGTCAAGAACATATTGTTCCCAAATCAATGCTACTTCTTCAGATAATTTCATATGTTTTGTAATTTTTGTACTCACAAAGGATATTGTGGATTCTGAGTCTTGAGGGGTGCGTTTGAGCACGTTGAGTTTTTAGGACATGTCCATATCAATAAAAGAGTTGTTGGGGTCTTTTGAAAAGCATGATAGTATTCAAATCCTGAGGACCTGATGGTATATATCCCAGAATGCTGAGGGAGGCAAGTGAGGAAGCAGGTTGTGGCCTTGTGTGAAATCTTTGTATCCTCTTTAGTCATAGGAGAGGTCCCAGAGCACTAGAGAGTAGCCAAAATTGTTCCTTCGTTTAAGAAGGGCAATAGGGATAATCTGAGAAATTAAAGGCTACTGAGCCTTACATCAGTGGGAAGAAAATAACTGGAAAAGATTCTTAGGGATAGGATTTACAAACATTTGGAAAAACAACAAGCAAGTGAAAGAGCCCCACAGAGGCTGGCATCCCATCACCAATTAACCTTGTACAGCACTTGACACTGATCCAGCTACCTTACAGTCAGCTCTCAGAGTGAACAGAACCTCTGACACTCCTGTTTATATCTGTCAGCCAGCACTCCCTGACTGGGGCTGTTAATCCAGTCCAGTCAGATAATTCATATTCTGTTGAGTCCACCAGGCTGACCTCATTAGATCACTATGAGCAGCGAGGCTTTGTGTGGGGAAGACCATGTCTCATAAAAATATTTGAGGTTTTTTGATCAAATTACAAAGATGGTAGATGTTGTCCCTGTGGACCTTGGAAAAGCCTTTGACAAAGTGCTCATGGCAGGCTGATACAGAATTTGAAGTCACATGGGGGATCTGTGGTGAGTTGGATAGATGGATACAGAGCAGGCTTAGTCATAGCAGACAAAGAGGAGCGGTGTCCTGTAGGGATCAGTGCTGTCACCCCTGTTGTTTTTAATGTATATAAATGACTTGGAAGAGAATGAAGGTGCCCTGATTAGTAAGTTTGCAGATGACACAAAGATTAGGGAGGCTTCTGATAGAGAGGAGGATTGTCAGAGGTTTCAGCAAAATAGAAATAGGCTGGGACACTAGGGCAGAGAAATGGCAAATGGATTTTAATTCGGTGATGCATTGTGGGAGGTCTATTGCAGGAAGCAAGTAATCTGTGAAAGGCAAAACCTTTAACAGAGTCAACATACAGGGGGCACTAGGTGTACAGGTCCACACTTCCTTGAAAGTGGCAGTACAAGTGAATAAGGAATTCAAGAAGGTGTGTGCCGTACCTGCCTTTATGAATTGTGGAATACGGTATACGAATTGTTAAGTCAGGTTGCACCTATCTCAAACTTTACTGAGGCCACATTTGGAATATTGTATCCAGTTCATGTTGCCACACTATCAGAAATGTGGAAGCTTTGGACAGTGTTCAGACATGGTTTACAGGATGTTGCCTGGTTTCGAGGTTATGAGCCAAGAGGAGTCTTTAGGTTTGTTTTCACTTGAATGTTGAAGGATGAGGCAGAGGCAACCTGATTAAAAATTTACAAAATGAGAGGCATGGATAGAATGGATAGTCAGAGTCTTTTTCCCAGGATAGAAGTGACATTTACTGGTGGACACAGATTTAAAGTAAAAGGGGAAAAGGTGATGTGAGAGGCAGGTTTTTTTTACATTTAGGGCGGTAAGTGCCTACCAGAGGAGGTTGTAGAAGCAGATGCAAGAACCACATTCTAAGAGGCATGAATAGGCAGGATACAGAGGGATACAGACTGCATACATGCAAAAGGTTTTTAGTTTAGAAAGACATTTTACGTTAGCGCAGTCCTAGAGGGCCAAAGGGCACATTCCTGTGCTGTACTGTTCTTTGTTCTGTTTTGTAGTTTGAGTCAAACAATTTCCCATCATGTTAATGTAATATTACCTCTCCATAAGTTACTTTTTTCATAATTTGAATGGAAAATATATTCTATGCGGATAAAGAATAGAATCCAACCAAAGCATAGAGACTTTGGAACCAATATGCTGGAAAATAGGACTTGTATAGTCAGATGGTCGTTTTTGATTGACGCATACTGGATGGGCCAAAGGCTTTTCCTGTGCTCTGTACCTCTATGACAATGGGGACTTAATTCTCCCAGTTGCTATGCAGCGTGAACAAATGTAGGACGTTTGCATTAATATGCTGAGTGGAAAACCTGCTTATAGTCTCCCTAAAATGTTCCCTTTTTTTTTGGTGGCCATTTCATTAAAACAAACATCTCCAGATAAGAGTTCTTAATCACCTAGCCCTATCCAGATGGGTAACTAACCAGAAAAAAGAACCAAACTTGGAATAAACATGCCAGTCACTCTGGTCCCAACTTGGAATTGAGAAGATGGTAGCCCAGTGGTAATGTCACAATACGCAAAGAGTCAGGGCCACAGAGAAACTAAAATATCTCGAATCAGCTTCAGTGATGCTGACCATTGATTGTCATACAAACCCGTCTGGGACATGACTGTCCTTTTATGGAAGGGGGGTTTGCCATTTATGTCTGCTCCATGTGTTCCAGACCTATAGCAATATGGTTGACTTGACTCTCCTCTGAAATGTTGTTGCAAGTCACTCAGTTCAAGTCTAATGAGGGATGGGCATCAGGTGCTAATACCTGTATCTCTCTAAAGAATATTATCAGCAAGGTCTGGTTGGTTTCTACTGCTCCTCTTCACAGGAATCATAGATTTTCTAAGTTCACAACACCGTTAGGATCTATCTCCTTCTGTCCTGAGAAAGTTGGGCCACATGTGATATGTAGAATTCAGTATTTCTCTAACCACCTGACTCATAAAACAGATTAAGGCAAAAACAAAACTTCAGGATGGTGGGAGCCAAGAGAAGGTATTTTTTTAGTGCAACAAGTTGATGTGACCTGGAATACACTGCCTGCAAGGGTGGTGCAAGTCAATTCAATAACAACCTTCAAAAGAGAAGATAAATAACTGAAAAGGAGAAAACAGGAAGGGTCACAGTCAAAGAGCAGGGGATCAGAACGAATTAGATAGTTCTTGATAGAATCAGGTCAGAAATGAAAGACCAATACCCTTTTATTTTGCTGTATTGTTCTCCCAAATCTAGTTATTTAGCAGGATTACATGGAGAAAACTTGCAATCGCTACTAAGTGGGCTATGAGCTCACTGGCACATGATTAAGTGACCTGAGTGAGAAATGGTTTGTACACTACTGCTCAAGAGCCACTATCTAAAAATAACTGAGGAGGATTGTAAATTCCCTGTCTGAACTTCTGCTGCTGCCAAGAGTTGAAATGAAACTGCATGAAAGCGCCCTGTTAAACCACGAGCTTTTTTCAGGTTTTGCATTTGGGCTTGCGTCTCCATGATTTAGGATAAAATGAAAATATTATGAAGAACAAGAAGCATGGGTGATATGGCTGCAAAGATTAAAGGCTGCTTTGCAAGCAGGTGTAAGACTGTTACACCTGTATTGAGAGGGGGGGACTTGCATTCAGGATGACAATACCGAATTCATGAGAATCAGATATAAAGAGTAGTTGCTTGAAGTAAAAGGAGGATATTGGGGGCGGAGGTGTGTGTGTGCGTGCATGCACGGGGTGGGGGGGGAAGTGGCAGGAAGAGAACCCTCACTCAAAGTCAATTCTGAAATTAAATATTTGAGCCTGAGGGAGGAAAAGAACAGTCATAAATCCTCAGGAACATTTTGGAATTGGTCTGGGAAAGTTGAATGACTACGAATGAGATACTATAAAAATTGGGTTGTAAAATTGGGTTTCTCAGTTGCTTGAAGAGTAAAGTATACCTTGCTTAAAAAAATGTTCAATTAACAGTACTTTTCATTTCACTGTTAAAGTACAAGTCTTAAAATGTGGAAACTTTTCATGTCATCCTATCATGAATCAATTGGACATTTTAGATTCTTGATTTAAAGTGGTCAGGCTCAACAGGGATAATAAGTCCACACGTGCATTTGACTGTCTCAGTCTGATTTGATGAAGAAAGGGGAGGAAAAGTACAGGGAAAATGATGAAAGGGATGTTAACTGAAGAGAAATTTTTCAGCTTGTAATCACTTCAAATGAAAGTAAGGGAAAGAAACCAAACAAGTTGGCTGAATTACAATTTTTTTGAAAAAGCACTGAATCAGTTGATTTGTAGCAAGTCACTAGCTAAATATTTCACATCTCTGCGAACAGAGAATATATGAATAAATGGAAAAGAAAAAAAAATCACATCCTTGACCCCCAATCCTTTTCCTGCAAGAATTTTGGTCCAATATCTGGAATGTATTTAAGCCTTGCCAGATTCCTCAAATTTGAGAAAATGCTTGAAGTTTTCTGGGTTTTATTACCTCTCTCAAAACGGTCCCAAAATAATTCGTGTACAGTCAATTAGTGCTAACCACAGTGGCCACTTTTCAGTAGGTAACTACAGGACAACAAAGTGTGTGTGCATCCCAGGTTCCCTCAAAGAACAGAGACAACAGGATAGCTCATTTCATACTGGGCTCAGGGAGAATGTGGACAGGGTGACTGGTTGGGACCCTGGAAAACAATTTAGAACCTCACTTCTTCAAAAGACAAGACTGTCATGAAAAGCAAAACATATCGAGTTAGTTAGCATGAGGAAAGAGCCCCAAACAACAATGAGACAATCAACTGTTTACTGAGGAAGACCAGGACTCTTCGATGTAACTGATGAAAAATTCGGAATTGCAAAGATTTTTCAAAGGAAAGCCATAACAGAAAATGTTTGAAGAGCTATCATGTGCTGTTAATTTAAGAGCTGAAAAAGTGATACGTAAAGAGTCGAACAATTAAGTAATTATTTAAGGTATTTTCCGATTGCAGTTACTGCTTCAGAGTAAAAGCAAACTGAGATTTCAGGCCAAAAGATGTCTTAATGCCAACATGCATATTCAATGACTAACACGTGCAGGTGATGTCAAACACCCAGAGTGAGCACTTCTCATTGGAAAATCTGGTCCAATATCCATAAAACTGCAAAGAAAAGTTGTATTTTATTTGTTATGACTGTTTCTCTGTAAACAATGTTCTTATTCGTGGGAGAATGGCTGCGGTCAAATTTGAGGAACAGTGCAGCATACAGACACATGGTATATGACAAGGTTAACCTTGCACTCACATTTACACAACCAATGCATTCATTGTCTAGTACACTTAACAGGTTTTTGTTAAATGTTAGAGCACCTATGTGTGGTGATTTAAATTCTTTCCTTCAAACTCTAAGCTATGGTATTTTGTCACTGGTAACTTGCACCATTAGATCAAATCATGCAACTGCCCTAGATCAGTGTATGTGTTTATATAAGGCATATTGGAACAAGTCAAAAGAGACCCTTTGATTCACTTCCAATGTTATGTTTACTTGGTATTTTATGGGGATAGGGTTTGAGGGTGGGGGAAGGTGGAGTTCCTGATGCCTTCTGTCTTCTTGAAGTATTCAATAAAGTCTTTCAAATTCATATTATATTTGGCTTTTGATGGTACCAGAGATGTCTGCAGCGAGCCAAGGTCCTTTACAGGCTTGAGATGATTCAGTCACCTCACGGAGAGCTCTTTATTGATGTGAAGATAGTGTTGGTTACAATCACAGCTCCAGGCAACTGATGGCACCAAAGATCAGGCCGAAACTAAGCAAGACGTAGGAGACCTGCACATTGACTCCTGAACCTGGAGGTTAAAAAGAAGAAGAACTGGTTTAGTGCACTGAAGAAAAAAAATGTTTCAAACATCAGACACTAGAATCTATTTATTTTTGAGAAACTTGGCTTTTTCTGTCAATCACACTTAATGATGTTGCACATTATCTGGTTCAAAGATCTAAGTTCTAACTGAGAATAAATGATAAAGAAAGTATTTTGGAATAGACATCAATCTCTCTAAAGTAGATGGACCTGAGCTTCAATGTTTCCAAGCTCTAAATTGAACTGTGCAAAAGCTAATTCAGAATTGGAATTGAAAAGCAGATAGGTTTTAATGAACATCAGGATCTTTGAAATGTACAATTTGCTCCAGGCACTGTCAGGTAGGCTCCAGGGCTCATCGTACCAACATTACTGTCATTTGAGAACATACAGGGGTCATATTGCTGGCTTAAAAAAACATTCTATCAGCTTCAAAAAATGCACAATCCTAATAAGACTTATTCCAGGCAACAGAAAGCATTCAACTGTGCAAGGTCAGACAATTCACTGGATACACGCTCCGGAATTCAGTTTGGAAGGGGTTAGGTCATGAACGTTTTTAAACAGGAGAATGAGAGTTCTAAGATCAAGGCCAGGGTCCAGGCCATTAAGGATGCAGTTGTTGAGGGGGTTGTGTTGATGGAGCTTGCTGCCATTTGGGTAGGTGAAGTTCAACACTGTCGAAGGGCAAGTTTGTTGATCTTGAGAGATGAAAAAATGGTCACGAGAAAATCCAAATGTTCAACTCTGGCAAATAGTGCATGTGTAGTCAGGCTTCATGATTCATCTTAATTGTCCTTAAGAAGGAGATGGTAGACCATCTTCTTGAAGGCGCTCCCACTGTGCTGTGAGGCAGCTGCAGTGTTTTAATCCAGTGACAATCCAGGTCAGTCCCAAATCAGGATGCAGAGGGGAGCTTGCAGGTGATGACATTACCGACATCCCAACACCCACAAACAAAGCTGCATTAGAACATTATTTCAACAATCCTCCACAGACTGCAGCACAGAGGACCTACACAGAGCAGAGGAAAATCACCTATACAGCGTATTCAATGAACTCAGTACACTGATTTCTCAGCAACAGACCGAAACAAGCAGATAAAATGCGCCTAGAACCCTAGCCACTCTTCCCTACATCAAAGACATCTTGGAAATTACTGCTAGACTACTTAGACCTCTTGGCATCATGGTAGCCCACAAACCCACCAACACACTGAAACAGCAGCTAATGAACTTAAGAGATCCTATACGGACAGCAAGCAAAACAAACGTTATTGACAAAATACCTTGCAAGAACTGTAACAAACACCACATTGGACAAACAGGCAGAAAACTAGCCACCAGGACACACGAACATCAACTAGCCACAAAAAGTCATGACCCACTCTCACTAGTATCCTTACATACAGATGAGGAAGGACACCACTTTGACTGGGACAATACATCCATCCTAGGACAAGCCAAACAGAGAGAATTCCTAGAGGCATGGCAGTCCAACCAGAACTCTATTAACAAACACATCCAATTGGACCCCATCTACCACCCTCTGAAAAAAAGAACCAGAAATGACATCATCAACACCAGAAATGACATCACCAACCCAAGAAAACCTAAACACATAAATAGAAAGCGGGATATAACACCAGCACTTCACTGGAGGGTCACTGATGATGTTACTTGGTATGTTGACGAAATGTTTGAAAACAAACTTTCCAGCTGAGCGAGCAAACGTACATCCAGAGCCTCAACCAGAGCTACAAATCTTCTCAAAACTATTATCCACGTGTCTGTTGCCCTTGTCCTTCTAGGTAGAAGAGGTCGTGGGTTTGGAAGGTTGTCAATGGAACCTTACTGAAGTGCATTTTGTATATCGACACATTGTAGTCACTTTCTGCTGGTGCTGGACAGCGAATGCTGAAGTTAGTGCATGGGTGACAGCACTGTCTTGAACGGTGTGAAGATTTCAGAGTGTTGTTGTAGATGCACTCATGGGAGCAAATAGATGGTATTCCTTCTCTCTCCTCACTTGTGCCTTGTAAACAATGGACAAGCTTAGGAGAGTCAGAAACTGCGGCACTCACTGAAGAATGACCAGCCTCTGACTTGCTGTTTAGCCACAGGTATTTATGGGGTGATGGACCTTACCTTTGAGGCTTGCTCACTGCTAATCCTCCACTTAAACCTAATAATTTTTGTTCTGCATTTGCACTTTCAGTTCACCATGGAGTTGTTGGGGATGGATGAAGCCATATGCCAGGCAGCTTTGGAATGTGGGTGACAGATTCCAGAAAAGTTACCCCCATATTTCTGTTTTTGAGGGTCAAGGGAGATGTTTTGGAGGCAGATTCATCCTCTGGGTTGTGTTTCCTTTGAACCCCAAGTTAGATAAAGAGATTCAGCAGGATGCACCTTTCAGCACTACTCCGGTTCTATAACAGTTCTATACTAACAGATTACTTTCTCCAGGTGAAGAAGCTGAGCTCTACCCTTTCCTAGACAAATCCAAGTACTCCCTGGTGCAACGTCAGGCAGGTGGTTAAAAAAATGGACAAGTTGATTTTGTTCTGGAAATATCACAAACTTGTAATCCAGCTAGTTGGATCTGAACACGATAGTATTGCCGTTACAACCCAATAATGATCAACTCGTCAAGAAATCCATGACTCCATTTATCAGGATGGGTATCTAAGCCCTCTGTAGTAATGGAAGGCACTAAGCTGAAGGGACAAGGCTGTCAGATGCTTTGATTGGATACTCTGAATTAATGTGTGTTAAAATAACGTGGTGCGTTAAAAGTTTTCATATTCCGCCATTTCCAAGAAGCCTGTATTCGACAAATCATGAACACTGAGCATGTGATGGATTCTGTGGAGACAACAAAATGATGGAATGTGCACTCCAAAGAGACAGTATAGGGTTTAATGTAGATACTTGTTCCACTTACTGTCTGTGTCATATTTCTTGTTCCACTGGTATTCCAAATGTTGATTTTACAATGTGAACATAACTTCAAGTTGATGGCTCACAATGTAGCAAAGGGGTATTGGCACTAATTGATAAAAGATGAGTTTGGGTCAAACACTGGGAGGAATTTCATCACAGGTCAATCATGAGAAGCGTGTGATATGAACAGGTGCCTCAATCCTGCTCTGTCATCCTATACAATCATGGCTGATCTTCTGTCTCAGTTTCACTTTCACACTAAGCCCCGACATTGCATAGTTCCTTGAGAGACCAAACATCTATTTCAACCTGACAAAAATGGTGAGGCATTGACAACCATCTGAGGTTGAGGTTTCCAAAAGCTTGCAACCCTTTGTACAAAGTAATTTTTACTCAACAATTGACAGCTTATCTCGAGACTGTGCCCCGATGTTCTATCTTCCCTGTTAGGCAGACAACCTCTCAGTGTTGACTCCATCAACCCCTTGCATGTTAAATCAGGTCATCTCCTATTTCTTTGACCTCCACAGAATATATTCCAGCCTCCACCTGGAATTTTTGACATAGTTTCCTGGTGAAGCAGTAGAGATAGAAAAAACATCATTCTCGTGGCAGATGAAGTAGTGAGGTTTGCAAGAATAAATGAGCTGGATGTGTCTCTTCTATTGGTACTTGTCTTTATGACTTCTCTGTTCTGCTTCACAATAAGGTGCTCTCACATTTTGGGGCTTTGATCTTTCAGGGTGATGTTCCATTCAATGAAGACAGCATTTGAAAGAATTTAGGTTTCTGCTTTTCTCAAAACAATAGAGGGGTTGGGGTGTCCGTGAGTGCCTTGAATTTCTGTCCTTTCTAAAGCTAAGAGTTTTGGGTACGTCCTGTCAATGAAAACATGATGCCCACTCTCTAAGATCAGTGAGAACCTGCAGGACTGAGAAAGTATGTACTGGAGGTTATGAACTGGGTTTGAGAGGATATTAAGTTTGTTCAAATAGGACGGGCATTTCCAATGAAAACTGGCATTGTGTTTCTCTCAAATGCACAGCATTGTTAACTTGTATTTCTCTTGGCAACTGACAGGTTGGAAGAACAAGGATAGCATTGAGAAAAGTCTGACTTGCTTGCTGCAGTTTAATGTGTAAATGACCAGTTTACGAAGAAACCTGAAAGAAAATGTAACAAATTCACCATAGAACTGCTGTTATTCAGAATTAAGTTCCACTCTTGATTTTAATTTTAGTTTACAAATCCCAGCTAATACATACTACACATCAAGGATGAATTCAGTGCAGGTCTGGCAATGAGTGTGTGTGTTAAACACTGACATACCAGGCAGAAAACTAAACACTGCAAAGGACCCTCAAAATACTCTATGTTGTCCCACCGCTACCAGCGTCGCAGATGATAAACCTCAAATCGTCACTTAAAGTGGAGCTGGGTTTGTGATATTTCCTTTTGTTCTATGTTCTATACTCGCCAACTTTAAGGGCATTTAAATGGTCATTGGATAGACATATGAATGAGAATGAAATAGAGTAGGTTAGATGGGCTTCAGATTGGTTTCACAGGTTGGCGCAACATCGAGGACAAAGGGCCTGTACTGCACTGTAATGTTCTATGTCGGCAATAAGAAAACAGAACATACTGCAAATGCTCAGTAGCATCTGTGTCACAAAAAACACACCATTTTGGGTCAACAGTCCTTCCCCATGACTGGATTTAAATGGATTTAAACGATCAAAAGTGGGTGGGTTACAGTGAAAAGAAGAAGAAAGGCAAAAGGCCTGGTCTTAGGGGAGAAGACAGGTGAGAAACAACGACGAAGATTCTGTGAAGCAATGACTGAGGGGAGTCTTGGGACAAGTAGACAGACAAAGGATCCAGAGGAGATGTGAATAGCAAGGCAAAGAACAGCTACTGCTCAAAAGCAAAACAAGAGAAAAGAGAGACATACCAAACCAGCCAAGAGAAAGGATGCAAAATGGGAGCACAGCTTTGAAGTTAAAATCTATATTAAATCCATAGGACTCAAAAGAGCCAAGTTGAATGATGAACTGCTGTTCTTCCAGTTTGCATTGAGCTTCAGTGAAACAGTGGAGCAGGCCAGGGACAGAAAGGTCAGAGTCGGAGCAAGCTGGAGAACAAAACTGACAGGTAACTGCAAGCTCAGGGTTGCCTGAAGTGTTCTGAAACATGGTCACCCAGTCTCTGTTTGGTCTCTGCGATATAGAGGACTCTCCATTGTGAGCAGTCAGCGCAACAGACTAAATTGGAAGAAGTGCAAGTCAATCACTTTTTCGCATCTAACGATTGTTTGGGGTCTTGGGATATTGAGGAGTGGGGAGGAGGTAAACGTGCGAGTATTGCGCTGCTTGAAAAGATGCCATGTTGGGGTATTGCAGACTGCAACCATGGAGGGAATGGTACCTTCTGGGAAACAGTACATTTAAAATGGAGGTAACAGTAGAGTCTTCATTGAACAGTGTGACAGAAGATAAGGACAAGGTGGGAGGGGAAGAGGGTAAAAAACAGGTGACCCCAATGTCCTGTTCATCCCAACGTTTGAACAGAAACACCTAATTCACCAGGGTGACACGTGTCCATTTTTCACAATCATCACCCTACGACCTCCATCGGGAAGTCCAAGTTTGGGACAGATTTATGCTGTGGGTCGATTTAGAATCTTTCACATGCACTTTGCAGCATTTATCAATCTTGTACATTTTTCCAATTCATTTTCTTGTTGGTAGATTACCAATGTGCACCTTGGAGGAGAACTGAAACCTGTGGCAGGAATTTGACAATTTAAAATATTTAGCTAACAGTTAATTTCAAAGTGGCCCCCCTCGCTTTTCCAATGATTAGATTACTTACAGTGTGGAAACAGACCCTTCGGCCCAACAAGTCCACACCGACCCGCCAAAGCGCAACCCACCCATACCCCTACATTTACCCCTTACTTAACACTACATGCAATTTAGCATGGCCAATTCACCTGACCTGCACATCTTTGGACTGTGGGAGGAAACCAGAGCACCCGGAGGAAACCCACGCAGACATGGGGAGAACGTGCAAACTCCACACAATCAGTTGCCTGAGGCGGGAATTGAACCCAGGTCTCTGGCGCTGTGAGGCAGCAGTGCTAACCACTGTGCCACCTTGCCACCTGTGATAGCTTAGGCTCAGCGGTAACACTCTTGCACCTGAGTCACAAGTTCATGGGTTCAAGCCCCACTATACGGACGAGAGCAGAAAATTTGGTCTGACTAGTCAATACGGCACTGCAGTGTTGGAAATAGTGGCTTTTGGATTGAACTATAAACTGACACCATGTCTGCCCAGTCAACTAGATGTATAAGACCCCATGGCACGACTCATAGTAGTGTGTGGAGGTAGCTTTCCGTTCCCTGGCCAGTACTTATCCATCAATCAAAATCAAGGGAGCAAGTTATTGGGTCATGTAACTCTTCGCTATTAGCAGGACCATGCTGCACGTAAACTGATTGCTGCATTTTCCCACCTTGCAATCATGAAACCAGTTCAAAAGTAATAGAAGGGCTTATATGACCACCCAAAGCCATAACTGTGCTATGTGATTCCTTTTCTCACCTAATATTGGTGATCATTAACACATAATATTCCTGCAATTGTCCAAAAACTGTGTTTGTTGGCACTACCTTCTATCATTTCTCAACCATTCTGTTGGATTCCAATGGTATGTACCTTGAACTAGAAAAATGTCGAACAGATGAATATGGAAAAAGGCCTATTCACTGTAGGTAGTTACTTGACACTAAAAAAATAACGTAGCTTCATTGTAACAATAAATATAATGCAGCACTTAAGTGTTAGAATGGGCCAGTTGAACCGTGAATGGACACAGTCATCTCTGAAGCTCCAGCCACATGCCATTTCACGCATTGCATATGAATAAATGATTTGGTGGGGCAAACTTTATGTTTCTTTCACCCAAGTAATTGGACATAAAGTGCAATTTTTTTCTCAATTGCATCGTGCAGCTTCACTGAAGATCTGAAGAAGTGCAAACAAGCATGACAAACAACTCAATCTTTAACCTCAGGGACATGGCTTCAGCATCTCACTGCGGCATCATGAAAGCAAGGCAAGGATAGGCTGCAAGTGCTAATGTGACAGCTGGAATCCTTGGGCAGACCAGAACAATTTGCCGCTGAATTATGTACACTACAAAGAAAAGCACTGGGGAAAGGCATTCTTGATAAACACTCAGCCATTTGTAGATGGTGCAATCACATTGAGCCAGATGTGAGCACATTCAGTCTGAAGAACAATGGCAGTGACCACATATCCCTGGAGCTGGAACAATTTTAATAAGAAATCATCTTTCTCTTCCAACATTTGGCACATGCAAGATGAATGAGTGAAGACTGGTTGTTTAACTACAGACTGAAGAGACTCACAATTATCCATCATAACGGAACAGTTTGTGCATTCTGCTAAACACTATTGGACTTTTTCACATAAGTAAATTGAAGCACGAAATCAATGTTTTCTCATTACACCTGCACAAGTGCTTATCTCAAAGCTCAGCCTGTATGTCAAGAGGAAATAGCTTCACTAAAGAATGTCTCCTTCTCTGGTCTTGACAATGTAATTTTCATTTTGTTTTGACTCACTAATGATTGATGATGTGAAATGCCAGACGTACATAGTTGTTGTGAATTAGTGAGTAATGAAGTTGATGTGGTGCTGCCAGGTGAACCAGCCAGCCAAAGCAAATGAACTCCTGCTTTCTTCACATATCATTTAAGCAAATTACAAAAGGTATTTGCAGAGTACTTTGCGTGGCTGGTGTCATGCAGAAGCGAATGAAAATCAACTCCTCAGACAACAGCACAAGGCAGTGGTGAGTGAAGCAACAAATGTAGCTCAAGGAAAATATGTCAGCTATGTCTGAACCTTGGGAAATCTTACCTTACAGAGGTACTTCACTTCTCTCAGAACAGAAGGAACACTTGGCCATCACTTAACAGAACGTTGTATGTAAGAAAGTGTACAATGAGAAAAGACCATTTAACTAATCAATCCATTCCCTGTCATCGATTTTGCACAACTTGAGATTTAAAGCTCCTGAAATTTTCTCTTCAACTCATTGAAACAATTTACAAATAAAACAAAATCACTTGGATACAAGTTCAACATTAGAATCAACACAGTTCCAACACTGTGTTCGAGAGAATCACACCAGGACAGCGACCAGTGAGAATTTGAGCAATGTCTAAGAGACATCAATCTTGTTCCCATGAAAGATTAACCCAGTTGTTTACATGAATTAAGTGCCAAAACATCAGCTGCTGAGTTTATTCAACATTTCAACTAATCTGCAGCAAAAGGTGCAGTATTTATTCAATTCCCGGTCTCTGGAGAGACTTGCTGAAGTTGTGCTCATGTTCACAGAATCCCTACAGTGTGGAAACAGGCCCTTCAGCCCAACAAGTCCACACCAGCCCTCCGAAGAATAACCCACCTAGACCCATTCCCCCACCCTATTATCCTATATTGATCCCTGACTAATGCACCTAGCCTTCGCATCCCTGAACGCTATAGGCAATTTAGCATGGCCAATTCACCAATTGCACATCTTTGGACTGTGGGAGGAAAACAGGGCAAACTCACACAGGCGCAGGGAGAGTGTGCAAACTCCACAGAATCACCCCAGGCGGAATTAAACCTGGGCCTCTAGCGCTGTGAGGCAGTAATGCTAGCCACAGTGCCACCCCATAGAACTGTGCTTCAGTTCTCTGATCTTAAACAACAGGTTTACATAAATTAACATAATGCTTTCTCCCCCATTATTTCAAACATCTGCATCATACTCCCAGTTAATTTTCTGTAATGAGAAGACTGAGGGGCATAGAAAGGGTAGATTCAGGTTCCCCTGGCTGGGGAGTCTAGAAGCAGGGGTCACAGTTTAAAAATACAGGGATGCCACTTAGGATTGAGATGAGGAGAGACGATTTTACTCAGAGGGTTGTGAACCTTTTGTATTCCCTTGCACAGAGGTCAGTGGACACTCAGTCCTTGACTATAGTTAAGGTAGTGTTAGATAGATTTCTGATCACCAGTGGCATACAGAGTTATGGGGATGGGGTGGCTAGAAGGCATTGAAGTGTTCAATCAACCATGATCGTGTTGAATAGCCGGGCAGGCTCGATGGGCTGAATGGCCTACCCCTGTTCCTATGATCTAATGTTGTGCCTCTCTTCCACACTTATATTGCAAACTAACGGAGCTACCCACATCACACATCTGTCTTTAGATTAGATTCCCTACAGCATGGAAACAGGCCCAACAAGTTCACATGAACCCTCCAAAGAGTAACCCACCCAGACCCATTTCTCTACCCTATATTTACCCCTGACTAACACACTTAACACTACAGATTATTTAACATGGCCAATTCACCTGGCCGGTGCATCTTTGGATTATGGGAGGAAACTGGAGCACCCAGAGGAAACCCACACATACACGGGGAGAATGTGCAAACTCCACAGACAGTCGCCTGAGGCTGGAATCGAACCCAGATCCCTGGGCACTGTGATGCAGTAGTGCTAATCACTGAGCCACCATGCCAGCCGAAGGTCTTTTGAAGGTGAAATGTCCAAAGTTATATGCAGCATTGCAAACATCTTTTCAATCTTAGATTTGTGTATAAGAGGATAGAGCGGTGAGGGATAATGTGAGACTACACTATCACTCTGGTTACAATCTGTAATGACTGCGACACAAGTTCTGTTTCCACAGGGAATTTCCTTTAGAACCTATGAACATTTTCAATGATTAATGTTGACACAAAAATGGAAACCACAGCTTACAGTGAGAGTTGGTGAAATTTGAGGGCAGGAAATGTACAGAGCATAGCAAAGGTGTTTAGAGTGTTTGGATTTCTGGGTTGGCAATTAAAGATAAATGGGCCAGCAACTGGATTTAACTTCCGCTTTAATGTCCTTATTTTGATGTTTTTGCGTTATTAATTTCTTCACCCGTATTTATCAAAAACTGCCTTTGTCATAAGTATAATGTTTTAATGCACCCTCCCGCTAGGTGTTGTAGTGCAGTGCCTTCAGTGAGGGGTGCATATAATGGCTGAGTTCAAAGTTTACACGGGTAGCTCCCGTAAAAATGTGGATAGAGAGACTCATCACAAAAAAACTTGACAGAGGCACAGATATGTGTTGCATTAATATAATGTCTTGGGATCTTTTCTGCACATGCCTGCAAAATAAATGCAAGTTGACATTTTATAGATATGTATTCATAATAAATGAGATACTTTGAGTGTAGTGCATGGGTCTCAACTTTCTCCTCAAAAGTCCTAAGTTAGATTCTATATTTCCAATGTATTGTAGATGACATGTTTTCAATGTTAAGTGTCATGTAATATCAGCTTTTTAAACATATCCAGCACTAACATTCATATTTTTATTCTTGTACTCAGAGGGTTACAATCTCTCCCACATTCAGAAAAAAAATTGCATCTAAATGCAATTGCAAGTTTTGGCCATTGTGGTGGGAGTTAAATATTTTATATTATGTGCATGAATGGTAAAGAGTGTCTACATGCCTAGTATACTTAGCAGTTGAGGGCTAAACAAACAGGTGATGAGATATTGATTTGGTGGCAAAACAATTTATTTAGTTTTGGGTTGGTTGTTAGCCTGTTAATTGACACATATTAAGTAAGGAACTTTGAAGCCAATCACATTGAGAAACTTGTACTGAGCTAAACTTGACATGAACGTTGCAAGACTGTGCCACTGTGACTTCATTGTGAAAGGAGAAATCGGGGTCCTGACGAGCAAAATGTGTCAACGTTACATACCCTTGAAATGCACAGAAAAACTTTTTTATTCAGAGCTTTTAGGATTTGGAATGTGTTGGCCTGGGAGAGTGGTGAATGCGGATTATGTAGGAGGTTTCAAAAGAGAGCTGAACATATATTTGAAATGGGATGAAGTCAGAGGGCTACAGAGTTAAGGCTGAAGGGCAGGAGTAGCTGGGTAGCTCTTTGGGGAGCCGGTACGGACATAATAAGTCGAATGGCCTCCTATTGTACTGTAACATTCTATGATTCTACTTTCAGGTGCAGGTCCAAAACTCGCTCAAATACAGGTTGTTCTTGTACATTGGCTGGGTGTCATATATTCAAACCTCTGGCCACATGACCAAATATAAGACTATACAATTTTGTAACTAGAACATGTCAGAAGATCCTCTTCAGGCCTGTACTGTGTACTCAATCATTCACACACATCTTTGCCTGTGCTTCCCCAGTCATTCTTATAAAGGAGTGAAATACTTTAGTCAAATGCAGACTGTCACATCTTTTTAAGCTGTTTAACCTTACAGATAATGAATCTACATAGTAAGAGACATAATCAAACATATCTCAATATAACCAGCCACAGAATGTACCTCAAAAACATTAATTATCCATATTAATGGGTTCATTTCAGTTCTCCTGGCAAGCCTCCTGATTCTCACTTACTCTGGGCTCAAGTTTCCCTTATTAGGCCGGATGTCCTTCCCCAAAATGAGCTGATCTTAAAAATATGTCCTTTTTTTCTCTGTGTTTCAAGCTGCCCCTCTGAATTCTTCTCCATTGAGTGGTTTGTCTGTAAAATGGTTTGCTTCATCTCTGAGACCCCGGCACCCCATCCTTGGATTACAAGCTTAGAAAGAGAACCTCCCTTGTGTGTCTCAAAATCAAGAGGGGCCGTCTGGTATTCAAGAGTCAGGGATGGACTCGCACCCTCATGAGAGGATGATGAGGTGGATGGCGATTCTGACATTTCATAAGTAAAAACTCATCTGGATCTAATGCACAGCTTGAATGTCTGCAATCTATTAATGGTCTTGTAAAAACACCTATGTGAGTTCGCTTTGTCTTAAGACACATCACTTAAATAGATCTGATTTCTAAATCCTCTCTGTGAAGAAATAAAGATCAAAACTCCCAAGATGTTGTGGTATGACAGCCTGCCTTTGCTTCCTTTTAACAGTAACTGACAGTTATTCAAAATCCCGGAAACCATAGTAACCACTTCCAGAGATATTTAAAGATGTGCAGCAATTCAAGTCTTAGGATTTTGCTTGAAGTTCTCAAGAGAAGATAATACACACATGCATAGGTTACACACATACTTTCTTCATACATACAGATATATTCACACATGCATAGGTTACACACATACTTTCTTCATACATACAGATATATTCACACATGCATAGGTTACAGACATACTTTCTTCTTCATATATATTCACACATGCATAGGTTACACACATACTTTCTTCATATATATTCACACATGCATAGGTTACACACATACTTTCTTCATACATACAGATATATACACACATGCATAGGTTACACACATACTTTCTTCATATATATTCACACATGCATAGGTTCCACACATACTTTCTTCATATATATTCACACATGCATAGGTTACACGCATACTTTCTTCATATATATTCACACATGTATAGGTTACACACATACTTTCTTCATATATATTCACACATGCATAGGTTACACGCATACTTTCTTCATATATATTCACACATGCATAGGTTACACACATACTTTCTACATACATACAGATATATACACACATGCATAGGTTACACGCATACTTTCTTCATATATATTCACACATGCATAGGTTACACACATACTTTCTTCATATATATTCACACATGCATAGGTTACACACATACTTTCTTCATATATATTCACACATGCATAGGTTACACGCATACTTTCTTCATATATATTCACACATGCATAGGTTACACACATACTTTCTACATACATACAGATATATTCACACATGCATAGGTTACAGACATACTTTCTTCTTCATATATATTCACACATGCATAGGTTACACACATACTTTCTTCATATATATTCACACATGCATAGGTTACACACATACTTTCTTCATATATATACACACATGCATAGGTTACACACATACTTTCTTCATATATATTCACACATGCATAGGTTACACGCATACTTTCTTCATATATATTCACACATGCATAGGTTACACACATACTTTCTACATACATACAGATATATACACACATGCATAGGTTACACACATACTTTCTTCATATATACAGATATATACACACATGCATAGGTTACACACATACTTTCTTCATATATATTCACACATGTATAGGTTACACACATACTTTCTTCATACATACAGATATATACACATATGCATAGGTTACACACATACTTTCTTCATATATATTCACACATGCATAGGTTACACACATACTTTCTTCATATATATACACACATGCATAGGTTACACACATACTTTCTTCATATATATTCACACATGCATAGGTTACACACATACTTTCTTCATATATACAGATATATTCACACATGCATAGGTTACACACATACTTTCTACGTATCTACAGATATACACACACATGCATAGATGAAATCAAATATTTGCTCATTTATCTTAATTATCTTGCACAATAAATTTGCTGAATAAGATGAGGTCTGTAGTTGTAAAGATATATTTGTTTTAAAGGAAGCTGTGAAGAGGAGGACAGCTAACACAGACATCTGTGGATTAGGCCACATTTCCTTTCTCAGAGGTAGCTGGCTGATGGAGTGCCCCATGCCTGTGTCTCTGTGTTCCAGGTCAGTCGGAAGGCATCAATGTCAACATCAACATCGATGACCTTGTCTTTTTGACCATTGAAAGAGTCAGGCAATGACAAATTTTAAAAAAATCACACTCTCATTCACATTGCATTTCGATAGCACCCTGTGCAGACAGCATTCTAATATGCTATTACTATTCTTGTGTTCCAGAACTAGCTGAACAACCTGTCAGTCTGTATTGAGACACTCAAGTCTTTGGATCTCTCCTCTCCAAAGAATGGTAGAGGCAGGGTCCTGGAATATTTTTGAGGCAGAGATAGCCAGATTCTTGACTAACAAGAGAGTCGAAGGGGATTGTGAGTCGGTGGGAAAGTGGATTTGGCATCATAATTTGATCAGCCATTTTGTTACTGACAGGCACGATGTGCCACATGGCCTAGTTCTGCTGCTGATTCTGATGTTTGTCTGTAGAATGTTAAATACAAAAATGCCTCACTCTGCTGCACATCTCAGCCACCATCCTCAGAAAGCATTAGAATGACCCGATGCACTCAGTTGGTGAAGTTCGCAAGCTTAGCAAGAAATGAGGCTGTACCCTCTACCTGTCACTACCTCACCACCCCGCCCTCTCCCCACCCAAAACCCTTCCCCACACCCCCTTTATCTGCAGCTCCCCTCACCCTGACCCCCAGTCCTGAAGAAGGGGCTACACCCGAAACGTTGATTTCTCCACCTCCTGATGCTGCCTGGCTTGCCTAGTTCTTCCAGCCTTTGGCTTGTCTACTTTGGATTCAGCATCTGCAGTGTTTTTTTTTGTCTCTAAATCTGCCCGAGACAGCATTTTTGTTGAGAGCCCTGACGCTCGCCTAGAGCTAGATGAAAGGAAGACTCATCATGAAGAAATTGGAAGTGTAAACAAAACTGAAGGAGGAAGTGAGCTTGTTATTGCTGTTGGCTGCAGGTCTGACATTGATTGGCACATCGATGCAACTGTCTCCATGTGGTTTTTCATCATTCCTAGAGAAGGGGTATCAGAGTCTGCAGATATAGCAAGTGGCACAATGGTAAGGATGCCCAGTCTGGCTCTTTTACCAGCTGATCTCCCTGCCATGCTTACCTTCACCTTGGGCCAGGTCAGCCATTAGACATACAAATTAGAAGTGACCCATGTCATTCCTTTTACAATTAGTATCATCCCTCTCCCACCTTTCAGACAATTTTAAGAATACAGCATGACAACATAACTTTAACACTTACGAGATGCATAGAGAACTAACAGTGGTGAAATTTCTGCTCAAAGATTAAATCACACACAGTAAAAGTAACATTCAGCGAATTGTATCTGTAGCGGTTCTTTGAAAGAGTAATCCAATTGGTCTCGCCTTATTGCTCCTTCTCCATCACCTACAATTTAAAAAATATTTACCCAATTTCCTTATGAAGTTATTTTCATTACATTTTAAAGTTTCAGATTCTAGATCATAGTAACTTGATTAGTATGGGCGGCACGGTGGCACAGTGGTCAGCACTGCTGCCTTATAACACCAGAGACCCCGGATTCAGTTCCCGCCTCAGGTAACTGACTGTGTGGAGTTTGCACATTCTCCCTGTGTCTGCGTGGGTTTGCTCCAGTTTCCTTCCACAATCCAAAGATATGCAGGTCAGGTGAATTGGCCATGCTAAATTGCCTGTAGTGTTAGGTGAAGGGGTAAATGTAAGGGAGTGGCTCAGTGTGGACTTGTTGGGCCAAAGGCCCTGTTTCCACACTGTAAGTAATCTAATCTAAAAGGATTTGTCCATATTTCCCTTCAGTTGTTTTGTTAAATATCTTAACACTGCATCCTGGATAATGGCCCTTCATACCAATGAAAGCTACTCTGCCTTGCTTATTCATCAACACCACTCATTGTTTTCAACACATTGATTACATCTCTCAAACTTTGGACAATTATTTCTGTTAGTAGCAAGTATAAACGGGAGAGTTCTGGAACAAGATTGCCTCACCTGTCAGCTGAACTAGTCACCATGATCGTCCTCAACTCAGACTGGATGACTATCAATGGGCAGGAATGCAAGAAGCCAAACAGTTTGCAATCCAGAGGTACCAATGGCCAGCTAAGTATATAATCCCTACAGTGTGAAAACGGGCCTTTCAGCCTGTCAAATCCACGCCAACCTTCTGAGAAGCATGCAACCCAGACCCACACCCCCCTGCCCCCACACTATCCCTGTAACCCTGCATTCCCATGGCTAATATATCAAGCCTGCACATCCCTGAACACTGGGCAATTTAGCATGGCCACTTCACCTAACCTGCACATCTTTGGACTCTGTGAAGAGACCGCAGCACCCAGAGGAAATTCCACACAGACACGGGGAGAATGTGCAAACCCCACAAAGACAGTCGCCTGAGGGTGGAACTGAACCTGGGTTCCTGTGAGGCAGTAGTGCTAACCAGTGAGCCACCGTGCCACCCATATTGCAGTCAATTCCTCCAGAAAGTTACTGGCTGACCACATGACTGAGGACAATGAGGTGGAATGCATGATGGGTAGGGTTCAATGTTGTGTAGTTTGGTGGCCTTCTTGCCCCACTGCCAAATGAGGCCTTTACATGGGAAATTAATGCCCACTGGGAGGTCTCATACTGCAACTGAGGGTGGACAATGGATGGTAGGCACAGTGGCTCAGTTGTTAGCACTTCTGCCTCACAGCTCCAGGGACCCGGGTTTGATTTCAGCCGTGGGCGATTGTCAGTGTGGAGTTTGCACATTCTCCCCGTGTCTGCATGGATTTCCTCCGGATGCTCCATTTTCCTCCTTCACGCCAAAGATGTCCAGGCTAGGTGGATTGGCATGATAAATTGTCCCTAATGTCCAGGAATGTGCAGACTAGGTGGATTAACCATGGGGATTACAGGGTAGGGGGGTGGGTCTGGATGGATGCTTTTCGGCAGGTCAGTGTGGACTCAATGGGCTGAATGGCCCGCTTCCACACTGTAGGAATTCTTTGAACTTGCCATGTGGAGAGACTGAAAATGGGATTTCAGGGGAGACTCCTCCTTCAAAGGGTCTCAATGCCTTAATCATGAGATCAGGGATCATGGTGCAGGTGGGGAGTGCCTTCTGAGAGACACCCCAAACTCTTGCTGTCAACCCCCATCTCTTGTGACTCTCATCCTACCATCACTCATGTGTGGACAGAGTCTCTTTGTGAGTTTGGTAGGTATATTCCTGACCATAGCCACTGCCTTCCCACTGGTGCAGGTAAGTAATGCAGAGTCTCTGACTGAGTGGTAGCCCTTTGTTTTCTTGGAGGTGGGGGGGGGGGGAAGGGGCGGTTGGGTATGGCAGAGGGAGGTAGTTTCTTCAGCTCTAGCTTGCCAAGGTGCTAGGCACACCAACATTACTGTTGTTTCCTCCGGGCGCTCCAGTTTCCTCCCACAGTCCATAGTGTTCAGGGATGTGCAGGCTAGATGCATTAGTTAAGGGAAATGTAGAGCAATAGGGTAGGGGTCTGAGTGGGATACTCTTCAGAGGGTTGGTGTGTACCTGTTGGGCTGAAGGGCCTGTTTCTACACTGTAGGGATTCTATGATTCCATGAACATAGTATCTGACTTGATTCACCCCAACAGTGCGCACACATAACCACCAATGCCGTTTTGCCACGGTACGGGAACCCATCATGCCCAAAAGTTAGGTGCCCATTTCACTTCCTTTGTCTTGAAAGGACACTGTACAATGCAATAAATACAAGTGGCTACACCTAGTGACTGGAGGAAGTAAATCAGAACCGAACAAACTTATTGATCTATCGACGCTGCAAGCTCTGTTAAGAACTGATTGAGGTCTACAAAAGCACGAAGGCTATAGATAGGGTTGATAGAGATAAACTTTTTCCCAGGATGAAGGATTCAATAACGAGAGGTCACACTTTCAAGGTGAGAGGTGAATAGTTTAAAGGGGGATATACATGGCAAGTACTTTACACAGAGGGTGGTGGGTGTCTGGAACATGTTGCCAGCAGAGGTAGGAGAGACAGGCACAGTAGATTCATTTAAGATGCATCTGGACAGATGCACCAGTAGGTGAGGAGCAGATGGATACAGATGCTTGGGAATTGGGCAACAGGTTTAGACAGTAGATTTGGATCGGCTCAGGCTTGGAGGGCAGAAGGGCCTGTTTCTGGGCTATAAATTTTCTTTGTTCAATCGCAGAAGAAATTCAAACAGGCTCCACTGTGTGGAAAGTCAGCAAGTTTGTTTCTGATGTACTCAGATGCCTGAGATCCAGAAAGACAGCTCTTTTTTGGAACTGTGAGGCTCCAGCTGGAATTCTCCAGTCCAGAGAGACCTCTTGGCCGGCCTGCTAATACTCCCACATAAACATTCCCCAACTCAATGCCTGGCTGTAACATATGAGTGCTCAGGTTGTCCAGCCGACCCCCCAGAATGTTTGCTGACTGAACCTAACTCAGAATTGGAATGATAAGATTTCTTCAGCTTTGCCCCAGGGATTATTTTTAAAATTCCTTAATAGGATACTGAGGTTGCTAGAATTGTCAGGATTTGTTGCCTATTCCTAAATGCCCTGAGAAGGTGATGAAGATGCCATCACCTGCAGTCCATATGGTGCAGGAATAATGCTGATAGGAAGCAAGTTCCATTGTCTCAACGACATTGCAGGAATACAATGAAGGTCCGAGTCACAATGGTGGCTTTGAAGGGGAACTTACTAGTGATGATGTCCCTATGTGCCTTTGTTCTTTTAGATGGTAGAGGTTGCTGGTTTGGAAGGTATGGTCATGTGAGGCTTGTCAAGTGCTTGGCCTTACACTAAACATGATGTACCTTGGTGCTGATCATGATGGAGGGAGTGAAGGCTTAAGGTGGTGATAATCAAGTAGCTACTTTGTCCTAGAAGGTATCAAGCTTCTTGAGTTATGTTGGAGCACTCAGACAAAGTGGAAAGCTTTCCAATAGACACCTAGCTTGTGCTTTGTAGATAGTGAACAGGATTTGGGGAGTTGAGTTCCTGTAGAGTTCCTAGCCCCTGACCTGCTCATGTAGACACTGGACTTACGTGACTGACCCACTTCAGATTAGGGTCAATGGTAATGTCAGAGTAATATGGAAATCCATTTCACAAAGTCCATTTCAATTTTACAGGAATATAGATTTCTCCAGATTCCTATGAATATGCATCGTTACCCTTGATGGGACTGTGCGTGCAGTGGGTACAGGTTCATCATGGTGACGATAAGGAGGTGAAGGAATTTTCCCAGTCTCCTGTCTCATTTTCCAACTCTAACATCTATTGTTGCCTCTGACAGAAGCATCGGTACTTACTGAATAGGTACAAGAAGGTCCTATCTCCAGCCAAAGCAACCAATTTCAAAGACCCGACACAAAACATCTGCAAGCATGCTTAACATTACCCCTTCCTTGTCTTTGCTTGGCCCTTGCCAAGCAGTATATAAACCCTGTCACTACTTTCTGGGAAGTAACACACTTGAACAAAAATCTTCACTTTGAATGCCAAGTTGTTTCTAACATTGGGTAGAGATTGGATTTTTTTTGTTGGGGGGGGCAGGGGGAGGGTGTGGAATTTAATGGGGATAATTTTAACCCTGAACACTGCAACTTCAATTGCTGACAAATTGCAACATCCAAGGACAGGCAGAGTCTTTGGAGTTACAGTTAAGAGTCAAAAACAGCTTCTATGTGGTGAAGCTAAAGTCAGAGCATAGTTTTAATCAAGCTATACATCATGTCCCTCACATTTTGTGGTGTAATACTGCCTTGGATAGCACATGTAGACGCTGTACTTAATCCTGTGCATGTGACTTGGCACACCAAGGTGAAACTGTCAAAGGTGTAACTATTCTCCAAGCCGGCTGCGCTTCAAGTTCAAATAAAAACCATATTGACTCCAATTTAAAAGGGTTCTGCAATTCTTCCGTCAACACAAAATCAGTTGCAATCCCATGCTCAGCAAATATACCATCATTGCACTACTTATAGTCTAGCTCTACATTGTCAGAGTTCAGATCACTGTCTTATCTATGGCAACAGTACCTTGTTCACAGGTCTCACTGTTGAGTTTTTGCTTGAAGGGTAACCTCAGTTCCACACAATGCTGACTGTAAACTAAGATCTACTCCACGCTTACTGTTTCGTCTTCATCATTGGAAAGTGTTAATGAAAGGATTCGTAATAGCAACTAGAGGCCTGCCTGCACACCGAATTTAAAAAAAAACTTCCCAATCTTTGGAGCAGCTTGTAAAATGTGTATAATTTTGACAGAGACATAATTTTGTATGAATATTGCACACTCCACCAGAATTTTAGGGAACTGAAGAATGTACATTTTATTGAGATGGTGCTGTTTTTAGGGGCTAAATGAATAGACAGTTATATACATTTATACTTTTCTTGAATTCACTTTCAAACGTCAAGGTCACTGACTTCCCCATAGTTGACTTTGGGGCACATTATTTCTGATTCGGTGTGTTAATGATCACTTTGCTTTGGTTAACTAGCACTGACTCTGGAGTTGGCACAATCATTTTGAAACGTTTGTTTTGTGTTTTTGATTCCCCTTTCAAATCAAGTCTGTGAGGTAATGATGATTTTCTAAAGTGGTTCACTCAACAAAGTGTGGCTCCGTGCCACGCCTACTTCAAAACCAGTCACACACTATCAATCTCCTTTTACGCTTTCTAATATCAGTCCTGAGGCTTGCCAGCATAATTGTGTTCCCTTGTCTTACATTTGTGGTTTAACTTTGAACAGGGAACTAAATTAACAAATTCTGCACTGTTCAGGCCCTTACACGCATTAGTAAGGAACCCTCTGTTTCACAGGAGGAAGTAAGGACTGCAAATAATGGCGATCAGAGTCGAGAGTGTGGTGCTGGAAAAGCACAGCAGGTCAGGCAGCATCCGAGGAGCAAGAGAATCATTCCTGATGAAGGACTTATGTCCGAAACATTGCTTCTCCTGCTCCTCGGATGCTGCCTGACCTGCTGTGCTTTTCCAGCACCACACTCTCGACCCTCTCTTTCACAGTTGAGTTTGGATCTTTCTGATCTCTCTGGCAAAATGTTATCACTCCTGGGAAGGTGGGGTCAGGGGAAAGAAAATCAACAATATCATGTCAGGTCAACTCTGAGTGAGATTCCCCTCTGCCAGAGAATGTCACTGGGCATGGGTCAAACCTCTACAGGTACCTCTTGTCTAACAGCAGGCAATCAGACCACTTGAGGCACCCTCAACAGCTGCTTCGACTATATTCATCTCTTCCTGTGGGGCGGCTGGCCACCCACAGCTTTGGGCCTCTTGATTGCGCCATCTGCTTGGAGAACCTGCCCGCGTTCCTTAAATGAAAGTTGAATGCGCAGCCTGTCCCCAAAATGTCCGCCATCCATAAGATAGCGATGCTGTGCGACCAACTAAAGTTGTCGGGTTTGGAGTCGACTTTTGGTTTAGAAACATTTCATAAGTGGGAATATTCTGCCTCCTCTGCGTACAGTATAATCTTTCACTATGGATAATAAAAAAAAACAGACTTTGTTACAGCCATTTTCAGAGTTCATTTGGATTCCTTCTGAATTAACAAAGTACAGGGCACTGCTGGCTCTATGGTAAGAATGACCTTATTGTCCACAGGCTACATCCTAATTTTGTCTATAAAAGTGACTGTTTACTACATGAGTCTCCAGATCCCTCAAGGCCTTTGCAGTTGCAGTTGACTGTACTGTTCAGATCTCATTATGCTTTATTTGAAGTCTTTAGTTAACTCACTTAGGGATGCACTGTTCTGGTGTATAGAATCTCAATTACACAACGCACTTGGAATTTTAAAAAGTTTATAACTTGCCCTGTGGCAATTAAGAATGCCCCATGATTGACAGCAACCATGTCAAAGTGCAAAACTAAACATTCATTCAGAACCTTCAGAATAACAAGGGTGCAAATGTATTTATTTTTCTTTCCCTCTATAACTATTTAGTGACCATTTCAAAACACGAACTTAGAATGTTAATGAGCAGGAAAAATAAACAGAAGATTAATAGCGCACAACTAGTAGTCTCTCAACTGTTGATATTATTTTATCATTTTTCCTGTTTGGTTCCCATCAAGTTGCATTTGCCATATAGTCTCCTTTGTACTAATGTCTTTTATGTAAAATAAAATCAAGTAAGATTTATAAAGCAATTACGACAATTGTTTTATCAATAAATCAGAGAATGTGCTCCTTGCTTCAAGCCCCTTTGTCTCATTGATCAAATGTAACAACATCAGTTGACATTTTGAAATGTCCTTTGCCAGACTCCTGAAGAGATAATGAGGCATAAATAAGAAAGAAAGAGCACAGCTCATCCTGATTGGATCAGGCATTCTTTGAATTACAAAACAAAGCGTTCAGGAAATTAAATACAATAAATGAAGCTGAACACAGTTTAGTGATCTGCCTGACAGCAGCTCCCCCCTTCATCTCTCCACATCTCGTGGTCCCACACTTTCTTGGATCCTGTTTCTCTCCCTTGGTTTAAATCTCTATCATTGTCATGACTCTAAGACTGCCTCTTTCATGGGTTCTCATGCCTGAGAATGTGGGCAATCCTCCTTGTTGCCTTTTCTTGATGATCTTCACTAAAGATCTTTTCCCCTCCACCAAAGTCTTCATTGCTTATGTGTTCCTTCCACATGACCATTCCAGCCTTTTCCAGATCCATTATTTACAAATTTCTATACTTTGGATATCTGTTTTTCTCAAGCTCATAGACACTAAGACACTCCAAATTAGAGTCTTGATAATGCTTTACTTAAGCTCTCTACTCATTCCTATGATCAGCAATTCTTTATATTTGCAGAGTGCATTCTTTGCCAATGCTATTCTAGCTCTGATTTCTTTATGGCAGTAACCATCTTCTGACAAATTGCTTTCTTCAAATTTGTAATACCTGTTCCAGCTGCTGACCATTTGTCTTGACTTCTGTTTCCCCACCAATCTTCAAAATTTTCCTCTCTATTACATTAATTTTCATTCCGTAACTTTTCCTCAATTCATTCAGTCTCTCCATTAGCATCCCTTGATCTTCTGCTGTGATAACTGCTGGGACTTGGTCACTCTCAAAACCCACTCCACTTACCAACTTACTCTGTCTTACTTTGACACATTGATGAACTTAATAAGCAGTGTATTTTATTCAATAAACATGGCTGAATTACATCAAAATATTCATACATCGACAAATTAACCTATTACTTCTTTTAACATCACTTATGCATAAATGTTAAAGACCAATACTGATAGCAGACAACCTTAATTGACTCCAAATCTGAGTACCCGAGGTTCAGTTTCCCCAAATGCTGTTCTGACTGAGGCAGCCTGCCCCATGCTGACAGTTGTAATCATTTGGAGGAAATAGCAAAAAGTTGTTCAAAGAGCTGGAGATGATCAATAATGCCTTTTTATGACACTTTACATATTTACTTAGTCTTGTCTTGATTGATCAGTTGCAACTAACAAGTTTTATTCCACTGAAATGACAGAAAAAATGGGTTCAAGAGCTGGATGCATTTCGAGAAAATAAGTAGGAATGAGTAGTTTGGGGAATGGTAAGATTTACTGAAACAGTGGCTGGTTTGATTGTGTAATTTTACTGGTTCTAAACCTCTGTGGCAGAACTGAAATTCCACGTCATTCTCCCTTGCTTTTAGCCTTCTGCCTCGTATCTTCTGACCTTGGCTGCATTTTTCTAACATTCATCATTGATTCAGTCGTCATTGACCATTGATTCATCACCTTCCACTTCCTAGTCATTTTCAGCTTACGTCACTTTGTTTTACTTTCTGGATTTAACACAAATTGCATCCAATCATCATTTTGGCATGGTTTACATTTCTTTGTATGTTTACATTGTCTAGCTAGCTTCGATTCAATTTTCTGTATGAAAAAAAAACAGAATTACCTTAACTTGCCCTGATCACAAAACTACTCTTCACGTTTAATATTTCATGGGATGTAGGTATCGCTGGCAAGGCCTATCATTTTGTCCCCTTGAAGTGAATGCCTTGCGAGGCCATTTCAGACAGTTAAAGTTGACCACATTGCTCTGGGTCTGGAATTACATATAGACCAGATATGATGCAGAGAGCCAATTCCTTCCTTCAAGGACAGTCATGAACCAAATGCCTTTTTAGTGACAACTGGCAGTTTCCCCATGCTCATCACTACTGAGAATATTTTATTCCTGATTTATTAACTAAAACAAAAAGTCCAGGTGCTTGCATTACTATCCAGTTACAATACTATCATGCTACTGTCTCCTTACAAACCCCCATCTGATTGTACAGTATCTCAATCTCCAAGAAAGATAATAAAAAGAGTTGTAAGATAGTCCAAATAAGTTAGTTGTGATTAATTTATAGATAAATTAGCCGAGGTAAGATGGTGTCTGATTTCTGAACTGTCTGACATTTGGTCTACAACCAGTTCCATCATGGCCCCAATAATAAGCTGGCATACGTGCTTGCCAGTACCCAATTTACAAAGAATTGTGGTCTCAAATCTGAAACATTGAGATTAACAGAAGCAAAGTCAGCTTTGAAAATTGGCAGTTTATGTATGTTAAATCCCCTTTTCAAGATAAAAATCTTTGCCTGTTTGAAATATTCACACAAGAATTCAGTCCAACATTCAACATGTGACTAAACTCTGTCTGAGACTTTATAAATATGGACCAGAATAAACATTTTAATGTAACATTTGTTATGGAGTATTTCACTGATTCAAACTTCACTCACATCAAATTTGAATCTTAAAAACAGAAAATATTCCTTTACATTCCTTTTCCAGTCATTTCCTCGTTTTCAACCTGTGTTGCTCAGTTTGACATTCCAGACTTAACACAAACAGCCTCTGAACATTACTTTGTTAATTATCCTAATTAATTTAAACATTTGCATCAATTCACTTTCTGTAAGTAGAATAAATGGGATTGTTTCAGCCTGTCCTCAGGATAAAATGATCCTTTGAAAAGGTACTCTATGGAAACAGAGTGCCAGGCCTAGATGGGAGACATACTAGAACCCTCAAGGGAATTAGTGACAGACGTGTCAAGGCTCCAATTAATCTTTGTAGAGGGTTAACTGAGGAATTGAATGACAGCTGTGTTGATCCTGTGTTTGCTACATTTTGTTGTTTACAGTGGTGAAGCACAAGCTAATATAGCCACAACTAAAACACAAGGAAAGTAACTGATGTGTTTGCCAGAAGCTCAAAAACTCTTAGCAAAGTGACACTCAGGGAGCAATGGGTGCCTCACAGATCAGTCAATTAAGGCTCTGCTCTTGCTATCAGGGGTGTGGTGGTTTAATTCAGCAACTAGTCACTCATTACTCACTCTTTAAAATCAATGTAACTTTTACCAGAGTGTCATCCTTCGATATCCTATCTTCTGAGTTAAACTACTGAAGATCTTGACTTAGGACTCCTCCCAACTAATCCTTTACCTCACTTAACATTTGTAAACATTATGACTCATCAGTTGGCATAAGTATTATCACATTCACCTCTTAGGCAAAGAGTATCAACCTCACCAGTCAATATATAACTCAGACTTCAGCGCATGATTGAGTGACCATGGTATCTAATGAAATATATCTATTGATTGAGATGGCAAACTGGGAGACAACACCTTATGTTATTCAGAATGGTGCATCTGGATGATTACATATGAATTGTGGCAGCTTCTATATTCGTGAGGATGTTAGCATGTGCTTAATGTCAGGCTGGAACGATGATGTACGATGTTAGTTCGATGCCTATTTTCAACTGGAACAATTTTGGACCTCAACATTCCAGCCATCAACCGCTCTTAACCTTGGCCAGCTAAGCGCACAGCTGGAAGATTACAAACCCACACACTGCTGATCCCCAGTTCTCCAGCAGTACCACTTAAAAGGATCAGCAACCACTTAGAGGTTAGTTGCTAGTTCTATTATCTGTTGGAATCATTTCACAAGCGTTTGGCCCTCCCAAGATTAGTGCCGCAGGCACCATCGGTATTTCAAGGCTCCTGCATGAAACAGCTGCTCCCGGACATTCGGAAACCTTCCTCCTGGAAGGTTGTCAGACTGGGAGAATGAACAAGATCATGCAAAGCAGGACAAGCTTCTGGAAGGGGGAGGGAGAAACAGGGGAAAAGATCTATCAGCGGGAGTCAATATCTGTCAGAGAGTATAGTGACATAAACCAAATGATAAGGAGAGTCAATCTAGCCTCTTTAGCTAGCCCTCATTCAATGAGATCCTGGCTGATCTGCTACCCAATCCATAAACCTGTCCCATATCCCTGAATACCTTGGCTTAAAAAATGTCAAATCAACCTCAGATTTAAAATATACAATTGATCTACCATCATTTGCATTTGTGGAAAAGAATTTCAAACTTCAACCATCTTTAGTTTGTATAGGTGTTACCTTCTGTCACTGCTGAGAGGCTTTCTTCTCATCTAACATCCCAATGAATTAGACTCCCTAACCTTCTTCTATCCCTGTCTTCTCTCGAGGTTCCCTTGATATTGCGAAAACCTGATGAAATCACTTCTCAAACTTCACAAATGCAGGGAATACAACCTCAGGTCATGGAATCTCTCGCCATAATAAAGATTTACACCTTTTACAAACACTGGACTTCACAAAATGTTTTACAGCTAATGAGTATTGTTGTTGTAGCAATGTAGAAAATGTGGCAACCAATTTGCTCACGGTATGAAGTAGTAAACAGCAATAAGTTAATTGTTATCGTTTTTAATTATTTGACATTTTTTAACTCACAATGTGATAGTGGCAAAATAACTATTACCGAGGAGCTGATCTTGGCCAGACATCTGTTGATTTGTGATAATGCTCTTTCATGTTCACCTGAGGGGGCAGATAGAACCTCAGTTTAACATCTCGAGACAAAGGAAACACCTGTCAGAGTGCAGAATTCCCTCAATACACTGGTGTGCTGGCTGAATGTTACTCAAGTCCCCATGAAAAAGTATCTCAGACAGTTCACCTAAGATGCAGTATTCAGTCATATTCATTTTGGAAGGATAAAATCTGTAAGTTATGATAGGATTCTGATAATGCTGTCGAGTACTTTATCCTCTGAGATATCCAGTGCTCAAATTGGAACAAAGGTAAACAAAGGACAGTACAGCACAGGAACAGGCCTTTCAAACTAAACTTTTACTGATACAAAGAGTCATATAGCATGGAAACAGACTCTTTCAGTCCAATCAATCCAGGCTGATCATAATTCCAACTAAACTAGTCCCACCTGCCCATATCCTTTCAAACCTTTCCTGTTCGTGTACTTACCTAGGTGTCTTTTAAATGTTGTAACTGTGTCTGCATCCACCATTTCCTCAGGAAATTCATTCCACATACGGACCCCCCTCTGTGTAATTGCCCTCCATGTGTCTTTTAAATCTTTCCTGTCTCACTTTAAACATTTACTTCTTAGTCTTGAAATCCTCCATCGTGGGGAAAAGACACCGACCCATTAACCTTGTCTATGCCCTTCATGATTTTATAAACTTCTATAAGGTCACCTGTCAACCTTCTGTACTTCAGTGAAAAAGGTTCCAGCCTATCCAACCTTTCTTTATAAGTCAAACCTTCAAATTCCTCTCAAAACACCTCTCCAAACTAAAAATGGCCCCCACGTGTTCCATTTTTCTCTATTTTCTGCCTATTCATGAATCTGTCAAGCTGCCTCTTAAACATTGTAATTGTATCTACATCTACCACCTCCTCCGACAGTGCATTCCAGGCACTTGCCACCCTCTGCAGAAAAAAAAACTGCCTCAGAAAAGGCATATCGGTGTAGAACTAATGAATGCACAACATTCACACTCCAGCATAAAAGGCAATAAAGCTGCCCCTGTCGCAACAGTTTATTTCGAGATATCTGAAACTAGCTTGTTACGATACTATGGCTTTAAGAGGTATATTTTGTCCTGATTTTTGTTAATGAAGAGAGGCATCAAGTAGTCTACTCAGAGCCAATAAAGTAAACAGCCCATGAGGCCTTGGGATTTTATATAAAATTGGAACAATACATGCAACCTGAATGGGTGGTGTCAGGTTCCCTCAGAACCAGGACTTTTAGGTTTAGCTTTCAGTCGTTGTTGCTGGGGTCTTGAAGCTGGATGTAGAATCTCTTATTCCTCTCTCTGTTACAGCTCAAAGCTGGGGTTCTCTTCTTGTTGCTAGAATTGCATGTGAGACAATCTATTTACTGAATTTGCCTTTGCCAAGGGTGTATTTATGAGATATTATTATATTGGAACAGTTGCTGTTTGATTGTTAAATAATCTATCATTCTTTTAATTTTTACAATCGAGTGCAGTTATTCCAAACCTTTCTTTTGTTTGTATTTTAACCAAAGTATAGTTTGCATCAAGCCTAGTAGTTCAACCAATCAAATTGCATCCAGAATACAAGACTTGGCACTTACCTTTAAAATAATAAAAAGTCGCATTCTATGCTATCTCCTTGACATATTTTAGGGGGTTTGGTCTTGTCCATGACAAACCGGGGGCTTTTGTCAGGATCAAATTCTCTAATTCCAGGTTGGGTTTCGGATTATTGGACTCAAAGGCAGTGAGTGGTGAGTATTGGTGTTTCTTTATCTTGGGTGTTGCATTCAGTTAGTTTAAACAAGGTGTGCCTTGTGTGATAATGGCTCTTTCAGTTTCTAGGCGTTTCCTGGGGGTGGAAGAAGTCCCTTCTATAGAAAGTGAGCAAGGCAAACCTTTCGGAAATGGCAAACAAGTTCAAGTTGGAATCGCCTATGTCTGTAAGGAAAAGGGAAATAGTTGCAGCAACAGCTGTACATTTCCAATTGTCAGGAATGCAATCGGAATCACTGAAGATTGCTAAAATTCAATTGCAAGTGAAGTAGCTTGAATTAGAGGCAATGGCAAGGAAAAAAACAAAGAATAGCCCTGGCAGAACAAAAAGGAAGAGAAAAGGAAAATGAAACAGTTTGAATTGTGATTACAGGAAAAAGTAAAGGATAACCCTAGCAGAAGAAGTGGAAAAACAGTGAGTTACTGAACTTCAGAGGTTGAAACTGAAAACTCAAAGTCTACTTAATATGGCAAAGACAGAGGTGAATGGTCAGAGTAGTAACAAGAGTGATGGACAGCAATTCAATCATCGTCAAAGGACTGGTGGGGATTTGTTCAAGTATGTCCAAGCATTACCTCAGTTCAATGAGAAGGATGTAGAAGCCTCTCTCACTTCATTTGAGAAAGTGACCAAACAAATGAAATGGCTGGTGACCATTGTCAATCCAAACAGAGCTAGTGAGGTATTTGCATCACAATCAGAGGAGGTATCTGGACAGTGTGATAGGGTGAAAAATGTCATCTTAATTGCATATGAGCTAGTGCCAGAAGTCTACCAGCAATGTTTAGGAACCCAAGGGGAGAACCTGATCAAACAAACATAGTCTTCAAAAGGATCAAACAAAGTAATTTTGATTGGTGGATAAAGTAATTGAAATGTATAACCATCCTCGTGAGGCGATCATTTTGGAGGAGTTCAAAAGTTCATTTCCTGAAGTAGTGAGAACTCATTTGGAAGAGCAGAGAGTTAAGACTGCAAGATTAGCAGTGGAAAGGCAGATGATTATGAGTTGGTTCATTAAATCAAAGTCTGACTTCCGATATTAATTTCAATCTGTGAGGGATAGAAATTGGGGGGGGGAAAGAGAAGTCCTCCGGTAGTAAGGGAAAAGGAGATCTCATTGAAGATAGTAAAGATAGTTGACGACAGAATAAAAAGGAAATGCATGATGAGGAATGAGAAATAAAAAAAGCTCAGTTTTTTTCACTGTAAGAGTACAGGCCGCTTGAAGTCACAATATTGATGATTTAGAAAAAGCACTGGGAAGACTGATGTGGGAAAACAAGACAAGCAAGTGAATTTTGTTGAAGTGGTAAAGGAAAGCAAAGTGGAAGCTAAATAGCTTCAAAAGAATGTCAAATATGATCTGGAGTTGTTTGGGAAGAAAGGGGTAGACCTGTTTTATAGAACTTACTTGTTTTTAGATTAGATTAGATTACTTACAGTGTGGAAACAGGCCCTTCGGCCCAACAAGTCCACACCGCCCCGCCGAAGCGCAACCCACCCATACCCCTACATCTACCCCTTACCTAACACTACGGGCAATTTAGCATGGCCAATTCACCTGACCTGCACATCTTTGGACTGTGGGAGGAAACCGGAGCACCCGGAGGAAACCCACGCAGACACGGGGAGAACGTGCAAACTCCACACAGTCAGTCGCCTGAGGCAGGAATTGAACCCGGGTCTCTGGCGCTGTGAGGCAGCAGTGCTAACCACTGTGCCACCGTGCCGCCCACCTGAGTAAATAAGGTTTACTCAGGTATGCCAGGAAGAATAGATAAAGAAATTAAAATTTTAGGAGATACAGGAACAAGTCAATCTTTGATGGTGAGGAATTAGGAGTTATGTAATTCAGAAGGAGTATTGCCAGAAAAGATGGCAAAATGTGGGATTCATGGTGAGATGAGCAGTGTTCCGATACATAAATTGGAGAGTCCGGAGAACAATGGTGAAGTGGTGGTGAGAGTAATAGAGGATATTTTGGTTCCGGATATAGAGTTTATCCTTGATAATGATATGGCTGGATCACAGGTGGGAGTAATGCTGACTGTGGTTGAAAAAAAGCCAGTGGAAAATCAGACAACTGAGGTGTTACAGGAAGTGTATCCTGGGATTTTTCCTGACTGTGTAGTAACAAGGTTACAAAGCCCCAGGTTGAAGCAGAAGGAGAAATCAAGCAGTAAAGATAAGGAAGTTGAAGTTCAATTATCAGAGACTATATTTGATCAAATGATGGGGAAGAAAAAAGCAAGAACAGGTCAAAGACAAAGTGGATATCTTCAGTGGAGAGAAATTTGCTGAATTACAACAGCAAGATGAAAACTTGCATCAAAAAGCGTCCGAAGATAAAGCTGAGTGTATTCCAGAATGCTACAATCTTAACAATGAAGTCTTAATGATGAAAAGGAGACCGTCACAAATTCAGGCAGATGAGAAAGGGGCATAAGTTCATTAAGTTGTATGACCGTTGGGTTATAGGAAGGAGGTGCTGTATGTAGCACATGAATTACCAGTAGGTGCTCATTTGGGAGTAAAGAAATGTCAAGCCAAAATAAAGAAAAACTTGGACTGCATAAGGATGTGGTTGAATTTTTCCAGACATGCCATACATGGCAGGTTATTGAAAAACCTCAGGCAGTGATAAATCAAGCATCCTTAACACCCACATTTGAAGACCTTTTTACAAGGGCCTTTAATTGATTGCATAGAACCCCTACCTAAAACAAAAAGTGGAAATCATTATTTGTTGACCATAATGCGCATTCCGTTATTCGACTAAAGGATTGTAGAGGAGTTATTCAAAATGTTTACAAGATATGGACTCCCCACAGAAATACAATTGGATTAAGGATCAAATTTTACATCATAATTATTCCAGGAAGTTATGGATAGTTCAGGAGCAAAACAATTCAAGTCCACTGCATACCATCCAGAATTGCAAGGAGCATTAGTGGCATCAAACTTCAAAGATCATACTGATTCATATGTATTCAAGACTATTGAGGGGATGAGGATAAAGGAATTTCATTTGTAATTTTTGCAATTAGCAATGCAGCTCATGGATCAAGTAAATTTAATCTATTTGAATAGTTTTTGGGCATGAGTTGAGAGGGCCACTGAAAATGATTAAGGAGAAATTGGTAAGCCAGGGTTCAGAGATTACACATTTGGACTATGTGTCAAATTTTAACGAACAATTATATAGAATGGATGAGTTGGCTAGACAGCATTTAACAGTAGCACATAGCATGTGATGAAACAAGAGGCAGATAAGACATCAAAAATTCATAGTTTCACGAGAGGGGATAAAGTATTAGTGCCAGTGGCAGATGAACCTTTAAAGGTAAGGTTTGGTGAGCCTCATCATATCAAAAGGAAATTGAGTGAGGTTAATTATTTGATAAGAATGCCAGATAGAAAGAAGTATCACAGAGTGTGTCATGCGAATGTGCTCAAAAGGGTATTTTGATAGGGAAGGAAAGCAAAAGCACAGCAGGTCAGGCAGCGTCCAAGGAGCAGGAGAATCGACGTCTCCTCATTCCTGACGAAAGGCTTATGCCCGAAACATCAATTCTCCTGCTCCTGGATGCTACCTGACCTGCTGTGCTTTTCCAGCACCACACTCTCGACTCTGATCTCCAGCATGTGCAGTCCTCACTTTTTCCTTCTATGATTCCATGTTGGGGTTGGCGGGGGGGGGGGGGGCGGTGAAGAAAGAAAGAAAATCCTTTTGTGGGCACTTTGGTGGCAGGGGTGACAGTGCACCGCATATAAAGTATCACGTTTGCTGAAATGTGAATAGTTTTGCCAATGATTCCTGATTTACAAATGGCCGACTTCCAAACACTCAAGCTTACAAACAAGATCCCAACCATTAATATATATCCTAAAGATCTGACATGTCAATTTTTTAAATTCTATTTTACGTTGTCTTGTATGATATTCCGACTTATGTATAAACCAACTTGTGAACATACTGACGTTTGTAAGCCAGAGACTGCCTATATATCTGTTTCATAGAATCCCTACAGTGTGGAAACAGGCCATTTGGTGCAACAAGTCACACTGCCCCTCCAAAGAGTAACCCACTCAGACCCATTCTCCTATTACTCTGCATTTACCCCGACTAATGCACCTAACCTAAACACTATGGGCAATTTAGCTTGGCCAATTCACCTAACCTGCACACCTGTGGATTGTGGGAGCACCCAGAGGAAAGACACAGCGAGAATGTGCAAACTCCACACTGTCACCTGGGGTTGGAATTGAACTAGGGTCCCGCACGCTGTGAGGCAGTAGTGCTAACCACTGCGTCACCATGCTGCCTCTGTTTCGAGTCTCTGTGTAGCTCTGATTATATCTGTGCCAGCATGATCCATACAATGATCAATGTCTGTGTGGAGAGCTTGCTGCATCTTCTGGAAGCAGGTACCTGCTTTCACTTCCATGTTGAAAGTTCTTTGCAACAAAATTGCTTGAGGGAGTAGATCAGACAGGAATATAAATGAGGTGCGATCTGCAATGAGTAAGGTTGTTAACAGGTAAAAATCTCCCTTAACAGACAACTAGCTAGTACCTAATGGGAACTTCACCTCAACTCTTGGAACTTAGTTAAAAGACACTTAGTTAAAAGATTGGTTTGAGAAGATTATTGTGGAAATTAAAAGCTCAGAAGGTTGTGGATGTGCGAAACTCCCTTTTTTGAAAGGTTGGGGGGGCTGCAGAAACTTAAAATATTTTTAAGGTAGAGGGAGATAAATTCTTAATTATCAAAGATTATTGGAGACATGCAGGAATGCAGACTTGAGGTTATAATACAATTAGCCATGATCTGATTGAATGGCAGAGCAGGCTCAAGGGGCCGAATGGCCTAACTTTGTTCATATGTGGGATAGAACATGGAACATAGAACAATACAGTGCAGAACAGGTCCTTCGGCCCTCAATGTTGTGCTGACCTGTGAACTAATCTAAGCTCATCCCTCTACACTATCCCATCATCATCCACATGCTTATCCAAGGACTGTTTAAATGCCCCAAATGTGGCTGAGTTAATTACATTGGCAGGTAGGGCATTCCACGCCATTTACCATTCTCAGAGTAAAGCACCTGCCTCTGACCTCTGACTTAAATCTATCACCCCTCAATTTGCAGCTATGCCCCCTCGTACAAGCAGATGTCATCATCCTAGGGGAAAGAAACTCTCATTGTCCACCTTATCTAATCGTCTGATTTTCTTGAATGTCTCTATTAAATCCCCTCTTAGCCTTCTTCTCTCCAATAAGAACAGACCCAAGTCCCTCAGCTGTTCCTCATAAGACCTTCCCTCCAGATAAGTCTCCTTTGCACCTTTTCCAATGCTCCCACATCCTTCCTGTAATGAGGCGACCAGAACTGTACACAATATTCCAAGCGTGGCCGCACTAGTGTTTTGTACAGTCTGCAACCTGCAACATTCTTCAACACTGTCCACCACTCCACCGACTGTCGTGTCATTTGCAAATTTACTGACCCATCCACCTATGCCTGCGTTCAAGTCATTTATAAAAACGACAAACACCAATGGTCCCAAAACAGATCCTTGTGGCACACCACTAGTAACTGGACTCCAGGTTGAATATTTTCCATCAACCACCACTCGCTGCCTTCTTACAGAAAACCAGTTTCTAATCCAAACTGCTAAATAACCCTCAATGTCATGCCTCCTCATTTTCTCCAAAAGCCTACCATGTGGAACCTTATTAAAAGCTTTACTGAAGTCCATGTACACTACGTCAACTGCCCTACCCTCATCCACATACTTGGTCACCTTCTCAAAAAACTCAATGAGGTTTGTGAGACACGACCTGCCTTTGGTGAAACCAGGTTGACTATCCCCAATCAAATTGTTGCTTGCTAGATGATTATAAATCCTCTCTCTTATAAACCTTTCCAAAACCTTTCCTACAACAGTAAGGCTCATTGGTCTATAATTACCCAGGTCATCTCTACTCTCCGTCTTGAATGAAGGAACATTTGCAATCCTCTAGTCCTCTAATACTAAACCCGTAGACAATGATGATGCAATGATCAAGGTCAAAAGCTCTGCCATCTCCTCCCTAGATTCCCAGAGAACCCTCAGATAAATCCCATCCGGCCCAGGGGACTTATCCACTTTCACACCTTCTAGAATTGATAATACCTCCTCCTTACTAATCTCAATTCTTTCTAGTATAATAATCCTTATCTCAATCTTCTCCTTTGTAACATTCTCCTTTTCCTGAGTGAATACAGATGTAAAATATTCGTTTAGCACCTCTCTGATCTCCACAAGGTCCACACACAACTTCCCACCTCTGCCTTTGACTGGCCCTATTCCTACCCTAGTCATCCTTTTATTCCTCACATACCTATTGAAAGCTTTAGGGTTCTCCTTTATTCTCCCTGCTCAAGACTGCTCATGTCCTCTCTTTGCTCTTCTTAACTCTCACTTTAAATCCTTCCTAATCCGTAACCCTCATCTGAACCATCTTGTCTCATTGTCACATAAGCCTCCTCTTCTGCAATTTTTGTTGTAAGCCACGGTTCCCTTACCTTATCACTTCCTCCCTGCCGGACAGGAACATACCTATCAAGGACTCGCAATATCTGTTCCTTCAACCAGCTCCACATTTCGATTGTCCCCATCCCCTGCATTTTGTTACCCCATTCTTTGCCTCCTACGTCTTGCCTAATTGCATTTTAATTGCTCTTCCCCCAATTGATAACTCTTGCCCTGTGGCATGTACTTTCCATCACTAACTAAATGTAACTGAATTATGGTCATTCTCTCCAAAGTGCTTACCCACCACTAAATCAAACACTTGGCTCATTACCAAGTACCAGATCCAGTGTGGCCTCCCCTCTTGTCGGCCTTTTGACACACTGTGTCAGAAAACCCTCCAGCACACATTGGACAAAAACTGATCCATCCGACCTACTAGTGTTACAGCATTTCCAGTCATTGTTGGTGAAGTTAAAGTCCCCCAAAATGACTACCTTGTTCCTTTCACTCCTACCTAGACTCATTTTGCCAATCCTCTCCTCCACAGCCCTGGAACTTTGCAGAGGCCTATAAAAACTCCCAGCAGTGTGACCTCTCCTCTCCTGTTTCTAACCTCAGCCCATACCACCTTAGTAGATGAATCCTTGTCAAAAGTTCTTTCAGCCACTGTTATACTGTCCTTGACTAACAAAGCCATACCTCCCCCTCTTTTACCACCTTCCCTGATCTTAATGAAAGATCTAAACCCTGGAACCTGCAAAATCCATTCCTCACCCTGCTCTATCCATGTCTCCAAAACGGCCACAACATCGAAGTCCCAGGTACCCACCCATGCTGCAAGCTCACCTACCTTATTCCGGATACTCCTGGCATTGAAGTGGACACACTTCAAGCCAGTTTGCTGTCTGCCAGCATACTCCTGTGACCCTGAAATCTCCTGTCCATGCCCTCCCTACTCTCATCCTCCTGTGCACTGGAACTACACCACAGGTAACCTACAGATGCAGTAGGTTAGTCCTGACATAATGTTTGGCCCTGCGAGACTTCTCACACAATTCTGCCATGTTCCTCGCCATCTGTTGTTCAGGCCCCTTTAAGATTCACTCCTAAATCTCTAAATCTCAGCTTACTTATGTTATTCATAAAAACGAAAAGCTACATCTCCACCCAATATAGCCTGCTCAATGCCCTTTTTTATCTGCTGTGGTATGGCAGTCAATGTTTTACTTTAGGCTGCCCAGTACAGTGTAAACGATACAATTTTTCCCCCCCATTTTTGTTTATTTTTCCGCTTTATTCCTCTCTCCTGTTTCTCGTCATCCCTACTCAACACAACCTCCCCAGTCTCAGAGCTGTCTGATTCCTCAAACTACTGACAGGTACACTTGCTTCAGAGGAATATTCCCTTTCAAAACCCAGCCCCTGAGAAACTAATGTAATTAAGTTGGAGGGCTGAGACCAGAAGTGGTAAATCAAAGGTACCCAGAGAGCTGTGGAGCAAGCAGTCGAAATGCAATTTTATTTATTTATTCATTTTGACCACTCAAGCGCACTTTTAATGAACGTACTTTCCATTTAAGTACCGTGTAAACACAGAACCTTAGCCACCTGTGGATTTGTTTAGTTTGTTAGCAGTCAGGCTAATCTACCAAGGTTCTGCTGCAGTGTGTGAAAGGGACATTTGTCTGTCTGCCTGCCATTCCAGTCCATTAAGTGGTGCTGGACACTCAAGACAGCAGAGGAGAGAGCTCAGTGCAATAATTCTGCGTGTCCAAGAACTGGGTAAGTGCAAAGTGATTTATGGCCTGGCATGAAGAAAGCCCCAAATTTGTTTTGCTATGTGTCAGACTACAGCTAAACATCCTCTGGCTCTGGGCATGGAAAAGGAGAAGAGAAAATAGTTGTAATGTAGCAGCAGGAAGCAGAGTGTAGCTGCAGGGTAGAAAGTCATCACTCAACTTCCAGGAAAGTGAAGGTTCTGTTGTTGGTCACATGTAGTGCTGCTGACAGGTACTTAACTCTTTCATGTCAAGATTGCAGGCCTTCCAAAAGCTCCATTGCTCTTTGCAAATCACACTGTTGAGGTGCTGGTGTTGGACTGGGTTGGACAAGGTCAAAAACCGTACGAAATCAGGTATTGATCTAATGGGTTTATTTGAAAACACTTGAAGGAGCAGTGCTCTGAAAGCTAGTGTTTTCAAATAAACTCGTTGGAACGATAACCTGGTGTCGTGTGACTTTTGACTTTGTCACACTGACGCACAGCCTTAGCTGTAGCCAACTACGCACCCCAGCCCAAACATCTAACTGGCTCTGGAATGATTTCAGAATTGTAGCAATAGAAGATCATCATCCACTCTTTGAGGGTAGCTTGGGCGGAGATGTAAAGAGGATACAACATTATAGAGACCGATTATTTAACATCTCACCTGTCTTTTTTCAATAACTTCAACAGGAAGGGAAAATCAAATGAGGTGAGAAATGCTGCCATCGGTAATTGGCCAAAGTTACAATGATCTTTTTTGTGAAGAAGCACTTCCTGAAACCCCTTTTGAACTTGTCAATTTATGTGCATGTCTCCTTGTCTTCCAGTTATTCTTTAACTTGAAACTGTGCATCAAATTAACCTATCGGTATCATGTACACCTCCATCCGTTCCCTGGGAAATACTGACAGCATTTCCAGCTTTTCGTTATGACTTTGACCTTTGAAATTAGGTTCATCTTTCCGATCCTTCTCTGCCACTTCTCCACACAGTGTAGATGTTGATGTTTTGAAGTCATGTATTTAAACAGGCCCTGAAATCAGTGCAATTGATGCAACTCATTTACAACTTAGACAATCACACTACTGCCAACTTTCAACAGGACATTGTATTTCACAAGTTCAAGACAGACTGTTCCCTGCAGTTAATCTCTGTTCTAATAGTTATTCTCCAGTGGTGATGTTCTTGTGTGGTCTTTGCTGATTTAACATTCAGCTTTGCCACTTCAGTCTGGCACCCACTGTGTTACCAGCCTCCATGCTAGTAACCACTTTGCTTGCTTTATGTTTTCTGGAACTGCAAACCTTCTGTAGACTGAAGTTATCGGAGTACGAAGAGGGCTCTATAGATATAGAAAGGTTCAACAGACACTTCCCTGAACTGTTCTTAAACCTAACAAAAATGGATTTCACTTCTTAAACTTTACAAGTGGTATGTAATAAAAGAGTATGGGTTTGAGGAGAAATAAATTGTTTAATACTTTTTGCAATTGTAGTTGAAAATAAGGAATAAACCAGGCTTAATTGGCATAAATTTGTCTATGTCATGAAGCAGACAATTCAAACCCTGTTTGCTCCTCGTTAATGTGGTATAGATCCTTAGATGTAATCTGGCACAGAAATGGCTGGACTAATAAATACTTTCCAGTTTTTGTGCAGGACTCACATCTGAAACATTCACTCAACTAAGAAACCTCATCGTTTTCTGGTTTTGCTTCAGCTCCAGCAATTATCAATAAGGTGCAAGTTAGAGTGAGCCATTAGCAAATTAACATTCATTAACACAGCACATTTCAATGACTCTGCCCAGTTCTGATCAGCAAGACAAACAAATGCATTCAAACAGAATGGTGCACAACGCTCATCCTCTAAATGTGAGGGGAAGCATTTCGGTTGGAAGAACATGTTCAGACAATGTAAAGTGAGGGGTACAATGCTAAAGGGGATGCAAGTGCAGAGGGACCTTTCTGCATATGTGGACAGGTTACTGATGGTCACAGCAATTAATAAAGTAATTGTATCCTGGGTTTTATTATTATGGCAAGGAGGTGATGCTGAACTTGTAATAAGATACCTGTTAGCCCTCTGCTGGAGTACTCTGCTGGAGTATTGGGAATCACTCTCTAGGAAGGATGTGAACGCTCTGAGAGAGATTGCAGAAGGGAATTAAAAGAATAGTTGTGGGGACGAGAAACTTCAAACAGGAGGATAGATTGGAGAGGCTCGAACAGTTTTCTTTGGAGAGAAGATGACTAAGAGAAGATCTGATAGGAATTTTCAAAATCACGAGGAGCTGGATGTGACGGATATGGAGAAACCTGCTCCCATTTGTAAAACGAGCACAAACATGTGGGCACAGATTTCAAGTCACTGAGTCCTACAGCACAGAGACAGCCTCTTTGGCCCAAACTAGTCCAATCTGACCAAAATATCCATCCACGCCTACCCTCTTTCCCTGCACTTGACCCATATCCTTCTAATCCTTTCCTATCCATGTATTTGTCCAAGTGCCTTTTAAATGTTGTTAATGTACCCACCTCGAACACTTCCACTGGCAGCTCATTCCATATGCATATCACCCACTGAGTAAAAAAAAGGTGCCCCTCGGGTTCCTTTCTATTCTTTCCCCTTGAAGCTTATACTGATGCCCTCTAGTCCTTGATTCCCCAACCCTGGGAAAAAGACTGAGGGCATTCACCCTGTCCATGCCTCTCATGATCTCATTCACATCTAGAAGATCCCCCCCTTCAGTGTCCTACTCTCTTAAGAAAAATGTCCTAGCTTATCTAACCTCTCCCTGTAACTCAGACCATTGTGTCTTGGCAACATCCTCGTAAATTTCTTCTGCACTCTTTTCAGTTTAATAACATCCTTCCTATAGCAAGGTGACCAAAACTGAACACAATACTCCAAATGCAGCCTCACCAACATCCTGTATAACTGTGACATAACTTCTCAACTTCTATACTCAATGCCCTGACTGATAAAGGCCTGTGTGACAAAAGCTTTCTTCACTGCCCTGTCTACCTGTGACTCCACTTTCAAAGAACTGTACACCTGAACTCCAAGATCCCCGTTCCACTCCACTCCCTAAGGCCCTACCATTCACCATGAAACTTGTATCTTGATTTGGGTATGCTTTCTTTTATTGGTTAGAATATTGAGTACAGGAGTTGGGAGGTCATGTTGCGGCTATACAGGACATTGGTTAGGCCACACTTGGAATATTGAGTGAAATTCTGGTCTCCTTCCTCTTGGAAAGATGTTGTGAAACCTGAAAGGGTTCAGAAAAGATTTACAAGGATGTTGCCAGAGTTGGAGGATTTGAGCTATAGGGAGAGGCTGAACAGGTTGGGGCTGTTTTCCCTGAAGCGTCGGAGGCTGAGAGGTGACCTTATAGAGGTTTATAAAATTATGAGGGGCGTGGATAGGATAAATAGACATAGTTTTTTCCCTGGGGTCAGGGAGTCCAGAACTAGAGGGCATAGGTTTAGGGTGAGAGGGGAAAGATATAAAAGAGACCTAAGGGGGAATTCTTTCACACAGACGGTGGTACATGTTTGGAATGAGCTGCCAGAGGAAGTGGTGGAGGCTGGTACAATTGCAACATTTGTGAGGCATTTGGATGGGTGTATGAATAGAAGAGTTTGGAGGGATATGGACCAGGTGCTGGCAGGTGGGACTAGATTGGGTTGGGATATCTGGTCGGCATGGACAGGTTGGACTGAAGGGTCTGTTTCCATGCTGTACATCTCTATGACTCTATGACTTTCCAAAATGCAACACTCACACTTATCTGTACCAAACTTCATTTGTTGTTTCTCAGCCCACTTCCCTAGCTGATTAAGGTCCTGCTGCAATTTCCAATTACCTTCCTCACTGTCCACAATACCGTCTATTTTACTGTCATCTGTGAACTTACTAATCATGCCTTGTACATTCTCATCCAAATCATTGATATAGATAGCAAACAGTAACCGGCCCAGCACCGGCCCTTGAGGCACTCCACTAGACATATGCCTCCAGTCCGACAAGCATCCTTCCACTGTTACCCTCTGCTTCCTACTATCAAGGCAACTGTGTATCCAACTTGCCAGCTTGCCCTGGATTCCATGTAATCTAACCTTCCAGAAGAGCCTACTGTGTGGAGCCTTATCAAAGGCCTTACTTAAATCCATATAGACTATGTTTGCTGCCCTGTCCTCGTCAACCTGCCAGGTCACTCCAATAAACAACAAATTTGTGAGGCGTGATCTCCCATGCACAAAGCCATGCTGACTACTCCTAATCAAACCCTGTCTTTCCAAATGCATGAATGTCTTATCCCTCAGAATCTTCTCAAATAACTTACCTACCACAGATGTTAGGCTTGCTGGTCTATAGTTCCCAGGATTTTCTTTGCAGCCCTTCTTGAATAAGGGCATACCATTTGCTACTCTCCAGTCTTCCGGGATCTCACCCACGGCGAATGATACTGCAAAAATATCAGCCTGCAATTTCTTCTCTAGCCTCTTGCAGTGTTCTTGGATATATCTGGTTGGGACCAGGAGATTTATCCACCTTTGTACGTTCTCATACATCCAACGTCTCCTCTACTGTGATATGGACTATCCCCATGACCACTAATTTCTCCAAGTTCCCTAGTCGTCATGTCTTTCTTCACGGTAAACACAGAGGAGAAATCTTCATTGAAGATTTTGCCCATCTTGTATGGTTCTATGCATACATGTCCACTTTGGCTCTTGAGGCGTCCTGTAATCTCTCTAGTTATTCTTTTTTCTATAAGTGATTTGCAAAACAAGCAAATGTATTGAGAGAAGAAGTTATTTTCGCACAGTGAATAGTTTTGATGTGGAATGCACAGCCTGGAAGTATGATGGAGTCATGTTCAATTAATGGACTTGAGAGGGCTTTGAATGATTAATTCAATAGAAGAAACGTGTAAGGGTATGGAGAAAAGGCAGGAGATCAGCACTTGGTAATGATGCTCACTAGGAGAGCTGGAGCAGACACGAATGACACTGAAACACTTCTGCGATTCTGTAACTTTTAGATTTAGGAGGAAACGCTGCAGGAACTTTATATCTTTTCAGCCTTTGTTAAAGGCAACTGCAAGGGAATCTCATAGAGGTGTGTGGAAGATTGTAAGCAATACAGAAAATAACTACAGTGAAAAGAAAGAATTGTTTGAAGAAAAATTTAGCTCTGGAACTGATAACTTTTCTTTCTCTGGAAAGACCGATGGAACAGATGACTGAGCAGGATGCTGACAGCAAAGAAAGCATCTTTATTGACAGCAAAGAAATTAGGAGGAAGCTTCCCTGATGGAAGTGCTACAGTGGCTCAGATGGCCGTCCACATTTGTATGATATTATTATTGTATCTTCCTCACAGATTAAGTGGCTACCATTTTCATCCAATAAATCGACCATGTAACACTCCAAGTGTCCAACACCAGCTCAATAACTTTCTTGCAATCTCCCTGCTGTGATTTCTAATTCTACAGGGTGAATATTCCATTACAGTAAGATTATTAATCAATGTGTTTGTCTGTTGACCCATGACAGTATTCCAACTTTTTTGTCTATCCCTTCCCCTACCCTACCTCTCTACTTTCTATTACAAGATATGAGCTGAGTTGATGTGCTTTCCTTCAGTCACTACATATGTGTGTAACAAGAGATTAAAACGCACAGGTGGCCTGAAAATCATGGAGCAAGGATTCTTCATTCTATTCTTATTGAGTTTAAACAACTAATAAAAGAAAATAAGGACAAACTACAAAACAAATTATTTGCATGGAACTAAGCTTAGTTGAGGGAATGCCTTGTCTTTCTCTCCCTTGCTCCAGGAGGTCTCTTTCTGACGGAGACCCCCTGCCTCCAAAGAGTGTTCACTTAACTGTTTAAGCTTGGTGCCCTCCCTCACTTTTGAGCACTCCCCAATAATGTGCAGGATTGTTTCTGTCTCTCTGCGAGTATCTAAGGGGTTTGTAATGATGCACCAGTTGTGGAGATTGGCTGTGCAGTGGACCTGGCCCGTCTTGAATCTGTGTAGCATGGACACTCCCGCCTGATCGTGTTTCTCGCAGGGAATTTGTTGGAAGACAAATGTTCGAACCAGCAGGCTGAACTTGAAGCAGAACATGAAAGGAGCTCCAAAATAGACCCTTTGCAGGATCAGACTCCTCCTTCGAACCAGCAGTCTCAACACTGAACAACTCTCTGGCTTATCACAATGGGCAATGTTGTCCAAATCTTAATACTTAAAGTTAAGAGCCTATCAGCTACCAAGTGAAACCTTACTGGATCAGTAAGGGAATCTAATATTGAAAATCTCAGGCAATTTGTACTGCCACAGGAGTACAAATTAGCCCAAATCTCAGCTTTGCAGGAGCTGTACAATTTTACCTAACTGTACATTTTTGCAAAAAAAAAGGCTTTTCTTCACTTTCCCTAAGAATTCTCAAGTTCTACTCTTACATTTGTAACTTTTGACTTCTAGGAGTATTTTTCTAGGACCTTTAGAAATTGATAATCAGTCACTACCTCTTCAATCACCAATCAGCAAGCAATTAAATTAGCATTAGAATTAAACTTCATTTCCCACAGTAACAGACAGGAAACTAATGTCCTTTGTTATTTGGAAGATGGAGAATGCAATACGGTTAAGGAGCGGAACATGAAGACATATTACTCAGAGAGACTGAGAGCAGTCCTTCTGTTGTCTAATGAAAAATTATGTGCTATTTCTTCAGCACGTAGATTGGTCTGTGGCCTGTTTATGGTTGGATGTCGTAAATCTTAATTTCATACATAGTTGATTTCTTGATATGTGATCTGGAAGCAAGTTTTGTTCTGTGCACAAATCAGAATTTGCAATCTTAAAAGAGGAAAAACACAAATAGATCCCACGTGTGTGCACTTAAGGTTCAGTTAATGTACTGAACAGGAACAAACCGCTTTTACACAGAATTTGTTTTTAATTCCTCATGCATGTGGGCATTGTCAGCTAGGTCAACATTTGCTGCCCATTCCTTATTGCTCTTGAGAAGGTGGCAGCGAGTTGCTTCCTTAAGCTGAAGTCCATCAGCTTTAGGTACACCAGCAGTCCTTTTAGAAAGGGAGTTGCAGGTTTTTGATCCGGTCATTGAAGGAACAGCAGTATCATTTAAATCAGGATGATAAGTGACGTGGAAGGGAGTTACAGGTGCTGTTCCCATGCACATGCTGCCCTTGTCCCTTTAGATGGCAGAGGCTAGAAGGTGGTCTCAGTGCAGGCTTGGCAAACTTCTTCAGTGCATCTTATAGATGCTGCACATTATTGCCATTTGTATATCGCTGATGGCAGGATTGAATACATAAGGTGCCCATCGAGCAGGCTGCTTTGTCCTGGATGATATTGAGTTTCTTGAGTTTGCTGGAACTGACTTATCTAGGTGAGTGGTGAGCATTCTGTCACACTCCTAACCTGTGTTGTGTAGGTTAGGGAGAACCTTTGAGGGAGACAGGAATTGCATTGTGCAATTCAGAACTCCCAGCCTTTGACCTGTTTTTGCATTATTATCATTATTTTAATGGTCTAATTAATTTTCCCTGAGTTGTTGATAGTGAGGAATTCAGCAACAGTATTGCTATGTCATGTCGAGGGAAGATGGTTAGATTTTGTTTTGATGGAGATAGTTAGTGCCAAGCACTTGTGTGGTGTGAATATAACTTGCCACTTTATCTTTTGAAGCCTGCATGTAATGCACGTATAAAACAGGAGAAGAACTAGGCTATTCAGCCCCTTTAGTCTGCTCTGTCATTCAATAATATTGTGCCTGGTCTGGCTTTGTTTTGAAGTGCTCAGGTTTTGCTGCATATAGACACGGACTATTTCAGTAAATTGTGCAATCATGAGTGAACGTTCCCACTTTTGATCTTATAAGGAGCAGGAAGAAGGTCACCGATGGAACAGTTAATGGTGGTTCGGCCGAAGGCATTATCCTGAGGAACTCCAACATTGATGTTCTGGGATTGTGATGACTGACCTCCAACTAGCATAACCATCTTCCCAAATGCGAGGTACAACTCAAGCCTGTCTTGAAACTGTAACAGTGCAATGTATGACAAAAAGCTATCCTCAATTTGACTGGAAAAAAACCTGTGATAACAGCACTTAGCTGCTCATACATCAAAAGGAGTCTTCACCAAGGGGGGTTACAGCAAAAATCCAGAACCAGGTCAGCTCAAGCTCTCTTTGGAAGAAGGCCCAGTGCCACCTTTTAGGCCAACCAGGATTGGGTAATAAATGCCAGTATGTCTAATGGCGCCCACATTCTGAGGAATTAAACCAAGGATAGAGAACATGTCTAGTTCTAGAGTTTCGGCAATTTGCAGTTAGATTGTCAGACATGTCGATCCGCCCTTAATCACAAGTTCCAGTGGCCTCTGTTCTTAAATGCACAGGCCAACAAATTATGGGGAGATGATGGTGCAGTAGTCATGACATTGGTCGAGAAACCTAGAGGCACAGGATAATGTTCTGGGGACATGGGCTCAAATCTTGCATTCGCAGGTGGAAACTTTGAATCAAAAGTGAGTGAAGTTGAAAATGGGTAAAAAGCGATCTTGCTTAATACTGACCTTTAGGGAAGAAAATCTGTGGTCCTTATCTGGTCTGACCTACATGTGACTCCAGATCCTCAGTAATGTTGCTGACTCTGAAATGGCCTCACAAGCTACTCTGTTCAAGCAATTTGGGATGGGCCTTGTCAACAATGCCCACCTCCCATTGAATAATAAAGCAAACTCTTCCTCTACTAAAGAATTGGCTCCTTTAGAATGCTTCAAACAGGTCTCTCACCAGGTCTCAACTAGTATGAGACTCACTGAAGCCTTTCATGAAATTGATTGGAATCCAAGGCACTTCCTGTGATATAAGCCCCTGATGTCAGTGAAGTGAAGATGAACAATTCAAAGGTCAGGTGTGAATGGGGAGGAATCTGGGTGAAGTCAGGGAATGGCAGCCTCAAAAATAATAGATGGAAGTTGCAAATGACTTTTAATCTTTCTATCAATTAAAAGCAGTACCACAGTTGAATTCTGCAGTAATGCAGAGGGAAGTTGGAGCTTGATCTCATGACTTTGGTCTGAGGAATCATTGCCATTGTAGATTGTGGAGTTCTGAAATATGAAGGAAAACTGTTTGAATACCTTGAAACCTTCACATGCTCAACCTGCATTGGGACATTGTTGTCAGTGAAGACGAAGACAACCAAAGCGGTACATGCTACCATATTTTTTTCTCACTCCCTACTGAAGCCTGCCTGTTTGTGGCCTGCACAGAGCCCAGAGGTGTGTACGTGAGCACAACAGGATTTTGCATCATTATGAAGTGGGATTGTAAGATGGGGGCCTTAGGATCCAGGTATCCGTACGTTCATAGGAAGGGACTGGGACCCATTTTCGGGCTGACCTCAGATAAGAGACAAACATCATGATTGTCAGCAAAATCTTGAATCATGAATAATTAGCATATCACATATATAATGCTTCACCCTGGAAACAAAATTCTGACCTTTGTCAAAAGTAGTTTAGAAGCTGTGGTGTTGGGAATTAGACAGGACCTGGTAGTGGGGAATCATACAGGATCTGGTAATAGGGAACTAGACAGGACCTGGAAATGAGGAAGTAGGCAGGACCTGGTGATAGGAAACTAGACAGGACCTAGTGACAGGGAACTAGACAGGGCCTAGTGACGGAGAATTATACACTACCTGGTAATGGGGAATTACACAGAGCCTAGTGATGGACAATTATACGGGGCCTAGTGACAGGGAATTATACAGGGCTTAGTGATGGGGAGTTATACAGGGCCTGGTGACGGGAAATTATACAGGGCCTGGTCATGGGGTGTTATACAGGGCCTAGTGACGGGGAATTATACAGGGCCTGGTGACAGGGAATTGTACAGAACCTGGTGACGGGGAATTATACAGGGCTTGGTGACGGGGAATTATACTGAGCCTGTGACGGGGAATTATACAGGGCCTGGTAATGGGGAATTATACAGGGCTTGGTGACATTATACTGGGCCTGGTGACGGGGAATTATACAGGACCAGGTAATGGGGAATTATACAGGGTATTGTTACAGAAAATAACACTATACATTGCCATGAGGAATTTTACAGAGCCTGGTGGTGGGAATTAGACAGGGCTTAATGATGGAAATTATACAGGTTCCGATGATAATGACCAGACAGTCTATTGATAGGACATGATACACGATCTGTAGATAGGGAATTATACAAAGTCAAAATTATACAGGATCAGTGTTAGGAAATTACGCAGAGCCTGGGAATTATACAGGGCATAATGATACAGCATATCAAAAGCCTCACCACAGATTAGTGCAATCGGCCTCTCAACAGGGTATGCACAGACCAACACTATGTTAAAACATACATGCAACCCAGAAAATTAGTAAGAACTGCCCAAGTAGCCACCAAACAGCTGTCAAAGACCGGGCCTGATGTATAAATATTTGTCGCATGGATTTTCTTACGTAAACAATGGGCATGCACAAGTCCGGCAGGAGGTTTCCTCTTTAGTGCTTGGTTTGGGTGGATTCCAAAGAGTAAAATGGATGAGGGATGGTGTGGCAGCAAGGGGAAGGAATATGTATTGGACTGTGAATTGATCCCTGGGCTGATTTTCCTCTTTCCAATCCACCGGGTGGAGGCAATGTGCCAAGCCTTAAAGATGAAAGTCTGCCTGACGTCCCTTCACTATTACTGGAGGAAAAGAAATAGAAGTACCTGAACGGCTGAATGGAAGGCACAAAATTGATGGTTTATTTCCAGGGGAGTCCAGGGGCAAGCTCCCTAGGAAAATGTGAATGTTTATGTTAAAAATGATACATTTTAAGCATGCTTGTCCTCCACAATAAACCAACCTTAATCTAGACAAAAGTATGAAATTTCTGTTCCCAGTGGATTATACAGATCACCGATTACCCAGGATTTCTGTCAACGTCACTATTATCGAGTCATACAACACGGAAACAAACCCTTCCATCCAACTCATCTATGCCGACCAGACATCCCAGTCTGACTAGTTCCACTTGCCAGCATTTAGCCCACATCCTCTACAGCTTTCCTATTCATGTACCCATCGAGATGCCTTTTATATGTTGTAACTGGACCCACCTCAACACTTCCTCTGGCTGCTCGTTCCATACATGCACCCCCCTCCGTGTGAAAATGTTGTTCCTTAAGTCCTCTTTAAATCTTTCCCCTCTCATATTAAACCAATGCCCTCTAGTTTTGGACTCTCCTACCCTGGAATAGGTCTTGTCTATTCATCCCATCCATGCAAAGCATGATTTTACAAACCTCTATAAGGTCCCCCCTCAGCCTTTGATGCTCCAGGGAAAAACAGCCCCAGCCTATACAGCCTCTCCCTATAGTTCAAGACCTCTATCCTCGTAAATCTTTGCCTCTCAGGTTTAACAATATCCTTCCTATAGAAAAGTGACCAGAATTGTATGCAGTATTGGAAAAGTGGCCTCACCAATGTCCTCTACAGCTGCAATATGACTCTTGACCAACGTTCTGACTAATGAAGGCAAGCATGCCAAACACCGCCTCCTATCTGCAACTCCACTTTCAAGGAACTATGCACCTGCACCCTGAGGTATCTTTGTTCAGCAACACTCCTCAAGGTGCATCCAAGTAGCTTCGAAATCGACGTTTCGGGCAAAAGCCCTTCATCAGGAATATTCCCGAAACATCGATTTCGAAGCTACTTGGATGCTGCCTGAACTGCTGTGCTCTTCCAGCACCACTAATCCAGAATCTGGTTTCCAGCATCTGCAGTCATTGTTTTTAACACTCCTCAAGGCCCTACTATTGATTATATAAGTCCTGCCCTTGTTTGCCTTACCAAAATGCAACACTTTGCGTTTATCTAAATTAAATTCCACTTGCCACTCCTTGGCCCACTGGCCCATCTGATCAAGGTCCTGTTGTATTCTGAGATAATGTTCTTCATTATCCACTTCATCATCTATTTTGGCATCCTCTGCAAACTTACTATATGCTTTCTATATTCACATCCAAATCATTTATATAAATGACGAAAAGCAGTGGAGCCAGCACTAATCCTGTGGCACATCGCTGGTCACAGGCCTCCAGTCCAAAAAACAACCCTCTACCACGTCCCTCAAAGCATCACTATTTATTTCCCCAAGCTTCCAGATCCTTCTTCGCTGTAAATTCTGAAGTGAAATATTCGTTTAGTATCTCACGCATCTCCTGTGAATCCACACATCAACGCCACGTTGATCTTTAAGGGACACTATTCTCTCCCTAGTAGCTGTTAAGTTCTTATCGAATCTCTTTGGAATCACTTAACTCTATTTGCCAAAGTTATCTCATGTCCCCTTTCTTCCTCCTGATTTCCCTTTTAAGTATACGCCTACTACTCTTATTCTCCTCTAGGTATTCGCTTGATCCCAGCTGTCGATACCTGACATACACCTTTTTTTGACCAGAGCCTTAATTTCTCTGGTCATCCAGCATTCCCTACGCCTACCAACCTTGCCCATCACACTAATAGGAACATACCGTCTCTGAACTCTCATTATCTCATTTTTAAAGGCCTCCCACTTCCCAACCATTCTGCTACCTGTGAATAGCCTCCCCCAATCAGCTTTTGAAAGTTCCTGTGTAGTATCATCCAAGCTGGCCTTACTCCAATTTAGAACTTCAATTTTTTGATCAGTTTTATCTTTTTCCGTAACTATTTTAAAATCAATAGAACTATGATAATTTGCCCCAAAGTGCACCCCACTGACACCTCAGTCACGTGTTCTGACTTAATTTCCTTCTTAAAGAAGGTCAAGTAGGTACATCGACATCTTGAGTAAGAAAATTTTCTTGTGAACACTTAACAGATTTCTCCTCATCCAAGCCCTTAACACTGTAGCAGTCCCAGTTGATGTTTCGAAAGCTAAAATCCCCAATTATTACAACCCTAGTATTTTTACAGATATCTGAGGTCTCCTTACATATTTGCTTCTTAATTTACTTTGGACCACTTGGGGTGGGGGGAGTCTATAATATAATTTGAAAAAGGTGATCATCCGTTTCTTATTTCTCAGTTCCTTTCATATATCTTCACTGGTCAATCTCCCAGTAATATCCTCCCTAAGTACAGCCGTAATGTTATACCTAATCAAAAATGCCAGTCCCTCTCCCCTCTTGCCTCCCTTTCTATCCTTCTGATAGCATCTATACCCTGGAACATTGAGCTGTCAGTCTTGTCCATCCCTGAGCCAAGTTTCTGTAATAAATATAATCTCTCAGTCCCAAGTACTCCAACCATGCCCTAAGTTCATCTGCCTTACCTGTCTCTTATGAAGACCTCTTACATTGAAGTCAATGCAGTTTAATTTATCAGTCTTACCTCATTCTCTGCCATGCTCTTGACTGTATTGACTATTTGACTTGTTCCCCTTCTCTACCCTACCAGCCTCAGCCTTCTCTCACTATCGCTTTAGTTCCCACCCCATGACTGGTTAAAAGCCTCTCAAGGAGCACTGGCTCTTCTGCATTCAAATTTCAACTCTCCTAGAAACACTGTCTTCTCTTCCAAGTTTCCCAAGTCAAACAACCACTCATGTGTTTTCCTCAACAAACCAAATGTTCCTTTCTGCTCCATCCCAGTTTAAACCTTACCATTGTTCCATTCCTCTTCCCCACTCCCAATCTATCAGCCATTCTTTATTCTCCCAAAGATTGTGCTGGTACTGTTTAGTGTATCCATTCTCTTCCCCAGTCATCACCACCACTATAACTTAGACATTTCGTTAGAAAGAATAAGGTTGAGAGATGACTTAAATGAGACATATAAGACGATCAGAGGGTTAGATAGGGTGGACAGTGACAGCCTTTTTTCTTGCATAGTGATGGCTAGTATGAGGGGGCATAGCTTTAAATTGAGTGGTGATAGAAAAAGGATAGATGTCAGAGGTAGTTTCTTTACTCAGAGCGTAGTCGGGACGTGGAACATCCTGCCTGCAGCAGTAGCAGACTCGCCAACTTTAAGGGCATTTAAATGGTCATTGGATAAGCAAATGGATGAGAATGGAATAGTGTAGGTTAGATGGGCTTCAATGGTTTCACAGGTCGGTGCAACTTCAAGGACCGAAGGGCCTGTACTGCGCTGTAATGTTCTATGTTCTATTTCCTCACTTCAGTCCTCTTGACTCATGCTGGATATTTTCAATGGAACTCACCCTTCTTTTCACCGTCATATGATGGGGATGTTTTCCCCCACTGCTTTGTCATTAAGAGTCAAAGAGATATCTCTTCCTGGAGATGACTTGGCACGTCTGTGCTATGTTTCTTGCACTTATCACTGCAAGTCTGTATGTTATCCAGGTGTTGTTGCATAAGAACAGACTGTTTTTAGCACGTGAACAATTGTGAGGGGTGCTGTAAATTTTGTAATCATCAGTGAATATTCCAACTTCAGACTTTATAATGGAGCGAGGGCCATTAATGGCCCTAGGGAACTCCAACAGCCTTGTCCTGGATTAAGATGACTAACCCCTGATAATCATAAACATTTTCTTTCACACTGGGTATAACTGTTCTTGACGATGACTGTAGCTGCAATGTGGCTGTGACTATTGGAGCTCTGTCTACACGTGGTTGAGCAGCAGTGTCATTAAGCAGCAGCCCTCATTACCAAGCAACCATTCTCTGCTTCAACATGGTTTGTGGGAATGATAGCCTGGCACATGGTGAAGGCTTGTGATTGCTCCCAGGATGATGGCATGTGCACAAATACAATGGTCTGTGTATGGCCACACATGAAGTGCACTTTGAGGAAGTGCACTTCTCACACATCTTTCCATGAAGATCTGACATCAGCCACATGCAAGCAGTCACTGGTATTGTAAGTTTAAGGCATTACAGGAGGAGGGTGTTGACGAAGGATCTTGAATACAAATGAAGAGAGGCGTCCCAGCAACAACACTGGATTTGATAAGTTTCTGTTGTTACGGTGCCCCTTTAAGAAGCTGAATATTATTCTTTGTCTTATTTCTTTTAAACTCTTGTTCAAAATTGTCCGAAGCGAAAATGGGGGCTGGCTGCCAGGTGACCAGAGTTGGCATCCTACTGGATGGCAGAGGAGAAGGCTAGATTATGCCATAGCAGAGTGAGCATGGCACTGCCGGAAGCCATCATGGCCCTAAACCAGTGTATCTTTCCTGGCTGGAGCTAGCAATACGGTCAGCATATTCCAGTTCACCATGAATGTTCTAGTGAATGTTCAGCTGGCAGCTAATGCATGAAGATCTGGCATCAGTCACATGCAAGCAGTAAGTTTAGGGTATTACAAAAGGAAGGCTATGTAGGTTCGTGGCCTCTCAGGCTGACTGTTCATTTCTCCTGCCTTGAAGGACATGTGTCCCACATGTACACAGGTTGGGCAAGGTTGTTATTGGAAGGGGCCTCTCCTCTGGTTTCCCTGCATTTGAGCCCCATCTTTAGTCAGCTGGTATGGGAGACTGCGAGGGGTACTCAACATCCTCTTTGGCCAAAATGGTCATTGGTCCCAGTCAGAGAGGATGTCATTCAAAGTGTGTGCCTGCCTCTTTCCCGTGGATATGACCATGCCTGACTATCCATGGAGCACACAGTGTTCACTGCCATGTTTGTCACTCTCTGCAACTGGGAATCACAGCAGCTCCACCATTGGCCACTAAAATGGTACTTTAATTTTAACTTGAACAACCTTCCTTTAAAGGTTCAGGCTTTGATACAGTTTCCACTTGAAGGGGTGGTTATTTAATCAGTCGCTAATTAGTCTTTTTGATTTACTCAAAAGAATATGGAGAGAGTCGTCTGAGCCACTGGGGTTCGGTTATTTGGCATTGGGGGGGGGGGGGGGGGGGGGGGGGGGGGGGGGAGGTGGTGATAAGAATTATGAAACATTCCTATAAATAACTCCAGTACATATAAAGAAAAACACTGGCGTCTGGTTTCCTATCTCAACATCTGGCTGTCAACAGTTTAACAAGTGGTTCCCTGCACCTTTGGGACCTCCGCTCTCTTCACAAATCCAAGTTCCTGTTCAGCGAGAAGATGGAGTTCCGGATGCAGCAATGGACAGCGAACTGGAATATGCTGACCATGTTACTAGCTCCAGCCTGGGAGGATACACTGGCTTAGGGCCATGACGGTTCTGGCAGTGCCATGCTCATTCTGCTGTTTCATTGCTGACCTACTTCCAACACTCCCTTTGTGAAGCAAACCTTCAGGCCGAGGTAGAAATCTTCCTCCAGACCCAAGATGTGTCTTTCTGTTAAGGTCTTGTCCTCCTCCCTCTATGAACAGTTTCTAGAGCCTCTATTAGACTGCGATGTGATGCTCAGGGAGGAATAGCAATGATATCCACATGACTGGCAGCAATGGGTCCACACGGAGCTCGGTCAAATCCACAATACTGTTTCCAGAGGTCCAGCAGTACATCTTTCTGATTCAAGGAACACAGCTCAAGTCCTCAGCAAGAGGATTCCCAACAGTTGTACTAACCCGGCGGCAGCAAACAGATTGTTGAAAACACCAAGCTGGAAAGTTCGAATGGTGATGCCTTTACACAGTGCTAAGGGAGGGATGGATGAAGGGCCTATGCCCAAAACGTCGATTCTCCTGCTCCTCGGATGCTGCCTGACCTGCTGTGCTTTTCCAGCGCCACACTTTTCGACACTGAGGGACATCAAGCTGTGCACAATCAGAAGAGTCAACAGGATGTGGGAGCTCCACGCTAGCAGGTATAACGTCAAATTGACTGTGAGGTGCTGACTTACATCATGATCCATCCAGCCTGCACGTTTTCGTGGGAAGCTTGTTCTATAAAATTTCAAAATGTGGCAATTGACACTAGTTACACTATAAGGTGTGGGAAATAAACACTCAGCCTTTTCCATCACTTGGCTCCCAATGTATCAAAACCTGTGGCTTTACAGGGCCAAATCTGACAGCCATTTTATTTTACTTTGCTAAGTAATCCACTGATATGAGAAGCTAACATAGTCATTATTTTGTAACACTTACCAAAAATACGTTGTACTGATTGAATACAGTGCATTGGAGCAGAGTTGTTGCTCTGTATTCCCAATCAATGAGGAATAAATCATCTCTCTTTGACCATGTTGATCCCAAAGAGAGTTTATTGATGCCTCCCAGTGCCAATAGCTCATACACTGCAGGCTTCAAACCTCAGACGAGCAGGAATTCCTGCCAGGAGTGTACAGAGGCAACAAGTCATGCACTGACAAAAGACAGAGACCTAGCCAGTGCAGTACTAGGCAGAGACTGAAAGAATTGCAATTAGATGGAGGATTTTGAGCAGTAAGTCTTGTCATTTTGCCCTGCACTCTAAAACACCAATTATCAGTGGGAAATAGTGTGGTTGCTGTACAGTATGTCATTAAAGAGCATTCAACTGGGTATTCACTGTAGTTTTACACCAACTTACACCATCGCAAATGGGACATTACACAGGCTGGTACTGCCACAAAACACTGAGTCCAAAGCAATGAGAGAACTTCAAGACTAAATCAGCAATAGATCTCAAGTATGAGGTTTATACAATTGGATATTCTGGGACTGTTTTTCAACTTAAGGTCATGTGACCTGTTCAGAAGTCTGCCTGACCATAAACTTTGGTGGCTTTGATTTATTTAGTGATTGAAGGGGGAGCAAATCTGTTTTGCCAGTAAGAAGGTGTTTAAATCTGGAAATAATGACATCAGCTGGTGTGCCAATATTGGGTTGTAAACAGCTTGGCTTTAAACTTTCTGTTTAGTTCCAAAACAAAAGCGAATTGGGCTCTCAAAGTAACCTAATCAGCACCTCTACTTGGATGAAAGGCCCACGTGATTCAACCTTGAGAGGAGAATGGTTTCTAAGAGACCTATGCAAACTCAGACACAGTTAGTGGTGTGGTAATGCAGGTTAGAGCTCACAATATAGTGGCAAAATTCTTGGAATTATAAATGAAGCTAGAAAACTTGCCTTGCTGTAGTTAGAGAGAGGAGTCTCCAGGGCAAGTCATACTATGAAAGAGTTTTTGAGATTTAAAAGTTTCCAGGTTGAGAAAGGAAAAAATCAGAAGTAAATGCATGGGGGCTAAGAATCATTTTGGTTTCATTCTGGAAGAATCTTAAAGCATAAAATCTTTTTGGCATCAGTCATTCAGCTATTAACTGAAAGGCTGAGGTTTTTTTTTCAGAAGTTATTGCTCTCCGCAGAGATCATAACAACTCAAAGGGCATTACACAGGAGTCATTACTAGCCAATAAATAGAACTCACTCCAGTGCAAAACAAGAAGCCTCATGAGACACAGGGCCTCTCTACAAGTACAAGAAAGAACCTCATTATAAGGATAACATAAAGTGTTACAACAACTTTTGAGGGCCTCATCACACGTAAAATGAAGGGTTCCCTTAAAATCTCAGCAAAGGTACAACAGAGGGCTTAATTATGAATGAAATAGAGGCCCCATGTTTCAAGCAGAATAGCAAAACCTATTGTTTGTCTTCCACCAAATTCATATTTTTATTTCTAATCTTTCATACTTTGCCTGTACCCAGAATAGGGCCAATTAGCTGGAAAACTCCAAACCTCTTACAATATCTGGCTACATCCTGCAACAGAGTTCATAAAGAAGTAAAAGGAAATGCCTTAAATGCTCTGGAGTAAAACTAAACAGGACCAGCTGACAGCAAAATCTCACCTCATGTTGTTAGTAATATCGGAATATAGGGACACCAGTGCTTCAGCGTTATACTCTGACGCATCTTACAAAGGCATCTCTAGGCTACTCTTTCCTCAGGGCTTGTTTACAACAACTTAGAACTGCTTATTTTGGCCATTTCTCCATTTTGTTCCTATTTTGTTTGTCACTGTGATTTGTTGTTTCCTTTGGTCAGAAGATGTAAATACCAGGGTAAGCACTTGAGCAAAGGCATGATGATAAGCAATGACAAATTCTCAATTACCAGTTCAAAAAGCAAAAGCAAACAGCGATCATGAGCATAATATGTGATTGTGTAGAAGCTCAGAAACCTGGTATTATTTTAATAGTTAAAAGTAAGACAGCTACATGTAAGGTGTGACCTTACACTAATTCAACCTTTTTTTGAGTGGGTGTGGTCATTAGCTTATTTGAAAGCAAAGTCAGACATGAACTATATAAATACATAGTCATGATGAACACAGCACTGCTCAGACAGGTCCAACAGCCTTCGGTCATTATTATTTCAAGATTAAAATCACAACACCAGGTTATAGTGCAACCTGCTGTTGTGTGACTTTTTTAACTTTGTCCACCGCAGTCCAACAGTGGCACCTTCACATCACTATTTAAAGGTGACACCGAAGCCTCTTGTAGTGTAGTGGCAGTGTCCTGAGCCAGGATGCTGGGGTTCAAATCTGACTTGCTCCAGAGGTGTGTAATAGTATCAGAACAGGTTGACTTGGGGAGATATCTTAAAGATGGCACCAATTTTGAGGGCATCACATTCTGAAAATTACATGTTGTCAGTCACTCTTGGACTGTGCATCTTATACTCAACAGTTTCTCCATGAGTGAACACATCTCAAAACCTTGAGAAAACATCTGGCCTTGCCTAGAAAGAGTTGACCGAAAGAAGGGAAAGATTCACACTAAAAAACGGGTTTGATTCAGAACGGCTTCTGTACAACTTAAACCCTTCGCAATTCTTTTGAAATGTAACACGAAACAATAGGACATCACTTGACAATTTCCTCATGTGAGGTTTGTCAGTTTGACAATACCTATATAAGTTTGACAGCTCTTGGGAAAATGACACGGAAAAGAGGTGGAATTGATACTGAGGGAACAGATTTTCGCAGGAGGTGGAAGCTAATAACTTTGGTCTTTCTAATATTTAATTGGATTAAATCGTGGTACATCCAATAGTGGAGGATGGAGTGGTACAGAGTTACTCGTGAGTTGAGAAAGTTGTGTGTCATTAGCCGACACGTGGAGTCAGAGTTAATGTCTGGATGTAGCATGTCGATGATAATTGAAGGAAACCGAGAATGGATTCCTGGGACACCCCATGGATGATGTTGTGGCGACGGGGAGAGAAACTGTTACAGGAGACTAACAGTAAAACATGTGAAGACAATCTCATTAGCTTGGTAATAAGGAAAGGCACAGGAAGGGAATGGTATAGTCGACTCTGTGAAAGGCTGTAGTGGCTGAGAGTGATGAAGAGAAAAATGCACTTGTCACTCTGAGCTTGCAATGAGAAGGTTGTTTGAATAATTTCAGTTAGATTGCCAGGGAAAAGATTTAAAGCTAAACCTCCCAAATGTCATCTTGGAATTAAATATTTATGCGTAGGTATTTATATGTACAAGCACTTGTCAAAAGTTCATATCAAAGTATGGAATGTTCTGAACTATGCCAAAGCACTAATCTAATATTGAACAAGTAAATATTTAGTGGATAGAGGATAAAGCTAACTAATTGCATTTGGCTTTTCTTTCCATTTCTAACTTGCACAAGCCTTCCAAAGCAGATCCAGATAAATCTTATTCTGGATGAATGCTTTCAACAACATTCAGGATGCAAGAACTGATTTGCGGCTGTATATCTTACAACATGGTTCATAATGTGTGTTCTATCTTTGAAGGTAATTAAATAAAACCTCCTTCATGCCTCCACCCCCAATCTCCACCCAATGTTCTTACATTGCCTACTCCTATCTCATTCCAGACAACGTGTTGACATTATGCAGCCGTGAAGGTGATAGGAGATTAGGTCTAATCTGTAAACCTGACTAGAAATTCGGCGTTGATGGCAAGATTCCAAGCTTGGCTTGGTCAGGAGCTGGAGCACTGATGGAGCATCAAGTAGTTAAAGTGAGGTAGGTGGTAAACAACAAACCAAATAGCAACCAAAAGTCTTTTTTAGGAGTGGCACTGTGCCAGACTGCAAAGACACTGATCAACCTTTTAGGACCAGTAACCGAAGCATTAGAGACATTGGCCTTTGCAGGCTCCATTATGAAATGGCTATTATTCAATCCCTGATGTACAGTTTGTTATTTGAAATAGTTTGCACATGTTTTTATTCCTTTTCCCTACTGCTGCCATCCCCCCAGCCTATCCCTCCCCTTTCTAAGCCATCAGTCTTCAATTGAACTGAGAAGCTGGTCATCCTAGTGTCCTTTCTTTCACAAAGTTCGAGAGGTCAGCATCATAAAACAGAATCATATTAATCTACAGTATAGAGGTAACCATTTGAGCTGGGTTCTGATTCTTTGAATAGCTCTCCCAATTCATCCCACTACCTGCTCCTTCACCTTGCAAATATTTCCTTTACAAATTCAACATCAACTCCCTGTTGAAAGTTGCTATTCCATCTACTTTCCCAGACACTGCACTCCAGATCACAGGAACTAATTGTGTAATTACTCTTATATCTCTACTTCTAATGATTAGATTAGATTCCCTCCAGTGTGGAAACAGACCCTTCAGCTCAAACAGTCCCACATCGAGCCTCCAAAGAGTAACCCACCCAGACCCATCTCCCTCTGACTAATGAGTCTAACACTATGGGCAATTTAGCATGGCCAATTCACCTAACCTGCACATCTTTGGATTGTGGGAGGAAACCGGAGCACCCAGAGGAAATCCACACAGACACAGGGAGAATGTGCAAACTCCACACAGACAGTCCCCCAAGGCTGGATTTGAACTTGGGTCGCTGGTGTTGAGTGGCAGCAGTGCTAACCACTGAGCCACTGTGCCACCCCATAATCAGATAACACCTCTATTAACCCCAAGAAAGGTGAGTTCTTAGAACACTTGCTGAATTGTCATTATTTATATATCATTCTTTTATCAATTTTAGATAGGAGCTGTGAACTATGAGCTGAAAAGGACCTTTGGACTGTAGGCAGCAGCTTGTATTTAAAAAAAAAGAACAAGCACGCTGTTGATTGTTTTGAGGCCAGGCCTGATTAAATTCCCTACAGTGTGGAAACAGGCCCTTTGGCCCAACAAGTCCACACCGACCCTCTGAAGAGTACCCCACCCAGACTCATTCCCCTATCCCATATTTACCCTCGACTAATGTACCTAACACTATGGGCAATTTAGCATGGCCAATCCACCTGCACATTTTTGGAGTGTGGGAAGAAACCGGAGCACCTGGAGGAAACCCACGCAGACACAGGGAGAATGTACAAGCTCCACACAGACAGTCCTACCCGAGGCTGGAATCGAACCTGGGTCCCTGGTTCTGTGAGGCAGCAGTGCTGACCACTGGAAGCTAATTGCAGACTGATCAATAGGTCTACAAAGCTTCAACACCAGGGACAGAGCAGCCTGTTTAAACAGATTTCAGATATCGGCCATTAATTAAGTTACTACCTTGGAACTGGTTCCAGCAAGGGTTTTTATAAATACATTAAGGAGAAAAGGGTAACTAGGGAGAGAATAGGACCCCTCAAAGATCAGCAAGGCAGCTTATGTGTAGAGACGCAGGAGATGGGGAGATACTAAATGAGTATTTTGCATCAGTGTTTCCTGTGGAGAAGGATGTGGAAGATATAGAATGTGGGAAAATAGATGGTGACATCTTGAAAAATGTCCAAATTACAGAGCTGGTGGTGCTGGATGTCTTGAAATGCATAAAAGTGGATAAATCCGCAGGATCTGATCAGGTGTATCCTGGAACTCTGTCGGAAGCGAGGGGAGTGATTTCTGGGCCTCTTACTGAGATATTTGTATCATCAATAGTCACAGGTGAGATGCCGGAAGACTGGAGGTTGGATAACGTGGTGCCATTATTTAAGAAAGGTGGTAAGGACAAGCCAGGGAACTATAGACCGGTGAACCTGATGTCGGTGGTGGGCAAGTTGTTGGAGGGAATCCTGAGGGACAGGATTTACATGTATTTGGAAAGGGAAGGGATAGGGATAGGGATAGTCAGCATGGCTTTGTGCATGGAAAAGCATGTCTCATGAACTTGATTACATTTGATTACATTTTCTGAAGAAGTAACAAAGAGGATTGATGAGGGCAGAGCCGTGGACGTGATACATATCGACTTCAGTAAGGCATGGGAGGCTGGTTAGCAAAGTTAGATCTCATGGAGTACAGGGAGAACTAGCCATTTGGATACAGAACTGGCTCAAAGTTAGAAGACAGAGGGTGGTGGTGGAGGGTGGTTTTCAGATTGGAGGCCTGTGACCAGTGGAATGCCACAAAGATTGGTGCTGGCTCCATTACTTTTCATCATTTATATGAATGATTTAGATGTGAATATAGGAGGCATACTCAGTAAGTTTGCAGATGGCACCAAAATTGGGCCAATGGACTGAGGAGTGGCAGATGAAGTTTATTTTAGATAACTGTATGCTGCTGCATTTTGGAAAAGCGAATCAAAGCAGAACTTATTCACTTAATGGTAAGATCCTAGGGAGTGCTGCTGAACAAAGAGACCTTGGAATGCAGGTTCATAGCTCCTTGAAAGTAGCGTCACAGGTAGATAGGATAGTGAAGAAGGCACTTAGTATGCTTTCCTTTATTGGTCAGAGTATTGAGTACAGGAGGTGGGAGGTCATGTTGCGGCTGTAAAGGACACTTGTGGTTAGGCCACATTTGGAATACTGTGTGCAATTCTGGTCTCCTTCCTATCAGAAGGATGTTGTGAAACTTGGAAGGGTTCAAAAAAGATCTACAAGGATGTTGCCAGGGTTGGAGGATTTCAGCTATAGGGAGAGGCTGAATAGGTTAGGGTTGTTTTCCCTCGAGCATCGGAAGCTGAGGGGTGACCTTATTGAGGTTTTTAAAATCATGAGGGACATAGATTGGGTAAATAGACAAGGTCTTTTCCCTGGGCTGGGGGAGTCCAGAACTAGACAGCATATGTTTAGGGTGAGAGGGGAAAAAATATAAAAAGGGACCACCTTTTCACGCAGAGGATAGTGCATGTATGGAATGAGCTGCCAGAGGAAGTGGTGGAGGCTGGTACAATTGCAGCATTTAAAAGGCATCTGGAAGGGTATATGAATAGGAAGGATTTAAAGGGATATGGGCCAAGTGCTGGCAAATGGGATTAGGTTAAGTTAGGATATCTGGTCGGCATGAATGAATTGGATTGAAGGGCCTGTTTCCATGCTGTACATCTCTCTGACTAGGAAAAAGTGAGGGGCAACTGCTCACATCTCTACAATTACATCTGGGAGAGACCTCGTGCTCCGGCAGACAGTAGATGTTGAATGGTAACTGCGATCTTGTGGAGGAGACGGTCAGTCTGACAAGGAGAGGCTAACATTTGAACTGGATTTTGGACTGTTTTCTGTGAGGAGGCACTTGGCTCTTGATGCCACATCATGTTTTGAAAGCCTCCTGTTATCACTTCCTATCCCAACTATTGGAAGTTCAGAGAATAAAACCTAAGTTCTAAGTATCACTAGCTTCCTCTGAGACTTTTTTAATTCTCTTGCAAGATGTGGGTGTTGCTGGCTAGGCCAGCAGTTATTGCCTGTCCATAATTGCCCTTGAGAGGTAGTGGGCTACCTTCATGAACCGCTGCAGTCCATATGCTGTAGGTCGACTCACAATGGCCTTCAGGTGGGAATTCCAGGATTTTGACCTAGCTACACTGAAGGAACGGTGATATATTTCTACGTCAGGATGATAAGCAGCTTGGAGCAGAACATGCAAGAGTTGGTGCTCTTGTCCTTCTAGATGGAAATGCCCGTGGAATGCAATAAATATACTTTTCAATTCTTAAAACCATATCAAGTATTCTTGGGTTTTTTTGGTTTTAAAATTGGGTTTTATTAGATAGAATCAGTAGTCACACAGAAAAGGATGGCTTCATTGGGAAGAGACAGCTTGAATTTCTAAGGGGAAAATCACACTTAATTAAACTTGCTGAGGTTTTTTGAAGAGATAGTCAAGAAGGTTAGATTACTTACAGTGTGGAAACAGGCCCTTCGGCCCAACAAGTCCACACCGCCCCGCCGAAGCGCAACCCACCCATACCCCTACATTTACCCCTTACCTAACACTACGAGCAATTTAGCATGGCCAATTCACCTGACCTGCACATCTTTGAACTGTGGGAGGAAACTGGAGCACCCGGAGGAAACCCACGCAGACACGGGGAGAACGTGCAAATTCCACACAGTTAGTCGCCTGAGGCGGGAATTGAACCCGGATCTCTGGCACTGTGAGGCAACAGTGCTAAGCACTGTGCCACCGTGCCGCCCAAATTGAACCCGGATCTCTGGCTCTGGTTGATGAGGATAATGCTTCTGATGTGGTATACATGGATTTCCAGAAGGCATTTCATAGAATCATAGATTTCTGACAGCACAGAAGCCGGCCATCTGGCCCATCGAGTCCACACCGACCCTCCAAAAACATCCCACTCAGACTCACCACCCTGTAACCCTGCATAATCCACCAAGACTGCACACCTTGGACTGTGCGAGGAAACTGGAACACCCGGAGGAAGCCCACACAGATCACAGAATAAAAGCGACACTGGCAATATTGATACAAAATTAGCTGAGTGACAGAAAACAGACTAATGCTGAGTGGATATTTTTCCCTGCTGGAAGAGGGTTTGTAATCGAGATCCCCAAGAGTCAGTACTGGGACCCTTGATTTTCCTGACATATTAACTTGAATTTTGGTGTGCAGGGAACACCTCCATGTTTTCAGGTGACAAAACTCTGGAATGGTTGCTCGGTTCAACATTTTCTGAAAATCCTATATACCTGTGGAACAATGTGTCGCAAAAAACCACTTAAGTTATCTGCCCAGTTTTGTTATTTGCTTTTATTAGTTTGTGAACTATATTTATTGATCTGTTTGTCTTTTGTGTGAATGGACTGAAAACAGAGGTTTAAGTTCAAAAAATTAGATAACATTTTTGTTTAATTTTACTCTACTGAAGTTACTGTATTGCTAAAAAAATTGCTGAATCTTTTGTTTAAGCTACAAAACCAGTGTCTAGCAGTGATTATTCGCACAGTCTTGAATTGGTTAATCATAAATGTTTGGTTAGGAGTCATTAGAGTACAGTTTGAGAGTCTTTAAAGGCTTTAATTTTACTGCATTTTGAATATGGAGGTAGAAAGGTTGTGTGTGTCATGACAGAATCAAAACAGATTCGATTGTCCGAGTTGGAAATTCACACAAATGTCGCTCAAATGAAGATAACAAAGAATCCTTTACTCATCAGAACAGGAAGGACATCAACCTTCTCACCACTCCTTCCAAAACAACAACCCACTTATCAGCAGGAATTTCCTTTGGCTTTGAGAGTGGTGGGAAAAGACCAAGAGTTGCTGATGTAATGCTTATGTCGAATTCATTAAGAATGATATCATTTTTCTTCGCAGAGGTACAATGGAAAATTCAGTCGTCATGGTGATGGTGAAGAGGAGGAATGCTGGAGGCCAGCTTCAAGTAAGCTGAAACAGTTTGTAGACCCAAAGAGTCATAGAGATGTACAGCATGGAAAGAGACCCTTCGGTCTAACCTGTCCATGCCGACCAGACATCCCAACCCAATCTAGTCCCACCTGCCAGCACCTGGCCCATAGACCTCCAAACCCTTCCTCTTCATTTACTCATCCAAATGCCTCTTAAATGTCGCAATTGTACCAGCCTCCAACACATCCTCTGGCAGCTCATTCCATACACGCACCACTCTCTGCGTGAAAACGTTGCCTCTTAGGTCTCTTTTATATCTTTCCCCTCTCACCATAAACATATGCCCTCTAGTTCTGGACTCCCCGACCCCAGGGAAAAAACTTTGTCTATTTATCCTATCCATGCCCCTCATAATTTTGTTAACCCCTATAAGGTCACCCCTCAGCCTCCGACGCTCCAGGGAAAACAGCCCCAGCCTGTTCAGCCTATCCCTATAGCGCAAATCCTCCAACCCTGGCAACATCCTTGTTAATCTTTTCTGAACCCTTTCAAGTTTCACAACATCTTTCCGATAGGAAGGAGACCAGAATTGCATGCAATATTCCAACAGTGGCCTAACTAATGTCCTGTATAGCCGCAACATGACCTGCCAACTCCTGTACTGTATACTCTGACCAATAAAGGAAAGCATACCAAACGCCTTCTTCACTATCCTATCTACCTGCGACTCCACTTTCAAGGAGCTATGAACCTGCACTCCAAGGTCTCTTTGTTCAGCAACACTCCCTAGGACTTTACCATTAAGTGTATAAGTCCTGCTAAGATTTTTCTCAAAATGCAGCACCTCGCATTTATCTGAATTAAACTCCATCTGTCATTTCTTAGCCCATTGGCCCATCTGGTCCAGATCCTGTTATAATCTGAGGTAAACCTCTTCGCTGTCCACTACACCTCCAATTTTGGTGTCATCTGCAAACTTACTAACTGTACCTCTTATGCTCGCATCCAAAGCATTTATGTAAATTACCCAGGTGGAGTTATGAATCAAAGATAGAGTTTGCGTGTCTTAGTTCTCTTCCTGTTCTTTCCCATTCACAATGAAGGGCTCAAGAGGTCAATGTTACTGCCGCTACCACATAATACCAGACATGGACCGGGACAGAAGTGCCAAAGGAGTCAGACTCCGCACTGCACTATAGTCAAAAAGCAAATGATCACCTTTGGTAGGCAGTGTTTTTAACATGTAATTTACTTTCTAATCAACGCTATCTCACACCTCTGAAGCAGGTGGGATTTGAACCTGGGCCAGAGGTAGGGACATTATCACTGTGCCACAAGAGAGCCCTTAGTAATTCACCTTTGATATTTTTCTTTAACCTGTTTTTCTAATCAACCTGTTCAGATATGTTATTGCACACCCCTGGAGCAGGTAGGACTTGAACCCTAGCTTCTCTGAATTCAGGGGCAGGGGCACTACCACTGCACCACAACAGTGCCCTTAGTAGGTAGTCTTTTACTGTGAAAGTTTTACCTCTTTGAGCTGTGATTAACTCTCATCTCTCAGTCTGAATAGTCCTGGTTCAAAGCATTGCACCAGAGATTTAAATGGTGGATTTGGGCTTACACTCCAATGAGTCGTTTGGTTGTGACCGCTCAATAAGGCTCTATCTACCCTCCCTCTCAGGCAGAGGGACTATCTGTAGAAGTGCGGGGTTATCATCCCCAGGATTTCCAGTTCTGCGAGCACTTTATCGCTCAATCAACACTGTTAAAAATAAATTATCCAAATACTATTAGATCGTTGCATTTGGGACTTCACTGTGTGCAAATAACCTATCTGAACAAGTCGATTAGAAAAATAGGTTAAAGAAAAATATGAGAGCCTACCTACTAAGGGACCCCTTGTGGCACAGTGGTAGTGTCCCTACACTTGACCTGGGTTCAAGTCCCAGAATATGATAGAAAAGTTATGGGCCTATTGTCAATTCAATGTTATTCTGAGGAGAAATTGTCTATTGCCTGCCCATAATCAGAAAATGACCCTGCCTAACTACACTTCATTGTTACTTGTAGGTTTCACTTTCTGGGTTGGATCCTAATGTCGAGAGATCCTGACCCTGTGCACTGTGGGGAACAGTCACTAGCTGTGATTTTGCCTCAAGTGAACGAGTAGTGGTTAGAGGGTGTGGTCCCTGTTGCTTTTGCTCCTGAAGTTGGAGGTTTTCCAGCTTGGAAGAGTTGAAGATTGTTGTTTCAGCTGTGTGTGTGTGTGTGTGTAAGAGACAGAGACAATGCTTCCATCATGAGTTTCTGTCTCAACAACATTTAGGACATCTAGATTTTTAAAAAAGGCCATAGGTTTTGGCCTGGGACCACCCAGATAGGCCACACAGATTGAATCATCCAGACCCTACAGTGCAGAAAAAGGCCATTTGACCTACTGGGACTGCAGTGACCCTCTGAAAAGCATCCCACCCAGACCTACCCCATCCTTGTAACTCTACATTTCCCATGGCTAATCCACCTAGACTGCAAACCCCTGAACACAGTGGGCGATTTAGCATGGCCAATCCACCTAACCTGCACATCTTTGGACATGGGGCGGAAACCAGAGCACTTGGAAGAAACCATTTGGGCGGCACAGTGGCACAGTGGTTAGCACTGCTGCCTCACAGCGCCCGAGATCCGGGTTCAATTCCCGCCTCAGGCGACTCTCTGTGTGGAGTTTGCACATTCTCCCCGTGTCTGCGTGGGTTTCCTCCGGGTGCTCTGGTTTCCTCCCACACTCCAAAGATGTGCAGGTCAGGTGAATTGGCCATGCTAAATTGCCCGTAGTGTTACGTCAGGTATAGATGTATGGGTGGGTTGCGCTTCGGCGGGTGCGGTGTGGACTTGTTGGGCCGAAGGGCCTGTTTCCACACTGTAAATAATCTAATCTAATCTAAAAAAAACATGCAAACTCCACACAGATAGTCGCCTGAGGCTGGCAGTGAACCTGGGTCCCTGGTACTGTGGGGCAGTAATGCTAACCACTGAGCCACTGTGCCATCCTGTTCAAAGGCTTCAAAGATTGCCTAGATCCTGAAGCCTGGCTGGGGGGGGGTTGCTGAGTGCTAGGGAGAGAGACTGTCTGGGAAATGCCTCTTCATTGACATTAACAACCCATTCATTTCATTGAATTGGCTCCTCCCTGCTTGTGGACAGGGAGACCTCCTCGACCCAACCCTACCTCTGGGAGACTCGTTGGTGGAATGATGCAAGGAGCCCCCAGCACATTTGCTAGTGGTGCAAAATTTCACACCCACCTCTGTGCCAAATAATTCGAAGTTTCAAAAATTCCTAGAGTTTCTAATGACTAACTTAGAGTATAATCATTAATGCACTCATAATCCTCAAGCCAGGATACCCCCCAGTGACAAGGTTTAAATGACCGTTGAATGAGATGTGCAAAAACATCAGCCAGAATGCAACATGCAGCCACACCCACAAGCCACAGGTATTGGTGTCTGAAGATATCTGAAAAACACTTGAACCATGCAAAAAAAATCTGTTACAAATTCATTGCACATAAGACTACGAGACCACCACACCTCGCCTGTAAGTTGAATGCAAACACTCTGTTCCAAAATGATGTCACTTTTATTTACAAAATATTTTCCTTTCTAAGTAGCTGGAAAGTAACGGATCAAATCAGCTCTTGGTCAGGTTTTAAAAACTGATCGATTCTGACCAATTCAGGATCTTCTGGTCACTCTAGATAAACCTATTGGCCACTTTCTTGACTGATCATACTTAAAAGACGAACTGCTGGGAAAATCTTCGAAACATTCAACTTGGAAAATTCAACTTGGAAGTTTTTTATTTAAAAAGTTTGTGAACTCGAGAAATTAATTCAGAAAATATATTACACAGCTGAAATCTGTGAGGCAGTGGCCTTTGAACAAAGTGCACAGAGGACTCGTTTAATAAGGAGGCAGTGGAAGACACACTGGAGATCAGGGTAAAAATGGACTGATCCATTTTGAGGGTTAATTTGATTCACGTGATTCTATTCTAAACTTGAGGGCAATCCTCCACCCAGGTTAAACACATGGAATTGTCTAACACTGATTCTGGTGCTGAGAGTTTATAAGTCCACAGTCATAAAAGGAAGAGGTGGCATCAGTCGCTGATTGCATGGATTTTCTTATTTCATTGGAGACAAAAAAACTGCAGATGCTTGAATCCACAGTAGACAGGAAGAACACAACAGGTTAGGCAGCATCAGGAGGTGAAGAAGTCGATGTTTCGGGTATAACCCTTCTTCAGGACTGGGGGTGGGTGTAGGGGGAGCTGCAGATAAAGGGGGTGGTGGGGCAGGGTGGTGAAGTGGGGATAGGTGAAGGCAGGTGGAGGGTACGTTCTGGTTGGCCAATGGGAGGAATGAATCCTGTTGGTGGCAGGGAGCAGCGGAAGGGAGGGGAGGGGCTGGGAAAGGAGTCAGGGATGGGGAAAGAGGTTATTTGAAATTGGACAACTCAGTGTTGAGTCCTTCGGGGTGTAGGGTGACCAAGCAGAAGATAAGATGTTGTTCCACCAATTGGCGCTGGAGGAGGCCGACGATGGTCATGCCGGAAAGGGAGTGGTTCGGGAGTGGTAGGGGTGCCACCAACCGGATTCATTCCTCCCATTGACCAACCATATCGTACCCTCCACCTGTCTTCACTTATCCCCACTTCATCACCCTGCCCCCTGCCTCCCCCTTTATCTGCAGCTCCCCACAGACCCACCCCCAGTCCTGAAGAAGGGTTACACCCGAAACGTCGACTTTTGTACCTCCTGATGCTGCCTGGCTTGCTGTGTTCTTCCAGCCTCCTGCCTGTCTACTTCTCTTACTTCATTGGCACAAGTCTCACATGTCTGAGATCAGTGACCATTCAAATGCGCACAGTATTGGTTTAGCTAAATTACACATCATTGAGTGTAAAGTGTAAAGAACTGAGGAAGATATACAATTATATTGTACTTTATATGACCTGGGACATTCCAAAGCAACTTAAACAATTTACTTCCTCGGTGTTGCATTGGGAATGACACGGATTTGCTGCTCTCCAGAGTATGCATGACCTCCTGACTCAGAGGCAACAGAGCTACTAACTGAGTAAAGGCTGACATTTGTGGAAGACAGTGCACCACTATCTGACTTGAAAACTAAGGTAATTTTGTCATTCATGTCCTGGCTAGTGAATACTCAAGATGCCTTTACACTAAAGCAATGCATCTGACTGCACAAATGTGGCTGATTTTCGGTCAGTTACAGTTCATCTTATAAACATGACCGTTATGGAAAAACTGGCCCTCAATTTTCCCATCAGATTAAAGAGCGATTAAATCAACTATTCTGAATGTTGTTGGCTTATTTCTATATAAAAGCAAAGTTTATCTCACCTATACATTTACCACCCAACTAAACTGAGGAGGTCATATTCAACAAGAGTCAGTCAAAAGGTGCAAAAGGTGGTTATGCCTTGTGTTTTCCTTCAGTGCTCTTAAAGTTGTAACTTGGCCACTCGAAAATTGATATTGATAGCAAAATAGCAAAAAATCAAAGGGAATACCAAGCTCCACAAACAAAGAGAACAACTCTGAGCAAGATTTATACAGGTTAATGCAGTAAGCTTTCAAAATGAGTTGAGTCATGGGTTAGGATAAAAAGATAGGTCTGAATTACGGTGCCTCATCAATACTCTTGAACTCCGAAAACCGTCTTCCCCGTCTCTTCATGACAATATCCAACTGCTTCTCAAGCAGATGCTGTTAGGTGTATCATTGTCTCTCATTCACAGGATACAAGTAGCTCGGAGGCACCCATGTGACAACTCAGAGTCGTTGTCTTTGATGCTTGTGCTTGTCACTGTGACAGTGTATCTCCAATGGTGTAAGATAGTGTTTTTTTTGCCACAATACAGATTTTGCACTGTTTTATACTGCATGTATTGTTAGGGCCATGATGAGATGGTGACTGAGTCAGGCAAACTGTTCTCTGTCAAATCATTAAACAGATCTGTAAATATGGACTGTATGCAGCACATGATCTAACATATCAGATGAAAGCACATTGACAGTATCAGCCAAAGATTTTGAAGTTCCTGTGATCTGCAGTAATAAGTGCAAGATGAGATACTGGACCACAAGTAGACGGATGACTCTCGAGAGCACCCCACACCAATCCCCTCACTTTTGAACAACCTCCCGCCCTAGCCAGTCCCCCACTGTACTCCATGATCAATAACTCCAAAACTCCGCCCACTGTTCCCCCTCAAACGTGACCTACCTCTCCTGGCAGTGCTCTTCCATCCAAGGGGTCCAGGGGGATGGTGCCTTGGCAGCAGCCTAGACCTCTGTTGCCCAGCTCTGGAGCTGTGGCCTCTGACTGACCAGATCTTCAGGTGGGACAACCGGCTCCAGGATCTGAACTCTGACAGAAAGCCCAATGGAAGCCAACTGGCTCCTTAATCCTCAGAAGGTTCGGCAGGCTTCCTTACCTCAGTAGACTGCTAGGTTCAGCTTCTAGAAATCCTCTTAAGTCAGAAAATGGAAAAATCCCAGCCATGGAGTGGGTATGTCTGCCCTGTTCCAATTTGCACCTTGCTTTCCACAGGGGGTTGCCTGGGGTGGATTTTTCACAGGACACAATTACCTCTTGGTGGCTCAGTCAAGCAATGGCTATTCAGCTCTTGCCAAGATCAGCTACAGACTTGTCCAACTTGCTTGTCCAACTATAGGCTGCAGCAGGGACCGATTCTCTCTCAAACAATGTCCAGACACATTTCCAGCAGTGAGCTGGCTGAATAATTATCAGAATGGATGATTCGTGCAAGATTCTGGTAAATCCAAAATTTCTGGGGACCATGTTGGCACCCATTTGCCGCCTGCTCCTGGATCAACCAAAATAGCTTCACACAACTCACTCATTGGATAAACTCACAACGCAGCATGTGTGAGCACCCCTCCAAAAATTTTGTTTCTGTTACATAGTATACACCTTTGCATGATCGATGCTGACAATTGACTCAGGAGCGTACCTTTTAAAGATTCCTGAAAGAACTGCACTTCATCAACATCAGACCTGCTCACAGTTTACAACATATGGAGTGGGTTTGAATCTTGATTTTCCATTCTATTCAGTGTTACGATGCAAGACTTCAAGTAAAACATGAACACTTGCCTATAGCTGGAGGTCAAGTGTTACAATATTAATGTGGAATATAAGTAAAGTGTGAATAGTGCGGACTGATGCCATACCTACTGGGATGATGGATATTACACAGCAGCTGGAAATAATTAGATTCTCTTGCAGATCCTGAGGAAACACTATTGCACAGTTTTGCAAAAGAGCCACAAAGAATGGTTCTGAAAGGCTCAGACAGTTGTGTAAAAGCAGGCAAAGAACGCCTTTATCTCACAGTCTTAAAACTGAAGGGAAACTTTGACACATTTCTGGAAAAACAAAATTACCCTGGCATTTTTCACATAGTTTTCGCACTTTCAACAGGTACAATAAAAACAAATTCAAGAACAAACAGCGTCTCAACACCGGGGTTTGTACAGTGTGTAACTGGAAAGGAACATTTGTATTGGATTGGATTCCGCTGTCCAAGCACTCTGGGATTTTGCCTGTAAAATGGCTTGCCGCAGACATAGCAAATTGACGTCAATTCTTGCCACCACTTTAGAGAAAACCCGGAGAGCAAAATAACTGAGCCAATATGCTGTTTTTGAAAAGGAGTTGAGTTTTACCAGGTAAAAGGCTAACGCATTCGATAGGAATGTTGATTGGACACAGACCACTCAGGAACGGTGTGAGGGCACCATCCACAGGGATTGTATGTGGACACACACTTTGAAAATCCATTTAATTCCAGTAGCGCAGTATCACAAGCCCGAGCAAGATGCAATCTCTGAAGATACTGTAGAAAAGAACCATAAAGTGAAGCTCCAGTTTCAGACAAGTGGACTGCATCATGAGAACTCAGAAGCTGGGACTCTTTGGTCGACTTACTGGAAATATATGTTACCATATACAATACCACATGGTGCACTTTATCAAGGAGAAGTCATGAAAGCAGGACAAGGCAAAATTGACTGAAACTGGAGGACAGTCATGGTTAGAAGTTTGGAAGAAAACTTACCTGCAAAGAACAAGCAACACTTGTGTGAACACCCAGTAAGATTTATGTTGCAAACACCACTGTATTTTTGGAGGTTCTGATGAGGAAACTGGAGTTTTCTTCCCCAAAATAATTTACTTTGGATTGGCAGAAAGTCGCCCTTCCTGTGCTTGGGAATGAGGGTCTCGCCCCTCCCTTATCAATCAGCCACTTCCCAGGGTCTCAGTACACTCAACCTCAACAGAAAGGTACATCCATCAACTTACCTTTAGAAATTTTGACCGAATTCACTGCTCCATCTCCTCCTTCACCGTACGCCCGTATTTCCACAATGTAGTCTCCCTCATCGTGAATTGGTATATCTATGTTTTGTCGGACTGTTTGTAACAGCGTACTGTTCACTGTGCCAGCTCTTCTGTAAAGCACCTGAAAGCACAAAATCAAACTTCATATAACGTGTAATGATTACAAAAATGTATGAGGTACCTGGCAGTCTGTGTTTGTGTTTCTCATCAGATTTACATGGTATCTCTCAGCTGGCTGCTATTTGCTGACAATCTCATGGATTGTTAGTTGTTCCTGCTCACTGACTCTTTCATGTTGATGAGAGTTCTCTTCTAATTTCATGTCTAACTCTGCCCTTTCATGCCTTTTTCCAATTCCTATTGTTCATCAGACCCATCTTCTGTTCCCTTGGCCCGGTTCCCACGATCGCTGACCATCTAACATATTTCTGTAACACCCCCACGTTCACTGATATTGCAAACAATCCCCTCTGCTTCATGCTGGCTACCTTGACTTCAAAGCTGTCATCACCTTCTAATCAAGAAACCGTAAGTTTAACTCCTCTGCCTTTGCAAACTACTAAATCATCCACAATTTCCTTTTCCTCTTGCAAACTGCTCTTTCTTTGAACATGTTATCACCTCCGTGTCCATCTTTTCCCTTACTCCACTTTGAAACACTTAATTTCAGGTTTCTCTCCCTGATACAGCATTCGGATGTCTTTATTAAAATCAAAAGTGACATTCACTGTAACTGGAAAATTAACTCTTCTCGTTATCCTAAACCTGTCAGCATTCTTTATCATGGTTCCTGTGCATGGTCCCAAGACTGTCTACCCAGTTCAACCTGAAATAACTCCACAGAAGCTGGAACCCCATCACCAAATCCCCTTTATTTTTACATGTGCATAGTCCTTGACATTGATCTGGCTCCCTCAGAGCCAGCTTACAGAGTGAGCAGAACCTCTGACTCTCTTGATTATATCTGTCAGCCAGGGCTCTCTGATAGGACCAGTTGAACAGCCCCAATCAGGGAACTCATATTCTATGAGATCCACCTGGCGGAGGTCCACTGTGGTTGTCAATGAATCACCGTAATGACTGCAATGACTGTTCCAGCAATGTTACCATTGGAGACTCTGAGCTGTCACCAACTAAAAATGTAATTTCATTTTCCAACTGTGCATTGACAGCAGTCCTGTCTACCTCACCACTGCTGCTCTGTTTTGTTGCGCATCATGTCTGGCACTTAGTATTGGCTGCATTGGGAAATTGCGAAAGTACAAGCCATTGTCTTTGATGTCTCCATTCCCTGGCTACCAACTCTCACCTCCTCCATTGCGACTGTGAGATGGTCTTTTTTGCATGCCCATTTTATTACCTCACTGTAAAGGACGTTTTCAGCTGCATCGGTTCTGGAATTTCCTACAAAAACCTCCACATCTCTTTCTCTTTACAATGCTTCTTAAAGGAAACATCTTTGAGCAAGGTTTGAGTTGCCTGCATTCATATTCTATACTTAGATTTGAAGTTGTGGCCAACAAGGCTTCTTTTTCCCTTTCGCCCTTGTTGATATTAAAAACAAATCTCCACAGAGCCTCTTGCCATTTGGTGTTTTGTGTGTGTTCGTGTTTGGGATTAAGGGGATATAGCTAAAACTCTGGATTACAGTTCAGATTTCAACAGTGTTTGGCAGAAGTGGGTACTGCAGATACTGGAGATTAGAGGCAAGATTAGAATGGTGCTGGAAAAGCACATCAGGAATGTTGAAGGGCACTTGACCGAACCATCGATTTCCCTGCTCCTCGGATGCTGCCTGACCTGCTGTGCTTTTCCAGCACCACTCTAATCTTGACACTAACAGCAGTGTTTGCCATTTGTTTTAAGAATGTGATCCATGCTATAATTAACAGATTATTTTCAGTTAATTAAAGAAGGCTGGTGAATTGATTCTTCTTGATGTTAGCAGAATCAATCGGTCATTTTGGTGACTGTCGGAACACATTTACATGATCGGGGTAACTGGTGGAGTTGTAGGGCTGATTATTACACATTCCTCCTGGCATATCAGCAAAGTGGAATACTCCCAAAATTCTTGCATTAATGCAGCTCCAAAATCATTCAAAAAGCTTGGCATCATCCAGGACAAAGCAGATCGACAGCCCACTTGATTGACAGCCCACTTCAAATTTTCATTTCCTTCACCACTAGTGTCCAGTGACAATTGTGTCTGCCATATACAAGCTGCACTGCAGTAATGCAACAATGATCCTTTGACAGCAATGTTTCAAGCCCATTACCTTCACCAACTAGAAGTACAAGGTAGTAAGACACACCATTTCCTGCAAGCTCCCCTCCAAGTCAAACACCATCCTGACTTGGAAACAAATGCCTAATCCTTCATCACTGCTGGGTCACAATCCTGGGACTCCTTTGTGACAGCATTGTGACAGTACCTACACTACTTACACAGTTCTGGTTCAACACGTGTCTAATGTTTTTCAGTGGCAATTAGAGATGGACAGTGAGTAGTGGCCAAGTAAATGATGCCCACATCCATGAAAGAAGAAAAGGATGTTCAGTCTGTCAAGATGCTAAACACAGAAAGAAGTAACAAGCAGCTTTGCCTGTAATACAGATTGAGGGAGCAATTTGGGGCTAATCACTTATCATCAAAAATACTGCCAATGGCTTTTTGTAATATTTACTTCAACCATAATAAAGGAAAGAAGGTTTCAGTGAAGTTCTATTTGTAACTGTGAAAATTCTGGAGAACATAACCTAATAGTTAATATTGAACAATCCTTCATTGTTTATGTGCACTTAATTGACTTTTGAAAGAAATAAGGCTACTTAATCTTTGGAACCTAGGGTGCTACAGACAAGAAGACGGTGTAACTATGAACTCATTCACTTCAGCAGGGCTTTCCAAAATATTATGTAATCCAGCAGATTGTGATTTTTATTCTTCAGCTATTTATTCACCAAGGGTTTCCACTGGTCAATTTTCAACTTTGCATTTACATGCAGAAGTCAATAAAGAACAAATTCCCTTGGAATTCAATGGCTGAACTGTTGGGCTACAGTGTCTAGTGCACAATAAGCTTTCTGAAAGAGTTTGAAGTGATAGAATACATGTGTCTCACCCCCTTGACGCCTGTTATGGTGAAAACCTCTGGCATTATGGAGGGTAATTATGGAGTCGAATCAATAAATTCTGACCATATAACATTAAGCTGCATCACAGATGTATTGACAAAATTTCAAAGCCACAACGAGGGGGTCTGTAAATCCTGTAAACAAACTCCTGTTCAACAGCCAGCTGATGGATTTTTAATCATAGGAAATCAGATTTGCCGACTCTGTAGATGAATCGACTACTGTGTTTGACAAAGATAAAACAATTCTCTTCCATTCCACTTGGCAGATGGTAATTGGATACATTGTCCAATATTAATGATGATAAAGTGAGGTTTATAAACATGACAGAATCATAATGTACTGGGTGCGTTTGTGTGTGTGGGTATGGGGGTGGGGGTGGAGATGATGGGTAGTTTGGTGGTTGAAGGGTGCTGATAGTGAGGCATTGTGCACATCAGATCCCTGCCCTTCTTTCTGCCACAGTGATACAGTGTTCCACAAGGGAAATCTTGTCAGAATTCACAATTCTGTATGCTTGAGTGTGTATTATTTCAGCTGTCTCAAGCTAATAAAAAACATTTTCTGCAAAAAGAGTATTATTGTGCTTTGAATATTCAACACCATCCAATGGAGGTTACGTGAGGGCAGCCCTGCTAATATATCAATATTTATAGGGAGCCCACTGGGACATTCTGATATTTGTGAGGGGGCCCAATATTTGCAAGTGAGGTGGAGGAGTGGGGAATAGGGGAGGTGGGGGGGGTGGGGGTGGGGGTTAAGGGCTGGGCTCTGGTTAGACTCCCAGGTCAGAGAAAGGAAGATGACAGAATCTTATTTGCCGAAATTGGAAAGGTTTACATAGTTAGTGTTGTTGTTGTGTGGGAACTCATTTGGAGTTTCGAGAAGGGAATGCAGCACAGACATAGAATTGTGAAAGGTGGTACCCGACTGCTTCCTGACACAACCAGAGTGGTGTAGTCATGTTGCTGCAGCGGCTGGTTCACAGTATGAAGCACGCTCAGTGACCTGACTGGGGCTGATCTCAATAGTTCAATTGAAGAGAATACAGAGTCAGTGCACATTGCCCAGAGTGGCTGGTGTGTTGAAGAGGAGTGTGGAACACCAGCACACATCAGCAAATGTCAATGCTAACAGAATAACCACCCTCCAATTGGTTTATAATCACACCAATGGTAAAGGGCGGCTGTTTGCCAGCTCACCAGACAAAATGTGGCAGAAAAGTCTTGCTGCAGAGGGCTCAGATGAAGACAGCAATGGGTCAATGTAAAGGAAGGTGCTGAATGGACCAAGTAGACTCAGATGTTGGCAGTCTGGGCTGGTCTGGCAGGCAGTCTCCTGCATTGTCAGTGATTGGGTGGGAACAGGCTTCAGCTTGACAAAGCAGTTGGCACAGGTTTTGTCCTCTCCAGAGCTTCTCTATGCCATCTCCTGGTTATCCTGCAGAGCCAGAGGCATAGCCGCTGTAGCCTGTGTAGTTCTTGTATCCTTTCAGCTCACGGGACACCTACTTCTGTGACAATGTGGTAACATCCTCTAGTAAATGGAGGAAGTCACCAAAATCACCTCCAAAGACATCTGGAGCAAGTTGAGACACTTTGCGTTAGAAAAAGGTCGCAAAAAGGTATCTTTGCTGCAATCCAGATGTCTGTCCTTTCAATTATATTCCTCTCGGGTCTCCCTCGTGACTTCGCACTTATTTCTTCATTATTAAACAACCCGAGTGTTGACTGGATCAGTGGTGCCCAAACTTGAGATCCTCACATCTCATCAGTCAGTTGTACGATGTGATGTTGGGATTTCATCCAATCAATGGCGTCACTCCAGAGCCTTGAGTCCACCCCAGTTTCTGATATTGGGATGTTGCACTGTGGAAGGTGTCACCCTTGGGAAGAAACAGCTTAAAGCTCACGTCTGCCCTCTCGAGTAAAATATTTTAGCATAGAATCGAATATCTTTTATTGTCAATTCACAGAAAAACAGGGGAGGTTTCTGGGTATCTTTGGTAAGGTTTGTCCCGCAGTCAACAGGACCTGCACAGCTTATCCTCACTGCTGTTTGGATGATGTTCCTCGGAAAGATCTGGCTGCATTTATTCCTGACATTGCATTCATGGCTCTGAAATACAGAGTCTTTGAGGACATGGAAGTCATTTATAAATCCGAAGTTCTTCTTAAGTGCACTTTGATTTGGTGACTTGGAGAGTTGGAAAATGAAACACGTTTTTACAACTTCAGGGGAGCGATGAATGAGTGGAGTTGACTGGAGCTGATCAGGCTCCAAGAATATGGATAAAGGCAGCTTGTTCACCAGACCCTGGGTGTGTCCAGGCCAGCTCAAGGACAGCACCGAATTTCTTTCCACAATATAATCGTTTTCCCTTAAAAAAAAAGACTTAATTTTCAACCTGTAATCAAACCCTGCCTTTCTGACTCCAATTCACTGCCGTTTGGTTTCATGACATTAATTTTAATGAGAGCCAAATAACTTTGAAACCTAAAGAGAAAATGCTGGAAATTTTGACAAAGGGTCAGTCAGACTCGAAACGTCAGCTCTTTTCTCTCCCTACAGATGCTGCCCGACCTGCTGAGATTTTCCAGCATTTTCTCTTTTGGTTACAGATTCCAGCATCCGCAGTAATTTGCTTTTAACTTTGAAACCTACTTTGAGCAAGACATTGTTCCATGTTCTCATTCTGACTTGGGTTTACTTTCTTTGCCTGCAATCCATCATCTGGTTCCCAGTATCACCTACATCAATAGGTAAGAGGTGCTTGAGGAATTATTTGTCACTGGTTGTTATATTCCCTCATTTCCTTTAGTTTACCAAGTCCAACTTAAACTGAAACTCTCTGAATTTGCTTATTTCTCTAGTTTCTCTTTTGCCCCTCATGGCTTCCCTGAGTCCAGGCTTCTGTTGATTAACGGACTTCCTCTCCTGGTCCCCATGGCAACGGATGCTACTGATGGTTTTCTTCCTTGAGGTGTTCTCACTCCTTCAAATCTGTTGCCATCTTTTCTCTCCTCTAAAAGAGGAACAACTCTTGACCCGATCTAATGTTGCAAGCTTTTTGCCCGAGCACTGGTTTCTCTTCTAGTTGTAGCACTATTACCTCCAGTGTCCTTGGCCCTTAGTTCTGAACTATGTGCTGCCCATGACAACACTGCACACAAACATCAAGATGTGTTAGTTTACAAATGTCCTCTGATGACACCTCAACACTATCTCTCTTGACTCCTTCACTGTTACTGAATTATCCAATTGCTTATCCAATATCCAGCACCAGACGAACAGGTATTTCCCCAGACCCAATATTATAGGGAGACGAGTCATTGTCTTTGACCCCAGCTATTATCTATATACCCTCACAACTGCATGGGAATGAGATTAACTTCATGATGTAGCAATTATGTCAGTCACATGATTAAAAGTCAGACAGAGGGAGATAGAGGAAGGAGAGAAGGGAGCCAAAGTTCTAATCTACTATGAAGTTATTGTGTATAGATAAGGTTGTGAATTAAAATCCAAAATGTGTGGTGCTGGAAAAGCACAGCTGGTCAGGCAGCATCCTAGGAGCAGCAGAGTTGATGTTTCGAGCATGAACTCGTCATCCAGCACCACACTTTTTGACTCTGATCTCTAGCATCTGCAGTCCTCACTTTCTCCTTGTAAGTGAAGGCATCTTGCAGTATGGTTCATGGACCCCAGCAACATTATTTCGAGACACTAAACAGAGTGAGACTCTAAACATACAAAATAGTTGCCGACTCCATTGCACTCCAGGGCAAATGTCTGAGACTGAACTAAACTGTGGGATATCTTGGTGTCATACCTGACCCTGAGATGAACTTCCAATCATTTTTCCATACTGAGGTTAAGATCACCTATTTCCCCTCTACAACAGTGCCCCTGCCTCAGGTCTTTCACTGCTGAAATCTTCAATCTAATTCCCTCTGGACTTGACTATTTCACTGCTCTCCTGGTTGGTCTACCCCATTCTCCCAGAGGTACTGCACACCTCTGCTACCAGTGCCCTTCTTTGTATACATTACTGTTCACCTACCACCCTGGTATGCACTGACTTGTTAAGCAACAATTTGACTTTAAGATTCTCATAATTGTTTCACAGTAGTATCCTGGCCTTGCATCCACAGAGTCTTCTTCCAAGTTATTCCATGACATGCCCAATTCTAGCCTCTGAGCAATTCAATGTAAATTTCACCACTGTTGGTGGGGGCTGTGCCTTTAGTTCTCTTGGCCCCAAGCTCCGAACCTTGCTCCCAAAGCTCTCCACCTTCTTGCCTCCCATTCCTCCCTTAAAATTTCCCTCCTTTCCAACCTTCTGTCATCTGACCTTTGTATCTTGCAGTCAAATTTTGCTTCATAATACTGCCATAGCGGGCCTTGGGTTTTTTACAATGTTAAATGCAGGTTGTTGTCATTTTGTGCTCCACATGTTCGCAGTGGAAACAATGCATGAGTTTTCAGCAGAATCAGCTCTATGTGTGTGGTAGGTGGAGCCACTGCCTGAAGTATGCGGTCCGAGCCATTCTCACAGTTGGGCTTTATCAACGCATAGAGTCATGCAGCATGGAAACAGACAGTTCAGTCAAACCAGTCTGCGCTCGGCTCATTTCCCTCCAAACATTTCTCATTCACGTTCTTATCCAAATGCCTTTTAAACGTGATAACTGTACCCGCATCCACTACTTTTTAGACTAGATTAGATTCCCTACAGTGTGGAAACAAGCCCTTCGGCCCAACAAGTCCACACCGACCCTCCGAAGAGCAACCCACACAGACCGTTCCCCTACATTCACCCCTGACTAATGCACCTAACACTATGGGCAATTTAGCATGGCCAATTCACCTGAACTGCACATCTTTGGACTATGGGAGGAAACCGGAGCACCCGGAGGAAACCCACACAGACACGGAGAGAATGTGCAAACTCCTCACAGACAGTTGCCCAAGGTGGGAATTGAACCCGAGTCCCTGGCGCTGTGAGGCAGCAGTGCTAACCACTCATTCCACACATGAACCACTCTCTATGTAAAACAATTGCCCCTCAGCAGTCATCTACCTCACTGTGGCTGTGGGAATCGGCGGGATAAACAACAGCAAATCTCGATTCTTCTACGAAGTCAACTGGGAAGGCAGCCGAGCAGTAGGATAAGGAGGAGAACGGAGGGGAAGAAAACTCCCACGTAGCCAAGGCCAAGGCCAAAGTTATTCCATTTGGCCACATATCTTACTCATAGCTCTCCTTTGTACTAAGTTCCAAGAGGTCAGGAGCACGCCCCCCCCTCCTAAAACCTGGAAACATCAAAGAGATTATGGTTTCATGGAACCGGGCAGCCTTCCAGTTCCTTCTCAGATCGGCCATTCTTTGGTGTACAAGCTTGTTGGCACCCCATTAGACTGTGGGAGGGCCCCCAAGCCTGCAAGAGGATCTCAGCTCGTATCTGGAAACGAGAGCCCCTGACTGATGTTTTCCCCTTGCCTACCCCAGGGACATTGAGACCCATTTGTAACCACCCCCACGATTACCCCTGCTGAGATCGGCTAACTCAACACAGATGAGAGGCAGAGTGGAACGCTGCAAGGTATTCAAACCCTACAAATGTAATAGGACTGAAGGACTTAAAGACTGAAGGAACTGGACGGATGGGTGGAATTAAATCAAAGATATTAAGTCAGAGACAATAAAATGAAGAAGCCAGAAGGGGTTTTAAATTACAGGAGGGCCCTGGAGAGAATGAGGAAGGAAGGAATTCTCTAGTTGAACTGGACAGTATTCAGCAGAGTATGGAGTTTTTATTTTACAAGGACTGAAAACCCGACTTCACTTCCTCTCAATAATCCGTGCATAATTAATGAATCCCTAGACATTCCATCACTACTGACTAATACTCAGTTAATTCTCTGATGTTGCTTTGTGAAATCACTTGAAAAACAATCAGAATGAAATAATTTTCATTACGTTTGGTTTTGATAAGCAATCCCGACACAACCGCATCTCGTGCTCCGTGTACCGTTGGGAAGATCAGGCTGTGTCACGTTTTAGAAATATCTGCGGAATAAGGAGGTGCACTGAGCTGCGGGTCATTTATTGTGAACTTGGGTTCACAAGCAGCGTGATGAGATCAGTGATTTAAGAGTGTATTCAATGTTCCTCAGCCATCACCTGAAGTAGACTCCAGCAGGTCAACCTAGCAGCAGGCTGTACCTCCAGGACAGGAGATGTGGGAGTAAGGATGTACAGAGGTGTATATTTCAGGATAGTGATTACTTGAACATTTGGTTTTGCTTCCTGTCAAATCAACCATGATAAAATGTAACAATTTTTTCCACTCCCTTTCATTTCGTTCTGTGCAAAAGAGGAGCTTCAACCATCACCCAAGGTAGGAGGGTATATGAGTGGACAATTGAAATTGGTGCCTGTGTTGCTCCCAGGTCCTGATCTTCAAGGGGTGGTATAACGAAAGTGTGGCATGGGAATTAACGTATTTTATAAATGACATGCCCCACTCAGAAGTTTTCTGGCTGTGAAGCTGAACTGTGGCTGACAAAGGAGACAAATGAAAGCATACAATCCAACGTGGTGAACTTTCGCTCAATGATTTGCCCCAATGAGAATCTTAATCAAAAAAAACTAAACAGTGGATAGGAGATAATGAAGTTTCAACCATTTGATTCACTTTTGGTGCACTTTTTAAAAAACTCATTACATACCTTGTAGCCCTCCACATTCGACTCATTGTCCAAAGGTGTGACTGCTTCCCAGGAAATCTTGAAATAGGTACCAACCATCGCGGTGTCGATTATTTTTGGAGGTTTACTGGGAGCTGGAAAGTAATTCAATGAAACTCAGATCAGTGGCGCACAAAGGACAAGTTATATTTCAAAGGGATAAGCAACGGCCACAACAGGAGTGCACTTTCTCCAAGATATTTTCAATTACATTTTGAATTAAGAGTACTTTAACATGCCAATATGTGCAACTTAAAAACTGATGGGACAGCAATAGGAATATTTGGAAAATTTTTAACTCTGTTTAGAAAAATCAATATGTGTTCTGTAAAATTTAATCCATTACAACAAATATAAACTACCAGGAGATGGATGCGCTGTAAATTCGGAGGGTGAAAACTAGATTTGTTAGAATTAGACTTTCAGAAAGTTTGACTTGTGCCCATTAGCTGGGAATAACAATTACATTTACCATTCCAAAATGGCAACTGGAATTGCGCACACATGCAGGAGACATTTTGGTTCAGAGTAAACTTTTGCCAGTACATACTGAGCAATTAGACCATGACACTAATTTGTGTTTTATTTTTAATTCATTAACAGGATGGGGGAGAACCTGGATAGGCCAACATTTATTGCCCATCCCCAATTGCCCAGGGGGCAGTTAAGAGTCAGCCACATTGCTGTGGGTCTGGAGTCACATGTAGGCCTGAGCAGGGAAGGATGGCAGATTCCTTCCCTCGAGGACGTCAATGAACCATTTCCATTTTTTCCAACAATTGGCAATGGATTCATGGTCATCATTCAGCTCCTTAATTCCAATTTTTTTGAATTACATTCAAATTCCACCATTGGCCGTGATTCGAACCAGAAAATGAAGTGTTTGATTCAAGCTGATGTGATTCCTGGACAAGTCAGATTCCAGACTGAAATCTGGCTTGACAGATCATATTTTGTTTGTTTTTTTTAAAAATTCAACAAGGTCGTCCTTTATTGAAACAGATGCATATAATGTTGCAGATTTGGTTTTAACATTAAAACACAGGTTGATAATGCTGCGATTGAGCATCAGTAGTGGAGCGAGTGGATGTGGGGCCAATCAAATGGACTGCTTTGTACTGGGTGGTGTACTTGACTGTTGGTTGGATCTGTACCCATCCAGGTAAGTGGGGAGTATTCTAACAATGTCTAACTTGTGCTTTGTAGATGGTGGACAGACTTTGGAAAGTCGGGAAGTGAGTAACTCGCAGAGTACTGCTAACCTCTGACCTCTCTTGCAGTCACGGCATTTATGTGGCAAGTCCAGTTCAGTTTCTGGTCAATAGTAAACCACAGGAGGCTGATAGCATGGTATTCAGTAATAGTATTGGCACTAAAAATCAAGGGGAGAGGTAGTTAGATTCTCTCTTGTTTGAGATGGACATTTCCTGGCACAAATATTGAATTAAACCTGGATATTGTCCAGGTCTTCCTGCACTGGGACATGGACTGCTTCAAAATCTGAGGACTCATGAATGGTACTGAACATTGTGCGATCATCAACGAACATCCCCACTTCTGATCTTATAATGGAGAGAAGGTCATTGATGAATCAGCTGAAGATGGTTCAGCCTAAGACACTACCCTGGGGAACTCCTGCAGCGATATCTTGGAGCTGAAAGGACTGACCTCCAACAACCACAGCCATCTTCCTCTGCGCTAAGTATGACTTCATCCAGTGAAGAGTTTTCCCACGATTCCCACATGACATGGAACTGAATCGAATTGGCTGAAGAATGGCACCTGTGATGCTGAGGACAACTGGAAAATGCTGAGGTAGATCATCCACTCAGATTGCTGCAAATGCTTCAGCCTCATCATTTACATTGATGTACTGGCTTCCCCATCATTGAGGAAAGGGATATTTGTGATTTCTCCTCCTCTAGTGCCATTTCAGAGGGCAGTTAAGGGCCAAGCAGATTGCTGTGGGTCCAGAGTCACATGTGAAGGGCTTTCCCACTGAAACGTCTGGTCCCCTTTCTGTGAGGGCTCCTTGTTGCAAGAGCCACTACCCACTTTAACCTAGAGCAGTTTTCATACTGTTTTCACACTGCAGCACTCTCATATTGCTGTCAGCTGGAATGATGAACAGATCTTGAACACCCAACCTCCTGGCTCACAAGTGAGAAAGCATTTATTCAGCCAAGCTGATACAATAGAAGTGGAGATGATAAACTGTAGAACAACCAACAGCCACATCTTCAGTAAAGATGATGCTAAAATCTCACAGCAATCAAATGATACATACGTGCTTTCCTTGTCGTGATTGCAATTTGTTGACTCGAAGGTCCAACTCCTGCTTTGTTGTAGGCCCTGACTTCTACATAGTAACGTGTGTGGGGTTTAAGATCTCGGATTCTGGCTGTGGTGTTAGTTCCGATTGTTCTTACTCGCTGAGCAGCAGCCTCGGTGTCAATGTCCCTTCGGTACCTGATCTGCAAAACAGAGTAGAAGCGTTTAGTTACCATATATGGTGTTGAAAGCACCATGGTTCAGTCAACTCGAGCAGTAAATGGCCCAACCTTAAAGCAACAGGGCGTGACAGGTTTTGAATTGAGTCTGCTACCTGGGAGGATGCTGCAAGTTACTGGGGATCAGGAGAGGCGTGGGTGTTTTTGGGATGTTGCAATTGGCTTTAGCATCATTGGGTTAAGGCAGCAGTAAAATCAGGCCACTGCAGATTGCATGAAGGGCACGAGGGGGTGAAAAAGAGGATAATCCTCATTTTAGGCCAGATTCAAGATTTGGCTGTTGCATTAGTTGTGGATCACACGGAGCATCAAAGCTTTAGCAGCATTGTGACGTCAGCAGAAATACTGGAAAATATCTGCTGCTCTTGACTCTCCCGCCCTCAGCACGGCTAAACATGCTAGAGGCAACTGGAAAGGAGGAAGCCAGCAATACTTGCCCTTACACCTCTCTTTGATGCAACCCCCCAACTCAAACTGTCACAGCATGGTGGCTCAGTGGTTAGCACTGCTGCCTCACAGCACCAGAATCCCAGGTTTGATTCTAGCCTCAGGCGACTGTCTGTGTGGAGTTTGAACATTCTCCCCGTGTCTGCGGGGGTTTCCTCCAGGTGCTCCGGTTTCCTCCCATAATCCAAAGATGTGCAGGCCAGATGAATTAGCCATGCTAAATTGCCTATAGTGTTAGGTGCATTAGTCGGAGGGAAATGGGTCTGGGTGGGTTACTTTTCAGAGGGTTGGTGTGGACTTGTTGGGCCAAAGGGCCTGTTTCCACACTAAAGGGAATCTAATCTAAAACCTTGAAACTTTTCCTCATGAACCATAATTTAAATCTAAGCCACTGTGCAGGGTACCAACAGGATCATTTCAGCCATATACTTTACAATCCATCCAATATTAACTTCCACTGATCTAACTATTCAGACAAGGTTAAAATGACCCATTAAGAGCACTGGAAACAGGAACATATGCCGCCTCACTAAAACCCACTCTGCAATTTAATACGATCATGTCTGATCCTCAACTTCAACTCTACTTTCCCATCCACATGTCTTATCCCTTGATTTCCTCAGAAAAAAACCATCCATCTATATCAGCCTTAAACATTTTCACTGATGGAGCATTCAAAAACCTCTGGGGCAGGTAGTATTCACATCCCTTTGAGAAAATAAATCTCTTATTGTTGTCCGACTTGGTTATCCCAAGACTCAGTGGCGTCTGGGATCCCCAGTCCAGGGGAAACGGCCTCTCGCCGTCTATCCAGTCAAATTTCTTCAGAATCTCAATGAAACCCGAGAGAATACAGACCTGATTTACTCAACATATATCACAAGACAATGCTCTCATCTCAGAATCCAGGCCAGTAAACATCACCTTCAACGTACTTGTAGCCTACATTAAATATGGAGTTCAAAACTGTACCTGGCTCTTGAGGTGTGGTCTCAAAGCCCTATAAAACTGTAACAAGACTTATTTTTTCTTGTACTCCAGCCTTCTTGCAATAAAGACCAACATCTCATTTACCTTCCTACTCGTGTGCTGTACTTGCAAGTTAACTTTTCATGTATGAGTACATCCAAGTCACTCTGAATATCAACATTTACAAGTCTGACACCTTTTAAAAGATGTTCTGATTTTCTATTTTTGTTGCCAAAATTATTAACCTCACATTTTTCCATCTGGCATCTCAGTGCCCGGTCATTTAGTCTGTTTATATCCGTTTGCAATCTTTTTGCGATATCTTCACTTTGTATTTTCAATGATCTCAGATATTTTATTCTTAACCTCTTTGATTAAGACACTAATACAGATTATAAATCGCTGAGGTTCAAGCACTGATCCTTATAACACTCTTCCAGTTACAGCTTGCTGATTTGAAAATGCCCCATTTATTCTTACTCACTGCTTTCTGTTTGATAACTGATCCCTGTCCATGCTTGTGTACCACTCCAACTCCATAAGCCCTAGTTTTATTAAGATTTTGTGTGGCACCTTATCAAATACCTTTTGCAACCTATCAACAGGTTCATTTTCATCAAACCCACGAAATAAAAAAGACTGATAAATTTGTGAAACATGATTTCATTCTTGTAAAACGAAGTTGGCTTGTCAGATCACACTTTGATTTTCTAAGTACTTTGACAAGACTTCTGTAGTCAGACAGTCAGTATTGTTCCAATCACAGATGTCAGGATAACTTGAATCATGATGGTACACTGGCAACCTTCCAATCTTTACATGAAATCACTGACTCATAGAATCCCTACAGTGCATAGAATCCCTGCAAAGTGGCTGTTCAGCCCATTGGAGCATCCTACCCATTAGATGACCATTGCTCCTTTTCAAAAAAAACGTTTGTGTCTTTTTGAAATTAATAGGCATAAATTAAAATGATGCACACATCTCTCCAAATGCACTATCGACCCCATGACTGATCAGTGCCTCCATTGAGTTCACTAAGCCCATGCCCCAAAGACTTTGAGACATGGCTGCCTGCTTATGACACATGCCTTTGCTTGCCATATAAACAGCTGGCACACTGGCCAGCTGTGAGATTGACATGGCACACTGCCATGCAGCAACATGTCCACTCCCTTAACTGAGGCCTGGACCATCAAGGCAAGCTGTCTGATTGGGTATCTGCACTGATTGGCAAGACATGGCATAGCGGTAGGGAGCAAGCAGTTAGGAGCTACGTGCGTGTGTGAGCACTAAGTGAGCAAGCGAACAGCCCTGAGGTGCAACTTGGTCCAAACCTTCAACTGCGTGCTTGTCCTTGCACACTATGAGCCCTTGCCATTGCCTATCAAACCTTGTTGCCATTGTGCAAATCTGTACTCTGCCACTGTATTGGAGAGCTGCTATGATGGTAGTGAGGGGTTGGCAAATGCAGAATACCAATGTTCGTGGATGAGGAACATTTCTAAGATCAAAAAGAGTGGCGCTGACAAAGCACAGCAGGTCAGGCAGTGTCCGAGGAGCAGGAGAATCAATGTTTCAGATAGAAAGCTGAGTCAAGCTGTGGCAGCAACTCTGAATTGGAACTCACCACTCAGAGTCAAGAATCCTGCAGTGCCACTTGTCAACAGCATAAAAGATGGAGAGAGATTCTGCTGACATTAAGATGGGCCTCGATGGGTTGCTCAGCTGATTTTGCCACAAATCTTGGAATAGTCCTCATTGCTCAGAAGCCTAGAACATTCCACTCAGTTTCATTTCTGAGTTTTGAGAGTGTTATTGGGTTATCTCTAAATTTGTTTATAATCATTTAAATGAGACTTTTAAAACTGAGGTAAATAGCTCAGTGCATTAGAAACAAGGGTAGACAGAAAGAATGAAAAGTAAGCTATAGCCTAGTAACAAGATGTCATAGACAGAAGCAGAAACAAGTTAGTTTAGAAAGATAGAACCATTTAGAAGGTCAATCAGTTTATAGGTTTCTTTGAGAGAAAAAGCAGCTCTTTCAGAGAGCGCAACAACAGCAGTGCAGTTTAACAGTCTTCAAATAGTCATAGCATAAGGAAAGAAATCCTGGGTAACCTAATGTCTGTAAGAGAAATGCTTCACAATCAGAAGGGTCTGGAAGAGGATTTGAGAAACCTGTGTTAAGAAAGAAGTGAGCTATGTGAATAGGAAAGCACGTGGCTCAAAGAAATAATGCTAAGTGAATTTGCTAAAAAGATACCAATTATAGCCACGCTCACGAAGCAAGGAACTTTAAAGTGGAAACAGGGTGACCCTTTGCTGAGTTTGAATATCTGTATGGTTGTTGCTGAGGGTAAAAGGATTGAATCTTTTTCACCAATGCTTGTAAGACTATTTCAACCAAATACTGTATCATTCATGATCTTTCCTTTTGTGAGATAAACTTTGATGTTCTTTTGTGAAGGAGAAACTGGTAACCTCTTGAAAGCATGTTCAGTGATTGATCACCGCAAGAAACAAAGAGCAAAAATAAAGCTTTTGTACGATCAAGCCTTTGGGATCTGACTTGTCCGGTATTACCATCAGCTGGGATTGTAACAGGAGGGATTCAGAGAGAGCTGAACTGAAGTGCACTGACTATAAAAGTTGGGAAGTCATGTTGCAACTGTACAGGACATTGGTTAGGCTACTTTGGAATATAGCATTCAATTCTGGTCTCCCTGCTATAGGAAAGATATTGTTAAACTTGAAAGGGTTCAGAAAAGACTTACAAGGATATTGCCAGGGTTGGAGAGTTTGAGCTATAGGGAGAGGTTGAAAAGACTTGGGCTGTTTTCCCTGAAGCGTCAAAGGCTGAGGGGTGACCTTATAGAGGTTTATAAAAACATGAGGAACATGGATAGGGTGAATAGACAAGGTCCTTTTCCTAGGGCAGGGGAGTCTAAAGCCAGAGGGCATAGGTTTAAAGTGAGAGGGGAAGGATTTAAAAGGGACCTGAGGGGCAACCTTTTCACACAGAGGGTAGTATGTGTACGGAATGAGCAGCCGGAGGAAGTGGTGGAGACTAGTACAATTACAGCATTTAAAAGGCATCTGGATGGGTACATGAATAGGAAGGGTTTAAAGGGATATAGTCTAAATGTTGGGAAATGGGGCTAGATTAATTTAGAATATCTGAGTTGGACCGAAAGGTCCATTTCCATGCTATATAACTCTATGACTGTGGTGAGAAATAGGTGGGTGCGGATTTTAAATAGATTAATGAACCGACTCATATGATAAGACGTTGCATGATGTACTTATTTCTTCCTTTTTATTTTGGAAATTACAAGCTAAAACGACATGTACTTTATAGCTGGATACTCATTCCCGACCACAAAGATACTTCTGTAGCTGTGTTGTGTTTTGCACTGCCCGAGACGGTCTCAAATAAATCTTCTTGTTTTCTTTGAATGTAGACATTAATGATGCAATACTGTGCCTATACACCGAGAATGAATTCACATACATCAAACATTTTGAGGTCTGTTGAGTGTTAAATTAACCTGAAGACACTTAGCACAGGGCTAGATCACATTTTTCATGGAAGGTACTCTTATCACTGTTGCACGCTCTGGATAATTTTTCGTTAGCTCGCAATCCACAGTACAATAGCCTTTCTTCCAAGCTTAGCTAACAGGTCATGACATCACCTCCTCCACGGTCTACCTCTCACTCTCAATCTCTATTTTGACATCTAATGGTCCCAAGTTATGCAGAAAATCACTGTTGTTTTAGGGATGACTGACACAGTATGGGAGCTGCCCTTTTAAAATTTATTTTCCTTTGAGATAAACTTCAAAGGGTGAGGGCTGGAAAAACCAGGTTCCCTCTCTGCTAGTGCTTCTGAGCTATCAAGATAGCATTAGAGAGACAATGAAGAAATGTCCCAGAAGAAGTCATTGTTTAAGGATCAAAGGATGAGTTCAGACAGACTGTTACTGAAGGATTAAGCATTTTAAATCATCCTGCAAACTCGTATTGTTTTTTGTTGATTTTGCTTACACTATTTTTAATTAATCTATCCCATACTTTGTAGCTGTTGGTACATTGGTAGTATGTTTGTCTTCTGCTGTTCCAAGTTCAGGAGATTGTTAAAGAGCTTAAGTAATCTCCAGTCAGAATGAAAGGATATAATAGGTGAGTATTTAGAAATCCATAACATAACCAGGCAAAATCAGCATGGCTTAATGAAGGGCACATCATGCCTAACAAATTTGTGAGAATTACTTGAAAAATTAACAATCAGGACATATAAACAGGTATCAGAGGATGCATTAGATTTGGATTTCCAAAGTACTTCATGATAAACTACTTAGTAAGGAGCCATGGTGTTAGGGGTTGTTTACTAGAATGGAGAACAGATTGGGTAACTGATTGAAGACAGAGAGTTGGGTTCAGGGTGTCATTTTGAGCATGGCATCCTGTAACTAGTGGAGTGCTACCGGGATCAGTGCTGGCCCCCAGTTATATTCAATATATAATGATGACTTAGATGGAGTTACATGAATGGGCAAAAGCTTGGTCGATGGACTATAATATGGGAAAATGTGTGGTTATACACACTGGCAAGAAGATTAAAGGAGCTAAATATCATTTAACTGGAGAAAGATTGCACAAACCTACAGAAGGGTTTGGGAGTCCTCATGTACAAAACACAAAACGCTAGTATAGACAGTCAGCAGGAAATAGGGAATGCACAAGGAATATTCACCTTTATTTGAAAAGAGTTTATAAAGGGAAGTCTTGCGAGACGTATACAAGGCTCTAGTGGGACCACACTTGAAATAGTGTGAACAGTTTTGATCCCCTTCTCGGTGGTAAGCTGTACTTGCATTGGAGGAAGATCACTCGCTTGATCCCAGGTATGGAGGGATTTACTTATAAGGAGCAACTGATTCGGTTGGGCTTGTACTCCATGAAGTTTATAATATTGACAGGAGACTATTTTGAAACATTCAAGATTCTTAAAAGGCTTGATCAAGCAGAAATGGAGATATTGGGAGATCTAGGACCAGAGGGCACAATCTCAGAAATAGGAATCACCTATTGAAGTCAGAAACAAGGAGAATTTCTTCTCTCAGAGAGTAGTGAATCTGAGGAATTCTTTATCACAGAAGGCTATAGAGGCTGGGTCATTAAGTGACATGTGCTTGGCTGAGATAGGCCTATTTTTAATCAGTAGGAGAATCAAGGATATGGGAAAGAAGCCGGAAAGTGGAGGTGAGGATTATCAGATGAGATCAGATCTCATTGAATTGCGTAGCAATCGCAATGGACAGAATGGCTAATTTAGAATCTCAACAGAATCCCGACAGTGTGGAAACAGGCCAGTTGGCCCAACAAGTCCATATCAATCCTCTGAAGAGTATCGTACCCACCCATTACCCCTACCCTAAATGCACCTAGCCTACACATTCCTGAACACTATGGGCAATTTAACACGGCCAATTTTCCTAACCTGCACATCTTTGGACTGTGGGAGGAAACTGGAGCACCCTGAGGAAACCCATGCAGACACAGGAAGAATGTGCAAACTCCACACAGATAGTCACCCAAGGCTGGAATCGAACCCAGGTCCCTGGCGCTGTGAGGCAGCAGTGCTAACCACTGAGCTACTATACCACCCTTTTTCCAAGCAGGATTTCTGCTCATACGCTTGGCGGTCGGCAGTTAAAATGCAGGTAGTGCTTTTGTTCACTTGGAACTGGGCTGAGATTCCTGAAGCTCATTTCCTACGGAAAACCTCAGACAAAGACTTTCTCCCAGATGTTGAAGACCTTAATCTACAGTATCACCTACTTCTCAGTGAAAAAGGTTTCTGTTTGTCTGCTGGCCTGGTGACATGACTCAGTAGGTGGACTTATCGGATATAGAGAATGAGCTCATGATTGAACATCTGAGCAAAATCCTGAATGAATGCCACTTGGCTGCATTCCCAATACAACACAAGGAATTAATTAAAGGTTGTCTTTGCAGCGATAGGACACAGTGGAGGCAACAACCAACATAATTTCACAACAATAGAAGTAACATGCACCATGGATACTGAAGTTTAGCCAGCTTCATCAGATGTGCTTCAAACTGTTTGGAGACAACCAGAGAGGAAAGTACTGACTGCACAAGTGGTTGACTGTCTGTATTCACACTGGCTAATACGCATTGTCAGGGGAAGCTCTTAAGCAGTGGCGATCAGTGGAACAGCAGTCGAGAGGAGTATTATTCCCAGACAAGCGTATTTGGTATCCTGTCAGAAACCAAATCTGCACATCGTGGCCTCAGCGCAATGTAATCCTGGTGTCCATGGTGTTACACCAGCACACTGTTTAATCCGATGGCTGGGTTTAAGCAAATACCTTCTATAATGAACGGCAAGCTCAAGTTTCTTTTCTTTTCGACTATTGAACATAGAACAGTACAGCACAGGAATGGGTGCCGAATGTGACGCCAAATTAAACAAATCCCTCCTGCCTGCCCTTGGTCCATACCCCTCCATTCCTTGCATATTCATGTGCTTATCTCAAAAGCCCTTAAATGCCCTTTTACCTATCTGCCTCCAGCACCACACCCTGAGCGGTGCGTTCCAAACTCCTACCACTTTGTGTAAAAAAACTTGCCCCTTGCATCCCCTTTGAGCTTTCCCCCTCTCATCTTCAGTGCATGCCCCCACGTATTAGACATATCAACTCTGGGAAAAAACGATTGTGACTATCAACCCTATCTATGCACCTCATAATTTTATAGACTTCTAATAAGTGTCCCCTCAGCCTCCACCGCTCCAGAGAAAGCAATCTTGAGTATGTCTCACCTCTCCTTGCAACTCAAACCCTCTAATCCAAGCAGTGAATGCAGAGGTGCAACTTTTACTAAAGCTTGAATAACTTTTGTGCAGCAGAAATGACACTGGTGGGATTAAAGCGATTCTTTACGCCCATTTTTTCTCCCATAGCTTTGGTTTACTCTGGCCCACAATGGTCCACTATATTTTGCAGGCTGCTTTAATACCTGAAATATTCCTCGGATGCTGCCTGAACTGCTGTGCTCTTCCAGCACCACTAATCCAGAATCTGGTTTCCAGCATCTGCAGTCATTGTTTTTACCAGAAATATTACGGTTTAACTTGAGGCACAACACATTACTGCAGTGAACAACAGCCTGTTCTTAATTTCAAATGCTGCTCAAATATTATTAATGAGTTATACTGTCACAGAATAACTTCTTACAATTATCTATAGCATTATCTATAGAATCATTCTTACCAGATTATGACCATGTTCATGCAATGGCTGTTATGGTTTTATTGTATGCACTCACTGTAATATTTCCTGAGGTCTAACGTCCAAATAAGAAAAAGCTGTAAAGACTGAAACTACTTCTTACCATTGCGAACTCCTTCACTAACTGTTATGCATTAGGGAAAATAAAGAGGCCCAGAGATTTGGGGTTACTTTAGTTGGTGTAAATCTCTCCTTGTGATGGTATCACAACCCCTTGGTTGGATTTTCTCCTTTGAACTCGTAGACAAATGAACATTTCTGGACCATTCATGGGAAATTCACCATCAGTCTTGTGAAAACCAGTCTTACAGGCAGTCATTAAAAATTCACTGATTCCATAAAGTAACATGATAAAATATGACTGAATCACTCACCCAAATTTATTTCAACTGGCCTCCCAGCCAAAACTCAGAAACACCAGCTTACCAAAAACAAATCACCACTGATGCCATTTTTTACATAGTTTTTAAAAATAAATCAACTGTTTTTCCCTGTCCTTGCCCAAGAGCAACTTTTACAACGGGTCTGCTCATCTCCTAGCTCTGTTGAGAAATACTTCACAGGGTGAGATGCCTTAGCTGTCAGGTGCAGGAACAAAGTCAGTTTGATTCCAGTTGTCAGCTGAGGAGATGTTAGAGTTCCCCTGATGCTCGGCAAGAAAATTTAGAAAAGAAGAAACAGTTGAGTTCTCGTTCCTGGCCACTCTCTAGAGATTGGACTCTAGAAGCCATCTGCAGGTTTGTGTATTCATCTGGCTGGATAACTAGTAAATTAAATGACAGTGTACATACATGTAGCACCTTTGAGCACGTCAGCTGGACCCAAATTTCTTCACAACCACAGAAGTGCTTGCTTTAAAAAAGAAAGCAATCATTATTTTAATGCAGCAAACGCCAGCCAACCTCCCATAACTAAAGTAAGAATGGTCAGATAATTTGAATAGTGTTAACCAAATGATAAATATTGGCTAAGCTACTAGGAAGACCTTTCTTCTACACCAAGAACAGTACTGTATGGTTTTTTTAAAGGCCCATCTGAGGGGCACAAAAGGTGACTGTCTAATGCCTCACATGAAAGACGCCACTTCCAACACAAGACTGTAAACCTGGATTGTGTGTGCAACTTTAGTATCGAAGTTGGGAGGTCATGTTGCGGCTGTACAGGACCTTGGTTAGGCCATTATTGGAAGACTGCATCAGTTCTGGTCTCCCTGCTATAGGAAGGATGTTGTGAAACTTGAAAGGGTTCAGGGAAGATGTACAAGGATGTTGCCAGGGTTGGAGGGTTTGATATAAAGAGCGGTTGAGTAGGCTGGGGCTATTTTCCCTGGAGCATCACAGGCTGAGGGGTGACCTTATAGAGGTTTACAAAATCACGAGGCGCATGGATAGCGTAAATAGACAGAGTCTTTTCCCTGGGGTGGAGGAGTCTAAAACTACAGCACATAGGTTTAATGTGAGAGGGACCTAAGGGACAACGTTTTCATGCAGAAGGTGGCGTGTGTATGGAATAAGCTACCTGAGGAAGTGGTAGTGGCTGGTATAATTACAACATTTAAAAGGCATCTGAGTGGGTACATGAATAGGAAGGGTTTGGAGGGATCTGGTCAAATGCTGGTAAATGCGACTAGATTTATCTAGGATATCTGGTCAGCATGGACAAGTTAGGCTGAAGGGTCTGTTTCCATGCTGTGCATCTCTATGGCTCTAAGTGTCTTAACTGGGAGTTGAACCCACGGCCCTCTGTACCAGCCAAGCCACAGCAGATCAATGGTAACTGAAGCAGCAGAGGCTCCAAATAAATGACAGGTGTTGGCTAGGTGCCTCCGGTGGCCATCGTGTCATTGTTTAGGCTTCTGCATGAACAGCAGTCGCCTGGAAATGAGGTATATATAGATCCAGAGGCGTTGGTTATCATTGGTCATTGTAAACATGATGCGAGGGATACAGCAAACAACTGCAGGAAGAATGTCTTCTCTCAGCAAAGTTGCCAGCTTGTTGCTTGTGAAACTGATGTGGCTTCCTTGTTGTGATCTTTAGAATGCAAATATTTTTGAGATGCGGCTGTCTTCAGCAGCACTGTGTCAGCCTTCTGGCTCCAGCAAATTCTTAACATAACCAAGATGGTAGAAGTTATCAGTAAAGCAACCGAGAACATTAGCAACATGGGTTGGTCATTCAATCCCTCAGGACTATCTCGTCATGCAACTGGATCACGTCAACTCCCTTTTCCCATCTTTACTTCTTATCCCTTCTCCTTACAAATGTCGGTCAGTCTCGAAGGTTCCTATGACCCAAGCACCTAAACATTCCAGCGAGGGAATGTTAGATTTCTACTCGCCTCTAAGCAAAAGTAAATGCTTCAAGCTTTCTCTCTGAGCTTGAACTGTGATCATGAAGTGTTGCTCCCAATCCCACAAGAGAAAATTGTATCTTTTCACCTACCTCTAACGTACGCCAACTTCACACACACACCAACTGGCAATTTATGAGTTACAAGTTTGGATTGTTTTTATCGGGATGGGACCATTCGCCACAGTATGATTCACCACTGCCCTTTCACCACCGAGAACGCTTAGCCACCACCCACTGGCTACTGAAGACGATTCGCCACCACAAGTAACTCGTATATTTTGAATATAGTGTTTGCGTTGTTTCAGTAACAACTTCTTTTCATTACAGGAGAGTTTTTTAAAAGCTTGTAGTTTTGGAACAGGAATTTTTAGCATGGAGATAGAAATTATTACTAAACGTGGAAATAAGAAGTTTTACAACGATGGTTTTATATCAGTGCTATGAGAGAATGTTTTCCTGAAGTTAGAATTAATCAATGAAATGATATTTATTTTGCCTCATTTTTTATCAATACATAGTATGTAGTTGTATAAATAAAGGGGACTGAAAGTATGAAAGAACAGGTGGGAGGGAAAGCAATCAGTTCATATATATATTTCCGGGGGTGACTAGTCTCCAGAGGTCAAACGACCCCAGTGGAGAAACGCTGGTGGCGAACCGGCAGTGGCTAATCATCGGCAGCGAATCTGCCGTGGCGAATCGTCACCAACCCTGTTTTTATTGTGACACACAAATGGCTAAATTCTGCACGAAATGAGGTTGCCAACAATGTGACCTTAATTAACACCTAAATTGGGTGGACCCCAAAACTAAGCGGAAGACTGACAATTCCGTTAAGCCTTTATCCAAGCTTCCATGACTCATTCTCCACACTCCATTATTCCCTCATTGGCAAGTTATTCTTGCTAACCACCTCCCAGCCAATTAACTTGCCTACCTTTAAATCTCCCAACACAATCGAAATAATCGCATTCAATCTCATCGAGACTTCTTAAACTGGATGACTATTTAGATTACTTACAGTGTGGAAACAGGCCCTTCGGCCCAACAAGTCCACACCGACCCGCCGAAGCGCACCCACCCATACCCATTCCCCTACATTTAACACTATGGACAATTTAGCGTGGCCAATTCACCTAACCTGAACATTTTTGGACTGTGGGAGGAAACCGGAGCACCTGGAGGAAACCCACGCAGACATGGGGAGAATGTGCAAACTCCACACAGACAGTCGCCTGAGGCGGGAATTGAACCCGGGTCTCTGGCGCTGTGAGGCAGCAGTGCTAACCACTGTGCCACCGTGCTGCCCACGGTGGCATGGATGCTTGTGAATCTTTCAACTACTAAGCTTAAGGGTTCATGAGATACTTCCCAGAGCTACATCACGAATATATCTTATCTCCAAAACCTTCCAAGAATCATTTAATGGTCCTTCGTCAGAATATTCTTTTTATCTCGCTTAGTGTGCACCCGTTCCAATTTAACGTGCTCTCATCCATTACAGATGCAGAGTACTATGCAAATACAAAGCATTGTTGTTACTATTGCCTGTCTTTCAATGCAGCAGGCATTGTAGTACTTGTCTGGAATTGTGGCAAAGAACATTTGTAAAGTTGTGGTCCAACTTTTGCCTTCTGTCACTCTAAGCCTTTCACTGTAACAATATACCTAGTCCTTGCTCCCCTAATTCTGAAATTAAGGTTTCAAGAAACTGCAGCATTTAATCAGTAGAAAATGCAACTCCTATTAATTTCCATTGCTAAAACAATGTAATTATTTCTTCTAACAGTCTTCTCAAAGTAATTTCCTGCACATTCCTATGGGAGCCAAGTGCTTAAGTGTATCCCTTTAATATCTGTCCAGCTTCCACATCAAAAGAAATCACCAGAGGCTCTTGAGCCTTTCTATATTCTCAGAAGGAATGGCTCCTTGACTGCTAAATTCATTTCATATTCTTGCATCATCTCTATGATATGTGCTTCTGATTTTACCCATCGGATCCTTCTGGAAAATGTGTTCTTTAAGCAAAACAATGTTCAGGCTGACTGAATTAAAATGATGTAGCACTTTCTCAGTGTATATATGCATATCACAGTCACTGTTTATTTAGTTAAATCCACCATTACAATTATATTATACAATCAAACAACTGAAATAGCAAAACCATTTTTTACAAAATTTGCATAATTTGGCAGCATGCCCTCACACTGCAGCTATAACAGCTGTTTACGATGACCTGCGCAACTTAGGTAAAAGCTTGTGACAGCTGAGATTTTAGATAGTTCAGGCTGTTGGGTAAATTTGTGTAGCTGAGCAGTTCAGCTTGGAAATCTTTCCCTTGCTCAATATGTTCTTGCATCATGACAACTTTTCACGGCACCTTTAACAGAATAAAATGTGTCAAGGCATTTCACCACAGTGTTACGAAGCAAAACGTGACAGTCAGCGACATTAGAGAGCTGTCAGGCAAATCGAGTCAGGGAGTCATAGAGATGCACAGCACGGAGTCAGACCCTTCGGTCTAACCCATACAGATATCCGATCAGATATCCCAATCCAATCTAGTCCCACCTACCAGCACCCGGCCCATAACCCTCCAAACCCCTTCTATTCATATATCCATCCAAATGCCTCTTAAATTTTGCAATTGTACCAGCCTCTACCACTTCCTCTGGCAGCTCATTCCATACACGTACTGCTCTCTGCATGAAAACGTTGCCCTTTAGGTCTCTTTTATATCTTTCCTCTTTCACCCTCTAGTTCTGGACTCCCCAACCCCAGGGAAAAGACTTTGTCTATTTATCCTATCAATGCCCCTCATGATTTTATAAACCTCTATAAAGTCACCCCTCAGTCTCCGACGCTCCAGGGAAAACAGCCCCAGCCTGTTCAACCTCTCCCTATAGCTCAAATCCTCCAACCCTGACAACATCCTTGGAAATCTTTTCTGAACCCTTTCAAGTTTCACAACATCTTTCCAATAGGAAGGAGACCAGAACTGGCACACAATATTCCAACAGTGGCCTAACCAATGTCCTGTACAGCTGCAACTTGACCTCCCAACTCCTGTACTCAATACTCTGACCAATAAACGAAAGCATACCAAACACCTTCTTCACTATCCTATCTATATGCAACTCCACTTTCAAGGAGCTATGAACCTGCACTCCAAGGTCTCTTTGTTCAGCAATCATTAAGTTTATAAGTCCTGCTAAGATTTGCTTTCCAAAAATGCAGCACCTCACATTTATCTGAATTAAACTCCATCTGCCACTTCTCTGCCCATTAGCCCATCTGATCAAGATCCTGTTGTAATCTGAGGTAACCCTCTTCGCTGTCCACTACACCTCCAATTTTGGTATCATCTGCAAACTTACGAACTGTACCTCTTATGGTTAAAAGTTAAATTACCAAGGTAGTCTTTAAGAAGCATTGTTGTAGAATTTTTACAGAATTGTTACAGCGCACAAGGAGGCCATTCGGTCCATTGTACCAAGTCTATTGACTCCTGCCTCTTCCCCTTATTCCTGCATATCATTTCTATCCAAATAATCATCCAATTCCCCCTTGAATGCCTCTACTGAACCTTTCTTCACCACATTTCCAGGTAGTGAAGGAATGATGAGAAAGTTACAACTTAGGATGGTGCGTGACTGGGAAAGGAACTGCAAGCAGTGATGTGCCCATGTGTTTTTTTTTAAAAGGAAAGGGAGAGATACACAGATGCTGATAGGGAGAAACTTCCAGATTGCTGGACCAGAACAACTGAGTGCACAACAACCAAGAGTGGAATTAAAACCAGGATTCCCCAAAATGCCAGAAGTAGATGACAGTGGATATCTTCAAGGGTTGCATGATGAACACAGGGCTGAAATTGGAAGTTTGACACTGGAAAGTTTAAGTGAACTAGGGAATAGTTTTATCTCAAGGCAGAGTTCTGAGGCAGGGTCAGAGAACTTCACATGTTAATTCTCGTTTCTCTCCACAGAAGCTGCCAGACCTGCTGAGTTTCTCCAGCAATTTCTGTTCTTGTTCATTTCAGATGAGGACATGGTCGGGTTTGGATACGGAAGGGATTTGAGAGTGGAGAAGGACAAGGTAGTGATCAGGAATGGTGTCATCTCTGACTGATACGATGGGAGTTGTGAGGCCCCTGGAGATGGTGAGACCAAAGAGCTGACTGTGAACACAGGTTCAGGATTTCACATTTACGGAAAGATCAAGGAGTAATAATCAGACAAATGAGTGCTTTAAGGGTTGAGACAGGGGTTGGAATCATCTTTTGGTGAAGTCTTCTGGTGCAGAGTCTGAGTGAACAGTGCAGCGAGGATATTTCAATGAGAAATTTGTATTGCACTTGGGAAGGTGAGAGAGGATTCTAAAGTAGATGGAAGCTGGTTAAAATACCCAAAAAGAAGACAAAGTGACAAAGGAGTGGGGTCAGTACAAGGTGTGACATCTGCAAAAAACATAATCGACACTGTCACCACGACGGTTGAGATAGGACAAGTGTGGGAAGGTACACGCAGGAGCAAGGCTTGAGTTCTGGGGAATCTCAGCCAGGTTTCTATCAAGCCCGTGACGGCAATACAAACACTAACAGTAAATTAATGGATGGCAAAGACTTCGTTCATAAATGAGCGAAGTGGGAGATGTGGATAGGAACGGTGAGAGCTGATCTGCTGACAGATTCCATAATATCACAGTGCGAGCAAGTGTTTTTGAAAGGAAGGAATTTGTATCGATCACTCCCTTGACAGGAACTCGACATCAACGGATTGATGGAAGCGTGCGATATCTGGATTGTACAAGTGAACGACTCCCATATCATTCAGCAGAACTGCGGGGGTCTCAGTTCTTCTGCCTGCCCAATTGGGAAGAGGTGGGGGAGATTGTAGCAGGTGAAATATCTGAGTTTGTTCAGTGACAGGAGGCAGAATGACTTGAATCATTTATGAGGGCATTACCTCCACCCTCCACCCATCCTGAAGAAGGGCTTATGCCCGAAAGGTCGATTCTCCTGCTCCTCGGATGCTGCCTGGCCTGCAGTGTTTTTCCAGCTCCACATTTTTCAACTCTGAACTCCAGCATCTGCAGTCCTCACTTTCTACCTCCACCCCCCACCTCCCCCCCCGCCCGCCCCCACCCCCCCCACACCCAATGTCCTGCCCTTACCACCTCACAGTAAAGGAAAACCAGATCCATCAGACTGAGTTTGTAGCAAACTCCTAAGAATGGCAGGGAAACTCTGCAGGAATGTGAATAGGTCAGGTGGCTCTTGAGATCTGTGCTTGTATTGAATATGAAAACCTCTCCAGCAATGTGAACAGCTGCTCCCATAGCAACCATAACTGGGCCACAGCATGATCATCCAGAGTTATGAAGAAAAGGCAGTGCGTGTTTTTCTTTGAGGGACCAGAAATAATGAGACAAGAATCAGTGATAGAGAGACAATTCAGAATATGTGAGCACAACAGAGAGAGAGAGAGAGAGAGAGAGAGAGAGAAGAGAAAGAGAGACATAGAATGGAGTAAAAAAGCCAAAAGAGAAATTGAGGCATGAAAATCCGAAAGACAATTTAATATTTATGTCTAAAATGCATGGGCAAAAATACAAGACAGTTTCAGTCTTCCACTCTGGTTCACCCAGTATTCTAACTTCTGTCAGCACGTCAAAGGACTGATATAATAAGGTGCAAATAAGTTTGACATTGTCATTCACCTCAGGGGAGTACATACTTAAAAAGATCGGTGTGGAACTATAAAGGATTGTTAATTCAGCAGTGAAATGCACTCCAAGGTCACATTCATGGATTCAGCCGAATAATTCCTTAGGCATCTGCAATAGGCAGATGTCTTTTCTGGAGAGAAGAGACTTATCTCACTGATGTACTGTATCACGGAACAGTGAGTTACTGGCTGCAGAACAGAGCTCAGGCTCAGCACTATGGTGCTGACACAACGTCTGAGTCTGGTTAATGCATCTGCTCTTCATCTGCAGTATCAGTCTCACTGCCTCAGCACTGTGTACCTTTGAAGGCATCCCCTTGAGACTGAATGGGTTCAGTTCTTTCCGCTCAGTCTCACACCACAGCACTCAATGAACACATGAGTACGCAGATAAGCCAATACACTGTGAACACTGGCTTTTCAAATGACCAGTAATTAAAAGCTGAACTGAAGGACCTTCATGACAAACCATGAACAGATCCAGTCACTCAGAGTTTTTGATGGAAATGCTCTGTTGGCACCAGAACAAAATTGCATTGAAGGTTAGAACAGAACATTTCCCCAAAACACATTGTTTCTCAGCCTGGATTACCTCACGTGGAAATAAAAATGATGGAAAAACAGATTTAAAATTGCTAAAGGAATGATGGCCTGTTCAATGTTAACTGTAACGCTGGCACAGCAAATAGCATAAACCACATTAGATTAGATTAGATTACTTACAGTGTGGAAACAGGCCCTTCGGCCCAACAAGTCCACACTGCCCCGCCGAAGCGCAACCCACCCATACCCCTACATAGAACATAGAACATAGAACAATACAGCACAGAACAGGCCCTTCGGCCCACGATGTTGTGCCGAACTTCTATCCTAGATTAAGCACCCATCCATGTACCTATCCAAATGCCGCTTAAAGGTCGCCAATGAATCTGACTCTACCACTCCCACGGGCAGCGCATTCCATGCCCCCACCACTCTCTGGGTGAAGAACCCACCCCTGACATCTCCCCTATACCTTCCACCCTTCACCTTAAATTTATGTCCCCTTGTAACACTCTGTTGTACCCGGGGAAAAAGTTTCTGACTGTCTACTCTATCTATTCCTCTGATCATCTTATAAACCTCTATCAAGTCACCCCTCATCCTTCGCCGTTCCAACGAGAAAAGGCCGAGAACTCTCAACCTATCCTCGTACGACCTACTCTCCATTCCAGGCAACATCCTGGTAAATCTTCTCTGCACCCTCTCCAAAGCTTCCACATCTTTCCTAAAGTGAGGCGACCAGAACTGCACACAGTACTCCAAATGTGGCCTAACCAAAGTCCTGTACAGCTGCAACATCACCTCACGACTCTTGAATTCAATCCCTCTGCTAATGAACGATAATACTCCATAGGCCTTCTTACAAACTCTATCCACCTGAGTGGCAACCTTCAAAGATCTATGTACATAGACCCCAAGATCCCTCTGTTCCTCCACCTGACCAAGAACCCTACCATTAACCCTGTATTCCGTATTCTTATTTGTTCTTCCAAAATGGACAACTTCACACTTGGCAGGGTTGAACTCCATCTGCCACTCCTCAGCCCAGCTCTGCATCATATCTAAGTCCCTCTGCAGCCGACAACAGCCCTCCTCACTGTCCACAACTCCACCTATCTTTGTATCATCTGCAAATTTACTGACCCACCCTTCGACTCCCTCCTCTAAGTCATTAATAAAAATTACAAACAGCAGAGGACCCAGAACTGATCCCTGCGGAACTCCACTTGTAACTGGACTCCATGCTGAATATTTACCATCTACCACCACTCTCTGACTTCGACCGGTTAGCCAGTTTACTATCCAATTGGCCAAATTTCCCTCTATCCCATGCCTCCTGACTTTCCGCATAAGCCTACCATGGGGAACCTTATCAAATGCCTTACTAAAATCCATGTACACTACATCCACTGCTCTACCCTCATCCACATGCTTGGTCACCTCCTCGAAGAATTCAATAAGACTTGTAAGGCAAGACCTACCCTTCACAAATCCGTGCTGGCTGTCCCTAATCAAGCAGTGTCTTTCCAGATACTCATAAATCCTATCCCTCAGTACCCTTTCCATTACTTTGCCTACCACAGAAGTAAGACTAACTGGCCTGTAATTCCCGGGGTTATCCCTATTCCCTTTTTTGAACAGGGGCACAACATTCGCTACTCTCCAGTCCCCTGGTACCACCCCCGTTGCCAGTGAAGACGAGAAGATCATTGCCAACGGTACTGCAATTTCCTCTCTTGCTTCCCACATAATCCTAGGATATATCCCGTCAGGCCCGGGGGACTTGTCTATCCTCAAGTTGTTCAAAATGTCCAACACATCTTCCTTCCTAACAGATATCTCTTCTAGCTTATCAGTCCGTTTCACACTCTCCTCTTCAACAATACAGTCCCTCTCGTTCGTAAATACTGAAGAGAAGTATTTGTTCAAGACCTCTCCTATCTCTTCCGACTCAATACACAGTCTCCCACCACTGTCCTTGATCGGACCTACCCTCGTTCTCGTCATTCTCAGGTTTCTCACATACGCATAGAATGCCTTGGGGTTATCCTTGATCCTATCCGCCAGGGATTTTTCATGCCCTCTCTTAGCTCTCCTAATCCCTTTCTTCAGGTCCCTTCTGGCTATCCTGTATCCCTCCACTGCTCTGTCTGAACCTTGTTTCCTCAACCTTATGTAAGCCTCCTTCTTCCTCTTTACTAGACATTCAACCTCCCTCGTCAACCAAGGCTCCCTCACACGACCATTTCTTTCCTGCCTGATCGGTACATACATATCAAGGACACGTTGTATCTACCCCTACCTAACACAACGGGCAATTTAGCATGGCCAATTCACCTGACCTGCACATCTTTGGACTGTGGGAGGAAACCGGAGCACCCGGAGAAAGCCCACGCAGACACGAGGAGAACGTGCAAACTCCACACAGTCAGTCGCCTGAGGCGGGAATTGAACCCGGGTCTCTGGTGCTGTGAGGCAGCAGTGCTAACCACTGTGCCACCTTTTTGAGATCAAAAATGCACAGACAACCCAGAAATGCTCAGACTTGTCTCTCTTCACTCCATCTTTCCATTAATTGGCTTCCTCTGTCACCCTCCCTTCCCCCTACCCTGAGGTGAACATCTTTTTATATGTTTAAACTGAAGTTTTCTGCACTGATTAAAAGTGACTCATATTTCAAAATGGAAATGCACTCAAGTTCAAATCAAATCACTGTAACGACGAGCCCATTAATGATCTAAAATGATGTAAAGACATGGAAGAGGAGGCTGAGGAATTACTTAATTGAGGTGTGTAAAATTATGAGGGGTTGAGATAGAGTAAATAGGAATGACCTACTTTAACTAAGCAGAAGGGCCAAAGAGCAGGAGTTACATATTTAAAGTAATTGGCAGAAACATGAGGGAGCAGATGCGGAAACAGATCTTTTGTATGGAGGTTGGGAGGCAACTAGAACTTACTTACCTCCTGAAGCAAAAATACTCAACATTTTTTAAAAAGTTCTTTGATATCCATTTAAACGCGATATCCATATTGTCCGTGATGTCTCGGATCGTATCTTTGGGGTCCTGAAGGGAGAGGGCGACCAGCCTCAAGTCGTTGTCCATGTAGGTACCAACGACATAGGTCGAAAGAGGGACAGGGATGTAAAGCAGGATTTCAGGGAGCTTGGGTGGAAGCTGAGAGCTAGAACAAACAAAGTTGTTATCCCTGGTTTGTTATCGTGCCACATGATAGCGAGGCAAGGAATAGGGAGAGATGTCAGCTGAACACGTGGCTGCAAGGGATGGTGCAGGAGGGAGGGTTTCAGGTTCTTGGATAATTGGGGCTCATTCTGGGGAAGGTGGGACCTGTACAAACAGGACGGGTCTTCACGTGAACCAGGAAGGTACTAATATCCTGGGTGGGAAATTTGCTGGCGCTATTCGGGTGGGTTTAAACTAGCTCAACAGGGGGTTGAGAACTGGAGGTGTTGTAGTGCACAGGAGGATGAGAGTAGGAAGGACAGGGACAGGATTTCAGGGTCACAGAAATGTGCTGGCAGACAGCAAAGTGGTTTGAAGTGTGTCTATTTCAATGCCAGAAGTATCCGAAATAAGGTAGGTGAGCTTGCAGCACGGATAGGTACCTGGGATTTCGATATAGTGGCCATTTTGGTGACATGGATAGACCAGGATGAGGAATGGATGTTGCAGGTTACAGGGTTTAGATATTTCATTATGAACAGGCAAGGCAGTAAAAGAGGGGAAGGTGTGGCTTTTTTAGTCAAGGATAGTATAACAGTAGCTGAGAGAACTTTTGATGAAGACTCATTTACTGAGGTAGTGTGGGCTGAGGTTAGAAACAGGAGAGGAGAGATCACACTGCTTGGAGTTTTTTATAGGCCTCCACAGAGTTCCAGGGAGGTGGAAGAGAGGATTAGCAAAATTATCCTAGGTAGAAGTGAAAGGAACAGGGTGGTCATTATGGGGGACTTTAACTTCCCCAACATTGACTAGAAATGCTATAACTCTAGTACGTCGGATGGATCAGTTTTTGTCAAATGTGTACAGGGGGGGTTTCCTGACACAGTATGTCGAAGGGCCGACAAGAGGGGAGGCCACATTGGATCTGGTGCTTGGTAATGAACCAGGCCAGGTGTTTGAGTTAGTTGTAGGTGAGCACTTTGGAGAGACTGACCATAATTCCGTTACGTTTAGTTTAGCGATGGAAAGGGATAGGTACATGCCACAGGTCAAGAGTTATCGATGGGGCAAGGGCAATTATAATGCAATTAGGCAGGAATTAGGATGCATAGAATGGGGGTAGCAAAATGTAGGGGATGCAGACAATGGAAATGTGGAGCTGGTTTAAGGAACCGATAGGTATGTCCCTGTCAGGCAGGGAGGAAGTGATAAGGGAAGGGAACCGTGGTTTACTACAGAAATCGCATCTCTTGTTACGAAGAATGAGGAGACTTATGTGTTGATGAGGTAAGATGGTTCTGATGAGGCAATGGAGAGTTACAGATCAACTAGAAAGGATTTAAAGGGAGAGTTAAGAAGAGCAAGGAGAGAGCACAAGCAGTCTTTAGCAAATAGAATAAAGGAGAACCCTAAAGCTTTCTATAGGTATGGGAGGTATAAAAGGATGATTAGGGGAGGAATAGGGCCAGTCAAAGACAGAAGTGGGAAGTAGAGTGTGGACCCTGTGGAGATGGGAGAGGTGGGATTTCTGGGATTTCTCATCGGTTTCACTCAGGAAAAGGAGAATCTTGTAGAGGAGAAGAATGAGGTACGAGATATTAGATGAGAAAGGATTGAGGTTAATTATGAACAGATGTTATCAATTCTAGAAGGCGTGAAAGTAGATAAGTCCCCTGGCTCAGATGGGATTTATCCGAGGATTCTCTGGGAAGCTAGGGAAGAAATAGTAGAGCCTTTGGCTTTGATATTTGAGTCATCATTGTCTACAGGTTTGGCACCAGAGGACTGGAGGATTGCAAATATTGTGCCCTTGTTCAAGAAGGGCAGTAGAGATGACCCAGGTAATTATAGACCAGTGAGCCTTACTTCTGTTGTAGGAAAGGTTTTAGAAAGGATTATAAGAGACAAGATTTATAATCATCTAGCAAGCAACAATTTGATCTCAGATAGTCAACATGGTTTCGTCAAGGGCAGGTCATGTCTCACAAACCTCATTGAGTTTTTTGAGAAGGTGACCAAGCATGTAGATGAGGGTAGGGCTGTTGACATGATATACATGGACTTCAGTAAAGCCTTTGATAAGGTTCCACATGGTAGGCTGTTGGAGAAAATGCAGAGACATGGAATTGCGGGTGATTTAGCAGTTTGGATTAGAAACTAGCTTTCTGAAAGAAGGCAGCAAGTGCTGGTTGATGGAAAATATTTAGCCTGGTGGTGTGCCACAAGGATCTGTTTTGGACCACTGCTGTTTGTCATTTTTATAAATGACTTAGACGCAGGCATAGGTGGATGGATAAGTAAATTTGCCGACGATACTGAAGTCGGTGGAGTAGTGGACAGTGTGGAAGAATGTTACAGGTTGCAGGGGGACTTGGATAAACTGCAGAATTGGGCTGAGAGGTGACAAATGGAGTTCAATGCAGCTAAATGTGAGGTGATGCACTTTGGGAAGAATAACAGGCAGAGTTCTGGGTCGATGGAAAGATTCTTGGTGGTGTGGATGCGCAGAGGGATCTTGGTGTACATGTACATAGATCCCTGAAAGTTGCCACCCAGGTGGATAGTGCTGTTAAGAAGGCATATGGTGTGTTAGGTTTCATTCATAGAGGAAATGAGTTCCGGAGCCACAATATCATGCTGCAATTATACAAAACGCTGGTGCAGCCACACTTAAGAATATTGTGTACAGTTCTGGTCCCCATATTTCGGGAAGGATATGGGAGCATTGGAAAAGGTACAGAGGAGTTTTACCAGGATGTTGGCAGGTCTGGAGGGAAGGTCTTAAGAGGAAAGGCTGAGAGACTTGAATCTGTTCTCATTGGCAAGAAGAAGGCTAAGAGGGGATTTGATAGAGACATACAAGATGACCAGAGGATTAGATAGGGTAGACAATGAAAGTCTTTTTCCTAGGATGGTGATGTCAGCGTGTACAAGGGGGCATAACTACAAATGGAGGGGTGATAGGTTTAAGATGTCAGAGGCAGAGAGTGGTAAGGGAGTGGAATGCCCTACCTGCTAATGTAGTCAACTTAGCCACATTAGAGAGATTTAAACAATCCTTAGATAAGCACATGAATGATTTTGGGACAGTATAGGGGGACAAGTTGAGGTCGGCGTAACATCAAGGGCCAAAGGGCCTGTTCTGCGTTGTATTATTCTATGTTCTATGTTCTAAACGTCATGGCCTGCAGGATTATTGACCAAATGCAGGAATGTGGCATTAATGCCAGGCAGCTCTTCACTGACCAGCACGGACATTGTGGACTAAATGGCCTCCCTCTGTGTTACAGACAGTCCACGATTCTATGAGCTTATGGGTATAGGACAATTTCTCACACAAGGTAAGTTTCTAATTAAGGCAAGGAATAGACAGTGTGTGAACTTGAATAGCGTCAGGCACTTTTACTGACACACCCTGGTATTTGTGGTGTATTTTCTACTGACCTACCATTTTAAATTAAAAATGCACATGTACATATATAAATGTACATATACACACACAGTATTCACATATATGCACACAGACATGCACAGTACACTCACATAGATATACACATACTATAGGAAATAATGTCACCACAGGAAATGACATCACCAACCCTAGGAAACTCAAACATATAAATAGAAAGTGGGCTACACCACCAGCACTTCATTCAGCTGCTCACTGAAGACGTTACCTACTATGGTGATGAAACGTCCTCTGTTTTTTTACTCCCCAAGCCTGGGGAAAAGACCTTGTCTACTTACTCTATCCATGCCTGTGGAATGAACTGGAGAAGGAAGATGCAGGTAGAGTGACCATATTTAAAGGACATTTGGACAGGTACACGAATAGGAAAGGTTCACAGGGATATTGGCTAAATACTGGGACTAATGTAATTTGGGAAACTTGGCCATCATTGACTAGCTGGATCAAAGGGTCTGTTTCCATGCTGTGTGATTGTGCCTTGTAGGTGGTGGACAGGGTTTCGGGAGTCAGGAGGTGAATTACTTGTTGCAGAACTCCTTGCCTTTGACCTGCTCTTGTAGCCACTGTGTTAATATGGCTAGTCCAATTTGGTTTCTGGTCAATGGTCACCCTTAGGATGTTGATGCTGGGAGATTCAATCATGGTGAAGACACTGAATGTCAAAGGGTAACTGTTAAAATTTTCTCTTATTGGAGATGGTCGTTTATGTGGCTAGTCCAGCTGAGTTTCTGGTCAATGATAACCCCCAGGATGCTCATCGTGGGGGATTTAGTGATGATAATGCCATTAAATGTCAAGGGGCAGTGGTTAGATCGCCTCTTATTGGCGATGGTCACTGCCTGGCATTTGTGTGGTGCTATTGTTACTTGTTACTTGTCATTTCTCAGCCCAAGTCTGGATATTGTCCAAGTCTTACTGCATTAATTTAGACATGGACTACTTCATTGTCTGAGGTGTTGTGAATTATGCTGAACAGTGTGCAATCATTCATGAACATCCCACTTTTGATGTTATGCTGGAGAGAAGGTCATTGATGAAACAGCTAAAGATATTTGGGCCTATGGCACGACTCTGAGGAATTCCTGCAGAGATGTCTGGGACTTGAGATGATTGACTTGCAACAAACGCAACCATCTTCCCACGTGCCAGGTGTGATTCCAACCAACAGAGATTTCCTACTGATTCCCATTGACCTGATTAAGGTCTACAAAATCATGAGTGGTATAGGCAGGGTGGATAGCAAGAAGCGTTTTCCAGAGTAGGGGATTCAATTACTAGGGGTCACAAGTTCAAGGTGAGAGGGGAAATGTTTAAAGGAGATTTGCGTGGAAGGTTCTTTACACAGATGGTAGTGGGTGCCTGGAATGTGTTGCCAGCGGAGGTGGTAGAGGCGGGCAAATAGCGTCATTTAAGATGTATCTAGACAGATACATGAATGGGCAGGGAGCAGAGGGATACAGATCCTTGGAAAATAGACAGCAGGTTTAGATAGAGGATCAGGATTGGCATAGGCTTGGAGAGCTGAAGGGTCTGTTCCTATGCTGTAATTTTCTTTGTGTTTTTTTTTCAGTCTTGCTCCAATTGCACAGGTTTTGGTGAGACCACGTCTGGAATGCTGTGGGAGTTTTACACTCTCTCTGATGAAGGAGATATTAGACTTGCAGGTGATGCAATGAAGGTGCACAGATGGATTCTTGGGATGAAATGGTGAATTCCGCGGGCTTGCACTCTTCAGGATTGAAAAGAGTGATGATATCTTAAAAATGCGTAAAATTGTGAAGGGAATTGATAGGGTAGGTGTTGAAAGGATATTTCCCTTACCTGAAAATCTAGAATTAGGTGGCTTGGACTCAGCAATTGATCAATTAAGACCAATATGAAGCTGAAATTCTGCAGAGGATATGAAGCATGGAATTTCCGAATCCAGATATAAGGGTATTCTGAGACACTTGGTGCAATTGAAATCAAGACATGTAACTTTTGCTTTGTGCAGCTGGCATCCTCAGTCTTACCCCTCTTGCCACTGTTACATGTGTACCTTGCCTCAATGTTATGATTCTGCCTGATTTGTAGACTGCTTTGAGTTTGTAGGCTGCACACATAAATATGCATGGCAGATACCACCTATCTTTTCTCAAACTTAAATAAAGACATGAACAAACTTCATATGACTAACCAGACATTAATCGATATCCTTCTTTGCTTTAAGTTCAAATTTTCCAAGTCAAGTCAAAGTCAACCGATCAAAGGAATAAAGGAGTCCTCCTGTTATATATTATAGTAAAACCAACCATTAATAGTTCTTAATTTCTCCATTCTTTTAAAACAAATTCCACATGAAGAAACAATTAAAAGCAAACCAAAGAAAAATGTTGTAATGCATATCTTTAAAACACAATATGCCAATGTTCTCATCATAACACAACCCATCCCTCTTTGAGGTCATCTCATGTACTCTTAGGGTAAGCATTTCACTCCAGGCTGACAACTTGAGATTCCTCTCAACCCACTTTATTTTTGTCTGTCTCAACATTTCTTTCGCACAAGCAAGGTCAATTCTCAACTTTTCCCTCAGACATCTTTTTGACAAATGAACAATGTCCTATAGAAAATCATTATCCACTTTCCATTCTATCTTTCGCAGACTGCCCATTTGTAAGATTTCCTTCAGAATATTAGACAAATTTGGAAGGAAGGCAAGAGGGGGTGCATAACATTCAAATGGAGAAAGACTGCAGAAAGAAGGATCTGTAAGTCCTTGTACAAAAACAAGAAGTTTCTGAGGGGACTTGACTGGGTAGAGGCAGAAAGTTTGTTTCCTGTTGTGGATTTGAGGATTATCAGATCAGCCGTGATCTCAGTGAATGGTGGAGCAGACTTGAAGGGCTGGAAGTGTTGAGAGCATGGTGCTGGAAAAGCACAGCAGGTCAGGCAGCATCCGAGGAGCAGGAGAATTGACGTTTCAGGCCGGAGCCCTTCATCAGGCTGCTTGAGCTGCTGTGCTTTTCCAACAACACACTCTTGCCTCTGATGTCCAGCAATTGCAGACCTCACTTTCTCCTCCTCCTTGAAGGCCTGGAAGGTCTACTTCAGATTATAGGTCTTATGGTCAACACACCCTCTTATCCACTGCTTCCAATAGCACCAGTGTTTCAGCAGCTGAGGTGTTTTTAATTCCTTCTTTTATTTTCTGGTTTATCAGGGCCAATAAATCTGTGTCCTGTATGATTTCAAAAACCTTGCTATTCTGTTCTGGCATAACAATATTTACAGTTGCATCCAAAACACCTGTTGACCATTCCTCGGGTATTTGTAGGATTCATTCTTCTGTTGCAGTTCAACTCCCGTAACTGCCAAATTTGCATCTGTCATCACTTCTTGTGATTGAGATTCTTTTTTCATATTGACACTTGCATATTGCTTGCTTCCACATTTGGCTGGGCTGGAAACCCTGCTGCTACTGAATCCTCCATTTCTTGTGTTAACTACTCACTCTCCCATTTTTGCCATAAAGGCCACTGGGAATCAAAGCTTCTGTTTTGGACACTGTAGCACAACCCACCAACTTAAAGGCAAGCCATGAATTAGAAACTTCAAATAGAATTTTTGCAACCTTGCATGTCGTATGATCAGTTCCACTTCTCAATTTATCATGCTTGAATTGTACTTAATTGGCTGTCTTTCTTATAGATTTTGTCCATTGATAGAGCTGTAGAGTCATACAGCATGGAAGCAGATCCTTTGGTCCAACCAGTCCCCACCAAACATAATCCCAAACTAAACTAGCCCCACCTGCCTGCTCCTGGTCCATATCCCTTCAAACCTTTCCTTTTCATGTACTTATTCAAATTTCTTTTAAACATTGTAATTGTGCCCACATTCACCACTTCCACAGGAAGTTCATTCCACACACGTACTCCCCTCTGTGCAGAAAATATGCCCCTCATGTCTTTTTTTAAAATCTCTCTCCTCCCACCTTAAAAATATGCCCCTAGTCTTGAAATCCCAACTACCTTTAACGTTATCTGTACCCCTCATTATTTTATAAGCTTCTATGAGGCCGCCTCTCAAATCTCCCACGCTCCGGTGAAAAATGTCCCACCTTTCTTTATAACTCAAACCTTCCATACCCAGCAGCACTTTTGTTATAAAAATTTTCAAACATTCCTCAGTATCCAATTGTTGAGCCTCTAGATCTGTGAATCCTGTACACCTGATCGTGCTTCTAAGTTGAAAATGACAGTCCCAAGGCCTGTCATGCTTTTTTAACTGGTCATGATGTAATCCCTGCCCACACATCCACTTCATTTTTTCCATTGGCCATAAGGTCCAGCTTCACAAAACATCGGTAGATCTGATACTCTCTATTCAGCTTTCTCCAAAGTAACACCAATTGCAATCTTCTCTCTGAAAGGTTGCCAACCGTCAGCTCTGCAGGACCATTCTTTGCAACCACTGTTAACAGAGCCCAAACTAATTGAAATCAAGGCACATGTATCTTTGTCTGACCTTTTCTGTCCTTTGATTTTGTGGTTTGCTGAAAGAGCTTTAATTTAGACTTCCTCAGTCTTAGCAACAGGTGGTATGTGAACCTGGGCCTCCTGCCCCGGAGGTGGGGATGCTACTGTACTGAGAGAGACCTGGGTGCTCTCTGTATAAGTGATCAAACACTGGATAGCCATCACGTGCTTCTTCTTAACCTTAGGAATACTAACATTGTGATTAACCAGACAATAACACAGGATAATTCTATCAGTGAGTGCATTCAAGGCTGAGATTCCAGGGGAGTACGGAGAAATGGAGGTCAGACTGAAAGAGGAACGAAGAGTGAGAATCAGACATAAGGCTCAAATGGTCATGTGACATAATCTTGCTCCAGTTCTTGCATTCTTCTAGTTTGGTCCAAAATTGGAGGAAGGCTTTTTAGAAATGAAATCAGCAAGCACTTTTCCCCACACTAGGTGTTTGAAATCTTGAAGTTTTCCGAAAGGTTTGTAGATGCTGGATTCGTTGAAATGTTCAAGATGGAGATCAACAGATTTTTATTAATTTAGGACACCCAACAGTATCAAGGAAAAGCAGGGAAATAAAGCTGAGGTACAGACCAGTTCTTATACAAGTGAATGGCAAGGAGCTCAATAGGACTGACTGTCCCAGTGCTATGGGCTACAGTCTAGGTGAGGGTCTGGGCTATGAAGATACTGAGTCTTGGTTACGTTCTGCCTCAGACTCCTGGCTTAGCGTAGAAACAGTATGTTAGCACAAAAAGTGACTTTCACTCTGATTTTATACCAGGATTAAGTCCATGCAATAATTAATATTGATCCTCAAGGTCTTACAAAATGAACGTGCCCGATTGCATGCTGGAAATAGATCTGAAGGTGACATTGAGGTAATTTGAAGGGTTCTTTATCATCACCCAGACTTACGTAATCCATCAATCAAAATAAGCACAACCACAAATTGACGCAGCACATGTCAATGTCAGGCCACAGGGAGCTGTTATTGTGTGAGGAGACAGTTGTGGGGAAGCTGGCTGGCAGTGCGCCATTATCTTGTAAACAAGGTTGCCTCTTGACTTTGCAGGGGAACAGTCAAACTGTCTATGAAAGACTACTTTTGCTTACTTCGAAAGATAAATAAACATGCAAAACTCCCATCTGCAAATTTGTCCTTCCAATGACATACTGCTTATATTCTTGCAAAGGACAGTTTGGCGTGACAATTACAGACAGATGAAACTTAAAGTACGCTTTCAAAATTCACAAACCACACAGGCAACTTGCTAATTCATAGACAGAACTTAAAGCTGCAGTTACAATGCTCTCTTACTCTCTGACTAGCGGCTCCAGAGTAGAAAACATAGCTGGGAGCACCACAGTAAAACTGAGTCACAATCTGCATATCTGAGAGAGCTTTGTCCGTCTTTATTGACACACAAGCTGATATCTTGCAGCATTGGTGTCCTTCAGACCCAGGCTGAGACATTGATTCATTCATGAATCATTCGTTCATCCAATGAATCATTTTTGAAAAATGTATGTTCTATGGCGCTTTGCACAATCTCAGGATGTTCACTTTATAACCAGTTAAGTCAGTACAAAGTTGCAAGTGTGAAGTACACAGGAAATGAAGCTGTTAATTTGAGCATAGCAAATTTTCACAAACAACAAGGTAGTTATCAGATATCTGTTTTAGCAATGTTAACTGAAACAGATTAGATTCAAAATAATGAAGTATCAAAGGCACAGGAGTGTTATCCAACATTAGATGCTGAGTCACATACAGACACATTTAAAAAAGTGACCAAACACCTTACCAGGCTGCATTGTGAGGGAACAATGTGAGTTCAAGAGGCAGAGAGTTGGAGGGAGGCAATTCAAGTGGATTGAAACTCAGCAGTTGAAGGCAGAGCAGTCGATGGTGGAGTTGCTAGAATCAGGAATGCTTAGAGGAGAGTTTTGGAGGACTCTAGGTATCTCAAATAGTGTAGAGCTGGAGGAGATTACAGACAGAGAGGGAGGTGAGGCCATGAAAGGCTAAATCAATGTGTGCAGGGTTGGGTCTTGGTGCTAGTTAGGAAATGAGAAGGAAATTTGGATGATCTCTTGTTACATAAGATCGGGTATGGGAGTCCATTGGAGCAGTCAAAGTGATGAATCATAGAGGCATGGGTTAGGGTTTCAACAGCACATGAGCTGAGACAGGGTCAATGTTATGGAGGTGTTTTGAGTAATGGCATGAACGTGTGGTTGGAAGCTCATGTTGGGGTCAAATCGATACCAAGAGCTCAAACAGTCTGGTTTGGTCTCAGACTGATGGAGGGAGAGTTCAATGTTAGTGTCAAAAACAGTGGCTTCACACTTCCTAATATTTAAATGAAGAATATGTTTCCTCATCCAGGTCTGCGTGTCAGACAGTCTGATAATTTCGCAACAGTTTAGGAGCTGATCGAGGTACTGGTGAGGCAGAGGTGAGTGTAAACGAACACTGGGCTTTCAGTGGCTTTGTTTGATGGAGATGAGACAGAAGAGGATAGATCCCTGGGGAGCAAGTGGTTCTCTGACTTTTATCACATAGATGAGAATAGAACCAGCTCAGTGCTGTTTCACCCAACTGTAAAGCAATGGACAGGTATTGGTGCGGAGGTTGAAAAGGATGATGAGTGATTGGGACAAAGGTAAGCTGTCACCTGTGACTTTGATAAGAGCTGTCCGGTACTGTGGCAAGAACAGTAACCTGATTGGAGGAATTTCAACATGGAGTTCTGCGAAGAATGGGTATAAGTTTGGAAGGCAATAACACATTGCTGGAGAGGAAAGAGAGATAAGCTCCATGCCCCAAAGAGAGGGGGGAATCACAGACACAGGAGTCATGTCTGTGGCCCCAAAGAATCATCTGGAAGGTTACTGCTTGGCCCCTATGATTCCACATTGTTTACCCAAGTATCACTGACAAATGAGATATGCTGTCAAAGTCTTTCATCTTGCATGCTTCAGGACAGAATTGCAAGAATGCCAAATCTGCAATTTAGTCAACTTATCTGGTTCATAAAAAGATTTATTCAAAAGCTTGGCAGTTTACTGTCCTTTTGTGAATTCTTGATGGTAATCTCTCAAGTCTCAATCAGAGTCTACTTGCCAACCAATTTGTTGCCTCTTCTCATGCAGTAAATTGTTGTTCCTTTTAAGATTTGACTTTCTTGTGATTCTGCACTGATCAGTGCAGTACAAAAGGCTTCAACAGCATGTGTAGTAGGGAGATTAGTAAGTTCACCTACTGTTCCAAATGAAACACTCTAAGTTTGAACTAAACTGTACAACTATATAATTTCTTGCCAACATCACATTGGAATACAAATGGTATACCTTTCACACATTTTAAAGATAAACTACAACAAAATAATACTCACATCGAAAATATGTTGCATTATACATTGAAAGGTTCGCTTTATAGATTAAAGTCATTTGCTTGGTTGGGTTTTAATATAGTGTGTGATAATGGAACAAATGCTACTTGCTGAAGTGTAACAAAACATCTGAGCTGCTGTGAACTGTGGATTATAACAAAATGATGGTTCACATTTGAGTTGCTCTCTGGAACATGTTTCATCTGCTCTTTGTATCTTTGAAGCGGTGGAAATTGAGAATCATGCTGCATAGTAAAGTCTTCAAAACTGTGATCTCCTGAATTCCCCCAGGCTTCCCTTACACAGCCAGACGGTCTTCAGACTTCAACATACTCCTTTCATTACTCCTGGCTGATTTACTTTCTCTGCTCTTTGCAAACGCAGACTAAGTAAGCAGATGTGTATCCACTTTAGGAGTCGCTGCCTGGATGATGATTCCGACCTCTACCATCTTGAAGATGTGCTGAGGGGAGAAAACTGGCCATGACCTCGGGAGTGTGTGCTGGGATTTGTGTTCTGGGACCATGCAGAGCTCCAGACACAGCTCAGTCCCAAGGAATTCTCAAGGACACTGAGGCTTCCAGTGAACAATTACCTGGAACTTACCGAAAAACTCCCCATCCCTAAATTAGAATTGAAGAGTTACCTACAACTCACTTGGATAAAGATTGGCCAGGAAACCTTAACAGGATTCAAACTTGTCCAATTGACTGCCTCTCATTATCCGCCATCCCACCAGCAACAGCCCAAAAAAGCTCACTCTTTCCACTCCCCATGAATAAGACCCACCCTCCGCAAGGTTAGACAGGGTTTATTTTCAATGCAAGTAGCCTGGTGAACAAGGCAGGTGAGGTGAGCATACACATTAACACATGGCAGTATATCAGCATTGCTGTCAGTGAGGCATGGGTGAGGGGGGGCTGCTCAACACTGCAGAACTCAGGGGCTTCAGGTGAGGCAGAGAACGAGGGGGAAAAAGGAAGGGGTGTCAATATTTTGATCGGGGAACCAAGTAGAGCAGTAAGGAAGGATGACAGCTTCGAAGGCTCCTCAAATAAAGCTATACGGGTTGAACTTACAAATGCAAAAAGGAGCCATCACATTACTGGGGGTCTACTACAGGCCCCCAGACACAGCCAGAAAGAAATAAAGGAGTAGATATGTCAGCAAATTTCAGAAAAATGGAAAATTAACACAGGAGTGCTGGTGGAAGGATTTTAACATCTGCACATTAACTGGGGTAGTCACTGGGTGAAAGGTTTAGGAGGTGCAGAATTCTTAAAATGCATCCAGGAGAGCTGATTGAGTCAGTGCATAGAATGCTCAATGAGAGAGAGAGAGAGGTGATGGTCCTGGAGTTAATTTCAGGTCATGAAACGGGCAAGCAATTATATTATCAATGGCGGAGCATTGAGCAGACAATGATCATAGCTCTGTTAGATTCAAGACAAATGGAACAAGAATGGGCCTGAGAAATCCAAGTTCTAAACTGGGGGGGGAAGCCAATATGATTAAGATCAGATAAGAATTGGCCAGACTTGACAGGGAGCAGATACTTTTACCTCTGCATTCATCTGGCACCTTTCCTACAAAGTTGGGTGGAGTCAATCCACTGTCAGAAAAATGCAGATGGTTGGGCAAATGGTACTTTTGAATATTCAGATTAGTTCCCTGCCTGTGTGTGGCAGGAAGCCTGTCGAAAATCTTGTCACCATTAGTGACATTACCTGGCAAGGGAGCATGGTTGGGGAGCTCATCCTCATTGGCCATGATCCCTCCTGAAGCAGTCCAGCAAACCTCTGTCGAATGGCTCCATTAGCCTCAGCTGTTAAGTTGCTGAGGACAAAATGGAAGCATTTTTCTGCAGACTGAAGTGATTCACGACCTCCCAGCCCAACTGTTCATTTTGTGTTGCTGTGGCGTGTGTGGACCATGCATATATCGTTTATGGGCGAATGCACCCCACTTTGTAGTTATTTGAAAAATATTTTGTTCAGGCTTCAGGTGAGGCAGAGAACGAGGGGAAGAAGGAAGGGGTGTTAATATTTTGATTAGGGAGCCAATTAGAGCAGTAAGGAGGGATGACAGCTTCGAAGGCTCCTCAAATAAAGCTATATGGATTGAATTTACAAATGAAAAAAGGAGCTATCACATTGCTGGAAGTCTACTATGGCTTAGAAAGGGTGCACGCTGGGAAATTGTTTCTGTCAGGTGGGGATACTAGGACGTGTGGGCACAGCCTTAGAATTAGAGGGGTCAATTTAGAATGGAAATTAGGAGACATTTCTTCAGCCAGAGCATGGTGGGCCTGTGGAATTCATTGCTAGGAGTGCAGTGGAGATCGGGACGTTAAATGTCTTCAAGGCAGAGATGGATAAATTCTTAATCTTGCAAGGAATTAAGGGATACGGGGAGAGTTCTGTTAAGTGGAGTTGAAATACCCATCAGCCATGATTGAATGGTGGGGTGGACTCGATGGGCCGAATGACCTTACTTCCACTCCTATTTCTTATGGTCTTGCTAGATGCCCCTAGACACAGCCAGAAAGAAATAAAGGAGTAGATATGCCAGCAAATTTCAGAAAAGCAGAAAATTAATAGGGGAGTGCTGGTGGAGGGATTTCAACATCCGCAACATTAACTGGGGTAGTCACTGGGTGAAAGGCTTAGGAGGTGCTTTTGGTTGCACTTTAGTGCCACGCTCCTGACCTTTGGACACCTGGTGCGGAGGGGTGCGGGCACATCGGAATGATCTCCTCATGGGTCTGCTCCTTGGCTGGGTCTGGCTGGCTATAAACAGGTCTAGGCGGGAGGCCATGGAGGGGGTAGTCTCTATCGACTGCTGTCCTCTTCCGTGATTATGTTCGACTATGGGTGTCCTTGGATAGGGAGCACGCGGTGTCCACAAATACACTCAATGCATTTGGGGAGACATGGGCACCATTGGAAATACAATGTTTTATTTCCCCTCTCCAACTCCATTTTGATTTAATCACCTTCCCCTCTCCTCACCTTTGACAGTTTACACTGAGCTTCACAGGCTCTGCCTGTAAATTATTCAACTGGAAATTTAGATGATTTCCCACTGGTGGTAAATAGATAAAATAAAATACAGATGATTTGGTAATGGGAAAAAATGTTCAGTTGTGTAAAAGAATACTGCTGGATATAAAAATGAAAATGGATGTATTTTAATTGACAGTCTCTTGTGATGCAGTGCAGTGGTAATGCTCCTCAATCTGAGTCAGGAGGCCCAGGTTCAAAGCCTACCTGCTCCACAGATGTCTAATGACATCTCTGAACAGGCTGATTCGGAAATATCCTGAATATCATTTAAATCAGGGTGAGCTAAAAGGCATGGAGATCAAAAAGGTGGGCTTGAGAGAGCTAGATAGAGAGAGAGAGAGAGAGGCAAACACAAAGGAATATGTAACCAAGAAATAAACAAATAGAGTTTGATATTTGCGAGGATAGTTTTGAAAGTCATATTTGCTGTCAGATGCAGGATGCCTCCTCCACACATTGTGAGGCAGACCATGCCCTCTCATCACCGCAAACTTACTTCAGGTATTCACCTTCATGCCAAACTTGCATTCCACACCCAGCTTCTGCCAAATCTCAGCATCCTCCTCCACAATGCTAGCAGGCCATTAGACCTCTCCTTCAATGCTGCATAATCCTTCTCCCTCTGTCAGTATTGAGCAGACACCCCACTGCTGCGAGGCAGCCCTGGACCACTCTCAGAGCTCGTTCGAACCAAAAGCCACTCCCTGTTCAGGTAAAGCCACGTAAGTATTGTTCACCATCAGTTACTTGTGGCGGCACAGTGGCTCACAGTACCAGGGACCTGGGTTTGATTCCAGTCTCAGGTGACTGTCTGTGTGGAGTTTGCGCATTCTCCCCGTGTCTGCGTGGGTTCCTCCAGATGCTCCTTTCCTCCCACAGCCCAAAGATGTGCAGGTTAGGGTGAATTGGCCATGCTAAATTGCCCATAGTGTGAGGTGCATTAGTCAGAGGGAAATGGGTGTGGGTGGGTTACTCTTCGGAGGGTCAGTGTGCGCTTGTTGGGCTGAAGGGCCTGTTTCCACACTGTAGGGAATCTAATTTAAAAACAACCTGGTCAGTCTGATGTACATCTTGCTGAGCTTTTTAAAGTGATATAGAAAACCAATTCATGGCTGAATAAATAAATTCACCGAATCACAATCAGAAAAAAAAGGACAGTTCATTGGAATTGATACTTGAAACCCTGCTAAAAAATCCCAGAATATCATGCATGCATCATTAACTTATGCCGCCTTGATAGATCAACAAACCAGACATTGTTCTGTCTCAAATGACATAACATGAGCAGATCATGTGAGGTACCATGAATTGGTAGCATTTAGTAGAATTCAGAAGTACAGCAGAAAGACTAGATTTAAGACTAAGATGAAGGTCGCAGAATCCTCTGACAAGGTGGGGTTTCAGGTGGACTTCAGTCGTACCAGATCTCAGGCTCCTTTGCCGTCCAGATCAGAAATTCAATGTTGATGGGGAAAATGCACCATGGGTGGTCTTACTGTCTAATGCTTTGTGTACTGCTTTACCAGGAGGTGGAGCTGGTGGATGCCAACACCCACTCAAACGTCTTGCCAGTTGTGGATTATGTGCATCCTCACAGGAAGATCACTTGCCTAACGCACCACGGCCAACACAAGGCATGCAGTATCAGTTTCCGAATGGTCATCGACAACACAGCAGTTAAATGCCACGAGGAAAGTGGCAATAATAATTCATTTAAAGGGAGAAACAGAAGAATAATTGATCCTGATTCCTTCTTCATTACTCCCAGCAGCAAGACGTGTTTCTGAAAATCTTTGTCCCTGGGAAGATGGTCCAATTGTACCTAACAAGAGATGTTAAATATAGCAAAGGATTGGTTAGCTCTGTCAATCGCTTGCTGCTTATGCTGTTTGGAACACAAATTCACTTGTTTGGAAGCTTAAGTAAGTTGACACCTCATTTTTATGTATGGTCCAGGTATGCCCTCCTGCACTCTCCATTGAACCAGGGTTAATCCCCTGCCTTGTCAGTATTGGTTAAGTGGGAGATATGCTAAGCCACGAGGTTACAGATTGTGCTGGAGTACAATTCTGTTGCTGCTGATGGTCCACAGTGTTTCAGGGATGCTCAGTCTTGAGTAACGAGATCTTTTTGAAGTCTATCCCATTTGGCACAGTGATAGTGCCACACAATACGATGGAGGTTATTCTCAATGTGAAGGCAGGATTGCCTCTCTACAAGGACTGTGCAGTGGTCGCTTTTACTGACACTGTCATGGACAGATGTGTCTGCAACTGGCAGATGAGTGAGAATGTTTGTTTCTGGTTGTAGCTTTGCTCCCATCCAGTTGAGGAGCTTTGCTCTTTAGGACCTGACCAGCTCAATCAGTGGTGCTGCTGCCAAATCACTGTTGGTGATGAATATTGAGGTACCCCATCCAGAATACATATCGCCAGCTTGCCACCCTCAGTGATTCCTCAAAGTGATATTCAACATGGGGAAAAAGAGTGACTCATCAACTGAGGGAAATGCAGTAGGGTGTTTGTTGGCAGGAAGATTTCCTTGCTCTTGTTTGACCTGATGCCATGAGACTTCATGAGGTCCAGACCAATGTTGAGGACTTCCATGTCAGCATGCTCCTAACTGTATATCCCTGTGACCCTGCCATCTCTGCTGGGACAGGACATACCCACGGATAGCAATAGTGTGTCTGAGGCATTGTGTTTTAGGACAAATTCCATGAGTAAAGTTATTGTTGGACTAGTCTGTGAGAGGGCACTCACAATTTTGGCAGATATTCATCAGGAGGACTTGGCAAGGTTGACAGGGTTGTCTTTGCTATTGTCATTTCCGGTGCCTTAGTCAATGCCAGATTGTTTATTTGGCTTCATTCCTTCTTTGAGACTTGGGGATACTTTTGATAATTGAATGGTTTGCTCGGCCATTTCGGAAGGCTGCTAAGAGTCAAATGTATTGCTGTGGGTCTGGAGTCACACATGAGGCAAGCCATGACAGTTTTCTTCATTAAAGGAGATTAGTGAACGAGAGGTTTTTATAACAATCGTCAATATTTTCATGGTCATCATTAGACTTTAAAGACCAACAGCTATTTAATTCAAACCCGTGCTCGAGATCATTAGCTAGATTACAGTGACACCACTACACCACCGCCTCACCAACCCTCCCCACATGCACCTACTTCAGTGCCACTTGCATGCCTTGGTCAGGTTTGCTGGTGCTAGTCAGTGCAGCTATCTCACTTGGTGAGGTTTGCTGGCCCATCTTCACAACTTACATGGTTAGCATTTAACGACAACAAGCCAGACTGCATATGACTAAGATGTCTCCTGAGCTGATCGACATGGAAAGGTTTCATCTTTAATGCTGTCAGCTTTTGCACAAAGAACCACTTTGGTTATGAAGGAACCAAGTTGCTTTATATGACTGTACTTCCCAGAACTTGGAGAAAATGGCTACCCCTCAAGGTATACACCTCTTCACAGGGTTAGTGAAAAAAAATGTGCATCCCATTTTTGGCTATCACAACGATACCCATGAACAGAGTTCCAGCAGGCTGGACTGTTCATGGATATTCATTGCCTGCTATATTTTAATTCACTCTAACCCAGAATTACCTACCATCATTGCTGCAGAGGCATCTTTCACAGGGAGGAACGTTTCAGATACAGACAAATAGAAAGTGCAGACCATTTTACCATGCATTCTGTGCAGTGACAAAGACAGAATAATGCCAATCCTATCGCAGGATATGGAGTGATACAGAAAGAAACATTAGTTGCTACGTGGATTGTAAAGGATTGGTCTCCAATTCAAGATAGCGGCAACCCATTCTTACTGACACTCTTAGATTCGAAGGAGTTAACAGAAACAAGAACAATGATTCAGATGGAGAACGATAAGGATTTATACAAAAACAGAATGTGTTCCAGGAAATCAGCAGGGTAATCAGATGCTTTGTCCCATATTATTATTCGCTGAAGAGGTGGAAACCTTTACATCAGTTTCAGCCACAACACCATCAGCAACAACTTAGTGGGTGAATAAAAATAAAGCAAAATATTCTGCTTGGTGCCCAGGTCTTTCAAAGTCATTGGAAGATGTAGATTCAGAGAATCCCTACAGTGTGGAAGCAGGCCATTTGGCCCATTGTGTCTACACTGACCCTCTGAAGGACATCCCACCCAGACCCACCCCTCTACCCTATCCCTGCAACCCTGCATTTCCATGGCTAAGCCACCTAATCTATACATTTATGAAGATTATGGGTAATTTAGCATGGCCAATCCACCTCACCCGCACATATTTGGACTGTGGGAGGAAACCGGAGCACCCGGAGAAAATCCACGCAGACATGGGGAGAATGTGCAGACTCCACACAGAGAGTCAGCCGAGCAAGGAATCAAAGTCAGTTGCTGAGGTAGCAGTGCTAACCACTGAGCCACTGTACAGCTCAATATAATATCAAATTATGTTAGCTCCAGTACTTATCATCAAGAGACAAGACTGAGAACTCAGCTCCCTCTTCTCGTACATACACTCAAGCTACATCCACAAGCTTATGACTTAAAATCAATGACAGCTAAGAAAGGACTAGATGATCCAGTCAAATGTGAAACAACGACAATGTCACAAAGCATTAAACCGACCAGGCCTCCAACCAGACTGCCATCAACATCACTGAATTACATTTTCTCCATTTCCTTTCCATGGTTATTTCACAAGAGTTCTTAGCGGACTGATTACTTCTCCCACAGAATAGTTTCAAGTCAGCATGAGGTAGAAATGCTTCAAAACTGCCATCCAGTTTCCTGGATACTTTTATACCAGACAGAACAGAATTGCAATAAAATGGAAATTCTACAGTTAATGCAGCTACATAATTAACTGGCAACTGGCTTGTGACTGATGAGGACAAGGTCATTTCCTCAGCCCCTCTCTGCAGTTATGTTCTTTGCTAGCAAGCTTCATTTACACTAAGTGTACTTTTCAACTTATTTGGAAAGGTTGTGCCATTTCAACTCTTAATCACACTTTAAAGGTTAAATAGCACCATTGGTTTGTTCCTAGGCATGGGAATGTTCTCATAAAGTCTCCTGGAATCAGGTCTGCCTCATTTGGGTGCTGTCATTTATAATGCTGGCACAAGGAAGATATTCAAGTCAACTCCAGTCAGATCCGATGCAAGCCTCCTTTGATATTATCGATACAGGAAAATAATACAACAATTCTTTTTATTCAACACAATCCTCTTTCTATGATACCTGTTATCGCTATTATTTTATCAACGCACAATTAATACTCATCTTGCCATTATTGTTGTACAAACACAGGAAACTGAGCAAGATGCCAGGAACCTGCACTCAGATTCTCAGTGATGCTAAAGTGAAGCGGCTCCCAAGAGGGACAAGGAAAGTAATCAGATTTCTCTCACACCCCGTGCCTCTACTCTTCTCTTTCTCTCCCTCCCATTTTTAAAATGCGACTGAATTCATCTAACACAACTCTGACGCCTGGATCAGTGCAGAATCGGGCTTCCAGTAGATCAGACCAGCAGGCAGCAACCTGAGAGTAGATTGCCAGTAGAGGGGAGTTGGGCCAGGCAGCAAGTATTCATTCTGTGATGTTCTGGTACTCGGAGAAATCACACCCTCGATTCCATGTAACTCCACCTCATCATAGACTACATGAGCTTGTAGTTTGTGCTTGAGGTAAGTGGTCTGTCACATTCTTATTTAAGAACGTAAAGGTAAGATGATAAAGGCTAGGAGCAGGTCCCTCGAGTGTACTCCACCATTCAGTACGATCATGGCTGACCATATTGCCACCTCGACTCCACTCTCACTCCATTACACTTCAACTCGTTACTAATTCAAAGTCTTTCACTCTCCTCCTTAAACTTACTCAACGTCCCAGCATCCACCACACTCTGGCGTAGTGAATTCCACCACCCTTTGGATAGAAGTAATTTCTTCTCATCTCTGTTTTAAATCTGCTACCCTTTATCCGAAAACGATGACCGGAAATCAGAGGGGGTTCTGATTTCAAGTCCACCCCCTCAGTAGAGTCTTTGGGCCTTGTGGTATTATCGCTGTTAATCCAGAGACACAGGTAATGTCCTGGAACCCGGGTTTGAATCCTGCCATTGCAGATGGTGGAATTTGAATTTGATGAAGGACCTGATAATCATGAAGCTTTTTGTTGATTGATAGGAAAAACCCACCTGGTTTACTGATGTCCTTTTGGGAAGGAAACTGCTATCCTCATCTGGTCTGGTCTACACGTGACTCCAGACCCACAGCAATGTGGTTAACTCCTGACTGCCTTCTGGGCAATTAGGAATGGGCAGTAAACCCCGGCCTGGCCAGTGACGCCTTCATCCCATGAGTGAATAAAGAAAAGGTTCCACTGCACTAAAGGACAAAACTCAACGCCAACACTCCAGTGCCGTAATGATTTGGGGCTGCTGCTTTGGAAGTTCTATCTTGCAGATGAGATGCAAAACCAAAACCAAAACATTTCACGATAATATTTCAAAGAAGGGTGGGAATGTTCTACTGGCTGTCCTAGCTAACATTTATCCCAAAATCAACATCACAGAATACATTACAAGTTACGAAACAGCTACTGATGAACCTAACGGACCCTGTACCAACAACCAGCAAAACAAATGTCATTTACAAAATACCCTGCAAGGACAGCAACAAACACTACATCGGACAGACAGGCAGAAAAATAGCCAACAGGATACACGTGCACCAAGTAGCCACCAAAACACATGACCCACTATCACGAGTATCCTTACACACAGACGAAGAAGGACATCACTTTGACTGGGACAACACGTCCATCCTAGGACAGGTTAAACAGAGACATACACGGGAATTCCTAGAGGCCTGGCATTCAGACCAGAACTCCATCAATAAGCACGTTGATTTGGACCCCATTTACCAACCTCTGAGAAAAGAACTGGGAATAATATCACCCACCTCACAGACCAAGACACATCAACAGAAAGTGGGACAGAACACCAGCACTTCACCGGACACTCACTGATGATGTTACCAAGCATGGTGACAAAACTTCTGAGAAAAAAACCCACCAGCTCAGCGAGCAAACTTACAGCGTGAAAAGGACAAAACTGAGGTGCGAGGTGAATACTCTTTTTTGCTATCAAACCTTCAGCATACAGTCCACCCTTCCCTTGATTGCCAGCGAGCCTGTTATGTTAAAAGTCTGCCTGCTATGCTTGTTTGCTGATCATCCAGCCTGACATCCCGAGCTGCCTGTATAGCCAGGGCAGTCTTGCATAAGATGTGACTGCTGCTCTCTCTTGACACCCCCAACAATCAGTCTTACTCCTGCAGCAGTGGACAGCTATTTTCTCATGGCTCTGAGCAGCCACCATTTCAACAGTCCCCTCCAAAGGTTGCACTCACTGCAAAGAGATTACCAGCTGACTTCACGTGTAAAATATTTACAGGGCAAGTCATCTGAGTGAGCAGCAAATAACCCAGTTTTATTCCAGTCAAGTATTATAGTAAACTGCCAGCTGGGATTTCATGAAGTAGCATAGTCAACCAATTTTTGCTCTGGTTTTATGGAGAGGGTGTTCCCATTACAGGTGATAGAGTGCCACCAATAAAAATGATCATCGAGATCCAACTGCATATGTGCAGATTCACTTGGAACACAATGTTGCTATGCATGTATCTGCACTTGCCTGAAAAGATGTGAAATTTTCATCTTAAGTACAGGGATACACATCATTCTTGTCGGTCTGAAGTGTTCATATAAAAACCTCATCTTTTCCTTTCCCAATCTTTCCTGCATAACTTCTGGAAACATTAATCTGACAAATCTTCTGCTGTCAGAGCGAGCTCTGCTGCTGCTAAAAATAAACTGCTCATTCCTTCTTAGGCGTTAAGTCCAACATTGGAGGATTTGTTGGAAAGGAAGTTGAGGATCCAGCGTTTTTTTTCTGCCCATTTACCAACATTTAGACCATGCGTTTCTGCGCATGTGCATTTGTTGCTCCACCTAGTGGTGGTTTTGCTCATAAATGCAATCTTAGCTTTCTGCAAACAGTTAATAGTCACAGAGTCACAGGTTCATAAAGCACGGAAGCAGATTCAACCAATCCATGCCAAACATAATCCCAAACTCACCTGCCTGCTCTTGGCCTATATCCCTCCAAAATGAGCGGATAAGTTTGTTTTTGTGATATTTGAAGGATAAGTATTGGTCAGGACACTAGGCCAATCACTTGTTTTGCTTTGATGTGTATGAGCATTCATTTTAGAGTGAAGACAACACGCTGACACTGCAGATTCCTTCAGTTCTCTCCACCTTAAATGTCCTTCTCAACCTTTTCTTTTGCTAATTCTCTTGATTGGAACTGGAACCAACTGAGTTCAAGCAATGAAACACAGCAGATAGCTGAGACACATTCCCCTGAAGCACTTCTGCATCCAGAAAAATTGAAGTGCTCAGTTTGTTGAGAAGGGCATTACCAAATGGCCTAATGCACCAGCAGTGTGAAATGCAGTGTACAGTACACTGGCTCAGTAATGCCATCAATGTTGCCTTTTGTATATCCATTCAGCTGCGAAAGACTCTTTCTCTGCCATCAGAGGGAAAACCCGGTTCACAGTAGAAAAGAATATATGCAATATGATGCCCCAAAAATGAGTTGAAGATCCATGTGCTATCTGTGTATTCCATAAACAAACTTCATTCTCCTTTTAATGTGAAGCGAATGAAACAATAGATTTACTGGCTTTGAGTATAGCCTCTTATCATTTATTGTCAACTGCTTCTGATTTAAATCAGGGAATAAGCTGGATGATTCCACTTGATCTCTTGGCTCCTTAATTAAGTGGACTGATCAATAACTAGTTTTCTGCCCCTGGTGGCCAACCATCATTACCTACAGGAAAGTCAGTGGCTACTGCTTCAGGACAGACTTGGTCAGGCACTCAGAAGCCAGTGTTTCGGGACACATTGGTCCTTCTGGAACACCACCCCAACAACCATGCAGCTCTTCAGGACTGCAAAAGTAAAACAGAGAAAGTGGCCGAAAAATAAAAAGCGAGAGAGCGTAAGAAATAAAACATTCCTGGATTTTCCTGATCTGAGAAAGCCTGTTCCTGAGCTGACAGAAGATGTCAAGGAGAATAGAGTCAGGAACGCTGACTACAAGGTTAATGTCTACACTGTGCTGCCAGTATTACTAAATCAGGCATGCAAGCTCCTGTTCGGAAAACAAAACAGTCACATGTCTGCCTGCTCTGTGTAGAACACCATGGATCACTGGTCCCAACGCATAAATTTAATAATGCTCTTACACAACATACTATGTGGATGAAATCGTTACCTGCTGAATTTTCTAAAAATTCTTCCTTACGTTATGGGTGTTGTCGCATGCCCAACATTTATTGTCCATCCCTGTTCAGGAGGGAGTTCCGAGATTTTTACCCAGCAATGATATGTACAGAATGGTGTGTGACTTGGAGGAGAATTAGGAGGTAGTGGTGTTTTCATGTGCTTGCTTTGATTTGTCCTGCTGCACAGTGACAAATATGTGTTTGAAATGCACTTTTTATTGGGAAATGCTTAGATTATTAGAACCTAATTCTTGGAACTCAAGAAAGCGCCATACCGCTCAGTGTGTTTGCAGAAACTCACAATTGATTTATGAAGAGGAAGTTCTTCAAGATGTTTCACACAAGTATGTTGGGCCAAATGAGCTCCTCCTTGGACAAGTGCAGGGCAATTTTGAAAACAGGCCCAATTTGGAAGTAGCTGAGAGGGTCAACAAGGATAAAAGCTATTGATCTTCCAATCATGGATTTCCAAAAAGGCATCTCATGATGTGGCCCAGAGCAGGCTTGCCAATAAAGCTGAATCTCATGGAGCACAGATATATCGTTGGCGGAGTGACAGGAGTAGAGAGCAGTGAAGAACAGTTTTCCTTTGGTCTGGAGGAAGGAATAAACTGGGGTTCCCAGATGTCAGAATGAGCACCGCTCCTTTTTTTCAACAGATATTGTTGGCCAAGATTCAGGTATGGAGAGCACAATTTCAAACCATGCAGATTGCACAGAGCATTGAAGTATTGTGGACAATGAGGAGGGTCGACATCAAGAGGACATTATGACCCATTGTATTTTAAAAAATTATTTTGTCTTCAAATTATATCTCCTTTGTATTTGCTAATGCAACCCTTAGCTTTTAGTTAACTTTGAGAGAAATAATAAATATAGAAAGCACAATTTCCAGTAAGGTAGATTGAATTGCAATAGTGGTGAATATACAGGTTCTCCACTTAGTCATGTACTTGATCAGCCGAGCTGTTGTGACAATATAAATTGGTTTTGTTGGATATACTGGATATATACACACACGCATGTGTGCACACACAGACACACACACAGAAGGTGGCTGAGACACTTGGCCATGTGTGAATGGTTTCTTTCTGCCTTGTCAAGATTCAGAAATCATAACCATTGCTGCCATCCAGCTGAGATAGGTTTTACAGAGAAGATAATATGACTACATTGGTGTGACCCTGGATAACTACATTGGTGTGATCCTGGATGACTACATAGGGGTGAACGTCACTGCTGAAGATCCATCCAAATATTTGTTTGTACATGTCTTTGATGGACACATACTTTCTTGTCACCACCACGCTTAACCCAGCCAATTGAGGAACAAAGTGCAGGACCATAGTGAAACATATCAACAAAACAAAGCTATAAACAAACAAAGAGAAGCCTAATCAGATATTAAGTGACGGAAGACAACAGGGAGAAGGATAGATTGACAGGAGCAAGAATTCCATAAGGTTATGAGAAAGATGATATGCCAATTTCAACAGAATATGTTTTGAGAACTCAAGAAAAACAAATTGGGTGAGTTCAGTGGAGCACAGACTGGAGCTGAACATCAACAAAACCATGAGAAATTAAGAATGTCTCCAATATTAAGACAGATCTGAGGTCAGGTTCGATCATCTTTCAGAGAACAATCTGTCCTTGTCTCCATTCCAGGAATATGTGGGAATTGTCAGTAAGTACCCTGACATACAGAGATGAGTAAAGGAAAAATGATCAAAAGACAATGTAGTCTGCCATTTGTCATGCTGGTGGTCGTATGATAGAATGGGAGCATTATTCAGGTCTTAGATGAATTTGGGCTACATGTAATTGCTATGGAAGAATGGGTGTAGGGTGGTAAGGAGGTGGGTTCATCTTCAGAGATTGACATCCCTGATTATTAGTTTAGATCTAATATTGTCCTCATCCAACAGTACTCAAGCAACATCTTTTCAATGATACGAGTGAAGACCCTGACCCTTATATGGTGCAATCTATCATGGCAGACAATCACGAGAACGGAGTCTTTGACTTGAGAATGCTGACTTTAAAAAGTCTTGTCTTAAGAAGTACACAGTAACAGTTACTGAACTTGTGGATCTTGGAAAGGAGCCAGTTCCTTTTTAACATCTATGTTTCCAAATGGTGGTGCTCACCAAAGAGTGGTCAAGAAAGCGGCGAAGTACTGTTCTGGTGAATTTCTCAATTGATTACACAAACAGATAAGGCATCTGCAACAGAAATCAGCATTTTTCCTGCTGTTTCTATTTTATAAAGCTGTTCACAGGTTGAAACAGTTAAAAGTAAAGTCACATTGCCTTTCTAGCCCTGACCTACTACAGTGCACCATGAAACAGACAAAATTAGCAATATCTGCCAAAAGTCGTATCAGGATACTCTGGCAAATGCGAATTTGGAAATATAAAAAGGCAAGGGAAAAAAAACTCTTGTTATAATGGAGTCACTTAATACAAACCTCATGTGGTGACTAACATTTCACTCTGTCCTGCCAGAAGCTCCTTTGTAAGCATCAGAGGAATGTGCATCTTGATAAGATGACCGTCTCAGCCTCTCCTCCAATAAAAGCAAACCTGTAGATTCTGCCAAGTATTTGAAAGAAAAACATTGAACCACAAAAATGGCCAATGGATTCACAATGATTTACCGGAAGCCGGACATCGTCTCTGAGGGCTGGCCACTAAATAAGTATAATTTTCCCTCAAGTGCAGTGAAAACTCCACAATAAGGATAATGTACTCTCTGGTCGATCACAGGAATTGGCTGATTATCAACAGTCTCCAGATTTTGTTCTTGTCCATAAAACAAGTCAATGCCCGAGGCATGGGAATTAAAACAAGAACAGCACAAGGAACAAAAGAAACATTATGTAGTTCTATTCTGCAAGACAAGAATAAGAAACATAACCAACAAAGAAGCTGTGCAATTAGGTGATGTCTAACTGGAGGCTTTGTCCTCTGACCATCAGGACAGAAAGAAAGGTTTACATTTAAATAATGTTGCACTATATCGGTGAGAAATTTCAAAGTGCTTCACAGATAACAAATTACAAATAACTTGAATTGCAGTGATTCCGTTTTATAGGCATTCCTAATGGTTACTTTATGCAAAGTAAGATCCAAACAATGAGAAGCAGGACCATTTGACTTCACTTTGATGGTTCAGAGAGAGATATGGAAAGCTCCTCACTGCCCTTTTGAAACAATTCAATTTTTGCCCTTAGCATTTACCTGAACCATATGGAAAAGGTGGATGGGATGTCATAAAAATAACTGGAAGTAGGGACATGAGTCAGGGAATCCGAGTCCACTTTATTGAGCTGAAGGACCAAAGGAAATTGCTAATGCTTCACAGAGCTGAGCTACAAAGACTGAGCAAAGGATGGTGACTTGAGATGAAATAGTTTTGAGGTTTCCTCTCCAGGAAGTAAGACGTTGACACATGAAGAGCTACTTGGCTTATACTTCCAGGTTTCAAGTACGTAATTCATCAGCAGCAGGTAAATCAGTTGAGTTTTTTTTTAAATAACTGAAATACTTCCAGCTAATGCTATATTCTCTTCATTAGGTCCACTTGGATTAAATTCCCCAATTCAGCAGAGTGGCAGTTTTGCAACAAATTGGCCATCACATATGATGAGCATGGGGTTTGAACCTACAGCCTGACTCAGGAATACCAACTGAGCACAACTGCCACTTTGGTGCTCTGATAAAAATAATTCCCACTAGACTGACGTGGGCACATGGTATAGAGTGATACTCCCAATTTGCGCTCAGGTGTACTGTTCTATTGTAGGTATGATAATTATGCAGATGTATAAAATATAGAAGCAGAATTAGGCCATTTGGCCATCAAGTCTTCTCCATCGATCATGGCTGTAAGGTTTCTCAACCCCATACCTCTGCCAACATCTCATAACCCTTGACTCTCTAGTTATTCAAGAGCCTGTTTATCACTGTCTTAAAAAACACTCATTGATTTGGCCTCCACAGCCTTCTGTGGCAATAGGTTTCAATTGCTGAAGAAATTCCTCTTCATCTCCATTCTAAAGGGTTGTCCCTTCACTCTGGGGCTGTTTCCTTGGGTCCTAGACTCTCCTGCCAGTGGAAACATTTTCTCCATATCTACTGTATGCAGGCCTTTCCATATTCTGTAAGTTTCAATCAGACACCCCCCTCATCCTTCTAAACTTCACCAAGTACGGATCCAGAATCCTCAACCGCTCCTCATGTGACAAGCCCTTCATCTCTGGGATCATTCTTGTAAACCTCCTCTGGACCCCTTCCAAAACCAGCACATCCTTCCTTAGATATGGGGCCTAAAGCTGCTCACAATGTTGCAAATGTGGTCTGACCACAGCCTTATACAGCATCAGCAGTACATTCTGTGTTGTATTCTAATTAATGTTAATATTGATTTGGCTTTCCTAACTGCTAAATGAAACTTAACTTGTTTCAGAGAAACCTGAATTAGGACTCCTAAGTCCTCGTTCCTTCTGATTTCCAAAGCCTGCCTCCACTTAGAAAACAGTCTACACTTCTGTCCTTCCTACCACAGTACATAACCTCATACTTTCCCATTTGGCATTCCATCTGGCACCTCTTTGCCCACTCTCCTAGCCTGTCAAAATCCTTCTGCATCTCCCTGCTTCCTCAACACTATCCATTCCTCCACCAATCTTTGTGTCTTCTGCAAAATTGGCAACAATGGCCTCAGTTCCTTCGTCCAGATTGTTAATGTATAACGTGAATAGTTGTGGTCCCAATACTGACCCCTGTGAAATTCGACTAGTCACCGGCTGCCATCCTGGCAAAGACCCCTTTATGCCCGTTCTCTGCCTTCTGCCAATCCCCTATCGATGCCTCTCCCTTGCCCCTAACACTATGGGCTCGTATCTTATTTACCAGCATCCTGTGGGGCGACTTGTCAAAGGCTTTCTGGAAACCCAAACAGAACTTGTTCACTGGCTCTCTGCATCAAACTTGTTTGTTACCTCCTCAAAGAATTTTAACAGATTTGTCAGGCATGATCTCCCCTTGATGAAGCCGTGCTGACTCAGCCCTATTTCACTTCTAAGTATTCCATAATCTCACTTTTAACAATGGACTCTAAAATTTTACCAACAACTGTGATCAGACTCACTGTCTCTCAAATGAGATTGTAAATCCAGTTTGTGTCTGCTAATTCAAGTAGAGATAAAAGCTTGCATGGCATTATTTCAACCAACAGTAGGGGAGTTACTTCCCAGGCCCTGTGCAATATTTATGCGTCAAATCAACATCATTCAAAACAGATCATCTGATCATTATCACGTTATTACTTGCTGGATCTTGCTGTGTAAAACTGGTTACCCCATTTCCTATATTACAACAGTGACGGCACTTCAAAAGTACTAGACTAGGGATGATGAAATTTAGTTCTGGAAAGTTCTGCTTGCTTTCTGTCTTTGTTAAAGTGCTGTTACCCTGGTCAAGGTGCCTCCCCAAGTGCTGTGTGCAAGGATATTCTAAAATTGTCCCAGCTAGTGAAGCAACAGCCAAACATACCCAGGCCGGGGTGGCACGTGACTTGAAAGGCATATAGGAGGTGATGGTGCTCCCACGCATTTGCTGCCCTTATCCTTCTGGGTGGTGAAGGTCGTGGATTTGAAAGGGCTTGCTGAGGAAGCTCTGGTGCGATGCTACAGTGCCACAGCAAATACTACACCCTACAACCATGATGTAGTGGCTGGGAGAAATGTTTAACATGGAGCACATGGCGCAGACCAAGCAGGTTGCTTGGCAAACTGCCCTTTCATAGATTCCATTGTCAAGTGCTTTATGAGTACAAGAGCTGAACAGATCATCTTGTGTTTATGAATGTAGTTAAACAAGCAAGAGGTCTGACCCCAGTCTATATGAAGCCTCTTGGCTGCCTGGTGTTTTTAGCCAAGGAGAGCATGGTTGATATTCAATGGATACAAGTGATGCAGTGATAACTTCATTGTTAATATACCCTACGCTAGAGTCAGGTAGTCCTGTTGTTGCAACTCCTTATTCAGTTGTTACTTTCATCTTCAGTTTAAACATAAATTACAGCATTGCATCTTTATACATAAATCTTAATCCCATGACAGCAGAGTGCAACTTACCTCGTAGCCTTCAACTGATGGTTCGGATACTGGTGACCATATCACTTCGATTTCAGAAGATGAGAGACTCCTGGCAGTCACTTGTGAAGGAGCTTCACTCGGCTCTAGAAACAGAATAAAATACTGGATGACTTTGCTGCAGTTAAAGAAGATTGCACATAACCATATCTTAGACTGACATGCCTTCAGTAGCAAACACAGACAGTGCTGGAGAAACACGGCAGGTCTGGCAGCATTGTGGAGAGAGGGGTAAAGCTAACATTTTAGACATGGATGCTTCAGAGTTCTTCCGCCTTTTCCTGGTGGGGCTTGTGCACACCATCTTGTCAGTAATCTTACTATTGAGTCACCCCTAACAGGACAACACTGACAGTGAACCGCAGAGTGTCTTCAAATGATAAATCATTCATATTCTTTTTGAAAGCTTACTCAGGTTAACTGAAATGAACTGTGGGCATAATGAAGATATGCAATGGGACTCTACTGGGAGAATATATGAAAACATTGCAAGGTTCGGTACCTAGTTTTATTCAGTGGCTTTCTACTCTACAAAGCAACGAATGGCAACTTCCCTAATGCTCCAGCCGCAGGGTCTTTTATAATTGATTAAATAACCTCCAAGGCAAGTATATCTCTCCTCAGATTCAAATGCCAAAACTGCTTCCAGGTGTGGTCACACTAAAGCCCTTTACAATTGTCAAAAGAGTTCCCTATTCCTATAACTCCAATAATCCTGCACTAAATGCCAGCATAGCATTTGCTTTCCGAAATGTGTGCATTACCTAAATGCAAACTTTCTGTTTTTATTGTACTAGGACACTCAAATCATCTGTGATTATCACCAGTGCAATGGTTTACACCTTTTACAACTTTTTTTTAGCCGATTCTTACCACCCAACTAAATGTCCTTACACTTTCTAACATTGTACTCTACCTGTTACCTTATTACCCATTCATTAATATCTTCATTTAGAGCCATGTGGTCTTCTCCTCTCAGCATCTGCTTTGTATTGTTAGCAAACTTAGATATCATTTCCTTGATTTTCATTTTTGTAAGTCACTAAGATACACTGTAGATAGCATTCAGTTCCATGAGAATTCTGTCCCGCTATCGCAACCTTTAAGAGACCTAAATCCTCAAACCTTTTGACAACACAATGAAGATTTTCTAAAAAAATCCAACATTATACTCTACTTCTTTAGTTTGATACAAGTTTTTAGCATGTCTTCTGAGTTTTTAATCCTCTCAGGAATTATATTTCTAAATGAATTATTTCTACAAATACTTATTCTTGCTGATATACCATTATATCTTTGAATCCGAATGCCCAGACTACCTTCATCAACTCATCCTTTAAACCTTATTACTTTCGTTTACGGTACGATTTTCAATTTTAAATACAATATTCCTAACCTCAATATGAAATTATATCATACCATAATTATGTACCCCATAAGAACCCAACAGCCCTCTCCCTCAGATTGCCAGCACCACAACAGTTTGTCAGCCATTTCAATTCAGTCCAGGTGACATCAAGTTACAACTGAAGGCACTGGAGACTGCAAAGGCTATAAGCTCTGACTCCACATTTCAGCAATAGCACTGAAGACTTGTACTCAATAATTAGATGCAGTGTCGAGAGTGTGGTGCTGGAATAGCACAGCAGGTCAGGCTTATGCCTGAAACGTCGATTCTCCTGCTCCTCAGATGTTGCCTGACCTGCTGTGCTTTTCCAGCACTACACTCTCTACTCTCATCTCCAGCATTTGCAGTCTGCACTTTCTCATAATTAGATGCAATCCCATTTGCAGTTCCTCACACATTGAAGAATCCGTACCCATGTACAGCAAGATTTGGACAATATCCAACCTTGAGATGATACGGGAAAGTCAAGTCCATCCCCCATCACGAAGGTCACCATGGACACCCAGTCCCTATACACCTCCATCCCCCATCACGAAGGTCACCATGGACATCCAGTCCCTATACACCTCCATCCCCCATCACAAAGGTCACCACGGATATCCAATCCCCATACACCTCCATCCCCCATCACGAAGGTCACCATGGAAATCCAGTCCCTGTACACCTCCATCCCCCATCACGAAGGTCACCATGGACATCCAGTACCTGTACACCTCCATCCCCCATCACGAAGGTCACCATGGACATCCAGTCCCTGTACACCTCCATCCCCCATCACGAAGGCCTCAAAGCCCTCCGCTTCTTCCTTTCCCGCCGACCCAACCAGTACCCTTCCACTGACACCCTCCTTCGACTGACTGAACTGGTCCTCACTCTGAACAACTTCTCTTTCCAATCCTTCCACTTCCTCCAAACCAAAGGAATAGCCATGGGCCCCAGCTATGCCTGCCTCTTCATCGAATATGTGGAACAGTCCATCTTCCGCAGCTACATTGGCACCACGCCCCACCTTTTCCTCCGCTACATCGATGACTGTATCAGCGCTACCTTATGCTCCCACGAGGAGGTTGAACAGTTCATCCACTTTACTAACACCTTCCACCCCAACCTCAAATTTACCTGGACCGTCTCAGACTCCCCCCTCCCCTTCCTAGACCTCTACATTTCTATCTCGGGCGACCAAATCAACACGGACATTTACTATAAACCGACAGACTCCCACAGCAACCTAGATTACACCTCCACCCACCCTGCCCCCAGTAAAAACGCCATCCCATATTCCCAATTCCTTCGCATCCGCCGCATCTGCTCCCAGGAGGACCAGTTCCAATACCGAACAACCCAGATGGCCTCCTTCTTCAAAGACCACAATTTCCCCTCAGACGTGGTTGACGATGCTCTCCACCGCATCTCCTCCACTTCCTGCTCCTCCACCCTTGAACCCCGCCCCTCCAATCGCCACCAGGACAGAATCCCAGTGGTCCTCACCTACTACCCCACCAACCTCCAGATACATTGTATCATCCTTCGTCATTTCTGCCACCTCCAAACAGACCCCACCACCAAGGATATATTTCCCTCCCCTCCCCTATCAGCGTTCCGGAAAGACTACTCCCTCCGTGACTCCCTCGTCAGGTCCACACCCCCCACCAACCCAACCTCCACTCCCAGCACCTTCCCCTGCAACCGCAAGAAATGCAAAACCTGCGCCCACACCTCCCCCCTCACTTCCCTCCAAGGCCCCAAGGGATCCTTCCATATCCGTCACAAATTCACCTGCACTCCACACACATCATTTACTGCATCCGCTGCACCCGATGTGGCCTCCTCTATATTGGGGAGACAGGCCACCTACTTGCAGAACGTTTCAGAGAACACCTCTGGGACACCCGCACCAACCAACCCAACCGCCCCGTGGCTGAACACTTTAACTCCCCCTCCCACTCCACCAGGACATGCAGGTCCTTGGCCTCCTCCATCGCCAGACCATGGCAACATGACGCCTGGAGGAAGAGTGCCTCATCTTCTGCCTAGGAACCCCCCAACCACAAGGGATGAATGCAGATTTCTCCAGCTTCCTCACTTCCCTTCCCCCCATCTTATCTCAGTCCCAACCCTCGGACTCAGCACTGCCTTCTTGACCTGCAATCTTCTTCCCGACCTCTCTGCCCCCACCCCCTTTCTGGCCTATCACCCTCACTTTATCCTCCTTCCACCTATCGCATTCCCAACGCCCCTCCCCCAAGTCCCTCCTCCCTATCTTTTATCTTAGCCCGCTTGGCACACCTTCCTCATTCCTGAAGAAGGGCTTATGCCCGAAACGTCGATTCTCCTGCTCCTTGGAAGCTGCCTGACCTGCTGCGCTTTTCCAGCAACACATTTTTCAGCTCTAATCTCCAGCATCTGCAGTCCTCACTTTCTCTTTACATACTACAGTGACCTCTTGAACAAGAGAGAATCTAATCATCTCCCATTAATATTCAATGGTGTTACCATCACTGAATGTCTCACTATCACTAAGCTGAGGGGTAAAACTTACCAGAAACTGAACTGGATGAACCATATAAATATGGTTACTACAAGAACAGGTCAGAGGCTTGGAATTCTGCGCCAAGTAATCCATCTTTAGATTCACCAAAGCCTTTCCTACACAGCTAAGAGTGTAATGTTCCAGTCAGACCCGAAGTTATAATGTTGCAGGCAGATACTCCATCTTGTCAAGTTCCTGGGTGAGGTGGGATGAACTGAGTTCCCTTCTTTATTCACTTACACTCTCAGTTGCTTGCATCAAAGTTAATTTGCAAAGGATCCCACCCTTGTGGGTATCTCTCTCCGAGACTACGTGAATTTACATTTTAAAATGGGCCAATTCAACCAGTCTTTCTTACATTAACAGAAGACTGAGTTTACTAGTTACTTAGCACAAGCAAAAATAATAACACAACACACATTTACATAGATTTGAAATGAGGAGGTGATGGCCTAGTGGCATTATTGTGAGACTGTTAATCCAGAGATCCAAGTAATGTCCTGGGAACCTGGGTTTTTATCCTGCCATGGCAGATGGTGTAATTTGAACTCAGTAAAATCTGGAATTAAGTGTCTAATGATGACCATGAATCCATTGTCATTTGTTGGAAAAACCCATCTGGTTCACTCATGTCCTTCAGGGAAGGAATCTGCCATCCTTACCTGGTCTGGCTTACAGGTGACTCCAGACCCACAGCAATGTGGCTAAATTTTACCTGCCCTCTGGGCAATTAGAGATGGGCAATAAATGCCCAGCGACACCCTCATCCCATGAATGAATTATAAAAAAAGAGAAATGAGTAAAAAAGGTTAAAAGTGAAAAGATATACAGATCGCTGACTGACCATTCATGAAGAATAGACAGTGAACAGTCAATTTCAGGATTCTTCATTTTGCAGCTCAGTTGAAATCCTTGTCTCCTGTTTGATTTTAACTACTTTTCTGATGAGCTGGCTTCTAGTACTAAGAGTGAGAAAAACCTTTCACTGAAAGACTGGGGTGACAATTGACTATTCTTCAACTGTGCCCTTTGCATTGCACTAGCACTCAAATCCAAGGTCATACACATGGGCGGCTAAGCTCACTAACACCAGGGCCAAACTAGCTCTCGAGCTGAATTCTTGTGAAAAGGAGAGACACAAACCGTGTCCCTCACCCAGACTGTTGTCTTTACTCCTATCATGTCCATTGCCTGAGATAACTCCCATGCACTTGTAGTTCAGTTTGTAATGCATTTCTCCATTTTAACTCTATGTTTCCTTGGCACCTCATAGGTGTGACACTCCAGTGTGCCTCTCTCTCTCTCCAGCCAGCCAATGAACTTGCATCCATAGTCATTTTGTTTTTTTTTATCAGGCTCTAGTCGTCCTCTCTTGAAAAAAAACACATATTGGAATTAGAAGTCTAATCTGTCCATAAATTATCCAGAGAAATGTTTTGTCATCATGACAGTACAAGAAAAGTGAGTGGAGACCACAAAGGCTCTCAATAGTTAACCAACTTGTCATTGTTCTCTCTCCTTTGATTCAAACAAGTAGGCAGTCATGTTGCATACACAAGAACTGCCAGCACTCATGGAACAACACTCTTACATATGTCAGCACCCTGAGGACTGGGATTTGGAACTATAAAACCTGCTGTTTCTTTATACTTTAACAGCAACTCTTTTACTACATTTGCCAAACAATAACAAGCCAATAACAGAAAAAAAAATCTGAAACTGCTTGAGAGATTCATGTTTCAGCACAGGCTCTGACAAAAAAAAATACACAAGGAATTCGGGGAATAGATAGGAAATCTGGTCGGCACTAGATTTATTCGCACCTGCACAGACGTCCAATGGCCTTGGATTGCCGACAGGCATGTTGCTCTGAGCTGCAGGAGACCATGTGAATTAAATACATGTATGTCAAGAAAAAGGGAGTTCAGAAGTGGCAAGGAGGTCTGGGATTTGGAAAGAGCTAAGAAAAGCCTGTGCCAAGTCAGTGAAATGAGTGTTTTTTGATTAGGCTTGAAAATATCAAGACACATAAAGCACGTCAGACTTTATCACGCTACCATTAGCAAAGAAACAGCATTTACGCAGCATCCCAGGACACCCCAAATCACCTGACAGCCAAGTAATTACTTCTGAAGTGTATTCACTATTGCAATGCAGGAAATGTAACAGCAGTTTGCAAACAGCCAAGATGCACCAACAGGAAAGAGATAGAATACCAAATAATCTGTTTTTTTTAACGATTTTGGTTGACGTGCGAATGTTGACCAGGGCAGGAGTCAGAATTTGCTGACTGTTCATCAGAGATGCTGTAGAATTTTCTACTTCCATCTTTATTGGGCAAATTGGGCATCAGTTCAGCAATTTAGCCAAAGATGATACTTCTGAAAGTACTGCACTCCTTCTGGTGTCAGTCAAGAGCTTGTGTTCAAGTCTCTTGAACAGGACATGAGTACACAATGTTCTATTTCAGATGTGAGTTCTCCCACTTTACTTGAAGTGTAGAATGTGACACACAAAAATAATTATCTTCTAATCTTATTGTTTATAATGAGTCAGAGGATACACAGATGGACTACCACATAGCACACAATGTATAATTAATAGGGTCACTAAATTATAGTCCAAATTATAGACCAAGTAAGTTCAGTTGACTTTTAACTTCATGGCATTCTAGCATTTTAAGCAGTAATTTGAAGTTCACTAACATACAATCATTAGCATTTTATATCAGAGCTCTCGGCCAATTCAAAACAACGGAATCATTATAATCTGTTGTTGAGGTAAGATTTGGAATTAATTTTAAGTTGGGCTTGGGATAGGTTTAAGATTTTGAAATGGAGAGGCATAAGTAAACTACCAATGAATATACACTGAATCTTGTCAATTAGACCATAAGACACAGGAGCAGTTATTTGGCCATTCGGCCCATCGAGTCTGCTCCACCATTCAATCATGGCTGATAGGTCTCTCAAGGAGGAGAAAGTGAGGACTGCAAATGTTGGAGATCACAGTCAAGTGTGTGGTGCTGAAAAAGCGCATCAGGCCAGGCAGCATCCAAGGAGCAGGAACATCAATGTTTCAGACAAAATTCCTGATGAAGGGCTTTTGTCCGAAATGTTGATTTTCCTGTTCCTTGGACGCTGCCTGACCTGCTGTGCTTTTCCAGCACCACACTCTCAACTGATAAGTTTCTCAACCCCATTCTCCCACCTTCCCCCCTTAACCTTTGATCCCCTTAACAATCACAAACCTATCTACCTCTGTCTTAAATATACTCAATGACCATAGTCTTCACAGCCTTCTGTGACAGTGAACTCCATCGGTTCACCACTGTCTGGATGAAGAAATTTCTCCTTAGCTCCATTATAAAGGGTCTTCCCTTTACTCTAAGTCTGTGCCCTCGGGTCCTAGTCTCTCCTGCTAATGGAAACATTTTCCGAACATCCACTCTATCCAGGCTTTTCAGTATTCTGTAAATTTCAATTAGATCTCCCTCATCCTTCTAAACTCCATCGAGAATAGATCCGGAGTCCTCAAACATTCCTCCTATGTTAAGTTTTTCATTCTTGGGATCATTCTCGTGAACCTCCTCTGGACCCGTTCCAGAGCCACTACATCTTTCCTAAGGTATGGGGCCCAAAATTGCTCGCAATATTCCAAATGTGGTCTGACCAGAGCCTTGTAAGGCCTCAGAATTGCATCCCTGCTTTTATATTCAAGTCCTCTCAAAACAAATGCCAACATTGCATTTGCCTTCTGAACTACAGACTCAACCTACAAGTTTACCTTAAGAGAATCCTGGACTAGGACTCCCAAGTCCCTTTGCACTTCAGATTTCTGATTTTTCTCCCGATTTACAGAATAGTCTATGCCTCTATTCTTCCTACCGAGGTGCATGATCTCACATTTTTCCACATTGCATTTCATCTGCCATTTGTTTTGCCCACTGTCTAAATCATTTTACAGCCTCCCTACCTCAATGCTACCTGTCCTTCCACCTATCTTTGTATCACCTGTAATTATTAGCCAGAATTCCCTCAGTTCCTTCATCTAGATCGTTAATGTATAAAGTGAAAAGTTGTGGTCCCAACACTGACCCTTGCAGAACACCACTAGTCACCAGCTGCCATCCCGAGAAGGACCCTTTTATCCCCACTCTCTGCTTTCTGCTAGACAGCCAAGCTTCTACCTATACTAGTACCTTACCTATAACACCCTGGGCTCTTATCTTACTCAAAAGCCTCTTATGTGGCACCTTGTCAAAGGTCTTCCAGACGTCCAAGTAGATAACTTCCATAGGGTCTCCTTGGTCTAACCTGCTCATTACCTCCTCAAAGAATTCTAACAGATTTGTCAGGCATGACCTCCCCTTGATGAAACCACGCTGACTTTGCCCTATTTTACCATGCACTTCCAAGTATTCATAAACCTCATCCTTCACAAGAGTCCAAAATCTTATCAGCAACCAAGGTCAGGCTAATCAACCTGTAATTTTCCTTCTTTTTCCTCACTCCCTTTTTACATGGGGGGTTTACATTAGCGATTTTCCAGTCCTCTGGGAACCTCCCTGACTCTAGTGATTCCTGAAAGATCACCACTAATGCCTCCACCATCTCTTCAGCTATCTTCTTCAATACTATGTGGTGTAGTCCATCTGGTTCAGGTGATTTATCCACCTTTAGACCTTTTAGGTTTTTCTAGCACTTCTTCCTTGGTGATGGCCCACCATACTCGCATCTGTCCCCCAACTCTCTTGAATTTTTGGGATGTTACTCATGTCTTCCAGTGTGAAGACTGATACAAAGTGCTTGTTCAGTTCCTGCCATTTCTTTGTTCCCCATTACTACTTCTCCAGCATCATTTTCCAGTGGCCAAATCTCCACTTTTGCCTCTCCTTTACCCTTCATACCTAAAGAAACTCTTACTGTCTTCCTTTTTATTACTGGCTAGCTTACCCTCATATTTAACCTTCTTCCTCTTTATTCTTTTTTAGTTGTCATATGTTGGTTTTTGTAGGCTTCCCACTGCCCTTTGCCACATTACATGCTTAATGACTATTACTGCACAAATTCTGTTCCCTACGAACTTAATCTTTACCTCTTAAGGACAGGATATATATGGCAAAGCTGGAAGTCAGTACTTCTTTGAGACACAGACTGTCAGTAAGTGAGGAAGACCAGATAGTGAGAGGGAAATAAACTTTTACACTCAAAGTTGTGAGGTGTTTTGGTAAGATGTAGGAGGGAATAGATGAAGACTGCTTCTGGAGTCACTTAAATTTAGAGTTTATCAGGGACTATAATAGAATTGTATCCAGTAATTACAGAACCTGATAGAATAAAACCATTCTCACTGCTTGGCAAAATCTGATCAAAAGGTACAATTTTAACATTTAACAAGGAAATCAGGAAGTACATTTTCATCCAAAGGCTTGTGGAAATCTGGAACTTGTTAATCCATTTGGGTGTTAGGTCAATTTTAACTTCCTTGATTGAGATTGATGGATTTTTCTTGGGTGTTGATATCAAGGGAATAACGGGGCAAATGGACTCGAGCAGATCAACCTAAATGGAACTGAATGGCTCAAGGTACTTAATTGACATGGCAGTAAGCAGGTTCCTATCTCTACCAGCTTCACCCAAGGATCATCAATTAAATGCTTTCTGACCAATTCCTGGAAAATAATTGTGTATTTTCCTTCGCTAATGTATATGAATGAAGAAGTATGTATCATGGCCATAAATAGCTGTTCCCAGATTATGGGTGTGAAGAAAACAAAATCAAAGCTGCTGTTATTACATCTGTTTTTAAACTATTAAAATACATTGTGCATATTTCCCCTTTTGAACCCTACCCTTTCAATAGCAAAGCAGCAAATATGTCCATTGGAAAAATCCCACCCACCCCTCCATGAAAAGATGTGGGGGCAACAATACATTCAAGGACACTGGAAAGGTAAGGGAGGTCAGAGATACTGTAAGATAATAGTTTGCAGGGAGGTTAGAATGAAGCATTTTTGTTTTAGGACAGGGGTAATGACGAAGACGCTAATTGAAGAGAAAGGACCATTAACAATACTGGCACTCCAAACCACACTCAAACAAAAGTGAGCAACAAGATTAGAGGAATGTTTTTGACAAACCATAATTGGGTGAATTATTGTAATCATAGATCAAAGCATTATAAGATGAAAGGGTCGCAAGGTACAGGAAGAAATAATGTACAAAGTCAGCGAACATATGTGAGATTACAGATGGACTTTGAGGAAGTACAGGGGAAAGGACGGTCTGACAAGGCAATTTGGAGTTCGTGTGCAAATCATCTCATTCTCAGTAAGTAAACTAAGAATGGTTGTATCAGAGAAAACTACAGCTAATTATTATCTAATTTGAAAGTGAGCAGGCTTCAAATCATGGAGTCATATTGCATGGAAGCAGGCAGCAATCTAATTCTTTATTGAAGGAAGTGCTGCAAGAGGTAAGGAATGCATATGACATCATTTACATTGAAACAATGTGTGCAACAATTTAATTTGCAGAGGTTTGAGTGTTTAAATGCAAGCCAAAATACGGAGAGAACTCCCCTCACTCTCTAGAAGGGAAAGCCATGAATTTGTTTGAGTAGCCAATGCACTATGACTCAGGCACCTCCGAAGGTGCAGCACACCTTGAAATCCCACAATAAAACACTCCCTTCGATTGAGCGCTCAACACTCTAAAGTGGCCCTCAATCTACATATTATTGACTCAGAGGCAAACTACTACCAAATAAATCAAGTGTTAGAACTTAACTGGTTTGACCCTACCTAGAAGGTGGGGGTCCATGTTTGTCAATAGAGCAAGTGAATAAAGCCTTAGAAATCTATCACCAAAATCACTTGATTGTTTGACCAGGAGCTTCTCACTTACCTCTGATTCTGGAAGCTGCTGCGCTTGACTAGGTCAAACCCTGGTGCAATGTCCCAGGAATTCCATTTGCCACACACAATCAGGGGGCAGCTAGCCAGTTAGCTATGCACAGTCAAAGGACTTGGCGATGTGCCACATTCAAACAGCACCTGGACCCTGTGAACCGGGTATCATTCTGTCTGTCTGCCAAGAGGATTCTGAACTGAGCCACACTTTCCAGCCCTCCCCACTGCCACAATGGGATCTATGAGCTGCTGCCCCTCTCCCTCCTTCCCAAAAACCAGCCAAACCTGTAACCCTGGGCAGATTTAATCTGTCCACAATTCAACAGCTCAACCTCCTCTCTGTGGAGCCCAACAAAATTCCGTATACAGGAAAAGCAGCTCCTGCACGCTTCAAATTCATACTCTCGCCTGCTGTATGCCACCTTTAACCAGTCATAAGTCAAATGGTGTATGTTTCTCTTCTGCTGCTAACTTAATTACAAAATTATCACCTAATCTGATGTCAGAGTATAGTAATAAGAATGCATAACATGCATATATATTAAAAAGACATTCTTTTCACTTTCCTAAAAATCACACAACACCAGGTTATAGTTCAACAGGTTTATTTGGAAGCACCAGCGTTTGGAATGCTGCTCCTTCATGTTAGGGACTAGGATCTTAACTTAATCCATCACCAACTCATTTCCCAACTTTCATCTTGCTGTTGGGTGGGTGACCTTACACTTTCTGTACAACTGAGAGCCCCCATCTAATCCCCAGGACCCAGGATTAAAAGCCTGGTTTTCTTTGGTGACTTGAAACTGCTAAGCCCCTTCTTGACTGACAGTTCTGGTTGATCACAGTCAATTTCATAATGTTTAAGGTTAACAGGCTTCAAGTACTTTGCAGTTTCAGTTGTTGAAAATTTTAAAGGTCCAGATGATTATTTGGCTGATGTGAAAAGCAGTTTAAAAAAAAGGTAAGTCATCAATAAATGATTTTGTTTAAAAAGGATTTTTTGAACATTCAACTATCATTATAGGGTTCATCGTTACAATGCAGTGTATAGTGGGCTGAATGGGGATTGAAGTGGCATTGCAGGAGCTGAGGACCTGCATAGTGTGGGATGGGATGCATGAGGAGGATATTTTGAACCTAGCTTCTAAAAGATGTCCTCGTGCAGACTGTGGTTCACAACACCTCTGCCCTGACAGGGCTGGCCTGACCCCATGAAAATTGTGGATGAGTAAGCCTAGCCTGTCTTTGCAATGACGCCACCTTTGTGGTGGAGCCACCTGAGTGACCAGGAGCAGTGTCCAAACTCAAAACCAGCCGCAACCTTTTAACGTGCAAGTGCCAGGAGTGGGTTCAGACATCTCAAGCAGGGCTCAGCAAAAATCCAGGCCGAAGAATCCAGTTTGCAAGATAGGTCACAGGACCTTGTGATTCATTTTCAAATAAAAACTCGCGATGCAGTCAGTGATTGTAATACATAACAGATTATAGATTTGCATAAAGCCACATAAAAGATAGCATTTGATGTGTCCTTCCTTTACCACATCACACTTCCTTTCCACATTTTGGTGTTTATGTTTATGTAAACAAAGTTTTTGAAGTTGGCTGCCTGAAATAACGGAATATGAGAAATACTGGTGGATACAATATTCAAGAGGAACAATAAAGAACACATGAGAACAGTGGATAAACCAGAGAAGTCAGTAGAAACAAAAAAATTAACAACAAAGGAAAGAGCAGAACAATCTAAAATTCCCAAACAAATATTTTGCAAACAATTGTTTAGCACTGACTGGTTAACTTATTACATGACGAGGATAACAAATATCACAAAATTATGATTACATACTCAAGAATATTTTTGAAAAAAACATGCAACAATGCTTCTTGCAGAGGTCTGTGTAAAAGATGGAAACATCAAGCTCATTTGGATTCTTGAACCGATCACCGATTGCTGAAGTGAATCAAGGTCACAGACTACAGCATTAAGTTTGCACCAATCTACACAACTGTTGGAATTTAATGTGTGGTAACACTCCAAATCGCAAACCAATACTCTCCTGCAATCCAGCCAACTAATGGAATATTATTCCCATTTGAAAATGTTGAGGGAGCATTTATTGAAAGTGAAGGACATTTGAATATTTTCTTGGAAATCCATCAAAAATAAGGTAAAGCTTATGCTCTTGAACTTTATTTCAGGGAACTCTGTCATGATGTCTAGTGTGTAGTAATAGGGTTCAATGCAAATACATCAAGGGAGCCCAATGCAGATACAACTAAGTAGAGAATCTGCAAACGGAAAAACATCAGCTCTTTACATTGTACGAAGAATTAAAAATGAACATTCATCACACATATGTTGCAAGTTCTGGAAGCACTGTTCTGCCATCCAATTTGAAGAAATGCTGACTGAAAATTATTTTAGCAGAATTCTCAAATGGAACAAAGTGCTACAGCAGAGACATTTAGCAAAAGAAGAAAAATGCAGATTATAGTTATATGAGTTAAGCAAAGAGGACATCAGAAGGGCACAGTTTTCCACCCATGTTACAGAAAGAAATTTACTTATTGAAATAAGTAGCTTCCTTAAGTAAGTAAATAAGAGTCAATAAATGCTTGCATTCTGAGATTTCTTACAAACTGTTTTTTGTATGTTTTCACTTCCACACCAAGCACCTTGCAACAGGATAATTTCCAAATCACCAGGAGCAACAGCACATACTTAGACACACAGTAAATTGTCCACATACTGCTCACATTTAAACTAGAACACAAGAGGATGCCAGCTCAGCAAGTTTGAACATGACTTTTAAAGTTGTCCATGCTGCTGGAACATATCAAAGTTTATATAAGTAGAGTTGACAGCCAAACAGGCAAAGACTTTATCCAAATTCATGTGCAATTTTTCCTTGCTCTTTTATGTTAGGACTTGGATTAAACTGTGAATTCTGCCAATTTAAAACAAAAAGGATGCAACACAAACTGCTTACACAAAGTAACGGGAACCATCCTATAAGTATGCACCCTGTCCTGATGCTTATTCAGAATATACAGAAGCCAAAAAGATGAAGTTCTTAAATGGAAAAGTCTCAGAGCAAAAAACTCCTCAACGTTATCTCTCACTTTTCACTTTCATTCTTATTCAGAACTCCCATGTTCCTCAACAACTTCGCCTTTAACTCCTGTCACTTTCTTCAGGTCAAAGGTGCGACCATTGGTACCCACATGCGCCCCAACTACATTACATTACAGAAACAGGCCCTTCGGCCCAACAAGTCCACACCGACCCACCAAAGCACAACCCACCCATACCCCTACATTTACCCCTTACCTAACACTACAGGCAATTTAGCATGGCCAATTCACCTGACCTGCACATCTTTGGACTGTGGGAGGAAACCGGAGCACCCGGAGGAAACCCACGCAGACACAGGGAGAATGTGCAAACTCCACACAGTCAGTCACCTGAGGCGGGAATTGAACCCGGGTCTCCGGCGCTGTGAGGCAGCAGTGCTAACCACTGTGCCACCATGCTGTCCACTACGTTGAACTCTTGGTGGGTTACATAGAACATCCCTTGTAATAGTGCGACTTGGGTCCCTCCCCTCAACTCTTTCTCCAGTACACGATATCACCATGAGAGGGGAGAGGAGGCACAGTGGCATGCATCCCGAAGTGGACAAGGCACACCCTTAAGGAGAAACCTCCCTTCTCTTTCACTGGAGCTGATGAAAAAGTGGCCTGTCCACTCTCCTCCATCTTCCACCATTCACTCTGTGATTGCAATGGAGGCAGAATCGGGCCCTAACTTGTCACGTAAGCCTTCGCTGCATTGCCCACCCAATTTATTATGGGGAACATCTGGGGCTGGGTGGAAAAGCAGTGAACTATCCATCCGTTCTACTTTATGGCCACCAAGCCCCTTCCCACCCCAACCATGGAATACTCATAGAAGCCATGTTAGCTGCAGCTGTAAAATGGCATAAGGATGGTGCATGATGGTCCAGACGCCATTATATTGAGGCCAATATGTTAGAAAATATTACTTCTACTTTGGTTTGTTACCATAGAATTCAAGTTTTGTCAAATGGTGTCTTCCTTTCAATTGCCAGCTATGGGCTGGCTGTAAAATGCAGCCCATCGTTAGCAATCTGACTCGTTTCCAGGGGCTCTCATAATCTGAACACTCCAAACTGATCGACAGCCATATTCTTCTTAGTCCTGACAACACAAATAGGTGATGCTTTACCTCACAGCCATATCATGAAGCTCATCCAATCACATGCACTGCTCACTGTTTATTTTCTATGAACAATAACCTTGGCCTCTTGGAATCATAGATTTATCCCTTCGTGGGATTTGGGCATGACTGGGGAGGATAACATTTGCTGCTGCTCGCTGATCCTTCTTAAACTGAGTGGCATGCTTGGACATTTTAGGGGGCAGTCAAAAGTCAACCATACTGCTGTGGGTCTGGAGTCACATGTAGATCAGACCAATTAAGGTCAGCAGATATCCTTCCCCCAAGGACATTAAAGAACCAGCTAGGTTTTCCTGATAACCAACGATATTTTCATCATCACCGTTACTGAGATGAGTTTTCACTTTCAGATGAATTGAATCTGCCAGGTGCCTGAGTAGGATTTGAACCCATGTGCCCACAGCAGTAAATCGGGCCTACAGATGACTAATCCTGTGACGTTAACTCGACACCATCATCTTCCCCTGACGACTAACCTGAACTGCCAATCTCCAGTTATAAAGATAACCACTGCCCTTTAAAGGTAATTGATAATGTGGTATATTTATTGTTCCAGAGCCCATACAAGCACAAGCTGTACCATAATTTGTTGTGGTGCCTCATATCGCAGCTCCCGTCCCTTTGGTCTCTGATTGCACTCGAATCTCCTCCTATTTCAAAATGCTCATGCAACTGCTCCTGGTGTCTCCACAGTTTCTCACTGTTGGCTCAAACTCTGAGTTTTAAGGGGCTTGTGTTGGCTCTGCTCCCATCCTGCACCTACTCAAGTTGCAAAGTCAGCATTCAGCCTGTTCCTCCACGACTGAACATCAAACACATTAAACAGGCGACTGCAAAAAAGGCTACGCAAACTTCCCAACCCACATTACAGAGAAAAGTTTGCTCTAACATGCTGCTGAACTTAATCAGTTGGTGCCTCCACCTCTAATAGAAAAAACTGTACCAACAGAAATGGAAGACTAGAGAAATATCTGGTCTCTGGCACAATGGCTCCAGTTCTAATAGAAGAGTTGGGGGCAGTGAGACAACAGTCGAAGATGCAGAAAGGCCAGGAATAAGACAATCCTTCTGAATTTGATGTCAGGACTTCATTAGAACATTTCCTTTCCTTCCTGCTTAGGACCTGGCCTGACTGACATACTGGTTGGCGGCCAAGGTCAATAAACAAAGGCAGGAGAAGCAGGTCACTTTGAATGCTGGGGGACAGTCTCCCATATTAGGAAGGGAGTAGGCCCCTGATTGCAGATTGAGGCTATGAGGGGCTTCAACTGTGATCAATCCAGGAGACTAAAGAGAGTGAGAAACCTCAAGAGAATTGAGAGAGCCCTCTGACTACTGCAAGAATAGGAGTGGCCCTTCTGAAATCAGAATTAGCCTAGGTTCCCTGACAAAGTTCCCAATTTCTCGACAGAGTTCCCTGAATAGGTGGAAAGGCAAGATGCGAGAGGGATACAAACAGCCTACAGGAATACTGTGAATAATTCTGGTCCCCTTATTGAAGCAAAGATTCCTGATCAGCAGGGGAATCAAGGATTACAGGAAAATGCAGGAAAGTGAATGTGAGGAATATTGGATTAGCCATGACCTACTGAATGGCACAGCAGGCTTGAGAGGCCAAAAATGATCTCCTCTTGCTTCCTATTTCTTATTGTTTTAATATGCTAATTAAGTGTTCTGTGCATCCAAGATAGAACACTCATAAGCCATGGTAGCTGCGGCTGTAAAACGGTATCAGGTTGATGCATGCTGGTCTAGAGACCTCTATATTGAGGTCAATACATTAGAAAACATTGAATCTGTTAGGTTTGTTACCACAGAATTCAAATTTTATCAGATGGTGTCTTTTCGATTGGCAGTAAGCATTAAGAATACAAAGGTCCGCTTATGTTGCAAACAAAAAAAACACTTTTCAACATTTTTTAATGCAAAGAGTAGATTGTGGTGATAATTGGCTAGTTGACTGCAAACCAGCGTTTAGCTGAGAAAAAAACATACTGTTTTGGAGAATTCTCCATAAGTACAAGACATGTGGATGGAATATATCAGTATTATAATGATATAATTCAGGGGAGAGCAGAAATCTGTTTACTATAATGAGTTTTAAAAAGAATTTAAACTAATTTCTTCCAAGAAAAATCACAGGACTTCTGAGTGTTGACATCATGACTGGTTCTGTTCCCCAATGACACAATTTAACCAGAAATCCAAAACCTCTAAGAAGTCAAGAACAACACATTTTAAAAAATGTATAACCATACAAGTTATATACAAAATAAATCTACTGCTTACACACAAGTTATTCAGTGTCAACAGTAAATAAGAGAAAAAAGATGGGAGGAAGCAAATTTGCCTTTCAGATTGGAAACTCATCACTTTGTAGAGGACGGATTCATAATCAAATCAAAATCTACATCACTGATGATAATCTATTCGAACAGGTGAGTTGCATTCCCTGCAGCATTCCTGTCATGGCTCTAATGAGAGGATGGACCTTCCCAGTCCTTGAATTTTGTGAAGGCGTAGATGATTCGGAATGGTTCAAGGCAGGAGCTTCACGCTGAGTTTGTGACTTAGAATCATAGAGATTTACAGCATGGAAACAGGCCCTTCAGCCCAACCTGTCCATGCTGCCCAGTTATCACAGTTAATCTATTCACATTTGCCTGTGTTTGGTCCACATTCTTCCATACCTATGCCATCCATGGAGCTGTCTAAATGTTTCTTAAATAACTAAATTGTACCTGCCTCCACCACTACCTCTGGCAGACCTTTCCAGACACTCACCACCCTCTGTGTGAACAAACTGCCCCTCTGGACTCTTTTGTAACTCTCCCCTCTCACCTTAAACCCATGCCTTCTAGTTTTAGAATTGCCTACCACAGGGGAAAGCTGTTGGCTATCTACCTTCTCTATGTCTCTCATGATTTTATAGATGTCTATAAGGTCACACCTCAGTCTCCCACACTGTAGGGAAAAATGTCCCAGCCTATTCAGCCTCTCTTTATAACTCAAACTTTCCAATCCAGGTATTGAGCAGGGCTCTGGGAATATGAATGTGCAAGTTGATTAGTCTGTTCTGAGCCAAACTGGAGGCAAGAAGTTTTCTTTGAGAGGAGGCCATAGGACACCATTCACAACCTCAAGTGAACTTCTGACATCAGATTGTTTAGTACCCACCCACATTATTCAGAGGGAAGTCAGGAACAGAGTTCAATGTTTCACATGTAAGCAATAACGTTCAGATTTGATTTTACAGGCAGTTCTTTTCGGATTAGAAGACCATCATTCCTGAACACACCATGTGATGTCTCAAAACGGCTGATGGCACTGAAGATGGAAGAGGTCATATGCCCTGACAACACTTTGGCCATGCTACTGTTGACAGTGCTTTTGGATTAGCTGCACCTGTCGCCAAGTTCACCCCACAGTCACAACACTGGACTCACCCAGCAATGTCGAAAATTGCCCAAGTACATTCTGCTCACAAAGAAACAGGACAAATTGAAACTAATTGATAGCTTTCCTTCTGTGAAAAAAAGTGCAGCCATCTGTAGCTGAGGGAAACAAAGGTTACCTGTTCCTGTTGTTTTAATAAACTCCACTGTATACATAAGGCTTGTTTTGATAACTGGGACTTGTGAATGCTTGGGTGAGTTTCAACAGCTGTATCTTAACAGATGTCGGTATTCGTAGTTTGATAGTTTTGAGGGGTTATTAAAAGATTATTTGGCTTTGATGGGATAAATGATCTGAAGTTTGCTTTTTTTCATACAGATTGGTGACTTGAGAGGATTTGAAGTTTTATGAGTATTTACTTTCATTCAGAGTTTTATTTTGTCTGAAGTATGTTTGAATGAAACCTGATCAGACAACCAAATGTTTATTTTTTTTACGTCATTCCAAAAGCATGGTTTCTGAGGTCAGCCCGAAGAGAAAGCTAGTTAAAGTAACAACAATCGATAAAGCGGAATAGAAGCTGGTAAGGAACAAGGGATAAAGGGGAATGGAAGCTGGGTAGGAATAATGGATAAAGGGGAATAGAAGCTGGTTAGGAACAAGGGATAAAGGGGAATGGAAGCTGGGTAGAAACCAGGGGCGTAGACTGAGCTTTCATGGGGGTGTTAAGAACAATAATCACAGTTCATGGTGTCGTCCAGAATCAAGGTGGACCACCTAACAGCCTCAGCTCCACAACCACTGGCTAAATCACACTTTGGCTTGCAATGCCTGACATCATGCAGTTGATGAGAGACAGCTTAGTCCCTGGTCGTCAGTTCCCAGCTCTGATCCGTGAACAGGAAAAAGCAGCATGCACAGGCACTCTCCACGAACGGCACTCTCATGATGGGAAGGGTTCTGCAGGATCCAGCAGACCTGGACAAACCATGACCCATTTTGCACGTTCCTCCAGAATAGTCCAGGCTGAGGAAGGATTAGTGATGTACCCATTGATCTGTTCAATTGTATTCACATGGCTGCATGCGTTTGGCGTTCAAGTCTTTTTCAGACTGTGAACCAGCTTCATCAGCGAGCAGGTCAATGGATAGCCCTTGTCATCCAGTAATCACTCTCTGGTTTCTCATACTGGCACAAAGGAGTGCAGGATCAAAGAGCGACTGCATGTCTAGGGAGGAGAGTCTGTTCTCGTCAAGCACTGATTTGACAAGGGGCATCATTTTGCGTGCAGTCAATGGCACTTTACATCATGGGGACAGGAACAAACATTCTCCACCCAGCAGCAGGCTCACTTCACCTGCTGCTCTCTGCAAAGAGAAACTGAAACGGTGTTAGCTCCTTATTCATACAGACATCAGTGACCTCCCTTAAACAACTACTGAAGACAAATTAGGAGGTCTTGCAAGTATTACCTGCTCTAGCCTGGATTCATACAGTCGCGGTTGGTGACTGTACCCATTTACCTGCTGCCCTTGTCGTCCTAGATGGTTTGGAAGGTGCTCTTTAGGGATCTGAGGTGAATTTAATTAACTTGTTTCTAAAGCAAAGTACAGTGGGGGGATAATGCCCACTATTTGCCTTTTGTGAAATTGCAACCCCATTCTTTATATGCTTATACATTACGGAACTGTCATCAGTATTCTAGGATCCAACGTTCTCAGGGAATACACGATAGGAATGATTTTACACAGCACTCATTTGCCAACCTCAACCAGGGTGCACTCCCTGTCTTGGATATTCTGGAAGTGTCCTGGATTTGGCTTTCTGTCCCAGGTCCTGAACTCCTTGGGACATCAATTATCCCAACTTTCTTCTCTATCTCCATCTGTTTAGCCGACGCAAGAGAAATGCAGAAGCAGCCACATTGGATGGTACTCTCCTCTGACAGTAGCTGGGGGAGGGGGGTGTTGGGGGCACAGTCATTGGACTGGCAGTGTAATGGTACAATGGCTTTAAGAAATGTAGTTTGTCTTGCTTTTTTTTAAGAGAGAGATTGAAAAAGAGGTACAAAGCTGTCTATGGTAATTTAAACAGCTTGTGAAGTCTTGCGTTTTTTGTTTAAATTTAGAACAATAGAAGCAGCATGAGTGGGTGTAGTCAGGTTTTCACAGATCAAGAATATTTAATTAGCTTTCAACAAAAGCTGCTAGAGTCTTGAAGATTTAGAAGCTATTTTCTCCCCTCCCTCAGTTACATTTCGAAGCTGGGATATCTCCTCTGACTGTAGATGCTGTATGTGAAAAAAATCTGATTTCTGAATTTGCCTTTTTGCCAAAGTGTGTGTTTATGGGAAGTTACTCTTTTGCAACAGTTAATTCGTAACAGTTACTGCATCTAATATTCTGTTAAGTTTTCCAACAGAGTTAAGTTATTCCAAGCTCTCTGTTCTTTTGTTGTATTTTAACTACAATGTTTGAATCAATTGTGTCCCACTTAATGTCAAGTAGTTTGGCCAGTCAAATTGCACCTGGAACACAGCGCTTTATCTTTAAAATAAGAGAAACTTAGGGTCTAGGCTACCATCTTCAAATATTTTGAGGGATCTGGTCTGGTCCATAACAGCAGCAATGACAACACTCAGGGTTGAGGGTGGGGGTTGTTGCAAACTTAGACTTGCAGTGCCCACTACAATTTGAGGCCTTGATGTCCATACAGTCTTGTCAGAACCCAATCTCCCACCTTGCCCAGTGGGTATGTAAAGCACACAGGGTGAAGTGTTCCTTGTTTTCACTACCCAATGAGACACCCATCCCTGAACCCTCTGCACCCTGCCTCCAGCTGAATGTTTCATGAAGATGCTCTGCTTTTCAGACCCCTTCCAAAACTGCTTCAATAAAAGATGAGACATAAATGTCATGGAGAGAACCATTAGAAACCTCCATTTCTGGGAAGCCATTCCATTTATAGCTAATTCATACCATTCAATATTTCTAGAGAGGTTTCTGTGCACTGCTCTTGATGTCAAAGTATGCACAGTGCTCGGATGTGGAATAGTCTGTGATGTGGTTATTATTCAGGATCACAGAGTTAAATGTTGAGACATGATTTCAAGCTTGACCCTAAAAGGGACTTCCCAGAATGGGCTGAAATCCTGATAGTCTAACATACAACTGGGTACACAACCACCTGACTGAGAGTGTTGAGCAGAGTCAAAGTTAGCATACACAAAATGATAGGGAAACTCTCTCTGTTCCATCACTACAATGTATGACAGCTGGAGAACAACACCACTGGCACATCAGAGGGAATTCTGCACACCTCCCCCCAAAATGTATTCTCCACATCCTTCCTTGTTAAAATGTTAACTGCTTTGTGCTTCAGGATGCTGTCTGGAACAGGTTGCCTGAACGAACTTCATCCAGAATGAGGGTGAGTGAGACAGGAAGGGAGAGAACAAGAGGTTTTCACTCCAGGAATCAATATCAAAAACAAAAATCTGGAATTAAGCACCTACTGAAGACCATGAATCCATTGTCGATTGTCAGAAAAACCCATCTGGTTCACTGACGCCCTTCAGAGAAGGAAATCTGCCATCCTTATTTGGTCTGGTCTACATGTGATGCCATTCCCACACCAATATGACAGATTCTTAATTGCCCTCTGGGCAATGAGGGAAAAGCACCGCCCTCGCCCATGAATGAATAATAAAGAAAGAAAATCTGGGTTGGAATCAGAGTTAGGCTTCAGCAGCAAAAAAGATCTTTCCCTCACCCCATTCTCTCTGGCATCTTGACTATGTTAGAAATCACACCCAAACATGTCTTCCAAAGGGCAGCTGAATCTATTTATAATTGTTTCTCTCATGTCTACCAGGAACTGTTCTCAAATGGCTTAAATACATGGTGTAATATCCAGATCGGTTCCCAAAGGCTACTGGATGGGTAGTTTTCACAGAAACATAGAACACAGTATGGAGCTTGTTACCAACACACCAAGAATAACTCCAGACAGTATTCCAATGAGAACTGAAATTGGGATATCAATGTGTCATCATAGACCACACCCCAGTTAAAGAGAGCAACAATGCCTAATACACGAATAGAAAAAGACACATTAGGGGATTTGATCCTCAAAACATTGGTAACAATGATCAAATTCCATCTAAAAACAAGGGAAAGTGTCTTACTTTTTCAGTCATTATGAACCAATACTGTTGGCAAATGATAGTTAATGTCTTGGTACTTTAACACCCAATGGCACACCCATGGCACTTACCATCCTCTGCTGAATATATCAAAGCAGACAGGCTAAACGGCCCATTTCCTTTGCTGTTAAAAGCTTTGACCTTGACTTCAAATGGAGTGCGTGGAGATAGAGAGTCATCTTTGTGAACATATCTGCTGCCTTCAGGGTTGGGGACTGTGACTTTCCTCCATTCCTTCGATGTACTTGGCTTGAAGGCAACAATGTAACCAAAGCTGCTTCCGTAATGGTACTCCCTTGGCAGAGGCTAAGAGGGCAGAGAGAGAAAGACAGAGCGTGAGAGACAGAGAGAGAGATGGCAAGATTGTGAGCTTGAAGGATAGAAGGCTGAGATGTTATCCAACTGAAAATGGTTAAAGGGCTTGACTGAGTAGGAAGATAGAAACTACGTCTTCTACTGCTCAAGGCAAAGAGATTGTGACCTTACAATTCAAGCCGGGACATTCAAAGTGAGATCAGAAAGCAACTCTTCAGACAAGTGTCATGCAAACTTGAAATTCCCTCCCCAAAATATTAAGAATTGGGTTAACTAAAGGGGAGATACTGGCAATGTTCTGGGTTCAAATCCCACCACAAAAACTGGTGAAATTTGAATTCAATAGAAAAAGATTTGGAATTAAAAGTCTAATGATAACCATGAATCCATTGTCAAATGTTGGAAAAACCCATCTGATTCACAATTGTCCTTTAGGGAAGGAAACTGCCATCCTTACCTGGTCTGGCTCACATGTGACCCCAGACCCACTGCAATGTGGTTTACTCATAATTGCCCTCTGGGCAATTAGGGCTGGGCAACAAATGGTGGCCTAGCCAGCCATGCTCTCACATCCCGTGAATGAATAAGAAAACACGAAATGATAATTGACAGAATTTTCCTACAGAAGGCTGTTGAAGAATATATAGTTAAATGACAGACCAGCCATGATCTAACTGATTTGCAGAGCAGCCTAAAGGCTAGAATGACTGACTTGTATTCATAGCTGCAGAGGGAGTCTTGTCCATTGTTAAAGTACTGTGGCTATGCTCATTCTCAGCTGATAACAGCACAAAAGTGTTCATCAACCATATTAACTTTATTAAAATTAGGTTTATTTGTTGACTGGTTTCAGTCATTGCATTTCCAAGCACACGACACATCCCGTATCGATAATTTGCAAAAGGTTGCTGTTGCTGATCTGAAACAAGAGCCAGTGATAATAGGAATAGAAAATGCAGGAGAAACTCAACAGGTCTGGCAGCATCGGCGCAGACAGAAACAGAATTAACATTTTGAGTCACGCCAGACTTAAACTGCTAACTCTGTTTCTCTCTCCACAGATGCTGCCAGACCTGCTGAGTTTCTCCAGCACTTTCTGTTTTTACTTCAGATTTCCAGCATCCGCAGTATTTTGCTTTTATGTGAACAAAGTTCAAGCTGCTTAAGTGCCTCTGGGTGATCATGTTTAATTGCATTGAAGTACAGAGTCTGCAGTGATTCACCTCACCCCCAAAAGGTGGCTATCACCCACTCATCACATCCATAGCCATTAGCGACAGCAATCACAACAGTGGGTATAACTATGGTCTCAATAATAATCCATACCATGCTGATTATTTCATCTGGAACTTGAAGGCTCAACTTCACAGAGGGTGAACGACATGAACAGTAATTTGTCCATGATGCTTAACTGATCTGAAATCTGCCTGAAGATGAGAGTAGGAAATTATTTGCTTTCATGAAGCATTACGGTGTGATGGGTGCTCTCTGAGGATCATTCACAATCTCATTTGTGATTCAGAGGCAGCACAGCAGCCTCGGACTCAGTAAGCTGTGGGTTTGCGTCCCAAAGGAGCCACTTGTGTGCTTTGAGGTCAACATTTCAGTTCAGTTCTGAAGGAGTGCTACACTGTCAGCGGTGCCAAATTTCCAATGTAACATGCCCACACCATTGTGAAGAGGTAAATATGTCACATAGCCATTAGCGACAGCAATCACAACAGTGGGTATAACTATGGTCTCAATAATAATCCATACCATGCTGATTATTTCATCTGGAACTTGAAGGCTCAACTTCACAGAGGGTGAACGACATGAACAGTAATTTGTCCATGATGCTTAACTGATCTGAAATCTGCCTGAAGATGAGAGTAGGAAATTATTTGCTTTCATGAAGCATTACGGTGTGATGGGTGCTCTCTGAGGATCATTCACAATCTCATTTGTGATTCAGAGGCAGCACAGCAGCCTCGGACTCAGTAAGCTGTGGGTTTGCGTCCCAAAGGAGCCACTTGTGTGCTTTGAGGTCAACATTTCAGTTCAGTTCTGAAGGAGTGCTACACTGTCAGCGGTGCCAAATTTCCAATGTAACATGCCCACACCATTGTGAAGAGGTAAATATGTCACATGCAATAAAACCGTAGGATTTGAAAAGACACAGGACTATTCCTTCAGGTTTTCTTATTAAGTTTACCCTCAACCAACATCACCAAAACCTGTAATTGTTCTGTTTGGTGAAATGGGACATATAAACCTGTTGTTAATATACCCTTAGGTTCTGAGAGTTCCAATGAAGATAAGTATGCTCCATTTGCCACACTTTCACCTCACAACTTCTTTCCAAATAAGTCAGGGTTCAGATGGTGTCAAAGTTACCTCCTTTTTGTTGTCTTCATCAATGCATGCTCTTAACACTAGATTGAACCAGCAACCTAGTCTTTCCAGTCAGGACTGAATCCATGGCTTTCTGATGGAAACCTAAATTGATGCCACTGAGCTACATTGTAATGCTACCTCACTTTGTGTGCTAATGCTGCGCCTTTAACAAGGTTATGTTGTCCTTGCTTTTTTTATTCAGAGGGATTATAAAAACAGAGGTTCCAATATGTCTGGGTTTATCTATCTACTTGAAGAAGCTTTGTGGGCGGCACAGTGGCACAGTGGTTAGCACTGCTGCCTCACGTCGCCAGGTTCAATTCCCACCTCAGGCGACTGACTGTGTGGAGTTTGCATGTTCTCCCCGTGTCTGCGTGGGTTTCCTCTGGGTGCTCCGGTTTCTTCCCACAGTCCAAAGATGTGCAGGTCAGGTGAATTGGCCATGCTAAATTGCCCGTAGTATTAGGTAAGGGGTAGATGTTGGGGAATGGGTGGGTGGCGGGTCGGTGTGGACTTGTTGGGCCGAAGGGCCTGTTTCCACACTGTAAGTAATCTAATCTAATCTAAAAAAAAAGCTTTTAAGTGTTTTCTTAAAACACGGAGTGGCCAGTTCTCCCAGTTCGGAGTTTGGTTTGGTTTGGTTTTAGCAAGCTGTTTCTGTTTGTTGCTGCTATTGCAGTTTTAGCTGGGAATCCAGAGAAGCTGCTGGACCCAAAGAAACAGACCCATGCTGATCCCCTCTCTCTCTCTCTCTCTCTGACATCTCTCCTGTAAGAAACTGTGTTTAATTTTACCTTTTTACCAAGGTGTGTATTATGGGATGTTGCAGTATTTGGAACAACATCATTAAGTTACAACAGAATTGATTGAGCTTTCAAACAGTTACTTTATTCCAAATTTGGTTTTATTTTGTTTGTATGTAAGTAAATTGTTTTGTTTAAACCTGAGCAGTTTGGCCAGCTGCATCATTCCTGGAGTATCCACTCTACATCTGCTTAAAACAGCTCGAAAAGTTGGGGTCTGGGCTACCATCTTGAAATGCTTTGAGTGGGTGTGGGCTGGTCCATAACATTGTGACTTTGACAGAGATCATCACCCCTTATAAATATTTGGAAAACATGAATAAATTATAGGACAGGTAAGTTGTAAAATAAATGTCAAGTGAATGGCTAAATTATAGGTTAACACCTATACTGAAGACATGGATTAGGGCAGCTGTTACACTTTGATTTGCACAGATCATCGTTCAAAGCAGTTGAAGTTTATACTGGTCTCATAATAACTGGAGTGTCTTAGGAAATGCAATTAATTTAAAATGCAAGTTGTATTGTGAAACAAAACCATATAGCAGAGTGAGAAATGCATTTCCAAAAGAACAGGTCAGTGATGGACAGTAAACATACCTTATTTCTCTTGCCAAAGGGGCCAATAACTGAGGATGGTGTTGTTTGTAGAGGAGTCAGAGATGTCATGTTCTACACTTGATGTGTTGTAACCTACAGGGCTATGGCCCCAAGAGCTGGAGTGTGGGATTAAGCTGGATAATCCTTAATTGTCTGGCACAGGTATGATCAGGCCAAATGGCTGCCTCCTTGCCTTGCATTCAGAGCCGGCTAATCTCTTTCTAGGCCACTCGCAATTGACTGAAGAAGATCCAAAGCGCGTAAAACTCTTGAAGAAAAGGAGGGATATTGCTCTGCTCTCTTTATCAGAACCTACCGTCCACGTCACTGTCAGTTCCCGGTGGTTCCCGCCACCTCCTCCAACATCAGATGGAGCCACGGTCGGAGCTGTGGGAAGAACAACAAGTGAGTTTTAGTGACACTGCACTCGAGGTGTGGGGGACAGCATTAAAAAGGAGACACTCACCTTTTCTTGCAACGCCAACAGGCACGAGGCAGATATAATTACAATAACAGCGACTTCTGTTAGCTGCCAGAGTCTAACACATTACCAAGACTAACACGTCACTATTACTCTGGGACAGCTGCCAGTTCTCAAAGAACACCACTGAAGCGCGGTTGTCAGCAAATTCTTTGCTACTATATCGGAGATAATTCTCCTTAACTATTCCCCACTTAATAAGGCACAGGCCAAAACAATCATATCTACAGCCTCAAACCAGTAAAGAGTGTTGAGAAACAATCCAATCCCCTTTTACAGATAGCTCCGAGGAACACAAATCTCCTTTCCCTTACTGTTCTTAAAATAATGGGTATGAACACTCGCCATCTCCTTTTTCTCTCCTGAACTAGTATTGATCCAGTTGTCTTTTAAAGATGTCAACTAACGCACAATCAACTTCCTGCCCGAGAGACTGTTTGAACTTGCAGAGAGAAAGGTTTTATTTTCATATCTCCACCTTACTTGGGTCCTGCGTATTTCCTCTCATGCTTCACCCATTGTCTAAGTAAATGAGTTGCCTTCAGTGCCATACCTTAACGTTCCAGATTAACACGGAGATTTTATCCAGTGCATAAATCACGCAAAATACTGGCTGACGAATAAGGCCAAATGCATTAAAAATATAGATATCCAACATTCTTAGAGAGGCTTCAAGGTTGTTCAATAAAAGTAGGCCTTTCAGGAAAACCTGATCGTTATCAGCAGAAGTTAACTGCCAATTAGATTTAAACCCAATAAATGTAGGGATAGGTAATGAATGCTGGTCAGCCAGCAACTCCCATGTCCCATAAGAGAATAAAAATAGACTCAGAAATGTTAATGTTGACACCTCGCAAAGCTGATGTCACTTGTGGAGCCAGTTTCCTGATCAGTGTTGTTGATTTTGGTGTGTTCCATCTCAGAGCCACTGCATCAATTTATATATCAGGGATCTACACATGACATTATCAAGGTGGTAAAAACAATGACTGCAGATGCTGGAAATCAGATTCTGGATTAGTGGTGCTGGAAGAGCACAGCAGTTCAGGCAGCATCCGAGAAACCGTAAAATCGACGTTTCGGGCAAAAGCCCTTCATCAGGAATAAAGGCAGAGAGCCTGAAGCGTGGAGAGATAAGCTCGAGGAGGATGGGGGTGGGGAGAAAGTAGCATAGAGTACAATGGGTGAGTGGGGGAGGGGATGAAGGGGATAGGTCAGGGAGGAGGGTGGAGTGGATAGGTGGAAAGGAAGATAGGCAGGTAGGACAAGTCATGGGGACAGTGCTGAGCTGGAAGTTTGGAACTAGGGTGAGGTGGGGGAAGGGGAAATGAGGAAACTGTTGAAGTCCACATTGATAGCATGGGGTTGAAGTGTTCCGAGGCGGAAGATGAGGCGTTCTTCCTCCAGGCGTCTGGTGGTGAGGGAGCGGCGGTGAAGGAGGCCCAGGACCTCCATGTTCTCGGCAGAGTGGGAGGGGGAGTTGAAATGTTGGGCCACAGGGTGGTGTGGTTGATTGATGCGGGTGTCCCGGAGATGTTCCCTAAAGCGCTCTGCTAGGTGGCGTCCATGCTCCCCAATGTACAGGAGACTGCATCGGGAGCAACAGATACAATAAATGTGCAGGTAAAACTTTGATGGATGTGGAAGGCTCCTTTAGGGCCTTGGAGGGAGGAGGTGTGGGCACAGGTTTTACAGTTCCTGCGGTGGCAGGGGAAGGTGCCAGGATTGGAGGGTGGGTCGTAGGGGGGCGTGGACCTGACCAGGTAGTCATGGAGGGAACAGTTTTTGCGGAAGGCTGAAAGGGGTGGGGAGGGAAATATATCCCTGGTGGTGGGGTCTTTTTGGAAGTGGCGGAAATGTCGGCGGATGATTTAGTTTATGCGAAGGTTGTTAGGGGGGAAGGTGAGCACCGGGGCATTCTGTCCTTGTTATGGTTGGAGGGGTGGGGTCTGAGGGCAGAGGTGCGGGATGTGGACGAGATGTGTTGGAGGGCATCTTTAACCACGTGGGAAGGGAAATTGCGGTCTCTAAAGAAGGAGGCCATCTGGTGTGTTCTATGGTGGAACTGGTCCTCCTGGGAGCAGATCCGGCGGAGACGGAGGAATTGGGAATACGGGATGGCATTTTTGCAAGAGGTAGGGTGGGAAGAGGTGTAATCCAGGCAGCTGTGGGAGTCGGTTGGTTTGTAAAAAATGTCAGTGTCAAGTCGTTCGTCATTAATGGAGACGGAGAGGTCCAGGAAGGGGAGGGAGGTGTCAGAGATGGTCCAGGTAAATTTAAGGTCAGGGTGGAATGTGTTGGTGAAGTTGATGAATTGCTCAACCTCCTCGCGGGAGCACGAGGTGGCGCCAATGCAGTCATCAATGTAGCGGAGGAAGAGGTGGGGAGTGGTGCCGGTGTAATTACGGAAGATGAACTGCTCTACGTAGCCAACAAAGAGACAGGCATAGCTGGGGCCCATACGTGTGCCCATGGCTACCCCTTTGGTCTGGAGGAAGTGGGAGGATTCAAATGAGAAATTGTTAAGGGTGAGGACCAGTTCGGCCAAACGAATGAGAGTGTCAGTGGAAGGGTACTGTTGGGGACGTCAGGAGAGGAAAAAATGGAGGGCTTGGAGCCCCTGGTCATGGCGGATGGAGGTGTAGAGGGATTGGATATCCATGGTGAAGTTGAGGCATTGGGGGCCGGGGAAACGGAAGTCTTGGAGGAGGTGGAGGGTGTGGGGTGTCTTGAACGTATGTGGGGAGTTCCTGGACTAGGGGTGATAGGACAGTGTCGAGGTAGGTAGAGATGAGTTCAGTGGGGTAGGAGCATGCTGAGACAATGGATCGGCCAGGGTGGTCAGGCTTGTGGATCTTGGGAAGGAGGTAGAACCGGGCAGTGTGGGGTTCCCGGACTATGAAGCTGTGGGTGGGAGATCTCCTGAGGTGATGAGGTTCTGTATGGTCTGGGAGATGATGGTTTGGTGATGGGGGGTGGGGTCATGGTCGAGGGAGCAGTAGGAAGAGGTGTCTTCGAGTTGCCGTTTGGCTTCAGCGGTGTAGAGGTCAGTGCGCCAGACTACCACTGCGCCCCCTTTATCTGCTGGCTTGATGGTGAGGTTGGGATTGGAGCAGAGGGATTGGAGGGCTGCGCATTGTGAGGGTGAGAGGTTGGAGTGGGGGGGGGGGACGACAGGTTGAGGCGGTTAATGTCCCGGCGGCAATTGGAAATGAAGAGGTCGAGGGCAGGTAATAGGCCAGTGCAGGGTGTCCAGGTGGATGCAGTGTGTTGGAGGTGGGCGAAGGGGTCCTTGGAATGTGGGCTGGGGTCCTGATTGTGAAAGTAAGCTCGGAGGCGGAGGCGGCGAAAGAAGTGTTCGACGTCACGGCGTGTATTAAATTCGTGGACAGAGGCGGATGAAGGTGAGTCCTTTGCTGAGGACTGATCGTTTGTCTTCAGTGAGGGGGAGGTCTGGAGGGATGGCGAAAACTTGGCAGGGCCGGGAGCTGGGATCTGGTGTGGGTGTGGAGCTGGGAGTGGGGGTGGAACCTGTAACTGAAGTGGGTGTGATGGTGGGGGGAATGGGTGTGGAGTCATGAGCAGGGGTAGCGTTCCCCTCAGGGTTCTGGGGGGTGGGGATAGTGACAGTGGGATCTATAGGGGGGGGATTGTCAGCAGAATGCAGGTGAGTGGCATTGGTGGGGACGGAAGTGGTGGCAGACATGACAGTAGGGGTGGCAGAAGTCACTGAGCGTGTGACATCAGCGATGATGTGAGGGGCGGAAGTGATGTCACGTGTGATGCATGAGGACATCATCAATCAGCGTGGGGGTGGAAGCTGAACCAGCCGCATGGTTAATGGCGTCCAAGTAGTTCCAGAGGCTGGGGGGAATCTTCTGGAATATTTGAGGAGCGCTGGTTATGGAGGTGGGTAGATAAAAGTTTGTTGCACTTACAGTTTTTGATGTTTGAGCACTGCCCGGTTCTACCTCCTTCCCAAGATCCACAAGCCTGACCACCCTGGCCGATCCATTGTCTCAGCATGCTCCTGCCCCACTGAACTCATCTCTACCTACTTCGACACTGTCCTATCCCCCCTTGTTCAGGAACTCCCCACATACGTTCGAGACACCACCCACGCACTCCACCCCCTCCAAGACTTCTGTTTCCCCGGCCCCCAATGCCTCATCTTCACCATAGATATCCAATCCCTCTACACCTCCATCCTCCATGACCAGGGGCTCCAAGCCCTCCGTTTTTTCCTCTCCCAACGTCCCCAACAGTACCCTTCAACCGATACTCTCATTCGTTTGGCCGAACTGGTCCTCACCCTTAACAATTTCTCCTTTGAATCCTCCCACTTCCTCCAGACCAAAGGGGTAGCCAAGGGCACACGTATGGGCCCCAGCTATGCCTGTCTCTTCGTTGGCTACGTAGAACAGTCGATCTTCCGTAATTACACCGGCAGCACTCCCCACCTCTTCCTCCGCTACATTGATGACTGCATTGGCGCCACCTCGTGCTCCCGCGAGGAGGTTGAGCAATTCATCAACTTCACCAACACATTCCACCCTGACCTTAAATTTACCTGGACCATCTCTGACAGCTCCCTCCCCTTCCTGGACCTCTCCATCTCCATTAATGACGACCGACTTGACACTGACATTTTTTACAAACCCACTGACTCCCATAGCTACCTGGATTACACCTCTTCCCACCCTACCTCTTGCAAAAATGCCATCCCGTATTCCCAATTTCTCCGCCTCCGCCGTATCTGCTCCCAGGAGGACCAGTTCCACCACAGAATACACCAGATGGCCTCCTTCTTTAGAGACCGCAATTTCCCTTCCCACATGGTTAAAGATGCCCTCCAATGCATCTTGTCCACATCCCGCACCTCTGCCCTCAGACCCCACCCCTCCAACCATAACAAGAACAGAATGCCCCTGGTGCTCACCTTCCACCCTACCAACCTTCGCATAAACCAAATCATCCGCCGACATTTCTGCCACCTCCAAAAAGACCCCACCACCAGGGATATATTTCCCTCCCCACCCCTTTCCGCCTTCCGCAAAGACTGTTCCCTCCGTGACTACCTGGTCAGGTCCACGCCCCCCTACAACCCACCCTCCAATCCTGGCACCTTCCCCTGCCACCGCAGGAACTGCAAAACCTGTGCCCACACCTCCTCCCTTACCTCCATCCAAGGCCCTAAGGAGCCTTCCACATCCATCAAAGTTTTACCTGCACATCCACTAATATCATTTGTTGTATCTGTTGCTCCCGATGCGGTCTCCTGTACATTGGGGAAATTGGTCACCTCCTAGCAGAGTGCTTTAGGGAACATCTCCGGGACACCCGCACCAATCAACCACACCGCCCCATGGCCCAACATTTCAACTCCCCCTCCCACTCTGCCGAGAACATGGAGGTCCTGGGCCTCCTTCACCGCCGCTCCCTCACCACCAGACGCCTGGAGGAAGAATGCCTCATCTTCCGCCTCGGAACACTTCAACCCCACGCTATCAATGTGGACTTCAACAGTTTCCTCATTTCCCCTTCCCCCACCTCACCCTAGTTCCAAACTTCCAGCTCAGCACTGTCCCCATGACTTGTCCTACCTGCCTATCTTCCTTTCCACCTATCCACTCCACCCTCTCCTCCTTGACCTATCACCTTCATCCCCTCCCCCACTCACCTATTGTACTCTATGCTACTTTCTCCCCACCCCCACCCTCCTCGAGCTTATCTCTCCACGCTTCAGGCTCTCTGCCTTTATTCCTGATGAAGGGCTTTTGCCCGAAACATCGATTTTACTGCTCCTCGGATGCTGCCTGAACTGCTGTGCTCTTCCAGCACCACTAATCCAGAACATGACATCATCAGCGTTGCAAAATACGTGACCTGAAGGTACCGAGGTCCCTGACTCCAAATTAACTGGGACAATCAAAGCAACCTTCACAGAGGATAGCATGTGGCTCTTAGTAATTGAATACCTTAATGGTAACCTAGTAGCTTCATAGTTAACTCAGTAAAGAGTAGGAATAAATGAGACTTCTTCCAAATGGCAGGCAGTGACCAGTGGGGGACCACAGGGATCACTGCTTGGACCACACCTGTTCACAATGTATATCAATGATTTAAATAGGGAAATTAAAATTAGTATCTCCAGTTTTATAGATGACACAAAGCTGGTTGAGAGGGTGAGATTTGGAGGGGACACAGAGATGTTTTCGTGTGATTTGGACAAGTTGAATGGGTGGGCAAATGCATGGCAGATGAAGAATAATGTGGATGAATGGGAGGTTATCCACTTTGGCAGCAAAAACGGCAAGGCAGATTATTACCTGAACGGTGATAGATTGGGAAAGGGGGAGGTGCGACAAAACCCAGGTGTCCATTAGTTGCTGAAAGTAAGCAGGCTGTGAAGAAGGGCTGAGATGAGGAGAGATTTCTTCATCCAGAGAGTGGTGAGCCTGCGTAATTCTCTGAGTTGGAAAGCAGTTGAGAGCAAAACGTTGAATGTTTTCAAGAAGGATTGAGAGAGAGATCTTAGGTTTAAAGGGATCAAAGAGTATGGGGAGAGAGAGCAGAAACAGAATGTGGAGTTGGATGACCAGCCCGCTGGATGGCAGAGGGGCTGAATGGCCTATGTCTGCTCTTACTTTCTACATTTCTATGAGGTATTAGTGAGCTTTATTAAACATGGAAATGGGTAACCCATTTCCCAGTTTCTTAAACTATCAGGGATAACATATACGTTATTACACAAGGTAAAGACAGCCTGCTGGAGGCAAAATGCATATTAGTTCTGACCCCCTTTCTTATCTACACTCATAGGACTGAATTCTCTTAGTGTCTGAACGACATGAGCAATGATGGGAAAACTGGGAGAATATGGAAAACTCAGATTTTCATTGTTGAGAAAAAAAAAGTCTGATTTCCATCTGAAGGTTCCAATGGCTAGCTCAGAATGTTGCGCGCGAGTGGAAAGGGGCCTGTTTGCATCCATTAACATCTCACTATTACCAATCTCACTTCATCCATTCGCTTGAAAGTCAGAATGGCAGTCCAGTGTCAATGACTCGCTGATATCTTACGCAGGTCGGTGTTCCACCTCAGGGTACACTCCGTGAGCAGCGACTTCCTGCACCCTCTGTCCACAGACATCAGCGTTGGCAACGTACCAGCCTCACCACATAATGATGCCCTCTCCTAAACTAACACATAGTACAATTCAATACTTTACAACCCTACCTCTGGGGCTCTGTGACACCTCCCATTTCAACGCTACGACCAAGTTGCTTTGTGTGTGAATGCAGACACCAATATCATGCACTCAAACAGTGTTGTTCTGAGGGTTCTTGGCTAGCTTTCTTTGCGCTCATTCTTTTTTTGCACTGACTTAGGCACTCACAGCATCTCTGCCTTCCCTTGCTTATTGGGGCTGACAGTAAGTGAGGCAACTTCATGCAGCATACACCAGCTATACACACGGCAAATAGACTTAACATGTTCCAAACAGATGTCTAAGTCTGAAAGCCCAAAGCCAGTGGTCCTTAGGCGTCCTTTGGGGGAACTACGATCAGTCAGGGAGCTTGGCTGTCCTCTGTTAGGAAAGCTGATGAGGTGCCCCATGTGAACGAATGGGAACTGCAGAGGGTAGGCACGGTTTGGAGTCAGGTGCCACAGGCAATAACCTAGGTGGGAGGTGGGTGCAGTGGCAGAGTCAGAGTGGGTGTGAGGGTCAACAGGGACGTGGTGGGTCTTACCTTTGCAAAAGATCAAGAACCTCCATGGGCTCCACTGGAACACAGACACTGCACTGCCCTGGGGGTGGTTAATTCTGAGCAGGCTGCCAGTCTCTGGTGCCATCCTTTTCTCTGGTGGTCCTGCAGAAAGAGGATGTTGAGTTGTTCCACACCCACCCGTAGGGCCTCCACAATCCGAATGTGACACAAATGTCTCGGTTGTGTCTTACAGAATCGCACAGCAACATACTTTAGGTCATTTCCTGGCCTGTGCTGTTTGAACTGGTGCACAGCTGGGGTCTTGGACATGGTGCCTGCAGGGTGAACTCACTAAGGTCCCGCCACGGGCAAGTTCCAAGCAACCAAAACACAAATTGCTGGAGAAACTCAGCAGGTCCGGCAGCATATGTGGAGACAAAGCAGAGGGAAGGCTTCGGGCTCAGAGGTACGCAGCACAGAGTCGCAGGAGAAAAATCCAACAGAAGCTCTCCGTGACACTCCCTGGATCTTAGATGCAGCCAAAACATAGAAAGCATCATTCCACAGCGTACTACAAACACCTGGAATACCTCCAAAAGATATTCACTTAGTCAATGAAATTTCTTCCAACCTTTGAGTATGGAATGAGCTGCCAGAAGAAGTGGTGGAGGCTAGTACAATTACAACATTTAAAAGGCATCTGGATGGGTATGCAAATAGGAAGGGTTTAGAAGGATATGGGCCAAATGCTGGCAAATGGGAATAGTCTCAGTTTCAGGGAGCATCATGGAGAGTTTCTCTCAGAGAACTCCTGGCGGCTTTTTCTCCCCTCATTCATTATGCATCCCGCCCCTCCATGTGCCACTCATGCACAGTCTTGCTCTGAGTCTGAAGCCTTAACTCTGCTTTCTCTCCACGGATGCGGCCAGACCTGCTGAGTTTCTCCAGCAATTTCTGTTTTGGACGAGATTCGTTTTGGATATCTGCTTGGCATGGACGTGTTGGACCGAAAGGTCTGTTTCCCTGTTGTACAGCTCTATTATTCTATGCAGCCTGTCCACAGTCTACATATCTGTTTAGATTTAGATTTAGATTTAAGATTACTTACAGTGTGGAAACAGGCCCTTCGGCCCACACCGACCCTCCGAAGAGCAACCCACCCAGACCCACTCCCCTACATTTACCCCTTCACCTAACACTACGGGCAATTTAGCGTGGCCAATTCACCTAACCTGCACATTTTTGGATTGTGGGAAGAAACCGGAGCACCCAGAGGAAACTCGGACAGACACTGGGAGAATGTGCAAACTCCACACAGACATTTCCCTGAGGTGGGAATTGAACCCAGGTCTCTGGCACTGTGAGGGAGCAGTGCTAACCACTGTGCCACCGTGCTGCCCTCTCTGGTCTGATACTTCACCAGCATGAAAGGTGCAAACACCTCCTAACAATATGGCAGTACTGAGCAAGGGAAGATGCAAATATTCAATACAATAGACAATAGGTGCAGGAGTAGGCCATTCTGCCCACCATTCATTATGATCATGGCTGATCATCCTCAATCAGTAGCCTGTTCCTGCCTTATCCCCATAACCCTTGATTTCACTATCCTTAAGAGCTCTATCCAACTCTCTCTTGAAATTATCCAGAGACTTGGCCTCCACAGCCTTCTGGGGCAGAGCATTCCATACACCCACCACTCTCTGGGTGAAGATGTTTCTCCTCAACTCTGTTCTAAGTGGCCTACCCCTTATTTTTAAACTGTGTCCTCACCTGGGACTCACCCATCAGTGGAAACATGCTTCCTGCCTCCAGAGTGTCCAATCCTTTAATAATCTTATATGTCTCAATCAGATCCCCTTTCAGCCTTCTAAACTCAAGGGTATACAAGCCCAGTCGCTCCAATCTTTCAGCGTAAGATAGTCCTGCCATTCTGGGAATTGACCTTGTGAACCTACACTGCACTCCCTCAATAGCCAGAATGTCTTTCCTCAAATTTGGAGACCAGAACTGCACACAATATTCAAGGTGCGGTCTCACCAGGGCCCGTACAGCTGCAGAAGGACCTCTTTGCTTCTATACTCAATTCCTCTTGTTACGAAGGCCAGCATGCTATTAGCTTTCTTCACTACCTGCTGTACCTGCATGTTTGCCTTCATTGACTGGTATACAAGAACACCTAGATCTCGTTGTACTGCCCCTTTCCCTAACTTGACTCCATTTAGGTAGTAATCTGCCTTCCTGTTCTTGCCACCAAAGTGGATAACCACATAATTATCCACATTAAACTGCATCTGCCATGCATCCATCCACTCACCTAGCCTGCTCAGGCCACCCTGTATTCTCCTAACATCCTCCTCACATTTCACCGTCACCCAGCTTTGTGTCATCAGCAAATTTGTTAATATTACTTTTAATACCTTCATTAATATCATTAATGTACATTGTAAAATGCTGCGGTCCCAGCACTGATCCCTGCGCTACCCCACTGGTCATCGCCTGCCATTCTGAAAGGGAGCCGTTTATCACTACTCTTTGTTTCCTGTCAGACTACCAATTTTCAATCCATGTCAGTATTTTGTCCCTAATACCATGCGCCCTAATTTTGCTCACTAACCTCCTATGTGGGACTTTATCAAAGGCTTTCTGAAAGTCCAGGTATACTATACCCACTGGATCTTTCTTGTCCATCTTCAGAGTTACACCCTCAAAAAATTCCAGAAGAATAGTCAAGCATGATTTCCCCTTCATAAATCCATGCTGAATCTGACCTATCCTGTTACTGCTATCCAGATGTGTCGTAATTTTGTCCTTTATAATTGACTCCAGCATTTTTCCCACCACTGAGATCAGACTAACTGGTCTATAATTCTCTGTTTTCTCTCTCCCTCCTTTCTTAAAAAGTGGGACAACATTAGCCACCCTCCAATCCACAAGAACTGATCCTGAATCAATAGAACATTGGAAAATGATCACCAATGTATCCACGATTTCTAGAGCCACCTCCTTCAGTACCCTGGGATGTAGACCATCAGATCCCAGGGACTTATCAGCCTTCAGACCTAACGGTCTCTCCATGACAATTTTCTGCTTAATATAAATTCCCTTCAGTTCAGGTCCCTCAGCCACTATTACATCTGGGAGATTGCTCGTGTCTTCCCCAGTGAAGATAGATCTAAAGTACCAATTCAAGTCTTCTGCCATTTCTTTACTCCCCGTAATAAATTCACCCGTTTCTGTCTTCAAGGGCCCAATTTTAGTCTTAACCATTTTTTTTCTTTTCACATACCTTTTGGCCAGTTTACCTTTGTACCTTATTTTTTCTTTGCGTATTTCCTTCTTAGTAATCCTCTGTTGTTCCTTAAAAACTTCCCAGTCCTCCGATTTCCCACTCATCTTTGCCATGTTATACTTTTTCCCTTTAGTCTTTATATGGTCCTTAACTTCCCTCGTCAGCCACGGCCACCCCGCCTCCCCTTAGGATCTTTCTTCTTTTTTGGAATGAACTGATCCTGCATCTTCTGCAGCTAAGAGTTTGCTCAATCTCAGCAATTATCTGGAGCTGTCTGACAATCAGCAAAGCAACGTATTCTGCCTGTTGATCAAACAACTGAGGAAACTTTAACAAGGCTGAAAATTTCATAACCCTGAAGGAAGATATAAGGTTAATGCCGACCACTGAAAGTGTACTTCAAATGGATAGCACTTTTCAAACAAAAGCTACGATTTTGTTTCTAGCAGCTCCCCCGGAGGCAAGCAGCAGCTGCTGGAGGTTCAATAAACATCGAGGCAAGAAAATTAAATGAATGTGAATGCTACCACAGTGTGCCATCAACACACCGAAATCCAGAGTCAGTGTGGTTTATACCACACGCTGGGGTCAATGGTGAGACCTGCTGAGTTGCACAGGTTTGCAGACTGTCTGATGTCCTTGGTTTCAATGGAGATAACATGTGAATGTCTCACCTTCACTGTTCCAGCGGGCAGCAATCTATAGCAATGGATAACCTTGCTACAGAGCCCACCCGATTTTCACGATGCCACAATGTGCAGTGTGCACGCAAACTCATCCACCAGACGACAAGCTGTCTGGTGATGATAAACATTTACGTGGGTCACAGGCTGAATTACACAAAAGCCAAACAAAAAAGAATAGGTTTGAGGCAGTTTTTCACATGAAGATTGATCATTACATGCAATGCACCACTAGGCAGAAATAGAGCAGATGTAAACTTTGGATGCATTTTACACATACATGCATGCACCAACTGATAGGTGAAATTTAATGAGTGCTCGTGAATCAATCAATTAAAATAGTTTGTTGATCCTTCCGATTCCTTATTTGCTTGTATTCTTGAGATACTACCAAGCAGTGATGTGGTCTGGTTTGTGAGCCCTGGGTGGGACTAAACGGTCAAAAGTTGCACTTTTGTTGAATAAAAGGAATCTGCTGAAATAAAACGACGAACAATATTTCTCCACGTCTTTCCCTCGTAGCCTTCACAAAGGAGGGGTTCAAGTGGAAATAAAACGAGTCCATCTTCGGCCCCACTTCTGCCTTAGGGATTGTAAACAGCAGTCACTGTGATTCAGAAGGTTTTGCTTTTCAAAGAGAATACAGCACGAAACACATGTGTAGGAGTGTGAGCCTGACGTTCAGCTCCAGTCAGTCAGGCAACAAGAACCCACTGTTTTCAACGGTGTGCAAAGTCGATGAAAAGCAGAAAATGTGACTACATTCCGCTGTCATCAAATCAGCAAATGCGTACATTTCAAATCTTTTATAAACACAGTCTTTAAACAAGGCAAATATTCTGACACCAGTCACTTCAGATTTATGAGGCAAAAAATACACTGCTGCAATTTCCTGTCTGTAAAGGTAATGTGGCCACAATTCAGCTCCGCGTGTCAGAACAGTCTCTATTCTTTTGAAAACTGGCACTGGATTTGATTGCTCACACCAGCACACAATCTTGACCGAGCAGCTTGCTGGAAATGAATAACCTCAACCGAGCATTTTCCAGTCTCCATTCGGGGGATTTGAACCCTTTTCTAAAGAGGTGGAGGAAATGAGAATGGATTTAATACTGGTGCAAGCTGGATGATCATTGAATGAACATCCCTTCAACTGAAGATAAAACAGACAATGTTTCTCCAATTCATTTTCCTAAATCCCCATACCTTTCTCAAGACATCACTCAATTGCATGAGGGGAATCTAAGCATATAATTATACATTAAAGCAACAGGCCATTGTGCCTACAGTGCAAGCTGTCTTTCACAAAGGAAAACACTTTGTCCTTTTGCCCCACTCTTTCTCATACAATTGGTTACCTCACACATCTACCCAATTCTCTTTAGGTTACTCATGACCCCACTTCTAGTGCCACATCAGGTAGTGCCTTCGAAATCCAGACCACTCGTTGTTTATCCTCATGTCCCCTTCTGGTTCCTTTGCCATTTGCCTGATATCTATGCCCTCTGGTTATTGACACATATATACATGCACCAACTGATGGGTGAAACTTAATGAGTGCTCGTGAATCAATCAATTAAAATAGTTTGCTGATCCTTCCGATTCCTTGTTTGCTTGTATTCTTGAGATACTATCAAGCAGCGATGTGGTCTGGTTTATGAGCCCTGGGTGGGACTAAACGGTCAAAAGTTGCACTTTTGTTGAATAAAAGGAATCTGCTGGAATAAAACGACTAACAATATTTCTCCACGTCTTTCCCTCATAGCCATGTTTCTCTTTATTTCTTCTAACCCCTATTCAACATTTCCAGTGAAGTTCCTCTCAAACGTTTTCTGCTCTGAACAGAACAATCTCAGCTTCTCTGGTCTACCCACCTAACTGTATGCCCTCAGCTTTACAGTTATTTTAATACATTCTTCCATACCTTCTCAAAAGCCTTCACCTTCCAATGTAATATATCTAAAGATATACGTAACAATAAACAGAGCTGAAGAATTAATGATTTATCGTCACATACATCTAAAAGCTACAGTGGAAAGTGATTTGTCACCACAATCCGGCACCATTTTGAGTTACAGTGAGGATAAGAAGAGATTACTTAAGTATGAGTTCATCTCCTGTTCAAACTGGGGTCTCAAGCATGGCTTCAGAGTTTCTGCAAGGTCTCTGCGAGATGTTCCCGTTCTCAAGGAGTCCCGCTCTGGGAACAATGATGACGATGCAGATGCCCCAGGAAACTGCTCACAGTCCAGGCTCTGGGCACCACCACAGTCGAGAATTCAGGCTCTGGGCCTACTGCCGCCAGGAGTCCCCATTCCGGGCACCATCACTACCAAGAGCCCAGGATCCTATGAGCAGAGCCTGAATACCACCTACTGTGCTGGCGCCATCTTGATGGCACTGAGTTGGACACAATTTTTTGGTTGGAGCTGACCGAGTGTTTTGGAAAGGTTCATATTACGAAGGTATGGGGAACTGGCTCTCCTCTTTTCAAATCCCTGTCAGTTGGCTTCAATAAATATATTAAATGCTTTTTAGCATGTATCTATCATACTGGGTTTAAAACGTAGCTCTCTAGAAAATTAGAGGAGCTAATTTCCATGGGTTTCTTGAGTAAAAGTGCAAGGGAATTCTGTCACTGACTAAATGCAAATAAAAAGCCTACTACATCAAACACAAAAACTTTTTTGCAGTATAAGTATAAGTATAAAACTTTTTTGTGTAAGAAGGGAGTGGTCTAGAAGGCAGAAATGAGACTATGAAGTTTAAAAGCCCTCAGAGTCTTTGCGATGTTCGATTTTAAACCTGAAGCCATAGCTGACTAATTGATGAGTTGTATCCACAAGAGCAGCAGAATCTGTACATATCCTTGAGGTTTGGAAAATGGCTCCTTTCCAAAATTTCTTTTTCACTGGGCAATGCTTTTTGAGAAGATAAGAATACCAGACAGGGAGACAGTGAGAGAGAGTTTTATCTCTTGTTGTCAAAAGTTCATTCCTCCTTCCCTCTGGTCTTGAAATAAATTTTGGTTTGTATTTTGAAGTCAATCTCCAAAACTCACTAACTGGTAGGTGAACTTTCTATTTCCTATTATGTCAAATAATCATAGAATCATAGAACCCCAACAGTGTGGAGTCCACACCGTCTTTCCGAAGAGCATCCCACCCTACCCTATCATTCTGCATTTCCCAACGCTAACCCACCTATCCTACACATCCCTGGACACTATGGGCATTACAGGACAGCCAGTCCATCAAACCTGCAAATCCTTGAGCTGTGGGAGAAAACCAGAGCACCCAGAGGAAACCCACGCAGACACGGGGAGAATGTGCAAACTCAACAATCTCCAGAGGGTGAAATCCACCCTGGGACCCTGGCACTGTGAGGCAGCAGTGCTAACCACTGAGCCACTGTGCCACCTGACTTACATGTGTGAATTAAATAGGACTTGCAACAGTGACTCAATTGCCTGGTTTTGACATCTTTAGATAAAAATGGTGCTTTCAAATAAACAGAGGAGTGATACTGAGTATATTATTGGACCCACAGACACAGAAGTGCTTTATCCTTAAAAAATGTGGCGAGTGAAATAGTTGATGCAGTAGTTCTAATTTTCCAAAACCTCCTTGACTTGGGTCAGTCTCATTAGATTGGAAGATAGTGAATCGAACTCTGATTTACAAAAAGGGATCAAGACAGAAAGTAGGAAACTACCAGCCTGTTATATTAACATCTGACATAGGGAAGATGCTAGTAGCCATTATGAAAGAAGTTATAGAAGGGCACTTGGATAAGTTCAAGGTTCATGGCTCATGGTTTAATGAATGGAAATCACGAGTGGCCAATCCACTGGAGTTCCTTGAGGAGGTAAAGCATTGATAGATTAAAGTGCTAGATTTCCAAAAGGCACTCTATGAATTGCCACATGTAAGGTTATAGCAGAAATTAACGGTGTAAGGGGTGTCATATTGGCATGGATAGAAGATTGGCTGACCAACATGAAACCGAGAGTATGTAAGTGAACTTTGTTTAAGGTGACTGGATGTAACAAGTGGTGAACCACAGGGATTGGCGCTGGAACCTCAACCAATATAACTTACACAAATGACTTTGATGAAGAGAAGGAACTTTGCTGACAACGCAAAAATAGATAGAGAAGTAAGTTTTGAAGATGTTACAGGAGATTATAAAGATAAATGCAGGATAATTGAGTGAGCAAAGGTGTGGCAATAGATAAGATCATGGGAAAATGTGCAATTGTCCTTTTTAGCAGGAAGAATAAAAAGGAAGCGTGTTATCTAAATGGTGAGTAATTGTTAGGGACCTGGGTATTCTTGTGCATGAACCACAAAAGATTCGTATGCAGGTACAGCAAACAATTTGGAAAGCTAATAGCATGTTGGAACTTAGCAGAAGGGTGGGTGAATACAAAAATAAGGAAGCTATGCATCAGGTACACAGGGCACTGCTTAGACTATGTCTGAAGTACTATGCACAACACTGGTCACATTATTTAAGGAAGTAAATGTATAGGAGGCATCACAGAGAGGTTTATTGGACCAATACCCAATGGCTGGGTATTGATCGAAACACACAAAATCCTGAACGGTCTTGACTGGTAGATGGGAGGAAGATGTTGTCTTTTTGCAGAGAATCAATCACTGTTTAAAAATCCAGGGGCACCCTCTGAGACGGAGATGAGGTGGAACTTCCTTTTTCAGAAGGTCACAGGGTCATGAGTCTTTTGAGGTCTCTCCCAGAAAAGGTGGTGGAAACAGAGTTACTGAATATTTCTAAAGCAGAGTTACATAGATGCTTGTTAAGCAAGGAGATGAAAGGTTATTGGGGGTAACTGGGAATTTGGATTGAGGTTATGATGGAGCCTTGATCTTATTGAACTGTGGGACAGAGTTGATTGGCTGAATGTCTTCTCTTGTTCGTGATTAATATCGTTTGTATCCCCTCACACAGCAACATTTTTAGTCTGTGTTCGAAGGACTTGTGAATCCTCAGTTATTACCCACCATCTACCTGCAATTAAATAAAATTAACAGCTAGTATATCCAAACTGCACTTTGGATCTCTAACCTCTAAGGCCAATTTGGTGTCATTTAAACTGTTTCTTTGGACCTCAGACAAGGTCTTTTCCCCAAGGTAGGGGAATCCAAAACTGGAGGGCATAGGTTTAAAGCGAGAGGGGAAAGATTTAAAAGGGACCTAAGGAGTAATGTTTTCATGCAGAGTGTGGTGCGTGTATGGAATGAGCTGCCAGAGGAACTGTTGGAGGCCAGTACGATTACAACACTTAAAAAGCATCTGGATGGGTACATGAATAGGAAGGGTTCAGAGGGATATGGGCCGAGTGCTGGCAATTGGGACCAGAATAATTTCTGATATCTGGTGTGTACGGACGAGCTGGACAGAAGGGTCCGTTTCCGTACTGTTTAACTCTATGACTCTGTTACCCTTTAGTTCTGTACCTTTTCGCAGCATAGCGACACAAGGATCTCGTGTTGGATGTTTAGATACTGATGGTCTTTATTTACAACTTAGATGAAGGAACAAAGTGTAGCATCTAACGATACAAAGTCAGCTAGGATAGAAGGTTGTAAGAAGTACAGAAATAATCTCCAAAGGCAGTAATTTAGGGTGCAAGAAGGAGCCAGATGGAATTATATGGGGAAATCTAAGGTCATCCGCTTTAGTGGTAATGACGGTATTTGATGGGCTGCACCTATGTAGCATGAACGTGACTTGCCATTTATGAGTCGAAACCTATTGTCTGGGTCTTGCTGCATACAGGTGTAGACTCCTTCACCATGAACTTGCCCAATTCTGATCTTGTGCTGGATGGAAGTAAAGTCTTTAATGAAATAGTTCAACACGGCTGTGTCAAGGACACCATCCTGTGAAATTCTTGAAGAAATTACTTGGAGGCTGGTTATGGCTATGGAGGCTGGTTGGTGAGTGGCGATCCCTACCACAGCTTGCACACAAGAATAGCTTTGGACTACTTTTCCTTCTATTGGAAAGGAAGTAAGAAGAATCGGAAAGCTAAATCGGAACTAAATGGTGAGAAACCATTAAAGCTTAGTCAAAGACAAGATACTACGGCTGCTGGAGATCTGAAATCAAAAGGAAAAATGCTGGAAATAGCAGGTTTGTTGACGGGAGACAGAAATATTTAGCTTGATAACATGAGGGTTACCGACTACTTATAGTATTTAGGCGTTTTATATGACAATTGGTTTTCTTGAATGAATTGCACATCACATTTAATAATGTTTTCCTGCCTTTTGTTTTGGAAACTTGAGCAACCTTTGAATTATTGAGCTCAAAAATCAGTTCACAGGCTGCTAAGCAGAAAGCAGTGTGGAAAACAAGCATCCTCATCAGCACGTTATTGCAAAATGTTGTTGAGCAAGAGTATTAAGGTTTCACTGGTTAGCCACTCTTTTATCAAGTACAAAAATACAAAAGGTGCATTTACATAGCCTCTATAATGTCATTTTAAAAATTCCAAGAACTTCATAAGAACATTATTAAACAACAACTAACCAGGAGCCACATTAGAAAATACGAGGCAAAATGACCACAACCTTGGTCAAAATTCTGGGTTTTAGGAAGGAGGGAAGAAAAGTGGAGCAGTAGGCAGTATCCTCAACAAAAGAATTCCAGAACATTGGAGCTTAGGCAGCTGGCTGACCATGGTCAAATCTGGGTGCTCAAGAAATCAGATATGGTGAGCACAGACTAGGGAGAAAGGGGTTTCCTAGAGACTAAAGGAGATGCCCTAGATACTTGGGGGGGGTTGCAGAAGGAAAGTCAAAACAAGGACAGGAATTTTAAATTTGAGGTATTGCTTGGCTGGGAGCCAATGCACTAGCGCAGGGAAATAGTGAATAATTTTTGCAAGGTTACTTGGCTCATCTGGTTAGATTGCTGGTCAATAGTAAACCCAGGATGATGACGGTGAGGGATTCAATGATGGTAATCCCATTAAATGTCAAGAGAAACCGGTTAGATTCTCCTTTGCTGCAGATAGTTATTTCCTGTCACCTATGTAGCATGAACGTGACTTGCCATTTATGAGTCGAAGCCTATTGTCTGGGTCTTGCTGCATACAGGTATAGACTCCTTCACCATGAACTTGCCCAATTCTGATCTGGTGCTGGATGGAAGTAAAGTCTTTAATGAAGTAGTTCAAAACGGCTGTGTCAAGGACACTATCCTGTGAAATTCTTGAAGAAATTACTTGGAGCTGAGATGACTGACCTCCAACAATCACAACCATCTTCCTTTGTGCTCAGTATGGCTCCATTCTCCTGATAGTTTCTCACTCATTTGCTTTGACCTTAATTTTCCTTGAACTGTTTTACGCCATTCCCTATCTCATGTTGCCTTAACGTCAAGGGCAGTCTTGTCTTCTGCACTGACATTCTGGTCTCTCCTGGCATTGACAATGAACATGCTCATGAAGCCTCCTCCTGTCACCGGTTGTTTACTTACTCACCACGGCTCACAACTGCATGTGACAGCACTGCAGAGCTCTGATCCTACACCACCTTCTGTTTTCAGAATGCTGTTTCCAGTGTCCTGTGTGCATGCAATAGCATCACCAATTTGGCAGCTCATTTTTAGACAGCCCTGGAGTGTTTTTCCATGTGTTTCCCCCCACTGGGAAAGGAAGGAAGATTTACATCTAGATAGAGCTTGTACCACCAATGAATATCTCAAAACACTATACAGTCAATTCAGTCCTGTTGAGGCCTACTCAGTTTTGTAAGATAGGAAACCAGGCTTAGTCCCCCATAGAATGCAGGACTGTACAGCCAGGCTCTTCTGCCCACAATGTTGCGCCTAATCCCTTCTGTGTGCCCTTTATCCATATCTCTGTATTCCTGGCATAATCATATGCTTATCCAACAGTCCCTTAAACACCCCTAATGTATCTGCCTCTATCACCACCCTGGCAGAGTGCTCCAGACTCCTAACACTCTCTTTGGAAGAAAACTTGCCCCGCTCACTTTAAATCAATGTCCCCTCGTATTAGACATGTTGATGGCAATGATAAATGGGAGATCTATTGGCCTAGCCTTGCTGAGCTGGTTATCTGACTTTCTTCTTATTTCATTTTGTTGTTTGACAGGTCATTTCAGAGGTCAGCCTGAGTCAGCTGCATTGCTGAGAGTCTGGAGTCACATTTATGCCAGATTAAGGATGGAAGAGTTCCTTCACTAAAAGGGATTGGCAAACTAGATGGACTTTTAATGACAATCCAGTTGCCTCATGGTCACTGTTATTGACATTAGCTTTTTAGTTCTGGATTTATTCAAGGAGCACGTTCAAATATTCCAGGGGCAGTCATGGGAATCTAAACTCGTATCCTCGGAGTTCACGATTTGGATTTCCCTGCTTGAGTTGGGAATCACTATCACCTTGCATTCCTGCCTCTGTCACCAGCCACCTGGGTGGTGGGAACCTCATGGGGCAGATGCCTTTATCAGGCCAACAGTGGTTTGACTTGTGACCCAGGAGGGGGCAAAAGTTGTGAAGGGAGCAGGGTGAGGGAGGAGTGGATGAGAAGAGGGGAACACAGAGGTAAAACATGGGGGAGGGAAGCAGGTTGTGTTTTGGGTGTGGCCTTAAACAGGAGAGGATTTCACCTTCAAATTGACCTGGGTAAAGTGATAATCAGAACAAGATTAGATTACTTACAGTGTGGAAACAGGCCCTTCGGCCCAACAAGTCCACACCAACCCACCAAAGCGCAGCCCACCCATTCCCCAACATTTACCCTTTTACCTAACACTACGGGCAATTTAGCATGACCAATTCACCTGACCTGCACATCTTTGGACTGTGGGAGGAAACCGGAGCACTCGGAGGAAACCCACGCAGACACGGGGAGAACGTGCAAACTCCACACAGTCAGTCGCCTGAGTCAGGAATTGAACCCAGGTCTCTGGCGCTGTGAGGCCGCAGTGCTAACCACTGTGCCACTGTGCCGCCCTAAAGGTGGGGAAGGTTCAGTTATTAAAATTGTATTGCTGCTCAGTACTTTTCTCTCTAAACTTGCAATTTTGTCCATCAGATTTGACAATGTTGGAACTGCTGCGCTGCTCCTCCCAGGCTGGAGTTAACATTTAAAATGTTAAAAGTACATGATAAGGTTATTACAGAGGAACCACATGGTCTTCTGGGAATCAAAAGAAAATGGAATCATCTTACACACAGTTGTAATGACACAGTTTTTTATATATATACACACACACACACACACACACACACACACACACACACACACACACACACACACACACACACACACACACACACACACACACACACACACACACACACACACACACACACACACACTACACGGCACGGTGGCACGGTGGCACAGTGGTTAGCACTGCTGCCTCACAGCGCCAGAGACCCGGGTTCAATTCCCACCTCAGTCGACTGACTGTGTGGAGTTTGCACGTTCTCCCCGTGTCTGCGTGGGTTTCCTCCGGGTGCTCCGGTTTCCTCCCACAGTCCAAAAAGATGTGCAGGTCAGGTGAATTGGCCATGCTAAATTGCCCGTAGTGTTAGGTAAGGGGTAGATGTAGATGTAGGGGTATGGGTGGGTTACGCTTCGGCGGGGCGGTGTGGACTTGTTGGGCCGAAGGGCCTGTTTCCACACTGTAAAGTAATCTAATCTACACAAACACAGAGTACACACACAATACACACACATACACAGACATAGATACACACACACAGTACACGCACAGTTACACACAGTACAGACAAACACACACATACACAACATCACAGTGTCAAATAATCTGCTTTAGTCAGTTCCAGTGCAGTTATTGATGTAACTTTAAACTGAAACATTCAACATTGTCCTATCGACATGGGGTTTCATTTTACATAATTTCTAAATAGATAGCAGCATGATCCTTCAATAGTACACATAGCTATCTCTACAAATTTATTGATCAAGTTGCTTTCCATCATCCCAACTCTAAAACTGTGATTTGCACCACCTTGTCTCTGCTTTTTTTTAAGTAACATTACCATCCATTGACTCCATCAACATTTCCCATTGCCGCGGAAAAGCAGGCAACTTCATCGAAGACACCTCCCACCCCAGTAATAATCTCTTCGAGCAGAAGATACAAAAGCTGAAACACGAGTACCAAGAGATTCAAGAACAGCTTCTTCCCTGCTGTTATTAGACTTCTGATAGACCCCGTAAATTTCAAATCTAATGCTGATCTTGCTTTTTGCATACCTTCTTTGCAGTTGTAACTTGGTATTCCTCGCCCTATGATCTTTGTGTCTCTGTATGTTATGATCTGCTGTACTGCACATAAAACAGAACTTTTCACTGTACTCAGGTACATGTGACAACAAGAAATCAAATCAAAACTTGCAGGTTTTGCTCAATAAGTGAACTGAAAAATACAGCAGTAATAGTACAGCGTCCGAATGAGAAACAGAAGACAGCCAAGGATAGATCTTTGAAAGCCTTGAGGGATAATAGTCTGGGAGCAGGAGGAAAATCATTGCACGTCAGCAATGGGCAAAACCTGAGAGCAATCTCTCCAATCAATTTGTCACTGATACCTGGCTCCTGGATTCAGCACATACTTTAGAAGTACACATCTGTTTGCTCGAGGTGCAGAATGTAATTTACATTCAATACCAAATGATTAAGAAAGGACAGATCCACAAGGAAACATCCTGCTGAGTTACCAAAAGGCTAACTGTACACCAAGCACACAGATGACTAGAATCTAACATTTGGCCAGCAGATGCCCTTCTGGAAACATATTGCACAACATTATTTTAACACTTGCCGATTCCTGCCTTGATTTACATGCAAACAAGCAGACAACCAATTGTGTACACACACACACACACACAATAAATATTATTGTGTTTTATATGTTGTGAGCATGACTTCTTTGTTAACTAGTGTTAATTTTCTGAGAGACATTTGACTTGCAGCAAGAATGCATGCTGGAATTTCACGCTTGGATTTATTCTGAAAGTTATTTTTATAACATTCATGTGGCCCTGGAAGAATGGAAATAAAAATCATATTTCCACAATTGAAGCACCACCAGATGGCTTCCTGAGCTAAAGCACAGAAATATACTCAATAAATAAGTCATTTATGGGACAGAAAGCTCTACTGTAAGCTCAATTTTGACGCTGTCTTGCAGCTGCAGTTGGTAGATGACTGCTGGCATCCTTGGAACTGTTTAGGGATTGTGCATACCAGCATGCATTTCTCTGGTTGAAGACCAGTGGTGCGTGAGGTGCCGCAAGGGTCGGTGTTGCGCCCACAACTGTTCATGACATATATAAATCATCTGGAAGAAGGGATCAAATGTAACATATCCGATAGTATGCTGGTACAATGAAATGATATGCAATATTTTCAGACGCAAAATTTCTTGACCAAAGGGGTGGCAACTCTTGGATTCTAAGTCATAAAACCAAGCAACATGATCTAAACTCATAGTTCCATGCAGGACTAAACTACGACCTTAAACTAAGCTGCCTCAAAAAAAGCAAAGAGAAGCCCTTTGGTGTATTCATCCCTCGTGAAGCATTGTTTAAGTAGATCTAGCTACTTATTTGATTGCTACTGCCTGACCTCATGGTATGCTCTTTAGATCCTAGATCTGCAACATTACAACAGTCATAACAGTTTCATAGTTTTATTGTAATAGAGCAGGAGTAGGCCATTTGGCCCATCGAGCCTTCTCCGCCATTCATGAAGATCATGGCTGATCTATCCACCGTCTCAGGTACTCCTATCTGCATTATCTCCATAACCTTTAATTCCCCTAACATGGAAAAACCCATCCAACTGTGTCTTGAATATATTTAATGAAGCTGCCTCTACTGCTTTCTTGAGCAGAGAATTCCATAGATTCACTACGCTCTGGGAAAAACAGTTCCTCCTCATCTCTGTCCTAAATCTACTCCCACTGATCTTGAGGTTATGTCCCCTCATCCTAATCTCACCCAACAGTGGAAACAACTCACCTGTCTCTATCTTATCTCTCTCTTTCATTATTTTATATGTTTCTGTAAGTTCACCTCTCATTCATTCTAAATTCTAGTGAGTACAGTCCCAGGCAGCTCAATCTCTCCTCATAGGGTAACCCCCTCATCTCCAGAATTAATCTAGTGAACCTCCTCTGCACCACGTCCAAAGCCAGTGTATCCTTCCCCAAGTAAGGAGACCAGAACTACACACAATATTCCAGGTACGTCCTCCCCAGCACCTTTTACAATTGCAGCAGAACCGTCCTGCTCTTAAATTCAATCCCGCCAGCAATGAAAGCCAATAATCCATTTGCCTTCCTGATTACCAGTTGCAGTTGCAAATCAACTTTTAGTGACTCATGTACAAGCACTCCTAAGTCCCTCTGCACAACAGCATGCTGCAATCTTTCACCGTTCAAATAATACTCTGACCGACTTCTTTTACTTCCAAAGTGGATAGCCTTACATTTAGCAACATTGTCCTCCATGTGCTCGACCCTTGCCCACTCACTAATCCAAATCTCTCTGCACAGCCTTCACATTCTCTGCATAGTTTGCCTTTCCACTCAATTTAGTGTCATCAGCAAACTTGGACACGTTACACTCGGTCTTCCAAATCATTTATATAAATCATGAACAGTTGTGAGCTCAACACTGACCCCTGATCACCACTGATGTCCAATGAGAGAAACACCCATTTATCCCAACTCTCTGCTTTCTATTGGCTAACCAGTCTTCTATCCACGCTAGCACATTCCTATAACTCCGTGCATTCTTACCTTACGAATGAGTCTTTTATGTGACACCTTATCAAACGCCTTCTGGAAATCCAAGTATACAACATCCACCAGTTCCCCTCCATCCACCACGCTTGTTACATCCTCAAAGAACTCCAGTAAGATTGTCAAAAATGACCTCCTCCTTCCTGAATCCATGCTGCGTCTGCCTGATGGAACCCTTTCCATCCAGATGCCTCACTATTTCTTCTTTAATGATAGCCTTCAACATTTTCCCGACTACAGATGTTAACCTAACTAGCCTACAGCAGCGTGACAGCCTGGAGTCCAGTGAATTTTGGTAAATTACCATGAATCTTTGAGAAAACAGAACAAAATTTATACTGGATTAGTGGTGCTGGAAGAGCACAGCAGTTCGCTGCTCGTTGGATGCTGCCTGAACTGCTGTGCTCTTCCAGCACCACTAATCCAGTATTTGGTTTTCAGCATCTGCAGTCATTTTTTTTTACCTAGAACAAAATTTATACTGAGCTGACCTGAGGACATGGAAGAGGCTACATAAATGCAAGGTACTTACTGTTTCATTTGGCAATAAGTTATCAGAATGAGATAAAAGCAAAACTGACACCATCAGCTCAGAAACACTTCATGTTTGCATAAAATTCCTTTTCCTATATAGTCCACAGTAACATACAGCTGCCCTGTGGTATCACTTGCCTCCAATTTGAACAGGTGTGACACTCATGTGGGCCCTGGAACTTTAGAGTTAGGCTGAGCTGGAAGGGGTCTCTGAATAAATCAGCTTATTCAGCACACCAGAGAAAACAGAGAGGAAGACAGAAGTACAAAAGGGATTTTAAAAAGCAGAGATTAATACGTTCAGGCAGTCATAGTGTCATAGAGATGTACAGCATGGAAAGAGACCCTTCGGTCCAACCCGTCCATGCCGACCAGATATCCCAACCCAATCTAATCCCACCTGCCAGCACCCGGCCCATATCCCTCTAAACCCTTCCTATTCATATACCCATCTAAATGCCTCTTAAATGTTGCAATTGTACCAGCCTCCTCCACTTCCTCTGGCAGCTCATTCCATACACGTACCACCCTCTGCGTGAAAAAGTTGCCCCTTAGATCTCTTTTATATCTTTCCCCTCTCACCCTAAACCTATGCCCTCTAGTTCTGGACTCCCCGATCCCAGGGAAAAGACTTTGTCTATTTATCCTATCCATGCCCCCAGTGGCCTGACCAATGTCCTGTACAGCCGCAACATGACCTCCCAACCCCTGTACTCAATACTCTGACCAATAAAGGAAAGCATACCAAAAGTCTTTTTCACTACCCTATCTAACTGTGACTCCACTTTCAAGGAGCTATGAACCTGCACTCAAAGATCTCTTTATTCAGCAACACTCCCTAGGACCTTACCATTAAGTGTATAAGTCCTGCTAAGATTTGCTTTCCCAAAATGCAGCACCTCACATTTATCTGAATTAAACTCCATCTGCCACTTCTCTGCCCGTTGGCCCATCTCGTCCAGATCCTGTTGTAATCTGAGGTAACCCTCTTCGCTGTCCACTACACCTCTAATTTTGGTGTTATCTGCAAACTTACTAACCATACCTCTTATGCTCGCTTTCAAGTCATTTGTGTAAATGACAAAAAGTAGAAGGCCCAACACCGATCCTTGTGACACTCCACTGGTCACAGGCCTCCAGTCTGAAAAACAACCCTTCTCTACCATCCTTTATCTTCTACCTTTGTGCCAGTTCTGTATCCAAATGGCTAGTTCTCCCTGTATTCCATGAGATCTAACCTTGCTAACCAGTCTCCCATGGGGAACTTTGTTGAACGCCTTACTGAAGTCCATATAGATCACATCTACTGCTCTGCCCTCATCAATCTTCTTTGTTACTTCTTCAAAAAACTCAATCAAGTTTGTGAGACATGATTTCCCACGCACAAAGCCATGTTGACTATCCCTAATCAGTCCTTGCCTTTCCAAATACTTGTACAGCCTGTCCCTCAGGATTCCCTTCAACAACTTGCCCACCACCGAGGTCAGGCTCACCGGTCTATAGTTCCCTGGCTTGTCTTTACCACCCTTCTTAAACAGTGGCACCACGTTTGCCAACCTCCATTCTTCAGCAACTCACCTGTGACTATCGATGATACAAATGTCTCAGCAAGAGGCCCAGCAATCACTTCTCTAGCTTCCCATCACCCCTCAGCCTCCAACGCTCCAGGGAAAACAGCCCCAGCCTGTTCAGCCTCTCCCTGTAGCTCAGATCCTCCAAACCTGGCAACATCCTTGTAAATCTTTCTGAACCCTTTCAAGTTTCACAACATCTTTCCAATAGGAAGGAGACCAGAATTGCATGCAATGATCACGTCCTGGGGATTTATCCACTTTTAACCGTTTTAAGACATCCAGCACTTCCTTCTCTGTATCTGGACATTTTGCAAGATGTCACCATCTATTTCCCTATAGTCTATATCTTCCATATCCTCTTTCACAATAAATACTGATGCAAAATATTCATTTCGTATCTCCCCCATTTTCTGTGGCTCCACACAAAGGCCGCCTTGCTGATCTTTGAGGGGGCCTATTCTCTCCCTAGTTACCCTTTTGTCCTTAACATATTTGTAAAAACCCTTTGGATTCTTCTTAATTCTATTTGCCAAAGTTATCAAGGAGGAAGAGTCAAGAATATTATAAGGTTAATGATTCTGGGAAGTTCTGATGAAAGGTAAACTCTGTTTTTCTCTCTCTCTCCACAGCTACTGCCAGACCTCTTGAGTATTTCCAGCCTTTTCTGTTTACATTTCAGACTTCTAGCAACCTGCAGCATTTTGATTTTGCATTAATGAAATATATCCAGACGAAAAGATCCTTTGCGAATTTTATCTTATTTAGCATGGACCCCCACAGCTGTTTTTTTTTAAATGTCCTGGCCTCAATCAGCCATTTTTTTGCCGACCTGTTCTAGCTACACGCATTAAGAAGCCACTTTTGTTGTATGTCCTGGGATTTCCACATGCACCCCTCAAGCCATTTCGTCAGCATGTATTTCAGAGTTCTATTGAGTATTTTCTGCTTATCTTTTAAACACTGAAAGTCTAAATATACCTTTTTGAGACCATAAAGACCCTTAGTAATCCTGTCTTCTGGCTTACCACCTATCTTTGCAGAATTACATACACTTTCTTTCAACTTGATACTCTCTCAAACTAGTTAGTCAGGTAGGTGTGCCCTTCCCTTGGAGTTGTTTGTTTTCACTGTAATGTACCTCTTCTGAGTATTCAGATAATGCTCCTTCAATGTCTGCCACTGTGCTCTACTGTCCTATCCCATGCCCAACTTTCCAGCTCACTTTCGCCCAGGTTACCTTTATACCCTCATAATTGCCCTTTATTTAGATTAAAATCGTCGTCTTGGATTGACTGTCCTCTCCCTCAAACAGATATTGCCTTCACTGTCTAGTCATTATTTAATTCTGTCCCAGTGCACATTACTAAATCTAGTACAGCCTGCTCTCAAGATGGCTCTAGAACATACTGCTCCAAGAAACTATCCTGACAGAACACCATGAACATCAAGGCTATCTTTGATAATCTGATTTGTAAAGTCTATACGTAGATTAAAATCATCCATAATTATTACAACATGGTTGTCCCAAGCCTCTGTTATTTCTTCCTGTGTTCACCACCTTACGGTTTGGGAACCTCAACTATCTGACATTCAATTATCCGAATATCGGATTATCCAGCAAGATTGCAAGGGCCCGATGCTCAGATAAACTATGTTATCCAATGTTCGATTATCCGGATTTCAATTAACCGAACTAAATACTGCCTGCCCATGTTCTTCAGATAATCGAGGTTCCTCTGTATATGACTCCTACAAGTGAGTCCTCACCTTTAATATTCCGCATCTCGACCAAAACTGATTCTACATCTCGGTTAATCTCGATAGATCTTGATGAGCAGGATTTTACGAATAAGGGACTTCAGTGACAGAGACAGATTGGGGAACATGCAAATTAGGTGGAGAAGTAGGCCATTTGGCCCTTCATGCCTACTCCATGTTGCAAGAAGATCATGGCTGATCTGTTTATGTTTTGAATTCCACATTCCCATTTACTCCCAATAACCTTTAATTGCCTTCCTCACATCTATCTACTCTGCCTTAGAATTCTATAATGACCCAGTCTCTACCTTTTTCTGAGGCACAGTGTCCCATCTGAGGGGAAAAAACATTCCCTTAATCCTTGTCCTTCACAAGATGACCCCTAATATTGAAACAGTGCCCCCTACCCCTGGACTCATCCACAAGAGTAAACATCCATTCCATATTCACCATGAATATTCTATATTCAAGATCTTTTTAACTTCAATCAAATCATCCTTTGATCTTTTAGACTTTTGTGAAAACAGAACCAGCCTATCCAATCATTTCTCATGAGACAACCCATTCATTCCAAGTTTCACTCCAGTAAATCCCTTCTGAACCATCTCCACACACTTATATCATGCCTTTATTAAGGATACCAAAAGGATGCACATGGTATTTGAGGTGTGCCTTCACTAATTCCCAGTAAAACTTAAACATAACATGCATACATTAATATCCAACAGAACAACTTCGCAGTTTCCCATATTGTACTTATTTGCCAGATTTTTCCCACTCAACTAATCTGTTGTCATTTTCACAACGTACTTACTTCACTAACCTCAAATATAGCTGCCTTGCCTTTATTCCCCTCATCTAAGTCATTGATGTCAATTGTAAGAAGTTGAAGGCCCAGCATAGACCCCTGCAGGACTCCCCTTGTCACATCCAGTTAATCCCAGACCATACACATACTGTTTTCACCCAGCCAGCCAATCTTCCATTTGTGCCAGTATGTTAGTCCCTGCAGCATGAGATCTACCCTGGCAAATGCATCCTGGAAATCCACGTGCAATACATCACCGGGCTCCCCTTTATTCACACAGCATGTTAGACATTCAAACATTTCCAATAAATTGGTTGAACATGGTTTCTCTTTCACAATATCATGCCCAATCCTTCCCGATCACCTTGAGTTTTTAAGTGCTCAGTTCAATCTCCTTATTGACCGACTGACAGTTACTGTATTTCTTTCCTCACCAAATATAACATGAAGGAAGTCTTTTCTGTTAAGTGTGTGGTTTAGGTCTGGAAAGCTGTGCCAAAGACCAAAATGAAGTCATAACCAATTGTGGCTTTCAAAAATCTATTGGATAATCACATGAAGCGAAAAAAAGTCTCGAGGACGAGGGGTAAACAGCATTCAGGTCAGACAAGCTAACATATGAAAGGCCGAATGGCCTCATTCAGAGCTGTAACCATTCTGTGATTCTGTACCAATGGCAAAGATATATGGGATGGTCTCAAACAGATGAGTTTCTGCATTGCTGCTGGGGGACAAGCTAAACAATCTGGTAAAGAAAAATAACCTTTGGAAATAAAATAATTGATTCTCAAGCCAAACATATGGTATAAATTATGATCTTTACACTGGCGAGATTGTAAAGAATCATTTACAGATTAGTGCTTACAGTGGTGAGAAAAGTGGTGAGATAAACTGTTAGACTATACACTCAGACGGAAGTTAATTTTGATTTTATACCTAGATCAAGCTACTGTTGGAAAGGATGCAACTGACTTTAAAGTGGATTCTACTTCAAAATGCACTTTACAAGATTAGATTAGATTCCCCACAGTGTGGAAACAGGCCCTTTGGCCCAACAAGTCCACACCAACCCTCCAAAGAGTAACCCACCCCCCCCTCTGACAAATGCACTTAACAACTATAGACAATTTAGCTTGGCCAATTCACCTTTGGAATCAATAATTTTATGCATCTGACTACCAATGGTCACTGATTCAATTCCGTGTCTGTGTTGACCTCAGTCAATACATTTGACTTAACTTGAGGCGCAAATTGCTGTCAGACTTTGCAAAATGTTGTGGTTTTTGACAGTGCCAGCCTTGTCTCTGTGAGCAGCACTCCTGCTTCCAAATCCACAGACAGTGGCTTCAAGACCAATTGCAGGGAGTGGAGCACAAACTGCACATTGACACTGCCAGTTCAGCACTGAGGGAGTGCTGTGCTGTCAGATGTGCCGTCTTTAGGGTGAGATGTTAAAGTGAAGCCCCATCTGTCCACTCAGTTGAATGTAAAAGTTCCTGAGGAGTACGAGCAGGGGTGTTATCCATGGATATCCTGACCAATATTTATCCCTCAAGCAATATCACAAGAAAGGCAGATTATCTGGACCTTATCTCGTTACTGTTTGTGGGAGTTTTGCGCGAAAGCATTTCATGATTTTGGTTCTCAAGGAAGGCATACTATAAATTTGTAGCTTTTGAAAGTGTGCAAGGAATTGCTCACCAGTTACTTATTTTTAACAATGTAAAACAGAAAATTCTTCTGTTTATTTAGAAAATGTAAATAAAAATGACTTTGTATTTTCCAAAGCCCCTTGTGCTGGAGGGAACCTTCACAAATTCAGTACAGGAAGAAAGGAATTTTGAGGAGCACACTGGAGCTTCAAGGCAGTACTTTTATACAATAACGTCCATGCTGCAGCCAGCTTTCCAACATTTCATCTCCTTCAATTCGTGGCATTGGGGGAAATGACTTTGGATGGTTTTAACTTCCAGACGATGCTAGGAAAGCACAGTGAATCGTTGTTACAGCACTCTCCCTGAGCAGTGACTGGATTTTGCTCAGTCCCCGGATCTGATGGCATTTCAGATTGCATTGCTCTGGGTATTCAATCCAGAGGGCACTTAATAGCCAAGATAAATATCCAGTTTAGAGCAAGTTTGCAACTTTACTCGTCAGGATAACGCAAACTGGAATTTTCCACAGCACCAACAAAACTGCTGAACAAAGTAAAACTACTTAGAAATGTGCAATGCTGCAATGAGTTGAGATGGGGGTTGTTCAAATTGTTAAAAGGGCAGTTCCAAACAGCAACTGTGTGGAACAAACACAGGAATGGTTTGTGTTAGAAAACATGTCCCAATGGTACACTAGGGATTACAGCGGGGTTGAATCAGTAAGGGCAATATTTTCATTGTACATCTATAACCGAGCCCTGGGGAGAGAAGAAAGCAGAACCACTCTGATCAGGAAACCTCATCATTAATGAAAGGTAGGCAAGCAGACAAAAGGAGAAAGCATAATTCAGAGAGGGCTGGAGATGGCAACTTGTAATGTTTAGTGTGGACACTCAAGTTTCTGCTTCTACTAATAATGTTAATAAGGTCTAGACTATGGTTGTTTGATTTCAAACCCAGTGTGTATGTCGGAAAAAATCTGAAGTTGCAACTTTCTAAGGTAATAACTGCCTTATCACAGCTGGGAGCTGCATTACACATCAACCCTGATGCTTTTGTGGTGCAGTGGTAATGTCCCTACCTCTGTGTTACTACCTCTTTAGGGGCAGCACAGTCGCTCAGTGGTTAGTACTGCTGCCTCACAGCGTGAGAGACTTGAGTTCAATTCCACCATCGGACAACTATCTGTGTGGAGTTTGCACATTCTCCCCGTGTCTGCATGGGTTTCCACCGGATGCTCTGTTTTCCTCTCACAGTCTAAAGATGTGCAGGTCAGGTGGATTGGCCATGCTAAATTGTACATAGTGTTCAGGGACGTACAGGTTAGGTGGATTAGACATGGTAAATGCGGAGTTATGGGAATAGGATGGGATGATCTTCAGGGGGTGGGTGCAGCCTCAATGGGTTGAATGCCCTCAATCTGCACTGCAGGGATTTTTCTATGAGTCCCACCTGCACCAGCACCTGAAACAACATCCGTGAACAAGTTAATTCATAATATTTGCAGATCAACCACAATTTGACTGAACGGTGAAAAAGAATGAAGGGAGCTAAACGGTCTAATCTTATCTTCTTCCTGTCGCAGCTTGTTTCTGAAGATTTGTACTTCAACAGTGCCTAATCCACCCTGACCACACTGCACTCTATTGACTCCACCTGACACTGACCTCTCCCACTCCAGATGTAGATCAGTGGTGTCGGCTCCAGGCATGATTGCTGCCTGGGACTGTGGCCTTCTAACCAGTGGTAAAAGGCACAACAGATTTATAACCTAATTCAAGATGTTCCAAGGAATCAACTATGAGATTGATGGCTGTTATTGAGACTAGTGATAATCTTAAAAGAATCCTCATGTCCAATTTAACTTTTATGGAATAAACAATATTTAGAATCACCATAAAACAATTAGCAGCCAGAAACCACCATATTTCCAATACTTATGACTTTTTTAATAAATTCTAAGGGGCTGCATTTAAGAAACAGAATAGACCACTTTATTGCTTTTAATTATCCTTTAAAGTATTCTCTTTAATTCAGGGTGTTGGATATGGTTACTTTCTACTCATACACCAGCTGGTCTAAGCTCTTTTATTTTAGATCGAAGGAATCGAATCAGAAAAGAAAAAGTTTTGTAGTCAAAATAATAATGTGTTTCTTATTAAGCCTCAAGATACACTTTCACTCAAGTGAAAGATTGAGGATTCAAACATATTGTTACCTTGATAAGACATAAAAGGGATAATAAACTGTTTATAAAATCATACTTTATTTGTTAATGCTAAGTGGACTTTAATGGAGAAAAATGGCTTCCACATGAGGATTCACAAGTCAGCTACAGGTCTAGAAACCTCCAGTGGACAAAACTAAACCATCGCCCTCTTGGAATCTCACAGGTTTCATCCTAAGGACAATGCAGTCAAAAAGAAAAGATACAAAAGATGGCATGTCTCCACCGTCAGGTCTGGTAGCAAAGGGAGGCTCATCAAATCTTGTCATTTTTTTTGAAAGGACATGGTCCCATCTATTTCCTCAGGTACAAAAATGGATCCTTGAACAGAGAGGTAATTGTTAAATTTAGATGGACTCCTTAATGAGATGGACACATGATACCTCCTGCTTTTGAAAAGTGTTAACGGTGCACTTTTCTGGAATCCAGTCAGTCTGCTTTTAACACCAGAACAGAAGACACCAAACAGCACTCCAGGCTGTCTCAAGTCCAAGTCTCCTTGGAACCCGAGTTCCAGAAAACCTTGTGCCTGCCTGCACCGGAAGACCAACTCTTTTACCGACAAAACATCACCTTTCTGAAAGGAATTCTGTAACAAAATCTGTATACAGAGATGCACATTGTAAAGTTACAAAGACCACCTCAGGTTTGAAAGTGAAGAAACAATACTCTTGATTTGAACTTGGAAGTTTTGTTGTGAATTGTTTTAAAAACTGACTTCACACCAAGGGGATTCAGCAAACACACCACAGCCCGCTGAAAATAAACCACTCTGCTCATGGACAGAAGGCAAGGCGAATTAAACATATTCAATCTCCCTCTCATCCCCTCTCCATAATGAGATGGTATTCCACACAATTCTTCTTGTTTCTTCACAAGCTTGCTCTGCACAGATTTCCCAATAGAGGAAACACAGCACATGAAGCTTTCTCCCTCAGTCTCTCTCCAATGAAACTGACAGTTTTCTGAGCTTTGCATCACGGTCGCAGTCTGGGCACCAGCTGCAAGGTTTGGTGTTTTTGTTTCAAAGTGTACAAACGTCATTCCGTGAACATTTTGAAATCTTGCTGGGGAGTAATTGCTCCAAATCCCATCGGTGCCAAGTCAGGTTTACGACAGAAAAAAGTACTGGATATTCCGTTGGCACTCAGCTGTCAGTTCCTACACTCAATGCAGATTCAGAGAATCCCTACAGTGGGGAAGCAGGCCACATCGACTCTCCAAACAGCATCCCACCCAGACCCAGCCCCCATACCCCATCCCTGTAACCCTGCAGTTCCTTTGGCTAATTCACCTAACCTGCACATCTTTGGACCGTGGGAGGAAACCGGAGCACCCGGACACAGACACAGGGAGAATGTACAAATGCCACACAGGCAGTCACTTGAGGATGGAATTGAACCTGGGTCCCTAGTGCTATGAGGCAGCATTGCTAACCACTGAACTACCGCACTCCCCCCTTAATATATTCATAAAGGTGCATATGCTAGATGCATATCTTAGATATTCATTAGCATTGTCAATGCTTTGATCACAATATACACTCAAAGGCTGTCCAAACCTCAGCACTAATTTCAGGCAGTTTCCATCACTGGCACTGGCCCCTATTAAATGCTAGGAGTGAAGGGTCAGGATAAAATGGACTGCGGGAAGGGGACGATGCTGTGGAGTGGTAGACTGATTGTGGCTGACATGAATACCGCAGAGCTAGAAACAGCATGTGTTTTCTATATTACAACAGAGATTCCCCCGAAAAAAATCTTTCATTCACTGCAAACCTTTTTGGGACAGTCCAGCGTTCCAGCGAGGGCTATCGGGAATCTGGGCCCTGAACGAAACAACTCCTTAACCAATTCATTTGACAGACTGTGACACTGATATTGCTACCACTGAGAAGGAATTGTAAGCTCAAGGGGATGAATCCATTGCCAGATGAAACACAGAAAGAGAAATACAAGGCTGAATTATACTAGCATTCTTAGTGTGGAGGAATGGTATGCAAAATGAAGGCTAAAGGCAGCAGAAGAGATGTTCGATGTCGTCCTGCCACCAAGGGTTACATGCAGGAGCAGGAATGGCAGCAGCTTTGCTGCCTGTTTTCTGGTTGGCAGACAGCCAATTAATTCAATTATCTGGTCAACTGACTGCCAATGAGTCACAACGCCAGGGTTTTATTGGGACTGACATGATTTCCCCTGCCTGCAGAGAGACTGCTGTGGCTGTCGGATTCCTGGTAAGGGATTTGAGGTTTTGCCACTGAGTGGCCGGTAGGAAGGTTCCTTGGTAACAATGGAGGCTTCACACTTCCGATTAATGGGCCTGGCCCTAGCCCTGATACACTGACCAAGTTTCTCACCTGGCCCTCCCATTGGGTCAGCAGCTCGGAGAAGTGGACCATCATGCTCAGACGCCAGGCATGATGGGTACTTAAGCGGTTGTTGTTACTGGTAAAACCAACGCAGGATGCCATCTACCCTTGTGCTTTTCAGCCTGAGGATAGGGCGTTTTTTTTAATTACTTCATGGACTGTGAGCATCACTAACCAGGCCAGCACTTATTCTACTGCTGTAACTAAGATTTTATACCTAGGTACTTTGTACCTAAGATGGCACTGCATGTGGTGACATTGTACACTTCAACTGTACCCTTGTGCCCCATACTTGAGTACATGTGACAAATATTCCCACTGTCCAAGATGGGGGAGCTCAGCATGTTGGTGCAAAAGATAAAACTGAAGCATTTGATTCTACCTTCAGCCAGAAGTGCTGAGTGGCTGATCCACTCATACGCCTCCAGAGATGTGCAAGATCACAGATGCCAGTCCTCAACCAATCCAATTCACCCCACATGATATCAAAAATGGCTTCAGGTAATTAACAATGCAAAGGCTACAGGCCCTGAAAACACTCCGGCAATTAGATTAGATCACTTACAGTGTGGAAACAGGCCCTTTGGCCCAACAAGTCCACACCGACCCTCTGAAGAGCAACCCACCCAGACCCATTCCCCTACACCTAACACTATGGGCAATTTAGCATGGGCAATTCACCTAACCTGCACATCTTTGGACTGTGGGAGGAAACCCACGCAGACATGGGGAGAATGTGCAAACTCCGCACAGACATTTGCCTGAGGCAGGAATTGAACCCAGGTCCCTTGTGCTGTGAGGCAGCAGTGCTAACCATTGTGCCACTGTGCCACCCCAAATTGTACCAAAGCTGACTGTTCTGGAACGAGCTGCGCCCCTAGCCAAGTTGTATCAGTACAACACCAGCATCAATGCAGCAATGTGGAAAATTAATCCAAATCTAATTGCCCAGAGAACAGTTAAATGTTGACCACATAGCTGTACGTCTGGAGTCATGTGTAGGCCTGACCAGGTAAGGAAGAAGTTTTCCTTCTCTAAGGGACATTAGTGAACCAGATGGGTTTTTAACGACAATTGATAATCGTTTCACAGTCATCATTAGACTCCTCAATCTATACATTTATTGAATTCAAATTTGACCATCTGCGACAGCAGAATTCGATCCTGAGTCCCCAGAACAGAGTCTCTGGATTAATAGTCTAGCGATAATACTACGAGGTCATCACCTCCCCATTAAGCAAAGATTAGGAAAGTGGGAGGGAGAAAAACCATCACCATGGAAAAATATATTTAAAAAATTAACTTTGCATTTTTAACATCCACAAGAACATAAGTATTGGAGAAATGAGACTCAACATTTGCTCAGAGTTAATTTCAATATGGGAGTTTGCTAGTCACTTATTTGTCATAAATTGAGTATTTAGACTGAAATAGACAAGGCTCAACTTCGTATTGTGAATTTAGCCCAGGTATACCATCAAAATACAACTTCACACCATTCAATACTTTTTAACAATGAGTTAGACAGCACAATGCAGCTGTCACAGAGTGACACAACTCAAAAAGCAACTAGATTTCTGCATTTAATTTCACATCTGCCAGTCACCCTAACTTTCTGTAACACACGTGTCTGAGGAACAGCCTTGCTATTGGCCTCACCATTATTTTGACAGCAATTTACAGTCTGCTGGGGCTACTAGAGAGTGGAGAGAATGAGGTAGGAATGAATGTCGGAACAGCAAAGAGACTCCGTTAAAATAAGCGAGCAGCCACACTTCAGTCTGAATTCAGAAGTCAAAGTATCAGACAACAGCTCCATTCAAAATGAATGCTGCGTCGCTGTTTCTAAATCCAGGTTTCCTGCTTAAGTGCATTCTAAATGATACATGGGGCCTCATTAAAAGCTGGTACTTGGCAGAGTTCCAGGCAGCGAGTTATAAAGAGGAGTTTACTGCACACTACAATAAAAACAACTGAATATTTCTGTGGATGGGAAGGCATGTGCTCACATTTTGTAAAATGGCATGGAAGATTAATTTTGCTCTCCAAAGTTCCACTGACTTCATTAAAAGTTTTGACGAGCTTTCCTTCAATTTGCAGTTGCCACAGTATATGCTGATTAGATAAGGTTAAGTAGTTTCTCGCGAAAACAGGGCTATAACCATTCAATAGATAAAGAAAAAGGGAGACAGAGAAATTCTTAACCAAGTTACATTGCTAGGTATTTCTTACTGAGGGACACACAGAGGTGGATGAATGCAGAACACTCTGCATATGTTTGTGAAAATGTGGGCAGAATCGCGATCCTGTGGAGAGAGGATGGGGAGCTGTAACATGTAACAGTAATGTTGGTGGCTACATTTCCTTAATGCAAAACAATTAGGTAGCAAAAGGTCTCAATGGGATCTAATGAATCAGTAATTAGATTAGATTACTTACAGTGTGGAAACAGGCCCTTCGGCCCAACAAGTCCACACCGACCCGCAACCCACCCATTCCCCTACATTACCCCTTTACCTAACACTACAGGCAATTTAGCATGGCTAATTCACCTGCACATCTTTGGACTGTGGGAGGAAACCGGAGCACCAGGAGGAAACCCACACACATGGGGAGAATGTGCAAACTCCACACAGTCAGTCGCCTGAGTCGGGAATTGAACCCGGGTCTCTGGCACTGTGAGGCAGCAGTGCTAACCACTGTGCCACCGTGCCACCCAAAACGCGTGACTGAATGTGAAATCACAGTGCACTGCAACAATAAGAGCTTCAAACTACACATTCGGGGGAGAGTTCAGGTGAAGGGAAAAGGTTAAAGAGAAAAGGCAGCACGATGGAGTAGGGTAGCAATACATGAATGGATAACTAGGATGTGCCAGCAAGCACGATGATGACTTTACAGCAGAACTACAACCTGTAACGTCAAGGGCCAGCATATCTACTCTTAACATCAATCATGTTTCAATGAAGACCGCATGCCTAAAAATGAGGTGTAGACCTGGTGAAGCTACAGCACAGGACTGATTGCATACCAGACAGTGGAAGCAGCTTGCAAAAGAAAGGGCGAAGCAATTCCCCAAACAATGCATCAGATCTAAATCCAGATCACTAATGTACAATCTCACTGGAGAAGGCAACTCCACAAGTATTCCCACTGTCCAAGATGGGGGAGTCCAGCACATTGGTGCAAAAGATAAAGCTGAAGCATTTGATTCTACCTTCAGCCAGAAGTGCTGAGTGGCTGATCCACCTCATATGCCTCCAGAGGTGCGCAGCATCACAGAGCCCGTCCTCAATCAATCCAATTGATTGACTTCAGTTAATTAACACTGCAAAGGCTACAGGTCCTGACAACGCTCTGGCCATCGCACGAAAGACAATTGTTCTGGAATGAGCTGTGTTGTACCGAGCCAAGTTGTACCAGTACAGCACTGGCATCTAAGCAGCAATGTGGAAAATTGCCCAGGTATATACTGTGCACAAAAAGCAGGTCAAATTCAACTCAGTCAATTACTGCCCGATCAGTCTAATCTCAATCGGCAATAACGGAAGGGATCCTGGACGGTGCAGTTAGTGACACATAATAATAACCAACTCACTGGCACTGAGCGTGCATTCTGCCACAGTCACTCAGCTCCTGATCTCATTGGACGGCACAATGGCTCAGTGGTTAGCACGGCTGCCTCACAGCACCAAAGACCCGGGTTCAATTCCCACCTCGGGCAACTGTCTGTGTGGAGGTTGCACATTCTCCCCCTGTCTGCGAGGATTTCCTCCCACAGTCCAAAGATGTGCAGGCTAGGTGAATTGGCCATGCTAAATTGCCCGTAGTGTTAGGTGAAGGGGTAAATGCAGGGGAATGGGTCTGGGTGGGTTGCTCTTCAGAGGGTTGCTGTGGACTTGTTGGTCCGAAGGGCCTGTTTCCACACTGTAAGTAATCTAACCATAATGCTCCCATTATTTTTCATAAGAGAATGGCAAAAATTCCACAGCCAAGATGTTTATTGCTAATGTGGACGATTTAGCCCCAGGCACTGAAACATTTGATTACATGTGAAATCATTAATGTTGTGGTGCCTCTGTTACTGAAGGCGGGTTAAAATGTTAACCCCAAGAAGGCTCAGCCGTTATGCGAAAAATTTACATTCTTAGATGTCTAGATATCATCATGTGGTCAGATGGTCACCAGGTAGAAGTAATTCACTGGTTGACTTTGCCACTTCTTTCGTTGTTGAAGTTGGTGATTTGTTAATGCAGCTTTATCCTGTATTTTGCAGAGATGGCCATAGCCCTTTATGGGCATCTTATAGGCAAGAAAGACCAGGTTTTGTTTTCATTAACAGCACAGTACGCTAATGAGGTGGAGAAGTTCAAGGTAACAATCCTGCAGGCAACCAGTCTAGTAACAGCAGATCAAGAGCAGCCATTTCAGTTGGATGTAGATTTCATGCAGCAAACTGGAACAACAGGATGGGGCCAAGACTATACAGACCATCAATATCTAGTCATTTGTGCCTCTTGCTTCCCTCAGGGGTCAGAGACATCCTATTCAATTTGGACTGCATTCTGTAGCCATCTTTTGGGAAACATGGAAGTTTACTAATATCACAAGCCTACAGAAAATCATCATCTGTTTATGTTGTCCGTTAAACTTATTGATGAAACTAGAGACATTTTAGTATCATCACTGAGACTTATCTGATAGGCACCAGGATTATCTGAGGTGTGACTCCCACATGGTTTTACACTCTCACATGACCTTTACCATTGATGCATTTTGAGCCGCATCTGGTTCTTCAAGTTCCCACTGAAGAAGTTCCAGATGTTTGTATTGACAATTCATCACCATGGCAAGGGTGTTCCTTGCAACGGATTGGCAATGACTTTACTGCTTGAACATACCCTCACACTCAACTGTCTTCCATATTCTTCTCAGTTTGCAGGACTCTTGGCTTTACCAATTACAGTAAAAGAAACTGCTGGCGATCCCATCCACATATGGTTGCGTAGTGCCTTTCAGGTCATGTTTACTCTTGATCATTAGCATTCTTCTCATTACAGAAGTAGAGCATCCAGCAGGAGGAGTAGGCCATTCAGTCCTTCAAGCTTGCTCTATCATTCAAGATAGTCATAAATGCTCAATCAACTCAGTACGCTAGGCCTGCCTTCTCCACCTACCCTCTGATCCCTTTAACCCTAAGATCGATATCTAACTACTTATCAAAAACATTCAGTGTTTTATCCTCGATCATGTTCTATGGCAGAGAATTCCACAGGGTCACCACATTCTGGATGAATTTTGCCTCATCTTAGTCCTAAATGGCCTAATCCATATTCTTAGAAAGTGATCCCTGGTTCTGCACTCCCTGGTCACGAGAACATCCTTCCTGTGTTTACCTGGTCTAGTCCTGTTGGAATTTTTTAAGTTCCCAGGAGATACCCCCCATTCTTCTGAACTCCAGAGAATATAGTCCGAGCTGATCAAGTCTCTCTTCATATGTCAGTCCTGCCACTCCATCTGTTAAACCTTTGTTGTACTGTCTCCATAACCAGATCATCCTTCCTCAGCTATGGAGTACTAAAGGTGCACACAATCCACCAGGTGTGGTCCCACCATGTCCCTGTACAACTGTAGCAAGACATGTCCTCGGGAATTCTCTCACTGTGAAGGTCAACGTACCATTTGCCTTCTTCATCGCCTGCTGCACCTGCATGCTTACTTTCGGGGACTTGTGTAACAGGTTATTCTTCCTCCCATAGTAAAATATTTGGTCTACAGTGCATATCTTCATTTGCTTTGGCAGGTTTTGAACAAGAGAAAGATGCTAAATTACATCGCTAACATTGTTGCCCATAAGACTGAGAGGCAGAAAGAGGCCATTCAGCCCATTGAGTCTACTCTTCCATTCAACAGATGGTGGCTGATCTGATAATCCTCAACTCCACCTTCCTGCCTTTTCCCCCATAACCCTTGATTCCCACACTGATTAGAAACCTGCACATCTCAGCCTTGAATGTACTTTTTGACTCAGCCTCAACAGACCTCTGTGATACAGAATTCTACAGATTCAGAACACTCTGTCAGAAAAACAATCCCCCTCATTTCTGTCTTAAACGGGTGACCTCTTACTCTGAGATTACGCCCTCTGGTCCTCAACCTAGTGAACCTTCTCTGGACCTCTACAATCCCATATTATAGACAAGAGGACCAGGACTGTTCACAATATTATACATCTGGTCCAATTAATGCCTCACACTGTGATAGGAATACCTCCTTATTTTTATACTCCATTCCCTTTGAAATAGAGGCCAGCATTCCATTTGCCACTCGATGACCTGCTGAACGGTAGCTTCTACGCTAACATGGGATCACTGAAGCAGAGAAACAGTGCAGCTAATGAAGCAGCTATATCCAGGGATTCATTTCCCGGGCTGGGGTATCGATTGTAATCATTCAAAAGTGGAGAATGCATCAACTCTTTGCTGCAGTTGGACCTGCAATAAAAATGGCGTCTGTTCAGGGTCAGGTCGTCATCCATTGTCATGAACAAGGTAAGTCTTTACACACACCTACTTCATGGGCTCACAGCGCTATTCTTTCACCTGATGCCTCCACTGTTTGTGGTGCTCCTGTGTTCGGTGGTGAATTTTGTCCTTGTTTCGTTTGTATCTGACAGGTGGTCATAACTCTTTTGAGACTACCTTGGAGAAAGCTGCGGCTCCGATAGACTGCCTGAAGCTAAAGGAGGATGGAAACCTCCACTATGCATGATGAGGTCCAGGTAAGCCCTTTATTCTGTAGTGGAAGGGCTTTCCTTGGAAGTCAGCCTGCAGCAAGAGGGTCCTTGGGTTGACCTTACTTGGTCATTGCCACCACTACAAAGGAAGCTTGATTTTTGCACTTGGGACTATTGACCAGGTTACAAAGCTGAAAGGGGCAATTCCATGCCCAGTAACACACTGCAGTGGAGATGTTCTTCAGTCATGTGTTGTTAAGTTGGAACTGAACCTTCAGGTCAGGAGTGACAAGGGAACTCACTTCACGGTAGCAGGGAGGGGTGTGGGGTATTTCTACAAATCAATGGAATTGATGAGAATTTGGCTGAAGTTGCATATATCTCATCATCTGATCTTCTGGGAGTGTTTAGTGTGGTAACACAACATTAAAGAATGCATTGGTACAACTAGATGTGGTTAACAATTAAAACTCATTACCTCTTTGATGGTGATCAGCTCTTTGTCTCACAGAACTATAGGGATGTCACCTTCTGATTGTACAATCAATGAAGACTTCAGGTCATTTGATACTTACTGGTGCAACTCCTTTTGCACATCAATTGCATAACTCTAAATGCCTGAAACAGACTATGGAGTAAATCAGGGAAGTTAATGAATTTTCTCCAAGGAATATTGAAAATCTGAAACACAGGCAGAAAGGTATTTTGGGAATGAGGTCATGCCTTGTGTGTACCAAACTTGGGATACAGTTATGGTCATCAACTGGAGTCAGGAAGAATATGTTTTCGCTGTTAAATGGTAGGGTACATTTCCAGGACTGGATAAGTTCAGTCCAGCAGTGTATCCTTTAAGATTTCCACAGGAAACAAAGGGAAGTAAGGAATTTTCCAGATGGTGTCATATAATTCAGATTAAAACCTCAAGAGAGTATGCAGTGCACATCAGTGTTTTTCAGATGAAGGACAGTCTTCAAGATCCAAGACTTTGAAGAAACAAAAGCACTCTTGAACATGTCCATTTGAAATAACATTTGTAAGGGAGTGGGGACTGCTTCACTCAGCCTTGAGATGGGAGTTATAGAGTCATAGTCATTGAAATGTACAGCATGGGAACATACCCTTCAGTCAAACTCGTCCATGCCGACCAGATATCCCGACTTAATCTAGTCCCATTTGCCAACACTTGGCCCATATCCCTCTAAACATTTCCTATTAATATATCCATCCAGATGCCTTTTAAAAGCTGCAATTGTATCAGCCTCCACTACTTCCTCTGACAGCTCATTCCACACACAAACCACCCTTTGCATGAAAACGTTGCCTCTTAGGTCCCTTTTACATCTTTCCCCTCTCACCTTAAACCTATGCCCTCTAGTGATGGACTCCCCCACCCTAGGGAAAAGACTTTGTCTAATTATCATATCCATGCCCCTCATGATTTTATAAATCTCTATAAGGTCACCCCTCAGCCTCTGATGCTCCAGGGAAAACAGCCCCAGCCTATTCAGCTTCTCCCTATAGTTCAAATCCTCCTACTCTGGTAACATCCTTGTATATCTTTTCTGAACTCTTTCAAGTTTCACAACATCTTTCCAATAGGAAGGAGACCAGAACTACGCACAATAATCCAAAAGTAGCCTAACCAATGTCCTGTCCAGCCGCAACTTGGCCTCCCAAATCCTATACTCTGACCAATAAAGGAAAGCATACCAAATGCCTTCTTCACTATCCTGTCTACCTGCAACTCTACTTTCAAGGAGCTATGAACCTGCACTCCAAGGTCTCTTTGTTCAGCAACACTCCCTAAGACCTAACGATTAAGTGTCTAAGTCATGTTAAAATTTTCTGTTCCAAGTTGCTAGAGTTTAACTCAGCGGCACATCGGTGCACTGAACAACATTATCAAACTATACTGTACATAAGGCAAGTGAGGAAAAGTCTTATATTGCATGCCAATCGATGTGCCAGGTACTTATGTGATTGTATGAAAGAAAGCATTGAACTAAAGTTATCAGAAATAGGTCAGAGCACAATGTTTCTCAAGGCACCATGTTTAAAACAAACCATAGTTAATGGTTCAAAGCAATGCTAAGCTGATTGGCTCAAGGGAAATGGTCAAGAAAGAAGTAAGTTGAACTCTTCCCATTGGTCAGGAGTCCTAAAGATTGTTTAGGGGTAACTGTTCTGGGGTACAAAACTGGGATACATGACTCAAAACTCTGTACTGGTTAAGGGATCACATCCTGTTAGTGTCCAGTGGCTAGAAGGAACTTGTCAGAAGAGTTCAAGTTATAGGCACCAAGTATTGAGTTAGAATTTTATGGGAAGGATATTGCCAGTTAATGACTAATCTGCCCTGCTGTAAAATCCCAGAAGTGAATCAAGAAATTATCTTTTTGAAAAGCAAAATCAGAAATTGCTGGAGTAACTCGGCAGGTCTGTGGTGAGAAAGCAGAGTTAACGTTTTGGGTCCTTTGATCAGACTGTTGAAGACTTGAAACATTGACTCTGCTTTCTCTGCACAGATGCTGCCAGCCTGCCGAGTTTCTACAGCAATTTTTGATTTTCTTTCCGGTTTCCAGCATCCACAGTTCTTTTGTTCCTTAAAACGTTAGGGGTGGGGAGGATGATAAGAAATCCAGATATTGGGGTAGATCAGCATTGGAAAACAGTATTCGTGTCAAAGGTTAATTGTCTAAACAGAAAGTGAAGTGAAAATTCTTCATAAGAAAGTGGTTTTACACACAGTGAATGAGAGAGAATAGCAGCAGCCAACCAGTATGCAGCTTAAGGAAGGTAAAAGCTAAAATTGAAGTCTTAAAATGGCAGACATTTTTGTATCTATAAATAATACTTCAGCTACGTTACAATATCAATGGATATTATGAGTCAAGAGGCTCAAGGATCAAGGATCCAGGGTCAGGATCAAGGAATCATGAGAAGACCCAAGATTTATGGGAAAAAAAACAAATTGACACGCACTGATCCTGTAAATTGTTCCATGCCTCAGTTTATGGGATGTTATTCCTTACTGTGCAACAAACTTTTGTTAGTTTGCCTCTCAAATGAGCAATTGTGCTTTTTGCTGGTTTGGTAATTCCCCAAACAGAATCTTCTTACTCTGGCATTTAGCATAGAGTGCAAATCCCAACAAAAATGACTGGCATCCTTTTTGAACTTAATTGAGGATTCAGTATGGTGCATTTTAATGCTTCCTGCTTCATATAGAGTATGGAGCAGAGCACAGGGTGAACAGCACAGTGTGTATCACCCCTTCCCCTTACCCCGATCTGTTGGGAGTGGTATTTTGAGATTTTGAGAATATTTCCAATGGAGTAGTGAAGGTAGTATACAGATTTAAAAATGATGAATGGTACTGATAGAGTGAATAGGCTAAAGCTATATATTCTAGTTGTCTTTAGGCATCATAAATTTACAGCAATCTCTATAACAGAATAAGAAGATTGGTTTAAAGAAATTTATTTCAGGACAGTTTTTGGGGAATGAATTTTTTCTTTTGCCACATGAGGAACACTGAGGCAGACCCATGTGTGTGGTTTTCAGAACCTGAACTCGACATTGTGTGGAAATGAATTGGTTGCAGGTCCAATTCCGAACGGGTCACAGTTATTGTTCAAAAACAAAAATTAAGAGTTTAACAAAACAAAATCATCTTCTCTGCTACCTCTCCTGGAGCTGATGTTCAGAATAAATTCAAAGCAATGAAACCCTGTTCAGGGTCTGCAACGTGTCAACACGACAGTGATACTTGAGGACCAAACAGAAGCTCCGGGCGATCAGATTAAAATAAAGCTGACAGAGTGAACGTGAAGCAAAGCCAGAATTTGCTGGAGAAACTCGGCAGGTCTGGCAGAATCTGTGGAAACAAATTTAGAGGTCATGTTTCGAGTCCACTGACCCATCACCAGAATATGAACTTCACTCTGAAGTGAATCCAGAGTGGCAGAACTGGGACATCATGCAAGGAACAGAAGGCCATTCAGTTTCTTGGGCTTGCTGCACATTTCAACCAGATCATGTCTAGTCTGCACCTTGGATCCAATTACCTACCCTCTCTCCACGGTGGCACAGTGGTTAGCACTGCTGCCTCACAGTGCCAGAGACCCGGGTTCAATTCCTGCCTCAGGCGACTCTCTGTGTGGAGTTTGCACATTCTCCCCGTGTCTGTCTGGGTTTCCTCCGGGTGCTCCGGTTTCCTCCCACATTCCAAAGATGTGCAGGTCAGGTGAATTGGCCATGCTGAATTGCCCATAGTGTTAGGTAAGGGGTAGATGTAGGGGTATGGGTGGGTTGCGCTTCGGCGGGGCAGTGTGGACTTGTTGGGCCGAAGGGCCTGTTTCCACACTGTAAGTAATCTAATCTAATCTAATTACATAACAAAGATCCACCTTGCTCCATCCTGAAAGCTCCATTTGCCTGAAGCTTTTGGGGCTGAACATTCAAGGTTTCCACAGTCCCTTATTTAATAATAGGCTCCACGATTTCACTCTTAAATAGCTCAGAGCTCTGCTTCCCTCTCCACAGATGCTGACTGACCCCTTGTATTTCTGTAGCCCTTGCTGTCTTTGTTTCAGATTTCTAGTGGCTGCAATATTTTGCTTTTCATTGCATGCTAAGTCCTTTTGTTCTTTGTTTGCTCAAAAGTGGAACTAGGCTTTCCGTGTATACCGTACTCACTTTTTAAAAGGCATTCTAAATGCCTTCATGACATCACCCTTAAGCTTCCTAAGTTTGAAAGAACACAAGCTACATTTTCATAATTTAACCATTTCCTGTCAATTTGTGGCACATGATTGGACAGAGGCAACTCCTTATGCAAATGGTCAGAATAAAGTTCTCCTTCACACCCTATTCATAAAAAGCCCTGTGTTGTGACCATACCTGCGCAGAAGTGTGAGCATCTACCCTCCTCAACAAATCCTGACCTTTCAGAAAAATACAAGAAACAAACACAAAAAACACTGGAGGCTGTGACAGATCAGGCAAATTTTTAGATTATATTAGATTCCCTACAGTGTGGAAACAGACCCTTCGGCCCAATAAGTCCACACTGACCCTCAAAAGAGTAACCCACCCGGACCCACTTCCCTCCAACTAATGCACCTAACACTACGGGCAATTTAGCATGGCCAATTCACCTGACCTGCACGTCCTTGGACAGTGGGAGGAACCTGGAGCACCCAGAGGAAATCCACGCAGACACGGGGAGAATGTGCAAACTCCACACAGACAGTTGCCTGAGGCTGGAATCGAATCTGGGACCCTGGTGCTGTGAGGCAGCAGTGCTAACCAGTGAAAATTCTGCTGAGAAAACAAACGTCAGCCAGTTCCTGGGCAAATTATTTTCCTGGGTGTTACATGAACTAATGATAGATAAATGGGTTACCGTTTGTTTAAGATTCGGTTTTACTGGAATACTACAAATTCCCATTCAGCATTCAGACATTACCAACATCCTTCAAGGTCCAAACTTGTGACTTCTACCATCTGGAAGGATAAGGGCTTCAGGTAAATGGGGAGATCACTATCAACAAGAAAGAAATACATGGATTTAAACAGTATCTTTCTCTCCCTCTGGGTGCTCCCACGTGTTTTCTAATGAAGAATACACTTTTTGTACTATTGTCACTGTCATGGGTCTAAATACGGCAGGAGTCCTCGGCTGGTAATCGGGTTCTATTCTTGAGTCTGTTCGGAAATCGATTTGTACACAAGTCGGATGACAATATAAAGTAGCCGTCCCCAAGTACATGAAACGTTTATCTGCTGGGTATTTAAAATTGCATCCCTTTACGGGATCACATTTGTAAGTATGAGTATTCATAAGTTAGATGAACGTGGATATGGGCCAAGCTCAGGCAGATGAGACTAATTTAGTTTGCACTTATAGTTGGCATGGACTGATTGGACCGAAGGGTCTGTTTCCATGCTGTATGGCACTATGACTCTAATTTGGGGACATCCCGCATTTACTTTTCGCCTTTAGATTTGACACAGCCAACCTGATCTAAGGCACTGATTGAATAAACTAATTTTTTGTCCAATATCTCTCTATTGTCAATACTTTTGGCTGTGTTATTGTCTGACATCTACATAGCATTTGTCTTCAGGGGCTTGATTATCTCCTTCCTCGCTAACCGTGTGCATATAAAGTAGTTTAGCTTCTTGAAGTTAACACACTGTTTTCCACAAGTTGGGAAATGCTTTCTGATTACCTATGTGAGATCCTCCACTGAGATTGATTTTTTCTGCTGGTTCTCTGTCGACACTTAGAGTATATAGAATGGAAACAAACCCTTTGGTCCGAGCAACCCATGTTGACTATGTTCCCAAACTAAGTTTCGCCATATTATTGCACATGAACAGTTTGGCTTATTTTTAGTATCGTGCACAAGTCTAGGCAGCTTGTCCACATTGTGGAGAAACTCATTTATTCTCCCATGTGTGCACTGTAGCTGCTGATTTACAAGCTCATGGCCTGTGCACGTGTTTATAACTTCTTTGAGAGTCGGTCTTCTCTTAGTGACTGTGCTCTCGGGGTCAGATGTCTTACGGCCAAGGTGATTCTTTCTTAAATTTGCTCACTTTTTAATTGCACTAATTCACAGGTTTCTGCAAGTTATGTTCATGACGTAATGCGTTAACCAATTGACTCTCCTTCACTTTGGCTCATACTAAATATGCAACCACTCACAAGTAATCTTCACTTGGGGTTCAAAGCCTGTCTTCAAAACTTTTAAAATTTCTACGATATCTTTTTCCTTCTCTTTCAGAGGATTTTTTGCAACAGTCTCTTCCCAACAATGATAAAACTTCAGTGACTTGTGAGTAAATCCCTTTCTATTTCATAATTCTGTCATTGTGTATGGATGAAAATCCAGCTTTGCTGCAAAGCATTGAACAGGAAGCAGATAGGGGAAAATCTGCAGGCATTTCTCATGAACCAGTGTTCTCACTGTAGTTTTGTTTCTTTACGTGGCAGGTCACAGCTCTACGTGGAGATGTGTCTCCCCGAAGTAGTTCTGCTTTCTTACAGCTCTACAGTCATCCCAGAGCCACAACTGTCAGCATGTTCCAACACAAGGAGCTTATGGAATTGAACTTCAGTTGTCGGCCTCTGATATGTGTGCTCCTCATGATAGAGGTCATAGGACTACGGCAGACCAAGTGAGACATCTGCATATGATTGCATCTAAATCCAATCACTCATTGTGGTTAATGCAAAATCCAGAAACCAAATTACACAAAGCAAGATCCCAGAAACACTATTTGGTGTTGGTTGAGGAGCACATTTTGGTCAATATACTGGAAGAAAACCACTCTTTTTTTGGAATACTGTCATGATATATTTTTAAAGCATAGATCATGAGCTCTTTGGAGAATACTACTGCCGAGATATATTTGATACATTAAGAATAGACCCATTTAAAGTTAGAAACAAGTTTCATTCTCTCAAAGATTTGGTGAAACATCACTCCCAAATAGAGTAAAAATAAACAGATAACCTAACAGCACTAAGTTCTCTCAAATGTACTCCCTCATAATAACGTTTTTGGAAATTTGGAAGTCCCCATTTGTGAAACTCAATTATTTTAGAATTGCAGCCGATTCCGAGCATTAAAAAAAAGACAAAGCGTTTCTCTGTTGCTGCAATGTAAAACAGATGTGCATTGAATAAGGAGATCCAGGTGATGACAGAATTGCTTTGATGGAACTTAATCCATTCTTCTGTTTGCCATATTCAGCTCTATACCTGAGCCAGCAGGTTAAAATCACAGGCTGGATTATATCAAACTGGCACACTGATACACATCCAGTCATCCTTTGAAACATAAATATTTGCTAATTTATCTATAAAAATGTTTACTTCTCATGATTGTTTCCGGCGAGTGTAAATCTGCCTTCAGATAGACCTTTGGCATAAGGCAGCGTATCATGTAAAAAATATTCAGATGACTGATGTATCACATCACTGTTGCACGTTCCTTGCTGAGTGTACATCCAAACAAAAGGGAACGTTTTCCCAAACCTGCAGGATTTGGCAAGAACATTGGTTGCTCAGAACTTGGCTATTCACGTTATTCATGCCCCTCATGATTTTATAAACCCCTAAAAGGTCACCCCTTGGTCTCTAATGCTTCCGGGATAAAGGCCTCAGCCTATTCAGCTGTTACCTGTAGCTCAAACTTTCCATTCTTAGAAACATCCTTGTGAATCTTTTCTGCACCCTCTCGAGTTTAACAATATCCTCCCTCTAGGAGAACAATCAGAACCGAATGCAGCATTCCAAAAGTGGCCTTACCTGACTTGAACCCACAATCTTCAGATTCACAGATCAGAGTACTATGACTGAGCAACAACTAGCATATGAAAGCATCACTGTACCACACTTCCCCGCAGAGGCTGTTGAATTATTATCAGCAACTTTCCATATTTATCATTCCTCAAGTCAAGACCATAAGCTTGCCCTGGGGATTAAGTTAAAATAAAACTTCACAGAGACTAAAAGTTGAACCAAAGTAATTTGAAATCTGGAATTTCACTGAGTTCTGTTCATGTCTCCTCAAGTTAAATATTACTTTCAGATGCAAACACAGAGGATCTCACAAGTTCCTGAGCATTTTGATAGAACAATGCATTGAGAGTTGACAGGATGTGGGTCACTCCTTATGCTGAAGAGAGCCAGAGCACAGCAAAGACCCCAGACGCTTGCTAGCTCCTGGTCCTATTCAAGCAGAGAAAGTAAAGCAGGAAGACAGAAGCCAGCCTGTGATCATGGTGCTTCCAAAGGAGCAATTGTAGGCATCATTCACAGGGGCGGGAGCATGTTGTGAAGTCACTTTACCCACACACAAGACCCTGACAAAATCTGCAAACTTTGGAGAGTCCTGTCGTGCTGGGAATGTATCAAGTGGTCCTGGGACTTATCAGTGGGACTGTTGCCATGGCGCAGGATTCTACAGCATGTAGGCAACCTTGCTGAGATACTTCCAATGTGAGACCTCTGACAAATAGCAATTATCAAAATAATACTGTAGTATTTCAGCGCTGACCCATGTTTTAGAGAAAATAATATTGTAAGACTAGAAAATCCATTGAGCTGCAGAGAAACAAAAGAGTATTCTCAACAGCACCTACATTAGTTCACTTTTCTAGCAAGCAACTGCTTTTTTCAACTAGTTTCAATCTTGTGAGGCTCATAAACTAGTAGGTGCAACATTTCATTTCACCACCAAATTACTGCTACATTACTTCACAATGTCTGTTGTTGTAGGTGTTACAAACGAAAATCAAATGATGAAAATGACACACATGAAGAAGGCTATGGAACCTTTAGTCGCTGTAATCTTTTTTTAAAAACATTTCACACATGGTCCAGGGCCAATAACCTGGACTCCAGCTGCCTTTTCTGCAGGTCCTGCTCTGACTAAGCCCCTGAAGGCTGAAATCTTCATACGTCCAGTGAGTTCACATTCGAGTGTGTCCAGTCAGCACTACAGTGTAACAAACAATTTCTCTCCATGTTGGACTACAACAAAAGTCAAGTGAACAATTAAAAAAAACAACTTTGCTTAGTTTCTCATCCATAATTACAATAATATTGTGTGTCATTTTACAAACGCTCAATATAGGCGCAGCACACCAAGAAGAGCACAGTTGTTAGACTGGTGCCTTATTTTAACCATTAGACATAACAAGGGTTGTCTATCTCTATAGAATAGTTTATCCAGAATCTAATTAACAGCTCCACATTCCAGCACCACATGCTTTTTGGATGGGGACAAAATGATTATGAAGGACGGCAGTTAAGAGGATTGCTGCAATAACCTCTTGTTAAAAAAAAATTCTTTCTCAAAGTTCACTTTGCTTTTCTAGATTTGTGAACTCTGTACAGTCTAATTCTCCCATTAGCCAGGATGTCTGATTCAATCTTGGGAAGCCCCATCAGTATAAACAGGATGACAGAGTTTGAGTAAAGCAGGGTCAGTTCCATCATGTCAAAATGGACCAGATCATTTCCTGACCGAGCGATCCAGGGGGTGAAGTTAAGACTTTTTTCGTAAAACCATCTTTGAGGATTACAATTGAATTCCCTCAATTTGCAACCCACAGAGAAATTGATGGATCTGGATCACAGATTATGAAAAACTTCAGAAAGACCTGCTATCTTTTGCTTAATATAATGCGCTGTAGGAGAAACTGAACACAATTAAGCTGCTCAGGTCAGACTGTGTGAATGAAAACAGATTATCTGAAGGAAATTTCCATTCAGTAAAATTACCTTAAAAGGCTTCCCTGGTCACATCCTTATGGAAGCTCACCACACAACTTGAAGGACAGTAAAGTTAGCTAAGATTCAACATATATCAGCAGTTCTGGTACACACCTGCATTTTCAGGCTCAGGGAGTTGCCAGGTGAGGCTCAGTCACAGCTCCCCACCCTTTTTATTTATAAACTGTTTTGGTCATTCACAACAAATATCTATGCATTTCTTTGGCTCGTGCTATTACACTTCAATTAAAGTAGTTAGCCAGATCAGAAATTAAGGAGAGAATATTTTAAGCTGTTCTCGAGTGAAAGAGAATGTAGTTTAACTACCAGAACAAAAATGACGGCGAGCATGGCTTTGATGGCTTTGAAAAGGTGGATGCTAGAAAATTGTTTCTGTTAGGCGAGGAGACTAGGACCCGTGGACACAGCCTTAGAATTAGAGGGGGTCATTTCAGAACGGAAATGCGGAGACATTTCTTCAGCCAGAGAGTGGTGGGCCTGTGGAATTCATTGCCACGGAGTGCAGTGGAAGCCGGGACGCTAAATGTCTTCAAGGCCGAGATTGATAGGTTCTTGTTGTCTAGAGGAATTAAGGGCTACGGGGAGAACGCTGGCAAGTGGAGCTGAAATGCGCATCAGCCATGATTGAATGGCGGAGTGGACTCGATGGGCCGAATGGCCTTACTTCCACTCCTATGTCTTATGGTCTTATGGTCTTATAAAGCACAGCTCATGAGCTTACAAAGATAGCATTTATCTGGTTTAGACTGGAAGTTAAAGGCAGTTGCATTTTACATTTTTGTTGGCATATTTGAAATGTGAAAATGACAAGACTGGAGTCCAACTGATTAGACGATGTCTTGTTTCTTCTGTCATGGCCAGATATCTCAGAATCCTCAGTAAATCATTGCATGGTAGTGCTGACCTTCAGCATTGCTCAAAGTAGGCAAAAAGTGGTTAGGTTTTCATCTTTCACTCACAAGGACTGGGACAAAACGCCACCATGTTGTACAGCATGAGAAGAGGATGCTGATTGGTTGGGCCATTACTGGCAATGGCAATGCAGCAAGAATAGCTAATTGTTACTCTTAATTCGTGGAAGAGGCGCAGATTCTGATTGGTCACGTAGGAATGCAGCAGACATTGGCTGTCACCATGACCGCTTTTTGTTTTGAAAAAGGTGCAATATTTGTACAAATTTCTTTTGGCTACATAGAAGAGAGTCCAGTGTATTTGTGTAAGTTGTCTCCAGTTCATTGCGTGCCTGGCTGATGACTTTAAATTGATTTCCAGTGTAAATCTTAGCGCAGTCTGAATTGTTCAATAAGTGATTTCCAATTGCAAGAATCACATCTGATAGAGGCTGTACATTTCTGCGGCTTGTAGGCACAAGCTGGACACTACAAATGGTCAATGGGTTGTGTTGTTTGATATGGGCGAAAGTGAGGACTGCAGATGCTGGAGATCAGAGTCAAGATTAGAGTGGTGCTGGAAAAGCACAGCAGGTCAGGCAGCATCCGAGGAGCAGGAACATGCCACTCATTGGGACGTACAGCTGTCATACCTGGCAACACCTCGCATTTATTACTTGCTGTACCCCCACGTTAACTATCTGTGATTCTTGCTCATGTGAAATTTCCTAAAGGAAACCAGAGCGATATTTGAAAAGATTCCTAGCACCGTGGGGATACAGTAGGTGAATGGGACTAATTGTATGGCCTATTAACAAAGCTGGAAAAGGGCATGACAGGCGAAATAGCCTCCTGCGATTGTCTGAGTTCCTGTCTAAATTCAAGTCTTTCTTTAAGATCAGCAGCAGTCTGCATACAGTCACTGACCAGATTAACTATTCCAGCAACTAATCATTTTGCTAAGCTAGATTCAAGATGGCCAAGGCAATGGTTAATAGTTTCTTTATACTTCCTCTGTATATAATTGGAACTCCATTGAGATAAGTAATTCAATGCAATCATTATTTGGAGGGAGTTCAAGAATGGATATGAAATTATATACAGCAGATAGACTGCCAACAAAACTCAACAATTTCACAAATCAAATAGGTTTTGATTTAAGTCAACTGCTTTCAAACTTTATACACATGGACATTTATTCGTAGGTTATGGTGCTTTTGGCTGCTTTTCTAGTTCTACCCCAAAACTTGGAACCAGCTCATCACTATAGTCTTTATGTCTCCATCTAACAACATTTGATACCCTAAAATTGCAGGAAAAGGAGTCAAAATAACACAACAGCTGCTATTTAACGCTACAAAGACACGACATAGTTGCTGGAAGACTGGATTTCTTTCTGGCTCCACTGTATTCTTAGCCCTGGAGTCACAGCATTGCTGTTACTAATTTGGTCCCAATGTTCGAGGTAAGAAGCATTTCAAGTTAATTCTGGTTGCAACATATTCAAGTCTCAGTTATGTGAAATCTGGCTTCAGTTTTGGTGTAGTGTGTAAAGATAAAGAAGACGATTTGATAATTTAGGCTTTGGCCCAAACAATTTTTCCGGTCGTCCAAAATGATCGTGTTCTGCAAGTCACGTGAATCAGCGTGCAGCCTTACATGTTCTGGAAGCCCCAGCTTGATGTCTGACAGCCTGATCATGCAAGGCTGCACTAATGCAAGTGCACGAAAGAGGTCAATCAGAAGAAGATATTTTCTTTTTCATCCCAATGTAAGAAATCTGCACCAAAAGTATGGTGGCCACAGAGCAACCTCACAGAAACCACACTGCCAACAAAACCTACAAAACTGCCCTGACAGAACTGGGTCATTATTTCCCTGTAGATGTTAATGGCTACTTATTTAATTTTCATTATCAGTTCTCAACTGATAATGTCAGTCATCCATGATATAAACAACTCCTGCTGTTAGAAATGGCACAAACTTCCCAGTTCAGATGTGAATTAGACTCAATACAAGAAAAACAAGCAGCTCATCCATAAGGTAACTGGGACTGGTTGACCGTGACATAAATAGCCCTTTTATTAAAAAAAAAGGCTCCTTCCTCTTGCTGACATTTGGATGCAATGTTGCACCAATTGCTTCCACTGTTCTGTTTTCCTTGAAGAGAAATATGAAAAATGTGAAGTGTTTTATGATTCTAAGCATAACTTAGCACTGACCCACGCAGTCAGGAATAATGAGGTAACACAGGGAAAAACAGAACGCTTTGACTCAGGAAAGCCCACATATCAGATCAGGGACGATGTTCAGCTCATTTAGGGAGTGCTGGAGGAGTGAGTAAGTGTGCAGTCACCACTGACCCGAGATCACCCTTGCAATAGTATGCAGTTAATTGGGAGTAGTAAGCTGATATCTTGGAAGAAAGTGGTATCTGACGCACTGAGCATGGGCAGAAGATATACGTATCAAAAATATAACAAAAACCAAAATGCTAACTGATCAAGACAAAGAGAAGCATCTTTGCTCCTCTGCTCAGTTTTTAGATCAATGCCCGAATACCTGTCATCCAGAATGATAGAAAGCCATTTGACTTCACGTGGTGCACCATCATAAACCTTTACTCTCAAGGATCCAGCCACCCCCACCAACACCCAAGTGAGAAACCTGCCGATGATCTCTCTGCACAGGCACTGAGTTTAATTGTATGACTATTGCAGCAAGGATCAAAGATTACACCTTGTACCTCCCTCATCTGCACAGCTCAGAAACTCACTGGTTCAGGTAGATCTCAACATAAATCCATGTTCTAGTGATATTTTAACGGCCATTTTTAAAATAGTGACATGGTGCAATGGCTGATGATACAAAGATCTAGTTTGAAATCATGTGTATGACAGCAAATGGGGCTCAAACGCACCACCTTGTCCTTACTGGTTTTGAAAACACAGCCTCTGGCTCAAGTAGCACAGTGATTCGCTCAATGTGGGAGCACTCACGCATCACCTCCAAGCAGCCAGGAAACCAGAGGAAATAAAACCCCTTGAGAAAGTTAAAGCACTGGAAATATCAAATAAATACTGCTTTGTTAAGACAGGCTAATAAATACAGATTGGTGAGCAAATTTCTTAAGTTGCTAATTAATACCAAGGGACGCTAGAGATCAAGATCAGCTTCATTAATCTCCTGATTAGTCAGGAATTTGGATACAGGTCTTTATTTGACCTTGCTGACATCTCTTAGCACAATGTAAGTAACTAAGTGCTACAGTTTCACCCCGGTCAATGGGTTCACTCCTGTTTAATAATTCCGCAGGACAGAAAAGGCAAAAAAAAGGCTTAATTCAGATTGTGCCTTTAAGGAATTTTCAAGCACAGTTACTTTACTGTACCTCCTGTCCCCTCTAATCTTGTCCTCATCATCCTAGGTCTATGGCTGCCTGTTTGACCTTGTTATTTTGCAGGGCCTTCAGCCCAACTTTACACTGGGAATGAAATACTTCAGCCCAAGTCATTGAGAACTACAAACCTCCAACAAACTAGTCTTTGAGCCTAGGTTTGTCATGGACATCCTAATTTACTTGACTTTTTAAAGGCATCACTCGGTTAATAGTCCAGTACAAAGTTCAGAAGTTCAGAAAGCCTGAAGTAAGGTATCCTTTCTTGTGCTACCAAAGGGACTGGAGTTGCAATTATTGTTTCCAAATTGTAGTCAATGGTCATGTTTAAATTCATTCACAGAAAGAGGGCAAAATTTATTGTTGTCCTCGAGTCCATTTGAAAATGCCTTCACCAAGTGTTGCAGTCCAGGCAGTGACCGTTCTCGCAGTGCTATTAGGGAAGGACAAAGTCAGACCTCACACAACACCAGGTTATAGTCCAACAGGTTTATTTGAAATCACACAAGCTTTCAGAACGTTGCCCCTTCATCGGTGCAGTAAGAAACAGAGTTTATAGGCAGAAAGAGCAAGGGTAGAGAGATCAAAACGATCAAAAGCATTTAATGCAAGAAAGCAGAGAAGATCCCAAAAGGATCAAATGTGTGATCTTTTTGGTCTCTCTGCTTATTATCTCTGAGCCTTTGTGTACTCTTCCCTCTCACTGTACCGAACGAAGGGGCAGCGCTCCGAAAGCTTGGAATTTCAAATAAACCTGTTGGACTAGGACCTGGTGTGATGTGATTTCTGATTTTGTCTACCCCAGTCCAACACTGGCATCTCCACATCAGGGAAGGAGGTTCAAGATTTTGACCCAGCAACACTGACAGAGCAGTGACATCAGTCCAAGCCATGATAGCCAGTGACTTGGAGACATATTCGCAGGTGTGTGCTCCTAGCCAGCTCTGTCAAAGAGGCATAGAGATGTACAACATGGAAACAGACCCTTCGATCCAACTCGCCCATGCTGACCCGACATCTTAACCTAATCTAGTCCCATTTGCCAGCGCTTGGCCCATATCCCTCTAAATCTTTCCTATTCATGTTCGCATTCACATGCCTTTTAAATGCTGTAATTGTACCAGTCTTCACCACTTACTCTGGCAGCTCATTCCATACACACGGCACCCTCTGTGAAAAAGTTGCCCCTTAGGTCCCTTCTAAATATTTCCCCTCTCACCCTAAACCTACGTCATCTAGTTCTGGACTCCCCTACCCCAGGAAAAAGACCTTGTCTATTTACCCTATCCGTGCCCCTCATGATTTTATAAACCTCTATAAGATCACCCCTCAGCCTCCAATGCTCCAGAGAAAGCAGCCCCAGCCTATTCAGTCGCTCTGTGGGGTAAAAATTCCAGGTTTGGATGATGCTGTTGAAGGAACTTTAGTGAGTTACTTTTGTGTCTAAATGGTACACACTAAACACAGCCCATCAGCAATGGAGGGGGTAAACGTTTAAAGATATTGGGTGGGATGTCTGGAGTCATGGTAGGGGTGGTGCTCTACAGAGTTTGCTTTTATTTTTATTACTCTTCACGACCTTCAAGGGCACTGGTGTTGCAGGATATGTTCAGAACTTTTACAGATGATGCACATGTCTGAGTGCTACGACTGTAGAGGAGAACGAACTCCTACCAAGTTTAGGTGTGTGGGGGAAACATTGCAAATAGCATTCAATCAAGACAGGCATATGCAGGCAGGCTCATCACAGGATGCACTTAACATTCACAGGAAACAATACTGATAGTGGCCAAGAGAGAATAAAATCTTTACGACTGTGCACTCAAGGTTCAAGACCAATGTAGAGAAGCTACAGCCAAAGAAAACACTGCTTGGTGTATTCACAGAACCATTCAACTTATATCAAAGGATACCAAGCTGTCATGCAGATTTTTGGCTGGAATACCTGAACTTGTTTTGATTCTTTCACATAATGGGCTTCACACAGTGACTCAGATGAAGTGCACATTTTACCCAACAAGACGTCCTAGCAACATTTGATGATAGAGAATGATGGGGCACCGAACAGTGCGATATTCAAGGCAGCCTCATTGCAAAATGGTCATCCACAGATTGCCGGAACTCAGCGAAATACGACAGGGATGTTCGACGGTGCTCGGGAAGTTCTCCAAGTGAAGATGTGCATCATCTGTAAAAGTTCTGAACATATCCTGCAACACCAGTGTCCATGCTGGTCGTGAACAGTAATTTAAAAAAAGCAAAAAGTACTCTGCAAGATTGAGTGCACCCAGAAGTTTCTCCTTAAAAAAAAAGCAACCTTGACAATAAAGCAAGTTCATTGTTAAACATAATTTCACAGCAAACACAAACTGAGTTGTGACTTTCATGTAAAGGGTCATGTGAAAAGTTAAAATAGTACCAATTATGAAAACTAAAGCCCTTATGGTAGAAATCTTGCCAACCTTGGGGATGAACACTTTGCTGCCTGTCATTTGATACTCAGAGATGGACAGGGTGCACAAGGGAGGAAGTTCGAACAGCAAAGGAATGAATTTTGGCCAGCTTGGAAAACAGCTGTTTGGTGTTCACTCTTGTCGACTCTCTCAGCACAATCCCCCCATAACAACATTACCCACCTTCCCATGAGTTGCAATAGGCCTTCTGCCCAAAATTACAAATAGGTAGTGAAAATCTATTGGTTCCTTTCTCCCTTAACTTCACTGGTCCACCTGAGGTTCGGACAATCAAGGTCCAACAGACTGCTGCATCTTGGAAACACATATTAACCCTAGGGAAGACAAAGTCACCTTGCTATTTAAGTTTCCATTGAGCTATGACTGAGACACAAGGCCCTTGGTCCTCTACCACAACTGACCTGAGCATCTTGCATTTTGGGAATGTGCTCAGAATGTCTAATCACTTATACTATTGTGCAATCTGGACCAGAGCAATAGGGGGTCTCTTTGAGAGGATTTTGGAGATCCAAAATGAGATCCAACTGAGTAGACAAAGGGAGAAAAATAACATCCAAATATTTTGGGGTGGTAAGGTGGCTCAATGGTTAGCCTCACAGCACCAGGAACCAGGTACTCTCAGGCAACAGCCTGTGTGGAGTCTGCATGTTCTCCCCGTGTCTGTGTGGGTTTCCTCCAGGTGCTCTGGTTTCCTCCCTCAGTCCAGAGATGTGCAGGTTAGGGGGATTAGCCATGGGAAATGCAGGGGTACATCGAGAGGACAGGTGACTGGGTTAGGGCAGGATGCTGTTTGGAAGGTCAGTGTGGACTTGAAGGGCCAAATGGCCCACTTCCACACTGTAGTGGTTCTATGACTCTAAATCAATCGCTTCCCAAGCTTGCTAATACAGAAGAAAAATGCAACTTTAAATCATTAGTGGGGACTGTTCCTAGACTTTTACTTACACATTAGAAACGACTGTTATTGCCTGGGTATGATAGATTGCTGCAATACTGAGACTTGGGTTCATCAGAGAACATTTTGACCTGGCGAACTAAACCATAATAAAACCTAGATAAATTACTGTATTCACTGACAACAAAGGAAAGGCTTATTTGTGGAAATTAGTCAGCAAGAAAGTTGCAAATGAAACACATACAAGGACAAATTCCATCAATTTGCAAGCTTTCAGCTGAAGTATATTTTTTAAATGCTTGGAAATGTGCTGACACCACTTTATTGTCCCTCTCAAATACTCGTACTACCAGCTATTCTTCTGTCATGTTGCTAACAGCCAAATGCCTAAAAACAGTCCCCACCTATTTGAGTAAAGGTTCAAATGAAAGATATTTGGTCATTCTGATCCTAAGGCCAGAGTGGTCATGTTTCCAAAGTCTAGTAAATCATTACCCTCCCTGAAGGAGACACTCCTCTTTCATCGAATCTACTCACTCACTGGACTATTTCATTCTTGGGTGCTTCAGCAAAGCCTAGTTTTGATTTTACCACGTGCTTCCCAAACCCAAATTCGACAACTCAAAGCAGGAAATTATAATCTTTCACTCAGTTTTATTTTGTCCTCAAGCATTATCTTTGACCTGATGTCAGTGTATGTCAGTTTAATGTAGAAACACAAAGCCCTGTAATCCCTGTTTACAGATGCCCTGTTTTACTTTGTCTCATTTCATCATTGGCAAATTAATCAGGCTTGTATTCTCTTTTGGTGTTTGTGAGATGTGTTTGCATGCTGCTTTGAGCTGATCTGGTGATTAGATCAGCGTCACTTTGGAACAGCCTCTCCTGTTCCCGGATACATTTTTTCACTGCTGACCCTTCAATTTATCACACATTCTCCAACAATGTGTGCTCTTGCTGAACCTTCCGCTCAATGACGTTGTGGATCACAGCCTCCCACTCGTCACTGCCCTTTCACAATGCCAGGTTCAGTCTACTGATTGATTATGCCTCGCAACTACTTGGTTAGCAATGAATTCTCGCAATTAGCAATTGTTAGACTAACTGGCTCATAGTTTCTCCTCCTTCCTGCCTCCTTCATTCATTCAATCATCATGTTACATCTGTGGTGTTCCAATCCACTAGGACCTCTCGAGAATGCTCAGAGTTTTTAAAGATTACAATTAATGCAGCCATGAACTGCTGCAGCTATCTCTTCAAAGAATTGAGGATTCAGGTCATCAGGTCCAAAGGAATTGTCACCTTTAGTCCAAATTCTTGTCCAAATTTTCTTTTTCTGCAGCGATCATGATTTTCAGTCTTGGTATTGGTTCCTGCCTTTCTACTATTCTTGGGATGCTTTCAGTGACTTGTCCAATGAAAACAAATACAAAGTACTAGTGCAAACACTCCACCATTTCCTTCTTTGCCAGGACTTAATCCTCAGCCTCATCTTCTAATGGACTAATGTTCATTATTTCCTTCTCTTCCTTTATATAATTTGGAGAAGCTTTTACTCTCTTCTTTTATATTTCTTGCTAGTTTTCTCTCAAACTCCAGTTTCTCCTTTTTCTTTGAGTCACACAGCATGGAAACAGACCCTTCACTCCAACCAGTCCACACTGACCATGTTCCCTAAACTAAACTAGTCCCACCTGGCTGCACTTGGCCCATATCCCACCAAACCTTTCCCATTTATGAACTTATCCAAATGCCTTTAAATGTTGTAACTGTACCCGCATCTACCACTTTCTCCATGAGTTCATCCTACACGTGAACAACTCTGAGAAAAATTTGTCCCTTTTAAATATTTCTCCTCTCACCTTAAAACCGTGCCCTCTAATTTTGAACTCTCTTATCTGAGGGAAAAGACCCTTATCATTCACCTTGCCTCTGGCGCTCATGATGTCATAAACCTCTATAAAGTCACCCTCAACCTCCAGTGGATGAAGTTACAGCCTTTCCAGTCTATTTTTATATCTCAAACCCTCCATTCCTGGCAGCATTCTGGTAAATCTTTTCTGAACCCTCTCCAATTTCATAATATCCTTCCTGTCGCAGGGCGACCAGAACTGGACACGCTACTCCAGAACGAGCCTCACCAATGTCCTGTACAACCTCAACAGGACATCTCAACACCTATACTCAAAGGTCTGCTGGTTTGCAAATGTTCCCCAATCATCTAGACTGATCTTCATAACACTGTACAAGTTTCAATTTGATACCATCCTTAACCTCTTTAGTTCAGATGGCGCACCCTTGCCTTAGTAACTTACTTATCATATATATTATCATTAAATAGAAAGTGGCCCTTTGCGTCAGATATTCCAATTCCCATTTTGCAGCATGATATAAGTAAGTGTTTTCAAACATACAGGGTATGGATGGTGCTCATTACAGGCTTAAGATGGTGTCCTAAGGATGAATTTCTAATCTGTAATTGACAACTGCTATTTTATAAAATGCAAAGGATAGGAATGAGAGTGAGTCACTCAGCTTGGTCCACAGCTAGTATCCATAATCTGAGGTCACTTTCTTCCCTTCCTCATTCTATAATCTTGGGAACAAGCCTGTCATTTCTAACGGAATATTTTAGCTGAGTGCACTCAGTTGCTAAGTAGCAGCCTATTCTATAAATACGAGTAACCATTCTGTATGTTATCCTGAATTTGAAGATCATTTGCTAGTAATTATATTGTCCTTTCCTGTCTCGGTACAAAGGCTTCTCCGCATCGGCCAACTGCTGAGCTAAACTGAACCAGAACCTTCCTTCTTCTCAGCAATTGTTTACTTTGGATTCTAGGTTGTTCTCCGTGCGTGTATCATTGCTGCTCTACACATGTATTGAGATGAAAAATATGAGTTGGTCTCACCAATAGCAATGCCTGCAACTTTTAATGTTTATCTTCCTTTTTGATTGCCTCACCATGGAAACATTTTAAATGATATGCCCGCCACTAACTTCGGAAGCCTCTCAGCCACAAGGGATTAGGCTCAAGTCCTACTTTGGAAAATTCAACATAAAAATCTCCGCAGACACTCTACCTCAATAACAGGGGAAGGCTGCATCAAATGAAGAGACGCCCTTCAGAAGTGAAATTAAATCAAGTCTCTGTCTGTCTCTTCTATCCAGGTGATCATCAATATTTATCTCTCAATTAGCATTGCATCATTGTTTGTAGGAGTGAGCTGAGTGTAAACTACCAGCTGTATTTTACCCTACAATGGTGAGTACCCTTCAAAAGTTCTTGGTTGGCTGAGGTCATGTGGAGCACGATATAAATACAAGTGTTTTTTTCTCCAATTGCCAAACACAAACTCGGTCCCATAAGTAGTGTTTAAGGTTATGTTCTGTGCTTTTGTACACATATATGAAAAGTATGATGAAGTAAGGAACACATATTCACTGCATTCGGAGAATCTTTTGTGTGCAGTGGTTGTCTATCTATCTCTGAGCCAGAAGATTTGTATTCAACTCCCACCTGCTACAGAGTTGGTTCTAAGCAGGATGTTTTTGTTTTATTGTTGTGCTAGTTCCTTGCTGAGATGTACAGGATTGAACCTTTGCAACACAGGCGAATGCAATAGTCCTCTTCAAGTCTGGATTCATGCATATGACCATTGCATCATGTTTACTGACGTATATCGAGACAAAATAGAATCAAAACAACACTACCTGTGGTTCCATGTGACACAAGAAAAGGAACAGTGTTTCAGAAGCAGTAACAATCCAAGCTGATAGAAATCTAATTTACAATGCAGATGCAATCCATCAAAAAGTGCTCTGGCCCAATGACGGTAAAATGCAATATGTACAGGAAAGGTACTGAACATTTCAAATCCTAGGGTTTGATAGGAAACAAGAGCGCAAATACTCATTTAAAAATTGCCATACTCATCCACATGAAAAGGAATGCATAAATATGCACAAATTTCTCTATATTCTACAAATTTCTCTACAAATTTCAACACACTTAGAAGATACAAGGATTACAAACTCTTATGCATGAAGTTGAGTTGAATATGGTCACATAAAGCATGATGGTCAACTTGGTAACACTGAATCCAAACTGTTTGAAAGGCTGAATGGTTAGACATACTATTCTTACGGTTGCACTGTACATCACAAAAGCTGCATATTTATGTCATTAATAATAACTATGTACTACACCACCTCAAGTAAATGCAGCAAAATGAACACACGTAAGAAAACATACTGAGATATATTAAAATAGGCAGAATATCAGAGCCTTATGTTGCAAGTGTGCACAGATACACATGCACACACGCACATAAAAGATAATCACCCATTAAAAAACATTTGAGTGAGCAGCTGCCGTTCTGTAACAATGCATATGTTCACGGTTCCCTATATGTAGCTCTCTCCTTCAGTTCAACAAATCTTTCAGTTCAGAAATGAATGCAAATGATATGATAGCATAACTGCAAGGATACAACTGCAGTGGATCATGTTAAATCAGTGACCAAGCTGAACAATAGTGTAACTCAAAATATGCCAAAAACTTACTGGAACTCATGCCAGAAATATGTTGTTGACTTTGAACAGTCAACAAACACATCTGCATTATATTGCACTTTGCTAGTTTACATATCGTGCTGCCATTTTAACTGAAAATTGGAAACAGTAAAACTTGTCTGAATAAGAAGCAAATGTGCCTCATTTACCATCAAACAGAAATTGAACCTTTGAGATTACAGCAAATATTCCTAATCCTCTCACTTTCATCTGACTAGCAACAAAACCTCAATTGTCCTCAATAAGTAAGTTTTTTTGAGAATATAATTGAGCGAGGTGGAGCAGTTCAAACAAGCAAATTTATTTAGATTTGGAAAATTAGTGGAAACTGCAAGACAATGTGGTAACACAACACAGGACAGTAAATTGTCAACACACAGATTTATTTGTGACACACCTGCAATACAAAAGTAGTTTTGTGTAGCTTCTATAAAATGTGTAGGTGATGTCCATTTCAGCTTATTATGTCTGAACAGTTCAACAAGTGAAGAAAGTATTTATCAACTACCAAACTGAGAAATCAAGTAACTACTGTATCAGGAGTCCTTCAGTCAAAACCTTCAGCTCTAAAGTTATTTCAGACTGCCTAGTAATTGGAGACTTGCTTTAGTCTTCACAGTGTGCCAAGGTCACACCCTCATTGTCCTGTATATGCCGCTCAGCTGCTTCATGTGAAATGTCTTGATCTTGAACAGCATTACTGAAAACAAACAGCAATGGCCTCAAGCCTTGAAAGCTGCAAGATGAGCTATTTGTCAGTCCTATAGTCATCTGCACCCAGGAGCAGAATGTCAAGTTGGATTCCATGTCTTTAGCATGCTATAAACTGACAGATGTCAAAATCTGATAAGGATCCTAATTACTCTCACGTTTGCAAGCCACATATGTACATTTTATAGTCCTTTGCCCTTGCTTCCACCAAGCTGTACAAAACCCAGGACGCAGGATTTATCCGCAAATGTGGCAAATGAGGCAACAGTGCAAAAGACATCCATTTCTAAACCTTGAGGCCAACCAAAGGACAAAGGATAAAGCTGGAATTAAGAAACGCGAATGTAGGTAGACCACAGTCAACCAGTCTGAATCGGCAGGACTGAGGGTCACATCAGTCCCGTGGTCAGTTGAACTGAAACTGCTCAGATACCAGTCCTCACTATTTCATCCCAGCATCGTCACCCAATCTGATTCAATTCAGTGCAAGGTCACAAGTTTTCACCATCTAATCAGATTTTTCTAATCTTACTGTTTTCTTCTGCACACTTTTCAACATCAGTGTTGACTGGGTTCTGCATGAGCCCTGGGGTTTCTCTTATTTCCGAAGAAAAGGAATCTCGTGGAAACGTTTGCTCATTTTCAGCAGATTTTTGAGACTCCTTGTTCAGTTCCTCTTGGTTAATGCAATTCCCATGATTTTGAATGCATATTATAAACACCAATCCTTCAGTCTGAATATCAGAAGTTGCAGTGTAAAAAACCCTGAACTTAACTCTATAAGGCTTAATCATGCGAAGTGAGAGTGTAGTGTGCAGAACTGGTTGGGTAGCATTGTAACGCAATCCTGACCTATTCGCGAACCAAGTCAGGTTTAATATTGAGAGCTGAGTTTCTGAAGTCAAACTCTTCAAGTCAACAGAACAGAAACTGAAACAATATTCAATTGATTCTGCCTTGCGTACAGTAACTGACCCTGGTTTTCTTTAAATAATATCTTAACTAGACTGAAAAAAATGTAACTAAAAATAAAACATCCATGTCCTCCACTTTTTCAGAATTGTTTCTCTAATCTTGGCTAAGCAGACCACTGAACATGGACATTACAGACTTCTCTGATTTGGACTCACTCTGTGATTCACGTCAATAATGGAACAAAAGAGAATTGGCATGCTCTTAACTTTCAATTGAATGTTAACAGAGCAGTTCATAAAACCAACTCTCACCAGCATCACAACAGGAAGTCACATCGGACATAGCTACAAGATAAGTGACCAGCAGTGCAGCTATTCGGGCTTTTTTAAGTCTTCCTTTCCAGCTTCATATTGCTCTAAATACCGATTTCATAAACCACCATGAACCTTAGGTTAGCAAAGTAGAATGATGAGAAATCAACCCCAATTCTGATGCAGCGCATTGTATTTCTATCAGTCAGATACCTGAAAGCAAAATATGGGGACCGTGAACTCAAGGAGCTGGAACTTCAGCTATTCCAGAAGCATGACATGCAAATCTCATATTATAATCTACGGCCAACTGTGAGAAGCAATTAGAAACATGGACTGTTCTCAATCAGAAGCCCTGATTTTTCAGTTACTAGTTAATGAGACTTTTGTTGCACTTTTACTTTATGTTACCACTTCACTATGAATGTTTCATTTAATTTAATGGAAAATCCAAATATTTCTTGTGCAAGAAATAAACAAACAGGGTGGATGCATCTCTGAAAGGGATCCAGGTACAATCAATAGCTTTCAGTCACAATCTCTAGTTTGGGATTCTTGACTACTATTCAGAATCCAATGTACTTGACAAGTTTCAATGTACTTGACACGTGACGAACTAAGGAGTGCCCAACAATACAGGAATACGTTGTAGTTAGTGTCAACAAAGGTAATTGAACAACAGACATGAGGTTGTTCATAGCTCTTGACAAGCTACTCCCTTTCAAAGGCAGTGGTACTGCGTTATTGTCATTCAACCACTTATCCAGGACCCCAGGCTAAAGTTATGTGGACTTGGGTTCGAATCCTACCAGAGCAGATGGTGAAAGAGCAATTCAACTTTTAAAATCTGGAATTGCAAGCTAGCCTAATGGTGACCATGTAGTCATTGTGAGTTGGTGTACAGGTTCACCTGATGTCATCTGAGGAAGGAAATTACCATCTTTACCTGGTCTGGCCTCTGTCCACAGCAATGTAGCTGACTCTGAACTTCCCTCTTAAGCCATTTGGATCAAGGGGCAATTAGGGGTCTGCAACAAATGCTGGCACAGCCTATATCCCAAACAACCAATACTTTTAAAAAAGGTTGATATCAGCTGGGAGTCAGGAAAACAATAACATGTTTGGGTCAAGTGTAGGTGTTACTCATTTAACATATCACTGTGTTTCCCCATGGAAACCACCACAGGTATACATGCACTACTCACTTAATAATTAAAGACTATGAAATCTGTAAAGCATGATGGGACTTGTACAATTATTTATGTAGAAGCATAAAGTGTAACGTAAGTCTCAACAGAGATAGCAACCCACCTGCTTCAGCTGTCCGGATTTTAGCAGATGGCAAACTGGGCTCTCCCAAGCCTAGGGTATTGGTTGCTACAACGCTGAATTCATAATCCATCCATGGGATCAAATCGATCACCTTTGCTGTTTCCATGTTGCCTTCTATATCCTGAGGATCTAAATAGGAAGAAGATTATATGTCTTTGAGAGAGAGAGAGAGAGAGAGAGAGAGACATATCTTTGAGAGTGAAGAGAGAGACAGAGTGATGATTTTATGCTTGACAACCGTCACCAAAACGATTCTGACATAACCCCAGAAGGAGAACTCATTACTGATACTGAACCATAACCCTGTTCCCTCATTACTTACTTTATTCAGCAGCAGTTAAGAAATGTGGATCTACAGAGACTCACCATTTATCCTACCCCGGATTGTGGGAGCAGTGACTGTGATAGGAACACCAGTTACTTTGGCAATGATAGATTGAGCAGTGGAAACTGCTCAGGCTTCTTACATCAAATGTTTCTGAGCAGTAAGGGAAGCTGTGGCTACAATTGGATTTCATTGCAAAGCCCCAGAACTTACTTCCACTTATAAGCCATCATTCAATCTAATTTCTCCTTGAGAACTTTAGGTCATTATTATCTGACACTAAAGAACTTGATTCAGACAACTGCTTCCAAATTTCCCAATTGCTTCCAACTGTTCGCTGATCCACAGGAACATAGGAACACACAATATCGGAGACAGCCATTCAGCCATTTGAACCTGCTCCACTATTTAATATGATCATGGCTGATCATCTGATTTAGCACCCTCTTCCCAATTTCTCCCCATAACCCTTTGAAACCCTTTACCCCGAAGAACTATATCTAATTCCTTGACAACATTCAATATTTTGGCATCAACCACTTTTTGTGGCAGAGAATTCCACAGGCTCACCACACTTTGTGTACATTTTGTCTCATCGTGTTCGAATTTTATCGGCTTCTCTGAGATTCCCCCTCATTCTTCTAAACTCCGGTGAATATCATCCAAAACAATCCAGTGTCTCTTCATATGTCAGTCCTGCCATCCCAAGAGTCAATCTGGTAAATCCTCACTGCACTCTCTCTATAGTCAGAATATCCTTCCTCAGATAAGGAGATCAGTCAGATAAGGACTGCATGTAACATTCCAGCATTGGTCTCACCAAGTGCCTGCACAATTGCAGCAAGACACCTCTGCTCCTGCACTTGAATCCTTTTGCTCTGAAGGTCAACGTGCCAGTTGTCTTCTTCACAATGTGTTGACTTTCAATGACTGTGTAATAGGATACCGAGATCTTGTTGCATCTCCCCCTTTCCCAAGTTATCATCATTCAGATAATAACCTGCCTTCCTGCTTTTGCAAGCAAAGTGGATAACCTCACGTTTATCCACAATGTACTGCACTGGCCATGCATTTGCACAGTCACTCAACTTACCCAAATCTCACTGAAGCATCTCTGCACCCTACTCACATCTCCCCATCCCATCCAACTCTCTGTCATCTGAAAACTTGGAGGTATTATATTTAGCTTGCTCACCTAAACATACATCTCCATTAATGACGACCGACGTGACACTGACATTTTTTACAAACCCACCGACTCCCACAGCTACCTGGATTACACCTCTTCCCACCCTATCTCTTGCAAAAATGCCATCCCGTATTCCCAATTCCTCCGCCTCCGCTGGATCTGCTCCCAGGAGGACCAGTTCCACCACAGAACACACCAGATGGCCTCCTTCTTTACAGACCGAATTTCCCTTCCCACGTGGTTAAAGATGCCCTCCAACGCATCTTGTCTACATCCCACACCTCCGCCCTTAGACCCCACCCCTCCAACCGTAACAAGGACAGAACGCCCCTGGCGCTCACCTTCCAACCTACCAACTTTCGCATAAACCAAATCATCCGCCGGCATTTCCGCCACCTCCAAACAGACCCCACCACCAGGGATATATTTCCCTCCCCACCCCTTTCCGCCTTCCGCAAAGACTGTTCCCTCCGTGACTACCTGGTCAAGTCCACGCCCCCAAACAACCCACCCTCCAATCCTGGCACTTTCCCCTGACACCGCAGGAACTGTAAAACCTGTGCCCACACCTCCTCCCTCACCTCTATCCAAGGCCCTAAAGGAGCCTTCCACATCCATCAAAGTTTTACCTGCACAATCACTAATATCATTTATTGTATCCGTTGCTCCCAATGCAGTCTCCTTTACATTGGGGAGACTGGGCGCCTCCTAGCAGAGCGCTTTAGGGAATATCTCCAGGACTCCCGCACCAATCACCCACACCGCCCCAAAGCCCAACATTTCAACTCCCCCTCCCACTCTGCCGAGGACATGGAGGTCCTGGGCCTCCTTCACCGCCGCTCCCTCACCACCAGACGCCTGGAGGAAGAACGCCTCATTTTCCGCCTCGGAACACTTCAACCCCAGGGTATCAATGTGGACTTCAACAGTTTCCTCATTTCCCCTTCCCCCACCTCACTCTAGTTCTAAACATTCAGCTCAGCACTGTCCCCATGACTTTTCCGGACTTGTCCTACCTGCCTATCTCCTTTTCCACCTATCTACTCCACCCTCTCCTCCCTGACCTATCACCTTCATCCCCTCCCCCACTCACCCATTCTACTCTATGCTACTTTCTCCCCACCCCCACCCTCCTCTAGCTTATCTCTCCACGCTTCAGGCTCACTGCCTTTATTCCTGATGAAATCGACGTTTTGCCCGAAACGTCGATTTCGAAGCTACTTGGATGCTGCCTGAACTGCTGTGCTCTTACAGCACCACTAATCCAGAATCTGGTTTCCAGCATCTGCAGTTATTGTTTTTACCATACTGTAAAAAGAGCTGGGGTCCATGGACTGATCCTCGGGGCATACCGCTAGTCACTGCATGTCATTTGGAATAAGACCCTTTTATTTCTAGTCTTCATTTCCTGTCTGACAACCAATTCTCTATCCATGTCCGTACTACTCCAAATCCTACGTGCTTTAGTCTTATGTCAACCTCTTAGGTGGGATCTTATCAAAAACCTTTTGAAAGTCCAAGTGAACCACATCCACTGGCTCCTCCTTATCAATCTTCAAAGAATTCCAGTATATTTGTCAAGTCGGATTTCCCCTTTGTAAATCCATACTGATCCAGTCCTTGCACTGTTTTCCATATGCTCTGCTATTAAAACTTTTATAATGGAGTTTGGTGATTTCTCCATGACAAATTACAGGCTAACTGGATTATAATTTCCAGTTTTCTCTTTATTTCCTTTGATAAATTGTGGGGTTACATCAGTTACTTTCCAATCCAAAGATTGCTCTGAGAACCCCCCCATTCTGCTAAACTCCAGTGAATATTGTCCTAAACATTCCAATCCATGTCCTAGAGTACATAGAATCTTTGAAGGTGACCACCAATTAATCCACTATTTCTCGGCCCACTTGAGTACTCTGGGATGTAGACCACTGAGGTTTGGAGATTTATGAGCCTTTAATTCCATCAACTTCCTACCATCATTTTCCTCCCATTATTGATTTCGTTCTGTTTCCCTCTTCCCACTAAACCCTATATTCCTCAACATTTTTGAGACATTACTTATGTCCTCCTTTTGAAGACAGAATCAAGATATGTATTCAAGTGATCTGCTATCTCTCTGTCCTCAATTAAAACCTCCTCTGTTTCTGACTGTGAGGGACTATATTTGCCTTCATGGGCAGTTTTTCCTGTTCAAGGACCTAGAGAAGTTTTTCCAGTCAGTTTGTACATTACCCTCAAGCTTACTCTCACACTCTACCTCCTTCTCTCAATAAATCCCGCTCTTCCCCTTTGCTGAAATCTAAACTTCTCCCAATCCTCATGCCTGCTGCTTTTCTGGCCAACTTGTATGTCACTTTTTTGGATGTAATATTATCCCGCATTGCCATGGTTAGTTGTGGTCAGGCCACCATTCCCAGTTAATCTTTTGTGTCAGACTGGAGTGAAAAACTTTGGCAGTTCACCCACGTGCTCTTTAAAGGCTTGCTACTGCCTAACTACTTAGCTCAGTTGGCTGGATGGCTGGTTTGCAATACAGAGTGAACCCAACAGCATGGGTTCAATTCCCACACCAGCTGAAATTACCATAAAGGGTTCTCCATCTCAACTTCGCACCTTACATGGTGACCCTCAGGCTAAACACTGTCTCTGATAAAACTATGGTACTGCCATATTTTCCATCAACCCTATGATAAATTGTTCCCCAATAAATGCGCTTTTCCAGCAACACATTTTCAGCTCTGATCTCCAGCATCTGCAGTCCTCACTTTCTCCCCAATTTATCATAGCCAGCTCACGGCTATTACTATCGCAGCTTCCTTTATTTACATTCAAAATCTTAATCTGAGAACAACTATCTCACTCTCTATCATAATGAAGAATTCTATCATATTAAAGGTCACCCTTCCCATGGGGCCTCACACAGCCAGATTACCATCTAGATCCACCTGATATTCTTTTCCCTTGTAGTGAGGGAGTATTCCTTTTCATCAATTTTCTGTTTGGGTACTTTTGGGGTTTCTAAGCGTACCACTCCATTTATGCTATCCCTTCGAAACCATGTCCAAACTCTCACAGGAGAATCAGAGGAAGTGTAAAAGCAACAGAATTGGACTATTCAGTCACCCCGGCCTTTTAAATTAAATCATAGTTGATCCACACCTTGCCTCCATTTTCACATTCTTGATATCCTTGCCTAATAATAATGAAAATTTCAAATGACTGAGCAGGCACAGCAATTCCAGGAAGGGATTTCCACTGTCTTTTGTGCAAGGACGTATTTTCTGATTTGACTTTTGAAAAACCAATCCCTCATTTTGAAACTGTTTCCTTTTGCTTTCCAGACCCCACGGAGAGCTAAAACAAAGGGCATGTTGGGGTTTACACTAACTGTCATGGTGTGTAAGATTTGTAATGGAATTAATCAAATGAAACAGAATTGAATCCTGTTTCTCTTCATGTTGATGATTTGTGATTAGTGAGTTTGCTCTCTCTCACACACACACACACAAACATGTAAACACATGAGCAATGAGTTAGATAGTATTGCATCTACTAGACAATGAATCACCAACAAATGAAAGAATGAAATGGGATGACACACAAAACAAAAACAAGATAATGAAGTGGTCTGGTTCCAGACCAGCAACGTGAAGGTTGCATGATCAAATCTTACAGTGACTGGTTGAGAAGCTGAATCAAATATAGCAGGAATGGGAAATAAAAGCGCATTGCTTTTTCTGAATCTCCATGTCATGAAGAGACTCCATTACACTATATCAACCCAGGATGCATGACATCATTTAGAGAAGGAACCTTTACAATGGGTAATAAATGAGGCTCTGCCACTCTTAAACTGACAAGGGTTTCTCTAGATTTGTTGGGAGAGCTATATTACACTATTTTAATGCTTCAGCATTCAGGTTAAAGTGAGACTGTTTCAAAGTGAGCTTCTTTGACTCTGAAACTAGCCCCAAGTTTCAAGCAAAGGCAGTTCATCTGTTCCAGCTGGCCGTGGTCTTACATGCCGCCCCGTACGCTGGGAGTGACTTGCTGTGGCTTAACCAGTCTACACGTTCATGTCTTGTAGCAATCACACCGTGCCAGATGTCTGTATGTTCTCTTTTGCCCTTCACTCAGTGTGTGCCGATCATGTTGAAAGCTGTAGTTAAAGCAACAGTAAAAGCATGCGAACATTTCCCACTAGCTCCGCGCAAGTGCAGCTCCAGTACATGCTATTCAAGAGGCTGCTTTGAATGACTGCCATACATCTTGAATGTTGGATGAGTGTGGGTGGCTTGAATTCACTTCCAGTTAACAGTGAGCAATCATTGCTCCACGTGGCGAACATTAGAGTCCTAAGTATTCTCTATGACATCATTTTGCTCTCAATAGACACAGAAAATCTCTGAAGAGATAAATGTATATGGCAACTGCCAGTGTATTCCTTAACACAGGATAAACCAGACAAGGCAGGAGGTAGCTGATGCAGATTAACTCAGCCCTTTGATTCATTTCTTTATCATTCCTACATTAAGCAAATGCAGCCTGGGCTGGGCTAAGGCTCTGCAATTCAAACTGAAGTCCTGCGATCTACGAACTCCTGGTAAAAGAAGAGAAACGCAGACATTGTTTGAGGTCAGATCTGGACATGACAATAATGTGTTTCTTGCAGCTCATTTGGCATCTGAGACTGTTAACACATATGATGGCTGAAGGCACAATATTGGGAATGGATGCTTATTGAGAAAAGTGGGTGGAGTATTGGGAGTGACCATTGAATGTCCAGCCAACACAACCGTTAAACCGAATCTCATATTGAGTCTGGTTTAGAAACAGTTACCTTATAGGGCTATCGAGTTCAGATTTATCCTAGTCTGTGGAAATCTTATCAAAACATGTTGAGGCTTTAACTTTCTCTGATAGTTTGTCTTAATGCTTCTAGTTTAATAAGTGATTAAGATGGCTGACAAGAAATATAATCAAACACATTGTCCAATGCATGAACAGGGAGGTAAATCCCTTAATGAAAACCGAAAGAACTGTGGATGCTGGAAATCAGAAACAAAAACAGAGAATTGTTGGAAAAGCTCAGCAAGTCTGGCAGCATCCATGGAGAGAGAGGTGTAAACTCTGCACCCACATTCCACCCCCGCCCCCTTCACCCAATTGAAAGCCTTCCACATCCAGCAGAAAGTTACCTGCACATCCAAACACCTCATCTACTGTGCCCCTTGCTCTCGATGTGGCCTCCTCTATATTGAGGAGACAGGATGCCAACTCGCGGAATGTTTCAGGGAACCCCTCTGGGACAGACACACACACCAAACAACCTCACCGCCCTGTGGCCAACTCCCCCTCCCATTCCGCCAAGGACATGCAAGTCATGTGCATCCTCCACCGCCAAATCCAAGCCACCCAACACGTGGAGGAAGAACGCCTCATCTTCCACCTTGGGACCCTCCAACAGCACACCATTTTTCCAGTTTCCTCATCTCCCCTCACCTTACCCCAGAACCAACCCTCCAACTCGGCAATGCCCTCTTCAACTGTCCTACCTGTCCATCTTCCTTCCTTCCCACCTATCCGCTCCACCCTCTGCTCTGACCTATCACAGTCACCCCCCCCACCTGCATCCACCTATCGCAATCCCAGCTACTTTGCCTCCTGCCCTACCCCTTTCCTATTTATCTCTCAGCTCTACACCTGCCCTCCGCCCCCCACCCCACATTCCTGACGAAGGGCTTATGCCCGAAACGTCGACTCTCCTGCTCCTCGAATGCTGCCTGTCCAGCTGTGCTTTTCCTGCACCACACTTTTTGACTCCGTGGAGAGAAAGAGGAGTTAACATTTCAAATCGTCAGAGTTCTGAGGAGGGGTCACTGGACCTGAAACGTTAATTCTGATTTCTCCCCACAGATGCTGCCAGACCTGCTGAGGTAAATCCCTTATTTGTCAGGATTATTTCAATTCCCATCATGCTCCCCTTCCCTCTGCCACATCCTGAAAGAAGTTACAGTACTCCCTACATCATTGGGTTTTCAACACCTGAACACATAAAGCATGATTAACACAAATGTACACTTGCTGGATTTTGAATTATAAAAATGAACCAGAACTTATTGCAACATTCCAGGCTGTGTTTTTCTCGTTCAATTCAAGACTCTTGTATAAAGTGGCAGGGACTGACCTGTTTTGGCATCTTTCCATTCATCAGAATCGAAAAATTTCTGCCGGATGGTGTACTTCGAGATCGGGCTGTGGTTGTCAGTCCCTCTACTCCAGGTCAAGGTCACAAAGGTGTCTCCAATATTCTCAACTCGCACCCCTCCAGGGGGTCCCGGGGGACCTGAAAGAAAAGATTCACAAAGGGACAAATGATGTTCCAGTTACACAGAGCCCAGTAAGCAATCAGTGCAGGAAATTATCAATAGATGCTTTTCTCACCCATTACTGAAGGTCATCAGAGGCTCATAATAAGGATCATTGCAAACAGCATGAAAAACACCACATTTTAAAAAAAAGATGGAATCTTTTCTGACTTATCCTGCATGTTGCAACCCACTTTTAAGAAGCACCGATTGATGCATTCAGTGGACAGTAAGCTGCCACAAGCAAGAGCTAAGAATTGCCAGAAACAACAAACAAAGTAATATTCAGCAGATGGCAAAAGATTGAGTCTAGTTGTAGCATGGATTGCACTGAGAGTTCGAATGTTGTTAAAATCACATGACCCCAGATTGTAGCCCAACAGGTTTAATTGGAAGCACTAGCTTTCGGAGCGCTGCTCCTTCCTCAGGTGGTTGTCAAGGAGAGGTGCTCCGAAGGCTAGTGCTTCCAAATAAACCTGTTGGACTATAACCTGGCATTGTGTGATTTTTTACTTTGTCCACACCAGTCCAACACTGGCATCTCCAGTTCAAACACTGCACTTGTTAAATGAAAAATATAATATTGTGCCTTTTTTTCCCATCATGACAGACCACAAGGCATTGCACAGGAAAAATTGGACAACAAACAGGGAAGTGGAAAGGAAAGTCAGTGGGTGGCCAAAGTGGGAGTGTCATGGAGAGAAAGATCAGCAGGGTAAAGAGGGTTCAGGGGAGCACTCTGAGTGCAGAGGTTGAATGCTGAACCCCTAAAGGAGATGTGCAAATGAAATGTATCTTCTGGAAATGGGGATGGAGACGGTTTCATCAAAATCACAGAGGGACTTTAACTCTGTCCAGTCACCCTGCTGGACAAAGACTGATAAATAAGCATTCATCTAAGCTGAGCATTGTACTATCCTGCAGGTAGCTGTGAGAAGCTGCATGAAACAATAACCTGTGAACATGCATGTTAAGGTAGCAGGAAACACGTTCTCTGCCCATAACAACTCTGTCTCAAAAACAACTGCTTTATCAATTTTTTTTGTTGGTAAGAAGTATAAAACAGACACGCAATGGGTCAAACAACTTCCTTCTGTATTATATATTTCAGTGAAAGAAAAACAGGCCTGTAATAAATATTTATTTCAGTACAGCCTCTAGAGTCTCAAAGTGTAATGGTACGTGTGTGGAACTGTTGCAAAACTGCATTGTGAGAGTTTTACTCTCTTTTTGGGATTACAATTCAGTGACCTGGTGAGGTCATACTCTTATCACTCTGGTCCCACAGAATAGTGAAAAACAATTTTAGTTTTTCACACTGTCTCTTAAATGTTTACACATCTGAAAGGTGCACTGAGAGTTGTACAATATTTTACAGATCTAAGATCACTTAAAATTTACAGCACAGAGACAGACTATATGGCTCAACTAGTCGACACGAATGTTTATGCATAGATATATATACACATATATCCTCCCACTTCATCCACCAGTTTTCAACATTGTACTATTACCTTCCCTTTAGGTACAGGCCTAGTTTTCTTTGAACACGTTTACAATTGCAGCATTTTTCTCCACTAAATCCTGAGATAGTGGGCTTCACACTCTAACAGCTTGCTGAGCAAAGAAAATTCTCTTATTTCCTGCTTGAGTTTATTAGAAACTATCTGGGATTTATGGCTGCCATTTTTGCTTTCTGTCACAAGTGGAACTTGTCATCCATATCTTTCCTGCCTAATGTTTTTATAACTTATCAGATTGCTGCCCAGACTTTTCTGCTCTAAACAAAAAATATTGCCGCAATCTCGCAGCTCTAGATCCATTCTTTGAATGCTTCCCCTCAAATATTTAACTCGATTGAGCAAACAATTGGCTAATGAAGTTCAATCGGCAAGAAGACACCTCCAACAGTATAGCACTCCCTCAGCATTTCACCAGGAGCAGAAACTTTGCTTCTGTACAATCTTCTGCATCAAAGGCTAGAAGTGTGACCAACTGAGTCTCAGTTGACATTAAAGATGTCTAGAAATTGAGACATTGGTGAAAAGGTGGACTGGTGGACATGATCTTTGAACAAAGGGGCCACCTTTCAGGCCACAGAATTATTTCCCAATCAAATGAAAATGAATGAAATTGGAAAAAAGGCTCTGTTTAAATGAGGACATTAAATGAGTCAACAGGCTTAAATGGACCACTGTGACTGTGACTACTCAAGAGTAAAGACTATTCAAGAGTAACGAGGATATGAATGATGTGACCAAGTAAGACTGATTTGGCCTGAATGTTATGTTTTAAATCATTCCCCAAACCCACTCTCACAACAAGGGTGGTTCACAACCATACTCAAGTCTAACAGTTTCTAATTGATGCATAAACTTTTCATCTTTTCATCCTTCATCTCAGGCAGAAAGGTCTCAACTCAGGCATGCCAGTCAAGACTGGTAAGGAGCCACAGATGCCTACTTGAACATTCTGAGGACTATCCTATGCCAGCTTCCGCAGTAGCCATTGGGTGGACTAAACGGGCAGTATGTTTGCCATGTGGGCAGCAGGGGTGAGACTGATGACTTGATGTGGTCTTACAGCAAGATGCCCCCCACTGTATCGCCACCAAGCATGACACACTGCCTCTCTGTGTGTCTGTGCTGAAGAGTGTGTCAATGTAGCAGTCTGAACTGCTGAGTCTCTATGAGGCATAGCAATGGCAATGCAAGGCAAATGTGCAATGGGTGGTTAGTGAGCAAGTGGTACGACGCCAATAAGTAGCCTTGAAATGTAGCCTCACCCGATTGTTGATTGGGTGTCTGTCCATTCATGTATAGTATTCCTGCTGTAGCCATTCAATGCTTGCTGCTGGTGTGCCTTGCAATGCAGGTCTACGCTTGTGTGTGGCACTGCCATGTATCAGACAGGGTCAGGAGAGGTTGGTAAATCCCAGTATCTATGGAGGACTGGTGCATGCACTGGACTCCATGGTTCGTGCTGAGAGATGCACTGTTTTGGTTGCACCAGCTGCATATTCTGGTTTCCAGGTAATTTATTTCTTAACATCTGGTGTGTCTGACACGTTTGCTAAGATAGAAAGCTGAATAGAGTTGTGCAGTTAACAAGGCATTTAACAAGCAATAACTCCCTTGAATTGACAACTCAGCACTGCCTAGTGAGAAACTTGCCTCCCCGCTTGTTGAATGTTTAAAATATGGAGCGAGCAGATCCCAACATTGAGACTCAGCTGCTCAATCATCAGATTCAACTGCAAATCTTGCCGTAGCTTACATTACTCAGACCTCTATAAGATTTCACACCAAAGATCAGTTTATCCCAGCCTTAACTGAACGCATTCACTGTACGCTACAATCATTTGGTGCAGAGAACTCCAAAGAGTGACAACCCTTTGAGGGAAAATATTTCCCATCTCATTTTCACATGCCCATTCCATATTCAGACGCTGTGCCCCTCACGACTTAGATGCCCTGGCCAGTGGAAACAATTTCTCAGCATCCCTTCAGAATCTTGTATGTTCCAAGGAGATTATCTTTTATACTTCTAAACAAAAATGAACTTAGGCTCACTTTGCTGAGCCTCTCTTCACAGGGTCATCGCCTCATCCCAAGGTGATCTTTTGCAAGGAGAAAGTGAGGACTGCAGATGCTGGAGACCAGAGTTGAGAGTGTGGTGCAGGAAAAGCACAGCAGGTCAGGCAGCATCCGAGGAGCAAGAGAATTGACGTTTCGGCCAAGAGCCCTTCATCAGAAATGTAATCTTTTGCTATACTGTGCACAGTACTCCAGATACTGTCTCACCCAAATCTTGTTCATTTGTGAAAAAACTTGTATCCTGCATCATCAATACACTTGCAATAAAGGTCAAAATGCCATTTCCCTGCCTAAATATCTGGTCTATCTACATGCTACCTTCCAACATGCTTGCTCTATCTACATGCATATCTTGCATCCAAACACTTTGGACATCATGTTTCATGCTTGTAAAAGTATGTTACAAGATGAAGACTACTCCATCTGCCATTTTGTTGCCCATTCACTTAACCTGCCAATATCTCTTTGTAGGGTGTCTTTGTCGTCCCCACAGCTTAACTTCCCACCTAGACTTGTATCATCAGCAAAAACAGATACATTACTCTCTGAATCTTCAGCTTACTCATTAATGTTGATTGGAAATAGCTGACAGCCCAGTACCAACACTTATGACAATCCAATATTCACCATGTGCCAAACTGAAAATGCCCTGGCTTATGCTCATTAAGAAAATAAAGCAGAGTAAATGGTCTATCTTGCAATGTCATGTTTTATCTTCAACCCCATTATTCACTGAATGACAGCCCAAATATTCTACCCCTGCTTCAGGCAATATTGTGCCACAGTCCTGGCTTAGTGAGAGTTCCAAAAAGATCAGACTGGAACAAAACAGCTCTAGCAATCAATGAAATTACTGGAAGGGTTCAACTAAAGGTTCACTGTGGCTCAGCTGATGGCACATTTGCCTCTGAATTATTGATAGTCAGGGTTTCCTGGAGCAGGACTTGAGTGCTACACACAAGGCTAACACTTCAAGATGGTGTGCGAACACTGCACTTTTCAACGGGCTGCCTTTCAACCAAGGTGTTAAAGCAGAGCTCTGTCTGCTCAGGTGAAAGTAAAAGATCCAAAGGCAGTATTTTGAAGAGGAGCATGGGAGTTATCCCCAGAGTGCTGCCAATCCTGACCATTCAATTAGCAACATAGAACGAGTTCTCTTGTCATTATCATGTTGCTTTTCATGGGAGTTTGCTGCATAAATACGGGTAGTTCTTCTATAAGCCAATGTTTATGCTCTTGTGTAACCCCGCAGTGCAGAAGAATTGTGCTTTAGAAACAGCAATTAAACAGTTGGCGATGTAATTGCGTCACAGCCAAAACCTGTATTAAATGTTCACGCTTTAGAAACTGTGTCCTCAATTTGTCATCGCGTTACGGTGAATGTAAGACACGTTATAGCAAAACGACCTGTATACCTGACTATGTTTCCTATATTATAACAGTAACTACACTTTAAAAAGTACTTCATTGGGTAGAAACGTGATTTGGAATGCCTGGTAGCAATGAGAGGAGTTATAGACGTTAAAGCAACTTTCAAAATGTGTGTCATAGGTTCACTCCCAGTATATTGGATCATGAATATCAAAATTCATACACTGCCATTCGGATTGAAATGTTCTTCAACCATGATTTAACATTGAAGATAAATGAAATCTTGAGTTTTTAAATTTACCACTGCTATATAGGAACAATACACCGGTCAGAGGGGCGAGAACATTCAGAGAGTTAGAGGAAGGATATTATTAAGCTGAAGAGGGTTTAGAAGAGAGTTACCAGGATGTTGCCGGGAGTGAAAGGTTTGAGTTATAAAGAAAGGCTGGATAGGCTGGGACATTTTTTTCACTGCAGTGTAGGAGGTTGAGGGGTGACCTTATAGAAGTTTATAAAATAATGAGAGTTATAGGTAGGGGTTAATGGTAGGGGACTTTCCCCTAGGATGGGGAATTTCAAGACTAGGGGATATGTTTTTAAGGAGAGAGGAGTTAGATATAATAAAGGCATGAGGTGTAAATTTTTTTTACATAGAGAATGGTTTGCATGTGGAATGAATTTCCTCAGGAAGTGGTGTATATTGGCAAATTACAACAATTAAGGGATATTTGATTGAGTACTTGAATAGGAAAAGTTTGGGATATGGGATGGGAGCTGGCAGGTGGGACTAGTTTAGTTTGGGATTATGTTTGGCTTGAATTGTTGGACCGAAGGGTCTGTTTCCATATGGCTCTATGACTTTGAATCTATGAGACATGACGGGCCAAACTGTCACCTTCTTATCCTGTAGCAAATCTATAATCATTCACAGAGTATTTCAGTTACTATCCCGGTGGACACTATAGGCTTTTGACTTTGGTCTAACAATGTACTTGAAAGTATTTCAACCGAAGACATATACCATCGGTTTATCCAGTGCTGTGGATTCTTCTGTTGTAATGAGCATATTTAGCATCAAAAGGAAGTCAATTCAATATGAATGTGAAAGAGTTTGGGGTAATTTTCAACTATGTACTCAGGCAGTCTGGATAACGTTAGAAACGTTTTAACTAACAGCCTAGATGAGGAGCATCTCAATTTCTTTGGTCACAGTAGAGGCACTTCAAAACCAAGATTGAATGGCAAAAACATCAGGCAGAATTTTAAGGGGAGTGCAGACTGCTTGTGCAGCCACACCATCTGAAAGGAACCTGGATGGTCAGGGTAAAATGGATCAGAGTGGGATTTCCACCATGCAGCCTCACTCTTTGGAGCTGCTGGCCTTTCTGTTGGTCTGGCAGTTGCTGCAGAGCTGGAAGCTCACTAGTGGACACTGCTGGCATGGCAACTAGCCCTGAGTCGGCTCGATGAGTCTGCATAATCCCAGGGTTTTGGACAGGAAGGGATTTGTTCAGCTGAGGGATGGTCATGTCAGGGGTAGAAAGTAGCAATTTTGGTGACCAGGTGTGCAGGAGAGGAGTGGTGCCACCTTGTAGGTTGACTTTCACATATCAGGGGCAACTTCCTTCCCACCCATTTAAAACCTGTTTTAAAAAAATACGTGGTGCCTTCTCTGGCCCACCAACCAGACAATGGCCTGGGCAGCATGTTATTGGTGTAAATTAGCTCTGTTAACAATTCAAATTGCAAAACTCAGTACACCAGAGCAGAACTTTCAGGTCATATGATGTTCTTCCCACAGTCCTGTCACTACAGAAAGCACTGGGAGTCCATTTTAAGTGAGTCTCTTTATATCCCAGTGCTTTCAAGTGGTGAAGGCACTAAATTTGGAAAACAGATGTTCCTTGACTCATAACATATGCGCCATCTCCTTGCAACCTGTCATTAGCCATGTGCCATTTTGTACATAAATGGTGACTGCAGCAGTAGTTTTCCAATTACCCAGGAGGTGCAGGGACAGGAATTCTGAATGACCACACAACATAAAATGGAAAATTCCACTTACTGCCAGTGCGTTACTGGCAAGATGTAACACACATTGATGCACCAGTCACATCAGTGTGCATTTTCACAAATGTAACAACCCCGAAATGAAACACATGACGTTCATGCCAAAAATACATTTTGTTCCACTTCACCATTTGTTTCCTCTCATTACATCTCAAACTTCACATTTGGTGAGTGAGTTCCCAAGGGGGTCCAGTTAAATGACAGGTAACTGCCTCATTATCTTCCAGAACAGCAGGGTTAACACATTTGAAATAAGGACAGCATTTCGGTTTGTAAGCTGCATGCATGACTTTACCCGTTTTTCCAGGTTCACATATGGAAAATGGTGAATATCCTGCAATTGGGGAGTTCAATTTAACTAAAATGTGGAGGATGGTCAGGAGACATGTCCGAACAGACATTTGATGGAACAAAGATGATTTTACTATTAGGAACTGTTGTGCAGGTCACTGAAGCAGTTTTCCCAATAAGAACTGCAAAATACTTGAAATGTAGAGGAAGAAATGAGCTATAAGAAGATTGGGTAGAGACATGATGGGTTTAATGGCTCCCCTCTGTGCCGTAAACCTTTGTGGCTTGATGAAAAACAACAAGGGGCGGCACGGTGGCTCAGTGGTTAGCACTGCTGCCTCACAGTGCCAGGGACCCGGGTTCAATTCCAGCCTCGGGCGACTGTCTGTGTGGAGTCTGCACATTCTCCCCGTGTCTGCGTGGGTTTCCTCCGGGTGCTCTGGTTTACTGGCCATGCTAAATTGCCCAGAGTGTGACATGCATTCCGTCAGAGGGAAATGGGTGTGGGTGGGTATACTCTTCAGAGGGTCGGTGTGGACTTATTGGGCTGAATGGCCTTAAAGATAGTGGAGTCAAGGGTTATGGCGATAAGGCTGGAACAGGATACTGATTGGGAAAGATCAGCCATGATCACATTGAATGGCGGTGCAGGCTCGAAGGGCTGAATGGCCTACTCCTGCATCTATTGTCTATTGTCTATTGTTTCCACACTGTAGGGAATCTAATCTAAAATTCAGCGCAGAGGGAGAGGACTTGCATGGGCATGGATTGAGCCTGCATGGGAACTTTCCAGATGAAGGCCTAGTCCACACCATTTTGTTGATTATAGCATTAAACCAGCGGCTATCAGATGGGCCACGCTTTGTTTGTGCTAAATAGTTTCATTAAAATACCAACGTCTTAAAGTATGTATATGATTAACAGCTGTATGTGTCCTACATTTTGAAAATTATGAATGACCATTAGTGGCCAGTTTTGCAGTTATTAGCGATGCACTTTGATTTCCTTTGGTTTGGTTCACTTTCCAAGCATTTTGAATGGGACTCCTGAGGCTTCTGCCTTTCCACTCAAATTTCCTGTCACTGAACCATCCAAACAGCTCAGCAATCTCTAACGGGCATCTGGGACCAGTGTGAGCAGGGCAAGAAACTGCATACCCCTTGAACCAATCAAATTCCACAGTCAAACTGAAGACTCCTCCCTGGCACTCAAAATCTAAACCAGTAAGTATTAATTGCAAGAATTCATTTCATGCTAAATCTCGTACAGCAAGAAAGTCAGCAAGAAATACAGCAATAATACATCAAGAAATAATGGTTGGATTAACAGAGAGAGTTAAAGATGCAGCAAGGGAAAGTAAACAGCAATCTTTTAATTGCTTCAATACTGTATGGGCAAGATAATTAAAAGCTGAAGGATTGTGGCACACACTCGCACAAGTTGATTTTCAGTGCCAGAGTTGTTACTTAACAGTAATTATGACTAGAAGAAAGTGAGGACTGCAGATGCTGGAGATCAGAGTCGAAGAGTGTGGTGCTGGAAAAGCATAGCAGGTCAGGCAGCATCTGAGGAGCAGGAGAATCGACGTTTCAGGCAATAGCCCTTCATCAGGAATCGAGTGTTATAATGACTACTACACTAGGCCTAGGATTTACATTGCCTACAGTCCAGGTCTATCCGATAACTGTTCAATGCACTTGAGAGAAAACAGCTACACTGAGAGATACCATTCGCACATTGCTTCTGGAGGACCAGGGAAACACAGGATTCTGCATTTGACTGTAATCTGCAGATTGATTGCACTTGCTATAAACAATCTACCTAAATAACAATGACTGCTGTTGGCCCTATTGTTATTTCTGTTGAAAGAAACAGCTTAATGAGCTTGAATACAAGGACTTGGAAAAATAGTCAATAGATATCACTTATCTATGTACACAGTATGTGTAGACATTTAGCCACAAATGTGTTGCACACCCCTTATTATATTGTAACTAAAACATGTTTTATTCTTCAGCTTCCTTTCTAAATTAAACACATGTCATAACACTGCCATTTTACAAGCACAGAATACCCCAGTATGTATCATGGGATCTCCTCTCTCACAGGGACAGGATATCCCAGACTATAAACCATAAGGATCACACAAGAACCAAATCCTTTAATGCAGGCAGTTACCCACATACTATCTTCCCATTACACGCTACCAAGTCTGGCACCTACACTTCCGTGTGGACCATTTCATTAAGTCAGTATTATTGTAGCTAAGCTTTTAAAATGCGGGACAGTCCTTATTTAAGATTTAGCAGTGTTATAATGACTTTGGAGTTCAACCCAATGAAATGTGGTCTATATTAGTGAGGTTGCCAGTTTATATTTAAGCATTCTGAAACTCAAATTTTCTTACATAATCCTCAATGAAAGGCATGTGTTGGCCATGCAAACTGTAGACCACAAGAGAGAAAAAGACTTTAATGAAAGAATGAAACACCAATAAAACTAACTAAAGAGCTTCATTAAAGAGAAAATCTGAAAGATGTGGGGTTAGGAAGTGATGCTCTTCCTTCATACTTGGTGAAAATCACTAGGACTAGCCATGGTACCAACGTCGCCATCTCTTCCTGATGAAACAACACTGTTCAATCGCTTCCTCGCCATAATGTTCAAACCCTACTCTCCCTCACAAAAGCTCATTTGATTAATTTCAATTGTTTGCAAAGAAGGGCCACCCTGGCTTCCGAAGTATGGACTGCCTTCTCTACTTTCGCCTAACTTCCAAATGCTTGAGCTGGCATCTGAAATGTCATCAACTCAATGCAGCGTTTGATAATGACAACTATATCACAGCCTATAGGAATGGGAAGCAGCGTGGGAGGGGGTAGGGCAGTTGGGGGAGACATGTGGGGCAGAGGAATAGCGTGGAGAAAGGGTGTGGCGAACATAGAGCTCTAGTTTGAACCCACAGCAGTGTACACAGCTAGAGTTGGCCATACATTAACCACCTGGGAAAGTGATACAAGGGAACAAGTTAGAAGAATGAACACCTCAATAAAGACAGGTACCTCAATCCTCCTCCGAAATTACTCCTTGCACTATATCTCCCATCTCTTGCTTGAGGCAAGAAACTACCCAAGACAGATAACATATCCTGATGTAAAATTAAGCGGTAAGCTACCTGGATTGTCCCACTTCTGTTGTGTAGTGATTCAGTCCTGATTTATACAATACAAAGTGTCATTTTGCTGAGATTTAGTTATTGATTTCCCTAACCACCAGTCTTGCTCTCACTTTAGGTATTCAGTCTGGCTGTGGGTCAGTGCACATGTTTGTTTCTAGATGGAAAGGTTATCGGGAAAATAGCCTCCCCCTGAAGCTTTGCTTTTTTCAGCTCACAGTATTTTTGGACTCTGTTTTTCACTTGTCTGTCAACAGTTGCTTGAGGAAGACTTCAGGGAAGCATTTAATGGACTCCACGCTGATTCTTTCAGGTCTGTGAAAAGGCTGTCTGACTGAAAGACACATTTCACTAACAGGAAGGCTCCTCTATTCTGAGCTTTGATGCCTGTGTCTTACTCCGGGCAGCATCACACCGCCTTCCTTGAAAGCTCCCACCAAGACTCGCGTCGCCGACCCACAAGTTTACTTTGTGCTTCATGCGTGTCCTTTGCCTCGCTCAGAGGGTAATGAGGGGGACTGACCTCTGGATGAAGTTACAAGCTAAAAGTGGCAGAAGACTGTGGGAAGTGGAGCAGTGGTCACACATGGTCACAGTTTGTTATCTCATCTGGCAACCAGCCTGCAGTTTCTGTCAAACGCTGCTCAAAGGTGCTGATGGCTTTTCACCACAGCAATCCTTTGATGTACAGAGATAGCTGCTGCCTTAAGAACTGGCCTGAGCTGCAATGAATAAACTGGGAACTTGCTTATGCTTTATCAATGCTTTCTGCAGCTACTGAGAACCGAAACAGACCCCTTTGGACAATTTGTCCACGCCAACCAGATGTCCCAATCTGACTTAGTCCCATTTGCCAGCATTTAGCCCAAATCCCTTTTAAACCCATCCTTTTCATGTAACTATCTAGCCACCTTTTAATGTTGTAATTGTACCAGCCTCCACCACCTCCCCTCGCAGCTCATTCCATGCACGCACTAACATGAAAAAGTTATCCCTCAGATCCTTTTTAAATCTTCCCCTTCTCACCCTAAATACATGCCCTCTAGCTTTGGACTCCCCATCCCTAGGAAAAAGATCTTGGCTATTCACCATATCTATGCATATCATGATTTTATAAACCTCTCTAAGGTTACCCCTCAGCCTCTGACTGTCCAAGCCCCAGTCTATTCAGCCTCTCCCTATTAAACCCTCCAAACCCTTACAAAATCTTTGGAAATCTCTCCTTTCAAGTTTAATAGCATGCTTCCTATAAAAGGGCAATCAGAGTTGTACGCAGTATTCTAATAGTGGTCTCGCTAATATCCTGTACAACCACAACATGGGATCACAGCTCCTTTCCTGAATATTCTGACCAATGAAGGCAAGCGTGCCAAACGCCTTCTTCCCCACCTTGTCTACCTACAACTCCACTTCCAGAGAACTATGCAACTAGAACAAAGAACATTACAGCGCAGTACAGGCCCTCTGGCCCTCAATGTTGCACCAACCTGTGAAACCAATCTGAAGCCCATCTAACCTACAGTATTCCATTTTCATCCTGATCAAGATGAGAGTGGTGCTGGAAAAGTACAGCAGGTCAGGCAGCATGCAAGGAGCAGGAAAATCGACATTTCGGGAAAAGCCAGGAATGCTGCCTGACCTGCTGTGCTTTTCCAGCACCACTCTAATCTTGACTCTGATCTCCAGCATCTGCAGTCCTCAATTTCGCCTATTTTCATCTGGATGTCTAAATGCCCTTAAAGTTGACAAATCTACTACAGTAGCAGGCAGGTTGTTCCACACCCCTACTAGACTCTGAGTAAAGAAACTACCTCTGACATCTGTCGTATACCTATGATTCCTCAATTTAAAGCTAAGCTTCCTCATTACACCATCACCATCTGAGTAAAAAGGCTCTCACTGTCCACTCTATCTAACCCTCTGATCATCTTGTATGTTTCAATTAAGGCACCTCTCAACCTTCTTCTCTCCAATGAAAATAGCCTCAAGTCCCTCAGCCTTTCCTTGTAAGACCTTCCCTCCATACCAGGCAACATCCTAGTGAATATCCTCTGCACCCTTTCCATAGCTTCCACATCCTTCGTATAATGCGGTGACCAAAACTGTATGCAATACTCCAAGTGCGGCCGCACCAGAGTTTTGTACAGCTGCAGTATGACCTCGTGGTTCCGAAACTCAATCCATCTACTAATAAAAGCTAACACAACATATGCCTTCTTAACAACACTATCAATCTGGATGGCAACTTTCAAGGATCTATGCACATGAACTGCACTCCTAGGTCTCTTTATCCAGCAATGCTCCCCAGGATCCTACCACTTACTGTACAGATCCTGCCGTGGTTTGTCTTACCAAAGTGCAACACCTCACATTTCCCTAAATTAAACTCCATCTGCCAGTCCTCAGGCCATTGGTGAAGCATTTTGCTTGTTTATGTGAAACTTAATTTAAAATTGCTTTTACTCTTTCATTGGATGTGAGCATCTTTGGTAAGGCCTGTATTTGTTGCCCGTCCCTAAATGCTCCATTTGCTTCCCATTACGTGTGATAACTTAACTAGACTTCAAATTTCATTCACCTTTTTGGCATCTCAACACACGGATTATATAAAGAGAGTTCCCAGAAGACTTGTTCAAACTATTCCGAATGCAAATCAGAAATATGCGTTGAAAATGTACAATGGTAGTGCTTTGTCAAGTGCTGAGTCGGTGCAGCACGGTGGTTCAATGGTTAGCACTGCTGCCTCACAGAGCCAGGGATCCGGGTTCAATTCCAGCCTCGGGTGACTGTCTTATTGGAGTTTGCACATTCTCCCCGTGTCTGTGTGGGTTTCCTCTGGGTGCTCTGGTTTCCTCCCACAATCCAAAGATGTGCAAGTTAGGTGGATTGGCCATGCTAAATTGTCCATAGTGTTCAGCGATGTGTAGGTTAGATGCATTAGTCAGGGGAAAACGTAAACTGATAGGGTAGGGGAATGGGTCTGGGGGGGGATACTTTTCAGAGGGTCGGTGTGGACTGAATGGCCTGTGTCCAACAGTAGAAATTCTACGATTCCTCCTGGTTCTCACCAATATTTATAGCTCAACCAAAACAGACAGTTTGGTCAGGTGTCTTGACATTAGTGGGCTGTTCCTCTGCACAGCTGGCTGCTGTTTTCCTGTCAGGTTCAATGCTGCTTTTTCCTCTGAAGTTTCTTTCAGCTATAAAGCACCTTGGGACGTTCTGACAATGTGAAAAGCGCTGCACAAGCACCCTGTTGAAAACACATTGCCAGTGCAACACTCCGTCAGAGGTGACCCTGACGTGTGCAGGAGGCTCTGGAGTGGAACTTTGACCTATAGCCTCCTAGCTCAGAAGCCAGATTGTTACCCAAGTCACACTTAGAGAAGGACTATCAAAGGCTATCTTTTGAATAGCCACAAACAGCAGCATTTTGCAGGAAGACCAACAATACTGACCAACATAAAATTATGTCTTTGAGTAAAGTGGGAGTTGCGTCAAGTTTGGTGCATCGATTCTCACAGTCAGGCTGAGCGGGTTCTCTCTCCATATCTTACCAAACTTGCTGCAAGAATTGGCATTTCAACATTCATAACTGATTATCGCATCCAGTTCCCACCCCATCCAACCACACGTCATTCCCAGAGTAACTCACTACTCAGCACAGGCCCCAGAATTGATGGCCTTCCCTGACACCAGTAAAAGACCATCCTGCAGCCGAACACACTCTGCCAGTCGAGAGCTGCCCTGCACAGTTCCTGTTGTTTGCCCCCAGTTAGGACAGACAGGAGGAAATCAGTACATGCAGGGTCTAGGAGCTCCTGTTGGTCAGGGTGGTATGCCGTTAAGAATTCCTGTTCCTGCAGTAGCAGTTACAAAGGTCAGCCTGCTCTGAGGATGCCACCCAGGCTCAACCCTCTGAAGAAATGCCCAGTGCTGTTGAACTAACGACAATATCCTTCATCACTCTGTCAATGTAAATGCCACCACTTTACCTTCACTACCTCGCTCTATCTCTGCTACAGCACCCACCTCCAACTGAGGCTCATGTTCTCCCAACTCGCTATTGCCTGCAACATCTTGTCCATATGCCCTCAATGACCAAGAACCCCCACACCACTAACCCTGCATGCTCTCTGTGCTGCCTCCTCAGTCACTGGGGACACCTCCTTATCAGGACCAACACTAACTGCAGTGCCACCCACTGTCACCTTCCTCAATACCTGCCTCGCTCTCATTTTCCAGGAGCAGAACAGTTTACAATAGGGCAGAAAGAGTCAATACAAGTGGTGTTCTGCCCATCATTCGGCTCCTTACCCTTACGAGGAGTGGATTCTGACTCTGATAACCTGAAGTGGTATTGGGTGCTGCAAGTGACTTGCTTTGCTGGGATCCCCAAGTGAAGGCCATCCCTCTCGACTTGGCCGGGGACAGCAGACAACCATGGCAAGCTTCTGAGCAAAGTGACATGGAAAGGCAGGAGTAATATCAGCCTGGTATCTCAGGCTGAGTAGGCAGTGTGCAGAAAGGTAGCGTGCAAGGCAACAACTTCATTAGCACCCAGGGAGCTCACACTGGGTGAACACTATGAGAGCAAGCAAACAGCCCAAGATGTAGGCTGGTCCAATCAGTGAGCTGGGTGTGCCTCCCTGAACACAATGTTTTTTTTTAAGATTACTTACAGTGTGGAAACAGGCCCTTCGGCCCAACAAGTCCACACCGCCCCGCCGAAGCGCAACCCACCCATACCCCTACATCTACCCCTTACCTAACACTACGGGCAATTTAGCATGGCCAATTCACCTGACCTGCACATCTTTGGACTGTGGGAGGAAACCGGAGCACCCGAAGGAAACCCACGCAGACACGGGGAGAATGTGCAAACTCCACACAGTCAGTCGCCTGAGGCGGGAATTGAACCCGGGTCTCTAGCACTGTGAGGCAGCAGTGCTAACCACTGTGCCACCGTGCCGCCACCGTGTTCTTGCACTCTGAGTCACAACAGGAGTCCCAGTGGCAGGACTGAAGAGAAGAGACATTCTGTAAGTAAGAGATGGGCCATGGGCAGGTGTGTGTGTCTGTGAGTGTCAATTTAGATTACTTACAGTGTGGAAACAGGCCCTTCGGCCCAACAAGTCCACACCGACCCGCCGAAGCACAACCTACCCATTCCCCTACATTTACCCCTTTACCTAACACTACGGGGAATTTAGAATGGCCAATTCACCTGACCTGCACATCTTTGGACATCAATGTGGGTGGGTTTGTGTGCGTGACTGCTCAGGGTTTTCCTGATGGGTAGTCTGTGTGATGAGTTTGATAAGATCACCAACGGTAGTGAGTTGGGCTGTGAGCAAGTCGTTGAACAAGCAATCGTGGGGAGGCGATGGCCTAGTGGTATTATTGCGAGACTGTTAATCCAGAGATCCAGGTAATGTCTTGGGGACCTGGGTTCGAATCCCGCCTTGACAAATGGTGCAATTTGAATTCAATAAATATCTGGAATTAAGAGTCTAATGATGGCTGTGAATCTGTTGCTGATTGTCGGGAAAACCCATCTGGTTTACTCATGTCCTTTCGGGAAGGAAACTGCCATCCTTACCTGCTCTGGCCTACATGTGACTCCAGACTCACATCAATGTGGCAATAAATCCAACAGGTTCACTTGGCAGACTGTCCTTGCCTGGTCTAGCCTATATGTGACTCTAATTCCACAGCAACATGTCTGACACTCAGCTATAATCTGAAACTTCAATTACGTCACATTTCAAAAAGATGTAGAATTCAAAAAGTTTACAGCCACCAAATCAGGGTCACCAGAGGTTCAATCTCAGTGATGGCAAAATTCTACCAATGTGTTATAACACACAGAATAACCAGACCCACAAGTACAAAATAAACCAGACCCACAAACTGCCATCCTTACCTGCTCTAGCCTACATGTGACTCCAGACCCACATCAATGTTACCTGCCCCTTCTGGGCAATAAATGCGGGCCTAGCCAGTGATGCCCTCATCCCATGAATGGAGAGAGGAAAAAAAAATCAAAAGGGAGCTCGCCAGTGCCTGGCCAGAATCTCAGCATGCCACTTGAGAAAGCATATACGATCATCTTGACATCAAGATGGGGTTCACTAAATAGCTCACAATTCCACCAAACAGTTAACCATCACTCCATCAATCCGAGCCTGATGATACTCTGCTTATTAAGTGGTTCTGACCTAACTGAGCGACAATATCCAGCCTGGAGTAGTCTACCCATTTCACTGGCTGACTGTGATGAAAGATGAGAAGAATTTGAAAAGGCAAAATGTGGGAAAGGTAAGAATGGGGATAAGAAGGCGGGTGGACAATAAGAGCATCAGCACCAAGAATGAGTGAGGATATGAGAAAGGGGATGCTGAAAGGTGATTAAGTAAGGTCAGAAGTGATGGGAGTGAAATACAAATCATCGCACAGGCTAACCAGGAGAGGCGAGTTCTAACACTGCAGTGTAATCATTTTGTTATTGAATTAGCAATCCAAAATGTTCAATCCCAACCATGATGGCCTTAAAATTGGAATTGAGTTTTTTAAAAAATATGGAAACAAAAGATCGGTATTGCTAAAAGTATTAGAGAAACTGTTGGATTGTTCTCTAAATCCAACAGGTTCACTTGGCAGACTGTCCTTGCCTGGTCTAGCCTATACGTGACTCTAATCCCACAACAACATGTCTGACACTCAGCTATAATCTGAAACTTCAATTACATCGCATTTCAAAAAGATGTAGAATTCAAAAAGCCCACAGCCACCAAATCAGGATCACCAGAGGTGAGTATTCAATCTCAGTGATGGCAAAATTCTACCAATGTGTTATAACGCACAGAATAAACCAGACCCACAAGTAGACTCTCCAAAGGATGCACAGATTTCTGAGGAGAAACAAGCCTGAAAATAAATAAGATAGGAAACAGATTCTCATGGGCACTTAAGTGATAAATAAGAGTTCCAAAAACTACCTAAGGATAGCTTTATGCCTCCGAAGAATTTGTTTTTGCCTCTTTAAATCAGCTGTTGCCAAACATCTAAGTAACCAGAGTGATGACATTGTCAGATATTGCACAGAGGTTTGTAATTACTGATGATAAACAATAGTAGAACATCATCTGTGTAAAATATAATTATAATCCTATACATGTTCCCTTTTTGGCTGTTCTTGGTCCAAGGAACAATGGGGTCTACAACTGGCCTCAGTGTCCTGTATCTGGTGAAGGGAAACAGCAACCAACAAACTCTCCATATTTAGTGTCATTTATATAGCCTTTCATGCTTACACAATGTTCCAAAATACTTCATTGTCAATGAGATAGAAACATAGAAAACAGATGCAGGAGTTGGCTGTTCAGCCTGCAGCACAATTCAATTTATTCTTGGCTGATCATGCAATCTTAGTATCTCACTCTCACTTTCTCCCCATACCCCTTGATCCCTTTAGCCACAGGGCTACAGCCAGCTCCCTCTTGAATGAATCTAACAAAGTGGCCCCAACAGCTTCCTGTGGGAGAGAATTCCACCGGCTCATAGCTCTCTGAATGAAGAAATTCTTCCTCATCTCAGTCTGAATAATTTATCCCTTATTCTTAGGCTGTGACCCCCCCAGTTCTGGACTTCCCCAAAACTGGGAACATTCTTCCCACAGCTAGCTTGTCCAGTCCCATCAGGATTTTATATGTTCCCATGACCTTGGAAGAGCAGTCACTAAATGCAGCAACCACTCGGCTCCCAATTAAATCAAACAGCAACACCACAATGAACAGATAAAGTGTTTTTGATGCTGTTAGGTCAAGGATAAATGCTGGTCAGGCTATTAGAGATAATTCTCCTGGCCCTTCCTCATAACAGTGCCATGAGATGTTTTTTACACTCCTTTAAGCGAGTAGATGGGTTACGGGTTTGCAAGTATAATGAAAAAGGCAGGGTTTCAGACAGGGCACAACCTCCTCAGTACTGCACTGGGGAGTCAGCTTTGACTTCTGTGCTGAAGTCCCACAGTGGGATTAGATACCCACACCTTTCTGAGCATGATCTGAGAAGGGTAACACACAGGTGACTGGAAATTCACTCACACAGAGTGGCGTTAACTTTCCCATTCTCCATACATAGTCTCACAACAACAATGAGCACGTGGAGAGTAACGGAGTGCTCGAGGATTCCTGCAACACACATCGGTGGGAGCACTTTGAAGAAGGGGTGGGATGAGGAAGGGCTGAAATTGGAAGAAAGTGGAATTTTGTTTCGGATCTCTCAGCAAGGACCGAACCGTATTGGATTTCCGAGCAGCCGGCACTTCCTTCACAAATATATTCCCTACAAATCTTCATGAAGGGTGGAGTTCCTATTCAAAAAGAGGCAGGAGGAAGCAGCACTCGATAGTGCTCGTTTTATCAGCAGCACAGACTGGCCTGAGGTTAATCACTCATCAATCGCCATGCAAATCTAACAACACAGGAGTGAACAAGACAGTGCAAATACTGAGCAGAGGCAGAATCTAAGCCAACCTGACTCTCCACTTTAAATACAAATGAGACTTTCCATGGGAAGTTTCATTCTACATTTTCCATCCTCCTAATTAACCTGGCTTGTGAAAGTCAGAGGCAGCTTTTCTCACACTCTTTCGTTTCAACTTAGTTAACCCTATTTATTTTGGATCTTCTGATCATGTTACAGGAAACAGTGGTCCACGCCGTGATAACAGAAGCAGTAATTCACGAGGCTGTTTTGCACTCTGATCCATTTTCCGTGACTAACCGCCTGTCACATTTTATCTGCCATTTAATTAGTTGCTGCAACAGTATTTTGGCAATTGATCCGGACAGATAGTTTTAATCTGACGTGTTACATATTCAGCACATACCAAAGAGAACAGAAGTTACATTTCACACATTGAGGTGATGTATCATTTCTCAAGTACTTATGTCTATGCTTAATTAGTCTATACTCCTAATCATAATTGAAGGATCTATAAATAGTCAACTGTTGTCCCAGTTTTATTTAAGAACTTTCAATGCAATTAAAACTGGCACACAGTGTATGATGGCACTCAAAGTACAACAGTAAAACTATAACTCAAGCAGTGTTATGGGACAGTAAGTAATTTCTAGTTCACGTGGCAACATAGGAAAAGCACTTGTCATCTGATTCAAATTATGAATTGCCATTTGTTTAGAAAATCATATTTAATACTGGCCGTAAAATTCATTCTGAAATTGCCCAACACCATGGCCCATGCAGTATTCCTCACTGATACAAGCACAGACAGAAATACTCCCTGTGTGCACCTGAAAACGTGGGAACAGCGCCATCCCATTACTCTGTCCGAACAGCTGAGGTGACACATGGAAACCAAAAGTGAGCAACAAAGGTCCAGTCATCTCCCAAAGAATAAGCAGACAGTGACATGAGAGGAGCAGAAGTAGTTATTTAATCACCCTGAGTGCAGGTAAATAAAATTTATGGACCTACTTAAAATGGGCAATCACCGATTGTTTGGAATTTGGCATTCTTGCATTGTGCCCTGATGACTGCATGCTAACAAGCCTCATCAGCAGTTCTATCTTTTCAGCAATAATCAGGATTTGTGCGACCAAATGATAGTTTATGTTGAGGCTGGCATGAGACTGGCAGCATTGGTGGGTGAGTGAAGGTGGTACGGATCTGTAAATGACATCCTGCCCAGTGTTCTATCTCTGCTGTGGGCCTGTGCAACAGGCCAGGAAAGTGAGGTCTGCAGATGCTGGAGATCAGAGTTGGGAGTGTATTGCTGGAAAGGCATAGCGGGTCAGGCAGCATCCGAGCAGCAGGAGAATCGACGTTTTGGGCCAGAGCCCTTCATTAGGAAAGGGTTCCTGATGAAGGGCTTTTGCCCGAAACATCGATTTTCCTGCTCCTCGGATGCTGCCTAACGTGCTGTGTTTTCCCAATACCACTCTAATCTTGACTCTAATCTCCAGCATTTGCAGTACCCACCTTCTCCTTGTGCAACAGGCCATCAAGCGCCACACTGGAGATTATTACTGATGTTGCCTCCCTGCTCATATGCAATCCACTGCAGCACAAAGTCTCCCTGACACAATTTATCAGTGGAAAGTAACTGCAAACATTCACCTGCATTTGTTTCTGGACCGCAAAGGTAAGTCAGTACGTGGCTTTTTAGTGGCCCAGTAGCTGCTATTATACTTCCAGATGCTCCTGCTAAATGCTTCTCTTATTTATGCTTCCCCACACTCTTTCCCTATCAGACTTTCCTGCTTGCTGCTTCCCTCCCTCAACTCTCCCTCTTGCTATTTCCTAACTGGGCCTTGCTGCTTGCTACTTCCCTCCTGCTTGCCACTTCTTCTTCACTCACAGCTTCCCTGCCTGACCCTCCCACTCAAAGCACCTGTCGCTCTCTTCCTCTCTCTTTCTGTCCCTCTCCTGAGCCCTAGCTCACAGTGAGGAGAGTGAAACAGCAAGCAGGAGACAGGTGGGAACTGGGAGGTTTAGGAGCAAGACGGCCAGGGAGAATAACACCTGACTGGGAGAGGCAGGAGATATGTTGTAGGGGTTAAGACGTGATGAACAGTTAGTAAGCAAAATGTCTGGGACAGTTGTCCTACTCTTTCTGCAGCAGTTGGTTTTGTAAAATTATTAAAAGATCAATCCCAAAGTCATTCAACACATCAAACACATAAAAGTGCTTCTTCAGAGTTTGTGAAAAGTTTCAGATTCCAGTCTCAAGTCTCCTAATAATCGTGCTAAGATTCTTGTTAGGTTAAATCATGACATTTTGAATGGTGCACAAAGTTAAAAATCACACAATACCAGGTTATAGTCCAACAGGTTTAGTTGGAAGCACTAGCTTTCAGAGCGCTGCTCCTTATCAGATGATCACCTGATGAAGGAGCAGCGCTCCGAAAGCTAGTGCTTCCAATTAAACCTGTTGGACTATAACCTGGTGTTGTGTGATTTTTAATTTTGCACACCCTAGTCCAACACCGGCATCTCCAACTCTTGAACGATGCACAGTTCTAAATAGCAACCCTTCCCATTCACTGTTGCATGCATTGTGAGAGACAACTTCCTTGGAAAATGTTGAAGTGGTTTAATATTCAATTTATAGATTTTTAATCTCAAAGAACATAAATACTACTGATTCACTGTGCCCCCCCCCCACAAAGAAATGTGAAATTATTCTCTCTCCTAGCATTCTATTTTCTCCTCACCCCTGCTCTGTCTTCCCCAGTTCACAGATCAAGTGCTTTCTCACCTCCCAGCACTTGCGATATTCCAACTTACAGGGACAGTGTCTGTTTGATTTTTACCCTCCAGTTCACACAACATCCCTCACCATGGAATGCAGCTTTAAGTAGACACTTCACAAGCTGAAATAATCCAAGTTACCTTTCCCACATTTTCTATCAATTAAAAAGGCAAGTTTCCTTAGCGCTTTCTATTTTGAGCTTGTCAAACGGAAACAAAGGAGCCTTACCTCTTGTCTTGAGACGCTACTACCAACTCGACTTTCCACTTGAAATACATGCTACACCATAAAACCTAACAAAAGCCTCATTCACTAGTGCCTGTGGAGAGTTTATTGTAACGAGCATAAAACTGCGAGGTTATCAGGTCAAATGCCACCTGGTAAATTTCATTTCAATTCTGTGAATCTGGTAATTGTGGAGGAACAAGTTGCTTTTCCAATGGACAGGGATGATAATCATTCTTCCTCCATTCCTCTGGTAAAGTTTAATATATATATTATATATATGTATATATATAAAAGACATATATTGCACATAGGATTTTGTTTTTGTTTGTATTGATGGTGCAAATGCACACTTGATATTGACACATCACATGATTTATTCGACACATAGATGGAAACAATGAAAGGCGCTATCGGTGTTTCTTTTTAAATATTTTCTCATCGACCTCCTCGGAGATGTAATTACACACACCTCTGGAGCAGGTGGGACTTGAAGTCAGGCCTCCTGGCTCTGAGGAAGGGACACTGTCATTGTGCCACCAGACCCCCCAAGGCATCACTGGCCTTGACTGTCAGAATTGCTGGTGTGCTTAAGCAACACAGTGGGCTGGCAGACTGGTGAGTGGGACATGTCATGTGATGCTTCATTCATGCATTAAAGGTCAGAATCCGCATATTCTACGTAATGGACGCCCTCAGGCTTGCAAGGCTACACAACACACACACACGCACACACACACACAGACAGCGACGCTCAGTGAACAGTGGTCCCGGTATTCAGATGGCAAGAATTTCAATAATTTTCCCACTATCCCATGAGGACCAGTCTACGTTTAGATAAAGATTAGAGTGGTGCTGAAAAAGCACAGCAGGTCAGGCAGCATCCATTGAGCAGGAAAATCCATTCCTGAAGAAGGGCTTTTGTCCGAAACGTCGATTTTCCTACTCCTCGGATGCTGCCTGACCTGCTGTGCTTTTCCAGCACCACTCGAACCTTGACTCTGATCTCCAGCATCTGCAGTCCTCACTTTTGCCTACGTTTAGATAAAGGCAAGCTGTACAATGTGATTTGAAAACGACACTGTTGCTGTTTCAGAGGTTGTAGATAATCTTGAGAGGATGAGAGACTTGCTGCAGATGCAGCTAACAGCGCGGAGGTTGTGAAGATGAAGCACACACACCAGTCTCCTGCCACAATGTAATCAGGGATGGGTATAGCACAAATCACTGCCCCTTCCCAGATAGAAATCACTGTGATTGAATTTCATTTCTACAATAAATGAACCACTCCCTAACATTCAAATGTGCCCATAAAGAGCAATCTGGAAAATCAATATTAAGAAGAAGATTATTTTCAAGGAATGAGCTGGGAGTGAGAGATCAGTCAGTCAGGTTCTTTGGTTATTCCCCAGCAATGCCCATCTCTCAAGGAGTGTCATGTAGTCTTCAAACAACTAACCTCCTAGATATTGATTAGATTAGATTACTTACAGTGTGGAAACAGGCCCTTCGGCCCAACAAGTCCACACCGCCCTGCCGAAGCGCAACCCACCCATACCCCTACACTTACCCCTTACCTAACACTACAGGCAATTTAGCATGGCCAATTCACCTGACCTGCACATCTTTGGACTGTGGGAGGAAACCGGAGCACCCGGAGGAAACCCACGCAGACACGGGGAGAACGTGCAAACTCCACACAGTCAGTCGCCTGAGGCTGGAATTGAACCCGGGTCTCTGGCGCTGTGAGGCAGCACTGCTAACCACTGTGCCACCGTGCCGCCCTTTTTTATTGCCCAACAACTGGAACTTTATTTTCTCCAGACAGTCTGCCAAGTGATGAAAACAATAAATAGAGCTAAACGCTGCTGTTCCCGGAGTCTGACTCTACAGTAATAACATGAAGAAGCTGCTTGCAGTGAGTACCTGAGTCCGGCAACAATATGGTGTTGGGCCATAGTGCCAGCTAGACGCCGCAGCTTCTTGGTTGTTATTGTTATCAGGTCAGAACAAGCAGAAACCACTTGCCAGGTTGCCTCAGTGAGCATGTGGCCTGCCTCTGCCCCGACCCTTTGGCCAGTCTGATGAGTCCACAGTGGAGCGTGGATTTTTGATGGTCTCATCAACAGACAGGATCAAGCAGGCTGCCTCTGAGGCAGCGGTGAGGGCATTGATGCGCACCACAGCAGGCTCCCAAACACAGGACTCAAAATTATCAGCAATATCTTCATTGTTCACATCAACTCCATACCACATTCCACCCTGAGCATGTTTGGCAAAAATTAAAGGCAAATGGGAAAATTAATTTTATTTGAACACGTTTATTTATTAGTTATAAAGATTTTGAAAATATTGGCAGGCAACTAGGAAACTCAGAGTAACAGAAGGATCTTGGGGTCCTTGTCCACAGATCCCTGAATGCATACAGGAACGTTTCATTGAGTGGTTAAGAACGCATACAGGACAGGCTAACAGAGGAACCAGCATACGATTATCTGAATTTTGGATTATCTGGACAAGATCGCAACATCCTGATGCTTGACTAAGCTGTGTTATCTGGCATTCGATTAACCAAACAAAATACTGCCCGCCAGAGGCGTTTGGATAATCGAGGTTCCTCTGTATAGGTTAGTTAGGAACACATGTGGGACAGGCTTATAGGGTAGTTAGGAACGCATACAGGACAGACTGATAGGGGAGTTAGAAACCCATACAGGACAGGCTTATAGGGGAGCTGAAAATGTGTTGCTGGAAAAGCGCAGCAGATCAGGCAGCATCCAAGGAGCAGGAGAATCGACATTTCGGGTATGAGCCCTTCTTCAGGAATGAGGAAAGTGTGTCCAGCAGGCTAAGACAAAAGGTAGGGAGGAAGGACTTGGGGGTGGGGCGTTGGAAAAGCGATAGGTGGAAGGAGGATAAGGTGAGGGTGATAGGCCGGAGTGGGGGTGGGCGCGGAGAGGTCAGGAAGAAGATTGCAGGTTAGGAAGGTGGTGCTGAGTTCGAGGGTTGGGACTGAGACAAGATGGGAGGAGGGGAAATGAGGAAGCTGGAGAAATCTGAGTTCATCCCTTGTGGTTGGAGGGTTCCTAGGCAGAAGATGAGGCGCTCTTCCTCCAGCCGTCGTGTTGCCATGGTCTGGCGATGGAGGAGTCCAAAGACCTGGATGTCCTTGGTGGAGTGGGAGGGGGAGTTGAAGTGTTGAGCCACGGGGTGGTTGGGTTGGTTGGTCCGGGTGTCCCAGAGGTGTTCTCTGAAATGTTCCGCAAGTAGGCAGCCTGTCTCCCCAATATAGAGGAGGCCACATTGGGTGCAGCGGATGCGGTAAATGATGTGTGTGGAGGTGCAGGTGAATTTGTGGTGGATATGGAAGGATCCCTTGGGGCCTTGGAGGGAAGTAAGGGGGGAGGTGTGGGCGCAAGTTTTGCATTTCTTGCGGTTGCAGGGGAAGGTGCTGGGAGGGGAGGTTGGGTTGTTGGGGGGTGTGGACCTGACGAGGAAGTCACGGAGGGAGTGGTCTTTTTGGAATGTTGATTGGGGAGGGGAGGGAAATATATCCCTGGTAGTGGGGTCCGTTTGGAGGTGGCGGAAATGACGACAGATGATACAATGTATATGGAGGTTGGTGGGGTGGTAGGTGAGTACCAGTGGGGTTCTGTCCTAGTGGCGATTGGAGGGGCTGGGCTCAAGGGCGGAGGAGCAGGAAGTGGAGGAGATGCGATGGAGAGCATCGTCAATCATGTCTGGGGGGAAATTGCGGTCTTTGAAGAAGGAGGCCATCTGGGTTGTACGGTATTGGAACTGGTCCTCCTGGGAGCAGATGCGGCAGAGACGAAGGAATTGGGAATATGGGATGGCGTTTTTACAGGGGGCAGGGTGGGTGGAGGTGTAGTCTAGGTAGCTGTGGGAGTCAGTCGGTTTATGTCCATGTTGATTCGGTCGCCCGAGATAGAAATGGAAAGGTCTAGGAAGGGGAGGGAGGAATCTGAGACGGTCCAGGTAAATTTGAGGTCGGGGTGGAAGGTGTTGGTAAAGTGGATGAACTGTTCAACCTCCTTGTGGGAGCTCGAGGCAACGCTGATACAGTCATCGATGTAGGGGAGGAAAAGGTGGGGGGTGGTGCCAGTGTAGCTGCGGAAGATGGACTGTTCTACATATCCGACGAAGAGGCAGGCATAGCTGGGGCCCATGTGGGTGCCCATGGCTACTCCTTTGGTTTGGAGGAAGTGGGAGGATTGGAAAGAGAAGTTGTTCAGGGTGAGGACCAGTTCAGTCAGTTGAAGGAGGGTGTCAGTGGAAGGGTACTGGTTGATACGGCGGGAAAGGAAGAAGCGGAGGGCTTTGAGTCCTTCGTGATGGGGGATGGATGTGTACAGGGACTGGATGTCCATGGTGAAGATAAGGCGTTGGGGACCGGGGAAGCGCAAATCATGGAGGTGGTGGAGGGCGTGGGTGGTGTCCCGAATGTAGGTGGGGAGTTCTTGGACTATTGGGGACAGGACCGTGTCGAGGTATGCAGAGATGACTTCGGTGGGGCAGGAGCAGGCTGAGACAATGGATCTCCAGCATCTGCAGTCCTCACTTTCTCCTCAAAGGCTTATTAGGGGAGTTAGGAACGGATACAGGATGCTTGCCTTTATCAGTTGTGGCATAGATTACAGGTGCAGGGAGGTCATTTTGGAGCTGTCCAGGATTTTGGTGAGGCCACAGCTGGAGTACTGTGTGCAGCTCTGATTGCCGCACTGTATGAAGGATGTGACCACACTGGAGAGGGTGCAGAGTAGACTCACCAGGATGTGGTCTAGGATGGAACATTTCAGCTATGAACAGAGGTTGGATAAGTCTGGGTTGAGAGGGGTCTGTGATTATGAGCAGCATACATGGTAAATAGAAAGGAGCTATTCCCCTTCACTGAAGGGTCAAAAACAAGGGGGGTCATAATTTAAATGTGAAAAGCAGGAGTTTAGAGGGATTTGATGAATACCTTTTTGACCCAGAGGATAGTGGGGGTTTGGAATGCACTGCCTGGGATATTCCTGATGAAGAGCTTATTCCTGAAACATTGAATCTCCTGCTCCTTGGATGCTGCCTGACCTGCTGCGGGTTTCCAGTGCCACACTCTCGACTCTGCTCCCCAGCATCTGCAGTCCTCACTTTCCCCCAGTGTAGCTGAGGCAGAAAACCTCACAACCTTTAAAAGGTACCTGGATGAGCACTTGATACGTCATAACATTCAAGGCAACGGGCCTAGTGTTGGGAAGTGGGGCTGGTGTAGGAAGCAGCAGTGTAGACCCGATGGGCTGAAGGGCCTGTATGCTTCGATGATTTGACAAAATATGGAAATAGCTGTCTTCTGAGTGTCAAAGCTCATTCAAACTGCCTCTGTTTGCTTTCCCAGTTGCTTGGGAGAAGGTGAGACCTCCCAATGACAGGAATTGGGTTCCAAAAGCAAGTGTGAGACAGTGATCACTCACTAACATCACACATAGGGTGAGGGTGATGCAAGGGTTTAGGGAATGGAGGTGGGAGCACCCAGCATCATCCAAAACCTGTGGGCAAGACCCTTGAAGAATGGCAGTGAAAGGTGGAGGGTATGGGCAAATATTGCAAGAAAAACATGGGAAGAAAAGCCGTCGCATTTCAGAACAAATCATTCACAAGCCACAGCAAAACCCCAAATCTTCTCCTTAAAAAGTGCACTTTCAACAGCGGATATCATATTCCGCCAGGAACTTTGCAAAGCAGCAAATAATGTGTGCGATTGGAAACCAAGTTACCAGTGACAAATGGAAGCTGGTCTTTAAGTAACCCCTTGTGACCTGGAACAGCACTGCAAAACCACACCCAGCCATAAACAACATACAATGACATCTCCTGTGTCAGCTAGACTCGACTGAAAAAGAAGAAAGAACACTGACAGAATCCAGACCTGTGCCCATGCTTTACTGCTCTGATGCACAGAAATGGACAGTCAAAGCAGACCCTTCTGAGTCATCATCTGATTAAAAAGTCACTCCTTTAGAAACTAACAGCCACTCGGCTTCCAAAAATAGCTTACAAATAGCTAAACGCGCAGAAGGCCTGCAGCTTTCATTAATATGGTTATAATTAAGGTTCCCGCATGCTTTACCCTGGAATAAGGGAGTTAATTAACCAAGAAGTTCAACAAAGTACTTTCGTTAGCCTGAGGTCTCCCAATCGGAACACAGAACGAACAGCGATGCGAATGCAAGTCGCCAATAAATAAACCAGGACCAGGACTGAACAGCCCAGGGTCTGCAAGGTCTTTCTGCCTTTATTTTAAAATACAAGCTTTTCACACCAAAGACCTTGCCCATTCGGAGCACTTGACTGAAACCAACACCTTGTTTTTTGCAAAATAGTGATTCCGACATAAAAAAGTCCACTTTTGAAAAATAATTCAAACGTGAACAGCTGTCAGTCCCTGACAAAGCTCAAGTTGCATTTGAAATATATATGTTGCATATTCTTTCTTTACATCAAGATGCAAAATTCAAAGGTCTGCTGATAGAAGAGTTCACTATATAACTATCCTTCTCACAACAGTTTTGAACAACAAAGGATGGTGCTTGTCCTTGAGAATGAGGGGTTCATTGCTAAGGATACAATCTTGCAGCACGCTGCAGATTTCTGGCCGACTTCAGAAATTACTTGAATTTAAGTGGCACAAAGTGATTCCTGCAGCAGAGCAAGTTATGCCTTTACAACAATGCAGAGCAGACTTTATGATTACCTTGGCTTTTTTAACAGCTTTGACAGTATATAATTTAATTTCACACATTGCCATAACACGATGACCCGTGTGTGGCTTGCTCCAACATCAGAACCATGATGACACCTTATACAGCACTCACACGGTATAAAGCCTCTCCTTCACCAAAGACATCGATTTTGGTACTGGGGTAAAGCACGATAACAATGACTCAGACAGAGAGGACTGATTTCTGACTCTGCAAAAGGTAAGGATGCCACTTATTTGCACAGTGCCCGCTCTGGTACAGCACCATGCTCACCTGAAACGTGAGCACATAGTAGAGGCTATCGGTCCGAAGCAGTACTGAGGTGATGCACTGTCAGAAGCACAATTTTTCAGGTAAGATGCGAAACTAAGATTCAGTTTTCCCTGTCAAGCAGAAACAAGAGATCCCACGGCATTAAGAGAGGAAATAGAGTTAAGATACAACGCAGCCATGATCTAGTTGGATGGCAGAACAAACATCAATGACCTGATGTTTTTCCGATACCCTGCTTTCCTTTGTTAGAAACCATTTCTGCAGATGAGGAGAAAAGCAACATTTGACAAAATCAAAATACTGCAGATACAAAAAATGTGAAATGAAGGTCACAAAAACTTAACAGGCGACGCAGGTTCTTTGGGGAGATTAACAAGAATTAACTTGTTCCTGAGGTGTGAGCATTGCTGGCAAGGCCAGCAATTATTGGTCAAGCATAATAGGTATGAGAAGGTGGGGAGGAGCTGCTTTCTTGAACTGCTGCAGTCCACCTGGTGGAGGCAGACACACAATGCCACTGAGGAAGGAGGTCCAGGATCTTGACCAAGCAACAGTGATCTAATTCCAATCAGGAAGGTATGTTTTGGAGGGGAACTTATAGGTGGTGATGTTCCCATACATCTTTTACCCTTTACATCTGCATGTTGTAACTGTGCAAGATGCTGTTCAAAGAGCTTTGATCGAGTTGTTGCAATGCGTCTTGTAGATGGGACACACTACTGTATCAGGAACGAAAAAAGTTTCAGATGATGAATGGGATGCCAATCAAGCAGGCTGCTTGATCCTTTGTGTTGTGGAGCTTTTCTGAGTATTGGTGAAGCTACACCAACCCAGGCAAGTAAGAAGCATTCCATCAGACATCTGACTTGTGCGCTGTAGGTGGTGGACAGGCTTTGGGGAATCAGGAGTTGTGTTACTCACCAGAGAACTCCCACTCTCTGCTTTGCTTTTGGAGACTATTCCAGTTCATGTTCTGGTCAATGCTAGGCCCTAGGATGCTAACAGTGTGGGAATTCAGCAATGGTAATGCCAGTGAATGTGAAGGACAGATGGCTGAATTCGCTCTTGCTGGAGATGGCCACTGGCTAGTAATGAAGGTTGCTTGTCACTATCAGCCCAAACTTGGAGAGTGTCCAGATGTTGCTCCACTTCATCAGTGACTGCCTTTAAGTGGCTGAGATCAGCTGTATCACTGGTGATATGACAGATGTTAGGTCATGGAAGAAGCAGCAGATGATGATTGGGCCTGGAACACCAACCTGAAGAACTCTTCCATTGGTGTCCTTAGGCTGAGATCACTGACCTTCAACACCATTAAGTGTGCTCCATATGGCTCCAATGAGGAGAGAACATTGCCTCAACTCCCACTGACTGCAGATTTGCTCGGTTTCCTTGGCACTGTCTCAATGCCAAGGGCATTCACTCTCACCTCACCTTTCAGGTTCAGGTCTTTGCTCTAGTTTTTGGAACCTAAAGTATCAGTGAGCCAGTTATTGTTGAGTAAATGCAGCTTAATAGCACTGTCAATGACCCTCCCTTCACCTTTCCAATCATCACGAACAGACTGAAGGGGTAATAGTTGGTCATGTGCTGAGTCTGTCCTGGACAGTTTTCCACATTACTGGTTAGATCCCAATGTTGTAGCTATACTGGAAAAGCTTGGCTAGGGGCACTACTAACTCTGGAGCAAAGTTCTTGAATACTATTACCAGAATGTGGTCAGGGCCTTTGTAATATCAGGTTGTTGACATTTCATGTAAATATCAGCAGTTCTGATGAAAGGGCATCAAGTTTTCTGCTTGCATGTGATGTAGGCTGTGGGGTACACAAACCCCTGCTGTCTTCTACCCCCTCCAACAGAATGAATTTCAGGGCAGGGGTTGACCGTTCCACACAATATTCAACTGAGGCCATAAAGCAGCTATTTAAGGATCGACAAAGGGCCTCAGCCCTGTCGGGGCTGGGATTAACCCAGCCACAAGAGGACCAATTGCCATGTAGAGTCCTCAATCGCTGCTGCCCTGAGGAAAGCCTGTTGGAGGCGTCTCTTTCCAATCAATGGCAATTGAGGAACTGCAGATCATGCCATGCCTTTTGTCTGACCCCTCTCCCCATTATCCTCATTTCTGGAATTGACAACCTTGTCACATCAGATACACCAGTGATGTACGGACTCTGGGGGTTCTGTTTTGACAGCACTGCCTTCTCCATGGCACTGTGAAGCACAGGAAATGCCAGTCCCTGATTGGCCTTTTGCCTGTTAAGAACGTTTGCCTCTAGGGTCCTAATTCCAAGCAAAGGCCCGCTGGTGGATCCAATAATATCGGATTGGTTGTGTTAATGATCCCAGATGATAGTGTTACTGGCCAAGTCAGATCCCAGACTGAAATCCAATTGGACAGATCATATTTTGCCTTTTTAAAAAAACTTAATGATATGGTGTTTCACTGAAACAATGTGGAAGATTGTATTTTAAAAATTAAACACATGTTTATTATGCAAAAGAAATTTAAAAAACAAACCAAACTATTTATCACAATTTCAAAACTTAAAGAGACAAAGGCAAATAAAAACCCATCTAATCCCACCACCATTATTCTACAGAATTGGAATACCAGACAGGGATCCCTTCTCAATCATACCTCTTGATTTGAATTAACTGGTTCTTTCAATTCCTGATTTTGACAGCTTGATAGCTTTTCCTTGATTAATCAAACAACTGAGCTCAAATTTTCTTAGTTTTAAATAATCCTTTCAGGGTTCTAATGAAATAATTCTTGTCTGGAATTTTAAAACTAAAACCCTTACACTGAGGTAACCTATTTCCTAACTGTTCCGAACTGCTGCCTTTCTTCAGGTGAAACTGTTCTAACATCTAGTCTCTATTATAACATCTACAAAGTGAAACCTAAAGCTTTCCAGTCTTTGTGTTTTTCCTTTCAGTAAAAATAATGAATTCCTAATTCTCTACACTTTTAATGTTTACTCTCTTTGATCATAAAACTGTTATAGAGGAAACAAATTCACATTATCACTCACTGAGGTATTCTCTCACACATACTGGTTTAAATGTCATGGCTCCAGAAAGATTGATAAGTTCATTCTTTCATATCCTCATGCACATAGACCAAAGCACATATGCCACTAATTCAAGATCCAAACTCTAAAGGAACTTGTATGGACACACAGATACATATATAAGTTACGCACCTAACATCAGGCTGGCCACCACCTCAAAAAGATTCTTACTAGGATTTGCAATTGAGTAAACAGGGGAAACAAGAACTCTAATTAGATGTTGAGTTTGGAAGGAAAGTTGTGAGGGGATTCAGTAGGCAATAAATGAGCTGAGGGGTGGCCCTGAGCCAGTTTTATCTTTAGAATACTGCTTCATCTTTGCTGAAAATCCATTGGTCAAATAGAAGTGATACAATTGAACAGAAAACGATACCTTGTCAATTATGTTGATGATTATGGGTCAGAAAGGGGGTCTATTGTCCTACCACAGCTCATATTTGATTTTGTATTAGCAATTTGAATAATCTGAAATTTCAACCTACAGCCTAATGAAGACAAACAGCTTTACTAACAAAAAGTGATGGATTTCAATTCCATCGTCTCTCACAGGTTCTGCATTATAAGGTGAGGGCACTGCCCTGCCCAGAAATGTGGCCTGAAAGAATATTAATGGCTGGATCTAACACTGATACACTGAGGCTTAACAAAGGATGGGTTGTGGTTGAATTACTTTGTAAAAACTGATCCTGTCCTGAATTCCAGAATAGAGGGAGATAAAAGGGAAGTCTTTGCCTCTTAAATTGTAATTATTGTTTGTACCCACACAAATTTTGGCACATGAAGTGAAAGGAATTCAGTGATAACTCTTCAAGTAGGTCTAGGTTCGTGACAGGAAAATTAATCAGGAAAGCATAATGCCACTGGATTATCTCTAATTTAAATATCTAGTGGTTTTATGATTAATTTGCAGCTTGACTGTTCTGATGTAAGGATCTCCTTACACTCTGCTCTCAAATAAATTATGTTGCCATGAAACACAAAGGGTGGACAGAGAGGTTGTATACTCATCATATCAATGATCCATCTCACCATAACAGCAAACGGGGATCCTTTTTCCTGGTTCTTGTTGAACTGTGGTCATTCTTGTCAAATACTATGAGATGAACCTTCACAACATGGCTACTTGCTGAAGTCTGGAGACGAAGGCAGTGGTGTTTGTCGAGGTTCATCCCGAGCAGCTCTGTGACGCGGGACTCCGTGCTCTACAGTCTGTTCCCTGGGACGCACACCGAGACAAACATCAACTGTGTCTGGAGGATCATCAACTCAGTGAAAGACACTCTTTGGTCTGTCCGAAACCTGTTGATCTTCCAGCTGAAGGAGCTGTCCCTGACTGAGTGCTGTGGGCTGGCACATTCCAATGTCCAGGCCTACATGTTAAGGGACGTGCTGAAGCTAGGGGCAGCTGCCGCCAAGGCGCGGTGGGGAAAGACCACCGTGTAACGTCTGCCTGTCAAAGAACAGGGGGCCCATACTGTAAGTGGGCTCTGCTGATGCCTCAGCTAAATATATGAATGGTAAACATACAGACCTGTATATATGAATGATTACTCGATCTCTGTATGCAAAGATGTTGACGTATGTATGGCATGACCAATTGTACAGATCATCAAAATATTTTTTATGAATAAAGTATATTTTTGAAATTAAAAAAAAGCTATTTGCTCCAGTATTTCAAATTCACAGCTTTCAGCTTCACAACCTCTTTGGGTCAAATCTAACAAAAGATGAGAGACAGGTACAGGTGTCGGCTATTCAGCCTTCTCATACCTGCTAGCTCATTCACTAAGATCATGACTGAACTTGCACATGAACTCCACTTTTCCAATGATTCCCTTAGTATCTCAAAATATTTCAATTCCAGTATTGAATATACTTAAAAACTGGGCAGCCCCAGCCCTCTGGAACAGAGAATTCAAAAAATTAAGACAACCAAGTGAAGAAATGTCTTATGTCAATCTTAAATGTTTGAGCTTTTTCCTTAGAGCCTCTGCACTATGTCATATGTCACCAAACCTTACCTTACACTCAGGATCATTAAGCCATTGATAACCCACTGACTCTTGCTTGGCATGTTTGTTCACACACAAAAGTAAGGATGCCACTTTTCTCTGATCATAAACACACTTACAGAGAAGGAAGTTCCTGTTTGGGCTCTTCCAGAACTCCCCATCAATGAATTCTGACAGGTTCATTTCAAGGGACAGGCCCTCTGCCACCCAAATGGTCTGATCAGGAGATCTTGGAGAAACTGCTCTGATCTCCAGCATCTGCAGTCCTCACTTTCTCCTAGAAGGTCTAGGAGAAAGTCAGGACTGCAGATGGTTGAGATCCGAGTATAGAGTGTGGTGTTGGAAAAGCACAGCAGGTCAGGCAACATCCGAGGAGCAGGAGAATCAAGTTTTTGGGCAAAAGCCCTTCATCAGATAAATCTCTCCATTCCCTTGGTTCACAAGCCTCCTTCCTGATGAAGGGCTTTTGCCCAAAACACTGACTCTCCTGCTCCTCGGATGCTGCCTAATCAGGAGGATTCCCCACCTCCTCACATCTAAACCGAACCCCTTTCAGCAAACTGCAGACAGGCTGTATCATTCTGTTCATTCACACTACCAAATAAAATCAATGCTGTCTATGTTCCACGTCCAATATGAATACAGCACTGGGAACAGTGAGGCTGAATGCAGCACAAAACATACACATTTGTGACCTAGGCTGTGGACAGGTTCCCAAGGGAAATGATTCCTCACTTTTAGCCTGACTACAGTGGCCAGTATGGTCATGGTGCTAAGCCTTTTGATAATAGGAGTGTTGAACTTCAAAAGATTGCTTCCAGGCCTTTAACCAGGCCTAAAAATGTTGCTGTTCAGCACAATGGAAGTCAAGGCTCTTTAATGAAACAGCATGGGCTCTTCACTGCACTTTTATTGAGGATTATTGCAAACAGGCAATGAAAAATCTTCAGGCTCTGATTCCAGGCAGTGAAGAGCATGCACAATTGGGACTTCAAATGAACTCAAACCGTGCATATTGTAACACCAGCACCACCCTGAGATAATCTTCACAAGTAAAATGTATTTGAGAAGCATGGTTCTTGCCTCACTACCAATTTAATTCAGAAAAAAGTAAGTTACTCTACACTCCATGGCAGCTCCCCTTGCAAGGACTATTCAGGAAATATATGCATATTTAATGAGTGGCAAATGTATTAAAGCCTACATGCTATTACTTCCATGTAGTTGCACTGCAGTAAGTTTGGCTGAATATATCAAGTCTATTTTTATTGCATTTCTGCAACAACTCATCTCTGTCCTTACTTCATTCGTGTCTTGTTCATGAATCTGTACTTTCTCAATTAACCCTTCATGAATCTGTACTTTCTCAATTAACCCTAACTCTACAGTCTCCCCCCAATCCTGTGAAAGAATGTGCTTGCTTTTTGATGACATTCCAAAGTGCTTTTGAAATTGCTATTGTAATAATACAGGAAGTATGGCAGCAAGTGTGCACAGAAGAATGCCACAAACAATCATCAGACTTTTTAAAATTTCAATCATCACGGTTGAATCATCTTGAGAAATAATGATCAGAACACAAAAGATAACTTCACTTTTCTACATTTTTTTCCAACATATTGCCATGCCTAAAAATGTAGATGGGGCATGGATTAATGTCTCATCGACATCTGAGCTTTTCACCCATTCGGGTCATGTGCAGACATTTCTCCCTTTACTCAACAATCTAGATGCTTGGTACAGCAGCTGCTCTGCCCAGGACCATAAGAAACCACAGAGAGTTGCGAACACAGCCCAGTCCATCACACAAGCCAACCTTCCATCCACTGACTTCATCTGTACTTGCCACTGTCTCGGAAAGACAACTACCATAATCAAAGGCCCCTCCCAGCCAGGTTATTGTCTCTTCCAACCTCTTCCATCAGGCGGAAAATACAAAAATCTAAACACGTGGCCCAACAGGTTCAAGAACAGCTTCTTCCCCGGTGTTAAAGAGTTGTACAGCAGGGAAAAAAAACCTTTGGTTCAACTAGTCCATGCTGAACTAAACTAGCCCATCTGCTCCATATCTCTCCAAACCTTTCCTATTCGTGTCCTTATCCAAATATCTTTTAAATGTTGTAATTGTGCCCATATCTGCCACTTCCTCTGGATGTTCATTCCACACACGAACCACCCTCTTTGTAAAAAAATTGCCCTTCACATCTTTAAATTTCTCTTCTCTCACCTGAAATATGTGCCTCCTAGTGTTGAAACTTCCAAGGGAAAAGACACCTACCATTTACCCGATCTGAAGTCCTCATGATTTTATAAACTTCTTTAAGGTCAGGTCTCAACCTCCCATGCTCCACTGAAACAGGTACCAGCCTATCCAGCCCAACTCAAACCTTCCATAGCCAGCAAATCCTGGTAAGTCTCTTCTGAACTCTCTCCAGATTAATATCATCCTTCCTATAACTGGGCGACCAGAACTGGACACAGTACTCCAGAAGAGGCCTCACCAATGTTCTGTACAACCTCAACATGACATCTGAATGCAGCTGTCAAATTTCAAATTCAATGTTGAAATTGCTCTTTGTGCACCTTCTCTGCAGCCATAACGTTGCATTCCTTGCTCTGTCCTATTGTCCTTATGCAATCGGTATGGTTATGATCTACCTCTACTGCACGCAAATCAAATATTTTACTTTACCTAGGTACATGTGCCAACAATAAATCAAGTCTTCGCTGTCTCACTTCAGACCTCTCTCGAGCAATTTTCCCCTCTACCTCATCAAAGCCTGTCTCATGGATTATGCTGTAACTCTGCTCCCAATACTTGTCTGTGTTGGTTTCCCTCTCTGAATTACTTCAAGCTGCATGAATGTAAGGTGCTGTCTACAACGTTGCACTATGCGAAAAGTGTTTTTCCTTCCTCAATACAGTTTTTGTGAAAGCTCATTGAGAAACAATAAATAACTCATTTCGAGCTCAGTGCCAAGGTCAAAGGGTTATCCTGTACCAGAGTTCGGTTGAACAAAAATATTACCCAATGAAATGGTTGGAGGAGATCTGGTTCTCATGTTAGATTGAAAGAACACCATTATGGTGGCATGATTCAATTTATTCAGGCAGGAAACAGAGAAGAATGGAATCTGTGTTCTTTTTAGATTGCGATGCGAGAAACTTAAGCACTACAGTCTACACAGAAGGCAGCTAAGTCAAGGGGGTCTTGGCTGAGATACACATCACAACACTGTTAACTCTACAGAAAAGTCAATCTAGCACATTACATTCTATTCAGCCAAGTATGTGGAACAGATAACATCTTGAAAATACACTTTAAGCAGATGTTTTAAAAGAATTTTTGAGATGAAACATTGAAACAACCTTATAACGATGGCATTGGATTGAGGCTAAGTTGAAGCTGTGCCAGGCCCTTTGACTCACTGAGCGGGCATATTAGAAGAAACAACATCAATGGCTCAAATGAACCTTCACCATTCTTGATTTGGCTCAAAGACTTCACAGCAAGTTCAAGCATACAATCAAATTTATTTTTCATGTGTTGTTTTGCTTTCCTTTTTGGAGATTTGAGCATCACTGGCTAGGTTGCTGATCCCTAAGTGCCCCTGAGATAGTGGTGTTGGGCTACGTTCGTGAGATACCACTGTCTTTAGGCTGTGAGGGCACCCACTGCGCTGTTCCAAAGGGAGTGCCAGGACTTTGTTCCCCTGACAATAAAGTAACGTTGATATAGCTCCAAGTCAGGGTGATGCACTCCAGGGGAGAATTTGCAGATCATGGCATCTCAATATATCTGCTGCCCTTATTCCTCCAGATACCAGAACTTGGAAAGGTATTGTTAAAGGAGGCATGGTGAGTTACAATCTTTTAGATGGTGTACCGCTGTCAGCATTCAATTATCCGAATGTTAGATTATCCGGCTAGACTGCAAGGTCCTGATGCTCGGCTAAACCATGTTATCTGGCATTCGATTATCCGGAATTCGATTAATTGAACGAAATACTAGCTGCCCGTGTATAAAAGGTTCGTCTGTAGACAGGAGGAGTGAATGTTGAAGACGTAGGGTGCTGATCAAGTCAGCGTCTTTTTTCTCAGCTAGTGTTGAACGTCTCCAGTGCAGTTCTAGGCAAGTGGAAAGTCCAAGTGGAAAGTTTTCTATCACATGTGACTAATACATTGTGGACAAGAACATGACACATCTCTGACTTGCTGTTGTAAACACGGCTGAATCTTGCATATTTTTGGCTAAGTTTGAGTTGCACTGTAACCTTTTGGAGAGGTTTCCGCTACAAGGCCTAGCGAGATCTCTAAATGTACTTTATCACCCCGCCTCATTAACTTCATTGTTATGGCACCTCTTATGTCCAATTTTAGCCCCGTCTTACCATGTGCCATTCCTAGAGCAACTCATCACTCAGCAGATATCCCAGAATTCATTGGCACTGCTACTGGTCTTCAAGACAGGATGGGACACAGGCAGGACTTCCTCTAACTCCAAGGCCAGCAGGGGATGCTAAGGCAGCCTGCAGTAAACCAGTCAGCCCTTTGAACCTGCTCCACAATTCAATTAGATCATGGTGATCTTGTTGCGATCTCAACTCTGTTTTCACATTTGCCTCACGTATCCCTGATGCCTTTTCCATCAAAAATCTATTGACTCTGCCATGAATGTATGCAATGACGCAGCCTCCACCATTGGCAGTGAATGCAAGGAGAAAGCAATAGAAAAGTATTCTCTTCCCCACATTCTGGGGAAGAGAGTTCCACAGACCAATGCCCTTTCGAGAGAATAAAAGTCTCATCTCTGTCTTAAAAGGCAGATCTCATTCTCAGTCAAGATTAGAGCGGTGCTGGAAAGGCACAGCAGGTCAGGCAGCATCCGAGGAGCAGGAAAATCAACATTTCGGGCAAAACGAATCAGGAATGAGGCTGGGAGCCTCAGTGACGGAGAGATAAATGGGAGGTGGTGGGGCTGAGGAGAAAGTAGCTGAGAGTGCAACAGGTGGATGGAGGTGGGGGTGAAGGTGAAAGGTCGGAGAGGGTGTTAGAGCGGAGAGATGGGAAGGAAGATTGACAGATGAGACAGGCCCTGAGGATGATGCTGAGCTCCTGCTCCTCGGATGCTGCCTGACTTGCTGTGCTTTTCCAGTATCACTCTAATCTTGCCTCTAATCTCCAGCATCTGCAGTACCACTTTCACCTGGATCTCATTCTTAGATGGTTTCCTTTAGTTCTAGATTTCCCCATGAGGAACATTCTTCTGGTATCCATCTTATTAATTCTCCTCAGGGTCTTCCATTTCAATAAGGTCACCTCTCAACCTTATAAACTTCAATGAGTGAAGGAGCAAGCTGTTCAATCTCCTTCATCAGGTATGTCCTTCATCCAAGGAATGAGTTGCAGGAGTTTGTATTGAATTGTTTTTAACACAATTATATCTTTCTTGAAATAAGGAGACCAAAACCGGGCACAGTACTCCAGATGTGGTCTTACCAAGACCCTGGATAGCTGCAGTAAAACCTCTGTATTCCATTCACCTTGCAATAACTAACAAAATTTCATTTACATTCCTGATCACTTGCTCTAGCTGCATATTAACACTCTGCAATTCAACTGTCAAGACACCCATATCCCTCTGTACCAAGACGTTCTGCAATTTCTCTCCATTTACATATAATACTACTTGTATATTCTTCTTGCCAAAGTGGACAAGTTCATATTCACCCATATCATACTCCATTTACCAAATTTTTGCCCACTTTCTTAATCTGTCTGTATCCCTTTGCAGCTACTTCCTGGATGTAGGTTTGCCCGCTGAGCTGGAAGGTTCATTTTCAGACGTTTCATCACCCTACTAGGTAGCATCTTCAGTGGGCCTCCGGGTGAAGCACTGCTGATAATTCCTGCTTTCTGTTTATATGTTTGGGTTTCTTTGGGTTGGCGATGTCATTTCCTACTGTAATGTTATTTCCTGCTCTTTTTCTCGGGGGGGGGGTAGATGGGGTCTAACTCGATGTGTTTGTTGATAGTTTTCCAGTTGGAATGCCATGCTTCTAGGAATTCTCATGTGTGTCACTAGTCAGAAGGTCACTAGTATCCTTACATACAGATAAGGAAGGACACCACTGCAACTGGGACAACACATCCACCCTAGGACAAGCCAAACAAAGACGCGCACGAGAATTCCGAGAAGCATGGCATTCCAACCATAACTATCAACAAACACATCGAGTTAGACCCCATCTACCACCCCCTGAGAAAAAGAACAGGAAATTACATCACCACAAGCAATGACCGCCAACCCAAAGAAACCCAAACATATAAACATCAGCAGTGCTCCGCCCGGATGCCCACTTGAAGATGTTACCTAGTAGGGTGACGAAACATCTAGAAATGAACCTTCTAGCTCAGCAAGCAAACCTTCATCCAGAATCTTAACCTGAGCTACAAATCTTCTCCAAAAAGCTACCTCCTGTCGACATCATGAATTCTGGCTTATCTCGGTGTAATCAGCAAATGTAGCTCTATATATTCAGTCCTTTCATCTAAGTAATTGATCTATATTGTACATAGTTGACATCCTAGCACTGGTATCTGGTGGCACTCCACCTCTCTGAACTTGAACAGACCTTCTTATCCACCATCCCTTAGCTAAGCAATCTTTCATCCATCCTAATATGTTGTCCCAACATCATGAGCTACATTCTATGTTCTATGATTATTAACTTTTACAATGAGACCTTATCAAATGTTTATTGGAAATCCAAGAACACCAATCTACCTTGCTTGTTGCTTCCTCAAACATTCCAACAAATGCAATTTCTCTTTGCTAAAGTAATGTTGTCTGTGTCTGATCCAATTATGATTTCCATAAGTATTCTGTTATTACTTGCTTTATGACAGTCTCTAGCAATTTGCCTATGACAGATGGTAGATTAACTGGTCTGCCGTCTCTCTCCTTTCTTATACAAAGATATTACATTGGCTACCTTCCAGAATTTGAAGTACTTGAGATTATTAGAACCACTGCCTCTCTGCACCCACTTCTTTACAACCAGAGGAGACAGGCCACTTGGTTCATGGGGACTTGTCAGCCCTTTTTTTAAAAAAAAATTCCCAACATCTTTTCCCTGGTAACACCAACTGCATTATATTCCTCTTTCCAATTCACTTCTTGATTTTCAACTGCATTTGGGAAGGTACCTAAGGGTGGAACCTTAAGGGGCTAAAATTACATGGTCTATGGCGAGATTTGTACCAAACCCATAGGAACACCCAGGCACCTCTCTCTGATAACTTTGTACTTTATTAGCAGGCCACGTACTGCTCCAAAAAGGGTGCACTAATTCTTCTGTGTGTGACTACCATTTATCATTACCTGAAGGGAGAATTGAAGCCTTGCTTAGCAACACAGAATGATGAAAGATCCTTCAACTGCATCAAGGTGAACAAATGCTAAAATCTCTAAACCTACATCTGAGCACATGCCCTGATAACCCACCAAGTATCAGTGTCAATAAGGGCTCATTTCATGGCCAAGCTATCTTGATGAAGGCCAAGGTATTGGATTAGAGATTGAGTGGAACCAAATAGATGGCAAGTAAGGACCTTCATGCTCTTGTGCCCCAACCATCATCCTCATCCTCATCCCTTGCCAATGACACCTGATTAGATAATTGTGTCTCTGTAAAGAATTCTAACACACAATTGCTGTCAAATTCACCAGGTGAGATAGCTACAGCAATCTGTTAGCAATACTCGTGTTCTCTGAATTTTTGACCGCAGCAATCAATTTGTAGTTAACACTTAGGAGTGATGAACGTAACCCACCAAGACCTGGTGGTGAAGGGAGGGCTTCAGATATCTTGATCACTGGGATCTCTTCCAAGGCAGGAGGGACCTGTATATGGAGGATGGGTTGCATCTAAACTGGAGGAACCCTAATATTCTTGCAGGTAAGTTTGCTAGTGCCACTCGGGAGGGTTTATACTAATGTGGCAGGGGGTTGGGTAATAGCGCAGTAGGTTAGCATGTAGAGTAATTGAGGAGAAGTTACAGGTTAAGTCAATAAGTCTAATCGAAAGAATAGGCAGGAGCAGGTTAATGAAGACAGTAGGACTGGCAGACTGAAGTGTACTGATTTTAATGCAAGGAGTATAACAGGTAAGGCAGATGGGCGTACAGCCTGGATGAGTACATGAAACTCCAATGTTGCAGCCATCCAAGAAACTTGGTTGAGAGAAGGGCAGGACCGGCAGGTCAACTTTCCGGAATTTAGACTTTTCAGGGATGATAGAGAAGGATATGAAGGGGTGGAGGAGTTGCATTACTGATTAAGGAGTATGTCACACATATAGTATAAGACAACATCATGGAAGGCTCATCTAGTGAGGTCATAGAATTCAGAAATGAGAAAGGTGCAATCACTATGATGGGATTATACTTAGACTTCCCAATAACCATTGCGAGATAGAGAAACACATATATAAGCAGATCATGGAAAGATATTTAAAAAATAGTTGTTATAAGGTCTCATTTTAATTTCCCCTGTATTGACTGGGACTCCCTTAAGGCCAGGGGATTCAATGGAGCAGAATTTATTGGTATATCCAGAAGGTTTCTTGAAATAATATGCAGACATTCCAAGTAGGAGCTTGTACTGGGGAATGAGCCTGGTCAGGCGATTCAAGTTTCAGTGGGGGAGCACTTTGGGAACAGTGATCATAATTCTAATTCTGTAAGTTTTAAGGTAGTTATGGATAACAGTAAGACTGGTCCTCATGAGTAAGTGCTAACTTGGGGGAAGGCTAATGACAACAGTATTAGACAGGAACTGGAGAAACTAGATTGGGGTTAAATTCACATCAGGCACACGTGGGTCTTTTAAAGGCAAGTTGATTAGAATGCAGGACCGACATGTTGCTGTGAGGATGGAAGATAAGGGGGATGGCAAGATGGCAAGATTCTGGAACCATGGATGACAAAAGATATTCAAAATTTAGTCAAAAAGGAAAAGGAAGCATATGTAAGGGTTAGGAAACTGTAATCAGACAGGCCCTTCAGGAATATAAGAACAGCAGGAAAGATTTAGGAGGGCTTAAAAGGGGGCATGAAATATTCTTGGCAAGTAGGATTAAGGAAAGTCCCAAGGCATTGTATATGTATGTCAGCAAGAGGATAGCTAGACAAAGGATAGGTACACTTCAGGTCAAAAGAGGGATGTTACACATGAAGCCGGGTGATGAGGTCCTTAATGAGCACTTTGCATCAGTACTCACTAAGAAGGACATGGATGATGGTAAGATTCGGGAGGGGTATGTTGACATTCTTGGGCATGACAGTATATGAAAGGCAGAGGGTTTGGGAGTTTTGAAAAGCATGAAGGTAGATAATACCCCAGGACCTGATGAGGTCAATCCCTGGATACTGAGGGAGGCACGGGAGGTGATTGCTGGGGACACACGAGAAATCTTTATATCCACTTTAGTCATAGGTGAGGTTCCAGAAGACTGGAAAATAGCCAAAGTTGTTCTTTTGTTTAAGACAGGCAACAGGGACAAACCAAGAAATTACAGGCGAGAGAGCCTTATATCAATAGTAGGGAAATTATTGGAGAAGATTCTTAGGGACAGGATTTCCTCGCATTTGGAGAAGTACTGTCTTATCAGGGATGGGCACATAGCTTTCTGTGGGGGAGATCTTGTGTCACAAATTTGATTGAACTTTGTGAGAAGAAGAAAAACATGACTGATAAATGTAGGGCAGTGGATGTTGTCCATATAGACTTCACATTTGACAAGGTTCCTCAGGAAAGGCTGGTCCAGAAGATTAAGTCACATATGATCCATGGTGAGTTGGTAAGTTGGACACAAAATTGGCTTGGTATTGGAAGACAGAGGATAGTTGTGGAGAGGTGTTTCACTGCATGGAGGCCTGTGACCAGTGGTGTTCGGCAAGAATCAGTGCTGGGACTTCTGTTGCTTGTAATATGTTTAAGTGATCTGGATGGAAATATTGTTGGTCTGATTAGTAAGTTTGCAGATGACACAAAAATTGGTGTTGTGGATAGTGAGGAAGGTTATCAAAAGATACAGCAGGATGTAGATGAGTTGGAAAGTTGGGCAGGAAATTGGTAGATGGAATTTCATCTGGACAAGTGTGAAGTGATGCATCTTAGGAGGTCAATTTCAAAAGGAAAGTGTACAGTAAATGGCAGGACTTTAGAAGCGTTGATATGCAGAGAGATCTTGGGGTGCAGGTACAGCTCCCTGAAAGCAGCAACACAACGGGATAAGATAGTAATGAGTGCGTTTGGCATGCTTGCCATCATCAGTCATGGCTTTGAGTATAAAGGTTGGCAAAAGCAATGTTGCAGCTGCATAAAACTTTAGTAAGGTCACATCTGGAGTATTGCATGCAGTTCTGATTGCCGCTCTATAGGAAAGATGGAAAGCTTTAGAGAGGATGCAGAAGAGATTTACCAGGATGTTGCCTGGATTGGAGGGTATTAGCTCACAAGAGAGGTTGGACAAAGTTGGATTGTTTTTGTGAGAGCATCAGAGGCTGAGTGGCGACTTGATGTAAGTATCTAAAATTATGAAAGGCAAAGCTGGGGTAGATAATCAGAGTCTGTTTCCTTTATTTTTAAATATCAAGTATTAGGGGGCATGGGTTCAAGGTGAATGAGGAGAAGTTTCAAAGAGATGTGCAAGCTAGGTTTTGTTTACACAGAGGGTAGTGCGTGCCTGGAATGTGCTGCCAGTGAATTTGGTAGAAGAAGGTATGATAGCAATGTTTAAGAGGCAAAGAGACAAACAAAAACAGGTAATGAAAGAGGGATATACACCAATTGCAGGCAGATGGGTCTAGTTGAGAATGGCATCCCGGGTCAACACAACATGGTGGGCCAATGGACCTGTTCCTGTGCAGTACTAAGCTATGTTCATGCAGCAGCATAAGGGACAGTTACACAAATAGTCACTAAATTGAGTCCAATCAACACTGAATGAGCCCATTAGAAAGCTCCATCGTGAAACATCTACATAGACTAAACATTTCCCTCTCAGGACCTCTGGGAGTTTCCATCTTACAGAGAATGTGAATGACTTGTCTGAGCTATGTAGTGGCTTAAATTTAATCCCGAAATGTACTTGCTGATCTGAGAAAACAAAGTTGAACTTTCTGCTGTGCAAGTGGCAAACAATCATCCCTTTTAATTAAAGATATCAATCGACTGCATATTAGGCTGTGACTTACAGTCCAATGATTCACAACTTTTCAGCATTTAAAATGGATTTTGAAATGTTAAAGAGTACGTGATCAGAACATGGTAATATTGTCTGATAGAAAACATTGTCTTATGTCCATGCGTTGTAGTTCCTGTTTACTGCTGCAATCCTGTGTAGCTCCACATATACAAATTTGGGCTCAGCTATCAACGCTGTTAAGTTTATCCAATCTGCTCATAACCACTATTGTTCGCTGAGCTGGGAATTTGTGTTGCTGACGTTTCTTCCCCTGTCTAGGTGACATCCTCAGTGCTTGGGAGCCTCCTGTGAAGCGCTTCTGTGATCTTTCCTCCGGCATTTGCAGTGGTTTGAATCTGCCACTTCCAGTTGTCAGTTCCAGCTGTCCGCTGCAATGGTCGGTATATTGGGTCCAGGTCGATATGCTTATTGATTGAATCTGTGGATGAGTGCCATGCCTCTAGGAATTCCCTGGCTGTTCTCTGTTTGGCTTGCCCTATAATAGTAGTGTTGTCCCAGTCGAATTCATGTTGCTTGTCATTTGCGTGTGTGGCTACTAAGGATAGCTGGTCATGTCGGTTCGTGGCTAGTTGGTGTTCATGGATGCAGATCGTTAGCTGTCTTCCTGTTTGTCCTATGTAGTGTTTTGTGCAGTCCTTGCATGGGATTTTGTAGACTACATTGGTTTTGCTCATGCTGGGTATTGGGTCCTTCGTTCTGGTGAGTTGTTGTCTGAGAGTGGCTGTTGGTTTGTGTGCTGTTATGAGTCCTAGTGGTCGCAGTAGTCTGGCTGTCAGTTTGGAAATGCTCTTGAAGTATGGTAGTGTGGATAGTCCTTTGTGGTGAATTCACCACAAAGGTATATAGGAAAGCCACACACACAGACCAAGTCCTAAACTACGAAAGCAACCACCCCAACACAGACAAAAGAAGTTGCATGAAGACACTATTCAAAAGGGTCACAACACACTGCAGTACACCAGAACTGCAAAAACGCCAAAAACGGATAACCGCGCAATTTCATCAACAGATGCCTAAGGGAAAGACAACGGAATGAGGACATGCCGCATCCCAAAGGACTAGCCACAAATGCTCCTGATGTATGGTAGTGTGGCTAGTCCTTTGGGTTGTGGCATGTCCTCATTCCGTTGTCTTTCCCTTAGGCATCTGTTGATGAAATTGCGCGGTTATCCGTTTTTGGCGTTTTTGCAGTTCTGGTGTACTGCAGTGTGTTGTGGCCCTTTTGAATAGTGTCTTCATGCAACTTCTTTTGTCTGTGTTGGGGTGGTTGCTTTCGTAGTTTAGGACTTGGTCTGTGTGTGTGGCTTTCCTATATACCTTTGTGGTGAATTCACCACAAAGGACTATCCACACTACCATACTTCAAGAGCATTTCCAAACTGACAGCCAGACTACTGCGACCACTAGGACTCATAATAGCACACAAACCAACAGCCACTCTCAGACAACAACTCACCAGAACGAAGGACCCAATACCCAGCATGAGCAAAACCAATGTAGTCTACAAAATCCCATGCAAGGACTGCACAAAACACTACATAGGACAAACAGGAAGACAGCTAACGATCTGCATCCATGAACACCAACTAGCCACGAAACGACATGACCAGCTATCCTTAGTAGCCACACACGCAGATGACAAGCAACATGAATTCGACTGGGACAACACTACTATTATAGGGCAAGCCAAACAGAGAACAGCCAGGGAATTCCTAGAGGCATGGCACTCATCCACAGATTCAATCAATAAGCACATCGACCTGGACCCAATATACCAACCACTGCAGCGGACAGCTGGAACTGACAACCGGAAGCAGCACATTCAAACCACTACAAATGCCGGAGGAAAGATCACAGAAGCGCTTCACAGGATGCTCCCAAGCACTGAGGATGTCACCTAGACAGGGGACGAAACGTCTGCAACACAAATTCATAGCTTGCGAACAGAACCACAACAACGAGCACCCAAGCTACAAATCTTCTCACAAACTTTGAGCATAACCACTATCATCACACTCAGAAGTGCAGTCATTTCCGGTGAAGACATTACAATTGCCAGCAACAGTCGACATCTGGTATAGTGGGAAAGTAGGTGTGGGAGGTGGTGATGCTGAGAAGCTGTGGGGATGTGGTATGTACTGAAGAAATGGAAGAAGAGTTCCAAAGTACGACACAAAGCCTAAACTCAATTATTGAGCTTAAATGGTCTCTTGTCCCTGTAGTCCCTCAATGAAACCGTGCAACTGTCAACTGATTCTTATGTTCTTCTGTGCTAATACAGCAAACCTTTTATTAACCAGGATCTATGGGAGCAGAAATGTGCTGGTTAATCAACAGGTCCACATAATCAATGTAAAAGCACACACTAAGTAATAGAACCATAATGCAGAGGTATACATGTCACTGTTTATTTACAGCATAAATCACAAATAACATTGCAACTTTGCTTTAAATAAAACTTAGCGGTAGATAGCCTTCTCACTCGCACCCTCAACTGAGTACTTGGAGATTGTAATCATACAGTAACTTGCCAGTTTATCAAGAGTGCCAGTTCGTAAGGTGTCACTTAAAACAATGTTTGCTATATTTTGGCACTAACAATTGTCATTAGGCTCCCAATAACTCCCCTACTGCCTGGGCACTATGATTAGAAGGCAGGGATTGGGTTAAATGCATCAGAACCTAAGATCCTTCGACACAAAATTCTAATAATGCATTATTTTAAAAATAGTCTTCAAAACTTTCCTTTGTGATTCTCATAATAACCCTCCACTTAAGCCCCTTTCATACATTTCCATGGGGATGCACAGTGGCTCAGTGGTTAGCACTGCTGCCTCACAGCACCAGGGTCCTAGGTTCGATTCCAGCCTCAGGTGACTACCTGTGTGAAATTTGCACATTTGCCCTGTGTCTGCATGGGTTTCCTCCCACAGTCCAAAGATATGCAGGTCAGGTGAATTGGCCATGCTAAACTGCCCATAGTGTTAGGTGTATTAGTCAGAGGGGAAATGGGTCTGGGTGGGTTACTCTTCGGAGGGTTGGTTTGTGCTTAAGGGCCTGTTTCTACACTGTAGGGAATCTAATCTTAACAAAGGAGTACAATTTTTCACTATTTCCCACCTCAAACATTTTTAATATTTGGAACAATTCACTTCAATTCTCCCTGAAATATTTCTGGTTTTGTGAACACAACCTCTCAAAGTAACGCATATCCCTGACAATACTCCAATGTTCCAATACTCTTTCTTGCTGGATAGCACATCATCCCTCTACTAAAATCTAACCACACAGTATTCAAGTTTGGCTGTTCAAGAAGGAAATCTGAAAACTCTGTAGGTTAGATGGACTGTCCATGTCTAGTCTAGCGGGACCAGCCATGGAAATGCAGGGTTACAGAGATAGGGAGGGTCAGGGTGGGATGCTCTTTGGCATTGGGGGGGGTTGGTGCAGACTTGTACATGAGATGGAGTACTCTCCCCCAAAACATAGCATGCTGAGTCAGTTGAACAGTTCAAGATTGAAGATTTCTACTAGATCATGTTATGGACCAGATCAAACCAGATAGTGTAGGCCTTAACATTGTCTTATTTTAAAGATAATTGCAAAAGTTGCATTCCAAATGCAATTTGATTGGTCAAACTACTGGATTTAAAGTAAAACACATTTTATTTATCCACTTCTGTGAAAATACAACAAAAGAAAGAAAGATTTGGAATAACAACTCTACTGGAAAACTTTACACATCAATAGACACAGTGACTATCACCCTAATTAACTGTTCCAATACAGCAACATCCCATAAACATAACATTGGCAAAAGGCAAATTCACAACACAAATTATCTCACATACAACTCCTGTAGCAGGAAGAGAACCCCCAGCTTTTGGCTGTAACCAAGAGAGGGAAAAAAATTAGCTTCCATTTCTTTAAGACCCCAACAGCAACTGCTGAAAACTAAAGATCCTGGTTCGGCCGGAGTTTGACCCCATCCCCTTCAGGCTGCTTCTACTATTCCAACATTTTAAAAAAAAACTCAAGGCCTCACAAGCTGTTAACTGACTTTCTCACTAGTCAGATCACCACCTCTGTCACCCAAATTCTCTCTAATAGAAACCAGGACAAAGTACACCTCTTAAAGCCACGTATCATCACAAAGTAACCAGGGTGTGGACCAAGGTTGCAAAATGGCACTGAGGTGAAGATCAAGCATGATCTAAGTGAATGATGGAGGGGCCAGATGGCCGACTCCGATTCTTTATTTTTCTTTCTTTACACATTCATCATTTCATCTTACTTTTCCTGTTCAATATTTTATGGTAAATATAAAGTCCAGAAGCTCGTTTGTCCTCTTTAAAGGCTAATTAAAGTGACGTAACTTTTCAAAAATCTGTGCTTTTCATTTGCCAATTGAAGGCACAGAAAGGAGACCTTCATTATGCCTGGACACAGATGCCACAACTGAAAGGATGCAGTAACAACTTGCAGTACCATCTGGCACTAATATCTCAAACAAGAATGCAACTACATTTTCCAAGCACAACGGAGCCATTACTTGAGCAGAGCAAGAACTTTCGAGATTTTGCAACAATCTTTATGAACCTTCATTTTGGCATGAGCAATTTGTCTCAATTCCAAAAATGAAAATAGTTCTCGACATCGTGACGGCAGTTACAATTTGAGTAAATTATTCTGAACATTGCTAAATTATGCCTCGGGATCCAAGAAGTATTAATCTGTCTGATTGAAAGGCTGGTAGCTGAATGTTCAGGCCAAAGCGCAGCAGCCACAACGGAGTCTAGATCAGAAGCTAAGATTTAGAGACTGAAAAATATTACCCTCGTGCAACTGAATAAAACAGCCTGCAAATACCTTAAAGACTGTATGAACATACACGAATATGTACCAATTAAAGCTCCCAAACTGGTGATGACAGTTCCAACAGCGTTCAGTTTGCCTAAAAAACGTCTTGTATTGGTTCATTGATTTTTTTTCTTTTGTGTGAAGAGGTTTGCTTTGACATTTCAGAGTATTTCTTCTCCTTCCCCATTTTCGACGTCTTGACTATTAACAGCCATGCACCTTTGTGCAGAAGACTTAGAAACATATTTGTAGTGAGTGGTTGGTTTGCCATTTCATCATTAACTTTCTGTGTCCAGGTGACTCGCCATTGCTCACCTGACACAACCACAGCTTCCCACTCCAATCGGAAATTGTATGGATTCTTCATTGTCTGATTGGTTGATTGAATGATTTTCCCCATTTTACGTAATGGCCCCTTTGAACTTTATTTTGCTTTTGCCTTTTACCTTTCCAATGTGACAATATATTTAATATTGAACTTTCAAACTTTATGCTCCTTATTAATGATGCTTTAATCTGATTGACCGACAGTATCTCAGTATCACAGTACATTCATTGCCCTCAGTATCTACTTGATCAGTGGCTAAAAAAATGAATGGTCCTCACCCTAGGCACTCCAGAGACTTTTCCTTACTGTTGAAAGACTTGATCTCAATTTCAATAGTTTTCTGCTTTATTTCAATTTTTCTTTTGACCAGGGTAAGTGATATATTGGAACCACTTTCATCAACTTGGCTACTAACAGTTTACTGTATTCCCAGTGCTGTGTAGGCAGAACCCTGTGGTATGATGCTCAGGAAATTTACAATTATACCTCACATTTTACCAGCTTGTTCACCCAAGGTCAGAGGAGCTCGCTTTACAGTGATTTCCCCAATGTGTTTGTTTTTTGACGATTCGTGCCTGGGCTGTGAGTATTGCTGACAAAGCCAACATTTAAAGTTGGCCATTAATTGTCCTTTTTGAATTGTTGCAGTCTATGTTGGGCAAGTAGTGTGGCTGGAGTTACATTCACAGTGCTGTTAATGAGGAAGTCCTAGGATTCTAGCTCAGCAGCAGTGAAGGAACTGCAATATAATTCTTAGTCAGGAGAGTGTGTCAACTCATGGGTGACAAGCGCCCTTTGGTCTCCTGCCCTTTCTCTTCTGTTGTTGCAGCTGATGGTTTTACAAAGTGTTGTCAAAGGAGACTTAGCGAGTTACTAGTGCATTTATACATAGTGCAGACTGCCGTACCAGTGAACGTTTAAGGTGGTGGTTGGACTGCCAACCAAATCTGATGATTTATCCTGAATGATTCTGAGCTTTTTAGTGTTATTGGAGTTGCACTCATCCAGGTAAGTGGACAGCATTCCATCGTACTCTTGACTTGTGTCTTGTAGATGGTGAACAGGCATTGGGACTCTGAATAATATGACTCTGACTTGCTCTTGTAACTAGAGAATTTATTTGATTGGACAAGTTCCTGGTTAACTCACTATCGTTCCTCATGGGATGAAGACAGTTGGGATTCAGAAATGTAGTGATTTTCAACATCAAAAGGATAGCGTTAAATTCTCTCTTGTTGGAGATTATCGTTACATGCTATGTTCCAACAGAAAATTGCATAATTAAGTTTACCCCACTATTCTCCCCATCTTCAGTAACAATCGTGTTGATGATTCTGTCACCCTTTACTCCAAAAGCACAAGATACAGCTGTTCACAATTACTTCAACCCCTTCATAATTTCAAAAGCAGTTATTAAATCTCCTCTTGGCATTCACCAATGGAAATAGTCCCAGGATCTCAAATTGTATTTTTTAGCTACAGTTACTCATTTGTGACATAAGCCTAGTCAATTAACAAGGTGTGTGAATGAATTTGAGATATCGATCAGCTGAGATAGGAACATGGTCAAAAGGCTGCTCCTGCCCCTACATATTTCAACTGTGGTCTTACTGTTGTTTTGCTAAAATTTGTCATTATTCCCTTACTCATCCATGATATCGAACAGCTGTGGGACTTTTAGAACAACGTTTTTATGCATTTGAACTTCTGTGCCTCTTCAGTCTCATTTTTTAAAATAGTACTTCAAGCAGTTTTAAAAAAAGAACTGAGCTCCATTTTGCATATGGCAACTGATCCCTGTAGAGTGTGGACTTACTATACATGCCAAAGAACCATCTGGAAACTCTAAACCTGGATTCATGTCAAAAATGCTACTGCAACGTTCCAAGGATAACTAGTCCATTTGTTTCCAGTAAATTCTCGGAAGATACTGGAAATGTATCCTACGTTTGTGCTTTCTGCTTAGACAAAGCAGGCAGTGGTATTGAGTACATCTCAGTGTGAATGAGGCAACTAAGTATTTGAAGCTATTGATTGGCCAAGTGTTCATACAATTAAATGGGAAGCAGTGAGTGCGTAAATTCTACAGTTATTTCACTTAAGTCAAAATTTGCAAAGTGGAGTCTCAGGTAGATAGGATAGTGAAGAAGACGTTTGCTATGCTTTCCTTTATTGGTCAGAGTATTGAGTACAGGAATTGGGAGGCCACGTTGCGGCTGTGCAGGACATTGGTTAGGTCGTTTCTGGAATATTGAATGCAATTCTGATTTCCCTCCTATAGGACAAGTAAGACCATGAGACATAGGAGTGGAAGTAAGGCCACTCGGCCCATTGAGTCCACTCCGCCACTTAACCATGGCTGATGGGCATTTCAACTCCACTTACCCGCACTCTCCCGTAGCTCTTAATTCCTTGTGAGATCAAGAATTTATCAATCTCTGTCTTGAAGACATTTAGCGTCCCGGCCTCCACTGCACTCCGTGGCAATGAATTCCACAGGCCCACCACTCTCTGGCTGAAGGAATGTCTCCTCATTTCCATTCTAAATTGACCACCTCTAATTCTAAGGCTGCGCCCACAGGTCCTAGTCTCCCCGCCTGACAGAAACAAATTCCCAGCGTCCATCCTTTCAAAGTCATGCATTATCTTGTAAGTTTCTATAAGATCTCCTTTCAACCTTCAAAACTCTAAGGAATACAATCCCAGGATCCTCAGCCATTTATTGTATGTTAGGCTTTCCATTCCAGGGATCATCCGGGTGAATCTCTGCTGGGCACGCTACAGGGCCAATATGTCCTTCCTGAGGTGTGGGGTCCACAATTGGCCACAGTATGCTAAACGGGCCCTAACTAGAGCTTTATAAAGTCTCAGAAGCACATCACTGTTTTTATATTCCAACCGTCTTAAGATAAATGACAACATTACATTCGCTTTCTTAATCACAGACTCAACCTGCAAGTCAACCTTTACAAAGGTTGGATGAGTACTCCCAGATCCCTTTGTACTTTGGCTTTATGAATTTTCTCACCATTTAGAAAATAGTCCATGCCTGTATTCTTTTTTCCAAAGTGCAAGACCTCGCATTTGCTCACATTGAATTTCATCAGCTATTTCTTGGACCACTCTCCTAAACTGCCTAAATCTTTCTGCAGCCTCCCCACCTCCTCAGTGCCACCTGCCTGTCCACCTAACTTCGTATCATTGACAAACTTCACCAGGATACCCCTAGTACCTTCATCCAGATCATTTATATAGAGAGTGAACAGCTGCAGCCCCAACACTGAACTCTGCGGGACACCACTTGTCATTGGCTGCCATTCCGAAAAAGAACCTTTCATTCCAACTCTCTGCCTTCTGTCAGACAGCCAATCCTCAATCCATGTCAGTAGCTCACCTCAAACACCATGGGCCCTCACCTTACTCAGCAGCCTCCTGTGAGGCACCTTATCAAAGGCCTTTTGGAGGTCTAGATAGATAACATCCACAGGGTTTCCGTGGTCTAACCTACTTGTTACCTCTTCAAAGGATTCTAACAGTTTTCTTAGGCATGACCTCCCCTTACTTAATCCATGCTGACTTGTTCTAATCTGACCCTGCAATTCCAAGAATTCAAAAATCTCATCCTTAACGATGGACTCTAGAATTTTATCTACAACCGAGGTTAGGCTAATTGGCCTATAATTTTCCATCTTTTGTCTTGATCCTTTCTTGAATACATGGGTTACAACAGCGATTTTCCAATCATCTGGGACTTTCCCTGACTCCAGTGACTTTTGAAAGATCACAACCACTAAAAATGTTGTGAAACTTGAATGGGTTAAGAAAAGATTTACAAGGATGTTGCCTGAGTTGGGGGTTGAGCTATAGGGAGAAGCTGAATAGGCTGGGGCTGTTTCCTGGAGTGTTGGAGGCTGAGGGGTGACTTTGTAGAGGGATACAAAATCATGAGGGGCATGGATAGGGCAAATAGACAAGGTATTTTCCCTGGGTTGGGAGAGTCCAGAACTATAGAGGGCATAGGTTTAGATTAGATTAAAATAGATTCCCTATAGTATGAAACAGGCCCTTTGGCCCAACAAGTCCACACTAACCCTCTGAAGAGTAACCCACCTAGACCCATTCCCCTACATTTTACCCCTGACTAATGTTCCAAACACTATGGACAATTTAGCGTGGCCAATTCACCAAACCTGCAGATCTTTGGATTGTGGGAGGAAACCCACACAGACACAGGGAGAATGTGCAAACTCCACACAGACAGTCACGCAATATGGGAACTAAACCCAGGTCCCTGGTGCTGTGAGGCTGCAGTGCTAACCACTGAGCCACCATGCCACCTAAAAGTGAGAGGGAAAAGATTTAAAAGGGACCTAAGGGGCAACCTTTTCATGCAAAGGGTGGTGTGTGTATGGAATGAGCTGCCAGGCAAAGTGGAGGAGACGGGCACAATTACAACATTTAAATGCATCTGGATGGGTATATGAATAGGGAAGAGTTTAGAGGGATATGGGCCAAATACTGGCAAATGGGACTAGATTAATTTAGGATATCTGGTCAGCTTGGACATGTTGGAGCAAAGGGTCTAATTCCATGGTGTACAACTCTATTACTAACTCTGAAAATAACGAGCCAGACTTTCATTAGATGAATTTCGAATTGCAACTGTACCCAGGACTGCACAGCCCTCATGATGCCAAGTCAAATTCCACTTGTCTGGAACATTGGTCAAGGAGATTCCTTGAGGATGTATTATTTGGCCAGGAAGCAGGCACACGCCCAACTGTTGGTGCCAAATGCCTCCTGAAGGCAGAAGCTACTGCCAATAGCAGTAAAGGTGGGCAGCAGCCAGGTTGGTACTCCCTCATTGATGAGAGCAGGCAGCACCCTGGAGTATCCTTGGAGATGGCATGAGGTGGCTGAGGTTGCACAGCAGCACTGCAAACAGTTTCCACGAGGTCCAGGAAAGGTCAGTTAGAAATAAATACCGAGAAAGTTGCTGTTGGCCCCTACTGTGAAGATAAGAACTGTGACACTTGCATCGAACAAATGCCTCAGGTTTACTGAATGGAAGATTCAAAATTACAATACCTGACAGGCCCTGTCGTCAGTGCGTGAATAAGCTCAAAGGACTGTTCTTTTGTAGTGACCACGGTTCCCACTTCCATCCCTTCCACTGATCCCTTGAAAATAGAAACTAGCCCCCAGAGGTGCTGGGATCCTGAGCTAAGCTCCATGATCCCCAGGCTCCGAGTCTTCTGAAAATCTAGCTCAACCAGACTGGGTGACTGCTTTGCAGAACACCTGTGGTCCGCATGCAAACATGACCCCGATCTCCCCCATAGCCAGTCATTTTAACACAGTGTCCTGCTCACCTGCCCACTGTCTGTCCTCGGCATGGTGCAGTGTTCCAGTGAATCACAGAGCAAACTGGAGAAACAACATCTCATCTTCAGATTAGGCACTTTGTGGCCTTCTGGACTTATTGAGTTCAACACCTTCACATGATGAACTCACCCCTATTTCTTTTAGCTTTACTTGTTACATCCTCCATCACCATGTCCTCTCTTCCCTCCCCCACCCCAGTGGGTCTTTTTGGAGACGGTTACAGAGAGTGGTGAACTCAGCCCGGTCAATCACAAAGGCCAACCTCCCATCTATAGAACCCATCTACCAGGCCCACTGTCAAGGAAAGACCATCAGCATTCTCAAAGATCCAATTTTTTTTACAATCTCCACCATCGGGGAGAAGGTACAGAAGCCTGAACACGAGCTGGTTTGGAAACAGTTTCTACCCTACTGTTGTTAGACTACTGAATGGACTCTCAAACTCTTAACATTAGCCTGTACCTGTGTTTTTGTTTTTGTCGCTGTTTAGATTAGATTCCCTACAGTGTGGTAACAGGCCCTTCAGGCCAACCAGTCCACCCAGACCCATCTCCCCTCTGTCTAATGCATCTAACACTATGGGTAATTTAACATGGCCAATTCACCTAACTTGCGCATCTTTGGACTGTGGGAGGAAACCGGACCACCCAGAGGAAACCCACGCAGACACGGGGAGAATGTGCAAACTCCACACAGACAGTCACCTGAGGCTGGAATTGAACCCAGGTCTCTGGCGCTGTGAGGCAGCAGTGCTAACCACTGAGCCACCGTGCCACCCCTATTATTTACTTATCTATGCTACTTAACTATGTGATCTGCCTGTATTGCTCGCAAGACAAAGCTTTTCACTGTGCCTCGGTAACCGTGACAATAAATTCAATTCAATTCAGTTCAATGCTGGCCTTTAGATACACCATTGTTCTGCCTGCCTCACATTCCAATCACTTAATCTGTACTATCAGCACTCTTTCTGCCCAGATCACTATGTCCCACCCCTACTATTGCATAAATGCTGCCCACTCCACACTTCACATCAGCTCTGATGAAGAGTCATCTAGATGTGAAACGTTAGCTTGCTCTCTCTCCATGAATGCTGTCTGACACGCTGTGATTTCCAGCATCTTTTGTTTGCAACCAATCTTATATCGAATAACCACATTGTATGTGAACAGCATAAAATCTGCTCTTTAAATGTTTCTGTCTGACGGGAATGTTCTCATTTCGTTGCACTGTGATATTGAGCAGTTTTGAGACACTGCCTTTGACAAAGTTCTCACTGTGAGAAGTGGGAGAGGTTCACAGTGTGGTGTGAGTGAAAGGGGGGACGTGCTGTGTTAAATATAATTGAACATGGGTGACAATTCAAACATTGCTGTGTCGTGTGTTCCATTATTGATGATCTGAAAATCTTCCGCAAATATGAACTGAGTTTCTCCATGTGCAACTGGAGTCCAGCAGAGAAAAGGAGGTAGGGAGACTGTTCGCTAATGTGGTTGCACTGGGCAAGACCTCGTTGCAAGGCTTCTCAAAATGCTTTCGATCACCGTTGCATCTTCCCTTCCTTCCCATAAATATTTCATAAATGTCGAGCAACATTAGACTACATCTGCCCAACTTATTGAGGCCCACACTTAGTGGAGGGACATCCTGGTAGGGAGGAATGGGGTTTCAGTGATCCCCGTTCTGTGCTCACACTGACCTGGATCCATTATAAGTGAGAAAGCTGGTCCAAGCAACAAGTGACTGACATAGAACCATGAGTGGAAATCAAAAGATGCCTTCAAATCAAAAGGTCCTTTCAACAAGGACGTGTTTTCGTTCCACATCAGTTTCCTGTTTCTTTTTCTAAAAAATCTATATAAAATTGGGACTTTTTTTTCTGACTGGTACAACATAAACTGGTAACACCCCTGTTAAAATAACAGAAAGCAAATCCTTGTTTAATATGTGTACATCACGGGCTGGAATTTCCAGGATACAGTTTTTAAGCTTCATGTGTTATAAATTGAAACAGACAACAGCTAAGAGAAGACGGCGATCTTGCTTTCTGAATTATTGCTCTCTTTCAGTAATGTTCCTAACAGTCTGGGGTTATCTCTGGTCAGTTTCAGGAGTAGCCTGAGAGGGCTTCGTTTGGTCTCCATTTCCATTAACCCCACCTACCCCAAGTCCCTCGGTCCTCACAATTAACCAAGTTAGCTTTCAACTTCATTTCCAAGGCGAGAAATTAGAACACATGGGTGAACTAGCAAGTCAGACAAAAGCAGATTTCTAAGACCTTCTCAAGGTAAAATCGCCATTGTCTTACCGGATCTTGGCTATGCTCTGTCATTTGAGAGAGATGACTGGTGATGGTTTAATTGGAGGGTCACCAGGTCTCAAACAAGGGGAGAGATTGAGAAGGAGATGCCTTCATGGTAATCTCAGCCAGTGTAGGGATTGAACCCACAGCGTTGGCATCACTCTGCATTGCAAATCAGGCATTTAGCCAACTGTGCCAACCAAAACCCAAAGAGCTTCTATAAGGATGTTAAAAGGAAGAGATTGGCAGAAGTAGACTCGAGGAGAAATTATAACAGTGGATAAGGAAATGGCAGAGATGTGAAATAAATACTTTGCGGCTTCACATTGGCCAACTCAAGAAAAGAATTGAAATTCTAGGGATCCAAAGTTTCAAAGGAGTCAGGAACTGAAAACAATGAATACTCATGCTGAAAAAAATGCTGGAAAGGTTACAGGAATAGAAGACCGTAACACCTGAACCCAATCACCCTTAACCTAAGCAGAATCATTCATCCTTTTTCCCCTTTGCAGAATCACAGATTTGTTCTGGCGCAAGAATAGACCTTTTGGCTCATCATTCCTTGCCTACCATATCATTTCTGAAAATGTGTTGCTGGAAAAGCGCAGCAGGTCGGGCAGCATCCAAGGAGCAGGAGAATCCTGAGGAAGGGCTCATGCCTGAAACGTCGATTCTCCTGCTCCTGCCTGACCTGCTGCGCTTTTCCAGCAACACATTTTCAGCTCTGATCTCCAGCATCTGAAGTCCTCACTTTCTCCTACCATATCATTTCACCATGCAACATCATCATTTTTGTCCTTCGATCTCCAGTGTTCAAGCCTATGACATATCTTCCCTTGCAACTGAGCCCAATGCCCATCCTCACCCTGTAACCAAGCTGAACTTGTTATATGCTTAAGCTTTCCCAGTTCTTACAAAAAGTCATCAACCATAAATAAAACATGAACTGCAGATTCTGGAAATCTGAAACAATAACAGAAATTGCTGGAGAAATGTCAGCAGGTCCAGCAGCATGTGTGTCACTGCTAGAGTTTGACAAGGTATTTGCCAAAACTCGCTTCCGCAGTCACATCTCATTCCCCAGTGACTGCCCTCTGACCCAGACCGACTCCACATGGGATTCCGACTGAAGTTTCATCCTTTGTGTTTCAAACCCACCCAGAATCACAGGCGTCTGCTTTGAGAAGGGCCACTGGACCCGAAACATCAACTATGTTTTCTATTTTTGTTTCAGCATTAGGAAGAACAGGAGTGTCGACAGGAAGGTGAATCACTAATTGAAAAACTTACCTCGTGAATAGGCGGAGCGCATGCTGAGCAGGAGCAGACAGGGGACTGCTGGGTAAGTCAAGTCATATATTTGGGCGGTTGCTTTACCTGAAACATTACTCAGGCAGTATCTCCCACCCATCCTCCACCTCTAACCAAAGAAAAAGGTTCTGTGTGCCGGTTAGGTAAGGTAACTTGTTCTTTTTTATTATTCTTTATTTTTCTACAGTCTCTTTGGGGAATTTAGAATAGTTGGACTGGAAGTTACGGCAGTTGAATGTTCCTCATGCAGAATGTGGGAGGTAGGGTCACCACTAGTGTCCCTGTTGACTGCATCTGTGAGAAGTGTCCACAACTCCAGTTCTTTGAAAATTGTGTTAGGGAACTGGGGCTGGAGCTGGATCATTTGGGGCAAGGGGGTGTAGGTTTGTTGGTTGAAAGGAGTTTGTTTGGAAAGACTTTAGACGGGTCAGTTTTTGTCCAACGGATGCAGGAGGATTTCCTGACACAGCATGCAGACAGGCCAACACGGAGCAAAGACACGTTGGATGTGGTACTGAGTAATAAACCCGACCTGGTGTTAGGTTTGGAGGCAGGTGAGCACTTTGGCGATCGTGACCACAATTTGGTTATCAGAGAATCGACATTTCAGGCATAAGCCCGTCATCAGGAATAAGACTTGTGGGTTGGGGGGGCTGAGAGATAAATGGAGGTAGCTAGGAAAGTGATGGATAGTAATGTGGGGGGAGGGGAAATGAGGAAACTGTTGAAATCCACATGGATCCTGGAATGTACTTAGGTTAGTCTGACCTTAGAGTATGATAAAAGGTCGGCACGATGTCGATGACCGAAGGGCCTGTACTGTGCTCTACTGTTCCATGTTCTTAACTACGAAGGTAGATAAATGGGGGATCAGTAGATGGCCTGAGTAAGTTGGATTTTCAACTGGAATCTAATAAATGCCACGAGAACCTGTCGCACTTGAATTGGGATTGAGTTTGGGCAGTGATATAATAGCTGGAGCATGGATTTCATGACTGAGCAAAAACAGAGACAGTAGGAATTAATGGATCATTCTTGAGATATGGAACATAGAACAGGAACAGATCCTTCAGCCCATGATGCTATGCCAAACATGACACCAAATTAACCTAACTCCTTCTCTCTGCCCATGACAGGGAGTAACAAACGGTGTGCTGTAAGTTTTACTGAAGCCACAAAGCTAGGCGGGAACATTAGCTGAGAGTTGGATGTAAAGAGACTGTAAACAAATTTGAGACCTGTTAAGTAATTTGGTACAAAGGTTACAGATGGATTATATTTGTGCAATTTGCAAAATCATCCACTTTGGGAAGGTGAATGGACAAGAAGAATATGTTTTAAAAGGGGAGGCCAGTAAATGTTGGCATTCAGAGGAATTTGGGAATCCTAATACATTTAAATATAAGGTGGCAATGGAATGTCAGCCTTTATTGTGCTGAGGTTGGACTATAAGAGTAATGACAGTGTGTTACAATTTTCGGCAGATCAGATCACAGCAGCAGTATTTTTGATCTCTTTAACTGTAGAAAGATATTGACCCAGAACTGATCAGTCTGACATTCTCAAAAAACGCCCAGTTCCCCTTCTCAGATTTTTGCAGCCAGATATCTGGTCACTCCCAGATGCTTCTGTTGTCAGAGCTATCTCAGCTTCCCTCAGGTCAAGGGAGATGAAGTCATGCATCAAACCTACCCTCTCCCCCAGCCTACCCCAACCCCAACTTCCCAATAATGTCAGAGAACCTGGGGGTGCTTCTTACTATTAATAACAAAAAAACATACAGATTAACAAGGGGAGCCCAATGTAATAACACTTTGTTCATTCATGATGTAATGTGAAAGGGACAGTTTTCTATGGAGAAGTAAAATAGATGAACCTTTCTGTGCCATTGCTGCGAAGTAATTGCTCCAGCTCTTCATTCTTGACGGTTAACTGGTGCAGCAAGCTTGGCCACAGCTGGGAAGATATCTGGAAACCTGACGCATGCAAGGAAGGGAAAGAGGCTACCAGTATCAAAATGCAACAATTATAACCTTGAGGAACTGCTTCCGAATGGAGAATTTGGTTAGAGGCTGTGCTGGAGCATCTGCCAAACACAGCAAAAGCTAATCCTACTCCGAGTTCAGCTCCGGTTTTATGCCAAGCCGCCTGGTAAAGTGGAACAGGTTCAGGTTGGTCACCCATTCCGCACCTAGCCTGAGAATATGTTGCACTGGCTGCTGGGCAGCTTGGGCTAAGATAAGGAATTAGCTGCCGCAGTGCAACAACCCCACTGCATTTCTACAGAGGAAACAGACCGGCTGTTAGAATTTTCAGCTAATTACATGCAGCTCTCTGATGGGAGGGCAGGGTCTCAGAACCACTCTTATAGTGACCAGATGAGGGCTTCAGCTGAGATTTAAATTCCTATTGCCTGCCCTCTTTCCCCTCTCTGTCTTTCCTGAGCAACAGCAGCTGAGCTGGCATCAAGAAAAAGTGATGCCCATTGAAGATGTTGGAGTATGGCTTTCAGCTCTGGGCACCACAAAAGTTGCAGGGGTCTTAAAAGGGTCACTGTGGGATTCCAAATAACGATACCAAGATTGAAAAAAAAACAGGAGAGATTATGGTTTAACAAGGTTGAGTAGCCTAGCTTTATCGTGTACTAAATATGGAAGATAAAGTGGTGATACAATTAAGATTACGAAGGGAGTTTTTAGGATGGAAAGAACTGGTTTTCTCCAGTAGAAAACTACAAAACAAGGGGACAAAACTTTCAAAGTAAAGCTAATTCATTTCGGTGTGATGTCAGTTTTATTGTGTTGTGAAAATACGATGGCTTTAAGAGGTGTATTTTGTCCCAATTTTTTTTGTTAGTGAAGAAAGGTTGAGTCTGAGGTGTTGATCAGTCTGCTCAAGCCAATAAACAGCTTGTAGGGCCGAGTTTTGTTTTAAAGTTTGAATAATACATGCAGCCTGACGTGTGGGTGGAGTCAGGTTCCCACAGATCCAGAATTTTTAGTTTTAGTTTCTCAGTAGCAGTTGCTAGGATCTTGAAGCCGGATGTAGAAGCTGTTCTTCCTACCTGTTACAGCTGAAACCTGGGGGCTCTCTTCCTTTTACTAGTACTGGATGTGACATAATCTATTTTACTAAATATGCCTTATCAAGGATGCGTTTGTACAATGTTATGATATTGGATCAGTTACTGTGTAGTAGTTAAACCATCTATTTTTCTGTTAAGTTTTTCAACACAGCTAAGTTATTCCAATTCCTTCTTTCTTTTGGTGTATTTTAACTCGAGTGTATGAATAAAGTGTGTTTTACATCCAGACTGGTGGGTTGACAAATCAAATTGCATACAAAATGCAATCCCTTGGATTGCCTTTAATTAGATTAGATTCCCTAGTGTGGAAACAGGCCCTTTGGCCCAACCAGTCCACACCAACACTCTGAAGAGTAACCCATCCAGACCCACTTCCCTCTGACGAATATACCTACCACGATGGGCAATGTAGCATGGCCAATTCACCTGACTTGCACATCTTTGGACTGTGGGAGGAAACCGGAGCACCCGGAGGAAACCCACCCAGGCACAGGGAGAATGTGCAAACTCCACACAGTCAGTCGCCCAAGGCTGGAATCGAACCTGGGACCCTGGCTTTGTGAGGCAGCAGTGCTAACCACTGAGCGACCATGCTGTTTAAAATAAGAAAAAGTTAGGATCTAGGCTATCATCTTAATATATTTTGAGGAGATTTGGTCCGGTCCTAGTTAGGTTCAAACTAAGTTTAATCTTCCAAGTGCTGTTGCTCGAATCCAAGATTTTTTCCTTAAAACTCTTCATTCACAAAATTGTAGGTACAGTAGTCCCTCTTACCCATGGGGGACATGTTTCAAGACCTACCGCCAATGCCTGAAACCACTGAAAGGTGCAAATCCATTCATTTAAATGGGAAATTTACCTTCCCAGCAGCTCTCTAGTTCTGGAATGTTCCCTGTAATATATTCGGGCTGCGGTAAACCATGGGTAACAAACTGCAGTAACAGGACCCACAAATACAGGGTTCACCCTGTCCATACATTTTATAACAACTCTGGTCTAACTTCACCCTCTCGTGATGTTGATATCATTATTACATATGATGTGGCAGAGATGGAGGTCATGTCATTGAGATCCAGGCTCATGTCCTTGGATGTGGATTCAAATCCAACCATGGCATCTGGTAGAAGTCAAATTTAATTCATAAATCTGAAATATGAAGCTAGCCTCAGTAATGGCGATCATGACAGCGATCATCAACCGTGGTAAAAGTGTATCTCGTTCACTGGTGTACTATAGGGGAGGAAACTACTGTCCAGCTCTGGCTGATATGTGACTCCACGCCCATAGCAATGGGACTGACTATTCAATGCCCTCTGAAAAGACCCAGCAAGTCATTCAGTTCAAGGGCAATTAGGGTGTGCAACAAATGCTAGCCTGGCCAGCAATGTCCACCTCCCACAGAAAAATATTATTATACACATTACCATTATGCATTCTGCTGATGTTTCATTGCCCTACAGTGTCAGGGAGCACTTCTTTACCAACAGTTTAGCAGAAACCTGGAACTGACTGTCCCAGTAGGATCCTGGGGGACTGTGATTGCTAGATTTGTGTTCTGCAATGGTATTAAAGGATATGGGCTCAGGCAGCTCAATGCAATTGAAATACAGATGGGCCCTGGTCCAGCAGAACAGCAGTGCAAGCTCAGCTGAAGTCCTTTCCTGTATCCCTGCAGTGCTGGAAATCAGCAACCGCTTGGGGGAAAAAAAAAGAGCTACAGCTGGATTACCTGATGGTATGGGGTTGGGGTGAGCACAGAGTTCAATCTGCATTCAAAACTAATGTTGCCAGAGTTACACAGTCAAGGCACAGGGTCAGGACCTGGAATTAATCCAAATGTCGGGTTCCTGATCCCACTTGAAAATCCCAGCCCAAGGGTTTTCAACTTTCTGCTCCCAGATACTGGAAGACCTTTTGCGTGTTTCAACTGTTTTGCGTTTCTTTTATTTATGAAGCTTTTTGCTAATATTCACAAATTTAAAAAAATACTGTTTGCTTTTGTTTTGATGTCTTGCATTAACGTCGCTTCAGATATGCAGCAGAATATTGCTTTGTGAACTCCTCCTTTCCTCCCTGGTCACATCAGTACTTCTGATCTTGCTATTTTCTTGCGACTCTCCAATCAATACAAATACACAGCACCTGGACAAATCTGAGCTTTGAAAGTAATGTGCTGCGGAAACATCGGCATAGAGATAATTGCACGCTTCTCAAAACATCCTAAAGTTCGTCTCATATGTGCAAGCTGTCCTCATTCCAAAAATACTTCACTTCATCAACATTCAGTTTCATAATTCTGTCTGAATTTAATCACGATCTTTGATTCCCCACTCAGTGCTTCCATTCTAAGTTCTTAAAATGTAGAGTTAGCAGTCAATAAAGCATACATTATCCTGGGCTTTATTAATAGGGCCACATGCTAAAGGAGCAAAGAGGTGCAAGTTACTTGACTGACTTCAGTTAGAATGCTGCATACAGTTCTGACTGCCACACTTTAGGAGGAATGTTCCACATATTGGAGACAGTGCGGAAGAGTTTCGAAAAATAAAATGCCAGTAATTCAAGTTCAATTACTAAGGAACATGGGTTCAAGGTGCAAGGTGGGGGGGAGGGGGGGAATTTAAAAGAGATGTGCGAGGTAAGTTTTTCACACAAAGGGTGGTGGAACGCATTGCTGGGGGGGCAGGGGGGGAACAGACACAACTGCAGCTTTCAAGAAACACGTGGACAAATAGGTAGGGAACAGAGGGATATGGATCCTGTAAGTGAAGACAGTTTTAGTATGAAAATGTGTTGCTGCAGGCTTGGAGGGCCAAAGGGCCTGTGTTCCTGTGCTGCACTGTTCTTTGTTCTAATGAGAAACTTCAGTTGGAAGATTAGATTGAAGAAGTTGGAAGTGGTCTCCTGGGAGAGGAGAAAGCTAACAGCATACATGAAAGCAGTTGTCAAAATCGTGAGGGGGGGCTGGACACAGTACATTGGTAGAAACCGTTCCATCTTCGAAATGATTCAACAATGAGGGACACAGAAAGGAAGTAGTAATGTGATGCGAGATTCTCCCCCATTCCACACAGCAAGTGGTTAGGGTTCAGTACCGAGTGGAAGTGCAATGGAGGCAGGTTCAGTTGAGGCATTCAAGATGCTTATATTCAGGGTTAGGCCAGGAAAATGGCACCGAGTCATCATCCTCGTTCCGAAGCATACAGGATGGGCAGAAAGGCCTCCCCTTGCAACGCATCTTGTAATTATTCAGTCATGTGACAAATCTTGGGCACCAACAAAGCCAGCTTGTGGAGTGGAGACAGGTTCCATCGAGGTATTCAGAGAGTGTTTGGTGATTACTTAAATATAAATACTGTGCAGGGATACAGGAAAAGGAGTGGGAGAACGGCAGGACACTCATTGGGAGAGATAGTGCAAGCATGATCATACAAAAGGCAACAATTCTGTGCACTGGAAAAACGATTATAGAATCTCACAGCACAAGAGGTGGCTCTTTGGCCCAGCATGACCAGGCGGGCTCATTGAAAGAAATATCCAATTAGCGCACCAACAGAGGTTTGCAAACTTAAAAAAAAACGCCCAATTAAGGATAACAAGTGATTATGCATCTATTAAGTGGTTAACTATGAGCACAGGAGGCTAAAGCCTGGAGGGAAGGAACAAAATATCTGAATTTATTACATTTCAGCCTTGCATGGAAGTCAATGCATATACAAATTCTGTAGGTCCTTTTGTATTGAAGGCTCTTTTACAATATATCTATCAAATACAACGTTAAATTCATATTATACTGTTCTCACGAAGTCTGATAAATTTGGTTCACCCGGAGCAGAAGATGTGTCACATGGTGCCCAACTCATCTACCCCACAGGGTTTCCAACTTTGGTTTGTTGGTTTCCTGGTCTTGTGACCTTTGACATCTGAATACATGGCACTCACATGCCAAACCTCTTGTCTGATCACATGCCCACCGAATTCTGACATCGTTAATTTTAAAGTTACCCAGTTTCTTTGCATCACTAAGCCCCCAGTTTGACTTTTGTTATTTAATGAGGTGAGTAGCACAGTTTATAAATAACTGTCGTTCTTTATTTGAAATCACTATTGCTTCATTCTGAAGTTGTTTTTTCCTTATGTTTCAATCACAATGAGGTCAGCACAAAATGCCCCGACTTCATGTCTCTTTTTAGCCAAGTTTATTTATAAATAATCAAACTTTTACCCCAAAACAGAAAAATAGAAACAGTTAAGGAGAAGAAATATTTAACTGAGAATACATCTATGTTGTCTCTATAATATTAATCACATTGACACCAAGAAATTAATACTGATTCAAAAAAACACATCAAATGTTAAGTGTTTTGTACCATTTATGACTATCTACAATATTGTTGCAAATATGAAGTTTTATAAGTTGGTTAAATTTCAGAATGTCTTTCAACAAGATAAAATGGGGTGATGGATAGGACTCTCATGAGTTCTGCTTGGTATGTCTGTGAGACCTGGTTGCTGTGGGAACCAGAGGCTCAAGTCAAATCCCGTCGAAATTCATGTATTAGCTTTCACACCTGGACTCAAAGAAAGGAGCAGATGGTTTTGCTTAGTGGGGATTTACAGACTCTCAGACTTACTGACTCGAGAGACCAAACCACAGTGTCAAAGTCCTACTTGAATATATCCTGATAGCGCTGGCGTTGAGCCCAATGGATTAGGGACAATGACAGCAACCTGGAAACTTCATCCTGGGAGAGAGTAACTAACTGGGAAAAGGAAGAGAGAAACATACAGACTTGGGAAGGGAAAGATACACAAACTGGAAAGGCAAAGAGAGAGCAAAATTAACACAAATGGAGTAAGGAAGTGGTTGTTTTCAGCCTGCCATGAGTGTTATTGTCTTCTGAGAGCTTCCAAGCAGCTCTGTTCTAGAGAGTGTGCGCGTCTGGACGAGAGAGAGAGACAGAGAGAGAGAGAAAAATAGAGAGAGAGAGAAACAGAGAGAGAGAGAAACAGAGAGAGAGAAAAACAGAGAGAGAGACAGAGAGATAAATAAATAGATAGAGAGAGAGAGAGAGAGAGAGAGAGAGAGAGAGAGAGAGAGAGAGAGAAAGGGGTAAACAGCAGTGGTCATACAAAGAAAAATACTGTTTTCTGTCAGACACCAGGCAGAATGCTGGTGGGAGTCGGGTGTTGCTGGGAAAGCACAGCAAGTCAGGCAGTATCCGAGGAGCAGGAGAATCGACATTTCTGGCAAAAGCCCTTCATCAGGGATGAGGCTTGTAGGCCAGGGCTGAGAGATAAATGGAATGGGGTGGTGTTGAGGGGAAGGTAGCTGAGAAAGCGATAGGTGGACAAAGGTGAGGGAGAAGGTGATAGGTCAGAGGGGGATGTGATGGACAGGTCCAGAGGGCAGTGGCCTGACGAGAATGCTGGTGGGAGCTTGCTCTCTGGGTGAAGAGGTGGGACATATGGAGATTTAAAGGCATGTAAAGGAAGGTCTGGCATGACTGGGAGAAGAAATCGTTGGAATGGGAATTGCTACTAGAAGGCACTTTGGGAATTCACAGAAGACTGGAGGAAACAGTTTTCAATGGGCTCTATACATTACCACTGAGGGGAACAGGGAGAAGCAAGCCTACTGGAAGGTGGAACGAACTATCAACTACAGAGGAACCTCGATCATCCAAAGGACACTGGAGTGGAGTATTTCGTTCGGTAAATCAAATTCTGGATAATCGAATGCCAGATAACATAGTTTAGCCAGGCATCGGGACTTCGCAATCTTACCAGATAATCAAGGTTCCTCTGTAGTTTCTATAAAGACTATGATTGCGTGGAGAGTTTGGGACATGACGTGGACCTTTCAGTCATGTTTGGAAATTAAGAGGAGGCTACCTGTTCAGAGAGTTGAGTGTTGTAATGCCTACCCTCAGAAACGTTTAATCAATTTTATGTTTGTTTGTTACGTTGGAAGTCTGAAAAACCGGAAATCTTGTCACATGATTTTTTGAGTACCTCAACAGGAATGCAAAAGTTACCAGTCTCTATGGACATAGTAACAATAGGCAGCATTAAAACAGCACTAAAACAACAAGCGAAATTCACACTAAATCCAATTTTGACTCCACACAGAGCGGTGAGGCTCCACACTCAGAGTAAAGAAACAAAGCTGCTAGAAAACTCTCAGACTGCAATACTACACATGGCAGGCTGATAATAAACTCTTCCACATTTCAGTTTGCGTTAATTTCCATCATGTATTTTCCAATTTGCATTTCTCTCTCTCACCCTCCCTTTCCAGTTCATGTTTATCTCATCACCTCCAATTGGAGTTGTCCCCTCTTCCCCATTATTTTGTGCTTCCTATTGTCTCTTCCCCAGTTTGTGTTTCTTTCCCGTCCCCACTTTGCCTGTTTCTCTCTCTTTCCCTTCCCCGTTAAGTCCATGTGCCAGGGCAAAGTTTCCTTGGTTATTTTCATTGTCCCCATCAAGCTCACCACCAGTGATGTCAGGAAATATTCCAATTGGACTCTGACACTTTGCAAGCCACAACAAGTCCGATGCTGCACATACACAAATTACTCCAGAAGAAATGACCTATTTCTCCAGGGCCAGCAATTCTCAGGAAACAAATCACCCATTCTGCTCGACCTCTACCCAATGCAGGAGGATTGGGAAGTTTCACCATGTTCAGAAATGTGTGAGAACGCAGAGAAGACTACATCAAGTTAGATTTGGCACAATTACTACAACAGTAGAGTCAAACAGAACAGACACAGACCCCTTGGTCCAACTGGTCCATGCCAACCATAATCCCCAAAACCATACTACTCCCACCTGCCTGCGCTTGGCCCATATCCCTCCAAACATTCCTTCAGCAGGAACTCATCCAAATGTCTTTTGTCGTTGTAACTGCACCTGCATCAATCACTTCCTCGAAGTTCATTCCACACACGAACCGCCCTGTGTAAAAAATACTTGCCCTCATTCCTTTTTAAAATCTTTCTTCCCTCACCTTAAAAATATGCCCCCTAGTCTTGAAATCCCCCACCCGAGGGAAAAGACACCTGCTACGCACCTTATCTATAACTTTCATGATTTTATAAACCTTTATAAGGTCGCCCCTCAACCTCCTACACTTCAGCGAAAAAGTCCCAGCCTATCTAACCTCTTCCCATAACTCAAACCCTCCATTCCCGGCAACATCCTGATAAATCTTTTCGGAACCCTTTCCAGCTTAATAATATCCTCCCTATAACAGGGCAACCAGAACTGACCAGAAGAGACCTCACCAACATCCTCTAAAATTCCAACATAAAGTCCCAACTCCTATACTCCCCGCTAGGAGAAAGTGAGGAGTGCAGATGCTGGAGATCAGAGTCGACAGTGTGGTGCTGGAAAAGCACAGCAGGTCAGGCAGGATCCGAGGAGCAGGAGAATCGATGTTTCGGGCATAAGCCCTTCGTCAGGAATGAAGCTTATGGGCCGGGGTTTGGGGGGGGGGGGGGGTGGCCTGAGAGATAATTGGCAAGAGGGGTGAGGTTGGGGGAAAGATAGCTGGGAATGCGAAAGGTAAATGAAGGTGAGGGAGAAGGTCATAGAGTCATAGAGATGTACAGCATGGAAACAGACCCTTCAGTCCAACCCATCCATGCCGACCAGATATCCCAACTCAATCTCGTCCCACCTGTCAGCACCTGGTCCATATCCCTCCAAACCCTTCCTGTTCATATACCCATCCAAATGCCTCTTAAATGTTGCAATTGTACCAGCCTTCACCACTTCCTCTGGCAGCTCATTCCATACACGTACCACCATCTGCATGAAAAAGTTGCCTTGTAAGTCTCTTTTATATCTTTCCCCTCTCACCCTAAACCTATGCCCCCTAGTTCTGGACTCCCTGACCCCAGGGAAAAGACTTTGCCTGTTTACCCTATCCATGCCCCTCATAAACCTCTAATAAGGTCACCCCTCAGCCTCCGACACTCCAGGGAAAACAGCCCCAGCCTATTCAACCTCTCCCTATAGCTCAAACCCTCCAACCCTGGCAATATCCTTGTAAATCTTTTCTGAACCCTTTCAAGTTTCACAACATCTTTCTGATAGGAAGGAGACCAGAACTGCACGCAATATTCCAACAGTGGCCTAACCAATGTCCTGTATAGCCACAACATGACCTCCCAACCTCCCAACCCAGAGTACTCAATACTCTGACCAATAAAGGAAAGCATACCAACAGTCTTCTTCACTATCCTATCTACCTGCGACTCCACGTTCAAGGAGCTATGAACCTACACTCCAAGGTCTCTTTGTTCAGCAACACTCCCTTGGACCTTACCATTAAGTGTATATGTCCTGCTAAGATTTGCTTTCCCAAAATGCAGCACCTCGCATTTATCTGAATTAAACGCCATCTGCCACTTCTCAGTCCATTGGCCCATCTGGTCCAGATCCTGTTGTAATCTGAGGTAACCCTCTTTGCTGTCCACTATACCTCCAATTTTGGTGTCATCTGCAAACTTACTAACTGTACCTTTTATGCTCAGAAGGTGCTGGGTTGAAGAGGAGGATGGAGCAGATAGATGGGAAAGGTGATGGACAGGTCAGGAGGGCGGTGCCTAGTTGGAGGCTTGGGACTGGGATAATGTGGGGGGAGGGGAATTGTTGAGATCCACATTGATCCCATGTGGTTGCGGGGTCCCAAGGCGGAATATGAGGTGTTCCTCCTCCAGGCGTTGGGTGGCAAGGGTTTGGCGGTATTCAGCCACGGAGTGGTGGGATTGGTTGGTGTGGGTGTCCCAGAGATGTTCTCTGAAACGGTCCGCAAGAAGGCGTCCTGTCTCCTCGATGTACAGGGGACCACATCGGGTGCAACGGATATAGCAGATGACATTGGTGGAGGTACAGGTACATTTTTGTCAGATGTGGAAGGATCCTTAGGAAGCTTGGACAGAGGTGAGAGGAGTGGTGTGGGCTGGTGGGCGGTGTGGACCTGACAAGGGAGTCGTGGAGGGAATGGTATCTCTGGAACTCTGATGGGGGTAGGGAGGGAAATATACCTTGGCTGGTGGGGTCTGTTTGGACGTGGCAGAAATGGCAGAGCAATTGATCAATTGATCAATGCAGAGGTTGGAGGAGTGGAAGATAAGGACCACGGAGGGTTCTGTCCTTGCTGTGTTGGGGGGTGTGGGGTTCAAGGACAATGGTGCAGGAAGTGGAGGGGATCTGCTGGATCTTCCAAAGTCACAATTTCCCTTCTCCCTCTATGACGGCAGCAAAGTGACAGTGAGTGCTTCTTGGACAGTGCCTTCCAGCCTCTGCCTCAATGTGTAGATGAGACCCCTTTCCTGGTAGCCCTTCCAGAGAGCCCTAGTGGTTTCATAACTCTTCAGGTTCCTACCCAACCAATCTATTTGAGCTTGCACCTGTCCGTCTTCTCCCCCTACCCACCCTCCCAGGCCACGGCATCTAATGTGACCATGCCAGGTGTGGTCATACACTGCCCACCTTCAAAACAAGCAGTGAGCTGAATTCTTCCGGGTACCTTCTCTGGTTTCCATGTCAAGCTTTCTCAATGTCTAGCTTGTTGGTGTGTTTGAGAAGATAGAAAATTGAGTATTAATGAGGTACCAAGGCATTTAACAAACTACAATCGCCTCATAATTGGCAACATGTCATTGCTGAGTGGGAATCTCACCACACGACTGATAAACAGCATAAAAGATGGAGCCATTTGCTCCTAACATCAAGAAATACATTACTGGGCTTCTGGTCTGATTCTCCCACAAATCTCACCATCGCCCACATTGCTCAGATCCCTATTAGATTCCAGCCTACATCTGGAAGGGTGTCTACAGTTTTTCCCTCCTTTTTGAAGGAAGGATGGAAGTGAACAGGAGTCAGCTCACAGGAAGGTTACAAGATGGATATCTTGAATGAGCAGGTTTGTCTTATGAGGAAAGGTTCGACGGACTGGGCTAGCATCCTCTGGACTTTAGCAAAGGTGAGGGTTGATTTGATTCAAGAAAGATCCTGAAGTTATGGGTCAGCCCAGAATGTAAAGGGCACATTTTAAAGCTTGGGCTCACCCTATAAGGACAGAGAAGAGGAGGCTTTTTTTCTGCTCAGGGGATTGCACAACATTGCCCCAAATGTGGAGGCTGAGATACTGAATACTCTTAAAACTGAGGTAGTAGGTCCTTGTTAGGCAGAGGAATGATGGGGCTCGGGGGAAATGGTAACGTGAAATTCAGAACTTAAACAGATGCAAAACGGGCTTGAGAGACCAAAAGGTCTACATTTGCCCCTGTTTTGTATGTAATATGTTCTAGCAGATCCAGAATAATAAATATCATGTTTGTATGATGATTAATATCCACTCAAATGCTCAGTGAACAATGTACGTTTTAGATTAATTATCTTGTAGTAATTAACTCCAGCCTCCTAACCACACACCAGTGACTCGGCTATTTGAGGCCACTAATTGTCTGGCATTCCGTCTTCTGTTCCATAAAGCTTGTTGTGAAACGCATGAAGCAGTTGGCACATTAACAATGAAACCAGGGCACACCTCACCAACACAACTCCTGCCAGCCCTGAGAACCAGTTCAATGTTAATTGCCAATCATGGGAACGAATGAGGCAGAAATATATATGACTGTCTTCTTTCTCCAAATATGGACATTAAACTGTGCAAAGCAGCAGCAAACTAGAGATGCAACTGTGGAGAATAAAAGCGAAGATCTCGAGACAAAGAAGAAGGGATGATGGAGTGGAGAAACAGAAGTACACAATATTTTGTACCACTTGTTACTTAAGTTTTCAACTGGGCTCTGTTGAAAGCTGTGCTAGCCATAGCTCAGAGGGTTAGGACTAATGCCTCTGTGCATTCAAGGTCACTTGATTTACTTGATTTTTTTAAAAAAAGCCTTACACTCCAGTGCATTCCTGACGGTGTGCTGCATTGTCAGAGATGCTGACCTTTTGATGAGCTGGTAAACAGCAGCGTCTTTTACCTCTCAGAGAAATGTAGGTGATGCTAGTGCACTATTTCACTGAGTGCCAAGGAACCCTTCCAGCCTCCCAGTCAGTACTTATCCCTCAACTAGTATCGGAAAAGTAATGAGCCATTGTCACAATTCCATTTGCAAAAACACTGTGTGGAAATGACGTTAAAACAGTGACTTCAAAAGCATCCAACTGGCTGTCAAATGGTTTTCCGCCCTTTATGAAAGGGTCTACCTAAATCCAGGATATGGAAGACATTGCAACAAATGGCTGATTGAGAAGTTGCAGACTTCTCTGAAGATTTATGAAGAAGGGATATGAATCATAGAGATTCTCTCAGCAAAGCCGATGTGTCTGTGCCAAAAATGACAACCACTATTTTTTCATGTGCACTGGTTTTAAACAATTTCAAGGGTGCAATTTTTAATGTGCATAGACATCTCTCGCAAGCTTGGTCTGCAGGAGTCTGAGATTCCCAGAAACCAGCCATGTTTACAGGCAAGAACTTTTGGCAGTGCCATTCCTTAATAAACAGAGTGCAACAACATTTGATATTTTTGCAATAGAATATAAATCTCAGCAGTTCGTGATTGCCTTTATGTCATAAATATGTATTTGCTACAACAATAGTTGAACATTGGAAATGAAGGACTCAGGCCAATTCTCTCTCCAAAAACAAATCTATCTAAATCTTTAAAACCATCTACCTCCTTCAAAGGCAATTGAAATAATAATGCTATATCTTCAGGTTGGTGTGAATTTTTCACTTTTTTTTAATCCATTTGTCCCTTTGCCATCCAGTAAACATTGAGGCCAGCTACAGGAAGAGGAGATAAGGCAGGAACAGGATACTGATTAAGGATGATCAGCCTTGATCAGACTGAATGGTGGTGTAGGCTCAAAGGGCAGAATGGCCTACTCCTGCACCTATTGTCTATTGTCTACTGCTCATGGAGACACACAACACTGCAATTCACAGCAAGCGCTGTGCTAAGGCAGGATCAACCATGAACAGGACTGTGCATTGTTTGATGACCAGGCTGCTGGACACTCATTGGGTGGATCTTAAGCATGCCAGTTCTATGGCCAATTGTAACACTCCCAGCCTTGCAGCAGATGCCTCATTGTGATCCCAGTTGCAATAAAAACATTCGCTCAGTATGGGATTCTGTTTTGACAGCGGAAGTAAATTGTTGATTTTGCTTTGATTGACACCTTTAAGTGGTTCTAATAAGTTTGTCTTTCTGTGATCTCTTTCGTCAATCTCCCAATGTTTACTTGGACAAGATTAAGATGTCTCGGGTTCTTGAAGCCTCTGTTGGTCTGTCTGATTGACACTTGCAGACAATTGTAAAATCCGTGGTTTATTTAAGAAGGAATATTTGTGAATGGGTGTTGGTTTTTTTTCTCTCTCTCTCTCTCTCAACTGTTCCATACTTTCCATTGCTATTCCACGGCTCATTGTCAACGTACATATGCTGGGTGAAAGGGCTTTGAACTGGCATTGGAAGTATAAGAGGCCATGGGGGGAGGGGGTGGTGAGTAGGTAGGGGGAGGGGTGGAGAAGCTAGACAGACCTTCATACCAGCTTAGCCCAGCTCAGAGGCTGTCAATGCTCTGCTGCTAGGCTTGGTAGGTCTGGATCTACCTCCCTGAGGCAAAGATTATGTACTGGAGCACTTCACAGAGTGTGGGCCTAGCAAGTTGAAAGCTTCCTGACTCAAGCTCCCCTCCTTGATTGCTCAAACCCTACTCCCAACAGACAAGTTACGCCATTCTCCACCTCCATTTGGCTGGCAGGATGTGACTGCTCCCTATTTTCTATGGTTTTGGATCCTATGTATGAGTGACATTAGATGTCATTTATGACATCTGATGGTGGCTTTCTTGTCTACAGTAGTTCACAAAATGGGTTCTTATTTCTTCAACAAATGGGGTATTTAGAAATTTACCTGAGATTCGTTAAAAGGTGATAACATAACTGACCTTCACAGAAATCTGAATCAACATAATCAGAGAGCAAACAAGATCAGCTCAAGAATCATTTTTTTAGAAAAGGTGAAATTAAAATAGCTGGAGCGTAGTTGTACATGTTGACTGCACACACCAAGAGGCTTTGATGGTCTTACAAGCAAATTCTTCCACAGAACCAGCAGCCACACTGCCCAGCAATCCCGGACTCATGAACATGAGCTATCACAGTTCCGCAGAGTGGTACAGACATTGTCACTCCTGGGCATCTCAATAAAGCCACTGACGCACGAGAGGGAAGCAGGCGACAGGATGTAGGGACAGTGGGAAATCAGGAGTCCGAAAGCTTCAGAGAGTGGTCAGTCACTACTGACCATGAAGGGAAATGGGGAGAAGTGGCCTGGAGACTAGACCAATAAATAAGCAGCATTGTTGCATCCAGAAAAGAGAGGGAACTGAAACCAAGCAAGGGGTCACAAATACAAGACAGGGGACAACTCTCAGTCAAATAGATTTCTAATCTCATCTCTAAGTACAGGCAGTGCACACCTCACCCCATTATATTCTCATGCACTCATGTTGTTATCGTGATTAAATGCTCTGCTTGTAGCTCTTTTAAAACTTTCAAAAGAAACCCACGCCCATGTAGACTAATCCCAAGAGTGATCTCTTCAGTAGGTGCTTTTGTCTTCACAGTGTAGAAACCTTTGCTACATCGCTGAAGTGTCTTTAAGGTTTTATGAATTCTATCCTCCCATTCCGCTCACCATGGTAACTGAGGGCTCCCAAGTTCAGGCTGAAGTTTGGCAAGATTGGTTGAAAGTGATCTGTGCTGACAGCTGCTGCTATGTAAATGATTCACTCTATAAAATAAGACCAGTTTTCTTTTGCCTCTGCATCCCTGCACAAGCAAACACACACACACACTCATTCACGCACATACATACACACCAATACACACAATCACAGGAGACAAACATATTTGCAAATGCAGAGCCACTCAAAGCCAAACAGGCATTTAGTATAAGCACAAATGCATTGATACACAACACATACCAACATCAGCCTGAACTGTTTAGAGCTCAAATTACACTTTCACAAATCATCCATGATTTAATTATTGCTTTGGCATCAAATTAAATCGGAATTTGTTATGGTCCACAAAGAATGATTTGAGCTGATCTTTGTGAGTCTTATGCTGTTAACAGAAACCTCTATCTGATCACTCATCAAGAAGCAGAAGTTCAGCAGCATTTCATACCCTCTCATGTTGAAAGTTTAGGATCTCTAGAAATTTCTTTGAGTGAACCACAAGTAAGAAGTTAGACATTAATACTTTGTTAACTCTCACAGTTACTATTGAATAAAGACCTTGTGCCGGCATGTTTATAAAGGTAATGAAAGTGCCATTTAAAATTTGTGTTCTGATTAAGTGCAATTGGATGATAGCACACTCGAATCATAGGAAGCTAATTAGACTGATTGAGGTGCTGAAAATTAATTTTTTAGAAAATGGAATTCAGCAAACAATGGCCACATCTAAAATGATACCACAGGTATCTTCCACACACAACACAAAGTAATCCAGGCAAACTGGGTTGTGTTTTCCTTCTCATCCTTAGAAAACTTCAATAGTCAAACCGAAGCTGCAATGCTGAAGTTACAGGCCACTTTGTCAGACCCAATAACATGGATTCATCAACTGTGAATCTAAATCTAACATTGTTGAATCAAATGTTTGGGTCTAAAAGCTACTTGCTTGAGGAATGGGTACTCAGACTGGTGCTGAAGGGGCTTGTGTCAGGAATATTGAGTAGTAGGTACTGGGCAGAAGTTGAAGAATAAACTGAAAGAATACTGCTAGACATAGAAAGTCCAAGCACATGTAGATGAAGGGCTGAAGCCCAAAACATCGACTCTCCTGCTCCTCGGATGTTGCCTGACTGGCTGTGCTTTTCCAGCGCCACACCTTTCGACTCCGGCTCTTCAGCATCTGCAGTCCTCACTTTCTCACAGTAAGAAGTAGCCCCCATTAAAGTTTGCTCACTTATCTTAGGGTTAATCTGAGGCTTCAAGTTTGTCCTGTCAACCTGAGATTTGACGACTGGGACCTTTTGTGTTGGGTGCTTATTCCAGAATGAACTCAGTCAACTATTTGGATCCTTAGCAGGGAGTTTTGGGTCTCAAACAACCTAACCAGCAGAGCCATTTGAGGTTTGAGGTCCCTGAAGGAAGTTGCCTACAACTTTGAAAAGATTTCTCTTTTGTGGAGCCAGACTGCTCATCCAGGTCAAGAAAGTGACCGTGGGCCGGTGCTGTCCCATTCCCCCTCAGACACACGTTTATATCCAGACACTATCTCTAGGCTTTCCGGGTGTGCTGGATTTGGTACCTACACAGCACACCCTATTTATTCTGATGGAACCTAACAGCAAATTGACTTCAGTCCTCTCAGGCCTCTCGTCAATCACAGATCATTTCCAATAGGAGTAAAAATGAATTTAGGTCCTTCAATTGTTCCTCTTTCAATTTCCTTTTCACATCATTTCAAACACAAGAACCAGACATCAAGTTACGAATGCAGGAGCTCTGAATTTTAATTTTGTGATACTTGCTGTGGCAGAAGCAGAACAAAATCCTGCATCTAATGAGGAAAATTATATATCATTAAAGTGACTGAATTTAAAAAGCAGCATTGAATGAAGTCCAAACTTCATGAGACTGCTTGTTTGCTCGTGCTGACAACTGGGGCCCACCAACAGAAGGAATTCTGGCAGCGCACTCCTGAAAAAGACACATTTTGACAAGATCTTCCACCCTGCATTCATCAGGACAATTCACAAGAATACCAATAAAGGAGAAAGCTACCATTTATCCCGACTGAGAGGAGAATGAGGATTGCTTGGAGAGTGGAAACTGATTGGGAAGGATGTTGGCATGCAGAATGCACCAGTTAATAATGACTGACTGCCAAGCTTTGTTTACATTTTAAACCAGGCAAGTTGACTTTGATTAGTCAGAGCATTGCCCCAAGAGATGCATCAGTGAATAGCTACCACCTATTTTGTGGAGTGGAAACAGGCAGAATGTATGAACACATTCTACATGCAATAAACAGGATTCTGTGCATAAATTTAAGTAGCCTCCAGTATATGTAAGCTGATTGACATTTCTAAATTGGTTATCAGCATAATTCCTCTCACATTCAGCATTGCAAGCTGTCTACTTACAGAATCACAGCTCCAGTTGGACACTGCTTATTGAGATTTGCAAGCATGGGCTGGTGAGTATCTCAGAGAAAGTGAGGACTGCAGATGCTGGAGAGTGAGAGTCGAAAAATGTGGTGCTGGAAAAGCACAGCAGGTCAGGCAGCATCCGAGGAGGAGGAGAGTCGACATTTTGGGCATAAGCCCTTCATCAGGAATGTGGAGGGGAGAAGGGGTCTGATGAAAGGCTAATGCCCAACTCTCCTGCTCTCAGGTGCTGCCTGACCTGCTAGGCCTTTCCAGTGCCACACTTTTCGACGATGGGGAGTAACTTGCTTGCTGCGAGCAGGCAAAGGGATATACCATTTAAGACGACCTGCCAGTCTTTGGAATATGCAGGTTATATACCTGGCATCTTATTGGCAATGAAATACTCTATATTCTAGTTCAAAAATCCACAAGTCTAACTTCACTTTGGGATACCTACAGTTCTAAGCATTATAATATCAATTTCCCTCATTGGCAGCCTGGCAAATAGGGCCTAAATGACATGTTTTCTGCACAAGGTTGATGCTGGAAGAGTTACACATTGAAGCCATCCTGCAACATAAAGGTTACCCTGATCAGATCATTTCTCACTATAGACCATGCATACTCCTAGAATACTCCAAGGCAGTCACTCTAATTCAGAGAACTGGCCAGCATACCTGAGATTACACTGGCAGGATAAGATGCCTTAAAAGTTAGACTCAACTAGTGAAGCCAGCTGTTTCAACACTGCAGGTGGCTCAGCAGTTGGCACTGCTGCCTCACAGTGCCAGGGACGTGGGTTCGATTCCAGGCTTGGGTGACTGTCTCTGCAGAGTGTGCATGTTCTACCCGTGTCTGTGTGGGTTTCCACCCACAGTCCAAAGATGTGCAGGTTAGATGAATTGACCACGCTAAATTGCCCATAGTGTTTCGGTACATTAGTCGGGGTAAATGTAGGGTAATGGGTCTGGGTGGGTTACTGTTCAGAGGGTCAGCGCGGACTTGTTGGGCTGAAAGGCCTGTTTCCACACTGGAGGGATTCTATGACAATGCATTAGCAACACGAGTGGTTCATCATTAAGGGGATCTTGTCGAGTATATTAAACAATAAAGAAATGTGCAATTTCAGAGTCAGTGTGACACCACTGTAGGCTGTACCTTGTAATTGGGAAGTAAATTAATAATCTCAGTGAGAACAGTAAGTATTTATATTTGAATCAGAATTCTTGGTGTGTTCCACCTGGAACCGCCATGTTTTCATGTTCTGCGATTAGTGAGGAAAGCATTACTACGCTTCCGAAATAAAATCCAGACATCTCCCTGTTGTTAACCTGAAGACCAAACAAAGAAACTGCCAACAAAATGAAAATCCTGACTCCCTTCATTCCACCTTGTTAGAAAATGGCTTCTTGTTTTCTGCACACCTTCCTGGCAGTTCTTCTCCATGAGTAAGAGTGAATATTATCTAAATAAAGTCATGGAGTCAGTTGTGTCTGTGTTTCAATCGAGTTATTGTGTGGTCAAGTCATGCCAGAGACTACAGCATAAATTTCCAGACTGACAGTTTACTTCAAAATTGAAGTTGTCCTCAATGCCTGAGGTGCTTTTTGTTGTATGAGATAGTCAAACCAAGGCTGCCTCTGCTCTCCTAGCGAGGTGAGAAAGATCCCATGAAGAAAAAAAGCCAGAGACCTCTCTTCAGACTATCATTCATCTCTCAACCAATACCTAAAATGAAAAGATCCCCTATTGTGGGAGCTTGCTGTGTGTAATTGGCAACAGCAAATCAAATTCAGAGTTATTTCATTGGCTGTAAAGCACTTTGGGATGTTCTGAAGGCACTACACAAATGCAAATCTTTATTTCTTATTACAGCTTGGGGTGGCACGATGTCTCAGTGGTTAGCACTGATGCCTCACAACTCCAGGGACCCAGATTCGATTCCAGCCTCGGGTGACTGCCTACATGGAGTGTGCACATGCTCCCTGTGTCTGTGTGGGTTTCCCCCCCTCAGTCCAAAGTGCGCAGGTTAGGTGGATTGGCCATGCTCAATTACCTGTAGCGTCCAGAGATGTCCAGGCTAGGTGCATTAGCCATGGGAAATGCAGGAATAGGGTAAGGGGATGGATCTGGGTGGGATGCTCTCTGAAGGGTCAGTTTAGGCTTGATGAGCCGAATGGCCTGCTCCACAGTGGAGGGATTCCATGGTTCTATGACTTTTTCCCAAGGTAATTAAAGAAACAATGGCACTGATTATTCTCAGTGAATGGTAGCAGAAAAGTGGAGTGTCCATCCAATTCCCAATTTCAAAAGGTTATTTTAGAGCAACCCAAACCGCTCAATTTTGCAAATCCCAAGCTAAGTACACTGTGCAGACTATCCTGGATAGAAGCTGCCTGAATCCTATAATATGTACTAAATCACTATAATTCCATATGAAAGCATATCTTAACTACTGTGTTGTAAAAGATTATTCCTTTTAAGCTCTACAGATCAGCTTTAAAGTGAAATCTAGCATTCTCAAAAAAATCTGTGGTCAGAGTATTTCTTCCTTTGTGTATAATTTTGCCACTAATACTCATCGAGCTGAAGTATGTTAATTCTTGGAAATGACAAGTTTTTGTTTCAGCTCGTGATACTGCAAGTCGGGCACAACTGTGGTTTGACAGATAAAGATCCCTTCGCTCCTCACTATCAATGTTTCCCCAAATGAGCACCAGCAAAATGATCAAACGTTTCTCGACAGAGTTTGCGACTTTCTCTGCCATAAGCTGAAACTGGGACTTCAGATCAAGCATTAATATTAAACCTGAGATTGATGGATTTCTGATACTTTAAGGTAGAATTAGAATGTAAGAGTTTGGTTGTAGATCATCCATGATATTTTTTTCAAACTTCATTCATGGGATGAGGATTGCCCAGAGGGCAGTTAAGAGTCAACCACATAACTGCAGGTTTGGGGCTACACGTAGGCCAGACTATCTAAAGATGACACATTCCCCTCTCTAAATGGCAATCGTGAACCACACGTTTTTAAAAATGACAATTGACAGTCACCATCAGGCCACCTTTTTTAGTGCACCTTTTTATTGGACTCAAATTTTATCATATATCCCTGGTAGGAATTGAATCAATGTCCCTAAAACACTGGCCTGGAGTTCTGGATTACTGATCCAGCGACATTCCCACTACACCAGTGCCTTCCCTCTCATCAAATGGCGGAACGGTTTCAAGGAGCTAAATGGCTGCTATCTCAATGCAGCAGTCTCACATTTTCCAAACCCATATAGTTGCTGTTCTATGACTAGGTTAAAGGGATCACAGGGGGAAGCGGGTCTTGAGCCGGATAAACAGCCAAGATCAATTCTGAATGGCAGAGAAAACTCAAAGGGCTGAATGGTCTACTCCTGTCCTTATTTTCTATTTTTCTATGACACTCTGTCCCAACCCCACTGCTAACCATTATTGCTTGGTAAGGAAAGTCTGATAAGGTACTTGACAAAGATTTTCAGCCCTTCAATGTGTTCTGGATTTGAACTCAAAATTCCAGAGGTGAAGGGTGAGTGTCTAGTCTTCTGCACTACCTGGCGGACAGTTTAAATCCTGAACTTGGTAATTCACTATGAATTACAAAAAACAACTAATGCAGCAACAGACTACAGACAGACAGCACTTTTTCTACCTCTCAGTTGACAGTAATTTGACTTTCCCTCTGTCTTCAGGTCCTCCCATGTTGGAAATCATTCTCAGTGAATGGCAGCGGCAAAGTTGAATGGGGTGGGGGTGGGGGGGGGGGGGGGGGGGCGGAATTTGCCTCAAGATTGTTGCCAGGAGGTGGAGAAACATATCTTCACAAGCAACATCTATAGTTAGGCCCCTCCTAAGTTTTGTGTGTTCCCACCCTTAATGGGTGGCACTGTGGCTCAGTGGTTAGCACTGCTGCCTCACAGCACCAGGGACCTGGGTTTAATTCCAGCCTTGGGTGACTCTCTGTGTGGAGTTGAACATTCTCCCTATGCCTGTGTGGGTTTCCGCCGGGTGCTCTGGTTTCCTCCCACAATCTAAAGACGTGCAGGTCAGGTGGATTAGCCAGGTTAAATTGCCCATAGTGATAGGTGTATTAGTCAGGGGTAAATATAGGGCAGAGGAATGGGTCTGGGTGGGTTACTCTTCAGAGGATTGGTGTGGACTTGTTGGGCCAAATGGCTTGTTTCCACACTGTAGGGAATCTAATCTAATGCTAAGGAGAGGCCTCACTCTGTGTACAGTCTGGCTCATGAAGCTCAGGCTTTTGTGTTAGCACTATTTCAAGTTTCTCGTTAAAAGCCTGAAGTTATCTATTGTAAGACACAACTGGTACTTAGCAGATCGACATGAAAATATCGTATTGTACCCATTTTGCAGACATTGCCAATGCACAGTCTCATTGTGTTGGCTCACCTAACCTTCACTGTGGTTCAAAAACAACTCATTATGTGAAACACTTGTGGATATTTTAACCATCGCTTGTATTGATCTTGTACCTTTTAGTTCAGTAAAATTGCCTGAGGCACTTAATGGGAACATTTTGAATGTGAATGTTTGATGCTGCCAAAGCAGCAGTCATGAGGATAGATGCTGGCAACTTCGACCAAAGGTAGCTTTGAAGGAGCATTGCAGAGAAGAGAGTCATAGAGAGGTTTAGAGTCATAGAGACATTTAGGGCAGGAAGATGTTGCAGAGCTCAGGGCCAAGGTGGCTGAAGGCATGGATGCCAATAGTGGAGCGACGGAAACTGAAAAAGCACAATAGGTCAGTCTTGGAAATTGAAAATGCACAAGAGACCAGACTTGTAATGAAGCAGAGTTCATGGGCTGGAGGAGGTGGGGAGCTATATAAAGGCATTCCATACACCTACCACTCTGTGTAACAAAAAACAGCCTCACACATCTCCTTTAAACTTTCCCCCTCTCACCCTAAACCTATGCTCCCTAGTATTTGACATTTCCATCCTGGGGGGGGGGACACCCTCATTCACCCAAGACATGCTTCTTACAATTTTATATATTATCAGAAGACCCATAAGATATAGGAGCTGAATTAGGCCATTCAGCCCAATGAGTCCACTCCACCATTCGATCATGACAATTGTTTCTCAACCTCATTCTTTCGCCTTCTCCTCATTACCTTTGATTCCACTACTAATCAAGAACCTGTCTATCTCTGTCTTAAATACACTCAATAACTTGGCCTCCACAGCCTGCTGTAGCAATGAGCTCCACAGGTTCACCATACTCAAACTGAATAAATTCCTCCTCATCTCAGTTCCAGAAGGTCATCCCTGCATTCTGAGGCTGTGCCCTGCTCCTAATCTTCCCTAAGAGTGAAAACATCTCCACCATGTCCACACTATCCAGGCCTCTCAGTGTTTATAAGTTTCAATCAGATCCCATTCATTCTTCTAAAATCTGACTACAGACTACAGCCCTCAACTGCTCCTCATATAACAAAACCTTCATCCACAGGGTCATTCTCTGGACCCCCTCCAATGCCAGCACAGATATGGGGCCTTAAATTGCTTACAAGATTTCAAATGTGGTCTGACCAGAACCTTAGACTTACATCCCTACTCTTGTATTATAACCCTCTTGAAAGGAATGCCAACACTGCATTTGCCTTCTGTCATGATTAAGATGAGGTCAGCCTGGTGGATCTCACAGAATAAGAGTTCTCTGATTGGCACTGTTAACCTGGTCCAATCAAAGAGCCCTGGCTGACAGATAAGAACAGGAGTGTCGGACATCCTGGGATTTGAGACCTGTCTCCTGACTGTGGGGTTGGATGGGCAGAAAACTGAAGAATGATCAGGAGGAGCAATAATGACCAACTTCCCACTCCACCCATATTGCAAAAAAACTGAACTGAATTGCAGCTCGTTCACCTCCAAGCCTGCCTTGTTAACACGGCTCAGTCGCTCTCTGCTTCCGTATAATATGAAGGTTATGACTGTATATTTTGTTATTTTATGGAATGTGAAATTTAATTTCCAATTGGGCTATAATTTAAATTTGATTTAAGTAACTAGTCTATAGCCAAATCCTTCCTCTTCACATTCATGTTAAAATAACATGCTACAAAGTGCATGATGTGTGCTACTGGCTTTCAACGGAAGTAGAAAAGTAAAGAAAAATAATATTTTTCCATTCGTTCAGTCTTTTTTTAAAATAGCCTTTCAGTGCAAAGTCCATTAATCAGGTCTCTGAAGTATATTTTGTGAAGAATGTTCAAGTTTGGCTGCAATAAATTTTGTTTTAAGTGCATGTTTAAGCTCACACAAGTCCATTTCCAACCATTTAAGTTGAAAATGCTTGTTGTTCAACTGTTTTTCAGCGATAAAACAGGAGCAAGGGAAACTGAGCTTTCCTTTCTGCAGGATCAGAGTTTACAGAAGGAAATGGCTATGCGTTCACGACTCCAACTTATTCTCCCCAAGTGGTTACTGTGATACTGCAAGAGCAGCAACAATAACAATCAGCTTCTGGGTGACCTTGCAGGACTTCTGACCTTTGCTCCTCTCCATGGGAACGGAGTTGGCATTGGACACATTTTGGCACCAATATATACCTGCCACACGCCATTCAACAGAGCGGTGTGAAAATAAATGTGGGCCGTGACAACGCTTCAAAAATGTTTCTTTAAATCTACAGTAAAAACTATTTGGTTTCTCAGCAGGGGTCCATTTATCGGGTCACACTACTAATGTTTATATTTAGAAAGAAATGACACAGTGATGCACCTCGATGGCTCCGCTGGCTCAGACCTGGAACGGATGTCCCTGTATGGTGCATGAACTGACTTTGAAGAATTGGCTGTGGCACATTTCAACTCCACACCCTTGGATTAATTTAACAAAGTCCAGTGAAGCTTCCTCCTCCTAAGCACGATCCAGCTATGACTTCCTGAACGATTTATTCTAACACTTTCACATGATAGACATCAAATTAACCAGCCTATAATTTCCTTTTACCCTGCCCTTACCTTCTTGAATGAGGGGGGAGGGGGAGGGGAGTCAGTTAGCTCAGTTGCCCAGTCAGCTGGTTTGCAATGCAATTATCATAAATTAACTTATTGGACTTCTTTGAAGGAGTGATACATGGTGTGGCTAAAGGGGAACTTGAGATGTATTGTACTTCAATTTCCTGAAGACATTTGACAAAGTGTTCCATTAAAAGGTTTTTGAGTGAAGTAGGATCTCATGGTGCGGGGCTACCATATCAGTAAGGATAGAAGATTGTCTGGCTTGCAGAAAACAGAGAGTATAGCGTACATGTCTTTTTCTTCTCAATTTCTTATTTCTGAAGTACCTTTCAGTCATGTTCTGCCAATTTTTATACTCCTGCGATTTTGTTTCCTTGCTGTTGTTCATCTCCACTTACCCGATTCTATACCCTTACCTCCTGAACCAAGATCATCGCTAATTATTATATCTATGCCTTCCTTAATTCACAGTGCTAACCCTCAACTCTTAAACTAAATACCTATTTTTCTTGAATGTCATATATCCCTTAATATTCAGAACCTAATCTCAGTCACCCCTGCAAAGCCTTTCAGATCATATTTATTTTCTTCAATGTGTGTTTTAATTTGTTTTGTTATAAATGATATGCACATTCAGACGCACAACATTTAGTTTTATCTTTTCGATATCTTTGTAATATCAAGTAATAATGTTGGGGCATTTTCTGGTTCATTCTGTGTGCCCTTTTCAGCCATTCTCTGATCTTCATTTCCCATATTACTCTTTTGCTCTCCTGCCTTGACTTGCTACATTTATCCTTGGTGCTTCACCCCATTGTTTATCTTAAACTGCTTTCTATTTCCTGCATTGTACAGATTTCTGGAACAATGGTCTCAGCAGAGTTCTGGTACACGCCAACTCAACAACACAGTCTCCACTTGCCCCAGTACTGAGGTCAATGCCTTACAAAATGGAACCTACTTCTCACAGACCAATCTTCATTGCAATTATACACCATTCTGCCAATTGGCACATGAGCCAGGTATTAATTGAGAGAACCTTCGAGGTTCTTGTCTTCAATTTGGTGCCAGACTCCTCACACTGTCCGTACAGATTTTTCCCCCACTAGTTCCACCTGTGGTATTGGCACCCATGTGGACATGACAATTTGATCCAACCCTCCCACTTCAACTTCCTGACCAGCCTTGAACTGATGTCTACAACCCTAGCCCCATGCAGCATAGCCTTTTGGGCTCATACTTTTGGCTACACGACCCCGCCTCCCTTACGACATAATCCCTTAATACCAACACATTCTTTTGTACTCTCCCCATTTGAAAGGCATCCTAAATCAATGCGTACTGGTTAATCTGCTTGTTTACAGGGATGAGAACTTCAAATAATTGCACAAATATATTCTCCAACTCAAGAACCCATTCATAGTTTCACCCACTTGTCCCTTATCACAGATGGAAATGGACTGCCCCATTCTAGAGGGGAGGTGTGTTTATCTTCTGGAATAAAGAATCCTGATTTATCTCCCCCTCCTCAATATAACATAAGGTCTTCAACTCAGCCTCTAAGACACCAATCCTGAGTGAGAGTTACTGCATATTTAGACAGTTGTTTCAGGCATGCTTGTCCTCAATCACTCTGGCCCCCATATTTCGCAGATGCAACACAATGTCCCAGCATTGTTCGCAAACTAACTCCTTAAATGCAATTCATTAATTTAATCAGTCACGTGAAATTCATGCTATTCTTAAGCACAATTTTATTGTATCTACTAAATGCTGATACCACTTAAGACTAAATGTTATGTGCTCCAAACACATCCAACCTCCTTCTGAAATGTAACCATTCTGTACTTGTCCAATTTTTGTCAACACATAACTGCTTCAGATATCTATATTATGATTTTAGTGCTTTCTATGTGTAGACCTTCTCTATATCAGTTGCAGTCAAGCAGATTATTTAGAGACTTCTGTACATTAGGAAAAGCAATGGGACACCTCCTTCCTGTACTTCATTAAAGTCCCACACTTAGCAAACTGCTAAGCTTTCCACTCCATACCAGGTGCACATTGTCCAGACTCTCAACTGAACATCTTGGAATTAATCACCAGGTTCAACTAATGATTATAGAACACTCAGCAAAGATTTAACAACTTGTGTACAGGAGCAAAGAGCAACTGATTTGGAAAATAATGGAAAGTATCTCGGTCACAGTTAATACAGAGGTACCTCGACTATCCAACATTCGACTATCCGAATTTCTGATTATCCGACAAGATCGCAAGGTCACAATGCTCGGCTAAACGATGTTACCCGGCATTCGAATATCTGGAATTTGATCAACAAACCAAAATACTCCCTGCCCTTGTCCTTTGGATAATTGAGGTTCCTCTGTACATGTGCTCTTTTCTGACACAATGTTTAACACGGAGGGCCCGCAAATCATTAAGAGGACATGTCGAGGATGAACCGTACTTTAGTTCACCAGCCAACTTCTCACTCTCCATACACTATATCTATTTGTTCGGTAAACGAAGATGTTAACCTCTATTTCAAGTCTTTATCGTTCTGTGAGGAATGTCTGGCTTCAGTCCTAAATTCACTTTGCACCAATTTGAACCCTGACTTGTTTCTCCTGCTGCAGTGTAACATTATAGCACTTGGAACACAAACACTCCAGTGTTAACCCTTGGTGGTGCTGGCATTGTCTTGCTCTCACTGAAACATTGGGGATATCTGAACTAAGAACTATTGGACATAGCCCAACAATACCATCTTCAGTAAATTGTACCCTACATGCTTTAATACTCTATCCAATCATTGATTATACTTAATTCTAACTCAAGTTCATTCAATTGCAAAAACAATTCCTGATGACTCCAGGTGCCAGAGTTTGACACACAAATGTGAGGTCTAATCCTAAGGATGAAGGACATCTTTCAACTCTGTTGATCTCATCCTTCCAGGAAACTGTCCAATTTGTTTCTTAAATAGACCCAGTTTTTGGCACTACTGCTGTTTCCACAAAGGGGAACAAAGGACTATTTTCAGATCTTCAAAGAGAAGAAAAAAGACATACTTGTATTTCTATCGGGCCTTTCATGATCTCAGAACATGACATAGTTTTTCCTGAGCTTGGACCTGTGCTTTCACATCTTGCTGTCTTGGTATCTCGTTCCTTTCTCTATCACCTATGAGGTTATCTCCCACCAAGGACACGTAACTCTCATGAGTAAAGGTGCTCCTTGCATTTTTACCTCTCATCTTTCACACTGTGCCTTTCCTCTTGATATCTTAATCATCATAGACCATTTTCATTCATGATGAAATTTAAGACAAACCAGCCCTCCAGTCAGAGCTAAAACAGCCAAGATCAGAGATGATGGACAAGCAGTCCTGAGGAGGAAATGTTCTCTCACTTTCCACTTATTAGCTTTACTATTAAAATTGGAGCCAGATTTGCAAATTGCCATTCTCCTCTCCAGGTCTGTAACAAAGCAAGAACTTGGTGATGGTCCAAGTTTCCATTTTACCACTCTCAAAATATTTACAAACCAATTCCTCTCCAATTGGTTTCAAACAAGTGAAGTTTAGCTTTCTTTCAGTCTCTGATGTATATTCACCCTCCATTATGGACAGTGTGTTTATTCTGGATTTGAGATAAATACAACTTTTTTTGGCTATTTTTCTTCAATGGGATTTGGGATGGCATCTGCCTGCAAGGCCAGCACGTGTTGGGGTGTCAGGACAACTGTAATGCTGTTAGGAAGATCGTTCAAGGGCTTTGACCCAGCAACAGCAAATATGTTGAAGGGTTTTTGACCCAGTGACAGTGAAAGAATGTGAAGATAATTTGAAGTCAAGATGGTGAGAGGCTTCGAGGGGAATTGTGGGTGGTTGGCCTTCCAGGGAGTAAAGGTCGTGATTTTAGAAGGTGCTGTCAGTTCATCTGAAAGAAGTTACACACTGTGGCAGCAGTGTGTCAGTGGTGCAGGAAGTGAGGCAATGTTGCAGGTGGTCTACTTGGTGCCAATCTAGTGAGTGCTCAGCTCCTGCTCTCATCCAGACAATTTAATTATGCAAAAGTTCTAATCTCAAACGTCTGCATCTTCTCACCTCACACTCACCTCAGGTGACAGCAGGATTGTTGTTCAATGAGATCGAACCTGCAGAGTCTCCCTCTGTTGAAACTATGCATGAGAACAATGCCACATAGCTTTTTAATTTTAAAGAAACTGTGTTAAATTTGTTATGAATATTGCATTTATGTCAAACAAGTATCAATTATGGTGTGGTCCTTTAATTACCAATAGACTCTTAGTCTGCTACACCCTGCTTCAATTTAATATTCCTTTTTTTTTGTATATCAAGCTTTGAATCTGTCAATTTACTTCAAGAAGTTTTAATATTTCCCACTTTAAGTAGTTGCTTCCTACAGTTAGGTGAAAGTGAGGACTGCAGATTCTGGAGATCAGAGTAAAGATAACAGTGGTGCTGGAAAATCACAGCAGGTCAGGCAGCATCTGAGGAGCAGGAAAATCGACGTCAATTGTCCTGCTCCTTGGATGCTGCCTGACCTGCTGTGCTTTTCCAGCACCATTCTCATCTTGACCCCACCTTCCTACAGTTACTCTGCATCATGGCATTTCATCTGTTTATCTAGACAAAGACATAATTACATGGAATGGTCATTTGATGGTGCAGGACTTGAATTTTGCTTTAAAAAAGACACATTCTGTTGAACCTTTTCATCTTGAACACATTAGGAAATTCACAAGAAATAGCAACATAAAAAGATGACATTTATTGCATATGAGAGAAAAATGCCGATTAGTTGGCAAGGACACCCTGATCACATTCTCCACGCCTGTACCAAAGTTAAAGTTAATGCTGCCTTATGTTAAGTGCCAGGTTTTACTTAAGCCTTCAGCTGCAGAAGTGGGTGCTGATTGGTTCTGGCATTGCCCTGAGAAATGAACCAGTAAATGGCTATCAGCTATTGTGCTGAAACAGTCCTGTCTGCATGCGTACGTTCTTACGTCTGCAATGAAAAAGAAACGGGGCCAACAGACACATGCACCACATTGTGAGGCTGAGTAACAGTCCTAAATTGATTATCAGCACAATTCTTCACACACTGAAGATCACCCAGCAAATTGATTCATCACTTTGTAAGCAGAGTTTGATTATTGGAAAAGCCAAAGGGATTTGCTGCTGGATCTGCCAGTCTTTGGGACGTATAGCCTACATTGATGGGCTCAAACCAGCACTAGCGTCTTAAATATTTGGTTAAAAGTCACACAAGACCAGGTTATAGTCCAACAGGCTTATTTGGAAGCACTAGCTGTCAGAGTACTGTTCCTTCATCAGGAGCACCACTCCGAAAGCTAGTTCTTCCAATTCAACCTGTTGGACTATAACCTGGTCTTGTGTGATTTTTAATGTTGTACACCCCAATCCAACACTGGCATCTCCAAATCTTAAATATTTGAGCAACAAGTAATGTTAGCAGTTTAGCACTGCCACACACGGCAGCAAGACAAGTGGCATTTGCTCCCAACGGGATTCTACAGTCAAGCAGAAAAAATGCTCTATCACACAAATGAGAAATTGAGTATGGGAGGTGTAGCAGTTGCTGCCACTGGCTCGGGTCAGGACGGCCATTTTGGATTTGGACATGGGCTTTCATTACTGCTGGCCTTTATAAACGTTCTGCTCATTTCAAGAAAGGCACAGCCGGCTTGCCAAAAGTCATAAATGGAATGTGACACGTGGAGGTTCCTCGGCATGATCTCACAGAAGATACAAGGTGTTGAGTTGAGGCAGATGGGTGCTGCTATACCACATACATCACAATGCTTCAAAGCCACTCAAACAGTCCTACATGACTGCACAAGAACAGAACTGCAGGATTCCGTGAGTCTGCACATATTCACTTTCACTCTCTCTTTAGGACTGTGGTAAAATTTGAGAGTTCATGAGTCTGATGGTTAAAACGCCATTGTGAACTATGGCTCTGCTTTCCCTTTTTCAAAATGTTGGATCCCATATGGCTATCTTAAAGAGGCAAATTCAATCTCTTACCAACATTGCTATTGAGTGGAGCCCACACAATCACTGAGGGCGGAGCTCATGTATTACACTGGGAAAGAAATCTCAATGTCATTTGCAGTGATCTATAGTCTGTAATCAATATAAAGAAAAAAAATCAAAAACACAAAGTGAGCAAGTTCTAGTGATAATGAACTTGCTTTGCCAAGTATTTAAAGAAAGCTGATCTTGCCTCTTCCCTGAAATAACGAAAATATATCTTACTTATCCACTGGATTTTCACAGGAATGTTCAGGGTTAAGATACACCAAGCTTCTTTTCAGCAAAGAATTGTTTTTTAAAAAAATCAAAATTTTGCAATCCTAAAACTCAGAGCAGAGCAGCACACTGGCTCAGCGGTTAGCACTGCTGCCTCACAGCACCAAGGACCTGGGATCGATTCCAGCATCAGGTGACTGTCTGTGTGGAGTTTGCACATTCTCCCTGTGTCTGTGTGGGTTTCCTCCGGGTGCTCAGGTTTCCTCCCACAGTCCGAAGGTGTGCAGATTTGATGGAATGGCCGTGCTAAATTACCCATCGTGCCCAGGGATGTGTAGGTTAGGTGGATTAGCCATGGGAATTGCAGGGGTCTTGGTGGGATGCTCTTCAGAGGGTTGGTGTGGGCTTGATGGACTGAAAAGCCTGATTCCACACTGTAAAAATTCGGCAATAAAGCAGATTTCATGTGGGCTCAACCTGCCTCTGACTGTACCTATTCTTATCAACATTCCTGCAACTACAGACAATTCTGACCGAAGTGATTGGGTTCCCACATCTATGTTACACCAATGACAGACGTCTCATTGAGCAATGTTTACTTACTTCAAAACCTGGCGCTCAGACAAAGTAAGATTTGTCTGAAAAATCACTGCTGCAGCCAAGGAAAGCAATGCTTAATTAGGCATTTAAATAATTTAATTATGCAAATAACAAAGTGAAATAGAAATTCCATCTGAAAATCAAAGACTGAACAGAACAGAAAAAAGGTCATAAAGCAGATATTAGTGTATGCAGAAGTGAACCAAGCCCAAAGAGAAAAATCTTTCAGCCTGTAATGTTTCATTCAACTCAAATTGAAAATAAATTAGATTAGATTACTTACAGTGTGGAAACAGGCCCTTCGGCCCATCAAATCCCCGCCGAAGCGCAACCCATCCATACCCCTAACCTAACACTACGGGCAATTTAGCATAGCCAATTCACCTGACCTGCACATCTTTGAACTGTGGGAGGAAACCCACGCAGACACGGGGAGAATGTGCAAACTCCACACAGTCAGTGACCTGAGGCGGGAATTGAACCCGGGTCTCTGGCACTGTGAGGCAGCAGTGCTAACCACTGTGCCAGCATTTATTGCACATAACTAATGGCCCTGCAGGAAGTGATGATGAGCTGCCTTCCATAGCCACTTTTGACCTTGGGACTTGGGTGTACCACCACCACCACCCACCTCCAGGTGCTGTTAGGAATGAAGTTCTAGTATTTTGCCTCAGCAGCAGTGAACGAATAGGGGTGAAGCTCTATCAGTGGTTTGAAGGGGACCTTGCAACCAGAGGTGCTCCCCATGAAACTATTGTCTGGGTCAGGCCATGGAAGCAGGAGCATTCGAGCAATTTACAGGTTAATTAAGCTTTTAAAATAAGCAACTTTAACTACGTCTAGTCTATTATTGAATTGGTCAGATGTTTTCTGCAATATTAGTTGAGAGCACCATGTTTACTGTCATATCCTAAGTGGGCATCTCCCATCAAGGCTTGAGCTCAAATTACTGTGAGAAACACACTTAATTAACAGTCTCTAATGCACCAGCAAACCAATCACAGGAAAGCTGCCCACTCACGGACTCTGTTAAAAGGTATAGCTGGGAAGTAACTAGAATTAACTTGGGGCAACAATCAAGTCTTATTACTCAGGACCACAAAAGGATCAAGATATCAAATCTAAAAACGGACAAATGATACTGTAATGTTGGAGGTGATAAGATCTGGCTTAAGATGCTGAGAGCATGGTATAGGACCTTGTGATCAACTAACTGCTAGGATCATGGAATAGGGCACTGGGACCACTGAGTAGGGTGCTCCTGGGAATCAGTTTCTATATATACATTTTGCAATCTGCTCCAGTATGAGTTCCTTTCAATGCAGTGATCAAAACTGCTACCTTTTGCAGTTCTGTCTTGCCTATTATTTCAGCACTCCTTCAGAAAGCCACTGAAGATATTCCTACCTCTGACAATCAGGTCTGCGGATGCGGACGCACTGTCGACGGTGGTCTTAGCAGTACAGGTGTATTTCCCAGTGTGCCTTAGCTGCGCGTTTTTAAAGAACAATTCTCCACTGTTTCTATTCTGTGGGGAGAAAAGAAACAAGCAAACAAAATGCTTTAGACCCTCTGGACATATGGTCTGCCATTCTCCTGGTAGAATTTATTGTGGAATCTGTTTATTATCATGTGCACCACAGTATGTAATAGACGCTGACAGACGAAGTGTAAGAGTGGTTGAAATTAGCATTTTAAGGAGCAACCTGGTAAGTGTCTTCAAGGCAAATTGGAATGTGCTCAAGCTGAAGCCCGTAGTGGTAATACAATAGGTAATTCTTCTGAAAACATTCACGTGTGTCAACTTGGTTTTTCATGAAGTACAATTTAAAACAAGAGATAGGAAGCACAGATTAATGCAACAAAACATACTGCAAAACACTAAATACATTCACACACAGTGTTAATTATTGCCTCACTCACATTAGGTATGTGCGACAGAAAGGCATGCATTTCAGTACTCTGTCACATCACAATAACCAACACCATTTACATTTACTTTCAGATGTGTGAAGCACTAACAAGCTTGTGGTTGTATCCTGGTAGATTACCAATCAACGTGACTTTGTATGGCATTACCTCCTTCAAACAGTGGAAGGAGGCATTTATAAATCAATTCCATAGCAATTCACTTGAGAAAAACTGTGGCATCTGATACCTGCCAATTCATTGCAAATGTGCCTGGTTTCTGTGGGGTTGGTCAGACTGCTGTCCTAGAAGTGCATACCAATGAACTGGAGTGCCTTTTTCATTCAAACACATTCGTGATCCTGTGTTGATGAGTTGACATCAATGGGCTGCCCTGAACATTGTTTTTTTTGGGTGGGCTTTGGGGAAAAGATTGGCTGGGTCCCAAGTCAATATTTCAGCTCTCCTCTTAAGACGTGAATCCAGGGTGAATGCCTCAAAGTTCTTAATGGTTTTAGTGTGCTCTTATTAACAATCGTTCCCAATAACAGTCTCACTGTCATATAATCACTCATGCTCACTCTTAAGAATTGTGCATTCATACAGTATTATGCTGTGGGGAATTTGGGGGTGGAATTGAGGGCAATGTTTGTTGACATTCAACTCATAGAAAAAAGTCAGTTTAAGAATGTTTTTTTTAAAAGAACCAACCACACTCTTAGTGGAGAACTGTAAAGGAAATGATTGGATCATATGCTGAGACAAAGGACCAATTGATTCCCAGAGACATCAAGCAAATGCAAAGAAACGAATAAAAAAAAAGTATGACAATCTTTCCTTTTCAGATTTACGACTGACTTATAGGCACTTATGATGTTTAAAAAGAACGTTACTCAGCATTATTGCAACGGCCCCAAAACATTGCACAGCATTTTGCTTTTTATGGTCTATTCGTGTAGAAATCTAGCAAGGTCAGAAATAATTGGAGCTGCAGAGGGGTTGGAGGGTGGGGTTTGAGATTTTAACTCACTTGGTAGCTCTGCTTTGGTGACAAGGATCTTCTGTTCCCAAAATCATGAGAACATGAACAACACATGATCTATCAGCAACATTTTAAATTATTTCCATTAGAACTTAATTAATTCTTAATTCTTATTTTGAATTGAGTTGCTGGGAAAGATAAACAAGCTGTTAAAGACTTTCGTGTTGTACCCATTTGAACAGATTTGCAAGAACAACAAATCTCATAGAGAACAACAGTTTCTATTACATGTGAAGAGAGTACTCTTGGTTGGTAAGTGAACTCTGATTGGTCAAGGTGTTGCTATGTTGAACGCAACAGGGAACAGTTTGCTCAATACTTGAAGTAGACAGCAATTATTGATCGATAATCAACATGTCATTCCAACCGCCAGTGATAATTCCCCAACATTTCAACAGTGAATGGAAATTGTTTTACATTTCAACGGCTGGCCTGAATTGGAGATTGAATTCCCTAGTGTTCAAGGGCTGGTGGATTTCTGTGAAATTGTATGACTGCAACTTCTTAATTAATAACTCCTTAATAATAATAATACACTGGCTGATGTGAACCGTCAAGTCTTAAAAGTGTGGAAAGCGAGTGAAAAGGAAGGCTAGCTCAGGAATGAGTTAGAATGAGCTAATTCCTGAACTCTGTCACACTGGCACTGACCTCAAAGTGGCAACAATTTGCCAACTTCAAGCATACCTGAGATTACTAATTAAAAATGATCACCTCAGCAGATCACATTTCGTTGCAGATATTAAAGCCTGACACATCTATCTTTTGTTTCAGATAATTCAAGAGGATCAGATTAACTAGGAAAGAAAGAAAATAATATTTCAGGTAAAAATATCAACTTGGGCAAAATCTCACTTTCAATTCAGAAAAAGCAAGATAAGCCATGAGAACTGACAAAAACATCGCTGAACAAAGAGACCTTGGAGTGCAGGTTCATAGCTCCTTGAAAGTGGAGTCGCAGGTAGATAGGATAGTGAAGGAGTGCAGCAGGTCAGGCAGCATCCAAGGAGCAGGAGAATCAACGTTTCGGGCATGAGCCCTTCTTCAGGATTCCTGAGGAAGGGCTCATGCCCGAAACGTCGATTCTCCTGTTCCTTGGATGCTGCCTGACCTGCTGCGCTTTTCCAGCAACACATTTTCAGCTCTGATCTCCAGCATCTGCAGTCCTCACTTTCTCCGAGAGGATAGTGAAGGAGGTGCTTTCCTTTATTGGTCAGAGCATTGAGTACAGGAGTTGGGAGGTCATGTTGCAGCTGTACAGCACATTTGTTAGGCCACTTTTGGAATATTGCATTCAATTCAACTCTGCCACGGGAAGGATGTTGTGAAACTTGGAAGGGTTCAGAAGAAGTTTATAAGAATGTTGCGAGGGTTGGAGGGTTTGCATTATAGGATGAGGCTGAATAGGCTGGGGCTGTTTTCCCTGGAGCATCAGAGGCCAATGGGTGATCTTCCAGAGATTTATAAAATCCTAAAGGTCATGGTTAGGTAAGGTCTTTTTCCTGGGATGGCGGAGTCCAAAATTAAAGGGCATAGGTTTAAAGTGAGGGGAAAGATTTAAAGGAGACTGAAGGGGTAATATTTTCACACAGAGGGTGGTGAGTGTATGGAACGAGCTGCCAGAGGAAGTGGTGGAGGCTGGTACAATTACAACGTTCAAAAGGCATCTGGATGGGTATATGAATAGGAAGGATTTAGAGGGATATGGGCCAAATGCTGGCAGATAGGCCTAGATTAATTTAGAATATCTGGTCAGCATGGACAAGTTGGATTGAAGGTTCCATTTCTGTGCTGGATACCTCTATGATGTAAGACCACAAAAGGCAAGACTGCAACCATCATCAGCCAATAGTGCTGAGTGGGTGACCAATCTTTGCCCCATGATGCTGTCCTCAGCCTCTCAGATGCTGCTCTTCAGCCAATTCGATTCACTCCATGTGATAGTAAGAAACAGCTGTAGGAGCTGGAACCTGCCAGGGCTGTGGACCTTGACAGTATTGCTGACAGTATTGTTCAAGGTCTGTTTCAAAGCTGTACAGCTCTATGACTCTACCTCCAACATTAATTCGATATTTTCATTCAGGCAAGTTGGAGAAGGACCTTCCTGGTAGGAGGAACCTGTGTATGTAGTCCTTCAGCAAAAAGTGCATTCAGCTGAGGAGGCAGGCAATACTTCAAATTCAGGTGATGGTACTGAAAATGAAAAAAGTGGTTGGAATGCACATGTCAGCAATTTGCCAGATTTCATAGAGATGTACAGCATGGAAACAGACCCTTCGGTCCAACCCGTCCATGCCGACCAGATATCCCAACCCAATCTAGTCCCACCTGCCAGCACCTGGCCCATATCCCTCCAAATGCCTCTTAAATATTGCAATTGTACCAGCCTCTGCCACTTCCTCTGGCAGCTCATTCCATACACGTACCACCCTCTGCGTGAAAATGTTGCCCCGTAGGTCTCTTTTATATCTTTCCGCTCTCACCCTAAACCTATACCCTCTAGTTCTGGACTCCCCCACCTCAGGGAAAAGACTTTTGTCTATTTATCCTATCCATGCCCCTCATAATTTTGTAAACCTCTTTAAGGTCACCCCTCAGCCTCCGACACTCCAGGGAAAACAGCCCCAGCCTGATAAGCCTCTACCTTTGGCTCAAAACCTCCAACCCTGACAACTTCCTTGTAAATCTTTTCTGAACATTTCAAGTTTCACAACATCTTTCTGATAGGAAGGAGACCAGAATTGCACGCAATATTCCAACAGTGGCCTAACCAATGTCCTGTACAGCCACAACATGACCTCCCAACTCCTGTACTCAATATTCTGACCAATAAAGGAAAGCATACCAAACGCCTTTTTCAATAATCCTATCTACCTGCAACTCCACTTTCAAGGAGCTATGAACCTGCACTCCAAGGTTTCTTTGTTCAGCAACACTCCCTCGGACCTTACCACTAAGTGTATAAGTCCTGCTAAGATTTGCTTTCCCAAAATGCAGCACCTCGCATTTATCTGAATTAAACTCCATCTGCCACTTCTCTGCCCATTGGCCCATCTGGTCCAGATCCTGTTGTAATCTGAGGTAACCCTCTTCGCTGTCCACTACACCTCCAATTTTGGTGTCATCTGCAAACTTACTAACTGTACCTCTTCTGCTCGCATCCAAATCATTTACGCAAATGACAAAAAATAGAGGACCCAGCACCGACCCTTGTGGCATTCCACTGCTCACAGGCCTCCAGTCTGAAAAACAACCCTCCACCACCACCCTCTGTCTTCTACTTTTGAGCTAGTTCTGTATCCAAAAGCTAGTTCTGCCTGTATTCTGTGAGATCTAACCTTGCTAATCAGTCTCCCATGGGGAACCTTGTCAAATGCCTTACTGAAGTCCATACAGATCACATCGACTGCTCTGCCCTCATCAATCCTCTTTGTTACTTCTTCAAAAAACTCAATCCAAGTTTGTGAGACATTATTTCCCACACACAAAGCCATGTTGACTATCCCTAATCAGTCCTTGCCTTTCCAAATACATGTACATCCTGTCCCTCAGGATTCCCTCCAACAACTTGCCCACCACCGAGGTCAGGCTCACTGGTCTATAGTTCCCTGGCTTGTCTTTACCACCCTTCTTAAACAGTGGCACCACGTTAGCCAACCTCCAGTCTTCTGGCACCTCACCTGTGACTATCGATGAATCAAATATCTCAGCAACAGGCCCAGCAATCACTTCTCTGGCTTCCCACAGAGTTCTCATGTGGCAGCATTCCATCGGAGATCGGAACTGGACTTCAAAATAGCCCTTGATGAAGAATGAAGTCTCTTCTTGAATATACAAGGTAAAGTCAGCACAGTCTTACCAGACTGTAGAGCTGCTCTCTCGTTACACATAGAAAGAGAAAGAGAGAGAGAGAGAGAGAGAGAGAGAGAGAGAGAGAGAGAGAGAGAGAGAGAGAGAGAGAGGACTAGTAGTGATTTAACCTGAAGGTCACCATGCCTCAGGAGGGGGGAAAGAGGTTGAGAAGGAAAGAGCTATATGGTAACCTCAGCCGCTGCAGGAACTGTACCCACAGTTGTTGGCATCAGTACACTGCAATTACGCAGGCCTGCCAACTACAAGCCAAGGGATTACAAAATGTTAAGTGCCCATAAATTACATTATGTGTGTTAAACTACATTGGCCAAATTGCAGATCTGTAAAGAGTATTTCCAAGCAATGAGCTGTGCATCTCTGGTTGACTCCCACATGCTTGGGAAAAGCTAATCTCAAAAACTGTTCCATTACTACGAAACACAGTCACCAATCTGATGCTCCTCACAAGATAAAGGAGCTGGCTGCCAGAATCTGAACAGACCACATTGCAACTTTGGTGTCAGTTTACAATACCCTGAAGAGACAGTCACCTCGGTCATTAAGTTCCTTCCTATTTCACAGGATGCCTGGTACAAAACCTTATTCAGGCAACACCTCAGGAAAAAAATTACACAAGTTGGCAAGTCATAACCAGCGACAATTAAATACAAGAAATGCTGGCTCTGAACAGAGTTTGTGAACTGTAATGTGAAACAAATGCTTCAAGACACTTAACAACATCTTTAGCCCTTAAGTCAGTAAACTTACTTTTCCCATTCTACACTGTAAACATGTCTGAACGCCAACCTGTGTCAGCCATCAGAGCACACACTGTTCCTTGAGTTTTATATAGAAGTGTGGCAGAGTTGAATATCTTTCATGATTAGAAGGAAAGAAAAAACTGAATGAGCTTCATCTTCAGAGAGTGATTGATCTTGTTTATGTTTGGAAAACTACAGTTGAGTATGGCATTGGAAGGCCCAGAATATCAGCCTGCAGTTCAGGGATCACAGAGTGGCAGATGTGATGGTGATGACAGCGATTTTAATTCAAAATCCTCCTCTCAGACCAGCAGCACGATACTGCCAGCTCATTGAGCATTGGGTGTGTGTCTGGGTGCTGTTTCAGTATGGCACCTGGATTGTCAACAACTCGGAGCTAACAGTGGAGTCAGCTGCCCCCCTCCACGCTTCAGCACGCAACTGTCCCTGACCCTCAAATGGTCATGGCATTCAGTTAGTCATGACTGTGCCTAACTAGCTGTCTCCGAGCAGCAGTCCCACTCACTTCCTGTTGCGCTGTCGGCACCCTTGACACTGCACCATCTTACATTTTGAGGAAAATCAGTATCACTATAAAACAAGGAGCTTAATTGAGCAGCTCCAGCAGAACAATATTTAACTTCCTCTATCACCTATACTATGCATCATTGACACAGATAGGTTCTCAGGGTCAATCAAATCTGGTTAAAATACTGCATTAAAACACGTATGCCGGAAATATAAAGCAGCACGGTGCTCAGTCTCAGCGCTCTGTCATCAGAGGTCTGGACTGCCCACTACAGTCTTCGATCTCCGTCACTCAGTTTGAGCTTCAGCAGATAGGAGTGTCACGTTTGCACGCTCACACATCCTGAAAATGCAACAAAAAGGCCAGAGGCCCTGCAGGAATGCATAACCTTTGACCTTCTCCCCACTCCCACCTGGTAACTTTATCTTGAAAGTCACACTGCCATTTATCAGGGCAGAAGTGTCAATATAAGCCTATTGAAATGAGCAGCCATAAGGTACAATCCATCCACATTTCAAAGACTGATTTAGGGAAGAGATTCTCTTTCATCGCATGAAAAGACACCAACCTTCTCGGCAAGACCAGCGGCTGTTAAGCTGCATGAAATAGTGGCAGAAATGAAGTCGATGTTCTTTCGGGATTCCTCTGCCAATGCATTATTCCAAGCACTTCCCACTCTCGGTGTTAAAAAAACAAGTGGGCGGCACAGTGGTTAGCACTGCTGCCTCACAGCGCCAGAGACCCGGGTTCAATTCCCGCCTCAGGCGACTGACTGTGTGGAGTTTGCACGTTCTCCCCGTGTCTGCGGGGGTTTCCTCCGGGTGCTCCGGGTGCTCCGGTTTCCTCCCACAGTCCAAAGATGTGCAGGTCAGGTGAATTGGCCACGCTAAATTGCCTGTAGTGTAAGGTAAGGGGTAAATGTAGGGGTATGGGTGGGTTGCGCTCCGGCGGGGCGGTGTGGACTTGTTAGGCCGAAGGGCCTGTTTCCACACTGTAAGTAATCTAATCTAAAAAAAAGTAATCTAATCTAAAAAAAATGGCATCGGATTGTGCACTGTAAACTGTGAAGGTTCACTGGGGATTACAGCCTTGCTTCATATCAACCATACTGCTCATGCTGAAATCCTTTAACTGGAGTGATGATAGGGACAGCAGTGTGTGATTGTACTATATTACCTGTTCTCTAATGAAGGTACCGATCCTCTCTGGGTTATGAGGGAAAACCAGCAGCGCATTGGCACCTTGACGAAGAATTCATTTTCCGTAAGTGTGTGAGCAACCCCCTCGGAACAAGGGCGACATAGCTCAGGGAATGAACCTTAACCATGGAGAAGCTTTTGTATTGCAGGTGCCACATCATTCCGACTACAATCTCTCATTCTCACCCCACTTTGTCACAAATCACTTGGCAAAATGCACTGGCACACGAGCCCAGAGTGGTCACTAATGTTAAAGATATAATCAAATTACTCAACGCTCCCAATTTACCTGTCTGGTGAACAGAAGACACTGACCATTTTTTTGTATTTACATGGGCGACTATTTATTACAAATACATTCACGCTAGGTAAACAAAAGTATGAATGATCACCACATTACACCATTATCTAAAACTCCAAATCCCTTCTTAAAACCCGTCATGCATAGATTGACAGAGTTAAACAAATAAACATGGATGGTGTGGATGGAGGCAAAAATATTGGGGAAACGCAGTTCAATAGCTCCAACCCTCAGGACTCGATGAAGTGTCTCTTTTGCTTCTTCCAAGACCTTCTGACCTCTGAGCTTTGCATCCAAGTCTTTTCAGTTCCTTGCTGAAGACACGGGGTGGAAGGGGCAGTTGAAACGTCAATTGTTCAGTTTCTCAGTCACTGGTTAGATGCAATCTCATAAATGGGGGACAAACATCGCCAGCTGGCCTCCAGACTTTAGTAACTTCAGTGAAAAGGAAGGAGAGATGTTGTCGCTGGCAGGCAAGAGACCTCTGCTCCTGAATTCTTCATTCACAAGCTGCCCACCTGCCCAGAAGAGCTGTTGTCATACTGAGGACTCCTGGCTCATACGACTGATCCTCAGTGAAAACTCAGATCAACAGTCTGTCTATGGAAGAGGCTTGCTCAGCACAAGGTGCTGTTAGGTCTCCTTCCGTAGTCCATGGTTTACAATAGTATCCATCCAATTCTGGTGCCCAATCCAAAGTAAAGGAAAATAAAACGGCTTGGTCTTTACAGTGTACCGAAGATTACTGGAAGGATTTACAGATTGAAAATCAATCTGTCAGATCACATTCTGATAAAACCGAAATGGGACTTGAAACTGGAGCTTCTTGCCTAGAGATACGGGTGCTACCACTCACTCCACCACAAAGCCCCCTCATTTTTCACAGGGAAGCCTAAACGACAAGTATTGTTTTGTGTATGACATCGCAGCAGAGAAGCAGAGGGATCTTGGGGTTACTGGTTCACAGATACCTGAAGGTGGCAGGACAGGTTAATAGGGTAGTTAAGAAGGCAAATGAGTTACTTGCCTTTATCAGTCATGATACAGATTACAACAGGAGATAGATGGTGTTAAAATTGTACCTCAGTCACCATCAGTTGAAACACTCTTCACTTCCCATAACTGTTTTGTGACTGTTGCTTTTACAGATGTTCATTTTGATTAACCATTGCCCAAAATAACCCCGACCATCACACAAACCAACCTTCCATCCACGGACTCCATCTGTACTTCCCACTGCCTTGGGAAAGCAGCCAACATAATCCAAGACCCCTTCCACTCTGGTTACACTCTCTGTTCCACCTTCTACCACCAGGCAGAAGATACAAAAGTTTGAAAGCATTTACCAACAGGTTCAAGAACAGCTTCTTCCTCGCTGTTATCAGACTTTTGAACGGAACGCTCTTATTAAAGTCGAACTTTCTCTGCACCTTCTCTGTAGCTGTAACACTATAATCTGCATTCTGTTCTATTACCCTGGTGTACTTGTATAAGCTAAGATTTGCTTGCATAGCAAACTAAACAATACTTTTCACTGTATCAATGCACATTTGACAATAATAAATCAAAAATGAAAAAGTATCAAGCCTGACCAAATCATGTAAATAGGAAGTTCCTTGTACCATCCTCTACAACAGTCCTTAATGTGGAGTTACACACCGAGTATAACATGGCATGCAATTGTAATGTCTTTTGGGAAAATATGAATGTTCAAGTGGCCAAATAACACAGAAGGTTGAATAACATTCTAATGCCTTGAGGTGAGACGAATCACACAAGTTTGGGTTCACGAGGGTGATAAGATCTCCCAAACTCAGAAAAGCAAGTTGTATTTACTCAGCTCCTTGAACATGGCATAACATCCCAAGGTAATTACCAGACTATCACCAGACAGAATACGACAACAAACCATCATCCAAGAGTGAGGCTTAAGGAATGCCTCGAGTGAAAAGACAAGTGAAGAGGTTCAGGTAGAGAACTCCAGAGTTTCGTACCGAGACAGCTGCCAATGGAAGTGGGAATTGCACCAGCACACAGAGCTTAAGGAACGCACCGTCTTTCAGAGAGCTGCAGCACTCTGTCGAACAGCACCTCCATTTTCCACACAACCCATCACTGCAGCCTGGTTGAATTTGAGCTGTACAAAGCTTGACAGTGAATCCACACCCACTTGGAGTGTGGAACCAAGCCAACCAGCTGATGGCATATATAGCAATCTTATTTTCACTCTTATAATCTGTGGTGAATTCAATCTCATGTTTGAGAGGTGAAGGAGCAGACACCTAACCCACTTCACCACATCATTATATTTTGCAGGGAGGAAATTAAAGACTTATTAAGCTGTCAAGCTTCTTAATCAAGGCTAAAGTAAAGACTAAATATTGTTATTTTACACGAGTTTCACCATGTATACCTATTCTACTTCCTTTTAACTATATTTATATTATAAAAACAAGATGTTTTCTGCTAAACTGCAAGTTCCCCTTTCCCCAGTGGTTGACAGATATTGACAATTTGTCTACACTTGACTGCTGTTGTTCCTACACTTGCTCACAAGTAACAAAAACAATTGTTTTCTTCTTAGAAAAGGAAATGAGAAACAATCCACAGACAGAGCTATACATTGATGGCTCATAATTCTTACATATAAGCTAGATTGCCACATACAGAACTATGATGAATGAAAATTCCACTGTATCATGAAGGGGAAGAACTAATCATTCATATTATGGTATTAGAGAGTCAACACACACCAATAATGCATCACTGTCCAGGCTTCCTGTCAGTTAGCGCTGCCCCTTTCAACCTGAAACATATCATGGATTATACCTTACCTCTCGGGAAGACGTAAAAGATCCCATGATTGTAACTATCTGAAGATATCATCAGGACGTGAAGTTGCAATGGATTCGAATCATCATTCCTTCATTGCCTCTGGGTTGCAATCTGAGATACCCTGCCTAATAGCATTGGTGACAAAGGTTTCACCATGCATGGACTGTACAGATTAAGAGATCAGTTCGTCACTATCTTCACAGGAGGTGGGACAATACAAATTAGCAATATCCGCATGCTGGGAATGAACAAATCAAACAAAATTTTAAGTTCTTCCTTGGTTCAATGAAAGTAAAATCTTGTAAGGTCCACACAGAGGGCATGAGTTGGAAAGTTCAGCCTCATAATGATGGTGGCATCTCCTCTGACCTATTTCTCCTTTGAACAGTTTCTCTGGTGCAGGATCTACAGATTTCCAACACAGAGCATCTAACAAAGTCTGAGCATTCGGCAATATTTCGCGAAATATGTGGGTACAGCGCCATCTGCTGATTACTGGTCGCACTGACTGACTGTACAAATAGTCAGGCTGGAAATCAGGCATTCCAAGCTGGGGAGTAACTAGACTGGAACGGCAACTGTGAAACTGACCTTCCAAGATAACAAAGGCAGAGTAAGGTTTTACCTTATTTTAACTTCAGTTTTTTAAAAAATAAAAAATAAAGAACCTGCGCTGCGCAGCTCCTTTCTTCTGCTAGTGTTTTGCTGTCACTTGAAGTACTTTTCATTTAAAAAGCCATAGTGCCAAATTTCCAGTGAGGTGGCATTGAACTCAGGTACATTTCCCAGGTTGTGTTCTGTGTGAAAGGTGAAGTGTAAACTGGAGGCTGGCCAGAAAGTAACTGGTGTCTTTTGAATCATTCTCAAGTAAGGCTAAACGACAGCAGAATCAATCAGGAGAAAACAACAGAGAGAGGTCACAAAGCTCAGCGAATTGAATTCTTATAAGCACCAACTCAAACAATTAGAGCGCTAATGCTCATTGTTGATAAATCCATTGAAATCAATAGAAATCTGGGAACTTGCACCTCACAAATCACGGTTTGAATGCGTGCATGCACATTCACATGTGCAGAGGAACCTCGATTATCCGAATATCAATTATCCAAATAACAGATTATCCGAAGAAGATTTCAAGGTCCCACAAAAATGTTACATCAAAGAGGTGAGTGTATTCGATTTAACTGTACTGAAGATGATGTGAAAACGCTAGCAAAAACAAAGAAATACAAGCATCTCAATCATCAGAGACTGGATTCTTTCAGGTAAGGGTTAGTTACACAGCCCTTCGTAAAAGTAAGCGTTTTATAGTATTCTTGACACTTTCACTTAAAAAAAGGCCGAGAACGTAAATGCATTCACGATATGGAGCTTCTGTCTTCCTATCGCGAGACTGAGTTCCCGGAAACTGATACTGTAAACGGTCTTGCGATCGTAGAAGCTGTTCAGGACCTTGTTTAATGCTGGGATTTCATGGTAAGCTCTTCTCATTTTAACCTGTAATTTGTGGACTGCAAAAGATTCGTTTGTTTAAATGGTAGACTCATTAAAATTATAGATTTAAACATATTCGCTGATCAAGCACAGCGTTAGATCAGTATGGCTTCCCTTGTTTAAGCTAAAATCAATTATCCAAATAATCAGTTATCCGAACGAACTAGTGCCAGCCCATCTCGTTCAGATAATCGAGGTTCCTCTGTACATGCTTATGTGTATGTGTGAGCTTGTGCCCAATGTAGCTCAGTTTGGCCTCATCTCCAAGCAGCCAACAGTCAAAATAAAGATATTACATAGTGTTCATGACTAAGCTAAAATAAACCGACATCTTACACATCAAACTGCCAGGAAGCATAAAGGAAGCAGAATGACTTACTATTGGAGGCATGGACAAACCAAACCTGGGGCAGTGCTGACATTTCCTGGAAGAATGTCAGTATCTGCAGGACATACCACTTGTTGCAACGCTGGTCTGGTCGGCTCTCTTTGCTTTCAGGAGTTAGAAGACATTGCTGTTACTGAGTGGGATTTTCAAATGTTGGCAGGAGCGAGGTTGGGCAGGGACATATCCTGCGTGAACTGTCAGTATTCCAGTGCCTTTGGAACACGCAGCAACGTTCGATTACAAACACAGGAGTTGTTGGAAAAGCTAAGTAGATCTGGCACCACCTGTGAAGAGAAGTCAAAGTTAACGTTACCGGTCCGTTAACCCATCCTCAGAACGGACCCGAAATGTTAACTCTGACTTCTCTTCACAGATGGTGCCAGACCTGCTGAGCTTTTCCAACAACTCCTTTTCCAACAGCCTCCACAGTTTTCATTGAGCAATGTCCAATTGCTGGATTGAGGAGAGGGAGAGAATAGAGGAGAACCAGCAACCGGCAATCCCCAACCAACTTGTGGAGATCTAACCTTGCTAATCAGTCTCCCATGTGGACCCTTGTCGAAACCTTACTGAAGTCCATATAGATCACATCTACTGCTCTGCCCTCATCAATCTTCTTTGTTACTTCTTCAAAAAACTCAGTCAAGTTTGTGAGACATGAATTCCCACGCACAAAGCCATGTTGACTATCCCAAATCAGTCCTTGCCTTTCCAAATACATGTAGATCTTGTCCCTCAGGATTCCCTCCAACAACTTGCCCACCACCGATGTCAGGCTCACCAGTCTATAGTTCCCTGGCTTGTCCTTACCACCCTTCTTAAACAGTGGCACCACAATAGCCAACCTCCAGTCTTCCGGCACCTCACCTGTGACTATCGATGATACAAATATCTCAGCAAGAGGCCCAGCAATCACTTCTCTAGCTTCCCACAGATTTCTAAGATACACTTGATCAGGTCCTGGGGATCTATCCACTTTTATGCATTTCAAGACATCCAGCACTTCCTCCTCTGTAATCTGGACATTTTGCAAGATGTCACCATCTATTTCCCTACATTCTATACCTTCCATATCCTTTTCCACAGTAAACACTGATGCAAAATACTCAGTTAGTATCTGCCTCATCTCCTGCGGCTCCACACAAAGGCCGCCTTGCTGATCTTTGAGTGGCCCTATTCTCTCCCTAGTTATCCTTTTTTCCTTAATGTATTTGTAGAAATGTTTGGATCCTCCTTAATTCTATTTGCCAAAGCTATCTCATGTCCCCTTTTTGCTCTCCTGATTTCTCTCAACTATAGTCTATTGCCTTTATACTCTTCTAAGGATTCGCTCGATCTATCCTGTCTATACCTGACATATGCTTCCTTCTTTTTCTTAACCAAACCTTCAATTTCTTTAGTCGTCCAGCATTCCCTATACCTACCAGCCTTTCCTTTCTCCCTGACAGGAATATACTTTCGTTAGACTCTCATTATCTCATTTCTGAAGGCTTCCTCTTCCAGCCGCCCCTTTACCTGCAAACATCTGTTCCCAATCAACTTTCGAAAATTCTTGCCTAATACCATCAACATTGGCCTTTCTCCAATTTAGAAATTCAACTTTTAGATCTGGTTTATTCTTTTCCATCACCATTTTAAATCTAATAGAATTATGGTCACTGGCCCCAAAGTGCTCCCCCACTGACACCTTAGTCACCTGTCCTGCCTTATTTCCCAAGAGTAGGTCAAGTTTTGCACCTTCTCTAGTAGGTACATCCACATACTGAATCAGGCAATTTTCTTGTACACACTTAACAAATTCCTCTCCATCTAAACCCTTAACACTATGGCAGTCCCAGTCTATGTTTTGAAAGTTAAAATCCCCTACCATAACCACCCTATTATTCTTACAGATAACTGAGATCTCCTTACAAATTTGTTTCTCAATTTCCCTCTGACTATTGGGGGGGTCTATAATACAATCCCAATAAGGTGATCATCCCTTTCTTATTTCTCAGTTCCACCCAAGTAACATCCCTGGATATATTTCCGGGAATATCTTCCCTCAGTATAGCTGTAATATTATCCCTTATCAAAAATGCCACTCCCCCTCCTCTCTTGCCTCCCTTTCTATCCTTCCTGTAGCATTTGTATTCTGGAACATTACCCTGCCAGTCCTGCCCATCCCTGAGCCATGTTTCTGCAATTGCTATGATATCCCAGTCCCATGTTCCTAACCATGCCCTGAGTTCATCTGCCTTCCCTGTTAAGCCCCTTGCACTGAAATAAATGCAGTTTAATTTATCAGTCTTGCCTTGTTCTCTGCTTTGTCCCTGCCTGCCCTGACTGTTTGACTCGCTTCTGTTCTCAGCTGTACCCATCTCAGATGATCTCTTCCCTCACTATCTCCCTGGGTCCCCCCCACCCCCACCTTACTCGTTTAAATCCTCCCAGCAGCTCTAGCAAATCTCCCTGCCAGTATATTAGTCCCCTTCCAATTTAGGTGATATCCGTCCTTCTTGTACAGGTAACTTCTACCCCAAAAGAGATTCCAATGATCCAAAAATGTGAATCCTTCTCCCATACACCAGCTCCTCAGCCATTCATTCATCTGCCCTATCTTCCTATTCCTGCTCTCACTAGCTCGTAGCACTGGGAGTAATCCAGATATTACTACTCTCAAGGACCTCCTTTTTAAATTCCTGCGAAACTCTCTGTATTCTCCCTTCAGAATCTCAACCTTTTCCCTTCCTATGTTGCTGGTTCCAATGTGGACAATAACCTCCTGCTGGTCCCTCTCCCCCTTGAGAACATTCAGCACCCTCTCTGAGACATCCTTGATCCTGGCACCAGGGAGGCAACGCACCATTCTGATTTTTCGCTGCTGGCCACAGAAATGTCTGTCTGTACCTCGGACTAGAGAGTCCCCTAACACAATCGATCGCTTGGAACCCGACGTACCCCTCATTACATTAAAGCCAGTCTCAATACCAGAAACTTGGCTGTTTGTGCTACGTTCCCCTGAGTGTCCATCACCCCCTACATTTTCCAAAACAGCATACTGGTTTGAAATGGGGATAGCCACGGACGATTCCTGTAGTACCTGCCTACTTCTCTTACCTTGCCTGGAGTTAACCCATCTATGTGACTGTATCTGAGACTTTCCCCATCCATCACATCCCCTTGCTCTTGTAAATTCCTCATTGCCTCTAACTGTCTCTCCAATCGATCCATTTGATCTGATAGGAATCACAACCAACTGCATTTATTGCAGATATAATTCTCAGCAACCCATAAACTCTCACTCTACTAAGGGCCATTTTTGCTTCTTTCAATCCACAGACCCAGAAAATAGCACTGCCTTATTCCTCTACAAAACACTGCTCCAGGTTAAATTAATACTTATGGCCTATACTTTAAGTTTAATCAAGAGACATAGCTCAATAAAACATATAATGAAGAAAGAACCCAGTACTATTCTCCCAAACATGTTCCTCCAAGATCAGTTGTGAATCTCACTGTTTGTTAATTTTCCCAGATGCACTCCGATGTCCAACGACACAGGAATTCAAACGGCAAAGGCAGTAACTGCTAACTCTGTCTTCTTTCTCTCTCTCTCTTTCTCTCTCTCCTGCACTGACCTCACCATGTGCTTCCCTTGTCTCTTCTTCCTTTTAAAAGTCCTGTTGTTTTGACTTTTTTTCTCTCCCCAAGTTCCAAAACAATGCAACAGCAAATAAAATAGTACTTGCTGCTCCTGGAATTCAAGGAAACCTCCAACACCTAAAATACCTCAAAAAAGCAACTGTTACAGAAATGTTTCCCGTCCTCCATCTTGGATTACTCAAAATCCTTCCCTAAGTTTACGTTCAGTCTCCCCGATGTAGAGAAGACCACACCAGGAGCACCTGATGCAGTAAACTAGGTTAGGAGAGAAGCAGGTGAATCTCTGTCTCACCTGGAAGGATTGTTTGGGGTCCTGTATGCAGGTCGGGGTTGGTGGATCGGCAGGTTTTGCATCATTTCCGATTGCAGGGGAAGGGACCTGGGGGCTGGGTGGCAGGACCGGCGTGAACCAAGGACTGTCAGCGTGAACGGTCCAACAAAGGAGTGGCCACAGGCAACCGGATGGGCCCAAGCTCTGCCTGCCTCTTTGTTGGCTATATCGAACAGTCCCTCTTCAGTACCTACACAGGCACTGTGGCCCAACTCTTCTGCTGTTGCATCGGTGCAGCGTCCTGCACCCAGGCTGAACTGGAGCAGTTCATCAACTTTGCCCACAACTTCCACCCTGCCCTGAAATTCACTTGGTCCATCTTGGACACCTCCCTCCCCTTTATTGACCTCACGATTTCCATCTCCAGTGAGTATCCTGATGGATGTTTACTACAAACCCACAGACTCCCATAACTACCTGGACTACGCCTCCTCCCACCCAATATCCTGCAAGCGGTCCATCTCATTCTCCCAATTCCTCTGCCTCTGCTGCATCTGCTCGGTCAAGGAGACATTCCACTCGCAAGTATCCCAGATGTTCATCTATTTTGCTAAATCAAACCACAGCAGCTGTTGGAGGAATAGTACCATACCTTCCAAATGGACACCCTCCAGCCCAAAGGACTCAACATTGAGTTCTCCAATTCCAAATAACCTCCTTCCCCATCCCCTGACTCCCTTCCCAGCCCCTCCCCCTCACTGACACTGCTTCCTGCCACCAACCAGATCCATTCCTCCCATTGACCAACTAGGTTATACCCTCTACCTGTGTTTACCTATCCCCACTTCACCATCCTGCCCCGCCCCCCTCTTTATCTGCAGCTCCCCCCTATATCCACCCCATCTCCTGATTAAGGGTTACACCCAAAACATCAACATCTGCACCTCCTGATGCTGCCTGGCTGGCTGTGTTCTTCCAGTCTCTTGCCTGTGCTGCACATTAAGAGCACACTCACCAGCAGCACTACACAGAGACAAAGAGCCATGAAACCAGAGAAATGCTACAACACAGAATGAGGCCACTCAGCCCATCGAGTATGCACTGGCTGAATAAACTAGCCACCCATTCTAATCTGATGTACTATCACCATAGTGTTGCAGGTAACAGCACTTGCAGATGCAATTACAGTCAGTTCTTCTCTAACGTGATGATGGTGTTCTTGTGCAACCCTGCGTCATAGAAAGTCACGCTTTAGAATCGGCACTTGAAGTGTTGGTATTGTAATCGCATTACAGCCAACACTCATTTTAAAAGTTTGCACTGTAGAAACTGTCCCCAATTCATCAATTGCATTACAGTGAATTCATGTTGACGAAACACACTTTACAACACAGCGACATGTACAGGTTCCTTTTCACTGCACTTTAACTATCAAACTGGTCACCGACAATGTGATATTGCTATTGAACTAAAGACTGAGGAAAGTGTGTGCAGCGACAGTGTTCAATTGTACAGGCCTGCTCCCATGCCTGCTGCAATATGCAAGGCAATGGCAAACACAACCCTGGCTGCTACCTTAGGCAATCACCCTCTACATTCTGTCCATGTCTCCATGCAGCATCCCATACTAAAGGTTTAGCATTGCAACCACCCAGGGGGACTTTCAGATAAACGTTGCATTATATTAGCATTTGAATGTGGCAAAGGGCAGAGGTCAAAATAATATTTTATGAGAGCTCCTCTTGTGCGATACTTTTCAGTTTTAGGGACTTCATTTTCACTGACTTGTCCATCAGGTGATGCAGTCCTGTCATAACAAGACCTCCTGTATTTGTGTCAGTATTTGGTATATTTTGACTCACGCAGAAGTAGAATTAAAAGAATACAACAACTTCCTCAGTGAAGTGTGTGCAGTGGCATACCCCAGGAATCAGTGCTGGATCCTCTATTGTTTGTGATAGTCATACATGATACAGATGAGAATTTGGGGTGGGATGGAGATGATAAGTAAATTTGCTAACGATACAAACATTGGCTGGGTAGTTGGCAGCGAGGATAAAGATGTTAGATTGCAACAGATGGGTAGGTCAGTGGCAGATTTAATTTAACCATGATAATTCTGAGGTGGTGCATTTTGGAAGACAGAAGATGACAGGGTGAGCTCAATGACTGGTAAGACACTAGTTAGCTCAGAGGAACACAGGGATGTTAGAGTGCTTATCTACAGGTCCCCAAGGGTGGCAGAACAGATAAACAGTAGTGAGGAAGACATATGAAACACTTGCCTATATCTGTCATGATGTAGATTATAAGAGTAGGGAGATTATGCTGGAGCTGTGCAGAACTTTGGTGAGGCCACTGCGGGGTGTACAGTGTGCAGTTCTGGTCATCTCACTACAGGAAGGATGTGATAGCCCTCGAGGGGGTACAGAGGAGATTCACCAGGATGTTGCCTGGGATGGAGTATTTCAGCTATGAAGCGAGGCTGGATAAGCTCAGGTTGTTTTCTTTGAAGTGGAGAAGTTTGAGGGGAGACCCGATTGAGTTGCGTAAGATTACATGAGGGTGGGGACAATATGAATAGAAAGCAGCTGTTCCCCTGAAGGGTCAATATTTGAAGGGAACACAATTTTAAAGTGAAAGGCAGAAGGTTTAGAGAGGATTTGAGGAAAGACTTTTTTTTGCCCAGAGGATGGTGGGATCTGGAATGCACTGCGTGGAGGGTAGCTGAGGCCTCATAGCCTTTAAAAAGTATTTGGATGAGCACTTGAAGTGTCATAACATTCGGGATTATGGGCCCAGTGCAGGAAGGTGGGACTAGTGTGGAAAGTAGAATATGTTTGGTAGTACAGACACAATGGGCCAAATGGCCTCTTCTTTACTGTATGATTTTCTAAGGTTTTATCAAAAATTAACTTGCATTAGATTTACAGACACAATACACAAGTGAAGCTTTTATTCTGAAGTTCTTTAGAATGGTCACTGGACCTGAAACGTTAACTCTGCTCTCTCTCCACAGAAGCTGCTAGACCTGCCGAGTTTCTCCAGCACTTTCTGTTATTGCTTCTGACCTGCGGTTCTTGTGTTTTTTTTAAAACAACTTTTATTTCTTTGACCTAACAATTTTTAAATTGATGCAAAGACAGTAGTTATAAGTTAGCAATATAAGATTGTTAGCAAAATAATCTTACGCTTCTCCACCCTGAACACACTTTCTCCAAGCTGGTGAGGTCAACAGCTAATGCCCATTCTTTGCAAATGTACAAGTCTGGAGGGTTTTAGGCAGGCAGTTAGTGCCCTTTCTACTCCATCTCAGTTCTCAACCTCAGATTTCAATTTAAATATTGACACAGTGTTTATTAAAATAGTATCCACCTCATTCTTTCCACAACTGCAGCATTAAGCTGGCAAACCCACACTAAATTTCAAGGGATTCATCAGTGATTTCAATTTTTTCTGGCTCCAGGTTAGTTGAGTATTCCTTTGCTGATGGCTTTCAAACTGTTCTCTCTCCTTTGTAGCCTCCACCCCACCCATGGGATGCAGATGTTGCTGACTCGGTCAGCATTTATTGCCCATTTAATGCCCAAAGTGCAAAGATCAACCGCAATACTGTCCATCTGGAGTCACGCAGAGGCCAGACCAGGTAAAGACAACAGATTTTCTTCAATAAAGGACATGAGTGAGTTTGATGGGTTCTTATGGCCATCAAAAATGGTTACACGGTCAACATTAAGCCAGTTGTCTACTCCAGATCTTAGCTAGTTCTAATTTCACCATTCTCCATGGTCCCCATATAGAGTCATAGAGATGTACAGCATGGAAACAGGCCCTTCGGTCCAACCCGTCCATGCCGACCAGATATCCGAAACCCAATCTAGTCCCACCTGTCAGCACCGGCCCATATCCCTCCAAACCTTTCCTATTCATATACTCATCCAAATGCCTCACAAATGTTGCAATTGTACCAGCCTCCACCACTTCCTCTGGCAGCTCATTCCATACACCTACCACCCTCTGCATGAGAAAGCTGACCCTTAGGTCTCTTTTATATCTTTCCCCTCTCACCCTAAACCTATGCCCTCTAGTTCTAGACTCCCTGACCCCAGGGAAAAAACTTTGTCTATTTATCCTACCCATGCCCCTCATAATTTTATAAACCTCTACAAGGTCACCCCCTCAGCCTCCAACGCTCCAGGGAAAACAGCCCCAGCCTGTTCAACCTCTCCCTGTAGCTCAAATCTTCCAACCCTGGCAACATCCTTGTAAATCTTTTCTGAACCCTTTCAAGTTTCACAACATCTTTCCGATAGGAAGGAGAACAGAACTGCTCGCAATATTCCAACAGTGGCCTAACCAATGTCCTGTACAGCCACAACATGACCTCCCAACTCCTGTACTGTATACTCTGACCAATAAGGGAAAACATACCAAACGCCTTCTTTACTATCCTATCTACCTGTGACTCCACTTTCAAGGAGCTATGAACCTGCACTCCAAGGTCTCTTTGTTCAGCAACACTCCCTCGGACCTTACCACTAAGTGTATAAGTCCTGCTAAGATTTGCTTTCCCAAAATGCAGCACCTCGCATTTATCTGAATTAAACTCCATCTGCCACTTCTCAGCCCATTGGCCCTTCTGACAAAAATCCTATTGTAATCTTAGGTAGCCTTCTTCGCTGTCCACTACACCTCCAATTTTGGAGTCATCTGCAAACTTACTAACTGTATCTCTTATGCTCGCATCCAAATCATTTACGTAAATGACAAAAAGTAGAGGTCCCAGCACTGACCCTTGTGGCACTCCACTGGTCACAGGCCTCCAGTCTGAAAAACAACCCTCCACCACCACCCTCTGTCTTCTACCCTTGAGCCAGTTCTATACCCAAATGGCTAGTTCTCCCTGTATTCCATGAGATTTAACATTGCTAATCAGTCTCCCTTGTCGGACGCCTTACTGAAGTCCATATAGATCACATCTACTGCTCTGCCCTCATCAATCTTCTTTGTTTCTTCTTCAAAAAAACTCAATCAAGTTAGTGAGACATGATTTCCCACGCACAAAGCCATGTTGACTATCCCGAATCAGTCCTTGCCTTTCCAAATACATGTATATCCTGTCCCTCAGGATTCCCTCCAGCAACTTGCGCCCCACCGAGGTCAGGCTATGCTCCCAGACTTCGGCCTAGAGTTCTGGATTGCTAACCAATAATATTACAATGATGCCACTGCCTCCCCCTCATTGCTGCCTTTATCTTCCCCCAATCCTCTCTTCATAGCCACCAACTTCCCCATCTCTCTCTCTCACAGACACACAGACATGCACACAGACAGACAGACACACACACACACACACATATACAATGCAACAGACAAAGCCATGGCCTGGCGAGCTTGCTCTGCCAATTAATATGAATGTGCCTCATCTGGGGCTTCAACATTAACTTCTTGCCCACACATAGTGCATCATTTGGGCGGCACGGTGGCACAGTGGTTAGCACTGCTGCCTCACAGCACAAGGGACCCGGGTTCAATTCCCTCCTCAGGCGACTGACTGTGTGGAGTTTGCACGTTCTCCCAGTGTCTGCGTGGGTTTCCTCCGAGTGCTCCAGTTTCCTCCCACAGTCCAAAGATGTGCAGGTCAGGTGAATTGGCCATGCTAAATTGCCCGTAGTGTTAGGTAAGGGGTGAATGTTGGGGTATGGGTGGGTTACGCTGCGGCGGGGCGGTGTGGGCTTGTTGGGCCGAAGGGCCTGTTTCCACACTGTAAGTAATCTAATCTAATTTGCAGGACACATGTCCCACCAAGAGCAAAGCTCATTGCACACATTCAGAGATGGTTTACAAATACATTCAAACAGCTTTTGTCAGTTTACCAAAGGAAGGAAGAACTAAAAGAGAAAGAGATGGCAGCTGCTGAGAGAGGATGGCTTCCTTACAACCGACACCTCACAAACTGAGACCCTTGAAGAAATTTAGACTTGCCATTACCTGCTGCTTTTAGAAGGATTGTGTCAGACTAATACAGCAGCAGCAGTGAAAGCTACAACCCGAAGTTGCTTTACAACAGAGAACACAGGGGGCTAACACCTTCAACATATTGTCTCGCTAACACCCATTGTTACAGCTAAGCTGTGAATGCAACTTTTTAAAAAGAAGGTTTTGTGATTTACACATGAAAGAAGTGAAGCGATCATGGCATTCGAAAGACTCAACAGACAATCAAGGTATTTTCAATGTATAATTTCAGTTAGATCATACTGTAAAGTTTTGCCATAAATTCTGTGCCTTAGATTTGTGTCCTCCACAATCACCTGATGAAGGAGCGGCGCTCCGAAAACAAGTGTGCTTCCAATTAAACCTGTTGGACTATAACCTGGTGTTGTGTGATTTTTAACTTTGCTTTACAAAGCGTTTCTGTCGTACTGAACTCTGTTGGGAGTTTTATGTAAAATGTGATGTTAAAGTGTCCCCTGCTGGTCTAAGAGAGAGTTACAACTGAAGATAAAATCAGTGAGTGCTACTGCTCAATCTGAGGAAACCTTCAGATAAAATAAGATGGGCTGCAAGAATTTTAGAGAAATTAAAGATGAAGATTAAGATCGGGCATATCAACTCCACTAAACTAATTTTTTTTTTAAACAAGTCAGTACTTTTGTCTTTAGTACCTTGCTCAACAGAATGAGATGTCCATCAATATGGACTCTACAATGGCATCTGTTCTAAATTATTTTTCATTAATTTTAATTCATGCCATCTGGTCCTTTTTCATTTATAGTTTGAAATAATATTCTGAGTTTGCCTAATGTGCAAGTATTTTTAATAAGGTTCCACCTCACTGCAGCTAATCCAGACTCAAAAGCTTAAGCATCTCCAGAGTTTAATTGTGGTTCACCCTCTTCACATTTGGGAATAGCCCTTTTCAAGACACGTGGTCCAAATGAAACACTGTGGCAACCAAAACCGAGCACAATATGAGACACCACATCCACAGAGGTTGAATTGCCTCACGTGATCATGCCAACCAATGATCTCCACCATCAGTGTGCCCAGTGATCAAAAGTCACATCAGTGAAAGTGCGATCATTGAAGAATGAGTAAAACTGGACTCGATTTGATGAGTCATCCTCAAGATTAATTTTTTTTAATGTTGTTGGACACTGATTGCTGCAAAATGCTTCCACACATTAACATGGAATAGCAAGGACCAAATAGTTCTTAGAGTCATAGACATAGAGTCATAGAGATGTACAACAAGGAAACAGAGCCTTCGGTCCAACTTGTCCATGCCGACCAGATATCCCAACCCAATCTATTCCCACCTGCCAGCACCCTACTCACATCCCTCCGAATCCTTTCAGATGCCTTTCAAACATTGCAATTGTACCAGCCTCCACCACTTTCTCTGGCAGCTCTCTCCACACATGCACTACTCTCTGCGTGAAAATGTTGCCCCTTGGGTCTCTTTTATATCTTGCCCCTCTCACCCTGAACCTATACCCTCTAGTTCTGGACTCCCCCACCCAAGGGAAAAGAATTTGTCTATTTACCCTATCCATGCCCCTCATGATTTTATAAACCTCTATAAGGTCACCCCTCAGCCTCCGCGCTCCAGGGAAAACAGCCCCAGCCTATTCATCATCTCCGGAAAGCTCAGATCCTCCAACTCTGGCAACATCCTTGTAAATATTTTCTGAACCCTTTCAAGTTTTACAACATCTTTCTGATAAGAAGGAGACCAGAATTGCACGCAATATTCCAAAAGTGGCCGAACCAACGTCCTGTACAGCTGCAACATGACCACCCAACTCCTGTACTCAATACTCTGACCAATAAAGGAAAGCATACTAAACGCCTTCTTCACTATCCTATCTATCTGCAACTCCACTTTCAAGGAGCTATGAACCTGCACTCCAAGGTCTCTTTGTTCAGCAACACTCCCCAGGACCTTACCATTAAGTATATATGTCCTGCTAAGATTTGCTTTCCCAAAATGCAACACCTCGCATTTAGATTAGATTAGATTCCCTAAAATGTGGAAACAGGCCCTTCAGCCCAACAAATCCACATCGACACCCTGAAGAGTAACCCACCCAGACCCAATTTCATCTAATTAATGCACCTAACATTATGGGCAATTTAGCATGGTCAATTCACTTGACCTGCACATCTCTGAACTATGGGAGGAAACCAGAGCACCTGGAGGAAACCCATACAGACCTGGGGAGAATGTGGAAACTGCACACAGACAGTCACCCAAGGCTGGATTTGAACCTGGATCCCTGGCATTGTGAGGTAGCAGTGCTAACCACTGAACCGCCCCTCTTTTTATTTATCTATATTAAACTCCTCAGCCCTTAGCCCATCTGTTCCAGATCCTGTTGTAATCTGAGGTAACCTTCTTCACTGTCCACTACACCTCTAATTTTGGTGTTGTCATCTACAAACTTACCAACTATACCTCCTATGTTTACACCCAAATCATTTATACAAATGACAAAAAGTCTTATTGACTGATGAATGAGAATGCCCATAGTTGGGCCAATAAAGCCTCAGTGGATGGTGCAACTCAACGACCTTGTCTCGGAGGCTGGAATCGAGTCCAGGTCCTTGGTGCAGTGAGGGAGCAGTGCTAACCACTGAGCCACAGTGCCACCAATGGGTGCCAATGTTATTGCACAATTCCTGATATTAGTTCTCAAATCAAGTTTTCATTCATTGAGTTCAATTCAACCAGCTGGCAGTCATCCCATTTCCCCAGTCCAGGCCTCTGGATTCCTAGCTTCAATAATGTTGCTGCCACCACCTCTCATTGTTCCTATTGCGACAGACACCACCAATCTGCCAAGTCAATATCGGGTTCCATACAATTCCTATTTGGGTCGTGAAACTGTAACATGTTGTCAGGCTGGGTCTCGTCTATTTGATTAGCTGTTTAAGATGAAATAAAGGACAACTAAAAAGATGATTTCTATCACAATTGTTCTCAGAGACAACCATCAGCAAATTTTCTTTCAGCTTTAAATTCTACAGAACAAACTGCTTTCACATTTTGTTTGGGCAGACAGCGATCAGAAGTAAACATCTCGTGGTTTTGTTGTTCCCACACCTCCACTGGTTTTCTTGGGCTCTCTTTCCTGCCCAGATTATGGTGGGAGACCAGGAACTGTGCTAGTGACAGTTTTCATCATGATAGGTGGATTCGTCAGCAGTAAATGTAGGGGGGGTGTGTTGCTCTTTGGGGGGTCAGTGTGGATTTGTTGGGCCAAAGGGAATCTAATCTAAAACTAATCTCTTCCACAATTCATCTTACTATGGATAGTTGAGAAAAGGGGAAAATAAGCAGAAGAGAATGTGCAAACCAATAAGTGAGCACAGGAGCAAGTTCTCCCCTTAACAAAACTCTGGTGCAGCAACACTTGGGAATATTTCATACAGTGTTGGTCACCACATTATAGGAAGGATATGAAAGCTTTGGAAAGGGTGCAGAGGAGATTTACTAGGATGTTACTTGGTATGGAGGGAAGGTCTTATTAGGAAAGGCTGAGGGACTTGAGGCTGTTTTTGTTCGACAGAAGGAGGTTGAAAGGTGACTTAATTGAGACTTACAAGGTAATCAGAGGGTTAGATAGGATGGACAGTGAGACCCTTTTTCCTCGGATGGTACTGGCTAGCATGAAGGCACATAGGACAGATATCAGATGTAGTTTTTTACTCAGAGAGTAGTAGGGGCATGGAACATCCTACCTGCAACAGTAGAGACTCGCCACCTTTAAGGGCATTTAAATGGTCACTGGATAAACATATGGATGAAAATGGAATAGTGAAGGATAGATAAGCTTCAGACTGGTTCCACGGGTCGGCGCAACATTGAGGGCCAAAGGACCTGGACTGCGCTATAACGTTCTATGTTCTGTGTTAAAATTGGTGCTATTTTGAATCAGTTATGAATTAATTGACATGCAATTATGTACACACCCATCGAGCTAGAACTTCTGCTTTCTCTCCATCACACGGTGGCACAGTGGTTAGCACTGCTGCCTCATAGCGCCAGAGACCCGGGTTCAATTCCTGCCTCAGGCGACTGTCTCTGTGGAGTTTGCACGTTCTCCCAGTGTCTGCGTGGGTTTCCTCCGGGTGCTCCGGTTTCCCCCCACAGTCACAAAGATGTGCAGGTCAGGTGAACTGGCCATGCTAAATTGCCTGTATGGGTATGGGTGGGTTGCGCTTCGGTGGGGCGGTGTGGACTTGTTGGGCCAAAGGGCCTGTTTCCACACTGTAAGTAATCTAATCTAAACACCACTCCTGTTCTGAAGGCACTGCCCCAAATTTCACAACAATGTCAGTAATGTGGGAAAATGAATCCACTCGCCAATACTTCCAGGTTCAGGACAATGCCCCCAACCCAATTCCTCACAGAGTCATTACAATGCAGGAGGACATTTAACCCAACATGAATGTACTGGCTCTCCTGCTGAGCAATTTATTTACCCATCACCTCCCTGTAACCGTGCACATTCTTCCTTTGCAGTTAACATTCTGATTACAATTACTGGATTAGTGGTGCTGGAAGAGCACAGCAGTTCAGGCAGCATCCGCTGCTCGTTGGATGCTGCCTGAACTGCTGTGCTCTTCCAGCACCACTAATCCAGTATTTGCTTTCCAGCATCTGCAGTCATTGTTTTTACCTCATTCTGATTACAATCCTGAATGCTTTAATTGAAGCTGTAACAGACTCTCAGGCAATGCACTCCAGTTTAACCACTTGCTGCCCTCTCATTCTCAATCCTTTCACAAGCGGGAACAGTTTCATCATCAGATGCATGCCCTCCCACCCAATGACCTGTATCTAATACACAACTCTTTTTTTCAAATTCTACATTGTCCTTCAAAAGCACAGCTAAATCAAGCTGCCTGTATATGATGACAAGCTCCAGGATCCTCTGCTATTCCCATATACATCCCAAGTATTTGGAACATACTTATAAAATATGTTAGATCATAAGACTATAAACTCTGATGTTAAATATGCAGGCTTGACAAACCTGCCGGTCTTATTCTGTGTAAGTTCATCAGCCAATATCGCAACAGCAAAGTAATCCATTGCCTGTCACCCATGTCATTAGCAAACACAAAGGATAAATTACTATCAACAGCACATAAGGGAGATTTACAAATTTTATTTGAAAATGGAGGTTGTTACAGAGACAGTGAATATACTTCAGACTCAGCAAATAAATGAGATTATAGGAACGGTTGTTTCACATTGCATGAACCACTTATCTGACTAAAAAAGTTGACTCTGGGAGCGGTGACCTGATCTTATCACCTCCATTACAGCTACCAGCTACAAATGCCACATGTAGCATATTCTTCCTTTCCACTGGAGGGTATTGGACATGGTCCCCCTTTTAACTGGCCACGTGTCACCACCAACACAATGTCCGCAGGTCTGTCTGGAATCAGACATCATTTAATAGTTGTAACTTGCTGGTGTGAACTCAACTATGGGCAGCAAGAGCAATCACTGCAGAGATACACTCACATCACGGGCTTGATTTTCAAATGACAGGACCTAGAACACACTGGAAACCTGCTGATACAGCATTAACATCCCACCTCAGGATTCCCTAGTCCATCAGGTAAGGTGGATCGGCAAGTATTGGAGCTGCTGAATCTGTCAAAGGAAGGATTTCTAAATGAAGGGACCACAGTTATGTTCCACCATGGGCAAGTGGGACTTGGATATTGGAGGTTGCAGCAACTACAGGAAGGGAGAGGAGTGCTGATGTCACTTGTATACTATTTATCTTGCCAAATGGACTCAAACCTAGCCTGGAAAAATTCCCTTCCCAAATATCTACTCAAACAACAGAAACAGCGGTGGACACAAGAAAATGTAGAACAATGTGTAAATTAGAGAAGTCGAAAATGGACCTAAACCATCTTGGCAAAACATTAGCTTACTGTCAGAAAACAATTTCTTGTTCATTTTACCCATGACTACAGGCAGGAAAACATGACCTGTGGAACATCCTAGCCAGAATTTTCCCCAACTACTATGTCACATTGTGGGACACCTGACAAAATCAAACAAAACCTAAGAGGTAGGATACATAATCATCAAGAAAGGAATAATGTGATTAGGGATAGTCAACACGGTTTTGTGAAGGGTAGGTCTTGCCTCACAAATCTTAGAGAGTTCTTTGAGATGGTGACCAAACAGGTGGATGACAGTAAAGCAGTTGACGGGGTGCATGTGACTTTCAGTAAGGCATTTGGTAAGACTCCCCATGGCCAGCCATTGCAGAAAATACAGAGGCATGGGATTGAAGGTGATTTAGCAGTTTGGATCAGAAATTGGCTAGCTGAAAGAAGATAGAGGGTGGTGGTTGATGGGTAATGTTCATCCTGGAGTTCAGTTACTAGTGGTGTACCATAAAGATCTGTTTGGGGCCACTGCTGTTTGTCATTTTTATAAACGACCTGGATGAGGGCACAGAAGGATGGGTTTGTAAATCTGCAGATGACACTAAGGTGGGTGGACAGTGCTGAAGGATATTGCAGGTTACAGAGGGACATACATAAGCTGCAGAGCTGGATTGAGAGGTGGCAAATGGAGTTTAATGTGGAGAAGTATGAGGTGATTCACGCTGGAAGGAGTAACATGAAAAAAGAGTACTGGGCTAATGGCAAGATTCTTGGTAGTGTAGATGAGCAGAGATGCCTAAAAGTTGCCACCCAAATTGATAGGGTTGTTAAGGTGGTGTACGGTGTGTTAGCTTTTATTAGTAGAGGGATTGAGTTTTGGAGCCATGGGATCATGCTGCAGCTGTACAAAACTCTGGTGCGGCCGCACTTGGAGTATTGAATACAGTTCTGGTCGCCGCATTATATAAAGGATGTGGAAGCATTGGAAAGGGTGTAGAGGAGATTTACCAGGATGTTACTTGGTATGGAGGGAAGGTCTTATGAGGAAAGGCTGAGGGACTTGAGGCTGTTTTCGTTAGAGAGAAGAAGGTTAAGAAGCGATTTAATAGAGGCATATAATAAGGTCAGAGGGTTAGATAGTGTGGACAGTGAGAGCCTGTTTCCTCAGGATGGTGATGGCTAGCATGAGGGGACATAGCTTTAAATTTCGGGGTCATAGATATGGGACAGATGTTCGAGGTAGGTTCTTTACTCAGAGAGTAGTAGGGGAGTAGAACACCCTGCCTGCAACAGTAGTGGACTTGCCAACTTTAAAGGGCATTTAAATGGTCATTGGATAAACATTTTGATGATAATGGAATAGTGTAGGTTAGATGGGCTTTAGATTGGTTTCATGGGTTGGTGCAACATGGAGGGCCGAAGCGCCTGTACTGTGCTGTAATGTTCCATGTTCTCAAGCCAAAAAAAAAAGAGATAATAGACAAAGGTCGGCTCACAGTCATCCTGAACAGAAGGGACTACATAGAGAAAGCCAATGCGCTACTCGCAGACACCAACACCTACCAACAGGTGGTGCTAGACCCAACCCCATAACTAGGAAACAAAATTACATATCTCCTAAGAAAATTACACAATTCCAGACAATTAAACAAGACGAAATTCCAGAAAATGAAATCAGATGGGACCAACACCCCACAATTCTACAGACTACCAAAAATCCATAAACCAGGAGCCCCCCTCAGACCCATTGTCTCACTACCCGGAACACCAACTTACAGACTGGCCAAAGAACTACACACAAGGCTGAAATACCGAGTAGAAGAGTCACAACACTCCATCCACTCCACCCAGGAATTCCTAAAAATCAAAAACACCAAAATAGAGGAAGATGAAACAATGATCTCATTCGACATAACAGCACTGTTCACCTCCATCAACATCAACCTGGCAAAGGAAACACTTACCACACTTTTAGAAGAGACCATCACACACACCAGAACCACCATCAATCACATTACCAACGAAAACATCATGAAGTTAGTGGACCTGTGCCTCACCACCCACTTCACCTTCAAAAACATAGTCTACAAACAAACCAACAGCACACGCATGGGATCTCCGCTGTCAGGACTCATAGCAGAAGTCGTAATGCAAAGACTAAAACAAACAGCCCTACCAACCATCAAACCAAAAATCTGGGTCCACTACGTAGATGACACCTTTGTCATCACAAAACGAAACAAGATAGAAGAGACATTTAACATCATCAACAACACCCTCACAGGCATCAAGTTCACCAAGGAGGAAGAAACCGACAACAAATTGGCATTCCTGGATGTCACAGTCGAAAGAAAGGACAACGGAGAACTACAAACCTGCATATACAGAAAACCGACAAACACTGACCAAATACTTAACTACACCAGCAACCACCCCAACACACACAAACGATGCTGTATCAGAACACTATTCCAACGAGCCACCACACACTGCAGCACAGATGAACTTTGGAAAACAGAGGAGAACCACCTATTCAACGTATTCAAGAAGAATGGATACTCAAAAAATACAGACCGCAGATTCCTCAAGAACAAACCACGACAAGCAGACCAAACACAGCCAGAAACCCTAACCACCTTACCATACATCAAAGAAGTTTCAGAAATGACAGCCAGACTACTAAGACCCCTTGGAATCCTAGTAGCACACAAACCCACCAACACTCTCAAACAAAAGCTTACAAACTTAAAAGACCCAGTACAACCCATAGACAAAACCAATGTCATCTACAAAATTCCATGCAAGGACTGCCACAAACACTACGTAGGACAAACAGGAAGAAAGCTCAGCGAGCAAACCTACACCCTAGAGATAATAGAACTCTGCTAAATTTCTGATTCCTTCAGGAAATTAACACCACTCTAGGTATTGCCATTGATTCTGGGTACATATTGTAATTATGCAAACATTAGTGTTCTGTGGTCTGACATTGAATGGAAGGTAGTTGATTTGATTGATGATTGCAGTGATAACCTGTGATGAGAATGTTGTTCAATGAAAATAACCTAGATCAGCACGTGACAAGGACATTTTAATGACCTTTACCTCTGGTCACTTACCTCTATCCTGCGTTCCATGTAGTCTTTCTCTTTCTCAAAGTCAATGGTATAACCATTTGTTGACCAGACTAATGACAGGTCCAGGATGGGGTCATGAGATGCATGGCACTCCATCGTGCCATTTTCCCCTACGGTAATATCAATGTTTGATGGCTCAAGAGTGATTCTGGTGGGTTCTGTAAGGACATAAAGAAGAAATGTAAAAACCAACATATTACAACATCTAAACATCTTGAAAACTCTTCCAAATAGCATGAGCCAAAGAAGAATGTGGAACTGTAAGCCATGTGTACTTTGTGTTCAAATGGGAAACAAAACATGAAAGCTGATGGGATAATGTGGGTGCTGGCAGCTAGTTTGTAAAGGTTTACAAACAAACTCCTTACTCCTCATGGGCTTTTAAAAACATTAATTTTAATCATTTACTCCAATAACTAATGCTGCGCTGAAAGAGCTCTCTTGTTGCTCCCAAGTTCTTATCCTGTAAAGTATGCAGTTACACAAAATTGATCCGTCCACACTAACTCCCATTTCACAGGATCTTGACCAATGTCTGGATTATGTTGCTTGCTTGTGTAGCATTACACTGCATCAACGAAGGAGGATGTGACTTTGGAATTATCACGTGGTAAAAGCCAAAGAAACTCAGTTAGTACTGGCAAAATGACAACATCAACAAATGGCATTTATTTTGTGTCTAAGAGACATGTCAAAGTGCTTTACAGAGGTGCAATTGAAGACAAATTGATAATAAGCCAAAACAGCGATATGAGGGTTCATACAGAAAGCCTGATGACAGAGACAGATTCTAAGCAGAATATTGAAGGGGAAAGAGAAGATTAAGGAGAGAGTTCCACAGCTCAGGATCAAATGGCTGCAGACTTAACTGGGTGGAAGTGGGTACTGCAGATGCTGGAGATCAGAGTCACGATTAGAGTGGTGCTGGAAAAGCACAGCAGGTCAGGCAGCATCCGAAGAGCAGGAAAAAATTGACATTTCGGGCAAAAGCCCTTCATCATTCCTGAAACGTTGATTTTTCCTGCTGCCTGGCCTGCTGTGCTTTTCCAGCACCACTCTAATCTTGACTGCAGACTCAACTGTCAATGTGGACAAAAGGGAATTGTGCATATTTGAGGAACGCAGAGTTCGCCAAGGGTTGAGTGGCTGGAGAAGATCAGTGAGATATGGAAAGGTGGACAGTGTTCAACACCGAGGGGAGGATATTAAAACCAAGGTCTTGGTGGACTGGATGGCAATGTAGATCAGAGGGAACAGGGGGTAATGGATGAAACGGACTTCACGCAACTTAGAAGGTGCACATCAGGCAATTGAGCTAATATCAGATTTTTGTCTAGTCCACAGTTTCTCATAATTGTTGCAAAGGTCAGGAAATACATCAAGTTGCTAAACTCTCACATGGGAGGTGGTGTAGCTAGTCCCCTATTTTGTATAAATGGGATTAGGGGACAATTAGCTGTGGTTTTGGAGAAAGGGCAGAAGAATCTAAATGAAAGGAGGGTTAGTGAAGAGGAAGAAGTGGTGAGAAAAAATTATCTGAATAACATGATGAGAAGTGGGATAGCTGGAGATGATTTATCAAGGAAGAACAGGTTTGCCACTTCTAACAGAAGAAACAAATTGTGCGAGTGCTACGAGCACTGATCTAAATATACATCTGACTTCTTTCACTTCCTTATTACTCAACAGCTAAAGTTTTTCCAAAAATGTCTTCATTAACCTGGATCAGGAATCTACTTTGCTCTTCAGCACAGGTTATTCGATCGGAGATCGCTAAATTTGGATTCTTCTGGGTTTAATGGATAATCTGGTGAAATGATTAGCTTTTTCTGAAGTCATAACTAAATTGCAGTGTTCTTGCCTTGAGCCTTTGCATTAATAAACCACAGGGGGGCGCTATTTAAGCTGAACAGAAGAGCCTAGAGTCTAATTAATAATGTCAGTGGAATGAGATATGAAGAAAGCCTTGAAATAAGGCATTATAACAGTCTCAACAGAGAGATGAGTAAGATCGCAAATATTAGAGGATAAACAAACTAGTTCAAGTTCAAATTAATTTCTGGAAGTAACCAAAATGGAACGTTAGTTTGGATCACTCGCAGAAAGTGAGCACTGCAGATGCTGGAGATCAGAGTCTAGATTAGAGTGTTGCTGGAAAAGCACAGGTCAGGCAGCATCCGAGGAGCAGGAAAATCAACGTTTCAGGCAAAAGCCCTTCATCAGGAATCTGATAAAGCCATTCCAGATGAAGGGCTTTTGCCCGGAACATCGATTTTCCTGCTCCTCTGATGCTGCCTGACCTGCTGTGCTTTTCCAGCACTATTCTAACCTGGATAACTAGTGGGGCAAATAACGGGTACAAACAGCGGGCTGTGGTTGGGGGTTGTTAGACCCAAGTACCTGCCTGGCTTCAATATTATGTCTGTGCCCATGTGACTTTGGAAGAGGATGACATGGTGCCCACTGGTGCATGTCTGGTTTTACATCACAGGGGCTGGAGTCCATGATCTCCCACTGAAGCAACATTCTAATATAAACTTAAATTTGTTTTTTTGGTACAATTAGCTAATTAGTTTAGTAGATTTTATTTGTATTCAAAAGTGTATAAGGGGATGGAAATACCATTACAGCTATACAAAATCCTATTTGGACTATAACTGAGATCTGGCAGTCAGGTTGGACAATGATCTTTATATACCAGAAGGAACACAGAATGACAAAAATGTTCACAGAAATCCATGAGTGCAACTCTGAGGAGAGATCACATAAACTAGGTTTGTATTAGCTGGGATAGGGATCAATTTACTGTGGCATGGAGAATCTTGAAAGGCATTGACAGGGTAAATAAAAGGAAACCTTTTCTGTTCATCGGGAAGCCTAGGACAGGGGATCATGACTGTAAATTTAAGCCGGGGTTTTTTTTTAAGTTAAGAAGTTGGTCTTTACTCTGGTGGGTTCACTTCAAACTTTACACTGGATTGTGCTTATGATCTCCAGGAACTTCAATCCAGTTTTGAACCAATTTAATTTTACATTGAGAGTTATGCATCAGAAAGTAGCAGATTACCAAACCCTTTCATGAACTACACTTGTGCCAATCTAGTCCTTTTATTAAAAGCTAGCTCGAGGGGATAAGCTGGATGATGCAATATTACTTGGCACACTGTCAGACGTGAAAAGAATTAAGTTTCCAGGGAAAGATATTCAGGAACATTTTTTTAATTGAAAATAAGAGATCCAAAGTCTTCATTTAAAAATGGCAGCTGTTCAAGTAATTTTAAAATAACTCTGTGGCAAAGCTTTGCTCCCTTACCGGTCACTGTTAAAGTGCCACTGCTGTTAGCCTTTCCCCTGTTGTTCTCTGCAAAACAGGTATAGACTCCCTCATCGGCCTTAGACAGATCCCGAATCTCCAAAGTGCCATTGAACCAAATGGACATCCTACAATAAATGCAGCACAGGACAAATTACAGAGAATTTATAACACAAAACCCAACTGGTCCACCGTAGTGCTTACAATCTACTGAAGCCTCCTCCCAATCTTCTTTTCCTTTCCTGTCTTTATCTCCTTTCACTCATGAATATAGGAGCAGGAGCAGACTGTTCAGCCCCTTGATCCTGTTCCACCATTCAAAGAGGTCACGTCTAATAGAGTCATAGAGATGCGTAGCATGGAAACAGACCCTTTGGTCTAACTTGTCCATGCCGACCAGATATTCTAAATGAATCTCGTCCCATTTTCCAGCATTTGGCCCATATCCCTCTCAACCCTTCCGATTCATTGCCCAATCTATCCTTCTTAAGGTGTGGTGCCCAGATCTGCTCACAGTACTCTAAGTGGGTTCTAACAAAGGTTTTTTAGAACTACAAAATTCCATGCAAGGACTGCCACAAACACTACGTAAGACAAACAGGAAGAAAGTTGGCCACCAGGATACACAAACACCAGCTAGCCACAAAAAGACACGATCCTCTCTCCCTCGAATCCCTACACACTGAAGGAAAAAACCACCATTTCGACTGGGACAACACATCTATCCTGGGACAGGCTAAGCAAAGACATGCCAGAGAATTCCTAGAGGCCTGGCACTCCAACCACAACGCCATAAACAAACACATAGATCTAGATGCCATCTATCAACCCCTCAGAAAACGAACAGGAAATGACATCACCACAAACCCCAGGAACCCCATCCAGGAGAAAGATATAAATAGAAAGCAGGAGACAACAGCTTCACTTCACTTGGAGGTCGTCACTGATGATGTTACTGAGCCAGGTAATGAAACGTCTGGATATCAAACCTACAGCTCAGCGAGCAAACCTACACCCTAAGTTTTCTGTAACTGCAGATGACTTCTGCACTTTTATACTTCAGTCATCTAGATATGAAGGCCAGCATTCCATTAGCTGTCTTGATTATTTTCTGCACCTATGTGTGACATTTTGTAGATCAATGCAGCCGAACCTCTCAGCCTCTTTGGACATCCACTGTATTTAACTTCACACCATCAATAAGGCATCCTGACTTATTCTTTTCCAAAGGCTGACCGCACATTTGTTTACAGTGAATGTCATTTGCCATTGTTTTGCATATTCACTTACTCTATCAACATCCCTTTGCAATTTTACATTGTCATTCTACACGGTCTACAATGCCATCTAACTTTATGCCACTAGCAAACCTAGACACGTGACTTTCTGTGCCGTTACCCAGGTAACAAATAAATAATGTGAATAATTGAGGCCCTAACAAATGTCCTTGTGAGACACCTCTGGTCATAGCCTGCCTATTAGCCCTATTTTCTGTTGCCTGGCACTCAACCAATTTCCAAGCCATGCCAGTAATTTGCCCTCAATTCTATTGGTCGCTTGTGTGGAATTCTATCAAATGGCTCAGTGGTTAGCACTGTGACTGACAGCGCTAAGGACCCGGGTTCAATTCACCCTCGAGCGACTGTCTGTGTGCACTTTGCATATTCTCATCGTGTCTGAGTGGGTTTCCTCCAGGTGTTCTGGTTTCCTCCCTCAGTCCAAAGATGTGCAGGTTAGGTGAATTGGCCATGCTAAATTGCCCATAGTGTTCAAGGATGTGTAGGTTAAGTGGATTAGTTCAGGGTAAATGTAGAGTAACGTGGTAGGGGAATGGGTCTGGGTGGGTTACTCTTCGGAGGGTCGGTGTGGACTTGTTAGGCCGAATGGCCTGTTTCCACAATGTAGGGATCCTATGATTCTACGATCTATGTAAAAAACATCTCCAGACAATCCCCTGTCACAACTTCAGTCATCTCTTCAAAAAGTACCAAGAAGTTTGTAGGCATGACTGGCCAGTCATGAATCTATATTGGCTCCCTCTTATTAACGGAAAGTTTTCAAACTTTTCCTGGAATTGACGGTGAGGCATCAGTTGCAGCAACGGCAAAGTGGGGGAATCCTGGATGTGGTAGCCTGGAGTGGGGACCTTGCAGAGATCTTGGAGCTGTGTTTGGAGCCCAAGGCAAATGCAGCTAAAGTCCAAGTACTGTCTGTTTATTCTTTTGTGCCTCAAAATTGGACTGGGTTGTGGCAACAGAACACTTCTCACTGTATCTCCTGAGATATGTGACAACAAGTCATCTGTTCAATTCCTTTTAGTTCTTTCCTGTTACTGGGAGGAGTGCATCACCAAAGTGAAGCAAAAACTGGCCTTTTGGAAGCACCGCGCTCTCTCCATTGTTCGCGTAAACCTGGTCATCAGGTGTGAGGCACTCTCTGTTGTTGTACGTGGTACAGGTCTGGCTCCTTCCCCAAACTTGCACCATTTCAGTCACCCGAGCCATCTTCCACTTCATCTGAAGGCCTAAGTTTGACTGTGTCTACGGGGACACCATGTACAAAGCTATAGATAAGGAGGGGAAGAATGTACCCAAGGCCATCGTCATCCTGATGGCCACCTTTGTGTGCGGCTGCATCAAGCTGGATGTCAACCCACAGTCTGCAAATGCTAACTATCACTATGTACTGTGATTCTACCTGTCCCCGGTGTTACGAAGGATGGATCTGGCCTCGTTGTTGGATAATGCTCCAAGTATTTGGACCATACCGTATCACTTGTCCTTGACAGAGACATTTGCAAAGAAAAACACCTTTGACCACCAGCCCATCAGGAAGTGGTCAGCACCTCGCGTCTTCGAGACCCTGTGAGTAAAGGAGAGGGTGGATTCTATTGCATGGTTCCCTGATCAGACTGTCAAACTAATTAGGCAGAATGACTCCTCACCAGAACTTTCCAAAAGCACCAAACATCACTTGGCTGGTGGTAAGAAGGGCACGACCTGTGCGATCCATCATGTATGCCCAGACTCTCTGCACGAATGCACCTTACCCTCGAAGTGGGTTGCGCGGGGATAGAGACTGTTACACATCTCCTTCTGGAATGTGCCTTTGCAAAGGCAATCCAGAGAGATATGCACTGATTTTAGTCAAGGATCATCCCAAACAGCTCTGTGACACAGGACTCTGTGCTCTATGGTCTGTTCGCCAGGAGATAAACACCAACTGTGCTTGGAGGACCATCACCTCGCTGAAAGACACTCCCTGGTCTGCCCCGAAACTTGCTGGTCTTCCAGAGCAAGGCGTTGACCTCAACCAAGTGCTATAGATGGACACATTCCAAGGACACATGCTGAGGCACACTAAAGCTTGAGGCAGCTGGAGCCATGGCACAGTGGGTAAAGACCACTATCTGAGGTGTTTCTACTGAAGTTAAATGGGGGTCTGTTCGGTTATTAGACCCTCTCAGTGCCTTAAACATATTTAAATACAATCCTGCATGAATAAGAGGTGCCTTGAAGTTGTTTGCTGGACAGAGTAAAACTCCAATGTTTGTTTCTTCCTTCAACATTTCATAGAATCCCGACAGTGTGGAAGCAGGCCATTCAGCCCATCAAGTCCACACCCATTCTCCAATAGGCATCCCACTCAGACGCATCCCCCAACCCTGTAACCCTGCATTTCCTCTGACTAATCCACCTAGCCTTCACATCCATGGATGCTACAGGCAATTTAGCATGGCCTGACCTGCACATCTTTGGACTGTGGGAGGAAACGGGAGTTTCCAGAGGAAACCCACGCAGACACGGGGAGAATGTGCAAACTCCACACAGACAGTCGCCCAAAGCTGGAATCAAACCTGGGTCCCTGGTGCTGTGAGGCAGCAGTGCTAACACTCAGCCACCCTGTCATGCCTCGAGTAACTGCTGTCTTGATGTAGAGATCAGTCACTCCCACCTCACCTCGTTAGCTATTTTGTCTACATTTGAACCAAGGTTGCAATGTGGTCAGGGATTGGGCAACACTGGCAAAACCCAAATCGAGCAATTGTTGTCAGCTGGGCAGACAACAGCATTGTGGTTGAGCTGGAATACAAGTATTCAGTACAATTGCTAGAATATTGTTAGCCACTTTGCAGTCTTCAGCTCTGCCTCGATACTCTGAGTGAATCAATTTGTTTGACGACTTGCATTTGTGAGGCTGGGATCTCAAGAAGAGCACAAGGTGGATCATCTACTCCGCATCTGCGGCTGAAGATTGCCACAAATGCTGCAGGTTTGTGTTTTGCATTGATATTTTGAGGGAATAATGGGGATATCTGTTTAGTCTTCACTTGAACCAGCTTTCGAATAATCCACCAGCATGGTGGACCGAATGTGGGAAGACTGCAGAGTTTCGACCTGATCAGTTCTTCCTGCCATCACCTTGCCCTCCCTATCACTTGCTGCTTTCACTGCTTTGGCACGCAAGTATTCCATTAACACGCCTTCGCCAGTTGACACCAGAGTTTTAGCTTGGCTCTGGCTTCTGGCATGCCCTTCTGCACTCTTCATCAAACTCGGGTTAATCTTCCAGCTTGACGCTAGGTACAGCGAGAGGGACACGCTGAGTCCTAAAGTTACAAATTGTGGCTGAATACCAATCTTCTGCTGATGGCGCCCACAACTCCTCTTGAGTGCCCTGTTTTGAGGTGCCAGATCTGTTCTGAATCTCTCTCATTTAGTGTGATAATCGTGTCACACATCATGATGGAAGGGATCACCTACTGATACTGTCTGTGGCCAAATGCTCCCGGAACAGGTAGCTGGGTAAAGACAAGATCAAATTGGTTTTCCCCTCTTGTTGGTTCCATCATCAATTGAAGTGGCATTGACACAATCATTGATGTATGGAGATGGAGGCTGGTGAAGGGGCCTAACTACAAGAACAACAATGAACATTCCACAGCAGAAAGGCATAAATAAGGCTTCTGCCCATGTTTTTATTCTCAAGAAGTAAGACAAGGTAAAGGGGAAATTGCTCACTGAGAGAATAAATTCAGTTGCGCAGACGGGAATGGTGGAAGCTGGAGGCTATTTGAGCTTCTGTTCAAGGAAGGAACAGAAAGTTCTCAGCTATTGTAATGGGGCCAGGTATGGGGAAGGATTGAGAGTCCAGAGAGGAGGCAGTTATGAAGTTTGAACCAAAGATGCCCGGGAATTTCTTCACTAAATGGGTCGATAACCCGTTATGCGTTTAAAGGTGATGTCACCAAATCAGCAACAATCACAAGCCTGTCACCGACAGGAACATCCATGTTAAAGCACAGTGGCGTGGAGGGTATGCGATAACTGAAAGATGTCACGGTAAATAAGAGTGTTCCAAATGGTTGAGGATAAGTCAGCACTGCAGCAAGAAATAATTGCAATGATTCAGTGGGGCTGGCCAAAGGTCAATCAATATTCATATTCCAACAAAACTGGACCCGTTATTTTGTGAAAAGTAACATTATTTCCCAGTATATGAATGAAACAATGCAGGAATTTCCAACCAATAGGCTGGGTTAGCATTGTATAGAACTGCAGCACTATCATAACAGGGAAAATTATCGTCTTTCCCAACAGCTGTCAGCAATCTTCAATAAGACCTGGTGCCGCACAGGTGATAGCTAAAAGCTGTTCTCCGATCTTACAGACAAAGCATTCAAGAGAAAACATGGAAGATGATAAATAGAGCAACATTTAAATGCTGCACTTGAGAACGCAATATATAGTCCATGGAGGTTTCACACTCCAGAAGCCTTCCTGATGTTCTTCTCTCCAATAGTCCTGGGCTATGGAAGCCTTCTTATTTGGTTCAGATCCTCACTCTCTGCTATGACGCTGTAACCTCTTCTGGGCCCATATTTTGTTGACAAACTTGCTTTCTCATCTCCTTTTGTCTTGCAATGTTGTGTCTCAGTCACTTCCAGATTCCACGCTATTTCAGCCCTCTCCAGTGCTCTTTCCCGGAACCTTCCGGCCTGTTCCGTGGCTCTGAGTGACCGACACCTTTCAGACCTAAAGACAGGTGATCCACCTGAAATATTTGCTGTGTTTTTCTCTCCAGGCCTGATGAATTTATCCAGAGTTTCTGACATTTTATAGAAACTAAATCTGGTGGTCTATGACTTCTGCCAATTCTCACCCGGAAAGGTTCCTTTCAGTGAGCTGTTTTCACACCCCTGCCATCCTCTTCATATTTGATTCTTCAGACTGACTGAAATGAGTTACGTACATTACCCAACATTAATCTACCTGTGCCCAGCTTCTGAAAGATAAACAACAAAAAAACGAGCACTGCTCAACAGAATTCAACCTCCTTCACCTCTCATTCCATGTGCACCTCCCCACTTTGCTCAATGGATTCTAGTCTTCAACAGGCTGAGATCTTCTCTCACTAAAAGTGAACCGAATATTGCATGGGGCAAAGGCGAGAACTCCTGCCCGGAGTTGAATTGGTTGCTTTTGGTATCGAAGTTCTGACAGTAGTGGTGGACAGACGCGTTTCAAAAAAATTCCACTTGCTGCTCAACACTTCTGAAGAAACCGAATTGGATATTAGCTGGGAATATAATGAGCGGCACATGTGATCCTGTCCTTTTTTCTCCACAGCCCTCGACAAGCTTTGAGCTTCCAATACAATCCACCACTTCAGCACTTGCCAGCTCTCCCTCAAAACAACCACTGGCTGAAGTGCTGCCCCAAATGGACTCATAAAACCAGATGCAATCCAAAACATCTATCAGGTAGCTTGCCCACTACTTTCACAGCAACCACAGGAAGCACTGCAGTAGGTCACTATGGCTCCTTCGGCAGGACCCTCCAAACCCATGAACTCCAACATCTAAAATGACAAGAGCAGCAGATCTGCAAGGATTCCACTACCTCCAGGTTGCCTCCTGGGGGTAAATGACAGGAACTGCAGAGGTTCAAGAAGCAGCATGTTTTCTGAGGTAACGAGTAATGGGTAATAATTCCTGGCCCCGACACGCACTTCAGTGGATGATTGAAAACAAAATGCTGAATTGTGGACATTGCAAACTATCCAGCTCCGTGAAATTACAGGTTAAAAATACTGGCCCAAAACTTCCAGTCTCCAAAGCCACAGAACCCCAAGACATTCCTGATTCGACATATACGTGGGAAGTACCCAGGAAGTTTAAACTTCTGATTCCCTCTGCCCAGGACCCTGACCTTAGGCTGAAGACTTGGGGTCAGATATGTGGGTCTTGCCTGAATATTTACTTACACATAGATTAGATTAGATTAGATTAGATTACTTACAGTGTGGAAACAGGCCCTTCGGCCCAACAAGTCCACACTGCCCTGCCGAAGCGCAACCCACCCCTACATCTACATCTACCCCTTACCTATCACTAGGGGCAATTTAGCATGGCCAATTCACCTGACCTGCACATATTTGGACTGTGGGAGGAAACCGGAGCACCTGGAGGAAACCCACGCAGACACGGGGAGAACGTGCAAACTCCACACAGTCAGTCGCCTGAGGCGGGAATTGAACCCGGGTCTCTGGCGCTGTGAGGCAGCAGTGTGCCACCATGCCGCCCACATACTGTATGGTCAAACAGCTGGGTAACCCAGCTTAACAATGACTCTCCCAATTGCTAACCACTGACCATCTGGCTACCTCACTAAAACAACCAAGTACCCAACTCACCCACCTGCTCATTCATTTAGTCACCATCCACCCACTAACTCAGTGTAAAGTAATGGGAGTCATAGAGTCATAGAGATGTACAGCATGGAAACAGACCCTTCGGTCCAACCTGTCTCCATGCCGACCAGATATCCCAACCCAATCTAGTCCCACCTGCCAGCACCCTCCCCATATCCCTCCAAACCCTTCCTATTCATATACCCATCCAAATGCCTCGCAAATGTTGCAATTGTATCAGCCTCCACCACATCCTCTGGCAGCTCATTCCATACACATACCACCCTCTGCGTGAAAAAGTTGCCCCTTAGGTCTCTTTTATATCTTTCCCCTCTCATCCTAAACCCGTCATTTATATATGTGTAAATGAAAATCATTTGAGTTCAAACTATTGAAATTTGAACGAGTAGCATGAACATTTTCACTGTGTCTGAAGGGGTTTAATGGCTAACTTGTCAGTATTTTAGTAGCCACAGTGTATCTTATAAAGCACAGTATAATCTAAAGGATTCCTGGAGAGTACTGAGTTTCCAATTTACACTGGGAGAATTTTCTAGGTCACCATGTCTGCCTTGGCAAGCCAAAACATCCCATGACATACCATCCATCACAGTCATACGTGGATTCATTTCACTGACCTGGAATTATTCTTGATGAGCTCGGTGCCTTTACTCCACATGAAGGTTGGCTTGGGAGCGGCCTTGGGTTTGCAATCCATCAACACCTTGCCTCCCCTGGCCCCCAGCAGTTTCTTCTTCACTGGGTTCAACCTGAAGTCTGGGCCTGAAGCTGAAGGAAACCACAGGACAGGATCAGAAAGCCAGGAGTTTAAGGAAAGCTTACTCTCTGCAAAATGTCGCTTTTCCCTTCCTCCAAATCCATTTGGTTTTGCTTTAATAGGATGCATGGGTGGAGGAAATCTAACTGGGGTACACAACCCTGCTTTATCAACTGAACAGCAGGAACCATATGTCATTCAACCCTCCTTAATCCGCTTAGCACATAAAAATGCTCTATTTGCAGCTCCATTTTACTTACCTTAGCTCCATGTCCCTTGGTAGCTTTACATGGAAACATAACAGCTCAGAACAGGCCCTTTCATCACTCCCCATACCTTTTGTAGTTACTTTAAATCTGTTCTTTTGGATACCATTCCCCCCGCCAGTGGACATAGTTTCTCTCTATTTATTCTTTGTAAACATGTCATCATTTTGAACTCCACTATTAAATCTTGCCCAAAGCCATAACATCTTTGAAGACTTCAGCATAACAGAGGTCTTTCATCCTATCTGACCACTGCTCTGCTTTAATGTCTCTGCACCCTCTCCAAAGCCCTGATCTCCTTCCATGAATCATAGAGGTTTGGCAGAACCATGCGAGATGAAGAATTTTCACCGAACTCGGGGCAGCATTGTACTCAGAATACCAACCCAGAACCTTCAGCTCCGCGTTGGAGTACAGGGATCCATACTTGTTCTCTGTCACACATTGGTACATTCCGGAATCTTGCAAAGTCAGTCGGGAAATCCGCAGGTCCCCTCGATTCACTCGAAACCGGGCCTGCACACAGTTGAAATGAGCAGATCTGAAAAAGGGAACTCGGTCGCATTTAGATCAAAACTCCGTGGAACATTCCCAGCAACGCACTACAAAGAGTTTATCACTTTCTGACTGGGACCTGGAGAAAGGGAGAGGTAAACATTGATACTTGCAGAAAAACCCAAATCGTTGACTGTGTGCTTGGCGTATACTTACAGACTGCACAAGGAAGGACTTCTCTAGAATGGAAGCAGAGATCAATAAGCATGAACTTGACATTCCTATTCAAAAGCAAACAGGGCACACAGACTGTGCATGGGCCCAGACCATGCATTTCCCTTCTTTCTACTGAGTGTAAAAGTGGGTACACAACAGCAGCAAACTTTGACCACCCCAGCGAGAATGCAAGCACAGCTTCATACCCCATGGATGACCTCTCCATTACGAAGCCATTTGTAAGTGGGCTGCGGTTTGCCTCCTGCTTCACAATGCCAGGTGAAGTCACTCCCGATATCTTGCATGGTGTCATTGATCGACCTAATCCAGTACGGATGAGCTGGAGAGAGACAGGAACTACAAGTTAAAATGAGCTGCCAATGGCATTGATCCATTTTATTTTCATAAAAAGATTTCGAACTGAAGGAGGGGTAAAACAAAAAGCAGCACCAGGGCAGAAGCATCAATTTGCAAATTTATTTTCTGCCTCAACTGTTTATATCTTCCCTGGTTTCAGCTTCTCGCTTTCATTCTTTGACCTATGAGCAGCTCCTTTTGCTTTGTGCCACCCTCATTGCATCTGGGCATGATCCACTGGTTCACAGCCACCCAAGTCAGACCCCCTTCCTTTCACCTGACTTTTCACCAACGCCTACATTGTTAAACTTCCCACCAACTCTGCTACAAGATACCCCAGCTGTGGTACTGCATTTCTCTCTCCAACGACAATATCTGACCTGCTGAGCACTGGCAGTTTATATTTCAGATTTTAAGTATTTGCTTTTGTAAGTGTGTTACGATGTTGTGGCTTTAAAAGGTTAATTTGTTCTAGTTTTGTTTGAAGACAAGTTCAAGGCAGAGGTGCTGACTAATCAGTGCCACCAGTGTGAACTGCTTGTGAACTCTTGGAGTTTTTTTTATAGTTGGAACAATAGAAGCAGCCTGGATGGGTGTGGCCAGCTCTCTCAGACCAGAATTTCTAGTTTTTTTTAAACACTTTTAGATTCAGCAGAACCTGCTGGAGTCTTGAAGAAGTAGAAGTTACTTTTTCCTCTCTTTCAGTTACAGCTGGAAGCTGGAGTTTCTCTTCCAAATGTGGGCGTTGCATGTGAGCAAGTCTATTTTCTGAAGTTGCCTTTTTGCCAAGGTGCGATTTAATGGGATGTTACTACATTGCAAAAGTTAACTGGTCATAGTTACTATATTATTCTGATAAGCTTTACAATAATGCTGTCGTTCTTTCTTTTGTTGTATTTTAACTATGGTATTTGAATAACTTGTGTTTTGCTAAACGTCAGGTATTGTGATTGGTCACATTACATTGGGAACACAGCACTTTACATCTGCCTTTAAAATAAGAGTAAGTTAGGGTCTAGGCTACTCCTTTAAATATTTTGAAAGAGTCTGGTCTGATCCATAACAAAGGGCAACTGCACGATGCGCTGCAAAATGACCATCCTCATTTCTCCACAATGACACTGATTTTCAAACCAATCAATAAAGCTTCACCTGTACTTTCCATTAACTCAGCACCGAGGGCAGCAATGTTGGCTACAGACAGAAATTCGGTGAACAGGCAACGCAGACCCGAGACCATAAGAGGGGAGACTGTCAGACAGATATAGATTCGACACAGCGAATGGAGGACGTTTGAAAGTCAGGGCTTAAAATTCAAGATGAGGCAGGAGAGACCTTCCCGCTGGTAGAAGCTATGGTTGCCGGTGAGAGGCATCAATTATCAGTGTCGGAGCGGAGAAATCAGTGGAGAACCAGGATAAGCTATGGAAGTGGAATTGTAGTCAAAATTCCAGTGGCTAATCGGGAGAGCTCCAGAGAAATTTCCTAGCAATCCACCAAGCATTTCCTAATTAAATACTTAATTGTACAGAAGATGAATGTTCCCAAGAAGGGACAAAAGATTTTGTCTTACACATTGAAATGCAAGAAAAGCAACTTTAGAAAGGAAACAAAGGGCTCTTGAGGCACTGTGGTAGTGTATCTACCTGTCTGCCAGGAGGACTGAGTTCACACAAGTGAACAGGCTGATGTGAAAATATCAACAATCTAAGGAAACAACCATCTAAGTAGCTTGGGAAGAGGACACTTTGTGGTTAGAACAGAAATGAAACACTTAATAGTTCCTACTGCCTCTCTGTGACACAATCCAACCAAAGGTTGTTTCCAAGTTACTTTTACGCTTCTTGCACCTCCGTCCTCTTGAGTGCAAGATAAAAAGCTTTGGTTCACGTTTTTCTTGTTTGCATTGCTACATAATAGACAGATAAATAAAGAAATGAGGTAATGGTTTTCACTGCTGGAAGGGTTGGCATGCAGGGAACACACAAGTATGATAATGGGCAAATTAGGGAACATGAGAATTTGTTTTTTGCAACAGCATGCTTTAAAAGTCACTGGCCTGAAGGTGGATGGTAGGGAATGGGATAAATACTTGAAAAGGGATAAAAAGATATTGTCAAACTTTGGGAAAATGCAAGGGATTGGGACGAATTGAACACTTTCAAAAAGATGGAACAGGCCCAATTGGATGAAATGGCCTATTTCAAATGCTGTAAAAGGCTACAATCAATGCCTCAGCTTCCAGCATGAGACAAATGCACAGTGCGATATTTTGAAAGGGGATATTAGGGCGCAGTGTCTTGAAACATATCCAGACCTCTAAAACATATCAGCATTGGAGGCTGTGTACAAAACACAATTTTCTGCAAGAATGTAACATTTCCTAAGTACACTTAATCACACACATACATCTGAATTCAGTGCTCTACAGGTGAAGAGTCCCATAACAGGCCAGAAATGTTCTGTTGCTTGCCAAGGATGATATGTGAGAAATATTTGATCACAGCCCCTGCCTCACTTGATGCTGGTTAGAATTCCACACTCTAATCCTTTCACTGCTCTGCAGCTGTGAGGCAATTGATCTGCTGTTAGGCGGAATACCACATTGGCTCAATTAAAGCTCCTTGAGACAACTTACAGAAACCATCATGTTTCAAAAAAGCATTTGAGTGTTTGAAGGAGAAGCAGAAGTTAACTTCACATCAGATCAGAGAGCTCTTGGGGATGTGAATGGAAATGATGAGTCATGGAGGATGAAGATCTAATTAAGGTCACCACTTAATATTTTACGCAATATCAATATAACTTCTGAATGAAGTTTCCAGCTTATCAAGCTAAGGATAGTAGTTTGAAGGAAATGGGGCATGTTTGTAGGATTCAGGCTAAAGAACCTTCACACTGGCTCAACAACGTAACCAAGGCTCATTTCAAAAGGGCCTCCTGCTACATAGAAACAATCAAAGGAACAAACGGAAATGTGACTGAGCCAATCAATGAGGCAGCCGGTTGGATAATGACAAGATAACTGTGGAAATTAGATATTTCAGAGGGATTTTAGGTATTTAACTTCAATTGAAGTGAGGCTGTAACGTCAGTTTAACTTGTAATAAAGGAACAGGATGACGGACACAGATCAAAGGTTGCAAAGAGTGAAATTAGGACAGCAGTGAGTGTGCTTCTGTCCACAGGAGGAGACCAAGGGCTGTTGTGTGTTGCCAGGAAGGAAAGTCGAAGTGAGTGAAAGAATGAGGTCAGATGAGCTGAAGGGCTTCTAATAGCTGAACCTCTCACATGCCTGGAGTACTGCCCCAAGGAAACATTTCCCTCTAGTTCTAAAGAACAAATTCAACACCACTCCACGGAGTCTAAAAATAAAGAGAAATACATCAAAAGTTGCATCAACTCAGCAATGGGTTCCACCTCTTCAGATTTCTGGCTATTGAGGCGAGGATGTTAAGTCAAGCAGGAGAAACAAATTCCTGTACAATGTGACCAGCACACAGAGCTCCTCAAGCGAGAGGTCTGATCGACCACCTACAGCCTCCTGAACCACTCCCATCACACTGCCAGCTTGTGAACAGATGGTAGAACTAACTGCACCTCCCCACCGCCATCAACAACTGCTCTGCCAGCTGAAAGCAGTAACTCTGCCAGCTGCTTCAGCTCCAGGAGATTCATTCATATATAACTAATGTATTCTGTTGGGCATGGGAGGGCTTATCCGACGTTAATATCATGAAGAGCTCATTTAAACCACTGTCTTGGCACTTTCACTAACAAAGGTGATGAAGAGGACTATGGTCATCCACAATGTCACTCAGTCACTTCTTTCTCCAGAATCATCCAGCTCACACCTATGCATGCTTCATCTGGAACAGCCGAGATTAATGTAAACTAGAAAAACAACCCATTGGCAAAACTTTCAGCAGATACACAGAACTTCTGAGAACAAAGCCCCCTTGCGTCCTGTTCAAAGTAAAGCCATCATTATTGGTGAGCTGGAGGATACCCAGTTGCACTAAGAGTGAGAACACAAAAAGGTCAAAGGGACAAAATTATAAGAGCCTTTCAACTTTCTGACTGCTCGAATGTGGGAGGAAAGCCAGATAGTTTATGTTTAAAACATGAATCACCACGGAGGAGAGAAAATTAGAGACTTACAGCTAATCACAAGTACCTTACTGCCTCTTCTGATCTTACTGTTCTTTGTTCAATTTCTGCAAAGGGCATAGAATCCACTAATGAACTGAAACAGCAAGAGGCAACTTGGAGAAAGAGCTCTTTGCTTAATTGCAACTCAAATCCTGAGCTTTTGGCAATCAATTAATTGCCTCTCAGAGATGCAAAGGTTTGACTGCTTTGATTGGAACGAAGAACATCTACAAATATCGACTTTTAAGGCTTTATCTCATCTCAAAAAAAAGGTATGGATTGTTAAGGCCAAGCTGCCTGTTGTTCTAAGTCAGTGACAAAGCTGGAGTTGCAGGGAACATCTTAATGTGAACTCCAGATTCAGTGATAAAGCCTTGGAGCTCAGGCCAGTGCTGACAACCTAGTGTTCTTGTAGCACCTTTGACAAACTCAAGGGGTACCAAAGTGCTTTGTTGTCAATGGTGATTTTGAAAGGTTATTCCATGTTATTCTCTAGGAAATACAGCAGTCCACACACTCACGGCATGTTCCAACAAAATAGCTTTTCGATGTTGGCCAAACAAGTCAGCTTTTGTGGGGTAACGGAGGGTTAAATACTGGCCAAAACACCCAGCGAGGCAAAAAAGGGCATAAGTTGTTAGCTGAATTGGCTGTGCTAAAGTGCCCATAGTGTTCACGGATGTGTAGGCTAGGTGCACTAGTCAGGGGTAAATGTAGAGGAATAGGGTAGGGGAATGGGTCTGGGTGGGATAATCTTCAGAGGGCCGGTGTGGACTTGCTGAGCCAAATGGCCTGTGTCCAGACTGTAGGGATTCTATGATCTATGATTTTAAATGTTTTACGTCCACCTAAAAGGGAACACGGGAGTGTCAGCTTAGCATTTCATCTGAAAGACAGCATTGCTCACAGTGCAGCACCTCTGCAGTGGATTGTTAGGCCCCAGGTTAGCGCTCAGGGCGTGACTTAGCCAGAGGTGAATTTTAACTCCTGGTCCGCAACAGCACAGCCTCATATGGATCTGTTGCACAATGGACAGCAGGTTGAATTTCTGATCAATGATTAAAAGCATCATTGCTGGTTTCAGCCCATTCAGAGTCTATTTAGAGGACTCTTGCAGGAGAACCAGGTTCAAGTCCCACTGGCTCCAAAAATGTGTAACAACATCTTCGAAACAGGTTGATGAGAATATATTTACAAATATAAAAGTCAGTCAGTCAGTGTTCACCGTGCTGGTTGCAATCTTGGTAGCAAGAGACCTCTGCCAGTGGCAGAAACAAATGGCCTTTAGAGAGATGACAGTAGCCTCATCATCAAAGAGGAGGCTTGGCTGAAAAGTAAATCTGCCTCCTCGGACAAAGGAGAGCACTCCCATCTCTCCTAAGTCCCCATGGAAATTGAACAAAGTAAAAGGAAATTTTCCTTCTGGCCTGATATCATGAACCCAGTTCATACATATAGAAGTGTCTAAAGACTGGTTCCAAGTCTCTGACGATAGTCATGGGCTCTCAATGGCTGAATTCAAATGGTGAGCTTAACAGCTCAATAGGGCTGGAGCTAACAGCTCACCTACTAGCACGGTGGCTCAGTGGTTAGCCACTGCAGCCTCACAGCACCAAGGACCTGGGTTCGATTCCATCTTTGGGTGACTGTGTGGAGTTTGCGTACTCCCCATGACTGTGCGGGTTTCCTCCGAGTGCTCCAGTTTCCCTTCTCAGTTCAAAAGAAGTGCAGGTTAGGCGAACTGGCCATGCTATATTGCCCTATCGTGTCCAGGGATGTGCAGGCTAGGTGGATTAGCCATGTGAAATTTGGGGTTATGGTGAGGGGGTGGAGGAGTGTCTCTGGGTCAGATGATGTTCAGAGGGTCAGTGCAGACTCACTGGAGCAAACTGCCTCTATCTGCATTATAGGGATTCTATGGTTCTATTCACTGCTCAGTGTAATAGTTAGGATAATACCATAGAATTCCTTACAGTGTGGAAACAGGACATTAGGCTGAACAGGTCCACACTGATGCACCGAAAAGTATCCTACCCAGGCCCATTCCCCAACCCTGTTGCTCTTTATTGTCTAAGGCTTTTGTGGTGCAGTGGTAGTGTTCCTATCTCTGAGCAAGGCAATCGGGATTCAGATTCCATCTGACCTGTAACATGCCTCGAATGATTGAAAATAACTTTTAAGATGCTTTTAAAACAACCTGCCCAGAGATGTTACAATATACCTCTGGAGCAGGTGGGACTTGAATCTGGGTCTCCTGGCTCAGAGATGGAGTCACTGCCAGTGCTGCATAAGACCCGTGGTATGGTGTTGCTGGCTGATGCAAGGCTCAGTGATGTTCATGCTATGAGGTTGAGGCTATCATTGGGGATCTGTAACAACACACCACACCCACAGGCAATCACATCAATAAAAAGAGGAAGTCTCCTGTCCTAGATCTGGTAAACAAGCCCCTTGTAGCTTCATTCTATTACGAAAATTCTCAAGTTATCAATTCTCTTGTCACTGAGAACACTTTCTCCTTAGTCTCAATGGTAATTATAATTTTGACCTATTCAATTTCCTTACAGTTTGCAACAGAATAAGCTTTTCTAGAGTTTCTACATAAAGCTGTCATCCCTGGTACCTTTCTAGCCTCCTCTGCAACTCCCCTGACATCCTCTTTAAAAGCGTCTAGAAAATGGACACAATGTACCAGCTGGAGACTATCCAGTGATTTGGATACGGTTAGCTGAACTGGCTCGGAAGGGCCAAAATACAGCCTTCCTGGAGAGCCTGACAGGGGTGGTGGGCAAGTTGTTGGAGGGAATCCTGAGGGACAGGATGTACATGTATTTGGAAAGGCCAAGACTGATTAAGGATACTCAACATGGCCTTGTGCGTGGGAAATCATGTCTCACTAACTTGATTGAGTTTTCTGAAGAAGTAACAAAGAGGATTCACGAGGGCAGAGAGTGGACATGATCTATATGGACTTCAGTAAGGCATTTGACAAGGTTCCTCATGGTTAACAAGGTTAGATCTCATGGAATACAGGGAGAACTAGCCATCTGGATACAGAACTGGCTCAAAGGTAGAAGAGACCGGTGGTGCAGGGTTGCTTTTCAGACTTGAGGCCTGTGACCAGTGGTGCGCCACAAGGATCGGTGCTGGGTCCACTGCTTTTCGTTATTTACGTAAATAATACAGATGTGAACACAGAAAGTATAAGTAGTAAGTTTGCAGATGACACAAAAATTGGAAGTGTAAAGTGATAAAAATGACCTCAGATTACAACGGGATCTTGATCATTTGGGCCAAAGGGAGTGGTAGATGGATTTTAATTCAGATAAAGGTGGGACGTTGCATTTTGCAAAAGCAAATCTTAGCAGTTCTTATGGTAAGCTCCTGGGGAGTGTTGCTTAACAAAAAAGACCTTGGAGTGCAGGTTCATAGCTCCTTGAAAGTGGAGTCGTAGGTAGATAGGATAGTGAAGGCAGCATTTGGTATGCTTTCCATTATTGGACAGTGCATAGAGTACAGGAGATGGGAGGTCATGTTACGGCTGTACAGGACATTGGGTCGGTCACTGTTGGAATATTACGTGCAGTTCTGGTCTCTTTCCTTCTGGAAGCATACTGTGAAATTGGAAAGGGTTCAGAAAAGATTTACAAGGATGTTGCCAGGGTTGAAGGATTTCAGCTATAGGGAGAGGCTGAATAGGCTGGGGCTGTTTCCCCTGGAGTGTCAGAGGCTGAGGGGTGGCCTTATAGAGATTTACAAAATCATGAGGGGCACGGATAGGATAAATAGACAAAGTCTTTTCCCTGGGGTGGGGGAGTCCAGATCTAGAGGGTATAGGGTATAGAGAGTACATCCGAGGAGCAGGAGAATTGATGCATCAAGGATAAGCTCTTCATCAGAAGTGTGGGAGTGGCCCAAGGGGGCTGAGAGATAAATGTGAAGGGGGTGGGGCTGGTAGGAATGTATCTGGGAATGCAGTTGATGAAGTTGGGGGGTGATGGTGATAGGTCGGAGAGGAGGGTGTAGCAGATAGGTAAGAAGGAAGATGGACAGGTAGGACAGTTCAAAAGGGCAGTGCCAAGTTGGAAAATTGAATCTGGTATAAGGTGGGGGGAGGGAAAGTGAGAAAACCAGTGAAATCAGCATCGATCCCATGTGGTTGGAGGGTCCCAGGGCAGAAGATAAGGTGTTCTTCCTCCAGACGTGGAGTGGTTAGGGATTGGTGATGGAGGAGGCCCAGGACCTCCTTGGAGGAGTGAGAGGGGGAGTTGAAGTGTTCGGCCACAGGGCAGTGGGGTTGTTTAGTGTGTGTCCCCCAGAGATGTTCTCTGAAACGTTCCGCAACTTGATGTCCTGTCTCCCCAGTGCAAAGGAGACCACATCGAGAGCAATGGACACAGTCGGTGACATGTGGAAGAGTACTGGTAGGGTTGGCGTGAAAAGAAGAGATGGAGGGCTTGGAGGCCTTCATCATGGTGAATGGATGTTGAAGATGAGGCACTGGGGGGCAGCTAACCGAAAGTCATGGAGGAGGTGGAGGGTGTGGGTGGTGTCCCAAACAAATGTGGGAAGATCCTGGTCCAAGGGGAACAGGACGGCATCAAGGTACGCAGAGTTAATTTCGGTGGAGCAGGAGCAGGCGGAGACAATGGGTTGAACGGGTGTGTCAGTTTGTGCATTTTGGGTAAGAGGCAGAACCGGGCGGTGCAGGTTTCCCAGAATCTGAGGTTGGAGACTGTGGATGGGAGATCCCCTGAGGTGATGTGGTTGTGGATGGTCAGGGAGATGATAGTTTGGTGATGGGAGGTGAGGTTATGATCGAGTGGGCAGTAGGAGGAGCTATCCGTGAGTTGGCGTCTGGATTCAGTGATGTAGAAGTCGGTGCATCAAACTACAACTGTGCACCGCTCCCCACCCTTGTCTACTGATTTGATGGCGAGGTTGGGGTTGTTTAAAAGGCTTCTGAGATGAATAGGAAGGGTTTAGAGGGATATGGGCCAAGCGCTAACAAATGGGACGAGATTAGGATATCTGGTCAGCACGGAGGAGTTGGACTGAAGGGTCTGTTTTGTGCTGTACATCTCTATGACTCTATGACTGTGACTGTCAGAAGGGTTCCCTTACCGTGTACAGTGAGCCATCCCTCAACCCGATCTGTTGCTTTAGAGTTCTCTGCTTCACACACGTAAGTGCCTTCATCCTCAGGCTGGATGTTGGTTAGTCTTAGCACCGAGTTGTAGGTAAGCAGCTCAGCACTGCTTGGCAAACTTCCCTCCTGCTTCCACCAACGGATCTGAGGAATTGGGCTGAGGGGAAGGGAAGGCGGGAGATAGAGAAAGGAGAAGCGAAGGGTTTGGATAGGGACGGACAGAGGGAGGCAGAGAGGCAGAGGGAAAGACAGAAATAGAGAGAGTTAGAGAGAGAGATAAACAGAGACAGATAGAGAGATACAGAGACAGAGACAGAGTGTGGGATTGGGAGAGACAGAGAGAATGAGAGAGAAATTGAGTATGACAGTGAGACATAGAGAAAGAGAGGGGTAAGAGGGAGAGTTTGAAGGGAAATAAAAGAGATATACAGAGGTGATGAAAAGGGTGAGTGAGACAATGAGAAAAGAGAGAGCGTGTGAGAGAGTGATGGGACAAGAGAGAGAGTGCAAAGAGCAAGGGATGAAAGGGAAAGGGAGTGCAGGGAAGTGTGAAAGAGAGGTGGGGAGAGAGACAAGACAGAGTTGGGGAGGGACAGAAGGGAAGTGTGAGAGCGAGCAAGCGAGATAGAGAGAGCACATGTGAGAGAAGAGGAGGGAGAGAGATGGGAAGAAGGAAAAGTGAGAGATCAGATTTGTACACAATGACAATGGAACAAAAGTCAAAATCAGAAAAGACAAAGCCAGCTGTGGATTGAGTCGACGCAGACCATGAGAGATGAAGCCTAACAATCACACATATGGTGCATTACTCCCTTTTGTTGAGACTAATTCAACTCAAGAGTAAGTTTCTTATCCCAGCGACACTTCAGAGTCAGGAGAGTACAAAAACACATCCCCAAAATTCACCTCGGTGTAAATGGCAATGTTTCCAGAATGCTCGGTACTGAGGAGATAAGAGTGAGCTGGGAATTACAAAGCGTGGCTTCATGAAGATTGAAACCATAATGATGATGGGGTACAATTTATACATTTTGCTCTAGGTCAGTTAATCTCAGCCAGGGCTGTGTATTAAGTCTCAACACCCCAAATGCTGGGCAGCGTGTCGGGAGAATAGAGTCGGCCCCTGCTCCTGATCATTACCCAGATACCCCAGCGAGAAATGTTTTGGTATTTCAGTGACCTCCAATAACCCCCACAGCTGAAGGGCTGGCCAACAGAGGTTGGGGGAACAGACTGGATGGGTGAGTACATTCCTTCTCTGATGAGACTTATGAGGTTCACACCCAAAAACTGCTGACTGAGGTAATGGGTTATAAGTCATGTCATAGACTGAATGGAAGAAAATTGGCGAATAATAAAGAAAGATCGCGAAATAAGCTTTTAGGGTTGCTTCAATTTGCTGTGTGCCCCTTTTAGTGTAGGAAATCGAGAGATCTACTCCAGACTAATCAAACATTTACAGCATTATTCAACAGGGAAGAGTCAAAGAAGCTACTTTGGGGAAATCCAACTGAGGGCATTAATCATCAAGTTCAAGCACCAGGGCAGGAAGCAGTAAATCAGAAACCACTACCTGATTTATCACTGACGGCTTGGTATAAGTATAGCATTTGCTTCACAAAAGATTGCAAATTTTGGGTCAGCTGGAACTCCAAGACTGAAATAGCTTCCTTGATGTTGTAAGGACATTTCAGGATATGGAATAAAGCAGACAAAAATTGATGGGGTACAATTCAGCCATGATCAAACTGAATAGCAGAATAGACTCAAGGGCCTCCCTCTGTACCTATCCAATGTTTCATTAATATCTGAAAGTGCAGAACAATAACTCTTCTCGAAAGAAGACCACAACATTTGAAACTTATTATCTTACTCCTTGTACTTACTTTCCAAGTGCGAAGCATTCCAGGGTGAGGTTCTGACCCATCAGGACTTGGGTGTCGGTGAACCTGACTTTGATGTCAGCAGGATATCTTTTCACCACACCTGAAATTTAATCAATCAGTACAAGAAACATTACTAAAGCTGCTCGTGACTGTCTGGTCACAGGTACTACCAGAGTAAGATGAACTGCAGGAGAAACGAAACCACTGTGGGTGCTTTTACCAGCCTGGCTTTCAAACACCATTTCCAAACAACTGCAAGTAAAGGTTTAGCACATTCTCTGCTGACATCCCAAGTTGAGCTACGTAGTTGGTAGGCAACACTGGCACAATTCCGGTTACATCCTGAGTCTGGACTCATTCCATTGGCACAGATTAGTACAGTACAATTGGCCTCAGTGTCATCCGATAAGCAAGGGCAGGGATTAATGCAAACGAATGGCAGGGTTCCTATTTCTGGTTGTTACTCCCACTGCAAGCTGCGCATCTGTCAGGTAATTGAGATTTGAAAGGCCCACCTTCAATCGGACCCCTTTTCAACCGGGACACATCAGCAACTGCAAACTGTTCCCGTTCAGGTGAACCTGCACAAATCTGCACTCTGCACCTGGTCTGCTTTAGTGAAAAGCGTTTCCACAATGGTGGCTACACTGAGTTGGTGCTCTGAACTAATGACTACAGCTGGATACCACAAATGGTTTCACCGCCCGGTAACTAGGGGGTTGCGCTTTCTCTAGATTGTTGGTTGGTAACCCCTGCCCACTGGTTTGCACACAGGGCAAAGCTGGATTCTGCTATGCCGCCACATGATCTGTTCTGGACCCACACTTGAAAAGTTAGCACTCGCCTCACAACGTGATGAGATGCCACATGCTCTCCCCACCCCAAACTCCTTCTGCACAAGTTCAGCAATGGAGGTGCTCTGGGAGAAAGCCAGGATTGCTGGGAAATCAAACAACTTCCATATTCTGTGGTTAAAATACCATCAATCTCCAGCCAGTGTCAGACAAGATCTGACAAACTGTGCAATCAGGAGTGCATGTCCATAGTTAAGGAGAACAAATAATGCCCAGCTAGAAGGTTACATTAGACAGGAAACATGGTACAATCAAAACAGCCCATGCCAGTGTTTATGATCTACTCCATTGTCTCTGATCATTCCTGATTTAAGTTTACCATCATTAATGTCTATTCCCTTCTCCCTCAAAGACTTATCCAGTTTCCCTTTTCGTGCATCTGAGTTATTTGCTTCAAGCACTCCCTGAGGTAGTAAATTTTGCGTTCTCTTTGCTTTATTTCAAGTCTATATCGTACTCCTCAGTGACTCTCTCACATTCATATTATTCACATTTGATATGTATAAATATCTTTACACATGCATTCCTGTAGTCTGATGGTTATATGCAAAATGTTACAGGATCTGTACAGAATGCTTTCCATGTTTGCCTCGCAACATCTTGTAATGCCCTTAGATAAATCTCATCTGACAATTACATGATTTCTTTCCATTCCCTCAAAAAAACAAAGTGATTCAGAGAGGAGTGTCACAAAACCGAAAATTCTCACCGGCTGTCTGAGGGATGAGGGGGATGTACTTGCTGAAAACACTTTTGGAAATGGACGGGCTGGTGACAATGCAGGAGTAGTTGCCCATGTCACTCTCTTCCACCTTCGCAATGTACAGATTCCCGGTGGTCTGGGAGACAAAACGGCGTCTGCCAGACATGATGAATCTGGGGAATTCATTCAGAAGCCACCGGTAGGTGAGGTCATCTGTAGGGGGAAGAAAACATTCCATTGTGGTTAACACAGGGCCTGGCCCAGGAAGAAAACATAGTTTTCCAAACACCTGTGCCCCTAGACATCAGTGCGAGTTCAATTGAACACCGCTCGATGTTTCATGCCTCACATCAGGATTAGGCACAACCAGGTCATGTAAAGCAAGAATCAGTTTCCTACACTGCATCCTACAATGACGTATATTCAAAATTTGGCGTCAATGCATTATGTACTTTCTAGAAGTGGCATCTGAAAGGAATCTCTCTGTTGGTAAAATTAGTACACCATCTTTTGTTGCCATGGGAAGTCCAAAGTACCTTTCACTCATGTCAACTGTGGCTCACTTGTGTATAAATTGGCTTCCATCTTCCCAACATTATAACAGAGACAACACCTCTCAGCTAACTCATTGGTATTGAAGTGCTTCAGGGTGTTCTAAAGTGGTGAAAGGCACTCTTTAAACCCAAGTCTTTCCTTTCTTTAATTCTGCAGGCGCAGCAGTTTCCCTGGTGGACTGAAATCCTCCTGACTTGTGTGCAAACGGTTGCGCAAAGAACCTCGAAATGATTGCCATTGACTAAAGATAATTGCACTTCCCTTTCCCACCAAGTCCAACACAGCAAACTAACAACCTTCCCACACAGTTTGTAAACTAGCCACATTTAAACATTTAATAAAGAACAGAAAATATTCAGAAAACTAGTTCGTACCCAGAAGAGAAACAGTAAAGCTCCAGAAACATCCAAACATGGAAACGGTGCTTACTCTACAGGTTTTAACCTTCTGTCTAGATCAAAGAGAGCAGAATGCTTAGACAGACTGACAGGACAGGGAATTACCTCTCAGCCTGTAGATTTGGAACGTGGACGCATGGTCTCCTCAGAATAGGGGTAAACTACCAAAACTAAGACTGCTTCATTTTAATTGCATCAAGTGTCACAAACACTCAAACTAGCTTCAGTTTCATTCACTTCCATTAGTGAAACAAAAATGAATTTGTGTATTGTCCTCAAACCAAGTTTGCTGTTTCCCCTCCTTCAGTTGAGAATTAAAACTCCATTGTGTTCAGGCAGTAGCTTAAATTGTAGCAACACATTGTTACTATACCCTGTCCGTAATGTATTAGAACTCCTACAGATATCACGTACTGATTGTAATCACGACACTCGATTCCTGTCAGACTTTACCTGCCATGTTGTAGATACTGCCAGAGACACGAAGAGCAACGGAACAGAAAATCAATCATAATGTCCAGATAGTATTATTGTAAATGTGACACTTGTTCCAAATAACTTACCCAGCATACTGTTTACCAATGATCAGAAATATTCTCAAAGGCACCACAAACAGACACTGAGAACAGACGAAAAAAACAAAACTTCAGGTTTGCCTTAGGTTTGGAAAAAAATTTAAACATTTTCCTAAAGAGGTCAGTCGGGCAGGTCTAAAATTCACTAGAACATGGGGAAGTTGAGAAGTCCAGGGACTGATGACTGGAAATTCTCCACAGTGGGCTAAGCTAGCCAATAGGCTTCCACAACACCAGGCTTGTCCATTCCAGAATACGATCTTAAGACCATAAGCTACAAAGGCCGAAGCGGGCCATTCAGCTCGTCCAATCTGCTCTATCATTCAATGAAGTCGCGGCTAATCTAATAACCCTCAAACCCACTTTGCTGCCTTTTCTGCATCACCTCAATTTCCTTATTGATTAAACATCAGTTTCTCTCAGCCTGAATATACTCAGTAACACAGCCTCGACAGCTCTCTGTGATAAAGAATTCCACAGATTAATTACACTCTGAAAGAAGAAACTCCTTCACATCTCCGTCCTAACCCTAGTCCTAAACTCTCCCACAAGGGCGAGTGACCTGTATTCATGTACTCAGTCAAGTCCTTGAGGAATTTTAAACGTTTCAACGTTTCCATTCTTTTAAATTCCAATGGTTATAACCCGAACCTGCACAAACACCCCTCATAATGGAATCTTTCCTTTTTGGGATCAGCCTAGCGAACTTTCTCTGGACTGTCTGCAATGCGAGTATATCTTTCCTCAGATAACAGGACTTGGGACTGTTTATTCCATACATGGTTTAATTTTGACTTGTACAATTTTTGGAAGGCTTCCCTTATTTTGATACTCCATTTTCTTTGAATTTAAAAGCAACAATCCATTTGTCTTCCCTATTATCCACTGAACTTGGATGTTAGCTTTTCAGGATTCATGCTCCCAAATTGCTCTGGGCTGGAGCTAGGAATGTTGATTTTAGAGAGTGTTCCACAGAAAAGAAGGATTTTGTCCAGCTCTTTCAACTCCGTTCTTATTTTGAATTACACAAATTAGCGGTTAATGGGGATTTTTCCTCTTCATTCACAGGATGGGCATTTATTGCCCAGAGGGCTGTTGAGAATCAACAGCATTGCTGAGCATCTGGAGTTACATGTAGGTAAGGATGGCATTTTCCTTCCCTAAAGTACATTTGCGAAACAGATGGGGTCTTTCCAAAAATCAGCAACGATTATCATTGGACTCTTAATTCCAGACTTTCATAGAATCCCTCCAGTGTAAAAACAGGCTATTTGGCCCAACAAGTCCACACTGACCCTCTGAAGAGTACCACACCCACATCCATTCTCCTATCCTATTACTCTACATTTCCCATGACTAATGCACCTAAGCTACACACCCCTGAATACTATGGGAAATTTAACATGGCCAATTCACCTAGCCCGCACAACTTTGGACTGAGAAACAAAACCAGAGCACCTGAAAGAAACCCACACAGACACGGGGAGAATGTGCAAACTCCACACAGACAGTCGCCTGAGGCTGGAATCAAACCTGGGACCCTGGTGCTGTGAGGCAGCAGTGCTAACCACTGAGCCACCATGAATTCGAATTCCACCATCGACCTTGGTGGGATTCGAACCCGAGTCCCTGGATTAACAGTCCAACGATAATACCACAAACCGCCTCCCTTTCATGAATAAACTAGCAAGAGCCTTACATTAATGCTGAATAACAGAATTCTCAGCACACAGAACCATAAATATATGGCTTAATGGAGAATCCAGGTTCAATCCAATTACTTTAAGAAGGCATTAATAGGAAATGTATGCATTGCACAGGAGTTAACAGGAAAGCAGAGAGTCAAATAAAGGAATAGACAGAGGAAAGAGAAACCTGCACATACTGGACAGTGCCCTCCTCATGGGGCAGATGACAACCCTTGCACAATGACCTCAGCAGTGTGTCAGGGGCTCGCAGTATGCTGATCGCTGCCTGGGATTATAATCAGGAAGCAACTGTAATCAGGGGCTTAAAAGAGAAAGTATATCTTAGCTTTGTGCAATGATTTAAGACAGGTCTGAATGAAATTGTGATGCTTGTTGTCTTATTCATTAAGTCCATGCAGTCAGCTCGAACTGTAGAGTCTCTATACTTCGCAGCAATGTTAATGCACCATCCACATCCACTCTGTCCCAGCCCAAAGCCCAGTCTGTGAGCCTTTTCTAGGATCTTGGGAGTCTTTTCCAGTCGCCGCACACGAATGCTTCAATTATCAAAGATTGACATAGTCATCTACATCAAATATTATTCTTGAATCCACGGTTGTTGGAAGAGAGATGAAATCACTTGGATGGTTCTGGGTTGTTTCCTATCTACTGACTGTTAACAGCCACAAGGTGGCAAGAGATGTGCATTGTACAAAAACGTTTCTCAATGGATACAACAAACCAGGACATATACGGAGCTGAAATCCCTCAGGGGTTGCACTTAAAACTGCTCTATTGCACTTCCAGCAGGTTCAATAGAGATGTTTAGCAGCTGGCATTCCAAATGCTGTAACCGAGTAGTTGAAATGCAATTTCCATTCTCTAGTTCACTGACAGAACCAGAGGGCTTAATCAGAGAAGCTGCACTCAATCACCGAGTTAAACTAAGTTTATTCGATATCCAAGACTGTGGCTCCCAGTGTCTGTAGTAAGTCCTGCACCTTTATCAGAGATCCGTTGGTCAGGAAAGATAATCTGCTATCAGAAGGGAAGGGAGGGAATGCGTTTCTTTGAGGAGATCGAAGGTGGAGGACGTCAAAAGAAGCAGACAATCTCATCCACAAGCAGACAAAAGAGGGATCACAATTGGTCATGTGCACAGTTTGACTGCCATTCAGCTTAACGACATCAATAAATCGAGCACTGTCCCTCAGATGTTGGCAGAGGGAGTGCGCAGGAATGGAGCGGTGAATGTCAGACTGTTGCAGCATCCCCTTGTGCCGAGTGGAGATTGTCCTTCTCTACCCTCACCATCAATCTTCCTCTTCTGCAAAATCAAGTGAACTGATTCCTTCCCATTCAAGAATACCTAAATGGAAACAATGCAGTCCAAAATGTGAGATGGAGGACAAGGCAGAAGTAATGAGTTTGCACGAGTGAGTTGCCTTGTGGGACAGAGAGGCATACTCTTGCTGCTCCAAGTTCCTCACCCATACCCAGAAATCTGTAACAATTTGAATCTACTTACAGACAGATCTTCCCCACCTGATTGCAGAATCCCAGTTCAGTCACTAATCCGAAATGGCAATGACAATATCATGACACGACATACAAGTCTCAAACAGACATCTGAATCTATGTCCCATCCTGCTGCTCCAAGGAGCAGGCTAGAACTAGGAATGGTCAGCTCAAGGACTATTTTAACTCGTCTCCCGCCCTCCCACTACAGGGGTTTGGTAAAAAGTGTGACCAGTTCGGAGACATTTCCCAAAACCCAGGATTGTTGAAACATGGTCAATTTTCCTGAAGTAATGGGAGCAAGAGCAGTGGTCTGGTACAGCAGGGACCATCAGGAGCAGGGAGATGAGAACACAGTAACCCAAAGGCTGAGACAAGTGGAAATTAAAAAAAGTGGAGTGGACAGAAAGAACAAAAGAACTTGTAAGTCGGAGATAACAGGTAAAGGAATAGCTGCTGATTTTTTTTCTCCAAATTCTTTAGGTTAAGGCAGTACTTTAATATAGTAAATGAGAAAATATAATTGTCACTTTCTGAAATTGATCATTTCAAACTTGAAAAAAGACAACTAGTCATTAAACTAAAACAAAGTCAACCAAAACTTATACTTCCAAATTGATTCCAAGGCTGTGGAATTCGCTGGCTGGCCAGCATATATCTCCTGTTCCAAGTTCTCTATGAGATGGTGGTAGGAAGCTGCCTTGCTGATCGGTTGCGGTCCATTTCATAGAACCATTGAATCCCTACGGGGTGCAAGCAAGCCATTCAACCCTTCGAGTCTACACCAACCCTCTGATGAGCATCTTACCCAGACCCAGACCCAGACCCCTACTCTATCCCTGTGACCTTGCATTTCCCATGGCTAACCAACCTGACCTGCACATCTTTGGATTGTGGGAGGAAACCTGAACAGCTGGAGGAAACCCACGCAGACACGGGGAGAATGTGCAACCACCACACAGACGGTCACCAATTGGAATCAATTTATTGTCAGGAGACTCAGAATGCTGTTAGGAAGAGAGTTCCAGAATGTTGACCTAGCAATCTGCAGGATAAAGAACATATTTCCAAGTCAGGATGCTGAGTGGCCAAGAGGGGAATTTGCAGGTGTTGGTGTTCCCATATATCTGCTGCCATTGTCATTCCTGAGGGAAGTGGTTTTGGATTTGGAAAGTGCTGTCTAAGTTGCTTTGGTGCATTTCTGCAGTGCATCTTGTAGATAGTACACACTACTGCTACTGAGCATCAGCAAAGAAGGCAATGTTTAAGGATGTGGTGCCAATCAAGCAGGTTGCGCTGTCCTGGATAGTGTCAAGCTTCTTGGAGCTGTACCATCCAGGCAAGTGGGGAGTATTCCAGCACACTCTGGACTTGTGCCTTGTGGACAGGCTTTGGGGAGTCAGGAAGTGAGTTATTTGCTGCAGTATTCCTAACCTCTGACCTGCTCTTGTAACCACAGTACCTATATGGCCAGTTCAGTTCAGTTTCTTGCTAATGATAACCCCTAGGATATTCTCGTGGAGCTTCAGTGATGGTGATGCCTTTGAATGTCAAAAGTCAATGATTAAATTCTCTCTCATTAGAGTTGGTCATGGACTGGCACTTGTGGGATATGAAAGTTTCTCGCCATTTGTCAGCTCAATCCTAGACATTGTCCAAATCTTGCTGCATGTGGTTATGGACTGCTTCAGTAACACAGATGGTATTATTGTGCAAACATCTGTGAACTATTTCACTACTGACCTTACAATGGAGGGAAAGCCATTGACGAAGTAGCTATAAGTGGTTGGGCCTGGGCCATTATCCCAAGCAGCTCCTGCAGAGAACTCTTGGAGCTGAGGTGACTGACCACTAACCAGTACCGCCATCTTCCCAATTGCCAGGTAGGAGTCTAACCTGCAGAGAGTCCCCCGACCCTCATCTCTAATTTTGCTAAAGCTTCTTTATGCCACACTCAGTCAATACAGCCTTGATGTCAAGGGCAGTAACTCTCACCTCACCTCTTGAATTCAGCTCTTTTACGCATGTTTGAATCAAGACTGTGAAGTGGTGAGGAACTGAATGGCCTTGCCCTGGCAAAGGCAAGCATCATTGGGCAGGTTATTCATTTGCTTGCATGACTGACGGTACTGCTGATGACCCTACCCATTACTCAGGAATTACAATTCTTCACTTTTGCTGATTTGGCCCTAAATTTCCTCTGTGTTGTGAACTCAATTACTGTCCCCAATCTGTAGATCATCCTCTTTTCCTGGGTCTACACTCCCCTCAGCTCTGAAACTATACTCTCCTAATCATTCACAAGTGTAACTGCAGCTCTTCGATGACAACGAGCTTCACCGAGATAAAACTGCCCTTGCAGCTTTCCTTGAACTTTCACCTTGCCCAGATCATCCAGCAAATATTAATACCCATCTCAGCTACCATGAACTACTGGTGGTACCGGACTTATTCTGAACTTCCCATTGCTCCCAGGACATCATTGTCTCTCTCTATATAGATCCCAGGTACTTCAATTGCCTTCAGCAATGCAGTTAACAGCAGCACTGTCTTCTCCCTCTCCCATTCAAATTCTCACTCACTACACAGCTTCAACCTTTGAACTCTTTTTCAGTAACCCCTAAACTGCACTCAGTGATCAATTGAAAGCCTTAGAATAAGCCCCACTCCTACTGCTGAGTAAAATTGAATGTGGCAACCTAGCAACTGCTGGGATGGAATATGCTCTGAATGTTACAAGTTCACAGATTACTGACTTCCTCAGTTCAAAGGGAGGCAACAGAAAATGGATTGCATCTCATACCACTCAATAAGATCATACTTGATCTTACTATGATCGTAGCTACACTTTTCTGCAAGATACCTCATAATGCAAACTTCCTTGTAAATCAGAAATTTGTGTAACTCAGCCTTGGATAGACTCAATGATAAGGCCTCTACTGCTCTGTGTGGAAGAATAATTCCACGACTCTCTGAGAAAAAGAAGTTCTCCTCATTTTCAGCCTAAATGGGAGATGCCTGATCTTTAAACAGTGCCCAACTAGTTTTAGACTCCCGCTTGGGGGGGAAACATCTCAGCATCCAGAAGTCCCATCTGTGGCTTACGACGGAAACGAAGGATAGTGAAATAAAATAACCAACTGAGAATGCTGAAGATCTAAACCAAAACAGAAATTGATGGAGAAAGTCAACAGGACTGGCAGCATTAATATAGACAGAAACAGTGTGACTGTCCCGATCTTGAAATAACTCCACAGTGGCCGGTATTCCGTCACCAAGTCACCCTTTATTTACACGTGCACAGTACATGGATTCTGACCAGCCAGCTCAGAGCCTGTCCCTAGAGTGAGGAGAATTCCTGAGACTCCTGTTTATTTGTGTTTTTTTTCCTCAGTCCTCAACTGGAACAGTTCTAATCCTTGAGTTTTTTTTTTGAGACACAGTGACAGACAACAGGTGTACCAATCTTTATTAAATTTCCGGGAGAGCAGGGATTAAATCAAAATAGAGCTTGGGGCGGGGGGGGGTCGGTATGGACCTGTTGGGCCGAAGGGCCTGTTTCCACACTGTAAATAATCTAATCTAATCTAATTTAAAGTGGAATGCTTCAAGAATCAATTCTAGATCTCCAAATATTTGTAATCTATCTTTGTGATTCAGAAGCAGGAAGTGACTTATCAGGTTTTCTGACAATACAAAGCTAGATGGGAATGGAAATTGTAAGATCGCAACGATACCACAAAGAGAGACAGACAGACAGAAAGAAATGGGGTAATTTAGTGGGTCATAATGTGGCAGACAGAATGTAATGTGGGCAAAGATGAGCCCACACTTTAGTTATAAGAATAAAAAAGCAGAACGTGTTTTGAAACTTGTGGAACAGATAAATATTGATGCTCACAGAGACTTGGGTTCACTCGTACAAGGAGCACAGAAATGCAACAGAAAGTGCTAGAGTCTCTCTCGAAGAAATCATATTGGACTCAAAATGTTTTTCTCTCTCCACACGCTGCCAGATCTGCTGAGTTTCTCCAACACTTTCGGCTTTCTTTTTCAGATTTCCAGCATCCTCAGTATTTTGCTTTTATGACAGAAATTAAGCATAAATATCTAGTAATCACGAGAATGGCATGTTGGTCTTTTTTTTTTAAATGGAAACTGGAGCAGAGGAGTAAAGAAATCTTACTGTAACTGTCCAGTGATTTGGTGAGACTGCCCAGGAGGAGTTGGTGCATTGGTCTCCATCTTTAAGTGAGGTGGTCTATGTGTTGTAAGGGGTACAGCAAAGATTCTCATGCTGAAAGTCTGTATAAAAGGCCTCTAGTATCTGAGCTTTAGAAGAATGTGGGGTGAAATATTTGAAATACCTGTGCGATCTGAAGGGGTTTGCTAAGCACTGAAGAAATGCAAGGGATTAGTACTAACTTTGTTTTTATACACTCACTGAATGTGGATGTTGCTGGCTGGGCCACCACCTACTGCCTTTCCCTAGCTGCCCTTGAGAAGGTGGGTGTGAGCTGCCTTCTTAAACCGTTGCAGTCCACGTGCTATGGATTGACCCACAATGCTCTGAGGGAGGCAGTTCCAGGACGGTGACCCAGCACTGACTGGATAGTGCATCAAAGATCTGGTACAGCCAAGCATTGAATGACCCACAAACACATTCTCACGTTTCATGATTCTATTTGTGATGTGGTGAGACTGCAAGGGCATGGTCAGTGCTTCCCCAAAAGAGGACAACAGATTCTCTGATGCCGTTATGATCAGGGCTTTGTTGAGAAGCACTGTCTTGAGGGAAATGCTGTCTACCTTTTCGAGCAGAATTTTGGAAGGTTCATCGTATACCTCACATTCCTGATGCTACAGCTAAGTTCAAAGAATGTCCACAACCTGTCCGACTGACACTCTGTCAACACTGACCGCCAACGCTCACCTGAAAACATTAATCACAAGCTGTGCCCGCAAATCACAGTCCAGGAAGAAGCCTTATGGGGAAAGAGGGAAGGTGGTGACATTGACAAGAGAAGGAAAACACAGCTCAAGTAACATTGAAATGTAGAAATGTATGCAATTACCTGGAAAATGGGGAGGGGCAGCACAAAGGAGCATGACCCCAACTCCTAAATTCACTTCCACAGCTTGGCGCTCCTCTGTTGGAAATCGCTCCAGGTCTAGAAAAGAGACAGATGCACAAAGAGTCTTTTATTATTCATCGACAGTCACAAGTACAATTTTTGTAGAGTAAAGCTGAGACTCTTAACTGACTTGACAAGGTGAGCTTATGGCAGGTTGGAGCCAAACTCCAATGCAGTCAAAGTTCAATTCCAATTTATTGTTGACACAACCTACACCCTTCACCAGTCCATCAAACTCCAGAATGATATTTCAGTCAACTAGTTCTACTGCGTAAAGCATAAAGTTTTCATGTCTGACTCAAAGCAAGCTGATTGGCAGTTTCAAGTTCAGTCATCAAAACTGAGCAAGCATGAATTCATTACAATAGTTTAATGGTCGATACACAGAACCATATCAAAAACTCGCAGACACAGGCAACAGCTAATAACAAATTGTTAGCATGACAGCAGAGTACCGAATGGTTACCCCCACTCCCCCCCGGGAGGTTTGTTTTCTCACTAGAAGATGAGGGAATACTTTCAAACAAAAAGTTCAAACCACCCTGTGACTTTGCTTCCACTTTAAAGAAATTCATGTCGAACGAATCTTTTAATGAGTGATGCTCCTGTATGCACAAACATTAATTTAAACCAAGACACATCGAAGAAATTTTCACTGTGGAGCAGGATTGTGACAATGCTGTGGCTTCAAAAAGTTATTTTGTCCTGGTTTCTTTTTAAAAGAGATGGGAGACCAAAGCCAATCAGTCCATGAGAAGGTAAACAACATGTAAAGCCTTGAGGTTTTTTTTGGAACAGTAGAAGCAGCCTGAATGGGTGTGGTTAAGCTCCTAGGTGAAAGTGAGGACTGTAGATGCTGGAGACTAATGTCAAGATTAGAGTGGTGCTGGAAATGAACAGCAGGTCAGGCAGCATCCAAAGAGCAGGAAAATCGAAGTTTCGGGCAGGAGCTCTTCATCAGGAATGAGGCTGGAAGTCTTGGGGGTCGAGAGATAAATGGAAGGGGGTGGGGATGGGTGGAAGGTGGCTGAGAATGCAATAGGTGGATGGAGGAAAGGGTAAAAGTAATAGGTCAGAGAGGAGGATGGAGCGGAGAGGTGGGAAAGAAGATTGACAGGCAGGACAAATCATGAGGACGGTGCTGAGCTGGAAGTTTGGAACTGGGATAAGGTCGGGGAGGGGAAATGAGAAAACTGAAGTCCATATTGATACCCTGGGGTTGAAGGGTTCCGCGATGGAAGATGAGGCGTTCTTTGGCAAAGTGGGAGGGGGAGTTGAAAAGTTCGGCCATAGGGCGGTGGGGTTGATTGGTGTGGGTGTCACAGAGATGTTCCCTTAAGTGCTCTGCGAGGAGGCGTCCAGTCTCCCTAATGTAGTGGAGACCGCATTGGGAGCAAGGGATACAACAAATGACATTGGTGGATGTGCAGGTGAAACTTTGATGGATGTGGAAGGCTCCTCTGGGATCTTGGATGGAGGTGAGGGAGGAAATGTGGGCGCAGGTTTCGCAATTTGTGCGGTGGCAGGGGAAGGTGCCAGGAGGGGACTGTGGGTTGTTGGGGGGGGGGGGGGGGGGGGGGGGGTGTGGACTTGACCAGGTCATCATGAAGGGAACGGTCTTTGCAGAAAGCGGATACGGGTGGGAGGGAAATATATCCCTGGTGGTGGGGTCCGTTTGTAGGTGGCAGAAATGTCGGCAGATGATGTGGTTTATGTGGAGGTTGGTGGGGTGGAGTTTGAGGGCGGAGGTGCGTTGGAGGGCATCTTCAACTACGTGGGAGGGGAAATTACAGTCTTTAAAGAAGGAGGCCATCTAGTGTGTTCTGGGGTGAAACTGGTCCTCCTGGGAGCAAATATGGCAGAGGCAGAGGAATTGGGAATATGGGATAGCATTTTTGCAGGAGGTAGGGTGGGAGGAGGTGTAATCCAGGTAGCTGTGGGAGTCAGTAGGTTTGTAAAAGCTGTCAGTGTTCAGTCGGTCGTCGTTGATGGAGATGGAGAGGTCTAGGATGAGGAGGGAGGTGTCAGAGATGGTCAATGTGAATTTAAGGTCAAGGTGGAATGTGTTGATGAAATTGACGAACTTCTCAACGTCCTCGTGGGAGCACGAGGTGGCGCTGATGCAGTCATCAACATAGAGGAGGAAAAGGTGAGGAGTGGTGCCAGTGTAACTACATAAGATAGACTGTTCTACATAGCCAACAAAGAGACAGGCATAGTTGGGGCCCGTGAGGGTGCCCAAAGCTACCCCTTTCGTCAGAGGAAGTGGGAGGATTTGAAAGACAAATTGTTGAGGGTGAGGACTAGTTCAACCAAACAAATGAGAGTGTCAGTGGAAGAGTACTAGTGGGGATGTCAGGATAGGAAGAAACAGAGGGCTTGGAGGCCCTAGTCATGGCGGATAGAGCTGTAGAGGGACAGGGTGTCCATGGTGAAGATGAGGCGTTGGGGGCCAGGGAAACAGATGTCATGGAGAAGGTGGAGAGAGTGGGCGGTGTCCCGAACATATGTGGGGAGTTCCTGGACCGGAGGATAGGACAGTATTAATGTAGGTGGAGATGAGTTCAGTGGGGCAGGAGCAGGCTGGGACGATGGGTTGGGTGGGGCAGTCAGGTTTGTAGATCTTGGGAAGGAGGTAGAATCAGGCAGTGCGGGGTTCCTGAACTATGAGGTTGGAAGTTGTGGGTAGGAGATCCCCTGAGATGATGAGTTTGTGTATGGTCTGGGAGATGATGGTTTGGTGATGGGAGGTGAGGTCATGGTTGAGGGAGCGGTAGGAGGAGGTGTCTTTGAGTTGGCGTCTGGCTTCAGCGGTGTAGAGGTCAGTGCACCAAACTACCACTGCACCCCCTTTATCCGCTGGTTTGATGGTGAGGTTGGGATTGGAGCAGAGGGATTGGAGGGCTGCGCGTTGTGAGGGTGAGAGGTTGGAGTGGGGGAGGGGGGGTAGACAGGTTGAGGGGGTTAATGTCCCGGCAGCAGTTTGAAATGAAGAGATCGAGGCCAGGTAATAGGCCATCACGGGTTGTCCAGGTAGATGGAGTGTGTTGGAGGCGAGTGAAGGAGTCCTCGGAAGGTAGGTGGGAGTCATGATGGAAAAAGTAAGCTCGGAGGCGGAGGCAGCAGAAGAAGTGTTCGACATCACAACATGTACTGAATTTGTTGATGCGTGGGCAGGGTGGATGAAAGTAAGGCCTTTGCTGAGAACTGATCGTTCGTCCTCAGTGAGGGGGAGGTCTGGGGGGATGGTGAAATCCCAGCAGGGCTGGGAGCTAGGACCTTGCATAGGTGTGGAGCTGGGAGTAGGGGCAGAGACTGTGACTGGGGAAATGGGTTTGGAGCCATTTGCAGAGATGGTGTTCCCCTCAGAGTTCTGGGGGGGCAGGGATAGTGACAGTGGGATCCATGGGAGGCGTGCTGGCAGTGTACAGGTAAGTTGTGTTAGTGGGGGCAGAAGTGGTGGCGACAACGGCAGTAGGGGAGTGGCAGAAGTCACAGAACGCGTGATGTCATTGATGACATAGGGGCAGAAGTGACAAAACGCGTGGTGTGGGTGGAGTCATTGGGGCGGAAGTCGGGGAACGTGTGGCGGGAATTGGGGAATTAATTTGAGGGAATTGCCCCTCGTGTCCCAGTGGAATTTAATCTATTACCACAACTGGCCAGGCTCGAGTTAACTCAAGAACTTGGTATCACTGGTAGTGATGGCTCACCTTCAGCAAGGCTGTGAGGGTGTAAGAAAAAGGCTGTTGGGATTTTTAGAAACGAATGCACGAACAGAGGTTTGTTCAAACTGCTCTTTCCTTCAATACCGGGGAAGGACAGACTGGGGGCTCACTCAACAACGTCTGAAGCACATCTCTGCTGGTTCCAGCCTGTTTGGTCAGGACTTTGTAAGATCAATTGATTCAAAATCAAATTTCATGCAACTGCACAATCTGGGGAGTTAATGGATTGGCAGGGACATTACAGAGGCACGTGTTAACTCAGAATGGTTAGGATTCCAGAAGCATTCATTGCAAGCCACGTTCTCCCCCTCCCCGATAAATAATGAGTGATTTTTATAGCCCAGTAATCTGTCTCTGACCATCTTTTAGTGTGTAAAAACGGCAAACAGAGGACAGTATGATGAAATGCTATGGGGTTTGACTTATAACTCTCAAATGAACTCATCCAACAATTCCTGAGTGGGCAATTACAGAACGGTAATGGTCAAAATCAGCAGTGGACATAAATTCTACCTTGCAGCTCCATTCTGTGCTCTCTACTTTATTGAAATGACTGGCCGAAGGATTAAGGTGCACAAGGGAATCCATCAGGAAGGTTGGAAAGTGATCAGATAAGGTCAATCAATCATGGATTAGATGATATCCAGCTTTTTTTCTAAAGAAGGTTGTAAATGCATGTGTTAACGGACTGCAACTAAAAAGGAAGAAGCTAAACACAAACTCAAAAACAACAAACTAAACAGATATGCCAGATATAATGACATGCCACCAACATTAATGAAGTTGCATTAATGAATGCAAATATAATTAATTTATGTCACACATTATACAACTTTCTAGTGACCAGCAGAGTATGGAGCAACACAGATGTTAAGTTCTTCCTACGTGCCCCTGAAGCAGCAACCGAAGAAGCTTCTTCATTTCAGACTAGCTCAGAGATACAGCGACTTCAAACAGTGAGGTTCCAATTAAAATCCGACTTAGTTCAAACCGATCATGGTTAATTTAACACAGATTATTTGGAAATAGAAGAGAACTATTTAGTCAGACATAAAAGACACACACAACAAAAACATGAGCAGAACTGATCATCAAATTCATCACTGTTCAGGAGACATACAAACAGATCTGCAACAATGGACGGGACATGGGTTGGTGATAAACACAGAAGCTCACAGGGATGGGATGGAGCATTTCAGCTATCAAGGGAAGCTGGATAAGTTTGGGTTGTTCTCCTTGAAGCAGTGATGGTTGAGGGGGAACCTTAAAGATTATGAGAGCCCGAACTGCACGGATCGTGAGCAACTTAGTTGAAGGGTCAATAACAAGGGGATATAATTTTCAAAAGAAAGGCAGGAAGTTTGGAGGGGATTTGACGAAAATGTTTTTCACCCAGCAAATGTTGGGTTCTGAAACACACGGCTTCGGGGAGTTGTTGAGGGGGAACCTCAATTTTTTAAGCACTACTTGGATGAGCACTTGAAATGTCAGATCTTTCAAAGCTAACTGCTGGAAAGTGGGACTGGTGTAGATTTTGGTTAGTTCAGTCGGTGCAGACACAATGCATCAAAAGGCCTCTTCTGTACTGTACAATTCTAGAATTCTACACGGAGTAACTGAGAATATTTCTCAGCCATGTGATGAAAGTACAAGCTTTCTTTCCATTCTTTATTTGAGACCTGGTCCAAATCTCCTCTTAGTCTTTAATTCTTTAAGATCCTTGCAAATAATTTGAAGGCACAACATCATGTTCATGTGCATGAAAGGAAAAAGCCTCTCATAGCCTCAGGCCATACTCAAACACCTCACCACCTCTTCTCCCCCACCTTCCAAAAGGCTCCCAGCCTCATTCCTGATGAAGGGCTTTTGCCTGAAACATTGAACTTCCTGCTTCTCAGATGCTGCCTGACCTGCTGTGCTTTTCCAGCACCACTCTAATCTTGATTCTAATCTCAAGCATCTGCAATACCCACCTCGGCCATACTCAAACACCTGATAGCCCAATACGCAGTGCAGCATCAGTTATAATATGTGGGCGGCACGGTGGCACAGTGGTTAGCACTGCTGCCTCACAGCGCCTGAGACCCGGGTTCAATTCCCGCCTCAGGCGAGTGACTGTGTGGAGTTTGCACATTCTCCCCGTGTCTGCGTGGGTTTCCTCCGGGTGCTCCGGTTTCCTCCCACAGTCCAAAGATGTGCAGGCCAGGTGAATTGGCTATGCTAAATTGCCCATAGTGTTAGGTAAGGGGTAAATGTAGATGTAGGGGTATGGGTGGGTTACGCTTCGGCGGGGCGGTGTGGACTTGTTGGGCCGAAGGGCCTGTTTCCACACTGTAAGTAATCTAATCTAATATTAGCAATATGATAGTATATTTTAACCTATCAGAAATCACCAAACCAGAATGCAATAAACAATAGATTATCCACTTTCCCGAGTAACACTGTTTGAGAGACAACTGACCAGCATTCTCAAAGAACCTCTCTGTTTTTCTTACAATAATGTCGTGGCATCATGAACATCCACCCAAGAGTGAAAATAGGACTCAACTGAACATTTCAATTTGAAGAATTTCTGGCTGGTCTCTCACATTCTGTTAACATGAGGTAATCACAAACTCTGCTGCCCATGTCTTCGTTCAGAGCTTGTTCCATTTCTTTATTATCCATACTTGCTGACCTGCAGTAGCTTCAGGTCAAGCAATGTTTTAAGTTTTAAAATTCTCATTCTCATTTTTGAATCTGTCCCTGGCCTTCCCGGTCTCTGGAATTTCCTCCAGCCCTGCAACACGGATATCCCTGCTCTCCTCCAATTATGTTCCACTGAATCTGATCACACAGCCAATGGTGACCAAGTTTCCAGGTGGAGCTGTTCAGATCTTAAGGTCTGGAATACACTTTCTACCCTTTTTCATCTCATTTCAGACAATACTTACTATGGAGCTCTTGAACCAAGCTGTTGTCCATCTGACCTAATAAATTTGGAACATCATGTTATGGCTGTACAAGACAAAGGTAAGGCTACATTTGGAGTATTGCATATATTTCTGGTTGCCCTGCTTATAGGAAAGACATCATTAAACTAGGAAGAAAGCACAGAAGATTTATAAGGACATTACTGAGGCTGGAAGGTTTGCGTTATAACAAGATGCTTGGCATGCTGGGATATTTTTTCTCTGGAGTGGAGGAGGCTGAGGGATAACCTTATAGAGGTCTATAAACTCTTGAGAGGCATGGATAAAGAGACTTTTGCCCAGGGTAGGGGAATCCAAACCTAAAGGGCATAGGTTTAAGGTGGTGACAGGGAAACAATCTAAAAGGGACCGGAGGGCAACGTTTTCACACAGAGGGTGGTGCGTGTATGGAATGAGTTGCTAGTGGAAGTAGTAGAGGTGGGTATAATTTAAAAGATCTTGATCAAATAGGTCAATGGACTGAACAATTTAATTTGGATAAATGTGAGGCATTGCACTTTGACAATACAAACAAGAGCAGGACTTATATTATTAATAATAGGACCTTGGTAGTGTTGTAGAACAGAGAAACCTAGGGGCTCGGATACATAATTCTAGGAAATTTGCATCAGTGATGGACAGGGTAGATAATAAAGCATTTAGCACTATTGCCTTCATATCTCAGATTTTTGAGCATAGGAGTTAGGATGTCATATTGAGGTTATACAGGCTTCTTCTGAAGTGCTGTAGATAAGTCTGGTCACCCTGTTATAGGAAGGATATTATTAAGCAGGAGAGGTTTCAGAGAAGATTTACCAGGATGTTGCTGGGAATGGACGCTTTGAGTTATAAAATTAGAATGCAGAGTCTGGGACATTTTTCACTGAAGTGTGGGAGATTAAAGAATGACTTTATTAAGGTTTATAAAATCATGAGGGGCATAGATATGGTGAATGACAAGCGTCTTTTTCCTATGATCAGGGAGTTCAAAACTAGGCGACATATTTTTAAGGTGAGAGAAGAAACATTTAAGAAGGACATGAGGGGCAACTTTTTCTTTACACAGAATGGTGTATGTGGAATGAATTGTCAGAGAAAGTGGTGGATGCAGGTATACTTGGATATGTTCATAAATAGGAAAGGTTTATAGAGGGATATGGGTGAGCATAGGCAGGTGGATTACTTTAATTTGGGAATATAGTTGATGTGGACAAGTTGGGCCGAAAGGCCTGTTTCTGTGCAGTATGACTCTGACTCCACCTCCTAACATGGCTTGGTATAATACTTTTCTAAAATAAAACACAACAAATTCCCTAGGAGATTTTCCTACATTAAAAGGTGCTATTGGAATACAAGGTCCTGTTAAAGGTGGCACCTCTGAGAGTGCAGCACTCCCCGACTATGGGACTGGAAATTCAGGTTGGATTCTGTGCTTAAATACAGCTTGCAACCAATTTGCAATACGCGAGGAAATGAGAGGCAAACAAGAAATACCCAACAAATAGAAACCAGCATATAGATCAATTTCAGAAGATCTCTGATATCCAAGCTATTACATACATCCAAATTGCAGGTTGGCTTCTTTGCTGATAATGGTCCCGTACTTGTTTGTTGCGAGACACTGGTACTTGCCACGGTCCTTGACTTCTTCTGGGTTGTTAATAACGAGGTTACCACCAATCATATTGTAACGAGTATCATCCACATTAATGTCTCGGTTATTTAGTTTCCACCTATATATGAAACATAAAATGATTTCTACGTGTAATTCAAGAGAAACAGTGGCGATACTTGAACCCACAAGATATTCACTCAGTGATATTTGACACAGTGGCATTCATGATAGGAAACATGGATACAAACGTAAATCAAGGCCATTCTAGTACTCACCTGGCAATCAAATGATAACAATAGGGAACAGGAAAAGTAAAAATGAATACAAAGTGAGGTCAATTAGGTTTGACATACTTTCTAATATGGATAAAAGACACATGGAACAATATTCCTTGATCATTCTAAAAGACAGGCATGTATACAAAACAGAAAGCATTGTTTTTACCTGTAAGTTGGAGGGGGATTTGCCCGAACCCGACAGTTTAGAGACACTTTTGCCTCCTCGGACTCTTTTGGGTAGATTGTAGGTAGTGGTTGCTCTTCAAACACTGGTCCATGTTGCCTACTGTCTTCTGCAAGTATAAAACATACCTATTATAGCCAGAGACTGCACTTGTATGAAACACCATGGCATGTCCTATAAATTTAAATAGAATTCCGAACAGTTCAGCAGGTCTTATCTGCTGGATCCACTGGACACAATGTGCCAATGGGCTCCTTCCATGCACTAGATTTCCGTGGTTTAACATGATTCTGTTACTGTTTTTATTATCTATTTTGATTAGCATCAATGACATATTGTCAGTTCGCCACCTTCCCTATGATACATCCGGTTTCACTTTTCATGGAGTCACGTATTGGAAGAGCACAAACAGATATTGAATGTAACTCTTCATTCAATATACCCCCAATATTCCTCCAACACTGGATGCAATGTTAACTCTTCCTGATGCCAACTTCCTCAGGCTCGTCCTTCTATCTTACATTTACCACACATCCTCAAAACCCATAAATTAAGCAATTATTCAAGACATATGGTTAGCTGTAATACTTTTAAAAAGGTTCAACAGATTCAGATGGAACAAGTTAGTCTTTGTCCTTAGCTTCTTAAATGCTGCTATTTAAACATTTCCATAATCTGCCCACGTTGGTCTGACAAACTGGCACTTGTGTCCCATAACCTGCACCTCTTACACGTCTCTCAATATTTCAGTTATTTACTTTGTCAATTTGTTACAATGTCCTCAAGGCAAATAAAGCCACACTGGGAAACCCCTGGTGTCATTCAGTACAAGTGTAGCAACCATGAGAAAAATGTTGACAGATGCTGGGATAAAATGATACCAGATACCAGGTAAACCATACCACATACTGTTAATTGTTGATTTTCAAATGGTTAGAGCTTGCATTAGTTTCTATGTTAATTCAATGTATTTAATCTTTATTACACAGATAACAAAATCATTCCTGCTAAATTGCAATTGATTATGTGCATTTTCAACATATGGTCAATGTATTGTATTTGATACCGTCAATACTAAATTATTCAAGTAATATATCTTAGAACTCGAAGTCATAAATTGGACAAGCACTTCAGAGTAGACTCAACTTTTTAATAGATTTATGAAAGATTTACACCCAATTAGAAAGACAATCTGCAATCAATATTTGAACAGAATGCCCTAACAACAATGAAGCCAGACTTTCATCCGTGTTAGTACAAGAACATGAACTCAGAGTATATTAAAGATCCCTTACAAGTTAGATTAGTTTACTAGAGTCCTCCAAAGTTCAGTAGCTTTCACTTAAACATTTCTGACCGATCCAACATTTGACCTGAGTTCGTCTACTGAAGGTAGGGCTTCAGATAACAAGTATTCAATTGCCCCCTGTAGAGAAGATAGCAGATGGAGCTGAGGCCACTCTATCCTTGACTTGACAGCATTTGCCCTCTTCTGCACGGGTGCCACAGGTTCAAAAGGAAGCCGCAATTAGTGAACTGATCTGACAGCTTTGTCAGCAGAAGGTTGGAAAGTGAAGCCGTCGGAATGAAGTTGTTAGAAACCCTGCTGCTTCATGTTGTAAGATGAACACCTCCAGCTAGAACAGCCAGCAGCACGAGTATATGGCAGCCTCGGTGACAGTCCTGTCTCAGTTTACCATCTTTTTGCTTGTATCAAAACCCAATTCCTATCTACAATCATAACTAATATTTACACAATGGAAATACAATCTAAATTCATATCAACCACCTGAGCAATGTGAAACAAGTTTACAATACTGCCTCACTTGATATAAGGTCTAACACATCTCCGGGTAGCAGTGATATGTGCTGCCTGAGTTTTAAATTTCTGGAGAAATGTGAATGTTTTGTGTTTCCTTCCTACCTCTGCAGTAACTAATTATTAATCAGGCCTTTCTTTTTCGCTCCAGCTGAATACCCAACAGTTTGAAATGTAGATTGTTAGATGACAATATAACCAGTGCCTGGACAACCCAGAATGTTGTTCGTTTTTTTTAAATATATCAATGAAAAATCATCTTTGCAGCAAGGGGCACCATCCAAAATTGCTGTTAGCCAAGCACCTGCACACATTTAGTCAAAGCCAACCCGTAGCCCAGGAATTACCGGTCGAGCTCCGAGAGATGAAATGAAATGCTTTAATTGGCGTTAACCAAAAATGGATCACGGTCAAGCAGACAATCTAAGCTAATGTGCTCACATCACAATCACTGATAAGGCAAGTTGTAAACCCTATTTAAAATGGACAGATGACCAGCCATATTACAACAGCAGACACTGATCACTGCAACACTGAGTGCTAATCTATTGCTATCAGCAACAGCCATTTCGGGTTTTAAATTTCTTCAAGTTTGAGATCATGACATTTCTTCAATCAACAACTTGTTCCAATGAAGAGTTTTGTCACTTTTGCTTTTTACACAGCCGTTCTAATGAGTGAAAGGTGTGCACCTCATTATCACTTTGTTGTGAATTTTATAAGACCCTCTGTGGGATGTCCACTCTGCTTATCTTTATTTTCAATTTTTTTTAATCTCATGCAGGACTTAAGAGAATTTCCTTTTAAATCCTGCTGTGTTCATGGATTATTTAAATGTTCTATTACTAAGACACTAGATGAAACAAGTGATAAAAATCAATTGAAGGTTCTATTTTAAGTACTCCCTCATCATTAGTGACAGACCTGCCTGCAGAAAATCTCTATCTTGGAGTCAGTTCAGACACAGAACTTTTTCAGCCCCAGCACCAATTCTGCATCAGCAAAAATGAGAGTTCCACCACTATGTTCAAGAAAGACAATATGAAAATTCCCTACAGCCGTAAGCATCCCTGAAACAAACTGTTTGATAATGCTGCCTCGTTTGGTAACTCTATATTGACCCATGAATGACCTGGCCCATGTTTTGATTCTTATGGTAACATGACAGTTTCTGTAGGCTCATAACAACTAGGGATTAGTTTAAGTAAGAAAAGCCTACATTGATTCTCTTTGCTTTAGCATGAAAGCTCCTGAGGCAATCTCTGGATGGAGGAGATTAATAATGTATTCTCGGATCGTAACAGTTGGGTTATTGGTCTAAACAGATGATTCTTGCTTTTGGAGATGGTGCAAAATAACTATGAGAGGTCATGGGTTCAAACCCCAGATGAGATCACACCTTGCCATCAATAATTACAAGATTCAGGGAGGATGCTTTCCCTTGTTAGGAGGTCTAGAATCAGGAACACAGTCTGAGGAGATAAAGGGGAGATAGGACTGAGATGAGGGAACATTTCTTTACTCCATGAGTGGTGAGCCTGTGAAATTCTCTATCACAGAAGGCTACGGAACATATTCAAGAAATAGATAGATTTTAAAGGCTTCTAGGAATATGGGGAGAAGCCGGAATCTGGCATTGAGGTAGGGGATCAGGAATCATACTGAATGGTGGAGCTGACCGAAAGGCCTCCTCCAACTACAAGGTTCAATGTTTCTATAACAGAAGTATCTCAAAAAGGAATGATGAAATGTGAAATAACTACAGGTTTATACTCCCAAACTATTAAATTTATGGGCTAAAATCACACTGCGTAATATTAAGATAAAATTCAGTGCCATTGGTATGAAATTGATTAATTCCTTGTTATTTTAACATTCAGGGAAATTGATACCAATACATCAAGTGGGTGCTTATATGCAAATTACAGTCCTTTGCACTCAATAACAATTTTCAGTAGCTGTCATTCCAAGTTTGAGGACGTTGTGATAAGACTTAGTGATGCTTTGCACTGACAAAACAGGATGTGAAAACCAAAATTGACTTAATCAATGAAACCAGGAGTGAAAATTGGAAGCATTCATATATACTGGCCTTCGTAAAGGAGCAAAAGGGAGATCTGGTCAAAGGCTGCCATAAAAGCTTGACCTTATCACCTTCATCACTCCCTGCTAAGGCTTTCCACATATGTTCCAGGTATACAAACACACACACACACACACACACACACACGTGTGTCATCATGGAAAACCCACTGAGACACCCATTAAGCCTCTTTTCAGAAAAGGGGAGAAATAGCTCAACAAACCATACACCAATCAGATGGTAGCCTATCCCTGAACTGAAGACTCCAGTGGCAGAGCCCCGCCTCCTGTGCATGATAGTGCTACTGGGACAGGCTGTACATGCTGCAAGGTCAACAGCCCCCAGTTCCCAGGATCACGCAGTGACCCAGGTCACAGATAAGCAATGTGAGGGCTATGGTTTCTGATGGAGGGGGGAGCCACAGGGTGAAGGGGGCAATAGCTGGGTTAATACCAGTAGCCATGCCCAGCTGAAGGCCTCGAGCGGTCACTAATTGTCCACTTGCAGATCTCAACTGGCCAAACAGTAAGAAGGTCAACCAAGGCCAGAGCAAGAGGACATCAATGGGGGTTGGTCTTTCTCTCTCTCTCTCTCTCTCTCTCTCCCCTTTGATGAAACAAAAATGGCAATGCTCTGTTCTCATAATCCCCGGTGGTAGCCACCTGGCTCACTACACTTGACCCAGCAAACTGACATGATGATTTCACACAAAGGATTGAGCTACATTCAAATGGATCAAAGCGCTGAGCTCAACTGCAAGTTTAATGAGACCGGCACATAATGTGACATTTGTTTTCACACACTCAGAGTGGAGAACCTGAAGCAGCTAAATTGATGTCATGGAAGACAAGTGTGAGAACAGATTAAAGGGACAGAGCTTCAAGGGAAGAAGGAATAATTGACAATCTTTTACTTTGGTTTGAAGAACAGCAGCCAGTGGAGCTTTTCATCATTTTGATCCCTAGTAATAACAAGCACTTCACGTAATGGCACAGTTCAGTCCAAGTTACATTTCACAATCTTCATAAAACTTCCTCAAACTTCCTCAACAGACAGTTCATGTTTTAGTTAGATCCGTTCCCACAGCACATTCTGGCCACCCTTCGCATACACAAATACTGAGCTGTGCTCAGCTTTTATCATCACTGAGTTTGCAAATTTTCACATCACGTTCAACAACAGTGTCCTTATCAGGCAAGTTTACAATCCTGCCTTTCCACCTGAGGGCACACTAAGTGTCTCCAATTTACACGTATCTCCATGCCAATCAATCTAACATGAATTCAGCATCCCACTGACTCATCTTAACAATATTTCTTGCATGAATCTATGCTGACCCCATTATGCCTACAATTTGGTAAAGCCTGAAAATTTGGCCCCATTTGTTCACAGTGGTGTCACTGACCAGGTTATTACTGCAAATCCACATCTGGCACAAGTGTAAAATAAAGTTACTGTAATGCAGTATATCAGAACCTACCTGTCTAGAACTCATATGCAGCAATTCCCTCTTAGTCAATATAAATGAACACTGTGCATTTGAATACTGTATAGCCTGGATACTACTTTTTCCATAACACCAGGGACATTTGTTTGCTAAGTAAGCTCACAGACAGCTAGTATTACATTTTCCCTGTTGCGTCTTGAGAAAGTTCATTCTTCCAATACTGAATGCAACTTCAGTTTGTAGGCTGCTGCACTGCATGAACCTCCAAGTCATTAGTTGCCTTCTCAACTTTCAACCAGCCATGGCTCATTAGACCCAGAACTTGTGCAATCAAAACAAACCCTGAAGAGTTTGGGGGCAGCAGATCTGCTTGACTATGCACTTGTTTGTCATTGGAGATGTTGGAAGGATCTCAACTTGAGTTTAACAAGAACCAGAAGATCCAACAAACACAAATCACTCACCCCCTTCACCCCAAACAGAAATCTGGAATTGGATGTCACCTGTCTGAAAGCAGTGTGCACCAGTCTCAATGTGAGCTTGTTTCATTCCTGAGTCATGTTACGACCTCATTCCTGAGGTACACCTGCCACTACGATGTCTTTGGGGTTAAAAGTACAACTCCACTCAGCAAGTAAGCAAAATCAATTCCTTTACTTTGCTCAATCACGTCATTCTGCAAACAGTCAGGCTTTAAGACTACCTCCCTGTCCAATCTCCCAGCAAGTTAGTCTACCTCTAGATGTCCCTACATCAATATCCAGTTGTCAGGTCATAAATGTTGAGCCATCACTGCACAAACTGTAACATGCTGACTACACATAGTGCATTGGTCACTAATGGCTGAAATAAGATCTCTTGAAAATACAGGAAATACATTGGGCTTTGAAGTTCAGAATTTATATCAGAACTAACCTATAGCCTAGAGTTACTTCAAAGCTGTAATGTAATTTTACGGTTGACAGCATGATTGTAAGGAGATCAAGCTTTTCTCTCGAGGTTTATGGTATCAATGAAATCCTTGTTCGTATCACTGCCTAGTAATCACTCCTGCAAAACAATTATTCTCTACTTACATGATACACGGGGAGTCTTATATTTTATGTTTGGACAGCATAAACAGTCGGTACTTTGGAACTATAATGCCACACCAATATTGTAATATAATATTCATGTCAAAAGTCAGTTAATTATGAACCAACACTGTGTTCTGACTGTACGGGCATAGTTCACAGAAACAAACAGTCATTATCACCGAATCTCTGCCAACTAACTGGCTAGGTTATCCAATTAAAATTCCAACCTAGGGGGAGGTACAATATTCAGTGCATCTTCAAAGAAAGGATGAACAGAAACCTTGAACTCCCTCCGCAAAAGATTGTGCATTTTGAGGCAATTAGAGCTTTCGAGAATGAGATTAGTAGGTCTGAATTAAGTAAGGGTTTCAAGGCAGATGGTATCAAGGCAGGGAAGGTGCAATTCTGCCAAAATCAAGTCCAGTGATTGAACATTAGGTCCACATAACTTGACTGTGAAATCAGTGAGACAATGTTATAATGAGACTCTTTCAAAAATACCAAGCCCACAGCCTGAATAAAATATCCAGCAAAACTAAGACAATAATTCAAATAAATTAATTTTTATTGCTTCCACTGATAGAATTTTGAATATAAATGTACAGTTAGAAACTGAATGGATGAACACATGTTGAAGAGATCAGTCACTGTTAGTTGCTTCCATTTACCCTTTGCTCAACGACGGATGTTCTGAAGTCAAGTCACACTTGCAGCAAACGATCTCTCGTTGACTTCCAAACACTTCAGCGATTCTAGTTAGGTGGTGAATGACTGAATGGGAGAATGGCAGTGGCTCAGTCTGAGTGGCAGCAGCTTCATCAACTGCTAAAAGTCTTGAAAGGATTTGGATTTGCTACATGGGCCAGTATTGCATTCTTTCTGTGGTATCTTCTTGGGTGCTGATATTAAGACATGCTTTGATGTCGATAGCATCCAGCTTGTTCCTGGCATCATTTACATCGGTATTCTATCATATTCCACAACTCTCTCATGTTCAAACATCCTCCATGGCATCTGTCAGCTGGTACCTCAAAGGCAGCAGTCGGAGCCTATGTCCAGGCATGTTCAGAACCATTAATTATCACTTGTTGCCAGCTCAGCCCCATCTGTAGATATCCTCTTCCATGCTATGTTCATTCGCACAAACATTTGTTTCATACAATTATTGATTCTACCTGGAGGAGTCTGTGTGTATACATGTGTGGGTCCCTATCAACCATTAGCAGTAGGAACTACAAACCCCAGATCAGGATACTTTGAGATGCATCCTCAGGAGTGCTATGGACACCTTTAGACCTGAGCAAAAGACCAATGTGAAAGAGAAAAGGAAAAGGTGGATAGATCCAATTGTTCCCAGCAGTAACTGGGTATTCTCCTGCACACACTATGGAAGAATTTGCCAGTCACACACACACACACCTGACTACCAATGGATACAAGCTTCCTAAAATCGTCAGTGAATAAATGCTAAGAAGGGGAGACAAATTTAAGTTTCTTCAGGAAAGCTGTCACCCACGTGAAGATTTGTCATTCCGTTGAGGAGTTCAGCATTATAGGCATATTTGAAAATCAACATGATGCCTTGGTCAAGAGCTGGAATTTTTGAAGTCTTGTCGCTCATTAGGTAAGTGCATTTGATGTTGCCATCTTGTTTTACTCAGTTCTCTGGGGGTCAGGGTGGGGATGGGGCTGCAAGGGAGCTGGGAGGCAGAAGGTGGCCTTCCACAGTAGGTTGCTCTGTCTGAAATATTTGGTGACATTCAGTATGAGTTCATGATGGAAACAAGCTTTGAAGGTGATGATGCGATCCAGGCTTTGACCCGTTTTGATTTATGGTGTGTGGTTTTAGATATAGATGATGCAAGCAGTATGGTTTGGTGAATTTTCCGATGATGAGTGGAATCAGTTTGTGTAGACCAGTTTTGTCACAGCATAGAAGGCCTGGTGCTCTCTGCTTACAGTGGCTTGCTAGTTTATAAATCTTTCTAATCATCTTTTTCCAGCTCTAACCTCTGAGACACTGGTATTTCCATGTACTTGGCGTAAAATGCCTCTTGGCTTGAGCTTGCCTAACAGGACCAGTTACAGGCACACCCTTGACCCTCTGCTAGGTGAACTATGTTTATACAGCCCTGCGAAGAACCAGCCAAAAGCTGTGTTATCAGTGACTCCATTGTAGTGGGGTACCAGTGTACAATCTTACTGTTTTTAAGTAATGCGGACAGTCACAAAAGCCTAACAGTTAGAAGTAAAGGTAGACTATGTGGTCCTTTATGCCTGCTCTGTCATTCAGTGCAATTATGGCTGATCATGGGATTCAACTCCCACTTCTGCCCTCCGCTCCATTTCCCTGATTAAGTCAAAAAACAGAAACCTGTTTCTTCTATACTTAAAAATGATCAATGAAGACAAATCCACATCTCTCAGGGGTAAAGAATTCTGAAAATTCACAACCTTTCAAGTGAAGAAATGACAACTCACCTCAATCCTGAATGACCACTCTCTCATCCTGAGGCACTGCTCCTGTATTCTAGATTTCCTAGTCAGGGGAAGCCACAATCAGTCTCTCCTCCACTGACCCCCTTCAGAATCTCATATCTTCAATGAGATCACCTCTTCTCATCTCCAAGGGTTATAGCCCCGGAGATTTTTCAGTGTTTCCTGCCCATTGAAGACTTCCAGAAATAAATTACTTCATCATTGGCCTTGCTTCAAAGAAAGAAGGGGAAAATTCAGGGCATTGGAAGCCATCCTGCTAATGCATCAGACAGCAACATGGAAACAGACCCCTATACTGTTTAAATCCCTTTAAACATCATGTCTCACAATAAACAGGAAGCGAGTGAAACAGTCTGCTCAAATTGTTTTGTCATGAAGACATGGCGATTGATGGGATCTTTCAAAAGGACTGGCAAGGCCATGAGTAAAAGGAATGATATGGCAAGAAGAATGATCTGGAATATGGTGTTTCTTCAGTGATTTCAGAATTCTGTACAGTGTACAGAAAAATGACTGCTTTTTGATGAATATTTCAAGATTTTTTTAAAGTATCCTTATGGAAGACCCATAGTTAGCCCTGCAAGGTTGGACCGGAATGAAAAATAACAGGAATTTGGATGAGAGAAGTCCAAGTGTTGCTGGCATTCATTATTATGCTCAGCTTGATGCTCAGTCCCTTACAAGCTAGTACAATATTCAAAATAATAAAACTGCACATCTGCTTAGGTTTACAAAGTTCCCAGGATGTCCTTGACAAAACTTGGGTTATTCTTTCCCACGCCTACGACGAAACAAGAAAATATTGGAGGTACTTTCTTTTCTCAAGCCAAAGTTGTCCAGTTGACTCCATGGTTCAACTCTACAATGCAGGGAGTGGCAATAGAACAGGAGCTTAGCTCCCAATGAATCCTGGCATGGAATACCAAGATGTCAGCTTGGCTGTAAATGAAGAATTCAATTCATCACACTGCAAACACTACAGGAAAAGTGCACGACTCTAATCAAATACCTAATTACTCTAACCAAACATCAATAAGTCAAGTGGACTTAAAACCCAAATAGCTACTGACATTCGCTTGATAGAAGAGTTTGATTGCTGACAATGTCTGCCACACAATTCACTCAACATGGAAATGAGAGGAAAATACTTCAGGAGTTGAAAGTCTGAAAGACAAATGATAAGTTCTGGAAATACTTGACAAGTCTGTGGCAAGACAAAAACAGTCACACCAGACCCAAAATGTTAGCTCTGTTTCTCTCCCAAAGACACTTTCAGACCTGTTGATTACCTCTGGCACCCAAATGCTTTTAATCATCAAATGTGGCCACTGTCACCAACAACTTTGGAAATTCACATTTTCAGTAATGTCACCCCTTCCACAATTAGGAGGACGGAGGAGGTATTGTCTGTAATTTGTTGATATTTGCATGGTAACTTTGATATTAGTTGTTTCAAAAACGATCACGGAGCATTCAAACATTTCAGCAAGAGCCCTGTGCTCAAAACTGCTGAAGGAACTGGGATAAAATGGAGGAACATTTCCTATATATTAGCTTTTGCTAGATATATTGGAGAAATTTGACATTTTGGGGAGAAGCTGATGAAGGGCTTCTGCCCGAAACGTCAATTTTCCTGCTCCTCGGATGCTGCCTGACCTGCTGTGCTTTTCCAGCACCACTCTAATCTTGACTCAGATCTTCAGCATCTGCAGTCCTCACTTTCGCCTATGTTGGAGAAATTTGCCCACTGCCATGGAGAAAATATCCACCATGGAGAAAACATCCACCAAACAAGAAACAAATATTTAATCAACTGAAATATCATCAACTGTTTAAGAATACCACATTTATCATCATGTACAACATAGTCATCTCATTTATGAAAAAGTCCTTATTATTCATTCACAAGATGTGGGTTGTCACTGGGCCAGCATATACTGTCCATCCCTAATTGTCCATGAGAAGGTAGTGGTGAGCTGCCTTCTTGAACTGCTCCAGTTCACATGGTGGAAGTACATTCATAATACCTGTTGGGGAGGAACTTCCAACAACAATGAGGGAACAGAGTTACATTTCCAACAAAAAAACAGAAGTTGCGGGAAAGGTTCAGCAGATCCGACAGCATCGTTGAAGAGAAATCAGACTTAATATCTCGGGTCCAGTGACCCTTCTAAAGAGACGTTAACTCGGATTTCTCTTCGTAGATGTTTCCAGCCCAGGTGAGCTTTTCCAGCAACTTCTAATTTTTGTTTCTGATCTACAGTTTTCGTTTTTTTTCGTTTTTTTTTTAAAGTTATATTTCCAAGTCAGGATGGTGAGTGACTTGGTGGGGAACTTACAGGTAGTGGTCTTCCCATGCATCTGTTGCCTTGGAGGCTGAGGGGTGACTTTATAGAGGTTTACAAAATTGTATGGGGCATGGATAGGGTAAATAGGCAAAGTATTTTCCCTGGGTTCGGGGAGTCCAGAACTAGAGGGCATAGGTTTCGGGTGAGAGGGGAAAGATATAAAAGAGACCTACGGGGCAACCTTTTCACACAGAGGGTGGTATGTGTATGGAATGAGCCGCCAGAGGAAGTGGAGGAGACGAGTACAATGGCAACATTTAAGAGGCATTTGGATGGGTATATGAATAGAAAGGGTTTGGAGGGATATGGGCTGGGTGCTGGCAGGTGGGTCGAGATTGGGTTGGGATATCTGGTCAGTATGGACGGGTTGGACCGAAGAGTCTGTTTCCATGCTGTACATCTCTATGACTTTAGAAGGCACGTGTCGTCGTGAATTTTAATGGTTGTGTCTCAACGATGTTCGTGATTTTATTCTTTCAAATTTGCTGATTGTTTGCTTAGCTCACAGCTTTCCAAACCATGGGACTAGTGAAGAAGAAAGCACTTTTGGAAGACTGCATACAATTTTAGTCTCCCTACAGCAGAAAGATGTTCTTAAACTTGAAAGGGTGCAGAAGTGGTTTACAAGGATGTTGTCAGGGTTGGAGGGTTGGAGCTATACGGTGGGGCTGATTAGGCTGGACCTGTTTTCCCTGGCTGAGGGTGATCTTATACAAGTTTATAAAACCATGAGGGGCATGGACAGGGTGAATAGCCAAGTCTTTTCCCCAGGGTAAGAGAGTCCAAAGTTAGAGAGCATAAGTTTAAGGTGAGGGGGCAAAGATAGAAAAGGGACCTAAGAGGCAACGCTTTCACAGAGGGCGGCGTGTGTATGGAATGAGTTGCCAGAGGAAGTGATGGAGGCTGGTACAATTACAACATTTAAAAGGCATCTAGATGGGTTTATGAATAGGAAGGGTTTGGAGGGATATGGGCCAAGTGCTGGCAAATGCGACGAGATCAATTTAGGATATCCTGTCAGCATGAATGAGTTAGAGTGAAGGGTCTGGTTCCATGCTATCCAACTCTACAATGCTTTCATTTCATTTGAACTTTCTGAAACTGGGAAGGTATTTCCAAGGTTGTTTATTTGATCATTATCAGCATATTCCCATATTGACTGACTGGTCAACATCTTCGGTTTCATCTCTGAATGCACAAACATGGAGAAAAATTGGGCAGGGGAAATCCTTCACAACAGGAGTGCTCCCCTGACCCACAAAAATGTGGAACCAAATGTTCAGCAGAAAACCCATCCACAATCTTCTAAGATACCTTAAACATTTGTTTTCCAAAGTTTGCATTTCTTTTGAATGTCTGATATTGTACTTTCAAAGTTAGTTATTGAGAACCCAAAAGTGTGCCTCAGCTCGCAGTGGAATCCCCTGAGGTGTTTTTCCAAGCCTCAATAGCTTTAGAGACATGTGTACTAATGTGATGAAAGGTTTCCTTTATTTATTTTTATAAAAATGTGTTAATGTAAAGTTTTTTTTAGATTGCATTTCAAACAAGTGGCATATGATTACTGGAATATTTTACAAAAGGGTTTTAAAGTTAATGAAAGTCAGTCTTTTTGGAATCATAAATTTAAAACCATTATATGTCAGAAAGAGTAGGTGACTGCAAGAACCCCTGGGGTGTTAATGAAAGTTTATTAAAATCCTGAGGGGTTTACAACATCCAAAGGTGAATTGGCCATGCTCAGTTGCCCATAGTGTTCAGGGATGTGTTGGTTATGTGCATTAGTTCACGGTAAATGTAGCATAATAGGTTCAGGGAATGGTTCTGGGTGGGTTACTCTTCGAAGGGTCGGTGTGGACTTGTTAGGTCGAAGGGCCTGTTTCCATAACTGCAGGGATTCTATTCTATGGACTAACGCAAAAAAGGCATTGGCTGTGGCAGAATCTAGGATTGTTAAGTTTGTAAAATTTTATTCAGATGCGTTCGGACTGAGGTTAGAAGCAAACGTAATCTCCTAGAAAACGAGAATTGTTCAGAGGAGTTAAAGACAAACTGGTGACAAAGTGTAGTTTGTGAAATTTCCAGACCAGAAGTGCTTGATTAGAACTCTGCAGATCATTAAAAGACTGAAAGTTGAAACTTGTGTCTGGGTGAACAGTGAAGGAGAACAGTCTCACAAATCTCAGAACTGGAACTGAGAGAACGCAATTAACACAAACCTACAGATCTGATCGGATTTTGATCAATTTAACAATGACAATGTTGGGAAGTAGACAAGTCCTAGCTCTTTTCATGTGCTCTGAAATCTTTCAAATTATTTTACCTTTATTTCTTTTGTGCAACAAAATTCTGTTTTACTGCTAACCCATAATTATTCACCTGATGTGAAAAGCATGCTAACTTAGAGAGGAGATCTATCAAGCCACATTACATTCTGGAATCTGATGTGTCTAGTAGTACATTCAGCTGGGATGATAACACTAGGAATGTGTCAATTTATTTTGGGGGGGGGGGGGGGGTGGAATTTGTCATTACTAGAAGAGACTACAAGGGAAGTCCAAACAGTCCATGCAGTCTGAAAATAATAAGCAAATAGAATTAAAAGAAAATGATCACAGATAATGATCGCACGGAGCTTGTATTTCAAGCTTAGACTAAGGGTCCCACATGCCTTACATACTCTACCCGTCAAGTTGGTTAGGACTGCTTTGTATGCATGGATATTACATTGGCGTGAAGAGATACATCCACCAAATTGAGGATGCAACATAAGTTGTAACCTGGGGAGTGTTGCTGAACAAAGAGACCTTGGAATGCAGGTTCACTGTTCCTTTAAAGTAGATAGGATAGTGAAAAAGGCATTTAGAAAGCTTTCCTTTATTGGTCAGAGTATTGAGTACAGGAGTTGGGAGGTCATGTTGCAGCTGTACAGGACACTTGTTAGACCACTTTTGGAATTGTGTGTGCAATTCTGGTCTCCTAGCTATAGGAAAGATGTTGGGAAACTTGAAAGGGTTCAGAAAAGATTTACAAGGATGTTGCCAGGATTGGAGGATTTGATCTATAGGGAGAGGCTGAACAGGTTGGGGCTGTTCTCCCTGGAGCATCGGATGCTGAGGCCTGACCTTATAGAGGTTTATAAAATCATAAGGGGCATGGATAGGGTAAATAGACAAGGTCATTTTCCCTGGAATGGGGGAGACCAGGACTAGAGGGCATAAGTTTATAGTGAGGGGGGAAAAGATTTAAAAGAGAGCTAAAGGACAAACTTTCACATAAAGGGTGGTACATGTATGGAATGAGCTGCCAGAGGAAGTGGTAGAAGCTGGTACAATTACAACATTTAAAAGACATCTGGATAAGTACATGAATAGGAAGGATTTAGAGGGATATGGGCCAAGTACTGAAAATGGGACTCAATTAATTTAGGATTTCTGGTCAGCATGGATGAGTTGGACCAAAGGGTCTGTTTCCGTGCTGTACATCTCCATGACTCTTTGTGGAAATAACATTGTCAATGACTCACACTTTGCAAACGAGCTAGGACAAGCCAGAATGTTTCACATTAGAACTATATACCACTCTCTCCTGCTACCCTGAAACCCTCTTCTACTTTGCTACCAGTGAGTTGCATGTGGAAGCTGTAACTTGCATCTCACTGACAACAAACTGAGAGCCAGGTAAACCACTATTCTGGCTGCCAGCCTCATTCACTCTTGCAGCATGCACTGCAATGAGGTGCTCTCTCACTGGGTACAATCCAACTTCTAAGGCATTTTCATTTTTCTTGTTGAAAATATTATACCAGTTGATGGCAATACATGACAAATTAAGACCTGGCTTGATAGAACCTAAGTAATACTTTTTTCTTTTTGTTTATGATGGAGTGAATTTTTTCACAACAGACAGCCGATGTAATTTAAACACAAGAAGTTTATGATGCAAAAGAAAACCATGAACTATACTGCACAGGAGCTATTTGAAAAGATCTCACTACAGGTGTCCTCAAATACATTCAATCCTTTAACCCAAGGACAGGTACTAAGACCTCAGGTAGGAGGTTATTCCTGCCATCTTGCTGAGATTATTGTTTTGTGGGCCTGGCGTTTATTGGCTTCCCTTGAGCAAATAAATGCTAGCCGGACATGGGCGCCCATGCCCCACAAATGAATTTTAAATATCTCTGGATCACATAATATACATTGCCTTCAGTCAATGTCTCTTCCCAAGACTTGGAAACAAACGTCTAACTTAGTTCATTTACTACTTAACACTGTTTCTGTCAACAGCTTGGATGGATGTCTTTCTCTCGGACAGAGCCATAGATTCTGATTCTGACTTGGTGTCCAGCCCTGACTGCTTTGATTGCTAATAACAATGCCTCAGCTGGAAATGTCCTCCTCTTTCTGAATCAATCTGCTTCTTTGAGTGAGTTTACTTGTCTGCCTGAGTGAACCTACTTCAGAGCCCCGTTTTCTCTCTCTCTCTCTCTCTCCCTCCCACTCACTGTAAAACATCCTGGCAATTACCTACTTATGTGGCTTGCTTCTCATTTAACTGAAGTCACATTATTTCTTGAAACTGCCCTTTGAAACAAAATAACTTTGATTTTTTTTTGTAGAAGTAAGTTCTCTCAGAAACAAGTAGATTGGTTCAAAGAGATGAAGAGCTCCTCTTCAGCTGAGGTGTTGTTTTAATAAAACGTCAGCCCGTCAAAAAATGAAATGCTAAAAACAAGTTCTTAAAATGGTGAAAAATTAAGCTTCCAAATAATTAACTACACAAGTTCATCATTCAGCACATTTCCTTATAGAATTACAGACCCTGCATTATCATCTTTTGGTTGCAAAATAAACTTTGATTATTAGACAGCGATACATCACTCCAACCCATTGCAATGGCTTGCTCAATGACCCGTGCTGTGGATGACGTTAAAACAAAGTATTACTATTCCAAACAGACTGGACTAATTCGAAGTCATTCCAACAGTGGCATAACACCATGATCTTGCCCATTCCCCCCAGAATACAAAGTCTTCAAAATACTTTCTTGGCAAGAACACTTTGTTCTTCAAACCTGAACAGAATGTACTTTTTTGGAGGGGCACCCCCAGTGACAATTCCATTGGTGTGGTAAGACACCTGCCATCATAGAGAAAGGCAAAATTTTCCACGGAGTCTTAAATGTTCCCAGCATGCCACCTTCAGACTGCCAGGCAAAAGCCTTTGCCAATACTCAAACAATTTGCATTTCTTCTAAGCTTCAAGAGTTTTCAGATCTGCCCTGTGTATTTTGTTTTATTTAGAACCCAGTCACATCTCGGTAACTGAGCTTCACTATTCAAGCTCTATAATTCATGGTCAATCCATCAAAGGTACTTGGGACATTGACCCCACCTCTGGCTGTATGTCAGGCAAACAATTGAGTCTACACCGCTACAAATCAACTGGAACACCCAAGAATTCATAATTTGCAAGCATTGCAAAGGAGTTCATACAAAATTCCAATTACTTTTTATTTTAAAATTCAAGACCAAAATGGACAGCAAAGTGAATCCCTGTGCAGGCTAGCTGAGAAGACATGTGTGTGGGGATTGAGAAGATTATTAACCAATGGCATCAAGTCTGGGTTTAATAACTTAATATCCATAGGAGATAAAGAGAGACCGAGGGAGCAACAGAGATCCTTGGTCAAGAGGATCAATGAGTTGGAATCGAAGAAGTAATTGGTGATTTACTGATATAGACATTTCTGCCACTTAGTAACAGAAGGTCTGATGATCTTACAAATTAGGCCGATCAAGCTTACAAATTTGATCCACTGCTGATCAAATGATGTTTGAAAACCAAAGTGACTTTCTCCAAGTCATCTCTTGGAACACAATATGATGAAGTCCAGAGAAAGGAATTCTTCTTGCCTTGACTACTTGTCAAAAGTTAATGAGAAGATAACTCCTACAGGAAATAGCTTCTGAATGACACAGCATATGGATTAATTTTACTTTAAATTGCTGCTACATATACCTTCTGCACACATTTTCAATCTGTGCGAATGCTAATGATTATTTCATTGAACTGAGAGGTAACAAGGAGTTTTGAGCGTAAATGAGGGGATTCTGGCAGGAGCCCATTAACTAGAGGTTTTTAAAAAAGTGAAGTTGCCATGGTGTTGAATTTTTTTGCATGAAGGATTCAATTATAACTTCCAAAAGCAACTTAACAAGGGCAGACTTGGAGGGATACAGGCAAAAGAAAATTAGGGAGTAGAATTAAATGGCAATATCTTACGAAGAGCTCACAGGGAAATATTGGGTTAAATGGCCTCTGAGCTGTGGGATCCATGATGATGAATTGACCTTGGAGCCTAATAACTTCATAAAATTCCTCTGTATTCACATATTCTAAGACATCTGATCTTTTTCAAACGTGCAACGATCATGTTTGTTATGATGGTGCTTCACTTTTCATACTTGCTAATATACACCAATACCCATATTTTGTCAAAAGAACCAAAGACCAAGACATTGATAGTGGTGAGAACCCTGGGTGAGAAATCACTGCACAGGACAGAGTTTAACCAGAAATGAGGGAAAATGGTACAAGCAATGCGACAAGTCTAAAAGTCAAACAGAGGTCATGAAGTTAAAAATCACGCAACACCAGGTTATAATCCAACAGGTTTATTTGGAAGCACTAGCTTTCAAAGAGCTGCTCCTTCATCAAGTGGTTGTCCACCTCCGAAAGCTAGTGCTTCCAAATAAACCTGTTGGACTATAACCTGGTGTCGCACGATTTTTAAACTTTGTCCACCCCTGTCCTACACCGGCATCTCCAAATCAAGAAGTCATGAATGCAGAGTGCAGAGTCAGTATCCAGTCCAAAGACTGGAGTGCTGTTTTGTCTTTATTCTGACAACAGAAATGATACATAATCCTCAGGTGAAATTTTCAAAATCAATAAATGATGATATTCTGAGCTGATGCTGAAGGGATTGAATCCTGTGAGGAAACAAGTTGCTGCTGACATGTTGTTTGAGGGCTCACAAAACGCTATGCTGATGTCCACCTCAGTGTCAAAATCTGAATGATACAAGCTATAACAAGACTATGATCATACATTGCACCAAGAAGGTACTGCTTGCATTGACTGAGAAGTTAACTTTAATCCAACATTTTGTCTGAATTTCCTGTGGCATTGACTGAGAGAACATACGCAGAAATATCCCTATATATACATATCCATTAGAGCAGCACAGTGACTCAGTGGTTAGCCCGGCTGCATCACAGCACCAGGGACCCAGGTTCGATCCTAGCCTCGGGCGACTGACTGTGTGGAGTGTGCACATTCTCCCAGTGTCTGCGTGGGTTTCCTCCGGGTGCTCTGGTTCACCCCCACAGTTCAAACATCTGTAAGTTCGGTGGATTGGCCATGCTGAAATTGTCCATGGTGTTCAACAAAGTGTAGACTAGATGGGTTAGCCACAGGAAATGCAGGGTTACAGGGAGTGGGAAGGGGGAGTGGGTATAGGTGGGATGTGTTTCAGAGGGTCGGTGAAGACTCAATGGGCCGAATGGCCTGCTTCCACACGATAGGGATTCTATCATTCATTCTGTAACTAATTAAGTTTCAAAAGTGTAGAGTGTCAATGCTTACATGAAGGTTACCACCCAATTCCTCTACTGCAGGGATGTATATTTCTCATTATACTGAATTGTCAATCATACCTGAAGTAGACACTATCATGCTGTAAAAAATCAACAGCTGCATCGATTCCTCTCAGCCCCTCATGTAGCTTTTCTCCCATCGACTTCAAATCTGGTGTCTTAAACCTTCGAATACTGTGCTCCACCTCATGACCTGCTGCCTTGCTAACCCTCACATACATCCTCATCCAATTCCATTTTTACTGCCACTTCCGCAATAGTCTGTTAATTCTGCGGCTTCAGCAGCTCCACGTCTTACTGCCAGACCCAGTTTGCCAAGACTGTCTTGGGAAGCCGGCAGCTTGGTGCTTGGTTTTTATAACTTGGTGGCCACAATAAGAGAGGGGCAGTGCCGGGTTGAGGAAATGGAGGGAACGAGGGTAAAGCAAGCAGGAAATGGGGAGGAGGATCGGGGAAGAGAAGGAAAAGTAGAAGGACAGAGTGGTAAGGCCAGTGAGGGAGCGGGGGGGGGGGGGGGGGGGGGGGGGGGGTGCGTTATGGAATTGAATAATCCCAGCACTCCCTTCCTCACAGCACTGAGACTCTATCTAGACTGCAGCAGTTCAACAAGGTAGCTTCCCACTCATCTTAAGGACAATTACCAATGGGCAATAAATGCTGACCTAGCCAGGAGTGCCCCCATCCCATTAAAGAATTCAAAAAGTTCTACATCCCGCATCAATGTTCAGTTTTGGATTCCTGTTCTCTTGCCTTCAGAGACATTTTGACTCAAAGCCCGATAACAGTTTCAATAACTTATTCTCCCACGATCATCCTTTGTCTCAGTGGCTTCTCTTTCACGATGATAACATGTGGAAGAGGAATCTTATTATGCGCATACTTTCCAAATCCCACGTGGCAGAGTGACCAGCTGCCTTGGATCTCCAACTGAGACTGTGGGAGATACATACAGAGCAGTAAATATGAAAGCACATACACTGCCCTGCCCACCCACCCACTCCCCACAGCCCACAGAGAGCAAACATGATGGGGAGCCATTCCTACAGTGGTATTCCTAACACTCGTGTCAAGGATATTGGTGGTCCCAAAACAAACTCCTCTCTGTGCAGTCGACAGAACTCGAGGTTATCTTACTTATTCAATGCAACTACAAGATTATTGCTGCTAAATAATTAGAGCGTAATCATGTAACACCAAGAGAAACTTCATTTTTGAATGTTAGTTTTCTGACAGTAAAATCTAACCAGCATTTGGCTCCTGGCAATGAATGGTTATCAATTCTGAATTCTCATCAATACAGTTCAGGAAGCTGCTGAGTATACACCTGATATTGTAAGTAGAATAACTTCAAACAGCGCACTCAGCGGTGACTGGCCCTGTGCAGGCTCACATTTTGGAAGAGAATCTCATTAGGACAACTTCAATTTGTCTAGGTCAATAACAAAGGTAGAAGCTAGGGAGAGAGAGAGAGAGAGAGAGAGAGAGAGAGAGAGAGAGAGAGAGAGAGAGAGAGAGAGAGAAAAACAGGAAATTCAGATCAAACAACAGAAACATTTTCACACACACAGTGGTAAGTGTGGGAAGTAAAGAGATGCAAATGTTGTGGGTGCTCAAAATACTTTGCTCTTCATTGGGTACTAACCTGAGCAGAGACACAAAACTAGAAAAGTAGATGGATGAGCTTCAGGAGCATCAATAGCCTTCTTCTTGTTGTATTCCATAAGAAATGGTCTGAATGGTCATGAAGTGAAAAAAGTTCAGCAGTTTGGTTGGCCCCTGAAAATATATCGCCATCTTGACAGGATTCACTGATAATCAGAAAAGCTGTTTGAGTGTAGGAAGTCTCCAATGCACAATTAGCGATGGCAAAGTCATGGAAAAAGAGCATATAAAACTTTGTGCTGACTCTTTCTCATCCTCAGGTGAATTACAGGCATGAATAAATCACAGAAAATTTATTTTAACAAGTTTTCTCACCAGCACTGTTGTTTCAATGAATTTCACATATCTACTGTGTCATCAGAGCACATAACTTAATAATTGTCCCCAATACTGTCAGAATCAGAGAATCTCAATAGTTAAGATAGAAGCCATTCAGCCCATGAGTCTGTACTGACCCTCCAAACAGCATCCCACCAGACCCTAACACCACCCACCCACCCCTCAAATTCCCACATTCCCCATGACAGATTCACCTAACCTGCACATCTTTGGACTGTGAGAGGAAACCCACACAGACATGGGGAGAATGCGCTAACTCCACACAGACAGTCACCCAAGGGTGGAAGCACTGCCAGATCCCTGGCGCTGAGAGGTAGCAATGCTAACCATTGTGCAGGGATTTTGTGTTGTACACCCTTTGCACAAAATCAGTTTCCCTTTGTTATTTCTTCTGCTAAAAATATCTGAAGTGAAACTGACCCAAAGCCTGTCCAATAACGCTCAACCGAATTGTTGCACATCATCATTTTATATCTAGGGTCTGCTCTGTACAAAACTAAAACAATGGATTCAAACCTTGCCTGATGATGTCCTACCAAAAATCACAGATTGACAGCCACCAGTGCTTCTTGGCAGACTTGGGTAGATAGATCATATGGGTAAGGCCCATGTGCCTGTGACCAACAAAGCCTTTGGTCAGAACGGTAGCCAAGGGACTGAAACTGATGATTGAACCACATAGACATGAAGGAGGTTCTACCACATGAACAAGAATTATTCACCCACACAGTGATGCTGCAGCACATTCGCTAAAACCTGTAAACAATACGTTATTGATTTTAAAATTATTAACTAGCAACAGTTAGTAGCTCACAGACAGAAGAAAGATCACAAAGCATCAGTATCTGTTTAACATCTGACTGGAGAGGCCCAATTCTGACTGATATCACAGAAAAATAGGTCATTAGTATCAACAATAAATTATCTCCCATCCTCAAACAAACGCCATTTGATTAGAAGTCCAATAAAACTCCATAAGAAAATCTCCTCTGAGTTGAGCTGCACAATCATGTTCAATCCAATATTCCAGAGCCATTTCTGTTACTTCATGCTGAAGTCACACAGAGTTGAACAATTCTATTTTGGACAAGATACAGGGGACCTGTGAAACATTACCCAAGAAACTGTGTGGTGTTGCAGATTGGAAGGGGCAAGTGTTGGTTGACATTGAAATGGAACTCTACACAGCCTGACACAGATATTTGATAACTTAGTAAATAACTGTTTCTGTTAAAAGTTGTAATAAGCAACGGAAGTGTTTTGGATAGAAAATGCGCCAAAAATCAAGTGTGTGATTAGTTTAAATTGATTTGATTTGTTTTATTAATTATCACATCTATTTTGTCACTACATAGAATGACAAGAGTTACATGTTGTGTTGCCACTCTCCACAGCCATCTTAAAATATAGAAAAATAAACCAAAAAACTTAGAATATAAAGGCAGAAAAATAAAGAAAAATTATTTCAAAAGCATAACTTTCATGACATGGTAGACAGCAAGAGACAGCTACAAAAGATAGGGAGATTTAATGTGAATAAGATCATTGTCTTCACAAATCATTCCTGTAAATCTTATCTTTTGGCACAAACAAGTCACGTGGAACACACCCTGAGCTACAATGCTTCAATAGGTTTCCTCACAGGATGATAGGAAGCACAAAATATTCCAAGTTCTGATCAGGCTGATGAGCCCTCATGAAATGAATCATAAACATCAGTCTTGATCCAAATAAACAAGGACATGGTTCACACAATGGAAACTTCACAACATGACTTCATAGATTACTACTTAGGCAGACAATATTACAAAATGTAATAAAAGCATGACACGGAACTACCCTTCACCTTACAAATTAATACCATTTCTTAGGTGGTAAAATAAAGTGTTTTTCACAACTGGCAAACTCAACTGTACAGTTCAAAAACGTTTCATGTGCTGTCCCCTGGCAAAAGAAGATTGTCTCTTCTCCTTAAATAAAGGCCGCAGATAGCTCCGCAAGTCATAATGATAGAGTTGGAAAATTGCGTTTGAGCTTCAATGTTGACATTGATGTAACCACGTCTGCCTAGTTCAACATTACTCAATACAACAACTCTATTAATACAAAGTATAGTTTTAGCACTTCTTGCATTAATACTACATTCAAAGGTGGAAAAGTAACCTTGCATGGTGTAATAATTGCTCAATGCCGTCCAACCACCCTCTCAGAGTTAGTCTTTGCAATTTTGTAAAACATCAGATTTAACATTTAAATCATCTTTTTCTCTCGCTTTTCCATCTTCTCAAATCAATCATCCTTTCTAATCCTTTCGTTTGTGCATTGGATTTTTGATTCATCACCTTTCTTAATCATTCCATTTCATTTCCAAGTCCCTTCAGTTGGGGAGATGTGATGTTTGTTGCACTGATCAGTGAGGTTTCAGGTGAAATACAACCCTGACTGTGCTCTTATTAGTTCACACTCAGAGAAACCGTGTAGGAAAGTTTGTTAAAACCTAAAACACCTAAATTTAGTTCCAATTCATACAAATTTGTATCTGGCCTGTACATTTTTGGGAATAGTTAGTGTTTCTAAACAATACAGTCAGTAAAATTTGCCAATAAAAAGGTCTACATATCTTTGATCAGAATGGTGGATCTGCACTTAGTTTCACAACTCAGCAACACAGTACAGCAGGGGAACAAATAAATATAAATTTAACCAATAGCTTTAGTTCAGATATTATTCAGGTTAGAATTTAAGCCAATGCCTTACTTAATTGTCAGTACCTGTTTGCAGTGGGAAATCCTAGGTTTGTGCTGATAACGGCTTCAATGTTTTGAAAAATCAAAATAACATTCAACATGACAGAATAAAACTATCAACTAATCATCAACATGTGAGATTGTCTACTTGAGTAACTGATTGACCAAGAATTCTAGAATTCAAGTTACCACTGAACTGAGGAAGCAAGACAGGATAACTTTCCACCAGGTGTGTAAGGACTTGGTAATGTGCTAAAACAAAGACCCGTGTCAACTCAGAGATATGTTTTTAAAAAACACATATATCCCATAAACCACCAAGAATAAACAATGCAAGCCATAAAAACAGGTGTATATTTCATTTTCAGATTTAAAAAGCCACAAATACATATTCACTGATGCTAAAGATCTAGAAGAATTGGTACTGTATTCTTAAATACATCCATTATTAATTAGCAGGGCCTTTCTCATTAACTTCTCATTCATGTTGGTCTAGATTATGTCTTGCAACATGCAACTTGAATCTTACATATGTCACAAATATGTAAGATGAATCTCTGGGAACACAACTTCCTGAGTAGTTGTGACTTTCCACTTATTCATCCATATCTATTTCTCCCTTCTATCATCCTTTACTGTGTCACAGACTTCATTTCATAGCAACCAAACACTCATAGCATAGCAACCAGTTGTCTTCGCATCTTCACAAGGAGCACAAAGTTTAGAAGAATACAGTCTATCAAATAAAAGTACACAGTTGCATTTTGGGTCTAAAAAGCTCTGACATTATGAGAGAGAGATCACAGCAAGGAGACATTCAACAGGAAACAACATGGAACATAGCCAGATGCACACAAATCTGTCTTAAGACTTAGTTAAACTTAATGGATGTAAGTGCTACATAAGCTAGGCTCCATGGAGAACACCTCCAACGCCAACAGTGATTTGTTTATTCCCTGACAGCACTGGGGATGGCAATATGACAAATGGCAGTCAGTTGTTATTTTTACAATGTAACCTAAGATATAAACTATACTGTGTCCTGCATGTGTTGCGTTCCCAACAACCTTCCCCAGTACATAGTCTGTTATTGGCAGACAAACGGCAATACTCATTTAGTCCAATCTGCCAAAATTATCATCCCACTTACCATCACTGTAACACAACTTTTCCAACAAATGCTTCCTGCTGTTTAAAGATCTTTCCAAAGTTCGGCATCTGAACTTGGGTCAATGTGAAAATATTCAGTATGTTCAGCAGGGCCCAAAATATCATTCACGAGACACTTTATGTACCCACTTTTACACTGGCCATCCAATATTTTACATTTTTTGCAATGATGTACTAATGTTTCATTGCATTTTTTTGTATACATTCATAATATTAATTTAACTCTGGACATTAAGGGCACTGATGCAGTTCAGAAATGGCCAGTGATGACTAAACAGTGTCCATTTTCACTTTGACTTAAATTCACTTCATGATCTTTACCTGCCTTGAAATAAATGTCAGAAAGAATGAGCAGTCCCTCGGGTTACTTTGTGAAGGAAAAGCTTGACGTTGAGGCATGATTCCCTGAGCAATTGTTTTCTTAAGCATTTTTACAATTCAGTGACTAGATACTGGCCTCAAGGTGACAGCTGGGAATGGAGTTACAAATTCACAGAACATTCAAAGCGTCAGCTGGTGACACTGATGATCTGCCTGCTTTTGGCTCACGTCAAATTGAACATTACAACTTTTTAAGGCTTGGTGCATCTTTGCATCCATAATTGATGTGTACTCTGTACAAGCAAACAACACCATGAAGAAACAAATTATCATCTTTCTGCTTTGCGGTGATTTTATAATGAAAATAAAAGATGCTGCAAATGTTCAGGGAATCAGGCTATTTTTCACATTATACTGGCCCGTTGCCTCATGCAAGAACTTGGAAAACCCCAAGGTATAGTAGTAAGCAAGATAGATGTCTAAGTTATCAGTCAGACATCAAGAAATGAATCCAACAGGCTTTGTGAAAGGATTACTTCCACCCACATTCCACTGTGCTCATGTAGAAGAGGTTTTAATGTGAAATGGTATCAAGTACACAGGAAGTCATGGGCACCGGGAAATTCAACGGTTCAAACAGAGAGTAAAAAGGTTATGTTTCAATAGCGACCCTAATTCCTTCACTATTCAGTTCATCCTTTTTGAGAGCATGAGCATCGAAAACCACACATTCCCCCATCTTCAGGCTTCGGGAACGCAGCCATCAACGGAAGCTGTAGGTGCAAAGATTACATTTTTCATGAAAATTCAATGCTGACCTTGAAGTGTTTTGCATCTGAAATCATGCCAAGGGGAGCAGCAGAAAACCCTTCACGTGTCAGTGTCATGCCCAACGCTCAACTTACCTGCCAAGCAGCAAATGAATGACAATGCAAAAAAATGACTCAACAGGAACCACATTCTCGGTTCTAGTTCAAAGCGATGGCGTTAATTTCAAGGCCGGGGAGAATTTGCTCCAGTTGTCTCAATTGTTCAGTCGCTGGTATGCCTGCAAAATGACACAAAGCATAAAATAAACACCAATATTGTCACAGGTTGATCTCACCAGGCTATGAAATGTCCTCATGACTCAAGTTATTTTAAATCACAGTAGGATCAAAGAAAGGTAGTCATGAGAAAGGCTATTTAGACTGTCTAATCTTAATTCTTCTCACTAAAACACATCCTTACAGCATATCAACGCTCTCCTTAAATACCCATCTCAACAGCGGATCAATCCCCCCAACACAGCACATTCCTATAGAACACCTAAGTGTGAATTGATACATTTTTGCCACAACAAAAACTGGGAGACAGAGTATGAAGAGTCATAGATGAATATAGCACAGAAACCCTTCGATCCAACTTGTCCAGGGCAACCAGATATCCTGAATAAATCAGTCCCATCATTTGGCCCACATCCATATGCTTTTTAAATGTTGTAATCACACCAGTCTCCACTACTTCCTCTGGCAGCTCATTCCATTCACACACCACCCTCTGTGGGGAAAAGAGCCACACAGATCGGTGCTGGGTCCACTACTTTTCATCAATTCTATAAATGATTTGGATGTGAGCATAAGAGGTATAGTTAGTAAGTTTGCAGATAAAACCAAAATTGGAGGTGTAGCGGACAGCAAAGAAAGTTACCTTGGATTACAATAGGATCTTGACCAGATGAGCCAATGAGCTGAGGAGTGGCAGATGGAGTTTAATTTAGATAAATGCGAGGTGCTACATTTTTGGGAAGCAAATCTTAGCAGGACTTATACACTGGCCCAACGGAGTGTTGCTGAACAAAGAGACCTTGGAGTGCAAGTTCATAGCTACTTGAAAGTGGAGTCGCAGGCAGATAGGATAGTGAAGGCGGCGTTTGGTATGCTTTCCTTTATTGGTCAGAGTATTGAGCACAGGAGTTGGGAGGTCATGTTGCAGCTGTACAGGACATTGGTTAGGCCACTTTTGGAATTGTGTGTGCAATTCTGGTTTCCTTCCTATCAGAAAGATGTTGTGAAAGGGTTCAGAAAAGATTTACACAGTGTTGCCAGGGTTGGAGGATTTGAGCTATAGGGAGAAGTGGAATAGACTGGGGCGGTTTTCCCTGGAGCGTCAGAGGCTGCGGGGTGACCTTATAGAGGTTTATAAAATCATGAGGGGCATAGATAGGGTAAATAGACAAGGTCTCTTCCCGGAGGTGGGAGAGTCCAGAACTAGAGGGCATAGGTTTAGGGTGAGGGGGGAAAGATATAAATGAGCCCTAAGAGGCAACTTTTTCACGCAAAGGGTAGTACATGTATGGAATGGGCTGCCAGAAGAAGTGGTGGAGGCTAGTACAATTGCAACATTTAAAAGGCAACCAGATGGGTTTATAATAGGAAAGGTTTGGAGGGACATGGGCCAGGTGCTGGCAGGTTGGACTAGATTGGTTTGGGATATCTGGTCGGCATGAACGGGTTGGACTGAAGCATCTGTTTCCATGCTGTCCATCTCTATGACTCTGGGATTTAGTACTCTTGCAAATCTGCCCTGATGAGTGCAGACTGAGAAGTTTGAATAGCATGTTTCTTTTTATAGTGATACCTTCTCTCTTTGCCAACTATTACCTCCAACTCTAACTTCTGTTTCCTCTCCAAAACCTTTAAAAAGGTGCTGATACCCATTTGTCCTGGAACATGAGCAGTGGTAGTGCACTCCTCGACCAGCCAACCAATTTTTACCTCCTGTTAATTGGAGGTTGTCCAAAACTCCAGTGTCCTTGCTCAGAGTCGCACCAAATTTCATTTGCCTACAACCACTCTGCTCAAAGACCTGCACTAGCACACAGTTAAACAATGCTTCAATGTTAATATTCTCAGCTCTTCTTTCCCCAAATCTCCATTTGGCTTCTCTTCTCTCTGGTTCTACAGTTTCCTTCAGCTCCCACAACAGGGATATCTGCAGTTCCCAAATTCTGGACACTTGATCCGATATCTCCAAATTTGATCCTGTCACACTAGTAGCTCTGCCAAGCTCTCAAATCCTCTTCCCAAACTTATCTGCATTTCTGTCTCCCTCCTGTTTTCAAAGAGACTACTTAAATCTTTTTGTGCTTTGGCTAAGCTTTTAGACGTTTGTCCTGAAATCTTCTCAGGTGGCTTGATGCCAAATTTTCGTTTTGACATGATTTACTGCACGACAAATGCCAGAAAAATAAAGGGCAGAACTCTGGAACAAGAGAAACAAGAGCAAGAGTATAACATCTCGCTCCACCATTTAATAAATTCATGGCTATACCATCATGCCTTAACCCACACCCCTTCATTCCATCAATCTAGCCATCTCTGCCTTGAATATATTCAAACAACTGAATGTCTAGGCTTCAAAATTGATAGATCCGTGATGTTTTGAGTGAAGGCGTCTCTCCTCACCTCAGTTCAAAATGGCTGACCCATTCAAAAGTATCACCCCATATTCCCGACTTACCCACCAGGCTAATAAAGTGTACTCACAGCTGGAGAATTTTGAAAAAGTCGTCTTCTAATATTGGCCTGGTCTCTCCACAAAGAAGAATCCCACGCACTCCAGGAATCAACTTTGTGAACCTTTATTGCTATTGTTCTCCAAGGCAAACCCATCCTTCCTAAGGTAAGGAGACCAAAATTGTCTGGTATCTACTGGACTCACCCAGGCCTTATGGGACTGTGGTAAGATTCCTTTACTATGACAGCCTTAAATGTGAAGGTGTCAGGCTAACAGATCATTTATTCTCCTAATTGCCTCTTGTGCCTGCATGCTAATTTCCTGAGATTCATGTACAAGCCAGCAATTAAATCCCTCTGAAAACTATTTCAAAGTCTGATTAGTTTTTCTGTTTTTCGCTCAACGAATGGAAATGTCAGAACGTCTCTACATTATACTCCAACTACCATATTCTGGCCCATTCGTTTAACCCGTCTATATCACTTTGCAGCCACTTTATGTTTCCCTCACTACTCACTTGTCTTTCTGATGATGCATTACCAACAAACGTGCATATGTCAGACGTGGACCCCTCAACTAAACCATTGGCATAGATCGTAAAAGACTCCTTCATACCATGAATAGTGAGGTTGTGTATACAACCTTCCAATTCATGGGGACTATTCTTGAGTCTTGCTCCACCATTTAATAAATTCATGGCTGTACCATCATGCTTTAATCCACACCCCTTCATTCCATCAATCTAGCCATCTCTGCCTTGAATATATTCAAACAACTGAATGTCTGTACAAAATTCTGTAATGTCAAAGTACAGCCTTTGGCTATACTTTAAAATTCAAATACAGGTCATCCAGTGCAGAGAATGTGTCATATTTTGGTCCCTTTAATTTCTCCAGTACGGTTTCATTTCATGCATTTCTTTAAGTTCCTCATTCACAATGGACTCTTTGATCCACGCTATTTTAAAATTATTTTTGTACATCTGCTTTCACGCTGGAAGACAAAGAAGTTCAAAAGGTATTGGGTTCAAAGGTGAGAGCCCTGGCAATTCAGTGCTAGTATTTGGTGTAGAAATCCTCGAGTACATTCTTACGTCCGGTGTCTTTTGACAAAAGCTACATCCAGGGGTGCTCCCATTCTCCCAGTGGCAAATCATGGTGTAGTCAAGTACACATGCATTTTGAAGCTGTTCAGGAAGGGATGCCATTCATGTCTCCATCCACATCACTATCCCCACTTACAGCCACAGACCCACAGAGTGTCCTCTTGGTAGTGCTGCCCTGGCAGCTGTGGGCATATTGTACAAATAAACAAAACTAGTCAAAGATGCCACTATTGTGAGATGCCCTCTCATTCTCCTCACCCCATGCTGGGTGTACCAGTGCTCAAGTATTTCAATCAGCTCTCCCAGCTGTCAAGTTCAGAACTGAATGGGGCTTTCTGAAAACAGCTTCTCAACTCAACACTGGCTCAAAAACCCTACTCTAGCTTCAAGTCTCCTTCAAATGAACACAACAATCAGGAATAGAAGGCTTTGCCATTTCACACCATTAGAGTTGTCCTCATCCAGTCTCAACTCCACTAGTCTGTTCCCTGGAGCCCTTCAACCTGTTGCTAATTAAAATTCCTTCGATCTCCTCCTCAAATTTACTTAACATCCCAGAGTCCACCATACCCTGGTGGAAGTGAATCGCACAGATTTACAAAACTTTGAGAGGATAATTCAGCACAGTACAGGCCCTTCAGCCCTCAATGAATTCTTCCTCATCTCGGTTTTAAATCTACTATCCCTTAACTTAAAACTATAATCTCCTTTTCTAGTCTGAACCACAAGAAGAAGCATCCACTATGTCCACAGAAACTTGCTGGCAGCAATTCTGGATCACCGAAATGCATTTCACATTGATCGTGAGACCGGGACCTTAAGGTCTCGATTATTGTAATTTTTCTATCTCAAAGCCAAAGGGTGGAAACCAGGCAAAAGAAATACAGCAATACTTGGAAATGAATGTAGTGATCACACTGATGCTCCATTTCAGTCTGAACAGTATGTGCCATTCCCACTCTTTATTGCATTTTGTCCTGTATCTTAGAGACCCATTTTTATGGTCAGTCACTTCCTTTACCTGTTTTACCTGTTTCATGGGTCTTGCTAGTTCACTGTCATTTTCCCTTTTCTCTTCCTCCATCAAAAATAAAATGTCTTCGTCATTCTTTGTTAAAATCTAGCATTCTCTCAGTCCTCGGGTTTACTGATCCTTGACAATCTCATAAACCTCTCTCTCTCTCTCTCTCTCTCTCTACAACCTAATAACATGCTTAGCTTCTCATTAGTCTGATTTTCCCACAAGTACAAGCTGCTTCTGACTTTATTGGAAAACCAAACTCTATTTTTAAACAACTGAATTGCTTTGACTCTGTTTCCACATTTGGCAGATTGCCCAGATATTTCACAATGTTATGTTTGCAAAATTTACAACTGCTCATCATTGAGAAAATATCGCAACCCATGTTTTGCTTCAAGGTGACCATAGATTTAGGGCCTTTAAATTAGGTTGAACAGTTCCGAACTGCCCGATGTATTCAGCATGATATTTCTCTCCATTACTGAGTAAATTAACAAGTAATCCTCTGCCAGAAATGATAGCAAGATGAATGTGTGAAGCCATTTGTCTATTATTTTACAGCGTGATTTCGAGCTGTGAGTGTCAGAATGTCTTCCATATTTTAATACCTGCACTTTCATTAAAATTCCCTGATGAGCAAAACGATTCAGATCATCAACTTAATTTTATGCTAAGCTTTCTCACACATTTGCCTAATTATAAGTAAGGATTACTGCTGTCAGTTGCAATGGCTAATTTAAAACTCCAATGTAATTTCCAGTTTGCAGGTTTTAATCTCAGGTTAAGAGGAGAAAAGATTTGTCAGAAAAGAATATGACACTCGGATAAATCTAAGTCAATTTAGGTTTATTGGCGCACGTTCTCAAGTTACAAAAGAACAGGACTACAGTGAAAAGTGTACAATGTGCCAGCCTCATTGCACCATCCTATGTACAAATTTTAGATACAAAAATAAAGAAGAGAGTTATTATATATCTCTGTAATGTAGTGTAAGTACACGTTAGGAAAATAAGAAATAAAGCTAGAGAGATAAATGTTACAGTCTTTCTATATGGGCGGCACGGTGGCACAGTGGTTAGCACTGCTGCCTCACAGCGCCAGAGACCCGGGTTCAATTCCCGCCTCAGGCGACTGACTGTGTGGAGTTTGCACATTCTCCCCGTGTCTGCGTGGGTTTCCTCCGGGTGCTCCGGTTTCCTCCCACAGTCCAAAGATGTGCAGGTTCAGGTGAATTGGCCATGCTAAATTGCCCGTAGTGTTAGGTAAGGGGTAGATGTAGATGTAGGGGTATGGGTGGGTTACGCTTCGGCGGGGCGGTGTGGACTTGTTGGGCCGAAGGGCCTGTCTCCACACTGTAAGTAATCTAATCTAATCTATATGGGCTTCCACTTGGTCTGACTGGGCTCCACCTGTTGCGAACCAGAAGCCATCTTTGCTCCGGGACTGCTGACCCTGTCCCCGCTCCATCCCAGCCTGTCGTTCCCCAGGTCTCACATCCCCGCCCTGTCCCCATCCTCACGCCATCCCCAGGCTCTCCATTCCCCGCCTCCCCCACCCCATCCCTAGGCCCCCCACCATCCTCACTCTGTACCCAGGCCACTAGCTGCTTGAAGGTGGCGCAGTGGTTAGTACTGCTGCCTCACAGCGCCAGGGACCCGGGTTCAAAGCCAGCCTCGGGCGACTGTCTGTGTGGGTTTCCTTGGGGTGCTCCGATTTCCTCCCACAATCCAAAGATGTGCAGGTTAGGGTGAATTGGCCAAGCTAAATTGCCCATAGTGTCAGGGATGTGTAGGCTAGGTGCACTAGTCAGGGGTAAATGTAGAGTAGTAGGGGAATGGGTCTGGGTGGGTTCCTCTTTGGAGGCTCAGTGTGGACTTGTTGGGCCAAATGGCCTGTTTCGACACCGTAGCGATCAAAGAGCTCAATGATGCCTGCTACATTCTGGCCTACTAGCCGCCCTGTTCTATTTCAGGCTCTTGTCCCCACTCTGCGTCACTGGCAGAAGAGGAAGAAGACAGACAAGAAAAAAAAACAAGGGAGAGAAAATAAAGAAAAAGGAATGGACGGAGCAGACGGGCTTCAGCTGTAGTGTCCTACCCCAGCCCCGCCTTGAAAGGTTACCCTGCACAGACCTTCTGGTACGTGGCATTGGGGATAGCGTGTGACTGTTCTACCTGCACATGGAGGTTTGCTGGTTGTTATCTGTTCCTTGGAGGCTGGGAGTGAGCTGTGACAGAGAAACATGAACATTGCTGCTGCACCCACTGAAGGTGGCAATTAAAAAGCAGAGAACTTGAGTTCAAGTTTCTGCGCCAGCAAACCCAGTACCTGAAGATGTTGAAGTGTCCCAGCCTCAAAGATACAGCACTAAGTGAGCCTTGAGCACTGTCTTCAGCAGGACAATTCAGGTTAGGAATACTTGTGATCGAGATGGAGTGAAGATCTGTGTCAACGCTATTTCTATGACTGTCATATCTATCTCCCACTTCAGTGTAATTTCAATCCTTCAATATTTAACACAACCCAGGATTTTTGAAATTACAATTTCAAATTCAATGAATGACGCTTTGAAAAAAAGTGAAATGTTACTGGCGAAGTTTTCAAGATATTGGACTGCAACCTTTTCAAAATATTAAAAGGTAAGACTTATGATGCCATATGAACGGTCATATGATCTTCTGCCACCAGTAAAGAGGACAGTTGATCCTTTATAAACTTGTATTAGAAATATTTTGCACCATTCTACAGTTTCAGCCAGTTGAGTTTTCCACCATGTTGGGAGTCAACACATACCTTCACCAGCCCCTCACTCCCTACCACATTAACAGAGGTCAAATGAACAGCAAATCAACAAGGCTCCTTCAATAGCACCCTCCAAACCCAATGCTCTACCACCAAGAAGGACAAAGACAGCTGCAGCAAGGGAACACCCATCACCCGCAAACTTGCCTCAGAAACACTCGCCATCTGATTGGAACTTTAATCCAAGGAGAAAAAGAATCAGCTGAGATTGTGTGTTCAATGAATGGCCCATGTCAAAAAGTCCGAGAGATGTACAGATCCTTCAGTCCAACTCGCCCATGCCGATAAGCTATCTTAAATTATTCTCGTCCCATTTGCCAGCACTTGGCCCACATCCCTTGAAACCTATCCTATTTATGTACCCATCCAGATATTGGTTAAATGCTGTAATTGTACCAGCCTCCACCACTTCCTCTGGCAGCTCATTTCATACACGCACCACCCTCTGAGTGAAAAGGTTAGACCATAAGACATAGGAGTGGAAGTAAGGCCATTCAGCCCATCGGGTCCACTCCACCATTCAATCATGGCTGATGGAATGAAGTTGCCTCTCAGGTCCCTTGTAAATCTTTCTCTCTCACCCTAAACCTATACCCTCTAGTTCTGGACTCCCACAACCCAGGGAAAAGACCTATTTACCCTATCCATGCCACTCATGATTTTACAAACCTCTATAAGGTCACCCCTCAGCCTCTGATGCTCCAGGGAAAACAGCCTTTCCCTATAGCTCAAACCTACCAGCCTTGGCAACATCCTTGTAAATCTTTTCTGAACCCTTTCAAGTTTTACAAATTCCTTCCAATAGAAAGGAGAACAAAATCGCACAAAATATTCCAAAAGTGGCCTGACCAATATCCTGTACAGCCACAACATGACCTCCCAACTTTTACACTCAATGCTCTGACCAATAAAGGAAATCATACTGAACACCTTCACTATCCTATCAACCTGTGACTTCACTTGTAAGAAACTGTGAACCTGTACACAAAACCTGTCTCTTTGTTCAGCAACACTCCCCAGGACCTTAACATTAAATGTATAAGTCCAAACTTACGAACTACACCTCCTCTGTTCACTTCCAACCCATCTATGTAAATGATGAAAAGCAATGGACCCAGCACTGATCCTTTTGGCACAACACTGGTTATAGGCCTCCAGACTGAAAAACACCACCACCCTGTGTCTTTTACCTTCAAGCCATATAAGAGATCTTTCAAGCATTGTATCATACACCAGAGAATAGAAGTGTAAGAGTAGTACAGGCTGGAAGCCTGAGAGCAGGGAGTGGAAGATGGCAACGCTAGGAGTGGGGAATGAGAGGCCTAAGGGAGGCTTCCAATCAATAACTCACATACAACATTTTCTACATCTAGAAGTTGAGAGGAAGCAAATGAAATTGTTGTTTAACATACAGCTATTCCACTGGACAGGAATGGAAGCAAATTTCTTAACTTCCTAGAGAGCTGATTCATCGTCTTATACCCCATTTTTAACAGAAGCTCTGCTGATGTCACTGGGTCACAGCAGGAAGCATTGCAGCCATAAGGTGTCTCTGCTCCAGCAAACTGAGACTGAAACCACTCAAAAAGCCCTCATTCTGCCAAACAGAAATGCTACATATAGCAGGGCAGCATCTGCGAAAAGACTAATGAGTGATCTAAATAAGAAATTATTAAAGAGTTTAATAAGATAGAGATGAAGAGAGAAAATTCATCCTATAGTGGGGTAGATTAGAACTAGGGACCATGACTTTAAAATAAGAGCAATGATAATGGCAGAAAACATGTCTTCACGCAGGGCAGAGGAGATCTGGAAGTTGCCTGAAGATGGTCAGAGATCGGTCAAGAAAACCATAATACTGCCCACGGTAGGTTTTTGTTTGGTAAGCATTTGGAAGGATGCGGAACCAAAACAGGTCACTTACGTCAAAACACCAATCAATTGTAGACTAATCAAATGTAATCACCAGCTTCACATGCTGAACAACATACTCCTGTTCCTGCATTGTGAAGCTCGAAAGGTTCGGGGTTTCACTGTCATAATTTTGAGTACGCTCGAGTCATGTTGTCAACTGCTATTAAACTCACACATATTGCATGGAGGTGCTGAAATTGCAGTAGAAACTCACCCTTGTTAAGTGCTCACACTTGAGATTACACTCCAATATATTCTGTAGTATTGCCCCATTCTGTCAGCTACCATCTTCATAATTACTGCTGGATTTATTTGACACTCATTTACACACCAGTGACTAAGAGGCGTATGAGAATTTTAATTTGCAATCAGTAGTTCCACAGCCTACTCAGATTCTGAGGATCAACTCAATTGCTACACAACAAATTCATTGTGCAATTTAGCTGGAGCTCAGCAATATCTAGATCTGGTTAATCTGACAGCGCTAATTAAATACTGCCCGAGGTGGGAAGGCAAGAGAGTAAAAAGCTGATAGAGTTACTCCCGGCAATAACTTCCCTTTCTAAAGCAATTAAGCATCACAAATGATAACAACATTCAAGCTTTGCTACATCACCTGCAGGAACCACAATACAACAGGAAGCTAGGATACCATTGTGTGTAAAAATTCTCAACACAGAATGGGTAAATCAAGTTTGCAGCGAAGTTGATTAATTAAACAGCAGACTACAGTCAGGCCCTTGTTATCTGATCAAGTGATAGTTATGAACATAACAGGGAAATCTTAAAATCATACTTTGGGATAGGAACACACAACAGCTCAATATATTCACTGCAAATGCTGTGCTAATTTTAACAGATTGGGGCTCCTATTAACAGAGCAGAAGAAAAAAAAATTCTGCACAATAGAAAGACACCAAGATGGTCAGAGGACCATGAAAGCAAATATCCCCACAATGCCCCTCTTCATTTTAGCCAGCTTTGACTGTCGTTTGACATTGGCACATCAGCAGCATTTCTGGCTATCCCCTGTGACATTTCCATCATATCCTTATACCTGAAGTGATAAATTGCATGTCAAATTCTGGGCTGCACAGATTGCGTGGCCTGAAGTCTGTGCAGATTGGCAAACTTTGTGACTCCCTTCTCATGGATGGCTGCTCAGTCATTGTTCCAATTTGTGTCAGAATAGAACATGGAACGTGCAAGTAATTAATTCCTTCTAAGCAGAAATGCAGTGACAAGCAGAGAGAGCTAAACCAATAGTTCACTAGTAAAGTGGTGTCATTCTAATGTTATGGTCGAGGCCAATCAACCAGGCCAACATCCCCAGCATCGAGGCACTGACCCCTTCCCCTTCTTGTTCGGCTGCATTGGAGCTGAGCACATCATCCGCCTGACTGACACAAGACTACCCGAGCAGGTGCTGTACTCCCAGCTCAGAAACAGCAAGCCAGCCCCAGGTGGACAGGGATACCCTCATGGCCTCACTGGCAAAATGCGGCATTTCCACTGACACCTGGGAAACACTGGCCCCCCCACATCGTCCAAACCAAAGGAGGAGCATCCAGGAAGGTGTTGAGCTCATCAGAAAAAAGCAAAGCCAGGGGAAAAATAGTGTGAGGAGCTCGTTGCCACACCAAACCCCACCCATTCCCTTCCCACAACCACCTTGTGCCCCAAGTGTAACAGAGAATGCTACAGCCGCTTCAGTCTGTACGGCCACCTAGGGACTCACCCTTAAAGTGGAAAAGAGTCATCCTTGTCTGCGAGGGAGCACCAGTGATGATGGCAGTCGCGTAAACCTAAGCTCTCAAATGAGGATGAATTTGTTGAACTGGAACTGTGTCGCACCAACACTATGCTATAATCCACGCTCTAACATTAGCTTCTATCTGCTTCACTATGATTGTGGAGGGCAAGGACTGAGCAATGACAAGCCATAATTTTCTTTGCAGAATCGAAATCGCTGAACAATCTGCTTTCATGGGGAGAATGCAAAAATGGTTTTGTTTTTACCTGTTCTTGCCACTTTCAATTCACAGTGTCTTTATTCGCTGCATCATCCTGAGAGCTTTGGTCAGGAGTGTTGTCACTTCAGAACAAGAGAAGGCTACTTTGCACCCCAACTTTATTCAACCATTCAATGAGATCAGGGCCATTCATTATTCTAATTCCAAGTATCCACTTTTGCGCACAGCCCTTTGCTTAACACAAGTTTATCCATTTTAAATTTAAAGATTTAAAATTAATAAATTAATAATTGACCCAACATCAACTGCCATTTGTAAAACACAGTTCAATTTCTATCATCCTGTGTGTGTAAGAGTCTTTCCGAATTTCGCTGCTGGAATGTTTGCCTTGTGTTTCTGGACTCTACCTCCCGGCTCTGAACCCCACTACTGACAGAAATAGCTCCTCTCCATGTACCAGATACATTTCTGCACAAGTTAAATATCTACAGCTAAATTTTTAGTTCAAAGATATGGGGTCAATTTTTACACAAGTGATATTTTCAAGGTGTTGAAGTCCACCCTGTTCCCTGATCTTGCGATTGCAATGTTCCCAAATTGGATACAGTTTCTGACTGTCCTGTTGCAAATGGAATGCAGCACTCAAAAACTAGGTAGCCTTGACATCTTGTGAAGAAATGGAATTCAACAGCCACTTTCAACACAGTGTTATTCTGGGACTCTGGATTGGCACCAGTGCAAGGTTGAACTCTGCAGTGAGAGCACTTTCAGTGAATTTTCTGATCTAAATTCATGCTAGTCTAATGCAAGAGATCAATACGGTATTTCATCTGCTCCCTGCATACCTTGGAAAACACAATTAGGTCACTCCGTACCCTTTTACTTCCAAGAGAATGGAACCTTCATCTGTACAAGCTTGCCATGTAATGTAACACTCAGGGTTCTGGTAAATCCATGCTGCTGTCTCTCAAGGACTTCTGGTAAGAATTAGGATTACAATTCCCTAATTGGACTAACCAAAACCTTGTGCAGCTGCAAGATAACCTCTCATCCTTAAGGTATCAAAACTACAAGTCCAGCAGTGATTTCAATACTTTTACACATTTGTTCATGACATGTTAATTATCTACATATATGTATCTCCAAGGTTGTATGGGATGTTGGTGAGGTCTCATCTGGAGAACTGTGTGCAGTTCCAGTCTCCCTGTTACAGGAAGGATATTATTAAAATGGAGGGAGTTCAGAAGAGATTTACCAGGATGTTGCAGGGAATGGAGAGTTTGAGTTGTAAGGAGAGGCCAGGTAGGCTGGGACATTTTTCACTGGAGCGTAGGAGGTTGAGAGGTGACCTTAGAGGTTTATAAAATCATGAGGAGCATAGATAAGGTAAATGGCATGTGCCTTTTCCCTAGGGTAGGGGATTTCAAGACTAGGGGGGAATATTTTCGAGTTCAGAGGAGAAAGACACGAGGAACTTTTTTTTTAAAACACAGTGTGCGCTTCCTACGTGGAACAAACTTCCAGACGAAGATGTGGGTACAGTGCAATGTTTAAAAGACATTTCGATAAGTACATGAATATGAAATGATTGGACCAAATGGTCTGTTCCTGTGCAACATTCTGTAAGTCATGCTGTTTTTGCCCATGCTCTACCTGATCCTGATGTAACACACTCCATTGCAAGATTGTTCATACATACGGAGAATATCCTTTTTATCCCATTGCTCCAAAGGTTTCAAAGGGAAAGCCATTTAAATGCAGAGAGTCAAGAAACAATGGGACATTTCTTGAGGTCCTCCAATTTATATTTCAAGGGCATACTTTCAATGTGCAACCATAAAGTATTCACAAATTCTGAACCACAGAACTTCCATATTCAGCATGCAGCTCCCGAGTAAAATCGTCTCGTTATGTCTTCCCTGAATTAACTTGACACACATTCACGTTCTTGGTAGCTACGACTGCATCAATTTAGAAGATCAAAATCCATCTCCTCAATCTCAAACAGTAATCGAAATACTCTTTGAAAATGAGGGTAATTACTGACAAAATTAAGAAGGGCCTGTGCTTTACTGATGGGTAATGAACATTTAAATAATAGATATCCATCCATATATCAGTAATTAAAATGACATATATAAACCATGGACAAGGGAATTACTCTACGCCATTTCTGATCAAAGTAAAATTTTAATTTCAAATTCTAATCGACTTTTCAATCGTGTGCAGTTGGCTGCTGCCTGATTTAATCCTTCTTATGGGTTCTGAGAGGAGAATGGAATAAAAGATCAAGCCTGAAGTAATATGCTTTAGGTACTGTCACAAAATCAGGAGTCGAAGGTATAATTACAAGAGACTGCTGGAAAGGACTTTACTTTTATTAAGAAAGAGACTAAGATAAATCTACTATGACTTGCTGCTCTCTAAACTAGAATCTCCCTTCAGCAAGTGTCTTTTAAGAATTAAGTGGGTGAAAACACCAAGACAAATATTACAACCTTGTTTCCACCAACCAGCTTTGTTCATAGACTGATACGGTGTAGGAGGGGGCCACTCAGCCTTTGCCAGCTGTTGGAAAGAGCTGGCTATTTAGTCCCACTCTTGCGTTCTTTCCCCAAAGCTCTGAAATTTGTCCTTGGACCTCAAATGAATTCGCAAACTGTCCTACCAATAGCTCTGTGCCTTGTGACAGTGACCCATGCTGGGAGAAGATTGGGTATTGAGCAAGGAGGAGGTTTCAGTTTTAATTGCGATGTCCTCCAGAGCAGAGACCATGCCAGCACTCAACTGTATAGGGTCACATGGGGGAAATGATCAGCCGAAGCCTAGTGAGAGCAGAGATCCTCAGGAAACCAAGAAAAAGATACGGAACATATTGTGAGACCGACCTTCTGTTTTTTTCTCTCATAGGTATCAAATGCACCTGAAAACAAGAGAGAGTGTTAAATTCCCCAAGGATAGAAGAGCCAACAACCCAAAAACTGTGCAACTTTCCTTGTCAGGAAGGAGCAGACTATTCCAGTGAAGATTAGACCAATTTTATTGGATTTAATTCCTCCCATGGTCGATGCACTGCTTCAGAAAAGCAAAACTACTCAACAAACCACACTGGCAGCATTTGCGTTCAGTGCAATAGAGAGTAGACTCATGGTCTCTTTTTTTCTCTCTCTCTATGGAGAACTATTTAAGCCAGAGGACTTGGCTGCAAGTCAGCAGCAGCTGAAGCTCAGGGAGCCTTCCTGCGAACAGTGCCTAGGGGTTTCAAGATCTCTGGGAATCTAAATGAATACAATTATTGTGTTGGCAGCATGTAGGCGTGGTCATAGTTTATCACAATGGGAGCACATCACAGTCCTCTGCATTTATTCAAAGATCCCTACCTTGCCTTCATTACCTCATGTCACACATATCATTTCCCTAAACCTTGGTCTCCCGAGTCATGCGAGAATGTTAAAAATCACACAACACCAGTCCAACAGGTTTATTTGGAAGCACTAGCTTTTGGAGCGGTGCTCTTTCATTAGTTAGCTGCAGAGCAGGACCATAAGACCTAATTTATAGTAATAACCTCTTATAGCAATAAATCTGTATGTTATGATCCTGCTTCACAGCTACCTGATAAAGGAGCAGCGGTCAGAAAGCTAGTGCTTCTAAACAAACCTGTTGGACTATAACCTGGTGGTGCGAGATTTTTAACTTTGTCCACCCTGGTCCAACACTGGTTCCTCCACATCATATGAGAATGTCAGCTCACTGACACACAGGAGGAGAGACAACAGGCCTCAGACACACAGGAGGAGAGACAACAGGCCTCAGACACACAGGAGGAGAGACAACAGGCCTCAGTTGTTCATGACGTGCAGCAAAAATCATCAAGTCAGACACCAACTAATTTCACTGGGACCCTTGACATGCCTCACACCACCTGGGTACATAAATGGGTAGACTCAGTTCCATCAAAAATTTAGCAATGAAATACTCATTGCCCTGCTATTATTCTGCAGCTTGAAAAATTTACTAGGGATGAATAGGGCTGTGTGGTGTTTATTGGGGATTGGGGACTGTGAGTGTTAAACGTAGAAAGGATGCTGTGTCTTGGCTGAATAGACAAGGGGCACATGTGGTGTTTAAATCGGGATTTTGCTTTTTTAAATTCCTTAACTATTTACTATTTTTTACATACATGAATGGGCAGGGAGCAAAGGGATACAGACCCTTAGAAAATAAGCGGCAGGTTTAGACAGAGGATCTGGTTTGGAGCAGGCTTGGAGGGCCAAATGGCCTGTTCCTGTGCTGTAATTTTCCTTGTTTTTTTTCTAAACTTCAAGCTTTTTATCAGAAACTAAAGATAGATTCAAGACAGGACAGCAAAATGGGAAATGAAGATCAGAAAATGGCAGCCAGAGAGGGGGGAAAAAAAGCTAATAATACGCCAACAGTCAAAACAAAGTCTACTACGATAACAAAAAGACAAACTGAAAGCTCTGGATCACAAAATGCACAGCATTCACAGGATCCCCACAGTGCAGATAGAGGCCATTATGCCTATCAGGTCTGTACCAACCCTCCAAAGAGCATGACAGGATGCTAGCTATCAATGTAAAAACAGACAGCAAGTATTTCAGCAGATGAAATTAACATGGAGACAAACAATGGGTCTTTGTTAGGATGTAGGGGTCTGTGCTGACGCCTTGACGTTTACAATCGACATCAATGCCTTAGAGGAGGGACGCAAAGATATGAGAGCTGAATTTACAAATGACACAAAAATAGGAAATTGTATTTTGTGAAGAGGATATAAGGAGGTTTCAAGCTACTTGGCTGAGTGACAAGGCAAACATTTGGCAGATTGAATAAATTTTACATCTTCCCACATTATATTCTCTGTTACAAAAAAATAAACAAAAAATACTACCTAAATGGAGAACAGCAGCAGGATTCTGAAATACCAAGGGATCTAAGTGTTGTAATGCATGATGTGCAAAAAGTTGGTATGCAGGTACAGCCAGTAATTAAATAGGTGAACATTACTAAAATAGACTAGAAATTGACTTTTTTTTTGCTTTGCATCCAGGACAACTAAGGAGCAAAAACAGACTTGAAGAAAGGGACAACAGTTATGTAGTGAGAGAGAGTAGATTTTTGATTAGTTGGGTCATTGTTGATATGGAGATTGAACAAGAACACCGAGCAACCAAATCTTGGTTCTCACAGCAGACAGGTAATAATTAAGAAGGTTAATTAAATGCTCATCTTTATTATAAGAGAGAAACGGAATGTAAAAGTAAGAATGTGAAACGTCAGTTGTCCATTACACCGATGAGACCACAACTCAAATACTGTGTGCGGTTTTGTTCTCCTTATTTAAGGAAGGATGTAGCTGAGGACAGTTGGGAGGAAATTACTAACTGAAATGACTGGGTTGATCATGAGGAAAAGGTTGGACAGACTGGGTTTGGTCTCACTGATGTTTAGAAGAATTAGGGGCAACTTGCTTGAAGTATACTGAAATGGTTTTGACAAAGTCAATGTAAAATGATGTTTCTTGTTAAAGGGGAGTCCAGAACAAGACGCAGTGTTTGAGCACAGGATCAGCTCTTTCAGGATGAAGAGGAGCATCTTCTTCTCTCAGAGGATTGTACGACTATGGAAACCTTGACCTCACAAGCAGGAGAGTTGGAGTCATGAAATATTTTTAACAGATGAATCTCAGTTTGGTAAGGAAATCCAGATTATTGGAGGCAGATGGAAATGTGAAATTCAAAACAAATCCAAATCTTATTGAATGGCACACAGTACTCGGCTTGCTACCATTCCTAATTCACATAATTCATTTGAACATTGGCGCTCAGTGTTTAATAGGAGAGGACTGCATGATGTTTAACAAGGAAAGGTGCCATTTCCATTACCAACTTCCTCGATTTTTATGCCTCCATTCCATGGTCACGATGAAGGTAGATAAGCATTTAAAACTGCACACTCCCCCATCTGGTGTGCCTGTTCTCAGCCTTTGTCATGCATCATATTCTCCATACACTGCAACTATTAACCTCTTCAAGTCATACTTGCAAAGGCAGATTGGAGTGTGCAGGTGGTTTGGGGGAAGAAGGGGGCCATTGGTGGGGGAGAGCAATGGGCTGAGACAATAGCACAGATTTCTGCCTGGCAACTGCATACAGCCAATCTGCTCATTAGCCACCAACTGGAGAAAGCCAATGTGATTTCCATATGGTCAACTCCCACAGTCACAGTGCCAAAGAAATAGAGTGGTAGTTCTGACTGAGGAAGGCAAAGAAGCATTTGAAACACTCAGGAACTTGCTCAGCCCTGTGAAACCAAATGACACACATTTTGTGGAAGTTTGAACACATTCCAAAAACTATTGGAGATTTCAGAAATGTTTGGAATGAGAGAACAATTGCACAGTGAGGCTACTGGAGAGTTGCGTGGCTTTATAAAATGATAATTTTAGAGATTTCAAGTGAGAAGATGACAGGACAGATTTGAGTGCTGTTTGAGAAGTGTGAACATTCGCAGCAGGATGCTGACATTGCCAAACTTTTGATGTAGCTTGTCAAATAATATTGTCCATGGATACCATCAGAACGTGACAAGAGAAGTCAGCATTAACAACAGCTCGTCATCTGTTTTAGTCATTAAGATGCAAACTCCAATGAAGGCAGTTACAAAAATTCTTGTTACTGATGCTTAGGCAAACATTGAGCAAAGGAGTGTCCATTTGTAAATGCAAAGCCAATAACTTCAATAGAAGGGTCATCATGCCAGGGCACATCAGAAGAAAATACTTAGAGGAAATGCTGGCAGAAGGAGATGGCACTCATCGCAAGTGGTTGGTCAGGTCAAAGTCCACACAGAAAGAGGCAACAAAGAATCCAATAACAATTCAGACAGGATCACAGTCCAATGGAAGAAGCCCCAGTCACATCACGACTGACAAAGGGGTTTCAATCACTGACTGCTGAATCGTTGTGCTGTTACCTTCAAAAACGGAGTCAGGTCGATTAAAAAAGTCACAAAGGGAATTAAGAAGTGACGTAGGAGAGAAAATCTGCACAATGGAATGGCTGTTGCACCAATCAATTAAAAGGAGTAATAGATAAAAGTATTCATTATCATAGTAAAAGCATCAAAAACAGCCTTGTTCAAAAGGAGCTGGTTAAAAATACGGTAGGTGAACTAGAACAAGTTCTTTTTGCATAGCAGCATAACCCATAAGACAACATGGTCACCATGTACCTTCAGGTGCTTCATAAAACAGACCACCCAATTCAAAGATAGAAAGTCACATAATTATGTGGAGGTGGTGGCGTATTGATATGCAATTAGACTAGGCATTCAGATTCCCAAGATAAGGAGATGGGTTCAAATCCCACCATGGCAGATGGTTAAAATTGAATTCAATAACAGAAAATCTGGAATGCAAAACCAGTCTGATGGCATCCATGTAACCGCCACTGATTACCATAAAAACCAATCTGTTCACTAAATGCCCTTGAGGGAAGGAAAACTGCTGTCCTTACTTGGTTAGGTCTACACATGACTCCAAGACCCACTGCAATAACCTGGTGGCCTAGCTAGCAACTTCCAATGGATGAATAAAATAAAAATGGGTTCAGAAGATTGCAGGACACCTTTACTAAACTATGCTCGAAAGGAAGACAGAGCGAGAGTTGAAAAGACTGGAGACGAGAAATATTTTTACCCGAGTAAAAGGGCGACTCCCACAGTGGTTGTATCAAAGGCAAATTGCAACCTAAGATTATGTGGGGACTATGAAGTAAATATAAATCAGAATGCAATCTCTCTGATAAGTTGCCAAACATCAAGGCACTGTTCACTGTTGTCAGCATAAACTGATTTTTTTCAAAATCAGGTCTGACCAACACCTACCTCAAAATTGAATTGGATGATGAGTAAAGGTCATATTTTAATGTTAACACCCACGTGGGCCAATTACAGCTCCACAGGCTGCCATTTGGAGTTTTACCAGCCCCTGGAGTTATTTTTTCAAACACAGGTCATATTAACAAACCAAGTTTTGAAAGGAATTCAAGGAGTAATGCGTTATTTGGATGACATACTCCACACAGGCTGAGGATGTTACTCTAACAGTTAGAACAGTATCAAGTTCAGTAAAGACAGTCAAATACAAAAAGTTTCAAAATTCTCACGTATTGGGGGTCACAGAGTAGATCGAGATGGGTTGCATCCGACCCACAGCAAGGTTCAACTAATAAGGAATGTCACCATCAGAATGTTTCTGAGCTCAGATCGTTTGTGTCTAACGAATCTTTACTGCAGATCTGACAACCGTATCACATCCATCGAGAGTGCTCTCAAAGAAGTGTTATCATGGAATCCCTAGAGTGCAGATAGAGGCCTTTCAGCCCATCGAATCTGCACCGACCATCCCCCAAAGAGCAGCACACAGACACGGGGAGAATGTGCAAACTCCACAAAGCTAGTCACTCAAGGTGGAATCAAACCCAGGTCCCAGGCACTGAGGCAGCAGTGCGCTACCATGCTGATTTGAAACAGAGGTCTGGATTTTATGGTGACGAAGGCAGAATGGTAGTCCCAGTGAGACATGAAGGTGGATCATTTGTCAGAAGGTCAGCTGCCTGGTGCAAGGGTGATTAGACCATAAGACTATAAGACATAGGAATGGAAGTAAGGCCATTTGGTCCATCGAGTCCACTATGCCATTTAATCATGGCTGATGGAATGAAGTTGCCCTTTGGGTCCCTTGTAAATCTTTCCCTCTCACCCTAAACCTATGCCCTCTAGTTCTGGACTCCCCCAACCCAGGAAAAAGACCTATTTATCCTAGCCATGCCCCTCATGATTTTATAAACCGCTATGAGGTCACCCTTCAGCCTCCGATGCTCCAGGGAAACAGCCCCAATCTATTCAGCCTCTCCCTATAGCTCAAACCTTCCTGCCCTGGCAACATCCTTGTAAATCTTGTCCGACCCTTTCAAGTTTCACCACATCCTTCTATGGCAGTGTAAAGGGAGGCTCTGTGCTCACTCAAGTGTGTCTAGACTGAGGTGTGTCAGGTGAGTGTGGGCTGAGTCTGCGAGCCACTAGTCAGTCCTGGTCACTAGTTTAAGGACCTCCTCATTCTCTCCTTAGCTCCCACGCAGGCTTAAAAAAAGCCAATCAAAATTACTTTCAAAAACAACACAGAAATGTTCGCACCTTTACAAGTAAATTCAACTGCCATAAGGCAGCATGATCCTGTTGGCTGGCTCTTCCTCCCTGAACTGTGCCAGCTCCTCATAATTGTAGTTAAACATTTCCAACATTTTCCCCATTTAACACCTGAAAAATGACCTTCAGCAGTGAAAATCTGCTAAGAATTGGGCCTTTTAGCAAGCTCAACAGCCTGTGTGAAATCTTTGTAGAACAATATGCATTATATGGAGAGTCAAAACTGAACCAAAACTGGCTTATTCTGGTATATGCATATGTGTAAATGGCCAAATCATTATTGAATGAGTTACACAATGATCAAAATTCCATACAACATACCCATTGGGTTTGTTTTTATTTTACAAATCTAACTTAATCCCTCAATTCCTATTCCTAAAAGGATACCTGCTTTCTTGACTTATACTTTTAGGACTTGAGGAAGGACATTGACATGTATTGGCCTGTGACTGAGATGGAGTTCTCCCTAACAAGGATAGATTATTCCCTTGACCTTCAGTTGAATTATCTCTTCATCACATGTAACAGTCTGACTCTCGCTTGGCTCTGAACGGTTACATGCACAAGATGTGCTGGATTATTTATTGATGTTTTAGCTATATTTCAACAAAACAAAACATGAGACTCATCTGTTTCTCAGCAGCTCCCTTCATCTTCATGAGTCTCTGAGGGTGGACTATGATGGACATGTACAGACCTTTCTATTACCAAATAACTTGGTTAAACATGTGGAGGGAGCACATTTTCCTCAGACTCTCCCTTCACTCTCATATTTTTTTCTCTTTAACCTTCTGGTTCAACTTCAGACTTCTATTAATTACTCTCTCCCTGGCACAATGCTTTCTGCTCAGATTTTTTTTTCTCCTTCTGTTAACGGTGCTAAGTGTGGCTTCAGCAATGTAAACCTCATCACAACCCTGTCTAAGAAACAATTCACATGACATATAAGATGTGTTCCGATAAATAAACACAAATTTACCATTTTGTGATCAACAACATCTGACTTTTTGTATCCAGTCAGTCTCCATCATTTTTAAAACAAAAGCAAGCTCAACCATTTACCCAGAGTGGTGCCATCTTGTTTGAATGGAGCATCATAGGATGAGCTTTGGCATGGTTTGTCCCAATCTGTTTTACAAATTTTTGATAACCCTTCCGAACAAACTAAGATTTGCTAGAGACAATTCCCCCAGGGATACCTAAACAATGATCAATGTAAAATCTCTGAAATTTTGCTTGTTCTTGCCCAGGTCATCTGAAACATCTCGATCTATGTTAAATGTTATCAATCACAATGAGTTGCTGTTGTCCTTCAGAGTCTGCAATCACCGCCACACTCTGGCTGGTCACTCTCTGTCACAAAGATACTGATGGTAGCTTCTTTTCTACAGCTTGATAAACTCTGTCGTCTTGCTGACTTAAAAATTGTTTTATACAAATTCTGATTATCCTATTCACCAGAGAGAATTCAGGCTCCTGCTAGGTTCCAGGTCAATCCCAGCCCTACATATTAAACACGAAGATCGCACAGCAACTGTGTTCACTACTTGTTCGGAATTACAACTGTGGCTTCCCACATACCGCCGGATTTCTCAACGGACAAATCATTCTCATGGGTAAAAAGGAGGCCTGGTTTCTAAATTCAGAAACCACATTGGCCACCCATTTACACTTTAACCATACACCTTTGCCAACACAGATGAGTTGTTCACCCAACCTCATGATGTTACAGGCAATTCATCTCCATGTCAAAAGAAAAATTCATCCCCCTTGTTGGGTTCTAGAGAGATGGGAAGCTAATTCATCAGCATTACAGTGATTTTTCAATCATCTATATTTATAAGTATGACATTAAATAGAGAAAATCAAAAGGCCATCTCTACATTCAGGCTCCAGCTAATGTCGGGATTGGAGTCTTTAGATTCAAAATACCTCTCAGTGGTTTATGTTTAGTTTTGGTTATGAAACAGAAAGATATTCATGAAATCTTCTTACTCCAACAAAAAGTCAAAGGCAATGCCTCACACAGCACCAGGGACCCAGATTCGATTCCAGCCTCGGTTGACTGTGTGGAGTTTGCACATTCTCCCCATGTCTGTGTGGGTTTTCTACGAGTGCTCTGGTCTCCTTCTAAAGTCCAAAGATGTGCAGGTTAGATCAATTGGCCATGCTCAATTGCCTAGGTAAAAACAATGACTGCAGATGCTGAAAATGAAATACTGGATTAGTGGTGCTGGAAGAGCACAGCAGTTCAGGCAGCATCCAACGAGCAGCGAAGTCAACGTTTCGGGCAAAAGCCCTTCATCAGGAAGGGCTCGGTATCAACAAACTCGGTACCACAGCCACATTTGCTTCCTCAGTGCATGCCTCCGTAACCAACTCATCCCACACGGACTCCAGACCACCTTTAAACCAGCAGAGTTCGGACCCGAACAGGACAAACTGTACAGACTACAGATTCAAAAACACCAGCAACAGTTCTCCTTCAGGATCCTCCGCTCCACGCTTGCAGCAATGCGCCGTCACCTAACCTCTCTACAGTCAGCCCTGCCTCAGCTGAGGGCCACACTCTCTCAGAATTGCAAAGGACCCACTCTGTACTACATCCTCAGGAGAATTCATACTCTCAACAAACGGTATTTCAATTCCATCTCAAACATCAAAAACTGTAAGTACAACAAACTTTTATCCACCCACCTCCATAACCAGCGCTCCTCAAACATTCCAGAAGATTCCCCTGGCCTCGGAAACGCCATTAGCCATGCGGCTGACGCAGCTACCACCCCCACGCTGAGTGATGATGTCACTTCCGTCCCCATCATGGCCACTCCCACAGCCACTTCTGCCCTCACATCATCGCTGATGCCACATGCTCAGTGACTCCCCCCACCCCTACTGCCATGATCACCAACACTTCCATCCCCACCAGCGCCACTCACCTGCATTCTGCTGACACGCCCCCCACAGACCCCACTGTCACTATCCCCACACCCCAGAACCCCGAGGGCAACATCACCCCAGCTCATGCCTCCACCCCCATTCCCCCCACTATCACACCCACTCCAGGTACTGGCTCCGACCCCACTCCCAGCTCCACACCCACACCAGATCCCAGCTCCCGGCCCTGCCGAGTTTTCACCATCCCTCCAAACCTCCCCCTCACTGAGGACGAACGATCAGTCCTCAGCAAAGGACTCACCTTCATCCCCCTCCGTCCACGCATCAATGAATTTAATACACGACGTGACATCGAACAATTCTTCCGTCGCCTCCGAGCTTACTTTCACAATCAGGACTCCCGCCCACCTTCCGAGGACCCCTTCGCCCACCTCCAACACACTGCATCCACCTGGACACCCCGCGCTGGCCTATTACCTGCCCTCGACCTCTTCATTTCCAATTGCCGCCGGGACATTAACCGCCTCAACCTGTCGTCCCCCCTCCCCCACTCCAACCTCTCACCCTCACAACGCGCAGCCCTCCAATCCCTCTACTCCAATCCCAACCTCACCATCAAGCCAGCGGATAAAGGGGGCGCAGTGGTAGTCTGGCGCACTGACCTCTACACCGCTGAAGCCAAACGCCAATTCGAGGACACCTCTTCCTACTGCTCCCTCGACCATGACCCCACCCCCATCACCAAACCATCATCTCCCAGACCATACAGAACCTCATCACCTCAGGAGATCTCCCACCCACAGCTTCCAACCTCATAGTCCGGGAACCCCGCACTGCCCAGTTCTACCTCCTTCCCAAGATCCACAAGCCTGACCACCCTGGCCGACCCATTGTCTCAGCATGCTCCTGCCCCACTGAACTCATCTCTACCTACCTTGACACTGTTCTATCCCCCCTAGTCCAGGAACTCCCCACATACGTTCGAGACACCACCCACGCCCTCCACCTCCTCCAAGACTTCCGTTTCCCCGGCCCCCAACGCCTTATCTTCACCATAGATATCCAATCCCTCTACACCTCCATTCGCCATGACCAGGGCCTCCAAGCCCTCCGTTTTTTCCTCTCCAGACGTCCCCAACAGTACCCTTCCACTGACACTCTCATTCGTTTGGCCGAACTGGTCCTCACCCTTAATAATTTCTCCTTTGAATCCTCCCACTTCCTCCAGACCAAAGGCGTAGCCATGGGCACACGTATGGGCCCCAGCTATGCCTGTCTCTTTGTTGGCTATGTAGAACAGTTGATCTTCTGTAATTACTCCATGCTCAATTGCCTCCCTACTGTCTAGGAATGTACAGGCTAGGTGGATCACGGATTAGCTATGGTAAATGCAAAAGTTACATGGATATGTGGGGGTTGGGTCTGGATGGGATGCTCTTCGGAGGGTCAGTGCAGACTTGATGGGCTGAACAGCTTCTTTTCACACTTCAGGGTTTCAATGATTCTATGAAATGTGACCTGTTTCACGGAGTCTCCTGATTGGGAAGGAAGGTATGTGCGTTGATTGATTTCCAGACTCCCCCACCTCTGCCGAGTGATTGTAATTGGCCACAAGCGCACAATAAATTCCTAAGTGTAAATGGAAAACAGAATGCTTCACCCTCCCTCCATCCCTCGCTCTGCTTCTGACAGACTTCCTCCTTTCTCTGGCCATGTAGTTACAGCCTTGACCAGGAGCCTGCCTGCTATCTGCTAAGTTCCAGCCTAATATGTGGGCCTAAATCAACCAACAACAACTCTACACGTGTAAGAGGGCAACTGGCTCAGGAGGTGGAACAATGTTCTTGCAAACAGCCTACAGGCAGCACCATGCCAGCTGACTGTGGGAAATCCAGCTGTATCCACTTCACAGTGAGCCTTCCTTCGGTTGTGGGTAAAGTGTTGGAAAAGGTTATAAGAGATAGAATTTATAATCATCTGGAGAGGAATAAGTTGATTAGGGATAGCCAACACTGTTTTATGAAGGGTAGGTCATGCCTCACAAACCTTATAGTGTTCTTTCTGATGGTGACCAAACAGGTGGTTGAGGGTAAAGCAGTTGATGTGGTGTATATGGATTGCAGTAAGGTGCTTGATAAGGTTCCCCATGATAGGCTATTGCACAAAATATGGGTGCATGCGATTGAGGGCGATTTAGCAGTTTGGATCAGAAATTGGCTAGTTGAAAGAAGATAGAGGGTGGTGGTTGATGGAAAATGTTCGTCCTGGAGTTCAGTTACCAGTGGTGTACCATAAGGATCTGTTTTGGGGCCACTGCTGTTTGTCATTTTTATAAATGACCTGGATGAGAGCGTAGAAGAATGGGTTAGTAAATCTGCAGATGACACTAAAGTTGATGGAGGTGTGGTTAATGCCGAAGAATGTTGCAGGTTACAGAGGGACATAGATAGGCTGCAGAACTGGGCTGAGAGGTGGCAAATGGAGTTGAATGCGGAAAAGTGTGAGGTGATTCACTTTGGAAGGAGCAACAGGAATAGAGAATACTGGGCTAACGGTAAGATTCTTGGTAGTGTAGATGAGCAGAGAGATCTCTGTGTCCACGTACATAGATCCCTGAAAGTTGCCACCCAGGTTGATAGGGTTGTTAAGAAGGCATATGGTGCGTTTGCTTTTATTGGTAGAGGGATTGAGTTTTGGAGCCATGAGGTCATGCTGCAGCTGTACAAAACTCTAGTGCGACCGCACTTGGAGCATTACGTACAGTTCTGGTCGCCGCATTATATGAAGGATGTGGAAGCTTTGGATGGGTTCAGAGGAGATTTACTATGATGTTACCTGGTATGGGAGGGAAGGTCTTACGATGAAAGGCTGAGGGACTTGAGACAGTTTTCATTAGAGAGGAGAAGATTGAGAGGTGACCTAATTGAAACGTATAAGATCATCAGAGGGTTCGGTAGAATGGACAGCGAGAGCCTTTTTCCTTGGATAATGACGGCTAGCACGAGTGGACATAGATTTAATGTGAGGGGTGATAGATAAAGAACAGATATCAAAGGTAGCATCTTTACTCAGAGAATAGTAGGGGTGTGGAATGCCCTGCCTGCAAAAGTAGTAGACTCGTCAACTTGAAGGACATTTAAACGATCATTGGATGAACATAGACAATAATGGAATAGTGTAGGATAGATGGGCTTCAGATTGGTTCCACAGATCAGCACAACATCAAGGGGCTGAATGGCCTGTAGTGGGCTGTAATGTTCCATGTTCAATGTTCTATTTCTGCTGTTGGTAGGCTTCCAGATTCTGCTGAAGAAGGTCCAAGCTAAACACTGGCTCAGAGCTGGTGAGAAATGGCTGTTAAACTACATACAGAAAACACCAAATGCAACAGATTATACAGTAGGAGAGCAAGGTGTGCAATGTAAAAGTATTGCTGCACCTTTGCTTTAATAGAGTTATAAAGATGTACAGCACAGAAACAGACCCTTCGGTCCAACTCATCCTCCCCAGTCAGATATCCTAAATTAATCAAGTCCCATTTGCCAGTATTTGGCCCATATCCCTCTAAACCCTTCCTATTCATATACCCATCTAGATGCCTTTTAAAATGCTATGATTGTACCAGCCTCCACCACCTCCTCTGGCAGCTCATTCCATACACGTACCATCCTCTGTGTGAAAACATTGTCCCTGAGATCCTTTTTATATCTTTCCCCTCTTACCTTAAGCTTATGCCCTCTAGTTTTGGACTCCACCCTCCCCGCCCCAGGGAAAAAGACATTGGCTATTCACCCTATCCATACCTCTCACGATTTTATGAACTTCTAGAAGCCTCTAGGGAAAACAGCTACATCCTTTTGAGCTCCTCCCTTCAAATCAAAGCCTCCAAAACTGGCAACATCTCTGAGAAAAAAGCATTTTTTTTAAATCCTCAAGTTTGGTACAACAAACCATCTAATAAATTATAATCAAGTTGCTGTTGTCAATGGCAAATGCAGAGACACACGCGGATCACCCATGTTACAAAGGAATATTCATCCAACACACAATAAGTATAATGAGTCATTGGATTGCTGTCTGATTAATCAGGCATTAGGCTAAAATGAGATTCCTATGGCAAAAGCCTGCATATTTCTGTATTTGCTTCTGTGCTGTGACAGGACAGAACAGAACAGAACAGAACAGAACATGATGCTCCAGCCACTTGTTGGTTTCACAAAATATAACTGAGTAAATGCATCATGCGCTGCATCTTATCCTGGAGTATATCAGTGGCATTTTGCCTATTAACCAGCAGACAATCATTTTCAGAGGAAGGGACACAATCAAAATTTCACTGAACCTTTAAGGCCCTCAGAATGTATTCTTCCACTTGATGGCTTCATCATTGGCTGCTCGATTTCAACTGAATGACAACTGAATGAATGAATGCCTCAGGCAAAAGTGCATCACTTTTAAAAAGCAAAAAAAAAACTTTTCAGTACAACTTGGATTGCAGAACTGAAAGGCAGAGCGTACAACAGATCAACCTTCAGACTGCACTGCTGTATTCAGAGCTTAATTGTGCAGCATGTTGTAATAGGAGCCAGCATTGATCTGAAACAGAATCCTGCTCTCATTTCCCACCTGGATATTTTGTCAATGAGCTTAAATCATCACCCTCTGATCACCGAACTCTTCCCATCACTGGAAGTATTTTACAGTCCAACGGAGTCCGAACCAGTGACTTACAAAGGGTCAGTGCAACTTCTATAAATTCCTTTTTGTATACTGTGCAGATTGTTGCATTGATTAAAAGTCAAACAGGAATCCTACTTAATTTTCAAAGCACAAACCATTAGAGCGATCAGACAGAGCTAAATCTAGATAAGCTCTGGTTCCCGATTTGGTTCGAGGAGGTGGGGAGGGTGCATTGTTGGATATTTCAAGGTTATGGTCAACGCTATCACTTTGCTTCAGGTTTGTGTTATTCTTCAGCTTTCAAACGTAACTTATCCAACAATCAATCAACACTCAAGGAAATCACACCACACATCATACCCATGTCAGCCCTTTGGAAAGCCTGTCCATTAAAACTTTTTCTTTCCTGCCCTTCCTTCAGAGCCCAGCAAATTTTTAACTTCAATATTCTTTTTTGAAAGTGCTAGAAAACCCAAAATAATACATTTCCCTCATGCCTCACTGGACTAAACAACAGATCAAAGGACAACTTACAATTTTGGTCTCTGTTCCCCAGTCCAGCCAGTGCTAAATGACAGAAAGAGGTCAGCACCCACAGAGTCATACAGTATGGAAACAGACCCTTCAGTCCAACTGGTCCATATTGACTAGATGTCCGAAATAAATCCAGTACCTTTTGCCAGCATATGGCCCATATTCCTCTAAACCCTTCCTATTTATGTACCCATTCAAATGCCTTTTAAAATGTTGTAATTGTACCATTCTGCACCACCTCCTCTGGCAGCACTTTCCACACATGCACCACCCTCTGTGTGAAAATGCTGCCCGTTAGGTCCCTTTTAAATGTCTCTGCCCTCTGGTTTTCCTGCGGGTGGCCAAAGGTTGGTGGGGAGCGGGGGAAAAAGCGAGAGTGAGAGAGAGAGAGATAGAAAGGGAATTAGGAAGTCAGGGTGAAATTGGCTGAAGGATTTCAGCAGGTATTGTACAGTGCTTTGGAGCGACGCTTGTAGCACTGTGGGTCAAGGGCTGTTGCGGTGGTGGAGAAGTCAGCAAGACCTCAATACACAGAGAGACCGGAGTCTACAACCAAAGAGTGAGGGGCAGGACTCGAAAGAGCAAGCGTTGAGTTATAGATCATGGCATGAGGGGAGACTGCAGCGCATTTGGAACAGTTTCATTTACGAGAAGAGGGATGGGGTGAGGATGGTGTGCTGATCAACTGAACCTAGCAAACTAATCAGAAGCCAATTTCCTGCTGAGTCCAGCAGTCCTCATCTTCATTAGCTGCTGGGCTTTCAAAGGCTCGGATACCCGGCCAGCGAACAGATGATATTAACATGGCCATTAATTTTATGAATGGACCCTTATCATAACATTAAATCAGGAAGTTGGTTGGCCGGGAGTACCAAATTCTTCTGTCCCACCGACCCAAACCCTGGACTTGTACTTGTCAGAAGTTAGAAGGATGGTAGGAGACCTCATTGTAACCTAAAAGATTCTCAGGGAGCTTCACTGGATAGATACGGAGAGGCTGTTTCCCCCAGGTGGCCGAGTCTAGAACCAGAAAGCAGGACGTCCAAGACCCAGTTAGGACACGGATGAGGAGGAATTTCTTCTCTCAAAAGAAGAAATCTTGTGAAATTATTTAGCACAGAGGGCTGCAGAGGCTGGGTCATTAAGTATGTTGAACGTCTGTAATCAGGAGGGTAATCAGGAGGGGAATAAAGACTTAAGGGGAACAGACAGGAAAGTGCAGTTGAGAATTTTCATAATCTCACTGAGTGGCAGAGCAGACTCAATGGGCCGAATGGCCTACTTCTGCTCTGGCATCTTATGGCCTAAATGGAGTCATAATCAAGGTCTGGGAGACAAGTGGTCAATGCACAAGATGCCATTTTACATGTAGACAGTGATTGCAGGTTTGGTATGGTCAGAGAATTGAGCCCAGTTGAACAGGGACCACACAAGCGTGGATCGGGTGAAATTGACAAGCTGTTTATTACAAGCAATATGTCAGGAGCAGAAGAATCGACATTTCGGGCATAAGCCCTTCATTCCTGAAGAAGGGCTTACGCCCGAAACGTCAATTCTCCTGCTCCTTGGATGCTGCCTGACCTGCTGCGCTTTTCCAGCAACACATTTTTCAGCTCTGATCTCCAGCATCTGCAGTCCTCACTTTCTCCTATTACAAGCAATATGGCTGAAAGAGAAATTGACTAGGCTGACACAGAACTGAGTCTGTACAGGTAGATCAAGGGTTCTCCTCCTCGAGCAGTGGGCACAGGCCGTTTTAATCGTGGTACAATAATGTGGTGTGAATTACAGGACAATCAAGACTAAAACACAATCAATGGGAGGACAATCAGCCATCCGGGAGCAGCAAGCAGTCTGTGATTGAGTCAGGAGATTCCGATCCTCTGTGAGAGAGTAGGTGCTAATGGCTCTCATCCAGGCATCAACGGGTGTCCATTGTGGTTAGTCCACAAGCCAGGTGCCTTGGTGCCTTTCAGTCTGAGCATCCTTTGTGAAGTTCCAGTATGTGTGAGAAGCGAGGCTGCCCTTATGGCTTTGGGAAGCAGTTGCGCTTACTGAGGGCTGGGAAGTCTATTGTCAGGCTTTGTCAGGAAATGTATTTCCCAGTTTGGAAGTGGCTTGAGTCATCTCCGGTTTCCTGCCTTGTGTCTTAGTTAGCCTGTTTAGTCAAGGCTGAGGCACTTTGGGTAGTTTCTGTTGTGGCTTAGGCAGACATGGCTCCTTATGCTCGGTGTCCATGCTGTGGGTGGACAGGGAAGCGGATTTTCAACTACAGGCATTAATCTAACAGGCACATCTGAGCTTGAGAGTCTGGTCACTGCTGCCTGAAAGTCTCAAACAGTGATGTTCAGAGAGTGTGACATCATACTGTCACTGCAGTTGGATTGAATGGTCATTGCTGAAAAAAAAAAGGAGTGGCTTTTCTTTTGTGGTTGAGGGTCTGGACTGCTCTGTGGAAAAGTCAAGGCCAGGGATGCCAGCTGTGCAGATTATTGCTGTCCATCAAATGCTAATACATACGTAAAGTTTGAATTTCCCAATCAAACCAGATTCTGAACCAACACTGACAATGAATCTCTCTAGAGTTACAAACAGTTTAAAAGATAAAGAAGCACCAAAGGGGAAAGAGATGACCTGGCCTCTCAGCCTTTGATCTTACACAAACCTACATTTAAGATGGAGGTGAGGTGACTTCCTTCCCCCTCTCAGAGGGTCACTAATTGTGGAGGTCTCTTGCCCCAAAAGCAGTGAAGACTGGGTCACTGAATATTTTGAGGTCTGAGTTAGGTAGAGTTTGACCGACAGGGAAGTCGAAAGGATAAAGAAAGCAAACTGAGAAGTAATACTGAGGACTCAATCAAACTAGCCATGATCTTACCAAATGACAGAATAGGTTCTAGTGGCCACATGGACGATAGATGCTCCTAATTTGTATGTTTTTATGAAGCACCATTCTAATCCATATTTAATAACCCACAGAATGAGAGTTCAGATCCCATTGTGGCAGTTTGAGAACTTAATATTAGGTTTCTACGATTGCCATAAAAATGAGTTCACTAAAGTAATTGCAGGGGTGGAAACCTGCCATCCTGACCTAATCTAAGATGCATCCAACTTCTGTGTGAATCAAGCTGGTTGGTTTAATTCTGTGTTTTCCTCTGAACAGGCCAATCAGATGTAGAGCTACATTCGTAGGATAGAGGGGAAGTGTTGGCCTTGCCAACATCAGCCACACCACCAGAACACATGCATTTACTTTATTATTGTACTTTCAAGACAGCAAAGTACTGGCTTTATTGCATATCTCGGGAGTACTGCAAAAGAATGAACTGACTTGACCCATTGGTGACCTGGAGTGTGTCCCTCTGTTTCTGGCAAAGCACAAATAAGGCTGGCCACCAGTGTCTGAGAGGCACAAATGGCTCAGTCCCCTTCACAGCACAATCGTCAATAGTTAAATAACAATTTGCCACTCTTGCGTGCAGGGTCATCATATAAAGGGAGTCTGGACTCTCTCAAGATTACTCTCATGCTTCAAGTATTCCTCTCCTCCACCACTCTCCCCCAACCCTACTCTGTTTCATACACTGTGACAGACTTGGCCATTTTACCATTTCTGTCAACAGGAATTTACTGACCAGACTGCTTTAAACTAATTACATGTTGATTCTGGGCAATAACCAACATATGGCAAGTGCCTTTCCCCTCCCCAGGGACACAGTGGTAACCTTCAGTATTTCTCAACAATCAAGCTCTGAGGCAAAGCCAAAATACATTTATCAGCATCAGCTGACCACAGCCATTTTAACCTCACACTATAATGGCTAACCTATAAGAGCTAGGACAAAAAACATTCCATCATGTGACTCAATATAAAACCTGTGTCATTGCAGTCCATCTGAAAACTAGACAACTTCACGTGGGTCATCTGTTTAACGTCTCATGCAGCCCAGCACCTACAATGTACCCAAGATGATATATCAAGTTGTCAGCATGGATTACAAACTCAATGCTACCACTGAGCTAATGGATAAAAGCAAATTACTGCGGATGCTGGAATCTCAGAAAATGCTGGAAAATCTCAGCAGGTCTGGCAGCATCTGTAAGGAGAGAAAAGAGCTGACGTTTCAAGTCTAACTGACCCTTTGTCAAAGCTGGAAAAAAGGGAGAAATAGGGAGGTATTTATACGAGGCTGAGAGAAGGTGAGTCATGGCTCCAGAAGCAAAGGTAACAATAAAGAGGTGATAATGACAGTGCATGGAGAGATAATAGGGAGATTAGGAGCTGTGAATGACCAAGGCTGAAGCCAGTGCTATGTGACAAAATATGTGGGGGATGGGGTGGATGGGTGAAGCAGAGGCAAAATGGGAAACAGGTGAGAAGGGTAGCAAAGGGGGAAGAGGAGAGGAAAAAGATGATGAGAGAGTGGGGAGTGAGAGAAAAAGAGAGGCAATCAAGAGATAAGAGGTACAGAAGTGAAAAAAATATAAAAAAAGATAAATAAAATACATGGAAAAAAATTACGGAGCAGAATGAAAACAGAGAGGTCAAGATGGGATAATCATCTGAAGTTGTTGAATTCAATGTCGAGACCGGCAGGCTGTAACGTGCCGAGTCGGAAGATGAGATGCTGTTCCTTCAGTTTGCGTTGAGCCTCACTGGAACATTGCAGCAGGCCAAGGACAGACATGTGGGAATGGGAACAGGATTGGGTGTTTAAGTGGCAAGCCACGAGAAGGTCAGGGACCTGATTGTGTACAGACTGAACATACTCAGTAAAGCAATCACCCAGTCGGCGTTTTGTCTCTCGGATATAGAGGAGACCACATTGGGAGCAACGAATGCAATAGACCAAATTGAAAGAACCAATGGTGTCAGTTAAGGGTGACCGCAATTTGTGACATTCAAGCATAATTGGTTTCTCTTTCTTTCTCCCTCATGGGCTCAACTGGTGTTCCCTTCAATGGACCCATGCTATTTGCCCTCGCGATCCCGTCTGCTAACATATTCCACATTTCGACTATTCTCTGCAATAAAGAGGCTGCCACTGCTGGGTAGATTAGTGACTATCTTTATTTTTATTTCTACAGTTCTGGTCAAATGAAAAGATCCTGGTTATGTTGATGCTACAAAAACCTTTCACTACCTCAAAAACCTATTTGAGGTTACACTGTAGTCTTCACATTTGAAGAGACCTAGCCGACTCTGTTTCAGCAACTTCCAATACACATGTGGTCAGTTTCCCCAGAATCTATTCAGCCAGTTTACCTGAAGCGTAAGGAATTAAAAGGACAGAACTTGCCTTATTTTGATGGGACTCCTCCCTTTCCAGAAAATGGGAGAATTAATTTTAGAAACAACGGTGTCTGCAGAACAGAATTGGCAGAATCTATTTCAATTCCTTTCTGCTCTTCCAGAAATGTGTTTTGGGACTGAAAACATTAAAGCACAGAAATGCTAGTGATTGCTATAAACGCCTTGCAAAATTATTAAACTAAAAGGCAAAATAAACTATTTTCCTAAGATTGTATGTTATGAATAAGATTATCCAGTTCATGCTGGTTTGGTGCTAACTGTGATATTCAAAGTACAAAACTACTTATGATACGATTGCCACAATTAAACCTTCCACAATTAAACAACAGCATCATACATTAAACCTATCTGTAAATATCCAATTAGTCATTCCATTTGTATACCGTAGGACGGATCTGGTTAAAAAGAATCATGTCTTGCATCAAGCATCAGCTCAATGAGTTCAGTATATGTCATGAATGATGCCGGATTAAACAGAAGTTGCCAAAGCTTCCTGACCCACTGCAATGAATAACACTAATTATGTGAATCGATTAGTTTGTGTATGCGGCAACAACAGCCTCTGAAGCAGAAGAAAGACGACTGAGGAAGTAGATGTTGCTAATCTTTCAGACTAGCCAACAATCAAACACTAGCATGACAGAACAGCACTGTCTTCCAGTGAATGTTGGTGAATATCACCTGTCAGGAAGACTTGCAAATTGCTCAGTTTAATTATCAGTTCTCTCTGGCTGTCAAATTCTAGCAAATGGGGTGGCACGGTGGCTCAGATGTTAGCCCTGCTGTCTCACAGCACCAGGGACCTGCGTTCGATTCCACTCTCGGGCGACTGACTGTGTGGAGTTTGCATGTTTTCCCTGTGTAGGTTTTCTCCGGGTGCTCCAGTTTCCTCCCACAATCCAAAAATGTGCAAGTTAGGTGGATTCGCCATGCAAAATTACCCAGTGTCCAGGGATATGCAGGCGAGGCGTGGAAAATGCAGGGTTACAGGGATAGGGTAGGGGAAGTTGGTCTGGGTTGGATGCTTTTCAAAAGGGTCAGCATGGCCTGCTTGATGGGCTGAATGGCCTGTTTCCACACTGTCAGAGACTTTATGATTCTATCAACTAGGATGTCATCACTGCACCACTAAAATGTTCCGGCGTTCCAAATAATACAGGGTTCCAATATCTCACATGCACATATTCTTCCCCACACCCCATATCCCTGCTGCACCCCCCAAACACCCCAGTCTCCCTTACAATTGCAGAGTGTAAGAAAAAAAGCAATGTGCAGAAGGTCTGGATTGTGAGAAAGCGGGGACTGCAGATGTCAGAGTCAAGAGTGTGGTGCTGAATGAGCACAGCAGGTCAGGCAGCATCCGAGGAGCAGGAGAATCGATGTTTCGATTCCTAATGAAGAGCTTATGCTCAAAACGTCGACTCTCCTGCCCCTCGGATGCTGCCTGACCGGCTGTGCTCATTCAGCACCACACTCTCGACTCCGCAATTGTGACCATGTTTTCAACTGCCTCGACCCTAATCTGCATTCTTGAGTTGACCATTGAGCAGAAACTGAAGCATCCATTTAAATACAGTGGTTACAAGAGAGGATAGAAAGCTAGGAATTTGGCAGCAGAATAACTCTTCTCCTGACTCCCCAAAGCCTGCCCACCACCTAGAAGGCACAAGTCAGGAGTATGGTGGAATACTTGTCCGGAAAGGTACAGCTCCAACAACATTCAAGACAAAGCAACCAATCCACTCCCTCACCATTCACTCCTTGCTCACTGACACACAGCTACAGCAGTGTATAGCATCCCCAAGCTGCAATTCACACAAATTCCCCCAATGGCATTTTCCAAACCAATGATCTCTCGAAGGAAAGCAGCCCTGGAACTCCCAAGGTCTGCCAGTCCCTCCCCAAGCCACACATCATTCTACATTATGAACGACATTGGTGTTCCCTCACTGGCACTGGGTCAATCCTGGAATTCCCTTCCCAGCACCACGGTAGCTTCCAGGCACTCTTTAAAACTGGCTTCTCTGACCAAGCATTTGGTTACTGGGCCTCATGTCTTTGCGGCTTAATTTTAAATGGGCTGAGATAACATTCTGTAAGGCAACTTAGGACTTGGCAACATTAGAAGTGCAATATGAACATAAGTTGCAATACAGGCACCTCATAGTTTGTCTCAATCAGCTAAGGGATGCCTGAAGTGAACAAGCAGCCAGAGAATACATTCCATGTCAAGTAGGTGCTCAGATACTGTCAGGAGGTTAAGAGATACCAGAATGTTTGAAAGACTGATGTCTGACTCCTCAGCATCTTGTCTACAGGAAGTTTCCAAACCTTGGCGCCTTGGTCATGTAGTTACGATATTATTCACACTAAGGGCCCAGTGATCTTATGCACAGCAACTTGCAATTGCCACGGCTAATTTTGAACTCAATGGACGTATTATTACGCTTTTATTTGAAGCTTACTTCTCTCCACAACAGTAAATTAACATGCAAAAGGAGCACAGGAAACAGCTTCCAAATAATGAGGCAAAATCGTTCCATCCAAAACAGCGTTTACAAAAACTTAATGGCCACCTACCCACACCAATTAAAGGAAGATTGGGATTTTTGCAGTCACTGAACCTATATGTCACTATTCTCAGTGGCCACATGGAACTGAACAAGCACACTGCAGGAAATGGATTTCTAGTAACAGCTCTCCCATTAAACTAATGGGTTTTATTGTATGTAAGAATATTTGTCAAAAGGCAATATTAATTTATCGTCTTCCATGTACCTTGTTTGTTTTCTCTGCCTTCTGTTCGGTGTAGCTCTTCACTATCATGAAAGGTTACAAGATTTGTCGATGTAGGCCTGTAGTTTTAACAGGCAACATGTACTATTTCTGTAGGTACTGAAGGAGCCATATATCGATGATTGCCTCTCGCTATTGTATTTGATCCAGTATATCCTCTGATTATACTGAGTACGGGGAGACTGCACAGCAATAGAAACGCATTAGTTCTGCTTGAGGAACAGCACAGCACAGCACCAGGATAGGCAGGAACTTCCATTTCACAGGTGTGTTGCCTTCACAGTTCAGTGACAAGCAGGGATTATAGAGTCACAGAGACATATAGCATGAAAAAAGACCCTTCCATCTGACCAGATATCCCTACATTAAGCTAGTCCTGTTTGCCAGCATTTGGTCCATATCCCTCGAAACCCTTCCTACTCATATACTCATCCAGGTGCCTTTCAAATGTTGTAATTGTATCAGCCTCCACCACTTCCTCTGGCATTCCACATACACACCACCCTCTCATGAAAAGATTGCCCTCTGTGTCCCTTTTAAATCTTTCCCCTCTCACCTTAAACCCATGCCCTCTAGCTTTAGACTCCCCCATGCTAAATACTTCTTTCGTAGTAACTTATGATTCAGGCATCTATCTTGGCCAGCATCCTTCTCTCAGCCAACACAACGTTAAATTGATGAAGGATTAGTCAGCCTGCATGATCTTGTTGCATGTCAATGCCTTTCAGTTTGACCCAAAGCACAGAGGTCACTAAGATCTGAAGGTGTCTTTGAGGGGAGCAATGGGCTTCCAAACAGATTTCCATATTTGCTGACAGCCACGAGGATGTGACGTTTTTCGCATTGCACTAAAAACAAACATTTTTTTTGTTTGTGATGATGCAGCTTGGTTTTGACAAGCTGTTCCCTTACAGCGAGGGATGCATTAACATCTCAAGAGAGAGAGAGTGTGAGGAGAGTGCAAGCACCCATAGGGTGTCACACACAAACAAGACGAAAACTGCAGTCCATCTCGACAGGCACTGCAATCGAACGAGAAGCGTTTTGTTACACATAAGATGGTCAAAGGTTTTGGAGAGGCCATAGCAGCTTGTATCTCAAACCTCCCACCAATCCTGAAACATCTGCAAAACAGGGTTTTGGGAAAGCAGCACACACTAGGCCAAATGACAATCAACCAATGTGAACAACTGGTGGATAGAGTAATGGAGCGTACTTAACATTTTACCAAACAAACCTTGTACCAGGTTAGAGATTGATATTTGGCTGTAACACAGCATCTAACAATATTGTCAAGGCCTGGTCCCATAAGATTTTCCAACACTGTTTCTTGTTATTGATCCTTCAGAGACACGACCTTTTCCTTCAGGAACCTTCACTTTTCGACAACAGATGAAATACAATCCGAATAACCAGTCAACCGCTCGAAGATCATTTCAGTTGCACTGCTGATCAATCACGTCCTGCCGCAGTTCAAGTCAGACCACATATCAGACAGCATTTAGATACGGTACAGGAGTGTTTAAAGTTTAATGACCCACGCTGCAGATTTATAGGCAAACAAGGAATATGACAGTCTGTGCAGTTCAGCAGGTCATCAGAACAAGAGGCACAAAACAGCTTGGTCATGTGCGCACTGATTTTGTGATATATCGACATGGCAGACACACCAAACAGCAAATATAATGTCGCCCTCAGGTACTGAGGTGAATGAATTATTTTCAGAGCATGATTTTATGCATCATCCTAAAGCAGGTTAAATCAATCCAACTCCACGTTTTCCAGAGTGAACCTTAGCTCTGTCCAGACCCTTCTAATCACCATCCAGCTCAGTAACTTAAAGCTTCATGCTTCAGTAAGGGATTGCACTAAGCAAAAGGAGTAACCACCTACTAAAGTGCCATCCATGTGTGTATGAACTGGTACTATTTATTTGAACCTTAAATCTACATGTTGTAGAATGATCTGAAAGACAGCTTGAAAGAATGAAAACATGAAGGAACATCTCAGTCCACCCAAGCTCACATGTGCAGAGAAATGGGAAGTCTCCCCGCACTGAACACACATAACTAGTCGCTAACTACCTGACCTCAACTATCTTATTCATCCCCACTTCCTGGGGAAGTGCAACTCCAAATGTCAAAAAGCTCAACACCATTCAGGATATAGAAGCCCACTTGATCATCAGCCCACCCAGCAGCTCTGATATTCACAACATACACCAACAGCCCGCATCAGCAACACAGTACCATCCCCAAGATGGGTTGCAGTGACTCTTTTGACAACACTTTGTAAAAACTCATGGCCCCTATTACCTAGGTGGATAAAAGGTGATCGACACAAAGGACTATCACCTTGTCTAAGATCCATGTCTGCATGGGTTTCATCTCAGTGCTCTGGTTTCCTCCCACAGACCAAAGATATGCAGATTGGGTGGATTAGCCATGGGAAATCCAGGGTTGCAGGGATATTTTGAGGGGGTGGGTTGTCTGGGTGGGATGCTCTTTGAAGGGTTGGTGTGGACCTGATGACCAAATGGCCTGTTTCCACACTGTAGGGATTGTCTGACCCCCTTCGGATTCTAACTTGAAACCTTTGTCACTTCTGCCTGGTCTCGGGGTCAAAAACATAAAATCCCTCCCCAATAGCATGCAGGTGCATCTACACCAGAGGAAACCAGCAATTCAAGAAGGTGATGCACCTTAAGGCCAATTAGCAATGGGCAATGGATATTGACCTTGTCTGTGATGCTCACTTCCTGTAACTGAATAATTGCTTCTCTGTGACTGTCTTTACTGGAAATTTGCTTCCAAAATTAGATTAGCAGCTTGACACGGGTTGCAATTCTAAAGATTTTGATTTCTATTTGCTTCCTGCCCCATCTGCCTACACGCTCCCATTTTTCTGGACGCAAAAACAAACAGACAGAGTCTAAATTGTTTCACATTCCTTCAAAAACCACAGCTAAAGGCTAATTGTGTCAAAAGGATTAAAGGTTCTGGATTGATTCCGTGATGAGGGGGGGCGAGGAAAGGATCTGCAGACAGAATGTAAGTGTGAGTGAGTGAGAGAAAAACAGAATCAACTGTTATCGTCGCAGAGAAGACATACAGGCAGAAAACAAAAACAAAAAGAGAAAAGATAAAAAGACAGGATTCAAAAGAATGAGAGAGCAAGAGGCCGAGAAAGAGAGACTGAGCAGCAGAGACAGAACAAATCAAGCCAAACGCTCCAAAGTGTTTCCTTGGTAACAAGCAAGCAGTTACTTCTCTGCACTGTTGGTTCCAGTCATATCAGTTATCAGTTTGGTCTCAGCGAGGTAGCAGTCAGAGCATAACCTCAACATTATGGGAAGGAAAATCTAATCAAACTTGGGAAATGACTGGCACTGGTGTAAATTAAAATTCTATTTTGAGGTAGATAAGACCAGTTGGGACCAGCGCCAACCACTTCCCGGGTTTTACTGATTTTCTTCTCCCTGCTAGAGCAAAGGAAGGACAGAAAGAAAATCTGGAAAAAAATGGTTCAATCCAAGTTCACAACTTTCACGTCCAGCTAACCTTTTCCCTATCCAACCATGCATTCATTGGTGATGGGCTATAGTCTAGCCCAGCCTAGGTCAGAGATTTCCTGTAGCCAGCAGTAATGTCGATATCAACATTTAACTCGACTCCCCACTCTGATGGGCAACCACCCCAGAATACAGCTAGGCATGTGGCATAAGCCAGGAAGCTTCTTTTTATTTCAAAAATAGACTTAATTCACAAAAAAGCCTTTATATAGTCCCTAAACCTGTTCAGTTCTGTACAGTAGTGTACAAAGAAACAAACAAACATTGGAGTTTGACTCCATCCAGCAAATAAACGCAAGGCATTTCTTTCTTGTATAAGACTATTTACATAGATTTTAAGCACATGGGTGGGGGGTGAGGGGGGGGAGGAGGAAGGGGGTCCAAAAACTGAATGGACCTCCATTTAACTTTGCCAGAAAGACCTAAGACAGTGGTCTTTCCCCACTGCACCTTGGCAGCAGCTGCACTAAGCTTCAGTGCGTCCCTCAGCTCGTGGCCCTGGACCTTGGAATGTGCCGGTCTGCAACACCCGGTTGAGGTGAGCTCCTTGCTCTGGAAGGCCAGCAAGTACCATGCAGATCAAACAGCGTCTTTCACCGGTCCTCCAGGCATAGTCGATATTTGTTTTGATGTGCTTCCTGTGAATATAAACGCAGAGCCTTATTATCAGGGAGCTGCTCAGGACAAACTTTGTGACAGTCTCTACCCTCCTCCTTCCCACCACCCCACAAGAGCAGCATGTGGTGGTGTGGAGAGTCCATACATGAAGGATTTCAAAGGTAATACCCTTCTCACAACCAGCCAAGTAATGTCTTGGTGCTTGTTGGAAAGTTGACAGTCTGTTCAGGGAACAACCCTCTCCTCTTCCCACAAGAATCATGACAGTGGCCATGAACTTTCTGAAGCAATTTTCATTCCAGATACAGCTGTTCTCCTTGCACACTTCCCCTTTACCCCCTCAAGCTAAAATATCCTAAATTCGAGTCCAGACAGAAGGACCCCAGATTTTCAATTTTCAAGTTGTAACCACTTTTTGACTAATTGGAGCTTGAAGCATAATCCAACAATTTGAATAACAGGTGACTTAAATCTCAGCAAAACAGCAGCATTTCTCTAAATAAAAGAGCAGAAACCAGCCACTGAGGCTTCTGACTTTAAACCTCAACAAAACCACTGAAGGAACATAAAAAAGTGCGATTAAGCAACTACAATCAACAAAATCAGCAGGTTTATCCGGTAACTAGGTAAAAACAATGACTGCAGATGCTGGAACCCAGATTCTGGATTAGTGGTGCTGAACAGAATTCACCTTTTCTGAATTGCTCAGTGGTTAAGAGAAGGGAGAGTCACACTGTTATATTATGAGCTGTTAACGCATAGTAGCAAATACTACAGTTAGCAATCTAATCAAAGTGTTTTGAAGAGTTTCCAAGGGGGTCTCCTCACATATGCTAACTGATAAATGATGCTGCAACAACTGTATATATGTTAGCTTGCAATACTTCCTTCTACAATGAACAATCAGACTACTGTCTTATTCAATATGTTCAACGGCATTTACTCCAAATCAATGCAAGAATACCCGAATCCCTACTTCCAAAGTGTAACTCACCATGCCAAGTCCCTCTGCCTGTGCATGCATGTCAGAGGACGATAAGATTGGGTTTTGCTCGGACACCTTCTGCATTGAAGAGCACACAGGTGGTCACTGGGTTTAAACAACGGGATGGTAACTAACGGGCGTAGAGTCAGCAGCAAGGGAAATGCCACAAGGGAAAAATAACTTTAGAAACTTGCGCTGCTGCATTGCCTTCCAATGGTTTTCACCATGAGTCAGGATGGAATTCCTGGGTTTTCTCATCACTGCAGCCTGATGGGGTAGCCTGAAGCCGCCCTACTGCAATAAGATGATACTCTGCAACACATCACTCACTGCATAGATAGCTCACTCCATGGATAGCTAAAATGAACAATTCCAGGAAAAGCTGAACCCCATTTCCAGCCTGCTGTCAACCAAGTCCCATTGCATCTTCAAGAGGTGACGGTAGTGGTGGTGCTCTAGGGATCATTCAGTGCCTGACAGTTAATTGTTTTAACAATAAACCAGTTATAGAGACATTTACACGGACAGACCCTTCAGTCTAACTCATCCATGCCGAACAAGCATCCTAATCTGACCTAGTCCCATTTACCAGAACTTGGCCCATATCAGTCTAAACCCTTTCTATTTACATACTCATCTAGATGCCTTTTAATGTGGTAATTGTACCAGCCTCCACCATTTCCTCTGGCAGCTCATTCATTGCATGCACCACCCTCTGAAAATGTTGCTCCTGAGGTCCCTTTTAAAACTTACCCCTCTGGTCTTAAAAGCTATGCCTACTGGTTTTGGACTCCCCTACCCTGGGGAAAGAATCTTGGCTATTCACCCAATCTATGCCCCTTATGATTTTACAAATGTCTATAAGGTCACACCTCAGCCTCTGACACTCCACAGACAAAAGCCCCAGCCTATTCAACCTCTCCTAATAGCTCAAACCCTCCAGCCCTGGCAACATCCTTGTAGACGTGTGTTATTTTGTTAAGCATTAAGGGATATGGGCCAAAGGCAGGAATAGTGAGTTCAACCACAGATCAGTCATGATCTCATTGAATGGCAGAACAGGCTGAATGGCCTACTCCTGTCCCTATGAGGTGTATGGGTCAGGGTGGGGAGGCAAGGAAAGCTCCTCACTGATTTCATGTGGGATGGTCGAAAAACATCCCGTTTCCAGACGGTTCAGCTTCCCCACAGGCTCTGCTTGTGTATGGCCTTCACGTTACCCATCCCTGTTCCTCAAGCATCAGACATAATTCAGGGATATTGAGCAAGATAACAGGGCAGCTGAACAGAAGGCAGGCTGAACTGAAAACCTCTCGTTGCTGCCAAGAATGGAGACGGTTCATGCGCAGCACAAATAAACAGTGCGAAGCGTTAAAGATTGAAGGAAAAGGTCACAACATTGCAATGTGTACATAAAGAATAGCTGTCAGCATAGAGGGCAAATTAAATTAAACCTCATCAAAACTAAATTCATTTCACTTCACAGATACAAGAGATCTATGACTCAAACAAGAATTCAATAGAAGTTAAATAAATCCATAAAGGCCACAAGTACACGGTAGCGTTGTCATGGGATGAAAGTAGAGGTTGTACAATTTCAATTATGGATCAGAATCCAACTGATTTCTTTTTCAAAGCTAGAGCCAGTGCAGCCAGTTATCATTTGATCAGCAACAGATGTGGAATCTTGGGACCTTGTCTGATTGTCTCCCTCAGTTACCCACTGAAGAGAGGACGGGTTTGTATATGGTTTTACATCCTGCATCTCCTCATTGACTTCGAGAGGCAATAGCCTCGTAGAATTATTGAGAGACTATTAATCCAGAAACTCAACTAAGTGTTCTGAAGACCCAGGTTCAAATCCCACCATGGCAGATAGTGGAATTTAAGAGTTCCCCCTCGTGGTGAAGTGGTAACCTCCCTATCCCTGGGTTGGAGTCCCACCTGCTCCAGTGGTGTGTCATAACATTTGCTGAGCAAAATGGGTTACTTTTTTTTCCTATATATTCTGCATCTCTTTAGGCTCGGATTTGAGATGGAAGATGCATTGTGTGGAGGTTACCAAGCCACCTCCAAACCCTTAACTTCACGCTGGCACATTATCATGATAGTCATAGAGTCATGGAGATGTACAGCATGGAAACAGACCCTTCAGTCCAACCTGTCCATGCCAACCAGATATCCCAACCCAATCTAGTCCCACCTGCCAGCACCCGGCCCATATCCCTCCAAACCCTTCCTATTCATATATCCATCCAAATGCCTCTTAAATGGTGCAATTATACCAGCCTCCACCACATCCTCTGGCAGCTCATTCCATACATGTACCACCTTCTGCGTGAAAAGGTTGCCCCTTAGATCCTTTTTATATCTTTCCCCTCGCACCCTAAATCTATACCCTCTAGTTCTGGACTCCCCAACCCCAGGGAAAAGACCGTCTATTTATCCATGCCCCTCAATTTTGTAAACCTCTATAAGGTCACCCCTCAGCCTTCGACGCTCCAGGGAAACCAGCCCCAGCCTGTTCAGATTCTCCCTGTAGCTCAGATCCTCGAATTCTTGTAAATCTTTTCTGAACCCTTTCAAATCTCACAACATTTTTCCGATAGGAAGGAGACCAGAATTGCATGTAATATTCCAACAGTGGCCGAACCAATGTCCTGTACAGTCCCAACATGACCTCCCAGTTCCTGTACTCAATACTCTGACCAATAAAAGGAAAGCATATCAAACGCCTTCTTCACTATCCTATCTACCTGCGACTCCACTTTCAAGGAGCTATGAACCTGCACTCTAAGGTCTCTTTGTTCAGCAACACTCCGGAGGACCTTACCATTAAGTATATAAGTCCTGCTTCGATTTGCTTTCCCAAAATGAAGCACCTCGCATTTATCTGAATTAAATTCCATCTGCCACTTCTCTGCCCATTGGCCCATCTGGACCAGATCCTGTTGTAATCAGAGGTATAGCCTCTTCGCTGTCCACTACATCTCCAATTTTGGTGTCATCTGCAAACTTACTAACTGTACCTCTTATGCTCGCATCCAAATCATTTGTGTAAATGACAAAAAGTAGAGGACCCAGCACCGATCCTTGTGGCACTCCACTGGTCACAGGCCTCCAGACTGAAAAAAACAACCCTCCACCACCACCCTCTGTCTTCTACCTTTGAGCCACTTCTGTATCCAAATGGCTAGTTCTCCCTGTATTCCGTGATATCTAAGCTTGCTAATCAGTCTCCCATGGGGAACCTTGTCGAACGCCTTACTGAAGTACATATAGATCACATCTACCACTCTGCCCTCATTAATCCTCTTTGTTACTTCTTCAAAAAACTCAATCAAGGTTGTGAGACATGATTTCCCACACACAAAGCCATCTTGACTATCCTGAATCAGTCCTCGCTTTTCCAAATACATGTACATCCTGTCCCTCAGGATCCCCTCCAACAACTTGCCCACCGGTCTATAGTTCCCTGGCTTGTCTTTACCGCCCTTCTTAAATAGTGGCACCACGTTTGCCAACCTCCAGTCTTCCGGCACCTCACCTGTGACTACCGATGATACGAATATCTCAGCAAGAGGCTCAGCAATCACTTCTCTAGCTTTCCACAGAGTATTTGGGTACACCTGATCAGGTCCTGGGGATTTATCCACTTTTAACCGTTTCAAGACATTTAACCATAGTCTCTTCATGTGTACAGCACCTTCCTAGATGGGCTTTCTCCAACTTGTTAAGTCACAAACCAGGGTCTCCTCACAGATCGAAAGAAAATTTTGCCCTCTTCCAGGATGCTCTGGTTTCTGTTGCCTTCCTGGGAGTCTCCTGGCCCGGCCATATTCCAAGTAGAGTGGTCACTTCAGAATGCTGCTGTCAGTCAGGTCAACACCTGGAGCTGGTTTTGAGAGATCAGCACCTTGACGCTGGACAAGTTGGTGTGGGAGAGGGCACTCTATTAGGCTACATTCCTTGCCATCAGATTTGGGAGGTCTCTGCAAAGGCACCACGTGGCTTTTGTGCTTTGAGGTGTGTGGGGAGTTATCCAAATCTGTAAGCATATAGGAGCATAAGGATCAATGCTGTCCAGTTTTGAGATCTTGTTCAACAAATACTCTTCCCTCAAATCGGCTGAAGAAGCAGCAAGCACGTTGGAAGCAATGATGAATTTCATCATCTGTATCTGCCTTCATCTAGGTCTCATGGTGGCTCAGTGGTTAGCACTGCTGCCTCACAGCACAAGGGACCCAGATTCAATTCCCCCACACTGTCTGTGTGGAGTTTGCACGTTCTGCGTGGGTTTCCTCTAGGTGCTCTGGTTCCCTCCCACATTCCAAAGATGTGCAGGTTAGGTGAATTAGCCAATTTAAATTGCTTGCAGTGTTAGATGCATTAGTCAGGGGTAAATGTAGGGGGATAGGTTGCTCTTTGGAGGGTCAGTGTGGGCTTGTTTCCACACTGTAGTGAATATAATCAAAATTATTATTAATAGACATCTTTCTCTCTCATCATATTATACGGATTATAACAATAAAGGCTTATGTCAGTAGAATAACATTTAGCTATTAGTTAATTATATCTGTTGCACTGGGTAGTAATAAACACTGAGTGACGGCAGTCAGATTTAAAAGAAGTTTTGAAGAGAAAATGATAAAGACGGCATAAGATACGCTTGGAATGAAGAATGGCATGTAGTGCACCATGCAGGAGTACGAAAGACAGCTCTGAAAATCAACAGTGAGACAATCAAGTCTTCAGCGGGAGCTTTTATTCAGCCCTGGAGTGAGTGCGCTCACTGCTGCTCTCAGCATGTCCACTTGTCAGGTCATCTCAGGGCTTCAATTTGCCAAGGCAAGGGAAGAGTGGGAAGATTATTCATTCAGCCAATGTGAAGATGTCAGGTAGAGAGCTGACAATCCCCTCACATCCAACATCAGCTTGTTGCCATGGAAACCTCTCCAGCATGCAGCCTGTAAATTGGGTCACCCAGCAGACACAAAAAGAACAAATAAAATTGTTTTTGATCACCTGTTTTAATATCTCATCTAGCCTGGTGCTAAAACTTAATGCACAAATGCACATAAATATCAGTTTGGGGTCATAAATTCCTCGTGACACAATGATTGCTGCAAATTGAAAGAAAACAAATGCCGCTGTCCAGAAATTCTAATCAGAGAATGCTCCCTGGATTTCTTTATCATGTTCAAATGAATAGAATTGATAGGAAATGTTCCCCACCCATACCTAATTCAAGGCTTTCCTGGCAAATCCTTCATCATTGCTTTGTGACATGTGACCTACTTTTCAAACATACACAGATAGGTCACCAAAGACAAACACATTTCTTTGAAGACTCTAAACTTGGGAATTTCGCAAGGGACTCTCAGGAAATTCCAAGATATTCTCAATCTCACTGAACATGCTTTCACAAGAATTGCCACCACTGTAGACGGCCACATGTAGCCAACGTGCGCACAGTAAACTAACTGATGGACAAAACAGCCTGTTGGACCCTTCGCGACAACCAAATAGACAGCTGGAGCCTCAATTTAATATTTTGTTTAAATGAAGTCTGAGCAATGGTGCATTCCCTCAATATACCACTCAAGTGCACTTAGCCAGCAAAGCCCACATTCAAAAATGAATAAAAATGTTATCCACCTTGAGTCATGGCAGCCATGTACTCGTTAACTGGCAGAGCAAACTCAATGGGCTGAATGGCCAAATTCTGACTCTACGTTCTATAGGTCTTATGACTTACTGATGGGAACGTTATCAGCCAAACTGAACTGACATTCAGTTTAATTGGACACTAATAATGTCAAACTTTCACTCATATTTTCTGATATTGGCCCTTGTCGGGATAACAATGGTATGGTTACCAAAGATACCACCAACACTCTGGTTCATATTCTGCTGAGTTCCTAACTTCAAACACAGTAAAACCTCAAAAGCAGCATCACAAGAGCAGCATAGTCGAAAAGCATTCGTTAACATGGGGGCATGTGGCTGAACAGAAGGTTCAAGGGACCAAAGGAGGATAAAAGGTATCAAGGCAGAGAGATGGCGAGATTTAGGAACAAAATTTCAGGAGTTTAAATCTGAGGCAATTGAACATTTGGCCACCAAAGGTGGAGCACAGGGGCAGAAGGGGAGGAGCTCCAAGATCTTTGAGGTTTATAGGTGTGTAGAACTTCAAGGATGAAGATGAAACAGACCTGTGGGGAATAGAAACAAAAAATAATCCAGATTATAAAAGGTTAAATCTTTAAATGGTCAAACTGAAACAAGTGGGAAATAGGCCCTAGAGTGTAGTCGTGGGGTAGGGAGGTGTGGGGATGTTGGGGAAGGTTGTTGTGGCCCAGGGGTTTTGTGTGTGTATGTGTATGTGTATGTGTATGTGTATGTGTGTGTGTGTGTGTGTGTGTATGTCAAGGAAGGTTGGTGCATATGGGGGGGTAGATGTATGTGCATGTGGGGGGGCTGGGTAGTGTGTGGGGGTAGATGTGAGTAGAGGGGGTGGAGGTGTGTGTTGGGGGTGGGTGTGTGTGCACGCACGTGGGAGGTGAATGTGTGTGGGGGTGCATGGGAGTTGTGTGCGCAGGTGGGGGGGGGGGGGGGATGTGTGGGTATCTGCGTGTGTGTGGGAGGCTGGGGGGGGGGGGGGGGGAGTATTGGGGGATGGGTGGGTTTGTGAGGGGATGAAGTGTAGGGGGGTGTGCATGGGTGTGTGTATTGGGGAATGTGTGTGAGTGGGGTTGTGTGGGTGGATGTGTGTGGGTGGAGTAAGTGTGGATGGGGTGTGGGGGGGGGGGTGCACGTGGGGGGGCTGTGCGTGTGGGTGTGTGTGGGATCCGTGTGTGGTTTTGAGGTGGACTGTTGGAAGGGTTGGGGGGCTTGTGTGGAAAGTTTGTGGGGGTCTTGGGGGGGGGGGGGGGGGGGGGGGTGTAGTTGTGTGCACCTGTTGGGGCAGTGCGAGGTGTGGGGGGTGGGTGTGCGTATGGGCAGTGTGCACATGCATATGGTGGGGTGTGTGTAGAAGTAGTTGTGTGCGTGTGTCGGGGATGGGTGATGTGTGAGGGGTGTTGTGTGTGGGGTGGGTGGGTGTGAGGGTGTGAGGTGAGTGTGCACACATGAGGGGGTGTGGATGTGCACTCATGGGGGCTGTGTATGTGTGTGGGGCTGGGTGGTGTGTGCAAGCAGTGGTTGGATCTGTGTTGGGGGGGTGGTGTCGGTGGAGTGTGTAAGGAGTGGTTGGGTCTGTGTGGGAGGGTGGGTGGTGGGTGGTGAGGATGGGTGCATGGGGAGGGAGTGTTGGGGTGTATGCATGGGGTAGGGTGTGCGCGTGGGGTGGGGTGAGAGACATGGGGTGGTGTGTGGGAGGTATGTGTGATGGAAGTACATGTGGGAAGAGTGTGTGGGGGAATTGTGTGCGCGCGCATGGGGTACTTTTGGTATGATATCGGCTGGGGGAATGTTGGGACCCAGCCTTGTGCCTGATTGGTTTTGTACACACAGTTATAAACAATTTTTCTCTGGATGCAATGGGAGAAATGGGCAGCATGTGAAGAAAGAGAAGTCTGAATTCCAACACACAGGACAGTTCAGCGCAATTCAGTTACAGCTGAACAGGAAGTAATGGGGAGCACAAATCATTGCAGCATCAACTGAACAAAGAAGTTAAATTATCCTGGCAATTATCTCCTGTCTGATGTGCAGATATTGCTAAAGCATCATTCATCACAAGGAATTTCGACATTTGTTCACTAAAGGTCAGTGATTCTCCATACTAAGCCACTAATTGTCCCTAATGATCATTCATCAATAAAATATGGCACGCAGCAACATAGTCACTGCTTCATTGTGTGTGTCTGTGAAACATAATGAGGGCAAAGCTGTCTGACACATTAGCTGAGCTTTAAGTCACTGTCAAAGTGGACAAGTCCCAATAAACAGTTCCCCACAGTCCAGAAGGCAGATGTATTAAAGAGATGTTGTTTAAGGTAACGACGCTGAAGGTTTAGATGTTCATGTAACACAAAGTTCCAACCAATCAGACAAAGTCTCCCAATTTTTGTGCAGAGCCATTCGAGTTGTGCATAATTACCTGAAGGGAGCAGATGTATTCTGCACAACTTCAAAAAGTACTTAGCAAGTTAAAGTAAATGACCTACTGCAATGTACGACAAGTACCCCCTCTTCTGTTGAGACTCACCAGTGGTCTATTCTCTCCATTGGTAATTAGGCCGGCCCTAGACTCAGCACAGGGAAAGGAGAATTGGTGGCAGGAAACTACCCAACCCCAAATATCACATCTCCTGGGGTACAGTGGTTATCACAGTCACCACAGTGCCAGGGACCTGGGTTCGATTCCACCCTCAGGTGACTGTCTGTGTGGAGTTTGCACATTCTCCCAATATCTGTGTGGATTTTCTACGGGTGCTCCGGGTTTCCTCCCACAGAACCAAGACATGCAGTTTAGGTGGATTGGTCTTGCTGAATTGACCATAGTCTGCCCGGGATGTATACATTAGGTGGATCAGTCATGGGAAATGCAGGCTTACAGGGAATAAAGGGGGGGGGGGGATTGCTCTTCAGAGACTCAGTGTGGGCTGAATGGCCTGCTCCCACACTAAGGATTTTATGATTCATGCAGTAACTGAAAATACAATCAGGGAAAACAACCCAACACCATGAATACAAAGTACAGATCAAAACAAGGCTAGCCAAACTCAAGATCAAAGCAGACGGGGTCCCCTCAATGCCGAGAGTCACAGGAAGTGCATTTGACTGGCGTGACCAATTTCCTGCTGGTCTTCCTCCCTTTCTCTTTATTCCAGGTTTACAACCAGGGAGGAACTCATTCTCTGTACAATCATTTGTCTAATTCATACTGGAAGCAAATAATAGAGGCCATGAGCAAAAATTAAATTATCCATAATTTGTTTCAATGCAAAAGGGGTTATCCTTGACAGATGCATGCACATGGAGTTGTGATAATGGTAAGGTCCTAGGGAGTGTTGCTGAACAAATAGACCTTGGAGTGCAGTTTGTAGCTGCTTGTACATGGAGTCACAGGTAGATAGGATAGAAAAGGCGGCGTTTGGTTTGCTTTCCTTTATTGGTCAGTGTACTGAGTACAGGAGCTGGGAGGTCATGTTGCAGCTGTACAGGACATTGGTTAGGCCACTGTTGGAATATTGTGTGCAATTCTGGTCTCCTTCCTATAAGATGTTGTGAAACTTGAAATGGTTCAGAAAAAATTTACAAGGATGTTGCCAGGGTTGGAGGGTTTGAGCTACAGGGAGAGGCTGAACAGGCTGGGGCTGTTTTCCCTGGAGCGTCGGAGGCTGAGGGGTAACCTTATAGAGGTTTACAAAATTGAGGGGCATGCATAGGATAAATAGACAAAAGTATTTTACCTGGGGTGGGTGAGTCTAGAACTAGAGGGCATAGGTTTCGGGTGAGAGGGGAAAGAAATAAAAGAGACCTAAGGGACAACTTTTTCATGCAGAGGGTGGTACATGTATGGAATGAGCTGCCAGAGGAATTGGAGGAGGCTGGTACAATTGCAACATTTAAAAGGCATTTGGATGGGTATATGAATAGGAAGGGTTTGGAGGGATATGGGCCTGGTGCTGGCAGGTGGGACTAGATTGGGTTGGGATATTTCGTCAGCATGGACAGGTTGGACCGAAGGGTCTGTTTCCATGCTGTACATCTCATGACTCTATGACTGTGACTCTAAATTAGATTCCCAGATAAAACAGTCAATGATATCTCTAATGAACATTCCATTCAGAACAGGTTTGGAAAATGAAGATAAAGCAGAGCTAACAATGTGGAACTTAGTGGCTCTTAATCCAATTTAAACTAGGCAAATGCTGAGATAGTTTCCCATAAAGATGCCTCTATGTCTTATCACAATACCCAGTCATTTCCTCACTGCAGATTTTACATCACCGCTTTGCAAAGAACAGCTGATGATCTGGGGTGAATCACCAGGTGGACATGCCACAGTTCTGTTCAATATTGGGGAAAACATGTATAGGAGAAAGTGAGGACTACAGATGCTAGAGATCAGAATCGAAAAAGTGTGGTGCTGCAAAAGGCACAGCAGGACAGACAGCATCTGAGGAGGAGAAACAACGTTTCGGGCATAAGCCCTTCATCAGGAAAAGTAATCCTGGATGAAGGGCTTATGCCCGAAACATTGATCCTCCTGCTCGTCAAATGCTGCCTAACCTGCTGTACTTTTCCAGTACCATACTCTCCGAAACATACATATAGTGTGTGCATGTCTGTAGAGGAGGGAGATAAAACAAACTGAACGAAAAAAAGGGGATGATTTTCTGACAGTTGTTTGTTGCACTGCATGGTGCCTCAGACTCTTCTCAAAAGCTAAAAGGCTTCCTTGCCACCCTCAGACATTTCCTTTGAAATGCGCAAGAGAGAAATGAAGCTCAGTCAAATCCCACAAGGTGTTTGTTCCTCTGAATAAGATGGGAGTATGAGTGCTTCAAAGAAATGATTCTGCAGCATTCAAATTAACGAGGGTATCATAAAAGGAACATTAATTAAGACATAACTACAACTTTTGCACTGACTGAGGGAGCAGCACACTGCTCTTACCCCAGCACACTGAAGTGTCATCTTGTTTTCACACTTCACAAAGCTCCACGGTCGCCACACGACAGGTGTCACAACAATGGTTAAAACATTTCTCCCTGCTCCCCACCCCTTTCATCAAGCAAAGTATCATGCACAGTTGGTGGTGTTTGGGGAATAACTATTACCAGTCAAGAACTCAGCCAAGATCACACCAGCCTACTATGAATGCCTGTACTACACTGACATGCTGATTTTAAGTCGAGACATAGAATAGAATCACCTCCTATGAGAATACATGCCTCACCCACCTTGACATTCCATTCAGTCCTTGGAGGGTCCTAGAAGTTTGAGCTGCAAAGCATCAAAACAACAGTAAATCTCAGATAAGTCATGATAAAAGGATACTAGATTAATTTCTGGTCAATATGGACAAGATGGACCAAAAAGGTGTTTCCATGCTGTACAACTCGATGACTCTAAAGTCTTGAAGATAAGATTTATAGAATCCCTCCAGTGTGGAAACAGGCCATTCAGCCCCACAAGTCCACAGTGACCCTCCAAAGAGTATCCCACCCAGACCCATTCCCCTAAATTATTCTACATTTACCCTTGACTAATGTACCTAACCTACACATCTCTGAACACTATGGCAATTTAGCATGGCCAATTCGTCTAATCTGCACGTTTTTGGATTGTGGGAGGAAACCTACACAGACACAGGGAGAATGTGTAAACGCCACACAGAGTTACCAGAGGCTGGAATCCAACCCGAGTCCCTGGTGCTGAGACAGCAGTACTAACCACTAAGCCACCATGCTGACCCCAAAAGCACATCCTAAATTGCGCAACCAGCTCAGATATACCACTTGCTGCCCGTCCAGGAAATAAGAAGAAGAGACGGTCCGAAATAGTCACTGCCTGCCATTGTGTATGGTGCAAAATGTTACGTGGTCCTTCCTGACACATGCCTGAACCTCGTTCAGGTCCTCCTGTACTTGATACTCCTTCACAATCTGAGGTTATTCGCATTCATCTTTCTCGCATTCCTTGTTGCCACACTGAAACTTCACCACTTGAATTCAATTTGTGTCCATGTTTGAACCAAGGCTATAGGCAGGTTAGGATTTGAGTGACCCTGGCAGAACACAAATAAGCGTTGATGAACAGGCAATTGTTGAACAAGTATTATTTGATAGCACTGCCAATGTTTGAAGCATTAATTGGCAGGTGTTGATTAGTTTTGCTTTCCGTGGCACTTTTCCAGACATACTGGAACAGCATGGCTTGGGTCATGGCTAGCTCTGGACCACAAGCCTTCAACAATACTGTCAGGATCCACAGCCCTTGCAGTCTCCAGCAATTATAGCTGATTCTTGATATCACACGGAGTGAATCGAATTGGCTGAAAAGTGGCATCTGGGAGGCTGAGGACAGCATCATGAGGCAAAGATTGGTCACCCACTCAGCACTATTGGCTGATGATGGTTGTAAATGTTACAGCCTTGCCTTTTCTTGCTGATCTTGTGTCAGAGATATCCAGCACAGAAACTGGTCCAACTCGTCCAGCTATCCAAAATTAACCTCGGCCCATCAGCCAGCATTTGGCCCATATCCCTCTGAGCCCTTCCTTATTCATATACCCTTCCAGAAGCCTATTAAAATGTTGGAATTGTACCCGATTCCACTATTTCCTCTGACAGCTTGTTCCAGATAGGCACCATTCTCTGCATGAAAGAGTTGCCTCTCAAGTCCCTTTTATATCTTTCCCCTCTCACTTTAAACCTATGCCCTCTAGTTCTGGACTCCCCTACCCTTGGAAAATGACTTTGGCTATTACCCAATCCATGCCCCTCATGATTTTATAATCCTCTATAAAAGGTTACCCCTCAGCCTCCAAAGCTCCAGGGAAAATAGTTCCAGCCTATTCAGCCTCTGCCTATCGCTTAAACCCTCCAAACCAGACAACATCGTCAATTTTTTTCAGTATCTTTGAGTTGCACACATCTTTGCTGGAGCAGGGAGACCAGAAATAAATGCAGCATTCCAAAAGTGGCCTAATTACTGTCCTGTACAGCTACAACATGATCTCCCAACTCCTATACTCAATGTCCTGACCAATAAAGGCAAGCACACCAAACATCAAACCTACACCTTAAAACTCAACCTGAGCTACAAACCTTCACAAACCTTGCAAACACCTTTTTGTCTACCCAGTCTACCTGCGACTCCACCTTCAAGGAACTATGACCTTGCATCTGAAAGTCTATCTGAATGGAGCTTCCTGTTCCATTTAACTTAATGTGGCAGAAGTGCAGAGCTTTGACTAAATCCATAGATTGCAGGATCACGCTTTATCACATGCTGTTTCTGTTATTTATCATGGCATGCCTGTTCACCACATCTTCACCAGGTAACATCACTATCATAGCACAATGTTATGATGTGGCCTGACATGATCATTGCCTAGTTACCAGCAATTCTGTGCTGTCAAGTTCTTTGAGCTGAATGTTGTATATGGAGAGAGCTGGCTGTCATAGCAACAAACCCTCCATCACTTTTGTTGCGGTCTGATGTGTTGGCATAATTTCAGACAAGATGCTGAGGAGACGCACTGGGAAAAAATTAATTGAAAATAATGCACAAGAGAAATTCATTCATTCTTCTTAAAGAAAAACTGCTAAATGCAGAGAGAATGACTTAAAGCAGACCATAAATGTAGAAAACTCTGCAAAACAGATGAAATAACGTGGGGAGCTTAACAACAATAAAATAAGGACACTCTTACTAGGCTGCAACTTTTGAGGTTTCCTCCTCTTCAAATGAAGTAAAATGGCTAGTGAATGAGAGTCTCCAAATGAGGCAAAAGTCAAGTAGAGGACACATCACGCAAAATAGATGCTATCAATCAATGGGTTGGGAAATTAACGTCAGATAGGAGACAACCAGTTGTTCAATTAAATATAGAAGAGGGGTGATTTCATATGATGGGTTCCTGTCCCTCAAAACTCTGGAAGGCAGCTTCAGAAAAAGGAGAACAGGAACTCCTTCATCTAAATAGAAATGGGGATTGCCTTTATTACTGACCAGTTCAGCACATTTGCATCAAATTCCTCTGTTCCTGGCAAGATTGGCATTTTTAAGGGTAAATATGAATAAATGGCAGATAATGTCTGTGGAACTGACAACTTATTTAAACGCCCAGTTCGTTAAAGTTTAAACATAAACTCTGTTTCAGAGTGGAAAGGACTCAATATGTAAAGTTTCCAATTGCTTGCTTGCCAGCATAAACCTGTGGCTACTGGTGGAGTGACATTTCTGCTGGACCCCTTCCATAAAGGAAGTTCCAAGGTTTTAAGGGGATTAGCTGCCTTTGCTGTGGGGCTGTGAATACAAGTATTTGTTTTTAAAAGGGTGAAAGTAGTTGAAGAGACTTAAATGCATTGAATGGGTCATCAGAGTCATCTTTATACAGTAACATCTAATACATGCTCAGAACCTAAATTTGAGCTCATTGCATCATGATGGATATTGGATGAGTTAGGATGCATAGCGTATGAACAAAGATGAAGGGGAGGTGTGCACAGGTTGTGTAACTTGGCACTGGGCTGTATGGGGCACATGGGTTTGTACAGAGGTTAGAAGGGACATGGAAAGGAGTCAAAACTTTGGGTTGGCATGAATCAGCAAGAAGTTGATACAGGTACTATGGAGATGAACGGTGATTACACAGATTGGGATGAATTGACAGTAATATGGGGCTAAAAGGGATGACCAGGATGGGAATAGGCAGACAGAAGATGGACAGAGGAGCATGGATTGACACAGAAGTTATATGGGGCCAGGCGTGTAGAGTATGGGGAGGCCTAGAAGGCTGAACTATTCTATGACATGATTTGGAGATGCCAGTGTTGGACTGGGGTGTACAAAGTAAATTTTAAAAAATCACACAACACCAGGTTATAGTCCAACAGGTTTAATTGGAAGCACACTAGCTCCTTCATCAGGTGAAGGAGCGTCGCTCCAAAAGCTAGTGTGCTTCCAATCAAACCTGTTGGACTATAACCTGGTGTGGTGTGATTTTTAAACTATTCTATGACAATTGTGAGGGCAGTGTTAAACTGTCGTAGGTAGCAGCTTTCAGATAAATACTGTTTTGCCCACCTGCAGTTTAACTGTACTATTTCAAAGAAGCAAAGTCTTCCCCAGTGTCCTTGTCAATATCTACCCCACAAAACAACATAACAAAAGTACTGAGTATCTGGTCTTTACCACACTGCTGTTTGTGGGAGCAATATAATATTGACTGCACCTAAAAAATACTTCAGCATTGCTCATACAAAATGTTTATTCCAGCTCACTCAACATCCATCACAAGCTGTAGAACTGTTTCAGGCATGAAGTGGTTGTAAGAAGTGCTCCACAAATGCATGTTTTTCTCTCTCCAGAAGGAAGAGCTTAGAGAAGCCTCAGCATCCATCTGTTAGTATTCTTGAATTGAGGGGTGGACCCAAGACCCTGCTGCTTGCTCCAATAGATTGGCTAAGAGATCTCTCTGCACTAATAAAAGTAAAGCCACGTGTTTTGACACAATCCTGACCAAAACCAAAAGCACAGAATGACTCTTCCAGTGGGATAGGGTAAAAACAATGACTGCAGATGCTGAAAATCAAATACTGGATTAGTGGTGCTGGAAGAGCACAGCAGTTCAGGCAGCATCCAACGAGCAGCGAAATCAACGTTTTGGGCAAAAGCCCTTCATCAGGATGAAGGGCTTTTGCCCAAAACGTTGATTTCGCTGCTCGTTGGATGCTGCCTGAACTGCTGTGCTCTTCTAGCACCACTAATCCAGTATTTGATTTTCAGCATCTGCAGTCATTGTTTTTACCTTGTTGATTTTAACCCTACTGCGAATCCTCTTGCAAGGATGCCTGCCTTGAAGAAGTTTTCCTCCTCTCTCTACAAGAATCTCAGGGAGTCCCTCTCCCACTGCAACTCCCAGGTCATTTCCTCTTCCAGTGGGAGCCTGATGCTGCATAAAATGGCCACCATTATTCTCTGCATGCTAATTTGGGAGTAATTTGTTGCATAGTGCTTTTGAGATGTGGTAGTGTGCTAAATTTAAATGAAATTCTTGCAAACATACTTGTTTTTTGAAAGATTTAAAATTATCTTAGTAGGAAATGCTGTCAGTACATTCATGACAAATTAATGATTTCCCATCAATATTCTTCAACACTCAGCAAGGTATAGTCAGTAGAGGGTTTTTTAAAATCATTCAGTATTTTGTTAAGTTCTCTTGTAAAGTATGACAATGACTACAGTTTTGGTATTTCAATTCTTTCAGGTGTCTTGGCATACAACAGCTTCCTTTGTTCCTGAAGCTAAGTAAAGTCAATTTGTTGCAACAAAATACCACAATTGAAGCTATGAACAAAGACAACTGAAGAACCATCATCCAGAGCTCTTAAGCAAAGGAATTACTTCTACTTGAATAGCAACATTTACTCAAATTGAATCATTGATGTATTGGTATAGAGTTGAATAATCAGATGCATTCAATTGATGAGACAGGACAGTTTGTTTTACAGTACAATCTTCTTAGATCCTAGTGAACAACGCACATGCTAGTTGTGAGCCAAAAGGAGTGCTGTTAGTGATATCAACTGAGCCAAGGTAATACCATCAGATCAAAGTCAGAAGGTTGCAGCTTCCAGCCCTGACTGAGCACAGAGGGAACTCTGGGTGACACTGAAGCAATGTTGCCCTCCTGACATGCATGAACGTTCATCAGGCCTTCCTTCCTCCAATCCAGTGACTTTGACTATTACTGAAGACAAATGGCACCAGCCCAGAGAGGTGCAGACTTAAGCCAAAATCAAGTTATATAAAATCATAAATAAAAGAGATATTTGTTTACATGAAGCAACTATGTCAACTGGCCATGTGAAGAAGGACCAGAGAGTGCGCAGTTACAAGGGCAAAAAAAAAGAGACAGTTAGAAGCATTCTTCTTATCTAGAAGAGAGATTATCTTGCCAAAGATGCAGGTAGTGTGTGTTACAGCCAAACTTTGGGCAAGGTTCCCCACTTCATAATGATTCCAAATAGCTCCAGATAGGGGAGGAGGAACAAACTGGCTCCTTTCTTTATACAACCACCTCCTTGGTTGGTTACAAGGTTAACTTAAAAATAATTCCTTCCCTTATTTACCAGAACCAAACAAACACGTTTTAAAAAAGGAGACTTTTTTTCCTTCAAATCATAAAAATAAGCTGTTCCAGTACAGATAGAACTTTGGTAGAGACCTGACAATGTGGAAGATTACCCAGGTATGACAAAAAAAATGACAAATCCAAACCAGTCCCTCATTGACATCAGCCTACTTTCAATTGTCAGTAAAATTATGAAAGGTGTCATTCATAGTGCTAACAAACAGCAGTTGATGAGCAACAAGCTACTCACTGATGTTGGTCTGGGTTCTGCCAGAATCACTCAGCTCCTGACCTCAACATCCTTGGTCCAAATATTAGCTGACACAAAACAGCTGAATTAAGGCTGCAATAGACTGAGCATCAAGCAGACTAAGCAAAACTGGAGTCGACAGGAACTGGGGGAAAACACTCCTCTGGTAGGAGTCATACCCAGCACAAAAGGAAGATGGTTATGATTTTTGGAGATCAGTCACCTCAGCTCTGCAGGAATTCCTCACGGTGGTGTCATCAACCCAACTATCTTCAGCTGCTTCAACGACATTTCCTTTATTGCAAAGTCAGAAATGGGGATGCTTGTTGACAATTGCACAATGTTCAGCACCATTCACGATTCCTCAGATACTGAAGCAGTCCATTCTCAAATGCAGCAAGACCTGGTCAATACCTAAGTTTGGGCTGACAAGTGGCATGTAACATACTCACCACAAAAATCCCATGCAATCACCATCTCCAGCAAGAGAGAATCTAACCATCACTCTTGACATTCACATTGTTGAATTACCCACCATCAACAGCCTGAAGGTTACTACTGACCAGAATCTCAGCTGGACAAACTAAGTAAGTAAAATGGCTACAAGACCAAGTCAGAAGCTACGAATTCTGTGGTATGTTACTTGCCTCCTAACTGAGGATCTTATCTTTTGAGATTGATTGGACAGCGCTGGAATCCATGATTAATTTCTTATACTTTGTGGTTGATTCTTGAGGTACACAGTCTGAACAGACTTCAGCAAGACCAACTGTCTACTTTGCCTACACAATAGAAGCTATGTGACTTTTAGAAGACACGTTTAAAAGCTTGATTGTATCCATTTTCAAAAGCAGATTACAGTTCATGACAAAATTATAACAACATGCTTTGACAGATATGGAGGAAGGACAGATCTATCATAAATGAAGATATCACAACAATGAGATAAAGTAAATAGTCTGGCTGGTCTTTTCAGTCAATTTCGCGTCTTTTAAAATGAGCCTCTCAACAGCAGCACTGCCAGAAATTGAGATTCCATTCATAAGATATTGGTTTTATACTGTAATAATACTCTTTGCAATCCGCAGAGAAAGACAAGATTGAGCAAGTCAGACAATGCTCCCTGCTATCTGGAAAATCACGTCCATTAAAACAAATAAACTGTGGAAATGGAGTGTTATCAACATTGCAACCATACTTTTAAAAGCTTTGGAAAGGGCAAGGCAATTACAAACGATGCACTGCAGAATATAAACTGATCCTAATTGGTTCCTCACCATTTCACAGGCAAGAACAACGCAACACCTCAAATAACGTTAACCAACTAAAGTAATTTGTAAAGCCTGCCTTTTCAATTAACTGCAGCCCTCATCCATGAAAGATAAGAGGACCGTAATCTAAAAGCTATGTGGCTGAACAATAAATTCAGCTATATTTAAACATAATTGTATTTTTTAGATTAGAGTGGTGCTGGAAAAGCACAGCAGATCAGGCAGCATCCAAGGAGCAGGAAAATCAACATTTTGGGCAAAGGCCCTTCATCAGGAATCGAGCTGATGAAGGGCCTTTGCCCAAAACGCCGATCTTCCTGCTCCTCGGATGCTGCCTGACCTACTCTGCTTTTCCAGCACCACTGATCTAAACTCTGGTTTCCAGCATCTGCAGTCCTCACTTTTGCCTATAACATTGTATATGGCAATTCCCAATATGAATAACGAACAATACACCAAACAAGTAGTATGTGATCTGAAGGCTTTTTTAAAAAAAAAAAGCAAATTCCAAGAATGGGAAAGCAGTTCCATCAGCCAATAGGTCTGTGCGGTAGTTCCTCTCTGACTGAGTAAGCTCACCAGCTTTAGACCTCTTATGCATCCCCTCAAATGAATGCGGAGGTCCACTCACACCTGCCAGTTGGCCTGCCCCAGGAGTGTCACACCGTATCCACTGAGGGCTGCAGATACCACTACAAATTTACCTCACATCCTCGGCTGTTTTCAGTTCCTAAGTTTTAGCTATTTGTTTCAAGAGACACATAATAAACTCTGCTTGATATCTCAAAATATCCTGAGCTGCATTCCCAGATGGGATAGACTCCTGGTCCACCTTCACAGGCAATTAGGAATGGGCAATAAATGCTGGCCCAGCCAGTGACGCTCACATCCCATGAACAAACAAGTATTCACAAACGAAGATGCCATCAGTCACTTGCTTGGCAACTGTGAGCACAGATAAGCGTGCAGAATAATGTGACCACATCAATCATCTCAGATTATAAAAGGTCGGATAAAAACAAGTCTCCGCACTGTGAATGCATGTTTGTTGTGCACTCTGCTTGAAGTCAGCCAAAAAGAAAGATTTTTTTAAAAATTTGCATTGCTGTATTATCCGTAGTCCACAGTCATTTATGGTTCATTAAAAACTGATACCAGTTTCTGTCAGCTTCCTCAATTCTTCGAGTATAATCCTCAGTTACAGTTCAAAGTTTAAGAGAAGATTTGTAGCTCAGTTGCTTGTTGTTGTGGTTCTGTTCGCCGAGCTGGGAATTTGTGTTGCAGACGTTTCGTCCCCTGTCTAGGTGACATCCTCAGTGCTTGGGAGCCTCCTGTGAAGCGCTTCGGTGATCTTTCCTCTGGCATTTGTAGTGGCAAAACTAATGTAATGTACAAGATCCCATGTAAGGACTGCACAAAACACTACATAGGACAAACAGGAAGACAGCTAACAATCCGCATCCATGAACACCAACTAGCCATGAAACGACACGAACAGCTATCCTTAGTAGCCACACACGCAGATGACAAGCAACATGAGTTTGACTGGGACAATACTACTATTATAGGGCAAGCCAAACAGAGAACAGCCAGGGAATTCCGAGAGGCATGGCACTCATCCACAGATTCAATCAATAAGCACGTCGACCTGGACCCAATATACCGACCACTGCAGTGGACAGCTGGAACTGACAACCGGAAGCGGCAGATTCAAACCAGCAACACAAATTCCCAGCTCAGTTACAGTGCCAGACGTTGTAGCCATCAAGAGAGAAAATGTTGGAAAATCTCAGCAGGTCTGGCAGCATCTGTAAGGAGAAAAAAGAGCTGACGTTTCAAATCTAACTGACCCTTTGTCAAAGCTAAAAAAAGGAGTCATAGGGAGGTATTTATACTTGGCTGAGAGAAGGTGAGTCATGGCTTCAGAAGCAAAAGGTAGCAATAAAGAGGTGATAATGACAGCGCATAGAGAGATTATAGGGAGATTAGGAGCTGTGAATGACCAAGGCTGAAGCCAGTGCTATGTGACAAAATATGTGTGATGGGTGAAGCAGAGGCAAAAATGGAAAACAGGGGAGAAGGGTAGCAAAAGGGGAAGAGGAGAGGAAAAAGATGATGAGAGAGAGGGGAGCGAGAGAAAGAAAGAGAGACAATAAAGAAATAAAAGAGGTACAGAACAGTGAAAAAAAATATTTAAAAAAGGTAATTAAATAAATGAAATAAAATTACAGAGCAGAATGAAAACAGAGGGGTCGAGATGGGATAATCATCTGAAGTTGTTGAATTCAATGTTGGGACTGGCAGGCTGTCGGAAGATGAGATGCTGTTTGCCCAGTTTGTGTAGAGCTTCATTGGAACATTGCAGCAGGCCAAGGACAGACATGTGGGCATGGGAGCATGATCGTGTGTTGAAGTGTCCAGGGATTTGCAAACTAGGTGGGTTAGCCAGGGGAAATGCAGGGATAGAGGGTAGGTCTGGGTAGGATGCTTTTTGGAGGGTCAGTGTGGACTTTGTGGGTGATTGCTAGCTTCCACACTGTAGAGATTCTGTGAAATTAGTGCAAATGATGGTAGATATTAAAAATCTGAAATACAAACAGATAATGTTGAAAAACAGCAAGCAAGTCAGACAGTGTCAAGACAGAGAATGAGAGAGAAAAAACAAGCAAAAAGTTTACAACAATGAGAAATATGAATTGTTTCCCTCACCGCAGATGTTGGAAATTTTCAGGATTGTAGGAAGAAAACTTTTTTGCGTTTGCCATCTTTTTCTTTGCAGCAGTGAATTCCAATGTCAAATATGGCCAGTCAGGCAGTGACCAAATGGTGTTCGAACCACCCTGCCATCTTAAGCCATGATGACAGATGACCTACTGCAATCAAACCTTGTAATATTGGAAGACAAGGCACTGTAGATTAAAGCTCCAATTCTTATGCTTAAACCACCATGTTCAAAATAGGTCAACCCTCAAAATAATATCAGTTATCAGTGTTAAGCATAAGCTTGGATTAAAAGGAGCAAATAACTTCTAAACCAAATTTTTCAGGCCATGGTTGATCTATGATTACTCATGTAAATTAAATACTTTGCAGGAGTGAAAAGTTCAATTTTTAAAAAAAAAAAAAAAAAAAAAAAAAAAAATCGCACAGAGAACCTCACAAAATGTGCTCACACAGCCCACGTCCTCTGTCGATTACGAGCATTAATGGCCTTGACAGGTCAGTTGTGAAACAAAAGTATCCACCGCAGACCTCTTAACACAAATATCTCATGATTTATAGATGACACCAAGATTGTGGAGTAGGAGGTAGTGAAGGGGGTTGTCAGAGAATGCAGCTGAATGTAGATAGATTCGAGTGGATGGAGAAAATCACAGATCAGGATTATTTTCATCAGAAAGATGGAGGTGGGGGGGGGGGGGGGGGGGGGGGGGGAATCCTGTTTGAGGTCTACAAAATCATGACAGGTATAGAAGGGTGGATAGAAAGAAACTTTTTCCCCCCAGAGTGGGGTCCCAATTATTAGAGGTCATGAGTTCAAGGTGAGAGGAGAAAGGTTTAAGGGAACTATGCATGGAAAAGTCCATACACACACAGTGGTGGGTACATGGAATGCGTTGCCACTGGAGGTGGTAGAAGTGGGCACAATAGCATCATTTAAGATGTACCTGGACAGATACATGAATGGCAGGGAACAGAGGGTACAGATTCTTAGAAAATAGGTGACAGGTTTAGCTAGGGGATCTGGATTGGTGTAGGCTTGGAGGGCCGAAGAGCCTGTTTCCTGTGCTGTAATTTTCTTTGTTCAAAATATTCAGAGTTAGCTATCAAAAGGGCAAGTTTGGAGTTACCTTGAATCAGCAATCTTAGTTAGATCACGTTGATCACATCACAATGAACATAACCAATTCCTCTCAGAAAGAAGATCTACATCCAACACACTAGTTCAGCAGTTGGGTCAGTCAAACTCATCTTGTACTCAGTCTGTCTCCCATGTCAGTATCCTGGACTTACTGAAAACAACTCCGATGATAAAACATCGAAGCAGTCCCAGTAGCAAAAAATTTGAAGCATCTAAATTCAGAGAAATGTGCACTCAGATCTCCCAGGTGACGTAATCCAGAAGCTACGAGGTTAGTTACCTTTGCAGTGTTTCTGGATGGATATTCTCGCATAACAGGGTTTATCATATTCATGGTGAGAGAATAATAAACAAACATTCAGCTTGGAGCTGTACTCATCTAATATTCTGAAGGAAATCCTATACAAAGGGTAATCTAAGAATAATTTGCTCATTGAATGTCATGTAGAAAATCAGGGTCTTTTGGGACAATATTCGTTCAAAGGGTATTACAGAGAAAAAGGTTGAAATTTGACCTTGCTAATGTGATGGAAATTTTGCAAAGAAAGGAAGTTTTTAAAATGGGTTTACACAAGTCACCAACCACACACTTGATTTACAAAGAGAGAATGCACACTCAAAGAAATAATTATCTGTCGTTGAAGAGGAACATTTGTATTATAAGGAATTGGAAAATGAACTATTTCTTTGGATCACTTTAGGAGTTGAATGCAAAAAAAAAGTTGCATTTGATTTTTTTAAAAGAATTGTTTGTATATTTTTAATAAAGGGGAAAATCTGCTAATATAACAAGGAATTATGGTTAGAAGGTTAATTTTATTTTTATTCATTGAAGATGTGTCAGAGGCTAGATAGGGCAGCATTTATTGTCCATCCCTTGTTATCCTTGAGAAGCTGGTGAGTTGCCTTCTTGAACGACTGCAGTTTAGGTAGACCTCTTAGAAGGACTTTCCTGTTCCTGTACAATCACGAACAACATCTGATTCAATTGTTTGCTTTTCCAGGGTAGTGGTGATTATGACCATATTACTCATGTGGTCACACAGTACACAGACCTTCTCATGCTATATTAGCTTTCACTGTATCCAATGCTACATCACAACATACCATTCTAATTGGAGTGCCACACTTTCAGTTACTATCTGCTCTATGCCCCAGCATAATGGCTCCAAATTTCTGTCTGTGTTTCTCATTTTCACCCCAACAGCACTGACGTCCACGGTTAACATGCTCCTCCCTGCTTGAGGTTTATTGTCCAAATCTCCAGCACTGGCTGTGGCCCACCCATTCGAATGAGACTGGATGATGCACTTGACAAAAATGTGGCTGCACACCCTGACTGACTATTGTCCCATGCTATTGACTAAGGACTCACTCTTCTCAGACAGGGCCATTTGATTGTCACATATGCAGTGTGTTAGCCAAAGAAGCCTCTGGCACATGGGGTCAGTGTGACACTGACATAGCATAGTGCCACACAGCAGCATGAGAACAAGCCACTTAAATTCTCCAGTACCAATAAACCTTGGCAAGGCGCCTACATTGCAGTTTGAACTCAGAAGCAAGTCAAGCTGCACAATTGCTCTGTCTCTGACCTGCTTTTGTAGCCACAATATTTGTATGGCTCATTCAGTTCAGTTTCTGGTCAATGATAACTCTCGCAAAGGATATTAATAGTGAGGGATTTGGGTTACGCCATTGAGTATCTAAGGAAGATGGTCAGATCCTGTCTTATTGGCGGTGGTCATTACCGGTCACTGGTGTGGCGTGAATGTTATCTTGTCAACCCAAACATCATCCTGGTCTTGCTGTATTGGAACATGGGCTCCTTCGATATCTGAGGAGTCATGAATAGTGCTAAACATGTTTGCTTAAGATTGCACAATCTCCACTTCTAACATTCTCACGGCCCAAAAGGTCATTGATGGAGTAGTGAAGATGGTTAGGCCCAGGAGACCACCCTGACAAACTCCTGCAGAAATATCTTGGAACTGAAATGAGTTCACCTCCAAAAACCATGACTATCTTTCTTTGTACTAGGTATAACAATGGAATGCTCTTCCCTGGATTCCAGTTTTGTGAGGTCTCCTTGATGTTACACTTAAAATGCTGCTTTGGTGTTAAGGGTGATCACAAGCACTTCAGTTGCAGAGTTCAACTCGATCCATGTCAGGCCCAAAACTGCAGAGACAAGAGTTGACCGGTCTTGGCAGAACTGAAGATTAGTGAGCAGGGTATTGCTGCGAAGTTACGCCTTGGTAGCATTGTCTCGGACACCTTCCATCACATTCGGTGGATGACCAGAAAAGGAGCTGGAAAAGCAGGAATAGGAACTTCTAGGATTTGTCCACTAGAAAGTATCGTGAAGGGCAGGCAAAATACAAACAGTACTTAATTCAGCTGGTGTGGGTTTTATGGCCAGCACACAAACATTACAGGCTTTTAACGCACTGACCAATTGCTAACAATATTGCACAAGCTTCCTGCTCAACATCAGATATTATTAAACTCCTTCCTTTACCTATTACATCCCGAATGAGGACAGATCTCCCCCAGACTTCCAGTAATATTAGAGCCAACGATATGACCTGCCTGCTAAATAGTGGCTCTCTCTTACCACTACAACAGATCAAGACCATGGTATTCAATTTCCTTGTACAGCTAACATCAAGGGAGGGAACGGCACATAATTCCTCCTCAATATTACGCAAGACATTGATTGGTGGTCCAATCACCAAAAAAAACCTACTCCTTCCCTAAGAGTCTACCTGCAAATGATACAGGAAGCATTGCAACACTCCCCCCAGTCGGAAGATCAAGAGCAGCGAGCACATGAACACCTCCACGTTCCCAAACACGTCAGAAAGGAAACTACTGTCTCTTGGGCCTTTACTACTGTTCTTTCATTGTCAACAGGTTAAATCCCCAAGACTGTCAATCTGGCCCCATCGAGGAAGCAGCTTCACTACACAGACTGCAATGGTTCAATTAGGAAGTTCAACATCACTTTCTCAAGTGTAATTAGGTATGGGACAATGACCGCTCACCTTTTCGGAAATTTCCATATTTGAAAATGGAGCTCATTGAAAAGCAGTGGAACCTGAGCAGGCAGTTATAAAGTGGCCAGCAGAGTTCCCCGCACAGATCAAGCTCTGCTAACCTTGTCTGGGAGCCGGACACAATAGCATCCACTCAAAACCAGAAGCAATATCTGGAAGTATGCATTAGCAGTGAACTGTCATTTCTTACAAAGATGCATCATGTTTAATGTTGGAAAGATTGTGCACAAAAAAGTGGATTTAGTTCATGTTTTGAGGAAATACCTGGTGGAGTTTCTCCAAAAGAGGTTATTGGAAGCTCACTCTGGAGCTTTTTTTAAAAAAAAGCAAGAATGTCTAGAAATCCCATGATCACTGCTGGAGTTGTTTGAGCAAGGAGAGAATACTGGAGTATTGGGAATTAGTTGGGGACACTGAAGCCCTAGAGGATGATGGGCCAGCTGATCTGTCCCATTTCCAAAATGGAAAGCTTTTTCTTGGGTTCAGGGCACATCCTCTGCATTCTTGCCAGGGAGTAAATGGAGCAACTCTCAGTATTGTAGTCCCAAAGAATGCTCTGAGTGAAAGGATTCCAGAGACCACATGCTGGAAAATGAGAGCTATAGACTGTAGATCATTCTATACTTTATCCACTCTCCTTCAAAAACTTGGCAAAGTGACTGTTTTGCAGAAAGCCAACCTCTGCAGGAAAATTAGTGTTCTGTTCTCAGTTGCTGAAGAGTGTTTGCATGGGTGTTTTGGAAATAGCTTGAGAGACGAGCATTGATTCGTCTATAATACTGACTGTGCAAGTTAACCAATTATTGAATCTTCCATCATCTTAATTATTAACCAATAATTTTGTTGTTAGGTCCTTTTATTTAAAACCTGAGACCATTTTGGCAACTGAGACAAGTATTTTTAGCTTATATTGCGACCTGTGAAGTAGTGAGATTACAGTAATGGAGTGCACTTCCAGCCTTGGTCTAACATATTTTGAATCTGAACAGGAGTCTAATTTGAGCGGGTAAAGCCACTCTAACTTCATCCAACAGGTGAATCAATGAGAACTGGAGGTTGGCCCAGGAAACATGGGGAGGTATTGGCTTTCATGGCCGAAATTACTAAACTATTAACCTTGGGACCCAAGCAAAGTTCCAAAGAACGGAGTTCAAAATCCACACCACAGCAAATGGTGGAATTGAATTCAAGAAAAATTCTGGTATTAAAAGAGTCTAATTACCATCACGAAGCCATTGTTGACTGTGGGGAAAAACCCATCTGGCTCACCAATGTCATTTAGGGACGGAAACTGCCATCCTGGCCTGGTCTGGCCGACATACGATTCCAGACCCACAGCAGTGAGGTTGGCTCTTAACTCCCCTCTGAGCAATTAGGGATGGGCAATAAATACTGGCCTAGCCAGTGACACCCAGATTCCATGAATGAATTTAAAAGAAAAGGAGTGCTTTGCTCGGGCCTGCACGCCAAGTTTTAATTCCACTGGCATGAGCAAAAGCTCAGAAGAACTGAAGCATTAAAAAGAATTGTAGATAGTTCGGATTTTTAAAAATTTTGTTAATGGTGGTGAAACAAGGGCTGTTTGACTGGGTGCAGGGGTGGCCATTCTAAGTCCGCAACCCCTCTGTTATTCTCTCTCACACACACACAGGTCATACTGCATGACAGAAATTAAGATTCCAATCTGTAAAACATTTATCTGTCTAGAGACTGTTCAGAGAAGCAGCTCAGCCACTGAAATGAACTGCGGCTATATCTTTTTTTCCCCACAAATTAATAATTCAGCACTTATGGTTCCTTAGTTGAATGCAATAAAGTCAATGCACAGGGAGCAGCACTTGTAGCCCACTTAACATTTACGGAGTCATTGTCAGCAACATGCTCAGCTTTCAAACCCCAAATGAACATCGTTTATGTTCCAGGAAATTCTGGATAAATTACAAATTGTCCTTCTTGCCCCTAAATCTTTTCAATGCTAATTGAAGCTGCAATTACACAAGCTATACTGTAATTATGTTCTCGAAATAAAACAGCAACACAAAACCTTTACATCTGCAGCGCGGCGTGTGCGCTAATTGCCAACTGATGCCCAGTTAAAAAAAATTCCCACATCACCAGAACAATATCGGTTCGCAAACACTGCAGGAGACGGATCACTGATTAGACACTAACTACTGCAAAATGACCGAGAGGGAGAGTGACGATCAAAACCATGACATTGAAAGCAGCAAAGGCTGTTTTTTTTCCCCCCAAAAAAAGCTGACTGTAGGAGCAGTTAACGTTGGGGAGGCTGATAGATTAGTTCCACCTTCCAACATACCACCACTTCCATTCCTCTGCCCATAACAGCAGCTCAGATTTGCCAGGGATATCCTGAGGAGACCAGTGAGGCAACCAAGGCCATCAGGGCTGCTGCTATTAGGAGAGCGATTTCCGAGAGCAGCCACGCAGACCGAACATCTCCTACTTCCCCATCCCGAATGCGCTTGGCGAGGGAGAGCAGCACCGGGGCCTTGAACATCAATCAAGAGTCACCATCTGTCTGGGAAGCCAGCATGGGAGCAGCTCAAACGCAAACATGCCACAACAATTAACGTTTCTGTTAATCTCAACATACCAGATGACAGAAAGACAGATGAGGGAACAACATGGCCCGGCATTAGAATAACGAATTCTGCAAGAGGCATGCCTATTGCTGGCCATGAGCTCAACCGCAGAGATCAAAACACTCTTCCCAGCAGGTGAACTCTGCGTTTGTATTCAAAATCAGTGATCCTTTGATGCAATCGATAGAAGTTAAAACTATAATTATAATGTGCAAAAAAAAATGTTTAAGTGTACATGACCATGTTGTTTAATTGCATCTTCCTTTATTTCGATCAGTGAAACTCTGCAACAGCTCATTCCTGCTTCCAGGCACCTCCAGAATCAAACGCTGTGTTTAAGTACACGGTCGTCATTCTGTTCCATCATTCTCAGCAACTCAAGCTTGCCAGCACTTGGCTTTCAAATGATTCAAGATTTCTGCCTGACCTTGAAGTTTATTCCGTGAGTTCGTACTCCTTCGTGTGAAGGACTTCCTGACACCTGTCATTAAATTTGGCCTCCACTCACTTGAACTTGTGCTCCCCTTGTCCTCTTGTCAGTGTTCAGCTTGACAATTGAGAATGATGTCGTCCATTCCACTTATGCAGAGAGTGCAGCTGTCAGAGCTCCCCTCCACAATGACTCTGACATGGCACTGTAAAGCAGATCAACTTCCCCAAGTCCGATTCAAATTGACCGAGCAAGTCACACTCTGTCTCAAACCAAAACAAATGCAGGCAGGAACTCAAAGCTGGCCTTACCAGAAGGGCTGTGTTCTCCTGACATCCCCTGTGCAAACCACACCCCCTTCCCACCCACAGGTTTTACCCTGTGTATGCAGAAAGGTCTTGCACACACAACAATTTGTGAAACGGCCTATTGATGAAAACAAAATGGAGGGACCAAATAAGCACAAGGAGTGAGAGACAGAATGGAGCAGTATAAGGGGTAGGGTGCATATACATTTGAAAATGCATATGTAGACCGTTTTCAGGGCACCAGTACACATGCTCTGTCAGTAATCCGCACATCCCAAGAACATTTCTCTTTCAAAAATTGCGTGATATTGATCCGTGGCTAATTGTTTTGCCACAAGTCCATCTATGCTTGGTGTTAAACCAAAGATTGTCCTATCGAAATGATAACACAAGTATTCAAACTCTTGAAATAACAGACACAGGTTTTTTGAGCTATCTAATTTATCCCATTCCACACTGTTTGGCCAAAGTCCAGCAGATACTTCCTTCTCATGTATGTATTCAGTTCCTTTTTGGCAGTTGCTATTCCATCGACATCTCACTAGTTTGGGTGTGTTTCCTATATTACCAGGATAGGCTTTGGCAAAAAAAGTCCAGTCACCACCTTACTGTCCCAAAGGCCACAGGTACTGCTTGGAGAAATGCATTTATACATATATATTCTGATTTACCGCAGTCATGTGACAACTGCTATAACACACTTTCACTCTGGAATGAGTAGCCATTACAATATATTACATGGAACACAGTATCCTCAGTCTTCAGTTAAAATTGTGTGGATTTTCAGATCAGCAAGAGAGCCAACTACTCCGAGATCAGTCAAGAAGAACTATAACAATAGTCTCAACTTGGAATTGCTGAGGGAGTCGGAACGGCTATGAATTTTCTAGTTCCTGGTGCTGTGGAAATGAAAAACGATATGAAACCTCCACTCTCAGCAGAAGAACCAAGAGCTAACAGAATTTAACAGGAAGCATGAACAAATAAGGGTAGCAACTCTTATCAGTGCTGGGGAACTCTATTGCAGCCTAAAATTCACTGAAGAGCAGAAAATTCAGACTGAGAAATTCTGAATGTCCTGAAGACACAGTTTGAGACCGATGCTAAGAGATATTTGCAGAAATATCAGCAAAAAGACAAAAGGGCAGAGTACATGATGTAAATATTGCAGAGGACACCATCCAAAAGAAAGTGACCATGTCCTATGTAGGTAAAGCAGTGCTCTAACTGGAAGTGTTTAACCAGAAATAAGCACATTAAACCTAGTAAGGTGGCTGATGGAGAGATGTCAGACGATAATTCTGACGAAATCCTTACACCATTCAGAAGGTCAGCATGGTCAAGTCTAAAAGGTGATACATGAGAAAGAATGCATTTGCACATTGCATACCTCGCCTGCCAGTCACGTGATTTCTATGGCAACTTGGTTTCACTTCAGAATGAAAAGATATTCAAGTAAAAAACATGAATTAAGGACCATATATGGAAATTCCCAAGGCATTTCTCAGGCCTTTCAGTATCAACAGGAATAACATCATAAGAACTAAGATCAGGATTAGGCAAATCAGCCCCTTTGAGCCGACTCTGCCATTTAATGTGGTCATTATTGACCTCATCTCTGCCTAAATCCCACTTACCCGCCTACACTCTATGACCCATTACGAATGAAAAATCTGTCACTCTCCTCTTTATTCAATGCCTTGACAGCCATTACACCCAAGGTCATGAATTCTACAGATTCATTACCCTGAGAGAAGTAATTTCTCCTCAGCTCTGTTTTGAATCTGCTAGCTCATCCTTTTCTATGTCTACTTTGTCAATCCACTTTAGCATCTTATTTATCTTAGTTATCTCGCAATCTTCAAAACGGCAGAGATTACAGGCCTAAAAACGGCTCAATCTCCTAAGATAAACCCATCATCTCATCTGTGCAATCAATCGAATGAACCAAAATGGCATACAATATTCAGGTGCAATCTCACTAATGCCTTCTACAGTCACAGCAATATTTCCCTATTATATACCGTGGCTTGAACAATGAATTCCTGAAATAATATTGCCATCTCTTGTTGTTAGGTAGCCCATGTCAATAATGTTTTGGGTTCCATGTTGATATCATCTGTGCATTTTATTCCTTCCTTTTGCGAAAGTGCTGGATTATGTTGTGGGACAGTGTCAAAGAGGCTGTCATTATTCAAGTATCTTTCCCAAACACACATTCTTACTGTGCATACCCAGAAAGCAAGTCTTTTTGTCCTTTCCAAATGAATCCATTACAACCAACATGTCAAACCTTCTAGCATCTCACATAGATAAAGGTTCCAGCTGGGAACACTGGATACTAAAGAAGAACATCCTGACTCACCTTTGCTGCTTCTGAAGTTATGACTGAGCTGTGCAACTAGACATCCAGGAAAAGCTACACAAAAGAATTCTCAACACTCAAACAACATTAGAGCTTTGAGGATGGTTTGACAGCATGGAAACGGCTGACCAAAGTGGGCTTTCGACGCCACATTCACTTACAAAGCTTTGCTACATGATCAACACGTGAGCAGCTTTATGCTTGGAAGGATGGGCTGGTAAAGACACACAGTGTAGAGATTTGAAGAACTTCAGCAGAAGAGATAGAGGAAGTTTGCTTTGCATAAAATCCATATTGAGGAACAGCATTAGTGCGTGAGAAAATAGCACTGAACAATACTGTCTTGACCACCAAAAGATGTGGTTGCTAAGATAAAATTCAGAGATTCCTTCAGATCACTTTACCTTAAATTAATCAGATGCATAGAATCTCTACCGTGTGGAAGTAGGCCATTTGGCCCAGTGAGCCCACACCAACCTTCCAAAGAGCATCCCACACACCTATCCTATCTCTGTAACCCTCCATTTCCATGGCAAATCCACCTAGCCTGCACATGCTTGGACACAATGGGCAATTTAGCATGGCCAATCTATCTAACCTACACAATTTTGGACTGTGGGAGGAAACCCATGCAGACAAAGGGAGAATGTGCATATGTACAGTTGCCTGAGGGCATAATTGAACCCATGTCCCTGGCACTTTGAGGCACCATACCATCTATTTAAGTAAAGCAGTGTTAATAGTAAAGATTAACTATACAAAGTGTTTCCATGTCTCACATCCTTATCCCATATACAATTTTTCTTTTGCCAGTAAACACCCTTTCTGACAAAGGAAAGCCTCTCGCCTTCTGAACCTTACTGTGTGATGTGTGTAGAAATGATCATTAGCAGATACACTGGCAACTCCTCAACCAAATCAAGCAGTTATTTTTCTGCAGAGGAACAGAGTTTTAAAGTTTGGCATATTTTCACAGAGTTTGCACAAAGGCCTGACGCTGGATACACTCAATATTTTGGCAATGCTTGAAAAGGAAGGATACCAAAATAACAAAAAAGCAGATGGGGGCACTAGACCACACCATGGACCATAAGCGCAGCTGAATATATCACATTGCAGATCTTAAATTACAAGATGTAGAGCAATGACAAAGGACATGACATGACAACTACCATCTCTTCTTACTCCTCCTGTCAGCGGCCCTTGTCCACACACAATGAGGTGTAACACCATGTATTCCCATGCTATCAATATTCAAAAAGAGAATGTTGTGGACTCAGGTGTTTGTACTAATTGCCTTTGGGAATTTGCAGCAAGAAAATCAAACATGAAGTCCCAGTGATTCAGAAGATGACAATTCTGCACAGCACTGTGGTCACCAAGCCTTCCTGCTGCAAATTAAAACACAGGTACGTATTGGTGGAAGGGAAGGAAGGAAAAAAAGGAAAAAAAAAGGAGCCTGAACTCGCCAGCAGAGAACATCTGGCATAGCTCCTCAAGTTTGAGACTGTGGACTCAGACGTCCTAGACTCTAATAAATAGGACATAATTAGAATATCACCACTCAAGAGATTATAGAGACACATCAAGCATCTTCATGATGATAGCGCAGGCTGCCCCTGGAACTGCCTGCTCTCAAATGGAAGGAAGCTGGGAAGATGAAGTAACCACCATTAAAACATTTTTTTTTTGTCTTGGATGTTGTCAGAGCGAGTTAGCCAGCTGCAAGGCTCTCTTATCAGCATGAAAGCAGAGAGTGACACCAATGACAAGAGCATTGCACTAAGGGTCAGCCACCATCACAGCCAGACACTGCAGAAAAGCACTTGAGCAAAGTGAAAAATCAGGAAGCAGGATATGCAAGCATGCATTAACATAACGAGGAAAAATTAAGAAGTTCCAAAATTAGCTGCAGTTATTCTGACTGTTTTCAAAATCAGTGGCAGCTCAATTGCTAAGTCATATTAGACACAGTCTATTTGACCACAATATGGAGCAGACATGAAAAAGACAGCCAGTGTGTTGGGGTATTTGGTGAAGGTTTTGTTTCACATATAACCGTGCGCTCCCAGCTGCCTGGTAATGGAATGGTTTTTCCACTCAGGTTCACAATGAGCAACAGCTCTACACAGTCCAAAGAACATCAACCCACAAAACGCATTCAAATGGACTGACAAGCACCTTATTTGGCTTTGGTGCACCTTGGTACTTTCAACCCCATTCAATGGCCTGTCCACTTTGGATGGCAAAGATGTAGCACAGTAAGGTGATTCTCAAGACCCTGATCAGCCTGGACTTTGGGGTACTCTTGAATCTGTTGGGAAATCTAAAGTCATGCCTCTAACTATCATATCTCCAATGATAACCCTGGGTTCCAATGCACCTGTGCTCTGCTGGTGTCCATAGATCTTTAAACCCCCTTGTGTTTATTGCTCTGTTTTCTTAGATGCCAATTTCTACTCTTCTTTGCAGCTACCATAACTTACATTCTGGTGCCAAGAAATATTGATAGTCCACATCTATCAGGTAGAAAATAGAAAAATACAGGGCAGTACAGGCCCTTTGGCCCTCGATGTTGCGCCGATCCAAGCCCACCTAACCTACACTAGCACACTATCCTCCATATGCCTATCCAATGCCCATTTAAATGCCCATAAAGAGGGAGAGTCCACCACTGCTACGGGCAGGGCATTCCATGAACTCACGACTCGCTGAGTAAAGAATCTACCCCTAACATCAGTCCTATACCTACCACCCCTTAATTTAAAGCTATGCCCCCTCGTAACAGCTGACTCCATACATGGAAAAAGGTTCTCGTGGTCAACCCTATCTAAACCTCTAATCATCTTGTACACCTCTATCAAGTCACCCCTAAACCTTCTTTTCTCCAATGAAAACAGCCCCAAGTGCCTCAGCCTTTCCTCATACGATCTTCCTACCATACCAGGCAACATCCTGGTAAACCTCTTCTGCACCCGTTCCAGTACCTCCACATCCTTCCTATAGTATGGCGACCAAAATTGCACACAATACTCCAGAAGCGGCCGCACCAGAGTATTATACAACTGCAACATGACCTCAGGCCTCCGGAACTCATTTCCTCTCCCAATAAAAGCCAGTACGCCATATGCCTTCTTCACCGCACTATTTACCTGGGTGGCAACTTTCAGAGATCTGTGTACATGGACACCAAGATCCCTCTGCTCATCTACACTACCAAGTATCTGACCATTAGCCCAGTACCCCATCTTCTTGTTACTCATACCAAAGTGAATCACCTCACACTTACCCACATTGAACTCCATTTGCCACCTTTCTGCCCAGCTCTGTAGCTTATCTATATCCCACTGCCACATCCTTCCTCACTGTCAACAACTCCACCGACTTTCGTATCATCTGCAAACTTGCTTACCCAGCCTTCAAGCCCCTCCTCCAGGTCGTTTATAAAAAATGACAAACAGCAATGGTCCCAAAACAGATCCTTGCGGAACACCGCTAGTAACTGCACTCCAAGATGAACCTTTACCATCAACTACTACCCTCTGTCTTCTTCCAGCCAGCCAACTCCTAATCCAAACCTCCAACTCACCCTCAATGCCATACCTCCGTATTTTTTGCAGTAGCCTACCATGGGGAACCTTATCAAACGCCTTACTAAAATCCACATACACCACATCTACCGCTTTACCCTCGTCCACCTGCTTAGTCACCTTCTCAAAGAATTCAATAAGGTTTGTGAGGCACGATCTGCCCTTCACAAAACCATGCTGACTATCCTTGATCACATTATTCCTATCCAGATGTTCATAAATCCTATCCCTTACAATTCTCTCTAAGACTTTGCCCACAACAGAAGTGAGGCTCACCGGCCTATAGTTACTAGGGTTATCCCTACTCCCCTTCTTGAACAAGGGAACCACATTTGCTATCCTCCAGTCCTCTGGCACTATTCCTGTAGACAACGAGGACATAAAAATCAAGGCCAATGGCACTGCGATCTCCTCCCTTGCTTCCCAGAGAATCCTAGAATAAATGCCATCAGGCCCAGGGGACTTATCTATTTTCACCCTTTCCAGAATTTCCAACACCTCTTCCCTACATACCTCAAAGCCATCCATTCTAATTAATTGTGACTCAGTATTCACATCGGCAACAATGTCCTGTTCCTGAGTGAATACTGACGAAAAGTATTCATTCAGTGTCTCCCCAATCTCTTCAGCCTCCACACGCAACTTCCCACTACTATCCTTGACTGGACCTATTCCTACCTAGTCATTCTTTTATTCCTGACATACCTATAGAAAGCCTTTGGAGAACGTCTGGAGGAGCAGGATACCTCAGTCAACAACTTCCTCACTTCTAAACGTAACCTTCCAGTTCAGTAAGCAAACCTACACCCAGAGCCTCAACCCGAGCTACAAATCTTCTCAAAACTCAATACCCACACATGTTCAGTCACTGGAGTTATATCTCCAATTTTCCACATAACTAACAGCAAGCACTGCTTTTTCTCTCAAACTCCTGCACTTTCCTTTTTTTTAAATCTAAAAAATGCACTTTGAACAATAATAATGAGACACTAATCAGCTCCTCCATGATCTATGATGGCCACACAAACAATTCATTAAAGACACAAGCAAGTTTAATTACAACTAAAATTAATACACTCAAGTCTCAAAGAGACTTTGGTATTACATTTCTCAACACTACAAAAAACAATTAAGGTAATTATCACTAATTTAGATGCATGTTTAAAGTTAAAACATTCAGAGTGTAACCAGGCACAACCAGTCTGGCACCATGGAACAATGGAAGGAATTATATAATTGTCTGCATCACTTTGAACAAAGAGTCCATCACCCAGACTTGCTTTGTGGCTGTGCATTGACTGGTCAGCTGAGGTTGCAACAGTGGCTGCCAGTAAATATGGATCTGGAGTCTGTGCTTGATTTTTCTTCAACTGATGACGAGGTAGCTGTCAGTATGTAGAAATTCTAGAAATTGGGCTTCCATCATGCACAAAAAAGAATGAAGAGCTGACACTAGCTCAGGTAAAGGCAATAGGAGTCGAAGAGCTATAACAAATTACACACTCCGTGACAACAATAATGAGGCTCAAGTCAATAGTTCCATGATCTACAATAGCTACACAGACAACTCATTAAAGTGGTAAGCAGATTTAACGATAACAAAAAGAACACTTAATCCATCCTTCTGTACACCGCAGTGTCCACTTCCAGTAGGAAATACACCTATGTTCCTCCACAAGCTGCACTCTTCCCTGCCTTCCCTGACAGAAGCAGGCACCATTAAGATCAACATAGATTCCATTTGTAGTCAGAATCACTGGACAGCATGCAACCTCCAAATGTAATGATGCTACAACAGTGGGCATTGTCCACATCCCATGAATGAATACATAAAACACCTAAAGTTCAATGTCTCTCTGTTTTGGGAAAGGGAATAGAGTGTAAGAATTGGGACGTTTTGCTATCGTCAGACCACAGCTGGAATACTGTGAACAGTGTAATGTCCTTTATCTAATTAACGATACATTGGCAGTAAAGGCAGTCCAGAGAATTTAGTGGCTGACACCAGCTAGAGAGGGACTCTCTTAATGAGACAAGGAGGAGATTGGGCCTGCATTCATTGGAATATGGAAGAATGAGGGGCAACTTTACTGAAACACTCTTGATTCTTAAGGTTAACAATCACACAACACCAGGTTATAGTCCAACAGGTTTAATTAGAAGCATACTAGCTTTCGGAGCGACGCTCCTTCATCAGGTTGTGGGATATAGGTAAAGTAGTGTTACTTCTGCAATCATAATTACTTATGCAAGGTAAATGAACTCACACCAGTGTATAATTGTTTCAGCCAAGAGCTGAGTCAACAAGAATGAAAACTTGTGAAGGAAATACGTAATTGTTTTTGTATTAGCTAAAATGTGCATGCAAGAATGAAATGTGCCTGCAAACTATGATAGATGTTACAGACAAATAGATAAGGTGCTGTGAGGGGAGGGGGTTAAGCTAGATATGCCTGTACAAACAGTAGTTATAAGCATCTGTTTCCCGCTTCTGCAAAAACAAGAATAAACCACAATCAAGAAGTCATAAGGTCATAACAAGTGAGAGAAACAGATGGTAGTGAAGGAGGATATACCTAACAATGGACCACAGCAGGATGTGGTCAAACAGCCTTGAGGCCAGAAATAAGCATTTTGTCACAGACAAGGCCGGATAAGGCAAGAGGAATGGGCACTGGTCTTAGAGAGGTGGGAGATGTAAACAGGGGAGGAGCAATGGGATGAAAGAATAGGAACCAAATTACGTAAATGTTGTGTACTAGTTGAATTCAGTGTGTGTGTGTGTGTGTGTCCCTGCCTTGTGTACAGTGGACACAACACCCTCTTGCAAAAGTGAAATAGATGACACTACTGATTCAGATCTTGTCTCGGACTGAAATTGTTGAAATGAGTGAGCTTCGTTTCTCACAAGGTGATTGTGAAGGGCACAATTCTAAGGCACAGAATTTATAAAAATTTTCAGTGTGATGCAACTGAAATTATACATTGAAAAATACCTTGATTGTCTGTTGTGTCTTTCATCTGTTCGAATACCATGATAGTTTTGCTTCTTTCATGTGTAAATCACAAAACTTTTTTTTAAAAAGTTGCATTCTCAGATTAGCTGTAACAATGGGTTTATAGGAGTGCCTGTGTGTCTGTCTGTGTGTAGGAGTCCTACACTCTCACACAGGCACTCCTATACGCACACAGACACACACACACCCTTACAGACACATACACTCCTACAAGCATCCTCTCAGAGACTTAGACCACTCTACACTCATGCACACACATATACGCTCTCTCTCACAGACATTCACAATCCCCCACCCCAGACACACACACACACGCACCCCCTCACAGACTTAAGACACTCTACACACACTCTCACACTCAACCCCCAACCCAGACAGACAAAGACCCACATACATATATTTAGTGGGGTGAATTTATACTTTCAGAGTTACATTATACTTTGCTCAAAAACTGCATGAATCCATGTAAAACTCTGTTATCCAAACATCATGGAGAACAGAGAACACAGGGGGCTAACACCTTCAACATATTGTCTAGCTAACACCCATTGTTACAGCTAGCCTGAGAATGCAACTTTAAAAAAAAGGTTTTTAAAACTTTGTACACCCCAGTCCAACACCAGCATCTCCAAATCTTGATTCTTAAGGGGCTTGATAGGGTAGACGTGGAAAGGCTGCTGTCCTTTGTGAGAGAGCGTAGCACCAGAGGGCATAATAACGGAGTAAGGGGCTGCATTTAAGACAGATGAAGAAGTGGAATTTCTTCTCTCAGACAGCAGTGAATCTGTGGAGTTCTTGACCACAAAGGGCTGTCCAGGCTGGATGGTTAAGTCTATTTAAAAGATTGAGATTGATAGATTTTTAATCATTAAGGGAACCAAGGATTGTGGGGGAAATGCAGGAAGTGGTGTTGAGGATTATCCAATCAGCTATGGCACAGCAGAATCAATGGACTGAATGGCCTACACCTGCTCCTACAGTTCATGGCCATAAAAAACACACATGAGATCATGTCATAGGAGCTACAGGACTAAAAGGGGAAAAATATACTGCAAACATTTTCTCTGGATGGTTCTCATTTCAAAACATGCCAGAGCACCCACTCTTAAAACAGGCAATCTGGCAATTCTAAAATTGAAACCAGAATCCAGGCAATGACCGTGTGGCGGTTTGCCAGCAATGACTGCACTGAACAGAAGTGTAGCACAGAACAGGATATTCCAAGCTATAGAAATCAGACAGAGCGCTGCTCCACTGTGATTTTTTTTTTGTTTTGCTGAGAGAACTGAGCTCCATATTTCTATCTGGGAATTCAAAAATGTGGAGCACAGTTTAAATGAAGAGAGATCCCATTTAGCCTGGGGTAGTTGGGGTGTCAAACACCCCTTTTGTAGTGCCATTTTCAGAGATGTCAATGCCCAGCAACACTGCCAAATACTTTACAGCTGTGAACAGGTAAGAAGGGAAGGCAAGAGTGGGGTTCAGGTGGCAGCTAGTTAGGAGATAAGGGGGCAAGGTGAGTAGGGGGTGGGTCAGAGAAGTAGGTCACCTGTTCAGTGGGGCACCAGGTAGGTAAGGGCTCCCAGCTAAGTTATGCAGTGCTTAACATAGGTTGGAGTGGGATGATGGATGTGCTACTGTCTGGTGACTAACGCAATGACCAGTGAACAAGTGGGGCAGGACAGCAGTGGGGATATTGAAGACAACAGCAGCAGCATGCAAGGGGGGTTGGTGCAACATGTAAAAGCTGCCTTCAATTGCTTGCAGCTTAAAAGGACAGCATGTAAAAACATATACCCTTTTCAGGATTTCATGATGTCCAAAAGTTCAGCCAAAACAAAGATGTAGCTTTTAATGTTCAATAAATGGCGCAACATTGACCGGAACACTGAATGGGTCTACTCTTCCTTGAAAGATCCTGTATGATCTTTTGGAGTTATTCCACATGTTTGTCATCTTTTCTAACTAGAAACCAGCACTGTTGATCTAAAGCTTTTTGGTTATTGCAGTGTTTAATTATAAAAACAGAGAATACATTTCAAATTTCAGTTAGTGGCAATAACATTACTTCAGGCAACCAAGTAACTGCAAATGGTGGAGGTTTATTGTTTTATTTCCCATGGAATGGAGGCATCACTGGCTAGGCCAGCATTTACTGTCCATCCCTAATTGCCCAGAGGGCAGTTAAAAGTCAACCACATTGCTGAAGCTCTGGAGTCGCACACAGGTCAGAAGGGTAAGGACGGAAGATTTCCGTCTCCAAAGGGCATTAGTGAACCAATGTGGATTTCACGTTTCCTCATTTCCCCTCCCACCCCCCCTTCATCCCAAATCCATCCTTCCAACTCAGCACCGCTCTACTGACCGGTCCTTCTTCCTTCCCATCTATCCGCTCCACTCTTCTCTCTAACCAATGACCTTCAACCCCTGCCATCTACCTATCACATTCCCAGCTACCTCCCCCCCCCCCCCCACCCATTTATCTCTCAGCCCCCTTGGGCCATCCCCTCATTCCTGATGAAGAGCTAATGCTCGAAATGTCGATTCTCCTGCTCCTTGGATGCTGCCTGACCTGCTGTGATTTCCCAGCCCCACACTGACTCTGATCTCCAGCATTTGCAGTGCTCACTTTCTTCCAGTGAACCATTGTATATGAAAATATTGTATTCTCAGCTGTGCAATCCATTACAGCTCAATTTTTATTTTGTGAACATTGCACTGTGCTAGTCAGGCCACTTAAAATCAGATTAATAATCAGATCATTGGAAGGAGGAACTTTGTGTATCTAGGTTGTGTAGAGGGGAGGGGGATGACGAATGGTGAATGACAAAGAAGAAAAGCTATGATGACTGGGCTTCCCAAATCATAGAAACATACAGTGCTCTTCCAAATTGCTGAGGGCGTGGAGTCACACATGGTCTAGAGGGGGTAAGGACAGATGATTTTGCAGCGGTTGAGGGTCACATCACTTGGCCAAACTCTTTTATTGTGCATGACATGACAACTGTAAGTTAGTGATATTTCTGACATGATCTAAATATGCAAAAGTGAACCAGAACACGGTGCCCATCCTTCAGTGTCATGAAGGAAATTGGAATTATTGCCTCCTCAATATGCACCTATCGAGATGAAGATAGCAATTCCCCAGTCCTTCAATTCATCAATACCCAACACTTTCCTTCAGATTTTACTGTCTTTTACAAAAGTCAAGATTCTGAAAATCCAATGTGATCTCATACAGGCATTCTCTCTCAGAGAGCTTTCCTGCAGCTAAATTTTTGGTATTCCTAGGAGCTTCCAACAATAACTGTACTTCATTGTCTATAAAGCAATTTTGCAATGTCCAGAGGTGATGAAAATGACTGCATAAATACTATATGACAAACATTACTTGGTGAATTGGTCATGCTAAATTGCCTACTGTGTGCAGGCTAGATGGATTAACAATGGGATTAGGAGGGTAAATCTGGGTGGGATGTGCTTCATGTGCACATGCTCAGTCCTAATGTCATTTTATGTGGGCGGCATGGTGGCACAGTGGTTAGCACTGCTGCCTCATAGCGCCAGAGACCCAGGTTCAATTCCCACCTCAGGCAACTGTGTGTGGAGTTTGCACATTCTCCCTGTGTCTGCGTGGGTTTCCTACAGGTGCTCTGGTTTCCTCCCACAATCCAAAAAAAATGTGCAGGTTAGGTGAATTGGCCATGCTAAATTGCCTGTAGTGTTAGGTGAAGGGGAATGGGTGTGGGTGGGTTGCGCTTTGGTGGGTCGGTGTGGACTTGTTGGGCCGAAGGGCCTGTTTCCACACTAAGTAATCTTTAACTCTGAACTGATTACTACTGCTACCACTGTCTGCAGATGTATTGATTTGTCTGACACAGCTTACATCTACATTTTTGTCCTTGTAACTGGGGGCATTTGAACCTAGAGAGTATTAACTACTGTTAAGCCAACGGATATAAAATTTAAAAGTTTAATTATTCTGGACACTTATACCCAAAACTTTCAGCATGTTCAGCATAAATAATACAGCTCAAAGATTTTTTTTGGTTTTAAAACATACAATCATAAAAAGGTAAAAGATCTCGGAAATATGTAGTGTACAAAAATAATTAACCTTTTTACCTCATCTAAAATTATCAACCTTCTCTTCAAAGAAAAAGGGGGCTTTTGCCCGAAACGTCAACTCTCCTGCTCCTCGGATGCTGCCTGACCTGCTGTGCTTTTCCAGCACCACACTCTCGACTCTAATCTCCAGCATTTGCAGTCCTCACTTTTGCCCCGTATTTGAGAGCTGCCTCTCTGACATCCTGCAGTGCGTGAACAGAAATTTCTTCCAACTAAGCGCTGGGAAGCCCAAATCTATTGTGTCCTGACCTGCTACAAACTCTATTTGTTAGTCACGGACTCCATCCTTCTCCAGGTGAAAGGTTCAAGTCACATCCAGTCAGTACATCTAAGTGTCAGACATGGAAAAGTGATCTCCATCTTTCATGGAGGTTTATTGCAAAACATACAATCATAAAAAGGTAAAAGATCTCGGAAACATGTAGTGTACAAAAATAATTAACCTTTTTTCCTCATCTAAAATTATCAACCTTCTCTTCAAAGAAAAAGGGGGCTTTTGCCCGAAACGTGTGCCTAGAAAGTACAAATCAGGAGGAGTAGGTCAACCAAAGCAGATCTGACCATCCAAGTCTTGTTTTAGGATTAATCATTTACCCTCACCCTACGTGATTGCCACTGCTTCTACATACTGTTCTCTCATCAAGACTAGAGCAGTGCTGGAAAAGCACATCAGGTCAGGCAGCATCCACGTTTTGGACAAAAGTTCTTCATCAGGAACCCCAGACATAAATGGTCACAAACTTATCAGGACTAAAAGTGGCATGATCACAGAGTTTGTACTCGTTCATCTCACCTTTGTACATTTCTGGAAAGCAAGCTCTGACATTTCAGCAACTGTGAACCGAAATGCATTCACAATACTTTAGCTCAACCAGAACTGTATTTGACCAGCATCAGTCTATTCCCCTGTCCCTCCAGGTTCACACATGGTACATCATTTCTGACCTAACAGGCATGATACTGAGAGAGACTTGGGGATTTTGTGCATCATGAGGTTAGCTTCTGCTGTTGGTTGGCTTACCTCGGCCAGCTTGATAACGCGATGCAAAGTGTAATAAATCCCTCACAAAAGCGCTCGTAGCGGAGAGTGGTTTTGGATCAGAGTGAACACTTGCTAATGTGATTGGAATTTGTGAACAGTTCGTTGCTTTTCAGTCCGCCATGCTGCCGATTGCAGAGAGTCTTACGGAAGGACGGTTCGGGCGCTGATTGTAAAAGGTACAGAAATAACTTTCTAGCGGAATTGGGGGTGGGGGGGGGGGGGGAATGTCTCGCTGACATTATTGGACATTTCATCTCCAAATTCTCCTCCAAAGCATTACGGAAATCAGAACGGAATCGGGCTTCTTGGGTCAATAAGTCACTAATGTTTCAACCCCAAGAGGTTAAACAAAACTAATGCTGCAAGATCTACTGGAAAAAATAACGCGGAGTCAGTAGCAAGGCTAAACAGATTGGTACACCTCTCGGTCTCATCCACTTTCAGGCAACATTCGTGTACCAGAATGAGATATCTCTCACTGGGAGTACCACAGAGTGTGGCTTATTGAGCATTTACCTCCGCTATGACTTGAGACACACTTCCCCAGATGGCTCGTTTGCAATGGGTTTTATTTTCTGGTTTGCACCTCACCCCACACAGTCTGCACACGGTCAGACAGGAAGGTGGTGGGAGGTCGGCTTTGGAACGAGCTGCTTTCAGGAAGAGACAACTGGAATGGGTGTGGGAGAGCTCAGAGAAAGCTGCCTCCTTTGGAAGGACTGCAGAAATAAGTCAAGATCAGAGTGGTGCTGGAAAAGCACAGCAGGTCAGGCAGCATCCGAGGAGCAGGGAAAATCGACGTTTCGGGCAAAAGCCCTTCATGATTCCTGCTCCTCGGATGCTGCCTGACCTGCTGTGCTTTTCCAGCATCACTCTAACCTTGACTCTGATCTCCAGCATCTGCAGTCCTCACTTCAGCTGCGCAGGGCTGCAGAAATGCCAGGAGTAGTTTCAAACGCGGGGGATGGGGGGGGGGGGGGGGGGGAAAGAAAGAGACGGGGGTGAGGCGGTAGTGCCCCTACCTCTGATCCAAGAGCCCTGGGTTCAAGACCCACCCGCTCCAGGAGGTGTGCAGTAACATCTCCGAGCAGGTTGGGATCACCACGTACACTCGCTCCAATGGATTTCCAAGCAGTGACTGAAACTTGCAAATGGGGTCAAAAATCATCAAGGCTGACATTGCACCGGCCACCTCACGGTGAACACCGGCTAAATAAAGCCCCGTGCAATTGAACAACTCACTGCTGTTACAGCCACCCTCGGTACTGCCAATAGCGGAGGAACACTTAGTTTAAAGCGAGCTGCATCTTTCCACTTGGTAAAGGGATTCCCCCAGCTCACTGGATCGCACAAACCCCCACCTCGGTAAAACTCCATGCAAACCGCAAATGGGCTTGACACGGAATGTAACAAAAAAATTAAAAGGGGAGACAGTACCTACCGCGGATGCTGGCTGCAAGAATCCACTCGGTTGTGGTTTTTGACACACACACACACACAGGCAGTACAGCCTGTGCTTCCTCGGCTCCCGCTGACAATGCGCGCTGCACTCGAGAAAACCACTTCTTTGCAATAACTGGAAGAACGGGGGAGGGGGCGCGTCCAGCGGCTGACATCAGATCACTGCGGGGCTCTCAGCGTCAACGGAGTCACCGGCTCCAGGGCACGGTTGGGGGGCGTCCAGACTCAGCTTTCCTCGAACGAGCCCTCCCCACTTGAGGCCACTCGCCCTCAGCGCCAATGCTCACCCCACTCCGTCCAAACCACTTTACCCAGGGCGGTACTGAGCCGAGCAGGATAATGCATAATTTATCCATCAAAATCCGTGCACTTCCTCTATTCCCAGGCGGTGCAGTGTAATGGCTATTGATCACTTAGGTACTCAAACAATTTTGGTGGCTATGTATAAAGGGTGAGCGGGGTGAATGCAAGATGAGGGAAATCAGTAATTAGATTGGATTAATCAAAACCCAGAATTTAACATTTTTTTTCCACCCCGCAGCATTTCTGTTTTACATGAATCCAAGACAGACCTGCAGGCAGCTCATCTCAGGTCGGTGCATGGAACTAACACCATTAACTAGTGGGGTCCCTGTGCACTATTAAAGGTAAGGCTGCTAACAGCCATTGATCAGGCTGATCAGAAAGAGCTTGTTGCAGATCTTCCAAGTTCAAACAGCATGGTAACAATCACTTAACATGAAAAAACTCAGCTACCAAGGTCTCCACACCTGTCACAACTGATTATGACCCAGCATTAATGATGTCCACACTGTGTCACTGCACTCCGAACAGTGTCACTCACCCTCCATTCTCACCATGCAGTGGGTGCCTTTGCATTCTCGTGGGGTCTATTTCAAATTAAGGTCAGTGCACTTTGGCATTTCAGGCAAAGCGGGGATGGATACGAGCAAATACATCTTGGCAGGGGAAAGGCTTGTCGTTTTACATGTTCAGAGTGCCTCATATGTCAACGGCGCCAAGCTGCCAGGGGCTCATCATTACTAGGCTGACAACTTGGGGGGGGAGCCCAGCCAACAACATCCATTCAACAAAGAGGCTGCTTTGTCAGAATCAGACTCACAGTGCAGCAGAAGCGGAGTCAATACCTTAAACCAATATATAGAGCCATACAAGCTGTTTGATCATGTCTTTGAAAGAGCTATCCAACTAGTCCCACACCACGACCCGCTCCCTTCCACTGCCCTCCAAACTATCGCCCTAAGATTAAGAAATGGTTAATCTGACACTCATATTTTGGTGCAACCTGGGATTTTTTTCTGCCGTTCGATGTACTTGATCTTTGTTATCTACCTGCTGTTTAGAAACTGGCACCATGAACACTAAAGTAGAATCGTTTAACATGAATCGATTAAAAAGGCTACGCAAACTCAGCCAATTGGAGCTCTCAAGACAGACATCGATAGGGTTTTGTTTGGTAAGGGAATCTGAGCTAATGTAGGTTAATGGAGTCTCAATGACAGAGGAGGGTCAAGAAGCTAAATGGCATTCCCCTGCTTTGTAACCCCTCTCTTTTAAGGCACTCCCTCAGGATCAGGGATGACTTGCTTCCATTCTAGTTTACTGGCTTCCGAGATGGCAATTAAGACCAATGCACAATCTGCGGGCTCTGCAATACAGGAGCTGATTAAAGGGTTGGATAAATGGGTGGTTTGGAGGTTTTTACCCTCTCTCCAATGCCTCCCTACACTGCCGCATGCTCCCAAAGTCTCTCAACATATTCAATAACTTCACAAACGCCACATTGATCAATCACAAGCCAGGTAGTCTCCTGAGGTGGTGGGGGACGTTTGACATCTTCACAGATACGTTGGGGACAGCCCAGTAGTATTTCTGCTGTCCTCCTGTGAGTCCCAAGTGGAGCAAGCACAAACAACATGCCCCCATCTTTGAGTGATTAGTACCTTGATGGGAATCTGGAATGTACTGCATGGGAAGGGAGTGGAGGCTGGGAACCTTACAACCTTTAAAACATAATTGGAAGAGGACCTCAAATATCACATTCAAGGATATCGGATAAGTTCTATCCACAAATCCTTGTTTGAGGACTTTTCCAAGATATCATCTCTCCTTATTGCAGCAATTGATTCTAATTAATCATGCAACACCACCAACCTTTTCACACCTTCCTCTGTCTTGCCAAAATATCCTAGACCACGGAACATTACTGTATATTGATAAAGTCTGTCCAATACCTGTATATTAAACTACTGTGCCTCATGCTTACCAAAACTATATTGTTGTGCAACAAAAACAAAGTGCTGAAAGAACTCAGCAGGTCTGATAACACCTGTAGAGAAGTAGAGTCAACATTCCCGGCCCAATGATACTTAGAGTCATAGAGTAATAGAGATGTACAGCATGGAAACAGACCCTTTGGTCCAACCCATCCATACCGACCAGATATCCCAACCCAATCTAGTCCCACCTGCCAGCACCTGGCCCATATCCCTCCAAACCCTTCCTATTCATATACCCATCCAGATGCCTCTTAAATGTTGCAATTGTGCCAGCCTCCACCACTTCCTCTGGCAGCTCATTCCATACACATACCACCCTCTGTGTGAAAATGTTGCCCCTTAGGTCTCTTTTATATCTTTCCGCTCTCACCCTAAACCTATGCCCTCTAGTTCTAGACTTCCCCCACCCCAGGGAAAAGACTTTGCCTATTTACTCTATCCATTCCCCTCATGATTTTATAAACCTCTATAAGGTCACCCCTCAGCCTCTGACGCTCCAGGGAAAACAGCCCCAGCCTGTTCAGCCTCTTCCTTTAGCTCAAATCCTCCAACCCTGGCAACATCCTTGTAAATCTTTTCTAAACCATTTCAAGTTTCACAACATCTTTCTGAGAGGAAGGAGACAAGAATTGCACGCAATATTCCAACAATGGCCTAACCAATGTCCTGTACAACCGCAACATGACCTCCCAACCCCTGTACTCAATACTCTGACCAATAAAGGAAAGCATACCAAACACCTTCTTCACTATCCTATCATCTACCTTCAACTCCACTTTCAAGGAGCTGTGAACCTGCACTCCAAGGTCTCTTTGTTCAGCAATGCTCCCTCAGACCTTACCATTAAGTGTATAAGTCCTGCTAAGATTTGCTTTCCCAAAATGCAGCACCTTGCATTTATTAGCGAGAATGCCCTCAGTTCTTTCATCTAGATCATTAATGTATAAAGTGAAAAGTTGTGGTCCCAATACTGACCCTTGCGGGACACTATGTGTCACCGGCTGCCATCCTGAGAAAGACCTTTATAGCCTTACTCTCTGCTTTCAACAGCACTGGGGCCAACTACACTAGAATAAAACCTGTCCAGTTTAGGATTTTAGCATAGGTTTTAAAATAATGATGTAAAATGATTTACTTGTTATATTGGGCCACTTGCCTGAGGTTCTACCTACTTGCAGTAGTTTCAGGCATTCTGATCACCAAGGTGGAGGGGATGAAAATGGCAGTGAAGATTTCAAGATGGCTAAGCTAAGACAAAGGTGATGAAAACAAATTGACAAATACATAATTAGGGCAGCAACAAAACTATTCAATATGCCTGGGCATGAAAACAGTCTCATCTGTCATTAAAAGTCAAAGTTTGGGCCTGAATCTGACCTAATACCATCTTGCATTTTCATTGGTCAGTTCTGCATTCTTTAAGATTAAGCTTTGAATTTCTACGATTGAGATTTGGACACAGTCAAGAATATTAACTGAATGCTGCTGTGGGAAAGCTATTTTTAATAATAATACATAGAGACTAGAAAATTTTGACTTCCATCATCCAATCGTTATATAAAAGACCTTAAGAGATCAAAAGGAAGTAAAATTAATCTAAAATGGGTGCAACAGTCACTTGACCATATATTGAGACAACCTAAGACCCATGTGAATAAATCTAAAGTGTATGGCACTTAAATTACCATTTTTAATGCAAGAGCTCAAAACAGGAAACAAAATCAGCTTTATGAAGTTTGCCATTTAATTCACATATGATGTCACTTTTGGGAGATTGATTAGCAGGCAAGCCTTTCATCATCTTGGAAAGAAAATGGAGCCAGATTCCAGAATACACACTGAAGAATATTCCAGCACCTGTTTGAGTAGAAGAGCAGAGAATGTTGAGGAAACTGAAGAAAAACATACATGAGGTCATGGCTGAAGGAACGCATAGATCTTGGAAAGTTTAGGGTTCAAGGAATTTGCAGAATTAGGTTTCGGTGAGGCATTAAGAGATTTGAACACAAGGTTTAAATGACTCATTAAGTCAATGTGTGCCTGTGCGCACACAGGTGTAATGGGTCTCCCAAACTGGTGGATAAAACGCCGAATCATTTCTTTCAAATCACTTACTGAGATCTTGCATTGTTTACTTTCTCACAACGTCAATTAACTGGCTGAAAGCAGAACAAAGTGCCACTTTTCAATCAAACTTTGGTTGGGATAATATTACTCTTCCGAACTGTGGCATGTTTCTGAGGAACAGTCATTGGACTCAAAAAGTTAACTTGTTTCTGTCTCCACAGATGCTGCCTGATTCTGTTACATTACTCCAGCACTTGCTGTTTTTAATTCTGATCTCCAGCATCTTCTGTATTTTGCTTTCATAAAATATTAGTTTCTTAAAGCATCAATTTCTTTCCTGGCCTGTTAGGTAAACATTGGGTAAAACATGTTGATGACACTGTTGACCTTCGACCTACTTCCTTCCATGGTTCACAACAACATATCTTTTGCTTAGCGTGACGCACAACAACTTAACACACTGGAGAGAGTTGACTGAGGTCTAGTAAAATGACCAGCCTTGCACAGAAAAGACATCTTTTCGGCTGCTTAGAAACAATTGAAATGCACCACATTTTTTTCCAACATCAAAGGTAAACTCCACAGTTAAGGTATCATCAGAGAGCTATTTCCAAGTTCTTTGAAGACAGTCTATTCAGGTAAATAGCTGTAGTACTTTACTCCAAAGCTATTACCCTTACACAAATTTTCCTACTCAAACTGTTCATCATCTCTTTGATGAATACTTTCTGTTGGCCATTATCTTTTGGTATGATAGCTGATGGGTACATCCATCTTCATTACCTAAATTTACACGAGTCACTCATGTTGTTCGGATTACATTTATTTCTGTATTCAAGCTTTTGCTCACTTCAGAGGGCGAGCTCTGTTTTCCTCTAACAACACTTCAAAGTGTTTGATTATACACATAAACCTAGTGCTCCAAAAATACAAAAGAAGTTTGACTATTAACTCTTCATTTGCGAACATATCCTCCATACGACCTTCCCTGGTCAGGTGGCTCACACTGAAGAAACAAGAAGTAACAATATTCTTGAAGAAAATACTTTGACTCTTGGCAATCTGGGTATTTTGAAACAGTTTTGACAACTTATCTTTCAAGACATGGTGGATGTTTTGAAGAACTTGAAAAAAATCATCAAGACTGGATTGTGAGAATGGAGTGGAGAAACTGGAAAGCCATAATTAAGTGGTGACAGGACTTAACTCTTTAAAATAATGAAGCACACAATACAGGTATAATTTTGAAAATGCAGAAATTTTGACTTCCACTATGGTTGCAATGTTTAGTGGCAGCAGATACCAAAGATAGTCAAACTTTGAAACTAGAGATGCCTCTTCTGGGCTCTCCGATATGGTTGATGCCAAGAATGTACCTCCATTATGATCAGTGTTACTCATTCACTTTGTTTTGTTTAGTCAAAAAAAAATGGTTATGCAATAGAATTGAAGGTGCCAATGACATAGACACATGAAGGTGTTAAAATAGTTTAAGACATGGTATTTTATTCAGTACCCAGCAACAAAATGAGAATTTTTTTCAGTGTAATAGATCTGTTTAACCTCTTACCAGCCTTTCTTTCATTATGTTAAGGAGAAAGTGAGGACAGCAGATACTGGAGATCAGACTGAAAATGTGTTGCTGGAAAAGCACAGCAGGTCAGGCAGCATCCAAGGAGCAGGAGAGTCCTCCATCGCCACACCATAGCAACACAACGGTTGGAGGAAGAGTGCCTCATCTTCCACCTAGGAACCCTCCAACCACAAGGGATGAACTCGGATTTCTCCAGTTTCCTCATTTCCCCTCCTCCCACCTTGTCTCTGTCAAATCCCTCGAACTCAGCACCGCCTTCCTAACCTGCAATCTTCTTCCTGACCTCTCCGCCCCCACCCCCACTTCGGCCTATCACCCTCACTTTGACCTCCTTCCACCTGTCACATTTCCAACGCCTCTCCGCCCAGTCCCTTCTCCCTACCTTTTATCTTAGCCTGCTGGACACACTTTCCTCATTCCTGAAGAAGGGCTCATGCCCGAAACGTCGATTCTCCTGCTCCTTGGATGCTGCCTGCCCTGCTGTGCTTTTCCAGCAACACATTTTCAGCTTTGATTATGTCAATGCAACTAAAAGTTGACAACGAGAAAGCGTTGATAAGAAAGTTGGGAACCAGGACCAGATGAGATGCTCCCAAGGATATTGAAAGATGTGAGAATGGAAATGGGAGTGGAAATTGCACACCTTGTCCCAACTCAGGGAGGTATCAGAAGACTGGAGAATTGCAAACATTAACCCATGTGTTTAAAGAACATTTAAGGATAACAATTGCAGACCTGCCGGTTTTACTTCAGTGATTGGAAAGTTTCTGAAACAATTATCAAAGTTAGAATTAGTAGTCATGTGAAAAAAGGTGGATTGATTAAGAGTGGTCAGCATGGATTTCTAAAGAGTAAGTAAATTGCTGGAGATTTTGAAGTGGCTACAAAAAGGTCAATGAGGGTAATGCTGTTGATGTGGTGCCAAGAATATTCAGGAGGTATTTGATAAAGTGCCACACAACGGACTTGTGAGAAATGCTTTAGCTCATAGAATTAAAAGGACAGTAGCAACATGGGCATAAAATTGGCTGAGTAAGAGGAAGCAGAAAGTAATGATAAATACATACTTTTCATATTTTCGTAGTGGAATTCCTCAGGGCTTGTTATTAAGGACTTTGTTTTTCCTGATATATATTAATGATACCTTGGTATGCAGGGAACACTTCCAAAGTCTGCAGATGATACAACATTTGGAAGCATTGTAAATTGAGAGGAGGTGTGTGCAGAAGGGCATACACAAGTTGGTAGAGTGGCAGACAAAGTTCAATGTAGAGAGGTGTCAGGTGATGCATTTTGGTAGGAAGAACATGGATAGACATCACAAAATAAGGAGTACAATTCTAAGGGGTGGGGGGGGGGGGGGTGCAGAGCAGAGGGACCTGAATGTGTTTATGTGCACACATCCTTGAAGGTAGCTGGACATGTGGAGACATCAGTCATAGCACACAGTATTCTGGGTTTTACTGGTCAGGGCACAGATTACAGGATTAAGGAGATTATGCTGAGCCCCTTTAAGAAGATTGTCAGCCTCAGGTGAAGTGTTGTGCACTGTTATGGGCACCATAGTTTAGGAAGGATGTGACACATTAGAGTAAGTGCAGAAGGGATTTACAAGAGTGGTTCAAAAGATGAGATAGTTCAGTTATGAGGATGGAGTGAAAAGGTGGGACTGTTCTCCTTGGAGAGAAGGTGGCTAAGAGGAGATCTGATAGAAATGTTCAAAATCATGAGGGGGCTGGACAGAGAAGGTAGGGAGAATTTGTTCCTGCTCATAAAAGGATCAAAGTAAGAGGGCATGGATATAAAGTGATTTGTCAAAGCAGCAAGGGTGACATGACAATAAGCTTTTTCACACTGTGTGGTTTAGGTTTGGAAAGCCCTGCTGGAAGTGTAGTGGAAGCAGGTTCAGCCAAGGCATTGGATGATTATTTAAACAGAAACAAAGTTGAAAGGTATGGGGAAAAGGGCTGGTGAATGGCGCTGGAGGGCCAACGCAGACATGATGGGCTAAATAGCCGCCTTCTTGCTGTGACACATCTATGATTCTGTAAATTAGTTACAGCCCATGGCAATCGCAAGCTGTGACAAATACAGGTGAGAGCAAAGAGCATCCATTTTCCATGGCTTCTTACATTTTATAATTGGTTTCTAATATTAAATTCATCAAAAACCAAATCACAACCATCAATGAACACTGAATATTTAAATCATTTTATAAATCTTGTCTTTCAGATGAAGTATTTGAGAAGCTCTTGCCAACTTTTTTTGGTCTGTCGTCCACTAACCTCACTCCTGTTATAAAACACACTCAATACCTTTCTGCTGAGGAGTAACTTGTTTTCTCTCTTTGTGCCTATTGCTTTTCTAAATCTTAAAATTATGTTACATGACACATTCCCCATTCAACTGTACAATGCACCCAATGAGAAATGCTGTAGACTTTGACTGAATAAGCAACCGCACTGGAGAAACAGTGGTATCCTGGAATAGTTGATAAATTTAATATTTTGCATGGATTTGCATATGTCCATTTCCATCCAACATTCCCACCGTTCAAGAGACCTAGCCAAGAGGTCAACTGTGACTCACTGGGGGCACCTAGCCATCGAAATATCCGAGCTCACAGTATTGAATGGTAGATTCTTGGTTTCATTTCTTACGTTCTCATTCTAACAATTTTTCATATCACCTAGGATACTTCAATGCAGTACTGAGAGAGGACTACACTATAGGATGAAATCTTAAACCAAATTTTCCATCAGATCTTTCAGATACCCACAAGAGAACCCACAGTGCTATTCAGAGAAGAGCAGAGGTCGCATCCTAGTATCCTAAAAGCACAGCAGATGAGGTGGCATCCGAGGCATGGCCTGCTGTGCTTTTTCATCACCACACTCTCGACTCTAATCTCCAGGATCTTCAGTTCTCACTTTCGCCTCATATGCTGGCCAATATTTATCCCTCAAAAACAAAAATTAAACCTGATGTTTTCATTTGTTGGACTCTATTTTATGTAACATGTAGTAACATATTCTGATGCTGAGTGCATTCTGCTGAATCTTAACGTTGACCTGCCAGCTTTCTTATATCATTGCAATGAAGACACTTCAGAAGTATTTCATTGAATTTGGTAAAGAAGAGTGCTACATAAATTCGGACCTTTCTTTTATAAATTGACAATACCACCAGTGAACGTCATACACACAACCACCAAAGTTTTGTATTTTAATGATTTTTTTATGAGTATTTACTTCTGCGTAACTCCTTTGTGTTGACCTATTTGTATTTGTGGAATAAACATATTCCATTTCTGGAGAAAAACTGCACCACTGTGAATTCATGGAGGAACTTATGAACTAGTTGGTGGCAAGAATACGACATAACTGAACAGGTTGGCACTGGAGAGATACCTGTCGCTTACTGCCACCTCATCAATTAATTCCTGGGTAAGGAAGTCTGTTGAGGATTTCTTTGACCCACTACCAACTAATAGCTTTCCCTCAGCACCTGTTTCCTTCACAGTAGTTGAGAAAGAGATCTGCCTGCCAGTTTGGTGGGGAGAGGGTGGACAAACACTAATTATCCCAATCTAAGGTCAATCCGAGGCATGGGTGCGGGGCCAAGTGGTTAATGTCCAAAAGTCACCTCCCCCCCTGTCTTCACCTCTGACTTCTCTGAACCCTCCTTCCACAAAATACCCTCCTCATGATAAAATTAAAACATTTACTTTCTTGGCTTGCGATTCCTCAATGAGTAGGCACCATTCAGTGATACTTAGATGCTGCTTGCTTCTGATTGGCTGGCACTTTCTAGCGACCGAAAACAACAGTGTCTTGCCTCTGATTGGCTGGCACTTTCTAGCGACCAAAAACACCAGTGACAAAGTCCAAAGGTCAAGAAGCTCACCCATGCTCGCCTGTCAGCTCTTAATGAGCTGGTTGGCACGCTATAGATCAGTTTATCCTGGCACTGGGAAGGGCATGTTAGTTGCCATGCACAATTTTAAAACTAAGAATAATAATTCCACTCCCAAAATAGACAGCTTTAATTCTTAATCTATACCATTCATCTTGGATTCACCAATGTATTTTAATCATTTCTCCTCATCGAAATTAAACTGTCCCTCTTAATAACTTGATAGATATTAGATGATCACCACTGAACCTTTTACATTCCAGGGCCTTTAACCTTAGTTCATGTAATCTCTCCTTTTAATATGTCCCTTGGAGTTCAGGTATCATTCTGATACATCTTTGCTGTGCACCATGCCAAAAGCTGATCCGTATATTTCAAGTGTGTTACAACTACACTTATGTATTGACAATAAAATTGTTATGATAAAACATGCCACTTATACAAGACTTTTAGTAGCTGGTTCTGACATAAGCCTGCTTGCCTCACATGTTAACCCATTCCTGAACATAAATGTGCACATACCAGCTGGGGATAACCTTGAGATCTGTTGTAATGGCAAACAAGACTTATGAAGCCTTAAGCCACACCTCCAGCACCTCTCAACAAACATGATGACAGCACCGGCCACCACCCTCAGAAGAGGAGAGGCAAGAAAGGAAATGTTAAAGGAAGAAAGATTGATTCACAGTCTTATCGAGGCAACAACTGTCCATTCAAGACAACAGATGGTTGGGCACTGCATGGAATCTGAAACTTGGCACTGTGTCTTGGTGTTGTACCTATTCTTGGCTAACCATTTGGATTGTCAATCTGATACTGCAGTACATACAATTAATTGTTAACCAGGTTTTACACTGCGGTTTTTACAGATATACTGGGTTACAGCACTGTCAGAATTTTGGGTTCAGTTTTGCACCATTCTGTCAAAGCTGAAGAGAAACTTAAGGCAGCAGTTGGAAAATGGAGGACCCTTTATGGCATCTGAAATATTCAGTGATGCGCCATGAAGAGGCCAACTAGATTCTTTACTTGAGAATAAAACCAAATGCAGAAATGGAATCTGGTAAAGAATATTTTTATTACACAAAGGAAGATGGGTATTTGAAATAACTTTGCAGGCAATTAAACACAGCAAATAAGTTGGGGCATTTAAAATACAATTAAAAGGGCAGGATGGAAAATTGATGTGCTAGAGGGATAGGATTTGACAGGCTAAGTGACTTATTCATCCCTGCTTTTCTGCACAACAACAGCTGATAATCCATCTCCTGGATGAATTCCAACAATTTCACATCAATGTTCAGTCCAATGATTAAGCCCTTAGAATTGGCGCTCACACTCAGGCACATTCTCAACAAGCTTTTGAGGTAGAAAGTCAGTGGTTAAGGGAACAGACTAAATCAGATATTGCTGCACAATTACCGATAAATGCCTTTGAATCTTGGTGGCACGGAGGCTCAGTGGTTAGCACTGCTACCTCACAGCGCCAGGGACCTGGGTTTGATTCCAGCCTTGAGCGACTGTCTGTGTGCACGTTCTCCTTGTGTCCATGTGGGTTTTGTCCCACAGTCTAAAGGTGTGCAGGTTAGGTGAATTGGTCGTGCTAAGACAGAGGGTGGTGGTGGAGGATTTTTTTTCAGATTGGAGGACTGTGACCAGTGGAGTGCCACAAGGATCGGTGCTGGGTCCTCTACTTTTTGTCATTTACACAAATGATTTGGATGTGAGCATAAGAGGTACAGTTAGTGAGTTTGCAAATTACACCAAAATTGGGGGTGTAGTGGACAGCGAAGAGGGTTACCTCAGATTACAACAGGATCTGGACCAGATGGGCCAATGGGCTGAGAAGTGGCAAATGGAGTTTAATTCAGATAAATGCAAAGTGCTGCATTTTGGGAAAGCAAATCTTAGCAGGACTTATACACATAATGGTGAGGTCCTAGGGAGTGTTGCTGAACAAAGAGACCTTGGAGTGCAGGTTCATAGCTCCTTGAAAGTGGAGTCGCAGGTAGATAGGATAGTGAAGAAGGCGTTCGGTATGCTTTCCTTTACCGGTCAGAGTATTGAGTACAGGAGTTGGGAAGTCATGATGCGGCTGTACAGGAGATTGGTTAGGCCATTGTTGGAATATTGCATGCAATTCTGGTCTCTTTCCTATTGGAAAGATGTTATGAAACTTGAAAGGGTTCAGAAAAGATTTACAAGGTTGTTGCCAGGGTTGGAGGATTTGAGCTATAGGGAGAGGCTGAATAGGCTGGGGCTGTTTTCCCTGGAGCATCGGAGGCTGAGGGGTGACCTTATAGAGGTTTACAAAATTATGAGGGGCACAGATAGGATAAATAGACAAAGTCTTTTCCCTGGGGTCAGGGAGTCCAGAACTAGAGGGCATAGGTTTAGGGTCAGAGGGGAAAGATATGAAAGAGACCTAAGGGGCAACTTTTTCACACAGAGGGTGGTACATGTATGGAATGAGCTGCCAGAGGATGTGGTGGAGGCTGGTACAATTGCAACATTTAAGAGGGATTTGGATGGGTATATGAATAGGAAGGGTTTGACGGGATATGGGCCAAGCGCTGGCAGGTGGTACTAGATTGGGTTGGGATATCTGGTGGGCATGGACAGGTTGAACTGAAGGGTCTGTTTCCATGCTGTACATCTCTATGACTCTATGACTCTATAAATTGCACATAGAGTTAGGTGCATTAGTTAGGGGGAATGGGTCTGGGTGGGTTACTCTTCAGAGGGTCGGTGTGGACTAGTTGGGCCGAAGGGCCTATTTCCACATTGTAGGGAATCTAATCTAAAACAGTAGGCCATTCGGCCCTCCCAGCTTCTTCTGCCATTCAATAGGATCATGGCTGACTCTCTATCTCAATGCTGTAATTCTACTTTATTTACAGAGCCCTTTGGTGCTTTTTTAAATTTAAAACTTCATCTATTTTTTTTTGAATATATTCAGTGACTTGGTCTCCACAGCTTCTGTGGTAGAGAATTCCACAGGTTCACTCACCTTTGAGTGAAGAGGTAAATCCTCGTCTCAGTCCTAAACGGTCTACCCTGTGTCCTTCCACTATGTCCCCTGGTTCTAGACTCCCCAACCAGTGCAAACGAATTTTATACATTTCAATCCTTCACATCCTTCTAAACTCTAGTGAACTCAGGCCCAGTCAAACTAACCCCTCCTCATAGGACAGTCCTGCCATCCCCAGTATCATCCTGGTGAACATCTGCTGCATTGCTTCTATGGCAAATATATTTTTTCCTCAGCATGGAAAACAAAACTGTATGCAGTTTTATGCCTGCCGTTTTAAAAAAAAGTGGGCGGCACGGTGGCACAGTGGTTAGCACTGCTGCCTCACAGCGCCTGAGACCCGGGTTCAATTCCCGCCTCAGGCAACTGACTGTGTGGAGTTTGCACATTCTCCCCGTGTCTGCATGGGTTTCCTCCCACAGTCCAAAGATGTGCAGGCCAGGTGAATTGGCCATGCTAAATTGCCCATAGTGTTAGGTAAGGGGTAAATGTAGATGTAGGGGTATGGGTGGGTTACGCTTCGGCGGGGTAGTGTGGACTTGTTGCCGAAGGGCCTGTTTCCACACTGTAAGTAATCTAATCTAATCTAATCAGTACTCCAGGTGTAGTCTCACCAAAGCTCCGTATAATTGCAATAAGGCATCCCTATTTCCAAGCTCAAACCCTCATATACCTGACTGAACGAGTTATAGAAAGTCACAAATAAACAACTTAGAATTCATTTGCACGCCCTTTATCTTTCACAATTCATGTTCACTCACTTGACAAAGCAGAATCTGATCTTTTAGACACTTGACATTATTTGTCCTGATAATAGCTTGTGTGTTACCAGGAGCACCATTCCTTTTAAGTGACAAGTATACTTCAATTCAGTGGAACGTTTCCATTGCAGATCACCTCCTCACTCTGCAATTCCCGTGATTCCCAGCCAATCGCACCATTATTTCTTCTAAATGAAATGTATAACAAATTTTATCACGCATAGGCTTAGTCACAAAATGTTCAATATATTATGTTTGTATCCAGTTCTCACACCAGCGCAATCTTAAATTAATAGTTTGGTGACAGAGATTGGCAACATGTCTCACTGTGTTCAAATCAGCATCTGGTAGAGGGATGAGCTCCTAATGCTGTCAGATAAAAACCTCTGTCATATGTAGCTTGAAATGTTAATAATAAGGAGTGCCATAAACATCACATGCTTTTGATGATGTCGCATGAACATGTGGGCAGAACAACTTTGGATCATGAAGCAAGTCCTGACATGCAGGTTCACCTGATGCTTGCTGTCACAACATACACAATAATCAATATATCTAACTATTAGTATAATTAGTTGCAAACATGCCATAAACAGTTTCCTGATCTATATAAGAGCATCTTCTGGTTCGACAAGCAAGTGGTTTTCGTCTATCTCACTAAAGCCAATTGGTCATACAAATCCTTACACTTAAAGGAGAATGGTAGCAACAAACCAGCCCATAGTGAGGTGTACACTCAGTTTAACTGCACAGACAGCTGAATCTTTCCAAAGTGGGGCCCGACCCAGTCATTTTCACAAATTTCCTTTTGAACTCAATGGACGTTGGCTCCCTGTTCTGAATTACTGGCGAGTGGCATTGTGCAGCTGATATAATTAAGTCATTACATTACATTCCCATGCAGGACTGGGGAGTGCTCCATTGTAAATGACATCATTGTTCAGACGTTGTACTGGAGACTGACTGTTCTGGCAGATCTCAAGAATCCCTTGTACCAGAAGGGACAATAAACAGTCCAGTTACATCCTCAGTATGACAGGGCAAAACTTTCCAACTCAATCTACTCACTGATGATTGTGAAATCTTGCTGTGTATAAAATGGCTGTCTGATTTGGATGCTAATAGCAATTAAGAAGTGCTGGTTGACTATGTGCAAATCAAAGAGCACCATGAGTAAGCAATGAGAAGTCTTGCAAATTTCTATGACTTGCACTTCCTGCACCTGCCACACAAAAATCTACACATTTGAAATGCAAAACCTGACATATTCAGGCAGTATCCTGTCACTGCACCTAGCCAAGCATGTAGTGCTTCAAGTGTGGCTGACTATTGGAACCAGGACTGTATAATTACAAGACATTCTTTCTGAACAAACTTAGTCAGTAAGCCTCACTTGAAATGGTTACAGAATGGTATGTGCTAGTAAACCACAAGCCCAGTTTAATGCTCTGGGACTTCAGGTTCAAATCCTACCTGGCTAGAATATAAATCCAATTAACAAATCCAACATATCAAGTTAATCCCTGCAATGACGACCATGGAAATTATCAATTGTTGCAAAACTCTGTTTTACAGAATAGAATAGAATCCCTACAGTGTGGAAACAGGCCCTTCAGCCCAACAAGTCCACACCCACCCTCCGAAGAGAAACCTGGTTTGCTATTCCATTAAGTCCTCTATCTCATGTTCATTGGTCATAGAGTTACCGAGTCATAGAGTCATAGAGATGTACAGTACAGAAACAGTCGGTTGAACTCCTCCATGCCAACCCGATATCCCAACCCAATCTACTCCCACCTGCCAGCACCCGGCCCATATCCCTCCAAACCCTTCCTATTCATATGCCCATCCAGATTCCTTTAAATGTTGCAATTGTACCAGCCTCCACCACTTCCCCTGGCAGCTCATTCCATACATGTACTATCGTTTCCATGAAAACGTTGCCCCTTAGGCCTCTTCTATATCTTTCCCCTCTCACCCTAAACCTATGCCCTCTAGTTCTGGACTCCCCCACCCAAGGGAAGAAGCTCTGTGTATTTACCCTATCCATGCCTCTCATGATTTTATAAACCTCTATAAGGGCACCCCTGAGCCTCCGACACTCCAGGAAAAACAGCTTCAGCCTATTCAACCTCTCCCTATAGCTCAAACCCTCCAACCCTGGCAACATCCTTGCAAATCTTTTCTGAACCTTTCAAGCTTCGGAACATCCTTCCGAACATCCTTAAGCAACAATTATGGAAACAAATACAGTAACCTCACTGTAAAAGCAACAGGAAGTAATAGCCTTCTCCTTGTTTGCAACATCACCCCAAAACCAGCCTCTTGATCCCTTAAGCTATTAATTCCAGTGAAGTGGGAACAATGAGCCATTTTTCACTTAGTTCAAGAGAGGCTTTAAAGAGTGATGAACATCAGGTATAATGACCTGATATTAAATACCACTGGAGGGAGAAAGCAATGCAATGTGTTGCGAGGTGTAAAGCTTGTTCAAAAAGGGGAGAAACAGCAAATGGAAGGTCAGCATTGCTTGATCTCTATTCAAACTCAACTTTCATCAGTCAGTCAGAATATCCCATAGAACAAATGTAATGTTTTGCCATCACTGGAAGGCAGTTCAATCAACAAAATATTGAGGTGGCATAAATGGAAGACACAGATAAAAGCAGATCCCAACCCATGATTATCTGTGAAATATTCTGCGAGGAAGCTGCAGCACCACAGTAATTTCAGAAAAGCACAATAAAAGGACTTTTGACTAAGTCTGTAATATTTGATCACATCAGTCAAAGCAGACGATGGTTCGTTAAAGGCAAACAGTTATTAATCTGTCTTATTTGTCAATGCGTTCTGGGAATGTGCACCACTCTCTTTCAACTCTTGTCAAAACTATTTGACATGTTAAATGAGGAGAGCGATTTCTGATACAGAACACGTTCTTTCACGGAATGAGAGATATCGGTGACACCACCTATGCACAATTTATACTTCACTAGTTACTGAAGCATTTCAGCATCTGAAATATAAAAGCTCGATCAAGGAGACTTATGATATTCCGCCCACCCCTGAGATTTCAGAGAAGTGGTTGCTATTAAGCCTATGAGTCATAGAGTCACACAGCACAGAAACAAGTCCATGTTTACCACATTCCCAAACTAAAGTAGTCTCGCCTGCCTGCGCCAGGTCGATATCCCTCCAAACATTTCTTATTCACGTAGTTAGCCAAACATCTTTGAACGTCTTTAAACGTTGGAACTGTACCTACATCCACTTCCTCCGAAGTTCATTCCACACACGAACCACTCTGTAAAACAATCATCTCTCATGTCTTTTTTAGATCTGTCTCCTCTCACCTTAAAAATATGCCCCCTTGTCCTGAAATCACCAACCCGAGGGAAAAGACACCTGCCATTCACCTTATCTACACTCCTCAGGATTTTATAAACTTCTATGAGCCCACCCTTCAACCTCCTATGCTTTAGTTTAAAAAAAAGCCCAGCCTGGGCTAGACATTTTACAGGTTCCCTCTGGTCCTCAAAACTGGTCCTGCTTGAACTTATTTGAAAGACCAGTGATCTGAAATATTCAAGTGCTGCAAAGGCACAGCCAAACCAGACAAGAGAACTTGGAAATGAGAGGAAGCTCTTGAACCTGCTATGCCAATCAAAGAGATCATTGCTAATCCATCACACATCAATTAGCTCACTTGGTTGAACAATGCAGAATGGTGCCAACAGTGTGGGTTAAATCCCTGCACCACTGATGTTACCATGAAGGGCTCTCCTTCTCAACCTCTCCCCTCACTTGATGCATAGTTACCCTTAGATTAAACCACTTTCCAGGCATCTCTCTCCCTCTCTCTCTCTCTCTCTCATGCAAGAGCTGCCCTCTGATAAAGGTAAGACCATGGTGATTTTACCTGTTGACCCATTTCTTAAATCTATATACCAACCCTAGTTCCATATTCCCATCTAAAGGTGATCCTGCAATTAGCCAACTGCAGATACAAAGGTTAATTGTAAAGATAAAAGTGAAGGCAGTCTGCTATCATTGCAGGCCTGTTACTTGGTTGAAGACTCCTCTTTTGAAAATGAAGAGGCTATGAACACAAAATCAGAAATGCAACAACCACAACAGCTTCTATAAGTCCAAGAGATGCAGGTTTCTGATCTCGGAATGAGAGATATCGGTGACACCACCTATGCACAATTTATACTTCACTAGTTACTGAAGCATTTCAGCATCTGAAATATAAAAGCTTGATCAAGGAGACTTATGATATTCCGCAGGCGAGCAGAGATAGAGCAGGGAGGCTTCTTATTGTTCATCACTTTTGCAGTTATAACATTTGCATATGACCTGGATTCTTTCAGCAGAACTGAAGTTGATTTCTGAATGCCCTTTTCTTCATCTCTTTTCATTAAGAAATTTAAGAATGTCTCTGTGTCCTTCCTGGAAGTTGTCTCACAGCCAATCCCAGGCAAAAGTGAGGACTGCAGATGCTGCCTCATTCCTGATGAAGGGTTTTTGCCCAAAATGTTGATTTACGTGCTTCTCGGATGCTGCCTGACCTGCTGTGCTTTTCCAGCACCACTCTAATCTACATTCACAGCCAATCCCATACAGACCAAAGCATGTGATGGATGCTTGGTCAACTAAGGATGAATCATTGTTTCATAAAGCAGTCAATCATGCTAGAGGTCTGTGAGTTTGTCCCTCCAAATTCCATTTACCTTCAAAGCTTGGAATTCTCACACCTTTAGGAGGACCCATTCTGTTTTCCAAAGGTTCATCAAAATCTAAATGACTCCCTTTGTAACTGATGCTGAGATAACATATCTGCCTTCATGGCTAAAGTGAACTAACAATGAATATGTGACTCTTAGGAGGAATCTAATTAGGCTTCCTTCATCATTTAAAAATAATGAACATTTTTCCACGTTAACATTTTCCCAGAAAATATACCCTATAATTACAGCCATGGCATAAAAATATTCTATTACAAAACAAGCTGTACTGAATACAAAGAAATGCAATGGAGCTGTAATGGAGTAAACATGTTAAGTACTAATTTCCTAATACTGTTCCTCGTAGCCCTTAAGAATCTGTGTGCGTGTGGGTATCTAATGAATGGCAGTGAGTCAAAGTGTTCAATTCGATTGTATGGGATAAAGTCTCAAAGTACTTGGGTAAACTAGCTTTAACATACATGTAGTCACCATTCAGTGTTAATGCTTATCAACTCCATTATTCAGACTCTTGAAAAATTCAAGCAGATTTGTCAAGCATGATTTCCCTCTCGCAAAGCCATGCTGACTGTCTAATGCTGTTGCTGGTTTCCAACCGTCCTTTTATAATGGAATCCAGCATTCTGCCCACTGCCAGCTAACCAGTCTACAATTCTTTGCTTACTCTCTTCCTCCTGTTTTAAATAGTGAAGCCGCAAGTATTATCAGGTGTTTGACCTTCCGTTCTGAAACTGCTCTGTAATGCAGAATGAAAGACAAAATGCAGAGTCATGGAACGAGGTATGATTGCTCTTTCAAAGAGCAAGCACAGACACAATGGGCCAAATGGCCTCATTCTGGGCTGAGTTTCTATCATTCTACAAACTGGCTGATAGTGGTGGAGTATAATGTGTAAGTAATATTCACATTATTGAATTGTTATGTTTATTATTCATTGCTTTACTGGGGTATATAAAGCATTCTAATTTATCCCAGGAGTAGATATCACCTTGCAGACAGTACTGATCCATTTACTCTTCTATTTTCAGTTCAGATTGTCTTGTTCACAATGCAAGGAAAAATATGACAAAATTGACAGTGGAGAAATTTGAATTCACCATCTTGAACAAGCCGTCTGCACTGCTGAATAGAATCAGGCACCTTCTAAGATATATGCTTGCTCTGACAGTAATCACAGCACAAATCCACCTTTAAGCTGCTGAAAAGCAGCAAAGCCTTTTCAAACATAAAATGACATTTTCCAACAAAATTAAATGCTCACAGCTTAAAGGATGGTTTAAAATAGATAATCCACACAAATATTAACAGCTTCATAAAGCATCCCACAGCCCAGCTTTGAAATTAAATCCTCAGTGCATGTGTTGATTGAATTTAACTGCATTGCTCACCATAAGGTATTAATGCTCACCATTCTTTATTCCAGTCATGTTCACTGGGATTTTGTGACGGAGAAGCTCTGCTTTGTCTCAGTCAGGTTGCATTCGTGCTTATATGCTTTCCATGGAATCAGTGCTCCCAAAGACATTTTAAAGGTTGGCAGAAGTTCAAACCCCAAGTGTACAAGGGCTTTTGCCCGAAACGTCGATTTCGCTGCTCCTTGGATGCTGCCTGAACTGCTGTGCTCTTCCAGCACCAGTAATCCAGAATCTGGTTTCCAGCATCTGCAGTCATTGTTTTTACCTCGTACAATTAATTGAGCCAAAGTCATAATCACATACAAGGAAAAAAGCTGGCCTTTCGCATTGGAAGCTTCACAGAATTGGTATGCCTCAAAATGAGGCCATTCGACCCATCATGTCTGCACTGGCACTCCAATAAGCATTGAACTTGGTGCCTTTTCTTGCCTTTTCCCCATGCCTTTGCACTTTGCTTCTATTCAAATAATCATCAGATGTCCTCTCTAATGTCCCAATTGACTCTGCCTCAAGCATACTTCCAGGCAGTGCATTCCAGATCCAAAGCAGTCGTGAGAAAAGATTTCTTTTTTCTCATATCATGTTTGCTATGTTTGCGTGCACTCTTTCTTGATCCTTATATCAGTGGGAACAATTTCACCCTGTCCGGTACATTCATGCGTTTTAGCAGATCTCCTCACTGCTGCCTTCGTTCGAAGGGGAACCCAATCCCAATCTCTCCTTACAAGTGATGTTTCTAATCCCTGGAACTGCTCTTGTAAATCACTTCTGCACCCTCCAACAGATCCACATCCCTCAAGTGTGGTGTCCAGCACTCTATACAATATTCCTCCTGAGGTCTAACAAGTTTTATACAGGCTCAGTATAATCTCCTTGCCTTGCTCTTGAGTTTTATGTCCCTCTTAATAAAGCTGAAGACTCTATACTTTATCTGCTGCTCTCTCCACAAGGCTTATCACCTTCAAAGATATATGCACATATATTAAGTCCCTCTGCTTCTGCACTCTTTTATATCATGCGTGCTCTTTTAAATTTTATTTATCTGTTTCTTCTGGCCAAAGTGCATCAGCTCACACTCCTCTGTATTGGACTTCATCTGTCCAGTGTACCAACTTGTCTATACCCTTCCGGAGTTCTACACAGTCCTGCTCTTGTTTACACCTTGATTAGAATTTACATAGTGCAACCACTATCACACTGCACCAAACAGCACACAGACCGTGACCAGATCTCTGGTATCAGCCCAAATCTGAGGTACACATGCAGCAAATAGCAGTGAGCACTGGTGGATATCAAACAGCAGTCTGCTGCTTCACTGGCAGACTATTGTATGCAGGGACTTTGAATGTGGTATTTAAGTGTAATGTGGAGGTTACAAGGAGCTGAAAAACTTATTGAGGGCATGGAGGTGTCATCAAGACTGTCCATGAGAGGACAAATTTAAAAGAGGTTTTCAAATTGTAGATAAAATAAAGTGGTGCAATACCACCCAAATCTCCACATAGACCCTAGACCTCCTTTACAAGAACCTCGCAAAGAATTCACCGCCAACACCAGCTGCTTCTTGACTGGGACAAGTGCTAACAGTTTTATACCAGGAGAGCTTGGGTCATGCCCAGACTTACTACCTGAAAGAGTTAATCATGAGACAAGTTCCACTCATTAGAATATAAGGACTGTTCCTGAGAGGAGCTAACCAATGGGTTTGTATATGTACCTGTAGGGGGCAGTTATGTGTAGATTGAGCCTGTCTGCATTTGAGATACATGATTGTCTCACAAGTGGCGATGTAAATAATTATTTTGAAATAAATCCTTACTGTTTAACAAGATTTCTTCTGCCAATGACTTTGTGTGAGCATCCTTCCCCACAGGGTTTCACTAACTTAGATTAATGTCAACAAGAAGGTATTAATCAAGGCATCTCAGATGGTTCACGTGAACATTACTACAACAGATATCAGATGGTAGCAAAAGTAGATACAGCAGTAAGGCACCTCTGATGGTTACACAGTCAACACCAGACCAAGAACTGAGGTGCAGTTTGACTAGGGGTGGCTGAAGTTGGTGGACACACAATCTGTTCACTTGGTACAAAGCCCTGGTCAGGTTGGGTCAGATTTGCAGCAGCTTGGAATGACTTGAAATACTCAGCAAAGAACCTCCAAACAGACAATAGAAATGTTGTAGTAGCAAATTGATCAACTGAAATTTCTCCACTTCATTTCATGATTTGTAAAAAAACCACATTATATTCCTAAAAATCGGGCCAATGCCTCTTCCAAGGTCTGCACTTTGGCATTTATTCACCTTGTCAAAATAACCATTCAATTAACTGTAGATTGGCCAGCATAGCAACATTAGATGATGATACTATGATACCTTTTCTTTTTAATTCATTCATGCGATGTAGGCATCACTGCCTAGGCAGTATTTATTGCCCACCCCTAATTGCCCATAGGCCAGTTAAGAGTCAACCACATTGCTGAGAGTCTGGAGTCACATATAGTCCAGACTAAGTAAGGATGGCAGATTCCCTCCCTAAAAGGACCTTAATGAACCAAAGGGGCTTTTCAACAAGTGACAATAGATTCACAGTCATCATTAAACTCTTAATTCCAGACTTTTATTGAATTCCACCATCTGCTGTTGGTGGGATTTGAACTCAGATCCCCAGAACATTACCTGGGTCTCTGAATTAACAGTCCAGCCATAATACCACAAGACCATTGCCTCTATCATTGACCACTACATTGTCATGTCAGAAGACACTGGGATGAAGATACGTGTGTCTTGACCTTATTGAGGCATTAACAGGGCAGGGAGGAAAACGCTTGTTGCACAGCAGAGGTGAGTGAGGGCCTTTTCCCAGAATTAAGAGCATTCTATATCTTTTCAGGTAGCAACATTGCTTTCTGAATGGATAAGGACAGGCTTCTCTTCAAACGGCTTTATACATTAGTATTCTGGTGTTATTTGATCAGAATAGAAGCAGACAATAAGTTTTCTGGAGTTTTTCTGCATAAATCGATTGGTAACAAGAGGTGCATTATGAGGTCAAATGTAGGTGAAACCGAACTAATGTTCTGAGAACGGTTTCTTCCAGCTTCCTCTAATGGCCGGGTTTTATTACAAAATCAACTCCAGTAACAAAACTCCTAAGAAGCAAGGAGACACCCTGTGCGTATTGATGGACCTACTGGCTTATTCACTCCCTGAATCATTCCCAAATCACCCTGGCATGTAACTGGGCTACCTTCGCCATAATAGTCAAGTGTGAAGGGAAGGGGTAAGGTCAGGTACATGGTGATGATGAAAAGGACTATTTGTGCAAATTTATTTTATGAACACTTGTGTTTCAAAACAAAAGCTGGCTCTAAAACAAGACATCTTGCATTTACAAGAGGGGAATAGGATGGACGTTCTTCTGCATGTCAGATACATATTTGACAACAATGGTCATGTTCCCATTTTTTTAATGGTGCAGGGCACCATGTATTTGAACTCATTAGTAATTGGGTCTGACAGTCAACATCGGGATTCAACTTAAAGGGCTTGAGTTGCATAAAGACTGTTTTTTAGAAGTCGATATCAATTAGAGTCCACTTGCCAACCAATCAGCTCTCTCCTCTCAGAATATCAATGTCGGCTTTGCCCTTGCATTTATATTCTTGCAAAGTGTCCTGCTCAGTGCAAGACAAAAATCTTCAACAGAACGTGTGCATTTTCAGCAATATTCAAAGACTTTTCAATTCAAAAGAAAATGATGCCTATTTATCTCAGGGTGTTTCTGGACACATGACCCTAAGAGTCCACAGATCACCACAAGTACAAATCCTGTCATGCTCCATCCATTAGTTGTAACTGGCAGAATGTCACGTTTTATTTGCCATTTCCCATTTTATGCTTGAAAGAATGCCACTTCCAAGTGGGAACTCAAAGTAAGTCCTTATACCAGACATTGTGACGGACAGACTTTGCTTTTTAATGGATCTGAACTGAAGATGCCTATCTGCAGAATCTCGGCAAGTCTGTCATTTGCATACTCACATACCTGAAGGTTGGGACAGGCAGGAGCAGCAAGTTATAGAGCAGGACCAAGCTGATCCAGAACAGTCAGGGCAGAGCGATTTCAGAAAGCCCATTCTTTAGTGGTTATCGGATTGTAGAGGGAGAGGGGTTTAATAGTTATGAAGAAGTTGCTTTGTAAATGGCAAACAGTACTTGATGGGGCGTCAATGCTTGCAAAGCTTTGCTTTAGGTATCAGTATTCGGAACCCGAGATTCAAATCGTCAAGGTTTGTAAATATAATTGATGAAGTTAGAGAATTGAAAACAGGATTATTTGTTGAAACTCAATTGCTAAAATGATGCACTCTAAACTTTTTTAAGCTTTCGGTTTTAGATTTCTACATTCTTGACAAAGAATCATTGTTGGCGAAAATGAAAATGGAGTGCCCCATAATTGACCTGGAAGTGGAACTTAAAGTTGTCTTCATGTTTACTTTGCACACTTAGGACAACAAAATATCCCAAGGCATTTTACAGAAGTATTGCAAAATAAAACAGGACACCAAACCACATCAGGAGAACTTAAGAAATTCAATGCACACAACATTCACCAGCCTTATCCTTCTGTACTCAACACAGTATCTTATACTTATCTGTTAAAACCAAGCCCAGGGAAAAAAAAAGTCAAACACAGCATTCCTCCCAGTGCAAGTGCAGTCAGTAGAAGAAATATTGATATGCCAATGCACATCTCCCACACACATCAGTACAATGATTCGGAGATGCCGGTGTTGGACTGGGATGTACAAAGTTAAAAATCACACAACACCAGGTTATAGTCCAACAGGTTTAATTGGAAGCACACTAGCTTTCGGAGCGACGCTCCTTCAACAGGTGATTGTGGAGGGCTCGATTGTAACACAGAATTTATAGCAAACATTTGCAATGTGATGTAACTGAAGTCGTGAAGTCGTTGTTTTGGGTGTAACCCTTTGGCAAGTTACATCCTAAAATATTTGATAAGCCAGAAGTTTTAATTTTGCCTCTGTTTGTTGTCGTGATCAATCACTAAATATATGCACAAGAGGCTGCCAATGTACTTTAAACAAAAGAACAACCAAGTTCATTACACACAAAAGGAAAACAAAAATGCAGTGCATGTAATAAGAACAAATTTATTCAGCCTTAATAAAAATACCAGAAATAAAAATGCAACCATTCAATCCTCAGACAGAATCTAACAGATGCTCAGACTTCAGTGAATGGTCATCGGTTTCCACTTCCAGGTTCAATGCCAAGTGATTGTGGTTGTTTTTGCTTTCTTCCTTATTCAAGTTCATGTAAATAAACCCCAGTAACAGGGGACCACTTTTAGAACTCAAAATCTAAACTGAAATTGAAACTAATGTTTCTCCCTCCTCAGCATTTTGTTGTCCTAAATGTGCAATGTAAATAAGACAGACAAATATAAGTTTCACTTCCAGGTCAATTATGGAGCACTCCATTTTCATTTTAGCCAACAATGATTCTTTGCCAAGAATGTAGAAATACAAATCAACCTTCCAACTGTACATGTTTCTGAGCACTTTAGATATCACATTTCCTCATAACAATCATGTTATGAACCATTATAACAATACGTTAGTTCCGTACAACATCTATGTGAATGTATTATTCCATGTTCTGTCTGACTCCTTACTTAACATCTTTTGGGATGATTTCTTGAAAATGGAAGACTGCTTAAATCTGGAAACCATTTTGATAGGTTCTGAAACGGACACCCCAACTAGTGCAACCAATCATGTCTATATATCTAAACCTACATAAATTTAACAAATTAATTAGAAGCATAAAAATTCAACAGGAGATTAACATGAACTAATGAATCCTAAAGTATTGCAATAAAAGATGTATCACGCATTATCATTTTGGAACTTAGATTATTCTAAAAAGAGGCAGATGACGTTTGGTTACTGTTGTGAAGACTTTTTAAAAAAAAGGTCAGCCAGTCATTCTGGAACAGTGACCTAAATCCAACATTGTTTAAAAAGAAAAAGTGATGTTAAATTCTTATGGCGTTAATAAAAATACATTTATGCTTTTGAGTTTATGAAGTAACATGTAAATACATTAAGGCCAAGAGCTTTATTGTTAGTTCAGGGAAGAAAACACCAGAACTCAGAAGCAAGTTGCAATTGCTCTTCAAGTCAGAGTTTTTTCATTCAGTTGATGGATGCTGGGCACTCAATAGACAATAGACAATAGACAATAGATGCAGGAGTAGGCCATTCTGCCCTTCGAGCCTGCACCGCCATTCAATATGATCATGGCTGATCATTCCTAATCAGTATCCTGTTCCAGCCTTATCTCCATACCCCTTGACTCCACTATCTTTAAGAGCTCTATCCAATTCTTTCTTAAAAGAATCCAGAGACTGGGCCTCCACTGCCCTCTGGGGCAGAGCATTCCACACAGCCACCACTCTCTGGGTGAAGTAGTTTCTCCTCATCTCTGTCCTAAATGGTCTACCCCGTATTTTTAAGTTGTGTCCTCTGGTTCGGCACTCCCCCATCAACGGAAATATGTTCCCTCCTGCCAGAGTGTCCAGTCCTTTCATATCCTATACGTTTCAATCAGATCCCCTCTCAGTCTTCTAAACTCAAGGGTATACAAGCCCAGTCGCTTCAGTCTTTCCGTGTAAGGCAATCCTGCCATTCCAGGAATTGACCTCGTGAACCTACGCTGCACTCCCTCAATAGCCAGAATGTCTTTCCTCAAATTTGGAGACCAGAACTGTACACAGTACTCCAGGTGTGGTCTCACCAGGGCCCTGTACAGCTGCAGAAGCACCTCTTTGCTTCTATACTCAATTCCTCTTGTTATGAAGGCCAGCATGCTATTAGCCTTCTTCACGACCTGCTGTACCTGCATGCTTGCCTTCATTGACTGGTGGACAAGAACACCCAGATCTCTCTGAACAGCCCCTTTACCTAATTTGATACCATTGAGGTAGTAATCTGCCTTCTGTTCTTGCCACCAAAGTGGATAACCAGACATTTATCCACATTAAACTGCATCTGCCATGCATCTGCCCACTCACCTAACTTGTCCAGGTCACCCTGTAATCCCCTAACATCCTCATCACATTTCACCCTACCACCTAGCTTTGTGTCATCAGCAAATTTGCTAATGTTATTGCTGATACCATCTTCTATATCATTTACATATATTGTAAAAAGCTGCGGTCCCAGCACGGATCCCTGCGGTACCCCACTGGTCACTGCCTGCCATTTCGAAATGGAGCCGTTAATCACTACCCTTTGTTTCCTATTAGCCAACCAATTCTCTATCCAATCTAGTACTTTGCCCCCAATCCCGTGCGCCCTAATTTTACTCACTAACCTCTTGTGTGGGACTTTATCAAAAGCTTTCTGAAAGTCCAGGTACAGTACATCCACTGGATCCCCGTCGTCCAGCAGAAGTCTAGCTTGTGAAGAGATTGGATAGAAATCTGCAAGTTATTGAAACTGAGAAAGTTTAGACCCTCAGTTGTTAAGAGATCATGTCAGTAGACTCAAAAATGTATCATAACATTGTCTCCTTAGTCCAAGGGAAAGAATCTGGAAAGAGTCAGTTAAGGAGAAACTGAAAGAAAAGAGGTATTTCTCTCAACTTGAGTTTCTGGAATAGATGGAGTTGGGAAATAGGTCAAAGTTTGTTTTGTTGATTGTGTCAAGATCTTGGTTTGTTTGTGTTTTTTTTAGTTGGAATGATAAACCTATGTTCTGGTGCTGAAGAACATCTACATCCTCAAGTGAAAATGCTTCAATGATTAACCATCACATTCATGAACTAAATAAATTAAAAATAAGATCTATCAAGCAGGTTTCATTATTGAATTTAATTTGTCCAGTACTATCATCAACTGGAATTATAACAGTATTGAGCAAAGACAGTTAATAGGACCAGGGAGACCTTGTTCCATTTTCTGGTTCATCTGTTTGAATTAAAGGACTAGTCAGAGTGCTTATTTCAGAGGTGCTATAAAATTAACTGTGCAAACAAAAACTTTTTTCTAGTCTCAAAACTATGGCTTGTGAAGAGCATGAGTTTCCACCAAATTCCCTTGGAATTTCTTTGGTCATTACTTTAAAAGGCACTGATCTTATGTCAGTGGTGGGTAAGTTGTTGGCGGGGATTTCGAGGGACAGGATTTATATGCATTTGGAAAGGCACAGACTGATTGGGACAGTCAACTTCATTTAAGTGCTTGTGAAACTATGCCTCACTAACTTGGTGAGTTTTTTTGAGGTGACAAAGAAAATTGATGGAGGCAGAGTAGTAGACTTTGTCAAATGCTTTGCTGAAGTCCGTATGGTAGAGGGTTAGCAAGGTTAGATCACATGGGATCCAGGGGCGCTAGCCAATTAGCTTAAAGGTAGGAGATAGGGAGTGGTGGTAGAGCATTTCTTTGTGGACTGAAGGCTTGTGATCAGCGCTGTGCTGCTGTATCGGTGCTGGGTCCACTGCTTTTCATCATTTCTATGAATAATTTTGGATGTGAATATAAGAGCCATCGTACTAAGTTTGCAGGTGACACCAAAATAGGTGGTATCATGACAATGAAGTATATCTCAGGGTGCAACAGAAAAGTTAATTGGCTGAGGAGTGGCAGAAGAAGTTTAATTTCGATAAATATGATGGGCTGCATTTTGGGAAGGCAAACCAGAGCAGCACTTATACAGTTAATAGTAAGGTCCTGGGGAGTGTTGCTGAACAAAGAGACCTAGAGGTACATAACTCCTTGAAAGTGGAGTCCCAGGTACACAGGGTGGTGAAGAAGGCATATGGCACGCTTGCCTTCATTGGTTTATGCAACACTTGGGATGTCATATTGCAGATGTACAGGGCATTGGTGAGGCCACTTTTAGAAAACTGTTGTCAATTCTGGTCTCCCTGCTATCGGAAGGAGATTGTTAAACTTGAGAGGGTGCAGAAACGACATACAAGGATGTTGCCATGTCTGAATGGTTTGAGTTAAAAGGAGAGGCTGAAATAGGCTGCAGCTTTTTCCCTGGAGCATTGGAGGCTGAGGGGTGACCTTATAAAGATTTATAAAATCATGAGGGGTGTAGATAGGGTGAATTGGCCAAGGTCTTTTTCCTAGGACAGGGGAATCCACAACTGAATGGTATAAGCATAAGGTGTGAGGGGAAAGATTTAAGAAGGACCTGAGGGGTAACATTTTCACATAGAGGATGATGCATGTATGGAATGAGCTGCCAAAGGAAGTGGTGGAGGCTGGTATGATTAACATTTAAAAGGTATCTAGATGAGTATATGAATAGTGTAAGAATATAGGGATGTGGGCCAAATGCTGGCCAATGGGAATGGGTCAGATTAGGATGCCTCATTGATATGGATGAGTTGGACCAAAGGATCTGCTTCCATGCTGTATGGCTGTATGACGACAATATTTTAAAATTAGACAACGCTAAGTTGTTGGAAGCTCATTTCAAGGTCACTGATAATATTAAGCTTGCTCACAAATGAGTTTAGCCTCAGATTGTTGCTGGAGTGAGTGGAGGAGTTAATAAGAAACAGAATTTAGAGCAGGGACCAAAAACAGTGGCTTCAATCGTCCCAATATTTAATGCAGAAAATGTGCTCATCCAGAATTGGTCACCTGATAAATAGCCTGATAATTTAGACACCGTGGAAGAATTTTCATGTAGAATCCGAGCAGTCTTTACAATTAGCCTCCAATGAAGAGATAAATAACTTGCTTACAGTATATTTCATCCATGAATTTCTCCTAAAGTAGCCATTTAGCATTAAGGAGACAGAAGCTAACATTTTCAGGCCATTTCCTCCTGCTCTATTGTAATCTTTGTAACACAGTACATCCATTAATCATTACAATAGTCAATGACATCCAATGTCGATTCCCCTCAAGATTTTCATTTAATATGTTTTGTTTTTAAAACTGGACTGAGAAAAGGAATACATCTTCAATTTAAATGAGCAAGGAATCAGGAATCCTGAAGAAGGGCTCATGTCCGAAACGTCGATTCTCCTGCTCCTTGGATGCTGCCTGACCTGCTGCGCTTTTCCAGCAACACATTTTCAGCGCTAATTTAGGATATATGGTTGGCATGAACGTGTTAGACTGAGGCTCTGTTTCTGTGATGTCCATCTCTACGACTCAATAACTCACAATGGAGTATCCCTTTTCAATTGTTCAAATTATTTGATTGTGCAATTATAATTTTTAGTATTAAATTGCTGTTAGCTTTTTAAAAATTATTTCCAGGATGTGGATATCAGGTATTTGTTTCCCACCTTGAATTACACTGAGATAGTGATGGAGAGCAACCTCTTTGACTTGCTAACAAGTCCTGGTACAATTAAATGGTTTACTCAGCCCACTTAAAGGCAATTAAAGTTTAGAGTCAGATACAGCCCAGGTCAGGCAAGGACGGCAGGTTCCTTTCCCTAAAAGGACATTCTGCTGCGATTGCTGCATGACTTGAAGTCAATTTCTAAACAGTTCTAGTTTTTAGGAGTTCAACCATAATGTAGATGCATGAGGTATCGATTGTGCATGGCACTGTACTCAGTAAAAACAATTGATCATCACTTATTTTAGAAAGCTTAAGCAGAGTATTTTTCAAAAATTAAGAAGAAATATATTCTTTTACAGAGTCATGGAGTCACACTGAAACAGAACCTTTGTTCCATGCTGAACATCATCCCTAAATAACTCATTCCACCTGCCTGCTCCTGGCCCATATCCTTCCAAGCCTTTTCTATTCCTGTACTTATCTAAGTGTCTTTTGAATATTGCCCTTTAGGTACAGGCTACCAGAATGGGTGTAAAGTAAACATCACATCTCCTGCCCTCAGATGCTCAAACATCATGGAACTACTCAGTAACATGAGACACCACAGCACAGGTTCAATTTGAACTCAACCTGCACACTGATAATCAGGACTAGGGTGAGAAACTTTCTCTCCTTATCCCCGTCATCCCTTAAGCTTGCGTCCCTGTGCAATTTCCACTTTGAGTTTTTATGAGTGGCCGAGTTGTTCACACCGTGGATGAGAAAACCTGTCAGCCTTTTGGATGATTGGAATATAGGGGGGTGGGGGAGCTTGAGTGAATCCCTTTCTGCTTGCCACTGCAATATACCACAGCTCCAATGACTAAAGAATATGACCTACTGCAGCAAATGGTACATTACTACTTAGCACAATGTTTGTCCTTGTCCTGTCTCTGAAGGTGCCTGTCAACCTGGTGCGGAATATGAGGTGAACTTGTGCAGTGGACTCAGCTGGGTCAAGAATATCTACTTTCATTTCATTTGGATGCCTGACAGCATACAGAATGAGCTGATTTTTATCCTATCAATCTGACCAGAAATAAAATCCAGGTTGCTAGGTACAAGGGCAGGAATCCAACATATGGCGCAACCCACTCCCGAACAGTTTTGCACATTAACTGTAACCAGTTTCACCGGCAGAAAGTCCCTGGTGAATCTCTACATGCATCAGAAGAGGCGTATCATTAAGAGCAATTTAGTGGTAAATCAACTTGCCTTGATTAATGTGCTGTTCTTGCCTCCTGAAATCACATCAGTGCCTGGGATCCACACTGTGTCCAACACTTATGATATAACTGATTCAAATGATAGATTGCCATTTGCCCTCTCAGTGCCCTAGAGGTTACACAACCAAGATACCGCAGCATCTGGCCTTGCCTAAAACTTCAGAGAGCATTTGCAAAAAAAATTAAATGCTTATTGCCTAGCAGTATTTGGTTCGTTTATTGTAGAAGTCAACGCAATGCCTACAAATGTCAGCGTTTGACACAGATAATCCATTTTTACTAAGCAGACCCAAGTCTGAGGATTAGTAACATTTCTAAAGATACAAAGCTTTATACCAACTAAGAAGAAAAGACCGTCAATGGGCAGCAATGACAACAGATTGTCAGCCAACTACAGCTTTATTGAGCTACAAAGTGTGAAATAAATAATCCCAAATGAATGGAAGAAAAGGAAGGGATATAGGGTTTGAGGACCCTGTAATAACAATGTTCCCGAGCTGCTTCACATAGGGCATAAATAGTACAGTGTGGACAGAATTAGTGTGGATAGAAGATAGGTTAAAATGAAGATGGAAGATCATTAGCGTTCAGGGAACAGACAATTAAATAATAAAAAGCATGCTACATCTCAGATTGTCCTCTATAGTTGTACCTAATGCTAACATGCAGTGAAATAGAGTTTTACCAAAGTCTAAGCTGAAGACCAGTCTTGACTTTGCCTTCTATTCAACCAGTCTATCTTCAATCCCAGCACCACAGGCAAAGCATCGTGATGCCAAATAGAAACAAGAGGGTGCAGAGAAAGACAACATGCTGAAATGTTTCCTTATAATTCCATAGGCTAGTAGGATATTTAGTCACAATGAGAAACATGAAGGATGATAAATCCAACACAGTTGAAATATTTCTGTGTGATTCATCGAACACTTTGCAGTTCAGGTCACTGTGGTGAAGAAGCCTATTCCTGTCAGACAGAAGTACGCTAATGATTCTAGGAATCAGAAATCATGAGGAAATAAAAAAGAGGCTGTGTTTGCTTTTATTAGAACAAGTAATCGGAACTGTACAAAAACCAAGTCCATGACTCCAAAGCTTGACCTATGGGGGTTCTTAGTCATAGAAACATTAACATAGAAGAGCAGGAGGAGGCCATTCAGCCCTTCATGCCTATTCTGCCATTGATCACAACCATGGATGATCATCTAACTCAATAGGGCGAAAGTGAGGACTGCAGACGCTGGAGATTAGAGTGGTGCTGGAAAAGCACAGCAGGTCAGGCAGCATCCAAGGAGCAGGAAAATCGATGTTTCGGGCAAAAGCCCTTCATCAGGAATGAGGGGTCTAACTCAATAGCCTAATCTTGCTTTGTCCCTATAATCTTTGATGCCTTTCGCCCCAAGTGCCATATCTAGCCATCTCTTGAATATATCAGCTACTTCTTGTGGTAGTGAATTCCACAGGCTCAACACTCTGAGTGAAGAAATGTCTCCTCATCTCTGACCTAAATAGTCCATCCCGAATTCTCAAGACTGTGACCCCTGGTTCTGGACACATCCACCTTTGGGAACATCTTCCCTGCATCTACCCTGTCTTGTCCTGTGAGAATTTTATAAGTCTGAATGAGGTACCACCTGCACCCCCCTCCCCTCCCCATCTTTCATCTGAACTCCAGTGAAAACAATCCTAACCTAGTCAATCTTTCCTTATATGTCAGTCCCAACATCCCTGAGGGAATCGGTTTAGCTCAGTAGGCTGGATTGTTGGTTTGCAGAGCAATGTGCTGCCAACAGTCTGGGTTCAATTCTCACCACCGGTTTGAGGTTATCACAAAGGCCTCTCCTTCTCAACCTCCTCCCTTGCCCAAGATCTGGTGGCCTTCAGGTGCTGCCTCACAGCACCAGGGACCCGGGCTTGATTCCGCTCTCTGGCGGCTGTCTGCGTAGCATTTGCACATTCTCACCGTGTCTACGTGGGTTTCCTCCGGGTATTCTGGTTTCTTCCCACAGTCCAAAGATGTATAGATTAGGTGAGGTGGCCATGCTAAATTGCCCATAGTGTTAGGTGCATTAGTCAGGGATAAGTGTAGGCAAAATGAGTCTGGGTGGTTTACTGTTTGGAGGGTCGATGTGGACTTGTTGGACTGAAGGGCCTGTTTCCATGCTGTAGGGAGTCTAATCTAATCTAAAAAATAAATCACCAGTCATTTCTCTCTAAAATGAGAGAGCAGTCCCTATGGTCTGGTAAGACTATGGCAAGACAATAACACCATCTCCGGAATCCGCCTGGAAAACCTTCGCTGCACTCCCTCGACAGCAAGAGCATCCTTCCTCAGAAAAGCAGACCAAAATGGCACACAATATTCCAGGTATGGCCTCACCAAGACCCTGTACAACTGCAAATAACACATCACTGCTCCTGTTGTTAGTCAACTCTGCTCTCATAACCTTCAACATAATACGTGTGCTTTGAATCTAAGCAAAACTGTGAAAACCAAATGTACTTCAGATGAATTTGCTGCTTTCCTTGTGAAGACACCTCAGCTCACTAAAATCTTGACACAAGATGTTTCTCTGGTAGCTATGATATACTGAAAAAAAGAGAAAGTCATAAAAAACTAAACAGCAACAACACACACTGATTTTACTTATTACTTACCTCCAAATAAAAACAAACCATTTTGCAAAATTTACCTTCTGCATCATTTTTCAAAATCAAGAAGTGATAAAAAACAGCACACAAAAAAAAATGCAAAAAAATTACAGTATATAACAAATATTCTTTGCTGAGCAGGTTCTAAGTGAGTTCCAGTCATGGACATATAACGGGTTTATATGAGTAGTAATATTTATTCCAAATGAAAGAATAATGGCAGAAACAAGAATCTGTACACAAATGGATACACATGAAAATCCTTTCAAGTCTTTTTTTCAACAGACAAGAATCTACAACAGTCTCTATATTAAACCAAAAACTCAATTTCAACCCAAGTGCAGGTTACTTTTTCATGATTTTAATTAAATTGAGTCTGCTTTCTAGTTGCTGATCACTGTATTTCAAGCTGTTACTTTGGAAGCTGCTGGTTTTGCAGTTAACACATAGATGCAGGTTTACTCAACATATTCAAGGGACCATCCTCATGTAAGGTAACGTCCAGCACTGAGGGACACTATCACTGCTGTCGATCTTGCTTCTGTTGGCAGAATAACAAGCGTCGATACATGACTCCCACTGTTGTCAATCAAAATTTCTCTCCAACTTCCTTTCACATTTCATGGGTTTCAAGCTTTCAACTGGCATAAAATATTAAACGTTGTGATTTAATTCAGTGCAAGATATCCCCCAGTGTGTGCCTCCTGCTGTTGTAAGCACAAAATTTACAAGGAAGCAAAACAAATTCTGCTTTATTCAGGTCTGGTCAGAATTTCTTGTCCATTACATACTTTTTGTAAAGAACTCCTTGCTTGAGGAATGATTGAGGACGATCTCTAAGGCATGGAGGTAACTTCTGTCTCCTTCAGACAGATGTGATAGAACAGGTTCGCTCATCATTGATAATCCTTACTTAATCCTTACATCACTGAGAAGGATTTAGAAAGCAAATATGTTTTAATCCATTCTGAAGAAATTGCAATCTTGATTGCCAGTTTTGCATAACTAAACCTTTATTTGCAGCTAATGAAATAAAAATACAACATTTAGGAAGAAGATGTTATCTTCATACTTGCAAATTAGTTTAGAGTTAGCACTGTTCAGAAAATTGTTTTTTTTTAAATTCATTCATTGGATGGGCATGTCACTGGATAGGCCAGCTTCTATTGCCCATGCCAGACAGCAGTTAAGAGTCAACAACTTATTGTGGGTCTGGAGTCACATGTAGTCCAGATCCCATAAGGACGGCAGTTTCTTTCCCTGAAGGACATTTGTGAACTAAATGGGGTTTTCCAACAATTGACAATGGACTCATGGTCATCATGAGACTCTTCATTCCAGACTTTTATTGAATTCAAATTCCACCATCTGCCATGTCGGCAGAACATTACCTGGGTCAATCCTGATGAAGGGCTTATGCCTGAAATGTCGACTCGCCTGCTCCTAACATGCTGCCTGACGTGCTGTGCTTTTCCAGTGCCACACTTTTTGTCTCTGGATTAACAGTCCAGTGATAATACCACTAGGTCATCGCCTCCCTCGAACACTGCCTTCACATCAATACTTCTGTTCTTTTTCTCGAAGGGTCATCCCCCATCTCTCGCACACCCCAAGCGTCCCATCTCTTGAGAGTATGAATGACTTCGGATATGTAAAATTGAGCACCTGAAGTGCGAGCAGGAATTTGATCAGAGCCAAGACCCACCTTGTCCTTAACCCACACCTCCTCTTGATGAATTTCTCTTTCCACACTCAAATCCCCTAAATGAATCCTGTTAATTCTGTCCATACCTCTCTTGAGAATTGAATCTTTGATCTCCATCACTGAACATGGTGGTTCAAGAAGATTTGTTTTAAAAACACAAGTCCAACATGCCTGAAAATACTGAGACTACCAATAGGAAGATAGGAACAGGACTTGGCCATTCAACCAATCAAGACTGTTCTGTCATTTAATGCAATCATAGTGGATTGATAATCAAACATTTATCTGTCTCTATTTTAACTATATTCAATGACTGCTCTTCCACGGCCTTCTGGGGTGGATAATTCCAAACATGCACCATACTCCAAATGAAAAGAAGTTTTCCTAATCTCATTCCTAAATGGCATCTCCATTATTTTAGAATGGTTCCAGCATCACCAACTGGGGAAACATCCTACCAGCACCTACCCATCCATCCCTTTGAGTATTTTGCAATTTTCAATGAGATCGACTCACATTCTTTGAAATTCTAATAAATACAGGCCCAGTTTGTCCAAGCTCTCCTCATAGGGAAGTCTCACCCCCCCCCGGGAAAAAGTCTGGTGAACCTGCATCACAATCTCACTGTACCAATAATATCTTTGCTGAGATAGCGAGACCAAAACTGTACACAGTACCCCAGGTGGGGTCTAACCAAGCTCCCATATGATTGAAGCAGGACTTCATGACTCATGTACTCAAACCCCCTTGCAATGAAGGCTAACATTTCATTAGCCTTCAGGGACTTATTCACAAACACACCAAAGTCCCTTTGTAATCTCTCATTCCATTTAAGAAATACTCTGTACATTTGTTCTTCCTACCAATGTGGATAACTTCACCTTTTTTGACTTATCTGCCATGCGTTTGCCTGTCCATATATACCTGAAAAAAGAACTCCTTCCTCAAAATGGACATTCCTGTTTTCTTTGATGCCATATGCCAATTTGGAAATATTACTTTTGGTCCCAGTGTCCAAAACATTGATATTTATATCGTGTGAACAGCTGGGGCCCAATTACTGATCCTTGCACCACCCTCCGAGTCACAGTGTGCCAATGCAAACCCATTTATTCCTCCTACTTGTTTTCTGCTGGCCAATTCTTAATCTGTATCAGTACATTACCTCCTACGTTATACCATGTGCTGTAATTTTGCTACACAATCTCCTATGGGGGACATTACCAAGAAGTCAATCGGAAATCCAAATTTACTACATCCATTGACTTCCCATTCTCAATTTTGTGCATCACATCCTCAAAACATTCAAACAAATTTGTTAAACATGATTATCCATTTACAAATCCATGAACCACCAAATGAGATAATGGACCAACTATTGGGTTTAGCAGGAATGACAACCTCCACAAAAAAAGCTTTAAAGTGATCAAAGATCTTCCAGCAGACAAACTATTTAAAAAAGATCAGAACAAAGGTCAACAATCAAATCATGAGGGGTCTGGGTAGGATAAATAGACAAAGTCTTTTCCCTGGGCTCAGGGAGTCCAGAACTAGAGGGCATAGGTTTAGGATGCAAGGTGAAAGATATAAAAGAGACCTAACGGGCAACTGTTTCACACAGAGGGTAGTATGTGTATGGAATGAGCTGTCAGAGGAAGCGGTGGAGGCTGGTACAATTGCAACATTTAAAAGGCATCTGGATGGGTATATGAATAGGAATGGTTTGGAGGGATATGGGCCAGGTGCTGTCAGATGGGACTAGACTGGGTTGGGATATCTGATTGGCATGAATTAGTTGGACTGAAGAGTCTGTTTCTGTTCTGTACATCTCTATGACTCTATCTACAATTCAAAGAATTTCCAAATCTTCCAAATCCAACAGTACATTTAGAAATATTTGGGTAACCTCCCAAATGCCTGAATTTGTGATGTCAGAAACATGGGGAAAGATAGGTTAATGGTAAATGTCAAAGTAGTTACATACCTTAACACTTAAATGTTAACAATGAAGCACTCTGGGGGTAATGTTGGATCAGGTAGTGACTCTGAAAATGTTAGTGTTAGCAACGACATTAGATCCCACTCAATTTGATGATATCGTACAGACCTAGATGGAGAATGAAGGGTCTAGCTCAACATCACAGTGTGGCCAGAAATTAGATTAGATTACTTACAGTGGATTACACCTCTTCCCACCCTACCTCCTGCAAAAATGCCATCCCGTATTCCCAATTCCTCCGCCTCCGCCGTATCTGCTCTCAGGAGGACCAGTTCCACCACAGAACACACCAGATGGCCTCCTTCTTTAGAGACCGCAATTTCCCTTCCCACGTGGTTAAAGATGCCCTCCAACGCATCACGTCCACATCCCGCACCTCCGCCCTCAGTCACCACCCCTCCAAACGTAACAAGGACAGAACTACCCTGGTGCTCACCTTCCACCCTACCAACCTTCGCATAAACCAAATCATCCGCCGACATTTCCACCACCTCCAAACGGAACCCACCACCAGAGATATATTTCCCTCCCCACCCCTTTCCGCCTTCCGCAAAGACCGTTCCCTCCGTGACTACCTGGTCAGGTCCACGCCCCCCTACAACCCACCCTCCCATCCTGGCACCTTCCCCTGCCACCGCAGGAACTGCAAAACCTGCGCCTACACCTCCTCCCTCACCTCTATCCAAGGCCCTAAAGGAGCCTTCCACATCCATCAAAGTTTTACCTGCACATCCACTAATATCATTTATTGTATCCGTTGCTCCCAATGCAGTCTCCTCTACACTGGGGAGACTGGACGCCTCCTAGCAGAGCGCTTTAGGGAACATCTCTGGGACACCCGCACCAATCAACCACACCGCCCTGTGGCCCAACATTTCAACTCCCCCTCCCACTCTGCCGAGGACATGGAGGTCCTGGGCCTCCTTCACCGCCACTCCCTCACCACCAGACGCCTGGAGGAAGAACGCCTCATCTTCCGCCTCGGAACACTTCAACCCCAGGGCATCAATGTGGACTTCAACAGTTTCCTCATTTCCCCTTCCCCCACCTTACCCCAGTTCCAAACTTCCAGCTCAGCACTGTCCCCATGACTTGTCCTACCTGCCTATCTTCTTTTCCACCTATTTACTCCAATCCCCCTCCCCCCTGACCTATCATCTTCATTCCCTCCCCCACTCACCTATTGTACCCTATGCTACTTTCTCCCCACCCCCATCCTCCTCTCGTTTATCTCTCCGCCCTTCAGGCTCACTGCCTGTATTCCTGATGAAGGGTTTTTGCCCGAAACATTGATTTTACTGCTCCTTGGATGCTGCCTGAACTGCTGTGCTTTTCCAGCACCACTCTAATCTAGACTCTAGTTTCCAGCATCTGCAGTCAGTGTTTTTACCTAGTTCCTTGCTGTATTCAGGTTTAAGCTCTGCTACTGTTACAAGGCAGGTCAGATACTTGTACAATACGTTTTGATGCCATACCGCAAAGCAAGGCTGTTCACTTTAAATTACGCACGGATGTAACTAATACCAGGTACCGACCTGGCTCAGCACAGGGATGCAGCAAAAGCCTTTGGTCAGAGAGGTGAAAGTTTCCAATTCAAGATCAACATTTTGCATTTATAAAGCACTTTCCTCATATGAATATGTTTCTGGGCATTTCACAGGAGTATCCTAAAGTGAAACTCGACGCTAAACCACACAAGGCACAGGTGACCCAAATGTTCGATCAAGGAGTTGGAGTTTAAGACCTGCTTCAAATGGAAGAAAGCAAAGAGGCAGAGAGTTTGAGTTGGAAGTTCTGGAGCTCAGGGCCCAGCCTGATGAAAATTGAAACATGTTCCAAGACAATGGAGTTGATGAGTCTAGGCCAGCTGTGAGGCTGGAGGAGATCACAGATATCAGATCCATCAAGTGCAGAAAGATGAAGGAAGCCATTAAGCCCATTCTTGAAAACCCCTATGAATTGATTCTGGCTTCCTGTGGCTGGGCCAATGGGGAAAAACAACACATTTAGGCAGGGGAGAAGCTGGGAAATCAGTCAACCAGCTGAGGCCTATTAGGTGGAAGGTAAAAGTGTATTTCCAGAGAAATGTGACAGTGATGAGAAAGCGAGTAATTGGAAATGACCTCTCAGAAGAGATCTTGATGGACATAACCATCTTTCATTTCTTCAAAAGTCTCTTTTCCCCATCATTTTCATTGCAGGATTAATACTTCTCCATTAAGTAAATGGCTTAGAAGGGAATAACTTGCATCTGTGGGTACTGACTTGGCAGTTATGAGCATCATATAATTTGTCAGATACATGGCTGTTACTTTTAATTGCATTTCATTTAAATTATATATTACAGGTGATTACAATCAATGTAAAAAGTAATTACTATGCAAATTTCAATCAAGGAAGCCCTGTTTGAAGTTCGAGAGGTACGACCATAAAATAACTTCTCTACAAGAGATTTAAAGCTACAAGAAAATTAAATCCTTGAAGGAGATTGAACAAATTTCAAGCAAAATATATGTTCTATTCCTGCTAGCCATGGAATAAAGGACTGTGAAATTGTGAACTTTGGAAAAAAGAAGCCTTCTAACAAATCACAGAATCCGAACAGTACACAAAGAGGCCATTCAGCCCACTGAGACCCTCCAAAGAACATCCTACACAGCCCACCACCCTATCCTGTAACTCTGCACTTCCCATGGCTAACCCACCTAACCTACACAGCCCTGGACACCACAAACAATTTAGCATGGCCAATCCACCTACCCTGCACATCTGTGGACAGTGGGAGGAAATCAGAGCACCTGGAGGAAACCCACACAGACACAGGGAGAACATGCAAACTCCACACAGCCTGTGGCTGGAATCAAACCAGGGTCCATGGTCCTGTGAGGCAGCAATGCTAACCACTGATCCAACCCAAATCAAGGCAGGACCCAGGGATTTTTACACCAGAAAAGTGCAATCTTGGACAAACACTCAATACCACCACTGTTGGATCTCTGGCATTTCAGACTAAAGCCAAAGAAACACCATCTCACCACCTCTGTATTTGTCAGCTCCATTTCTGTGCACCCCTGAAGCTGGTAGAAATGTTAATGGGGAATACAGCAGTTATGATCCAAGGGAGTGTGTCATTCTCTACCTTGTTCCACATAATGCAAAGCATTGTGAAGGGGGAAAGAAAAGCACTTTGTCACAATTTCATAATGGTGTTGCCACAGTGCTTTCATAATAAAGGCCAACATGTCATTATTTTTTCACCTTAAGATCCAAATCCAAATCCAAAGATCTTACATCCAAAGATGTGCAGGTTAGGTGGAGTGGCAATGCTAAATTGCCCAGTGGTGTTGAAACTGTGTTGCTGGAAAAGCGCAGTAGCTCAGGCAGCATCCAAGGAGCAAGAGAATTGACGTTTCAGGCATGAGCCCTTCTTCAGGAATGAGGAAAGTGTGTCCAGCAGGCTAAGATAAAAGGTAGGGAGGAGGGACTTGGGGGAGGGGCGTTGGAAATGCGATAGGTGGAAGGAGGTTAAGGTGAGGGTGTTAGGCCGGAGTGGGAGTGGGGGCAGAGAGGTCAGGAAGAAGACTGCAGGTTAGGAAGGCGGTGCTGAGTTCGAGGGATTTGACTGAGACAAGGTGGGGCGAGGGGAAATGAGGAAACTGGAGAAATCAGATTTCATCCCTTGTGGTTGGAGGGTTCATAGGCGGAAGATGAGGCGCTCTTCCTCCAGCCGTCGTGTTGCTAAGGTTTGGCAATGGAGGAGTCCAAGGACTTGCATGTCCTTGGTGGGGTGGGAGGGGGAGTTGAAGTGTTGAGCCACGGAGTGGTTGGGTTGGTTGGTCCGGCTGTCCCAGAGGTGTTCTCTGAAACATTCCGCAAGTAGTAGTGTGTAGGGATGTGTTGGCTAGATGGATCAGCCATTGTTAATGCAGGTTTACAGGGATAAGGTGAGGAAGGGAGTATGGGTGAGATGCTCTTCAGGGGTTGGTGTAGATTTGATAGGTCAAATTGTCTCAATCTGCACTGCAGGGATTCTATGATTAAAGTTTCCATAGGTTCATCCATTAATCACTCGGTCATTTATTAAAATGTGATTAAAGTACAAGTCTTGAAAAACCTTAATTTCCCTATCCGCTGCAAGAACATTTTGACGAAGTGCAATAGGGAGCACTGTATATAAAATATCAGAATTAATTCACATGCACAAAAAAATTACATAAAATCTGACCAAGAACATTAACATTAAATATAGCAACTAATAGTATCATTTAACCAAATGCCAACACTCTGCTTTTAAAATAAAGCCATTCACAGAGATTATGATTCTTCTATGCTGACAGTAAGCATTCTTGACTTTATTGTTAAATGCAGTATTTTTTCCTCATTTGTCAAAGGTATATTGACCACCCTCTAATTCTATACAAGGGCATTTAGAGTTGATTCAACAGGTATATTCCAAAATGAAATATAACCCTGTTTCCACTTGAGGCTAAAGGACACGTGAGAAATTCTTTCAATATTCACAAATGAACTGCTTGTTCTTTTCAATATTTTATCAACTTTGAATCCGTATTTTATATTATGTTAAAAGTGAACAAAAAGCTAAAGAATGGCCAACCGAGGTACTTCTTTTCTGGATTAAAACCACTCATTTGTCTCAAGAGAAAACAATTAGAACATTTCATACTGCTGTTTGCCTCAATGCCTTTCTATAATAAAAGGTCAAAATTAAGGCATAATATCAGAGCAAGGCATCATGCATTTAAGAGAGAGGCAAGGAGCAAGTTCTTACCTCAGAGGTAGTGAATCTGTGGAATTCTTCACCATGGAGGATCGTACAGATTGGGTCATTAAGTATATTCAGGAGTGAAATAGATTATTTTAATCAGCAAAGGAATCGAGGGTTATGGGGTAAAGGCAGGAAAGTGGAGTTGAGGATTATCATATCTCATTAAATGGCAGAACATATTGGATGGGCTGAATGGCCTACTGCCTTCCTCTGCCTTATGGTTTTATGGTCTTTCCTGAACCCAGTTCAAGGTGGGAATTTCAAATTGAATGTTTCACTCAAATACACTCCCTCAAATTCTCAAGGTGCGAAATGGCAGCGCAGGACATTTAATCAACACATCACTCTATCTTTGCTGTAAAAAAGATTAGATTAGATTAGATTACTTACAGTGTGGAAACAGGCCCTTCGGCCCAACAAGTCCACACCGACCTGCCGAAGCGCAATCCACCCATTCCCCTACATTTACCCCTTTTACCTAACACTATGGGCAATTTAACATGGCCAATTCACCTGACCTGCTCATCTTTGGACTGTGGGAGGAAACCGGAGCACCCGGAGGAAACCCACGCAGACACGGGGAGAGTGTGCAAACTCCACACAGTCAGTCGCCTGAGTCAGGAATTGAACCCAGGTCTCTGGCACTGTGAGGCAAACATGTGTCACATGTGGAAGCCATTTTGTTGATTGGGTCAAAAATTCAGCAAAAATTTGTTTGCAGAGCCTACACCATTGAAAGCTACTGAACTCACAGCAAGTCATCAAGCAACTAAGACAATAACCAATTAGGTAGGATTCTGGGTAATCCAAGATGGAGGATAGGAAAAATCTCTGCCTGTAACAGGCTGCTCCTTTTTTGAGGTATTTTAGGTGTTGGAGGTGATTTCCTCAAATCCCAGAAGCAGCAATTACTGTTTTATATGCTGTTGCATTGTTTTGGAACTTTGGAGAGAAAAAAAGTCAAAACAACAGCACTTTTAAAAGGGAGCGGAAGACAAAGGTAGCACATGGTCAGGTCAGTGCAGGAGAGAGAGAGAGAGAAAGAAACCCACACTGCTAACTGACACAGCAAAGAACCTGCACTGTTACTGCCCTTGCTGTTTGAATTCATATATCACTGGACATTGGAGTGCATCTGGGAAGATTAACAAACAGCGAAATTCACAACTGATCTTGGCAGATCCTGTTTGGGAGAGGAAAGACAAATAAGTGAATAGTTTTAAGTGTGGCCTTGCTGTAAGTCTGCAGTAGTGAGAAGAGTGTGTGCTTTCTAGATGATATGTTTTATACACAAAGCTCCCTCTACACCAGTCATACAGTGTAGAAACAAACTCTTCAGTCCAACTAGTCCACGTTGACCATGTCCCCAAATGAAACTAGTCCCACTTCCCTGCGTTTGGTCCATATCCCTCCAAACCTTTTCTATTCGTATACTTATTCAAATGTATTTTAAACTGTACCCACATCTGTCACTTCCTCTGGCACTTCATTCCACACACAAACCATTTTGTGTAAAAAAGATGCCCTTTTAAATCTTTCTCCTCTCACCTTAAAAACATGCCCCCCAGTTTTGAACTCCCCCCACCTCGTGGAAAAGACTTTTGCTATTCACCTTATCTCTGCCCCTCATTATTTTATCAACCCCTATAAGATTACCCCTCAACCTCCTACGTTCCAGTGAAAAAGGTCCCAGCCTATTTTTATACCTCAAACTCACTTTTCCCAGCAACATCCTGGTAAATCTTTTCTGAACCCTTTCCAGTTTGATAATACCCTTCCTGTAACAGGGTGACCAGAAGTGCACATGGTACTCCAGAAGAGGCCTCACCAACATCCTGTATAACCTCAACATAACATCTCAACTTCTATATTCAATGGTCTGAGCAATAAAGGCAAGCTTTTTGCAAGGTTTGTGAAGGTTTGTAGCTCAGGTTGAGGTTTAGGGTGTAGGGTGTAGGCCCCATCCAGGACAAACATATAAATAGAAAGCAGGAGACAACAACTTCGCTTCACTTGGAGGTCACCACTGATGATGTTACCTAGCCAGGTAATGAAACGTCTGGATATCAAACCTACAACTCAGTGAGCAAACCTACACCCTAAATAAAAGCAAGCATGTTAAACACCTTCTTAACTATCCCGTCGACCTGTGACACAAATTTTAAAGAATTATGTACCTGAACCCTGCGGTCTCTCTGATCTACAACACTACCCAGGTCCCTACCTTAATTGTACAAGTTCTGCCCTTGCAATACCTGGCATTTATGCAAACTAAACTCCACCTGTCATTCCTCAGCCCATTATCCCAATTGATCAAGATCTCTTTGTAATGTTAGATAATCTTGTTCACTATCTACTATATCACGAATTTTGGTGTCATACTCAAACTTACTAACCATGCCTCCTACATTCTCATCTAAATCATATATATAAATGACAAACAAAAGTAGATTCAGCTCCAATCCCTGTGGAACACTACTGGTCACAGGGCTCCAGTCCAAAAAACAACCACCCATCATCACCCTCTGTCTCCAAGTGAAGCAAAGCTGTTGTCTCCTGCTTTCTATTTAGATGTTTGTTCTGGAAGGGGTTCCTGGGGTTTGTGGTGATGTCATTTCCTGTTCATTTTCTGAGGGGTTGATAGATGGTATGTAGATCTATGTGTTTGTTTATGGTGTTGTGGTTGGAGTGCCAGGCCTCTAGGAATTCTCTGGCATGTCTTTGCTTAGCCTGTCCCAGGATGGATGTGTTGTCCCAGTCGAATTGGTGTTTTTTTTCATCCATGTGTAGGGCTACGAGGGAGAGAGGGTCGTGTCTTTTTGTGGCTAGCTGGTGTTCGTGTATCCTGGTGGCTAACTTTCTTCCTGTTTGTCCTACGTAGTGTTTGTGGCAGTCCTTGCATGGAACTTTGTAGATGACGTTGGTTTTGTCCATGGGTTGTACTGGGTCTTTTAATTTTGTTAGTTTTTGTTTGAGAGTGTTGGTGGGTTTGTGTGCTACTAGGATTCCGAGGGGTCTTAGTAGTCTGGCTGTCATTTCTGAAACTTCTTTGATGTATGGTAAGGTGGTTAGGGTTTCTGGCTGTGTTTGGTCTGCTTGTTGTGGTTTGTTCTTGAGGAATCTGAGGACTGTATTTTTTGAGTATCCATTCTTCGTGAATACATTGTATAGGTGGTTCTCCTCTGTCTCCTATCATTAAGCCAATTTTGGATCTCACCCTGAAACCCATGTGATCTAACTTTACGAATTAGTCTACCATGCAAAACCTTGTCAAAGGCTTTACTAAAGTCCATGCTCCTTCAAACACTCCCAGGACAGGGACAGCATGAGGTTAGAAAGTGACAAAAACCTTCTCTCCACTGTCTTCTTTCTAATTATTACTTTTTATTGAGATAAATCTTTTGATTAAATTTAAAAATATAAGCCATAAGAATTAAGTTAGCTCGAGCAGTGTTTTGTAGAGGAATAAGACAGTGCTATTTTCTGAGCCTCCAGATTGGAAGAAGCAAAAATGGTAAGTGGAGTGCATGAGGGGCATGGATAGGGTAAACAGACAAGGTCTTTCCCCTGAGGTGGGGGAGTCCAGTACTAGAGGGCATAAGTTTAGGGTGAGAGGGGAAAGATATAAAAGGAACCTAAGGGGCAACTTTTTCACAGACTGTGGTGTGTGTACGGAATGAGATGCCAGAGGAAGTGGTGGAGTCTGGTACAATTACAGAATTTAAAAGGTATCTGGATAGATACAGGAATAGGAAGGGTTTGGAGGGATATGGGCCAGGTGCTGGCAGGTGGGACTTAGATTGGGTTGGGATATCTGGTCAGCATGGATAGGTTGAACAGAAGGGTCTGTTTCTGTGGTGCACTTATTCTATGACTCAATGACTCTAAATGTGGGTGGCACGGTGGCACAGTGGGCAGCACGGTGGCACAGTGGTTAGCACTGCTGCCTCACAGCGCCAAGAGACCCGGGTTCAATTCCCGCTTCAGGCGACTGTCTGTGAGGAGTTTGCACATTCTCCCCGTGTCTGCGTGGGTTTCCTCCGGGTGCTCCGGTTTCCTCCCACAATCCAAGATGTGCAGGTTAAGTGAATTGGCCATGTTAAATTGCCCATAGTGTTAGGTGAAGGGGTAAAGGTAGGAGAATGGGTTTGGGTGGGTTACCTTCGGCAGGTCAGTGTGGACTTGTTGGGCCGAAGGGCCTGTTTCCACACTGTAAGTAATCTAATCTAAAAAAAAGTCTTGAAAGTGGAGGTAAAACAAAACCCCACCCCATTACAAATAAGAGTCCATCTGAGCTCCAACCTTCTGACAATCTGACTGCAAGAAACCTCACAGTCTGAGATCTTCACTTCAACTAAAGCATAAGTTTTAGCGAAGAAATTATAGGCCTGCTACTAAAGAGACTGAAATAATAAGTTATAACTGTGTCTAGCATTTTTGTGTAAGATTGTGGTTAGCTGAAGGGACTAAGGCCCAATGAAGAGCTTATGCTCAAAACTTTGACTCTCCTGCTTGGATGCTGCCTGACCAGCTGTGCTTTTCCAGGGGACAGCTTTGGACAATGAGGTCTTCCTCAAACTAAGTAACAATGTCTATCATACTAATGTAACTTGTATCTGTTGCTATCATCCAATCTGGTTTCCGACAAGCATCTCATCTTATTACACTACCAGGCGGTTTTCCTCCACTACATGGACCAAGCAGAAACCTGCCAGGAAATAGGTGGGTAACAGCAAATGTGCTCAACGTATTTAGCACCGAGATGAACTTGAGTAAGGATCCAACATATAACCATAGTGTGTAAGAGAGATGAATAAGTGAGACAGTATTGAAGACATCAGGAGTTAACTTGTGATAATGAGTGAGTTGCTTCATTTAAGTACGCACAACAAACTTATTGCTGGAATTATTTCACAGGGATCATCATTCTGAGAATAATAAAAATGCACACCCCTTATAAGCATGCATATGTATCACAAGATGTAAAAAGGAACATGCACATTTAGTGTGATAAAATGTTGATTACTATAACAGGCATCGCCTGTTCAGGATTGTGCACATAATGCCCAATATCTAACTGTATAATAATATAGCTAGAGGCACAATAATGGACTCCCATGTCACCTTAAGATGCTGGCCCAAAGTTTGCAGTGAGCAAAAAGCAAGACTGCTCACCGTTAATGCTGAAGTAAATATTGCTGAAAAATCCAGCAAAGTTTCTCATTGGAGTTTTATCTATATCGCTGCGTAGCAAAACTGCAACTTCAGGAAGCATGTTTTAATTGAACAGAGAAAAATGCGGTTATCAAGCTGCCCAGGCATCCAATCAAACTCAAGGATTCCCACAGACAGCCAAACTGGAAACAAAAAGCATGAAAATAAATTACTTTAAACAAAGAACTTAGTGAGGATTGGGACAAAAATGTAGGGTGAAGGTAGAAGCTAAAATATTCTGAAAAATCTTCTTTGACAATCAATGAAGAAAAATAACTTAAAGCACTAATTAATTATTTAAAGCACTCCACAATTATTACATTTTTTTTCAGAATTACATCTATTGTTCATCAACATTTACAACTCGTGTTGCATTAAAACTCCTGATTGGGTGAGATATAATTTTTAAGAGGTTTCTTACAATGAGGTGCTCAGAGAATTTAGAATTTCCATGGATTGCAGTGGATGCTGGCTCTACAGGTGGTACCACAGTCCAGAATCACCACACTAATTCCTTAACTCAAGTCAATTTCAAAACACGGGAGGTCGGCAAACAGTCAACAATAACAATTAGAATCAAATCTTACTTCAATTCACTTGATCTCACAGCTCGCTTTGAGAATAAGAGAAATGATTTAACATGATATCAAACTACGCTCCATTGTTAAACTCGTTTATCTTCACCTGATGAGCCCTGGCATTGAGACATGTCAGTATTCTCACATTTGATTAGGAATCCTGCTCATATCAAATTGTTCCGATTAAATGGCCCTGCATCTTTTGTACTTTTCTCTGTCCAGACAGCAGTTGTTCAAAGACTCCCTAGCGCTCTTATGAGTAAAATGCACTACCTTGATTAAAATGAGAGTCTTAAGATACTATACAGTGCTATTTTCATTCCAAATCCGTGTCATCGTAGTTTCTGGAGTGAGCCAATTAATCTTCAGTGCCTTGGAAGTAGGTTACAACTTCTCATTAACTAGCTTTAGTATACAACATGACTGTTTCCAGTTATTGTTAATTCTGAAACAGAATTCATTCCCAAAGCCTTGCCCTGAAGAGAAAATTAAATCAGGAACCAAGAACTGTGACATGATATCATTAAACTTGATTTTTAAGCATGACAATCCTTCAAACAGCGGAGCAAGTAGCATGAGGATTTCACTGTGCCTAGACATATCACTTCACAGGTTTACTGGATCCATCAATATTCACTGATAAAGCCACATGGAATACAATTGATATACTGTCAAGACAAACACTAAATAATTCCTTCCTTCAGTTCCACTGACATCACAGTTTACTTAAGAATAGCAAGGTGACTACCTTGCAGATAACAATTCAAACTTGGTAACATACTTGGCTAACTCTTGCCAGGCATCACCCCAAATTCTTACAGTGAGTTCTATTGACTGTTTTGGCTTAACTGCCTGCACATCGTGACAAAACAATTTGTGAATACTACCACCACAGAACATGAAATATTCGGGCAAAACAGAAATACCTTCCTTCATATAACATGTTTCATACACTAGGAAAGTCTCCAAGCAGTTTCTCAAGTACCTTCAGAGAGGTGGTATACTGGGCACAGTCGAGATTTATCCCATTGAAGTGGAAACACCAGGCAAAAAAAAATCCAGAACACCCTGGATGGCAAAAGAAATAGGCATTAAAATGTTGCTTATGACAGATGTCCGTGAGAGTACAGTACAGAGCCTGGTCGAATATCACAGGTATAGAAGGGAAGTGAAAAATCAAATGCAGAAAGAACTGTCAGTGCAATGAAAGAGCAATGAACATAAAAGGAAACCAACAGTTTTCTATCAGAACTTGAAGGTTAAAGGGTGGTTAAATGAGGCATAGGACTGATTAGGAACAAAAGTGGGGATGTATACATGAAGAGGACATCTGTCTTTACCAAGGAAGAGGATACACTCCAGGCCATGGTGAAAGAGGAGATAGTTCAGACAATTAATAAAAGGAAGATTACTGGTCACGCATTGTATTACCAATCACTGGCGGCTTGTGGTTGAGATAAAGACAGCAACCCTCCTTTCAATACTGAATCTGAAGGCTGATTAAACAGCATTCATGGAGGATAAATCACTAATGTGTCAAGACAAAGAGAGGCACTTATTTTAGCAACAAAGTGTAATTTATTACATGATAGCAATCCGTACAAGCCAACTGCCTTGCTTCCATCATTACAAAAACCATCAGGAAGCAGAAGTGACATGGCTGTCGCCACTGGGACCTCCTGCTAGACTGCCCCTTCCCCAGCCAAAGATTAACATTGCTTCAGCATTAGTTCTTTAACAATCACAATCCTATACAGAAGACTCCCCCCCCACCACCACCCAAGCATTTTCACCAAAGATAACATTTATCCATTCAGGTGTAGAATTATTTTTACATTTACCATTAACCATATCAACCCTGAAGTTCTAACTTCACAAACTGAGTTCTTCCACAACGTGTTCTCTTTGGACTGGGAAGGTTGGTCGGCTATTCACCTTGATTCTGCCTTTGTACATAACTTCTCCATTGGAGGACCTTTCAACTCTTGGACACTCCTTGTGAAGGATGCTCATGTCTGTTAAAGCTGGTAGCTGGTCAATGACCTTGTCTTTAATCTCCTGAATTGCATCAGTGGAGGAACTCTTCCTTTATAACTCAGGTCACTGTCCCATTAGATCACCTGAAATCCTTCCAATCTTGTGAATATCAGTCATGGAATATGGCTGCTCTGTTGAAACAAGCAGTTTTTTTTTCTTTGTCATATCCTAGATTTTCAGACCTTTCAGTTTCTTCTTTCTCACCATGTCCTGAATTGGTCTGGCTTTGAGGAAGTCACATGCAGCCCATCTCCACTATTGTCAAGGACATTTTTAAACTCAATCTGCTGTGGTATATTAGTTTGCTATTTCAACTTGATGGTCAAGTTGGATGTCTTAATTTGCCTTCTGTGGGTGTCTTGCTGGTGAAGTAGGCATTTTTACATCCTCAATCGTGGTGCTAGTGGATTGCTGTTTGTATTCTATTATGCTTGACATGGATACTGATAATGCTTCTTTGGAAAATGAAGAGTGAACCGTTGTGTGTGGTGGAGGAAGGTTCCATTGAATCAGTCCAGAGGAAATTAGATGTTATGTGAAATGGAAGAATGTGAGGGGAGAAGACAGGGCAATGGTATGATGTGAATTACTCATGTGGAGAACCAGGGCTGATGGGCCGAGTGGTCTCCTGGTTATAAACAATTCAATTATTGTGTGAAGCACTCCTGAAGTAAAGTTACAATTTTAATTTAGGAACTGCAGAAGCCAATTTGGATAAAGTAAGACCCCACAGACAGCAATGTAAGAAAGACCAGTTATTCTGTTTGGATGCTGTTTGTTAATAAATAAATATTTATCAGCCAAGAACCCATGTAAGACTCCCTTGCTTAGATTCAAATAGTGTTGCTGGTCCTACATACACCCAGAACAGACAGGGCTTTTATTTGACATCTCTTTTCAAAAGTGGTACCACCAGCAGTACAATGTGCACATGCACACACTCATACACCCACACAAACACACTTCCTCTTACACACAAACAGAGGGACACATACTCACACAGACTCTCACAAACACACACACTCACAGGCAGGCACCTTGTTATTCAACAAAGTGCAGATGAATTCTCCTCGATATCCTGGCTAATATTTATCACCGTGCAACTAACTTCACTGAAGCAAAATTGCAACATTTTTACCATGTGACTGTTTATGGAATCTTGCTGTGCAGAGATGGGTTGCCACTTTTCCTACAAGACAAAAGAGTGACAATACTTCAAATTATTCCACTTGCTGTAGCGTGCTTTGAGATGTCCTGGGGCTGTGCAAGTTGCTTTCTGACGTCATGTCTCATTACATCTGAAGAATCCTCATGATGTCAATGGCTGAGAGGCCGGAGAGATTAAGTGAACCAGAAATGCAAACTCCTGAAGTAACGCAGCAAACCTCACAGGAACTACATCAATACCCCTCAACTGAAGATATTGCATAGATTTGCCATACGGGTAACTACCAAAGATATATGTCCACTCACTAAAGCACCATCAATGGAAAACATTTATATTGTAAATGGTGGCAAATAATTTGATTCAATTTCCAAAGGAAAGTTGTTGGAGCCCTGAGAACCTGTCTCGCTGAGCTGCGTCTGACAGAGGCCATTCATACAACTGGCTTTGCATGGTTTGCTCACAGTTTCTAAACTGGATATCCGAATAAGAAGACACAAAATGTCTGATCCAGATTGACTTGGAAATTCCTAAAGTCAGCTTGACCCATTTGGTTATGCTCAGAAACTTCTACATATGAAAGGGCAAAAGGATACTGGAAGAGAGATAACTTTCTTTGCACAGTAAGTGTCTCTGCAGCTGAGAAACATTGCTATTTGCATCGCCTGAAGGGAGCAAGGGCCAGAGAGTGTTCTCTTTCTGAGCTGTCCCCAGTAGACTAATCTCACATCTTTTATATTCATTCTGTTCTATTAAATCTCAATTGTCTCTAACACTATATTCTGCATTCTATTCTATTACCCTGAAGTAATAATGATTTGCTTGGATTGCATGCACAACAATACTTTTCACTGTATCTCAATACATGCAACAATAATAAATCTAAACCCATCAAAGGCTTGAGGCATGGGATTTTCCTTGCTTTTTATCTTTGTATTCGTAAAATGTAAGGAGTGCGTCACCCCAGTGGAGTGGGAGAGGACACAGAGGAAGAGATATTACAATGTTCACTGAGGGGAAGCAGATTAATAACAGTATGATAGATAATCCCCTTCCTTCCCTCCCTTCTCATTCTTTTCAGCCACCCTCCCACTCTGACTTCCCCCACCTCCTCCCACTGTCTATTTTACTCGTAGAACCAATGCCATTGAACTTTTCTCCCAAGCGTTTCAAAGCTGATGTACTCCATGCTTCTGTGCTGTTTTCTATACTGAGGCTCATCTCAATGAAACTGAATCTTTCCCTGATCATGAAGACCTTGCAATTCCTTGCCTGATCTTCAAGGTACATTTTCTCCGTAATACTGAAGAAATTTGCTTTGTGCCAAAGTTTCAGTGGCATAAATACAGCCAGCATCAAGAAGCAGGGCTTGGTCTGACGTGTATTAGATGTCCTGGAGAGCAAGTTTCAGGATGCTTCATTTTAGAGTTAACTCGAAAAGTTCTGTGCAACAGCAAAACCATGGTGCATTAATTTTAACATTGAAATGTTCCATTCATCTCTTTCTAAAACATACAAAATTACAGAACACAAGCTACATGACATATTGTCAATACTCTTCTGCTCCACTCAATCTGGATCTTAACCACGCATCCAGGTTTCTCCCCTTTTAAGAAAAAAATGAAAGAGAGCAGACAGTAAATGAAGGAGACATGGAGATGTACAGCACGGAAACAGACCCTTCAGTCCAACTCGTCCATGCCGACCAGACATCTGAACCCAAACTAGTCCCATGTGCCAGCACTTAGCCCATATCCCTCTAAACCCTTTCTATTCATATACCCAACCAGATGCCTTTTAAATGCCACAATTGTATCAGCCTCCGCCACTTTCTCTGGCGGCTCAATCTGTACATGCACCACCTTCTGTGTGAAAAAGTTGCCCCGTAGGTCTCTTTTATATCTTTCCCCTCTCACCCTGTGCCCTCTAGTTCTGAACTCTCCCAACTTGGGGAAAAGACTCTGTTCATTTATCCTATCCATGCTCCTCATTATTTTGTAAACCTTTATAAGATCACCCTCAGCCTCCAACACTCCAGAGAAAACAACCACAGCCTATTCAGCCTCTCCCCATGCCTCAAATGTTCCAAACCTGGCAACAGCTGAAAATGTGTGGCTGGAAAAGCGCAGCAGGTCAGGCAGCATCCAAGGAGCAGGAGAATCGACGTTTTGGGCATGAGCCCTTCTTCAGGAATGAGGAAAGTGTGTCCAGCAGGCTAAGATAAAAGGTAGGGAGGAGGGACTTGGAGGAGGGGCGTGGAAATGCGATAGGTGGAAGGAGGATAAGGTGAGGGTGATAGGCCGGAGTGGGGGTGGGCGCGGAGAGGTCAGGAACAAGATTGCAGGTTAGGAAGGTGGTGCTGAGTTCGAGGGTTGGGACTGAGACAAGGTGGGGGGAGGGGAAATGAGGAAACTGGAGAAATCTGAGTTCATCCCTTGTGGTTGGAGGGTTCCTAGGCGGGAGATGAGGCGCTCTTCCTCCAGCCGTCGTGTTGCCATGGTCTGGCGATGGAGGAGGCCAAGGACCTGCATGTCCTTGGCAGAGTGGGAGGGGGAGTTAAAGTGTTCAGCCACGGGGTGGTTGGGTTGGTTGGTGCGGGTGTCCCAGAGATGTTCTCTGAAACATTCCGCAAGTAGGTGGCCTGTCTCCCCAATATAGAGGAGGCCACATCGGGTGCAGCGGATGCAGTAAATGATGTGTGAGGAGATGCAGGTGAATTTGTGGCGGATATGGAAGTGTCCCTTGAGGCCTTGGAGGGAAGTAAGGGGGGGAGGTGTGGGCGCAAGTTTTGCATTTTTTGCGGTTGCAGGGGAAGGTGCCGGAAGTGGAGGTTGGGTTGGTGGGGGGTGTAGACCTGATGAGGGAGTCACGGAGGGAGTGGTTTTTTCGGAACACTGATACAGGAGGGGAGGGAAATATATCCCTGGTGGTGGGGTCCGTTTGGAGGTGGCGGAAATGACGACGGATGATACGATGTATATGGAGGTTTGCCGGGTGGTAGGTCAGGACCAGTGGGATTCTGTCCTGGTGTCGATTGGAGGGGCGGGGCGCCTCATCTTACGCCTAGGAACTCTCCAACCACAAGGGATGAACTCGGATTTCTCCAGTTTCCTCATTTCCCCTCACCCCACCTTGTCTCAGTCAAATCTCTCGAACTCAGCACCGCCTTCCTAACCTGCAATCTTCTTCCTGACCTCTCTGCCCCCACCCCCACTCCGGCCTATCACCCTCACCTTGACCTCCTTCCACCTATCATATTCCCAATACCCCTCCCCCAAGTCCCTCCTCCCTACCTTTTATCTTAGCCTGCTGGACACACTTTCCTCATTCCTGAAGAAGGGCTCATGCCCGAAACGTCAATTCTCCTGCCCCTTGGATGCTGCCTGACCTGCTGCGCTTTTCCAGCAACACATTTTCAGCTCTGATCTCCAGCATCTGCAGTCCTCACTTTCCCCTCAAACCTGAAAACATCCTTGCAAATCTTTTCTGAACCCTTTCAGGTTTCACAACATCCTTCCAATAGCAAGGAGACCAGAATTGCATGTAATATTCCAACAGTGGCCTAACCAATTTCCTGTGCAGCCGCAACATGACCTCCCAACTCCTGTACTCAATACTCTGACCAATAAAGGAAAGCATACCAAACACCTTCTTCACTATCCTATCTACCTGCAACTCCACGTTCAAGGAGCTATGAGCCTGCACTCCAAGGTCTCGTTGTTCAGCAACACTTCTTAGGACCTTACCATTAAGTGTATATGTCCTGCTCTGACTTCCTTTACCAAAATGCAACACCTCACATTTATCTAAATTAAACTCCATCTGCCACTCCTCAGCCCATTGGCCCATCTGATCAAGATCCCATTGTAATCCGAGGTAGCCTTCTTCGCTGTCCACTACACCTCCAATTTTGGTGTCATCTGCAAACTTACTAACTACATCGGCTATGCTCACATCCAAATTATTTAAATAAATGATGAAAAGTGGTGGACCCAGCACTGATCCTTGTGGCACTCCACTGGTCACAGGCCCCCAGTCTGAAAAGCAACCCTCCACCACCACCCTCTGTCTTCTACCTTTGAGCCAGTTCTGTATCCAAATGGCTAGTTCCCCCTGTATTCCATGAGATATAACCTTGCTAATCAGTCTCCCATGGGGAACCTTGTTGAACGCCTTACTGAAGTCCACTCAGATCATATCCATCACTCTGCCCTCATCAATCCTCTTTGTTACTTCTTCAAAAAACTCGAACAAGTTGAAAATATCTGAATAAAGCTTTTGAACAGCAATGATGTCATTAATTCCACTGATACCAGATGCACGTGATAATTCACTAAATAGTTAAGACTTGATTTATATTACACCTGAAAGAAATACTGCAGAAATATTGAGGCTAATGAACTAGTTTGAAAGACAATGATCTGAACAGCTAACTATGTAAGCTATAACAGATTCATCTCATTCATTGTGTTATCTTACTGCAGGAGAGTTTTATTTTTTGATGGTTAGTGAACATTCGATAGTTCATGCACACTGCGTAATGATTGCAAGAACAAAGGGAGAACAGAATGAATTCACCCTTGTAGCAATTTTCTCACAAATGTGATTAACAAATAATCATTTAAATTATGAGACATTCAGAATGCACAAAATGAGTAAATTGCTTTCCCCCCAAGCAAGCTGTGATAATACGTCAGACTACATCCACAAATGTTAATCACGAGCCAAAATGCTTGAACAGTAATCTATTTTATTACAGCTCAAAGTCTGTATATTCCATGTATATGTTTGGTTATTCAAACTGGATTCTGCAAAAAGAAAAAGTTGATTTTTCTGCAACTGTAAGATGATTCTCCATTTAGATGCATCCATTAGACTATTGAAAGGTTTGTTTGCAACTGTTGTGGATTGTTACAATGAAAGCCAGTGTTCAAACAGCACAAAGCAACAGATTGTCCAATATGCCCGTAAGTGGGGATAGAAATCATTGCAGACTTCTCTCACAGAGAAACATTTTCTTGGTACTGGAATTTCAGTTAAGTAAAGTAGAAACTGGCCCAATCATGTAACTGCACAACCTGAAGACTTCCCACACTATAACAGCAAGTCTGAGGTTAGGGTCCCACTCTCAGATTTCAGCACAAAAGTCAAGGCTGACTGTTTCCAGCACTCTCAGAAATATTGTTTTTCAGAGGAGATGTTAAACCAAGGTTATAGAGTCACAGAGATGTATAGCACAGAAACAGGCCCTTTGGTCCAACTCGTCCATGCCAACTAGATATTTGACTCTATTGTAATTCAGCTTTGTTGACCACTGTTTTGGTGTCATCTGCAAAGTCACTAACTATACCACCTATGTTCATATCCGAATGGTGTGGCATGGAAGACATTTCTACCTGTTGGGTAGCTCAGGAATGTTATACAGCAGTAGTTATACTGCACAGAAACAGACCTTGCGGCCCAACTCATCTGGGCCAACTAGATTTATCGAGTTCCATTTGCCAGCATTTGGCCCATGTCCCTCTGAATTCTTCCTATTCATGCACTAATCCAGATGCTTTTTAACTGTTGTAATTGTACCAGCCTCCAACACTTCCTCTGGCAGCTCATTCCATACACGCACCACCCTCAGTGTGAAAGAGTTGCCCCTTAGGTCCCTTTTATATCTTTTCCCTCTCACCTTAAACGTATGCTCTCTAGTTTTGGACTCCCCCACTTTGTCTATTTACTCTAACCATGCCCCTGATGATTTTATATACCTCCAGAACAACGTGCATCCCTCCACTCCAACCTCAAACTCACCACCAAACCCACAGACAACTGCGGGGGGGGGGGGGGGGGGGGGGGGGGGGGGGGTAAGGGGGGCGTAGTCGTGTGGTGCACTGACCTCTGCACCACTGAAGTCAGGCGCCAACTCACAGACATCTCCTCCTACAGCCCCCTTGATCACAACCTCACCTCCCATCACCAAACCATCATCTCCCAGACCACCCAAAACCTCATCACCTCTGGGGATCTCCCATCCACAGCCTTCAACCTCATTGTCCATGAACACCCACACAGCCCAATTCTACGTTCTACCAAAGATTCAAAAACCAGACTGCCCCGGTCGACTCACTATCTCAGTCTGCATCTGTCCCACTGAACTCATCTCTTCCTACCTCGACACCATCCTGTCCCCCGTAGTCCAGGAACTCCCCACCTATGTTCGTGACACCACCCATGCCCTTCACCTCCTCGAAGATTTGTTTTGCCGTCCCCCAACACCTCATCTTCACCATGGACATCCAGATCCTGTATACATCGATCTGCCACAACAAAGGTCTCCAAGCCCTCCGTTTCTTCCTCTCACACTGACCCAACCAGCACCCTTCCACCGACACTCTCATCCACCTGGCTGAACTGGTCCTCACCCTCAACAACTTCTCCTTCGAATCCTCCCACTTCCTCCAAACCAAAGGGGTAGTCATGGGCATCTGCATGGGACCCAGCTATGCCTGTCTCTTTGTCGGGGATGTGAAAAAGTCCATCTTCCGCAGCTATACCGGCACACCCACCACCTGTTCCTCCACTATATCGATGACTGTATAGGCGCTACCTCGTGCTCCCACAAGGAGGTTGAACAGTTTATCAACTTTACCAACACCTTCCACCCCTGGACCATCTTGGGCACTTCCCTCCCCTTCTTGGACCTCTCCATCACCATCTTCGGCAACTGATTAAACCATACAGACATCTACTACAAGCCCACCGACTCCCACAGCTACCTGGGTTACACCTCCTCCCACCCTACCTCCTGAAAAACGCTATCACTTATTCTCAATTCCTCTGCCTCCACCGTATCTGTTCCCAGGGTGACCAATTCCACCTCAGAAAGTCCCAGTTAGGTGAAGGGGTAAATGTAGGAGTATGGGTCTGGGTGGTATACACTTCGGCGGGTTGGTGTGGACTTGTTGGGCCGAAGGGCCTGTTTCCACACTGTAAGTAATCTACTCACCTGCTTCTTCCAAGATCGCAACTTCCCTTCCCACATGGTTGACGACGCCCTCCAATGCATCTCCTCCACTTCATGCACCACCACCCTTGAATCCCACCCCTCCCAATGCAACAAGGATAGAACTCCCCCGCCCTGGTCCTCACCTTCCACCCCACCAACCTCTGCATACATCGCATCATCCTCCGCCACTTCCGTCACCTCCAGACGAAGCTCACCACCAAAGATATATTTCCCTCCCCACCCCTATCAGCATTCTGGAGAGACCATTCCCTCCACAACTCCCTCGTCAGGTCCATGCCCCCCCACCAGCACATACCGTGCTCCCAGCACCTTTCCCTGCCACCGGAGGAAGTGCAAAACCTGCGCCCACACCACTCCCCTCACCTCTGTCTAAGGCCCCAAGGGATCCTTCCACATCCATCAGAGATTTACCTGTACCTCTATGAATGTCATCCATTGCATCCATTGCACTTGGTGTGGTCTCCTGTACATTGGGAAGTCAGGATGCTTTCTTGCGGGCCGTTTCAGAGAACATCTCTGGGACACCCACACCCAACAACCCTACCGCCCCACAGCTGAACACTTCAACTCCCTCTCCAACTCCGTCAAGGATATGCACGTCTTAGGCCTCCTCCACCACCAAGCCATTACCACCTGACACCTGGAGTAAGAAGGCCTCATATTCTGCCTTGGACCCCACAACCACATGGGATCAATGTGGAGTTCAACACCTTCCTTATTTCCCCTCCCCCCACATTATCCCAGTTCCAAGCTTCCAACTTGGCAGTGCCCTCCTGACCTGTCCATCACTCCCCCCTCAGACCGATCACATTCTCCCTCACCTTCGTCCACCTTTTTCTTTCTCAGTTACTTTCCCCCAGCCCCACCACCCTCCCATTAATCTCTCAGACCCAGCCCACAAGCCTCATTCCTAATGAAGGGCTTATGCCCAAAATGTCGATTTTCCTGCTCCTTGGATACCGTCTGACCTGCTGTGCTTTCGCAGCACACACTCTCTACTCTAGTCTCCAGCACCTGCAGTCCTCACTTTCTGCTCAACCTCTATAAGGTCAACCTTTAGCCTCCAACACTCTGAGGAAAACAGCTCCAGCCTATTCAACCTCTCCCTATAGCTCAAACCCCCCCCAACCCTGGCAACGTCCTTGCAAATCTTTTCTGAACCCTTTCAAGTTTCATAATATCCTTCTATGCAGAGAGACCAGAATTGCATGCAGTATTCTAATAGTGGCCTCACCAATGTCCTGGACAGCCACAACATGACTTCCCAACTCCTGTACTCAATACATTGACCGATAAGAGCAAGAGGATCAAATGCCTTCTTCACAATCCTGTCTACCACTTTCAATTTACGATGAAGTTGCACTCCAAAGTCCTGTCTGACTGCTCAGGTGAATGAAAACAATCCCATGTCACGAATTTCAAAGAGGAGCAGAGGTGGTCTCTATGGTTCACTATAAAACATTCATTCCTCTATGAACATCAAACACAAATTATTTGGTCATTACACTGCTACATATGGGTGCTTGCTAACTCAATATTGGCTGCTACCTTTCATATATTAGAATGGCAACAACATTTCAAAAAGGATTTCATTGACTGTGAAATACCTTGAAATGTCTAGTAATCGTGAAAAATGCCATAAGAATACAAGGTTTTTCTTTTTCATTGACTTTGGAGTATTCAGAGCGTATGAAAAGTGCTTTAAATGCAAATTGAGTTCTTTCCTATCTTTGCAACTGCTACCAATGGCACCGAAAAGGTATGAGATTAATTAAACAAAAAGCACTGAATGGCAAACATTGATAGTTTAAAGACCCAGTAAATTGTTGTGAATGAGAATGTCCACTTATCATCGCCAGGAACTTGTGGGCCTATCTGTAACAGTGGGCGGAAGAATGTTGTCTAACTGCAACATCTTGTGGTCCACAAGGAACAAAATATTGGTCCATGACCATTCAAAGGGACACATCTATGAAATTCAAATGCTATTCAAATGATAAGAATTGCAAGTATGTATTGTAAATCAAAACCATCACTATTAGATTAGATTCCCTACAGTGTGGAAACAGGCCCTTTGGCCCAACAAATCTACACCAACCCACCCAGACCCATTCCCCTACATTTACCCCTGAATAATTCCCCTACGGGCAATTTAGCATGGCCAATTCACCTAACCTGCACATCTTTGGACTGTGGGAGGAAACCGGAGCGCCCGGAGGAAACCCATGTGGACACAGGGAGAATGTGCAAACTCCACACAGACAGTTGCCCGAGGCAGGAATTGAACCATAGGTCTCTGGCACTGTGAGAGAGCAATGCTAACCACTGAGCCACCATGCCATCCATTTTATTAATGGAGGAGAAAACCACCATCCTTGTAACTAGCAGATTGTGTCCAGCAGTAGATACATTCAGAAAGTCAGTATCAGCATAGATTCATCTGAACATACTGTTAGAAGAAGTAGGCCATTCAGCCCTTCTAGTCCGGTCTGCCATTCAATAACAATACCGTTGATCTCTTCCTGCTCTGAATTCCATGTTCCCATCTACTTCCATGTCAAACACCTGAGAAAAATAGATGAGTTTAAAGTTGACAGAAATGCAATGTAGACTGTCTTCTTCTAGAATGAGGATACAACAGTTCCAAGACCAAGAGGCTGCAGTTTTATGGACAATTTCTTCCCAGATTTGAACAGAAGCAGAGCTCAATGGCCAAAGACTGCAATGTTTCAGTCCAAAAAGCAAGGAGGATGTCTAATCCTAAGCTGCTGAGGTACCACCCAACTAAGACAGTGAACAGTGAACTTCATAACGTAGCAAAAGTAGAATTGTCCTGGTACTTTTCCCTCTCCACACACATTGCCCCATTCCTTCAGTGTAACTCACAGCTTTCATCCACATTTTCTGTGATTTCCATTTCAGTTAAGACAATCACCAATTCCCTTCCCATGCTGGAGAAGTTTGACGGGCCTCCCACCAGCTGGGAGTGCCCACAAGACCATCAGTTCCCCATTCCGTATCTTGCACCTCCACTCTGAACAGTTCAGTGCAGGAACTGAAACCTCGACTGAATAGTTTTAAAAAGGACAAATTGTGGAGAACAAACTCAAGTTTCCTTGAACGGAGACAAGTGATGGCAAATCAAAGTTATCAGCAGCACGATCATCTAACAAAAATCAATATCGAGTGGAAAATTCGCCCAATGCCTGAGAGAATATAATGGATGCAAATCAATATTTAGAGCACAACATTGTTCATTTGGAGGCTGAAATTACTTTGCGGAAATTGTGTTCTAATTTGGCTTACACCAATCTAAAGATGTAAAAGGAAACTATTGATTATGGACGTGAGCCAAAAATGGAATACATTTCTGGAACACTTCATATGAATACTCTCTAGCAGTGCAGTGCAAGGCACCTTAGCAGGACTGTGTCAGTCTGTCATTAGCAGTGCTATTCCATGGCAGGATCCCATCAGCTGCACCATGCTAGGTTACCACCAGTAGTGAGGTGCCCGACTCTTTCTGGCAGGTCAGTGCCAAGCTGTGTAGGAACTGCCAGACACATCCTGGTCCTGGTGACACCCAGAAGCCATTCTGGGAACAGCTATGAATGACTTGCTAATGTTGGGCTCCATGATTCAGTTGCCTGCGGACAGTAACTCTCACAGATAGAGGGAAATCAATTACATGAGGCAGCACGGTGTTGATGGTGCCTCTGGGATTGCACCCGAGGGAAATGAAAAGTTCTCGGAAAAAACCCAGGATGATTTTTCACGATGACTCTTCACTAATTTATGCAGTATCCACAGACCGAACAGAAATCTCTCAAGTGCAGTCAAAAACAAACAATGAAGTGATGGCTTACTGAGAGAAATTACTTATATTCACTCAATAGTTTCTTTGTTACAATTCAACAGTGAGAATCAGAATGTTACTGAAACTCCATTGCACTTATACATGGAAGTTAGCACCATTAAGCTTGGAACTTGCAGAAAATCGGTTTCCCTCGATTAAAAACGTCCAAGTTTTGCTATAATCTACAGATGGCTCATCACAAGTTGGAAGGACAGCCGTGCTCTGACAGTGCTAACATATAAATACTCTAAGAAAAGCAGAACATTGCTGCAAATACTCTCTTTCTCTGACTGAGTCCCTTACAAAAAGCAAACACGTTTATTTTAACATACAGCCAAGCTAACAAAATATAATAATATATTCGTCTGGGGTTTTCACAATAGGGTATTCCTGTCCACTCAACAGTTCCCATTGAATAAGCCAGAGAAGCAGCCAGGGTTAGGGCAGTAGGCTCATCCATCAAGTTATACTTTGTACAGACTGGCACAGACTCACCAAACAATCTGCTGTTTCGTTGCCAATGACAGGGTTAGCCTTGTACCTTGTGTATTTATAATGCTGCAAAGAGTCCATCTCTGAAGAGGCTTTTCTTTAAAATACAAGAGCTCTACTTGTAACACAATGCCTTTCTTTGCACACTTATCATTAACAACTTCGCACATCTTAGCCCCAAACTCTGTTCCGATGTCTGCTTTAAAGCTGTTCCGTCCACTAAGAGGAATGGTCCTTTCCCAACCAATATTCTGTCTTTTGACTAACGAATACTGCGGATACAGTCTTCAAATAGATGAACGGTATCAACAGGAAGTGAAAGAGCTGTTCAGGCTCATTGAGTGCAATAAAGATAGCATCCACTCGAAAACCAGATATGATTAAGTTAGTTGAAATCCATGTAAACATACTGATGCGACAAGGTAAATTGTTGAATTAATTAGACAACCCTATCATTCACGCTGACTATCACATTTTAATGCATATTGAAAATAACAAGCAAAATCCTGGGTTATTCACATGAAAAATAAGGCCTTTTATATTCAGCCCAATAGAGGTTGCTCCAAATCATCAAGACTTCATTTAGCGAGATTGTTCTGTATGGCTATATCACTGTCACTGTTCTTTTCAATTGGTACTCAGTCAGAAAAGCATTCATTATTTTTACTTATTTCATCGCTCAATTCCCTTGCCTAATCCCCATCGCTGCAAGCTTTGATGAGTGACTTTGTATCTCTGTAACTGAGACAATTATGCATCTGATGTGACCCGCAATTTGCCGACCTAACTGCATTGCTCAACTTTGCTTTTTATTTATGTCAAATAATCCCAGCACTATCTGTGACAAATTAGATCTCACCCACACCCTTCTTCCCAAACCCGAGCCTATTCTAAAGAGATTATTACCTGCAATTCAATGATCGCAAAGTTGAATCCAATTAGTTGCAGGGTGACAACCTCAGCACATCACACACCAACGAGCGTCAGTGTGATTTACTCAGCGCTGGTGTCTTCTGCACAATTAGTCATGTCAGGCTTCATTCCCATAGGCACACAAAGACTATTGATCACGTCCATCCTTTGCTGCTGCCTCCGCATATCAAGCCCCAAATAAATTATTGAGAAGCTGCGACTCAAGCAAGTGTGCCTACATCTTTAAAATGCAAACTGCCCTTAGCCTTTCGCCTGCCTTGATTGAGCTCTAAAGCACAGTTGAATTTCAGGGAATTATTATGGCCAGATCAGTAACCTTTAAAAAATTACACAGGATACAAAAAAATTACTTGTATTGATACTGGGAATTATTGCGTTTGAAAACCATTGCAAGACTTCAGTTTAATGGCTGAGTTTCTGCCTGCAGTTAAGCCATGCTCACTGAGCAGTCAGGTCATTTCAAGAACTCCAATAGATGTTATAGCCAAAAACACAGTTGCCAAGTGACAGCAATAAGCAGCTGAACCTTCACCGACTTTCTAAAGAACACTCTACACTGCACTGTACTGATTTTAAACTCATTAGGTCTTCAACTAACACATTGGGCCCAGACAATGAGTTTTCCACCCCCTCTCCCATTATGTGAGGATCACATGAATAGAAGCACAGGGCAGCCATTCTGCTCCTCATCCCTGTTCCCCCATTATTAAGTTAGATCATGGCTGATCCCCTACCTCAATGCCATTTTCCTGCATTTGCCCCACATCATTCCATGTCTTTAATACTCAACTCTGTCTTGAATATGCTGAACGACTGAGCTTCTATAACCTTCTGGGGTACACAATCTCAAAGATTCACCATCCTCTGAGCAAAGAAATTTCTTCTCGTCTCCATCCAAAGTGGAATACCCTTTACTCTGAAATGATGTCCCTCCCAAGTTACAAATAATGCAGGAAAAAGTGAGGACTGCAGATGCTGGAAACCAGAGTTTAGATCAGAGTGGTGCTGGAAAAGCACAGCAGGTCAGGCAGCATCCGAGGAGCAGGAAAATCGACGTTTCAGGCAAAAGCCATTTCTGATGAAGGGCTTTTGCCCGAAACGTCTATTTTCCTGCTCCTCGGATGCTGCTTGACCTGCCACGCTTTTCCAGCACCACTCTGATCTAAACTATGAATAATGCAGAACTAGCATGATTCTTATCCTCTTGTAAGAACCTGCCAACCTGAGAACAATCACTGATATCTATTCTCTGTTTTCTGTCTTTTTAACAATTGTCAAGTCAGCTAGTACATTCCTCCCAACCCAAACCCTCAAATTCTGTTTATGATCAACCAGTGTGGGACTTCATTGATAGCCTTCTGAAAATACAATTCCACAACATTCAGTGGTTCTCTATTGGGTATGCTGCAAGTAAATTCTCCAAAATGCACCCATAGGTTTCTCAAGCAGGATTTCTGTCACATAAGTCCACGTTGACCCTGCCAAATGTTATCATTATTTTCCAAGTGTCCAATGATCACATCCTTTGTAGATTCTAACATTTTTCTTGATACTGGCAGCAAGCCAATAGGCCAGCAGTTCTCTCTCCTCCCTCTGTCTCTCTTCTTAACTATCAGGATAACATTGACTACTTCATTTTTGAAAGAGCTTTTCCAAAATCTGTAGAACAAAATTAAAAGATATACACCAACACATCTACTATCACTCATTACAGTCTTTCCCTTCAACTCTCTGGGATGCAGCTCATCTATTCCTTGGGGATTACCGACCTTCAAATCAGTTAACTTTTCACAAAACTCTCCTTCCATTGATACTAAGTTCTCCATCTATGTCAAACGTCCTTCCTTAGGTAAGGAGACCATCCTTCAAATTGAACAGTGGCTTGTACTTTTTTTGAAGCAAGGCGACTTTCCAGATAAAGTCTGCACAAAACTTCCAGGTAAAGTTTGCACAAGAATTCAGATACTGGGGTGAGGAGCCATAATGCCTAGATCCATCGCTAATGGGCAGAGAAAAACCTGCATGACCTGCTAACGTTCCAACACAGAGTCTAAAAATTATATCACATAAAAAGGAGCCCAATCATCACATCACAACTGTTTTTAAACTGTTCGACGGCACTATCCAGTTAAGTCTTTTGTCCCTGCTTTTAGGAGGTGGTCGGGCAGAGTAGGTTTATGCAGCCAGACATGAAGCGATAAAAATAGGCGAACATCTGAGAGGAAGAGGGAAGGTTGCCTGGATAAGAACCAAGCTCCACTTTTTAACCTGTTTATGTGGAACAGCAGCCTTGCAATTCTTGCCCACCTGCCTGCATGAACCATGTTGTGTTCTGGGCAGCATAATATTCAAGCCAATTCTTGATCCAACAGGCTCAATCTTTCATTCGATTTTTAAAAATTAATGATGGGTAAGGTTGCTGATTTTGGTCCTGCCCACCTCCTGATATCTAGGGAAGGGATCAGGGGTGGTCGAGGTGGTGGTATGCTCCCCAAACATCATATATTTCACATCCTCCCTCACCGGGCCGGGGCTTGTAAAATCCAGCCCGAGCCTCGCAACTCAAGAGTCACGAGTGTTACTAGCTAAATCATGACTGACACAGATCTTCAAAGCAATCTCAATTTTCAAACGGATGTGATCCATCTCCTTTCAGCTCTGCAGGCTCAGCTTCATCACATTTCATTCTATTCATGGAAGGGTGACTACGAGAAACTCTATTTTCTCCAAAGTGTGTCACGCCTCAGCTCCTTATAATTGAACCTGACAATATACCTTTCACTGATGCTTTTGACTGCATTTCCTAGAGGAGAACATGTTAAGTGTTCTATTACAGTCAATGTGTTAGAATCAACAGTCATTCTTAACTAAGACCTATCTAATGCAATACAACACTGTTACGCATACAGTTTACTGAGTGTGTACCCATACTGCAGCTAAGGTAGGATAAAAATTAAGCTAAAAGCTTCCTCGTCTCTCCACTTCCACTAAAATCAAAGTGTTTTGAAGGCTTACCTGGAGTGGCATGGTGGCTCAGTGATTAGCACTGCTGCCTCACAGCATCAAGGATCCAAGTTCGATTCCAGCCTAAGGGTCCACAAGCCCATATGAAGTTTGCATGGGTTTCCTCCGGGTGCTCTGGTTTCTTCCCACAGTCCAAAGATGTGCAGGTTAAGTGGATTGGCCATGCTAAATTGCCCATAGTGTTCAGGGATGTGTGGGTTAGACACAGTTAATGCAGGGTTACAGGGATGGGATGGGTCTGGGTGGGATGCTCTTCAAAGGGAAGGTATGGTCTCAGTGGGCCAAATGGTCTGCTTCTACACTGTAGGGATTCTATGATGCTAACTTGGCAGTATAAGTTTGAAAATGAGGGATCTTGTTAAACCCCAGGAGTCCAAAACTCATCCTGGGCATTTTCTGAACACTTCTTGAATTTTATTGCAGAGTATTTGACAAACTAATGGGACTAAAGACAGACAAATTCTGATGACCAGCATTCAAGGATTTTAACGGATGTGGTCGCAGAGAACATGGAAGCATGAGTCAAAATATTTCAGATTTCAATGGGAGGGTTCCATCGGACTGGAGAACTAATGTATGCAAGGCTCCTGTTCAGGAAAGGAGTGAGACAGAATGCATGAAGCTGATCGGCCAGTTAGTCTAATGTCTATCATTATGATGATGCTGGAGTAAATTTTTCAGGAAGACATAGCAGGACATTTAGAAAGATTAGACACAATCAAAGAGGGTCAGTATGGATTTGTGAAAGGGAAATTCTAGAATCCTTACACTGCAGAAAGAGGCCATTCAGCCCCTTGAGTCCACACTGACCTTCGGAACAGCATTCTACCCAATCCCAATGCCCCTACCCCATGCGTGTACCCCTGCATTTCCCACAACTAATCCATTTAGACTATACATTCCTGGACACCAGAAGGCAATTTAGCATGGCTAATCCACCTAACCTGTGCATCTTTGGACTGTGGGAGGAAACTGGAGCACCTGGAGGAATCCCCTGCAGACACGAAGAATGCGCAAACCCACAGTCATTGAAGTAGACTGCAAAGGACTGCATTATTTTAGAGGGAGCTTACAGAGGCAGACTCCACCCAGTAATGCCATAAGTAGCACCTGCCAAATGGCATTATGTGTACATGAACATCACTTCTGAGCAGCACACCATCCAGCTTGGACATTGATCATCATTCAAGCATGGCTGTGTCAATATACTGGAATTCCAGAGCTCAAATATCACATGAAAGCAGCGGCTCCAGGATAAAGACAACCACAGCCCATTTAATGGCAATGAAGGATAGGCAACAAATGTAGCTTTGTAATGGGACAACAACGGTTCCATCGCAAAGTAGTAAATCACACCCAAATCATCTCCAAATCTGGATCCTGTCACTTTTCTGCAATATTATTCAGTTCTTACCTGACCTTGGTCCACCATCAAATGCTAACAATCCACCATACCCATATCCTGTCGGCAAATTTGGATTTCCCCCCTCCTTGCTGGCCCATGTGACCTCTCTACTCTTTCCCCCCTATTCTGCCAATTGAAGATCCTCAGCCAGGTCTCCAACTCCTTTCACCTCACCTTCTAGAGCTATAGTCCCACCCTATCTCAGTACAGTGTCGCCAGTTCTCTCTTCCTTACCACAGCCTTTCGTTACAACAGGCCTAGTCTATGTCTTTACCTCCCTCCACCTTTCAGACAATGTCTCCAAGATGACCAACTTTCTCATTTCTCTATGAAGCAGATTGTAAATCTTTAAGCAGGAAGAGAAAGGTAAGCTGCTATGCTTACTGTCTGCTGGTATCTAAAACCCAGTGCTTGTTTGAAAAGGAGTTCAATGCACAGCAGCTCTTTCAAGCCCATCCAATTAAAAAGTATCTTTAGCAACTGCACTGAGTGGGCAGGTTAGAATTCTTCCACCTGGTTACCAATAGTACTGCTCATCACAATGCCAAAAACAAGATTTGACACACAGGGTGAGAAATAGTGCTCAGCCGAGTGGCCTGTCCTCCATCGAGAGGCCAGGTAGTCTCCTGATGCTGGCTGACTCACCCGTCAGGGATCAGTGGCTCTCTAGCCTCAGGACATTCAAGTGAAACTCCTTGAGAAAATTACACCTGCCAGCTATTGAGCCAAGTGTTCCATCCAAAGCTCCTTTCCATGTTCTGCCATCAACTGTCATCATTGCCTCGTATCCTGCGCTCCCCTGTCAGGGGTCCAACACCACAGAGCATTGACTACAGGGCTCAGTGCCACACTTCAGACAGGGCACCTTCCCCATCACAATTGCAAAACCTGCGCCCACACCTCCTCCCTCACCTCTATCCAAGGCCCTAAAGGAGCCTTCCACATCCATCAAAGTTTTACCTGCACATCCACCAATATCATTTATTGTATCCGTTGCTCCAGAGGCGGTCTCTTCTACACTGGGGAGACTGGACGCCTCCGAGCAGAGCACTTTAGGGAACATCTCTGGGACATCCGCACCAATCAATCACACCGCTCTGTAACCCAACATTTCAACTCCCCCTCCCACTTTGCCGAAGACATGGAGGTCCTGGGCCTCCTTCACTGCCGCTCCCTCACCACCTAACGCCTGGAGGAATAACGCCTCATATTCTGCCTCGGGACACTTCAACCCCAGGGCATCAATGTGGACTTCACCAGTTTCCTCATTTTCTCCTTACCCCACCTCACACCCCAGTTCCAAACTTCCAGCTCAGCACTGTCCCCATGACTTGTCCTATCTGCTTATCTTCCTTTCCACCTATCCACTCCACCCTCCTCTCTGACCTATCACATCCATCCCCACCCCAGCCCACTCACCTATTGTACTCTATGCTACTTTCTCCCCACCCCCACCCTCTTCTCATTTATCTCTCCACTCTGCAGGCACCCTGCCTCTATTCCGAAACGTCGATTTTCCTGCTCCTCGGATGCTGCCTGACCTGCTGTGCTTTACCTGCACCACTCTAATCTAGACTCTGGTTTCCAGCATCTGCAGTCCTAGGGAAAAAAAAAGTGTCTACGCAGACAAGCCCCTTCAGAATCCTGTGTGCCTCGACGAGATTCTCTCTCAGGTGCCTAAATTCCAGAAAGCATAAACCCAATTACTCTACCCCTCATCATATGGTAACCTTTGGTCCCAAGACCAATGCAGTTAACCTTCACCATATTATCCCTAATACAAGTATATCCTTCCTTAAATACCGAGACCGAAACTACATAGTATTCTAGATGTGGTCTCACCAAAACTCTGTGTGAAATGTAACAATAATTCTTTACTCTTGTACCCCAATCCTCTTGCTAACAGACTATTGACTTTCTGAATTAGTTGCATGCTAATTTTGTGTATTCCCTATCAATGTTCCAGTTATTAATATTAACATAAATTTCACGCCGTTAGAAAGATATTCTGCTTTTGGATTTTTATGACACAAGGGCATCCACCAATTTGTTGCTGACTCATTTAAACAGTTAATATTTTTTTGTACTTTCTTTGTGTCTTCCTCACAGCTTGCCTTTCAACCCTTTGTCTCGTCCATTTAGACTGTAAGTATCTGCATCTAAATTGTAGGTTGTTTCGCAAAATCCTTACATCAACCTGCTGACCTTGCACAATCTGCCAACTTGTAAATGTCCTGGCTCTCCTCATTCTCTGCTTTGTCCTCTCACAAACCCTCAATCCATGCTACTATATCACCCTGAACTCCACAAACCCTTGCTATGTGTATTAACCTATAGTGTGGCACCTAACTGAATGCTGTTTGGAAATCCAAGTACACTACGTCTGCTGGTTCTTCTTTAGTTAGCCTATTAGTTACATTCTCAAAGAAAACACCAAAAAATTGGTCAAATGCATTCTCCCTCTTACAAAACCATGTTGACTTGTTCAAATTTGATACTGTCTTTCTGAGTACATGGTTAACGAGGAGAGAGTGAGGACTGCAGATGCTGAAGTGTCAGTGTCGATAAAGTGTGGCATTGGCACCGGGTCAGGCAGCATCCGAGGAGCAAGAGAGTCGAAGTTTCAGGACCTGAAGAAGGGTCTTGCCCAAAATGGCGACTCTCCTGCTCCTCGGATGCTGCCTGACCTGCTGTGCCTTTTCCAACACCACACTTTATTGACTTGAGGTAGATAGTTAAGCCTTCCTCATGGATGGATTTCAGTGCTTTCCAGTGAATCCAATGAAACACAACCTGTGGCTTCAAATTGAAAATCACATTGTTGTCACCTTCAGTGCACAGCTGGTGGAAAAGCAATGGTTGGCCGTAACTTTGTCAATTCTGGGATTTCTCAGCTCAGTACAAAACTACTGGCAAAGCTGTTCCTGAACACTAGTTGTGAGCAATTCAAACATTTGGCTGGATTCAAATCTAGCCAAAGGACAACAGCTGCTGATATCTGAGCACTCTCCACCCAGTGCCTTACTGCCACACACCCTCCGCCAGCTCACACCCCTCTATGAACGTTGATGCAGCCCCTAATGTGTGCCATAGCCCCTCAATCATCCAAAGCCAGATCCCTCTGCCAATCCACTGCCATAATCCTAAACCTGTGATGCACATCCACCAGCCATCCAGTGCCGTACTCCCTACTCTGGTGTCAATTGATGTAAATGACTTGGAATTCATAGATTTATCATAAAATCATACAATCCCTACATTGGGGCGCAGACTATTCAGTCTATTGAGTCTATACTGACCCTCCAAAGAGTATCCCACCCTATCCCTGTAACCCCGCATTCCCCAATGCTAATCCACTAGTCTGTGCATCCCTGGACACTATGGACAATTCAGTATGGTCAGTCCACCTAACCAATCCACATCTTTGGACTGTGGAAGGAAACCAGAGCAATTGAATACAGGTTCAACATGTAAACAGACAATAGCTGTACTAACAGCGTTGCCAACAGGCAGGTGCAGATAGCCTGGATTCAGACTGATACTTGACTTTTGTCTGAGCGTTTGACTTCTCCAGTTGAGAAACATGAACAGAAATGTTTCACCATAATTGGAAATTCTAAATATTTTGACTGAGGGGACTGCTCAGCTGGGGATAGATATGCTCTCTGAATTAGATCAGGAACATTTATAAGAAGTGTCCAGGGATCCATGTAGGTGCTGAACACTTTGAAAAGCAAGGTTCAGCATTATCGGAGAGAGACAGAACACCATTCCCTCCTGCCTGACTCACTGCAATCTACCTTGCTCCTAAGCATCATTTAGTTTCTCCATTGTTACAAGCTGTTGGGCAAACACACCCACTTGTGCTGTGGTGCTTGTGAAAATAGTTAGGTTGCAGGTCTAAATTAGACTAATGAACCATCCAAATTCAGAGCAAATACCCAGTCAGGCAAATGTATTCACCTGCTGAGAGCTCCATATAAATCTGGCCTTTCCTCTTCAAGTTGCTGCCTGTCACTTTTGTGTGTTTAATTTCACAGTTCACTCTGACATGTTTCTCTCCTGTCGCTCTGGAATATCCTTCCGAAATACATTAATTTCAAACCCATCCAACTATTAACTTCATCGAAACAGGTTGATAACACTCTCACAAAGGAAAGGTTTTTGCAATATCGGAGCGTGGACATGGCCAAGTACAAGAGGGCTATGGCTATCAATAGTCATTTCTTTCAAAAAAAGTGCATGTCAAAATCTGACCTGATTACAAGGGTGCACGATGAAACAAGTGAGGGGTGGAGGGGAAAAAGGGCACCTCACCATGTTATGCAAATGTTTCAAAGTATTCCAGAAAATGAATTACCTCTCGAGTGCCGTGACCCTCAAAATGCTAATCCAAGCAGAATTACCTAAAAAGCACAGGAAAGCACGAGCAACGAGCACGGTTTGTCAGGGAACTGTCATTCAAAGATCGAAACAGTTCTTTGTGATTCCATCCTATGCCAGCAGTAATTGAGGCTTTTAAATAAAGCACATTGCACTCAGCACCAGAGAGTTCAGCAACATAATTGGGATATGTCAAACTGTGCACTTGAATTTCAGAGAGTTGGCCCGGGTTATTCTGCAACAGTGCGCACATCCTCAATCTGAACAAAGTGGGAAGTAAGACATTTGATGACTTTTCATCAAAGCTGTTCTCACTCTCGTGTACTGTTTGAATGCAATCAGTTTGCTTTGTATACAAAATCTCCAGGGGTTCCATCAGCAACTTACTACATTGTCATCTGGCGATTTTACAAGACAATTACACAACAAGAAAGGTCATTCCATTCTTTCTCAATTGATCCATCCAGAAATACTGTGCCAATCAAGCCCTGGTGACCACAATACTGTATCATCTGTTCTTTAAAAATTAAGTTTTTTGCATGTTTATTTCATATAAGCTGAACAGCATTTGAACTTTCCTGATACCTAAGCTAAATTTGCATCTTTAATTGTTTGAACTTATGCCTCCATTCCCTCTCGTAAATTAATTGCAATGAATTTTTCAGATTTCTTCCCACACTGTTTACCATTTGTATATCTCCACAGGGTTGCGGCTTATTCACTTCCTTTCAAGGCTGGAAAAGGCAAGCAAGTTTTGTTTTTAAAACACATAGTCCAGGTATCTACACTGTCATTCCTCCCTCCCTTTACTCCAGAGACCAGAACTGGGCACTGTATGCAAAGGGCAATGTAAGTGAGAAACTAAAACAGTAAGTGCTGGAGAAACTCAGCAGCTCTGACAGCATCTGTCGAGAGAAAAATGGATTTAATATTTTCGAGTCCAGTGATCTTTTGTCAGAACCAACCCAGAGGAAGTGTATTGGCTGAACGTGTTGAGCTTACTGAGTCCGAGATCTATTTCAACTTTGCCTTTAACATTTCCAACAACATTCAGCAAGTTGACAAGAGCCTTTTTTTCCAGAGAAGGATATAACTGAAAGACTCTGAAATCTTCGCCTCAAAGCTATATCCAATGGAGAGCAGAGACCTGTGCTATCGCAACAGAGAAAGGAATCCCAATGGAGTGGAGATTTGCAGGCAACTTCAAGGCAAACCTGAAAGAATAATTTTAGTCAACACTCCTTCCTTCCCAGAAACAGTGATCGGAACAACAGCCTCAGGTTCTATTTTCCAAGTTGAGATTATTGCTTAGGGCTGTTGGTTATTTCCTTTCCTCCAATTGAATAAAGTCCTGAGTATGTCTATTATTTCCAATTCTAACCTTGTTTGGAAATCAAGTTAACCCCCTAAGCGTAGCAACTAATAATAACGATGATGGTAACCCTACACTTCAGTCACTTCCTCACACAATAGAGACAATACAAAGCTGCAAGACGTCGTAAGCCAGAAACTGACTGATTACGAAAAAAAAATGCTGTTGGAATGATTGATACCCTCATCAAAGGGAAGAGAAAATATGTTATAGAAGGAATAAGTTATAGATAGCTGGTGGTATGATCAGACTCCAAATATTATGCCTCCAGACGGACAGCCCAAATTGGTCCTAACCCAGGCTGAGTTTTATAAATTCACCAACCCAATAAGGTTAACTGAAACAAGGATCCCTCATTGTGGGGGCTATTATCTCTGAACAAATGAATTTAATTTAATGAGGCTAGCTTGACAAGGTTTTCTTTCGTTAAAAAAATCAGTTTATTTATTTCTAGAGGCAAGAAGAAATATTCAGCAGATATACAGTACATGCAGATTGGAAGTAAGCAGTATCCTTTTTTTAGACTCAAGATGTGTGGTCATTCTTGAAGGAAAAGAGTGGACAGTAGAATATATGGTCATTACAATGGATGCTGCTGGTAACTTTAATGTTGGTGGTTGATTTTGAGGCTTTGCAGGTTGACTGAAATTATTTTATCCAGATTCCTTTTGACAGTGGCTGACAGGTAGCTTTCAGAGTGAGAAAGGGTCTTTTTCACCTTCTTTAGCTACAATGCAAGAATGTTTGATGACCACCCGAAATTGTAACCTTCAACAGGCACTAATCCACACACCAGTATATCCAGCCACTAAACGTACACAGACCTGGGGTGAAGCCCTCTTTAACTCCTGCCCCGACATATTCTCAAAAACAGAGAAAAACACAAAAATGTTTCTCGCCCAGATTGCTGCTTTAATCACATTCACATTCTGAGATAGTCACAGGGGATTACGTTAGTTTATGGGGCATTTCTCCCTTTTGAAGCTTCTTTGACATTATACATGTAATATTTCCAAATTCCTTTCCAGACCACCACGGAACATAAACAAGTTACCTTGGCTGTAATTGATCTCTTTAAAAACACACACTCTCAATCTCAGAATTCTTCTTGTCCGGAAATTCCCACTTAAATAACTACCTCACACAACAACAACAACAATAACAACAACTTTAACAATAACAACAACTCCTCCTAAAGGGCCCAAACCTCAGAAACCCCAAATTACAGATCTAACCCGAGGCTCCAAGTGCAACTCCATACAACACGCTTTCAACTTTGATAAAACATCTGACTTGTGATTTGTAAGGGACTAATGATGGGATGCACAAGTTAAGAAACATTAAGTCGCATTAAGAAACATAACACCACTTCAGATATCACATGCAGAAATTTACACTTCAAATCATCAGGAGTGTTAAAAGAGATGACAAGTAATCAACTAAATAAATCACAAACTAATGATCACTGACAACTGGCCTGTTTCCGGGTATTGTATTTGTATTTTGACTCCTAAACAAGCAGGAGATAAGGAACTGGACAAGTGCTTTGAAAGTTTGAAACACATATCAATAAGGTTGTGTAAGTTAAACAAACTGAAGGCCTTTGAGATTGGTTAATAGAACAAATTTTCCCACATCCAACACTGTAATAAAGTCCACTGTGTGAGGCCTTAATTGAACTGCTATAGAATGGGATCTGTGTTATGACCCTATGTTATGTTCTGTGTTATAAACCCTTACCAGTTCACTGCATAACCAGTTTAGCTAAGCTCACCAACCACTCCCATCCCAAAACCCTAACCCTGCCCTTTCTTAAATTCACTTTTGAAAGCCATTTTATTGAGATGCTCCACTGGACTCTCAATCCAGGTCATAATCACTTACTTCAGTAAATGTCTTTTGTACATGCTGCATTTCATTCTTCCACTCAGCCCCACAAGTCCACACTGACCCTACGAAGAGTATCCCACCCTGACCCATTCCCTACCCTGTTACGGCACAGTGGCTCAGTGGTTAGCATTATTGCCTCACAGCACCAGGGTCCCAGGTTCAATTCCAGCCTTGGGTGACTGTCTGTGTGGACTTTGCAAGTTCTCTGCGTGGGTTTCCTCCGGGTGCTCTGGTTTCCTCCCAAGCTCCAAAAATGTGCAGGTCAGGTGAATTGGCCATGCTAAATTACCCATAGTGTAAGGCGAAGGGGTAAACGTAGGGAAATGGGTGTGGGTGGGTTACTCTTTGGATGGTCGGTGTGGACTTGTTGGGCTGAAGGGCCTGTTTCCACACTGTAGGGAATCTAATCTAATGCACCCAACCTACACATCCCTGAACACCAAGGGCAATGTAGCACAGCCAATTCACCTAACCTGCACATATTTGGACTGTGGAAGGAAACCAGAGCACCCAGACAAAATCCAGGGAGAATGTGCAAGCTCCACGCAGTCACCTGAGGCTGGAATCGAACCCAGGCCCCTGGCGCTGTGAGGCAGTGGTGCTAACCACTGAGCCACTAGACCACTCACAATGTTTTGCATCATCTCAATTTTTTAAAAAATTGTGTCCTCTATATCCAACACAATTGTAATTTTATAGAATCAAGGTAACAGCATGAAAACAGGCCTTTTGGCCCAACCAGTCCATGCTGCCCAGTTTTAAATTAGACCCATTTGCCCGTGTTTGGTCCATACCTTTCCATACCTATCCCATCCATGTGCCTGTCCAAATGTTTTTCAATGACAAAATTGTACTTGCCTCCACCACTACATCTGGCAGCCCGTTTCAGATACTCAACGCCTTTGGTGTCAAATAATTGCCCTGCTGGACTCTTCTGAATCTCTCCCCTCTCACCTTAAACCTATGCCCTCTAGTTCCCCTACCATGGGGAAAAGCTGTTGGTTATCTACCTTATCTCATGATGTTATAAATCTGTGTAAAGGTCACCCCTCAGTCTCCTACTCTCCAGTGAAAGTCGTCCCAGGCTCTCCAGCCTTTCTTTATAACTTCCGGTCCAGGCAGCGTCCTAGCAAATACTTTCTGTACAATTTCTAGCTCAATCATATTTTTTTCGATAGTAGGGCAACCACAACTGCACTCCAAATGTGGGCTCACCAACGTCTCGTACAGCTGCAAGGCGCTCCAACTGCTATACTCAAAACTCTGACCAATGAAAGCAAGCGTGCCGAAAGCCCTCTTCACCATCCTGTCAATGTCCACTTTCAAGGAGCAATGACCTATTTCCACCTCGATCTCATTAGCCTATAACACTCCCTAGGGCCCGACCATTGACTGTGTAAATTGTGCTCTGGTTTGACCCACCAAAATACAACACCTTTATTTATCTGAATTAAACTCCACCTGCCATTTGTCAGCCCATTGGCTTCCCAGATAACCTTCTGTACTGTCCACTGTACTACCAATTTTGGTGTCTCCACAAGGGTTATTCAGTTTCCTAACTGGAAGGTGTACATATAAAGAGAAGCAGTGAGTCTTGTGTTGATCCACGGGGACCTCCATTTTTTAACCTTCCTCCAGTCCAACAGATAACCAGTCACCATTACGTTCTGTTTCATATTACTCAGTGAAATTTGCTTCCACACTGCCATCGTCGATTTTATTTGCAGTTGACTAAATGACAATTATCAAGGCCTTTTTTCTAAATCCATGTCCAGTGCAAGTCCATTGCAATACAGTTGTCAAGGTCTGCAAAATGGGACCACACTACAGCTGGACTGCAGATAGGTAATCCCATTCAGGAGTCAAAGTAGTCAGTGAAGTGAGGTTTTTCTATGAAGAAAATAATTATTCATTACAACACTTGAAATATAACATTCAAATTATTTAAAATGCACCTACTGCTTAAAATGGTCTTTAAAAAGCATTCAGTATTTGCAAAAGCTCATTTACAAAAAAAAACATTATCTTGCAATACATTCCAGTTTTAATTCTGCTGAAACAAGAGATGGAGAGTTGGAGTGATCTGATTGTGTTCTGCCTCCAGCCAAGCCAGACAGGTGCTCATAAACAGTCACAGCTTCTACTGCTGTTTGGCACTGTACCCCAGTGTCTCGTTCAGGCTCTAGCTCACCATCTCACTGCTCGGTTTTTGGTGTGGTAGTTCATTACCATGAGGGTCACGACAGTGGGCAGTGCCCCTCCATTTCATCCCAGATTTCCAGTCAGGAAGGCGAATTGCCCATCTAATTGGTCCTGAGATCTGGTTTGGACACTGCCTGGAGGGTCGGTGTGGATTCGATGGGCTGAATGGCCTGCTTTCCCACTCTAAAGGTTTAGTAATTCTTAAACTTCACAATGGAACATTGATCCAGATACCAGCGATTTTATTAGTTGCATTCTTTGGGAGGTAGTGGACCTTGATATTTCCACTACTTTTCCTCAGGACCTTGACAGAGCTTTGGGAATGCTGGGCTGGACAGTTGTCTCACAGTAGGGCTAGTGGGACAACATTCACTTGTACCTTCAAAGTACAAACACCTCCGAACATTAGGTTAAAAAACACACTTGTCAACCCAGCCCTTAAACAGTTCCCCTGTCACCAATACCCAGTTTTTGCTCATGCACAACACTGCTGGGGTGTTCATGTTTATATGATGATTTCCAGAATCTCCCAGATGAGAGGAGTTAACCTGTGGTTTTGTTGCCTTGTTGCAGGTTAACAAGAATGTTGCTCGATCCTTAGACCCTTGCCAGTTAACATGGTATCACACAGCATCATATGGAACAGTCCTGTCTCTTTTGCATTAAATACTTGCTCTGATGTAAAGTCCTAAACAGCCAGATTGACTTGAAATTCCAGCGAGTGGGGTCAGTTGCAGTTCCACCTGCTGACCTGAGCTCTCCAGAGGTCTTGAACTGTCAGATCCTGAGCCAGTCATTTCCAGCCAGGAGCTCAGTGTGCCCATTGGGTTAACTGGTGTACAACCCCACCTAGACCTGAAATGGGTGCAGCCTCTGTCAAGATTAGAGTGGTGCTGGAAATGCACAGCAGGTCAGGCAGCATCCGAGGAGCAGGAAAATCAACATTTCGTGCAAAGGCCCTTCATCAAAAGCCGTTCCTGATGAAGGGCTTTTGCCCGAAACATCAATTTTCCTGCTCCTCAGATGCTGCCTGACCTGCTGTGCTTTTCCAGCACCACTCTAATCTTGACTCTGATCTCCAGCATCTGCAGTCCTCACTTTCACCATGGGTGCAGCCTCTTGCCCACTCCTCTACAATTCAGGCAGGGTCACGAGCTCGACCAGCTTTCCTCTCAACTACAGCATCAATGCAAGTGAGCACCAATCACCTGCCTGCGTCATCATTGCAGTGACAACGCCAATTCACCAGCGTTACAGCTGATTTTAATTTACAATTGGCCGTGCCTTACCCATCAGTCCAGTTTCAAGTGGTTCTTTTAACAGCTCCTTCTCCCTTATTTGAATACTGCAGAATGATTCCCCTAATTCAGACTTGTGTGTGCAAACATCTGAGGTTAATTTTCATTAATTTATTTCTAATTACCACAATCACTGCAAAGGTGAGGTGATAACTGCTAGGTGAGTTTATGGCACCTGATTCATCTTGTGATTCAGAGGCAGATAACAAGTTCCAGTTGAATGTTTTTGTCTTCCCATTTCCTCAGAATTTTGGGAATCACAGGACCCTGTGATAAGTGAATATGGAATATCATCATACCGGACTTGCATGCTATGCTGTGAGAATTACTGTATTGCCAAGCCCAGTCACTTCACTTTAATACTGCAATGGATTACAACAGATTCAATGCCATTCACTGGGGACTGTTAAAAATAAAACGTTGTTCCTGGCCTTTATGGAAACAGAACAGTTATGGTAATGTAGGAAACACAGAAACGACAAGCAATGCAATGACCCCATCTAAAAACTCCATTAAATTTGGCTTTAAAGAATGCATACTGCTTTTCCTTAACTCCTCCACATTTGTTCAGAAGAATTAATTATGTCCTGGATTATCAATTTGAAAAGCGTTTATACCACTGAAAATAAACTGACGGTTCTGACGCTGCTGGATTTATCTTGAACCCTTCTTACAATTCCCTAGTTTTCTGGATTCAGCCCTACATGAAAGGAGCATTGAAAGATTGTGACCAGTAACTTCAGACTTGTCACCCTCAATTCAGCCCATCTGGTCCTGGCAACTTAACAGCTTTAAATAAAACTCGGTTTTTGAATACCTCTTAATTAAGTTTTAGTCTATCGTGTCTCTGACCTACCATTACAACTTGGGCAGCATCACTTCTGTTGGTGAAGAAAGTTGCAGAGTATTGATTTTTCATTGAACCTTGTAAATGCTATGATAATTGTGCAGAAACTGATCCAAATCAGTACCATATCATAGAGGCTGTAGCTGACTATTTGAATGGAAGTAAATCAGAATTTATTAACTGAAAATTTAATTGGAAGATTGCTGTGAAAGAAGGTATGTTTTATATCAAATATTACTTGCTTGTTCTGTTTGCAACATTTTTTCTGAAGTGCCCACCACCTTTATTTAGAATCCTTGGTGAAGGAGTAGCATCATCTTAGAAATACACTCCTTTCAGTACAAAAGAATCACCATCACTTGAGAATTATTGTCAAGCCTGGTCCAGTTACTTAACTTTAATAAAGTAATGGATTGTAACAGATTCATGATTAAATTCACTAGATTCAATGCCACTCACTGGAGACTGTTAAAAATAAAAGTTGTTTTTGACCTTTGAATTGAATTGAATTGAATTTATTGTCACGTGTACCGAGGCACAGTGAAAAGCTTTGTCTAGCGAGCAATACAGGCAGATCACGCAGTTAAGTAGCATAGATAAGATTAGATTAGATTACTTACAGTGTGGAAACCGGCCCTTCGGCCCAACAAGTCCACACTGACCCTCCGAAGAGCAACCCACCCATACCCATTCCCCTACATTTACCCCTTCACCTAACACTACGGGCAATTTAGCATGACCAATTCACCTAACCTGCACATTTTTGGACTGTGGGAGGAAACCGGAGCACCCGGAGGAAACCCACGCAGACACGGGGAGAATGTGCAAACTCCACACAGACAGTTGCCCGAGGTGGGAATTGAACCCAGGGCTCTGATGCTGTGAGGCAGCAGTGCTGACCACTGAGCTGCTCATAAGTAAATAATAGGTAAACAGCAGCAAAAACAAAAACATGTTAAAAGTTTGTGAGTCCATTAGTATTCTAACAACAGTGTGGTAGAAACTGTTTCGAAGCCGGCTGGTGCGTGTGCTCAGGCTTCTGTACCTTCTCCCCGATGGTAGAGGTTATAGAAAAGCAATGCCAGGGTGGGATGGATCTTTGAGAATGCTGGGGGCCTTTCCTTGACAGCGGGCCTAGTAGATGAATTCTATAGATGGGAGGTTGGCCTTTGTGATTGTCCGGGCCAAGGTCACCACTCTCTGTAACTGTCTCCTATCTTGAATGGTACAGTTGCCATACCAGGTAGTGATACATCCAGACAAAATGCTCTCAATGGCATATCAATGGCTCTATTCCTGATGAAGGGCTTTTGCCCAAAATGTCGATTTTCCTGCTCCTCGGATGCTGCCTGAACTGCTGTGCTTTTCCAGCACTACTCTAATCTAGAATCTGGTTTCCAGCATCTGAAGTCCTTGTTTTTAGCAGCAATAAAAGGTGGCAAGGGTATTTGCTGACATGCCAAAATTCCTCAGCTGCCTGAGGAAAAGAGACGCTGTTGGGCCTTTGTAACCAGTCTGTCAACATGAAGAGTCCAAGAAAGCTTGTTGTGGATATAGAACAGTTATGGAAATGTAGGAAACACAGAAACAAGCGTAGGACATTTAGCCCTTTGATCCTGCTCCACCATCACAACTGGTCCTCTACTTCGATGCCATTATCCTATTCTCTCCCCATACCACTTGAAAATTTAAAATTGTATCAGTCACACTCTTGAATATACCCCATGACCCGTCTTCCACAGCATTCTGTGGTATCACTATTCTGAGTGCAGAAATGTTTTCTCATCTAAGTGATCGACCACATGCCCTGAGACTGTGACTCCAAACTCCCAAACAGGAAATACATCCTTTCTGTATCTAGTTTGTCTAGCCCTGCTGGAATTTTAGATCTCCTCTCATTCATATCTACAATATAGTGAATATAAGCCTAATTTTTCCTCATATGACAATCATGCCATTCTTTGTATCATTCTAGTGAACCTCCATTGAACTCCCTCTACGATAAGTATATTCTCTCTCGCGGAGGGAGACCAAAACAAGTCCTGATGTAGTCTCAACAAGACCTCATGAAACTACAGGTAGACATCTTTATTTCAAACTCAAAACCACTTGCACTAATTGATTACTGTTCCTGCTTTTTTACTCCTGGACTAGTGTACTAGGACAGCCAAATCCTTTTGTACAACCAGGTTTCCTAAAGTCTCACCATTTAACAATTCCTCTTCCTTTCTGGTTCTCACACCAAAGTGTATAATCACATCTAGCCACATTATCCTGAACCTGCCAAGTCTTGGCCCATGCACTCAACTTGACTAGGTCACCCAGAATTCTCCATGCATCCTCCTGACAATTCAAAACTAGCTTCATATGCTGAGTGCACTAAGAAATATTGCATTTGATTCCCCTATCCAGATCAATTACACAGATCAGGAATAGCTAGGCCCAAGTACTGAGACCCGTAGTACACCACCAGTCTCTGCCTGCCACGTGGGAATAGAAACCTGGATGTAGGCTTGCTCACTGAGCTGGAAGGTTCATTTTCAAACCTTTCATCACCATATTAGGTAAATCTTCAGTGAGCCTCCAAATGAAGCACTGGTGGTGTAGCCCGCTTTCCATTTATATGTTGAATTTCCTAGGGTAGGCGATGTCATTTCTTGTGGTGACATAATTTCCTGTGGTGATGTCATTTCCTGTTCTTTTTCTCAGGGGGTGGTAAATGGGATCCACATCCATGTTTTTGTTGATATTGGATCCCACTTACCACCTCCTGAGAAAAAGAACAGGAAATGACATCACCACAGGAAATGACATCACTGACCCTAGGAAACTCAAACATATAAATAGAAAATGGGCTATACCACCAGTGCTTTATTCGGAGGCTTGCTAGATATGTTACCTAGTATGGTGACAAAATGCGTGAAAATGAACCTTCCAGCTCAACAAGCAAACCTACATCCAGAACCTCAACCTGAGATACAAATCTTCTCAAAGCTCGCTAATATAAAACCTATTTATTCCCACCTGGAGCAAATGGCTGTGATCATATGTGTTCTGAGAAACGTTCTGCCTGCTTTTAACAATTTCATGGACAAAGTAGTTACCTCCTGGGTTTCACAAAGGCACCCCTCACGACAGGATTATTGAGCTTCACGAGGCAACTATTACAAACCAAGACACAATTCAATTCACTTTAGGAATGACTTCCTGCCACTATACGTATAACACTCAGGACACAAGGGAGTGAGAGCTTGGTGATGTTCCTAATCTATACAGCAGGAGAAGATCATGTCAGAAATATAAGAGAGAAAAGAGTTAGAAATATAAAATATACATATCTGTGATCTTCTGGAAGGTGTACATGGGAACTCTGATCTCTTAAAACATGCCAGCTCCACCTGTACATTTACATAGCACCGTTGTTGCTGGTGTGTCAATTACATCAGCGAGTGCACTATCACTCTAAATGTACAATGCAAAACAACACAGTCTGATGAAACAAAGTGATCTGGCACATGAGAATTTGCAATCCAGAAGACTCATAAAATAAAAATGTAACTGCTCTGCACCAGATCCAGTCGAGCAAGGAGCAATATTTGAAGAATAATCCTTTCCAACGAGGAAGCTGTGACATTTATATTCCAGCTATTACATGTTGACATTTTGGAAAGATTGCTTTGGTTTCCCCTCATGTGTCACGATTTAAAAATCACTTGGGAGGCATTTAAAGCGTGACACTTTGGAAGGAAATGCTTAGTGTTCCATGAATAGTATTTAAATGAGAGGATCAGGCAATGAACCAAGATGGACAATTTAACCCACCCTAGCTCATATCATTGAAAACAAAATCCTTCTCCCTCCATCCAATTGCTGCCGAAGTGATTTCAGGCATTTCAATCCACTATTCCTTCCACAAATCCTTTCCATAAAAAAATATTATTTCTAAAACGTCCTATCATCAGACACACATTTGTCTTTTCACATTTTAAATTTGAGCTGTCTTGCCCCATGGTCATAGTGTAACACGAGGTCAACTTTTAAATTAACGTTTCCGATAAAACTGTTCTTGAAAGACGCACCGTCCAATTTCCCATTGTCTCTGACATGAGCACTGGCCTGAATAGATTTGATATCTGGGTAAAAACAATGACTGCAGATGCTGGAAACCAGAGTCTAGATTAGAGTGGTGCTGGAAAAGCACAGCAGGTCAGGCAGCGTCCGAGGAGCAGGAAAATCGACGTTTCGGGCAAAAGTCCTACATCAGGAATACAGGCAGGGAGCCTGAAGGGTGGAGAGATAAGTGAGAGGAGGATGGGGGTGGGGAGAAAGTAGCATAGAGTACAATGGGTGAGTGGGGGAGGGGATGAAGGTGATAGGTCAGTGGGGGGTGTGGAGGGTGGAGTGGATAGGCGGAAAAGAAGGTAGGCAGATAGGACCTCACTAACTGCATTTAACCAGCAGATCAGGAACTCTTCACACGGTCTTGAAAAGTAATCTAATTTTATCCAGTCCCTTGTAATTTAAGCAGCCAATTCAATACTCACTGAGATTAGGACCTCCCTACAAACATAGGATCTAACATTCCTGTGAACTGTCTTTTTGCTTTTCTACCTTCAACTATACATATCTCCACAAGGCATGTGAGAGAATTCAAGGTTCAGAGGATAATCCTGGTTGAGGAAGAACTGAAGCTGATGGCACCAAACCGCAGCAACATCATTAGCAAGACCCAACCAAACACCACAGAGCTGTCAAAAAAAAAATGATTGACCCTCAGACAGAATGACTTGTTGGAAAGTTAAAAGGGATGGATTTGTGATGGAAGTGGAATAGGCTGAAAAGCTCATGACAACCCATTGACAAATTAACAGTGATGGAGTTATGATTTTACTATGGGTTTTGGCTTCCGACAGATCTTCCCTTCATTTCAGCCACATGCTCCCTGCACTGTTGGCACACCAAGCCCTTTCACAGGCAGACTGACAAAAACTGTACAGCTTCCCCCCACAGTGTTTAGGCTTCCAATTGTCCAATCCCGTGTGACAGATCAGGAGATGGTTTGGTTCTGACTGCACTGCGTTGTGCTCTCATTGTATTGCAATTTTCCTTTTCATCAGAGAATAAAAGTAGAGACAGAATGAGGCCAGGTATGCCGGGGTCTCTGACCCACTCTGCTGCACCTCATTTCCAGCACCAACGTTTGAAATGCACCAGGGGAGGTACACCTCCAGCCTCACTTTCCAGAGGATGTGCACAGTGTCCTCAGTGTAGGGGGAATAGAGGAAAGCCACTCCAACACACCAGACCCGCACTGACCATGAGATCGTAGCAAAGGACTATAGCAGAAACAAACACTGAATGACAATGTAAGGTCTGTATTGTAACTCTATCAATCTCACTTTGCTCAATATTCCTTCATAACCTGCACGTTGCTTTGAGATGATGGAAATTTATACAGAAACTGTGCGCAGGACCTGGAAGAGACGTCTTATTCCTTTTGAGACCCTTAGCTGTCCACTCAACACATTCTTACAACATCATCACAGTGGGTGGTATTTAAGGCATTCTTCAGTATTAACCCTTTCAGACCCTTGCACAAAACAGTGAAGCAGCTTTGGATTTGAATGTTCTTCCAAAGCTCTCCCCTCATCCTTAACTAACAGGACAGCCAGTACAATAGGTGAGTGGGGGAGGGGAAGAAGGTGATCCCTCCTCAGTGTGCTCAGGATTTTCGTGTACTGTAACTCTACAGGACAAATCTTGACCTGCATATTTTTTGGCATATGGGACTTGTCATTCCACTCAGTAATGGGGTCAAAGTGCACGATCTCGTTATTTTTCTTTCCTTCACTGCAGCTGCTCTGCCTCATCAAAGACGGGGTGAGACTCAACATGATACAACTTCACAGAATTATAGAATCGATGCAGTACAGAAAACAGACATTCGGCCCATCATTCCTCCGCTACTCTCCAAATGAGCATCACACTAGATAACTCCTGATGGACAGGTTGTTGGCACTCTGTACAGGTGGTAGATAGTCCTACCCAGGCAATAAAGGTCACTGCAGCCCTACTTCAAGGAGAGCTTCCAGAGTGTCTGAAGTTTTGTTGATCCTCCCCTGGAAAGCTGGAGAATCGAGAACGCAGGACCTGGTGGGAGAGTTATCTTTTGGCCATCCAGCCACAACCTCAAGACCAACAACGGTGATTTGGCAGCAGTTATAGTGTTATAGAGCTGTACAGCCTAAGTCCAACTCACCCACGCCAACCAGATATCCTAAATTAATCTGGTCCCATTTGGCCCATATTTCTCTAAACCCTTCCTATTCATATACCCATCCAGATGCCTTTTAAATGCTATAATTGTACCAGCCTCCACCATTTCCTCTGGCAGCTCATTCCATACGTGTACCATCCTCTGCATGAAAAAGTGCTCCTTAGGTCCCTTTCAAATCTTTCCCCCCTCACCTTAAGCCTAATTTTGGACTCCCCTACCCTGGAAAAATGACCATGTCTATTCACCCTATCCACACCTCTTGTCATTTTATAAACCTCTATCAGGGTCACCCCTCAGCCTCTGATGCTCCAGGGAAAACAGCCCCAGCCTATTCAGCCTCTCCCTGTTGCTCAAAGTATAAGTCAAACATGGAAATCTTATCCCTCAGAATCCCCTCCAACAATTCTTCTGAACAGTTTATCTGAAATGTATGTAGAGTTGCTTTCAAAGAGGATAGCATATGTGTCATATTCAGCTGGTAATAACACATATTTAGAAATGGCCTCTCACTTTCTTCAAGGTTGCAGGCATGCAAGAGGCCACATAAAGTTCACTTTTGGGACTATAAACAGAAATGGAAGTTGGAGTGTTAGAACTGGAAGAGAAGGCAGGATTGCAACTTGAAAATCATGAGGTGCATTCCATTTTTGAACACTATTGCTTTTGAAGCAGTCAGAGGGAGGATTCCAGACTGAGCAGCAAATCTTTTGAGTTAGCGATTCTGCCTGAGAACACTTCCCTGATTGGTCGAGCTAGAGAGTGCTTGAAAGCTGGAAGAGTCATGAGCAGCACAGGAGAAGAAACATCTACAGCCTACAGACAGAAAGCATATCCCCCTCTCTCTCTCTCTCTCTCTCTCTCTCTCTCACACCATGTGGAACAAAATGACAGAAAAACGTAGAAAATTTAATAGAAAGAATTTATACAAGAAAGGACCCATGTTTACTCCATCAACCATCAAATCTGAGAACAACAGTAACTACACAGACAGCAGCACATCATTGAAATCACTGCACAGAGGCTGGGTCCCATCACCAAGTCACCCTTCATTTACTAGTGCACAGGACACTGGCTGTAGCCAGCCAGCTTGGAGTCAGTCCTCAACTGAGGAGATTCTAATTTCCTGGTTATGTTGGTCAGCTAAGGCTTTCCTGATTGATGTCGTTACCCTGAGCTCATCAAGGACTGTGTAGTCAACAAGATTCAGCTGGTTACAATCACTAGTAATCATTGCAAACATCTGTAGGGCTATGGGGAAGTAACTGTCACCTTAAGGTCTGGTCTTTGGAATTCTGCTTACATTGACTGTATATTTTTCCGCAGTGTTTGTGTTAAACCATTTGTCTCTCTTAATCATGATTGACTGTCTTTATATTTGAGGAGTGGAGTGCAGTTGTAGATTAAAAATCCTTTCTTTTCATTGATCTTGTTAGGTGTGCTGTAACAACGAGTTTTTTTTTCCCTGTTGCTTTCAAAATAGGTGTGAAATGCTTCGGTCCGAAGCAGCAAGCAGTCAGGCAAATTGTTTACTTTCATTGAGACCTCATACATTCTTTGGCACCTTGTGGAACAGTGGGGATCTCTTATTTGCGACTCTCCCACAGACTTCGATCTGTCACAGTTGTAAACATATACTGCTGTAGATTCATCCCACTCTTTTAGAATGGCGATGGACGGATGAAGATCTTTCGGGTAGTCATGAGCTACACTTGGAATTCCTCTCATCGGTTTGGCTATTATCAGGATGAGAGATGGATCTTCTTCTCCAGGCATCAATGGTAATGAGTTTTCTTTTGGGAATACAATGTGGACTTCATCAATAAAACTTCTCCCTGTGAGTCAAAGGCCAGAGCATAAATGCTGATGACTGTGGTGCACCTATGACAGTTAATGAAGTGCCATAAGATTGGGCCATTCAAGCAGAGCATCCAAGGCTCTATTCCGATGGCAAAACCAACTCGACAAAGGTTATTGACAGTCAATCCTTGACAATAGAAAGTGCATCTTCGACAGTTGCCACTCCCTGGGCAGGACTCACTGAGGGCAGTGATATCTAGTTGAAGTCTTGATAGCTCATGAAGTACAACTGGATCTCTTTTTTCTGGACAGTCCCTCTTGGGAATATCCACAAATGTTGTCCTATTTTAAGGTACAAAGTTTAAACCTTTCTTTCTTTCCCCAGCCAGGAGAAGGGGAGGGGGGAGGGGGGGGGGGGGGGGTCAGCCTATTTTCAGGGCATAATTTCTAGCCTTTACGTGGGGTAAGCAGAGCGTATTCTGATGGACTAGTCACAGATGCTGCTGCCCAACACAGATGCAGGACTCTGTGCTTCTGTCACCACAGTCCACAGTACCACAACAGTACCACCCTGACCACAACATTGTTTGATCATTCAAAGTAATTTTGGTGCTTGCTGTACAGGGAGATGGGAGGAATATTGTTCAAGGAGGGAGGGGAGAAATGAAAGCATTCTGTAGCATTCCGTCACATTAGAAACATTCTTCAGTTGACACAGGACTTGGCAAATGGACCTTGGCAATGCCTGTGTGTGATTTTGTTTAACCTGGAGGCCCTGGACTACTGTCATGGTCCACACTGTCTTTATTTGTGATTAGATTTCAGTGACTTGTAAACAAGATGAGCAGGTCCTCTTTATCCCGCAGTTTTCTTCCTTCTTGACGGATTAGACTTTTCTGACCTTGCTCTGACAGTGACGACTTCCTTATGGACTGCACCTGCCCTGCCACCAAGAATGGTTGTGGCTGGAGCAAGGAGTTCCCGATGGAACCTCACAGGGATTGCCAGAGAGCACAAACCTCTCCACCACATGGAAGAGCCATTGGTAACCATAGCTTTTGTTATAGAACAATTTCACTGCTCTGAATGATTTCACTCTCTATCTGGAAGCAAACCTTGGAATTCAAGTTTCTAATGTGACAGAAAACTACACAGTGCTTTGACTTCTCCTCTCCCTCCTTGAATACCATTCCTCTTATTGCCCCTGCAGCAAGCACCAAAATTACTCTGAACGATCAAACAATGTTACTATGATGTTTCCAGGCAAAGTTAATTATCATTGTTTGGTTCTTCTGTATATGCTGAAAATGTGTTGCTAGAAAAGCGCAGCAGGTCAGGCAGCATCCAAGGAACAGGAGAATCGAGGATTCGGGCATGAAATCCTGAAAGATTCCTGAAGAAGGGCTCATGCCCGAAACGTTGATTCTCCTGTTCCTTGGATGCTGCCTGACCTGCTGCGCTTTTCCAGCAACACATTTTCAGCTCTGATCTCCAGCATATGCAGTCCTCACATTTTCCTCTGTATATGCACAACCAAACTGATATATATCAGAAAAGATCATTGACTCCCTATAGTGTGGAAGCAGGTCATTCGACCCATCAACTCCACACCGACCCTTTGAAGAGCATCCCACCCAGGCCCACTCCCTACTCCATTCCTGTAATCTTGCAATTCCCATGGCTAATTCTCTGAGAAATGACACTATGGGGCAATTTAGCTTGGCCAATCCATTTAACCTGCACATCTTTGGACTTTTGGAGGAAATTGGAGCACCCGGCGGAAACCCAGTGAGACACAGGGAGAACATGCCAACTCCACACAGAGGGTGGAATCAAACCCGGGTCCCTGGCACTGTGAGGCAACAGTGCTAACCACTGAGTCACCTAGCTACCCAGTTCTCATGCTTTTTGAAATGGTAAATCTATGTAAACTTGTAATCTTATAATTCAGACTGAACTGTTCCGGATGTTAGTCAGGTAGCAAATCCGATGTTCACGTTCTGTCTATCTGGCCGGTGAAATTTGTGTTTTGTGCCTTGGGATAGAAAAGCTTTGCTATGACTTCTTTAACTCGACCAGCTTCTGTTTGGGTTTTGGGTTATGTACCTGTCAGTTTGCTGTTTCTCTCCCTTCAGGGACTTGATAGAAGTGGGATGAGCTTCAAGGATCCTGGAATACACATTGGTTTAATCAAAGATTCAGAACTGCAGCATCAAACAACAGCCTATATTACCCTCTTTTCCTTGTAACTTAGTGACCTCGTGAACAGGTGTTAAATACATGGGGTAGAGCTGAGCTGATGCTAAATTGGTGCCAGAAAATCTAGGCTGACTGAAGCTTTTGGACTGTCAATGACTTCAACGTGAACTGGAGTATTCTGAGAGATTCCAGGGTTCCTTTCAATGTACATGAACATCTCCTATTATTGTGAAAAGGAACTACATTTCGTTGATTTTTTTCTGCTGTGCAGCTATTAGCACAACTCACAAGAAATACCATTATGAAAGGAATGCAACATTTAGACTGAGTGCTGATTGGTTGGTAAATGGACAAGATCGCCATGGAGAACGCACTAGTTAGATGATTCATAGCCAAACGTTGCAGACCAAAACAACATGTACACATGCAGCAACTGTTTCAAATCAATAACAGTAACTTTCTGGTTTGTTTTTTAAGGAAAAAGACTCTATGAAATGCCTTTACTGATCAGAATCAACATACCTAGTTCCAACCTTAAACACAGCTTGGCAATCAACTGTCAGTCGTTAACCAACTGAGGCATTTCAACATCCAGAGTGCATTTGCTAGCCATCAGCACCCTCCTCTCATACACTATAAATATTGCTTTCCTGTTACACTACTATTTCTTGTGAACTTTCCTGATGAATACACAATGAAGAACTTGGATAAAAGATGTATTTTTTAATAATACTGAAGCTCCTATTATCTAGGCCAAGATTATGCCCAAAGCCAGATTGATCAAAATGGAATAACTTGATATTCATCTCATTTGCAGCTTGTGGGATCTTGTTGCAAGGAGATGCCCTGCGTGTTGACAAACAATGGTCCATAAGTTTCAAATTATTTGTTACTTGAAGTGCCTGAATGACTCTGAAAGATGTGATATGTAGGGCAAGATCTAATTTTGAATACATTTGTATAAATCTCAAGTTTTAAAGCCAAACATGCGAACATTACTTATAACACAGCCCAATCATAAAAGATGGGCTGGATTGTAAATTTGTTCCATATAGTGATCTGTCGTAAACCCAGATTGCTTGGTTCAACATTCTTCAAGTTCAACTGATCTGGCTGTAACTTAAGGGGGTAAATATGCAATGTGGTGCAATTTGCTTCTGTCCAAAAAAGTGTTATATTCAATTCCCTGGTACGCTCAGTCATTTACAAACTCAGGCAAGGAACTAACCACAAGTGTAGGATTAACACTCAAATATCTCTGGGTTAAGGAGGTATAAAAACAACACCCAGAGTCCCTTTGCCTAATCCTGGTCAAGTAGCAACAGCAAACTAAATCTACACAGGTTAAAAAAAAGTTACTGAGGTCACGTTGATCACAAAACCTTCTGGTTTTGTTCATTTTCTTGTTTGTGTGAGCTAGCTGTGCGTCAAGTGGGACTCACGCATTTCAAAGTAATTTGTGTATGTACTCTTTCCAAGGATATTACAAGAATGCACCACCATTGGGTGAGATAGTATAAATCAAACATCTGCATGTTGCTATCTTGCAATACTGACTGATCACCTCATGAGGGTGCAGTTGAGCAACTTGAAATTTCCCCCTTCCATTGCCACCAAGTGGTTGAACATAGGTACAGCATGATGGTGGCTCCAAACACAGCACCATCCAAAGCCAGGAATAAGTTCTTGTTTTATCAGATTTAGAGATGAAAATCAACACAAAGTGCCAAAATATTCAGCAGGTCTGGGAGCAATTGTGGAATAAGACACAGAGTTAACATTTCAAGTCCAATTTGACTTAGAGGTACCAGTGCTGGATTGGGGTGGGCAAAGTTAGAAATCACACAACACCAGGTTATAGTCCAACAGGTTTATTTGGCAGCACTAGCTTTTGAAGTGCTGCTCCTTCATCAGGTGGTTGTGAAGGGAGGTGATGAACCACCTGATGAAGGATCAGTGCTCCGAAAGCTAGTGCTTTCAAATAAACCTGTCGGACTATAACTTGGTGTTCTGTGATTTTTAACTAAGTCCACTTCTTTCAAATTCTGAAGACAGTTATATTAGACTCAAAATGGTAACACTAACTCCTCCACAACTTCTGAAGGGTCACACCAGATTTGAAACGTTAATTCTGCTTTCTCTCCACAGAGGCCACCAGATTGACCGAGTTTCTCCAACACTTTAGGTTTTTATTTCAGATCTCCAGCATTTTACTATTACTAAAGGTCAAAAGTTCTTTCCTTTGAAGCGATAACGTCGTTTAGAGAGGAGAACAACCAAAATAGAAATGGCATAGAAAGTCAATTATAAGCAAGTGAAATAATGTTTGCAGGAAAAGTTATGCTATCTTTCTTTCACTAACATCCACTGGGGTCTAGAACATTCACAAATAAATTGACTTTAATAGAGAAATGGAGCTGGTGCAACAAAAATAAACTTCAATTTCCACACGAGGAAATGTCGATTTTCCTGCTCCTCGGATGCTGCCTGACCTGCTGTGCTTTTCCAGTACCACTCTCATCTTGACTCTAATCTCCAGCATCTGCAGTCCTCACCTTTGCCTAGTTCAATTTCTACACATCCAATCTTAACCACCCACCACCTCAATGTACTTCACAGTCAATGAAGCTCTGGATAATAAAATGAAGCACTGATTGAACTGTAACCACTGGTATATAAAACTAAGTAGTCATTTTCACACAGCACCAAACCACAAACAGCAAGGCGATAAGAAGCAGATCATTGGTTTTATTGATATTAATTGAGAGATAAAATTTGGGGGACACTGGGGGTAACCTCACTGCTTTTCTACCAAGTAATGGCAGAGAATCCTTTACATTCATCTGAGGAGGCAGACAAGGCCTCAGTTGGATGTCTCATCCAAAAGACATCTTTTGACAATGCTGACAGAGGGAATGCTGCATTATCAGAGGTGCAGTCTGCAGTACTGAGGGAGTGCTGCATTGTCGGAGGTGCAGCCTGCAATCCCTCAATACTGAAGACTGCACCTCTGATAATGCAGCACTCCCTCAGTACTGCAGACTGCACCTCTGGGCAATGCAGCACTCCCTCAGTACTGCAGACCGCACCTCTGGGCAATGCAGCACTCCCTCAGTACTGCAGACTGCACCTCTGATAATGCAGCACTCCCTCAGTACTGCAGACTGCACCTCTGATAATGCAGCACTCTCTCAGTACTGCAGACTGCACCTCTGATAATGCAGCACTCCCTCAGTACTGCAGACTGCACCTCTGACAATGCAGCACTCCCTTAATACTGCAGGCTGCACCTCTGACAATGCAGCACTCTCTCAGTACTGCAGGCTGCACCTCTGACAATGCAGCACTCTCTCAGTACTGCAGACTGCACCTCTGGTAATGCAGCACTCTCTCAGTACTGCAGGCTGCACCTCTGACAATGCAGCACTCTCTCAGTACTGCAGGCTGCACCTCTGATAATGCAGCACTCCCTCAGTACTGCAGACCGCACCTCTGGGCAATGCAGCACTCTCTCAGTACTGTAGACTGCACCTCTGGGCAATGCAGCACTCCCTCAGTACTGCAGACTGCACCTCTGACAATGGAGCACTCCCTCAATACTGCAGGCTGCACCTCTGATAATACAGCAGTCCCTCAGTACAGCAGACTGCACCTCTGACAATGCAGCATTCCCCCAATACTGCAGATTGCACCTCTGACAGTATAGCACTCCCTGAGGAAGTGGTCAGCAATGCCAGCTCCCTTGGGACACAATGTGATGACCCTGGCGTCACAGGTAGGAAAGCTGCAGCATGTACCTAAGGAAGGGTTGGTGGGGTTGGATGGGAGCAGAATCCACCATGATTGCCAAGTCTATGTGTGCAGAGCCCTCTGATATTTCCGATGGTAGCTGGAGATCTGGGAAGGGGATCTGGTGCAAGGACACGTGTACAAGAGACCCAGGTGATCGACTGAATTGCAGCACTGAGAGCGAGGAGCCACGTGGACAGGAAGATTCCTGTCGATTCCGAAGACCGAATCTGGCTCACATAGTCAAGGAGCTTTAGGAATAGGCTTTCTACTACCTGAACTCTGCTCCTCAACTAACTAGAGGTCAGCTGATAGATCAGAAATCAGGGCCATAATCATAACTTATAAACAGTTTGTTTCTTTGAGTTAAGCTTTCCCATTAAGCTTTATAAAGGCCAGACGCTAATGGAATGAACTCCCTTTTTAAAACATCCTTGCAGTCCACGTGCTTGAATTACAAGTAACAGGAGTTTGGATAAAAGTTGCAAAAAGGTGATTGACCGAAAGGGGACTAACTAAAGCAACGGATCAACACCAAATCATTATGCTGACAACCAAATCTCCACAACACAAGCAGCAAAACAAGGAAACACTAATGTGATTGAGTAGGAAGCGAATTTAAATCATTACCAGGAATTCTTCTTCACAGAGTGATCAATACATGAAAAGGACTTGCAGATTGGACAGAGAGATGTAACTCTGTCTAAAGCAGCTGCACGCTATAATCAGAGTCAGTGTGAGGTGGGACTGTCTGGGATATATATGTTCTTCCAAATACAGATGAGCTCTGATAAACCAAATAGACACCTGATCCATCTTGTAACCAAGGCTCAAAGAACAAGGTGGCTAAATGCAGCAAGCCTGTATACACCCCCTTACGGTGTCAGATAGGAAGGTAGCTGAGGTATGCAAAGGAGAAAGGACACAGCTCAGAGGCGAGTTCCTATGTGAATTTACCGTGTGTACTGACATTCCAGGATTCAACACGATCGGGTGGTGTTCACACTTAAGCCAAGTAGACCTTCAAGTTCTGGTCTATGGATCTCAGGTTGAGAAAAGAATGAGGCACGGAAAGGTTCTACACTGACGTTCACCGAGTTGACAACAGTGACAGGGTCAGCATGAATCTTGCCTGAGAACATGATGATGATGAACAACCCTCTTAACCACAGAGGTCCTTGCGGGTCAGGATGTTGACCCAGTGACAGTGAAGGAATGACAACATTGCTTCAACTCATGACAGTGTGCATCTTGGAGGGAGACTTGCAGCTCTTATCCGTCTGGGTGGTAGAGGTTGTGGGTTTAGAACATACTGTCAAAAGACCCTTGGAGAGTTGCTGGAGAGCTTGTAGATGGTACACATTCAGTGCTGGTGGTGAATATGGTGAATGCTGAAGGTGGCGTTTGGCTGCCAATTAAGTGGCTGCTTTGGCCCGGCTAGTGCGGGGTATTCCATCATACTCCTGACTTGTACCTTGTTGACGGCGAACAGCCTTTGGGGATTCAAGCGGCGAGTTATTCGTTGCAGGATTCCTAACCTCCGACCTGCTCTTGTTTGGGCACTATTTATAGGACTGGTCGTGTTTAGTTTCTGGTCAATGGGACATGTTGATGATAGGGCAATTCAATGGCAGTAACATTGCTGAATTTTACAAATGCATTTGAAGGGGAGACAGATATGCACAAGGTGGAAGGAACAATGGATAATGGGGAGATGAAGCAAAGTGGAAGGTAATTCGTAATCAGCATAAACAAGAGTGCAGAGCACTTTGGCTAGTCTGCTTCTAGGCTGTGATTTTGCACAGTAGTTTCTAAGCTGCTGTTACTGCGACAGACCTGTCCATTTCTCCATGGGGAAACAGTGCTCTGGGAGTGCTGAACCGTCCTTCACTCAGCACCTGCCTCCTTTCAATAATAGAACAATTCGCATATAAAAGGTGGGGGCTGCAGGGAAGGAACAGGAAATGGAGGAACGGAACAGCTTCCAAAAGTAACAACCCACACCTAATCCATTTACAGCCTGAAATACAACACTTCTCTTCGATAGTGCCAAATAATGAAAAGGAACACGCGTGTTTAGGTCATCTTTAAGCGGGAGATGACTTTCAAACCAAATTAAGTCTTTGTGAAAGGGGGACAGGGGAAAGAGAAGTTGACACAATACACTGACCTATTAGCATACCACTGCAGCTACTCACAATGCGCTTGATCAGATTCTGAGAGCTTTTATTGCAACAAATCCAATACTAATTGAATGTTAGATAGAATCATGACAGGCTGCACTGCAGCAGTGAGGTCTCTTGTTCAGGCATTTGGTGAGTGACTCCCAACTCCAGCACTCAGTAATGAAGGGAAGGTTCATTGGAGACTGGAATCTTCAGCTCATTCACACGGTGAGTCAGAGGCCAGTCAATCAGGCAAGTTGTAAGGATACAATGCTCAGATAACATGGAGAAAAACAGCTGCAAACAAGTGTAAAAATATTCTTGGATAATCCTTATTCCACTTAACAGCAGATTCAAGAATGCCACATAAAGTAGTAAATCTGACAATTATTTACATTTTCTATCACTTTAAGGCATTCATCTGTGTATGGACCGACATGGGTCAGTCTAGACAACTTGTGTGAGCAGGTTTTGAATGTGATTTCTATCCAGGTTGTGTTTGCTAAAATCCCTCAGAGTCTCGCTTGCACTGATTTAACAAAACAGATATCATCATCATTTGCTGTTCTAATTTAACATCATAATCATTAAGATTATCAAATTGTCATCGATTGTAAATGGTCTCTCCCCTAGCTGCGCCAATGCAATCTCACTGACATTCAATTCTAATCTTTCCGAACTATGATTTTACTCAAGGGTACCACTGTAATAAAAGATGGCGTTTGCATGATGTATGTCAAACTGACTGATATTATCTCGCCCTAACACCAACAGCTCACATTTGTGTAATGCCTTGAGCCTCATAAAATGTCTCACAGTGATTCAGGAAAGCATTATCAAAATGAATCTGAATCAGAGATATGTAAACAGACGTGCAAAGCTTTGTCAAAAAGATGGGCTGCAGGGAGGATACAGAATTAAACAGGGTAAGGATGGAGGGTGGGAGTGGGTGCAACGTCCAGAGTTGGTGGTCCAGGGAACTGATGTGCAGGTGCCAGTGTTGGGCTGGGCTGGACAAAGTAAAAAATCACACAACACCAGGTTATAGTCCAACAGGTTTATTTGGAAGCACTGGCTTTCAGAGCTAGTACTTAGTGGTAATTAGTGGAACAGGATCATAAGACACACCTTATAGCAAACGATCACAGTGCAATTAAAACGATATATTGAACAAACCTAGATTGCTGTTAAGTCTTCCATCTTTTAGAATGGGATGCAGGTTTTGGTCCAGGTTGCGTGCAGCAGGCTGACCTGGGGTGAATTGGGATAGTTCTGTTTCAAGGTTACAAAGGCGAGAATGAAATTTCAGCAGAAGAGCTAAACAGGGCCAGAGTCAGGCAACACCACGCAGGTGAAAAGAGCACAGACGTGTGGTCAGGAACTCATCCCATGCAGTCTTGATCAGCCCGAGATAAATACCAGGTACAGAATCATAAAATTGACACAGTGTGGTAGCAGGCCATTTGGCCCATCGAGTCCACACTGATCTCTGAACAGTATCCCTCCTAGATCCACCCCCGAACCCTATAACCTTGTATTTCCCATGGCAGATCTGTGGACACTATGGCCGACCTACCTAACCTGCACATCTGTAGACTGTGGGAGGAGACTGGAGCACTCTGAGGAAACCCACACAGACATGGGAGAATGTGCAAACTCCACACAGACCTGAGGAATTGAACTTGAGACCTCAGAGCTATGAGACCACCATGCTAACCACTGAGCCACAGCACTGTCCTGAGAGGGATGAAGCCAATGTCTGGAGAGAGTAGAGTTTGTAGGAGAAAGTGAGGACTGCAGATGCATGAGTACCAGAGTTGAAAAATGTGGCGCTGAAAAAACACAGCAGGCCAGGCAGAGTCTGTGCCAGGACTGGAAGACAACGGTTTCTGTCATCTTGGCTCTAAGTGGAGGAGATTTCTGCGCATTCAGTCTGAGATGAATGGACAATGGAGAAGGGGAAGAAGACTTAGAATGAGGTACCATCAGTATACATGGGAAAAATAACAAAATGATCTTGGATAACGTTGTGAGGGCAACATGTAGGTGATGAATACAAGATGGCAAAGACATATCTCAACCTTATGGGTGCAAGAAAGAGAAGCTTTGTAACACTTCGAATCCTTCGAGTTCTTCGAGTTTCTTTTTATATTTTACAGGATGTGGGCATACTAACGTTTATTGGCCATTCCCCAAGGTCCTTGAGAAGGTGGTGGTGAGCTGCCTTCTTGAACTGCTGCTGTCCATGTGTTGTCAGTAAACCCACAATACCATCTGAGGGAATGCCAGGATTTTGACACAGCTAGAGTGAAGGAATGACGAAATATTTCCATGTCAAGACGATGAGTGGCTTGGAGGGGAACTTGCAGATGGTGGTGACCCCAGGTATCCCTTGTCCTTTTGGATAGGAGCGGTCATGGATTTGGAAGGTGGTACCTAAGAAGCTTTAGTGAATTTCTGAAGTGCTCCTTGTAAATTGTACCTACTGACTGTTGCTAGTTGGCAGGTGTGAGTGTCTGTGAATGTGGTGCCAATCAGGCGGGCTGCTTTGTCCTGGATGGTGTAAACCTTCTCGAGTTGTTGTTGCTGGAGCTGTACCCATCCAGGCAATAGACCCACGCAAGTTGAGTCCCGTTGAACTGGACAAAAAATAGAGAGGCCTAGCAATGTTCCTACATCAGCTTTAGTAGCAAAAGCAGTATATTCCTGCAAATAGACAAAGCAGTGAGCCAAGACACTGTTCCCCTTATCGTCACCTTGATCTTTGAAAAGGTTTACATCTAATAAAGGAGCTGGAAGTGCTGCACCAACCAACAGGAATGGCTGGGACTTCCACAATTGACTCTTTGCTTTTCACCCTATCAGAAATACAGCGGGGACTAACGGAAGCAGCAGAATGCTCCCACACCAGCACATGCTGGGAAATGCCCAGACGAATAGCTTTTGCCCGAAATGTCGATTTTCCTGCTCCTCGGCTGCTGCCTGATGTGCTGTGCTTTTCCAGCACCACTCTAATCTAGAAATGGGGTCATGCCCCTCAACCTTTCACTTCCTCAAGGTTTCTCCAGTGTGTGAATACCAAAGTGAAGCTGTCTTTCTAGCGCAACAGCAGAGGCTACATCAACTGCAGGTCATTGGCAATGGTGGTCCCCATGAACAACATCATCAAGTATGTTATGGACCAGAGCAGAGCCCCTCAAAACATACTAAGAAGGTAGTCTAGACTCTCATGTTATCTTATTTTACAGGTAAATATGAGGTGCTGTGTTCCAGATGCAATTCAAATGGTCAAACTGTTCAATGTTTGGCAAAACACAATTTATTCAAACAATTTATTCCAACTCAGAGGCCATAAGTATGCTTGCGGATCAAAGCCTGACAAACTCTCCAAGCAGCACAATCTTCAAGGACTCTGAAAAACTCAATTAAATATACTCATCAGCAGAATCTCTAAACATTTCACATGTGTTACCTCAAAATATATATCCCTAGCATATTTACATAAATGCCTAAGAAATAGGGCATCAAAGAAATTTACTGGATTAGTGGTGCTGGAAGAGCACAGCAGTTCAGGCAGCATCCAACGAGCAGCGAAATCGACGTTTCAGGCAAAAGCCCTTCATCAGCCCTCCTCTCTCTACAATGCCTGCCTTGAAGAAGTTTTCCTCCTCTCTCTACAACAGCATCTGCAGTCATTGTTTTTATCCCATCAAAGAAATTTAGTCCATCAAGCCTACTTGGCCATCGAATATGATCAATCACCTCTAACTTCAGTATCTGTTCCTATCTCACTTCTTCTATGCATACTTTGATCTCTTGGAAGATAAAAATTTTATCCATCCCAGCCTTAAATATATTCAACAAAGGTGGCATTCACAGAATTCAAAGGCAGAATACTCAAAAGGTGCACAACTCTTCGGCTGAAGAAATTTCTCCTCACCTCACTCCTAAATGATAACACTGCGATTGTGTTCCCATGTTCCAGATTCCCATGCTTGGATGAAAGAATCTCTCAATGTCAATCCTGCCAAGACCCTTCAGAATCTTGTAGGTTTCAATCGGATCATTTCTCATTCTTCCAGTAAACGCAGTTTACTCAACCTCTTAATACAAGACAAGCTGCTCATTCCAGGGACCAATCTAGTGAACTTCGCTATCCCATCCAAATGCAGGTATATCCTTCCTTAAATACAAAGGCTAAAACTGTACACAGTTAACCATCCCACCAAAGTGCTGTACAATTGCCATAAGCTTTATTTACTCTAATACTCCAAATAAAGTCCAACGTGTCATTTGTTTGCCTAACTGTTTGCTGCATTTGCAAGTTAACTTTATACATGCAGACCCAAGTGCCTCTGAACATCAACATTTACAGGTTTAATAGTTACAAAAAAACCTTTCTTCTTTTCACAATTCTTACAAATGAGTGAATAATTTCACACTTGCCTACAATATTGTGACTGCAACCTCATTGCTCACTCATGTAAACTGTTTCAATCTCTCTACAGTTTCTTTGTATCCTGCTCCCAGCTTACATTCCCACTCGCCTTCACTATAGATGGGTACTAAACTTGAACTTAGAAAGATTTTGCCAGCCGACTGAACATGGCCCACGTTATCCCTCACTAACAGGTGCCACTAAGAGTACATTTCCGACCCTCCTCCAACTCCCAACATCCATCCCAAAACTTCTGCCACTAAACTACACACTTCCTCTTGGCTCCCATGTGTGGCCAGAACACCTGAGGGAAACTAATCCCCCTCAGCCTAATGGTAATGGCCACAGCCCTTGCCAAGGTGAATTCTGAATGGCACAGTCCTGTTCTGCAGGAACCACAAGGGGAGACAGTGAAATTCATTGCTTTTCAGATGCAGGGCGATCTTCATATGCAAGTGAGCCCATTAGATCAGACCTTTAGTTTGTGAACTTGACTCTGTTACCCAGTTTTACACATCATGACCAGAAGAGGTTAGCTTCTGGCACAATTCACAAGAATTTTAATGATCCAACACCTCCTCTTAATTTAAATCCAGCAATGGAAACATGGCCTGACCTGTAAAAGATTGGAGGTTGGGGGTCAATAGATCTCTGCCATCTTAGTGCACTTTTCCAATACTCTGGAAAACAAAGGAAAACAGAAACAAGCTTTTAATATCCCAAGGTCATGAAAGGACTATATCAAAATTAAGTACTTCTGCAGTATATTCAGAGCTGTGATATTGATAATTCATCAGCTAATTCACACACAGCAAGACCCCATGGATAACAATAAGGTAATAACCAAGATTTACCTGTTTTAGTTCAGGGACAGATGACTATTCTGGGGTATCTTTTGGGTACAAAAGGAGAGCAGCCTTGATTTTATATTGTTTCTTATTAACAGTGCCTCAGACACTGCAGCACCCACTGCCGACTGCACTGAAGCATCAGTCTAGATTCTGTGCTCCAGTCTGCAAAGTTGATCTCAAATCAACAACAGTCCTTACTTAGAGGTGAGCTCTCACTGAGACATGGACGACATTTGAGACATGGCTTCTGGCTGACAAGATGTATTAATGGGTTGACAGCCTGAGTGAAAGCACACATTTCACGAATTCCATCATGAGTCAATGCCAAATGAAAGCTGATCAAGATGAGTCCATGCTAGTTATTGGACAGCACTGCACCTTCTGCTGTTGATGACAATGGGGGATTAAGTCTCACTGGAGTCAAAAACTCACGGGAAAATTAAAATGATCACTGCAATCAAAAAGCTTTGCTGCACATTCTGTCTGAAGTTTCATGACCACCTGTTCCAGTCTGAACAATTAATTGAAAAGAAAATGTGTCAGTGTCACTTTGGCTGACCTTTCACAGTTTTGCACACCTCTTGACAACAAAGCAACCCTGGACAGAACAGTACGTTTGTGCGGTGCTCTCTTCAAAAACATTATTCAAAAGATCCCAAGGAGACAAGGCTCGAGTTAGAAAATTGAAAAGAAAACAAATGCCTTTCAGATCAGACAGTGGGAAGAAATTACAGTAGTATTTATGCGCACTAAATCATTTCTAAATATTCGGTGGTTTCATTGTTATTCTTTTCATTTTAAACCAGTTAATTGGCACTATATCCCCATGCATCCACTCCTTCCATCACTGATGCTCAGTAGCAACAGTGTGTACTATCTACAAGAGACACTACAGAAATTCACCAAAGGTCCTCAGACAGTACTTTCCAAACCCATGACCACTTCCATCTCGAAGGACAATTGCAGCAGATACAAGGGAAAACCATCCTGACTTAGAAATATATCGCCACTCCTTCACTATTGCAGGGTCAAATCCTAGACTTCCCTCCCTTATGGCATTGTGGGTGAACCCACAGCATGCGGTCTGCAGCAGTTCAGGAAGGCAGCTCACTACCACCCTCTCAAAGGCAATAAATGCTGGCCCAGCCAGCGATACCACATTCCTCAAATGAATAAATGAAAAAACAACTACTGTCCCATTGACCGGTTTGCCTGGTTGGGAGACTGGCATAATGAAGATTTCTGGGTAAACCACACTGCCATGATTCACCAAGTTTATCCAATGTACAGTGATTTATGCCTCACTCCATTCCAGCAACAAATGACAATACAGCTGATTGGAATATTGAAGGGTAAATTTGACCAGGGTCACTGCACCAAAAGGCTTTCCAGAGATTGCTGTTAGAGATGTACATGTGACATGGAATCAGGGCAGTACTGAACTTGACCATGAAATCATTCAACATCAATCACCCTGATCACACTTCCTGTCTAGGGTCACACATGGAAAACTGACTGCTGTGGAAAGCGGAGCACTAGCTTCCAGTGACGCAATCTCTATCTCCCTACTTGGGGAATCTTGGATTCTTGCTAAATTAGATATTAGATTCCCTACCGTGCAGAAACAGGCCCTTCAGCCCAACAAGTCCACACTGACCCAATTCGCCTACTCCCTACTAATGCACCTATCACTATGGGCAATTTAGCATGGCCAATTCACCTGACCCACACATCTTTAGACTGTGGGAGGAAACCCACACAGACACAGGGAGACTGTGCAAACTCCATACAGACAGTTGCCCAAGGCTGGAATTGAACCTGGGACCCTGGTGCTACAAGGCAGCAGTGATAACCACTGAGCCACAGTGCCAATTGCTTATCAACCAGGAACCATTGAGAGGTGACCTGACCAATTGGAGTTAGAGTCATCCCCAGATTTTAAGTTGCACTCAGCACCACTACCTCCACGTAACATTAGACACAGGTCAAACGTCACTTTGTTCTTCCGAAGCATGCCACTCCTATTTTATTCAATAATTACTAACCTACCTCTATCCTTTAAATTTTCCTCAGACAATTCTCCAAAAGTACAAATCCAGTATACTTCCAGCCTCCTACAAATCACTATGTCCAACACTAACCAATTCTTCCCCATAACCTCAAACCAGCTGCACTTGCATCTCCTTCACCATCCAACAAACTTCAGGACTTTAAATCCCAAACACTTTTTCACCAAACCAAGACTTCTTTATTCTCCTCATCACACTCATCTTCCAGGTAATTTTGAATGCCAACTTGGACATTTCACCTAGGTTTCTGAACAATCAGCAGTTACACCTGCACCCGGACACAAAATCCTCGTGAAGTTCCAGATTGGCCTTAGTAGAGCAAAGGAGGAGCCACAGGGCAAAACAGGGCCCAGCAGGAGTTGGTTTTGAATCGAGAGCAAGACCAGCTGCAAGGTTCAGTCTCTTGCAACTAGTTCAGCTTCTCAGTGCTTGTAAAGATTCAGCTAAAATTCAGGTTTGAAAACAAAATGCAGGAGGATCCACAGGGACATCTTGAAGTTTCTATTATTACAGCAAAGCCAACAGCCTCCCTCAAACATTCCTGTAATGAAATTTAACTATTAAGGCTACACTTTTGTTGTAACCATACAGTTGGTGCTGAGGAATATTCTTCAAAATTAGGAACTTACCCTCATTTTTGAATTGAAGGAGAGCGAGATCTCCTGTTCCACTGAACAAAGCTAAATCACCCCATAGTGTTCAGGGATGTGTGGTTTAGGTGCATTAGTGAGGGGTAAATGCATAGTAATAGGGTAGGGGAATGAGCCTGGGCAGAGGGTTGATATGGACTTGTTGGGCCACACTGTAGGGATTTCCACACTGTAGGGATTCTATGAAAACGTCACTTTAATCTGAAAGGCATTGAATCTTAACTTTATATTTGTGTAAATGAGGCCTTGATGTGGGTCTGAATATCATCAGACTGAGATAAAGCTGGATGCATTCTTAGCACATTGATATCGAGGTTGCAATTAGGTTCTGACCAGATTACAAGATGGAGTTTGCTGGCTTGCAATAGCATCTTATCAGATTGTCACAGAACTATTGCTTTATTACTCTTCGATTTCAAATCAGTCCTGAGAGGAGGCAGGGATGCAATGAGCCAAGGGTGGGCCACTTATCTCAAGACATCAACACACATCACTCGTGTGTCACGATCAGAAAAAAAGGGTGAATTTCTGATGCGTAACTATTTACAGAGACACACAGGAAAGAAGTGACATGCCACCTGTGTGGGCATTCTGTGCCCAATGGGGCACCCACTCCCACAACCCTGCCAACCCCCCACCCCCGACAGTACTGTCCCCAATCTTGTGTTTATACACCCATAATCTTCTGAACACCTACCTCACCTTGCCAGGGCTTGGCAAATAGGGTCAAGTGAACACATGGATTTACTTTTGAAGAAAGGGAGGGTTCAAGATTCTGCTTATGGTACCAAATCATCTCTGCCACTGGGACCTTCTTCTCACGTGTAGGTCAGTTGTAGATTCATTGATAGAGATTAACTTTGATGATTAGAGAAAAACTGGGTGAAAATTTAATTGTTGAATGAATTAATCAGAGGCGAGTTGAGCTAACTGGACCTTGTGTTTTATTTCACTGGCTCTCCCTATATTTCTATAACACTATAGTCTCCACTCATATTGCTACAGAGGACAATGCCAATTACTAATCGCTATCATGGGATCACTGCAGTATACGATCGCTGCTTCTAATGGTCAGGAAAACAAATATCAAGATACAAAATGATGTAGTCATGACTCAATTATTTTCTCTCTCTCAAATGCAAAGATGTACAGGTTAATGACATCATAGCAATAGCAGGATGTTTGATGTGCTGGTGAAACCAATATAGTACAGTGTAACAGCTCAAATGGAAAGATGGTTTCCAATCAATCAGTCTCACTCCTTTCCCAGCACACATCCTACAACTGCCAAGAGCAGGGCACCTCCATGCCAACACAGTAAGCTGGCGGGATGCTTCAATAGGGTCTGAAATGGCATTCTAATTCCTGACATTATCACACCAGCTCGACAGGTTGAAGTTCACTGTCTTACGTTTGAGCTGGCAAGGTCAGCTGCAAAATAAATGTGTAGACCAAGCATCATTTAATAAAGGAACTGCAGAGCAATTGTGGCTGACAAAGAGGCTGCTTCAGTGAAATGTAAAAGATTTGCTCTTACCGCATGAGGAGAACTCGGTGTAAGAAAACTGTTCGGGACTTCAGTATTGGCAATGAAACCTGCAGGTGATAACAAAGTGCCAATGGTTAGCAATGGATAGCAACTGACCATAAGAACCAACAGAGGAGGCATGATGGACAAACAGGTCACAGTTCATCTCATTCAGCTCTCCTGTCATCCTCATGGTCGAACAAACTACAGGTCACCAAAGTCAATTTGAAATAAATTTAACAATTGTTCTGAGTCAGCTCACAAAAATAATCTCAAGGTGAAGGACTAGACAACAGCAATTTGGGCGGACTATAACAGTTACCAGAGGGTTTCTGCTGGTCTCCCAAGTCTCCTCGATCTGAAAAGTTTGGGAGTTGGTGGGATGACAGCGATGGGGAATTAAATACTACCTTTGATTTAAGCTATGCCTATTAGTATTCAGGCAGCTGGGATGGGTGTGAAACATGTTAGGTGTAAGGCCTTTAACTTTACCCCAACCATACAATTCAGCTTCAGTTTCTAAAGAGAACAGCCTTCAATTGAACACAATATTTGTGCACACTTGTTATCTTAATAGCAAGAAAATCAGCTGTAGTGAGCTGCTGGCAATTTCATATTATGGTTCCAGGTCAAGGAAATAACACCCGTAGGCCTGCCAAATGTCTCATCGATGGAAACACAATTCCGGCAAAGTTTGCAGAGGGCACTGGACTGTTTTCCAATCTGTTGCAAAGAGGCACAGGAGTCTAAGAAATGCATACTGTAAGCATCGGAAGCAAAATGGTATTTCAAAAAGGCCACCACCCACACCACTTGTACACTGGGTGTATTAAGTTGGCATAGTTTTCGGAGGGATTTTTCCACACATCAAAAGGTCAACTTGTATGCCAACATTCAAAGTAACTCCAGTGATTCAACACATTCAGTATCTAAGTATGGTTGGATGGATACTTACCCATACTAAGACTGCTAATAATTGTAATAGCTTAAAAGGTAATGAGTATTGACATCATATGCGTGATAACATTCTGTTGTTATTGAAGACAATTCCTTGTAGAAAGGTAAAGGACAAAGTAATTGCTATTATAGTTTCACCATTGTAAAGAACCAAAGCTTTGTCTAACATCACAGGTTGGGTTATGCTGGGTGTCCAAGAAAGCTCACTCCCAACTGTGCTCACAAGTGATCACCTGTCTTAATACAATAAGGTGATAGGAAAACTGAATCAAAGGAAGGATTTTCTTCTAAAGCATTTTGTTTGACTGAAGAAAAATATCCTCTTTGCTACTCCCATATTGGAAAAAGGCAGGGAGAATGTGAGTTTTGTATACGAAGACAATTCCTATGCAATAAATGGTCTGTCCTTTGTGCCCACAATACTAGCCATCAAAATCTCTTCTCACAGTTCTGACGCATGTAATTTTTAATTAACATGAATCATACATAAGATGGAGTCTTTTCAACTGGCCTGGATCAGTGCAACCACAACCATATTCAAGAAACTCAACATCACCCTGGATGTCACTTCACCAATGTGTCTAAGCATTTATTACCTTCACCACTAAGGCAAAGCATCAGCAATGTGTGCTACCTACAAGATGTAGCACGGTAGCTTGCCCAGGCTCCTCTGACAACACCTTCCAAACCTGTGACTTCTACGATCCAGAAGGTCAAAGGTCAGTAGACTATGGCAATGCCACCAGCTGCAACTTACCCTCAAAGTCCCAAACCATCCAAATATGGAAATATATCACTGCTCCTTTGCGGTTTCAAAATCCTGGAACAGCTTTCCTTACATCATTGTGGATGTACCTATATATTTAGACTATATCAGTTCAAGGCAGCAGCTCACTACCGAGCTCACTAGGGCTATAGGTGATGGACAACAAATCCTGGCTTGGTGAACAGTGCCCACATCTCAATAACAAATGAAAAATGCCTGTAAGAACCGATAACAGCAGCTAAACAAAAAAACCCAAAGAACTGCAAATGCTGGAAATCAGTAACAAATACAGAACCCCAGAGGTCTGAAAAAGCGTCACCAGACCTGAAACATGAACTCTGCTTTTTCTCCATAGATGCTGACTGATCTGCTGAGTTTTTCAAGCTATTTCTGCTGTTGTTTCTGATAAAAGCAGCTGTTATGACACATTCCAGGCAAGAGAGTGGTGTATTAACAACTTCTAACCTAACTACTGACACTATGACTCTGTTAAACTTTCACTTGTGTCAATGAGTTCAACCTTCTGATAAGTTTACATCGCTTCTTGTAGATTGTTGTGAAATCCCATTTAAAAATTCCCACCAATTAATTTCAGACTGACTGAGGGTGCTGGTAACATCAGAACACTGTTAACGTTGGTACTGAAATGACAGTTTGAATTAGAGTGGTGCTGGAAAAGCACAGCAGGTCAGGCAGCATCCAAGGAGCAGAAAATTCGACGTTTCGGGCCAAAAGCCCTTCATCAGGAATGACCACCTAGTTGGCCCTTCATAACTAGCTGCTCAAAATTCTCATTATTTCCCTTGTATTCTTTGACTGGCTACAGTGTGAGACAGAGCCTTCAGTGTAACATGGAAGTGTTACCACATACTGAGATATCCTGGCATCAGTCCATTAAGGTAAAGAGCAGAAGAACAATCTTAGCATGTTTGAAAATTTTAATTCCTTTCCACCCTAGTCTGATATTTTACTAAAGAACATCCAGCATCTCTTTAAACTGAGTTTTATAGTCATGGAATTAACCTCTCAGATTATCAACACTTTTTAACTGAACTTGTGCAAACATGATGATATCACACATTTTCAGAGCAGGTGGGATTTGAACCCAGGTCTTTTGGCCCAGGGGTAGGAACACTACCACTGCATCCCAAGAGCCCTACTCAGATTTCAGACAGTGTCATATCTGTGAGAGCTGCAGTCCTTGTCACTGGTTGTGCTTGAGGAAGCAGGTGGTAAAGATGTATTTCTTCCATGTGGTTCTCCAGAAACACAATTAAATTTTAATTTGTGACGCTAATTCCAACAATTAGTGTGGAAGCTTATGATCAATTGCACGAGATAAATAGACTAAGCAGTTTTATGTTCAAAAATTATATCAGTCGCTGCCAGATTAAATGTCCAAATTGCGACGACATCTTGGACAATGTGTCATTTCTAAATATTGCAGTCACTAGTCCCTATTTTGTGTGTGTGTGCGCCTGTGTGTGTTTGTGTGTGTGTGTGTGTCTGTGTGTATGTCTGTGTGTGTATCTGTGTGCTTGTGTGTGTCTGTGTCTGTGTGTATGTGTGTGTATCTGCGTGTTTGTGTGTGTCTGTGTGTGTGTGTGTGTGTCTGTGTGTGGCTGTGTATGTGTCTGTGTCTGTATCTGTGTGTGTGCGCGTGTCTGTGTGTCTCTATGTGTGTCTGTCTGTGTGTGGCTGTGCGTGTGTTTGTGTGTGTGTGTGTCTCTGTGTGTGTGTCTTTGTGTGGCTGTGTGTGTGTGTCTGTGTGTTTGTGTGTGTGTGTGTGTGTCTGTGTGTCTGTGTCTGTGTGTCTGTGTGTGTGTGTGTCTGTGTGTGTGTGTGTCTGTGTGTTTGTGTGTGTCTGTGTGTCTGTGTCTGTGTGTGTGTGTGTGTCTGTGTGTGTGTCTGTGTGTTTGTGTCTGTGTGTGTGTGTCTGTGTGTGTGTGTGTGTCTGTGTGTGTGTGTGTCTGTGTGTGTCTGTGTGTCTGTGTGTCTGTGTGTGTGTGTGTGTGTGTCTGTGTGTGTGTGTGTGTGTCTGTGTGTGTGTGCGTGTGTCTGTGTGTCTGTGTCTGTGTGTGTGTGTGTGTGTGTCTGTGTCTGTGTGTGTGTGTGTCTGTGTGTGTCTGTGTGTGTGTGTGTGTCTGTGTGTGTCTGTGTGTGTGTCTGTGTGTGTCTGTGTGTCTGTGTGTGTGTGTCTCTGTGTTTGTGCATGTGCATACCTGTCCGACTGTGTCTTTTTTACTCAATGTTGGGATCTTGGTGTCAACCACCAAGCATTTGTTGCTGATATCTAACTGCCCTTGAGAGGTGGTGGTGGGTTATCTGCAGACCATCTGATGAAGGTGCCCCTGCAGTGCTGTTAAATAGGGAGACTCGGTGACGGTGAAGAGATGGCGATACCTTTCCGAATCAGAATGCTCCATAACTTGGAGCAGACGTTGGAGTTGACGGTATTCTAGAACAGCAGCTGCCCTTAACAGTTACAGGTGCTGGAGGTCATAGACTTTAGACCTACACTCAAGGAAGTTGTGGTGAGTTGCAGTGTATCAAAATAACAACTGAAAGTAGGAGATGGAATGTAGATAAAGTAGGCTGCCTTTTCTTGGAGGGTGTTGAGCTACTTGAGTATGGTTGGAGCTGCACTCATTGAAGCAAGTGGGGTGTACTCCATCACACTCCTTACTTGTGCCTTGTAGATGGTGGACAGGCTTTGGGGAGTCACTGCATGATTCCCACACAAGGAAAGCATGGTTAACACAAAATTGTTCGGATCATTCTACAACACTGGCTCTTGGCGGTCTCTGAAATGAATCCAATGCTGTTTGTGAAGTTCAATAAAAGGGCAATTGCATTTGTGTCTGCCTGAGTTCACTCTCAGTATATTGGCCTAATGGAATTCCCTACGCTCATTCCCCTCAGTTTTTCCTCAACCTTCAGCTTTTTATCGTGAGGTACCAGTCCACTGACATGAGGGGTAATGCTTTCTTTTACACATAGGTGGTTCGTATGTGGAATTAACTGCCAGAAGACGTGGTGGATGCAGGTGCAGTTACAATATCTCAAAGAAATTTGGACAAGTGCATGAATAGAAAGCTTGGAGGGATATGGCCTAAAGGCAGGCAAAAGGGAACTGGTTTAGTTGTGGCAATGGTTGACATGGACTATTTGGACAGAAGGGTCTGTTTCTGTGCTGTATGACTCTGTGACTCCTATTTCTTCAATCCTCAGTAGTTACACTTAATCCTGTTTGTTAATTACAAGAATTCTTTCAGCACATATAAAGTCAACACTTCAAACTTGGTTTCAATTTGTGCTCATAAGCTACTTTTGAGCCATAAGTTCTTTTGAGGGATAGGAACTAACATTAGAGTCCTTGAAGTAGCCAAAAGCACCAGCATCAACACCCAAGCATCTGAAACCAAGCCCGCTGGGCCAGCCACACATTTAGGATACTGGAGTTCAGACTATCAAAGCAAATCATCTTTGCCCAGACCAAGGAGGGCACTCAGAGTCACGGAGATGCATGGAAACAGTCCAACTCACCCACGCCGACCAGATATCCTAACCTAATCTAGTCCCATTTGCTAGCACTTTGCCCATATCTGTCGAAATCCTTCCTATTCATATACCCATCCAGATACCTTTTAAATGTTGTAATTGTACCAGCCTCCACCATCTCCTCTGGCAGCTCATTCCCTAGACGCACCATATCTGCATGAAAAAGATTACCCTACGGGTCCTTTTTAATATCTTTGCCCTCTCACCCTAAACCTATGCCCTCTAGTTTTGGACTTCCCTACCCCAGGGAAAAGACTTTGTCTATTTACCCTATCCACGTCCCTCATGATTTCATAAGGCCACCCCTCAGCTTCCGAACACTCCAGGAAAAACAGCTCCAGCCTCCTTAGCCTCTCCTTCCACCGTGGCAACATTCTTGTCAATCTTTTCTGAACCCTTTCAGGTTTAACAACATCTTTTACCAGAGAGACCATGGCACGGCACGGTGGCACAGTGGTTAGCACTGCTGCCTCACAGCGCCAGAGACCCGGGTTCAATTCCCGCCTCAGGCGACTGACTGTGTGGAGTTTGCACGTTCTCCCTGTGTCTGCGTGGGTTTCCTCCGGGTGCTCCGGTTTCCTCCCACAGTCCAAAGATGTGCAGGTCAGGTAAATTGGCCACGCTAAGTTGCCCGTAGTGTTAGGTAAGGGGTAAATGTAGGGGTATGGGTGGGTCGCGCTTCGGTGGGTCGGTGTGGACTTGTTGGGCCGAAGGGCCTGTTTCCACACTGTAATGTAATCTAATCTAATTGAATGCAGTATTCTAAAGGCACTCGGATGAGAGGATAACAAAGGAAGCATTTCAAAGACTCACTGAGGCTTCCCTCAGGAAATGCAACATAGATGTCAAGAAGAGATCATTGCAATGCAACGTCAATGCACAGAGGGACTGTTGACCAGAATTAACAATTCTTTGGGGAATACCTGTCAGCAAGAGGAAGTGCAAGAAATGCACTGGAGAAAGAAATGCCCACAATTTTAAAGCCAAGGACCAATTCTACCTTCCAGGAAACATCAGCCATACGTGTGGATGAAGATGCTGCTCTCGGCTTGGGGTCATCAGCCCAAGGACTCACAGATCCAATGACACGTTAGCAAGTGATTGACAATGATGACAACAAAATCTGGGAATGTCTCCAGAAGATTGGAGTCTTTGGATCATTCTCACCAATAATGAAAATCGCTCAACAATCTGGCTACATTTTCAAGATTATCTCAAACCAATAGGGCAGGAACATCGCACCTTCACCTTTTTCATTTAAGGAGGAGATTGCTGTGCAGTACTGCATAAATTAGAAATATAATTTGAGTATAGCCTTTAAATCGCGACTCCCATCTGCATTTCCTTCTCTTCGAACATTTTAATTTCAGGTCAAGAGATCGCAGAAAAGCCCAAGGATTGCAACCAAAATTGAAACACGCTGCAACAGTATTTTTCTTCGACAAATTTTGAAATCTTATTTTAGGCAGAAGGCAAAGCAAAACCCTTTCCTGATGTACAATTTCTTGAACATTGGATGGTTGATATTTCACATAAGGGGAGGCATTTGCTTTGAAAACACTTTCGACAGCAGGAGGTATCATGGAAATGTAGAACAATTCACACATGCAAATGCAGAATGAACAAAAGATGAGTCAGGCATGGAATCCAAGCAGAAATTGGTAGATTAATTCCCCATCTGTCTTGAGGTATCTGATGCCAACCAGGGAAGAGTGAACTGTGAGAGAGAAAGACAGACTTGCCTTTCGACTGGGTCTTCTCCTCTAGGAATATCTTGAAGTTCACTGGGATCAATGAAATACTTTATGGAATGTGCTCATGCTCTTAACATAGACAACGTGACAGTCAATTTGCATATCGGAAGTTCTCACAGACAGACAATGACTAGAACATTTTATATTTTAGTGACATTGGTTGTGGGATAAATATTCATCAGGACATCAGAAAGAATTCTCCAGTTCCTCCCTTGAAATGGTGCCCCAGGATCTTGGAAGTCTGCCACAGGAGGGAGGACAGTCTCACCTAAAGGATGACACCTTCGACTGTGCAGCACTCCTCCCATGCTGCACTAGGAGATCAGCCGTCGGTCAGTGCTGAAATCATACCTTACAAATTTATTACAGTTCCTTAAGGAAGTACAAGCAGTTAGATAAAGGGGAACCTGTAGATGCTATGCATTTGTATTTCCAAAATGGCTTCAATTAGGTATAACATATAAGAACAAAACAGCCAATGATTTTTAGGGCAGTATATAAGCATAGGTCAACGACTGGATAATTATTAGGAGACAGAGTTGGGTTCAAGGGAGTATCTGCAGCTTGGTGACTTATAACTAATGGAGTGCCACAGGGATTAGTGCTGAGGCCACAATTATTTGTGATATATATTGATGAGTTGGACAAAAGAAGTGCTGAAATGTTGGAAGCTCGCTCAAACAAAAGGATAACTCGAGGAGTCTATAGATGGATATCGATAGGTTAAGCGAGTGGGCGTAAATTTGGCTGATGGAATGGAAAAATGTGTGGCTGTGTGCTTTGGTAGGAAGAAGAGCTGAATATTGTTTAAAGAGAGAAAGACTGCAGAAAGCTACCTCACAGAAGGATTTTGGGATTTTCATGCAAGTTCAGTGAGCAATGGGAAAACAAATGTAATGTTGAGCTTTATTTTGGAAGCAATGGTATATAAAAATAGAGAGTTCTTACTCAAACTGTACAAGCTGCTAGTCAGACCACGGTTGGAATAGTGTGAACAGTTTCTTATCTAAGAAAGGACTTACTTGTATTGGAGCAGTCCAGAGAAGTTTCACTTAGTTGATTCCAAGTAAGGAGGCATAGTCCTCTGAGGAGTGGTAAGTTGAGCTTGCACTCGCTGGAGTTTAGGAGAATGAAAGGAGACCTCTCATTGGAGGAATGAGAGGATAATTAATCACAAGGATCTGAGGAAGCTTGGCAGGGTAGATACAGAAACATTGTATCCCCTTGTGGGAGAGAGTTAGGAGTCACCCACTTATGAAAGAGATAAGGAGGACTGATTTTCTCTCAGAAGGCAGTGAACTTGTGGAATTCATTACCACAGATGACTATCAAGGCTGGATCATGAAGGACACTAAAGCAGAGATAGACAGATTTTTATTCAGTAGGGACATCAGCATGGAAAAGGTAGGAGAGTGCAGTCAAGGATCATCGGATCAGCCATGATGACTACAATTGTATGGCAGAGTGGAATCAATGGGCTGAAAGGCCTATCTCTACTCCCACATCTTGTTGCCTTATGGACGGAGTAGAATAGAGGTCGAGTGAGGAAACTGTATTAGGTAGTGAGAATGACCTCTTTGTGGATGGGCTAGGATTGGGAGCTACATTTGTGCAGTGACTGGACCTACCGAGGGAAGCTGAGCTCAAAGTTAAAACGATATTGTTAAGGGAGAAAGAGGAGGGATTTATTTTAAGGCTTGGAATTGGTCTGCTGCCATTTGGACATAGAGACAAGTAGAGTTTGATAAATGGAGTGGCTGGAATATTGTGTACAGTTCTGGTCTCCTTACTTGGGGAGGGATGTAGGTGCATTAGATGTAGTTGAGAGGACGTTCACCAGATTGATTCCAGAGAGGATGGGTTTGTCTTATGAAGAGAGATTAAGCTGTTTAGGCTTACACTCTCAGGAGTTTAGAAGAATGAATGGAGATCTAACTGAGGTAATCCAAGTTGGAGGACAGGAAAAATTTCTGGCTGTAACAGGCTGCTCCTTTTTTGAGGTTTTTTTGGTGCTGGAGGTGATTTCCTCGAATTCCAGGAGCAGCAATGACTGTTTTATATGCTGTTGCATTGTTTTGGAACTTTGGAGAAAAAGAAAGTCAAAACAATGGCACTTTTAAAAGCATGAGGAACAGACAAAGGCAGCACATGGCCAGGTCTGTGCAGGAGAGAGAGAGAGAGAGAAAAAAAAAGAGAAAAAGAAACTCACTCTGCTAACTGACACAGCAGTGAACCTACGCAGTTACTGCCTTTGCTGTTTGAATTCATGTATCGCTGGACATCGGAGTGCATCTGGGAAAATTAACAGTGAGATTCACAACTGATCTTTGAGGGACCTGTTCGGGAGATGTCACAGCACAGAGACAGATAACTGAATAGTTTTAAGTGTGGCCGGGGGGCCTTGCTGTAAGTCTGCATTAGTGAATAGAGTGGGCTTTTTCTTGATCATATGTTTTATTGAACAATGTCTCTTGATTAATCTTTAAAATATAAGCCATAAGTATTACGTTAGCCTGGAGCAGTGTTTTGTAGAGGAATAAGACAGTGCTATTTTCTGGGTCTGCAGATTGGGAGAAGCAAAAATGGCCTTTAGGAGAGGAATATGCTCTTCTTGTCGGATATGGGAGTTTAGGGAGAGTTTACGAGTTACTGAGGATTATATCTGCAATAAATGCCATTGGTTGTGAATCCTATCAGATGGGATGGATCGATTGGAGAGACAGAGGCAATGAGGAATTTACAAGAGCAAGGGGATGTGATGGATGGCAGTTATAGGAAGAGGGGGAAAGTCTCAGATACAGTCACATAGATGGGTTAACTCCAGGACAGCTAAGAGAGGTAGGCAGGTAGTGCAGGAGTCTTCTGTGGCTATCCCCATTTCAAACAGGTGTGCTGTTTTAGAAAAGGTAGGGAGCAATGGATTCTCAGTGGAATATAGCACGAACAGCCAAGTTTCTGGTATTGAGACTGGCTCTAATGCAATGAGGGGTACGTCAGGTTCCAAGGGGATTCTCTAGTCTGAGGCACAGACAGACTTTTCTGTGGCCGGCAGCGAAAAATCAGAATGGTGTGTTGCCTCCCTGGTGCCAGAATCAATGATGTCTCAAGAGATTGCAGAATGTTCTCATGGGGGAGAGGGCCTAGCAGGAGGTCATTGTCCACATTGGAACCAACGACAGAGGAAGGGAAAACAATGAGATTCTGAAGGGAGATTACAGAGAGTTAGGCAGGAATTTAAAAAGGAGGTCATCGAGAGTAATAATATCTGGATTACTCCCGTTGCTACAAGCTAGTGAGGGCAGGAATAGGAGGAGAGAGCAGATGAATGCATGGATGAGGAGCTGGTGTATGGGAGAACGATTCCCATTTTTGGATCACTGGAATCTCTTTTGTGGTAGAAGTGACCTGTACAAGAAGGACAGATTTCACCTGAGTTGGAAGGGGTCTAACATACTGGCAGGGAAATTTGCTAGATCTGCTGGGGAGGATTTAAACTAGTAAAGTGGGGGGTGGGTCCCAGGGAAATAGTGAGGAAAGGGATCAAACTGAGACTGGTACCATTGAGAAAAGAAGCAAGTTAAACAGTCAGGGCAGGCAGGGACAAAACAGAGAACAAGGTAGGACTGATAAATTAAATTGTACTTATTTCAATGCAAGGGGCCTAACAGGGAAGGCAGATGAACTCAGTGCATAGTCAGGAAAATGGGACTGGGATATCATAGCAATTACAGAAACATAGCTCAGGGATGGGCAGGACCGGCAGAAAACCTTCAGAAATGAGATAACAAGAGTGCAGAGACAGTATATTCCTGTAGGGTGAAAGGAAAGGCTGGTAGGTATAGGGAATGCTGGATGACAAAAAAAATTGAGGGTTTGGTTATGAAAAAGAAGCAAGCATATGTCAGGTATAGACAGGATAGATCGAGTGACTCCTGAGATAAGTATAAAGGCAGTAGGAGTATACTTAAGAGAGAAATCAGGAGGGCAAAAAGGGGGCATGAGATAGCTTTGACAAACAGAGTTAAGGAGAATCCAAAGGGTTTTTACAAATACATTAAGGACAAAAGGGTAATTAGGGAGAGAATAGGGCCCCTCAAAGATCAGCAAGGCGGCCTTTGTGTGGAGCTGCAGGAGATGGGGGAGATACTAAAAAAGTATTTCGCATCAGTGTTTACCGTGGAAAAGGATATAGAAGATATAGAATGTGGGGAAATAGATGGAGACATCTTGAAAATTGACCATATTACAGAGGAGCAAGTGCTGGATGTCGTGAAACACATAAAAGTGGATAAATTCCCAGGACCTGATCAGGTGTACCCTAGAACTCTGTGGGAAGCGAGGAAAGTGATTGCTGGGCCTCTTGCTGAGATATTTGTATCATTGATAGTCACAAATGAGGTGCCGGAAGACTGGAGGTTGACTAACGTGGTGCCACTATTTAAAAAAGGTGGTAAGGACAAGCCAGGGAACTATAGCTCAGTGAGCCTGATGTTGGTGGAGGGCAAGTTGTTGGAGGGAATCCTGAGGGACAGGATGTACATATATTTGGAAAGGCAAGGACTGATTAGGGATAGTCAACATGGTTTTGTGCGTGGGAAATCATGTCTCACAAACTTGATTGAGTTTTTTGAAGAAGTAAAAAGAGGACTTCATTTGAGAAGGTTCCCCATGGGAAACTGGCTAGCAAGGTTAGATCTCATGGAATTCTGGGAGAACTAGCTATTTGGATACAGAACTGATTCAAACCTGTGCCCACACCTCTCCCCTCACTTCCATCCAAAGCCCCAAAGGACCCCAAATTACCTGTACTTCCATGCACGTCATCGAATGTATATGTTGCATCCGATGTGATCCCCTCTACCTCGGGGAAACAGAATGCCTCCTTGTGGATTGTTTCAGAGAACACCCGCAACAAGCAACCCCACTGCCCTGTGATTGAACACTTCAACTCCCCCTCCCTATCTGGTTCACTCCGTCAAGGACATGCAGGTCCTCGGCCTGCTCCATCGCCAAACACCTATCTCCAACACCTGGAGGAAGAATGCCTCATCTTTCACCTTGGGACCCTGCAACCACATGGGAACAATGAGGATTTCACCAGTTTCCTCATGTCCCCTCCCCCCACCTTATCCCAGTCCCAGGCCTCCAAATCAGCACCATCCCCTTGATCGGTCCTACCTGTCCATCTTCCTTCCTTCCCACCCATCCACTCCACTTTCCCCTCCGCCCTATCACTTCTACCCACACCTTCATCTGCCTATCACATTCCCAGCTACCTTCCCCCCAGCCCCAACCACCTCCCATTTATCTCTGAGCTCCCCCAGTCCACAAGCCTCATTCCTGATGAAGAGCTAATGCCTGAAACGTTGATTCTCCTGCTCCTCGGATGCTGCCTGACCTGCTGTGCTTTTTCAGCACCATACTCTCAACTCTGATCTCCAGCATCTGCAGTCCTCACTTTCTCCTACATTTACACAAGAGACTAGTTCAGGACCTGAAGATGTATTGAAACATTTTAAATATTTCTGTTGTGTCTAATGGTCAGACCACCTTTAAAAGTCATGCTCGTAATATCATTGCTCAATCTCAAATGCAATCTGAGGGCATAATAGTCTGAAACAGCATCTGATCTCTGATCACCTGAGTCACGACATTCTACTGGATGCATATTCCTCTGTTGCAATTTAATACTTTAAATATTAGCCCAGACATTTAGCGATGCTTGAATGTAAGGTTTGTATATGACAGTTAGTTGTAATACATACATTCTTCAGTGTCCAAGTCCAATACTTTATGTCATGGGAGAGAACATAAGCTTTACCACATCAGGTAAAACACCCTGTTGGAGCAAAACTCACACCAATATGTTTTATGGTGTAACCAACTGTCATAGTGTGGGAAATTCGCCCCCCAATTTGAACACAGTACAATCTTACAAATAGTGAAGTGGTAATGGTCAGATAATTTGTTTCTTGCGATGTTGGTTGGGGTCTAAATATTGGCCAGGGTACCAGTGAGACCCTACTGTCCACACTGAAAATGAGACCCAAGCTCAAACACAAAAGTGAGCACAGAGCCAAAACTGACACTAACCCAGAGCAGCATTTGAGAGGCGGGGGAGGGATGGTGGTGGTGGGAGTGCTACAAATACCCTCTGTGCCTTCAGGCTGGGGAGCAGGATGGAAGAATCTGCCAGGGGCTCGGTTTCGAACGGAAATCCAGTGAATCTTACTGGGGAATGCAGTTGTGAGAATATCAGGTGCTGTACAATACCTTCCCGAGTTGAATACCCTGGTCATACTCCAGCACTAACAGTTACTTGGGTTAAGGACCCAAAATCTAATTGGAACAAAGAACCAGAGTTATTCTGACTAAAAATAAAATGCATACAGATTATGATGATTTTGCATGTATTGCCCGAAAGAACAGTGGATTCAGATTCAATTGCTTATTATTTTCAAAAAAAACTCGAAAGGGAGATAAAGCAGAGGAATGCCACTGACTGAATAAAGAATCTTGCATCACCTCTGGGAATAAGAGGATGAATGGGCAGAGCAGGCTGATGGAATTGGAGAAATTAGGACAGTGAAACAGGAAAGGTGATGTGTGTCAAAAGGCTATATCATTTTGGAAAGCCATAACAAATCGTTCTGACTGATGATGTGCAAATTGTAAAGTCAAGCTTGGCTGAACTTCAACAAATCACTGAGAATTAGAAATACGACCGACAGGGTGACAGCTGAAAGCTTCCAATTAAAATCCTGAATGGTTGCTAATATCAAACAGGTCCTAGTGATATGCTGGTGTATCGAAGCGCAAAAAAAAAACTGTAGATGCTAGGAATCCAAAATCACACCAAAAACAAAAATTGAAAAGGTCAGGTCGCATCGATGGAGATAAAGAGTGTTAGCTTTTCAGGTTGATGGCTTTTCATCAGGACTGAAGAGAAATAAAAATGTCTGAAGTATAAGCCGGTAGAGGGTGGTGGTGGGGGTGGAGGGTGGTGGTAGGGGTGGGGGGCTGCGGGGGGGTGGGGGGTGAAGTGGTTGCTATTGAGAGGAGGACAGAAGGAGAGGTCTGTAGCAGGATGAGGGCCAGGGAGGTCAAATAACAGGATATTTCCTGAAGTGACACTCAGATAGAATGGTGAGTGATAAGATGAGGAATCATTAATTGTTATATAAAAACCATTACACTTCAAAACGAAGGGATAATGAGAGAAACAAGAGGAAGATCGATTGGCTCATAGACCTGAATTAGAAGCAACTGCAGAATGAGGTAGCACAGTGGAAGTGAAAATAAACAGTGGAGCGTACTCAAGACGGAATACAAGTTACATTTAGAAATCACAATCCAAAGCTTCTCCATTGCCTTCTGATATCTATTTGCTCCCTCAGTAAGTTACCATGGGCAACCACAGCCTTCCATAATGTGCTGCATGAGCTATTTGGTGAGTCAGGCCAAGAGGGTTGCCAACTGATTCACCTACAGAGCGCAACATAGCTTGGCTTAACTCAATTATCATTATACACACACACACACGCACACGCACACGGTTTTCCTTCACTGCAGACCTGATTTGGAACCGGCTCCTGAAAATACGCAGCTGCTTCACGTCCACAGTTCAAACAAGTGGATTATGCAACTTGAGTGAGTTGGAGCATCAACTGAAGAGCAATGAGAAATGGAAACTTCAACAAAACTTTGCAAGGACCAAATCACGCTAACTAGAACTAGCAACACTAGTGATTGAAGCAGAGGAGGAATTAGTTGTATGAATGGTTCAGTGGATGGAGCAAACGCTGAGTGATTTGCATTTAAGCTATTGATCTTTGCAAACACAAATGAGGGAAACTTAGTACTGAATAAAAATAGCACTGATCTAATTTGTATTTTGATCGAGAGGTATTTGAACAGTAGCCTGATCTACAAAAAACAGCTGTGTTGAGTCAGAAATCTAAAAAAGGGTAACTTTTTCTCAATTATCTCCAATAACTGCATTCTGGCGGGAAACAACTTATTCAGCCATTCATTTCCCCAAGCGCATCAAATGAAATGTTTATTCAATCAATAATACAAAGCAGAACGCCAAAGATATCATGTCACACTTCACATCTGGTATCCCCTCATTAACTCATGTCAATCATTTAAATTGTCAGAACACCCATCTTCAATCGCAGCTAGGAGCAGCAATACTGTCACAAAGTCTTATTAAAATAATAATTTTACTGAAAATTTGTGCACCTTAAATAAGAGATGAATAACGACATAGAGTCTTAAATGAAGTAAACATGTCCAGGTACTCACAGGCATTTTATAAAATGTTGAAAAACATAAGGACTCAGGATTGACAAACCACACAAGGAAATATTAGAATAGTCAAACACGAAATGACTTTAATTCATTACCATCAACCAGCATCTCAACTAAAGAGAGAAAAGAATTTATGGGAAAGAATTCCAGAGTTTAGGACCAATGTAGTGACTAATATTGGAAACATGAGGCTTGAATTGGATGAGAACAGACATCTTGAGAGGTTCCAAGTTAGAGGACAATGAAGCATGAAGTAACATGAAAATAAGGACGGGATTTTGAAATCATGCCTCTGCTGGAATGGGAACCTAGGGAAGTCAGTGGGCAGAGTGGAAATTTGTCAGTGGGAGTTGGCAAGTTAGGAATAAGGGAGGTAGAATTTTGGAAGAGTTTAATTTTTCAGAGGATGGAAGATGAACAGTCAGATAAGAGAGCAATGAAATAATTAAAACAAAAGGCATTGTTACAACATGGGGTAAACCCTCCTGCCCAATTTAAAACCAGCAACACAGGAAAGATTTATCCCATGCAGTAATCTATAAAAATTCGAGTGGCCAAGAACTATTTAAAGTACAAATTAACAACTTTATTTCTTAAAGTATAACAGAGAATAAATAACTAACAACTATTTACAATTCCTTCCTCTAACCTATTTTTTACTTTCCTTTCTATAACACCAGTCCAATAAAACTCCCAACCAAGATTTACAGAAAAATTCAAATTTTAAAACCAGCCAGCGGACGAATCTTCTCTTTATCTTTGTCGGTAGATTGGCTCTCCAGGTCAGTGTTGAGATTTTTCTCTGTGCAAACTTCTTCTCTAGATAGGTACCTCTCAGAGAGTTCTGACTGGCAGTCCACAGCTGTTGATCTGGTGGCAGTTCTCCTCCCAGCTGTTCAATTTTCCTCGGTCTTATACCTCACAGATTATGTCATTGGCTTTTAAGACTGTCAATATACTCAATTCAAACTTGATTGGAATTTGGTATTTTCTGGGATATAATTTAAACTGATTGGCCGAATTCACATCTGTTTTGTCACTTCCAGGCAACTAGCTACCCCAGTAGCTGGGGCACATGTTACATTGTGTCTTATTGAGAACACTTGGTGCTGTCACTGCTAGCTTTTACTCTCTTAAAGGGATAGTACACCCACATCTTCATAACAGTATCAAAATGGAACTTGTTAATTCAGGAGAACAGAGGGCAATGTTCTGAACATAGAAGTATGGATTCATTGTGGTCAAAGTTCATCTCTCGATCTGAGAAGTTACCAAAGATCTGGTGAATTGTGTGGCTCAGCGTTAGTCAGTGAGCAGGGAGAGGGTTGAAGTCAGTAACTTGGCAACATGGAGGAGACCAAAGACAATTCTTCCATGTTCCCCCTGTTTAATTAGGGAAGTTTCTGCCCTGGTTATCTGACAACAATCTAACAAAAGGAGGGTTTGAGGGATGTGGAGGGGACAGTTAGAACAAATGGTTGACACTTTCCCAGGAAAATAAAATTAAGCTCTGTCCCAACTTTCCCAGCATGAAAGAATTGAAATTTAGCAGCACAGGAGAGCAGTTTAGACACCTGCTCATTCACAATTTAAGTGCTGGAAGGTGAAATTTCCCTGAAAATCTTCTAATTTAGCACTCAGGACCTGAGTGCAATAAGTAGCATTTTACAATGAGGCTGGCACGAGCAAGCCATATAGTACAACTTTGCCAAACGTCCTTCTTTGGCGCAATAATACCAATGCTGGCTGGAGATGATTCACTCCAATCTAATTTCTCAAGAACTCACAGGAAATCAGTCTAAAGTGGATTTAAAAAAACCATCAACATGACTGTCCTCAATTTCACCAACGATGAATTGCCATACAAATAGGATGTGGCTTCGCTGGCAAGACCAGCATTTATTGCCCTGAGACGCTGGCGATGAGCTGGCATCTCAAACTGCTGCAGAATGACGTGTGTGGACATTCACAGTGTTATGATCAGATTTCCAGGATCTTGACCCAATGACAATGAAGGAACTGTGAGACAGCTCCCAGTGTGGATCACACAAAGCCAGGATGGGAACTTGCATGGTGTTCCACTGCAGTTGCTGTCCTTGTCCTTCTTGCTAATAGATGGTGAGTGTTTCGAACATACAGTCAAAAAAGCCTTGTGAATCTCATTGATGGTACACACTGCTGTCACTGTGATTTGGTTGTAAAGTGAGTGAAAGTGGTAGTGGTGGATTGGGGATGGGGGGGAAGCAATCAAGCAGACTGCTTTGACTTGAGTTGTGTCAAATGTCTTCAGTGTCGGAGTTGCACCAATCTAGGTAAACAGAGATTCTATCGCTTGTCAGCCTTGGGGGGATGGGAATGTTACTTGCCACTTGTCAGCCCAAATCTGGACACAATCCAGCTGTTGTTGCATTTGGACATGAACTGCTTCAGTGTGAGGAGCTATGAATGGTGTAGATCATTGCACAATCATCAGTGAACAGCTCCATTTCTGATCTTACAATGGAGGAAAGACCATTGATGAGGTCGCTGACAATAGTTGGGTTATCCTGAGCAACCCTTGCTGAGACGGGCAGAAGCTGAAATGATTGAACTTCAGCAACTGCAAACATTTTCATTCGTTTCAAGTATGACTATAACTGGTGAAGAGTTTTGCCCTGAGTACAGTTTAACACACAAATCGTACAAAAGGATGAATGTGCATTTATGTCACACGTTGCACAAATCCAACACTTTACAGCCAAAGTAGTATTTTGCCTTTGGAAGTGTAGTTAATGCTGTAATTGGACGTGACAGTCAGTTTGCACATAGCAAGACTCCGCAAATATCAAAGTGATAATTACCAAATGAGCAAAAGTGATGGTTGCCAAATGATCTGTTTTTGGCTGTGTGGTCTCAACGATAGACATTATGCAGCACACCAGGAGAACGACCCTAATCTACTGTCAATAGATTTCTTACCTGAAAGAATGGTCAAAAATCGGTTCAACATTTCATCTGCAAGATGGCACTTCCACCAGTGCAACACTTGCCCCAACACGGCATCGGAAAGGACAGCAACTGCATGGTGCAACATAGCTATCGAGGAGATTTTAGACCTGAGCTTGGGATCACTGGTGTATTGTGTAATGAAAACATTGGTCCTTTTTCTCCACTCAATTGTGAGTTTTGCCTGATGCACTGGAAGTGGCACAAATGGAATTTAATGACAGTTGTTACAGTTCACACACTCCAAACCACCTGCTCTTCCCCCAGTGATCTGAACCATCTGCTTAACTGCAGCATCATTGTGTCTCCATCACAGCCTGCTCCAAGCTAAAGCATTCAATGCCAAGCCAAACATGCAGGGTGGCACACAAAGCTTGTAAAATACCACAACCTCATGAGAAAGAGATGCTAAAAATGGACAAAGAGAAAAAGCTCCTGATCAGTACAACCACCTAATAACCGTCAACGTTACACAGCTTGGGTTTTGTTTAACAAAAACAATAAGATTGGTTTTAATCATAGTATGAGAATGCAATTTTATCATCTTATCCAAACAACACAACCAACACTGCAGTGCTCCCACTGGGCAGAAGCTGAAATGATTGAACTTCAGCAACTACAAACATTTTCATTTGTTTCAAGTATGACTATAACTGGTGAAGAGTTTTGCCCTGAGTACAGTTGAACACAAATCGTACAAAAGGATAAATGTGCATTTATGTCACATGTTGCACAAATCCAACACTTAGACTACGGTGGTCTTTTAGACTCTGAAGTTGATTGAGTTAGAATCCCCAGAGACAAGAAGTAAATTAATGAATCAAACAACCTGCAAACCTGCCCAGATCTGGGGCAAAGACAACACGCTGCAGTTTAACCTCGGCCACTTCCATTCCATTTTAGTACAAGCCACTGATTCAGGATCAGGAGAGAAGGAAGAAGAAAGAAACAAGCCAGAATCCATATCAAACCAGTTCAAACTGGGTATTCTGGAACTTGTCGTGATCCTATCCTGGTGGATCCCTCTCTCATGCTTACCAACATACCTGACAGTGATAACATGAGGTACAGCATGCCGGTTCCAAAATTTCTCAGTTTGCAATCACCTTTCCTTGCCCCATGCCATAACAGTGCTGTGTCCCTGAAATGTCATTCCAGATCCTCCAAAAATCCATGAAAAGCAGCTGTGCCAAGAAAAACAAATCACCATTGTCAGACATGCATGTTCTGAGCAATGGTGCCTGTGGAGAATCTTGGACAATCCCAAATTTCAACCCATGAGAATGGTCATTCACAAGCCTGGGCAGGTAAATACTTTCTTCGGTGTGGGATCCAGACACCCCAGGCTACTGTTGCCACTCCCTCCCCTCCAATGTTTAGTAGCAAGGTCCCTGGGCAAACATGATTGAGGAGACAGGGGATGAGATATCTTGGTGGCCTGGCCACGACCTCGATAAGACAATCTGTTCTTATCAACAAGGGACTGTGTGACTTCAAGCTACTGAAAGAAAATAGTTCTCTGTAAACATAAGCATGTTAGTCTACATTTGGGCTGCCAAAAATATCCTTCTAAAAATGTGTTAACTCAGACATTTATAGCACATTAAGAGACCGTTCAGCCCATCATGGCTGTGCCAGTCAAGAAAGATCTGACAACAATATTGTGAGTTTCCAGCTCTTGGCCCATAGTCCTGGAGACTATGGCAACACAAGAGAGTAACTAAACACCTGTTTAAGTGTTACGAGAGTCGCCAGCCTTTCGAGAACAAGTTCCATACTCACACCACCCTTTGTGAAAAATTCTCCTCTACTCTTCTTCTTCCCTCAACCTCACACCTCCTGGTTTCAATCCCTCTATCAATGGAAAAAAGTGCCTCCCTACCACTCTATGCCTCTCCGAATCGTTTACCTCTCTCAATCTTCGCTGCTCCAAAAAACATAGCCCCAGCCGATCCAAGCTTTCCCCATGGATTAGACACCACAGCTCATTCTTGTAAATCTCCTCTGCACCTTCTCTAATGCTATCGCATCCTTCCTATAATGTGGTGACCAGAACTGCACAAAGTACTCTTGTTATGGCCTAATCAGCATAACCACCTTGCTCTTCAATTTTATGCCCTGGCTAAGATAAGCAAGAAACACAAAAGTCATCTTGACCATCTTACCTACCTAACCTTCCTTCCTCAGGGATCTGTGCACCAAGTCCTTCTGATCGCCATTATTTTCCAGCATGCTATAATTCTTTGCATTGTTAGCTCTTCTGAAGTGCATGACCTCACACTTTTCAGGGTTCAATTCCATTTCCTACTGCTCTTCACAGTTTACCACTCCACTCGTATCCTCCTGCAATTACTGACTATCCTCCTCACTATTTTGCACTTTACCAATTTTCATGTCATCCATGAACTTTATCATACCTCTGACATTTAAGTGCCAGTCATTAACGTACACCATGAACAGCAAGGACTCCAACACTGAGCACTGTGGAACCCCAAAGGAAACAAACCTCCAGTCCCAGAAACACCCCTCCATCATCATCCAACATTCAGGTTGAGTGCATAAATGAACCACTGATGCAGGTGTGGGTAGTCACAGAACCTTGTTCTTTGTTGACAGAAAGAACATGTACACGCACAATGTCTGTTTCAACCCCAACAAAATTGTGACAGCTTTTCTCTGGTTCATTAAATCAATACCATGACCTATTCGAGTCAACATGACTGGTTTAAAATCTAGCTGTTAATTGTCAGTCATCATTAACTGGTACCATCTCCATGGTGACATAGAGCAATAGGAGACAACTTTTCAACCAAACCATCTCTGCTCATACAATATAAACACTTCTATTCATTGCAAATTGTCCTGTTGAATGTAAGATGACAAAAGAGACGATCAAAATTTTTTGAATTTGCTGTCATTATGAGGTCAAATACAAGAACACCAGATTTCAAAGGATACAATAATTCACACTACATGAGAAACATCTTTGAAAATTTTTTGCTACTTTTGAAGTTTGGTTTTCTAGTATCTATCCTTTGCTTGCAAGCTAAAAACATCAACCATGTAGCTGTTTTCTCAGCAATGCACCAACTCTGTACCACCATACAACTATCTTTTTTCAACCTTGTAAATAAACTCCCTCACGCTTTTGTTTCATTTTCATTTATGGCCTTATTAACCCGTGGCACTGCTTCTAGTGACGTGTGCATTTAAAGTTCCAAATCCCTTTGCTCCTATTGTTTAACTTTTTTAAAGTGATAGATTACCTCCTTGATTTTCTTAACAAAATATAATGCCTCACACATGCCTTTGTTCAAGTTTATTTGTCAATTAAATGCCCATTCTGCAGATTTAATAATAATTTCTTTTCGGTTTTTGCAGTGCTCCTTAGTATTGACTACTTCCCCAGCCCCACACCAAAAGGGAGCGTCATTCACAAGCTACAACAAGAATGAGAATGAGACAAGAGAAAGTAGTGTGATGATGCTGTCACTTGGGGTTTTTTTTAAAACAGGGGCTATAAAGCAGAGGTGTCGAGGAATCTGGGATGACCCTAGTTTAACAATGGCAGGGGAGCGGCTGGTTCTCCCAGTTCAGGATTTTTCTAGTTTGGTTTTAACTGCGGCAGTCACAAGATGCTGGAGACCAGGAAGGCTGAAAGATTTAGCAAATGATTCCCAATTGGCTTTCTCTCTGAAATCTCTTTGGATGTTGTTCCCTCCTGCCTGTAAGAATCTGTGTTTCAATTGACTTTTTTGGCCGGGTGTTATGAGACGTTACTGGATTGGAATAGTTCCTCAACTAAGTTGCTCCATTGGGTCCGTTAACTTGTCCAATTGTTGAGTTATTCTAAATTCCATTTTATTTTGTTCATGTTACAACTGTAGTGTTTAAATAAATCCTGTTTACTTAAAGCTGAGTGGTTTGACCAGCTGCATCACACCTAAAGTATCCACTTCACAGCTGCCTTTAAAATAAGAAAAAAGTTAGGGTCTGGGCTACCTACTTAAAATATTTTGAGGGGGTCTGGCCTGGTCCATAACAGTAGGAGCAAGAGTTGAGAGAGAAAGAGGGAAAGGCAGATGAGAGATCGAGTGTACGCCATTTGGGACGGTGGGGGAAAATAGGCAAGAGAAAGCACAAGTGGAGAGGGAGAGTGCATAAGAGGGCAAGAAAGCAAGCAAAACTAACAGACAAAGTGAAGAACAAAATGAGGGTCGGAGGCGGGGGAAGAGCAGCAAAGTGATAAGACTAGTAATCCAGCATTGAAAAGTGTGGCACTGGAAAAGCACAGCAGGCCAGGCAGCATCCAAGGAGCAGGAGAGTCAATGTTTCGGGCATAAGCCCTTATCCTTCCTGAAACGTCGACTCTCCTGCTCCTCAGATGCTGCTTGACCGTCTGTGCTTTTCCAGCGCCACACTTTTCGATTCTGATCTGCAGCATTCTCTTAGTAATCCAAAGGCCCACACTATTGTTCTTATGACATGGATTCAAATCCCATTCGGCCCAATTCAATTTCAATTCCACAAATAAATCTGAAGAATAAAGTTTGTCTCAATAATAATGTCCATGCATCATGGATTGTGTGGAAAACCCGTCTGTTTCTTCAGAAAGGAAATCTGCCATCCACAGCCAGTCTGACCTACATTGACGCCAAACCCACAATAACGTTTTTGTCTCTTCACCTGCCCTCTGAAATGGCCAGGGGAACCATTCAGTTTTAAGAGCAATTAAGGATCGGCAACTAATTCTGGTCTTGCCAATAATGCCCTCACCCCATGAAAGAATAAAGTGAAAAAATAGAGAGAGGGCATGATTTACTGAGAAACAGAGAGTTTGAAAAGGTAAACAGAGCGAGAATGTGAGACAGAGAGGGAGAGAGAGAGATATGACAAAACTAAAAAAGGGCCAGTGTGAGTTGGGGGGCAAAAATGAATTGCAGAGAGGCTACAATTCTATTGTCCACATCCATAGATCTCTCAAAGCTGTCTATATTGATAGAGTTGCAAAGTAGGTGCACAGGCTTTCATTAGCAGCGGAACTGAATTTAAGAGCCGGAAAGTTATGCTACAGCTCTATAAAGTCCTGGTTAGACCACACTTGGAATATTGTGTTCAGTTCTGGTCACCTTATTAATAGAAAGGATGTGGAAGCTTTAGAGAGGGTGCAGAGGAGATTTACCAGGATGCTGCTGGACTGGAGCTCATGTCTGATGAAGAGAAGTTGAGGGAGCTAAGGCTTGTCTCTTTGGAGCGAAGAAGGATGAGAGGCAACTTGATAGAAGTGTACAAGATGATAAGAGGCATAGATAGAGTGGATAGCCAGAAACTTTTTCCCAGGGCGGAAATGGCTATCACAAGGGGTCATAATTTTAAGGTGATTGAAGGAAGGTTTAGGGAAGATGTCAGAGGTAGGTTCTTTACACAGAGAATGGTGGGTGCATGGATTGCACTGCCAGCAGTCGGAGCCCAATGAATATCAGTGGGAGAGTCTGATCCCACTTCAGTTCCCGAGGGAGGTGATCTCTGATCTTGCTGCACAGATATATTTTTCTCATTTCACATTGAACATTTACATCTATGTTATATCTCCATATTGAGTTTACACCATCGTCACTCCCTTTATCTTTTCCCGAAACGTCGATTTCGAAGCTACTTGGATGCTGCCTGAACTGCTGTGCTCTTCCAGCACCACTAATCCAGAATCTGGTTTCCAGCATCTGCAGTCATTGTTTTTACCTGCCAGCAGTGGTATTAGAGTCAGACACCTTAGGGACATTTAAGCGACTCTTGAATAGGCACATGGATGATAGTAAAATTAAGGGTTTGTAGATTAGTTTGATCTTCGAGTAGGATAAAAGGTGGCACAGCATCAAAGGCCGAAGGGCCTGTACTGTACTATTCTATGTTCAATGTATTAGACCTCAGTGTCCCTGGGCTAGCAGGGGGAAAGAATAGAATGCTTACAGAAACAAATGGTTCTTGCAAGAGAAAAGATAGGTTTACTATGATGCTTTCCCACAATCAAACAACTGGACTCATACCTGAGGAATAGCCATTTGTTTAAATCATTAGATAGATGCAGAAAAGTATTCCATTCCAAACATTTATATTCCACTCGAAGGTGAGACAATGGACTTGAAAGAATTATATGGGAATATAAACTAATTTCAATATTAATAACAAGTCTGGGTTGCTTGTCTTTGATCTGAACTTCATCAGTATCTGAAATCTGTGTTCCCCATGTGCAAAGCTAAATGTACAGAGAGAGTTAGCTTCTGCCATTTGAAAAAATACAGAACATGTTTATTATTGTTTCCAATCAAACCTACTTACCTTTCATTTTACTATCATCCATTTTACTACCTGTTTCTGAGGTTAATCTTATTTCCTCTACTCTCAAATCCCTTATGGTAAAAACTGAGCCTTATGTATGTATGTTGGAGAGCATACTCAGGATTGACAATGGCAGCATGTATCACTGTAGATTGTAGACAGAGAGTTTGCACATTCTCCCTGTGTCTGCGTGGGTTTCCTCCGGGTGCTCCAGTTTCCTCCCAAAGTCCAAAGATGTGCAGATTAGGTGAATTGGCCATGCTAAATTGCCCATAATGTTCAGGAATGTGCATTAATCAGGAGTAAATGTGGAGTAATGGGTTTGGGTGGGATACTCTTCGGAGGGTCTACGTGGACTTGTTGGGCCAAATGGCCTGTTTCCATACTGTAGAGATTCTCTGATCATATGATGTATGAGTTTAAACTGAATGAGTTCAACAGTGTAGCCATATCTGCATTCTGCACACTCAGCACAGAGCATGGATCAAAGCTTCTGATTCATATGATGAATACTGAGCAGGATACTGATCCTCTTGAACAATTATTCAGCTTTTCTCAATGGTCTAAACATAACTGTAACCATTTCTGCAACTCAGACCCAGATTTACGCTTCCAATTGAGCATTCCATTTTCAAATTCTGGGCTCTCAGGACATGGCATCATTTTTATTTTCCAAAACCGGAATAAGAAATTTGACCATTTGCAACGCAAAATGTGTGCACAGCCAATTCACATGTTTTATATAAGAAAAGGCGCTGGTTCTGACATTATTTGTAAGGACTTTCAGAAACTATTTAGTCACAGTAAAAACAGCAGGACATATCAGATGAACATATAGCTGAAGAGATGGTGTGAGGGGGATAGTTTTAGTTTCTGGGGCATTGGGACCAGTTTAGGGGGAAGTCAGACCAATACAAACTGGGCAGGACCAGGAATGATGCCCTAGGGGAGTATTTGCTGCAGTGGTTGGGGAGGGCTTAAACTAAATTGGCAGGTTGATGGGAACCTGTGTAAGGGGTCAGCAGAAAGGGAGTCAAGAACAAGAACAAAAGATAGAAAGAGAAATAAGAGAAGTGATAGGCAGAGGAATCAAACTAGGTCAGAGTAAAAGGAAATAGTGGGTATGGGAGAAGGAACGTTAAAAAAAGACAAACCTTAACCCTTTGTCGCTGAGTGCACAGTGCACTTGAGATAATGTGGATGAATTAGTCACGCAAATAGATATAAGTGGGTATAATGTAGCTGGGATTATGGAGTCACAGCTGCAGCGTGACCAGGGATGGGAATGAAACATCCAGCTATATTCAGTATTTCGGAAAGTCAGACAAAAAGGAAAAGGGGATGAAGATGCATTACTGGTTAAAGAGAATATAAACACAATATTGACGAAAGGTACTAGCTCAGAATTTGTCAAATTTGTGTGGCAGAATTGAGAATTAGCAAAAATATGAGTGAGCATGGCATTTCATTCACCATTAGAAATAGAATTAGCTTTATTGTCACACGTATTCAAGTGAGTACAGTGAAAAGTGTAAGAGTCGCTGCTTGGCACCATCTTAGGTACAAAGGTCCCGAGGTACAGCTTTTCCAGTTACAGTTCTTAGGAATAAATTATAAAATGGAGGAAAAAAAACTTCAGAACAATGGTCTTCCAACCCAGTCTATGTTGGCATCTAGCCTCCAGTTAGTACCAGGCCTTGACTTTAGATCATGCCCAGCTTCACCTCAGGGTTAATGAGGCTGGGAGATCACTCTGGAATCACCCTGAGACCAGAAGGCCACACTGCAGTGGTGATATTGAGAATTAAACATGGTATCAGAGATTCATACGGGAAAAGAACATCTGATTATGGGTGATTTCAATCTGCATATAGTTTTGCCAAATCAAATTCATCACAATACCACAGAGGAGGAACTCTGGAGTGTATATGGGATGGTTTTCTGGACCAATGCATTGAGGAACCAACTAGAGAACAGGCTATCTTAGACCAGGAATTATGCAACAAGAAAGAAATAATTGGTAGCGGAGTTGTAAGAGACCTTTTGGGGATGAGTGACCATAATATAATAGAATTCTTCATCAAGGTGGAGAGTGCGGCAGATGGTTCTGAGATGAGGGTTCTGAGACGAGGGTTCTGAATCCAATATACAGAAAACAATGATGGTATAAGGTGTGAGTTGGCAATGACTGCTTGGGAGATGTCATTGAAAGGAAATGACAATGGATACACAACCGCGACCATTCAATCAGTGAATGAGTGAATTACAAAAGTTGTTTATTCCTGTCTGACATAAGAGTTAAGAGGACAGTGACCAAACCATGGCTTAGGACGGAAGTTAGAAAGAGTACAAGTTGTAAAAAAGAAACAGGCATACAAATTGGCAAGAAGAAAACAACAGAGCTGAGGATTGGGAACAGTTCAGATGTAAAGAGAGAAGGATTGGCAAAAACTCATGTAGGTCACTTACAGTCAGAAACGAGGCAATTTATAATGGGGAGCAAAGAGATGGCTGATGAATTGATTTCATACTTTGTTTTTGTCTTCACAAATGGCATACCATAATTGATGGGGAACACAGGGTCTAGTGGGAGAGAGGATAATAAGCAAATCTGTTGTAGCAGAAAAATGGTGTTGGAGAAATTGATGGAATTGAAAGCAGGTAAATCCCCAGAGCCTGATAATCTTCATCCTAAACTACTTAAGGAAGTGGCCATAGGAATAATAGTTACAGTGGAAGTCATCTTGCAAATTCCTTTAGACTCTGGAACATTTTCTACAAATTGTAGGGTTGCCAACGTAACCCCACTATTTAAACAAAAGGAGGCAGAGAGAAAACAGGGAATTGATAGACCAGTGTGGCTGATGTCAGTAGTGGGGAAGATGCTAGAGTCCATTGTCATGATTTAACAGCAGAGCACTTAGAACACAGTGGTAGAATCAGACACAGTCAGTGTGGACTTACAAAAAGGAAACTATGCTTCATAGATCTACTGGAATTCTTTGTGGATGTAACTAGTAAAGTTGATCGAGCAGGCCAGTGGATGTGGTTCATTGGATTTTCAGGGGCTTTGGACAAAGTCTTACCAAAAAGATTAATAAATTAAGGCGCAAGGGTTTGGGGGTACATTGAGATGGATACAATCTTGTTTCCCAGACGGGAAAACAGAAGTATGGATAAATGGGTCTTTTTTGTGAATGACAGGCAGTGACTAGTGGAGCACCACACCAATCAACACTAGGACCCAGGTATTCACAATATGTGTTAATGATTTAGATAAGAGAACTAACATGTAATATCTCAAAATTTTGCAGTTGTCACAAAGCTGGGAGGACGGGTGAGCTGTGAGGAGGATGCAGTGTGATCTGGACAGGTCAAATGAACAGGCAAATGCAAAGTACATGCAATATAACGTGGATAAATGTAAGAATATCCACTTTTGTAGCAAAACTAAAAGGCACATTAGTATTTGAGTGGCTCTAACTTGAGAAAGGAATGTTCAACAAGACCAGGGTGCCCTTGCTCACCTGTCACTGGAAGTAAACATGCAGGTGCAGCAGGCAGTAAAGAAGTATACTGTATGTTGGCCTTTGTAGCACGAGGAACCAAGTACAGGAATAAGGATGTCTTGCTGCAATTATACAGAGCATTGGTGAGCCATACCTGGAATACTGGGTGCAGTTTAGGTCTCATTGTCTTTGGAAGGATGTTCTTGCGATGGAAGTTGTTCAACTGGAATACTGGGATAGCAGGACCGAGTATGAGGAGAGATTGAGTGTGTTGGGATTGTAATCACTGGAGTTTGGAGCAATGAGGGTGGATGTCACGAAACTTATAAAATTTTTAATAGGTTGGATGCAGGAAGGATCTTCCTAATTGTAGGGGAGTCCAGACCAGGGGTTCATAGTTTAAAGATGAGGGGTGTTAGGACTAGGATGAAAAGTCATTCAACTGAAGATTGGTAAGCCTGTAGAAATCAGTACCGCAGAAAATGATAGAAGCCAAAACATCACGCATTTTCAAGAAGGAGGTACCTAAAGGTCTTATGGTTAAAGAGATAACGGGATATGGAGTGAGGGCAGGATTAGGGTATTGAGCTCAATGATCAGCCATAATCATATTGAATGGTGGAGCAGGCTAGAAGGGACCAATGGCCTACTCCTGCTCCTATCTTCAAAGTTTCTACACATAATCAACAAAAACAGGTTGGGTTAGGTCACTTAACCGGATGTCTGGTTTGCAATGCAGACTAACACAAACAGGATGGGGAAGAGGTTCACATGAAGGACTCTCGTTGTTAACCTGCCCCCTTAACTTGGTGACCCTCAGGTTAAAATACACCACCAGTCAGCTGTCTAATCCGGGAGGGTGATGGCGACTTGACCTCAACTATTTTCAATGCATTCCCTTCGATGAGACTGTGTGCTAAAATTGAAGTTCGGGGACTGACGGTACATTATTGAACTGGTTATGAAATTGGCTGAGTGGCAGGTCACAATAAAGATAAAGGTCAGGCTGTCAGGTCGTGACTAATAACAGGCATTAATACAGAGTCCTCTACTATTCACTCCATTATAAAAGAGTTTAGATGATCACATAGAAAACCATGTTTGCTAATGCTGCAAAGATAGGCAGTATTGCGAACAATGCGAAAGAGGTAAAAAATCAAAAAGTTAAAGAGATCGAGTGAGAGGGAAAAAAAATCCAATGTCAACAAGAGTGAGATCAATCACTTGAAATGTAAAGGGGTACTTTCTAAATGGTGAAAAGTTAAACGCAGCAGTATTCCAAAGAGACTGGAGGGTTAAGGCTTATAGATGGTTAATGTTTTATGGGCAGTAACATGCAATAAAAACTAAGGAAAGGAACTGCTGTAAATTTCTGCCCAATACTGGTTGGAAAACCCAGAAGTTGTATTGAGGGATTTTCAGAGGGCAAACAACTCATGAGCTGCAATTCCAAGGGGTTAGGTTGGAATATCCCCCTGGAATCTTACTCTATTTTATTTAAAATGAGTGTGGCAGTCATTTCCCAAAACTCTCCGTCGTTTCATCTCTTACTTTTCTTTTAGCACCTGTCAGAAGTTTGCATTATTGTCCAAACCAGTCACTGCTGTAAACAACATTGCTGAGACACAGCAATGCTTCTTGTCATTAGCTTACATTTGCTCACATTACTGGTACCTCTGTTACGGGTCTGATACTTAGAGCAGTCACACCTATCCACACCCATGCTTCTGCTGGACAATGAAGATTTCATGCCAATCTTCAAAACTCAAAAGTGCCAAACCATACTCTTAGGTTGAGGAGTGAGCTTGACCTCAAAGTTGAAATGTTGTGGGCTCAAGTCATAAATCCAGAGACTGAGCACAAAATCCCAGCTGACATTTCAGTTTTGCACTGTTGGATGTATTGTCTCTCCATTGCAATGATAAACCAAAGTCCCAGAGGTCGATTATGAAACAATGCATCCCAATCTTTGCCCCTTAAACAGTACCACCAAAACAGAGAATCTGATTCCTTATAACATAGATTCATAGAATCCCTACAGTGCAGAAAGAGACCATTTGGTCCATCGAGTCTGTACCAACCCTCCTAACAGCACCCCATCCAGCCCCCTACACTATTCCCCTAACCTCACATTTCCCATGGCTAACCCACACTAGCCTGCACATCCCTGAACACTATGGGCAATTTATCATGGCCAATCCACATAACCTGCACATTTTTGGATTATGGGAGGAAACTGGAACACCCAGAGGAAACCCATACAGAAATGGGGAGAATGTGCTAACTCCACTCTTCAGTTACCCAAAGCTGGAATTGAACCTGTGTGAAGCAGCAGTGCTAACAACTGAGCTGCCCTAAACATAGCAAGTTAAGAATAATGCTGTGTGTAAATGTACTATTGTGCCTCTTGCACAATTTCACTGATTATAGTCCAAAATTAATGTCATTGCTGCAATCACTTTGGGAAATCCTGGAGTTGTCAAAGACACCATCTAAATGCACTAATTAATTCCTTATAACAAAATAATTAACCAGTCAGATATTGCATGTTGTTCTTAAAGGATATTACTAGTGCTGAATGAATGTCATATTTTCTGGCATACAAAAGTGACATTTTGCAAAGGTGAGGCATGATATATATACAGATGCCATCAAATGTTCAAAAGTAATTAAAGGCGTTCACAATAAACTGCACCAACTATTGATGAATCTATTTCCAAATGTCATTTCCGCCATGATAAGACCAAAGTTCAAACTGATGAAACAGTCAGGTTGTCTGTAACAAGCCCGCTGCACTCACTGAGCAGTGAATAAATAACTGGGCAGCTTGACTCAGCATGCACAACCTCACAGTCAATCACCAGACACATCAGGAATATCATCAATCACCATGGCAACCAGCACTCCAGCATCTCAGAAACAATCTGAAAATTGCAGCTTCACTCGCATCCCTCGAAACAAATGTGACCAAAAAAAGGGAAACTGAACAAGAATTCCAGAATCTTCCCAGCTCGTAGAGGCAAGAAACTTGGGAAATAGCAGGCCCCGGTGCAGTCCCACCTCCTGCGTTCTTGCTACAAACACAGCAAGAACATGATTAAAATTACTGCAAACAATGCAGTAGCCAGAAGCTAACAACTCTTGGAACAGATTACAGTCCGCGAGAATTTTGAGGATAGCAAAAATCTGCCTTTTCTACCATTCATAAATGGCCTTTTTCTGCGGACAATCACTCAAAATTGGTAAATCATTACCATAGAAAGAAACAAAAAGGCAAGTGCACCAGACAGTCTGTAATTTCTGCAACTAGGGCGGCATGGTGGCTAAGTAGTTAGCACTGGTTCCTCACAGCACCAGGAACCCAGGTTCAATTCCAGCCTTGGGCCATTGTCTGGGTGGAGTTTGTACATTCTCCCCGTGTCTTCGTGCGCTTCCTCCGGGTGCTCCAGTTCCCTCCCACAGTCCAAAGATGTGCCGCTCAGGAGAATTGGCCATGCTAAATTGCCCATATTGCTAGGTGCATTAGTCAGAGGGAAATGGGTCTGGGTGGGTTACTCTTCGGGGCGTAGGTGTTGCCCCATTGGGTCGAAGGGCCTGTTTCCACACTGTAGGGAATCTAATCTAATCTAAGTGCAAACGAGAAAAGGGCTATACAAGGTATGTTGGACTAAATTCAGTTTGATTCAAACTAAACTAAGACTTATCTTGTTCCTGGAAACCAATTAAGGACCATGAAGACCGTTCTCTGCAGCCAAGATAAAAGAAAGCTCAGAAACCTACTGAGTTAGTATCATCAAAACCTGACCATCAAGCAAGTCTTGACAGAAAATGGGTAGATCATCAGATTAGATCCAATCAACCTAGAATCTATCAATATGGATTAATGGGGCTGAGGTTTGATGTGATAATAATATGATTTGAACACATACGTGGCCGAAAGAGAATGAAAAAGAAATTCTTATTCACTGACATTGATTATTACAAACTGGGAAAAGAAACTAAGGATAAACAAGAACTATATGCACTTTACACATGGAAGGACCATGTGGGTTACAATGGATTGAGGAATTCTTTTGTCTGCCTCTCTTCCTTTCCCATTTGTCTTTCCTCCATCAAAGACGCAACTCATTCATTTCTAGTAACAGTCCATTCAAATGCTCCAGCTGCCCTCCCTCAACATCGCCACCTAGGAATGTTGTAACACACACAGACCAGTCAGCCATTCAATGAAATCATGGCTGATCTGTGACTTAACTTCATATACCTGTCTTCCGCCCGAATCATTTGATGTAATAGCACTGTTCACTTCAATTGACAAAACTCTAGCCAGAAAGACAATAGCCAACCCCCAGGGCAGGCAGAACAGACAACACGACGGGGAACCTATCAACAAGGACTGCATACTCAAACTACTAGATCTGTGCTTGATGACACACTTCACATTCAACAACCAAATATATGAACAGATCAATGGGATACCTATGGGCTCACCCAACTCTGGGCTCATCGCAGAAGCAGTGATGTAAAGATTGGAACAAACAGCCCTCCCACAATTCCAACCCAAACTCTGGACCAGATATATGGATAACACTTTTGTTTTCATTCAGGGAAGAAAACTCAAGAACACACACTGGATTATCAACACCATGCTCATAGTGATCAGATTTACGAGAGAGGAGGAAACCAACAATCAAAATTCTGAGTAATCCAAGATGGAGGACAGGAAACAATTGCGGCTATAAGACCTGCTCCTTTTTTGATATATTTTAGGTGTTGGAAGTGATTTCCTCAAATTCTAGGAGCAACAATTACTATTTTATATGCTGTTGCATTGTTTTGGAATTTTGGGGGGAAAATGATAAAAAAAATGGAGTTTTCACATTCTCCCTGCATCTGTGTGGGTTTCCTCCAGGTGCTTTGGTTTCCTCCCACAGTCCAAAGAATTGCAGGTTAAGTGAATTCGCCATGCTAAATTTGCCCATAATGTTCAGGGACGTGTAGGTTAGGTACATTAGTCAGGGGTAAATATAGGGGAGGGATAATAGGTCTGGGTGGGTTACTCTTCGGAGGGTCAGTGAGGACTTGTTGAGCCTAAGGGCTTGTTTCCACATTGTAGGGATTCTCTGATTCTATGAATGGCACTTTAAAAAAGAAGATAGTCAAAGGCAGTCATCACATGGTCAGAGAAACAAACCTACGCTGCTATCTGACACAGCAGTGAATCTGAACAGTTACTGCCCTTGCTGTTTGAGTTCAAGTATCTCTGGACATCGAGTGTATCGAGGAAAACATGACGAACAGCAAAATGCACAACTGACCTTGGAGGAACCTGTGTAGGAGAGCTGACAGCACAGGAACAGATTATTGCAAGAGATTTTAAGTGTAACCTTGCTGTAAACCTAGTGAATAGAGTGGGTTCTTTCTGGATTGTATGTTTTATTGAGATCTGTCTCTTGATTAGATTTTAAAAATATAAACCATAAGTATTAGATTAGCCTGGTGCAATGGTGTTTAGGTAAAAACAATGACTGCAGATACTGGAAAGCAAATACTGGATTAGTGGTGCTGGAAGAGCACAGCAGTTCAGGCAGCATCCAACGAGCAGCGAAATCGACGTTTCGGGCAAAAGCCCTTCATCAGGAATAAAGGCAGTGAGCCTGAAGCATGGAGAGATAAGCTAGAGGAGGGTGGGGGTGGGGAGAGTAGCATAGAGTACAATGGGTGAGTGGGAGAGGAGATGAAGGTGATAGGTCAAGGAGGAGAGGGTGGAGTGGATAGGTGGAAAAGGAGCTAGGCAGGTCGGACAAGTCAAGGAGACAGTGCTGAGCTGGAAGTTTGAAACTAGGATGAGGTGGGGGAAGGGGAAATGAGGAAGCTGCTGAAGTCCACATTGATGCCCTGGGGTTGAAGTGTTCCGAGGCGGAAGATGAGGCATTCTTCCTCCAGGTGTCTGGTGGTGAGGGAGCAGCGGTGAAGGAGGCCCAGGACCTCCATGTCCTCGGCAGAGTGGGAGGGGGAGTTGAAACGGGGCGGTTTGGTTGATTGGTGCGGGTGTCTCAGAGATGTTCCCTAAAGCGCTCTGCTAGGAGGCGCCCAGTCTCCCCAATGTAGAGGAGACCACATCGGGAGCAACGGATACAATAAATGATATTAGTGGATGTGCAGGTAAAACTTTGATGGATGTGGAAGGCTCCTTTGGGGCCTTGGATAGAGGTGAGGGAGGAGGCGTGGGCACAGGTTTTACAGTTCCTGCGGTGGCAGGGGAAAGTGCCAGGATTGGAGGGTGGGTTGTTTGGGGGTGTGAACCTGACCAGGTAGTCACGGAGGGAACAGACTTTGTGGAAGGCGGAAAGGGGTGGGGTGGGAAATATATCCCTGGAGGTGGGGTCTTTTTGGAGATGGCGGAAATGTCGCCAGATGATTTGGTTTATGCGAAGGTTTGTAGGGTGGAAGGTGAGCACCAGGGGCGTTCTGTCCTTGTTACGGTTGGAGGGGTGGGGTCTGAGGGCAGAGGTGCGGGATGTGGACGAGATGCGTTGGAGGGCATCTTTAACCATGTGGGAAGGGAAATTGCGGTCTCTAAAGAAGGAGGCCATCTGGAGTGTTCTATGGTGGAACTGGTCCTCCTGGGAGCAGATACGGCGGAGGCGGAGAAATTGGGAATACGGGATGGCATTTTTGCAAGAGGTAGGGTGGGAAGAGGTGTAATCCAGGTAGCTGTGGGAGTCGGTGGGTTTGTAAAAAATGTCAGTGTCAAGTCGGTCGTCACTAATGGAGATGGAGAGGTCCAGGAAGGATGTACCGGCTAGAGAAGGTGCACAACGTGACCTACTCTTGGGAAATAAGGCAGGGCAGGTGACTGAGGTGTCAGTGGGGGAGCACCTTGGGGTCAGCGACCATAATTCTATTAGTTTGAAAATCATGATGGAAAAGGATAGACCAGGTCTAAAAGTTGAAGTTCTAAATTGGAGGATGTTGACGGTATTAGGCACAAACTTTCAAAAGTTGATTGGGGGCAGATGTTTGCAGGTAAAGGGATGGCTGGAAAATGGGAAACCTTCAAAAATGAGATAATGAGAATCCAGAGACAGGAAATCCTGTTAGGGTGAAAGGAAAAACTGGTAAGTGTAGGGAATGCTGAATAACTAGACAAATGGTTTTTAGAGCAAAAAGGTGATGTTATTTTCTGGGTCTGTAGATTGTGAAGCAAAGATGGCCTTTAGAAAAGTGATGTGATCTTCCTGTTGTATGTGGGAATTTCAGGAGAGTTTCCATGTTACTGATGATTATGTCTGTTGGAAGTGTCTTTGGTTGTGAATCCTATCATATTGCATGGATTACTTGGAGTAGCAGTTAGAGACAATGAGGAATTTACAGGAGCTAGAGGGTGCGATGGATAGCAGTTATAGGAAGAATGAAAAGCTGTAGATACAGTCAGGTAGATGGGTTAACTCCAGGAAAGGTAGGAGGGGTAGGCAGGTAGTGCAGGAGTCTCCTGTGGCTATCCCCATCTCAAACAAGTACGCTGTTTTGGAAAACGTAGGGATTGATGGACTCTCAGGGGAATGTAGCATGAGCAGCCAAATTTCTGGTACCAAGAATGACTTTAATAGAATGAGGGGTACGTCTGGTTCCAAGCGATCAATTGTGATAGGGGACTCTCTAGTCTGAGGCACAGACAGATGTTTCAGTTGCCAGCAGCATAAAATCAGAATGGGGTGTTGCCTCCCTGGTGCCAGGATCACGGATATCTCAGAGAGGGTGCAGAATGTTCTCAAACAGGACAGGGATCAGCAGTAGGTGGTTGTACACATCGGAATTAACGACATAGGAAGGGAAACGGATGAGATTCTGAAGGGATAATATCGAAAGTTAGGCAGGAATTTAAAAAGGTAGTAATATCTGGATTCTAGAGGAATTAAGGGCTACGGGGAGAACGCTGGCAAGTGGAGCTGAAATGCGCATCAGCCATGATTGAATGGCGGAGTGGACTCGATGGGCCGAATGGCCTTACTTCCACTCCTATGTCTTATGGTCTTATGGTCTTACTCCCGGTGCTACGAGCTAGTGAGGATAGGAATAAGACGATGGAGCAGATGAATGTGTGGCTGAGGAGCTGATGCAGGGGAGAAGGGTCCACATTTTTGGATCATTGAAATCTCTTCTGGGATAGAAGTGGCCTGTACTAGAAGGACAGATTGCACCTGAATTGGGAGGGGACTAATATACTGGCAGGGAAATTTGCTAGAGCTGCTCGGGAGTATTTAAGGTGGGGGTCTGGAACCCAGGGAAATAGTGAGGAAAGAGATCAATCTGAGACTGGTACAGTCAGGAAATTGAGCGAGTCAAAGAGTCAGGGCAGGCAGGGACAAAGCCGAGAACAAGGTAGGACCAATAAATTAAACTGCATTTATTTTAGTCCAAGAAGCCTAACAGGGAAGGCAGATGAACTCAGGGCATGGTTAGGAACATAGGACTCGGCTATCAAAGCAACTACAGAGACGTGACTCAGGAATGGACAGGACTGACAACTTAATGTTCCAGGATACAAATGTTATACAAAGGATAAAAAGTGGGGGCAAGAGAAGAGGGGAGTGGTGTTTTTGCTAAGGGATAGCATTATGGCTGTACCTAGGGAGGATATTCCTGGAAATACATCCAGGGGAAGTTATTTCGGTGGAACTGAGAAATAAAGGGATAATCACTTTATTAGGATTGTACTATACACCCCCCAGTAGTCAGTGGGAAAATGAGAAATTTGTAAGGAGATCTCAATTATCTGTAAGAATAATAGGTTGGTTATGGTAGGGGATTTTAACTTTCCAAACATACACTGGGACTGCCAGAGTGTTAAGGGTTTAGATGGAGAGGAACTTGTTAAGAGCGTACAAGAAAATTTTCTGATTCAGTATGTGGATGTACCTGCTAGAGAAGGTGCACAATGTGACCTACTCTTGGGAAATAAGGCAGGGCAGGTGACTGAGGTGTCAGTGGGGGAGCACTTTGGGGCCAGCGATCATAATTCTATTAGTTTTAAAATCATGATGGAAAAGGATAGACCAGATCTAAAAGTTGAAGTTCTAAATTGGAGGATGTTGACGGTGTTAGGCACAAACTTTCAAAAGTTGATTGGGGGCAGATGTTTGCAGGTAAAGGGATGGCTGGAAAATGGGAAACCTTCAAAAATGAGATAATGAGAATCCAGTGACAGGAAATCCTGTTAGGGTGAAAGGAAAAGCTGCTAAGTGTAGGGAATGCTGAATGACTAGACAAATTGAGTTTTGGTTAAGAAAAGGAAAGGAGCACATGTCAGGTATAGACAGCAGAGATTGAGTGAATCCTTACAAGAGTATAAAGGCAGTAGGAGTATACTTAAGAGGGAAATCAAGAGGGCAGAAAGAGGACATGAGATAACTTTGGCAAATAAGGTTAACGAGAACCAAAGGGATTCAACAAATACATTAAGGACAAAAGGATAACTTGGGAGAGAATAGGGCCCCTCAAAGACCAGTAAGGCAGCCCACATGTGGAACTGCAGGAGATGGGGGAAGATACTAAATAAATATTTTGCATCAGTGTTTACTGTGGAGAGAGGCATGGAAGATATAGAATGTGGGTAAATAGATGATGACATCTTGAAAACTATCCATTTAAAGAAGAGGAAGTGCTGGATGTCTTAAAATGCAAAAGGTGGATAAATCCCCAGGACCTAATCAGGTGTAGCCTGGAACTCTGTGGGAAGTTATGGAAGTGATTGCTGTGCCTCTTGCTGAGATATTTGTATCATCGATAGCCACAGGTGAGGTGCCCAAAGACTGGAGGTTGGCTAATGTGGTACCACTGTTTAAGAAAAGGTGGTAAGGACAAGTCAGAGAACTATAGACCTGTGAGCCTGATATGGATGGTGGGCAAGTTGTACCAGCCACTTTACCAGCCACTACAACGAACAACTGGAACTGCAACCAGATGCAACAGGAAAGAACCAAATAAACTCCAGAAGACACAGTACAGCAGAGCTTTACAGGAGGCTCCAAAGCACTGAAGATGTGACCCAGACAGGGGACAAAACATCTGCAAATCAACTTTCCAGCTTGGCGAACATACCTAAAACTACAACAACCAGCACCTGAGCTACAAATCTTTATGCAAACCTTGAATCCCTTAATATCTTTGCTTAAGAAACATTTGCTGAGCTCAGAATTAAAACTGACAACTGATCCAGCATCCACAGCCAATTGTGGAAGAGACTTCCAAACATCTACTACCCTTTGTGTGTAGAAGTGCTTCCTGACATCTCCTCTAATCGGCCTGGCTCTAATTCCCAGACTATGTCCCCTCATTCTAAAATCCCTAACCAATGGAAACATTTTAGCTTCATCTAGTTGTCTTTTCCTGTTTCCTGCTCCTGAACAACTGCACATTACCACCTCCTGTTTCATGTCCTGTTGCAATATACTTTCCAAAATTGCAATGCTCGGAAAGCACAGCCAGTCAGGCAGTGTCCGATGAGCAGGATGCTGTCCTGCTCCTGGGGTGCTGCCTGACTGGCTGTGCTTTCCCACTACCATAGTCTGATCTCCAACATCTGCAGTCCCCCTTACTCCTTTCCAAAATTGCTTCAGCTTTTAAGCTCTTCATAGTCAGAAGCAGTTCGACTTGCAATGAGATTGAATCAGTGTAATTCTCAATCTCTCTGGCATTTCTACAGATTAATGTAGCTATGGCTACCACTCCAACAGTAGCAGCTAGCCAGCTGGTCCAGTTCGGACTACGAACTATGGCAATGTTTCTGAAACCACCGAGATCTTTGAAACAATGGGCATGTCCCATTCTAATGAGGCAGGTACCAAGCAGATAAATTAGATTAGATTACTTACAGTGTGGAAACAAGCCCTACAACCCAACAAGTCCACACTGACCCCCGAAGCGCAACCCACCCAGACCCATTCCCCTACATTTACCCCAGCACCTAACACTACGGGCAATTTAGCATGGCCAATTCACCTGACCTGCACATCTTTGGACTGTGGGAGGAAACCGGAGCACCCGGAGGAAACCCACGCAGACACGGGGAGAATGTGCAAACTCCACACAGTCAGTCACCTGAGGCGAGAAATGCAGGCATACTTCCAAGGAACTACACAGGGGGCCACGGGCATCTTTTCACAATCATCTCCACGTGAAGCTGTTGGGCTTTGAAGGCTGTAGTTGCAGCCATAAACCACAGAGACAAACCAGAAGATAGAAGAGTTTGGGAATAAATGGATTGGCCATACTGGAGCATCGGTCTGAGATATACAAGACAAGTTGTATCAGAATGTGTCATTCGCAACATTTACTATTTTTCCTTCTGGGAAGTCATCCTCTATTGTGAAAACCCAACAGCGCTGGCTCGAAAGGATTGTTATATTTTTGAAAAGTTTCCATGAGTGTTCGGGAAACTATTGGAGAAAATAGTCAGGGAGAAAATTAGTCTCCATTTAGAGAGGAAAGGTTTGATCAGGGATAGTCAACATTGTGTTTTCAAAGGGAGGTCATGTCTAACACATCTGGCTGAATTTTTCGAGGAGATGGCCAAGTATTTGAATGAGGTTAGGTCAGTCAGTGTAGTTTCTTTCAATTTCAGCAAGGCCTTTGACCAGTTCCTACTTGATAAAGAGAGTAAAAGCTTCAGAGTAACTTGGCAAGTTGGATCCAAAATTGATTTCGTGACAGGAGACCAAGGGTGGTAGAAGGCTGTTTGTTTAACTGATGCCCAGTGTGCAGTGGTGTACCACATGGTGCTGGGTCCCTGTTTGTTGGTTTATGATATTAATAAATATACAGACGATAATCTGGGATGGATGACAAGTAAGTCTGTGGATGACACAAATATTGGCTAGGTGGTTAACAGTGAGGAGGAAGGTGTTATTTGGATTAGTCAGACGAGCAAATCCATGATGGATGGAAGTTAACCCTGATAAGTGTGAGGTGATGCACTTTGTAAGAAGGAAGACAACAAGGGAGAACTCAGTGAATGGTAAGATACTAGTTAGATCAGAGGAACAGAGGGATGTTGGACTGCACATTCACATATCCCAGAAGGTGGCAGGACAGATTAAAACTAGTGAGGACGACATCCAGAACACCTGCCTTTATCTGTTGTGGCATAGGTTATAAGAGTGGGGTGGTTATGTTGGAGCTGCACAGAACTTTGGTGGGGCCACAGCTGGAGTACAGTTCTGGTCACCACACTATAGGAAGGATGTGATTGCATTGGAGGGGGTTTCAGACGAGGTTCACCAAGATGTTGCCTAGGATGGAGCCGTTTAGCTATGAGGAGAAGCTGGATAAACTCACGTTGCTTTCTTCAGAGCAGGGAAGGCTGAGTGGGACCTGATAGAGCTGTACAAAATTACAAAGGGAGTGGACATGATGAATAGAAAGCAGCTTCTCTTCTTAGTTGAAAGTTCAGTAACAAAAGGGCATAATCTTAAATAGAAAGGCAGGAGGTCAGAGGGGATTTAAGGAAACCCACGTTCATCCAGAGGGTGTTGAGGGTCTGGACTGGACTACTTGGGAAGGTAGTTGAAGTGGGAAACCTCAAAACCTTTAAAACAGTCTTGGCTGAGCACTCAAAATGTCATAACATTCAAGGCTATGGACCTGATGAAGGTAAGTGGGATCAGTGTGGGTGCCTTTGTGGCAGTACAAACTCAATCGGCCAAAGGGTCTCTTAAGTAATTAGGAACCTCGATTATCCAAACGAGGTAGGCGGGCACTGTTTCATTCGGATAATTGATTATTCGGTTAATTGATTTCCTCTCGGGCTTGGAGTTTTCTGTGACGTCTGCTCCCCTTTCAGACAAAAAGCACACTGCACATGAGACCTTGCTCCCACCCGCCCCCACCGTCTTCCCACCCCCCCCAACCCCACCCCCTCCCGCCCCCAACCCTATCCACTCCCACGCCACTCCACCGCCCACCTCCAACCCTGTCCGCTCCCAACCCCACACCCCCGTCCAACCTCCGTTCAGTCCCCCCTCTCTGGGGCAGCTGAATTGGATACCTGCTGCTGTCTTTGTGGGTTAAGTCTCCAAATAGCACACACACACACAGAGCCACATGCACACACATACACACACACAGAGCCACACACACACACACACACACACACACACGCAGCCACACACACACACACACACACACACACACACACACACACACACACAGAGACACACACAGCCACGCAGCCACGCAGCCACACACACGGACACACACGGACACACACACAACTTTTTACTGCAACTTTTTGACAGGTTCCACCTCTGCCCTGCACAGGACAATGTTGGAGAGATTATCTGGGTGCACCCCTGTGTAGAACTCCAGTGAAAGTGTGGGGGGAGAGAGAGGGCAGGAGGTCAGTCATTTAGAGATGGTGCCTGGACTGTCCAGTATTATTTTCGGCAGCATTTCAGTGAGCCAAGTTCATTTATCACCATTGTATCTGTCAACAAAATATGCGGTCAGGATTGAAACAGCTCTTTGATGTAATGTTTCTATCAGGACCTTGAGATCCCCTTCGGATAATCCCACATTTGGATAATTGATATTCGGATAATCGAAGTTCCTCTGTACTGTCAGATTCGATGAGTTCCTCTGTTTTCAAGGTGTTTTTAATTGCCTCAGTCCCATCCATCGTTCATGGGTGGGAACTGTTGTCCATCCAGAGGTCAGGCCCTGTCACTCGTCTTCCCTGCATGGATGGTAAATATAGAGGTGGCTCCGTGATGGGATCTTGGTGCCAACACAGGCAGGACAGACCATCGGAGTTGGGACTAGAACACCACTGCATAACATTTTCAACATCGATAAGTTTCTGCCCTAAGATGACCACAAGGTTGGCCTGATTGCGATCATGAATCCCTCGTGGTAAACATTTGGTGCAGTTAAGGGTGCTAAGTCAAGGCTGGACGTCTTGCTATAACTCAGGTTTTACTGCCTCGTGGAGTGCCAGAAATTACAAACACAAAAGGAGAAGCTGTCATTATAGCACAGACGCTAACCTCATAACAACCGTCAACCGTCCTAACCCATGTGATGCTTACTCGATGCTACACCATAACAGGCCATTCAAGACAACAGTGTTATGCCAGAATTTGGACCCTAGCCTTTTCCCATCCTGCTTCCTTTAACCATAATATGTCCTGCATTTCCTTTCCCTCTTCATGTACTTATCTAGTTTCCACTTAAATTCATTTGTATCATTCACCTGTACTACTCCAGATGGCATCAAAACCCCTATCCTAAACATTGAGTTTATTATTGGACTCATCAGTATCCTTCTTGTATCGATGGCCACTGATTTTAGGTTCTCCACAAGTCAATCTCCACATGAAAAGAAAAGGGGATCTCCAGCAAACTTTATATTCTGGTGCTTCAAAAGCAGCTAATGTTCCCAGTCAGTTCCTTATGGTGCACTGGTAGTATCCCTACCTCTGAGCCAGGAAATACAGGTTCTCACCCCTTCTAGAGATGTGCAATAACATCGCTGAATGGGCTGATTAGAAAACTTTTTCTCTAGGCTGCTGCTCATGTTACGTTCACTGATCTAATTCCCCATGGCTTCTCCTCACCTCCACAAGCTCCGCTCTCAGAGCTGCTGTAGACAGGAACACTATGTTGTAGAATGGGCAAATCACAGCGTGTCATAGGCCTCCCATGGAGCCTAACTGACCTAGCTTTCCTCCATTCCTCCTCTGTAAAACAAAGATGCATTGCTACTCTCAAAGGGGAGCCAGTGGAATCTTTTGAACTGAAGGAAACAAAAATGGAAGCACCCCCCAAGGCACAATGCAAATATATAAGCGAGTTAAATTCATCTTCAAGACAATGATATAGCAGCCCTCACAAAGTCTGGCTGCAAGGGATATTCCAGTTTGCATTTAATGGAAAGACAGGGACATTGGAAAAGGAGTAGCAACATTAGTTAAAAAGAAAATATCACAGTGGAGAGAAAAATAGTGGGAGCAGGCAGTGGAAATATTACAGATAGAAACTAAATGAAGAGTGAAGGAAGCAACACCCTGGTGGGAGTTGACTTCTTGACAGCAGTGGTGTTGTGGGAGGGATGTAATAATGCACAGAGATGTAAAACATGCAGCAGATACCATATGGCTTAATGTGAGATTTCAATTTCCATGTAAACCAGGAGAGGCAAAAGAGCCCAATCTATAAATTTCCAAATGTCTTGTGGGCGGTTTTCAAGGAAGAGTTTATGTGCCCAAGGGAAAGAGGATGCAACAGTGAACAGTTGAAATCTTGCAAGTGATGAGAGTATATGGGTTTCACCTTGCATTTTAGCGGGAGATGGGAGAGTCACAACATAATGCAAAATTCGAAGGTATCGGGAAATAAATTGACCTCGGTAAACTAGAGTGACCTTCAACGGGTGGGTCTGAGGACTCTGAAGAGTGGGAAATATGTGCACCATAAAAAGTTGTGTGTGCTCTTAAAATACAAAAGCTTGGTTAAATAATAATGTGCAAGAAACAAGTTAAATTACACAATCAAGCTAAATGAGCAAAACAAAATGAGCAAAGAGTAACCGGGGAGAAGTGGTTTCAGTTCAAGACAGATCAGGCTTCTGGCTTTGAAAAAAAATTGGTTCTATTAATGTCATTAATATGTCACAGTTTTAATAGCATGTAAAACTCAAAGGACTCAACCCATTGTATTAATAATACATCTTCCGTTGCAGCACCACCTACTCTTATCTCATTCTCCTCTTCAAATACTTACTTAATATTTCCTTTCTAACTACATTCCTGTCCAGTACTACCCAAATCTTTAGCTGGTGTGACGCCATTTTAATACCTCAGACTTCACATGACCACCCAGATGGGAAATATCACAATATGAGAATTGCTAAGGGAGAGGGGAATGGGAATGGGCATCATCAATTTTTGACTATCACCCCATGTAGCTTAATGTTTTTGCAAAACTTCACTTGGAGGCAGCGAATACATTTTGACTTTTCTTCAGATTTGACAAAAACAGTAGCCAAGCAAAATCTCAATGTCTTTATGAATGCACTTCCTGTCCTCTTGTTTTTCATTTGCAATGGAGTCAGCAGAAAGCTAGCCACTGGAGGTGAAATCTCTGTGTGCAAAATTGGTCCACGGTATTAGTTGGAAGTTGCTGGCCATGATCAAAATGACTTTCAGCCTGTTCAGCAAAAGATTGCAGGTCAATGAGGAGTTCAGAAATCTGTTGCACCCAGGAAATACATCTTGGCCCCTTCAGCTCACCACAATCCTCCATCGTCCCGCACAACTTCTCCAGTATAGTCTCCACTCCACTATTACAGCCTTGTAGCTAGAGCCCCAAAGGCACACTGAGAAACTCCACTGGAAGTCCCGACACATAGTTCACAAACCCCTGTTCCAGTCTCTGCTCTAGTCTCCACTAACAGTCAGAGTCATAGAGATGTACAGCACAGAAACAGACCCTTCAGTCCAACTCATCCATGCCAACTAGATATCCTAAACTAATCTAGTCCCATTTGCCAGCACCTGGCCCAGATCCCTCCAAACCCTTCCTATTCACATACCCATCCAGATGCCTTTTAAATGTTGCAGTTGTACCAGCCTCCACCACTTCCTCTGACAGCTCATTCCATACACACACCACCCTTTGCATGAAAAAATTGCCCTTAGGGCCCTTTCAAATCTTTCCCCCTCACTTCTAGCTCTGGACTCCCCCAGCCCAGAGGAAAGACCTTGTCTATTTACCCTATCCATGCCCCTCATGATTTTATATACATCTATGAGGTCACCCCTCAGCCTCCAACGCTCCAGGGAAAACAGCCCCCAGTTTATTCAGCCTCTCCCTGTAGCTCAAATCCTCCAACCCTGGTAACATCCTTGTAAACAGTTAAAAGTTCCATTTTTCAATAAAAATGTGCGTGTGGGAAAAATGATAATTTCCCCTTCATTCTTCATTCTGAGCATATGCCTCACTGGTACCCAGTTCTCGAGCAGTGCGAACATCTTTTCATTGGCGGCATTCTCTAAATCTAATATTTTTGGTGGGACAGACACAATGGACCGAAGGGCCTCTTCTGTGTTGTATGATTCAATGATTTTCAAGCATTTGATCAGCCTTTACTCAATCTTTTCTTCCACTGGCAAACAGCAGGTTAAAATGGAAGATTTCTACAGCCTCTCGAAACGTAATCTCTAATTTCAGACATCATTCTAGTGAATGTTTAGAGTTTGCTTCACATGTCTCCCATCTCATCCCCAGAACAGGATGCTGCTGCTTACTGCTGCTGATTTAGCCAAGGTCATGTACAAGATCATCACTTTTGCATTTGGATGGGCTTACGAATAGGAAGGCTCATGCCCGAAACTTCGATTCTCCTGCTCCTTGGATGCTGCCTGACCTGCTGTGCTTTTCCAGCAACACATTTTCAGATATGAATAGGAAGGCTTTGGAAAGATATGGGCCAGGTGCTGGCAGGTGGGGGCTAGATTTGATTGGGATATCTGGTCGGCAGGGACGGGTTGGACCGAAGGGTCTGTTTCCATGCTGTACATCTCTATGACTCTATGACTCTAAATTCACTTTTATATTTATAAAAGTAAAGGTGAAATCTGCCGTACTGGTAGTAAGGAATGCTAGTCGCTATTTATCATTCCTCTTTAAAATAACTATCATTCCAAGTGATCCTTACTTTGTTTGTAAGCTCCAGTGGAAATGTGCAAAAATAATCTGCAAAGCTTCACACCATTTAATGAAGTGTGAAAAGATCATATGATTATCACATCTAGGTCAAGATGATGAGGATTAAAATAAATTTACGTACTGGATCTTGTAGTTTTTGTGCAAGCTAAACTAATGTTTACCTGTTTGTTCACAGGATGTATTATCAGACAAGACCATCTTTGGCACAAATCCGAAAAATACCTCTTTTATGGGAGCTTTCACATCCACGATCCCTATCACCAAATGCAGACACATAGAAACACCGCCATCTCCAAGTTATTTATGATCCTGATGTTGGTGGGTCATAGCTTCAACAGTGGTGCTGCACTTAGGTTCTGAAACTTCACACCCAACAGTGCTGTAAGAGTACCCTCACCCCACTGACAGCTGGCCTTCCAGATCATAGCTTATCATCACTTCTCATTGTCAATTTGGGATGGCAATAAAATACCAGCCTTGTCAGCAGTATGCAAAATTTCAACTGTTGGGTTTAACTAGACTTCTGTAATGGAGATTATCTTGAAACCCTGGCGCTAAATGACACCATAATTACACAAACTGAATGGCCTTGCTCAAGTGAACATCTTTCTTTGGAGAGATGCTTCAAAGGTCCTGAAGATTTTTGTTAACTACCTGGATTTGAAAAGGTCATGGTGAGAACTACCTTTGAAAAACACACCAACGCCTCTAATATGCCACGACAGAATTAAAATCATTATCAAACTCAATCTGGTTGATAACTGCATGCTGACAGCTCAGGCACAGATCATCACTGCAGAATGCAACATTAGAACAGTGTGTTTTAAACAGGGTGGACAAACAAAGGTACTCAGTATTTAGAACAGGAAATCTATAATTATAAATAAATTCAAACCAGCCTTTTGTCAGAAAAAGACTTTGAATTAATTACCTAGTTTTTTTGTTTGTAATAAAAAAGCCTGTGTCGAGGTGGCCATGTTGCAGACAGTAAAATGTTGAAGAAACAAAATGTAATCCACAGCAATCACGTCTACCACAAGCATCTCAAACTCGAGGGACTTTGGTTCACTGCTGTGCAGATGGCATCTGAGATGCTGCCATTGGAGAGGGAATGCTTAGAGTCATATAGCATGGAAACAGACCTTCGGCCTAAATCATCCATGTTGACCAGGTTTCCCAAACTAAACTAGTCCCATTTGACTGCATTTGGCCCATATCCTGCTAAACGTTTCCTATTCATGTACCTGTCCAAATAACTTTTCAAGGTTGTAACTGTATCTGCAACGGTCACTTCCTCTGGTCATTCACTCCACATATGAACCATCTTCTGTGTGAAAAAAGTTGCCCCTCAGGTCGGTTTTAAATGTTCTCCTCTTACCTTAAAAAAATGGCACTGTCTAGTTTTGAACTCCCTCACACTGGGGAAAAGACCTTTACTCCTCACCTTAACTCTGCCCCTCATGATTTCATAAACCTCGATAAGGTCACCGCTCAACACAGTAATATACAATTGTTACATAATATTAATGCAAAATTAAACCAAAATATTTGCTACTTAGAAACTGCAATGTCCAGATTTTGCAGTTTTAATGATGCCAAAGTTTGCAACATTCACCAGAATTATTCAGTAAAATAAAGAACTACCAGCAGCCCACACGCATAATCTCCTAGTAAATCCAGAAACTGTTATCACTGACTCTCTGCTTCTCACTATGCTCTGTTGAAATATTCATGGTTGCAAATTTTACAAATTACTTGATTTGACATGAATTTTCACTTTTCCAATTAGTATTGCTTAAAAAATCCATACACAATGACATTTTTGACTGACGCTTGCCCAGAGACTTGTACGTTTGTGCATCATTTCCTTGCTTTTTAAAATGCTCCTCTGGAAATGAAGTCTCCCACATGTTGTCATGGCTGCTTTAATAATTTGGCATGCTACTATATATCCCAGTCCCTCTGCTCTTGTATCTCCCTCAAATGTATACAACTTAGATTACAGTGCCTCTCTCTGTTTCCCCCAATATACATCACTTCATTGCTATCTGCACGAAATTGCATCTCCCACCTGTCTGTCCATTGCACCATCTGCCTATGGCTTCCTGAAGTGCTCACTATTTACTCTGGTCAGGTGGTGGTCCAAATAGTGATTCCTGGGGAACTACAATGCATATGTCTCTTCTGTTAGAAAATGGCTACTCTCAGCCTCCCATCCAACTTGCAAACATAATCCCAATTTTTCACAATCTCTTAAATAGCATGTGCCTCTATTTAATGAATTTTATGAACATATTACTAGATACTTAATCAAATGCCAGATAGGGTAAATAGACAAGGCCTTTTTGCTGGGTTGGGGGTGTTCTAAACTAGAGGACGTACGTTCTAAACTAAAGGACGTATCTTAGAGTGAGAGGGGAAAGATTTGAAAGGGACCTAAGAGGCAAAATTTTCACGCAAATGGAAGGAATGAGCTGCTGGAGGAAGTGGTAGAAGTTTGTACAATTACTACATTTAAAAGGCATCTGGATGGGTTTATGAATAGGAAGCGTTTGGAGGGATATGGGCCAAATGCTGGTAAATGGGACTAGCTTAATTTAGGATATCTGGTTGGCATGGACCAGTTGAACTGGAGGGTCTGTTTCCATGCTGCAAATCTCTATGACTCTATGACTCTAAATCTACATAGATTCTGTCAACCGAAAGGCATCTTTTGGCACAATAATAGTGTTACTACGTTTAATCGAGAAGGTTTGGGTTCAAGTCCCACCTGCCACAAATGTGTGTAATAACATGCTGACTCAAAATAATTAAACATCTACTGCATTACATCGAACAAACCTTCTCACTTCAAAGAACACAACTGGGTTAGTTCACACTACTTGCTTTTTAGCAATTAGTGCTAGCCATTGATCAATGAGCCTCCAAGTGAGAATTGACTTTGTCTTTTGAACAGTCTCTTGTTAGTTTCACACTGATATTCATGGTTGACCTGGAATTACCAGCTTTATTCTGCTCCTTATTTTTTAAAATATTAACCATTAGCACATCTTTCAAAATCACAAGTTATGCGATAACTTGCCCTCCTATTCGTTTGTACCTGATCCCCATCAGAAACCAGGTGCAAATATTACAATTCCATTTGAGTCTATCTCGTACCGATTTCTAACACTTCAGGTCTAAACAGGCTTTTGGCCCCTGAATTAAGGAAATTCAGATGAACTGGCCTTGTGCAGACTGAATTATATCGACAGCACAATTAATTGAGGAATGAGAAAACTCACTACATGACCTGTAAGACGAGGAAAGAAAATTGGAAACTCTCATCAAAAATAGCAGGGAACTTTCTTTCAACGTCCATCGTACTGATGCATTGGGAGTCACTCTGAAAATTGGAGTTAATTTAAAATTGTGAACCATTAGTCTGTATCTAACCCATCCTGTAATCAGACTGGGGAAACCACTGGACCAACACACCTACAAAAAACACTGCCAATCTGGTATATGTGCAGAGTGTGATTGTGTGCTAGTAGGGTCAACAGGTCTACTTTGTGATTTATTTGATTTGATTTAAGCTTTATTGTCACGTGTACTCGAGTATAGGAGTACAGGAGTACAATGGAAAGAGTTCAATGTTGCCACACAAGACACCATCTTAGGTACAAATGTACCTAGGTATAAAACTTAGATACATGTAGTAAAATAAAGAAAGAAACAAAGTTAAAAGTGAAGCATTACTATTGTTCTTAGTATAAGTAGAAAAGATAAAAAAGTTAAAAGTTAACGTTTTCATACTTCTTTGTATTAAGTGGAAAAGTAAGGGATGAAATGTCTTTCTGAAGTGTATTCCCTGTAATGACTCTATCTTGTCCACTGGCTCACTCTCTGGGAAACCTCAGGCTTCCTGCTCTCAACACAGCAGATGCCGGGGGAGCTCCCTCACTGAAACCTCAGGCTTTCTCTAATCACGCTGGGTTCAGGCCCACTGCTGTTTCCCTGCACCGAACGTCCAGCCAACACTGCTAGGGACCCATGGCCACTGCCACTCTCCCCGCAACCCCAACCTGAGGTACAAATCTTCTCAAAACTCACTAACTCTCCCCTGTATGTAGTTTGCAATGTCAGAGGAACAAGGATGGCAGTCACCTATAATGCAAATAGGGCAACAAGAGAAGATTCCTCTCGCCTGGATTCGTTCAATACCGAAGACATTCGGGGATTATAAGCAAGCTCAGAGCAGGTCTTTGGGTCAAAGGGTGTTGGGCACAGCTCCATCAGGTACAGCTGGAATATTGTTTCCACGTGGTCCAGAGGGTGGGCTAAGGGGATGAAAGCTCCCATTAGGGCTGGGGGCTGGGAGGTGAATGACAATATCAGGTATGACAAAGTACAAGCTGGTACGGCAATCACATCTGTTATGGCAGGAAATGAGCAGAGAGACAAAAAGAGAACAGCAAAGTGTATTGGGACAACAATTTCATGGCATCTTTCCATAATAAAATCCCAGAGGTTGTTGTCCCGAGTGCACATAGGAACACATGGTTACAGAAGGATAGCTGGACCCAGAGACTGGATATGCAATGACTTACAAGAATGTCCCTTGATTCATAAATCAAGGCTTCTGCTCACTTAGGCTACAAAGAATATTAACTCTCAGTTTCAAATACTAAGTGGGTAAGAGTATATGGGAGCAAGACCTCACAGCAATATCCATAACCTGCGTCAATGAGAACTATATTAAGAATGTCAAGAAAGCAACAGAGTCAGCCTGAGAAGCTACCTTACACTTGGTTGCATTCTAGGAAAACTCCAATGAACCAGTCACTGCTTCAAACCTGGGGAGACTGACAAGACCCACAGGTACACAAGTGAGCTAGTCCAAGCCTGCAGCTCAAGTCCCAAAAGGTGCTGAACTGTATTCCTTGTGCACTGATGTGGAAGGATGTGCTATTAAGCTAATTGCACTGTGGCAAAGACAGCAACCTTGCATCTTCCGACTGAGGTCGCCGATGACAGAAAGATGATGCAAACCCAGTTCCATCTCAGGTGTTGCTCAAGTTTGAAAAGCAAACATCCAGTAGGATGCCCCAACATATCTTTGGAAGATTGGTCGAGTCTCTGAAAAACTGCAGAGACAGTAGTTGAAGGCATCCATCCATCTTAGGAGACAATGGACTGACATGTTTGGACTGAACAATATCCATAGATGACAATTTGTGAATGGAAACACTTCCTCCAGCTATCCTAGATAAATAACACTGACCTGTGGTCAACTGATACTTGGTCCTTCTCTTTTCCATTGTCTGGTTGTTTCCCTTGCCCTCTGTTTTATTTTCCATGCCCTTCCTGACTGCTCATCTCCAGGCATTCTGGGCAGTAGCAAAGACTGTCCATACATCAACTCCAATCCTGGTCAGCTTGTGGTCTTACTTATAGGCAGCCTTGCATTGTAGACATGGATGACCTATCTGGTGCTGGTAGCAAGCATACCGCAGATAACTTTAGACAAGTGGCCATAATCGATTTGGTGTCCATGGCCCAGTCATTGGAGAGCCGTTTTCATTAGGTATTTATGAATGATAAAATGAGGCACAAGCATGGAGACAACAACCTTCACAACCATTAAATAACGAGGTTTATTCACACTATAATTCTCAAAAGGAATAAGCATCAAAGACGAACTTTATTTGTAAATCAATGAGTGGAATCTTTCCAGCCCTTAAATGATGTGCGCATTGATGGGAAAGTTAAGAAAATAGGTTGAGATTTTTGAGATTGCGAGCAAAAAGTCTGATTCTCCAACCAAGTGTCAAGCAACAAGATGAGAATTGTGTGAATGAGTAACATGAGGTCTATTTGCATCCAACTGTATGCATTAGCATGTCATTATTACCTAACCTCTTCACTTGGGGTGGTCAGAGCTGGTGGGGGAGAGGAAGTGTCTGCATCACTAAAGTTCAGAGTCGTGACGGTCCAATGCAACCAGTCATGATAAATGGGTTGGGGGGCTGCTTGGAGCTCCGGCTCACATATCAATCAGTTATGTCCATTCAACTCAGGTCATAATCAGTGCTGGAATTCACTCATTAGTCAGGGTATTTCTTCCAAGTGTTCAGAAGGGGCGGTGGGGATGGGGTTTGGAAGATGTAAGGGTTGTGGTCTGCGGTGACAAGATTTCAGCAAAGAACAAAGAGAACAAAGAACAATACAGCACAGGAAGAGGCCCATCGGCTCTCCAAGCCTGCGCTGTCACGTTTTGTCCTTCCATACAAAAACTGTCTTCATTCACAGAATCTGTGTCCCTCTGTTCCCATCCTATTCATGTATTCATCCAGGTGCTTCTTAAATACTGCTGTTGTATCTGCTTCCACTATCTCCTCTGGCAGCGTGTTCCAGGCATTCACCACCCTTTGTGGGAAAAACCTGCTTCACACATCTCTTTTAAACATCCTCCCATCCCCTGCACCTTGGACCTGTGACCCCTAGTAATTGACCCCTCCACCCTGAGAAAAAAAGCCCTCATGCTTTACAACTCTATCCATGCTATTCATAATCTCATGAGCTTCTATCAACCCGACTTCAGTCCCACTGCTCTTACGATCACCTCTTGTATTTTTGCAACATGGCTTGTGCTGTATCCATCAGAATAGTATCCACAATATCAGTGGCCTTTGTAGAGACATTACACAATCCTCTTTGTTGGGGTCCTCCACATCCTACTATCCTGAGGATTATTATAGACAGTCATTTCTCTTGGTGTGAATGCTGACTGCTCACAATAAGAAGGACCTCAAAGTTTGTGCGAAGATTTGTAGCTCGGGTGCTCGTTGTTGTGGTTCTGTTCGCCGAGCTGGGAATTTGTGGTGCAGACGTTTCATCCCCTGTCTAGGTGACATCCTCAGTGCTTGGGAGCCTCCTGTGAAGCGCTTCTGTGATCTTTCCTCCAGCATTTATAGTGGTTTGAATCTGCCGCTTCTGGTTGTCAGTTCCAGCTGTCCTCTGCAGTGGCCAATATATTGGGTCCAAGTCGATGTGCTTGTTGATTGAATAAGTGGGACATCACTACTATTATAGGACAAGGCAAACAGAGAACAGCCAGGGAATTCCTAGAGGCATGGCACTCATCCAATGATTCAATCAATCAACGAGCACATCGACCTGGACCCAATATACCGGCCACTGCAGCGGACAGCTGGAACTGACAACCCAAAACGGCAGATACAAATCACTATAAATGCACTTCACAGGAGGCTCCCAAGCACTGAGGATGTCACCTAGACAGAAGGACCTGTTCTTTTCCGATATTTCCCATGCAGATCATAGGAAATGGTGATGAACGGAGCGACGGGGGTTATCATCGCTTTAGCCATGGTACAAGGGGGCTGCAGACTAATCAAGGAGTAACAAATGCACTAGCAAGCCCAGGAACCAGCAGCAACCTCCAGCAAAACCTGATCAGCCTCAACATGAAAAGGTCACAGCTGAAGGTTCCCTCAGAAAGTACAGGCAAACCACAGTCTATCATCTTCAATGCTTTTTCCTCCACGAGTGGGGCACTGCTTCACTGTCGACCAAGGGGGTCCTGGGACACTGTTACTGAACTACATCAACTGCTAAAGCGTGACATGTCACCTGAAGAAATGGGTGGCCATCTTATCCCAATGGTTATCAACTGCATTAAACCTTTATGTAACTTACTGCAGCTAAGAATCCACTGCAGTTATAGGTTGGGATGTCAGAACCTTCAACCCATAAACGTAGTTGTGTCTATAACCGATGCAATTAGGTCACAGTGCTTCATCTCACTTCCCCATGATGTCAGTGCTGCAGGCCAGACAGTGGGCTGACCCCTGTGCAGGACAGCGTAGGCTCCACACGCATTGTGCTGAGAGCTTTCTATCATAAAACAGTAAATACCATCAGCAGGAAAGAGTTCCATTCATTCAATGTACAAGCTGATTTTTCAGTTCCTGGTTCAGACAGGGGGTAGACCCAGAATATGATCCTGGTTTCTCTCTCCTTGGCTGATCCTTCCACCCTTTTCCTGTCAGATCTCCAGGCTGGGGAATCAGGTGGATGCATTTCAGGATCTCTGTGAACTGGCTTGGGGGAGGGGGGGAGGGGGAGGGAGGTGACCAGCTTACCCTATTTGGGATTGATTGTGGCCTCATGACAAGTAGGAATTTTGGAGAAAATTATGATTTTCTTTTAACCAGGTCACTTTTTAATTTCTGGTTTAAGATGATATGGATGATTTGGACGTGAATATAGGAGGCATGGTTAATAGGTTTGCAGAGGACACCATAAAAGTGGTGTAGTGTCCAGTGAAGACTATTTCAGAGTACAACAGGACCTTGATCAGATGGGCCAATGGATTAAGGAGTGGCAGAAGCAGGTTATTTCAGATAAACGTGAGGTGTTGCATTTTGCTAGGGCAAATCAGACAGGATTATTACAGTTAATGGTAGGACCTGGCGGGTGTCACTGAACAGAGAGACCTAGGGGTGCAGGTGCATAGTTCCTTGAAAAAAAAGAGTCATAGGTAGACAGCGTGATGGAGAAGGCGTTTGGCGCGCTTGCCTTCATTGTCAGTGTATTGAGTATAGGAGTTGGGAGCATATATTGTAGCTGTACAGGACATTGGTGAGGCCTTATTTAGAATAGCACATTCAATTCTAGTCTTTCTGCTATAGGAAGGATGTAGTTGTTATAGACCAGACCAAACCCCTTTAAAATATCCAGAAAATGGTCTCAACCTTAACCTTGTCTTATTTTAAAGGTAATTGTAAGGTGCTGCATTCCAGATGCAATTTGATTGGTCAAACTACCGGATTTAAAGCAAAACACACTTTATTCATCCACTGTAGTTAAACCACAGCAAAAGAAAGAATGGATTAGAATAACGGAACTCTGTTGGGAAATGTAACAGAAGAATAGATACTAGACTAATTAACTGTTCCAATACAGTAACATCCCACAAATGCACCCTTGGCAAAAGGCAAATTCAGAAAACAGATAGGTTCCCACTCATCTCCAGCAGCAGGAAGAGCATCCCCAGCTTTTGGCAGTAACTGAGAGAGGTGAAAAAAAAAGCTTCCACTTCTTCAAGACTCTTGACAGCAACTGCTGAAAATTAAAAACTAATTATCCTGGCTCTGTGAGAGCTCCACTGCTCAGGCTGCTTTTAACTTTTTTAAAAAACCCCAAGACCTCACAAGCTGTTTACTCCAATGGCTCTGGTAGGCAGCTCGCTATCTCCACCTTATAAGCTCTCTTCAAAAGAAAGCCACAGGACAAAGTACACCTCTTAAAGCCATAGCATCATTACATTGTTCAACTTGAGAGGGTGTAGAAAAGATTTACAAAGATTGGGATTGGAGGGTTTGAGCAAAAGGGAGAGGCTGAATAGGCTGGGGCTGTTTTCCCTGGAGTGCTAGAGGCTGAGGGGTGACCTTATAGAGGTTTATAAAATCATGAGGGGCATGGATAGGATAAATAGCCAAGGTCTTTATCTCAGGGTAGTGGAGTCCAAAACTAGAGGGCATTGGTTTAGGGTGAGAGGGGAAAGATTTAAAAGGACCTAAGGAGCAACATTTTCACACAGAGGGTGGTGATTGTATGGACTGAGCTGCCAGAGGAAGTGGTAGAGGCAGGTACAGTTACAACATTTACAAGGTGGCTGGATGGGTGTATGAATAGGAAGGATTTGGAGGGATATGGGCCAAATGCTGACAAATGAGACGAGGTCAGACTGGGATGTCTGGTCAGCGCGGATGAGTATGACCAAAGGGTCTGTTCCTGCACTGTAAGACTCTGACTCTAAATCACTAGTGATCCTGTGTCTTTAGAGGTCTTTGCCATGCATCCTAGAAACTGCCATAATGCAAATATCCTTGAGAACGCACATGTTTCTGCTTTGTTTTAAAGAGCTGCATGCATTTCAGGATGTTACTGGGAGACAATGTGACCGTGGCTGATGATTCCATTGTGCAAACTCTACAGGGGCTGAGCATAGATACACCGTAGCCCACTCTTTGGCCAATACTATTGTCGAGCAGACGATGGGTCTGTAAGACCAGAGGAAATAGGAACAGGAGGAGGTGATTTGGTGCCTTCAGCCTGGACAATAGGATCATGGCAGATTTAACACATCTCACATCCACTTTCATGCCTTTTCCCTGGTAATCCTCGATTCCCTGAATGATTAAAAATCTATCTTAGGCCTAAAGTTAGGCCCCTATCTCCAACCCCTCAGCTCTCTGTGGGAAGGAGTTCCAAAGGCTCAAGACATCTCAGCTTCATGCAGTCTTAAATGTATTCTCAGACTATGCCCTCTGGTTCGAGATTGTCCCATAAAGGGAAATATCCTCTCAGCATTTAACCTGCCCTTAAGAATCCTATAGGTTCCAAAGGCATCACTTCTCATTCTTCTAAGTTCCAGTGAATAGAGTCCCAATCTGTTTAACCTTTGCTCATAAGACAATCCCTCCATTCCAGGATTGTCCGAGTGAACCTTCTCCGAAATGCTTCAAAAGAAACGGTATCTTTCCTTATTTAAGATTAGATTAGATTCCCTACAGTGTGGAAACAGGCCCTTCGGCCCAACAAGTCCACACCGACCCTCCGAACAGCAACCCACCCAGACACATTTGCTCCGAACACTACAGGCAATTTAGCACGGCCAACTTGCCTAACCTGCACATCTTTGGACTATGGGAGGAAACCGGAGCGCCCGGAGGAAACCCACGCAGACATGGGGAGAATGTGCAAACTCCACACAGACAGTCACCTGGGGTGGGAATTGAACCTGGGTCCCTGGCACTGTGAGGTAGTAGTGCTAACCACTGAGCCACCATGAACAAAACTATCGTGGTACTCCAGATATGGTCTCACCATCTCTTTAAACAGGTCTGGTGAGATTTCCCTACTATTACAGTCCAAACCTCTTGAAATAAAGGCCAATATTCCATTCGCCTTCCTGTTGTACCTGTGTGTTAACTTTCTGTATTTTGTGCACAAGTACCCCCAAGTCTCTGTGTTGCAACCTTCTGCAGGATCTCTCCATTTAAATAATACTCCATTGTTTTATTCTCCCTTCCAACTTCACATTTCCCCACATTATACTCCATCTGCCAACCTTTTGTCCATTTTTCATAGAATCCCTAAAGTGTGGAAACAGGCCATTTGGCCCAAAAAATCCATACCAACCCGCTGAAGAGTATCCCAGCCAGACCCATTCATCTATATTTCCCCTGACTAATGCACCTAACCTACACATCCCTGAACGTTATTGGCAATTTAGCTTGGCCCATTCAACTAACATCTTTGGACTGTGGGACAAAACTGGAACACCCAGAGGAAACCTACACAGACACAGGGAGAATGTGCAAACTCCACACAGACGATCACCTGAGGTTGGAATCAAACCTAGGTCCATGGCACTGTGAGGCAGCAGTGCTAACCACTGAGCCAACATGACACCCTACATAGAAGCCCTGCAGTTTAGAAACAGGTCATTTGGCCCAACAAGTCCACACCGACCCTCCGAGGAGTAACTCGCTCAGACCCAATACTGATACCTCTCTGTAAACTGTTAGTATCCCCTTCGCAACTTGCCTTTCTAAGTCTGCTGAAGATAAAGTTCCAGTGCTTGCATCAGTCTGGCAGAGGCCTTGCAGTACACCCCAGACTGAATGTGCCATCTAAACTTAATACGCTGTGCTCTTCACACCTGGAACAGGCAAGGGAAAGTAGTGGAGGGCTCTGAAGAGCAATCTTCCATGGAGGAAGATGAGGACATTGAGCAGGAGCTACATCACTTTCAGCTTGATACAATGCTACAACATTAAATGCAACAATCCAGACCTGGAGTAACTGTAACAATGTCAGTAGGTGGCCCTCATAGAATATGAGTCCCTTGATTGTACCAGGTTAACAGCCTCAATCAGGGAGCCCTGGCTGACAGATAATAGACAGGAGTGTTTGAGGTTTCTGTTCACTCTGAGAGCTGCCTCTGAGGGAGCTGGATTAGTGTCAAGGACTATCCACGTGTATGCAAAGGGTGGCTTGGTGACGAAACACTGGCCTCTGTGGAGTTATTTCAATGATGAAAGTTGGACATCATGATCACTCAGTGACTGTAATTTTATGAGTGTTTGAAACATTCTATCTGTTTCAAGAAGCAAATGCAACTTCTTTTTGCTTTTGCTGTTGCTGAATAGAAGTACATGTTTTCAAGCGCTTGATTGTCCTACATCGAACAGTGAGAGATTAGGCTAAAGTGGGCATTAAGAAAAAGGTTGCACCCTTTTGGACAGGATTCTAAGATGGGATGGCACCAGGTATGGGGAAGCTGTGTGGTTCATACTTAAATAGCAATTGATTTCTGAATGTGCACTTGCAACGAACGGTCTGCCGTGTCATTTGTGTATCCTAAGAAGCGTTTGTTTTTGGTTCCCCGCACATTACATGTACAGTGAAGAGCAGCATAAGAAACATAGTAAATGAGCACACAGCTAATTTAACAGAAGGTGACAATTATTCCAGTTTGTAGCATTTTAAATATCTGAAACAATACAATAGATACATGAAAAACTTCAGGCACAGAAGGAGGTAGAAGATGATTGTGATAGGATTGAAATCCATATTTGAAACAGCAGGAATTACAATGGCATTGAGAATATCCACAGGATCAAACAGCAATGGGAATCTTAATACCAGGGTTTTGTTTTAATATGGAGCTCTACTACAGAAACTAAAACTAAGCCAACAATTTTCCAACAGAGTGCACATCCAGATCATCAATAAAGAGCAGAAAATCAAAACTGAGCCTTCCTTTATAAAACAGTGTGATAGCTATTGTCCTCTAAGCACTTGTAATGGGAAATAAAGGTTACTTGTCAACTCTCAGCACATCAAGCTACATCAATCCACTTTTCAGACTGCTCTGCAAATATTGAGCAGTGGCAAGTGAAATGGAGTCAAAGTAGTGGTTGTTCAAGATAAGCCGATACAGTCAGTTCCTATGATAGCAGAGATAGTCAGTCACAGAGAGAATGAGGATTGGCTCTCCATGTCAAGGTAATGCTGAAGTGAAGCCCCACATTAAGGCAATTTATGTCAACACCAACTTCTTTCAGTTAGAGGCACCTCAGCTCCTAGCAATAGCTGTAACACAGTTCAAGGTGGAAACCCATAGGTCAACATCATTTTGCACAACAGGAATCACTAGTGTGTTGACTGTACACTGCATTGGCGCCACCTCGTGCTCCCGCGAGGAGGTTGAGCAATTCATCAACTTCACCAACACATTCCACCCTGACCTTAAATTTACTTGGACCATCTCTGAGACCTCCCTTCCCTTCCTGGACTTCTCCAACTCCATTAATGACAACCAACTTGACACTGACATTTTTTTACAAACCCACCGACTCCCACAGCTACCTGGATTACACGTCTTCCCACCCTACCTCTTGCAAAAATGCCATCCCGTATTCCAAATTCCTCCGCCTCCGCCGAATCTGCTCCCAGGAGGAACAGTTCCACCACAGAACACACCAGATGGCCTCCTTCTTTAGAGACCACAATTTCCCTTCCCACGTGGTTAAAGATGCCCTCCAACGCATTTCGTCTGCATCCCACACCTCCGCCTTCAGACTCCACCCCTCCAACTGTAACAAGGACAGAACGCCCCTGGTGCTCACCTTCCAACCTTCGCATAAACCAAATCATCCACCAACATTTCCGCCACCTCCAAACAGACGCCACTACCAGGGATATATTTCCCTCCCCACCACTTTCCGCCTTCCGCAAAGACCGTTCCCACCGCGACTACCTGGTCAGGTCCACGCCCCCAAACAACCCACCCTCCAATCCTGGCACTTTCCTCTGCCACCGCAGGAACTGTAAAACCTGCGCCCACACCTCCTCCCTCACCTCTATCCAAGGCCCTGAAGGAGCCTTCCACATCCAAAGTTTTACTTGCACATCCACTAATATCATTTATTGTATCTGTTGCTCCCGATGCGGTCTCCTGTACATTGGGGAGACTGGGCGCCTCCTAGCAGACCGCTTTAGGGAACATGTCCGGGACACCCACACCAATCAACCACACCGCCCCGTGGCCCAACATTTCAACTCCCCCTCCCACTCTGCTGAGAACATGGAAGTCCTGGGCCTCCTTCACCGCCGCTCCCTCACCACCAGACGCCTGGAGGAAGAACGCCTCATCTTCCGCCTCGGAACATTTTAAGCCCAGGGCATCAATGTGGACTTCAACAGTTTCCTTATTTCCCCTTCCCCACCTCACCCTAGTTCTAAACTTCCAGCTCAGTAACTGTCCCCATGACTTGTCCGGACTTGTCCTACCTGCCTATCTCCTTTTCCACCTATCCACTCCACCCTCTCCTCCTTGACCTATCACCTTCATCCTCTCCCCCACTCACCCATTGTACTCTATGCTACTTTCTCCCCACCCCCACCCTCCTCTAGCTCATCTCGCCACACTTCAGGCTCACTGCCTTTATTCCTGATGAAGGGCTTTTTGCCCGAAACGTCGATTTCGAAGCTACTTGGATGCTGCCTGAACTGCTGTGCTCTTCCAGCACCACTAATCCAGAAGCTGGTTTCCAGCATCTGCAGTTATTGTTTTTACCTTGTTGATTGTACACTGACTACCTTTCACAGGAAGGATAAAATGTCTGAAATTCAGAAGACCAATGATGAACCATGTACAAGTTGAGCTGTGATTATAGATTTTACAAAACCACTTGCTTCACCATACTTAGATTCTAATGTCCTAATGTCCCATGTAGAGGTACGAAAACCCAAAACAAAGACCTGATGAATGGACATGAGGTCTTACATTTCTGCATTGGATTGCTCATGCAGTCTCGGAGCAACATTTCAGTAAACATTTCCTGCCTGCTCTTTTCATTTAGTCCCTTTTGTAACCCAGAACAGGTAACGGATGCAAATATTTAGACTGCAATCATGGAGAGGATTCTCATTCTGCGCTCTCTAAAGAGGATCCCATGGCAACCAGAACGGGCTGCATTTCAAAGCAGCCAGACAAGAATACAAAACACAGGGAAAAGTAAAATCACAAGTGGCTAAAGATGCTGATTTTGATTAAGGTTGTCAAATGTCACTTTGAACCATCCTTTCAGCCATTCACAAGATTCAAGAAAACCTTATAGACAAGGCAGTGAAATCAAAATACAATCTATCAAATGTAATACAATTTGAGGTGACACATTTTGGTAGGAGGAGAGAATGAAGAGAGCGAACATAAACAAAATGGCATATTTTTAGAGAAGGAACAAAAGAATTAGGGCAGGGTGATCTTTTTACATAATCATTTGAAGGTAGGAGGACATGTTGAGAAGTCTGCTAATAATAAACGCAGATTCTTTATGTTTTTATTCATAAAAGCAAAACACAAAATCAAAGGCATTATGCTAATCCTCCATGAAGCAACTGTTATGTACCAGCTGGAATACTGTGGCTTGTTTCTTAGGAACTCTTTTATATTTCATTCTTGAGCTTCCATCCTGAAGCAGGGTCTCTGGACCCAAAATGTTAATTCTGCGTTATCCCCACAGATGCTATCAGACCTCCAGAGGTTCTCCAGCAATTTCTGATTTTGTTTCTGATTTACAGGATCCGCAATTATTTTGTTTATTGACTATTGAATATTGCCGGTTGCCATTTTTGCTCCATAAAGTGAAAACACACTGTTGGTACACCCTTGCTAAACTTACATTATTTTAACTTCCTTGGTTAGGTTACCCCTCAGATTTATTTTAGCAAAAGAGATTTGCCCTATCCATCTAAACTTTGCAACAAAGGAACACTCACCTAACAGGGAACCTGAAAACTAAGGAAATGAAATTCTTGCAAACTAACTTCAAGTGACTAGATGAAAGCTGAACGAGGGCATGAGCTACTACAAGGAGGGAAATGTAACAAATGTGATTGTAGTGAGTTCTATAGCTAATATATCATTTACTATTGAACAGTTTTATTCCAAAGTTTTGCATTTATGTATATCACAACCCCATCACCTGATATAGTAGAGTTGCAGTGTTTTTGTTCGAAAAAAACAAGCAACAGTTTAGCCATGACCTAACCAGTTCACAAAAACCATGTCTATGTGATTTTTAAAAATTTATATAAGTCCATCCATGCCTGCTTGTCTTGTGCTGAATTAAATACTCTCATGTCGAGGAAATGAATGTTTATACTGTGTACTTTGGTTTTAAGTTTAATGATCATGGTAAATCGGTTAGCAAAGTTAGATCACATGGAATACAGGGCAAACTAACCATTTGGGTACAGAACTGGCTCGAAGGGAGAAGACAGAGGGTGGTAGTGGAGGGTTGCTTTTCAGACTGGAGGCCTGTGACCAGTGGAGTGCCACAAGAATCAGTGTTGGGTCCACTGCTTTTTGTCACTTATATAAATGATTTGGATGTGAACATAGGAGGTATGGCGAGTAAATTTGCAGCTGACACCAAAATTGGAGGTGCAGTGGACAGCGAAGAGGATTACCTCAGATTACAACAGGATCTTGATCAGATGGACCAATGGGCTGAGGAGTGGCAGATGGAGTTTAATTCAGATAAATGCGAGGTGCTGCATTTTGGAAAAGCAAATCTTAGCAGGACATATACACTTAATGGTAAGGTCCTGGGGCGTTTTGCTGAACAAAGATACGTTGAAGGGCAGGTTCATAGTTCATTGAAAGTGGAGCCGCAGGTAGACAGGATAGTGAAGGAGGTGTTTGGTATGCTTTCCTTTATTGGTCAGTGCATTGCGTATAGGAATTGGGAGGTCATGTTGCAGACATACAGGACATGAGGTAAGCCACTTTTGGAATATTGTATGCAATTCTGGTCTCCCTGCTACAGAAAGGGCGTTGTGAAACTTGAAAGGGTTCAGAAAAGATTTACAAGAATGTTGCCAAGGTTCGAGGGTTTGAGCTATCGAGAAACGCTGGAGCATCGGAGGCTGAGGGTTGACCTTACAGAGGTTTATAAAAGCATGAGGGCATGGATAGGGTGAAGAGACAAGGTCTTTTTCCTGAGGAATCCAAAACCACAGGGCATTGGTTTAAGATGAAAGGGGAAAGATTTAAAAGGGACCTTAGGGGCAACATTTTCACACAGAGGGTGGTGTGTATGTGGAATGAGCTGCCAGAGGAAATGGTGGAGGCTGGCACAATTACAACATTTAAGAGGCATTTGGATGGATATATGAATTGGAAGGGTTTCAAGGGATATGGGCCTAGCTTAATTTAGAATATCTGGTCGGCATGGACAAGTTGGATCGAAGGGTCTGTTTCTGTGCTGTACATGTCTATGACTCTGGCATGGATGGATACTGATTAATTCTTCTAATTCTGCTTCAAAGTGAGTCCAAATCCCCCATATGTAAAGAAGAAGTACAGAATGTATTGTTACTAAATATTGTTATTTAATGAAGGTGTTTGTAAGATTGAAAAAGGTGAGGACTGCAGATGCTGGAGAACAGAGCTGAAAATGTGTTGCTGGAAAAGCGCAGCAGGTCAGGCAGCATCCAAGGAGCAGGAGAATCGATGTTTCGGGCATGAGCCCTTCTTCAGGAAACTGAATTTAAATTCAGTTAATAAATCAGAGTGGTGTCTTAAAAGTACCATCAATTGTTGTAAAAATCCATTCGGTTCATGAATGTCTTTTCAGGAAGAAATACTGCCATTGTCATTCGGTGAGGTCAATGCTTTACTGCAGGCCCATGGCAATGTGGTTGACTCTGCGCTGCCCTTTGACATGAATTTGTAAGCTGCTCAGTTCAAGGACAATTAGTGGGCAGAGTCCAAATTTTGTTTCATTCTCTCACGGTGGGGGGGGGGGGGGGGGGGGGGATGTGGAAGTTTCCTCTTGCCAGCATTTATTACCCGTCCTCAGTTACTCTTGAGATGCTAGTGGTAAGCTGATTTCATGAACCGCTGTAGTCCATGTGCTATAGGTAGACCCACAAATTGAATGCATTGATCCAACTTAGACCTAACCAGTGTTCTATAAAGGTTTAGCAGATTCCTTGTTTATAAGGTGAAGAATTCCATTTTACTTCAACAGCCCGATCAATGTCATCCCATTTCCAATTTCGCATTGTGGCACGAAATAATTTGAGTGATTTGCATCAATTCTCTTCCTACACTGTTCTTCCCTTTTGTCTCAGTCTAGCTCTACCTCAGTTCATCAGCCTAGAATTTTGCGCTAAAGATTTCAACCTACAGGACTCGCTCACTGAGCCTGGCTGGAAGATCATAACATTCTTGTCTTTTTATTCACTCAACTGGTGGGATGTGGACATCGTTGGCTGGGTGGCATTTATTGCCCGTGCCCGTTTGCTCTGAGAAGCTGATAGTGAGCTACCCTTGCATTGCATTGTCTCTTTGCACTTTTCCCCCTCAGCCAGAGATCCCACACTCCTAGTCCTGCTGTCTTCTATTGCCATTTAGCGCAGGCACCAAGTCAGGAAGACTGTCACAGTTGTCAAATCCAGGGGGATAGTCATCGTTCAACAGATCCTTGCACAGTAAGTCAAGGGCAGCCTTCGGTTTCAGTCCATAAGACCATAAGATGTCGGAGCAGAATTAGGCCATTCCACCAATCAAGTCTGCTCTGCTATTTAACCATGGATGATATGCTTCTCAAGTCGAAGAGTGTGGTGCTGGAAAAGCACAGCCCGATCCGAGGAGCAGGAGAGTTGATGTTCCAGCATAAGCTCTTCATCAGGAAAGGTTTCCTGATGAAGAGCTAAAGCTCGAAACTTGGACTATCCTGCTCCTCGGATGCTGCCTGAGTGGCTGTGCTTTTCCATCACCACACTCTTCGACTCTGATCTCCAGCATCTGCAGTCTTCACTTTCTCCTGATATGTCTCTCAACCCCATTTCTCAACTGCCTTCTCCCTGTAACCCTTAATCAATCAATCAATCAACTCAGCCTCTGTTCATGGCTGTCAGAGTCAGAATCCTCTCTGCATAAAGGGTGATGAGCCAAATAACACCACCTTTCTTGCCCATTCTGCCCTACTGTGAGCTGTTTTCCTCAGGAAGTGAGAGAAGAGTATTGTGAGCAATTAGTTTGGGTGGTACAGCTATTACTACTGACCTAGGTAGGGAGGAGTCCTGAGTGCGGGAGTAGATAGAGCAGAGGGCAAGCAGAGTTAGTGCTACCAACAGGGAGTGACGGCAAGCAGGGGCAATATTGTAGGCGACAGTGAGAGTGATAGAGCATGAGCCTTGCTTGGAGGTGGGGATAGTAGCAGGGATGGAGTGAGTGTGAGGTACCAAAGAGAAGATGGTGGAACTTGCACTATGGGAGTGGAGAAGGACATTGATTTCCCTCCTACAGTCCTAAAGATGGTTGAGGCTGCCATAACCTCAGTGGTAACCTCATATCAGGTTGGCATGGTCTGAGTGTCATGGCCGCCACGACTGGCTCTGGGAGAGCAATTCCTATGTCTGCATCACCCTGTTTGGCAGGACCACCAGCATCCCGCCCATATACAAGGGCATCAACATGTCACCGCCCACCCACACCCCCTCCAACCGTTTGCCTCAACCAAGGCAAACATCAAACAGGAAGGGCAGCCATGCTCAACTGGATTTTCAAGATGGCAGATGCCAATGGGGCTGGGAAATTCTGGGACATATGTTGATTAGCGAGCTGTTCCCGAAATGACACGTGGGTAATATGGGACAGAAATCGGATGTGAGGGATTCCAGGGGTGTAGTGGATTATTATTAGGACAAGTTTGATAAGATACAGCAAAAGAACTCACTCAGCCTCACTACGCCAAATTCTCCAAAAGTCTTGACCCAACTTGGATTTAACCAAAAACAATTGAAGTATTGAATTTGTTCAGAGTAAATCAGGCATTGCATCGCAATGTCTTTCTGGCATTCTAAAATCAGCTGCTCGAATGGTTTTATGATTGCATATCTACGCTCACACATTGAATCATTTCAAACTTGTCTAACACCATATGACAAAGCCAGTACATCCAAGGGCAGTACACACCTTTGACACCCAGAGACCTGAGATGAAAGACATTCTAACTAAGCTGCCAAGTTTCCAGACACGAAGGACAGTAGAGGATGGCAGAGGAGGGGGGGGGGGGGGGGGGTCTCCTCATGGTATAACCTTTCTGTGGGAAAAGTGCCACAGAAGCCCCCGTGAAGAAACTTTTGCAAAAAATGAAGGATCCTATACAAACATACAAAATCGAAACAGAAGTAGGCCTTCCGGACTACTCTGCCATTTGATAAGATCATAAGATGTGTTTGTACTTCAATTTCCACTTTCCCATCTAACCTTCAACAAGCCTTTGATTTCCTCACCTCACAAGACTCCTAGTCAGACAACGACAGTCCTGGTTTCTACAAAGAAAGGGAATTCCCTCAGTGATGCAAAAGAAGTTATGTCATCAATTCATCCCCATTGCTAAATGACAGCAAAACAGACAGTTCACTCATGACTAAAGAAAAGAAGCACAGAACAAGAGTTGAGTTCAAGATTAAAGTCTGCAGAATGGATAGACTGGATGATGCTTTCGCTTAGCAAGTCAGTCTTGTATCAGAGACTTTGAATGCAATTTGACCCAGACTGCTGTCTCAAAGGAGCTCTTCAGCATCAACTGAAAGGCTGAACCAGCAAAAGTCAAGGTTGAGCAAAAACAAATCACTTGGGTCTTTGAAACTCATTACTCTGTTCCACTTCACTGGCCCCAAGTACGTACTTTTACTATCTTAACACCACAGGTACTTCTAAACCTTACGCCACCCTTCAACGAAATTCTTTTTGATGCTAATTTTAAACTTCATTGTCTAATATACTCGATCTAGCTTAGTTATTTTAGGGAGGAGTTTTTCTCCATTACATTATGCTCTTCAATCTCAACGCAGATGACTGACAGCACATGGAATCAAATATTCATCTTGGTCACCTTGAATAATCCCATTAGATCACAAATAGTGTGGTATAAGTAATGGGCATTACACAAAGGCTGCAGGTATTGCAGCAATGCAATCGATGAAAGACTCAGGCAATCAGCTCAAATTTAAACTTAACTATTAAACAGTTAATATAGAACATATAACTGTTTGGTTTCAAGGACAAGTAAGTCGTGTATGCATTAATTAAAATATCTGCTAACACTTGCATGAATAGATCATTCTCATGCTACTCGGGTTGATAGAGTTTAACAAACAGGCAGATTTTCTGCAGCACCAGGATAGAGGCAAGAAAAAAAAACAATCTCGTCTAATTAGATTAAATACACAGGGAGCCTCAACCAGGCCAGCAGCACTCTGGACAGATGTTTCGATCAAAATATGAAAGAACATTCTTTCGAGGCTTGGCTTTTATCATTCCCGTGCTACTTCCAGCTTAAAAATGCAGATGCCATTTTGTGAACAGCAAGATGACTTAGGCACGGTCGAATTCAAACATAGGGCTTTCTTTCTATCTCTGAATTAAGAAGTGACATAGCAACTCATTGCAAATTACAAAGCCTTTGTTTTCTCTCATTTTAAACTGATTTTATTTGAAATGCATAAGTGGAGTGAACGCTGGTTCAATCAGGGCATTTGAGTGGGAATTGCACTGCTACCTGAAGAGGAACAACATGCAGGGTGATGGGGAGAAATCCGGAGAATGGCACCAAGTGAATTGCTCATTGAAGAGTCAGTGCAGACACAAGTGGTCATTTTTCATGCTTTCATATCTCTGCAATTCTAAGATTGCCAGCTGCATAGGCTGGGTGTAAATATTATAATCCAAGTCTTCCATTCAGAGATTCTAAAGCACTGTTTATTCATTCTCAAGCACTCCTTCCTCTGTTACAAATATCCAATTCCTTCTAATTTGCACAATATTATTCTCTGGCTCTGACTTACTGCTCGCTGACGGTTCCATTTACTACCCTCTGTGCAAATTAAATTCAAATTCACTTCCTCCTATGTTACAGCACCCTCTTGCTAAGATGCAACGTTTTAGATTTATTTTCACATGCTCACTGACATTCAGAGTGATGCAATCTAAAGGTTATTACCAGTCTCTTTGGCAGGCAGGTTTTAAACCTGTACTTAGGAGCTGCTGTGATCAATGTGTGCTTGAAGACTGTGTGATCTTTCTTTGAAATATCAGCATATGGTGGAAGTGGATAAAATCAATGTTCTCAAATGGCCATACCATCAGGAAAAAGTGTTTTTCTCAAAAAACCTTGTAAAAAGCAAATGAAGCAACTGTCCAGCAAGACAAATTTCATTGCTTGCCCTCTGCAGTGACAGAAATGTTGACTAATTTAACTGCTGGATGAGGTAAGTTCCAGTGAACAATAAATGGAATTCATCTACCATCAAAGAAAATGTCGCAGTGGCTCATTTATGTAACGGACCTCACACAAACCCAATTCAAATCTGTCGTCAATTGGAACTCAGTGAGGTGATGCAATTGCACATAAATTCCATGAATAGGCCACTCGCCATTCATTAAGATCACGGCTGATCTGAGTTCAACCTCTACATTCATGCACACATACCCCCCACTAATCTTGTGCCCCCTTGGCAATCAAGAATCTCCTGTCTTAAAACTACGCAAAGCTTCTGCATCCACTGCCTTTTTATGACAGGAAATTTCAAAGACTTCCAAGCCTCCAAGACCTTTTTTTCCCCCTACCTCTCTGACTTAGGAGCAGATTGTGACAGGACACCCTCAATGGTGCATTGAATCAGAGGATCCCAGAGATATCATTGAGAGGAATTCTGGGAGATGGTACTGCAGTCACCACAATTGGGGAACAGATTGCGATATAACACCTTCAGTGATCAACGCACAGAAGAGCATCATTTTTAAATGATAACTCCTCGTTCTAGATATTCCCACAAGAGGAAATATTATTTCCCCATACATCCGGTCAAGTTCCCTCAGGATCATACACATCTCAATTCAGTCACTGAAGACTGTTCTAAACTTCAGAGGATATGCCCTTGCCTGTCTAGCCTTTCCTCATGATGCAATTCATTTATTCCAGAGTTACTCAGGTAAACTTCCCTACTGTGAAGGACTGCATTTAGGCATAGTGGACATCGCACACAGCTGGCAGAGAGCGGCAAAATAGCTGAGAATGAAACAAAAAATGACTTTGGAGTCACAGGGAACTCACAGAAGGAGAGAAAGAGGGGGAAGAGAGAGGAAGGAAAAAAAAAGAGAAGGAAGAAAGGAAAGCATGGGAAAGGAAGGAGATCATGAGGGAGGGAGCAAAAAAAGGGATGTAGGTAATTAATCAAAAGCAATAAATAAATGTAAGAAGATTGAATCAGAAGAAGATACCAGATTTGTCATTGAGAGGAATTCTGGGAGATGGCATTGCAGTCACCATGGCTGGGGATCAGATTGTGACAGGACCACCTCAGTGATCGACGAGAGGAAGAGCATCAAATCAGCGGGTGCCAGAGATGTCACTGAGAGAAATTCTGGGAGACAACACTGCATTTATCATGACTCCGGAGCAGATAGCAACAGGACACCCTCAGTTGTGTGTTGAATCAGAGGGTCCCAGAGATATCACTGGGAGACACAGTACTCCCCACCACAACTGGGGAGTGGATCATAACAGGACACCTTTAGTGATGCATTGAATCAGAGGGTGGCAGAGACATCACTGAGAGGAATTCTGCATGACAGCAATGCAGTTACCAAAATGCACCCAATGCCACCCTCACCCTGATGGCCACCTTTGTGTGATTAGATTAGATTACATTACAGTGTGGAAACAGGCCCTTCGGCCCAACAAATCCACACCAACCCGCCGAAGCGCAAACCACCCATACCCCTACATCTACCCCATACCTAACACTACAGGCAATTTAGCACGGCCAATTCACCTGACCTGCACATCTTTGGATTGTGGGAGGAAACCAGAGCACCCGGAGGAAACCCACGCAGACACGGGGAGAACGTGCAAACTCCACACAGTCAGTCGTCTGAGGCAGGAATTGAACCCAGGTCTCAGGCACTGTGAGGCTGCAGTGCTAACCACTGTGCCACCGTGCCGCCCACTTGGCTGCATCAAGCTGTGTGTGGATCCCCGGTACGCAAACACCAAGTGTCACTACGTACCGAGGTTCTACCGGTCCCCGGTTTTGCAGAGGATGGGCCTGGCCTCGCTGCCGTGGAACGCTCTGAGTAGTTGGACCGTTCCATATCACCTGTCCTTCGTGGAGACGTTTATGAAGAAAAACACCTTTGACCACAATCCATCAGGAAGTGGTCAGCACGTAGTGTCCTTGAGACCCTTCGGGAAAAGGAGAGGGCAGATCCTATCAAGCGGTTCCCTGAGCAGACTGTCAAAGCCATTTGGCAGAATGCCTCATCGCCAGAACTTTCCAAAAAGCACCAAGACATGGCTTGGCTGGTGGTGAGAAGGGCTCTGCCTGTGAGATCCTTTATGCACGCCCGGATTCTCTGTCCCACTGCACGCTGCCCTTGAAACGGCTGTGGAGGGGACGAGACTGTCACACACCTCCTTCTGGAATGTGCCTATGCAGAAGACGTCTGGAGAAGAATACAGTGGTGTTTGTCGAGATTCGTCACAAGCAGCGCCGTGACGCGGGACTCCGTGCTCTACGGCCTGTTCCCCGGGACGCACACCGAGACAAACATCAACTGTGCCTGGAGGATCATCAACTCAGTGAAGGACGCTCTCTGGGTGGTCCGAAACCTGTTGATCTTCCAGCTGAAGGAATTGACCCTGACTGACTGTTGCAAACTGGCACATTCCAAGGTCCAGGACTACGTGTTGAGGGACGCGTTGAAGCTTAGGGCTGCTGCCGCCAAGGCGCGGTGGGGAAAGACCACCGTGTAACATCTGCCTGTCTAAAGAAGAACAGGGGGCCCACCCAGTCATTTCGGCTCTGCTGATGCCTCAGCTCAATATATGGATATATAACTGATAAATGTACAGACCTGTATATACAAATGATAAATTCTGATCTCTGTATGCAAAGAAATGGAATGTTTACATATGTATGGCATGACCAACTGTACAGACCATCAAAATATTTTATGAATAAAGTATATTTTTGAAATTATAAAAAAAGCAATGCAGTTACCACAGCTGGGGAGTGGTCTGCAACAGGACACCTTTAGTGATCAGTGCGCAGAAGAGCATCAGGTCAGAGGTTGCAAGAGATGTCACTGAGAGGAATTCTGGGAGTCAGCATGCAGTCACCATGACTAGTCTGAATATCACAGAGGAGATGGTATCAAGGAGTGGTTAAACCTGAAATTCTACAATATGTAGTGTTCTCCCCCTCCCCACCCCACCCCCACCCCCAACTCCTGCAATTAAAACAAAAGGTATTGTGAGGAGGGCAGGCAAGGTAAGATTCTTATTTATTTTCAGTGTACAAGGGTGGAGGTGGCAGTTAGAGTAGTACCAGCTTCTCCTGGTAGATGTTAGAAATCAGGGAGCAGTCTAGTGTCCCTGACAACTACAGCTGCAGGAAGCAGACCAGTTGCAGTCTCCTCACAGACTGCATGGTTTGGTCAGTGAAGCAGCTGGAAACACTGTGGTGCATACAGTGGGTACAGAGAGAGAGAGAGAGAGAGAGAGAGAGAGAGAGAGTGAAAGGTGCTTGCTTTAGGGAGGTGGCCACACCACAGGTCCAGACGGATAGGTGGGTGACCACCAGGATCACCAGGCAGGGCGTGCAGGAGTGTCCTATGGCCATTGCCCTCTCAAACAGCTATACTGTTTTGGATACTGTTGGGGAGAATAGCCTCTCAGTGCAAGCAGCAGCCAGGCCTGTGGCACCACAACTGTTTCTTCTATAGTGCGGGGTGGGGCAAAGTCCAGGCAAGAGATATAATAGGTGACTCAATAATCAGGGGCACAGACCCCAACATTCCTGTGGCCGTGAGCGAGACTCTTGGATGGTGTTGCCTCCCTGGTGTCAGGGTCCTGGATGTCTCTGACTGGGTACTGAATGTCCTGAAACAGAAAGGAAAACAGACAGAAGTCCATTGTCCACACTGGTACAAATGATGTAAATAGGAAAAAGGAAGAGGTCCTGTGAAGAAAATTCAGGGAGTTAGGAAAGGAGCTAGAAAGCAGGACTACCTGAGAGAGAGAGTACAGTTGAACACGTGCTACAAAAACTGGTGTGGGAAGGAGGGCTTTAGATGTATGGATCATTGGGATGTCATCTGGGGAAGGTGGGACCTGTACAAGGTTGCACCTGAACTGTAAGGCACCAATATCCTGGACAGGAGGTTTGCTAGAGCTCTTTGGGAGGGTTTAAACAAGTGTGGCAGTGGGTTAGGAATCAGAACAACAGCCCAGTAAGTACAGTGACTGGGGACAAAAATGAGATTGAGATATGCATAGCACAGGGTAAGAACAGGCAGAGGGAAGTTGTGGGGCTCAAAGGGACTGGAGGTCTGGAGTGCATTTACTTCAATACAAGAAGTATAAAAGGGAAGACAGATGAACAAAGATTTCTGCATGGAAATTACGATGTTATTGCCATTTCAGAGACATGGTTAAAGGAGGAACAGGACTTGGCTTATCATTCCAAGATATCACTGTTTTACATAGAACAGCATAGCATAGTACAGATACTTCGGCCCACGATGTTGTGCTGAGCATTTATCTTAATCTAAGATCAACCTAACCTACACACCCCTCGATTTACTGTCATCCATGTGATTGTCCAGCAGTCATATAAATATCCCTAATGTATCTGACTCTACTACCACCGCTGGCAGTGCATTCCACACACCCACCACTCTCTGCATAAAGAACCCACCTCTGACATCTCCCCTAAACTTTCCTCCAATCACCTTAAAACTATGACAACTCGTGACAGCCATTTCTGTCCTGGGGAAAAGTCACCTCTATCAAGTCATCTCTCTTCCTTCTTCCCCCCAGTGTGAAAAGCCCAAGCTCACTTAACCTTTCCTTATAAGACACGCCTTCCAATCGAGGCTACATCCTGGTAAATTTCCTCTGCACCCTCTCAAAAGCATCTACAGTCTTCCAAAATGAGGCGGCCAGAACAGGATACAATATTCCAAGTGTGGTCTATCCAGGGTTTTATGGAGCTGCAGCAAAACCTCGTGGCTCTTAAACTCAATCCCACTGTTAATGAAAGCTAAAACACTATATGCCTTCTTAACAACCCTATCAACTTGGTTGGCAACTTTGATCTATATACATGGACCTCAAGGTCACGCTGTTCCTTCACACTGCCAAGAATCCTGTCTTTAACTCTGTATTCAGCATTCAAATTTGACCTTCCAAAATGAATTACTTCACATTTATCCAGGTTGAACTCCATCTGCCACTTCTCAGCCCAGCTCTGCATCCTGTCAATGTCCCGTTGCAACTTACAACAGCCCTCCACACTATCCACCACTCCGCCAACATTTGTGTCATCGGCAAACTTACTAACCCACCCTTCCACTTCTTCATCCAAGTCATTTATGAAAACTTCAAAGAGCAGAGGCCCACTGGTCACTGACTTCAGGTGGAATACTTTCCATCTACTACCACTCACTGACTTCTTTCCTAAAGAAGGGCTTATGCCCAAAATGTCGATTCTCCTGCTCCTTGGATGCTGCTGACCTGCTGCGCTTTTCCAGCAACACATTTTTCAGCTCTGATCTCCAGCATCTGCAGTCCTCACTTTCTCCTACTTATTTAATATTAGATGTGAAAGACTTTGTCTTTCAGAGAGGAGTGAATGTCTGGAATTTCCTAAAACAGAGGTTTGGAGAGTAGATCACTGAAAGCATTTAAAAAGTGGGCAGATAGATTTTTTTTTTAATTACTGAGTTGAGGACTTTTCAAAGCTGGTACAAAAGCTGAGTTATGGCCCTGGGGCAGGTCAGCCACGGTATTATTGAATGCTGAGTCAGGTGCTTGACGGGCCAAATGGCTTATTCCTACCCCTATTTCTTATAGTCACTTATTCCTGTCCATATAAATGTTGTGTGCTTTTTAACTTTGTATCATGATGTGAACCTACGTTGCGCTGTTTGAAGACAATAGCTATTCAGATCTAATCTTTTAAACTTCAGACTACACCAGGGTTCAGGGAATAAATACTGGGGTGGCATTGAAAACAGATCACTCTCCTCAATGGTGTCAAGCTTCTTGAATGTAGTTAGAGCTGCATTTATCGGGGCAAGTGGGAAGCATTCATGACTGAAGCCTTAAAGATTGGAAAAACAATGACTGCAGATGCTGGAAATCAGATTCTGGATTAGTGGTGCTGGAAGAGCACAGCAGTTCAGGCAGCATCCAAGTAGCTTTGAAATCGACGTTTCGGGCAAAAGCCCTTCATCAGGAATAAAGGCAGTGAGCCTGAGGCGTGGAGAGATAAGCTAGAGGAGGGTGGGGGTGGAGAGAAAGTAGCATAGAGTACAATGGGTGAGTGGGGGAGGGGATGAAGGTGATAGGTCAGGGAGGAGAGGGTGGAGTGGATAGGTGGAAAAGAAGATAGGCAGGTAGGACAAGTCCGGACAAGTTATGGGGACAGTTACTAAGCTGGAAGTTTAGAACTAGGGTGAGGTGGGCGAAAGGGAAATGAGGAAACTGTTGAAGTCCACATTGATGCCCAGGGGTTGAAGTGTTCCGAGGCGGAAGATGAGGCGTTCTTCCTCCAGGCGTCTGGTGGTGAGGGAGCGGCGCTGAAGGAGGCCCAGGACCTCCATGTTCTCGGCAGAATGGGAGGGGCAGAGGGAGCACGAGGTGGCACCAATGCAGTCATCAATGTAGCGGAGGAAGAGGTGGGGAGTGGTGCCGGTGTAATTACAGAAGATCAACTGCTCTACGTAGCCAACAAAGAGACAGGCATAGCTGGGGCCCATACGTGTGCCCATGGCTACCCCTTTGGTCTGTCCGAGAACCCCGCACTGCCCGGCTCTACCTCCTTCCCAAGATCCACAAGCCCGACCACCCTGGCCGATCCATTGTCTCAGCATGCTCCTGCCCCACTGAACTCATCTCTACCTACCCCAACAGTGTCCTATCCCCCCTAGTCCAGGAACTCCCCACATACGTTCGAGACACCACCCATGTCCTCCACCGCCTCCAAGACTTCCGTTTCCCTGGCCTCCAACGCCTCATCTTCACCATGGATATCCAATCCCTCTACACCTCCATCCGCCATGACCAGGGCCTCCAAGCCCTCCGTTTTTTCCTCTCCAGACGTCCCGAACAGTACCCTTCCACCAACACTCTCATTCGTTTGGCCGAACTGGTCCTCATCCTTAACAATTTCTCCTTTGAATCCTCCCACTTCCTCCAGACCAAAGGGGTAGCCATGGGCACACGTATGGGCCCCAGCTATGCCTGTCTCTTTGTTGGCTATGTAGAACAGTTGATCTTCCGTAATTACACCGGCACCATTCCCCACCTCTTCCTCCGCTACATTGATGACTGCATTGGTGCCACCTCGTGCTCCCGCGAGGAGGTTGAGCAATTCATCAACTTCACCAACACATTCCACCCTGACCTTAAATTTACCTGGACCATCTCTGACACCTCCCTCCCCTTCCTGGACTTCTCCATTTCCATTAATGACGACCGACTTGACACTGACATTTTTTACAAACCCACCAACTCCCACAGCTACCTGGATTACACCTCTTCCCACCCTACCTCTTGCAAAAATGCCATCCCGTATTCCCAATTCCTCCGCCTCCGCCAGATCTGCTCCCAGGAGGACCAGTTCCACCACAGAACACACTAGATGGCCTCCTTCTTTAGAGACCGCAATTTCCCTTCCAACGCATCTCGTCCACATCCCGCACCTCCGCCCTCAGATCCCACCCCTCCAACCGTAACAAGGACAGAACGCCCCTGGTGCTCACCTTCCACCCTACCAACCTTCGCATAAACCAAATCATCCGCCGACATTTCTGCCACCTCCAAACAGACCCCACTACCAGGGATATATTTCCCTCCCTACCCCTTTCCGCCTTCCGCAAAGACCATTCCCTCCGCGACTACCTGGTCAGGTCCACGCCCCCAAACAACCCACCCTCCCATCCTGGCACTTTCCCCTGCCACCGCAGGAACTGTAAAACCTGTGCCCACACCTCCTCCCTCACCTCTATCCAAGGCCCTAAAGGAGCCTTCCACATCCATCAACGTTTTACTTGCACATCCACTAATATCATTTATTGTATCCGTTGCTCCCGATGTGGTCTCCTCTACATTGGGGAGACTGGGCGCCTCCTAGCAGAGCGCTTTAGGGAACATCTCCGAGACACCCGCACCAATCAACCACACCGCCCCGTGGCCCAACATTTCAACTCCCCCTCCCACTCTGCCGAGGACATGGAGGTCCTGGGCCTCCTTCACCGCCGCTCTCTCACCACCAGACGCCTGGAGGAAGAACGCCTCATCTTCCGCCTCGGAACACTTCAACTCCAGGGCATCAATGTGGACTTCAACAGTTTCCTCATTTCCCCTTCCCCACCTCACCCTAGTTCTAAACTTCCAGCTTAGTAACTGTCCCCATAACTTGTCCGGACTTGTCCTACCTGCCTATCTTCTTTTCCACCTATCCACTCCACCCTCTCCTCCTTGACCTATCACCTTCATCCCCTCCCCCACTCACCCATTGTACTCTATGCTACTTTCTCTCCACCCCCACCCTCCTCTAGCTTATCTCTCCACGCTTCAGGCTCACTGCCTTTATTCCTGATGAAGGGCTTTTGCCCGAAATGTTGATTTCGAAGCTACTTGGATGCTGCCTGAACTGCTGTGCTCTTCCAGCACCACTAATCCAGAACCTTATAGATTTTAGGCAGGCTTTAGTGAGTCAGGAGGTGAGTTACTTGCTGTACAATTTGCCTCTAATCTGTTTTCATACTTACCTGTCTGGTCTAGTTCAGTTTCTGGTTAATGTTAAACCCATTCATTGATGACTAGTGACCCAGCGATGAATATAGCATTGAATGTCAAGCCGAACAAGTTTGACTTGACCTTGTTGGCCGTGGTCATTTCCTGGCATATGGAAAGAATAATGGGATTTGACAAAGGTGGCATGGGCTTCTGAAAGGGCAATCGTGTGAAACAAATCTCCTGGAGTTTCTTTGAGGATGTAACCAGTGAAATATTTGGATTTTCGGAATGTTTTTGATGAAACGTTAGAGTGCAAAGTCAAAGCACACAGGATACGGGGTTAATTTGGTGACACGGTTCAAGACTTGGTTGACAGACAGGAAACAGTGTGGGCATAGATGGGTCTTTTCCAGAGTGGCAGGCAGTGACGAGTGGGTTAGTACAAGAATGAGTGCACAGGGCCCAACTATTCATGATATAGATAAAAATAAACTGGTTGAAGGAATCAAGTGCAGTATTTCCAAGTTTACTGACAACAGAAAACTGGGCGGGATTGTAAGGAGGGTGGAAGAAGGCTTCAGGGTGATTTAGACAAGTTAAACGAGTGGGCAAAAACATGGCATATGCAGTACATAGGTAAACGTGAATACACTTCAGTGTGAAAAGCAGAAAGACACAGTACTACTTTAGAAGATGTGGATGTACAAAGCGGTTTGGGCATCCTTGTACACCAGTCAATGAAAGCTGCAGTATGCAGTTAGGAAAGCAATTGATATATTAGCCTTCATTGAAAGGGGATTTAAGTTCACAAGTAGGGATGTCTTACTGTAGTTAAACAGGACACACACTTGGAATACTGTCTACAGTTTTGGTCGCCCTGCCTCAGAAAGAACATACCTCCCAGACGGGCAGTGCACCAGAGGTTCACCAGGCTAATACCAGATTTCAGGACTGTCTTCTGATGAACGACTAGTTCAATTGGCCTCGAGTCACTAGAGTCGAGAAGAATGATTGATTGAAAATGTACAAAATTTCAACAGGGCTGGACAGATGGAATGCGGGGAAGATTGTTTTCTAGCCCGTGGTTGGTGAGTCTCGAACCAGGGAAGAATGTCATGATATCGGATTGACCACTTGCGACTAAATGAGGACAATCCTCTTCACTCTAAAGATGGTGAGCATGTGGAATTCTCTACCACAGAAATCTGTGGAGACCAAACCATTGAATGGAAAATAGATAAAAGTGAGGTTTTATAGGCATCAAGAATTATGGGGTAGAAGTAGGATAATGGCATTGAGATGGAGGATCAGCCTTGATCATAGTGAATGGCAGAGCAGGCTCGGAGCGTTGAATGGCCTGCCCTTGTTTCTTGTTTCTACACCCTGCATTGAACTAGGGTTGATCTTCCAACTTAATGGTGATGGGTAATATGCCAAGCCATGAGGTTATAAATGGTGGTCTAATGTAAATCTGCTGCTGATGGCCAATAGCACCTCACAGATGCCCAGTCTTACAATGCTACATCTGTTCAGTCTATCCCATTAGCGCAGCCGTGATGTCACACGATGTGATGGAGGATATACTCACTGTGATGGTGGGAGAACATCTCCACAATTACTCTGAGGTGGTCACTCCAGCTGATACCATCATGGACAGGGACATCAACGACATGTTGATTGGTGAGGATGGGGAGCACCCATCATTTGTCACAAAACCAGTCAAGCAGTTCTGCCCTTTCAGATTGGTCAGCTCTAGTGCTATTGAGCCACTCTCCATGATGGATTTGAAATCCCGATCCAGAGCACATTCACCATCATCCTCAGTATATCCTCCAAATGGAGTTCAAAATGGAGGATTACTTATTCATCAGCTGAGGGGGAGCAGTTGGTGGGAATCAGCAGAAGATTTCCTTGTTCATGTTTAACCTGATACCACAAGACAGAACTTTGAGGATTATATTTTCTCAACTGCATCCCACTGAGAAACTGCCCACGCAAGAGGACAGGATACATACAACCAGTGATGGTGATGGTGGTGCCTGTAACACTGTCATACTCACAGAATCATAGCGCACATCCAACGACAGGCTGTTGTTTGACAAGTCTGTGGGAGGGTTCACCAAATTACAGCACAAGCCACAAGATTTGAGAAGGAGGACTTGGCAGAGTCAGCAAGGCTGTTTTTGCCAATGTCATTTTGGGTGCCCAGCTCAGCGTCAGATGGGTGTTTATCCTTTCTAGAGATTTTGATAAAACTGAGTGGTCTTCTAGAGGGCTTTTCATGGGCACTTCACAGACAAGCACATTGCTGAGGGTCTGAAGTCACTTATAGGCTCAGCTGGGTAAGAGGGCAGTTTCTTTCCCAAATGACGTGGGTGATCCACAAGAGTTTTTACAAAAATTGACGATGGTTACACAGTTGTCATTAGGCTGGATAAAAAAAACTGAAAGAACTCTGGACGCTGGAAATCAGAAACAAAAACAGAAATTTCTGGAAAAGCTCAGCAGGTCAGGCAGCATCTGTGGAAGAAGATGAATTATATTCAGGAGATGGGTATTAATGGGAAGGAGGGCTGGCAGAACTAAGGGAGGTTCTGAGGAAGGATCACCACTAACTCTGATTTCTCTTCATAGATGCTGCAAGACCTACTGAGCTTTTACAAAAATTTTTGTTTTTGGTGTCATTGGTCTGGCTTTTAGTGTCAATTTTTATTGAATTCAAATGTTGAAAGCATATTCCAAAAAACATCAATGTGGCTCTCAGTGACTCATCCAGTGACATTTACCACTACATCACCATCACCTCTCTCAATGAAATGCTGTCAGAGCCCATAGCCTTTGCTGCATCCAGTACATGGAGTTGCTTCCTGCTACCACATGGAGAGTCAAATTGGTTGCAGACTGATTTCTGTAATATGACGTCAATGAAATGGATCATCTATTAAAATGCAGCTAACCAGCTGGTGAAAAGTTAGAACACTGTCAGCTCAGTCGTAATCCAATTTACTATTTGTTTGTGGAGAAATACTTTATACAACATGCATGGCTGAACATCAACCTCACTCTCAGTCCACTCTTTTAGACAGAAACACAGGTAAGTTCCAATTAATACCCAACTCCGGAAAACAATTCACCTCCAAAGTGATGTACAATTAACCTCATCAATTGAGCATTCTGTCTGAAGAGGTTTGTAAATGCTTCAGCCTCCCTTTTTATGCCCACATGCTGAGCTCCTCCATCAGCAGACTGCTAAAAGAGCCTCCTCCTTACTATTGCCTTGGTCAATGCTGTTACTTAAATGCATAGCACCACCACTGGAGGATTGAGTTATTTCTTTACTAATTAATAGCTTGACTTGATTAAGCAAGTGAGGAATTAAGTTAGATTTGGTTTGACTGGGGTGAGTTGTGCAACTGTTTTTGTCAGGAAGAAACAACATGACCATGTCAAAAATACAGCTTACATTTCAGTTTTATTGCTCAGGCCAATGTAAATTTACGCTGACCAATTAAAAATGCTTTTGAAGTAGCCACAGTTTTTACTAAGAGACACAGTTATGTTTTAAAGTGAAACTGTCAGTGTAAGTGATTGGTGGGTTGAATCACAGGTATAAAGATGAGTGCTGGGAATGATGCATTTGTGGATTATTATTTTCAGTCCGTGTACCAGATCGTCAAGGTCGCTTCGAGTTAGGTATCTTAACACAACGTGAGATTTGAACACATGGACAGCTGAAAGATCATGAAGCAGGGATTATCTATTCCGATGACAAAAGGTCATTACAAACAAGAAGGGAAACTAAGGAATAAACAAGGAACTATTTGCATTCTGTACATGGACTGACCGTGTGGGTGACATTGGGCTGAGGAATTCCTTTGTTTGTCCTTTTCTTGTGGACAGAATCTTCAAACACAATTGAATGGGGATTCACAGACACGCAAGTAAAGAGACTCTGCAGCAATTCAGTATGGCTGAGATTCCAATATAGGTTTGACGACCAAATATTAGCACTGTACCTCTGAAAAGCAATCGAGAAAATTATTTGTGAAATAGAGTCAACCGGCACAAAAACAGACCCTTTGGTCCAACGTGACCATGCAGGCCAGGTATCCTGAATTAATCAAGTCCCATGTGCCAGCATTTGGCCCACATCCCTCTATACCCTTCCCATTTATGTATCTAAAACCCAAATGTAAATTATTCAGGAGCTTGGGTGAGCAGGAAACCCAGAACAAGGAGGCATTTTGTCCCATTAGCATTCCCCCCACCAGTCCACCAAACATATTCTTTCTTTTTAGCAAAGGTCTGATCCTCTGCTCCAGCTGCCTTCCCTGACCACTGCCATCTACTGGTCACAATCCCAGAGAATACGCGAGGAGGTTGAGCAATTCATCAACTTCACCAACACATTCCACCCTGACCTTAAATTTACCTGGACCATCTCTGACACCTCCCTCCCCTTCCTGGACCTCTCCATCTCCATTAATGATGACTGACTTGACACTGACATTTTTTACAAACCCACCGACTCCCACAGCTACCTGGATTACACCTCTTCCCACCCTACCTCTTGCAAAAATGCCATCCCGTATTCCCAATTCCTCCACCTCCGCCGTATCTGCTCCCAGGAGGACCAGTTCCACCACAGAACACACCAGATGGCCTCCTTCTTTAGAGACCGCAATTTCCCTTCCCACGTGGTTAAAGGTGCCCTCCAACAGTTCTCGTCCACATCCCGCACCTCCGCCCTCAGACCCCACCCCTCCAACCGTAACAAGGACAGAACGCCCCTGGTGCTCACCTTCCACCCTACCAACCTTTGCATAAACCAAATCATCCACTGACATTTCCGCCACCTCCAAAAAGACCCCACTACCAGGGATATATTTCCCTCCCCACCCCTTTCCGCCTTCCGCAAAGACCGTTCCCTCCGTGATTACCTGGCCAGGTCCACACCCCCCCCCCCCCCTACAACCCACCCTCCCATCCTGGCACCTTCCCCTGCCACCGCAGGAACTGTAAGACCTGCGCCCACACCTCCTCCCTCACTTCTATCCAAGGCCCTAAAGGAGCCTTCCACATCCATCAAAGTTTTACCTGCACATCCACTTATGTCATTTATTGTATCTGTTGCTCCCGATGCGGTCTCCTCTACATTGGGGAGACTGGGTGCCTCTTAGCAGGGCGCTTTAGGGAACATCTCCGGGACATCCGCACTAATCAACCCCACCACCCTGTAGCCTAACATTTCAACTCCCCCTCCCACTCTGCCGAGGACATGAAGGTCCTGGGCCTCCTTCACCGATGCTCCCTCACCACAAGATGCCTGCAGAAAGAACGCCTCATCTTCCACCTCAGAACACTTCAACCCCAGGGCATCAATGTGGACTTCAACAGCTTCCTCATTTCCCTTTCCCCACCTCACCCTAGTTTAGCACTGTCCCCATGACTTGTCTAGACTTGTCCTACCTGCCTATCTCCTTTTCCACCTATTCACTCCACCCTCTCCTCCCTGACCGATCATCTTCATCCCCTCCCCCACTCACCTATTGTACTCTATGCTACTTTCTCCCCACCCCCACCCTCCTCTAGCTTATCTCTCCACGCTTAAGGCTCTCTGCCTTTATTCCTGATGAAGGGCTTTTGCCCGAAATGTCGATTTTGCTGCTCCTTGGATGCTGCCTGAACTGTTGTGCTCTTCCAGCATCACTAATCCAGAATCTGTTTTCCAGCATCTGCAGTCATTGTTTTTACCTTGTTGATTTTAACCCTACTGCGAATCCTCTTGCAAGGATGCCTGCCTTGAAGAAGTTTTCCTCTTCTCTCTACAAGAATCTCAGGGATTCCCTATCCCACTGCAACTCCCAGGTCATTTCCTCTGCCCTGAAGCTCTTCGACCATGTCGTGAAACAAACTCGGTACCACAGCCACATTTGCTTGCCTCTGTAACCAACTCATCCCACACGGATTCCGGACGACCTTTAAATCAGCAGAGTTCAGACCCGAACAGGACAAACAGTACAGACTACAGATTCAAAAACCCCAGCAACAGTTCTCCTTCAAGATCCTCCGCTCCACACTTGCAGCAATGCGCCGGCACCTAACCTCTCTACAGTTAGCCCTGCCTCAGCTGAGGGCCACACTCTCTCAGAATTGCAAAGGACCCACTCTGTACTACATCCTCAGGAGAATTCATACTCTCAACGAACAGTATTTCAATTCCATCTCAAACATCAAAAACTGTAAGTACAACAAACTTTTATCCACACACCTCCATAACCAGCGCTTCTCAAACATTCCAGAAGATTCCCCAGGCCTCGGAATCTACTCAGACGCCATTAGCCATGCGGCTGATGCAGCTACCACCCCCATGCTGATTGATGATGTCACTTCCGCCCCCATCATGGCCGCTTCCACAACCACTCCTGTCCCTCACAATTCCTCATGCATCGCATGTGACATCACTTCCTCCCCTCACATCATCGCTAATGCCACGCGCTCAGTGACTTCCGCCACCCCTACTGCCGTGGTCACCACCACTTCCGCCCCCACCAGTGCCACTCACCTGCATTCTGCTGACACACCCCCCCACAGACCCCACTGTCACTATCCCCACCCACAGAACCCCAAAGAGAACACTACCCCTGCTCATGACTCCACCCCCATTCCCCCCACCATCACACCCACTCCAGTTACAGGTTCCGCCCTCACTCCCAGCTCCACACCCACACCAGATCCCAGCTCCCAGACCTGCCGAGTTTTCACCATCCCCCCAGACCTCCCCCTCACTGAGGACGAATGATCAGTCCTCAGCAAAGGACTCACTTTCATCCCCCTCTGTCCATGCATCAATGAATTTAATACATGCCATGACGTTGAGCAATTCTTCTGCCGCCTCCACCTCCGAGCTTACTTTCACAATCAGGACTCCCGCCCACCTTCCAAGGACCCGTTTGCCCACCTCCAACACACTGCATCCACCTGGACACCCCGCGCTGGCCAATTACCTGCCCTCAACCTCTTCATTTCCAACTGCCGCTGGGACATTAACCGCCTCAACCTGTCGTCCCCCCCTCCCCCACTCCAACCTCTCACCCTCACAACGCGCAGCCCTCCAATCCCTCTGCTCTAATCCCAACCTCACCATCAAATCAGTGGATAAAGGGGGCGCAGTGGTAGTCTGGCGCACTGACCTCTACACCGCTGAAGCCAAACGCCAACTCGAGGACACCTCTTCCTACTGCTCCCTCGACCATGACCCCACCCCCCATCACCAAACCATCATCTCCCAGACCATACAGAACCTCATCACCTCAGGAGATCTCCCACCCACAGCTTCCAACCTCACAGTCCAGGAACCCCGCACTGCCCGGTTCTACCTCCTTCCCAAGATCCTCAAGCCTGACCACCCTGGCCGACCCATTGTCTCAGAATGCTCCTGCCCCACTGAACTCATCTCTACTTACTTCGACACTGTCCTATCCCCCACTAGTCCAGGAACTCCCCACATACGTTTGAGACACCACCCACATCCTCCACTTCCTCCAAGACTTCGTTTTCCTGGCCCCCAACACCTCATCTTCACCATGGATATCCAATCCCTCTACACCTCCATCCGCCATGACCAGGGCCTCCAAGCCCTCCGTTTTTTCCTCTCCAGACGTCCCCAACAGTACCCTTCCACCGACACTCTCATTCGTTTGGCTGAACTGGTCCTCACCCTTAACAAGTTCTTATTCGAATCCTCCCAATTCCTCCAGACCAAAGGGGTAGCCAGGGGCACATGTGTGGGCCCCAGCTATGCCTGTCTCTGTTGGCTACGTAGAGCGGTTGATCTTCCTTAATTACACCGGCACCACTCCCCACCTCTTCCTCGGCTACATTGATGACTGCATTGGTGCCACCTCGTGCTCCCGCGAGGAGGTTGAGCAATTCATCAACTTCACCAACACATTCCACCCTGACCTTAAATTTACATGGACCATCTGTGACACCTCCATCCCCCTCCTGGACCTCTCCATCTCCATTAATGATGACCGACTTGACACTGACCTTTTTTACAAACCCACCGACTCCCACAGCTACCTGGATTACACCTCTTCCCAAATACTGGATTAGTGGTGCTGGAAGAGCACAGCAGTTCAGGCAGCATCCAACGAGCAGCGAAATCAACGTTTTGGGCAAAAGCCCTTCATCAGGAATAAAGGCAGTGAGCCTGAAGCGTGGAGAGATAAGCTAGAGGAGGGTGGGGGTGGGGAGAGAGTAGCATAGAGTACAATGGGTGAGTGGGGGAGGAGATGAAGGTGATAGGTCAAGGAGGAGAGGGTGGAATGGATAGGTGGAAAAGAAGATAGTCAGGTTGGACAAGTCAAGGAGACAGTTACTGAGCTGGAAGTTTGAAACTAGGATAAGGAGGGGTTAGGGGAAATGAGGAAGCTGTTGAAGTCCACATTGATGCCCTGGGATTGAAGTGTTCCGAGGCGGAAGATGAGGCGTTCTTCCTCCAGGCGTCTGGTGGTGAGGGAGCGGCGGTGAAGGAGGCCCAGGACCTCCATGTCCTCGGCAGAGTGGGAGGGGGAGTTGAAATGTTGGGCCACAGGGCGGTTTGGTTGATTGGTGCGGGTGTCTCGGAGATGTTCCCTAAAGCGGTCTGCTAGGAGGCGCCCAGTCTCCCCAATGTAGAGGAGACCACATCGGGAGCAACGGATACAATAAATGATATTAGTGGATGTGCAGGTGAAACTTTGATGGATGTGGAAGGCTCCTTTAGGGCCTTGGATAGAAGTGAGGGAGGAGGTGTGGGCGCAGGTTTTACAGTTCCTGCGGTGGCAGGGGAAAGTGCCAGAATGGGACGGTGGGTCGTAGGGGGGTGTGGACCTGACCAGGTAGTCACGGAGAGAACGGTCTTTGCGGAAGGCGGAAAGGGGTGAGGACGGAAATATATCCCTGGTAGTGGGGTCTTTTTGGAGGTGGCGGAAATGTCGGTGGATGATTTGGTTGATGCGAAGGTTTGTAGGGTGGAAGGTGAGCACCAGGGGCGTTCTGTCCTTGTTACAGTTGGAGGGGTGGGGTCTGAGGGCGGAGGTGCGGGATGTGGACGAGATGCATTGGAGGGCATCTTTAACCACGTGGGAAGGGAAATTGCGGTCTCTAAAGAAGGAGGCCATCTGGTGTGTCCTATAGTGGAACTGGTCCTCCTGGGAGCAGATACGGCGGAGGCGGAGAAATTGGGAATACGGGATGGCATTTTTGCAAGAGATAGGGTGGGAAGAGGTGTAATCCAGGTAGCTATGGGAGTCAGTGGGTTTGTAAAAAATGTCAGTGTCAAGTCGGTCGTCACTAATGGAGATGGAGAGGTCCAGGAAGGGGAGCGAGGTGTGAGAGATAGTCCAGGTAAATTTAAGGTCAGGGTGGAATGTGTTGGTGAAGTTGATGAATTGCTCAACCTCCTCGCGGGAGCACGAGGTGGCACCAATGCAGTCATCAATGTAGCCGAGGAAGAGGTGGGGAGTGGTGCCGGAGTAATTACGGAAGATCAACTGTTCTACATAGCCAACAAAGAGACAGGCATAGCTGGGGCCCATACGTGTGCCCATGGCTACGCCTTTGGTCTGGAGGAAGTGGGAGGATTCAAAGGAGAAATTGTTAAGGGTGAGGACCAGTTCGGCCAAACGAATGAGAGTGTCAGTAGAAGGGTACTGTTGGGGACGTCTGGAGAGGAAAAAACGGAGGGCTTGGAGGCCCTGGTCATGGCGAATGGAGGTGTAGAGGGATTGGATATCCATGGTGAAGATAAGGCGTTGGGGGCCGAGGAAACGGAAGTCTTGGAGGAGGTGGAGGGCGTGGGTGGTGTCTCGAACGTATGTGGGGAGTTCCTAGACTAGGGGGGATAGGACAGTGTCAAGGTAGGTAGAGATGAGTTCAGTGGGGCAGGAGCATGCTGAGACAATGGGTCGGCCAGGGTGGTCAGGCATGTGGATCTTGGGAAGGAGGTAGAACCGGGCAGTGCGGGGTTCCCGGACTATGAGGTTGGAAGCTGTGGGTGGGAGATCTCCTGAGGTGATGAGGTTCTGTATGGTCTGGGAGATGATGGTTTGGTGATGGGGGTGGGGTCATGGTCGAGGGAGCAGTAGGAAGAGGTGTCCTCGAGTTGGCGTTTGGCTTCAGCGGTGTAGAGGTCAGTGCACCAGACTACCACTGCGCCCCCTTTGTCCGCTGGCTTGATGGTGAGGTTGGGATTGGAGCAGAGGGATTAGAGGGCTGCGCATTGTGAGGGTGAGAGGTTGGAGTGGGGGAGGGGGGACGACAGGTTGAGGCAGTTAATGTCCCGGCGGCAGTTGGAAATGAAGAGGTCGAGGGCAGGTAATAGGCCAGCGCGGGGTGTCCAGGTGGATTTTTACCTTTTACACCTCTTCCCACCCTACCTCTTGCAAAAATGTCATCCCGTATTTCCAATTCCTCCGCCTTCACCGTATCTGCTCCCAGGAGGACCAATTCCACCATAGAACACACCAGATGGCCTCCTTCTTTAGAGACCGCAATTTCCCTTTCCACGTGGTTAAAGATGCCCTCCAATGCATCTCGTCCACATCCCGCACCTCCGCCCTCAGACCCCATCCCTCCAACCGTAACAAGGACAGAACGCCCCTGGTGCTCACCTTCCACCCTACAAACCTTCGCATAAACCAAATCATCCGCCGACATTTCCGCCACCTTCAAAAAGACCCCACCACCAGGGATATATTTCCCTCCCCACCCCTTTCCGCCTTCCGCAAAGACCGTTCCCTCCGTGACTACCTGGCCAGGTCCACGCCCCCCTACAACGCACCCTCCCATCCTGGCACTTTCCCCTGCCACCGCAGGAACTGTAAAACCTGCGCCCACACCTCTTCCCTCACCTCTATCCAAGGCCCTGAAGGAGCCTTCCACATCCATCAAAGTTTTACCTGCACATCCACCAATATCATTTATTGTATCCTTTGCTCCCGATGCGGTCTCCTCTACATTGGGGAGACTGGGCGCCTCCTAGCAGAGCGCTTTAGGGAATATCTCGGGGACACCCACACTAATCAACCCACCGCCCTATGGCCCAACATTTCAATTCCCCCTCCCACTCTGCCTGGGACTCCTCCACCGACGCTTCCTCACCACCAGACGCCTGGAGGAAGAACGCCTCATCTTCCGCCTCGGAACACTTCAACCCCAGGGCATCAATGTGGACTTCAACAGCTTCCTCATTTCCCCTTCCCCACCTCACCCTAGTTCTAAACTTCCAGCTCAGCACTGGCCCCATGACTTGTCCGGACTTGTCCTACCTGCCTATCTCCTTTTCCACCTATCCACTCCACCCTCTCCTCCCTGACCGATCACCTTCATCCCCTCCCCCACTCACCTATTGTACTCTATGCTACTCTCTCCCCACCCCCACCCTCCTCTAGCTTATCTTTCCACGCTTAAGGCTCTCTGCCTTTATTCCTGATGAAGGGCTTTTGTCCGAAACGTCGATTTCGCTGCTCCTTGGATGCTGCCTGAACTGCTGTGCTCTTCCAGCATCACTAATCCAGAATCTGGTTTCCAGCATCTGCAATCTTTGTTTTTACCTTATCTTCTACGCTCAGTGCCCTCCATCACCATTGCTACATGCTGCTAGAAGTCCCATGACATAAAATTTGTTTGTGACACTACCTATTTACAATGCCAGAGTATCAAAGATGACACGCACAGTTTGGGCTCTATGCTTACTGATGTTACTGCACAATATGTGCACACGTAGAAGACTGAGTACACTACACTGAATGTTGCGATGTCATGTAATTGTCTTAAAAGTTACAGGTCTGTCTGGCTTGGAATCTGTTCCGTAAACCAGTAAGGTGTGTTCTGTCTTTCACAGAGACAGGAGCATTTTAAAAAATATTTACCAATGAAACTCCAAGAATGGGAGTTCTGTTTGTCGGATGTTGTGGGTATCATTTTATTTGATAATTTAATGATGGGGGTGAAATTTATCATCGGTGATTCATATGATATGGGATTCCTCAACCAAAACAAGGTTGGAGGATGACCAATATTGCAGGTTTGGTATAAAAATCACAGATTCCAGCTTCTTCTGTCCTCCACATTTGATTAAAACATGCTGCATCTCTATCTTTCCCCAGTTCAAATGAAAGGCCATCGCTCTGAAAGGTTCACTCAGTTTCTCACTCGGCAGATTGACCTGCTGTGAACCTTCAGATTGCATGCAGATGGAGCAGTTGATTAGACCTCACCAACTTTTACAGATGCACCATAGAAAGCATTCTATCTGGACGCATTACGACCTGGTTAAGCGATTGTTTTGCCCAGGACCATAAGGAACTACTGCAAGTTGAGTGCACAGCCCAGACCATCTTGGAAGCCAACCTTCCATCCATGGACTCCATTTACACGGCTTGCTGCAGCAGAAAGGCTACCAACATCATCAAAGATCATCAAAGACCCACATCATCCAGGTAATGCTCTGTTCTGACCTCTTCCTTCAGGCAGAAGATACAGAAGCTTCAACACATGCAGCAGCAGGTTCAAGAACAGCTTCTTCCCTAATGTTGTTAGACTGCTGAATGGAACTCTCTAATTCCTGATGAAGGGCTTTTGCCCGAAACGTCGATTTTCCTGCTCCTTGGATGCTGCCTGACCTGCTGTGCTTTTCCAGCACCATTCTAATCTAGACTCTGGTTGCCAGCATCTGCAGTCATTGTTTTTACCTAACTTCAAATAATGTCAATCTTGCTAATGTTGATCTTGCTCTGTGCACCTCCTGTGCAGCTTTAACCTTGTATGCCTGGCTCTGTTGATCTTGCTGTGTGCACCTCCTGTGCAGCTTTAACCTTGTATGCCTGGCTCTGTTGATCTTGCTCTGTGCACCTCCTGTGCAGCTTTAACCTTGTATGCCTGGCTCTGTTGTCTGCATGTCCTTGTTTGCTATGATCTGCCTGTACTGCTCGCAAAACAAAACTTTTCACTGAGCTTAAGTACACGTGACAACAACAAATCAAATCAAAAGAATGTCAGGGATATTTATGCAATTTGTTCCAGGGATATGGGCATCCCTGACCAAGAGAGCATTTATGGCTCATTCCTAATTGCCCAGAGGGTAATTGAGTTCATCACATTGCTGAGAGTCTGGAATCACACAGAATCCAGATCAGGCAAGGATGACAGATTTCCTTCCCTAACGGACATCTGGGAACCAGGTGGCTTTTTATGGCAATCAGCAGTGGGCACGTGGCCATCATTAGGCTGATTATTTCATTCCAGATTTTTGTTGAATTGAAGCTTTCCCATCTGCTATAGTAGGAGTTGAACTCATTTCCCCAAAAGAGACAAAAAAACCCACTGCAGATGCTGGAATCCAAAGTAGACAAGCAGGGGGCTGGAAGAAAACAGCAAGCCAGGCAGCATCAGGAGGTGGAGAAGTTAAGATTTCGGGTATTAACCCTTCCTCAGGACTAGATGTGGGGGCAGGGGGAACGACAGATAAAGAGTGGGGAGAGTGGCAGAATGATGAGTTAATGATAGGTATTTCCCCAGAACATAACTCAGGGTTCGAGATAACGAGTCCACTGACATTAACACTACATCATCATTCCCCCAGCACAGCACCTCAACCAGTGCTTGTTTTAAACAAAAAGGTGTGATAAATAAATGCATTTGCTTTCTCTAAATTAAGTTGTTAAAATGAAAAGGAAGCTATTCAATCAATGGACATGATCTTACTTTGAAAGGTCATTATAGCTTTAATTAATTAATATTTGCTTTGGAAATTAACAATTTAGTTCCCTAGAGAATGAAACTGCAATCAAAAAGTCTGAGATAAATCTTGACTAATTTGCTCCAGACTACCATCATGAAATGAGTCACATTAGTGAGGAAATATCAATTTGCCTGAAATGCAGCACACATTGCTTTGATCGGGACAAATCACTGCAGATGCTAGAATCTGTACTGAAAACAACAAAATGCTGGAGATCACAGCAGGTCAGACTGCATCCATGCAGGGAAAGCTAGCTAACATTTCAAATCTCGATGACTCTTCATCAGAGCTGAAGTGAAGTGTGGAGAGTGCTACAAATTGAGAGGGGTCGGGTGGGTGTAGTGGGTGCAGGGCGTTGATGGAGAAAAGATGTTGATAGTTCAGGTTAAGCGATTGGAAAGTGAGAACGGCAGAACAATGCTGTGTCTCCTGTTGGACTTGAAAGGACAGTGAGTGGAAAGGGGGGGGGGGGGGGGGGGGGGGGGGGGAAGGGGAGGGCATGATGACAAGCTAAAAGAAAGGGAAGTATAGGAGTGGGTTCACAATGTGAAGGTGTTGAACTCAATATTAAGCCCAGAAGGCTATAAAGTGCCAAGTGTGATGATGAGATGTTGTTTCTCCAGTTTGCGCTGTGACTCACTGTGTTTGGTGGTGGCGTTCTGCTGGCGTTGTCTGAAATTGCGGAGAATGATCCCTTGAAAGCGGAGGCTGGTGGAATGAATGAAAAGTGAGGACAAGGGGAACCTGATCACGTTGTTGTGAATGATGGGAGGGGGCAAGGGTGGAAGCACAGTGGGCGGGAACCCACAGTTATGGAAGAAGCAGGCTATGTTATCAGTGCTGTTTTGGAAGGTGGCATCATCCGAACTGATACGATGTAGGTGAAGGCACTGGGAGAATGGGTTGGAGTCTTTGCAGGTCATGTGGTGTGAAGAGCTGTAGTGGCGGTAGTGAGTCCCAGTTATGACTGTTTCTTTATGGAGTGTGTGGAACAATCCTTGTTCCAGTCTTACACTGGCTCCCTCCCACAACCCTTTCCTTCGGTCCATTGACAACTGCTTTGATGGTGCTTCATGCTTCCGCCAGGATCTTGAAAACTTCATGCACTTTGCCTCCATTTCCACCCCTCTACAACTTTCAAATCGTCCATTTCCAACACTTCCCTTCCTTTCCTTGACCTCTCTCTGTCTCCAGTTCAGGGAATAAACAGTCCACTGCCATCCACTACATAACCACTGACTCCCATAGCTACCTTCACTACAGCTCATCATACCCCACATCTGATAGCCAGTCATTTTAACATGGGATCCTGCTCACATGCCCAGATGGAGTACAATGTTAATAAAAGTGAAGTCATCCACTTTGATGGGAATAACAGTAAAAAGGACTATTATTGAACAGTAAAAAATTGCAGCGTGCTGCTATGCAGAGGGACCTGGGTGTCCTTGTGCATGAATCATAAGTGCAACAGGTGATTAAGAAATCAACTGGAATTTTGTCCTTCATTACGAAATGGATTGAGTTTAAAAGCGGGGAGGTTACGTTGCACCTGTCAAGGGTGCTGGTGAGGCCACACCTGAACTACTTGGTGCAGGTTTGGTCTCCTGACTTGAGAAAGGACGTACTGGCATGCGAGGAGATGCAGAAGAGGTTCACTCGGTTGGTTCCGGAGTTGAGAGGGTTGGTTATGAGGAGACACTGAGTAGACTGGGATTATATTCATTGGAATTTAGAAGAATGAGGGGGCGATCTTATAGAAACATTAAACATTATGAAGGGAATAGATAAGATAGAAGTGGAGAGGATGTTTCCACTGGCAGGACAAAAGGAAATAGCCTCAAAATTAGGGAGAGCAGATTTAGGACCAAATTGAGAAGGAACCTCTTCACCCAGAGAGTTGTGAATCTGGAAAAACAACATTGATGAGACTATTTCGTTGAAATCTTATGTTACAGACTTTTAATTTAAAAATCATACATGTTTTAGGTTGTAAGAATATAATCAGAGATATGTTATCGTGGAATCAACTGATAAAGTTTCGATGAGATTTGTATTTATTTATTGTTATAGATACAGTTATATGGGAAGAAGTTAAGGTGAACTTAGATTAAAGTTATCGGTATGTTCGGGTAATGTGTTTAAAGAATAGAAAACAATTGAAGCATCTTTTCATCATGATGGTTCACTTTTCTTAACGGGGGAGGTGTTATGAAGATGTGGGTGTACTGTACCTTTAAGAGAGTTAAAAGTGAGTAGAACTACCTGACAGCACCAAGTTTTCTGAACAAGATACAATGTAACCTTTTGGTCCAGGAGTTAGGATAGATGGTTGCCAAGAGACAAGAACAAATTCGAATTAGGCCAATCAATTTAAATTATCCCAAAAAAATACCAAACTCCAATCAAGTTTGAATTGAGTATATTGACAATATTAAAAGCCAATGACACAATCCGATGCTTTGGGGGAATAAGACTGGGAAAAATTGAACAGTTGGGAGGAGAACTGCCAAAAGACCAACAGATGTAAGCTGCTAGTCAGAACTCTTGGAGCGGTACCTATCTAGAGAAGGAGTTTGCACAGAGAAAAACATCAACACCGACCTGGAGAGCAAATCTACAGAGAAAGATATAAAGAGAAGATTCGACAACTGGTTGGTTTTGAAATTAGAATTTTTCAGTAAATCGAAATTGGAGGTTTTATTGGAATAGTATTAGAACAGAGAACATAGAATATATTATTGAAGGGAAAGTAAAAGATCAGTTAGAGGAAGGAGTTGTAAATAGTTGTTAGTTAATTATTCTCTGTTATACTTTAAGAAATAAAGTTGTTAAATTTTACTTTATATAGTTCTTGGCCTCTTGAATTTTCACAGGTTACTGCATGGAATAAATCTTATAGGTTGTTTGTTTAAATTGAGCAGGAGGGTTTGCCCTGTGACATAACAAATGTTTTAAAAGCTAAGATAGATAGATTTTTTAATTATAAAAGAATTAATGGTGAGAGGGCGGGTAAGTGGAGCTGACTCCACAAAAAGACCAGCCATGGTCATATTGGATGGTGGAGCAGGCTCGAAGGGCAGATGGCCCATTCCTGCTGTTAGTTCTTATGTTCTCATGTCTGTCCTCAACATGTTGCAGTGTTCCAATGAATCACAGAGCAAACTGGAAGAATAATATCTCATCTTCAGACTAGGCACTTTACAGTCTTCTAGGCTTAATATTGAGTTCAACACCTTCACATTGTGAACCAAATCCTACTTCTTCCCTTTCTTTTAGTTTGTTATCATGTCCTCCCCTCCCCACCCCCCACCCCCCCCACCCCCCATTCCACTTACAAGTCTGGCAGGAGACACACCAATGTTCTGCCATTCTCACATTCCAATCACTTGACCTGAACTATCAACATCTTATCTCTATCAGCACCCCACACTCTCTACCCCCACCCCCACTCCTTCCAAACTATAGCATAAATGCTGGCCCCTTCCACACTTCACTTCAGCACTGAAGTGTCACCTACACTCGAAATGTCAGCTTGCTCTCTTTCCATGGATGCTGTCTGACCTGCTGTGATCGCCAGCATTTGTTATTTTGGTATGGGTTTGTCTATGAAGATTAGCTCAGATCAGACCTCAAGAGACCTTGGAGTGCAGGTTCATAGCTCCTTGAAAGTGGAGTCGCGGGTAGATAGGATAGTGAAGAAGGCATTTGGTATGCTTTCCTTTATTGGGCAGAGTATTGAGTACAGGAGTTAGGTGGTCATGTTGCGGCTGTACAGGACATTGGTTAGGCCACTGGTGGAATATTGTGTGCAATTCTGGTCTCCTTCCTATTGGAAAGATGTGAAACTTGAAAGGGCTCAGAAAAGATTTACAAGGATGTTGCCAGGGTTGGAGGGTTTGAGCTATAGGGAGAGGTTGAATAAGCTGGGGCTGTTTTCCCTGGAGCATAAGAAGCTGAGGGGTGACCTTATAGAGGTTTATAAAATCATGAGGGGCATGGATAAGGTAAATAGACAAAGTCTTTTCCCTAGGATGGGGGAGTCCAGGATTAGAGGGTATAGTTTTAGGGTGAGAGGGGAAAGATATAAAAGAGACCTAAGATGCAACTTTTTCATTCAGAGGGTGGTACATGTATGGAATAGGCTGCCAGAGGAAGTTGTGAAGACTGGTACAATTGCAACATTTAAGAGGCATTTGGATGGGTATATGAATAGGAAGGGTTTGGAGGGATATGGGCTGGGTGCTGGCAGGTGGGACTAGACTGGGTTGGGATATCTGGTCAGTATGGACGGGTTGGACCGAAGGGTCTGCTTCCGTGCTGCACATCTCTATGACTCTATGTTTGTTCAAAAAGAATTTACTAACTTTCTAGACATGATGATCTTGTAGACGTCTCGGTCCTAAGCAATTCTAATTTAATTTTTCTCACAGAGTCTCTTCCACACAGCACTGATATTACAAAGGTGTATCTACACATTCTTTAAACCCTTTCTCTGTAGATGGGGAGTTTTAAAAGGAAGAAAAACAACATTTTTTAATATAACTACTAGCACTGGGAGATATTTCCAATTGCAATTAATTACAGATGGAATTATAGAGTCATAGAGATGTACAGCACAGAAACAGATCATTTGCTACAACTCGTCCATGCCAACCTGATATCCATTTCATGGAATCATAGTATTCCTACAGTGTGGAAACAGCTGATTTGGCCCAACAAGTCCATACCGACTCGCTGAAGAGTATCCCACCAAGATCCATTGCACTACCCCTATGACTCTAGTCTTGCCTGACTAATGCACATGGCCTACACATCCCTGAACACTATGGGCAATTTAGCTTGGCCAATTCACTTATTCTGCATATCTTTGGACTATGGGAAGAAACTGGAGCACCTGGAGGAAACCCACACAGACAAGGGGAGAATGTCCAAATTCCACACATGCAGTCACCCGAGGCTGGAATCAAACCCAGGTCCCTGGTGCTGTGGGGCAGCAGTGCTACTTGGCCCATATTGCTCTAAGCCTTTCCTATTATATACCCACCTGGATGCCTTTTAAATGTTGTGATTGTACCAGCATTCACCACTTCCTCTGGCAGCTCATTCCATACATGCACTACCCTCTGCATGAAAAGGTTGCCCCTTAGGTCCCTTTTAAATTTTTTCCCTCTTGCCCTTTAGTTCTGGATTCCCCAACGCCAGGCAAAAGACCTTGTCTATTTAACCTATCCATACACCTCGTGATTTTATAAGGTCACCCCTCAGCCGCCGACGCTCCAGGGAAAATAGCCCCAGCTTATTCAGCCTCTCCCTACAGCTCAAATCCTCCAACTCTGGTAACATCCTTATAAATCTTTTCTGAACCCTTTCAAATTTCACAACACCCTTCCTATAGGATGGAGACCAGAATTGCACACACCACTCCAAATGTGGCCTACCCAATGTCCTCTACAGCCACAATATGACCTCCTAACTCCTATATTCAACGTGCTGACCAATATAAGAAAGTATACCAAAACCTTCTTCACTGCTCTATCTTCCTGTGACTCCACTTTCAAGAAACTATGAACCTGCACTCCAAGGTCTCTTTGTTCAGCAACACTTCTGAGGACCTTACCATGAAGTGTATGAGTCCTGGCCTGATTTGCCTTTCCAAAATATAGCACCTCACATTTATTTAAATTAAACTCCATCTGCTCACTCCTGGCTCTATTGGCCCATCTGATCAAGAGGGCCTACTGTTGTGTTTTGCTAACTGTGGTCTAACAAGTAACGCTGCAATTTTTGGTGATCGCTTTTCCCCATTGTTTTAAGAGTGGGTGAAAGAGCACCCAGAGCCAATCACCATCATCATTCCTGGGATGAGGGAGGGGGGACTCTCAAATCTTATGAACCCCCATTGGTACCAATGACTTAGGTGGGGAAGGTGTGCTCCTGGAGTCAGAATTTAGAGAACTAGGTAAAGAATCAGCAAGCAGGTGGCATGGATGAATTGGACCAAAGGATCTGTTTCCATGCTGTACATCTCTGTGACTCTATGAATCTATGGCTTGAAACGTAGTAATCTCTAATTACTCTCTATGCCATATGAAAGTGAGCAAAAAATAGAGGAAAAAAGCACATTAATCGTGTGGCTGGAAAGGTGGCTTGAGGAGGGAGAGGTTGAGATTCAGGAACACTGTGTCTTGGTCTTGGGATAGGGAGCTGAAAATGTGTTTTGGGTTCATGTCCGAAACATCGATTCTCCTGCTCCTTGGATGCTGCCTGACCTGCTGCACTTTTCCAGCAACACATTTTCAGCTCTGATCTCCAGCGTCTGCAGTCCTCACTTTCTCCTTGGGATATGGACACCTGTACAAACTGGCTGAGCTGCAACTGAATTGAGCTGGGACTGAGTTCCTTTATTTTGCTAGTGCTGTTGGGAGGACTCAGCAGGGGTGTGGGAATCAAGAGAGAGCATTAGAGAGGAATATCAGGTTTCACAGACACTTGGAGTGACAGGTATCACCAGCATTGAGAATATAAGGTCAACATGTGATTTCGGAGTAAGGGGGGAGAGGAATAAAATCAAGACCATGGTTACTGTGCAAATACAATCAGGGCGTTATGAAAGTGGGTTACCATATTGACATAAGATGGTGTGGGGAGAACAGAGGCTTGGCTCAGAGACAAATTGGGGATTATAATATTACTGGATGCAAGTTGTTCAGAAAAAGTAGGAAATGAAGGAGAAGAGGGTTGGGGGTATCAGTTAAGGAGAGATTATAGTGCTGGAGAAAGGGGACATCCCAGATAATTCAATGATGTAATGAACCTAGAGATAGAGTTAAGGAACAAGAGAAGGGTAACGAAATTATATTTTGCAGGTGGATAGGCTATCACAACCTAAAGCTGACAAGGAAATGGGACCAGATGACCTGCATCCAAGGGTACTGAAGGAAGTTGAAGTTGGAATTGCAGTAACTTGAGCCAGAATCTCCCAGTCTTTGTTATATTCAGGGGAGACGCTAAAAGACTCAAGAATTGCAGACATTACAGCTTTGTCGAAAATAAAGTTGTAAGAATAAGCCCAGCAACTACAGACAAGTCAATCAGTTTAAGCTCAGTAGTTTGAAAATTTGGAGAAACAATTGTTGAGGCTCCTACGTAGGTAGGAGTTACATGGAAAAGATGGGTCAAAGCTGGATACTAAGAGTCAGCTTGGATTTCTAAAGGGGAAATTGTATCTGACTCACTTGCTGGAGATTGTTTTGAAAAGCGAACAGAAAGGAGTCAGTGAGGGTTGATATGGCACACTTGGACTTTCAAAAGTCATTCAATGCCACGCCATACAATAAACTTGGGTGTGAAAATGCCGGTGTTACACCAGGGTGGGGCAAGGTCTGAAATCAGATGCCAACAGCTTATAGCCCAACAAGTTTATTTGAAATCACAAGCTTTTGGATCATTTCCCCTTCATCAGGTGAAGTAAGTGGTCAGACATGGGCAGCATCTTCAACGTAAACCTGCTGCTGACTATACAGAAAAGTCAGCGATTCTTTTGTTAAACCATTAAATCATCCACACAGATTCTGGATACACGCACAGTCATAGGTTGAGACTATCTAAAGCATGAATCTAAGGACCAATATATCATTGACGTTCCTTTGGGTTACTTTTGTACAATTTAATCTCCTCTCTCTCATTTTGTACCTAATGTATGTGTGTGTGTTTGTGTGTGTGAGAGAGAGAGAGAGAGAGAATTTCTGGCACACATATGCGAGTTACAGCATTTTTAAATTTAGTTTTACAGATTGGGTGGTAAGTACAACAAATAATACTTCCTTTTCTTGTAAAACATACCGAGAAAACCTGTCTGTGTGTGTCTTTTGCGGTCACAACACTTAAACATCGCTGAATTGGGCAGCAAATTCTTCTAAAAGTACCTGATGCCGTCAACTGAGAGGTGAAAAGAGAGGGTAGCCATTCAGTTACTCCTGGATCAAAATCCAAGAATGCCCATTCGAACAACACAGTTAGGGGGTGCCTACACCAAGGGACTACCATAGGTCAAGATAGCAGCTCACCACCAGCTTCTCAACGGCAGGTTGGTATGGGCAAGCAATAGTGGATTTACAAATTACGCTCAGATCTATTTACATTTCTTGTGGCCATAAATCTGTTCTTTCATGGTATATGGGCACCGCTGCAAGGCTAACATTTATTGTCTATCCCTATTTGCCCCTAAGTGAAGTGTCTGTATTGCCACTTCAAAGTGCAGTTAAGAATTAACCACATTGAAATGGGTCTGGAGTCACACATGAGCCAGACTGGATCAGGACAGTAATTTCCTTCTCTGAAGGACATCAGTGAACCAGACGGGATTTTAAATAAGCAATGACTTCATGGCACCTTATTTCAGATTTATTAATTAAATCCTAGTGGCAGAATTTGAATCCATGTCCCCAGAAGATTAAATTGGCCCTCCTGATTACTAATGCCATTATGACACTATCTCCTGGAAATAATTCCATTTACGTTTATTTTCCTATACCAGTACTCCTCCAAAAAAAATGTTTTTTGTGGGCTGGCTCATCCATTATTTACTGTCAATCCCAGATTGCTCTCAATAAGTTGATGGTGAGTTATCTTCTTGAATCATTGGAGTTGGAGAAGGATTTCCAGGATTTCAACCCAACAACGTTGAAGGAACAAGTCAGTGGTTTTGGGTAGGAATTTGCAGATAGTGATGTTTCCATGCATCTGTAATTTTCGGTGGCAGAGGTTGCAGGTTTGGAAGGTGCATTCTAAGATGCCTTGGCAAGTTATTGCAGTGCATCGTGTGGATGGCATACACCTTTGACCCTGTGTGTCAGTAGCAAATGGAGTGGGAGTTGAAGGTGATGCATCAGGTACTGATTAAGCAGCTGCTTTGTCTGGATGGAGTTGATGCTGTCTCACTCATCCAGGCAAGGGGGGAATATGTCATTATACTCCTGACTTGTGCATAGTAGGTGGAAGATAGAAGACAGGAGATGTGTAGAAGAGGGACAATTTCCAGCCTCTGATATGCAGGATTGAAGTAACTGGTGCTAATCAATTTTTGGTATGTTGGTAGAGGGGAATTAAGTAAAGCAACGCCATTGTATGTCAGGGGAAATTAATTCTTTCTTGTTGGAGATGCCGAATGTCTGGCAGTTGTGTGGCATCAATATTACTTGTCACTTATCCTGCTTGGAAGAGATGATTACATGAGTATGTCAGGCTGTTGCTTGAACAGTCTGTGGAACAGCTCCCCCAATTTCAGCAAAAGACCACAAATGTTGGTAAGAAGGACTTTGCAGGTCAACTGGTCAGAACACGGTCATCTCTGATGCCTAGGTTGATCTTGGATGACTCATCAAGTTCGATTTCTTTTTGTTACGAAAGCAATTTCAGTTCTCTTTTCACTGCTATTTTGGGATTTTCAACATCTGGTTCTGCCTGCACCTTAATGTTGAAATACTAACCTGCCTTTCTGTCAGATGTTAAAGGAACTAGCTGTGCTCTCCCAGCCTGTTCTCTCTAGCTGCACCTTGCTCGTGATTAAATGTGTTAGCTCACGTTTGCTTTATGGAGAGTGGAGTGGCGATTTGCACGAGCAAAACTGGGAAAGAAAGCCTGACATACACAGAAGTGGATTAAATAGAGAGAGAGGTCTTTGTTTTGAGGAGGCTGTTGATAATACAGCTCCTGCTGTGGCTTGGCTGTAGGCCGACCTCGGGGAATCCATTGTAAACTGATTTCCGAACAACCTGCAAACAGAGGTGCATTGATTAACCCAAAAAAAAATCTGTTGTGTGAGCACACCCAACTGCACAACGGCAATCAGCCGCTGCTCACTCACTGAATTGATGGGCAGATCAGATCACTTCACAGAAAGTCATGCATTTTACAGGATGCAGGAGTGGCCGACTTGGCACTCCTTCGGAGCCAGAGCAAGCTCAAATATCGCTCCAGTCACTGCTTCAACACCACGATAAAGGCTGCAGAGTGTGCAGTGAGGAATTGTATCCGACACGCTGCATCACTGAGGCTGCCACCAGCATGGAAGCCCTTGAAATGCCCTTGAACTGCAGGTGTAATTAGCAGAAAAAAAAAGGTGTTGCTGATCACAGTAAGCCACCATCACGCTGTACTGTCATTAGTTAGAGGCTGGTGAATATTAATCCTCTGCACCAGAATTATTTTAACATTACACCATGCTATTGTTTAAAATTAATTTGCACTGCATAGTCATTCGTGCAACACGCAACTGCGGGTGGCAAACATGACCTGAATAAAATTTTAAGCTTCTGTAAACCCAGAGAGGACAAGAATAATTATTTTTGTAACTCATTTATTTTAAAAGCTTTCGGATGATCTGTTTCTCCAATCCTCTCGATCTAGCCCTCTCTCTGCTTTGGAAAGCACAGAGGTGCAGCTCCTCTGTACTTCCACATCAGCCTCGGGCATTCCGCATAAGTCAGTCAGCAAGATATTTGCCAATCAAAAGGCAGGACAGCTGAATCCAAATGTGTGTCCTTGGGACATTATTCAACAGCTGATCTTCCCAACAGAGAATGTCAATGAAAAATAAATGGTCCCCGAATTTACATTTTCTCCTTCCCCCCTCCGTCTGTGGATGCCAAGGCAAATTCAACCACACACCTGCAGCAGCCCTAGGCAATGCCAACAAACTTATCTCAGACCAGGGAATGAACTTGGCACCTTCAGGTGAATGTGACTCCTATCACATCATGATGAATATTTAAGAACAGGCTAGCATTTTTGTGGCACATCAAACATTTCAACTCTCAAATGCCTCGAAACAACCACTTATGTGGGCATGTCATTGTTGAAGACATTATGTTAAGTCCAGTAATAATACTGGACATTAGTCATCAGGTTAAATGATTAATTTATTAATATGGCATTAGCTGAGGGAATAATTCAGCCAGAGAACCAGAGGACTGTTCTTATATTTTTCAATTAATATCACACCATCTGAGAAAAATCTCTACAGTGCTTCAGTGTAACATATCAGCTGAATGATAGCAATGAAGTACATACTCATTATTTGCCTATTATTTGATAAAGTGGAATAGGGCATTGAGAAAGATAAAATCAAATTACTGCAAATGCTGGAGTCTGAAACCAAAAGAGAAAATGCTGGAAAATCTCAGCAAAAGCTTTGACAAAGAGTCAGTTAGACTCGCCATCTGAGGTAGTTTGGGCTGAGGTTAGGAATAGGAAAGGTGAGGTCACCCTGTTAGGAGTTTTCTACAGGCCTCCTAATAGTCCTAGAGACGTAGAAGAAAGGATTGTGAGGATGATTCAGGAGAAGAGTGAAAGTAATAGGGTGGTTGTTATGGGGGACTTTAACTTTCCAGATATTGACTGGGAGAGCTATAGCTCGAGTTCGTTAGATGGGTCGGTGTTTGTCCAATGTGTGCAGGAGGGTTTCCTGACACAATATGTAGACAGGCCAACAAGAGGTGAGGCCATACTGGATTTGGTTCCGAGTAACGAACGAGGCCAGGTGTTAGAATTGGAAGTAGGTGAGCACTTTGGGGACAGTGACCACAATTCAGTGACTTTTACTCTAGTGATGGAGAGGGATAAGTGTGCATTGCAGGGCAAGAGTTATAGGTGGGGGCAGGGAAATTGATGCGGTGAGGCATGACTTAGGATGCATGGCTTGGAAAAGTAGGCTTCAAGGCAAGGGCGCAATTGATATGTGGAACTTGTTCAAGGAGCAACTATTGAGTGTCCTTGATAAGTATGTACCTGTCAGGCAGGGAGGAAAGGGTCGTGTGAGGGAGCCGTGGTTTAATAAGGAATTGGAATCCCTTGTTAAAAGGAAGAGGGCGGCCTGTGTAAAGATGAGGCGTGAAGGTTCAATAGGGGCAATTGAAAGTTATAAGGTAGCCAGGAAGGATCTGAAGAGAGAGCTAAGAGCAGCAAGGAGGGGACATGAAAAGTCCTTAGTTGGTAGGATTAGGGAAAATCCAAAGGCTTTCTATAGGTATGTCAGGAATAAAAGAATGACTAGGGTAGGAATAGGTCCAGTCAAGGATAGTAGTGGGAAGTTGCGTGTGGAGGCTGAAGAGATTGGGGAGACACTGAATGAATACTTTTCGTCAGTATTCACTCAGGAACAGGACATTGTTGCCGATGTGAATACTGAGTCACAATTAATTAGAATGGATGGCTTCGAGGAATATAGGGAAGAGGTGATGGAAATTCTGGAAAGGGTGAAAATAGATAAGCCCCCGGGCCTGATGGCATTTATTCTAGGATTCTCTGGGAAGCAAGGGAGGAGATTGCAGAGCCATTGGCCTTGATTTTTATGTCCTCGTTGTCTACAGGAATAGTGCCAGAAGACTGGAGGATAGCAAATGTGGTTCCCTTGTTCAAGAAGGGGAGTAGGGATAACCCTAGTAACTATAGGCCAGTGACCCTCACTTCTGCTGTGGGCAAAGTCTTAGAGAGAATTGTAAGGGATAGGATTTATGAACGTCTGGATAGGAATAATGTGATCAAGGATAGTCAGCATGGTTTTGTGAAGGGCAGATCGTGCCTCACAAACCTTATTGAATTCTTTGAGAAGGTGACTAAGGAGGTGGACGAGGGTAAAGCGGTAGATGTGGTGTATATGGATTTTAGTAAGGCGTTTGATAAGGTTCCCCATGGTAGGCTACTGCAAAAAATACGGAGGTATGGCATTGAGGGTGAGTTGGAGGTTTGGATTAGGAATTGGCTGGCTGGAAGAAGACAGAGGGTAGTAGTTGATGGTAAAGGTTCATCTTGGAGTGCAGTTACTAGCGGTGTTCCGCAAGGATCTGTTTTGGGACCATTGCTGTTTGTCATTTTTATAAATGACCTGGAGGAGGGGCTAGAAAGTTGGGTGAGCAAGTTTGCGGATGATACAAAAGTCGGTGGAGTTGTTGACAGTGAGGAAGGATGTGGCAGATTACAGCAGGATATAGATAAGCTGCAGAGCTGGGCAGAAGGGTGGCAAATGGAGTTCAATGTGGGTAAGTGTGAGGTGATTCACTTTGGTATGAGTAACAAAAAGATGGGGTACTTGGCTAATGGTCGGATACTTGGTAGTGTGGATGAGCAGAGGGATCTTGGTGTCCGTGTACACAGATCTCTGAAAGTTGCCACCCAGGTAAATAGTGCGATGAAGAAGGCATATGGTGTACTGGCTTTTATTGGTAGAGGAATTGAGTTCCGGAGGCCTGAGGTCATGTTGCAGTTGTATAAGACTCTGGTGCGGCTGCATCTGAAGTATTGTGTGCAGTTTTGGTCGCCATACTATAGGAAGGATGTGGAGGCACTGGAACGGGTGCAGAAGAGGTTTACCAGGATGTTGCCTGGTATGGTAGGAAGATCCTATGAGGAAAGGCTGAGGCACTTGGGGCTGTTTTCATTGGAGAAAAGAAGGTTTAGGGGTGACTTGATAGAGGTGTATAAGATGATTAGGGGTTTAGATAGGGTTGACCATGAGAACCTTTTTCCACGTATAGAGTCAGCTATTACAAGGGGGCATAGCTTTAAATTAAGGGGTGGTAGGTATAGGACAGATGTTAGGGGTAGATTCTTTACTCAGTGAGTCGTGAGTTTATGGAATGCCCTGCCAGTAGCAGTGGTGGACTCTCCCTCTTTATGGGCATTTAAACGGGCATTGGATAGGCATATGGAGGATAGTGGGCTAGTGTAGGTTAGGTGGGCTTGGATCGGCGCAACATCAAGGGCCAAAGGGCCTGTACTGCGCTGTATTTTTCTATGTTCTATGTCAGCTCTTTTCTCTCCTTACAGATGCTGCCAGACCTGCTGAGATTTTCCAGCATTTTCTCTTTCGGGCATTGAGAAGCAAGCTTGTCTTAACACTTGTTACTCATGCTCACTGTTTCTTCCAACAAATCTGCACGTCTAAACAAAGTTTAACCTTCTTCAAACATCAAGTGGTTAACAATCCATTCTTGTGCTATTGGGAATGGGTGATGAACCACCCTCTAGGATATCACAATCGAGTCAATTATGCGTACAATTCATGCTGAGGTCATAAGAGGTATTTATTGCAAAATTTATTACACCAAGCTGACGAAAAATACAAACACAACATTTAAATTTCTGCTCCTTATCGTAAAACTGAAAGACCATGATCCTGGAGTCCAGTTTCAGTCCGTTAACTAGATCCCAAATTAATGCTATCATGGATTTTGGTCCCAAGAATTTCTGCTTGACCCCATGACTGTCCCCATGACTTGTCTTACCTGCCTATCTTCTTTTCGGCATAGCCACTCCACCCTCCTCTCTGACCTATCACCTTCATCCCACTCCCATCCACCCATTGTACTCTTTGCTACCTTCCCCTACCCTCCTCACTGACCTATCACCTTCATCCCCACCCCCACTCACCTACTGTACTCTATGCCACTTTCTCCCCACCCCCACCCTCCTCTCATTTATTTCTCCACCCTTCAGGCACTCTGCCTGTATTCCTGATGAAGAGCTTTTGCCCGAAATGTTGATTTTCCTGCTCCTCGGATGCTGCCTGAACTGCTGTGCTTTTCCAGCACCACTAATCCAGAATCTGGTTTCCAGCATCTGCAGTCATTGTTTTTGCCTACTGTGAAACCACACCAGTTTTTAACTATACACAGCCAAAGGCTATATAGACAAAGGCTACCATCAATATGTCTCTTCCAAATCACTTCTTACACTTAACACTGAAACCAGATGATAGTGTTGGAATGACATCAGCCAGGTGGACGTCACAGAATATGACTTCCCTGATGTGACCGTGTTAACAGTCCCAATTAGGGACCCCTGGCTGACAGATGTAAACATGAGGGTCGGGGTTCTATTCATCCTAAAAGCCGGAACTGGACTACCTGGGTCAGTGACATGGACTGTGCACAAGTAAGTAAAAGGTGACTTGGTGATGGGATACCAGCCTCCGTGGAGTTATTTTGCAGACTTTCGATTACAGCACATTAAAGGTGACACAGTAAATCACAACGTCCTCTGAACAGTTCAGTGATCACTTAATAATTCTTGTCACATAGGTGGAAGTGAAATCAAAAGTGAAGTAATGACTTCATTCAGTTTATATGGCGCACTTAACGCTGTATGTTGGTGTAGACTACTTTCAGCACAAATTGGTAAAATAGAAGTAAAGATAAACCATATTGCATCCAAGACAACAATCTTTCATGAGATTTTTTTTAAAGTTCATCTTGAATTATTCCCCTTTTTCATGTTTCATAAATGTAATCCTTGTAGACAGCTTTTCTCTCCCCAGTTCCTCCTCCTTCCTTTGCTGTTGGGTTCAGATAATACCTTTTTACTAAACCACCCTTCTCATTTCTCATGTTCTTCCATTCTGGACACATCCTGTCTTCTCCACATCTTTTTCTCTTCGATAAACATTTGGCCTTCATCTCTAATAATAAATTAGCTGACAATTTAAATAACAAAATAATTATGCAACTCTTGTTGAATTTAATAGCTTTTAATTGGTTGACTGGGTTTAGCAAGCGATTAACACATCGGTTTCAAGTTGAATTGATAGCTATTCACAGCTCCATGCTTTCGTTATGAAATTGCTGAGACAACTATTATTTTAAGGAAAATCTTTTTTGTAAGTGTTTCATGTTTTCCTTATCTCAGCAGACTCTGTAAGTATTCTTCTGCAGCATAGTAAGGCTCAAAATATTATGTTCTCAACCTTTCTGATCCCAATTCAGTGAGTCTACCTCCTACTTCTAGCCTTTACTAATTAATCCACTCAAATCACTGCTCAGACTCCGCGTACAATTTGCCCCCAGCTGTCACACACTATGACTAAAACCATCCCCCTCCCTCCCAATTTCTGTGCTCGTATTAGAAAATTCAACCTCATTTTCTCTGGCATCTCCTCAAAACATTCAAGGAAACTTGACAGGCCTGAAAAAGGTGTTCCACAGCCATGTCTTTCACTTCATTACTTGTCAACTTCAAATCTGTTTCATCCACAAGCACTCAAGACAAAGGAATGTTCAGCATAAATAGTGGCCACATCTCCAACTTAAAAGTCTCCAAACACTGGTCAAGTTCCTTATGGAAAGATACAAGCACCTCAAATGCAACCAGGCCAAGTATAGGCCATTCTGCCCTAAAGGTCCCTGCTAATGCTCCGCATGAGCCATTTCCTACCTCATTGCTTCCCAACCATCAAGGTAGCCTTGCATTCCTGTCACACTCATATACATCTCTTCATCCTCCCTTAATTAATCCATATTATTTGTCACAATTTTTCCCATGTAGTAAGTTCCACTTTCTCATCACCCTGACCTCCTTCTATTTATATCATGGGACCAGATGGATAGTGGTGAGCTGCCATAGTCCATGAAGGGCAGATAACAAAGTTTTTTCCTGGATTTCCCATTAAATTTTGAAGTCAAAATCTTCCACTTGTGGACTCATCACAAGTGGAAACATCTTCTTTCCATCAACCCAACTGAACACCTTCACATTTCAAACGTTCACGATCAGGCCATTTCTTCTTCTCCTCTTTTCTAGTCCTAGGAGTTTCAGGCTGTCTATTTTTTTCTGATGTTTGCACCATCTTAGTGATCACATCTAAATGCATTTTCCATTGCCTCCAATTTATTTTATGATATGGACACCAGCACTATTCATTGCACAATTGTGGTTTAACCAATGTTCAGCAAGCATTTACTTATGTCTTCAACCCTCTATCTGTGATTCGAGTATGCTTACTTTGCATATTATATCTTGGAGGAACCTCATTTATGATTTTGGATACGTCAATGCTGGACTAAGTACACAGTTTGCAGATAAACAGCCTGAGCATGTGCCTTGTATCCCAAAGGCTACATAGTGAGCTTCCAGAAAATGTCAATTGTGCTGGAAGCTTATAAAGTCAATGAAGGCAGTATTTAGAATATCTGCTCATAGAAAGTGACCTCGAGATTCTGCCTGGTTTCATTCACACAACTGCTACTAGCATTCAGTAAGGAGTCAATGACATTTACAAGTCAACTGCAAACATTCAATGCAACAGCACAAACCACAGCCTTCAATTCAATTGCAGTTTTAGGTGGAGGAAATATCCAGCTTATCACCGAAAAATCATTCATCTTCTTCAATAACCTCATTGTTTAGGAAAGTGCAGGAATTCACAATGAGCTTTTTCATCATCGTAAGGTGTTAAAACAGTGAAAGAGCTTGCAAAGGGATCTTTGGCCTCAAAGCAATTTGCCATCACTGTATTAAAAGAAGGGCTAACTCATTTCCTTACTGGAACAGCACAGCAAGAAGAGGAGGCACAAGTACCAATTAAATTTAGCACTGATTTCACTTCACCATCTTAATTATCACCTGAACACAGTATTCCATTAAAAAATCCTGATATCCTGAGAAATGCTGAACACTGTGAAGAGGAGAATGGAGGAACATTCATCGACTGTCCACATTCCCTACAGTCAATAGGTGAATAGGTTAGAACTGCATGTAGACATCTGCATTCCATGTCCCCTTCGGTTGTGAATCCAATGACCATAGTTTATTACTGGGGCCACAGAATATATGAATTTACTACAATAGGCTCTTTTTGATGTGTGAGCCAAGTTGGACCAAATCCAACTCTTTTTTGGCACATCTGAATCAGTATTACGGTAAAGAAACAAATCAAGGTCGAGGCAAATTATTCAGACTTCAATTTCAAGCTCTCTAGTAGAAAGCCCTGGAGTACTCTTATTATTGTACAATGACATAAACAGCTTTCTTAACAGCAATGCACTCCCCAACCCATATGAGGAAGGATACATCAAACGTGGATATGAGATAGAGAATGGGAAGCTCCATGACTTTGAGAATTCAAAATGAAATTGAGATATGGCAAGACGTGGAATAGTGATACTGTTGCTTCAAAAGAGTCAAAGTGTCAAAAGTAACACTGCAGTTGCTGCTTTGATGTGGAAGTATTCCTGCTGCATTCTAAAGGACAAAATACGTTTCTTATAAAAATATACCTTCACACTGAACTGCCCTTGAGCAAACCAAGAATAAGTAATTCCACCATCTTATTTTGTACTGGAGTTTAAAAATAGCTACTATTGTAACTCGTCTGAACTATCATATCTTCAGATGCAATGAATTATGGAAATTAAAGTAGCCATTAACAGAAAGCAAAGAGAAGACTCTCAAGTTTGCAAAGTGCATGCAGACAGCTATTGAGCTATCGGCAGGAAAGATACTCACTGCTGCTTGGAAACAGTCCTCACAAAGGAAACTAATGTCCGTCCACCTGTGATCAAGGCCACATCATTTCAGCCATGTTTCACTGCTTAAAAACATATTCCAAAATGAGTGAAGAGAAAAATAAGCAACAGATACTCAGCCACCTCAGGAAATTTAGGACAAGTGACCAAAACCTTGGACTAAAGGATGGGTTTAAGAGAAGGCTTCGGAAAGTGATTAGAGAGACTGAAAGGTTTAGGAAATGAGTTCCAGCACAGACCTACGCCAGCTGAAAGTTCGGCCACTGATAGTGGGCGAACAGTTTACAAAGGGAGCAGAAACATAGAGACACAAGTATATCGAGCAGGTCCCCCTTGTTACTGAGAAGACACGCTGTGGTTCATCATGGTGGCTTAATATGGTAGAAATAGATGACCGAGGAGAATAAAAGCATTGTCACTGCTACCAGGATAGCAGACATTTCTGCTCAGAAGACCAAAGAAATTGGCAGAGATTAGGTAGGGCAAGACGATGGACCTGAATCTGAAAGCAAGGATGAGCACTGCACATTGATGGCTGGGCGAGGTGGGGGGGGGAACACGTAAATCAGGAGGTGAGCAGAGATCAACAAAGCAGGGCAGGCACATGCAGTTGAGTTTTAGTCAAGTTGGAGTTCAATTGGTTGACATTCGAAGAACAGAGAGGAGAAATGACTGCAGGTGGTCAAGAGTATCCCTGCAAAGCGGTGCCTTTACACTCTTGGTGGTCTAAACGTAGAATCCTTTCTCCTGAGCTGCTGTTAAAGCCCAGTCTACAAATTATTTTCAAAAGGAAATGAGAGAGGTAAAGCTGGGTGTTGTCTGCATGCATGTGCAAATGGACTGCGATTTCGGATGATACTGCTGAGGAGCAGCACCTACATCAGACATGGGATGGGCTAAGGATAGACCCTTGGATGATGCAAGGTCTGAGTAAGAGAGATAACAGTGCTGGAAAGAGAGAGAGGACAGAGCCTTTGCAAGCCATTCTCTGTCTACCATTTAGCAATAATCAATGGAGCTAGGTGAGTGCAGTCCCAACCAACTGACAGCATTGGAGAGCTGTTGGAGGTTAGTGTGGCCAAGCATGTCAAAAGCTACCAATAGTTAGACACAGTCATAGAGTCATAGAGATGTACAGCATGGAAACAGACCCTCCAGTATAACCTGTCCATACCGACCAGATATCCCAACCCTATCTAGTCCCACGTGCCAGCACCAGGCCCATATCCCTCCAAATTCTTCCTCTTCATATACCCATCCAAATGCCTTTTAAATGTTGTAATTGTACTAGCCTCCACCAGTTCCTCTGGCAGCTCATTCCATACAAATATCACCCTCTGCTTGAAAAAGTTGCCCCTTAGGTCTCTTTTATATCTTTCCCCTTTCACCCTAAACCTATGCCCTCTAGTTCTGGACTCCCCCACCCCAGGGAAAAGACTTTGTCTATTTATTCTATCCATGTCCCTCATAATTTCGTAAACGTCTATAAGATCACCCCTCAGCCTCCGATGCTCCAGGGAAAACAGCCCTAGTTTATTCAATCTCTCCTTATAGCTCAAATCCTCCAACCCTTGTAAATCTTTTCTGAACCCTTTCAAGTTTCACAACATCTTTTTGATAGGAAGGAGACCAGAATTGCAATATTCAAACAGAGGCCTAACCAATGTCTTGTACAGCCGCAACATGACCACCCAACTCCTGTATTCAATACTCTGACCAATAAAGGAAAGCATACTAAACGCCTTCTTCATTATCCTATCGACCTGCGACTCCACTTTCAAGGAGCTATGAACCTGCACTCCAAAGTCTTTTTGTTCAGCAACACTCCCTAGGACCTTACCTTCAAGTGTATAAGTCCTGCTAAGATTTGCTTTCCCAAAATGCAGCACCTCGCATTTATCTGAATCAAACTCCATTTGCCACTTCTCAACCCATTGGCCCATCTGATCAAGATCCTGTCTTATCCTTTGTCACAATCTTATTTAGAAATGCTAATTTAATCTTTCAATTTAAGCATGGGGTTTTGAGAAAGATGGGCTTAGATTCGAGATGCAAAATCACCTTCAAGGGTTTTGGCAAGGAAAATAAAACTGATATTTTGTGAGCATGGTGGGGTCAAAGGTTCCTTCTTTTTGAGGAAAGGAGTGATGGCAGCAGTTTGCATAGAGAGAGAGAGAGAGAGAGAGTGAGAGAGACAGTCCTGTGAACAACACCAGGCGTCAATAGGGTCCAGGAAACAAAGTCAAGTGGTCAGCAACAATTGTACCATAGAGATCTATATCATAGAGAAAGGCCCTACGGCCCATCGCGTCAAAAACGACCCACCGAACTATTCTCATGTCATTTTCCAGCACTTATTACATAGCCTTGTTTGTCTTGGTATCACAATGCACATCTAAATTACTTGTATACTTTTAAACACTAACAAAGACAAGAGAGATGGAAGAGGACGATTTACTGTAGAAAATAGCAACAAGAAGTGGCTAGGAAAAATTGCAACAATGACTCTTGCAGGTAAAATTGGCTCATTTTAGCAGGTCGTGCAGCAGGGAAGGTATAAACTCAGCTCAACTTTTCAACTTCCCCATAACAGAGTCATGGCAGCCATGAGCCAACTGTCCGCCAGGGCCAGGACTCATTCATGCTGAGAACTTACTGTGAGGAAGGGCCAAACCTGGTTGGAGACAGGGATTTGCTGGTACAGTCACAGCATAGGGATTGATAAACTGGCATGGGAATGTATTACTGAAGTGAATGAGGCTGATAGTTTGGATCATGTGACTTTAAACTGGGATGAAGCTATCCCTGAAACGGAAGGCTTGCAAATTGATCCTTTTATTGATTGGTCTTTCAGCTTCTTGATAATTAATTTTAAAAGGTTTATAAGTATGCAATCCAAGCATGCCAGTGCACTCCCTAACCCTAGCTTGAACACTGCACTGCTTTTGTCCATTCTTGAGTTTCCACACACCCACAGGGCCTGTAGAAAGAATGACTTGCATTATTTATACATTTTGCCTTCAATGCACCATATATGTGCTTCTTCACATTCATCGTCAGATGGGCTGAAATGCAAGCTCAAGAAAGAGGTTGTGAGGCATTTTCTTTTTATTCCTTGACATGGCAAGGAAATTCCATAAAGTAAGCCTGAAGCTTTGCCACTAGCGGGAATAGTGAAGGATGAAAAGAATGGAAATTCTAACTATTGGTTTCTGAACCATTGCATTAAATTCACATGGCACTTCTCCCTTTGCTTTTATATGTTTCTTATGTCAAAGTGGCTACATTTGTGCACAATACTTCATGAGTAGCCTCTTGTTTTATTCAAGTTCTACATCACCACTCCATTTTTAATATTGGGCTTCCAAACTGGAAAATGAAAGATTCAAGTTAAAGTTTCTTCTAAAGTTGCTTTATCTCCTCTTGGAGTCACCTTTAACAATTTGTTCATTTGCACACTAAGGTCTCTCAGCTCTGCGACTTACCAACTTTGAAATTAAGGTGTCCTTTCTTTGCTGAAGCTACAAAGTTAATTGCTCTACATTAAACTGCATCTGCCAGCTGTATGGCCAATTGAAATGACTGTGATGTCGTACTGCCGATTTCCACAGTCTATGTCAGACTTTGCCATACTTAATTTGATAGTGCCATTCAATTTTGGTAATTTTCTTTCCTCAAATCCAGATCATCCAAAGTAAGACCTAACCCAAAACAGTTCAGAACTTTACATTTCAACAGAAACTTCCCTATTCCCTGAGGCTTTGATTTCCATCCTCTAAATAGCTCCCTTTCCAGACCGAATACACCTATTTAACTCTATCAGACATAGGAGCTGGAGAAAGACACTCAGCCCATTGAATCTGCTGCACCAATGTGATTATAGCTGACCTGAGAACCCTCAACCCCACTTTCCTATCTCAGTCATGATGAGCCAGCTGCTGCAGTAAAGATTTTTACAGATTCACTACCCTGTTAGAAGCAATCCATCCTAATCTCTTGTACAAATGGACGACCCCTTACTCACCCATTTTACTCTTTGCTACCTTCCCCCACCCTCCTCTCTGACCTATCACCTCCATCCCCACCTCCATTCACCTATTGTACTCTATGCTACTTTCTCCCCTCCCCCGTCCCCTTCTCATTTATCTCTCCACTCTGCAGGGACCCTGCCTCTATTCCTGATGAAGGGCTTTTGCCCGAAACATCGATTTCCCTGCTCCTTGGATGCTGCCTGACCGGCTGTGCTTTTCTAGCATCACTCTAATCTAGACTCTGAGATTATGCCCTCTGGTCCCCACAAGGGGAAATTCTTGTGCCATTATTTCTGCCAAAAATTAATTAAAAGGATTAATTTTACAAAGCTGTATTTGGAAACACTATTCGTTTCACCCCAGCATCTGACCAACATGTATCCATCGCATCAAGTGAGGTAGTTAATCAGATGTGAAAATGTGTTGCTGGAAAAGCACAGCAGGTCAGGCAGCATCCAGGGAGCAGGAGAATTGACGTTTCGGGCATGAGCCCTCAGATGATCTAGTCAATCATTTCAATCCCTGTTTGTGGTATCTTGCTTTGCAGAAATTGGCTGCTGTTTTTCAGATCTCACAACAGTGACTTCAAAAACTACTTAATTTAGCTGCAAAAGGCTTTGGCAAGTTGTGAGGGTGTAACAGACATGTTATGAATGCAAATTCCCTTTATTTATTTTGATAAGAGACCAAAGTTTACATTAAATTCAAAAAGGTCCAATTATTGCATAAACATTAACAAGAGGCTAACCACTCTCAGGTGAATGCACAGGTTGATGAGGCCCTCTTTTCATTGACTGCAGAAGCTTATCAGAAACCTGAAGCAAATATGAACCCAATTTCTTGATTTTTTTCATGAAGTGAGAAAGGTTTTGCATGTATTTTGGTGGTTAAAATATATATTTGGTGATGTCTTGTAAAAACAGCAGGTCAGAGCGAATTTGTTTCCTGAATTTGTTTCCCAAACACTTTTATGTATTAAAGAAGCAAATTATTCAATACGCAGAGAGGGATTCCTTTTAGTTAAATGAGCCACATGAAATTTCAGTGACTTTGAAATGGTTAATGATAGAATTGGTCAGAAGTGAGAAACCAGGATAGTTTAATGTTCAGAATTTACACATTTCTTAGAAATGGAAGAAAACTTTATTTAATTGTGTGCAATTAAATAAAGTTTGGGTTGGATTTTTATTTGCAGGTCAGACAACCCAGATTCCCTTTGTGGAATTTTGATTGTAATGCAATTGCTTAGCTCCAAGCACCAGTAATTACATATCAAATATATGTGGAATGGCAGATGCTTCTCAAGTTTGATGCGTTTCCTATATTTAGGTTTTAAGGTTGATGACAAGTGGACAACAATGACTTTTGTCATGGAACTTCAAACAAGAGTTTATTCTGCCCCACAGAGCAAATTCTCACATACAAAGTTCTTCAGTGACTCACTGGGGAAGAGTAGATGTAACGGCTTCCCACTGCCTTCCTCATGGGTTTCATCACTGGAGCCAGACTGCCACCAAGGTTAATGAGCCCCCGCCCAAAACTCACAATGGGCAAGGCTGGCCCATACCGATTGGATACTACACTGTCATTGAACTTCAATCCAGTATTTATTTTCACTAAGCTCTACACCCACATTATACTTCACCAAAATTTCTAACAAGTACCCCACCCTGTAACCATTTTGTTAGTGTTTAAAAGTGCACGGGATAGGGTCTGATGTTTTTCCACTTGGATCTACCTCAGATTTTCCCACGATTGATTATTTCATTATACGCAGATAGTCTGTTCGTGCTATTCAAGCAACTAACATTTCTCCTGGGGCCAATCTCTATGGGAGTGTCACATAGTCCCACATTAGAATGCATTAATGATGCTTTTGAGCCCTCCTTTTTGCCTATATTCACTGCACCCAAGGCAATTCAATGTGCAAATTCAGGAAAATCTCCCCAATGTATTAGGAACAATGCTTTTCTTGGACAATTCAGCTCACAGTAACTTAGAGGACAACAGAAGGGCATCAGTGTTAAACTGGAAACGAATAGAATACATTATTCTGTTAGTGAGATTCCTGGTAATGACTGGGAGGATAGTATATCCTGTGCGCTGGTGTCAGCAACAGACCAGTTGCAAGGAGATATGCTAATCAGCTTTCCATCTCCACCTGCCCAAATAGCCAGATGATGCTTATTTGAAACCACTCATTAGGAATCTCACCGGCAAAGTTTAGTCTCATTCCCTTCAATGAATGAGACAGAGGAGGAGCAGTGCAAGCATTCTCCAGGGAATGGCAGGGTCAAAGACAAGGTGTTTGGGGACAGAAAAGAGTGAGAGGGCTCATATTTACTCCCGACTGCCCAGGTAATCAGTGACACCGACAGTCATCATCTCCAGCATCCCCCCAACAGAGCAATGTGAACTCTCTGCAATGGTATTGCTTCTGACATCCCTTTGTACTAAAATACACGTTAAAGGATGACATAATGCCAACTAGAGGATGCAGATTAAATTATCCCCCGCCCGCACACTCCCAAATTCTCCGACAGCAATCACAAACGCAGACTACAGTCAAAACTATCTTGTATATACTCTGCTGCAAAATTAAAGGCAAAATCATTACTTAGCTGTTCCTAAATAGGTAAGTGGTAGGAAATATCAGAGAGTTTTTGACATACACACTATGTGAACAGTCTCCAGACTGGCAACACCCAAATGTGTGCGCTTCACTCTTCCCGTTCCTGATCGCTGCTCTTGTAAGGACTGATCATGAACCTCGCATGTTACTGACATTGGCACACTCCGAAATGAGAAGCAGACACACACATAACGTAAAGCACTGAACTGCATTGAATGTTTGCGAGGCTGGACTTTCAGGTATATTTCGAACATCACTTAAAAATAAACCCTGCAGATTGTTTTTTTCTCACCCACTTCCAATAAATATTTGCATCGTCTGGCAACTTTAAGAAAAAGAAAACTACGAGGGGACAGAAGCCATCTGCTGTCGCAAGAAGACCAAAATATCCCTGAATAAAGTCAACCCCGGTCAAGGATTGTTACCTGTGACAGTTTCCCACGCCCCACGGTTTGAAGAGGTGGGTGAGATGAATGGTCCCCCGAAGACAGGGATGCCTTTACCCATCCCTCGGAGCTACATGTGAAACTGCTTGAAATAACCAGCAAGTGGCACCAGGTTTAGAGATCAGGTTGGCATTTAACAGAGTGGGACTTTGACGGGACACTGCTGGCGCGCAGAAAGCCACTACTTTCTGCAGCCTCTGCTCACTTGCTGAAAATGGTGATCACAGTTGCATTCTTGTAGTTGTTACTGCACTTACCAGCGAAGGGTTTCTGCAGCGTTCTGGGATGCGAGCGCACAGTGCGAACGCTCACCTGAAGCTCAGCCCGCTCTCCCGGGCACTGGGACCTGAGCGGCGTTTGACAGCTCGCCCCATCCATCCTGATTGACAGCCGGTTGCCATGGCACCGGCCGCTCCTATTGGCTAGCCACGACGCCCATCAGGCGCGAGGCAGCCTGTCAGGCTGGAGGTGGGCGGGGCGGCTCCCACCCAGGCTGCTGCAGTCGCTGCGTCAAACCGGACGGTCACTGCATTGGAAGCTTGCGAGTGCAACAGGATGGGCACTGCAGAGACAGACAAGGCAGAGTTTTGCACACAGATCTCCAACACCCTTGCAGCAGAATTGGGGCCCTCCCTGAAAGTCAATTGCAGCAAACTGACATGCTGCAAACATGCAATTTGGAGAGGTGGGTGCAAAGGTGCAAATACTACCAGAATTCCTCGAACAATAAAATTGCAAAGCACCCTTCCCATCTACGCCTGGATTGCGTCAATGACATTGCAGAGAACTTGCACGCAGACCCCCAGGTGGAGTCCATCCTCCTCCACACAGTGGGCGTGGCAGCATCCAGAGCAATCCATCTCAGGAGAGACATTCAAAAGAATGACTGACCTCAGCGAGGCAGTCCTGCCCAGTTGCAGTTGAGAGCAATTGGGGAGCGGCTGCCCACAGGAGAACTGGAGAACTTAACAAATCCACGGATCCTCTCTGTTACTCTGCACAGGCACCAACACGTGGGAGTCGGAGCTGCTGGAGAGCTGGGAGGGAGGGCAGTCAGATCAAAGTGGCATCATGAACTCGCTGACTCAACACACTGGGAGGTGTGGATTTATTTTTTAAAAATAGGACGTGGCGAACAAAAAGATCGTGTTAAAGCATGCAATCATCTCTATCACAACGCAGGCAACCTAGCAATTGTATCACAGCAACATGTTGCTAGGAGCAACACCAGAAATGGGCAGCAAGCCCACCTACCCTTCATCTCTTCTGGAAATAGCATAGGCATGAGAATTATGCCACACAACACAGAGAGTTCATACAGCCAGTCTGCTTCTGTAACTGAACAATGGGAAACAGGTATACATTGACTTTTCAGTATTTATTCTCAGAATGTGGGCATCACTACCAAGGTTGGCATTTGTTTCCAATCCTCATTTGCCCTGAGATGATTCTGAACTGTTTGCCTTGAATTGTTCGATACACTCGAGTGCCTGGCTAGGTCTGAGGGCAGTGAAAGCGCTTTAGTTGTGGGATTTGGTGACACAAATAAAGCAGGTCAGGAGTGGATGGTAATTCCTTTCCCTCAAGGAGCTTTTATACCAATCAGAGCCGTCATTCGCCACCTTTTTATGGTGGAGAGGCTTGTTTATGGTAATAGCTGATTACAAATTACAAATGTAATTCAAAATCATAAATCATCACAGCAGCATTTGAGCAACAACAGAAATGCTGGAGAAACTCAGCAGGTCTGACAGCATCTGTAAACAGAGTTAGCATTTTGTTTGACCCTCACTGAACAAGAAATGTTAACTATTCTCTACAGATGATGCCAGACCTGCTGAGTTTCTCCAGCACTTTGGATTTGTTTCAGATTTCCAGTGTCCGCAGTTCTCTGTTTCGATTGCAGCAGAATTATGATTCACATTCTCTCGATTACTATCTTAGTAAAATAACAACTATCCTGCTATACCCTAAATTATGACATGTTGTATCCGAGCAACTTATTGTCAAAAATTAAGTAGAACAGCATCTAAATATAGTAACAGAACCACTTAGCCACCTTGCCATAGCAACAGACCTGCGAGATGGGTCAATATAGGGATCCCAATCAGTGCCATGTCCTTGCAGTTATTCTGTTTCTGTCTATTTGGGAAGACATCTGATCATGGGGATCATGGTGTCAGACCTACGGAAAACTACACCGATCCTATAAACTTATGTATCTCCAACAGGGTCAGTGTGGGATATCATCTAAAGTAAAAACAGAAAGTGGTCGAAGTGCCTGCATTTGAAAAGGAGGGTTAAAGGTTTCAGTTGTAAGCCCATTCTTCAAAATCCAATCATATAGATTTGCTTGTGTGGTTGCTGCAGGTTTAAACTAATTTTGTGCGGAATGGGTTACAGAGTGGAGCTACAGAGAGATTCATGCACAAATAGAGAAGAACTAAGTCTGTCAGGAAAGCAGTGCAAATGCAGTCTCATTTAGGTACAAGAGCACATGTCAAGGCAAAGGTATCAATGTAGGGAGTCTTGAGAATAAGGCAGGCAAGTTGAGAGGATTGATTAATGCATGGAGATGAGATATCATTGCAATTACATGGTTGAGGGATGGACAGGACTGGCAGCTCAACATTCTGTGGTGTAGAATCTTTCGGCGATATGGGAGGGGCAGTTGTAAAAGAGGCACCCTTGAGAGCATTGAAAACTTGCTTTTCGTTTCAGATTCAGATTTTCAGAATGGTCTGTCCAATGAGTACTGACAGCTTCTCTTTCCTTGATCGGATCTCCCCATCCATAGACTTCAGAGCACTTGGGCCATTAATGATGTTTGTGCCAGTGAAGAAGCCACAGATACTATTCACATCAGTGAGATGTTGTGGGTCATAGAGTCATAGAGTATGAGAGATGTACAGCATGGAAATGGACCCTTCGGTCCAACTTGTCCATGCCGACTAGATATCCTCAATTGATCTAATCCTGTTTGCCAGCACTTGGCACATATCCCTCTAAACCGTTTCTATTCATGTACCCATCCAGATACCTTTCACAACATCCTTTCAATAGAAAGGAGACCAGAATTGCACACAATATTCCAAAAGTGGCCTAACCAATGTCCTATACAGCCAGAACATGACCTCCCAAATGCTGTACTCAATACCAATAAATGAAAGCATACTAAACGCCTTCTCCACTACCCTAAAACCTGAGACTCCACTTTCAAGGGACTATGAACCTGCATTCCATGTTCTCTTTGTTCAGCCACACTCCCTAGAACCTTACCATGAAGTGTATAAATCCTGCCCTGATTTGCCTTTCCAAAATGCAGCACCTCACATTTATCTAAATTAAACCCAACCTGCTACTCCTCGATCCATTGACCCATCTGATCAAGATCCCATTGTACTCTGAGGTAACCTTCTTTGCTGTCCACCACACCTCCAATTTTGGTGTCATCTACAAACTTACTAACTGTATCTCCTATGTTCACATCCAAATCATTTATATAAATGACAAAAAGCAGTGGACCCAGCAGTGATCCTTGTGGAACACCACTGGTCACAGGCCTCCAGTCTGAAAAGCAACTTTCCACCAGTACCCTCTGTCGTCTACCTTCAAGATAGTTCTGTATCCAAATGGCTAGTTCTCCCCGTATTCCATGTGATCTAACCTTGCTAACCAGTCTCCCTTGGGGAACCTTGTCAAAAGCCTTACTGTCCTCCTTTGTATTTCTTACTTTGTTTGTTGGGAAGCCAGGTCCTTTTATCTTGAATTTATTTCATTCCAACAGACACAGAAAGACCTGTGCTTGTGGTCAATCACTTCATTGGTGTCCTCTTCATCCTCAAACCTATCACTCATATTTTCTGGCAGAAAAACCAAGTGTATTGAAGGCAGGTATAAACCACCCCGTGTTTACCATGGAGCAAGGCCCACATTGGGAAAACTAGCAGTATCCATTTTAAGCCAGCAGTATCCATTTTAAAGCAAACAGTATTCATTTTAAGACAGCAGCTGCCAGCCCGACCACGTGATCGGGAGAAGGGGGCCCAAAGACAGATCCAAATACACACCAGACCAGACACTAGTCATGACTCCAGAGAATGGTCATGACTCACAGATCGAAACCCACCTTATAATCTCGTCAAGGTTCCAACTGACACACACCCATAACCTGATCATGCAAAACAGTCCTCCACAAAAGGCAAACACCAAACAAACGGGATGAACCTAACAGACACTTTGGAAGTAACAAAGTGGGGTGCTAACCTCCAGCCCTCATGGAGAGACAAGCAGATAGCACCCGGACCCATTTACATAAAGATAAACAGCACAACTTTTGTGTATACTGCCGACTCTCCGAGGACGGCAGGAAGCTTGACATTCACACATACTCCAGCCATGATTACCACCATTCACACTCATTCATACCCAATCTCCTACATCCTGACTCATGAAGCATATAACTTGTAACATCGCGCGGGAAACATTAGAGCGATCGAGATTCGGACCTCGGTTGGTCTCCGCCGGCTTTAAATACTTCAATAAAGTTACCGATTGTCGAACCGCACTCTGGGCTCGGATTGAGATCATTTCATCCGCGCTAACAATTGGGGGCTCGTCCGGGATAACGACGGCTGCTGGATCTCTGCGAAGGCTCTGGGTGAGTATCTTTACTCTTTTATCTCTCCCGTAAAAGTTCCTCAGAGCCTCGCAAGGGACTCCGCTGCTGGCCGTTATCTGAACCTGTGAACAGAGTGGGTCCGGCAGTCAGGTAACGATAGAGTACTCTTTAAAAGTGTGTGTGTGTGCCTGTGTGAGTGATCCTTCACGGGTAGGCGATTGGGGTCGCGAAGCACTGGTAAAGGTGTGCATGAGACTGTTTTGATTTTCGTTTACTGTTATTTATTGTTGACGTGTTCTAGTAACTGATGGACTGAATTTCCCTGGACCGACGACTTTAGGCACGAGACCCCGACAGATTGACCCCCCTGTGTAAAACACCGACAAACAAAGCCTTCCTGGATAACCTCTGCATTGGGAGTTTAGGGGATCCCATTGTACGTTGAGCCCGGTTTTTATTTTGGCGCCATTCCTTGAGTCCGAGGTAGGGTCTGGAAGGCCTACACGCGCAACAAGACGCGAAGTCCTCCAAACCAGCCCGACGAGCGGAGCCTCTGGGCCAAGCTTTCGCCCATTGCCTCCGCAGTCCCGGGTGGTGGCCTCTGTGGGATTAGCACGGAGAGGTCTGAGTTCACGCCCCACCTCCCCCCCCCCCCCCCCCCCACACATGGGCCCCTGGTTCACGCCCGGTGCCGGAGGGTACACACGGCCGCTGAACTTCAGATGGTGAGAGAAAAACTCACGGGGTTTTTTTTTAGGTTGCACGCCCTGGTACAGGCCCGCGCCTCGCCCTAATTATTTCATTTTTGTTTTTTAGTGGTCTGTGCTCACGCCGTTCCCCCCCCTTGCACACGGGCCCCTGGTTCACACCCGGTGTTCGCGGGGCATGAATGGTCGTTAGGCAGTGAGAGTGAGACTCACAGTAACCCAGGGTCGCACGCTCGGGTAAAGACACGCGCCCCGTTTGTACCTAACCCACACCTGCCTTCGTTGACCCAGGGGCTAGGGTCCGATTTCAGGGAGTGGGCTCCCCGACTGGGAGGTGAATAAGTTAGCGCCAGTTAAATCTCTTGTGCTCCCACACCGGTAGTGTTGTTATTTCTAAGTCTTCTTTCCATTAAGCCCGCTGCGCACCCCCCCCCCCCCCCACCTCCCGACATGGCTGGCTGCACAGCAGGCGATTTAGAATGGGGGCCAGAAGGCTCCCTTACTCGTTTCATAGCCGACGAGAATAAAAAGGTCATCAAGGCTATGCTCCGATTGGGCTGGTGGCCCGCCGATCCCCTGGATGCCCAGTGGGAGTGGTGGGCCCGCCAGAAAAGGGATAGATACAAGAAAGCCTTGTGCTTCAGGCACATGTTAGGCTCGCTAGCAAGGTCCAACTATACGTGCAAGATAAGCAGAAACAGGCCTCAGAACACCTCGAAGCCCAGGTTACTATTCTCCAGATTGTAGACGACTCTTATTTATTTAACTTAATCCAAGCTAGCACAAACTCAAATTAAATAAAATAACATTAAATTAAATTTCAATCCACCAAAATTAAATTACACTACATTGTACTATATTACATTACTCCACTCGCCACACCTCCATCGAGGCTCCCGTCCACAGGGGCGATAGTAATTAGACGCATATTTACTAGGCCTCACCCCTCCGGGAGTCCCCAGACCACCATATATGGCCCTCATAGCTATACAAAGGCCCTAATCAATACTGCCAACAAATCCATGTCTGTATACTTTAGAAAGGGTCAGCATGTTTAGATTACTTACAGTGTGGAAACAGGCCCTTCGGCCCAACAAGTCCACACCGAACCTCCAAAGCGCAACCCACCCAGACCCATTCCCCTACATTTACCCCTTTACCTAACACTACAGGCAATTTAGCATGGCCAATTCACCTAACCTGCACTTTTTTTTGAACTGTGGGAGGAAACTGGAGCACCCAAAGGAAACCCGTGCAGACACGGGAAGAATGTGCAACCCCCACATAGTCAGTCGCCTGAGGCGGGAATTGACCCCGGGTCTCTGACGCTGTGAGGCAACAGTGCTAACCACTGTGCCACCGTACCGCCCATGTCTTACAAAATTTCTCCGTTCCATGGTGCACATGCTTGTCAGATAATCCTGAGGGACGTGATACATCACAAGTGTATGTCATCCTACAAGAGTTAGAGGCTTTTCTGATATCCAATTCATTAGGATGTTGTTCCTTGCATGGTGTGTCAGAATGTTGAGTAATCTCCTCCTGTGCTCATCCAAAGAGGGAAGATTTGATAGTCCTAAGAGGAGAGACACCAGATCCCCCCTAACCTCCATTCCCAGGATCTCCTCCAGTTCATTCACTATGGCCCCCCCAGTATCTGCGGATCTTGTAACAGGACTGGAAGCAATGTGTAAGGGTACCAACACTCTTTTTACATTTGAGACATTTTGGGGAAGATCCTTTCTTAAACTTTGCTAGTCTCTCTGCCACCATATTGGCCCTGTGGAGGATCTTCAATTGCATCGCTTGCACCCTATTGCATATTGAAATCATCTTTATATTCCCCCCATATATCCTCCCACATTTGCGATGTTATTTCTTTGAACTCCTGACTCTAAATCTCATGGAGTCTCTCCATTTCACCGCCCCCCCCCCCCCCCCCCCCCCGCCAGGCGTTCCCTCTTTGCCGATGATATATGGCACTAACTGAGAGAGCACCCCGACATCGGAGCACTCTAAGTTCTATATCTGACACGTAGGGCTGGGTCAAGAGTGTGGTTTTTTTTCTGTATATAATCCCTAACTTGGAAATATCAGAAAAGGTCCCTATTAGGAATTCCATAATTTAAACCTAATTGGCTAAAAGACGTCAAGACCTCTCCCTCAAACAGACAGGAGATTCCTTTACCCTCCCATGCTCTGAAGCCGGAGTCCATTGACCCCCGCTTCAAGCCTGGAGCTTCCCCCAACAGAGTCAAAGGCGAAGTCTTAAGCAAATTGCCCTCAGCCTGCCTCATTATCCTCCATTTACTGTATTTATGATAATCTGACTTTCACAGTGCTCAATTACCAATCTCATCTTATCCATGAGTTTATGAAGGGACACTTCACCTGCGAGGTCTCCACATCAATCCATATTGATTTTGGGTCATTGTACACCCATTCACCTACACACGACAGCAGAGCACCTATTTGATATTTCTTCAAGCCATCCCACAAACCTGCGCAGCAGCTGTTTGGCTAATAATAGTGGGAGCATCCTCAAAGGATATAGCAAACGAGGATGAATATTCATTTTAATTAAGACTATTCAGCCCAGCCATGATATAAGTAGTCCCTCCCATGACTGCAAGTCCTGCTTTATCCTCTCAAGCAGCTCAAAGTTAGCTCCGTACAGCTGTTGGAAGCGAGGAGTAATAAAAATTCCCAGAGAGAGAAAACTTTTCTGTGACCATCTAAAGGGAAATTCCATTCCATCCTCCAGCTCCGTTACCTCCACCAAACCCCACCACCACACCCCCGCACACGCAACCCCCCCCCCCCCCCCCCCAACACACACACACACAAACACACACAGGCATCACTTCTGATTTTGTGAAATTATCTTATATCCCAAAAAGCTGCCAAATAATTTAATTTTTTGTATTAACCGTTGTATGGACTTTTCTGGGTTAGCTAGAAACTGAAGGACATCATCCGATTAGAGAGTGATTTTGTGTTCCCCAACTCCCACCTTCAGTGCCCTTATTTCAGGGTCTTTTCGAATAGCCTCCGCCAGTGGTTCAACTACCAAGGTGGACAGTAGCGGCGACAAGGGACATTACTGTCGGCTACCTGTCTCCACATCAAAATTACTCCACTTAACCCTGTTTGTAATAACCTCCGCCTTTATATAGCACTGCCACCCACCTGGCAAAGGCCCCTCCCAGACCAAAACGATCTAGAACAGCAAAGAGACACGACCATTCCACCCAATCAAAATCCTTTCCTGCATCTAGGAAGATCACCAAACCTGGAATCACCCTCTGCTGACATATTTGCATCATATTCAATACTCGCCTGATATTATTAAAAGGGCTGCAGCCCTTGATAAAACCCGTCTGGTCCTCTTTTATAATAATGAACATCACCTTCTCCAGTCTCAAAGCCAACACCTTTGATAAAATTTTAAAATTCACATTCAGCAATGAGATGGGTCTATATGATCACTGACAGACACAATGGACTGTGGGGCACTTTTATTCCTTGCTAAGTAAACCAGGCATCTACCTGGCTCATCCCTACATTCAAACAGCCTTTGATTAGATTACTTACAGTGTGGAAACAGGCCCTTCGGCCCAACAAGTCCACACCGCCCCGCCGAAGCGTAACCCACCCATACCCCTACATCTACATTTACCCCTTACCTAACACTATGGGCAATTTAGCATGGCCAATTCACCTGGCCTGCACATCTTTGGACTGTGGGAGGAAACCGGAGCACCCGGAGGAAACCCACGTAGACACGGGGAGAACGTGCAAACTCCACACAGTCAGTCGCCTGAGGCGGGAATTGAACCCGGGTCTCAGGCGCTGTGAGGCAGCAGTGCTAACCACTGTGCCACTGTGCCGCCTTTGCTTTGCGAAGGAGACCCCCTCTCTTTGCCTCTTGTGTGAGGGCTGAATCCAGAGCAGCCCAGAGAGAAAAGACCTGTTGTAATTTGACCACGGATGGTCTGGTATAATATGCCAATTCAATTGATTTCAGCTGGACCTCAAGCATCCGCTGCTGCTCCCCTCTCCGTCTCCTTCTCGTTCCCGAGTATGAAATAATCATTCCCTTTAAGAATGCTTTGGTAGTCTCCCAGAGTACTGATAGATTACTAGCCATACCCCGACTGATGTCCCAGAAGGCCCTGAACTCCCTTGTGATATACTGTACAAAGTTATCACCCTTCGACAGAAACAGATCCATGTGCCACTGCCGCGTGCCTGCTCCACTACCTTTGATCTTAACATCGAAATATACTGCACATGGTCCAAAATAGTCATGCTCCCAATTCTGCAGGCTAATAACAAGTCCAAGCAAACTGATGGAACAAAGAATATATTGATTCTTGTATGGCACTTGTGTGAGTTGGAGTAGAAGTCCAGATGGAGATGGAGGTACCTCCACATATCCACTAGCCCCAGCTCCTCACACAATCCACTAATTGCCTAGACTGCTGAGGTGCACCTGAATGCCCTCTTGGCATCCTGTCTACCCCAGAGTCCATTAGACAATTATGGTCTCCTCCTATAATCATACAGCACACCCCAAGAGCCATTACCTTAGAGACTGCATCAACTAAAAATTTGAGAGGGTGCGCCGGGGGGACAACAAATGTTCAGAATGCCGTACACTTCACCGTGTATCATCACCTTAAGAATGATGAACTATCCATGCTCATCTTTGATTTGCTCTGTTATCTGAAATGGGAGGTTCTTTCATACCAGTATGGCCACCCCTCTGCTTTTGGAGTTAAAGGAGAAAAAGAATACCCTATCATATCCCTCCCTGCTGGATCTTCAGGTGTTCCCCATCAATCTCTTGCAACATCACGATGTCAACCTTTTCCTTCTTGAGACTTGAGAGCACCTTTTTCCTTTTAATGGAGGAATGGCTCCCCTTTATATTCCGGGTGCACACCTGAACAGATCGCTAGACATGACCGCACATGACAGCACGGAGCCACTCGGGAGGAAGAAGCCCAATCAACGTGCGGCGAGTGGAGAAAAAAACAAACTTTATCAAATCTAAAGACTATTCCTACAAACACAATCAAAGCTACTAAAACTAAAAAAACTCACCTCTACTCCTAACTTAAACAAACAGACACAAAAAGCACAAGTTTCCAGAGATCCCCCTCACCTTGCCCATAGGGGGAATTCACTCCTGACCTCACAACCATCTTAGCACCTGCCAATTAAGGCCATGCCCCAGACACAAGCAAGAAAAACAAACACATTATTTATACCCTTACCAGTTAACAATGGATGCCCATCCCTCCCCCTCCTCATCTCAGCCCCACACATCCTTACATTCAAGGAGTAACCACCCCTTACCCAGCAAAGCAGAACAACAGAATAACTAATAACCTCTAAACACATACAAAATAAAACATACTGGATTGTACGCCAACGCAATATCAAGCCTATAAAGCCCGAGGCTTCAAAAGGAAAAAAAAACAAAGATAAAGAAGATACAAAAAAAAAGTCATATTATGCCATTGTCCATACCCCTCTTCTTTTCTGTCCTCCTTGGCCAGAGTCTATCATTTCAGCGATTCCAAAAATTCTTTTACTTTTTCCGCTGAGTCGCAGTTGCAGACAGATCCCCCATAACTGAACATGTAGCACTGTCGGATATCTCAGGCAGTATTGAATGTTTAACTCTTTTAGTTTTTTTCTTCACCAAAGGCCTTCCTTTTCTTAATTACAGCCCTGCAGAAGCCATGAGAAAAATTTTATTTTCGAGCATTTATAAACCAAAGCCTGTGGATCCTTTCCAAGTCTTTCTGGCTGTTTCAATTATTAAATGCTCCTCCTTGTACTGCTGGAGTCGCACTAGGACTGGGCAGGGGTGCTGAGCTGGCCTGAACCTGTACATTGCGATCTGGTAGGCCCACTCCACACCTACCCAGCCAGACTTGATCTCTAAGCCCAGCAGCTCCAGAAGCCAGCCCTCTAGGAATTCGGCAAGGTTTTCTCCTTTGTCCTTAGATAAGCACAACATTTGTAGGTTTTTTCCTCTTACTTTGATATTCGAGGTTGTCTAGTTGTTCCTGCAAGGCCCGAACCTGGCCTTCCAGGGTTTGGACCTGCCCCTCAGAGCTCTCCATTGGCTGCAGTCCTTTGCTCCACAGCTTCAACGCGCTGATCCAAGGTCTGGATCTCCTGCTCATAACTTGCCAGCATGGCAGTAATTGGTTCTAGTGCGCCCTCAATCTTTTCACAGAGTGCCCGACATAGTAGGGGAGTGCGCTGCCTGCTGCACTCCCCAGCTCCTTTTCCCTTGGATGCCTTCATATCAGCTCCAGACCTTCTAAGTTCTAATTTATAGGGGCTCTAGGTATTCTACCAGTTTTAAGCTACCACCTTTCTCCAGGGTTGACTAGTGGGGGCGGCGAGGGAGTGGGGGGATAGAAGCCCATCTTGCCCAGGGTATGGCACAGAGCCGAACATAGCAGAGTGATCAGACTGCCGCCATCTTGAATCTCCCTCACTCTGTACCTTCTTAATGTGGTAATATTCTTAAAGTGGTAAACACTTTACTCTGGGTCAAGTTCAATCACTACTATTTTTACTATTAGATGTTTCAGCAATGATTCCCATCACTGATCTATTTAGCCATCTCTGAAATTAAGTATCCCTGGCAATATTACATCTGATGCAGTGTCGTCCTAATGTTACTATATGTCTGTCTTGCAAAAAAGATTTTAACTTTGCATAACTGTTCTGCTTGCAAATCCATGTGATATTATTGGAGTGGGTGGTACTTATGGCTCAGTACTAAGACTTTCAGTCCAATATTTAACAACATTTTATTCAATTGATGTAACATCCAGAGTGCAACTCTCCCTCAGCAATGGTATTGGGAGTATTTACCGCAATTGTATGTTCAAGTTCTGTTGTTTTGTGTTGCCATATTGGAGTGCATTTTTACTCTTTGTATCTAAATGGAGGATTCCTGCCTTTTGTGGCTAAATTGAAGGATTGTGCTATTTTTGCACCTTCATTGCAAGAATCCCATTGTCACAGTTTTAATAAGTAACTGCTTCTTCAATGAAAGCTTTCAAATGAATGATTCCAACTCCATCCCGTTTAAATAAATGATTCACATCACTAGTGCAGTTCTCATGAATATTCTCCAGCCTTTACTATGGTCTGAATAACGTTCCTCCAACTTTCTGATCCCATTACAGTAGGCTTTTAATTTGGCCAGTGTTATTATTTCAATTATTGGTTTTGCGACTTCCCTGTGTCCATTCCTTCAGATTAATGTTTCTTCTTTTACTTCTGTCTCAGTAGCTGTGCCTCATGGCATCTGCTTGCTGTTGTGATGACACTTGGATTTGGTACTGTGCTAACTTCTCTCACTCTAGCCTGGATTACTGCACCAGTTTGAACCTGCCCTTGACTCACCAGGGATTTTAAACTTTGCAGCCTCTATTCTTTGTTCGCTTACCACGGAACCTCCAGCTTGGACCATCTCTGACAGAATCTCTGACCTATCGATGAAGCTATGTCTGCCTTGGTGACACGGTGGCTCAGTGGTGAGCACTGCTACCTCAGAGACCTGGGGTTCAATTCCCACCTCAGCCAACTGTCTGTGTGGAGTTTGCACATTCTCCCTGTGCCCAAAATCCAAAGATATGCAGGTCAGGTGTATTGGCCATGCTAAATTGCTCATCGTGTTAGGTATCGTGGTTAGGAGTCTGGGTGGGTTACCCTTCGAAGGGTTGGTGTGGACCTGTTGGGCCGAAGGGCCTGTTTCCACACTATAGGGAATCTAAATCTAATTCAATTCTCCGTCTGTTGCAGCATAACGTTCACCAGGTCTGACATACTTTCACTGGAGGAGTTTTTCTTGTTGAGGACTGCCATGAAGGTTTCCTCTCAAATCTTCAGCTTTTTCCCTGCTTCTGGCCATGCTGCTTGAGCAGCCAACCCCTGCACGAATCTGAAGATCTCACCTGACCAGAGCAGTCAAATCTGACACTGCTATCTGTCACATTGTATGGACATGCTCACACTGCACTATATGAGCTGCTGGTCCTGAGGAATGTTGCTACCTCCCTCCTGTTTTAAATATAGGAAACCACAGGACCTGCTTTGCACATGTTTAGACCAAGTTGAAGGGTCTTGTGCAATTAACTAGAGATAGTTGATTGAATGCCAGCAACTAATAACCGGCTCCTTTCAAATCTCAACTGTGAACATGTATGGTAGCAATGTGATAGATGGACCATGAGGAGGACCAGATGTTACAAAGACCATGAGGAGGACCAGATGTTACATTTCACCCCTTTGAGACCGTAAACTGTTCTGTTCACAAGACCATATGGTATTATCATACGGATGTGGTGTATATAGATTTTAGCAAGGCATTTATGAGGTTCTCCATTGGTAGGATCATTCAAAAGGTAAGGAGGCGTGGGATACAGGGAAATGTGGCTGTCTGGATACAGAATTGGCTGGCCCATAGAAAACAGAGGGTAGTAGTAGATAGAAAGTAGTCAGCCTGGAGCTTGGTGATCAATGGTGTTCCGCAGGGATCTGTTCTGGGATTTCTGCTCTTCGTGATTTTTATAAATGATTTAGATGAGGAAGTGGAAGGGTGGGTTAGTAAATTTGCTGATGACACAAAGGTTGGTGGACTTGTGGATAGTGTGGAGGGCTGTTGTAGGTTGCAACAGGACATTGACAGGACACAGAGCTCAGCTGCTAAGTTGCAGATGGAGTGCAACCTGGAAAAGTGTGAAGTGATTAATTTTGGAAGGTCAAATTTGGATACAGAATGCAGGGTTAAAGGCAGTGTGGAGAAACAGACAGATCTTGGGGTCCACGTCCAGGCCGGAGGGCATGACTTATGAAGAAAGGTTAAGGGAGCGAGGGTTTTTCTCATTGGGGTGAAGAAGGATGAGAGGTGATTTGATAGAGGTGTACAAGATGATGAGAGGCCTTGATAGAGTGAATAGCCAGAGACTTTTTCCAGGCTAGCACAAGGGGACGTAATTTTAAGGGGATTGGAGGAAGGTTTAGGGGAATGTCAGAGGTAGGTTCTTTACACAGAGAGTGGTGGGTGCGTGGAATGCACTGCCAGCAGTGGTAATACAGTCATATACATTAGGGACATTTAAATGACTCTTGAGGAGACATGGATGATAGTAAAAGGGTATGTAGGTTAGTTTGACCTTAGCGTAGGATAAAAGAAAGGAGTGTACTGTCCTGTACTGTTTATGTACTATGTTCTATCACTGTGAGTGGTGCTTATGGCTCTGATTGAAACTGGGGAGGCAATGGCTTCATCGTATTATCGCTAATTTGTTAATCTAGAGACACAGCTCATGCTCTGAGGACCAGGGTTTGAATCCCACCAGAGCAGCTGATGGAATTTGAACTCAGTAAAAGCAGGAAGGAAGAGTCTAATGATGACTGTGAATCCATTGTTGGAAAACCCATCTGGCTTACTAATGTCCTTCAGGGGAGGAAACTGCCATCCTTACCTGGTCTGGCCTACACGTGACTCCAGACCACAGCAATGTGGTTGACTCTTAACTGCCCTCTGGCAATAAATGCTGGCTTGGCCAGTGATGCTGTCATTGCGTGAATGAATACATTAAAACTTCTGGCCCTATATTTAACAATGGGGGCTCAGATTAACATTTTAGTCAATAGATGTAATTTCCACAATGCAGCTCTCCCTCGGTAATGGCATTAGCAGTGTTTACCGCAAGTGTGTGCTCAAATCCCCAAAGTGGGTCTTGAACTCAGGACATCCTCCCCAAAGGCAAGAGTGCTACCAAGGCAAAGCCCTCAACTAATGAACTACTTGGGAATATTCAATGGCTCAGTTCTACGCATAGCATCTAACAACTGATCCCCACAAATAGCAACTGGAGAATCATCTGTTTTAACACCAATGAATTAACCACCATTGCATATCCTGAAAAACATGTACCCCAGCAAGTGGCACTCCATGCTGCAGCCTACAACCAGGACCTTAGCATTAAGTGTATAACCATTAAGTCTTGCCCTGATTTGCCTTTCCAAAAGGCAGTGCCTCACATTTGTCTACATTAAACTTCTTTAACTTATCTCTGTCATAACCAAATTGGTCCTTTGCACAACTAGATGACAAGTAGTCACAGTCACATGAGGTTTTGCTTGTAGTTGCTCATGTTACAGTGTCGGGATGAAGCCACTCCAGGTCAACAAGCTGCGCAAGTAGGGCACCTACATCGGCTGATACCAGCAAGCCTGGGTGGGGAATGGAAAATGGGCCCATCTGAGAAGGTATGGGAAAAGATTGGGTTGATTGAAACAACAGTCCTGAAAGGAAATTAAAGGGCTTGGTTTGGACTGAAGGAATGGGGTGAGGCAATTAGGATGCAGAAGGGAGAAATCACAGGAAAAGGGGAGGTATGTGGTTTAACCTGGACATTGCATCTGGATAGTAGTGCCATCAGAGAAGAGCAGGAATATCAAGAGACTTAGTGAAAGGGCACCTAAACAGAGAAGAACATTGAAGGAAGGCCGAGAGAAGACCAGAGAAACAGAGAAAGCCATCTACAGGAATGGAGAAAAGCATAGTGTCGAGGGGAAAGGTAGAGGGTAAACAAATCAACAGGAAAATTCAGAACCACAATCTTCCTTTCAAACCTCATTGAGGATCCATGGGAGGAGCCAAATAAACACACCCAAGTGAGGCAATCAAAACAGACCCCATCGAGTGAGTACTCGGTTAATGCCTTGGCACAGCAGGGAAGCACTTACTGCACAATTAAAGGTGATTCTGTCAACTCCCAACACCAACATCCCAACCTTGTCCTGTGATATCTTTAACTTTGAGAAGAAAGGCATAGAAGACTCATGAACAGTCATGGTGGAGCTGTTGGGGGGAGGGGGTGGGTTATTCCAATTGCAGCCCTGTGTATCTCAAAGCTAAGGACATGGGGTTGAAACCATTGTGTACATTCCAAGGCTATTGGGCAACAATTGCAGGGAATAATGATGGCAACCAAGTCACATTAAGCTAATTGCCCCATGCATGCGAAACAATGTAAAGATCTCAGTCAGATAAATCTTGCAGATGGCATAATGCAGAAGAAAAGTAGTCATGGGTCATGAGGGAATGGACCTCACCCTTCAGGGTGGTTGTAGAGCATGCTTTCACCTCACATATGAACAGTCAAAGTGTAGGTTGACTATGTCAAGGTCTCAGTGTAAAACAAACATCTAATTCTTGATCTTCTTCACAGCTTCTTCAGAGGACGGCATGGTGGCTCAGTGATTAGCACTACTGCCTCACAGTGCCAGGGACCTGCATTCAATTCCTACCTTGGGCAGCTGTCTGTGTGGAGCTTGCATGTTCTCCCTGTGTCTGCATGGGCTTCCTTTGGGTGCTCTGGTTACTTCCCACAGTCCAAAGATGCACAGGTCAGGTGAGTTGGCCATGCTAAATTGTCCATAGTGTTCAGGGATGCATAGGTTAGGTGCATTATTCAGGGGTAAACATAGGGTAGGGGAATGGGTCTGGATGGGTTGTTCTTTGGAGGGTTGGTGTAGACTTGTTGGGCCAAAGGGCCTGTTTCCATACTGTAGAGATTCTAAGTATGCCAGATGTTTGACCAACTGACTACTGCATGTGTATTAGCCATTGCTGAATTCAGAGACCTCAGAAAGGCCAGCAGCAACTCAGAGATAAAGCTCAGGGGACAGCAGCTGTGGACAAAATGAAGGGAAGAACCAGATGAAGTGAAATGAATGTTTCATGAATTAATTTCATTTCACTCAAAGTACAATAGCTGGCGAATCTAAAGCTGTTTATATTGTAGCTGAAAATGTGTTGCTGGAAAAGCGCAGCAGGTCAGGCAGCATCAAAGGAGCAGGAGAATCGACATTTCGGGCATGAACCCTTCTTCAGGAATGAGGAAAGTGTGCCAAGCAGGCTAAGATAAAAGGTAGGGAGGAGGGGCTTGGGGGAGAGGCGTTGGAAATGCGATAGGTGGAAGGAGGTTAAGGTGAGGGTGATAGGCTGGAGTGGGGGTGGGGACAGAGAGGTCAGGAAGAAGATTGCAGGTTAGGAAGGTTTGGACTGAGACAAGGTGGGGGGAGGGGAAATGAGGAAACTGGAAAGATCTGAGTTCATCCCTTGTAGTTGGAGGGTTCCTAGGCGGAAGATGAGGCACTCTTCCTCCAGCCATCGTGTTGCTATGGTCTGGCGATGGAGGAGTCCAAGGACCTGCATGTCCTTGGTGGAGTGGGAGGGGGAGTTGAAGTGTTGAGCCACAGGGTGGTTGGGTTGGTTGGTGCGGGTGTCCCAGAGGTGTTCTCTGAAACGTTCCGCAAGTAGGCAGCCTGTCTCCCCAATATAGAGGGGGCCACATTGGGTGCAGCGGATGCAGTAAATGATGTGTGTGGAGGTGCAGGTAAATTTGTGGCGGATATGGAAGGATCCCTTGGGGCCTTGGAGGGAAGTAAGGGGGGAGGTGTGGGCGCTAGTTTTGCATTTCTTGCGGTTGCAGGGGAAGGTGCCGGGAGTGGAGGTTGGGTTGGTGAGGGATGTGGACCTGACGAGTGAGTCACGGAGGGAGTGGTCTTTTCGGAATGCTGATAAGGGAGGGGAGGGAAATATATCCCTGGTGATGGGGTCCGTTTGGAGGTGGCGGAAATGACGAAGGATGATATGATGTATCTGGAGGTTGGTGGGGTGGTAGGTGAGGACCAGTGGGGTTCTGTCCTGGTGGCGATTGGAGGAGCGGTCTCAGTCCCAACCCTCGAACTCTGCACCACCTTCCTAACCTGCAATCTTCTTCCTGACCTCTCTGCCCCCACCCCCACTCCAGCCTATCACCCTCACCTTAACCTCCTTCCACCAATCATTTCCAATGCCCCTCCCCCAAGTCCCTCCTCCCTACCTTTTATCTTAGCCTGCTTGGCACACTTTCCTCATTCCTGAAGAAGGGCTCATGCCCGAAATGTCGATTCTCCTGCTCCTTGGATGCTGCCTGACCTGCTGCGCTTTTCCAGCAACACATTTTCAGCTCTGATTTCCAGCATCTGCAGTCCTCACTTTCTCCTGTTTATATTGTAACCAACTTCAGTAATGTGATTGTTTAGTCTCACCTGCCAAAGGTATGCACCATAGGGGTTTAAACAGATTAGAAGTGACAATCTTAAGGCTACATGGGAAAGTTACATTCTTTCAAATCATTAAGTCATCATTACAGAGTGGCTCAGTGGTTAGCACTGCTGCCTCACAGTGCTAGGGACCTGAGTTCGATTCCAGCCTCAGGCTGTGTGAAGTTTGCACATTCTCTGTGTGTCTGTGCTGGTTTGCTCCGGTTTCCTCCCATAATCCAAAGATGTGCGGGTTAGGTGAATTGACCATGCTAAATTATCCAGTGTTCAGGGATGTGTAGGTAATGTGCATTAGGGAGGGGTAAATGCAGAGTAATAGGGGAAGGGAATGAGTTTGGGTGGGTTACTCTTCAGTGGGTCAGTGTGGACTTGTTGGGCCACAATGGCCTGTTTCCACATTGTGGGGAGTCTATGAAGTCATTATCAAGAACTTAGCATCATTGACCGCAGAAAGAAAGAAACAGCTGGGTTTTATGCTTTTAATATGCAGTGTTTTATTAGGAAAAACAATCATATACTTTATATTGCAAAATTATTTTTTTAACAGTTACTTTTATGAGCAGTGTATTTTTTTAGACTTTTGTCACTGACATCATATATTGATTGAATGTATGAAGACAAGTCACTCTCTCACCTTTTATACATTGTTTATTGTGCATTTATATTTTGTACACAATTTGTCTAGCTAAAATTATTAAGTTTAATTATTCCGTGTTAAGTTTTCAAAGCTACAAGCAACAATTTCACTACATTCCTTATTTTAAATTAACTGAATCTAAACACTCAGGCCAGAAAGAGGTACAATACATGTGCCCAATATTGGTAATTTCTTAGTTGATGCAATGAGGGATTTGTATCAATAATACAAGATCTGAAATGATGAGTTCAAAATATCAATCCTAACAATATATGTCCTTCAATTCTAAACAAATTGGCAAAGAAGACACAAAAAAATATTTTGTTATCTCAGCAGGAGGCAATAAAACTCAATGAAATAGTAGATGAAGCTATAATGAGCAAGGACAACCCTACTAATGAATCTCATGTCAAATCAGTCAGATGATAATGGAACATGATGTTCAGCAGATACCATTACTTTTGAAAGAAACCACTTAGAAATTGGACATGTACTCCATTAGCAATCCAAAATAGGCCATCAACCGATCATACACTGTGTGTTTCATCTATCCTATTCAGAATCCAATCACACAATGCCTGTGTCAAACAGGGTTAAGATGTATTTCTGATTGTGCTGTGGGTTTGAGGTTTGGAAATAATTTTTAGTATTTTCTGTGCAGAAAGGGACATTCAAAAGAAGGGGAGACAGCATCCCAGTCAACTGAGGATCAGCACTCCAATTTAGAGTGGCTGAGTCCACTGTCTGGTTAGGTGTCATTTCTTTTGTATTTGTTTTGATGACTTAATAAATTTGCAAAACTTATTGGAATATACTTGCACCCAATGCGATTTTGTACTTAGTTGGACCCTGAGTCTTACAATCAAAGTTAACATGGATTTTCAAAATCTCACACAGGGGTCTTCAGCACCATTGACCAGTGAGCTAAGACAGCATCATTCGAGATCCCTGCAAAAGTCAAGCAGGAAGCAGCTTTGGAAGATGAGGAAAACTGTCATCTATACCTACCGCCTCCTACAGGCAGCTCTGGAGCCATGTCCCTGTGCTGCCGAAGATCATGGCAACATCAAAATCCCTCATCTCTGGCTTTTCAAACCTCAACTGGGAGCACGTGTGGTAACTGACAAATGGCAGCCTGGTACTGCATTTGGGAGTTTGCTGGTGCCTCTTGCAGGAAAACAGTACACTGCATTCAGTCCACCACGGACCCAGAGAGCCAAGGTGCCCAAGTCATTGGATTTGCAGCCATCACTGGAATCTCTCTGGAACATGGTGCACCAGTGGGTGCTCCGAGCTCTCTGGCATCACCCTACCAATTGGTAACAATTCCTGTAAATGCCCACCTGTTATCACAAAAATACCTGCAAGTTGCAGATATACATTATATATGATGCTTACATTCTGCACAACCCCCAGTCTCCTTGGATGTTCCTTCCCCCACAAGGCAGGCTTAGCTCTGTAGCTCTTTTTATGTTTTAAACTTGCAGATATGTGCAAAGTAGCATTGGGAGTTGCAACAAAGACAGATATTAATCGCAGTTGGGACATCTGATAGAGGTGCCAGGCACTCAAACTGTGTATGACATTGCTTTCCAATGATAACCTTACAAAGTAACTCAGACTCAACAGGAGGGTGAAGCATCGAGTACAGCAATGGAGCGTCTCAAATCGTTTGTGCTCTTATAGCACTGAAAGCAATTCCCTTGAGTTCACCTTTGTCAAGCAGGATGGTCTTCTGTGGCCGTCCTGAAGGCAAAGAATTTCCCTTCTCTCCTGGATGGGGTTTCTCATTGTCAATGTGCTGCAGAAACAATAAAACTAAGACTGGACAAATTATACTTACTGTAGTTGTGTCTTTGCAAGCTGTTCTTCATCAGTTTACTAGAGGGCTAAATTCCTTTGCAGCTGTGAAATACAGACATTCTCATGAATAACTGGAAGGGAACAGCCATTAAAACTCAGGAGTCCCATCCGTTTGGAGAATTTGATTGAGGGCAGCATCAGGCTTAACAGTGAGAAATTCCACAATGTAACCTGAACCCACACCCTAGGATTGTACCTGAAGAATGGATGAGTCATCATTCAGGACAAGACAGTAAGAAATGTGAATATGTTTTCAGCTATCTTTAGTTTTCAAAAGTGAATTTTCTATAGATTAAGGTAACATGCTTTGAAGTTGAATATTACAAATGTGCACAATTGCTACCCATATTGAAATTCAGTTTTGTCAAAGTAAACTTAAAAAAATTAAATTTTAGTTCACGTGTTAGGAGGTTTTTCTTGCAATGGATAGCTTTTTATTCTTTCGCACCACAGATGTCCCAGTTATCCAGATATGATGATATATACAGTGAGACCATGATTAATGTTTAATATCAGCCAGGACACAGGTCAGAATTCATCAAGATGCAGACGCTCTACAGAAGAGCTGGGATTAAAGTTGACATTACACTGAAGCAGTAATCTGGCAGTGCGATCTAATTGTACAGGGGTGCTGACATTCCTGACAGATTTTTGAGTTTCCCAAGTCTTAAGGTACAGTGGATGGAATCCATGTGTTCTGTTGCTTTCTCTAACAGTCAACCATCTCAATCTTCTCAAAAGCAAACTACTCTTCTGGAGTACTGTGTGTAATTCTGGTCACTCTGTTATAAGAAGGTTATTACTAAGCTGAAGAGGGTTCAGAAGAGATTTACCAGGAAGTTGCTGAGACAGGAGGGTTTGAGTTATAAGGAGAGGCTGGATAGGCTGGGGTTTGTTTCACTGAAGAGTAGAGGGTTGAGGAGTGACCTAAAAGAGGTTTATAAAATTTAAGGAGTAAAGGTAAAGTGAATGACAGGTGTCTTTTCCCTCAGGTTGGAGATTTTTAAGGTGAGTGGAGAAAGATTTAAGAAGGACACAGAGTCATAGAGATGAACAGCATGGAAACAGACCCTTCGGTCTAACTTGTCCATGCTGACCAGATATCCTAACCTATTATAATCCCACTTGCCAGCATTTGGCCCATACCCCTCTAAACCCTTCCTATTCATATACCCATTCAGATGCCTTTTAAATGTCACAATTGTACTAGCCTCCACCACTTTCTCTAGCAGCTCACTCCAACATGCACCACCCTTTGCATGAAAAAGTTGCTCCTTAGGTCTCTTTTATATATTTCCCCTCTCACTCTAAACCTATGCCCTCTAATTTTGGACTCCTCCACCCCAGGGAAAAGACCTTGTCTATTTACTCTATCCATGCCCTGATGATTTTATAAACCTCTATAAGGTCACCCCTCAGCCTCCAATGCTCCCGGGAAAACAGTCCCAGCATATTCTGTGTCTCCCTATAGCTCAAATCCTCCAACCCTGGCAACATCCTTGTAAATCTTTTATGAATCCTTTCAAGTCTCACAACATCCTTCTGGTAGGAGGTAGACCAGAATTGCACACAATATTTCAAAAGTGGCCTAACCAATGTCCTGTACAGCTGCAACATGACCTCCCAACTCCTGTACTCAATACTCTGACCAATAAAGGAAAGCATACCAAACACCTTCTTCACAATCCTATCTCCCTGCGACTCCACTTTCAAGGAACAATGAACCTGCTACCCCAAAGTCTCTTTGTTCAGCAACACTCCCCAGGACCTTAACATTAAGGGTAGAAATCCTACTAAGATTTGCTTTTCCAAAATGTAGTACCTCACATTTATCTAAATTAAACTCCATCTGTCACTCCTCAGCCTATTGGCCCATCTGATCAAGATCCTGTTGTAATCCACGGTAACCTTCTTCACTGTCCACTCCACCTCCAATTTTTGTGTCATCTGCAAACTTACTAACTATATCTCCTACGTTCATGTTCAAATCATTTATATAGATAACAAAAAGTAGTGGACCCAGCACCAAACCTTTTGGCACACCACTGGTCACAGGCCTCCAGTCTGAGAAGCAAACCTCCACTACCACCCTGTCTTCTACCTTCAAGCCCTTTCTGTTTCCAAATGGTTAATTTTCCTTGTATTTCGTGTGATCTAACCTTGCTAACCAGTCTACCATGAGGAACCTTGTTGAATGCCTTCCTGAAGTCTATATACATCACGTCCACCACTCTGCCCTCATCAATCCTCTTCTTTACTTCTTCAATCAAGTTAGTGAGATATGATATCCTACACACAAAGCCATGTTGACTATCTCTAATCAGTCCTTCCCTTTCCAAATACACGTAAATCCTCACCCTCAGGATTCCCTCCAACATCTTGGGCTGCACAGTGGCTCAGTGGTTAGCACTGCTGCCTCACAACGCCAGGGACCAAGGTTTGAAGCCACCGTCTGTGTGGAGTTTGCACATTCTCCCCATGTCCATGTGGGTTTCCTCTGGGTGCTCCAGTTTCCTCCCACAATCCAAAGATGTGCAGGTTAGGTGAATTGGCCATGCTAAATTGCCCATAGTGTTCAGGGATGTGTAGGTGAGATGCATTAGTCAGGGGTAAATATAGGGTAATGGGGAATGGGTTTAGGTGGGTTACTCTTCAGAGGGTCAGTGTGGACTTCTTGGGCTGAAGGGTGTGTTTCCACACTGTAGGGATTCTATTCTAGAAGAGCTTGAAACTTGCCTACCATCGATGTCAGAAAAATCGACGTTTTGGGTAAAAGCCCTTCGAACAAAAGCTTTAGTCTCTCCTCTTTCTTTCTTGTTCCCCTTTTGATCCTTCCTCTAGCACTTGTACCCTGGAACTTTAAGCTGCCAGTCCTGTCCATCCCTGAGTCATGTCTGTATTATCACTAGGATATCCCAGTCTGATGTTCCCAACTATGTCCTGAGTTAATCTGCCTTACCTGTTAGGCCTCTTGCATTGAAATAACTGCAGTTTAATTTATCAGTCCGACCTCAATCTCTGCTTTGTTCCTGCCTGCCCTGAGTGTTTAACCTCCTCCTTCTCCCAACTGTACCAGTGTCAAACTGATCTCTTTCCTCACTATCGCCCTGGGTACCAATTTCTTGTCTACACAGACAGTGACTCCTGTCTGGAAATGTTGTGGGGAAAATCACCAGCCCCGGAGTCAGAGTCGGGGTTCAATGACAGAGTTTATTGTACAAGGAAATACCGGAGCTCCAGGGAGAGAGAGACACCATCAGCACAGTGGTCAGCTGTGAGTCTTCTCTCAACCTGGAGCACATGTCAAGGTACTTTTATACATTTTGTAATAATAGGTCAGTGATGAGGTTATTGTCTTTGTAGCATGGTTTGTTTATGGTAAACATTGCAGAATCGTTAATAGTTTCGGTGCAGTCATTGTCAGTTTCAATGTCTGTGTGAAAGTCCATTGCTGTAGTAATGGGTGTTAATCACTCTTCCTGAGAAGGACAATTACTGCAGCCCTGACTCTTAGCACTTCGTATTGAGTCCGTATCAAGCTGTTAGCATTTCTATCAAAGGTATTGGCTGGACACAGACACTTCGGTGGGCAGTGTATGCTACTCATGTGTATTCTCTCCCCCACCCACCTTAAACTGATCAACTAGGTTGTGAGTGCATTGTGCTGGAACTCTAGTGGCCCCAGGCAGTGGAGTGTTTGCTGTGCTGTCTCTCTCTATATTGTGGTGCAGCAGCTATCTTGTGAGTCAAGTGGCCAACTGATGGTTCAGCAGCCATCTTGTGTTTCTGTGTACCTAGTGTTACCCTGACCCGTGCCATCTCCCACTTCACTCCCCCCATTGTGGTCAAGGAGACGACTTTGGAGATCTCCTGCAGACCACCCAAAAATTCACATGTAGAGGTAGGTCATCCCTAGGAGCTCCTCCTCCTGAGGGGTATCATGGAGTGCCAATTTCGTTGAGGGGCTCTTCTGTGGTGACATTTGCTGTGGTACAGTTCTTGTCAGTAGCGCCTTACAGAAGAGCTTTAAACACCTGAGGCCCACACAGAATACCAGCATGAGTGCAATGAGAACTATCCCGTGTGCCCAAGGCTTACCTAGCAACCAATTTAGCCAGCTGTCTGTAATTGTGGCTCCCTTTCAAAAATTGCCTAGCTGATCTTCTTGATGGCTTCTGTAATGTTATAAGAAGCATCAATAACAAGGATGATACAATTGTCACCAATAACTGTACAAGCTCCCCCTTGCTATGCTAATTGATAACATGTGCTAACTGCCTAATGTGTCTGTTGTGTATGGAGTCTGAGTTCAGCCAGCTCTGTGTTTAATTACTTCTGGAGCTTTTGAGATGTTATTGCCTAAGATAGTCAGGCCACATACAAGGTAATTTCAGTTTTTAGTGCTGACGATCCCTGCAGCGCCCCCCCCCCAAAGATAGGGATTCCAAGAATCCATACCCCAGTGATGACCCCAAAGTGGTGGGGACAGCCAGTCAGCACAGAACTCCTGACTGATGGAGCAGGTCACTATCTTTCTCCGAATATGTCCCCTACTGGAGCATGGTACAGTAAGGGGTGCAATTGTCCATACTGCGATCAGGTTTGGGAGGTCTGGGGTGTCTCTCGCGTCAGTCCTCTTAAATAGGAAAACAAATTCCGTCTCAACTCGGTAACAGACATTGTCCTGTCCTTCCATCCGTCTGTCCACCCGTGGTGCCCCTCTCCCAGCTGGTAAGTATTGAATGGGTACATCCATGTGGCAGAGCTGACACGTGTGCCATTGCATTGACCACATATGAATTGTCTGCCCGCAGTCAAATTCAAGCATGTCTGCTCGCTGCAGGTGCAGGTGAACTGTCCCCTAGTGGCTGCACAGTGCTGATAAGTGCACTGTGTCTGGATTCATGTGTCATTTTTTGGGAACCAGGGCATAAACGCATCCCCATCCTTGTCCTGTGAAACAGAGTGGGTAATTACCAGGTTTTAAATGGGTCTTCCCTTCCCTAGGCTGGGGGTGGGGGCGCGACCCCTTGGGCCGGTGGTCCTGCCCAGCTGCACACATCCACCCTGGAGTCCCCGTTTGTATTTTCCTATCTGCCCTTTAAACAGCACTCCTGAGGTGTCTACTGTATACAAGTCACAAGGGTTCCACACCGGGCTGGCCACAAACAGGGATTCCACTGATCACGCCAGTTCAGTTCCCATGTAAACTTAGGTGGGTTTTATAGTAGAGGTTATCTTCAAAACCTGACATGCTCCTGACAATCACGACACTTAAACACAGTAAAATACATGCAGGCATATACATTTTGCAGTTAAAATAAAGTTATCAGTCAAAGTCTTTGTTTTCGTAAGGACGTGCAGTTGTGCTTCTGTTTGGTTTGTTCGGTTGTGTTTTCAGTACTCCCTCTGGGATGACCATCTTGTCCGCCATTCCTGTCTGCAACTGGGGAACGGTCAATGACATTAGTTTGGTCACAGGAGTCTTTAAACGGTTTTAGTTGGGTCCAGTGCTTCTATGTGCTTTTTCCTTTACTATCTATGTAGGCACAGATGTCCCCACTTATTCCCACATCGTATGGCCCATTCCATTTTGGGGCAAAGCCTGGTTTGTCAGACAATGCTCACACCAGGACGTGGCTTCCTGCTGCTGGGACCTCAAGGAAGATTTTGAATTCCCCTGCCCTGTCCTTTTTGTTCTGTTTATCAATTACAAATTTCCGCATCCCTTTGAATTGGGCGTTTAATTCTATCACATATCGCTGAATTTTGTCTTTTAGTGGACCTACATTGGTGCTACCTGTGATTATTGTCTCTGGCAATTGCATTGCTCGCCCGGTCACTAATTCATGTGGTGTTAGCCCTTTTGCCTGATTTGTGGTGGCTATTAATTTTATTAGTATGGCTGGCAGCACTTCAGCCCATGGTCTGCCTGAGGTGTGAATAGTCTCAGTTAAAGCATTTTTGAGCGTTCTATTCATTCTCTCTACCATCCCTGAGCTCTGGGAGTGGTAGGGAATGTGACATTTTTGTCTAATGCCGAGTAATTGGCAGACAGTCTTCATGACTTTGCCTGTAAAATGCGTCCCTTGGTCAGAGTCGATCTGGAGGGGTACCCCCCCCACCTCGGGATTTCCTCCTCCACTAATATTCTGGCTACAGTGGTCACAGTGCAGCATTTGGTTAGGAATGCCTCTACCCCCAAGTGAATTGGTCTATGATGACCAGGCAGTAAGTATCCCATGGGAGGGCCCTGTAAAATCTATCTGAAGGTGTTTCCAGGGTCCCCTATGTCTGGGCTGGTGTCCCATCCTAACTTTTATGGGTCTCCCTGGGTTATGTTGTGCACAAACCATGCATCTGCGGCAGCACTTGGCCACATCTCTTTCCATTCCCTTCCACCATCACACTCTCCACAGGCTTGCTGTCATGGCCTCTCGACCTGTATGGGAGAGCCGTGGTGTAATTCAAGCAATGTGCTCTGTATACATGCTAGTGCTACCACCTTGTCTGCTCGCCTCCAGACACCATCCTCCCCTTTGAATACCCCCTGCAGTTCCCATGGCTCCCTTTCTCTTCCTGCAGGGTGTCCTCCAGTAGCTGCTGAATTTGGGTAGGGTCTTTTCACTAATTCCATAGTGGCTATTGCAGTCTCATTAATGTCTTCTTGTTCTAGGGCTTTCTGAACTGCTTGGTCTGCTGCTTGGTTTCCTTTGAATTGTAGCCAACCTGGACTCTCTTTTGCTGGCTCCTTTTGACAGACATTTATTTGTATTACTGCAGCCTCTTTTGGCTGTTCACTGGCACGCAATAGTGCCTGAATTCTTAGTTGGTGTCTGATAGGGGTTCCCTCCACATTGTTGAACCCTCTTCTGCCCCATTCCACCATGTAGCCATGGACTGCACCGAAGGCATATTGACTGTCTGTATATATATTCACGATTTTTCCTTTGGCTAATTCCAGTGCTTTGGTGAGTGCTATCAGTTCTGCTACCTAATCGGACTGAATCCCATTAATCCTCCCAGACATAACTGTTTCTGACTTATCATTCACCACAGCCCATCCGGTTCAGGGTGACCCTGCTACATATTTTTGTGACCAGTCCAAGAGGGTCTCAACTGTGTCTAGGAGGGTATCTTTTCCTCGCCCTCCCCCACCCCCCCATCCTCATCCCCATCTACATCCCCACAGTTGTGCGGTTTCCCTGCATCTAGAATTCCCTCAGCTGGGTTTTCTCCCTTATCCCTATTACCACGAACTGACTTGGGTATAAAGGAATTGCCTCCCACTTTGCCCTTCTCATGTTGAAGACAGACCTCAGTTTCCCCATGATTAGCATCTCTAATAGGGTGTGTTTAGTGTGGAGGGTGACATTCCCATTACAATGGGCTCGCTAACCCTAATGCAGCACAATCTAAGGCTGCTATACACTGGGCAACCCGGTGACTACTGGCCCTTCTGTAGTTGAGTAGTACCTATGAGTCTTCTCCTGTGACCATGGTCTTGGGTGACCACTGCGGAGTAAAACCCTCTCTCATTATTACAGTGGGTGTGAAATTCCTTGCTAGAATCCGGCAGCCCTTACCCAGGGCCCGATGTGAGCCAAGTTTTAAGCTGACTGAATGCCTCCTCCTATTCTGGCCCCCAGGTTACAGGTTCCATGATGGGCTTGCCTCCTTTAATTAATCTCTGGATCGGTTCAGTCAGTTTTGTGAACTCAGGTATAAAGTTCCGGCTGTAGCTGAATAGCCCCGTGACCTTTCTGACTCCCCCCTGACAGTGACAGATCGTGGCATCTGTTGGATTGCCTTCTTGCAGATGTTGGGCATTTCTTTGAGTCCCTGGGATATAAGGTGTCCCAGGTAGAAGACTTGTGTTTTGCCAATCTGTGCCTTTGTGGGGCTGACTTTTAACCCTGCAGTTGTCAATTCGTACAACACTAGACATAAAGCTTCCTGGTGTCCTGACTCAGACTCTGAGGCAATTAGGATATCATCTACATATTGGAGGGCAGTGCTACCCTCTGGTAAATCTATTCTCTTCAGAATGTTGTTCATCACCCTGTGAAAAATAGTGGGGCTGTTGTGGAACCCTTGTGCCAGGCGAGTCCATGTATACTGCCTGCTCCTTACTGTAAAAGTGAGTTTGTTCTGGGACTCAGGGTGTAACGGGATAGACCAGATACCATTGGCTATGTCTAAAACAGTAAAAATCTTGTGCTCGGGGCCCAAGCTGTTTAAAATGGTAGAGGGGTCTGCCACAATGGGGTGCAATTTGGAGGTGACCTTATTTAGTCCTGTATAATCAATGGTGAGCCTGTTGCTCCCGCCAGGCTTTATTACTGACCACGTTGGGGAATTAGTTGTAGTTGTGGTTTCTTTCAGGATTCCCTGTGTCACTAGTCCTTGCACTATCTCCACAACTGCTTGTTCTGCTTCAGGTTTTATTAGGTATTGCCGGTGGGGCTTATGCTCCGGTCTGGGAACCCATATTGGGTCTATGTTAGACCTGTGCCCGTGCTCTGGGAACAGAGGTGTGGATGGCTCCGAATGTGTCCTTTTCGAGGTTCCAGTCGCTACTGGTGACTGTAGCCACTTTAATAGTTTCAGTGTGACTTGTAAGTTTCACAAACTCAGTCTTCCAACCTTCCTGTCAGAGCCAAATCAATTTCCCTTTTGCACAATCGATTAGAACATTATATTCTATCATGAGATCATTGCCCATTATGGTGCCCTCGTTATTTTGGCATACATAGAATCTCATGGGAATATATTTATATATATAGTTTATTTCCATGAGGGTAGTTTCGCTTAGGTAAGCTAGTATTTTATCCCCTCCTCCCCCAGTTAAGTCAATCATTTTGTTTGTGTGGGATAAGGGTAGGTTTGCAATGGATACATGCTGTGTCCACTAGCATTTCACATTTCCTCCTTCCTATTACTGCGGGTATGTAAATTCTCCCCTCTCTTTTACCCTCATGAATGGGGGCAGCTGGTTGTCAGCTCTGCTGACCTTGGGAACCCTGCGGTTCTGCGGTGTTCCGGGTGGTGTTTGGGGAGGCCCCATGCTTTTCCCAGCGCACTGCTTCTGTGTGTCCTGTGCTTTTGCAGTGGCTGCAGTATTTTACATTGCTTCCTGCTCTATCCCCTGCTCGTGGGACCCTACACTCTCTAGCAAAGTGTCCCTGTTGGCCACAGTTGTGATAGGACAGTTTTATTCTACTCTCGCCTCCATTCCGGGAGGCTGCTTTGTCAGGTCTTGCCTTTATCACAGGGGATTCATGCCTCCTGCATCCCGCTAGCCCACTCAACTCGATCATCATAATCCTGGGACATGACTACTCCCATTGTCAGGATAGCTTGGTGGGCACTAGAAAGCCCATCTCTAAAAGCTTGGATGAATGCCCGGTCCTCCTGATCTGGGTTTGCTTGCCCTGAGCATTCCTGAAAGACCCTAAATAATCATTCCCCATACCCAGAGGCTCCTTCCCTTTATAGTTGCTTAGTGGTCATGATCTTGCTCCAGTTTCAGGGAGCATTTCCTAGCACCTTCTGGATTTCTTCTTTAAAGTCAGTGAAGAGGGGCCAGCTGGGCTTCTATCTCAGCTGTAAGGGCGATGGCATGTGTCCACCATCCTCCCCTAGAGTCTCGGGCTGCTGTGGCATCGAGTCCGCCAGCTATCTGCCTCCACTTGTCCGCTGGGCAAGCTGCCGGGACCAGCTGGCGTATGTCTCTCAGATGTAGTTGGTGCCCTACCCTTACACTGTCCAGCTCTTCCCAGAACCTGGTGTTTGCGCTATAGGGCTGTAGTTTGCCCAGGGAGGCCATAATTTGCTGCATCTCCCCTGGGGCGAAGGGTTTATAATTCGCCTTGGGCTGTGAGTCTGTTCCTCCTCTTCTAATGGGCGCTAAGGTATATTCTTGCACGGTTCATCCAGCAGAGGGAGCAGTTGGTCCCTGCTGGATGGTTTTGTAGGAGGGGAGACAGTCAATCTCCTTTCCCTCTTTTACTTTTTCTAATCTGCAATCTAGCTGCTTTATCCGATCCTCTACCTCCTCAATTCATTCTTGACCTTTTCTCCACCCAATAGAGGAGGTACCTACTTGTTCAATTAGGCCTGCTAATTGGTACACAAACATTACCCCATCTTTTTAGTTTTATTCCGTTTCTGTTTATCTATCCACTCTCTCTGTTGTGCTAATGTTTGGGATGGAGCCCAACCACCTTTCTTCATTTGCTCTGTCAGCCCTTGTCTGCCTGCCTTGTATTTCTCAATAAGGGAACCTGCAGTATCCTCTTCAAGATTTTGTTCTGCCAGTTAGCAGCTTGTGTACCCCCGATACCACCAACAGTAAAAAGTGTTCCTAACCAGTGGGACTTCTCTACCCCCCACCCACCCCGACCAATAATACTGTGCCAGCACCATCTGTACAGCTGGAGCAGCCTCTATCCCCTTCACCGTCAGGACTGACCACCTGAAGGTGCTGGGTATTTGGTTCGGGGGGGCTGGGGCGTGCGCCAAGACCTGGGAGGAGCGGATCAGGAAGATGAGACAGAAACTAGGCAGATGGGGGCAACGGTCGCTCTCCATCGCGGGAAAAAACCTGGTCATCAGGTGTGAGGTACTCTCAGTATTGCTATATGTGGCACAGGTCTGGCCTATCCCCAGGACCTGTGCCGCCGCAGTCACCCGGGCCATCTTCCAATTCATTTGGAGATCAAAGATGGACCGGGTCCGAAGAGACTCTATGTACAAAGACCGGTGCAATGGGGGAAAAAACACGCCCAATGCCACCCTCACCCTGATGGCCACCTTTGTGTGTGGCTGCATCAAGCTGTGCGTGGATCCCCGGTACGCAAACACCAAGTGTCACTACGTACTGAGGTTCTACCTGTCCCCGGTGTTGCGAAGGATGGGCCTGGCCTCGCTGCCGCGGAACGCTCCGAGTAGTTGGACCGTTCCGTATCACCTGTCCTTCGTGGAGAAATTTATGAGGAAAAACACCTTTGACCACAAGTCCATCAGGAAGTGGTCAGCACGTAGCGTCCTTGAGACCCTTCGGGAAAAGGAGAGGGCGGATCCTGTCGAGCGGTTCCCTGAGCAGACTGTCAAAGCCATTTGGCAGAATGCCTCATCGCCAGAACTTTCCAACAAGCACCAAGACGTGGCTTGGCTGGTGGTGAGAAGGGCTCTGCCTGTGAGATCCTTTATGCACGCCCGGACTCTCTGCCGCACCGCACGCTGCCCTCGAAGTGGCTGCGGGGGGGACGAGACTGTCACACACCTCCTTCTGGAATGTGCCTATGCAGAGGAAGTCTGGAGAGGAATGCAGTGGTGCTTGTCGAGGTTCGTCCCGAGCAGCGCCGTGACGCGGGACTCCGTGCTCTACGGCCTGTTCCCCGGGACTCACACCGAGACGAACATTAACTGCGCCTGGAGGATCATCAACTCGGTGAAGGACGCTCTCTGGGCGGTCCGAAACCTGTTGATCTTCCAGCTGAAGGAGTTGACCCCGACCGAGTGTTGCAGACTGGCACATTCCAAGGTCCAAGACTACGTGTTGAGGGACGCGCTGAAGCTTGGGGCAGCTGCCGCCAAGGCGCGGTGGGGAAAGACCACTGTGTAAGATCGGCCTGCCGAAAGAAGAACAGGGGGCCCATACAGACGTTTTTTTGGGCTCTGCTGATGCCTCAGCCAAATATATGTATATATACAAGATTGAAAAAATGCACAGGATTGTAAAGGACAAGAATAAAGTCGAATCTGTGTTTGTAAATATGGACATATATATGGCATGATCCAATGTACAGACCATCAAATCATTTATGAATAAAGTATATTTTTGAAATAAAAAAAAAGCCTCCTAGCAAGGTGTGCTCTCTACCAATGGGACTTTTCTACCCTCCCAGCCACCACTACTAGTCGGAACCTACCAGTCGGCTGGCAATGCTAGTTCAATAGGGTGTGCTCTCTACCGGGAGTCCTCTACCCTTCTGGCCACCTCTACTGACCCAACACCTCCCAATAGGCCCAGAAACCTACCTCTAGCCTGGTGTGCTCTCTATCAGGGGTGACTCTTTACCCTCCCAGCCACCAGCACTATTCAAGTTCTGTTGTGCTACTACGGACTGACAAGGTATCACAGTTACTTACAGCGTCCACGCTCCCCACCTTGGTAACATGCGCTTCTCTGAGATTTGGCTCTTGGTCAGAATGAGCAGCTCCTCTTCCTCACCACACTGGATTACAAATACAGACAGCATCCAACTTTTAACTTAAACTCTAACTGGACTCTGTTGTTTACCCCTATGAGGAGGGGGGTGGGGTGGGGGGAGGGGAGCTACCCCCCTTAACAATCGGTTTAGGGCAGGGTTTTTGAGACAGGCACTACCTTGTCCTCTGGCTGTTTCAACAGGTTCTTACAGCAGTTAATACAGTTCACACTTATACTCCACAGACATGCACTTAAATTTTTTAACTCAGTATTATAGCAAGTTAGATATTACAATCGGTATACCTTTTAAACTGTGTACTTGGCCCTGCCTGACTCTTCCCGTTTGCAGGTACAAATTGGTTCTTACCCCGCTCCCCGATCATGGCCTTTGACCAGGGCACCAGTAATAACAACCCAGCTCGCAGCCCCAGTTGTTGTGGGGAAAATCACCAGCCTCGGAGTCAGAGTCGGGGTTCAATGACAGAGTTTATTGTACAAGGAAATACCGGAGCTCCAGGGAGAGAAAGACACCATCAGCACAGTGGTCAGCTGTGAGTCTTCTCTCAACCTGGAGCACATGTCAAGGTATTTTTATACATTTTGTAATATAATAGGTCAGTGATGAGGTTATTGTCTCTGTAACATAGTTTGCTTATGGTAAACATTGCAGAATCGTTCATAATTTCGGTGCAGTCATTGTCAGTTCCAGCACAGCACTTTGTTAATTTCAGCGTGGTCGTTGTCAGTTTCAGCGCAGACATTGTCAGTTTCAATGTCTGGAAAAGTACAGCAGGTCAGGCAGCACCCGAGGAACAGGAGAATCAACATTTCAGGCATAAGCTTTTCATCAGGAATGAGGAGGTGGAAAGGGGCTGAGAGATTAGATTAGATTAGATTACAGTGTGGAAACAGGCCCTTCGGCCCAACAAGTCCACACCGACCCGCCGAAGCGCAACCCACCCATACCCCTACATCTATCCCTTACCTAACACTACGGGCAATTTCGCATGGCCAATTCACCTGACCTGCACATCTTTGGACTGTGGGAGGAAACCGGAGCACCCGGAGGAAACCCACGCAGACACGGGGAGAATGTGCAAACTCCACACAGAGAGTCGCCTGAGGCGGGAATTGAACCCGGGTCTCTGGCGCTGTGAGGCAGCAGTGCTAACTAGATAAATAGGAGGGTGAGGGTGGGTGTGGGGGAGAAAGTAGCTGGGAAGGTGACAGGTGGATGCAGGTGGGGGTGATGGTGATAGGTCGGTGGGGAAGGTGGAGCGGATAGGTGGAAAGGAAGATGGACAGGTAGGACAGTTCAAGAGAGTGGTGCCGAATTGGAGGGTTGATCTGGGATAAGGTGTGGGGAGGGGAGATTTGGGAACTAGTGAAGTCGGTGTGGATGTTGTGTGGTTGAAGAGTCCCAAGGTGGAAGATGAGGCATCCTTCCTTCAGGCTTTGGGTGGCTTGGATTTGGCAGTGGAGGAGGCCCAGGACTTGTGTGTCCTTGGCGGAGTGGGAGGGGGAGTTAAAGTGGTCAGCCACAGGGTGGTGGGGTTGTTTAATGTCTGTCCCAGAGATGTTCCCTGAAACATTCCTTGAGTTGGGAGTCCTGTCTTCCCAATGTAGAGGGGACCGCATCGAGAGCAACAGACACAGTAGCTGAGGTGTTTGGATGTGCAGGTAAATCTCTGTTGGATGTGGAAGTATAATTTGGGGCCTTGGACGAGGTGAGGGGGGAGGTGTAGGCACAGGTTTTACACCTCTTGCGGCAGTGTGTGTGTGTGTGTTGGGGGGGACCTAATGAGCTACTCATGGAGGGAATGGTCTCTATGGAATACCGCTAGGGGTGGGGAGGGAAATCTATCTCTGATGGTGGGGTCTGACCATAGGTGGCGGAAATTCCGGAGGATAATGCTCTGTATCTGGAGATTAATGAGGTGGAAGATGAGGATCAGGAGTGTTCTATCCTTGTTGCGGTTGGAGGGGTGACGTTCAAGAGCGGAGGTGCAGGAAGTGGAGATGTGCTGGGGCGCATTGTTGACCATGTGGGAGGGGAAACTGTAGCTTTTGGAATGTCCATGTGCATGACTGTTGCCATTTAATATAGTCACCACTGGCCCAATAAGTCCTTCCCACCTTCCAATAAAAGGTCCGAGCATTCAATCTGAGACCATAACACATTAGATCATTGCCCCTCCCCTTCTTCACGATACCAATAATTATCATCAGATTCAATGAGTAGTGATTTTTTTTTTAAGAATCCCTAAAGTGTGGAAACAGACCATTTCACCCAACAAGTCCACCCTCCAAGGAGTAACCCACCCGGACCTATTCCCCTACCCTATCACTCCGCATTTACCCTGACTAATGCACCTAACCTACACATCCCTGAACTCTATGGGCAATTCAACATGGCCAATTCACCCTAACCTGCATATCTTTGGAGAGAGGGAGGAAACTGAAGCACCCGGAGGAAATCCAAGCAGACATGGGGAGAATGTGAGACAGGAAATGAATCCAGGTCTCTGGTGCTAAGAGGTAGCAGTGCTAATCACTGAGCCATCATACTGCAATAAATGAAAGCTTTTCTGTATTATTTCACGTGCTATGTTGACATGATTGCGTGCCATGGATGGATCCTTATACATTTCTTTGGCACTGTTCTATTGTTGGTTCTTCTTCACATGTTGATGCAGAGCACTGAGTTTACTCTGGATTTCTCTGTGCATTTGGCTTTGGATTGAATCTTGCTTGAATGTATCATGATTATCTCAGTGGATGAGCAGATCTTGGATGCTCTGCTGAACCTGGTGATGGTTACTATAGTTGTTCCAGAGTCAATGTTGGCCTGCTACAATTGATTAGAACTTACAACCTTCTGCTTCTAAAACAACAGTGGTCCTCAGAGTTGTGCAGAACTGCTTTTTCTGAAGGATTTGATGTGTGTGGAGACAATGACCAGTCTCTCAAACCTTTTGGCTCAGCTAGCTTCAGCAAAATTATATTCTACAACTTATCATTGACCACTTGGTCAGTTATTTAACCTGACTGCTGTTGGTATGATGTGAACGGAAGCTTCTTTATCCCAACATTGACTGGATTTTTAAAATAATCCTCCAAAATCTGAAAAACATTGTCAGGATCTTTGCAGTCATCCAGAGAGACACCTGAAGGTTTTATCCTTCTCAACCTTTCCGTGCCCAAAGCCAGACTATTCTCATTCTAGGTCAGCTACTGACCGATTCATAAAGATCGCATTTTTCTTTCAACAACAGGATGTCAATGGATTGCCAGTCCATTGTTTATCTTGGTGGAATTACATTTGTCACCAAACAGCCCATGTGACCAACCTGTCTATATCCTCTTGTAATCTAAGACTATCTTCCCAACTATTAACTATCCCACTAATTTTGGAATCATGCGTGAATTTACAGATCAACCCTCCTACATCCTAAGTCATTTCTATTTAACCACAAACAGCAAGGCCCCTAACACAGACCCCTGCACCACCCCACTGGACAATGGTTGCCACTCACCAGAACATCCTTCAACCATCACCCTCCATTTCCTGCCACTCAGCCAATTCTGGATCCAATTAATCAAACCTACTTGAACCAAATGGGGGCTCACATGGGAACTTATCAAAATCTTTTTCAAAGTCCAAGTAGACTATGTCGAATGTGTTGTCCTCATCTACACACCCAGCCACAAATTCAATCAAGTTGGTCAGACACATCTTCCCCTTAACAAAATCATGCTGACTGTTCTTGATTAATTCCTGCTTCTCCAAGTACAGGTTTCCTGTCCCTCAGAATTGCTTTCAATAGTTTCCCCACAACTGACATTAGACTAACTGGCTCATAGTTTTCAGATTTATTCTTTGTTTCCTTTTTGAATAACTGTACCACATTGACTGCCTTCCAGTCCTCTGACACCTCCCGTGTGGTCGGAGATGAATTGAAAATTATTGCCAATATTGCTGCTATTTCTTCCCTTCCCTCACTCAACAGCCTGTGACATATTTCATCTGGTCCTAGAGATTACCGAGTTTTAAGCCTGCCAGATCACTCAGAACTCTGTCACGGAACCCATCCTCTCTGTCCATACTAAGTTCTTCATTATATCACAGTCCTTCTCCCCAACTTCTATAGTCCGATGATTCCTCTCACTTGTGAATACTGATACCAAGTATTCATTTAGATATCTACCCACATTGTCTGACCACTTGCACAAATTACCACTGTTATCCTTAATTGGCTTTGCACTTTACCAAGTCATCCTTTTATCTTTAATGTGAAATGCTTACTTAGACATTTTTAGGATGCTAATAAACTGTGAGCAAAAATCCATATTGCAGTGACATCGTTTTTTTGTTATCTCTTCTATTTAGTTACTACTTATAGCTTTCATTTTAACAGCCGACGCTCATTTGATAGTTGTAGGCTTCTCCTTGCAGGTTATGTTTGTGCTATAAGAAGTGTTGTGACCATTATGTGCATCTTTCAGTTTTGCCCTCACACCTTTGCCAAGAAACAAAATGGTGGAATCAACTGACAACTGAGAACAAGTAAGCCTTCTTTATGCAGAAAGCCAGTTTTTATAAAATATCTTTTCATGTTTGCTTTTGTTCCTGGAAACCCCTTCTAAATTCAGAAGCCATTGTGACAGCACCATTTAGTTTTGAAAAGGGGACAGAGTGATAGAATACTCATTAAGGTTTGAACACTTCAGTTATGGTTTTAGTTGTAACTTCAGCTTTGAACTGATATGGATGGATGATTGTTAGAAAATAATGCTTTTCACTTACTGCCACTAAACAGCTGTCACCTACAAAATATTGCATAGAAATGTGGTATCTCTGCCCTCTGCAAGCCAATCTGTTCATGGGCAATCAGGGATAGATATTAGGGCTCATGGAAGAATTGAAACAAAATTCTCACCAGCAACATCAACCATACTCCAAACTCAAATGTTCCAGTGACAGTGAAATGCCTTGGAATATCTGGAGGGTGTGAGCAAAATGCCATTTTCTCAAACCCCAAGAAACTACTCAACACTCACTCACCTCAGAAATAAAATTAAAGAAGATGCCACACAGGTAAAGTCTAAAGCACATTTATTTTCCCATTTGTCTCTTTTCTCCTGATACAAAATCAATAAGCGTTTAACGGCATTGAAGAATAGTGAGAGCAGCAGACCCCTCTATTTGACTGCACGTCTTCACTTTCTCATGCAGAAAGAAATCTCACACCCAGTTCACCAGCGCTCGAAATTAACTCGATTCCACCAGCTCCAGTAACAACAAACCCATTAGTACATTGAATCTGTTGAGAAAATATTCTTTTAAAAAATCCCAGGGCCTATATTCTGGCTCAGGTCCTGAACCAAATTGCGTGTGTGTGTGTGTGTGAGAGAGAGGGAAAGAGGGAGAGAGAGGAGAGAGAGAGAGAGAGCAAAATTAATGTGCCCCCACCCCCAAAGACTCAAAAAATTGATTTCTCAAGAGGCACCTTGCAGTTAATTTCGAACGAGGTTATACAAATAGCCTCCCCCCCCCCCCCGCACAGTAAATTGCTCCTGGAGGAGCATACCAGAAGTTTGGAAATGAAACTTCCTGGTTAGTTGCAAACAGATTTACTATCACAGCCAGTAAGCTTGCAGCTTCACAATCCACAAAATCAAATACAGTGAGGAAAAGGGGGGGAAAGAAAAATCACATCTGGTCATTAAATATAGTTGCCAAATCTGGTTGAATGCATTCCTGGAGGTTTCCTCACATGATCTTCAGTCTCCATTCGCCCTCACCCAGTGAAAACAACCATTCGCCTCCCCACCCACCTCAAATATATTGATGTAACTAATAAACTAAATGTGTTCAAAGAAAGAGAAAACAAAAATCTTGGTTTTATTGCGACCCTGTGGTTTCTCTCCAGGGTTCCTTTCAGCAACATCCAGGGGATTAAATCTTTAATGCCTTAACAGCCAAAGACAATTTTGCAAGTTTGATGGGGCGATATATCAGTGTACACACAATACAACTCGAGCTACATTGGAAAAACCTTGAGGCCTGAGGCCTTGACAAGACAACGTATATTTACAAAATACAGCACAATATCTACAACAACATAAAAAGCTCAATTAAACTTGATGCAAGTTATGAAAAAAAAATCAATGGCAAAGCAAACAAGATTCTTGCAACCAAGAGCTTGTAATCCCAATTCTTTTTTTGTTCTCCCCCCCCCAACCCCGATGTTTCTTCACTAGCTTCCTGCAAAGATCTGGTTAGTCCAATTAAATCAGAGCCAAAATAAAATTAGGTTATAAAGAGAGAGGCCACATTTGTCAAGTCCCTTTTGTTCAGTTTGTACCTAACAGTATTAACATGATGTGAGCAATAGGAACTGTATTAAATCGTTGGCCTTGTGTTAAAATCTCTGTAACATGGTGCTAGGTTTAACTTACAAAAGAAGGGTGTGTGTAAGGCGTCGAGAGGTTTAGTGTGCTCATATCGAGAAGTGTGTGATTTGTGCCAGTCAGTGTGGTGATACATGAAGAGGATAAAATATTCTCTCTTATTTCTCCTTGAAAGAATAGGAACTACAACATTATGGTCCAAGCAAGGGGCTCAGTTACTATCCCAAAACATTCCACTTCAAACCTTGCACTGGGAGTCAATACAATCAGCCCCTTGACATTTTTTCCTTTTGCTGTTTTTGCAAAACAAAACAAGACACAAACAGTTGTTAAACATTCAAAGAAAAAAAAAATCTTTGTGACAACGTTCCACTGACATCGGAGAGCTCTAGAATACCAATTGAACACTGACGGCAAAACGAAATTCATTTTCAGTCACTGCACTGTGCACTTTATGAACAAATATAATACAAACCACTGTCATCACAGCATACACTCATCTATCTTAGGTGGCAGTGAGATACACGTTGTTCTCATGCACTATGTTAGCGCAAACCAATAGGAAACGAAGAAGTGAACCCAACAAATAATGTGCCAAGTCCAACTCTATATACACAGGAGATTAACTTCTGTTCGAGATCCGCGGACAATAACTCGGACTCCCCCGCCACTCAGCTGCATTCCTCACATTTGGTTTTTCCTCTTCTTTCGTTCGTCTATACGCTCAGGACTTTTAGGCACTAGCTTCTCATCATTCCTTTATTTCTTAACGTGCATGTAATGACAAGTCAGAAGATGAGTGTGAATGGATAAATTCTACGATTTATTGGTGCATGGGCATTGAAGGATCCCACATTCTCCATCCATGTTAGACAAAGGAGTTCATAGCATTGACGGGGGACGGGGCTTCGGAGCTCTCATTCCCCTCCACTGCTTCTTTTTCCTTCTTTCCACTGTACTGTCCAATAAAAGATCCATCTTCATTGAACTGACCTTCACCGCCCTCACCGTAGTCAACCAGGCTGTCATCACTCACACCCTTCTTAACTGTCCCATCGGAAGGCGTCCGGCTCCCTTTGAGGGGTTTATGGTCCTCCGTGTCACTGAAAAGGAGGAGCACATTTAATAAAGGAGCAGGTATTAAATTGTGAGCACAGTGCAGAGCAAAACTACTAACTTTTACGAAAATACCAACGCAAATACTGGCAAACATACGCATTTACAAAGCTCAACCATCTGAACGAATGGGAAGCTGTTCTCATGGCGCACTCCATTATGTTACATCACATCCAAAGTGCAAGGGTTTGCCACGCATCATCCAGTTCAACCAATCAGTCACTTATCTCACTCCGTCTACCACCAATGGGTTACAATTACCATTCACGACATCTCAAGGTAGGAAGGGATCATGGAAATGAAGGTGAGCAATTCATGGCATGGTGCGTTTCACGATCTAGGAAAGGATGGCAGCATTTATCAAGTGAGAAATGACACATTTGGAATGTCCTTTTCTAGCCCAGGATGAACCTCCAACCATGGCTACGTTACTCCTTGAGAGCCATCTCAATGACCAAAGTCAGATTGGAACTAGAGCCTAGATTCCTTCTTGTCCTGTTGAGCCTTTTGTCAATCAACTGCGATGCGCAGTAGCAACTAACTGGGGCTACACAGATACATCTGTCCTTTGGGCTGGAAAAGGGATGATGGCTGTTAGTTAGCAGGAATAGACACCAGCTGGGAAGTTATATGTACATGGAAAAGAACATGGAGACTGGTCTGAAATGAAGAGTTTTGAGTTGAAGCTCATTCCATGAAGTGGAAATGTTAAGCAAATGCAAGAGGGGGCATTCAAATCATTCAGTGTTACTCAAGGCATGCCAGACTTTCAGTTGCCACCTTACCTTTCCAGAGACCTACATTTTCCATTAAAGAATGCAGAAGGAATAAATGAAAACAGTCAGGAGAAACAGCAAAGTCGGTCTGTTGTCAGGCGCGCGTAATTCTTGGACAACCGGCCCCTGTTTTTAATAGGAGAGTACGTCTAAAAGCTGCATTAGTAAGAGGGGAGAGAAGAGACCAACAGAAGGCAAACACATGTGAATACAATCTTTGCTCCCCCGCAGTACAGAGGGTGCTCGATAAGCAGTCAACCAAGGAAGACCTGAAGGCTGCCCTGACTGAGCAATTACTGGTGTGCCTCCCATGCTAATAAGTCTGGTAGGACTCCCTCTTGGATGCTGCAAGAGATTCTGAGCAGGTCTCCCCTCAACACCAACACTTTCCAACCAAAGTTTATCCTCCCCCATTATAAGGAGAAAGGAATGCTAATCTTTATGCTGAAGGACCAAAGCTATCCATGGTGCTCTGTAATGCACTAGCAATAATCTTTCTTTACAAGAAACAGATCAAATGAGCAAACTTGGTGATGATCACACCGGAAATGGATGACTGGCTTGCATCAGTTTTGTTCAACTACAGTCAGAACATCTCCCACTTATATGAAGAACCCCAGAACCCAAAGCATCTCACAGTCAATGAGGTTGGTTTTGAAGGGTCAGACTAATACAGGAATCACAGCAGCTAATTTGCTCACAGCAAGGCCCTAAAAGCAGAATAATGACTAGATCCTCAATTTTACTGGAGTTGGGATTGTTCTTGATTATACCAAGACTCTCAAACACCAACCCAAGTGCGTGTACAATCAACTAAGAAAGAAAATTGCTGTTCAGTTGATGCTGCTGGGACACCAATTCTAAAGATGACCAGGTCTAGTGATGTGGACTGAACTTCAAGTAGATTGAAGGATGGGAACTAAGAGCAGGAACATGGGCAGGGAGATCACTCTCCTCATACAAATACTGTCGATCACCCCAATGGACAGAACTTCTGTTGGAGCATTAAGCCACAGAGACCACAAAAAGATTCAAACTCCCAGACTTGTTAGCTGATCTCAGCTAAGCCGTCACTACTTGCTCTCAGTACCTGTCGGGTGTTATAATTACTGTTGTGTGAAATTCATGCAGGAGAGTAAATGACCGGGTCCAGCCTTAATGCTTCCTGAGGTCAACCAGCCAGCTAAGATTGATGGTTATGATTTACACCTATAATTGGGCAAAGCATCCTCATGGTACTATGCCCCCACCTCAAGAGTTGGAACCACTAGGGAAGGAAAAGGAAAGCCCCAACCCACTGGATCTAAGAGCATCACATGGGGCACAGATAGGACACCAGCTCAGGGTCTACAGAATGCCAATAACCTCAGCAGCCAGCAGCTCCAGTCATATCCCATACAAACCTATGAATTCGGAGCAGAACAAGGCTATTACATCCCCCAGGTCTGCTCTGCCATGTAATAAGATCATGGTGGACCTGAATGTCACTTTGATTTCATGTCCCTGCATACCTCCAATACCCTCTAACTCTTGGTCAGTCAAAAATCTTTCTCTACCTTAAAAATATTCAATGACCCTGCATCTATGGGGAAGAGAGTTCCACAAAGTCAGGCATATTGGAGAAAATAAAAGAGTTGCTCCTCATTGTTTTAGACGGTTTTAAACGGTGCTCCCAATACCAGTCTCTCCCACAAGGACCAACATCCCCTCAGCATCCACTCCACTCCACCAAATCCCCTCAGCATCTCAGGTTCTCATTCTTCAGCAACCCAATGGACACATTGGCTCAACTTGTCAAAACTTTCCTCATAAGATAACCACCTCACTATCCCAGGAATCAGTTGAATGAACACTCTCCAAACTGTTTCTCATGCAAATATGTTCTTTCTTAATAAGACGACCAGACCTGTATATTGCACTCCAAACACAATCTCACTCATGCGCTGTACAACTACAGCAAAACATTGCTACTTTCATCCCCAGTCACATGCTCAATCTTTTGCTAGTTACTATATAGCCACATCCAACATGATGTTATATATCCGCACAAATCAAAACTGTTTAGAAATATGGCTACCCAATTTTCAAAATCACAATTGCAGAGTTACATGCTCTTCACTGGAATTAACTAGAACGAGGGGGCATAGCCTCAAAATAAGGGGAGAGCAGATTTTGGGACTGAGTTGAGGAGGAACCTCTTCACCCAGAGGGTTGTGAATCTGTGGAATTCCCTGCCCAGTGAAGCAGTTGAGGTTACGTCACCAAATGTTTTTAAGACAAAGATAGGTCAGCATTTAAACTGTAAAGAAATTCAGGGTTATGGTGAGCAAGCAGGTACATGGAGCAGAGTCCATGAACAGATCGTCCATGATCTTATTAAATGGCAGAACAGGCTTGATGGGGCCAGACGGCCTACCCCTGCTCCTAGTTTGTATACAATTATGAATTGAATGCTGACAATGGCAAAGTAAAGCGAGGAAGAGAGAAAAAGAAATTGTGCCAAACATCCACATCCCCATCAAGAAAATTAATCAGGAAAGCCTTCCACCCTGTTCAGGATACAGGCCTAGAAAAATTGAGAACAGAATGTAATTGTCAAATGATTTAAAAAAAAACAGAAGTATCTTCTGCTCCTTCACTCTCATCAATGTTAACTCTCAGTGGGGGTGGAGGTGGGGGTGGGGGGGAGGGGGGGGTGGAGGTCTTCATGAATCATTGCTCAAAGGCCAGGTGACTAACACTGTGAAAAATAGAAAAGCTGGTCAGATAGGGAAGGAATCACAACCAGATTAACCAATCCTATCCTCACTGCACTCTTTCTAACAACTGACAATGGATGATCATAAACATTATAATCGCCTAATTCTAATCCCAATGTTTGGGTGAAGTCAGCTAACACAGTACAATGTTAACCTGGGCTATTCAGCTGACATGGCTCATTGCTGTCAACTCAGTTATGGCTGCTGCTCGATCGTAACACAGAATTTATAGCAAAAATTTGCAGTGTGATACAACTGAAATTATACATTGAAAAATTGATTGTCCGTTAAGCCTTTCATCTGTTAGAATACAGTGATAGTTTCACTTCTTTCATGTGTAAATCACAAAACCCTTTTTTTAAAAAAGTTGCATTCTCGGGTTAGCTGTTAACAATGGTGATAGCTAGACAATATGTTGAAGGTGTTAGCCCCCTGTGTTCTCTGTCTATGACCTGATGTTTAGATTGATTCTAATCTAAAAAGTGAGATTGTTAACAGCTAACCAGAGAATGCAACTTTTAAAAAAAGGGTTTTGTGATTTACACATGAAAGAAGTGAAACTATCACTGTATTCTAAAGATGAAAGGCTTAACAGACAATCAATTTTTCAATGTATAATTTCAGTTACATCACACTGCAAATTTTTGCTATAAATTCTGTTACGATCAAGACCTCCACAATCACCTGATGAAGGAGCGTCGCTCCGAAAGCTAGTGTACTTCCAATTAAACCTTTTGGACAATAACCTGGTGTTGTGTGATTTTTAATTTTACCCAAACAATTGGTGACGGGTTGTATTCTTGACCTGCTGTTAGCAGCTTTGAAACAATTTGTGGCTTTTTTCCAGATTGCTTTTATGGTAGTCAATTTCCAATTTTCAAACTCCCACTGCAGCACACTTCAAAAGCACTTCGATGGCCTTACAGTACTTTGGTTATTCTAAGATAAAGGAATTATATATTGTCACACCAGCATTGCATTTGCATTCAATTCTTTCTTCTCTTTCACTGGCACTTCAGTGCTAGATTTTTGTTTGTGAACATAAACGAATCCCGAGTGCTCAAATGTACTTCATGTAGGGGGCACCTAGAGCCAGCAGAAATCAAAAGTCCAACAGATACTTAATGCACTTCCTGAATATGATGGAAAGGACAAAGTATTTCCCAGATTTGATGACGACACTGAGTGACAGGGCATCAGAATTGTCCTTATATTTTCATTAATGCCATACTTATTCTTAACTTGGACGTGAATGATATTTTCTAATAAATCCAATTGGAAAGTGAAGTCTTCATGACATCTAGACATTGGACAACATTAAACAGTAATTTTAAAACTGTTAGATAGGAATTAATGCATGCATTGCTGACAGGACACCTAGTGTATATAAACTGCAAATGTAAAGGTTCTAAGACCTGAATTCATCTTCCAACCACATTTTAAATTCCCAGCAACTGCATGGTATGTTTCCTTTTTTTACCTTGCCCCCCACTCCACACTGCTGCTTAAGTTATAACTTGCCACCACTTATCCTTCCGAGCATCAGAATTCACGTTGAGTAGAATAGAACATTGATCCCAGTGGAGATGCTTACAACCAAATAACTCTGTCATTAGTGAGAGAAAGAAAATCATATAATGGATGCTGTGAAAGTGTTGGCATTCAATGCACCTCAACTGAGTCTAAATATGAAAGTCAGTTGGCAGACCCTCATTGTTTCTATATCTTTCCTTTCAGACTCGCTTCAGTCAACACACCATATATATTGCTTCCATGATTAGCAAAGCGCTGTCGTAGGGAAAGAAATTCTCTCCAAATGTTTCCTGCTTTTATTCAACCACCCCTGTCCTTCTGCTCCCTCCATTGGCCACTTAACCCCTCACAGGTACTGGTTACTGCCGGGTTTGGGAGAAAGGAGGGTGTGTCATAGGATCTCATTCACACAAAACGCAGAGTTCCATGGCCAGCAATCCAATAAAGGACTCATGAAGCATTGACCAATTGATACATTAATGGGACTGAGAGGAAACAAATCAACTGAGGGAAAAGAGCAGGGACTCTGAATAAAATATGGCTAACGTCAAAGCCTGATTAAGGAGAATTTAAAAATTAAGTATGCAAATTACTCAAGATGGCATTACAAAATGGAATGCCTCATCTTGATTTATGATGGAAACTATTTTTAGTCATTCAAATCTCAAATAATTCCGGCTTGACAAGGTCTCACTTGAAGCTACGATTAGGTTGAAACAGTTAAATAGAAAATTTACTTACAATTGCGACTGGCAATTTGCATTTTACTAGAACTCCCAATCAGCTTGATTACAATTTCATTTTCTGTTTGCATTTCAGGTTTTCCCCGATAACGGACTGGAGCCCATAGCTCACTGCTTTGCACTCCAGAACTCGATTAACCCAGATTGCCATCACTTTCCAATTTTGATTGTCAATTCTCCCAAAGGTACAAGTAGTCAAATTCTCTGTATGGTGCTGATGTATGCCTGGGCCTCGCTGAATTGGGCCACCACCCGCTGCCTAGCTGACCGATAACTCAAGCGCCTTTGCTGTTTAAATCAGGTGAGAAAAAATTCTTTGCATGTTGCTTCACACCAACACCAGTGCAGAGCTACTACATGAAGTGAAAGTGAGAAGAGCAAAGGTTGGTGTTTTGGTGAGAAGGCGTGTAACCCTTCATGTTTGACATTGTTGGATTGTTTAGCTCCCTCTTGGAGGAAGCATCTGTGTTCTGAGAATTAAACAACCCAAAAACTAAGCATTACATTCCACCTAACAGAGCATGTATGACTCAGGTGTGTACATATTAGCAGGAAGACACATCACACGACCTTCTGGTGACACATGCACTGGATCTGAGAGACAAAGACAAGGAGTAATACAGGCTCGTTAGCAACAACTGAATGGAGAAGCCAAGGAAAAGGAGTCAGCCTTTCTGTAGTTTGTTCTGTTATCCAGTTAAATATGGCTCTTTAACATCCTAATTACACCTAACCATCCTGGTTCCATAACCTTCATCGCTCTTACTTTACATTTTAAAAGGTCCATCTCAATTTTTCAGTTGGAGGACCGGGAGGAAGCTTTTCCAATTTCCACAACCTTTTATGTGAGGTGTTTCCCAGAATAGTGGAGATCAGATTTTAAGTTTATCTCCACTTCTCCTTGCTACTGTCCCACCCAAGGCAATCACCTCTCCGTTTGCTCCCATCAAACTTTATCAGTTTAAATGCCTCGATTATCACTTCCATTGTATTTAATGTTTTTTGCCTGCTGCATCATTTAGCATTCCCTCCAAAGCCAACAATATCTTCCTTTGGTGTGGTGCCCACAACTGAAAGCACGTTCCCAACAGAGGTCTAACCAAACCTTTGTCCACCTGCAGCACAACCCTGACTCTTTCATTCCGATCTTCTGGAGAACAGTCCTTAATTTTTCTTGAGAGCCTCAGCTATCCACTAGTTATTTTAGGCAGTTTAGTATTTATTACTTTCAGCACATCAGCTGCAAAGTTTTGCTCCTCCAGATTTCCCAGCTTCTCACCAATTAGAAAATACATGATCGGTTTTCCTCGTGTCTGAAAGTAGTGAGCTCACATTCCAAGCATTCAGAATCAGGGGAATCCTAACATCAGGACAAGTAGGCTCAGACAATCCCGACTTTTCATTTTATTGAGGCAGTGAGTTGGAAGGCTACGTGTGAAGCTAATGATCTTCAATACAGCTGCCACAATCAGTGTTAATGCTCCTACTTTAAGAAGAGGAAAATAAAAAACCATGTAGAGTTCACCTGCCTGTCAGTACCCATGTGCAGCATGGGCGAGGAAAGGGCTTGTCTGTGTCAGCAGTGTTTGAACAGCAGGGGGCAGTCTCCAGCTTCACACATCAAGGTTGGTCACTTGAGTGAGATACTGGATGGTGAGGAACGACTTGGAGAGTGGGTTACAGGCAGGACCCAATGTCTACAAGGCAGATGGGTGCGCTGAATGTGCGGAGAGAAAAAGACAATGGATAGTAAAGGATCTGCATCTGTGTCGGTGCCTGTGTGTAGGTTTATTTTTGTGTGAGAGAGTGTGTGAGAGAGTGTGTGTGAGAGAGAGAGTGTGTGAGAGAGTGTGTGAGAGAGTGTGTGAGAGAGAGTGTGAGAGAGAGTGTGAGAGAGAGTGTGAGAGAGAGTGTGTGTGAGAGTGTGTGTGAGAGAGTGTGTGAGAGAGTGTGTGAGAGAGTGTGTGAGAGAGTGTGTGAGAGAGTGTGTGAGAGAGTGTGTGAGAGAGTGTGTGAGAGAGTGTGTGAGAGAGTGTGTGAGAGAGTGTGTGTGAGAGAGAGAGTGTGTGTGTGTGTGTGAGTGAGTGAGTGAGAGAGAGAGAAAGAGAGTGAGTGTGTTGATGTGTCTGAATCTGAGAGAGAGCTTGTGAGTGTGTCTCTCTGTACATGTGTATCTTCCATATTAATAACTCCTGTGGGTGTAAAGTGCGGAAAACCAGCTCTTGCGCTGAAAAAAAGATTACACATCAGTTCTCAGAGGTTTAATCAACAATAGCGGAATCAAGTTAAAAGTCCAACAAATTCAATTGAGTTTCAGCTTTCCAGACAAACAACATTACTGATCAAGAACATTACGCAGTGCCAAGTAGCACCAACACATTCACCCTTCATTTCCATTAAGGTGCAACAATCTGGATTTTCTTGTCAAAATTTTCCCCTCCTCCTCCCTTCTCTTTCCCTCCTCCCCCCACCATCCTGCATTTAAACCCTCTGAATATGTTGGCTGATAGTGGGGCTTCCCTTGATTGGCAGTGATATCTTATATCACACCCCCCAACCAGCTATTCCTTATTTGAGGCGGAGGGGAGGTGGCCCTGGCAGATTGGTTGGCTGTAAAGGCATCACATCAACCATTGACCTGTTCCCCCAGGCACTGGTGTGGTAGCCAAGATTAGAATAGTGCTGGAAAAGCACAGCAGGTCTGGCAGCATGCAAGGAGCAGGAAAATCAACTTTTCAGACAAAAGCCCTTCATCAGGAATGAGTGGTGTGGTAGCCCCCGTGAGTGGAACACTGCCATAAAAAACAAGTCCCATCAACTGGTAAATTGTTGCACCCTAATGTTTTGTAGAAACAGCTAGGCATTATAGATGGACAGCAACATACAGCTAATTATACATTACAGAGATACTATGGATATATATATATATATGTATCTGTAAATAATTAGCAGTAATGCACATCAACAAAGCTTACAGGGCTTATGTCTCATACAAAACGGGAAAGAAATTCAAGTACAGGTATAAGAGGTATAAGAATTACAAAAACACATAAGGCTTCAATATCACAATAATCCTTTGGCACTGTATTGGAGATGGTGCTCTTCACTGCTTCAGAAGTGCTTACTGTGTATTAAAAGGACAGGGTCATTATGAAAAACCATTTTTTTGTTTAAAGATTTGCCAAATGTACACCAATCAACATGGGTGTAATGGAAAGGTCACACAGCTCTTCTGTCTCTGGTGCAAGGGATGGGTCAAGAACCCCTCCTCTTTGAGGAACATAGATGGATACCCACCCCTCCCTCTTTGGTGAATACACCCAGAGCCCACTCTCATATAAAGGAACCATCCATCAATGTCTTTCCATGTCCCCCACAATACTCAACTCCCTCTTCTGTGATGGGACAGTGCTCCCACAGCACCCTCAATGCTCTCCTCTTGACTGGAATACACTGCCTGATCTCAATCCTGCTCTCGGCTCGCATGAACATGCACAAATTCACTCACTTGGATCAGCACCCATTTACCAACTCATCACCAGGAGCGGAGTTCCTCAGCTGGGAGCAAGGATCTGTTAGGATCCCTCTCACTATTGTAGCTCAGAGCAACTGAAGAAGTTGCAAGTACCCAGCTCCTCATTAAAGGCAAATTGGGAAAAAAGGGCAGTAAATAGTTCTGAAAAGGACAGAAATATGAGTCTTCAGCTTCACGGAAGTCTTTGAACATCTGATCCACACAATCGCAATTTCAAGGAAATACTTCAGAGAAAGATTCTTTCAGATTGCATGGAAAAGATTGATACTCGAAGAAAAGATTTTCTTGGCACTGAGCTAGAAGTTAGACTCTGAACACGAGTCTGTACATACAGTGTTATTTTTATATAAAGAGAGAGATTGTTAACAAAGATATATTGCTGAAGCATTTTGTCTCGTCTTGAGAAATGCAAAGACAAGAACTCCAAATTTCAAATGATTACAATAATTCAAATCTTCTTTGATTTGCCACAAAAGACATGCTTCAGGACCCTTCTCGATCCTGGCGCAGTGACACTGTGGGACAGTTCAAAATATCAATGGCCAGTGCCCCAGATCCCCTGGACCTTGCATGAATGGCACGAAGTTCCAGTCAGAGACATGACTTATCAAGACCATTACTCTCAAGAAATTGGACAGATTAAAACCAGAACGAGGCAGCCAGTGCTAGAAACAATACGGGTAGCTTATTTCACACTCAATACCCCTCCCTACCCACCTACCCCCTCCAACCTATAAGTGGAAGCCAATGTGTTGCAATGCTGATCAGTATATACGGAGTCCCAGTGGCTGTGCGGCGTAGAGGGAATGCTGCTGACAACCTTGCCTTTCCAAGGGCATTTCTGAAGAGACATGGTTCACAAATCATAGAACAGAATCCCTGCAGTGCAAAAGAAATGGTTTGGTCCATCGAGTCTGCATTGACCCTTTGAAGAGCATCCACCCAGACCATTCCCCAACCCTATATTTTCCCATCGATAATCCACCCAGCCTGCAAGTTTGCATGGCCAAACCACCTAACATACACATCTTTAGGCTATGAGAGGAAACCCACCCAGACACAGGGAGAACACAGACAGTCACCCAAGGTTTGAACCCAGGTCCCTGGCGCTGTGAGGCAGCAGAGCTAACCACTGAGCCAGCGTGCCACCTGAAAAATTATTCTATTTAACAGAAATCATTGAAACAATCGGCAATCTCATTCCCCGCAACTCCAGGCGATGGCTGTGTCTTGGAAGATTTATCCCAACTATTGATATCGGAGGAGGAAAAGGCACTTGCTGCTTCTCAAGCCAATTCTGATTGGAATCATTCACAATCTTGCCACAGGGTCCCAGAAAATGATCAATCTTCAAAACCCGCTGCAGCGGTATGCCGGGGCTAATCAATTCTTGATGGGAACGAGGGTAATGTGTCAGGGTCAAGGGTCATGCGTCAGGGTGAAGGGTCACTCCAGAGGGTAATGCGTTAGGGTGAAGGGCCATTCCAGAAGGTAGTGTGTCAGGGTGAAGGGTCATTCCAGAGTGCAATGTGTCAGAGTCAAGGGTCATTCCAGAGGGCAATGTGTCAGGGTGAAGGAGTGAGGGGGGATAAGTCGCGGGGGATGATGGTCATTCCAGTCAGAGAAATGAAGGCAATGTGCCTGGGTTAAGGGTCACTCCATGACAGGCTTGAGAGGATATGAATCCAATACTGCTGAGGTGAAACTGATGTAAGTGATTATTGAAAGGTCCCACAATTGTTAAAATCTATTTGTCAAGGCTAAAGTTGCTAAGCTGAATTGAATTTCAAAGTTTTTATCATAAATTGGACAGATTCAATTCAGGAATCCACAAGGACATTGTTTCAAAACAATGCAGTATGTTGAGATTTGAAGACAGGCATGGCAAAGGAATATAATATTAAATTGGAGAGGGTTCAGAAATGGCTTACCTGAATATCGCTGGGACTGGAAGGTTTGGGTTATAAGGAAAGGCTGGTTAAGGCTGTGACTTTTTTCACTGGACCATAGGAGGTTATAAAGTTTATAAAATCATGAGGAGCATAGTTAAAGTGAATAGCAAAAGTCTTTTCCCTAAGATGGAAATTTGGAGTTCAAAACTAGGGGGCATATTTTTAAGGTGAGAGGAGAAAGATTTAAGAAAAAGACATGGGGGCAATTTTTTCACACACAGGGTGGTTCGTATGTGGAATGAACTGCCAGAGGAAGTGGTGGATGCAGGTACAGTTACAGTATTGAAAAGACATTTCGACAGGTACATGAACAGGAAAGGTTTCGAGGGATATGGGTCAGATGCAGGCAAGTGGGACTAGTTTAGTTTGGGAAACTTAGTCAGCATGGACGAGTTGGACTGAAGGGTCTGTCTCTGTGCTGTATGGCTATGATCTAAATCAAGATGCAATTGAATAAAAATGAAAAGACAACGATCAAACCTGTCCATCCCAGAGTCACATGAAGACAACGTTCACGTTCCTTAAATAGCTTTGTTCCACTGAAGCACCTTTTAACCTGAATCATGGATCAGGCATCAGGCAGCCTGAGCACAACAGCGTAGTGGTGTCCTTTTTAATTAAATCACCAACAAACCACCCACATTTCTAATTAAAGGAACAATTAACAAGCACTATCCACCAAGGGCAATACATGAGTACCAAAAAAATTGGAGGGGACTAAATTAAAATGTAGTTGGAGGGGAAAATAATGCATCCTAACTCCTGTGGTGTCTACCCTTTCTCCCTCTCTCTCTCTCTCTCTCTCTGAAGGCACCTTGTGAGGCGTCCCAACTCTATTCACTAGAGTTATCACTTAGACCCATTTCTCCGACTCCTGAGAGGAGGGAAGGCGCCTGACCACCATTCTGCACACTAAACGATTCAGTTTACTTGACAACATTTCGTCAAATCCTGCTTCATGCCACCTGTTCCAATTCAGCTTCCCCAATATTTGGTGAATTTTCGCGATGGTTTTGAACGATGGTCAAACGATGCTTGGCAAGAAGCATCAACAGATTTCACCTAAGCACAAATTTTCACTCTAAAATGAGCTCACAGTAAAAGCAGTTCCTCAGGCTTGCGCTGGGGTTATTCCCCTCGGGCTGCACCTCAAATATACGTACAGATAGGCCTTGTGCCCTGCAGAGGAGCCCACACAGCAACTGCAACCTCTGTTTCCAGAGAGTGTCACCCCTCTCTCTTAGATATCCAAAACAATAGCCAAAAATAAAAAGACCTTTAAGTTCCTTGCTTCCCCTCCAGTCTGAATGCCTGTCTACTCCATCTTCTTCAACTGTTGGAGTACTCAAGTGATTGCCATCCTCTAAGCTTGTCCCAATTCTCATCTTCCCACCAACTTGACAGTCCCCCTTCTCCACCATACACCTCACTCTGCATCCTACCTCACCAATGCATTATTCAGTACTCCTCAATCCAACATCCATCTTCCTCTGTCCCAATATCCAGGCCTCCTGACCATCAACTGAGCCTCCTGCCTCTCTTACCTATACTCACCACCCTGATCGATGCTCACTTCGACTCATCCATACGTGCCTTCCCACGTATCTGTGATGCAGGGCCCAAACTGTTAGTTTTAAAGAAAGGGCTTACTCTTGGTGCAAAACGAATGCTGGGTTGGAGCAAGCGTGCAGCTTTCATGAATAACACTAACGTTAGATGCACTTGCTTATTCGTTCTCGGGATGAGGGCGGCAGTGGCTAGGCCAGCATTTAATACCCATCCCAGAGGGAAGTTGAGAGCTAACCACAGTGCTGGAGTCACGTGTGGATGACAGCTTCCTCCCCTAAAGGCCATTAGTGAACCATATGGGCTTTTCCAACATGGCCATCATTAGACTCTTAATTCCAGATTTTTTTTAAATATAGAATTCAAATTCCACTCTGCCATGGTGGGATTTGAACCCAGGTTCCCCAAAATTTTACCTTGGTCTCTGGATTAGCAGTCCAGCGATAATACCATGAGGCCATCACCTCCCCTACTTTGTAAAAGGTCTACAGGTTGTGGCAATGCCCATTCCTCAATTAACTGACCTTGGCTACAGTCAATACAAGAAAGAGCGAGCACTCAGCGTGTCACGACTGATAGAATGCCAGGCATTATCAAACCTGCAATAAATCAAACAACCTGCTCCAGCGTCCAGACATAACTGTTTCTACTCCAACAGTGCTGGGGAGGTACAATCCACAGAGCCATTGTCAGCAACTTGTATTTATATACTGTCCTTAAGCTAAAGAAACATCCCAGAAGTGTTTAAGCACACTATAACACAAAGCTTGATAGAGAGTTTGTGTGGTGCAGTGGTAGAGTCTCTCCCTCTGAGCCAGGAGGTCTGGGGTCAAGTCCCATCTATTCCAAAGGTGTCACATAACAATGTATGCACAGGTTGGTTAAAAATAGAAGAAAAAACTTGATACTGAGATCCAGGGCAGCCCATAGATCAAACGGCAACTGGAAGGAAGTAAGTGAGGTGGAAAGAGGCAGGGAGGGAATGAGAACATGATATACAGACAACTGAAGACACGGTCAGGAATGGTGAAGACACGGTCAGGAATGGTGAAGACACGGTCAGGAATGGTAAAGACACGGTCAGGAATGGTGAAGACACGGTCAGGAATGGTGAAGACACGGTCAGGAATGGTAAAGACTATAAGAAATAGGAATTGGAGTAGGTTGCTTAGCCCCTCAAACCCACTCTGTGGAACATGGGGGACCAGCCAAGCATGCAGAGGAAAGATTGGGCTGTAAGATTTCAGCAGCAGGAACAAACTTGAGTGATGGAGGTCGAGAAAGACACTCTTAGACAAGGTGCAAATGAGAAGTCAGAAGCTCATTCCAGGATCAAATGTGATACCAGTGAAATAAAGAAAATGCAGGTCAATAAATTGAACTCAGCATGGATTTGTTAAAATAATACATGTTTCATTGGGTTGAAGAGAATTGATGAAGTAATTTTCAAAAGACACTTCATGCATTTGTTAGCCAAGTTGTTGGGATGCAAAGGCTTTCACTGTGTGGTTACAAAGTTGGCTAAGGGTCAGAAAGCAAAAAGTAGCAGTGAATCTGACAGCTCATTAGGCGATAGGAAGGTGTTCAGTCATACACCTCAGGAACTGGTGTTGGCATCACCGCATTTACAGTGATGGTGGTGCACAGGAAGATGGCAGATGAACTTGAATGATTTATTTTGAATCAATAGAAAGGAAAAGGTGCACATTTAAAGGGGATGCAGGAACAGGGGCAGCTGAATATGTTGAGAAGGCAGTTAGAACAGGCACAATGTGACCCTTGGCTTTGTGAAGTAGATGCATAGAGTTCAAAATCAATTAAGTAATTCTACATCTTTAAGAAACACTGATTATGCCTCAACCAGTGTACTGTGGTTAATTCAAATAAACCAGAGAATCAGAGTACAGAACAAGCCTTTCGGTTCATTGAATCTGCAACTAAACTAATTCAAATCTACACTGGTCCCACTTTCCAGCACGTAGCCTTGAATGATATGACATTTCAAGTGCTCTTCAAAGTGTTTTTTTAAAGATTGAGAGGTTTCCTGACTCAACTACTTCCCAACACAGTGCATTTCTGACCCCCACCACCATCTGGGTGAAAAAGATTTTCCTCAAACCCACTCTGAAAATTATGCCTCCTTGTTATTGACTCTTCAACTAAAGGGAACAGCTGTTTTCTATTCACCCTGCCCACGCTTTTCATAACATTATACACCTCTGTCAGGTTGTGTTCAATCTATGCTGTTCTAAAGAAAACAATCTGTGCTTATCCAGCCTCTCTTCATAACTAAACTATTTCATTCCAGGCAACATCCTACTGAGTCTTCTCTGCACCCCCTCTCCAGCGCAATCACATCCTTTCTATTGTATGGTGACCAGAATTACATCTCGTATTTCAACTGTGGCCTAACCAAAACCCTGTTCAGCTCCAACATGACTTTCCTGCTCTTGTAATGTATGCCAAGACTTACAAAGGCAATCGCCCCATCTGCCTTCATAACAACCCTATTAACCTGTCCTGCCAACTTAGGATAGGCATTGCAAGATCCCTCTGTTCCTCTGAGCTTCCTGGAACTTCAGGAGGACTGCCAACCTCTTAGGAAAGATGTGGAGGAAATTTATAAGCGAGATACTTCACTGATACGTATAAAATGAAGAAACTGAGGTTGGTCTCCTATGAAAAACAAAGATTAAGAGAAGATTTTCAAAATCATGAAAAGCAAACAAGGGGAAACTGCTTCCAGTCATAGGGCAGGAGTCAGGGGACACGGATCTAAAGAGCAAATAAGGGGAGATGATGTAAGGAGACTTTTATAGTCAGTGAGTTACCATGACCTGTAATAAGCTGCTGAAAGTGAGAGAAATCAGGTTCAAGGATAACTTACAAAATAAACTGGATGATAGCTTGAGGGGGAAAATAGTTGCTGGAGGGTGAAGACAGGAGGGCTGGAAACTCTATGAAAGTAATTGAAGATCATAGAGACACGAGTATTTCTACGGCCTGCGGTGCTGTGATGCACCTTCTGTTTTCAATATCTAAGTACGATTGCCATTTGCACAACCTAGACAATTCATGTTTCTAAACCATACTTGGCACACCAACCAGTACATCACAGGCACGTTATCTGTACTTTCATGTTAGGCATGACATGCCCTGTATTAAAACTGAAGGATGGCCTTTCACATTTCCAGTGTGCAGTCAAAACAATGCCCATCCAATCACCTATTCTGCGTGCAAGGTTTTGCATTCATTGTGTGTGAGATGAACCATCTCCCGATGTACCCTTGCAACATCCCTTCTCTTGGCCCTCATAGATGGTGGATAGGGAGTCAAGTTGCAAGTTACTCGCTGCAGAATTCCCGCCTCTGACCTGCTCTTCTGGCCAGTCTTTATAAAGCTGGTCCAGTTTAGTTACTGATCAGCGACAACACCCAGGATTGTTGATTGTGGGGAAGTCAGGGGCGGCATTGCTGTTGAACACCAATGAGAGACGGTTGGCTTTTGTCATATTGGATATGATCATTGTCTGGCACTTGTGTGGCAAGCATGTTGCCCAAGTGTTGCTGTGTATGGGCAGTGACGACTATTTGAGCAGCGATGTTGCACAATTAGCTATGAACATCCCTTCCTCCTGATCTTATGATAGTAAAGTGATTGAGTAGCTGAAGATGGTTGTGCCTAGGACAATACTGTGAGAAAATTCCAGCAGTATCCCAGAGTTCTGACAATTGGCCTGCAGTAATCATACACATGATTTTGTGCCAGGTATGACTCCAACCAATGGAGAAGTTTCCCCCTCCGATTCCCATTGACTTCAATGTTGCTCAGGCTCTGGGATACTCCACTCAGTCCAATGTTAATGTCAAGGGCAGTCACTCTTAGCTCACCTACGCAGTTCCGTATTTTGGTCCATACCCCTAACCCTCATTATCTACCGGGAATTGGGGCAGGGATCTCCTGTTCATAATATAAACCGCAGGTGGTGGTCTGATGGGAATCCCCGATCTATCCTGGTGATCCATTTGGCCCTGTTAATGGCGAGGAAGAAAAGGGATTGTGCCTGGGTCCAAACTCAAGTACATGGATCTGTGTGTGATGAGGATCATACACTTGGAATGACGGTGTAGTGAAGTGGAGTGGCCCAGGCCAAACACAAACTGAGTATCAGTGAGAGGCTGTTCTGTGTCAGTGCCCCTTGATAGCACTATCAACACTACCCTCCGTGACTTAGCTGATGATCGAGACTATGAGACCAATGGTAATTGACCCCATTTTCTATGGACAAGACAGGCGTGGGAATATTCCATTTTGTCAGGCAGGTGCCAAAACTACAAGGGCTTGGCTTGGAGGGACACAAGACTGTGCAATTTACAGTGTAATCGACTATTTCTCAATATCACCATCAGCTGGAAAGGTGCATCTGTGCTGGAACCGACCTCATTCAACACTTCTGGCTGTGAGAATGCTCACAGGTTCTGCAGCCTTAGCTTTTGTACTTAGGCTATCATTGAATGGATGCGCTGGTTGGACCTCTTCCTCCCATGAAATCAAATGTGTTAGTTATGGGGTTCCTTAGCAGTCGATAACATGCTGTTTCCACTGCTTGGTGTGCGTTTAGTCCAACATAGTCGCTTCACTCAACTGGCAGCTCATTTTTAAGAACTAAATTGCTCCATTAAAATGATGGCAGTGGCAGCACATGGGATATGCCAAGCTTCAAGGTTACAGATTGGTGTGGGCCATTGCACATCTTGAATGCACAACTGCTGGCTCTATTCTGCATGTATCCCATTTGCACGTCGATAGTGTCACATGACGGTAGCCTAAGTGCGGGGGTGAGACTGTCGCCGCACGGACTTGCAGCAGTGATCACTCTGACCAATGATCTAAATGCACATAGAAGCTGCCCCAGGTTGAAATCAAGAAAGTTGTATCATTCATATTGGCTCCTACACCACCTACTGTAGAAGTAGCGTAAGCAGCTTTGACCTTCAGGACTCAGCCAGTTCAGTCAGGGGGCGGAGCTATCGAGTTACTATTGCTGACAGGCAATGAGCTCTCTGCCCAGACAACATCCTGTGACCTTGCTCCGATTGGTACTTTATCCAATTTGTGATCAAGGTGGAGAAGTACCCATTCCTTAGTTGACAGAGGATGCTGGGTGATATTTAGCTGGAGGTTTCCTTGATTATGTTGGATCTAAGCGATAAAGCTTGATGGGATCTGGTGTGTTAGTGTTGATGATTCCCATGTGCTGACTGCATACTGCCACCCCTGGGACTGGCCTGGTCACACAACGTCTCTACGGTACAGGTTAGAAGGTACAACTCATCTGTGGACAGCTTTAATGCTGGCATAGGACCCCAGATGTCAGCCAGGAAGGGTTTGCAGAATCAACTGGAAGTGGCTTGTCATTGGCATTTCTAGCACCCTGGCTGACCATGGGGGGGGTTCATCTAGTTTTATCAGTTCAACATTTTGGAGGGGGGGGGGTGGTGGTGTTGCTTGATATAGCTGATGACATGCTTGGCCATTTCAGAGGGTACTTCAGAGTCAACCCTATTGCTCTGGGTCTGGAGTCCCATGTAGGTCAAACTAGATAAGGACCGAAAGCAGATTTCCTTCCCTGAAAAGCTAAGACAATCCACTGTTTCATCCTCACTATTACAGCGACTTTGCTTTCATTCTAGCATGGCAGTGGAGATCAGTGGGAACAACAGGAGACGATTCAGCCCCTCAAGTCAATTCTGCTATTCAGATTATAATAGTTTGCAGCTGAACTGAATTTCCTTGCTTTTCATATCCCTCACCTCCTAACAATCTGATGATGTCACCTGAAAGCCCCAGCAATCATAGCCTCTTGGGGAGGGAGTTCAGATTTTGGACACCCCGTGTGCAAACACGTGTTTCTTGATTTGGCTCCTGAATTGTCGGAATCAAATTTTACTGTAGTGCTCCCTTGAGGTGAACTCCCCCCTTGTCGGAATTGGTTTCCCTGGACCAACTTCAACAAATGGAACCAGTTCAATGAGCTCATATGAAACAACAGGGGTTGGATTCTTTTTCAGTGATTGTTCTCCCTAAAAAGGGATGTTATAGCAAGGTCACACATGCAACTTGCCATTCAATCAGCACAGCTTCCCTCAGGGATGGAACCCAGAGAAACCTCTACTTTGCCAATGCCACCCTCAAAAATCAAGGAAATACTCTCCTCTCCTCTCCTGCTTGGTTTTTCTCTGCTTTTGTCAAAGTCTCTGATTCTTCTGTCTCCTGACTAGTGTTCACTTTTCTACCCCATGGTTCGAGTATGGGAGGACGTTCCTTCTTAAGAGCATCCACTGTGGCCTTTTCCACAACCTGAGCTCGCGACCCGGAAGCTGCAAACCTGTGAAACGATCGACTCTAATCGTTCGCTAAGCGTCGAATGACTAGATATTACTTCCAGTGCCAGTTTTTCTTTTTAAAGAAGTTGGTGCATTGTTACAGCTGCATTAGATGTACGAAGTCAGAGGCAGAGAGCAGTTTTAGTTCAAGTGATGAAATTGGGATGTCAGGGATTGACATACGAAACACTCATTTACATGTACATTTACGGGATAAGGGAGTCACTGCAGAACGTAGCGTTCAGGTTTTTCTACAAAGTGGGAGGAAACAAGATTTTGCAATTAAAAAAGCCACAATCCCAACACAGACCATTCACAGTTTCAAAGCTCACTACGTTCAATGGGTCCAGGGTTAAGGACTCTGACCAGCCGGCTAGCTCTTCAATGGGGTAGTACCAAGAGGCAGGCGACAGAGTACAGGGCAGATGCTCACCTGTATTCACCAAAGGCTCCGTCATCTTCTTTCATGGGCTGGATCTCAGGATCTGCGTGAGCATCCTCTTTCTCCTTGACTGTAATCATCAACAATTATAAAAAAAAAGGCACGCATTAAAGTCGTGCGTTGCTTTGCATTCGGAGATACAACCCTTTCCTGAGGAAGGTGTGGAACTGATCGGAGTGAAGTGGAGGATGGTGGGTACACTGGGGTGCAATGAGGGAGGAGTGGGGTGGGTCTGACTGGAGTGAAATGGAAGGTGGATGGAATGGAGGGAAACGTGGAGAAGAGAGGAGTGACAGAACAGAGTATGTCAGCTTTATTGGACTCAACACTGACCTAGGTTGTCAATACAGCAATGTGTAAAGGCAGGCAGTTTAGCCCTAAGTGTCATTGGCTTCAATTTTGGTGGTAACTTTAAATCAAAACATTCTCAATGTCATTAAAACCTACTGCGTTGTTATCTTCCCCCCTCCCAAATCCAACAGGCCCAAATTCCTAGATCAGTCAAAATGAGTGTTTAAGCACAGTAAGGAGGGTAACCGTTCTTATAATGTAGGGTGTCAGCTTACAAACAATAATAGATGGATTCACTGCCACCAATCCTTCTTTTAGATATTTGCCAAGCTAACTAAACCATGAAGGCAGGGATACAATACCTTGGGCAGAGGATAGGCTCAATCCTGATTCAACTGGAAAGGATTTTAATTAATCCTCAGCCAGTTTTATGACCTCAGATGAAGGATAGTCTCTTGTGAAAGACCTGCTTCAACTCGAGGACAAATTGACCTGACAGCATCTCACAGAATTGAACCTGTTTCCTCATGATGCCTAATACAAATCTACTGAGCAGACAGAACATTGGTTAGCTATTCACAGGGATTGTCCATGGTGAACGTTTCTGAATTAACCTGTACAGAGATGTTTCTACACACCTTTGGAGTGGGTGGGGCTTGAAACCAGGCCTCCTGCTCTATAGGTAGGGACACTACCACTGTGTCACAAGTGCCCAAAGTCCTTCACATCGTGATGGACAGGCCTTATCTTGTGATGTTACAGGTAATAACCATCTTGCACAACACTGCTAAACTGTAGAAAATTACATCCTGATTCTCTGGGTCCCCACTTCTGGTGAGATCTGTATCCAACACAGGAAGTGAGGAGGGGAAAGGATTCAATTCATGCCTGAAAAGGAGATTCCAATCCTTTGCAAATTTATACACACAAACAAACACGGAAATTGCTGGAAAAACTCAGCAGTTCCGGCAGCAACTATGGAGAGATAGCAGAGTTAATGTTCCGGGTCCAGTGACCCTTCCTCAGAACTGATGGTAGCTGGGAAAAGGTTGCTATTTATGCAGAAGAGTTGGTGCAAGGAGTAGAAATGAACGAAAGGTGGAGATAGAGCCCAAGGAAACAGAAACACAGTTGGGTAGACAAAGACTTCAGTTCTGATGAACGGTCACTGGACCTGAAACGTTAACTCTTCTTTCTCTCCACAGATGCTGGCTGACTTGCTGAGTTCTTTCCCAGCAATTTCTGTTCTTGTTTCTGATTTTTAGCATCTGCAGTCCCTGTGTAAACTAAACTTGCCTGACGACTAAAGAGAAAGTAGCGTCATTCTCAGTTATACCATGAAGGTGGATCATCAAAAGTAATTCCTCTTTCTAATGGCCTAACCCTTTCCAGTCCCTTTGTTAATGACTTGTAACATACACTTTCTTTGTTGCTCTTGATGGTGCATCTGTTCAACTTGTTCATTGTGACCCTGAACCTGTGTCCTCTTGTCTGCTGGCCTGACATCCACATGATCATTATTCCAGTTTCACATCCCAGTAAAGATCTGAACGCACCTGCCCAGGGGCTCCTTTACGTGTAGCTTTGTAGAGTTGAAGAACAAAATCCTGTCAGCTCTTTCCTCAGGCAACATCTGTTTAAAATTATGCCAAACTGGCCTGCTCTGCACTGCCCTTAAGGCCAGGATAGGTCCCTAGCACAAACATGAATCAAACTTCTCCACAGGCTCTGAACACTGGGCTAGTGAAAGATTCACTCACCTGGATATTTGCCGCCTTTATTCCTTTTGATGAAGCAGACAATCAAGAGGATCAGGATCAAGAGGGCGATGGCACACATTAATCCAATGAACCAACCCTGGGTAGCAATGTCTACCTGTCGACTTGCCATGGCTGAGGGACCGATTATTTGAAAGGAAGAGAGGGAGAAAACATTGATTAAGATGCGAAATAAGTGAGGGTAAGGGAAGATAGTGACCCTAGGAATTTTCTGTGTGGAATTCCGAATGCATTGTACATTGGAAATAGGTTATCCAAACACACAATAATTAAAGCGGAAAATAATTTTTGTGCACACAATGTGAATCTGACTCACGGGCAATACTTTAACAAAACTTAAATAACACCCAAATGCTTGAGGTAATTCCATAGCCTTTAACTATACCATTTCCAAGCGAGTCAGTGCAGTAGAAGCAAAGTTTTTAATATCAATCATGAAATGTTGATGCCTTTAAGTGACAGTATAAAACATTTTGATCTCAGTTCAGCTGTTGTACATCATTCCTGATGTTTTGTCCATAAATTTCACTGAAAATAGGAAGTGATGTACAGTAACCATCTCAACTAATACTCCCCACTGTCACTCAAAGCCAACACTGCTCTTTCCAAAAGTAGTAGCTGCTGAACGAATTGCACTCCGCCCCACCCACCAGATTTCTCTCCAACTTTCTTGGAGATACTGACTGTTGCCTAAGCAAAGCCCAAAAGGGTCTTGAACCTGTCTCCTCTAGTCTGCTGTCCTGACATATCCATGGTCATTGTTCCAGTTTTACTTCCTTTCTCCTTTGCAATATCCGATACACCGACACTGTGTGGGCCAATACATATTCAGCAATGGATGCAATGGCTCCAATGGAGCTCCAAAACACCTACACACATTTTCCAGCAGGGAACATTCAACAGCAATTGGGGAGGAGGCATCTGTCTTTGTTTTCCCAGTAAACCGGTAACCTTCAGATTTCGAATCATGGAATCCCTACAGTGCTGACAAGGCCATTCAGCCCATTAAGTCTGCACCGATCCGCCGAACAGCATCCAACGCAGATCCACGCCCCCGTAGCCCTACATCTCCCATGGCCAATTCACCTGGCCTACACATCCCTGGAGACAATGTGCAATTCAGCATGGCCAATCCATCTAACCTGCACATCTTTGGACTGAGGGAGCAAACCCACGCAGACAGAAGAATATGCAAACTCTACACAGATAGTCACTGGAGGCTGGAATTGAACCCAGGTTCGTGGTACTGTGAGGCAGCAGTGCTAACCACTGTGCCATTGTGCTATCCATATATCTATACTACACCAATATCCCAACACACTATTGCATCCTCCAGAAGATAAGATGTCATGCAATTTAAGAAGAACACAATGCAGTCACACATCAACTCACAAGAGAGGTTTCTGCTATATTTCTGACATGTTTAAGTAGCCAACAGAAACAACTGATATACAGAGAGTGTAGTGAATCCAGCAATGACATAATATAGCTTCACAATTCCCTGGCAGGAATCAGGGACAAATAACTTGGACTTTGGCTGCCACAAATATTACATTTGAACATGCCCTGTCTATCCCATAACACAGGAAAAGATCTGCAACATGAAGGAATTGTCTTATTAATTAAATCACATTCATACTTAAGAAAAAAACAAATGAACCGTCAACTAAATAATCTCTGGGATGCATAATGTTAACATTTACCTTGTACTTTTGTGAAAGGGGCACAATATTATGAAAGTTCTGAGAAAGTAAAGTTTAACTTGTGAAGCTCGACCTTGGAAGATGAGGGTTCATAGAGAAGTAGCTAGCAAACAAGAAAGATTTTGCACTTGACATCACTCAGAACATAGCAAAGCATTCCAAACACAATTATTATGAAGAGCACTCAGATAAAAGCAAAATACTGTAGATGCTGGAAATCGGTAATAAAAATGGAAAAATGTTGGAGGAACCCAGATCTGGCAGCTTCAGTCGAGTTCTGAAGAGGGGTCCCATCATACTGGGAACATGAATTTTGTTTCTCTCTCGGGAATAGAATGAACATTTCTCATCCAATATAGATCTTCTTCAGACTCCAGAGATGCTACCTAATCTTGAGTTTCTCCAGCATTTTACATTTTTATTATCTTGAAGAGCAAACATCGTGATTTTTTTGTGAAGACAGCATTCACTTTCAGGATTATCTGATACAATTTTGACAGAACAAAAGACTCAAATAAAACAACATAGGCGCAATTATATAGCTACCAATACCACTCTCCTCTTCTCCAAAATAAACCAACCTATGGACTGAGATTTAATTCAGTTAGCCTCACTTTGCGTTCAATGTTGCTGCTGAATATGCACTGTGGGTAGGAAAGGGGATGCAATCCAATATGGTGGAGATTTCACAGAACGTTCAATGACAGTGCAAACTCGCTTTGAAAATCAAATAACAAGGCAACATATGGGGCACAAAGTAGCATGCAAGCAATGAAGAAAGGCAAGAAAAAGAGAGAGAGAGAATGATGATGGGCAACCAAAAGGGAGCTCAACCAGCACCAAAGCATTTCGCAACTTAGCAAAGGCCACCTCAACTTCTATTGTCAGTGGAGTTGTGTTGAGTTAAAAACAACCTTACAAAGGGAGAAGCAGCAGCAGCACATTCCTCTATGGTGCACTGATTCCTGCTATTCATCAAAGTTGCAAGCGAGCAATAACTGCACAGCCAGAACGTTTCCAAAACATGCCTCATCAAATCTTTCACTCGCCAAACTCAAATGCCAGAAAACCATCACCAGAGCTTTGACGAGTCATGCAAGTGACTTTAAGGGTGTATGCCGAGCCTTGCAGTTGAACGCCAACTCTTTCTCTGGCCACAATCACATAAACATGCACCATAAACGAGTTTGTCCGTATAAGCACCTCAAGGTGTGCATAATTATCTGATGAAAGAGAAGTTAAAATGTTCCTGCAAAGCTTTCAGTCACAAAAAGAAGATAACACATGAATGAAGCTGGCCAGTGAAAGAGTTAAAGACACAGTATCCCTTTTTATTTCTCTTTGTATTGTCCTTTTCTGACTTTCCAAAGGAACTTTCCCATCCCTCAGGTCTAGCACCACCCTCAGATTATGGGCCATGGTTAGACGGTGGGAATCAGATGTGTAAACTGATGATGAGGAAGATTAGAAAGCTCGACACAACTCTCACAGGGTTTTGAGTATCAAAATTAGCATGCCAGGAATTGATCACGCATGGCATTGCTCACAGGAATTCTGGGGCAATGATAATGACGCTTAGCTGAGCTTAACCTGGTTTAGCTGTTTAAAAGACCATTACTCAGGACCTCCATCTAGGGAAGCAACCCAAGCAGAAACAAGATGAGTTCAACTAGTGACATAGTATTCAAGGAAGTCTCTCTAGACTTTTATGTGCTTTCAAATTGCCATTTTCACCCTTGGAAATTTGTCAAGGTTGGGAGAAAGAAAAACCAGTCAAAACCTTTGAGCAACCCTTCCCTCTTTTTCATACTGTCGATCCTTTGGAACTGCGATGACTAACCCAAAAACACAAAGAGAGGGGTAAAGTAATAATGCTGTTTTAAAATATTACTGAAGTAATGCCCCATGTGGTTCAATAGCCACCTCTGGGCTAGTTAAGGTGAACTTGGGATTTTTCATAATTACTATAGTTTAGGAGCTCTGCCAACACAGCCTGGCATGGAGTGTCCAGCTGAGTGTACGCTGAGTGCCCAGTGGTAAAAGATTAGACTGGATTTCACTTGACAGCTGTGAACCCCAATCGGAGCAGGCGATATAGAAAAGGAACAAAAACACAAGTTGCTGGAAAAGCTCAGTAGGTCTGGCAGCGTCTGTGAAGAGAAATCAGAGTTAATGTTTCGGGTCCCTTCCTCAGATAGAAAAAGGGACACTGTCTCTTTAAAGTGCTGGATCCAACAGATCAAATAGCACTCGAATGTGTCAGGCTCCATCAACATGACACTTTTACTGGATGCCAAATTTTAAACGTAGCAATGGTAGGACTGTCAGGCCGACCTGCAGATTTATTCAAAGTGCTGGCATTCACTACAGAGTGGAAGCTCTTGTGTAAAACTGTCATGTTGGTTCAGCGAGGGATGAATGAAGTATTGATGAAATATAATATTGAGCACCAGGCCCAGTACAGATCCTGTTGAGTTATGCCTTTGCTGCGGGAGAGAATGTGTCTGACAAGACCCTCAATGCCAAGAAGTGTCAGGACCATACTGAGCCAGACAAAGCTACCAAATGAATCCTAAGACTGGATAAATACAAAAACAACAGGCTGTTTCCTCTTCCTACAGCCAAGATGACAAACACTAGGTTGAGGAGACCCACTTCATAGCTGTCAAAGCAAACTATTCTTTGTTTTTCATGAGTAAAGCTACGTAGTTGGTTGTAACTGCAGAATGTGCTCTCTGATTAAGCAACTAGAGTTAGGCACGGTTTGCAGCAACCAGTTGTCCCAGCAGGCAGCATTCACTTGACTTGACAAATACATGCCCTCTGCACACAGACATGCAATAGTCCTTCAGCATGGCATTTCCAATGTTGACTACTGAAGTAGGCCATTCAGCCCACAAGCCTCTTCTGTCACTCAAACAGGTAGTGTCTGATGTCTATCAGTCCTCCAAGGACCTGCCTTCATTCCATATCCTTGAAGATCATCACATCCTTCAAAAACAAAATCCCATCAACTTCAGTTTTGAAAATTTCAACTGATCCCCTGACACCCACATCCTTTTCTTTTTGGGGTGAGGGGAATACCACTCCCCCTGACAAGCCCTTTAAGAACTGAGCTCTTATATTTCCTGATTTTGCCTCTGGGGGAGAAATCGGCCTCACCAGCGGAATTTGTGAAGTCTTCGTGTTCAATGACGGACAGTTAAGCACGGGCACTGACAGGGAAGACTTGGGAAGCCCCACTTTAAAATGACTCAAGAGGCTTTGACAAGGTCAGTATCGAGACAATCCTCAACTTGCTCCGAAGGATAACGTCGCCGATTCACTGAAGTTAGAGCAGCGTTCAAGCTCTGACAGTGTCGGCACAAACTACGGAGAGAGCCTGCTCAGGGATTCATACAGTCAGCCCCATGGCCCACCCCCAACCAGCCCGGGTCGGTCGCTCAGGAGGGAGGGAGGGAGGCCCGAGCCGGCTGCTCTTCCACTCGCTGCCTCACCTGGTAGACGGGTTTCAAACCGCTCGTCCTTACTCCGCAACTGGCCCGCTTGGTTCTCGGCAATAACTCGCACTCTGTAAACTGTTGCTGGCAACAAGCCCTTTAGCACAAAGGAGTTCTGCGAGGCATTGATTTGCATTTTGTCCAGAGGCTCTTTACCTGAAAAGCGTACGGAGACAAAGAACTGACATAATCGTGGCCAGACCGGAATTATTGTTTATATTGACATCTCTCTTTTTGCTGCAACAATGCTGAATGTGTGTGTGTGTGTGTGTGTGTGAGAGAGAGAGAGAGGGTGGGTGGGTGCCAGAGGATGTGTGGGATGTGGATGTGCGTGTGTGCGCATGCATGGGGGGGGGGGGGGGGGTGGCAGTGCGTGTGTGTGGGGGGTGCGGAGCATGGGTGTGCATGCTTGGGTGGGGTGTGCGCGTGTGGGGGATGTGTGTGGGGGTGTGTACGTGGGGTGGGTATGTGTTTGGGGGAGGCATGCATGTTTGGGGTGTGTGTACTCTTGGGTGTGTGGTGGGGGATGATGTGTGTGGAGGGGAGTGTGCACGCATGGGTGTGTATGGGGGTGGGTGGGTGTGTGCATGTGGGGGTGTGCGCACATGGTGGGGGTGTGGAGTATCTGTGCGTGGAGGGTGTGTGTGCATGCATTTGTGAAGATGCCATCAGAATGAATGGACCCTTGGAGTACTGAAATACAAGTTCGAAAGTCCATTATTCAAGCAAGCGGCTAAATTGTTGAGAATTCATTCACCCACACCCCTGTTGCCACCTCCATAAACTCAATTCAATTTGGATCACCCATCAGGTTGGCCATTCTTAAAAGGTCGGTGTGCCAATCATTATGCTACATTTTTACATTGCCCAGTTTCTTTACTTTCTAGTTTTCCACCTCTGGGACTGATGATTCTCACTGACCGCAGGAAGGCAGCTCTCACTCACACAAGAGTGGCTGCTCAACTATGGGCAGCATCATTGCCAGGCTCAAACTTGCACTAGGCAGTGGGATGATCAGGAAGCAATGAGTGGCTGGTGGGCAACTCAATGGACCGAAGGGCTTGGTTTCCATCGCTGTGACTCAAAACTCTCACTGGTGGGCCAGCTGAGATGAGCCAAAGCAGCACTGTCAGGGATATCAATGTCGAGGTCTGACTTGATTCCTTTACCCAGTGTTATTACGAGCACTTCCAGAAGAGGTGTTCCCAGTTCAAACAGAGAGCAGGTTAGCACCGAGATGTGAGATTGGAAGATTATCCAGAGCAGGTTACTTCTTACTTGTACGTGTAGTACTCAAAGGGAGAAGTGAAACAGTGAAAATACAGGTGCAACTAATTCCTGCTCAGAAAACCACTCCTTTCTGTGAAAAAAAGAGGCATGGATCGATTGGGAGCTCAGACTTTACTGATTGTACTTTGTTGAACTTCTCAAATGAAAATTATTGAAAAAAATCTCTAATTTGCTCCAGTGCAGAAAAGGGGATTTTATAAGGAACATTCAGACCTGCTTAATATTGGAATTTTTTTCTGTACGTGGGGGTAGACGGAAAGCTCCACGTCTAAGCATTTAGGAATCAAGTATTGGTGGCTATTTCAGGTCCTACTCAAAGATCAACATCTATCTCCTCCCATGTCCAAGTGACTGTTCTCCTCAATGCGGGTATCTCTCTCTCTCGCTCTCTGAGAATGTTTCATTTCCCTGTCTCTGGTCCTCCCTATTCACATGGCATTCCATGTACAGCTTTGACAGAAAATTGTGCACGATCCACAAACGTGTAAAAATCTCAAAGGGAATAAATCACAGGATATGGAATTGTTTCAAGTCAGAGTCTTTGCTTGCTTAAAGGAGGTAATAACAACACTGAAGAAAAGCTGATCCATAATCCTCCTCTCCCCTCTTTGTATAATTCAGTCCATCCAGTTGTGGTATTCTCTCTCTGTTCCTGTAATCTTGGGGGAGGGAAAGGGTGTGGGGATTATTCATGGGCAAATGGTATTTAGCTCCAAATCAAAAATGGCAATTGCGAATCAACTACCTTTACAATTTTCACTTTGTCCTATCCTGTACGTTAATAAACTGCAAGAGTGAATAGAAGCTTGCGTCAGAAGTTAACAATGGAAAAACGAGGCCTGACATTTTCTAGTTTTAGCCCAATCGCAAAGTATCAGAGGGTGGTTTTCTTCTGGAACTGCACAGTAAAGTCATAGGGCTGTCCCTTTAGTCCAACACGTCCATGCTAACCAGATATCCTAAATCAACCTAGTCCCATTTGTCAGCATTTGGCCCATAGCCTTCCAAACCCTTCTTATTCACGTACTCATCCAGATGCCTTTTAATTGCCCTTCGGACTGATGAGAAGAATGAGCTAGGATTGCTGCACTGGATTCTGAAATGACTGCTTCCGGTTAACTACTTGAGAGGTCCATTGTGAGAGTTGTCAGCTTTGCTTGCATCAGGTCAAAATTTGTTTTGAATCAGTCTGTACCGTCCAGTCTCACTTTATCCTAAAGTAGTGTTCCAAATCTGTGTGCTGTTAAATGTCATATTGGGGTTTACAATATGATGGGGGCAAACAAAGTTATTAATGGCCAGTATTGGGCCCAAACTAACAATGGGAAATTGACTCAAGTCCTTTCATAATTTCCACATTGTAAAATAGAATATCAGGGGTAAATAGGAGAGTGTAACTTGGATGGAAGAAATGTGTTTCTTGGTCTAAAAAGGAGTATTTGCTTAACAGGAATTTATGACGTGCACAGCTTAGTAGCAAGAATGAACAGAATGGGTCAAGATGAATGATGTTTTACATTCTAGTTAACAGAGACAGATTGCTTTACTGATGTTCAGCACACGGTCACTGAACAGACAAAGCAGCTAGCACGCTAACAAAGAACACTGAGTAGTTGTGTCATCTCAAACAGCCAAAGTGCCAGTAAAGTACTTGCAAATCCAGAATAATAAAGCTCCAAAGGCCCCAGCATGCTGCTCAGATTTAGATCAATTCCAATGTCGCAGTAACTGGATGGGCCATCAGTTACTGAAATACATTGAATTTTAACCACGTTACAAAAATAGTTCAAAGTGCCTGTTGGCTGTGTAACAGCATATTGCATGGAGCGTGTTGCTATCTTTCTCTTTGCTCTCCAGCATTAGGATTGCACAATGTCTAGCCATTGGTGATAACAAAAGAGAAAATGCTGGGAATACCCAGCAAGTCTGGCAGCGTGTATGGAAAGAGAAACGGAGTTCACATTTTGGGTCAACTTGGCTCCTTCGCTATTGACATTGCTGTGATATCGTCTGCAGCTTATTGTCAAGGTGGATAACCAGACCAGATGAATGCCAGGCTCTGATTAAACTGAAGCAGCTGAAAATAGGCTTAGACCCCTAACTTAGAAGCTACTCTATATCTGCTGGTGTCTCATGCTATATATAGGAATGCTGCAAAATGTAATGCACAGAGCAGGCAAAGTGCACAGGAGCACACCAGTCATAAACAATCAAGAGGAGGGCAGTTGTGAGCAATAACAATAGAGGGAAAATGGAATGATGCAGATAGTGGAACTGAACTTGGTGTACAAGCTTAGAAGTAATAGGCACAGTCTAACTAGCTGAATCGACAAGTTGACTAAATGATGTACCAAGTGACAAAACTAAAATGTCAACATTGTCCAAGGTGGGTGTGAAGTGGAGGGATGGCGGAGGTAGAAGGAATCAAGTCATGGAAAGATCAAATAAACCTCTTGGGCTTGTTTCCTAAGCTGTAATGAAATGTACACCATTTCCCTGGAGGGAAGCTTATTTTGTAAATATTATTTCTTATTTGAAAGTTCAGTGCAGGCATTCCAATAATATCAAATACTCCTCGCTGCCTCTTGTATGTAAAAGTTGTTATTGTATATTGTTAGAGAAAGGGCTGATTGAGCAAAGTGCTTGAATTGAACTGGTACGAGAAGTTGCCAAATGACTTAATCAAGTTTTCTCCAAAGCTACTGCTCCTCACGAACTTGTTTTTAAACACATCTTTCTTCTGAGGATTGTGTGTTTGTCAGCAATCTCTCCAATCTGAAAACTCATGAGCAGGCCATGAACAAACTTCATTTATTTATTTATTGTGTCCGGGGAAGTGTTTTTTTTCCAAAAAGGAGCTGGAGCTATCTCTTGATAACAAATGTAAAGGAAACGTTTATATGTTTTTGGCGAAGGGGAATTAATTTGCACTTTCAGTTGCCCTGACAAAGGTGGTGATGCAGGCTGCTTCTTAAACCAATGGAGTCTGAGAAATTCCAGTGAAAGACATATCCAGTCACAGTCGAAGGGAGTTCATTGTCAGCTATCTTGGAATATGACCGAAGCATGATCGAAGTGACATATCGGTGGGCTGGTTAAGAATGGCAGACCTTTTGCCCCAAAAGAGGTTATGAACCACCTGAGTTTTCAAATAACAAATACTCCAATCAGTCAGATTGGCAAACTTTGTGAAGGAGCACTTATCCTTTATCCTCACTTGGATATAAGGCAATTTCTGGTGACATAAACCATTGGCAGAATAATCCATGCACCAACTCTGACTGAATAATCACATGGTTTAGAACCATGTCCTTCAACATCGCTTGGTCCCTTCAGTGGCCCGTGGTACAGCAGAACTGTGTTGAAGAAATGCCTGGACAACTCACAGGTTCTGTAAAATGCTTTCAAACCTTGGCGTTCAACCTTTAAATTGCAAGGAGAATGCAAAGTTCTCTAGACATTTCCAAACACTGTTGCTGGTGCACCATGTGATAGTCATCACAAAAGCCATTCACACTATAGCGATAGGCTCTGTGAAATGTAGCTTCTAGTTACCACCATCAGATCAATACGCGGAATATAACTGTGATGTTGTAAATCATTACAGCATTTCTCTAACAAGTTGTGGATATCTCCACAGATCGAAACTGCCCTGCAATCCTCAAGGTACTATTCCGTTAATCCTGGCTGAAAGTCCTGCTGTAGCAATTGTATTTTTAGGAAGATAAAACAAAGTCCAAGTCTGATTGGTTTGCAATGATGGGACCAGGAGCTCATGACTGGTGTTCATCAGGATAAGTAAGGAGACTGCTGGCGTTTTGTTTTACTGGCACCGAGTGACTGATTTCTGAGATGACACAACAGCCAAACAAAAATGTTACCAAGTGTTCGACAGCATACACTGGTATCAGCTGGAATAAAACACACTGAATCCAACGAATCGTGCTCTTACTGTCAGCTATCTCATATTCAACATAAAAGTGCATATCCGTTCGGCCAAACTCCCAACTGATATTTGCATGGGTTGCGGCTGAGGTAATGTTCGTAATTACTGGACGAAGTACCATGACTAAGTAAGCAACAGAAGAGAGACAGTCACATGAAAAAGTACAATCCCAGGTACATTATACATGCAAAATAATAAGAACAATGCATTGTAAGGGATTCAATTACTTCTTCTGTCGGTCACTGGCTTCAATTTCATTAGCCTTGAAGCTAAGTTGTAGAGTGACTGGTATCTGAAGACTCAATGGGTTCCCATAAGCTTCTCTCCTCCATTATTTTAATAGACGCTTGAGCCAGCTTCAGCAGAGTTAAAACAGTGGAGGAAGGAATACCACACGGACACAAAAAAACACCCTATTACAGAACTGCAAGGCTTCTGTGCACTGTCTTTTCGATCCTGAGAGAACTGAAAGCCTGCAAATTATTTGGTGCGTGACAGTTGTGACACAAATTCTGAGCCTTTTACATTAACTTACAGTTGACCCTGAGTTTGTGTTCAGCTGCATACAGGACAGAATCTGCTTCTAATCACTCTCCATGCTTGCATGTGTGGTCTTGTAAAGTGAGGGTAATATAATTCTGCCACATTGTATACTGATCCCAGCTTAGGTACTGAAGATGGTGAGGCTTCCAACAATGTTTAGAAATAAGGTGAACTGTGTGCCAATATGTTTGCTCCCATTTTGCACACTCCCATCCTGTGGCCTAAGTGAATGCTGGGGCACTGCAAGAGAGCACAGGGAGAGCTTGTTGAGCAGAGATTCTGCTGAATTGAAGCGTCAGTGTCATCTTAGAATTGAGCTCTGCTTCCTCCCCGGTAGGTGGGTAGATTGACAGTGGCAGGAAATCATGGAGACAACCTCTGGCAGTCACACCTGTAGGACAGAGCGGAGACTGAGGGCTGGGGAAGTGACTGAGATCAAGAGACGCGGGGTCTGGGCTTGCTAATGGTGGCTGGAGTTAGCAGTGCTGGTGATGGCAGGGAATGCGGTATTCAGAAAAAGGGGACCACAGTGCTGCATCGAGAGACTGGGAGGCAGTTGGTGTAAAAGGTACACCCAATCCACTATGAGGGCCACTTGAAAACCACAACCCTTCGAGAGCTGATAGCTCCAGTTTCCCTTTCCCTGAAGTAGCAACATTTCAAACAGGCTCCAGATTAACTCCCTGACAAGCCAGGGTCACACCTCTCCCACACTGGTCACAGAGGTGCCAAGAAACCCATCGCTCTGAAACAAAATTCCAATGGTTGCAGCTTGGGTATGTCTGCCCAGCTTCATTAGGGTTCAACTTGCTCTCCCTGCTGCCCGTCAAATGTATAGTGGTTGGATGAGAGTGTGAGCGGGGAGTGAAGGACAAGGCTGTATTGATAGGGGCGATGTTATTCTTCGTAAATTTGTTGGCACTTTTCTTTTCAGAGACGGTATCAGAGCAGTGCACTGCCAACCATTGCCTGTTCCCCATCCAAAGAACCAGGGGCTTTATGACTTCATATTAAATGCACCCATTTTCATATGCCCGGTTTTAATTTTCCCGGTCATGCAGCACGGAAACAGACCCTTTGGTCCAACTTGTTCACGCTGACCAGACATCCTAGTCTGACCTAGTCCCACTTATTTAGCATGTCAACACCATAACCATCTTTTTACACACCCAGTCTCAGCCAATTCTGAGGGCACACTCTCTTCAACCACCTGACCCAATTCCGATTCAATCAAATGTATACCACAGAGGAAGATTCCTCTTCCCACTGTTTAGTTTATTGAACCTTATTAGCACAGCCTTCCTCCCTCATGTCTTTAACTAGCTTCCATCAAGTGTATCTATCCCATTCACCTAAACTCCTCCATTTGCTCGTCACGTCCACATTTTCATCACAATTAAGCAAAGCTGCTTCTCTTTATTCAATTTTTTAGTGGCTAATCTGCTTTCACAGCTACCTCGAGATTTGATGAGGAAAGGCAATTACACAGGTCAGTTCTGAAATGTACTGCCTTAAAAATTTATTGGGGCAATTTCTAAAAGGAACTGGATAAATAGTTGAAGGAATGCATTTACAGGCCTTGAGAGAAAGGCTGAGAGACCTCCAGGGACACCACAAGATAAGGTTAAGTCAGAAACTTGCTGTGGCTTTCTAATTGAAAAATAATGGTCACAATAAATTCAAGATCAGAAAACCCAGAACAAGTCTGTCCTGCCCTTTTTCTTTGATCAAAACGCACTTGGACTTTAGCTGTTTCCTTTTAGCTTTGTTGTTAATTTTATCCTCTGCTTCACCGGATGCCACATAATTCTGGCCGCCATTAACGCTTGGGTTACTGTCAAGAGTGAAGAGTAGTAACCGTGCCAGGATCGTGTTCCGGCCCTTGCTTGGGCTGTATTGAAAGATTTCAGCAGATATATCAACACCAACCCATCTGGGAATAAATACTGAAGAGGATTCTTAATTTCCTAAGTGGAATGATAATAGCACTTTGACACACTGGATTTCCACTCTTACTCTCTCCATTTTCCACTGAATACTATGATCATGCAACTTCATCAAAGCCACTATATAATTATGTAAGCTTCCACATGGAAGAAATTTCTATCATATCATAGCACCCCCATCTCTAGCTACTCTAAAGCCCATTTCTCTTTACTATTTTCCTTCTTTTCATTGATCCTTAAAATGTGGTGAAAATCTAACTCTGGCAGTGCAAGCATACTCTAATATGTCTGTATGATAAGTCACATAGTAATCTCAAGTCTTCGCCTCTTTGTTACTGTGCCACTCTCAAACAGATATAATTTGTCACCATTTATTCCCTTTCACTACTTCAACATCCTAAACACGCAGAGTAACGTATTTAGAAGAGGTCAAGTGTGCAAGGAGGCCTGGTGTGAAGCTTATTGAAGTATACTTATTTGGAGTTAGCACAAGGGATGGAACAGTTTAGGTTAAGTAGATTAAATGGAGAGTCACAGTGCCATGTTATGGATGGTTTATGGCAAGTTAGAATGTGGCAGAGAGAACGGTGAGATTAGATCTCATAATTAATCCATTTGAATTGGCTTCATTCAACACAGACACTCAAATCAAGTCTCCTCATTATTAACATTAACCCCCACAAATAATCAATTTACAGACAACATGACATTGGTATGCTTGGTGATGCAAATAATCATTTTTAAGTTATATTCACAATAAAAGTAATAACGTTGCATTCACAAGAGAGCCAATACCCTTCATTTTTTCATCAACAGGGATTATTAAATCTGTTTTCAAAAATGGAGATGTTGCAGATATTCCTGGAGCAGCAGAGAAAGGAAGAGAGAGAACAGGTGAGACAGAAGGAAGGTGCAGTCAAAAGCAGTTAACATCATCATTTGGAAATTAAAAGAGAGAAAGATAGTAGATAGGAGACACGTGGAACATGACGTTTTGCATCATCAGTGAGTCATGCTAACTTTCAATCCACAATCCTTCATATACTTAGGGTTGCCAACTCTGCTAGGATATGTTCCGGGATGCTTTGTCATACGGATTCCCATTGCCAAACTCCCTGCCTTGTCAAACTCCTGACAGACCAAAAGAAAACACCCCATGATTTTTTGCCAAGCTTGCTTGTGGAATTGTCCAGGAAATTAGCCATGCACTTCCGGGGAGCTCCAGGGCAATCCTAGAGGGTTGGCAACCCCACGGCTCATCAGCCTGAAGTGTTGTGTCTTAGTGCAAAGGTACTGAGAAGGATCTGAAAAGAATATCCAGACAACTTCGTACAACGTCACCCAGAGCAAATCCCATCCTCTCAGCCAGAGAGAGGGAGAGTCTGAAGCGCAGAAGGGTGGAACGGAATCTCACCTTGAAAAAGCAAATCTATCAATTGAAAGATCAAGTCAAACCAGAATCAAATCTACTGTTAGAAACCAAACCTGTTAAAATCTATCACACAAAACTGAAACTTCATGCACGCTTAAGGATTAAGGCATTTGCTGTTAATCTACAACGTATGGTTAACAATACGCTGCACAAATGTGGCAGATTGCAGTGCTATTGATCAACAGCTGCAAGCACTTCCAAATCAGTGCACATAATGCAATCTATGAAATTACCGTTCTTTGCAGATTCTTCTGGTTATAGCCGTATGTAGAGGCACACTGTAAATACCGAGAGCTAAAGAGCTGTCAGCTCCACTATCCCCACTAGAGCACCCCAAACTATTGCCACTCAAAGGCCAAATGCACGGCAAGCAGCCCCAAACTCAGAAAACCATGCAGGTTACCTTTGCCTGCCCCTGGTGCGGTTTGGTGAATCACTGTTAATTGTGAAAGAGAAAGAAAGAGAGAGAGAAATGGAGGGGAGAAAGGAACATCAAAAAGAAAACACAGATACTGTATAATTAAGAGCACATTGGGAATATGTTGGAAACATACAGAGAGAAGGACAAACGTTAAAACACAATTACACCATTTACAAATTCAGCACATTTTCTTGTGTAAAGAGAGCCAGGGGGACTTGCATTGACACAATGAAGAAACAATATGATCAGGGCAGAAATTCATCATGGGTCACTGTGTACGAACAAATTGAGAGACATCTAATCTCTTATCCAGTTCCATTCATTTCAATGAGCTAAACTGAGCATACAATGGGCCCGCATACCGCCAAACCCAAGATAAACTTGGTGGCCTGATGTTCTTTCACTTTAATGGGAGCTGTAGCAAAAGGTACCTGCCTGCTCCTGTCTCCCACTGGAATTTCAGGGGTAGGGTAGGAAGCTGTTTCCACTCATCTCAATAGTAATAGATGCAACTAGGACCTAGCAATGAGTGCAATCACTTGGTGCTTCGCTGCCAACGTGTGACACGGTACCAAGATTCCAAGCAGAATTCCAGCACTCCGTCCGCTTGGCTCCTAACACTTGCTGGCTACCCATCAGGCAACATAATGGGATTATGACAGACTGGAAAGACTATAGGATTAAGGGTCAGGAGTCAATCAATCCACTGGGTAACCTGAAAAATTGCAAAATATGCCACTGTTGTCTTTTACTTCAGTTTTGTTTCATGAATGCTGGGTGTAGTCCAGACCTCTGGAGTAAAGTCTCGTACTTCTGTCAACAATTCTCACAACTTCAGATTCACATACAAACTATCACCATCCTCTCGGCCTGCTGGTTCGACACTGGCCTCTATGTGGCAGCAGACATCAGCAAATGCTTGATGTAATTTACTGTGAATACCAAAAACCACTCAAATCTTTCAAAAGATGGAGGAGTTCAACAGGTGAAACCAACCAGTGGAAACACACCACATTTCTGCTCAGTGTTGGTGCATGTGAAAACAGATTGGCTGAATAAAGCTCAACATCGTCTGGCAAAAAAAAAACAAACGCAATCTTTCTCAAAGACTAAACCTAATATAAATTCACACAGGGATGGATGGGCAGCTTATAAGTCTGGTGAGCAGTCAATGAATATAGGGAAAAAGGACTGCAAATGCTGGAGATTAGCATCGAAAGTCTGGTGCTGGAAAAGCACAGCAAGTCAGGCAGCATCCGAGGAGCAAGACGGTCGCGTTTCGGACAAAAGCCCTTCATCAGGAATATGTCAATGAACTCAATCTGCTCATTCCCCGAATTTCCAGGTTCCACATGAAACACAAATTCTCAAAACTTGTGACGATGTCTTGCTGTTTTAAAAGTGCTGGTGAATCAAACTCTTTTCCTCCTCAGAATCTCCTGCAGAGCTTGCTTCATTTCCTTATACAGGCAACACATTTTTGAAAAATTCAGCCACAGGATGTGCATTTCATGGGCTAGGTCGGCGTTTACTGCCCATTCTCAGAGAAGATGGTGGCGAAATTCCTTCAGGAACTGCTGCAGCCCACGTGCTGGAAGGTCATGGTCAGTTCTGTTAGGGAGGGAGCTCCGGGAATTTGACTTGCAGTGACAGTGAAGGAACAGCAATATATTTCCAACCCCTGGATGCAATGTGGCCTGGAAGGGAATTTACAAACTGTGATGTCCCTAGTGATTCTGCTCTTACCCTTCGAGGTCACAGGTTTGGAGGGAGCTACTGCAGTGCATCCTGCAGATGGAACACACTGCTACCACAGTGCATCAATGGCAAAGGTTGAAGGTAACGGGTAGTGTACCCATTAAAACGACTGTTTTGACTTGGTTGGCTGTAGCTGAGTGATGACGAGAGGCTTTGCTACCTGTGCCTGTATCTCAGAGAGCATGCAGCACAGTGTCATGATTGCAGGTTGGAATCACAGTTACCAGCCCAGTCACCAGGAGTATTTCAGAGTTTCTTTCACCCTGGCCATTTGCTCCCTTCCCTCCTGGGGAAGTGGTTTAGTTCGGGAACAAATGAAAAGCATTGCCATCTAAACCTCTCCCTCTGCCACCCTCCAAGTGTGGCCCTGACATTATGTCCTTTCTTAGGAACTGCTGGGAAGATTTGCAAGTTCTTTGACGACTTCCCTAGTGATTTCCTGTGGATCTCGATAGAAAGCTAGCAGTGGAAGAAACATGAGACTGCTCCACACTAACATGACAGCAGCTGCAATCAAGACTGGCCTCTCAGGACTGACCCAAAGCTCCTGCCCTTGTCATCCTTGCAAGTGCAGCTTTGGGGGTGTGTGGGTGGGGTTGGGGTGAGGGTGGAATTACTGGATTATAAAAACCTTGCGCATTTCTTTTCCTTCCCATTGTCCTAGTAAGCCTTTGCTGTACAGAGTGGAGCTGGAGATAGCACAGCAGGACAAGCAGCATCAGAGGAGAAGGGGAGTTGACTTTTCAGTTGGAACTTTTCCTGCTGCTCTATATATCTTATGCTTCCAACAAGACCGGACCTTTATCCCTGAACCTATATGAGACCGAGACATCTTCTTTGATATATATAGATGAAAAAAGAAAATCAGAGAATTTGGACAAACCAAATCATTTGAAACATTTTGAGAAAGTAATGTTAAAGAATGACACTGACAGCAGAGAGAGAACTATTTCCAACAATCTCTAGCTGCAGCTGTACCTTCATCCAGGACTGTAATGGCCTCTTCGGTTAACTTGCTGCCTGGTCCCACGCTGGTAAAGGCGTTGAGATAGAACTTGTAGCGAGTGCTGTAGTTCAGGTTTTTCAGAGTCCAACTGGTTTCATTCTCTGCAGGGATTGTGATCTCCACCAGAGGGCCGAGTTCATGCGTACTGTTAACTGAAAAGGAACAAGCAAATAGGTTTCTGTACTAGAAGCAAGTGATTCCATTGTCATGTTACGCACCAGGGACAGTTTGATGACTACACACTGTCATTTAGCCAACAATTAATGCTTTACAGTATTCCAAATGCAGACAGCCTCGCACATCAATTTCACTATAATTCCATGTATTTAACATCACATTAGCACACTTTGCCACATTCCAGCTGTCATGCTTTTGGAAATGCAGATTGCTCGAAGCTGGTTAGCTCACCGTTTATAATCATCAAAGAACAACAGGTCAAACGGAGGAGAAAGGAATGTACAAATTTATCTCCTGGAGGAGCATACCTCCACAGAACTCATGCAGGTCATGAATGAAATAAGCAAACGGCAAAGTCTGCGGATTTAAAAATGGATCAGTCTAAAATTCTCTGACTATTTGAATTTTTTTTATTATTGAGCTGCCTGTGATCCTGCTGCTCCTTTTCCCTAGGCTTGTTCTCTCTCATGAGCTGTTCAACTTTGAATATCTTCCCATTCTGATCATAACGTTTCTGGTTTCTCTCTCGATATGACCTGACCCACTGATTAATTTCAATCTGTTTCTGTTCTTCAGCTTTTCACCATCCAATGCACTTGCTTCAGTTTCTGTGATTTAGCCATTTGTAGAATCACAGTCAAAGAAACAGACCCTTCAGTCCAACTAGTACAAGCTGATCATTTTCCCAAACTATACTAGTCCCACTTGCCTGCACTTGGCTCATATCCCACCAAAGCTTTGTTATTCATGAACTTATCTTTTAAATATTGTAACTGCGCCTGTATCCACCACTTTCTCTGGCAGTTCTTTCCACACACAAACCACTCTATCTAAAAAGTTGCTTCTCGTGCCTTTTTCAAAGACTCAAGGGCTGCATGGTGGTTCAGAGACCTGGGTTCGATTCCAGTCTCGGGCAACCGTCTGTGTGGAGTTTGCACATTCTCCCCGTGTCTGCGTGGGTTTCCCCTGGGTGCTCTGATTTCCTCCTACAGTCCAAAGATGTGCAGGTTAGATGGATTGGCCATGCTAAATTGCCCATAGTGTTCAGGGATGTGCAGGTTAGGCCCATCAGTCAGGAGTAAATGTAGACTAATGGGGAATGGGCTTGGGTGGGTTACTCTTCGGAGGGTCGATGTGGACTTGTTGGGCTGAAAGGCCTGTTTCCACACTGTAGGGATTCTATGATTCCTCTCTCACCTTAACGTCCTAGTTTTGAATTCCCCCCCACCCTAGGGAAAATACCCTTGTCATTCACCTGCTCTAAAACCCTCGTGATTTTATAACCTCTAAGGTCATCCCTCAACTTATGCTCCAGTGAAACAAGTCCCAAAGTTTCCAGTCTATTTTTCTATCTGAAATTCTCCATTCCCAGCAACATCTTGGTGAATCTTTTCTGAATCGCCTTCAGTTAAATAATATCTTTCCTTTAACAGGGTGACCAGAGCTGTACAAAGTACTCCAAATCGGAAGCAACTGTTCAGACTTATAATAAAGAATAGCCCATTAAACCGAGACTATCATTCAATTATATCATGGCTGATTTGTTTATAAATTAACCTACTTAACCTTGCTGGATAGTCTTTAATAACCTAACTGAACCAAAATTCGTCAATCTTAACTGTAAAATGTTCACAGTGGCACAGTGAGGCTGCAGTGCTAGAGACCAGAGTTCAATTCCCACCTCAGACGACTGACTGTGTGGAGTTTGCACATTCTCCCTGTGTCTGCGTGGGTTTCCTCTGGGTGCTCCGGTTTCCTCCCACAGTCCAAGAATGTGCAGGTTAGGTGAATTGGCCATGCTAAATTGTCCGTAGTGTTAGGTGAAGGGGTAAATGTGGGGAATGGGTCTGGGTGGTTTTCGCTTCGGCGGGTCAGTGTGGACTTGTTGGGCTGAAGGGCCTGTTTCCACACTGTCAGTAATCTAATCTAAAAAAAAATTTGGGAAGAATGTGTTCAATATTCTTGCGAACACGTGTTTCCTGGCATTGATCTTGAACAATAGAAAAGTTATAACCCCCTGTTCTGGTTTCCTTTAATAGAACAAAAATGTTTTCACTTTTTATCTGATCAAATCCTATAAAAACTGTCATTATATCATATCTTAGTTTACTATATTCAAACAAGTACAAGTCTAGTCATTGCATAATGGCCTCAATGTAACCAGTTTAGAGAATAGCAGAGAAAAAAATTGATAAATTAACCTGAGGTAATAATAGAGGCAGAACACTACCTTTGGACTTTGGGGAGGGAACCCACCTCACTTAACAAATTAGTTACATCCCAGCACATAATTTATTATGGATGGAAAAAGAATGTACAAAGTAGTCTCAGAGATAAAAATAATATTTTTGGTCTACTTATTTCTGGACAGAAAAGCTTGCAATGTCACAATTAACACTGTTGAACTTGGGCATGTTTATTAGTGTGAACCCACCGTCACACATTCACCAATTGTATGGCCTCATAAATCAGGAGGTGACTCAAACAGCCTAACTGGGGCTGGCTTGTGGATACAGAACAATGAAGCATCAGTCCACTGTGTTCACTATTTGTTTTCATAGTGGGGGAAAGGGACAGTAAATTTGATGATTTGCACATTCCTAGTGTTGAGCTTTTTGTGATGGAAGTACTTGTTGGGATTTGAAAAGGTACTTCATTTTGCTCACATTAAAATAGTCCAAACAATTATTGTTGGCAGAGACTGCAATTAGTTTCAATACCAGTATGCTGTGACTTTGCTGTAGATAAATCTGATATTACTGCTAGACTATTAACTAAGAACCTCAACAAATATTCTGGAGCCCTGGGTTTGAATCCTGCCATGGCCGATGGTAGAATTTGATGTCAATTAAAAGACTATCTGGAATTAATAACTTACTCATGATCATGAAACCATTGTCAATTGTCAGGAAAACTCATCTGATTCATTCATGTCCTTCAGAGAAGGAAATCTGCCATCCTTACCCGGTCTGGCCTACATGTGACTCCAGAGTGGTTGAAAAGTGGTTGACTGTCAAAAATGGTATAGCAGACCACTCAGTTGTATCAATGGCTACAAAGTCTCAACAAAAAATGAAACTGGACAGACCACCTAACATCAACATAGGCACTGGAAAAGACGATGGCAGAAACAGCCCAGTTGACCCTGCATAGTCCTCCTTACCTACATCTGGGGGCTAGTGCAAACATCTGTCTCACAGCCTGGTCAAAAAATAGCTTGACATAGTCAGACTCACTAAATCACCTTGTACCACACACCACCCTCAGAAACCCTGGATAAGTCTTGTCCCACCATCAGGATAGACCCAGCAGAGGTGGTGGCACAGTGGCATACAGTCTGGAGGGAGTTGCCTTGAGAGTCCTCAATATTGACTCCAGACCCCATTAAGTCTCGTGGCTTCAGGTTAAACAAGGACGTGGAAACCTCCTGCCAATTACCATATGCTGTCCTCCCTCATCTGATGAATTGGTACTCCTTCATGTTAAACAACACTTAGAGGAAGCACTGAGAGTGACAATAGCATAACATGTACTCTGGGTGAGAGACTTCAATGTCCACCAACAGCAGCACTACTGATCAAGCTGGTCTGGTCCTAAAGGACATAGATTGGGTGTGTAGCCAGTAGTGAGGGAACCAAGGGGGGCAAACATCCTCACCAACCAGCCGGCTGCAGGTGTACCTGACTATGACAGTGTCGGTAGGAGCGACCACTGCACAATCCTTGTGGGTGCAAAGTCCCGCCTTCACTTTGAGAATATCCTCCATCTGGCTGTGTGGCACTATCACCATGCTAATGGGACGGACTTTGAAGAGATCTCACAACTCAGGACTGGGCATCCATGAGGCACCACGGGCCATCAATAGCAGCAGAACTGTACTACAGCGCAAACTATAACCTCATGGCACAGCATATCCCCAATTCAACCATTGCCACCAAGCCAGGAGATCAAACCTGGTTCAACGGAGAGTGCAGGAGGGCATGCCAGGAGCAGCACCAGGCATACCTAAAACTGAGATAGCAACCTGGTGATGCTACCAAACAGGACTACTTGCATGCCAAACAGCATAAACAGCAAGTGATAGGCAGAGTTAAGCGATCCAACAACCAATGGATCAAATCCAAACTCTGCAGTCCTGCCACATCCAGTCACGAATGGTGGTGGACCACTAAACAACTCACTGGAGGAGGAGCTGGTTCCACAAATATCCCCGTCCTCAACTCGCAGCCAATCCTGTTTCTACAACTCCAGCAATCACTGACCTAATAGTCCTGACCAATTCTTAATTGGATTGGCTGCGAGTTAGAACATGAGCAGCTAGATTTTGAACAACCTCACATTTGTTAAGTGTAGAATGAGAGAGCAGAAGCGTGTTGGAACATTCGAGAGTGGAGAGGCAACAAATGCATGAATCAGGAGAACTGAGCTCCAACAGGTGTGACGTTCCCAAGTTTGGACGACGGCAGGATAATCAAGTCCGAAGCTCATCTCAGGATCAAGTTTTGGGAAGAGACTGGCTACATCTCAAACAAGGAAAGGGATAGAGAATCAGAAGCTTGATAAAGTCGTTTGGATCAGGGACCAATATTTAATATCCAATATTTAATTGGAGGAAGTTTCAGCTCATTGAGCACCGATGTCAGATAAGCAGTTTCATAAATTGCTCACCCTGCAAGATTCAGTGGAGAGGTGGTGGTAAGGTAGAGCTGTATAGTCCATGCAAACTAACACTTAAGAGTGTATCACTGTAGGTAAAGTACAGGACAGAGACCATGACAGATCCCTTGGGGGCAATACGAAACAGGTATGAGAGCTAACATTGCACGTGTTTACCTAGGGCTTTGGCAACCATGAATCCCTATGAACAGAAGCAGATTGGCACTCTTCTGTCAACTTGAGGGCATCAGAGAGATGCTGGCAGGGTCAACTGTGCCTAAGGCTGCAGACAGACTGAGAAAGATTGGGAAGGATGGTTTACCATTGCTGCAGCTACAAAGGATGTCTCTCATATCTTTGATAAGAGCTGCTTCGGTGCTGTGGCAGGGACAGAAATCTAACTGCAGGCACTGAAACACAGAGCATCGGGAAAACGAAAATGTTCTTGGGCTGTGACGACAGGTTCACAGGACACAGACCAGGTACTGGAGGTTGGAGACGAAACAGTCGTTTGTGAGGCTGGTGGGGCCAAGGGTTGATGTTCTCTGGAGAGGGACGATGACAGTAGATGGGAAATGACAGCAGAATCCAAAAGAATACTGGCTACGATGGGGGCCAGGAGGGCAAGTTGGGTGGTTAGCAGTTTGGGGGGAATGGAATTGAGCAAAGAGATGATGGATCCTGTGCAAAATGAGCTTGGGTGGGCACACAATTTTCAGTTCTATAGACCACCACAACACAGACACAGATACTCACTGGGCTGGTACTTGAGTGTGTATCCATTCAGAATACCATTTGGATGAAGTGGAGGGCCCCACTGCAGGGTCAGAGAGTTGAGTGTTGGGCTTGTAATCTTCAAGAATTCTGGAGAGCTGGGCACTGGTGAAATATACAGGCACACATGTCAGTACATATTGATCAGAAATCTGTACTCCATTACAATTCAGGAAGAGCAAGTGTACACAAAAGTTCAGATCACTCCAATTACTTATGATGTGGGGGAGCAGGTGTTGAAATGGGGTAGACAAAGTTAAAAATCACATGACACCAGGTTATAGTCCAACAGATTTATTTGGAAGCACTAGCTTTCCAAGCGCTGCTCCTTCACCTGATGAAGGAGTAGCACTCCGAAAGCTAGTGCTTCCAAATAAACCTGTTGGACGGTAACCTGGTGTTGTGTGATTATTAACTTTGTCCAATTAATCATGCAATGTTTATTCGATAACATTGATCAAAAGAGCTGGTTTAGTAAATGGCCAGTCTATCAAAACCTACCCCTCTTGTACATAGTAAAACTTGCATTTTTTTCACCACATAATCATCTTGATGTAGCTCATTTAGAGTAATGCAAAAACTGCTGTTCCAATAACATATTAAAAAATTTCACACTGTAACTGAATCGGCACCTCGCCCTTCACTAGTGCACTGTGGTAGCACTGGATGAACCATCTATATCATGTACCTCACTAACTTATCAAGCCCCTTCAAATATACCCCCCAAGCCTACAAGCCTTACCAACTGGAAGGACAAGGGCAGCAGAGGGACAGTGAAAAGCAGTGTAGGTGTAGTAAAGAACAGCAGTTAGGGGAAAGCACTCATACTCTTGGTTGCATTAAATAGAGTCCCAAAAGCTATGCTGCCCTCCCAGTGCCAGCTAAGGAACAGCTCCCCAGTGCTAGAGAGGGGCTGAAGTTTGAATGGAACAATAAAGACCTACTTATTGTGGTCAATGGATTCCAATGCCTTAGAAAGGTCTAAGAAAGATTTTCTGCTGGTATGCTCTCAGCTAGGAGCTAAGTAATAAACAGAGCCGCAAAGGTAATGATCACTTGTTTAATCTGACAGCCAGCAGCACCAATGGAGGGTAAATCAGATCAGAGAGTTGAATACATGCCTCAGAAGATTGGTGTGGGAGAAATGAGTTCTGATACATGAGCCACTAGCACTGACAGACCTTGGAGGATGGTAAGGCAAGGGTATTGGGTGGGGAGTGTTTGCCCACCTTTGGGATGGAGATGAGCGGTGTGGTGAGAACGGAGTTTGAAGTATTGGCAGTAGGATGGAAGAGGAGGGATTACCTTTGTGGGGGTGGCACACCGTATGAAAGACATACTCCAAGTTACTAACCCTTCCTCCTTCCTTCCTGCCTTTTTAAATGAACTTTAGAAATCGCTGCCTACACCCACCCAGTTGTCCACGCCAACCATTTTATGCCATGGGCAAGGAAATAGTTGACTCGAGATTTTTGCATAGAGTTGGTGGACTGCTGACTTTGGCACATGCACTTCCTCTGTGTTACACCGGTGGGCTCACGGTTAGCTGGAAATTGGTGGGCTACAGCCACCTATCCGCTACTATCTACCCACCCTGATAAAAACGTACCTGGCCAGGGCATGTCATATAGAATGAGTTTGGAAACAAAGAAGAAATCGCAAGGAAGGAGGTGTCTGCTGACTGTAGTTTATAAACCCTCTAGCGGTATCGACATGATAGGATAGAGTGTAAATCAGGAATTAATTTGGGGGCAGACGTATAAATTAAGGTACCCTAGGCAATTTTAATCTTCATATGGAGTGGACAAAGTAAATTTGCAAAGATAGCCTGGAGTTCAGAGTATTTATTTGAGACAGTTTCTTCATGCAATGCATTCTAAAACCAGCCAGTGAAGGAACTATTTTAGACACAGTAATGTGTCATTAGACAAGATGAATAAATTCGAAATATTGAGGGGTGGAATGGGTGTCTGAAACCAATACCTTAAACTTAAAGGGAGAAAAGAGTAGTGAGCCTATGGAATTTTCTACTGTAGAAAGTGGTTGAAGCCAAAATGTTGAATATTTTCAAAAAGGAGTTACATCGAATTTTTGAGACTAAAGGGATAAAAGGGGTGGCATGGTGACTCAGTGGTTAGCACTGCTGTCTCACAGTGCCAGGGACCCAGGTTCAATTCCCACCTCGGACAACTGTCCGTGTGGGGTTTGCACATTCTCTCAGTGTCTGCATGGGTTTGCTCCAGGTGCTCTGGTTTCCTCCCACAATCCAAAGACGTGCAGGTTAGGTGAATTGGCCATACTAAATTGCCCGTAGTGTTAGGCGCATTAGACAAGGGTAAATATAGGGTAGGGGAATGGATCTGGGAGAGTTACTCTTCAGAGGGTCAGTGTGGACAGGGCCGAAGATCCTGTTTCCATACTGCAAGGAACCTAATCTAATCTAATGCAAAAACAGAGTTGGCAAACAAGGTTAAAAGCTAAGATGGTAAAGAAACAGTGGAAATTATTAAGGAGCTATTTCCTCAATCTCAACAAATGAGGGGTACATTGGGTTCCAAGAGATCAATTGTGTTAGGGGACTCTCTAATCCGAGGTACAGACAGACGTTTCTCTGGCCAGCAGCGAGAAGTCAGAATGGTGTGTTGCTTCCCTGGTGCCAGGATCAAGGTATAGACAGAATAGATCGAGTGACTCCTTAGAAGAGTATAAAGGCAGTAGGAGTATACTTAAGGGGGAAATCAGGAGGGCAAAAAGGGGACATGAGATAGCTTTGGCAAATAGAATTAAGGAGAATCCAAAGGGTTTTTACCAATACATTCAGGACAAAAGGGTAACCAGAGAGAAAATAGGGCCCCTCAAGATCAGCAAGGCGGCCTTTGTGTGGAGCTGCAGAAAATGGGGGAGATACTCAACAAGTATTTTGCATCAGTATTTACTGCGGAAAAGGATATGGAAGATATAGAAAATAGCGAAATAGATGGTGACACCTTGCAAAATGTCCATATTACAGAGGAGGAAGTGCTGGATGGTCTTGAAATGCATAAAAGATGAATAAATCCCCAGGACCTGATCATGTGTACCCTAGAACTCTGTGGAAAGCTAGAGAAGTGATTGCTGGGCCACCTGCTGAGATATTTGTATCATCGATAGTCACAGGTGAGGTGCCAAAAGACTGGAGGCTGGCAAACGTGGTGCCACTCTTTAAGATGAGTGGTAAGGACAAGCCAGGGAACTATAGACCGGTGAGCCTGATGTCGGTGGTGGGCAAGTTGTTGGAGGGAATCCTGCGGGACATGATATACATGTATTTGGAAAGGCAAGGACTGATTAGGGATAGTCAACATGGCTTTGTGCGTGGGAAATCATGTCTCACAAACTTGATTGAGTTTTTTGAAGAAGTAACAAAGAGGATTGATGAGGGCAGAGCAGTAGATGTGATCTATATGGACTTCAGTAAGGCATTCGACAGGGTTCTCCATGGGAGACTGGTTAGCAAGGGTAGATCTCACGGAATAAAGAGAGAACTAGCCATTTGGATATAGAACTGGCTCAAAAGGTAGAAGATAGAGGGTGGTGGTGAAGGATTGTTTTTCTGACTGGAGGCCTGTGACCAGTGGAGTGCCACAAGGATCAGTGTTGGGTCCTCTACTTTTTACATAAATGATTTAGATGCGAGCATAAGAGGTACAGTTAGTAAGTTTGCAGATGACACCAAATTTGACGTGTAGTGGACAGCAAAGAAGGTTACCTCAGATTACAACAGGATGTTGATCAGATGGGCCAATGGGCTGAGAAGTGGCAGATGGAGTTTAATTCAGATAAATGTGAGGTGCTGCATTTTGGGAAAGCAAATCTTAGTCGGACTTATACACTTAATGGTCAGGTCCCAGGGAGTGTTGCTGAACAAAGAGACCTTGGAGTGCAGGTTCATAGCTCCTTGAAAGTGGCGCCACGGGTAGGTAGGATAGTGAAGGCGGCGTTTGGTATGCTTTCCTTTATTGTTCAGAGTATTGAGTACAGGAGTCGGGAGGTCATGTTGCAGCTGTACAGGACATTGGTTAGGCCACTGTTAGAATATTGTGTGCAATTCTGGTCTCCTTCCTTTCGGAAAGATGTTGTGAATCTTGAAAGGGTTCAGAAAAGATTTACAAGGATGTTGCCAGGGTTGGTGGATTTGAGCTATAGGGAGAGGTTGAATAGGCTATGGCTGCTTGCCCTGGAGCGTCGGAGGCTGAGGGGTGACCTTATCGAGGTTTACAAAAGTACAAGGGGCATGGATAGGGTAAATAGGCAAAGTCTTTTCCCTGGGATCGGGGAGTCCAGAACTAGACGGCATAGGTTTAGGGTGAGAGGGGAAAGATATAAAAGGCACCAAAGGGGCAACATTTTCATATAGAGGGTGGTGCGTGTATGGAATGAGCTGCCGGAGGAAGTGGTGGAGGCTGGTACAATTGCAACATTTAAGAGGCATTTGGATGGGGATATGAACAGGAAGGGTTTGGAGGGATATGGGCCTGGTGCTGGCAGGTGGGACTAGATTGGGTTGGGATATCTGGTCGGCATGGACAGGTTGGACCGAAGGGTCTGTTTCCATGCTGTACATCTCTATGACTCTATGACACTAAATGTATATTCCTCTGTGGCAGAAAAGACAAGAGTCAGGCACCATCTATGGGACGACTGAAGTCGTTCAGGGTATTATCAAGTTGAAAGAAAAAAAAAGATAACGCTGTGAAGATTAGTGGTCGCTCACATGATTGGGAACATGTTAAAAACCACAATGAATCACAAAAAATGAAGAGGGAGACATTAGAAGAGATAATTATTGAGAAATATAAAAACAGATGGTAAAAGCTTCTTAAGCCTATATAAGTTTTAAAAAATCACAAATTAAGGAAAAGAACTGAGAGTGTGAGCACTATTCACTTCGAGAGTGAGACTGTGGAATTAATGATGGGAACAAGGAAATGGCAGAAACTCGGAATAAGTATTTTGTATCCACCTTTATCGTGGATGAAACACAAAGCATCCCAAGAACAGTAGAAAAGCAGGAGGGAAAATGGAGGGAGGAACTTGAAACAATCATAACTGCTCCTGGAATAACTAATGGAATTAAAGACTGACAAGTCCCTTGGACCAGATGGCCTGCACCTCAGGGTCTTAAAAGAAGTGGCTGCAGAGGGGCTGGATGCAATAGCAGCAATCTTCCAATAATCCTGAGATTCTAGAAGCACCCCAACAGATAGGAAAGCCACAAAAGTAGCACTATTTTTTATGATCTTATAATGCTTTGGCTACCAACAACCTTCCAGAAACAGTTTGGATAGGCAATAAAATGCCAGCTATACCAGTGCTGAGCATAAACTAAAATTCAGTAATAACATGAATTTGTTTCTTTCTTTGGCGTTGGTTGAAGGGAATTCAGCAAGGGTAATGCAATTGAATGCCAGGGACCAAGGAGAAAATGTGTGATTTGGCCATTGGCTGGCTTTTATGGAGTTCAAAGGTTGCTTGTACTTCCCAGCCCAAGCCTACATGCTGCCCAGATCTTGCTATGTGGGGACATGAGCATTTCAGAATCGCAGATGCCTATATAAAAAAAAAATTCAATCAAGGAGGTAATGCAATTGGATTCTTTACCTCCTTCTGGAGTTTGCAGTACCACATCTTCACTGGGAGGTCCTTCTCCTTTCCCGTTAAGGACTCGAACATTTAGCTTGTAAACGCTGAAAGGTTCTAACCCTGGCAACATGCCGTGGCTCTTATCTCCCAGAAAGTTCAAAATCTTGACATCTGTGTGACCTTTGCCCCGCTTGTTCAGGCTCACTTGCTTCCAGTAGTAGATCTGCATGTGAAAAGTAAACGAGAGAAATTGAGGAGTTCGCTTGCATTGATGTCATACCTTGCACAGGATTGAGGTTTCCTCCAGCACTTTGTAACCAATAAACCCCTCTGCAATTGCTCGCCGCTTTTACAAAGAGAGTCACAGCCACCACTATAACAAGGTGGAAAGATAAAATGGGTCAAAAAGTGTGGCGCTGGAAAAGCACAGCATGTCAGGCAGCATCTCAGGAGCAGGAGAGTCGACGTTTCAGGCATAAACCCTTCATCAGGAATGTCGGGCTTATGCCCGAAACGTTGACTCTCCTCCTCCTCGAATGCTGCCTGACCTGCTGTGCTTTTCCTGCACCAGACCTTTCGACTTTGACTCTCCAGCACCTGCAGTCCTCAGTTTCACCAAGATAAAATGACCAATTAGCTACTTTGTGTGGTGCTGGCTGAAGGAAGAATGTTGTCCAGGAGATTTTACTGTTCTTCCTGAAAATTGTCACAGGCTGATATCTTCACCTGAAAATGACAGACTGGGCCCTCAGCTTCATGTCACACCTGCAAGCTCAAGCAATGGTTCTTGCTGCATGCAAGAGGAATCACAAAGTGTCCAAACATCCCGTCAATGTCCCATCAGTTTCCCATCCACTTTCTCTCCTTAACCCTATAGGAAACGACTGTTTGCTGATTCTGGATCATTGGTTGAACTTCGCTGTCTCTCTCGAGTGACTCAAGGCCTGAGTGAGAACTCTTGGCCTAACTCCACCCAATATTGGCAGGGCACACATGCAACGAGGGTTAAGAGTAAATGGTAGGGAGTAAGATCCATCACATTCTAGAGCCACAAGTGCCTCCTACTTTTTTGCTAATCTTGCTTTGTTTAACTTCGCCCCTCTGTTATTCTAGCAGAAGTATCTCTGCATTTGCCTCGTTACGAACTCCACTTACCTCACATTCACTACCATCACTCCTATCGTTCAATCATTCTCCTCTCTATCCCTCTGAACTAACTCCACGGAGGCCGGTATCTCATCAACATCACCCTTAATTTACACGTGCATAGTACATGACACTGGCCCAGCTGGCTCCTACAGCGAGCAGAACCCTGACCCTCCTGCTTATATTTGTCAGCCAGGGCTCCCTGATTACACCAGGTTAACAGCCCCAATTGGGGAAGCCAAATTCTATGAGATCTACCTGGCTCACCTTCTTCCGATCGCTGCCCCCTCTTCCTTTGCATTTCTGCTACCCAGTTGCTTCCAAGATAGCAGTCTCTAAACACTTCTCAGTTTGGATTTGGTTTTTCTCACTGAGGATTTGCAAGGCCTGCTAATCACGAACGTTGAGCAGGAAATAGCCTTGCTGATTACCTCATCTCATCATCCACTTACGTTATATCCCTTGAGGAATCCACGGACACTTTTCAGTGGAACTGGGTCCCAGTGCACCTTTGCGAGTGTGCTATTGACGACGTGGACACGCACATTGCTAGGAGCCAACATTGGCACTGGAAATGGAACAGACAAGTGATTTTCCCGTCACTCGTAACTATAATACAGTTCACAGCTCCACACAAATAGCAACCCACATTAATGTCAAATACATTTCTCACAAACAAGGACATGTTTTGGTTTCTTTTCCGTTCATGTTTTCCTATCATCGTCATTCACTGCTCTAGAACAGAGAACATTATGGGCTTACTCATTATGGGCTGAGTGAGTTGGACTATACTAAGCCAGGAGATAGCTGAAAGAAATGATAACGTTGCTTTAATTAAAATAGACTACATGTAGACCAGACCACAAAATGCCCCTTTGATACGGATTGTTAAAAATGAAGGGCTGGTGTACTGAAGTGGCTTGGCTTTGGACTCATTTTTCTTTGACATTGGTTTCAGCTGCGAATCACTTCATTGGCAAGAACACAAGTCGAAGGCTATTTAGTCTAACGGAAAAGCAAGAATCCACTACAATGATAAAAAAATTCAGGAAGTGAGATGATGGCTAATTGATAACGCTAAATTGAGACACCCAGAGTAAAACTCCGGGGTCACTGGTTCAAATCTCGGCAGCTCGCGGTTTTAAATGCACCCCAACAAATCTGAAATTGGAAGCCAGTCTCTGTAATAGTGACTGCAAAACTATAGTCAATTGTTTTAAAAACCCATTGGATTCATTAGTGTCTTTTAAGGTATGGACTTGACCCTGCCTTTACCATGTCTAGTCTACAGGTGACTCCAGACCTAAAATGTTGTTGACTCTGAACTGTCCTCTGAAACAGTCTAGCACGACACTCAATCCAAGGTAAAGTAATGATACCCAACAAATACTGGCCCTGCCAGTGATGCCCTCAGAGAGTAAAGGAAAAAGAAGAAAAATTATCTTGACATTTCTACTTCTCATCCAAAGAACTCTGCTGCATGTAACTATGTTTCTTTCTCGACTTTTGAGGTGGTTACACAACAGACAACAGTGAGGGTGGGTGTTCAGCTGCTATCAAACATGGCCGTCGAGTTGTGCAATGCCCTGTTTCTGGAAATAAAATCCAAGCTACTCCAGTTCAACCTAACTTTTTAGCAAGGACCAGTTAACATGGAATCACCTGGAAAAGTGTCATATCTCAAATTCTTCTCAGTCTAGCTCAAACCTATGTCAGCTCAAGTACCCTTTGCAGCAGCGAGATAGATAGTGGTTGAGATTAGGAAATGCCACCCAGCTATTCCTCCTCATTAGCCCAACAGTTCTGAGGCAAGCCTGAACTCTGGAATCACTGCCTCATCCAAAGCCAGGCAAAAACTCAGCATTAACGGGGAATCTAGCCAGAGACTTTCAGCTCTGTGGGAATGTGACAATGTGTGCCTTTAAGAGGGATTTGTTCTGTCCTGTTTCTCTTGAAGAGGGGTGTTGCAAACCTGGTGCAGAGGTGGCTGTTCCATGGAAAGCAGACTTTGGGTTTTTCTTTTAAATTAAAAAGAAGCATGAATGGGTGGAATCAGCCTCTCACAGACCCAGGGTTCCAGTATGTCCTTTCAGTTGCTTGATACAGCTCTCTCTCTGCTACTGCAAGAGCTCTCTGCTGCAAGACTCATTCTGATTAGACTCCCTACAGTGTGGAAACAGGCCCTTTGGCCGAACCAGTCCACACTGACCCTCCGAAGAGTAACCCACCCATACCCTCTGACTAACACTATGGGCAATTTAGGCATGGCCAATTCACCTAACCTGCACATCTTTGGACTGGGAGAGGAAACCAGAGCGCCCGGAGGAAACCCACGCAGACACGGGGAGAATGTGCAAACTCCACACAGACAGTTGCCCGAGGCAGGATTTGAACCTGGGACCCTGGTGCTGTGAGGTAACATTGCTAACCACTGAGTCACTGTGCCGCCCTAAAGAAGTTGACATAATGACCCTTCAACACAACAAACAGGCACCACTGGGATTTGAACCCAGTATCTCCAGTTTACGAGGCAGGCCTTTTAACCAACGAAGCCACAGCACCACACCTGTCGGTGTTCCTTCTCTGGACTGGAGACAGCAAGAGAGGGAGATCTGTTTTGTAGAATTTGCCTTTGCCAAGGGTATGTCTATGGGATGTTGCTGTATTGGAACAGTCGATGAGTAGTACAGGCCAACCGTTGTATCCATGGAATTGTTTTCTGTGGTTTTAGTTACCTGCGGTTTACCACGGGCCGAACATATTATAAGGAACGTTCCAGCACCAGGGACTAAGGGCTGCTGGGAAGGTATGTTTCCCACTTAAATGAATGGGTTTGCTCCTATCTGCAGTTTTGGCTTTCCGCTGTAGGTCTTGGAACGTATGCCCCGCAGATAAGGGGGACTATAATAATTTATTATTTTGAAAGAGTTAAAGTTATGCCAAATTCTTTATCTGTATTTTAACTGTGGTGTAAGAATAAAGTAAGCTTAGCTTAAAGCCTCCTGGTTTGACCAATTGAATTGCATCTGGAATGCGGCACCATTAAATAAATTAGAAGTTAGATTTGAGGCTATCTCCTTGGTATGTTTTGAGGGGATTGGACTGGTCCATAACAGAGAACAATGGACACATGCCTCAACCCACAGAATCAGTAAAGGTTGGCCTATCCCACCAGTGAATGTAGTAAAGGCTGGAAAAATCAGAAATTGGGTTTCTCGGGGATTCCAGGAAATCGGGGAATGGACAGCAAAGTGCAGTAAAAGCCCAAGATCTGCTACATTTGTATTAAATGGCAGCACAGGCTCGATGGGACGTACTGTCGACGTCAGCCCTAATTCCTGTGTCCTTTTGGGGCAATCTGTTCTCACCTTTCAGATCACTCTGAGCAGCCAATTTGCTTTTTACGATGCTTGAGGTGAGCTGCTCGGTCAAGGAAAGGACGGCTGAGAAATGACAGAATAACAAGACCAACACTACAAGAACAACGGTTACTTACAATCCTCGCCTGAGTATCCGATTACAATTTCAGGCTCCGAGGCAGCTCCAAGGATGTTGAACGACTGCACTTTCAACTCATAGGGAGAAAATTCCGGGGTGCCCGAAACGATGTATTTTGAAACATTGGCGACCATCACAGAGGTCCATTCGTCATCACTGTCCTTCTGTCTCCAGCTGACTTTGTAAGTTAGGCCTGGCCCATTGGACTGGACACCTTTCAAAGGCTAAAGAGAAACAGCAAACAAATGTCCAGTCATTTACAAACAGAACGGGGTTGGACGTCTGTGGAGAAGGTTGGGGGAGGTTGATCTTTGCCCTACACAACAGGGGACATGTGAAACAAGTTGTTGGATCACGTGGTCAATAGTGACAATTTTTAAAATTTAATCATGAGACATGGATGTCACTGGCTGGGGCAGCATTTATTGCTCATCCTTAATTACCCAGAATGCAGTTTGAGAGCCAACCACATTACTGTGGGTATGGAGTCACATGTAGGCCTGACCAGGTAAGGATGGCAGTTTCCTTTCCTAAATGATGATAATGAACCAATTTAACTTTTCCAACAATCGAAAATAATTATTAGATTCTTAATTTCGGATTTTTTAAATTAGATTCAAATTACAGCATCTGCCATGGCAGGATTCGAACCTGGATCCAAAAAACCTTGGTCTCTGGGTTAACAGTCTGGAGGTAATACCGCCAGGCAGTCGCCTTCCCCCTCATGATTCTACAAGCCCGACGTGTTTTCCGGGGAAGTCCATATCACCTTGGGTTAAAGATAGGTAGCTAGCTAATGTTAATTGGGAGCCAGTGTGGCTTATTGGATCACTGACATTGGTATGTGAGCAATATTTATAATTATCTGTCCCGTGTTGTCCCACCAACTCACAATTGGCTGAGGTTTTTATTGGCTTGTTCATCTCTCCCTTCAGTGAAGAGAGTGAGTGTGTGTGTGCATGCGTGCATGGTGCACATGTGTCTGCCCTTGTGTGTATTGAATTGTGCAAGGCATGGTAATTGCGAGGCCCCAAGATGGACAAAACAAAGAGTTGTTTCATGCTCCAATTGTTTGAATTTATTTAACGTTCAAACCCTTATTAGAAACAATAGCTGCTCTGGTGGTGTTATATGGCATTGCCTGGCATCACAGTGGGCGGCATGGTGGCACGGTGGTTAGCACTGCTGCCTCACAGAGTCAGAGACCCGGGTTCAATTCCCGCCTCAGGTGACTGACTGTGTGGAGTTTGCACATTCTCCCCGTGTCTGCGTGGGTTTCCTCCGGGTGCTCCGGTTTCCTCCCACAGTCCAAAGATGTGCAGGTCAGGTGAATTGGCCATGCTAAATTGCCCGTAGTGTAAGGTAAGGGGTAAGTGTAGGGGTATGGGTGGGTTGCGCTTCGGCGGGTCGGTGTGGACTTGTTGGGCCGAAGGGCCTGTTTCCACACTAAGTAATCTAATCTAATCTAATCACATGAGGGGCATCGGCAGATGTCATGCAGACAGAGCTGCCTGGTTTATGTCACACAGAGGAGAGAGGCTGTGTGCTGAACATTTCTAATGCAGCAATTGGAGGGTCGCACTTGATCCCGGCATCCTGTCTTGGGACGGAAGTCTAGTCAGGGTTCCTGATTCTCTGCCAGCGACTTTTATAGGAATGTTGGTGCAAACCCTCCACAATGTTGGAATGGCACACACATATTTGGCCTGTGCAAAGACTGACCCTTGGGGCAAGTGGTTGTTGGGAGATGGTGGTGTAGGCTGCTGATGCCTTTAAGAATCACGCCATAAAAGAGCAGGGGAGAGAACCTCAAGAACGCAGGAAGCGTAGGTGGCAGAAAGAAAGGGGGCAATGATGAGCCAAATATTTACTCTAAATTTTTAAGTAAGCCCCAACAGAAGGAATTAAGCTGGCCAAGCCCAGAGTTTAAACACTTGCAACAATAGTGACTTCGGACACCTCGGTTGCATATATGTTGTAATACAGCATCTGCCATGCCTTTAGCTGGCATTATTTTGTAATTAAGACATGTAGACATTATAACCAAGCCTTCCCAGACCATGTACAGCAGGTAGATGGAGAGGAAGGACTGCTTTCTGTACTTTGTCCCAACAATACACCTCAGCCTTCAGAGAAGGGACAACCCCACCACCCCCAGTTAGTTTGACATTTCCCAATCTCATACCAACCTGCCTCTAGTTTCAATCTTGACGAGATACGTGCTAGTCAAGGCTTGAAACTCATTGGAAAGTAGATAGCCATGTCATTGGACCAATCATTGTTCTATCTTTTCCAGCAGTTCATAAAATAACGGGCCTGCAGGGCTAGGGCAAACTGTTGCACCTCAACATTCCAGAGATTTGCACCCATTTATTCTGTTACACAGAATTATAGCATGTTGTAGTGCAGAAGAAGGCCATTCGACCCCTTGTGTTTGTACCGAAAGAGCTACCCAGCTAATCGACTATACCTTATTTCCACAGCCCTCTAACTTCATCACTTCCGAATGTATAACCAGCTTTGCTTTGAAGCCTCTTATGAAATCCGGCTCCACCACTCTCCTAGGCAGTGCATTCCAAGTTCTTACAACTCTGATCAAACACGTTTCTCCACATCTCACTCCTAGCTCCCCTGCTGACAATCTTCAAGTTGTGACCCCGAGTTACTGACATACTAACTCGTGCAAACATAATATCCTTCTTTACCCTGTCAAAATTGTTCAGAACTTTGAACACCTCAACAGGTTACCTCTTAATCTTCTCCAAGTTACCTGTATAAAATTTGTGGGAAACCTCTATTCATAGAGTCACTGGAACAAGCTGTAAGTGTCCTTTCTGAAATACCAATATTGATGAAATGGCACATAGCAAACCAGTCAGATGTACTGGTAAGTCCATTACAACAAACAGTTTGCATACCTCCCAGGTTATCACCAGATTGTTGGGTTCTGTTCCCATCCCTTGGACTCCTGTGGGGTTTTCATCAGGAGCTGCAAGAAACAAAAAGGAGTTGCTATATCGCACAAAAGCAAAAGGTAGAGACAGCACCATTTTATTTACCCACCTCCTATCTGGCACCATCACTGACTTCATCTGTGTGAACATGTCTGAGAAACATGATGTGGACAAACCACCATTGGACTGAGATAGACAAAGTTAAAAATCACACAACACCAGGTTATAGTCCAACAGGTTTACTTGGAAGTACCAGCTTTCGGAGTGACGCTCCTTGGTCAGGTAACTCCTGGAGTTGGATCATGGGAATTTACAGCAAAAGATCAGGGTGCTCACAAACCAGAGTCTGATTTATCTGTACATGAACCGATAACGTCACCCATGCACGCAGAGTTATCCTGGCACAGAGACCACTGTGCAACATCACCTCTGCTGGGCACACACCAGCAGCCATCTTTGCCAACCGTCCTGGCGTTGGCAGTACAGATGTCATCGTTGTAAAACACAATTGGCCTTTAAGAGACTGTATCTTACCAGCTGGCTGTGTGAAGTAGTGCTCAGATGGATAACTCGGATCGCTCCTGCCTACTCGGTTGACAGCAATGACCCGGAAGTTGTAGTTGACAAAGGGGGAAAGCTTCAGGTGGACCGTGGTCTGCTTTCCTCCGACATCGGTCAAATGATGCCACAATCCAGGGTCAAACTGATCCTCTTCATATTCAATGATGAACTCTGAGAGGAAACCAGTATTACTCACATTAGTGCATGGACTTCACTTGCTGTAGAGATCACTTGCCATTTAATAAATACTCAGAAGTATTTCTTAGTTTCAAGATTAACATAGATTTCTGCACTCCACCCCATTCCCCCAGCGTAACCTCAACTTGAACTTGGCAAATTTGGACACATCCTTCAAACATCCCAGACCCATATCGACAGTCTGTTATCACAGCAGAGTTCTCTTTTCCCCAGAACAAGCTGGGAAAGAGGTCAACCCCGTGCTGTAAGGCTAAATGTGAATGATGTTGCAGAATGCGGGTATCCTGGTTTAATCAGGATTACAGAGGCTACATGGCCCAGAAACAATTCATCTGGCTAAGCCAGCTCTTTTTCAGCTTTCCTAATCTAAATCACATCAGGTCTCTCCAGTCCCTTCTCCCTCATTCGCCCATTCCTGCTTCCAGAAAAAAGATTCGTGTTCAAGAGATTCCTTGATAAATGGATCAAATGACAAAGGCATCAATTTAAGGCAAGGGGGATGTCAGAAAGGACTTGTTCAGCCCACAGGGTGCTGGGATTCAGGAGCTCACAGCTTGTAAGGGGTGGGGAGGGGGAAAGAGGCGGAAACCCTCAGAACATGTCAGAGCTGTTCAGATGTGCATTGGCCATGCCAAGGCAAACATAGCTATGGGCCAAGTGTGTGGATTAGGATAGTTTGGTAGCTGCTTTTGACTGGGATAGACTGGGAGGGCCTTTTCCACCACTACAGACCTACAACTTTATTCGCCTCAGCCATTTTCACCATTCTCCAGGAGAGGAATTCCCTTTAGAACTTCCTTGGTTACTACGGTGGCATCGAATGATGCTCCTTTCAAGGGGGATGTCTCGAGGAAACAGTCTGTATCTACTTGAGCAAAGCTTCACTATCTCAATGAGCGAAAGACCCTCAACTGCAGAGCAATGCCCTAAGCCCTGGAACGGCAGTTAGAATCGTGCAATCCCTACAGTGTGGAAACAGGCTGTTTGGAGGTTCGGTGTGGACTTGATGGGCCAAAGAGCGTCCTACCCAGACCCACCCCCCCACCCTATCCCTGTAACCCTGCATTTCCCATGACTAGTCCATCCCTGGACAGCAAGGGTGGTTCAGCACGGCTAATCCACCTAACCTACACATCTTTGGAGGAGAGGGAGAATGTGCCAACTCCACACAGACAGTCACCTGAGGCTGGAATTGAACATGGGTCCCTGGTGCTGTGAGGCAGCAGTGCTAACCACTGAGCCACGGTGCTGCTCAAATTTAAAGGTAATAAGGCTCCATTAACATTATTACTAAGCTTTTAAGTAAAGAATATGGGGGCAAGTGTTAATTGAGGGAGTTAAAATAATATTCAGAGCAATTGGTTTGGATTGAGAGAAACTCTCTCCTCTGGTGAGGGAGTCTGGAACAAGGGGGTTTAAACCTAGAAATTCGAGTCAAGTCATTCAAATGGTGGCAGGGAACATTCTCCCCAAGTGGAAGGCTAACGGTAGTCTGGCACCAACTCCACCAAAAGGCTAAAGACGCTGGGGATTTGTAACTGAAGCATCTAATTAGACATTGATGGCTAAGTCATTAGTGTTAAAGTCATAAAGATGCCCACTAGATTCGAGGTACAGATGCACCATAATCTGATTGAAAGTGAAGAATGAAGCAAAGAATAGGTGTGTTGATGGTCTGCTGTAAGATTCCTCAGAATTTAAGGTCGAACACACATACTTGTAATGGGACTGTTATGATCATCCCCTGGAATCCAGGACAGCTGCACGCTTCTATCTTGAGGGTTGGTTAATTCCAGGTCCGAAGGTGGATCGGGACTGTCTATGAAATGAAGACATTAAATTAAAACCAGAAAGATGCAACAGAGTCAAACAAATCAGAAACTGGATGGATGTGTGCGGCAATGTAAGGTGGTGGGGCTGCATGCACAGGGGTCTCTTGCGTACCCAGCAGGGAGATGGGGAGATGTTAGGTCTGGCTCAGCAGCGACCATCGAGTTCAATAAGGCTTCAGCAAAAACAGCTACATGCAGATACTCAGGAGACTGAAACGACCCGTATGCATGATTGGACTTTGCAGTCCATTGCAGTTCTTCAAACTGAAGCTCTTAATTATTTGTTGCCAAAAGCTCTTCAGAAAGACTGTTCAGCCTGAGCTTAATAGAGGCAGAAATCTAAGGCATACAAAACAGGGAAGAGGTTGGGCCGGGAGGCAGGGGTGGGGGTTAATAAACTCAATCCTTCTGAGGTACCTGACAGACTCTGATCAGACAGAGTTTAAATGATTGCTGCATTTCTGCTTTCACTACAATAACTGAATGTTCAATCTGTGTAATGATCACTCTTAAGAGTGCAAATAAACTTTCTAATCGCTGACCGAAATGTGATAAGCTCTACTTTGGAACAGCATCATTTAGTTCGGAGATCTGCTCTTATTAAAAACCAGTACATGTCAAACGACAAAGTTAAATATTTAAAAGCCTCTGGGGAATGCAAATGAGTTTTATTTCAATGGCATGAGAAATGAGGGTCTTTCATTCTGTGGATTGATTAGAGAGAGCTGCGATTGTTCTCCTTTACAGCAATCGACAATTATACAGAGATCTCATGACAGAGTTCAACATTATGAAGGGAAAATAGAAAATGTTTCCAATGACAAAAGGGTCAACAGCCAGAGGACACAGATTTAAAGGACTTGCCAAAAGAAAGTCAGAGAGGAAGCGAGGGAGAATTCTGCCACTGCAGCTGGCCATTCTGGTCTATCCCAGATCTATCCCATCCCAGACCACATTGCCTGACAAGAAGCTGATTCAATTGTGAATTTCGGAAGGAAATCAAATGTGTTATTGAGAAAGGAACATGTTTCAGATCCATGGAAAGAAGGGTGGGAGCAACGGGCAAGCTCTATGGAATATCACGACAAATTTCTGTGGTTAGGACCTCTCGCCAGGTTCACATAAACTCTAAGCAACTCCCTCACGATTCATCGGACGAGGGTTCACTGAATTCAGTTTAATAAAAAGCACTTAAGACATAATCCTTTTAACGAGCCCAAGTTGCTTGCTGCCCTGCAGCTCGGCTAAAAGTGATGAGGAGTCCGCAGCCTTCTGATTCATTCGCAGCCTTTTGTGTTGAACTTTACCATAAGCAGTTTCAGAGTAACGGGGATCCCTGGACGGACACATCCTTAAAGTTTAAGGTATTTGCTCAGGCAGGATCACCCTCTTTGAACCTATGGCTGTCTACTGAGAAGTAGACAAATGTTGTACGCATGGGATTTATTTTTACACAAACTGGGAAGAAAGCAAATGGATCTGCGTATTAACTATTTAAAAATTTACTGGTAGGTCTTCAATGTTCAGTTATCCCCCATAATGATGTCTTCAACATGTAACACTCTTGAATGCGTCTACTCCTGTGGACATATTTGATTAAATCCAGTTGAGTTTCTTGACACACTGCCTGATGTGTGGCAGTCACTGTTATATCACAAAAAAATGTGGTCACCCAATTTGCATACAGCAAGGTCCCTGAAGCAGCGACACGGTAATGACCAGACTGCCTGTATGACTGGTGTTGGTCGAGGGATAGATACTGTCAGGATACTGAAGAGAATGAACTGCTTTTTGCATAAATAGTGTCATGAGATCTTTTATATCCAGGATGGATGGGGCCTCTATTTATGGTCTCCTTGAATCAAGCAACGTCCTTTCAGTACTGAAATATAGATGCAACTGAGATGACCTGCTTAGACTTCTGCAATGAGACAAACCTGACTCCACCATGGTGAGAGGTCCCATTGAATTATGGGTGACGATTGAGTGAAGGTAAGTGGGCATCCTTCTTATAATTTATAACTTTGTCAAGTTGTAGAGAGCATTCACTTGAACAAAAGATGCTTTGAAGGCCAATGTCAGCAACACACGCACCTCCAGGAGACGACTAATGGTAACAAAAGAGCTAATAGTAGCTGCAGGAGCTCACGGGCATGCACAAACAGCGGGGAATTCAAATCTGCTCAGTGCAGAACTGCATAGCATGTCAGGGAAACTACGTTTCACAACAGCACCATGTAGAGAGATCAGATCCAGCTTAAATTTCACAAATGATCATGTTAACCTAGAGGGTCTCCTGTATTATCGCTGATGAATGAAAACATGCAAGTGCAGCAAATAAGTCGATAAAGTGTTCCACCCTCCTGATTATTTTTCAATGAGCTGCATTTGTAAAATTGGAGCCAGTCAGCACAGATGACCCATAGACACGTCAAACACATGACATGTAATTTAGAGACATGTACACAAATTTGCACACATTCCAGACTCTCCTACATATAATCACAATCCACAAACATACACACAAGACAAACACACACACACTCACACACATACATACCAAACACGATTGCGCACACACACAAGCAATCTCCCTGAGGTAACAGTGGCTGAAGGACCTGAACTTAAGGGAATTTCTATTTGCCAGGATTTGGTGTTGGAGAGACTGTTAGGTCTGAAGGTTGATAAGTCTCCGGGACCTGATGGCCTGCATCCCAGGGTACTGAAGGAGGTGGCTCGGGAAATCGTGGATGCGCTGGTGATTATTTTCCAGAGTTCAATAGAATCGGGGTTGGTTCCTGAGGATTGGAGGGCGGCTAATGTTGTGCCACTTTTTAAGAAGGGTGGGCGGGAGAAAGCAGGAAATTATAGACCAGTTAGTCTGACCTCAGTGGTGGGAAAGATGCTGGAGTCTATTATAAAGGATGAAATTACGGCACATCTGGATAATAGTAACAGGATAGGACAGAGTCAGCATGGATTTATGAAGGGGAAATCATGCTTGACTAATCTTCTTGAATTTTTTGAGGATGTAACTCGGAAGATGGACGAGGGAGATCCAGTGGATGTACTGTACCTGGACTTTCAGAAAGCTTTTGATAAAGTCCCACACAAGAGGTTAGTGAGTAAAATTAGGGCGCACGGGATTGGGGGCAAAGTACTAGATTGGATAGAGAATTGGTTGGCTAATAGGAAACAAAGGGTAGTGATTAACGGCTCCATTTCGAAATGGCAGGCAGTGACCAGTGGGGTACCGCAGGGATCCGTGCTGGGACCGCAGCTTTTTACAATATATGTAAATGATATAGAAGATGGTATCAGCAATAACATTAGCAAATTTGCTGATGACACAAAGCTAGGTGGTAGGGTGAAATGTGATGAGGATGTTAGGGGATTACAGGGTGACCTGGACAAGTTAGGTGAGTGGGCAGATGCATGGCAGATGCAGTTTAATGTGGATAAATGTCTGGTTATCCACTTTGGTGGCAAGAACAGGAAGGCAGATTACTACCTCAATGGTATCAAATTAGGTAAAGGGGCTGTTCAGAGAGATCTGGGTGTTCTTGTCCACCAGTCAATGAAGGCAAGCATGCAGGTACAGCAGGTCGTGAAGAAGGCTAATAGCATGCTGGCCTTCATAACAAGAGGGATTGAGTATAGAAGCAAAGAGGTGCTTCTGCAGCTGTACAGGGCCCTGGTGAGACCACACCTGGAGTACTGTGTACAGTTCTGGTCTCCAAATTTGAGGAAAGACATTCTGGCTATTGAGGGAATGCAGCGTAGGTTCACGAGGTCAATTCCTGGAATGGCAGGATTGCCTTACACGGAAAGACTGAAGCGACTGGGCTTGTATACCCTTGAGTTTAGAAGACTGAGAGGGGATCTGATTGAAACGTATAGGCTTATGAAAGGACTGGACACTCTGGCAGGAGGGAACATATTTCCGTTGATGGGTGAGTGCCGAACCAGAGGACACAACTTAAAAATACGGGGTAGACCATTTAGGACAGAGATGAGGAGAAACTACTTCACCCAGAGAGTGGTGGCTGTGTGGAATGCTCTGCCCCAGAGGGCAGTGGAGGCCCAGTCTCTGGATTCATTTAAGAAAGAATTGGATAGAGCTCTTAAAGATAGTGGAGTCAAGGGGTATGGAGATAAGGCTGGAACAGGATACTGATTAGGAATGATCAGCCATGATCATATTGAATGGCGGTGCAGGCTCGAAGGGCAGAATGGCCTACTCCTGCATCTATTGTCTATTGTCTATTGTCTAATCCAAGACAGGTATATATAATATATAGCCAATCTAGGCACACAAGTACACTCAGCCATTCTATACACACACACACTTTCTTTCTTTCTTTCTCTCTCTCTCTCTCTCTCTCACACACACACACACACACACACACACACACACACACACACACAATTGTTGTGGTCAGAGAAAAGCCATTTATTCCATCATGTGAACACCAGTTCTCCAAATCAGCATTATGACTTAATGATAATTAATCTGCCTTTTCCCACCTCCTTAACCCTGTATATTTTAATTTGAACAGAAACATCTGATGGCCTCTTGAATGTTTCAATCGAACCTGCCTACACCACACTTTCAGCCATGCATTGCAACCCTCAACCACTCGCTGTGTGGAAAAAGCATTTTCTGACCTCACATTTGCTTCTTTTTGCGAATTACTTTCAATCTGTGTTTTCCTTTCGTCACCTGGACACAAAAACATTTTCTCTCTATCAAATCCATCCAGACAACTTGGGAAAGATGTCTGCTAAATCACATTTAGTCCTTTAGCTCTTCAAGAGAAAGACACCCATTTTCTCCTAACTATCTTCATCGATGGAGTGTATGTCAACCTTGAAATCATTTTCATAAACCTCTTCTTTCCAGACCCCCCCCGAAGTGTGGTGCCCAGATTGTAGTGCAATATTCCAGCTGAGAACTAACCAGCATCCTTTCCATGTTCAACATATCCACCTTGCATTGTGCTCTATGCCCCTATTAATAAAGCTGAGGATGACATATAGCTTATGAACAACTCTATCCACTCTGTCCTGCCACCTTTACTGTCTCCAGTCTCTCACACACCAGAGACATACACTTGGCAAATACTCACTGTTGCATCCCGGACACACACGTCAAACATTCTGACTCTCCTGATAGGTAAAGTAGACAGTTACAGATACTACTGGGTACTAAGACAGTTATCGTGTGTTTCCAATATGAGAGGAATTATCCTCCTCCAAGTGTTTATAACTTGCAATGGTGTAAGATTTAATCGTCACACCAGATATTTCACCCACTGCGTGCAAAAAGCCCAAGTGTGACTGTAAAGTGTGTGCGCACAGAAATTACAGAATTCCTCTCAGGAAAAAGCCGGAAAGGCTGGAAGCGCACAGCAGACCCAGCAGCATCTGGAAAATCGGACACAGTTGTGATTTGGAAAGTTGCCCTGCAAGAGAACAGCTTTCATCACAGTTATCAATGGAAATGAATTACTCAGTGGAACCTCCATGACCAACTAGAATGGAGGGGACCTCAATAGTGGACAGTCTGAAAAACATCCAGATACAAGCAAAGCTACTGCCTTGGGAATCAATCATTAAAATAATTCTTATTGTAGTCTGAGTGACCATCAAGCACACAAAACACTCAGACAGTCATGTGTCCCATATGGATTTAACATCCATTCCGGTAATGGAGGTTCCACAGTTGGTGAAAACACAATCATCCAGGTGTTGAAGGAAGCACCAATACAGGTCAATCTAGAGTTAACACACATCTACATAAAATGTGTCTACCTTGGCTAAAAGAGGAAAAACAAAACCCCAAAGAAGTAGGCGTAAGGAACACCAAATGTTGGTGGCGACATGGTGAGTGAATGCTACACATAAAGGAGCAGTGTGGAGCTGCCTCAGCATCACCCTCCACAATACTTCACCTCAAGTGGACAATGGATAGAGAAATGAAGCTGGTGAACATGCTACATTATGGCTGGAAATGAAAGTAAGAGAGCCAAGTCAAAACAAATGGAAGAGTGAAGTGTGTTCAGACAAACACTTGTTAGTTTACCGTATGGGCTAGCTGGTGTTGAGGAACGGGCTGGAAATAAAGAGCAAGGTTAGGGTTTAGTCGTAGCCAGCACAAGTTAAAACAGTCACATTTTTCTGCTAGTTTCATAAAAACAAAGAAGAAATTGCACATCAGCTTATTAGATCTCAGAAATATCACAATCATTTCCACACAATGCGGATTATCTAGAGCTGTAGTGCTAGTCGCCGTATCAATGATCAATCCCATTTGGCAAACATCAAAACTCTACAGGTACATGCACAGTCTGGTCACTTCTTTAATGTTTTTGGGCTGAACTGTAAAAGGATGACCACTTGGGTCTTTTTTTTTGTTCTTTATTGGGATATGGCTAACCCTAGTCTGGTCAGTTTCTACTGCCCATTCTAAATATCCGCTCGATCAGGATGGCTTGCTCCAGTCATTTCAGAATCAGTTAAGAGCCAACCAGATTGCTTTGGGTCTGGAGTCACATGCAGTTAAAACCAGATTTTCTTCCTTCCATCAAACAACCAGATGGGACTATGACAAGTGTCACATGGTCACCATTTGGTAGATTCTTAACTCAATTTTTGAAATTTAATTCAAATGTCACCATCGGTGGTATCTGAACTCATATCCTCAGAACAGCCTGGGATTCTGGATAAGTGACCCAGTGAGCTGTCACAATGCCACCATCTGACCTGCTTCCTGAGTGAATTCTCTGGCAGTAACTCAAATGAACTTCTGTATCTGATAAGACAATAGACAATAGATGCAGGAGTAGGCCATTCAGCCCTTCGAGCCTGCACCGCCATTCAATATGATCATGGCTGATCATGGGGAGGAGTAGAAAATCTAAACAGCACAGGCCAGATTGGCCCAGCAACCCTGTACCACAGTCCATTCAGCCTAACGTATTTGGTAAACAACTCAGTTATCGCTCAAGTCAGAGTGACAAAGATCAGTGAAGGACACAGATTTAGAAACACAAAGGGGCTCCTTTAAAGGGGGCTTCAACTTGGCATGCAAAGTAGTGCATGCAGAGCTCTCCACAAAGTGTCAACACGATTGACTCCCCAACAAGGCAAGTTGTTGGGGAGATAGGGGATGACAAGAGGAGGGAGTTACAAGTGAGGAGAGCATTGTGGAGAGTCGTCTGGTGGCGGAATATTTTTCTGTGTCACACAGCGAGGAATGCCGAGCTGGCTCCGACCCGTCCAGATATCACAGGACCCCCAATTTCCACATTCACAGACCCATCGTCTGAAATAGGAGCAGATTTCTACCCGGGACCGATCTAGAACCAACTGCCCTGCCACTTACGAAGCTGCCAGCTATTTCTATTGGATAAAAGATAACAGACAGCAGAGTGATTGCCGCTGCCACTCTGTTCAACGGGCACCGTATGGCATCTTGGGCAACTTTTAGCTTCCCATTTGAGACGCCGGATGTTGAACCATGGAAGGCTATGAGTCCATCCCATTCCAGGACTTGCCCAACAGAGTGACAAGCTGGGAGGTGAAGGGTACAGGGAGATCAATGTTTTGGTGAGCAGCAGCGGGAGGTTGGTCTTCACTTCCCTATGGTAGTGACTCTCAGGCCCCTGTACCCTTACCTCCCAACTGCTTTGAGATTGCCTAGCTCAGCACAATCACGGGTTTGATGCTAATCTTGATACCCTTTGGATTTGTGTTACACGTTGCCTGCAGCAGGGGGAGCCAAAGCTCCCAATTCACTCTTTTGCAAAGCATCACCTCAGCAACACCTTGCAAGAGGGTCTGCTTTTCAAGTGATGCTGGTGTGACAAGGCGCTCGCACAGAAACAAAACGCCAAAGCCATTTAACCTTTGAACCCCAGATTCTTTTCACAAAGCTTTTCACTGTGCCTCAGTACATGTGACAATAAATTCAATTCAATTCAATTCGATTCAGATTCTTTAAAGACTGGAGCGACAAGAGGAGAGCGCGAGCAAACAGAAGCCACGTTACCTAGGACAGTAAGGTCGGCCGTTGCAGAGTTGGTGTCCAAGGTGGTGTTCACCACACATGTGTAGGATCCCTGATCTTCCTCAGACACATTCAGAATGGTCAAGACGTCGCCAGAGGCTTGGTGCCTGAAATCGAGACCGTGGATTTGATGTTAGCTTGATCACATCAATCATTGACACTGCCTCGGCCTCTGATTGCAAGGGGGTGCCTATTTTTGATTCGGATTTGTGGGAATTCATTCGACTTAAATGCTAATTCGTGCTGGGGGGGGGGGGGGGGGTTGCAGGTGAGGGGAACTTTGCTTCCCCACCACCCAATCTACATTGAAAAAGGATCCTGCTGGGGTGAAGCCTCTTGGAGATGTGATCAGTGGAAACCTGTGACCTGAGATAGGCGGGAGAACGTGATTCCCACTGGCATCATGGGGCATTCAGGGCAAAGGTTTCTGATGACAAAAATGACAATGGGGAACATGCCTGCCCTCTGTGCGTGGGCAAAGCCAGACACGGGGCCGTAAATGTAAGACCGTCAGTAATAAATCCACTCAGGAATTCTGGAGAAACCTAATAACATGAAGGGGCTGGTAGGAATGCGAAGTGGGTGTGATACATCCCGCATCCTCATTTGGGAAGTCTCTGTACAACTAGCAGTGGGGCTCACTCAAAAACGAAATCAGTCTCACTCCACTCCATCTCGTCACCATAGCTTCCTGCCCCTTCCTCCTTTATCAATTTAGTTTTAATTTCAAAAATGTATTTTATTCATCCAAAATTTCTTTATATGTGTACATAATCACAAACACAGTACAATTCTCTATTCAGTTAACTTGCCCTTAATTACACCTATACTCACTACTTCAGCCATTCCTTGTAGTAACAAGATCTAAGTTCTAACTGTCTTTGCGTAAAGCGGTTTTTCCTGAATTCCTAATCGGATTTATTGCTGGTGGCTTTATATTTAGATTTGATCACAGTAGTCCTGATCACATGGCAAATGCTTCAATACTTTAACCTGTTTGCGTATTTGACAGTGAAATGGTGAGACAAAACCAGACTTAAGTGTACTTTATGACTGGGGACAGGAATTGCTAGATTAAAAAAAGGACAGTGGTTAGCAGCAGGAACCCGAGTTCAATTCCAGCCTCAGGTGACTGTCTGTGTGGAGTTGCACATTCATCCCACGGCTGCTTCCTCTGGGTGTCCCGGTTTCCTCCCACAATCCAATGATGTACAGGGGTTAGGCGGATTGGCCATGCTAAATTGCCCATCGTGTCCAGGGATAGATGGTTTAACCATGAGAAATGCAGGGTTACACAGATAGGGTTAGGTGCTGGGTGTGGGTGGGATGCTCTTTGGAGGGTCAGTGTGGACTTGATGGGCCGAACGGCCTGCCTCCATACTGTCGGGATTCTGTGATTGAAGTCGTCTTTCCCTCTTCCACCATCCAATGCTAATGGAATTGTTAACTAATCATGCCGATAACAGATTAGCGCTGGACAAGCACAACAGGTCAGGCAGCATCTGAGGAGCAGGAAAATCAATGTTTCGGGCAGGAGCCCTTCATCAGGAAATGCCGATTTTCCTGCTCTTCAGATGCTGCCTAACCTGCTGTGCTTTTCTCTAATCTTGACTCTAATCTCCAGCATCTGCAGTCCTCACTTTCGCCTATGTCTGTAACAGGCCCACACACTTAGTGAAGGAACGTTAATGGTGAACGGTTTTAGGAATCACAGTTAAGTCTCAAATGACTCTCACTGTGTGCCCCAAAATGCTGTCGCCTGCTTTGCTCTCTTTGTTATTGAAAAATGGTCGATATAATATTGAAATATATTTGTGTGTGCTGCATGATGGTTGGGGGGGTTTTCTACTTTGTAGATCTGTGGCTGGTCATCAGAGTCTATTGGTCAACAAAGGTCAAAATGACTGCTGAATCAGTTGGAAACTGATGAGTCCCTTTGCCTCTCTTTTGGGGAATATCACCATATCGGCTGTGTTAACAAAATCAAGGCTGCTGGTGCAGGAACCTACAGTACCTGTCATCATCAGGCAGCTCCTCGTTGTTTTTCAGCCACGTAATTTCTGGAGTAAGTGACGGGTCGTGCTTCACTCTGCACTCAAACACAGCCGTGCCCATCGTCTGCACTGACTGATAACGCGGCTGCTTCAGGATGGTGGTCGGATCTGAAAATTCAAAATGTTCGTGACGGCCGACATGCTTTCAGCAGCAAAGCAAAGCTTTCCCAAAAACACGACCTGAAAGCATAATGAACCTCACCTTTGACCTGGAGAAATGCTTTGTTCTGGACGACGCCAAGGGAATTGGTTGCGATGCAGGTGTACGTCCCACTGTCATTCTTCTGCGAAAAGGCAATCTCCAAAGTGCCGTTGTCATGGAAAACATAAGAGTCACCACGGAGGACACTGCCTTGGTCATCCTTGAACCTGGGGTTGAATACATTTACAGTAACACCAATGCCTCGGTCCAATTTCTCCCAACACCCTTTGCTTGTTTCTGATTTGCCAGAATTCCTCGTAACAGTGCTCTTGTTTCTCTCAGCAATAAACAATCATTGAGCCTTACTATACAGGAGGCGGCCATTTGATCCATTGCTTCCATACCTGCCCTGGCTCCTGGCAAAGGGTTACCAGATTGGTATCACTGCCCTTTCCCACAGCTCTGGAAATATTTTCCTTTTAGGTAGAAACCCAACTCCCCCTTGAAAGTGCGCCATCGATTCGGGTAGCACATGCCTGACCAATAACATGCTGCGTTTCAAACAAAATTTCTTGGGCCCGACTCATGGGAAAGCCTGACTGATGCCCTCTCACAGCTCACAAGATACACACCCGAGCCACTTGCAATGTGACAAGGAATTTTCACGCTGTCACCCAGCAGTCAATGCCAAGATGGGAGTGTGAGAGGAGCACAAGTGCCCAAATAGAATACTCACCTTGAGACTCCGCTCCCAACACTACTCAGAGGCCTGCTAAGCTTCAACCCTCACATCAAACCAACATCCCTGCCCCGTCACTTTCCTCCCACAAGCATCCTACATTCCCTTATGTCATTCTCACATATCCTTGAGAGTCATCCACCCATTTTGCACAATGCATCGTTCTCAAGATTCATGTAGTAATAGTGGGAATCATCTAAAACTGGTTGAAAAAGGATCAACTCTTTGAATTTGAAAAAAAAATCCTTGATTCAAATCTAAAAGCAAGGAGAAAGAAAAGTAATCCTTTAAGGGCCTTTAAGTAAATAATAAGAGACTTATTATTTACTTATATGGTCATAAAAGTTATATTTTATTTGGATTAATTAGATCACCCCATGAGCTGGAGTTTTTGAGATCCAGCCAAGCATTTGTAAAAGGACAAGGGTCCAAATAAAAGTTTTCAACAACACTACCAGAACAAATAATTGTTGCGATTTCAAAACAGAAGGCCTGTTCTTTGGAAGGGGAGTCAGGGAACATACCATTTTTTTCTACCTTCAACGAAAAAAGCAAAGTTTCCGGTCCAACTAAATTAGATCACAAATATGTCACAGCAAGGCATTTTCTTCTTTTACACTTCCTGATGCACTTTCTCCATTGGAAAATGTAATGGAACGCATGTCAACAATTACACTATGATGGTCAACGTAACAGTCAATTTACCTTCACAGGACAGAGCTCTATAATGAATTATTGCATTTAAAACATATCTGCATTAAATCACAGGATTTCAGAGTGACATTTGAAGTCATCAAAACATTTCATACTTCTCTTGCAGAATACTCCTGGCGTCTTTAAGGACTTTCAGACCTGCTGAGCTTTTAATGGGCTTCTAAAACAGCATACCAGCGGGCAAAAGCTGCGTGCAAGATGAAATATGGTGTTTGTCCCCCAGGTCTGGGGAAGCTAAGCTCGGTTAGTTAGAGTGTACGTTTTGCACACTGGATACTCCTGACTTGTGAAAAATGTGATAGAGTCAGGAACAAGGAGGAAAATCCATTTTTTTGCAAAAAAAAAAATCGAAGTGTAGCCATTTGTACACCAAATCATGTCTTCACAATCAAGAAAAATGTCCACCTCTCACCTCCTTCCTTTTGGCGATGAGTATGAATCTATGTCCTCTGGCTTTGCTCCTCCTTGGAATTGAAATATTTTCTTCATAACTAATCTTATTGAGCCCTCCAACTGGCAACTTATTGACCGTATCCACCAGTTCAAACCCCTCCCCTCCCCCCCCCAACCTCCCTCCCCCAAGCCAGGGAATAAAGTCTTCTTGCATCTAGTCTGTCCAGCCCTTTTCGAATTCTAATTGTATCAATCGAATCCCCTCACAACCTTCTAAATTACAAGGAATACAGGACCAATCAAGCCAATCTCTCTTAGGGCAGTCGGCCATCCCCAGTATCAGTCCAGTGAAGGTTGGCTGCACTCACTCTATGGCATGTACGTCCTCTCTTAGATTCTGAGGTTAAAACTGCCCAGAATGCTCCAGGGCATGGTCTCAGCAAGGCCCTGTCTAACTGAAGTAAGAAATTCCTACTTTGGAACTCAAATCTCCTCACAGTGAAGACTAATATGGCATTGCCTTCCTAATAGTTTGCTGCACCTGTGCGTCTACTTCCATTGGTGTACAAGGACACTCAGCTCCGTTTGTGCATCCCAATATATCACCACTTAAAAATTACTTTTCCTTCATTTTTCACACTGGCATGTATTCACATTTAACTATGTGCTGCATCTGCTATGTGTCTGCCCACTCACTGACTTGTCCAAATCACCTTGAAGCCTCCGGGCATCTTTCTCATAACTCTCAATCCAGCCCAGTTTTGTGCCAGCAAATTGGAAATGTTACATTTGGTTCCCTTATGCAGATCATGTACATAATATATATGATGAATAGCTGGGGCCTAAGCACTGATCCTTATAGCACCCCACTTGTCACTACTTCAGAAAAAGACCCATTTATTCCCTCCCTCTCTGTTTCCTATCTGTCAACCAATTCTTCATTAATGCCAAAAGATCACTCCAATCCCATACACTTTAACTTTGCCCACTAACCTTTTGAGGGACCTATTCAACAAATACAAAACATCCACTAGGTCTATTTACTGGTTACATTCTCAAAAAACATTCAGTAGATTAGAAAAGCATGATTTGCCTTTCATAAATCCATGCCGACATTATATCATCCCATGAATGCTTATCAAATGTTCTGTTATCACATCTTTCAGAACAGACTTTTCACCATGACTGATTGATATGAGGCTAACTGGTCTGTAATTCTCTGTGTATTCCTTCTCTCCCTTTTTAAATATTTGTGTAGTGATTGGAACTGGGTGGACCTTGGTGATTACAAGATTCTTGAGTGGTGTTATTAATCTGGGCCAATCAGGAAGTTCTGGCTGACCAATATTAATGGGAGATTTCAGAGGACCTCCTCGTGGGTCCGCTCCTGGGCCTGGCCAAACTGGCCATCAACAGGTCCAGGCAGCGGGCCATGGAGGGGGGTCGTTAGGGCTGACTGCCTGCCCCTCTTCCGCGGTTACGTTAGAGCCCGGGTGTCCTTGGAGAAGGAGCACGCGGTCTCCACCAACACCCTGGAGTTGTTCAGGGAGAGGTGGGCACCGCAGGGAGTGAAGTGCATTATTTCCCCCTCCAACTCTATTTTGATTTAGACCCTACCCTCCCCTTCACTGTTTTGATCACACAGCATTGCCCTTTGATGTGAAGGGCAGTGCTTGTCACTGGCCACTTGGGTGTTTCCTTTCTTCCCGGTGGTGGAAATTGAATAAAGATTCGTGCACTTTGTGTCTCTCACTGTGTCTCACACCTGCACACACACACACACACACACACCATGGGTGCTGGGGAGATTTCAGAGGACCTCCTCGTGGGTCTGCTCCTGGGCCTGGCCAAACTGGCCATCAACAGGTCCAGGCAGCGGGCCATGGAGGGGGGTCGTTAGGGCTGACTGCCTGCCCCTCTTCCGCGGTTACGTTAGAGCCCGGGTGTCCTTGGAGAAGGAGCACGCGGTGTCCACCGACACCCTGGAGTCGTTCAGGGAGAGGTGGGCGCCGCAGGGAGTGGAGTGCATCATTTCTCCCTCCAACTCTATTTTGATTTAGTCCCTACCCTCCCCTTCACTGTTTTGCTCACACAGCATTGCCCTGTGGTTTGAAGGGCAGTGCTTGTCACTGGCCACCCGGGTGTTTTTCCTATCTTCCTGGTGGTGGAAATTGAATAAAAATTTGTGCACTTTGTGTCTTTCACTGTGTCTCACACCTGCACACACACACCATGGGTGCTGGGGAAAAAAATAAGCACTACCGCACTTAGGCGGTAGTGTGGGGATAGAAAAAAAAAAAAAAAAATTAATGGGAGATTTCAGAGGACCTCCTCGTGGGTCCGCTCCTGGGCCTGGCCAAACTGGCCATCAACAGGTCCAGGCAGCGGGCCATGGAGGGGGGTCGTTAGGGCTGACTGCCTGCCCCTCTTCCGCGGTTACGTTAGAGCCCGGGTGTCCTTGGAGAAGGAGCACGCGGTCTCCACCGACACCCTGGAGTTGTTCAGGGAGAGGTGGGCACCGCAGGGAGTGAAGTGCATTATTTCCCCCTCCAACTCTATTTTGATTTAGACCCTACCCTCCCCTTCACTGTTTTGATCACACAGCATTGCCCTTTGATGTGAAGGGCAGTGCTTGTCACTGGCCACTTGGGTGTTTCCTTTCTTCCTGGTGGTGGAAATTGAATAAAGATTCGTGCACTTTGTGTCTCTCACTGTGTCTCACACCTGCACACACACACACACACACACACACACCATGGGTGCTGGGGAGATTTCAGAGGACCTCCTCGTGGGTCTGCTCCTGGGCCTGGCCAAACTGGCAATATACAGGTCCAGGCAGCGGGCTGTGGAGGGGGTCGTTAGGGCCGACTGCCTGCCCCTCTTCCGCGGTTACGTTAGAGCCCGGGTGTCCTAGGAGAAGGAGCACGCGGTGTCTATCAACTCCCTCGAGCTGTTCAGGGAGAGGTGGGCATTACAGGGATGGAATGTTTTATTTCCCCTCCAACTCTATTTTGACTTAATCCCTGCCCTCCCCTTCACTGTTTGATCACACAGCATTGTTCTTTGTCGAGAAGGGCACTGCTCGTCACAGGCCACTTGGGTGTTTCCTTTCTTCCTGGTGGTGGAATATAAATAAACATTTACACACTTGTTGTTCTTCACTGTGTCCTACACCTGCACACACATGACATGGGTGCTGGGGAAAAATAACTACCGCCTAACAGCGGTAGTGTGGAGGAAAATTTTAAAAAATGAAAAAAAAAACAGGAGTGTGAAACAACCTAAAATAATTAATGGGAAATGTAGGATCTCCTCAGTGCAGGGAACTGACTCTGAGTTGGCTGGCCACAGCCAGTATACTGTGCACAAGTAGATAAAGGGTGACTTGGTGATTGGATACCGGCCTCTGTGCAGTTATTTCAATTTGCCACCCTTCAGTTTGTAGGAACGGCTCCAGAGTTTCGGAACATGACCACCAATGCATCCAATATTTTTTAAGAGTCATTTCCTTTTGTACTCTGGAATGTAGATTATTATTGTGGTTTGTCAGCCTTTAACACCATCAATTTCCCCGGCACCTTTCTCTTAGTAATAATTATTCCCTTCAATTCTACCCTCTCACTAGATGCTTCTTTCCCTAACGTCTCTGGAAGGTTATTTGTGCATTCTTATGAAGAGGGAACCAAAGTACCTATTCAATTCTTTTGCCATTTCTTTGATCCTCATTATAATTTCCCAGGCTTCTGACTGTCAGGGATCTGCATTTGTCTTTACTTATCATTTTTCCTTCACATATTAATAGAAATTGACCATAAAACCTTCTCTGTTCTACCTTCTCATACTCTGCTTTCCCTCTCTTGACTAAACTTTGCATTGTAAAATACCCCTTAATCCTTAGGCTTGTTACTTTTCTGGCAAGTTTTAGATGCCTCCTCTTTGGATCTAATACTATTCCTAATTTCTTCTATGAACCATGGTTAACCAAATGTTCCTCTTTTATTTTTGAGTCAGACAGGAAAGAATAATCGTTGTAGTTCATGCACAGATTCTTCAAATTTGAACCATTGCCTATCCACCATCAACTCCCTTAGTAAGGTTCCCTAATCTATCCTTACCAATTTGCTCACAGTTCCCTTTATTTAGCTTCAAAGGGTGCAAGGACATTCTAACGAGCGACAGTTTAGCATCAGTGATGGGGGAGAAGTTAGAACAATAATCAGAAAAAGGTTTGAGTTAATTAAAGAGAGCTAGCACAGATTTCTAAAAGGTAGATTGTGCTTGACTAATCTAATGGAATGCTCTGATGCAGCAACAGGGAAAATTGATGAGTAGAGCACAGTGGATATTACCCCTTTGGATTTTAAGAGGTGTTTGACAAAACAATATTAAAGAGTGGTGAATATAATTGAAGCTCAGCAAAAGGGAGGTCATCATCAAACTGAATAACAAAGCTGGTTTAAGGACAGTGAGTCATGGTATGTTTTGATATGTCATGAATCGTGGTTGTTTTTTTTCCAGGAGGACGGGAGACGGGAGTCTTCCCCAAGCATCTGTACGAGTGCTTCTTTTGATATATATAAATCAGTTAAGTATTAAAATGCAGGGTAGAGTTTGCAACATTGTCAATTATAACAAAGTTTAAAGAAGACGATGCCAATCCATTATCACAGGAGATGGACTGACTAGTACATCGGGCAGACAAGTTGCCAATGGAATTTAATACAGAGTGGTATAAACTAGCATTTTGGTAGGTTAGGGAGAACATAGGCTGGATGGTACAGTTCCAAAGGGTGTGCAGAGACAGAGAGACCTGAAGCTTCACACAGATAGATGTTTGAAGCTGTTTGTAAGAGTCATTAACAAAGAAAAGGGATTTTACAAAATGGAGAGCAAAAGCTGGGAAGTTATTTTGTTACTTTACGTTACAAAGCTCTGGTTAGGCTATAACTAGAGAAATTCTAGGCACTAGACTTTAGGAAGGATGTGCGGGTCCTCTTGAAGGTACAGTGGAGATTTGTGAGAACGCAGGGATGGGGGAGTTTAGCTACAAGCTTAGCTAAGTTGGAGAAGCTGGAACTGTTCCAAGATGTGGCAGCACCCTTAATAATCTGTGCACGATTATGGAAAGTTTAGATGAGCCAAGAAGCTCTGTAACCATCAGCAGATTGCACAAAGACTAGAAAATATTGATTTGAAACTTTGGACAAGAGATGCAGTGTCAAAATCTTTTACACTGTGATTAGCAATGGCCTGTATCTTGCTGACTACAGCATAACTGATATCAAATCAAAGTTTAGTGTTTGAGAGAAGCACACTTATACGACTACAAGAATACAGTGTAGGAATGGGTCTGACTAGATTGCTCTTCAGAGAGCTGCCATGGACCTGAAGGCTCCTTTGGTACTCTCTTGCATGGATGACATACCTCTATTTGGTGGAAACTCTGGCTTTTGTGGCTATACATTACGTGATGAGGCAGATGGCAATGAAATGGGACTTGCAACAATGTGCCTTATAACTGTGCATGACAGGGTTATGGAACAGGGTGTGTTCTAAGAGTATGCGACAGGGTGTGCTGTTGAAGCGTGTGACATTGTGAAGCAACAGGGTGGTGTATGGCTTGCAGTGGAACTTAGCGACAACCCAAAAACATTTGTGGAATAGCATTATCCATTGTGGAGAGCTTGCACTCATGAATTGCTGATGGTCTCCTTACCATTGAATCTGAGGTATTGGTGATCCGAAATACGCACAGTCCAGCAACACAGCCTTGTTGGCAATGACCTGATAAACCTGGTCAGGTGGTGTCAGCATTCTGGGCGTCTCCGCTGAAAAATGCACCAGGAGATAAACATTTATCAGCTGAAATTGTTTTTTAAATCGTGGTTTCTAAAATTACCCAGGTCAAAGAATGTGTATGAACATCCAACAATAAATCAGACACAAGTGATATTACTGTACTTTTAAAAAAAATCTTTTTCCTGGGTTAAGGGCATCTCAGGCTGGGCTGGCAGTTATAAACTCGTTGTAATGGCTGTTGTAGTGGTGGTGGTGAGTTTCCTTTTAAAGAAGGGAGTTTCAAGACTTTTCTTTACCAAACAACTGTCAAAGAACGGTGGTGTAGTTTCATATCAGGATGGTGTATAGCTTGCAGGGGAACTTGGCGATGTTCCCATCCATTTGCTGACCTTGTCCCCTTACATGTTAAGGGTCTAAGTTTGGAACGTACTATTGAAGGAATCTTGGAGAGTTGCTGCATTGTATCTTGCAGATGGCATACACTACTGGAGGGAATGGTGGATGGGGCTCCAGCTAAGCAGACAACATGGTCAGACTTGTTGAGTGCTGTTGGAGCTGCACTCATCCAAGCAAGTGGGGAGTATTCCATCACAGTCCTGACTTGTGGATGATGGACTGGCTATGGCGAGTCAGAATGAGAGCTGCCCACCTCAAAATGTTTAGGCCTCTGAGCTGCTCTTGTTGCTACAGTATTTCATTGGCTGGTGTAGTTCAGTTTTTGGTCAATGTTGATAGTGGGGGATTCAGCAATGGTAATGTGTGTCAAGGACTGATGGTTAGATTCTTTTCCAAGGAAAAGATCCATGCCTGGCACTTTAGTGGCACAAATGCATGTGGCATCTCTCAGCTAAAACCCAACAAATGACATGATTTTCTGCAATAGCTCCACTGCCCCTCAGGATACCCACATGAGGTTATCAGTTGATGTCAGACTCCTCGCTACAGAAACTGGGAAGCTACCTTTGATGAATTATGAAGGTCAAACAGCCTAGCTACGAAGTTGTACAGACCTTTGGAAACTTCAATCACTGCCTCAGGAATTAATCTTATGACACTTTTTCCCGACTGTACACAGACGTTCATTTGACACATTGACTGCTATTTAATGAATTCTCTCTTTAACACCATCTCCTGAACCTACCGTACATCTCTTGCTTTCTTAGCTGCTTGGCTCTCACCTTCAGGGTTATCTCAAAGGAGGGCTCTGAATTTACCATTAGTGCCTGTACCATAATGCATCACGCCTCATTCAGAAAACCATGTCTTGTTTCAGCTGCCTTTGCTGTCTCAGGTCAGAGTTGAAACTTGCAATTCCTACTGAGGAAACTAGACACATGGGACATTTTGTAAGGCAAGCAGGAGAGTCATAATTGAGGGATCGCATGCTCGCGTGAGCAAAAGGAGTTCGAGGAAAAGGTCCAATTAGAAGATTCATGGACAAGTTACAAGTTGGATGAAGGTTTCTGTTCTTAGATTAGATTAGATTACTTAGATTAGAAACAGGCCCTTCGGCCCAACAAGTCCACACCGCCCCACCGAAGCGCAACCCACTCATACCCCTACATCTACCCCTTACCTAACACTACGGGCAATTTAGCATGGCCAATTCACCTGATCTGCACATCTTTGGACTGTGGGAGGAAACCGGAGCACCCGGAGGAAACCCACGCAGACACGGGGAGAACGTGCAAACTCCACACAGTCAGTCGCCTGAGGCAGGAATTGAACCCGGGTCTCTGGCACTGTGAGGCAGCAGTGCTAACCACTGTGCCACCGTGCCGCCCACAATGGATGCAACTACAGCAGGCAATATCCTGGGATTGAGCAAACACAGTACAGAAACACAGAAGAGCTACACTCCATCCTATATTGTTAAATCTGACCTTGAACTGTCTGACTTTCCCATGAGGCACTTGAAAAGGGATCATCCATTTCATAGTATTAGCATTGTTCAACTTAAAAATAGCTGATGTCCTAAAAGTAAACATTGGCAAAATTCCGTTTCTTGAACTTGACGCTCCATGTGAGTTGGTCAGAACTAAAACAATTCCAGTTCTCCAAATGGACTTCACCTCAGCTTTGACTAAAAAGTGACAATGCATTGAAAACCACCCGTGGAGGTGAGGGACCCAAAACATATTCGGCTTTTAATGGGATGAGGGATGGACAAAACAGGTTAAGCACTTCTAACTTTATTTTTCTATTCAATGCGAAGAAGAACTGTAATGTTTAACTTTTAACTTTGTTTCTTCATTTTCCTGCTTCAAACCGAGGTACCACTGTATCTAAGATGGCATCAGGAATGGCAGCATTGTACACTTTTCACTGCACTCATCAAAATCTAAACTAAATCAGAAATAAATAAAACTAAACCAAATAGCCACTAAGTCCTCACAGAGGACTCACGCAGGCTGCAGCCTCTATTCAACTGAAACCAAAGTGACAAAATGTGAGTGGCCTCAATTCCTACTCCGGGTGGGCTTCTTCACTGCCTGCCTAACTTTAATGTGCAATATTTTCTTTTCCGGAGACCAGGCAGTGTCAACTTTCGCAAGGGGCCTGTGTGTCCCAAGGCACATAATTATAAAGGATGGATTGCAAGCCTTGCACAATCACGGACATCCAGCCTGTCCACACCACTGAGGTGAGGAGGAATCTGGTCAAGAAGCCACATTCAGGAGAGTCACTGTGAGGAGAATCATGAGCTGATCAAGGCCATAGCCTAACTTACCGAGTACATTGACAAATGCGTTTGCCAACAAATATCCATGCTCATTGGAAGCATTGCACTGGTAAACAGCACTGGAGGAAACCTGGACTTTAGTGAAGCGAATAGTGTCGTCCATTAGTTCCCTGCTGATGTCACTTGGGGCATCTGCAAACCGGACAAAAGCAAAATGTTTCCAAACCAGAGAACCTGTCTGTATTCTGAGAACAGAAAAGACTCCGTAAACTGCCCCGTTCTGCGCTAATGCTAAGTGCCACTGTACTCACTTTCAATCGGAAAACCGTTGACCAGCCACTGGATAGTAGGCTTGGGATTGCCATTAGCTCTGCAGATCAGCGTTCCGTCTTCCCCGGGCGCGAGGATCAAGTTCTTGGGTTCGCTGATCCAATAGGGTGCAGCTGCAGAAACCAAAACCACATAAACAAAAGGTAAGGATTTTACTCTCAAACAGTCTCTGGCATCCCCTCAGCATGGTCACATTGTCACTCTGCTATCTGATCCAGAGCACCTAAGATCTATGTAAATGCCGGCACAGACTCAAGAACTCAAATGGCTTCATCCTGCTCCTAAATTTCCATGTTTTTTTCCTTTTCGTGGCAGGGAGAGGAGGAAGTGGTGCAATGGGTCTTGGTGTCAGAATTGTGGAGAACAATCTCAATGAAGGTGTCAAAATCCCAATTAATGAATGAGAGTTATCATGACTCAACATTCCCCCTAGCTTATGCTTTACACATTATTAAAAGTATGTTATTTCTGTTCAACCTTGTCTGACCTTAAGTTACAAACTTCCATATCTAACGCTAATAGGCACTGAAATAACAAACCATTGCCTCATTAATTGGGAGAGCTTTATGCCTTTTCTGCTTCAAAGTTAACACTTCCAGACAATCTTTTAAGACTTAATGAAGCCTCAGGGATTGTGTGTAGAAAAGCAGCCTTCTGATGACAAACCCAGAGTCCTATTTATAGCTTTCTGCCTTTGACCGTGATGATTTTTCTTGGTTACCTCAGTCAGCTCGGTTCAGTTAGCAGGGCTGTCCTTTCAGATTTAGCAATAGGTTCACGCTCTGCTTCAAAGCAGATGCTTTACTTTGCTACTGAAGGACTATCAGAGGTGTAAACCAAGACATTACATTCTATACCCTGTTTGGGAATAGGTGGGATTAGATTAGATTCCCCAAGTGTGGAAACAGGCCCTTCGGCCCAACCAGTCCACACCAACCCTCCGAAGAATAACCCACCCAGACTCATTTCCCTCTAACTAATGCACCTCACACGATGGGCAATTTAGCATGGCCAATTCACCTAACCTGCACATCTTTGGACTGTGGGAGAAAACCCACGCAGACACAGGGAGAATGTGCAAACTCCACATAGACAGTCGCCCGAGGCTGGAATCGAACCTGGGACCCTGCAAGGGATTCCCCTACCTTGTTCCAAGGGTTAGGGTTAATCCCTTCGGTGCCAAATACATGAGGCTGCAGCAGATTCAACGACATAAAAGTAAGTGATGATGGCAGCATTGTTGAGGTGCCCTGTTTAACTGCTGAATGGTATGTTCTACAGTCATTCTTCTGAGATCCAGGGACTTGATTCAGGGAGTATAGCCTTGTACACCTCTCTAACTCCCGAACTGAAGGGATAAAATGCATCTCTGGTAGCTTTGGACTCCCATCTCCATGTCGTAACTCGACAATCCCAGCAACAATCACTTGCGGGTGAGGCACTGCAGTGAATTACCTTATCCTTTAGGTGACAGAATGGGGTACTGTAAAAGTACAATTCTGTTGCTCAGAAAAATAACCTTTGATGCTCCAAAACGTTTTTGATTCCTCTCTTTCCCCAAGTATGCAGTGTGTCAACAGAACTCTGTGCAGGTCGAACCATACCTTTGACTGTGACGAAAATGACATGTGTACTGCTTCCCAAGTAGTTCTTGGCTGTGCACCGGTATTTCCCAGCGTCCGACTCGGAGACATCAATAATTTTCAGGGTCTTCTTAAAGTTGACCTCCAAGGCCCGGTGGCTGGGCAATTCTCCCCCTTCTTTGGTCCAATGGATAATTGGTGTGGGCCTGGAACACAATGAACAAGCTTTACAAGGGAATGCCAGTTATCAGGCGCTTCACAGAATTGTAACAGTGCAGGAGGAGTGCCCATTGGGTGAGCACTGACTGGCCAAGTGAGCAATCCCAGAGTGCCATTCCCCCATCTTCTGCCCAGAAGCCTTCACATTCCCGATTTTCACACGATAGCATTTTTAGTTTATAAAAAATGCTCACACCCACACAAAGGATAAAAAAAAAAGTAAGGTCATTGATAGATTCTTTGCAAGTCTGTGACTGTGGTTGTTTGCATTGTTCAGTGTACTGCTAAGGGAGCGCTACACTGTCAGAGGTGTTGTCTGTCAGATGAACTTTAAGCTGACCCCCATTGCCCTCTTGGGTTAACATAAAAGATCCCGCTGCACCGTATTCAATGTAGCTGTGATGTGAAGGTGCCAGTGTTGGACTTTGGTGGACAAAATCAGGAGTGACATGACACCAGGTTATAGTCCAATAAGCACACCGCTCCTTCATGAGGTGAAAGTCCTCCAGAAAGTGGAGTGCTCCGAAAGCTTGTGATTTCAAATAAACCTATTGGATTATGATCTGGTGTCATGTGATTTCTGACTAATCAATGTAGGAGGCTTCTCCCCTGTGATTATAGAATCATAGAGATGGACAGCACTGAAACAGACCCTTCGATTCAACGTCAATGCCAACCAGACATCCTAAATTAACATAATCCCATTTGGCAGCATTTGGCCCATATCACTCTAAACGCATCCTATTCATGTTTATTTGTTTAATATCATCTTGCTGTCTGTGAACCGGACAATATTTATCCCTCAAATTAACAGCAGTAAGAAAATAGCTCACCTGGTCATGACAACATTGGGATTTAGCTGTGGACATGTTAGATACTGCTCATTCAACATTTCAAAGGTGAGTCAACTTTAAGTACTTGATTGGCTGTGATGTGCTTTGGGGTGCCTTGAGGATGTGAAATGTGATGGATACATCCAAGTTCTTTCTTTCATTCTCCTCCATTCATGACAACTTCCAAACTCCACACAGACAGTCGCCAGAGGCTGGAATCGAACCAGGGTCTCTGGCGCAGTGAGACAGCAGTGCTAACCGCTGAGCCACCACGCTGGCCAATGAGAAATGTCACAACTAACCATGTTGTTCCCCTTATCCACAAGCAGTAGTTTGCACAATGACCAGTGACTGGAACGTTCAACTTGGTTTCTACTCCCTGCTCGAGGAATTCTGAGGGGGGGCAGTGGTAAATGTGTGGTGCCAACTCTGATGTAAATTTGTCAAGTGGATGAGATGTTTCCTAACATATCCTTCACATGACAGCAGCAGATGGTGTAAACCTGAGCACGGAGACCTGCACATCTCACATCCGGTCACCATCAATCGAATTCCAGCAACATCCTGCTCCCTGTTTGACCTCACACGACATGGAGTCAACGGTGCTGGAAGCAATAATTCTTAGGCTACCTCACATCGAGACATACTTCCATTTCTGTATATACAACTAAAGAACAAGAGTAGGCCACACTCAGCCCTTCTAACCTGCTCTGCCATTCAATAAGAGCATGGCTGCTCAGATTTCATTCTTAACACGACATTCCTGCATACCCCTGGTTATCAAGAATCCACCTATCACTGCCTTTATAATACTAAAAGATGCTGCACCTTTGTAAAGGACTGCAAGAGACTCTCAACACCCAGAGAGAAAAAGAAATCATCTCTGTCCCCTTATTTTTAAACTCTCAACCCTAGCTTTCAATTCTCCCACAAGAGGACACATCCTTCCAACAAACACCCTGTCAAGACTCCTCAGGATCTTACCTAACTCAGTTGAGTCACCTCCAACTATTTTAAAGTCTAGGGGATACAGGCCTAACCTGTGTAGCCTTTCCTCACAAAGCAGTCTGCTCAATCCCACTCTGAGTCTGAGACTAGTATACCTGCTCACAAACCTAGCACGTCCACAAATACTTTACATAGCCAAATACTCCCGAGGTGTCGACAATTTCCCACATTTTTAAAACATAGGAAGCCTGGCAACATGTCTTTTTTAAATCTTTCTCCTCTCACCTTAATAATATGCCCCCTCATCTGAAAACCCCAAGTCTAGGAAAAAGACATCTGCTTTTCACCCTATCTATACCCCTCGTGAGTTTATTAAACTCTATAAGGTCACCTCTCAACCTCCTATGCTCCACTGAAACATGTTCAAACCTATTAACCCTCTACTTATAACTCAAACTCTCCATTCTGGTAATATCCTGGTAAATCTCTTCTGAACCCTTAATAATATCCTTTCTGTAACAGGGAGACCAGAACTGGATTAGTACTTCAAAAGCAACTTCACCAATACCCTGTACAACCTTAATCTAACGTCCCAACTCCTGTACTCAAAGATCTCAGCAATGAAGGCAATTATGCTACATGCCTCCTCAATCATCTTATTTGTAAGTGATGCAAACTTCAAAGAATTATGTACCTGAACCCCTGGGTCTCTCTGTTCTACAACACTATCCAAGGCTCAACTTTTAATTGCATAAGTCTTGCCTTTGTTTGTTTTACCAAAACGCAATACCTCGCATTCATCCACATTAAACCGAGCTTCTCCAGCAAGCTCTGTGTTTGTTTCAGAGTGCCAACATTTGCAGTATTTTGCTTGTATTTGAGTTTTTGCAATGATGCTGATTGGAGGCTCGATACTGGTGAGGGCACAGGGCAGCCCTCTTTGTTATAGTGCTGTAAAATTCATTTTATATGTACCCGATAAAGCAACAAATCATTAATGGCCATTCAAAACGTAAAACAGCACCTGTGACAGAGGAAAACAAAGCTTCTGAGAACGGGACATTTCAACTTACAGGCCGTCGGCAATACATTCCAAGTACAGGACCTGCCCTCTCAGTACAGTCTTACTGCTGCTTGCTTCTTTGGGACTGATAATGAAGGGCCTTCGTTCTCCCACTGGGCTGTCTGTAAGAACACAAATCCATGAAACCATTGACAGACCCAATAGCTATTAACACGGTTAACAGAACCAAACCGAATATCTACTGACTTGCACTCGAGAGCAGAATTTGAAGGTTAACTGAACGCAGAAAGATCTGGAAACTGCTTCAGAAGCACTATAGTATTAGTAATAGTTAGTGACAAAGGACAAACATTAAGAATGAGATACATCTTGGCTTGCCAACGATCAGGATTTAAAGGTAAGTCAACAAGTCACTAGGGTTGTGAGCTTTCTCTATGTCCTTAGAACTTTCTCTTTGTCAGTTCGAAGCAGATTGGCAATATTTGACTGAAGCTCAATAGTTATACAATCTTGAGTACAATTGGAAAAGAGACACCTTATCAAACATCACTGGGCACACTCCTTGGGCAGTGATCGTCTGCATCCTTCGATCAAGGAAGTTGGCATTGGAAACAGCCCAGCCTGATCACATCACCATAGTACATCTCCCATGCACTTGTTTACCATTTCAATCCTCTTTTTGACACACGTCATTGCAATGTTGCTGCCACACCAGTTTACATGCAGCGAAAGGCATCCATCCTTTGCATCAGAGCAGGGACCTGAGCTTGTTCTTATAGTGCTCACTCACTGTGCAAGATGTTCAAGGCACCTCTGCCCAGCCTTGCCATTTCGTGCACTGCTGAGCTTATGGCTGGCCCAGTAATTCGGTCTTGCCTTTTAGCAAAGGCACAAGTCAGGCAGCTCGACGGTTGTGATCGGTCAAGCCGGGGACATGTTGCTGTACTGCACCGTATTACATCAATGTCCCATCTACCGTAGCTTACCCAGCAAGCTCTCAAAATGTGCTTCATCCAAATGGCCAGGGCTCAAAGTTCAAGCGGAGCCCTCAGTTACGTCAAGGGGTTGTTTCACTAGTGGTTAGCAGACCCCATCACAGTCAGTCAAGGGCATTATCCAACCTCTGTCCAGGGGCTTCAGACACAGAGTCAGATGTTCTTTGCCTTTATAGTTTAGAGAGCAGGCCACAACCAGCCATAGAGTTAGCCCGCAGGTCCAGTGTAACCCACAGGTCCAGGAGCTCATACTCAGTCAGTGATCAGTCAGGATTGTTCATCCAAGTCAGTCAGAGGAAGTGGTGAGGCTAGGGTTGGGGTGATGCAAGGATGGGGAGTAGGAGTTTTTAACTGCTTCAATTGCAATTAAAGATTTCTTAGTGCAATTAATTTATTTAATCGTCCATGCAATATGATTCCAGCATGAATTACCTTCTATTTTCTTTCACATTTCAAAACATCAACCAGTTATATCTGCAGTTAACATTCCAATCGTGCTGAACAAATTGAGCCGAACTTTTGGAAGACTTGATTGAAAGCTTCAAAGATCGACTTGCATTCCATGAAAATACAGCATGCTTTTTTTGTGTGTTTTGTTTCCCCAGATTGAGAGCTTACAATTAAAGGTGCATTCAAGTTAAATTGTCCGGACAGCACCGTAAACACACAAAAGGTTCATTTTACATGATCTAATTATTGGAAAGTCAAGCTGCTAAGTATAACTGCACAAAGGAGCAGGTGGGGCTGTATTCATTGAACAAAAATACCCTTTGCTGTTCTATCTATCCAGGTCTTTTTTATTTTTAATTTGATTGCCCCAAATAAAACCTACAGAGCACATTCACTCCATCACAGTAATCAGTTTTCCTTTCCAGAGCAGCCCAGCCCAGTGGTTTTGAAGTCACATCTCCATTTTCACCAGGAATGATTGAGGACTAATCCAGGGATTTTAAATCTATTTCTTTTCACTGAAGCCAGAAAGATTCCAGTTTCTCAGCAATGAGACAAGTAACTGAAAACTCCGCACAGGGCTGGGCAAGCCACAGTCAGAATCCTGCAACCTGAATCCTTTCAGATAGTATCGCCTAGCTCATGTTCCTTGACTAAGGAATCTCAGTGCTGCCTTTGGGGAAGCAAAACCAGATACGGGGACTGGCATCCATATTAAATTGGCGCAACCCTAAACCCAGAACGCCAAGACATCCGGTGGTGCCCTGATCTGAGATATCATTGGAATGAGGCTTTGGGCCTGGCAGGCTACCTGCATAAACCTGCACCAACATCACTCACAGCACAAGATAGATATTTCACAGTGTAATTAATGCCCTCGTGGAATTATAGCTAGATTCTTGATCCACGAGGCTCAGGTTATGATCTGGGGACTGGGGTTCGAATCCCACCATAGCAGAATTTGAATTCAATGAAAATAACACAGTCTAGCGATGTCAAACTGCCAACGTCAGGAAAAACCATCTGGTTCACTAATGTCCGTTAGGGAAGGCAAATCTGCCATCCTTACCTGGTCTGGCCTCCATGGGACTCCAGACACACAGTAACGTGAGTCGAGAGTGTGGTGCTGGAAAAGCACAGCAGGTCAGGCAACATCTGAGGAGCAGGAGAATCAATGTTTCGGGCATAAGCCCTCCAGGAAGGGCTTTTGCCCAAAACGTCAATTCTCCTGCTCCTCAGATGCTGCCTGACCTGCTGCACTTTTCCAGCACCACACTCTTGACTCTGATCTCCAGCATCTGCAGTCCTCACTTTCTCCTCGCGCATTAATGGAAGTTGTTTTTAACTGTCCTCAGGGAAATTAAGAACGTGCAATAAATGCTGCTCCAGCTGCTGATGCCCATATCCCATGAGTGAGTGAAACAAAAACCCAGTATCATTGTAACGATGTGAGGTTCGACGCCCTTAAACAGTACGTCTGCCTCCATAGATAGCAGTCTGACCTGTTGCGTTTCCCATCTTTTCCAACATGCGTTTAGTGTCAAACAACTCTTCAAAACTTAAATAATTAGCATTTTCAAATAAGTCAGCCAAGGTATACAGGGACGGCTCCTTCTGACATTGTAGAGTATGTATAAAATGAGGACAAAATGATTTTCTTGTCCACTCATGCAGCATTTGAAACAGAACCAGGAGTGGGTGAACTCACTCAGTTCCCCGAGGACGTGTTGGAGGTAGGTCCAGCACAGTACAGTTACTGTGGTTCACGCTTGACAACCACTAACCCCATTTCCCGTCTACCCCGGGGTCCACAGGACTGGAGGGAGCCACCTCACTAGCTTAGGAAAACACAACAGGTCACCCTGGCTTATGTGCTCAGTGCCAACATCAAATGGGGCTGTGAATAATTATTTCAAACTAGGTTCCTCGAGGATATTCATGGGGAGCTGAAGAGGCCTGCCAAGAAATGACGGTTCCAATCTCAAAGTGAAATCTCAAAGTGGAACCCGACAGCATTGAGACAGGCCCTTAGGCCCAACCTGGTGCATGCCGACCAAGATGTCCACCCACGCTAACCCCAATTCCCTGCACTTGGTCAATATCCTTCTATACCTTTCCTATCCATGTATTTGAAATGTACTCACCACTTAGACATGACCAAAGATGTCGCCCAAGGACCGAAGTTATATATTTTTATCGTTAAAGATCATGAGAAGCTGGTAATGGTTTGCTGTTTGCCCCCCCATCCACACACTGTCCCTAACCACCTCGCACAGGGCCAGTGGTACAATGGCCAACACATCTGATGATAGATCAGAAGATTGTCAGTTCAAATCCTACTTGACTCGAGTGCAACTTTAAATGGGATAGCACGGTGGCTCAGTGATTAGCACCTCTGCCTCACAGCATTAGGGATGCCTGTTTGATTCCAGCCTTGGGCGGTGTCTGTGTGGAGTTTGCACGTTCTCCCAATGTCTGCGTGGATTTCCTCCGGGTGCTCTGGTTTCTTCCCACAATCCAAAGATGTTCAGGTTAGGTGGATTGGCCATGTTAAATTGTCCATAGTGTCCAGAATATGTAACCATGGGAAATGGAGGGGAGGAGGGGAGGAAGGGAGGAAGGGAGGAAGGGAGGGAGGAAGGGAGGAAGGGAGGAAGGGAGGAGAGTCTGGGTGTGGACATGATGAGCTGAAAATGTGTTGCTGGAAAAGCGCAGCAGGTCAGGCAGCATCCAAGGAGCAGGAGAATTGACGTTTCGGGCATGAGCCCTTCTTCAGGCTCATGCCCGAAACATCAATTCTCCTGTTCCTTGGATGCTGCCTGACCTGCTGCGCTTTTCCAGCAACACATTTTCAGCTCTGATCTCCAGCATCTGCAGTCCTCACTTTCTCCTGTGGACATGATGAGCCTGCTTCCACACTATAGGGATTGGAAAGTTACTAATGATTACACATTTGCTGCACTGGAACAATCATCTACAGTCTCACAGCTATTATGTCTACGTGGCCATTGTCAATATTAACGTCGACAAATAATTTGGCTGCAGAGACCGTTGCCACAGAGCTTTATTCTCACCCTTGTGAATGAGTGCTGTTCAGGGATCAGGAGTCAGGGGGGGGGGGTCTCCTCCCTAACGGTGTTTATCATCTGGACCTCTGTCTGACAGCGAGATACTCAGGAGAAACATCAACCCTCCCCAGTCACCACAAGCACCAGCCAGGCAAGCCGCGTGAAGGTTAGAGAGGCTCTGTTAGTGTACGTACTGACACGACGTTGACAGTGGACAGATCCTATTGTGTTAGCTCACCCAGAATCAATTTTATTATGCAGATTGTCATCAAGTTAGTTAGAGGCTGCACGTGTTATAAGAGGTCGCGAGACTTATTTTAGTGATGGATTGATTATGATCGGCAGCTGGAAATAGCTACAGCCAGATGGTTAAGTCTAACGGGTGTTAAAACATACACACTCAGGGGCACACAATAACTCACCACCATACAGTTCAGTGCCATTCGAATAACCTGCATAAGTCTCATTGATGGCATCCACTGAAATAGATAGAACAGTATAAGCATGGTGCTGAAGAGCCAGACAAGTATAACTGAGAGCTAAGAGTGTTCCTCACACCCCTTTCCCTGGACGAACTCAATTCCACCCTCCCACTTGCTCCATTTCAGTCACATTACATCAGCAACACTACCTTCCACACCAGATCTTCTCCTAACTCTTCTTCCTTCCTCAGGATTCCTATGCACTCTTGTTATCAGGGCCCCTCCGTTTCACACATACTAAAGTTCTTGCCATTTTCCCTTCCTCTCCCGACATGGCAGGGCTTCCTCTCCTGAAGCCTCTGTACTTAACAGATTCTGCCATTCCTTCCATCTCAAGGATGACATCACGAACAAACACGTCTTTCCCTCCAACACACCCCCCACCAAACATTCAGCATTCCGAAGGGACTGCACCATCCACAATATCCCAGTGATTCCTCAGTCACGTCATTTCTCCTTCATTTAGCCGCCTCCGTTTCCACCATTACAGGGCATGGAGCACTCCTCCCAACGCATTCCTGCACTCTTTCCATTTCTTTCACTTTTGAAAGATGTCCAATACAACTCTGGGACAAATACACCAATACACAATTGCACAGAAGGGTTGTGTGGTGTCTTGAAGCAGCACATTCAATATTCCCATAATACTGAATTCCATTATTTCACATTAATGATACCTAGGAGGCAGCATTTGTTTCAATAAAACAAACTGACAGTGATGGGGTCACTTGGAGCGTCTCTCTGGATGCATTAGAGGGTGGGATCTGCAATGTACATGGGAGGAGTGTGCAGGGGCCGTGCTCTGGAATTGCTGTCACACTTGCTCTTGTTTACATTCACCAGGCATCCTCTGATGACAGGAGAAGCTAGTGAGTGCCAATTGGCATGTTAACCCACACGTGCGGACATCCTAAGCAAGAATCACCATACATGAGGCATGGATAGGAGTGCAGGACCTGCAATGAGACCTGGCACCAATCCACTTGCCCCCGTGCTATAGCACACTAACCATAGCTCAGAGAAAGCTCCAGACCATGGCACTTACTCCCAATCCCTGTTCCCACTAGATCCGGAGTTGGGAAATGGCATACAGGATCTAGGATCTTGCCAGGGCCATCCGGTAAAGCTGCGAGTCACAAACACAGACTGCAAATTAGCTGGGATACCCTAACTGGATCTTCTGTCGGCTGACACTGTTTCAAACCTTGAGCAGTGTTGCCTTCTGCGATCGATCAGCCCAGTCTCAATCCCAGGTTTCACCAAAACAACTCCCCCCCCACCCCCATGTGTGTCACAATACCCAATGGATTTCTAAAAGGTACTCATTTTGACTTATAGAGTCATAGAGATGTATGGAAACAGACCATTTAGTCCAACTCATCCATGCCAACCAGGTATCCCAACCCAATCTAGTCCCACCTGCCAGCACCCAGCCCATATCCCTCCAAACCCTTCCTACTCATATACCCATCCAGATGCCTCTTAAATGTTGCAATTGTACCAGTCTCCACTACTTCCTCTGGCAGCTCATTCCATACACTTACCACCCTCTGCATGAAAAAGTTGCCCCTTAGGTCTCTTTTATATCTTTCCCCTCTCACCCTAAACCTATGCCCTCTAGTTTTGGATTCCCCTCCCCAGGGAAAAGACTTTGTCTGTTTATCCTATCCATGCCCCTCATAACTCTACAAGGTCACCCCTCAGCCTCCGACACTCCAGGAAAAACAGTCCCAGCCTATTCAGCCTCTCCCTATAGCTCAAATCCTCCAACCCTGGCAACATCCTTGTAAATCTTATCTGAACACTTTCAAGTTTCACAACATCTTTCTGATAGGAAGGAGACCAGAATTGTACGCAACATTCCAACCGTGGCCTAACCAATGTCCTGTACAGCCGCAACATGACTTCCCAACTCCTGTACTCAATGCTCTGACCAATAAAGGAATGCATACCAAATGATGGAGTAAAATTCCGCAGCTCTCTTCACCTGATTGACCAATTCACGCACATATGAGCTGAGATGGGGAGTGCCAGAACACTGGTGCGTCAGGAAGATTTCAGCAAAGATACCCCCTTTCCTTCCTCACTCTTTCTACAAACACCTCTGGGAGCGTGCACATAATGGCAGGAGCAGGAATCCTTCATTGCCGAGGAGGTCAAACACACTACCACAGGGAGCGTCCACCTGCTCACAGAGGGCTTGGGGCAAAGCATGGAGCCCTCAGGAAGTGTGTCTTGATGGACCATTTACGTACGTGGTGTTAAGGGAAACGCACAGTCGCCCCCCAGCACCAGAGTGGTTAAAGAGACCAGGCAGTACTTACACGTCAACACCTTGACAGAGATTGGCTGCTTCTGCTGAATCGTCTGAGTGTGGTTGAACCTGGCGTAGCAGATGTAGTCCCCCCGGGTGTCCTCCGGTAGCACGTTTGAAAAGTACAGATCTCCGTTCAGACCCTGTGACACCCGTTCGTTTTGTGCAAACCTTTGCATCACTACAGACACAGAGAGAGAGAGAGAGAGAGAGAGAGAGAGAGAGAAAGAAAGTGAGTGAGAGAAAGAAAGAAAAACACACTAAGGATAAAAATGTGACCATATGGAAAGTGAGCACGCTGGCACATTTCCACTTCCATATCCCACCGTCTGGACTGTTACATTATGAATCACCTCACAGCACACCTGGAAAGACAGAATAGGATCCGTACAGTGTGGAAACAGGCCCGTCAGCCCAACAAGTCCACACCGACCCTCCAAAGAGTAACCCACCTAGATCCATTCACTCTACCCTATATTTACCCCTGACTAATGCACCCAACCTACACACCCCTGAACACTATGGGCAATTTAGCATGGCCAATACACTTAACCTGCACCTCCTTGGACTGTGGGATGAAACCAGAGCAAACCCACATAGATACAGGGAGAACGTGCAAACTCCACACAGACAGTGGCCTGAGGCTGGAATTGAACCCAGGTCCCTGGTGCTGTGAGGCAGCAGTGCTAACCACTGAGCTACCGTGCCGTCCCAGGGTAGAATCCCAGGGCTGTCCTTCAGTTATCCATAAATTCATATATTCATTGCCTCAACAGGTTCTGCCGCTCTGAGTGGCTGTGAATCCCTCTCACGCAGAAAATGTGGGCTATCACTGTATCACCCCGTCCCTGCTCTCAATCAAAGCTGGAATGATGGCTGAAAACACAGGCAGGTATCTGTCTAAAAAATCAATCATCTGAAGCAAAGAGAGCCTTTGGCTTAATGATAAATGTTCCCTCTGCACCACAGGAATCAGAAGGTAAATGGTTGAAATCCCACTCCAGACTAGAATCCAACAACTAGGCAAAAGTGAGGACTGCAGATGCTGGAAACCAGAGTTTAGATCAGAGTGGTGCTGGAAAAGCACAGCAGGTCAGGCAGCATCTGAGAAGCAGGAAAATCAACGTTTCGGAGCCCAAAACGTTGATTTTCCTGCTCCTCGGACGCTGCCTAAGCTGTTGTGCTTTTCTAGCACCACTCTGATCTAGAATCCAACAACTGCAGGGTCTGGCTTCTGGAAGGAATGGCCATGAAGGGGATGGACAGGGCATAGAATCCACATCTACAAACTCTTCAACAAGAGTCTCTCCTGAGAGATTTCCTTTCACCGTCTGAGAATCAGTCTATCCTGAGGTTAGGCACTGTGCTAACATTCTAGCTCACTGCTCAAACGACCCACATTATTTCTCTTGTCCTTCCATGTGGAAGGTAAGCTATGCCAATTTTATTCTCACCTTTCACCTCCCATGATCCCTCAGCACCAGCATCGCAACCCCCACTTGACCTTCAAATCTCCACACTCCACCCAACATCAAAAAAGCTGCTTCAACATGAGCTCTCAGCATTAAGAGAGAGTTAAAAGTCAACGTGATGTTTAAAGAGAGGCCTCTTGGAAATCTTCGCTGAAATTATATTTAATCCTTTTGTGGACTGACATTCAAGATCACGATCAATTGTCAAGTCAACAGTACTTCTCATCAGCTACTTGACCTGACTGAAATCAGTGGTCACGGTGTTTCCCCATGTGATTGCAAAGAGTCACGCAAGCAATTTGAGGAGATAAGTGGCTTTTACACTGCTCGTTCTGATTGGATCAGAGGACAACTGTTTCTGAGAGTCAGCTCCGACATGTCTGTATCTGCAATCCTGGCAGAGCCTGCTGTCCCTGGGCACAAGGGTCTATCAGTAGGACAACCTGCTAAATTAGGACATTCTGCAGAAAGTCTCAGCATAACTGGATCCCAATCCCACCCACACTCGTGTGCTTTGTGCCACTTGAGGCTGGGCAGCACTCAAGAGTTGGCCCATCCCTCCAGTCAGCTCCCAATGGCCAGACGATTTGGTACTGTACATACAAACCTGAGAGATCCGCTCTGTACTTACAGTTATCCATCCAGAAGATGATTGGAGGTGGAAGGCCAGATGGCGGGTTGCAGGGGAGGACAAGCGAAGCCCCCTCACGGACTTCAATCACGTCAATCTTCTCTTTAGCCCACATGGGGGACCCTGGAAATGGGAGCAGCAGACACCACAGTTTTAACAAAATGGACATGGCCATAAGAATGGTACTGGCGGCAACAATGGGAGGTAACATGATCGTCTGGAATTAACTTTGGGAAGATTCAGCAAACAAACACTCAACATCACCCTACTATATCCCTCTGTGCACTATAGCAGAGCAGTTACCCTGTTTACATTCAGAAACCTCTGTTACAATAGCAGAGGGTAACAAACACACTATTCGTTTACTGGCACCTATGGCATCTCCACATAGACTTATCCAACCACAACATTAACAGGGCAGGCATTAGATTGCCAAGGGAAGTCAGACTACTTATGAAAACTTGCGACAGACAGTGGTAAGGCCGCTCAAGGAACATCAGTGCAGGTCAATGATAGGTTAGTACAGCAATCCGGAATCTACAAAGTCCTGAGAAGTGAACGGCGTTTCTGCTTATAACAGGGGAATTTGCTACTGTTCCCACCCTTCCCGACTCATTCAGAATTCTTTTGGTCCCCATCCAATGGATACAGAGATTCAAGTTCTTCATTCCAACACATTGAGGGCCAGACTCACTCAGGACACACCAGCGGGAGGCACTGTGTGTGTCACGGGGAGAGCAATACTAAACGGGTTCTTCAAATGGCACATTTTCTTGTTACCCACTGAGCTCTGCTGGTGACCATCTGTCCCAGTACCCCCAGAGCTGTAGTAGATAGTGCCGTTGGAAAGGTGGACGTCAAAGGATACAAGTATCAGGGAAGAAAACATAGGAATTAATTCATGCGAGGTTGAAGCCAACTAACACAGTTACCTTCCAGGAGGATGAATTTGATGATTAAAAACAGGTCTTTGGTCAGAAAAGAAAGAAATGAGATAATTAACAAAATCAAATTCGATATTACATGGAACAAATGCACTGATAAGGTTAAAGCTAAAAAAGATTTGCATTTACGTGGTAGCACTTTACAATCTCAAGAGTAAAGTGCTTGACATAAGAAATGCGGGTGCCACTGAATGTAGCCAATTTATGCACAGCAAGATTTCCACAAACAGCAATGTGAAAACGACCAGGTAAGTTGCTTTGGTGATGCTGATTGGGTATAAATAAATAAATATCGGTAGGGGAAAACTCCCCTACCCTCCTCTAAAGTAGTGTCATGCAATCTTTCCCAACCAACTGACAGGTCAGAGTGTCAGTCTCAGAATAAGAACAATACATTCCAGAGGTGGTTCATTCCTATCTTTATAAATAAGGTTCTTGAATCAGTGGAGTTTTTCTTCATTGTTCTCTCTCAGTGCTGGCTCACCGAATGGACCATTTAAAACATTCCAAATCTCACACAGAAATTCATTCTTGCTGTTAGTGCTGTGATTTAATTGGAGTTTACTGCTTGCTATTTCAGTCATGCATTGAGGCTGCCCCTGTTTATCTGAAAATGGGGTATAGCCAGGTTCCAGGATTGTTCCATCATGATTCCTCAATGGGGTTTCTCAGAGACCTGGCTATAGCTTTCCTCACTGAGCGAGTCAGGGAGCACCACAACAAGCAGTCTAAACAATGGAAGCTGTCACCTCAGGATAGATACGTAAAGTCAGATCACAGCAGCAATCTCATACAGACTACAGCACAAGGTGGTGGGTTGTGCCTCGACGTAGTTGTTACCTCCATCTGCAAGCTATCGTGCTTTGTGGCTTTTATCTGTTTGTCAGCATAACATATATCACAGAGAATTGGTTTCTAAATCCATAATCCGGTCAGTTCTGCTCCGCTACTCAAAGAGATTCCGGCTGATCTGATAATCCTCAACACTACTTTCCTGACTTTTGCCCATAACCCTTCATTCCCTTACTGATTAAAAACCTATCTCAACCTCAACACAATCATAAAGTCATACAGCACAGAAACAGACCCTTTGGTCCAGTCAGGTCATGCCCTTGGGTGTTAAAGAATTCCACAGTTCCACTACCCTGTGACACAAGAAATTCCTCCTCACTTCGGTCTTAAATGAGACTACGCCCGCTGATCCTGGACTCTCTCACAAGAGGAAGCAACCTCTCTGTATCTATCAGAAATCTTTTATCTTTGAATAAGGTCATCCCTCATTCTTGTACGTTCCAAGAACAAGGCCAGTCTATTCAACATATACTCATTAGACAGTCCCACCATATCTGAGCAGCAGGAAAATCTACATTTCTGGCCTGAGCCCTTCATCAGGAATCATCGAAATGTCGATTTTCCTGCTCCTTGGATGCTGCCTGCCCTGCTGTGCTTTTTCAGCAACACACTCTCGACTCTGATCTCCAGCATCTGCAGACCTCACTGTCTCCTACTCCCACCAAATCTGTTATGTGAGGCACAGCTGTGCCATCATAAACCTTTTCTTGGTTGCCACTAATGCCAGCATATTTTCCCTTCGATAACAGACCCCAAACTGTTCATAGTATTCAAACTGTGGTCTCATTGATGCATTGTTTAGATTAAGCAAAACCTCCTTACTTTTGTATTCCATTCCCTTTGAAATAAAGGCCAATATTCCATTTACCTTCCGCATTACCATTGAACTGGGATGCTAGCTTTCAGTGATCCATGTACGAGGGTTCCCAAATCTCTGCGCTCGGTAGTTTTCTTCAACCATTCTCTAGAGTCACACAGATGTACAACACGGAGACAGATCCTTTGGTCCAGCTTGTCCATGCCAACCAGATATTCCAACCCAATCTAGTTCCACTTGCCAGCAACCAGCCCATATCCCTCCAAACCTTTCATATAACCATCCAAATGCCTCTTAATATGTTGCAATTGTATCAGCCTCCACCACTTCCTCTAGCAGCTCATTCCATACACACACCACCCTCTGTGTGAAAAAGTTGCCCCTTAGGTCTCTTTTATATCTTTCCCCTCTCACCCTAAATCCATGCCCTGCAGCTCTGGACTCCCTGACCCCAGGAAAAGACTTGGTCTATTTACCCTATCCATGCCCCTCATGATTTTATAAACCTCTATAAGATCACCCCTCAGCCTCCGACGCTCCAGGGAAAACAGCCCCAGCCTGTTCAGCCTCTCCCTACAGCTCAAATCCCTTGCAACATCTTTGTAAATCTTTTCTGAAGCCCTTCAAGTTTCACAACATTCTTCCGATAGGAAGGAGACCAGAATTGAACACAGTATTCCAAAAGTGGCCGACTTAAATAATCTTCAGTTCCTCTATTCTTGCTGCCAAGAAAACACTAGCTTCCATTTCTCCATATTATGTTCCATCTATCAGCAACAGTTTTGGTTGAGACCGATGTCTTGGAGTTTATTTACAACACTTACAAGGCTCCGATATCATAGGCTTATACACATACATTAGGGGGCGGCACGGTGGCTCAGTGGTTAGCACTGCTGCCTCACATAGCCAGGGACCCGGCTTCGATTCCAGCCTCGAGCGACTGTGTGTGGAGTTTGCACATTCTCCCAGTGTCTGCGTGGGTTTCCTCCGGGTACTCTGGTTTCCTCCCACAATCCAAAGATGTACTGGTCAGGTGAATTGGCCGTGCTAAATTGCCCATAGTTTTAGGTGCATTAGTTGGGGTAAACTTAAGGAATGGATCTGGATGGGTTACTCTTCGGAGGGTCGGTGTGGACTTGCTAGGCTGAAGGACCTGTTTCCACACTGTAGGGAATCTAATCATCTAATTCATCACTGTGTTTGTAGATGTTACTGTACGGTAACTAGTAACCTGGAACCTAATACCATTGTGACAGATGGTGAGATTTGAACTAAAAAAAACTGGATTAAAACGTTAGACCAACGGCAGAATTGTTGTTAAAAATCCATACAGTTCACTAATACCCATTAAAAAAGCAAGTCTGCCATTCAGATGGCACAGTGGCTCAGTGGTTAGCACTGTTGCCTCACAGCACCAGGGACCCAGGTTTGATTTCAGCCTCGGGCGACTGTCTGTGTGGAGTTTGCACATTCTCCCCGTGTCTGTTTGGGTTTCCTCCGGGTGCTCCAGTTCCCTCCCACAGTCCAAAGATGTGCAGGTTAGGTGGAAGAGCCATGGGGAATGCAGGGTTACAGGGGTGGGCAGGCTGTTCTTTGGAGGGCTGGTGTGGACCCGAAAGGGCCAAATGGCCTGCTTTCACACTGTAGGGATTCTTATCTGGTCTGGCTGACATATGACTCCAGCCCCACAACAATGTGGTCAACTCTTAACCACCCTCTTGGCATTTAAGAATGGACAATGAATGATGATCCATCCAGTGACGCCTAAATCTCTCAGGTGAATAAAAGAATTATATATACACAACCGACTGACTGAAAACACTATACTATCCCCATGCCACACAGAGAGTGGCTGAAGTGGGGCGGGTACCACTCGCTCACCTTGATGCCATCTAACTGCTATAAAAGTACGATGTCTGTATGGTCTGGAATCTCTGCCGATGGGACAGTGGAAGCCATAATTATAAGGTGAAAAAAATGCATGCAGCTAAATCACGCAAGCAAAAACAAAGTACAAGGCCAGATAATTCTGTTTTGTGTGGCATAAGGATAAATCTTGACCAGGACTCTAGGATATTTCCATTACTCCCTTTCAAACAACCTGGAGAGATCCATTAGATTCACCTGGGTGGGCCCAAACCCCCAGTTTAACGTGTGCACCCCTAGCAAGTGCAGCACTCCCCCAGCTCGGTCAGTGCAGAATGACTATGTTCGAGTGTCCAGAGTAAGACCGAACCCGCAATCTCCCCAACATGCACTGATTTATAGGAAACTTCACTCTGCTTCCAAAAGCTACAATGCAACAATGGATTTGCAAACAAGGTGAAAGATCACACAGCACTGGGCTAGAGTCCAACAGGTTTATTTGCAAACACTAGTTTTTGTAGCACTGCTCCTTCATCAGGATGAAGGAGTAATGTCGTGAAAGTCAGCATTTTCAAATAATCCTGTCAGACTTTAACCCGGTGTCGAGTGACTTTTCACCTTGTCCAACCCAGTCCAACTGGCATCTCCACATCATTGAAAACAAGAGCTGAGACAAGTCCCAAACCATCACTTTCCACAAACTTCAAGAACAGCAAGCAAGCATATCACTGCAGGCAAAGATCACAGCCTCCAAATCGACCCCTCCTTAAGCTGCCTTGCAACCAAAAATACTCTTTGAAACTTAGCGACCACAATGTGTCTGCACATCATGCAGGGCTATTGATATTTCACTGTGGGCTGAACTCTCACTTGATACAAGCACAGTATTGGGGACATAGTGAAGACACCTTATCCATAATTTATATTTACCTTTCGACAAGCCAGCCTAGCAGTGGTGGAGAGTCATAATTTACACCCTAGCATCCTGTTCTTTGACTCTAACACACAGAACACTAGAAGGAGAGCACACAACTGGTAAACAAAGCTTCAGCTCCACCATTAGAAACATGCTGCATTTGTTGTTTGACAATGTAATTATCTCTTCGCAGTCAACTGAGTGCAACACATCCACATTCGTGCCAATCCACCCTGAGGCAGATTCCCAGCATCAGGCCAGCAACTAAAAGATCAGCATCTCATCTAATGCATCTCACACACAGACCTTTTTTATTTCACCTAATGTTCCCTTTGGGTGCAAAGGTCTCCTCAATAAAAATGACATGTTGCCTCGTGGAAGATTCACTATTCCATAAGATGTAGGAGCAGAAATTATCCCATTCAGCCCATTGAGTCTGCAAAGTTTCTCAATCCCATTCTCCCAGTAACCCTTGATCCCCTTGACAATCAAGAACCTATCCATCTCAGTCTTAAAGAGGCTCAATGACTTGACCTCCACAGCCATGTGTGGCAGTGAATGCCACAGATTCGCCACTCTCTGGCTGAAAAGGTGTTTCCTTATCTACGTTCTAAGAGGTCTTCCCTTTACTCTAAGGCTGTGCCCTCGGGGTCTAGTCTTTCCTACCTATGTAAACAACTTCCCGACATCTACTCTGTCCAGGCCATTCAGTATTCTGCGTGCTTCAATTAGATTCCCCACCCCCCCCCCAACCTTCTAAACTCCAAGGGGTACAGACCCAGTGTCCTCAAACATTTCTCATATGTTAAGCTTTTCATTCCTGGAACGACGCTCATGAACCTCCTCTGAGCACGCTCCAGGGCCAAAGGGAATCTGAAAGGGTGGACACCTCAAGTTTTTGAATGACTCAAATCACATCAAAACAATTAAAAGAAGGTTTTATACTAGAAAGAAGCCTGAGTTTTTAATCTACCAGCAACTGCATCTCAAAAGGCATGCGCATTAGTTTGCCCATGAATATTTGACGAATGCAGTGTACGCCAATATTGCAAAACGCCATCTTTCTTAGCAGAAGGTATGGAACATGGCAAAGTCAGAGATAGTTTTGCTGGTCAGTGTATAATCACTGCTGTTGGGCAGAACAATATTTGGTGTGGATATCAGCTCCTTCCTGTCTCTGAGAGGTAATCAAATACATGGATCAAAGTCACAGTAATAGTTAAACAACACATTTACTCACTGGACTGGCGGATGATAATCTTGTTGGACAGGGCTGTGCCGCGATCGTTTCTTGCTGTACATTGATACTCTCCTTCGTAAGTTTCTGCTTTCCCGCCACCCACAATGTTAATGAGCAGCGTCCCTGAGTTTGGCTTCATTGTCACGCGCGGGTCTTTGTCCAGGTTAAAATGGGTTCCATTGCGGGTCCAGGAAAACCTACAGAAAGGTGCCGTGCAATTAAAAACAACAGCAGATCTTCAATTTGCAAGGTTCCCGGAGCAAATTTATATATAATTTACACCATGTAGTGCAAAGTTCTTTGCCCTCATTTTTCTGAGAACATAAGAGAACGGGTGAAGTACTGAACATATTCACTTTGAATCAGAAGGCTGTTGGGTCATGCCCCACTCCAAACTTTCAGAACCAAAGCCAAGCTGTCACTGTGGGAGACAGGGTGGTCTTTGGTCTGAGACAGGAGAAAGTGGTCCTATTGTCTTCATTAAACTATTGCTTTGACCAACCTCAAGAACATCCGAGTCCTGATTCTTAAGTAACAGTGTCACAGAATTATTACGGTGCAGATGGAAGCCATTCAGCCCATTGTGCACAGACCAGACAACAAGGTAGGTACCCAGAATGAATGCCTAAGTCAATTTATGATGAGTTTAAACTCAGATAACATCCTAACTAACAGAACCGACCTTGGGCACAATTTGTACGCCAAAGACTGGAAAACACAAAACGGGAAAGGAAAAAGCCAGGATCCTTCTACTTTGACCTCTTGCAATACAAAGAAATGGCGACATGCAATATTTAACAAGGTCACAAAATACCAGAATTCATTCATTGGTTACCTCAGGGGAAAAATACATCCAGTCATAACTGCACTAATTGCAAATCTAGGACAGGAAATGCAGAACAATAAAACCAGGTCACATATGCATCACAATGACGGGTACTGCAAGAGACCTGAAAGCAGGCAACTCGACTTATTTTAAAACCAAATAAAAACCAAGCCCTGACTCATAACACAGGGCACAATGGTAAAGAAAAACATGATGGGGGAAAATCAGAAAACCATAAAATTGTTACAATGTAGGTGGTGGTTACTTGGCTCTTTGTTCCTCCACTGGCTTTTCAAATGAGCACCATCACCTATTGCCAATCTCCCACCTTATCCTCCCATAGCCTTGCACACTACCTTGTATCATTCAATCTCCTCAAGAATTGATCCTGCCTCAGTCCAACCTGCCTTCAGCGTTTTCCCAGCTTGTGCATTTCGCACCCAAACTGCTCGCTGTGTGAAGAGCATTTCTTTTTCTCTTATCACCCTTGCTGCTTTTGCACATCACTTTAAATCTATGCCTTCTTGTTCTCGTTCCTTTTATGAGCATGAATGGCTTCTCACCATCTCCTCTGTCTAACCTGCCCATGCTGTTAGAGACCCCTATCAAACTTCCTCTCAACCCCCTCCTCCTCTCCAAGGAGAACAGCCTGGACTGCTTCAATCTATCCTCATTTCTGAAGCTCCTGGAGCCATTCTTGGAAATTACTGCTGTACCCCCAGCAGTGCATTCCCATCTTTTCAATAACATGGCACCCACAAAAGAACACAACAGCCGAGTTCGAGCACTGCTTTTATTGGTCTGTGCATTGAGTTGAGACATCTTGTTATGGCTGTACAGGACATCGGTGAGGCCACTTTTGCAATACTGCATTCAATTCTGTTCTCCCTGCGACAGGACGTTGTGAAACGTGAAAGGTTTCAGGCAGGTTTACAAGGATGATGCCAGAGTTTGAGAGTATGAGCTATAGGGAGAGGCTGAATTGGCTGGGGCTGAGGCTGAGAGGTGAGAGGTGACCTTCTCGAAGTTTATAAAATCATGAGGGGCATGGATAGGTGAATAGACAAGGTCTTTTCCCCAAGGTAAAAACAATGACTGCAGATGCTGAAAACCAAATACTGGATTAGTGGTGCTGGAAGAGCACAGCAGTTCAGGCAGCATCCAACGAGCAGTGATTTCACTGCTCGTTGGATGCTGCCTGAACTGCTGTGCTCTTCCAGCACCACTAATCCAGTATAAGGTCTTTTCCCCAGCTTAGAGAAGTATAAAACTAGAGGACATGAGTTTAAGGTGAGGGGAACTATTTAAAAGGGACCTAAGGGGCAATTTCTTCACACAAGTGGATGCATGGAATGTGCTGCCAGGGGAGGTGGTGGAGGCTGGTACAATTACAACACTTAAAAGACATTTGGACGGGTATCTGAATAGGAAGGGTTTAGAGGGATATGGGCCAAATGCTGGCAAATGGGACCAGATTAATTTAGGATATTTAGGAGATGGACCAAAGGGCCCGTTCCCATGTTGAACATCTCTACGACTCTATGAGTGTCTTGTACAAGTTCAACTTACCTCCTTGTCCTCATATGCTCCGTCTCCCATAATAAAGCCAAAGACACTGTAGGCTTTATTACCTGCCCTTAACAGCTGGCCTGCCACCTTCAATGATCTGTGCATATCTGCACCCAGGTCCTCCTACTCCTGCACCCCCTGTAGAATTTTAGCCCCTATTCTTATTGACTTTCCAATGTTCTTCCTTCCAAAGTGTATCAGCTTACACCTCTTTGCACAAACTCATCTATCACGTATCTGCCCACTCAACCAACTGGTCCATGTCTTTTTGGACTTCCGCTCTTGCCTCTTCATGGCTTACAATTCTTCCAAATTTCTTGTCATCTCCAAAACTGTACCTCGCACACCAAGAGCCAGATCATTAGCACCTGTCAGGAAAAGTAAGTGCCCCCCAATACCAATCCCTGGGGACCTCCAATGCATAATTTCGTCCAAACTAAAAAATACGAATTGATCATTCATTTGTCTTCTCTCCCTCAACAAATTTGAATCTTCTTTCATACTGGGCTCGATGAGGCAACATATCAAACATTTGTGGAAATCCTGGTATATCACTTCAATGGCATTATGTTCATCGAGTCAATCATCTCTTCAATACCTCCAGCAAGTTAGTTAAACACAAGCTCCCCTTGTACAATCGATGCTAACTCCTCATAATCAACCCACCCTCTTTTTAAACCATGTGACTACTGATTCTATCCTGAACAATTGTTTTGAGAGGCATCCTGGCAACGTAAGCTAGACTGACTGGTCTGTAATATCTGGGTTAATCCTCAAAATGTTTCTCGAACAAGGCCACAAAGTTTGCAATTTTCCAGTCTTCTGTTACCTCGCCCAAGTCCAGGGAAGACAAAAATTGTGGCCAGTGCCCCTGCAATTTGTACCCTCACTTCCTTCAAACCCCTTCGATGCATCTCGCCTGGCCCTGGTTTCTTGTTAATTTTAAGCACAAGAATCTGTCTAAGACTTCTTCTTTATTAAGTGTGAACTCTTCTAGTTATCGGATTTTCTACTCTGTCACCATGATCTGAGCAGGATCCCCCGCATTTATAAAGCATTCATTTAACACCTCAACCATGCTCCCGTCTCCATGTTTAAATCCCACTTGTGTCTCTCATTGGCCTTACTCCTCTTTAATCACTCTTGTCTGATTTACCTGCTTGGAGAAGACTTTGAGATTGCCTTCACAGAGTCATAGAGGTGTACAGAATGGAAACAGACCCCTTTGGTCCAACTCATCCATGCCGACCAGATATCCTAACCTAATCTAGTCCCATTTGCCAGCACTTGACCCACATCCCTCTAAACCCTTCCTATTCAAATACCCACCCAAATGCTTTTTAAATGCTGTAATTGTACCAAACTCCACCATTTCCTCTGGCAGCTCATTGCTTATACGCACGATGCTTCACATGAAAAAGATTTCCTTTAAGTCCCTTGTAAATCTATCCCCTCTCACTCCAAGTCTATGCCCTTTAGTTCTGGATTCCCCCACCCCAGGGAAAAGACCTTGTCTGTATGTCCTATCCATGCCCCTTGTGATTTTATAAACCTCTATAAGGTCACTCCTCAGCCTCTGACACTTCAGGGAAAACAGCCCCAGCCTATTCAGCCTCTCAAATCCTCCAACTCTGGCAAAATCCTTGTAAATCTTTTCTGAACCCTTTCAAGTTTCACAACATCTTTCTGATAGGAAGGATTCCAGAATTGCACACAATATTCCAATCAGTGGTGTAACCAATGCGCCTTTATGTTAGCTGCCACTCTCAGCTTATAATTCCTCGTTGATTCTCTAATCTACTTTGTCGCCTCCCCTTTATGGTAGTCTTTGGCTGTCCAATGTATTTTCTGCGTTTCATCTGTAAGAGCACAGTTTTTATATCCAATGTTAATTATTACCTCCTTTGTCATCCAGGGAGCTCTGGATTTGTTGGACCGACCTTTCCCATTTGAGGGAATATACCTTGACTGTACCCAAACCACATGCTCTTCAAAGGCAGCCCAGTAGTCATCTTTCTGCCAACCTCTTGTTCTGATCGATCCTGCTCAGCTCTGTTCTTGCCTTCCCGAGGTCAGCACTCTGCCAACTGATTTTTCTTACTCTGAATTGTTGGACATCATTCCCCGGCACCATCCTGAACCTAACGATGTAATGATCACTGTCTCCTAAATGCTCCCTTACTAGAACTTGATATACTTAGTCCACCTTATTTCCAAGGACCAAGTCATTTATTGTTGGACTGGACATATCCTGCTGTAGGAAGCTGTCCCAATTACAATCTAGGATCATTTTCCCCTCACTGGCCCTTACACTATCAGTATTCCAGGCATCTGTCATTAGTTATCAATAACGTTGGCATTTCGCAAATACTTCCTTGCAGATATTTTTTCTCTAAATCTTTTCCACTGGTTGGTGAGCTGTAGACTACACTGAACCCTTGTACACCGCTGTATTCTTTTTATTCCTTACTTCTAGTCAAATTGACTCGGAGACATCCTCATTTTCACGCACTGCCATGCCCTCCTTCACCAATATTGTTACCCCTCCTGATTTCCTTTCTACTCTTTCTCAAACAACTTCTACCCAAGAATATTTCACAAGCAGTCTTGCCCTCCCTTGAACAATAAATGAAATTGCTAGAGAAACTCAGCAGATATGACAGCGTCTGCGAAGAGTGAAGTAGAGATAACATTTGAGCCCAGTGACCCCTCGTCAGAACATAGAGTCAGATCTGCTGAGTTTCTCCAGCAATAGGTATTGTTATTTTATTTTTGCCCTTCCTTCAGTTAGGTCTTTATTATCATCACAACCTTATTTACTATATTTCATGCACATTACCTTTGTTTTAAACATTATTCCTTTCTCCCTTACTCTGACTTCACTTGTTAACTTGCTATTTGCCAGCTGTATTTTGCAAACCAGAATAGTCATCTGTACTATTCTTACTTGGTTCCTGCCAAGTTAATTTAAACACTTTCCAAAATAATCAAGAGCTGGTATAAAACGTGATGGAGGGAAAGGCATTCCTCTGACAGTAGAATGGCCTAAAAGAGGTACACTTTGCACTGTTCTTTGTTTTGAACAGAGGTATTAAGACAGAGGTAATGATTTGTCTATTTGAGTCCAATAAAGTAGAGAGCTTATGAGGCCTTCAGATTTGCTTTTTCAAAAGGTTGGAACAACAGAAGCAGCCTGAATGGATGGAATCAAGCTACCCCAGAAACAGGATTTTAAATTTCAGTTTTTCAGTATCAGTTGTCTTGAAGCTGGATGTGGAAGCTGTTTTTCCTCTGTGTTACAACTAACAGCTGGGATTCTCTTTCTGCTGCAAGAATCGACTGTGAGACAATCTATTTCACTGAATTTGCCTTGTCCAGAGGTGCAATCCTGGGATGTCGCTATATTGGAACAGTTACTGTTTCGTAGTTAAATAGTCTATCATTCTGTTAAGTTCTCCAATAGAGTTAAGCTATTCCAATTTCTTCTTTCTCTTGTTGCATTTTAATGACAGTGCTTGAATAAAGTGTGTTTTGCTTTAAACCCAAGAGTTTGACCAAACAAGTTGCACCCAGAATGCAACCCCTAGGACTTGCCTTTTAAATAAGGAAACGTTAGGGTCTGGGCTTGACAGGGTTTGGTCTAGTTTATTAACATTCCATAGTTGGAAGGTCCAAAGCAAAGAAAAGCTCCAATGTCTGATGATGTGACAAGGGTTGATTTCAATGAGTTCAAAATGGAGAGGGACAAACAATTTTGAGGATGGTACTTTAATCTCAAGGCCTATAATTCATCTCGGATCTTAATAAATTGTTCAGAACATCTCACAACTCCTCATACACAATGTGCCTTCAGCAAGGGTCACTGGACTCGAAACATTAACTCTACTCTCGCTCCTCAGATGCTGAATTTTTCCAGCTATTTCTGATATGTTTTCTGATTTCCAGCATCTGTAGTTCTTTGCTTCCCCCCCCCTCACACGCAATGCACTTCAGAATAAGGCAACGTGACCGAACATGCCAACCACTTTTCACGAGGCAGAATTGTACCAGTGGGCAAAGGGGTGAAGACTAACCACTTCATTTGTGTCTGATTCAGGGGTGGGTGGGGGTAATATTGGCCACGGCAAATTGAGGAGGAACAGTCAAAGAAATGGATGTAAGAGAAGGAGCAAGCAAATCTGAGAGAGGGAGGATTGGTGAAATCTGAACAGGAGAGAGATGTCAAGAAACAACGTGATACTCGTTCTGTTTGTCAGCTCCTATAACCCCTCACATTCTGATTTCTGCATCTGTGGCTCCCCTTTGAAATAGCTGGTGATCCTGATGAGCAGTACAAACCTGGGAGCTGGCTTCCCTTTTGCCTCACACTGGATCAGTATGTTATCCCTTGGATCGATTATGTAATCCTTTGGAGACTGGTGGGTGATTGTAGGAGGTTGCGGCACTGGATGGGGAAAAGAAGTAAAGAACTGAGAAACCACAAATTAAAACAATATTCAACCATTAACGGGACATTACAGCAGTTCTGAAAACAACACTCCAAAAATTCGTTCATGCCAGCTTGCCACATCAATAAGAATCCTTCAAGCTGCACGCAGGTTCGGTGCTGCTGAGGAGACTCTGAGCAAAAGTTCAGCTTCTCACCAGCTTGCTCCGTTGGCTCAGCCCATGACTCTCTGCTTCCCTGCATATACCTCAGAAGTCTGCTCAATTTTACAGGGGTTACCAAGCCCCCAGGCTGGTCTGGAAAGTGACAGAGGGAAGAAAGAGCCCCAGTCCCCTCCAATGATTCTTCAGAAACAATAGCCGTGTGATTAAAATGGATTTTGATTCCAAATCTCTTTTCATCAGTGGGTGATCAAAAACAAAAATGGTCCCCAAGGCTTAGAAAACAGGGCAGGCAGCAACCATCAGGGAAACAGTAACAGGGGAATGGCAACCCCCCCCCCACAATTCCATTGGACTCCAATACTGCTGGAGCGCCCCCCCCCCACAATTCCATTGGACTCCAATACTGCTGGAGCGCCTTGCTAGATTCTGGCTTGACCAGGCAAGCAGTCATTGGTTGAACCAGGTCCCAGCGGATGTCCCAACACGTTTCCACAACACAAGCAGTGAATTGTTTGCGACACACTATTATCACACAGTCACAGCAAAAAAAAACAAGGAGCAATGCACATGCAGTGACGACCTTGGGCAAGGCTGATTCAGGCATTAAGAACGGCAAACAACTACAATACTTCAAACCAAAAGGAACACACTTTGGGGCTTTCGCCAAACATCTTGCAGGACACCAACTTACGTTCATCCAGAATTTTTGCTTTAATCCCCAGAATCAGCAAATCAGAGGGTAAACAGAACAGATTCAGGGGGGAGAAAAAACACAAATGCTTGTAAATATGTAAGTATGAAGAAAATTGCCACCATACACTTACTGTATAACACGTGCCAATTGTTTTGAATACAGTTCGATTCCTCCTCAAGGTTAATTAACAAAAAGTAGGTTGGTCAACTAACGGTTACTTTGAAAGAAATCTCTTTTGTACTTTAGAAATCAAATCTCATGTCAATGGAAGAAACTGAAGAGAAATAGATTACTTTCTGGTTAAGGCAAGTTTGAAATTTAACTGATCCCACAAAAAAAACCTTATGCTTTTTTTAAAAACAAGAATTGGATGACAACAGAAAATGTTTTTGTTCTGCAGTTATTTTGCATGTCATTATTCTATACTAGGTGTGTGTTAACAGGGTCTGCCTCTCCATCATCCAGCTAATCATGGACAGCAACCAACATCACATTATCTCGGTGCCTCAACTGAAAGGCACTCTGAGCTCCATTTCCTCTGTGCCATCAGACAGTCCAAGAACAGCACGGGTTAAATATTGAATAAAGCTGTTGTGACACTGCCCATCAAAGGAGGAATGACACTGCACTATGGTTTATTACAGTTCTCTTTGATGAATAAAGCAAAATCAGTTTCCTAACAAGCCTGAAGCGCATTATTCCACACAGTTACAGACATTCTGTCACTTGCTATAATGTCTGTTTAAAAAAAAAAGCCGCACATATCTTTACAAGGACTGCACCCAGCCCTTCCTGCTTCTGAACAGCTGCTCTGAGACACACACACAGCCCTGCTTTAATTGCCAGACATATTGCATTTAAGATGAAAGAAAAGCTGTTCACTTAGTTAGCTTGTAAATAATTAAAACCATCCATCACAGAATCGTGCATCACACTCCTATACCTCAGGAAATGATCTGAATAGCTCTCATGTTAAATGAAGTACAACACAGCATTAAATTCCTTTTTTGTAAATGAGGAGAAATTGTAAAGCAAATTAGCCAAACTAGATTGTTTTTCACTTCAAAGATTTCCACAATGAAATCCTATTTTCTATTCTTCTTATAAGTGCTATTAAACAATTGCTCACCTTAGTTCTGATAGTGTCCTGCAATATATATAATTTTAACTGCAAACATTCAAATTTGAGCTTCAGTCCAGTATCAATAATCTTAGGAAGCTCATGGGATGATTCTACAGAGTGACAGACACCGGCACACTGTAAATGAAGGATGTCAGTTTAAACGTTGAGGCACACTGATGGAACAGGAGAAAGTGAAAACTGCAGATGCTGGAGATCAGAGTTGAGAGTGTGGTGCTGGAAAGGCACAGCAGGTCCAGCAGCATCCGAGAAGCAGGAAAATCGATGTTTCGGGCATAAGCCCCCATTCCTGACAAAGGGCTTATGTCTGAAATGTCAATTTTCCTGCTCCTCGGATGCTGCCTGACCGGCTGTGCTTTTCCAACACCACACTCTATGACACTGATGCAACAGAGAGGAGGAGGCAATTTTCATTTGCACCCTTAATTGTGAAATGCCTCATTCCATTGGGCTCTTTGACCTTCTGCAGCCTTGTCCATCCCACGTTGCCTCTGAAAACTTGTTCAATATGCACTGCCTATTCATTCAACTCTGGTCTACAATGGACCTCTCCTTCTCCTATCCGTCACTACTACCCTCTTCAGTATCTTCATCTTCCAATGGCATCACTGCATCCGCTATTACTCACTTACTGCCTGTTCTATCTTCTACTGCTTTTTGTCAATTGTATCAATGATTTGGATATGAATATAGGAGGTATGGTTCGTAAGGTTGCAAGGGACACTGAAATTGGTGGTGTAGTGGGAACTGAAGATGATCTCTGAGTGCAACGGGACCTTGATCGGATGGGCCAATGGGACGAGGAGGGACAGGTGGAGATTAATTTAGATAAATGTGAGGTGCTGCATTTTGGTCAGGCAAATCAGGGCAGGATGCCATGATGGGGAGATTTGTACTTCTCTGTGAAAAATACAGTGAAAAGTTGAATATGTGAGAGTAAATTTTTATTCTATTCCATTAATGGTATGGCCCTGAGACTATTGCCAAACAGAGACACCTACTGGTGCAGAAGCATAGTTCCTTGAAATAGGAGTCTCAGGTAGACAGGGTGGTGAAGGAAGCATTTGGCTCAAATGCTTTCATTGGTCAGAGAATTGAGTATAGGAGTTAGGATGTTATATTGTGGCTGTATAGCACATTGATTAGTCCACTTTTAGAATACTGCATGCAATTCTAGTCTCCCTGCTAGTGGAAAGATGTCGTTAAACTTGAAAGCATTGAGAAAAGATTTACAGGTGTTGCCAGGATTGAAGCGTTTGAGTTATAGGGAGGGGCTGAATAGGCTGGGGCTGTTTTCCCTGGAGCGTTATAGACTGAGGGCTGACCTTATAGAGGTTTATAAAATCATGAGAGGCATGAATAGGGTAAATGGACAAGGTTTTTTACCCTATGGTAGTGTTGTCCAAAACTAGGTTTAGGTGAGGGAAAAGATTTAAAAGGGACGTAAGGGACAAATGTTTCATGCAGAAGGTGGTATGTTTATGGAACTAGCTGCTAGAGGAAGTGGTGGAGGTGAGTACAATTACAACATTTAAAAGACATCTGTATGGGTATATAAATAGAAAGGGTTTAGAGGGATATGAGCCAAATGTTGGCAAACAGGACTAGATGAGTTCCGCATATCTGGAAGGCATGGACGAGTTGGACCAAAGGGTCTGTTTCCATGATGGAAAACTGTACAACTCTGATTTCCAAACAAAGCATTTGGACATTATTGGAACCACTGCATATGTTATGTATCATGTCGACAAGGGTGAATGCAATAAAAAGTAATTCATCCGCCAACATGAACACCCTTCGCTCTGATGAGCAGAAACTTTGTAGAGAAAAGCACTCTTCTAAAACAATCAATCACTGTTACATTGTGATCGAGAAGTACTCAAATGGGTAACGTTTGGTCCTTCTCTGGTTGCCTGAGGCTGACAAAGGGCAATAGATTTCAATTAGGACAAATCTTCTTCCTGACCTCTCCGCCCCCACTCCCTCTCCGGCCTATCACCCTCACCTTAACCTCCTTCCATCAATCGCATTCCCAACGCCCCTCCCCCAAGTCCCTCCTCCCTACCTTTTATCTTAGCCTGCTTGGCACACCTTCCTCATTCCTGAAGAAGGGCTTATGCCCGAAACGTCGATTCTCCTGCTCCTTGGATGCTGCCTGATCTGCTATGCTTTTCCAGCAACACATTTTTCAGAATAGATTTCAAGCGTTTGAGAGGTTTTCCGAACATCAGAAATCAATCTATGACATTTGAAAAGCAATTCTCCCTCTACTGTCTAATTCTCCCTTTCCTTTTGTATCGATTCAAAATCTTGTCGGAGGGCTGGATTTTCAATGGACTGTGGAGTCAGGGGTCCAGTGTGGATGTGATTCCCAAGCTGCCAATCAGGTGGTCATCTCAGGATCTATACAACTCTGGGAAGAGAGTGTACGTTTTGAAGAAACTGTAGCAGGAGGAGGAGGGTTACAGTCTCCGCCAATTAACAGCCTCTTAAGCTTCGTATTAAGGTTGCTTTCTAGTGCAAAATTGAATGTATAAAGTTTATTTTACTGAGCCCAAGCCGTCTTATGCATATTAAGTACAGCTATTGGGTTTGGCAGGGAGGGGTAGAAAAGGCACTGAGAGATCATTTATCTTGGGAATTTACTGGGACTTTATCTGAGACCCATGCATGACCACTGGCCTGTCTTTTCTCCCCCCTGCTTCAGCCAAAGAAACACTGTTGGCCTTCCAAAGGCAGTGTCAGTCTCCAACATGGCTACTGCTTCACTTTGTTGCTGGCATCCAGCAGACAGCTCCTGCCTCCTGCATCAAGATCACCTCCAGGGCAATTAGACCATTCGAACTTAAAAATGAACATGGGGTCAGAACCGAAATCAAGTCGGTGTTCCGGACCTGGCTCTGAAAAATTCAGCGCTTGTTCTTGATTGGACTCAGTCAATAATCAAGCCAGTGTTCTAGAGATGTGTACCTGGCCAATGAGGGCCAATGCATGGTGATCAGGGGGGTGGAATCACTGGAAGATTTTCCTCTCCCTCGTCAGAGGCCTGTTAAGATTAGCTAATGCAGCATAAAGTAACAGTGTAAATATGAGGGAGCAGGGCATCTTCTGTGGCTGCACAGGCTTTCAAAATGTGCACTCAAGTTTTCAAATACAAAGAGGGCAATTGTGAGCTGCTAACAATGTGGCAACAGTAAGTTAATCTCTGACATCTTGCATTATTTATCCTTTGATAAGTCATCTCGATATCTGTTTTGAGAAAGGCATTGTACCCATTATGCATTGGTTGGTCCATCATTGGAGCTCTAACTCTGCGTTTGTGTGCATCCTGTGGCAGCCATTAAAGATGCATCATTTGAAACATGACGAACGCGAGGGCTGCAGATACAGTTGGTGCAACTGAAAACATGGGTTCTCAGGAGTTGAGAGAGAGAAGAAACCGCAAGGACGTCGATTCAAAAGAAGTTTGCAACTTAGAATTACAAGCGGCTCTGCACTTTTCCACTCTTTGTTTCTGTGGAAACAAAAGGCAATCTGAGGCAGAATTGGATTTTCTCCCACTATCAGTGGCTAAACGATGAAACAGCAACAGGATTAATTAAAATAAAATCTGAGCATCTAAGAGTTGCATGCCTATCAGTGTTAGGCAAAGAATGCTATAAGCAATCTAAATCTCAGAGAGGAATAGAAAAGCCAGAAGGTGGGAGATTTTGCAGGCTTGAAAGACCCCATTTGAGAGACCATATTAATGTTGTGTTCAACATCAGGCTCAAGGCAGCAATCAACAGCATGCCTGATAACCTCTCTATATCAGTATGTCTGGCATGCTCAGTATAATCTGACACGTTTAGCTGAATGTGGTGAGTTTGGACAATGAAAAAATGATCTCATCAGTAGTAGGTCTGTCTTAGCATAACACATCCTGCCACGAGGTCACGTCTGCTGAGGGGGAAGAAATGTACTCTCAAGAAAGTTATCGACATGCGCAGTAGATCGGAGATAGTCAATCATAATCTATAGTGTTAATGGAAGAACAAGCTTGCTCTTTGCATTTTTCTGAGACACACTCCAAACTGAATAAAAACAACAGATTGACAAAAAGGAAGAAAAATTTGCAGCAATGCCAGAGGAAAGATTAAGGTCACACAACAGTGTATAAACATTGTTGAGGACACCACTTAGACTCATAGTCGTGGAGTCACACAGCATGGAAACAGACCCTTTGGTCCAAACAGTCCACGCCAAATGTCATCCCAAACTAAACTAACCTTACCTGCCTACTTCTGGTCCATATCCCTACAAACCTTGCCCATTCATGTACTTATCCAAATGTATTTTAAATGTTGTAATTGTATCCACGTCCACCACTTCCTCAGGAAGTTCATTCCACACGTGAACCACCCTCGGTGTAAACAAATTCCCCCTCATGTCTTTTTTAAATCTCTCCCCCCTCACCTTAAAAATGTGCCTCTAATCTTGAAATCCCAATTGACGTAAAGCAGACTCAACCATTGCAGCTGAAGTTTGGCCTGGTAACCATAAACATGTCTGAGGAGATTTGTTGCATATTGTAGGTGATGAAGCCTATAAGGCTGCCAAACAGAGCCTGGATGATGATAAAACTGTGTTTACAGGAAGTGGATGTCTTTCTTGTGAATCTCATCTGGAGATAGATGAGGGCGAGGAGCCATCTCAGCAACTTTGAGAAGAATTCCAGCTTTCCTTAACTCCAGCTGAAAAGACAAGAGCTGGAAAAGTAGATCGAGATCGGGAAAGTGATAACTCCTACCGACTGATTCAGCAGCAAAGTATCAGTGAAAAAAAATGTTGGGAAGCAGCGTGGATTTATAGGATCTCAATAAAACTTGTCAGAGTTCTCACCACCCGACAGCAACCATCACAGAAATTTTGCCACAACTTGCAAAGACAAAAGATGCTCGATGTGAAGGCAGGTTCCTGATATGTCAAGATTAGAGAGTGTTGCTAGAAAAGCACAGCAGGTCAAGCAGCAGGAAAATCGACGTTTCAGGCAAAAGCCCTGCCTCATTCCCTGCCCGAAACGTCGATTTTCCTGCTCCTCGGATGCTGCCTGACCTGCTGTGCGTTTCCAACACAACTCTAATCTAGACTCTGATCTCCAGCATCTGCAGTCCTCGCTGTCGCCTTCCTGATATGTGAAGCTGGGTGCAAAGCAGTTGCTTTCCAATCATATTCTGCACACCATTTGGGAGAGAAATGGATGGTTGCATGCCATGTAGCACTTCCTCAGGAAAAGAATCAGTGCAGACAGCACGAAAGAGTCAGTGATTCTCCCCTGCAGAAGAAGCTGTTGTGGAGAACCCACTCATCGATGACGTGGAGTCACAACAGAAGGTTCCCACACAGACTGTGACTGCTAGAGAGAGCTTGCCAGATGACCTGAAGCTGAAGACAGGGAAAAGTGCAATTGAAGATGCCTGAAGTCAAGTCCACGGGTCAGGTACTGACAAAGAAAGCTCTGCCTGGATCCTGACAAGGCGAAAGATATAGTCGAGAGTGTGGTGCTGGAAAAGCACATCAGGTCAGGAGGCATCCGAGGAGCAGGAGAATCGACGTTTCAGGCACAAACCCTTCATCGGGAATGAAGCTTGTGAGCCAAAGGGGTGGGGCTGGGGGTAAGGTAGCTGAGAGTGAGGTAGGTAGATACAGATGGGGGTAATGGTGATGGGTCAGAGAGGAGGGTGGAGTAGATAGGTGGGAAGGAAGATGGACAGGTAGGACAGGTCATGAGGGTGGTGGCAAGTTGGAAGATTGAATTTGGTGGTGGATGGGGAATTGAGGAAACTGGCAAAATCCAGAATAATTCCGTGTGGTTCTCCAAGGTGAAAGATATAGCAGGGATGCAGTGATCAACAGATGTGAAGGAACTGCATGATGTGTTGAATTCGTGAACAGCTTTTGCTTCATTTGTTCCAAGAGTGGGGACCTCTATGCCAGCTGATGACTGTGCAGCACTGCTGATGCACAGGTTAAGCAGCAGCTTGCATCAGAATCAAATGACGAGTGACAACACCACCAGCACTATGATGCCAATGACTAATTCATATTGGAGCATGATGCTAGCAGGACAGATTTAGGGGAATATCTTATGCAGCAAGGCCAACTAATTGTAACCAGGGCATGAACACAAAGTGAGTGATGATATACTCAAATAGAGAAAAGAAGTGCCTTGCTATTGTTTTTGCTGCTGAGCTATTTCATCAATTCCTGATTGGGAGAAGCAAAGTGACACAAGGATCCAACCATAAACCAGTTCAATCCTTGTTCCTTCTACCTGCCCGAAAGATTGTTACTTCATTTGTAAAGGCATGATCTACACATAAGCAAGGGAGACAGATGTACATTGCTTGCATGCTGCCAGATATCAGCATCCTATCAAAGGAAGTTGACTTTTCTAATAGCTCTTTAAATAATGCGCATCCTGTGGGATTGAAACTCCATACTTATGGCCATTTTATTTCTGGCCAAGAGAGGTTGATTAGCTGTAATTAAAAATTAACAGAGTTAAAAAGGGTAGTGACGGCTTTAATTAGCAACTTAACTTGTTGTGGTGAGCCCAATGGGAAATTAATGTGCAATTGCAATGGCATCACGTAAATCGCTGTGTTTTTGTGAAGCTAATGGTACGGAATAACGTAAATCAGCTAGTCATCGCGACTGACTTCCAACATTATTAAAAGTAGACATTGTTCAGACACCAGAACATGTTCACCAAACGTTGACCTGACATCTTTCAATCACATGTGACAGTATTATTCTGAAGATGGGCGGCACGGTGGCACAGTGGTTAGCACTGCTGCCTCACAGCGCCAGAGACCCGAGTTCAATTCCCACCTCAGGCGGCTATGTAAGTTTGCACGTTCTCCCCGTGTCTGCGTGGGTTTCCTCCGGGTGCTCCGGTTTCCTACCACAGTCACAAAGATGTGTAGGTCGGGTGAATTGGCCATGTTAAATTGCCTGTAGTGTTAGGTAAGGGGTAAATGTAGGGGTATGGGTGGGTTGCGCTTCGGCGGGTCAGTGTGGACTTGTTGGGCCGAAGGGCCTGTTTCCACACTGTAATGTAATGTAATCTAATGTAATGTAATCTAATCTAATCCATAACAGTCACAGTTCCATTACTACAATCCACTAACAGAGTTCCATTACAAATGTCTGTAAGACACTGAATGATCAATGACAGATTGGATTTTGACTCACAGTCAAGGGGTACATCCAACGCTGTCCCAAGGTGGACCAGAAGGAGAAGGATTGAAGTGCTCCTGCATGCTTGGTTTGTCTTCCTTCCCAGCATTTTCTGATCTCGAAGAGTAGGAATGCTGGAAATCAGTTCCTTCAGCACCCTGGGAATCTGCCGCTGCACAGAGAGCTGAAACAATAAAGAATTACATGATGTTACACAATGATGACTGCTTGAAAGGATGGTTAATTGTGTCGTGAATAAATGCTGTCAAGCAGGTCACTTTTCTCAGAAGGCAAGCAACTGTGCTTGCTGGAAATGGGAAAATCAGGACAAACGTAAGTGCAGTGGAAGAAGTCAACATACCAGGAAACTTGTGTGGAGAGACAAGCAGTTATGTCCAGAGTCTGATCTAACTCTATTTGAGTACTGAGAGACGCTGGTCTATATGTTATAGATGGAGGGGGAGTAAGAATGAGGGAAACAGATGGTGAGATTGCCCTTAGCCAAAAGGCAGATGCTGGTAATGGTAGTGAAGGAACAATTGAGATGTCAAATTGGTGTTAATTAGGGTGTGAAAGGGAGAAAATATCCACACTACTCCGAGCAAAGTCAACAAGACACGGCCGTGTGGGCAAATGTTAGAAAACTGGAGAGGAAAAACCAGGACAGGATTTACACAGTTCATGGTAGGACCCTAGGGAGTTTTGCTTAACAAAGTAACCTCGGGGTGCAGATTCATAGCTCCTTGAAAGTGGAGTCAAAGATAGGCAAGGTGATGAAGGTGGTGTTTGGCACGCTTGACTTCATTGGTCAGAGCATTGAGAGTAGGAACTGGGATATCATATTGCGGTTGTACAGTACATTGGTGAGGCCTCTTCTGGAGTACTATGGTGTCTCTGTTATAGAAAGGATAAACAACAAGCTGGAGAGGGTTCAGAAGAGATTTACCAGGGTGTTGCCAGGAGTGGAGGTTGAATTATAAAGGAGAAGCTGGGAGATTTTTCTCTGGAGTGAATGAGATTGAGAGGTGACCTTGTCAAGTTTTATTAAATAAACAGGGGTATAGAGGTGAAAAGCAGGTGTCTTTTCCTTAGGGTTGGGGAATTCAAGATAAGGGGGCATATTTTTAAGGTGAGAGGAGAAAGATTTTAGAAGACATGAAAGGCAATTTTTTTTCCCCGCAGAGTAGTTCATGTCATAGCGTCATAGAGATGTACAGCATGAAAACAGACTATTCGGTCCAACCTGTCCATACTGACCAGATATCCCAACCCAATCTAGTCCCCCCTGCCAGCACACGGCCTATATCCCTCCAAACCCTTCCTATTCATATACCCATCCAAATGCCGCTTAAATGTTGCAATTGTACCAGCCTCTACCACTTCCTCTGGCAGCTCATTCCATACACGTACTACTCTGTGTGAAAAAGTTGCCCTTACCTCTCTTTTATATCTTTCCCCTCTCACCCTAAAGCTATACCTTCTAGTTCTGGACTCCCTGACCCCAGGGAAAAGATTTGCTTATTTAAACCTATCCATGCTCTTCATAATTTTGGAAACCGCTAATAGGTCACCCCTCAGTCTCCGGCGCTCCAGGGAAAACAGCCCCAACCTATTCAGCCTCTCCCTATAGCTCAAATCCTCCAACCCTGGCAAGATCCTTGTAAATCTTTTCTGAACACTTTCAAGCTTCACAACATCTTTCCAAAAGGAAGGAGACCAGAATTGCATGCAATATTCCAACAGTGGCCTAACCCAATGTCTTGCACAGCTGCAAGATGACCACCGAACTCCTGTACTCAATACTCAGGCCAATAAAGGAAAGCACACCAAACGCCTTCTTCACGATCCTATCTATCTGTGACTCCACTTTCAAGGAGCTATGAACCTGCACTCCAAGGTCTCTTTGTTCAGCAACACTCCCTAGGACCTTACCATTAAGTGTATAAGTCCTGCTCAGATTTGTTTTCGCAAATGAAATTCAAAAGGAAGTGATGGTTGCAGGTACAGTTACAACATTTAAAAGAATTTTGGATATATACATGCATAAGAAATGTTTGAAGGGTTATCGGCCAAGGTTGGGCAGGTGGGATTAGTTTAGTTTGGGATTACGGTCGGCATGGACTGGTTGGACTGAAGGGTCTATTTCTATGTTGTATGACTCTATGATTCTAAGCACAACAGATCAAGAAGCATCTGGAGAGAGAAAAACAGTCAGAATTAGCAAAGGTTCGAGGTTTTAAGCAAGGTGTGGGTTGGATAAAGGACAAAAGGGAGCTTTGTGATAGGGTTGAAAACAGGAGAGATTGAATAACAGAAGAGGTGGCCTTTTGGACCCAGAGGTATTGGGCATTTTAAGATGTCTTTTTGCTTCCAGCAGTATATTTTATCAGAAGCAACAATGCTTACATCATCTCCTATAAGATAAGAAACTAGGCCACTGTTGGGATATTGCATGCAATTCTGGTCTCCTTCCTATCGGAAAGATGTTGTGAAACTTGAAAGGGTTCAGAAAAGATTTACAAGCATGTTGCCAGGGTTGGAGGATCTGAGCTGCAGGGAGAGGCTGCACAGGCTGGGGCTGTTTTCCCTGAAGCGTCGGAGGCTGAGGGGTGATCTTATAGAGGTTTATAAAATCATGAGGGACATGGATAGGATAAATAGACAAAGTCTTTTCCCTTGGGTGGGGGAGCCCAGAACTAGAGGGCATAGGTTTAGGGTGAGAGGGGAAAGATATAAAAGAGACCTAAGAGGCAACCTTTTCAATCAGAGGGTGGTATGTGTATGGAATGAACTGCCAGAGGAAGTAGCGGAGGCTGGTACAATTGCAACATTTAAAAGGCATCTGGATGGGTATATGAATCTGAAGGGTTTAGAGGGATATGGGCCAGGTGCTGGGAGGTGGGACTAGATTGGGTTGGGATAACTGGTCGGCATGGACGGGTTTGTTTCCGTGCTGTACATCTCTATGACTCTATGACTATGACTCTAAACGTGCATATCAGGATATTGAAAAATCCAGCAGACATTACTGTTAACCATTATATACAAACTATACACTTCTGAGGAATGAATGCCTGGGCTAGTGTGAAGACAGTAAGTTACAACACAGAGCAGCACGCTTCCAAAAGCTGCCAAATTAATCCCGGCTTAGGATGGATTATGAGACCTTTATACGATCCATTTACAGGCTGTGATTGTGATGGTGTCATGACCATGTCTCCTAAAAGCATACTGTCATACTGTATCTCTTAAAGGCACTCTTGTATATTGACTGAGCTATTTTACATAACATCTCTCTTTTTTCAAAGAGAAAAACTAATTTCAATGAGATACTCATGATTGTATGTAGACACGTCATACACACAGCTAAAACAGAGATTCAAAGTCTAAACCGACAAACGTCAAAGATAATTCTGTCGAGGTTTGACAGCTCCTCTTGATCTGCTGATCATGGACTCATCTGGGGAAATACAGTTGTTCTCTGTTGCACTTGTTTGACAACTTAACTGTCTTGCTGCAGATTGCTGTCACTCAACATCATCAGGCTGTTTGTTTGATTGACGTGTTGAACACGGGGCTGAGCTGGTTTCTGTTCCTCTACAATGTCATACTGTGACCAGTCAAAGCGTAGCATGGTCGAGGCTGGTTGAGATTTTCTTCTCTGGAATCCAAGTATTGCTATTTTGAACACTCATTCCCTCTGCTCAGCGTGTTGTTGCTGTACTTCTCTCAGTGCTCACTCGTCGTGCAACTTTGCATTCACTTCTGCTTTTGAGGAACAATGTCCTGTGTCACGGAATACTGAGACAATCGGTTGCTGGGCAAGGTCATTTGCACCTGTGTTTTGTTGTGCTGGGAATGGCCATTCCTTCCTTTTTGGTATTATATAAAATTACTGCAATGCAATGTGAAAATATTGCTTAATTGCTTGAAACCTGATGAGTGTTCAGTTGATAGTATATACCATACATACATCTTGACCTTTTCAGCATGAATAGTGGGGTGAGAATGTGATATAGGTCACTCCACATTTAGTCCACATGCCAGGAAAAGGTTTGCCTGTATGTTACAGCCCATTGAGAGATATTCCTACCTGAACACAACCCAACAAATAGTGTGCCAGTAAAGGTTATGCACATTGTGTTACTAAGTTTTGAACAATGGGAAATTCACACAAGTAATTTGTCACAGGGATGTAATCTTCTCCATGTATTGTGAACAGCATGGTGATATGCTTGGCATGTTTCACATGCATTCGCAAGTCATTGACTATCCTGCTTCATCCCAGCCAGTGAACAGATTCATCTGCAAGCATTCACTATATGGGTCCCAAGTGCAACACGGACCTGAGACTTTGGCAGAATGTTTTTCATATTTGGACTTGTTGTCCTTTGTAAGTGATTCGTGGCAATACACCAAATTCTCTCTTCTTTACAAAAATGAATGAACCTACACAGGAACGTCTTGAAGACTGTCAGGTCATCTGGATAATAAACTTTTGCAACTCGCTAGCAGTTGTCAATTGGAAGTGCTCGTATTGGTTCTGGCTAAAATGTAACTTACTAAACTCAAGAATATCTTTATCTTCACAGTCTAAAACATCAACTGTAGATGAAGAGGTATATCTTGGTCATCTAAATAACCTACTCAGTGTGTCAGACATAATCATCCTGCTTGTATCTCCCTCAAAGTCAGGATCTTGATTTGTCATATTTCACTGCAGTTGGTGTGGTTTGAATCTTCTGAATTGTGACTGTACTGAGATCTGATAATACTTCTAACTTACCGATGCAGGTCTGTTGGTAGATACCAAGCGCACAATTTTGGAATGCCAAGTTGAGCTTGCATTTTGACCGCAAAGCAATTCGGCCATCTTTCAGTCTTGGTGATCTATTATAGACTGTGAGATGGGTTTCTCTGGTTGTACCATAGAGCAGCACTTGTTGAGGTTCAGGTGTCTCAGGATGTCTAGTGGCCATTCCGATGGCACTAGCACTGTGCCAACTTTCGCTTTCATTTGTGTCACCCAACCATTTCAGGTCTTACTCATGAACAATTCGAAAAAAGCTTCGAATCACCTTATAACATCAACACAATGTACGAGATCAGCAATATAGGAAGCTTTGTCACCAACATATTTTTCACTTGGTTGTTTTTGTATTCATGTGCCACCTTAACACTATGTTGCGACCTTACTGCAGATGTTATTCTATTTTAACAGGCGTTGTGTTTCATCCTGCAGTCTGGCTCAGCTTTGGGAACGAGCTTTCCTGAAGATGTGTGCCCTCTGTCCCTTGATACTACATGCTTTATAAGTATCAAGAGAAGCTAGACAACTTTTGAATAGGTGTGATGTATCGCATCGTCACAGATTTGGTTGGTTTGGTGCATTTTGACCATATCAATGGTGTGTGACAATCCTGTGGCTTTAAAAGGTATATTTTATCCTGGGTATTTTTGAAGAGAGGTTTGAAGGCAGAGGCAATGATCAGTCTACCAGAGCCACTACAGTAAACAGCTTGTGAGGCCTCGGGTTTTTAAAAAAAAAGTTGGAACAATAGAAGCAACCTGAATGGGTGTGGCCAAGCTCGCACAGAACCAGGATTTTTAGTTTCAACTTTCAGCAGTTGCTGTGGGGACCTTGAAGTTATTGTTTCCCCTCTCTCAGTTACAGGCAAAACCTGGGGCTTTCTTCCTGCTACTGGAGTAGTATGTCAGCCAATCTGTTTTCTGAATTTGCCTTTTGCCAAGGGTGCATTTATGGGGTCTTACTATATTGGAACAATTAATTAGTAGTTACTGCATCTACTATTCTGTTAAATTTTCAAATAGATTTAAATTATTCCAATTCCTTCCTTCTTTTGTTGTAATTTAACTATTGTGGATGAATAATGTGTGTTTTGCTTTAAATCCAGTAGTTTGACCAATCGAATTGCATTTGGAACACAACACCATACATTCACCTTTAAAATAAGAAAAGGTTTGGGTCTAGACTACCTTCTGAGGTTTTTGAGGAGCTTTGGTCTGGTCCATAACAGGTGTTGGCTGCACCTGAAGTATATAATAATTGTTGGTCTCTCCTCAGCCGATACTACAGTGGTATAGCTCTTTGTCTTTGGTAAAAGTCCTTCAGGCAGTGATCCGCTGAATAGACCTGATAGTTTCTTTTTAGTCGAGTCACACTCATGCCCTTTGCTGCAGCATCTTTTCGCAAACCATAAGACACGTCTATAGAAGACACTAAACTGAGCAAAGCTTGCAGAGGACATGGAGCATCAGTAGACAATTCTGCCCATTGAGTGTCCTCCATCAGTGAGATCATGGCTGATTGATAAGCCTCAACTCCACTTGTGGAAAATAGAAGTATATGAATATGAAATACGAGTAAGTTATATTGTAACAGTGGTTATGAAATCTCCCCTACGTGTTGGGGTGTTGTACAAGAGTGAGGCCTGTTTTGCATGCCGGAGGTCACTTTGCGTAACTGCGGCAGCAGTACAGTGGAACTTGGCGTGGCCAGTCATCTGATAGATGATGAAGCAATGTATACAGCGAATGTTGAAAGGTAACTGTGGCATAACGTCGTAGGCTGAATGTAAACCAGAAGGCAATTGGGGCAAAATGTGATTGGATAAGGGGATGGAACACAAGCTTAGTGCAATTGGCTATGCTAATGTAACGGGCTTAGGGTGTGGCTATTAGAAAAACATAAAAAGAGAGTAGCTCCAGTGTTTGGGGGCGATCAGCGAGTACTTCTCTGGTTGTCACAGCTTTTGTTTGCAAATAAAGTCTTGAGGAATCCTCTGATTATGGGCAGTCCCCCACGATACACTTTCCTGCCTTTTCCCCATACCCCTGGACTCCTTTACTGATTAAAACAGTCAGATGGCAAGTTGTTTTTATTTCAGCATAGAGTTATCAACCTTTGACAGAGGTTGCCTGTTTGAGCAGCAACCGTAGATTCACTGCAACAATCAGCAGATTGGTAGACAGGCTCATAACTAATATTGATATCAGAGTTGACAGAAGGCAAGGAAAGACTCTGGCTTATGTGCGACATTTGTACTATTTGCCTGAAAGTAATTTTTATCATCTTTGAGGGATGAGAGAGAGAGAAATTTCTCAGAATTCTTTAAAATTGTCTTACTTTGCTTCAACATGATTATGGGACAGACTTGATTGGTCCCTGGTCTTTCCTGCTCAACGCTTTTGTGGATTCTTCTTCCAGGTAAGATGTGAATAGTTTGACTACATGGCAAAAGGGTGTTCTGTTATTTTTTGAATTTATAAGAAAACAGAATGAATGGTAGTATTCTTCACAAGGAACAATCGCGGTTGAATAGAGTAGGAGAGGAGAGTAGAGACAGGATGGTGTGAATCTTCAGTATTTCACATCACACCTCTCAGGCAGTACATGGGGCTTAGCACACTGATGAGACAGACACAGACAGTTACATACTACAAACATCACCGAACAGAACATTTCAGCCTGACTAGTTCTCTTTTGTATTATTAACATTCCATTTACCTCAGCTCAGTCTTGCAGCACATCTTTTTACTTCTTTGTTCCTCTCATGAACATGTCTACACTCCTTTTGGAAGAATCTCTACTATTTGCTTCCACCACTTCCTCTAATAATTCCCCATTTTGACCAGCGTCTGAGTAAAAGAAATGTCTCCTTATTAGATATATTAGAGCATTGTTTTAACAGGCACCTTGGTCAACCAGCACGCTGATAAACAGGCAAAAATGATATATCTCAAATACCAGCAGGTCTGAGTATTTAGGCTCGAAATAAAATATAACAGTGATTTGCATACCCCCTGCATTATGTTTCAATTACAGTACTTACTGTGTGTTTTTACATTGAACTTAGGATTTTTTCAGGGATGCTGATGTCTCGAAGCTTTGCTTGGTCAGGGTTACTGCGTTAATCCAGACCTCTTGATTATCCAGAATATTTGATCAACCAGCAAACTGCTGGTCCCTTGGATGCCAGTTAATGAAACGTGGAATATCTTGTATTTACGGGCTCTGGTTTTTGCATTCCTTCACATTTTCTCCACACCTTGCCCTCTCTGATCAAATGGCTTAATACTTAAAGCAAAAGAGCTCTCACCAATACTGAAAAATATCAGCTTTCCTTTAAAATGGAGACAGGCGTATATCTCTTGAATGCCTGATGGCAGTGGTAGTTTATGCAATCACGAGCGCACGTCCTGTCCTCACTGCTGTTTCACCTTGCACTAACTATAGGAAGTTAATAACAAGGATGAACTTCAAGCTCTGGAACAGTCACAGAGTTTGGTTGGGGGACATTCACAAGATTCACTTTATCTAGAACAAACCATATTAGAAGGGAATTCATTTATAAGCAACTCACTTGTAAGAGAAGCCCCGGCTACCTTGAACAGGGATAATGCGGATTAGTGGGCAAGCACACATCCAAAAGGAACTGTTTGATGTTGACTTGCCAATCTAATTGCCGCAAATGTGTGCTGGCTGATAAACTAATCTGAAATCTTGGGAACATGAACTGTCAAGATAGGGAATGTCTGAGACCAAAGCACTTGGGGAGCACAGCTGCTTCAAGAGAGCCCATATTCTGTTTGTAAAACTGGCTTCCATGTACCGTTGTGAATGCCCCATCAAACACAGTGACCATGTCATTGCCAGACACAATCATGCCATCAGTGACAAGCTGCTTAACTGTGACATTAATATTCTCCAGGCAGACAAATGGTAACTTCCTCTTGATTGCATCAGCTGGTTATACTGCTAGCAAATCATTGACATTCAAACTTGAACCACAAAGCTCTCGGAAGATCCAAACACATCAAATCCACTGGCTCTCCCTGGATCTATTCTACTGGTTACATCCTGTATCCACAAATCCATCAAGGGGTAAATGTATTTGGCAATTTTGTCTTTCTGCTTTGAGAAATAGGTCTGGGTTATTGACAATGCCTTGTGCTCAAATGCAAACATAGAAACTAGAAGCATGAGTACACAATTTGGAGCTTTGTTCCACTATTCAACGTGATCATTGCTGATCCTCTAGCTCAATACCATATTCCTGTTTTCTCTCAGTCTCCCTTGAATATCTAAAAAAAAACTATCAATCTCTTTCTTGAATGCACTCAGTGACTCAGCATCAGTGTCTGCTATGGTGGCAAATTCCACAGGTCATCCGCCCTCCAAACATCATTTCATTTCAGTCATTAATAGCCTTCCCCATATCTTGAGAATATGACCTCTTGCTCCAGACTCCCCGGTCAGGGGAAAACATCCTCTCTGAATCCCATAGTCTGCCCAGCCCTGTTGGACATTTATGTGTTCCAATCTGATCACCTCTCAACCTCCTAGATTCTGGCAAAACAGAGGCCCAACTGTAAGGTCATAGAGTCATATAGATGCACCGCACACAAACAGACCCTTTGGTCCAACTCTTCCATGTTGACCAGATATCTTAAATTAATCTAGTACTTGGCCCATCTCCTTCTAATTCCTTGAACTAATCTCTTCTGTACGACAATTTGGCCATCGTTATACCACCCTAGTAACCCTTCACTGCACTCCCTCAGTGGCAAGCTAACCTCTCTTAGTTCAGGGACGAAAACCAAACATACTATACTAGTATAGTCTCACTAATGTTTTGTATAATAGCTGCAAGGCATTCTTCTGCATTCAAATACTCTTACAATGAAGGCTAACATACCATTTGCCACCTTAAGTGCTTGCTTCTCCTGCCTGTTTACTTTCAGTCAAGGTATTTAATGACACCCAAATACTTTTGTACATCCACATTTCCCAATATACCCTTATTTAAAGGCCACTCTGCATTTCTGTATTTCACACACAAGTATATAACTTTGCATCCATCCACGTTATACTGAATCTGCCACATGCTTGCCCACATCTTCAATTTTTCTGGATCACCCTGAAACATTCTTACATCTTCCTCACAATCCCACCCAGTTTTGTGTCATCAGCAAACTTGGAAATATTGCATTGGTCTTCCTCATCCAGATCACTTACAGATGTCAGGAACAGCTGGGCTCCAAGCTCTGGTCTCTGTACCAATAGTCACCATCTTCCACCCAGAACTGAGACACTATTTATTCCCACTCCCTGTATCTTGTCTGGCACTCAATTCTCAAACCATGCCAGTACACTGCCCCCTTTCGCCTGTGCTTCAATGTTGCCCACTAACCTCGTACGAGGGATCTTATCAAAACCCCTTCAGAAAATCCAAATACTTCAAATCCTCTGGTTCTCCATTTATCTATTCTACTGATTACATCCTCAAAAAATATTCAGGAGATTAGTTCGGCACGATTTCCCTTCCATAAGTTCACGCTGACTTTGTATAATTTCATTAATACTTTGCATATTTTCTGTTACCATGCCTTTTATAATGAACTCTAATCCCACAAATGATGAGGGTAACTGGTCTGCAGTCCTGTCTTTTTCTCTCCCTCATTTTTGTTTCAACAGTGGGTTTACATTTGCTACACTCCAAACCATCTGAACTCATCCAGACTCTTTAGAATTTTGCAAGATGTCCATCAATGCATCCTATATCTCCAAGGTCACTTCCTTCAGTACTGTTGAATATAGATTATCAAGTCCTGGGAGATTTGTCAGCCTTTAATCACATGAATTTATCTTGTACTATTTCCTTATGAACACTGATTTCCTTCTCAATTACTTCCTCTCATTGGTTGGTTCATTAGTATTTCGGGGAGGGTGATTTGTGCTTTCTTTTGTGAGGAGAGAATCAAAGTGCACATTCGAACCTTTTACCAATTCTTCACCCCTTGTCGTAAATTCCCCCATTTTTGATATTTGTCTCTGCTTATATTTCATGTAATATATGGAAGCTTTTACAGTCGGCTTTTATGTTCCTTGCTGGTTTACTTTCATAACCTATTTGCTGATACCAGAGTGGTATGTGAGCCATATGACCTAAAGACTGGCAGATTGCATGAAAAAGCATCTTCATTAAATTGTTCCAACGAGACAAAGTACTGATAGTGCCCATGAAGAGCTCTAAACAGTGTCCAACATTAAAAGTGGTTCTGTGATTGGACAGCAATTGCGAATTAATCTTGAGTGGTACATGCTGTGCTGACAACCAACTTAACATTGACATTTAAAACACTTGAATATTTTTTATCCTTTGTTGAATTCTAAACTGTTTCCAACCCTCAGGCTTGCTGTTTTTCTTTGGCAATCTTACCTGTCTCCACTTTGTATCTAATATTATCCCTAAGTTATTTTGTGAGCCATGTTTGAGCCACCGTGCCTATTTTATCAGCAGCAGCAAATAACAGTGGGATTGCAATTGCAATTGCATTCATCATTTTGCTTTTGCTCACTGTCAAGTTGAGCACTCAGTAAATGGCAGCAATTGCAATTGCCATTCCAGGAACACTTTGGCCCATTCCACAATCACCCTCAATGTCCCTTCTCATTTCCACGTCACCTGCCCATGCAAGAACAGGACTCGCAACACCTGCTTTTAAAGACCCCCCAAAAGAGGCTTTCCAGGCAAAACAGCAATTTAGTTATACTTCTTTCAAATTTGCTGTCCAGTATCATCTCCTTTACACTGGAAGACAGTGTACTGGAAGATTGTTGTTTGGATATACAGAACTTGAGTATTGTTAAAAAGACTCAAAGATGTTCATATTACACTCACCAGTACATTTCACAAGGAAGACCAGTGGAAAGGGGAACAATGTCTTTATACTGTATGAGCAGAATGTGTTGATCGGTTGCAAGTGGATTCCGATTAGATGAGGTTCATGGACAATGCACCGGTTAGATGATAACTGACAGGTAACTGCCAAGTTTCGCTTAAATTTAAAACAGTAGATTGATTGATATGTCATAACATTGCCGTGAGGAATGAACCAGAGGATATAGTTGTTTTACCTGAGCAAATTAGATGACAAGTGAAAAATACCAGGTGCCACAGTGAAATTCATTTACCATAGTAATCATTTGTGAGACACAGGTAGAGGATTCTCTTGTCTAAGAACATAGAACAGTAGGCCCCGAAAAGGTCCTTCAGCCCACGATGTTGTGCCGACAATCGATCCTCATGTATGCACCCTCAAATTTCTGTGACCATATGCATGTCCAGTAGTCTCTTAAATGTCCCCAGTGACCTTGCTTCCACAACTGCTATTGGCAATGCATTCCATGCTCTCTCAACTCTCTGTGTAAAGAACCCGCCTCTGACATCCCTTCTGCACTTTCCTCCAACCAGCTTAAAACTATGACCCCTCGTGTTAGCCATATCTACCCTGGGAAATAGTCTCTGGCTATCGACTCTATCTATGCCTCTCATTATCTTGTATACCTCAATTAGGTGCTATCTCCTCCTCCTTTTCTCCAACGAAAAAAGTCCGAGCTCAGTCAACCTCTCTTCATAAGATAAACCCTCCAGTCCAGGCAGCATCCTGGTAAACCTCCTCTGAACCCTCTCCAAAACATCCACATCTTTCCTATAATAGGGCGACCCAAACTGGACGCAGTATTCCAAGTGAGGTCTAACCAAAGTTTTATAGAGCTGCAACAAGATCTCACAACTCTTAAACTCAATCCCCCTGTTAATGAAAGCCAAAACACCATATGCTTTCTTAACAACCCTGTCCACTTGGGTGGCCATTTTAAGGGATCTATGTACCTGCACACCAAGATCCCTCTGTTCCTCCACACTGCCAAGAATCCTATCCTTAATCCTGTTCTCAGCTTTCAAATTCGACTTTCCAAAATGCAAGACCACGCATTTATCCAGGTTGAACTCCATCTGTCACCTCTCAGCCCATCTCTGCATCCTGTCAATGTCCCGCTGCAGCTTACAACAGCCCTCTATACTGTCAACGACACCTCCAACCTTTGTGTCATCTGCAAACTTGTTGACCCATCCTTCAATCCCCTCATCCAAGTCATTAATAAAAATTACAAACAGTAGAGGCCCAAAGGACAGAGCCCTGTGGAACACCACTCACCACCGACTTCCAGGCAGAATATTTTCCTTCTACTATGCTGTCAATATGCTGTTATGAACAAATACTTGTGTAGCTATTGCGTAGTAGCGGTGTGAAACAGTTAGCTTTACCTGTCGCTAAAACTTTGAGATATCTTATGTCCCAAGAACTGGTGGGATTGTATGAAGCAGAACCTTTCTTCAGCCATTTGCAATAGACAAGTTACGGATTGTGCCCTACCCACCCAGGCTTGCAAAACACTTAAACAGTGTCCAACATCATCAGAAGTGATTCTGTGATTGGACAACACTTTCTGAATAATCTCAAGTGACACAAAACCAATTTAAGATTGCCATGTGAGTTTGCGAGGTTGTACACTTACTTATACTGGAAGGTATATATAAATAGAAAGGGCCCCGTTGTTTTCAGGCACACATTGTCCTGTTTAAACTCAACAAAATAGATGACAGCCACCCTGTGGCTCATTCCAGAGTGCAAACCATCCAAATCAGAATCCACTTGCGAATGAAACAGCATGGTCTTCTCATACAGCATAAACATGTGGTTTCCACTTTATGCTATGATTTCTTGTGAATGATCATGCTGAGACCAAGATGGTAAGTGTTGGCAAAATGTGTTTTTATTTCCAGCAATACTCATATACACACGGATTGTGTGACCATACGAAGAAGCACCTTCACTTAATCTAAGTGTGGCTTGACCTGCCAGATACCTGTAATTTTAACTCTGGGCTCACCTCATGCTCTGTCATTATCATCCTGCATGGCTCCAAACAAGTTCAATATAAACTTGAGAGACGGTATCCTATCTTCCAATTACATTCTTTACAATCTCTTGAACTTAACGCTGAGGTCAACAATTTTAGATGGTAACCTTTCCCCCCACCTTTCCAGATGACTGCTGTTAATAGTAATGCTGTGATTCCTGTTTATATCAGCTTTGAGACCCACCTCTTATTTCTTTCCTTGTGCAATCACCATCCCCCTTTGTTGCACTTTCAACCGTTTGGACATGTAATCGCTCCTGATGACTTAGCAATTGCCCCCTATACTCCCCTCTCACTTTTTCTCTTGCTATACTTGCTTCTGTTCCTATGCATCACTAGGTTTTCCCAACTCTGGTGGAAAACCTGTGCAACAATTCTAACAATTCTGATTTTATGAAAGATTTCCAGCATCCAATGCATTTTGCATTTTTGCTTAATCATCAAGCACCTCTCTGATTTTACTGTTAATTTTAAAACTCTATTTTTTACTTTTAAAACCCTATTTTTGGTTTGAACTTCTTGGTGCATTGATTGAAAACATGCTACGCTTTGATATCCAGTTGAAATATGTTTAACTTTTGTAACAATTTGTATTTAAATACTAACACTTCTGGTTTGTTTATCAGGCTTTCTTCCAACTAGTAGCTTGAGGCATTGCCTTTTTGAGCCACGAAATCAACTAAATTTTCAGTCTTCAATCTTTCATTTGGAATTCTTCTTCACATCTGTTCATTTTCAACGTACTTCTCATGAGGCGATGGTCACTATTTCCTATGTGTTCATGGACATTCAATGGATTTGTTTGCATTGTTTTGGTGCTTAAATCTACCCATGGCACTGCCTCCTTCCTTATCAAACAAACAATACCCCAATTAAGGAAAGAGGGAGGAAGTGAGGACTGCAGATGCTGGAGATCAGAGTCGAAGAGTGTGGTGCTGGAAAAGCACATCCGGTCCGGCAGCATCCGAGGAGCAGCAGAAGCGACGTTTTGAGCATAAGCTCTTTGTTCCTGATCTCTCCTGCCCCTCGGATGCTGCCAGACCGGCTGTGCTTTTCCAGCACCACACTCTTCAATTAGGGAAACAGACCTGGCTGCAACTATTCACTAGTTTGACTGTGAACTCTTGTCTAAAATTCATAATCACAGCTCTCAGCAATACAACTTTCTGCAAGCCACCTCAATATCCAGGATTGCTTTTTCTCGTACCGTGTCTGATCCGTGCCATGATAAATTTCAGAACAGAAAGAATAGGGTTTCCGTAAATGTCAGATTGATCTCACACAATGTACACTTCCACTCAAAAGTGGATCACTGTAATACTAACAAGACATAAAATTTGAAATATATCTTGACACCACTTCTTGCAATGTAGCAAAGTCATACCAAGGTACTTTGAATGCATTCAAGCTGATAAAATTTGGTTCCAGGTAACATAAAAACAGACCAGGACAGGTGACAACCACTTGATCAAAGAGAGAGGTTTCAAGGAATGACTGCCAGGAAGATAAAGAAGTGGAGAGTTTTACCGAGGGAATTCCAGAGCGTAGTGATGAAGCAAGCTCTTCATAGTGAAGCATTAAAATCAGGGACCCACAAGCGGTCAGAATTGGAGGAGCACAGATATCTCAGAAGGTACAGCAGGACACGGTTATAGAGTTAAGTGGTGATGGAGACGCGAGAACACATAGATTAGAATTTTACAACAAAACCACTATCAGTGAGCCAGTGTGGATCAGAAAGCACCAAAGTGACAGGGGAACAGGATGTGGGGCAAGCTGGAATACATGCAGCAGAGTCTCGGTTTGGTTTGACTGTACAGAATCTGGCAGGCTAGGCGGGAGAGAATGAGAATAAATGAGCTTGATGGTAACAAAAGGTCAGCTGCAGATGAGGGAAGGCAGGATATCAAAAGAATTTAAATTCAATGAATTAAAACCTGCTGAATTAATCTTATGAATGATCACATTAGGAGAAGCAGAAGCTACTACAGCTGATCAAAAATGACCATTGACCGACTCTTAGCTGTTGCCTCCCTTGTAACTCAAGCAGTGCGCAGAAAGTATGTTTGGGACATAATCGACAGCTCATCGGAAGCAATCAACAGCTGAGACACAAACATGATTCATGCAAAGCTGTCTATTGCTTAAGGAAACCTGACAGCAATTCAATTATGAAACAATGTAAGGAAACATTTACTTCAGTTGTCATTGTTCTAAGAGATTCGGTCAAATTCCATTTCCTCAGTGTGATTAAACACAATGCACAGTGTAACCACAAACTCCAGTCCATTTAAAATCTCAAAATTACCTGAACAAGACAGAGGGCCATTATGATAGGAACATAGGAGCAGGAGTAGGCCATTCAGCCAGTTTCCCCATTGAATTCTAGCACGCCGAACACTTTTTTCCACTCCATCAACCAACCTTGGTTCCATTTCCCTCGATAGTTTTGCTAAAAAAGAACCATCAACTTCAGGCTCTCAACTTTCTATCGACCCTGCGTCAAAAACAGCCTTTCAGATAAGTCAGGATTATGGAATTACTCCAATTCACGCCCTAGATGCCAATTGGAGTCTAACTTTTCTGGTCCCATGTTTCTACATGCACTTGGCATTTTGATTGAACCCTCTTCAGTCATGACAGGTTATGCTCACATTAGGAGTCAGCCTCAGTTTAACCTCCCCACAAACGTAAGCTTTACGTATGGGCACCTGACCATGGAGGGAAGGGATCCATATGGGTTGCGTTGTGAGGCTCCGCAAAAAACGTAAGAAACTCTTTACAACAGGAGTCAAAGACATTTCAAAACCAGTACATCACCTCGACGTTTGGCGGAGGGGTCGGACCCACTTTTGGATCTTTCCAAGGCTTCTAGTTGTTAACTTACCCAATGACATCTCCAGAACTGAAGACCTTCTCAACAGGAGGAGAGAACTAAAAATCATCTTTCCTCTCAGATTGGAAAGCCTTAACACCTCCATCCCCAATTCTCTGATCTTTTTGCATGATGTCACACCAGCCAGAAATCTTGTGAAACATGCCCACCAATACGGTGTAGATCTGCCTTTCTGACTTAGCAATGCAGGTCTTACCAGTGACCTGACACAGAGTGCCACATTGTCAAAGGTGCCAAATTTTGGATGGGACGTTAAACCGAACCTCCCCTTTCACACAAATAGCTGTACAGAATTATTACAAAGAAGAGTGGGGCAGTTCTCTGTTCGATATTTATCCCCCAGCTAACACCACAATCACAGACTACCTGGTGATTATCACATTGCCATTTTAGGGACATTGCTGTGCACATATTGGCTGGCTGGCTGTTTTGTTTCCTGACATCACAACACTTCAAAACCATTACTCTGATTTCGAAGCACTTAACAAGATTGTGAAGGGTGTTATACAAACAAAAAACTAATTTTGACAGTTTGATTCTGTTATCCTTCTGAGCAGAACATCGTTACTCACTCAACACTTCTCTCAGACAGTGCACTTCCTTCTTCCTGCCAATGTACAGTTCCAAATGCAGGAGTGATTAAACTCACTTTGCCCAGACTACAATTACACTTGCGTTTAAAAGGAAAACCATCTATTTACCCACAGAGCCATCATTGTAGTCTAGTGGCCTGTTGCCACACACCACAATCAGGTTGAGGCTAATTAACTCCAGTAACCCAGCTTCAAACCTCACATGAACAACTAGAATTAAAAGCTTAATAGCCAAAGATTAGGAAGTGTGTTGTATCTGAAATCAAATGGAGAATGAGAGGCATGATTTAGTCCCTGTCAGGTCTGTCTTTTCACCCTGGCTATCTTTCTATGTCAAACACCAAGAAAGAAAGACTTGTACCAAAGTAGCACTGCTCACAATCCAAGGTTATCTCCGAATGCCTCACAGTCAATTAAATGTTTTGTCAAGTGTACAAATCTGCTGTCCTGTCGAGAGAAAAGGTAGCCAATTTGCACAAAGCAAGGTGGCAGCGATTTGATAGTAAGGTGATAATATATTTGAAACGATGCAGGTTTGGGGATTCACTGTGACAACAGACAGAACTAGCTTGCTTTCCTACAGTTCCATGGTTTCTTACATCTACTAGAGGGAGCAGACAGGACATTAGATGTATCCTATTGAAAGGTGGCACCTATGAAAGTGCAGCACTTAGTGTTACTCCCCATTTTGACTGGCCTTTCCAGTTATTCGTTGGCAGCGAGATATCTCATTTGTCACTGGAGTGTTAGAATCTCTCAAGTGGTGAAAGACTTCACCCCACGCAGTGAAAACCAGGACTCCACCCTGCGCCTGAAATCGCATATTCTGGGTCCACCAAGGCAAAGTTTTCCAAATTGGTACCAGAACATTTATGCCCAAAATGCAAATTATTTTATTCTTTCATAGAACGTAGGCACTGCAGATAATTCCTGCATTTGTTGTCCCGAATAGGCCTTGAGCTAAATGATTTGCCAGGCCATTTCACAGGGCAATTGCCATGGGTCTGGAGTCATATGTAGGTCAAGACACAAACTTCCTTTACTGAAGGGCATCCATGTACTAGATGGGTTTTCCCAATAGGCAAAAAGTAAGGACTGCAGATGCTGGAAACCAGAGTTTAGATTAGAGTGGTGATGGAAAAGCACAGCAGGTCAGGCAGCAGAGCAGCAGGAAAATCGATGTTTCGGGCAAAAGCCTTTCATCAGCAATCAGGTTTTTCCAATAAGCCACACTGGTTTCCTGGACAAACTCTTAATTTCACATTGATCAACCTAATTTAAATTTAACAACCTGCCGTGATGGGTTTCGAAAACAAGACCCCACCAGCATTAATCTGGATGACTGGTCGAGTGATGTTACCATTATGCCACTGCCCAGCTTTGTTGCAGCCAATATCTATGATTGGATCAAGGCACAATGTTCAAACTTTAGACCACATCTACTTTTGAGCATCATCAAGTTTGGATACTGTAGCAGGACTGTGCATCCAGATGTGCTAACAGACCTTGCAGAATTTGATGGGACAATGTAGATGCAGCTTAACTCTGCATTGGCATGGAAATGAACACAAGTCTGTAAGACTAGCTCACAAAAGAACAACATCTCCGGTCAATTAAAAACATATTTCATGTTGCCTCTCAAACCTGCACCACTGTTGTTAAATACGATCATGGTTGACCTGATTGTGACTTCAACCCCACATTCCTAGCTATTCCACTCTAACCTTTAACTTTGGCTTTCTCTCTCAAAAATGCTCAAACTCATTCACTATTTTTATATCTGGAGCTATCGAAGGCTTTCAGATGAGCAGTTTCACATAATGAACAAATCTCACAGAGGCTTAAGTTCAAATACAGTTTGTGTGCTGAAACTGAATGCATGAAAAGCAAATTCATCAGTTCCTAACACTGACATCATGCTCTTCGATCAGCACAAGATCCATAAACAAAAGGCTTAAAATAAGCAGATGCCATCTGATTTACAACATAAAATTGCAGGCTATCGCTTATCTCAAATTGAAATGATGAAATGTGACCCTCCCAACAATACAACACTGAGCAGCTCCTGCTGAAATCAGCAAGTTTGTGCAGCTTTCTAAATTTGTTGACAACACAAGCCTATTCCTTCACCTTAAGAAAGCTAAACAAAAAAAAGATTGAAAAGATATTTCTCATCCGAAAGTCCGTCAAATACCCACAATTAACATGTTCAGAGCTGTCAAAACCCTAACATGTGAACGCCGAATAAATCTCTCAAAAGATTCGGTTCCAGTATTAGTAATTCAACCCATGCTTAGCAAATTACTAAAATTACAAAGATATTGCCAACTTCAGACTTAAAACAGCACAAAGAGGAGAACTTGGGACATACTCTACCTGGAGTAGCCACCAAGAGGAGCACATTTTACACACCGATCCAGGTTCCAACAAAGAAATAACTAACATTATCCCTGGCAAAGCGACACAACTGGAGCTGAGGTCCCTGGGCTCAGTAAGAGACTTGTGACAGTAAATCTATGACAGCTGAGGCACCGAGACTTTCAGTGGCTAATTATAAGCAGCTTCGCTGTCCACAGATACAGGGAGCCTAGGGCAAACAGTCTATCGCTATCTGCAGCGTCTAACAGAACTGTCAGACAAATCTTTCCATTCTGCTGACAGCACACTACTCCCAATAAAACACTCATTCATTTTTGAGGCCCTAGAAAAAAAAAATCAATCCTATTAGTCACACTAAACCTGGCAATATGGTGTTTGCCTTATGTTAGAATCACAGAACACTAGAGGATGCCATTGAATGCTTTTCCTTAGAAATAAGCCAGCTCCGCCCACTGCCACATTCTTAATCACAATTTTCTTCTTCCTGATTTTATTTGGAAATTTAGACAAATGGCTGGAAGCACAGGTTTAACCAGCAGTAAATAAAAAAAACTCGTGGGCGTAGTCCCTTCTTCCATAATGTCGGTTTCCTGCTTTTAACCTGCTCTTTGCAATACTCATAGTTTTCAGCAGTGCATCCCTGGCTGGTTATATTATAGAAAGCATCAATCTTGTTGACACATCGATCTGGATTGGAATTGTACACGTTAAATCGCTTCTCTTGGGTTTTTCTACATTTGGCAAACACGCCGAGTCCATCTTCAGCTTCCCATCAAGGCAAAAATAGTAGCCTCAGGCCAAACAGAACAGGTTTTAGGTTCACGGCCCTATTTTCCAATTTGATTGCCAAGAGGCTGGACACTTGCATCTTCCATTTGCTGAAGGGGACACGATGCTAGTCAGTGCAAAGATTCAAAAAGGTGAAGATGCAGCTTCTTCAGCCTGGTGGACATTGTTGGCTAACAGTCAGAACCCACTGAAGGCCCACTGAACCAGACCCGAAATGTTAACTCTGCTTTCTCTCCATAGACGGTGCCAGGCCATACACCACATGACTTCAGGAAAACCAGCTGCCATTGATAAAGTATTTTGAATGCAGGAAAGACTGGGACATGGCACAACAGCTTTAGAGGACAAAATGGAATACTGAGCAAATTAAGGAGATATTAGGATGACTGGCCTAAAGCCTGGATGACCAGGTAAGTTTTGAGGAGCATCTTAAGGAAGGAAGGGGAGCTGGAGAGACTGAGATGTGTCGAGTCATACAGCATGGAAACACACCCTTTGGTCCAACACATCAATGGCGACCAGGTGTCCCGAACTAAACTAGGCCCACTTGCCTGCATTTGGAGTATACCCCTGTCAACCTTTCCCATTCATGTACCTGTCCAGATTTCTTGAAAATGTTGTTACTGTACCTGCATCTACCACTTCCTCTGGTAGTTCATTCCACATATGAACCAGCATCTGTGTGGAAAGAATTGTCCCATATCTCCCTTTTAAAATCGTTCTCCTCTCACCTTAAAATGATGCCCCCTCTTCGAACTCCAGAGCTTAGCACCAGCACACCTGTAGGCTTGGTCAATGTGGAAGTAATGGCTGGATGCACAAGGAGCTAAGAGTAAATGTGTAGGGTCACTGAGGAAACAAAACTGGTTATCCTCAACTCGCAGACAGATAACCCGTTCTGGGCTCGGTCAAATCAGCTCTTGATGTTTCAGCAGCTTAGGTGCTCATTGATGCTTCTACTCATGGAATTCTCAGTGTGGAAGCAGGCCATTCAGCCCATCAATCCACATCAATTCTTCGAAGACCAAGCCAACCAGACCTACCCCCATCTGTGCCCGTAACCTTTCACTTCCCATGGCTAATCCATCTAGCCTGCAATACCCTGAACACTATGGGGCAACTTAGCTCGGTCAATTCCACCTGAGCGTGGAATTGAACCCAGATTCCTGGTGCTGACAGGCAGCAGTCCTAACCAATCAGGCACCAAGCCTCTCAGGCCTCCAAGGGTTAATTTAAACACTGATTTAAACAGGGGCAGCTCAAAGGGCCGGTTCCTCCACCACAACCTCAAGTTCAGCAGATTCTGCAGTTGGATTCTGAGGAAGGGTCCCCGGACCCGAAACGTTAACTCTGATTTCTCTCCACAGATGCCGCCAGACCTGCTGAGCTTTTCCAGCAACTTCTGATTTTGCCCCTGATTTTCAGCACCCTCATTTCTTCAGGTTTTGGTTTTGCAGTGGATTCTTGAAGAATTGCTCATCAACGCAGCACACACAATGAAATAACGAAGAACATTTTTCAATTGAACCCAATTTTTTTTTAATAACTGCAAACATTGGGGTCCAAAAGATGAGAACTTTCAGAGATATTCACAGTAACACCACAAACAACAGTTCACTAACACACTTTTTTTTTTCTTTTAAAAATGATATGCATTTTTTTAAAAAACAACTCACCACTGCTACTGTCCTGCTTTGTCAGGGAATTCTGGTGCTTTCCAATCTGAAATCGAGCATTATGTGCAGTTGTGATCCCATTTAGAGGTTCAATTGCTACTTACACACAGACTGTTGGCACTAACACGTCTGGATGCAATCTGATCTATTCTCCAAGCCTTAAACAAATGAAGCCATGTGACTCTCTTCCCTTTCATTCTCCTCCCCTTCATGATTATCCCCGTGATGGCACACTGCAATTCATCTTCATTGATCAGACGTTAGTCCACCCCTTCCCGAAAAGGCTGCACTGCCAGAGTACTCAATTGCTGCACGTCACAGAGCTTTCCAAAAGCAGCTGCTTTGTTTGTTTGCGGCCGTCGTCAAATGTAATCCACGCATTACTTCCTTTCCACAAATGCAGTGGGCTGAAGCCTCTTTTTGGGTCGACTTTAGTGATCTTTTCAAATGTGGTTCAGTTGACAGCACACCCATCACCTCAGTCACACGATTATACTCTGAAAACTTGGGGTGGCATGGTGGCCCAATGGTTAGCACTGCTGCCTCATAGTGCCACTCACCTGGGTTCGATTCCACCCTCAGGCGACTGTCTTTCTGGAGTTCGCATATTCTCCCAATTTTTGTGTGGGCTTCCTCTGGGTGCTCCAGTTTCCTGCCATGTTCCAAAGATGTGCAAGTTAGGTGGTTTGTCCACGATAAGTTACCCATAGTGTTCAGGGATGTGAGGGCAGATGGATTAGCCATGGGAAATGCAGGGATAAGGTTTGGGTGGGATGCTCTCTGGAGGATCTGTGCAGACTTGATGGGCCAAACTGTGGGAATTCTATGATTCCATGAACCTAGTCCAGTGGCTTGAGTATAAAACCTAGGAGGAGACCACCAATGAGAGAGGACTTCCCTATCATCGCTGGGAACAACGTGATTTCTACGAAATACAAGGGAATTATCCCGAGTGCCCAGCTCATTATTTATCACTCAACAAATGTCATTAAAAATGGATTATCTGGCTGCTTTTTGTCTTGGAGAGTTTGCTCTGCACAAAACAGATGTGGTTCCCTCCATTATAACAGGGCTACACTTCAAACGTTCACAAAGCACTTGGAGATGCTAAGATCATGAAAAACACAATAGAAATGAAAAACTTGTGGTCTCCTTTTGCACGTGGCGACCACCCTCTAGTTCCTGTGCACAATGCCTCTGTGAATGCAGCAGCCTGTGCCTGCCTACAACACTGCACCAACCTCCAGGCTTCAACTAAAAATCAACAAGCATATTGCAGAGGAGTCGAGCAACTCCAACAAACCAAAGCCCAACCACTTCATCCCTGATATCCAAAACATGACCGTTACCAAAGCGGACAGAGGGGTCAGGGTCACCATTGGTCAAAAAGCTGGACATACATAGCTGGGTAGATGCTGGAGCTATGTAGAGACTGAGGACTCTGGAGTGGGCTATCAATGTCTCACCTTCTGCAAACATCTAAAAAGATGAAGTCTGGAAAGTGTTAGTATTTACCACTTGCCTGATGGACCCCAACACAAAAATAAACAGGAAGCTAAGTATCCTGGCCCTAGTATCCATCATCACCCCTTAGCATGTACAACGTGAACTTTCCATTGAAAATACTGTATCGACTCCACCTGTCTCCCCTCTACCTTACCTTCCAACACCAAGGTCTCGAGGAGGACAAGACCAACGTCATGACTCTTAGCTTCTGGTTACACACACACACACACACACACACACACACACACACACACACACACACACACCAGTTCAGTCAGCTACCCACTCTTCTTTCACTAGTGCTGCATCAGCACCACAATGAGTTCAGGAAAATATCTTCTCAGAGAAACTAAGGCTGCACAAGAAACATTTATTTGCCCACATAGCAAGGCCTTCCAATTCAGAATTCATAGTTTGTCACTAATCTGGCATCATCTAAAACAAATAGTATGATTGATACTTCAACCCTTGACAGGCAAGTATTTTTCAAGTCTTTCTCTGTGCAACCTGACAGACAGATGCAGTGTGGGTTACACAGCACTGTGATCGCGAACTCAATGGATATGTTTTGAAATGACATGCTGCAACAACCCAATGGCTGGTGTCAAAAGATACGAGAGAGAAAAGGATATATCATCACAACAGAGCACAGGGAGGTCTGTAAGACAGCAACAGCATAAACTGTCTGCAATGTCTTTCTAGCAATGAAAAAGTGAAAACAAAATCCTGTAAATGAGACGTACAAAGGGTACAAAGGACAAGTGAATCCTAACTTCAGCCCTCATTAGCACGGTGAATGGATCTGATCATAGTATCATGGAAGCAGACCCTTAAGCCCCATTGAGTCCATATCGACCCTCCCAGACCCAGCCCCCTACCCTATTCCCTATAACCCTGCATTTCCCATGGCTAACCCACCCAGTCTACTCACTATGTGGCCAATCCACCTCACCTGCACGTCTGTGCACTATGGGAGAAAACTGGAGCACCCAGAGGAAACCCACACAGACACGGGGAGAATGTGCAAACTCCACACAGACAGTTGCCCAAGGGTAGAATTGAACCTAGGTCCCTGGCGCTGTGAGGCAGCAGTGCTAACCACTCTGCCACACGAAAATGTGACCTGAAGCAGTTGGGTCACTAAAGTTGGGAATCAGCACACTTAGGATACAGGATGAGGACAAGACGATCAGGTAGCCTCCCACTGGCTGAGAGACAGAAAGGGGTGGATAAACTCAGCAGGTCTAGCAGCATCCATAGAGAGAGAAACAGAGTTAACATTTCCAACCTGGTATGAGTTGTTTTTGGAAGTCCTGTCCAATGATACCTGCTCAATGTTCACAAGTGGCCAACTGGAGCAGGGAGTCATTTGGCATGGTTATAAACATCTGCACAATCAGATTCAACTCAAGCATGAAAACTGGAAACATTCAGCCTTCATAGTTCATGTTGCAACAAGATTTAGTGTCTAAAATGGAAAAGAAAAAGTCATTCCAGCTATAGTAAAGATAGAGCACAATGCCATTCAGACCTGGTTAGTGCAGGATATTGCCCATGTAATCAAATACCATTGCTCTTGGGATTAGGGAAATATCATGAGCCAATCTAACTACATTGCACCTTTTATATATTCAGCTAACAAAATGGAACAAGTGTTATGGTCTTTCAAGTGTGAGCATGTGACTGTGGAATGTGTTTGCGTCCAACGGAGTGCAAGAAACATATCTTTCAGAAAACTAAGCTTTCCTTTCAAGCCTTCATGCTGAATCAGATGAAAGATAAGCAGAAAGTGGGTGGGAATGTAGAGTCATCGGGTCAACTGGGAGCATATTAAATGACAGAGCAAGCTTGAGGGGGTCTACTCCTGTTCGTATGTGAAAGACTCAACAGATACAGGCTTCGGTGGATATGAATGATCCCACCCCAATGCAAAATCTTAGCTCCTCAAAGCAGCAGTCTGGCTGTCTTTAAGAGGAAAGTCTTACAGGTTTCGGTCAGTGCTCCATCACCAAGTGCTATGATCCTAGCTGATGGTAATACTGGACAAGACGCATCCCAAAATGAAACTTCGGGTTGAGAGAGTATAAGTTTTGCTTTTTTTTTAAAAAACCAATTTGTTTATTGGGGTGGTCAATATATTCACAAGAGGCTGCTTGTGAAACATTAACTGTTTCAGCTCTCCACCCAACAACCAAAAGGCCTGGGAAGAACTTGCTGCCCTGCAAATAATTGCTCACCCATGATCCGATACCTGGCACAGCGACCTACATAGCAACATCTCTGTACAACCAGAACAAACGTCAAAGTGAGAGTGAATCTCACAGCAACACTGGATGGGTACCGTCCTGGGCAGCGCAGCCAACACACCAGGCACTGCAACACTTGCCCAGATCTATCCATCAGCAGGGCACTGATGCAGAATCTGGCTGAGGAATTGCCCCACAATTGTTGTGGGTATCCATCCCCTGGAAGTCGTGAGGATTATTTCTGGGATCTTGAGCTTCCTACATCAGCATATTTTGAACGGTCCACTTTGCCTTTTGGTAAACCACAAAAGAACTATCTCTAACTGACAGCACGGAACCTCGTAAGCTCTACTAGAATATACTCCGTGGTCTACAAACTTATGGCAGCCAAACGCCTTGATGGTCAACCTCTGGTTGACTACAGTTGGTGATGTTTGCAATCTGTTAATGGACCTAAGTGAAGTCCCAGACTCCGGCATTCCATATCAAAACTGCACAGCATTCTTGAGGATACTCCAAGGAAGATGTGGCCACTTGTTCAGGAACAGCCCGATGATGACTGCAATATATGTGCCCATATACTGTCCTGTAAGCTCCATTCCGAGTGGCACCACAAATGTTCTCAGCTGAACCTGAACGTATCTCTTAAAACAACAAGAAATTCTGACTTCTTCTCCAGCCACACTATTAAAAAACTTCACAGTCATTTTTCAGTTTGCAAATCACAACATGACCCCTCACAAGGATGTTAGAGATTATGATACCATCAAACTGCACTTTTCAATTCCCATCCATTTTCACAAAAGTCAACCGTGCGATAAAACAAAGTTGCCACAATCTTACCGAACAATAGGGCTGCTCTCACATTAGAGGGACACGACTGGTTGCCTTTTAATTTATTCCCTTAGTTGTTTTGTAGAAATTCTTTCCTCCAGGAGAAAACTATCCTCACATCTGACATTCAGTCAGACTTCCTTCCAACCGAACCCAAACGTTTTGCCATTTCTTGGTTTTCCTTTGCTAAAAGCAATTATTCCAAAACCTAGAAGCTCATATCCTCCAATGTTTCCTCTCTTGTCATATACGAACTTCCATTAACTCTGATGCATAAAGGTTTAAAAATCACGGTCCCAAAAAAACTCAGTTAATTATTAAATCCCTCTGCAAAACAAAAACACTCTCATCTTGACCTTTGCTCTAGTGTTATGGAGATTTTGCTAGTAGGTCACTGTGCGAGCTACAGGGTGAGTGATTATTTGCAGCACGAAAAGTTTATATAATTGGTTTAAATCTAAACTCTTAAACAAAATGATAATAACACAGGCAAATCACACACCTTCCATCAGAACTGCCATTTACAAACTGCTATGGTCAATCCTGGGCCTACAGGCTGTATTTTCCTGTACGGCCTAACCTTACAGCTGCTAATTATTGTACAGAAGGAATGCAAGTTTCATTTTTATTGTGATACAGTGGGAGTTTCATCAATGTTCTGCCTCATGCTAGCTGAGAACGGTAGTTTTTCTTTTGCCGTCAGTCCATCATGTGACACATTGCCAGCAATCGCACCAGACACCAGCAAACAGTCAATTGAAAATGGCCCAAGGCTCTCAGCCACCATACTCTGCCATTAACACTTGGCTACAAATGCAAAGCTCCCTTTAGAAAACTAAAGTTTGTAGCTAATGAACACTTATCAATCTGCATAATTCATTAATCCAACATTAGATGAAGGCTTGATGAGAGAACTTAGTTCTGAAGAAGGTTCACTGGACTCAAAATTAACTTCTCTTTTGTCTCCACAGATGATACCAGACCGTGCTGAGCTACTCCAGCAACCTCTGTCCTTGTTTCAGATTTCCAGCATTGCAGCTCTCGATTTGATCATTGATTTGTAGCGTTCATCCTTCTTTCTTCACTGGAAGCTACCAGACATGCCAAGGACTTGAGGCATTTTGCTTTTATTTCAGATATCCAGCATTTGCATTGCCTTGCTTTTAAACAATCAAAACCTGATGGATCCGAGTCTTTTTGAGAACTTCCGATATGGCTAGGAAGAACTGTTTGTTTAGTGTATGGATTCTTCTGTGGATGAAGAACAGTAGAGGTCCTTTGCAGGTCTGTGAGAGATCTGAGTCTTTGCTTGTTTCACTGTTGGACTTGTTCACGTTCCTATAACTTAAAGTTGAAAACTAGTCTGGCCAAGTACTGCTTATAACAAGGGGTCTCTGCTTTCTGAGCAGCCACATTTCTCCCCATTGGCCCAAGGAATCACATTGCACCCCTGCTCTCCATTTACTGCATTGTAGAAAGTTCTCTATCCGGGCTGCTACTTGCCCCTGACTTTACATGTTCTGAGCTTAATGTATCAGACCTTTGAAAACCAAACAAATGACAATGTTTATAACATCACCCTCATTTGGTCTTCCTGTTATTTCCTGAAAATTATTCAAGAAGGAAGCTCCTGTATGACCCTTCCTTTTGAAATTCATAATTCTTTTCATAATATCATAATTTCTTTGTATGTTCTTCTATTACATCTTTGAACAAGAATTCTAATATCGCCGAGGTGACGTTAATTGGTCTTTAGTTGCCTCGACTTGTTCTATCGTCCGTGGTTCAAGATTGGATTAATTGTTTACTGTGCCTTTTCATATCTGGTCGGCATGGACGGGTTGGACCGAAGGGTCTGTTTCCATGCTGTACATCTCTATGACTCTATATGTAACTGTTCCGCTGCTAATTTGTTTACTATTTGTAGATGAAATCAATCTGGACCAGGAGTCTTAGCATCTCCAAGTTTGATTAGGTTATTCTCATTCCCCCATTTCTATCTTAAACATTTTGCTTTGCGGCTGAGATTATGTGGTGTTGAAATTCTGAGCCTTCACCATTGTGACTCCACTCAGACAGGTAGCAGCTCATTAGAATTCTCATGTCCTGTGCCATGTACACATCCAGAGGCTGTTGCTAGTCAGTGTACCCTGTTGCACAGACTGTGTTGTTGAGATCTTATCATGCCCCCCTTTGCATGCCATTTGTTGGCTACAGCAATGATGTTGCGTGGACTTGGATGTATCAAATGTCAGGAAGAATCAATGGAAATGCTATGAATTGATGATAACTTCGACCACACGTGAATTTTCCATCTGGAAAAGCCAATGGAAAAGTTACACCTTAACGAAGTCTAATGATCTCGGCCTGCCCTGAAAATTATTTTTGTTAATGAAAATACTGTGGTTGCTAGCGATCTGAAATGAAAACAAAGTGCTGGAGAAACTCAGTAGGTCTGGCAGCATCTGTGGAGACAGAAACAGAGTGAACATTTTGAATCCAGTGACCCTTCTTTGGGACGGAATAGAGGTGCACATGAGATGGGTGTCATGCTGTTCGGAAAGGTCCAGATTGAAAAGTAAGGGATACTAGAGCTCAAAAGGAGCTAAAAGCAAAAGGAGATGGGTAATGGCTGTTGTGAAGTGACACAACATTAGTCCATAAAAATAGGTACAGGAGTAGGCTATTAAGTCCTATAAGCCTGCTCTGCCATGGACTGCACTCAATACACTGTTCCTGCTTTCTCTCCATATCCTTTGATCACTTTAGCTTCAGAACTACATCTAACTCCTTCACGAAAACATTAATTGGTCTCAACCACTTTCTGTGGTAGAGAATTCCACAGGCACACCACTCCTTGGGTGAAGAATGTCTCCTCATCTGAGTCCTACGTGGTCCACCCTGTACCCTTAAACTGTGACCTCTGGTTCTGGACTCTGTTCATTGGGAACATCCTTCCTGCATTGATTTTAATAGTCCTGTCAGAATTTCACAGGTTCCTGGAAGATCCCCTCTCATTCATCCTAACTCTAGTGAATACAATCCTAAGCAATCTAGTCTCTCTTCATACGTCAATCCAGCTAGCCCGTAAATCTGCCTGGTAAACATCTGTAGTACTCCCTCCATAGCCAAAACACCACTTCCTCTGACACAAAGACCAAAACTGTACATAATACTCTAGGTGTGGTCTCACCAAAGACCCTACACAATTAAAGCATGGCATCCCTACTCTTGTACACGGACCCTCTCGCTCTGAAGGACAACATTTTTTTCTATTCATTGACAGGATGAGGGTGTTGCTGGCTAGGCCAGCATTTATTGCTCATCCCAGAGGGCAGTTAAGAGTCAACCCATTGCTGTGGGTCTGGAGTCACAAGTAGGCCATATCAGGTAAAGATGGCAGATTTCCTTCCCTAAAGGACATTAGTGAACCAGATGGATTTTTTTTCTGACAATCAACAATGGATTCACAGTCATCATTGGATCCTTAATTCCAGATTTTTTATAGAATTCAAATTCCATCATCTACCATGACAGGATTCAAACCCAGGTCCCCAGAACATGACCTGGGTTTCTGGATTAACAATCCAGTGATAACATCACTGGGCCATCACCTCCCCTTGTAACATATCATTTGCCCTTCTTCAATATCTGCGGCATTTACATGCTTACTTTCAGGTAGTGTACAAGAACACCCAGTTCTCCCTTCTTCCAATCCATCATCATTCAGATAATAATCAGTACTCATGCTTTTGCTACCAAAGTAATTAACTACACATTTATCTACATTCTACTTCACTTGCCACACATTTTCCAACTCCCCCAACTTATCCAAATCACACAGCATCCTCCTCCGAGCTTACCCTCTCATCCAGTTCAGTGTTGTCCAGTAGGCATTGATAACAGGATGAAGTTCAACTCAACTGTGAGCAGTAACGTGAAACCAAGATACACTTTGGCACGGAGGGGGGGGGTAAGAAAACAATATCAGAAGGGAGGAAAGAGTCTCAAGTTGCTGAACTCAATGTTGAGTTTGGAATGATGTGATGTGTCTAATCGGGAAATAAAGTGCTCTTTCCCAGCTCTGTGATGAATGTCTCCTGAAGATTGCAGCAGGCCTAAAAAAGAAATGTACATCTGACAGCAAGGTGGTGTATTGAAATAGCAAGCAACTAGAAGCATGTTCAAATTGCAAGCCCAAACTCAACCTCCCAGTCGCTTGCCATTTCAGTTCATCACCTTGCTCTCATAATCACATTTCTAATTTATGTCTATACACAGTTTTAGTTTTGTTTTAAAGTTCATCTTTAATTTCTATTGTAAACCCATTATTGCAATCATTCATTTCACATTCTGAAGGCTATTATTAAAGAAAGAGTTTTCATGCTCTTAAATTGCAGCTTTGGTTTACTTCTAAGACTACTTCAATGTGACTACAGTTCTGAAGCAGTGTCACTGCACATGAAACGTTAATTCAGCTTTCTCATCCCAGATGCTGCTAGACCCGAGCTTCTCCAACAATTTCTGTTCTTGTTTCTGATTGTTTTGTTCTCTCAGTTTTCTGGCAACCCGTGTTTGGAAATCTCTTGAACTGCGTGCCAGATTTAAACTGCTCTCAGACAAGGGGAAGTTCAGGCCATAGAGATTGCCAGAACCTTTTTGCGCAGCTTTCTTTCTGGTCAGTGACAAATGCTGTTGCCTCTCAGCTGATCACAATATCCAGGTCTATATTTTGGTCCAAAGTAATGTCCAGATATTTATCTGGTTAATAAAAATTGAGGCAAAGCAGTTTTTAATATGCTTTGCCATTACAGATGAGAGATTAATATCTAAAGTATTTAATGATGCCATCCCTTTCCTGATTTTTCTGGTTACTTCTCTGCACCTCTGGAATACCTTCCTATTTCATTTCCTTTACTTTGATGATTTAATTTTGAATTATCTTCTGACCACCTTATTGGCTTCTTCCTAACAATTTTGTATTACTGTACATTATCCATTTTTCATGTCTACATTTGTATAGTGTATATTTTCATTTGTTTGACTTTACTCTCTTTCCTTATAGATCATGGAGTGACAATGTTGGCTAGTTTACCCTTGCCGTTCAATGAGACGCACTTCTGCTGCACTCCACACTTCACATTGCTGTTTTAGGTGATCGTTCATCTGTAATTGTTTCCCTCATTAAATTCTTGTTCTGTTAAACTCAGACCCCTCCTCCAACTTATTCCTCCAAATCTTTGTCTCACTTAGATGCTTCTCAACTTTCACCTCAAACCTTACTATACTGTGATCATTAGCCCCAAGATGCACCCCTGCTTTTACAGTCCTCATCTTTCCTAGTTAATTTCCCATTAGTAAATCTAGCTTTACACCCTCTCTTGCTGTGCTTTTTACATACTGAAACTGGCACATCCTTTAGTTCCACTCTGATTTATTGAGCTATAATCCTGCTTTAAATCTCAGGGATGAGACTTGAATATACATTTTGAGATTCACCTGGAAGAATGCTTGCAATGAAGAAAAGTTCATACACCAGGGCAAAAATAATAACACAAAGGATTTGAATTGAAAAATATAAACTCAAATGACCAAAATGGAGGATGCTAGCTGAATTCAAACTGGGGTTGGCTTGTAAACAGCAACTTGATTTCAGAGTATGTTTCATAATATTTGTACCAGATATGTTGACTACTCAGACCAGCGCCACTGCTAACAACAAAGGCAAAGGATCAAGATGTATTTATCGATCTTTAACTGAAAGCATCTGCTCAGTTAGAATCTTACTGTTGAGGATAATCAACATCTAAGCTGCATCGCAAAGACATTTGTCCATATACTGAAAATATCATTTTCCCATCTTGTACGCATTCTAAGTATCACCTCCCAGTAAAATAACATTCAAGTCTGACCCTGAAAAGGCAGAGATGCGTTGGAAAACTTCTGGGATGTACAATAAGGATATTTCTGGTACTTAGGTCTCTAAGTCCGTGAAGAAACTTCCAGAATGGAAGACATTTTGTCACAACAAGCATAAGTCTGAGGGGTCAGAAGAATCCAGCTGTCTTTTCATTCCAATTTTCATATTTCGTCCCCAGTTTTTGAAATTGATCTGCATATTTGGTGCAGATGGATGTTTCGCTTACAGATCATTTGTGCAGGTATGAGAGATGCTAACAATGATCATGAAAATTGACAAGTATTTCTTACCTAACTCTGATTGTGAGAGCCAGATGAGAAGACACAAGCGCTAAGTTAAAAAGTTTGGAACCAAACAGTCTTATTGATCCTGGGCATTGCAGACCTTTGTAAGAGACTTTCAGCGATGAATGAATATGACAATGACAAAGTCTTCCCTGGATTGGCCAAACTCTCAAAATCAGTCTTCAGAACAAAAGTGAGATGAAGCCCAAAAAACGTGATTGAATGAGGTCGTAGATTCGTTCGCCAAGCCGGTGTAGTTTACGGCAGACATTTTGTCGTACCACTTGGTGACCTCGTCAGTGCGTCTTTGATAAAGTGTTGGTGGTCCATCCCACCTGGTATTTATGTGACTCTGTTTGTTGATACATCCAGTTCTGTATCTGAACGGTTTGTATATGGGGTCCAGTTCAATGTGTTTATTGATTGAGTTCTGGTTGGAGTGCCAAGATTCAAGAAACTCTCTCGTATCTCTCTTTTGCCTCTGCTATGAAGGTTACATTGTCCCAGTGGAATTCGTGTCCTTTGTCATCTGTGTGGAAGAACTCCAGAAGGCAGAAGAGGAACACCTATTCAAGGGATTTAAACAAAGCGGGTGTCCCAAGAGCACTATCCTCTGATACATGCTCAACAAACCTAAAAAGGAGGAAACACTACGCAACCAGACACGCAAGTGACTATACCATACATCAAAGATACATCAGAAACAAGTACTCAAGCCCTTAGGAATCATAGCAGCCCACAAACCAGTGAACACCTTTCACCAGCTTCTCACAAAGGTTAAAGACCCGACACCCACATCCAACAGGATGAACATTATTTACAAGATACCCTGCAAGGACTGGGGAAAAACACTACATAGGACAAATAGGAAGAAAACTGATCAGACGAGTGTACGAACACCAACTTGCCACTGCCAGACATGACCAGCACTCTCATTTTCAACCACACAAACAAAGGACACAGACCCAACTAGGAGAACGTAACCACTCTAGCAGAGGCAAAACAGAGACACGCCAGAGAATTCCTTGAAGCCTGGCACTCCAACAGGAAGGTGAAAACAAGGACTGCAAAAGCTGGACACCACAGCATAGATTAGAGTGGTGCTGGAAAAGGACAGCAGGTCAGGCAGAATCCGAGGAGCAGGAAAATCGACGTTTCAGGCAAAAAGCCCTTCATCAGGAATACAGCTATTCCTGTTGTGCTTTTCCAGCACCACTCTAACCTAGACACCAACAGGAACTCAACCAAGCAGCACATTGAATTAGACCCCGTATACAAACCGCTCGGAAACAGAACCGTAAGTACCAACAAACAGACGGACAAACACCAGGTGGGATCGAACCACCAACACTTTATTGAAGGCACACTGATGATGTCACCTCGTGAGGCGACAAAACGTCTGCAGAAAACCACACTGGCTTGGTGAACGAATCTGCAACCTCCATAACCTGAGTTACAAATCTTTTCAAACACTGTGTCTGAATGCTCAGTGCAGGATGGTGTGCTGCTCATACACTGAAAATATCTATGGAATCAAATACCAGTAGTTGCAAACAGCGACCCCCAAACAAAAATCACTGACCCCCATCTTTGAGGGCAGACCTGTGGTTTCATCTCATATGCAAAAGATGGCAGCTCAAGCAAAGCCGCACTCCCTTGATAATGCCCTCAAATGCTCACCTACCTTCAGGTTATTGAAGTGAAATTTTGTGATCCAAGAGTTCTGTGCCCTTGTGAATTAACATCAGAGTGGTCTTTTCTCACTCCACATTTTATACTCGTATTACTGTCACAAAAAGTGGCAAATTTCTGTCATTTTATTTACTAGTGTAACGTTTATCCCAAAATGATGTGGGCGCTACATTAATTTACCAAAAAAATTCAATCAGCAGCATATATGCCAGTCAGATTGCCTCCAAAGTGTGTAGTAAAGGTTTGAACTGTGATTACAAGCTGGCTGCACTTAACAACAATACAAATAATGTGTTATATCAAAGCGCGGTAAAAAGCCAGACAATAAAATCCCTCTCTCTACATCAGCGAAGAGCTACTCTGACAACTGCTATCCACTTGTTTTGAGAGTCATTCCAGAGATCACACCCCCTCCACTGCATCAAACAGTTATAAGCTCAAGCTCCGATCACATCTGAACAGCTGATATCATTATGAGAAGTGAGTGAATGCTGCATTTCTGGGCGATGTCAATGTATGGACAAAATTGATTTAATTGTTTCGGGGCTGTTAAAAGTTCTTGCGTTAAGCACAAATGTCACATTCAGACCAATATTCATGGCTCTCATATTCTTGTTGACAAAACAGATTAAATGATCATACTAGCATGGCTACTTGCACCAATACAAGCCGATAGCTATATTTGCCAATATAACTTTGGATATTATACATCAGTAACTCATTATATGAAGCGTCTAAGAGGTACTCTGCTCTGTGACTGAAATGCAATGTGCAGGGGAGGATCTCTCTCTTTATCCTTTGGGTCCAGACAGGCTGGCCAGAGAATGCACTGTCTGGAGATTTCTAAATTCTAAGCCAGACATAGAAAGCTTGTTTTTAAAATGAAGGTCACATTTTTCAAGTGGCTCCTACGTCTCATGGTGACGGACGAATGAATTATTGGGTTTCTCAATGAATTTTGATCAGCTGCAAGGGAAATGTCAGAAAGGGAAACAAGGGTTGAAGTGCAATTTGCTCAGAGGGACTCTGAACTTAGCAACAATTTCAGCCTCATTCTCTCTATGCACGTACACAAATATCTCAGCACTCATTGTTTTTTGCACTTTTACCGATCTTCTTTCTGCCCCTTCTTTCTCTTCATTCAAGTTTACTGCAACACTTAAAACAACACTGTCTCCTTATTATATTTCCTTTCCAAATTGTTCACTCTCTCCTATAAGCTTCCTTCCCTATGTTTGCCCATCCTCTTTCTTTGTTTATCTCCCATGTTCCACTTCAACCACTTTCCTATACCATCATTCCTCCTTCTTGTTAATTATCTTGGTTTATTTACCTTCCCTATGACTTTCTTGGTCTCTCGAACCTAATTTATCTCCAAACTTTGTTCCTTGCACTCTCCCCTTCTCTTGTTGGATTTCTCACCCTGCCCTGTTCACTGAGGCATTGTCTTTACCAGTCAACAGAAAATCAACATTAAAAGTAGCACACACTCATAAAACATTAGACAAATAGATCTACAGAAAGCAAGCAAGCAAACAGCTTACATTTAGAGAGTAGTTTTCCAAATTTAGGATATGGAAACAGATTTTAGAAGGAGAAGGCCATTCCACCCATCAAACTCATTCTATCATTTAACAAGGTCCTGATTGATGCTTTATCTCAACACCAAAGTCCTCATACCCCTTGGAGTGGTCAGTCTCCAGAAATGGGGTTTGTTTCTTAAATGTGTTTAGTGACTGGTCTTCACAGCTTTTTATGGTAAAGAATGCCATTGATTAGCCAATTTGAGTGAATTTATTTGGCCTCAATGGAAACTAAATTGATCTATCTGTATAACGAGACCATAACCCACTGTTGTAGAACACCCAGCCAGGGAAATCATCAGCCCAGCGTCCAGATTTTCCTGCTCCTCGGATGCTGCCTGACCCTATGATTTTCCAGCACCACTCTAATGTTGACCCCAGCATTCAGTCTGTCTAGCCCTGTCAAACATCCAAAAGTGCTCAATGCTCTAAGACTTATGACATGTAGTCAATGTAATCAATATTAAAACAGCAACCAATTTGCACACAGCAAGGTGCACAGATGGCAGTGTGATCATGACCAAATAATCTATTTTAGTAAATGTTGATTGAGAAATAAATGTTCAGTCAGGGCACCAAGGTGAAGTGCCCTGGACTTCAAACAATGCCACCATATTCTGCATGTTCGCCGAAAACAAAACTGAATGTTCTAGCAGAAAGACAAACCTGACGAGACAGCATTCCCCCAGCACTGCACTGAGATGGCAACCTAGATTTTGCTTCATTTTCTGCAGTGGGGCTTCAACTTACAACCTTGCGACTAATTTCCACTTAACACTCAGTGAATTGACCATCTCACATCACGGATGGTCTGAACCTGCCAATATCTGGGCGGCATGGTGGCTCAGTGGTAAGCACTGCTGCCTCACAGCGCCTGGATTCGATCCTAGCCTTGGCAGACTGTCTGCGTGGAGTTGTGAAGTTTGCACATTCTCCCCCTGTCTGCGTGGGTTGCCTCCTGGGTGCTCCAGATTCTTCCCATAATCCAAAGAAAAATGTGCAGGTTAGGTGAATTGGCTGTGCTAAATTGCCCATAGTGTTCAGGGATGTGCAAGTCAGGTGAATTAGTTTGGGGAAAATGTAGAGTAATAGGTTCAGGGAATTCGTCTGGGTGGGTTAATCTTCGGAGGGTCAGTGTGGACTTATTGGACCAAAGGGCCTGTTTCCATACTGTAGGGAATCTATTCTAGAACATAGAACATAGAACAATACAGCGCAGGACATGCCCTTCGGCCCTCGATGTTGCACCGACCTGTGAACTATTCTCAGCTCGTCCCCCTGCATTATCCCAAAATCATCCATGTGTTTATCTGAGGATTGTTTAAATCTCCCTAATGTGGCTAAGTTGTCTACATTAGCAGGTAGGGCATTCCACGCCCTTACCACTCTCTGCGTAAAGAACCTGCCTCTGACATCTATCTTAAATCTATCACCCCTGAATTTGTACTTATGCCCCCTCATACAAGCTGATGTCATCATCCAAGGAAAAAAAGTCTTTCACTGTCTACCCTATTTAATTCTCTGATCATCTTGTATGTCTCTATCAAATCCCCCCTTAGCCTTCTTCTTTCCAATGAGAACAGACCCATGTCTCTCAGCCTTTCCTCATACGACCTTCCCTCCAGACCAGGCAACATCCTGGTAAATCTCCTCTGCACCTTTTCCAATGCTTCCACATTCTTTCTGTAATGGGGCGACCAGAATTGTACACAATATTCCAGGTGTCACCGCACCAGCGTTTTGTATAGTTGCAGCATGATATTGCGGTTCTGGAACTCAATCCCTCTATGAATGAACCCTAACACACCATATGCCTTCTTAACAGCACTATCCACCTGGGTGGCAACTTTCAGGGATCTATGCACATGGACTCCAAGATCCCTCTGCACATCCACACTACCAAGAATCTTTCCGTTGACCCAGTACTCTGCCTTCCTGTGCACCATTTCTATTCTATCATTTCACACACAGAGGGGTAGGTTAACTGCAGTCCAAAGTGAATATCTGGAAGTGAGAGGCAGCAATCTGAATTGGCCCAAACCTTGCTCTGAAAGCTTCACATGTTTCTATTAGAATTGCAGGTGGTCAGATGAAGTTTTGCTCTGTTTCACAGGCTTTTGGAAAATTGCGTGCAATTTTAGTCTCATTCCTATCAGTAGGTTGTTGCGAAACTTGAAAGGGTTCAGAAAAGATTTACAAGGATGTTGCCAGGGTTGGAGGATTTGAACTATAGGGAGAGGTTGAATAGGCTGGGACTGTTTTTCCTGTAGCATTGGAGGCTGAGAGATAACCTTACAGAGGTTTATAAAATCATGAGGAGCATAGATAGGATAAATAGACAAAGTCTTTTCCCTGGGATAGGGGAGTCCAGAACTTAAAGGGCACAGGTTTAAAGTAAGAGGGGAAAGATATAAAAGAGACCTAAGGGCTAACTTTCTCAGGCAGAGGTTGGTATGTGTATGGAATGAGCTGCCAGAGGAAGTGGTGGAGGCTAGTATGATTGCAACATTTAAAAGGCATCTGCACGGGTATATGAATAGGAAGGGTTTGGAACGATATAGGCCGGGTGCTGGCAGGTGGGACTAGATTGGGTTGGGATATCTAATCAGCATGGACAGGTTGGACTGAAGGGTCTCTTTCTGTGTTGTACATCTCTATGACTTTATGACCTACAGTTGAGACAGCCAGCAAATAATTGCTGCACTTGAAGCCCTGTTCCCTCTCGCGATCGTCACAGGAAAGGGAAGAATCGGACAAGTACAGCACAGAAAAGGGTTTTGTATTTTGCAACTGAAATTTCAACTTTGAACCTTGTCACTTGAGCATAGCATTAAGACCTGCTCAGCCTTGTGCCCTTTCAACCTGGTTGCCAATTCCCAAAATGTAACAACATTAGCTGCGTTATGAAACTCAATTTAAGACAATTAATTTTTTTTTGTCTTTGACTATAAGCATCAGTGTGAAATGAACCCTCAACCAATTTATTTCTTCAAAAGCAAATGGGTTCCATCAAATGGCCAGAACTAACTCCAAACCATGCAGGGAATTCATTCTGATATGTAAAGTGGATCATTAATTCTACAGACAGGCATTCATCGGGGATCCAGATAGCTAGAAACGTATTGAGGTGCGGAGGGAAAATCAGGACCTGATCACAGCACAAAGAAAAATAGCTAATATGCCATATGAATATGATTGCAGTTGCAAGGTAATGGAGCAGAATATTATTTTGCTCACCAATAAGTCAATTACTGGGCTCTAACTGAGGCAATCTATTCCACATATCATTAATTTGGAGCTTAAAGGCAGAAATGATCAGCTTTTTCAATAAGAATTGGTCCTGCTGCTCAATTTTAGCAGCAATTTCTGCAGTTGCAGTGGTTTCCGTCAAGTCAATGTGCAGATGATTGTGGAAAATGCAGCCCTGTTGATGAGTTCAACAGTTAACAATCCCTGGGATGCGCACAGGAAAGAATTTACTTTAAAATCAATAGCGGGCATTTTGCTATGAAAATGGTTCGACTGTAAAAACATGGGTTGGGCACTCATTGAAACACAATTCTATTCTTTTCTATACCGTGACAAATACAGTATTCACCACCATGCCACTACACTTCTTAATGCCATCACTAGGCACACCACTTAACAGACCATAGGGCCACATCCATTATACAATTGACTGGACCAACCTCTTCCTGGCATGCTTTCTTCAAATGTTTATCCAAGTTTGCCAGCTAGCAATTCAATAGGTGGCATCACTGCAAATGCAGCAGCGTAACACTGGATTCAGGTGGCACGCAGTCTCAGGCTGGAGGAGCCATGTGAACTAGCGTGGAGCATCATTACAATATGATGCTAAACCTGGCATCTCATCTTGGCCATCAGTGGAGGGGGGAGGTGGAAATACAATGTATCAGGTTTTTTTTGCAAACTCTGACATCATTATCTCTTACGGCACTGATTGCCAAGGTTTTCTCAAACCTACATCTGACCCAAAACCTATCTAAATGCTGTCCAACTCCAGCATGGAGATATAACCCCACCTAGTCCTCCTCTTATCCTGAGAAACTTGCAAACGTCCTTGGCATCTACAGCTTTCAAGTTCCACAGCACTGACTACAGTTAAACACAACTTTCAAACCCCTCCAATGTTTCAATTAATCAGCCTTTTACATTTGAGGCACACCATAATCTAACCCTACATAGGAAAACAAAACTATTTGAATCTACTGTTATGCAACTAGAACTAACAATAACTATATTGATGGACTCTTGTTATCAAATCATCAAATATGGAGAAAGGCTTTTGTTTATGGTTCAGCTTTTCAAACCTTGATCATGTTTTCTAAACGTAAATGCTTTGGCATTTCATATTTGTAACTTCTTAACAGCAACTTCAAAGCCCACACAAATTGACCTTTTAAGTCAATCTGCAAAAATGATGCAAAGTGCAACTATGTGTCAAAATGTTTTGCAAGAGCAATGTATCTGACACAGTGCCAAAAAAAAGTGTCCGCATTGTTGAGATGAGCCAGTACAAAATAAACACAAACTCAGCAAACCTGCTGTCCCCAGTTGCTCCTATTTCATAAGATGTCGCAGCAATAGTTCCTGCAGTTCGATTAATCCTTTTGTACAGCAGACAGAGATCAGTGTTCTATCTGAAAGCGGTGATTCTCCTTTCATTGCAGTTGGAGATAATCGCTATGATTTTGAAATGTTTTTCTTCCTTCAGCCAAATACAAAGGACAGTTTGAAACTCATTAAGTTGCATCATTTAAACTTCATTAAAGGTGTGGTATTTTCTCATTAAATCCACCACGCTTCAGTGGGTCAAAGGATTATTTGTTGGAACAATTAAAATGGAGAATTTGAGGACTTTGCAGCGTGCAGCTCAACGGTTATCATTTACCGTAACATCAGCCACGCAGAGTCCTGAACACATGAAAATCAGGTGAGAAATTCAGGCTCCAGTTTGAAATGAAAAGCAAATTTTTTTATATAGAGTCATAGAGGTGTACAGCACAGAAACAGACCTTTCGGTCCAATTCATCCACGCTGACCAAATATCCCAGCCCAATCTTTTCTTTGATTGAGACAAATTATAGACTTTATCTCAGAGTGCGGCCGTGCTCATAGCCAGATAATTTACGAACATTTACTCCCCAGGTTTGTCCATTAGGAAAGGCCACTTGGCAAGGTGAGAGACAGCACCTCGGAGAAATACCTCCATTTCCTCAAGGGTCTAGCATATGCGTTGAAAACATGACTGGCTACATCAACTTCCAATTAGGCAGGATCAATTCCTCTGTGTGGAATTAAGTCCCATCTAATGACAGAGACTGGATCGTCAGAGGCCACAGCTCTTGCACTTAGCAGCACCACCAAGATGGCCAAGACTGCTGCCAGGTGAATAGTCAAGATTGTGGGGATAAGGTGCTTTTATTGAGCAAGATTGGCTTTGGAACTCAGAACAGGAAGGTGTTTTACAGTGGCCACCAACCTCGTATTATGTCCAATTTCTAGATCACGCACAAACAATTGTGGGGATAAGTCCCTATTCCTCCCCCAAATACCTACCCACCCGGGCTAGCTTACCAGCAGAGTGTACGTCACTCCTGGAGCTAGGGTAATCGAGTCAACTGATCATTATTCGACAACTCAACAGGCACAATTGGCAGCAAGAAGGTAGAAATCGGTCTTTCCCACCTGGAACTTGACTCGGGTGGAGGCAGGAGGGCCACTGGGTTCAGAGACACTGATGAGCCACCCAAGGTAGCTGCCTTCTCAGCTCCAGAACGGTCATTCCCGATGGAACTCGACTCCCCAACTGAGGACGGGTAAAGCAAGTGGAGATCAGAGTATGGAGGTTCACAGGACACAAACATTGAGTCCAAAAGACTCATGGACCGTCTCATGTCATCACGAACAGATGGCAATGCAAAGGGGCAGTAATGTTTCTTTTGTGTAGAGCTTTGGTCAAGTTACACAAGGGGCACTTTGTGCACAACACCTCAGGAAAGAGATAGATGATAGACAATATGGGCGAGACAACATAGAAATAGACGACATAAGGTAGAATCCCTACAGTGTGGAAACAGGCCATTTAGCCCAGAAAGTCCACAATGACCCTCCGAAGAGTAACCCACCCAGACCCATTCCCCTACCCTATTACTCTACACATTTACCCCTGACTAATGCACCACACCAACATATTCCTGAACACTACAGGCAATTTAGCATAGCCTAACCTGCATATCTTTGGATTGGTGAAGGAAACCGCAGCACCTGGAGGAAATCCACACAGACACGGGGAGAACTTTCAAACTCCAAACAGTCACCCAAGGCTGGAATCAAACCCGGGTTCCTGGCACTGTGAGACAGCAGTGCTAATCACTGAGCCACCATGCCCTCAGATTTACGTGAGTGATATTACTGTTTAATAAGTTAAATTGGCATGAAATATATAACCTTGGCCCACCACAGAGATGATTCAAGGAATAGAACCCACAATTTAAAGGCAATAGTCTACTTCCTGACACTAGCAGATCTACATGCATCTAACAAGGGGCAGGCCACCTGAACAACAACTTGTTTGCTTTTACTTCAAACTCTCATTTCAAATGGGCAAACCAAGTACCTCCCATCCTCCAAGTGGCAAGAGTAATCTAGTGGTAGCCTCCTATAACCTCCAGCAGAAAGAGACAATATCCAGCTGATGCCAGTTTCAGTGCCAGTGATGGTTTCTGCTCTGCTGCTGGGGTTCTTGCAAGAGTGGTACAATATAGCTGAGGAAATAGGGCCCCAGTATATTGTATAAAACACAGAAATACCAGACAATGAATAGCTTCAACAAGAGAGAATCCAACCATCACCCCTTGACATTCAGTAGCATTACCATTGCTGAATCCTCCACAATCATCTTCCTCACGGCTTGCCATTGGTCAGAACCTGAACTTGACGGGTTATGTAAATACTGTGGTTACTTGTGCAGATCAGAGGCTGTGAATTTTGCAGCAGGTAACTCAGCTCCTGACTCCCTAAAGCCTGCCTGTCATCTATACCACAGGTCAGGATTTGATTGAATATGCTTCACTTCTCTTGGCGAGTGCAGCTCCAGCAACATTCAAGAACTTTGATACCAGTCAGAAAACAAAACAGCTCAGCTCGCTTGACTGGCATCCAAAGCACCACCCTCAATGTTCACTCCCCCTGCACCTCAGAATAAGCAGTATGTACCTTCTACAAGATGCACTCCTCAGAGCTCTTCTGACAGCGCCTGCCAAACTCTCATTCTCTATCACTTAGAAGGACAAGGGCAGTAGATGCATAGGAACCCTACCACCTGCAGTTCCCCTCCAAACCACATACCATCCTGACTTAGAAATATATCACCATTCCTTCACCGTCGCTGATTCAAGTGCTTGGCTGGAACACTGCAACAAGCCAGAGAAGCTCAGCACAAGTTGGAAGAACAGCATCTCATTTTCTGCTTAGGAACCCAACCACAACCAGCCTATCATAAGCTACTAATAGCTCCCATTGATCTTTACCCATTTCCCTTGTCTGTTCAACTGTGTTTCTTACTCTTTAGGCTCTATCTCCACCTATTGTTTACTTCTCCTTCCCTCCCTCCCTTTCCTCACCCCATCTTTTGCATTAATATGAACATTTTCCAAACGACCATCCATTCTGAAGAAGGGTCACTATTCGTTAGCTTTACTTCCTCTCCACAGATGCTGCCAGACCTGCAGAACTTGGCCAGCAGTTTCCATTTTTGTTTCTGATTTCCAGCATCTGCAGCTCCTTGTGGTTTTTGTTGACAGTAAAACTTGAAATTGAAACACACTGGTCTAACTCTTCTCAAATGCGTCAAAACAGAACTCCAGTACATTCCAACATCCTGGCAGTGTTCTGTCTCTTTATCTTGTTCCTTCCTGTTTTGCTTATCTTCATCTCATGCATAAAAGGATGAAGATTTTCTTACCTGACAAAGCCAAATATGGACATTGTGTTATGATTCTGCAACATGTCACTACATAGCATTCCAAGTCTATTGCTGGTAAATGTTGATCTTAAATTACCTTTGCTTCCTGAGTATTCATGTGTGGAACAATGAAGCCCGACATGCCACTGATGAAATGAGGTAGATGCCTAACAGTAAGGTACAGAGGTCCATGGAGTACTGCCATGAACAGGACAGGACATAGTTACAAACTGCAAAGCTGTTTTTGTATCTCTCACATTTCCCTTGGAGATGTTGTGAAATGATAGAGTGAATCGCAGGCTGGTTAATAAGAACATGACTTCCACACACACAGCCAGAACCGTCCACATACCAGCCGATTGGATGCCTCGCTCCATAATGCCAGGCAGTTTTACAAGTTCCCACAACTGCTTAATGAAGTGCAGCACCTCAGACCAGATCACCCCACGCGAGCTCAGTAAATTCAAGGACATCGGTATGCGTTCAGACATCCAATTCAAACATGGGGTCAAATGAAAAAGTATTGTCAAAACCAATTGGTCAGAACCCCAAAGTACTGTGGATGCATTTCTCTCTTAATTCAGCACATGCATTTTATTTTAAAAAAGAAAACTGCTTCAGATACAATACTCCATGTGTAAAAAATGTCTGTGCGGGACCAATGGGAGAATCTATCCCTGTCTAGTGACTGCAAAGGTAATAGGGAGCTGACAACCTCCTGCTTAACAGTAATTGGTCCCTTGTGGATTACCCCCCAAGCTGAAGGCGCTTTCTGCATTTTTCCTTTGAAGGATGTACAAAGACAATATCAAAAACGTCAGTTTCAACACTACTGGATTGGACTAGGGGGCCTGGACATTCCTGTAATGTACTAGGCTGGGTTCAAGCTAGCATGCTGTGAAGCTCACAGTCAAATAAATGTTTCTAGCTACCCATGTGGAAGGAAGGCCCTCTAACTCCTTGAGTTCCAAGCCAATATGAAAAATAAATCAGGACAAAGGAATCTCAGTCAGCCTAGAAAATTCAGGTGTCTCAAAAGCCAACTGTTTAACCACGGACACACTCTGATCAATTCAACAACTAATCCATCTGCATTTTTTCAACACTTTTTTTAGACTCACGTCTTATTTTTAATAAATGTGCATGTTGTATTACTCATTTTTCTCACTTTTAGTAACTAATAGACTGACTGTTCTTGTTAATTCAAAAATGCCTTGGCAAATTAGCTACTTTTGAAACAGATGATTATTTGGTCTGGGAGAAAAGTTTCCACAAGGAAATGGACCTTTTGCAAATTGGACTTGCAACCAACTAAGGGGGCAAAAGAAGGGGAGTCAGGCAATCCCTCTACACCCAAGAGATATAACAAATTGGTGAAACTTGCCCAGGGTCTGTTCCTAACAGTGAACTGGTATGAAGAGCTGAAATAGCCCCCAGAATAGTTTGATGGAAGATTTGAGAGTGATTTTTAAAAGGTACAATCCAATGTGGAGTTCAGTAATATAAGCCCTAGAATGCCTGCAGGAGAAAACAAGATCTGATACAGTTGCAACATCTCAAAGTAAAACGTTGGCATGATTTAGTTTGGTAAGGTGCACTTTACGGGGACGGGGGGAGGGGAGCAAGCGTGAAACCATAATCCCATGGTTTCAGGAAAGGAAGGAAGGTCTTACAGAAACAACAAAGCTCTGCCCCCACCAATGTTTTGCTGTCGCCAAACGTATCCAGAAATAAATCCATCCTTCTTACAATTGACAATTCACCCCTCTCTCCAGGTATTCATCAATGCAACTGATACATGGGGAAATATTCCAACATGACTAAATTAAAACTGATCACAGTAATTAGACTATTACATAATTCTTAATAGCGTAACTACATTACATCTAAAGGTACGTAATTGCTGCTTGAGGTATTAGGTACCAGCTTAGAGTAAGTGCATATTACAGCTGCTAACAGTATTGGTGACAAGCAGAGAATCATAAGCATAACTGGTTGGGATAAATGACAACACTGGTCAGCTCTTCCTCGGAACAGTCCTTTATACCCTGAAGAGTAGAGTTTACCTTGTAGTAACTCTTTCCCGTACTGACTGCCTTACACAACAACTCTCAACAAATACTTCCACTCACACATTCAAGAAAGGCTGAGGTCTTCAGACAATTCTGATTTCATTTGCTAAGGAATGAATTGAGAGCAAGGTACCAGACCTTTGGATTTCTTAAAATAAAATCCATAGAATCGCTACAGCAAAGAAGTGGCCATTTGGCCCATCGAGTCCACACCGACTCAGAAGAGCTGATCACCCAAATCCATATCTATCTTTGTAACCCTGCATTTCCCATGGCAACATACATCCACAATGGGGTAATTTATCATGGCCAATCCAACTAATCTGCACGTCTCTGGACTGTTTCAGAGGAAACACACACAGACACGGGGAGAATGTGCAAACTCCACACAGACTGGAGATTGGATTCAAACCCAGGTCTCTGGTGCTGTGAGACAGCAGTGCTAACCATTGAGCCTCTGTGCAACAATGGAATATCCTCATATTCCATTTTACAGACTATACAGCTGTTAGGTCCGTTTCCCAGAGTTCAAAATAAACAGATTTTTAAGCTAAAAATACTGAAGCTGAATCAAGTATTGTTTTTTTTCCTGTTTCCCAGGTGACATACATTATTGCTCCATACCTGACTGCAGTGTAACAGCAGATATCACACCCCAGATGTAAGTTCTCAATTAATTCTTTGCTCTTTCCAAATCATGCAAGACGACACCCTGTCCCTGCACCAGGACACGCTGGGCCACGGACTTCAAGATTTTCTCTCTACAATCACCCCTCCTACACAAGTCTACAACGAATGCTGCAAGCAGCCAATTAACAATTGGTCCTTCACTAGAAATCTATCCCCCTTCCCTGACCACACACCAACTGCATCGCTGGATGTGTGAAATTCTAATAAATAGCAAGGCAAAGGGAAAAAAAAATCCTGAAGCAAAGCATGTCATCAACATTGCAAAAAATTTGCAATCACTTTCCTTTTCAGTTGTAATATTTGAATGAAGTCAGTCTTACTGGCTGTGACAATAAAACAGAACTTGTGTTTCTCAGTGCCACGCTTCACATCAGACTGCGTTGGCCGATCCGGTCAGGATTTTCTCATGGTCTGAACGACAAACTGGTGGCTTTTTGGAGTCACCAGGGTGACACTGCGCCACTTTGTTCTTCTGCAGTCCCACTCCACAACCAAGCAACAAAACATTGACTGGCCAGTAAATCAATGCTCAGTGTGAATAAAGGATTGAGCACACAGCTCAGCATCTGACCAGCCCACAGACTGAGGCATGCACTCAGTATTGAAGCAAGGCCATCTAAAGGGTTCAAAGCATTACAAGCCTGGATTTTAATTTGGAGGGGGCTGATAGCAAACTCTGATCCAGCTGCATTTCATTTCAGATTGGTTTAAGAATTCAGTTTACTGAAATCGTCCACGTTTTCAAACATGCATCCCAATTGCCAGTAGTAGGTCTCACTTCCTCTGAAGTATGTGTGATAGCTATTTTCAGTGTCAGAGTAGTGTGGAAGCAGGCATTTGGCCTATCGAGTCCACACCGTCCCTCTGAAAGCATCCCACCCAGACTCATCCCACCCTACCCTCTCTCACCCTGTATTTTCCACAACTAACCCACCGAGCCTGCACATCCCTGGACACATGGGCAATTTAGCATAGCTAACCTACCTGACCTGCATATCTTTACAAATTTCAATCAGATTCCCCCCGCCCCCACGACACCCCTCCTCCCTCCACCCCAGCTCCCAGCCTTTCTCAACTACATTAAGTAAAGAGTCAGAGTCCTCAACCCTCCTCTTTTAACTAGTTCATCATGCCCAGAATCATTCCTGTAAACCTACTTTGGACCCTCTCCAATGCCAGTACATCCTTCCTCAGATACAGGGCTCAAAACTACTCACAATATTCCAACAGTAGTCTCATCAGAACTTTACACACCCTCAGCAGTACATCACTGTTCATATATTCTGGCTTGCGTAGATTGAATGCTAACATTGCATTTGCTAACTGAACCTGCATATTAACTTGAAGAGAGAGTCCTTAAGTAGGACTACCAAGTCCCTTTGCACTTTGGATTTCCAAAGCCTTTTCCTATTTGGTACATAGTCTACACCTCTTGTCTTCCTTCCAAAATGCATTGCATCTCACTTTCCCACATTATCCTAGCCTGTCCAAGCCTCTCTGCCTCAGTGCCATTCTCTTGCTTTGCCCCACACCTTAACACCTACTTGAAAGGAAACAATCATTAAATGCCCTCTCAATGTCTGAATTCAATCTGCTTCCACCGCATTTCCAGACAGGCCTAAAACACTCGCTGTGTAAGAAAAGCTTTCTTCTCACAGCGCATTTCTTTTGCAAATCAGTTTAAATCTGTGTGCTCTCACTCTTCATCCTGTGACCAGGTGGATTTGTTTCTCCCCATCTAATCTGTCCAGCCTGTGAAAATTTCCAACAGTCCTCCTCTAAACCACCTCCAGTCCAAAATTTTCCAATCTATCCTCACAGCTGAAGTTTCTCCTCCCTGGAAGCATTCCTGTAAATCTCTCTGGCATTCTCAGCCAGAGGAAGTGGTGGAACAACTACAGCATTTGAAAGGCATCGGAAAGGGATATGAATAGGAAGGGTTGAGAGGGATATGGGCCAAATGCTGGCAAATGGGACTAGGTTTATACAGGATATCTGGTTGGCATGGATAGGTTGGACCGAAAGGTCTGTTTCTGAGCTGTATTTCTCTATGACTGCGTGACTAATTGAATTTCAATTCCGGTAGTTGGGATTTGAACCCATGTCCCAAAACATTAGCCTGGGACTCTAGATTACCAGTCCAGTGACACTGCTGCTATGCCACATCTCTCTCAATCCAACCATCTTCTTACTACAGCAAACTTTTTATTATCTGACACATATGGAACCATGAGTGTGTTGGTTGACCAAATATTCTGGATAATCAATAGGTCCACATAATCAATGTAAAAACACACACCAAGTCATAGAAATGTAATGCAGCAGGTATACACATCACTGTTATACTTTACTTACAGCATAAAGCACAAATAATAACGTAACTTTGCCTTACTGGCAGAGAGTCTTCTCACTCGCACTCTCAACTGGCCATTCTGACATTGAGGAGAAATTGACTCGAAATTGGATTAAATTGTTGACAATTTGATTGAACAAGTAGATTTACACTGAGATAAATAAATTTTAAAAACGATATTACTTGGACAAAATAATACACTAAACCTTGCGGCATTTGAGGTACACAGTTTATCGAGAGAGCCAGTTAAAACCAAGTTTCCTGGACAACATTTGGATGCTTCTGAACCAGATCCATTGCATTGCCTCAGCTTCACCCTTCAAACCTGTTCCAGGTTTGCTGACCCTCACAGCATAAGGTCCAACATTCCAACACCAGCTTCAATTTTGTCCTTTGCAAACTTGAAGCTCCACCTTATCTTGCTACCATCATTACTGGAAAACACCAGAATTACTTCCAAATATCTTGCCTACTTCTACAACATCTCCTTCTGAGGTTCCTCCTTCAAATGATGAGACACTTATAAATATCTCAGAGACAAACCATGTTGAAAAAGTACTCGTCAATTTTTCAGTGATTTTTGAAGTCAAGAAACACAATTAACAGCTCAAGCAGTGATACTCCAAGTTATTGATGGAGAGTCAACAGCCTTTAAGCAACGCTGAGCAGCTCCCTTGATGGTTCAGAGAGTAAATGCACCTTATAATGTGTCGCTAGGGTGCTGGGTTTAGCCTATGGTCAAATAGCTCTGCTCAATCAGGATGGAAAGGGAGAGGATAGGTTAGGTGGATTGGCCATGCTAAATTTCCCATAGTGTCCAGGGATGTGCAGGCTGGGTGGATTAACTATGGGAAATGCAGGGTTTTGAGGGTAGGGTATGGTTTGGGGCCACTTTGAACGGTCAATGTGGACACAATGGGCCGAATAGTTTGCATCAACACTGTCGGTATTCTTTGATTCTATGGTATAATTCACCTCAGTTCTACTTGGTGACGAAGAGGAGAACAATCAATAAAGGCCTACACAGTGTCAGGATAGAGCTTGGTTGCCACACCTTATCGATGCAAATGTCTGGCAATACATCTCTCCCATCACAAAGGGTCAGTTAGACTCGAAAAGTCAGTTCTTTTCTCTCCTTACAGATGCTGCCAGACCTGCTGAGATTTTCCAGCATTTTCTCTTTTGGTCTCCCATCACTGGGTTCTGGTCAGTACTTGCCCTAAAATCTACCAAAGCGCAGATTAACTGATCACATCCATACACAATTATTCCAAGGACAGCAAACATGGAGGACAGTGGCCTAATGCTAATGTCACTGGATTCGGATTCCAGAAGGGAACCAGAGTTCAAATCCCACCAAGGCAGTTGGTGGAATTTGAATTTAATGGATCAATCTGGATTTGAGTGGACAATCATGACACCATCAGCAATTGTCATAGAACACCATCTTGCTCATTAATTACCATTAAGGGAAAGAAGTTTGTATTCCTAACCCAGTCTGGTCAGACACGTGACTGCCCTCAAATAGCCTAGCAAGGGAAATGAGGAATGGACAACATGCCTTATCATGAAAATCCAAAGTCCCGAAATCTGTTTTGTGATCTGACTGAGATATTTCCTATCCCCCCTTTGGAAGAGAATGGAATAATTCACAGGTTCATGAACCATTTGATAGAGAAAGGAAGAAGTTCCTTTTTTGCCTGAGGCATCTACACATGAGCTGTTGGTGTGAATCACGAAACCTTCATCCCTTATAGATTTCAACAGTGAGGCAGGATCCTAACATCAGGGGTTATTCTACTAGATCTCAACCCAGAATACAAGGCAGTGCATTGAACTCTGTATCTTCTGGCTTCTAGGGAAAAGTACTGCTATTTAGCTGAAAGTCCACCATGTACCTGACAAGTTGAAATGTCAAGCATAATGGTGGAGAACTGACAAAAGGTAGCCTGGGTCACAGCCTCGGTCAGCCCAATGAAAGCACAAAGATTAGACTGAATGGACAGCCTTAACACCGGTCAGAGGAAAATAACCGAGCACAGATGGCAGATAAACACTCATCAACAGGAATATAAGCATCACAAGAGAAAAAAAAAACAGGCCAAACATATAAATAGAAAGGAGACAACAGGTTCGCTTCACTTGGAGGTTGCCACTGATGATGTTACCTAGCCAGGTAATGAAACGCCTGGATATCAAACCTACAGCTCAGCAAGCAGACCTACACCCTAAAGAAATAAAAACACTATTGAGGTCCTTTAGATTTTGCTGGCCTCTTGGCCAATGATTGTTTGAGTTGCCACGGGGACAAGAAGTGCCATTCACAATGCAAAGGCACAGAAAAGGAGGTCTGTGGTACTGTCGCCAGCAACCTACTATTTGACAGCACTTTTAAGGGCCTCAACTTCCTGAGTGGCTTCAATTAGGACTCGGGCACCAAGAGAGTGATGGAAGAGTGATAGCTCAGTCATTGTAAACATTGCTTTTAGGGAGGTTTGTATACGATGGAGAGTGACAAAGCCAGGCAATGGGCTAGGGAAAGAGAATTCCTGAATGCGGGGCATAGTTGAACAGTTCCAACAATAGACAAAGGCTAGGCATTTGCATCACAGCATGCATTGTGTTGCATTCATGCTGCTGACATCTCTAACTCTCTCCTACTGTTGACTGATTGAATTCTCTAGTGCTGGAAATGCTTTCCTGTCTTGATGAGGGCCAAACTGCTTTGGAAAATGGGCGCCTGGGGAGTCCAAGCCAAATACCAACAGGAGCCCACACTAATGGCACAGGCTTAACCCTCGCTTCTGTCACACTGTGATTAACATTATGGATATTCCACGCCTTCAACTGGCTAAGTGGGTGACAGAAACCATCACGCCAGTCAGATAATATTAATCCATTGAAAACTGCGACAATGTCAGGCTACAACCTGCCTGGTCCACTTTGCCAACATTGAGATCACAGCAGGACTGGAAGCATCCTAGACTGACTCCAGTGTTTCTGCCAAATCAAGGGCATCATCCAGGCTATTAAATAGGTAGAATATGTATAGAAAAATTAAATAGCTTTGTGACAGGCTGAAAATAAAATCAATTTTATAACAGTGCTCCCAGTTAAACTAGCATTGTGCAGACAGATAATAGGTTTAGTAAACATCACTTGTCAGGGGTCACCTATTACCTGAAGTTGCACTCACTCGAGAATGTAGGCACTAAACAGGACAAAGCAGACATTTGACTGGCCCCTATCTCCCATTAGTTGAAGGTGAGGACTGCAGATGCTGGATATCAGAGTCTAGATTAGTGTGCTGCTGGAAAAGCACAGCAGGCCAGGCAGCATCCGAGGAGCAGGAAAATCGACGTTTCAAACAAAAGCCCTTCGTCAGCCCTGATGAAAGGCTTTTGCCTGAAACCTCGATCTTCCTGCTCCTCGGATGCTGCCTGACCTGCTGTGCTTTTCCAGCACCACACTAATCTAGACCCTATCTCCCATTGTAAACACAACTCCCTCTGTCACCAATAAACAGTGGCCGCCCACCATGTCCACTTCAGCAACTCACCATGACAGCAAATAAACCCATGTCCTTCCATACTTAAAAGACCAAAGACAGCAGATACAGGGGAACCTCCACCCTTCTAGGTTCCCCGCCAAGTCACATGCTGTTCCATCTTGGAATTGCATATACTCATTGGAATTCAGAAAAATGAGCAGGGATCTTCTAGAAACATACCAAATTCTGAGAGGAATAGATAAGACAGAAGCAGGGAGGTTGGTTCCACTGGTGGGTGAAACTGGAACAGAACCTCAAAATAAGGGGAGAGCAGATTCCGGACTAAGCTGAAGAGGAACTTCTTTACCCAAAGGGTTGAGACTCTGTGGAAACCCCTGCCCAGTGAAGCAGTTGAAGCTGCCTCGTTGAATATTTTTATGGCAAAGGTAGATAGATTTTGAACAGTAAAGACATTAAGGGTTATAGTGAGCGGATGGGCAACTGGAGCTGAATCCACGAAACAGATCAGCCATGACCTTATTAAACGGCAGAGCAGGCTCAAGGGGTTAGATGGCCTACCCCTGCTCCCAGTTCTTAAGTGCATCACTGCTCCTCCATCACCAAGTCAAATTCCTAAAACTCCCTTCTGAACAGAAGCATTGGTGCGGTTAGGAGGCTCCAAAAAGCAGCTCAAGGACATGAAGTTAAAAATCACACAACACCAGGTTATAGTTCAACAGGTTTATTTGGAACTGATGACCTGATAAAGAGCTTTTGCCCAAATAGTCAATTCTCCTGCTCCTCGGATGCTGCCTGACCTGTTGTGCTTTTCCAGCACCACACTCTCGACTCTGATCTCCAGCATCTGCAGTCCTCACTTTCTCCTAATTCATCCAGAGATTCCTGTCCCCGGTCAAATGATCCTAGCTGGAAAGTCTGAGAGTATGAAATAGACATTCACAGTTTTGACTGTGCTGTGGTCCATAGTTAAACAGTCCAACACCATTCAATGCCCAGCATCACACAGAAAGGGAAGTTATTTGGGGTAAAACAACAGAGGGTGCACTATACAAGTGAAACCATAATTAAACAGTGGGACAGGGTGGCGGGGTTTAATGGCCTCTTATGAATCCCTGGGGAATAAAAACTAAACAGTTTATCATCCACCAGTTGTCCCACTTTCAGATGTTCAGAGGAGTGTGTCTAAATGAAGCATTGAAACAGAGACAGCACAGAGATCTGATCACTTCCCAGTCTTTATAGTGCAGCTCCCTCACTCTTCAGCATCACTGAGTGAGTACACTGTTTGAATTCCTCAGTAGGACAGCTCGAGTACAAATATCAATGTACTTACTGTATTGAGGAGGATATTGAGTCAATAAGTGCTTGGCAGTTCTATTAAGTGTCATCATTCACTGTGAGGTTAACAAAAGGATACAGTGACAGTCATTCCCCTTTCAACATGCTTAAAACAGCATCTGGATTCACATGCAGTTATTTTCTGTTGATTGTTTACTGTAAGTGATCAGCTTCCCACCAAAACCCCTGTCTGATGTTTCCAGGCTTGGGGACTGAGCTCACTTGGTGAAAGGGACAGCGAATAGTTTCCATAGGGTGGTGGAGGTTACGATGGTTCATTGCAACAGGAACGCAACAGAAAGAGGGAAAAGACTAGCTTATCTTTCCCTGATGACAACTTTCATAGCTTTGTGCAATGACTCTTGCAGTGCCACCTCATGAGGGTTGGGCATGGGGAAAACAAAAAAAAGAGGATAGGTAGTGTCAGAGATACCTCCACAATACAAAGGGAGAATTTACTCAAATATGGCCCACTCTACGTCATAATATGGACTGTTTGTGCCTTCATATTTTAGTATGGAAGATTAATTCATGGAGTAGATGGGACAATAGCAGTATGGATATGAAATTGGCTCAGTGGCAGAAAACAAGGAGTAATGGAAAATGGGTGTTTATGTGGTTGAAGTAAAATTCATGACAAAGCCCCTAATCTGCTTAGGGGCTCTTGCTTTCCCTGATATACATTATCCACCTAAAACTTCGTTTATAGGGCACTCATTCAAAAGTTGAGATGATATGAAACTTGAAAATACTGCAAATTGGGATGAGGATAGTGTGAAACTTCAAAAGGACATTGATAAATTGGCAAAAGGGGTGAGCAAACGACAGATGAAATTCAATGTGGAGAAATGGGCAGTCATTCATTTTGGTGTGAACAAAATGGAGAGACAAGATAAAATAAAAGGCACAATTCCAAACAGAAAAAGTGATTCTATGAATCACTTCATTGTGGAAGCAGGCCATTTGGCCCATCGTTTCCACACCAGCATGCCCCAACCCCGAAGAGCACCCCACCCAGACACACTCCCCTGAACCTATACCTGCAATCCTGTATTTCCCATGGTTAGCCCACTTAACCTACACCTCCCTGGACACTATGGGAATCCACATAACTTGCACATCTTTGAATTGAGAGGGGAAACTGGAGCATCTGGAGGAAACACACAGAGACATGGGCAGAATGTGCAAACTCCACTCAGACAGTCACTCGAGGGTGGAATCAAACCAGAGTTACTAGTGCTGAGAGGCAGCAGTGCTAACCACTGAGCCACCGTGCTGACCTGAAGGTGTGCCTAAAGGGGCGTAAGAGCACACAGACCTTGGTATACATATCCATAAGCTACTAAAAGGTGCCAGAACAAGTTAAGGCAATGGTTTGGAGTGCCCGAGGTCTTATTAATATGGGGAAAGGGCAGAAGAGAAAGATTCTGCTGAATTTGTATCAGACACTAGCTTGGTCTTAGTGGAATGCTGTATCCAGTTCTGGATGCTGTACTTCTGGAAGGATGTGATTGCAATGGAAGGAGTACAGAGAAGATTCACAAGAATGGGTTCAGGGATGAACAACTGCTGTGATGCAAACAGATCGGACAAATGATGAGAAAGTGGTTGGTAAAGGTAGTCAAATTCATGTGGGATCTGGGCAGAGTTGAGAGGAAGAACTGTACCTCCTGATGAATGGATCAAGAAGTGATCACAGGCTTCAATTAATTGACACAAGAAGCAAATGTGAGATGAGAAAACCTTTTCATGTCAGAAGTCTTTAAGAGCTGGAATGCTAACAGGTGTGGCGGAGTCAAGTTCAACTGAAACATTCAGAAGTGAATTAGGTGGTTATCTGAAAAGAATGAATGTGCAAGGTTATGGCGTGGAGGTATGACTCAGAACAATGATGATTGGCCAAATGACATTCTTATGCAGCGTAACAATTCCTATGATGTACATCGAAGCTTAAGAATCCACACTCCTTTAGCAAAAAGAGGTAGTGATGCCTTCACACCCAAGATCGTAAGGAATAGGCGGGAATGGGTCATTCAAATCACGATTGGGTAAACTATTGCCCTAACTCCACTTGCCTAGTTGCTCTCCCCACAACCTTCAACATCCCTGTCAATCAAATATCTAATTCAGCTTTAACTCCATCTCTCACGGGGAAAGAGAAATCCAAAGACTAACATCCACCTGAGAGAAGCAATTCATCCTCAACCCTACCCTGTTAGACACTCTTTTCGGCAACTGCGTCTCTGAGCTCCTGAGGTTCAATAACAGGGAGAAATATCCCCTCATCATTTCACCCTTTCAAAACCTGATGTTCTAATAAGATCACCACTCACTTCTTACATTCAATGAGTATCAGGGCAATCCATTCAACCTTTTCTCATCATTCAATCCAAGAACATTCTGCTCGTACATTGTCAGTGCAGAAGGGCCTTTTCTGCACTGTATGAATCCCTCCATAAGCAAGGAGGAAATTTGTACTAGTATCCAGGTGCAGTCTAATCAATGTCCTGTACAGTTGTTACAAGACTCCCTATTTATAAATCATTTCACTTGCTTTATAACTATGCCAACTTCTTGTGATTCATGTACAAGGACACCCTGATGCATCTGGACTGCAACCTTCTAAAGTCTCTCCCCATTTAATTAATACGCTGCCTTTCTATTCTTCCTGCAGAAGTGGAAAAGCTCACATCTCAGCCCTTGATAAGCCACGTGGTAATTTTTATGCCATTCATAAATCTATCATTACAACCCTTGGTGCTGGCCTTGCAACTTGTTGTTCTGCCCACCTTTGCACAGTCTGCAGTTTGGCGAGGGTCTCTTAAACCAGGTCATTAATATAGACACTAAACAGTTGAGATCCCAACACAGGCCCCTGTGGTTGTCCACTTGCCACCAAATGCTTACCAGTAAGTGACTCATTTCTTATTTATGGTCACCCAAAAAGAGCAGCCACTTGGGATGGTGGCTAGACAAGGGCCCAGGGCCAGCCAACCATGTCTACACCTTCAGCAACAGTAAGCACCTTGAGGGAGAGAGAATAGAAATGCTGGGGCAAGACAGAGGAAAATACTTTGATTGTCTGGGAGTTTATGCTCAGGAGGTCAATGAACACAGTTGAAATACCAAAAAAAAAGGGCCAACTTACAATTATATAGCACCACATGAGATCTCAGCATCCCACAGCTAATGAAGTACGTCTCCCCTCCTCTCTCCCTCTCCTCCCTGATTCTCTCCATCTCTCTCTTTTTCGCGCCCCAACTCTCTCTCCCTCACAGGATCGGCAATGCTGTCAGCTTCCTAATCCCAGGGCACTGTCCGGTTCAGATGGCTCCAGAGTGTCAGGGAGGGGAGAGAGAGGGGAAGAGTCAGGAAGGGAGGAAGAGAGAGGGAGAGTGTTGGGGTGGGGGGTGAAAGAGAGGGAGAGAGTTGGGGAGGGGGAGAGTGTCCAGGAGGGGGAAGAGAGGGAGAGAGTCTGGGAGGGAAGAGGGAGGGAGAGAGTCAGGGAGGGGGAAGGACAGTGTTGGGGAGGAGGGAGAGAGAGTCGGTGAGGAAAGGGGGAGAGAGAGAGAGAGAGAGAGAGAGAGAGAGAGAGAGAGAGAGAGAGAGAGAGAGAGAGAGTTGGGGAGGAGGGAGAGAGGGAGAGAGGGAGAGTCGGGGAGGGGAGGGGGGAAGAGTTGGAGAAGAAAGAGAGGGGGAGTGTGTCAAGGGAGAAAGAGGGAGAAGAGAGTCAGGGGGATAGGGAGAGAATTGGGGGACATAGTCAGTGTGTCAGAGATAGAGATGGGAAGAGGTGGGATGAGGGAGGCCAAGACAGAGTGAGATGAATGAGAACAAAGAGATGGAAAAGAGAGGGGGTAGACAGTTGGTGGGTGAGTGCAGAGAGAGAAATGGATGGGGGGGGGGGGGGGTGGAAATACATGATTGAGAGAGACAAGACGGGGTTACAGGAACAAGAGAGAATGAGGGGAAAGCAACGGACAGACAGAGTTGGGGGAAAGAGGGTTTAGAGAGAGAGGGTCGGAGAGAGAGATGCTCACCTAATGCCCATTATCTGTAGCTGGTTTCTCACTCCCCCTGTCCCCAAGGATGTGGAGGTAAATGGTCATATGCCAGGGGACTTGACATAGACAGGCTGTAGGCCTGAGTCCCAAGACAGTCCAGGGAGGTGCTGTGTGTGAGAAAACTGGGGCAATAAACTGAGAAAATACTTTACATCAACTTCCCCGCCCTCCAAACAGACTACAGCTGCTAGAGTCGACCTCTCATAACCTCCCATTGCCAATGTCTGAACTCCCAGAAATGGGTGACCCAGCTCACTGTGGCTGGGCCAGCTCAACCGCCTACAACCTGAGGCAGATCCCCTCCTCGTTCCTCGAACCCTTTGACCTCAGTGTAAAACACTTTGACTGCCTCCTGACATTGGCAGCATTGAAAACATAAGGGAAACTGGTGGCTCTCATTTTTTTAATATATAAATACTCATTAAGCTTTGCTTCCCATTCAATCAGTGGACAATGTTTGACCATTAACATTCCACGCTGCCTCATTTGTATTGTTCCATTCTAGAAACAAGGACCCCACCATCTTATGCACTGGCACAAGCTTTACCTATAATATGATTCCCTTCACTTTCAGCTTTGCATTTTAACACTGCAAAGTTTTCTCTCTGTCATGAAAAGGAAGTGAGGTCAGGGTGAAGGGAAACAAAATCTCATCGCCAATATTTACTTTGCAGACCATCAATATTTGGACATATCAAATCTGCTGCACTCCACATCGTTTGGGTTAGGTAATAATTCAAGCAGACTCACTGTCACTGCAGTTTGTGTATTTACTTTACCTCTGCACTGAATTACTAGGACAAGAACTCTTCTAACTATCATTCAAACAAACTGTTTTCTTCATTCTTGCCTAGGATGTGGGTGAATGTTGGTCAGTACTTGTTACCCATCCTTAATTGCCCTAAACATGAATAGCTTGCTCAGCCATTTCAGAGGGCATTTAATATTGCTGTGGCCTGCATACACATCCAGGCCTGACTGGCATTTTCTTCCTGAAGGACATGGGTGAAATGGCTGGGTTTTCACAGTCATTGATGGTGGTTTCATGGCCGTCAATACTCAGGCACAGTATGGACTCCTGATTTTACCAACAGAATTTAACTCGTTGGTGTGGTGGGATTTGAACCTCTGTCCCCAAGAACCTTAGCCTCTGGGTTACTCCAACGATATGACCAATTAGGCTCCACTTTCTCCCACGAACCCATTTTATCTTCTCTCGTGGTTTGTCTAACACCCCTACAAGAAACATTATGCGTCCATTTGGTAAATATCGTGTTGTGTGACTTTATGCGCACATCCATGAGTTTCAGTTCAAGATATACTGGTCAAGGAGGAGGCACGGTCAAGACGTATCTTCAGGCTTGGAATTGTTTTACAACACTGTTGGTTACATGTTAAGAGTAACTATTCAGAGACATTCCAGATTTTAATCATACCTCTACATTATTGAAAGGTGAATGCTAGTCAGTTTACTCCTTGTGCATCGCCAGTGAGGAGCAATTCAGAGACATTGTCTTAGGGTTGCTTCAGGATCCGAGATCATTGACGCAACAGAAATATTCCTCAAGGTTTCGAGGATGGTTCCCCTTCCAGCATGGCTTCCAGGGTTACAGAAGGTGGTGACAGGATGTGGACCCACTCCCAGTCAGCGGATTAATAATTTGATTAGACAGAGGCTGTTGTGCACGTTGAACCCAAGCCTGCAATGTGCTGCTGAAGCTGGAGAAGGCTCTGGTCAGACTGCATTTGGAATCTTGTGAGTAGTTTTGGGCCCTGTATCTAAGGAAGAATGTGCTGGTCTTGGAGGGGGTCCAGGGGAGGTTTATAAGACTGGGATGAAGGGCTTGTCATATGAGGAGTGATCGAGGACTTTCAGTTGGTACTTAACAGAGTGTAGAAGAAATAGGGGGGTGGGGGGTGAAGAGAGCTGATTGAAACTTCCAGAATATTGAGGGGTCTGGATAAAGTAGACATGGAGGTGATGCTTCCACAAGTCGGAGCGACGATGACCAGAGGGCAAAGCCTCAGATTGAAGGGATGACCCATTAAAATTGAAGAGAAAGTTTTCAGCCAGTGGTCGTTCAATCAGTGGAACTCACTGCCGCAAGCGGCTGTGGAGGCCAAGTCATTGAGTGTCTTTAAGACAGAGATAGACAGGCTCTTGATTAGTAAAGGGGATCAAGGACTACAGGGAAAAGGCAGCAAAATAGAGTTAAAAAATGCATCAGCCATGATTGATGGCAGTAGGAGGCCCGGTGGGCCAAATGGCCTAATTCTGCTTCTTTATCTTATGGTCTTACAGCCTTGATTTGGCCTAGAATACCACCCTCCCAATCCAGTTGGCTGTGGTCAGAAAACAGACATGAAGAGTGCTAAACAGGTCCTACCATCACTGCCAGAAGGCCGGGGGGGGAGCATTTTACCTGCAGGGTCTCCTGAAGCCATGCCCACATCAGAGGCCCTCACTCCAGCCCCAGCCAACGCCCGCCCACCCTAGTTAATACCCAGCCATTCATTGCTGAACGGGATGATTCATGGTTGTCAAATAGACTTTCTCTCCTCCTCCCCTACCACCCAAACATCTACCATGCAATTATTAATAATAAATAAAAATGTAAAGTAGATATCGTAAGGCTAAGGCTATGAAATTGCAATGCAGATTTATTTCCTGTAGGGATGATACAGAGAGTTAACAGCAGGAGGAAAAGCAATTTCACACAAACGGCTGAAAACGCAATAGAACAAAATATGGAAAGACCCAGAAGCATTGCCGAGTTACCATATTGCAGCCATAGATTTTCAACTTTCCAGTTCTCTTTCAGAACAATTAATGGCATCAGCTCAAAGGACAACAGTTCTGCGTGCGTTCCTCTTTAGTTATTTTAATGCTGTCATAGATCCGTGCTCTCTGCCCTGCTTTTTTGCAGATTAGGGTTTTGTTTAAGAAAACGACATTGTCAGCAGTCAGACAGCCAGGCGTATGCAGCGACGCTCGCACAGCATTGTGCTCTGATATTTTCAACACAGAAAGGCAACAATCCCCAGTTACCCAGCGACCAGCCTTCACCGGCTTAAGGCATGTCTCTTGCTTTTAAAGAATACCGGGCCACTGATTTTCTTAGGTCCTCATAGCTGTGATCGTCAGTGCACAGTGCCGGAGCTCGCAATCCCTATCTGTTGCCAACTGCAGTCAGGTCTCTGAAAAGCAGCAGTGCGCCCATACAGCTAGTCAAGCTAACGCCTTCGCCCTGTATGACTGAACTCAGCTGGCACTGCTTTGGGGTTATTCAAACCCATCTAAATGCCCTGGATTAGAGGGAGAGAGAATTGCAATTGATTTATCATCAAGAGAACCTTCTGCACATCCATTCCCAGGCCGTGTCAGAGAGATGACTGGCCCGACCATCTTTAATCCGGCCATTCAGAGCCCCACAGCATGGAAACAGACCCTTCAGTCCAACTCACCCACATCGACCAGATATCCGAAAATGATTTATCCCATTTGCCAGCACTTGGGCCAATTCCCTCTAAACCCTTCCTATTCATAGACTCATCCAGATGCCTTTTAAATGTTGTAGTCATACCAGCCTCTGCCCTCTCCAATCCAAGGATGCAGCATTGCACTGTTTAATCACCTCAGGACCCATTGTACCAGAGCAGAAAAATGTTATCCCCCATCCTAAGGGCCAGCTTAAGAAAGAGAAAAGTAAAGAGGTTGCTTTTTGTTTCTTTTACATTGTGGGGTCCCTGGACTGTACTGCTTGCTAAAGACCATCTAATGTGTTTTAGTTCCATTGACTGGTGAATAAACAGGATGAGAAAGTAAGGACTGCAGATGCTGGAGAGTCAGAGTCGAAAAACGTGACGCTAGAAAGGCCCAGCAGGTCAGGCAGCATCCGAGGAGCAGGACAGTTTCGGGCCTGAGCCCTTCATCAGGAATGTGGAGGGGGAAGGGGGCTGAGAGACAATTAGGGGATGGGGAGGACGGGAAGGTAGGTGGGACGGCGATAGGTGGATGCAGGTAGGAGATAACTGTAATAGGTTGGTGGGGAGGCAATGGCCTAGTGATATTATTGTCAGACTATTTATCCAGAGGCCCAGGTCAGATGTTAGGGATCCAGTTTCAAGTCTTTGCCACGGCAGATGGTGGGGTTTGAATGTGATAAAAATCTGGAATTAAGATATCTATGAAAAGAATTCACTTCCTGAGAGACCAGTTGAGGCTGGGCCACTGAATATCTGTGAGACTGAGCAACCTTGCTCTTGGGATCTCAGTGATCTCAAGTTTGTATGTGTAACCAGATCAATTTATTGATTGAGAAGGGAGTCAGGGTTTATGGGGAGTGAGCAGGAAAATGAAGCTAAGGCCAAAACCCAATCAACCTTGATGGTATCAAATTGCAGAGGAGGCTCAGAAACCTGCTCTTACCTTTACTCCATATGATCTCAAGTCTTTAGATGTCATTAGACAGAAGTTTCCAGCACCAAAATAGATCATTCAGGCCAACATTCATCCTCTTCCGTTGGGCTGAAGATACAAACCTTTGCAAACGAGTACTAACAGATTTAAGAACATTATCTTCCCCACTATTATCAGACTTATGAATGGGTTTTTCATATATTAGAGTTGATCTCTGCACCATCTCTGTAGCTGTAACACTATATTCTGCATTCTGTTCTATTACCCTGATGTGCTTGGGTAACATATGTTTTGTCTGGATAGCACACAAACCAATACTAGATGTTGCAAGGATTGGAGGTATTGGGAGAGGCTGAACAGGCTGGGGCTGTTTTCCCTGGAGGGTCAGAGGCTGAGGGGTAACCTTCTAGAGGTTTATAAAATCATGAGGGGTATGGATAGGGTAAATAGACAAGGTCTTTTCCCTGGAGTGGGGGAGTCCAGAACTACAGGGCATAGGTTCAGGGTGAGATAGAAAAAATTTAAAAGGGACCTAAGGGGCAACTTTTTCACACAGAGGGTGCTGCGTGGATGGCATGAGCTGCCAAAGAAAGTGGTGGAGGCTGGTACAATTACAACAATTAAAGGACATCTGGATGGGTAGGAAGGATTTAGAGGGTTAAAGGCCAAGAGCTGGTAAATGGGACCAGATTAGGTTGGGATATCTGGTTGGCATGGGCGAGTTGGAACAAAGGGTCTGTTTCCATGCTGTACTTCTCTCTAACTTCAAGACTTTAATAATAAATCAAAGCAAATAAAAACAGAACCAGGATGGTCAACATCTCTTGACTTTCCATTAGACATGGGAAGACTCTGTGAGGACTGAAGTATCAGGCATGCAGTGAAAAGAAAGTGGGGAAGGCTGGTGTATTGATGGCTAGGGGCAATGTGTTGTAATTGAACTACCAGGAACACGCCTGACCAGAGCTGGTGAGTTTCATCCTAAAGTGATGATCATATTATATAAGCTAGAGTATAAGGTGTGAGGTTTACCAGGTAATGGAAGATGCAGGATAATGTGGGTCGAGATTTGACCTCAGAATCCATTAGTCCTCTTTGTGTAAAGGTGTTTGTTCAAAACCATACACATAGGAAAATATTCAGGCCAGGAAGTAATCTTTCAGCTACACCACAACCTCTTTCTCAAAGATGAATTTCCGACGCTTCCACACTACCCTTTATCAGAGGCTTTAGTGCCTGCTTCTCTACATCTTTTCATTTCCTGTTACTTGAAGCAATTTTCTGATCATACTTTCGCCTATTTTTACACTAAGGCTCTATCCTGCCTTATTCTAAAACCGTCTCGGTTTGTAGTTTGCTGTCACACAAATGGAAAGCATTGGGCAGTAACAGAGATTTGTTTGCCTATTCTAGGCTGAAGGAGTGCCATGCTGTCCTTTTGATGAGCTGCTCAACCGAACTCTCCTCAAGTAGGTGTGAAGGTCCCATGGCTTGACTTTGTGTGGGAGCTAGGGAGTTCTCCTGGAGTCCTGGTCAATTCTTTTTTCATTCATTCACGGAATGAGGGCATCACTGGCCAGGCAGCATTTATTGCGCATCACTAATTGACTGGAGGGCAGATAAGAGTCAACTACATTGCTGTGGGTCTGGAGTGATGAGTAGGCCAAACCAGGTAAGGATGGTAGTTTTCTTCACTAAAGGACGTCAGTGATGGGTTTTTTCCGCCAATGGATTCATGGTCATCATTGAAAGGCCCAGCCTCAATCACTCTCTCAGGAAGTGAATTCCAAAGACTCATGATGGAGTTGCTCCTTCAGAAGGCATTTATTTTTAAACTGTGCCTCTTAAATCTGGTCTGTCCTCACATAGGCAAATATCTTCCTACTGTGTACCCTGCCAAGTTCCCTCAGAACCATATATGTTTCAATAAAAGTGACAGCGAGCATCTCAAAGTCAGAATATCAATTTAAAATTTGATCATGAATCACGATCACCACCGGCTGGTCCAACATTTATTGCCCACACCTAATTGCCCTCGAGAAATACTGATGTTCGTGCAATGGTTGAAGTTCTTGATGCTGTGACCAATTGGTTTTTGGCAGACAGGTAAACGGCCTTTTCTCCTCAACACTGATATTGTCACGGCTCACAAATGACAATGTTCAAAACACTGGAGAGGAACAGCCCATTTGGTCCAGGGCTTCACAGAGCAAGCAGACCAGGGCCCTGGCAAAAGTCCAATTTGCTTGGAAAATTACTGCGTGTACAGCAGCACAGTGAGCAGAGGTCAGTGACATAGAAGAACCCTTTCTGCTTCTGCAGATCTCTGAAACTCAAAAACCCTTCCCCCAAAGGGCTTAGAATAGCGAATTCTAGTCAAGGCTATGTTTGCAGACCACAAAACCAGCTGTACCCATTGAGGAGCATGCAATACTTAGGACCACCATACACTGGCCCCCTAACTCCAGCAAGACCTGAATTCCAATTTTCATCCTTGCTATCAAATGCCTTCATGGTGGGAGGTGGGGTGCTCTTACCCCTCTCTATTTCATTATCCTCCTGGAGAACGCTGCATTCCTCCCATTCACCCTCCTCAAGGGTGCAGTTTACACTGGGGTCTGTGACTTAACCACCTGGACTTTGGAACTCCCTCTTGCTCGCGCTTCCATTCGCTCTTCTCCTTTAAGATGCCCCTTCGAAACAATCTCCTTGGTCAAGCTCTTGGGCACCAGTCTTAGTGTCAACTGTTGCAAAACTGTGTCAAATGAATTAAGGTCCTGCAAAACCCCTTGAGATAGCACATTAAAGGTGCTTGTTGCAGTACTAAGGCTTAAAGAGGGGCAAAGGGAGGTTTTGAGTCATAGGTGAAAAGCTGCCTCTCCCAGGCCAATGAGGTAAACAACCTCTAAGGCCTTGAGGATTTTTTAAAAAGTTGGAACAATAGAAGTAGCGTGAGTGGGTGGAGTTACGCTCCCATAGAGTTGGGGCTTGAGTTTAGGTTTCAGCAGTTGCTGTGTTTGGAAGTTGGTTATGAAAAGGTGCCATACCCCTCTCTCTTGACAGAATTTTCTTTTCTGGTTCCTACCTCGTAGACTGGAGAATTGCATGTGAGTCTATCTATTTGACGGAATCTGCCTTTGCCAAGGGTGTGTTTATGGGATATTACTATATTAGAACAATTGCTGTTTGAAAGCCTGTCTACTCTAAGCATTGTGAGCCGAGCAAGTGACCAACATTGTATTTGAGGACCATTTGAGGGTATCAGCAGTGCCTTTGCTGCCTAAAGTCACATGTGAGGCAAATTACTTCAAATACTGCTTTATCCCAACAATGGCATCGCCAACAGTGCAACACTGCCCAATTTCTCACTGGAGACCCAGGGTAGGTTTTGGGCTCTATGACTATGACTCAGCCTTTGGGGAGGCTTTGAACCCAGAAGCACCCCCCACCCCCCTCACCTGATGATAAGTATGTCAGAGCTTGCTACAAAAAAAAACACTTTTCAACCAATCCGCTCTGATGTGTTCTTACACATCTCTGGAACAGATGGGACCTGAACCCAAGTCTTCTGGCCCTGACGCAGGGATGCTACCACTGTGTGCTAATCACAGCTTAGCTGTTATGTTTCCCATATCATATCAACCCAAAATTATTTAAATTGGTGGTAAAGAGCTTTGGAAAACAAAATTTTTACATGCACGTCTCCACTTATCACCTCCTTGCAACAGTAAACCTGCAAATCCAGCTCTCAGAATGCAAGCCTAATTTTAACTCCGTGCAAGTGAATGGGTTCTGAATTAAAAACTAGACCCAGATGAGCCAAAAGAAACCTATCTGCAGCAGCGGTCACTTGCTGGGAGTTGACTGTGGTTTGATCAATCCTTGTCTGACAACCAGGTCAAACCTTCCCATTCAGAAAATTAGCTTTAATTGCCCTACTGAATCTCCAAGACTATTTTCGAGTTTTTGAAAAGAAAACGAGACAATAAATGGCCCTTTCTGTTTGTCTGGTAACTACCTGCTTGGCTGTGGTTTGCTGATTGTAGTTAAACATATTACTGCGTCAAGATGTCAATAATTCATTGTAAAACACAAGCATGCATGAGATGCTGCATTGCAGATATCCCATTTTGCATGTGTGCCCACAAACACGGAGGAGTTGTTCCATCACTGACAAAGACAAGCCCGAAACAGATATTAGAAACAGACACCATTAGGTCCTCCTGTGCCTAGGCAGTACTGGGCTGGCCGATGAACTGGGATCTCACTGTCATCAGACAGGTACCTCTTGTGCCATTGTACTATCTGCATCAGGAGGCTGCAGCCTTGAGCTCTAAAGGAAGCTGGTAGAGGGTGGTGTGGTGTAAGATAAGGCTTATGAATTATATATTGGTCACGAGAGTGCCAGGCTAGTGCGTGACAGCTCGTGCTTTGTTACTTGTTCTTAGGATGGTGGGGAGGCAAGACTGCAATCACCTTCCAATTGACCCAATGAATTCTGGTCATGAAAGGCGTGGGGAAAGAGATGGATTAAAACATGTAGAAAAAGGCAAGGCAAGCACGGAGCAGAAATTAAACCACTTGACCTGCTCCTCATCCTTCACATCATTTAACATCCAACATGGAGGATCTCAAAAGGTCCAAGGTGAGACTTTTTCAAATGACACCACATAACTATCATCAACACCACGTTTGTACAATCTTATTTATAGAAAAAGCCAACTTCCATCACTTTTGATCTTTCTTATTTCAAGTATCTGGCCGGTTTGGGAGGGAAAGGGTGTAAGAAAGCACAGTGGATGTTTTCAGCTTCACAACTGAATTGGTCTCTCCCTTCCAAGCTCCATCAACCCGAGATCATCATGTTGCCTTCACATGTTCCAGATACATCTCATCAGGATCAAAGAACACAGATCTTCGAAAGGACATGGCTGTGCTGTACAGATAGACCACACTCTATTGCCAGCCAGTTGGCAGATATGAAACCTTGACCCATCGTCACCAAGCAAGGCTTTCATGTGGTAATGACCTTGCACATTATGCAAAATGCATTGTGCTGTGAGAATGTAAACACATAAAACCTTCTTACCAGATGGTGAGCTCGACTCTCTTCACTTCCTGATCTCCCTGGAAGCAACCTGTGTTTGATATCTGTTCTCAACAGGGCCCCATCAGTTAATTGCGTTCATGTCAAAACGTCCACTTCTGAAAAGGCAAAAAGGAAAACAGACCGTCAATCAGTCAGATCTTTTTGTCACTAGACCCTAACATCAGACAGCAGTACAGTATCTCCAATCAGTGGTCTTTCCAGTGTCTAGTGCACAACATAGAAAAGGCACTCCTCAGAGGGTGTTACTCAGACAGAGATTGGGACAAGAGTAGTGTCAGGAAATCAGTGAGTCACCGTGAGCTGCTTTTCTTTGCCTGCTATACAGGTTGTGTCTAATGTTAACATGGTGTACCTGGTTTGGCTACATGTCCCTTGCTATCTTTGCTGAGCATTACAAACTCAGTTTTGTACTTTTCAACTGACCTCTAGTGTTGACAACATTTTAGCGAGAGGATTCAGATTTCCACTTCTCTTTATTGAGAGAATTGCTCCCTAATATAACCCTGAATGGCCTAGTTGTAAATTTAAGAGATTTCACCCTTCTTCTGGACTCTTGCACCAGAGGAAATTGTTTCGATCTAACAAGCTAATCCTCCGAGTGCGCTGAAGGGAAAGGTAACAGTGTGCTGGTCAGACCTGAGTTAATTGTAACACACACTACCTTGAGGGGACTTGACCAGGTAGATGTTAAAAGGATGCTTCCTCGTGTGGGTGAATCTAGGAATATGGATCATAGTTCAAAATTCGCCCTTTTAAGACAGAGTTTAGTAAATATCTTTCCTCTTAGAGGATTGAGTCTCAAGTTTCCTTCTTTAAAAGGCACTGTTTGCAGGATCTCTCAATACTTTTTACTTCAAAGGCAGATAGCGTCTTGATGATCAAGGAAGGTTATCAGGGAAATGCAAGAATGAAACTTGAGGTTTTTAATCACATCATAATCTTATTGAATGGTGAGCAGGCTTGATGGGCTGAGTGGCCTACTATAGAATTATACAGCACGGAAACAGACCCACCAGTCTAACTCATCCATGCCACCCAGATATCTGAAATTAATCTATTCCCAATTGCCAGCATTTGGCCCATATCCTAAACCCTTCCTATTCCTATACCCATCCAGATGGCTTTTAAATGCTGTAATTGTACCAGCCACCACCACTTCTTCTGGCAGCTCATTCCATACTCGCACCACCCTCTGCATGAAAAAGTTGCCCCTTTGGTACCCTGAGTGAAAGATTTAGTTCTTCAGCCCATCCATGCCCCTCATGATTTTATCAACCCCTGTAAGGTCAACCCTTAGCTCCAAGAAAAATAGCCCCAACCTATTCAGCCTCTCCCTATAGCTGAAACCCTCCAAACCTGGCAACATCCTTGTAAATCTTTGCTTGCTCCTAGTTTGTATGGTGTCAAACGGTTGTACAGAGTGCTGTCCTTAAACTCGATCAATTGACAGCCTTTGATAGGTGGGTTTACTTCTCTGCTTCGAAACGAAGTTGACATTTTTTAAGAGTCATAGATATGTCCAGCATGGAAACCCCTCGGTCCAACTCATCCATGCCGACCAGATACCATGAATTAATCTAGTCCCATTTGCCAGCATATCCCTCTAAACTCTTTCTACTCATATACCCATCCTAATGCTTTTTCTTTACACAAAGACTTGGAATTTCTTGGAGTTAAGCCTAATTCAGTATAGGCAGCTCCAAGTAAAGTCTGGACCCAATCTCACTCCACATCCTCTTCTCCTTTGGACTCTGTCCTACTATCAACAGTTAGTTCCACACAGTTTTATTGACAGAACAGTGGCAGCCACTTCATGTCCTATGGTCAGCGTTGTGGCTCAGCTTCAACATAGGCAGTCAATAAGGAGCAAGAGCCCAGCCTCATTTCACCTCAAGTTAGCAGGTCCACTGTGCAAATCTGTCACAGTTTCAGACTCCTGCACGAGAAACCAGCAATCATTCAAACGTCTGCTCAACCCATCCCCCACGATGTCTGTTTGTGTGGATACTGGCATAATCTTGTCATCTGTTTTCCACAGATATAGCAACACACAAAGCAAGTCTATAGTGCATGTCTCAGAGAAAGGTCTTTAAAGTGACATCCATCGTAAACAGTGTATGAGTCTGTCCAATCAATTGAATTAGGCATATTATTGATGACTCACATGAGAATAGCTAAAAATCATTTGGATAAGTAACTGAGACCTGTAATAGTTCCTGAGCTAAGGGTCGATCCTAATTGTACCATTTATGCTTTTCTCCTTTCCTCCTTCATTCTCCCAAACGCAGATGGTTCCAAAGTGATCATAAATATTATTAAGATGTACAAGTTGCATTATGCACACACTTCCCCCAACCTCTTCCTGATTACTGTCCTTCAGCAAGCCTAGCTTCAACTTCACATCAGTAGTATGTGCTTTCTGGGTTTAACATGGTCTTATTAGTTCTTTACCATTGCTTCTCTGCTCATGTCCTTTATTTTGCCAATCTCCTGATTTGGGCATCTCTGCCAAGATTCCTGTTCATTGTTGTTTTCCCCAAGAGGATGGCAGTAGTGAGCCACTGGCTATAATAATCCGATGTAGGTTCTGGACACAGAAATGGACTGGTCCACACTGATGTTCATGTTCCACTTGACTTCACCCAACAATCCCAGAAACATAGTCTTCATTTCTTTTCTCCCTCATGTTTATCTACCTCCCTTTAAATGAAACCATGCAATTTATTTCTTCTGCTTCTTCAGGTAACACATTATAAATTCTCATGGCTATGGATAAAGAACTTTTGCCTGAAAGTCCTATAGATTTATTAATGACCACCTTTCATATTTACCTTTAGTTCCACTCTTCCCTTGCTCTCCATGTCAACCATATCAAGCACGTGCATAATCACAATGGTCACCTTAAGTCAGCCTTTTCTTTTCATAGTGAATGGAATGAGGGCCATGTGGATTGCATTGACTATGAGATCCTTGGGCCCTGGGTTACCCTGGGTCAGTCAGGGTGCCCTGGCTGACATTTATATAACCTGGAGATTCAGAGCCCTCTCACTCTGGTGACTAGCTCTGAGCTAGCTGGTCAGAGTTCATTTACTCTGCACACGTAAATAAAGAGTGACTTGGTGTCGGGATACCGGCCTCTAAGCAAGTATTCCACGTTTCTACAGAAAAGAGCCAAGACTGTCCAGACTTTTAGAATAACCTTTCAGTCCTAGTATCATCATTGGTAAACAAAGCATTCACAATGTTTATAATGTGGAGACCAGGCCTATACACTCAGGGTGTGGACCATCCAAGATTCTTTCCAAGTTTAACATAACTTTCAATCCCTCTAGAAGAGAGCCACAGCATTTAGTTTTGAAAAGACCGATGAACCTGCAGTATTTATTTTTGCGACGTGGATATCTACATGACTTGCTGGGCCACTTCAGAGGACAGTTCAGCATCAATCATTGCTTGACAAACCATGCTTAGAAAAGAATCTTATACTCAATGAAACACGATCTTTGAAGTCTCAAAGTAAAAGAATGAAAAGCCACAAAGACATCAGATCAGAATCCCGTCAGGCAATCTCTTTTTGACCCGCCCTGCCTGCCTCACTACCACTTCCCATTTTATTTCTCTTTTCATTGCAGCATGTTGAATTTCAAAACTCCACCCTTTCCCTCTTTCATCTGGATGAAAGAGGAGATCTTCTGGGGATTGGTGGGCAGCGGTGGGTGGACGGCTTCTGGACAGTGAAACTAATGTAAATGATAATGCCTCTAGTCAAGCTCACTCATCTTCATACCCCTATGGCCTTAGCTCGCTCTATCCCTGGGAACTTTTCTATTTACAAATAACCACTGTCCCTCTCAATGACCAGTTCCTCCACAAGGTAGACTGAGGCACACTACACAGGGAAGGGACTGACTTACTACTGCCCATCAAAGCAACACTAGTCCCTCCTGCTAACCTTCTGCTGGTTGCTTCCTGAGGATGATAACTAAATCTGTGGCTCCATCTGTTATGCAAATCCGCCCAAAGGAAGGTCACACACAGCTGTTAAATGACCGAGTACATGTTAACTTGACTACGAACCCATGGAATATCTGTAACTGTCGAAAAAAAACTAAAATTCTGATGCGCTGAAAGCATACCGAGCCTTTCATCTTCAAACCCCTTTCAAACTCACAACAAGCCATTCAAACAGCACTTATTGTTCCTTAAAGTTGGTTCTTTTATTCACATCCAATAAAGCTTCACCTTTCTCCATTCAATGAGAGACAATGGCAGGCAATTTAAGTGTACAGGAGTTGTACAGAGCATAACAGAGAGCCTGATACAGCTAAATAGAAATATCCTGACTAGTTAATGAACAATGCTAAGTAATCTCAGCTATAGGTCCAGAATGGAGGTCAGGTATTGAGCAATGAAAGCATTTATCTGCACAATCCATAAAGCGCTACTGCTAATCTTTACTTGGCAAAAAGAGTGCAGCAGGCCCCTGAGAATAAAGTTATCTCCAAAATTTATTCCCATTCCCTCAGCAGCATAGGAGTTGGGAGGTCATGTTGCACAAGACATAGGTTAGATCACTTTTGGAATACTGCATGCAATTCTGGTCTCCGTGCTGTAGGGCAGATGGTGCTCAACTTGAAAGGGTGCAGTAAAGATTTACAAGGATGTTGCCAGGATTGGATGGTTTGAGCTATAGGGAGAGGTTGAATAGGCTGGGGCTGTTTTTCCCTGGAGCATCGGAGGCTGAGGGGTGACCTTATAGAGGTTTATAAAATCATGAGGGGCATGGATAGGATAAATAGACAAGGTCTTTTTTCCCCCAGGGTAGCAGAATCCAAAACGAGAAGGCATAGGTTTAAGGTGAGAGGGCAGAGATTTAAAAGGGGCCTAAGAGTTAACGTCTTCACACAGAGGATGGTGCGTGTATGCACTGATCTGCCAGAGGAAGTGGTGGAGGCTGGTACAATTACAACACTTAAAAGACATCTGGATGGGTAAAGGAATAGGAAGGGATATGGGACTAGATTAATTTAGGATTTCTGATCAGCATGGATGAGTTGGACTGAAGGGTCTGTGTTGTACATCTCTAGGACTTTATAACAAGAGAATAATAGAGAGCTCTCCTCCCCAGTAGCAGAAATCATAGCAGCTCAATAAAAAAAAAGAGTGTCCAAAACAGACATCTGAAAGACAACTGGGGATGAGTAATGAGTGCTGGCTTCACCAGCAATGCCTACATCCAGAGACTGAATATGGAAAAGAAAAGCTCCATTATCACCAAATATCAGTCACATAATCGGACTTACAAACGGAACTCTCATATATTGGCAAATAGGATTAGTTCAATTGTGAGAACTGGGCAGCATGGGCCTGTTGCCAAGACCTCGATTACTGCACATTAAAGTTGATCTTTCTCTGCACCTTCTCTGTAGCTGTAACACTATATTCTGTATTCTGTTCTATTACCCTGGTGTACTTATGTAAGATTTAATTTGTCTGGTTAGCATGTAAAACAATCCTTTTCACTGTATTTCACGGTACATGTGAGAATAATAAATAAAATCAAAAGGCCATTTTCAGGAGTGTGCGCAGAGTTGGTCAGTTTCAGACCCATTTCTCAGCCAGAGTTCAGGGTCAACGTCTTCAAGAGGGAAGGAAGGTGAAAGTGTCGCCAGTGTTTCCATCTGACCTTTCACATTCTAATAGAGAAATGCAAATGAATATAGACCAGAATGAATATTAACGTAGCGTGAAACAACAACGTGTTGAAAGATTTTAAGCTGAAGTATGTTAAATGTTTCAACAGTGTCGAAATGTAGGCAACATGGCCTGCTTTCACACAGTAAGGTCCCAGAAAAATTCAACAAGATAAATAACCAGATAACAATCATTGTTGTTTTTTAAAATCACTGATATTTGTTGAGGGATAGATATTGGTCAGGGCATGAGGTACAACTATCCTACCCGTCCTGAAAATACATTGTATGATGTGTAATTGTTTTGTGTTCACTTCCAGAGAGCACAGCTTCAGTTTAGCTACTCCTCTGGGTTACCGATACCAAAGGTAGAGTAGGCCATTCAGCCCTTCAAGCCTGCTCTGCCTTTTATCCTGATCATGGCTGACCGTCCAAGTCAGCATCCTGTTCCAACTTTCTCCCTGTTCCTTTGATCCCTCCAGCCCGAAGAACTATAGCTAATCCCTTCTCAAAAACATTTAATGCCATGGTGTTCTGTGGCAGAGAATTCCACAGGCTCACCACTCTCTGGGTGAAGACATTTCTCCTCACCTCTGTCTAAAATGACCTACCCATTTTTCTTAGATCACGATCCCAAGTCCTGGACTCCCCAGTCATCGACTATCTCATCCCGTTAGAAGTAGATAAGTTTTTGAGATCATTCTTGTGAACTCCTATGAACGCAGTCCGAAGCAATCCAGTTTCTCTTCATACGCCAATCCCGACATCCCAGGACACATTCTGGAAAACTTTTGATGTACTCCCTCTCCAGCCAGAACATCCTTCCCCGGGTACAGAGACCAAAACTGCACAGAAGACTCCAGGTGTTGTCTCACCAAGACCCCTGTACATTTGCAACAAGACATCCCTTCCCTTTGTTCGTAAATTTTCTTGTGACAGAGGCCCACTTCGTTTGCCTTCCTCACCATCTGCTACACCTGCATGCTCACCTTCAGTGACTGGGACACCTACGTCATCATTGTGAATGATTTTGTCTTGTAGGAGTGTTTGTAGTCACAGGTTAGTTTGGTGGAGCACATTAAAAATGTGGTGTGGGTTGAACAGTTAAAAATGTCACCGTTAGAACATTTTCAGCGATAATAATGAGGCAGCATTATGGTTATACTGTGTCTGACATCCATGCCAGCACATCTTCATAATTCGCTTTGGGTGAGATGATCCTTTCTAAATTGGAAAGATGGAAGGGAATTCAATTTCCTGCCTTTGTAAGTCAAGATAAAAATTAAACGTCATCTGGCCGCCATCAGCCGAAACGAAATGATACTCTGATACACTGATTACTAGCAAGGAATTTCACTTAGCCAAGTTAATGAGGAAAAGGATTCAGGCTCTATAATGTAATCATTTTAATCTGCCACTCCAATCTATAGGAGATTTGTCTAAATTGACAGCACACACTGCTGAGCATCAGTGAACAGGGGCATCGATGACACTGCTCCCAGGTAATCTGATTTAGAGATGCTGGTGTTGGACTGGGGTATACAAAGTTAAAAATCACACAACACCAGGTTATAGTCCAACAGGTTTAATTGGAAGCACACTAGCTTTCGGAGCGACGCTCCTTCATCAGGTGATAGCGACGCTCCGAAAACTAGTGTGCTTTCAATTAAACCTGTTGGACTATAACCTGGTGTTATGAGATTTTTAACCCAGGTAACCTGGAATCTGTAGGTTGTGATGTGCACCTGCTCACATCACACAATCCCCTCATGTGAAAGCAGGCCATTCAGCCCATTGAGTTTACACTGCCCCTTGGATGCGCATCCCACCCACAGCGGCTCCATCTCTGTAATCCCTCATTCCCCATGGCTAATCCATCTAGCCTGCACATCTTTGGGTTGTGGGAGGAAACAGGAACAACAGGAGGAAACCCACACAGACACAGGGAGAAGGTGCCAGACAGTCGCCAGAGAGTGGAATCGAACCCAGGCCCCTGGCACTGCGAGGCAGCAGTACTAACCTCTGAGCCACCATGCCGTCTGTTGTGGGTGGCACGGTGGCACAGTGGTTAGCACTGCTGCCTCACAGCGCCGGAGACCCGGGTTCAATTCCCGCCTCAGGCGACTAACTGTGTGGAGTTTGCACATTCTCCCCGTGTCTGCGTGGGTTTCCTCCGGGTGCTGCGGTTTCCTCCCACAGTCCAAAGATGTGCAGGTCAGGTGAATTGGCCATACTAAATTGCCTGTAGTGTTAGGTATGGGGTTGATGTAGATGTATGGGTGGGTACGCTTCGGCGGGGCGGTGTGGACTTGTTGGGCCGAAGGGCCTGTTTCCACACTGTAAGTAATCTAATCTAATCTAATTATAGCCTGTTCCTAAGGTCACAATTTTTGAAAAGTTCTGGGGTTGTAATGTTATTTATGTTAGAAGTTCACAAGGGAAGGAGGAATACTGGGATGTACTGGGTAAAAGAGTGTGACAATGTTTGATTGATGAGACAACATTGTAAGAGGAGAAATGAACGCAAGTTTAAAATCACACCACTTTAAAAATGGTATAATGGAGGCAGAAGAACACATCTGATGCTAAAGCCCTTCCTCCAGAGTAAAAGCACCCCTCATGCAAACATGGGCTACCAGAACTGACAGTGACATACGCATATGAGCTCAGCCTTCAACAACAGGAATCAGCTCATGCAAGCACCTTGTAATCTTTCTTTGCAGACAAGAAGAAAGGAGGTCAACAACATTCTCCATTCTGCCAGGTTAAGTACCGTGATTTTCTCCCTGCTCCTCCAGACTTAGTCCACCTCTGCTACTGCAGCCACCAAAATGCATGGGTTCACCCTGCTGCTTGTGACCGACCACGATCCCCTACACTACTAACCCTGCATGCCCCTTGGACTACCTGACTCAGTCAGGACATCATACCCCGTGATGATATCAGCAATAACAGTGGGAAACCCACTTTCACTTTGCTCGATTCCTCCCTTTCCGAAAGAAAGCAGCCCGTGATGAGGCTGAAGGGGCCAGGATGGGAGATAGGGGTGCACAACAGTCAAAGGACTTCAGGGCTCAAAGGCAAGGGAACAGTTCCATAGAGATACTGAAACATCGATGTCTCAGCAACCAAGCAAGCAGCAGTATCCCCACTGCGCATGTATTCAAAACATGGCAGAACTTCTGGGTGATGCATTCACTTTTTAGTCTCCGCAATCAAGGGAGGCCCTTCAAGACAGACATCCCCTTGACTCTGAGGAAGACAGCTCCGACTCCTCAGCCAAAACATCAGCCTCCTGCACCCTCCACCAGCTCACATTCTGACACCCAGGTGGGGATCTTTTCTAGATTAGAGTCAGGAGCACCTCACTGCCACGTCTCTGCGGCTGGGCAAGGAGCAAATGCCCCAGGACACTGGCTGACGGAGACCAGGCCCCTGGTCAGCCCCAGGCAGGATGGTGTCGGGAATCAGGAACTTCACTGACATGCTTAGGAGCAGCACTGGGAAAACCTGACACAAAGGGCTGCAGGACTGCAACAACACTGTTGAAACCCTTCTGCCTCAGGCATGCCAACATCTGGGTGCCTACATGGACAGGTTGGCTGCTGCCGTGGAGAGTCAGGTCTGCACTCCAATGGTCTACAATGGCATGGAGACGGGGGGGAAACTAGGGACAGGGACTTCACTCTGGGTGTCCCTTCTTCAGAAGGAGGCAGGGCTGTGCCAGGAGGCACCCGGCCAGAGAAGGAACCAACCCAGGGGTGAAGTGAGCAGCTCCTGCACCACATGTTTGTTCCTTTGGCAACTAGAATCAACCTTGCCAGTCCACAACCATTAGGTGTGAATCACAGCCATTGGTGCAATAGTTTCGTAATTTTACATCAATAGGGTCGAGAGAGCTCGGGGAAAGGATGCACACAATAGGATAGTGCCCGAGGTTGCAGTGCTCACCAGGTATGTTTCAGCTTCACTATATGACAACTAATGCCCTTTGATAGGCCTCCCATCACTCAAAATTGAAGGCTTATCCCCAACAACTCTGGGCATGGCGGCAGCCATTTTCTTAGTGTTTACTGCACAATGGAAGCAAACATGTCTCCTGTTCCTCAGGCAGTGAGTTTCAGCTCCACCTCTTCCTATTGGTGAACCGCCAGATACACACCAACCCTTCTTGGTAGCCCTGTCAGCCAACCCGTCGGCTTTGCCTGTATCCACGTCGCCACCCAACTCAATCATCTAAATCGCCACCTTCCCAGTTTACCCTCCGGCAGACCGAGTAAATATGGCAGGCAGAGTAGTGCACTGTTCCCTGCTCCATGGGAAGCCGGGGTGATGCTGACTGTTGATGAGCTCTCCCCCGCCCCAACATACCACTCCATTCACTGCTCTGTCATCACTCAATGCATTTGGAGTTGCTACACTACTTCTTGTCTGTAGCCCAGCCAACTCAATCGAATTAAGTTCCCCAGCTTCTCTCCCACACATGGTAGTATCCCGTTGACTTCACGTGTCCAAATCCCCAGGACAGACTGTGGCCCATCCCCACCTCGAGTGACTTTGGCAGGCAGCTTGAGGTGTGACCACACCCCTGTTAAATATCTGTACAATTCTTGACTGTCTTCCTGTGACTCCCTGGACCAGCTGCACAGGACCCACAGGACTGAGTGGAGTCTACTCCTTCATTGTACAGGTATATACCCCCACCCAACCATGAAAGCCCCAAGCAGTCGGTGGACTGACTGTGCCCAGGCTCTGGACCAAGAGGGAAGGCTTCCTTTGACTAACTGTATCAGGAACCCTTGTTTGAAGGGGGTCTCTATAGATGTGACTATGGACTACTCCCCTTAGAGCTTGGCCATTGGGGCTGACATGACTGAGATTGGCATCAACTAGTCCACCACCTTGACTGATGACTGCCAACAACCATGACCCAAGAGAAACCCTGGTCCAAACCATGAGCTGGGTGCATACCCCTGCATGGAAAATACCTGGGCAACAGCATTATAATGAGGGGTGCTAGTGGACTCCAAAGTACAGCACTGAAGTGCAGAACCATATTGTAAGTGGATCAGAGATGTGATATGATGCAGGGAGGCTGGTACGTGTCAGATACCAATTTCCCCAGAGATGGGACAAAGTTAAAAATCTCTCAACACCAGATTGTAGTCCAACAGGTTTATTTGGAAGTACAAGGTTTTGGAGCACTCCTCCTTCTTCAGGTAGCTATTGGAGCACTAGTTACTTGACAAGGAACCAGTGCTCCGAAAGCTAGTACTTCTAAATAAACCTGTTGGACTATAACCTGGTGTTGTTAGTTTTTTTTTATCTTTGTCCACCCCAGTCCAACGCCAACACCTCCACATCATGCCTAAAGATGGGAGTGTGCAAGGTTGCTGCCCAGGGAGTGTGCCTTGAGATGTTAGTACTAGGTGTTCAAAATGGAGGTCTGGAAGAGCAAGCAGAGAACTGGACTTGCCAGGTTCCTGCTCAGACTTGCACGTTGGGATTTCTTAGCATCCAGTTTCTATCCAGTGGGCACGTTAATGAGTGGAATTAAGCTGTAATGAGAAGTTAGTACATGATAATAGGCCTCGCACTGCTCACTGGCGAGAATCTCATTATTCAACAAGACGGAAGGTGAGATTTCTGGTCTTAACACCAAGAAGCTCCTCACTGGAGATCGCTCCAGAATTTCCCAACTTCCTCAGCATAGCCAATGGCATTTAGCCGCTGGGGAAGTTCTGCCCCATGTGACCTGTGTGGTCAGGCCTTGCAACATGTGGAATTTTCCATTCCATTTCTTCAGCCATGTATAAAACTGTACCAAAATACATCTGGGGCTCCATACCGAATCAGATGTTTATCTTTTTAATTTTCCTTTTCCGTCAAAACTTACCATTCTTAAACATTACATTTTTGGCCAGTCTGCAATAATACCTTGTTGCTTGTATTGAATTCCATTCACCTGATTTCCAGACCATTGGTCTTCCTTACGATAAACCTTTCAGCATTTTCCCCACCTCCCCTCTACATTGTCGTTATCCATTGTGTTTGCTCCCTCTTCAGCTCAGCCTTGTTTTGTTTCTACGTTTGACAGATCAGGTGGGAGGGCAGTTTCAGTCCTTTAAAAGGCCTTCACTTGGCTTATTAACTTGTCTTTTTGTCTCCCTCCTTTCACACAGTTTTTCCAGTCAATTGTGGCGAGGTTCTCAGATTTCGGAGCTTTGCTGCTCTTTCGGGCTCCCCAGGAGGTTGCTGAACTTTAGTCACACTTTTTTTTTGGTAAGATTAGAAAGTACTGCGCAATTGTGTCACCCAGAGATGTTATGAAATCTGGCAGGCAATGAATGCTTGCAGTAAAATAGGTCTGTGCCAAAAAAAAATTCAGATCCGTTCTCAAAGAGGAGAAATGCTAAACTGATTTATCAGCTGGACCTGAACTCCATCACGGACAGAAATGCCTGTTTGGTAAACCATTATTACTTTGTATGATGGTATATTTAACTTAACTAAATTCCCTTGTATTAGCCACCCAGAGAGACTTGAATTCAATTTATCTACCATTTTCAAAGCTCAAAACTTTGCTTCCACATTCATCTGTCTCTGTCATTATCAACTGTAACTCAGCATGAACCAGAGTCAGATACTGTCTTCATCTCCCTCTGCTAAAGTTTCTCCAATCTGTAGCTGGCAGAACTAACAGGAAGCAACTCTCTTCCAAACTTACTAATCCTCCCCAAACATCGGATTTTCTAACTGCCTCGAATGAGAACTTCTGCCAGAGGGGAGGCAATGGCCTCATGATATCATCACTAAACTATTAATCCAGAGGTCCAGGTAATGTACTGGGAACTGGGTTCAATTCCAGTGGTGGAATTTGAATTCAACAAAAAAAAATTTAGAATTAAGAGTCTAACAATGATCATGACATGATTGCCAAGAGAAAAAATAAACCCTATCTGGTTCACAAACATCCTTTAGGGAAGGAAACTTATCTGGTCTAGACTGTATGTGACTCCAGACCCATAGTTGACTCTGAACTGCCATCTGGGCAATTTGGGGCAGTCAATAAATCTTGGCTCAGCCAGTGACGCCCACATCCTGTGAGTGAATGATTAACAAATGTACAATACTGCTTTTCCAAACTTCAAATCAACATCCAGTTACAATAGTAGACCAGCTAGCTACCTGCCTTCTGCATTAAGTCCAGGATTTACAAAGCCTTGCTGCTACCTTGATGCACTAGCAGGGTATAATCTGCCTGTACTGCACGTAATGAAACACTTTTCATTGTCTCATCACAGGTGATGACACTAAATCAAATTCAAACTCTATTGTGGAATTCTAATCACTGTTTGTTAGAAGTCTCATTTTCCTCATTCCCTATAACAAGTGGATTCTAGTGTACTATTCTCTATTCACATTATATAATTCAGGCATTTGTTGTAGTTAGACAACTTTCCATAGATTCAATAGGCACTGGCATTCTGAAGCAGCATAGAATGAAATCATTGATGTTCTTCATAATTCCTATCGCCACTTCAGTCTATCCCTTGTCATTGTGTAGGGAGAAAAAGCACCATCAGGCAGAAAGCTGGGTCTCATCAACAATATTATGTAGGTGTCACCATAGTTTAACATTAATTTCAGCTTGTAAGTAAATCAAATTTATCAGGAGGAATTTCCGACCAATCAAGCAGTCCTCGGTCACTTCTGAGCTGCGCGTCTTTGTGTCAATTATCTCATTACATCTCGGCCGCTTTAAGAGAGGGATCAGCTGGAAAAAGCAATCACTGTAGAACACAGTCAAATTTCTGGTGTCTGACGAGGATCCTCTTCATCAGTTATGAGAGTTGACACAATCTCCTGTTTCATTTTATCATTCAGGATCAAATAGCAATGCTTCCTTTTGCACACATGCCTGATTTCACTCTTATTTTTTGCACTCTTTTCTTCTGAAATAAATTAACTTGAAAAGGTTCAGGGCTGCTTCACAAAACTAGAATTAGCTGTCAGGCAGTTGATACAAATTGTTCTTTCTAGTTAGGGAGTAGTTGATCTTAACTGAATTGGAGTGCAGTTTTTGTAGCACATTCGAACCTACATTACCATATTGTAAACAGCTTTCAGTGGAGCCTGCAATGAATACTTGGCTCAGGGTTCACTTTGATGTTAGCACATTGTTGTCACAAAACCAGGCAAGGATGTTAAGTTTGCTTCCTTTTAAAAAAAAATTGTGAACCTATTCAGTTTTCACAACAAACTAATTGTTTCACTGTCACTTCTATGGCTAAAACTGAACATGCAGATTTTAAAAAGTAGTGAAAAATTCTTAATTAACCATTTGAACATTCATACCCTGGATTCTCATCATTGCATGGTCCCTCCCCATCTCAATAATTTCCTCCAGTCTGAGTCTATGTCCCTCACTAATCTCTGCGCTCACTTGATTCTGATCCCTTGCACACCCTCAGCTTCAATCTCTCCATTATTGGTGGTCATGGTTTTGATTGCCTAAACCTCAAGCATTGAAGCTTCCTCCCTACACCTCTCCATCCTCCTGTGAGAGGCTCGTTATAAAGGTAACGTTGCCATACCCTTACAATACTATTCGGGACTCTGTCAGTAGAGTTATGACTGGGGTCACCACACCTGAAGAGAGGGGAGAGACAGAGAAGGACAGTCCTTCATGGTAAACTCAGACAGTGTGGGAATTGGACCCATCCTGTATGAATCTCAAACCAGCTGCTCAGCTATTTGAGCTAACCGATCCTCAGGGCTCTCTACAACCTACCTTTGACCAGCATTTTGGACATCTGCCTTAATAATTCATTTTATGGGTCAGTATTAATTTTGTTTAGTAACTGGTCTCTGAAGCAATTTGACATTTTCCCTTAAATGCAAGTTATCTCACGGTGGCTCAGTGGTTAGCACTGCTGCCTCTCAGCACCAGGGATGCAGGATTGATCCCACCCTTGGGTGACTGTGTGTGGAGTTTGCGCATTCTTCCTGCGTCTGTGTGGGTTTCCTCCGGTTTCTTTCCTCAATCCAAAGATGTGCAGGTCAGGCGAATTGGCCATGATAAATTGTTCATAGCGTTCAGGGATGTGTAGCTTAGGTACATTAGTTACAGGCAAAAGTTGAGTAAGAGAGTAGGGGAATGGGTCTGGGTGGGTAACTCTTTGTAGGGTCAGTGTGGACATTTGGGCCAAACGGCCTGTTTCCACACTGCAGGGATTCTACGATGTTATGTTGTTAAGGGATAAATACTAAACCAATATATAGTATTGCTGTCAAATGCTCCATTTTAAGATAGGAAAATATTTTTACATGACTTCAGAATGTTAAAATAATGGATTTTAAAAAACCACATGCTTGCAGCTCAAAGGTTGATTATAGTGCAATTTAGATTGCAAAATTCAGACAAAAGATAGATTGAAAAAATGAGACATTAAAGCCTCAGTCCACCTATTCCATTAGAGATGAAAAATTAGTCATACTTGAAGGTAATGGGGATTCTTCTCAGTGTCCTGATCATCATTTATCCCTCAATAAACAAATCTGGAATAAATGATTTGGTCAGTTTTCTCAATTCTGGTTGGGACTTAGCAATGATGAAATTATTTCATAATTTTGAAAAGGAACTATAACTCAAAGGTACTTGCAAAGCTTGAAGCTCTTTGTGACTGCGAGAGGTGCCATATAAATGCAAACCTCCTCAGCTGACTCCAAAACAAAAATTTAAGTTCTTCAGACACAATCTCAATGACATTGGGGAAGACTGAAGGACAACAGCATCAACTTGATTTGTTCAAAATTTGACCATACAGTTCGGCTAGACTGAACAGCTAATATTAAGCAGGATAGAGTCGTGGCTTTGACCACTGACTTAATAGGCCTCAGTGGTATGCTTCAGGCAGGATTGAAGTAATTCATTACTCTCCCGACTTGATCACACAGACTGCATTTATCTTGTTACATTACATTTCCACCTGGTAAACAGTTTTAAATTGTTCATCGGACGTAGCCATCTCTAGATTAGATTACTTACAGTGTGGAAACAGGCCCTTCGGCCCAACAAGTCCACACCGCCCCGCCAAAGCGCAACCCACCCATACCCCTACATTTACCCCTTACCTAACGCTACGGGCAATTTAGCATGGCCAATTCACCTGACCTGTACATCTTTGTGACTATGGGAGGAAACTGGAGCACCCGGAGGAAACCCACGCAGACACGGGGAGAACGTGCAAACTCCACACAGTCGCCTGAGGTGGGAATTGAACCCGGGTCTCTGGTGCTGTGAGGCAGCAGTGCTAACCACTGTGCCACCATGCTGCTCATAAAATTAGACCAACACTTCATGTCCATACCTAATTGCCCCTTGAGAATGTGCTTTTTTGAACCATTTCGGTCCTTGGGATATAGGAAGACCTACAGTTCTAATAGGGAGCGGAATCCTATAATAACCCAAGGGACGCGATGGCCCAGTGGTTTTAACCACTGGACGATTAATCCAGAAACTCAGTTAATGCTCTAGGGACCCGGGCTCTAACCCCACAATGGCAGATGGTAGAATGTGAATTACATTTTTTAAAAACAAAATAGACCTGGAGTTGAGTGTGTAATGGTGGCACGAAACCATGGTTGATTGACATGAAAAAACCCATCTGGTTCACCAATGCCCTTTAGGGAAGGAAACTGCCATACTTACCTGGTCTGGCCTACATGTGACTCTAGACCCATAGCTATGTGGTTGACTTTTAACTGCCCTCTGGGTAACTAGGGATGGACAGTAAATGCTGGTCGAACCACCAACTCCCAAATCCCCTGAACGACCAATAAACCATCACTAAGCATACACAGAAGAACCTTGATTATCCGAAGGACATGAGCCGGAAGTATTTCGGTCCATTAATTGAATTCCGGATAATCAAATACCAGATAACATAGTTTAGCTGAGCATCGGGACCTTGCGATCTTGCCAGATTATTAGCTATTTGGATAATCAAATGCTGGATAATCAAGGTTCCTCTGTACATATGGTGGCTAATGGAGGACAGTTCCTAACAGATGCCAACAGCTGATGTATCACATCATTGTTAATCCTGTATCCATTCTGCAAGGGAATAGCTCCTTCCCTTGAAAAAGAAATACCCAAATGAGTACGTTAGTGACTCCATGAAATTATTTCAATAGGGGCTTTTCCAGCTACACAAACCACTCTTTACATCTGCCAATGCTTGTAGGATCCAGTTGACACAGCGTAATTCCCAACTGAATGACAGTCACACTGTTTCTGTGATGGGACATTAGACAAGAACGAAAGAGGGAGCTCTTCAAAGTTACCATCGCTTAAAAACCTCTGCGTTTTTGATCCATCCAATGTTGATTGCTGCATTGCTGCCCTCTGTCACGTCAACACTGCTGACCTGGTTACCTTCCATTTTCCATTCAGCTAGCTTGCTCATCACACCCACCTCTCAAAAGATCTGCGCCAATTTCCAGCTCCCCCAATTTTAAAATTCTTAACCTTGTGTTTCAATCCCTTCATAGCACCAACCTCTCGCCAATTCGGTGATCTCCTCCATCCTTACAAGAAAACTCTCCAAACTCCCCCATTCTTCTGACTGGCCTCTTTATCCTCCATCCACTTCCACTCACCATTGGTGGCCATGCCCTTCAGGGAACCATGCCCTTGCTGCCTCTCCAATGCCCTTTCCTACTGAAAATATTGCTGCTTGGCCAAGCTTTTGCCACCTCTCCTGATACGTCTTGCTCTCTGCTTTGGTGTTTATGCTTTGGTGATAACTGTGAAGTACTTCAGGATGACTTTTGTTAAAGGCACTGTGGAAATGCAAATCACTGGTGTTCTTTTTCTGGCAACGGGTTCCTGGGGAGTTCAAGATTATGGTACATACAAGCAAAAAAAATGGAGCAGCTCACATCGGTACACGTATTCAACTGAGGCTTGCTGTCATTCTTCACTCTGATTGTTCTGATATAGTTGCTGTAATCAGGACACAATACAATTGTTATTTTGTGTGTATGGAGTTTCTATTCGAGTCCCACTGCTTGTTACACTTGCTCCACTCTTCAATGAGGTAGAATGGTCTTGGGAAGAACAAGGAATTATTCTTCCTTTAAACACAAAGGCAAAGGGAAGAAGGATCCCCAATCAGTTCAGCTCAATTATACAAGCTTTAATGAGCTTGGAGTGAGAGCTCTCCAGTTTATGGTTCAGCCTTTAACCTGTAGTTATCTTAAACACCACCACTGTGAAAAGTGGACATTTTCTCTCTGAAAACGAACAACAGAAACGATATGTACAGCTGTTGCCAACTTGCAACTTTTCTGAATCTACCTGACTAATTTTATTGGATAACTTCCATACCTTTGCTCCCCATATCTGGGACAACTGTGAGACACAGAGGGTTGGGCACCGACATTTCATTTCAGAGCTGGGGAGGTTTAGGGGTTCCACTGGGAAGCCACACCCACCATCAACTCCCTGACCAACATTGAATTTAAAAACAAGATTATTGGCTCATTATCGCATTTCTTTTAAATGGGTTCTTGCTGTACACAAATGTCCAACATTCCAAAAATGACACTTATAATAGACATCAGAGACCATGAAAGTTACAAAATAAGGATAGTTTTCCCTTTTGTGTCTGCAGCCTGGACTCCAACCCACCCGGACTGAAGGCTAGAATGATCCAACGTGAAAGGAATTTGTACAGTCTCTACGCATGAATCAAAATTGAAAAATGGTCCAATAATTTGTGACTGACTTGCAATGAAATTCAGAGGTTGGAGGATTGAAGGAGTGGTAAATAGAGGGAAACATTTTTTTCCAAACTGAGGCAACCACTCAATCCTCTGTGCAGAGTATAATCATCAGTACTCAAAAGTAAATGGGGGAGTAAAATGGAAGTTAATTCATGAAGTCATATAATTATTGACTCATACAGGATGGAAACATACCCTTTAGTCCAACTCATCCATGTTGACCAATTTATTTCAGTTTGTCCAGTGCAACTGAGGACTTATACACTTAATGGTAAGGTCCTAGGGAGTATTGCTGAACAAAGAGACCTTGGAGTGCAGGTTCCTAGTTCCTTGAAAGTGGAGTTGTAGGTAGATAGGATCACGAAGAAAGCTTTTGGTACAGAGTCATAGGGTCTGTTTCTGTACAACTCTTCGGTCCAACCTGTCCATGCTGACCAGATATTCTAACCCAATCTAGTCCCACCTGCCAGCAACCCAGCCCATATCCCTCCAAACCCTTCCTATTCATACACCATCCAAATGCCTCTTAAATGATGCAATTGTACCAGCCTCCACCACTTTCTCTGGCAGCTCATTCCATACACATACCACCCTCTGTGTGAAAAAAGTTGCCCCTTAGGTCTCTTTTATATCTTTCCCCTCTCACCCTAAGCCTATGCCCTCTAGCTCTGGACTCCCCGACCCCAGGGAAAAGACTTTGCCTATTTACCCTATCCATGCCCTCATAATTTTATAAACTTCTATAAGGTCACCCCTCAGCCTCCGATGCTCCAGGGAAAACAGCCCCAGCTTGTTCAGCCTCTCCCTATAGCTCAAATCCGCCAACCTTGGCAACATCTTTCCGATAGGAAGGAGAACAGAATTGCACGCAATATTCCAACAGTGGCCTAACCAATATCCTGGATAGCAGCAACATGACCTCCCAACTCCTGTACTCAATACTCTGACCAATAAAAGAAAGCATACCAAACCCCTTCTTCACTATCCTATCTACCTGCGACTCCACTTTCAAGGAGCTATGAACCTGCTGGTCAGAGTATTGAGTACAGGGGTTGGGAGGTCATGTTGCTGCTGTACAGGATATTGGTTAGGCCACTATTGGAATATTGTGTGCAATTCTGGTCTCCTTCCTATTGGAAAAATGTTGAGAGATTTGAAAGGGTTCAGATAAGATTTACAAGGATGTTGCCAGGGTTGGAGGATTTGAGCTGTGGGGACAGGTTGAATAGGCTAGAGCTATTTTCCCTGGAGCGTTGGAGGCTGAGGGGTGACTTTATAGAGGTTTACAAAATTATGAGGGGCATGGATAGGATAAATAGACAAAGTCTTTTCCCTGGGATTGGGGAGACCAGAACGAGAGGCATAAGTTTAGGGTGAGGGGGGAAAGATATGAGAGACCTATGGGGCAACTTTTTCACATAGAGTGTGGTACATGTATGGAATGAGCTGCCAGAGGAAGTGGTGGAGTCTGGTACAATTGCAACATTTAAAAGGCATCTGGATAGGTGTATAAAAAGCAAGGGTTTGGAAGGATATGGGCCAGGTGCTGGCAGGTGGGACTAGATTGGGTTGGGATATCTGGTCGACATGGACAGGTTGGACCGAAGGGTCTGTTTCCGTACAACTCTATGACTCTATAACTACCATGACCTGATGAGTACCAAAATACACAACATACTTATGGCAAAATGACATTGAGAAGAAAGAGGACGATGGAATGTTTGCTCAGGTCAGTTACCATGGTCAGTAGAACAAAGAGTTGTGATGGGCAGGACAGCCTTTTCATATTTCCATGTGCAACACATCCAACAAACACAAAGCTGCAACTAACAACAGAATTATAAAGCGCACAACCAAGAGAGTAAATAAAAAGAACTGGGAAGTCAAAGTCCTTTGGTCTGTTGGCACAATCACAGTATTAAAGTGTGGGTGCCCAGACACAAGGGAGGTATACTGGTAAAGTGCAGAGGCAGACAAGTGAACTAAGCTATGAAGAAAGGTAGAGATATTTGGGTTTCTCCTGGCAAGTGGGTATACATAGCGAGGGAAGCGAGAAGGGAACTGTAGTGATAGAAATGACGGATGGAAAATATGGACTGTTAGTTCCAATTAACAAGTGAGAGAAGGACTGAACTTCGAGACTTCAAAGCTATTAATCTGCAAGTTTATGATCGATGGCAAGACAGCATTCACACACAGTAGTCATATTCTTGGAACAGGCATTTTAACAAAAGCAGTGAAGCAAATACCCCAGAGTCTTGTAATAAATAATTGGACAATACAGTGGTTGGGGGGAGAAATGCAGCAATGCTCCTGTCTTTCTGGATGAGTTTGAAGGTTTCTCCAAACCACAAACATCTCGTGATCAAATTTACATCTCAGCATCCAGTCAAAAGAGGAATCAAAAGGTGCCTCTGGCTCATTGGTTTTAATGACAGTGGCAGAGCTAATAATTTGCTGCTGCAAACGATTTGTTATTATTCAGATCCCCTCACAGCCCATCATTTTTTCATGGCCCCCAGGGGAAGGAGGAAGATTTGTTCTGTCTTCGACGTGTACTGAGACCATGAACATGATGTTCCATAATTAGGTTTACAATTTTGCGACATATAACACAAGAAGGAAATCTTCGCCTGAGGGCGTTTGAAGCAGACTTGGGCTGCGAGTCACAATATATGCGGGCAGTGTAGAAATCCGCAGGAATTGCCTCAGAGTTTCAAGCCACGTAGGACATTTCCCATTCAGCAATGTGCAGAAGAAAGGGCAATGGAAGCCCTTACCACACTCACAGAGTAAGAACAAGTCAATGATTACCAGCCAGTTGTTACATTGCACACAGTGCACTGCACTACAAGAGCAAAACAGCAACAACTTTGGTGACAATTTTTGTTCAGGGCAAGATGCCTATTTGACAATTTGCCTCATTCCCTGATGGTGAGGATGCATTCTAATCATGAACACTAATAAAGACAAATGGTCAAAGAAAAAGAGAAACCACAATTAATCTTGATTTAAGAAGTTGCGACTACATTTCATCAGTTTTCTATTGGCTGTAACAAGTATGGCCCATCCGGAGAACATGCAGAATACAATGGGTTCTGCTACAATGTGGTAGTTCCATTCTCATGCAATCCTATGTTATAAGAAAATCACGCAATAGCAGCACCATTTAAACTAATGGGGCCAGAATTGCATTGTAACCAATACACACTTTAAAAGTTTGCACTTTAGAAACAGTATCCTGAATTTGTAAATCGCATCACAGAGAATTTGCATTAATGAAACATGCATTATAGCAAAACAGTCTGTAAATGAAATATGTGTCCCTTCTTAGCAGCGTAGGTGATCTTTCACAGACCGATAGACAGAATCATTAGAACGTCTCCAGATTTCCAGTCAGAGATTGGACTGACTTCACAGAAATTCTGTTCACATCTTGCACAAGATTAGTTCTGTTCCTCAGACAAACAAAAGAAAAATCTTCAAACAGTCCCATTCAGGTTACTACAAAGGGCACTGTTCTCTTTTCAGCTTTCCACACACTGGCCAGAATACAGAAATCCTTTGTTACCACGACGTTGCATTAACACAGGAATGTGGTGGGGTGGGGGGCACAGAACCAAGGGGATCTCCACTTCCAGGTCCCCAGCTATTCTGTTGGGTATGGAGACACTGGTCCGTATATGCCAACAGGATGCCAGCTTCCACCCCTCAGCTTGGGTGGCACAGTTATTCGCAGCCAGGTGTAGAAGATGGAGGCCGACCCCAGCAAGGAATGAATCCTTTCAGAGTAGGAGAAAGGGATCAAGAGTTGAAAGCAAAACTGCAATTGTGTAAAAACCACTATCATGAATGAAGATAATGCATAAAATGTTTGAAGGCCCTTGCAGCTGTGCCTTACTATGAATGGAGAGGTTTTTCTCATCTGGAAATCACAGGTGATCTTGATATGGATTATACAGTTGTGCTCCCATGTCCACTTGCCTGCCTCAGTCCTGGAACCTGGATAATCTGGGTATTCCTGAATCGTGGAGTTATCTCCCTAGTGGCATTACGGCTGTCCCTAAGGCACATGGACTGCAGTGGTTTAAGGTGGCAACGTGCCACCACCTTCACAAAAGCAATCAGGCCAGTGATCCTGCAAAGGCATGAAGGAGAGTCACCAGATCCCGTTAACTTGGCACACACTGCTGGATGGGAACTGGAAGTCTCACGGCTTAGGGACACATCAGGTAAACCAAGTGCTCATGCCTCTGAACACATGCAGTAGCGTGCATTGGTAAATGCGGGCAATGATCTACAGCAGCAATGCCAACTGGAACCCAATAGGTAGCACTCATGTCTGAACCAGAAGGCTACGAGGATTCAAGCCCCACTTAGGGGCAACACAACAATACCTGAGCTGGCATTTCCTGGACTAATCTGAGGGAGTGTTGTACTGTCATTGGTAGCTTTTGGAGGACACATTAAGCCCATTTTGCAGTTCAGGGTCACGGAAAAGATCCCATTCTGAATGAGACATGTAGAGATTTCCCCAGACCACCTGCCTGCAACTATTTCTGAATTGGAATCAACTTTTAAAAAATCTTCATTGCCCTGATATTGTTGCTGTTTTCCAGGAATATGCTGCATTTAAATATGCTGTTGGTGTTTCCGATATTACAGCAGTGTCTAATCTTGAAAGCAACTTCATTGATTTATAAAGAGCTTTGGGCCACAAAGCAAAGCCATATATGCAAATGCAAATCTTTATTTGAGAAGCAGGGAGATGGAACTGGATTGCTCGTTCAATGCGCATCACACAGAGATAATGGCAATGCATCAGGGCAGATTAGTCTCAGCATTTTATATTAAAATCATTTTAACATGATTTCAAAACCATGAAGATAAAGCAGATTATTTCCTGACAGGGCATCTAAAATAACAAGCACAGGAATTGTTGCTGGATTCAATTATTTGATTCATCTCTTTCACTACACAATGGTTGTATGGAGAATGTTTGTATTCAATAACTAAGGTTGGCAGTGTAAGTATCAGAGGAGAAAGTGAGGACTGCAGATGCTGGAGATCAGAGCTGAAAATGTGTTGCTGGAAAAGCGCAGTAGGTCAGGCAGCATCCAAGGAGCAGGAGAATCCCGTTTACATCCTGAGGAAGGGCTGATGCCCGAAATGTTGATTTTCCTGTTCCTTGGATGCTGCCTGACCTACTGCGCTTTTCCAGCAACACATTTTCAGCAGTGTAAGTATCAAGCAACCCCAGGTCAGGCACAGTATGACTAGAGACAAAGTAAAGCGTGTTCTTTCTGAACCACTTGCCACTTTGTCGAACACTGCCACTTTTGTCAAGAGAGCTGATCAGACTCCAGACACACTTGAGTTTTAATTTCGACAGGAGTGATTTTTAAACAAGAGAATGTCCAATTGCAGTCCTTTAAAGCAGTGATCCCTCAACTGGTTTTTGGCCACGACCTCCCAAGAAGCTCTTCTCAGGTTCCAGGTTCCAAGTTGCTGCCACCTCACCTCCCGCCCTGCTCCCCACCCCCCCCGACCCACCCCCTTCAAACAGGGATACAACACATACAGATAGACAGATAATTTATTATTGAAAACCAAGAAAACTTGAACATTCTGACATACTGGACAAAACTTTTTTTTAAAAAAAGACTGTGAAATTAAACATCTATCAGGCCTATCATGAACCTTGAGCTTAGTGCTTTTCAGCAAGGTTCATGAACCTTAGGCTTGGGTATTTCATCATTCAGTTACCAGGGCACCCATAAACCCTTGGGGCTCCCCTTCTTAGTCCATGGCCCCCTTCAAATGTGCCAGGGCCTCCGTTGAGGATGGCTGCTTTAAAAGGGACAGAGTCAAGCCAAAACCACCTTCTAAGGCTACAAGTCATAGAGTCATGGAGATGGAGAGCATGGAAACAGACTCTTCGGTCCAACTTGTCCATGCCTACCAGATATCCTGAATTAGTCTCATCCCATTTGTCAGCATTTGGCACATATCCCTCTAAACCCTTCCTCTTCATATAACCATCCAGATGCCTTTTCAAATGTTAAAATTCACACAACTGCCTGCATTAACTGCCTGCAGAATGTATGCTTTTTCAGCAAAATATCTGGTCTTGAGCATAATCTGCAAGTAGTTCATCCATGTAATGTTTTATAAATTCCACTTTGGAAATAGAACCAGTCTGACTCAAGATTGGGATACTGACAGACCCTAACCTCACACCCTTAATGCATTGTCTGAGCCGAGATGTCACTTCTGTTATAAAACTTTAAGTTATCTCGAGAATGTGACTTGAGAGAAGTTCTGGGATTTACATATTAATGAACTGAAACCTGCAACACATTCTAAAAGATGAAAGACTTAACAATCCAGGTTTGTTCAATATATCATTTCAGTTGCATGACACTGTAATCTTTTGCTCTAAATTCTGTGTCTTATGGTCCTGCTCCACAGTTACCTGATGAAGGAGCAGCATTCCGAAAGTTAGTGCTTCCAAATAAATCTGTTGGACTATAACCTGGTGTTGTGTGATTTTTAACTTGGTCCACCCCGGTCCAACACTGGCTCCTCCACATCATGGCTTTTCAAATGTTTTAATTATACGCGCCTCCACCATTTCCTCTGGTAGCTCATCCCATATATGCACCACCCTCTGCGTGAAAGAGTTGTCCCTTAGGTCCCACTCCCACTGCACTCTCCCCCAAACCCCCACCTCCACTCTCACCGTCTCCCCCTCCCCCATCCTCTTCCCAGCAGAAATTTGTGTCCTGAGACTGAAGTCCCAAGCTGCAACAATGTTTGTGTTTTCCCCTTTCAAGAATATACATGCAGAGGAGTAACAAGCCAGCTTCAATCCTGGTCTGTGTGCGCTAGTGGTTTAGCATGCTGTGTAGGTCACACCTTGACGATTGTCCTTAAGCACTCCTGTGCTGCAGGTAGAAAAGAAAAGAATGTCACTCTGATGGCTGAAAATAAATCTGGAGTTAAAAGGAAACATGACAAACACCTTTCAGCTGACCTGCAAAGCCAAGAGTCTGCTCACACACCAACATTGGTATTACCCATATCACCCAAAGTAGTATCCCATCACCTATTCCTCATGAAATTCAGAGATTGATCTGTATCTTTTTCTTTAAAATTTTATCTTTTATCGACTCATTTCACATTTCTAGGAGGTGCTCATGAGTGTGATCATATTGTGTTTAATAACTAAAAAATGTATTATTTTGTTCATTCAAGGAAGCCTTGTTGAACATTTCTTTTATATAGTAAATTCAATTGGCCTTGGAAGACATCATCCACAAGGGAGAAGATCATTTTTAAACAACTCTCTGTGACCAACTCAGGGCGGGATGGTCAGGTGAATAAAGACGAGAGAGACATTCATCCCTCTTTCCATGGGAGCTGGACAATTTTGAGGCATCCTATCTGAAATAATCATAAATTGGGATACTTTGCCTAGGGACTGGTTGTAACACACTGTATCGCTACAATCTTTATTGAAACATATCCTGCAGTCTTCAGTGTCTGTGCATGAGATTGTCAATGAAGTTACTCATTAGCTCAGAATTAAGAGGTTTTTCTGTGCTGCTGGTTTGTATGGTGACTAGAAACTATGTTACGCTTGTCCCAAATTCAATTTGCATTGAACGTTTAGACAGGAGAAACTTTCATACTATTAATGCCACAAGTGAAAGACCAATGTCCAGCTGACTACACAACAAGCCCAATGATTTATGAAGCGGGAATGAGGGAAAATTAACTGACTCTTGACTTTGCAACACTATTACATACAGAATGACAATTCAGAAAAATTGCCTCAGGTTAGAGCTTCGAATGCAGCATACAACTGTTATTTAATGATCAGCAATTCAGAATTCACAATAAATCAAGACGTCGGCATTTGTTCAGCCCTCAAGCACCGATGGTTCCATTCCAGCCGTGACCTTACTTTCATCAATACCCCACATTGAAGATGGCAATGACCAACAGAGGGAGAATACAAACTCCACTTTTGCATAAATCCAATCAGTAGAAGTGGAAAGACAAAATAACTGCTCCCCTCACCACCATAACCCCATCCTCCTCTCCCCAGCCAGTTTCCCTCGCTGCTGCCTCTCTTCATTGACATCAAGGCAAAGACGACATTGAGTGTGTTTCTGATGACTTTGTGCACGGTGAGCCTGCCCAGGCTTTAGCCAGATGCAGCAATGCTCATGTTATTCTCTCATAAGATTAGCAACTGACAATGGACATTGTGGTCCTGACGAATCCACTCACTCACGTATGAAATAACACTCCTGCATGCAAGCAACATTCAGCAATCATGCTATAGAGGTGCATGCTTCTAGTAGAATATGGTGCTTCTACAGGTAAGATGGGGTCTGAGATCTTTACAGCCTCAGGTGACATACTATGGGAAGTGATTATAATCTAAAAGGCATACTGACAGAAATAAAGCACAACACATATCAATATGTAATTCAAATTATTATAGCAATTCACCATTTGTGACAGTGAACTGTTGAAAGGTAATGATAACTCAGGCACTGAAACTACAACACTTTTTCTTCCTTGGGATGTCAACATTAGCAGCAAGCCCAGCAGTTATTGCCCATCCCTAATCATTCAGTGGGAAAGAGGGTGACGAGACACCTCCTTCACCCACTGCAGTCCATGGGGTGCGGCTATACCCACAGTGGTATTGGGAAGGGATGTGGACCCAGTGATGTTTGTAGGAATGGTGATACATTTCCACACAAGGATGGCTGGAAAGGAACTTGTAGGCATTATTGCTTCCATGCATCTGCTGCCTTTGTCCTTCAAAGTAGGAGAGGTCGCAGATTTGGAAGCTGCTGAAGAAACCCACAGTGTACCGTCCCTTTATCACCACATGCTGCAAATACCTCACATGATCGTACCACAGATTTCCATCTGCTCTATTAATGCAGCTGTCCATGTGTTTAAAATAACTAGGCTCCTTGTCTCACACTAACTAACAGGTAACAAAATTGTGTCTAGCTCCTGGGTGCTAATCATCCAGACACTAGCTACATTTGAGGCATGTCATCTCAAGCTCCCACCTCATATGGTATACTCTTGCATGTGGGGTGACAATTCCCAAGGCATGGCCACTCTTGGTGAATGCTTCCAGTGAATCACTGAGCTACATCCTTCGCTTTCAGGAACCAGGTTGACCCATTGCTGCATTTCAAATGCTCCTAATATCAAGGACTCAGACTCCTTCCCTTTGGGAAAGAGGGCATTGATTACAATGTCAAGAGTATGGTGCTGGAGAAGCACATCTCGTCAGGCAGCATCTGAGGAGCAGGAGAGTCGACGTTTCAGGTTTGATGATAAAGGGCCTATGCCTGAAATGTCAACTCTCCTGCTCCTCGAATGCTGCCTGACTGACTGTGCTTTTCCAGCATCACACTCTTCAACTCTGATCTCCAGCATCTGCAGTGCTCACTTTCTCCTAATTGATTACAATGTGAACATTATACACCGCTGCAGTTAACTATCCAACTGACATCTTGCCAGTCAGAGGTATGACATGAACTACCAAGGAACTTAACTGTATTGTACAGTGATTAAACACCAGCAGATTGGCAGACATTGAACTGTACATTGTGTTTTCTGAACACTAATATAATTAAAGATATCAAGAAGGGAAAATGATTTGCATTCAGTTCGTTCCTTGCACAACTTCAGGAAATCCCAAAGTGCTTTCCAGTCAATTGAGAAGTATATCCACAACTGTACTGTAGGACTGGCAGCCATTTTGCAAACAGCAACTTTCTGTAACTGGCAACATTGTATTGAAACAGCTAAACTGTTTTGAGTGATGGTGATGGAGAGATAGAACTGCTCGGGAATCAGGGAAACTCCCCTGCTCTGGTTTGACACAGTCTCGGGAGATCTTTTACATCCACCTAAAAAAGCAGGCACTGATTCCATTTAGCATTTCATCGAAAAGCCAGCAGCTCCGACTGTGCGGTATCCTCTCAACACTGCACTGGTGCGTCAGCCTGAATTTCTCCAACAGGAACCTACATCCTTCAGATTTAGAGCGTGGCACCAACTGACCCACAGCTGACATCGATAGATGGATGCACTTTGTTCGGCAGAGAGATCCAGGCAGATGGAGTGGGGTTGAGATGCATATACGTTCTGATTCAATAGAATGGTGGTGCAGACTCAGGGCTCTACTCCTGTTGCTATATCCACTAACAGGAGCTGAGTATCATCTCATGGTAAAACCCATTCTGAGTTTGATCGTGTAAATGTCTCTGATTCCTCTGCCATATTTCCATTGGATTGTGATGCCAATGTCACATCAGTACAGTTCTTTGCACTGGGCCTTAAGACTGGCACAGTGGCCGTCTTTGCTTGGATAACATTACAGAAGTGAAGGCTTTGCGTGCGATCCATTGCTTTTAATTTTAGATCGGGAAACATTAAGAAATAAAAACCTGCGCAACGTACGAGGACAGCTTCCAGTGAGGGAAGCCATCCCCTTTGTAGTGCAAGTACAAGTTCAACGAGTTTGAATTTTGTTCTGAAACAAAATGGGGAACTTCATGAACGCTATCAGTGAGGTGTGCTTGCCTACTTTTCACTACACTCTGTGGCATCCTTGAATTTCATTTTAAAAGCAAAGCTGAATACACCAAGTACCCAACACCCACCATGCCAACTGCGAGTCCATCTGGCCCACTGCAGACCACCACCCTTGCTGATCGTCTATGTGAACACCCCATCCTGTGTGTCATACATGCCTCACTCCCCATCTGTTTCACACCAAATCCACCTCCCACGGCAGCTTATAATTATTTTGCAGACCACCCCGGTCCCCCCTTCCCCCTCCCAGCACCCAAGCAAAGTATCCAGGGATTCCCAGGAATCAGTGGGCACCAGACTGCCTCCAGTGAACAAGGGTAGAAGGAAACCAACAAAAGATGTCGTGTCCACATCAGGCACGGGTCAGTTGAGAGGACGTGAGGTGCTTGTTCCCACCCAGGGCCTGGTTAATAGGATTAGGTATGACAAAGACCTTAATTCTCAGATATGATGAGTCACTAATACTTTTTGTGACTGTGTCACACTGAGCAATCTTCACAATGGTGACATTTAGTCAGAGTCATCCAGTTGATGACCACTACTCTTTCTTATTTGTTCAACGTTAGATTCTTCTGGGCATAAATGTAACACTATATTGTAAATGTCCATTTTTGTTTTTTTTTGTTTCGAAGGCACATTAAGCCGATACCATCAGCCACTCAATACATACAGCTTTTGTAAGGAAAAGAACAACGTCGCATAATTGCCACTGTCAGCCCAATTACCATTGGGGTTTGAGCTGTGACAAGATCATTGACCTTCAATGGCTCTCTCATGCACAGCATCCAAACTGGTTTGCTATTGCCTTGCTCTCCCTGGATTTAGTGTCATATTGGTAATTGTAATACAAACAATTGTCCCCACCTCCCACAACATGCTCTCCTACAGGAGCATTGTGGTAGTACACAGAGACCAAACACACTCCAGTTCCTCAGCCAAGTAACCATAGTACACAATGGCAAACAGTGGAAGGCATCACAGCGGTGTGTTATTCAGTCTGGACCAGTACCTTGCAGCAGGCTGGATTGTTCCATTGCAAATCTTGCTGGGTTAGAGTATATCTCCTCATGAAATGGACTCCAATCAACTGAGGTACCAATGAGAAGGGAGGTAGTAATACTCAGTACTTCAATATTACACTACAGCTCGTTTCCAAACTCTCAGAGATCATCTTCCCAGTTGCCTTACAGTGATCTCCATTGCACCTTGATCCAATGCTGAATGTAAAATCTTGGTCCCTGCCCAGGTCTGTGGATTATTGGGCCATTGTTTTTATTCCTTCAGGGCAGTGGGTTTTGCTGAACATTTATTGCTCCATCCCCAAAGGTGACAGTGAGCTGCCTTCTTCAGCCGCTGCTATGCTTGGGGTGTAAGAGACACCCACATTGCTGTTCACGAGGGTGTTCCCTGATTGTACCCCTGAAACACGGAAGGAATTGCCTCCATTGCTCAGTCCTTTGAGAACAGGAGTTGCGAAGTCACGTTAAGGTTGCACAGGACGTTGGTGAGGCCACTTCTGGAATACTGCATTGAGTTCTCGTCACCCAGATACAGGAAGGATATGAATTGGAGTTGGAGAGGGTTCAGAAGAGATTTACCAGGATCTTGTCGGGTATGGATGGTTTGATTTATGAAGAAAGGCTGTTTAGACTGAGTCTTTTTTTTCACTGGAGCGTAGGCGGTTGAGAGGTGACCTGATTGAAGCTTACAAAATAACGAGAGGTATAGACAGTGTTAATGGTAGTTATCTTTCCCCCAAGATGGGGAATTTCAAGGCGAAGGGGCACATCTTTAAGACGAGGGGAGAAAGATTTAAAAAAGACACGAGGCATATTTTTAACACGGAGGGTGGTTCGCATGTGGAATGAACGTCCTGAGGAAGTGGTAGATGTGGGTACAATTACAACATTTAAAAGACATTTAAATGGATTCATGAATTGGAAAGGTTTGGAGGGATATGGGCCAGGAGCAGGCAGGTGGGGTTACTTTAGTTTGGGATTATGTTCGGCATGGACTAGTTGGACCGAAGGGTCTGTTTCCGTGCGATATGACTCTATGATTGGAATATTTCCAAACTGGATTTTTGTAGATTAATGGTCTTGAGGGTTTTGGAGCCAAGACTAGCAAATGGAAGCGGGGTTACAGAGCAGCTATGATCTATCTGAATGATGAATGGCCTCATCCTATCTCTCTGCTAATTCTTGTGAAGATATTGAAGCCAAACCCAATAGTATTGTATCTTCTCTGACACTTCTTCAAGCCAAAGGTTCAGGGTTAATAACAGAATGATTGAAGCTACATTGATTGTTGATGATAGCTTTTAATTCGCGTGGATCTTTATAAATCCATATTTGTACAGGTCCTGGGGTGTGGGCCCAGTGACTGGCAGCAGTGAGCAAGGAAGCAATTGACAAACACCAGAGCCTAGCTTTCAAATCTTCAAAATGTCAAGTGGCAAATCCGTGACAGGAACGATACCGTGGTATACAAGAATGTGGAGCATTGGGTTCAGCATTCTGGTATCCTGCCCCTATCCTTTGTTTCCTCTTTTGGGACTGGTTAAAAATTTTAAAAAAAAGAGGGAGAAAGCAAAGATCTTGCAATTAGGCAGCATTTCTTACAGCCTCAGAGAGGTCACTTCGCATCCACTTAGTTCATTTTTCTCCCAAAGTTGTCCATCTCATTGTGTAGGAAATGTAGCTGCCAATCTGCACAGCATCATTCCATCAACCTTTGCTTAAAATTGCCTCGACTCACTGAATTAATGTGCTGGAAACCAAGCCCCAATATTACCGGAGTGTGAAGAAACTCCCAAAAATTCCAATCTGCTTGTTACTGACTGCTATCCCGGCTAAAAAGGAAACCACACCGGATTACTTCATAAGAATGAAAATGAAGTCATTATTGCAACTCTTACCTTTAACAAAATAAAACCACAGTAAAGGAAAAGGAATCCTAATATAAGTGACTTCATCTTTGCTCCTTTTAAAATTCCCACACTCTGGTCACTGTGTCGCTCCCGAAATGGGAAGGAACCATAAAATAAAAGTAAGTGAGGGTGAGACATGGAGAAATCCTTCCAAGACCATGCCTGTTATTGGCTTACTGTCCCAGAATGATTGGAGCAGAGGTAACCCCTTTCCCCCATAATTATCAAGACATACACTCAAGTTTAAAAAAAACACTTGTTTCTACAAAATCTTTCATAACCTCAACAGGCCCCTAGTTTTACATTTTTGAAGTGCAGCCCAAAATTCTGTTTACAGACCGAATAGAAATCTACTTTAATTATGCCAGTACCTCGACTCCACTAACATTTACATGGGCAGTGCTAACTAAACCAGGCATGAGCCACTGAGAACATCATCCTGATTATTTCAAACTTTTCAACAGAAATAATCCAAATACATTAGATTAATCTAGAGTGTGGAAACAGGCCCTTCGGCCCAACAAGTCCACACCGACCTGCCGAAGCGCAACCCACCCAGACCCATTCCCCTACAATCACCCCTTCACCTAACTATGGGCAATTTAGCATGGCCAATTCACCTGACCTGCACATTTTTGGATTGTGGGAGGAAACTGGAGCACCCGGAGGAAACCCACACAGACACAGGGAAAATGTGCAAACTCCACAGTCAGTCACCTGAGGCGGGAACTGAACCCGGGTCTCTGGCGCTGTGAGGCAGCAGTGCTAACCACTGTGCCAGCCATTTCAAGTCATGGGCCTTTGTCATCCTGTTTCACTGTGGGATTGCCCTGTGGAAGGAAGGTTATTGATACATTGTGTTGTACTTTGCGAAGATGGCTACCTTGTGTTTGATCACTTTTTAAGGTACCCATTTCTGTCACTGTCAGAACCATATAGCATGGGAACAGAACCTTTGGTCCAACTTGCCCACTCTGACTAGATATCCTCATCTAACCTAGTCCCATTTGCCAGTATTTGGCCCTTATCCCTCTCAACCCTTTCTATTCATGTGCCCATTCAGATGCCTTTTAAATGTTGTATTTGTACTCACCTTCATCATTCTCTCTGGCAGCTCATTCCATAAGTGCATCACCCTCTGCATTAAAGTTACCCCTCAGGTCCTTTTTAAAATCTTTCCCTTCTCACCTCAAATCTAGTTTTGAACTCCTCCCCCCAATCCCAGGAAGAAGACCTTAGCTGGTCACCTTATCCATGTCTCTCTCAGTTTTATAAACCTCTGAACGTCGGCCTCCGATGCTCCGGGGAAAGTAGCCCCAGGCTATGTGGCCTCTACACTCAAACCCTCCAACTCTGTCTTCTACATCCTCTCAAGTTTAACAAAGTTCTTCTTAAAGAAAGGCACCCAGAGTTACATGCAATATTCCAGACATGGCCTCATCAATGTGCTATGCAACTGCAACATGACATCCCAATTTTGACATTCTGACCAACACTTTCTTCACTATCCTGTCTATCTGCAACTACACTTTCAAGCAACGATGTAGCTCTCTTTGTTTGGTAACATTCCCTATGGCCTTACCATTAAGTAAAGTCCAGCCCTGGTTTGCCTTACCAAAATGCAACACTTCATATTCATCTAACTTAAACTCCATCTGATCAAAGTTCCATTGAGCTCTGAGATAATCTTCACTGTCCACTACACCATCAATATTGTTATCATCTGCAAACTTATTAACCATGCCTCATTTATTCACATCCAAATCATTCATACAAAAGCTGAAAAGCAGTGAACCTTGTGTCACACTGCTGGTCACAGGCCTCCAATCCCACAAACAATTCTCTACCACCATCATCCATCTACTATGTTCAAGACAATTTCATATCCAATTGGCTAGTTTCCTCTGGATCCTAAATGATCTAACATTACCAACCAGTCAACCTTCCCAAATGCTTTGAAGTATATATGGACAACATCTACTGCTCTGAAAATGTGTTGCTGGAAAAGCGCAGCAGGTCAGGCAGCATCCAAGGAGGAGAATCGACGTTTCGGGCATGAGCCCTTCTTCAGGAAGGTTTCAGGCTCATGCCCGAAACGTCGATTCTCCTGTTCCTTGGATGCTGCCTGACCTGCTGCGCTTTTCCAGCGACACATTTTCAGCTCTGATCTCCAGCATCTGCAGTCCCCACTTTCTCCTAGAACATCTACTGCTCTGCCTTCATCAATCTTCATGTCACCTCTTCAAAAAAACTGTCGAGTTAGTGAGACACAATTTCACATACACAAAACCATATTGACTATCCATAATCAGTCCCTGAATTGAATTTAATTTATTGTCACGTGTACCGAGGCACAATGAAAAGCTTTGATGTGAAAGCAATACAGGCAGATCACAGAGTTAAGTAGCATAGATAGTAAATAATAGGTAAACAGTGGCAAAAACAAAAACATAGATACAGGTGAATGTTAAGGGTTTGAGTGTTCATTCAGTATTCTAACAGTAGCTTAGAAACTTACGAAACCGGCTGATCAGTGTTTTCAGGCTTCTGTATCTTCTCCTGGATGGAGGCCGTAGAAAAACATTGCCAGGGTGGGATGGATCTTTGAGAATGCTGGTGGCCTTTCCTTGACAGAGGACCTAGTAGATGGATTCTATAGATGGGAGGTTGGACTTTGCGATTGGTTGGGTTGATTTCACCACTCTCTGTAACTGTCTCCAATCTTGAATGGTACAGTTGCCATACCAGGTAGTGATACATCTAGACAGAATGCTGTCAATAACGCACCTATAAAAGCTGGCAAGGGTATACCCTGTCATGCCAAATTTCCTCAGTTGCCTGAGAAAGAGGAGACGTTTATGGGCCTTTGTAACCAGTGTGTCCTTTCCAAATGCATGTAAATCTTGTTCCTCAGAATCCCCACCAACAACTTACCCACCGATGATGTAAGGCTCACTGGTCTATAGCTCCCTGACTTTTCATTACAGCCTTTCTTAAATAATGGCACATTAGGCAACTTCCAGTTATCTGGCACCTCACATATGGCTGTCAGTGATACAAACACCTCAGCAAGGAACCCAGCAATCTCTTCCTTAGCTTCCCACAAAGTTCTGGGAAACACCTGATCAGATCTCTGGAATTTACCTACCTTGATGCATTTTAAGACCTCCAGCTCCTCCTCTTCAGCAATGTGGACACTTTTCAAGACTTCACTATTTATTGCCCCAAGTACCCTAACTTCCATATCATTCTCCACTCCACTAACACAAAATAAGTATCTCCCCCATTTCCTGTGGTTCCACATACAGATGGCCACATTGATCTTTCAGGAACTCTATTCTCTCCCTCGTTACTCTTTTACAATTCTCACTCAACCAGTCCCCTGGCTAACCCTTCCCAGTATACTCACATTTGGTGTTTGCAAAACCACCTGGATTCCCATTTTTACCAGTACTATTGGGATAATGGAGTGCCTCAGGGGTCGGTGCTGGGCCCATTGCTGTTTGTTATATATATTAATGATTTGGATGAGAAGGCACAAGGCATGATTAGTAACTTTGCAGATGACGCTAAAATAGGAGGCATTGCGGAGAGTGAGAAAGGTTATCGCAAATTGCAGCTGGACCTTGATCAGCTAGATAAGTGGGCTGAGAAATGGCAAATGGAGTTTAACACAGATAAGTGCGAGGTCTTGCATTTTGGAAATTCGAATCAAGGTCGGAATTTCATGGTGAATGGTAGGACCATAAGGAATGTAATGGAACCGAGAGATCTTGGAGTTCAGGTGTCCAGGTCTCTGAAAGTGGGGTCACAGGTAGACAGGGCAGTGAAGGTGGCTTTTGTCATACTGGCCTTCATCAGTCAGGGCACTGAGTATAGAAGTTGGGAAGCTATGTTGCAGTTGCACAGGACATTGGTGAGGCCACACTTGGAGTACTGTGTTCAGTTTTGGTCACCTTGCTATAGGAAGGATGTTATTAAACTGGAAAGAGTGCAGTAGAAATTTACACGGATACTGCCAGGACTCAACGGTCTGAGTTATAGGGAAAGGTTGTACAAGCTATGACTTTTTTCTTTAGAGCATAGGGGACTGAGGGGGGATCTTAGAGAAGTGTATAAGATCATGAGAGGCATGGATAGGGTGAATACACTCTGTTTTTCCCAGGGTTGGGGAATTGAGAACTAGAGGGCATCAGTAAAAGGTTAGAGGGAAAACAATAAAAGGAAACCTCAGTGGTAACTTATTACAGAGAGGGTGGTAAGCATATGGAATGAGCTGCCAGCAGAAATGGTTGAGGCTAGTAAGTTAACAACATTTAAAAGGCATTTGGGCAAATACATGAATAGGAAAGGATTAGAAGGATATGGGCCAAATGCAGGGAAATGGGTGTAGAGTGAATAAACATTTTGGTGGGCATGGACCAGTTTGTGCCAAAGAGCCTGTCTCCAAGCTGCAGGACTCTATGATTCTATGGACACCATTGCAAACCTTCAAATTCCAAATGCTGAATAAACAGAATTTAACTAATTCAGTCACCATGAAACAGTGTCCCCAATAACAGTCCACTCAATGCTGAACAACGCAGCTCGCAATCTGCTTGATCTGCAACAGTTCATGGAACACACATTTGTATGAGTTGGGGGATAAACGGAGTCCAGATGCCTTGTAATGTAGGCAACACAATTCCATGCTATTCATAAGCTGCAAATATCAGGGAATTCCGACTCATACCAGGAAATACCCAATTGGGAATCAAATGCAGTCTGATATTTCAGTCTGATACTTCTGTCAAGGAGAATAAGAAACACACACTGGGTGAAAGTTAGAGGCACAAAATGTTCCTGACAGCCTGAATGCTGATGAATAAAAATGTCGTGGTCATTTGGTAATCCAGAATTTGGGTATTGCTGAAAACAAAAAGACACGGACATCTTGCATGCATCAGGATATTTTGCAAGAAATGTCAACATAAAAGGGAAAACAGCATTCCTACTGGAGAGGAAAGTGCTGATTGTTTAGCAAGTGGGCTCTGAGTGATAAAGGTGTTGCCATGGAGAACGCACCATTAATCTGGAATAACAGTTAATTGGCAGGCATTGTTTATATTTTAAACCCTGCAAGTTAAGTTTAGTTGATCAGTGCACTGCACTGAGGAACGAACTAGCAAATGCCAATTTGAAACAGGCAGAGTGTTTGGACATGTTCTGTTTTCAATGAATACGTGTAACTTCATGCAGTGAGATATGTGTGTTACACATGTGGTACTCCACACTGCAAGCCTGACTGACACAACTAAATTAGCTGTCAAAGTAATTCTTCCAACCCTCAGGGTTACCCAGCACTTGTTGTCCAAAACAGGATACATCTAACATTAGACTCTTTGCCAACAGGAGCTGGTTGGATCCAGGAACCGGATTAGAGATGAAGCCTTTCTGTGTTGATCAACTCGGAAGAAGTCTCAGTCATATGCAGGTAGGCTTGTTGTTCTTAAAAGCGTAGTGTTTGCAATCAAGCCTGCCTCAGCCAACACGCCCATCCAAGTGAGGCAGTCACACTGGCTGACCCCAGCAAAGCTGACCAGCGCAGGCAAGTAGGGCTCAACTCAAAAGGCCAGGTTTTTGCTGATGTCCTTGACCTGTGCAAGCATCTGTAGGAAAGCTGTACGCTCTGATAGATGTGCCGTGGCACTTAATCATACTGCAATACTCTTCAGCCATGTTCCCTTCGGCTAACCTCAGCAAGCCACCTCTACCCAAGCTGCCTCCAACTGGGGCAATGGCCTCTCATTACTGTCCATATGGATGACTGCTTCCCCTCTTTCCTGGACAGCTGTTGGAGAACCTCTAGGGAGATATCACTAAAGTGTTGCACTGCCTTTTATTCCTGGTCTCTGACATCTCCAAGAGTTGAGGGGGGGGATGGACAAAGATTGCGTGATGCTACCGAGTTGCAGGGAGTCAAACACTGCCTGTATGCCTTTTAAATGGCAAACCAGGAAGATTAGATTAGATTCTCTACAGTGTGGAAACAGGCCCTCCGGCCCAACAAGTCCACACAGATCCTCCGAAGAGTAACCCACCCAGACCCATTTCCCTCTGACTAATGCACCTAACACTATGGATAACATATTGCATGGCCAATTCACCTGACCTGCACATCTTTGGAGTGCGGGGAGGAGTTTCCCTCCTGAATATGGAGTGAGCTGAGAAGAGCACAGTCACCGGGAAATCCTGCCCCACCCTCTGCCACTTTTTTCCCCTCCACATTTAGTCTCAAAGGGGGCCATTCGGCCTATTCTCTCAGTACTAGCTTCCAGGTTCTGCTCCCTTCCGGTTCTCTAGACCATGATCGTGTAATTCTGACAGAATCCTTGTACCTTTGCCTGTTGTCTCTCACATTTCTCTTCATCAGAATGATAAAAAGGGACCACCTTTCCCTTTTGACACACACCCTGCGATGAAAATGTGAACCCTTGGTGACACTTGCTGCACACCAGCTCCAGCTGCTTTGACTGTCTGGAGAACGCCACTCTTAACAGGAACGAGTCACAGCTCCCAGATGCAGATAGAGTCACACAGCTCTACAGCGTGGAGACAGGATCTTTAGCTCAAACTGGTCCATGCCGACCAAGAGTACTATATCTCCAACCATCATTCTGATCAGACCATGTCGGGCTAGCAATGAAATGTGCCACTTCGTCCTGTTTTAACTGCACCGCCTTCTGCTTGCTCTGTGCAAGCCATCAAAGGATAGCTTTGATGTGTACTTTTTCGGCATCAGGTTTGCACTGTTGTTGCACAGTAGCAACACGGGTATGTTCCCCAATAGTAGGATGCTACCATCAAGCCAAAGACATGTTCTGTCACACAAATGAACAATGTCGAATACGGATTAATATTAGGTACGTGGGCCACATTTCCAAATGCAGATGGCAGATCTTAGCAAATTTCGTATCCTTCCAGCCATTTGCAACAAACAAGCCTCATGCTCCTAAAAGTGTAAGTTGACATACAGTTGCCATTGCCAAGGGTGCCATGCATCTCCATTAGATGCTGCACGTACAATAAATTTCTGTCCTCGCTGCAGGTACCAACGTAGTGCCATTACCACCACAATCCCATTGCCCAGAGCTGACATGTAAAAAGTAGCTTCAAAACTCAGCAACTCACTCAACTGAGAATGTACGCACTTTACAGCTTTCCGCCAGAGGCTTGTACAGGACAGGGACTTCAGCATAAAGGATGGCCTTTTGAGTTGAACCTGTTTTTTCAGTCCCGCCTCGGTCAGCTTTGCTGGGGTTAGCCAGTGGGGTTGCCTCACTTGGACAAGCTTGTCGGTTAGTGTCGGCTTGATCCTGAACACTAAGCATTTACGAACAAGCCGGCCTGCATACGACCTTAGGAGTTGATCCACATGCAAAGGCTTCACCTCTAAACGGATTCCTGGATCCAGCCGGGAAAATCCTGGGAAACTGAAATTCTGCCTCCCTTCCATCATGTGTACAGATTAAGCTACAAATGAAAAGAGTCACATAGGCTCAAGCAACACTACTTTAAATGATCAAATAGAATTAGAACTTAAACACCCAATAAAACTACCAGAATCTTTCACTGTCTTTCCTCTCCTTGCATAGAATATAGAACATAGAACAATACAGCACAGAACAGGCCCTTCGGCCCACGATGTTGTGCCGAACTTCTAACCTAGATTAAGCACCCATCCATGTACCTATCCAAATGCCGCTTAAAGGTCGCCAATGATTCTGACTCTACCACTCCCACGGGCAGCGCATTCCATGCCCCCACCACTCTCTGGGCAAAGAACCCACCCCTGACATCTCCCCTATACCTTCCACCCTTCACCTTTAATTTATGTCCCCTTGTAACACTCTGTTGTACCTGGGGAAAAAGTTTCTGACTGTCTACTCTATCTATTCCTCTGATCATCTTATAGATACAGACAAAACTGCTTCCATTTTCTATTTTCCAGCCGCTGCAAATTACCCCTTGTCCTTTGGTTTCAAAGATTTGAGTGTTCACAACCAGGAATTTAATAGACATGCTTGTCCAAGTCTGAAGGTGGTAGGAACTCCCTTCAAAGTTGCCAGCCACCTTCGGAAAACCCAAAGGCAATGTGCTTTTGCATCTACTATGTCTGCAGCAAAGATGAGAGGACTGGTGCAGTCAAAGCTTCCAAACAGCAGAAAAGGGTAAAGCAGGAAGAGAAGAGAGGGAGAAAGACTGAACGTAGCCTCCTGATAACCTGAAATGAGGGGTCAGCCAAGCAAGTATTCGCCAGAGTTGAACTCAGCACAACACAGCTGAACTCCAAAGGGATTCGAGAATGCATGCAATAAACTCATTCTGCTGTTAAAATAGAAACAAGGATGCTGTTTTTAAGCCTGTATGTTGGTCGTGAGCGGCACTCAAAGCATTGCCTCCCACTGGGGACATGTTTAAAATTCCAAGCTGCAACATCAAGGGATTCCAAAGAAGTGTTGTACACTACCATATTAATGATTTTTTTTTGCTACCTAAAGAACGAGCTGCATTCAAATGCCTGTTTATATCAAAGCTTACTCTCACAGATTTCCAAAGGAGCACTTGTTGCGCATGTCTGAGTGAGACTGAAGGCATACTCACACAAAAGATGTTTTTAACATGGTAAAAGGGGGCAAGACATTACACAGGAGCATCAGATTAAATGGAACATCAAGTGGCATGGAATGAAATGGGGGGAGCGGCCAAACATTTGGCCAAATAAATAGATTGGGAGGTTCAGGAGACAGGAACACTATCTCAAACTTGTCAGGACCTCCACAAGTAGATATGGGGCCATTGAAAGAACTATGTTAAGACTTTTTACAAGGAGGACTGAAACCAAATAACCACAGCAAATATCCATAGCAAACCCAACATAACATACCAAAGCATCAGCTGACTTTCCTCTACAGTCCCAAATGGACTTGCTGCATGTTTTTAGCGGCTTTTGCTTCAGAATTCCTGTGCAGGCGCTTGTGTTCCATGGTCCAAACCTTATGACTGACGACAGCGGACATCGAAGAACCCAAATGAAATGAGTGAAGGTACAGCCATTTTGCCATTTCACCCAGCATACCATGCAACGCTGATCAGAGACACAATAACATTCTCAGAAGAAACTGCATTTCCCACGATGTGACCCAGAAGTGTAATTCTATGCATTTCATACAGAGGAAAGTGAAACTAGTTGGGGAATTGTGGGTGAGTATATCTGTGAGCGAGCATTGCATTGTCAAACGCAGAGAGAGGGTCAGAGCTGTGCTTAGCAAGAAACATGAGGGGTCCATTACGTTAACAAGCACCTCAGACATTCCACAGGTTTACAGCACATTTGGCTGGAAATCCAAAGTGGAAACAGCTTAATTAACAGCACAGCTGAGAAGTCAGAAATAGGCCTTTTACTTCCCAAATTAACTTCTAATCGAGACTTGAGTGTGGACTAATTACGAGGAACAAATTAACTTGTTATGGAAGTAGAAGTTATTAAAAAAGTTAAAAATTATAAGCTAAGTTATTAAAAGAAAGTGTTTGTAGATGAACTTTGGTGATTTACCCAGGTAGAGTCGAAGTGTGGAGCTGGAAAAGTACAGCAGGTCAGGCAGCATCCGAGGAGCAGGAGCAGGAGAATCAGGGTGAAGGGCTTATGCCCGAAACATCGATTCTCCTGCTCCTCAGATGCTGCCTGACCTGTTGTGCTTTTCTAGCACCACACTCTCGACTCTGATCTCCAGCATCTGCGATCCTCACTTTTTCCTGATTAACACAGGTAGAGGAACTTCCCTTGTGCATGGACTGTGCTATGAACTGGGCAATGCTCATTATTTAATGACTGGGAATAACACACTAATGAAATTCCTCATTTGAGCAACACATTGTTCCACCAACCTGGATCTGCCCTACCCGTGGTATCTCATATGTTCAGCTCAGCAGATCCATGAGACCCAAACTTCCAGGTCACTCTCTTTAAATGTCAATCAAGGCGAAAGATAAGATCCACAATGCAAACTAGTGCCAGAGCCGGAAAGAGAATTCCCCATTCCGATCCATGGGCCTTCAATAGCTCTGAGAGGTGAGATACTCCAAGCAAATGACCTGAAGAGGTCCAGCTCGAACCACATCCTTTTGGTCAGTGGCCAACAAACAGCCTGACTTAAAACAATTAATATTACATATTAAGATGGCAACTCATCCAATTTAAAAGCAGATTTGATCAAATCTATGGAATTCCTGAAAGCATTTATTCATTTACCTCGGCCGGGAGGAGCGGTGTGAAAGCTGTGCTGCCTTTCGACAGTGGACTGTGGAAGAATAGAGTCACAGAGATAAAACAGACCCTTTGCTCCAACCCATCCATGCTGACCAGATATCCTAAAATTGAAACATTAATTGAGCTTTAATTCTCTTGATCTCAGAATAATTGGTGTGCCTTCAAACATCCCTCCCAGCAGCATCAGAAGATGGAGCAGCAAATGTCCTGTTGCAGAGATGATATGAAAGCTTCAAAGTACATTGACTCCAGGTATGAGGAGCAATCTCGCACCAATAGAAGGCAGGTGGGAGCCGATACAAATTGTTTTATTGAAGGCACAACCAACAACTGAAGCTGTAATACCGTCAGCCAAAATCCAAGTTAGCCTTGTTCAGCATGCTCTTCCGAAAAGGTAGCTTTGGTCTTGGTGCTATGTTGGTCTCATTTGACCCACCAGCAAGTTTCCTTGCTGCTACACTTCTGGTCCAATCCGACATAATTACAAGTTAAAAATTAGCTGCAAAATCCATTTGGATTAACCATTTGCCACAATCAGTGACTTCCCTCTCAAGTTGGAGGATAGACACAGCAGGTATGCACCGGCACATGTAGCCTGGCGTTATCCAGATGAAAGTGATGAGCAAGTGACAAAGTGACTGCCATTCACCTGAACCTATGTCACCACCTTGCCTTCAACATTTTTTGTTCCTTTAGGAGGCTGGCTTCTGAACTCATGTTTGAGAAGCAACATTGCCCAAATGTGTTTGAGATAGTCAGGCTGGAACATAATGCATTTGGATGAAATTCCTTTGCTTATTGTGTCAACAGAGGTGCGAGACTATGTCGTGGGATGTAAATATAGTGGACAGAGGAATACAAACCATGACATTGCTACAATGACCTCAATGACCACCGTGTACAGAAAACTTGCCCCACACATGGAAGTCGCTACCTAAAACAATTGCACACTAAGTGTACCCGATTATAAGAAGAATTGCAAACAGTAAATATTCTCAGAGCATCCGTCAAAAAAAAAAGTACAAGATTTTTCTGTGATTCCCAACTCCCAAACACCGCATTCTGTACCATTTGTGTTTGGACATTGCTAACAAGGCCAACACTTGTCACCCACCCCGATTAGCCTCAAACTGGATGGCCCATAAGGTCAGTTCAGATGGTCATTAAAAGACAACCACACTGATGGGGCTCTGAAGTCGCAGGTAGATCGGCCAGGTTAGAATCTCAGATTTCTTTCCCTAAAACACATTAGTGAATCCAAGAGTTTTCATGACAATCCATTATAGTTTTGTAACAAGCATGGTCAAGACCTTTCTGTTTAATCCCATATTTAATGATGGTCTTAAATTTCATCGGCTACCACAGTAGGTTCTGTGTCTAAGTAGACCACTAGCCTGGGCCTTTGGATTACTGCCATGATCATAACACTACGATCTCCTCCGAATAGCCCCATCCTGTACCTGCCATCAGTTCTACCTTTTCCTTCAGCCTACAATGTGACAAGGTGGCAGTGAAGCAACTTCTTTAGTTCCAACCCTGCATAAATGCATCAACCATTTATTTTTTTTTAAAAAGAACCAAAATTAAGCTCAATTGTTCGTGGCAACTGTTACTGAAATCAATGTGCAAATGACTCTGCATCTCACACCATGTTTTATCATGGCTTCCAACTAAAGCTGTCACTCTTGATCTGATGTATCATCAGTAAAAGGCACTATAATTGAGGACTGAATGAAGGTGCATGTTTTTAACACTGTGCTTTACGGGTTTTTTTGCAACTCACACATTCACTGGAACGTACCTTTTCGGAACGCTACTCCAGAATCCCTGTAAAGAGAAACACAAACTGCTAAAATTGTCGCAAGCCAACAGTCACCCATTGGTTATTGCAAGTGGAAGACTGACACTAGATAGCTGCCTGGTTCTGTAGGAAATTTGTGCTCATGGAAATCGTTACAAGTCCCCACGAGAGAGACAAGAATAAGACACCAAATACAGTACTCAAAGCATTCGGCTGCTAGATGTGTCCTCTGACATTGTCCCTTGCCCCCTCCTCCCTCTCCGCAGGCTACAGAATACAGAGCTGAAATGATAAATGAGCTGCAATTTCTCTTCCATTTCCAGTGCATTCTGATTAATGGCAAATGCAGTTTTACCCAATGTACGATCCCCTCACTTAGCGAGATGTCAGAAACACTGCAGACACACAGTCTGCACATTGTATGGCTGGAGGTCAGACAACTCCTCTGGGGTGGCTTTGCATCCCCATCCCTCTGGTCCCACAGGGCAGCTCTCTCATTACAGAGGGATGACTGGTGGGGACTTTAACCTGAAGGTCACCATGCCTCAGGCAAGGAACAAGATTGAGAAAATGGGACCGACATGGTAACTTCAGCTGGTGTAGGAATTGAACCCGCGCGATTGACATCACTCAGTAGACTAGCCATCCAGCCAATCAAGCTAACCAGCAATCCCCACACACACAACATAAAGGAAGAAATATATTACACTCTTCATCATACAGCTTTGATTCCTGAATTGAAGGAATTGCAATGCAAATTATTCCTAATCTTCTACACCTCTGCTGACAAAGCTATTTCACAAAGTCGTGGAGGCGAATATTAATGTGCTTCAAAGGGTATTGTCGATTTATATCACATTCATACTTAAAGTTTTGTTCATATTGGACTAAAATTTGACTGTTCGCTGAGAAAGGGAAGCTCCCAGCAGACTGCCTTGTAGTAATGTCCTAGCTCTAGGTCAGCAGGTCTGGCTTCAAGTCCTTTCTGTTTTGTAGGTACAATATAACACGACCAAACAGGCTGATTGAAGTAACTAGATAAAAGACCAGTTCTGAGAAGGGTCACTCGACCCGAAACGTTAACTCTGATTTCTTTCCACAGATGCTGCCAGACCTGCTGCGCTTTTCCAGCAACTTCTGTTTCTGTTGAACTAACTGGAGCCTTTCTAGACAGGCAGCTAAGTTACAGAATTAGTCCCCTCTCCAGTCCCTTCTCATGTCCCTGAAGATGGGTCACAAAGATACACTTTACAAATTAAGTAAATTTTTTAAAAAAATCTTCTCCACTGCCTGATGCTGCCTGGCTTGCTGTGTTCTTCCAGTCTCCTGCCTGTCTACTACCGGCGAGTGTTTATGACAATCTGGCAGCTATCGTGCCCAAAACTGTAAGATTCACCAAGCTCAATGTCAGAACTTGCCTGATCTGAACTTTGGCCTTGTGTCATCAACATGACCGAACCATCAGTACACAGCCCAATAAAGTACATTTCTACCTGAACAACTTCTCCCAAAAAACATTGTCCATTTTTAGGCTTGCAACCAGTGGGCTCTTTATAAAAAAAATAAGGCAGTAGAAAGGTGACATAGACCACAGCCAGTTCCTTTGCTCTGGGTTGCTTTTGCTGAGCTCAGCTGGCCTGTTATGATCAGTCTCCACCCCTCTGCAGCTAGGGAACTAAAAACAAAGTTCGCCAAGATTTATGCCCCCGACCACGACAGAGTAGTTAGGTGATTGGTTTTCACCAGCAATGGGCTGAAGGACATTTTTTTCTGTAGATCTCCGAAACGACAGGCAAGCCTCAGGGGGACAGGGGAAACACTTCAGGTATACCCTCAAATCCTCACTGGCACAGTGCGGCACTCCCACAGACACCTGGGAATGACTGGCCCAAGACCATCCAAGATGGTGGAACAGCATCCAGGAAGGTGTCAAGCATCTCGAGATTTGCCATCAGGAAAAAAAAAATGGAAGCTCGGCAAAAACAGCATAAGGAGTGCACTGCCGCAGCAACACTCTGCCCACCCCTTCCCACAACCACCTTCTGCCCCAAGTGTAACAGAGCCTGTGGTAGCTGCATCTGTCTGTACAGCCACCGAAGGACTCACCCAGAGAGTGGAAGAAAGCATTCCTCGTCTAGGATGGACTGCTAATAATGACTTGTGTATATATAAATTATTTGTAATCATTAAGTACAGTAATCTGGCTCATGTTTACCGTGAGCTTGGGCCTAATGACCTTTAGCTCATCTCTCCACGCTTCAGGCTCTCTGCCTTTATTCCTGAAGGGCTTTTGCCTGAAACAGCGATTTTACTGCTCCTCGGATGCTGCCTGACCTGCTGTGCTCTTCCAGCACCTGTAGTCATTGTTTTTACCTAATGAACAGGTAAACTGAATTTTGTGTACGTCAATAAAATTTTTAACTTTTATGACAACTCCAGGAATAGTGTAACCCATTGTAAAATACTTCCCATCTTGTGTCTGAGAGAATAAAAAACTCAATGTAAAACAGCCCTCAATTAAATATCAATAGAGACTGGCAATTGTAGTACCCCATTGCAACAACTACCATACATTTACAATAGCTGGAGTTATGTTATGCCCAACAATAAGGTTTCATGTTGAGCTGAAAAGGACTCTCCACTGAAGCAAAGAAAATACTTCTCCGAAAGGGAACAGTACTGTACAAGGCAGGGGAGGAGGGACAGTTTGCCTTTAAACTTGATATAACCCATTGTTTCACCACCTGACAACTGACCAGCCTGAGCTCCACTGGGTATTACTATGGGGACGATAAGGGCGGGGGGGGGTGCTGAAGGGAAATTAGATACAAACATCTGGATAGATGCAGGGGATGGAGTGACAGGAAGGCGTACGATAATGAAAAGCACTTCCAGACACTGTTTCGCCTGACTATGATCCATTGCTTTATTAATTTGTGCATTCAGAGATCGGTAACTCCATGATCCTTCTGTAAGGCTACAGGGAGGAAGGTCTCAAAAACAGTCCTGACTACAGTCCCGATCCTAACCGCTGCAGGAAATTAAAGCATCTATAACCAGCTTAGTTAGGACTTCCAGAGACACTTTCTAAATTTGCTTTTCACAGTAAATTCAGCTGTTTTCATGTAAAACTGGACAAATAAGACTGACACAGAGATTGCAGAGACCATTGAAGTTGAGCGAAGGAGAACAGACTCTCTGTGTAATGTGTAAACGGACTGCTTAAACAATATTTTAATGCTTTAACTTCCTTCCACATTTTCACTCAGAACGGCCCAAATATGTCAGCCTAACCTATCTGACCATGACAGTACCACACAACAAAACCCTAATTTAGCATCACCTCTAATGTCTGCCCCACACACAGCACTCTGAATCGCAGGACTGCTATATTACAGACAGCAACTCCCTGGTCCATCATGTCTGCACTAGTACTCCAACAAGTATTTAGACCGAGTGCTGTTTGCCTGCCTTTTTCCACAATTATTGTCTCTATTCAAACTATCACTTGGATGCCTCAGTTGACTGTGTCTCCACCACACTTCCAGACAATGCAGACTCACAACAATCACTGGGTAGATTGTATCACATTATATTTGTCACTTTTGGAATTTGCTTCAAAACTGTGCGTTCTCATTCTCAACCCCTTTCTGAGCAGGAATAGTTTCTCCCTGTCTACTCTAAGCACACCACTTCATGACAATGAAAAATTCTGATTAGATCTCCTCAAGCATTCTGCTCTCCAAGGAGAGCATTGTGCTCACCCATCATCCACAAAGTACAAATTTCTCATCCCTGGAACCATTCTCCCATTCTCTCTCTAATGGATTCACACCCCATAGTGTGGCAGAACTGTATACACCCGAGGACTGGTAAGGATCTTGTATATTTTCAGCATAACTCCTTGCTCTTCTGCTCAAGGCTGCTTTAATGAAGCCTAGGAAACTGTATGTTTCATTCAATGCTCTCACTGCCTGATGCTGGAGGAGTAAGCTTTATGGCTACTAGTGGCTTTGTGTCAAGTAGTTAACGGTAAGGCAACTGAGTAAAATCTGGGATCCTTCAAATGTATGTAAATTTGCAACATCAGTTGTCTTCCCCACCATCTCAGCCCATCCTAATGCCAAAGCACTCTCCACACCTTGGTTATCATCCATCTTTTTATTCCTATGTCATTATTACCTTCGCAACCAGCTTATGGAAACCGATGCCTATACCCAATCCAGAATTGCTGTCCTTTGATCTGCCTTTGGTGTCTGCCCACTTTATGGGAAATGCGACTAGGTGAATAACATACCTCATCACGGGAAGCGATGTGAGGTCATGTGACTTATCAGAGATGGCTCTCTCCAGCAGGGTCATGGTCGTTTTGCAACTTCTCCTACGTGCCATCAGTTAACATTTACGGCAAGCAAGTCTTTTGTAATCTTTACCAAGCTCGGATGCAAGCTAACTAAAAATCGAAGAGTTCCCAATGCTTTAATGCCAAATTCTCATCCTGGTTTTGAACTCTCTTCATGTCCTCATTCCTACCCCTACTCCAGCTCAATAACCCCACATCCGGATTCTCAATTAGGGCATCAACCATCTCTACAGCTGGCTGTATGTTTAGTCTTTTCGGTGTTGGACTTTGGAATTCGCTGCTTTAATCTCTGTTCAAAACTTTTAGCGCCATAACCTTCTGTCAAGATGAAAAATACAGGATGACAGTTCAGGAAAACAAGTGGGAGATGATGCTTTGAATTTTGAAGAAATTCATTTAAATTTTATTAATCTTACAAGCTGCAGGATTTTTTTGGGTAATATATATATTAATATTACTTAGTTTAGAGTTTGGATTTTGAAGTGGTGGCATGTGAATTTTAGTGTCCGTGTATGAGGGGTTTTACCAACTTTGTCAGTATTTCTGGAGTCTTATTTTTAAAACTAGGATAGGAGAGTGAGTGAGCTCCTTGGGTGAGAATGAGTATTTGTTTGCACTTCGAGAGTTTCATGAGGGGGATCAGAATAAACACTGAAGAAATCAGTTTGCTTTCATTGCAAAGAATCAGCAATTGATTTTTTGTTTTTGCAAGAAAAATAAATCACAGCATTGGAAAGCTTTCAGTTTCAGTTTACAGATGTCTTGCTTGGAGTGAGATGTATGAAAAGAGTTTCTCCTAGAGCAAGGAGTTAGCTCGAGAAAGTTAGGATATAGGTGGCCTCGGTTGTAATGGTTTTAGTTTGAAAATATCCGATCAAAGAGTTTGGTTAAAACCGTGAAGGGGTTATCCCAAGTTGTTAAAGTCTAAGGCTCAGTTGCAAGAATTCTCAAGGAAGAGGCTATCAAATTCTCAAAACTGGGGACTGAACAAAACAATTATGTCACACCTAGACATTTGATAGAGGGAAATTTTCTGGTGATTGAGTAACATGATGGTGTTTGATCAATGGGATTGTATTTTTAACCAGGCACTTCAGAATCCTTCAAAATGTGTTATATGTAAATAGCTTGGTTTCTCTATTTTATCTCCTCTTTTTTGCATAACAAACTTACAGTTTATTGTTAAAACCAAATCTGCTGCCTTGCATGCTGTGCTCGAGTGAAAACGCACTTTGTTAAATACAAACATGACAAAATATGAACCATCAGTCCAGATTTCAGACCGGGATCTGATTTGACTGGTATTGTAAGAACAGGATCATAATCCAAGTTAGTGAAAAATAATTTTCCCAACTTGTGGAACATCCACGTTTCTGATCAGCAAAGGACAGGAAAAAGGGAAGTCGTCCATTTTGATGGGTCTTTACTGCTTTTATGTTGCTTGGGATTTACATAACTTCCCTGGGGATGATAAAGACAAATCACTTACCTCAATATGACAAAGCTTTGGTTGATTCATTTGATAAATAGCACTATTTACAACCAATGAATAAACAGCTGAGTGCACAACACTCCATAGAGAGTCTCTTGCTCTAAGTGGACTCTATTTTCCTGATACCAATTGGTACAATTTCTTTATTCTTAAGACAAGGTCAGCATTGGCATTTACTGGCAATCCAAAACAGCCTCAGCAAATCTCTTTAGGGCATCACAAGACACTTACAAATGAGCAAAGCCATTAAACAGATATTAATTCATCCATCGAAGAGAAACAATCCTCTGTTGTTCCATCTAATGGTTTCTAAACGGACTGCAAGGCTTTCACCTCCATCATTGTGCCTAAACTCCCATCTCAAACACTTTCACATTGATAGCAAAAGCTTTCTGATATCAGTCCTAATGTTGCTTTTATGATATGTACCTGTTTGTGCTTTGCAGATTCCCACTGCGGAATCTAAAGGTTGGACTATCTTTTGCATAGTGTTTACTTCACAACATACAGACCCAACAACAGACACTGACCATAGTCTTGCCTATAGTACAGCACTAACCATTTACTGCTAACTAAAACCAACAACAAATACGGGTCTCTTCAATCACATTTAGCACGCAAACCATTTTCATGGGCGATGGAAGCTTCTTTATTATCATACCCACTGACAATATTGTAAATGACAGTCCCTTTAAGAATGAATTTGGGTTCTCTCTAGATATAATACAGAGAGCAACTCTCCCATTGGAGAGTATATTTAATGGCTGGCTTCATTCTACCACCAGGCAGTGGGGGATGCTCTACTTGGAAGACCTCCCAATTTCCATCGAGGACCTGGATGGTGGATATTACACACAGCAAATCCCGCACAATTATGGGTTAAGGCAATTCACAGGCTCCCAGGCCAACTGCCTTTTCTGCAGTGCCATGAACATAGTTTGTGGGAGGATGTACTTCTTATCTAGTTCATTAAAACAAAACACCTCATTATGTTTTGGTTGCACTTCAGCCCTGTGTCCCTGATCCTCACTGTCTGAGCACACGGAGTTGGAATGCGGGTAGGTCAGGGAATGCTCCTCAGAGGCCTGGCTAAATGTTGTCATCAACAGGACCAGCCAGCTTGCCACGGACGGTAACTGCTGAATCGAGAGTGTGGTGCTGGAAAAGCACAGCAGGTCAGTCAGCATCTGAGGAGCAGGAAAATCAATGTTTTCATCAAGCTCTTCAACAGGAAAGGGCTAACTGCTGAATGTCTGCCTTTCTTCTGTTTTTACATCAGTATCTGGGCATCCTAAAAGACAGCATCCATTGGTGGACTCAAAGCCTTTTGGGATATCTGGACAATACACAAGCTGGGGTACATTATCTCACCCAACAATACCATTTGATTTAGACCCCTCACCTGTTTTTATCTTTTTTGTTCTGCTTCATTTTTGTCACACAGTCCCTGATGGACAGCGTCTACGATGTGTTATTGGATAGTTTGTAAACTTGGTGGGAAGGCTTGTTTTATTAAAAGGCATTGCTTTACACCTGTAAAGTGAATTGGTTGGAAAGTGGGGAGAGCGCAGACTGGAGTTTGCATTGAATGAAGAAACGCAAAGGAACAATCATGGGAGAGAGACTGACTCCTGCTTCAGTAAATGGATGAAGAACAATACAACATTCACAAGCGGCCAAGGTCTGATTCCTGCTTTGGAGTTGATTTTATCCTATAATAGGGACACACAATATTGAACAAAGTTCAATAAATAGTAGGGTATGAAAGAAATGGGGGTAAGGTGCACAGGAGATTGTGCACAATTGCACATACTCAGCAGTCATTTGATGATCCACACAGAGTAGCAGAAAGACCATGTTAACTCTTATGCACCTGCAACTAGCAGTAACACTGCACCACAATGAGATACGTCTCAGGTAATTCCTTTGTGTTGAAATGATCTAGTTTTTCCTCTTTTAAGCAAGGTATCATGCAAATTATGTTCCTACCCTTGTATCAGGCTTCAACTGGAAGCACTTATCCCGGAAACCTGCCTTGAACGCCAAACATACCAAAAGAAATCAAATAATTCACAGGTGGAGAAAAAGGTGCAGCCCTCCACATCTTTCTTCCCTTGGATAGGTGCCTGCGGTTGCTCGTTTACTGTAGGTGTCAAAAGATGGGTAACGACTCAGGGGAACTGTTTTAGCATTTGACACCCAGTCTCCAATTGCCAATACCAAAGGGGCTCAGAGCTTCCAGTTTTCAACAGTCCCGGGCACCAGAACACATAGGTTTCTCTCCTTCCGCATTTATAACCACAGTGAATAGCCATTTCATCTGGTTCAGGGCAAATTGTATTGGCTAGTGGGCAACCTACTGTTTGAAAGCTCTTCATTGTAGCTATGCATACTCAGTGACACCTCATGGTGCTGGAGTACCACTAACGCTGCCTGCGCAAGATCCTGTGAATCCACTGGGAAGACCGACACCAGAGTCCTTGACCAGGCCAACATTCCCAGCATCAAGGCATTGACCCCCGACCCCCACTCCCCCCCCCACACCCCCCTTGATTGGCTGCAATGGGCTGGGCACATCATCCCCATGACCGACACAAGACTCCCCAAGCAAGTGCTCTACTCCCAGCTCCGAAACGGCAGGCGAGCCGCAGGTGGACAGAGGAAGGGCTTCAGGGATACCCTCAAGGCTTCCCTTGCGAAGTGCAGCATTCCCACTTACACCTGGGAATCACTGACTCAAGACCATCCAAAGTGGAGGAAGCAACATCCGGGAAGGTGTTGAGCACCTTGAGACTTGCCATCTGGGAAAAATGGAAACCAGGGGAAAACAGCAAAAGGAATGTGGTGTCACACCAACGCCCCACCCACCCCTTCCCATGACTGCTACCTGCCTCAAGTGTGACAGAGCCTGCGGTAACTGCATTGGCCTATACCACCACCTACGGACTCACTCCGAGAGTGGAAAACAGTCATCTTCAAGGGTCTGTCAACGATGATGATGCATACTTGGTACACATGTACGTTTGATGAAAGTACCAGCTCAGTCTTGCCATGTTTGAGCTAAAATGCACTGCAAACACTTGTCCCATGTTCAAATCCTGCCCATCACTTCTTCATCAGGACACCTGGCCATTGCTCACAATGAGCTCGTAGCGATCAGGGCCAGGGTATCTGTTTGGGTTTAATGTTATTCGTTTCCCCTGATGTGATTAAGTACTTGGTCTACTTATAACAAGCATAATATCCACACCCCAAAGTATTGCCCTTGTGCTTAAAGAACTGTAAGGGGACACATGGTCAAGTTTGACTGGCAAAGTAACACCCCAGAACACTAAAATGTATATAGACTGACAGCCATCTGACCAGGGACATCACAGGCCTGGGCAGAACTGCAGCAACAAGATGGCCAATGTGGATGGCCCAAAGGTCACCCGAATACCCTGATCAAAAAGAAACCCTGCAACTTCTACCCAAGCAGATTGGGTCATTAAGTCTATTCAAGGCTGATTTGGTCAGATTTTCTTTTAATCCACAAGGGAATCAAAGGTTACAGAGGAAAAAGGGAGGAAACTGGAATTAAGGATACTCAGACCAGCCATGATCTCATTAAACGGTAGAGCAGATCCGATGGGCTGAATGGTCCACTTCTGCTCCCACATCTACGGTCACTCTGAAGAACAGGACATCAGCCAGCATGATTATTCCCAACAGCACTGCACATTCTATCAAGCTACCGGATGGTTAAGCACATTGGAGGGGGACAGCATCGAACTTGGCTGTGATGCCTTGCACAGTTGACCAGCCTGACGTCACCTGACTCCATGAGTTCAGCAAGCCACTGAAATGCATCCTGCCGCATGGTTATCCCCAAGCCCCACCAGTAAGATGTGGCTCTCTTAGAGAAATAGTCAGAAGGAAGGTAACAGCATGGGAACGCTTTATCGTTGCATCAGTGAGGATTACAGCTCAAACACCAATCTTCAGAATGCTGTATCACACATTAGCAGCTGTTACAGCTCAGACTTTAAACAGCACAGGCCCGATAATGGCATACAACTCAGCAAAGAGAGCCGGCTGTCGCCATGGTTACTAGAGGCAGCTCTTCAGAAGGGCAAAAAATAATCACTAAAATCAGTGGTTTTGGCAATAGTGGATTTATTTGCACAAGTATCACGTAGTCAACAATAGGCCTGGGGTTCAATGCCAGGGCTCATGTATTTTAGAAATCACGCGAACTGCTTGTTAACCATGTCCTTCCCTCCATTTTGGAAAACTGAGAAACATTCTGGACACGGTGCATTCTGGTAGAGTGAGGGAGTGGTTCCGTATACAGCACCGTTCCCACACACTGCCAGAACTTTCCATACGTGGCACCGTTCCCGCACACTGCCGGAATGTTCCACATGCAGGAATATTTCTATATCCAGCACTGTTCCTATACAATGCCTCAAATGATTTATACACAGTAATGCTCTGGCACGATGTAACAACAGTTACGTACAATCAAGTAAATTGAAAATAGACCACTCAGCCCCTCTACCCTTTTCTTCAATTCATCAGTTCATGGGATCAACTTAACACTTGCACATAGGCCCAATACTCTGACTCCCTACTTTTGTAAATACATCCATCTACAGCGGCCCTAACAACGTTCAATGTTCCTATCTCATCCGGTGTCTTGGAAACAGCATTCCAAAGACTCTCATTCATCTGAGAGAAAACAATTCCCTCGTCTCCATCCTAAATGGGAGACTCCTTAATTTTAAACTGTGTTCCCTAGTTCTAATCGCCTGCACAAGGAGAAACATTCTTGCAGCACCCACAATGTCAACTCCTCTCATGGTACTTTTCAATAAGATCACCTCAGATTCCCCTACACTCCCACCAGACATAGGCTCAGCCTGTCCAGCCTTCCCTCAAAATAATCCTTCCGAGCCAAATACCAATCAAGTGAACCTTCTCTGCACCGCTTCTGATGTACTTATATCCATATCTTAAAGAAGATGATATGAATCCAGTACTCACTGTACCAACATCCTGTACAAACTGTGACAAAACATCCCAACTTTTGTACTTTACTCCCTTCATAATAATCAACACCTCGGAACCTCAGTGTTCCGTGATCTCTTTCGATTTAAATAACATGCTGCTTTTCTGTTCTTCCTGATCATACAAGCAAGTTCACTTCTGAAATATTTTACCCACCCTCTGTAAAGCTTTGCAGACGCTTTCTGACTTCCTTACAATTTACTTCTATCTTTCGGTCATCAGCAAACTTAGCAACCAGTCATCTAGTCTCTCCAACAGCTGTAATGAGACAAAATGCAAACAGTTGAGGTCTGAGCACTAATCCCTGTTGCTCTGCACTCATTACAGCTCAAAATTACCTACTAATGCCTACTTTCTGTTCCCTAACTAACCCTCTGTCCACCTTAATGATACTCTGCACACCATGAAGTTAGTATACTGCATGACCTTCAATGTGGCATCTTGCCAAATGCCTTTTGGAACTCTAAGTACACCACATCTACAGCTTCCCCTTTATCCTCATTGGATTTCTTGGAGGAAGAGGGCGAGAATAAAAGAATACAGATGTAATGCTGGGGCTGTGTAAGGCTCCAGTCAGGCTACATTTGGAATATTGTGAGCAATCTTGGGCCCCGTATCTAAGGACGGACGTGCTGGCATTGAAGGGAGTCCAGAGGACGTTTACAAAATGACCCCAGGAATGAAGGGTTATCATATGGGAATGGTTGAGGACTCTGCGTTTGTACTCTATGGAGTTTAGAAAGATTAGGAAGATCTTATTGAAACTTATAAAATGCTGAGAGGTCTGAATAGAATGTGGAGAAGATGTTGCCAGTACTAGAAGATGGGCACCCAAGAGCACAGCCTCAGAATAAAGGAATGACTTTTTAGAGCTGAGATACAATGTATTTCTTCAACCAGAGGGTGGTGAATCTGTGGAACACATGGCTGCTGAAGGCTGTGGAGACCAAGCCATTGAGTGTCTTTAAGACTGAAAGAGATAGGTTCCTGATTAGTAAGAGGATCAAGGGTAATGGGGAGAAGATACGCAAATGAGGTTGAAAAACATATCACCATGATTAAACGATGGAGCAGATTCAATGGGCAAGACAACCTAACGTTGCTCCTATCATCTTCTGGTCTATAGGAAGTAGCAAACAATCAATTAGCCAAATACGATCTCCCCATCACAAAACCACCTTGATTTTACCAGACTGCATTGAGATTAAGTGCTCTGCTATAAACTGCTTAATTACAAATTCCTTATGACAGATGCTAAGTGGCCTTGAGCTTCTTATATCTTGTTTCCATTCTTCCTTTAATAGTGGAGTCACTTTATATATTTTACAATTTGATGTGACTCTTAAAATCTAGGGTGTTTTGGAAAGTTAAAATCTTACTACAACAACAAGTACACCTTTTAAGATGCTAAGACAAACTCCATCAGCTCTTGGGAACTTGCCACTTTTCAATTCTAATAATTTTCCGAGTCCTTCCCCTGATGATTGTAACTGTTTGAAGTTCCTCTTTCATCCCCAGTTCACCATTTTTTCTGCAATGTTATTGGTATCTTCTGGAATGGAGTGGGATACAAAACATCACTTAGACTTAGCTGTCATTACCTTATTTTCAATTATTAATTCACCAAACACACTTTCTCAAAGACCAACACTCATTTTGTTCTTCACCTTTTCAAATACCAATAGAAACTCTTGTTATTTGTTTTCACGTCACTAGCCAGCTTTCTGTCACACTCTAATCTCTCTTTGCTTATTAGTCTTTTTCTCACACTTGGCTGTTTTTTATATACTGCCCACCTGAATTCTTTGCAGAATTGGATGATGCGTCTTTCAGTTTGATACCATTTTTAACTTCCTTAGTTGGCCATATATGTTCCATCATTCCTTTCATTTTCCTTATTCACTGGTATCGCTGTGTGCTGAGAAACCACCTTAAAACATCTGCCACTGTATCTTGACTGACCTATTCCTTAAACTAATGGCCCCAGTACACTTTTGCCGGTTCTATATTCATGCTCTCATAAATGCTCTTCTTTAAGTTTAAACATTAGTCTTTGATCCGTTCTTCTCTTCCTCAAATTGAATGTGAAATATAATCATTTTATGCTCATTTTCCACCTAGAGTCCCATGAGGTCAGTAGTTAATTAAACCTGTCACATTTGACATTATCAGATCTCAAATAGATTGCCCTGGTAGGACATGCTGTTCTAAGAAATTGCCTGAAGACTAGACTGTTCCCAACTACCATTACATTCCCACTAACTCCCCCAATTTGAATAGCTTCCTGTAGCCTAGCCATGGTCAGTTTGTTCTGACTCTGCACTTGCATTCGTACAGGCTACAAGGAGCTCCGATCTGTTGGACAATTGCAAAGGCTCAAGCTCTTCCACTTTACCTCTCAGACCCATTACCCACTTTAACTGAGGTTAAACCAACCTGTTGCTGACTGGTGATCAAATCAGAAGACAGACTGCTAAGGGGTTTGAGCACCACATGGAATCAAGTGTCCAGGTAACACCCTCCCTGCCTTATGTAACACAGTGCCTGCACATTGTCCTCCACCTTAGTCACAGAGCCAAAATTCCTCAAGCCAGAGACATTTGCTGCACACGTGATTGCCTTGGATCTCCTGGTCTAGCATCTTCCTTTTCTTAAATGAATTTATTACTGCTATTTAATTTACAATGAAGGTACACCCAATCAGTTCAAAGTCGTTCAATATAATGCTATTTCAATGGAATAACATTCCTGTACATATTACCAATCCTATATAGTGCACTGACAATTCTGCAGCATTACCAATCCTATACAGTGCACCCACAATCCTGTACGTATTACCAGTCCTACACAGTGCACTGACAGCTGTGTTATATTGAGACTCCTGTAAGGTTCAGCAACAATAACGATGCTGCATGTTGTATTTTGAAAAAGGACAAGTTGCTCTCTCAAACTCCACACAGTACTGGGCATTTGGCACTCACTCTTATCCTCTTGTGAGAACAAAGATCATTGAAGTTTTGCTTTGAATCATAAACTCACAAAGCAAGGAACTGCTCAAAGTGCAGAACCCTTTCCCAGACTGTTGCTCATAAACAAGCTGGACTGTCTTTCATCCAGAGCCCAGTCCTGACTGCCAAGCTGATTCAGGAAGAAGCAATGATGAAGCAATTACCCAACAGACTTACAGTTATGGTCAAATAACACATTGTACTCTTGAACTAAAACTAACTGAACAGAATTTCCCTGAAAAGGGAAAGAAGGAAACATGTTAAGGTACTTTATTTTATGCATTAGCGTTTTCTATCAAAGGCATCAATACACATCTCTATTGCTAATTATTTCCAAGTGGGAGGTTGTTTTGTGCATTCAGGATGGCGCAGGAACTGTGGATTCAATGAGAACCATCTACCTTTACACCAACCACTTCACCTCAAGGTTAAAGGCACAGTGGTTGAACCTCCCAACCAAAAAGGGTCACAATAGCGCTCACATGTCCACAAACTCTCCATACAACTCCCAATCCCTTTTCTTTTGAAGAGAAAGCGTAACTGCGTTCTCCTGTTGTTAACGTGAGACAACTCGATGAAAAGATGCACAGTCGTGTTCCTCACTGCTTAAAAACAGGCTTCCCCCCCAACCTTTAAGCTTTTTATTTAACCTCCACAAAAAAAATCTGAACTCCTTGTCAATGAGAGTTGAGGCACATTTTGGTGTGGTACTGGGTCATTCACATCTGCCTGGCCTGTCAAGAGGTGAGTAATCTCAGCTAAAGCTGGGGACAGATTTGGTTTTCCAGGGGGGGCGTTAACATTTACCAGCGTTAACTGCAATCAATTTTGCATCGAGTGCGACAATTCTTTTTCAAAAAGTCATTCCTCTCAACCATTCAATTCCCCCCTACTCTGGGCTGGAAACTGCAACGAACAGACATGATACGTCCTATGAGCAAGGTGACCACCAAAGACCTTGGCTCTCACAGGCGTGTGGAGTTTCTGCGGTAAATTCAGTGAGAGCCAAAGCTTTTCAGTCGCGAGCAAAGGGTTAACAAAAATGGCAATCAGCTCTCCGCCCTTCCGATGCCCGCTTTCTTGCAGTTGCACTGTTCCCAATCCTCCCGCCCACCTCCCCCCGCCACGTTCCATTGTGAAGAGAATGCTAGGTGTCCACAAAAACTAAATCTGCCTTACGGTTACCTCTCAAGATGCTGCAAACTGATTTTTACCAAGCAGCAGGGACTCACGCTGTACTACTGGAGTTCACTGGGTCCATACAGCAAACGGATTGATGCAGTTCAGCACCACATCATTAAAGGGCAAGCAGAAAAACACAGCAGTCCGCCATCCAATCAGTTTGACTCAGACCTCCCAAGCTCCACAGTGAGATTAAAGTCAGCTTTCAGGGGACAATGAAGAACAGTTAAAAGATTGGCCTGCAACATTTTCAAGTGAACGGATTCTATAAGCCATTGACGCTGGAATACAGCTTGAGACCCTTGTGACCCCCAGCCCCTTACTCTCCCTCCCCCACCCACCCTCACAATCCCGAGCTTGAAAACAGCCTGCAGCCTCCAATCACTCTCTCTCCCTGCCATCATCCATTCCAACTGCAAAGCCCATATCACTGTGGTGCAATTACTGACCCAAAGTGAAAGCTCACTGATGTAGAGGAATGTTTTGCGCTAATTTTAACCTGGAAGCTGGGAAATGCATCACTGTATATTTAAACAGGTTCACAATTGAGTTCATTTAGGCCAGTGAGGAGAGCTCTGACTGACAGAGCGGTGTAGAAAGACACCTTTGTCTCCCCCTTCTCACTCACACCTCACCTCAAGAGAAAGCCTTAGTGTTGAGGAGTCAAAGACACAGAGATAGCAGAGTCAAGCCAAGAGCGTAAGCCCTCAGTTACTGCTGCAGGGCTGGAGACGGTGATGGAGAGGGATGTGGGAGGAGGAGACGTGGTCAGATCTTTCCACGAAACTGGGAGCCAAGGTCATTTCCAGGTAACAAACCCACCTCTAATGCAAACCAGGACCTGACTGGTATTTGTATTGTGGCAGATGCTGAATTGGAGGGGACATGGATCTTGCCTGTCAATTAGGGATGGGGACACGGGTGTGGAGGTGGGACACCAGGGAAGTACAGCACTTCCTGGCCCAACTGGAAAGGGCTTAGATTCAGAAAAATATCTGGACCTCCAAACTGGCAAAGGAAGATGAAGAGCTGGATTGATTGTAACATCTCCTGACAATGTCAGTCGTTAAAATCTAATTCTTGTGCACTAGATTGCCATTAAAACTTATATAAAATCACATGAAACTTTAATCCATGTTGCTCCTGACCAGCTCGGACTATTCAGCCACTGCTGGGACTGCAGGCTGTCCTGAAGGAAAGGTGGTTATGATTAATCCCCGAGTATTGATGGGGCCCAGCCCACCAGGTTTTCAGCTCTGTTGCCTTGAGGTGGAACCCAGCTCAGACTAAAGGGACTTGCTAACAGTCAGAGTTCTTATGAGATGCATTCCAAATAGCTTTGCTTTCAAGTGGTGGAATCTTTTGTGACCTACTGCTGAAGTTCATAGTTCCTGAAAACAGAGGGTGCAGGAAATGGGAAAGAAAGTGACCTCCTGAGATTTGTGGGGTTGGCACAAAACCTGTTCTGAAGTGCACCCAGGTGCCAAAAATTGTTCCAATTAACCTCAAATAATCCCACAAATAACGAAAGCCAAAACTTGCCAAGCTATTCAGAACACAGACATCAACTTTGTGATGACGAGATGACACGATTAGAAGGGTGTAACATAAACCGAATAAACTCATACTTCTCTCCGATTACCTTATGTACTGGGAACTACACAGTTTGTTGGCATATTTGGAGGAAACTAAAACCATTTTTCTCAAATACATGATTATTGTTGCTGGCTGCAGACCAGAAACAGAGAGTCAATGACAGCTGCTTTTCTTACCTCATCAATAAGATTACATCCAAATAATTCTTCGCTGTCGTGCAACTCTAGAGTATAATTACATTCTAGGATACACCTAGCAATTAGCTCACAATAAAGAGTCAGTACCTCTGCCTGGTCAAGTTACTATCCTGACAAGAATGTCCTGACGTTGTGTAGCAGGTCTGTTGGCAGTAACTGGGTAATGGCCAAGTGAGGTTGGACATTTAGAAAAATGTCAGATGAGTACAGCTGTGCATTTCTCAGAAAATTGTCAGATGCGACACCGATTTCAAGCAGCAACGATCAACCATTTAGATTAGATTAGATTAGATTAGATTACTTACAGTGTGGAAACAGGCCCTTCGGCCCAACAAGTCCACACCGCCCCGCCGAAGCGCAACCCACCCATACCTCTACATCTACCCCTTACCTAACACTACAGGCAATTTAGCATGGCCAATTCACCTGACCTGCACATCTTTGGAGTGTGGGAGGAAACCGGAGCACCCGGAGGAAACCCACGCAGACACAGGGAGAATGTGCAAACTTCACACAGTCAGTCGCCTGAGGCGGGAATTGAACCCGGGTCTCTGGCAGCAGTGCTAACCACTGTGCCACCGTGCCGCCCAGTCTGCTCTGCCACTCAGTCAATTTATGGCTGATCTCAACCTCAACTATCCCCATGAAAACCGAAATAACTGCAGATGCTGGAAATCAGGAACAAAAACAAAGATTGCTGGAAAAGCTCAGGTCTGGCAGCACCTGTGGAGAGAAAACAAGTTAACTGACCCTTCTTCAGAACTTTTGGTAGCTGTGAAAATGTTTTTTTATGCAGAAAATAGGGTGGTGGTGGTGTTTGGTTGGGGGCAGAGTAAACAATAGGTGGGAATAGAGCCCATCGAGGGGGAAAAGGACAGATGGACAGACAAAGGAATGGATAAGAGAAGGAATAGCTACTGATGGGGGCTGTTAGTGGCTAACAATGGATGCTGTGTAATTGCAGACTATGTGATAACAAGGCTTAGTGTGTTGGGGTTGGGGTAAGGACATAGGAAAAGGTGCCTCAAGCCCTATAATTATCGAACTCGACGGCTGCAGGGTCCCCTAGCAGAAAATGAGGTGCTGATCTTCCAGCTCGTGCTAGCTTCATTGTAACAATGCAGCAAGCCTGACACAGGGAACAGGACAGTGTGTTGAAATGGCAGGCAGCTGGAAGCTCAGGGTCCTTTTTGCAGACAAAACGAAGGTGTTCGGCAAAGCGGTCACCCAGTCTACCCTTCGTTGCCCCAAAGTAGAGGAGCTCAGATTGTGAGCTGCGATTGCAGTAGACTGGATTGGGTCAAGTGCAGGTAAATCACAGCTTCATCTGGAAGGTTTGTTTGGGTCCTTGGATAGTGACGAGGGAGGAAGTGAACCGGCAGCTGTTACACCTTCTGTGGTTGCATGGGAAGGTGTGTGGTGCTGTGGGGTGAGGTGGGGTGCGGTGGGAGATGGGGCGTTGGTTGGATGTGGTGCTGGGACTAAAGAGGAGTGGACCAGGGTGTCGCAGAGGGAAGGGTTCTTCTGGAAGGCTGACAAGGGAGGGGAGGGGAGGGGAGGGGAGGGGATTGTATCTCTCTGGTGATGGCAGAAATGGCAGATAAGATGTAGACAAGGGGAAACATATCCTTGTTGTGGTGGGGGCTGGGGATTGTAAAGACAGCCCAGTCCATCACGAACACGAGTCTTCCATGCATTGATTCCATCTACACTTCCTGCTGCCTTGGGAAAGCAGCCAACATAATCAAAGACCCCTCCCACCCAGTTGTACTCTCTTCCACTCTCTACTGTCAGACAGAAGATACAGAAGTTTGAAAACACATGCCAATAGAACAGCTTCTTCCCCTCATTGTATCAGACTTTTGAAAGGGCCTCTCATATTAAAGTTGATCTTTCACTGCACCTTTTCTGTAGCTTTAACACAATATTCTGCATTCTGTTCTATTACCTTGTTGTAATTATGCAAGGTATAATTTTTTACACAAAACAATACTTTTCATTATACCTTGATACATGTGGCAATAATAAATCAGATCAAATTCACTTCATCTTGTACAAAGGCAGCAATTGTAGAAACTGTTGCAAAAGATTCTTGGGTGTCCCTAATCTCTACCTGCGCCCAAGAGCCTTTTTCTGGGTTACCGACTCCCTGGAATTGGTTCTCCTCCGCTGGCTAAAATAGGTGTCTATTTTTTAGACAACAGAAATCCTCACTGCTATTGCTCTTTCTGTGTTTGTGGAAAATATTTATATTAATACAGGAAATTAACCTGGAACTTACATCACTATTCCAATACTAGCTGCACCAAATCGCCAGCTATTTGGTGAAGATTTATTGAGCTCTCAGTTAATCAAGCAGTTGAGCAGTCAACAAACTTAACTGCCAATCAAACTGGCCTTAACCATTAATCCTATTGCCAACAGCTAAACTGGCTTGAATATGATCTCCTCATTGTGTACAGTATTGGTCACTTTATTTAAGTAGGATACAAACGCATTGGAGGTGGCTCAAAGATGGTTCACCAGATTAATATCAGGAATACACAAGCTGTCTTCAAAGGAAAGGTTGAACAGCAATTTCTTTGAAAAATGTTAAATCTTGAGGGGTCTTGACTTGGAAGATGCAGGGAAGATGTTCGTCTAATGAGAGAATCTAAAACCAGGGTGTCACTTTGCAAAACAAAATGAAAAGGCCAGCCATTTCAAGAATTAGGTACTTTTTTTCTCTAAAAGAGAGGAAATCTTTGGAACTTCGCTTATACCACCTTTTGAAGAAGAAAGTCCTTATACACATTTAGGGCAGAGGATGGATCCTTGTTCAGCAGGAAGGTGAAAGGTTGAGATAGGTGGGAATGTGGATTTGAGATTACAGTCTAAACTGGTATTGAGTGGCAGAGCCAGCTCAAGGGGCCGAATGAGCCACTTCTGCTCCTTATTCATGTATTTGTATGCCAGGTTACCTAGCCTGTTGATGGCTGCTCTCAGTTGGATGTTCATTAACAGCAGAATGGATGAAATTAATTGGATCCGTCTGTCTAAACATGGCTTCATGTCAGCAGGAACGTACTGCAGGCACAGGATGAGCAGATGTCTGCATGAGTCACCCGGCAAATACACAGTAAGACCAGTTGGCATCACTGCATTGTTTCTATCTATTCTGTTACAGAAACATTGAAATAGGCAGCAGTAGGTTCAGGTTCCAAGTAATGAACACTGGTTGGTCAAGAAAACAACAGTTTTCCAATCCTAAACCAGACAATTCCGGATACAGTTAAAGAGGAAAACGATCAAATGCATCAGCGCACGCTTAATTATGACAATTGCCAATAAACTTGCGATATGCTCTCAGGTAACAGAACAGCTTGGGGCAAGGAGCACGATACAGAGAAGCCATCAGATCGCCACCAGTTCAGAAGCTGTTTTTGTTCTCTGCAGTAAGGCATTTCAAGCCTGTAGAAAACCAGGCTTTCTTCAGCAGCTGTAATTATCATTTACTTGAAAGGCCAGAAACCTTTTCTAAGGAAACAACTATTCTGTGCCTCTTGCAAAACAATCGAAGCATCTAGAAAAGGATGCCTGAGAAGCAAGCATCAACTCAAGAACCATCTCTACAGATCCTGTGAACAGAGACTACCTCCCCGATTCTTTTGTTCTCTCTGTTTGTAACCAGTGTTTTCTTTCGCCTGTCTATGATAAAACAGACAAGTGTTTGAGTAAAACCCTGAAGAGATTATTTGAAGCTGATTACATTTAAGCTCAGGTATACAACAGCTCCAGAAAGAAGCAGTCAGGTTTTCCAGACCTGGCAGTGAAGTCAAACTAAACTCATTGAGAAGTTAGAGGAGAGATCATTTTGGAGTGAGTACAGTAAAAGGGGCAATTTTGGGTACATCAATAGAGTGCTTTCACAACTAAGGAGATTACATTTCATGTGAGTTTCAAAATATTTAAGTATGCGTTATAAATAAATATTCTGGATATCCTATTTTCATTTGCTTTGCTTACTACATTTCTGTTATATCACTTTTTCCAAATCTGAAACATTGTGTGCTTGTTTTAATGAGAGACTACCTCACTAAAACCAAAACAAAATAAAACATGATCTATCAATTCAGACTTGTTCAATTACACCAGCTGTGACCATAGCTTAAGACATTGTTCATGCAAAATTCCTTTGCCAACAAGCAGGAGTTAATCCATTCTAAAGTCCAATCTCCTGAAAAAGTGCACATTTGAACTGCACCCAAAGGGGTGTTCAAAATCATAACAACGGAAGACTTAATGAGTTGGTGGATAACGAGGACCTTGAACTCTTACTCTCTACTTCAGCAATAAACTTGCTGACCAATTTAGTTTAGGCTCTCTCAAGTAGAAAACTCATTTCAAGGTGCAAGTTTGAGACAGAGAATTGCACAAATAAAGACCGAGGCTGGACATGTTCTTTAATTACAGTTTGTTTGCCATTCAACATCAGTTCTTGGTTCACAAGTAAAATATTTGCTCTTCATTCCTCTACCACAGACAACAATTCCTCTCAATCAATAAGAAAGATTCTTGAGATCTTTTATTTATAAATCCATTAACTACCATGCTCAAATGTTGATGATACATGTACAGAGGCAATGCTTTTGAGGTCAAAACACTTGAAGCACTGGAGACAGTACACAGGGTTCAGGAGCTACAGACAGCCAAATAAGCGCTCTCCCTCACAATTAGCAAATCCCCCACCTCTGAATTTTGGCTTTTGTATTTGTGGGATTTGGCAGCCCTGCAGAATGGGACTGGAAGTGTCATCTAATTTAACCTCACAGACTGTTTTCAAATGCGTAGAATGAGGAAGCGGAAAATTCTGGATGGCCACAATGTGGACGCACGTGAAACTCAAAATGCTGAAAAGCAGCCCCAAGAGCGAAAGGAAACGAAACACATTTGTGTGCCACTTCATAGAATCATGGTGCACAATATATTAAAAAACATAGGAAATAGGAGCTGGCCATTTGGCCCATCGAGCCTGTCCCACTGTTCAACATAATCATGTCTGATCATTCAATTTGGTGCACAGGTCCCTCTTTCACCCGAGATTTTTTTTTGTTAAGATTAGAATCCCCACAGTGTGGAGATAGGCCATTTGACCCAATAAGTCCACATGGACCCTCCAAAGAGCAACCCACCCAGACCCATTCCCCTACATTTACCCCTGACTAATGCACCTAACACTATGGGCAATTTAGCATGGCCAATCCCCCTAACCTGTACATCTTTGGACTGTGGAAGGAAACTGGAGCACCTGAAGGAAACCTATGCAGACACGGGGAGAATGCCTCTGTGGAGTTTGCACAGTCACCCAAGACCGGAATCGAAGCCGGGTTCCTAGCACTGTGAGGCAGCAGTGCTAACCACTGAGCCACCGTGCCACCTCGCCACCTCTTTTGATCCCTTTAGCCTAAAAAATACTACATAATTCCTTCTTGAAAACATTCAATGTTTTGGCTTCAACCACTCTCTACAGTAGAAAATTCCATAGGCTCACTACTCTTTGGATGAAGAAATTTCTCATCTCAGTCCTAAATGGCCTTCCTCATATCCTTCACCTGTGACCCTTAGTTGTCTTGCACTTACCTGGTCCAGCCCTGCTAAACTTTTATAGATTTCTACGAGATTTTGCCCCCCACTACTTTTACCCTTCTGAACTTCAGTGGCTACAATCATAACCAAGTGAGGTTTGCTTCATATATCAGTCCTGTCTTCACAGCAAACAATCTAGTAAACTTTTGTTGCACTCTCTCCATAGCCAGAACATCAATCCTTCGATGAACACAATATTTCAGGTGTGGTCATACCAGACCCTATCCAATCGAGACAAGATTTTTTCTGCACCTGTACTTGAATCCTGTTGCTCTGAAGACCAACATTCCAGTTGCCTTCTTCACTGCCTGATGCCCCTGCATAATTAGCATCAGCAACAGTTGTGCCAGGTCTCGCTTCACCTCCCTATCACCAAAACAGATGGCAATCTGTCTCCCTGTTTTTACTACCAAAGTGGATAACCTCACATTATACTGAGTCTCTGCCTTGCATTTGCCCACTCACTCAGCATGTTCAAATCACACTGAAGCATCTCTGCATCCTCCGCACAGCTCACCCTGCCACCCAGCTTTGTCTCATTTAAAAACTTGGAGCTATTTAATTCCTTCATCTCAGTCATTAATATATATTGTGACTAAAAAGCAGCCATTCATTCCATTATGCCTATTCCAGCTCTTTGGTCCAACTAACTACTAGTTCCTGATGAAGGGCTTATGCCCAATTCTCCTGCTCCTCAGATGCTGCCTGACCTGCTGTGCTTTTCCAGCACCACACTCTGACCTCCAGCATCTGCGGATCTCACTTTCTCCTGGTCAAATTAATCCCACAGCCCTACATCTAATGTGGAAATGATTCACACGTCCCTTTGTCGGCTGCTGACATAAACGAATAAAGTTTAGTTTGGAGATTAACTTAGATTTGTAGTGTTCGTTCATAAAAATTACCAAATAAACTGGGTTCCCTGACTGACTACTGAAATTTAAACGCTGCCCTCTGTACTACCTCAACACTTGAACGGATAATGGAGAAGAACACAAAGATACAAGCTTTTGTCATGGATTTCTTTATTATTCCTATGCACTTTAATAACTACATTTAATGAGCAAAAGTCTCCATTATCTGATAACTCATTCATAGTAGTCTATTCTACAGCCACCCCAGGAGAATTGGCATACGAAGCAAAATTGCTCCAAATACATGAATTTAGAGATTTATGGAAACTCATTATGCTGTTCAGGGGGAGGCTAAGTTTTATTCTATTCCCCTCCCATCAATTTTTCATCATTTCCACAGCTACATCTATGCACAAAGGAGGAAATTTCTGGTTAATTCTGAGGGGGCTTGACAGGGTAGATCTTGAGATGACATTTCCCAAGGATGGGAAGTTACCATAACCAGGGGACATCATTACACAACAAAGGTGAGATGTGAAGCAATTTCTGCTGCAGAGTGTGGAGGTGAGATCACAACATATTTTAGGAGGTGGAGGATAGATGTTTGAAATCACAGAGTTGAGGGCGATGATGAGCGGTCACAAAACAGGGATTGAAGTGTGTGGCAGATCAGCCATGATTTTACAGAATGGTGAGTTAGGATTGAGGGGCTGAATAGCCTGCTCTTATTTCATACATCATTGACGGATCCAAAAAAACACTCTGCACACTAGCCCAACCCACCCTGCACCAACCCCGCCACCATGTCAAACTAACCTCTCCTGCCCTTCCCTAACCACAAACCCACCTAACTAACCTCTCCCGCCCTTCCCTCACCACAAACCCATCTAACTAACCTCTCTCGTCCTTCCCGCTGCACACTAGCCCAACCCACCCTGAACCAACCCCCCCACCCCCATGTCAAACTAACCTCTCCTGCCCTTCCTTAACCACAAACTCATCTAACTAACCTCTCCCACCCTTCCCTAACCACAAACCCATCTAACTAACCTCTCCTACCCTTCCCTCAGTACAAACCCATCTAACTAACCACTCCCACCCTTCCCTCACCATAGACCCATCTAACTAACCTCCCCCACCCTTCAGTAACGACAAACCTAACTAACCTCCCGCATCCTTCCCTCACCACAAACCCATCTAACTAACCACTCCCACCCTTCCCTAACCACAAACCCATCTAACTAACCTCTCCTACCCTTCCCTCAGTACAAACCCATCTAACTAACCACTCCCACCCTTCCCTCACCATAGACCCATCTAACTAACCTCCCCCACCCTTCAGTAACGACAAACCTAACTAACCTCCCGCATCCTTCCCTCACCACAAACCCATCTAACTAACCACTCCCACCCTTCCCTCACCAAAAACCCATCTAACTAACCACTCCCACCCTTCCCTCACCAAAAACCCATCTAACTAACCTCCCCCCCTTCCCCAACAAACCCATCTAACTAACCTTTCTTGTCCTTCCCTAACCCCAACTAACTAACCTCTCCTGCCCTTCCCCCACCACAAACCCATCTCCCACCTTCAACACTTTTAGAAGCAGTAAGCGTCCAAGGTAATTGAAAGGAAGAAGTACATTTTATTTAATACTCTGTGACCTCTCTTCTCTGCTTCTGCAGCAGAGTCCCAGGATTAAATGTTTAATGCCTGGGGAAACCTGCAGGGTTTGGGAACCCTACTAGCTGAGATTTGACCCTACCATAAATCAGAATTCATCCAAAACTCAGTCGCCCATTGTCTAGCTCACACCAGCTCCTGTTTATCCCTCTTGCTGTGCTCGCTCGCACTGACGCCCAGTACAGAAACAAAACCTCAAATTCCTAACTCTTATTCCTCATGAAGAGCTTACGCTTGAAATGTTGACCCTCCTGCTCCTCGGACGCTGCCTGACTGGCTGTGCTTTTCCAGCACCACACTCTTCGATTTCCTAACTCCCAGTCCAATGCATGGGCTCATTCACTCCCCAGTTCCAGAACCTTCTGCAGTGTGACAACCCGACTCTGGCTTCTTCAACTCTGTCGACTTTAGTCACTCCACTGCTGGCTTTAGCTGCCTTGATCCAATCTTTGATTTACCTCGCTGAACCTAATGGTCTCTCTAGCTGTCTCTGTCTTTTAACTCACTCCTTAAAAACCTATGACGTTTGGCCGTGGGCCCTCTTAAATTGGTTTAAAGGGTTTACCAAGTCCAAAGCTTCACAGAAACGCAAGTTGCCATTCCCTTGGCCTAACCATTCCAAAACTCTGTAGCCACCTTGGCACACCCGGCCACCGATGGAGTCACATCAAGAGTACCATGGAAGCAACGCCAGCTGATGGTTTCCATGGAGATCGGGGATGTGATATTTGAAACCTTTAGCCATGAAACAACTTTACAAGATTTTCTTTCTTCCAATACAAAAATACTCCTATCTTTTGAAAGGAAGTTAAATGGTGTAATGAAAGGCATCAATAAATGGACTGGGAGCCTATGTTTACAAAATAGCCAGCCCAGACACTTCAGCCCTCTTGGAAATGGATCTAATTTAAATACAGTTAACATAGGGAAGCAATTCTAATGCATTACTCCCTGGACTGCAGCTCCCATCATGACAGTAACTAGAACCATTAATGTACAGCTTTGATTTTGAAACATCTGAAACTGCATCAAAAGCTACACAGATGTCAGTTCAGTTATCCTTCCAGTTTTTCCAAGAGGGAGGGCAGTTCACATTCGCTTGATTTTTCTGCTAATTTCAAAATCTTTTGTGGATAACACCCGGAAGAATCGAGCCCATTCTGCTCGCCTAATCTGATTGACCAAATCTAATCAGCATTATTCCTGCCCATTGCTGCGCCACTGCAAGACGACCCATTAAAACATTTAAAAGGCTTGATTTCTTTCGAGCCCCCCGCCCCCACTGGCCTGGAACCTCCTGCTGGGGTCCGATGGTCAGCCAAACAGTGGCGACTCACTGAGCGACTCAAGCCCTTCAAACCGTGGCCTCAGCATTTCAATAGCACACACAGACGCCCTCTGTCAAAGCAGCCGGCGAACATGCAAGCTGACAGCCAGCAGAACAAGAGAGATTGAACCACAACTGCAGCTTACAATGGCTTGAAAATTTATAGTCATTTCCTGGGCAACCTGTCGCTTTTATCTATTGGAGGAGGATTTTCTCGCCGACTTTTGCAGTCAACAAGTTAAACGCCCACTCTCCTACCAAGCCACTGATACCGACCATAGCAGGCAAATAAATTAGCACCTTGCTTTAACCTAGAAAGATGTTCAATATCCCACGCAATATTTTCCGACTCTCAAAAAGGAGGGTCCTTCTGCTATCAGCAGTTTCCATGTGTTTTCTGTCCTTTATTGCTACCTGCCAATAAATAACACTACGACCAGAACAATGCCTTCTTACAAAAGCCCGGGGAGGAATGCAACAGTGCACACTGAACAGTTTGACTGATAGCTTATTGACCCAGGCCGTCAGTGTTGTCAGAGCCATGTCTGCGTGTGGCTTTGAGGGCAAAGTTTACCGGGCTCAGGCCAAGGAAGCAATACATCAGCACTGGGCTCAGCAAGAGCTTGAGGGCTGTGTCCCTTTCCCTCTTAACACAGTTCGAGGCTGAACATGCAGCCGACACACAGCTAATTTAAACTGGGATTCAGCATCTCGAGAGATTTGCAGCAGAGATGGTGCTTTCTAGCACCCAAAGTACGTCTAGAATTTGAGATGCACCTCCCCGCATTTCCCTCCACGTTACAGTTGCAGGATTTGACCCTTCGAGTTTGCGCCACCATTCAATATGATCGTGGCTGACCATGTCATCTCAGTATCCCCCAATCCCACTTTCTCTCCACAGCCCTCGGTCCCTTCAGTTACAAGGGCCACGCCCAGCTCCCTCTTAAAGATATCTAACAGGGTCATGGCAGGCAAATAAATTAGCACCTTGCTTAAATTGTAGAAAGATAGCAAGATATTGGTGGTACATAACATCCCACGGAATATTGTCTGACTCTCAAAAAGGAGGGTGCCTCTAATATCAACTATTTCCATGTGTTTTATTTCCTTCACTGCTACTTGCCAACAGCTCTCTGTGGTCAAGAATTCCACAGGCTCACAACTCAGTGAAGAAATTCCTCCTCAGCTCAGTCCTAAATGGTTTACCCCCTTTTTCCGTGACCCCTTATTCTGGACTTGCTCAACATCTGGAACATTCTTCCCACATCTAGCCTGTCCAGTCCCATCATGATTTTATATGTTTCTATGAGATCCCCACCTCCCCTCCCCCCCCACCCCTCCCCTCCAATTCTCATAAATTCCAGCAAGTACAAGCCCAGTCTATCCAGTCTTTCTCCACGTGTCAGTCAAATCTTTAAAGTTCAGTGCACCCTATTTTGTCATGTGGTTTAATAGGGATGGAAGAGAGGGATACAGACCTGACAGAGGGCTACAAAATTATGAGAGGCATAGGCAGGGTGGATAGTCAGAGGTTTTTTTTTCCCTAGGGTTGAAGTTTAAATTACAAGGGAATCAGAGGTTCATGGTGAGAAGGGGAAAAGTTAAGAGAGATGTGCGGGGGAAGAGGGGTAGGAGCCTGGAACGCACTGCCAGACGGGGTGATGGAAGCAGGCACATTGGTGACATTTAAGAGGCGTCTGGACAGTTACGTGAATAGGGAGGGAACAGAGAGATATGGACTGAATAAGGGCAGAAGGTTTGTTTTGCAGTTAGGGCAGGACGACAGATTTGGAGGGCCGAAGGGCCTGTTCTTGTGATGTACTACTTCTGTTCTTTTAACGCTCGGATCGCGTGTCTGAGTCCAAGACTGGCTGGTCAAGGAGATGACAAGACCGTCTGCCACAGTATGGGTAGTCAGAGGCTCTAATCTTGCCATGACAGGTGACCCCCCTGACCCCCCTGACCCCCCCCCCTTTCAAAAGTTCACTTTACACCACTTCGCTTTTATGAAAGACCTACATTAATACTGGTTTTCACTAACTGAAAGAAATCTGAAGAGGATTTTCACTTTTACAACAAAGGGCAAAATCTTTCCCATATAAATTAATGCTTTGCTTTACATCATTTCAGCTTACAAAAGGTTTCATAGGAACGCTCTTGTTTCAGATGGTGGGGGGGATATTTGTAATTCAGTGTCCACTCTGCACACACACCTCTTTATCTCTCACACACACCTAATTCCACCTACGTGGTGCTATTTAGATCTAGTAGGGACCATCTCCATGATATCATTAGACAGTTGCTCCATGTGCCAAAAGCCCTTACAAAACACACCTTACCTCCCAACTTAAAACTAGTCCTTGCTGGCCACAGGGATTCCTCGACCACAGCTGACTAGTGAAATAACACGCTCCATTTTGCTGCTGCCATTGATTCTAATAGCATGGCCTTTTAGCTTCACACCTCCGAACTTAAAGTGGCTGAGGCAAAGCCAGAGTGAGGCACCAACCTGTCAGGATCTCCTTAATACCAGCATTACTCAGAACGCCATGCCTCACTTATTATTCGGAGAAAACGATGGCCAATATGCAAGGCCTGCGATTGCAGTGAAACTTATTTCAGTGGAATTTTGCCAAATGTCAGGTACAATTTATCACAGCAGCCATACCTAGCTTGAAATGCTATTGCACACGGTTACAGCGCTAACACTCCATGCCTCTGTGCGAAATGGATTGGTTTCTTCTCCCACACAGGAGCAGAACCAATATTAGTTCAGAACGGGTCAACAGCTCCACTCAAATGACTGAAAATCAAATAGAAAAGGCATCAAACATTCATACACGAAACATAACAGCCACCTGCATTTGTATAGCGCCTTTAAAATAATGAGACCTTCTGAGATGTTTCCCAACATTTTTGATTCAGAGCCACACGATGAGATACTCATTGTCAGGCCTTAAACAGCAACCTGAAGGACGACAGAGGCAAAGAGACAAATGGGTCATGGATGAGAAACAGACAGTAACCCACTGACCCTCAAATGGGAACAGAAACTGGACTCATCATACTGGTATTACTATCCAGCTGACAATTCACCATTCTCTGTAATGTGCAATTTCACCTGCTTAGAATCAGAGATCGACAGCACTGAGACAGATCTTTCAATCCATCTTGTCCATGCTGACCAAATATCCTCATCTAATAGAGTCTCATTGGCCAGCAGTTGGCCCATATCCCTCTAAACCCTTCCTATTCATATACCTTTCCTATCCAGATGCCTTTTAAAATGCTGCAATTGTACAAGCCTCCAACACTTCCACTGGTGCTCATTCCACACATGCACCATTCTCTGTGTGAAAATGTTGTCCCTTAGGTCCATTTTAAATTTTTCCCCTCTCGCCCTAAACCTATGCCCTCTAGTTCCGGACTCCCTCACCCCAGGGAAAATACCTTCCTTATTTATCTTATCCATGCCCCTCATGATTTTATAAACCTCTATCAGGTCACCTCTCAGCCTTCCAACACTCCAGGGAAAACAGCCCCAGCCTATTCAACCTCTCCCTATAGATCAAATCCTCCAGCCCTGGCAACATCCTTGGAAATCTTTTCTGAACCCTTTCAAGTTTCACAACGTCCTTCTGACAGGAGGGAGACCAGAATTGCACACAATATTCCAGCAGTGGCCAAACCAATGTCTTGTACAGCTGCAACATGACCTCCTAACTCCTGTACTCAACGCTTCTTGTCCTTCAGGTTCACAAATGTTAGCTGCTGACCAATTAGATTAGATTAGATTACTTACAGTGTGGAAACAGGCCCTTCGGCCCAACAAGTCCACACTGACCCACCAAAGCGCAACCCACCCATTCCCCAACATTTACCCCTTTACCTAACACTATGGGCAATTTAGCATGACCAATTCACCTGACCTGCACATCTTTGGACTGTGGGAGGAAACCGGAGCACCCGGAGGAAACCCACGCAGACACGGGGAGAATGTGCAAACTCCACACAGTCAGTCGCCCGAGTCGGGAATTGAACCCAGGTCTCTGGCGCTGTGAGGCAGCAGTACTAACCACTGTGCCACCTTGCCACCCTTTTTTAAAGGCAAAGCCTTTTTAGTTCATATTGTCACCACATTGCGTGAAATTCTTGACAGTTACACTGTCCAATACATTCTAGCTTGATGTCAAGTGTGAAAGTGGGGGACCATGGCCTGCTGTCCAATTTAATGTTTTTTTTACTTTGCACTGTGAGGGTGGATGACTAACACTCCCACTCACCTTGTTCACCAGTGAGAAATTCCACAGGATCCAGAGCCAATCAGGCAGTCATGCACTGGGCCTCAGGCTTCTCGTCCTGCCACACTGCTAGCTAGATGCCAGTAGCCATTGAACCGAAGCCCATCCTGCAGCCACATGGGCAGTGGCGTGGATCTTTATTTGCGGGGGGAGGGGAGGGGAGGAGGTTACACCCTTTCAACAGCCAACCCCTCATCCCCTACCATTCGAGGTTCACCTCCCAAGTACCCTCAGATTGGGAGATGAAACCCACACCCACCCCAAGCTGGGCAGACATGGTTTATGGGTCAGGGAAACAGCCACGTTTCTCACAAGCCAGAAGAGACCCAATTGGACGGGTTGAGGCCTTTAAGCAGCCATTCTTGGATCACTTAAGGATCTCCATTAGTCACCCACAACACCCATGACACGAGGCAGAATTCTCCCCTCTCTGAGTGGTGGGAGATAATGGAGCCAGTTGGCACTGGAGAGATATATATCCCCTTGTTTGTTGAATTGGCAGGAAGGGCGATGTGTATCGCTCCAGTGCCAACTCACTCCGTTATCTCCCACCACTTGGAGAGAGGGGAAAATTCCAACTCCTCTCTTTGGGAGCATTAGGATTCAAGGGAAATCTGGAACCTAAGACACAGCTCTGCTTTCTTTCCAGGTTCTAATCAAGCACAATCATTTGCCTTTTGTTAAAGCAGTAACAGTTACGTCCTTCTTAATAGCAGTACCTGCCTTGGGAATTTAAAGCTGCCTTAGTCCAGTTCAGCATGAGCATCGACCTGTCAGAGGCACCAGGAATCCGCAGTTGGTCATTGTGAAAATTGCAGCCAACATCCAGTGAAACTCATTTCAGCTGGGCCTCTCTCGTGTCAGGTACAATCTATCTTAGGAGGGAGCACTGGACTGGAAATGCTGTTTTATGAGTGACACCCGACTCCAAGTAATGTGAGGCGATTACACAAACTATGGTTACATTGTCTAGGAATTAGCAGGTTGAGAGGTGTTTTGTTCCAAGCTTTCAAAATAACACATACAGGATGGATGGAAAGAAACTAACTCTAAAGTTCAGGCTATCTAGGACTGAGGGATTAGTTTAAAACTCAGAGGCAACCCTTTTAAGAAAGAAATTCTTCCACACTAAAAGGAAACTATAAGCATGGAACTCTCTCCCAAAGGCCACCACAATGGTCAAATTTGCAATCTGACCGATACATTTTGGTTTCAAAGTCACGAGAGAGAATATGGGTCTAATGTGTAGCGTTTAGCCACAGATCAACTTCGATACCATTGAATGGCAAAACCTTTCCATTCCCTGTTTCTGTGCCTGCGATTGTCCAGAGACACCAATCAGAAACAAAAACAGAAATCGCTGGAAAAGCTCAGCAGATCTGGCAGCGTCTGTGGAGAGAGATCAGAGGTAACATTTTGGGTCCAGTGACCCTCCCTCAGAATTGGTTAAGAAAAAAGAAGGAAGTATATGTCAAACAGACAAGATAGATCAAATGAATCCTTAGAAGGGTATAAAGGCAGTAGGAGTATACTTAAGAGGGAAATCAGGAGGGCAAAAAGAGGACGAGATAGATTTGGCAAATAGAATTAAGGAGAATCCAAAGGGTTTTTACAAAGACAAAAGGGTAACTAGGGAGAGAATAGGGCCCCTCAAAGATCAGTACGCTGGACTTTGTGTGGAACCGCAGGAGATGGGGAAGATATTAAACTAATATTTTGCATCAGTGTTCACTGTGGAAAAGGACAGGAAGATATAGAATGAAGGGAAATCGATGGTGACATCTTGCAAAATGTCCATATCACAGAGATGGAAGTGCTAGATGTCTTGAAACGGTTAAAAGGTGGATAAATCCCCAGGATCTGATCTGGTGTACCCTAGAACTCTGCAGGAAGCTAGAGAAGTGATTGCTGGGCCTCTTGCTGAGATAGTTGTATCATCAATAGTCACAGGTGAGGTGCCGGAAGACTGGAGGTTGGCTAACGTGGCGCCATTGTTTAAAAAGGGTGTTAAGGACAAGTCAGAGAACTATAGATCGATGAGCCTAACATCAGTAGTGGGCAAGTTGTTGGAGGGAATCCTGAGGGACAGGATGTACATGTATTTGGAAAAGTAAGGACTGATTAGGGATAGTCAACGTGGCTGTGTGTGTGGGAAATCATGTCTCACAAACTTGATTGAGGTTTTTGAAGAAGTAACAAAGAGGATTGATGAGGACAGAGCGGTGGACGTGATCTATATGGACTTGAGTAAGGCATTCGACTAGGTTCCCCACGGGAGACTGGTTAGCATGGTTAGATCACATGTAATACAGGAAGAACTAGCCATTTGGATACAGAACTGGCTCAAAGGTAAAAGACAGAGAACTATAGACCGACGTCAGTAGTGGGCAAGTTGTTGGTGGGAATCCTGAGGGACAGGATGTACATGTATTTAGAAAGGCAAGGACTGATTTGAGATAGTCAACATGGCTTTGTGCGTGGTGGAGGGTTGTTTTTCAGACTGGAGGCCTGTGACCAGTCGAGTGCCACAAGGATTTGTGCTGGGTCCAGTACTTTTCGTCATTTATATAAATGATTTGGATGTGAGCATAAGAGCTATAGTTAGTAAGTTTGCAGATGATATCAAAATTGGTGTAGTGGACAGCGAAGAGGGTTACTTCCTATTACAACTGGATCTTGATCAGATGGGCCAATAGGCTGAGTGGTGGCAGATGGAGTTTAATTTAGATAAATGCGAGGCGCTGCATTTTAGGAAAGCAAATCTTAGCAGGACTTATACACTTAATGGTAAGGTCTTAGGGAGTGTTGCTGAACAAAGAGACCTTGGAGTGCAGGTTCATAGCTCCTTGAAAGTGGAGTCGCAGATAGATAGGATAGTGAAGACGGAATTTGGTATACTTTCCTTTATTGGTCAGAGCATTGAGTACATGAGTTGGGAGGTCATGTTGCGGTTGTACAGGACATTGTTAGGCCACTTTTGGAATATTCTGTGCAATTATGATCTCCTTCCTATCGGAAGGATGTTGTGAAACTGAAAAGGGTTCAGAAAAGATTTACAAGGACATTACCAGGGTTGGAGGATTGGAGATATAGGGAAAGGTGAATAGGCTGGGACTGTTTTCCCTGGAGCGTCGGAGGCTGAGCAGTGACCTTAAAATTGTGTGGGGCATGGATAGGATAAATAGGCAAAGTCTTTTCCCTGGGGTCGGGGAGTCCAGAACTAGAGGATGTAGGTTTAAGGTGAGAGGGGAAAGATATAAAAGAGACCTTAGGGGCAACGTTTTCACGCAGAGGGTGGTACGGGTATGGAATGAGCTGCCAGAGGAAGTGGTGGAGGCTGGTAGAACTGCAACATTTAAAAGGCATCTGGATGGGTATATGAATAGAAAGGGTTTGGAGGGATGTGGGCTGGGTGCTGGGTGCTGGCAGGTGGGACTTGATTGGGTTGGGATATCTAGTCAGCATGGACAAGTTGGACCGAAGGGTCTGTTTCCGTGCTGTACATCTCTATGATTCTATAATTGATGGTAGCTAGGAATTTTGTTGGTTTAAATGCAGAAGGTAGGGTGGGAGGAGGGGATAAGGAGGAAACAATAGGTGGAGGTAGAGCCCAATGAGAAAAAAAACAGTTGGGCTGACAGAATGGATAATGATCAGCCGAGGAGAATGAATAGCTACTAATGGAAACTGTCAGTGGCTAACAATGGGTTGTGTGTAACAGCAAGATCACGTGATGACAAGGCCCAGTGGGTGGGCATTGGGGTAAGGACATGGGAGAAGGTGCCTCAAACCTGAAAACTGTTGAACTCTGTTTTGGAGTCCAGAAGGCTGAAGGGGCGCCAAGTGGAAAATGAGGTGCTGTTCTTCCAGCTTGCACTGAGCTTCACTGGAGCACTGCAACAACCCTGAGACAGAGACGCTGGCCAGGAAAGAAGGTGGTGCATTTTTGCAGTAGGCAACTGGAAGTGCAAGGTCTTTCTTATAGATAGAGACACCAATCAGTAAGCTCACCTCCAGGTAGGTCAGACATAACTGCGCAGACACAACATACAACTACATATGCTGGAATGCCCAGGATGTAAAAGAATGATTCCAATGGGAAAATTCAAATTGCTCACAACATAAAACAGGCCATTTGACTCAAACAGTCCACATTGGTGGGTTTCAGGTACAGACAGCAGAGATCGATGAAATCCTTAGAAGAATATAAAGGCAGTAGGAGTATACTTGAGAGAAATCAGAAGGGCAAAAAGGGGCCATGAGATAGCTTTGGCAAATAGGGTTAAGGAGAATCCAAAGGGATTCCATAAATACATTAAGGACAAAGGGGTAACTAGGGAGAGAATAGGACCCCTCAAAGATTAGAAAGATAGCCTATGTGTGGAACCGCAGGAGATGGGGCAGATACTAAATGAGTATTTTGCATCAGTATTTACTGTGGAAAAGGATATAGAAGATACAGAATGTGAGGAAATAGATTGAAAAATGTCCATATTACAGAGGTGGTGGTGCTGGATGTCTTAAAACGAATAAAGGCGGATAAATTCCCAGGACCTGATCAAGTGTACCCCAGGACTCTGTGGGAAGTGAGGGAAGTAATTGCTGGGCTCCTTGCTGAGATATTTGTATCATCGATAGTCACAGGTGAGATGTCGGAAGACTAGAGGTTGGCAAACGTGGTGTCACTGTTTAAGAAGGGTGGTAAGGACAAGCCAGGGAACTATAGACCAGTGAGCCTGAGATTGATGGTGGGCAAGTTGTTGGAGGAAATCCTGAGGGACAGGATTTACACATATTTGGAAGAGCAAGAACTGATTAGGGATAGTGAACATGGCTTTGTGCGTGGGAAATCATGTCTCATAAACTTGATTGAGTTTTTCGAAGAAGTAACAAAGAGGATTGATGAAAGCAGAGTGGTAGACATGGTCGATATGGACTTCAGTAAGGCATGCGACAAGGTTCCTCATGGGAAACTGATTAGCAAGGTTAGATCACATGCAATACAGGGAGAACTAGCCATTTGGATAGAGAACTGGCTCAAAGGCAGAAGACAGAGCAGTCATGGAGGGTTGCCTCTTAGCCTGGAGGCCTGTGACCAGTGGTGTGCCACAAGGATTTGTGCTGGGTTCACTACTTTTTGTCATTTATATAAATGATTTGGATGTGAACATAGCAGGTATAGTTCGTAAGTTTGCAGATGACACCAAAATTGCAGGTGTAGTGGACAGCGAAGAAGGTTACCTCGGATTACAATGGGATCTTGATTAGATGGGCCAATGGGCCGAGGAGAGGCAGATGGAGTTTAGATAAATGCGAAGTGCTGCATTTTGGAAAAGCAAATCAGAGCAGGACTTAAACAGTGTTGCTGAACAAAGATCTTGGAATGCAGGTTCATAGTTCCTTGAAAGTTGAGCTGCTGATAGATAGGATAGTGAAGAAGGTATTTAGTGTGCTTTCCTTTATTGGTTAGGGCATTAAGCTTGGAGTTGGGAGGTCATGTGGCAGACATTGGTTAGGACACTTTCAGAATATTGCATGCAATTCTGGTCTCCCTCCTATCAGAAGGATGTTTTGAAACTTGAAAAGGTTCAGAAAAGATTTACAAAGATTGGGATTGGAGGGTTTGAGCTATAGGGAGCAGCTGAACAGGTTGGGGCTGTTTTCCCTGAAGCATCAGAGGCCGAGGGGTGACCTTATAGTGGTTTATAAGATCATAAGGGGCACAGATAGGATAAATAGACTGAGTCTTTTCCCTGGGGCGGGCGAGTCCAGAATTAGAAGTTTTAGGGTGAGAGGGGAAAGGCATAAAAGGGACCCGAGGGGCAACTTTTTCACATGGGGGGAGTGTGTGTATGGAATGAGCTGCCAGAGGAAGTGGAGGAGTCTGATACAATGACAACATTTAAAAGGCATCTGGATGAGTATATCAATAGATTTGGAGGGATATGGGCCAAGTGCTAGTAAATGGGATTAGATTAGGTTAGGATATCTGGTCGGCATGGATATGTTGGACTGAAGAGATGTACAGCACAGAAACGAAGCCTAAGATTCTATGACTCTGGTGCTCCAGATCAGCGAAAGAGTTCCATTTTCTGCCTTCAGAAACAACAGTGTCAAATCCCAACCATTAGGCCATTTCATGTCTAACATGTGAGAAAAGGTAGTAGCCCAGGAATATCTCATTGGCACCTTACACACTATTTCTAAACTTGAGGGGAATTATCCCCAAAATGCATCAGATTCAGTTAAGACTCAATTTTATAACATATCTTAAATAAAGCTTGAAAAGGGACTGAAAGGAATGACAATGACATAGCATGCATTTAAATATTCAAATTGAATATTCGTTCATAAACCACTTTCAAAGATCAAACACCTTCTAGTTTATGGTCAGGTTAGAGAGCTTTTCCTCGTAGTGATTTGTTGACATCTTTCTCCTCACAACTTCCGATCTCTCATTTATTTATTTAATACTCAGGGGGCAAGTATGCCTAGCAGTAGTGATCACTGTCAGATCGCCTCTCAGCTTCTTTCACGTTAACCTGTCTCGGAGCTCCACACGTCCAGCTGTCACATCAGATTTGAGCTTCTAAGGAATGTAGCATCTACCTGATCCTTCCAGCACAGTGCTGAGAGCACTCAGGGGTTTAAAAAACCCAAAGACACTTGAACACACAGTCAGCAGAACATAAGGGTGTAAAGGCAAGTGCCTTGAAAGTGGGGTCGCAGGGAGATAGGATAGTAAAGGCATTTGGTATGCTTTCCTTTATTGGTCAGAGTATTGAGAACGGGAGTTGGGAGGTCATGTTGCGGCTGTACAGGACATTGGTTAGGCCACTGTTGGAATATTGCATGCAGTTCTGGTCTCCTTCCTATCGGAAAGATGTTGTGAAACTTGAAAAGGGTTCGAAAGGATTTACAAGGATGTTTCCAGGGTTGGAGGATTTGAGATAACGGGAGAGGCTGAACAGGCTGGGGCTATTTACCCTGGAGTTTCGGAGGCTGAGGGGTGACCTTATAGAGGTTTATAAAATCATAAGGGGCACAGATAGTAGAAATAGAACAAAGTTTTTTTTTCCCCCGGGGCTTGGGGGTGACAAGGAAGGAGTCCAGAACTAGAGGGCATAGGTTTAGGGAGAGAGGTGAAAGATATAAAAGAGACCTAAAGAGACTTTTTCACGCAGAGAGTGGTACGTGTATGGAATGAGCTGCCAAAGGAAGTGATGGAGGCTGGTGCAATTGCAGCATTTAAAAGGCATTTGGATGGGTAGATGAATAGGAAGGGTTTAGAGGGATATGGGCTAGGTACTGGCAGGTGGGACTAGATTGGGTTGGGATATCTGGTCGGCATGGACGAGGTGGACCGAAGTGTCTGTTTCTGTTCTGTACATCTCTATGACTGAGGGTGGGATGGGGTATCAAGGTAAAAACAATGACTGCAGATGCTGAAAATCAAATACTGGATTAGTGGTGCTGGAAGAGCACAGCAGTTCAGGCAGCATCCAACGAGCAGCGAAATCAACGTTTCGGGCAAAAGCCCTTCATCAGTCAGTAAGGGAGGGCAAAGTCCGTAGACGAGGGGGCTAGATGGCAATTGCATGGGTTAGGGCAGAGGGTGTCAGATGGATGGAGGAGGGAGGGTGGTGGCTATGTGGCTGGGCGCATGAGGTGGTAGCTTGGCAGATGAATGAGTGAGGGGCAAGAGCAGTAGATAAGTTAATGATGTTGTAAGGTGGTAGGTACATAGGTGAGGGGTAGAGTGCTGGAAGGGTGAGGGATTAGGGTGGCAGCAGGCAGGCGAGGTGGTAGCCTGCTTAACAAGTGGGTGAGGTGGTTTGGTACAAGGTGGGAAGGGTGCCAGGTGGGTAAAAGTGAATACTGGCAGCAAAGTGGGCAAGGGATGAGTCAGGGAGCAGAAAAGTTGTGGTCAGGTGTCATGAGGGTGATCGAGTGTCAGGAAGTGGTCAGACTAAGTGGTTGGAGAGGTCAGTGGTGGGGGGGGCAGTGTGTGGAGAATGGATTAGTTCTATGATTAACCAGAAGTTGGCACAGGTTTTAATTCTGTTAACCTTTCCTGATTATCGAGGCAGTGTATATTTGGTACATCTGTCCAGGGGATTTGTACTAATTTTACTCGTGTCCTGGTCAATATTTTACTTGCAACCAGACCCAAAATAGATCATCCAGTCATTGTCACATGATTGTTTGAGACACTTTGTGTGCACAATGGCTTCTACATTTCCTACATTTTAATAGGTGACTACAATTCAAAAATACTCTGCTTCATTAACTTTCATGAAGAACCTTGGAGTATTATTTAAACAGAGATTGACCTCAAAATTCCTCACTGCAGAAGGACCTAGGTGCTCTTTTGCTGGACTCAAGTTAGTACACACATCCAAGTGACTAACATTTAATGGATGCGATCTATTATTGTAAAAGGAACTGAACATAAAAGGAAGCAATGAATGCTACGCTTCAATTAAACACGGCCTTGGTGAATGCACATCTTGCGCTCTGTGCAATTGTGACCTCCTTACTTAATGAAGGATCCAAATGCGATTGGAGTAGGCTCAGAGCAGGCTGACGAGACGAATGGCTGGAATAAGCTGTTTGCTTTAACAGGAAGAATTGCATAGGCTGATCATGTTTGCACTGGAATAAAAGAGTGAGGGCAGACTTGAATCGAGTGTCTAAGGCTTAGAATGGTTTTGAAAAGGTGGACATGGAAAAGATGTTTCCTTGCGTGGGTGAATTCAGAATTGGAGGGGCACAGGTTTCAAATTAGGGGTCACCCTTCCAGCACTGAGATGACAGCATTTTATTGTTCTATCTGATGTTGCAAGACTTTGGAACTCGCTACTTCAGTAGACAGTGGAGGTGGAGTCATAGAACAACTTTGAGATGGAATTAGAGGAATTTTTCTTGGACAAAGGAATCTTAGGTTCTCAGGGATAGACAGGAGCATGAAATGTGGAACATAAACAGATCAGCCACAAAATCAATTAAGTGGTAGGGCTGAATGTTTGTTCTTAATTTTGATATTAGCATGCATTTTGGAGGCCTGTACAGCTCTTTAGGACATTCTTTGGTCAGGAAAGGCGCTATAAAAATGCAAGTTCTGTGTCGGATTGATTGATTTCCATTTTCATTCTCCCCAGGTAGCTGCTTGTTCGGATCTTGCAGAGCAGTTCTGTCAGTCACAAACCACAAAAATGTGTTGTTGTCCCTCTCCATGTCGCAGGGGTGTAATTCCTACGATAACAAAGACAGCTCTGGTTTCACACACACACACATGCACGATGTTGGTGCAGTAATTCAAGCAGGGTACTTAGAAGCACAAACTAGCTGAGAGGATAACAAGATCACTTTGCCACAGCATCAACAGATGTGACACCAGCCATCAAGTAAATCACAAAACCGCTCGGTGCACAGATAACTGACATGACAGACTATATACTACTTGCGGGTTTCAGCCCAGGAGGCATCAGAAGTGATGAGATTTGGCATGCTTAGGACTCAAAACACAAGTGGGCTTCAGAACATGACTTCTCAGAGGATTGTGACTTGAACAGTTGTCCAAAAGAGCCTCTATCACCAGGGCCATTGTATACTCCATTGCTGAAGACCAAATTTCTGCCCCCGTACCTGGTTTGTGCCTGTCACCCACACAGTCAGTGCATGCTCAGCATCCAATGGAGTTTCTAAGGCTGGAAATTATAGGATGTCCTAACCCACCAGAGCCAAAACCGAGCAGAGCCAAAGCAAAAGAAAAAAAAACCTAATAGATTGGCCAATTATATAGCATCTTTCATGACCTAACATCATCCCAAAACGCTTTCCGACCCTGAAGCAATCTTCTTTCGCCCATAAGGAAAATTTGGACAAACTGATGCCAGTTCCAATAAGGTAGTCATCGCCACTGAGACAAGGACAGGCAGTTTCCTGAACTGCTCTCACTTGTAGAGAGGGCTACAGTCAAGTAGAGGGAAGGCTCAGTGTGACAGCCCTACCACATGTGGGGAGACAAAGGTAACAAGTGAAAACACAACTTGCTGGAACGCGCTGCAGCATCGAATTGTTGGAAAGTTACAATGTGCAGCTTTTGACCCATCCTGCTTGTGGCAGCTCTCCAAGACGGCTGGATGAGACTGCAATAAACCAATTCCCCTAAACACTTCTTGTTATTTAATTGCTAGAAAACTGTGCAAATATTTAAATTCACATTTGTCACCTTACCTTGCCAACTCCGATCAAATGGACCATTCATCTCCGAGGAATCACACTTAGGCAAAGTGGCTGATGCAATCGTTTACATCACAGCAAAAGAATAGAATTGCAATGCTAGTTATTAAGCAGGAAGGTTGCTTGGGTGTGCCAAGTTGACAGGTGCTAAATAAATGCACATCTGTTTCTCTTTTCCTCAAACTATATCCCACCTGCAGGACCCCAGTCTTGACTTCATGATCTCCCTCTTCCACTGTTCTACCAGCTCACTACGGTGCTCCAGTTTTTGCGAGCAAAATGGAGTTGGACTTTCTTCATCCTGGGCAATCGCTCGGACCACAGCCCTCGACTTGGGAGACCAGGTACAAACGTACACAACAGCCTGTCCCCAAAACAGCTTCGCCACACCTCCGACTTGCTTCCAAGTTGCCGGTTTTATTTGGTTCAATTGAAATAGCCGATTAAGTCACTAGCCCCGAATCAGAGACACACTGAACAACTCGGACAAACCTGGAGCTTGTTTTACCTTAACTTAGCACAAGGCCATCCAGCAGAAAAAACTTTCTCTGGCGACATTGGCTTTTTACAGCTTTGGTTTTTAGGGGCACTTCTCGCTCACTTATTTATTAGACAATAGCAACAAGTTGTAACAATACATCATATCTTTGTGTTGGCACAAGGAGCATTCGGACTCACATGTAAACAGAATTAGAATAATTTATCAATGTCCTCCATTTTAATACCAAATTTAAGTTTAAAACCACAATCCACAACACAAGCATCGATTTCCTATGCACAATAATATTCAAAAGGTACAAAACAACAGGTCTAAGTTCATCAAAGTTTCTTTTCAGAAGGACACAGTGTCTGAGCAGCATGCACTTCTACCCCTGGAAAGCCATCACCCTGAATACAACTTCTGCACAGCGATGAGGTCACAGCTCATGCGCTCCCCCCATCATCTGCAAAACTGAATCAGATTAAACTAGGTAGTTGCAACCTTAATGTTTGTATCTTGGATCTTGAACTCGGATTGAAGTTTGACAACAGGATCAATTACACATCCTCCTTCCCACCTTTCCCAATTTTAGTAGCTCCTGAAGTTAGCTGCCCGAAAACTAAAAGGTGCCATATTCACATGCAAGGGATTCATTATCTCGATGATGTGAACTTTTCTTGGATCCAAGGTAGCTGAATATTGCTGTCTTCAGGTCTAAGATGGTGTTCTCTTCTTTCTCTAACCTCCTCACCACACCTTCTTGTCCAACCCATTCTGGTAGCTACCTTCACCACCCTCTCACCTTATACAACCTTCTCTCCTCACCCACCCCTCCTTGCAGCCATTGCCTGGCCTCCACTGGCTAACTGCCATCACCAGGGATCCAGAAGGTGCAATCCCAAATCTGGGAAAACGTCCTTCTGGCCTTGCTGGAGACTACCCTGACAAAGCTTTCCAATGTTGGCTCTCGGTGACCCCTACCACCACCCTATGCTCCAACGCTCAATCCACAACAGCACCCTCTCACCCTCAACTTCTCCCTTCTGCCCCACTGCCACGTCTTTCCTGGTGATTCCCTTTATGTCAGCATTGACTGCTCTCTGCGCCCCCATCCAAAGATGTGCAAGTTAGGTGGGTTGCCATGCTAAGTTGCCCATAGGATGGAAGAAGGCCTGTGGTGTATTAGCGTTCATTAGCAGAGGGATTGAATTCAAGAGTCGTGAGGTGATGTTGTAGCTGTACAGGACCTTGGTAAGGCCACATTTGGAGTTCTGTGTGCAGTTCTGGTCGCCTTACTTTAGGAAAGATGTGGAAGCTTTTGAGAGGGTGCAGAGGAGATTTACCAGGATGTTGCCTGGAATGGAGAATAGGTCGTACGAGGATAGGTTGAGAGTGCTAGGCCTTTTCTCATTGGAACGGTGAAGGATGGAGGGGTGACTTGATAGAGGTTTATAAGATGATCAGGGGAATAGATAGAGTAGACAAGCAGAGACTTTTTCCCCGGGTACAACAGAGTGTTACAAGGGGACATAAATTTAAGGTGAAGGGTGGAAGGTATGGGGGGGATGCCAGGGGGAGGTTCTTTACCCAGAGAGTGGTGGGGGCATGGAATGCGTTGCCTGTGGGAGTGGCAGAGTCAGAATCATTGGTGACCTTTAAGCGGCAATTGGATAGGTACATGGATAGGTGCTTAAGCTAGGACAAATGTTCGGCACAACATCGTGGGCCGAAGGACCTGTTCTGTGCTGTATTGTTCTACGTTCTATAGGGTCCAGGGATGCACAGCTTAGGTGCATTAGCCACAGGAAACGAAGGGTTTACACAGATAGGGTAGGGGGATGGGTCTGGGTCAGATGCTCTTAAGAGGGTCAGTGTGGACTTGTCGGGCCAAATGGCCTGTTTCCAAACTGTGGGCATTCTACGATCCCATTAATAAGCCAATCAGCTGAAAGCACTGGAGAGGACTGGCCCTTGGGGGAAGCTGGCCCTTGTTATGTATTATTAGGGGAGTGACTTTCCTCTCACAGTACAGCCCTATTGGCGAAATTGTCCTTGATGATTTGGCAGTTTTCAGGGGCAGATTATCTATGTATTTTGAGCAGCTTACTCCAGTCCAACAGCCCGCAGGCATTCAGGCAGGGAGTCAGGTACAGCAGTGATCACACTGTGAGCAAGGTGCTGGAGTTGAAATGATACCCTCTTTGAATTAAGTATTTCAGTCTTTTATCACATGACACACCCATTTATAACGTGGCTCAACAGTGACCATCATTGATGTCAAGAAGCTGCCAGGGGGGAATGCAACAAGGAACTCAACTCTCTGCTTCCTGGAAAGGTTCTGCAGCAGAAGCTTAACAAAGGTGCTAATTGCAGTGGGAGTTCAGGGAGGTTTAATTGTAGGCACACTGCTATTCCCATGAGAAGAGGCACACCTTTGTTTTTGCGTGCGGTCTTACTTCAAGAACGAGGAGCTCAAGATGCAGAATTTCTGCACATTACAGTGACCGCATCGCTGGAGCAAAACCTCCAGGAGTGTGGGGAAACTTGCTCACACAGCACTCCGTGTCCAAACGCAAGGTCCCACATGTTCAGGGGCGGTGTGGACCAAGGCAGACCTTGAGCTTCAAAGTTCAGAGGGGTGGCTCAGTGGTTAGTGCTGCCGCCTCACAGCGCCAGGGACCCAGGTTCGATTCCACCCTCTGGCCACTGTCCGTGTGGAGTTTGCACATTGTCCCTGTGTCTGCAAGGGTTTCCTCCAGGTGCTCCAATTTCCTCCCGCAGTCCAGAGTTGAGCAGGGTTAGGTGGCTTAGCCATGCTACATTGTCCATTGTGTCCAGGGATGTGTGGGTTAGGTGGTAAAAAACCCACGTGAGGTTACAGGGATGGGATGGGGTGTTCTTTGGAGAGTTGGAGCAGACTAGATGGGCCGAATGGCATCTTCCTGCACGGTAGAGGTTCTATAATTTATTAACTCTCTTGCACTGGTTAATGTCACTGTTTTCGATCATCTCTCGCACCTCTCTGCCTTCACTCTCCCTTAGCTCAGGACGAAATGAATGGATTTGCTCAGCCCATGACAGATACGGAAATGGATTCATTCCTCTCACTTAATCTGCCGTCAGCTCCTAGTGTATCTTTCCCAACTTCCATAATTTTTCTCTTAAAATTTAAAACATAAATGCCACGTTTTGTTCCTCATTCACCTATCAACTGGCTCTTCCTCCATTTTAAATGCAGGTTTTGTTGTGTTTGATTTATCCTGCCTATTGTCCATAAGATGTAGAAGGAGAATTGGGCCATTTTGCCCATCAGTGAGATCCTGTTTATTTTGATGATCCTCAACTTCACTTTGCTGTCTTTTCCCCACAATCATTGATCATCTGACTTTTTAAAAAAAATCTATGTATCTCTACAGCCTATTGCTGTCAATAATTCCACACATTAACTACCCTAAAAGAAAATATTCTTATCTTGGTCTTAAGTGGGGGGACAGAGAGGATGAGAGAGAGAGAGGGGGAGAGAGAGAGAGAGAGACAGAAAATACGAGAGTGAGAGATAACAAGAGAGAATGAGAATGACACAGAGAGCAAGAGAACACGAGAGAGAACGAGAGAGAGACAGAGAAAAAAAACGAGAGAGAGAGCGAGAGAGAATGAACGTGAACGAGAGAGAGAGAGAGAGAGAGAGAGAGAGAGAGAACACGCGAGAAGGCGAACGTGAGAGCACGCGAGAGAGAGAGAAAGAAAACGAGAGAGAAAGAAAGAGACGCGAGCGAGAAAGAGAACGAGAGAGAGAGAATGTGTGAGAGAGAGAACGTGTGAGAGAAAAGAGAGAACGAGAGAGAGAGAGAATGTGTGAGAGATAGAGAGAGAACGAGAGAGAGAGAGAGAGAACGAGAGAGAATGAGAGAGAGAACGTGTGTGAGAGAGAGAACACGTGAGAGAGAACGAGAGAGAGAGAGAGAATGTGAGAGAGAGATAGAGAGAACGTGTGTGAGAGAGAGAGAACACGTGAGAGAGAGAGAGAAGGAGAGAGAGAACGTGTGAAAGAGAACGTGTGTGAGAGCGAGAGAACACGTGAGAGAGAGAGAGAAGGAGAGAGAGAACGTGTGAAAGAGAACGTGTGTGAGAGCGAGAACACGTGAGAGAGAGAGAGCACGTGAGAGAGAGCGCGAGAACGAGAGCACGTGAGAGAGAGAGCACGTGAGAGAGAGCGAGAACGAGAGCACGTGAGAGAGAGTGAGAACGAGAGCACGTGAGAGCGAGAGCGAGAACGAGAGCACGTGAGAGCGAGAGAGAGCACGTGAGAGAGAGAGAGAGAACGAGAGCACGTGAGAGCGCACGAGAGAGAGCACGTGAGAGAGAGAGAGAACGAGAGCACGTGAGAGAGAGCACGTGAGAGAGCGAGAGAGAGCACGTGAGAGAGAGAGAGAACGAGAGCACGTGAGAGAGAGCGAGAGAGAGCACGTGAGAGAGCGAGAGAGAGCACGTGAGAGAGAGAGAGAGAGAACGAGAGCACGTGAGAGAGAGAGAGCACGTGAGAGAGAGCACGTGAGAGAGAGCACGTGAGAGAGAGAGAACGAGAGCACGTGAGAGAGCGCGAGAGAGAGCACGTGAGAGAGCGAGAGAGAGCACGTGAGAGAGCGAGAGAGAGCACGTGAGAGAGCGAGAGAGAGCACGTGAGAGAGCGAGAGAGAGCACGTGAGAGAGCGAGAGAGAGCACGTGAGAGAGAGCGAGAGAGAGCACGTGAGAGAGCAAGAGAGAGCACGTGAGAGAGCGAGAGAGAGCACGTGAGAGAGTGAGAGAGAGCACGTGAGAGAGCGAGAGAGAGCACGTGAGAGAGCGAGAGAGAGCACGTGAGAGAGCGAGAGAGAGCACGTGAGAGAGCGAGAGAGAGCACGTGAGAGAGCGAGAGAGAGCACGTGAGAGAGTGAGAGAGCGAGAGAACGAGAGCACGTGAGAGAGCGCGAGAGAGAGCACGTGAGAGAGAGAACGAGAGCACGTGAGAGAGAACGAGAGCACGTGAGAGAGAGCGAGAGAGAGCACGTGAGAGAGCGAGAGAGAGCACGTGAGAGAGCGAGAGCACGTGAGAGAGCGAGAGAGAGCACGTGAGAGAGAGAGAGAACGAGAGCACGTGAGAGAGAGCGAGAGAGAGCACGTGAGAGAGCGAGAGAGAGCACGTGAGAGAGTGAGAGAGCGAGAGAACGAGAGCACGTGAGAGAGCGCGAGAGAGAGCACGTGAGAGAGAGAACGAGAGCACGTGAGAGAGAGCGAGAGAGAGCACGTGAGAGAGAGAACGAGAGCACGTGAGAGAGAGCGAGAGAGAGCACGTGAGAGAGCGAGAGAGAGCACGTGAGAGAGAGAACGAGAGCACGTGAGAGAGAGAACGAGAGCACGTGAGAGAGAGAACGAGAGCACGTGAGAGAGCGAGAGAGAGCACGTGAGAGAGCGAGAGAGAGCACGTGAGAGAGCGAGAGAGAGCACGTGAGAGAGAGAACGAGAGCACGTGAGAGAGAGAACGAGAGCACGTGAGAGAGAGAACGAGAGCACGTGAGAGAGAGAACGAGAGCACGTGAGAGAGCGAGAGAGAGCACGTGAGAGAGCGAGAGAGAGCACGTGAGAGAGCGAGAGAGAGCACGTGAGAGAGCGAGAGAGAGCACGTGAGAGAGCGAGAGAGAGCACGTGAGAGAGCGAGAGAGAGCACGTGAGAGAGCGAGAGAGAGCACGTGAGAGAGCGAGAGAGAGCACGTGAGAGAGCGAGAGAGAGCACGTGAGAGAGCGAGAGAGAGCACGTGAGAGAGCGAGAGAGAGCACGTGAGAGAGAGCGAGCAGGTGAGAGAGAGCGAGCAGGTGAGAGAGAGCGAGCAGGTGAGAGAGAGCGAGCAGGTGAGAGAGGAGAGCGAGCAGGTGAGAGAGGAGAGCGAGCAGGTGAGAGAGAGAGCGCGAGCAGGTGAGAGAGAGAGCGCGAGCAGGTGAGAGAGAGAGCGCGAGCAGGTGAGAGAGAGAGCGCGAGCAGGTGAGAGAGAGAGCGCGAGCAGGTGAGAGAGAGAGCGCGAGCAGGTGAGAGAGAGAGCGCGAGCAGGTGAGAGAGAGAGCGCGAGCAGGTGAGAGAGAGAGCGCGAGCAGGTGAGAGAGAGAGCGCGAGCAGGTGAGAGAGAGAGCGCGAGCAGGTGAGAGAGAGAGCGCGAGCAGGTGAGAGAGAGAGCGCGAGCAGGTGAGAGAGAGAGCGCGAGCAGGTGAGAGAGAGAGCGCGAGCAGGTGAGAGAGAGAGCGCGAGCAGGTGAGAGAGAGAGCGCGAGCAGGTGAGAGAGAGAGCGCGAGCAGGTGAGAGAGAGAGCGCGAGCAGGTGAGAGAGAGAGCGCGAGCAGGTGAGAGAGAGAGCGCGAGCAGGTGAGAGAGAGAGCGCGAGCAGGTGAGAGAGAGAGCGCGAGCAGGTGAGAGAGAGAGCGCGAGCAGGTGAGAGAGAGAGCGCGAGCAGGTGAGAGAGAGAGCGCGAGCAGGTGAGAGAGAGAGCGCGAGCAGGTGAGAGAGAGAGCGCGAGCAGGTGAGAGAGAGAGCGCGAGCAGGTGAGAGAGAGAGCGCGAGCAGGTGAGAGAGAGAGCGCGAGCAGGTGAGAGAGAGAGCGCGAGCAGGTGAGAGAGAGAGCGCGAGCAGGTGAGAGAGAGAGCGAGAGAGAGAGCGAGCAGGTGAGAGAGAGAGAGCACGTGAGAGAGAGAGCACGTGAGAGAGAGAGCACGTGAGAGAGAGAGAGCACGTGAGAGAGAGAGAGCACGTGAGAGAGAGAGAGAGCACGTGAGAGAGAGAGAGAGCACGTGAGAGAGAGAGAGAGCACGTGAGAGAGAGAGCGCACGTGAGAGAGAGAGAGCACGTGAGAGAGAGAGAGCACGTGAGAGAGAGAGAGCACGTGAGAGAGAGCACGTGAGAGCGAGCACGTGAGAGAGAGCGAGCACGTGAGAGAGAGCGAGCACGTGAGAGAGAGCGAGCACGTGAGAGAGAGCGAGGACGTGAGAGAGAGCGAGGACGTGAGAGAGAGCGAGGACGTGAGAGAGAGCGAGGACGTGAGAGAGAGCGAGGACGTGAGAGAGAGCGAGGACGTGAGAGAGAGCGAGGACGTGAGAGAGAGAGCGAGGACGTGAGAGAGAGAGCGAGGACGTGAGAGAGAGAGCGAGGACGTGAGAGAGAGAGCAGGTGAGAGAGAGAGCGAGCAGGTGAGAGAGAGAGAGAGAGAGAGAGCAGGTGAGAGAGAGAGAGCGAGAGCAGGTGAGAGAGAGAGAGAGAGCACGTGAGAGAGCGCGAGCAGGTGAGAGAGAGAGCGCGAGCAGGTGAGAGAGAGAGCGCGAGCAGGTGAGAGAGAGAGCGCGAGCAGGTGAGAGAGAGAGCGCGAGCAGGTGAGAGAGAGAGCGCGAGCAGGTGAGAGAGAGAGCGCGAGCAGGTGAGAGAGAGAGAGCGCGAGCAGGTGAGAGAGAGAGCGCGAGCAGGTGAGAGAGAGAGCGCGAGCAGGTGAGAGAGAGAGCGCGAGCAGGTGAGAGAGAGAGCGCGAGCAGGTGAGAGAGAGCGCGAGCAGGTGAGAGAGAGAGCGCGAGCAGGTGAGAGAGAGAGCGCGAGCAGGTGAGAGAGAGAGCGCGAGCAGGTGAGAGAGAGAGCGCGAGCAGGTGAGAGAGAGAGCGCGAGCAGGTGAGAGAGAGAGCGCGAGCAGGTGAGAGAGAGAGCGCGAGCAGGTGAGAGAGAGAGCGCGAGCAGGTGAGAGAGAGAGCGCGAGCAGGTGAGAGAGAGAGCGCGAGCAGGTGAGAGAGAGAGCGCGAGCAGGTGAGAGAGAGAGCGCGAGCAGGTGAGAGAGAGAGCGCGAGCAGGTGAGAGAGAGCGCGAGCAGGTGAGAGAGAGCGCGAGCACGTGAGAGAGAGAGCGCGAGCACGTGAGAGAGAGAGCGCGAGCACGTGAGAGAGAGAGCGCGAGCACGTGAGAGAGAGAGCGCGAGCACGTGAGAGAGAGAGAGAGAGCAGGTGAGAGAGAGAGAGAGCAGGTGAGAGAGCGAGAGCAGGTGAGAGAGAGAGAGCGAGCAGGTGAGAGAGAGCGAGCAGGTGTGAGAGAGCGAGCGAGCAGGTGATAGAGAGAGAGCGAGCAGGTGAGAGAGAGAGAGAGAGAGCGAGCAGGTGAGAGAGAGAGAGAGAGAGCGAGCAGGTGAGAGAGCGAGAGAGGGCAGGTGAGAGAGCGAGAGAGGGCAGGTGAGAGAGCGAGAGAGCACATGAGAGAGCGAGCGAGAACGTTAGAGAGAGAGCGAGCACGTGAGAGAGCGAGCACGTGAGAGAGCGAGCACGTGAGAGAGCGAGCACGTGAGAGAGCGAGAGAGAGAGAGCGAGAGAGAGAGAGCGAGCAGGTGAGAGAGAGAGCGAGCAGGTGAGAGAGAGCGAGCAGGTGAGAGAGAGCGAGAACGTGAGAGAGAGAGAGAGAGAGCGCGAGCAGGTGAGAGAGAGCGCGAGCAGGTGAGAGAGAGCGCGAGCAGGTGAGAGAGAGCGCGAGCAGGTGAGAGAGAGCGCGAGCAGGTGAGAGAGAGCGCGAGCAGGTGAGAGAGAGCGCGAGCAGGTGAGAGAGCGAGAGAGAGCAGGTGAGAGAGCGAGAGAGAGCAGGTGAGAGAGCGAGAGAGAGCAGGTGAGAGAGCGAGAGAGAGCAGGTGAGAGAGCGAGAGAGAGCAGGTGAGAGAGCGAGAGAGAGCAGGTGAGAGAGCGAGAGAGAGCAGGTGAGAGAGAGAGAGCGCGAGCAGGTGAGAGAGAGAGCGCGAGCAGGTGAGAGCGAGCACGTGAGAGAGAGCGAGAACGTGAGAGAGCGAGCACGTGAGAGAGAGCGAGAACGTGAGAGACAGCAAGAACGTGAGAGAGAGCACGTGAGAGAGAGCGAGAGAACGTGAGAGAGAGAACGCGAGAGAGAGAGAGAGCGAGAGAGAACGTGAGAGAGAGGACGCGAGAGAGAGAGAGAGAGAGAGAGGACGAGAGAGAGAGAGAGAGAGAGGACGAGAGAGAGAGAGAGAGAGAGGACGCGAGAGAGAGAGAGAGAGAGAGAGGACGCGAGAGGGAGGAGACGCGAGAGGGAGGAGACGCGAGAGAGAGGAGACGCACCAGAGAGAGGGCGCACCAGAGAGAGGGCGCACCAGAGAGAGAACGAGAGAGAGAGAGAGAGAGAGAGAGAGAGAACGCGAGAGAGAGAGAGAGAGAGAACGAGAGAGAGAACGAGAACGAGAGAGAGAGAGAACGAGAGAGAGAGAACGAGAGAGAGAGAGAGAACGAGAACGAGAACAAGAGAGAGGGTGAGAGAGAGAGAGAGAACGTGAGAGAGAGAGAGAACGAGAACGAGAGAGAGAACACGAGAGAGAGAGAGAGAGAGAGAGAGAGAGAGAACACGAGAGAGAGAGAGAGAGAAAACGAGAGAAAGAGAACGAGAGAGAGAGAGAGAACACGAGAGAGAGAACGAGAGAGAGAGAACGAGAGAGAGAGAACGAGAGAGAGAGAACGAGAGAGAGAACGAGAGAGAGAACGAGAGAGAGAACGAGAGAGAGAACGAGAGAGAGAACGAGAGAGGGAGAGAGAGAGAGAGAACGAGAGAGAGAGAACACACGAGAGAGAGAGAGAGAGAGAGAGAGAGAGAGAGAGAGAGAGAACGAGAACGAGAACAAGAGAGGGTGAGAGAGAGAGAGAGAACGTGAGAGAGAGAGAGAGAGAACGAGAGAGAGAGAGAACACGAGAGAGAACGAGAGAGAGAGAGAACACGAGAGAGAGAGAGAGAGAACGAGAGAGAGAGAGAACGAGAGAGAGAGAGAGAGAACACGAGAGAGAGAGAGAGAGAGAGAGAGAACGAGAGAGAGAGAACACGAGAGAGAGAGAGAGAGAGAGAACGAGAGAGAGAGAGAACACGAGAGAGAGAGAGAACGAGAGAGAGAGAGAACGAGAGAGAGAGAGAGAACGAGAGAGAGAGAGAGAACGAGAGAGGGAGAGAGAACGAGAGAGGGAGAGAGAGAGAGAGAGAGAGAACGAGAGAGGGAGAGAGAGAGAGAGAGAGAGAGAGCGAGAGAGGGAGAGAGAGAGAGAGCGAGAGAGAGAGAGAGAGAACGAGAGAGAGAGAGAGAGAGAGAACACACGAGAGAGAGAGAGAGAGAGCACACGAGAGAGAGAGAACGAGAGAGAGAGAGAACGAGAGAGAGAGAGAGAACGAGAGAGAGAGAGAGAACGAGAGAGGGAGAGAGAACGAGAGAGAGAGAGAGAGAACGAGAGAACGAAGAGAGGAGAGAGAGAGAGAGAGAGAGAGAGAGAGAACGAGAGAGGGAGAGAGAGAACGAGAGAGGGAGAGAGAGAACGAGAGAGGGAGAGAGAACACGAGAG